>NC_052628.1:70739135-75739135 GCF_016161935.1 Mauremys reevesii
ACCTGCTCCTCCAATGGCAACTCCCACGCTAACTCCCTGTTGGCAGCCCTGTTTGCTGCCTCCTGTGCCGCTGCTCGCAGCTGTGCCGCTGCCTGGCTGGGCGGCCGCTTTATAGGCCCCTCCTGGCCTGGCTCCTCCCCTACTCAGGGCTCAGCCAATCCTGGCTCAGCTGCCCTTCAGCAGCCTGCCCCTCTACAGCGAGATACAAACACTACACAAACAGACGCAAAGACACTCACCTGCTCCTCCAATGGCAACTCCCACGCTAACTCCCTGTTGGCAGCCCTGTTTGCTGCCTCCTGTGCCGCTGCTCAGCTGTGCCGCTGCCTGGCTGGGCGGCCGCTTATAGGCCCCTCCTGGCCTGGCTCCTCCCCTACTCAGGGCTCAGCCAATCCTGGCTCAGCTGCCCCTTCAGCAGCCTGCCCTCTACAGCGAGATACAAACACTACACAAACAGACGCAAAGACACTCACCTGCTCCTCCAATGGCAACTCCCACGCTAACTCCCTGTTGGCAGCCCTGTTTGCTGCCTCCTGTGCCGCTGCTCGCAGCTGTGCCGCTGCCTGGCTGGGCGGCCGCTTATAGGCCCCTCCTGGCCTGGCTCCTCCCCTACTCAGGGCTCAGCCAATCCTGGCTCAGCTGCCCCTTCAGCAGCCTGCCCTCTACAGCGAGATACAAACACTACACAAACAGACGCAAAGACACTCACCTGCTCCTCCAATGGCAACTCCCACGCTAACTCCCCTGTTGGCAGCCCTGTTTGCTGCCTCCTGTGCCGCTGCTCGCAGCTGTGCCGCTGCCTGGCTGGGCGGCCGCTTATAGGCCCCTCCTGGCCTGGCTCCTCCCCTACTCAGGGCTCAGCCAATCCTGGCTCAGCTGCCCCTTCAGCAGCCTGCCCTCTACAGCGAGATACAAACACTACACAAACAGACGCAAAGACACTCACCTGCTCCTCCAATGGCAACTCCCACGCTAACTCCCTGTTGGCAGCCCTGTTTGCTGCCTCCTGTGCCGCTGCTCGCAGCTGTGCCGCTGCCTGGCTGGGCGGCCGCTTATAGGCCCCTCCTGGCCTGGCTCCTCCCCTACTCAGGGCTCAGCCAATCCTGGCTCAGCTGCCCCTTCAGCAGCCTGCCCTCTACAGCGAGATACAAACACTACACAAACAGACGCAAAGACACTCACCTGCTCCTCCAATGGCAACTCCCACGCTAACTCCCTGTCGGCAGCCCTGTTTGCTGCCTCCTGTGCCGCTGCTCGCAGCTGTGCCGCTGCCTGGCTGGGCGGCCGCTTTATAGGCCCCTCCTGGCCTGGCTCCTCCCCTACTCAGGGCTCAGCCAATCCTGGCTCAGCTGCCCCTTCAGCAGCCTGCCCTCTACAGCGAGATACAAACACTACACAAACAGACGCAAAGACACTCACCTGCTCCTCCAATGGCAACTCCCACGCTAACTCCCTGTCGGCAGCCCTGTTTGCTGCCTCCTGTGCCGCTGCTCGCAGCTGTGCCGCTGCCTGGCTGGGCGGCCGCTTATAGGCCCCTCCTGGCCTGGCTCCTCCCCTACTCAGGGCTCAGCCAATCCTGGCTCAGCTGCCCCTTCAGCAGCCTGCCCTCTACAGCGAGATACAAACACTACACAAACAGACGCAAAGACACTCACCTGCTCCTCCAATGGCAACTCCCACGCTAACTCCCTGTTGGCAGCCCTGTTTGCTGCCTCCTGTGCCGCTGCTCGCAGCTGTGCCGCTGCCTGGCTGGGCGGCCGCTTATAGGCCCCTCCTGGCCTGGCTCCTCCCCTACTCAGGGCTCAGCCAATCCTGGCTCAGCTGCCCTTCAGCAGCCTGCCCCTCTACAGCGAGATACAAACACTACACAAACAGACGCAAAGACACTCACCTGCTCCTCCAATGGCAACTCCACGCTAACTCCCTGTTGGCAGCCCTGTTTGCTGCCTCCTGTGCCGCTGCTGCAGCTGTGCCGCTGCCTGGCTGGGCGGCCGCTTTATAGGCCCCTCCTGGCCTGGCTCCTCCCCTACTCAGGGCTCAGCCAATCCTGGCTCAGCTGCCCCTTCAGCAGCCTGCCCTTACAGCGAGATACAAACACTACACAAACAGACGCAAAGACACTCACCTGCTCCTCCAATGGCAACTCCCACGCTAACTCCCCTGTTGGCAGCCCTGTTTGCTGCCTCCTGTGCCGCTGCTCGCAGCTGTGCCGCTGCCTGGCTGGGCGGCCGCTTATAGGCCCCTCCTGGCCTGGCTCCTCCCCTACTCAGGGCTCAGCCAATCCTGGCTCAGCTGCCCTTCAGCAGCCTGCCCCTCTACAGCGAGATACAAACACTACACAAACAGACGCAAAGACACTCACCTGCTCCTCCAATGGCAACTCCCACGCTAACTCCCTGTTGGCAGCCCTGTTTGCTGCCTCCTGTGCCGCTGCTCGCAGCTGTGCCGCTGCCTGGCTGGGCGGCCGCTTTATAGGCCCCTCCTGGCCTGGCTCCTCCCCTACTCAGGGCTCAGCCAATCCTGGCTCAGCTGCCCCTTCAGCAGCCTGCCCTCTACAGCGAGATACAAACACTACACAAACAGACGCAAAGACACTCACCTGCTCCTCCAATGGCAACTCCCACGCTAACTCCCTGTTGGCAGCCCTGTTTGCTGCCTCCTGTGCCGCTGCTCGCAGCTGTGCCGCTGCCTGGCTGGGCGGCCGCTTTATAGGCCCCTCCTGGCCTGGCTCCTCCCCTACTCAGGGCTCAGCCAATCCTGGCTCAGCTGCCCCTTCAGCAGCCTGCCCCTCTACAGCGAGATACAAACACTACACAAACAGACGCAAAGACACTCACCTGCTCCTCCAATGGCAACTCCCACGCTAACTCCCTGTTGGCAGCCCTGTTTGCTGCCTCCTGTGCCGCTGCTCGCAGCTGTGCCGCTGCCTGGCTGGGCGGCCGCTTTATAGGCCCCTCCTGGCCTGGCTCCTCCCCTACTCAGGGCTCAGCCAATCCTGGCTCAGCTGCCCCTTCAGCAGCCTGCCCTCTACAGCGAGATACAAACACTACACAAACAGACGCAAAGACACTCACCTGCTCCTCCAATGGCAACTCCCACGCTAACTCCCTGTTGGCAGCCCTGTTTGCTGCCTCCTGTGCCGCTGCTGCAGCTGTGCCGCTGCCTGGCTGGGCGGCCGCTTTATAGGCCCCTCCTGGCCTGGCTCCTCCCCTACTCAGGGCTCAGCCAATCCTGGCTCAGCTGCCCCTTCAGCAGCCTGCCCTCTACAGCGAGATACAAACACTACACAAACAGACGCAAAGACACTCACCTGCTCCTCCAATGGCAACTCCCACGCTAACTCCCTGTTGGCAGCCCTGTTTGCTGCCTCCTGTGCCGCTGCTCGCAGCTGTGCCGCTGCCTGGCTGGGCGGCCGCTTATAGGCCCCTCCTGGCCTGGCTCCTCCCCTACTCAGGGCTCAGCCAATCCTGGCTCAGCTGCCCCTTCAGCAGCCTGCCCTCTACAGCGAGATACAAACACTACACAAACAGACGCAAAGACACTCACCTGCTCCTCCAATGGCAACTCCCACGCTAACTCCCTGTTGGCAGCCCTGTTTGCTGCCTCCTGTGCCGCTGCTCGCAGCTGTGCCGCTGCCTGGCTGGGCGGCCGCTTATAGGCCCCTCCTGGCCTGGCTCCTCCCCTACTCAGGGCTCAGCCAATCCTGGCTCAGCTGCCCCTTCAGCAGCCTGCCCTCTACAGCGAGATACAAACACTACACAAACAGACGCAAAGACACTCACCTGCTCCTCCAATGGCAACTCCCACGCTAACTCCCTGTTGGCAGCCCTGTTTGCTGCCTCCTGTGCCGCTGCTCGCAGCTGTGCCGCTGCCTGGCTGGGCGGCCGCGGTGATAGGCCCCTCCTGGCCTGGCTCCGCCCCCGACTCAGGGCTCAGCCAATCCTGGCTCAGCTGCCCCTTCCGCAGCCTGCCCCTCTCCAGCGGGATACAAACACTACCCAAACAGACGCAAAGACACTCACCTGCTCCTCCAATGGCAACTCCCACGCTAACTCCCTGTTGGCAGCCCTGTTTGCTGCCTCCTGTGCCGCTGCTCGCAGCTGTGCCGCTGCCTGGCTGGGCGGCCGCTTATAGGCCCCTCCTGGCCTGGCTCCTCCCCTACTCAGGGCTCAGCCAATCCTGGCTCAGCTGCCACTTCAGCAGCCTGCCCTCTACAGCGAGATACAAACACTACACAAACAGACGCAAAGACACTCACCTGCTCCTCCAATGGCAACTCCCACGCTAACTCCCTGTTGGCAGCCCTGTTTGCTGCCTCCTGTGCCGCTGCTCGCAGCTGTGCCGCTGCCTGGCTGGGCGGCCGCTTATAGGCCCTCCTGGCCTGGCTCCTCCCCTACTCAGGGCTCAGCCAATCCTGGCTCAGCTGCCCTTCAGCAGCCTGCCCTCTACAGCGAGATACAAACACTACACAAACAGACGCAAAGACACTCACCTGCTCCTCCAATGGCAACTCCCACGCTAACTCCCTGTTGGCAGCCCTGTTTGCTGCCTCCTGTGCCGCTGCTCGCAGCTGTGCCGCTGCCTGGCTGGGCGGCCGCTTATAGGCCCCTCCTGGCCTGGCTCCTCCCCTACTCAGGGCTCAGCCAATCCTGGCTCAGCTGCCCCTTCAGCAGCCTGCCCTCTACAGCGAGATACAAACACTACACAAACAGACGCAAAGACACTCACCTGCTCCTCCAATGGCAACTCCCACGCTAACTCCCTGTTGGCAGCCCTGTTTGCTGCCTCCTGTGCCGCTGCTCGCAGCTGTGCCGCTGCCTGGCTGGGCGGCCGCTTTATAGGCCCCTCCTGGCCTGGCTCCTCCCCTACTCAGGGCTCAGCCAATCCTGGCTCAGCTGCCCTTCAGCAGCCTGCCCCTCTACAGCGAGATACAAACACTACACAAACAGACGCAAAGACACTCACCTGCTCCTCCAATGGCAACTCCCACGCTAACTCCCTGTTGGCAGCCCTGTTTGCTGCCTCCTGTGCCGCTGCTCGCAGCTGTGCCGCTGCCTGGCTGGGCGGCCGCTTATAGGCCCCTCCTGGCCTGGCTCCTCCCCCTACTCAGGGCTCAGCCAATCCTGGCTCAGCTGCCCCTTCAGCAGCCTGCCCCTCTACAGCGAGATACAAACACTACACAAACAGACGCAAAGACACTCACCTGCTCCTCCAATGGCAACTCCCACGCTAACTCCCTGTTGGCAGCCCTGTTTGCTGCCTCCTGTGCCGCTGCTCGCAGCTGTGCCGCTGCCTGGCTGGGCGGCCGCTTATAGGCCCCTCCTGGCCTGGCTCCTCCCCTACTCAGGGCTCAGCCAATCCTGGCTCAGCTGCCCCTTCAGCAGCCTGCCCTCTACAGCGAGATACAAACACTACACAAACAGACGCAAAGACACTCACCTGCTCCTCCAATGGCAACTCCCACGCTAACTCCCCTGTTGGCAGCCCTGTTTGCTGCCTCCTGTGCCGCTGCTCGCAGCTGTGCCGCTGCCTGGCTGGGCGGCCGCTTTATAGGCCCCTCCTGGCCTGGCTCCTCCCCTACTCAGGGCTCAGCCAATCCTGGCTCAGCTGCCCTTCAGCAGCCTGCCCTCTACAGCGAGATACAAACACTACACAAACAGACGCAAAGACACTCACCTGCTCCTCCAATGGCAACTCCCACGCTAACTCCCTGTTGGCAGCCCTGTTTGCTGCCTCCTGTGCCGCTGCTCGCAGCTGTGCCGCTGCCTGGCTGGGCGGCCGCTTATAGGCCCCTCCTGGCCTGGCTCCTCCCCTACTCAGGGCTCAGCCAATCCTGGCTCAGCTGCCCTTCAGCAGCCTGCCCTCTACAGCGAGATACAAACACTACACAAACAGACGCAAAGACACTCACCTGCTCCTCCAATGGCAACTCCCACGCTAACTCCCTGTTGGCAGCCCTGTTTGCTGCCTCCTGTGCCGCTGCTCGCAGCTGTGCCGCTGCCTGGCTGGGCGGCCGCTTTATAGGCCCCTCCTGGCCTGGCTCCTCCCCTACTCAGGGCTCAGCCAATCCTGGCTCAGCTGCCCCTTCAGCAGCCTGCCCTCTACAGCGAGATACAAACACTACACAAACAGACGCAAAGACACTCACCTGCTCCTCCAATGGCAACTCCCACGCTAACTCCCTGTTGGCAGCCCTGTTTGCTGCCTCCTGTGCCGCTGCTCGCAGCTGTGCCGCTGCCTGGCTGGGCGGCCGCTTATAGGCCCCTCCTGGCCTGGCTCCTCCCCTACTCAGGGCTCAGCTATTCCGGGCTCAGCTGACCCTTCAGCAGCCTTGCCCTCTACAGCGAGATACAAACACTACACAAACAGACGCAAAGACACTCACCTGCTCCTCCAATGGCAACTCCCACGCTAACTCCCCTGTTGGCAGCCCTGTTTGCTGCCTCCTGTGCCGCTGCTCGCAGCTGTGCCGCTGCCTGGCTGGGCGGCCGCGGTGATCGGCCCCTCCTGGCCTGGCTCCTCCCCTACTCAGGGCTCAGCCAATCCTGGCTCAGCTGCCCCTTCAGCAGCCTGCCCTCTACAGCGAGATACAAACACTACACAAACAGACGCAAAGACACTCACCTGCTCCTCCAATGGCAACTCCCACGCTAACTCCCTGTTGGCAGCCCTGTTTGCTGCCTCCTGTGCCGCTGCTCGCAGCTGTGCCGCTGCCTGGCTGGGCGGCCGCTTTATAGGCCCCTCCTGGCCTGGCTCCTCCCCTACTCAGGGCTCAGCCAATCCTGGCTCAGCTGCCCTTCAGCAGCCTGCCCTCTACAGCGAGATACAAACACTACACAAACAGACGCAAAGACACTCACCTGCTCCTCCAATGGCAACTCCCACGCTAACTCCCTGTTGGCAGCCCTGTTTGCTGCCTCCTGTGCCGCTGCTCGCAGCTGTGCCGCTGCCTGGCTGGGCGGCCGCTTATAGGCCCCTCCTGGCCTGGCTCCTCCCCTACTCAGGGCTCAGCCAATCCTGGCTCAGCTGCCCCTTCAGCAGCCTGCCCTCTACAGCGAGATACAAACACTACACAAACAGACGCAAAGACACTCACCTGCTCCTCCAATGGCAACTCCCACGCTAACTCCCCTGTTGGCAGCCCTGTTTGCTGCCTCCTGTGCCGCTGCTCGCAGCTGTGCCGCTGCCTGGCTGGGCGGCCGCTTTATAGGCCCCTCCTGGCCTGGCTCCTCCCCTACTCAGGGCTCAGCCAATCCTGGCTCAGCTGCCCCTTCAGCAGCCTGCCCTCTACAGCGAGATACAAACACTACACAAACAGACGCAAAGACACTCACCTGCTCCTCCAATGGCAACTCCCACGCTAACTCCCTGTTGGCAGCCCTGTTTGCTGCCTCCTGTGCCGCTGCTCGCAGCTGTGCCGCTGCCTGGCTGGGCGGCCGCTTTATAGGCCCCTCCTGGCCTGGCTCCTCCCCTACTCAGGGCTCAGCCAATCCTGGCTCAGCTGCCCTTCAGCAGCCTGCCCTCTACAGCGAGATACAAACACTACACAAACAGACGCAAAGACACTCACCTGCTCCTCCAATGGCAACTCCCACGCTAACTCCCTGTTGGCAGCCCTGTTTGCTGCCTCCTGTGCCGCTGCTCGCAGCTGTGCCGCTGCCTGGCTGGGCGGCCGCTTTATAGGCCCCTCCTGGCCTGGCTCCTCCCCTACTCAGGGCTCAGCCAATCCTGGCTCAGCTGCCCTTCAGCAGCCTGCCCTCTACAGCGAGATACAAACACTACACAAACAGACGCAAAGACACTCACCTGCTCCTCCAATGGCAACTCCCACGCTAACTCCCCTGTTGGCAGCCCTGTTTGCTGCCTCCTGTGCCGCTGCTCGCAGCTGTGCCGCTGCCTGGCTGGGCGGCCGCTTATAGGCCCCTCCTGGCCTGGCTCCTCCCCTACTCAGGGCTCAGCCAATCCTGGCTCAGCTGCCCCTTCAGCAGCCTGCCCTCTACAGCGAGATACAAACACTACACAAACAGACGCAAAGACACTCACCTGCTCCTCCAATGGCAACTCCCACGCTAACTCCCTGTTGGCAGCCCTGTTTGCTGCCTCCTGTGCCGCTGCGCGCCGCTGTGCCGCTGCCTGGCGGGGCGGCCGCTTTTCGAGGCCCCTCCTGGCCTGGCTCCTCCCCCTACTCAGGGCTCAGCCAATCCGGGCTCAGCTGCCCCTTCAGCAGCCTGCCCCTCTACAGCGAGATACAAACACTACACAAACAGACGCAAAGACACTCACCTGCTCCTCCAATGGCAACTCCCACGCTAACTCCCTGTTGGCAGCCCTGTTTGCTGCCTCCTGTGCCGCTGCTCGCAGCTGTGCCGCTGCCTGGCTGGGCGGCCGCTTATAGGCCCCTCCTGGCCTGGCTCCTCCCCTACTCAGGGCTCAGCCAATCCTGGCTCAGCTGCCCTTCAGCAGCCTGCCCTCTACAGCGAGATACAAACACTACACAAACAGACGCAAAGACACTCACCTGCTCCTCCAATGGCAACTCCCAAGCTAACTCCCTGTTGGCAGCCCTGTTTGCTGCCTCCTGTGCCGCTGCTCGCAGCTGTGCCGCTGCCTGGCTGGGCGGCCGCTTTATAGGCCCCTCCTGGCCTGGCTCCTCCCCTACTCAGGGCTCAGCCAATCCTGGCTCAGCTGCCCCTTCAGCAGCCTGCCCTCTACAGCGAGATACAAACACTACACAAACAGACGCAAAGACACTCACCTGCTCCTCCAATGGCAACTCCCACGCTAACTCCCTGTTGGCAGCCCTGTTTGCTGCCTCCTGTGCCGCTGCTCGCAGCTGTGCCGCTGCCTGGCTGGGCGGCCGCTTTATAGGCCCCTCCTGGCCTGGCTCCTCCCCTACTCAGGGCTCAGCCAATCCTGGCTCAGCTGCCCCTTCAGCAGCCTGCCCTCTACAGCGAGATACAAACACTACACAAACAGACGCAAAGACACTCACCTGCTCCTCCAATGGCAACTCCCACGCTAACTCCCTGTTGGCAGCCCTGTTTGCTGCCTCCTGTGCCGCTGCTCGCAGCTGTGCCGCTGCCTGGCTGGGCGGCCGCTTTATAGGCCCTCCTGGCCTGGCTCCTCCCCTACTCAGGGCTCAGCCAATCCTGGCTCAGCTGCCCCTTCAGCAGCCTGCCCTCTACAGCGAGATACAAACACTACACAAACAGACGCAAAGACACTCACCTGCTCCTCCAATGGCAACTCCCACGCTAACTCCCTGTTGGCAGCCCTGTTTGCTGCCTCCTGTGCCGCTGCTCAGCTGTGCCGCTGCCTGGCTGGGCGGCCGCTTATAGGCCCCTCCTGGCCTGGCTCCTCCCCTACTCAGGGCTCAGCCAATCCTGGCTCAGCTGCCCCTTCAGCAGCCTGCCCTCTACAGCGAGATACAAACACTACACAAACAGACGCAAAGACACTCACCTGCTCCTCCAATGGCAACTCCCACGCTAACTCCCTGTTGGCAGCCCTGTTTGCTGCCTCCTGTGCCGCTGCTCGCAGCTGTGCCGCTGCCTGGCTGGGCGGCCGCTTTATAGGCCCCTCCTGGCCTGGCTCCTCCCTACTCAGGGCTCAGCCAATCCTGGCTCAGCTGCCCTTCAGCAGCCTGCCCTCTACAGCGAGATACAAACACTACACAAACAGACGCAAAGACACTCACCTGCTCCTCCAATGGCAACTCCCACGCTAACTCCCTGTTGGCAGCCCTGTTTGCTGCCTCCTGTGCCGCTGCTCGCAGCTGTGCCGCTGCCTGGCTGGGCGGCCGCTTTATAGGCCCCTCCTGGCCTGGCTCCTCCCCTACTCAGGGCTCAGCCAATCCTGGCTCAGCTGCCCTTCAGCAGCCTGCCCTCTACAGCGAGATACAAACACTACACAAACAGACGCAAAGACACTCACCTGCTCCTCCAATGGCAACTCCCACGCTAACTCCCTGTTGGCAGCCCTGTTTGCTGCCTCCTGTGCCGCTGCTCGCAGCTGTGCCGCTGCCTGGCTGGGCGGCCGCTTTATAGGCCCCTCCTGGCCTGGCTCCTCCCCTACTCAGGGCTCAGCCAATCCTGGCTCAGCTGCCCTTCAGCAGCCTGCCCCTCTACAGCGAGATACAAACACTACACAAACAGACGCAAAGACACTCACCTGCTCCTCCAATGGCAACTCCCACGCTAACTCCCCTGTTGGCAGCCCTGTTTGCTGCCTCCTGTGCCGCTGCTCGCAGCTGTGCCGCTGCCTGGCTGGGCGGCCGCTATTAAAGGCCACAACAGGCCTGGCTACACCCCCTACTCAGGGCTCAGCCAATCCTGGCTCAGCTGCCCCTTCAGCAGCCTGCCCTCTACAGCGAGATACAAACACTACACAAACAGACGCAAAGACACTCACCTGCTCCTCCAATGGCAACTCCCACGCTAACTCCCCTGTTGGCAGCCCTGTTTGCTGCCTCCTGTGCCGCTGCTCGCAGCTGTGCCGCTGCCTGGCTGGGCGGCCGCTTTATAGGCCCTCCTGGCCTGGCTCCTCCCCTACTCAGGGCTCAGCCAATCCTGGCTCAGCTGCCCCTTCAGCAGCCTGCCCTCTACAGCGAGATACAAACACTACACAAACAGACGCAAAGACACTCACCTGCTCCTCCAATGGCAACTCCCACGCTAACTCCCTGTTGGCAGCCCTGTTTGCTGCCTCCTGTGCCGCTGCTCGCAGCTGTGCCGCTGCCTGGCTGGGCGGCCGCTTTATAGGCCCCTCCTGGCCTGGCTCCTCCCCTACTCAGGGCTCAGCCAATCCTGGCTCAGCTGCCCCTTCAGCAGCCTGCCCTCTACAGCGAGATACAAACACTACACAAACAGACGCAAAGACACTCACCTGCTCCTCCAATGGCAACTCCCACGCTAACTCCCTGTTGGCAGCCCTGTTTGCTGCCTCCTGTGCCGCTGCTCGCAGCTGTGCCGCTGCCTGGCTGGGCGGCCGCTTATAGGCCCCTCCTGGCCTGGCTCCTCCCCTACTCAGGGCTCAGCCAATCCTGGCTCAGCTGCCCTTCAGCAGCCTGCCCTCTACAGCGAGATACAAACACTACACAAACAGACGCAAAGACACTCACCTGCTCCTCCAATGGCAACTCCCACGCTAACTCCCTGTTGGCAGCCCTGTTTGCTGCCTCCTGTGCCGCTGCTCGCAGCTGTGCCGCTGCCTGGCTGGGCGGCCGCTTATAGGCCCCTCCTGGCCTGGCTCCTCCCCTACTCAGGGCTCAGCCAATCCTGGCTCAGCTGCCCCTTCAGCAGCCTGCCCTCTACAGCGAGATACAAACACTACACAAACAGACGCAAAGACACTCACCTGCTCCTCCAATGGCAACTCCCACGCTAACTCCCCTGTTGGCAGCCCTGTTTGCTGCCTCCTGTGCCGCTGCTCGCAGCTGTGCCGCTGCCTGGCTGGGCGGCCGCTTATAGGCCCCTCCTGGCCTGGCTCCTCCCCTACTCAGGGCTCAGCCAATCCTGGCTCAGCTGCCCCTTCAGCAGCCTGCCCTCTACAGCGAGATACAAACACTACACAAACAGACGCAAAGACACTCACCTGCTCCTCCAATGGCAACTCCACGCTAACTCCCTGTTGGCAGCCCTGTTTGCTGCCTCCTGTGCCGCTGCTCGCAGCTGTGCCGCTGCCTGGCTGGGCGGCCGCTTATAGGCCCCTCCTGGCCTGGCTCCTCCCCTACTCAGGGCTCAGCCAATCCTGGCTCAGCTGCCCCTTCAGCAGCCTGCCCTCTACAGCGAGATACAAACACTACACAAACAGACGCAAAGACACTCACCTGCTCCTCCAATGGCAACTCCCACGCTAACTCCCTGTTGGCAGCCCTGTTTGCTGCCTCCTGTGCCGCTGCTCGCAGCTGTGCCGCTGCCTGGCTGGGCGGCCGCTTTATAGGCCCCTCCTGGCCTGGCTCCTCCCCTACTCAGGGCTCAGCCAATCCTGGCTCAGCTGCCCTTCAGCAGCCTGCCCTCTACAGCGAGATACAAACACTACACAAACAGACGCAAAGACACTCACCTGCTCCTCCAATGGCAACTCCCACGCTAACTCCCTGTTGGCAGCCCTGTTTGCTGCCTCCTGTGCCGCTGCTCGCAGCTGTGCCGCTGCCTGGCTGGGCGGCCGCTTTATAGGCCCCTCCTGGCCTGGCTCCTCCCCTACTCAGGGCTCAGCCAATCCTGGCTCAGCTGCCCTTCAGCAGCCTGCCCTCTACAGCGAGATACAAACACTACACAAACAGACGCAAAGACACTCACCTGCTCCTCCAATGGCAACTCCACGCTAACTCCCTGTTGGCAGCCCTGTTTGCTGCCTCCTGTGCCGCTGCTCGCAGCTGTGCCGCTGCCTGGCTGGGCGGCCGCTTATAGGCCCTCCTGGCCTGGCTCCTCCCCTACTCAGGGCTCAGCCAATCCTGGCTCAGCTGCCCCTTCAGCAGCCTGCCCTCTACAGCGAGATACAAACACTACACAAACAGACGCAAAGACACTCACCTGCTCCTCCAATGGCAACTCCCACGCTAACTCCCCTGTTGGCAGCCCTGTTTGCTGCCTCCTGTGCCGCTGCTCGCAGCTGTGCCGCTGCCTGGCTGGGCGGCCGCTTATATAGGCCCATACTGGCCTGTCTCCTCCCCCTACTCAGGGCTCAGCCAAACCTGGCTCAGCTGCCCTTCAGCAGCCTGCCCTCTACAGCGAGATACAAACACTACACAAACAGACGCAAAGACACTCACCTGCTCCTCCAATGGCAACTCCCACGCTAACTCCCCTGTTGGCAGCCCTGTTTGCTGCCTCCTGTGCCGCTGCTCGCAGCTGTGCCGCTGCCTGGCTGGGCGGCCGCTTTATAGGCCCCTCCTGGCCTGGCTCCTCCCCTACTCAGGGCTCAGCCAATCCTGGCTCAGCTGCCCCTTCAGCAGCCTGCCCTCTACAGCGAGATACAAACACTACACAAACAGACGCAAAGACACTCACCTGCTCCTCCAATGGCAACTCCACACGCTAACTCCCTGTTGGCAGCCCTGTTTGCTGCCTCCTGTGCCGCTGCTCGCAGCTGTGCCGCTGCCTGGCTGGGCGGCCGCTTTATAGGCCCCTCCTGGCCTGGCTCCTCCCCTACTCAGGGCTCAGCCAATCCTGGCTCAGCTGCCCCTTCAGCAGCCTGCCCTCTACAGCGAGATACAAACACTACACAAACAGACGCAAAGACACTCACCTGCTCCTCCAATGGCAACTCCCACGCTAACTCCCTGTTGGCAGCCCTGTTTGCTGCCTCCTGTGCCGCTGCTCGCAGCTGTGCCGCTGCCTGGCTGGGCGGCCGCTTATAGGCCCCTCCTGGCCTGGCTCCTCCCCTACTCAGGGCTCAGCCAATCCTGGCTCAGCTGCCCCTTCAGCAGCCTGCCCCTCTACAGCGAGATACAAACACTACACAAACAGACGCAAAGACACTCACCTGCTCCTCCAATGGCAACTCCCACGCTAACTCCCTGTTGGCAGCCCTGTTTGCTGCCTCCTGTGCCGCTGCTCGCAGCTGTGCCGCTGCCTGGCTGGGCGGCCGCTTTATAGGCCCCTCCTGGCCTGGCTCCTCCCCTACTCAGGGCTCAGCCAATCCTGGCTCAGCTGCCCCTTCAGCAGCCTGCCCTCTACAGCGAGATACAAACACTACACAAACAGACGCAAAGACACTCACCTGCTCCTCCAATGGCAACTCCCACGCTAACTCCCTGTTGGCAGCCCTGTTTGCTGCCTCCTGTGCCGCTGCTCGCAGCTGTGCCGCTGCCTGGCTGGGCGGCCGCTTATAGGCCCCTCCTGGCCTGGCTCCTCCCCTACTCAGGGCTCAGCCAATCCTGGCTCAGCTGCCCCTTCAGCAGCCTGCCCTCTACAGCGAGATACAAACACTACACAAACAGACGCAAAGACACTCACCTGCTCCTCCAATGGCAACTCCCACGCTAACTCCCTGTTGGCAGCCCTGTTTGCTGCCTCCTGTGCCGCTGCTCGCAGCTGTGCCGCTGCCTGGCTGGGCGGCCGCTTATAGGCCCCTCCTGGCCTGGCTCCTCCCCTACTCAGGGCTCAGCCAATCCTGGCTCAGCTGCCCCTTCAGCAGCCTGCCCTCTACAGCGGGATACAAACACTACACAAACAGACGCAAAGACACTCACCTGCTCCTCCAATGGCAACTCCCACACTAACTCCCTGTTGGCAGCCCTGTTTGCTGCCTCCTGTGCCGCTGCTCGCAGCTGTGCCGCTGCCTGGCTGGGCGGCCGCTTATAGGCCCCTCCTGGCCTGGCTCCTCCCCTACTCAGGGCTCAGCCAATCCTGGCTCAGCTGCCCCTTCAGCAGCCTGCCCTCTCCAGCGGGATACAAACACTACACAAACAGACGCAAAGACACTCACCTGCTCCTCCAATGGCAACTCCCACGCTAACTCCCTGTTGGCAGCCCTGTTTGCTGCCTCCTGTGCCGCTGCTCGCAGCTGTGCCGCTGCCTGGCTGGGCGGCCGCTTATAGGCCCCTCCTGGCCTGGCTCCTCCCCTACTCAGGGCTCAGCCAATCCTGGCTCAGCTGCCCCTTCAGCAGCCTGCCCTCTACAGCGAGATACAAACACTACACAAACAGACGCAAAGACACTCACCTGCTCCTCCAATGGCAACTCCCACGCTAACTCCCTGTTGGCAGCCCTGTTTGCTGCCTCCTGTGCCGCTGCTCGCAGCTGTGCCGCTGCCTGGCTGGGCGGCCGCTTATAGGCCCCTCCTGGCCTGGCTCCTCCCCTACTCAGGGCTCAGCCAATCCTGGCTCAGCTGCCCTTCAGCAGCCTGCCCTCTACAGCGAGATACAAACACTACACAAACAGACGCAAAGACACTCACCTGCTCCTCCAATGGCAACTCCCACGCTAACTCCCTGTTGGCAGCCCTGTTTGCTGCCTCCTGTGCCGCTGCTCGCAGCTGTGCCGCTGCCTGGCTGGGCGGCCGCTTTATAGGCCCCTCCTGGCCTGGCTCCTCCCCTACTCAGGGCTCAGCCAATCCTGGCTCAGCTGCCCCTTCAGCAGCCTGCCCTCTACAGCGAGATACAAACACTACACAAACAGACGCAAAGACACTCACCTGCTCCTCCAATGGCAACTCCCACGCTAACTCCCTGTTGGCAGCCCTGTTTGCTGCCTCCTGTGCCGCTGCTCGCAGCTGTGCCGCTGCCTGGCTGGGCGGCCGCTTTATAGGCCCCTCCTGGCCTGGCTCCTCCCCTACTCAGGGCTCAGCCAATCCTGGCTCAGCTGCCCCTTCAGCAGCCTGCCCTCTACAGCGAGATACAAACACTACACAAACAGACGCAAAGACACTCACCTGCTCCTCCAATGGCAACTCCCACGCTAACTCCCCTGTTGGCAGCCCTGTTTGCTGCCTCCTGTGCCGCTGCTCGCAGCTGTGCCGCTGCCTGGCTGGGCGGCCGCTTGTATAGGCCCCTCCGGGCCTGGCTCCTCCCCTACTCAGGGCTCAGCCAATCCTGGCTCAGCTGCCCCTTAAGAAGACATACCATCAACAGCGAGATACAAACACTACACAAACAGACGCAAAGACACTCACCTGCTCCTCCAATGGCAACTCCCACGCTAACTCCCCTGTTGGCAGCCCTGTTTGCTGCCTCCTGTGCCGCTGCTCGCAGCTGTGCCGCTGCCTGGCTGGGCGGCCGCTTTATAGGCCCCTCCTGGCCTGGCTCCTCCCCTACTCAGGGCTCAGCCAATCCTGGCTCAGCTGCCCTTCAGCAGCCTGCCCTCTACAGCGAGATACAAACACTACACAAACAGACGCAAAGACACTCACCTGCTCCTCCAATGGCAACTCCCACGCTAACTCCCTGTTGGCAGCCCTGTTTGCTGCCTCCTGTGCCGCTGCTCGCAGCTGTGCCGCTTTTATAGGCCCCTCCTGGCCTGGCTCCTCCCCTACTCAGGGCTCAGCCAATCCTGGCTCAGCTGCCCTTCAGCAGCCTGCCCTCTACAGCGAGATACAAACACTACACAAACAGACGCAAAGACACTCACCTGCTCCTCCAATGGCAACTCCCACGCTAACTCCCTGTTGGCAGCCCTGTTTGCTGCCTCCTGTGCCGCGGCTCGCAGCGGGGCCGCTGCCTGGCTGGGCGGCCGCTTATAGGCCCCTCCTGGCCTGGCTCCTCCCCTACTCAGGGCTCAGCCAATCCTGGCTCAGCTGCCCCTTCAGCAGCCTGCCCCTCTACAGCGAGATACAAACACTACACAAACAGACGCAAAGACACTCACCTGCTCCTCCAATGGCAACTCCCACGCTAACTCCCTGTTGGCAGCCCTGTTTGCTGCCTCCTGTGCCGCTGCTCGCAGCTGTGCCGCTGCCTGGCTGGGCGGCCGCTTTATAGGCCCCTCCTGGCCTGGCTCCTCCCCTACTCAGGGCTCAGCCAATCCTGGCTCAGCTGCCCTTCAGCAGCCTGCCCTCTACAGCGAGATACAAACACTACACAAACAGACGCAAAGACACTCACCTGCTCCTCCAATGGCAACTCCCACGCTAACTCCCTGTTGGCAGCCCTGTTTGCTGCCTCCTGTGCCGCTGCTCGCAGCTGTGCCGCTGCCTGGCTGGGCGGCCGCTTATAGGCCCCTCCTGGCCTGGCTCCTCCCCTACTCAGGGCTCAGCCAATCCTGGCTCAGCTGCCCCTTCAGCAGCCTGCCCTCTACAGCGAGATACAAACACTACACAAACAGACGCAAAGACACTCACCTGCTCCTCCAATGGCAACTCCCACGCTAACTCCCCTGTTGGCAGCCCTGTTTGCTGCCTCCTGTGCCGCTGCTCGCAGCTGTGCCGCTGCCTGGCTGGGCGGCCGCTTATAGGCCCCTCCTGGCCTGGCTCCTCCCCTACTCAGGGCTCAGCCAATCCTGGCTCAGCTGCCCTTCAGCAGCCTGCCCTCTACAGCGAGATACAAACACTACACAAACAGACGCAAAGACACTCACCTGCTCCTCCAATGGCAACTCCCACGCTAACTCCCTGTTGGCAGCCCTGTTTGCTGCCGCGTGGGCCGCTGCTCGCAGCTGTGCCGCTGCCGGGCTGGGCGGCCGCTTTATAGGCCCCTCCTGGCCTGGCTCCTCCCCTACTCAGGGCTCAGCCAATCCTGGCTCAGCTGCCCCTTCAGCAGCCTGCCCTCTACAGCGAGATACAAACACTACACAAACAGACGCAAAGACACTCACCTGCTCCTCCAATGGCAACTCCCACGCTAACTCCCTGTTGGCAGCCCTGTTTGCTGCCTCCTGTGCCGCTGCTCGCAGCTGTGCCGCTGCCTGGCTGGGCGGCCGCTTATAGGCCCCTCCTGGCCTGGCTCCTCCCCTACTCAGGGCTCAGCCAATCCTGGCTCAGCTGCCCTTCAGCAGCCTGCCCTCTACAGCGAGATACAAACACTACACAAACAGACGCAAAGACACTCACCTGCTCCTCCAATGGCAACTCCCACGCTAACTCCCCTGTTGGCAGCCCTGTTTGCTGCCTCCTGTGCCGCTGCTCGCAGCTGTGCCGCTGCCTGGCTGGGCGGCCGCTTTATAGGCCCCTCCTGGCCTGGCTCCTCCCCTACTCAGGGCTCAGCCAATCCTGGCTCAGCTGCCCCTTCAGCAGCCTGCCCTCTACAGCGAGATACAAACACTACACAAACAGACGCAAAGACACTCACCTGCTCCTCCAATGGCAACTCCCACGCTAACTCCCCTGTTGGCAGCCCTGTTTGCTGCCTCCTGTGCCGCTGCTCGCAGCTGTGCCGCTGCCTGGCTGGGCGGCCGCTTTTATAGGCCCCTCCTGGCCTGGCTCCTCCCCTACTCAGGGCTCAGCCAATCCTGGCTCAGCTGCCCCTTCAGCAGCCTGCCCTCTACAGCGGGATACAAACACTACACAAACAGACGCAAAGACACTCACCTGCTCCTCCAATGGCAACTCCCACGCTAACTCCCTGTTGGCAGCCCTGTTTGCTGCCTCCTGTGCCGCTGCTCGCAGCTGTGCCGCTGCCTGGCTGGGCGGCCGCTTTATAGGCCCCTCCTGGCCTGGCTCCTCCCCTACTCAGGGCTCAGCCAATCCTGGCTCAGCTGCCCCTTCAGCAGCCTGCCCTCTACAGCGGGATACAAACACTACACAAACAGACGCAAAGACACTCACCTGCTCCTCCAATGGCAACTCCCACGCTAACTCCCTGTTGGCAGCCCTGTTTGCTGCCTCCTGTGCCGCTGCTCGCAGCTGTGCCGCTGCCTGGCTGGGCGGCCGCTTATAGGCCCCTCCTGGCCTGGCTCCTCCCCTACTCAGGGCTCAGCCAATCCTGGCTCAGCTGCCCCTTCAGCAGCCTGCCCTCTACAGCGAGATACAAACACTACACAACCAGACGCAAAGACACTCACCTGCTCCTCCAATGGCAACTCCCACGCTAACTCCCTGTTGGCAGCCCTGTTTGCTGCCTCCTGTGCCGCTGCTCGCAGCTGTGCCGCTGCCTGGCTGGGCGGCCGCTTATAGGCCCCTCCTGGCCTGGCTCCTCCCTACTCAGGGCTCAGCCAATCCTGGCTCAGCTGCCCCTTCAGCAGCCTGCCCTCTACAGCGAGATACAAACACTACACAAACAGACGCAAAGACACTCACCTGCTCCTCCAATGGCAACTCCACGCTAACTCCCTGTTGGCAGCCCTGTTTGCTGCCTCCTGTGCCGCTGCTCGCAGCTGTGCCGCTGCCTGGCTGGGCGGCCGCTTATAGGCCCCTCCTGGCCTGGCTCCTCCCCTACTCAGGGCTCAGCCAATCCTGGCTCAGCTGCCCTTCAGCAGCCTGCCCTCTACAGCGAGATACAAACACTACACAAACAGACGCAAAGACACTCACCTGCTCCTCCAATGGCAACTCCCACGCTAACTCCCTGTTGGCAGCCCTGTTTGCTGCCTCCTGTGCCGCTGCTCGCAGCTGTGCCGCTGCCTGGCTGGGCGGCCGCTTTATAGGCCCCTCCTGGCCTGGCTCCTCCCCTACTCAGGGCTCAGCCAATCCTGGCTCAGCTGCCCCTTCAGCAGCCTGCCCTCTACAGCGAGATACAAACACTACACAAACAGACGCAAAGACACTCACCTGCTCCTCCAATGGCAACTCCCACGCTAACTCCCTGTTGGCAGCCCTGTTTGCTGCCTCCTGTGCCGCTGCTCAGCTGTGCCGCTGCCTGGCTGGGCGGCCGCTTATAGGCCCCTCCTGGCCTGGCTCCTCCCCTACTCAGGGCTCAGCCAATCCTGGCTCAGCTGCCCCTTCAGCAGCCTGCCCTCTACAGCGAGATACAAACACTACACAAACAGACGAAAAGACACTCACCTGCTCCTCCAATGGCAACTCCCACTCTAACTCCCTGTTGGCAGCCCTGTTTGCTGCCTCCTGTGCCGCTGCTCGCAGCTGTGCCGCTGCCTGGCTGGGCGGCCGCTTATAGGCCCCTCCTGGCCTGGCTCCTCCCCTACTCAGGGCTCAGCCAATCCTGGCTCAGCTGCCCCTTCAGCAGCCTGCCCTCTACAGCGAGATACAAACACTACACAAACAGACGCAAAGACACTCACCTGCTCCTCCAATGGCAACTCCCACGCTAACTCCCCTGTTGGCAGCCCTGTTTGCTGCCTCCTGTGCCGCTGCTCGCAGCTGTGCCGCTGCCTGGCTGGGCGGCCGCTTTATAGGCCCCTCCTGGCCTGGCTCCTCCCCTACTCAGGGCTCAGCCAATCCTGGCTCAGCTGCCCTTCAGCAGCCTGCCCTCTACAGCGAGATACAAACACTACACAAACAGACGCAAAGACACTCACCTGCTCCTCCAATGGCAACTCCCACGCTAACTCCCTGTTGGCAGCCCTGTTTGCTGCCTCCTGTGCCGCTGCTCGCAGCTGTGCCGCTGCCTGGCTGGGCGGCCGCTTTATAGGCCCCTCCTGGCCTGGCTCCTCCCCTACTCAGGGCTCAGCCAATCCTGGCTCAGCTGCCCCTTCAGCAGCCTGCCCTCTACAGCGAGATACAAACACTACACAAACAGACGCAAAGACACTCACCTGCTCCTCCAATGGCAACTCCCACGCTAACTCCCTGTTGGCAGCCCTGTTTGCTGCCTCCTGTGCCGCTGCTCGCAGCTGTGCCGCTGCCTGGCTGGGCGGCCGCTTATAGGCCCCTCCTGGCCTGGCTCCTCCCCTACTCAGGGCTCAGCCAATCCTGGCTCAGCTGCCCTTCAGCAGCCTGCCCTCTACAGCGAGATACAAACACTACACAAACAGACGCAAAGACACTCACCTGCTCCTCCAATGGCAACTCCCACGCTAACTCCCTGTTGGCAGCCCTGTTTGCTGCCTCCTGTGCCGCTGCTCGCAGCTGTGCCGCTGCCTGGCTGGGCGGCCGCTTATAGGCCCCTCCTGGCCTGGCTCCTCCCCTACTCAGGGCTCAGCCAATCCTGGCTCAGCTGCCCCTTCAGCAGCCTGCCCTCTACAGCGAGATACAAACACTACACAAACAGACGCAAAGACACTCACCTGCTCCTCCAATGGCAACTCCCACGCTAACTCCCTGTTGGCAGCCCTGTTTGCTGCCTCCTGTGCCGCTGCTCGCAGCTGTGCCGCTGCCTGGCTGGGCGGCCGCTTTATAGGCCCCTCCTGGCCTGGCTCCTCCCCTACTCAGGGCTCAGCCAATCCTGGCTCAGCTGCCCTTCAGCAGCCTGCCCCTCTACAGCGAGATACAAACACTACACAAACAGACGCAAAGACACTCACCTGCTCCTCCAATGGCAACTCCCACGCTAACTCCCTGTTGGCAGCCCTGTTTGCTGCCTCCTGTGCCGCTGCTCGCAGCTGTGCCGCTGCCTGGCTGGGCGGCCGCTTATAGGCCCCTCCTGGCCTGGCTCCTCCCCTACTCAGGGCTCAGCCAATCCTGGCTCAGCTGCCCCTTCAGCAGCCTGCCCTCTACAGCGAGATACAAACACTACACAAACAGACGCAACGACACTCACCTGCTCCTCCAATGGCAACTCCCACGCTAACTCCCTGTTGGCAGCCCTGTTTGCTGCCTCCTGTGCCGCTGCTCGCAGCTGTGCCGCTGCCTGGCTGGGCGGCCGCTTTATAGGCCCCTCCTGGCCTGGCTCCTCCCCTACTCAGGGCTCAGCCAATCCTGGCTCAGCTGCCCCTTCAGCAGCCTGCCCTCTACAGCGAGATACAAACACTACACAAACAGACGCAAAGACACTCACCTGCTCCTCCAATGGCAACTCCCACGCTAACTCCCTGTTGGCAGCCCTGTTTGCTGCCTCCTGTGCCGCTGCTCGCAGCTGTGCCGCTGCCTGGCTGGGCGGCCGCTTTATAGGCCCCTCCTGGCCTGGCTCCTCCCCTACTCAGGGCTCAGCCAATCCTGGCTCAGCTGCCCCTTCAGCAGCCTGCCCTCTACAGCGAGATACAAACACTACACAAACAGACGCAAAGACACTCACCTGCTCCTCCAATGGCAACTCCCACGCTAACTCCCCTGTTGGCAGCCCTGTTTGCTGCCTCCTGTGCCGCTGCTCGCAGCTGTGCCGCTGCCTGGCTGGGCGGCCGCTTTGATAGGCGCCTCCTGGCCTGGCTCCTCCCGCTACTCAGGGCTCAGCCAATCCTGGCTCAGCTGCCCCTTCAGCAGCCTGCCCTCTACAGCGAGATACAAACACTACACAAACAGACGCAAAGACACTCACCTGCTCCTCCAATGGCAACTCCCACGCTAACTCCCTGTTGGCAGCCCTGTTTGCTGCCTCCTGTGCCGCTGCTCGCAGCTGTGCCGCTGCCTGGCTGGGCGGCCGCTTTATAGGCCCCTCCTGGCCTGGCTCCTCCCCTACTCAGGGCTCAGCCAATCCTGGCTCAGCTGCCCCTTCAGCAGCCTGCCCTCTACAGCGAGATACAAACACTACACAAACAGACGCAAAGACACTCACCTGCTCCTCCAATGGCAACTCCCACGCTAACTCCCCTGTTGGCAGCCCTGTTTGCTGCCTCCTGTGCCGCTGCTCGCAGCTGTGCCGCTGCCTGGCTGGGCGGCCGCTTTATAGGCCCCTCCTGGCCTGGCTCCTCCCCTACTCAGGGCTCAGCCAATCCTGGCTCAGCTGCCCCTTCAGCAGCCTGCCCTCTACAGCGAGATACAAACACTACACAAACAGACGCAAAGACACTCACCTGCTCCTCCAATGGCAACTCCCACGCTAACTCCCTGTTGGCAGCCCTGTTTGCTGCCTCCTGTGCCGCTGCTCGCAGCTGTGCCGCTGCCTGGCTGGGCGGCCGCTTATAGGCCCCTCCTGGCCTGGCTCCTCCCCTACTCAGGGCTCAGCCAATCCTGGCTCAGCTGCCCTTCAGCAGCCTGCCCTCTACAGCGAGATACAAACACTACACAAACAGACGCAAAGACACTCACCTGCTCCTCCAATGGCAACTCCCACGCTAACTCCCTGTTGGCAGCCCTGTTTGCTGCCTCCTGTGCCGCTGCTCGCAGCTGTGCCGCTGCCTGGCTGGGCGGCCGCTTATAGGCCCCTCCTGGCCTGGCTCCTCCCCTACTCAGGGCTCAGCCAATCCTGGCTCAGCTGCCCCTTCAGCAGCCTGCCCTCTACAGCGAGATACAAACACTACACAAACAGACGCAAAGACACTCACCTGCTCCTCCAATGGCAACTCCCACGCTAACTCCCTGTTGGCAGCCCTGTTTGCTGCCTCCTGTGCCGCTGCTCAGCTGTGCCGCTGCCTGGCTGGGCGGCCGCTTATAGGCCCCTCCTGGCCTGGCTCCTCCCCTACTCAGGGCTCAGCCAATCCTGGCTCAGCTGCCCCTTCAGCAGCCTGCCCTCTACAGCGAGATACAAACACTACACAAACAGACGCAAAGACACTCACCTGCTCCTCCAATGGCAACTCCCACGCTAACTCCCTGTTGGCAGCCCTGTTTGCTGCCTCCTGTGCCGCTGCTCGCAGCTGTGCCGCTGCCTGGCTGGGCGGCCGCTTTATAGGCCCCTCCTGGCCTGGCTCCTCCCCTACTCAGGGCTCAGCCAATCCTGGCTCAGCTGCCCCTTCAGCAGCCTGCCCTCTACAGCGAGATACAAACACTACACAAACAGACGCAAAGACACTCACCTGCTCCTCCAATGGCAACTCCCACGCTAACTCCCTGTTGGCAGCCCTGTTTGCTGCCTCCTGTGCCGCTGCTCAGCTGTGCCGCTGCCTGGCTGGGCGGCCGCTTTATAGGCCCCTCCTGGCCTGGCTCCTCCCCTACTCAGGGCTCAGCCAATCCTGGCTCAGCTGCCCTTCAGCAGCCTGCCCTCTACAGCGAGATACAAACACTACACAAACAGACGCAAAGACACTCACCTGCTCCTCCAATGGCAACTCCCACGCTAACTCCCTGTTGGCAGCCCTGTTTGCTGCCTCCTGTGCCGCTGCTCGCAGCTGTGCCGCTGCCTGGCTGGGCGGCCGCTTTATAGGCCCCTCCTGGCCTGGCTCCTCCCCTACTCAGGGCTCAGCCAATCCTGGCTCAGCTGCCCTTCAGCAGCCTGCCCTCTACAGCGAGATACAAACACTACACAAACAGACGCAAAGACACTCACCTGCTCCTCCAATGGCAACTCCCACGCTAACTCCCTGTTGGCAGCCCTGTTTGCTGCCTCCTGTGCCGCTGCTCGCAGCTGTGCCGCTGCCTGGCTGGGCGGCCGCTTTATAGGCCCCTCCTGGCCTGGCTCCTCCCCTACTCAGGGCTCAGCCAATCCTGGCTCAGCTGCCCCTTCAGCAGCCTGCCCTCTACAGCGAGATACAAACACTACACAAACAGACGCAAAGACACTCACCTGCTCCTCCAATGGCAACTCCCACGCTAACTCCCTGTTGGCAGCCCTGTTTGCTGCCTCCTGTGCCGCTGCTCGCAGCTGTGCCGCTGCCTGGCTGGGCGGCCGCTTTATAGGCCCCTCCTGGCCTGGCTCCTCCCCTACTCAGGGCTCAGCCAATCCTGGCTCAGCTGCCCCTTCAGCAGCCTGCCCTCTACAGCGAGATACAAACACTACACAAACAGACGCAAAGACACTCACCTGCTCCTCCAATGGCAACTCCCACGCTAACTCCCTGTTGGCAGCCCTGTTTGCTGCCTCCTGTGCCGCTGCTCGCAGCTGTGCCGCTGCCTGGCTGGGCGGCCGCTTATAGGCCCCTCCTGGCCTGGCTCCTCCCCTACTCAGGGCTCAGCCAATCCTGGCTCAGCTGCCCCTTCAGCAGCCTGCCCTCTACAGCGAGATACAAACACTACACAAACAGACGCAAAGACACTCACCTGCTCCTCCAATGGCAACTCCCACGCTAACTCCCTGTTGGCAGCCCTGTTTGCTGCCTCCTGTGCCGCTGCTCGCAGCTGTGCCGCTGCCTGGCTGGGCGGCCGCTTTATAGGCCCCTCCTGGCCTGGCTCCTCCCCTACTCAGGGCTCAGCCAATCCTGGCTCAGCTGCCCCTTCAGCAGCCTGCCCTCTACAGCGAGATACAAACACTACACAAACAGACGCAAAGACACTCACCTGCTCCTCCAATGGCAACTCCCACGCTAACTCCCTGTTGGCAGCCCTGTTTGCTGCCTCCTGTGCCGCTGCTCGCAGCTGTGCCGCTGCCTGGCTGGGCGGCCGCTTATAGGCCCCTCCTGGCCTGGCTCCTCCCCTACTCAGGGCTCAGCCAATCCTGGCTCAGCTGCCCCTTCAGCAGCCTGCCCTCTACAGCGAGATACAAACACTACACAAACAGACGCAAAGACACTCACCTGCTCCTCCAATGGCAACTCCCACGCTAACTCCCTGTTGGCAGCCCTGTTTGCTGCCTCCTGTGCCGCTGCTCGCAGCTGTGCCGCTGCCTGGCTGGGCGGACGCTTTATAGGCCCCTCCTGGCCTGGCTCCTCCCCTACTCAGGGCTCAGCCAATCCTGGCTCAGCTGCCCCTTCAGCAGCCTGCCCTCTACAGCGAGATACAAACACTACACAAACAGACGCAAAGACACTCACCTGCTCCTCCAATGGCAACTCCCACGCTAACTCCCTGTTGGCAGCCCTGTTTGCTGCCTCCTGTGCCGCTGCTCGCAGCTGTGCCGCTGCCTGGCTGGGCGGCCGCTTATAGGCCCCTCCTGGCCTGGCTCCTCCCCTACTCAGGGCTCAGCCAATCCTGGCTCAGCTGCCCCTTCAGCAGCCTGCCCTCTACAGCGAGATACAAACACTACACAAACAGACGCAAAGACACTCACCTGCTCCTCCAATGGCAACTCCCACGCTAACTCCCTGTTGGCAGCCCTGTTTGCTGCCTCCTGTGCCGCTGCTCGCAGCTGTGCCGCTGCCTGGCTGGGCGGCCGCTTTATAGGCCCCTCCTGGCCTGGCTCCTCCCCTACTCAGGGCTCAGCCAATCCTGGCTCAGCTGCCCCTTCAGCAGCCTGCCCTCTACAGCGAGATACAAACACTACACAAACAGACGCAAAGACACTCACCTGCTCCTCCAATGGCAACTCCCACGCTAACTCCCTGTTGGCAGCCCTGTTTGCTGCCTCCTGTGCCGCTGCTCGCAGCTGTGCCGCTGCCTGGCTGGGCGGCCGCTTTATAGGCCCCTCCTGGCCTGGCTCCTCCCCTACTCAGGGCTCAGCCAATCCTGGCTCAGCTGCCCTTCAGCAGCCTGCCCTCTACAGCGAGATACAAACACTACACAAACAGACGCAACGACACTCACCTGCTCCTCCAATGGCAACTCCCACGCTAACTCCCCTGTTGGCAGCCCTGTTTGCTGCCTCCTGTGCCGCTGCTCGCAGCTGTGCCGCTGCCTGGCTGGGCGGCCGCTTATAGGCCCCTCCTGGCCTGGCTCCTCCCCTACTCAGGGCTCAGCCAATCCTGGCTCAGCTGCCCCTTCAGCAGCCTGCCCCTCTACAGCGAGATACAAACACTACACAAACAGACGCAACGACACTCACCTGCTCCTCCAATGGCAACTCCCACGCTAACTCCCCTGTTGGCAGCCCTGTTTGCTGCCTCCTGTGCCGCTGCTCGCAGCTGTGCCGCTGCCTGGCTGGGCGGCCGCTTTTATAGGACCCTCCTGGCATGGCTCATCACCCGACTCAGGGCTCAGCCAATCCTGGCTCAGCTGCTCCTTCAGCAGCCTGCCCCTCTACAGCGAGATACAAACACTACACAAACAGACGCAACGACACTCACCTGCTCCTCCAATGGCAACTCCCACGCTAACTCCCCTGTTGGCAGCCCTGTTTGCTGCCTCCTGTGCCGCTGCTCGCAGCTGTGCCGCTGCCTGGCTGGGCGGCCGCTTTTATAGGCCCCTGCCGGCCTGGCTCCTCCCGCCCCTCAGGGCACATCCAATCCTGGCTCAGCTGCCCCTTCAGCAGCCTGCCCTCTACAGCGAGATACAAACACTACACAAACAGACGCAAAGACACTCACCTGCTCCTCCAATGGCAACTCCCACGCTAACTCCCTGTTGGCAGCCCTGTTTGCTGCCTCCTGTGCCGCTGCTCGCAGCTGTGCCGCTGCCTGGCTGGGCGGCCGCTTTATAGGCCCCTCCTGGCCTGGCTCCTCCCCTACTCAGGGCTCAGCCAATCCTGGCTCAGCTGCCCTTCAGCAGCCTGCCCTCTACAGCGAGATACAAACACTACACAAACAGACGCAAAGACACTCACCTGCTCCTCCAATGGCAACTCCCACGCTAACTCCCTGTTGGCAGCCCTGTTTGCTGCCTCCTGTGCCGCTGCTCGCAGCTGTGCCGCTGCCTGGCTGGGCGGCCGCTTATAGGCCCCTCCTGGCCTGGCTCCTCCCCTACTCAGGGCTCAGCCAATCCTGGCTCAGCTGCCCCTTCAGCAGCCTGCCCTCTACAGCGAGATACAAACACTACACAAACAGACGCAAAGACACTCACCTGCTCCTCCAATGGCAACTCCCACGCTAACTCCCCTGTTGGCAGCCCTGTTTGCTGCCTCCTGTGCCGCTGCTCGCAGCTGTGCCGCTGCCTGGCTGGGCGGCCGCTTATAGGCCCCTCCTGGCCTGGCTCCTCCCCTACTCAGGGCTCAGCCAATCCTGGCTCAGCTGCCCCTTCAGCAGCCTGCCCTCTACAGCGAGATACAAACACTACACAAACAGACGCAAAGACACTCACCTGCTCCTCCAATGGCAACTCCCACGCTAACTCCCTGTTGGCAGCCCTGTTTGCTGCCTCCTGTGCCGCTGCTCGCAGCTGTGCCGCTGCCTGGCTGGGCGGCCGCTTATAGGCCCCTCCTGGCCTGGCTCCTCCCCTACTCAGGGCTCAGCCAATCCTGGCTCAGCTGCCCCTTCAGCAGCCTGCCCTCTACAGCGAGATACAAACACTACACAACCAGACTCAAAGACACTCACCTGCTCCTCCAAGGGCAACTCCAACGCTAACTCCCACGCTGGCAGCCCTGTTTGCTGCCTCCTGTGCCGCTGCTCGCAGCTGTGCCGCTGCCTGGCTGGGCGGCCGCTTTATAGGCCCCTCCTGGCCTGGCTCCTCCCCTACTCAGGGCTCAGCCAATCCTGGCTCAGCTGCCCCTTCAGCAGCCTGCCCTCTACAGCGAGATACAAACACTACACAAACAGACGCAACGACACTCACCTGCTCCTCCAATGGCAACTCCCACGCTAACTCCCTGTTGGCAGCCCTGTTTGCTGCCTCCTGTGCCGCTGCTCGCAGCTGTGCCGCTGCCTGGCTGGGCGGCCGCTTATAGGCCCCTCCTGGCCTGGCTCCTCCCCTACTCAGGGCTCAGCCAATCCTGGCTCAGCTGCCCCTTCAGCAGCCTGCCCTCTACAGCGAGATACAAACACTACACAAACAGACGCAACGACACTCACCTGCTCCTCCAATGGCAACTCCCACGCTAACTCCCTGTTGGCAGCCCTGTTTGCTGCCTCCTGTGCCGCTGCTCGCAGCTGTGCCGCTGCCTGGCTGGGCGGCCGCTTATAGGCCCCTCCTGGCCTGGCTCCTCCCCTACTCAGGGCTCAGCCAATCCTGGCTCAGCTGCCCCTTCAGCAGCCTGCCCTCTACAGCGAGATACAAACACTACACAAACAGACGCAAAGACACTCACCTGCTCCTCCAATGGCAACTCCCACGCTAACTCCCTGTTGGCAGCCCTGTTTGCTGCCTCCTGTGCCGCTGCTCGCAGCTGTGCCGCTGCCTGGCTGGGCGGCCGCTTTATAGGCCCCTCCTGGCCTGGCTCCTCCCCTACTCAGGGCTCAGCCAATCCTGGCTCAGCTGCCCCTTCAGCAGCCTGCCCTCTACAGCGAGATACAAACACTACACAAACAGACGCAACGACACTCACCTGCTCCTCCAATGGCAACTCCCACGCTAACTCCCTGTTGGCAGCCCTGTTTGCTGCCTCCTGTGCCGCTGCTCGCAGCTGTGCCGCTGCCTGGCTGGGCGGCCGCTTATAGGCCCCTCCTGGCCTGGCTCCTCCCCTACTCAGGGCTCAGCCAATCCTGGCTCAGCTGCCCTTCAGCAGCCTGCCCTCTACAGCGAGATACAAACACTACACAAACAGACGCAAAGACACTCACCTGCTCCTCCAATGGCAACTCCCACGCTAACTCCCCTGTTGGCAGCCCTGTTTGCTGCCTCCTGTGCCGCTGCTCGCAGCTGTGCCGCTGCCTGGCTGGGCGGCCGCTTATAGGCCCCTCCTGGCCTGGCTCCTCCCCTACTCAGGGCTCAGCCAATCCTGGCTCAGCTGCCCCTTCAGCAGCCTGCCCTCTACAGCGAGATACAAACACTACACAAACAGACGCAAAGACACTCACCTGCTCCTCCAATGGCAACTCCCACGCTAACTCCCTGTTGGCAGCCCTGTTTGCTGCCTCCTGTGCCGCTGCTCGCAGCTGTGCCGCTGCCTGGCTGGGCGGCCGCTTTATAGGCCCCTCCTGGCCTGGCTCCTCCCCTACTCAGGGCTCAGCCAATCCTGGCTCAGCTGCCCCTTCAGCAGCCTGCCCTCTACAGCGAGATACAAACACTACACAAACAGACGCAAAGACACTCACCTGCTCCTCCAATGGCAACTCCCACGCTAACTCCCTGTTGGCAGCCCTGTTTGCTGCCTCCTGTGCCGCTGCTCGCAGCTGTGCCGCTGCCTGGCTGGGCGGCCGCTTTATAGGCCCCTCCTGGCCTGGCTCCTCCCCTACTCAGGGCTCAGCCAATCCTGGCTCAGCTGCCCTTCAGCAGCCTGCCCTCTACAGCGGGATACAAACACTACACAAACAGACGCAAAGACACTCACCTGCTCCTCCAATGGCAACTCCCACGCTAACTCCCTGTTGGCAGCCCTGTTTGCTGCCTCCTGTGCCGCTGCTCGCAGCTGTGCCGCTGCCTGGCTGGGCGGCCGCTTTATAGGCCCCTCCTGGCCTGGCTCCTCCCCTACTCAGGGCTCAGCCAATCCTGGCTCAGCTGCCCTTCAGCAGCCTGCCCTCTACAGCGAGATACAAACACTACACAAACAGACGCAAAGACACTCACCTGCTCCTCCAATGGCAACTCCCACGCTAACTCCCTGTTGGCAGCCCTGTTTGCTGCCTCCTGTGCCGCTGCTCGCAGCTGTGCCGCTGCCTGGCTGGGCGGCCGCTTTATAGGCCCCTCCTGGCCTGGCTCCTCCCCTACTCAGGGCTCAGCCAATCCTGGCTCAGCTGCCCCTTCAGCAGCCTGCCCTCTACAGCGAGATACAAACACTACACAAACAGACGCAAAGACACTCACCTGCTCCTCCAATGGCAACTCCCACGCTAACTCCCTGTTGGCAGCCCTGTTTGCTGCCTCCTGTGCCGCTGCTCGCAGCTGTGCCGCTGCCTGGCTGGGCGGCCGCTTTATAGGCCCCTCCTGGCCTGGCTCCTCCCCTACTCAGGGCTCAGCCAATCCTGGCTCAGCTGCCCCTTCAGCAGCCTGCCCTCTACAGCGAGATACAAACACTACACAAACAGACGCAAAGACACTCACCTGCTCCTCCAATGGCAACTCCCACGCTAACTCCCTGTTGGCAGCCCTGTTTGCTGCCTCCTGTGCCGCTGCTCAGCTGTGCCGCTGCCTGGCTGGGCGGCCGCTTTATAGGCCCCTCCTGGCCTGGCTCCTCCCCTACTCAGGGCTCAGCCAATCCTGGCTCAGCTGCCCCTTCAGCAGCCTGCCCTCTACAGCGAGATACAAACACTACACAAACAGACGCAAAGACACTCACCTGCTCCTCCAATGGCAACTCCCACGCTAACTCCCTGTTGGCAGCCCTGTTTGCTGCCTCCTGTGCCGCTGCTCGCAGCTGTGCCGCTGCCTGGCTGGGCGGCCGCTTATAGGCCCCTCCTGGCCTGGCTCCTCCCCTACTCAGGGCTCAGCCAATCCTGGCTCAGCTGCCCCTTCAGCAGCCTGCCCTCTACAGCGAGATACAAACACTACACAAACAGACGCAAAGACACTCACCTGCTCCTCCAATGGCAACTCCCACGCTCACTCCACGGTTGGCAGCCCGGTTTGCTGCCTCCTGTGCCGCTGCTCGCAGCTGTGCCGCTGCCTGGCTGGGCGGCCGCTTTATAGGCCCCTCCTGGCCTGGCTCCTCCCCTACTCAGGGCTCAGCCAATCCTGGCTCAGCTGCCCCTTCAGCAGCCTGCCCTCTACAGCGAGATACAAACACTACACAAACAGACGCAAAGACACTCACCTGCTCCTCCAATGGCAACTCCCACGCTAACTCCCTGTTGGCAGCCCTGTTTGCTGCCTCCTGTGCCGCTGCTCGCAGCTGTGCCGCTGCCTGGCTGGGCGGCCGCTTTATAGGCCCCTCCTGGCCTGGCTCCTCCCCTACTCAGGGCTCAGCCAATCCTGGCTCAGCTGCCCTTCAGCAGCCTGCCCTCTACAGCGAGATACAAACACTACACAAACAGACGCAAAGACACTCACCTGCTCCTCCAATGGCAACTCCCACGCTAACTCCCCTGTTGGCAGCCCTGTTTGCTGCCTCCTGTGCCGCTGCTCGCAGCTGTGCCGCTGCCTGGCTGGGCGGCCGCTTTATAGGCCCCTCCTGGCCTGGCTCCTCCCCTACTCAGGGCTCAGCCAATCCTGGCTCAGCTGCCCCTTCAGCAGCCTGCCCTCTACAGCGAGATACAAACACTACACAAACAGACGCAAAGACACTCACCTGCTCCTCCAATGGCAACTCCCACGCTAACTCCCTGTTGGCAGCCCTGTTTGCTGCCTCCTGTGCCGCTGCTCGCAGCTGTGCCGCTGCCTGGCTGGGCGGCCGCTTTATAGGCCCCTCCTGGCCTGGCTCCTCCCCTACTCAGGGCTCAGCCAATCCTGGCTCAGCTGCCCTTCAGCAGCCTGCCCTCTACAGCGAGATACAAACACTACACAAACAGACGCAAAGACACTCACCTGCTCCTCCAATGGCAACTCCCACGCTAACTCCCTGTTGGCAGCCCTGTTTGCTGCCTCCTGTGCCGCTGCTCGCAGCTGTGCCGCTGCCTGGCTGGGCGGCCGCTTTATAGGCCCCTCCTGGCCTGGCTCCTCCCCTACTCAGGGCTCAGCCAATCCTGGCTCAGCTGCCCCTTCAGCAGCCTGCCCTCTACAGCGAGATACAAACACTACACAAACAGACGCAAAGACACTCACCTGCTCCTCCAATGGCAACTCCCACGCTAACTCCCTGTTGGCAGCCCTGTTTGCTGCCTCCTGTGCCGCTGCTCGCAGCTGTGCCGCTGCCTGGCTGGGCGGCCGCTTATAGGCCCCTCCTGGCCTGGCTCCTCCCCTACTCAGGGCTCAGCCAATCCTGGCTCAGCTGCCCCTTCAGCAGCCTGCCCTCTACAGCGAGATACAAACACTACACAAACAGACGCAAAGACACTCACCTGCTCCTCCAATGGCAACTCCCACGCTAACTCCCTGTTGGCAGCCCTGTTTGCTGCCTCCTGTGCCGCTGCTCGCAGCTGTGCCGCTGCCTGGCTGGGCGGCCGCTTATAGGCCCCTCCTGGCCTGGCTCCTCCCCTACTCAGGGCTCAGCCAATCCTGGCTCAGCTGCCCCTTCAGCAGCCTGCCCTCTACAGCGAGATACAAACACTACACAAACAGACGCAAAGACACTCACCTGCTCCTCCAATGGCAACTCCCACGCTAACTCCCTGTTGGCAGCCCTGTTTGCTGCCTCCTGTGCCGCTGCTCGCAGCTGTGCCGCTGCCTGGCTGGGCGGCCGCTTTATAGGCCCCTCCTGGCCTGGCTCCTCCCCTACTCAGGGCTCAGCCAATCCTGGCTCAGCTGCCCCTTCAGCAGCCTGCCCTCTACAGCGAGATACAAACACTACACAAACAGACGCAAAGACACTCACCTGCTCCTCCAATGGCAACTCCCACGCTAACTCCCCTGTTGGCAGCCCTGTTTGCTGCCTCCTGTGCCGCTGCTCGCAGCTGTGCCGCTGCCTGGCTGGGCGGCCGCTTTATAGGCCCCTCCTGGCCTGGCTCCTCCCCTACTCAGGGCTCAGCCAATCCTGGCTCAGCTGCCCTTCAGCAGCCTGCCCTCTACAGCGAGATACAAACACTACACAAACAGACGCAAAGACACTCACCTGCTCCTCCAATGGCAACTCCCACGCTAACTCCCTGTTGGCAGCCCTGTTTGCTGCCTCCTGTGCCGCTGCTCGCAGCTGTGCCGCTGCCTGGCTGGGCGGCCGCTTATAGGCCCCTCCTGGCCTGGCTCCTCCCCTACTCAGGGCTCAGCCAATCCTGGCTCAGCTGCCCCTTCAGCAGCCTGCCCTCTACAGCGAGATACAAACACTACACAAACAGACGCAACGACACTCACCTGCTCCTCCAATGGCAACTCCCACGCTAACTCCCTGTTGGCAGCCCTGTTTGCTGCCTCCTGTGCCGCTGCTCGCAGCTGTGCCGCTGCCTGGCTGGGCGGCCGCTTTATAGGCCCCTCCTGGCCTGGCTCCTCCCCTACTCAGGGCTCAGCCAATCCTGGCTCAGCTGCCCCTTCAGCAGCCTGCCCTCTACAGCGAGATACAAACACTACACAAACAGACGCAAAGACACTCACCTGCTCCTCCAATGGCAACTCCCACGCTAACTCCCCTGTTGGCAGCCCTGTTTGCTGCCTCCTGTGCCGCTGCTCGCAGCTGTGCCGCTGCCTGGCTGGGCGGCCGCTTTATAGGCCCCTCCTGGCCTGGCTCCTCCCCTACTCAGGGCTCAGCCAATCCTGGCTCAGCTGCCCTTCAGCAGCCTGCCCTCTACAGCGAGATACAAACACTACACAAACAGACGCAAAGACACTCACCTGCTCCTCCAATGGCAACTCCCACGCTAACTCCCTGTTGGCAGCCCTGTTTGCTGCCTCCTGTGCCGCTGCTCGCAGCTGTGCCGCTGCCTGGCTGGGCGGCCGCTTATAGGCCCCTCCTGGCCTGGCTCCTCCCCTACTCAGGGCTCAGCCAATCCTGGCTCAGCTGCCCCTTCAGCAGCCTGCCCTCTACAGCGAGATACAAACACTACACAAACAGACGCAAAGACACTCACCTGCTCCTCCAATGGCAACTCCCACGCTAACTCCCTGTTGGCAGCCCTGTTTGCTGCCTCCTGTGCCGCTGCTCGCAGCTGTGCCGCTGCCTGGCTGGGCGGCCGCTTTATAGGCCCCTCCTGGCCTGGCTCCTCCCCTACTCAGGGCTCAGCCAATCCTGGCTCAGCTGCCCCTTCAGCAGCCTGCCCTCTACAGCGAGATACAAACACTACACAAACAGACGCAAAGACACTCACCTGCTCCTCCAATGGCAACTCCCACGCTAACTCCCCTGTTGGCAGCCCTGTTTGCTGCCTCCTGTGCCGCTGCTCGCAGCTGTGCCGCTGCCTGGCTGGGCGGCCGCTTTATAGGCCCCTCCTGGCCTGGCTCCTCCCCTACTCAGGGCTCAGCCAATCCTGGCTCAGCTGCCCCTTCAGCAGCCTGCCCTCTACAGCGGGATACAAACACTACACAAACAGACGCAAAGACACTCACCTGCTCCTCCAATGGCAACTCCCACGCTAACTCCCTGTTGGCAGCCCTGTTTGCTGCCTCCTGTGCCGCTGCTCGCAGCTGTGCCGCTGCCTGGCTGGGCGGCCGCTTATAGGCCCCTCCTGGCCTGGCTCCTCCCCTACTCAGGGCTCAGCCAATCCTGGCTCAGCTGCCCCTTCAGCAGCCTGCCCTCTAAAGCGAGATACAAACACTACACAAACAGACGCAAAGACACTCACCTGCTCCTCCAATGGCAACTCCCACGCTAACTCCCCTGTTGGCAGCCCTGTTTGCTGCCTCCTGTGCCGCTGCTCGCAGCTGTGCCGCTGCCTGGCTGGGCGGCCGCTTTATAGGCCCCTCCTGGCCTGGCTCCTCCCCTACTCAGGGCTCAGCCAATCCTGGCTCAGCTGCCCCTTCAGCAGCCTGCCCTCTACAGCGAGATACAAACACTACACAAACAGACGCAAAGACACTCACCTGCTCCTCCAATGGCAACTCCCACGCTAACTCCCTGTTGGCAGCCCTGTTTGCTGCCTCCTGTGCCGCTGCTCGCAGCTGTGCCGCTGCCTGGCTGGGCGGCCGCTTTATAGGCCCCTCCTGGCCTGGCTCCTCCCCTACTCAGGGCTCAGCCAATCCTGGCTCAGCTGCCCTTCAGCAGCCTGCCCTCTACAGCGAGATACAAACACTACACAAACAGACGCAAAGACACTCACCTGCTCCTCCAATGGCAACTCCCACGCTAACTCCCTGTTGGCAGCCCTGTTTGCTGCCTCCTGTGCCGCTGCTCAGCAGCTGTGCCGCTGCCTGGCTGGGCGGCCGCTTTATAGGCCCCTCCTGGCCTGGCTCCTCCCCTACTCAGGGCTCAGCCAATCCTGGCTCAGCTGCCCTTCAGCAGCCTGCCCTCTACAGCGAGATACAAACACTACACAAACAGACGCAAAGACACTCACCTGCTCCTCCAATGGCAACTCCCACGCTAACTCCCTGTTGGCAGCCCTGTTTGCTGCCTCCTGTGCCGCTGCTCGCAGCTGTGCCGCTGCCTGGCTGGGCGGCCGCTTATAGGCCCCTCCTGGCCTGGCTCCTCCCCTACTCAGGGCTCAGCCAATCCTGGCTCAGCTGCCCCTTCAGCAGCCTGCCCTCTACAGCGAGATACAAACACTACACAAACAGACGCAAAGACACTCACCTGCTCCTCCAATGGCAACTCCCACGCTAACTCCCCTGTTGGCAGCCCTGTTTGCTGCCTCCTGTGCCGCTGCTCGCAGCTGTGCCGCTGCCTGGCTGGGCGGCCGCTTTATAGGCCCCTCCTGGCCTGGCTCCTCCCCTACTCAGGGCTCAGCCAATCCTGGCTCAGCTGCCCCTTCAGCAGCCTGCCCTCTACAGCGAGATACAAACACTACACAAACAGACGCAAAGACACTCACCTGCTCCTCCAATGGCAACTCCCACGCTAACTCCCTGTTGGCAGCCCTGTTTGCTGCCTCCTGTGCCGCTGCTCGCAGCTGTGCCGCTGCCTGGCTGGGCGGCCGCTTATAGGCCCCTCCTGGCCTGGCTCCTCCCCTACTCAGGGCTCAGCCAATCCTGGCTCAGCTGCCCCTTCAGCAGCCTGCCCTCTACAGCGAGATACAAACACTACACAAACAGACGCAACGACACTCACCTGCTCCTCCAATGGCAACTCCCACGCTAACTCCCTGTTGGCAGCCCTGTTTGCTGCCTCCTGTGCCGCTGCTCGCAGCTGTGCCGCTGCCTGGCTGGGCGGCCGCTTATAGGCCCCTCCTGGCCTGGCTCCTCCCCTACTCAGGGCTCAGCCAATCCTGGCTCAGCTGCCCTTCAGCAGCCTGCCCTCTACAGCGGGATACAAACACTACACAAACAGACGCAAAGACACTCACCTGCTCCTCCAATGGCAACTCCCACGCTAACTCCCTGTTGGCAGCCCTGTTTGCTGCCTCCTGTGCCGCTGCTCGCAGCTGTGCCGCTGCCTGGCTGGGCGGCCGCTTTATAGGCCCCTCCTGGCCTGGCTCCTCCCCTACTCAGGGCTCAGCCAATCCTGGCTCAGCTGCCCCTTCAGCAGCCTGCCCTCTACAGCGAGATACAAACACTACACAAACAGACGCAAAGACACTCACCTGCTCCTCCAATGGCAACTCCCACGCTAACTCCCTGTTGGCAGCCCTGTTTGCTGCCTCCTGTGCCGCTGCTCGCAGCTGTGCCGCTGCCTGGCTGGGCGGCCGCTTATAGGCCCCTCCTGGCCTGGCTCCTCCCCTACTCAGGGCTCAGCCAATCCTGGCTCAGCTGCCCCTTCAGCAGCCTGCCCTCTACAGCGAGATACAAACACTACACAAACAGACGCAAAGACACTCACCTGCTCCTCCAATGGCAACTCCCACGCTAACTCCCTGTTGGCAGCCCTGTTTGCTGCCTCCTGTGCCGCTGCTCGCAGCTGTGCCGCTGCCTGGCTGGGCGGCCGCTTTATAGGCCCCTCCTGGCCTGGCTCCTCCCCTACTCAGGGCTCAGCCAATCCTGGCTCAGCTGCCCCTTCAGCAGCCTGCCCTCTACAGCGAGATACAAACACTACACAAACAGACCCAAAGACACTCACCTGCTCCTCCAATGGCAACTCCCACGCTAACTCCCCTGTTGGCAGCCCTGTTTGCTGCCTCCTGTGCCGCTGCTCGCAGCTGTGCCGCTGCCTGGCTGGCCGGCCGCTTTATAGGCCCCTCCTGGCCTGGCTCCTCCCCTACTCCGGGCTCAGCCAATCCTGGCTCAGCTGCGCTGACTGCAGACTGCCCCTCTACAGGGATATACTTAGAATTCACAAACAGACGCAACTACATTCACCGGCTCCTCCACTGGAAACTCCCACGATAACTCCCTGTTGGCAGCCCTGTTTGCTGCCTCCTGTGCCGCTGCTCGCAGCTGTGCCGCTGCCTGGCTGGGCGGCCGCTTTATAGGCCCCTCCTGGCCTGGCTCCTCCCCTACTCAGGGCTCAGCCAATCCTGGCTCAGCTGCCCCTTCAGCAGCCTGCCCTCTACAGCGAGATACAAACACTACACAAACAGACGCAAAGACACTCACCTGCTCCTCCAATGGCAACTCCCACGCTAACTCCCCTGTTGGCAGCCCTGTTTGCTGCCTCCTGTGCCGCTGCTCGCAGCTGTGCCGCTGCCTGGCTGGGCGGCCGCAATTATATGCACCTCCTGGCATGTCTCCTCCCCTACTCAGGGCTCAGCCAATCCTGGCTCAGCTGCCCCTTCAGCAGCCTGCCCTCTACAGCGAGATACAAACACTACACAAACAGACGCAAAGACACTCACCTGCTCCTCCAATGGCAACTCCCACGCTAACTCCCTGTTGGCAGCCCTGTTTGCTGCCTCCTGTGCCGCTGCTCGCAGCTGTGCCGCTGCCTGGCTGGGCGGCCGCTTTTATAGGCCCCTCCTGGCCTGGCTCCTCCCCCTACTCAGGGCTCAGCCAATCCTGGCTCAGCTGCCCCTTCAGCAGCCTGCCCCTCTACAGCGAGATACAAACACTACACAAACAGACGCAAAGACACTCACCTGCTCCTCCAATGGCAACTCCCACGCTAACTCACCTGTTGGCAGCCCTGTTTGCTGCCTCCTGTGCCGCTGCTCGCAGCTGTGCCGCTGCCTGGCTGGGCGGCCGCTTTAATAGGCCCATCCTGGACTGGCACCTCCCCTACTCAGGGCTCAGCCAATCCTGGCTCAGCTGCCCTTCAGCAGCCTGCCCTCTACAGCGAGATACAAACACTACACAAACAGACGCAAAGACACTCACCTGCTCCTCCAATGGCAACTCCCACGCTAACTCCCCTGTTGGCAGCCCTGTTTGCTGCCTCCTGTGCCGCTGCTCGCAGCTGTGCCGCTGCCTGGCTGGGCGGCCGCTTATAGGCCCCTCCTGGCCTGGCTCCTCCCCTACTCAGGGCTCAGCCAATCCTGGCTCAGCTGCCCTTCAGCAGCCTGCCCTCTACAGCGAGATACAAACACTACACAAACAGACGCAAAGACACTCACCTGCTCCTCCAATGGCAACTCCCACGCTAACTCCCTGTTGGCAGCCCTGTTTGCTGCCTCCTGTGCCGCTGCTCGCAGCTGTGCCGCTGCCTGGCTGGGCGGCCGCTTTATAGGCCCCTCCTGGCCTGGCTCCTCCCCTACTCAGGGCTCAGCCAATCCTGGCTCAGCTGCCCCTTCAGCAGCCTGCCCTCTACAGCGAGATACAAACACTACACAAACAGACGCAAAGACACTCACCTGCTCCTCCAATGGCAACTCCCACGCTAACTCCCTGTTGGCAGCCCTGTTTGCTGCCTCCTGTGCCGCTGCTCGCAGCTGTGCCGCTGCCTGGCTGGGCGGCCGCTTTATAGGCCCCTCCTGGCCTGGCTCCTCCCCTACTCAGGGCTCAGCCAATCCTGGCTCAGCTGCCCTTCAGCAGCCTGCCCTCTACAGCGAGATACAAACACTACACAAACAGACGCAAAGACACTCACCTGCTCCTCCAATGGCAACTCCCACGCTAACTCCCTGTTGGCAGCCCTGTTTGCTGCCTCCTGTGCCGCTGCTCGCAGCTGTGCCGCTGCCTGGCTGGGCGGCCGCTTTATAGGCCCCTCCTGGCCTGGCTCCTCCCCTACTCAGGGCTCAGCCAATCCTGGCTCAGCTGCCCTTCAGCAGCCTGCCCTCGACAGCGAGATACAAACACTACACAAACAGACGCAAAGACACTCACCTGCTCCTCCAATGGCAACTCCCACGCTAACTCCCCTGTTGGCAGCCCTGTTTGCTGCCTCCTGTGCCGCTGCTCGCAGCTGTGCCGCTGCCTGGCTGGGCGGCCGCTTATAGGCCCCTCCTGGCCTGGCTCCTCCCCTACTCAGGGCTCAGCCAATCCTGGCTCAGCTGCCCCTTCAGCAGCCTGCCCTCTACAGCGAGATACAAACACTACACAAACAGACGCAAAGACACTCACCTGCTCCTCCAATGGCAACTCCCACGCTAACTCCCTGTTGGCAGCCCTGTTTGCTGCCTCCTGTGCCGCTGCTCGCAGCTGTGCCGCTGCCTGGCTGGGCGGCCGCTTTATAGGCCCCTCCTGGCCTGGCTCCTCCCCTACTCAGGGCTCAGCCAATCCTGGCTCAGCTGCCCCTTCAGCAGCCTGCCCTCTACAGCGAGATACAAACACTACACAAACAGACGCAAAGACACTCACCTGCTCCTCCAATGGCAACTCCCACGCTAACTCCCTGTTGGCAGCCCTGTTTGCTGCCTCCTGTGCCGCTGCTCGCAGCTGTGCCGCTGCCTGGCTGGGCGGCCGCTTTATAGGCCCCTCCTGGCCTGGCTCCTCCCCTACTCAGGGCTCAGCCAATCCTGGCTCAGCTGCCCCTTCAGCAGCCTGCCCTCTACAGCGAGATACAAACACTACACAAACAGACGCAAAGACACTCACCTGCTCCTCCAATGGCAACTCCCACGCTAACTCCCCTGTTGGCAGCCCTGTTTGCTGCCTCCTGTGCCGCTGCTCGCAGCTGTGCCGCTGCCTGGCTGGGCGGCCGCTTATAGGCCCCTCCTGGCCTGGCTCCTCCCCTACTCAGGGCTCAGCCAATCCTGGCTCAGCTGCCCCTTCAGCAGCCTGCCCTCTACAGCGAGATACAAACACTACACAAACAGACGCAAAGACACTCACCTGCTCCTCCAATGGCAACTCCCACGCTAACTCCCTGTTGGCAGCCCTGTTTGCTGCCTCCTGTGCCGCTGCTCGCAGCTGTGCCGCTGCCTGGCTGGGCGGCCGCTTTATAGGCCCCTCCTGGCCTGGCTCCTCCCCTACTCAGGGCTCAGCCAATCCTGGCTCAGCTGCCCCTTCAGCAGCCTGCCCTCTACAGCGAGATACAAACACTACACAAACAGACGCAACGACACTCACCTGCTCCTCCAATGGCAACTCCCACGCTAACTCCCTGTTGGCAGCCCTGTTTGCTGCCTCCTGTGCCGCTGCTCGCAGCTGTGCCGCTGCCTGGCTGGGCGGCCGCTTTATAGGCCCCTCCTGGCCTGGCTCCTCCCCTACTCAGGGCTCAGCCAATCCTGGCTCAGCTGCCCCTTCAGCAGCCTGCCCTCTACAGCGAGATACAAACACTACACAAACAGACGCAAAGACACTCACCTGCTCCTCCAATGGCAACTCCCACGCTAACTCCCTGTTGGCAGCCCTGTTTGCTGCCTCCTGTGCCGCTGCTCGCAGCTGTGCCGCTGCCTGGCTGGGCGGCCGCTTTATAGGCCCCTCCTGGCCTGGCTCCTCCCCTACTCAGGGCTCAGCCAATCCTGGCTCAGCTGCCCCTTCAGCAGCCTGCCCTCTACAGCGAGATACAAACACTACACAAACAGACGCAAAGACACTCACCTGCTCCTCCAATGGCAACTCCCACGCTAACTCCCTGTTGGCAGCCCTGTTTGCTGCCTCATGTGCCGCTGCTCGCAGCTGTGCCGCTGCCTGGCTGGGCGGCCGCTTTATAGGCCCCTCCTGGCCTGGCTCCTCCCCTACTCAGGGCTCAGCCAATCCTGGCTCAGCTGCCCTTCAGCAGCCTGCCCTCTACAGCGAGATACAAACACTACACAAACAGACGCAAAGACACTCACCTGCTCCTCCAATGGCAACTCCCACGCTAACTCCCCTGTTGGCAGCCCTGTTTGCTGCCTCCTGTGCCGCTGCTCGCAGCTGTGCCGCTGCCTGGCTGGGCGGCCGCTATTATAGGCCCCTCCTGGCCTGGCTCCTCCCCCTACTCAGGGCTCAGCCAATCCTGGCTCAGCTGCCCCTTCAGCAGCCGGCCCTCTACAGCGAGATACAAACACTACACAAACAGACGCAAAGACACTCACCTGCTCCTCCAATGGCAACTCCCACGCTAACTCCCTGTTGGCAGCCCTGTTTGCTGCCTCCTGTGCCGCTGCTCGCAGCTGTGCCGCTGCCTGGCTGGGCGGCCGCTTTTATAGGCCCCTCCTGGCCTGGCTCCTCCCCCTACTCAGGGCTCAGCCAATCCTGGCTCAGCTGCCCCTTCAGCAGCCTGCCCCTCTACAGCGAGATACAAACACTACACAAACAGACGCAAAGACACTCACCTGCTCCTCCAATGGCAACTCCCACGCTAACTCCCCTGTTGGCAGCCCTGTTTGCTGCCTCCTGTGCCGCTGCTCGCAGCTGTGCCGCTGCCTGGCTGGGCGGCCGCTTATAGGCCCCTCCTGGCCTGGCTCCTCCCTACTCAGGGCTCAGAAAATCCTGGCTCATCTTCCCATTCAGCAGCCTGCACATCTACAGCGAGATACAAACACTACACAAACAGACGCAAAGACACTCACCTGCTCCTCCAATGGCAACTCCCACGCTAACTCCCCTGTTGGCAGCCCTGTTTGCTGCCTCCTGTGCCGCTGCTCGCAGCTGTGCCGCTGCCTGGCTGGGCGGCCGCTTTACTAGGCCCCTCCGGGCCTGGCTCCTCCCCCGACTCAGGGCTCAGCCAATCCTGGCTCAGCTGCCCCTTCAGCAGCCTGCCCTCTACAGCGAGATACAAACACTACACAAACAGACGCAAAGACACTCACCTGCTCCTCCAATGGCAACTCCCACGCTAACTCCCTGTTGGCAGCCCTGTTTGCTGCCTCCTGTGCCGCTGCTCGCAGCTGTGCCGCTGCCTGGCTGGGCGGCCGCTTTATATGCCCCTCCTGGCCTGGCTCCTCCCCTACTCAGGGCTCAGCCAATCCTGGCTCAGCTGCCCCTTCAGCAGCCTGCCCTCTACAGCGAGATACAAACACTACACAAACAGACGCAAAGACACTCACCTGCTCCTCCAATGGCAACTCCCACGCTAACTCCCTGTTGGCAGCCCTGTTTGCTGCCTCCTGTGCCGCTGCTCGCAGCTGTGCCGCTGCCTGGCTGGGCGGCCGCTTATAGGCCCCTCCTGGCCTGGCTCCTCCCCTACTCAGGGCTCAGCCAATCCTGGCTCAGCTGCCCCTTCAGCAGCCTGCCCTCTACAGCGAGATACAAACACTACACAAACAGACGCAAAGACACTCACCTGCTCCTCCAATGGCAACTCCCACGCTAACTCCCTGTTGGCAGCCCTGTTTGCTGCCTCCTGTGCCGCTGCTCGCTGCTGTGCGGCTGCCTGGCTGGGCGGCCGCTTTATAGGCCCCTCCTGGCCTGGCTCCTCCCCCTACTCAGGGCTCAGCCAATCCTGGCTCAGCTGCCCCTTCAGCAGCCTGCCCTCTACAGCGAGATACAAACACTACACAAACAGACGCAAAGACACTCACCTGCTCCTCCAATGGCAACTCCCACGCTAACTCCCTGTTGGCAGCCCTGTTTGCTGCCTCCTGTGCCGCTGCTCGCAGCTGTGCCGCTGCCTGGCTGGGCGGCCGCTTTATAGGCCCCTCCTGGCCTGGCTCCTCCCCTACTCAGGGCTCAGCCAATCCTGGCTCAGCTGCCCCTTCAGCAGCCTGCCCTCTACAGCGAGATACAAACACTACACAAACAGACGCAAAGACACTCACCTGCTCCTCCAATGGCAACTCCCACGCTAACTCCCCTGTTGGCAGCCCTGTTTGCTGCCTCCTGTGCCGCTGCTCGCAGCTGTGCCGCTGCCTGGCTGGGCGGCCGCTGTTATAGGCCCCTCCTGGCCTGGCTCCTCCCACTACTCAGGGCTCAGCCAATCCTGGCTCAGCTGCCCCTTCAGCAGCCTGCCCTCTACAGCGAGATACAAACACTACACAAACAGACGCAAAGACACTCACCTGCTCCTCCAATGGCAACTCCCACGCTAACTCCCTGTTGGCAGCCCTGTTTGCTGCCTCCTGTGCCGCTGCTCGCAGCTGTGCCGCTGCCTGGCTGGGCGGCCGCTTTATAGGCCCCTCCTGGCCTGGCTCCTCCCCTACTCAGGGCTCAGCCAATCCTGGCTCAGCTGCCCTTCAGCAGCCTGCCCTCTACAGCGAGATACAAACACTACACAAACAGACGCAAAGACACTCACCTGCTCCTCCAATGGCAACTCCCACGCTAACTCCCTGTTGGCAGCCCTGTTTGCTGCCTCCTGTGCCGCTGCTCGCAGCTGTGCCGCTGCCTGGCTGGGCGGCCGCTTATAGGCCCCTCCTGGCCTGGCTCCTCCCCTACTCAGGGCTCAGCCAATCCTGGCTCAGCTGCCCCTTCAGCAGCCTGCCCTCTACAGCGAGATACAAACACTACACAAACAGACGCAAAGACACTCACCTGCTCCTCCAATGGCAACTCCCACGCTAACTCCCTGTTGGCAGCCCTGTTTGCTGCCTCCTGTGCCGCTGCTCGCAGCTGTGCCGCTGCCTGGCTGGGCGGCCGCTTTATAGGCCCCTCCTGGCCTGGCTCCTCCCCTACTCAGGGCTCAGCCAATCCTGGCTCAGCTGCCCCTTCAGCAGCCTGCCCTCTACAGCGAGATACAAACACTACACAAACAGACGCAAAGACACTCACCTGCTCCTCCAATGGCAACTCCCACGCTAACTCCCTGTTGGCAGCCCTGTTTGCTGCCTCCTGTGCCGCTGCTCGCAGCTGTGCCGCTGCCTGGCTGGGCGGCCGCTTATAGGCCCCTCCTGGCCTGGCTCCTCCCCTACTCAGGGCTCAGCCAATCCTGGCTCAGCTGCCCCTTCAGCAGCCTGCCCTCTACAGCGAGATACAAACACTACACAAACAGACGCAAAGACACTCACCTGCTCCTCCAATGGCAACTCCCACGCTAACTCCCTGTTGGCAGCCCTGTTTGCTGCCTCCTGTGCCGCTGCTCGCAGCTGTGCCGCTGCCTGGCTGGGCGGCCGCTTTATAGGCCCCTCCTGGCCTGGCTCCTCCCCTACTCAGGGCTCAGCCAATCCTGGCTCAGCTGCCCTTCAGCAGCCTGCCCTCTACAGCGAGATACAAACACTACACAAACAGACGCAAAGACACTCACCTGCTCCTCCAATGGCAACTCCCACGCTAACTCCCTGTTGGCAGCCCTGTTTGCTGCCTCCTGTGCCGCTGCTCGCAGCTGTGCCGCTGCCTGGCTGGGCGGCCGCTTATAGGCCCCTCCTGGCCTGGCTCCTCCCCTACTCAGGGCTCAGCCAATCCTGGCTCAGCTGCCCCTTCAGCAGCCTGCCCTCTACAGCGAGATACAAACACTACACAAACAGACGCAAAGACACTCACCTGCTCCTCCAATGGCAACTCCCACGCTAACTCCCTGTTGGCAGCCCTGTTTGCTGCCTCCTGTGCCGCTGCTCGCAGCTGTGCCGCTGCCTGGCTGGGCGGCCGCTTTATAGGCCCCTCCTGGCCTGGCTCCTCCCCTACTCAGGGCTCAGCCAATCCTGGCTCAGCTGCCCCTTCAGCAGCCTGCCCTCTACAGCGAGATACAAACACTACACAAACAGACGCAAAGACACTCACCTGCTCCTCCAATGGCAACTCCCACGCTAACTCCCTGTTGGCAGCCCTGTTTGCTGCCTCCTGTGCCGCTGCTCGCAGCTGTGCCGCTGCCTGGCTGGGCGGCCGCTTATAGGCCCCTCCTGGCCTGGCTCCTCCCCTACTCAGGGCTCAGCCAATCCTGGCTCAGCTGCCCTTCAGCAGCCTGCCCTCTACAGCGAGATACAAACACTACACAAACAGACGCAAAGACACTCACCTGCTCCTCCAATGGCAACTCCCACGCTAACTCCCTGTTGGCAGCCCTGTTTGCTGCCTCCTGTGCCGCTGCTCGCAGCTGTGCCGCTGCCTGGCTGGGCGGCCGCTTATAGGCCCCTCCTGGCCTGGCTCCTCCCCTACTCAGGGCTCAGCCAATCCTGGCTCAGCTGCCCCTTCAGCAGCCTGCCCTCTACAGCGAGATACAAACACTACACAAACAGACGCAAAGACACTCACCTGCTCCTCCAATGGCAACTCCCACGCTAACTCCCTGTTGGCAGCCCTGTTTGCTGCCTCCTGTGCCGCTGCTCAGCTGTGCCGCTGCCTGGCTGGGCGGCCGCTTATAGGCCCCTCCTGGCCTGGCTCCTCCCCTACTCAGGGCTCAGCCAATCCTGGCTCAGCTGCCCCTTCAGCAGCCTGCCCTCTACAGCGAGATACAAACACTACACAAACAGACGCAAAGACACTCACCTGCTCCTCCAATGGCAACTCCCACGCTAACTCCCTGTTGGCAGCCCTGTTTGCTGCCTCCTGTGCCGCTGCTCGCAGCTGTGCCGCTGCCTGGCTGGGCGGCCGCTTATAGGCCCCTCCTGGCCTGGCTCCTCCCCTACTCAGGGCTCAGCCAATCCTGGCTCAGCTGCCCTTCAGCAGCCTGCCCTCTACAGCGAGATACAAACACTACACAAACAGACGCAAAGACACTCACCTGCTCCTCCAATGGCAACTCCCACGCTAACTCCCCTGTTGGCAGCCCTGTTTGCTGCCTCCTGTGCCGCTGCTCGCAGCTGTGCCGCTGCCTGGCTGGGCGGCCGCTTTATAGGCCCCTCCTGGCCTGGCTCCTCCCCTACTCAGGGCTCAGCCAATCCTGGCTCAGCTGCCCCTTCAGCAGCCTGCCCTCTACAGCGAGATACAAACACTACACAAACAGACGCAAAGACACTCACCTGCTCCTCCAATGGCAACTCCCACGCTAACTCCCTGTTGGCAGCCCTGTTTGCTGCCTCCTGTGCCGCTGCTCGCAGCTGTGCCGCTGCCTGGCTGGGCGGCCGCTTTATAGGCCCCTCCTGGCCTGGCTCCTCCCCTACTCAGGGCTCAGCCAATCCTGGCTCAGCTGCCCCTTCAGCAGCCTGCCCTCTACAGCGAGATACAAACACTACACAAACAGACGCAAAGACACTCACCTGCTCCTCCAATGGCAACTCCCACGCTAACTCCCTGTTGGCAGCCCTGTTTGCTGCCTCCTGTGCCGCTGCTCGCAGCTGTGCCGCTGCCTGGCTGGGCGGCCGCTTTATAGGCCCCTCCTGGCCTGGCTCCTCCCCTACTCAGGGCTCAGCCAATCCTGGCTCAGCTGCCCCTTCAGCAGCCTGCCCTCTACAGCGAGATACAAACACTACACAAACAGACGCAAAGACACTCACCTGCTCCTCCAATGGCAACTCCCACGCTAACTCCCTGTTGGCAGCCCTGTTTGCTGCCTCCTGTGCCGCTGCTCGCAGCTGTGCCGCTGCCTGGCTGGGCGGCCGCTTATAGGCCCCTCCTGGCCTGGCTCCTCCCCTACTCAGGGCTCAGCCAATCCTGGCTCAGCTGCCCCTTCAGCAGCCTGCCCTCTACAGCGAGATACAAACACTACACAAACAGACGCAAAGACACTCACCTGCTCCTCCAATGGCAACTCCCACGCTAACTCCCTGTTGGCAGCCCTGTTTGCTGCCTCCTGTGCCGCTGCTCGCAGCTGTGCCGCTGCCTGGCTGGGCGGCCGCTTATAGGCCCCTCCTGGCCTGGCTCCTCCCCTACTCAGGGCTCAGCCAATCCTGGCTCAGCTGCCCCTTCAGCAGCCTGCCCTCTACAGCGAGATACAAACACTACACAAACAGACGCAAAGACACTCACCTGCTCCTCCAATGGCAACTCCCACGCTAACTCCCCTGTTGGCAGCCCTGTTTGCTGCCTCCTGTGCCGCTGCTCGCAGCTGTGCCGCTGCCTGGCTGGGCGGCCGCTTTATAGGCCCCTCCTGGCCTGGCTCCTCCCCTACTCAGGGCTCAGCCAATCCTGGCTCAGCTGCCCCTTCAGCAGCCTGCCCTCTACAGCGAGATACAAACACTACACAAACAGACGCAAAGACACTCACCTGCTCCTCCAATGGCAACTCCCACGCTAACTCCCTGTTGGCAGCCCTGTTTGCTGCCTCCTGTGCCGCTGCTCGCAGCTGTGCCGCTGCCTGTCTGGGCGGCCGCTTTATAGGCCCCTCCTGGCCTGGCTCCTCCCTACTCAGGGCTCAGCCAATCCTGGCTCAGCTGCCCTTCAGCAGCCTGCCCTCTACAGCGAGATACAAACACTACACAAACAGACGCAAAGACACTCACCTGCTCCTCCAATGGCAACTCCCACGCTAACTCCCTGTTGGCAGCCCTGTTTGCTGCCTCCTGTGCCGCTGCTCGCAGCTGTGCCGCTGCCTGGCTGGGCGGCCGCTTATAGGCCCCTCCTGGCCTGGCTCCTCCCCTACTCAGGGCTCAGCCAATCCTGGCTCAGCTGCCCCTTCAGCAGCCTGCCCTCTACAGCGAGATACAAACACTACACAAACAGACGCAAAGACACTCACCTGCTCCTCCAATGGCAACTCCCACGCTAACTCCCTGTTGGCAGCCCTGTTTGCTGCCTCCTGTGCCGCTGCTCGCAGCTGTGCCGCTGCCTGGCTGGGCGGCCGCTTTATAGGCCCCTCCTGGCCTGGCTCCTCCCCTACTCAGGGCTCAGCCAATCCTGGCTCAGCTGCCCCTTCAGCAGCCTGCCCTCTACAGCGAGATACAAACACTACACAAACAGACGCAAAGACACTCACCTGCTCCTCCAATGGCAACTCCCACGCTAACTCCCTGTTGGCAGCCCTGTTTGCTGCCTCCTGTGCCGCTGCTCGCAGCTGTGCCGCTGCCTGGCTGGGCGGCCGCTTTATAGGCCCCTCCTGGCCTGGCTCCTCCCCTACTCAGGGCTCAGCCAATCCTGGCTCAGCTGCCCCTTCAGCAGCCTGCCCTCTACAGCGAGATACAAACACTACACAAACAGACGCAAAGACACTCACCTGCTCCTCCAATGGCAACTCCCACGCTAACTCCCCTGTTGGCAGCCCTGTTTGCTGCCTCCTGTGCCGCTGCTCGCAGCTGTGCCGCTGCCTGGCTGGGCGGCCGCTTTTTTAGGCCCCTCCTGGCCGGGCTCCTCCCCTACTCAGGGCTCAGCCCATCCCGGCTCAGCTGCCCCTTCAGCAGCCTGCCCCTCTCTACAGCGAGATACAAACACTACACAAACAGACGCAAAGACACTCACCTGCTCCTCCAATGGCAACTCCCACGCTAACTCCCTGTTGGCAGCCCTGTTTGCTGCCTCCTGTGCCGCTGCTCAGCTGTGCCGCTGCCTGGCTGGGCGGCCGCTTATAGGCCCCTCCTGGCCTGGCTCCTCCCCTACTCAGGGCTCAGCCAATCCTGGCTCAGCTGCCCTTCAGCAGCCTGCCCTCTACAGCGAGATACAAACACTACACAAACAGACGCAAAGACACTCACCTGCTCCTCCAATGGCAACTCCCACGCTAACTCCCTGTTGGCAGCCCTGTTTGCTGCCTCCTGTGCCGCTGCTCGCAGCTGTGCCGCTGCCTGGCTGGGCGGCCGCTTTATAGGCCCCTCCTGGCCTGGCTCCTCCCCTACTCAGGGCTCAGCCAATCCTGGCTCAGCTGCCACTTCAGCAGCCTGCCCCTCTCTACAGCGAGATACAAACACTACACAAACAGACGCAAAGACACTCACCTGCTCCTCCAATGGCAACTCCCACGCTAACTCCCTGTTGGCAGCCCTGTTTGCTGCCTCCTGTGCCGCTGCTCGCAGCTGAGCCGCAGCCTGGCTGGGCGGCCGCTTATAGGCCCCTCCTGGCCTGGCTCCTCCCCTACTCAGGGCTCAGCCAATCCTGGCTCAGCTGCCCCTTCAGCAGCCTGCCCTCTACAGCGAGATACAAACACTACACAAACAGACGCAAAGACACTCACCTGCTCCTCCAATGGCAACTCCCACGCTAACTCCCTGTTGGCAGCCCTGTTTGCTGCCTCCTGTGCCGCTGCTCGCAGCTGTGCCGCTGCCTGGCTGGGCGGCCGCTTTATAGGCCCCTCCTGGCCTGGCTCCTCCCCTACTCAGGGCTCAGCCAATCCTGGCTCAGCTGCCCCTTCAGCAGCCTGCCCTCTACAGCGAGATACAAACACTACACAAACAGACGCAAAGACACTCACCTGCTCCTCCAATGGCAACTCCCACGCTAACTCCCTGTTGGCAGCCCTGTTTGCTGCCTCCTGTGCCGCTGCTCGCAGCTGTGCCGCTGCCTGGCTGGGCGGCCGCTTTTATAGGCCCCTCCTGGCCTGGCTCCTCCCCCTACTCAGGGCTCAGCCAATCCTGGCTCAGCTGCCCTTCAGCAGCCTGCCCTCTACAGCGAGATACAAACACTACACAAACAGACGCAAAGACACTCACCTGCTCCTCCAATGGCAACTCCCACGCTAACTCCCTGTTGGCAGCCCTGTTTGCTGCCTCCTGTGCCGCTGCTCGCAGCTGTGCCGCTGCCTGGCTGGGCGGCCGCTTATAGGCCCCTCCTGGCCTGGCTCCTCCCCTACTCAGGGCTCAGCCAATCCTGGCTCAGCTGCCCTTCAGCAGCCTGCCCTCTACAGCGAGATACAAACACTACACAAACAGACGCAAAGACACTCACCTGCTCCTCCAATGGCAACTCCCACGCTAACTCCTGTTGGCAGCCCTGTTTGCTGCCTCCTGTGCCGCTGCTCGCAGCTGTGCCGCTGCCTGGCTGGGCGGCTTTTATAGGCCCTCCTGGCCTGGCTCCTCCCCTACTCAGGGCTCAGCCAATCCTGGCTCAGCTGCCCTTCAGCAGCCTGCCCTCTACAGCGAGATACAAACACTACACAGGCCTTAGATGAGGTTAACCCCTAAGCCTTTTGAGATTCACTCATCATCACCTTTAGTTCGTTAGTTCCAGCAGATTCAGAATTAAGTGAAAACACTTGTCTGATGGGAAAATCCAGGCTTCAGGTGTTAGAAAGTATTTTACATAGATAAAATTTTAGAACATAATTTTATTTTTCTCTTCCTTCAAATATAGCAGGCAACTGCTCCAGATTTTGAGGCTTATTCCTAATTAATGCACGAAGGTCTCTATAGCCTACATAGTCTGGCATTCTTGCTCATTAATTGAAGGGATTTACAGAGCAGAAAATAAATCTCTTATTTACTATGAATGAAAATTCTTGTTTACCCATTGACTTCAGTCAGTTTTCCCTAAGACCAATATGGAATTCAGGATTTGGACCTGCATTTTACTTTTTAAACTATTTGTGTAAAACAAGAAACAGGGTTTTAAAACTAGAATTTAAAATCAAGGGTGAGATTTGACCAGCCTTTACTAAGATTACGTAAAATAATACATGTAAAAATACTTTGCAAGTAATTTAATTGACTCACTAATCAAAATGAATGAGAGGAACAGACTCTGGCCATAAGTTTTTAGATGTTGAAATGCACATACAAAGTTTTGCTCGAAACAATAAAATAAACCATCAGCTACCAGTCCCCCAATACACTGCAGAAGTTTGCCGTGTGGGTGTACTCAACTTTTGAAGGGATAGTACCATAATTATTACCAACAGCAACAACTTTAGTAAACATTGTCAAATAAAATATATAATTTATATCAAAGTTTCCCACCCTGTGAACTTTCAGGTGGCTGGGCAAAATGGGTGCAACTTTTTCATAGGTTGAAAACCCAAAAAGGGAAATGCAGGTAGTCTACAAGAAAAAATATACTGGGAGACTAGTGACATCCAGCTTGTGCTAGATGGTGAAGTGATCAACAAAAGAATCTTGGAAATAGAAGAAATGATTTCACAAGTCAGAAACTAAAGTTCATTAGTCAAAGCAACATAAAAGAGCACTGAAAAAGATACAACACAATGGAGGTTAGATGCAGGAAGCTCAGAAATACCATGGAGATTAGGAAATGGAGAAGAAAAATATTGCCTGGAGACTATTTTACTGAGAATTAGCATTACCAAGAGACATATGAAGGAAAATAAGGTAGGAGTGTCAGGTGAATAATTTAATTTACAAAGTAGGGAAGAGGCAGTCAGTACTGTTCAGGAAAGTACTATTTCAACAGTAGACTAACACTGAATTGTGGCAGAGAAATAGCAAATATAGGGTCAAATTAAGGCTCCTACAAGGCAAGATGTACTAGGATGGCAGTAAGAAGTGTAGCACCTAAGTGCTGTTGAAGGGTTACATCTGTTGTGGCCAGGAGCATATATAATATTTCAAGGGACACTGGGGAAAGAGTGTGCTCACTTGCTTAACAGACATAGTTTGCACTTTCCCCAGTAAAGCCTTTTAGCTGATGACTGACACAGAGCTGGGGAATTTCCAATCCCTCCCAGCCATTATTTGTATTACTATAGTACTTAGAAGCCCTAGTCATGGACCAGGATGCCATTGTTCTAGGTGCTGTACAAAATGTGCTTGTCTCTTGGACAGTATGTACTGCTGAGGTAGTGCTGACTCCCCCTTACGCTCCTGAAGCACAAGTAGCCAAATTATAGCTGCCTCCTGTTCAGCTATGGATGTAAAAACAGTCTGCCTGCATCCCTTGTGCACCAATGATGGAGTGGCCATAATTTGTCCCATAATTACTACAGAAATGTCACAGATCAGGAATTGTTCATGCCGATGAGGCACTTATAAAACAGCAATGACAGCTAGATCACAGAAGAATTATATACCCATAATATAGTGAAAGGAAGATCTGTGGAACGACCAGGGAACAGTGGATATTTTTTCCAAATGTAATATGGGACTATTACCTTACACAGTCTGTTGAACAGCAGATGGTATACGAAGTATAGCAAATACCTGGCAATAAGTTTGAATTGCTGAACATTAAAAGGTAAATAATCTTATAATCACATTTCCAATGTTTGTGAAGACAATTAATGGACTAGTGAACAATTAAACTTATAAAACGAAAAGGTTGAGTTCAAATGCAAGTAAAATGAGAGAAAGAAAAATGAAAAAGTGAAAACTTCTGTGTAAAAGAAGTGCATTAATTATGAACAATCCCTGCTTGTTCTACTGAGGCCCCTATCACAAATGATTAATTCTCTAAAATTACAATTCTTTGCATCAGGTGTATTAAAAAATTCTGTAACATGTCTGTTGTGTAATTTACACAGGATTCAGGGCAGGTTCTGCCACATTTACTCACAATGAGTAGTACCTTACTCTGTTCTCTTGATTTCAATAGATTACATGAGGTACAGCTCCATGTGGGTTAAGGTGGCAGAATCTCAACTTTTGTATTCATCTAAGGCCTGATTCTGCCACAATTTCTCATACTGAATAGGTTCACTGAAATCAACAACACTACTTACATGTAGGCACTACTTCACATGAGCTGGAGTGCGAAAGTGTGTCCTCAAATGAATTTCTCTCTGAATATTTGTCCCATCTGAGATGGAACAAGTGAAACCTATTTCTGAGCTGTTTTAACTTGCATTTCAAGTATTTTCTCAATATAAACACAAAATCCCAAACTCTAATCTTAGCAGTGAAAAAGTGTCAGTTATGCTCTGCCAGCTTCTCTCTCACAATAGCCTCGTTCAAAAAATAAAATACAATAAAATAAAATAAAAAGTGTGTGTGTGAGAGACAGACAGACAGACACACACACACACACCTCTACTGCATCCTTAGGATATAAAAACATTTTCTCCAAGTTATTATCTGCTGGGTTTTTGCCCCTGTTGAAATTTTAGTCTCACATCCCTCTTTGCTCAAGAGATCCTTGGCAAGCTCTTTGGGGGACTTGAATAAAGTCATGTGAGGTTGTTTCTCCTTTCTGCATGAAGTGAGAGTGAAGGAGGATTCTTTGTCTGCAGGAAATAACAGATTTTTTATATTTCATGTTAAAACAAAAAACAAGCTCCTCTACCCCAAAAATGCATAATGCTTTTTTTCTGCTCAACCTTCTCTGAAAACCTGGAGATTACTAGCAGCATGTTCCCCAAAATTCTCTAGCTAGCTCTGTCTGAGAATGTAGTACATGACTTTAAAGTCAATTAAAAAAAAATCACAAAAAAGCCATTATTGTTGCCCTTTTGACAAGCAATAGCAAAATGTGGGTGTCCTGGGATCTCACCCCCACTTTGAGCTTGTGGGTTCAAAGATGGGGACCCGCATGAATTCTGCCACCATGTCATAGGGTCTCACCCCGACTTTGAGCTTGTGGGTTCAAAGATGGGGACCCGCATGTATTCTGCCACCATGTCATAGGGTCTCACCCCCACTTTGAGCTTGTGGGTTCAAAGATGGGGACCCGCAGGTATTCTTCCCCCACCCTAACCCTTAGGGTAGGATTCCTTCTCGCTGCCACCACTCAATCAGGGAATGTGGATTGAGACACAGTCCTTCCCCAAAATCCTAGGGGATTCCAAGAGCCCAAAATCCATGGAGTTCTTACACCCAGGAGAAACAAACCATTCCCCCTGCTTCCTCCCCCCTCCCTTTTCCTAGGAGAGATACCGGGATCTAACTACAGAGGGATACCTCCCCCTTCTCTTTCCCTGAGAATCCACCCAAGGAAAGACCAAACAAGTCCTTAATAGAAAAGAATTTATTAAAGACTAAAAAGAAAATACAGAATCTCTATGAGCCCAAGCTGGACACTCATAGGGTCTAAGCTTATCAATCTCTGGAGAGAATTCCCCCTCCCCCCTTTCTCAGTCAAAGCAAAATCAGCAAACAGGAATAAAGCATTTCCTTTAGCAAACACACAATTGCAAATATAGAAATCAAATCATAAGACTAATTCGCCTTCCTAATTAATACTCACTATTAATTAGTAGAAACTACTCCAGGAGAACTTGGAGACATGACTGTCCTCTCTTAGATTCAAAAAGAGTTCTAACAAAGAACACAGACAAAGGCTTCCCTCCACAGAGATTTGAAATTATCTCGTCTCTGATTGGTCCTTTGGTCAGGTGGTCACCAGGTACTGCATGTTAACCCTTTACAGGTAAAACAGACTTTAACCCTTAACTATCTGTTTATGACAGTGGGCCTTGCAGGTCAGTTTCCCATTTGAAGCAGAAATCAGTGACATTACACTAAAAAAAACTTGAGTCCATTTGTTTATTTGTAAAATGTACACAAGCCCTCTTTCCTTAAAGCAAAGGTGGTCACAAACTGCATAAAGACAACTGTCTCTTGCAGAAATCACAGCTGAAGCACCACTGCCCTGTTACAGAGGCCTGGTCTACACTACCAACTTATGTTGGTATAACTACGTTGCTCAAGGGTGTAAGCTACTGAGCAACGTATTTATTCTAACCAAACTCCCTCCCCCCAACCTTGTGTAGACAGCACTGTGTTGACGGGATGGCATTTCCCATTGACATATCTACAGTGGAGAAGTTCTTCTGTTGGGGTAGGTAGCATTTTCACGAAGCACTGCAGCGGCACTGTAAATATAGACAAGCCCATAGAAGAAGTTGTTTTAGTGCCTGCCCTACTTGGACTTTCAACTATCTATTTGCTTAACATATATTTTTCTATTCCTGCCTCTGCCCCACAGAGCGGACGAAACAACAATCTTGATCATTATATTGATTGCTTCAGGAAAAAAATTGACTGCATAGAAGTTGGTGTAATAAAACATATTACCTCAACCAACGTAGACTTTGTGTTTCAGTCCACACAGCCTCCTTAACAAGGGCCTGTGTGTGCTTATATATATCTATGATCCTAATGTGCCATTAGCACCTTTTGCTGCAACACTATTTTAATTGGTATGCCAAGCTTCTGAGGACTATTATCTTAATTGTTTGTTGACCAAAAAAATTAAGAGAGCTCTATATTAACAAGAGATTTTGAGAATGCACATATGGATAATCTTGCCTGTTATTACATCAAACATCAAATCAGTGCACCAATGTACACTGATGTGCTGGTGTTTTCTTTGTATAATAGTTTGGACCATTAAAGCTTAAACAGATGTTCTCAAGACTCATCCAGCAAACTTCAGACTCTGAAATCTTCAAGCAGTGCCTAAAATTAACATGGAGGATACCTAAAAAATAATCTATGAGCAACAATCCAGCTAGGTATTTATTATGATGTACTCATCACCATGGTATTCAAGTGCATAACATAATTACAGGGTTCTACCACATTGGCTAAAGTTCTCTTATTCTTTCCTTCAGACTGGAGGTAAAATGTAAAATATTATTATTGGTAATATTTTGATCAAGAGAAAGCTATGATTAAGAGATGAGTCTCATCCTGAAGACCTTGAGATTTGTTGTTTTCCTAGTCTCTTGTGAAAGGACATTCTAAAGGCTAAGCAAGCCACCGCATAAGGTTTGTTTCATGCTTCCACAAGTCCCCGCCTTTGTCCCTGAGGAACCTGGCTGTTGTAGAAGTCATGGTTACAAAGAAACGGAGGCAGAATCTGAGGTAGCATAGCCTACGCTCGGCCAATTTGAGGACTTTGAAGATGAGGACTGGAATCAAACTGAGGACAGCATCTGGACAAACTGGGTGATATGCTCACACCTAGCAGACTGCTGCATTCAATGGGCAAAGGTAAAACTGAAATCTTGTAAACTTGCTGTGGTAAATCATATTTAAGTTGAAGACCCCAACTAACATATAAAGACAATAATGTCAAACTTGGACATACAAGCATTAAGAAATGGTTGTGACAGAAGTTGCTGAAAAACCCAGTGGAGAAAAGAAAATGAGGTATTGTATGTCTGAATAAGTAGCAAACGGGAGCTCCAGTGAAGCATTAGAGAGCGACAGTGAAGCATTAGAGAGTGACAGTGAAGGTGAAGTCCCCCCACTTCAAACTGTGCCTATTTATGCACAAGCAAGCATCACACTCAGAGTAAAAAAAAAAAAAAAAAAGCTAGAAGCAAAAACTGATGTAACCTATGCAAATAGTGACATTACAACAGCTGGAATACTTTGACTTCGGGAAAACATATGGAGGGCCTCAAATGTTAATATTTTTAGGGTGGGGAGGGTGCAAATTGCCAAAGAATTAAAAATGATATGTACAGATTCTTTAAAAAAAACTTAACTATGTAAAAGAAAAAAATTCCAAAATATAGAAGGAATTATACACACAAGTGATGTCCTTGTGTGACCCTGATTGTCTTAACTTTTATTTCTCTCAACCAAGTCAGCTACATGACAATGTTATAATTATATAACTAGTACCTATAGCTCCAGCTGAAATCAGCTGAGGGTCTAGCCCACAATCTTTAGGTTAAGATTTCAACAACATTTAAAGACTTGTTTTATAATTGTTAATGTTACCAGTGTTTTCTAAGCTATCATTTAAAAGAAAAGGTTCAACAACTCAATGCATCAATTAGAACTGCTGTGCTGTAATGTCTGCAATATTTTAGTTTTATTATACTCAGATTTTTGTGTAGGGCAAATTGACACAGTGGATGCACTACTGATTTGTCAGCATCAGTTGTGCATTGCTTTGTAAAGTTCCATGTCTTAAGTGGGCAACTTTTTTCCTAAGATATGCAACACAAATAGTAGCATAACTATCATATAGAGTCCTCTTCCAGCTAATTCACCAAACAGAACATGAAAACAGGTTACAGCTGGAGTCGTCACAGGTACTCCCTCAGCAGGTTCTTAGATTAAAAATAAAACTGGACCAACAGTACACTTAACACACAACTAAGACCCATTTTACTTATTTACCAAAAGTAGACAGCAGCTAGCAACAATAGTAATATAATTTTATCCAACAGTATTGTGAGCCGCAATTGCCATTTGTAGTCATGTTTATCCCAACCTATTAAAAAACCCTTTATTTTATTTTATTTTTAGTTGGGTGAAGTATTAAAAGGTCAAATGTTCCTTATCCATCTGTTACCAGTATGCCATTCATATCACTTCATAACCAGAGGCAGTTTCATCCACAGTGCTCTGTGATTGCTTCATAAAATATACCAGCTTCCTAACTGTGCCAAGCAAGACTGCTGTGCAAACCAGCTTGTTCTTCTCTCTGAACTAATTGTGTCCACTGGGCCAAGTTAATGTAATGGTTTTTCCGTATCACCTTTGCCAACTGTGACAGCTGTTGCAGGGAAGCCTGCAGTGTATAATCTGATGCTTATGGACTCAGCCTCAGTTGTGGCTATGCAAGACATATCAGGGTAATGTGCTCCTCTAAAAGGGTGCCAGCACATGGAATAGTAAACACAATCAATAAAATCATATGGCTCACTACAAAAGTCACTTTATAAGCCATGCCTGGCATACATATGTGTTTTTACTTTTGAGTCTCTCAAACCACCACCACCCCATTTATTTATTTACTGCCTATATTGGTGGAGCTAAACTTAAGTGATTCTGCACCAAAGCCCTACCATTCAGTATGGCCTGAAACTATATTAACCCTCCAATTCAAAAATTTTGGTAAAAAGTTAAATCTGCTGCAGTCACAGGTAAAAAAGTATTGAATGCAAAAATTATGCAGAAACTCCTTGAACTTAAAGAATAGAACTTCTCCTTTAGTAAGTGTATCTTGCTGTTTTTTCAACACACTTAGGTAACTGAATGCACCAGCTTTTAATGTTTACTCTATTAAAAAAAAAAGGTTATAAAAATCCTGCTTCAGCTTAAAAAAAAAAAAAAAAGGAGGAAGTGCAGCTGTACATGTTGCCCATGGCTGTAGTGGTGAAGGAATGACAAGGTGAGTGAAGTAAATATCTTTTACTAGACCAACTTCTGTTGGCCAACTTCTCACCAACAGAAGTTGGTCCAATAAAGCATATTATCTCACCCACTTTGTCTCTCTAATATCCTGGGACCAACACATCTACAACATTGTGAAGGAATGTCCTTTTGACAGCTGAAATTGACCTTTCAGTGTATGCAATATATATGAACTTTACCTTACAGTTAGTTATCCAATTAAAAATAATACCAATCAATTTTTGGGTAAAACTCTTTTCTGCCTTTCAAATGTTCTGTGTGGTAGAAATCTCAGTCATGACAGTTTAGATACTTCTACAATTTTCCATTTTTAATTTTTTTTTTTTATTCAGCCATCTCACTCTCTTTTCCTATAATACCTCTTTTTCAGCTGCTGTCAGATCTGCCTCAGTCTCCCTTTCTGGCACTAAAACTGGTTTCCTATATTTCAAAAGTGAAGTTACTGTGTTAGTGTTGATGACCATGTCAAGGGTGGTCTGTCCTAGTGATTGAAGCAAGAATCTGGCCTACCAGTCAGAGATGAATCCAGAGAGAGCAGGACCTGGGCAAAGTCAAGGGCAGTAGCCTGATTCAAGAAACCAAAACCTAAGCCGAAGGGTTCACTGGAGTCACAGTCAGAAGGCGGGGCCAACAGGCTAAGCCAGGAGTCGGGTACAGGCTGGGACAGGAGCAAGGCCAGAGACAGCATAGGTAGGGACCGAACCAAGCACAGCTGCAGGCTAGGAATGCATTGAGCAGCCACTGCCAGCTGCTGCTGCTGAGCTTAAATATCAGCCTGCTAACTCCTTCAACCAATTAGGTGATGCAGTAAGACAACTTCTATCAGGACCAGCTGCGCTCATCAGGTTGCTAAGAGACTGACTTTGCTGCAGGCTAGGCCAATAACTGTTAGCTTATACTTGGGACCAAAGCCACTTCCAACACATTTAAGCCTCTATTAAGCATCAAAAATTTGTAATATAACAGTTCGTCATCTCTGATCTTGTCTGACCTCCAATATTTGGAATGTAACTATTATGTGTATCTGGTATGTGAATGAATTGTCTACAGCTGTTCTCTTTCATACGTCTAAAAACAAAAATATTTTATTCTAGACCAGTGGTTCTCAAACATTTTTTTTTTTTGCAGACCACTTGAAAATTGCTGAGGGACTCAGCGGACCACTTAATGATCTTTCCAAATGTTGTTTGTACAGTTAGCTAAGTATTGTAAAGCACTTTGTATAAAAGCGCTATATAAAAAAACCTTAAAAATAATTAATGTTTTGTTCTACAAATAAAAGCACACAACTCATTTTAATATCAATAGTCATACCTTTCTAGTTGGGGCTGGGAAAGAAGGAGGTCTCTCCAGGTGCCGCCCAGGTGTGCACCTTAGAGAGACCTGTCCGCGGACTACCTGAATGGAGTTCGCGGACCACTGGTGGTCCATGGACCACACTTTGAGAACCTCTGCTCTAGAACTTCCATAGGACCATGACAATTGGAAATTAATCATAGAATCACAGATTATTAGGGTTGGAAGAGACCTCAGGAGGTCATCTAGTCCAATCCCCTTCTCAAAGCAGGACCAACACCAACTAAATCATCCCAGCCACGGCTTTGTCAAGCCAGGCCTTAAAAATCTCTAAGGATGGAGATTCCACCACCTCCCTAGGTAACCCATTCCAGTGCTTCACCATCCTCCTAGGGAGATAGTGTTTCCTAATATCCAACCTAGACCTCCCTCACTGCAATTTGAGACCATTGCTTCTTGTTCTGTCATCTGACACCACTGCCTAGTTCCATCCTCTCTGGAACCTCCCTTGAGGTAGTTGAAGGCTGCTATCAAATCCCCCCTCACTCTTCTCTTCTCCAGACTAAATAACCCCAGTTCCCTCAGCCTCTCCTCATAAGTCATCTGCCCCAGCCCCCTAATAATTTTCATTGTCCTCCACTGGGCTCTCTCCAATTTGTCTACATCCCTTCTGTAGTGGTGGGGGACCAAAACTGGATGCAATACTCCAGGTGTGGCCTCACCAGTGTCAAACACAGAGGAGAAGAATCTGCAGGTAATGCTCCTACTAATACAGCTGTTGGCCTTCTTGGCAATGAGGGTACACTGTTGACTCATATTCATCTTCTCATCCACTGTAATCCCTAGGTCCTTTTCTGCAGAACTGCTGCTTAGCCAGTCAGTCCCTAGTCTGTAGCAGTGCATGGGATTCTTTCTTCCTAAATGCAGGACTCTGCACTTGTCCTTGTTGAGCCTCATCAGATTTCTTTTGGCCCAATCCTCCAATTGGTCTATGTTACTCTGGACCCTATCCCTATCCTCCAGTGTATCTAACTCTCCCCCACAATTTATGTAATCTGCGAACTTGCTGAGGGTGCAATTAATCCCATCATCCAGATCATTAATAAAGATGTTGAACAAAACTGGCCCCAGGACCAACTGATGGGGCACTCCACTTGATACTGCCTGCCAACTAGACATTGAGCCATTGATCATTACCTGTTGGCCAGGTAATAGCCAGATTTCTATCCACCTTATAGTCCATTCATCCAATCCATACTTCCTTAACTTACTGACAAGAATACTGTGGCAGACTGTATCAAAAGCTTTGCTAAAGTCAAGATATTATATATGATATAATATAATATATGATATATATTAAGATATGTCACATCCACTGCTTTCACAGAGCCAGTTATCTCATCATAGAAGGCAATCAGGTTGGTCAGGCATGACTTGCCCTTGGTGAATCCACGTTGACTGTTCCTGACCACCTTCCTCTCCTCCAAGTGCTTGAAAATGGATTCCTTGAATACCTGCTCCATGATTTTGGGGGGGACTGAAGTGAGGCTGACCAGTCTGTAGTTCCCCGGGTTCTCTTTCTTCATTTTTTTAAAATATGGACACTATATTTGCCTTTTTCCAATTGTCCAAGACCTCCCCCGATTGGCACAAATTTTCAAAGATAATGGCCAATGGATCTGCAATCACATCAGGCAACTCCCTCAGGACCCCTGGATGCATTAGATCTGGGCCCATGGACTTTTGCACGTCCAGCTTTTCTAAATAGCCCTTAATCTGTTCTTTCATTACTAAGAGCTGCTCACCTCCTCCCCGTACTGTGTTGCCAAGTGCAGCAGTCTGGGAACTGACCTTGTCTGTGAAGACCAAGGCAAAAAACCCATTGAGTACTTCCGTTCTTTCCACATCATCTGTCATGAAGGTGCAGAATTTGCTACTTACCAAATTCACCCAAAGGGAAAGCTATTAAGAACCAAAACTACATAATTATTAAGGTTAAGATAAAGGTTAAGATTAAGATAGTGTGGAAGTAGAGAAAGAACTGACAGGAATTTGAAGGGGATTTCATAATTAAATAGTCCCCTTATGTGAGCAAGAGTCAGGCTAGCTGTAATCCTAATAACGCGAGATTTGTAGAAGCGAGGATTGTGTGAGGTGAGTGGGAAAGAACTGCGTGAGAAGCTGTAGCGACCTTGTGTTAGATAAGTATGGAATGTAGACTATAGTCTAAATAGGTGAGAAAAGTAAGATATCAGGATGACATGAATAAACAAATGCAGCTGTTGCTCATTATTGTATGTAACAGAGGTATAAACGCTTGCTGTAATTGTTTACCTGGGAGAGACCTGTTTTGCTCTCTCCCTCCATGCAATTGGGAGGTATGCTGCCTGCCGGGGGCCCATATCCGAGACGTTATGGAGGCATTGTCAAGGATTATCCAGCCCTCTGACTACTACCCCATGCTACTCATCCATATGGGCACAAATGATACTGCGAGATGTGACACTGAGCTGATCAAGAGTGACTACAGGGCTCTGGGAGTATGGGTGAAGGAGTTTGGAGCACAGGTGGTATTCTCTTCGATTCTTCCTGTCAAAGGTAGGGGCACGGGCAGAGACAGGTGCATCGTGGAGGTGAATGCTTGGCTGAGAAGATAGTGTCACCAGGAAGGCTTTGGCTTCCTCGACCATGGGATGCAATTCCAGGAAGGACTGCTAGGCAGAGATGGTGTTCACCTTTCGAGGAGGGGAAAGACCCTATTTGGACACAGACTGGCTAACCTAATGAGGAGGGCTTTAAACTAGGTTCGATGGGGACTGGTGAGCAAAGCCCACAGGTAAGTGGGGAACATGGAGACCTGGGAGATGGGCCGGAAATAGGAGGGAGCATGGGCCATAATGGCAGAGAGAAAGGAGGGTCAGGGCAAAACTGGGAGGCAAGATCAAATCAGTATCTTAGATGCGAGAAGTATGGGTAATAAGCAGGAAGAACTGGAAGCAGGGCACAGACCACCCAATAGGTTCTTGGACTGTACTGCAGACAACTTTTTATTTCAGAAGGTTGAAAAAGCTACTATGGGGGAAGCTGTTCTAGACTTGATTTTAACAAATAGGGAGGAACTCATTGAGAATTTGAAAGTAGAAGGCAGCTTGGGTGAAAGTGATCATGAAATCATTGAGTTCACAATTCTAAGGAAGAGTAGAAGGGACTACAGCAAAATAGAGACAATGGATTTCAGATAGATTTCAGATAAGTTTAGAAGATAAAATAAAAAAAGAACAAGTTAAAAATCACTTAGAAAAGTTAGATGCCTGCAAGTCACCAGGGCCTGATGAAATGCATCCTAAAATACTCAAGGAGCTAATAGAGGAGGTATCTGAGCCTCTAATTATTATCTTTGGAAAATCATGGGTGACATGAGAGATTCCAGACGACTGGAAAAGGGCAAATATAGTGCCCATCTATAAAAAGGGAAATAAAAACAACCCAGGAAACTACAGACCAGTTAGTTTAACTTCTTTGCCAGGGAAGATAATGGAGCAAGTAATTAAGGAAATCATCTGAAAACACTTGGAAGGTGGTACGGTGATAAGGAATAGCCAGCATGGATTTGTAAAGAACAAATCATGCCAAACCAATCTGATAGCTTTCTCTGATAGGATAACGAGTCTTGTGGATAAGGGAGAAGCGGTGGATGTGGTATACCTAGACTTTAGTAAGGCATTTGATATGGTCTCACATGATATTCTTATCAATAAACTAGGTAAATACGACTTAGATGGGGCTACTATAAGATGGGTGCATAACTGGCTAGATAACCGAACTCAGAGAGTAGTTATTAATGGTTCCCAATCCTGCTGGAAAGGAATAACAAGTGGGGTTCCGCAGGTATCTGTTTTGGAACTGGCTCTGTTCAATATCTTCATCAACGACTTAGATATTGGCATAGAAAGTACGCTTATTAAGTTTGCAGATGATACCAAACTGGGAGGGATTGCAACTGCTTTGGAGGATAGGGTCATAATTCAAAATGATCTGGACAAATTGGAGAAATGGTCTGAGGTAAACAGGATGAAGTTTAACAAAGACAAATGCAAAGTGCTCCACTTAGGAAGGAACAATCAGTTTCACACATACAGAATGGGAAGAGACTGTCTAGGAAGGAGTACAGCAGAAAGGGATCTAGGGTTTATAGTGGACCACAAGCTAAATATGAGTCGACAGTGTGATGCTGTTGCAAAAAAAGCAAACATGATTCTGGGATGCATTAACAGGTGTGTTGTGAGCAAGACACGAGAAGTCATTCTTCTGCTCTACTCTGCGCTGGTTAGGCCTCAACTGGAGTATTGTGTCCCGTTCTGGGCACCGCATTTCAAGAAAGATGTGGAGAAATTGGAGAGGGTCCAGAGAAGAGCAACAAGAATGATTAAAGGTCTTGAGAACATGACCTATGAAGGAAGGCTGAAAGAATTGGGTTTGTTTAGTTTGGAAAAGAGAAGACTGAGAGGGGACATGGTAGCAGTTTTCAGGTATCTAAAAGGGTGTCATAAGGAGGAGGGAGAAAACTTGTTCACTTTAGCCTCTAAGGATAGAACAAGATGCAATGGGCTTAAACTGCAGCAAGAGAGGTTTAGGCTGGACATTAGGAAAAAGTTCCTGTCTGTCAGGGTGATTAAACACTGGAATAAATTGCCTAGGGAGGCTGTGGAATCTCCATCTCTGGAGATATTTAAGAGTAGGTTATATAAATGTCTATCCAGGATGGTCTAGACAGTATTTGGTTCTGCCATGAGGGTGGGGGATGACCTCTCGAGGTCCCTTCCAGTCCTAGAATCTATGAATTGCTAGAGACAATAAAGTATCTGACTTGCTGCACCCAACCTGAGAGTGAGAACTAAGACTCATAGACTTTAAGGTCAGAAGGGACCATTATGATCATCTAGTCTGACCTCCTGCACAACGCAGGCCACAGAATCTCACCCATCCACTTCAATAACAAACCCCTAACCTATGTCTGAGTTATTGAAGTCCTCAAATTGTGGTTTGAAGACCTCAAGCTGCAGAGAATCCCCCAGCAAGTGACCCGTGCCCCACACTGCAGAGGAAAGCGAAAAACCTCCAGGGCCTCTGCCAATCTGCCCTGGAGGAAAATTCCTTCCCAACCCCAAATATGGCGATCAGTTAGACCCTGAGCATGTGGGCAAGACTCACCAGCCAGCACCCAGGAAAGAATTCTCTGTAGTAACTCAGTTCCCATCCCATCTAACATCCCATCAAATGGTGATATCTGACATCACCATTTTTTACTATGGCTAGTAGGCATCTGGTACAGTCAGCATTTTCCTCATCTTTCTTAAATGGAAATTAGTTGGAGATGATTAGGCTGCCTTGTAGAGAAAGATATTCCCCTACCACAGATGAGTTCTCTTTTCTTACATTATATTTGAAGTTCCTTGTTTTCAGTTTATTGATTTTTAATTAAAAAACCTTTTATAAAAGCTGGAACTCAGTAAAAACTGAATTGGCCCAAAATTTGGGCATCTCTCAAATACAAGAAAACACAGATTATGTTAAGAAAATCCAATACATCAGGTAGATGTGTTTATGTTAATAATAAGTTGCCTTGCATTTACACTGTCTCTTAAAGTAAAATCATGTAGTGGAATCTACACACCTGCATGTATCGACTGTTAGTGTACACTTTCATGAAACTAACTGCATTAAACTGCTTCTAATTTCAATACTCTTAGTTTTCTTTATTAGTTGCTTTCTTCCTCTCCTACCATTCCCCATTATTAATTCTGATGTTTATCCAGAAAACTGGTGCTAATTTTTGCACTGATTTTCACTTGTTTAATTTTTGTAATAAAAACACTGATAAATTCCGGGGAAATTTTAAACAAAATGAAATGAAAACAAGAGGGCCTTTGTTAGATTTGCTGTTTTATCACTTGTCATCCTCCTTCTCTCCCTCCTATTTAAATGGTCTCTTTTCCCGTATTCTCTGCTCTCTCCCATACATCCTCTCTCTGTTTTTCTTCGACAATAGTCACATTAAAAAAGTAGAAAACAACTGAACATATACAAATGTGAACAACTGGAAGCAAGAGGGGTCACCTCCACAACATACTGCTCTCAGTGGGATGGGAATCAAACTGGAAAAATCAATGAAAGACGCTTTAGTCGGTAGGAAAATCTTGGACAGTAATTGGTTGCCATTCTGTCTGGCAAAGGGGGGAGGGAGGGAGGAACTCTGTGTTTGCATTTCTGCAGACCAAGCCACAGAATCAACCCAAACATCATTAAACTATGTATTTTAAAGTAGTTACTTTGTCTGTAAACTTGATCAAATGGGAGAGATTGAAGTCAGATTTAATTCCATTTTAATAAGTAAATAGGAATTGATGGCTTTACAGAAAAGTTTACTTCTGCCTCTTGCAATCTGTAGAGAACCCATTAAATATCTGGTTGGTACTACCTGAATTAATAATCAGAACATCTCAGTCTTGAAATGCAGCTCTCAGTGATTGTATAATATAGGTAGTGTTCCACATTTTCAGCTTTTACCAATTTTCACTTATATATTACCAGGGTTTTTTTTAGTAAAGGAGTTCAGTTTTTACTGATTTATACACTTTTATCAATCCACTTGGTATTTTTGGGGGTACTTATTTTTGTTAAACACTAAATTTTAAGAACATAAGAATGGCCATACTGGATCAGACCAATGATCCATCTAGCCCAGTATCCTGTCTTCCGATAGTGGCCAGTGCAGGTGCCCCTGAGGGAATGAACTGAACAGGTAATCATCAAGTGATCCATTCCCAGCTTCTGGCAAACAGAGGCTAGGGATACCATCTCTGCCCATCCTGGATAATAGCCACTGATGGACCTATCGTCCATGAACTTATCTAGTTCTTTTTTAAACTCTGTTATAGTCTTGGCCTTCACAACATCTTCTGGCAAAAAGAGTTCCACAGGCTGACTGTGCATTGTGTGAAGAAATACTTCCTTTTGTTTGTTTTAAGACTGCTGTCTATTAATTTCATTTCGTGACCTCTAGTTCTTGTGTTATGAGGAGTAAATAACACTTCCTTATTTACTTTCTCCACACCAGACATGATTTTATAGACCTCTATCATATCCCTCCCTTAGTCATCTCTTTTCCAAGCTGAAAAGTCCAAGTTTTATTAATCTCTCCTCATACAGAAGCCGATCCATACCCCTAATCATTTTTGTGGCCCTTTTTGAGATGGGGCGACCACATCTGTATGCAATATCCAAGATGTGGGTGTACCATGGATTTAGATAGAGGCAATATGATATTTTCTGTTTTATTATCTATCCCTTTCTTAATAATTCCCAACATTCTGTTTGCTTTTTTGACTGTCGCTGCACATTGAGTGGATGTTTTCAGCGAACTATTCACAATGACTCCAAGATCTCTTTCTTGGGTGGTAATAGCTAATTTAGACCCCATCATTTAATATGTATAGTTGGGATTATGTTTTTCAATGTGCACTACTTGGCATTTATCAACATTGAATTTAATCTGCCATTTTGTTGCCCAGTCACCCGCTTTGTGAGATCCTTTTGTAGTTCTTCGCAGTCTCCCTGGGACTTAACTATCTTGAGTAGTTTTGTATCATCTGTAAATTTTATATATTATAGACTTATAGAAAGAGACCTTCTAAAAATGTTAAAATGTATTACTGGTACGCGAAACCTTAAATTAGAGAGAATAAATGAAGACTCAGCACAACACTTCTGAAAGCTTGCCAGCCCCTGATCTAGACCATCACTGACAGGTGTTTGTCAAACCTGATCTTAAAAATCTCCAATGACAGAGATTCCACAACCTCCCTAGGCATTTATTCCAGTGCTAAGTCACTCTGACAATTAGGAAGTTTTTCCTAATGTCCAATCTCAACTGCCCTTGCTGCAATTTAAGCCCATTGCTTCTTGTCCTATCCTCAGAGGTTAAGAACAACAATTTTTCTCCCTCCTCCTTTTATCTACTTGAAAATTGTTATGTCCCCTCTCAGTCTTCTCTCCTCCAGAGTAAACAAACCCAGTTTTTTCAATCTTCTCTCAAAGTCATGATTTCCAGACCTTTAATCATTTTTGTCTCTCTTCTCTGGACTTTCTCCAATTTGTCCACATCTTTCCTGAAATGTGGTGCCCAGAACTAGACACAATACTCCAGTTGAAGCCTAATCAGCGGGAAGTAGAGCGGAAGAATTACTTCTCCTGTCTTGCTTACAATACTCCTGCTAATACATCCCAGAATGACATTTGCTTTTTTTGCAACAGTGTTACACTGTTGACTCATATTTAGATTGTGATCCATTATGAGCCCCAGATATCTTTCCGCAGTACTCCTTTCTAGGCAGTCATTTCCCATTTTGTATGTGTCCTTCCCAAGTGGAGTACTTTGCATTTGTCCTTATTGAATTTCATTATATTTACTTCAGTCCATTTCTCCAGTTTGTCCAGATCATTTTGAATTTTAATCCTATCCTCCAAAGCACTTTCAACTTCTCCCAGCTTGGTATCATCTGCAAACTTTATAAGTGTACTCTCTATGCCATTATCTAAATCACTGATGAAGATATTGACCAAAACTGGACCCAGAACCAATCCCTGTGGGACCCCACTCATTATGCCCTTCCAGCATGACTGTGAACCACTGATAACTACTCTCTGGGAATGATTTTCCAACCTTATAGTAGCTCCATCTAGGTCAGGGGTGGTCAAACTTTTTGGCCCAAGAGACACATCTGGGTACAGAAATTGTATGGCAGGCCATTAATGCTCACAAAATTGGGGGTTGGGTTGCAGGAGGGGGGTGAGGGTTCTGGCTAGGGGTGCAGGTTCTGGGGTGGGATCAGAAATGAGGAGTTCAGGGTGCAGGAGGGGGCTCCAGGCTGGGGCAGGGAGGTGTGTGGGGGTGAGGTCTCGGGGTGCAGGCTGGGTATGAGAAGTTGGGTGTGCAGGAGGGTGCTCCGGGCTGAGAACAAGGGGTTCGGAGGGTGAGAGGGGGATCAGGGCTGCAGCAGAGGGTTGGGGAGGGGGTCCGGGATGCAGGCTCCAGGCAGCGCTTACCTCAAGCAGCTCCTGGAAGCAGCGGCATGTCCTCCCTCCGGCTCCTACGTGGAGGCATGCTGCCCCATCCATAGGTGTGGTCTCTGCAGCTCCCATTGGCCTAGGTTCCCAGCCAATGGGAGCTGCGGGGGTGGCGCTTGGGGCAGGGGCAGCATGCAAAGCCCCGTGGCTGCCCCTCCATGTAGGAGCCAGAGCGGGGACATGGCTCTGCTTCTGGGAGGTGCATGGAGCTGGCGCGCCAGAGCAGGGCAAGCCTCAGACCCCGTTCCCTGTCTGGAGCTTGAGGGCCAGATTAAAACGTCTGAAGGGGCAGATGCAGCCCCCAGGCTGTAGTTTCCCCACCGCTGATCTAGGTTGTATTTCCCTAGTTAGTTTATGAGAAGGTCATGTGAGACAGTATCAAAAGCTTTCTAAAGTAAAGATATACCACATCTATCACTTCCCCCCCATCCACAAGGCTTGTTATCCTTTCAAAGATAGCTATCAGGTTGGTTTGACACAATTTGTTCTTGACAAATCCATGCTGACTGTTATTTATCACCTTATTATCTTCTAGGTGTTTGCAAATTGATTGCTTAATTATTTGCTCCTGTACCCAGAAAAGATAATGAAGTTAAGCTGACTAGTCAGTAATTCCCCAGGTTGTCCTTATTTCATTTTTTATAGATGGGCACTACATTTGCCCTTTTGCCATCTTCTGAAACGTCTCCCATCTGCCATGACTTTTCAAATGTTTATTACTGACAACCTGACACACAGAAAACACTGGAGTTTTCTCTGACTACTGTCAACTTGTTTGCCAATAGATGTTTACTGGATTCTGACAACCATAATGTCAGCTGAATCGAGCACAAAAGCTACAAGGAAAAACCCAGATGTTTCTGGAAATCTTTCCAACTCTGGAACACGAGAAAACCAAAAGGGCATTCAAAACCTTCAACCTTAACCCCCGAAGTGTTTGGTGTCAAAGATTCTTTTTGGACTGTCATCCAGGTGTTGCACCCTTTTCTCAAGGTGAATTTTGTGGCCGACTATGACCATTATGCTAGAGTGTTTCAACCATTTGCCACTAAAGATGAACTTTCAAATCTGAAAGGGGAATTTAATACCTTAACTTTCCTAACACTGATAATGTGAAACGGGATGTGCTGGCTTTTTGGAACAGCTATCAAGACAAAATCCCAACTTCAGCAAAGTGGCACGGTGAGCTATGAGTGTACCCCTAAATCTACTGATGCAGAGTGCATATTTTCAAAGTTGGACTACCTCCAAGAAAGAAAGAGGCTCATATGAGTGAGAATATTTTAAAGAAGATTATGCGAGTGTATGCAAACCAGGCTTTCTGGAAAAAACTACTAGCTCCAAGAGAAGCAAAATATATCTTTGAACATTAAAAAGAAGTTTCAAATATACTGTAGTAAAATGTGTATATTACTAAAGTTTTTTTGTTTTTCTTTCCCCCCCCCCCCCCAATTTTATTTTTAACCTGAGTTCATCCTGGTTTTCATGTTTAGTTTCCAAACTCTGAAAAATTCCCAGATTTTTTTTAAATAAATAAAAACAGAAAATACAGACCACTAAATATAGGTAACACCATTATACTAACGTTAGCACTGAGAAATAAAGTAATAGCATAAACATATCTCCCATTGTCAGATTAACATCATTCTTGCATCTTACCAAAGTGACCACACTTTCTTTTTATTTTTCATGGGTTTTAGCCCACGAAAAAGCTTATGCCCAAATAATTTGTTAGTCTCTAAGGTGCCAAAAGTACTCCTCATTGTTTTCAGACTTTATTTAAACATTTGATTCAGTCACTGAAAGGGTTTTGCATGTGGGAAATAGCTGGGAAAGTGGTGCAACAGAATCCTCTTTTCCTCCTAAATCCGGAGGAAGGGTGAAGAGCACTTACTCTGACTGTAGCTGCTATTACAGCACTCTCTGCCCCCATCATATGCAGAATTTGGAATGAGTAAATTCTCACTGTTGATTCATCTACTGGCTATGTCTCTGCTAATCCTCCAATCTGCTCACATTTGCATTTCTACCATCAAGCAGTCCCCCAGGTAGCTACTTATAGCATTGCTCCTAATTCAAAGGTTTGCACAATCTTCCCACGGAAGAACTCCATGATTTGTCCCCACTGTGGTTTAGGTCTTGAGAGCTCAATATTGCAAGGTGCTGAGCACTCTTCAAGTGCGGAGTGCTCTCAAGTTCTACTTCAGTGGAGCTGAAGGCACCCAACACTTTGCAGAGGTTATCAGCAACTTGGGGATCCCTGAACTCTAGTAATGGCCTATGTACAGTATAATTATATGTAATACTGAAATAAAATATTTTAAATAATAGTCATCCAAAAGAAAGCTTAAATTTCTATACAACCTTCTGAATTTTCTCTACATCTATTGCCAAGGCAACAAATTCTTATAGTGTTACTTGTTCAAAAGATAATGTAATAGGGTTGTCAATTAATTGCAGTTAACTCATGTGATTAACTCAGAAAAATTAATTGCAATTTAAAAAATTAATTGCAATTAATTGCACTGTTAAACAATAGAATACCAATTGAAACTTATTAAATATTTTGGATGTTTTTCTACCTTTTCAAATATATCCATTTCAGTTTCATCACAGAATACAGAGTGTACAGTGCTCACTTTATATTATTTTTTATTGTAAATATTTGCACTGTAAAAATGATAAAAATAATATTTTTCAATTTACCCCATACAAGTACTGTCATGCAATCTCTATTATGAAAGTGCAACTCAAAAATGTAGATTTTTTGTTACATAACTGCACTCAAAAACAAAACAATGTAAAACTTTAGAGCCTACAAGTCCACTCATTCCTACTTCTTGTTCAGCCAATCGCTAAGAGAAACAAGTTTGTTTACATTTACAGGAGATAATGCTGCCCACTTCTTATTTACAATGTCACCTGAAACTGAGAACAGGCATTCACATAACACTTTTGTAGCTGGCATTACAAGATGTTTACGTGCCAGATGCGCTAAGATTCATATGACTCTTCATGCTTCAGCCATCGTTCCAGAGGACATGCTTCCATGTTGATGACACTCGTTAAAAAAATAATACGTTAATTAAATTTGTGACTGAACTCCTTGGGGGAGAATTGTATGTCTCCTGCTCTGTTTTACTCTCATTCTACTATATATTTCATGTTATATCAGTCTCGGATGATGACCCAGCACATGTTGTTCATTTTAAGAACACTTTCACTGCAAATGTAACAAAATGCAAAGAAGATACCAATGTGAAATTTCTAAAGATAGCTACAGCACTTGACCCAATATTTAAGACTCTGAAGTGCATTCCAAAAGGCATTGAGAGGGATGAGGTGTGGAGCATGCTTTCAGAAGTCTTAAAGGAGCAACACTCCGATGCAGAAACTACAGAACACGAACCACCAGGTGGCGTCTGATTCAGATTATGAAAGTGAACATGCGTCGGTCCGCACTGCTTAGGATCGTTATTGAGCAGAACCCATCACCAGCATGTCCTCTAGAATGGTAGTTGAAGCATCAAGGGACATAATCTTTAGCGCATCTGGCATGTAAATATCTTGTGGTGCCAGCTACAACAGTGCCATGCAAATGCCTGTTCTCACTTTCAGGTGACACCGTAAACAAGAAGCAGGCAGCATTATCTTCCTGCAAATGTAAACAAATCTGTTTGTGTGAAGTAGGACTGATTGGACTTGTAGGCTCTAAAGTTTGACATTGTAGAAAACATCCAAAAATATTTCAATAAAGAGTATTCATTATTATTTAACAGAGCGATTAATCGTGATTAATTTTTTAATCACTTGACAGCCCTATAATGTACATAAAGAAAAAAAAGGGATTTCTAAGGTAAAAAATTATTTTGCATACTCTAACTCACTGTAACTTCTGATTTTAAAAGGCAGGTAATAAATTATTTGATTTTTAAAAGGGTACTTGCTTACATAACATTGTTTCCTATGAAGATTTGAAGGTCTGGGAAACGCACAGCTGGCTCACTAAATTCAAAGCAATGAATCCCAAGCAGAAGATTTAAGGAAAGAGAATGATAATTATAACATGAAAATAACTTGATTCATAACATCAGTCTAAAATATATTAAATAGCAATACCTTGCTCTTAATCAGCACCTTGCATTCAAGTACCTCAGGGGGCTTTGCAAACATGAACTAATTAAGCAATACAACATCACTGTTCGGAGAGAGTAAGATCATTCCACCACTGAAATGCATCCACCTCAGGGATAGAAGGCAGCAGATGTTTGCTTACAATTAATAGTAACACTACACAGTTGTTTAGTTCAAGGAGTGAAGAATATTGTTCCCCGCTGGAATTGCAGGGGGGAATTTTAAGTAGGTAGAGTATGAGTTTAATTACCTAAGTCAAAATTCAACCAGCATACTGGAGGTATTTAAAGATTTCATGACACAAGTGGGCAGGACTTCAGATATACATCATTCCCTCAGTTTTACATCACCATTATTAATTGAGTATGGACTCTAAGGGAAAGTGATTCCTACTGTATAACCAATACCACCTCCAGCAGTAATTGCTTAGGTGTTCCTTCAAAGACTGCTATTCTAACACTGAACTAGTATTACCCCATTTAATTTGTAAAATCTGACAGAATTACAACACATCATGCTGTGTTTGCTACAGAGCACTAAATCATTTAGGAACTGATTTAGGAAAGCAATTCTATTTAGGAAGGGCACTTAAGCAATTGTTTAAGTCCCACTGAAGTTACTGGGACTTACACGCATGCCTAAGTGCTTTTTCTAATTGGGACTTTAGAGTGCTCCATTCAAGCTCTGGTAGATAGCTCTTTACAATTTCGAAGTGAATAAGATTTGTAAAGTAATGAAAAATAACTTCTCTGAACACTAGCTCAATTAAATCAATATGCAAACCACAATACTGGCTGCCAGGGTCCCAGCTATTATACCCACTATATTTTATGCTGCCTTACACATAGGGGATATTAGAGGCCCACTGCTACTTATTTACTCCTTCACATCTTTTGAAAAATCTCCAAATTTGTCTGAAAGTACTGCAGATACAGTATACTGGAGCGTTGGAAGAGAAAATGAATGAGTGATGGGATGTATATGCCCCGCATTGGACAAGAAGAGGTTAGCCCCATATTATGGGTGGAGGAAGCCGTGCCCCATTGCCACTGTTGGGCATACTCCAACTGGAGCCTCAGTATAAAAGGGAGCAGCCCAGCTCAGTCAGGGTTGACCGCTGAGGAGAGGGGACACATATTGCAGGCTTCCTCTCGGGAGCTGCTGAAGTCCCAGATTGCAGGGCCAAGTGTGCTGAGATCCAGGTGGATACCAAGCTGCCTGCTGAAGACCATGAACAGACAGAGTCATGGGGAGTTTTACAAGCCGACGATCCCAGAGACCCAGGAGACTTGTGTACAGCAATGCTGGAAAACTGGGTTGGAAGTAACCCAGAGGAACTAGAAATTGATCTGGTTGTGAAACCAGGCCAAAGGTAGCGTGTTTCGGATGGATCCCTGCTGACATGCTGGTGAATCCATTCACCGCTATCAGGGCCCTGGATTGGGACCCAGTGAGCAGGGAGGACCCGGGTCTCCCTATCCTGGCCACCAGCCACCCTTTGGTGGCAGCCCACTTCCCCAGTGGCTACTAGGTCACACAGCCCTGATTAAGAGAGAAGCCATATTGACTCTGACCAGTAGACCACGCAGCCCTGCAGAGGTGGGTGGCCATATTGATTCTGGCCACTAGGCCACTGGGCCCCGAATAGGAGAGTAGCCATATTGGCTCTGGTTACAGGGCCCCACAGCCCCGCAGAGGTGGGCTGCCTTATTGACTCCAGCCATTAGACCATATTGCCCTGAGGCTAAGGTGTCTATTTGGACTCAGACGTGGGCCTACAACGCCCTTCCCCCGCCCACCCCAAAGGGTGATGGGGTATACTTTCCCCATGACAGGGTGTCTGCTTCTAAATATATTCCAGGAGATTAATAACTCCAACAAAGCATCAGTCAGTCTTTTTAGGCCTTAATATTGCTTCTCTGACAGTTAAACTCATTTTAGCATTCAAAGGTGTTACTATTGCAAAACGACATCTGCCATCCATGTGGACACATTATATTTTTGAGTTGAAAGAGACAAGAAATCACATTGAACCTATAATTTTATGTAAGTAGCATTCTGGTCACTCTTTCTTCTGTCACTAGATGTACCAGAAATCCTTTAAAAACCTAGTGAGGAAATAGAAATGAGCCTAAACTCTGGCAAGTCAAGTGTAAAAGTATAATTAGGCAGATTAAAAAAAGAATTTGAAGAGGAACTCCCAAAAGACACACAAAAAATGTATTTGCTGTTAATTTAAGTACATCAAAAGCATGACGCCTTCCAAACAATCAATGGGGCCACTGGACAATCCAGGTGCTAAAGGAACACCCATAAAAGTCAAGGTCATTGTGAAGAAGCTAAATGAATACTTAGCATTGGTCTTCACTGCAGAGGATGAGAGGGAAGATTCCCATGCCTGAGTCATTCCTTTTAGGTGACAGATCTGAGACACTGTCCTAGATTGAGGTGTCAACAGAGGAGATTTTCAAACTAATTACTGTTTAATTTATTAATAAGTCACCAGGACCAGATGGCATTCACCCAAAAGTTCTGAAGGAACTCAAATGTGAAATTGCAGAACTACTAACTGTGGTATGTAACCTATTACTTAAATCAGGCTCTGTACCAGATGACTGGAGGATAGCTAATGTAATGCCAATTGTTAAAAAGGGCTGAAGAGGTGATCCTGGCAAATACCATGCAAGGTGAGCCTACCTTCAATACCAGGAAAACTGGTTGAAACAATAGTGAAGAACAGGATTATCAGACACATAGATGAACATGATTTGTTGAAGAAGAGTCAACATAGCTTTTGTACAGGGAAATCATGCCTCACCAATCTATTACAATTCTTTGAGAGTGTCAACAAACATATGGAACAAAGATGTTCTAGCACATATAGTGTACTTCGACTTTCAGAAAGCCTTTGACAAGGTCCCTCACCAAAGGCTTTTAAGCAATGTAGGCAGTCATGGGATACAAGGAAAAGTCCTCTCATGGATCAATAACTGGTTAAAAGATAGGAAACAAAGAATAGGAATAAATGGTCAGTTTTCACAGTGGAAAGAGGTAAACAGCAGTTCTGTTCAACATATTCATAACATCCGGAAAAAGGAGTAAGCAGTGAGGTGGCAACGTTTGCAGGTGATACAAAATTACTCAAGATAGTTAAATCCAGAACTGACTGTGAAGAGTTACAAAGGGATCTCACAAAACTGGGTGACTGGGCAACAAAATGGCAGATGAAATCCAATGTTGATAAATGCTGAGTAATGCACATAGGAAAACATAATCCCAACAACACATACAAAATGAGGGGTCTAAATTAGCTGTTACCACTCAAGGTCTTAGAGTCTTTGTGAATAGTTCTCTGAAAAAACATCGACTCAGTGTGCAGCGGCAGCCAAAAAAGCAAACATAATGTTGGGAATCATTAAGAAAGGGATAGATAACAAGACATAAAATATCATAATGTCACTATATAAATCCATCCTATGACCATACCTTGAATACTTCACGCAGTTCTGGTAGCCCCATCTAAAGAAAGATATATTAGAATTGGAAAAAGTACAGAGAAGGGCAGCAAAACTTATTACAGTTATGGAACAGCTTCCATACAAGGAGTTATTAAAAAGATTGGGACTGCTCAGTTTGGAAAAGAGATGACAAAGAAGGATATGATCAAGGTTTATAAAATCATGAATGGCGTGGAGAAAGTGAATAGGCAAGTGTTATTTGCCCCTTCACATAACTCACAAACCAGGGCCAAATGGGCCAAATTTGTGAGAGTGGCGTTGTGACATTGTGGCTTGGTACATGGAGTCACAGCATTACTCAATCATATTTGGCCCAGCCAGCTCTCCATCATCATGATGGATGGGCAGTGGGGTCAAACCTGAGTGGCACAGCAACCTCGTGCAGCAGGCTGCAAAGTCCGGAGTGAGTAGCCAAGTCTAGCCAGGCCTGCGGGACCAGAGCTGCCACTGAGGAGTAAGTGCAGGGTGGGCTCTGCAACCCCCTACGGCCTCTACCACCCAGCCCAGGGGCAGGATCGAATCCTCCTCATCCCCCCACTCCAGCCTCCCACTCAACCTTTTGACACATTCTGGTGATCCAAATTTGGGTTGCAACTCAGAGGTTGAGAAACCCTGAACTAGTTCACCTTACTGCTAAGGTGCTTACTTTCTTTTCTCCCCCACCCCATATGGATGTTGTAATCCAGAGGTTTTCAACCTGTGGTCCACAGACCCCTGGGGATCCACAGACTACGTCTAAGATTTCCAAAGATATTTAGGGGTCTGCAAATGAAAAAGGTTGAAAACCACTGTTCTAATCTGCTTAAAATCCAGAAAGCTAAATTCACAAAAACTATTACAGTAATTTAGAATTCCAAGTCTGATTAAAGATGATTGAAGAATGAGCACAGCAGTAAATACCAATTTAACAGCACATGGACCAGCTGCTGCTTTCACATTTGTGCACAGGCATTCTTTACAATGTCTGTACTAACCAGCTTGGATTCCAAAGACACTTCAGTATCTAAACATGATCATCATCATTATATAGTTAAAACAGGTCTCCTGCCTATCTTCTGACAAAGTGCTCCTAGGATCTGTTTGGGTAATGCCAATGTTAAATGGTACTTCAAAGTGCCTAGACATGGGAGTGAAAGCCTTTGTAATACCAGAAAGCCACAGGCAGAAGAGCTTTGAAAAATGTACTCTACCACCATCCATTTTTTTTATTCAGTACAGCTGTTGTGATAAGTGGGCCAACAAATTTACCCTAATTGTGAGTTCAACTTTAACAAGTGAGTGAAGGTTCATACGATGCACAGTAATCTATAACAATAAATGTTGATGGGAAAAGGTATGAAAGGCAGGCAGAAAGACTGAATTAGTCCCAACAAAAAGGCCTACTGATACAACTCAAGGAGTCAGTTGAGATAATTCTTGATAAAAAAGAAAAGCATAAAATCAGAAATCAATCAGCCAAAATGGGTGCATCAGAAACTATGCCTAATTGATAGACAAAATAATGGGTTAGACTATTCTGCCCAGCACTCCCTTTGTGTATCCTTAAAGCAAGAGATTTCAGGAGGAAAATGGGCTACTGGAGCAAGTTGCATCATCATTGCTGCCACCTCCACTGTCTCCCAGAACCCTAAGCCATTGTCCAACTGATCCTGAGAGATGTCCTGACCAGACCAGGCCAGAGAGAGGGACCCAGATGACATTGCCACCTCCACCAGCTTCAGCTGAATCCCAACCACCATCTAGGATGAAAGTGGACTGAACTTTAACAGCAGCAGCAGCTCCAGCCCATCTCAACTAACATCTTCTCTTTCCCCCAAAAGGGCAGTTAGTACCATCTTTGATATCAACTAAGAGACTGTTCCTCAAGGGAGTTTTCTCTTCTAAAAACTCTCTCCTGGATAAATTCTCTCCTGTGCTGCTAAAATGAGAGCCTCATTTAATACTTTAAATTTCAAATGTTTTCACAGTTTTCCCTGTTCTTTATCTTTAATGAAAGGATTTTTGGTGGTGTGTTTGCCAGGGTACTAAGCAGGCTGAGGTCTCTATATATCAAACCCTGAGCCTTATTTAACACTGTTTAATGTTAGACAGTGACTAGGTTATGCTATCACCTTTGGCCCATATATTCCATCTAAATTAATACAACGCCCACCCACCCCCTTCCCATTTTGGAACAACACACTTCAGGCTTAAAAGCCAGAGCATGAATGGAAGGAACTAGTTAGCCACAAGAGGTTTTTAATTTTTTTTAGCTCACTTTAACAGCACACAGTAGGAATTCATGGAGTAATTTGCAAAAAAAAACCCAACACCCTCATAAAACAAGTTACTGTTAGGATATTTAGCCAATCAAGTAATGCAACTGAGTGAATAGTTTTAGTTGCTTTGTAGTGAACAACAACAACAACAAAAAAGCATACACAGTGTCAGCCAAGGTCAGATGACTGACTATGGACAGCACAAGGTAGAAAAGATTTGTACTTCCTTCATTCCAACAAGTCTTGGTTGCAAGAAGAAAAAAAGCAGCTGTAAATTATCTGAAGATATTGGAAGTGAATTGGACATCTAACTCTTTGGTTTACTCTTAAGGTTTGAGTCTCAGACCTGTCTTTCCCTCTCTAGGAAGGTTAAAAAAAAAACCCAAATCTGTGGACTAACATGTTGTAATAGTTAAGGCCCATGTGCAAACATAAGCTAGTAAGCATAAGCTTGAACTGCTCTTGCTCCAAAATACAAAAAAATGTACCCAGTTTACACTAATAGAAAAAAAATGAGGAAGCTCACTTGCATTCCCAGCCCACATAAATGCTTCATAATATTCTGAAAACAGAATATTTACTTGCATTTAAGTGCATAAGGTACTTCCACATGCAAATATCCATATTTATAAACATCTATCAAATCTGTCTGCAAAAATCTGCTTTTGTGTTTGCATTTCTTTTTTCAGATGCAACAAGCCTCAAGTTTGTGAAATTTGACCCTATACTTGAAGCATCCTAAATATTTTCCTTTGCATCTGACCTAATACTCCCCTTTGAAAACAATATTTTTTTTATCCTAGTCTTTTTTTCTTCATACTATGTTAATGAACAGGACAACCAAAAAGGGAGGAATGGGCAGGGATCAGGAATGTAAAGATTGTTAGGAACAGACCCATGGTCAGCAAAAAGTACTTAAAATAAGAAATAGAAAAATCCAGCAGAATCTGTCATCATACAATAGGCACATTTTCCAAACCTGTAATATTATATAAGATGAGCTGCAAGCAACGTTATTTGTAAAACCAGCACTTAGAACTGCTCTTGCTCCAAAATACAAAAAAATGTACCCAGTTTACACTAATAGAAAAAAAATGAGGAAGCTCACTTGCATTCCCAGCCCACATAAATGCTTCATAATATTCTGAAAACAGAATATTTACTTGCTTGAGCAAGAAAACAACAGGATTCATGTATTTTCTTTATTGGCTATCAAATTACCCTCTCTGTTACTTGCTGAAATAGCCTAAATCTTACTTTAGTCTATGCAAAGAGAAGGAAATCTACTTTCAACATCTCCAATATGAAACAAAAATGAAAGCATGTGCAAGTCATCTTAGGTTCTAGTCATTTAATCAAAACTTTTTACTTCTTGCTGATAGAGTGAGGGACACCAGACTCTCTACACAATGAACTAGCTTCTCAGCTAGTATAAGTCCATGTAGCTTCTATGCTGATTTATACTATCTGAGAATCAGAATCTGAATCCCAATAACTGTTTATAAACTGGGGAACAAGTTGTATTATTTTTTGCTTGTGTGCAGTCACCTAGCTATCTACATCCAAATGAAGTGGGTGGAGCTGATGTTTTCTGTACCCAAACTTGTTGAAGCATCCTATGAATAAGACTTACCTTCTCCTCTTCAGTAGTTAATGTCCCACTACTGGTTCAGTTTCAAGACAAGTGTCCACCTTAAAACATTTAAATGATTACATATTTATAATGGTTTACTACTTTATATGAAGCATTTTCCATGGTCCTGGGCCGTGTTTTTTTTTTCTTTATTTAACACATTGTTCAGGAGAAGGCTACTAGCATATGTTACTAATTTTTGTAAGCATTTGGAAAAGAGGTATCTTATGTACTGTGACCAGGATAGATCTGCACAGATGACTAACCAGATATGCAAGGAGAATTTTTGAGCCTAAGGGTTTTCAAAAAGTGAGCCGATTGCAAAGTGGCCCTGTGTTCTAGGAAAAGGATGCACATTTTGGGGCAATGCAGCATGACCATCCATGGGGACAGTTTCCTCACAGAGATTTTCGCATTTGGGAGATGATATTAAGCATGGAAATATTAGGTCAGGGCAGTGTCTAGGCACTGGACTGTTATTCATGGTGCCAGAGCAGTAAAACAGAAGCTGTACTTGACAAAATGCAAAAGTTAGCAGTGGGCACATTCCTACAATTGAAATTATCTGGGTACAAAGTAAAAGAAGACATTGTAAATTCTACAGCATCCATCAATGAAGCAGGTTATTTAGTCACAAAATATAGAGAGACGCAGAGCACCACCAAATTAGCCCTACATCAATACATCAAGGACAAAAAAATCTCCATAAGTCTTTCTGAATATCCTAGTTACATGCACAAACATTAGTCCGAGTGCATTCAGATGACCACACAACTCTGTGCTTGTGCACGTAACCATGACTGGATTTTCAGAACAGTTAGATACTTAAAATGACATCTTAAATTTCTTAGCAAAAACCACTCACTGATATCTACCAACAATTACCAATTTAGGTGTAGAGTGCTTGGGTTCTGAAATCCGGCTATATATGCATATCAATTTTCATTGATATAGTACAAGATAATTTATGTTCTGTTTTATTTCCCTTTTGAGATATACCTGGTATAGAATAAATTTAGACTCCTGGTTTGTTTTTTGGGCACATTTAAGTTAAAGTGACTAAAGGTAAAGACAAAGACACTAACAACTTTGAAAGCAAAAAATTAGCTCTTGCCCACAGGATCCCAAACACATCTGATAATGTGATTATTTCCGTAAGTAAAGAGAATAGGATGTTCATAAATTCAAAGGTAGTTTAGTTCACAATGACAAGAATTTTCCAGTCTCCACTACCTAATTTAGTCACTTCGGTATACCTGTGCAAGCCCTATATGTGGTATTCAACCTCTCACTCATCAGCTGTCATTCAGAATGCCCTCAGATTTCTGAGTTAAAACCAAACCTTTACACTATATTCATTTCTTGGTATTTATTTTTATCAGAGTTAAGCCAAAATGTTGCTTAGCCCATATTAACAACAGAAACACTGACTGTCTGTTAACTTTAGTGGTGTATGCAAACACTCAGATTTCTATTTCCCCTATTTTCTAATTAGAATCAAAATTTGATTTTCTATATCAATTGATATAATCATACTAATTGACCATTTGAAGAGGCTTCAAAATATTTTTTTAATATCCTTCTCATATCCAGCATAAGAAGGGAGAGGATTTTGTTTTGATCCCAGGCTCAATGAGCATCTATTCCAATTATTCTTTGTACACAGTTGGTTAGAAAAGGAAGGCTTTTCTCGTGTCTTTCTGCAAAATCCTTTTTCACAAGCTTGGCAATATCTTCCACTTCTTAGTGGTAGACAGGTTTGCATTATTAATATTTGAAAATGCTCTATGGTATACACACAGAGAATACCATATGGGACTTGAGAATCTATCTGACTGAAATGCTGAGAATGACATCAAAGAAACAGATGCTGTAGGCTTACAATTTACTGAGATAGTATGAATATCTAGCTACCATATTAATAGCTTTTTATACCATCCGGTAGTATTGTATGTGTGACATCATATTATAGCCTTGAGCTGGCTCTGTCTTCTGAATTTTGTTACTGTCAAAACACATACTACGGCTAATTAATCTGCATATTTTGACCTCAGACGTGAACTGCTTCATACATTCAATCTATATATGTGGAAGGAAAAAGCAATTCCTTTTATTGTCTCAGTTACTTTAACAGATCCTATGAGTAAAAAGTTATTGCCACAGCACCGTCTTTGATTGCATCTGCTATGGATAATTCTATTAACCAGTGGTTTTTATAATATGCACAGTTAAGACACATACATCCCTTGAACAGTAACAAGTGAGACCCCATAATCACATTTTAGAACGTGGTAACAGTCATATTTCTAAAAATTTTTGTCAGTTAATCAGTGATGAGGTGCCTGCAAATGATCATGCTGTGAATGATGAGGCTGTTCATTATCCCTCATACAGAAGTCGCATTGAAATTATGATGATCACAGTACATGCTCCTCAGGGGTCTGATCCAAAGTCCACTGAAGTCTCCATTGATTTCAGTGGGCTTTGGATAAATTCCTAGTTAAGGCAACATGATGTTCAAATGCATAGAATGGGTAGACTAATAATCTCTCCTAGTTTCTTTCTCTCTCTCTCTCTCTCTTTTTCAACCTATACACATGCTTTCCGTTTATGTAAGTCTATTGTTCTTTATGTTTTCAGTTAGTCACAAATATATGTTCAATCCTGTTTTCAGGAGAGTTTACAAGCTGTGTTTTTAAAAAATGAAAGGGCTGAATTTTTCACCCTACTAGATTAAAATCTTCAGTCAGTGGGTATAAGAAATACGTGGCTGGCATTTATCTGAAATTATAACGTGGAGGGAAGGTTTGTGGATTTCTACTCCAACTACTGAGGGGATTTTATCCATTCTTTGCCCAAGGGGTTTGCAACTTCAGGGTATTTTTGGACCTCTGCTTGTTTTGGGCAACTCAGAAAGAGCTAGTAGCCTTATTTGCCCCGTCCCCAAATCTTCATCTCTCTCTCAGTTCTACCTTTTGTGACACACATTGGATTGCTATAACATGCTCTCCACAGGGTTTCCCATGAAGACCATTGGGAGACTACAGTGGAGGTAAAATGCAGCTGCTTCTCTGAAGTGAGGCTAGCCAGAGGCAACACATCACCTCAGCTCTCCAAGATTTGCATTGTCTCATTATTAGTTTCTGACTGAAATTCAGAGTGTTGACTGCAATCTAAAGTCCTGTTCAGTCTGAGTCCTGGATATGAGTGGTATTGCCAAATGTACTATGACAGCCATTGAGACCAGCTGTGGTGCTTCAACTAATAATCCACAGCTTTAAATATCCAGGGGCTGGAGGAAGTGTTCCTCAATTGACGATTTTTCAACTCTGGAATTTCCTTCCATGGCTAGTCCAAGACCCAGAGTTTGCTGACCTTTAACAAAGTATGCAAGAAATCTCCCAGGCTGTTGCTTGAGGGGGTAAAGTTAGTAGGTCAGCAATCAGTTTGTTTTTGGGGAAATCATGTGTGTTTCTATTAATTATAATACAATTAAAATGATAGAAATAATGTTTTTTAAAGATTTTGTTTGTTTTTACACATCCACTCATGTCCCTTCAGTTTTGGTAACATTTTATAAATTAAAGAACAAACATATAACACATATCTTCTGCCATTCATTGTCTGCTTCCCCATTACACCCATTCAGCAGAAGCTTTATCTGCTTCTAAGACTACCTGGGGTCCAGTACATCAATAAAGATTTTATTTGGAGGATATTTTTTCCCTTATGACTACAAAGAGGAGTTAAAGGCCATGATCCCCATCAATATTTATTTTAGTAAAACAAAGATGCTATTTGCATTACTGACATTGAAAATATGTAAAAAGAAGTAACAAAATGAAGAGCTAAAATTAAGTCAAGATTGTGACTGCTCCTAAAACGGTGCACAAATAGGAGTGAATGCACCTGCTCAAGAGTACCAAAATCCTGGTCTTTGTGGTCAGGAAGACCAGGGCAGAGACTCCCTACATACACTGGTGGAGAGCAGCTAGCACTGAGTAAGAGGAAGTCCACCAACAAACTCCTTCTGGCACCAATAATGCCATTTCCTGTATGTTCTGCTGACAAACTGGCTCTTATGGGCCATGCTAGGATAGGATCCTAGATTTGTAATCAGAACATCACAGTTTAATAAAGGACACTTAAGCAACAGTTCCTAAATAGTAATCATCCATACCCCACCCAAAAAGAGCATCTCCAGGTCATGGAGTCCCATAACAAGTTTGACTGAAAACACAGGCACAGAACGCATCCCTCCATGGACTATAAAGAATGAGAGATGGCCAAAGGGCAAAGAAGAGAAAGATTGTCTTCTGGTTACAGGACTGGACTGGGATTCAGAGGATATGAGCTCACCTCTGGCTCTCTCAAACTTGCTGTGGGACGGTGGGCAAAAACTTGATCCCTTTATTGCTTCTTGATTATGAAGCACTCTTTTAAAAAGTCATTTTTTCTTCTACTTGTTTTATCTTAACTTGCTTGCTTTTACTGGAAGACTCTCTAAAGGTGTGAGAGCTTCCACCCTCAACTGAAAACAAACAAACAAAAAACAGATTTGAATATTTCATAGAGCTTCAAGGGTCTGTCAGGTGTTTGAAGTAAGTCATTATTATCATAAAACTTGTAATAAGTCTTAGAGGGACTGTGTTGTAATTGAAATAAATATATTTGAAAATGTCAAAAATATCCAAAAATATTGAAATAAATGGTATTCTATTATTTTTAGCAGTGTGATTAATCGTGATTATTTTTTTAATTGCTTGACAGCCCTAATTTTAATGATCAGCAACAATACTTTAAAGCAAACATTACAGGCAAACTTTCAGTAAAAAAGAACTGCTATGTAACTTTAAAATAGATTTAGTTATGTGACCTCTAAGAAGCAGTTTAAAATAATTAATGCATGGTTGCAATGAAGGTGTCCAGGAATCTATTAGGACTGGCAGAGACATGGTAAGAGATATTTTAAAAGGCAAAAGTTTTACTGACCAAATGCTTACCACAGCAAGGAATTCATTGGTTACATACTGGAAATTAAGTTCCAGAGAAAGAGGATTAACTAATTTTACTAGTAGGGAATGTGGACTAACTCACCAGCCCCGGTACCAAAGAACACTCTCCATCCTCTGGATTTCAAGTCCCCTTTCTTCAGGGCTTCAGAGTTTTATTTCTTCAAAATAAAGCTGTTTAACACTAGCTCTGCATCTCTATCTTATCCTTCTCACTCCCTGCAGCTCTTAAACTCCACAGGCCCTCTCTCTGGAAGTCAACATGAGCCTTTCTGCTGCCTTCTCTTTTTTAGCCTGCAGGATTACACTCTGCAGGCTATCCTGAGTCATATATAAACTGGTTTCTTTCACTTGACCCTGCAGAAGCCTTTCCTACTCCCTGCAGCACTCATTTGCTCACTGTTACAGGAGAGCCTCCCTGTAGATCTCACCTGTTTCCAGCTCCCCTTGCTGAGCTGGGAGCACTCCTTTAGCTACTCCCCAGGAAGCAAGCAGTCAGGAGACTCAGTCTCCTGACCCCTTCCTTGCTGGGGCTGATAAATACAACCTGTAACTTATCAGTCTCAAACATTGGTTCTTAAAGGGGTTCTGCCTCAGAACAAGACTGGCCGGTTCTAGCTCCTACAGCCCTTAAAGAAACAAACCATCCTAGGGCCAAATTCTCTGCTAGTGTAAAATGAGTGTAGGACCATAGAGTTAAATGAAGTTTTGCATATTTACACCAGAGAATTTGGCTCATAATCTTGGAGCAATAAGCGATGGTATGATTTTCTGATTGTGAAACAGATGATAGATTAAGTAACATATATGAATAAATCAAGAACTGTCAGAGGTACCAGACCATTGTTTGTAAGTTTATCAATTTACCTACCATGCTGAAATTCTTTACTCTTCTTACTCATTTTTCAAAATTTTTCTATTTCCTATCCCGATCACACACAAATGTTAAACTTCACTCTTCAGGGAGTCCCCCTAATAAGCAGGCATACCTTTCATTATGAACGTATTTTAAAAGATGAGTATGAGAATACAAATCCACACATATGCTTAAACTAACATGTATATTTTAAGCAAATACACATCTATATTTTGGAATACACAGGATAGAAACATATAATACCAATCAGTTTGATAGTACATGAACAGTCTGATGTTGGAATAATAAATAAGCATCATTTTATGCATGCTTTGCAAAAGGCACATAGCCCCAGAGGCAATTTATGAGCATGCATAGGCAACATGGAGAGAATTACTAGTAGGAGATACCACTTGGGGTATAGGTGGATGTGGTCTGAAAAGAACAGAAGAGGGAAAGGCACATAGGGGATATGTGGTCCTATATGGGGAGCAGGAGAGAAGAAGTCAAATACAAAGGAAAGAGCTGTCTGAGAAAAAAAATGGGATACATTCTTGAATGCCTTGCAAGATCCGAGGCTTAGAATCTCTATGCAGCTTTCAAGAAGTCTCCTGGGATTTCTCTCCCTGAATAATTCTGAAATCTTTTATATAAACTAAAAGAAATTCCCAGGCAAGCTAAACACTTCACTAATCAGGAGTTAAGGCTGAAAGAATCTATCCATCACTTACTTCAGCCAAAATGCCCAGGAGAACATTGTATTTTTCTGAAAGCACACACAAATTAAAATTCCTTGAAATTGGAAATAAAGATACACTTTCCTTTTGAATGTTCTCAGCTTTTCTATTACGGTGATGCAGTTAATACTCACTCAATAACAGTCTCTCTGTCCCCACAGAAGGTCATTACAATTAAGAGTAAGGTCTAGCAGTTTGATTGTTGTAAGGGTGGCACTACGGGTGCAGACTTAAGGTTGAATGAATAATATCCTCAGCTAAACTACCAGGCTAGTGTTTGCACTTTGTCTCTTTGGAGGCAGCAAACTTAACTTGTGTGAGGGTCCAATGAGAGGGACTGCAAACTGCAGGGAAATGGTTTGGGGGAGCCTCGGGACTGGAAAAGCTGTTGGTGTCATTCTGCAAGAAGTAACCAGGAAGCCAGGGTGAGGCCATTGTGCTGTGAGCAGGATGCTGGTGTCAGGGCTATGTGAAAAAGCTTCACAGCACAGCAGCACCCAGAGTCACAGGGCAGGAAGAGATACAAACTCTTTGTTGTTTGTTTGTGGTTCCATATGAAAAATCTTGAGGACATTTCAAATTTGTTTTGAGAACTTAAGTCGTGTGACTAAAGAACTACGATTTTCAGCTATTTGACAAAACTTTCTACCTGTTACTGAACCCTTCTAGTATATGCATGGTCAACTGTGCTAACCAAGTACCTTCCAACAATTGCATTTTTCTCAGTGGAACATGGAAGCATGACAGTGGCAATTAAATTCCAGTTGGGAAGTAGTTAAAATATAGTTTCAAAATTGTTTACCTAACCCTCAATTTCACTTCCATTTGAAGACAAGACTTTCCTTTAAACGTCCCATTAAAGCTCCATAATTGTCTTAATTATTCTTAACAACACTTGATGGCAACAGATTATTGATGGTGCTCAACAATTGTTTGGGGAACTCTCTAATGAAGATTCTTGTTAATAATAATAGGTACTTATTTATAAATAGGAGCATTGAGAAATTAGTGCACAGCAGACATGTGATTAAAAATGCTGCAAAATTTGATTACAAATAATAAATATTTGAGTGCTTTATTGACATTCTGATCTGAAGAGCTGTATTAGTTCTTTTCTAAATGGCAATCGCTTACAACACTGTATAACACTTTAAAATGAAGAGATATTATTAGTTTCTTTTCATCCAAGTTAAGAATAAAAGAAATATTTTTAGACCAACCAGGCATTGTGTATTAAATAAATATAGTTGTATCTTTAAAACTAATGGTTAAACAAAAGTAAAAATGAATACATTATAATACAGAATAATGAAAGGGTGATACCAGGAAATTTGGTTTGTCATTTATCTCTTATTTCATCCTACACAGCAATAACCCTGATTATCAGCATTATAGTTCCACCAAACAGAAAATGGAAGACAAGCTCTGTCAGCCAACTCCCCCAGTCCTGCTCTTCAGAGAAACTTCCAACTCAAGAAATAGGCTACAGAATAAGTAAAGAGAAGAACAAATCGGCTACTCTAAGCAACATTGCTTCAGGGTATATGGCAGAGAATGAAGGCTAGACGAGAACCACAGTAAACTGGATAATCTGTGAGTCTCCTTTGTCACATGGCCCTTTCCTCCCATGTGGCTGGCTGAAAGCATTGACTATCAGAAGCGTGACTATTAATAAATGGTCTAGAAAAGCAGCTTCAGTGTAGCTTGCATGACAGTTCTTCTGAATTCAGTCAACTACAGGTCCAACTGATGATAGCAAATAAATGTGTAGGGGGAGGACCAGGTGGTTACTTTACAGATCAGGGAGGCCAGTGCCTCATCCCTCCAAGCACAAGATTGACATGTTGCTGTATACAAGGAGTAACATTTGTCAGGATGCAGATGCAACCTTTGGGTAGTCTTAAACCAACTGGATGCAATCCTTTATTTAGCAGACAATGGCAGTACTGCATGTTGTTTTCTCTTGTTGGAAGCAGATGAAAAGCAGCACAGGTTATCTTACCGGTTGTGCATGAGGGGGTAAAATTAAATCAGTCACATTATGTACAGAACAGAAAACGTTTCACCCTATGAGGGAGAAGGCACTAGGCCTAGGGTCAGTAGAATAATAGTTTAATTAATACAAAAAAGTCTATTGCCCTTTGGAATAAACTTGGGGGGGGGAGAAATGAAATATTGTTTGATCCAGAAAAAAATCTGAAGACAGGGAGGTGGTATAAAGGACAGAACTCAAGCTAAAGTCCCGGCAACTAAACACACATCTTTGAAAGTGAGATTCTTGAAGGGGAATTTTTCCCTTATGTTCAAATATGGGATCCAAAATCACATAGAAAACTTACAAAAGGCATCACTGTGGAATAGTTTGCTGGTGTTTTACTGAATATAATCATTGATTTGTGAAAGAATGAGATCCAATATCTCTCACCTAGATACGAAAAACTGAGAAACTGCCAAAATGTATAGATAATTCACCTTGCAGCCTCTCTTACACTCTGCCAGTATCACTCAAGGATATGTTTAAGGGAGCAGGAAAAAATGTCAATCTTCTTCTCTTATCCCACGCTGAAAGAAGATATCCCACATCTTGGAGAAAGTATTGGATGCAGACTTCTTCCTACTCTTCCCAACAAATGGCTGGCCTACACTGGGAACTTAAATCAGCATAGCTACATCTCTCCTAGGCATGAAAAATCCACAACCCTGAGAGACGTAACTATATTAACCTAGCCCCCGGTGCAGATAGCGATATGTCAACAGAAGAACCCCCTCCCAGGAATGTAGGTAGTATCTACACTGAAGCACCACAGCTGTGCCACTGTTGTGTTCCAAGTGTAGACAAGCCCCCTGCAATCATGCTTGGTATTGAAACCAATCAACATCCAGGCCATTAACACATTCATAGGCTCCTGGTTTAGGAGATCATGATTAAGAAACCACTTTCATGGTCAGGAGATGGTCATACTTCAGTAGTTGGACATTACAGCCTTTGACAAATCTCTTGAAGTGCATGAGGATACAGACTCCATTCCCACCGAAGTAGATTCAGTTGGACACTCTGATCTGCTACAGTCTTCTCCTTGACATTGTGGTAGATCACTCTGAGACACATATTTGGATATCACATAACAGCCCCTAATATAAACGTCTCCTGGATTGCGGACTAGGGAATGAAACATTGTCTCTCTATTCTTTTGGATTACTAAAGCAGTTTTGCTCACATACCAAGAGAGGTCTGGTAGATGACATAACTTTTATATTTAGCATGGAAGTGCATACTAAGGAACTGTAAAATAATTTCCGACCTTCAGATAGTGACTACATGCTACCCTGCAGCAAACACCACTGGATTTCCTGGGATATGCTTTAGAGATGAGATAGAACTATGGCCTGACTGTCATTTATTCAACAATCACCAGAGTATCTCCAGGACTTATTTCTAAAAGAGAAAACTTGATTTTTTTTTTAAACTTTACCTGATAAGAAACTCTGCACAAGTATTTTGGGCAAGGATTTACCAAGTTACTTAAAACCATGCCCAACTTCGAGCATGTGAGGAGTCGCACTGATATCAACGAGACGCTTAATATATTTAAAGTTCAGCATATGCTTAAATACTTGCTCATTTGAGGCCTTAATTAAGAGGTATTTGAACTATACTTCAGACAGTTAAAACAATTGGAATTACTTCTGGAATAATGTAAATAATTGGGAGGTTCCCCCGGCTGCCTTTTTTGCATTGATGGACTGAATTAACATCTACTATGAGCTTTCTAAACTGGTCCAGCATGAAGAGAATAACATGTATATTTTAATGGTTAAATATTTGTGACTTTTATCTAATTTTTCCAATTAAAAAATTAAAAAAACTGTACTCCTAATTCATAACAAGACCTCTTCTAATAGCTCACTAACAACATAAAAAGGTGTTGGCTGTACAAGTGAAGCAATATCATTCCACAAATACATACAATATGTTAATTTTTAAAATATATTATCTGAATGCAAAGACTTTAATAACTCATAACATTTAGCGCTTACAAAGCATTTTAAAAATTTAAAGTTCCATACAAACATTAATAAATAAGAAAAAAAGCAATGATAATCTAAAACTGATCTTCAAAACTGATTAGCATTTTTCTAGTCTCATGTAAATACTCCTTTGACCAGCACTTGTGGACTCAGAAATACGTGGAATGTTTTCTCATCTGATTTAAACCAGAAAGAATGGACTTTTTGAAAATGTATAACAAACTCTTTTGATAAAGTAAGCCAATCTATCTTAATCAAACTATTTGTACTCAGAACAAAAAAATCATTCAAATTTTGTTTAATCTATATCTAAACATATTGAATATCTGTGATGTAAAAGATGGAATCTGGTAAGAACAGGTCTGCTAATGCTGCCAACAGCACTAGCAGCCCTGGAGGAGGCACGATCGAGCAGATTCACACCATCACATATCACATTCACATCCTTTCTTGTGCTGAGTCATAATTTTGACTATAAGGGTTGAACAAGTGTACTAGTAGGCAGTTCCCAGGATGCTCTTCTCCAGTGTTCAGGGGCACTATGTCTTACAAAGTGATTATGCCTCCAGCTACTTATTGAAAGACACATCATCACCTGAGTGCCTAGGAAGTGTCCACTGCTATACCGGTGACTGACACAGTTCAATGGGATTGGTTATGGGAGTGTCTGCTCATAATAATAAGTATGGCAGTCACAATCTTGCCCATAAAATATTAAAACATACTGAAATGTGATGACTGTAACACTATAAAACATCTGTTCAGTAGCAGACAGCCATGAATGTCCATCTTTTTGAAAGGCCTTTGATGTGCATAGGAGTATCAGAATATTTGAATTTTGTAAATCAGATTTTATTCTACAGTTTTATCAACTTCAGTAAACTAGCTGTACAAATACAAACATTTTATGATCTATTCTAGTGTATTTCAATGAATTAAAGACCTGCCTACTCTGTTCTCCTGTAAAAGGGTTTGTTTCTTATTCTTCACACTGTCTCAGAACAGAAGAGCATTTCTTTTCTGCCCTGAAATTAAAAATATTTCTGTTGGAATTAAAAGCTTAAGGCAGTAAATGCTTTAAGCATCAAGATTATGGGAATTGCCTGTAGTCTACATTTTTACTGAGAGCGTAGGGGAGTATAGTTTTCTAATATACAGTTAGAGTAACTACCACAAACAGTAATCTTTAAACTACGCTGATTAAGCAAAATGCCAACTAAAAATAATGGATTTAAAACAAAACAAAAAAAACGAAAATGAAATTAAGTGTTCCAGTGCTGTAAAAGACTGCCCTGTCATAGCACATAACTCATGGAGTAGGATTCAGAAGAAAAGGAAATGGTTTAAGGTTCTCTTTGTGAAGTTTGTGAAGCGAAGGGGCAGGAGGTCCATGATGTTTGCCCCCAGATGTGGAAACAGCCCCTGAAAGCAGCCTCCAAGCCTCACAGATCCATGGTGGGGATCAACAAGAGGCCAAATGCCCTCTTCCTCTGCAGAAGCTCTGTGCGCCTCAGTGTACCCCTGGCTCCAATGGAGCTGTGCTACCAGGGTTTCCTTGACCAGGAGATTGATAGAAAAGATAATACAGTCCCTTGCATTAATTTATTATGTGATATTGGGATGCTCCCAGGTGAAAGACCACTGTGCCTATCACCAAATCTAGAGTATCCTGTGGGATATGTTAGAGGCCAGAAGCCACTACACCAGCTCTAGTCCACGGTAACCTAGTACTGGAGCTTTATTGGAACCCCACTACCAACTATTTCCAGTAACCATATGGAAAACAAACAAACAAACAAACAAAAAGGATACTAACAGTGAAATTTATTTAAACAAGGTTTTCCCTCCCCTTTGGCCTGTGTGGCCAGCATGTGTTTTATCAGTTGTTTAACCAAACTAATACAGAAGACCAATCATACCTGGCTTTGACAACATCACTTATCTCTTTCTGTATGTAAGAATGAAACAGCCATCTCTTATTGCAGGTCTGATTTATTTAAAAATATCCACTTGCTGCATAATTTAATAGGAACCATAAACTACTTGTGAGAGGATTGCATTAAGATTTCAAGTTTTATATTTCTACCCCCAAAGATATTGCTTATGGCTATTTATAAAGTTTTAAAGTATTTATAGGAGATCACTTTTAAAAACCTCATAGGCTCTGGGTTTAGGATAAAATACAGTTGGTTGTGGTAGATCAAAACACCACTTTGTTAAATCCACAGCTAAACTGATTAACTCATAGAAGGCATTTTTAGGAGAAAATATACACAACTTGTCAGCCTGTGTTAACAAGTAACTTGTGTTAGACTGAAACTTGTTATACAAAGGATGGAATAACTGCCTAAATAAGAGTGGTTAATCACATAACAACAATGAATTAAGTCTTCCATCCTGCACTGAGAATCATGTGTATGCATCCTACACAGCACCACGGACTTACACAATTTTTTTTCAGGGCTGTGCTTATACAGTTCTCAGAGCAGGACTAGAACCTACATCTGTTAATTTTATTAGCACTAACTGTTAGTGCTATATTCAAACATTATAATCTAGAGTACTTGGATGGGAAAAACCTATTTTTGTTAATGATAATATCTGGAGAAAACATGATGTTATTAATATGTTTCATCATAAGCTCCCTCCATATTCAGTAGCTGTGATTTGATGACCGTTCTGGATTCTTACAAGCTTTCCCTTGGACATGAGTAGAAAAGTTGAGAATTTGCACTGAAGGACCACAATATCCTACTTTCACACTCAGGTTTACACACTTACCTGGAAATAGGAAAAGGATAAAAAAAAGTAGACTTCACAACTGCGAACATTTTATTAAGAGGCCTTACCACCACCACTTACCTTTTGGAAGTCCTGAGTTCAGCAGAAAATTCCAAACCATCTCTAGCTTGAAGCTTTTTTTGGACAGAAAAATCCACTTCCACAAAATGGAAAACCTCCCTGACATTTTTCAAATTTTCCATTGGAACATGTCAAGTCCAACTGAAAATATTTCAATTTGTCTGGCCAACCTGATGGGGTTTTTTTGGGTCAGCTTGACATTGTGTGTGTTTGCTGGAGCTGCCACAATGCCTCATGGGAGCTGCAGTTCTAATATCTCATGACTGCATTATTTCTTATATGGGAAAGTCTTCCTGGCAGAACTACTACATTTCCCAGGATGCACCACAGTCTCCCTTTTAGCTGAACCCGTACGGTGAATCATGGGATTCATCTGACCACTGTGCATCATGAGAAAAGTACTCTGGCCTGGGAACTCAGCTCACAGAAAAGGATGGGAGCATGTGGCACCCAAACTATAACAACCATGAGGCACTAAAGCATCTCAAGTTGATGTGGATTAGTGCTGAACCAAACTGAAATTAAATGTTTTGAGTTCGTTCGACAAACCAAAATGAAACATTTCAATTAAGCAACATCAACACGAAAATTCTGACATTTCAAAATCCAAATTTTTTTAACTTAATGTTCTGTGAAAAACGTCAGTATTTTGACTTTTTGTCCCAATTGGGACAAACAAAATTTGAAACATACAAATTTTATACAGGATAAAGTTCTAGTTTTTGACCGGTTCTAGTTCAAACACTTCCAGTGAAAAAAGAAAACAGATATTACACTCTCAAGTCAAAGCATTACATCTTACCTGCTTAGGAAGCCGGAAAAGAGAGTTTTTGTAGAATATATCTTTAGCCTGACTCCATGTTCCATCAATGATGATGATTGTGGATGGACTTGGGAAGATCAAAGCCACTTCTTCCAAATTAGCTGCTTCAGCTCCAGGATACAGAATTAGAGTACTAGAATTTCGGCACACAGCTGCTAATTCAGGATACCTACATGAACAGAGAGAGGACTTTTTTGTTTGTTTTTCTGAAAGGGAAAATATATGTAACGTGTATCATGCCTCATTCCCATAGCTCTGCCAATTTACTGACTCTTCAAATTCATCTTCTCCCAACTTCAACTATCCAACCCACTATACTCCCGTCTATAGCCTTCAATTCTGCTCCTCAGTCAGGCAGAGGAATCTGCAAAATACTAAGACGTGCTACTTTACCACAAGCTTTCAAAAGGCCTAGGGGCTAAATTTTCAGAAGCGGCTACTAATTTTGGGTGTCCAACTTGAGAATTTTAGTTCTGATTTGCTAAGCACCCAAAACTCTAATTGAAGTCAATGGAATTTAAGTACTTAGCATCTTTTTAAAAAATATCAGAGTGGTCTTGGCATCTCAAATTGAGCACCAACAGAGACTGGAAAACTTAATGGACGCTTGAAAATAATGGCCAAAAGATACTGACTCTGCAATACTCCCAGCTCCTGCCAGCCCAGTGAGCAAGACACAAGGACCAGGAACAGAGCTTTAATCTCCCATATGACAGCATATAATTTTCATTAGATAAAGAACTAAATTCAGTTTGTTTGCTTTAGGAAAAGTTCACAGTTATGCAGCCATCACTGAATGTCTGAATTATTCATTATGGATTTTAAAGTCTTATTAGGTTTTTACAAATAATTAAAAAATATATATACAAAATAGTTTCTGCATAAATAAAAAGCAAAGAACTACAAATGCTTTCATCAGACATCTGACGAAGTGGGTATTCACCCACGAAAGCTTATGCTCCAATACATCTGTTAGTCTTTAAGGTGCACAGGACTCTCTGTTGCTTTTTACAGATCCAGACTAACACAGCTACCCTTCTGATACTTTTAATCAGATTGAGGGTGAATACTTAATACAGAAAACATTTTCCATTATGTAAGTAAAAGCATTTCAAAATGTTTCCAGAAACAAAAAAAATCCAAGTTTAATGCGTATTTAATAGTACTACTAATAATGCAAGATTACAGTTCCACAGCTAACAACTAAAACACTAGGAAACGTGAAAGTTACATTTGAACTCTGAACCTTGGTTCGGGTGAATTCTGAAAAGGAACTGTGAGAGTCTATGTTAATTGTCTCAGTAGTTCCAGTGATTTGTTCAACATCAATGTAGAAAGACGGGAGGAGCGCAAAGAATCCCGTCCAATTTGGAGGGAATATATGGCACTGGGTGCAGATCAACATGAAGAGGCTTTGATCCAGAGGATGGAGCAAAGTGAGAAAGAAGAAAGCAGCATACTGTAGTCTTGGACTGTAACTCAGACAACACATGGATCTGGAAATTTGTAACGAACTGTGTTGGTCTTGAATTGGGCTTGTCAGCCATAAGCGGATTCATCAGGCACCTGATTAGACCTCTTATGCATATACCATGATTCAGTTTGGATCGACAGCTGACAATGAAAAATGGTTACAGTGACTTCACTTGAGATCTGGTCCATTTAAATGTATAAAGATTATTTTTCTAAGTGCCACTTCCATAAATAAATCTTGGAATTCAAAAGTTAATTATTACTTATATAGTGTCATAAGTGGGCATGTTGCTTTACAGACAAATGAAAGACATTGTCCCTGCCCTAAGGAACTTGCCATCTACAGAGCTGATCCTACCAGATAGTGAGCCTCTCTAGAGATATTCAGCACCCGTCACTTACATGGTGGGAGGGTGCTGAACAGCTCTCTGGAGGTGTTCAGCATCTTGCAGGTAATGGGCCAATCACACAACCACTACCAGACACTGTAGTGCTCACTACCATGAGTGGCCTGATTGGAGCCATGCCCAGCACTAGTAAGATTTGCAGAACAGATCTCCTAAACATAGCATAGGAAGAGACAAGATAAACATAAACACAACCTGGTGATTGGATTACAGAGGGACACGGTTAACACAAAATAAGCTTATGAGGTTTTATGTTTTTGTAACATGTATATTTTAGTTCCATTTTTTTTTTAATTAATTTGGTGTAGATGTGCAGGTCAGCTGGTCTTTTTCTTCTCATGCTCTGTGGAACACTTTTGAAAGTAATGCCATTCATTTAGTTGCCCAAATGGGTGAAATTGGTGAGGGACTCTCTGAAAAATTTGGTCCATATAAACATTCTACATTTCTTTCTAAAAGCTTAAACTACACATACAATACAGTAAAATTTGTACTGTAATGGTTATGTCCAAATGGATAGAGTTATGGTTAAGTATTCAACCTGCACCTTTGCATTTCCTTAAGTTTAAATGTTAAGCTCCGTAACCTGAACAATACCTTAATATAGTTTTTTTTTCTTTTTACCTTTCTCTATTAAATCCATCATCAGAACAAAGAATAATTAACAGGTGATACAAAACTAAAAGAAAAAAGTATGTTTCATATTAAAAGTTAATTAAATGAAGGTTAGTTAAGCTGGTTACAAAATAGGTAACTAAAACAGTTTCTGCCCTCGTGTGTCATTGCTTGTATTAAGAAATGAAACAGTGTTTTTACATATGTATCAGGTTGAAACACTATTGACTTTAAGACACTGTTGCACCAAGAAGATTAATTTCAGAGCAGACCCCATACTGATGGCAGCTCTTCAGAAGCTGCCAAGCCTCAAGAGGGAACTAAGCCATTAAAAAAAAAAAAAAAAAAACAATCTTCTAACCACTACCATTTATTCCCCAGATCAGAGCCAGACTTTTAAAGGTTTTACATCTCAGTGTCGGTCAGAAAAAAAATGCTGTATATGAAAAAAGTGATTTTCTTAAACAGCCCAGTTCCCTCCTGAGTACCACCTGCTTCAAAAAGTCTACGAAAAGAGTAGTAGCTGCTCCAATTCAAACCAAGTATACACAATGAAAGTTCCTATTGACTTTAGGTACCATTCTTCCAGTATTTTCAAAATATTTAGGATTTAGAATTACTTAATTTTTGTGCTCTTTTATAAACACGTGATCATGAAAAAAGCTGACAATTAAAGAATTTCAACCACAGAATTGCTGTGTACTAATTTCACTGCTGCAATGCTTATCAGCTAATCATAATCATTAGCTTATCAGCTAATCCTTCAATTTGTTCTGTTTGTTTTATCATGTAAATTTTAATGTGCACCTAATAAGGATTATCCAAAACTTTACGTTGAATGGCCAATGGTCTCAGTCGTACTAATATTTAAAATTCCCAAACAAAACTTCAGTATGACGCAATTATGGTTTAGCAGTGGTTAAGACATAGGTAAGGTTGTATCAGTGAATTGTGTTTAAGAAAGGACACGATGGCAACATCTATTAGCTGTTTTATTCAAAAAACTTACAACTAGAGTATAAGAAAGCTTCTAATTTTCTGGATAATTATAATTTCTAGGGCAGTTATATTTTAAAATATTGTTGGAAAAAAACAAATGGTTTTATAATTTGTGTCACTAGCATCTCACTTTTTTTCAGAACCCTTTTGCAAAGATTACTAATGGCGCATCTACACTAAGCTTACAATGTAGATGACGACTATATATCTATAGTTTATAAAAATGCCAGTTTTATATTTTCCCATTTTGGAATCTGAGAAAAATGATTATGCTTCATAACTGATTTGAGCTACGCCTATTTGAAAGGGCCCATTAACTATATGATGGTGTTGTTTGCTAGGCACAGCTCTATGTCCATACATTGCATCCAGTTTCAAATGACTACAGGCCCATTTACTCCAATGTAAAAGTTGACTTCACTGTCATCAATTTAAAAGTGCCACATTTACGAATATCAGCATTCTTTGCTAAGTAGCATCCTATGTCTTCATACATGACAAGGTTTATCAAGTTGCAAAGGCTGTTTGTAGACTGTCAACATTTCTCCACTCTGACCCCTCACTGCAGTTGCTGCATTCACCATATTGTTGCCATTCTTTGTAAGGCAGTATATTATTTGCTTGCAATTTTTCATCTTCAATTTCAACATTTTAAAAACTAGGAAAATTCATTTAATATTAGTTAAGGTTTCTCTGCTCTACTTACAACGTTTTCTTCACATAATGAAAAGCAAGTAAATTGTGGAGGCCAATAACCATATTTTTGTTTATCTTCACAAATATAAAGTGCATCAACTGTTAACTATTATTACCTTCCTTCCAGAACACATTGTTAACACCCATGGCTTTATCAACTACTACATAGCCTTAAATCTGACATATGTACAAAAAGAATACATATGGTTATTAACGTATTAACTTCCTTTTTTACGTGTGTGTGTGTGTGTGTGTGTATATATAATTCATACTCAGTTGTAACAAACAGGACAATTGGGCTTCCTGCACCACTCAGTAAATTTCATGCTTTTTGATTATTATATACACTCACACATACAGACCTTCCCGACACATTACTAGGGGAGGGAAAGTTACAAACCAACAGACCAAGAGCTCAAATCATAGTTCTACTGGCTGTTCTTAATATTTCTGTGTCCTTCACAATCCTTATTAACCATGGATTCATACGCTTAGGAGACGCAATGGTCATTTTACAAATAAGGGCGTGTCTACATGGGGACACCCAAGAAAATTAATCCAAATTAAAAGGAATGTGAGAATTTAAAGTGGATTAGTTAAATGACATTAAACCCCTGTGGTGGATGCTTTTATTTAGAATTAAAATGGCATTAATTTAGGTTAGTTTAATTCACTTTTGAATTAAGATAACACAAATTAAGGCCACTTTAATTATGAATAAGAGCTTCCATAGTGGAGTTTAATGCAGTCTAACTAATCCATTTTAAAAATTAGTTTGCATTAACTTTCCTGAGTGTCCCAATATAGAGGACTCCTAACATAACTGCAAGGTTGCACAATGTCACTACAGGGAGAGATGGGCATAGAATCTGTCTCTACAATTACAGATCCAAGTCTCATCCACTTTGCCACACAACCTTTCAGAAGAAGTGGGCCCAATTGTGTGCCTGCGTGACCCACTCTAACACAGGGTAGATCTTCATCCCTCTAGTGGCCAAACCACCTATGAAAGTTTGACACTAGTGCCTTCGTGCTAATAGATGTGGTCCTTTAACTCAAATGGTGCTAATTCCTGCTTTAAGATTCAGAGTTCACAAATTCAGTTCTAACAGCTAACCCAAACAAGAGAGTTATCAGATTTGGCTATGCTGCCTCTAACCACTAGACAACACTCAGCTCCCAGAGACAGGAAAAGAGCCCGGGCTAGTTCATAGTAGTTGTGCAATCCAGTGGTAAAGTGTGTGCTTTGTCATGTTCTATGCACTGCTCTTAACACGAAGAACAGCATGCTCTCCCCATCAGTTATTCGTACAGCTGAAATGGAAGAGATCGAACGCTGTGGATCTGAAGGTTGCAGGTTTAAATACATCTGATAATCCAGGGGGAGAAGAATTGTCTAAATTAGCATGAGGACAAATTATTTGATATTGGAAAACACTGAATTTAATGCAAATGTGAATGTTGTGTCAATATTTGTTTTGCTGCATTTGCAGTGTTTACATTTTGGTTAATGAGAACCAAAAGAGGGTTGGGTGCTTATTGGTAACTAGTAACTGAAAGCCCATGAGATGTAAAGTCATGTGTGTCAAAACGCTGAAAATGGCCGAGAACTTAAAAACTGGACTGTAACAGATTGTGAATCCCAGTGATGACTGAACATTGTGATACTGTAAACAAAAAGAGCTCTCAACTATACTTGTAGCTGTTTTTTCACTTCACACTGACTCAACAGACATTCTGGGCTTCAGAGTGATGTTTGGGGTTACTGTGTATGCTGGCTGTGCTGTTGTGTGCTGGCTACTTTGTGTGGGGGTTGTGTTGTGTTGTGTTGTGTTGTGAGAGTGGTATGGATTTGGGTAGGTGGTGAATAAGGAGTGTGTGCCGAGGCGAAGGGCTGTCTGTGTTTGGGGTTATTGTGTGTGCTGGCTCTTGTATGAGTAGTTTTGAAGAACTGTGGCAGTAAGGCCAAGTAATCTGCCATCTCTGCAGTCTCCTTTGTACAACCAGTGAATTGCTGCACAGAAATTAGCTACAGAGTAAGGATGTAGAGTAAATTAGAGTTGTGCCTAGTTGAGTTACCTGATATCACAATGGTCTAGGACTCTTGCCATGGCATATAAACATGCCTTGTCATGGCACAGATGTAATTCATAAAGTCAAATGGCTGAGAACTTAAAAATGGAATAGTAACAGACCACGAATCCCAGTGATGATTCAGCCTTGTGGTATTCTGAACAAAGAGCTTTCAACCACGCTTGCACCTGTTTCCATTACTTTACACTGGATAAAATATTTCCAGCTTCAGAGCGACACACAGACAGGTGAAAATCCTGGAATGTTATTATATAGCTTTATAAAGTTTACTTGAAGATTGAAGGTTTCTCTACAATTTTGTATACCTATTTAAGTAAAACAGTAGAAAAATACCTTTAGTTAGCTGAAGTTAGTCCACTCTGAGGTTATACCAGATTGGTATGAAGGGTTTTACACCAGTATCACTTGGTTGGCATTTGCCAAACACTCCCCCCCAAAACATAAGAAGAGGGAGAGATACGGGGAGGGGGCAAAGTAGCAGACCATGTTTAAAATAGTAGAACAATGGAGAAAACATTGTCTTTTGGGCAGTCCACATTATCTTATCCTTGTAGAATACCTAGATACTATCACAATAGGCATTTCAGAAGTGCTAACAGATACACCGCTACCTCGATATAACGCCACCCGATATAACACGAATTTGGATATAACACGGTAAAGCAGTGCTCCGGGGGGGCTGCACACCCCAGTGGATCAAAGCAAGTTCAATATAACACGGTTTCACCTATAACGCGGTAAGATTTTTTGGCTCCCAAGGACAGCGTTATATCAAAGTAGAGGTGTATACGGATTGACAGACAATGATGGATAAATAGGCGCATATTAGTTTTAAATATATAATAGAATTGGAATCTGTGAAAGCAGAGCCAGTGCTAGGCATAAGTCAGAGGTGGGCAAACCATGGCCCATGGGACACATCCCACTGTCCTGCCCAGCCCCTGAGCTCCTGGCCCAGGAGGCTATGATCAGCCCCTCCCCTGCTGTCCCCCCTCTCCTGCAGCCTCAGCTCACTTGCTCCACCACTGGCGCAATGCTCTGGGCGGCGCAGCTGCAGAGCCTGGCCTGACCCGGTGCTCTGTGCTGTGTGGTGGCATAGCCCGGCTCCAGCCGGGTGGCGTAGCTGTAGCGCTGCCAGCCACCGGTGCTCCAGGTAGCGTGGTAAGGGGCCATGGAGCCGAGGGGGTTGGACAGAGGGCAGGGGAGTTCAGGGTGGTGGTCAGGAGGCATGGGTGTAGACAGGGGTCAGGGCAGTCGGGGAACAGGGGTTGAATGGGGACAGGGGTCCGTCAGGGGTAGGGGTCCTGGGGGCAGTCAGGGGACAGGGAGAAGGGGTAGTTGGATGGGTCAGGGGTTCCGGGGGGGGGCCATAATGGAAGTGAGGCGGGGTTTGATTGGACAGCGGGGCTGCGGGAGAGGTCGGGGGACAGGGAGTGGGGATGTGTGGATGGGGCAGGGGTCCCGGGGGGGGCATCAGGGAACGGGGGGGGTTGGATGGGGCAGGAGTCCGGGGTTGGGGGCAGATAGGAGATGGGGGCTGGGCCACAACACCGTCCCCTAAATGACCCTCCATACAATTTCCAAAACCCGATGCGGCCCTCAGGCCAAAAAGTTTGCCTGCCCCTGGCATAAGCAGACTAAGCAATAGCTTAGGGCCCCAAGCAGCAAAATGGTGCCTCCTATTAATTACTAGTGTGAGCTGTGGAAGGGGGCAGGAAAAAATATTCCTGCTAAGGGTCCCCGAATGGGATAGCACTGGCACAGTGTGAAAAGAGTCATGTAACTTAGAGCATTGGTGGTACATTATATTTGGAACAAGTAAACTCGTTTACAGTAGTTAATATAAGAAAAAAAATATTTTTGTTTGGGAGCAACCAAGAGAAAAGCTCACAGTTCAAGCAAGTAATTAGTGAAAATATTTTCATATAAATGATAGCAGAAGTAAGTTGCACTCAACTTTCTAAAGATATTGAAGTCATTAATGAGTTGCCCAAACCTTCTAATGCATTTTTGAGGTACCTGATTTACCCACTGACTTGTAGCAGAGCTGGTATTTTGACTGTATGGAATTTATTGTACTAATTCTGAAACCTAACATGTGATGAATTTTGTAGATCTATGCATATATTGTCCACCTGATTAATTTTTGAAGACAAACCAAGTTCAATGGGTTTTTTTCCTATTCTTTAAGACAGTCTCCTGCCCCAAATAATAGGGTGCAAGTCAAATGGGTATTTGGATGAATAGCTCTATTACAGCTTAATCATTAGTGTCCATAACAGTGAGAATTTACTAGTAGATTACAGAAACTTGAAGATCTATGTCTAGAAAGTAAAGAACTATTAGAACTTAAGTAGGCAGCTATTTCATATAAAAAAAGAACAGAAGGCCAGAGCAAAGTAGCTTTGGTGTGTTTTTTCCCTTTCTTTGCAGCTGTCACAGTTATAAAGTTGATATTTAAAAACCATGAGTGCCAAGATTTCTCATATAACTCCAAAAGTATGAAATGAAGATTATTCAGATTGTTGACAAGTCAGATTACAACAAGCAACTTCATCTAAAATGTGTTTTCTTTTCAACACCCAAGAATTTCCTATTGAGCTGAGCAAACAGTATTTATTAAGATTAAAAAAATTGCTTGCAAAATATTTATTAGCATCCTAAAAAAGAAAATAAATCCCAGAAATTATGGTATTTTATTCATAAATATAGGCACTCTTTTTTTTCTTAGCACTTCCCTCATGAATAATAAACCTAGTGCTTGGCCAAAGAATTTACAATGATTATTATATAAGGCACTATACATAGCAGGACATGATTATTTATTTTAGAGCATACTTTAAACTTAGCATGTCTGTAAATAGATAAAACCATAGCTCTTTGTTGTTTCTTTTAAGTGCATTTTTCCTTTCACAAGCCATATCAGTTTCAAAGACGATATACTGAGCAACAGCCGAAATGTTTGAAGGCTGAAATATGACAACTGGATAGAGTTCTTCATGCCCATCAAGTCTATCTTTACTAAAACATATGTCCAAAATTGTACACTGTCTTCGAGCCCTATTCAGGAAAGCATGTGCTTGAATGCTTTCCTGAATTGGAGCCTTACTGAGTAACCATGCAATTTTTCTGATCCATGTAATTATTACCATAACTATTATTGCAACTTTTGTCATACCTCTCTCCTTTCCCTTCTTTTTTAATTATATGATATTTTTATTGTTTCATGTATAAATTTACATTATCAGATCTTCTGGGCAGGGCTTGTGATAGTCATTGTGTAACACCTAGCATGTTTCTGGGTGCTGAAGAAAATCAATTTTTTCTTGATTTAAGACTTTTTTTTGTTCAATTTTTACTGACAGCGCTCAATATGCTCAGCGCTGTGTGCAAATGGGTACTGTGTTCCCCATTTCTATTCTTGTCTACACTAAAGTCACTCAATAGTGCTACCACACCTTCATAATCCTCCAGAAGTTCAGTCACATTATTCTAGAATACTTCTGGTGCAGAGGATTCCATATGGAATCTGCCAAAAAAAAAAAAAAAAAAAAGGTCTCCCAAAAGAGCATTGCGATTTTAGCATTGTCAACGTTCAGTGAATTTTAATCAAACATGGACATATCAAAAAGTGACCTCACATTATTTAATACTGAATACCTTGCCTGTATACTTTGTGAACAGGAACATAAATCCTGGAAAAACTCATCATATGCACAAAAACGAGGAGTCTGGTGGCACCTTAGATTAATAGATTTATTTGGGCATAATCTTTCATGGGTAAAAAAATCCATTTCTTCAGATGCCTGGAGTGAAAATTACAGATATAGGCATAAATATGTATTGGTCCATGAAGAGAAGGGAGTTACTTTACAAGTGGAGAAACAATGTTGAAGGCCAATTTAGTCAGGGTGGATGTGGTCCGCTCCCAATAATTGGGATGAGGAGGTGTCAGTATCAAGAGAGGCAAAATTGCTATTGTAGTGAGCCAACCACTCCTAGTCCCTATTCAAGCCCAAATTGATGGCGTTAAGTTTGCAAATGAATTGTAGCTCTGCAGTTTCTCTTTGAAGTCTGTTTTTGAAGTTTTTTTTGTTGAAGAATGGCTACTTTTAAATTTGTTATTGAGTGTCCAGGGAGATTGAAGTGTTCTCCTACCGGCTTTTGTGTGTTACCATTCCTGATGTTTGATTTGTGTCCATTTATCCTTTTACATTGACACTGTCCGGTTTGGCCAGTGTACATGGCAGAGGGCACTGCTGGCATATATCACATTAGCAGATGTGCAGGTGAATGAGCCTCTGATGGTGTGGCTGGTTTGGTTGGGTCCTATGATGGTGTCACTAGAGTAGATAGGGGGACAGAGAAGGCAATGGGGTTTGTTACAGGGATTGGTTCCTGGGTTAGTGTTTCTGTGGTGTGGTGTGTAGTTGCTGGTGAGTATTTGCTTCAGGCTGGGGGGGGGGCTGTCTGTAAGCGAGGATTAGCCTCCCTCCCAAGGCCTATGAGAGGGAGATCGTTTTCCAGGATAGGCTGTAGATCATTGATGCGTTGGAGAGGTTTTAGCTGGGGGCTGTAGGTGATGGCCAGTGGTGTTGTGTTATTGTCCTAGTTGGGCCTGTCCTGTAGTAGGTGACTTCTCATCATATGCACAAACTGAACATGGATAGATTGTATGAAAAATATCATTTGTGTTCACAATAGTGCAAATATTACACGTACAAGTTATATTATTTATTTCTAGTACTGAAGTGCTTAGTAGCCACAATCAGGGACATTTCTGCATCTTAGAAGAAAACAAAGTAAAACCTGAAAATGAAACCAATACAAAAAAATATACCTCAGAAAATTATATCAAGGTGCTAGTCACTGTAGAATTTTCATGAAGTACTAAAAAGGTTTACAGGTCAACTGAGCAAATGGCCTTTTAACTCAGTTATGGGATCAGATCAACTGGGACAGTTCATGACATTAAATTGTAATCTATTCTCATACGAGCTGTGATTGCAGATTTGCAGCAAAATAAGAACTCCACACTCGTGGAACAGATAAATAGAAGAAAACTGTCACCTTTCTTTAAAAAGTTTGCTTTAAGAAAAAGAAAAAAAAAAGATTTAGAGGTTGTCGTAGATAATCAGATGAATGGTGCAATACTGTGACCAAAAGGGTTAATACTATCCATGGATGAATAGAGAGGGGACTCTTGAGTAGGAGTAGAGAGATTATTTTACCTCTGCATTTGGAAAAAATGGTTACTAACCTTTCATAACTGTTGTCCTTTGAGATGTGCCTGAGATTTCTTTTTCCCCTTAGTGGTATTCAGAGGACCGGCCCTAGAGCCTCTTGGAGCCCTGCGCACATGCGCCGGTATAGGGGTTGCTGCCGGCTCTGCACTCCCTCAGTTCTTTCTTGCCGGTAACTCCGACTGAGGGGTAGGAGTGGGGATCACGGAATGGACATGAGCAACACATCTTGAAGAACAAACAGTTACAAAAGGTTAGCAACCATTTTTTTCCTTCTTCAAATGCTTGCTCATGTCCATTCCATGCTAGGTGACTCACAGGCAGTACCCCTGAAGGTGGGCTCAGAGTTCATGGATGGGCGGATTGCAACACTGCTCTCCCGAAACTTGCATCAGTGGGCCTGCTGGGTGATGGCATAGTGGGACACAAAAGGTATGAACTGACGACCATATTGAGGCTCTCCAGATGTCCTGGATTGGTATCTCAGTGAGGAACTCTGCTGACAAAGCCTGGGCTCTCGTTGAATGAGCTGTCACAATGGCCAGAAGCAGAACCTTTGCCTGCTCTTGGCAAACTCGGATGCAGGCAGTTGTCCAGGATGAGATTCTTTGGGATGACACTGGTAGTCCTTTCATCCTTTCCACTACTGTTACAAAAAGTTGCATAGTCTTGCAGAAGAGCTTAGTCTTCTCGATATAGAAGGCCAGGGCCCACCTCACGTCTAACATTCCTCATCAGTGCTGTGATGAAAAATAAGCAGAAAAATATCCTGGTTGCTATGGAATTCCGACACCACATTTGGTAGGAAGTTCAGGTTGGGGCGCAGCTGGACCTTGTCCTTGAAGAATACCATGTAAGAGGGTTTCGATGTCAGGGCTTTGATCTCGTAGACCCTTCTGGCCAAAGTGATCACCACCAGGAAGGCGACCTTCCAAGACAATAGCAGGAAGAAACAAGATGCCAACGGCTCCAAGGGGGGCCCCCTCCATGAGCTTTGACAGGACCAGGTTTAAGTCCCATGGGGGAACTGGGTTATGAACCTGCAGGTAGAGTCTTTCCAAACCCTTGAGGAACCTGACTGTCATCTCATGAGGGAAGACTGATCTGCACTATACTGGAGGACGGAAGGCCGAGATGGCTGCCAAGTGAACCTTAGCAGACAATAGAGCCAGACCATGCTGTTTCAGATGGAGCAGGTAGTCCAAGATGGACTGCAGGGAAGACCGGAGATAGAAAAAGATTTTGTTCGAAGACCCAGTAAGTGAAACATTTCTACTTAGCCAAGTAGGTAGCTACTTGGTGGAATGTTTTCTGCTACTTAGTAAGACTGATTTGAGCTGGCCCACTCCTCAGGGTTCAACCATGCAGCAGCCATGCCATAGGTGTAAGGAGATGAGGTCTGAGTGAAGCAACCAACTATGGTTTTGCAAAATCAAGTCCAGACAGGGTGGGAGCACTAGTGCAGCTGCCACTGAGAGGTCCAGAAGCATGCCAAACCAATGCTGGCACGGCCATGCCAGAGCTATCATGATAACCTTCATCTTGTACCTCTTGATCTTTAGGAGGACTTTGAGAACCAAAAGGATCAGTGGGAAGACGCACAACAGGCCATCAGTCCATGAGAGCAGAAAGGCATGGGAAAGGGAGCCCTTGATGAGCCCGCGCATAGAACAGAACTGATGGCATTTCCTGTTCTGTCTGGTGGCAAAAGAGGTCCACCTAGGGAGTCCCCCACTTCTGGAAGATAACAGTGATGACCTTCGTGTGAAGAGACCACTCATGGCAAGAGGAAAAGGACCTGCTGAGGTGATCCACCAATGCATTCCGGTCTCCCAGGAGGTGCGAAGCCTCAAGGTGAATGGCATGCTTCATGCAAAAGTGCCACAGTCAGAGAGCCTCCTGACACAGGGCTTAGGCTCGAGCTCCCCCTTGCTTGTTGACATAAAACATTAAGGCCATATTGTGTGTCAAGACCTGCATGGCCTTGCCTAAGAGCTGCGGGAGAAACGCCTGGCAGACCAAGCATATTGCCCTAAGTTCTGTGACATTTATGTTCCAGGAGAGTTCTTCCTGGGACCAGAGTCCGCCAAGATGGGCTCACCACCCCATGTCTGACGCATCTAAAACCAAAGTACCTGTGGGATATGGGGCAGCAAAAGGCATCCCCCTTCATCACAGAATGCGGGTCTCTCCACCAAGTCAGAGAAGCTAAGACAGGTGATGGAATCGTGAGAACCAAGTGCAAGTGGCATCTACCCAGGGAGTAAACTGACTCCAGCCACATTTGTAGAGTTCTGAGGTGCAGCTGCACATAGGTCACATGGCAGCATGTACCTGCCTGGTGCAGTAACAGTTTGAGGCACACCCGGTTGGTCATAAGCGGGTGAGCTGTGACTCGGGTGATTAGATCCAACATAGTTCGGAACTTGGCCCCAGTAGGTAGGCCCTGGCCTGGGCGGAGTTGAGCACTGCCCCAGTAAACTCTATTCTCTGCACCGGGACCAATGTTGATTTCTGTTAGTTTATTAACAGACCCAGCGCCAAAAGGGTGGCACATACTATGCCAATGCTGTGCTGAACCTGAGAGTGGCCTTTGATCAGCCAATTATCAAAGTATGGGTAGACTTGTAGGCTTCGACATCTGAGGTAGGCTGCAACCACCGCCATACACTTAGTAGAAACTTGAGGGCTGCAGATAGACCAGTGGTTCTCAAACTTTTGTAGTGGTGACCCCTTTCACACAGCAAACCTATGAGTGTGACCCCTCCTTATAAATGTAAAACACTTATAAAAATATTTATTATTATTATAAATAGAAGTGAAGTTGGGTTTGGGGGTGTAATAACCTTGCAGTGCCCTGAGGGGTCACAACCCCCAGTTTGAGAACCCCTGTGATAGACTGAAGGGAAGCGTGGTGAATTGGTAGTGGCATTGGCCCATCACAAACCTGAGTAATCTCCCGTGTCTATGGATGGAGATATAGAAATAAGCATTCTTTAAACTGAGGGCAGCGTATCAGTCTCCTGGATCCAGGGAGGGAATGACGAAGGCCAGGGAATCTATGCGGAATCTCACTTTCTTGAGCTATTTGTTGAGGTGATGCAGTTCCAGGATGTGCTGTAGGCCCCCTTTGGCCTTAAGGATTAGAAAATCTTGGGAGTAAAACCTTTTCCGTCTCAAGTCTCGAGGAACTTTCTCTATTGCCCCCACGTGTAGGAGGACTTGTACCAAAAATCTGCTCATGAGAAGGGTCCATGAAGAGGGATGGGGTTGCAGGGGTGGGAAAGATGAAAACTGCAGGGTGAAACCAACTGTTACAGTACTGAGCACCCAACAGTACAATATTACATAGGCAGTCCAAAAGCCAATGGGGAGACGGATCCTGAATTGAGTCTGGTATGTCATCCTCAGGTGTGCCTTCAAAAGGCCAGCCTGGTCCCACCAGGCTACCTACTTGAGCTTGACTGGGAAGCTGAGGTAAAAGGTAGGGGCTGACAACATTAATAGACCTTTCTTTTATAGGGTTCCTGCTTGGGAGGCCTCAAAAACCTGGGAGGCTGTTGAGGTCTGAAATGCTTCCTGTAGGCCAGGGGCGTAAACAGGCCTAGGGAGCGAAGTATGGCCCTTGAGTCTGAGGTCATGAAGCTTGGAGTCTGAGAACAGGGAGGTACCCTTGAGGCAGAGTTTCTGGATGGACTACTGAACCTCATGCGAGAGACCTGATGATTGGAGCCACAAACAGCGCCTCATGGTGACACCATCGATGTGGCTGCTGAGTAAGCATGGGCAAGATGGGCATGAAATCCTGCTTCGACTCCTATGGCCGGGAGTTCTTTAACTTGACCATTGAGTCCCACAGGTTAAAATTATACTTTCCCAGCAAAACCCTGCTGGTTAGAGATACGAAACTGGCGGCTGCCCGTGGAATAAACCTTTCACCCAAACAGATCCAGCCTGTTAATTCTTTGAGGTGGCACTCAACTGCCCTTGTCTGTCCTGCTATTTTGCGGCAGACACCACCAGGGATCCTGATGAGGGAATGTGAGTACAGGTATTCAAACTCACTGGTCAGTACATAGTACTTCTTCTCTGTCCTTTTTGAGGTAGGCAGCAGAGACCAAGGGGTCTTCCATAGCACCCTGACTAAACCCAACACTGACAGTGGCCCTGCCAGTCAATGAGGCAATCAGGCTCTGCGTGTACTCCTTTACTCCTAGGTTTCCAGCCACAAATTTGTGGTGACATGTTTCAGGAGTTCTTGACAGGCCCTGAAGTCATCTGGCAGAAGCGGGTTATTAGGACCTGCAATTGCCTCATCCGGGGATGACGAGGAAGAAGGCTAGCACCATAAGAGGGGCTGGTCCTTTCTTCTCCACTTGGACTACTTTCATTGGGGCCACTTCAGCGACCTGCGTGCCAGGGTCAGTACTGGAGTTGGGGTCTGGTGCTGGGGTCAGTGGCTTGTTTCTCGGACACCACCAAATATGAATGCTGGGAAGGGGGTCTCGGTACCAGGGGAAACCGCCATATGTTCCAATATTGCCACTGAATTGGCCAATGGCCCGATGGCCAAGCTCCAGCTGCGGGGCCGGTACTGAAGTCCAGTGCATAAGTTGGGTATCAGTACTTTCTGACAGGGCGCAGGATTGCCCCTCTGACTCCAAAGAGGACTCTTCCCTCGGAGACCATGGCGGAGCCGTACCCGTTTCTGCCTCCAGGCAGTGCCGGGAAAGTGCTGACTGACGCTGGGTTGGGGACTGCTGTGGTGAGGCCATGGAGGGCCTTCCTCTGGAAGGTGCCACAATGGTCGGAGCTCCCCACCCCTTGAATCCTTTTATCCCCAGAAGTTCTGGCTGGCAAGGGGCTTTGGAGGTGGGCGGTACCGGGAGGGACATCAAATCCTTTGCAGCCTGGAAAGCCTCTGGAGCTGAGGTAGTCTACAGGTGCGAGGTGCCACAACCACTCTCAGGAGTCAGAGGTGGGCCCCAGACCGGGCTCCATGCCTTACGAAGAGTTGTCAGAGTCGACCATGGATCTGGGAAGGATGAGTGGCACAGCACAGGTCTCACTTTGTCAGCTACTCCCCACTTGTCCCTCTTCAGCATCAGAAAGCACCCTCCCTTCGCACGCTGTTTCTTATTATTCTTCCTGTATGGAGAATGGTGCCAGGAAGAGCACAGTGCTGGTGGAGCACTTCGTACGGAGGCCAAAGTTCTGATTCAGAGCGCTAATTCAGAGCAGCAAAGCTCTGAGGATTATCTGAGGGCTGCCTCCATGAGCAAAGTCTTCAGACAGATGTCCCTGCCTTTCTGAGTGCGCAGTCTGAAGTTCCTGCAGATCTTGCACTTCTCCTTTATGTAAGCTTCCCCAAGGCACTTTAGAAAGCTCAAATGCGGATCATTCACTGGCATGGCCTCCACTCACCGCAGGAGGTAGCCTGAGATGATGCCCCTTGTTGACTGGGACCACTATTTACACTACATACACTAATACTAACTGGTAACTAAATACGCCAACTACGAAAACTATATACAATGGACTACAGAGTCCAAACCACTGGGAAAGACTTTAAAGAGCAAGAAGGTCATTCCAAGCAACCGTCACAGGCAGTAAAAAGGAACTGAGTGGATGTGGAGCTAGCGGCACCCCGTATACCAGTGCACATGTGCAGGGCTCTCAGGGGCACTAGGGCCGGTCCCCTGGATACCACTAAGGGGAAAAAAATCTCTGGCAATTGTGCTTGTGGCACGCGCAAACCTAGCACGGAATGAACATGAGCAAGTGCTTGAAGAAGAACTGGTGCAACCACTGCTGGAATACTGTGACCACAATTCAAGAAGGATGTTGATAACCTGAATAGGGTTCAGAGAAGAGCCACAAGAATACTTATAGGATTAGAAAAAAAGCTTTATTGTGACAGACTCAGAAAGCTCATTCTGTTTAGCTTAACAAAGAGATGGAATAGGGATGACTTATCAGTCTATATGTACCTACACAGGGAACAAAAATTTGATAACAGGCTCTTCAATCTAGCAGACAGAGGTATAACTCGATCCCCAGATTGGAAGTTGAAGCTAGACAAATTCATACTGGATATAAGGTGACAATTTTTAAGTGAGGATAATTAACCACTGGAACAATTTACCAAGGGTATTGTGGATTCTCTATCAATAGCAATTTTTAAATTAAGAGTGAATTGTTTTTAAGTTATGCTCTCATTTAACAGGAATTATTTCGGGGAAGTTCTATGGCCTGTATTATATTGGTCATGCTATGCACTCACAGTGACTTTTCTGATTTCGGAATCCATGAGTGTATGAATATTCAACTCCAGAATTCAAATTATTTGTATTGTGATGTCGTCCTGGGACCCCCCAATAATGGATGAGGGCCCCATTATGCTAACAATTGTATAATGTATGCCCTAAAAGGTCTTACAATTTAAATATAAGATAAGAGACAGCAGGTGGATAGATAGACAGACAGTGGAGTACAAGGTAACTGAGACAAGACTAGTATGCATGAAAAACAGTTGTCACCATGCATCAGGTATGTAACTATTGTTGAGCTTTTTGTATGCATCATGACAGAAAAGAACTTTAAGGAGCAATCTGAAGGAAAGCAATGATGTGGCTTTCTGGATGTTTAAAGTGAGCTTCTTCTATATATGAAGGTCAGCGTGGGAGGAAGTATGACGGTTCTTGTGTTAACATAATGGACAATAAAAGCTGGCATTACTGGCAGAAGTCAACATCTTGAGGGTGTGCAAGAGATGATGTTAAAATAGGCCATGAAAGGCTTTAAAAGCAAAGATGAGTAGTTTATGTTTGATGCAGTGGAGAATAGTTAACCAGGGAGGAGTGTTTTCATGGCTCATTCCTTCAACTATCTTTGCTGTAGCTTTTTTAAATGGAGGTAACTGGGGCAAGGTAATATTTATCAAGGCAGGAGACAGAAAGATGTAACAGTACTAGAGATGCAAGATGAGGACCTGGGTGACAAATTTCTCTGTATGAATGGAGGGGGAAAAAAGGCAGAATTTTAGAGGATGTTTTGTAGGATAAAGCAGCAATATTTAGAAATGATCTGGACATGATGTCCAAGACAGGTCTGAGTAGAAAATACCATGAAGGTTACAGGCCTAAGTGACAGGGAGGATGGTGGTGCTGTCCATGGTGACTGAAAAAGGAGGAAGACAGGGTTTAGTGGTAATGATTTAAAAGCTCCAATTGTTAAGGGGGGGGGGGGGCAATAGCTCAGTGGTTTGAGCATTGGCCTGCTAAACCCAGGGTTGTGAGCTCAATCCTTGAGGGGGCCATTTAGGAATCTAGGGCAAAAATCTGTCTGGGGATTGGTCCTACCTTGAGCAGGGGGTTGGACTAGATGACCTCCTGAGGTCCCTTCCAAGCTTGATATTCTATAATTAAAACCCACTATTACTTTGTTTTAGGAATCACTCTTTTAAATGCTCAAAATATTTAGCTCCAGAGAAAAGTATTATGAAGTGAGTAGACTGTTTTTATTGGCGACTAGTATCATAATTTAAACACTATTTATACAAGTAGAAAATGCTGTCAGAGATGAACCGTATACACCTCTACCCCGATATAACACAACCCGATATAACACAAATTCGGATATAACGCGGTAAAGCAGTGCTCCAGGTGGGCGGGGCTGCACACTCTGGCGGATCAAAGCAAGTTCGATATAACGCGGTTTCACCTATAACGCGGTAAGATTTTTTGACTCCCAAGGACAGCGTTATATCAAGGTAGAGGTGTACTCACCTTCTTTTACCATTTGTCTTCACCTCCCACAATCAGCTGGGTACAACTCTGTCACCTTTACCTTGTGTATCTCTTTTAAGACTTTTTGCAACGGTGTGGGTGTTTCACTGCTGACAATGTATTTTACAGCACAAAATGCTCATCTATTTGCATATGGATCAAATAACTATAATGGTAAAATGTAATATAATGTAGCCAATTAGTTCACTTTATTATTGAATTGTGATATATTGTTGGGATTAACACGTATTCTATTTCATATGTAATCAGTGTGTGATTAATAGATTTAAGTTGTAAGTATAGGTATAGATAGAAGTAGGATAGGATCACAGAAGTATTAGACATATAAGAAAGATAAGGTTGTAACGCACGGCCTACAGGCTGAGACCTGTACAATTTCAGCTTAACCATACTAGGCCTTAGACCTAAGAAGAGCTGACATAAGTAGCTTACCCAGAAGTAACCCTGTAAAAGTAAAGTTACAAGATTATTATAAAGAAAATGCCAGTAGGTGATGTTTGGGAAAATATATTGCAAATGTACCCATCTAGACTGCAAGCCATCTGACTGTAACATCATTGTGGAAAGTTTTGCTCTCCCCACAAGTTACCATTGGAACATGTTTACACAGATACTAATGAGACTAAGGGGAACTAAGAGAACCACCTATGAAAAGCAGGGCATCCCAAAATGTCTGAGCTGTGGAAGGACAGAAAGAAAAGAGGGTTGGAACCGTCATGCATATACATACGATGGTAGATGTGGTCATAACACAGGATAAAAAGGGTTTGCTGCTATGGACAGGGTGGTAAGACCCCATCAGAAAAAAACACATCTGTCAGGATCCCACCAATGGCAGTAAGGGCCAAGAATCAGAGCAGGGGGAAAACCTGAGGCTGGGAGTAGCAGAGGAGTTTTTAGTCAGGTTCCAGGCCAGGGTCAATACAAAGGGTCAGAGTCCAAGTCAGGTTTTAGGTTCGAGTCAGGAAGCAAAGTCCAAATCAAGCCAAGGTCAATGCCAGGAATGGCCATGGCAGCTACAGGAGATCCACATTGTTACCTGGAAACTTCCTGGAATACTCATTGGGTTTATATAGGGCAGGGAGCCAATGAGGATCTATGAGGCTGCTCTCTGTCAAATCCTTGAGGTGGAACTTCCCATGGGCTGTGTCCACAGCAGGTCTTGGGAAGTGGACAGCAAACTGGTTACATTTGCTGCTAGGTGGCAGTCTGGAGATATCAGCTGACTGGCAGCTTCACGGCCCTGGGTTCTAGACTGGGGCCTTATACCATCACGGAAGAACAAAGTCAGGAAGACTCTCTCCCCCTCCACCCCCATTGATGACAACCTGTTGAGAGATGAACCTGACTCTCTGCAATAGGTGAGTATGAATACAGCATTGGCTATTGCATGGTTTTGTACATGTATGTGTGAATATAACATAATACAGACAAAATTACTTGTGACTGACAGTGTGGTCATTGTATTCCCTCTTCCCAACCTAAGAGAATCACTAAGGGTGACTTTTACCCTGTTGATCTTACAACTCTAGCAACACAGGAGATGGACTGACTTACTAGGAACAGTGTTTTAGCATAGAACTATCAATTCAATTGAAATAAAGGCTACAACAGTTATGGGTGCTAAACAGTTCTACCCTTTTGTTTTAAAATGTTCATAAATTTTCAAAACCTTTCACTTTTGGGGCTAAAGTTTTCCAAGTTTTTTTTAATTATTATTTGTTTTAAATTTGAGCAAAATGCTGGCTTTTGAACTGAAAAAGGGTGAAAAACTGCACTTGGGACACTTAAAGAAATTTGCTTTACCAAAAGCAGACTGCATTGGAAACAATACATCCAGTGCACATCACCATGAAAAGTGATTTCGTTTTCTGCTTTAACTGGAGGAAAGTGCAGTTTTCCCATACACTGGAAGTTCTTAGGTAATTTAAATGCTTATTACCATACAAGACTAATAAAAACATTCTGAATTGACTTATAGCATCTCTGCTCAGTAGACCTCAGTGAATTCTGCAAAAAGCTTCCCCAAATATTCATTTGAATTTTAAATGAATTTGTTTCATCAGTATTCACACCCTTTTTTGTTGCCTTTCAGGGAACATTTATGCAACAAAATCTCACAAGCATTTGCACCAGAAGTTTGTTGATACAAAATTAATTTCATCCAATGAGGATGAAAGACAATACTAATGTGACAATCTTGTCCAAAATTTCAGAATATCAAAAAATAAATGTGAAGAAACTGCCATGTGTTAACACACAGCTAACAGAAAGAATGTCACCAAAAATACACACTCATTTTTAATTTCAGGACTCCCTCTTCTCAGACTTGTAAAGCATCTACAGCCTGATTTACATCTAAAAGCTATATTGGCATAGCTACGCTGGTCAGGGATGTGAAAAAATATACCCCTCACTGAAAAACTCCCCAGTGTAGATGCAACTATGTCGACATAATGGTACTTCTGTCAATGTAGTTAAATTTGTCTGGGCAGGTGATATTCGTAAACTGACAGAAAAACTTCTTCCGTCCCTGTAGGTTGCGTCTACATGAGGGGGCTATGACAGCATAGCTATTCCAACATAGGCTCTGTAGTGCAGACTTAGCTTAAATCAACCAATGCACATTATTATTTGTACTGCAGTAGCACTTATTAGCCATCAGTCTTTGTGTTAAGAACTGAACAAGCTTATAAAATTAAGATAGATTTTAAGCTTTTCAGGGAATGAACTAAGTATAAAGAGGAGACACAACAGGTGTGTGTATACAGATAAACAGAGGCAGTACAAAGTAACAACAAGACTATTAGGACACCATTATAAGCAATGGTCACTGCATACCAGCTGCCTAAGCATTTCAGATTTTTGTAGGCATCATGACTGATAAGAATGATGCAGGGCGTTGGCTGCACTGCCATTTACTGGCTTTAGAAAAGACCAGGACATCTTGCCTTCTCACCTGAAATAAAGGTGCCACAGTACCAGGCTTCTGAAAAGAGGACAAGAATGAACATACAGAATACAACAGCATCCCCATATAAAGAGGTAACAATTTTTGACCCCCCGAGGGCTTGTTTATAAAAAAAAAAAAGTGGATTTGATGCTAATTAAAAGGAAACAGACCAAAAAAGAGTTTACAAAACGCAGTACTGTATTTCAACTTCATTGTGAGCCTTAGCACTGCACAGCAGTGAACACTTAGAAATGCAAAAATATTCAGTGTAGCTTTTAAAAGCAGAATCATCAATAGTATACAACAGCGAACCAGAAGTTGAATCAGCAATTCTGCTTACCTATCCTCACCAAAACGTCGGCCAATCAAGACTTTACACTTGTCTCCAGGGAGGCATGCAGCTAGAAGAGGCACTGTCCGTAATACTCGACTTTCCTTTAAATCAAAAAGGAAAAAAAATTTTTTTTAAAGAATAAGGATGCTTTCTTAAACTCTTAAGATGTAGTAATTTCTTTTGTAGTTCTTACTACCACAAAATAGGCATCATACAGGCCCTTTCAGTGATAGAAAAAGCATACATTAGGAAAAAAATCCAGATTCCAATTTTAATTTATTCTATTTTGTGTAATACTTACCTGTAATTATTGCTCTCTGAAAATATAGATCTCAGTGAAAACATGTAGTCTTGCCTCCATTCACCTGTTCAGACCTGGTAGGAATTCCCATAAACCAAACCGTATGAAGTTTGGCGTGATGAAGACTTCTCATCCTACCACTGCTTAAGTATTTAACATGCCACCCAATACTTTACTAGTTAATTTCAAGCTGGAAGTTAGAATACTTCCATATACATATTAGCCAATTAAAACATGAAAAAAATTAAGGAGGTCAGTCTCTTCACCTCTGTATATCTTCAGAGAAGCATTTTTACAGGTATGTAATTATTTCTTTTTTAGAGCTACCCATCTCAATAGAGTCTTATGCCGGGCTTTTATCCTGCTCTCTCAAAGTCAATGAAAAAACTCCCATTGACTTCAGTGGTGCCAGGTCAGACTTTCAGTGACTTAAAAAAAAGCTCAAGGATGCTTGTAAAAGAAAACTGTAAACAGAAACTTCAACAAAAAATGAGAAACAATGAACAAGGAAACCATGGAGAACATGTCCTGATCAGTACCATTAACAATAATGCAGATTACATAAACAGCATGCTATATGACAAAATGTATTATACACAAATATATGTGTGAGACAGGGAGAGAGGGAGACTGATTTCAAATTGCAGAGCCACCAAGCACTTGCTATTAATTCATCAGGCACAATGGAAGCCACCAACCAGATGGGAAAAAAAAATAGTATGATATAAACTTAATAGGCTTCTTCACCTATAGTCGTCCTGCAATTTTGCCAAAAGGGCTTATTTTGTGATTCAAGAAATTGATACATTCATGGCTTTAAAAAAAATCTAAAAAGTTAAAACAAACAGAGTGAAGAAGCAAGAATGTACAAAAAGCAGAAACCTGGTCAAAGACTGAAAAAACCATGACGGCAAGACTGATACTGCATCCAATGTCCTGGGTTACCACTATCCAAACAAAGCATTTAAACAACAGACTAGTCTAATACAAGCACAGAATACATTAGTTTTTATACTTGTGGGGTTCCCCTCCTCCCGTGTCTGTCTGTCTGTCTCTCTCTCTCTCACACACACACAAAAATGAAGTTGACTTTACTTTCACAAACAGATGCCAAAAATAATAATCTTGGATGTGTCAGAAGTTTCATTTTTTGGCAAATGGTTAAAGAATGGCAACAAAGAACTGAAATAACAGCTATTATTTGTCTCTCATAAGAAAAAAAAAATACTAATAGCCAGCAGGAGGAAGACATTCAAAAATTGTTACTTTCAATGTTTTTCTCTAATTTGGCCCCACTGCCCAATCCAAATAACCTAACTTTTAGACAAATGCTTGCTGCTAACTGTATGGAAGTGCATTTTTTAATTGAATTTTTTCATACAAGAGAAAAGTATGTTTGGAAGTGTAGACAGTATATGAAAGATGGACTACACAAAGTAGAGAAGAAATTGTTTGAGAATTCAGACATGAGCTTGTAGATAACCAAGACCTTAGTAAAGGTTAAGGCTAAATATATACTGTCATTGTAGCTATTTTCAATCTACAGGTCTGAAAACATGTAATTATTTCCTTCCTTTGCAGTCTTCCATGTTCCTCCTGGCAGCAGTTTGCAATGCTTTGTTTTGTGGAAATACTGAATATTTGACCACTGAAGTACCATAGATATAGCACCATACTTCTTTTCTGAGAGTTAATGGTGTTGGTTACTATCTTATATTTTCTCTGTAGTGAACTGGATTTTTCATGATTCATGACTAATAATGAAACATCTACTACAAGAAAATGTATTAAAAATAAACAAAAACCAATATCCTTTTGGTTTCTCTCAGTTGAAATATCATCTTGATTTTCTCTGGAATAGGTAAAGTGTACCAATAAAAAAATCCCACAATCCTCAGGATTCAACTGGGGATGCTATAAGGAATAAGTGGAGGTGAGCCAACGGCACCAGATCTATGTATGAGGATATTAAACCCAGAAGATTATTGGTCTTAAATTTCCTTCACAGAAGTTAGACATAGTGATCACTAGCTTTGCAGGAAGCATTGTTTGGAACCGAGACATGTACAGTATGGCTTACATTCTTTTAACTCCATTAAGGGCTCAGACTTGAGCCATGCTGCATTCCTTTGCCTCTGACCAGGAAGCAGACTGTTCTACACTGCTGGAGATTCCTCTAGCGAGGCTGGGGAAAAGGGGTAGTAAAACAAATAGGTGTACGGTCAGCACAGCTAACTCTATGCCACATCCCCAAGTCACCAGCACAGGCTCCTGTCCTGAAGAGCTGAAAATCTAAATAGACCAGACAGACAGAAGGTGTGAGGGAAAAGAAACACAGAGAGGTAAAGTGACATCTCCAAGGTCACATAATAGGTCAGCTGCCAAACCAGGACTAGAACCCAGGCCTCTTAACTTCCAGTCCAGTGCCCCAACCATTAGACCACAATGCCTCTCCAAATTGGGTGCAACTAAGGTAATTCCATCATTTAGATGGCCAGGAGAATGTATCATCCTTAATTCAGGAGACACATGAAATTGTTATTAGAAATCTTGCTATTAGGTTTACACAGTTATTAGGGCCCATGATTTTTTTGAAGGCATGAAAGAAGCAAAAATGTAGAAAAATATGAGCAGCACTTGGGAGGATCTTTACAAAACACAGATCACTTGGAATTCTTGAGGAGCTAAGTACAGGTTATCAGAAAACATTAAGAATACCCAAGAGAACAAATAGGTAGTCTGTTTCTTTTAGGATTCACTTATGTGCTTCATTAAATACTTTATTTATTTTTGAAATAGTAGCTCTAGTAGACTGGATAAGTAACTGTGCTTTCCTGTAGACTTCTCCTTGCTACAACATTTAAGGCCATTACCTCAGGCTGATTATTTGATTTATATTGTTAAATATTAATATAGAATAATAAAAGCTAAACACAGATCTCCTATGACTAAAATATATACATGCTTCAACTGTCTCCAGGCCAGTAGGCACGTACTATATATGGGCTCACTCCTAATCCCCTCCTTACTTACACAAGTAGCCCCATTGACATAAATGAGACTGCTTATGTGAGGAAGGATTCTTACACATAAGGATTTCAAGAATGGGCCATGATTCAAGAGGATGGGGGAAAATTAGGAAGATAATGACAGATTTTAAAAATTAAAGAATAAATGATGTTAACAAATCATGTGAACTAGTTGTTCAGCTTTATAGCTATTTTCAAAGATGAAGTTGTTGCATATGTCTGAACAAGATTGTTTCCTCTTGCCCTCTCTCACACCCTTTGCTGTTGAAGCTTCTAGCTGAACTCTGACAATTCCCATAGCCTTACTCACCTCTGCTGGATGCTGAATTATATACAAGCAGGTGGAGACTTTTAGAGGATGTACAGGGAAGAATGGACACAAACACACTTTCCGAGGACGGCTACAGGATGGAAAGGGGAAAAAAACATTGGAGATTAGTCATACACACTATAAATTTTATTACGTAAAACATTTATCCCTTCCCAAGAGCTGTGTTAGTACTTTCCTGTACAACAAACTGCACCTATACAAACCTGCTGACATAAACTTTCTGTTGCTGCTATTGCTATTATTTGTAAAAGCAAACAAGATTGTATTTAAATAGACTTTGAAGAGCAGTGTTCAGAAACATGCTCAAGAAAATTCAGTTGGGATTAAGGCACTTCAAAGAATTCATTTTCAACCTATTCAAGAGAAATAATTTATAAGTGGCTATGCCTTGACCAAGTGAGGAATCAACCACTGTCTTCCATCCAAAATAAAGGATTCAATAATATAATACAAAGCACAGAGATGAAGGCATATTAGTATACACAAAAAAACCATAGATATCCCAAATATATTGTTGTAATTATTTACTATTCCACACTATATTCATCAGAAGACTTGGAAATGTAGAAACAAAGGAAGACACGGTCACTGTTTCAGAAATGTACAGTCTAAAAGACACAAACAGTACAAAATAAATTAGCTGTTTAAAACTGTTCTGTACTCGGCAAAAGGTCTTATAGACAACTTGAATATAAAAAGACAGTTATTTGAACATTATTATTAGGTATACAAAAAGAGCTGGTTGGAGGTCCAGGCACTGGGAGCAGCACAGAATGGTACACAGTGTAATATAGTGGAGCAGACATAATATCAGAGGATAAGAATGATGTCAATAAATTGGATCATAAGTTAAACAGCAATAAATAAATAAAAACAAATATTGCTACTAGCATATTATAATTGGTGACAAAAAAACAAACAAAAAAAGACCTAAAATATTTTCCTTGTAATAACAAGATTACAAAAAAACAGGATCATCTAAATAAATGTCTTTCCCTTAGGCAAAATACACAAATAAATAAATAAATAAATAAAATAAAAAAACTAAAAGTCATTATTTCCATTGTAAACCTAAGGTCATTTCCAACTACTCCTTGTGGTCAACGTGTTTTTTCCTTGTAACATTTACTGACCAAACCCGCATACTTTCACCGTATGTTTTTATATTGATATGTCTTCACTGAAAAGTTAATTTGAGTTATTCTCCTGAGTTAGCTTAGATCAGTGGTTCTCAACCTTTTTTATCATTGTGTGTTACCTGGGCTGCATGGGCCAGGTGGAAGGGCAGCAGCAGCATGGACCTGGACCCCGACCCTGGACCCCTGCTGCGCGGGGCCAGCTGCCTGCTCTAGACCCACCGCGCAGGGCTGGCTGTTTGCCCAGACCCCACCATGCTGGGTACGCCAGGGTAGCCCGGACCCCACCACGCCAGGCAGACGGGAACCTGGAGCCCGCCATGGGGGCCAGCCTTTAGCACACACCTGAGCTGGACTGCAGCTATGTACTAATTGGGCCGTATGTGGCCCGGGGGTTTAGAACCGCTGGGTTAGATTGAGAGAGCAGCTGCATTGCAAAAAGACTCTGGTGGCTGTGTCTGCACTGGCACTGCACTCACAAGAGTGTGGCACTAAGACTTCTGGGGGTAAAGCTAATAGCCCTTTGCAGTGTAGTAAGCTGCAATGCTCCATGAATTCTCAGTGAGTTGTGAGAATACTTTTCTGTCCTTTTCGAGCGCACAAGAGGAATTGTCGGAAGGCGCTAGCAGAGGACTAGTATCAGAGGGGTAGCCGTGTTAGTCTGGTTCTGTAAAAGCAGCAAAGAATCCTGTGGCACCTTATAGACTAACAGACGTTTTGCAGCATGAGCTTTCGTGGGTGAATACCCACTTCTTCGGATGCAAGTAGTGGAAATTTCCAGGGGCAGGTATATATAAGCAAGCAAGCAAGAAGTAAGCTAGACATAACGAGGTTAGATCAATCAGGGAGGATGAGGCCCTGTTCTAGCAGTTGAGGTGTGAAAACCAACGGAGGAGAAACTGATTCTGTAATTGGCAAGCCATTCACAGTCTTTGTTTAATCCTGAGCTGATGGTGTCGAATTTGCAGATGAACTGGAGCTCAGCAGTTTCTCTTTGAAGTCTGGTTCTAAAGTTTTTTTGCTGCAGGATGGCCACCTTAAGATCTGCTATTGTGTGGCCAGGGAGGTTGAAGTGTTCTCCTACAGGTTTTTGTATATTGCCATTCCTAATGTCTGATTTGTGTCCATTTATCCTTTTCCTTAGAGACTGTCCAGTTTGGCCAATGTACATAGCAGAGGGGCATTGCTGGCATATATTACATTGGTGGATGTGCAGGTGAATGAACCGGTGATGGTGTGGCTGATCTGGTTAGGTCCTGTGATGGTGTCGCTGGTGTAGATATGTGGGCAGAGTTGGCATCGAGGTTTGTTGCATGGATTGGTTCCTGAGCTAGAGTTACTATGGTGCGGTGTGCAGTTGCTGGTGAGAATATGCTTCAGGTTGGCAGGTTGTCTGTGGGTGAGGACTGGCCTGCCACCCAAGGCCTGTGAAAGTGTGGGATCATTGTCCAGGATGGGTTGTAGATCCCTGATGATGCGTTGGAGGGGTTTTAGAGGACTAGCAGCCTTCAAGTGGAGTTAGCCTACATCCATGCAACAGCATGGTAGTATTAACAGCTGATGAGTTGTGCTAACTTGACCTTTAGCCTATGCATCCCAACAGGCCAGCAAATTTGAGTTAAAAGCATCATCAGACTAAATTAAGGGTTTTTGTGTCTGGACAGGACTCAAATTAAAGGCAATCCTGAGTTTAGTATGCAATGAAGGCCTTTGGCCCTTCAGGGCCTGAAGTGTTTCAATTCAGTTACATCTTGCCCCAACTTCAGACTGCCTCTCACCAAAGATCTTAAGTTTATGTTAATCTAGGAAAAGCAAAAATAAAAGCTTACATAGTATAAATAATAGACTTACAAAGTAACTAGTGAGAACATTTTATCCTAAGTTAACCAAGCATATGTTTCCGCTTTCTTTGCGATCAGACTCTATCAGCCTTTTTTCATCAGTGAAATCTCTGTTACTCTATTAGCTGTGGTATTTAGCTGTATATAGCCCACATTACCATTAAAGCCATTCAGGTTTTTTTTAGTATTAGTGCACAGACATTACCAAATTTGAAATAGAGACCATTAAGTTTGGTGCTCAACTTGAGACACCACGGGCCTGATTTAAACAGGTTGAACACCTATTGCTCATTTTCAGATGTGCTGAGACTAAGTATCTCAAGATGGGTACATATGAACAGGGAAATGGTTTTGATGATTTAGCTCATTTCTTCATTTCAACACTTTTGAGTAAGTTTATGGAAGTTGCTCCAGCATAATGTATTGTTGTCTTATTTTTCATATTTCTTCTTATGAAACACACAACACTTCAGAAGGGACCCTAGATAGGTGTTAAGCATAGAATAAAAACTTCTGAATACTACTTGATTATAACTGAGTATAACCGCAAATAGGTGCAACCCCCAACAGTTTTTTTGCTGTCTTTGCCTTGAATGTTTAGACAGAAGTTCACTTTTCTTATTGGTCGTAACTTTGAAGTTCTTGTACTTCCCTGCAATTAAACTTTCCATTAAACACATGATTTCTCTCAGATATTACCCAGCTCACTACATTAAGAAAAGAAGTTGATAGTTACCAGTTACAGCATTTTCTATAGAAAAGAGATTTAATAGTGAATACCCACTGAATAAATCAGTTTCAAAACAATAAATTCTTAACTCCCAAACTCCAATTCAAAGAGCTATATTTCCCCCCAGCATCTATAAACTGAAGTAAATGGCATCCAGTGAATCCTGAACTGTATTTGTTATAATTAAGTTTCTTAGACACAACTTACTTTGTTTCTTGGTCTCCATTTCATATAAAACCCCCTCCTTTCTGTTGCTTTTTGCATTTTTCACACTTGGTTGTATTTTTGGTTGGTGACGTTTCAACTTTGTTAAAATTTAATAAAAAGGAAATTCTAAACATAAAGAAAGCAAGTATTTTCATATTATAAACTCAACCCGGTCCATCTGTAATTTGATTTGAAGGAAATGGAGCACGAAGTATTGCAAAGTATTTTTTCAATAAAACTTAATTACTTACATGTGTATATACACATCATTTAAGTTTAGGCACCCAATTAGGCACCTAATTATGTTGACTATGTCTTTGTACAACCCCACTCTGGGGGCACCACACTTATTTCTGTGCTCTCATTTTGATGTCTCATGGTTACTGTGCTTTTAGGGGCAATTCCCTACATACAGCCCACATTACTGTCCTGCAAACTGTGGGGCTCCTAAGGGGTAGCAGTGGGAAAGGAAAGAAACTTTCCATTAGACTAGAGAATGGCAGAAATCCTGTTCCACAACCACAAATGTAGCCTCAAGGTTACAGAAGCCTACACTCTGAAGGCCATCTAGGCAAAAGGAGTATTTTGTATCTTTTTTTTTTTTTTTTAAGTTTGTGGGCTCGATCCTGCAACGCACAGCAGGCTGAAGTCAAAACTGAGTAGGAGGTGCAGCCTTGGAGCCAAAAAGAAAAACACGAGAAGAGTGGTCTGTGCCTAGTCCAGAGGGAAGAGGTCTCTCCAGGGGACTCCTTCTGCCCAAGTGGGCCCTGTGGCAATGGCTCTCTTCAGGGAGAATAAAGATAGGTGGTAAAGGAACATTTGTGTCTACATCAACAAGGGCAAACTAAAGGTTTACTTCAGGATGTGGACAGTTTTACTTGTGTATCTGTTTATCTGTAATTTCACTATGGTTCAGAATTCTCTCAAGATGTTGTTTCCTCCGTTTTCCCTTGTAGCATTCCAGTATCTGGAAAATTATTATAAGGCAATGCCAGGCAGCAATACCAACCGCAGGCCACACCAATGTAAGTACAATACCTTACTGATTTAAGTCTAGTAAAAGTGTTACATCTTCTGAAATTGTCTAATGATGTCACTCCCAATTTTCTTCACATGCTGGACCAGAAGGCCACTCCCACGGCTTTTTAATCTAGTTTATTTTAAAATGTAAAAAGTTTTTAAAAAACTAATGTTGAAATTGAAAGATACATTTTGTTTATTCATAATACGTTGTGTGCAGTTTATCGTTTACAGTATTTCCCAACACGGCTAAGACCCAAGCACAGTTTCCCTTTCCTGGTGTCAAGCCTGCTGTGAATCATGGGCACAGGACAGGAATGCTATAAAGGTGAAGATGCAGAAGGCCATAAAATAGCCTGGCATATGAAAACTTCTTCTCACAATCTCCTTCTCATCTCCATTCTCACACAAATAAAATCTATGTATATCCAGGCCACAGATGTGCTCTTCTGAGGCCTAATTTTCAACTTGTCAGAACATGCCCATAGGGCTGTTGAAATCAGGCACCATTCTGAGGATGCAAATAAGTACAGGCCTTCAGGTCTCAGTACCTCCCCTCAAGTGATTCTTTGGAAGTGTAGACAGTTAGCTTTATTCTGAATATATGCATTTAACAAGTTCTAATATTTACAATGAATCAGGCAGTTCATCCCATGATAAAGAGCAACCTAAGAACAAGATAACTGCGTTTTTATATTCTGAATTTGTAAACTTTCCTGGCCAAAAACCCATGGTAAGTATGTCACAACATGTTTTAGAAACAGTATTTGCAATGTTAAAAGGAAGCTGCTGTTTTTGAACTATTATCACTAGTGGCAACATCATGATGTTCTAAAGCCTATTGCCAAGGTCAGGCCACAGACTCAATATTTTCAAGGAAATGCAGCTGGCCAAATGTAGATGGATGGGGAAGAAATTTGTTTAACTTGAATTTGAAGCATTCAAGTCAAAACACTACAGACCTTAAGGTCAAAGCACACCTGACAAAGCTGGACAGCATCCATACAGTTACCCCTTTCCATTTTACATACTTTATACTAATACAAAAACTCATTAAATACACATTAAAACAGTATTCAGGGATTATGTTATGCTGGGACTTGGCATGGAGAGTTTAAAACAGTGAGCAAATATATTTTGGAAAATCTGAAAAAAATTACTTTTGATACTTTTATGTTTAGAGGGCAAATAGCATTATGGCTTCAGTGCTTTTTCACAAACAAATAAAAAACATTTTGTTTTTAAATTCAATTTTGCAGGCTACAACTGCACTTTTCCAACATTAACTACTACATTCATTTTTCAGGATTTAACACAAATGAATACAATGGCAACAATTGGCACCAAGAATTTACTACTCACCAAATTTCTTTGCACCTTTATTTTAGCTATAAACTCTTTGGGGTGCTAGATATGTTGGGGGGCTTTTCTCTCACACTCCCAGTGTTCCAGTGGTGTCTCCTTACAAGTACTACCAGCTAGCTCAGAGGCAGAAGGTGCTATACCTCTTCCTTCAACCAAAAGTGCAGAGGCCCTTTAAAATGGTGGGGACTGGATTCCCAGTGCACACAAGAGTTAGCTTAATCTGCTACAGCTTTCCACCTCCATTCTCTTGAGCAATAGTGTTAGAAACTAGTTCTGGATAAGATGATAAAAGCCAGACATTTCACCACTTTTTTTCCTAAATAATAATCGCCTTAAGGCTGATGGATAATCTGTATGCCACGTTTCAACTCCATACAATCTGAGGTACAAGAGGGAAAACTACTGCAAGAAGAGTTATAACAAAAGATGATAGGACCCAAGACAATTAAACCTGTGTAAAAAAAAAATTGTCCTTATTAGGCAACCTGTTCTCCCCAAAAGATCTGCCCCACCTTTGGTAGAAGACTACTTCTCTATAACAACCCATTACTGATACCTTAAACTAGGTCTCCAAGTCTGGCAAATGGTTATGCCCTATCTGCCAACAGTCCCCAATTTTGCTATGACAATTTCACATTTAACAAACCATTATTGATATTCCTGTGTCCCAGCACAGTTGGCAGCTGGCATATGAGGCAGGCCCTTCTCAATGCCCCATGGGCTGCTGAGCTGAAAAACCTGAATGACTATTTCACCTTCACCTTGTCTGATCCTGTATTACCTAGTCCTCTTTCCACGGCAGGCAACCCCGAGAAGCCCAGGGCATCTGTATTCTGAAGGAGTGCCTGGTAGTGTGGATGACAACTTTGGAGCTATACTGACAAGGAGCAGTATCCTTGTCAGTGCCTCTGCACAGATGGCCCTGGCCTTCTGTGGATCTGTGTGGCTGAGATAGAGCCTGCTGCTCATTCTGTGGGTTAGTATAACCATGTACCCCTCATGAACTGATGACAATAATTCCCTCAGAGGATTTGTCATTGGAATTCTTCTTCTTGCCAGTTTTGCCACACACAGTTGCCCTTCACTTCCTTCAAATGCAGGCAGTACCCTATAAGAATATTTTATACCTTAAAACACTGCCGGGTGTGTGTAATACTAGGATATCACCATTTCTCAGGATGCAGCAATAGCCCAGTAAAGTACAACTCTGACATGTCTTATTGCTTAACTAACTTATGAATACAGGTAGGTTGGGAGTTTTGTTGTTTTTTTTGTGTAAAGATGTGTATCCATGTTTCCTGTTTAATAATAATAATTCACAAATCATTATTGAATTTTCTTTTTATTAGCATTTCATACTCTGCCTATTTAAAAAGAATGCATATTCTGTTTTTGAGCACACATGCATATGCGTTAAATTTAGTTTTGAAGAAATCCAGGGAAACAATGTGATAGCAATTTCCAATATTTAGGAAACATTTTTATTTGTAGAATTAAAAGTTTTGAAGTGGACTGGGTTGGAATTTATTTAGGAATTGATAATTTCGCCAAAGAGACGTCCAGTCACATGGAAAAATGTTTAAAGAAATTGGGGGAGAGAAGAGGCGAGAAGATGACAGTCTGAATTTTGACATTAGGATGTTTGGTAGGAAGGTGTTAAATTTAGCCCTAAAAACTCTTATTAATATTTTCACATATGTGAGAACCTAAAAGCAAGGGCCTAAATTACACATAATGTAGAGTTGCAGCTAGATATGGTAGATTAATCACATAGTTAATACACTGTAACTTATGGAAGGAGACCCTATTTTAGACTTTGTATAGTGCCCATTACCCTAGCATCTGTATTAATTGGGCCTCCAATATTCTACTCTAATTCTCCAGGGTAAATAACTGTTTTTACAGGCAAGTAAAATACGTAATCATTACAATAAAGGGCAGGCCAGTAGATTTGCCTGTAATGGTTCATGACAATTTTACAAAACTGATCTAAATATGTTTGTTTTAAAGCATCTCACTTCCACTACCCAGATTAGCGGTACACAGAAAAAAGGCAATAAGGAGAAAAGGATACTGAACATAAAGAATGGACTTCTGGATTGTATTAACCCACTGAAGAGGACAGGCTTTGTGTGTATAGCTCCCATTAATAATGGGAATTAACAACATAAAGTCCATACAAATCAATAGGAGACCAGACTTCCAAAATTTTGGATTACGTTTATATTATAATGAAAGTTGGGAAAATGCAGCCAATTTTAACTAATAAGAAAGAATAAAACACTGGGGTTTAGCTTATGTACCACTAGAGTGGTTACAGAGACCTGGACTCAGAAAAATAAAATTGGCAGTGAAGCCAAGAACTAATGAGCCTGATATTTTTGACATTTTCATGCATCTTGGGTCTACAGCCTGGCAAGATAGTTGGCTTACTGACAAGCCTGATGCCAGAGAGTTAACGGAGCCTTAAACTTGCTGAATAAGGGGTAATAGTCTTCTTCTTAGCATATGCGTAACATGCCTCAAGTGGCACGTGACAGGATTCATAACCTAATTTTATCCGCTGGTTGGATCATTAGCTTCCCCAGGTTGGGCAAGGTATTGATAGGGAGCGCGACAAACACTGATCCATGCCCTCCCAGGGGTGGTAGCAATGGTTTTTAAGCTCAGCCATTAAGATCAAGCCATTAAGATTGAGACATTAAATTGAAGTTTTACCTTGCCAGTGTTATAGTTCCTCATCTGTGCCTCAGAAGCTTGGAAGTAGGCACAAACAACATAAATACACTGCATTATTTTTATCACAGATCTCATGAGAGATGTTAAGAGTCCAGTGGGGATAATAAAACAGAAAATACTATGATTCAAGTTAAGGAAAAAAAGCTCAACAATTGACGACACCACCAAATCAGTGGCAAAGATTCCATGGGTATTTCAATCATTTGTGCAAGCACAAGTACAGTGCTTGTTTTTGCAACATAATGTAGCAATGCAGATTTATTTATTTCAGGCCTTCTATTTTGAAGTAATTACTTCATTGAGCTGAACAAGGGAGTACAGACTTGAAACCTTTTTCTGAGGCTATCAATCATTTAATTGGTGACAGTTTTCTGCAACAGCGCTTTAAAGGGGAAACAGTAGACAAAACTAGGCAAAAACACCTGATTTTTCAGCTTTATGGTTGAACCGGAAAATCTGATCAAAACTGACAATTATTTGGTTTCTCAGCAAAATAAAAAAAAAATGTTGCTTCACTTTCATCCTGTTATGGGTTTTTTGTTGCTGCTGCTAAGTATATCTAAATTTTGAAACAAAACATTATTTCAAAACAAAAAAACCCACACTTAATTTTGAAGGTGTCAAAATGAAATATTTTAATTTTTTCAGAATTTGTCTCCATTTTTAATTGGCCAAAATTATTCACAAAATTCAACCCCAAAATGCATTTTTGGCAAATAAACTAATCTGCTAAAAAAAGAAAATTCACACAGCTCTAACAGTACATTGACATATACAAAGGTTATCTTCAAACCCAAGAACCGAAGACTTCAGTTTCTCAAATGGATGCCTATATTCTGAAGAAAGTCAGCCTACTCTATAATTTTTTACTTTTTAACCCTTAAGCAACACATCCAGGTCTAAACATGTTAATATGCTAGCTAACCCCATCATCCTTAGCAGTGACTTAGGGTATGTCTTCACTACCAACGTTAAAAGGCTGTTGCGGCTGTGTAGTCCTGGCACCAGTGCTGGGAGAGCTCTCCCAAACACTGAAAAAAACAAAAAACAAACAAAAAAAAAACCCCACACCCACAAGGGGAGTAGCTCCCAGTACTGGGAACATAGCTCCCAGCGCTGGTGCATTGTCTATACTGCCATTTTATAGCACTGAAACTTGCATTGCTTGGGGAGGGGAGGGTGTTTTTTCACACCCCGAGTGAAAAAGTTTCAGCGCTGTAATGTGGCAATGTAGACAAGGCCTTAGACTGCTACATGGCTGTCTTTCTATAACGGAGCCATAACAATTATTTTGTTGGTCAGACAGGCCCTTCTCTAACCATATTTTCATATTAGGTTAGCCGATCCACCTTCCTCTCAGCTTTCTGTTCAGCGGGATGTCCTAGACTCCATTGCCCAACATGCATCTGGTGCCACTCTGTGCACTCCCCTAGACTCTCTTTTTCTGCTGAAGCAGCTACCAAGATTTTCCCAGAATGCATTGACATAAAGGCATTTAGGTGTGGATGCAGAAACCTAGATGACATATAGCTGTATTGTGAAAATAACTCCTGTGTGGACGCAACTCAGCAGTGTTTGTTATACCCAGGTCTAATGAAGATGGTGCAACCTGGTTATAAAAGTACAGCTGTACTTACAAAGTTCTCTTCTCACCTCTCACCCATTTTTAATCTGCGTAACTCCATTAATTTAAGTGGAGTTAGTCCTAATTTATACTATTGAGACAGAATCAGACCCATAGCTTAGACAGGGCCTGTAATGTATTGGGGTTCAACCAAGACCAGTGAGAGATTGGGTCACCACCTGCCTGTAACCCTGGGTGACTGAAATGCTCTGCACAACTCTGGCTCACAGCCCAGACACCAAGAGCCAGCAGACAAACAAACAGTGTTCTGAGCGTCTGTGTGCTGTGCAGCCATGGTTCAGCACTCTGATACAACAGCTCACCCCCCTCCCTCAACCCCAGTCATCACCAGCATTGGTTACTACTCCCAGGGCAACCCCATCACAGTCTCTGTACTGAATTTCCCTAAAACTGTCTGCCTTGAAGTGTCCAGCCCTCTCCTGGAACACTCAGAGAAATAATAATGTTTGTTGCTCCTTTAAAGAGACAAAAGCAATGCTTATTACTTTAAGTGGAGTTAACAGTCACTTCCAACCCATTACTGTGTTTGAATTGTTTAGATTAAAAGTAAAAAAAAAAAATTAAAAAAATGATTTAATCAAAAAGATATCGGTTTTAAGTGAGTTCAAGTACAAGGAATAAAGACAAGCAAGTAAGAGTAAAATACGCTTCTAAAACAAAAACAAAAATAAAAACTTAAATTTCAACAAGCTACAATCACAGCCTTAGCATGTTTCTTAGCTAAACATAGTTCCGAGAGACTTCAAGGCCCTTTGCTTAAGAGTCCAACGTTCTGCGATTTCAAAAAGCTCCATCCACTTGAACCCCTCAAGTAATGGAGCATTCAACTGTCTTTTTGCCCACCTTATATCACCGCAACATTCAACAGTCTGTTTCAAGAGACAGGAAGGCTTCCTGCTGTTCTTCCCTTCCTGCTGACTTCCCATCTCCCTGCTGATTTGTCTGTAAACAGGGTTTCCATTGTTTTGATTCCATTTTGAGTCATTTACATTGGAGACAGGTAGATTGCTGTCTAGGATAAAACCTGTTTCTTCCTGTGTTTGTTCACAGTCTTTAAAGCATATCATCAGTGAGTATCCATAATTCCTCAAACAATGTAAATGCATACATTTCACTTTATTATTTATCACCAGCGTGTCACAGGCTTTCATAAAAGACTTTACCTTATACACTTCTATAATACAGTAACATTGTATGCAATCAGTTGATTCAATTACTTTAGGTTCAGACTCCTGTCTTTATATGTAAGAGGCTCTCTCCCCCACTCACTAGTTGGATTGCTTTACCTTGCATAGAAAAGTACCTTCATTGTCTCTGCCTGATGACCAGGCTGGTCAGACAAGTATATACCCATTCCTTTGTCTAAGGCAGACTGCTTAATTAAGAACTTGATTCTAGCACATACCCATAACTTTGTACGCTCCCCGTACAAACATCACGCCATCATATTAGCAGATATTATTACTTTCCCCCAATATCTATTACATGCCACCTTTGGGGTAAATATGATAACAGCAGTGTGTTAGGTATAGTGAGTATGTCAGGCCTGACAAGAGTTGCTTACAGAGTATTGAACCACCAATGGGCCTCTGTGTCACAGGTCCTTATGGACTAATTAACATTATAGAATTTGCTATTTTCCTTTTCCTACGAGCTTCCACAGGACTGAATAAATGTTGGGAACATCCGTTTGACTAACTAGACTTTCAGTATCCTCTGTTGTGTATTTCTCCTGAATTAGAGGAATGAATGCCTCTTCCCCTCTAAGATTAGGTCTACACTCACTCAGTAGGGTGTGACATACATTTCCCTTATCGTATTATCGTCACGTGAAACTGATGTAGTGAGAATGACAATGAAAAGCAGAAAATTACTTTTTCTGAGAGAATGAACTGAAACTAATCAGAGAGGCTGATAAATTATAAAACAGAAAAGACAAGTAAAAATGCTTTTATCCATACTGCATAATATGGGGAATATCCACACAGCAGCTATTTCCTAATGTAGGCTCTTCCATTAGCAGACATCTAATCTGCATTTTTCATTATGTGCCATCTTTGTATATGTTTATATAGAAAGCCTGTGTGTTCAAAGTGCATGCTTTGTTATGACTTGAGAGATGGCTTGTTACAGTAGCACCCCCTAGTGCTAAATTGAGGGACTGTCAGCACATTTGCTAATAAACCTGATTTTCAGCAAGTTTGCCACTTGTCCCAGATGGAAACTTAACATGCCAAGTCTCAGTCATGGAACAATATATACTACTTTATTTTGTGCTCCCATCAAGTTCAGTTTAGATCAGTTCAGTGATATGTACTATCAAATTCTCTTTGTACTCATACAAGTCAACATGTCTTTCAATTAACATGTGACATTTTGTAGGCTGTATTGTTACTCCACAATATGGAACTGAGTTTTTTTAAGGGAGTGTGGTTTGTATGTAGAAAGATATTCACAAGCAGTTAATATACATTCACTTCAGTACTTTTCATAAGGTTTTTGTAAACATACTTACTGCACATGTGCAATTATTTGTGAATGATAATACATATTTTAAAAACCAGTTTCTTTCAATGCAATGCATTTGTAACATTTTTATGTCTCTATATCCTCTGGAGTCAAGACCACTGATATTAAAACGTTTAGATTATTAAAGTTTCCATAAACATGGAAAGACAGTTAACATGGCCTAATTAGGAAAAAGCTTGATTACCTTCTTACTCAATCTCTGTTTTAAGCAAACAGTGGGTTTCCCTGCGGGAACTGTGTTACTGTGAAACCATCTGACACAGAAGAGAGGCCATTAACAGAGAAGAGAGATAACTGGAGATCTATTGTGCAGGGGACAGAAGTGACACAGGAAACGGGGAGCAGAGTTATATTTTAGGGGGGCCATTGGAAGTCTCCAGAAGAAGTGCATAGTGTCCCAGGAAACATTATGAAACAGATTGGAATCCAAAAAACCTGTTAATGCAAATTTTCTATGCAGTTTAACCAAAAGCCCAAAACATACAAAACAGGTAATTCATGTCCAGTTGATGTGGAATTCATTACACTGTCACTGATAAAAGTCCTCTCAGCCATTTACTCTTCCTGTTTAGAGTTGCCAGGTGTCTGGTTTTCGACTGGAATGTCCGATCGAAAAAGGACCCTGGCAGCTCGTCAGCATCATTAACCGGACCGCTGGAAGTCCAGTTTGCAGCATAGTAGGGCTAAGGCAGGCTCCCTGCCTGCCCTGGCTCTGTGTGGCTCCTGGAAGTGGCTGGCATGTCTGGCTCCTAGATCCAGGAGTGGCCATGGGGACTCTGTGTGTGCCGCCCAACCCTGAGAGTCAGCTCTGCAGCTCCTATTGGCCGGGAACCACGGCCAATGGGAACTGCAGGGGCCGCACCTGTGGGTAGATCTCCCTGGCCACCCCTCTGCCTAGGAGCCAGACATTGCTGTCTGCTTCCAGGAGCCGCCTAAAATAAGCGCCACCCGGAGCCAACACCACTAACCCCCTCCTGTGCCCCAACCTCCTGCCCCAGCTCTGAGCTTCTTCTCACACCAAAATTCCCTCCAAAAGCCTGCACCCTCCAGCCCCTCCTGTACTCTGAATGTCTCAGCCCCAGCCCGGAGCTCACCTCCCCCCCGCACTCCAACCACCTGCCCCAGCCAGGAGCTCCCTCCCATACTCCAAATTCCTGAATTCTGGTGCCACCCGGAGCCCACACCCTCAGCCCAGAGCCCATAGCCTCTCCCACAACCCAACCCCCTGCCTAAGCTCCATCCCACACTCCGAACAGCTCAGCCCCACCTGAAGCTCCCTCCTGCACCCCAAATTCCTCGTCCCCAGCCCCACCCCCAGCCAGAACCTTCATCCTCTCCCGCCCCCCAACCTCCTGCCCCAGACCAGTGAAAATGAGCAAGTGAGTGAGGGTTAGGGAGAGCGAGCGACAGGGGGTGTGTGGATGGAGTGAGGGGGCCCTCGGAGAAGGGTTGGGGCAGGGTTGGGGCTTCAGGGAAGGGGCGGGGTAGGTGGCAGTGCAAGGGTGTTCGGTTTTCTGTTATTAGAAAGTTGGCAACCCTATTCCTGTTATTAATCTTTACCATTTTTTATATAATTACCAAAATATCGCAGCATAACAAAATAAAAAGAAAAACTTCAATACCTTCAGAAATGTATTTGGATAATAAAAATTGACTCTTTTCAGCAACAGAACCCAACAAATCCAACTGCAAATAAATTTGCTACAAAACCCATTACCCCCAAGAGGCTTTCATGTTTAGTATCAACAGAAGCCACTCCAAAGCTCTGCTTGAAAACTTCTCGAACACTCAGCTATGAAGAGTAAACATATCCACTTCCCACACTAGTGCAGAAGAAAAATGATGTACAATAATGAAGTAATGTGTATTCATCTGAATGTGGTACGAGAGTGCAAAGATATGGACTCTTGAAAGAGAGGACAAAGGGTTAGTAGGAGGATGACTGACACCGGGGTCGAACTGTGCTGGCTCACAATTCATTGGCAAGTCAGTGCTTTTGTTGTTGGCTGCTATCTTGTGCTCCCAGCGACTCTAAACTTTTTATTAATTAATTAAAAGGCTGTAGCCCTTATAGTTTTGAAGAAAACCTTCAAACTGTGAACTAAACATAACCAATGCTGCCAGAAATATCTGCCTGAGTCAGAGTAACACAGGGAAATCTCCATTGTTAACTATAAAGCCTAGAAACATGTTTTCAGTGTCAATATTGTTAACCATTTTACCATTGATCAAAATATGCAAAGAGAGAGATGACCATAATATAAATATAGTCACAATCTATTGGAAATATCAATTTGCTCTGGTGTCTTCAGTGCATGGAGCTTGAGAATACTACCACTATTTTTTCCTCCCATTTGACGCCTGACTGACAGTATCCTCAGAGCTAGTAAGCTTCTAACAACATTTAGAGAACATGGCTGGCAAGATTTTTATTTATTTATTTTTAAAGTCCCATTTCCAAGACAGAAAGACCTGGGTGATCACGTAGCACTTGTGGAGGATTTAGTGCCCCCAGACCTACATATAATTTTGGCTTGGTTTGACAAATTTATAACAACTTGGTCATGGTCTAGAGAAACCTTGCAGTGGTCTATACGGAGGTAAAACATTTTAACTTCATGGACACATTGTGAGCTTTAATGTCAAGTTCTGTGAAAGTTTGTTTTTTTTTTAAAAAAATCACATTTGATATCTAGAATATATCCTTTAAAGCCATTGTTACAAAAAAGTGCAAGGCAAAGGGCAATGTAAGTGGACGTTCATAAGTAAATGTTACTATCTTTATATAAGAAATCAACAATTTCTAGAATAAGGATTTTATGTGGCAGCTCAACTATTCTGAGGTTAGCCTCATACAGTCAAAATAATCCATTATTTTCAATATACAGTTTATTCATATGTAGATCATATTTTTTCTACCATGGTTTCATAATAATATTTTGCTCTTACACAGCACCTTCCATACATAATTATCAAAGCCTTTTTACAAAGGACTGCATCATTAACAAATTATTGAACATTCCACTTGTAAGCAGCTAGACGAACCTCATCTGGAATACTGTGTGCAGTTCTGGTCTCCCATGTTTAAGAAGGATGAATTCAAACTGGAACAGGTACAGAGAAGGGCTACTAGGATGATCCGAGGAATGGAAAACCTATCCTATGAAAGGAGACTCAAAGAGCTTGGCTTGTTTAGCCTAACCAAAAGAAGGTTGAGGGGGGATATGATTGCTCTTTATAAATATATCAGAGGGATAAATATTAGGGAGGGAGAGGAATTATTTAAGCTTAGTACAAATGTGGACACAAGAACAAAATGATATAAACTGGACACTAGGAAATTTAGACTTGAAATTAGATGAAGGTTTCTAACCATTAGAGGAGTGAAGTTCTGGAACAGCCTTGCAAGAGGAGCAGTGGGGGCAAAAGACATATCTGGCTTTAAGACTAAGCTTGATAAGTTTATGGAGGGGATGGTATGATGGGATAGCCCAATTTTGGCAATTAATTTGGCAATTGATCTTTGACTATCAGCCGGTAAGTATGCCCAGTGGTCTGTGATGGGATGTTAAATGGGGTGGGATCTGAGTTACTACAGAGAATTCTTTCCTGGGTGCTGGCTGGTGAGTCTTGCCCACATGCTCAGGGTTTAACTGATCGCCATATTTGGGGTCGGGAAGGAATTTTCCTCCAGGGCAGACTGGCAGAGGCCCTGGCGGTTTTTCGCCTTCCTCTGCAGCGTGGGGCACGGGTCCCTTGCTGGAGGATTCTCTGCACCTTGAGGTCTTCAAACCACAATTTGAGGACTTCAATAACTCAGACATAGGTTAGGGGTTTCTTACAGGAGTGGGTGGGTGACATTCTGTGGCCTGCATTGTGCAGGAGGTCAGACTAGACGATCATAATGGTCCCTTCTGACCTTAAAGTCTATGAGTCTATAATAAGGATATTATAAGGAATAGCAAGCATGAATTATCAAGAACAAATCATGTCACACCAACCTAATTTCTTTTTTTGACAGGGTTACTGGCCTAGTGGATTGGGAGAAAACAGTAGATGTGATATACCTGATTTTAGTAAGGCTTTTGACATAGTGCCACATGACATTCTCAGAAGCCAACTAATAAAATTTGTTCTAGATGAAATTGCTGTAAAATGGGTGCAAAACTGGTTGAAAGACCACATTCAAGGAATACTTATATGTGGTTCGCTGTCAAACTAGGAGGGCATATCTAGTCAAGTCCCACTAAGGTGACCAGATGTCTCGATTTTATAGGGACAGTCCCGATATTTGCGACTTTGTCTTATATAGGTTCCTATTACCCCCCACTCCCTGTCCCGATTTTTCACACTTGCTGTCTGGTCACCCTAGGTCCCACAGGGTCAGTCCTAGGCCTGGTACTATTAAATATTTTCATTAATGACTTGGATAACGGTGTGGAGAGTATGCTGATAAAATTCTGCAGATTACATGAAGTTGGAAGGAGCAGCACGCACTCTGGAGGACAAGATTAGAATTCAAAACAAGCTTGACAAATTGGAGAATTGGTCTGTATTCAATGAGATGAAATTCAGTAAAGACAAGTGCAGAGTATTTCACTTAAGAAGGAATAATCAAATACACAACTACAAAATGAGGAATAACTGGTTCAAAAGGATCTGAGGGTTATAGTGGATCACAAACTGTATATGAGTCAATGTGATGAGTTGCCAAAAAAGAGGCGAATATTCAGGGATATATTAACAGGAGTGTTGTATGTAAGTGTAGAAGGTGCACAACCATCAACACTGCTGCCTTGCGGTCAAATGGGAGTTAGCAGATTGCCTCCCCATTGAAACACAGTCCTGTCCTTCAGTGCCCCACTCCCCGAGTTTCCAGTCCTCCCCTTTAACACAAGGACCTGGGGGACTGGGTCCTTGAACAGTCCGAGTCTTTTCCAGCCAACATCTCTTGTTGATGTAATATCCTCTTGGAGTGAGTAGGAGGGCTCGGTCTAGGGTCCAATGGTGGGCAGCTCCACCATTTGTGGCAGATAAAGCCCATTACTTCTTGTCCTGCCTTCAGTGGGCACAGAGAACAATTGACCAGTCCTCCTTATGACAGCCCTTAACTTATGGGAAGGTTGTTATCAGGTCCCCTCTGTTTTCTCAAGATTAAACATGCCCAGTTATTTAACTTTTTTCCTCAGGGGTCAGGTTTTCTAAACTTTTAATCATTTTTGTTGCTCTCCTCTATATTAAACTATATGAAGAGAAGGTCCACACAAATGGGGATAGAAAAATAATCCTCTAGCGACATTTCCACGAAGGTGTCATTCAGTTCCTCGCAAAGCCTCCGCATGAGGTTCGTCGGAAGAGGTGCCTTGTTGGGCGCTCCGTGGAAGCGGACTCTTCCACGCCAGGACATCCGAATATACATTGGAACCATTGCCTGGACTAGCATTGCTGCATATGGTCCTGGTCTGTGCAGTGCGTCCCGTAACATCCTGTCTTTCTGGGCACGAGTGACCCGCCTCAGGGTGATCTCGTTCTGCAAATACTGCATCTAAGTAGGGCAATTAGTGTAGTGTTACTATTGTTAATGGTTTACAATTAGGTTGCATAACAATGACCCTCGCCTAACAGCCATGTGCGAGAGGCCACAGAGAACAAGCATCCATTGATCGTTCCCGTGCACTGGCGGGAGGGGTGCAAAAGGCTCATCCTTTCTGCTTTGCACATTGCCTTTAGCAGGAGAGCACAGCTAACCACTAACTGATAAGCAGTATGTACTGTAAGGCTTACCAGGACTTTGTGCAAGAGGGATGCAGCTGTCTTTCCTCGCTTGTGCGCTCTCCAGTGCAATGGCGCCGCCAATGAGAGCGTATTCCGAAATCTCGGACTAGTTCTGAGATCTCCTGATACTTGGTGCCCTGTTTGGTCTTGTTAACTGAAACTGACTAGACTGTGTTCACTGTTGGCAAACATGTATGTGTTCAAGGAAATCACCTACTTTTTCGCATCACACAGCTTCGGCACTTTCCCGGACTGCCCCGGCATCCCCCTCGCAGAGGCTGGCTCAGATTAGACGCCGAAAGAAAAAGACTAGAGACGACATGTTCCAGGAACTGATGGCCTGCTCCAGAGCGGAGGCGGCAGAGCAGAGACAGTGGAGGGAGACCCTGTGTCAGCAGCATCGCACACACATGGAACGGGAGGATAGGTGGCGGCAGGAAGACCAGCAGGCGACTCAAACGCTGCTTGGTCTAATGAGGAGCAACGGACACGCTCCGGCGCCTTGTAGATGTTCTGCAAGACCGCAGGCAGGAGGAGAGAGCCCCCCTGCAGTGCATCTGCAACCGCCCTCCAACGCCAAGAAGTCCTGTCCCCCCCTCACCCAAAGTTACAAGAAGGAGGGGCGGTAGGGGCCGTGAGAACTGTCCCTGCACCGCAGCAGACCGCTAATGTTCGAGACAACTCTCGCGCTGTAAATTTGTACAAGTTCTTTCCTTACAGCATCAACCAGTCCCAACTCCAAGTTTAAACCCCCCACTGTGTACTACATTATTAAAAGCAGTTTGGTGTTACTCACTGTTTCCGTCACGTTTCTCGTGTCAGAAGACTTTCTGTGGGTGTGGGTGTGGGGGGGGAATTGTAATTGCAGTGCATAGCCCACAGTACCATGGTACAGACTTGGGTGCAGGGTCAACTGCAGGGCACACACAGACTGCAGTCACTAGGCACCAGGGACAGCCTGTGTGGTGTATGCTGCCCCGGGTCTTTCCTTGATGTGTATGCTTGTCCAGGGTCCTGGTGCCTGCCATCCCCGAATGTAAAGGCAGGCTTCCCTTCACATGCACTTGGACCGTAGCCACGATCCTCCCCGGTGCCCTGAGCCCCAAAAAGAGCCCTCATCCAGGGGCAGATACTCACCCTTCCCCCACACCCCTCACCCCTTCCCACGCCCAAACCCACAGCCGTCATGTAAACCCCTATCCAAAGACGGCACCCCTCGCCCCTTCCTGCAAACCCACCCATTCCTGCAACCCTCCCCCTACATGCACAACCACCGTAAACCGTCCCCCACCCCACAGACCTATGTAGGAGCAGGAGGCTGTCCGTCCTGTTTTGGACAAGCGGTCTGTACATCAGTGCACACCTTACCCAGCACAGAATGCTTCCATGTTTCAACCAAGAAACAGAAATGCAAAGTCAACGAAAGATTTATTATTAATTACTGAAACATTTCCTTAGTTTTAAAACGTCCTTTGGAAGTGGGGGAAACTTGGTTTGTGATCAGGCTCTCTTAAAATCAAGTGGACAGTCACAGGTTACCCTGCTCTGCGAGGAAACTCGCTTTCAAAGCCTCCCTGATGCACATCGCTTCCCGCTGGGATATTCTCTCGGCACGGGTGTCTGGCTGTTCGTAAACAGCAGCCAGGCGATTTGCCTCAACCTCCCAAGCGGCCAAAAAGGTCTCGCCCTTGCTCTCACATAGATTGTGGAGCACACAGCAAGCAGCAATAACTACGGGGATATTCTTTCCGCTGATGTCCGAGCGAGTCAGTAAGCTCCGCCATCTCCCCTTGAGACGTCCGAAAGCACACTCCACCACCATTCTGCACTTGCTCAGCCGGTAGTTGAAGAGTTCCTTCTCACTGTCCAAGGCGCCTGTATAGGGCTTCATGAGCCAGGGCATTAGCGGGTAGGCCAACCTACCCGCTTCCCCAACCGTTATTTTGTGGTCCGGGAAGAAAGTACCTGCCTGGAGGCGTCTAAACAGACCAGAGTTCCCGAATACACGCGCGTCATGAACCTTGCCCGCCCACCCGACGTTGATGTTGGTAAAACGTCCCCTATGGTCCACCACAGCTTGCAGCACCATTGAAAAGTAGCCCTTTCGGTTAATGTACTCGCTGGCCTGGTGGGCTGGTGCCAGGATAGGGATGTAAGTCCCATCTATAGCCCCACCGCAGTTTGGGAATCCCATCGCGGTGAAGCCATCTATGATGACCTGGACATTTCCGAGAGTCACTACCTTTGAGAGCAGTTGCTCAACGATTGCGTGGGCTACTTGAATGACAGCAATCCCCACGGTAGATTTGCCCACGCCAAAGTGGTTCGCTACTGACCGGTAGCTGTCTGGCGTGGCAAGTTTCCAGAGGGCTATGGCCACTCGCTTCTGCACACTCAGGGCTGCTCGCATCCGTGTATCCTGGCGCTTCAGGGCAGGGGACAGCAAGTCACACAGTTCAAGGAAAGTGCCCTTACGCATCCTGAAGTTTCGCAGCCACTCTGTGTCATCCCAGACCTGCAGCACTATGCGGTCCCACCAGTCTGTGCTTGTTTCCCGGGCCCAGAATCGCCGTTCCACACCATGGACGTGACCTATTGCCACCATGATCTCCACTGCCCGGCGTACCCTGGTTTCTGAGAGGTCTGTGCCACTCTCCTCACCACGCTGCCGGAGCCTCCTCGCCCGGTTTCTCAGCAGCTGACTGTGGAAGAGGTGGACGATAAGGTGCGAGGAGTTGACAACGGCCATAAGTGCAGCGATGATCACAGCGGGCTCCATGCTCGCAGTGCTGTGGCGTCCGCGCTGTAACCGACCAGACAAGGGCGCGAACAGATTTCCCGCCGGCGCTTTCAGGGAGGGAGGGAGGGCGTGATTGACGGTTCAATGACGACACTAACCCAAAACCACCCACATTTTTTCCCCCAGCAGGCATTGCGAGCTCTACCCAGCATTCCAATGGGCAGCGGGGACTGCGGGAACTGTGGGATAGCTTCCCACAGTGCACCGCTTCCAAAGTCGACGCTGGCCCCATGAATGTGGACTCAGAAGTTCGAATTTGTGTATTTAGTATGGATACACAAATTCGACTTCATAAGGTCGAATCCACAAATTCGACTTAAGTAGATTCGAAATAGTCCTGTAGTGTAGACAAGGCCTGACTTCAGTGAGAGCAGGATCGGGACCAAAGTGGCTTTCAAAGTCCAGTGGTAGAATGAAGCTCCCTGACTCCCAGTTGTGTGGTCTATCAGCCAGGCCACGCTGCATCCCATCTAAGCAAACCACAAGCTTATCATTAAAATTCTATACAACACATTCACTGTAAGCTACATTTGAAGAGGAAAGTTAACATTTTGATAGACGTTACCTGGGAGAAGTCGCTTTTTCTGCTATGGACATTTGCTTATTCTAATGCACAGTTTATCAGAAGAATGAATATGGATACTTTCTAAATGAAATTTACTAAGTTAATGGTAAGGTGCTGTTAAATAAGAAGGGGAAACTGTCCTTCTCAGCAGCCTCTCCTTGCCTATCTCAGTGTGTAAGCAATCAAAATTATATCTGACATAAGTCTAGACATGATGGAACAACAAATAGGAAAACATTTAAAAATTAAATAGGCACCTTAACTCACTGAGCTCTCGGTTATGCACAGCTCTTCTAGAGACATTTTATGTAGCCCAACAAAAGACTAAAATGTTATCTTTATTTTATGAAAGATGATAGGATTTAAAATTCACCTAGTCATTGTAAATTTTGTCTGTTCTGCAAATTATTTTATTCAACATACACCAAGTTATAATCAGCAAAAAGGGAAACAAATTGTTTTTTAAATGGCAGAAGAAAGGACTTTTGTCCATTATGTTTAAAGTATGCAGCAGCTTTTAAAGAGCTAATACTGTATAAACGGGTAAAGAAGTAGTTTTACAGGATTGTATAGAGCTGTATGAACCATCATGTTGAAGGACATTAAAATGTCACAATGCTGAATAAGGAAACTACAGTACTATAACTAGATGTTACACTACCATCTACTGTCCTTTCTGAAAAATGCAGGTACTTATTTGATATTCCATGCTTTAGCTTCTTTGAGATCTAATATTCTAGTCTTTCTCCAAGGTCCAAAAGAGAAATTACAGTTCACCAGACTAACAAAAAATATTTATCATCTGACTCTGAATATTACCAAAAAATATATAAATAAATAAATAAAATTAAGCTACATTAGCCACAATCAACTTTTTTTTTTTTTTTGTAAAACAGTGTATTGACAATTTCATTTCTCTGTAATTTTCCCAGTGGAATCCCCAGTCTTGCAAGTGATATAATAAATCTTTGGTTGCAGAGGCCTGTGCGGTAAGCTCTAGTGTAATGAAAGGAGTTTCCTCAGAAAAAATTTCCTTTTTGCTTCAAGTGAAAGTTGTATGCAGAAAAAAGTAACAATGCTTCCTTTTGGGTGTTTGTGAAAGACTGAAAAGTCAAATTTGCTTTGTATGTGAAATTTCTTGCATGACTACTTTTATAATTAACATAGTGGAAGCTGAAGCATTTGTAGTATTGGTTATCTCAAGTGTCAATCTAAATATTTAGGGCTAGTTTTCCATTTACATTTATTTTGCTTATAACCTACAATGCAGATGGCACTGGATCTCTCAAACTCTTGTTAAATCTAGTTACATTTTAATCATTGTAAAATGAAAAAGGAAATTAAAGCGCTGTGATTCAGATAGGCAGAAATAAGACATTTAATATAATATGTAACCGACTCCCAAATCCATATCCTGGACACTCTTCAGAACTCCAGCCATAACACAGTCTATAACATTGTGACAATGACCTCTCCTACTTCAAGTATCTGGGACATACAAGGCTTATGCTCAATGTCTGGAAATAAACACCAAACTTCATTCAGGAGCTCTAATACAATGAGACACTGTATTTTTTAAACACCTGAGCAGGCAAATATGCTCATAAATACTGCCCTTGTGGCTACAAGGAACTGCAATTACACAGTCTAAAGAAACAAAAGGAAGTCAGTTGTGATCGTCTAGTACAACTCCAAGTAGAACTAGCAAAGTACATCACTCCTGTAATGAAAGCTTAGCCAATCTGTGGGTCATAATACTCAGAGATCTCTTCACACCTGCAGTATACCTACCTTTTTGCTCTATATATGCCACATACCATCTCCTGCACTATGATTAGGATTATTTCCCCAACATACATTCAGAAAACAAAACTTTCAACTGCATTTGTGGAGGCACACAGTGCACCTACAACACTACTATAACAAGTCCCTGCAAAGAACAGATTAAAAAAAAAGCCCACAAAGAACACTGCAACAAGCTAGACTACAACAGATCTTTGTACTGAACCGTCACACCAGCAAACTATCTCATTACAAAGCAACAGAGAGTCCTGTGGCTCAGATCCAGACTAACACGGCTACCCCTCTGATACTATCTCATTACAGTTAACCCTCCTAATATTGTGGTGTCTATCTGACCTCAACATTCACAATAATGAAAAATTTTTATTTACCTGACAAACCTCTGCCGCTTCACACATTAAGTATTCTAAAACTTGGATTAAGTTAATCTTTCCACATTGGTTTTATCATCCAACCTACCTATTCTGGTTTTTGAGTAGCAAAGAAGTCACTAAAAAGCTTATAGGATCAGTTAGATCTATTAATGTTAGTCAATGAGGAAAGTGATAATACTACACCTCCAAGGTTTTTGGAAGTCTCTTGAACCCCAACACATACAAAAAATTAAATAAAACATGAGACACAAACCGCTGCTGCTTCTTTCTTTAAGTGTTCTCAAACTACAGTGAGGATAACCTATTAGCATTGATTTTATCTGCATATCCATTCTGGTTTCAGTTTAGTGAAAAAAGTCACACAAAATGTAATGGGATCAGTTAGACACCCCTCCCCCCCAATTAATTATGCAGGTATTCTAGCACGAGAGTGTTATTTTGAAACAGCAGTTATGATATGGTTATATGAATTTTTCAGCATTGTTTATATCATCATCAGTGTCAATGTTTTTTGTATTTCAAGAAAATGCACCAAAATGGACCTGGGGATCTGAGATAGCAGATAACATTTGCCTCATGTATCATAAGTGTCCAGCAAATTGAGTTTCTTTGTAGATAGCATTTTCAGTGATTTTCTGGGAAGCTTATACTTGCTAGGAAGAGTTTCTGGGGAAAGCCACAATTATCAGACAGATTTTCTGGCAAGTTCACACTTCACAGATTCTGTTGCTGGGGCAAACGCTCCCTGTTGCACTGCACATGAACATTGCATGTGTGACTGCACATACTGTTTGGATTTTGTTGACTTGCATGTGGAATAATAAATCTTTGAGTAAGAGACGAGTGTTTCTCAGGGAGCTGGGTACAGAAATGGTGCCGAAAAGGAACAATGAAGCCTTGCCTAAGGTTTCTAAGGAAGCAGCATCTAGTGTGCCGGGTATTAATCCAGAGCCTAAGAAATGGGGAAGATAATACATCTGCTCCAGAGAACAAGACAAAAACACATAAAAATGTGCAAAGTGTAAAAACTTTACATATTAAAAACATCACCTATTTGCCCCATTTCTTCAAAGTAGTAAGCTATTTAACTGCCACTTTATTGTGTTTATATTGTTGCTATTGCTATCTATTTTCATAGGTCACTTAGATCCTGACACTTGTATAGTGTGTAGCATTTTTTATTTTTTTTTTAAAACGTTTTGATCAAGGGGTCAGTTAGCAGGTGTCTAAACACCAATAAAACACCTGCGGGTGGCCTGTATAAGCTGACTAATGTAGGCATGCCCTTATATCCCAACACAAGTACTGTACAGCGTGCTTCTGAATCTAGGAAAGTTTTAATTTGTTCACAGTTTTATTGTTCACTAGTTACAATAAAGTCAGTTTTAAATGTATCCCATGTGTCTTTTCCCAAATTCTAACATACTAGGGATCTCAAAAACCTCAATACAGAAATAGCTGGGTGATTTTCACATACAAGTGTTAAATATGGAAAACTAAGACAAACTCACCAAATATAAAATCAGGGAGTTTAACCATACACTAGTGGTGGAAATTGGGAGGCAAAAAGCAGAGTCCAACCCTCTAAAAGAATGATTGTGCAATCAATCTGACAGAAAGATGCTTCCCACTTCAATGCCCCAAAAGATATTTGATCAGATTACCAGGCATCACAAGAGGCTTTTTGTTAAATAGCAATGAGGAAAAAGTGATGGAAGAAAGGAGAGAGAGAGAGAGAGAGAGAGAGAGAGATGGTAGAAATAGCATCGTACTAGGTAGCAACCTACCACTGGATCAGGAATGAACATTATGGCAAACAGACTGAAGATCAAACCCAAACCACACTTTATAGCCATATCCTGGGTGGATCAGATATCTCTGTCCAATACCAGAGTGATTTTTTTTTGTTACATTTTTGAAAGAGTTGTGCAGTTTGTCAAAAGAATCAAGTCTCTTTGAATTGAGTTGAGTTGAGCCCTTGCACAATGGATGGAGTGACAGCACTGGAAACTGAAATCTCCCATTCAGCTGCAGAAGAGGAACAGCAGGAACAGTGGCAAAGCAAGTTTTTCCATACAACTTCATCAATATGCCTCATACTTGCCTTGAAGGAGGAAAAGGTAGTTAACTCTTCAGAGTCATATAATCCTTGATTTCTCCACTACCAACAAAGGATACTGATTAGTATCAGAGTTGGCAGTTTGTGTCACATGGACACTTGTCCCAGAAGAACTTGACAGAGACCAACAATTCCTTTCACTTCAAGTCAGCAAACAGTCAGATATACAATCAGCTGTTCTATTCAAGTATTAGAAGCACATTTAGGGGAGTAACATATAACAAATTTAATAAGACAAAATAGCTTAGAAGATTTATGCAGAGTTCTCTAAAAATATATCTTTCATTAGATGAATGTTGTATGGTGGTCCCTCCTTTGTCTTAGTTGCCACGAGATTCTGCAACTGAAATCAAGGCAGGGAGTTGCAGTATAAAGAGCTCCCATCATGCTCCAGGATTCACAAGTAGATTTTCCCAGCCTCATGCAGAAAAGAAAGTTCAATTATACCTAGAGCACCGTGTCTACCATTTCCAACTCTAGAATCCTGCAGAGGGCTCTCTATGGGAGGCAGGATCTGTGCAGGTGTAGGGATGGGAATTTGGTGGAATTTGGAAAATGGCAGCTGTGATGGAGCAGGATCTCATTAGGTGGCTAAATCAACAAGACTGTACTACTGATGTAAATATTTAAATAAAAAACAAGCACATCTTTGAAGGTATCTGGAGTTGTAGCAGTATTTCCATTCTGCTGCACCAGACAGCCATACCAACCAGGGTCAAGATTTAGGTCAGGCTTAACATGGAGCCTTGCCCACGAGGCAGCCCATAAAAGCAGAGACAACAATTTCAGTGAATTGTCATTCTTCATAACTTTGGCAAAGCAGAGACATTTGAGTTCTAAGAAAATTTGGGAAAGACAGCATTGCATGGGTTACACAGAGTTCACATTCTGAGTGGTTTTGTTTGTTTAATTTTTATTGGGGAGCTGCACAGTTGCAAAGGCTAGAAACTTCCATTTTTTCTAACAAAAGCTTAGATTCAACAGAAGTTCATGGCATTTCCCAGGAATGCTTCCTAATGATCATTAGTGATAGGCTCTCTTAATATTGATGTGTCTAGATGTAAAATTTGTGGCAATTTCAGAATGTGGCTCACTAATTGTGAATTTCTATATGGACAGGAATTACTCTGTTTTGTTACCAGCTGAAGCAATATTCTATCCAGGAAAACAAATTTTTACTTCATAGCAATTGTACTATGTGAAATGAATGATGTACACTAGACTGACGCAAGAGAGTAATATCTATTTCAGTCATCAATCTGCAAACACATCAGGTTCAGTTATATATGCATTGCCAGCAGATCGTCTAGCTTTTTTTAGCACAGCTGGTTCATAATCCCATTCAGGCCAGTTCAACAATTTACTCACAATGTATCCATTAAAAAAGCTATAAAAAATGAAAAATTCTAAGTATTTTAGCACTTTCTAGTTTACTTGGTGTAGTTTATTTTGCAATTTATTCAAATCAAATAGAGGCAGGGAAATTTGCTTTGGATTACATTCCCATGACCGAATGGTTCTGAAAAAACTGTCAGGTTTCCTGTTAGCTCACCTGCACAGTCCGTCATCAGTCTGGGCTCCCAGGGTCCATAGCTCCAGGATAGCCCCAGAGCTAGGGCTCCATTCCCTTTTACAGAGAGGGAGAGAGACTTCCAAAATTTTTAGTTTTCATTTGAAATTTGTATGTAGCAAAATTTCAGAAGAGTAAAATTCTTTGTCAAAGTGAATTACCTTTCTTCACTCAGCTCTCATAATTACTGTATTTTGTCAAGAAAGTTTGCAAAAGGAACAGTGTAATGTTCTGAACACTAAGTCTCCCATATGCTAATTTTACACTCACAACTGTGCTTCCAGTGAAGTCACTTCCATTACATCAACAACAAAGCAGAATAAGACTCCTTGTATCCAGCAGATCCAAGCCCTTAATAAGTGCTGCTATCTCGGTAACATCTGTTCAGTTCACTTCTTTATCATTTCCTCACCAATCAGCAGTGTGAAGTAATTCAAGTGACTTAATATCATGGCTACTGGAAAAGGAACATGGGAGAGATGATAAAGCTCCTTTATCATTGAAGCATCATCTACACTTCAGGCATTTTGAAGTGGAGTATGTCAATAACCTCTTTCAGCTATTACCAAAACCATCAATTTTCACAATGATCTCCTTCTCAGAAGTCTAATAGCTATCAGTTTGCTGAACTATTTTACAAGTTGGTTAGTAGGCTTCTCTTAGAGTATGTGCAAAGATCTCCCTTCATTTTCTCTGAAACACAACTACTTATGAGGAGTAGTAACATGGCTACCACTCTGACAACTACTTAATGTGTTTGTAGCTCTCCTATCACTCCTCTATAATCTACATAGAAGTATATAGAACTTAAGGGAAGATATACACTTCACCATAAGAAAAGTTGAGTTTAGTTCATCACCACAGTTCTCCTAGGAGGTCCAAAAAAGTGACTTCCCCACCCCCAACCTTCAAGTTTATCTCAGAAAGATAGGAAAATTTCCAAGAAGGTAATTCAACAAATGTGGTATTTCAGACTAAACATATCTCGTGTCCTTTTCCTCAGTTACAGGCATGAAGATCAGTACAATGGAGTTCATTTTAAAATGGCACTACCTGTGGATGGGTTCCAACCCAGGATAACGCTTCTGGGCTGGAGGTAGCCCTGCAGGCATCCTGCCCTCCATTCCCTCTTAGTTCTTTGCAGTGAACTAGTGTGACCTTCTCTTTTAATCCTTAACTATAGAGATGTCAGGTCAATGCAGAGACAAAAACAGGGACACAGTTTGCACTGCTTCTGCCCATGCTGTAACTTTTCTATACTAAATTAAAGAATTCAGTCTCAGGTTGTCAAACCTACACCTGTCATGAGCATTAACTAAAACAAAGCTTTAACTTGCCTTTGTACTCTTCCCTTTTTCCCCCCACTCTTTGGGTCTCCCTCACCAATCCAGCTCTCCTCACCTCCTTTCCTCCTCTAACCTATATTCATAAATCTTTCTTTTTTCTCCTTTCTATTCAATCTTTTTCCCACCTTGCTTTAGTTTTTGGTTATCCTCACATCACACTCATTTTCTCCTACTGCCTCTCCCCCTTCATAACATTTGTTTTGAAGTTGCTATTTAACCTGCATGCCAAACATTAAACCAATGTCTCCAAAAACCAAAACAAACAGTGGCCAGAAAGGTCATTCATTCATAAATAAATAAGCAAGCAAGCCACCCAGCCCCATTAACTTTAGTGTGGTTTGACAGTGTAATTGAGCACAAAATTTGGATTACTGCATTTAAAAGTTGTAGATGTGTTAGTTGCTACAAAGATGTCATGAAATAGCATGTTACACAATGCATAAGAAGGTTGCATGGTATCGGACTTCATTTCAACTGAAGAAAAAATATCCAAAATATTTCATATTCTACGCTATTGGGGAATATTTTGTAAGACACCTAAAGTCAACTTGATGACTTGCTTTAACTGTCTGGAGGAGCCTCAGTATTTCACACATTAATTATTTCAATATGACTTCAAAGTTCACATAATAAAAAATTTCTTATACGATTTTAGCAGAAAGAACGCATCTGACCTTCAATACACAATCTATTTTGCTATTCTAATAAAGAATTTAGCTATTAGAGTATGTAATTAATCTGTTCTTCTATCAAGAAAGTAACAAGACAAAGTTCACTTTTCAAGTATACATATTTAAACCTAAATAACCTTATGGATTCAAAACACATTCCAAGTCTCTAAATGAAGTTCTCTTTAATCTTAGTTTCTTCACTATCTATTTTAAAATACCCACAAAATTATTCCCCATGATGACCTATTTGATTATGAAAGGTCAAAAAGCAGATTCAGCAAGCATATCCTCAACATTCATAACGGATACCAAATTCACACAATTGAGACAAACGGGCTTCATAGATTGTAAATCCAGAAAGAACAATAGTGTTCATTTAGTCTGATTTCCTGCATAGCGCAGTCATAGGGCTTCCCTGAAATAATTTGTGTTTGAACTAGAGCACAGCTTTTAGAAAAATTAAAAATTTTCAGTGACAGAGAATCCATCACAACCTCTTGGTAAGTTGTTCCAATGGGTAATTACCTTCACCGTTAAAAATTTCCACCTTATTGTCCGAATTTCACTAGCTTCAACTTCCAACCAATGGATCTTGTTATACCTTTCTCTGCTAGATTGAGACCTTTCTATTTTGAAATTTCTGTTCTCTACAAGGACTATCAAGGCATCCTTTAACAACTTCTTTGATAAGCTACAAAGATTAAGTGCCTTGCTTTTACTATAAAAGCTTGATTTTTTTGACACAGAGTCAGTACCGATACTGTTCTAAAAGTACATCTTACAAATACGATTCAGCATAAAAACACAACTTGAAATATGTAAGACAAAAAATTTAGAAAATACTAAGTTATTCAATAAAGAAAATGTCTAGAACTATTTAATCTATAAATTAGATTCCAAATACAGTACTGTACCTCTGTTTCATATAATAAAGTTATTAATATATCTTTTATCTTCTGTAAAAAACAGCAACACAAGAGAGTGACAAACCTGATTATCTGATTCCAAGTAAAGCTATTGAGAGTTCCGGGTCCCGGTAAATAAAAGAAAAGAAAAATAAAAAATAAAAACAGATTATTTTAAATTATAAAAATAAATAAATAAATCAATAAATAAAATAAGACAGCCCATCCCCACAATTCTTAATGTTTTTGCAAGGAAAATCTAGAACAGCAGTTCTCAAACTATAGGTCAAGACCTCATTTTAATGGGGTCACCAGGGCTGGCTTAGAGTTGCTGGGGCCCAGAGCCAAAGCCAAAGGCCGAGCCCCACTGCCCAGAGCCTGAAGCCAAAGGGCTTCAACACTGGGCGGCAGGGCTAGGTTACAAGCCCCCTGCCTGGGGCTAAAGCCTTTGGGCTTTGGCTTTGTCCTCCCCACCCCAGCCTGGGGCCATGGGGCTCAGGCTTCATTCCCCTCCTCTGGGGTCATGTAGTGATTTTTGTTATCAGAAGGAGGTCATGATGCAATGAAGTTTGAGAACCCCGATCTAGAAAATTCCAATGTATTTATAAATCTATATATTTCAATTGTGCTACAGAAAGGTTTGGCATATCTTGGATCACCTATTCAAACATTTTGTTACCAATATTTCAGCTTGGACATGTTTGTTAAGTAGGTAGAACCGCATATAAATTAAGGAACAATGATATCTACTGTGGCAAAATGACAAACGTATTCATAAGTCATATTTAAAGTGGAAAGAATAAGGGGTTAACTACTTCAGATCAACTCAGCAAAGTACTGAGATAATGAAATTCTTAAATTGGAACAATGGGTGCTGTCAAACTAGATGAGCTCAGATTGACTTTGGATGTCATTAAGGCCAATTACTGTGCAACAAATGCCAGTTAAGGGATCCTGCAAATTGTGCCTAGGGAAATACTTTGGTGAAGAGCTGTATATACAATTCCTGTGTATGCCCCAGGAACCAAAGATTAAGTTATTTGAAAAAAATGAGTTTTTGAGGGAGTTCAAAAGTCAGATACAAAAGACTCCTACCTCAAATATCATATCCGTCTGTGGGTCTTTTAAAGAGCAGATATGTTGAGTATGGTGGGGGCTACTGCTTGTGCAAGAGAATCAGCACACCCAGCTGTGTGATCTGTCTTTGTGAGTAGCTATGCGGGACTCTTGTCTTCTCTGCATCAGTCCTGTATGCCATATTGGAAGTGGCTCCCTTGCCAGGACAAAGGGAAGAAAGAGTAAAGGGCACTGGAAGAGAGGAGGGGGAAATATTACCAATCCCCCCGCCCAAAAAAATGAAACATGTGACAGTGATGGCTTGATGTGATGTCTGGGGTAGGCCCTGCCACCTCTTTAATCTCTTCCATCATAATCCAACAGAGAAATCTCTTTTCTGGTATTATTAAGAGGCCTGTATTCGAGAGTATGTGCCAATATTCCTGGGTTTCTTAAAACTTTAAAGTTCTGCCTAGATGGGAATCTTCTGTGTTTTGAATCTGATTACCCCGTAAAGTTACCTTCCATCCTGATTTTACAGAGGTGCTTCTTTTACTTTTTCTTTATAATAAAGTTCTGCTTTTAAGAACCTGATTGGTTTTTAGTGTCCTAAAAACCCAAGGGGCTGGTCTATGCTCACCTTGTTTGCTCTCAAGCCTCCCCAGGAAAGGGGGTGAAGGGACTTGGGGGGGATATTTTGGGGAAACAGGAACTCCAAGTGGTCCTTTTCCTAAATCTTTGTCTAACTCACTTGGTGGTGGTAGCGATACCGTTCCAAGGACAAAGAAGAATTTGTGCCTTGGGGAAGTTTTTAACCCAAGCTGGTAGAGATAAGCTTAGGGGGTCTTTCATGTGGGTCCCCACATCTGTACCCCAGAGTTCAGAGTGGAGAGGGAACCCTGACATAGGCCTACTTTATTCAACAGCTGACGAAAAAAATTTCCCTCTCCATATTGCAAAAGCTCTTGTCCCTAATTCTTGGCCTCAATCTTCCATTACTGTAGCCATATGTATCTCCTGGAGGCAAAATGAAACAGCCTTTCCTGAATATCTTAGGGACTTCAATGATGATTCATCCAGGGTAATAACCATAGGAAATTTTAAAGGGGGGAGGGGGGAGCCAATCTAGCAGTCAAAAGGATTGGGACAGAGAAGGCAAACTAATGTAATCTTTCAGGTTCCACATGTAGGTTGTCAGAAAGACCAACTTTGCATAGATTCATAGAGTTTACAGCCAGAAGGGATCATTTGTTCATCTAGCGTGACCTCCTGTATATGACAGGCCATTAAATTTCACCTACTTATCCTGTATGGATCCCAATAAATTGTGTCTGACTAAAGTACAACTTCTAGAAAGACATCCATTCTTGATTTGAAGACATCAAGACACAGATAATCTGCTACTTCCCTTGGTAGCTGGTTGCAATGATTAATTAACTTTAATTAATTATTATTATCTGACTTGGGCTTCCAGCCATTGGTTTTTTTTATGTCTGTCTCAGATAGTTATTATTTCATCTAATCTCTCTTTTTGATAAAATACACAGATTTATCTCTAAGGCTTTGTCTATACTGGCAAGTTTCTGCACGGTAAAGCAGCTTTCTGCGGTGTAACTCTTGAAGTGTACACACTGCCAGGCCACTCAGTGCACAAAAACTGTGCAGTTGCAGCGCTTAAAAAAAAAAAAAACACTCTGATGAGAGTCGTACAGCTTTCTGTGCTGGGGCTACAGTGCTGCGGTGCCAATGCAGACACCCTGGTCAATTACAGCGCTGTAACTGGCCTCCGGGAGGTGTCCCACAGTGCCATTCTCGCCTCTCTGCTCATTGATTTGAATTCTACTGCCCTGCCCTCAGGTGACCAACCGTAAGCCCCACCCCTTGAATTTCTTGGGAATTTTTAAAGTCCCCTTCCTGTTTGCTTGGTGATGCCTGCAGTGGTCTCAGTGCATCTTTACAGGTGACCATGCCTGCTCCATGCACCAGGCAATCCCCCGCTTGGAACAATGCCAAGTTGCTGGATCTCATTAACATTTGGGGAGAGGAGGCTGTCCAGTCCCTGCTGCGCTCCAGCTGCAGGAATTATGACACCTACGGACAGATTTCATGATGCATGACAGAAAGGATGCATGACTGGGACACAGTGCAGTGCAGGGTCAAAGTAAAGGAGCTGCAGAATGCCTAACACAAGGCACAGGAGGCAAACCACCACTCCGGCGCTGCATCCACGAGCTGCCGATTCTATAAAGAGCTGGACGCGTTACTCAGTGGTGACCCCACCTCCACTGTGAAGGCCACCATGGATACTTTGGTGGCTCGCATACCAGTCGAGAGTGGACCGAGCCAAGAGAAGGAAATCTTAGACCAGGATGTGGAGGGGGAGGGGGACCCAGAGGCAGAGGACGACTCGGAGATCAGAGATGCATGCATCCAGGAGCTCTTCTCTACCCTGGAGGAGGCTAGCCAGTCACAGCTGTCGGAGCTTGGCGAAGCGCAAAACAGAAGAGGAGGCCCCTGGTAAGTGGCTTTGAATTTGGGAATCGCTGAACAGGATGTTGATTCACTCCCTCACTTCACGGGCGGGAATCTACCTCAGCGATCTCCATGAAACTCTCATGGAGATACTGGGCAATCCACTGCCACAGGTTCTTTGGCAGAGCTGCTTTGTTTCTTGCCCCATTAAAGATAACTTTCCTGCACCACTCTGCTGTCGCTGGGGCAAGGGGACCATTGCTGCACACAGACGAACCGCACAAGGGCCAGGACAGAAGCCGTAGTCTTGGAGAAGACCCTCCCTTGATTCCCTGCTTACCCTCAGCAGTGAGATATCTTCCATAATGAACACAGCCTGTGGAAAACGTGGGGACAGTAATGATTACAAAGCCTCGCCTATAGTGCTGACTCTCCCCAAGAGCCTCGTGCCTAGTGTACGGTACGGTCCTGAAATACTGATTTCCTCTGACCCTGCGGTTACTCACCGTTTTGGGGGTCTTTTGTCTCATGGGGTCAGCCAGTTAGTGACAGGTATGTGAATATTGCTTGTGTTTTAAACCACTGAATCAGTGGTCTGTGTGTTGCAAACAATATTGCTCCTGTAAAATGTTGCATTTTGGCTTCACAGATATGACCGTGGGAGTCCAGCCTCCCTCTTTGTTATCGCTGGCTGAACGGCTGCCAGAATTAGAAAGTGGCCACAAAGAACTAAAGAAGACTTTCTGTGTGATGTCATGATGCACTCTGCAGCCAAAAAACAAGAACTGAAGGAGTGGCAGGACAGTAAGAAGAGGGACCGAAAGGAGAACGTGATCCACCAGAACGAATCCACAGAGCGGCTCTTTAAAGTTATGAAGTGCCAAGCGGACACGCTCCAGGAATGCTATTAGCACTGCAAACCCTGCGGACTCCCAGTACCCACTGCACTCAACACCAGTCCCTCTGCAGTTTAGCCCTGCTGAAGTACAGTACCCCCTGCACTGTACTCCCAAGGATGAGGTTGCATAGGCTACCTGGACATACACAAATCTTTAACCATCCAGGGACCCCACCTTCTCCTGGACACTCCCTTCCCCCATCCCCCACAGTGCTGATGTGTTTTTTTGTTTGTCTCTTTCCTCCGGTTGTTGATTTTTAATAAAAGAATTGTTTTGGTTTGAAAGCCATCTTTATTCCATTAACTGAAAGCAAATAGAGCCCTGCAAAGCAACAGGCAATTTTCTTAAACCTTCATAGTGCATCATCTGCACCAATCATAATCACCTCCTAGCAATACAAGCACTGCATTCCCGAGCACAGTAACAAATATCAGTGGATTTCCGCTTCAAATTGCTGCGTGAACGCATCCCTGATCGTTATGGCCCTGACTGTGCCCCTCTAATAGCCCTGGTCTCTGGCTGTTCAAATGCAGCCTCCAGACGCTGAGCCACAGCAGTCCAGCCTTGAGTGAAGTTTTCACCCTTCCCTTCACAGATATTATGGAGTGTACAGCACGTGGCTATAAGCATTAGAATATTGTCATCAGCCAAGTCCAGCCTCCCATATAGGCAGTGCCAGCAGGCTTTTAAACAGCCAAACACACTCTCAACAGTCATTCTGCACTTGCTCAGCCTGTTGTTGAACCACTCCTTGCTACTATCAAGGTGCTCCATGTATAGCTTCATAAGCCACTGCATTAAGGGGTTGGCAGGGTCTCCCAGGATCATAATGGGCAATTCAACTTCCCCTACGGTGATCTTCTGGTCCGAGAAGCAAGTCCCTACTTGCAGCTTCCTGAATAGGCCAGTGTTCCAAAAGATGCATGCGTCATGCACCTTTCCGGACCAGCTTGTGTTAATGGCCATGAAACACCCACAGTGATCCACAAGCACCTGATATTCTGTGTGGTTTTCCATAGAACTAATCATGATCCTTAACAAGTCAACAGCTTCAAAACTATGGCATGACAATAGCCATAATAAATTTGTCTCTCTATAGAACAATAAAGAAAACCTATTGCTGACCCGCAGCTGGTAAACATGATTGAGAATGAAAACTCCAAGTTTATTAATAATACCCCCACATAGAAAAATACCCCTTCCAATTAATGTACTTGGTGGGTAGGTGGTCTGGTGGCAGAACTGGAATATGTGTGCCATATATTGCCCCTCCGCAGTTAGGGATGCCTATTTGTGCAAAGCCATCTTCCACAGTGCAATCGCTAAGCACTTCTACAATGGAAGGGCAGCTCTCATTCTCGTGTCCTTGCACCGCAGTGCTGGAGCGAGCTCATCACACAGTCCCATGAATGGGGCTTTCCTCATCTGAAAATTCTGCAGCCACTGCTCATCATCCCAGATGTGCATGACGATGTGATCCCACCACTCAGTGCTTGTTTCCCCAAGCTCAAAAGTGGCGATCCACTGTGGTCAGCACCTCCATGAATGCCACAAGCAATCTTGTGTTGTATCTACTACGCGTGGCGAGATCAACGTCAAACTCTTCTTGCCTTTGCGGTTAAAGGAATAACTCCACTGCCACTCGTGACATGTTAGTGAGAGTGACCAGAATATTGGTCAACAGTGCAAGATCCATTCCTGCAGACCAAAGAGGCAGAGCACACAGTACACAAACCGTTGAAAGATGGCACCAAATACAGACGGAAGCACAGGAATTGCTGGGATGTGAAGCAACACATCATAGGGCATTGGGACAGGAGCCAGGATGCCCCACGACCCCCTCTGCCTTCCCACAACTCTTAGTGGCAGAAAAAGAAGAGATGCTCTGTGGGATAGCTGCCCAGAGTGCACTGCTCCGAATATCGCTGCAAGTGCTGCAAGTGCAAACACGCTATTGTGCAGGCAGCTGACAGTGTGAACACACAATAGCAGTTTCCCTTCAGCGCTCTCTGAATGGTGCTGTAACTGCTGGCAATGTAACTCTGCCAGTGTAGACATACCCTACATCTCTCACTGTATGGCATTTTCTCTAGCCCTCCAATCATCTTATGGCACTTTTCCACACCATCTCCAATTTTTCAACATCCTTTTTAAATGCTGACAACAGAATTGGCTGCAGTATTCTAGTATTAATTCCACACTAAAGTTGCCTGACCTCAAGCAAAGAGATGGAGTGAGAGTCCAACACTCAGGGCAGGTCTACACTACAGCCAGGATTGACGCTCTGAGATGGATCCACCAGCGGTCAATTTAGCAGGTCTAGTAAAGACCCACCAAATCGACTGCAGCTCGCTCTCCACTTGATCCTTGTACTCTACCCCTGACGAGAAGAGTAAGGTAAGTCATCGTCAACCCCCTGCGGTGTAAACCCCATGGTAACTTGACCTAAGATACGTCGACTCCAGCTACTTTATTCACGTAGCTGGAGTTGCGTAGTGTAGGTCGACTTACCGCAGTAGTGTAGTCATAGCTATAGTTTCTTCTTAAAGAGGCCACTATTCTTTAATCAGTAAGCTCTTCATTTCAGAAATCCCCTCCTGAACAATGGACATTGTCGTTTGTATGTATGTAAAAAAACAATGTTCATTAGAATGCATTACAAAAAATACTAGAAATTATTTGCAATTAAACAAAGATTACCATTTGAATATATGGATATAGGCCTCTGATTTGCTTTTTCATTACCATTACATAAAATAAAAAGTAAAATATGAAACCTATTCACGTGTATTATATTTATAAAAGTCAATAGTGGTTCTTTTATATGAACCATTTTCCTTTCTTTGAACCATTTCTTATGAACATGCCTTTCACGTTTAATCTCCATTGAAATATCCTTTCTGTCTGTCTCTCAATAAACTACACTCCCCGAGGCAAGGTTGCATTTGATGTAATTACAGAAGAAGCTGATCAAAGGGCACTGACATTACTTTAATTAACAAGATTAGTCACTGCTGCAGTTCTTCCCTGCTGCTGTGATGTTACTCGCCAGTAGTTATCCACAGCCAAGGGATGTGGCTATCCAATGGCCTGATAACTTTTTTATGCCAGCAGATCAAAACAGTTACTAGCCAAATTGATGAGGCACAGAATAAGTGGCCTAAAAAAGTCACAACTCATAAATCTAATCATGCTATAACAGAAATGAATGAATTCCTTAGAAACTTAGCTCAGCAAAAATAAGCAATGATCTGGCTCCTGGGATTTCTAGTTAATCTAAACTAATATTCCAAGCTACTAACATACTTTGTTAGTGTTAATATAGGCTAAAGCAGGGGTCGGCAACCTTTCACAAATGGTGTGCCGAGTCTTCATTTATTCACTCTGATTTAAGGTTTTGCGTGCCAGTAATACATTTGAACGTTTTTAGAAGGTCTCTTTCTATAAAAGTCTATAATATGTAACTAAACTATTGTTGTATGTAAAGTAAATAAGGTTTTTAAAATGTTTAAGAAGCTTCATTTAAAATTAAATTAAAATGCAGAGCCCCCGGACTGGTGGCCAGGACCCAGGCAGTGTGAGTGCCACTGAAAATCAGCTTGTGTGCTGCTTTTGGCACGGGTGCCATAGGCTGCCTACCCCTGGGCTAAAGAAACAAGGGCATCTGAGAAATTAACTATTACAGATACTATTATCACAAGCTATAGAAGACAAACAACCTGACACTAATTTACCCGTATTTGCACTGAGCCTTGCGTGTTTTCATGCCAAAGTGGGCTACCGGGAGGTGGGGGTGAGGGGATGGAGATCATCAACTATTCTCAAAACAGTCTGAACTTTAAAGGGGATGGGAAGGACACCATGGCTTTCAGTCACAGTTAGCCCTGGGCAGCGCACACACACCAAACAAAGCACCAGCATAGCTTGCAGTCTTATCCTTGGAAAACAAGGAGAACTATGACTATATGCTCAATGACCTGCGATTATTACAGGATCAGTCAACAAGCACCTTGCACTTCGTTTATTACCTTATAAAGGTTTTATTTTAAGATTTTGTCAATGTTGATACCCTCAAAGTTGGCTGTTAAGAATGGTCATTGTTTCTTTGCACTCCATAAATGTGTTTTTTTGAAAATTGTAGTATATTTATTGTGTCACCAAACAAATATCAGAGACCAAAGTAAAATCCCTCCCACCAAATTTATATCAGGAGTTTATAAATCCACGTTCAAGCCAAGTACTGAAAACAGTACACAAAAGCAGCACACTGCAATACTATAGCACACTGTCAGTGGTTTTTTAAGACCTGATTCAGCCATACGGCTCCTTGATGGGCTCTTGTAATGTCCCTGGTGTCTGGCTGTTCAAAATCAGCAGTTTGTCCATTTCATCACTCCACCCTACTAGTAATGCTTCCACTTTAGCTTCACAAATATTACTTGATACACAAGAAGAAGCAATACTAGGAATATTTGCCTCACAGATATCCAGTGTAGTCATGAGGCATTGCTAGAGTTCTTTCAACCTACCAAACACGCATTCAACAGTCATCCTGTACCAGTTTGGACAGTAGTTAAATCTTTCCATGGTGCTGTTCAGGTGCCATGTACAGTTTCATGATCCAAGCAAGCAAGCAGCCACATTCCTCCAAATCACTACTGGCATTTCAACCTCACTAATGTGAATGTGCCAGTCCAGGAAGAATGTCTTTCGGAAGTCCTGTATTCTTAAAGTTGCACACATCATGCATCTTCCCTGACCAGCACAGTTAGTGAAACAGCCTGGTGATCTCCCAGTGTTTGCATAACCATGGAAAAGTACCCTTCCTGTTTAGGTACTCAGACACAAGGTGGGCATGGAAGAAGGATCTGATTATGCAACCTATTGCCCCATCAGTTTGGGAAGCTCACTTTTTTTCAAACTCTCTATTATTTGCTGCACATTACCCAAAGTCACAATCATTTGAAGCAGGACACACTTAATGGCCTTGCACTCCTGGATGACAGCCACCCCCCACAGGTGATTTTTCCAACCCTGAATTGACTGCCCACCAACCACTAGCAGTCTCCAGTTGCAAACTTTCAGGATGTGATTGCCACCTGTTTTTCTATTGTCCAGCAGCTCTCATTCTGGTATCACTGCACTGAAGGGAAAAGATCCAGGAACTTGGCATTCTGGATGCAAAAGTTCTGAAGCCACTGCTGATCGTCCCAGCTGCAAACCCACCAGGCCACAGGCTGAAAAACACCATTCCACCCTGTGGAGCTGGTCAATATATGCCTGTAACACAACGTAATTTTTATTCACTATCTGCATCATCCATTCCTTCTCCTCCTCAGTTGTCTCAGCAGCTTCGTTACAGCACCACCATAATCCTTGAAGTGGTAGTCACTGAAGTTCTGCAAATACAGAAAAATTGTGCACCTTGTCTCTAAAACAGCCACCAGCGCTGCACTTAGCTGTGCTAGATCTCTTAGTCTAATGGATAGAACAAAAAGGCAGCATGAGGGGCTACAGGCATTTTAAAAAATGGCACAAAAGTTACGGAATAGAGGAAAGGGAATTTGTGGGAACTAGTCCCTGAGCTCCCATAATTTGCTGGACACAGTCTAGTTCCCACAATGCACTGCAAAAGTCTCCCACAAGGCAGAATAGTGGCCCAGGGATACTGGAATGCCTACACATGTTGCATCACATCTTTCGCCAACACAACATCTCACTATGAGGACGTGCAGCACCGACAAGAGCGGCCAAGTGTGCACTCTCTCTAGCAACACTGGCAGCTGTAAGTAGACAAAAGTTCAGTTGGCGAATCTTGCTAATGTAGACATGGCCCCAGAAGAGCTACCCTGGTGGTAGAAACAATAGGGAATTTTAGGGAAAAAGTAGCATAGAAAACAGTCTACAAAGCAAATAGAATGCCAGTGGTTCCATGGCAGTTGAAGGACAATTGGCCAGAAATAAGAGCGAAAGCAGCATGCGTAACACGTGTGCTGCTCATCCATTAATAAGTGCTGATGTTGGAAGGGATCAGAAATGAGAACCATTTGGGAAGTGTTACGTTCTGACACAGGGGTAAAAAAGGGTGAATACCACCCAATAAATTCTGTAGAAACCAGTCACTGTCAACAGAAGAAAGAGACTGAGTGCACTCCTCTGATGAGAATTAAAATTGGTGAGCAGAACCAAAGTTGAAGATGGGAGGGATAGCTCAGTGGTTTGAGCATTGGCCTCCTTAACCCAGGGTTGTAAGTTCAATCCTTGAGGGGGCCACTTAGAGAGCTAGGGCAAAAATTAGTACTTGGTCCTGCTAGTGAAGGCAGGGGGCTGGACTCAATGACCTTTCAGTGTCCCTTCCAGTTCTATGATCTAGATAAGCACTTTTGCTCCTGGATATAAAGAGCTTCACAATAATTTACAGAAAGGGATTACAGGAGTTAATATATATAGGAAATATATAGATAAGAGGAATATTATGATGATTCTTAACATCTGGCAGTGGAAGGACTTTGAAATAAAACATACTTGGGAAAATTAAGATTTAGATACTATTGCAAGAGAAAATGGACATTTTAAGGTTTTAAAACATGGATTATTGAATAGAAATATCAATAAAAAGAATAAAGGGGCTTTCCACAAAATTTACAAATTCCTATATGATATTTTCCTAACCAAAGGATGCATGTAAGCATGCCCTGTGGTATAGTAGGAAAGACCAAGATTACAGAGGTCTTACTCTGTAATCATCCCTATTTTCCTCCAAAAAGTTTCTTAGTAAAATATTGCAAAGCACTGATAAGAATTTGTAAACTGGCCCTACTCATTAGGGACTTAATTAGGAAACAGAAAAAAACATTTACCTCATGCCATGCAGAAGTCTATTCCCACTACCCAACATATGATTAGCCACTACATTAATTCTCTACGGCAAATTGGCTTTCTCTCATGAATTATGAATTAGCTACTTCAAAGAATAAACTCTTTTTCCTTTTTAAAACTGACAATCTTGCAGAACAAATTTAATAATTTTCTCTTGGTGATATAATGATCTTGATTTACATGAAAACAAACTTTAGGATCATTTCACACTTTTAAAGTCACAGTTATGAGTCAGTACTAGATGAGCTGAGACACCACTGGTCCAAACTAGTTTTGGGTATTCTCTGGTTTATCAAATCAAAATCCCACACTGCCCATATGAACTGTGTACTTTGCATATACAGTATTCTGTCATTCCTGGAAGCTCAAAACTAATGAGACAGACCCAAAAAGTCATGAGGGTTTTTTTTTTTGTTTTTGTTTGTTTTTTAAAAGATTAAATTATGTTTAGGTCTGTTTTCCAATTCTTCCCTCTCCCCACCCCCAACGCATATGTGACAGAAACAATGCTTCAAACGCTTGCAAATTTATACTAAGTAAGGCAATTTCGGCCCCGGTGGCAGAAGCTCTCACTACAAGACTCAGTGAAGACCAGGACATCACTGTGCTAGTCCCTGTCTGGAAGAGTTTACAATCTACAGCAAAACATAGTGGTGCATTTAATGTGGTCACTGAACTTGTTTCGTATGGGGCTACCAAACATTCATTAGATGGGAACAACTATTAATCCCTATTGAGCTGGACTTGATTCGAATTGGTGATCTACATGTCAGAGGCAACCTAACTGATTAGCGTACCCCAGGCATCCACCCATACAATAGCTAGTGTTACACCTTCTACTATAGGGGTCCAAAAAAAACCCAAACAAACAAAAAGTCTCTCTCATTTGGAGGATTTCCAAAAAGGACTGTTTCAAATGTGTATTTTTTATTAATCTAGCATGACGTTGACAGTGAAGTTTACCTGGGAAACTGAAGTTTGCCTTCTTACTGGCAAGGTAGACTTTGGGTAATAATCAGGTTCAGGTTGCATGTTGTTCTTATGCTGCTTTTATGTGGAAAAAGCAACTCAAATTTAATTGTGGTGCCTCTAAGGTGCATCTCCCACATATTCACCAGGGCCTGACTCCTGTAACTGGAGCCAGGTGGATGAAAAAGTCCACATGCACATACAACCACAGGATCAAAGCATTAAGATCTTAATTCTCTGCATGCTGTAAAGTCCTTCCCATCATTATATTAGGAAAGTCAGCCAAAAATTAAAATGTACTTTTAAAATATATCTACTCTGTCAGCTGCTGATGTGCAGATTACTCTCTGGTTGGAAGCAGCAAAGAATCCTGTGGCACCTTATAGACTAACAGATGTTTTGCAGCATGAGCTTTCGTGGGTGAATACCCACTTCTTCGGATGCAAGCAGTCATCTGGTTGGCACAGTATTGACACCTTCTTGGGCTACATCCATTGGAGAACTACTGTAACAAGTACAAGATGAACACTGCCTAGTGATATCTGAAGGGAACTGGAAAACTGGCTCAATAATGCCAAGGTTAAGTACTTCTAAAAGCAGCTGAGTTTTTTTTACCCCCACCATTTTATTATTGTCACCAGACTAACTTATCACATAATTAGTTTGTGCTCCATCTGCAGACCTCAGGTGCGCCAATGTCTCATTATTAGTCTACAATTTTGCCAAGCTGAACTCCTCTTTATTATGCTTAACTCTTTCCTACTGCTTTTGAACTGAGGCCCATGAATGACAGCATTAAAGAGCCTCTCATCAATAACTAGATGTTGATGTTTATTTATCTCACAAAAGAGGTTTATTAGAATTTAGTTGAATTTATTTTCTTCTGTAACTGTTGCACAATATAACAATGCCTTTATTTCACAAGATGCAAGTGTTTTAGTATCAATATTAAAAGTTCAAAAAATACTAAATACATTTCTAGCTCACATTTTAAACATATGGACTCCTCCAAATCCCACCAATTGCAACTAAGTATTTCTATTGCATTCCTGCTATAATTATCATGCAGTGTTCCTATTATGAGAAGAAACTGTATAATACTGTAATAAAAACACACATTTTTTTTTAATTTTTTTTTTTGGTCTAAAACCCTCTACTGGCCACAGAATCTAGCTTTAAAGCAATCTGAAAATTTTGCTAGGGTTAAAAAGAGGCCTTGTGACATGCACAGACACAAATGACAAGGCAAAAACCTAAGCCAATTGCAGAGTTCTATTTCTCATTCACTATGTTGGCAAGGGAAGGCAGCAGTGACATGGTTATGTGATCACATTGAGGGTACAAATGACTAACTTTACAGAACCCTAGCTGATTCTGAGATACCAAGGGAAACCCATCAAAGCTTTCTCACATGGATGTAAAATTATCAAGGCCATAAAAAAAAAAAAAAAGCTTTCTCTAGCTTCAAAAAGGAAAAGAAAATAGTCTCTTTCCAAGCATCAGATGTTAAGTGACAGGGTGCACAACAGGGGAAGAAAGAGTGTTCCTCCTTTTAATCACCACCTGGCGTACAGGCCACCACAGAAGGAGGCAGGATCATAGCCCTATTCTCACCTCTGTACTAGCCATCAGAGCGAACTATCCAGAGAAAGGGATACACTTGCCCCTCATCATGACTGACAGGGAGCTCTAGGAAGCATCATGGAACAGTGATTCCCAGTGCTCCTAATAGGCCAATACAGATCTGCACCTCCCTGAAATGGGGAAGGAATTACTGCAACAATCTGATTATAAGGTTTTTTGTTTGCTGCTCCAGAACTTGTTAAAATTCTAATGAACAAATCTATTTATGTTATACCTGCTCAGCCTCTTCCTTGATTAATGTTTCTTGGTGCTGCTGAAAATCTACTCTGCCTTTTTAAAGGCTTTTGAACTTTTTGCAACTATCGAAATTGACATATATGACCAGACAAATATAATGTTTGACATTTGGCAGCTCCAGTGTGTATATGGAAAACTTACTTTTAACATCTGGCTGAAATCACGAGGGCAATTTAACAAAAAATATTGCTGTCACATGAAAAATAATTCTAAAATTATAAATAATTTGTTTTAAAAGGTTTTTCTTTTTGCTGCACCATCAAAAATCAAAGACAATAAAAACTTTTTCTTCAGGGCTAGAGTAGCTCAACTAGTCATCCTGTTTCTATTTCTTTTTTAATATTTCCAATGAGAACATAATGCTAAAGAAGTGTGCAAGATGTTATTTAAAATATTATACTCTACAGCAGAGGTGGCCAAACTACAGCCCGTGGGTCACATCCTGCCCTCCAGCCTGTTTAATCTGGCCCTTGAGCTCCCACTGGAGAGCGGGGTCTGGGGCATTCCCTGCTCCCATGCTCCAGCTGGGGAACAGGGTCGGAGACTGCTCCACAAGTGCATGCCAAGGCTCCCGGAAGCAGCAGCATGTCCCACCTCCAGCACCTATGCTTAGAGGTAGCAAGGGGGCTCCACACGCTGCCCCCACCCCAAGTGCCACCCCTGCAGCTCCCATTGGCCAGGAACTGCGGCTAATGGGAACTGCAGGGGTGGTGCCTGTGGATGGGGCAGCACATGGAGCCATCTGGCCACACCTCCACACAGGCGCTGGAGGGGGACGGGAGACATGCCGCTGCTTCCAAGAGCTGCTTGAGGTAAGCGCCTCCCGGAGCCTGCACCCCTGACCCCCTCCTGTGCCCCAACCTCTTTCCCCAGCCCAGAGCCCACTCCACTCCCCATTTCTGGCTCAACCCCAGAGCCTGCATACCCAGCCAGTGCCTACCCCCCCCAACCCAATTTTGTGAGCATTCATGGCCCACCATACAATTTCCATACCTAGATGTGGCCCTCGGGCCAAAAAGTTTGCCCACACCTGCTCAACAGGCTATTAAGTCATTTGCTTAAAATTATGAACCACAGAGGAGTCTCTGTATCAACAGCTGCGCGCGCACACACACAAAACTTAAAAACTGGAGTCACTGATACAGAAGTATTACTTTCAGTGATGGCAGAATTGTTGTGAATTTAGAGCAGCTAGGATGAGTACCTACATCTCACATTTTAAGAAGAAGAAAAAAAAATCAGAGGTTCTGAAGCAATTTGGATACTTAAGATTTTTTTCTAAATAATTAAAGCAAATTTGTTAAAATTCATGTTTAAGTTAAGTATTTATTTGAAAACAAGTTCATAAAGTTCAGTAATGTGCCATCAGGAAACTGCAGACATCTTTGTGCTCAGGAAAAGTCTGCTGCCTCTCCACACTTAGTTTTTCATCAAAAAACTAGCAGAAGATGTCATATTCATTATCGATACTATTGACCACACTACATTCTTCCCAAGCTATACAGCATGCAGGGGTGTTGTGTATTATCTTTCTTCACCAATAGGTCAGTTATCTTCATCTAGATGAAGAGCCTTCATCAAGCACATGGATAAAGTATAGTATACCAAAACACTGTTGTATAGTTACAATGATCATACCATAGATTGATCATTTCAGATTTAGTTTTTCTTACAACAGCCATCCTTTAAAGTATAAATGTTTTATCACAACTACGGCTCTTGATTAACCGTAAACTCACGCAATAAACTCAAATTGCAATAAAAAAAAACAGCAATTAATTGCACTGTTAATAAATTTCAATTGGAATTCTATTGTTTAACTATTTTGCAGCATGTTTTTCTACATTTTCAAACATTGATTTCAATTACAAAGATACAAAGTGTACAGTGCCCACTTTATATTACAAATATTTTCACTGTAAAATGATAAATAGTATTTTTCAGTTTATCTCATACAAGTACTGTACTGCAATCTCTATCATGAAAGTGCAATTTACAAATGTAGTTTTTTAATTAAATAACTGCACTCAAAAACAAAACAGGGTGGATAAAAATCAATGATTTTAAAAAAATAAAAAAATCAGATTTTTTTGATAACATGCTTTTTGAGGAAAAAACCTATCTAAAGATCATTTTAATTAGGATGCATTATAGCTCAAATATATCTCATCATGGAATAGGGACTATAAATTCTAATTCTATACTATGAGACAATATATTCATGTAATGTTTAAGAAAAGTTTTGTAAATGAGTTCCAATAGTTCATAGATTAGGGACCCCAATCTTATGGGGCTCCAGGGGCTTCTGTATAGATTATTTAGGTTAATCTTTCTATCTACCCAATGGGACTCAGTGCTCAGTCTAGAAGATACCATCAGAGATGCTTAGTTCTCAAATTGTGGATTTGTCTCTCCAGAGATAACATGCTTGTTAACAGCAAACATGTAAGTAAATACATAAATACAATAAAATATAGAGGTGAGAAATAACAGACCTCAACTCTATTATCCCTCTGCAAATTTGTGTACAACGAGACAATCCCCTACCTCTCTCAAAGTGAAAAGTTTCAAAAAGCTCAATGAATAGAAGATTGTTGGGGGCGGAATAGATCTGGACAAGGAGAAGAAGTCTAGAGATAAATGTGAGAAGGGAGGGACAGGCAGTAGAAACAAAAGTGAAACTGTTTGAGCAGCATATTCCAGAAGTCTTGAGGTCTTTCTGGGTGTAGCCTTCATTGATTTGAGATCTACCATATCATTCTCTCACTAGAAGGGAAAACCTATAATGGCAGCAAGCCATGAAAGAGACCCAGTTTGGGAATATTTTAATGAAGGTCCTTTATCTGTGGGTAAGATAGACATGTGTGCAAAATGCAAACAGTGCAACAAAGAAATGCAAGACCTGGTTGCCCAGATGAAACATCATGAGACGTGTTCCTTCTCAGGAGGAAGTTGCTTGAAGATGATAAAAGGAACATGTCTGAACATGCAGGATCTTCAGGTTGGTAAACTTTTTTAGTTCATACTTCTTTCTTAAGGAATGCCAGTCTTCCTTCTGGACTAGTCTTGAATTCTCATGTTTGAGCAAGAAATATAGTTGTTACTCTATGGTACTATCATTTTAGATGCAGTTGTGATAAAAAATAAGTAGCTGAAATAGGCAGATCTTCCTTTTACAATTTCACCTTTAAAGTAGTACTGAGTGTCCGTGAATGCAATGAGTAATACTAAATGAGCAGTATGGTATAATAATTAAATAACTGCCTGGACTTAACATACGGGATTTTGAAGACTATACACCTTCAAGATCACCATCATCACTATCAATGATAGTGTTTCAGTCACATCACATATGTCACATAGCCACAGTATATCACCTGCAGCAAAAAGAAGAAAAAAATCTCCATCATCCAGAAACAACCACAGATGAGTTTGTGATAAGAACCAGCAGATTACAAAAAGAAGTAATTGATTAAAAATTGCCCGGTTTGTTTATGCAACAAACTCTCCTTTCCATACGATTGAGAACTCACACTTCATTAACAGGGTTCAGTCATTAAGACCAGGATACAGTCCACCTAACAGAGCAGATGTCACGGGCAAATTGCTGTGAAAAGTGTATGAAAGAGAAATTGTGCAGTGTGCAAAAGGTAGATAATGCTGTTTTATTTTTGAATGCAGGTTTTTTTGTACATAATTCTACATTTGTTAAACTTTCATGATAAAGAGATTGTACTATAGTACTTGTATTAGGTGACTTGAAAAGTACTATTTCATTTGTTTTTTTACAGTGCAAATATTTGTAATAAAAAATAAATAAAGTGACCACTGTACACTTTGTAATCTGTGTTGTAATGGAAATCGATATATTTGAAAATGTAGAAAATGTCCAAAAATATTTAAATAAATGGTATTCTATTATTAATAGTGTGATTAATCACAACTTAACTGCTTAGCAGCCCTAATCACAACACACAGTATGACTATTATAAAAAGTAGCAATGGCCGTCTTAAAAATGTCTTTCACAACAGCAAGAATTATTACTCCTAGTCCCGCAAACATACAAAGATACCTAGGACTGCTTTCACGGATTGCTAGACCTCAATTCACAAGCACACAATTAACACATGAACACAGATCTATTATACATGATATCCCAGATAATTTAAGTTTTCCTTGGTTAAAATCATAGGGCCTGTTCCTGCATATACTTCTCATGCACAATTCCCTTTGAAGTTTATGGAAGAACTGTGCACATAGCATTTACAGACCTTTAACCAAGATCTGTGCCAACAAATTGCTATATATTGCTTTATGTCATCCTCTTTTATATGACCAACAGCCTTTTTTAAAGCAGCATACTACATTTAGGGAACAGTGATGCACTAGTGTACATAAGAGCACCATTTCCTAACCCTAACGTTGCTCAAAGATTAGAATGCTAAAATATCTGCATGGTCTCATGTAGAAGATTAGGGTTGAAAGAAACATCAGGAGGTCTCAAATTGAAATTGTGCTTAAATATTAAGCACAATTTCAAAGGGGAATATTGTTTGTTTCTTTTATTATAGCTATCAAGATGACATAGAAATTAAATTGGATCTACATTTCCTGATTACAGTTAAAAAAAAAACACCACAGAAAAACAAAAACTGTTGCTAAGCAGGTTGTTTAAATCTTCAGAAAAAAAATATTTAAAAATGACAAAGCAATTGCTACTCAGCAATCACCAAAAAATTAAAAATATATATGCGAGGAAATCACATCTAAATGTTAAACTCTTTCAAGTTGATTAAACAAAGGGGCCGGATGGTGGGGGTAGTGAGGGAAATCAATAGCTGTCTGTTACTTTCCATTTTGTTAGAATTAGCAGTCAGTTCTATTAACTATTTCTTGAGACACTTGCTAGACTTACTGACAGTACTTTATATTAATACAAAATAGATAACCTGTATTTTTAAAAAGGGACAGGCTCCAGAGAGCAGCACTCATGTCAATTACAATCATCTGGCTGCTCATTGGACTAGAACTGGCAGAGGGGTGGCATAACAGGCAAGTTCACATTGTATTAACCATGCATCCATGATCCCAGCTAATCCACTATTCTAGTTTAATTGATGGCTTACCCAGTCAGAACCCCATAGGCATGTTTTAAAACAAGGCATACATGTTTTCAATTGAGTTATATTTTGAGCCTATAACAAGCTTAGATAGCTTCTCTGACCAAAACATATGCTTGGTTGAGTAGGCATTGTAAAAATCAGTTTGTGAACTGGCATCAAAACAACATACAAGAAACCAATAATCCACTAACCTAGAACAGATTTTAATCATCATCTCATATTAAGATCATAAAGATCTGTGATGTCCACTGACATAGACTATATCTATTATTAATATACCAGTATTCTATGCAGTTTGCATGTATATATCTTATATTTTCATTTTTTAAATAAAGTACATATCTAGCCCTGTTTGTGAAGATGGTATTCTATATGTAGACTGACTGTAGGTTGTCTTCCTGAATCTAAAGCCAAGTAGCTCCAGTGATTACTCCTGCTTTTCACTTAGATTTCAATTATTGTGTATTTTATTTCTGTAAGTGTTCTTAGCTATGGCCTTGTCTATACACAAACATTGGAGTGTTTTAAATAAATCTGTTTCTGAATGGTTTAGTGAAAATACCTTGCCTAAAAATGCTTAAATAAGTTTGAGCAATATATAGTTTACTTTTAAATTAGTGTAACTTGTTTGTAAATAAGGCCTATGTTTGATAAGCACATTTTATAAATCTAAACAAATCTATTTGTACGAAAAATACACCATGAGGCATTAGATGGCAGTATTATATCATTATTAACAACACCACCAGGAATAATTGAAGATTTCTCCCCAATCAATGGATTAAAGTGACTTCAAAACATTCTATTAACTTAGAGGTATTGGAAGTGATTTTGAAGAGTTACTCCTGAGGGCATTCTGCATCAACAAATTAAAAATTCTGTGCACAATATTTTAAAATCCTGCAAATTTTGTCATATAAATATGGAGGCTCCAGCATAGCATTGGGGAGCACGGGCAACTGCCTGCACAGAGGTAGAAGATCACTCTGCAGCTTCTCCCCACCCCCCCAGACATGGCTCAGCAGCGAGGCTGCACCCAACTCTGACACAGCACAAGGATCGAGTCTCCCCCAAACAGCACCCCAAGGCCCTCTCCCTACATGCCAGGTGCACCAGGTGTGGGCAGGCAGGCTCAGCCTGGCAGGATCCAAGTGAGGAGGGACTTAGTGTGGGGGGATCCAGGTGTGCATTGAGAAGCTTCTGTGTGGGGCAATCTGGGTGCGGGAGGCGATCTGCTTGCACAGGGGCTTGTTGAGTGGTTCTGGGTGCAATGGTAATGGGGCTCTGCAAAGGGGGCCCAAGTGGGAGGGTCTGGTATGAGGGGCTCTGAATGCATGGGCGTTGGGTGGATGAGGGAGAAGCTCCCCGTACAGTGATCCCTCCCCCTGCAGCTGAGGAGCGATGGGTAGGGAGTCTGCAGAGCTTCCTGTAGCCTGGGGAGAAATCTGAGGGTGAGTCTGATGCCATGCAGAGGAAGTCCCATCCTCCCCAGCCCAGCCAGACCTAGCAGCTGAGCCCAATGCAGGGTAGGAGCCATCAGCTGGGTCTTCCCGTGCCTTGCCCCACATTGATTTACTTCTCGGCCAGTTGCCCTAGGAACCCAAAACATACTGCTGGGGAGGGTGGCATGACTGCTTTTGTGATTTCCCTTAGCTTCCCTGTCAGAGAGTCATTTTTCTGTGGGGAAGCAAAGAAATCTGCAGAGGACATGAATTCTGCACTTGTGCAGTGGTGCAGAATTCCCCCAGAAGTAAAGAATACACTATAATTCAAAAGCATACAGAACACAAGACAAACTGACTTCTGACTACAGAAAGATTTTCCAATACTGTTGATATAAGGATGAGTGCTTATAACTCAAACCACTGAATAAATATTAACTATCATTTCACCACCGAGAGTTAAATATTTAATCATGCTCATCTCACAATTGTAAAATCTGCTGTGAAAGTGTTCTTAAAACGAATATGTGCTGAGTCACCATCCAAGACTGCTATAACATGAAATATATAGCAGAATCCCAGGTAAAACAGAACAAGAGACATAATTCTCCCCTAAGGAGTTCAGTTGCAAATTTAATTAAGGCATTTTTTTAAACGAGTATCATCAGCATAGAAGTATGGCCAAATGGTGGCCAAAGCATGAAGGGGCATACAAATGTTTAGCATATCTGGCACGTAAATTCCTTGCAACACCAGCTACTAAAAGTGCAATGTGAATGCCTGTTCTCACTTTCAGGTGACATTATAAATAAGAAGCAGTCAGCAGTATCTCCCGTAAAGGTAAACAAACTTGTTTGTCTTAGCAATTAGCTGAACAAGAAGTAGGACTGAGTGGACTTGTAGGCTCTGAAGTTTTCCTTTTTTTTTTTGTTACTCAAAAACAAAAAAAATCTACATTTGTAAGTTACACTTTCATGATAAAGAGATTGTACTACAGTACTTGTCTGAGGTGAAATGAAAAATACTATTTCTTTTGTTTATCATTCTTACAGTGCAAATGTTTATAATAAAAATAATAATATAAAGTGAGCATGGTACACTTGGTATTCTGTGTTGTAATAGAAATCAATATATTTGAAAATGTAGAAAAAATCCAAAAATATTTAATAAAATTGCAGTTGATATTTTATTAACCATGTGTTTAATAGAGTTGTTAAGCCAACTTAAGTCTCCTTGTAGACAGCCCAAGGTCAACAGAAGAAATCTTCCATCAACCTACCTATTTCCTCTTGGGGAAGTGGACTGCCTATACCAATAGGAGAACCCCTCCCATCACAATAGTGCAGCCATGCTGCTGTAGCATTTTAATCAGACATACCCTGTGATATGAACTGAAGAGACAGCAAGCAGGTGTGCAGAGAGAAAGAGGGAAAAGTGTTGGGTGGGAGCTCAAGCAAGTTTGGCAATATTGGCCGGAATCAACTCAAAAGATAATTCTAAACACACCAGGGCAACAAAAAAAAGTGTTTAAGATTTTTTTAAAATATCAGTTCACATTAAGAAAACAAGTTACCGTATATACTCATTCATTAGCCCATTCATTTATAAGCCGACCCCCCCATGATGATTAGGTAAAAATAGCAAAAACTGTATGACCTTTGAGGTGGTGGAATCTCCTTAGAGGTAAAAATAAATAATAAAAATAATAATAATTGGAGATATACCAATCTCCTGGAACTGGAAGGGACCCTGAAAGGTCATCAAGTCCAGCCCCCTGCCTTCACTAGCAGGACCAAGTACTGAATTTTGCCCCAGATCCCTAAGTGGCCCCCTCAAGGATTGAACTCACAACCCTGGGTTTAGCAGGCCAAACCACTGAGCTATCCCTCCCCGTGGTTTTTAAGGACAGGCTTGACAAAGCCCTGGCTGGGATGATTTAGTTGGGATTGGTCCTGCTTTGAGCAGGGGGTTGGACTAGATGACCTCCTGAGGTCCCTTCCAACCCTGATAGTCTATGATTCTATATTTCAGGGGTTGGCAAATTTTGACTCCCAGAAGTCGGAGTAAACAGCTGGCGGGTTGGGACATTTTGTTTACTTGGAGCATCTGCAGGCATGGAGCCCCTCAGCTCCCTGTGGCCGCGGTTCGCCGTTCCCAGCCAATGGGAGCTGCGGGAATGGTGAACCGTTGCCACAGGGAGCCAAGTGGCTCCATGCCTGCAGACGCTCCAAGTAAACAAAATGACAATGTATTAGGGCTTGGCTACACTTACAAATTTGCAGCGCTGCAGCAGGGTGTGAAAACACACCCTCTGCAGCGCTGCAAATTGCGGCGCTACAAAGCGCCAGTGTAATCAAAGCCCCAGCGCTGGGAGCCGCGCTCCCAGCGCTGTCCGTTAGTCCCCACAGGGAGCTGGAGTACGGACAGCGCTGGGAGAGTTTTCTCCCAGCGCTGGCGCTTTGACTACACTTAGCGCTTCAAAGCGCTGCCGCGGCCAGCGCTGCCGCGGCAGCGCTTTGAAGTTTAAGTGTAGCCATAGCCGTATATTCAATTCAGTGATTCCATAGAGTTTAAAATAATCAAATTTTAGTGTAGACCTGTTTATAAGTCGACCCCCGCTCTTTGATGCGTCACTTTTACCAAAAATATTTGGCTTATGAACGAGTAGTATACACGGTAATTAAAAATATCAGTGTTTCTTTAAAGGGAAATCCAAGTAAAGGACACTGAGACAGGGGTAACAAGATAATGCAAGAACAAGACAAAGTGATAACAGCAAGAACTACTAAATAGAAGAATCAAGGTTCGCTGCACTAATCCAGACTTCACACAAACTAAGTTCTGCCAAGTCTTTTTTTTTTTTTAAATGTCATTCCGTTATTTTTCTACTGACACCAGGTTATTTTCTGACTTTACTATATGAGCCACCGATTTAGAACTTAATGGCTTTGGGGCAATCCTGCACATTTACATACACTGAACATGAAGCATGCACATAAGTGCATGCAGGATTGGGGCTTTAAGGTCCTAGTCACAGCTGTTCAGCATCTGCTGGATACTACTTGGGTAAACTGATCAAAATCAGGAGAGCACAGGTTGGTAGAAATGACCACTCAAGGTAACTAAACTGTTTTTCCTAGGAATATGTACATAAACTTAAAACCCAAGTTGTGGAGCTAGAATATTGTGCTTTGTTACCACATGATGATTACCTCTTCTGGTCACTCCCTCTGGGGCTCCTGGCATTGGTCACTGCAGGAAGACAGGTTATTGGGCTAGATAGGCCTTTGGTCTGACCCAGTATGGCTGTTCTTATGTACTATTTGGTACTGAGCTTTCTGGCTCATAGTTACCAGCAGGACTGTAGCAGGTGGGGGTTATAATGCTATTGCTGTAATTTCAACTATATATGCACATATAAGAGTTTGGCCTGTAATACTGATTAATACTGTCTCATTATTTCCTTGTACCTGCCCATCCATCTGTATCCACACATCTCCCTCTGTGGAAAGGCTAAGGCAGGGATTCTCAAACTAGGGGTCAGGACCCCACAAGGTTATTACGTGGGGGGTCACAAGCTGACAGCCTCAACCCCAAGCCCCACTTTACCTCTAGCAATTATAATGGTTTTAAATATATAAAAAGTGTTTTTGATTTGTAAGGAGGGGTCGCACTCAGAGGCTTGCTATGTGAAAGGGGTCACCAGTACAAAAGTTTGAGAATCACTAGGCTCAAGGAACATACATAACAAAAATGCAGCCCCCTCACCTACTGCACCAGTGGAAGGTGTGGAGATGCTTAGGTGAATCCTGTGGTGTACAGCCTGTACAGCTCAACGTGCTTTACAAAGGAGATAAGCATATCATTCCTCCCCCGCCCCCGGTTTTTTAGAGAAGGGAAAAGTGAAGCAGGGAGAGGGGAAGTGACTTGGCCAAGGTCAGGCACTGGCAGAGCTGCAGCCCCCTCCCCAGCAGCTGAAGTCCGCTCCTTAAGCGAACACACGCATGCGGCTGGTGGCTCCGCAGAGACACTTGCACCTGCAACCCCCGCCCTGGCTCGGCTCAGCTCCGCTCCCCTCCCCCCGACTCAGGACTCCCGAAGGGACGTCCCGGCGGAGCCCCGCGCCCGAGGCGGACCCGGCGGAGCTCCGCGCTGCGGCCCGTGCGCGATGCGAGCAGAGCTGGGCGCAGACAGCGGCTCGTGTCCTCGCGCTTCCCCCTCCACAACGGCAGGGGGCGCAGCCGCCAGGCCCCGCTGCCCGGCTCAGGCTGACCCCGCGCCCCGCTCCTCACCTGCAGCGCCCGCACTCCGCCCGCCTCACGCAGCGCTCCACGGGCAGCTCCCACAGACCCTCGCAGCCGCCATCTTCCTGCCCCGCTGCTGCCTCCACGGGCCCTTCCGCCGCGCCCGGCTCCTCGCTCCCAGTCGCTGCCGTCTCCATTTCGCCGCCGGCTCGGCAGAGCCGCTGCCATGGGGGAGGCAGCCGCCAGGTGGCGCTAAGAGGCCGCGAAAGGCGGCGGTCGGTTAGGAGACTGGGTAAGGCCGCGGGGCTCCGTCACGTACGGGGGGGGTGTCAGGCGCCTATCGCGGGACCGCCCCCGGGCTGCTCAACCAATCACAAAGCCAGATAGGGTCACTATTCCCGCCTTGGGGCGGGAGCCGGTAATCCCGGGGATCCCGGTGCGGAGATGCCAGCCGAGAAGGGGGTTGGGCGCTGCGCAGCCCCCTCCAGTTGCGCCAGAGGCGAGCCCGGGGGCAGGTTCCCGTGCAGCATCTGCGAGGCCGGGATACGCTGTTAGCAAGCCGCGTGTGAGCGCCGGGCGTTGCTGTCGCGCCCCCTACAGTGAAACTGACCAGACATCCTGGCAGGTGTGCGTATCCGTATAGGCCCAGAGTTACTCCGGATTAACTGGTTCCGGAGACAGGCTGCTTTATTCTGCGTTAGTTTAATTCGCTTTGTTATTCATTTGTGTTAGCGTAATCTACAACTGGGGCTAATTCAAAGCTGACTTTATTTTAGCATTTATATGTAGGCAAACATACATACGTCTGCATCTGTGCTATAGCATTTTCTGGTAGAGACTGTAGTGCAGGCATACCCTATGTGCAAATCTTTGCAGGATCAGGCCATTAGTGAAAAGTATATGGGGGGTGGTGGTAATTAATTTTTGATAAATTCAGCTTATTGTTAAAAGTTAAGGAACTTTATAATAGTCATAAGATGATGAAAGACAAACACTTTTAATAAAACAACACCTTCAAAAGATGAGCCTTGGAACTTAAATCATAACTCTGCTAGACACTAAAAGTAATGGATTTTTTTAAAAGATACTGGCTTTTTGGCTCATTACAACAATCTAACCCACTACCCTTATTCCTATGACTGCAGAGGTGGTTACTACCAATGTCACCTGGAATGATTGCTTGCAATGTGTGTTAATTCATATACCCCTATCTGTTCCACCCTTGTATTTTTCTGAGACACTCTGAATACCTTTCCCAGACCTGAAGAAGAGCTCTTTCTCTATCTCTTGTCTCTTTCACCAACTGAAGTCAGTCCCAAAAAAAATTACCTCATTCACCTTGTCTCTAATTATAATATGACATTTAAATTGATAGTGCCCCCTTTAAAGTGCCTCATAAAGCTTTTATGGTATCAAGTGTCATTCCCCAGGTGCCACTCTTTGGCTGTAAATACATTCAGATTTTTTCCACACCTTTATTTTTTCAGTGGTAGTAGCTGTACCTCATTATTAAATATGAACTAAAATGCTTTTTTACCTGCAAGACAAAACTCAGGGATGTGTGTTTCTAAGATTAGCACTAGTCCAGAATGATTAGTATTTTTACATTAAAGATGACACACAAAATCCACAGGGCAAACATAGGTATTTGTTTAGTAGAAAAATGCTAAATATTTCTCTTTAAATTATAAATTAAAATGAAGCAGTCTTTTATGAATGCATAAGGTGGTTAGATTATGGCTGCTTAGGGAACCATAACTTTGAATTTCCTGAGTTCTGTGCATTTACAATTAGTTTAACAGTTACATTTATTAAGGCCCTGATCCTGCAAATACATTTGAGTGCCTTTACTCATGTATAGCGTGACCAGATGTCCTATTTTTAAAGGGACAGTCCCATTTTTGGGGACTTTTTCTTATATAGGCGCTTATTACCCCCCACGCCCTGTTCTGTTTTTTCACAGTTGCTATCTGGTAACCCTACTCATGTAAGAAGTCCCGTGTGTAAAGTTACTTAAACAATTGTTTTAGAATTGGAGGCTCCTGTTTTGCATTTCATTTTCACTAAAAGAACTCTCTGATATACTGCATTGTTAACTTTCATTTGCATCTTTTGGCAGCTGAGCAATTTGTTGATAGCAGTTTTTCATGCGAGACTTCCCTTTTCTAAGGTTTTGCATTGTCACATGTTTAGTGACTAGCCAGAATATCATTCTCACATGGAAAGTCCACTAATTGTGCTGGAAACTACCCTTTTTCTCCCCCACACATTCTCCTCTGCATTTATCTCTAAACCCTCTCTTTCTCTGTGTGCTTAACAACTACTAAGCCTGCAATTACTGAAAACCCCCTTTTGTTACCACTGGTACTCAAAAGGGAGGTCCCAAATGAGACATTCAGAGTAGATATGCATTTAAGAGGTGGAGGGTAGCATTTAGGAGGATAACCATATATATAAATTCAGAGTGAAGTGGGAAATGATCCAGCATTATGTTTTATCAGCCTGACTGTGAATAGTTGTTTTCCTGACTCACTGCCCAAGCCACAGGTTAACAGCAGCTGGTTGGATACTCACCAATGTACGCCACTTGGTTAATAAAACAAATATCTGCATAGTTTCCTTTTTTTCTTTTCTTTTTACAGATAACTGTATATCTGAACACAGACTTCCTGTTCAGTTATCCACCTGGCTTCAGATTTATAGTTCCATGACCTACAGAAATGTTTAGCAAAAGAGAGCAGTGGTTCTCAAACTTTTGTACTGGTGACCCCTTTCACATAACAAGCCTCTGAGTGCGATCCCCCCATATCAATTAAAAACACTTTTTTATATATTTAACACCATTATAAATGCTGGAGACAAAGCAGGGTTTGGGGTCCCAACCTCCAGTTTGAGAACCCATGAGTTAGAGTTTTCTGCTGCAGTGATCAGCTAATGAAGCAGAGATTATGGGTAGTCTAGAGCCTCCAGGCATCCCTTCCTCAACTACTTGTCAGAAACTTTTGCTGTAGAAGCGGTTGCCACCCCACCCTTACCGTGGTCTCCCATAATATATTTTTATTGTATTTTTAATTTTATATATTGCTCCTCTTGTAGATGACATATAGAAACTTTATAGGAAAACAGTCAGAAAATCAGTCAGTAATTCTGGCAGTGAGGCTCATAAGGCAATAATTAACCGCCTTGACTCAATCCAATTTCTGTTTGTTTTTTTAATATATATATATATATATAAAAGAGACCAACAAATTTAATTTAACATCATTCTAAGTAGACAGTATTTCTGTGTCTATGAGATATAGTTACAGATTCTTTTTGTGTTACTTGTCAGTGCTACTTGTCAGAAGAGCTCCCATGAGAGTTGAGAAATAAAAACCCTAGATTTAAAGAGTCCCCTTCACTTCCAACTGATTGGACAGACTGACATAGCATTTAACTGTGAGTGCAGTTACTACTTTTCCTTAAAGTGAGGCAATGAGGCTCCTGTACAAAGTTACAGTCAATCTCTTTCTTCTCTTCCCTGCCACAAAAAAAAAGACTAAGGGTGAAATCCTTTCCACAAGGTAGTCAAGGGGAGTTTTGCTATTGACTTCACTGGAGCCAGGATTTCACCCTGAGTGTCTGTTTAATCACAACTCAACTTCCGTTAGTTAAGGGAGCATTTGTTCTGCACTGTTTTTGCCTAACCACTAGTTTGTGGGCTTAGTGATTCATAGAGAGCTAGCTGCTGCTATGGTGTTGGCTCTTCTTGTTTTCTTTCTTAATATTACTTTTGCATGTGATCAGTTATTGTATTCTATTGTGAGGGAATATGTGTGAAGAAGCCTATCTGATCATGAATGGGCAGGGAGGTGTCTGTGAGACAATCTCACTACTACGATGTATGGTTCATTCTCTGAAAAAGTTTGAGAACCTCAGTTTGACACTACTAAACATGTATTTAAATATAATTTAAATTAACATGATTTTTGAGAGGTCCTTCAAAAATAAAACCAGAACCTTTCTTCTGTGTGACTGAAGAGTGCATTGTTAACAGAAAATTAACAATGTTTAACAGTATTGTTGTCGAGTACTAAACATGACAAATAAAATGCCAACTTCTTTCAGAGCTGCTTGATTGTCATTCACGTAAATGAGTTTGTTCCAGTTAAGGAATGACTCATTAAAGTAATGTTCATTAATAACTACAAATTACTAATTGTGCATATGTAAATAAAAAATAATTAATAAAGGTGTTCACTTCCTACTGTATTAACTTCAAGAACATTGTCATCATTTATGGTCCTTTTTTAGAAATAGTTTTGATTACAAAATAGACAGCAGATTATTTCAAATGTTCCTCTGACTTTCTTTTCCTGACACATTCTTTCTGAACTGTTAGTAGAAGCTAATCTTCAACCTCAGGTGAAATGTACTAATGCAAAACTTACATGAAAGTAACAAACTTTGGTACTGCTTTTTGATAATTTGCTAGTTTGCTAAATGTCACTGGCAGTAACTCCCTGCCATTGATAGTTTTGCTGCATGTATCAGAGTCTTGGCAGTGGGAGTAGATAAAACTACTGTATGTAAAACATAATACATATGAAGTGTTGGCCTTTCCCCTTTACTGCTATTCAGATATTTGGGTAAATGTTTTGCATTAAGTCTCTTTAAATGGGCAAAGGGAGAGAAAATGTGCTGACCACAACTGAATGAGGGGTGTCCTTGTCCAGCGGGCCAGAAGAAAAGGAGTTGTAAGGGGGTCTCCTCTGTAATTGAGTAGCAGAGGTGGGAGGAAGGAGAAAACTTAACTAAACCAAGCAGGAAGGAACAGAAAATGGCTGGACCATTTGGGGAGCACTGCTCTTTCTGGTGCCCTCAGCAGGGTGAGTATTTATACCTTGGGCAGTTGGGTCACAGAAACTCCCTCAAGATTGTCACTAGATGAGCTGGGATACTACTGAGAACAAACCCCCTGCCAGAAGAGGCTTCCCTCCACTACTGTCTTGCTGAGTTGGACACTATAGTCAGTTTCAGCACAGACCCAGGGGTTGGGCCACACCTCTCTGCAGTTCACTGAAACTGAGATCTACTCAGCTCAGGGGCTTCTTAGTTAACAGGGACTTTCCCAGCACCCAGTAGTCAGTCTTTCTGGGAGCCTAAACCCTGAATAGATTCCGTTTTACTCTATGTAAAGCTTATACAGGGTAAACTCATAAACTGTCCGCCCTCTATAACACTGATAGAGAGATATGCACAGCTGTTTGCTCCCCCAGGTATTAATTACTTACTCTGGGTCATTTAGTAAGCAAAAGTGATTTTATTAAGTATAACAAGTAGGATTTAAGTGGTTCCAAATAATAACAGACAGAACAAAGTAAGTTATCAAGAAAAATGAAACCAAACACGCAAGTCTAAGCCTAATATATTAAGAAACTGCATACGGGTAAATCTCACCCTAGAGATGTTCCAGTAAGCTTCTTTCACAGACTGGACTCCTTCCTAGTCTGGGTCCAGCAATCACTCACACCCCCGTAGTTACTGTCCTTTGTTCCAGTTTCTTTCAGGCATCTCTTGGGGGTAGAGAGGCCATCTCTTAAGCCAGCTGAAGACAAAATGGAGGGGTTTCTAAGGCCTTCTATAGTCTCTCTCTTGTGGGCAGAAACCCCTTTGTTCTTCTGTGCAAAGTCACAGCAACAAGATGGAGTTTGTAGCCACCTGGGCAAGTCACATGTCCATGAATGATTCCACTTTTTGCAGGCCGATGCCATTGTTTACATATTAGTAGGCCAGTCCTCGCCCACAAACAACCTGAAGCATATTCTCACCAGCAACTGCACACCGCACCATAGTAACTCTAGCTCAGGAACAATCCATGCAACAAACCTCAATGCCAACTCTGCCCACATATCTACACCAGTGACACCATCACAGGACCTAACCAGATCAGCCACACCATCACCGGTTCATTCACCTGCACGTCCACCAATGTAACATATGCCATCATATGCCAGCAATGCCCCTCTGCTATGTACATTGGCCAAACTGGACAGTCTCTACGGAAAAGGATAAATGGACACAAATCAGATATTAGGAATGGCAATATACAAAAACCTTGTAGGAGAACACTTCAACCTCCCTGGCCACACAATAGCAGATCTTAAGGTGGCCATCCTGCAGCAAAAAAACTTCAGGACCAGACTTCAAAGAGAAACTGCTGAGCTTCAGTTCATCTGCAAATTTGACACCATCAGCTCAGGATTAAACAAAGACTGTGAATGGCTTGCCAACTACAGAACCAGTTTATCCTCCCTTGGTTTTCACACCTCAACTGCTAGAACAGGGCCTCATCCTCCCTGATTGAACTAACCTCGTTATCTCTAGCTTGCTTCTTGCTTGCATATATATACCTGCCCCTGGAAATTTCCACTACTTGCATCCGATGAAGTGGGTATTCACCCACGAAAGCTCATGTTCCAAAATGTCTGTTAGTCTATAAGGTGTCTATAAGGTGCCACTGGATTCTTTGCTGCTATATTAGTTTGAAAGTTCCCAGGAAAGCTCAGATGTGGATTGGCATCTCCCAAAGTCCATTGTCAGTTTAGTGTTTCTTGATTGGGCACTTACTGAAAATAGTCCTTTCTCAAGAAGTTGACCAAATGCTTCACTGAGGCTACTTAGAATCAAACACATTGAGATACAAGTACATAGCCAATATTCATAACTTCAACTACAAAAATAATACACACATACAGACAGAACAATCATAATCAGCAAACTACAACCTTTCCACAGACACCCCACTTGACCTCTTCTGTACAAGACCTGGTGCAACCATAGGACCCCGGTTGCAACAATGATCTATACGGTCACAGTTCATGTCAACAAAGTCACACCATAGAAGACCTCTATCACAGCAGTCAGCCTGGCAAAGGGTGTAAAGCAGTGGAAAGGGACTTGTCTCCCAGTTTGGTAACCCAGCATGTGAACATGTTTAGTTTCTTAGACCCAGTCTATGTAGGGTTGACAGCCCTCCAGTATTGGCCTGGAGTCTCCCAGAATTGGCATCAATCTCCCAGTTGTTATGCTACAAAGCACATGGGATCTTTTATAGAGGAGAAGGCAAAAACGCCGCATTTATTGAGAATACAGCAGTTAGCATATGCTTTTTAGTCATACACATACACACACACACATAAAGACGCACAGAGTCCTGCCAGTTGATGTTTATAGTTACCAGTCCAGAGTCTGGATCAATCTAGTGGCCAGCCAGATTGGTCGCAGAGGGAAGCCGGGCTCTTTCGGTCGCAATCCGATGCTCCTGGAGTGTGGCAAGACGAACCCAAAGCCCCATGGCAGAGCACCCTGTTCTTATAGTCTTTTTTCTTCGTTGAATTCTATGGATTTTGCTGCGTCAGTTTCTGGCTGGTTACTTCTTAATTGGTGTATCTTTTGATGTAAACTTTCCAATACACCTCAGAGAGGGTCATCCTGTCCTTTGTTCCAATTTAATCAGTTGTCCTTAGGGGTGCCAGCCTTCACCTCAGGGTCATCAATCTGCCCTTCATTATGGATGTGCGGGCCTCGATGATTCTCTGATGTCATTTAAGTCTCTTCGCTCCTTCTTACTTGACCATCTGGCTATGACAATGGCCTTCACACCTTATCTTTTCCTGATGCATACATTCCTCATTCACGCAGTCTTTTACAGTTAAAGGTATACAGCAGTTTTTATGTTGAGCAAGAAAAGGCATTGTAAATTAAGCCTTCCTAAATCTTATAATTTACACTGGGGCCCAGGCCTTCAGTGTTCCTCCAATCTCCTTAACATAGACACAATACAAGATCCCGTCTCTTACTTTCTAAACCTTAAAACAAATAAATGTATATTTAACTAGAGTGCCTCATTTGTAATACATGTAGGAAACCATAGTAGACATTATAACTTATCCTAAAACAAAAGAGTGACCATAATCAGTCATAATGATTGTTCTGGTCTGTCATTCCTTTCTGCTATTCAAAAAGGGAGGCTGGCAGGATGAAATCAAATCATACATTAATTCTCATAGTACAATTATAAAATCCTGCTCCTACACAGTGACTATTGAAAGCATTCCAGGAGATTTTAATAGGATATTTTAAGAAAATGACATTATGTCATGTTGGGGAAAAGGATCTCCCAGCATAGCTTCAGTCAGAGTTGGCACCCCTAGGTCTGCGCTACAGCGTCAGGTCGACATAAGGCAGCTTGCATTGACCTAACTCTGTAAGTGTCTAGACTAAAATGCAGCTCCCACCGATGTAACTTGCCCACTACACCAACTTAGTAAGTCCATCTCCACAAGAGGCGTAATGCTTAAGTCAATGTAGTTAAGTCAATGCAAAGTCAGTGTAGACACTGCATTGCTTAAATCAACTGTTGCTGCCTTTCAGAAGCCGTCCCACAATACCCGACACTGACAGTTAAATTGGTGTAAACGCTCGTGGTGAGGATGCACATTGCTAACTCAAGCAGTTTAATTACTGAGGTGGCTGTAAGGTCAACTTAATTTTGTAGTGTATACTTGCCCTTAGTTATGGGAGAAACAAGAAAATTCAGAGAGAATACATTGATAACTGAAACACATAGTGACAATTACAGTTAAGGTTGCCCAAATATTTTCATCCTTAAATCCCTTTTACAGTTGCTACTAACTTTCTGAATCGTTCATCTTCTGCTCTCTGCAAGAGGGTTTTTTGTTTTGTTTTTCAAAGTCTCAGCAAAAACAGCGTAGATATTTTTGACAACAAAGCAATGTATATAATACACTTTTTTCTAAGTATTAAAAGAAATTGTGTGGGGGTTTTATACTGGCTGTAGCACATAACTGGCTGGATCAAAGAATTTAAATTTGGCAGAGTCCAATAATAAATCCATGAATTAATAAATAATACTAATATGTAGCTATTATAGTGGTTTACATCTTCCAAATGCAGTATTTACAATGTGTTGCTATCAAACATAAAAATAAAAAACTTATTTTTTTAGTACACTAAGCAGATATAACTCTGAATATTCACAGGTAGCACATCTATTGAATAAGATTATTCCAATTTTCTGACCATAACAGCACTTTAAAGTGTTCCAGTTGTAAACGTACCATTTAGTATTCTAGTAAGGTCTAGATTAATAAAGCAACTGTTAGTAAATCTAACTTTGTTTCATTCGTGTGTTCTGATGGCCTGACTTCTCCTCTTTCTAAAACTAAATACAGTAACTCCTAGCTTAACGTTGTAGTTATGTTCCTGAAAAATGCGACTTTATGCGAAACCATGTTAAGCAAATCCAATTTCCCCATAAGAATTAATGTAAATGGGGGGGTTAGGTTCCATGAAAAAAATTTTCACCAGACAGAAGACTATATATATATATATATATATATACACACACACACAGAGTATATGTTTTAAACAAACAATTTAATACTGTACACAACGATAATTGTGAAGCTTGGTTGAGGTGGTGAAGTCAGAGGGTTGAAGAGGGTGGGATATTTGCCAGGGAATGCCTTACTACTAAATGATGAACTAGCATTCAGGTTAAGATATTGTTGTTAATACAGCCTCACACTCTCCAAAGCAGCACGAATGGAGGGAGGGGAAACAGCACGGCAGACAGAGACCGAGACACATACCCTGTGTGAGAGATATGCGCATTGCCCCCTTTAAGTATGCTGACCTCACTCTAAGTACACTGCCTTGTTAAGTAGATCAGCAAGTTGAGACAGCAGCTGCTCCCAGGAAGCTCCCTCCATCCTGAGCCATGTCCTGTTGTTCCCCTCCCCCCAGTGGAGATAGGGTAAGTGGGGTGCAGGAGCACTTGGCAGATGGAGGAAATTAGCCCCCTTCTCTCTTCCCCCTGCACAGCTAGCAGGAGGCTCCCGGGAGCAGCTCCAAGGCAGAGGGCAGGAGCAGCACATGGCAGAGGGAGGAGGGACAGCTGAACTGCCGGCAATTGATAGCCTGCTGGGCAGCTGCCGCACAGGGAACTTAGGAGAGCGGGGAGCTGATGGGGCTTCCGGTCAACCTTGGTTCCAAGCCCCCAGCAGCTAGCTCCAATGGAGCAGCTAGCTCTTCCTGCAAGCAGTGAACAAAGCAGGCGGCTGCCAAATGATGTTATAAGGGAGCATTGCACAACTTTAAACAAGCGTGTTCTCTAATTGATCAGCAATGTAACAACGAAACAACGTTAACCAGGATGACTTTAAGTGAGGAGTTACTCTACTTACTTATAAGTGGAAGATAGGATTACTTTACATGAGCACCATTATCCCACAGCACATCGTGCTGTCAGTCATATATGTCAGGTTTCAGAGTAGCAGCCGTGTTAGTCTGTATCCGCAAAAAGAACAGGAGTACTTGTGGCACCTAAAAGACTAACAAATTTATTTTAGCGTGAGCTTTCGTGAGCTACAGCTCACTTCTTCGGATGCATAGAATGGAACATACAGACAGGAGATATTTATACATACAGAGAACATGAAAAGGTGGAAGTATGCATACCAACAGGAAAAGTCTAATCAATTGAGATGAGCTATCATCAGCAGGAGGAAAAAAAACTTTTGAAGTGATAATTAAGATGACCCATAGAAGGTGTGAGGAGAACTTAACGTAGGGAAATAGATTCAATTAGTGTAATGACCCAACCATTCCCAGTCTCTGTTTAGGCCAGTGTTAATTGTATCTAATTTGCATATTAATTCGAGTTCAGCAGTTTCTCTTTGGAGTCTGTTTTTGAAGTTTTTTTGTTGCAAAATTGCCACCTTCAAGTCTGTCACTGAGTGGTTAGAGAGGTTGAAGTGTTCTCCCACTGGTTTTTGAATGTTATGATTCCTGATGTCAGATTTGTGTCCATTTATTCTTTTGCGTAGAGACTGTCCGGTTTGGCCAATATACATGGCAGAGGGGCATTGCTGGCACATGATGGCATATATCACGTTGGTAGATGTGCAGGTGTACGAGCCCCTGATGGCGTGTCTGATGTGATTAGGTCCTATGATGGTGTCACTTGAATGGGTATGTGGACAGAGCTGGCATCGGGCTTTGTTGCAAGGATAGGTTCCTGGGTTAGTGTTTATGTTGTATGGTGTGCGGTTGCTGGTGTGTATTTGCTTCAGGTTGGGAGGCTGTCTATAAGTGAGGACTGGCCTGTCTCCCAAGATCTGTGAGAGTGAGGGATCATCTTTAAGGATAGATTGTAAATCTTTGATGATGCGCTGGAGAGGTTTTAGTTGGGGGCTGTAGGTGATGGCTAGTGGCATTCTGTTATTTTCTTTTTTAGGCCTGTCCTGTAGTAGGTGGCTTCTGGGTACTCTTCTGGCTCTGTCAATCTGTTTTTTCACTTCAACAGGTGGGTATTGCAGTTTTAAGAATGCTTGATAGAGATCTTGTAGGTGTTTATCTCTGTCTGAGGGATTGGAGCAAATACGGTTGTATCTTAGAGCTTGGCTGTAGACAATGGATCGTGTGGTGTGTCTGGGATGGAAGCTGGAGGTATGTAAGTAAGTATAGCGGTCAGTGGGTTTCCGGTATAGGGTGGTATTTATGTGACCATCGTTTATTAGCACAGTAGTGTCTAGGAAATGGACCGCTTGTGTGGATTGGTCTAGGCTGAGGTTGATGGTGGGATGGAAATTGTTAAAATCACGGTGGAATTCCTCGAGGGCTTCTTTTCCATGAGTCCAGATGATGAAGATGTCATCAATGTAGCGCAAGTAGAGTAGGGGCGTTAGGGAACGAGAGCTAAGGAAGCGTTGTTCTAAGTCAGCCATAAAGATGTTGGCATACTGAGGGGCCATGCGGGTACCCATAGCAGTGCCACTGACTTGAAGATATACCGGTATATTGCCCCCAAATGTGAAATAGTTGTGGGTGAGGACAAAGTCACAAAGTTCAGCCACCAGGTTAGCCGTGATATTATCGGGGATACTGTTCCTGATGGCTTGTAGTCCATCTTTGTGTGGAATGTTGGTGTAGAGGGCTTCCACATCCATAGTGGCCAGAATGGTGTTTTCTGGAAGATCACCGATGGATTGTAGTTTCCTCAGGAAGTCAGTGGTGTCTCAAAGATAGCTGGGAGTGCTGGTAGCATAGGGCCTGAGGAGAGAGTCCACATAGCCAGACAATCCTGCTGTTAAGGTGCCAATGCTTGAGATGATGGGGCGTCCAGGATTTCCAGGTTTATGGATCTTGGGTAGCAAATAGAATACACCTGGTCGGGGTTCTAGGCATGTGTCTGTACAGATCTGTTCCTGTCCTTTCTCAGGGAGTTTTTTGAGCAGACGGTGTAGTTTCTTTTGGTAATCATCAGTGGGATCAGAGGGTAATGGCTTGTAGAATGGCCAATTAACACTGGCCTAAACAGAGACTGGGAATGGTTGGGTCATTACACTAATTGAATCTATTTCCCTATGTTAAGTTCTCCTCACACCTTCTATGGACCATCTTAATTATCACTTCAAAAAGTTTTTTTTTCCTCCTGCTGATGATAGCTCATCTCAATTGATTAGACTTTTCCTGTTGTTATGCATACTTCCACCTTTTCATGTTCTCTGTATGTATAAATATCTCCTGTCTGTATGTTCCATTCTATGCATCCGAAGAAGTGAGCTGTAGCTCACGAAAGCTCATGCTAAAATAAATTTGTTAGTCTTTAAGGTGTCACAAGTACTCCTGTTCTTTTAGTCATATATGTGTCACACATATGTAGTGAACAGAGTTTAAAGAATTGTGGTGACATGATTACTACACATTTAATGTCTGGAATATTCTGGGTTGTCTGAGTTCAAAAGACTTATCAGTTGGTAGCAGCTGAAGTTGGAGTTGGTTTGAGACTGAACCCATGAATTAAGTGGGCTGGATGTAACTTGTGAAGAAGGACCTTTTCTAATTATATCTTTTGTTATTTCACTGTTTTGTTGTTCTGATCGAATTAAAGTCAGTGTAGTACATTACAAAGCTTACTGGATTCTGGAGCCATAATAAAATCACTAGTGCTGAGGATGAGATCATTTTGGTGGGATTAATTGACAGGACCTTTTTGATGGGACCTTTTTGATGGAATTCTTTCAGAAATAACAAAGTGATCAGTGTGGCAGCCATGAAGGAAACATCTCTAAAAGAAAGGAGGAGAAAGAAAGGAAAATATAATCATGTGTGAAAAAATGAACTGTTTCCACTTTAATGAAAACGGGTAAAGATTTTTAAGATTATGTGCAAAGGCTTCATCAGTATTTGTTTTCAGTGATATTGGAGAGTCGCTGTTTTCCCCCTGACACTTCTTAGGAAAGGGATATTTGCACTCCCAAAAGACTTATGTGTCCCTTTTAAAAACTAGGTCATATTAACTGTGAGGTATTGACTTAGATGCTTAAAAGCACTATAAACCCTCTACAAATTTGAACTCCTAAAAAAGGAACTCATTCTGGAAGGAATAATGGATATAACTTTGGTATTTTGAGTCCAGCGAGAGCAAAGTATGGCAGTGTGAGAAATTACCTCTACCTACATGTCATGTAAAGGAAGGAAAATCCAATCTACATGGAAAAATGGCAAGTGTCTCTACAACCAGGAAGACATCAGAAAGTGGGAAGGATCCTTGTTTTGGTTGCTTTGCAACATTACATTACCCAGATCAATAGTTTGATTTGTTTAGAACATAAGAATGGCCATACTGGGTCAGACGAATGGTCCATCTAGCCCAGTATCCTGTATTCCCACAGTGGCTGGTGCCAGATGCCTTTGAGGGAATTAACAGAACATGGCAATTTATCATGCAGTATTCAAGATGTGGATGTACCATGGATTTATGTAGTGGCATTATGTGTTCTTCCTTATTATCTATCCTTTTTCAAATGGTTCTTAATATTCTGTAAGCTTTTTTTGACTGCTGCTGCACATTGAGTAGATGTTTTCAGAGAACTATCCACGATCACTCCAATATCTTTCTTGAGTGGGAACAGGTAGTTGACCTCACCATTTTGTATGTATAGTTGGAATTAAGTTTCTAATGTGCATTACTTAGCATTTATCAATATCGACTTTCATCTGCGATTTTTTTGATGAGTCACCCAGTTTTGCGAGATCCCTTTGTGACTCTGCAGTCAGCTTTGGACTTAACTATCTTGAATAATTTTGTATCATCTGCAGACTTTGTCACCTTGCTGTTTATCCCCTTTGCCCAGATCATTTATGAATATGTTGAACAGCATTGGCCTTAATACAGATCCTTGGCAGACCCTTTACCTGTCTCCACTGTGAAAACTTACCATTTATTCCTAACCTTTGTTTCCTATCTTTTAACCACTTACTGATCTATGAGTTGACCTTTCCTCTTATCCCAGGACTCTTTGCTTTGCTTAAAAGCCTTTGGTGAGGGACTTTCTCAAAAGTTTTCTGAAAGTCCAAATACACTATATCCACTGGAACACCCTTGTCCACATGTTTCCTGACACCCTCAATGAATCCTAATAGATTGGTGAGGCATGATTTCCCTGTATAAAAGTTGTGTTGACTCTTCCCCAACATATCTTGTTCATCTATGTGTTTGATAATTCTGTTTACTATAGTTTCAACCAATTTATCTGGTACTGAAGGCAGGCTTCCAATCCTGTAATTACCAGGATTGCCTAAAAAGAATGGCTTATGCATGGGGATCTCCCTCATTCTCTGCAATGAAGACGGATGCACAGAATTAATTTAGCTTCTCTGCAATGGCTTTGTTTTCCTTGTGTTTAAATGAGGTGAAGTGCAGGAGTTGGGTAAGAAGAGATGATATGTAAGTTGGGCTTGTTGTGCCACACGGGAAATAATACAACAAAAGGAAGTAATTTCCCCCCCAGCAGCATTTTTGCCCAGCTATGTGAATAGGGAAGGATCTGTTATACAAACTGCGCCTGTCCATAGTAAGATACTTGTTACTTAAACCACTCCCCAGAACTCTTTGTTGTGAAGAACAAGACTGAAATACTCCATATTAGATTAAACAGAACAGAAATAATTTGAACATGAGAATGGAAACTGATAGGGGAGCTGCAGTATCTGAAGAACACATACAAACATTGCTAACGTAACAGTAGTAGAAATTGATGGTATGTTCAAAAACTTATCAAGGGAAGATAATGGTATAAGGATACCTGTAGGTAATCAAGTACAAAAGTGTATGTTTGCCATTGCCACTAACTGTACAGAGAAAAAGGTCCTTTACTAATTGACAGAAACTGAAGAGCCATGCATTACATAACAAATTTTGTGTCAAAATTAGAAGAAAAACAGAAATCTGGCTGTTTGGTTGTTTCTTTTTTAATACAGACAAGGTTTTAGTGAAAGGTATAATAATACTAAAACACAAGTAGTTAATGCTAATTGGCTGTTTCTTAATGTTTATCCTCTGTCTTGCACTGAATAAAAAAACCTGTTGAAAGAAGTGCAAAAACAGCATATAATTTAACCGAGAAAGTTTAAATGGGTTATACTGATGTTGTGTCTTCCTAAAACAAATGGAAGTGTTGAGATTGGTAGTGATTATAAATTCACAATAAGTAGGTGGCCTCCCCCAACCTATTATAATATTTACTCAGTGTTGCCAATTCTCATGATTTTGTCCTGAGTCTCATGATAATTATTGTGGCCCCTAAAGCCCGAACTCCTGGAGTCAAGTGGATATGTGATGATTTCAGCATTCATTCTTAAAGAAAAAGTAGGGTTTTCAATTAATTGCAGTTAAGGCCTGTGATTAACTGAAAACAAAATTAACACGTTAATTTTTTTAACAGCGTTAATTGCATACTTCTGGGTAGGAAGGGAGGCATCAGCTGTGGAGGGACATGACAATGTCCAGTCAGGCGCAGTAACCCAATCCACCCCTAGAGGGTGAGAAGAGGAGAGCAAAGAAGAGGAAGTGGCCCCCATCCCAGCTCCTGTGAGAACTAGGGACCTGGCCACACTATGCCTCATTGTTCCCACCCAGCCCCTCGTTCCAGGAACTGATCTCCCCATGCCATCCCTCATTGCCCCTAGTTGGCTTCTTGCTCTGAGGATCAACGCCCCTCCCCCCCCCCCACACCAGCACTATGACCCATTGCCCCTGACCAGGCCCTACTCTGGGGGGTACCCCGTAAAAAACGGGCCTGGTGAGCTCAGCCTCCCTGCACCAGCCTCTCCTCCCCAGCCACATGGAGGCAAGATTCCTCCCTCACCATCATCCTTTCATTGCTTGCTTCCTCCTCCCCCCCCATCCCACCCCCCCACGAACACTGAATGTAGATTTCTAAGATGCAACTCTCTTCCTCTTTGGAAAGTAGGGAAGTCTGGCAAGCTTAGAAACCCAACCCAACAGGAGCATTGTCAAGTATTCACCCTTCTCCTGCACAACTCACACCCCTCCCATCTCCAGAATACTGACTTTCTGAGATAAAAAAATCTTTCCCCTTCAATAAGCCAAGACTCCTCTAAAGAAGGAACAAGAAGTAGGACTGAGTGTATTTGTAGGCTCTAAAGTTTTACATTGTTTTATTTTTGAGTGACGTTATATAAGAAAATAGTTCTACATTTGTAAGTTCAACTTTCATGATAAAGAGGTTGCACTACATTACTTGTATGAGGTAAATTGAAATACTGTTATTTTGTTTATTTTTTTACAGAGCAAATATTTGTAATAAAAAATAATAATATAAAGTGAGCAGTGTACACTTTGTATGCTGTGTTGTAATTGAAATCGATATATTTGAAAATGTAGAAAACATTCAAAAATATTTAAATGGTATTCTATTATTAACAGTGTGATTAAAACTGCAATTCATCGCAAATTTTTAATTGCTTGACAGCCCTAAGAAAAAGTAAGTTTCTAGCCTTCAGAGCTGTGGATAAAGCTTCAAAATGTGACCCTTGTGCACTCCAAAGGCTCAAAAAGCAGGAGAAAAAAATCTATTATCTTTACATAATCTCGTGATTTTAAATCTTATGATTTTTTATGAGCCTGATTCATGATTTTTGAACATTTAGTGTAGTCAATACTGTTTACTTGTATTGGGGAAGTGAGATTGGTGTACATGAACACCATTACTTACAGCACTTACGTCAAACCAGGCAAACTTTACATGTGCTCTAGTGTTTTTATTGTTTTATTGTCTTCTATTGGTTGGTATAGACAGGTGCACTGTGACAGAATGTACCCCTGTATTCACACCCTACACATTTTTGTAATAATTTTTGTACAAGACATGCCTTGTGATGTATCATTTGAAAACTCATAATTTGCTGATCAATAATATTCTGGTAAAATGCATGTAGTAACATGATGTGTAAACTTATGAACATAAATTGAAATCATGACTGAAGTGTTTCCCAGATAAGTCTGATTGACATAAGTTTCACCAGCAAAAATACTAGTGTGTACAGCACTATATCAGCAGGAGAGGCTCTCCTACCAACATAGCTAACACTGATTGTTGGCAGGAGAGCTCTGTCCTGCTGGCAAAGAGTGGCTACACGGGAGACCTTACAGCATCACAGCTGTAGTGGTTCATCTGTGCCATTGTAAGGTCTGGAGTGTAGACATAACCTAAACCAGTTTCTCAAAGATAAAGGGCAAACAGATGCTCCAGCCAGGTGTGAACAAAGCTGATGGGCCATCACCTATCAAGTGGCCATTCTTTATCAAGAAAGAGGAAGTGGCAAAGAGCTCTGCATCTTAGGAAAGAAGCAGCATGTCTCCTTCCTCCACCAAATCCTGTCTGTTGGTTCTCAACTGGAAATAGTTTTTCAAAGAGGGACTGAAAGTATAAAAAGGAGGGGCAAACACCCTAAGACACACCTCTCTCTCTCCCTGCCCATCTCTTTCTCTGCATCTGAGAAGACAAAGATGATAGCTGAGGGTTTCTCAGGGAAGGATCCTGACCTTAAAGTATGGTCAGTAATGATGTTGGAAGCATGTGGTGAGAAACTTAGCTTTAAATCTAATATAATTTGTTAAATTAGTCACTAGAAGGCATTGTTATCTTTATTTTCTTGTAACCATTTCTTACTTTTATGCCTCAGTGCTTGTACTCCCTTAAAATCTACCACTTCGTAGTAACAAAACTTGTATTTTGAATAATCCACTGTGTTTAAGTTAAAGTGTGTGGGCAACTCCATGGAAGGCGCTAAATTAGTGTATACTAGTCCCTTAAAGGAATAACAGACTTAATATATTTGGACTGTTCAGAAGAGGGCTGGGCAGTATAAGATATGCATTTCTGGGGGAAAATCTCAGACTGGGCTTGTGTTGGGGTTCCCCTGCAATATAACCAAGGCTGGGGCGTGTCAAAGTGCAACCCAAGTGTGACGACATAAATAGCAACCCTCCCCTTTTGCAACTAGGTGCAGTTTACACCAAGCAAACGTGACCATCTTGGCTACTGCTCAGGGCTTGCTACCGCCAAGCCCAGGGGTTGGAAATCATGAGGGCTTAACCCAGCCTACAACCCCCCACCCCCAATTTTTAACCTTCAGCCCCTCTTCTGCCGCTACCTACAGTAGTTTAATCCCCCCGCTAGTAAATTTCTGCCCCTGCTCAGACGCTGACAGCCCCCCTCCCGCTGCGATTTGCTCCCCTTAATCCTTTCAGACCCCCCCAAAGAGGAGGCAGCAAATCGTAACTAGAAGTAAGGGCAGCGAGAGGGCAATGGGAACAGCGCAGGTTACTGGGCATGCTCAGTGCACCCACCGTAGGGAATTGGGAGCGGGAGCTCTTTGTGCCGTTACACCCCATACGTACTTCCCTGCGCAACCAGCTTTTCCTGACCTTCCTTCCTAGCTAAATTTACTTCTGCGCACGCGCAGAAAACACCCTTCGCCGCACATTCAGTCCCAGGGTAGGGTTGGCGCATGCGCCGTTACAGAGAAAACTATGACGTCACACGGAGCGGAGGCTCGCGATATTTCGTTTTCGTCCCGTTTCGCTGTTACCGGCGAGCAAGGGGCTGGGGGGGCTACGTCTATGGCCCGCCCCGCGGGGAGGCGGGGTTATGAGGCCACGCCCCGAGCTATGTGCTGCCGCCTTCGCCGCTTGCGGGACCTAGAGCGGCCGAGCAGCTGTGGACCCTTCACTGCCGCCCCGGGGGCCGGAGCATGAGCCTGGCGCCCGGGCGCCTGCAGTGAGGCCAGCCGGGCCCCGCGTTCGCTGCGCCATGAATCTGCACCAGGTGCTGACGGGCGCCGTGAACCCCGGGGACAACTGCTTCTCCGTGGGGAGCCTCCACGACCAGCCGCTGACGGTGAGTCCCGGGCCGGGCTGCCCCGACGTGCGCGCCCCGAGTCACCCCCTGGCGGGGCCTCTGCAGCCTGCGGGGCAGCCCCCCAGCGTCCCCAGGGCTACTCCCGGGTGCTGACCCCCCCCCTTCGGGCCCGTGGGCCCCCGCTGCCCCCTCGCTCCGTCCTGCCCTCCCGCTGGGGACGCGACTCCTCTTCTCCTGGCCTCGTCCGCCCTGCACCAGGCACGGGGTGGCCTGAACTCGCCGGGAGCCAGGTCGCTAACTGGATGCGTCCGGGAGGGGTGGGATTGGCATGGGCTGGTTCAGGTGCACTGGGGACACATGACCCGAGAGGCGGGGGAGCAGCACAACGCAGCTGATGAGATCAAAGTGTGATGAGTAGGGACGCTTCATATCCTGCGCTTCTGTTGTGCTGATAATGTTATCGTACACTACAATAGCGCACAGCCACGGTGTGTGCTAGGCACTGTCCACGTACACACACAGGATGACACAATACATAATTTAAGGCCTATAGTACACCTGTTCAGAATTCCTATTGGAGGAGAACTATTCACACCTTTTTTAAGATCATGATTAATGATGGTTGTGATGAAAAAGCTATAAACAATAAGCCATAGTTTGTTTATATATATGTATATGCGCAATGTTATGTTAAAATACGTCATATAGTGTCTTTCAGAGATTTGCAAGTGTAAGTATTTGGTTCCTTAAGAGAGTGAATCTACATGTCAGATTTCATAAATGAAAATATTTTACTCATGTTTTCAAGTTGACAAGTCCTTACACTGGCATAAGCTAACACTTGAGTTTTATTGCATTTTGAGTAGATGACAGTTGCACATCTGTATTGCATCTGGTGAAGACTTGTTATGCTGACAGGAGAGCCCTCTCCCGTCGGCATAATTACTCCATCTTGGCTAGAAGCAGAAGCTATGTTGTTTGGGAAAGCGTTTGAGATAGAGCTGGTGTGGACAGTGTGAAATTTGTGTTGGTTGCAGTGTGGGAGTGAGGCTTTTTCACATCCCTGACCGAATAAGTTAGATTGACTCAAGCAATAGTGTAGACTTGCTGTAAGAGATATGTAAGAGGTCCTTGAAAGTGGCACAGAAAAAAAATCCTTAAAGGTAGAGCTATTGTTAGCACACTTTTTTTTGCCATGTAGTAACTCTGTATTATGTTCTAAAATCTTGAAGTTAAATCTAGTATTTCTGAACTTCCTGTTTGCATGCACCCTGCTGCTGGAAAGTCACTGTGCATGGCACTTTAAGTACAAATTAGGCTTCTATACATTTTTAAATTTTTGTTAATAAGGAGGATTTTTCTCCTTATCCTTTCACTCTCCAAAGCCCACTATTCCACCCTGCCTTTATTTAATGGAGTGACTAGTTTTATTTGAGTTTCGTTTGTCTATAAACTTGAAGAAGTATCCTCGTCATAATAGACTATGGAGTTCAAAAGACTCAATCCTGAGTCTAAATTTTAAACTATTCTCTTCTATTTCTCTTCTCTCCCTGGTTTGGCTCCCTCTTTCTTATGGTGCTTCATCATCTGAAGCCTGGTCTACACTAAGCGTTTAAACCGGTTTTAGGAGCGTAAAACCGATTTAACGCCACAACCGTCCACACTAGGAGGCACCATATATCGATTTTAATGGCTCTTTAAACCGGTTTCTGTACTCCTCCCTAACGAGAGGAGTAACGCTAGTATCGGTATTAACATATCGGATTAGGGTTAGTGTGGACGCTGATCGACGGTATTGGCCTCCGGGAGCTATCCCACAGTGCACCACTGACCGCTCTGGACAGCAATCTGAACTCGGATGCAGTGGCCAGGTAGACAGGAAAAGCCCCGCGAACTTTTGAATATTTCCTGTTTGCCCAGCGTGGAGCTCCGATCAGCACGGGTGGCGATGCAGTTAAAAATCAAAATAAAGAAAGAGCTCCCGCATGGACCATGCGGATGTGATCGCTGTAAGGGCAGGCAAATCTGTTCTATCAGCGCTCCGTTACAGAAGACGAAATTCAAAATCATTTTTAAAAAATCTCCAGACAGACGCCATAGCAGGGGCTCAGCGCACTGCTGCATGACAAACGTAACGGAAAGCCCAAGAATCAAATGGACGCTCATGGACTGGAGGACTCAAGCTATCCCACAGTTCCTGCAGTCTCCGAAAAGTATTTGCATTCTTGGCTGAGCTCCAAATGCTTCTAGGGTCAAACACAGTGTCCGCGGTGGGTCAGGGCATAGCTCGGCAATTTACGCACCCCCCCACCCACTCCCAGAAGTGAAAGGGAAAACAATCCTCTCTTGACTCTTTAACATGTCACCCTATCTTTACTGAATGCTGCAGATAGACCCGATGCTGCAGCACTGAACTAACATCCTTGCTTCGCCCCGCCATGGGTGGCTGATGGTGCAATACGACTGGTACCCGTCCTCATCATCAGCCTATTGGCAAAGGGGGCAGTGCAAAAGGACTGGTAACCATGATGACTAGCATCTGTTAGGTCAATCAAGGGCGCCTGGTCCTAATTTTTCATGGTAGATGGTGCAATATGGCTGATAACCATCATCGTCATAGAAACAGGGGGCTGAGCTCCATCAGCCCCCACCCTTCATGTGTAAAGAAAAGATTCAAGTGCCCCTGAACTAGCAGAGGGATGCTGGGCTCCTCTCCTACACACTCCTTACTGTCCTGTCTGGACTATCATAGCAGCTGGAGGCTGCCTTCCACTCATATCTCACTAACAAATCACTGTGTCTTATTCCTGCATTCTTTATTACTTCATCACACAAGTGGGGGGACAATGCTACGGTAGCCCAGGAAGGCTGAGGGAAGAATGGAATGAACAGGTTGGGTTGTTGCAGGAGCACCCCCTGTGAATAGAATACAGCTCATAATTTCTGCAGGATCTGACACAGAGCAGCTGTGCTCTTTGGTTCTATGATACAGTGGTTCTCTAGTACACTTGCCCATATTCTAGGCAGGACTAGGGGACTTGCCCATATTCTAGGGGACTTGCCCATATTCTAGGCAGGACTGATTCTATTTTTAGATACCAAAAAGGAGGGATTGACTCAGGGAGTCATTCCCAATTTTGGCTTTTGCGCCCCTGGCTAAGAGCAGCCAGGGGCACTTATGACAGCAGCAAATGGAACAGTGCAAAAGGACTGGTAGCCACAATCATCTTATTACCAATTTATGGTATGGTAGATGGTGCAATATGGCTGATAACCATCCCTGCTATCATGCAAAAGCAAAAGCATGCTGCTGTGTAGCGCTGCTGAATCGCCTCTGTGAGCGGCATCTAGTACACATACGGTGACAGTCACAAAAGGCTAAACAGGCTCCATGATTGCCATGCTATGGCATCTTCCAGGGCAATCCAGGGAAAAAAGGCATGAAATACTTGTCTGCCGTTGCTTTCCCAGCGGAAGGAGTGACTGACGACATTTACCCAGAACCACCCGCGACAATGAATTTCTCAACCCGGAAATTCAAAGGGGCGGGGGAGGGGAGGCGGGGGAGGCTGCGGGAACTATGGGATAGCTACGGAGTAGCTACCCACAGTGCAATGCTCCAGAAATCGACGCTAGCCTCGGACCGTGGACGCACACCACCGATTTAATGTGTTCAGTGTGGCCGCGCACACTCGATTTTATAAAATCTGTTTTACAAAACTGGTTTATGCAAATTCGGAATAGTCCCGTAGTGTAGATGTACCCTGAGTATCTTATCCTCATTCTTTTCCTATCTTTTCCCATTAAATGATGCTCGTGGTATTGTTGCTGTGCTTAAGTCTTTGGCTGGATGAAACTGTCCGGAACCTAGTCAGTTTTGCTTGGTACACAGTATATCAGAAGGGGCCCAAAGCAGAACTTAGCAGATTTCTGTCAGTTTCACTCTGGAGCAGCAGCACCCAAGATAGTGCTATAAACTGTGGGATATCTTCAGTCTTGCACCCAGTTTAACTCACTGCCTAATCGGTTGGAGAGTGACTGCTAGACTTATTTTTAGTTTTTGTGCGTAGTAGGCATACTTCTGTGCTCTTCTGCTGAGTTTTTTAACAACTACAACATTGGAAGACAAAATACTTGTTCGCTATCTGACACCTTGATCATCCTGCAAGGAGTTCCATCTGGGCGACCTCTGTAGTAATGGAGGCTCTGTGTCATCACAGGAATTTTCCTGAGTAGTTGCAGATTCAGAACCTGCAAGCTGCTGCTCAAAAGAGGAAGTAATCAGAATAAAGCTTTGTTATAGACAGTCAGCTCAATCAGTTTGGAAGGAAAAAAAAATTAAAAATAGCTTACAGTACTACACCTGCTTTTGGATCCATCTTTCAGATTTTCTCACTTGTTTAAATGTTTACCTATTGTAGTGTGGTGACTCCTAAGCAGCATGAAACTGTACGTGAAAAACTATGTAATTTCCTTTACAGCAAAATGCCTTTAATTGTGCAAAGTAAAGAAGCGAGACAAATAGAGAATTCTCTTATCTTTTACTTATACTCAAGTTTAGATCTGTCTTGTAATGACATTAGGTTCCTTTTTTAAAACTTCAGGTTATCAGGATCACTGCCATAGAATGACTGCTGAGCAACTCTATCCAGTATTGCAGCCTGTCTGATTAGAAGAGTGTTTAGAACTCTGTAATGACCTGGAAGTGGTAGCTTTCTGTTGGGAGGGAGGAATATGCCAAACTGTACTGTTTTGAGTAATACTACCTTGAGACACCTTTGTTTTCAAGAGCAGTTTTGACACAAATATAATCATAGGAATTTCTATGTGTATTAAATCTTTTATATATTTGTGGTGTGCAGGAAAGCATATTACACCTCTACCCCGATATAATCTGTCCTCGGGAGCCAAAAAATCTTACCGCATTATAGGTGAAACCATGTTATATTGAACTTGCATTGATCCGCCAGAGAGAGAGAGAGAGAGACACACACACACACACAGAGAGAGCGCTGCTTTACCGCGTTATATCGGGTCACGTTATATTGAGGTAGAGGTGTATTAATGGAATTTTTAGCCAGTAGTCTCAAAACCGAAGATCAAAAATGTCCTTCATTGCCCTTTTTTTGGGGTGTGGTGGTGGTTCTCATGATGTACAACTTACTCAGATTTCTCCACACCTATTTGAATGAGTACAAAAAAGGTACTGTAAATAAGTTGAGTGATCCCACTAGTTACTTTTATACAAAGAAATGGCTGATCTTTCAATTGATATACAAGGGTTGGAATGTAAGCATTCTTCTCTCCTTAATTATGTTACTACCAGTTAGTGCTTATACCATGATCACTTAGAAATTAAGAGTTAAATGTATGGGAAGTATGAAACTTTATTTGAATTTTTAGTTAAACATTGGAAGTTTTTAAAATATCATGCAAAACAAAATGAAAATAGCTGCAAATAGAAGTAGCTCACAAATGCTGTGGGTTTTTTTTGTACAACTTGTGTTTAATCCATAGACAGTGTTCTTCTAACCCTTCCACTCTACCCCAATAAATCTTTAACTGTCAAAATAGAACAAGAAGACTACCCATGTTGTTTAGAAGAGATTTCAGGAAAATGTCCTTGGTGATAATACAGAAGCATAAGTTCTAGTCAGCCTCAAGTTTGGACCTCCCTCATACTAGCAATACGGAAATGATATGGTAGTTGTGACTCAAACACCAGGACCCCCCTGATGGATTATACTCTAGTTCATGGGTTCTCAATACAAGTTTTCATTGACTTGTATGCTTCTAGCGTTTAGTGATTCAAAACCTACTGAACATAAAGTTCTGAGCACTTCTTTATTTGCAGTTGTCTTGCATGTGATAAGTGAGAATATATGCACCTTGGAACATGCAATGTTTGCTGATGACTTAGTGATATATGCAGAAGATTAAGACGATGTAAGCCAACTTTGAACAGTGGCAACATAGTTTTGAGCAGGCTGGACTTCACTTTGATCTTACCAACATTCACTCTGAGAACTGAAGGAGGACTCAGCATAAAGGATATCCCTCGACCCACGCCGCTTCCAGCAGCCCCCATTGGCTTGGAACAGCCAACCGCGGCCAGTGGGAGCCGAGATTGGCCGGCGGACGCGGTAGGTAAACAAACCAGCCCAGCCCACCAGGATGCTTACCCTGGCGGGCCACGGCCAAAGGTTGCTGATCCCTGTCATGGGAAGAAAGCTTAGAGGGAGAAAGAGAATTTAAATATCTAGAATTAGTGGTTGCTGACAATGGTGCCCTCCTGAGTGATGCCTGGCATTGTAGTAAAGTTGCTCAATGCAAATGGTAGTAGCTGACCCAAGTTCTTTGTGATTAAAAAAAGATGCCAATAAAGTTAAGGGTGGTCAAATCACAGTTTTATACAATCCTAATGTACAGAACAGGGACTTGGCCAGCCACTGGAAAAGAAATGGGTATGTTGTCTAAATGAAGCTGCTGAGATAATAGGAAATGAAGTGGTGTTGTAAGGGATCTAATAAAGGTTGCTCCAATTGAAGACAAGTTGAGGGAGGCTGTGCTATGTGGATATGGGCATATCCAGCGGAGACCTGAGAGCTATGTTGGTAAGATGTCTCTTGCAATAATCTTCCCCTGGCTCTCTTCTATCAACGACCAAAGTCTTGGTATGTGGACTGGATATCGGTGGACACTGGAGAGACAAGTCTGCATTACGGCCTAGCATTCTATCATGAATTTTGGAAGAAGGCTATAAAAGTTACTGACCTAAAATAGGGAAGTGGCAAGAAAGAAGACAACTTGTGAAGCCTAATGTATATTTGCTATTTTTAGCTTCAGTACACTTCAGATGAAGCTAAAATACAGGGAGTATATACTACCATAATTGCTACTAATTCTCTGTTTTAGAGCCCACGAGTATGTAAGCCAACAAATAAGGCACTTCACTGAAACTTCACCAAAATGCTACCTATTTGGCTTTTTCACACATCTGCAGTATTTGAGTTTAAAGTAACTTGACCTGTAAGTTTAAGTATTACCTCCCACACTCATCATGGATGCTACTTTAATATCTGAAGCATTGTTCAGAGTGTTGTTTTGATTTGTGTAATCAATACTGTCACCACAGTCTTTGTTGAATGGCTTTACAGATGTTTACTTATTTATTTTGTCTCTAGTGACTCTTACAGTCCTTTTAAAAAATCTTTTATACTGTGCTAACTCGTACTTTTGTGTTGTGAGTTTACAGTTGTTACGCTACAGTGTATAAAAATAGTTTAAACTAGAGTTTGGAGGAACTTGGAAGTTCTAATAGTCATTACAAAATTTCGGGGAAGTATAAAAAAGCAAATGACTTGGTAATATGCATATTATGTATTTCTCTAATCTAATGCTGGTACTTTACTGGAGAGGAAACTTCTGTTCCATTATGTTTTCTCTTAATTATTGGAATGGTCACTTAAAGAAAACAGTGTTGGTATGGCTCCATTTACTTAGTCATTTCTTTCAAAGATAAATTTTTACAAACTTGTTAATTTATTAATGTTAAGATGTCAGGTTTAAAATGTAATACATTTTGGAGGAAAGAGTATGCTGCAGTGATAATACAAGCTCATGAAATATTTTTTTAATCACTAAAAAATGAAAAATGTTTACTTTCTTTCCTGACTTTGGGTATGAGGAGAAAAACATGAAATAAAAAATGTATATGTAATTACTATATGGTTGAGGAGAACCATTTAATAAATAGCCTTGCCTGAATTCTGTCCAGTAGTTCTTCATCATGACTGAGCTTTGGAACTTTAATGCTAGATTCTTTGTGTTTTTGTGGAACAGAGAGATTTTTAAACTTTCTGCTACACTTGGACTCATCTCTGGTGCAGGACAAATAACAGTTTTAAGGTTCACTTTGTTCAGCCCAACAAAAATAGGTACTTCATGCTATTTGAAAGCACAATAGATAGGGGAATTCTGGTATAAAGCTTTGTTCCCAGTTCAAGTACATTATATTTTTAAAATCTTTACACTTTTACCTGCAATACCTTCTCAGTTCAGTTCAGGGTTCCATTAAAAAAAGGGGGTGAGGAGAAGAATCCTCCTTAAAGATATGTATAGTTGTTGTCTGGTAATTAAGGCAGTTTTGTTTTACATGCATGTAAAAATTAGTAGCAATACTTGTAAAAACTCTTTTTAAAAAAGATAGCATAGACACAATGTGTAGTTTGGCATAAAGATTCTGTTGAGATTCTCCTGGGAATAACCTGCCTTACTGACTTGTTGCTTGTCACGCAAAGTTACTCGTCGGTCCCATACATGTGCAGGAAAGGAGCCTTTTATTTTGTGCACCATATTTCCTGATTTAGCATACAGACTTTAGTTGCTTTAGTAAATTAAATTTTTTTATGTGCAAATTCTGGGTTATAATTTTAAAAAAAAATTTCCTGCACATAATTCCTAACTCTTACAGATACTGGATTGTACCGATAGATTAATTTTTTTATGTTTAAGGAGTTAGGTAAAGTTTTCACTTTATAAAACAATAAGAATTTTGTAGCAGTTAAGTTATTGGCTGTAATATCTTCTGTTAACAGTTCTGTAAAATTGCCTTAGTGTTATCTTCAAAGGAAAACATTTGCTAATCCTCTCTCAAGAATTTTAGGATGCAGGGATAAAATAGCTGAAAGCTGGATAATAAGCAAATAGAAAGCAGGTGAAAATCCAATACCACATGCAAATAAACTTTTCTCAGTCTTAGGTGCACAGAAAGATGTTTAATTTTCTAAATCCAGATATGTGGTGGCAAGACATCAGCTATTAAAATCTTGTTTCCGTAGTTGTAACTGGTTTTACCCTGTTTGCTTTTGTTCACTGGTTTTAAAAACATTGTTTAACGTACATACCAAGAGCATGATAATGTCAACAGTATCTGCTTGTTTCATTGCACAGACTACTCCACAAATAACCTAGGACATTTTAATTCTTGAAGGTGAATTGAAGGGGTTTTTACCTGCCAAAACTGGAGTTAAAAGTTCTCTTTCCACTACAGAGGCACCACTAACACTTAGACCTAGTTTGTACCGGAAGAACCTTATTGGGATAGCCCTGCTTGTTCAGACACATCTTATACTGGCAAAAGATTGTACAGAGCTGCGTTCTTTATAGTATTTCAGGTGTTTATGAAGTTATTGGCTATGGTCTGTGAAATGGTGAGCCCGAACTCCGTTCTTGGCATGTAAGTCAAGGAGAAAATATCAATAACCATTGACTCCTGTTCTTGGATACAAAAGTTACCTTTTATGAAAACAAAATCAGTTGCAGACCCATAAGTACAAAAACGTAACAAGGTATGAACAGAATGATCCAGGTGAGGTACTAATTACCTGAATTTTTTTAAAGGGTGCACGCAAAGTGAGTGTTTGGGAGATTGTTGTGTTTACGAGAATACTAAAGGAAGGCTCAGGAATATAGAGAACAGAAGATGAGGACTTGCGGCTAGAAGAACAGAAGAAAGGCCGGAGAATCACACCAACATCCGGAAGAAGCAGGGCTACGTGATTGACTACTGACAGACAGACCTATCACCAGAGCTGATCTGTAGAACAGAAGGGTGTGCTTTCTGCTAGGCGCTAAGATATGGGAGGTGGACCTGAGGCTGAAGAGGATCCCAAGGGACAACCTTGATTTGAGTGATCCTGAGCTAATTCAGTTTCAACTAAATGGAAGGATAAACAAAAATAGGTCTGCAATTAGGTTCCTTGATTTCAAAAGAGCAAACTTAAAAAAAAAATTAAGGGAATTAGGGAAGTGGACAGGACAGAACTCAAGGATCTGAATGTGGAGGAGGCTTGAAATTGCTTTAAATCAAAGATGCAGAAGCTATGTGAAGCCTGCATCCCGAGCAAGTGGATAAAATTTGTAGGGAAGAGTTGAGGACCACAATGGATGACCAAGCATCTCAGACAGGTCATTAAGAGAGCGCCTACAGGGAATGAAAAATGGAATAGATCAGCAAGGAAAGTTACCTTTTGGAAGTCAGAAAAGGAGAACTGCCAAAACCCAAGCAGAGTTGGATCTTGCAAAGGAAGTTAACATCAATACTAAAAGGTTCTATAGCCATATAAATAAAAAGAAAACAAGGAAAGAAGAAATGGGACTGCTAAGCACTGAGGGTGGGAAGGATAATCTAGGCATGTCTGAACACCTAAACAAATACTTTGGGTCAGTTTTTAATAAGGGTACTGAGCTTTGGGGTGGTGGCAGGGGGGCTAATGAAAATAAGGATGTGGAAGCTAAACTGAAACAGCTTAATGGGATCAAATTCGGGGGCTTGGATAATCACCATCCAAGAATATTAAAGGAAATGGCACATGAAATTGCAAGCCCAACAGTAGGGATTTTCAGTGATCTGTAAACTCGAGAGTCATACCCTATGACTGGAGAATTGCTACTATAGTTCCTTTTAAGCAAGGGAAAAAAGTGATCTGTGAAACTACAGGCCAGTTAGTTTGACCTCAATTGTATGCAAGCTTTTGGAACAACATTTGAAAGAGAAAGTAGTTAAGAATAAAGAGCTGAATGGTAATCAGGATAAAATAAAACATAATTTTACAAAAGAGAGATTGTGCCAGACCAACGTGATCTTCTTTGAGAAGATAACTGATGTTGTTTGTTTATTTATTTTAGACAAAGGAAATACAGTAGATCCAATCTATGTGGATTTCAGAAAGGCATTTGATACTATTCCCTATGAGAAATTATTAATTAAATTGGAGATGATTAGGATTAATATGAGAATTGAAAGGTAGATAAGGAATTGGTTAAAGTTAGGCTTCACTTGGTCATACTAAAAGGTGATCTGTCAGGCTGGACAGAGGTTGCTAGTGAAGTTCCTCAGGGGTGGATCTTGGGACCAATCTTAGTTAACATTTTCATTAATGACCTTGGTACAAAAAGTGGAAGTGTACTAATAAAATGTGTGGATGAAAAAGTTGGGAGGTATTGCCAATATGGAGGACCGAAATATTATACAAGAATTTCTGGACAACCTTGAAAACTGTAGTAATAGAAATGGGATGAAATTTAATAGGGCGAAGTGCAAGGGACTAACAACAAGAAGTTTTGCTATAAGCTAAGGACTTATCAGGAGGAGAAAGACCTGGTTGTATCGGTCAGTTGTAAGAGGACTGAGCTGTGAATGTGATATGGCTGTGAAAAAAGCTAATGGAATCCTAGGATGCATCAAGTGAGGTATTTCCAGTAGAGATAGGGCAGTGTTAGTACCATTATACAAGGCACTGGTGAGACCTCGTGTGGAATGCTGTGTGCAGTTCTGGTCTCACATGTTTGACAATGAATTCAAACTGGAATATGTGCAGAAAACCTACATTATGAGAGGAGACTTAAAGAGCTTGGTTTGTTTAGCCTAACAAAATGAAGGCTGAGGGGAGATATTGTAGGAGCTGGATTTTATAATGTACTATGAGAATTAATGTATGATTTGAGTTCATCCTGTCAGCCACCCTTTTTGAATAGCAGAGAGGAATGACAGACCAGAACAATCCTTCTGACTGATTATGGTCACCTTTTGTTTTAGGATAAATTATAACGTCTACTATGGTTTTCTATATGTATTACAAATTAGGCACTCTAGTTAAATATACATTTCTTTGTTTTAAGGTTTAGTAAGTAAGACAGGATTCTGTATTGTGTCTATGTTAAGTAGATTAGAGAAACATTGAAGGCAAGAAGAACAGGAGTACTTGTGGCACCTTAGAGACTAACAAGGCAAGGTTTAATTTGCAATACCTTTCTGCTCAACATAAAATACTACTGTTTGTATTCTCAATCTGTTTGTGTAAATGAGGATGTATGCATCAGGAAAAGATAAGGTGTTAAAAACCATTGTTATAGCCAGAGTCAAGGAAGAAGAAGTAAAGAGACATCAAAGAATCAACGTGCATCCATAATGAAGGGCAGATTGACGACCCTGAGGTAAAGGCTGGCACCCCGAGGACAATTAATTAAATCAAAACAAAGGACAGGATGACCTTCTCAAAGGTGTATTGGAATGTTTACACCAATTAAGAAGTAACGGATCACAGAGTGACCCAGCAAAATCCATAGACTTCAACAAAGGAAAAAAAAAACCTATAAGAATCAGGGTGCTCTGCCATAAGGCTTTGGGTTCGTCTTGCCACACTCCAGGAGCATCGGATCGTGACCGACAAGAGCCCAGCTCCACACTCGTGCTCAATCTATCTGGCCATTAGATTGACTCGAGCTACAACAGACTGGTAACTATGAACATCACTGGCAGGACTGTGTGTGTGTGAGAGAGAGACTGAAAAGCATATACTAACTGTTGTATTCTCAATAAATGCTGTGTATTTACCTTCCTCTATAAAGATGCCGTGTACTTTGTATGAGCATAACAATATGATTGCGTCTATAAATACATCAGAGGGATAAATACCAGGGAGGGAGAGTTGTTTCTTAAAAGATAAGGGCCAATGTTGACGCAAGAACAAGTGGTATAAATTGTCCATCAACAAGCTTAGGCTTGTAATTAGATCAATGTTTCTAATCATCAGAGGAGTGAAGTTCTGGAATAGCCTTCCAAGCGACCAGTGGGGGCAAAAAACCTACCTGGCTTCAAGACTGAACTGGATAAGTTTTTATGGAGGGGATGGTAGGATGAGACTGACTACAATGGGACGTGTCCAATCTGCAACTGCTAGTAACGAATGTCCCCAATGGCCAGAGATGGAACACTAGATGGAGAGAGCTCTGAATTACTACAGGGAATTCTTTCCCAGGTGTGTGGCGGGTGGGTCTTGCTGACATGTTCATGGTCTAATTTATCATCATATTTGGGGTTAAAAAGGAATTTTCCCTCAGATCAGATTGGCAGAGACCCTGGGTGTTTTTCACCCTCCTCTGTAGCATGGGGTATGGATCACTTGCCAATTTAGACTAGAATAAATGATAGATTCTCTAACTTGGAGTCCTCAAATTGTAAACTAGTTGTTGTTTGGGGACCTTTGTGTGCTAGCATAACGCAATCAGGATTGAGGCTTTGTGGTAGGTGTTATACAGATATACAGTCCTGCCATTAAGAGCTTATATCAAGACTGAGTTGAGTGGTGGGTGTAGAAGAGAAGGAAAGGGACAAAAGTTGAAATAAAAGAAATATGACGTTATGCATACTTTTTACAGATCTATTTGTAAATTATAAGTAGACTAGAGATACTAAAGTCTCTGCGGACCACCTGCTAGTGTCAGGAGTAAGGTCCTGCAGCTAGCCTGCTTGCCTGCTAGCTTAACACCCCTCCCACCCCCAAGCAGTCTAACAAGCCCCAGTCAGGCCACCTGATTGGCTAAACTGCCCAGTTGGCTCAGGGGATCAGCAGACCTGCTCTTAAGACCAGCAAAAGTAGCAGAGTGCTGACTGCTCAAAGCATTCATCCAAGGTCACGATAGCCTTGGCCCCTGGAATCCCCCACTCCAGGTAACCTAGCTCTGACCCTCAGCTCCAATTTCAGACTGCTGATTCCTGTTGCAGTTCCACTTGCACAACAATTTCCATTACCGTCCTAATTCACACACTCACTTTTTTACACAGGCATCCCCCTTCCGCTTCCCATCCCCACAGTCACCCCAGGCATTTAACTTCTTTAGTTATTTTTCATATCCGTGATCTCCCAAAGATAAAGGTCTGAACAAAATCACTCCTAGGTGAGTGTTCCTGCCAATAGAACAGACTGTCACAAATCTAGCTTTGGTGCTGTTAAATTAGATGATCTCTGATTATGGCTTGTTACTACTTGGAAAATTACTATTCTGTGGCTAGATGCTATGGTGTCAGCCACCCTAGAGAGTCTCATAGATAGGACTATAATGTACTGTTAATTAAGGTAGGTTAAGGCATAACCGTAGCTCTTCCAAACAGGTCTTGTCAAACTGAGACAGCAATAGTAAAGGAACGTCAGAGACCTGTCACCAGCAGAGCTCCCCTGTATGTGTGTGTTAGTCAAGGGGCCAAAGAACAGAGTTACTCTTACCTACACATTTGGCACCGTCAGCTTTGTGGTTAGTCAGACTTTTGAGTATGAATACTGCCCCATCAGCTTCACCGTACAACAGCCAAATAGTAGGGTCTTCCAAGAGCTGAGAAGCTGAAGACTTTTCTCTTTATGGTAATTGGCAACAGCTTTCTCAAGGCCTCGTCAGCCACTGGTTCTTTGGGACCATCCATCTTTGGCTAGGCGCAATCATGCCAATATAGGGCTTACTCCTACTGTGAGGCTAGCAGAAGGTTTCAAATGTGTGCTATGTGCCAATCAATGTAAATTTTGAATGGTAGAGAAAGTACATTGACCTAGGTCTTACACTGAAAGCTTTTATAAAGATTCACTTCAACATTATATTTGATTCTCAATAATAATAATTATGGCTGTCAAGTGATTAAAAAAAGAATCACCATTAAAAAAACATGAGTAATCACACTGTTAATAATAAATACCATTTATTTAAATATTTTGGATGTTTTCTACATTTTCAAAAATATCGATTTCAGTTGCAACACAGAATACAAAGTGTACACTGCTCACTTTATATTTTTTTATTACAAGTATTTGCACTGTAAAAAAATATAGTATTTTTAATTCACCTAGTACAAGTACTGTAGTGCAATCTATGTATCATGAAAGTTGAACTTACAAATGTAGAATTATGTACAAAAAAAACTGCTTTCAAAAATAAAACAAGGTAAAATTTTAGAGCCTGCAAGTCCACTCAGTCCTTCTTCTTGTTCAGCCAGTCATTCAAACAAGTCTGTTTACATTTGCAGGAATAATGCTGCCCGCTTCTTGTTTACAATGTCACTTGAAAGTGAGAACAGGCGTTCGCATGGCACTGCTGTAGCCAGCATCGCAAGATATTTATGTGCCAGATGCGCTAAAGATTCATCTATCCCTTCATACTTCAACCACCATTCCAGGGGACATGTGTCCCTGCTGATGACGGGTTCTGCTTGATAACAATCTGAAGCAGTTTAGACTGACGCATGTTCATTTTCATTATCTGAGTCAGATGCCACCAGCAAAAGGTTGATTTTTCTTTTTTGGGGGTTTGTGTTCTGTAGTTTCCGCATCGGAGTGTTGCTCTTTCAAGACTTGTGAAAGCATGCGCCACACCTCACTCCTCTCAGATTTTGGAATGCACTTCAGATTCTTAAACCTTGGGTCTAGTGCTGTAGCTTTCTTTAGAAATCTCACGTTGGTACCTTCCTTGTGTTTTGTCAAATCTGCAGAAAAGTGTTCTTAAAATGAATAACGTGCTGGGTCATCATCCAAGACTGCTATAACATGAAAAATATGGCAGAATGCGGGTAAAACAGAGCAGGGGTCATACAATTCTCCCCCCGAAGAGTTCAGTCGCAGGTTTAATTAACGCATTTTTTTAAACGAGTGTCATCAGCATGGAAGCATGTCCTCTGGAATGGTGGCCGAAGCATGAAGGGGCATACAAATGTTTAGCATATCTGGCACGTAAATACCTTGCAATGCCAGCTACAAAAGTGCCATGCAAATGCCTGTTCTCACTTTATGGTGACATTGTAAATAAGAGGAAAGCATTATCTCCTGTACATGTAAACAAACTTGTTTGTCTTAGTGATTGGTTGAACAAGAAGTAGGACTGAGTGGACTTGCAGGCTTTGAAGTTTTACATTTTGTTTTTGTGTGCAGTTATGTTAAAAAAAAATCTACATTTGTAAGTTGCACTTACACGACAAAGAGATTGCACTACAGTACAGTAACTCCACACTTAACGTCCTGTCACTTAACGTTATTTCGATCATATATCCCTGCTCAGTTACAGAACATGCTCAATTTAAAGTTGTGCAGTGCTTCACTATAACGTCGTTTGGCTGCCTGCTTTGTCCACAGTTGTCATCCCTCCCATATCAGCTCCCCCCCCCCACACACACACCTCCCGCCTGCTGGCAGACCCTACGGATCAGTGCCTTCCCCCTCCTGCCCGCGGCAATCAGCTGGCTTGCGGCGTTCAGGGGTGGGGAAGGAGCGAGGACTTGGTGCGCAGGCTCCCCCTGCCTCCCAAATGCCACAAGCCAGTTGACTGCTGTGAGCAGGATGCAGGGGAGGGAAGGGGGAGCCTGCGTGCGGAGTCGTCGCTCCTCCCCACTTCCTCCTGCCCCCTGAGCATTGTAAGCCAGCTGATTGCGGCAGGCAGGAGGGAAGGGCGAGCGGGGAGGACTCAGTGCACCTCTTTCCCCCCGCCCCCACCTCCTGCCCACGGCACTCAGCTGGCTTGTTGTGTTCAGGAGGGAGGGGAAGCCTGTGCGCTGTGTCCTTGCTCCTCCCCCCTCCCTCCTGAACTCTGCAAGCCAACTGATTGCCTTGGGGAGGGGGAGCAAGAATGCAGTGTACAGAGTAAAAGGGGGGGAGAAGAGGTGGGTTAAGGGTGGAGACTTGGGGAAAGGGGTGGAGTGGGCGGGCCGAGGGTTGAGCCCTCTGCCCCCGGTGCTTGTAGAGTAGGGGGAGCTGCTGCTGTGCAACATGCTTCTCCTAGCCTACAGTACCTTCAGCATCCTTGCCTGCCTCATTGTCTCTAGTGCCAGTGGGCTGTACCTGCGTAGGGTACGGCGGGGGCACCTCCCCGCTATAGTACTGTACTGTATGGCAAAAACAAATTTCCCTGGAACCTAACCCCCTAACCCCATTTACATTCATTCTTACGGGGAAATTGGATTCGCTTAACATCGTTTCACTTAAACTCACATTTTTCAGGAACATAACTACAATGTTAAGTGAGGAGTTACTGTACTTGTAACATTCACCTGTATGAGGTGAATTGAAAAATACTATTTTTTATAATTTTTACAGTGCAAATATTTGTAACAAAAAATAATGTATACTTTGATTTCAATTACAACACAGAATACAATATAATATGAAAAGGTAGAAAAACATCCAAAATACTAAATTTCAGTCGGTATTCTATTGTTTAACAGTGTGATTAAACTGCGATTAATCAACAGCCCTAATAATCTTAACAATGGAGTTAACGAACGTATGAGCATAGTGGTAAGACTGGTGCATCTACAATTCACAGAAAGGCTATCACAGTGTTGCTTAGTGTCATATGCAGTTGAAGTGGAGAAAGGTCATTGTTCGTGAGAGTAGCTATAATATGGGACTAAGAGGAGGAGCTTTGTAAAGCTGTATCTATAAAGCAATACAGTAGAACCCTGTATATCCAACTTTCCATTATATAATCTTACTCTCCGCATTAACTGAACAACCAGCGCACATATGTCCGGAAGCAGGCAGTCTGTCTTGTGGCCGCTAGACAGCACTGCAGCCTCATGCTTCCCCAAGGCTCGGCCCGCTCACTCCATTTCTCCCCTCCCTCCATCACTCGCTTCCCCCACACACACACTTTCACTAGGCAGGGGCTTGGGGTGTGGGAGGGGGTCCAGGCTCGGGGCTGAGGGGTTCGGAGTGTGGGAGGGAGCTCCGGGCTGGGGCAGGTGGTTGGGGGGCGGGAGGGGGTGAAGGGTGCAAGCTCTGGGAGGCAGCTTGGGTGTGGGCTCAGGGCTGGGGCAGGAGATTGGAGTGCAGGAGGGGGTGCAAGGTGAAGGCTCCATCCAAGAGGTGCTTACCACAGGTGGCTCCTGGTTGGCAGTGCAGTGGGGCTAAGGCAGTCTCCCTTCCTGCTCTACCTGGAAGCAGCTGGCATGTCTCTGCGGCCCCTGAGTGGGGGGGCCACAGAGACATGCCAGCTGCTCCCCTGCCCCCCAGCACCAACCCCTCGGGAGCTGCAGGGGCAGTGCTTGCGGCTCGGAGCAGGGGGCAGCGGGTCTTCATGTGCTGCCCGCACACGCAAGCACCACCACCACGGGGTTGATGCGGAGTCAGCACTGTGGGGTGAGGGCAGCGCATGGAGCAGCCTGCCCTCCTCTCCCACGTGAGCCACGGAGACATGCTGCCAGTTGCTTCTGGGGCGAGGGCAGGCAGGGAGCCTGCCTTAGACCCACTGCGCTGCCAGACTTTTAGCAGCCGGAGACCGCAATCGACTGGCAGAGGCTCCAGGGTCGACCAGTTGATTGCGATTTACTGGTTGGTGACCACTGGTCTACATGAATGATGATGAACCAAGGATAGCTTCTATAAAGAAGTGCATCAAAAGGGATAACTGTACTTACTGATTTATCTTTATATAGTATCTAGAGGTGGTGGTATTAAGTAGTTGTAGATTTGCTGTAACTCTTGTTTTGTTTCTTTTTACAGGCTTATGCATCAGGATGTGATATCGTTATATTGGGGACTGATTTTGAAAGATTACAAATAATCCCTGGAGCAAAACATGGCAATATTCAAGTGGGATGTGTGGACTGCTCAATGCAGCAAGGGAAGGTATGTAGTAATGTTACTAATAATGCTCAGTGTTAATTTATGGGAGGGATCACCACATAACAGTGCTTTCCAGGTAGTTACAAAGCTCACAGTTTAAGCACAAATGAAGAGACAGAGGTCAAGGGAATAACAATTGGCAAAACTTAATTTACTGAATTCACTGTAGGCAGCATAACAGAAGTGCCTCTCAAATAAAGAATTAATAGCATTCGGGGAGAGGGACCTTGCGAATGAGCTCAGGAAGATCGTACAATGCATAAGTAGCTGCATGGAAGAGGGCACAGAGGGATTGTGAAAATCTGGCAAACAAGTTGAGGTTGTGAGTATTGGCAAAGAGATATATGACAGAACCGATCTATAGATATAGATATACATATACTAACTTCATGTTAGTAAGTATGTGAATATGATGCTATGGTGCATAAGTAACACAGAGATTTGTATTACCAGCAGAGCATTGATAGGCTGGTAGAAGGAGACTGTTCGTTATTTACTCACATTAAATAGAAGAAAACCTATTCTGAACCGAGTAGTCTGTATAATTGGATGATCTTACTATTGTTACCCTTGTCCTCTCTTCCTTTTCTTTTCACCTGCTGCATTTTACCTCTGTTCCTAAAGAGCTATTTCAGGCAGAGGCCATGTCTTCTGTGCTTGAACAGCACTTAGCACCAGAAGGCCCTGATCTTATCTAGAGCTTTTGAATACTACCACAGTAACAAGATACTTGTATGAAAAAGAAACAGATTACATTCTTGAAATTGTCGTTCATGAATGGTCTTGACGTCTTGCTATGCAAAATAACTTAAGTTCATTTGGCTCAAATGTTCTGCATATGTTAGTCATTTTAATCAAAATATTTAAAAATTAACCAGTCCAACCTAGAAAGTTATAACTAGATAGCTGTTGTGCACATTATTTGCTTGGAAACAGTAGTGTTCAACTGGAAAGTTCTAATGTGGCTTAACTGCTCACTTATGTGATACTATGTCAAGTGATGAATCTGCTAAGCAATGATAGGCCATGATACAGCAGGTGACTAATCTGGTGCTGCCTTTTGATTGGAAGCTAATAGGGCAGCCTCAGAAAGATCTGTGGGAGGATGGCTCTTGATAAGGGTGAGAAGCAGTGAGAAGCTTCTAGTGCAACTGAGCTGGGGGTTTCCTGAGTTACTTCTGTGTGGCCAGGTCTGTCTTGATTTAAGAATAACAGGTGTTACGTAAATGAACAAATTACACCATACCTGATTCTGAGTCCAGTTGATCTCCAGCAATGAAGTTGGTGTGCTGCAAGTAGAATGGGGCAAATAATTGACTCTTCGGTTCACTTTCAGTTCCAGAAAGCTAGGGGGAAATGGTTGTGTTGAACTGAATAAAAAAATTCACAAAAGTTTCAACAAATTGAAAAAATTTGGGTTTTTTCAAGTTGAACAAGACAAAGATGTGACCAAATTGTTGCTTCCCTGTAGATTGTCCAAAAACAGGAAATGTAGAAAACATGACCTATGGGGAAAGGCTGAAAGAGTTGGGCATATTTAGTCATGAGAGGAGAAAGCTGAAGGGGCAGCCTTGGACAGGACCTGAGTCTTCAGTTATGTAAAAGATTGTTTATAAAGAGGACATGGATCAATAGTTTTCTATGTCCTCCAAGGGATTGGACAAGAAGTTATCATCTTAGAGTGCAGGAAGGACGATTTAGATATGTATTAGGAACAGTTTTTAATGGTAAAAATAGCTAAGCACAGAATTCCACTCAGTTCATGCACATGCACAAGAACAATGGCAATAGAATATTGAGACATCACTTTTTTGAAAGAACAGAGGTGTTTATATGTAAAATCAGGATGGAGGTGAGAAGTGTATTTTTTTTCCTAATGGATTAAAAAATGTGACCATGAAATGGTAATTACATTGTCATAATGCATATGCAGCCTTACTTAACTTTTCTGACTTTTTTGAGTTCATCTCTTCGGAACCTTAATTCCTTTAACATACTTTTTGAATACAGTAAACATATGGAAGGTCAGTTCTGTCCTGGTGTGCTAAATAGCATTTAACAGCAAATATATGGCCTTTTCAGTGATTCCCTTTGTCTCCAGAAGAAATGTGATGCTTTTGGTGCATTTTCACGTTTGCTTCTTATCTGGTTGTGGACAACAATACAACCCAGGAAGAGGGCATAGACCCCATTGTTGAGTGAGTGCAGTATGGATGGCTCCTGTGAACTTCAGAGGATTACGGTTTATGTAGAGGTACAATCAAAAGAAATAATGCAGGTTGCATTGATTCTTCTAAGTCATGATTTGCTAACTTCAGTACATTAGGGAGCCCCTTACATTCCCTGTTGCCACTTTCCCCAAACCAAAACTGCAAGGGAGAGCAAAGCCTTTGCCTGAGGGCAGCCTCATCTTTCTGGGTGAGCTACTGAAATGACCTAGTAGAGCTACATGGGCCTTCTTTAAAATTCATCCGTGCCTCCCTACCCAAAGTATCCTCACTATTATGATGCCAGGGGTGCAGTGAACATACATAACTTTTCTGATGGTTATACAGTAGTAGGAGTAGTCCTTACAGTAGAACCTCAAAGATACGAACACCAGAGTTACGGACTGACCAGTCAACCAGACACCATGTGAAATCAGAAGTAACCAATCAGGCAACAGCAGACACAAACAAAAAAGCAGATGCTGTACTGCATCTTTAAAGGTAGGCACATCTAGACTGCCTATTTCCCCCACCCTCCTCCTCACCATGCATGGGGCAGCCACTTACAGCAAGATGCTATAATGTTATCCTAAACCACAATATTGGTTATACCAGTGTTGGCTTAAGAATTACAATTCTTAAGTTTACATCTCCATCTCAGTATTCTACTTTGAGTTCCTGTAGAAGAAACTATTCTAATTATTCTCAGAATAGTAGATGTATTTGCAGAATCACAAAAATATGGCAATGATAAAGATTAAGTAGAAAATATAAGCTAGAGATGTGTTTTAAAAACATGGTTTCTTTAGGCTTTTTGCAGCTTTGACAGAATTATAGTTGGCATATTTGGGTCATGCTGACATATAAGTTGCTTGAAGAGTCTGACTTTTTTTTTTGTTTGTTTTGTGGTTTTTTTAAATGTGGAGTTTTTCCTCTCAGAACTCGAACCTCTAGCTTTTGTTTGTACTTGCAACTTCGGTATGGCAAAATCATTCTGTAAAATGGTACTTCAACTGCTTTTTATACTAGAAATGAAAAGATTTCATATAACGTTAATGGTTTATTTGTAATCCACATTCTTATGATGATTTTACAGAAATAACTTGAGCCATAATTTTATGGACCTGGACAATTATACTGTCTATATAGTCTAATAAGTCAGAATTAGAGTCAGTGGTAGGGTGTCTCTCATATTCATATTTGTAGTTAGTAGTTCTTGTTCTAGCTCTAGGTAGTGTGATGATTCCCAGCCTGAGGCTTTTAAGGGGCATTTAAGTGTTCATAGGTCAGCATGTAACTTTTCCTATATTTGTTCTGATAACTTGTCCTGGGAGAAGATAATAGGGTGGATGGATTTAAATCATTAACCAGGGAATCTTGATGTAAATTTATTTTGTATTTTGCGTTTGTCTTTTATTTAGTTTGCTAAAGAAAGTTTGATGATAATTGGTTGATAACCATTAAAACATGCTGATTTGCAATTTAAATATAGCCTTTATATTAAAATTAGTGCTGCCTTTTGCACCTGAGGACAATTACTCTATATCTGTTCACATGTTTAAGCAATTCTATAGCTTAACTCATATTTAGATCCTTAATTAATTTCTTATTTAAATTGGAAAATGGTGAATTATGCATTTCTAATTTACTAGATTTTTGTACTTGTGATTTGCGTCAAACTGTTTAGATGGAAATTTGAATGCAATTAAATGCAAAAAAACAAAAAGGCATTTTAAAGTTTTTAATTACATAAAACTACCTTAAATGTGCTTGATACATAAGAAAAGTTTTATCAAAAAGTTTTTCAGAACTAGTTTTGAATAAAACTAATTGTTTAAACAAAGGAAGTTAGTGAATTATGAACTGATTATTTGTTTCTTCAAGATTTTACAACAAGCAGATCTCATTCTCTCATACCTAGTTTTTAGTCATAGATTGGAAGAGGAAAACAAGCTTTCTTGCTCTTTCAACTTTTTATTTATTTATTTTGTTTTAATTTTTCATTGAACTGAACTAGTCACACTGAAATGAAGAAAACATTCTCTGTGCACCTACACCAGAAGAGGCTACTGTTGTCAAAAGCTGATTTAGCACTTCGGTTCCAGGGGCTTAACAAGTGGTTTGACTTTCTTTAAAACTTGGCAGTAAATAGATGCTGCTTAACTTTTTTTAAACTTAATTTAAATGGTTTTACTAGATTAGAATAAATTCAAGTCTTAGTATAGGTTGGAATAATTTCAAATAAGGTTATTTATTTAAGAATCTGTATTGAATTAAAATTTTAAAAAATCTGATTTAAATAAACACAATTTTTATTCCCCTCTCCCCCCTTGACTTTTATTCACCCTGGAAAATAATGGTTGAAAACGTGAGCAAATAATATGTTTATACGTGCGGTTAGCACCAAGACTTTCATTGGTCCCCAAATAAGGCTGTCTTGTAAGCTTTATTTAGTACTCTTGATAAAAATATTAACTACTGTTTTATTTATTATTGTACTATATTTTGTAGCTCTATATGACTGTCTGGTGATTTAAGTGCTCTCATGCTTTCAGACACTCAGTGGCTCAATGTGTTATGTTAACAGTGAAAAGACGGATCAATGAAGTGCTTTTCATCCTTTCCACAGCATATTAAAAATAGAATCCAATAACTTTTCTTAAAGTGGCTACCTAAATTGCGTGTGGAAAAACTCTTGATACCAGATTGAAGATTCATATTAAAATTGGTATCCAATACACTTACTCTTATGGTGATTGATCCTCAGGTCTTACTCAGTAATATAGTTGTAGGCAAACAGTTTTTTCTAGTACTTCAAGTTTCAAACTTTGCAATATGTTTTAAAGATTTTCTTATTCTGGTATGTTCCTCAAGTTCTGATCCTTGATTCAGAAGGAAATAGAGAGACAAGCTCAAGAATATAGAGGGAAATATTTGTACAAAGAATGAATGAAAGTAGAATCAATCCACATCTCAAATTAATTTTTAAATTAATATTTTTGTTTTATATAACTTTTTATTTTAGATTGCAGCTTCTTATGGAAACATGATTTGTATTTTTGAACCAGTTACTGTCCTGAAACAGAAGAGCAATCATCCTGCTGTAAGTGAATGAACTGTCTTAATTGAAAGTTCAACTGCCTTGGAAAAATTTAAATAATTGCTATGGTTTACTTTTATGACTTGGGAGTTGCCTTTTCTGAGATACAAGATGAGATACCAATTTAAAATTGGGACATAGGATGTTTATTGTGTGAAAAAGGGGTGGGGCACATGCTAGTTAAAATGCCACTTTGTTATACCTCTTCATAACACTTCAGAAGGGGATACATTGGACCAATCCATAATAAACATACGTAGTAATTGTTTCATTTGTAGTGATTCATCTGTGCAAATCTGTGATTCGCTCTCTCTGACCCTGGCCAATACCAGTAGAAGGTGCAAAAAGCTCCAAATGGAGTACTGTAACCTGTGCACAGGGAAGTTTGCTTTTAAGGTAGCTAGTAAATGATACGCTTACATCCTGCTGCATATGGTTTTATAATGCTTGTTTTTATCCTTTTGTAATGCAGCTTTGCTTGTTCTTGCTCATGTGCATCTCAAGTATTTTCAAAAATTCTACTAATCATTTTGCAAAGCATTTTTTAGAAAATGTTTATCTGCAGATTTCAGAGGGTTTTATAACGGTTGGTAAAAATTGTACTCTCATGTTCCACATAGTGTGACTTCCTTTGGTGTGCGCAAATTTGTGGAATAGCCTTGTGTTTATCAGTTTGACATGGATCCTAATCTTGATTCTTTTAGGTGCTTATTTATGTGATTTAGAGCAGGTTACTTAATCTGAGTCCACTTTTCTTAGCATACTTTACAAGAGTATTGAGTCTTACATGGCATTTTGCATAGACTCAAGTAAGTGCAAAGTATTAAGATGATACAAGGGTACAAATACAACACAGCGGATTTAGCTTCCATCTTGTGTATATTCCATCACATCCATGTGGCTTTTAGAGGTTGCAACACAATTTCCTATCACCTAGGGATTTAAGAAATCTACTTCCTGAACTATGCTTACTTTATGAAGTTCCTAAGACATACATAGTACCTATGGGTAATTCAGGAAGCTCTTTTCCAGCTGATACAGATTTCCTACACTTTGTAAAAGATCTGCATGCTTTAAAAAGTCTGGAAGGTTTTACATTTGTAGACATTCCATTTAATTACTCCATCCTCCGAATTCTCTTCAAAATTAGCTGAGGATGCTAGTTTTCACTAAGACTAGATTAAAATAAGATTTAATGTTCTAGATAAAGCTATTGATCCTTCTAATTTGTCTGAAATCTAAATTTTTAACAAATCAAGATGCAAGTGAGTCTCTCGGTTTTTAGACCCTTCGTATCTCTTCATATTTCTTGAAACATGAGATCACAGCTGTGACTTGTATGGCCTTTACTTATCCATTCAGACAAGTGCCAAATGTCTGTTGCCTAGTAAAACTTTGAATGCCATACAGGCATAGTGTTTCAGTAATTATGTATTAAATGGGTAATCATTAAATGTGTTGTGTTGTAAATATCTCACTTAAGCTAATGAAGTGTGCTAATACTTTTGATTGTAGGGGGTGTATTACCAGTGGCAGAAGAGTGGTCAAATTTTACTGGACTCTATAGCACATAATATAACATGGGACCCCACAGGTAAGAATGGAATTAACTAAAACTTCAAATTGCTTAATATCACGTTAAGTTTGAATTCTTCTTTAGGGAGAAGAGATGATTTCATTTTGTTATAGCAAAACACGATATGTCCAGAGAATATGAGGAGAGTGTTGTGAAATGCCACTTGTCACCTGCATTCTGAGACACTTATGTATTTTCAATGAGAGACGTTTTTATTAAAAAAAAAAAAAAAAAGTGCCTGCATCTCAGTTATATCTCAACAAACCAATGGTCTATAATGTTGTCCTATTCTTTGCAGTGTCCAGTGCTGGCTGCTTTAAAAAAAAAGTGGGAGAGTGGCTTAAAAAAAATTATATGAAAGAGGGACATTTGAACACTTCATTCCTGACCACAGTTGGGGGTAGTGATAACAAGGTGCCAGGATTGATAGCTCTTGTAATTAGATCCTCATTATTGCTTATTCTCTAATATTTTGAAAGGAGTATAATTAGATGTATTATTACAGAAGTGCCTAATGTCTTTTGTTGAACAAATGCAACCTACTTTGGAAAAAGTGTAGAACAAGTGTGCTTTTATGTATTTGGACCATAGATGTCCAAATTAAATGTAAAACATGACTTAATATGTAAAAAATAAATGCTGTCTTTTTTTGGTAAGGTTTATCCAGTCTAACAAGTTTTGCTGCATATGGCACCTTGTAGGATTATGCCCATTGCATTGGTTTGGTTTGTGTATAGAAAGAGACGTTATTTGTAGTATGTTATGGCTCTTGCCAGTGTTTGTGGTACAGATTAATTGGCTTTTTCTTCAGTATAAAAAGCTATGCTTCATAATTTGATTTGTACATGTTATAATTTTAAACTTTTTGATGTAGGCACTCGTCTCTTGACTGGTTCCAACTGTCTGCGGCTTTGGTCCAATGTTAATTTGGAAAACCAATCTGAAGACGGCAATCCTGAAAGAACAGATGTTAGCTTTGGGGACTGGAGGTGTATGTGGCAATGCAAGTAAGAAGCGAATTTACAAAAAATATGAAACCTCAATAAAAGCAAAATTGACTTTTGTTGTAGTCCATTTTTTCCGCATGAAACTCTTAATGAATTACAGTGGTGATCATCCTGCTATGTATGAAATTTCTGAAATATTACTGAAGACATGAATCTGTTCAATCTTTCGAATTATTATAGGTGGGTGGTACTAAACACATTTCATTCTGCTTCCCAGATTAGTTTAGCTGCTTGAAAGGTGTGTGGTTTTTTTTTTTTTTTCCAGAAGATCCTACTGAAATACCTGGTATAACTGGTTTTATCAATATATCTCTCACTTCATGCAAAAGCAAGGAAAATGTGGGAAGCGGTGAATTCAAGTAGAAGTAGTACTAATGTGTGAGATCATAAAGGCTAATGGGCGCTTCGGGGAGTGGTACCCGCAAGTGATGGCAGTGGGCGGCGGATCCTCCTTCTCTCAACTCCCCCCCACATCCGGAGCCTCCACCAGACACACCTGAACGCCTCCTAACCCCCTGCCATGCACCTCTTTACCCCCGGCCCTGAGCCCCCTCCCACACTCTGCACCCCAACCCGCTGCCCTCAGCCCCCTAACCCCCTGCCTTGAGAAACTAAAAGCCATCCTGACTAAGGACCACTGAGAGCCTGCACTTCCCTCCAGAGCTGGAGGCATCCAATTCTGCAGCATATGCCATGGTCACATCTATGGAGATCAGAAGACTGGAGGTACAACCACAATTTAAGACCTTCCCTTTGAGGGTAACTTACTTAATTCTAAAACAGAGGAGTCCTTCCACTTGTTGAAAGACTGCAGGGCTTTGTTTAGGTCTGTATATTAGGTCATCACTAATTAAGAAGCAAGTAATACCACAGGATTTCTTCAGGCAGCATCCCCTTACCCAGGTATCCCACTGACATCCCTCCAGCTCTTCTTCCACCGCTGCACAATCTGCATCTTTTGCCTGGTAGCATGTTTGCTTCCAGAGTCTAGACCCTGACAAAACTGCTTATTCCAGCGCAAAAAAAGGAATTTAAAAATGTTGTTTCCCTTCATTGTTCCTTTGAAGTCAAATTCCCTTTACTGGTCTGCTGCAGCACAGAACTTGATCAATAGTTGACATTGCTTTTCTGGGAGAAAAGCTTTAGGCTTACAGTAGAGCACTTTAGAATGTGAGAATTTCCCCTCTGTCTGCTGAGCACTTAAAGTGACTTTGATTTCCAGAAATGGGAACGTATTTAACCTTCCTTCTGGAAGCTTGTGTATTAAATCTGAATTTCTTCTGGCTCCCTCACTCTATTCAGTGCTACTCAGCCCAGCTGCCATTTCAACCCATTTTTCACAGGCTTTTCTCACCAACACAGCAGTGGTCTAGCCTATACTAGTAGATCATTTATAAGGCCTTCTTTGTTCTCAGGTAATACTTCATTTGAAATTTAGAGTTAAGGTCCCAGAGAATTACCAATTCTAGTTTAGAGACTCATCTACTTGTTCTGCTGCAGATGGAAGTTTCTCCCCAAGTTTTCATGCCTCCCAGATGCAGAGTTTAGAAGTCTTACACTAAAGAAGAGATCTTCAGGTTTTAAGGGGAAGGGATCTGTTAAATATTTCTTAGTATTTTTGCTGCTAGATTATTTTCAATGTCACATCTTGAAATGTTTCATGGACATAAAAATAATGGATTTTAGTATGAGCTAGTTCGTTATGGAAATTTTTCTTTTCTCAGAATTGAGATTTCCTCAGCACATAACGCAGTCGGGACCCAAAGATTTTTAATTGTAGCGTATGGAGCAGGTACTCTGTCTTTGGGAAAACACTGCAGCATTGCTCCTTTTTATAAATTTTATAGCTAAATTAGCTGAGGTTATGCAGAACATAGCAATTTGTAACTGACAATCTTATTTTTGTTCAAAGCAAAATGAGGGGAATCAGAATTTGAGATGTTACGCAAAGATCTTTATAATAATGGCTTCATTCATGCCCATGTCTTTGATAATCTTGGAGAATCCATTAGAAAAATCTGAAGGATTAGTTCAAAATGGATCAACCTGCTTTCCCAGTCGAGGTACTCAGCAAGAACTCTCAACATAATAGGTAATCTTTTTGGCCATTTTCTTCTCCTGGCTCCAGGAGGTATTATTTCCAACTTACCAGGATAGAGGTCAACCCAGGTACTCCAGCAACTGGAAAAAAAAAATAAAAGGTAAACAGAAAGTTTACGACTCTTTCAGACTAAGAATAAAATGAAATGTTTTCCTTTATACTTTTGGACCAGTTCAATTGTAGAAGCATTCTACATTCTTCAAAACGTAGTACTCTGTAGAGTTTCAAGGAAGTCCCTCTTTTCCCCCCTCCTTTCTACTATGGCAATGAACTTGCATTTGCACAGATTTATTTTCAAATATAAGTTCTAACATCAGCACGCCCTCACTACATCATCCAGATCCTTTTTTTTTTTCCAGGTTGTTTATAGTTCCTGTGAAAACAAGTGCATTCTGTTCTATTTCAGTGTGTAACAGAAAAAAGATAAAACAGAAAATACTCTCATTCTTTCAAGAAATGGCTTAATTTTTACCTTGTTTGTTTCATAAATCTCAAATGTGAGATCTGGTCACAGTAGTTCTCACTTCCTGCTATTAATTTTAATTTTATTTGGAATATAATGTATAATGGTGTCTAAGATTATGTAGGGTATTAAGATCACATCAAGAAAGAGGGTACTTAGGTCTGTCTTAAATTGATTCAAAACCTAAAACAAAAATACCATCTCTGGAGTTTGCCTATCCTTTGAGCTCATTTTTAAGACTTACCAAGTGATGATTTTCCTGGTTTTAAACTTCTGAAAAAACAACTCTTTTCTCCTTCTCCTTCTCCTCCAATAGTCAGCTCAGATAGTTGCATCATGACAGTGGAAGAGGGATGTCATCTTTATGCCTTGTGTGCTTGTATCAATGTGTGTGTTACCCAGTTTCTTCAAATAACCAAAATGGTTTGGGAAATAAATCTAGACAGAACATCTGCATTGCTGACCACAGTATAAAGATGGTGACGGGTACATTATGGAAGCATCCCTTTTTTTCAGTATCTTATTTCATCACAATCCCTTCAGAAAACTTTTCAGATTTCACAATCAGGAGTCAGTCTTCAATAATGTGTATACACTCCTGTTGGGTAAAATCATAAACTTTCTGTAATTAAGAGTGCGCAAGAGGATTTGTGGGGTTTAATATATCTAGAACATGGATATGTACTTTTGGCTAAATCAACTCCAATCTGATGGAGACATCACATAAATTGTAATGGTGTCCACCCCTATTGGAGCCCACCCTAAACTGAATACTGTTGGACACTGAACTACTTAAATTGTGGCTTTGTTGTGTTAAAGCTTTCTGATTTACATCACTGAGTTTTGTTTTATGATTATGCTCTGGTAGGTATTCATCACAATATAGGTGAATTGATGACCAACTTGTCACTTGTAGATTTGTCATGGGTTAAGCCTTACATTTCAGATTTTTCATTTTTATAAAAATCCAAGGCTAATGGAAATTTTAATCACTGATTTTTAAAACCTCAATATTTACAATTCCAACATCCATGCAGTAGCTGAGTGCACAAACAGTGAAAGCCTACATATTTTTCAATGGAAATGAAGTGCAGTGCAGTGAGAGCACAACCTAATAAAACAAAGTTGTTGTTATTTTAAAATCTAGATAAATTATCAGGCTAACAGAAATAGTAATGAGGACTACTTCAAGTGGTGTGTTAGATTAAAAAACAACAAAAAATCAGTACTGCATTAATGTAGTTCTTTGGAATATATGGTGCAGGAAGAGAAGTGTTCTTATGGTTTGTTCATGGAAAGAGTTGAGTGGAATTGAATTTGAAGTATGCGTGAGGTGGGGATTGAGCGCATCTGGGAGAAGCAGTTTAAGACCAAACCATCAGGACTCCCCTCATCACAATCACATTGTCTCTGGCAGGAGACAGCAGGTCATCTGAACCTGATGTCTCTGCTAACCACAGCCTTCCTTTGACTCTTGAGCTGTAGAAGGGTCTCCTCACAGCGCCCCCATAGCTTGCTAGCGCTTGAGTCTGATGATACCAACTGCAGTATATGAAATTAAACTTAAAATATAAAGAATTTTTCATAAAATATCAAAGAAATAACTGTATTCTATGCTTCTGACATTTTTTACCTTATTTATGTTGCTACATTTTTTAATTATCAAATTAATGTTTTTTTAATTCTTTATTTTACAGAACTGCTTCCCAAGTTTATCTAATGAAATTTTCACCAGATGGGGAATTCTTTGCTACTGCAGGAAAGGTAAATAACTTTGGTATGACAGATTTACGTTTCTTTAGAAAGGTTATGAAATAATGCATCCATTTTTTGAAAAACAGGAAAAGTAATATTTGTTTTTTCTTTTTTTTATAATTCAGAATGTCAGTAGCTTCCAAAAATTCATCTCCTAATGCTGTTTAGTGACTACTTTGAGTAATTGGGAGGGCTAAAATTCAGACAGGAAACCCTACAGATTTAGTTCTAGTAGTACTGCCTTTGTTTCTGTTATGAGTAGATAATAGGTCAGTGCCAAAACATAAGACATTAGGAAGTGAACGGTCTGTACCAGAGGAGTAGGCCCATGAAATGAAAATTGGATGTGATTACTTACTAAAAAGTAAAGGGAAATATTGGAGTTTTTCTTAATGTTTAAAAATACGTTTTTGAAGAGAAGCTGATGTGCCAACATGAGTGACACCACCTGTTAGGCAATCTCTTTATCCCATTAAAATATAGACTCCGAAAGTTGGCTGAGCAATCAGACTGTCTGAAACTTTTGAGTGTTTGGCATTAAATCTTCAGGTTTTTAAATAAGCCTGCATGGAAACTTATGCCTCCATGGTCAGTGTCTTCTAATAGGTACCCATGTTAGTGTCAAATGTCTGTGGCAGCTTACAAATTTAGCTTTGAAAACTTGGTAGTGAACAAGTTCCAGCTACTAAAGCACTGATTGTTGCAGCAGCTTGGGAATGGTATTCAAGGTGAAACCATCACCATGTTGTCCCATCTCTAACAGTGTTAACCAGATGATCTGCCAACTTCTACTTCTAGAAAAGCTATTTAATTCTCCTTACTCAGCTCTCAAAAGAGTATACAGAACTTAATGCTGTGGAATCAGGGAGATGGGAACTCAAGGTGGTATGATGGGTGCACTGAAAAACAGTATTTTTTGTCCATGTTGGAGCCTGCAGTGTCTGTGGCGAGTGTGTACATAGCATTAATAGCATCAATAGATAGCCTATCATTCTTGTTCGAAGGGGATTTAAATACTGACATGACATCACAAGAAAGTCCTGTCAGAATGTTCTTGAACCATGTCCAGAGCCATATTCTGAGAATTTGATAATTTTGGAAATTGGTTGCTCAACATATCTTATAATGAAGATCATATAACATTAAGGTTATGGCTAAAAAGTTTCTGAAGTCAGGAAATGAAACAAGGCTCCCATAATAGTAATCTGTTATGTTGTGTATGCCCTGTACCATGGATAGAGTGCTAGCAATAGGTACATTTAAGGCTGAGACAACCTGTGTGCACCCATATAACTACTGGTTGATCAAAGAGAATAGAGTGACAGATATAAAGATCATTGGGTTGATGGAGTTGTTTAGGTTAATGATAAACTTCTGTAAATCTGAGCCTGAAAGGATCCAGGACAAATATGGGACTGACAAAGAGGGTTTTTCAGACTTAGGAAGTATCAGTAAGGATTGTGCTCTCTCTCTTTAGGCTGATTCTCACACTAGTGTCTATAAAAACGGATGGCACATCTCCACGTGTGCCAACCTCTGTAGATCTGGAAGTCTTGGTGTTGAGTGACAGACTGATGTTACATCCCTGTGAGGATTGATCTGAGTGTGTTTTTTGGCTAGGTTGCAGTCCTGGCATAGCTGTGCATTTTGGAAAGGGATTAAAAAATTGTCATCAACTGTACTAACCATGAGTGTATGCTACAAGCACATGATCTGCTACAGAATAAATAGCTATAAACAAGTATACTGGAGGCAGAAACTTGCTCTAAGAATGGCCCTGATTCATCTAGTCAGACCACTGTTCTCCATACACAAGCAGAGAGGAACATGCTCATACTCTTTGAAGAAACCCTGGAGGCATGGAATGGAACAGTACAGGATGAATAAAAAATGACTTAAAAAAAAAAACAAATCAGATTTTTTATTTAAAATGGATTTTTAAATTTCTGTTTAAAATAGAATACAGTACTTTTTTTCTTTTCAACAATATACCTGTTTAAAATGAAATCTGAACTTAATACAAAATATGTTAAGGTCTAAATTTATTGTAATCTCTTAAAACATTTAAACAAAAAAGAAATTATACTGAATCCATGAGCCTCTATCAAAAGGATTTAACCTTTGTGTTAAAAGGTGCTTTTCTATATAAAGAAAGATGTTTTCCCCCTGATTTTAACTTCTGAGGTCAATCTTTATAAATGTGGCAAAATAGGTTATATACTGTATTAAGGGCTTGATCCTGTGGGGGACCCAAGGACTGTGCTCCTGGGTGTAAGAGACTGGCAAAGTAATTTAGGAGACACCTTTTGAAGAGACCTAGGCAAGTAGGAACTTAAGCATCCAGTAACTTTGATTTAGGAATATTTGTAAATTTTCCCAGGCTGACCTGAAATGAGTTTAAATCACTGACTGCAGTTAATGCCTATGTGTGAGGTGATTTAATTGTAAATGTGAAACATCTTTTGATAAGAGAAGTTTTATGTATCCAAAATATTTAAGGTTGTTTTTAATAAAAATATATTTTATATGCTATTTTGTGTTTAATTAAATTTGTTACCATCTTAATGCAGCTTGACACACATCATGAGCAAAATGTTATCTAATAAATAATATATCATTCATCATTTACTAACATGCTAAAATGTATAATAAGAATGTGAAAATATTAAGCTGTATAATTTTTTAAACAAATGTATGTAGGTATAGTATACCCTCAGTATCAAAAAGATGAACCAAATCTAGAGTAAAGGTTCTGTTTAGTTGTAAATCAGTGTGTTTTAATGGTTATTTGTGCCAATGAGAATGTACCTTTCTTCTGAAAATAACTGAAGTACAAATGGAAAATTAGATTAAAATCAGTTACTTAAATCAAGTTGAAACCATGATAGAATATCTCAGCAGCTCCTCCAGGAACTCCCTGCCATTAGGATGTTCAGACAACCAAAAGGAGGTGGGGATCTGACACGAGCAAGACTGACTAAGACCAAGTCTACACTATGACTTTGGTATAACTTAGGTCGCTATGGGGTGTGACTAAGCCACCCTCTTGAGTGATGTAAGTTATACCACCCTAAGCACCAGTGTGAACTGCGCTATGTTGGTGGAAGAACTTCTCCCGCTGACATAGCTACCACCTCTTGCGGAGGTGGATTTATTATGCCTAAGGGAGAGCTCTTTCCTGTCAGCATAGAGTATCTTCACTAGATGTACTATAGCAGTGCAGCTGCACTGATTTAGCGCATCTAGTGTAGAGTAGCCCTAAAAGGGAATTCTCTCACCATCTAGGACAGAATCTAGGATTTCTATAGCACCATTTGGTCTTTGAAAAAATTTTTATATTGGGCAGACAAGGAAGGCCTAAAGCTTACTGAGTGACTTGAATTCACTGCCACCAGACAAATGATACTCCTATGTAAAAAGCATTGTCAGGCGATATTTGGGGCTTTCAAATGCACCAACTTAATATCATCTAGAATCTGTGGGAACTAATTGAAAATTTTCAGCTGTAATTTCCCAAAGTGTGTGGTGATGTAAATCATGTATTTGAATTAGTGAGTGAGAACTATTGATTTTTACATCCATTTTAGTCTGGTTTTACATTTAGACTTTTTATTTACCAACAAAGTTGACTTTTAATGGTTGGTATAACTGAGTACTTGACAGCTAGGAGAATACACTATGCCTATACATTTTTAAATGGTTATGTAAAATTTACATTTATTTATACTCTGTATTTTTATTTTATTGTGTTAGAAAATGGTGAATGATGCACTTATTTACTACATCAACTTTTTATTTGTAATGAGTGTCAGGCTGCATTTGGAGATTTGCAATTCAATTAAAAACGCACAATATTAAAAATCCTTTGTTTATTAGTTGAATAAACCTTAAATGTGCTGAATATACAAGAAAAAAAGTTATCAAAATGTTATGTTTGAAACTGATTTAATAAACATAAGAAGCACTATTTGTAGTTAGTGAATTGAACTGGTTACCATTTCCTCCAGACTTTAGAACTAGTAGATCTGATCCTCCCCCTTCATTTTTATTTGTACATTGAAAGAGAGAAACGTTTTTTTCTGCTTTTTCAACTCCCAACTGGTTTTTAAACTTTTTATCAACATGTAATTGAACTAAACTAGTGGAATAAACTGAAAGGAAGAAAATACTGTCTACACCTGCATAAGACTTTACTGGTGTCAAAAGCTTGTTTAGCACTTCAACAGACTCTGGTTCCAGGTGCTTAGCCAGTGACTTCTACCAGTTCAGTGGTTGGACTTCCTTTGAAACTTCAGCAGCAAATATACTGTTTGAATATTATATTTTATTTAATTCAAATTATTTTAATAAGTTGTAATTTAAAATTTAATTTAAATAGGTTTAATGGGATTTAATGCAAATATTCCTATTTAAATAAAAAAACCCACTTTTATTCTGGAATTTGACTTTACCTTGGAATTTCTATTAGGATTAACTTTCTTTTGTTTTTCTACTTTCTGCTCAGGACGACTGTCTTGTAAAAGTGTGGTATAATACCGATAGTTGGCGATCAGGAGTAACACCTCAAAGTTCAAGTCCACAAAAACAAGCACAAGAGGTTGATTTTTCATTTGTTTACTTGGCCCATCCTCGATCTGTAAATGGATTTTCATGGAGGAAGACAAGCAAATATATGCCACGGTCAGTAGCTTAATTGCTTGATATCTGTAAATTGTTGTTCATTACCTGATAAACTTTCCTTCCAACGTTTGTAATAGGCTTTTTTTTAAAACTACCCTAGCTGCTCTTCTCTGGAGACCTTGGTTTAAATCCAGTTTCCTACTGTGCTAATTCAACAATACTAAATTGTGGCTGCTCTGTTACTTCTGTATGTACCATGAGCTCCCTCACATACCTCATGTTTATACTGTACATTCTGTCAAGGTTCTTTTATGTTCTGTTTACCACAGTTTGAGCACTTCCTATGAGTAAAAAGTTATTTCCTATTACCCTGCCAGCAAAAGGCAGACTTGTATTTTTATTTTATTTTATTTTTTTAAGATGTAAGGGTGGGAAAGCCCCGGGTGAAGAGAGAGAGGTTTTGCATTTAGCTCTGGACGGGAATCTCATCTTTTGGTCCAGAGGCTAACAAAATTAACCCTACTTCGGTCTTAACAAGCAGACCTGGAGAATGTTCTGACTTCTGCAGTACAGTTTGTATCCAACAGTAATTAAGCACTCTATCTAAATAGCCATTTGTGCATTTTATTATTGCACCTCCTCTCTTTATGGTCTTCCAGAATCCGATTATAACAAAACTCACATTTGTGCATGGCTTCTTGCTCATATATGCAAATGCTGTTATCTCATTGTGGTGTGAACGATCTCCACTGGTTCTCCATTTACTTGAGTATCCAGTACAAAATCAAAATCCTGTCCCGAAGACCTAACATATCATGGTGACAGACATGTTAGGACCTAAATAAAATGGTCATTCACACTGAACCCCAGTTTCCTTCTGTCTGTATCAAACAGTATGCATTTTAATATACCTAAATGTAAATGGATACATTTACGAACAAAGAATGTAGAATTACAGGTTGGGAGACTATCCTGGTTAGGAGTGACTATGACAAAGATTTGAGGGCTGTGGTGGATAATTAGGGCCCTATGAAATATGTTTAATTTTGCATTTTCTGATTTCATTTTTTTTCCATTTAAAAAAAATGAATTCCATTTTTATGGGTTTTTTTATAAAAAATCATTTGATTCATTAACAACAACTAAGTAGCCTTACTATAAATGCATAAAAAAAGTTCAGAATTGGATTGCAATGGGAAAAACTGTTTTTACAAAAAAAAAACCATACAATTTAAACAGAATATTCTGCAGATATTCAGTATACGGTTAAAGTAACACATTTTAAATCACTTTTTAAAGTAGCACTCTGTAATATGACAAAACTGACATGGATGAACAGTAACACAAGAAGTCCATAGAGATGGGGGGAGGGAGGCAGGGAGTCTGTGTCGGCATGCTGTGTCTCTAAGCAACACACTCACCAGCCTGAATACTTGTTCAGCTGGCAGCAACCCCGCCTGAACCAGAGGCTGGTGCACAGACAGGCACTCCCCTGTCCTCCACCCCAGCTCAGCAGAGACTGGGTACACTGGCAGGGGAAGGAGGGACACCCTGACATCAGCCCACCTCCCCTAGGCTCTGGACAGCAGATCAGGAGGCTCCTGATCCAGAGCAGCTTGACTCTCTTATGTGCGGCTCCACGTAGCACAGCCATGCAGCCTGCCCTGCCTGCCTGCTGCTGTCTTAGTGCTGGGGAGAGCAGGATTCTGCATTAATGTTTTGATTCTGTCCATGCTCTCATTAACACAGATTTCATAGAGCCCTAGATAATCAGATGAACATGAGCTCCCAGTGTGACAGTATGACTGAAAGCGCTAATGCAATCCTGGGATGCATAAAGGGGGGTAATCTCACATAGGATTAGAGGTCATTTTACATCTATATTGGTCACGTGTGATCATTGCTAGAATATTTTGTCCAGTTCTGGTGTCCACAATTGAAGAAGAATGCTGATAAATTGGAGAGGGTACAGAGAAGAGCCACGCAAATTATTAAAGTGTTAGAAAACACGCCTTAGACTCGATGAGCTCAGTGAAGAAACAGTAAGGGATGAGTTGATTACAGTTTAAGTATCCACATGGGGGAACAAGTAGTTAATAATAAGCTCTTCTTTTTAAGTAAAGAAAGGTACAACACAATCCAGTGGCTGGAAGCTGAAACTAAATAAATTGAGACTGGAAATAAGGTGTACATTTTTAATGGTGAGAGTAATTAATTATTGGAACAATTTACCCAGGTTTATGGTGGATTGTCCATCACTGTCAATTTTTAAATCAAGAGCGGTTGTTTTTCTAAAACATATGCTCTAGGAATTATTTGGGAGATATCCTGTGGCCTGTGTTGTAAGATATGTCTGTCTGTCTACTGAGTGAGCAGATTTCTTACTGACCTGTGTGGAGCAGCACTTCCACCTTGGTTACGTGATCTCTCCAAAGCATTCCTGGGATGCTTTTTAAACAACACTGGTGGGATGCTTTCAGCGTCCTGTTGTGTATTTCTACCATCTAACATGTTTCCAAGTTGTATAATCTCAGTTTAGCATGTAGATTTATCTTCTTACTCTTCTTGATGTTTGGCAAATGGGGAAATGATCTACAGGCTTTCCAGTTCTTGCCTTTACTACTTCAGTGAGCTGGTTATTAACCGATACTGTACTTCCAAGGTAAACAAAGTAATTGACTCTGTTGTACTCTTGCTCATCAATCACACGTCCACCAGTGTTGACATCGTTTTCTTCTATCACTATGGGCTTGGTATTCTGCATACTGATATAAAGTCCCACTTTAGCACCTTATGCTTTTATGTTCACAAATAATCTTTTCATTCAATCCAAGCTGGTCTCCAATATGACTATTATGTGCAAAATATAAGTCTTACAGCTTCTCCTGCCCAAACAATACTAGTGTCTTCAGCAGCAGTTACTGCCCTTCTCATCATAAAATCTGTGAGAATGCAGAAAAGATGTGGGGATGGTAAGTGGGCCTGCCTTACGCCAGGAACAATCTTAAACCATTCTGTCTCTCTAGTGTCTGTCCAGATACAGCACACAGACTTGTCATACAAAGCATTTATTAAATTAACAATCTTTGCTGTCATCTGCTAATTGGCTTTCTTTGAATCCCATTTCTCTAAGTCAGTTATCAGTGAGTGCAACTGCAGCAGCTTAAGGCCCTTCACAACTGTGTGCTTCTTACTTATTCTGTATTATGTTGCCCTCCACTTCCTGTGCTCTAAGAATGCCAGCCTTGACTGCCCACTTGAATTCCACATACATAGTGTACCACCTCTTATATACTGAATGTCCTCCACAAAGCTACTACCTTGTCAAATTCATCTTTACTATCATGCCAACAGGAATTTACCATCTGATAATTTTTAAGGTGTGTGTGTGTGAGAGTGTACACAAAACAATACCTATTACCATTTCCCTAGCAACTCTTGCATGGGATCACAAAATTATGCCCACAACTAGATATATAACCATCATTTGTTACATCCCCTTGTAGTGTCTTGTCTTAAACGAAATTGTAAGATTGTCTGGGAAGGGAACTTGAATCTCTGTCTAATTTTTATAGTGCCTAGCACAATGGAGTTCTGATCTTGATTGGGATTTCTTGATGCTATTATAATGCAAATAATGTTTAGAGAAATAAGCATAGAATTGGTCACAAAGAACTTATTATATAGTCCTGTCTATTGTATAATCATGCTGTATGACTTTAGCCATACTTTTGAACAAACTTATCTATGTCCAAATTTCCATATCTGTAAAATGAGGATACCTAGCTTACAAGGGAATGCTAAGGATTATTAGTATTTGTAGAATGCTTCAAAGAACAAAAAATGATAAAATACAGTTCACTTTTTCCATCCAAATGGCTAGTTTTTGTATGCTGGAACCAAAGATCCAGTATTGCATAGTTACATAACTGCAAGTTTGAGGTGGTGGAAAGCACATACCAGTGCTGTATTCATGATTGTTCACTAAACGTCTAATATTTAAAATAGTTGCACCATTAAGTCAATTTCAGGTTCCAAAGTTTCACCTATTTTTCTGGGGGTATTTATCAGGTTAATTAAAGAACTTTGTTTTGTAATTTTTTTATATGCTACCTAAGGCATAGTGTCATGCATAATTCTGGAAATTTATACTTAAGTTCTTACCTTTCATTGTTTTATGTGGGTATTTGGATGCTCAGAATATAACTTTTTTTTTCCAATCTGGCTAAAACTTTCTTTCAGTGGTGCTGTATGCAATGTACTGCTGACTTGCTGCAAGGATAACGTATGCCGTCTCTGGGCAGAGACTTTGTTACCCAATGATAGTTTATCATGTGCTGGCGGATACAACCATTGGACTGAACCAGTGAACTTAACCAATAACTTCAAAAGAAATGCTTCTAGTAAAGAACGAATGCAAAATGCTTTAGAGGTGAGAACTTTTGGATAGTACTTCGTCTGCTTACAAACCACATCTTTTTTGTATTTATTAAAAAAATATTTGCTGAATATATTCTGAGAATAATTCATGTTTTTATAATTTCTTCGGAAAGAGTGTTTTAAAAAACAGGTTTGAGTAACTTTTAGAGTTACGTGTCTGATGTGAATGTTTAAAATGAAGTAAAACTTGTTTTGTTGAACAAGCTGCAGTATTCTCTTAAAGTTAATTGTTTCAGCTAATATGCCTTCCAGTATGCATGTTAGCTTTGAAAATGAGCTATTTAAAGAAAAAGCCAATAGTTGCAGATGAAGTTTGGCATCTGAGGGTATTAGTCACATAAATGGAGAGACAATATATCGAGTAAAGACATTTAAAATACAGAAGAAGTTTGAGTTCTCTTGAAATCTGTCAGTTGTGCTAGAACATGTCAGTCCCAGTCACAATTCCTTGCAAACAGCCCACCTTGGACATCTTTGGGCAAAGGGGACTGTAGGCGTGTGTTGTTGGGGTCGCCCCTCTCTGGGGCGTCTGGGAGCCAGGCCGCCTCACTACACAAGTCCGGTGAGTTGGCGATTTAGCCTGGTAGGGCAGAAAAGAGTCAAGGGCTCAGGCCTTCCGGCAGGGGCTGAGCAAATAGTTCAGTAACAAGCCCTGGCCCTGGGTCAGGGCGGGCAGCAAACAACTGGGTCAGGGCTCAGACCTTCAGGCAGGGGCTGAGCAGAGAGTCCAGTAATAAGCCCAGGCCCTGTGTCGGGACGGGGCAGCAAACAAACAGTTCAAGAGCAAAGCCCAGGCTCCTAGTCCTGAGCGTCGGGGCGAGGGGGAGTCTGCCACCCGTGAGTGGGGTGGCAGGGGGGACGCAGGCCCCCCCACTCCGCTGCATCCCAGGCCGGGGCCCTAGCAGTGGCAGACGACCCACTGCGTTGTCAGTGGGGATCCTGGCTGCAACACACTGACATCGGTTCTGGGTGTGCCACAGCCAGACCAGGGTCGGCTGCCCCCGGGCTACTTCCAACCGCCCCCTCTAGCAGTACCTGCGTTTGATCGGCGTCCTCCATGGCATCAAGTACCATGGGCTCCTCAGGGTACTCCGCGAGCGGTAAGCTGGGCGGCTCCTCTGGGTCCCTTCTCACCGGTAGGCTTACTGGCTTCTCCGGCGTCTGGTCGGCATCCAGCCTCAACGGGTAGGGCTAGCCCTCAGGGCGGTCACAGGTGGCAGGAATCTCCCCAGCAGGACTAGGTCACCAGCATCCGGCCTCTCCAGCGGCCAGGCAGCTTCTGAGCCATGGGGCTGGGCTTTTATACTTCCTGTCCTGCACCCTGACCTCTGGGGGGCGGGCGCAGGCTCCAGTGGCTCCACCCACTTTGGCATCCAAAGGGGCTCATCCCTCTCTGGGGCGGCTGGGAGCCAGGCCGCCTCACTACAGGAATGACAGTGGCTTGATAGTTTCACTGCCTCTTGTCTTAAGGCCAAAACCCTCTCCTTGAGGTCATGAGAAATCACCAGGATGAATGATTGGGAAGATAAAGGCTATTGTTGCACTAAATCCATAAGTCATTGGAGCGGAGAGATACAAAGTAAAATAGTATCCCTCCTTACACCTATATATGGCAGCAGGAAAAGGTTTGAAATAGTCTCCTCATTCTCTCATCTACCAGTGCTCATGTTCTGAGGACTGAGGTAGAGTACTCCATAATTTTTAGTTTAATGTGGGAAATATGGTGTATGATAGAGTAGCTTTACGTTTAGGGTATAGATGCTATGGAACCCCAGTTAGGATGGTGCTTTGAGAAGAACCTGTGATCGGGGTTATCTGGTTACCACAGGAGTTGTGGGATGTTCTCTTGCCTCTTTGATAAAGCAGTGGTGATATTGTGGAAGAAGGTTATATTTTTCCCTCTCTTGCTACCTTGCCTGAGGTTTAGAGAAGACTGTTTTCTGTAAGGCCTTATGTATTTGTGGAGAGTGGTCCTTGTCTGCCTGCCTCCCTCAGATGAAAAAGTGCTAAGTAAAAATGATGTCCTAAGGTACCTTTGAATACTTGTGAAGAGAAGTTAATGACAGACAGCTCCTACACAAACTTAGTGGTAGGATTTGATGGATGGTCTTTGTCTCTCAGATGAAGAGTATAAAGTAGAGGATATGGTGTGGGTGATAGTCTGAAAGTTTGAAGTTTCAAGATCTGTAGATCTTATAATGAAACTCTAGGAGGCTGGTCCAATGCCTGAAGACGAGCTTTGCAGGATCTGTATAACCCCAACAGAGAAGAAACTTACTAAAACAAGGTATTACCACATGCTAAAGCAGCAGTTTTACCAAATCTGGAATTGGTGACTATAACGTAGAACTGGAAACTAGAAGACAGCACAGTGCAAGCCCAGAGAAGAAAAGCTATTCAACCAGTGTTGGTAATCAGTGTAACCAAAGGAGACCTTGAAATGGGGAGAAACCATCTACTTATATGTTCTAAGTCAAAGGGAGTGCAAGAGACAAGACTTTTTCTCATTTTAAAAAAAAGGGAGAAAACTGGGAGAATGTTACATAACAGCCTATCTACCACAAAGTTAGGAATGAGCAAGAATGACAAACTGAGAGAGGATAAAACCTGAACATACAAGGTAGTCAGAATCTGGTTAGTTTGATCTGAACTGACAGATATCTGAGGTTTGTTTCTTTACACTTTTACACTGTCAATGCTTGTACAGTTTTTCATGCCAATGGAATATTAAATTGTAACAACACTAAGGTGACTAGTACATAGGAAAGTTTGACTTCAGCAATATCATATAGGTGACCATGTCCCTCATGAAAATTTGACTCTTACTTGACTAGATTTTTTTTCGGGGCGCTGGGGGTGGGGAGTAAGGAAATAATTACAACACTTTAAGCAAATATTTTGCCTCCATTTTTAATGAGGAACTTGGTGACAGTGTTAGCATGGCTAATGGAAACGAAGATATAGAAGAAGAAATGACCACCTCCAAGGTGGAAGCCAAACTCAGTGGCACCTGGGGTGGGGGACAGGAGGAGGGTTGGATGATTTCCATTCAAGAATAGTAAAGGAACTGGCACATGAAATAGCCCAATAGCAAGGATTTTTAAGTATTTGGTAAACTTGGGATCGTATCCTGTGACTGGAGAATTGCAAATATAGCACCTATGTTTAATAAAGGGGAGAAAAAAAGTGATCCAGGAAACTACAGGCCTGTTAGTTTGACTTCAGTTGTGCACAAGGACTTAAAATAAATTTTGAAAGAGCGTAATTATGGGCATAGCAGTAAATGATAATTGGGATAAAATAGAACATGGTTTTACAAAAGGTAGATTGTGCCAGACCAACTTGATCTTCCTTTGTGATAACAGATTTTCCATGCAAAGGAAATCCAGTAAATGCAATCTATCTGTATTTCACAAAGGCATTCTATACAGTTCCACATGGGAATTTATTAGTTAAATTGGAGAGATGGAGGTTAATATGAGAATTGAAAGGTGGATAAGGAACTGCTTAAAATGAAGACTGAGTCATGCGGAAAATGAACTGTCAGGCTGGAGGGGAGGCTACTAGTGAAGTTCCTTAGGGATGGGTTTTAGGACCAATCTTATTTAACATTTTCATTAATGACCTTGGCACAAAACATTGGAGTGTGCTAATAACATTTGCAGATGACACACAGTTGGGAGGTATTGCCAATATAGAAGAGGACTGAAATATTATACAAGAACATCTGGATGACCTTGAAAACTCGTTTAATAGAAATGGAATGAAATAGTGCAAAGTGCAAGGCCAGGTACTTAGGGACTATCAACAAGAATTTTTGCTATAAGCTGGGGAGTTACCAGTTGGAAGCCACAGAGGAAGAGAGAGACCTGGGTATGTTGGTCAATCACAGGATGACTGAGCCACCATCAATATGATGTAGCTGTTTGGTTTTTTTGTTTGTTTTAAAAAAAAATGGCTGATGCAATTGAAGAATGCATCAGGTGAGGTATTTCCTGTAGAGTTAGGGAAGAGTTGTTATCATTATACAATGCACTGGTGAGACCTCATCTGGAATACTGTGTGCAGTTCTGGTCTTGCATGTTTAAAGAAAATAAATTCAAACTGGAATAGGTTCAGAGAAGGGTTACTAGAATGATCTAAGGAATAAGGAATCTACCTTATGAGAGGAGACTCAAAGAGCTTGGTTTGTCTATCTTGACCAAAAGAAGGCTGACGGGAGATATGATTGCTCTCTATAAATACATCAGAGGGATAAATACCAGGGAGGAAGAGGAATTATTTAAGATAAGGGCCAGTGTTGGCACAAGAAGAAATGGATATGAACTGGCCATCAACAACATTTTTAGGCTTGAAATTAGACGCTCGTTTCTAACCATCAGGAGTGAAATTCTGGAGCAGCCTTCTAGGAGTAGTAGGGGCAAAAAACCTAACTTTTTTCAAGACTGATCTTGATAAGCTATGGAGGAGTCATATGGTGAGGTTGCCTACAACGACACATGGCCCATCCTTGACTGCTATTAGCAAGTATCTCCAACAGCTGGAGATGGGACACTAGATGGACAGAGCTCTGAGTTACTACCGAGAATTCTTTCCCAGGTGTCTAGCTGGTTGGTCTTGCATGCTAAGTGATGGTCATATTTGGGGTCAGGAAGGAATTTTTCCCCAGGTCAGATTGGCAGACACCCTGTTTTTCATTTTTTGTTTTGCCTTCCTCTGCTGCATGGGACACGGGTCGTTTGCTGATTTGAGTTAGAATAAATGGTGGATTCTCTGTAACTTGAAGTCTTTTAAATCAAGATTTGAGGACCTCTGTAACTCAGCTAGTGGTTATGGGCTTATTACAGGAGTGGGTTGGCAAGGTTCTGTGATCTGCAGTATGCAGGAGGTCAGACTAGTTGATCATGATAGTCCTTCCTTGGCTTTAAAGTCTGAGTCTGAGATTGTGCTTATGGGGTCGAAAATGAAGTATTGATCCAACCATGGAGACTTGGTGATAGTAGCCAATTCAGTATTTTTTTAATAACTTGAATGTTCATGGTTTGTGTTCCACTTGAAAAAATGCTATAGGACACAGCATTTGATTTGGTCTGAGCATAAAGGCTGTACTGAATTTTACTATGCTCTCTGAATTTTACTACGCCTATTCAAGGCAACACTGTGTACATACAAGCTTTCTACAGGATTCTAAAGACATTAACATCCTTTACTATGTAGTCCCTTTTCTATGGAAGATACATTATGAACAATACAGTTGGTAAATTCACCAGTGCACTTTTTAACTGTAAAAGCTACTTCCTTTAGGTTAGAATTTCACACGCTTTCTTTTCTAGAAAATAATGTATAGATTAAATCCTCCTTTTTTCCTTTGGAAACAAAATAAAAATGACTTATTCTCCACACAGTTAAATCTAAGGCCCTTTCGACGAGGAAGGAGAAGGTCACTTGCTCTCATAGCACATACTGGATATTCCCCACATCAGCAAGATCCTCATGAAGTTCATAGGAACACTCCTTTGCATGCAAATGCACTCTGTCACTTTCATATTGCTGCCAGCATCAACCCAGCCACAGGTAATTATGAGCAGTTACGATGTATGATACAAGAATGCAATACAGACTTTTCTCTGTGTAACCTTAATTTGCCTCCCTGTATATATTCTGATGGACTTTATTTATCTGAGCACAGGACCTCTGCCTCATTCAGTGCACAGGATGGATGGTGCTGATTTAAAGAACAACTATTCAATATTCTGTTTTCTGCTCATGGTTTAATATGTGATCCTGTGTGTATTCATTGCACACTATTTAAATCCTGCTCTGAAGACAGAATTACCAATTCCTCATGGCTTTCTTTGGTGCTCATTGCCATACTATTGGAGTACTTCACAACAACGCTGTGAGGTGAGGGTGTATTATCTCCATTTTACAGATGGGGAACTGACAGATTAAGGTCAAAAGTATCCACTCATTTTTGGGTGCCCAATTTGAGACTCTAGGACTTGGTTTTTTCATAGTACTTAGCATTATATGGCCTTTTACATGTTCAAAGCACAGCTTTGATATCAGCTGTGAGTTCTCAGCACTTCTGCAAATCAGACCCTCATGTCTCAAGTCGGACACCCAGAAAATGAGCAACCTACAATTAATGGCTATCCCAGAGCAGTTCCATCTTGTGTCCTGAATAATGCAGGTGTGTGTGTGCAGGGGAAAAAACAGTGGTATGTGATCATGTTACAGTATTACAATGCATGTGTACAGTGGGTCCAAATAAAGATTGCAGAGGAAACCTTAATTCTGGTACAGTAACTCCCCACTTAACGGTCTCTCACTTAACGTTGTTTCAATCTTACGTCCCTGCTCCATTACAGAACATGCTCCGTTTAAAGTTGTGCAATGCTTCGCTATAACGTTGTTTGGCTGCCTGCTTTGTCCGCAGCTGGCAGCCCCCTATCAGCTCCCCTACCCCTCCCAGCATCTCCCGCCCGCCAGCAGATCCCACAGATCAGCGCCTTCTCCCTCCTCCCCCACCTTCTGCCTGCGGCAATCAGCTGGCCTGCGGTGTTCATGAGGAAGGGGGGAGCCTGCGCATTGTGTCCTCTCTCCTCCCTCCTGAACGCTGCAAGTCAGCTGATTGCTGTTGGCAGAAGAGAGGGGGGAGGAGCACGGACGTGGTGTGCAGAGTAGAGGGGGAAGAGAGGGGAGAAAGAAGAGGTGTGTTAAGGGTGGGGGCTTGGGGGAAGAGGGGGTGTGGGCGGGCCGAGGGTTGAGCCCCCGCCCCTGGTGCTTGCAGAGTAGAGGGAGCTGCTGCTGCGCAACGTGCTTCTCCTAGCCTACAGCACCTTCAGCCTCCTTGATTGCCACATTGTCTCCTGTGCTAGTGGGCTGTGCCTGTGTGGGGTAAGGCAGGGGCACCTCCCCACTATAGTACTGTACTGTATGGCAAAAAAAATTCCCTGGAACTTAACCCTCCCCTTACATTCATTCTTATGGGGAAATTGGATTCGCTTAACATGGTTTCACTTGAGGTCGCATTTTTCAGGAACATAACTACAATGTTAAGTGAGGAGTTATTGTACTTCTTCATTTTTGAGTGCTTAGCATTACAATTTTAATATTCTTTTAATAATTTTTCATGTGTGTAATATAGGGTGTGTACACTTATAAGCATTTTTATCATGAAACCACATAAGGCTTACTAATGATATGTAGCTGTTACATAGCCCTCTTCACTCATAGATCTTAAAATCATTTACAAAGGAGGGTAAGTGTAATTGTGGAGCATGCTGTGATTACAAATTAAGGTGGCTAGAAATGATAGTATTTAACTGGAGGAAGGAAGGGAGGATTTGAACTCCTTAGAAATCATTAGTAAAGTCCTAGTGCGTACTGTTAAAACTCACAAGAAGCAGCATTACAGCTGATTCAGAATAAAAGCTAGAGTGAAAGAAGAGACAATACTCCATTTGACAGACTTTTTAATAATACATTTTAGCGTGCAAAGGTGGGGAAAGAGGGTTCCTTTAAAAAATACTGTAAAAAATATTGAAAGTTCAGTAAATGTATACGAATGTCAAAAGTCAGCCTGCACATCATGTTCTTGTTTGGTATGTTCCTTTCTTAACCTAATTTTAATTCTCCCTTGTAACTCATCTTAATGCCAGATGGATCATCTTGAGAGCTGGCCCTCTGTGGTTAACTAACAAGAGAAGCTTATTCTGGAAGAATTGAGATTTCTTGTGTCTGCTTCCGTATTTCTCTTTTCATAATTTTATTCCCTGTGTGCTCTCCTCCATATCCCTCATTCTTCCTATATTTCTTTGTTCTCTATTTCCTTGTTGTGGTCCTGGCATAACTACCTGCTTGAGCAGTTTAAAGGCAGTACCAATTTTCATGGAGAAAGAACATATTTGCACTCAAAAATGCTTTGTCTGACAGGATGTTGAATTTATAGCTGCCTCAGCACATTGTACTGCTGCATAAAATGGGAGTATGGGAGAACTTGTAGGTGTGGGTTACATATAAGAAGAGCCTGCTGCTGCCAGGTGCACCATTTAGAATTCTCAGCACATCACAAGTGGCTGCACTCTTGCATCCTATATTTCAGATGGTACAAAATTATATACCCATCTGAAACTTGTTTGTATCATTTACTTGTGTTTGTTGCATGTGTAATAGTGGTACCCTGGCAAATAGTGTAAAGGATTGGAGATGGGTAAATATTTGTGAAATCTCTACTCTACAAAACACAGTGTACAGTGGGCTAAAATCACCTGAGATCTCTGGTGGCTTCCATTGGTGTAAACCATGACATATAGGGCCTTTGGGAGCAGAATATCTGGCAGAGGGGATGGTGGTAGAATCCCTCAGGTGAAGCAGGGCTAGGCTTGCACGTGGCTGTATAACTTTTGCCTTTTTCACTGGTACGGGAAAAAACACATTACTACTACCTCTTCCTCTTTTGGAAATCACATTAACTTCTTGGCATTGCAGACATTCCTCTACTCCCTTCTATCACGTCTCTGAGTCTCAGTGAGAATGAAGAGAAAAGTGGGCCATTTGTAGTGCACTGGCTGAACAATAAAGAACTACATTTTACCCTCTCCATAGAAGTATTTTTGCAGCATCTTAAAAAGAGCTTTGAGCAGCATTCTTCAGAGACCAGCACTGAAGAGTCAAATCAGTTGGATGGCAAATCAGATGAAGGTAAAATGCATATCTTGGATATGTTTCTATTCTTTATAATGTGCTGTAATTTTGTTGGGTAAACCAAATGTTTAAATTAATTAATACAGACGCGCCTCGACTTATGCAATCATTCCATTCTGAAAACATTGCGTAACCCGAATTTTATGTAAGTTGGAAACGTATATTGTGCAAGCATAAAAAACAAACTACAACATTTTCTGCTCTAAATCAATCTTTTTTCGCTTACGAACTGATCTTGCACTCTTGCTATCACTTGGTTGCTTTCCAGGCATGATTTGAATGCTATCATTAATCCAGTAACAAATTACAAAAAAAGTTGGTTAACAAGAATAAAAGGAGTGACTCTTCAGCTTGAGTGGTCTTCTGAGTCAGGAGTGCAGTTCAGGGGACCATGTGATGTCTCTGGTTAGTACGTCACACTGGCCTGCGGGCTTCTTCTGGCCACTTGGCTGGTCAGGCTGACATAGCCTGGCGTAATCTTGGGCTCCTCTTTCCTTAGAACCAACCTAGGGAAAGCAAGGGCAGCATACTTTCTTGGTGTTCTGGTGGCCCAAGAATAAGACCTTCTTCCACACTTACCTTGACCTTTAAGGTTGCAAGGTGACCTATCACTTAAATCAATCTCTGTACCAGATGACTGGAGGATAGCTAATGTAACGCCAATTTTTAAATGGCTCCAGAGGCCATCCTGGCAATTATAGGCTGGTAAACCCAGCTTTGGTGTGTGTCAAAGATCTGGACAAGGGTCATCAGTGTATATAGTCATCTTGGACTTTCAGAAAACAAAGGACCCCCACACCAAAGGCTCTTAAGGAAACTAAGCAGTCATGGGATAAGAGGGAAGATCCTGGCATGGATCAGTAACTGGTTAAAAGACAGGAAACAAAGGGTAGGAATAAATGGTCAGTTTTTACAGAGGAGAGAGGTAAATAGTGAGGTCTTCTAAGGACTTGTACTGGGACCAGTGCTGCTCAACATCATCATAACCGATCTGGAAAAGGGGGTAAACAGCAAGGTGGCAATGTTTGCAGATAATACAAAATTACTGAAAATAGTTAAGTTCAAAGTTGACTGTGAAAAGTTAAAGGGATCTCACAAAACTGTGTGACTGGGCAAGAAAATGGCAGATGAAATTCCATGTTCATAAGTACGCAATAATGCACATGGGAAAATATTATACCAACTATACATCCACAATGATGGTGTCTAAATTACCTATTACCACTCAAGAAAGAGATCTTGGAGTCACTGTGAATAGTTCTCTGAAAACATCTGCTCAATGTGCAGTGGCCATCAAAAAAAAGCTAACCATGTTAGGAACCATTAGGAAAGGGATAAATAAGACTGAAAACCTCATAATGCCATTACATAAATCTGATATGTCCATACCTTGAATATTGCATGCAGTTTTGGTGGCTACATCTTATAAAAGATATAGTAGAATTGGAAAAGGGAGGAGAAGGGCAATAGAAATGATGAGGGGTATGGAACAACCTCCATATGAGGAGAGATTAAAAAGGCTTCAGACTGTTCAGCATAGAAAAGAAACGACTTTGGGAGGGATATGATAGTGCTAAAAATCATGAATGGTGTGGAGAAAGTGAATAAGGAATTTTTAGTTACCCCTTCATGTAACATGAGAATCAGGAGTTATCCTATGAAATTGATAGGCAGCAGGTTTAAAGCCAATAAAAGGAAGTACTTCTTCACACAGTGCATAATCCACTTGTGGGACTCCTTGCCAGGGGGTGTTGAGAAGCCCAAAAGTATAAATGGGTTCAAAAAAACATTAGATAAGTTCATGGAGGATAGGTCCATCAATGGCTATTAGCCAAGATGGTCAGGGATGCAACCCCAAGCTCTGGGTGTCCCTAAACCTCTGACTATTAGAAGCTGGGACACGACAACAAGATGGATCACTTGTTCTGTTTGTTCCATCTGAAGCATCTGGCACCAACTACTGTCCGAAGAAAGATGACTGGGCTAGATAAACCATTGGTCTGACCCAGTGTGGCTGTCCTTGTGTTCTTAATTCTAGCTCGCAGTACCTCATGACAATTCTCCAGAAGACTTCTGAGCAGATCAGTGCATCGCAGGTCCTGCAACCCAATTAACGTAATCCAATTGTTGGTCAGTTTGGAAATAGTGGTAGTTCTGTTGCAATATCTATCACTAGACCACAAGCATGTGTACTCCAAAATCATAAAAGCACAGGGATAAATGGGACATAACTTAGTGGAAGTATCTCAGTGTCCTGACCGCCTCTTCCCCCTACCCCCCCAATCCCTTTTGGGGTAATAGTTGGTGGTGCACTGTTTTGGGTTCATTAGGCCATTACACATTACAAGATGTGATTTATGGTCTGATGAGGACCACATGTTTCTTAAAATAAACTTTGGAGCACCTCTGTATCTGCCCATTTAGGTTTTTGTTTTACCATCAAGGAATTGGGGAGCCAGGAGTTTAAGGCTTAACTGGGTGAAGGGTCACCTTGCTCTTAGTGACAGGGCCTAGACCTAGAGCCAGTTTAGATTGCGTTAATATAAAGTTCTACTTAAGCTAAGAAGGATTAAATCTTATACCTACTAAAGAAAATTGAAGTTTGTGCCCCAAGCTTTATTCACATGGGCCTGTTTCTCTCTCACCCTGAATAAGAAGCTGATTGGCAGGCCTGGCAACGGAACCTATCTCTCTAACCACAGAACAGATGTGATCTAGTGCTAATACAGGTTTCTGTACTCTACTATACTTATGCTGTTTTGAATGGATCACCTGTAGTGGGGAGAGGGTAGTTCAAGCTTTGTGCTTTTTCATTCTTTGCCTTTTTGCTGATAATGCCAATTATAGTCATCTAATGGCAACGGTGTATGGTGCTTTTGTGCTATAGACGCCTGCCAGCTAGAAATAGGGTAGGTGTGATAAGTGAAGTGTGGTTTAATGTGTAAAGTGGCCAGTACTCACTGTTGTGACTGAATCCATCCGGGAATATGGGGAATTCATCTGACTGTTTCTAAAAGCATAGGTCTTTAGTTTTGAGGTTGTTGGGTTTTTTCAAGCTACGAGGCTGTTTGAAATTTCAGACACCTTCAGGAGACTTCTGCACACTTCCACTTATGGGATGCAAGCCTGAACACTGCAGAATGTTGGAACTTTATTCTTTAAAGTAGTTGTTCTGGCTCCAAATATTTGGAGTCGAGGTTACATAAAAGCTGTGCATTATTCCATCTATATTCCTCTTTATGCAGCAGATTGCTGCAGGCAAAACTTAAAAATGAAGCTTTTCAAGAGACACTTCTGTCAACATAACTTTTTTTTAAACTGAACATTTAAAAATGTACTTTCATGATTGTTTTCATAATTTGCCTTAATTAAAAAATGGGTCTTTTATTTTCTGGCTCTTGTGCTAGCAAAATGCAGCGAGTGTTTTAGTAATCTCTGCAATAGAGTGTTTTAAAAAACTCTTTTCATTGCCATTTTGAAAACTCGGGACAACGTGTTGACCTTAATTTTTGTAATATTCACAAAGCCTGAAGCCTGGTCTTAAAAAATATTAAGAACTGTACAGTTTTTATGCTTCTAAAATTGCTACTTTGATTATCTGTGTTCATAACTTGGTCACTTTTATTTAAATGGCAAGTTTTGGGGATACGTGAAGCCAGTTGGAAGGAATTTGGTGCATTTATTCCTGAACCCCTCTGAATTTCCAGATTCTGGGGTTAAAAAAAAATCATTTTCTGTACTTTCATGAATAATCTAATAAAACTTGTTTTTTAAAATGCTATCAGAGAGTTAAGGTCAGCTTAATTCCGTTTGGTATAATTACCAATCCATGTTTAATCATACCTTTTTTGGCAGATGTGTAAGAAGGTGTTGTAAAATAGCTTGATGTACATAATATAACTTATTACACTTTTCTCAGTCAGATACAGAAATATATTCAATTATGTAGCATTAACTTGGTTTAGAGATTAAATCATTATCCTTTCAATTTTTTAAATCCATGTTTGTATGAATGGTTTAGAAGAGGCTTAAAAGGAAGTTTTGAATAACCAAGCAATGTTGCCTATACAATTTTTTAATTTCCAAATGTAGCTTTCATTCATGGGTTTCTTTACTTTATATGTGTGTTCTTCTGCCAGAAGCTGATGATAGTGGAGAAGAGCAAAAAGGAAATCAAGAGAAGAAAGAACTGGGTAGTGAGAAAACTGTTCCAAATTCTGGCTTTGTTCCTTTATCTTCTGCTATTATTGATCATGAGATTGAAATACTATTGTCTGAGTGGAGCAAAAATGCGGACATGCTATTCAGTATTCATCCCATGGATGGTTCGTTGCTGGTATGGCATGTGGACTGGCTAGATGAATATCAGCCTGGTATGTTTCGCCAGGTGCAGGTATTACGGCTTTTCTGGATTCAAATATATATTTATTATTCAATGAGAACATTAATATCCTCTTTATTTGTTCTAATACATATTATTTTCCCCCTTTAACTCTAGGTGTCTTTTGTTTCAAGAATTCCAGTAGCATTTCCAACAGGTGATGCAAATTCTCTTTGCAGAAGTATAGTGATGTATGCCTGCACCAAGAACGTTGATCTCGCTATTCAACAAGGCAAACAGAAGCCCCTTGGTCTTACTCGTTCCTCATCTATGCTTATCTCTTCTGCCCACAATAAATCAACTAACAGTTTAAAATTAAGTATCTTCACCCCCAATGTTATGATGATTTCAAAACATGCAGATGGATCTTTAAACCAGTGGCTAGTTAGTTTTGCAGAGGAATCTGCTTTTTCTACTGTGCTCAGTATTTCACATAAATCTCGATATTGTGGTCACCGTTTTCATCTTAATGACTTGGCTTGTCATTCAGTGTTACCTTTGCTGCTGACAACTTCTCATCATAATGCTTTGAGATCACCAGATGTTGACAGCACAAAACAGACAAATGATACTTCAAATTCTGGAGAGTCACCTTTAAGATCTCAGAATAGAGGCACTACAAGTGTAACGTCCCAGGATCCCAATGCAGTTTATAGTGAGCTTATTCTTTGGCGAGTTGATCCAGTTGGTCCATTATCCTTTTCTGGAGGAGTTTCTGAACTTGCACGAATTAATTCTCTCCATGTTTCAGCTTTTTCTAATGTGGCATGGCTGCCTACACTTATACCCAGTTACTGTCTTGGTAAGTTTTCTGAGTTAATTAGAATACTTAAAATCTTCAGTTTTTAAAACAACTAGAATAGAAAAAAAATATGCTACTAGTATGGAGAATCTAAATATGCTGAATGATGGGACTTTTTAAAATTATCTCTGGTTCGTTTCCAAAGTGTGGATTTTCTGAAAGGTAACCTAGACTAAAATTTAAGAAAAATGTCCCCTTAATTTTGGTAAGCTTAAAAAAAGCCACTGGATATTTTCTGCCCTCTTATTTATAAGGCACTATAGATATGTTTTACAAATTCAGGAGAAGGTCACTGCCCTTCATTTTAAAATCTTAGGTCTAAATAACATGTTTTAAAAAAATGCATTAGAATGTTAATGTTAGTGGGTTGGGGTTGAAAAATATTAATACAGACAAGGAGAGTACTATTCTTGAGGGTAGTGTCTCCTTCAATAGGCAGATTGGAGTCTAGTTTCCTTTTGGTGAAGTTCAGTATTAAATCTTCATATTTCTTGAATATGAACACGTTTATTAATAAATATCTAAGTACAAATTAGATCAATGAGAAGTAAGTTCTCCTTTCTTCTGTTTTGTTTGTCTTTAATAATAAATTGTAATTTGCTTCTTGCCAAAAATAGGGAAGGAGCTAGTATGTATTCACTTAAATATTGAATTGATTGTTCATAAATACTTTTCAGGTGCATACTGCAATTCTCCAAGTGCTTGCTTTGTGGCAAGTGATGGACAGTATCTGAGATTATATCAGGCTGTAATAGATGCTAAAAAGCTTTTGTGTGAGCTATCCAATCCTGAAATTTCTGTAAGTAAAAACTTAACTTTACTTAAACATGTAAATTACATCATCATTATAACTCATAAATCGGTTTGTCAGACTTGGTAACTGAAGAACACTAAGAACTCTGCAAAGTATATCTCTGTTGTAAAGTCAATCTGCAAGTATAATAGAATCTTACAACATTGCAGCCATACTCCATTGTGATGTCAGATCTCCAAAGCTCAGCATTGTTGAGCCAAGTCACTACTACTTGGCTGGAAAATCTCCAAGAAACACCTAATGCTGTAAGAAGTAGTTTTGATGATTCAATAAGTGGCATTTTCCTCTGAGTCAGTACTGAACTGGTGTGTCAGCCTAGTGCAAGGAGGCATCTTTCATGTGAGGCCTTTAAAGATTCTGTGGCACTTTAGTGGTGTTAACATTCTTAACTCCTATTGTGTCCTCATGGAACTGCTTTACTTAAATTCCCATAACATTGTAAATTAGTTATAATCTTAATTGTGTGTACTGTTGGTACAGAATTAAAACCAAGTGCCTAGCAGTAAGAGTTCTGTAAAAGTTCTGAGTCTCTGGAGACTTCCATAGAATGTAAACAAATCTCTTTGGCTTTAATAAATCTCACTTTATTAAACTGAACTTCTTTCAACCCTGACTTTGAATAAGCGAACCACAAATAAATAAATAACACTATGCCAAAATGAAAATGTCAGACATCAGGTAATATTTTAATCAACTTTAGTAGTTGAACTAAAAACAAAATACTTTAATATTGCTTGATTACTGTATTTTTACAGAAATATGTTGGTGAAGTTTTTAACATCATAAGTCAACAGTCTACTGCAAGGCCAGGGTGCATTGTAGAGTTGGATGCTATTACAGAGCTTGTAAGTAAGAGATTTTTTTCTGCACACATTTTATGGTGGAGAAGAACATTCATTTACTTGATTTAAAAAGGCATTAAAATTGAGCATTACATCTGTAACTTTCCATGTTCACTGATGATGAAACCAGTACTGTTTGAAATGTACAAACTACCCCCAACTACCTGACCTTTGCCCATATGCAGAGAGCATTGTAGGTATCGCAGATACATTTTATTCAAAATTCATTATTTTGCTTGGTCCTGTCAATTTTTTAATGATATCAACTTAGAAATAAGAAATTCCATGTCTCTCTTCATTTATTTACTATTTGTCTTTTTATTTAGCATGGCAGAAAAACACAGTTACTTCATGTTTTTCAAGAAGACTTCATTTTGAATAACAATGAGGAGAAAATACCTGAAAAGAACAACTGTTTATCAGACTCTGGTAAAGCAGTATTAACTGTTTAATTCAGTAAGATGGTGAAGAATGTATCAAAGGGTTATTGATTTGTTTGGATATAATGACTTTTTACACTTCAGTTATATTCTGAGGCCAAAGATCTGCTTGATTTTATTGGAATACAAGTTCAAATGAATGGAACAAAATTACAAATAGAACACAAACTACTTTCCTCTTCCTTGAGGAAAGAGACTAAGGGTTTAAGGCAGGAGTAGGCAACCTCTGGCATGCGTGCCAAAGGCGGCACGTGAGCTGATTTTCAGTGGCACTCACACTGCCCAGGTCCTGGCCATCAGTCCGGGGGGCTCTGCGTTGTATTTTAATTTTAAATGAAGCTTCTTAAACATTTTAAAAACCTTATTTACTTTACATATAACAATAGTTTAGTTATATATTATAGACATCTAGAAAGAGACCTTCTAAAAACATTAAAATGTATTACTGGCATGCGAAACCTTAAATTAGAATGAATAAATGAAGACTAGGCACACCACTCTTGAAAGGTTGCCAGCCCCTGGTCTAAGGCAAGGAAGCATTTTACCAAAAGGTACCCTTTATATACTGTAGGAAATGTTGTATAAGACTGATGGCTTTTAGTACAGAGAGAGGCACTTGTTGAAAACAGTAGTCTTTTGTACAGTAGGCCCTCTTTCAGGTCCTGGGAGATGCAGGATGTGTAGCTTCCCATATTACTTTGTGGTATTATGAAAGGCAAATAGATAGCTGAGTCCTATGTTTAATGTTAAGGTAGGGAAATGGTGCCAGAGGACATTAGGAAGTGGAGTGGCTGTAAGTCTTTCCAACACTCCTTTCTGATGAGCAATCAATTCTTACAACCAGCTAAACCCTTCCTTTGGACACAGGGTTCTAAAAAAGTCTGACAGCTTCCTTTTTAAACTTCTATCGATCTATCGATCGATCTATCGATCGATCGATCCACTGCATGCCTACAGAAATAAGACCAAAAGGGCTAAGGTGTAAGATATGGTATGTCTGCAGACTGCTGGCTTTACTACAGCAAAAGTAAATTGTAAACTAGATGTAAATAATTTGTATAAAATTGAATCTACCGTTCTTTTCTAGTGCCTCAGAAATCAGTGACTGTTCCTACATTTAACACTTCTTCATCCATAATATTTGACTAAAAACTGAGCATACAGTTGTATCATTCACAATGCTTTCAACCTGAAAAATGAAAATATAATGCTGCTCATCAGCATTTTGTATGCTACAGTATAAAATAAAAGCTGTTGTTGCATAGATTTAAGATTTTAAATATAGCTGGTGGTGGTCTTCCCTTGAATTTGTTGTGTTGTATCAGTGATAGTATTTTCATTTAACTTTTCAATAACAGGTTCAGAGGAGGAACAAAAAAAATAACACCCAACCAAATAAACAGAAGAAACATTTTCTGTATAAGATGCTGACTACTTGGAATCTTTATACTCTTTTAATTGTAAAGGCACTAGTGCCTATAGTTATATAGTGGGAGAGGGGAAAATATTAGCTAACTATTGCTATGCTAGATGTTGCACTAAAAAATTTGTTACTTTAAATTTCAACAGGAAACCTGAAAAATGGATTCTCTGAAAAATTTTACTTAATAGTAATTGAATACACTCAAAACCGCTCATTATTACACATGTGGAACTTACACTTGAAGTCCGTTCCAGTTTCAGTGGGTAAGTCCTTTTGTTATTGTGTAAAAATATGGTTAAACATCAATTATTTATAACTGTCTGATACTCCTATTTTTAACTGTATTTGCTGTTCAGATATTTAAGAAGCTACTGTCTAAAAAGCAATCAGCAATTGCTACACTGAAGGCTACTTTTGGGTTTCGATCACAATTTATTCTTTCTTGCTCAACAGTCTCTCATTTTCTTTTTGCTCTGGAGTTTTTTATGCTTAGTCTTAGCCCAAACTGTTTGTTTTTTGTTAGAGAAAAATCTATCCAGCTGTTTTAAGTTGTTAGTGGTGGGGATTCAGACTACTTTTGCTCCTCAGTTCAGAAATGGTAGAACAAAATTTCTTCAGATTTTCTATGTCTTTAGTTCTCAGTCATGAATGGTAGACTGCATTAATGCTGAGGGTTTAAAGATAAGTTTTAAGTGAATTAAAATGCACTGCTGAGTTGCACAGTTGCCAACTTTCACGTGGTAAATAAGCACTGCGACTTTTACAGTAAGCCAAAAATCAAGCTAATCCCATTTTAAAACAAGGCCAAAACAAGCCAGTCCCTAAGAACTCCAACACTCTGTGACTAGATCGCCCCCAGCGTGCAGTCTGAGACTTTGATGGGCCTGCTGTGCACCCCTGACTCTCTCCCCCTCCTTGCCCCTGCTTGCCAGGAGCTGATCAAAAAAAAAAGGGCGGGGGGGGGGGGGAAACAAGCTGCTACAAGACCAACAAGCTACAAGCCAAAAACTAGCCAACAAGCAACTCACAAGCCAATTAAGCCAAAGCAAGCCCAGTTTCTGTTTTGTTCTCTCTTCTCTCCCCCCCCCCGCCCCCCCCATGGGTTTGGCATGTCTGGCTGGGTGTCTGTTAACACTTAAAAATTAGCAAAGCCTAAAACCAGGTTCTCTGCTCTCTGTGACTGCTGTTATTTAACTGAGGATAACTGTGAATGTTCCTGACCACACAGTCAGACTTGGGCAGTAACAAAGGTGTGGCAGAGGCAAGATTTCTTAGTTTCTACTTTCTATTGATTCATACACTTTGTTATTTCCTTAAAAAGAAAAAAAAAATTTCATGCAACTTTAAAGTTACAAATTCTAAAATGTTCATAGTAAACTAATGCCATTTTGCGTGTGTGTGTGTGTGTGTGTGTGTGTGTGTGTATATATATTTTATATATATATAAAAAAAAATCTTATGGTATGCATTTAACACTCTATCTGAAAATACATGTAGAATTAACTTATTGTGAGAAAACTAATGTACACATGTCCTCTTTGACAGATTTAATTTCTTTTGGATCAGTATAGTTTCTTTGCTTTATATCATACAGGCTTTGAAGCTTGCCATTCCAACCTCTTCAGAAATTTGAGAGGGACTTGACATGTAGGACTTGTTGCTTGTCCAGTAAGGGTTGATCCATCCCTACTCTGCAAATCCATCCCTACCCTACCAGTCTTTATGCATATGTTCAATATGATCATTTTTGAAAAATGGGGGGAAAATATTCACTCAGTTTTTGGGCCGTACCTTGATTATTTTTAATATCCTTCCCATTGGCACTGCATAGCGGCCTAATCTGATCCCTGTTTATTCTTTTTATTTATATAATTACCAAAATATTTTCCTCTTTTTTTTTTTTAATTTTCTTGGCAAGAGCTCATTCAGCTTGACTTTTAGCAATTCTTTTTATTCCTGTATTTTCTATCCACCAAGATACAGCTTTCTTTGCAAATCAATCCCTTTTTCCTTTCCCTATATGTTCTCTGATTATTCCTAATAATCTTTCTGAAGTGGTTATTCATCCAGCCATGTTTCTTCCTACAATTTCCCCTCCCCCTTGCTTGGGATGCAAATTGTAAATAGTTTTTGTATGGTTGATTTGACGAAATTCCAAGTCTGCTCCACATTTAAGTCCTTGAGCTGTTCAGTCCAATTGACTTCTTCAACTAATTCCCTTAATTTCCCAAAGACTTCCCTTTTGAACTAAAAAAACCAATGTTGGTGACCTGTTTTTGATTACCTGCCATTACATTTAAACTGAATCAACTCATGATCACTCAATCAAAGGTTATGTCCTACAACCAGCTGTTTTATGATGTCCTCACTTCTTACCAAAACCGAGTTTAAAATTGTATCCCCTCTTGTTGGTTCAGTGACAGCTGTGTTTTTCATAAAACAATTGTCATATGTTATGATAACTTTCACTTAACAATGCAAACCTTTTTTTAGATGAAAAAATAGACTCAAATATAGATGAAGCAGTGTCACATCATGAAGAGCTATATTCTTCCTCTCCGGATCCAGAGAAGATCCAATCTCCCTTCACGCAGAAATATCGGGCCTGTAGAGCAAACCTTCAAAGTACCAGTCGTCTGACTCTCTCTTCGGAAATGGTTTATAGTCAGGAGTTGAATTTACCAGAAGGAGTGGAAATAATAAGTGTTAAACCATCAGCAGGTCTGTAATTTTAAAAGAAATAAAGAACTAGTACATATCTTAGTATACTGTATTCTATGAGTTTCCTGGGTTATTAGACTTTAAAACAACAACAAATTAACAAATACCTAGTGAACTCAAGAATACGTGGAAACAAGATTTGAAAGGAATACTACAATACATCGTCCTTTAAAATTTTGTTTTTTACTCCTGGGGCCCAAATGCTGCAACAGAGCTCCTGCCGAAGCTAGTCAGTGACAAATGTTGCTCTAGACCAAGGATTTCTGTAAGTAAAAGGCAATATGCAGTCCTGAGTAGTGAAATGTGGTTTGTCTGGAAAATTGACTTTATTTTTTAATATAAGAAGTCCATCAACATACATCTCCTATGAAGACTACTTAGAATATTCAGACCCTTTATTGGGAGCATGTGTTCTGAGCTAGCTAGCATATAGTACCGGATTGCAATGTGAAGTGCATGCACTTCATAATTGTGTGAATTCACATACATGGATTATGAAAATACACCAGCATGAAAGCTCCAGCTATGTTCAAAGATTCAGCAGCTGCGGCGTGTCTGAGCTTCTCTTGTGGCCATTGGGGAAGAGGGGTATGGATCCATATGTATATACATAGACAGAGAAATCCATTTTTAATTAAAGGGCTATAAATCCATGTCATGGCTTGTCGCTAATACACAATTTATTTTGGAGCTTATAATTCAAATGATCCATATTTTGTGTCATCAGGTTCCAACACTGATTATCCGTGTTGTCGATATTAAAATTTGCTTTTATTGCTTAACATATCTGGAGCCACAAGTTACTGTTTATATAATGCTTCTTTCCTTCCATTCATATTGGATTGAGTTTTTAAAATTTCAGAGATGTGAAAAAAATTTAAAACTTAACTGGGCCTGTTTCCATAGGTTGTTTGTTTTTTGTTCTGTTTCAATTTTAGGACACCTGAGTTCCTCTTCCGTATATCCAGTTTGTCATGCCCCTTATCTACTGGCAACTTCTTGCTCAGATGGAAAAGTTAGGTTCTGGAGATGCAGAGTGACTCCGGAGGCAGTGGTTTCTTCTATGCCAGAATATACTGTAAATAGTAATCTTACGTATATATGGGAAGAATGGCCACTACTTGTTGAGGATGGACTTCTTAGTAGTAGTACTGTGAATGTTCCAGGCAGGCCAATAGAAGTTAGTTGTGCTCATACAAATAGATTAGCTGTAGCATACAAGCAGATGACATCTAAAAATAGTCGATGTTCTCAAGATTTCATGATGCATGTTAGTATTTTTGAATGTGAATCTACAGGAGGATCATGTTGGATTCTGGAACAGACTCTTCATTTAGATGAAATCAGCATAATGTTGGACTCTGCCATTAGTATTGACAGTAATTTAATGGCATACAATAAACAAGAAGTTTATTTATCTAATAATGAGAGGATTTTGCCCAGCACAAAGCACTTGGTTCACTTAGACTGGATGTCTAAGGAAGATGGATCACATATTCTAACAGTAGGAATTGGATCAAAGCTTTATATGTTTGGCCAGCTGGTTGGCAACATGCATGACCAAAGTAGTAAGGAGATGTCTGCATTGCCACTGTGGGAAAATGCAAAAGTTACATCCCTTTGTAGGTTTGTACTGCTACGGTGCGTGGACTTAGTTTCTTCAGTAGAAGGATCACCTCCTTTGCCAGTGTCTTTATCTTGGGTACGTGATGGCATCCTTGTAGTTGGGATGGATTGTGAAATGCATGTTTATTCTCAGTGGCAATCCCCTTCAAAACAAGAGTCAGTTACGAGTGATTCTTACAGTGGAAGCACACCATCTATCACTAGCTTAATGAAACAAAGCCAGTCGGCTGGTTCTGGCCTGCATCCACCAAAGCGAACCTTAACCAGATCCATGACAAGTCTTGCACAGAAACTTAGTGGAAAGAGAACTGCATTTGATCTGTCTGTGGAAATGGAAGATTCTGGTCTTTTTGAAGCAGCTCATGCATTATGTCCAACTTTACCTCAGTACCACCCTTTCCAGCTTCTAGAGCTTATGGACCTTGGTAAAGTACGTAGAGCAAAAGCCATCCTGTCTCATTTGGTGAAATGTATTGCTGGGGAAGTTGTTGCTATAAATGAATCTGAACCTAATCATGATCGGCGACTTAGATCTCTCACAATTAGTGCTAGTGGAAGCACTGCAAGAGACCCCAAGACATTCAACAAAACTGAGAATACCGACTATACAGAAATAGACTCTGTTCCACCACTTCCTTTGTATGCATTGCTTGCTGCAGATGATGACTGCTCACATTTTTGTTTAGAGAAATCCAACAATCAAAATAACTTAAATAAACAAAATGGTTTACCAGATGAAAATTATGAAGATCTTTTTCAAAACTCCAGCCTAAATACAGATGATCTTACCGTGTTTGAAGCAGAGGAAGATAATACAAAGCCAAAGATCATTGATCTTTCTCAGTACAGCCCAACTTACTTTGGACCAGAGCATGCCCAAGTTCTTTCTCGTCACTTGCTGCATTCTAGCTTACCAGGTCTCACCAGGATGGAGCAAATGTCATTGATGGCCTTGGCAGATACAATTGCTACTACCAGTACTGATATTGGAGAAAGCAGAGACAGAAATCAGGGTAAGCTATATATTTTAAGTGGTGGCCAATACTCTTGTAATTCACAAGCCTTATTATGAGGATTTTTGTTGTTTTGCAAATGTCTTTCCAGATAAGTGTATTAAATATTCAGTTGTACTAGTATGATGGTCTCTTCTGACCTTAAAGTCTATGATTCTATGTACTATCGAACAAGATTTTACCATCTGCTGTTTAGGTAAACGGTCCTTTTTTTTTAATTGCAAACTTCTTCATAACACTTTTTTATTACAGAAATTAAGTTATGAACTTCAGAAGTATTTTCATTTGTCATTGTTGACTGATATAATCATGAACCATGTGTGTTCACTGTGAAGGGGCCAAGACTGAGGCTTGCTTTGCCCTTGGTCAGAAATAACCCAAACATGACCTTGCACGCATGCTGGGAAAAGGGGGAAAAATTAACAGGCTTTTTGGGAAGGTTTGAGGGTATGTTCCTGGGGCACTAAGGTTATTTTGCAGCTTTGATGTAATGACTAGCTGAATTAATTCATTATTTGTATGGGTGTTTTTTGTGGGTTAGGTGGGGATGAGATGGGGGTTGGTTTACTGTTGGGTGGCTGTAGTTAAATTATAAATCCAGTTGTTAAGATCCAAAGAGCTTTTTGTGTGGCTGCTATTGTTTAAATCTAAAGAAACAATCAGAAGCGTTTCTTCCTGAGAATTTAACTCTCACTGTCATATGAATGCACTTTCCTTTCTCAGCCAAGCTTTTTCCCTTTATCCAACATAATAGTTGTATAATACTTTGATACAATAAGCAGCATATTGTTTTTAGTTACTGATTGAAAGAATAGGGAAAGTTTAATTTTTCTTAGAGTTCTAGATTACTCTGAAAAGCATAACTTGCTCAGGGCATGCATCCTTTTTTGCCACTAGATTGCCTTTTTCTTTATGTCACTAGTATCTTAGTTTGGGGTTTAAGAGTTGAATAAATCACTGAATTAATTAGCTCTTTTTAAAATGTGACATCATAGATAGTGGTCTAGCAAAGAGAAATCAGAGAGGTGTATATATAGTCATTTTCCATTTTTTCAAGTTCCTTTCATATGTATTTTCTTTCAGTGAAAATATGACTCAATTTTTATTTATAGGTGGAGAAACGCTTGATGAATGCGGCTTAAAATTCCTTCTGGCTGTTCAGCTTCACACATTTCTGACAACTTCACTTCCTCCTGTCCATCGAGCCCAGCTACTTCACCAAGGTAACTCTACAGATTGGTGTTTTGTTTTTTTTGTTTTGTTTAGTTTGTTTGTGGGGGGGACACCAATAACTCAGGACTGTCGTTGGTGCTACCTCCTTGAAAATTGCCACTTTGCAAGGCTGTTGGGTGCTGAACTTTTTAATAAAACAAAAACAAATGTTTGGCTTTGTACTTGAAGTAAAATATTTCTGTCAGCGTTAAAGAGACAAGACCTATTTGCTAAGGACTGGCCAAATGCAAAGGCTCTTTATTTTTAATGTCTTCAACAGCCTTGGTTTAGGTTCTGCCTCTTGATGAGCTCTGTAAAACAAACCAAGATTGAACGTAATTTCTGTTTTTCAGTAATGTTTGGCTTAATGAGTTATTCATCTGTAAACTTCCTAGTTGAGCACAGCTCAAAACTGTATACAGATATGGCTGATCCAGTAGCTTAACATGCTGAAGATTACCTGTAACTTAAAAATAACAATACTGATTTTTTCTAAATGTGATGTAAGTTTGTAGGTCCTGATGATACTTAAAAGAAAATAAGCAAATTCAGAAGTAAACTTACACAATAGATTATTCTGAATGTTAAAATGAAGCAAAGTAGTTTTAGAAAGTGCATGCTGAATTGATCGTACAGGCATTCAAACTCACTTTGTTCAAACTACACCAGAACATAGTACGTAAAGGAGTACTATGTCAGTGGTTTTGAACCAGGAGTCCGGGGTCCCCTAGGGGGCCGCGAGCAGGTTTCAGGGCATCCGCTAAGCAGGATCAGTGTTAGACTTGCCCAGGGCAGAAACCAAAGTCCCACTGTGTGGGGCTGAAGTTTGAGGCCCTGAGCAACTTAGCTTCAGTGAGCCCTGTGGCATGGGGTCCTGGCAATTGCCCTGCTTGCTGCCCTTAACATAGACCCTGGCTTTTATATGCAGAAAACCAGTTATTGTGGCACAGGTGGGCTGTGGAGTTTTTATAGCATGTTTGGGGGCCCTCAGAACGAAAAAGGTTGAGAGCCCCTGTACTATGCCATACTAAATATTGGTGATGGGTCTGTTTGGTGTAGTTCTGTCTTAAAATAAAAGTGGCAGTGTATTTCATGAAAGTGAAAGAGTATTTAGCCATTTCATGAATTCAGATGCTTTAATGATGGAAATATTTGCTTGATACTGCTAGAACTTTAAAAAAAAAAAACCAACTGTGAACATATTGTAGCTACAGTCCTTTTTATCTGTAAAATGTTCAATTAGGACAGAATTTTCCATGTTTCCTTTTTGCTTTGGGTAAATAATACTTGGTGCCAAAAGATTACAAAAGCTTGTTTCCTGAAAGCCGTTTCCAGATTTGACTTCTTATATTGGAAGTTGATGAAGTGCTGAGAAGATGATTTTTTCAAAAGAAATAAAACCCCAGAATGTTTACAATTTAGACATTAAAACTTGGCATGATTAAATTAAAAAAAAAAAAAAAGAGGAAAGGTGGGGGGGGAAAGAAACTTTTCACTGAACATGTCAGTATTGTTAGTTTTCCTTGGAATTTAGTATTTAATCAAAATTAAGCTAAACTTTCTGAAATTTTTGGTAAATTTCACTTAATATACAAAATTTCAGATGGGTATGACATCGCCACTAGCTATCTTTAAGGACATTTCTCTGCAGACATTTGTTTAGTAGTTATTTATATTTCGGTCACTACATCTATTGTCCGTGAACTAGAAATGGCCAGTTTATAAGTGAATAATAAACAGGTTGTCCATTTGTAAAACAGTAATGAGCTTTCACATATGTGTAACCTAGGAATGCAAGGCCTGCAGTTGTTTTAATGCCTACCAAGTTTCTGGTCTTGTACTTTCACAGTTAAAAATCAAAACCAAAACCTTCTGAACTTGCAGTTTGTTTTTCAGGTTTTGTTGTTACTGAACGAGCACTTTTTCCTTTGTGGATTATTGTATAGGCTTGTCTACTCGTCACTTTGCGTGGGCATTTCATTCAGTAGCAGAAGAAGAACTACTGAACATGCTACCTGCTGTGCAGAAAGGGGATCCGACTTGGTCAGAACTCAGAGCTATGGGTGTAGGATGGTGGGTTCGGAATATCCATAGTTTGCGCAGATGCATAGAAAAGGTAAATATAGCTTACTGAAAACAAATTAGCTTACAGCATGTTACCAGTTATTCATATATCCTAGAATAATTATGCTACCCAGTTTCCGTATACGAAAATGGTTGAAGTATACTAGCATCCTGTTAGCATTCCTGTAACTGAACAAGAGTTATGATTAGAGGGCCTTAAGGGTCAAGAATTTAACAGCAGTGGGATGGAGAAGAATTGTCAGTGCTTCCTGAAGGACGTGAATTTTTTTACCATAGAGAGAGAATGGACGGGGGTTGGCTTCATTTCTTGTCACTTTACTGATTTTACTTGATTCTGTCTTAGTGCTGAGGATTGGACTTGATGACTTCTCAAGGTCTCTTCCAGCGCTACATTTCTATGATTCTGTGACTTCTAGGCTTATCTTCATCTTGTAGAAATATTTGGTTTTAATTAATTCTGCACTGTGAGGGAGTATAAATGTCCTGATAAACTCTGCAAAGTCTCATTATTGAACATTCAGTATTTGGAGTCAACCAGTCAAGTAATTTTTAGCACAAGAGCCTTGCTTGACTTTGGCACACTCAATGACTGTTAGGAGATGGAGCCTAGTATGGAAGTGATTTGTCATTGTGGCAATGACAAAAAGGCACTGTTAAGTTACTTTATATCTACCATGAGAACGTGTATTAATGAGATATGAAGGCTCAACTTGCACATTATTTATTATTTTAACAAATGGAGTGTAAATCTGCTTGTATGTTCAGTTATTTAGGAAACATGTTTTTTCTTTCACTTGCATGCCTGTGCATATTATATTCTTGTTGGGTTTTTTTGTGAGTTAAACATCTATAGATAGTATGTTCAGGGCACCAAAGTGGTGAAGATATTTTTCTACAGTCTCTGCTTGCTGAGGACTGTAGGTGAAAAATACTAATGAAGTCAGATGCTCTACAGGACACTGGAAGCTAGGGGCAGCATGGATCCTATGGAACTGTCTAAGAGGAAAATTGGTTTAGACCCTGGTATCACATTTCCTAACATTCTGTGCCCATAATTTTCATAATGGCTCCTATACCTTGCAAGCTTTATGTATCAATGAAATGGAAGATATTGACACTTACGTCTAAGCCTACTGCGCTTATTTAACATTCTGTTTACATTAACTGTAGTGTTCCACACCTGTTTCAGGCTGTCTGGAGACTGAGGCAGTCAACAGTGAATCAGTTTATATTTGGTTTACCATATGGCTAGATATGAGGCAAGATACTCAGTTTGTATAGAAGGGCATAGCTTCATTGGAGCCAATGGAGCTATGGTGATTTGCACTACATGAGGGCCAGGTCCTTGATTATTGCTTTAATGAAAGCTTAAATTATGTCACACAAGATGTAGTCATCTAAGAAAATGAATGGCTTTTGTTGCACTATAATCCAGCTTAATTTGACCTGACTGATTTGCTTCAGCACACACTTGAACCCTTTCTACTGCCCTCAAATTTTAGTAAGTGAAACCATTTCCCTCAGAAGCCAATTTAAATTATTTGCATTTAATAGAAAAACTGATAACTACAACTTTGCATGCATGTTCCCTCCCATCTTTTGAATGATGCTATCTAGTGAGTCAGTTTAGCCTGCTTGATCTAGGACAAACTGGTAACCAATATTGAGGGGATTCCGTTAAAATCTATGGAGACCAAACATTATAGTAACAAGGGAAGTTTAGGAGATGCAAACCGCTACTATACAACACGAGCCAAACTTTGAGAGTTTCTAAAATGGACCTTCACAAATATGCTTTGTACAAGCATATTTTGTGGGATGACTATGACAGGTGTCTTGGAAATTTGGCCCTCTATGATTTACTTGTCCTCTGGGTGGACAAAATTAATGATTTTTAGAAAGGGTTTTTTAATTTAAATTGGATTTTTTTAAATTTAAATTAAATGCAAATTTACTTAAATGTAAATAGGTTAATTTTTTTTAAAGTTTGAAATTGACAAGCTGTTCAGGTCTTAACTTACCTTTTTGTAAAAAAAAAAAAAAAAAAAAAAGTAAATTAAGGACAAGAAATAATATTTAGTGTATATTTGCCACCAAGTTTTAAAGAAAGTCAGACCACTTAACTGGTGGAAGTCATTGGCTAAATATTTGAAACTTGCCTTCCTCTTCCGATCTGCACATAAAAACCAGGTATGAGAGGATGAGATCTATTGGTTTTAAAATCTTGAAGGATATAGTATCAGAAATCAGTTCAATTCATTAACTACAGATAATATTTCCTTTGCTTAATAAATCAGTGCAAAACATGATTTAGTGCAAAACATGATTTAGTAAACTTTTTTTAATGTATCCAGCACATTCATTTATTTAATTAAAAACTGTTACAATGCTGGTTTTGTGCATTTTAATTGAATTTGCATTTTCATGCAAATAATCACCATCTGATAAAGAAGTAATGGATCATTCACCATTTTTCTGAAATACAAAATCCAAAAATTAAGAATCTGACTAAATGTATGTTAAATCATGTAATTGCTTGTGTGTGTGTGTGTGTGTGTGTGTGTGACAGACAGAGAAAGAGAGAAATGTATTCTTCTGATTAGCAAACGGAAGCTAATCAGCTGCAAAATCAACATGTTTTTAAATGTTACCAACCAATAAGAAACACCTTTCACTGGAAAATGACAGAAGTGCAAATGCAAAAAAACACAATTAAAATTGATTTAAATCAAGGTTTCCTGTTTGCTGGTTTATGTCAGTTAAAATGAGTTAAATCATTATGTTTTAAATCAGTCCATTCTGCTTTTCCTTTCCTGATGACTTAGAACTATTTCTCATATCTATCAGTTTCTGCCCAAATGTTCAGTGCAAAAGAGTTAATGTAGACTAAGTAAACACATTTATTTATTTATTTATTTATTTATTTACATAACTGACTTTTATCATAAAAACCTGAAATCAGTGTAACTTTGATTTGATGAGGAACTGTTTTTTGTTAATTGTAAGCAAAAAATATACCTAATTGATCTTTGCCAGAACTACTTAAAATGAAATGATTTAACAATGACTAAATCAGTTTAGGGATACTGCTTTCAGATGACTTTTTTAAATTTGTCACAAATTTAACAAAACCCCATATATTCACAGGTAGCCAAAGCAGCTTTTCAACGAAACAACAATCCACTTGATGCAGCTGTTTTTTACCTTGCAATGAAAAAGAAGGCTGTGATTTGGGGATTATACAGGTAGGAAACATACAAGAAATCAGTTCTTTATAAGAGTAAATATTTACAAATCTTAGAATTTAAGTACAATTCCGTATTATCCAGTCCATTTGATAAAAATAATTTGTCTCCTCTTTTATTCAAAAGCAGTAAAAAAGTTCCAAAAATTCCTTTTACTGATGCATGTACTTTGGTAATCATAATGTGTTCTGAAGTCTATTCATTTTTGTTTTTTACTGGATCTTGCCACACAAGTATTTTAGCCAAAAATGTTTTGATGCTCTTCAGTTTTTAAATCACTATATGTTTAAAAAGACTGCCTGGTTCATGTTCTTTCATTCCTATAATTCAGAATTCATTCTTTCTTTTAAAACTTCAATTTCAACAGGATGTATTCATAATTCATATATTGTGGTATTTAAAAATGTGTTTTTGAAATTATTTTGATTAATCTTAAAATAAGTACAGGATATAAATTTTAATCTAGAATATATTTTTTAAATTGTACATTTGGGGCCTTAAGAAGTGTGATACAAATTCTAAAACTGTACTGCACATGTGCAGTGACTAACTTACATGTTAGATTACATATTTGTAAAGCTTTCCAAAAGTGAATGGCTAAAGTTTAGTCTCTTAAACTTGTAGTAGCCTCATCCACCACTACACAACCCTGCGTCATTCCAGAGCACTATTCTGTGAGTGTACTGAATTGAGGCTCAGGGGTCCTGAGGAAAAAATAGCATGTGATTATATAAATCAAGACTGTACCATAATGCTTGTGCACAAGGGGGCTGAATTGAAGTCACATGGCATCCTTAATTCTGTCACTTTCTAATGTTTGAGTGCTCAACTTTGCAACCTTGATGTTCTTTTAATGTAGGTTTTTGATGTAATATACTTTATTTTTAAGAACTGTCTTGGGACAAATGAACTTTTCCATGTTCATTGTTCAAATTGATCAGACTGATTTAAATTGTCAGTAGCTTCCGGTATTGCCTGTCACTTTTTTTAAAATAGCAAATCTCTTAGGATGTTATCAAAACCATAAGACAAGAGTCTCTGTTTACCACTGGAAAGATTATTGCACTTGATGTCACATGAGGAAACCAATAATAGAGGCTTTCAAGCAAATGACTGGTACTGTGTGAGGATATTTTTGGTAAGTAGTATTGCAACAGAGCAGTAAAGCTTCCAAAGCATGTTGTATTCTTCTTCAAGTGCTTGCTCATGTCGTTTCCATTTTAGGTGTGCACAACTGTTGGAGATTTTTGCCTTAGTGGTACCAGTAAGGCCAGCGGTAGCGCCTTCTAGAGTGCCACGCTCATGCACAGTATATCAGGTGCTGCCAGCCCATGCCCTCTCAGTTCCTTCTTACCGCCCATGGTGATCACTTGGTTCTCCTCCCTTGCTTGTTAAGAGCTAGTGGTTTCTTCCATTGGACTTCATGCCTTCGTGCCTTTGTTCAATTGTAGTTAGTGTTAAGTAGTTAAGTGCATAGTTAGCTGATAGTTAAGGTCCAGCAGGACTTCCCCCCTGAGCTTCCGGGTTTAAGCCTTGCTCAATCTGTGGCAGGCTTATGCCTGTGAGTGACCCCCACCACAGCTGCCTTAAGTCTTTGCGGGAATCATACAACAAGGAGCATTGCCGGTTCTGTAAGAACTTTCAGTCTCACACCCAGAAGGAGAGGGACATTGGCCTCAGGGCCCTCCTGATGGAGTCCACTCTCCGCCCGGCTTCTGAGCCCTCTACGCAGGCCACACAGAACTTCGGCTTCCATGTGCAGTGCACTTCCGGTGCCCACTTCTCTCAGCACCATTTGCCATCACCAGCGTTGAAGAAGAAGGCGAAGAAGCGCTCACCGGCACCAAGCAAGAAGGCCCCGGGGTCATCTGGTAGAGGGACCAGGCCTGTCAGCCAGCCTTCTCTGGAGCAGTGCAAGCATGCTTCCGTGGCTGGGGCTCTTAGCCCTCTTAAAGCTCCATCACTGTCTCTGGTGAGCAATATGGGACCCACCACCCTGCCTGCACTGTCGTCATCCCAAGCCCAGGTGCAGAGAGAGCGCAGGTCTCCACCTGCTCCTATGACATCTCCGGTGCCGCAGGACCAGGCTTAAGTCTCCCTGAGAGGGCAAGCCAGCTGGTAAGACCCTCCGGGGGCAGGGGAGTTCTGTCTGTTGCCGGACAAGCAATCCCATGGCAAGTTGCAGCTGTGCCGCTGGTTGCCTAAACTCTCCCCCTGGACACCAAAACATTATTTCCCAGTGTGGGAATGATGCTCCGCATATTAAGACCAATGCCATTTGCCCTCTTGCCGATCCATGTCTAGACGTTGCTCCCTTGGACGTTACTGGTCTCTGCAGCACTGTTCCCATGTTGCCAATCTCCCCAGCACCAGGACCATTCTTCCTGCTCAGCGCTCACCAGTAGCCACAACCAGCAAGCAGACCCAGGCATTGACAGCTCCTCCCTGGTCGCTGGAGAGTGGTTCCTCTGCTGCGGAGGGCCAGGTCAGCCCATTTCCCCGGTCTCTGCGATGGGATTGGGCACCGGAAACTACTTTACCATTCACAGCACTGCAGCGGCAGCAAGGCCAGTGGCCAACACAGTGGCTGTATTTGGAAGCATGGGGCGTTACGTTGATGACCATGCCCCCTTTGGAGCACGCTTCAGTGGCTGCATTGGAGTGAAAATCGATAACCCCACTGGTATCGGGCCAGGTACCGGAAGCTCACTCCGAGGTTGGGGTGGAGGAACCTCTCTCTCCAGTGGCTGCCGAGCCCTCAGGGCTGCCTCCTCTTCCCTGGACGAGGTGGTCGCAGGATCTTCCAGGGCCAGCCCCCCGGATGACTTTAAATAACACCAAGCCCTTCTCAGGCAGATTGAGGAGAACTTGGGCTGGAAATTCAGCAGATGGCAGAGAACTCTTTTCAATGTCCTCTCAGCCTCCACGCTCGCCCGGATCGCCCTACCTGTACACAATGGGGTTCTCAAGATTGCTAAGTCTCTGTGGCAGACCCCTTTCTCTATCCCACTGTAGCAGGATAGTCACCTGCTCCTGCCCTGAAAGGGCTTGAAGCCAGCCTTGGGAGAGGGCTGAGGCTGTGAACTAAAGGCTCACTGATTGGGGAAGCAGCTGCAGCTGGGCCATGCCCCAATCAGACTGCAGCTGGCCCTATAAAAGCCAGTGAAGCCAGGAGCTGAGAGGACTCTCCATCTAGCTCTTGAGGGAGAAGGGCCTGGCTGCCTGGGAGCTGAGAAGGAGTACCTAAAGTGGAGCGGGGCTGGGCAAAGGCTAGAGGAGCTGGGGGAGCTCCAGCCGGAAGCTCCCCAGGCTGCAGGCCTTGTTACAAACTGTAAAGGTTACTGGGGTTGCAGAGGGCAGCCCAAGGGTAGGCACAGGCAGCCAGGTCCAAACCCCCCTTGCCGGTGATGAGTGGCATTGACACTGCAGTCTGTCCCAGTGAACGGGGGCTAGATCGAGACTGGCAGTAGCCATAGTCTGAGGCGAGTGGGGATAGAGGATGGGGGCTTCCCGGGGAGGGGAGACCCAGATCTGTGGAGGTACTGCCGGGGGCAGCATCCTGGCCTGAAAGGGGCACCGGGGTCCAGGAGGGACTTGGGCGCCGCAGGGGTGAGTCTCTGCCTCGTGACACCCACCCACCTCAAAATGGGCTGAGAAAAAAGTACTTTGTGCCGGCCAAAGATTTTGAGTACTTGTATACCCACCCTCCCCTGGGCTCGCTGGTATGTCGGCGGCCAACGAGAAGGTTTCCTTCTCCAATGAGAAGGTTCCCACCACTTCTACCCCCCAAGACCAAAGAAGTGAAGTCAAGCATAGAGTTTATTGGAGCAGTTCTTGCTTGCATGCGAGCCAAGGCCTTCCTTCTAGAAGCGCTCTTTCAGGCTATGGTGGATCTCATTGCCCATGTAACGACACATCCAATCACCACGACCCACACTTGCCTGCGGCTGACCAGCCACGTGGCAGCATGCACGTACGTGGTCAGGCACGCCCAGCTTCAGCTGTGACCCCTGCAAACGTGACCAGCAAAGGCCTACATTCCCAGCAAGCATCCCTTAGACCGAGCAGTCACAGTGCCGGACCACGTCCTCTTGTCCTTGAACTGGTGGCTAGACCTCCAAGTCAGTGCTATGGGGAGTTCCCTTTGTGTCCCCATCACCGTTGCTCACCTTAGTCTTGGAGGCGTCCGATCTGAGCTGAGGAGCCCACCTAGGTGAGCTCAGCACCCAAGGTCACTGGATGCAGCACGATTCTTCATATCAACGTCAGGGAGCTTAAGGTGGTGCATCTGGCCTGTCAGGCATTCTTACCCCACCTGAAAGGCAAGGTGGTCCAGGTCCTTACTGACCACATGGCCGCGATGTATTACATCAACAGACGGGGAGGCACCAGGTCCTCAGCTCTGTGCCAAGAGGCGCTCAGCTTCTGGGTCCTTTGCGTGCAGAACGCCATTCCCCTTGTAGCCACTCACTCACCAGGAACATCCTGGCAGATTGCCTCAGCAGGACCTTCTACTCTTGCCACAAGTGGTCCCTCCATCCAGAGGTGGTCAACTTGATCTTCCGACGGTGGGGGACTCCCCAGGTGGACTTGTTTGCATCCAGGCAGAACAGGGTGTGCCATGTTTTGTTCCCTATACAGTGGGGACAAGGGTTCCCTTTCAGGTGTCTTCCTGGTATTGTGGTTGGGAGTGTTGATGTATGCCTTTCTGCCAGTGCCGCTTATCCACAGAGTCCTGTTTTAAAGGTGAAACAAGACAGAGTGTGGGTCATTCTTACTGCTCCTGCCTGGCCTCGCCAGCCCTGGTTCAGCATGCTGCTGAGTCTTTCAGTGGCCAACCCATTGCATTTACCTCTCCATCCAGATCTGCTCTCCCAGAACCACGGCAAACTGCTGCACCTCAACCTGGCATGGCTGCACCTGACGGCATGGCTGCTCCGTGGCTAAGCACGGATGAGCGAGAGTTCTGTTGGGCCAGGAGAGAGTCCCGCACCAGGTCCTGCTGGGTAGCAGGAAGCCTTTCACCAGGGCTACCTATGTGGCCAAGTGGAACCGCTTCATATGTTGGACATTGGACAAGAACATTCGTCCCAAGGAGGTCTCATTGCAGGACTATTAGCTGCATCTAAAGCTCCAGGGCTTGTTGCTGTCTTCGGTCAAGGTGCCCTTGGCGGCCTTTTTTGCATTCCACCCTCCACTTCATGGCAGCTCTGTCTTCGCCCATCCCATAACAGCACAATTCCTGAAAGGTCTAGAGCACCTGTACCCACACGTCTGAGACCCGGGTACACCATGGGACGTGAATCTGGTGCTCTCGAAGCTCACGGGCCCTCCTTTTCAACACCCTAGATTTCTACTCCTTTCCTGGAAGGTGTCCTCCTTGGTCAGTATAACATCGGCCCGGCGGGTGTTCGAGATCAGGGCACTCATGTCAGAGCCACCCTATACAGTCTTCTACGAGGACAAGGTCCAGCTGCGCCCGCATCCAACTTTTCTGCCCAAGCTTGTTTCCCATTTCCACACGGGCCAGGACATTTACTTAACGGTCCTATGTCCGAAGCCTCATGCATCAGATGAGAAGCACAGGTGGCATCAGACAGGCACTGGCCTTTTATAGTGATAGAACACGGCCATTCCGTAAGTCAATGCAATTGTTTGTTGCTGTTGCAGACAGGATAAAGGGCTGCCCAGAGAATTTCGTCTTGGATCACGGCGTGTATCTGTTACTGCTACAGCTGGCGAAAGTGCTCCCGCCAGCGATTGTGATTGATCATTCTACTAGAGTGCAGGCGTCTTCAGCGGCTCTCCTGGCACAGGTGCCGATTCAAGAGATTTGTCAGGCCACCAACTGGTTGTTCATCCATACATTCGCATTGCACTATGCACTGACTCGGCAGGTGCAAGATGATGCTGGCTTTGGCAGAGCTGTACTACAAGCTGCACGATAGTGAACTCCAAGCCCACCTCCATTGATACTACTTGAATCACCTAGAATGGAATCGCCATGAGCAAGCACTTGAAGAAGAAAACAGTTACCTACCTTTCGTAACTGTTCTTCGAGATGTGTTGCTCGTGTCCATTCCATTACCTGCCCTCCTGCCCCTCTGTCGGAGTTGTCGGCAAGAAGGAAATGAGAGGGCATGGGCCAACAGCGCCTGATATACCGTGGCATAAGGGCGCTACAGCTGACCCTATGGGTACTACTAAAGCAAAAATCTCTGACGGGCACTCACACACCTAGAATGGAATGCACATGAGCAACACATCTGGCAGAACAACAGTTACGAAAGGTAGATAACTGTTTTATTCAGTGGTTGCCTTAACAATTGAAATATAACATTATCTTCAAGAAATTCTATTTCACTATTTCTTAAAAGCATGTCCTCATACAGCACTAGTATTTTCCTTTGAAAGCTATTGTTGCTGGTTTCCCAATTTTCATCAGAAGTGGATATATTTTCTGTGGAACTGGAAAATGAGGCACATCCTCTCAGTTCAGATGTCCTAAGAATAAGTTTGTACTAGTCTATAAAACCCACCAATAACTTGAAAATATAACTATCAAATAACAAGTATGAGACAGTTCCAGGGTACATGGGAAGGTGCTTATCAGTTCTGTTGATATTTGAAAATTTAAAGACTGAACATTTATTTATCTTAAACACTCTCCACTTCAATTTTAAAAAGATAAAATTGTGTTGGCACTTTTTAAATAATAAACACATACTTCAGAAATGTAATTTGTTTTATGCATACACATTTGGACAGCTATCTAAATCAAATCTTGAGTCAGATATCTAGAATTAATCTAATAAAATGTTAATATTTAAACAAGTTTTTTTCCTCATCTATTTTGTTAAATCTGCAGGTCCCAAAAAGAAACTAAGATGACACAGTTCTTTGGGAACAATTTTACTGAAGATAGATGGCGTAAAGCAGCATTAAAGAATGCTTTTTCTTTATTAGGCAAACAGCGCTTTGAACATTCTGCAGCATTTTTCTTGTTGGCTGGTCACTTGAAGGATGCAGTTGAGGTAATGAAATAGTAGATTCTTCTGTTTGTTTAAATAGTTCTGATTTTATGATGTTAAGTCATTTCTAATATTTTTTTGTCTCCTAAATTTACAGATATCTTCTTAAATAGGTTTACAGTGCATCTGAAATTTGTCATCTAGTGTGACACAACTGTTGGAAATTCTCTATCTGTACCTTGTGATTACTGCACCTTTGGGTCATTATTGAAAAGCTTGTTACACAGTGTAAACTTGTTTTTTTGATTTTTACTTTTTCATGTCATTAATGAAGCTTTGATGCACAACTATTTCTGATCTTTGCACTTGGATATAAAAATGTTTTGTTTTTATCATTTCTCACCTAATACTAAGTTCAAGCTACAATTGATTTCTCAGTAATAGTACTGGTAGACAATCTGCCCAATTACCGTATTTTCCAGCGTATAAGGCGACTGGGCGTATAAGACGACCCCCTAATTTTACAGTAAAAACATAGGTTTTGGCCTATACTCGCCGTATAAGACGACCCCCCCCTTCTGAGGGGGGGAGCCCAGAGCCTTTTAAATCCCAGCCGCGGCCGGGAATCAGAGGGCTCTGGACTGCCCGCTGTTTATACCCGGCGTATAAGACGACCCCTGATTTTTGGGGGTTGTTTTTTAGTATAGAAAGTCGTCTTATACGCCGGAAAATACGGTACTGTTGCTTTTAAACTTCCAGTGATCTATCATAAGGAAACCCAGTAGGTGAGGGATCTGGGAGGGTCCTTGGGTGCTGCTGTAGTCTGGTTCCAGAGCAGAGAGATCCCTTTACCAGGAAAAAAGCCATCTGGCTGAATAGTTAGGAGGGAGGTTGGTGGAAAGTGAGGATATATCTAGTTTGTCTAGTATAGGTTAGTGGACAGCGTGGACAACTTGATGAATTGTTGTGTGCACATCTCACTGGCTAGCTGAATTCAGTCTCCTGTGAATCAAAAGTACAATGTCATGCCAAAATTCTGTAAATGCTGTTATGACAACATCGTGTCAAAAACAGTTTGTCCATTCAGCATCATGCTGGAAGATTGTATGGAGTGAATGTATGGAGGGTAAATTATATGCAGGAACTCTAAACCCTGCATACATTGCTGGGTGACACTTAGCTATTATCACATATTTGCAATTGCTGTCAGTGTGTTTGCAGAACTGAGCAAAAATTGACACTTTCAGTGAAACCATATTTCAGCAGGTTCATTTCACATTTTTGTCCTGTCATAAAATCGTGTATTCTTGCTGGTGGCCTTTTAACCTAAGGAGAAATGAATATTTAGTCTCTTAAAAAATGTGGTATGTTGTGGTTTTGTTTTTTCAATTAGGTCTGCCTTGAAAAATTGGGTGACATTCAGCTGGCTCTTGTTATATCAAGGCTTTATGAGTCCGAATTTGAAGTGTCTAGTATGTATAAATCCATACTGCAGAAGAGGATTTTGGGAAGTGCCTTTCCTGGTAAAGAGAACTCATCAAACATGCATTGTGACCCTTTTCTACGAAGTATGGCTTTTTGGATTTTGGAAGATTATAGCAGGGCTCTTGATACTCTAATTAAGCAACCTGCTGGAAATGAAGAAGGTAAGAGTCTAAATATGTTAGCTATGAAATTAGTTGCTAGTATTTCTGCACTTAAATTTAGTCCACAGTTTAAGGTCTGTTTTGACTTTAGTTGACTCCTGTAAAGCCAAAAAGACCACTTGATGCCTATTTTATTGCTTACCTTAATAAGTGGGGCGGAAAAAAGGCCTTGGCAGTTTAAATGTTTGTAAAAATATGTTGATGTATTGTTGACAACTATATACTGTAACCATAATGATGGGCATGAATGGGGAAAGAATGAATTTATTTACATTGTGAACATGTCAGCTCAAATCAGTGTAACTGGAATTAGTCCTGTGACAAACTACTCTTGAATTTTAAAGAAGCACCAAAGTCGTCTTGTTCAGCTATTTTTTGTAACAGCAATTATAAAATGAAAATAATCAAACTTAATTGCCCACTTCTTTGTGACCCAGGAACCATTTTCCTGATTGCTGCAGAGTAGAGCTCCAGAGACAAGATGATTCTTAGATTGTGTGGGTAGTCTTGTCTTTTCAGGAAATGTCTACCACAGGGACACGAAAATTGGGAAGTTATTGTTTGGTGTGGTGGACTCATATGGACTCCTCTGAGTGTCGCACGTACACTGTGTGCTAGCATTCATTGGTTTAAAAGATGGTTCAAACTAACTTCATACCTGTTAAATTTGTGGCCTTTTAAGTCCACCATGAACCAGCTCAAGGTTAGTTTAACAGCCCAAGTCACAAGGCTTTAGTGTAAGGAATTTCAAATGCACCAACACCCTAATGGTCACAGGACAATGTCTTGATCTCAACTATGCTGTTGAAAGCACCTTTTGAACTAATGATGATTTCATTTCATAAAGTACTGTATTTCAGGCTGTAGTGGCTGAGAAAACTGCATACCAAGTTTTACAAAGTGGTTTCCTAGTTTCTTCCTAAATTGCTGATGTAAATCCACCTTAATGAGGCAGTTATTCTATCATTTGCCAATATCCTTCTTCTTAGGTCCTTCTCTGTAGTGTTAAAAGAGCATGTGTTTCTACTTGGTGTAGACTTTGGAAGTTCTTTTGCCATTTTGTTTGACTCTCAATACATTCAGCTGCCTCTTAGAGGGCAGGTCTAAATGTCTAGTTGAATGTATTTTGTAATGTTGTAGTCTGACAGATCTGTGGTTAGGTCATGTCATGGCTTCTGCTATCCAAGACAGTAAGGCTTCGCTGGCCAGCATCAACTCTGTTCTAAGCTACGGGATGCCTTGCACATGCTATGTTCCCAGTATTCCAGTGGTATTGCATTCATGTTTAGACCCTATGGCTCATAAAATAACAGAGTAAAAATGGTCACTGGTCTCTGAAATTACTTTAGCACATTGGACTAAACACAGAATGGATATACCAGTGCAAATTTAATTTCTTCTAGTGTAATACTGCTATTAATATATATAATTTTGTATAATTTTTATATATTTGTACTTTTATATTTTATACATATTTATATAGAGAGATATATAAATATAAAAATAATGTAAACATTATCAATGTAATTGCTTCTTTGTGTACTATAGTTGTCATAAAACTGTTTAACAACTTGTTTTAAGATGTGCTTTTTGGAGTTGTCTTTCCTGTGAGGGACAGGATGGATGAAAAACCACATCTACTTTATTTTTTCAATTTAGATGTTAACATGATCTTTGGTAAGACATACTGGAAATTAAAGGTTACAGTTTAAATTGTTTGTTTGTTCTCACAGTACAAAGATTACACAGCTCAGACTGACAGTGGGCAGTGGAGGATGCTGTATGCTCTTATAGATGGTACAAAAGTCTAGGATTCAGAGTTCTAATTACTGCAGCCAAACTGATCTCACTGTATGAAAAAATGAGTTATATTCTCTCCAAACTATGGGCCAAATTCTGCTCTCATTCAAACTAGCACTGCTCTACCATTTGCTTCAACAGCAGTCAGCTCTGGCAATAAATATGTGTTGCTGTACTTTGTCCAAAACCAGTTATTGCTCTTTACTGCTAAAAATTGAAGTGATGGTGAAAAGGGAGAAACAGCAAAATTAAAAATACATATCTGTCCTATATTAATTATATTGGTCATATAGATTTCTAATTAGCTTATGAACTGGTAGAAGGTAAAGATTAAAATTCAATATGAATTATTCTTCTGTGTTGTGATTTTTCTCATTTCCTTACAGATGAAAATGGTGCTTCCCCAAGTTGTGACCCTTCAGTGTTCAACTTTTATAATTATCTAAGGACACATCCTCTCCTGCTGAGACGTCATTTTGGTTCTTCTGAAACATCTTCAACACGCATTTGCCTAACTGTAGAAAATGGACTGGCAGACAAAATAAATTTAAGTGAAAGAAGATTGTTTTTCACTACAGCACATGCACATTTAAAAGCTGGCTGTCCCATGTTGGCTCTAGAAGTGTTATCAAAAATGCCAAAAGTGGTCAAGAAGTCAAAGCCTTTTTGTTCAAATTCTAGTTTAATGGATACTAATAAAGATTTTTCACCTTCTTCACCAATAAGGTTAGAGACCAAGGAAGATAAAGTTTCCATTGTTGATTGGGAACAACCAGTACTAAATGGTTTGGGATCATCTTCAGATTGTTCATCAGACAAACAGTCAAGCTCTGCTCTTTCTTTTGATTGGAGTCAACCAAGTCTAGTACTCCAAGATGAACCGTTGGAGCTAAAGTGGGAAAGTGACAAAGATGAAGACAGTGAAGATTCTTCTCTTGTAATGAAAGAGCTGAAACCTTTGCAGAAGATGACAAGTGAAAAGCTAGATGAAACTAGTTCTAACTACTCAGAGTCTTTCAGTGCAGTTGATGAAAATTATCTTTTAAGTCCATCAGAAGATGTGATCTCAGCACAGTTGAAGTTTAGAGCATGCTTGAAGATTCTCACAGTAGAGCTTCGTACACTATCCACTGGTTATGAGGTAGATGGTGGGAAGCTGCGGTACCAGCTTTACCATTGGCTTGAAAGAGAAGTTGTAGCTCTTCAAAAAACCTGTGACTACAGTGCAGAAGTAGAGGAGGTTCAACCTAGAATTAGCGTGACTGTTGATGAAATTGCATTAAGTGAAAACACTGAAGAATTATCTGACCAATCAAAAGCCATGCTGCAGAGAGAGAATTTTCAGAAAAGGCGACAATGGCTTCTAAAATACCAGTCACTCCTGAGGATGTTTCTTAGTTACTGTATACTTCATGGATCTCATGGTGGAGGGTTGGCATCCGTGAGGATGGAACTGATTTTGCTTTTACAAGAATCTCAGCAGGTATGTGCTTTCATCCTGTTCCACAGGGTATGTTAAATACCATGTTAAGATATTAATTGTCTAAAAACATGCACAATAGTAAACTTTTTTCTCTTTCATTTTTAATTTTAAAGCATGGATAACTGTGCTATTACCTCTTATATCACAGTAATTTTGTAACATAAATTATGTAGGAATTCATGCAAATATAATTTACTCTTTCTAAATAATTTATCCTATCAATTGGATTTAAAGTTCTTAACTAGAACATGTTAACCTAGAAGTAAGAAGTTACAGCTGCTCAACTATAATTTTTTTTTTAAAGGAACAGTCAAAACAAACACTTCCTAGTCCTCTGCCAGAACAGAACTCTGTACCTCTCCTATTTGCCTGCACAGCCAGTGCCAAAACAGTGGTGGCCAGTCCATTACTGCATCTCAGCAACCTGACTCATGATATATTACATGCAGTAATAAACCTAGATTCGCCACCTCACCCAGATATCCAGAACAATAAGGTAAGTATTTTATTATAATAAGGTAAGCTTGTACATTTTGCACATTTATACAGTTTGCTTAAAGCTAACTAGCAGATTCTTTGACAGCTTGGAAACATTTTATGTCTATAACTAAAATTATAAATAAATAAATGTAGTGCATAGATATGTTGCCTATGCTCTGTACCTTTTGAATTAAAATTGCTAAATCACTGGAAATAAAATATTTCATTTTATTGATAGTGGGCAGCTACTGTGACGTATTGAGCGCCTCACTTACATGGGAGTTGAGGTAGATCAGCACCTCTCAGGATTGGGCCCTCGTGATGTCTGCAAAAGAGTATGACTTTTTGAAAGTGTTGTACAATACGCAGTTCTTCTTAGAGTACTTGCTCATGTAGATTCCATTCTAGGTGTGCGCGTGCCCACATGCACAGTCTTCAGAGATTTTTGCCTTAGTGGAATCCATAGGGTGGGCTGTGGCGCCCCGTTTACAGCACCTATGTGCTGGTGTATAGGCACTGCTGATCCTACGCCCTCTCAGTTCCTTCTTAAGGCCCGTGAAGTTTGGTCAGAGCAGCTTGTCTTGCAATCGCAGGAGCATTAGCAGTTCTTGAGCAGCCCATTATCTGTCTTCTTTGTGCTTAGTTAACCTTTACTGTTGGGTAGTTAGAGTCCCCGCAGGGACTTTGCCCCGGAGCAGGGCATGCTCCATTCCTACGGCTTCAAACCATGCTCATTAGGCAACAGGCCAATGCCTGTTAGTGACCCCCATGACACATCTCTGAAGTGCTTGGGGGAGTCCCATAGAAAGGACAAGTGCAGAATCTGTAAGAACTTTTGCCCTAGAACCCAAGAGGAGCGGCCTGAGGGCCCTTCTCATGGAGGCTATGCTTTGTCCTGTGTCAGAGCCCTCCCACTCAGATCCTACACCAATCACCTCAGCATTGGTGTGGAGCACACCGCCAGCACCGGGCTCCGCTCAGCACTGTTCCCCCTCACTGGTGCTGAAGAAGCAGCACAAAAAGAAAAGCCCCCCAGCACTGGAAAGGAAAGGGGCCTTGGGCAAAGGACCCATGTCAGGCCATGTGCCCGCCCCGGGGTTTCACGGGGGTACTACTGAGATTGGACCCCCCCAGGCCAGCCAGGGATCCATCTCCTACTCCCAGGCATAGCAGGGGCCCCAGCTTCTCCTAGGGCCCTCGTTGCCTGATGCAGCCCTGGCGGCTAAGGAACAAACAGGCCAGCCAGGTGCTGGACCCAGCTAAGGCCCCAACACCTAAGGGCAAGCTGATCATAGGACAACCCCATAGGGCAGTGGAGCACCCTTGGTTCCCAGACCACAGGCGTAGATCCCTGTCTCCATGGCCTAGAACCCTGGCACAGTATTCCCATCTCCGGCCAGAAGGCCCAGGTCCCCGATGCTGCGCTCTCCCCCTATGACACATGGGACACTGGATTCAAGGCTCCGGTCCCCGTACTACCAGTACCGACAAGCTTCCCGTCAAAGATCGCCACGGCGCAAGTCACCCTCGCCCAGATGGTCTCCCAGATGTTGGTCCCCACTGGGACGGGATCGCTCCCAGTCACGGGATTGGTCTCTGCCCCCCGTACTGCTCATTGGGCAGGCACTGATCCTCACCCTCATCTCGCCAGTTGCTGACCAGGGTCAGTTGGCAGACTCAGACCTCGAAGGCTCCACCCTAGTCACCGGAAGGACAGTGGTTGAACTCAGACCAGGAGTTCAGCCCTTCACCAAAGAGGGGTGATTTGCCACCAACCCACGAAGCTGGCACGGTGCCTGCAGCGACAGCATGGCAGCAGAGACGGTGCCCTGCTCAATGGCCGTACTAGAACCTGTGGTGGGGTTCCTGTAATGCCGGTCCTGTATTCCCATCAGTCTTCCCTGGCAGCCTTGGACAAACTGTCCCTGGCACAGTCAGCACCAAGGTCGGAATACAGTACCAAATCCGACATGGTGGCAGTGCATTGGACTCCAGCTCCTAAGAAGCAGTCCCTGGAGAAGGAAGGAGAACCCGCCCCTCCTCCGGCAGTGCACTTGTTGTCGTCATCTCCAGACAAAGCGGTGGTGAGTCCTTCCCAAATGGGCGGCCCCCCTTCTCCCCCCCTCCCCCAACAACTTCTGGGAGCACCAGGCCCTCCTTAAGAGGGTGGCTACCAACTTGAACTTACAAGTTGAGGAGGATGTGGAGGAATCTGATGACCTCTTTAATGTATATCCTCCTCCACCCCGGCCCGGGTCATGCTGCTCGTCCACCCAGGAGTCCTTAAGATTGCTAAATCGCTGTGGCATACCCCCTCTTCAATACCACCTACTTCTAAGAAGGCGGAAAAGAAGTACTACGTCCCTGCAAAAGGGTTCAAATATTTGTATGCACACCCTCCAGTGGCGTCACTGGTCATGTCTGCTGTTAATGAAAGGGAGAGGCATGGCCAATCAATGGCATGCCGAAATACAAAGACGCCAAGAGACTGGACTTATTTGGCAGAAAGATTTATTCAACAGCCAGCCTGCAATTTTGGGTATCTAACCACGAGGCTCTGTTAGGCTGGTACAATTTTAACCTGTGGAACTTCCGTGGCAAATTCAATGAGGCCCTCCCACAGGACTGAGCCCAGGAGTTCACCGCTTTGGTGGATGAAGGCACAGCAGTGGCAAGGAGGGCCCTTCAGATGGCCTGGGACGCAACTGACTCAACAGCCAGTGTGGTCGTCTCTGCGGTGGCCTTGAGGCACAGCTCCTGGTTGCAGTCCTCTGGGTTATCCCAGGAGATGCAGGCCACTATACAGGATCTCCCATTTTAGGGGACGGGGCTCTTCTCCGAGCTCACGGACTTGAGACTCGGTGGCATTAAAGATTCCCATGCCACTCTCCGCTCCTTGGGCCTCCATATTCCTTAGCAGGTCAGGAAGCCATTCTGCCCTCTGCTTCCTCCACCTCCACGTTCTAGGTCCTGGGGGACTCCCCGGCTGGGCACCTACTGGAAAAAGAATAGAGACAAGGGGTCTTCCCGTTAATCTGCTCACCCTGGCCCTTCCAGACACCAAGGAGGCCAGAAGCCGTCATTTTGAGGGTGCACTTGAGGACGACATCCCAGTCACCTCATAGGATCCACCCTTCCACTCTTTCCTCAACCATCTTCGCCCCTTCCGGTCAGCCTGGTCTTGGCTGACCTCAGACTGTTGGGTGCTCGAAGTAATATCCTCAAGTTACACTCTGCTCTGTTGTACACCTTCCCCCCACTGCTGTTAATTCACAGAGCCCTCATGAAGATCAAGCAGGACAGGGCGAAGGTGATCCTCATTGTACCGACTTGGCCATGCCAGCACTAGTTCAGCACGCTGCTGGACCTCTCGGTGGCTGCTCCGTTACAGCTTCCGCTCAGTCTGGACTTGATGTCACAAAACCATGGCAATCTTCTGCATCCGAACTGGCGCCGCTGCACCTGGCAGCTTGGCTGCTGCATGATTAAGTGCAGAGGTACAGGAATGCTTGGCCAGTGTCCAGAGGGTCCTGTTTGGCAGCAGAAAGCCCTCCACTAGAGCAACCTACCTGGCCAAATGGAAGTGGTTCACTTGTTGGATCTCGGATAAAGGCATTTGGCCCGAGTAGGCCTCGATGCAGATAATCTTGTACTGCCTGCATTCGCTGCTGCTACAATCGGGCACAGGTGCCACCTCAGGCGATTTGTGACCGCCCACTCAACCAGGGCACAAGCCTCTTTCGCAGCTTTCCTAGCCCAAGTGCCTATCCAGGACATCTGTAGGGCGGCCACCTGATAGTCTGGCCACACATTCACGTGCCATTATGCAATTACCCAGCAGGCCCTGGACGATGCTGGCTTCGGTAGAGCAGTACTGCAAGCCACTAGACGGTGAACTCGAAGCGCACCTCCATTGAAACTGCTTGTGAGTCACCTAGAATGGAATCGACATGAGCAAGCACTCGAAGAAAAAACGGTTTCCTACCTTTTGTAACTGTGTTGTTTTTCAAGATGTGTTGCTTATGTCCACTTCATTACGCCCCCTCCAACCCCTCTGTCGGAGTTGCCAGTAAGAAGGAACTGAGGGGGCATAGGGCTGGCAGTGCTTATATATCAGTGCATAGGCACGGCACTCAAGGGGGTGCCACAGCTGACCATACCAAGACCTCTAAGGCAAAAATCTCCAACTGTGCACGTGGGCGCGCACACCTACAATGGACTGGACATGAGCAACACACCTCAAAGAACATCTATGACATGAAGCAGTATATCTTTATGCAGCGATAAAATATTTCCCAGAAAACATTTTATTTTTCCTTGCAAGATTCCCTCCTTAGTTGCTTTTGAGTAAGAACTAAATTTAATACTTTCCAGGGTATTGGGCAGTGATTATCTAAGAAGCTTATGAGTGTTAAGCAGCAACTCCCATTTACTTTAAATGGGAACTAGGCACTTAAACCTCCTGGGCACCTTTGGAAAATCCCAGCCTCATATCTTAAAATTCTTATCCTATGGGATAATGTACAAGAAGTTTATATGAGGGATAGTATTTGTGTAACTTAATTAATTGATGGTTTTATGAAACAATACATTAAAAGGAAACCTTTTTTCTTCTCCTATCACTATAATTAATTTACTTTGAGACAGAATATAAAATGTGTGTGTACTAGGACAACAAATGAGCCTGTTCAATGCAATTCATAATAAACTGTGTGTATGTGGCTTAGAACTGCAGCAAAGATCAGTCCAAAAAACCTAAATGTCACTACAGTTCTTTATTCAAGAGCTTCAGTCTGAGGCAACTGTCAAGAGGCAGCATACTAACAAGCTTGATTGTAATTCTTTCCAGCTGATTGTGCAATATGCTTAATTGTAAAATGTTTTCCAAGCTGGCTCTTCTTAAAACTTGGTTCTGTGTTTACATACATGATTTTTGTAGAAGTACCATAAATATTAGAAACTGAAACTACTCTTGGCTAATAATGCATTTGGCAATGCAGTGGCTTTGCTTTTTTAATTTAGAACCAGGGCCGCCCAGAGGGGGGGCAAGTGGGGCAATTTGCCTCGGGCCCCACAGGGGCCCCCAGGAGAGGTTTTCGGGGGCCCTGGAGCGGGGTCCTTAACTCACTCCAGAGGCCCCGGAAAACTCTCACGGGGCCTGGGTCCCCGGAGCTTCTTCCACTCCGGGTCTTCAGTGGCGGGGGGTACTTCCGCTCCAGGGCAGAAGGACCCCCCACCACCGAATTACTGCTGGAGCGGGACCCGCCGCCGAAGTGCAGCCCGATCTTCAGCGGTAATTCGGCGGCGGGGGGTCCTTCCGTTCCGGGACCTGCCGCCGAAGGGCCCCGAAGACCCGCGGCAGGGACCCCCCCCCCGCCACTGAATTACCGCAGAAGACCCGGCTGCACTTCAGCAGCGGGTCCCACCTTGGCAATTCGGCAGCGGGGAGCCCCAGCCGCAGGTCTTCGGGGCCCTTCGGCGGTGGGTCCCGGAGCAGAAGGACCCCCCCCGCCGAATTACCGCCGAAGCGGGGGCCCCCCCGCCACCAAAGACCCCAGGCTCCCAGAATCCTCTGGGCGGCCCTGTTTAGAACTCAGTTCTACAAACACTTCAATGTATGTATAACTTGCTCATCTGTAAATAGAACAAGAGTACTTGTGGCACCTTAGAGACTAACAAATTTATTTGAGCATAAGCTTTCGTGGGCTACTGCCCACTTCATGTCATGCACCTGATGAAGTGGGCTGTAGCCCACGAAAGCTTATGCTCAAATAAATTTGTTAGTCTCTAAGGTGCCGCAAGTACTCTTATTCTTTCTGCGGATACAGACTAACACGGCTGCTACTCTGAAACTTGCTCATCTGTGTAGCCTCGTTGCTTTCAAATCTTGTATTTTCAGGATTGGACTTTCTCTCTAATTCACTGTGGATCCCCCTAGTCAGTATTGTGAATTAGCAAAATTCAGTTGTAATGGCATAGCTAAATTGCTTTCTGAACTGTTAGAAATATATCACCTGTTTCTGTTTAAATGTATTATATTAATAGTTGCTGCCAGATATAACTTAATTATTGGTCACTTTCTTGGCATAGAAGGTGACATAAACGCAATATGAGAGACTTCCATTTGGGACTAGGCATACAATTTTTGTCACATTCTTGGTGGCTTTGTCCTGCTGAAGTATTTTAATGAATGAGAGTTTTACATATCAGGGAGTAGCCATGTTAGTCTGTATCCACAAAAACGAGTCCAGTGGCACCTTAAAGACTAACAGATTTATTTGGGCATAAGCTTTCTTGGGTAAAAAACCCACTTTTTCAGATGCATGGGTTCAGAGTCCTTGTTGTTTTTGAGAGTTCTACAGTAATATATACAAATGTTCAATTTGTAGTGTAATCTGTACTGTAAATACTTTGTCTTCCAGATACATGTAATGCATACTTTAGCAGCATCACTTTCTGCCTGCATCTACCAGTGCCTTTGTGGTGGCCACAGCTACAGGTAAAGAACTATGGAACACAGCCAGGGCACTATCTCAATATACTAACAATTTAATATATAGACAGTGCACCTAAAAACTGTCTGTGTAGATCTGTCATATTGGGGGTATTGTGCATTAGCCAAATGTAAACAAATTGCAGTGTTTATGTAAACATAGCTTGCTGTTTCTTTTCCACAGTTCATTACAAGCAAACCAGTTCACTGGAACAGTATATCAGACACTGCTGCTTACCCAGCGACATACTCTAAGAACAACAAGCTTAGATGAAACTGTAACTCCCAATACATCTCCAGCTCAATGGCCAGGTACCTAGTAGTGAATTTCTCCCCGCAGCCCCACTTTCATCCTCTTTTACTTGCAGATATTTAACTACAGTTTGAGCTTTTAAACAAATACTAGGAAATTGTTAAAAAAAAATTGCATATCAGATAACATACTGCATACTAATCACTTGTTTATTTAACAGATTAAACATTCTTCAACATTGAAATTAAGATATAAACGGAATTATATATTGCTTTCTTGCACTAAAAATTGTGCATGTCTATAGGGATATGTATTTACATTATAGGTGGAGCTGATAGCCTCACTTGAAAATGAGACTGCTCAACAGCTCCTATTATAAAACCCTGTTTTCAGTTGCTTATAACTTAGCCAAACTTCAACCATTCAGGCTGAAACTGGCCATGCTGGATGTCCTTCTCATGCTGATTCTTTTGGAGGGGGGGCGATAGTTATAATTTAGAAATTTCCTACAAATATTCCATAGCTAACCCTTCACTGAATGAGGTAGGGAAGGGTCTTTTGGGGGGGGAGGGAAGGAGGAAGCATGCAATTATGTAACTAAAGATTTTAACATACTGTACAAGAGGGCTGAATAAAGGTTGCACGGGCAACCTGAATTTTGTCATTTCATAACTTTTGAATGCTTGACTCGAAAGTTGTAAAGTTCTTTTAACGTAGCTTTTTGCTTATGTTTGAGTAGATTATTGGACTACTGATTAATGACATGTTTAACACACAAACCTGTACAAGGGTACTAAAATGCAAAAGCTAAGTAAATTTTATTTCCTTCTGGAGTATTTTAATATAGGTAACTTTCATTAGTCTTTAATGTCTACGTTTTGTCCTCCAAATAAAGGATTCATACATTTGATTATATCATGCATCTTTGATTATAAACCAGATAGTATTTACCTCTATTATTTTTATATTTTAGGAATAACAGCTCTGATACGTCTTTTGAATTCCGCTGGTGAGGAAGCCCAGCCAGGACTCACCGTTTTACTTTGTGAAATTCTAACAGCAGTCTATCTTAGTCTCTTCATTCATGGTCTAGCAACTCATTCCAGCAGTGAATTGTATAGAATTATGGCCCATCCTTTTAACGACAAAATGTGGTCTGCTGTCTTTGGTGGAGGAGCTCATATTCCTAGCAGAGGAGAGATGCAACAGACAACAAAATCTGGTTAGCTTACACTTTTTTTTCTTTTTATCTACCTCTTTTAGGTTTTTTTTTTTTAATATTTCTGGAAAAAACTTCTTGATTACCACACAAAATAGCTTGTGTTGAGTAGAAATTCATTTTGTACCTTACTCTAGTTCATATGCAAAGCAATGTATTCAAAAGACAATACAGTAAATTGCTCTAACACTTAGTGGAGCAGTTGTTTTGTAGAATAGAATACGAGAGGGAAGTGAATGGTTATGAAATGCACTTCTGTGAATTTTTAATCCTATAAAAACAGATTTAGGGTTAATCTTCTATACTGCTTTTTCAGTTATGCCAGAGTGTAGAATATAGAATATTAAAAATGGTTCTTGCAGAGCTCAACTTTTGAGACTCTCCTGACACAATAGCCATATTTGTGTTCCTTTACTGCAAGTACAGTGTATGTTTTCTCTCTTTGGCAGGTAGGCACTTCTCTATGCCTAGCCCACACCAGGTAGTAGTGTTCTCTATGGAATGCGTGGGGTTTTCCAAATCCCTTACTGCCATCAGTACTCATAGTCCTACCAAACATGCAGGCAAGATATTACCTTTAGTATTTAGGTCTCTAAAACCAGTTTGCATATATAGAAATATAAAATCGGTAAAGAAAAATTTCTGATCGCAAGCCATGAGCTTGAATTTAAAAACTGATAAATTTTTTTGGTTTAATCCGCAATTGGATTACACTTCAAAAAATTGACATTTGTAGCATTTTTGCTATGCTTTAACTTAAACCAGTTTTAAATACAAAAATAACAAATTGCTCAGACCATGGTTTGGCATCATCAGAAGTGTTTCAAATCTTTGTTTATGGAGGCTGCTTGTTTTGCATCAAATGGATATATGGGTTATGATGAGTGTGGATTTCTAAGTGTTCATCCAAGACACCAAATGTGATATTTTCTCACTTTTTGGTATACTTAAAATATTTTAATAACTATAGAGAATCCTTTAGACTAGCAAACAAATAATGAAGATTGTAAATAAAAGAATTCTAAATTGTCCTGAGATCGATTGATTTCTTTTTTTAAAATTGTTAGTTTATTGATACAGAGCTTAGGATAATTGTAAACATGATATTCATGTAAATGCCTTGATAGAGAGAGATTTATCTAAATGTAAATATACATATTTTAGTGACTTACTACTGCAAAGGCTCTTGTCTAGTGATTTGGAAAAGTTTTATATTGCAGAAGTTACGAGGTTAAAAGTGTAGCACTTGGAGGGAAAGGCATTTTGATTAAGTCTTTAACTCCAGTGACTGACTGACATTTTGGAGAAAGCACGTTGAGCCTAACATACTGTCACTTCGACTAAGATGTGAGAGGTCAGTTACTCTGAAATCCTGAAAAAGTCTTGCAACGAAGTAGATACTCCTGACTCTCAAGTTGCAAAAACAAAAAATTCAGAAACTGTTCTGAAAAAAGGCATTTCTTGTACATAGTGATAATACAAAAAAAAGGCACAAGTCCAATTTCTAAAAATCCTTTGCAGATGACTGAAATACAACATGATTAAATAACAGTTGTGTGTAGGGGAAGAAGAAAACAAAGAAATCAAGCACAAAGTACTGCTAAAATGGGGGGGAGCCAAAAGGGAGATTTAGGGGGAAGCAATGTCTGAGTGGTGAATACTAGCTATCTCCATCATCTGACCTCTCCAGCATCCAGTGACATGTTAGTCAGACCACTTCATCCAGTCAGCACTGACTCCCATTCAGCTTTGCTTCTGGATTGTTCGGTAACTTTCAAGTATATTGTCCAATAATTATGCCTATCTTTTTTTTCTCATCACTTCCCTTTTTACATTTTATGTTAAGCTTTCACTCACAGATTGAAATTAAAGACAGTTTCTAGTATTAAAAAAAAAAAACTTTTCAGGTATGCATATAAACACTTCGTAATGGCATACTAGTTCAACAAATGAAATACCTGATAAACACTTGGGTTATTTTTCTGAAAGTGTTCTTTTTGAGAACCCTGTCAACATTTTCCTTCCCACAAATTGAGGATGTCAAAAGATAGTTGCTTATCTCATGGGGAGAGTTGCAGTAATGGGAGAACTCCATCTTTAAGGTTAGATGGTGTCCACATGAGCATCACTCATAATCAAACTTTAAGCTTCATCTTGGTTCCTCTGTGTCGTCCAGAGTTCATAAAGAAATCAGACTTCCAAGAAGACTTCTGATCCTCTGAGAAATGTGGAGTATGCATTTTTCCTTTGATATTTGTTCAAAAGTTTGTCTGACTTTGAGCATTTGTCTGAATGTGGATACTGAGCTCCCCATAACTTGAGTTCAATATTTTCCATGTCCAAAACATGTATTTTTATGGAATATACTTAAGCTGATGTGGGAAAAGTTTTTTCAAGTGTTCTTTAAGATCTCAGAGCTAGTGACAGAAATAAATGTGTAGTTTTAAATATCAGTTACATTTTAAAACAAATTTTAAAGTTTTTGTTCATTTTTGAAGAATAATAGTTCAAAATTCAGATTGCCTTGAAATAGTTTACACTCCAAGCACATAAAGCAGCATCCTCACACCACTTTAGGTGTTTTGAGTATCATGTCTCACAAAGGAAATAGACTCCTTAATTCCATTAAGTAAAGATAGAACATATTTTTCAAATATTATTATTTTTTGAGATGCATTTAATTTAAGTTTACATATCTTGGCATGTTTCCCTCCCCTGGGAATTGTTGTTTTGTGTATATAAAGCATTAGTCTTTCAGTTATCCTTCATGATAAAAGGGTAGGTGAAAAAATATGATACGTTTCCAGGACCATTTGGAGAGCTTCAGTCTAGTTTCCTGAATAATTTCTGATTGAATTATATGCAACTTACATAGAGAAATAATAATTTCTCCATAATAAAAGTTCTGCAGAATAATTTTGATACTTGCTTTTGTTTTATAACAGTTAGAAATCCATACTTCATTTCATGTGCTCAGTTGCTATAGAGTACTACTGTAACTGAAAAACCAAAGAATTTTCTCAAAAATCAAGCCTTTTGTCGGAATGATTTTTAACAATTCAGATATTCATTTTGGACTTCAGATAACAAGTAAAATTGCTTGTTGCGATTAATTTGTCTCCACAAACTAAGGAATGATAATGAAAATTTTGCTGTTTGCTGTCAGCATGATACAATTTGGATTGAACATTGAGTGCTAGTGAAATCCTGAGTAGCTTGAAATACGCTTGGTTCATAATTCTTTCTTTTATTGAACATTTTAAAAACATTTTAAAGACAGTTCTGTGATCCCAGATACCTGTCCATCTTGTCTTGTAGATTAAACGGAGCCACTTCACTATTATTCATCAGGGTTTACTTTTGCCATCAGTTCTCAAATGTTGTGATGTGCTAGAAAATGAACTAACAAACTTCAAAACCAGAAAACATTTTGAACATTAAAATGATTCCATTAGTTTATCTCTGAACCACAAAACATTGTTCTCAGAAAACTTTTCAAGAAACTGTTTGGAAAGTTAAGGGGTTGGAAAGGAATGTGAGTACCTCCTTTGCCCGTCTATGAGGAAAATGAAAAAAGTCGTCATCCTTTGTTGTGACTCTTTGCCTCCACAACCACAAGACTTCAGAGAACCGGGTCCCTCACCAAGCTGTTGCAACTCTGTGAGGAGTCCACACTGTAATGCCAGATTTGCCATCCTTTCAGACATAATGCATGTGTATGAAGCAAGTGCCCATGTGCACCAGCAGTACCAAAACCACCATCATGAAACGCTATCCAAATTTCTCATAAATTATTTTAATTGAACCCTGTGTTTCACCCCCATCCCCAAGTCTAAAGTGTTTAAGATCCTAGTATCTAAAATTCCCAGACCACTTTAAATACTGGGATTTTTAGCAACTTTAATTTTGTTGAGTCCAACCATATTGGTGGAGTTGGGTGGGAGGAGAGTGGAAGAATAGAGAAGAGTAGGAACTAAATGGGGAGGAGTGTCTGGCAGTAACTGAAGTCAGTTACCAGAACTTGGCGAGTACTGCATAAATGACCTGTAGTACCACGAGGCTGGGTTTGAGATGGACTGCTCAAGGTTTGACCATGATAGCAAACCCACGTTGATTGTCTACACAGTGTTAGTAAAACTGATCCTCATAATAAGATGAACATTATGTATGTGTATGGTTCCCAGCTTCCTCCTTGAGGTGAACTTGAGATTTCATAAGGATCAGTCTATTCATTTTTCCTCATGTTTCCTCTTCTAAGTCCCTCAAGCACTTCTTGGACATTGTGGCCATTATGTCCTACGTGCACAGAAACCAAGAGTTTGGGGAGAGGGTGGGGAAAGATATCTTCTGTCATACTCAAGTGGCTATGTACTTCCTTCATGTAAATATACTTTGCAGAAGGACTGTGAGTGGTGGGGACAAGAGGCTGCCTTCTGAAAGTCATACCTTATTCTGTCAGTCTCTGTGTCTTGGGCAGATGGGTTGTCTTCTGGATAGCAAACTGGTAATCAATGAACATTTTTTCTGTTTATTATGGGACCTATTACACCACATACCAGACAATGTCCTCTAAATTCCCGTGTAAATTATTCCCACTCTCGTTTGTGCTGGGTGTTGCCAGGCATAGCCCAGATTCCTGATGGGGGTGGGGTGGAGAGGGACTCCGTGGGAGCTGCTGAGGAAAGGAGAATTTTGGTTTTAATTTGTAAATTCACTTTTTACAAAAAAGATAACCAGTCTAAGGGTCCCAGCCAGGTGCTGTTCAATTTTATAGTCGTCTTGATTGTTTTGAGGGAATGGAGTCTTTGGCTAAAAAGCAGACTCTAGCAAGAAAGGGAAGTACTACAGGGAGTTGCTTAGTGACAGATAGGGTATGGGACTTCTTGAGTCAGAAAAAAGAGGAACAAAGGTCCAAATCAGCTGTTCGAGAGGTAAATTTACAAGTTAAGAGCAAAATCCTTCTTTTTTCCAGAAATAGTAGTAATTTTCGATGGTTGGTGTTCAGCCAGACAAGTATTCTGAGTCACCATTGATTTTTACACTGGGCAGCATGTTGCCAAACTGGAAACCGTCCCTGTACCAATTCATGGTACTCCGTTGTTGTTACATTTTTAGTGTAACTTCTGTACTGTAATCTAAAGTAGGACATCTGGATTCACAGACTGTTTTTTGTTGTTTTTTTATATCTGCTTCCTATTTTAAATTTGCTTTTAAAAAATATTGTAATTTTTTTTTACCTCCTTAAGAGTGCCATTTGCTAACTTGTCTCAGTGTTGTCAGTTTAATTTATTGGGAATGAAGATGCATTTTCTCACATTCTGAGTATAATAAAATTAAGTTCAAAACCACAATCTCAAATTTCTTTTAAATTGGCATACTTTGTCCTGTAGCTATCTATACACACTAAATTTGAGTTCACTATTAAAAGTAGCTAATTATTTAAGATCCTAAATGATATGTAATCAAGAGAGAGAAGATGGATGATGTATTATCTTTTATTGGACCAACTTCTATTGGTGAGAGAGACAAGCTTTCATAGCCTACCACATAAGGATTTAAAAAAAAAATTTATGAACTCAAAGGATTATCAGATGATTGTTTGAGAATGTACAAAAATAGGTCACACATGGTGTATGTCTCAAGTCACCTATATTTAGTTCAAAATCATTCTAAATTCAACTTTCTAAAGTATCAGATGAGTGACCAAGGGTTAGTTGGCAAAGTGCTAGAGAATGATTGAGGAAAATACCACCACAGATTATCAGAAATAGCAACTGATAATACAGCAATTGCTTTTTGAAATACTTTAAAAAAAAAACTTAGAAATTGATATTTATTTCTGTATCATAAAAGTTTTCTTTTTCTGCTTCATTTAAACATTGGAGTAAGTTTCATTTTTTGTGCTGAAGCTAAAATTACATTTAATGATGCACGTGCATGCTCTTTGAGTTGGCTGATAACCTTTAAACAACAAAATAGGAAACGTATTACAGCATATATATTTGCATCCTTAATGCAGGTAAGTGAATTCTAAATAGCATCCGTAAGGGGAAATATGTTTCTACTTAGCCACACTGTTCTATTGTAGCAATGTGGTGACAGAATATGCACAGTTCAAAAGTAGCTATCTTAGGTTCAACATGAAGTCTAGTCATCTGCTTGTAGTAGATGCTGGCTTAAGCATACATTACAGTTTAGTTTGTAAAGCATTTCAGAATAGAAACAACCCCTTCCTGTTTTCACATGATCATTAGATTCTGATGGTTTTCAGTGGGAACTTTCCATGCTTTGTTTTTTGCCTGAAGGTAAATTTCCTTTTTTGGAAGTGGGAGTAAAAAAAATCCCTTCAGCCACTTTGAATTTTGTAAGAGTTAAAAATTGTTCTCCTTTTTAAAAAAAACTAAACCACTGTTAAGAAAGGACTGTAGCAGAAAGTAGCTTAAGCTTGAAACTTAAGACAGACAGTACTCCTTGGAGGGCTTAGTGCCTTTTGATTGGCTTGGAAAACATCTAGTTTTCATTAACCAGTGTTACGAACATTTGAAAATGTAGAATAAAATTAAATGAAAATGCATAGTAGAAAATTCCTTGTCCCTAAATGAGCTCTGTTCATAATTATAAACATTTTTTCTTCAAGTGATTGCATATGTCCTTTGTACTAGGTGTATGTGTGTCTCATGCACTGGTGCCAGAGTTTTCCCTAGTGGTTCCCATACAGGCAGTTATACCTGCGCCCTCATGTCCCTTGTACCTTGAGCCAGCTGTACAAAGGATGAGGGCCCTGCCCATTCTTCAGTTTCTTCTTACTGTCGGTGGCCAGAACTTATTGTTGGCTCATTTCCTCTGAGAACTTGCCATTTATAGCTGTTAGATTGTGATACTCATTTTGGGTCCTTTGGGCCTCCTTTCTGTCTTGTCTTTTCTTCTATATAGTTTAATCTGATTGTTAGTGGACATTGGGCTCTGCCTGGTACTGGGGGAGCCTGTGCCAGGGCCCCTGGCATCAAGTCCTGCTCCAGGTGTCAAAAGTTCATGCCCATGAGCATCCCTCACTCTCTATTTTAAATGGTTGTGAAAAGGTCACATAAGAGACGAGTGAACAACTTGCCAGAGCTTCAAAACTAGAACTAGAAAGCAGAAAGAAAAGCACCTCAGGTCCATCCTCATAGAGGCCACTACTCACCTGGCATTGCTACTGCTTCAGTTGACTATAGGGAGTGCTCCCTTGGCCTTAACTGGGTAAAGAGACAAGAGGTGATAACCTTGCCAGGACATTCCTCAGAGGTACAGGTGCTTAGAGTGCTCTCTGCCTCCAAAGCCAAAGAGGAGGATGACTTCCATGTTGTCATAGTCCTCTGTGTGGGACTCCTCAGCTGCAGAGGCTAGCCACTCTGGTACTGAAGACAGAGCGCATCCTTAGACCTGCCACTCCACAGGGCTCCATCCTAGTGACTTGGTCAAGCCAGAACCTTTGACTCGGCTTTCCATTCCGGGACTGTTGAGGCCAACTACTTCCTTGGTGCCGACGCTGGAGCTGTCCACTTATGCGGCGCAAAGGCCTATTTCAGTACTGACCTCTCTGGAGGCATATGTAGCTGTAAAAGATCTGCTAAGGCTCTCAGTACCACCCTTGCCAATTACTCAGACTGACAGTACCTGTCCAAGCCTATTGCATGTGGTGTCTGTGGTGGTTTCCATGTTGGGATCTGGTTTGGCAGCTGGGATTTCAGGTCTGATAACACTCCAGGCAATCTAGATCTTGGCTCAGACAGCAATGGTAACAGTTCTCTCTCAATGCACAGTAACAATAGCTCAGAAGCCCCTGATGTTGCAGTCCCATGCCACAGGCCTGTCATAGATCACATTCTTGATCTCCTGCGAGGACATCTGGTACTGCTTCCCCTTGGCCTTCAGAGTATTTATACTCTTCCTCAGAATCTGAAGTGGAAACCCCACTTCAGAAATTGATTGCATCCCGAGGCATTGTTCCTGCTGTCATAGAAGTCATCCTGTAAGTGGATCGAAGGAATTGACTACCTGGTCTAGGCACAGTTGGTCTCTGATACCATACCAGCCCCATCATTGACCCTACTGGTTATCGTGGTGGGATATCTACAGTGTCTAGGTCCTCATCTCCATTAGTCCTTGAGAGGGGAAATACCAAAGAGTTGTTACCAGGCAACCACTACATCATGGAAACATATTGCCGAGGGGGAAAGTTTCTTCACGCAGTACTGACAGGCAACTCACTGTTCCTACAGAGCTCCTGGGGTACTGAGGATTGGGACCACCGATTCCTTGCTTTGGAAAGACCTTCTACACTGGCAGTTCAAGACCAGCTTCAAGAAGGTTCAAACCTGCTTCGTCTGAACACCTCATCCTTATCACTGGATGAGACCCTGGCACCAGCAGCATCTTCTCCAGTAATTGATGATTTTTAGTCCTATCAGGAGCTTCTGAAAAGGAGGGCTCTGTCTCTGGGAACTCAGAGTTTGAGGAGGAGAATTCCCACAAATTCAGACATTTTACACCCTGCTACAACAGGGAAAGTTGCTCTCCCTATAAATGAGGCAGTCATGCAACTTAGTAAAGCTTTTATGGCAAATCCCGTCATCTTTTGTGTTCCATGCATTTTGCCACCAGTACAAGAACCAAGTTCCATCACAAGACTATGAATGGTTTTATCAACACTGCACACCAAGCTTCCTGGTAGCAGTGACAATTAATGAACTACACTGCAAAGGCAGAGCAAAAGCGACACCAAGAAAGGGACACAAACTTGGATCTCTTTTTTTAGAAAATGTTTAGGCAGATGTGGGGTTACAGCTGCTTATAGAGAATTATCAAGTCCTCTTGGACCATTATTATTATTCCAGTTGGAATGCCATACCAAAATCCTTGACAAGTTACCAGATATTTCCGAGGGTGATTTCCAGTCTCTCCTAGTGGAAGGTTGTCTGGTAGCACTGGCCCCTTTGCAGGCCTCCCTGGATGTGATGAACTCAGCTGCTGCAGTTTGGGCAATGTCAGTAACCATTGTGGTGTTTGTCAAGGCTCCGGTCCCCAAGAATTCCTGTTCAAGTACAACAGACCATTGAAGACCTCACCTTCGAAGTCTGTACCTTTTATCTCCTTGAACAAGAGCACTAATATATTAAGACTCTAGGGCAGTGTTGAAATTCCTAGGTCTGTATATGCTAGCCCCCAAGATAATCAAGTTTCAACTTGTGTTTGTACCATGGCAGTAGAGCGACTGATGGGTACAGGCAAAAGCACAAACAGCAAAGGAGAAGGCCCCAGCTATCTGCCTGGAGTGCTTCTGCTAAGAAGCCCCACACCTCAAAGCAGTCCATTGGACTCCTCCTCTGGTCAGTATACCCAATCTTAGTGAAAATCTTCCCCTTTTTGGAAACAAGTTATCTTATTTCCATGTGTGGCAATACATCACCTCAGAAAAGTGGCTGCTAAGCACGGGGAATCAGGATGTACCCTATAGTTCCTGTCTTCACTTATCAGGGAACCATCTCCCAAGTCTGTAATAGGGTGGGAAGTGCAGAATCTACATTCCTTGGGAGCCATAGAAGAAGCGCCTGCTCAGTACTGGTACAGGATTCTACTTCCGCCGCCTCCTAATACCCAGAGCAAGAAGATAGTCTGAGGCCCATTTTGGATCTTCGGAATTTAAACAAGTACATAGAGAATCTATAGTACTATTATGGTTTCCTTTGCAACTATTATCTCTTTGCTAGACCCAGAAGACCCTGTTGCAACTATTATCTCTTTGCTAGAGCCAGAAGACCCTCAACTCAATGGCTGCATATTTCCATGTGGCAGTCCACCCGACCACAGGAAATTTCAAAGGTCCGTGGGAGGAGGAGACCACTTTCAGTTCATACCCTTCAGCCTGTCTTCCACACAAAGGGTTTTTACCAGATGCATGGCAGTGGTAGCAGCCTGCCACCACCACAGATGTTTGTACTGGGACGATTGGCTGGTTTGGGATCACTCCTGTCAACAGGTAGAGAAGTATTAATCGAACATTCTATTTATTTTCATGCTCTTAGCCTTGGAAGTGAACAAAGAGAAATCTATCAAACCCCTGAAGAGAATAAAATTTATTGGGGCAGTCCTGGGTTCGATTCTAGAGAAGACTCTTCTGCCAATACCAAGTCTTGTAGCTTTACAAGACACTTGTGTGTTCTCCAAGGGCCATGCTTGACCTCAGCGATGAATTGCTGCAGGTGCCTGGAGCATATGGCAAGTACATGTATATGACCCCTTCCCTCACCATGCCTGGCTACATATCAGAGGATTACAGAGGCTCAAGTCAATGTATCACCCTCAGATGCATCCCCTGGACTCACTAGAATGCATTCCATTCATCCCTGGATTGGTGGATGAACCAAGGCAATGTCTGTAGGGGTGCCTTGTTCTCCCAGTCTCTTCTCTGTATGACTTTGGTAACGGATGCTTTACATTGGGTGGGGAGTGCGTCTGGGAGACCAACATGCTCAGGGTTTGTGGTCCACTCAGGAGGCCAGGCTGCACATAAACATTTCAGAGTTTGGGGCATTGCCAGAGTATGCCACCATTTTCTACTTCATATGTACAGGGCAGGGCTATCCAAATACTTACCATCACCACCATAGTGGTGTTACACTTCAACAATCGGTGGGGTGCCAAATTGAACAGTCTGTGCCAGGAGGCAATCAGGCTTTGGAACTTCTGCATACAGAAATTCTCTGACTCCTAGCATCACACCTACCATGGGTTCAGAATGGATTAGTAGACTCCCTGAACAGGTCATTCCTCTGGGATTATGAAGGGTCTCTCAACATGACTGTACTAAAGTCAGTATTTCAAATAGGAGTACTTACTTGCAACCAGTCAGAACAGGGAATGTCCAATCTCTGTTCAAGAGTAAATCACAGCTCCGGGTTCATATCAGATAAATTTCTCTTCCCTGGGACAAGAACTTGCTCTTTGCTTTCCCTCTAGTGCTGCTGATTTCCAAGTCATTTTCAAGCTGAAGCCAGAATGAGGCAGAATAACAGTTGTAGGCTGGGCAAGGTAGTCTTGGTTCTCAGACCTGCTCACGTTGTCCATCAATCAAATCTTACCTCTGTTTTTAGTCAAAGACCTTACATCCTGGAGTCACAGGCAGGTATTGCATCTGAACCTTCAGTCACTACACCTCACAGCCCAGTTCCTCTGTGAGTAAACCCATGAGGGCACTCTGTTTCGAGGCAGTCCAGAACGTCCTACATAATAGTAGAAAACGCAACCAAAAGGGCTACTTAACTTAATAAGTGGAAACGTGGGTCTGGGGGTGTCATACACAGTCTACAAGTCAAATATTTTTGACTACTTCTTACACTTAGTTTGACATCACTTCAGCAACAAGAGTAAGGAAGCTATATGCTCTAATGACAGATCCTCGATATGCTTTTTTTAACAAGGACAAGATACACCATAGGCCATAGCCTAAACAAAAGTAGTATCTGATTTCCACCTCAGCCAATCAAAATATATTTACCAGTCTTCTTTCCAAAGCCATACACTGAGCACTCGTTCTTTATCCGGAATGAGCAAAACCTTTTTGGGTCCCTACTCAGCTGTCCGTCTCCTTTGTGGAATGAAAGACATCCTGCAACGGAACAACTGTCACTAGCTGTATTGTCATGTGCTACAGGGCATTGTGACACCAGAAAAACTGTTTTCACTTTCAGCTGAAGCATGCTCAGCCTCTATGGCGTTTGTGGGAAATACTCCTGTTGTGGACATCTGTAGAGTGGTAATGTGGTCTTCAGTCCACACCTTTTGCTAGACATTATGCGATTACTACCACATTGAGAGAAGATGCAAATGTGGGGAAAGCAGTTCTGCTGTCCCTCTTCTGGTGAGACTCCTACCTCCCCACCTCCATTGCAAACTGCTTAGAAGTCAGCCAACATAATGGATACGTGCAACCAGTTGAAAAAGAAAAAATGGTTATTCACCTTTTTATAACTGTTTTTCCTGGAAATATGTTGCATATGTCCATTACACAACCCACCCTCCTGCCCCAGTGCATCAGTCTATTTCCTGAGTCCAGTTCAAAGGAACTGAAAGGTGAGTGAGGTGGCTCCACCATTATACCCTCTGTTCAAAGCACAAGTAATACCAGAGAGCAGGTGTGGCTGCTGCTGGGGTACCATTATGGAAAACTATTTGGCATTGTACACGAGACATGCGCACACACACCTAGTATAATGAGCACGTGCAACACATCTCAATAAACAGTTATAAGAAGATGAGGAACCGTTTTCTTTCATCTGGGTTCTCTTATTCTTCTGATGGTTTCCTCTTTCCTTTGTTGCACAGAAGGTATGGTCAGACCTGTCAGAGTATGGCCATAGCGCCTCATCTCCGGAAAAACTCCTGTTTAGCTGCAATCGGTGATTTTCAGACCTGCTGTAGCTGTATTTAGAGCATTAAATTTGTCTTGCTTCAGCTCCAGAATCTTTCCTATTGGACATGATTTTTAAACTACTTAATTATTTGGAGCACCATTGTGAGTTTGAAGAGATCGTTTGCTCTGTTAGCACCCTCCCTCTTCCAAACATCTATTGAGGCTAAAACCAGTAGCCTATAAAAATAAGCTGCATTTGGTCAGCTAGTGTCTATTTAGCCTACATGTGTGTAGCTAACTAAAGACATCAATGAATAATATTGCCTTTGCTGAATGGTGCTTGTTAGTTCTGCAACTGTGAACACCCCCCAAATAAGTGTTCAATGCAACATTAAAGTTGCATGGTTAAGCACTTGTATCAGAAGAATTTTAAAGCTGTAACACTGTCATCTTTTATGTGTACATTTTGATGATCTCTGACCATGAAATTAAACATATTAACCTAATAAATAGTAACTTATTTATTGAAGGATTCAATTAACTAGAGATTTTTTAAGCTTGAAGACTAGTGGTTTTCCCCTTTAACACAGAACACTAAATGAAAACTTGGGAGGTTCGTTTCAAATGCTGTTTGAGTATTAATACAGTAAAAGGAAATACTTTTTAAAGAGATGGTAAAAGAAAACCTTGAAAATTATATAACAGAGAGGTGTGTTTTATCCTTTTACCATGAATATTCATTTCTCCTTTTCATATTTTTTGTCATTTTAGTTTCTTCTTCTGTAGATAATGGTAAGAAGCAACAAAAAAGTTTTACGCTTTCATCAAAAATCTCCCCGAAAGAAAGTTCACAGTCTGCTTCATCATCTTTGGTAGAGCAAGAATCTCCATCTTACAGGGAAAAGTTTATCCCTCCTGAGCTTAGTATCTGGGATTATTTCATAGCAAAGGTAATGTTTACAATTACAAAACTCATTGCTCCTTCTTGCATTAGTAATACTTTAAGCAGAAATTAGCCTTTCCTCATTTAAAATGTGTTTATAGCATGATAAGGACCGAGATATCATACAGGAAGATCTGGATGACCTTGTAAACTGGAGTAATAGTAATAGGATGAATTTAATAGTGAAAAGGGCAAGGTCATGCATTTAGGGATTAATAACAAGAATTATTGTTATAAGCTGGGGACACATCAGTTGGAAGTAACGGAGGAGGAGATGGACCTCAGAGTATTGGTTGATCACAGGATAACTGAGCCGCCAATGTGATATGGCCGTGAAAAAAGCGAATGCGGTCTTGGGATGCATCAGGAGAGGTATTTCCAGTAGAGATAAGGTGGTGTTAATACCGTTATACAAGGCACCGGTGAGACCTCATCTGGAATACTGTGTGCAGTTCTGGTCTCCCATGTTTAAGAAGGATGAATTCAAATGAACAGGTACAGAAAAGGGCTACTAGGATGATCCGAGGAATGGAAAACCTGTCTTATGAAAGGAGACTCAAAGAGCTTGGCTTCTTTAGCCTAACCAAAAGAAGGCTGAGGGGAGATATGATTGCCCTCTATAAATATATCAGAGGAATAAATACCAGGGAGGGAGAGGAATTATTTAAGCTCAGTACCAATGTGGACACAAGAGCAAATGGATATAAACTGACCATCAGGAAGTTTAGACTTGAAATTAGACAAAGGTCTAACCATCAGAGGACTGAAGTTCTGGAACAGCCTTCCAAGGGTAGTAGTGGGGGCAAAAGACATATCTGGCTTCAAGACTAAGCTTGATAAGATTATGGAGGGAATGGTATAATGGGATAGCCTAATTTTGACAATTAATTGGTCTTTGACTATTAGCGGTAAATATGCCCAGTGGCTTGTGATGAGATGTGAGATGGGGTGGGATCTGAGTGACTACAGAGAATTCTTTCCTGGGTGTCTGGCTGGTGAGTCTTGCCCACATGCTCAGGGTTTAGCTGATCGCCATATTTGGGGTCAGGAAGAAATTTTCCTTCAGGGCAGATTGGCAGAGGCCCTGGGGGGTTTTCACCTTTCTCTGCAGCGTGGGGCATGGGTCACTTGCAGGAAGATTCTCTGCATCTTGAAGTCTTCAAACCATGATTTGAGGACTTAAATGGCTCAGACACAGGTTTGATAAGGAATGGGTTGGTGAGATTCTGTGTCCTGCGTTGTGCAGGAGTTCAGACTAGATGATCATAATGGTCCCTTCTGACCTTAAAGTCTATGATTCAGTATAAGTTTTATCTTCTTATTCATAACATCCCAAGTAGTCATAAAACAGTGCTTGCTGCAGCTTTTTGGAAAAATCTTGTTTGCAAAATGGTTACCTTAAATTGATTTGACTTCGTGAAGCATGAAGAGATTGTTCTAAAATGTTGCTCATTGAGATTGCAGATGCATGGTTTGTCTGTCTGTTTTCTGCAAGTGGGGGGGGAGTTCTGAGATGAAATATTAAGCAAAGAGGCTTGTACGCTTAATAGAAATGAGAAACTGCCTGATGTGAACTCTGCAGTGCACAATTCAAAAAATAATTGCCAAAATTGATACCAGTTCAATAGATGGGTTACACTTACATGGTCTACTCAGGAAGACTCATAGTAAGAATGTGGTGTGAGACCTCACCAACCAATGGGGGCTGAATTTAATGTAGATAAAGGAACCCTTATTTTCTCTCCAGATGGAAAATTGTAAAAATTCCTGTCAAACACTCCTAATCAAGGAAATATATGAAAGGCAGCATAACATGGGGAACGGAGGTGGAGTAGGGAGTTAGGAAGTCCTGAGTTCTAATCCTGGTCTGGCAGACTTCCTGTGCAGTTATTTTGCCTGTTTCCTTATCACAAATGTTGGAATAATAGTTACCTGTTTCAAAGGTGGGCTGAGCTAATGATGCTGTTTCTTCATCTGCTATATTTCTTAAAATCAGAGCCTTCGTCTGTCCAAACAGCAAAAACTTGCTTACCAGACCTTCCTCATTTTCAGCTTTGATTACTGTAACCTCTGCTTTCCTGGCACACTCATCGCCCCCTTCTAGGCCATTAAAAACTGCCTAGATCAGTGATACTCAGCTGAGGCTTTGGAGCCACAAGTGGTTCTTTAATGTGTCTCCTGCAGCTCTTTGCATGATATGAAAACACTGTGTGATTTTAATTATTAACCAATCAGAATGCTGTTATGAGATGTAGAATTCTTGTTCGTTCATTCATTTGTGTATGTGTGTGTAATGTTATATAGGCTGTCAATTAACTGCCATTAATGCGTGCAATTAATGCACAACACAATTAACGTGTTAATGTTTTTAACACGCATTAATGGCAGCGGGGTAGCATCAGCTGCTCCGAAGAACCTACATCAGGTCAGGCACCGTAATGCAAGCTGCCACTGGGGGCAGGCGGAAAGAGAAGAGGCTACAGAAAGATGTGTTACTCGTGATGGCTCCAGCGGAGAAGTGGTTGGTGTTTTTTAAGTAAAAACAGGACGGCCAGAGGCTCACCCAAGCCGTGGCCCCCCCAACCCCTTGCAGGCTCGCTCCAGCCGCCCTCCCCATGCGTCCCGGGACTGGGGCTGACCAATGCCCCACCCCCCGGCTGCCTGTATCTGGGGCTGAGCCCGCACCCCCCGAGCGCTCTACTGCCCGCACCAGGGTCTCTCCCCACAGCCTTGTGCCACCCACGGCTGGGGCTAACTGCCCCCCCAAGCCCCGGGCTGCCTGGGGCTGACCCACACCTGGCTATATATGTGTATATGTAGAGAGAGTAAATGAAACAATGAATTCATGCTACTGTGGCTCTTTTGGGTAATGTTAATTGATAATTTGGCACCAGAACCACTGAGGTCTGTGTATCGCTGGCCTCAATCAATCTCTTAGCTTGCTGACATAACCACTTCAACCATTCTCTGAATGACTCCACTGCTTTTCTATCTCAATCTCATAGAATTCAATCTTCATCGCCACCTTCCAGACCCTTCGTAACTCTGACTGTCCGTACTTACTTGCCCTCATCTTTTACTACATCCACCCATTCCATGATGTAAGATCTTATTCCAGAAACTCTCTGTATCTTCTTCCATGTTGCTGTCTCTGAATGCGATACACATCATGGAATAACTGTAAGGCTGCTATCCTTTCTGCAAATCCCTCCTCAGAACTCACCTGTATTATGCCTGCAGGAAATCAGCCAGCTAATGATAACTATGTCAAGAGATGGCTGGGAATAGTTGGTACTTCTATAAAAACGGCTTCAATTGATTTAAAACCATCAAGTTGTGAGAGTACTGCATCTAGTTTAAGTAACTGTAATCTTATTGCTCACCTCATCTACCTTCCATCATGCCACCTCTGCCAAACCCCTTCTCTCCTATTGTTCATTATCCTCGCATGTCATGTCTAGTGCTGAATCTGACTGCAAGATCTTTGGGGCAGAAATGCTCTTCTTGACCTTGTCCGATACTAGCAAAGGGGTCCTGGTCCTGATTGGAGCTTTTAGGTGTTACTGAAACACAAGTAGTGAAAAATAATTAAGCTTTAGAAAATGTAAAATATTTTATGTAAATAGAGTAACTTGTCTAGTTTTGAAGTCAATTGTGCTGAAGTATGAGGTTCTTAAAAACTGGTTTTCTCCATTAGGGTTGAAATTTTTAGAATTAACGAACAACAACTTTATTTTAAATATTACCATACATGTTAACAGTATTTGAAACACAGTTTTGGCAGATAGTTTTCCTGAACTAAAATATTTTTTCTATGCTTTTTTAGCCTTTTCTTCCAACCTCACAAAGTAGAGTGGAATACGATTCAGAGGAGAGTCAGGGAAGTGATGATGAGGATGATGATTTTACATCAGATTTACACCTTCAGGAGCACTCTAATTCAAATTCGTACAGGTATGAATCACTTAGATTCTCATACTTTTTCTGACACCATTGATAGTGCATTTCTGGGAACTTACTGCAGAAGTGTGAGCGATAATATGGCAGCCATTCAAGAAATGCATATATTTTCTAGGAATGCATTAACTTCTTTCTGTTGTAAATAACTCATGAGTATAATATTTTAATGTCTTTTTATTATGTATAATAGTTGTTTTGGCATACAAGGTATCCTTAAGGTTTTAAATATATTAATGGTTTATTAACTGTTTATAATATTTTGGTTAATAAAAGCTTTAAAATATTCCTACAGTAGAGAAGTTAAAGTTTTATTTTTAAGTTGTAAGAGGTCAGTCAATGATTAATGAGTATTTTCTTGTTGTTAGTTGGTCACTGATGCGATTGGCTATGGTTCAGTTGGTGCTTCATAGGTTGAAGAATTTCTACCCCTTGGCTGGGCATGATCTGTCAGGTAATGGTGTAGTAATGGAGATGTCTTTCCATATTTAATAATCTGACAATGAATTCAAGAACCTAATTGCATAATAGAAACGAATCAGCCTTTTAGCTGCTTCTGCATTCAGCAGAGTGTTGTAAATAACTTGTTCAGTAATTTTGGATTTATTTATCCTGACACTGTTAATATAGTAACATTGGTACACTTTAAATACTGAGGGTTTTTCCATGAAGTATTAGTACCTATATATTTTGGTTCCAATTTCTATCAGTTTTGTTTACCTCTTAATCATTTATATACAACCATTGACAACTTTCTTAATTGTTTTTCACAACCTCATAGACTTTAAGGTTAGAAGGGACCATTATGATCATCTAGTCTGACCTCCCGCACAACGCAGGCCACAGAATCTCACCCACCCACTCCTGTATCAAACCCGTAACCTATGTCTGAGTTATTGAAGTCCTCAAATCGTGGTTTGAAGACCTCAAGGTGCAGAGAATCCTCCAGCAAGGGACCCGTGCCCCATGCTGCAGAGGAAGGCAAAAAACCTCCAGGGCCTCTGCCAATCTGCCCTGGAGGAAAATTCCTTCCCGACCCCAAATATGGCGATCAGTTAAACCCTGAGCATGTGGGCAAGACTCACCAGCCAGCACACAGGAAAGAATTCTCTGTAGTAACTCAGATCCCATTCCATCTAACATCCCATCACAGACCACTGGGCATATTTACCTGCTAATAATCAAAGCTCAATTAATTGCCAAAATTAGGCTATCCCATCATACCATCCCCTCCATAAACTTATCAAGCTTAGTCTTGAAGCCAGATATGTCTTTTGCCCCCACTACTCCCCTTGGAAGGCTTCACTCCTCTAATGGTTAGAAACCTTCGTCTAATTTCAAGTCTAAACTTCCTAGTGTCCAGTTTATATCCATTTGTTCTTATGTCCACATTGGTACTAAGCTTAAATAATTCCTCTCCCTCCCTGATATTTATCCCCCTGATATATTTATAAAGAGCAATCATATCTCCCCTCAGCCCTCTTTTGGTTAGGCTAAACAAGCCAAGGTCTTTGAGTCTCCCTTCATAAGACAGGTTTTCCATTCCTCGGATCATCCTAGTAGCCCTTCTCTGTACCTGTTGCAGTTTGAATTCATCCCTCTTAAACATGGGTGACCAGAACTGTACACAGATGAGGTCTCACCAGTGCCTTGTATAATGGTACTAACACCTCCTTATCGTTACTGGAAATACCTAACGTGATGCCTCCCAAGACCGCATTAGCTTTTTTAACGGACGTATCACGTTGGCGGCTCATAGTCATCCTGTGATCAACCAATACTCCGAGGTCCTTCTCCTCCTCCGTTACTTCCAACTGATGTGTCCCCAATTTATAACCAAAATTCTTGTTGTTAATCCCTAAATGTATGACCTTGCACTTTTCACTATTAAATTTCATCCTATTACTATTACTCCAGTCAATGGCGTAGCCAGGTTCTAACAGCAGGGGGAGCAAGCAAACATGAAAAAGGCACCCCCCTTGGCTCCTCCTCCGGCCACGCCCCCCGGCTCCTCCGGCCACGCTGTGCCCCCTCCCCCCCTTGGCTTGCTCCTAAGGCCACACTGCGGCCATGCTGCGCCCCCCCCCCAGCCATGCTGCCCCCCCCCATGTCTGTACAGGGAGGCTGGCATAGGACGGAGATACAAGGAGAGGGAAAGGCAGGGGTACACGGGGTATGGAGTTTGGGGAGGGGTTACCAGGGATGGGAGTGGGCTGGGGTCCCTGGGCCCCTCTGTGCAGAGGGGGCTGGAGCTGCCCCCGGGACCGGGAGAGCCTGGGAGGGGCTTGCTGCGTGCAGCACCAGCCCAGGTGCAGCACTGGCCCTATCCTTGGAGGGTGGGGGAAGAAGGCAGCAAGCCCCACCAGGCGCGGTCTGAGCGAGCTGCAGCCCGGCTTGCCTGCTCAGCCCGGGGGGCGCTGCCCTGCCCAGGGCTGCTGGCGGAGCCTGGCTGTGGGCGGGTCACACTGACAGGCCATGGTGGGAGAGGGGGAAGCGCTCTCCTCTCCTTGGGGGAGTTTTATTCCGGTGAGCTGCGGGCGGCGCCGAGGCTCCTGCTGGGAGTGACTGGCCGCGGGTCTGCCCAGTGTGGCTGCCATGCATGCACGGGCTCTGCTGCTGCCTCCGCTTTGCGGCTGCGCTGGCAGGGCTCTCCTGGGCCAGCAGGAACTGCTGGCAGCGCCGGCTGGCAGGCGCCGCTTCTGCACTGGACTGCCGCTGCCGCCCCACGGCTTCTCCGGCCGTGCTGCTGGCAGTGCTGGCCAGCAGGCACCGCATCTGCGCCTGCCGTCCTGAGGGGAAGCGGCTGCTTCCACTGAACCCCGCTAGCTATGCTACTGACTCCAGTTTACAAGGTCCTCTAGATCTTCCTGTATGATATCCCGGTCCTTCTCTGTGTTAGCAATACCTCCCAGCTTTGTATCATCTGCAGACTTGATTAGCACATTCCCACTTTTTGTGCCAAGGTCAGTAATAAAAAGATTAAATAAGATTGGTCCCCAAACCGATCCCTGAGGAACTCCACTAGTAACCTCCTTCCAGCCTGACAGTACGACCTTTCAGTACGACCCGTTGTAATCTCCCCTTTAACTAGTTCCTTATCCACCTTTCAATTTTCATATTGATCATGATTTTTCCAATTTAACTAATAATTCCCCATGTGGAACCGTATCAAATGCCTTACTGAAATTGAGGTAAATTAGATCCACTGTGTTTCCTTTGTCTAAAAAATCTGTTACCTTCTCAAAGAAGGAGATCAAGTTGGTTTGGCACAATCTACCTTTTGTAAAACCACGTTATATTTTGTCCTAATTACCATTGACCTCAATGTCCTTAACTACTTTCTCCTTCAAAAAATTTTCCAAGACCTTGCATACTACAGATGTCAAACTAACAGGACTATAATTACTCTGATCACTTTTTTTTCCTTTCTTAAAAATAGGAACTATGTTAGCAATTCTCCAGTTGTACGGTACAACCCCTGAGTTTACTGATTCATTACAAATTCTTGCTAATGGGCTTACAATTTCACGTGCCAGTTCCTTTAATATTATTTGATGAAGATGATCTGGGCCCCCTGATTTAGTCCCATTAAGTTGTTCAAGTTTGGCTTCTACTTCGGATGTGGTAATATCTACCTCCATATCCTCATTCCCAGTTGTCATCCTACCATTATCCCTAAGCTCCTCATTGGCCTCATTAAAGACTGAGGCAAAGTATTTGTTTAGATATTGGGCCATGCCTAGATTATCCTTAACCACCACTCCATCCTCCGTGTTTAGTGGTCCCACTTCTTCTTTCTTTGTTTTCTTCTTATTTATATGGCTATAGAACCTTTTACTATTGGTTTTAATTCCCTTTGCAAGGTCCAGCTCTACATGGCGTTTGGCCTTTCTCACTTTATCTCTACATGTTCTGACCTCAATAAGGTAGCTTTCTTTGCTAATTCCTCCTATCTTCCACTCTTTGTAGGCTTTTTGCTTTTTCTTAATTACCTCTCTGAGATGCTTGCTCATCCAACTTGGTCTACAACTCCTGCCTATGAATTTTTCCCCCTTTCTTGGGATGCAGGCTTCTGATAGTTTCTGCAACTTTGACTTAAGTTAGTAAATGAACCATGTGCTTTCCTTTTGTAGCTCAAAGTACATCTTTGGTTAAAATACATATAGTGGCCTAGATGCTATGGCCCTCCTCCCATATCTAGCTCTTCTGCCAGCGAAAAGCAATACAGCTCTCTACACCCAGACCACTTGTTCATAAATGATTTTTTTTAAAGTGTGCATGTGCATAATAAACATACGTATGTTAGATTAAAGTATTTGAAACACTTGACAGTGAAGTGATTCTCATCAAGTAGCAGAAATAAAATAGTTTATTTTGTTTGGTTTGTCCTTGTAGAGCTTCCAGTTAGCTCCCCGCTGTGCCATGCCATTCTGAAGACATTTCAGCGCTGGGAGCAAGTTCTTCTCCGGCGACTTGAGATACATGGTGGCCCACCTCAGAATTTAATTTCTGCTCATGCTTCTGAGGATGCATCAGCAGCAGGTCCTGCGCTCCTTCGTCATAAAGCTTTGCTTGAACCTACAAACACTCCTTTCAAGTGAGCATGTGACTTTAAAAAAAAAAAAGTGTTTAATGTATATCTTCTGAACATTTAATTAGTTTTCCTTGGTAAGGCCATTGTTTCAGAAATGCATGCTTGCATATGCAAGTACCCAGATTTAGTGCAGATGTCCAGGTAGAGGCATGCCTGGCATGTGTGCATGTGCCATACTGATTCGCTCTCAGTTATAACTGTATGCTCAAATGTGTGCAAGTTAGCATGCATGTGTAGACTTGTGAAACTTTGGCCCTAAGCAATGAAGATATTCAGATGTGGAGAAAGCAATCACATTTTTGAAGTCCTCAAAGCCCAATGCCAAAAGTCAATTTACTGTTTGGGGGGCGGACGGACCTATATTTGGCCAAAATCAGAGTAAGGAGCCTTATTCATCTCAGTAGCTGACCTTTTTATTTAAAAAAAAAAAAAAAAAAAAAAAAAAAAAGTGTGACAGGTCTTTGATCTACCTTCTGAGTTAGCATTGTGGAGGAGACCAGGGCAAGGTCTAGAAGAACATAGTTGTAAAAATTTCCCTTCTCTCCTAGTTATAACAAAAGAAACAGTAACTTTTTTCTCTGCATTGACTATGGGCTCATAATATTGCATCTTGCAACTGAAAACACTGTGGTATCAGCAAGTGATTTGTAACTCCATTTTTAAAATTGGATATCAACACCACACATTTATGTAACCATATGTTCCTTTTCTCCCAATGGCATCTGTGTGAGCTCTACAGCCAGCAGTGAAGTGCACTTCTTTTCCATTGGAAACTGGTAGTTCCTAACAACTGTAATCTTAGTTGTCTTCTTGACTTCATTTTAAAAAAAATATTGTGAATGATATACTGTACACACATCTCTGTTCCCCCTGCCCCCACCGTTGAGTATCCAGTAGATACTCCACTTGACTCCATTATGGTTTTGAACCTAGCCACTTTCCAAAGATTTCCACAGTTGTTGGGGTACTTACAGCATATTCATCTGAGGTCCACTACTATTCTGTATCTTTAAACCTGTTTTAACTCAAAATCTTGACTCACTATTGGGAGAAAAGGGCTTCATGAAAGATACAACAAGTCCTCCCTTTCGAGTGAGGGGTGAGCTCAGGTTTGTCTGTTTTGATGTTACTTTTGCACTTTAGTTTGTCAATCTTCTAGATGATCCTCAAGTACAAACAGGGAAACCAATTTCTGATACCCTTGATGTTCTTAAGGTTAAATAGTAATTTTTTTTTTTAATTGGAGGGGATAAAATTTGGAGGGAAGTTTAATTGTTTTTTTTTTTCTTCACTGTTTATCTTAAACATAGTTTAGTTTCTTGGGGGGAAACCATTATTCTAAGCCTCCACTGAGATGATGAGTAATTCCTATGCTTCATTATACCCGTACAGCTACGTTTTCACTTTCAGTATTTGTTGGTATTATCTCTGTTTCTCTGCTCGTAGCATATTGGTCAATAATTTAAATTTCCTCCCCCATCAGGGCAAGGAACTCAGCAAAGCATTAAGGAAACTTCAAAATGTAAGCTGTTAATTTGAAGTTGGAGTCTAACTGTGGCTAGATGTTTTCAGAGGTCTCAGAAAAGTATATTGTATATCATAATATACTGTGTCATTTATACTGTAATCTTGGGCATTCTGTTAATTAAATATATAATTATTGTACTTCGCTAATTGACACAGGAAGTGATATCTGTGGCTGACTCAACTCTGGATTTCCACATTTTCAATTTGTAACAACCTGAACATTTCCTTTACAGCATTTTATTTGGTATGAGTTGTATGCTAATAATATTTTGAATCCCTTGTGATTACCACATAAACACACACTTATTTTAACTTTTATCTATAGATCTAACAGTCATGTTGCACTGTCTGTGAAGAGGCTTTGGCAGTACTTAGTTAAACAAGAGGAAGTCCAGGAAACCTTCATCAGAAATATATTTACAAAGAAAAGATGCCTAAATGAGGTCTGTATAGTACACAAAGTGTATAAAATTATGTTAATTAAGAGCCGGGATTTAAGGTAAAACATATGTAAGCTGGCTTACTTGTTTTCTAGAGCACAAATTTGTGGACAACAGGCTTGGTGTTTGGGGGCTGTCCCTAGATACCAAACTTCGTGGGTTGAAAAATTTTGCTGCATTTTGGGTGTTACCTTGGTTTAAGTCCCACAGCTCCACTCAAAACAAAAAGTAAATTGCTACCTTTGAATAGTATGAAAAGCCTTGCATTGCTGGAAATTTTGGCCTAAGATGGTAATAAGAGTTACCTCAAAAGGCTGACAGTTTGTAAAATAAATAAATAAAAAAAATTATACACCCACAAGATTCCAATTTGCAACCTAGTCAGTCATAACTTTCAAAATTGAGTCTGTCCCTACCAGTTTATCTTGTGCATCCCACAATTGCTTGCTGAATCCTACCTCCTTGCCTTATAGTTCTGGAAAAACATCAAAATAAATTCAGCACCCATTTACAGTGCCAGTGATAGTACTTGAATAAGGTTCTCTATCCACACCTTGGCTTTCTAGGCCACATGCTCTTCAAACACACTTCTAAAAAGCTGTAGCTCTTTCTCTTTTTTTCCTTGGGTGCTCCATCATTGCTCCTTGCTTATAGTTATTTACTGTACTGTTTTATTGGTGATAGCACTCACTATCTGCTGTCTAGCTCCTACCCCATAAACTTATCATTTATCCCCTGCTATGGAACTCCATAAGGCAACCCTGCCAAAAGTAAATGGTAAATGACCGTAGGGTCATTTGAGATTTTAATTGAACGTGGCAACACTCTAACAGAGAGAACTCGCATGTAATCAAGAGCTTAAACTACCAAGCACCAGCCACTAGAACTCAGAACAGCACAGTACTATCGGAAATGTTTGTATTGGTTTAGAAAGAGCTGCCCCCTGCATTAATGTTGTTTGAAAACCATCAATACTTTAAGCAGAGGACAGGGTATTAATCTTTTTTTAAAAGTTACCATTTGTTACACTTCTCAGTAATTCAGTGCAGTTTTTTTTAATGTGCTGCTTTTGTTCCTCTTCCACGTGTTTTTTTTCCTTTTCCTGTTTCTCTTTCTATTACCTTTCCCCATTTTCCTTTTAATTCTCTTTCCGAGAATTAAAAACAGCAGAGTTTTAAAAACTAATCCAGTGTTGCTGAAAGATGGTTTTGTTTTTCTAGGTTGCCTCCACTTAATCCTCAAGTTTTATATTCTGCTTCTGCTTAATTATGGCTCCATTTGGGCTGAATCTCTGGGATGTATACTTCATGTCAGTTATTGAATGATGCAGTGGTGCCAGAAATTACTAGTGTCAGAGAGATACTGCTGTCTCAGAGAATCAGACAGGAGGATTTGATTAGAGCAATGGAACACCTGTAGGACAATCAAGATAGTTGTCAGGTGAACAGGAATTCTAGTATACATGAATTTGCACTAAATGTGGAGTGATTGCGTTCCTCAATATTCCATAAAAGATAACGTTTAAATAACATGTATGTGTGTTTATGTGAAAGAGAGTAGTCATTTATGTACAGGATGTTGGCACTATTTGAGTATTCTTACTGGTATAAAATAGTTTTGAGGCAGCATGGTAGATCCAGACTTTGAGTACAAGCTTGTTTCTTCCTGATGAGCTGAAAGTCTCTGTTGTAATATTTTGAGTTATCCACTATGACTAATACATGGTGCAGTGTTGTCACATTCCTGAGGAAGCCCTAACCTGTTCGCCTCAGCTGTGAGGAGGATAATGGCAGTGTAGGAACAGAGGGAGATGGAGGAGAGACAGACATCTAATTCCTGACAAAAAAAATTAATTTAATTAATGCAGCTCTGCGGTATGCTGCACCTGCTGTGTGCCTTAAGTGCTGGTGAAGCAATTTCACTAGTTTAGAATTGCTAGTTGTGTCTTTACTTTAAAATGATTTTACTTTGACTACTCTGGGATTTCCTGCTGTCATTGCTAGTACATTCAACATCAATGTGTCATATTGGTAAATTCTAAGTTTTAGAATTGACTGCTAAGGTAGATGAAACACTGTGATACACTACAGAATATAACCTTAAGTTATTTTTGCATCAAATGTGTAGTTTAGGAAGAAAATTTGAGAATTAGACTGTAAATGCTGAACAAAATATTTTTATGTAAGTATCTGCGCAATTCAGTGTGGAGTGTCTTAATTTTGTTGTGCGTTGGAAAGATTAACATAGGAGTAAGGATTTCCTCAGTACCTTGCATGTTACATCTCATCTTTACTCTTTGTCATGTGATTGTTCTTTCGTGGTGAAGTCATTAGAGGACCACAGTGAAACCATCAAAAATACTATGATGGAGGAGCCCTTCTTCAATAAGGTACAAAATGATAATTTTCACATGAAATTAGACGTATTCTTTCACTAGGAAATACCTACTGGCCTCAACCATTAAACTGATATTCACCTTTGTTAACCTGTTTACAACTGTGCACAGTGTGGCGAGCTTAACTTTGCAAGAAGTCCAGTGGTTTCATAAGTAATATTGTATAGGATGTAGTTCTGCAAATGAAGACTGATTCTAAAATAAATTCTCCATGTCGTTATAGCTGCATTGAAACTTGAGTTAGAATACATAACAGAATTAGTATATGGATTAATAATTTGCTCAATACTAATTCTGTGCTAATATTTTGCACTTGCATGACACTTAAAATTGTTTGTAAGCACTCCAAAAACAGTTGACTGAAGAGGCATGTGAGAGAGGTAAGTATTGCATTAGTATATTGTCCCAAAAAAGCAGAATATGCTATTTTGTGCCTCAGTCCCTCATGAAACAGTAACTTAGCACAATTTTTGCACTTAATCACTTTAATACTTCACAATGTGGATTTGTGGATTGACATTTATGAATTTTTTGATTGTTTATACAGATTAGAATTCCATTTAACTGATGCTTAGTTCCAGATTATTAGCAATAAAACTTTGTCTCCCGCCATTAAAAAGGCCTGTTTTAGTCATTTTTATATATTTTCACAGGTGAGCAGCATTTCACTAAAAGCTACCCAACCGCACACAATTCTTCAATAATTTGCTTATGATAACATAGCATGCCTAAGATTCAGAAATCGAGATAGAAGACTTGGTCACTTCAAGACATTGAAGTGCACTGTTTCACCCTTAAAAGCAGTATTTCATGTTCCCTAGGATTACTCCTTCCTTACCAAGATTAAAGGCCTTTAGGTGGAATCTCTGCCTCTTTTGTAGCATTGAGCTCCTGCTGTGGCAGCATTCTCCTTAAATTAAAATTGGGTGACTGTATTTAAAGGATATATTGTCACTCAACCAGAAATTCTGGACTTCATTCAGAAAGATCTGTGGCCTTAAAAATATATGGATCTACGGAAAGTGTGCTATTTATCACTCAAATGAATCAGTGGAATGCACCCTGGTGACACCATGAAGTACACTTTCTGCCAAAATATTACCTAACTTCTGCATGGACCAGCAAATGAGGTTAGATTCTCATCTCTAGTGCACTATAGTAGTGCTGTGTTTTACCAACCCTTTCATCATGCCTTTAAATTCATGATTGGGAGCACATCAAGAATAAACCTTTCATGTGGATTTTTTCTAATTAAGAGAACTCTGTTTTGTATATTTCAGTAAGAGTTGAAGAATAGACTTTTTTTTTCCATACCTTCAAGGCTGTTTTAGATTTATTTAGAAGGTGACCTCTGCAAAATGACAAAACTCAAGGTGGCATCTTTTGTCTTCCAAACATATACTGTACCAGATATTTAAAATATAACTACAGGTGTAGCATAAGCAATGCAAGTGTTTTCTTAGTAAACAGTAGGAAAGGAAAATGCAAACTGTTTTTACTGCAGTGCATATGAAAATCCTAAACTTAGTATCTGGTTATCTGTGTCACACTTACAGTAACAGTGGACGTAGAGGAGAAGCAAAGATAAGCACAGACTCTGGAAAAAACATCTAATTAAAACAATAAAATACTGGAACTTTCTTGAAAGCTTAGGATTAATGAAAGTAAAAGGAGAAGGGAAGCTTCTATATACACTGTTCCAAGGAGTTGGATACCACATGGTACTAGCGACCACATCTCTGCATTTGTTTAACAGGGACTAGTACAATGGAGTCCCAATGCTGAATGAGGCCTCTAGGCCTTTGAGACTGGTAAAGACTTCAGATTCGATAAACTGAAATAAAGAACCCAGAAAATAGCAGTTCTGGAACCTTGCACTTGTTATATTTTGGAGCACTTACCCAATTCAAGTTTGAAATACAGGTCCTAATTTCTGTGTCCTCATTGATGCTTTGTAGCACTTCATGATCTCATTATAGTGGTAATGGTTTTGTTCCCATAGGAATGTCTCAATTTTATCAGTGCCGTCACAGGATCCTCTTTGGAATCTTGCAGTACCCTGACAAATAGCTAAAATACTTTGTAAAGTGATTTCTGCTTTAGAATTGAACGCAGATCAGTCAAAAGAGTCAAATACTACCTTAGATAACAAAGATTTAGCTTTGGAATGAAGTTTTTTCTATCAGCTGCTTCAATTTGTGTATTTTTGCAATGTGAAAAAGTGCAAGACAGCCCAGTAGATTTGTATAGTTGAATGGACAGCAGGTGGGCAAAATAAGACAGAAATTTCAAATTATTCCTCTGCACTAGATCTTGCACGTGCAGTCCCTTGGCCAATCTCATCTACTTCAGTGCTGAAATACAAAGAAGTAAGTTGCATCAAATATTCACAAGGCCCTTATGGATCTCTTGTGATCCTTCCCTAGTGAAAAATTAAGTGTAAACATAATGAAGTGCCTGATGGCTTTTTATCAACATCCTCGTGTACATGTGCAGTCCATATCCTTCTCCAGCATTTCAAGGAAGATAATTGAGATGAGAACTTGTAGAATCCCCCCAAATGGCAATCTTGATACAATAAAAAGAAGCCAAACCTATTAATACTTTGAACATTTTAGTTTTCCCAGTAGACTCAATTAAGGATCCTACTTAGCATATACCATATTATGTTTGCTAGTGAGACATTTATGTAATAATCATATATGGTCTAGTATTTGGCCTTTATGCTTGCAATATGAATTAAAAGTTGAACACAGGCTTGTACTTACAGAAATATGGGTTTTATTTCCTAAATACAGATAGAAGCAGATCTGGGATATCCAGGAGGTAAAGCAAGGATTATTCATAAAGAATCTGACATCATTACTGCTTTTGCAGTCAATAAAGTGAGTATAATGAAAAGGTAACTTTGTATTTTAAAATAGACTGGACATATTTCATTACATAATACTTGAGACTATTCTTATAGATCGTATTCTTACTGTGTAAGAATATATCATACTTGCCAGCAGTCCGAATATGGCTTGCACTGTCACCATGTTCCTTCCTCTGCCCTCCTCCCCTGTCACTAGAGATTAAACTTGCAGCAGCTCCCTTCCTGGCTGCACTCAGTGCTCCCACTCCTGGTTCTTCGTGTCTTACTGAACAGAACATAAGAACAGCCTTACTGGGTCAGACCAGTGGTCCATCTAGCCCAGTACTCTGTCTTCCGACCTTAGCTGGTGCCAGATGCTTCTGAGGGAATTCACAGAACAGGGCAATTTGGTGTTGCTAGCCTCTTTGCCAGAAGCTGGGAATGGGCGACAGGATGGATCACTTCATGATTACCTGTTCTTTTTATTCCATCTGAAGCACCTGGGATTGGCCACTTACACTTTTGGCTTCCACAACACCCTCTAGCAATGAGTTCCACAGGTGACTGTGTGAAGAAGTACTTACTTTTGGTTGTTTTAAACTTGCTGCCTATTAATTTCATTGAGTGACCCTTGGTTCATGTGTTGTGTGAAGGTGTAAATAACACTTTGTTATTCACTTTCTCCACACTATTCAGGATGTTGTAGACCAGGGGTGGACAAACTACGGCCTGGGGGCTGCATCCGGCCCTTTAGATGTTTTAATGTGGTCCTAGAGCTCCTGCCGGGGAGCGGGGTCTGGGGCTTTCCCCGCTCCACAGGTGCCATGGCTCTGCACAGCTCCCGGAAGCAAACAAGACCAATGAGAGCTGCAGGGGTGGTAACTGCGGACAGGGCAGCGTGCAGAGCTGCCTGGCCATGCCTCTGCGAAGCGGAGACATGCCACTGCTTCTGGGAGCTGCTTGAGATAAGTGCTGCCCGGAGCCTGCATATCCCCCCAGCACTCCAACCCTCTGCCGCAGCCCTGACCACCCTTCTGCCCTCTGAACTCCTCGGTCCCACCCTCCTGCACTCCAGAGCCTGCCCCCCCCCAGCTCTGAGCCCCCTCCCACACCCTAAATGCCTCATTTCTGGCCCCGCCCCAGAGCCCGCACCCCCAGTCGAAGCCCGCACCCCCTCCCGCACCCCAACCCCCAATTTCGTGAGCGTTCGTGGCCCACCATACAATTTCCATACCCAGATGTGGCCCTCGGGGCAAACTTTTTGCCCCCACCTGTTATAGACTCACCCCTCAGTCATCTCTTTTTCCAAGCCGAACAGTCTGTCTTTCTAACCTCTCTTCATATGGAAGCTTTTCCATACCCTTAATCATTTTTGTTGCCCTTCTCTGTACTTTTTCCAATATTAATATATCTTTTTTGAGATGAGGCGACCAGAACTGCACACACTATTCAAGGTGTGGACCTACTATGCATTTATATAGTGGCATTATGATATTTTCTGTTTTATTATCTATCCCTTTCCTTAGGGATGGGACTGCTCTACTGTGTCCCTGAAAATCTCATCTGTGTAACTCTGTCTCCCTTAGCTCCTTCAGTTCAGCCACTCTAATCTCAGGAGACCAAACTTGGTCTCTGAGGGCCATGACTTGCTTGCGTTGAATGCACAGATATGCCACTGGGCCACAAGACAGATAATCTTACACGCTCCTTGTTCACTCAAAGAACTCCCTTTCTAAACCTCCTCTTTGCTGCTCCTGGTCGCTAGCACAAAGGAGCAGCAGTTGGTGAGAGGAAGAGATGGGTGCTTTACTTTTCCACTGACCCTCAGCATCCGCATCCCTCCTCAGGCAAGAGGAAGGGAGGAGTTATAGTGGGGAAAAGATGGAGGAAGGATGGTCTTCTCTTGCTCTAACCACATAACTGTCTTCTGCAGTGGTATTCAGCTACATTTTCTGGGGGGTTGAATAAGGTGTAATGTCCAAATTTTGGCAAGTCAAAGGGCTCTCAAGGTGTTTGCTCTCCAGTGAGCCTGCCACTGGCCAGGGATCACAACCTTTCAAGTGTGGTGTGTTAGATTGTATTTATTAATTACAAAATAAAAGCTTAAGCATACCAGTAGACAGTATTCAATGAAATCTTGCAAATAACTATACTAATACACTGTAATGCTAGTAAAACTGCATACTATTAATATTCTATTAAAACTTTTAATATTAGAAGTTAAAGAAATAAATGGGCATGTAATTTTCCTTTCTTATTGCCTGAAATTTTGACACTCGCACCATCTTCTCTTCTCCCTCCCCCAAAAAAACTTGACTGTGTGATGTGCATAAACTAATGAAGCAATGAATAATTGATGTGCTTTTATGTTGCATAAGCTTCTAATTAAGTGCCCGATTAGAAGTGTACTTCTGCAAGTGGAAATGTATCAATGGTCTAGTTCCAATATGTTTAAATATAAATGAAAAGTTTCTAAATTAAATACATGGCATGACAGTAAACAGCGGAAAAGTAAATTGAAGTGCATCGTCACAGCTCCCATCAATTCAGCCCCCAGTCCTCATCTGCCCAGCCCAACAAGCTCCCAACCACTGATAAACTCTGGCTTCTACAGCGTCACTTCTGCTTCTACTGGGGTTCTTTACCTCTCCTTTCCCAGGCCAGGGGGACTGCAGTGGGGTCCATCTCCCCCATCAAGGCAGGGGTGCCAATTCCAAGAGTTCTTCACTCTCCTCCCCCTTGCCAGATTGGGTTTTACAGGGAGGGAAGTGGGAGGAGCAGATGTGCCATCTCTGCTCACAGCAGAGGTGGGGGGGGAGGAAAATGGAGCTGCCCTGAGCTGTAGAGCTCTTTCTGCTCCTCCCGCTTTCCCAGTAAGAATAGGCTGCAACCTGCTCAGTTTCTGGGTAAAATGGAATGTCCTCATGGGCTGGATCTGGGCCACAGGCTGCCAATTGAAGAATAGAGCTCTACTGTATAGAGAGAAGGGGGTGGGAGGAAGAGAGAATGTGAGAGCACTTTTGTGTTCACTCAGATACATCTGCAAGGCATGCAGTTTTATAAATGTTGTTGTATAAGAACTTAAACAGTAGCCTGTTTAGCCTTCCCACAAGGAGACAAGTAAGAAGGAACTCAAGCTTCCTGGGAGGAAGGGGCTTATAAATACAGTAACATGAATGTGTAATTTTGCCTGGCAAGCATAAGGGGACAAACTTTTGAAGAGATTTCGGCTCCATCACTGCAACTTTTTGTACACAGTTATAGACCCAGTAGAATGTAGACACCTGTATGATATGCGCACACAAATGTGTGCACCTGCAAATTGGCTAGCTAGATGTTTGTCTTCTGTTTGTCTACAAATGATCGTACCAGCAAAAGGACAACAGTCAAATTAAAGATCCATTCTGAGGAACTGTTTTTAAATTCATTCTTTTGTAACTGTTTTTTCAGGCAAACAGGAACTGCATTGCAATAGCTTCCAGCCATGACATTCAAGAACTAGATGTTTCTGGGATTCTAGCTACACAAATCTACACCTGGGTTGATGATGACACAGAAGTGGAGGCTAAAGGGTATATTTATTCCATTTTTATTCGATTAGCTCTTGCAATTCGGTTATGGTTATACTAACTAATCCATAGTAATTCAATGCTTTATTTAAAAAATCTGTCTAATCAGCACTCTGGTAACTAATGTTGCATTTATAGGTCTGACGACTTCTTGGTTATACATGCTCGTGATGAGCTGGCAAATGTTCAGGGTACTACACCTTATACACACAGCAATCCTGGCACCCCTATCAACATGCCTTGGCTTGGTAGTACACAGACTGGGAGAGGTGCATCTGTGGTAAGTCACTTGTCAGAGAATAACATTTTAATATCTCTAGTGCTTTAAGGTTTGTGTGCCTTTCATCGTTACTGGATTACGCTTGCACAGAGTGAAGGAGGAGCAGAAAATGCTCTACAGCTCAGGGCAGCACAGAATGCATACTGCTGCATCTCCCTCATCCACTTCCTCCGAATGCTCATGGGTTAATGATACTGTACTGATTTCAGATGAACTAACTAGGCAAAAAATTGTCTTAGGTCACATATAGTTAAATGGCTTAACTATGCAAATGATGAAAGAAGCATATATTCAGAGTAAAATAGGAGACCTGAACAAAAACTCTACATCCAGGTTCAAATAAAAGTCTGCAGCTTAAATTTCTCTCTAATGAGCTGAAACTCAACACTGAACCTGAACATTCTAAAATGTGGATAAATTTGGATATGGATCAAGATTTTTAACACCTACATTCAGGAGTGTTTTGATCCAAGGTTTTAAGGTAGCCTGTTAATGTCTGGATCTGGAGTTCAGAGTAGATATTGGGGTTTTGATTTAGGCCCTCTTTATTCCAGGCTGACCTTAGTTTAAAACAAGCAAGATATTTTACTAACTCATACAGTACTTTAAAGGAACGTATTTTGTGTGTGTGTGTGTGATATTCTACAGCGATCCCTTCAGTCTATATAGGAGTGGTATCACTAAGCTTTAAAAATAGTTCTGTCTAGCCCATCTCACTTTGCAGGATGGCAGGCTGTGAGGGTTGGGTGCATGGATTAAACTTGGGGGTGAGGGGGAATAGAGATTCTAGGATTTATGGGGAAAATGCATAGGCCAATTGAAAAATTACCAGATAACACATGTATTTACAACTATGTATCAAATTTGGTATAAACTAGCAATGTTTTATCTTGTAAATTGCCAGGCAGCCTAATTCTGTATCAATAGTCATAGTTATCTACTTTTTAGTAAATTCTGCAACGTTATGCATTCTCTACAGAAAGTTTAGTTTAATAACCTCTTTCAGGCTTACAAGAATGATAAGACATGGAGTCTTTCACCTCCAAGCTCACTGGTTGAGATCTGTCCCATAGGTAGTCACAATAAAATGTGACTTCCATTTGGCTTTTCTGAAATACATTGATGCCAGTGCACCTAGTTAAAACATTCAGATATCCACCATCACACAGGGTAGCAATTATGTCTTACTAATAGTTTAATGCTGAACTCCAACAAGCATTCATTTCCACTATATGACACAATCCTGTGCACCAGGAGTTTGTGTGTTCGGAGAGGTAATCTTGAGTACCCTTTTTCAGGACACCTTTTTAAAATACAGAACTCTGGCAATTTGATATTTGGTCCATTCCAAATGCCAAAAAGTGCTCTTGCAGAAGTATTTTATGAACTCCAGAGAAGACAGCAGAGAGGTGTGTACTCCATCAGAGGCAGGGAAATAATGTGAACGTTTCCTTCATTTTCATGGCAGAATGTATAGCAAGGGACTCCCGGGAGTCTGCAAGATCTCCCATCAGCACATCACTTGGCAGAGAGGCAAAGGACTGAAATGGCATGGTAGTGTATTTAGGAGAACAAGTCAATGGGCTTATTCTTCTAAATCCATCAGGTGTCTTTTTGAAAATCTCCCTTTTTTTAATCTGAGCTAACTATATTACTTGTTCTTCAGCAGAGGGCCACAAATTACACTATCCAATTCTTTTTCAACCTATAATTATAAAATGACTAAGTAGAAACTAAAGCATTAGTGTTGGGAGAAACTTCAGCTTCCATTCACTTTCACACACATTTTTAAAAGTGGTATTGCCTTTGTTTTCAGTGGGAATTTACAAAAGGAAACCAGTCATTTCCCATAACTAATTTAATCCAATAGGTTTTTAATTAGTTGTGTAGTTGAACTCTTTTTGATTATCTTTTATATTGAACAGCTGATCAAGAAGGCTATTAATAATGTCAGAAGAATGGCTTCCCATCCAACTCTACCTTATTGTAAGTTCATTGTTTTAACAGATATTATTGTTTTTACAGTACTTTCATAACTCTCCTTGTTTCTCAATATGTATTACTAATTTATAACAGCAAAAGTATATTAAAGATTTTAGAAAACACACATATTGTGTGAACCTCCTATATAATGAAACCATCGCTCTTTTTAAAAAGTTGGGGAAGGACGGGCCTTCAAATGCTATTTTACTTGATCCAAATTGGGAATTTATTCCTGTTTCTCCTACAATATGCAGTAAAACAAAAAAAGAGCAGACAGACTGGGGCCCTAGTCTGTTTAGGACCTCTAGTCGTTGCTATAATACTGCTAAAAGACCATAGGAAACTTTAACTTTACCTTTATTTGTCAGAATCTTTTTTCCCTTAGATGAAGCTTGGATTTTCTATTCAAATAGTAGAACATATGTGGAAAGAGTTATTCAGATATATTATTCTATTACAGACTTGACGGGTGCTCAAGATGGCAGTGTGAGAATGTTTGAATGGGGCCATTCACAACAAATCACATGTTTCCGCTCTGGTGGCAACTCAAGGATAACACGAATGAGATTCAATCACCAAGGAAATAAGGTATTATACAGAAATCCTCTCTACCCACTTCCTGGTTTTTTTGCAAAACAGTATAAACAGCTCTTCTTTGTTGGTTCACTATGTCAATAAATAACACTGTATTCAAACATAATGCATTAAAATACTGGACTCCTTGGAGAGCATGACTCTGAAAAGCCTTGCTTTTCTGCTATTTACTTTTCAAACATCTTTTTAAAGGGGGAAGGGAGGGCCAGACAGCATATCTGCTTGAAGTATGAACCAGAATATATACCCTGGAACCCCCTTCGTAATTGCAGAATTAGAACACTTTGAGAACAGTGTCTCTTTTAAAAAATTAAATTTGCAAAGCTAAACATAAATTATACATACCAAGGTATATTAGGATACAGGTACACAGGACTTGAGTATATCTGATCATTTGTTTTAAAAAGCTGTAGTATAAACACCATTGTTCCAGCACTGTTCTGAGGACTGCTGCTTCAGTAAGACTTTTTAAGTCAAAAAAAACTTCTAAGAGACAGTTACATCTACACTGCCCCGCATTTTCAGACTACTGAGGTGTGAATAGCAGTGTGCACCAAAATGCTGCACTGTAACTCTCCCATTTGGATTCTGCAGGCACAAACTACGATACCCAGTTTGTATTAACATAGTATCTTCAAGAAGATTACATTAATGCAAACTAGGAACCTTTTCCTTTGTACCTGCAGAGTTCAGGTGGGGGAGTTACAGCGTAGCATGTTGGTGTGCACTGCTATTGACAGCCCCAAACTCCAAACTGCAGGGCAGTGTAGACAAGCCTTTATGTCTATTAACAGAAGTCATCAATTTTAAAAATATCCTTTCTGCTTTAGCTGCTGCTGCTCCTTTTCCATAACAACAACAACAGACAATAGAAATAGCATGTGCCTTGAAAATGCTGTAATCCAAGTTAGTTGGTGTGTTGCGTCAAGGGAGAGAAGGATTTGGGTTTGGTTCTGGTGCAGTTGCTTTTCAGAGTTAGACCAGGCACACAATACAAGTGTTTCTGGGAAGATAAAATTTCTGTTTATTATCTACTGGATTGAAGTGGTGGCAATGTAATTTCTCTATCTTAAATATGCCTAGCAAAGTATGCATGCACATGTATTATATTGTGTATTAAAAATATACATACACATTTTCTCTCTTCAGTTCGGGATTGTTGATGCTGATGGATATATATGTTTATATCAAACAAACTGGAAGTGTTGCCCACTTACTGGAAGCACACCCAAACCATATCTGGTAAGCTAAAATGTAAACTTGCAGTGCATACATTTGTTTTGTACTAGGTGGTCTCCTGGCAGCACCAGAAAAGTTAAGAATCCACTAGGATTTTTTTCAGCTAACCTTGTCTTGTTTCTGTTTGGTTGAAATTTAGCAGACAGGTTCTCAATTCATGACCATATTTCTTAATTTGAAGAGAGAGAATGCAAAATAAGATCTAAAATGATTTGGTTATCTTTGGCTGCAAAGCAAATACCACTGGAGGTGTCAAACACTTTTGTTAAAAATTTAAGACTATCGGTAGACTAAGTATAGAGTTAGTCTGAACTATAAAAGCAACAAAGAATCCTGTGGCACCTTATAGACTAACAGACGTTTTGCAGCATGAGCTTTCGTGGGTGAATACCCACTTCTTCGGATGCAAGTGGTGGAAATTTCCAGGGGCAGAAACTGCTGAGCTCCAGTTCATCTGCAAATTTGACACCATCAGCTCAGGATTAAACAAAGACTGTGAATGGCTTGCCAATTACAGAACCAGTTTCTCCTCCCTTGGTTTTCACACCTCAACTGCTAGAACAGGGCCTCATCCTCCCTGATTGAACTAACCTCGTTATCTCTAGCTTGCTTCTTGCTTGCATATATAAACCTGCCCCTGGAAATTTCCACCACTTGCATCCGAAGAAGTGGGTATTCACCCACGAAAGCTCATGCTGCAAAACGTCTGTTAGTCTATAAGGTGCCACAGGATTCTTTGTTGCTTTTACAGATCCAGACTAACACGGCTACCCCTCTGATACTTGACAGTCTGAACTATGAATTCCTCCACTTTTAGTTGATTGAAGAACAATCTTTAATGTACTTTTTATCTTTTAAATAAGCTTTCGTCCTAGCATAAAAGCTAGCTTTGTTACATGACTACTTCCTAACTGTCTACTGTCATTTTCCAGACGTGGCAGTGTCATAACAAAACAGCCAATGATTTTGTTTTCATCAGTTCCTCCTCTTTGATAGCCACAGCTGGACAGGCTACTGATAACAGGTAAAAACTTGATCCCAGATCATAGTTGGAGGCTAAGTATTCATGAATAATACTGTTTTTTAATGTTTCTTGCTACTATGTAGTTTGGGGTTTGGGCAGTTAAGATTGTCACCTACCAACTTGTGATATGGTCGCATCAAATAGAACAGAAGCCCTTTCACCCCTCTTTACAAATGTTTTAGTGTTACCATTTTTATAGATTTGAGAGATTGTCCAGGCTTGGACTAGCTCAAAACTTGAACTTAACTTTTTTTAAACATGACCCTGATAGAGAAAACAAACCCAGCATGTAGGAGATTTCAACCACAAGAGAAATTCAATTAACGTGAATCCTGTGCAAGAACAAAGATGAGTGGGTTGACTGTACAATATTCATGTGCTCATGTTATATGTATATCTATAATTCAGCAGTTCTCAACCAGTGGCCCATGGGCTGCATGTGGCCAAATTAGCACACAGCTGCAGCCCAGCTCAGCTGTGTGCTAAAGACCAGCCTGTGTGGTGGGATCCAGGTTCCCGGCTGCCCAGTGTGGTGGGGTCCGGTCTGCCTAGCGTGGTGGAGTTGGGGCTGCCAGCCAGCCCTGCATGGCCGGGGTCTGAGATCAAGGCTGCCGGCCACCCCCACAGGGGCAGGGGCAGGCAGCCGCCCCCACACAGATCTGGGGTCAGGGCTGCTGCTGCTGCCCTGCCTCCCGGCCCCCTGCAGCCCAGGTAACACATTGTGGGCTGCATATGCAGCCCACAATGATAAATAAGTTGAGAACCACTGCTGTAATTTAATAAAAATCTTAACTGGTGGTTAATTAGTCACATTTTTTTAGGATAAGAATAAGGCTTTGGAAGGAGGGTAGCGGAGTTCTTTATAATAGAACACAGTAAACAAATGCAAGTAATGTTGAATGAGTGAGTAATTTTGGGTTTGTCAATCTGAACTTTCATTTTAATTCTACTAATGTATTTGAGCATAAAAGTGTGTTTTGTGAAATGTTCAGATCTTGTCTGCACTATTTCAAATATATAAAGTACCTACCTTTTTCTCTTCAAACTGCATTAGTAGTTGTCAGTTAAATTAAAAAGGTCAACATATCTTTTTCTTTTACAGAAATATATGTTTGTGGGATACCTTAGTTGCACCTGCAAATAGTTTAATGCATGGTAAGTAAAAACACAACAACAAATGTTGTACTTCAAGTTAATAGTTTTAAATTTATAAATAATTCTGGAGTTTTCTTTTAAGATTTTTAAATTACTGTTTTTACTTAATTTTGATGGTCCATAGCCATAACTATTACCTATATCTTCATTAGTTGCAAAATATGTTTATAAACAGTCTTTCATCATAGTGTCTTTCTCCATAGTGTCTAAATAAATTATGAATGGTGATTTAAAAAGTATTTATGTACTGGGGCAGGTCCTCAGCTGTTATAAATTACCATAGCTTCAATTATCATTGAAGTCATAGGACCTATTTCGGTTTACACCACCTAAGGATTTGCCTCTCTGTGTGGCAAGGTCTCTTAGTGACTTGACAGTAGAAGGTATCAGTACGCAATTCCCTTGCTTTGTTTTTTCTTCAAGATGGATTCAGCAACTCCCTACTTATTAAGGCTATGTTTTAGTCATGGGTATTTTTAGTAACAGTTATGGACTGGTCACAGGCAGTAAACAAAAAATTATGGCCCATGACCTGTCCATGACTTGTACTATATACCCCTAACTTAAACTTGGGTGCTCTGGGGCAGGGGGCAGCACACAGCCCGGGACCCACGCTGCTCCTTGGGAGGAGGGCTGGCAAGCTCCCCAGAAGCAGCTACAGGTCCCTCGTCTCTGAGGCAGAGGCACAGCCATGGAGCTCTGTGCACTGCCCCCACCCCAGCACTGGCTCCACAGCTCCCATTGGCCGGGAACCGCAGCCAATGAGAGCTGTGGGGGTGGCATCTGCAGGCAGAGGCAGTGCACAGAGCTGCCTGGCCACGCCTCCGCCTAGGAGATGAGGGACATGCTGCTGCTTCCAGGGAGCCCTTGCTCCCTCTCCCCCCCCCTCCCCCCCAAGGTAAGTGCTGCCCAGATCCCTCAGTCCCCGCCCCAGGCCTGAGCCCCCTCCCACTCCCAAACTCCTGCTGCTACGGGAGGAGAGGGGGTCGCAGTAGCCCGAGACTGCCCCTGCAGCGGTGGGTGCGGCTGGCCCAGGGTCTGCCCGAGCTCCTCAGGCGGCCCTTGGGTCAGCTGCATCAGCTGCTGCAGACGTCACAAAGGTCCTGGAAAGTCACGGAATCCATGACAGATTTGCAACCTTACTTATTGTGCATGGAATATCAAGATGATTGCTACTACTAGTCAGTGCACAGTGAACACTGCGTTATTGTCACACTTAGTAGGAACCACATCGCTTTTGAGATCATCTTATGGACTACAATTATCTCCATCTGTTAGAAAATTACCTTCTTTGAATAACCAGGTTCTTGTTGGTCCCTGAAGTAGTAGCTTAAGACAAGTTTGAATGTTTCAATGTAAATCGCTATGAGTTTCCTTAAGAGATTGTAAGAGTTGAAAAACCTGCTACTGTGGATGTCAATACAAACACCTGAGTACATGGACCTTGAGATCTGATCAATTCTTTAGGCCTACTCTATACAGGAAAACTACATCTACATTCTAACTAACACTCTGTCCAACTTAACCTAGCACTCAGCATAGATAAATTGTCACCAACTGACATGACATGACAATGTGTGCAGAGTGTTTTATGTTAAAATCTGTTAATTAATGTTATGTAACTTCCCAATATAGAGAAGCCCAGAATCTCCAACTATGTATTGTTGGTTGTAATATTTTTTGAAGTAGGAAGGTGTCAACTATGATATTTAGACGTTCCAAGGATGTTTTAGTACTGGCAGCGTGAGACCTCCAACATATGTCACTCAAATTGAAGCCTTCTGTGATCACATATTTTTTCCCCATATCTAATTTATTTATCTCCTATATAGATAGGTGTGTAAGGAGGCGGTCATCCTGTTCCCTAGTGTGATTTGGTGGTCTGTAGCAGACACTAATACCCCACCTTGTATGTTTTCTGTTAGGACGTTGATCTATTAGCATTAAAAATAATTTTCTTCTGAGTTATCAGTGACTTAAACAGGTCACTGTTTTTGAGAGAGTGCCATTCCCACTCAATTCCTCTTAAAGAGAACAGTTATAACCTATTTAACACTCCAATAGTGCAAATCGGCCCACCAGGTTTCAGTAATAACAATTAGATGAAATTTGTCTCATAAATGAGCAATTCTAATTCCTTTGGTTTCTTTTACCCAGGTTCCTAGCATTGGTGTATAGGCAATTCAGGAGTTCCTCTTCATATCCTTTGCTTCCTTGATTAGCTTTGTTCTCAACATCAGTTTTGTGCTGAGTGCTTGTATCTTCCTTCTTTTTACCCTCCCATTTTTCTGTTAGTTTACCCATTTCTTTGCTATGCTAGCCAGCCTCTCCCCGAGGAAATTGAGCCCTCCTTCTATTGAGAGGGAACCCTTCAATGTCCATAGCATTTGCTGTGGTCCTTAACATGTTGCCTGTAAATAATGGTAAATAGTCTTTTTTTTTTTTAAACTTCTTTTTAGGAAGTTTTAGTTAGGATAGTTTTAGGGATGGACGGAGGTCTCCCTCTATCACCCCTATAGGGGGTGACGACATAAAGGAACTACACAATCTCGAAGAATTCCAGTTAGTTGCTGTACAGATAAGGAACTTTTTTTTTGGTAACATTTTCATTGGTCAGTTTCATGAACACTATTCAGTGATGGGCTGCAGCATAACTGACAAGAATCACCTCAGTTTCTTTCAGCAGCTGCCAGGGAACCTGGGGAGCATATGTTATTTCAGAAACAGCATCTTTTGGTGTTTCTGAAATGAAATTGTTCAGAATCTCTGGTCTGCTGGAAATTTCAGAAAACTTGTTTTTGCTCCATGAAACAGACATTCAGAGTTTTGGCCAGCTCTACTGATTACTGTCATCTTTCTTCTCCTACTGCAGTCCTGATAAGGTTCAAGCACCTCTGTTTGCTGATTCTGGTTACTAAAGAACAGGAACAACATTCAAGGAAACTGAAAGGCAGCAGATGTAAAATAATTAAAGGAAATACTTTTAATACAATGCACAAGTAGTCTGCAGAACTCATTGTCACAAGATATCACTGAGACTGAGTTTAACAGAATTGAAAGAAAGATTAGACATTTATATCAAAAACATCTAGCGTTACACTAGCAAGGATTAAAAAGATTTTTTGGGGAGAGAGGAAACCCTCATGCTTCAGGACATGAGACAATCTATAACTAGACGAGGTAAGAGAGAAATGTTCCCTGTGGGCAGGTTATTTCTTAACTGTGTACTGCAGGGTTTCTTGTGCCTTTCTCAGAAGTATCTGGAACTGGCCACTATCATAGATAGGAATTGTTATGCTGGATCAGATCATTGCTCCATCTAATTCAGTAGTCTGTATTCCTGTTGGTACTGTGTTAAACCGTTAGCGCTGAAGAGGAGGCTAAAGCTGACGTCTTACGTTCTCTAACATCCTTTATTTTGTATTTTAGCTTTTATCTGTCATGATAGTGGGGCAACTGTGCTAGCATATGCTCCAAAACATCAGCTTTTAATATCAGGAGGCAGAAAAGGCTTTACTTGTATACTTGATCTTCGCCAAAAGCAACAACGACAGCTATTCCAGAGTCATGATTCTCCTGTTAAAGCAATTGCTGTGGATCCTGCAGAAGAATACTTTGTAACAGGATCGGCAGAAGGCAATATAAAGGTAACTTTAATTTGGTGGGACAAGGCATTGTATAATGTTTTCATACTAAGTGTTTGCAAAATTCTAATGCCTTTTAAAAATACTAAACTAGAATTTTGCATTGCCAGGGAAATGGATCATTCAGTAGGTCTTAACTTCTAAAATACTGTGATGAGCCTTAACTTTTGTACTTCCTGACTTCAGTGTTTATCTGTGAACCTTGATGTTACCTTAATGGCTTTTTTATAATTAAATATTTTATGAGAATATTAGTGATTGAAAATAAAGACCAAGTATGAAACATCTGATCAAGCTAGGTGGCCTGAGTTTTCATTAATGATTTTCAGTGAGTTGAGAAAGCATAAACATTACTGATTATTTGTTTTAATAATTTTCAGGTATGGAGTTTATCTACCTTTAATCTTCTTCACACTTTCATCAATGAGCATGCTCGACAGTCAATCTTCAGAAACATTGGGACAGGGGTCATGCAGATTGAGACAGGACCAGCAAATCACATATTCTCCTGTGGAGCTGATGGAACAGTAAAAATGAGAATCTTGCCTGATCAATTTAGCCCAGTAAATGAAGTGTTGAAAAATGAAGTGAAATTTATGCTCTGATATTTTTGTCAATACTGTGTGTAACTTTTCTGATGATATTTTTCATGGAAATGCCAACAAATGTCATGTACTAATGATAGTTTTACAATTGGTGCCACAAAGATTTTTGCTTTTCTGTGTTCATATTTATTTCCTGGAGTTTAAATCCGTGATGCCTTAAAGATTAACAAGGTCCTTCAGATTTGGATTATATTGCCTAATGTAGGAATCATAGCTGACGCTGTAAAATATATATTATATATATTTATAACGTGTATACACACACAATATGTTGCTGAAATGGTTCCCCACCTCCCGCCCTTTTGTGGTAACCTCTCCTCTGTTCAGAGCATAGGCTTTTCTCACACTGAACACCTGGCCTTCTCCCAAGCCAGATCTAGATGGAAACCTTATATCATGATTCCCCTTTACTCTGACAACCACAACTGTCTCTCTACAAAATTTTACTCTTTGGAAGCCATGAATAAGTGTTTGCCCCTCTGTCTAGAAAATAAGCAAACCTCTGCCTCTGAAGCAGGTGCTTATCCCACAGAAGGAACTGGCCCATGGGACACTGATATGATGAACCACCACCACCCTCCCATTTGTGGAATCCAAACTGGTTACCTCCACAACTCACCTAAGCCCTTTTTCTCTCACCTAGGGTATAAGAAACTGAAGGATATTCCATAACTTGGGTTTTCTATGCTGTAGCTTGAAACCTTGTCAGCAGAATGGCAGTCTTACCTTTAAAAAAGCCTATATTTTAAACCGTGAACTCCCCCTTTTCAAAATATGCAAATACATGGATATCTTCCTAATAAAACTGTGTAAAAAGAATGTGTGAAGCTTTAATCTTGACAAGACAAACTACAGACAGGTGTTGTATAGGATAAGGAATTAGAATTTATCTTTAGATAAAGGGTATTTATTTAAGTAACTGTAAAGAGAGGAAGCAACTGAAATATTTTACATTTTTTCCAGTGAGACTTTTGTATTTAGCCAAAAGATGCTGAATTTGTTTCCAGTACTTGTGTCTATCTTTCTAAGCACCTTTTAAAAAGAAGAAAGCAAATAAAAATACAAGAGTGAAGTACGTACTTTATGATCTTAGTTGTATAAAATATATTGTAGAATTACAAATTATATAAAAAATCAAAGAAAAATGTATTGAAGGTGTTTGGAGCTTTTTCTTTTTTGCCAAAATGTAAAACAGCATAACCTAAATACCTGACCAAAATATTAAAAATGCACAAAGCCTTTGAATCTTTTTTTAACAAGCTAAAACTGTTTCTGACATTATTTTATGTTACTTTTCCTGACCTATTTCAAAAACGTAGAAAGCTTGATTTATAATTAGGCTAGATACCAGGCAGATCAGTTACTCAAATGAAAATGGTATACTGTTTTGTTAAAAGATACATTGTAAAATACAGCAACAATATTTCATGTCAAATAAACTGAGGAAATAAACAAAGCACAGAAATGAAGGGCTTGTAAAATAAGCTTTGTAATATTCTCAGGATACTTTTAAGAGTAGAATTGTTTAAAAAGATTTTGTAAATTGTATTATAGTTTTAAATGTATGTTTAGCAAATTGCCATGTGAACACTAAGATGGTTTTTATGCACATAATCTGCACTTACAAATTGTGCAATACAGTGATTTTTTTTTTTTTGTGCTAAGGAGAAACCTGTGGCAGCATTTCAAAGAATTGCTACAGCTGTTTAATATGAGGAAGAATAATTAAAGTTTCACTAACATTTTGTTCATGGATTGACACTGAGTTTACAGTACAGTGACAGAACAGAGAAGTGGCTGACTTAAAATGGCACCATTTTACTCTGTAGATCTGTGTGCATTATTGTATCTGCTTACTGACCAATATATTGGTAATACTTATTCCTGTTAGCATCACAAAGCCCACATAGCTATCAGTGGCTCATGCATTAACACACTTAAAACCCGATCTTGTAAATGCTTAGTCATGTGAATAATTTTACTCAACTGTTCATAATTAAGTATTTGCACCATTCGGGCCTAAATTTCATTTTCAGAACTTTAGTTAATTGCAAACCAGGATAATGTAATTTAACTTTTCAGATTCCCAGCTCAGTTTAGTGCACTGGCAATTTGGGAAAGCCATCCTTTCATTTGTAAACTGAGCAGATTTGATATGGAGGTCATTCAGATGTTGAACTTCACTATCACTTTAGTCATCTTTCTGAGCAGAACTGCACTTTTTTCCGTCAGTTTACTAGGCAAACCTGTGCTTATACCGGAAAAGCAATGTCTGGGAACAAATGAGTCTTTTCAGTGAAGTTTATAATTATCATAACATAATAAAATTAAATTATATAAAAATATGATGTATTTACCACAGATGCATAATCTTTAAAATAAAAGACCATGCAGAGATTCAACCTTTTAGAATGCCATTGTTGCTGCTACTTTTTATAAATCATACATTTCTACTCTTGTATGTTTCTTGATATCTGACAATTTCAATAAGTAATTTTTGTGTGTGTGTGTGTTAGTAACAATCAAAGTGAGTTGTCTTTTGTTGTATTTGTGCCTTTTTAAAAGGGACACTGTCAACTTAAAATCTAGTCACTATGAAAAATTGAGTTAAAAGCAGTTTTGGCTACTACTTTTGGCCTTGAGAGAGAGAGACAGACACATTTGCTAATTTTTGTGCTTTTACAATCAGTTTTTCAATTTTTCTCTTGTGGCTTTGTAAGGAACCTAATCAACAGGAAATTTAAGCACTGTCACCTGCACAAATGAAGCAAAAAAGTCATGTTTCTGTATTTAGTTAATATAGGTGTCATTTTAAAGTCAGTCAATTTTAAGTCAGAAGTGTGGGATCAATTTTTTAAAGTTAGGGTGTGAATTGCAGTACTTAACGGGATCACATCCTCATGTTGCTAGCCAAGCCAGTTCTCAGTTTCATGATCCCAAGTAGTTTGGCACTACTGCCTTTCTAATTGATTTAGAAGCCAAAACCCTCTTGATTATCTACCCACATCCTCAGATGAGGTCACATGTAAAATAGAAAACCATTAGCTGCTAGCTGAAGCTGCATACCTATAGAGCAAAATATGCTGTCTGAAGGACATTTGTATTTATTATACATTAACGTGGCATGCAAGAGATTTTCTTGTTCTGCATTTTAGGAAACTTAGCTGCTAATTATAGGAAATTAATATTTAGAACTATATTCAGCAAATATTGGGGTGCCCTTGAATTTTAAAAGTTATGTACCACCTTCATCTTATTCTACATACAAAGGAAACTGCAAATTATTGTACCTGGCACTCCTTATAAAAAGAGGGTAACAGTGTTCAAAGGGCACAGGGTCAAACCTGGAGCATGGTCAAAGGGTAGGAGACTAAATATTTAACTTTTACTAGAAATAGCCAGCCAACTGCTCAATCACAGGTTCAGCACATTGAACAAATAACTTTCTAAAAAATAAAAAACACCTACATCATGTAATTTTCTTCCTTCCTTTCTTCTTCTTGCTCTAAAATCCATTTTTGTTTGTAACTTGATACTGATTTTGTCTTTTGCTCATATTAACTCTATAAAAATATTTGGGTTTTTTTTTATTTTTATTTTCCTTGTACATTGCCACAATGCGTCTCACCATCTGTCCCTATTCTGTATATCTGTCTTTTTTTCTCTCCCACTTTTTCACACAATTGGTCTATTACTGCACTGACTTCTTTCTACTATCCACTCTCCTCCTCCCCCACAGTCATGCCTTTCAACCTGCAACAGTCCAAATGTAGATCATCAGAAGATTCCCAAAATGACATAACATTGATGCAGGAGACTTCAACAGATGTGAGATTCATTCCTGTAGTGTACATAACTATTAAAGTTATTTAATTCTGAGGTAATTACCCAATAAATAGAGACACCAAGTTTGTAGGCAGTGTAGGTAACTTTTTAGCAGTGATTCTCAAACTTTTGTACTAGTGATGCCTTTCACATAGCAAGCTTGAGTGTTGACCCCCTTAAAAATTAAAAACAGTTTATATATTTAACACCATTATAAATGCTAGAGGCAAAGCAGGGTTTGGGGTGGAGGCTGACAGCTCACGATGCCCCCCCCCCACTAACTTGTGACCCCCTGAGGGGGCCCAGACCCCCAGTTTAAGAACCCCTGCTTTACAGCAACGGCCTTTCCTCCAAAATTTAGTCCACTTGAGGTATGCTCAACCTCTCAGCAATAGATTCCACTTCTATAAAGGTTTTATTTGTAGAACAGTTTGAGAACCATGACTAACAGACAATACAGAAGCACAGAATAAATTATTCCTCCTATTTCACATGTGTGGGGGCAAGCATGGATTTCCAAAAATTCATTCTCAACTTTCTTACCCTTTCTTCCGCTCCCCGCTGATTATCTGCTAGCATATGCATCCTGAACCAAAAAAAAAAAACTTCCACTTCATTCTGTTGTGAAATCTAACATGTCATACCAATGTTATTGCTGGCTCACTGGACCAGCAGGGAGAAAAGGCATGAGGCACCATCTCTGCACAACATGAGGTGGAGGAACATATGTGTGGGGTTGGGGGGTGGGGTAGGCCAGAAGACAAATCAAAGACCCAGCGAGATGAACCCCTGGAAGTTGGAAGGGAGCATGGGAACAAAGAAAATTACAGGGGAAAAAAAGAAACTAGAGTATGCTAAGTTCAAAACAGCCTCCAAGAAGTAGCACTGCCAGAGGCAACAAGGTAAGAGGTTTCCATGACCAGGAATCAAACCTAAGTTGTGTTGGAGAAAGCAACAAAGCCTGATCACTAACCACATCACTATGGCCAACTGGGGTTAATAAAATGCTCTGATTGCTTATGAACTCATCTCCATCTGTGCAGATGGCTAGCTGATTGTGGGGTCAAGTGCAGGTAAGGTCCCCGGTAGAGTCAAGCTCTCATGGGGCAATCCTAGTGAGCCCTCTGTAGGTTTCTTGGGCTTCCTGGTGCTTGGGAGAAATTCAGAGTTCCACCAGTACAAATCTGCAATTCAAACAGGGCTCCTGCCATTGTGCGCTGACAAGCTTGCCTGGCTTCTGATTGGTGGAAGCAGAGCCACACACCCAGTTCTGAGCCAGTCAGGAGGCAGAGTGCCCTGATCTGGCGTTCTAGGCCAATGGAAGTAAAATTGGACACATCTGCTTTTCTGTGCCCCAACAGGGGGACTTTTTTTTTTTTTTTAAAATAAGTGCAGCTAGTTCTGTGGAAGAGCATTCCTGCTGTCGCTTTCTGGCTGATCTAGGTGCTCCATTCTTGGCTTCTGACCCGTGGATGGGAAAATTTGCTCTAGCCTCATGGTCTACCACTTACCCTCCAGAGGTGGACTATTAAGGCTCTCCCATACCTTCAGATGCCAACTATTAAGCCACCCATGTTTCAGCAGAACATGGGATGAAAACGGTCTTGCCAAGGCATGACTTGCACAATCAACCCATTATGATTAGCCTCCTGGAAAGCTTTAAACAGCAGTTTCGGGAGTACTACCATGAAAAGGATCGGAAAACAGAGGCATGGATTATAAATCCCTTTAATGCAGAAATGACTGCAAGTGCTGTTATGTCACTTACAGTGAAAGAAACATTAATGGACTTTTCCTGAGAAAAGACATCAATGCTGAGATTTTCTAAGCAATCTATTGCTAACTTCTGGATTTCTGTACAAGGAGACTATCCAGATCCGTCATCTGCGGCTTTGAAAGCACTCATGCCATTTTCATCCACCAACCAGTGTGAAGCTGGCTTTTCAGCACTGACTTGACTGAAAAACAAATACAGGTTCTACCTCACTGTTGAAGATGACCTCCATCTTTACTTCAGCCACACAGAGCCCTACTTCAAGGATTTGTGTTCATCAATACAAGCTCACCCCTCCCATTAGGTGCATATTTATTTTTATTTTTTACTGTTGGATAGAAAGATTGTCTTGTTATTATATTGTAAATTAAAATATTTCATGGCTACTTTTTGTAGATACAGCCTTGTAATGCATATTTTATTTAAAATACTAACTATTCTGAGTAACACAGGGCACTGGGGTCATGTAGTAATTTTTCTGGTCAGAATGGGGATGCAGTGCAATAAAATTTGAGAACGCTGGCCTAGACTATCAGGGAGAAACCACGTGCATCAGTACGGCAGCTGCTCATACTGCTGGGCCCCCATTAAGCGAAATGCAGTAGGGGAAAGCCTGCACTCCAGCAACCATGGGAGAGGGGTGACAAAATATGCAAGGGCCATAGCAAAAGACTGACTATGCCATCTCTGAGGATCAAACTCAGGATCTTCAAATTATGAAACTGACTGCCGACTGCGCTAAGGAGGCTCTGCTGGAAGTCACTAGGTACTGCCTGCCATCTTGAGGGTCACTGGCACCTGACAGCACAGCACAATTCAGCTACAGGCAAAACACAAGGACAGCTTGCGTCATTACTGTCCTGTATGCAGACACATCCCTCCTGGCTACCCTGCAGCTGGCCACTCCCCACTATGCTTGCTGCATATAACCAACCCTACTATCCCTGAGGAGGAGGGACAATGTGAAAGCCTTCCATGGCAGTGAGAGCACCAAATTCTGACCAGGGATAAGGGGCAAGAAACTCCCTGTCTGCACAATGTTGGCACAAGCTGGAGTACCATATAAGTGAGATGGCAAGACCGGGACTGGCCACAGGACAGGTCAGAAGCCCATCAAGATCAGGCCCTGGAGATTGGAGTTTGAAAGAGGATGCAAATAATATGGAACAGAAGAAGAAAAAGGAAAGAAAAAAAAGGGGGGGGGAGGAGACCTGAAAGGGAAAAACAAGAGGTTGTGGAAGCTCCTTCACTGGAAGTTTTCTGTCTTGGATAGTTTTGGCCCAACAAATTCTACATCTTGGCAGGGGGTTAGACTAGATGTGATCCCATCTAACCCCATGGTTCTATGACAAGACACTAGAACTTGCTGCATTCAAAACACCTGTCTGAGGATGAAAGCAGCCTCCAAAGATCAGTCTTGGCAAAGGCACCAAAGCAGGGCCCTTGACCATGAACTGAGCCCATGGCCATGGTGCTGAGAGCACCAAACGCTCACCACTTGACCATCAGGGAAGAACCATGGGCTTTGCTTGGGCAACTGCTCATACGTGAGGCAAAACGCAGTCGGGGAAAGTCTGTACTCCAGCAACCACAGGGGATGGGAAACCTGAAGGAGAAAGGGCCATGGTGAAAGACTCACCTTGTCTTCTCTGAGCATGGAACTAAGAAGGTTCTGTCAGAAGGCGCCAGGCATTGCCAGAGTTCAGCTGCAAGACAAAATAAAAGAACAGCTTGCAGGGAGGATTTGATTTAAATCACTAGTCAGGAAGACTCAATTTAATCATGGATTTCTACATAAAAGTGTATTCTTGTTGGTTGTTATAACCTTAATACATATTCTTCACAACTCAGAGATAGATGTAGGTTTCATTTTTAGAAGGTACATACTATACATTTTAAATGATTTATTTTGAAAACTTTTCAGATTACTTTTACAGCTATATCGGAAAAAGAATGATTGGTTATTTCATTTACCAAAGGTAATTGAAGCAGATATTTATGAAGTCACTGGGAGGTGAACTGTCTCCAATTCAACAGGTTAATCACTAATATTTGGAGGATTTTCTTGCCATGCTGTATTAGGAGGAGAACATGGCCAGACAGACATTTAAATTGTTTTATTTAACTAAAAACAACAACGTTATGTATTCTGGATTTTTTTCTTCAACAGCAAACAGAATATTTTAACGAAACAAGCATATGAATTTTTGAATATAGTTAAACATTCAAGTTTTTGTTAAATATGTTTTTAACTAAAATCATTAAATTAAATGATTGTATTTAAAAAAAAAATTTAAAACGACCATCAGTCAGGTCAACATGAGAAACTTAAAATATTGGCTTCTGCAGCTAACTCAGTTGTCTTCACCTTCATTTTCCTGTTTGTTCATAATCTGGAAAAGAAAAATAAGTTTTCCTGTTTTTTTCAGGTCCCAAACGATCTCTCAATTTGGAATGAATTAGTCCAAAGGAAGAAAATATTATTTCTATTCCAGCAGAAGAAGCTACTGTTGTTAAAAGTGAGATTATCACTTCAACAGTCTCTGATTCCAAGTGCTGAAGTGACTTCCAGTTCCCTGGTGTGACTTTCTTTAAAACATCATCAGCAAACATATATTTCTTGAATGGTTCACCCTTAGCTCTAAAGTTTATTATAATTGGCATTATGGAGGGATGATTGCTGGACGTCCATGTCATAGCCAACTCCTCTTCTTCAGTAGGTAAGGTTTGACCCTGGTACTGAGTATTGAGACCATTTGCAAGAAAATGAGCTGGAGATAGAGCTTGTCCTATTCGTTTTTCGAATGCTTGTAATTTAACTTTTAAGATCTCACTCAGTTCCTTCCAAATTTCAACAGCATCAGCAATAAAACAGCTATTTATCTGCATTTTGTTCAAGGCATCAGAAATAGGCTTCAGCGTACTCAGCATGTATTCAACATTTCTCTTAATCCCAATGTTGAGAACTTTGGCTGTGACAGTGCCATCTATTTTTTCACGATTTTGTTCACAAACTGTCATCAGATTAGGCCAGTTCTTGATACAGTGCTCAAAACAGTCCACTACTGAGTTCCATTGCACATCTTGTGGGAGAGTTAGCTTGTTTCCTCCCTCTTTTTTTCAGAGCAGCTGCTGCAAAGTGGTTGTTACGGAAGTATTTTGCAATTTCAGCTATATTAGCCTTTATTTCTGGAACACTGAAGTCTTTGGCGAGGAGGTGCAGCAAATGAGCACTGCAACCGTGTGTTGTTAGCCTGGGAGACTCTTCACTCTCTTCTAAATAATTTCTTCTTATCTTGGATACATTTGCAGCATTGTTTGTGACCAAGCTGCATACGAGACATTTGGAAAAAAAAAATCAGTTTGTTCTAGCTTGTACTGCTACTTCTAGTAAGTATTCTGCTGTATGTGCATTTCCTGATGTATCAATTGTTTCTGTAAGGAAGACATTCCCTTCTTCTGTTGTCACATAAGTACATACAACAGGATCATTGAGGACATTGCTCCACCCATCAAGACTCTGGTTAACAATTTTACCCTCTAGACCTTTTGCACACTGCTCAATTTCTCTTTCATACACTTTATCCAGCAATTTGCCTGTGACATCTGCTCTGTTGGGTGGACTGTATCCTGGTCTTAATGACTGAACCATGTCAATGAAGAGTGGTCTTATTAGTATAATTTGGACAATGGACTTATTTACTTACTTATGTACTGAGGTGATTTCATATCCAATTCTAAAGGGAATTTCCCATAGACTTACAACCAAATCACAAGTTTAACCTATAACTCATGACCTTGAGGATACCAAATATAGCTCTAGAAACACTAGAAAACATGCCTTGTATTTTCCCCTCCATTTAATATATAAGGATAAATGTAATTCATGTTCATTTTCAGAAATTTAATATGTATTTACTCTGAACACCTTTAGAACCTGTTTCTCAAGTTAGTAGCTCTGCTTGTTAACTGACACTCTTCATAAACTCATATCCCGTGGACTCAGTTTCACCCCCTATCTTTAACAGGGAAAGTGTTTTTGTTAAAGCAGTTCAAAATTAAAGGAATGGGAACCTATACACCAGTCAGATCATTCAAACCTGACAGCTATGAGCATGTGCACGGGTGGAGAGGAAACATTTTTTTTTTAAAAATCGTACATTTGTAAAATTTCAAAATCCGTTAGCTGTTGTACCTGACGCTGTATTCAGTGTCACTCCCAGAGTTATTTTTTTGTTTTTGCTTGTGTAATTCTCTATTGAATGCGGGACAAATGGTGTGCAATGAAGATGTGAATACAGTTCTTTTTATTGGTAATATTACAACGATGTTTGAGGGGCGCCAGGAGCATCATTGAAACGAGGAGGAAAACTCTGGTCACAGCTCAGCGTAACTGCTATTCTTATAATAGCCTGTTTTCTTACTGGTCCTGGTAGGGTCATTTGGAATTCTTGCAAGGAGAGGAGACGTGAAGAGCTGAAGCACAGGCCAGACTTCAGCTGAATTGTAACTTTTAGTGAATGTAATTACATGACACAATTACATTCCCAAACTAGCGAGCACACCGCTGTAACGATGCACGCTGCCTGTGCTGAGCGCCGCTCCGGCTTCGCACGTGCACTGGGGAGCGCTAGGGACGGGGAAGTACTGAGTAGACTGGTGCAGGTAGAGCAGCTCCCAGGCAAGGAGAGCTCCCCGCGGGGCAGCTCGCTGAAAGGGGGAGAGTTTCCGGGACGCCAAGACCTTCCCCGCCACCGCGCTACAGTCCAGCACGCGCGCTCCTGCCTCTCACTCAAAACCAGGCAAAACCAGAGACTCTTGGACAACGTCAATGGCTCCCACCGCTGCGCGCCCTCGCGGGCCCCGCTGTGTCATTGCCCGCCCCGCGTTCAGAGGTGCGGGCTGGTGTCGCCCTCGCGCGCACTCCGCTCCCAGGCCTCCCGGCAGCGACCGCGGGGAGAACACCCGGGGTCCGGGCCGCCCAGACCCGGCCCCGTCCGCACCCGGAGCCTCAGCGAGCCCCGACCGCCCCGGCCCGGCTGCCGCCAACGCCGCAAATCCGGGGAGAGGGGAAGCGCCCGCGCTCACCTGGTCCGGCCCCTCGCTGCTAAACCCGCCTCCGAGCGCTGGCCCCGCCCCCGCCCGGCTGTGCCCGCCCCCGGGGCTCTGGCCCCGCCCGTGCCCCTGCGCGTGGGGACCGGGGCGGTTGAGGGAGTTTCCCCCAGGTCCTGGCAGCTGCAGCAGCTCCCAGCCGGGACTCGAGTCGCCGCACGCGCTGCACAGGGACTTGCTTTCTCCGCGGGGTTCGGTGCTGCTGCGCCTTCCCCCGCACACAGTAAGTGATGCCCCCGCCCGGGCTGCGGGAGGGAGCGGTGCCGAGGGGCTCGAGCCTCGCCCCGCGGCCGGGCGTGTGCGTGACACGCGGCGAGCTGGCTCTGCCCGCCTAGAGCCCCGTGTGTAATCAGAGCAGCCCGAGCCGGCAGACAGCCGCTCTCCGGGTGATTTCGCCTTTTCTGCCCTGCCTGGGTTGGCTCCTTTGCTCGTTTGTCTAAAATCTAGTGAAGAGTCTGGGAGCAGTTTATAGCACACGCTGTGCACGCTTCCCTCCCCAGGAAATTGAACTGTTGTCACTTGGTCGGCATCTGATTATTTGCAGATAAGCAAACACAGCAGTCAAGTCTTCCTCTTCTAGATCTTGCTTCAGGAACCTAGATAATCATGCGAGTCAGCCTGTTAAAGTCAATGGGGCGACTCGTGCCTAAGTATCTTGTTAGATTGGGGCCCTACAACCTGTGGCTGCTTCTCCTTCCTCTGGGGGGATCCCTTCGGACTCTGTCCCTCTCTATTTGTTGGCTCCTTCCATGAGGTAGACCAAGCCCTCTCTTTATCTTGCTGGTTACTGTACACCGAATTGCCTGTCACTCGAATCAGTTCTGACTTTAGAAAGGGAGAAGTTAGGGTCTGAGGAAGAAACCCCCTTAAAGACCAAATATTGTTGTAACCAGCCAACTTGGCATAAAAATTATGCGCAGGATGTAAGAGCTAAACATGCATGTATGTTTCCCATATTTGAACATAAATGTGCTTTGACAGAAGACAGTTTTTCAAACAAGTTGCCCCACTGGTTGCTAGCAACAGGTGGCAGAATATGTATGTAGAATGACTTAAAGTTACTAACAGAGAAGTGCCCCGAAAAGAGAGCTAATATCATGCCCAGTCTGAGCTGGACTAACATTGGAGTTATCCATGTGTCCCTGGGGAGCAATGATGGTTCAAAATAAATTGTTGCTATTATTTTTTTTTAAGCTAATTTCTAGTCTGACATGTTTATACCTGGAAACACTTGGCTGTTTTCTTAACCATAAAAATATTTCCTTACTGAGGTGCCAACATGAAGTAAATAAGTGGTGCTATTGTTTAGGTTCTGAAATTTTTCACCTGTAGCAGCTTTGGTGGAATTAGAAAAATCTAGAGCAAAATACAATTATCAGTTGTGTTATTCAGCATATACAAGTTGTGGGTATTTTAATTGTTTTAAAGCTATAAAATCTTGCTTATTGAAGTTTATAAAAACTGTTTAAAGCTTACTTTAAATTTAATGGTTTTAGCTTGGGAGGATTTTTATTATGCCAGAATTATCTTGGGATAAAACTTTAAATGTTATAAATAAATTTGCAATGAAAAGTAACTAAATTGCCTACCTCTCTCCTCCCCTTCCTCTCCTCTAAAGAAAATAAATTATTTTGTCTGGCAAAAGAACACCTAATACATCCATTAACATATGTAACTTGCTTTTTTTTGTAGATTTTAAGGCCAGAAGGGACCATTCTGACTAGGTTGACCTCCTGCATAACACAGCCCCTTCCCCCGCCCCCGCAAAACAAAACAAAAAACCTATATCCAGCCCATAACTTCTCCTTGAGTTGTCATGTATCTGTCTTTGAAAGTAACACGACCTGGGAGATAAGGTAGAAACAGCTATTTGTAAAATATATAGTGTATAATTGACTTATTGTGAGTTAAGGAGAGCACTTCAGAATTCAGCGCAAGGAGCTTTTTCTATTTGGAAACTTAGACCTTTATCTAGACAGTTGCATGATCAGATTTTTTACTGTGAAAGTTTACATAAATTCCAACAGCCTATGTGTATATGATGGAAATTATATAGAAGCATACGAATAGTCAAAAGAAACCGAAAAACCCTATGTGGTATTTTAGTCTGTATAAAAGTTTTGCTTTACCTAATGTTGCATGACATTCTGAAATACTATACTTAACAGCCTACAGAAACGGCATACAAATTGTTTGCTCAGTGAAAGAAAACTGACTCATCTGGTATATAGAAAGAAAAATGTCCGTTAGCTGTCTGGTTGTTGTGTTCATTGGTTGGATTAACTGTTAAAGAATCATTTATCTGTTGTCAGCTTTAAATAGCAAATTCCATTTGAAAGACAGTCAAAAGCATGGTGGCGTGCTTACAACTGTTTGACTGGGGGATTAGCTTTTTAGCCTCTAAAGGTCTGGATTGAAATCCTGTTTAGGTTTTATGTGAAAAGAACTTTTGTGGTCTCAACCTAATCCCTTGTGGACATCACCAAAACAGCAAACTGACCGTATCTGTTCAGGAGGCCCAGGGCACTAGTAGCAAGCGTGTTGCAGATCAGGCTGAAGTGCATTAAATCCATGTTAGAAAACTTTCACTAAGCCTACATGTTTTATGCCTGGTTCTATCCCCTGCGGCTCTTCCCTTACTCGCACAAGCATTAAATCCACCAAAGTTTTAGAAAATAAAACATTTTTTATATTTACCATTGTTCGTAGTTTTAACTTTTTTATATTATGCATTCTTGTGAAGAACTTTAACTGTTTGTGGCTTAAGTTTCATGTTGATATATTTAACTCTTCCAGTAATTAAGGAAGGGCTCATTAAATAATATGGTGCTAGAGAGACGATATAGTTTGAGTCACTATGGTTTCAAGTCAGGTGGGACACAGTCTGGTCCTCAGAGCATGGCCTGTAAGTATCTTGTTGTCATGTGTTATGAAAAAAGACACTACCATATGTTGCAGATTTCAAAATTGAACTGTTCATCTTTTAAACAAACAAGCTAACACAACATCATGCACGTTACGCGTATTGAGTACTTTTTTGTGTTTAAAACAATGTTTAAACGTTGTATAGAAGATGAGAAAAACATTCTTGAGATTGTTAACAGGTCAAATGTGTTGCTGGAAAATTGTTCATGCATGCTTGCAACTCTCCTGTGGAGCCTCCCTCCTCTGTCAAAGTAAGAGGGCCTAAAGGGGAATTGGAGATAAGATCCAAAGAAGCCAGAAAAAGGTATTGGCTGTAACTGGGGCGAGAGGATCAGAATTTATATTTGGAGGATTGGCTAAGCTTAGAGGATTTGGGAGGTTTGTGAGGGTGAATAAATTGTGCTATGCTAGAGCATTTCTTTTCTCTTCTTTTTTTTTTTTTTCAACTCTGAAGTCAAATTTCATGTGAAACTCTGTTCTAGAGATCTAAGCAGAAGCACATACTGCTCAGATTTCAAACAGAAGCCACCTATGGTTTGCACAGATGACAGAAAGCTGTATACTCCCCTTCTGTAGTTGACATCAACTGATTAAACTTGAGCCATAGTGAACATAGTAAGTAAATGTGTCTGTTAGGGGTAAGTTCTTCTTAAATTTGTACTGCTACACAGTGGGAAATAGTTCTTGTTTTAAATGACCAATGGTTAGAAATGTTAACTTTGTCCAATGTGTTATCTCAGTCTATTAAATTATGTGTGAATCTGAGAGCAGTAAAATGCCTGAAAATCTGTAGTGAAAATATTCTGGGCCAGCAAAACAAAACACTGTACATACCAAAAATACTGAGTAACATATCAGGTGAGTATCTTAAACCAGTGGTTTTCAAACTTTTTTCCTGGGGACCCAGTTGAAGAAAATTGTTGATGCCCATGACCCAACGAAGCTGGGGGTGAGTGGTTCAGAGTGTGGGACGGGGCTCTAGGCTGGGGGAGGGGATTGGGGTGCAGGAGGAGGTCAGAGCTCTGGGCTGAGAGTGCAGGCTCTGGGGTGGGGTGGGGGATGAGGGGTTTGGGATACAGGAAGGGCTCCAGGTTTGGGGGGGCTCAGGGCTGGGGCACAGGGTTGGGGCGTGGACTTAGCTCCAGCGGCTCCTGGTCAGCTGCACAGCCAAGGTGCAGAGGTAGGCTTCCTGCCTGTCCTAGCACTGCAGACCGTGCTGTGCCCTGGAAGTGGCCAACAACAGGGCTGGCTCCTAAGTGGAGGTGCACAAGCAGCTGTGCTCAACTCTCACCCTCAGGCACTGCCCCCCTGCAGCTTCCATTGGCCAATTTCCAGCCAAAGGGAGTGCAGAGCTGGTGCTTGAGGTGGGAGCAGCGTGCAGAGACCCATAGCCCCCCTGCTTAGAAGCTGGACCTGCTGCTGGCCACTTCCGAGGCACAGCGCAGTGCCGAAAAAGGTAGGCACTAGCCTGCCTTAGCTGGGCAGCACTGCCAACAGGACTTTTAACGTCCCGGTCAGCAGTGCTGACCAGAGAAAAGCAACCCAGTGCCTGACATGCTGCGACCCAGTACTGGGTCGCGACCCACAGTTTGAAAAACACTGTCTTAAATCATCTCCCATGGTCCATTTATTTACAAATCTTTTAGAGCTTCATATATTAGTTAGAACTAAAGGGGAATTTCTAGATACATACTTGGCCAAAAAAATTAAAAAACTTATAAAGTTTGGCTTTTTGTTCATATTTGGACACCTAAATAATTAGTGAGTTTTTTTTTTTTTATTGCAAGTGTAGAGCACCTGGCATCTCCATTGACGGACTTTTTTTGCCCTCAAAAAGGCCAATTGTCAACATGCCTAAAGAAGTTGTTAAACTGGTATATATCGCATGGAGGATAAACAAAATGAAGTGCCATGTGTTCGCAGGGTCGCCCAGAGGATTCCGGGGGCCCGGAGTCTTCGGCGGCGGGGGGCCCTTCCGTTCTGGGACCCGCCGCCGAAGTGCCCCGAAGGCCCGCGGCGGGGGCCCCCCTGCCGCCGAAGCGGGACCCGCCGCCGAAGTGCAGCCCGGTCTTTGGCAGTAATTCGGCGGTAGGGGGGCCCCCCGCCGCGGGTCTTCGGGGCACTTCGGCAGCGGGTCCCGGAACGGAAGGGCCCCCCGCCGCCGAATTACCGCCGAAGACCGAGCTGAACTTCAGCGGAGGGTCCCGCTCCGTCTTCGGCGGTAATTCGCCAGCGGGGGGTCCTTCCTCCCCGGAGCGGAAGGACCCCCCACCGGCGAAGACCAGGAGCGAAGAAGCTCCTGCGCCCGGCCCCACAAGAGTTTTCCGGGCCCCCCGGAGCGAGTGAGGGACCCCGCTCCAGGGGCCCCGAAAAACTCTCATGGGGGCCTCTATGGGGCTCGGGGTCTGGGGCAAATTGCCCCTCTTGTCCCCCCCCTCTGGGCGGCCCTGTGTGTTTGATGAGTAATAAAGAATGAAAAGCGTTCACACCATAATCTGCATTGATTTTAGAATGGAAACCAACAAAAGAGCTTTAAAAAAGAAACTTTTTAATATAAACTTTAGTTGTTAGTGAAATTGACATTAATTTTGTGAGTTCAAGTGCTAATATTAATTTCCCAGACAAAAACTATAGAACAGGGGTCAGCAACCTTTCAGAAGTGGTGTGCCGAATCGTCATTTATTCACTCTAATTTAAGTTTTTGTGTGCCAGCAATTCATTTTAACGTTTTTAGAAGGTCTCTTTCTATAAGTCTTTAATATATAACAAAACTATTGTTGTATGTAAAGTAAATACGTTTTTTAAAATGCTTAAGAAGCTTCATTTAAAATTAAATTAAAATGCAGAGCCCCCCCGGACCGGTGGCCAGGACCCGGGCAGTATGAGTGCTACTGAAAATCAGCTCACGTACCGCCTTTGGCACTCGTGCCATAGGTTGCCTACCACTGCTATAGAATCATAGAACTGGAAGGGACCTCGAGAGGTCACCTAGTCCAGTCCCTTGCATTCAAGACAGGACTAAATATTATCTAGACCATCCTTGACAGGTGTTTGTCCAACCTACTCTTAAAAATCCCCAATGATGGAGATTCCACAACCTCCCTAAGCAATTTATTCCAGTGCTTAACCACTCTGACAATTAGGATTTTTTTCCTAATCTCCAACCTAACCCGCCCTTCCTGCAGTTTAAGCCCATTGCTTCTTGTCCTATCCTCAGAGGTTAAGAACAACAATTTTTTGCTGTCCTCCTTGTAGCAACTTTTTATGTACTTGAAAACTGTTATGTCCCCTCTCAGTCTTCTCTTCTCCAGATTAAACAAACCCAGTTTTTTCCATCTTCTCTCATAGGTCATGTTTTCTAGACTTTTAGTCATTTTTGTTGCTCTTCTCTGGACTTTCTCCAATTTGTCCACATCTTTTCTGAAATGTGGCACCCAGAACTGGACAAAATACTTTCGGTTGAGGCCTAATTAGTGAGGAGTAGACAGAAGAATTGCTTCTCATGTCTTGTTTACCATACTCCTGCTAATACATCCCAGAATGATGTTTGCTTTTTTTGCAACAGCGTTACACTGTTGACTCATATTTATCTTGTGATCCACTATGATTCCCGGATCCCTTTCCGCAGTACTCCTTCCTAGGCAGTCATTTCCCATTTTGTATGTGTGCAACTGAGTGTTCCTTCCGAAGTGGATGGAGTACTTTGCATTTGTCCTTATTGAATTTCATCCTATTTACTTCAGACCATTTCTCCAGTTTGTCCAGATCATTTTGAATTTTAATCCTGTCCTCCAAAGCACTTGCAACCCCTCCCAGCTTGGTATTGTCTGCAAACTTTATAAGTGCACTCTCTCTATGCCTTTATCTAAATCATTGATGAAGATATTGAACGGAACTGAACCCAGAACTGATCCCTGTGGGACCCCACTTGTTATGCCCTTCCAGCATGACTGTGAACCACTGATAGTGACTCTCTGGGAACAATTTTCCAACCAGTTAGGCACCCACTTTATATGTTAAATTGGAGTTTAGATTTATGATTATGGATCAGTAATTTAGGCAAAATACATTACAGGGATGTTGCCATTATCCCCAGACCACTTGTTTTCTTCAGGATATTCAGTTAAGATTAAATTTAAAAGAAATGCCAACATGTTAAGGTATGGAAAATGCACAATTAAGGCACCCAACCAACCTTCACTCTATCCTATAGTGACACCATACTGCAAGTGTATGTGCCTTCATCATCATGTTTGTGGTGCCTGGTTAGATTAAATTGATGTTTAAGGACACCAATTTTTTTTTTCATTTTTCTTTTCCTTTACTGAGTCACCTTATCTCTGAATTTCCTGAAGAAAATATCTAGTTTTGAGATAATTGCAATTTCATTATTTCAGAGAGGACATTTGGTATTTTTCATAAATTTAAAGCTGAGATGAACCTTAACTATGGAACTCTAAGCAAGCCCTTGCATAATTAGTGACTGTTCTCAAAAACTCAGTATTGTTTTTGATGGTACTGCAGAACTTGTGTAAACTTTACCAGCTAGTCCTTGCCTAAGTGCGTTTATATAAACCAATGGGTCTGGATGCAAATAACTGTATAACGGTCCTTCTGCAGGATATTACGCAATGAGCATCCTGTGTTAGCCACAGATTAGAATTATATGTACACAATATATTTAAAAAGACATGCTGATACGGAAAGAGCCATCAATTGTTTGATTTCTTTAGACTTTAACTGCTTGACAGGAGTGTGTTTATGGGGAAACCACATTACTACTCTGACAAATAGGGGGCCGCACAAGATAAGAGATCTGAACAAGCTTGGAGAAACTCCTAGAATAAGATACATATATCGCAAATTAGGCAACCCAAAACAAAGTTATAAGATGTGGTTTGATGTGAAATTCATCAATAGAAATAGAAAGTTTTGCTGCAACAATGAATGATTCAAAAGCCAAATCAACTTTAATCATGTAAAAAGTTTTCAACCTGTTACGTATTTTTTTTTATATTATTTATACAAAATAGACCATTGCTGATAAGCAGCCATATTGCCTTTGTGGTAAACTATAGAAGTTTTGACATTTTACAGATGTGATGGTACAATGGATTATTCTCCTTGCCTTCTTCCTCTGGGTTAAAATTCTAGTTTAGTTACAAGTGAAAAATGAGTTCGGCCTCGGTCTGGTTTGCTGCCTCCAGTTTGTTCAAATCACAAAACCATAGAAAAAAATGTTGTCTGGTCAAGAAGTTTAGACAGGCCCCTGCAAGTCATTTAAATGTACTATGCTGTGTTGTAGCAGTGTTGGTCCCAGGATATTAGAGAGACTAGGTGGGTGAGGTAATATCTTTTATTGGACCAACTTCTGTCGGTGAGAGAGACAAGCTTATGAGCTTACACAGAGTTTTTCAGTTATGTAGGGAATCTACGCTCCCTATGTTTAGCTGAGTCAGTATTTCATTTGTCTAGCTTTACTAAGCACTAATCTCACTCGCAAACTTCATTAATATTAGCTGTATTACTATAAGATTGGACTATGCATTTACACACTACACAGAACATATTTACATAATTTATGCATTTGTAACGTTTTCTAAAAGCTTAAAAAAAGAAAAGACGCAAGTATACATTTAAACCCCAAGGTGATGAGAAAAAAACAACCAACAGCAGGGAATCAAAGGTAAGGATAACACTCAAAGTCTGATACAGTTAGCACCTGAGGTGTGCTATCCCTCAAATGAGGCATTAAACCAAGGTCCCTTCTGCTGTTTTTTGATGGCTATCCAGGTGCTTAAATTTAGGGGATGGCCACAGCATCCTGGCCAGTATTTCTTCAACTAAGTAAAACAGGTCCTAGGTTCAAGGGGACATGCAAGCTGATGGGAATATAAAACTAAATTGTATATATGTTTATATATAATTATTAAAAAGTAAATGATGTGTTCTAAAGATAACACTTCACAGTTCAGTGTGAAGATGGTTTGGTGTTTTTCTGTCTATAAACTGAAGCAACTAAATTGTTCTCCTTATTGTTGTGGTGCTAAAAAGAAGTCTCAGATGCAAATGGATCCTACAATAAAATCTCAGTTGAAAATTTTTGTTACCTGGTTGCTAGATGAGATATTGGTAATACATTAAATATTAATTGAAAATTTGGTTTTGAGTGGGTAATTTCAGCGTAGAAAGCATAGAGAGTATGTGTATTCCCTTCCCAGTACCATATGCATCACTCCCAGTAGTCTTTAATGAGCACTAAATTCTCATTAATTGAGAGACAATCCCTTAATGTATAAACTCTACTCTTTAGCTATGTGACTGTCCTATGTACCCAGTTTAAAATCTCAAGCCTGTACCTAACATTGTTAGTTTTGGGTTTTTTTTTTTTAAAAAAAAGGTTGATATCTTCTGAATGTTAATTAAGAAGTTCAACTTGCATTGTAAAGTCAACAAAGCTTCAAACTTGAGATAACTCATGAATGCCTGAATGTACTGAACATGGATGACATCTGGTCATGTTCATGTTGTTTTGGATGTGTGATAAAGTTCACAGTTTTTCCCCTTCTGGTAAGGTATTCATTAGACAAGTATTCAGAAAAAGATAAAAATCCATTTGTGGTGTTGTACAAAAAGTACACAGGCATGGTAGCCTCTGATGACTTTTTTAACGCTTTTCAAATCTAGCCTTGATTGAGAGTGACGGTTGTTAACAGTCTGGCGGTGGTTTGATTGCATATGTGAGATGAGCTGGGCTCAGTCCAGATCTTGTGCAAAACCATCCTTATGTTTAGTCCTAATAGCCACCCTCACAGGTCTAGCAGTTTAGTCTAGCAGTCTAGCCACCCTCACAGGTCTAGCAGTCTAAAGTTAAGTTTAATACAGATTGACTAGCAGCTTGGCACAATATATTGAAGGAGTAGGAAATAGACTATATCAATCCTTGGTGCCTTTCAATGTAGGGAAAGAGTAGTCGGTACATTTCTGCAGTGTATTGGAATGTTCACTCTCACTCGCAGTTGCTCTAATTTTGTTTTTATTGTAGTTTAACATTACTGTTTATATAGCAAGATCCCTATGAGATGTTAGGTTCAATATTAATCCAGAAAATCCTGCATTCTGATCAGTCAAAAAACTCTCATGCCTCATTTTAAATATTTTCTGCTAAAAAGGTCGAGACTGATAGAGATCTTGATGCTTCATGATACACTATAGTAGAAAAAAGAACAGACTTACTAAGAGCTGAACAGCATAAAAGATACCACCCCCCCAAAAACCCTTACTTCAACTGAAAAGAAAAATGTGAAAAAGGATGACTAGATACTGAAATAGTATCTGCTCTTGTGTTTGTCATGATGGTCATAGCATGGCTTTGAACACCAATCTTATTTCTTCCATGATCACTTTAACTTGCTTTTAAGGGAAAAGAATCCAGCAGTAACTCACTTCGTTTTTGCTCAAGTGTGACAGCTGTATGAGAAGCACAACTAAATGCTGTGCTTATTTTAAGGAAGTGGTCTTAAATGAGAGGTTCAGGAAACGGAAGAGAAAAGTGAACTGATAAACTTTGCATGCTAAAATTTAAGTGGCTTTTGTTAAGGTATTGGTTTTTTTTAAAACGGTCGTTGAAAATTTTTTACTACCCTACTTAGATATCATCATTTAGCATCTTCGTCTGATATTTGCTGTTGGAGATTCACATTGTGATTTTGTTTAAATATTTGTATAGGACACTTCCTAGGTGGTATTTGTACTCCAAACAATAGCCATATTAAGAAATAGTTTTAGGTCAAACATATCTTGCGTGGCCTTTTTCTTCACTTGCTGAACAGAAAAAAAGTCTTAACAGTGGGCCAGATTATCCTCGCCCAGCCACTGCTGTGAATGCTTCTTACAGAAAGGGGCAGAGTATGTTTGAGTAAAAGGTGCTAATACATAGGAAAAGACTCTCATTCAGGAATGGTATTTAAATGTGCTTAATTTTAAATGTGTTTAAGTCTCACTGAAATTTAAAACTATGGATATGAATCTAGTCCCGCACCGACTCCACCCCTGCCCCGCCCCCATTCCAACCCCTTCCCGAAAGTCCCTGCCCCAACTTTGCCTCCTCCCTGCCCCATTGGACTCCTTCCCCAAATCCCCACCCCAGCCCTGCCTCTTCCCTAAGTGCACTGCGTTTCCCCGCCTCCCCCCTTCCTCCCAGCGCTTTCCACCACAAAACAGTTGTTTCGCAGCGGCAAGCGCTGGGAGGAAGAGGGGAGGTGGGGACGTAGCATGCTCAGGGGAGCAGGTGAGCTGGGGCAGAGGGGGGCTGCTGGTGGGAGCAGAGCACCCACCAAGTTTTTCCCCGTGGGTGCTCCAGCCCCGGAGTATCCATGGAATCAGTGCCTATGGGTGACAGTATAATACCATGATGTCCTTACTTCTGCGCTGCTGCTGGCAGTGGCTCTGCCTTCAAAGGTGGGCTCCTGGCCAACAGCCACTGCTCTCCATCTGCCCAGCTCTGAAGGCAGCGCTGTTGCCAGCAGCAGCGCAGAAGTAAGGTAGTAGTACTGCAACCTGCCCTACAATAACCTTGTGATCACTCCACAACTCCTTTTTGGGTCAGGATCCCTACACTTATAACATCGTGAAATTTCAGATTTAAATAGCTGAAATCATTAAATTTATGATTTTTAAAATCCAAGGACCGTAAAATTGACCAAAATGGACCGTGAATTTGGTAGGGCCTTTCCTATAAGAGGAAATAAATTTGGTGGTGGAGTATAGCAAAATATCCACTTTCCTTGTAAGTAGGCAAACATCATATGTAGAGAGACAAGCACTTCTCGATTTAACTTGGCTCATATTAATGTTCTCATTATTACTGTCCTCTTATCAAATCTCAAAATGAGATTTGAAATCTATGCTTGTCTTTAAGAAGTTATAAATAGCATGGTCAACTGTTTTAAAAACAAACAAATCCTTTTGCATTTTCAAAGAGGAATCACTTCAAGTTGCTGTATTGGCATATGTTACCTGGGGTTTTGAGAACCCAAAGCAGTGGTAACTTAACTGTTTCCCTCCAGGCAGTGTCACAAAGAAATCAAGGGAACACAGCACTTCTTGCTGATGAAAAATTGATACAAGTAAGCGTGCTCTTATCTAAATTGCTATTTATTAGATTTAAGCGTGCACAGACATAAACAATAGGTTTACAACATCCCAAATAATTACCTAGAATCTGAGATGGTATTGAATAATTAGCAGCAGGTCATAGCAATTTCAGTTTAAAAAAAAATTAAAAAGGAGATCCTATAAGACTTGCAGAATTGGCTTTTTAGTGCTTGTCATTGAGGCTGCTTAACCAGTCTCGTGTGTCCCTAACAGTGGCATTAAATAGCCCTTCTGACTCCTACTGAGCTTGGTGACCCGTTTGTGTTTGAGAACAGTTTCTTAAAAAGCAGACTTTTCTAATGTAGTGAAAACAGAAATTTTCACAACAAATCACAGGACACTGTCTAGTTGAGTATCTGGTCTTTGATAGTAGCCAGCACAAGATGCTTCAGAGGAAGCTGTAAGCAACCTGCAATGGCCCAATATGAAATATCTGCCTATAATAAAAATGGATTAGGACTTATCTACACTGAGAATTATCTTTTGTTGACAAAAGGTGTCAGCAATGGGTGCAGCAGAGCTGGTGCTGAGAATGATTTAACCAGGAAAAATGTGTTTAGATCTATTTTAGGAAGAGTGGTGGTAAAAATGTACTTTGAGCAAGTCTAAAGCAAGCTGAAAATGGCTGCTGGAACCAGAGGGCAAAGGCTCTTAACATTGTAATATGTGGTTATGTTCATTTTGTGTAACAGAGTTCAAGAGCTCTTCAGTGTCTTAATTCTTAAATCAAACTTTCTTCCACTGTGTCAAAATAAACTTGCAATACACAGCAGAAATTACACCTCTACCCCGATATAACGCTGTCCTTGGGAGCCAAAAATTTTTACTGCGTTGTAGGTGAAACCGCCTTATAGCAAATGTGCTTTGATCTGCCGGAGTGCGCAGTCCCGCCCCCCCGGAGCACTGCTTTATTGCGTTATATCCGAATTCATGTTATATCGGGTCGTGTTATATCAGGGTAGAGATGTATAAAGCACTATGTGGTAATTTATAACTGGAGAGATTAGACTGTTACTAGTCTTTGAAGAGAAAGCAAGCCGTCTTGCAAATAACACAAGACAGGCAACTGTTCAGCATAGAAATACTCTGCTCGGGAGGGAGAGGCACACAGGTCTCCACCCAGAAAGGCAACAGCTAGAGAGTCAGAAGCCTGAGAGTTGGTGCCTTTACTGAACCACTGAGGGGAAATACGAGTGTATTTGCCCTGAACTGTGACACACCGTATAAAACCTAAGGCAGATTTTGTCTGTATGATCGGTTACCTTACCTGCATTCCTAAAAACTGTCATGCAGATGTTTATAGACTGTCTTGTGAGAGGGGGCAATGTTTTGTTTTTCCTGTAGATCAGTGTTTCCCAAACTTGGGACACCGCTTGAGCTTTATGTTCTACAAGGCCTTGGAAAAAATATATTTCAGCTTGTGCGGGCCGAGGGATGTATTGGCTGCTGCTTTCAGCAGCTCCCATTGGCCTGGAGCAGCGAACCACGGGCAGTGGGAGCCACGATCGGCTGAACCTGCGGACATAGCAGGTACACAAACCGGCCCAGCCTGCCAGGGGGCTTTCCCTACACAAGCAGCGTCCCAAGTTTGGGAAACACTGCTGTAGATAGATCAATGCCATGTTGCCTCATCATGGAGGAAATAAAGTTTGGGAGTGACTTGTATTTCAGCTCCTTGTGCTCCTGGATGCCAGGCATATAACAGGGGTAATACACAATAACTGGTTTTCCAAGGAATGGGGTGAGTAGGTGTGTGAGTGAGAGGGTGGAGGAGAGAGAACAGTCCTGTTCTTCCTGGCTCCAGTACAGGCTGGGATGGGCACAGCAGAAACTGCTACACAGCAAAAGGAAACTTGGAGTTATAGTACATGTGGGTGTGGGGTAAATAGCCTCCATGGTTAAAGGTCCTAACCTCCAAAAAAGGGTTAGAAGCTCAGTCTGTCTTCGCTAGAAACACTGCAACTGCATTGCTGTAATGCTTCAGCATAGACAATCAGAACAGTGATGGGAGGAGGTCTCCCACCCCTGTAGTTAATCTGCATCGCTGAGAGGCGGTAGCTAGATCAACAGAAGAATTTCTCCTCAGTCTAGCACTATCTACACTGGGGTTTGGCTCAGCTTAATTGCATTGCTCAGGTGTGTAGATTTTTCACACTGCTGAGCAAAGTAGCTTGGTTGACCTAACTTTTTAGTGTAGACCTGACTTCAGATATGAAAAGTTGCAATCTGTAACTTCAGACACTATGAATAAGGTACTGTATGCACGCATAGAACTGATTTTGTTCTATCTCAATAGAAATACACAGATTTTATAGTAACAATGGTAGACACACTTCAATATTTGCAAATGGATATCTGTTGGATTACCAACAGAAGGACTTTTTATATAAGCAAACATGCACATATGTAATTCTGTTTAAATGCAAAATTATTTATTATAGAACATGCTTATCATTTCTTTGTTTAGTGAATACTAATATAACAGAGTCCCTTGGTAGCAAAAGTGTGATGACTTTTTGCTGCCTGATCTTGGCAAGTAAAATCAGAAGAAACAACAGGGATCTTATGCTAGTGACTCTGTGTGTGTGCACAAGCACAGAGTTGAAATATGTTTTTCAAGGCCTTGTAGAACATAAAGCTCAAGACTCTAGGCTTGTTAAGGAACACAAGGGTTAGGAAACATTTATTCAGCAAATCAGTAATCTTGGCAGCATATTTTTCAATGTTTTTAAAGTCTGTAATATCCGCCTGTCCAGTGGCAGCTCAAGAGGGAGGTTGATTACCAGTTTTCATTTGTATGGTAAAGTCTTCTCATTTGATGAGGAAGTTTGTGTTAGCTGCTTTCTGAGCTGCTCCTTCCTAGGAATCTCCTGATTTTGGACCCCAGTTCAAGAAAGCACTTAAGCATGTGTCCAACTTTCAATGGGATTTAAGCACATGAAATACTTTGCTGAATCAGGGTCAGAGAGAGTGGGGGAGATACTCTAGGCTGCATTGCTGTCATCTGTGTCACACTAGATGGTATCTCAATGGTTAAAAGTCCTCCAGGCCTTTAATCAAAGAGCTATCCTGAAGGGCTAGAGATGTATTCATAGATCATAGACTTTAAGGTCAGAGGGGACGATTATGATAGTCTAGTCTGAGCTTCTGCACAGTGCAGGCCACAGAATCTCACCCACCCACTCCTGTATCAAACCCCTAACCTATGTCTGAGCTATTGAAGTCCTCAAATCATGTTTTAAAGACTTCAAGGTGCAGAGAATCCTCCAGCAAATGATCCGTGCCCCATGCTGCAGAGGAAGGGAAAAAAACCCAGGGCCTCTGCAAGTCTGCTCTGGAGGAAAATTCCTTCCCGACCCCAAATATGGTGATCAGCTAAACCCTGAGCATATGGGTAAGACTCACCAGGCAGACACCCAAGAAAGAATTCTCTGTAGTAACTCAGATCCCACTCCATCTAACATCCCATCACAGGCCATTGGGCATATTTACCGTTAATAGTCAAAGATCAGTTAATTGCCAAAATTAGGCTAACCCGTCATACCACCCCCTCCATAAACTTATCAAGCTTAGTCTTGAAGCCAGATATGTCTTTTGCCCCCACTACTCCCCTTGGAAGCTGTTCCAGAATTTCACTCCTCTGATGGTTAGAAACCTTTGTCTAATTTCAAGTCTAAACTTCCTGATGGCCAGTTTATATCCATTTCTTCTTCTACCAACACTGGCCCTTATCTTAACTAATTCCTCTCCCTCCCTCGTATTTATCCCTCTGATATATTTGTAGAGAGCAATCACGTCTCCGCTCAGCCTTCTTTTGGTTAGGCTAAACAAGCCAAACTCTTTGAGTCTCCTTTCATAAGACAGGTTTTCCATTCCTAGGATCATCCTAGTAGCCCTTCTCTGTACCTGTTCCAGTTTGAATTCATCCTTCTTAAACATGGGAGACCAGAACTGCACACAGTATTCCAGATGAGGTCTCACCAGTGCCTTGTATAATGGTACTAACACCTCCTAACCTGATGCATCCCAAGACCGCATTAGCTTTTTTCGCAGCCATATCACATTGGCGGCTCAACCAATAATCCGAGGTCCTTCTCTTCCTCTTCCAACTGATGCGTCCCCAGTTTATAACAAAAATTCTTGTTATTAATCCCTAAATGCATGACCTTGCACTTGTCACTATTAAATTTCATCCTATTATAGAACAAAGTCCAACAACTTATCCGTGGCCTTTGGAGCTATGACTAAAGCACCATAGTGTGGTACTTTAGCCATTTCCCCCTCACCACAGGGCCCTGTGACCTGCAGTCAGAACAGAGTCAGGGTTCCCTCAGCCAGGGACAAGGCAACCAACTAGGGCCAGCAGCTCAAACAGAGCGTACCTTCTTACTGATCACAAGAAGCAGTGAGATCCCCCTCCCAGTCTGGGGCAAGGAGCAGCCAGTACCAGTGGCAAGCAATCCAGCCCCAGCCCTCCATCAGTTTAGGACAAGGAGCCACCAGGGTCAGTGTCTCAAGGAGCTGCCATATTTACTTGGACATAAATGCGGGGAGACTCCAAAGATATGTAAGAGCATAACAATTCCTTTATTCTTAAAACTTGTTCCATGCTGCACCTGTTGCCGTTTTTTTATGTTCTAGTAATTCAGGACATCAATTATTGTGTATGTTCATAAGGTCATGGGTATTCATTGAATGTGTAAGTTATGCTATTTTGTTTACATGAACTCTGATTCCCCATGCATTTACTAAATATTATGCCAAAACAAATGTTCCAAAAATGAGAAACTGCAGAAACATGTCATCTGTTTGATTCAGTTCGTGTCTCATCATCTGCATATCATTCCAGTTTGGCATAAGAAACCTCTAGAAGTTGCTCTCTAGATTGAGATTTTTATCTACTGAAACAGACATTGCTAATTGTGATAAAATAAATACTTAATAGGGAGGAATGCAGGGCACTTCCCTTCTCCTCCTCCCTTCACCCCACCCTATTTCCCAGGAAAAAACAAGAAAGATATTTCTTAATACATTCTCTAAGAAATCATTCAGTTGATAGAATTCTGGTGGGGAAAAAAAAAATCTCCAGATTCTAGGAACAGGCAAGAAACGATTAAAAAATGAATGCCAGTTTTCTCCTCCAAAAGTGGACCAGTCTGTTGTTTTATAGTTAATTATTCTTTAATTCCCATGCACTCAACTCTTCCTTCTGAGGACTCATTAGATTAAAACAATGGAAGCTGCTATGCATGAAGATTTTGAATTGGCTTCCTATCAATTAAGCTGTTTGGCTTTTCTATCATTTTGCTCATTAGTTTGTACTACAGTATTATAGAAGAGACTTCAGAAATGTAAGTGAGCAGGTGTCAGCTGGCCAGCCAGGCACCCTACTATCCTCCTCTGACTGACATGGGCCCCTATTGCTCAAAAGTGTCTCTCCTGTCTCCCTCTTGGTTGCCTAGCAGGCTGAATCTGCCCTTGACACACACACCCCTTCTTCCTAGACAAAGTGCGCCTCTCTCTGAGTTACAAGCACACAGAACCCCAGGAACCAAGTAAGGTCCTTGGGGGTTGCACACAGATTAAGGATATTATTTTAGAGAACTCTAATAGGCATCTCAGTGACCCTGAGGGAATTATCAACTTCTCAGAGCTGGTTGAATCATTTTGTTTGTTACATAGAAATTGCTCCTCCCCATTTCTCGGAAACCTGTTTCATTAAACAACCAATAATAAACCCTCACAGATTTAGCCTGTCATGATGCTTCCTTATGCGAAAATCTGGTTAACACTTTTGCTCTCATATCTGTAGTCCAGGGTCCAATATAATGGTAGCTTTTTTTCCTCCAATAACACATTTTCATTTGTAGCATGGGAAAAGATTGAAACTTTCAATTAGATATTGTCAGTCTGTTAAATGCCTAGCCTCCTGTGTTTCCCGTTGAACATTTGAAGTGCATGAGCAATTGCTTAGCAAGTGTAAACAAATAGTCGTTGACATAGAAGTTAGCATAAGAAAGGAAACTATCTGCAAAACCAAATATGATTTGAAAATTGACTTCAGTTTTAAATGACTATGATATTATTGGTGGCAGCTGAAAGAGAAATTTTTTGGCCTTTCTTTACTTGACTGTATTAAGTATTTATGGTCAGCTCTCAAGCTTTCGTCTTCATTCATTCATTCATTCATTCTCTTGCCCTTGGAGCGTAGAGTGCTCACTTTGGATCACCCATTTCCAGAGAGTATGGTATCCTGCCAGTGTTGCGGCCTGCTCTACCTGAAGGCTGATGCAGACAAAGTTGGAAGTCACGATATCCTTCTAGGATGTGCAAATCAATCTGTAAGATCTTCTTTCCTGTTGCTAATTTAAAAACAAATCCTGGCTTTTAAGAGTTCTTCCTCCCACCAGCCTGGTTTCTCTGGAGGTGGGTACTGATTGAACTGGCAATGGGATAAACAGCCCAGAAAGAAGGGGTGTGAAGGCAGAGCACATAATATGGAGCTATACCTATCTCATTGAGTCCAGTCCCCTGCCTTCACAGCAGGACCAAGTACCGTCCCTGACAGATTTTTGCACCAGATCCCTAAATGGCCCTCACAGGGATTTAACTCACAACCCTGGGTTTAGCAGGCCAATGCTCAAACCACTGAGCTATCCCTCCCCCTCCGGGCCCTTCCTCCTCCATGTGCTCGCCCCCTTTCATTGGACAACCGGGGCAGGGGAGAGTTGCATGCTGATTGGACCTGCATTTCTCTTGCCACCATGCCCCTCTCCCTCCCCTCCCCTCCTCCTCCCCTCCCCTCCCCCCCTCCCCCCAATTAAACCTCTTCCTGGTTATCTGGGGCAGCTTTGTTTCCTTTGCTAACTCCCCCCCCCCCCCTGTAAGTCATAGGATTGGAGCTGAGTTTTTAGGATACTGCAGGTCTGACCAAGTGCCTGTTTTGTGATCAGGAAGTATTTTTTCCCAGTGGGCTATAATTGGCAGAAGAGCACTATGCTTTTTCTCGGTAGCACTGGAAACTGGCCCTTTCAAGGTTTTGTACATGGCTGTTCTTTGTGGCTGGAATAGGATGTGCCCATCTGTTTTATCTGTTGAAGCTGAGGATGAGTCAAATAACTTCAGTCTGCTGCAGTGCTTTACAAATTAGTGACAATGCCCAGAGTTCTTGTCTTGGGCATAAACTTCACTCAACTGATGGACTTTTCTCTGATGCTGATTAAATATGCCAGTTGTCAAATATGCATGTGGAAGCAAGTCTTCAAACTTGCCAAAAAATTACCACTTTTTTATCCAGGTTTGGTCTGTGCTGTCAGAAGCCATACCTTTCAGCTAAACTGTGTTTCTTAATGAGAAAAAAACTCTTCATTTCAGCATCATTTCCGTTTTTCCAGATTGTTTCTGTTGTGCCTAAAGTTCTTCAGCAGAGTATTTTTGGTACAAGCACTGATAGCAATATCTCCCTTAAAATTTGTGTTGTTCATTTCTTTCGGTCCTTAGCCATTCTGCGGATATGCCAAATCTCTGCAGCATAATCCAAGCACATTCAAACTGATTGCTGAAACAGGCCATTTTTGTTTGCTGCTTTCAGTAACTTGTGGCTTTTTTGTTATAAAATACCACCACCTCATCCTTTCTGCCAAGTTGTTGTTAGGAGTACGATTATTTAAATGCTCAGAGGTGACTACAGTTTGGAAGGGCTGAGGTAAATTAGAAAAATACTGCTTTAGTAGTGTCATTAAAAATGGAACTAACTAGTTCAAGGCAGTTTAATACCTTCCTTTAAAGCCTCCCCAGGGATGCACTGGACTCTTAACCAATTTTGAAGTGTTATCTCATCAGAACAAACTCATTAGCTGATGTAGCCATGTTGGTCCCAGGATATTAGAGACACAAGATGGGTGAGGTAATATCTTTTATTGGGCCAGCTTCTCAGCTTGTGGCTTTCACCGAGAGAAGTTGGTCCAACAAAAGATATTTTCACCCACCGTTTCTCTCTGTTATAATACATACATCTGTATAAGTTAAGATATGGTTAATGAGAAGAAGATATTTAGGAAATGAGGATGTTTGGGTAGGTAGATGTTAGGCCCAGATCCAGCAAAGCACTTAAGCACACGTAAAGCATGTGTAATTTTAAATATGTGAGTTGTCCCACTAACTTAAAGGGGACTACTTGTGTGCTCAAAATTATACTTGTGTTCAAGGGGTTTGCCAGGCTGAGAGCTCACGGATTGTGTTGCATAAATCAGTGTCCTATAAAATATACTGCAAATGTGAACAGGCTTGTGTGTGTTTTGTTTTTTTTTCCCCATGGTGGAAGCTTTCCTAAAAGGAACATAAGATTGAAACAAGATCTTTCTGTAATAGGTGGCAATTTTCTGCAATATCTCGGATGAACCTTATTGGATTAAGTTTAAATATTTTAGGAGCCCACTGTAAAAATTCATATGTTTATGTACATGGAATTGTGTGGAATTTATTTAGGAGAAAGACAGGATTAATGCCATTGGTGGAAAATATTGCGTACTTCAAAAGACTGTTGAACAATGTAGCAGACATGACTGATCTCTTGGGACGATGCATCTAAAGTGAAATTCCTAGCAAGTACTGGGGAGAAGGAGACTGCAACTCCCCCCCCCCCCCACCTTATGTACTTAGCCTTTGAAGCATTGCCCGGGGGTGGGTGGAATGGACTTTTGTCTACTAATAACCTGTTACATGAGGACAGTTCAAAGACCTCCAAACTGTATAAGGGATGGACTAAACTTTTGATGAGTGTTCTAATTCTGAGAAAAGAGTGTGATTAACTTAAATCCACATGAAACGCCGTGGGAAGGGTTTCGAAGGACTACTCCTGCCAGAGCCCATGTTGGAGGGCGGTGATTTCTGGTAAGCTTATTAGCATGCATGTTGAGGTTTCTTTATTGTTTTTTGATGTTTTCTCTTTATTGCTTTTACCTTAAGAATAAAATATGCTTGCTTAGAAAGTGCTGTGTGATAACTTATAGCAATTACACTGTTAACCCTCTCTGAGGAGAGAAATGACGCAGGGCTGCTTAGGCAGACTGTCTTGCTGGGAATAACACAGTGAAAGCAGTGAACCGTTCAGCCTGGAAATAGCCCAGTCAGGAAAGGGAGAGAGACTTGAGTCTCTCCATCCAAGACAGGCAGTGGCTGGAGAGCTTGAAGCCTTGAGTGTGGGTGCCCTTGCTGGACCATGGAAAGGGGAATACAGGTGCAGTTGCCCTGAACTGTGACACCCTTGGACTATGGGGAAAAAGTTAGTGAAATATCAATAGATAATGAGATTCTTTGTGGTGTTGACAATAAAATATCTTTGAGAGTGAAATGAAAAAACAGGCATGCCTGATGTTTAAGAAAATGCTGTCTGCAGAATACACTGGAAGAACTGCTCAGAAATACATAATCCTTTATGTAAAGGCTGTCATAACTTTAGTGGAATCAGCATGACTTTGATTTATCTGCCATTTACATACTGGCTATGGAAGCTATAATCAGATATAGGCAGCTTTACTTTACAGTCTGTGATCTTTATAAAAGATTTTTCTAAAATTCTGGATTTATGAATTTTTGTATTTATGCTTGAACCTTCTTGATTCTATTAACCTTTCGGATTGTACTCTTTCCTGGCCCTTTCACCTTCCCTTTTAATAAATAGAAAAATTCACACAGTCAAATGAAATTATATTATGGGATGGCTTAAACTGACAAAAACTTAAGCTTTGAGGATGAAACTCAATCCTAACTAATTCTGTAGCCAGGTATTGCATCTGATGTGGTCTTTAGCAGGATTCTCTGAATTGTGAGTGACCTTCAACTACCATGTTCATCTTGTTCAGTAAGAATGTTTCAGCCTTGACTCAGTATTTCCGGGCTTTTCTCAGTTTCTGAACCTCTGATCTGATTATATGTCTGCATAATGTGTGTATTTTCTTATTCTGTATGTAGCTACGGGTGTCACTTCTTGCATGATCTGTACTTCTGCTATGTGTATATTGTGACCATGTACAATATAACTGTTATACTTCCCAACCATGCCCAATCTTTAAAGTAAGTAAGGCCTAAAAATATATATTTTTGCAACTTATTTTGGAGGAACACACAGAATCTAGTGACAAGTAGCACTTCAGAGTGAGACAGTGAATTGCTGCTTTAAGGACTGGTGCAGTGTCAGCTGCCAGGAAAGTAATAGCAATACACTTCAGACCAGATTAACACCCAGTACCGTGGCTATTCTGACATTGAGGTAACAACTGAACCAAAGAGCTTCATGTTTCAGAAATATTTATCATCCCTTTTTAGTCTGAGCAAAACTTTCATGGGAGAAGCACACCTCATTATCAACAAATTGCTGGGGAGATGATCAGATATTTATGAATAGCTTCTATGTTTCCCCAAGTTAATATCATTGGAATAATTTAAAGGGTATAGTAGATGTTCAGATGTGCTAATTCTCTAAAACCAGTTCACGTTATACTTGGATTGTTCCCAAGTTCAGCAATTGATGATGGGGGAGGGGGAGTGGGAAGGGAGGGAGGGAGGGAATGTATCCCTTTGTTGTTGTTAAAAAGACTAACTAGAGGGTAGAAACAAAGATTTGCTACACATTAAGATGGCTGTTTAAGAAGAAAGATAGACTAGAAATTCTAACCCAAATACATAATAACCAGAGTCCCAGTTGTTTCCTTGCTGACAGTGTGAGCTCAGGGAAGTAGCAACCGAGGGTGTTAAATCTGTGGCAACAACGGCCTTTCCCCAATTCCATAGAAGGTGCTCTGTGGAGTTTGAACTTTTCAGATTAGTATGGTCAGGGCCACGCAGATGCCCACTGTCCATGACATCTTCCCACCAGAAACCCAGGGGGGATTACCCGTTTAAGATACCGGTGATCTGTTGTCTGTCTTGTACAGGCTATTCCCTTCAGTGTCAAAAAGGCCTCCTTTGAAGCATGGATTAACATGGGTGCCAGAAAATAGCATGGCAGAAAGCCCCCAATTTGGAAATTGAACCCACTACCCACTCTGTGGGATGGGGCAACCCCACCACTTGTCCAGACAGTATGATTTCACAGAATCTTAACAGTTAAAACTCCTTTTTCTGCTCACATAGGGGAAAAACCTAATTAAAGGAGAATATAACCCTAAAACTATGAGCATTTCCCATTCTTTCACATGTGACTAGACTTGCAGAATGGTTTGCGCACATCACTCTAGAGTTATCTGTGATCAAAGGAGCCAAGAACCCCTGGCTTTTTTATCTTAGCTACCAAAAAATTAATTATTCATGTTAATTTATCACTGTTAAAGAGTAAGTAGTCAAATTTTCAAAGGAGTAAAAAGAATTGTAACTAACTTTATACATAAACAGAATAGAACTTAAGTTTTTTTATAAGCAGGTATGTATTTAGGCAAATAACTTCAGATTTTTATCATGCTGTTGTGATTTCACAACTCGCATTATTGATTATGGAGGGGGTGTGCTTGTGACAGAAGCACTTACTAGATCTATGTTAGACAGACAATTATATAATCTTCTTTGACCTGGTTTTAGAACTACCTGGGTTAGCATGGACTTGTGAATAGCTGTGCTACTGGTTATAAGGGTGGACTGGAATGGTGGTCATTGGGCTAAAATGCTGAACATATTCAGTGAATGTCAACCTTTAAATTCCACCAAACAAGGTTCAAAACAAAACTTTGCTTTGAAAATAATTTTATTTGGCTTCCACAACTAAACTAAAGGTCACTGGATAATTTTATTACCTGTGTGCATATGTGTTTTAAAAATAGAAATGCATATACCATGCCAGGTGTTGAAAAACACTCACATTTGTTGATGAGCCTTGTAAGCACTGGTGGCCCTGTCTGACCACCATGAATACTAGTGGCTGATTTTTCAGAGGCATTAGTCTGTAGCTTTTGTACAGTCACCAGCCTTGGTTTTGAAGAGGGTTTTTTGGCTACTTTGATCACAGATAACTTCAGAGCAGGCAGGTTATTCTTTATTTATTCAGGGCTGACAGTGTGCTCAGCTCCATACAGAAAAGAGAAGACATGGTTTTGTTTGGTTTGTCTTAGTTAGTCTGTAAGTGATTTGGGGATAGGGTTGTCTCATTTAAGTTTTGTGAAGTAAATATGCACCACACAACACTGCATTTTCAGTACTATATAACTAATTTAAATATGTATTTATATTAATAATCAGAATTTTACTATATAAATAGGCAATACAATTCTGTCACACAGTGTACTTGTTATCAAAAAGATAGTTTTAATGTAAAATGGGATTTTTTTCACTTGAAACAAGTATTACAACAATCTAGGTTACATGGGTAATGCATAGTTACTTTCAGATGACAGCATGCTTATTTCGGTGGTCAAATAGGCTTATGTTGTGCTTTCAAAATAGGCTCTCAGGGATCTATCAAAATATTTTAAAGATAAATATATGCTAAAGGGGGTGAAGAGAAGTGCGTGCACAGTTCTTTTTTGGCGTGGTGTCGAGGCTGATTCCCCACTCTGGCACTTCGAGTGCAGAAGGCGGGGGCCCGCAATGGATTCTAAAAATTAATGCTGGCCACTTCAGGCTGGTATTAAACTCCCAAGGTTACAGCTTCTCTCTGACCTTGGATGGGTTGATGCTGCCACCACCCAAATGCAAAAAAAATGCTTGGACCCAGGAAGGAGCACTTGGGAATGCCTCCCTGTGGGGTACCCTCAAACCCTTTGCCCCCCCCCTCTGCCCCCCGGGCACCAGCTAGTCAAAGAAGCATATGCACAAATCTCTGAGGACACCAAAAATCCAATTGTGTTCTTAAAAAAGGTAAATTTTATTAAAAACAAAAAGAAAGAAAATACATCTGGAATTTAGGCTTTTGCTAGATGTTAAAAGAGCAATTCCAAAAACCAAGCACCCAAAATAGCTTTCTTGGAGGGGTTCAGCTTAAAGGTTACAAGCAAAAGCATATGGGGTTAGCACAGAAGAGTCCACAAGCCAATAAGAAATGAAATAAACCTAAGCACGTCTTTTTAGACATTCCCTAATTTTACCTATATATCCGAGCCTTCAGATAAGTAAGTTCAAGGTATGAACTGATAATCTATAATCATACCTAACTTAAGGTTCTTACAGCATTGCTGCTCCCTCCCTGCGCCCAGAGAACAACAGACAAAGGGAAAGTTTCTTTCCCAATTTTAAAAAGTTCTACCTTCCCATTGGCTCCTTTGGTCGGGGGCGGGTCAGGTGCCAACTCTTTGGAGCTTTAGATTGAGGGTTTCTTCTCTCCCAGCTCCTCCTCACCTTCAGTTGGGCCCATGGAGTTTAGGAACCCCAGAGGATCCATGCCTTGTCACCACAGTTTTACAGTTCTGTTGAAGCTAGGGAGGCAAGGACACAGTGGAGCTCCTAAACTCAGCAGGCTCGCTATAGGAGAGGAAGTACAGTAGATTGCCTTGGAATGCCAGGAACCCTCTCTAATGTGCATAAACATATCAGGATGGACCAGTGAGGCATGCTAGCTTGTAAATTGTGCAGGACAATTTAAAGGAGAGGGGGGCCTTTGAACCAGGAACCCTGCTGAGCACTTTATGAAGTATATGTTATAGGCAGCTAACCACAGTCATAAAATGGCCTTCCAAAAGACTCCTCCTTCCCTGGTCTGTTTCAAAAGCAAAGAAGATCTGACGAGATATTTTAAAGTGGGAGAACTTAAATGATTTTAATTTTTGAAAACAAAAGTTGGAAAGCTAAAAAATATTAAGGTAAAACTTTAAAAACGGATTGTTTTGAGTATGGAAATGCGCAATTCACCTGTATCCACTTACCAGTTTCTAATTTAATTTTACCTTTCATACACTTACACTATAGGCCCCCAAAGTGCTATAGACACTCTTTTTCAATAAACAGATTGTTGGACTAGGGCAAGGTAAATACTACTGCTGTATAACACAGAGTCTGCATTTGGTGGCAGAAACACTAGTGGGGAGGACGAAAATTAATGTTGTTTGGGCACCTTAACTGTGTATTTCCATATTTCTCAATGTTTCATTTAAAGTTTTACACTACAATTTCTTAGCTTTTTCCAACAGATTTCTTTTTCACGTCAACAGTGTTTTAAAGAGACAAGGTGCATGATGTAACCTCTTTTATTGGACCAACTTCTGTTGGTGAGAGACAAGATTTCGCACTCTCTCACCAACAGAAGTTGTGTTCCAATAAAAGATATTACCTCACCCACCTTGTCTCTCGAACATCCTGGGACCGATGTGGCTACAACAACACTGCATACAACAATATTTTGTCCCTTGAGTTTTTGATATACATACAGCTCTAATGATGCTGTAACCATTTTTTGCCTTTTGCATTTGACTTCATTATGAAGTGTACGCATTTCATCTTTCTCCAGTATATAGTTATAGGGATGAATACAAAAGATGGTAGTAAAATTGTTTTATTACTGTATTTATTGTGGCCTAATATACTGAAATCATCTATGACCAATAAAAACTTCTAACTTTTTTCCAGTGCTGACTGTAAACAGAGAATCCTGTCATTACTGGTCAGACAAGTATCCTTGAATGTGCTTCTTACATGTGTGATCTTATGACCGAGCCTCTCCCAGTTATAGATCTTATTTTGTTTTATCTGACACATTAAAACTCCAGATTTCCTGCTTCTGCTAGCTTTCAAATATCCTAGCCCATGTGGAGTGCTGGCTATAATTCTGCAGGGTATTTGACTAAGGGTTAAGTTATTTGTGTAATGAATATTGAGCAACCATCTTGATTCCATTACAAAGCTGAAGGTTGGACCACATTTACAATGAGTACTATGTTGTAAATACCATAGTGGATTATAAAACCAAATTCCCAGAACAACAAGAATGACAGCTTTATTCGTTTGTTGACCAAACATGTTCACTGTTTGCAGTTTAGGTAAAGTTCTGTTGACTTTTTTGTAGTGTGGATAAGCTTTGTTACCTGGTTTAAGAAAACATAGCGGAACCCTCGAGTCAAACATAAATGTTAGCAAAGTAGCTTGACAGAGAGATGCTGGGTCTTACCTCTGCTTTTCAGCTCATACACTACACTTGCTATTATTTAAGACAAAAGTTTTTTATCCAAGACTGATGCTGAGATTAGGTAAGTTTATTGGAAAAAAATATATAAATTGAACGTAGTGGATTTGTGATTATGAGGATTAGGTTTTTCCTTGTACTGAAAAGAGATGGTATTCTACTGCTTTCAGCTAATATGTGTTTCTTAAATGTTGCTCTTTTGGAACTACTGTTACAGAGCAGGATAGAGGTAAAGGATATAATTGGCCATTATCATTTGACTTTAAACATCATCTTTGTGATTTTAGTCTGGAGGGGAGAAAAATAAATGTTCTTGTTCCTTAGCTCTAAGAACAAAACAGAACTTTTAAAGAGGATCTCATACACTTAATGACTTATTTTAATGTATCATATGTGTGATGACTGATAAAATAATTTCTGCTTGATTTTTTTTCTTGGGGACAGGAAGAGGAGATTTTGTTCTGCAGTTCAGGTGTCATACTTTAAAACTGTGGGTAGACATTTAAACATTTTTTTCAGAGTATGATGGACATCTCTAATGGAGCCCCAGATAAATTAAAACTAAAATCTTACACATTTTCCCTTTAACATCTTTGTTGTTAGTATTATGTGGATCCATATGCATCTACAAACTAAATGTGTTTTTCAAATAATTGTTAATTGGCATTGCATTTTAAACCTGTGCGACTATCACACTCAAGGATTATATGTTAAAGGATATTAGTTAGGTTTATTATTTAAATATTGTATTTATCACTATAATAATAAGTGCAATGGTGACTGCTGTCAGTCGGGTTTGCATAATGGCTTCCTTTCTAACCTCTTCTTTTCAGTTGCTCATAATTTTCTGAAAATGTTCACATTTTGGGTGGAAATTTTCAGGCTTTTACTCTGTCTGGAATTAACTTAGCTCATGTCTACTCTACAAACTTTGGTCAATGCAAGCTACGTCAGCATAAAGCCGCTGCAGTTAGTTCATTGCTTGTGTGTGTGCATACTTGGCTCCTTGTGTTGGCACTGCATGTACGCACCAGGAATGCTTGTGACAAAGCACAGCGTGATGCACCTTGACACGGTATCCCAGTGCGTAACTTGCCATCATCTGGTGCCCTGTCTTGTGCGAAATTTAGGCAATGCACAGTGAGGCAGAAACAAGTCATGCAGTGAGTGACTAGGAGCAAGAGGTTAAGTTCCAATCACACAATTTTCTCCATCCAGATCCAATAACTTTCACTCCTTTTTTAAAAAATCCCACAAACCCGCTTGGCACCTCTTGCTGTCCACCATCTCTGACAGAAGCATGGAGCCTACACAGCTCTGGACTGTTGTTATGACTGTTGTAAACACTGGACGAACAATCCTCTGGTATTTGGAGAGCTGCAGGAAAACCCACAACAGTGGGGGATGTGGTGATTTTGTGGAGCACAGGTTGCTATGGGACATAGCAAAAAGAAGTTCAAGGTTTGAATTAAAGGAGGGAATTGTTCAGCTGCATGAAACAATACAATTTTGACCTGTTTCCATGGGTATGAGTGCAGGGCACTGGCACTGTTTTCCACAGACAGTGGTGATTTTAGCTGATATCTTGCCCTTGAGAGTAACAAAGGCTCAGGCTATGTCTTCACTATCCGCCGTATCGGCGGGTAGCAATCGATTTCTCGGGGATCGATATATCGTATCTCATCTAGACGCGATATATCGATCCCCGAATGAGCTCCTGTCGACTCCGGAACTCCACCAACCCGAACGGCGGTAGCGGAGTCGACGTGGGGAGCCGCGGACGTCGATCCCGTGCCGTGAGGATGGTAGGTAATTCGATCTAAGATACTTCGACTTCAGCTACGTTATTCACGTAGCTGAAGTTGCGTATCTTAGATCGATTTCCCCCCGTAGTGTAGACCAGCCCTCAGAGAACACAGTTGCTACTTGCGTCCTAAGGTGGGCCGGCCAGGCTTGTATGCTGCTAGTCTGTTTGCTGCAATGGTGCCTGCTCAAGTGGTGTGGGAAAGTGTCTTACCATGGAGGAAGAAGTAAGGCTGCCATCCCTAGAAACATTTGAGAGAGAATTTCAGAGGTCCTCCATGAAAGCTTCAGCTAGATCTCTCTGGAGGAATCCGTGGGCATCCCTGTGTACAGAAACTAACTGCTCTGTATGGCTCCACCTGGCTAACTCTACAGAGAAATGAAAAGCAGATAACTCTACCTCTCTTTGTTGTACCGCTACCTCTTCTAGTACAAGTAAATTAAAGAAAATCAATACCTGTGTTGTTCTATGCTGGGTTTGGGTGCTGTCTGTACATTGAAACATTGTAATGGGAAATGCATTCACACGCTTAGCCGAGGTTCCTTCCCCTGCGTTGGATCCTGGGTTTGCAGCATAGTGGGAACTCCTGGTCACATGTTTCCCATCCTCCTCCTTGCTGTTCTTGGCAAGACTCTGTGTTTTGGGCTCCTCAAAGGCATACACAGCACTCTGTGGGGCACTGGTGGGGTCTCCACCAAGTATGGCATGCAGTTTGTTGTAAAAGCTGCAGGTCTGCGGCTCTCCACTAAATCTACTGTTGGCCTCCCTGGTCTTCTGGTATGTCTGCTGGCAGGGGATCCTGCAGCTCTGAGCCGTAGGAGGAGGAGAGGGGGACTCTGCTGTTTAGAGCCCCCATGGTTGGTGTGGCTCAGAGGGGCTCCCCATTTTGTCCTGGATATTTTTAGTAAAATTCAGGGATAAGTTAGGGCTTCCATGAATTTTTCTTTTTGCTCATGACCTGTCTGTGACTTTTACTAAAAATATCCGTGACAGTCTTAGTCTTAGTTATGACCTTTGAAAATTGTATGCTAAAATGTTTGTGTGCTGCCACATACACATTGCTAACTTACCTTTGTAACCTTCCACACCTGCCATACATTTTTCATTAGAGAGTGCAATTTATGTCATGAACAAGGAGGTCTCTGATGAACTTCAGAAGCTTTGTCAGTGGGGAAGATCAACAAATCAAGGAAGAAAATAATTAAAGTTAACTTTAAAAAACAAAAACAAAAGAACCCCATGAAATGGAAAGCCAGAAAATATTAAGGCTTAACTTTTAAAGACACACTGAAATACCTTAAATGTGCATTTTCTGTACCCCAGCATGAACTCGTTTCCTGTCATGTGCAACCTACTCATAAAGCATAACAGTGAATGATATGTATCATAATCTTAAATTTTGTACTGAATTTGGGAGTTTAATCATGTAACCACTTGCTTTTACTGTAAATAATGTGTACAATTCTTTCTACAACTTTAGATATACGTGTAGTAAACTGTACATGCAAGACAGACCATGGTTTATTTTTATGAAAACTACACAGTGTGCCTGTGTACATAATAGATTATACTTTAATATGTACAATGTAGAGTAGTAATAAACTACATTGCAACATGTGTGGGCCACCTAGGTTGACAGTTAAATTAGCTTTCTTAGCTCTTGAACTGCAAATAATATGGTTTTGCTATTCATGTGTATGCAGAGTAGGTTAGCTTTGTAATCTATTTGCTGTGCCCCTGAAATGCCTTGAAGGAGAGCTGTGATGCTGATTGAAAAGAGAACCTAGGTTTGAGCAAAAATTAATACATACCTGTGACAGAAGAGAACTTGTCTTCTGAAAAGTTTTCTGTTAGAGATACTGGACCTTATGATGATGAAACAAATGTAGTATAAAGGAATGGAAATAGGGATGGGTGTATGTAATTATGTATATATAAATATTGGGAAAATGCATATGCTCAAGTAAAAAGGGACTATGCATTATGAATATGTGGGAGCCAAAATAGTTAAGGCTGTATGTGCAGCCTTTGACTGTGGCATATGCTACCTTTGCAACTTTAACATTTCTTTATATAGGATTGTTTGGTATGGAATATATGCTAGGTCCTAAATCTTGTATGACACGAAGTGGAAATTGAAATTTTTTCAAATATAGTCCAGTGCTGTGAATGTCCTATCTGTTTTAGAGCAAAGACTGTTGTGTTAAAGAAGATTGATTTATAGCCCAAAGAGCTTTCAGTAATCTCCTTTGTATGGCTGTATAAAAATTTAATTTAACAGAAAAGTTTGTTGAAGTTAAACTGCAACAGATTGACTTTTTAATCCCCATTTTGGCTTTACATGCCCTGTTGAGCTTCAGTTAAGTTTCTTTAAACAAAGAACTAGTATAAAATAAATTTCAAAAGGGAAAAAAATGGATTTTTATGCTCAGATATTTCCCAGCCATTATCATGTAACTGTTGCCACCTAGTGGTACTGTATAAAATTAATATAGCTACAGCACCTATATTAGTCACAGATAGAAGTCAGAAGTGAAAATGTGGGCTGTCACCTCTCATCTTCTGTTCCATTTTACCCAGAGTTTCAGCAGGCACAGGCAGGGGGTGGGTTTGCACAGTATGCTTTAAACACAGGACTCAAAGTGCAGGGAAATGAGTTCTGTTGCCAAGTCTGCTCCCAAACTTTTGCATGCAAGTCATTAATCTCTATCGTTTCTCCTTTTTCCAAGATGAGAATAACTACTTGTTTTGTAGGAGTTGAGTCTAAACATCTGTAAAGTATTTTGAAACCCATGGATGAAAAATGCTATAAAATGCAGAGTTGCATGTACACATCTTTGCATGCAACTTAAATACTCTTTCCTGCTCACCCACTCCCCACAAATCATCATTAGTGAGAGCAGAGGCTATGTAGCATTTCCAACTTTGGTTTCCTACCCCTATCTACATATTCAGCAGTTCAGTGACTGATTGATTCAGCCACTTCTGCTTCTGTGAACCTTAACTTTTCCTGGCAATTGGAAGTTTCTCTGATTGCACCTCAGAGTTCCCCAGGTGATTCTGAATGGCCAAAGACACGTAAATGTTGTGTTTCAGAGTAGCTGCCATGTTAGTCTGTATCCGCAAAAAGAACAGGAGTAATTGTGGCACCTTAGAGACTAGCAAATTTATTTGTACATAAGCTTTTGTGGGCTACAGCCCGCTTCATCGGATGCATAGAATGGAACATCTCAGTAAGGAGATATATATACAGAGAACATGAAAAGGTGGGTGTTGCCCTACCAACTCTAAGAGGCTAATTAATTAAGATGAGCTGTTAGCAGCAGGAGAAAAAAAATTTTTGTAGTGATAATCAAGATGGCCCATTTCAGATAGTTTAACAAAAAGGTGTGAGGATACTTAACATGGGGAAATAGATTCAATGTGTGTAATGGCTCAGCCATTCCCAGTCTATTCAAGCCTAAATTGATGGTATCTAGTTTGCATATTAATTCAAGTTCAGCAGTTTTTCCTTGGAGTCTGTTTTTGAAGCTTTTCTGTTGCAAGATTGCTGCCTTTAAGTCTGTTACCAGAGAGGTGAACTGTCCACATATCTATTCAAGTGACATCATCATTAGGACCTAATCATATCAGCCACGCCATCGGGGCTCGTTCACCTGCACATCTACCAATGTGATATATGCCATCATGTGCCAGCAATGCCCCTCTGCCATGAACATTGGCCAAACCAGACAGTCTCTACGCAAAAGAATAAATGGACAGAAATCTGACATCAGGAATCATGACATTCAAAAACCAGTAGGAGAACACTTCAGCCTCTCTGGTCACCAAATATATTAAGAGGAAAGGATACTACTCCATTGTTATACAGGCCCTTGTGGGTCACCTTGGCATATTTATTGACACCTAAATCAGATTAATGGGAAAGGTGCATGACGCCAGGGTATTTCATAAGTCTGGCCTGTTTTAAGCATGGGAAAGCTTGTACATTGCCCACAGCAATACACAGTCATCAATGGAGTGTTCATACCAACTGTGATTTTTAGGAGAGCCAGTGTTCCCTCTGCTAATGTGGTTGATGAAACCTTATCCTGATGTGCATCAACATGACAATAGGCAATTTTGCTCCATGTTAGCAAGTTGCAGGATGGTGATAGAATGTCTCTTTGGCCTAATAAAGGTGAGGTGGTGCTACTTGCAAATTCATGTGGGTTATAGTGTCTTTAATATCATACATGTGATTGAACCATGTTATATGTTTCACAATATATGTTATCTTATGGGAGAATACTCTGGGTACGACTGAGTTGGTGACAATTTTGAATCAGTGTGTACTTACAGATGACCAACATATGAATCTTACTGCTACATGGTCTGCTACAGCCAAAGCCATAAGAGATGCCATTTGCACTTGCGTATTTGAGCTGTACAGTGAGTACGCTGCGTGTTAATTGGATTGCATAGAACATTTGGAGTGTTGTGTGTGGTGTATTGAGGCTGTTGCCTTGTATTCAAATGTAGAGCTTAGGCAAGCATTAACAATTCCTTTTAATTCAACTGTATTGAAATTTATTGATGCTAAAAGAGTAAGCATATCAGCTGCTGCAACTTGTTGAAAGTATGTGGAAGCATAAGACACACACAGTTCATAAACAATGCAAATCATTAATTTATCCATCTCTTTCTGGCACACTGGATTCAGTATAGAGTGAAGCTGTTACTGCTGATGCTATAGTGATCCATGCTTAATTGACTGGCTCCCCTGGGAATTGTTCTATGTTGTATTTTGATAATAGTAATGTGAATTTGACTCCATGGGGCTCCTGCTTCCTGGTGTTTCATCCCCATGATGCAAGGCCCTGAGTAGTCTATGAACCATGTTCCTGTGAAATTCCAGGTCTCACTTCTTTATTTCACAATCAACTCTACAGCAGGTTCTTCTCCAGCTCCAACTTTTCTGACAGTCTGGAACATTCCTTATGAATCTCTATTATCAAGCCGTCTCTGCTCCTGTCACATTGCCATCAAATTCAGGATTCTTTTACTGACACTGACAGGTCTCCTAGTCAGGGCATCCCTTGACAAGTCTACGACGTTTGCACCTGTTCCTGACAGGCAAAGGAATAAATGTTGGTGACTGCACTTGAATTCATGTAATTCTATTCTGTCTATGCAGCAGCAAGTAAAAGGAACAATTTTTATCTCAAAAGAATTCTATTCCCTTTGTATTTTCATTCTGCCATCAAACATCCCTTTTCTAAAGGAGCTATCCCAAGAGAAGAAATGGTGCGTTAATTTTAACTTCCAATTACCCAAAACATTTTTTGAGGGGAAGGGAGAGATGTCTGGAGCCATTTACTGGAAGACATAGCAGCTCTAGTGATTATATTGCACACTTTTCAGGCTGCTGCCACCCTACAAGATGATGTGCTGCTTCAGATACCAGAAGGGAAGAAAGACCAATAAATTATTCCAGGCTGAGTCGCCAAGGAAATCTTTCTGTGACTTGTGAGAGAGCAGCTGATAAGTTCTTGGATAGGCATTGCAAATTACAGTGGCAGCAGAGGGAGTCTTGCATTACCAAGGAATCTTGGAGACCACCTGGAATTTCTAATAAGTGAAAAATTTATATTTTATTACTCCTTAGGGACGGATCAAAATCAGATCAGTAATAAACCAGTTTCTGCACTAGTAGCAGGGTATTTTAATGTGCAGCTGGTTTGGGATGGCAGTGATTGGCTTTAAACGTAGCTTAATGGCAATTTACATTTTGGCTGGGATATGGCCACAAACCTTTTAGATCTTTTATATGAATAACTTTTTCATTTTATTAAAAAAAAACACCACCACACTACTGCGTTCAGCTGCTGTAAGATGAATGCAGGGACAGGGAGATAGGTGAACTTGATGGCCTTGCATGCACCCTCAGCTGAAGCCAAAGCTAGAATAGATTAAGAATCCACTCATTTTGTAATATCCTTCATTATAACAAAGATGTTCCCATCATCTTATCAAGTACTCCTCACCCAGCTTCTATTTATTCAGTGGGTCCTACTCTCTCTTACTATTGGCTGTCCAGGGTGCTGGGTGGGTTTTGTCCTGGCAGACATCCAAGTTCCGAACCTACACTCATTTCAATTCCTTGGATGAGTCCATGCTGACATGGGGCTCTCTGCTCTTGTGGGTGCTCAGGACGCAGTCCAGTTCAGGTAAAATTGACTTGTTTGGCAGCACCGGAGTTCTTACTCTTATCCCTGACGTTCTGGTAGCTCAGCTTGAGACACCATATCTTTATTTTGCATTGATGTCGAGTCTGTTTAATCCTGTGGTTGGCCTTTGTACAATTCAGGGTGCTTCTTTGCACTGCTGAAGTCATAGGTTTTCCTCATTTTGGCTCAAAGCTGCACCGGAATTTTCAGGTGTTAGTTCATATAACCACATAGGTGCATGCTGAAACACAGGCATCTTGGGGCCATTGTTGTTTCAAACACAGGAGATGAGGAAGCTTAGAGAAATTCCAAACAGTGTGTGATTGTGGATCCTGAGCAGAGGACTGTGAAGGGAGACCGCTTCTAACCAGGGAGTAGATTACAAGATAGTACATAGGAATGGGATTATGGGTGGCCTTGGCTGCACGTTTTCACTGCATTAACCTTGTGGTAGCAACACACATCAGAAGCTACTTCACAAGTTGACTTATAGCTCAGAATATAGTGCCTGCTATGCCACATGGCACTGAGAGCCAATGGTGTGTGTGTGAGAACACATACCATGTTAAGGGGGGGGGGGGAACAGAGTTGAGCATTGAGGTTAGCATGCAGTGAAGCCCAGGGACTATGACTAGTCTTTCACCTTTCATCTGTCAGTCTTGGTGTGTTGCTTTAACCCTGCTTATCCTCTGGTACAGTCTGTCGAGCAAACCTTGATAAGCTGAAAACAGCTTGTTGGTTTATGTTTAAGACTGATAGTGCAGATTGCAACTTGTTCCAAGGTTGTTCTTAATAGATAATGTGCTGTAAAAACTGAAGTTATGTAAAGAATCCTCCTTTTCCTGGTAAGATGATTCTAGTCATAGTCTGCACTGGAAACGCTAATATTCCTGACAACAGGCAAACCTGAGCAGTGTCTGGATTAGCTTGGTAAACTTTCAAACATAAATTTTCCATTAAAAGATAATAATAGCAAATAGAAATCAGGATAGAATTTGTCAGGAGCAGGAGCAGATGGGTTACTGTGTCCAGAGGCTTTCTGGCTGCAGACCTATTTAAACCGTTCTAACACAATTGCACAACTAGTCAAAATTCCTTTTTGATAGCATAAAAAATTGACACCCAAAACAGCAAAACTGCCTAAAGGCTGAACAAAAGCTGATATTTTTTTCATTGCACTCATGTCTGTAGGACAAAGCAGCAGTAATCTTTTGCAGCAACAACAACAAAAATACAGTAGTATAGTTACATGTTGTGTTCCTCTACCCCTGGGTTAGGAAGAAATATTAAAATAGCTTCTAGGACTGTCAAATGATTTCAAAAAAAGTAACCGTGATTTTAAAAATCATGATTAATCGCAGTTTTAATTACCCTGTTAAACAATAACAGAATATTGTTTAGTTAAATATTTTGGATGTTTTCGACATTTTCAAATATATTGATTTCTATTACAACACAGAATAGAAAGGGTACAGTGCTCAGTTTATACTTTTATTATAAATATTTGTGCTGCAAAAAAAAAGAAAGAAATAGTATTTTTCAATTCACCTCATACAAATATTGTAGTGTAATCTCTTTATTGTGAAAGTGCAACTTAAAAATGTAGAAATATTACTTTTTTATATAACTGCATCAAAAACAAAACAATGTAAGACTTTAGAGCCTACAAGTCCAGTCAATCCTACTTCTTGTTCAGGCAATCACTAAGACAAACAAGTTTGTTTACATTTACAGGAGATAATGCTGCCCACTTCTTATTTACAATGTCAGCAGAAAGTGAGATCAGGCATTTGCATGGCATAGTTGTAACGGGGTTGCAAGGTACTTACGTGCCAGATGTGCTAAACATTTGTAACCCCCTTCATGGTTTGACCACTATTCCAGAAGACATGCTGTAGTGTTAGTTTTGGATTGTTATGTTTTAGTATAGAACAAGCTTTGGGAGATAAGGTGGTATGTGAGTGGCAGGAGAGTTTGCTCTGTTTCTTGGGGTCTGATAAGAGTCCCTTTTTGAGGCAGAATTGCTCCCTGGGAATTGAGCCTTGGTGTTGAGCTGTGATTCTGAAAAGAATGGATTGCCTGTATGCTGTTTGACCGTCTCCTTTCAGGACTGGTATATGTACAAATAAAGCAAGTTATACTTATAGTATTACCGAGACTCTTTCACTGATTTCTCCTCCACTGGGAAGCTGACCTGCAAAGCCCTGTACATTTACAACTACTCAGCAGAGGGGTGACACTAGTCAAAAGAAGAGGGCCTGGGCGGCACTTGACTCGCCAGCTGGGGGAGGCTAGCCCCCCCAGCCCCGCTCCTTCTGCCCCACCTCTTTTCCCCCCACCAGAGTTTCCCCACTGCAGCCGCCGGCCTCTGCCTCAGGCTAGTGCCCCCAGCCCTGGAGCGCTGGGAGGGAGGGCGGATGGCGCAGTGCCAGCCCCAGCCCGAGGCCTACTTGGGGCCATGGCAAAGGGACGGGGAACTGGAAGGAGGAGATCTGGGGGTGGAGCGTGGGCAGGGTGACGACTGGCTGTTTGGGGAGGCACAGCCTCCCCCAGCCTATGATAACCTGCCACCCATGGAAGGGGGCAACTGCATTTATTTCCTTACCTCTTTTCTTGTAAGTTAATTCCTCCATTCCCCTCCTAAGTCTTTGTTGCTTTTCTGAACTGCTTCCAGTTAATGAAAATCTTTCTGGAAATATGGTGCCCAGAATTGAATGTAATAATCTAGGAACATAAATGCATGCTGGCTGCTTTGAGTAAGGTATGGTACCTGAGAAAAATCTGAGGTCCATCATAGAAAATCTAGGGCAACAAGTGCATACATAACAGAGAAAGTTTATGAAGCAAGACATGTGAGTGAGAGAAACAGCAGAATTGGTGTCCTACATAGAACAAAGTGGAAAATATTATCATAGAATATCGGGGTTGGAAGGGACCTCAGGCGGTCCAACCCCCTGCTCAAAGCAGGACCAATCCCCAATTATTATCTAAGGGTTTATTTTAAAAATCAAAAAAACCTCATCTTGCTCACAGAGATTTGGTAAGATTTCAGTTAGTGGGAAGTAAAAGTAAGTCTAGCTACATCTGCTGCCACTGGTGTTTCTTACATGGTAAGCTGTTTCACAAATATAAATTTTTTCTTAGGAGGCTTTCGTTTTCTGGTCCAAGTCAATTAACTGCACAAGCACATTTCAGCAGGTGGCGAGCTGTTCATTAGTAACACGTAAAAATGGAACTAACTTATCTGTTTAGTTACTTATATGGTTCTTATCAAGGTAGTATCTGAGTGCCTACGGTATTTAAATAGAAATATCAATATACAACCTCTTTCTTCCTTCCCATTCTGTAGGAGAAACAGGGGTGTGGGTGTGAGAGACAGAGAAAGAAAGAGAACTAAATTAAAATAAGTTTTGTATTTAGTTTTCAAAGTAGATAGGATTAATCATAGAACTCTCTCTTGTGGGAGTAAGCGTTGTAATCTATGTCCAGACAGAAATAAGCATTTTTAGAGGTAAGCATGTTTCTATAACATACAATCAAAAGGATTACTCTAGTCTTCTGTTGACAGCCACAGTAAGACAAACACTCAGCCCTGAAGGCAGCAGCACAGTTGACTAAAGGGCGAGTCTACAGTGGCAACGCTAAAGCGCTGCTGCAGCAGTGCTTTAACATGCCTATTGTGGCTGCGGCGCGGCGCAGCGCTGGGAGAGAGCTCCAATGCTCTTTAAAAAAAACCCACCTCAACAAGGGGTACGGCTCCCAGTGCTGGGGCACTGTCTACACTGGCGCGTTACAGTGCTGAAACTTGCTGCGCTCGGCATGTGTGTTTTTTTTTCACACCCCTGAGCAAGAAAGTTGCAGCGCTGTAAATTGCCAGTGTAGACAAGCCCTTAGGGTGGCGAGACACATTGCCCAGTGATTATATCTATCTGATTTAAGGAGCATAATCAAAGGTGGCCTGAAAGGACTTTTTTTTTTTAAATGGGTTTGTGTCCTGTTTTTGCTGAGAATATACTTATAAAGCTTGAAAGTTTCCTCCACTACCACCTCCTGCCCAGAAAATGTTTTGAGTTTTGGTTTTTGTTGGTTTTTTGTTTTGTTTTTGTTTTCCATTTTAGATGCTCTGTTCCTACTGCACAGTTAGTTGCCACCTCTTGCAAGCTTTCTCCTAATACCCCTCCCACAGCAGTGCTGCTTCTCCTTTGTAAGCCATTGATCAATTGCCAACCAACTGAGTATCTAGACATTAAGCTTCAGCATCATCTTGGCTGAATTCACTGCTCTTCTCTTGGTGGGCTTGATTTCCATTCATTTGAGCTATATGGGGAGAACGGGGTTAGACACTAGAGTAGCTAATGAGGAAATACTTATGTAAACAGAGGAGTCTTAAACTGTGCTCGAAGAGGCAAAATCTGTGTAAAACCTGATTTTTTGCAGAAGAGATTTCTGCAGCTGTGTATCCTTCACCAAAAATGGCTCATCTGTAGCTTGGGTAAACTTGGACTCTTGGGTCCCAACAGCTGTTGTTTCCAGCATTCTTGGAATGGTGTGGAGTGAGATGTGTCCCTTTAGGCCTGGGGCGGTTCAATGCTCTCTCACTCACCCCGGAGGTGGGAGGTCCCTGGAGGGCTGCGATAGCCTGTCTCCAGGCTTGTCTCTGTTTACCTGTGTACTGGGCTCAGGCAGCCCATCCCGCGACAGTCTTAAGGGGCCGGCTATAGCCTGGGCGGGGCTCCGGCAGCCAGCAAACAACACAGTCTTAAGGGGGGTGGGGCCACTTCTCTTCAGAGTGAGAGCCCCTTGCAGAGGAACAAGGGTCAGACACCCAGGGGGAGGGGCAAGGGGGCGCAGGCCCTCCCTACTCCACTGCGTCCCAGCCCAGGGCCCTGGCAGGGGCAGAGTCAGCTGCCCCGGGGTCAGCAGGGACCCAGCCGCAACACGCTGACGCTGAGGGTCTGGGCTTTGCAGCCAGCCCTACGGCAGCTGCCCCGGGTCGCTTCCTGCCTCCCTAGGGGTGGGGACCTCCGGTGTCCAGGCGTCCTCCGGCTCCTCCGGGTAAACAGCAGCAGGCACTCCAGGCCAGTCGTCGTCCGCCTCTGGGGTGTGGACCATGCTAGGTGGGGGATCTGCCTCAAGCTGCCAGGGCTGCCCAGAAGATTCAGGGTGCCTGGGGCAAAGCAATTTCGGGGGCCCTTTCCCTAAAAAAAGAGTTGCTATACTATAGAATACTTTATTCTCGTGGGGGCCCCTGCGGGGTCCGGGGCAAATTGCCCCATTTGCCCCGCCCCTCTGGGCGGCCCTGCGAGCTGCTCCAGAACCAGCAGGACGTCCTTCCCCTCTGCAGGTTTCTCCCCGAATGGGCTGCGGGTCTAGTCTTTTATACTTCCAGCCTTGCCCTTCTCCTTCCGGCAAGGGGGGCAGGGAGACTTAGACTCCACCCTCCCGGGGGTGGGTAACGCTCCCTCAGTCACCCCAGAGGAGGGAGGCCCGTCCACCTCACTACAGGCAGGCAAACTTTTTGGCCTGAGGGCTGCATCGAGTTTTGGAAATTGTATGGAGGGCAGGTTAGGGGAGGGGGATGTGGCCTGGCCCCCACCCCATATCTGCTCCCCGTGCTTCTCGCCCCTGACGGCCCACCCCCCGGGACATCTGCCCCATCCACCCCATCCCCTGACCGCCCCCGGAACCCCTGCCCCGCCCGTGCTGCCCCATTCAACTCTCCCTCTTTCCTGACTGCCCCCCCTGGACCTCTGCCCCCATTCAACCCCCCTGTTTCCTGCCCTGTGACTGCCCTGACCCCTATCCCCACACACCCCGACCACCACCCCGAACTCCCCTGCCCTCTGTCCAACTCACCCCCGCTCCCTGCCCCCTTACCGCGCTGCCTGGAGCACCGGTGGCTGGCAGCGCTACAGCCACACACCGCGCAGCACAGAGCACTGGGTCAGGCCAGACTCTGCAGCGGTGCTGCCCCAGGAGCTCGCAGCCCCACCGCCCAAAGCATTGCGCCGGTGGTGGGGTGAGCTGAGGCTGCGGGGGAGGGACTGGGGGCTAGCCTCCCGGGCCAGGCAGGAGGGGATTTATACAAGGGCAATAAGATATTCTCCATCTTATTCTCTATTCCTTTTTTAATGATTCCCTAACATCCTGTTTGCTTTTTTGACTGCCGCTGCACACTGCGTGGATGTCTTCAGAGAACTATCCACGATGACTCCAAGATGTCTTTCCTGATTAATTGTAGCTAAATTAGCCCCCATCATATTGTATGTATAGTTGGGGTTATTTTTTCAAATGTGCATTACTTTACATTTATCCACGTTAAATTTCATTTGCTGTTTTGTTGCACAATCACTTCGTTTTGTGAGATCTTTTTGAAGTTCTTCACAGTCTTCTTTGGGCTTAACTATCTTGATCAAAACTTTGCCACCTCACTGTTTACCCCTTTCTCCAGATCATTTATGAATAAATTGAATAGGATTGGTCCTAGGACTGACCCTTGGGGAACACCACTAGTTACCCCTCTCCATTCTGAGAATTTACCATTAATTCCTACCCTTTGTTCCCTGTCTTTTAACCAGTTCTCAATCCATGAAAGGATCTTCCCTCTTATCCTATGACAACTTAATTTACATAAGAGCCTTTGGTGAGGGACCTTGTCAAAGGCTTTCTGGAAATCTAAAAGCAGCAAAGAGTCCTGTGGCACCGTATAGACTAGCAGACATAGTGGAGCATGAGCTTTCGTGGGTGAATACCCACTTCGTCGGATGCATGTCACCCACGAAAGCTCATGCTCCAATATGTCTGTTAGTCTATAAGGTGCCACCAGTACTCTCTGCTGCTTTTACAGATCCAGACTAACACGGCTACCCCTCTGATACTGGAAATCTAAGTACACTATATCCCCTGGATCCCCCTTGTCCACATGTTTGTTCAGACCTTCAAAGAACTCTAATAGGTTAGTAAGCCATGATTTCCCTTTACAGAAACCATGTTGACTTTTGCCCAACAAGTTATGTTCTTCTGTGTCTGACAATTTTATTCTTTAGTATTGTTTCAACTAATTTTCCGGGTACTGACGTTACACTTACCGGCCTATAATGGCCGGGATCACCTCTAGCACCCTTTTTAAATATTGGTGTTACATTAGCTGTCTTCCAGTCATTGGGTACAGAAGCTGATTTAAAGGACAGGTTACAAACCATAGTTGTTAGTTCCGTAATTTCAAATTTGAGTTCTTTCAGAACTCTTGGGTTAATGCCATCTGGTCCCGGTGACTTGTTACTATTAAGTTTTATCAATTAATTCCAAAACCTCTTCTAATGACACTTCAATCTGTGACAATTCCTCAGATTTGTCAGCTACAAGGGACAGCTAAGGTTTGGGAATCTCCCTAACATCCTTAGCCGTGAAGACTGAAGTAAAGAATTCATTTAGTTTTTCTGCAATGACTTATCTTCAAGTGCTCCTTTTTTATCTTGATTGTCCAGGGGCCCTGGTGGTACATCATGCTTCCGATGTACACCTCTACCCCAATATAACGCGACCCGATATAACATTAATTCAAATATAATGCGGTAAAGCAGTGCTCCAAGGGGTGGGGATGTGCACTCTAGTGCAGGGGCGGCAGGTTATATGGGCTCAAGGTGCTCAAGCACCAGGAATATTCAAGGCTGAGGGTTGTGCTCCACCAATATTTGGAGCTGTGTTTCTCCCCTGGCCCTGCCTGGAGCTGGCCCTGCCCGTGCCTCAGAGCTTCCTTGCCTGAAAGAAAACAGCCAGTGACTCTCTCCCTTGTTTGTGATGCTTCTGCCTAAGGCTATAGAGATCAGCGGCAGGCAGCCTCTTGGAGCACCGAGGGAGGGGAAGAGGGAGAGAGGAAGGGGAAGGAGGCACACACGTGCTTGGGAGCTCTCTCCCCCGCCCAGGGGCGGCTCTAGGCACCAGCAAAACAAGCTGGTGCCTAGGGCGGCAAAATCTAGGGGGCGGCAAAAGGCTGGGGCCCCAGCTCATCCTGCTGCTGCGAGCCGAGGAGCGGCCCGTCGGACCTGCCGCAGTCATGCTTGCGGGAGGTCCACCGGAGCCCCGGGACGACTGGACCTGCCGCAGGCATGACTGAGGAGGGGGCGCTCCCGCGGCTCGGCTGGACCTCCCGCAGGCATGACTGCGGCAGCTCAAGCGGAGCCGCCGGACCCGCGAACCGTCCGCAGCCGCGGGAGGTCCAGCCGAGCCACGCGGGACCAGTGGTCCCTCTGCAGTCATGTCCGCGGGAGGTCCGCTGCTCCCGCGGCTCCGGGGCGCCTCCCGCGCATGACTGCTTGGGGCGGCCCAAAAGGTAGAGCCGTCCCCCACGGGCAGCAGCAGGGGAGGCCACACGTGACGGCAACCCCCCACCCCGGTACCCACCATAGGGGAGGCGAGTGGGCTTTCTGGATCTGAGAGAGTCCCTAGGAGCATGTGCAGTGAATGTGGTGCAGAGTGAGTGTGCTGTGGGGAAGGGGAAGGGGGAGAGGAGGAGTCCCTCCTCTGGAGCTTGCTGCTGCCAGTAAGGTGGGGAGAGGCCTCTCTGGTCCTGGCCCTGGGGCAGCCTGTCTGCATCCCAAGTTCCTTATCCCCAGCCCTGCCCCACCCCAGAGCCTGCGCCTCCAGCACCCCAACTCTGAGCACCAACCTGCACTGTGAACCCCTCATCCCCAGCCCCACCCCAGAGCCCTCACTTGAGGGGGAAAAACGTGCAACTTAAATTTGGTGGTCAGTTTGGAGTATCATTGTGTTTAGCACAATACTTGATTATTTTACACCCTTTAAAATATACAGCTGTTACAAAGTGGGAATGTTCTTAATGTTTTCTCTGAATACTGTGTGGGTGCCTCAGTTTCCCCTATGCATTTCTCAAGGATCTAGATGGTGGGATAAGGGTGTGTGATTGTTGTAGAGCCCTAGAGAGCCAGTGTGATGCCGTCTGCACAGAGAATGGCCGAAACCCTGTCTCCGGGCAACTGATGGCCTGGGCCGCTCTCCTGCAAGGTGCCAACTGAAGGTGTTGGAGAACAAAGAGATCAGGTGGCCTCCTAATGCCTGGAAAAGAGACAAAGGCCAGAGGAGAGAGTGTCAGTGCCTGTGCGGACTTCCGGGAAGCGCATGGTGTGGAAGGGGATGCTGGGATGCTTTGGAACTACTCCATACAAAGCCAGTCAGGACTCTGGGGGAGCCTCCTCTCTCTGAGCAGACTGTCTCTAGGGCAAGAAGCTTACACCTTCCTGGGTCTGACGTCGGAGCATTCAATTTGCCCTTCCACACCGTGTGCTTTCTGCAGCGAGTCTGCCCAGGCAGGTCCTGGGGCAACCTGAGGTCCCTGCACCCCAACTCTGCAGTCAGACGTGACTCTCAGCCAGCCGGTAAAACAGAAGGTTTATTAGACAACAGGATTACAGTCTAAAACAGAGCTTGTAGGTACAGAAAACAGGACCATCTTGGAGGGTGGGGAGCCTAGACCCAAGATCTGGGCCTCTCCCCATTTCCCCAGCCAGCTCCAAACTGACACTCCCTCCTCTAGCCTTTGTCTCTCTTCTGGACAAGGAGGCCACCTAATCTCTTTGTCCCCAACATCTTCAGTTGGCACCTTGCAGGGGAAACTGAGGCACCCACACAGTATTCAGAGAAAACATTAAGAACATTCCCACTTTGTCACAACAGGTGCAACAAAATATAATACCATATATTGAAGCTTGCAAGTGCTGCTTCTGACTTTCCACTTTTAATTGACCCTTGTAATCTTATGGTGCTGACGTGTTGTAGCTTCATTTTATATCGGTTTACAGGGCGGGGGCGGGCACCGCCATTTTGGGCACCACCAAAAATTATGCAAACCTGCCGCCTATGCTCCAGTGGATCAAAGCAAGTTCGATATAACGGTTTCACCTATAACGCAGTAAGATTTTTTGGCTCCTGAGGACAGCATTATATCTGGGTAGAGGTGTACTTTAAAAAAAATTTTTACTACCTTTTGAGTTTTTGTCCAGCTGTTCTTCAAACTCCTTTTGGCTTTTCTGTTAAAAATGCTAAATGTAATAAATCTGTCAATTTTTTGTTTGTCTTGAATGCCCCAGAATAGTTCTGAAGGCCTCTAAAACCACTTTAGAGAAGCGGCTTCTACATTTCAGAAATCTAGAATTCTCTGAAGTTTAACTACAAGAATTATTCCTCTGGTCTGAGAGGAGGAGGGGACTGGTAGGCTCCTGTTGTGTAAATTTACTCATGAAAAGTCCTTGCATACCCTCTCAAATTATGGGCTGGATGTTGATCCTCCTAGAAATTCTGCCTTTAGTTAAAGGGCCTGAAGGGCTATGGCTATTGCTCTTGTCTAACACTTCAGTTATTCCTGCCTCTCTTCTATAGTCTATGCATTTTTTAGTGGGTTGTTGATTACTGTTGCATCGCAGGCGTATATGAACAAAGCTCAACAATCTGTGTGATTGGCAGCCAAGTCATTTATTTCTCTCCAGCATGCTCTTATATACAATTAAGGTCAAGCAATCAAGCAATTGCTAATTGGTTAACAAGGTACAAACAAGCACAGCTGTGACTTCATAGGGTAATTGTCATCCCGTCCCACTTTCTAATTTATTATCCTGTTTACTGCCTACCAGCAGATAAGAACTAGCCTCATCCTAGAAACTTGCATGTCAGTTTCTCACACTCCCTAACGCCAAATTAGCAACATATTCCCACAGATTACTGTCCAGTCATTCCAGACTAGTGCATAGGGAGCAGGGGAGTGCAGAAAGAGTAACTTCTCACTTGAAAATGTGGCTTCTTTAGTCAGTGCTGTGCTGTAACTTTTTCTCTAGGATGGCCTCTGAAATCATTTGGTGAGACTTCTCCTTTTCGCCACTGAACTGTGCCAGCAGTGAAGACCATGGAATGTTTCCTAGTTTCCTTAGGGAGCGACATAGGAGCTCCACTAGCAGAGGCCACTATGGAGTTGTGGTTGTCACAGATAAATAATTATATTTCAGTAGCACTTAGAAGCCCCTGCGAAGACATTGGCCCCATTGTGCTAGTCACTGTACAAAAACATAGTAAGAGACAAGCTCTGCTCTGAAGATCTTACATTCAAAATAGTTCAGACAGAAAATGTTATCGATGGGAAACTGAGACACTGACATATTAAATGATTTGCCCAAGGTGATGCACACAGTCTGAGTCACAGCCAGGAGTTAAATTTAGATTTCAATTTCCAGTCCATTAACTATAAGACCATCCTTTCTCCTGAATGTGTTCCCATAAGTTTGAATGGACGTTATGGAGTATTAGATTATATGGTGCTCCATGTTTTTGTTCTGAATGCACCCTTTTAAATGGAGACCACCAAATCAGTGACTTGGGTCTCCAACTTTGGGGGCTTCCTGACTGCAGCTTGAAAGATACTTTATTTAGCCAGACTTCAGTGACCTGAGCAACTATTGTTTATAAAGTTTGTGTATAAAGTTTTTTTTCCCTCCTACTGATAATAGCCCACCTTAACTGATTAGTCTCGTTAGAATTGGTATGGCAGCACCCATTTTTTTTCATGTTCTCTGTGTATGTATATGTATCTTCCTACTGTATTTTCCACTGCATGTATCTGATGAAGTGGGTTTTAGCCCATGAAAGCTTATGCCCAAATAAATTTTTGAGTCTCTAAAGGTACGTCTGTATTACTCGCCGGATTGGCGGGTAGTGTTCGATGTATCGGGGATCAACGCCTGTACTCCACCTTGGCAGGAGGAGTAAGTAGAGTTGATGGGGGAGCCACGGCGGTTGACTCGCTGCCATGAGGACGGCCAGGTAAGTCGAACTAAGATACTTCGCGTAGCTGAAGTTGTGTATCTTAGTTTGAACCCCCCACCCCTAGTGTAGCCCAGGCCTACGGTGCCACAAGTACTCCTTGTTCTTTTTGCTGATACAGACTAAGGGTTTGGCTACACTTGCAGCTGTACAGCGCTGGGAGTTAAAGCTGTCTTCATACAGCTGTGTAGGGAAAGCGCTGCAGTGTGGCCACACTGACAGCTACCAGTGCTGCAATGTGGCCGCATTTGCAGCGGTGTTGGGAGTGGTGCATTATGGGCAGCTATCCCAGCGTTCAAGTGGCTGCAACGTGCTTTTCAAAAGATGGGGCTGGGGTGGAGAGTGACAGGGAGCGTGGGGGAGACAGAGAGAGTGGATTTTTGGAGCTGACACTGTGTTAGCTCCCTGCCTTGCAAGTTCTAAGGACTTGAAGATACACAGCACCAACCTTCAATCATTTTAAAAGTTTCGACCCCTTCCCCCACCCTTCTCTCATTCACTAAATGCAAATAGCCTTCAGACCAGATACGCAGCTGCTCCAAAACGGACCCTCCCTCCCCCCTCCAGGCTGCTTCTCTCCTCAAGCAAACATTAGCTGTGGACATTCATCCCCTTGCCTGCCTCTGCTGGAGCAAACAGTAGCTGTGTTTGTTTTTTTAGATAAGCAGCTCCGGGAGCCCCAAGTTCACAACAAAACAAAGAGAGGCATCACAACAAAACCAAGAGTGTTATCTTTTCTTAAAAAGCATTATGGGAAGGTTCCGGAGGGCAGTTACAGCGTAGTAAGATTAATCACTGTTTACACTGGCACCCCAGCACTGCAAGAGCAGCGCTATAGTCGTTCTTCCCCAGGCCGAGGGAGATACAGCGCTGTATGTGCCTTGCCAGTGTGGACGGGGAGTGAGTTACAGCGCTGTAAAGCCACCACCAGCGCTGTAACTCTCAAGTGTAGCCAAGCCCTCAGGCCTCAGCCACCACTCTGAAACATCTACTGTGTATGAGCAGTCTAGGGATATTGTAAAAGATGTACATTATTACATTCTATTACTATCCTGCAGAAAATTTTGTGAGTGGGCCTTTAAAAGTTATATGTGGATGTATATGGGGGGCATGTTGTAGTACAAAGAATAATGGAAATAATAATAGGAAACAAACTCTCCCATGAAAAATTGCAGCTTAATTGCTTCTTTGAGGATCTACAGTACCACATTTTCAACATGGAGGAGGGAAAAACGTAAAATAATCTGTTATGAAACTTTAGCTTAAACAAACAAGTAAAGCTGCCATTTTTCCTCCTGGCAGTACTTCAAATCTTACTGTCTTCCAGTGTTAACCAGTCGAATTTCAGATCTCTCAGAACTAATTCCAAGTAAGTTAGTGGTGAAAAGTGCAATTTAGGTTTAAAAAAATATTTTCATTTGGAGCTTGTAGCAAGTTGCCTGAGGCCCCTTCTGCTTGTCAATCACTGTCATAAAATGTTCAAGTTACCACTCAGTGCTGCTTTTGGCTTAATGATTTTCACCTCACTTCAGCTCTCTCTCCTACACATTCCGCAAGCTGCAACAAGTAAAACTCCACCCTTTCTGAAGACTAAAAGACATGGGGGGTGGGGATGGATGGATGGAGTAAAATGCATAAACTACAACTAACTGCTGGGAAATGGGTTTCTGCAAGGTGCTGTTTTCCAGACAGTTGCTTGTGTGCAGTTCAGAAAGGGGCGGAATCCTTTGCACATAGCTGAGTGCTGATTTGTTGAATTCACAGAATTTTTCCCCTCATAATCCCACCCATCCTTTTTTTTGAGAAGTTGACTTGCTGCTTCTCAAAGAGCACGTCAGCTGTAATCTGGCCTCCAGTGAGTTACACTGACACCATGAGCTCAGAAGCTGATGAATCCAAGGAAGGTATGATTTTAACTTTTTCAAAGGCCTTCATTTAAAAATATAGTGCAGTTAGTGACTTCAGGGCTGCTTTCAGCAGCCACAACAGAAAATGAATAAGCATTTTGCTCATTTTAGCGTTGAACCATTCATAAGGGAGGGGAAAAATACTTTGGCAGAATCATCTAAAGACTGCTTTTTAGATTTTACTGGAATCAAAACAACCACAGTCTTGATTCCAAAGACGTCTGCTTATTTGTACAAGGGTGATCTAAGAGTACATAAAGTACTGGTAAATGAAAGAAACAATGTATAGTAAAAGGCTTTTGAAATTGGAAATGCTGTATATTTGTAATAGAAGAGGAAGTTGTGTAGGGGAGAAGTGAAAGATCATTAATTTGGGAATGAGCTTGCTGCTGCTGCTGACTTCCTTTTCAGTAGAAGTGCATACTTTTTTGGTGGTGGGGGGGGGGGGGTGTTAAACTGAGAGGAGTGTACCTGGAACTAACGTTGCCAAAGCAAAGGGTTTCATTTACTCCTTGTAGCATGAACATGTGGAAGAGCTGGAAACGTTTCAACAAAAACACAATTATTCTCCGGTGTTGATTTTTAGGGGGGTTTGTTTTGTGCAAGTTGCAGAGGAGGGTGGTGGAGAGGGGGAGTAATTTCCTGAAACTCAGAATGTATACAAAAGAGCATTTGTACAGAAGGGAGAAAAAGTCAAGACTGGGATAAAAAACTGGCTTTCTCTGAAAAGAATTTGATTTCGTGATCTTCATAAGTAGGCTCTGTGGAGACTCCAAACTGAAAGAGCGAAACAGTATGACTCTCTCAAACCAGGTTAGGAACGAGGAAACTCAAGTGTTTCCCATTTGGTAACAAAACAATCAGAAAGCTCTTCAGAATATTTCAGGAGGTTTCCCCCTCCCCATCCCACCTTTCTCTATCCCAAGCCACCACTTGAATGTTAAAATTACTGTAGGCCTAGACTTACTCTTGTACATGATGTGAAAGACAAGGATAGTTAGCTGATCTTCAGAAAAATAGGACTGGATCGAATGAAATTTAATGATACAGACGACAACATAATCTATGTATTTAATGACTGTGCATGATCTTTGGCATTCTTGTAGTACTCAGAAATTACACGTACGCTCTCCCTCCCTTTCTCCCCAAATGAACAAATACCCTAAAAAGCATACACTTTTTTTACCAAGACAATATTCAAGAAATTCTTGTAGAATTGAAATACTTTCCTGTAGCAACTGTTGTGAAAAAGAGAGAATGTACATTCCTATGGCAACATGCACATTCCACCCCATTTGTACAGTAGGAGAGCAAGTAGCATGCATGCCAGGGCATGAAATGTTCTCTGGTTTACACACAGGAAACGTCAGACAGTTTTGTAAAGTGCACTTTATTTCAAAAGTTAAATTCATTTTTTTTAAGGCAAAGCTCTTATATCCTGTCTGATATAGATTCTTAAAGTTCTTTGGGAAGATGACTTTGGTTTTTATACAGATTGTTTAATTTCTCTTGACATAATGTGAGGTGCCAAGGTCTTCATGGTGACAAAGATAAGGGGTTGGTTTCTGAAGAGAAGAGATTACTTTGAATCAGTTGCTTTAATAAAACACTGGATTTTGTTTTGCTTTGACCTGAATAAGTGTTCAATGGAAAACAGAAGCAGTGACAAACTGTAGAAAGAGCAGGTGTGAGTATCAGTAGGCAGAGATTTTTTTTTTAAATTTATTGATCACTGGAAACTCCACAAATAAATTAGTTTTATATTGTTGATAGTATTGTACAGAAATGATTTGTGCTGCATGAGATTTTTGTGTGTGTAATGTCTTGAGGCTTGAGATGAGAATACAGTAACACTGTTTTTAGTTGTCATGACCTACAAATAAGGGCAAGGGAGAAAATGACTAGATAAAGGCTAGATTTCAGTCAACAAAATTATAAATTGAGTGAGTCTGCAGCTATGTTAAACCGCCATATCTGATCCAATTTAACATTGCCAGGTAGCTCCTTGGCCCCAGGCACAACACTGAAGGCATGTCTATGCTGCAGTGCAAGGTGTGACTGGCATGTGTAGACTTATCCAAGCTAGCATTGATCCAGGTAGTTTGAATAACAATAGTAGTGAAGCTGCTGCAGCACAGGCTGCACAACCCCACCCAGGACCCTGGATATGTACAGGAGGAGCTAGCACATGCTATTCCAGCTTCACTGCTGCTGTTCAAGCTAGCTAGAGCAAAGCAGCAGTCTGCATGTGCTGCAGTAACACTTCTGATTGCAGTGTAGGCTTACCCTAACACTGAAAACATAATCAAAACACCAAAGATGCATAATCATAGAACTGAAAGGGACCTGGAGGGACAGTCAAGGCAAGACGAAGTATTATTTAGACCATTCCTAACTGGTGTTTGTCTAACCTGTTCTTAAAAATCTACAATGACTGAGATTCCACAGTCTCCCTAGGGAATTTATTCCCATGCTTAACTACCCTGACAGTAAGTTTTTGCTAATTTCCAACCTAAATCTCCCTTGCTGCAATATAAGCCTATTGCTTCTTATCCTGTCCTCAGAGGTTAAGAACAATTTTTCTCCCTCCTCCTTGTTAACAGCCTTTTATGTACTTGAAAACTGTTGTCATGTCCCATCCCAGTCTTCTCTTTTCCAGACTAAACAAACCCGATTTTTTTCAATCTTCCCTCATAAATCCTGTTTTCTAGACCTTTAATCATTTTTGTTGCCCTTCTCTGGACTTTCTCCAATTTGTCCACATCTTTCTTGAAATGTGGCGCCCAGAACTGGACATATTACTCCACTTGAGGCCTAATCCAGGGTGGTCAAACTTACTGCCCTCTGAGCCGCATACAACAATCTTCAGAAGTTTGAGAGCTGGAGCACAGCAGCTGGGGTTCAGGGCTTCAGCCCCACTCCTGCTGAAGCCCCGAGACCCTCCTCCTCCTCACTTGACAGAAGCTCGTACCCCACCACTTCACTGCAAGGTAGAGGTCCTGAGTTCTCCCCCTGCGCCGTCCCCCGTCCGTCCCCCAACCCCCAGTCTGGTAGACAGAGAATGGGAGACATAGGGGGCATGCGAACCACAGTTTGACCACCATCAATGCGGAGTAGAGTGGGAAAAATTACTTCTCATGTCTTGCTTACAACACTCCTCCTAATACATTCCCAAATGTTTGCTTTTTTTGCAACTGTGTTACACTGACTCATATTTAGCTTGTGATCCACTATGACCCCCAGATTCCTTTCCACAGTACTCCTTCCTAGATAGTAATTTCCCATTTTGTATTTGTGCAACTGATTGTTCCTTCCTAAGTAGAGTACTTTGCGTTCTTTGCATTTGTCCTTATTGAATTTCATTCTATTTATTTCAGACCATTTCTCCCGTTTGTCCAGATAATTTTGAATTTTAATCCTTATCCTCCAAAGCACTTGGAACCCCTCCCAGCTTGGTATCGTCCGCAAACTTTATAAATGTACTCTCTATGCCGTTATCTAAAATCATTGATGATGATATTGAACAGAACAGGACCCCACTTGATGTGCCCTTCCAGCTTGACTGTGAATCACTGATGATTACTGTCTTGCATCTGAAGAAGTGGGTATTCACCCACGAAAGCTCATGCTGCAGAACGTCTGTTAGTCTATAAGGTGCCACAGGATTCTTTGTTGCTTTTACAGATCCAGACTAACACGGCTACCCCTCTGATACTTGTCTGGGAATGGTTTTCAACCAGTTATGCACCCACCTAAGAGAAGTTCGATCTAAGTCAGTGGTTCTCAACCAGGAGTACGCCTACCTTGGGGGTACGCAGAGGTCTTCCAGGGGGTACATCAACTCATCTCGATATTTGTCTAGTTTTACAACATGCTACAGGTCTGTCGCAACTTACGCGCATTTAACATGTGCGATTTCAGCTTTACGCTGTAGGGCCGGAGTCCGGGGGGCGTGGCCTCAAAATGTAAAGGTCCTGGGGCACCAGCTGTGGCTGGAAGTCCCAGGGCCTTTAAATCACCCAGGGGGCTCCCAGCTGCAGAGGTGGCTGGTAGTCCCTGGGGTGAACTAAAGGGCCCGAGGCTCCAGCCACCGTGGAGCTCTGGGCCCTTTAAATGCTGGCCCCAGCCCGGCTGCCAAAGCTGTGGGCGGGATTTAAAGGGCTCCTCCGGGCACCCCGCCACGGCGGGAAGCCCGGTGGAGCCCTTTGAATCCCACCTGCAGCTCCGGCGGCCAGGCCTGGCATTTAAAGGGCTTCCCGCCGTGGCGGGGAGTCCGGAGGAGCCGTTTACATGCCGCCCCGGCCTGGCCGCTGGAGCTACAGGCGGGATTTAAAGGGTTTGGGGATGTAATTTTGAGTATAGGCAGTTTTCGCTTTACGCGCTAACCACCGAACGGAACCCCCACGTAAGATAAGACTTGTCTGTATGTAAAAAGCACTAGCTAAGTCAGTATAAACTAAAATTTCATACAGATGATGACTTGTTTATACCGCTCTATGTATTATATGTTGAAATGTAAGTACAGTATTTCTATTCCAATTGATTTATTTTATAATTGTATGGTAAAAATTAGAAAATGAGCAATTTTTCAGTAATAGTGTGCTAAACACTTTTGTATTTGTATGTGTCATTTTGTAAACAAGTAGTTTTTAAGTGAGGTGTAACTTGGGGTACACAAGACAAATCAGACTCCTTACAGCAGACTCTAGACAGCGGTCTAGAAAGGTTGAGATCCACTGATCTAGGTTGTATTTCCCTAATTTGTTTGTAACAAGGTCATGAGAGACAGTATCAAAGACTTACTAAAGTCAAGATATGCCACAACTACTACTTCCCCCTATCCACAAGCCTTGTTACCCTGTAAAAAAACAAAAAAGCTATTAGGTTGGTTTGACATGATTTGTTCTTGAGAAAACCATGCTGTTTCTTATTACCTTATCTTCTAGGTGTTTACAAATTAATTGCTTAATTAATTGCTTAATAATGTATTTATGTATCAGTGTATTTGTGGCAGAATTCAAGCATTTGGATTCTGTTGCATAGCTGACCAAGTGAATTCCTGCTTTATTCAAAACAGTGAAAATGCTTTCTGTGTAAGCTTGACAAATTCAAACTGGAAATAAGATGCCGTTTTTTAACAGTAAGGTAAATTAATCGTTAATTCTGGGTAGCAAAAATTAATCTAACAAATACATTATTGTCTTTGGGCATGAGTTTGATCTAATTTGTGCCCATGTCAAGCAGGAGTAAGAGAGAGAGAGAGACTCCCTCCTTCTTGTATAATGTACTAGTTCTAGAGTAAATTGAGGATTTGGGTTATGCAGTAACTCTTGTGTGGCTTTGCAGCTTCTGTCCTTGATCACTGTTTACTACATGGTCCAGAGGAGAATTCTTAAAGGGAAACAGTGAACTTTCTGTTCACTTATGCCAAAATATGCTGTGTTGTTAATGTTGCTAAGTAACAGTTCAACAAATACCTGTGTATTGATCTTGAAGCCAAGGTGTCATTACTCTCTGGTCTATACTAACATTGTTTCATACATTTTTCCATTAGTGTATTTATCTTTTTAGAGTCTAACTCTGATATAAAAAACCCCACAAACATCTATATATAGATACCTTTGTACAGGCCAAAACATACAGCATGGTAAAATTAAGGGAAAAAAATCCTGTAATGTACTACTACTTCTGGTCTAGTCGTGTCCTATTTTAGGCACACAGAGCAACAACAACAAAAAAGTTGTAAGTGCTATAAAAATTGCACTGGTTTAGGTTCTGACTTCATTGCTTGCAGTGACCTGAGGCTAAATGCTTTTAGTGCAGTAAAATTAAAAAGGAGATAACGCAGTATAAGTTGTCACAGTATAAATTATTTTTGCACATCTCTCTGCTAGGATAAAATGTTAATATGTGTAAAACTTTAGAATACTGTAGCAGAGATATTCATTCTACAGGTTTTCTGTTGTATATTTACCAAACGCATAATCTTGTTTTCTAATAGAACTTTCAACTCCAAACATAGCATGAGATAAACTCTGCTGCCCCTAAAGTACAATGGAATGATATTTGCTATGAAAGATTTTGAAATGCACTACATCATCCGTTGTTTAGTAGAATGCACAAGTAAAATCATTTAAAACCAGAGTGTCTACTGTATCTTTATTACAGTCAGTTCTAAGTTCTGCAGTTCATCAGTGTGAAATCTGTGCATTCCTGAAAAACATCGAGAGTTTTGAGTAGCCATGCTAGCATTTTTTAAATGTAAATGAGATTACGGAGGAATGAACTCACGTGTTTTATTCCTTTTAGGTCTCAGGATAAGCAAAATTAGCTGCTCTATGTAGAGTTTGTGAGGTCCCATGGTACTCCCTATTTTGAGAGGTAAATACTCACCCCCTCTCGTGATTATTGATCATATTTTGACATTTTGCAACTACCTTTTTCCTAAGCAGGCAGATGAGCTCTTGTGAATAGTCAGGGAGTCCCCCGGCATCCTAATACTGGAGTGGAATGTTCCCTATTTAACCAATGTTATCAACTGGGAAAGCATTTTTAAGGAGCTGCTATTGGGCTCTCACAGTTTGTTCAATCCCAAGCATCCACCACCAAGGACGATCTAGGGTGTATCTGCAGAAGATTCTTCCTCTTGCTACCTCCCATACTGGCCTTTGTGATGGAACTCTTTACTGCTGGACTCTTCATCAAAGTGAGGAAGGACATTCATAGTGTACAAGTGATGGAGGTAGAAGCTTCCTTAGTATTTGAGCTATTAGGTATAGAGATGAACAAAGGACAATAATTCTGTTTACCAGCAGCTTTTAAGGTTTCATAATTTTTCATTCTTCATTTGAGAGAAAACAAAACATTTCTAACATTTTAGCAAAAATTTAATTATGCCAAAATATCCATTTTTTTGGAATGACGTGTGAGCATTTCAAGGCGATTGTGGATGCTGGTGTAGGTAATATGGTGATTAGGGCACAGGCCTGAGGAGTCAGAAGACCCGGGTTCCAGGCCTGGTCTACCCTAGGGGGAAGGAATCAATCTAAGTTATGCAATTTTTGCTACGTGAATAATATAGCTAAAGTCAGTGTACTAAGATCTACTTACCACAGTGTCTTCACTGCGGTAAGTTGACGGCTGATGTCTCCCATTGACTCCACTTGAGCTTCTCATTCTGGTGGAGTACTGGAGTCGACAGGAGAGCACTCGGCGGTCGATTTATCGCGTCTACACTAGACGCGATAAATCGACCCCCACTGGATCGATCGCTGCCCGTCGATTCAGCGGGTAATATAGACAAGCCCGTAGTCAATGCTCTTCCTGATTCAGAGCAAAGATTTTCTTCACCGATTACTCGATTCATGCAGAACAGGGACTTGAACCTGGGTCTCCCCAGGTCTCTTTCCTAGCTGTAGATTGCGTCTCTCCCCTTTTTCTGACAAAACTTTGAAATAGATACATCTCCCTGAAACTTTTTTGCGTTGACGAAACAGCGTATTTCAGCATGTCTCGTGCCACTGAATATTTTCTAGCCAGTTTTAATTATTAGGAGTAGGAAAGACCCACTAGCCCCAAATGTGCTCATGATTTAGGGTATGTCTACACAACCAACGTTAAAGTGCTGCTGGCTGTGTAGTCACTGCTCCAGCACTGGGAGAGAGCTCTCCATGCACTGAAATAAAACCACCTCTGTGAGGGGAATAGCTACCAGCACTGTAGCACTATCTACACTGCCACTTTACAGTGCTAAAACTTGCATTGCTCAGGGGGTGTTTTTTCACAGATAACTCTCCCTACTTCAGACTGCAGAGGAAAAGAATGATGACATGGTGTGGGTTTTATTACTTTGATATCATTTACGTCATGCCATATGTTTATATGGTTTTTACACAAACAGATTGCTGCAGTCCTGCCCTGAAGATGCTACAGTCCAAGCTACATAGGACACACTGAAGGCAAGAGGTGGGACACTAGTTCAAGAAAGGGAAGGTTGCAGAAAGAGAGCTAGAAGATAGAAAAGAAGTGGGTATGAAGGAGATGGAAGAGGTCATTAATAAGAGGCTTTTGTAGGCCAATAAAGGAGGCCCAAGGGGAACATGATAGAAGTTGCAGAAGAGTGTGAAAGGAGGAAAGAGTACAGTAATGTGGAAGGTGCTCTGGAGAAGTTGGAGGAAATAAGATGAGAGAGGCAAAATTATTACGGTCTTGAAGATGAGTTGAAGGAGCATAAATCTGATGTGGTAAAATGCCCGAAATCAGTGAAGGGATTTGAGCGGAATGATGTGACTAGAGAACATGGCATGATTCAGGTGGTAGTACTAATTTAACTCCCATAGGCCTTTTTCATCTCCTTGAGATGATATTTTCTCCTGAGAATCAAGGCTAGAAAACCACACGAGGCTGGGAATCCACTTTCCCAAATAGTTCTGTATCTCAGTCCAGAGCAGCAAGGAAAGAATGACGGTTTTTATTTATATTTTTCCTTATCTTGTCTTCTACCCTGGGAGAACTTTTTCCATTAACACACTGGATGTCACAGAGCTAGTATATCTGATTTTCCAGGAGTTGGCTATTCTGGAAAGCAAAGGATAATGCTGTGTTGAATCAGAGATCTTAGCCATATACCATTCCTGTGAAGTACTACTGAGCCATTTGCAAGTGCTAGTCTTCATGCCACCCCTTATTTAGTTAGGTAAGATCCTTGTACAGTTGAAGTAAATGAAGCCAGAGGTCAAGTGAATTGTCTGAGGTCACAGAGAGAGCATTGCAAAGACAGGTGACTGTAGCCTTTGGTTTCCCTAGGTTGACAGAATGATTAGAACTCTAATCATAGAATCAACTTTACATTAGTATAATTTCAGACTTGAATCAATTTATGTTGTTGTTAATGTGGATTAACAACAACATAACTTGCACTAATTGATTTTCTTTTGAATAAAAGTGAAGAATCTTTTTATGCCCAGTTTTCAAACTCCAAACATGAATTAGTGTCCAACCACATGTACTTGAAAATGCTGGGGTGTATGTGTAAGGCATCTTATCATACATCTTTCAGTCTCATGCATCCTTTCTGCCTATACCATTCCATAGTCTGTAATTTGTTGTGATTCTGAAATCATGTTTTGGGATTGACAATCAGGAGAGTCAAGCAAACTCTCCATCCTCCTTCCACATCATCATGTTGACACTTTTTACCTTTAGCCTGTATTATTTTTCACTCTTTTAGTGTATACATATTGTTTTAAAACAAAATACTTGTTAAACAACAAAAGACGAACATTTGTGTAATAAAAGTAGCTTTTTAACTTTGGATGCAAAGAATGTGCTTGCAAACACCTATATTTGTGTTCACGAATGGGCATTTTTGTGTCTATGGGCTCATTTGTGCACTCAAATGTGTGGTTTGGTGGGCACCAAAGGGGAGCATGCATGGTTTTGCGTGAGTTAATCCACTCTGCCCTGTTTTATGCACTGTCCTACACAACTGAAGTCTGTGGGGAGCGCAGGATGCAAATCAGGACAGAAGATGACATATTGTGCCCATGTTTCACAATCTGCTCCTCAGGGTCTGACTTCAATCCATGCGGCAAAACAACTTATAATTGAGGTTGAAACCTTTTTGGGCTCAGTCCTCCCCCAAGAAGTAGTGACAGAACTCTGTCATTAATTATGAGCAGGATCCAACCCCTTAACTCACTGCACTGTACGCAGGTATTGCACCACATGTGAAACTATACATTGCTAACTGCTTGGATGTTGGCCCATGCATAACAACATGATGACACTACAGTATTTTGATTTATGTCAAACTTTCCATTTAGGGCAACACTTTATATTAGTGGCTTAGGTTTTCTTTATTCTTCTTACTACTATTTTGTTTTATTTACGGGATTGCTCACCGTGTCCTACGCCCTTTTTCAGACCCTCAAAGATGGTGTCTGCTCTCAGCCTGCTCACAATCTAAGCAGATAAAAGCAATGGCCTCATAAAATTCATGACTATTGTGTGAGGCCTGGCTGGAGCAAAGTATGTAGAAGGTAAGACTGGGAAGCTAACAATCAGTTAAGGTTATGATGCAAAGGCCTGTGTAAGTCTTTTAATCAGAGTGTCAATACTGTTCTGACAAATTCACTTATGTACTGTAGTGATGTTTGTCATCATTGTTTCTTTTCCACTGCTATAACCACAAAAGGCCCAGACCCTTTAAATCAGTATAGTAATAAATAATTTAAAAAAGACATATTCCAAGTTTAATCTCAAATTTAATTTTGACAATCCACGTATACATTCTTTGAAAAAGAAGGTGATTACTGTAGTGGATGGCATGTCATGGATTATGAAAGTAAATAGATATAAAGTTCCATCTATTAAGTGTAAGTTTATAGTTGTGTTGTAATATGAGAAAATTCAGTTGTTTTTGTATACGGCTCTTTATTAAGCGGCTTTCTTTCTTCTCTTAGCCTACATCAGTCTCAGAGGGAGAAATGTGAAGATTAAACGGTTATGAAATAGGTTATATTTTAAGTCTAGTTTCTTTTTCCAAGACGCATTGTTCATTTGTTCGTCTTTGCTGTTTTATGGATGATGGAACTGAGACTAATCGTTTCACAAAGCCAGTCACCTACAAAACTATAGTAGCAGTTGTTGCCATGTATGGCTGTATATGAAATTTCAGTGTTTGATATGACTGTTTTCCATTTGTGAAAATAGAAGGAAAATTTTTACATCAACTCAAATGACACATGACAGAGTTGTATTTTATTCAGATCTTTTAATGGGGAAGATTTAGATCTATTTCTCTTTTGCTTATGCAAATTGTTGGGCTTTTTTAAAGAAGGGACAGCTTTGGGGTTTCTATAACTTTCTGTGATGGAAACATTTTAACACTGTCTGTTGGATGGAGTAAACTGTGTGATGAGAAATGATGCATATGTGACTTTTAGCAAGATGCCTGAGGTCCCAGTGGAATAAACATGAACTGTTGATTGGCAGCAGATCTTAGGATCACAATCAATTAGACACAATATGATTGTGTTATTTGAGTAGTTTATCTAAAAGTTGTCTCTCTTCTCCTAGACATTATTTTACCTAGGATGGCTCTCTGCCAGGTTTGTTTGGTTGGGGGGGTTAATTTATATGGTTTGATTAGTCACTGCAAAAATGTAGTTTCACTAATTTAAGTTTTAGATCAATAGGGTTTTTTTGTCATCAGTAGAGGACTTATCCTTCTCCAGTGTTCAAGTGTTTTCTTCTAAGTCACCTTTTCGCATCATAACCCCCAGGATCACAAGCTGCCGCAACCATCCTTGACTAAAGGCTGTATGGGACTCCCTTCATAGTTCATCAGTACGGCTTGGCCATATGTTATGTATTACTATGGAACAATGCAAAGCACAAGGGCTAGACATTTGACCTCTACAGTGCTCACCATCGATACCAGCCTATGTAATGAGAGTTGATCTCTCAGGCATCAGCACAAAGTACTTAACCATAGGGCAGGTCCAAATTTTAAATAGTTAACACATTTGCTAAGCTTACAATTTAAATAGGATATTTTAGTGCTATTACTATTCAATAAAGATTCTGTAATAATACTGCTTTTTGACTATAACATAAAAGATATTCAACCACAGAATCTAATTTCACAGAAGCATGAGTCTCTAAAAATATTAAAAGCCTAATTTTCCTTTTACCCAAGTTTCTAACTTTTGTTAGATCTCTCATTTATGCTAGTGTAAATTAGGAGGAGCAAAATCAAACCCTAAGGAAGTAAAATATAATGTTAAAAAACAGAGGAAATCACTAGTTTGACCGTCTTAACAGCCATTAGGACTGAGAAAATTCAACTTTCATTTTAAACTACTCGGAATCAAACACTTAAAACGGTGTTTAAAAAATTACAATATTTTAAATGTTTTGGTCAATTAAGCAGCTGTTTTGACCATTGGCTTTGAATCAACAGTCTAAGGGATAAGCCAAGCCAAAGGAGAAGGTGAGCAGCAATGCAGAGGGTGAGTGAGATGGGAGAGGTGGACTGTGCAGTGGTGTATGTTTTTGTATTGACGGATGGGAGTGAGGGAATTGGGGAGAGGAAATGGTTGCAGTCACTGAAGAGATGATTGGGAATTTGGACTAATTTCTTGGCAGTTGCAATGCAGAGGACAAGACAGAACACACTGGGCAAGGCATGGTGACTACAGCTTGAGTGCTTTACGAAATAAGTGTGGGGTTTTTTGAAGGAGGAGGAGAATGAAGGAAGTGAGGTTGGTACAGTAATAGAGAAACAAACTCTTGCAATTGTACAGTCTGACATGGAGGAAGTCACAGAACCAAGAAGGCAACTGAGGGAAAATAAAATTAGACATTTTAAAATTTGCCTTAAGATCAAATGTTCTTGTTAATTTAACAGCTGTTTTCTAGTCTCACAATCTTGTTGTCATTTGTTAACTCCTCTTTCCCACTTTCCTTACATCCATTTGTCAGATCCTGCTGCAGCTATCTCTACATCATTTCCAAAATATCTCCCTTCTCCTTTCTGATTTCCAATTTACTAGTCTGTTCTTGTAACAGATTACTGCAGCCACCTTCTCTCTGTTGTGCCTCATGTCATTTTTATCCCCACTATCTCCAGTCGGTTCAAATTTCAGCTGTCAGTTGATTTATATTCTTGCCACAGGGGCTTTGTATCTGATAGACTTTGGCCTTTCCCTTGCCTCCAACTTATTTTCTGTATCAAGTGTAAGTTTCTCCTTCGCACTGCTTGTCTCCATCTCTGTCCAAGACTCCTGAACTCACTTGCTCCTTATGCTCTGCTCAACCTTGTCTCTTGTCATCGCCTTTGACTCCTATCCCCATACCTAGTTCCCTTTTGTGCATGAAAGTCCGTACACCAGGACTACCTTCCTATTAATATATAACAAGACCTCTCCTCCTTAAATATTCTTTAAATAACTCCATTCGATCAAGCATTCTAGCTGTAATGGCCAAACTCCACTTGGAGTATCTTGTCCTGTCTTGTTTGCTTGTTTATTATGCCCTTCGAGGTAGGGACCCTTTACTCTGACAGCGGTGACCTATTATAGTTTGGTATGCATTTAAGAGGCTGCATAAATGATTACAGTATCTCGATTGCATTCTGTTTGTTCTACAGAAATGACTGATACACATTTTTATCTTACCAAACATCTTTGTAGTGTCATTGTGGACTGTGGCATACTTGTGTGCTCCTGGCAAACGCAGATCTGCACATGCAGATATAGGTGCAGAGAAGCACCTGTCGTTTGCCTACTTAGACCAATCCAACAGCTGAAATATATTGGATCTATATTTAATGTCACAGCACCTGTTGCTGCATTCCAAGAAATTAGACAAATGGTGGCTAAGGAGTAAAATGCCAGACTACGTTCGTCACCCTATTCTGTGTGACTGGGTCGGCCTTCTTTGTTTTTCAAGTACACCGTATATTTTAGAATGTGGCTCTATAACAGCAACCCTATGTATATAAAAAGTGCTACATCTGAACTGTTTTTTCTTCTTGTCAAGGCAGTGTAAATAAAAACATCCATGGCATCTAGTGGGAAGAGGGGGCAAGCCTTTTTAAAAAGCTTTGTGAATCTCCTAACTAGCTATAGTATATATCATGTGATACAGGGGGTGGCTGTGGAAAACTCAGGCATGTAAAACCAGAATAACTTGTTGGTACAGATTGCTCTCATGGGGCAGCAAAACCCTATACACACATTCTTGTTCGGAATAGCATCATTCACCCTGTCCACTCCTCCTCACCACACATACTCGTCTTGGAGCTTTTTGTTTGCCTGGCAACTGACTCCTCCCACCTTTTAGTCAGAGATCATTTGTGTCCAGCTAGCTTAGCCAAGTCAAGGCATTTTCTGTTGCAACAACCATATGTTGCATATAGGGTGACCAGATGTCCCAATTTTATAGGGACAGTCCTGATATTCGGGGCTTTTTCTTACATAGATACCTATTACCCCCCACCCCTGTCCCAATTTTTCACACTTGCTATCTGGTCACCCTAGTTGCATATGACTTTGTGAACCCATTGGCAAAGAGATACACTTTCCCTTCTAGCATCCTATGAAAAAGAGAATATAGGGCAGAGGTTCGCAGGACAAATTTTTTGGTGGCCTCAGAGTGCAGTCACTCTCACACTTTTCCCCAAAACAAATAAATCTGCACATATACACGTCCAAATCATTGTAATTTATTTATTGCTAGCTAGAAAGTTTGTTGTTAAAAGTGGTATTAACAAACATACAAATATCACTTTTCACAGCATACTTACTCAGCCCCGGCAAACTGGGGACAAAGTAAGCCCTGGATAGGGGTTTGGAGGAGACAGTCAGGGGCCAGAGTCTGAAGCCCCGTAGCCAGAGCCTGTTGACCCACCACCTCAGGGCTGAAGCCCAAACCCTGAGCCCCACCGCTCCTGGGAAGGTGGGGAACTCACCAGGTGGCTGCTCCAGCATTTTGTCCCAGCTGTCTCCAGAGGGGGCAGGGCCCAATCCCTGCTTGCAGCCCTAACAGCAAACACCAAGGCAGTGCATCCAGGAGCAACAGAGAGTGGGAGGGACTGCTGCTTTTCCCTCCCCCGCCCTCCCAATCACAGACCAGGAGGCTGTGGCCGCAAGAAAAGCCCATGGTGGCCACAAGCGATGCAGCCATGGTGGCCGCATTTGAGAAACACTATTATGGTTCTGGAGACTTTTTGTTTCTATCCCTCCACAACTCTCTGTTCTGAGGGGACTCTGCCAGACTTACTTTCTTTTGTTCCCCTCCTGCAGCTGACATAGCTGACTTCATGGCCTTATCCAGTCTTCTTCGGCTATCCCTCAATGCGAGGATGATGTCTGCCAAAGGGGTTCATTGATGGGTTTTTAAGTGGCTGAGGAGCCCAATTCATGCCCTGCAGATTTTCCCACAGAAGTGACAGGTGTAATCTTGGAGGAGACATAGTTGTTGGCTGGACTGTTGTGCCCTTTCTTTCCTTCTTTGTCGCTTCTGTCTCATGAGCACGTCTGTTTTCCTCAAAGTGAGCTGTGCCTCGGTGTATGGTGTGGCGCCACTGTGTTCTGTTCTGTGCCGAGTCCTTCCGGTTTGTTGGGTTGATGCCTCCCTTTTTAAAGTGTACTTTCAGTATGTCTTTGAAGTGCTTCCGCAGCCCTCCGCAAGCCCTTCTTCCCTGACTTAACTGAGAAAAGAGTACTTGCTTCAGGAGGCGAGTGTCAGGCATATGTACACAGTGCCCAGCCCAGCGGAGTTGGTGTTTCATGACCTGCGCTTCTGTACTGCTGATGTTGGCTGCAGAGCGAGCGCTGATGTTAGTGCGTCGGTCTTCCCAGCTGATCCTGATAATCCTCCTGAGGCAGCGCTGTTGGAACCACTCCAGCCATGAATTAGCTAGCAGCCTGTATGCTCCACGAGTGGGATCACCCACTTCTATACTCTGCAAACTATGTCCATGCAACACCTATTGTTTACTATTTATCCTAGGCTTCAGGGCCTCGGATTAATTTCTTGTTCCAGGTCTTTCAGTTTAAATATTAAAATGATTATAAATTGCTTGACTAATCAGCATTTTTATAGCATTAGATGGGGAAAAGTTGTAGCAAGAATCTTTTAAGACTTGCCTAAGGTACATAATGATAAACTCCCAGGTCAGAGGGCAGAAACATGCACATTTCATGCATTTAAAAAACTTGGTTTAAACATTATTTTCTAACTAAAACTAACATTCACATAGAAATCTGAATATTTTCCTAGGAAAAAAGTCCTAAGTAAAACCCTTCCTCTTAATAAAGGTGTGAGTGGCAAGGTGCATAGGAGAGAAATGAGTGGAATTGAAAATTTTTCTATAGAGATTAGTTTGATCTACAGCTCTTTATTTTTAGGGACTTGGGGCCAAGGTGCTGGCTTGGAGAGTTGTGAGTTACAGAGGGCCTAGAAAGTGAAGTGTAACTCAGAATGGATTAAACCTTGGGGAAGGGAAGAGGTGTTAACTGCCAGTGCCCTCTCTCAGGGTTGATGTTGGAGAGAAGGGAAGCTCTAGTTTACAGCAGGAGTTTGAGACTTTTGATTCAGTGTATCCGTGGTGTCATAACTTTTCCAGCCAACTCTGCCCATTTTTTGGGTTGTGCTAATACTGTAAGACAACCTCTCCAGTGCAGCTGGAGTTGTGGAAGATTTGCACAGCTGCAACCACTTCTCCCAGTAGACTTTCCATCTCTGGGGGTCTCATAAGGGTATGTACCAGCTCCTCAATTAATCTGGTCCATTGCGAGTGAGAACTGTGTCCTCTTTGGGACAGAAATGAAGATTCCAAGATTGTGACTTGATTTGTGCGTCACTCTGAAGCTTATAATGTCTGTGGAATCAGTTCGAAGTGATGGAAACAGCTACAAGCATGGTGGAGAGTTATTTTTGTTTAGAATATCACTAAGTTCAGTCATCACTGGATGTGTGATCTGTTACCACCCAGTTTTCGAATTCTCAGCCATTTTCAGATTTATGAATCACACTGGTGTGATAGCATAGGCTTTCAGCTGCTGATGTTGATGTAATATACCAGGGGTGGGCAACCTGCAGCACACGGCTCGCCAGGATAAGCACCCTGGCGGGCCGGGCCAGTTTGTTTATCTGCCACGTCGGTAGGTTCAGACGATCACGGCTCCCGCTGGCCGTCCCAGCGTCCCAGGCCAATGGGGGCGGTTCACCGTCCCAGGCCAATGGGGCGGTGGAAAGCGGCGAGGGATGTGCTGGCCGCGGCTTCCCGCCACCCCCATTGGCCTGGGACAGCGAACCGCGGCCAGTGGGAGCCGCAATCGGCCGAACCTGCTGACGCAGCAGATAAACAAACTGGCCCAGCCCGCCAGGGGGCTTACCCTGGTGAGCCGCGTGCCAGAGGTTGCCGACCCCTGTAATATACATAGACGTCTATAAAGCATTTGACTTGATACCACACAACGTCTTGATTAAGAAACTAGAACAATACAAAATCAGCACGGTACATGTTAAATGGATTAAAAACTGGCTAACTTAGTCTCAAAATGTAATTGGAAAGGGGTAATCATCATTGAATGGTTGTTTTTCTAGTGGGGTCCCGCTGGGATCAGTTCGTGGCCCTATAGTACTTAATACAGTGACATAGAAGAAAATATAAAATCGTTACTGATGAGACTTGCAGATGACACACAGATTGTGGGACTGGTAAATAACAAAGAGGACATATCAGATACCAAGCGATGGGGATCACTTTGTAAATGGAGCTCAATCAAACTATGCATTTCAATAGGACAAAATGTAAGTTTATACATGTAGGAATAAAGAGGTAGGCTATCTTTACAGGATTGAGGACAGTATTCTGGAAAGCAGTGACTTTGAAAAAGACTTAGGGTCACAATAGATAATCAACTGAACATGAGCTCTGTTACTCCTGTGGGAATTCTGCACCACTGCACCTGCACAGATTTCTTTGCTTCTCCACAGAAAAATGACTTTCTTACAGGGAAGCTGCAAGAGCAGTCATGCACCACTCCCTAGCTGCACAGGTACATTGTTTCAGGCAGTCAACAGAGAGGTAAATCACCACAGGGCTGGGGACACCTCAGCCAGTGGCTCCTACCCTGAGCTGGGATCAACTGCTAGTCCCAGCGAGGTTGGAGGTAGGAGGATGGGACTTATTAAGTGCACTCTCTATGCCATTATCTAAATAATTGATTAAGATATTGAATAGAACTGGATCCGGAACCAATCCTTGCAGGACCCCACTTGTTCTGCCCTTCCAGCATGACTGTGAACCACTGATAACTACTCTCTGGGAATGATTTTTCAACCAGTTATGCACCCAACTTAAATTACCTCCCTCTAGGTTGGATTTTCCTAGTTTGTTTATGAGAAGGTCATGTGAGACTGTATAAAAAACCTTCCTAAAGTCAAGATATACCACATCTACCGCTTCCCCCCCCCATCCACAAGGCTTGTTACTTTGTCTAAGAAAACTATCAGATTGGTTTGACATGATTTATTCTTGACAAATCCATGCTGTTATTTATCACCTTATTATCTTCTAGGTGTTTGCAAATTGATTGCTTAATTATTTGCTCCATTATCTTTCCGGGTACAGAAGTTAAGCTGACTGGTCTGCAATTCCCTGGGTTGTCCTTATTTCTCTTTTTATAGATGGGCACTATATTTGCCCTTTTCCAGTCTTCTGGAATAACTTAGCTATCATTATATTTACTTAGCTATCGTTCTATTTAGAAAGTTTTCCTTAATATGTAACCTAAATCTCCCTTGCTGCAGATTAAGCCCATTGCTCCTTGTCTTTTCAGTGGATATGGAGATTTGATCACCATTCTCTTTATAAAAGCCCTTTCCCTATTTGAAGACTGTTAGTAAGTTTCCCCCTCAGTTCTTGTCTCAACACTAAATGTGCCCAGTTTTTAACTTTTCCTCATAGGTTAGATTTTCTAAATCTTTTATTATTTCTGTTGTTGTTCTCTGGACTCTCTCCAATTTGTCCACGTGTTTCCTAAAATGTGGCACCCAGAATTGGACACAGTTCTCCAACTGAGGCCTCCCCAGTGCCAAGTAGAGTGGAACAATTTCCTCATATGTCTTACACATAATACTGTTTTTAATACACCCCAGAGTAATATTAGCCTTTTTTGCAGCTGCATTGCATTGTTGGCTCATATCAGTTTGTGATTCACTATAACACCTAGATCCTTTTAGCAGTACTACTGGCCAACCAGTTAGACTCCATTTTGTATTTGTGCATTTGATTTTTCCTTCCTACGTGTAACAATCTGCACTTGTCTTTACTGAATTTCATCTTGTTGATTTTTAGACCAATTTTCCAATTTATTAAGGTCCTTTAGAATTATAATCTTGTTCTCCAAAGTACTTGCAGTGCCTCCCAGGTTGATGTCATCCGCAAATTTTATAAGCATACGCTTCACTCCCTTATCAAAGCCATAAGTGGAAATATTGAATAGTACTTGACCCAGGACCTGCAGTACCCCACTAGATATGCCCTCCCAGTTTGCCAGTGAACCATTGATAACTACTCTGAGTACAATCTTTCTAACAGTGGTTTACCCACTTTCTAGTAATTCCACCTAGACTACATTTTGCTCGTTTCCTCAGAGATTGTCATGTTTGGACTCTGTCAGAATCTTTACTACAATCAAGATGTATTACGTGGACTGCTTCTCCCCATCCACTAGGCCAGTAATCCTGTGGGTTGTTTTAACACTTACAGAAGATCAGATTAGGTAGTCACGCTGGTGCCTTCTCACCTTAAAATATATTCTAAGTATAAATCATCTTTTCAGAGTGATTACCTTGTGGATCTGCCTCATCTCTTATAACTATCATGTAACTTCCTTGTGCCTACCATAATAATTCCCTATATGGAGACATTTGATATGTGGAAGGCATTTAATGAAGTGTGTTGCTTTATCATTTTTTTAAATGTTAGTTGCTCTTTTTTGCTCTTCATTTGATAGTCCCCTCATATCTATTGTATTCCTTTCTCTCTCCTTGCTATTACTTCTGTTCTTTAGTTTCCTTCTCCCCTGGACTGACTGTCCAAGCTATCTGGTCCTCTCCTCCCTCTGTTCCACTGGATAGTCTGTTCGGCCGTTTCAGTCCCTTTTTTCTCCACTCCTACTGTTGTTTGGCAGCTCCAGTCCCATTGCTGGCTCTGTTCCATGCGGCTGACTCCTGTTTCCTCTCTGTAGTATCAGTTCTTTGTAAAAGCAGCTAGGGTGGCTTCTTGTTTTCAGTTACTTTTGAACACTCGTAGAAGCACCTGAAAACAAGGAGCACTAGTGCCAGCCAGCTTGCTGCAGAACACTGGCATGTGTTCACAGTCTGGGAACTGCTGCAGTACATTAAGGAATGTTTTGAGCTTTTTTTTTTTTAAGCTAAATTTAATATGCTTTCACCCAAGATATAATCTGTAGTATTTATTGCACATTAGAATCTAAGCATCAAGTCTTTCGTTACAAAGATAACATCAGAAGCCTTAGAAAATGTGACACTAATTAGGAGGAAGCAATACCTTATGATGGCAGAGTTCAAAACATCAGGTTGCTTCTTTTTTATATTTTTATTTTTATGATCAGTGCACAGTAAAATATCTGGCAGAGATGGGAATACACACAGGATTGTCTACTTTTGCCTGCTGCAGATTTTATCCACTCATCTGTCAGAAGCTGCTCCTGCAGTGTTGTCAACTTCTGCAATTTTATCACAAGTTGAATATATTTAGTGGTTTTTATTTTGCTGGAGTCATGTGATAAGATGATGACCTCAGTATTTTTTTTAATTTCTAGCACTTATTATTGCTTGAAAACATAAACCTTAAAGGCTCAAAAGCCAGCAGATAATAAGTAAGAAAATAATAAATAAAAAAGTTATTGGTTTTAAGTTTCATGAATTCAAGCCACTTGTGATATTTGAACACTTGGCACTAACAGTACTGCTCCTCCCACTTGTTTTCAAGTAGATGCCCCTCAGGTGTAAGACAGTACCCCTCACTCTAGGAGTCTGTCTTACTAAGAATGTAAGATCCTAATCTTGTGCAAAGATTGTAACATGATTCAAACCTACAGCAATACTGCGGCAAATGCACTTGTCCATGCAGGAAGACAGGCAGGAAATCGGTTGCCACATTTCTCGAAATGTGTTCTTTCAGCATGCAATGTTCAGCCAGCGATTACTCTTTTTTTTGTTAATCTTTTATACTCTGCAGGGTAGAGTGGAAAACCTATTTGCTTTTGGAATCTGGCTTTTTGAAAAGTTTCATGAATGGTCTTGAGGTGCTAATGGACATATCCTGTATTCCCTCTACAAATATATTTACTACAATAAAAAAAAAATCCGTGTTATTATCTTATTGGATTCCTAATGATTGAATGTTTTGGAAGCCATCTTTTGCTAATGGATTGAAGGTCAAATACGTTTTATAGCCGAGGGCAAAAGATAATTAAACCAGTGTATTAGAATATGCATTAACTAGAGATGTGGCCCCAGCTAAAAAAGTTAAACTTCAGATTTCAAATCTTCCCCAGAAAGTTCAGAGGTTGAGATCTAGAGGTTTGCTTCCTATGCATCGTTAATGCAAACCTATAGGAAAAATACTTAATAACTTCTCTGTTAATATATTGGAGGCCTAGTTTTGGAATCAAAATTCTGATTTTAGTTTGGGCCTTATTAGTTTAAAACATATTTTCTTCAAATAAGTTCATTTTTAGTTTGAATGGATAGCTCATATATAGGATATCAGGAAATAAGAACTTAACTACAGGAGAAAGGGGTCCCTTCCAAAGAACCAAGCATGCTCTTTCTAAGTTACTTTACCTTTGTTCTTTCTATATTTTTGTTCATTGTCCCAGATGTCAGTTACCAATAACGGCTATTAATGTTACATTGCTTGCTCAGCAATGCAATTTCCTTTAAGCTTTCCTTTCAAGGAAGTGAAACTACTTCACTGTAATTTTTGCACTTTGAGTTGCCAAAGTGAAATGGAGCAATTCATGCTGAAAAGAAAGGTAGTTCAGAAGAAAATGCTTTTATGAGCTTGTCACAGAGAGAGGATGAAAAAATTTTAAATCTGTATCAGATTCTGATGCTATTTGAGGGGAATATATTAGGTTACTGTGATAAAGTATTGGTGTTAAATTTAATTAACAAGCCACAAGTCCAGTCTTCGCCTCATACACATATACCTGAAACGTGACTTTGGCATCACCATCTCAGTAAAAACTGTAATTCTACTTGTTGATGAACAGTAAGTAAAATTTTAACTTTCTCAAGGGAAATTTTGTCTTTACTTTGAAGACTGATTCCTCTCAGTGCTTAAACTCAGTTTTATTTAAGTTCTTGCTTTGTAAATAAATTGCATTTTAATTCTTCAGTTCTTTTTCTGGTATTGATAACAGAAGAGAGAAACAGAAATAAATGTTCATAATATAGTCCAACTGGGTTTTAGAATAACTTTTTTTTTTTAAGATACAGAGTTTATATTTGACAGCCGGATCAAAACTTGTGGAATGATGACAAATTAAAGAAATGAAAGTTGATTTGTGCTCTAACAGCACTAACGTAGATGTACAGAAAGTAGTACAAGTGACATAGCCCCAGCATTTTAATAACATATAGGGCAACCATTCAGAATCTGACATTCATATGCAGGCGAGAACTCTTTATTTGCTAACACCACCGTAATCATATGTTTAAGTCTGGGTCTTTTTGTTTTTTAAGAAAAAGTCAAATGTTCAATTATGACTGATGACTTTGTTTTAGAAAAGCTCTCTGTGGGGTTTTGGAGTGTCAAAACCATTATGGCTGGGTTTGTAGGGTAGGAAATAGAGGCTGATTTGAGGAGGGGTGCTTGCTAGTAGCAAGTTCTGTAAGTTATATTGAGGTATTAGTTGTGATGTAGTTTGAAGTTAAGGCAAGGGTGGCTATAGCATCTGGATAAATGCCCGTTTTAGCATTTGTATAAATCCAAAGAGGAAAATAATGAAATACATTTTTGGTTTTGCTTTTGCATTCCTGGAGAGTTGGAAAGGTACTTTGTAAGCCATCATAGTGCTCCTATCAAAGCAGAAGAAATCTGTATAAATTTGTGGAACATCAGAAATCACTGAGATCTGTGGCCTTAACAAATAAAGCCAAGGTAGGACAATATTCCTGGTTTGGTGAGAAGGAGATCAAGGAGCATTTAGGAAACATAGGGGATGTGGTTTTAATTATTTTTGTTATAGTAAAGTGGCAATCATAATTCAAAGGAAGCTCATCTTTACTTGATAAAAATAGATCTCTACTATCCTAAGCACTGGTTAATGGCTTTTCATACTTGATGATTTTTAAAATATGTTGATTGTTTTTATTTAAATAGTAACACAGATTTATTATTAAATTTTAAAAATACAAAAACTGTTGAGACAAGTATTTTTCACTTTTCTGATTGGCTAGTTATGATCCTTAGCTGCTTCTCAGACCCACATGGTTTAGAAAAGCCTGTTTGTCTTCTGAGCTTGATTACTGCTCCCAAAATAGCTAACAATGAGTTCTTTGGTACTTCAGTATCCTCATCTGTTAAGAACTAGCTGTTTAAAAAGATATACTCAAATGATCTAAGATTTTTAATTAATTAACTGTGCAGAATGTGGTTACTTTTTCATTAAGTGGGCTGGAAGCTTTCCAAATCCTAGAATGGAATTCTGTTGTGAGGTTTTTCAAAGATGCCATGAAGGAGGAAATATAGTTTTATAGTTTAACAACTGCCCCTTTGAACAAATACCCTTTATATGTGCTGGCAACTGTGTATCTGAACATATACACATGGCTAGTAGGAAGCTTTCTCTTCCAAATGCAGAGCTTTGCCCATGGGCATCTGCAGAATATGCTTTCATCTTATTAAAAAAAAAAATCTAGTCCTGTGTTTGCAAAGAAAACCTTCCATATGTGAAATGAATGTAAACAGATGAAGCGTTTCCTTTCAGACAGCCTAAAACTACTGGGGGGTGCAGCCAGAAGCCAATTCGTGTCCCAGCAAAATCTGTATTGTTGTGTTCACCCGTGTTTATTTGCTTTATCTAGGCCTTTATGTTCATCCATTTTGGTTGAGTTTCACTTAGTTTTTTGTGTTCATTCAAACCCAAAACAAACTCAGTAAATGCAAACCTACACACATCATACCAAGAGCTACAGGAAGTCTGTCAACCAAAACTGGCAGTTTTCACACATTATTGATAATTAATTCCATTACTTTTGAAGGAATATGGTATGCCAACTGTAAAATAAATGGATATGGGCAGGAAAATATTCTTTAACACGCTGTCAGTAATGTGCCTGTAATGATCTAGTGATTGTATTCTGTGTTTTTCCAGTGGCCACGGATATCTTCAATTCCAAAAACTTGGCCATTCAGGCCCAGAAGAAAATCCTTGGCAAAATGGTATCCAAATCAATAGCGACTACCTTGATAGACGACACCAGCAGTGATGTTTTAGATGAGCTCTACAGAGTGACAAGAGAATTCACTCAAAACAAGAAAGAAGCAGAAAAGATCATTAAAAATCTCATCAAAACCGTCATCAAATTGGCAATCCTCTACAGGAATAACCAGTTTAATCAGGAAGAAATAGCACTGATGGAGAAGTTTAAGAAGAAAGTTCATCAGCTGGCTAAAACCGTGGTCAGTTTCCATCAGGTGGATTATACCTTTGACAGGATTTTTTTGTCCAAATTGTTGAATGATTGTAGAGAGATACTTCATCAAATCATCCAACGCCACCTAACTGCAAAATCACATGGACGTGTCAACAACGTGTTTGATCATTTCTCTGATTGTGAATTTTTGGCTGCCTTATACAATCCCTTCGGACCTTATAAGCCCCACTTGCAGAAACTCTGTGATGGTGTCAACAAAATGTTAGATGAGGGAAACATATAAGAACTTGCTTTAAGGTTGACTGCTCGTGTATAATTTGTAGAAGGAACATTGCTGATTTATGAAGGAATAAGGGACCATACAAAAGTAGTTTTTTTGACTATAACAGATGCTTCAGAAAAATCTTTACCAAACTGAGTATTATGAGCCATCTATTGCTATTCCCAGGCCACCTGGAACAAAGACTTCGAACAATACTGCTTTAGTGTGCTTTGCCCAAGGAAACGGCTAGATAAAGGTTGTGAAATGAAGCTGCTCAAGTAGAGGAAAACTCTTGTGAAGTAGATGATAAAAAGAAATTATATGTAGTCAAACAATCCAGCCATGTAATTCTACATTTAGAGTAATATTTATAAATCATCAAAAAGCTATTTTTTCTATCAGACTAGCATGGTGATGGTACATTCTGTAATTTCTTTAACTCACATGTTAAAAAGAAAGAATATATATTTGATGCATTTATATTCACATGTGCTCTCTGTATATGTGCAGATAACAGCTTCCTTGTGCTGCCTTTATGAACAGTTCAGTTTTACAATTGTCATATCCCTGATACTTTTGTGCAGCATTTGAACTGCATTGTTAATCTGCAGTCCAGTAATGAAAATCAGTTATGTTTGAAAACCTACCCAGGGACCCTTGCAGATCAACTCTGATGCCTGTTAAGTTTGATTATTTCAGGAACAGTAAACTACAATAATTCAGCGTGGCTTGGAAAATGCATACTACAGGCTGAATAGTGTGTGGTAGAGGAAAGCACCTGTGATACAGAATTCTGTTTCAAAATTTTAAAACTCCATGTGCAATTAAAAGATAAAATGCAGTGAGTGAGCTAAGAACACTCATTAATTAACATGGGAGTCCTGCTATTATATCCATCCTCTTCTGAAAATGTAAGGGTCGATGTATTTCTGCACATTAAGATAACGTATATGTGAATTTAAATAACATAAGCATCTGAAGGCTAAATAAATTCCACAGCAGTTTGCTTTGTATATAGTGAGCTTATGTTGTTGGGTTACATATAGTAACAACTATTTAACAAATAAAGAACAGGCATTTACAATACCACAGATTAAATCAGAAAATGTTATCTAGTTTTTTTCACTGGTACAAAAAATGTGACTCTCCAAACACTGTAATGTGCTAAAACATTTCAAACACCTGAGGAATTTTTGTGCGGAAGCTTATAAAGAACTTTGCAATGTATTTACTTGCCAAGTTTTTTTGCTGTTTTGATATGTCTATTTTATGAGTAAACCAAAGAATGTTTGCACTCCACACTTTGCATTTTTTTTTTCTGTTTTCCTATTAAATTAGAAAAAGTAAACTAAGGAAGCGGAATGCAATCTCTGGTATGTGCCTCACCATTACGATTTAATTATTTCCTTTCTAAAATGGAAGGATAGTTCAGTCTTCATGCCCATTCACTCACAGTATGCCAAGAAGGGTGCCCAATGTGACTTTGTGACAGGGACGCATAGGTAAGAATACCAAATTATTTTATACAGGCCACCAACATCCAGCAGATGAAGGGTTAAGGTCAGTACCAGCTTGGGGCAATTAGAAACTGATACATTAATAATTCAGTTTCTAAGAGCTGGAGAACTACTTTGTCATCAGATAGTGTCTCAGAGAGCCAAAAAATAACCATCTTCATATTGCATTTTGTCCATAATCAGTGACTTATTGGTGATGGAATGTCATGAGGAAACCCTGATTATTTTGTGACTTTGCAGCTCCATCTTTTTAATTTCTCCACATCAGACTGCTCGGGTGGGAAGGGAAGGATATTTCTTCTCTTTCCCTCCACTTTCTCTCTAACTGATGAGAGAGGGAAGGTTCCTGAGGGCTAGAAATATGGTTCAATATCACAGATGGACTCCATATTGCACTACTAATCCACTGAGTCATCCACTCTTCCTGTATAAAACAGCATCAGTGAGTGAATTTGAACTCTTTTTGAAAGGAAGATGTGATATAGCACTGTTTAGAACCAAGCCTATAGTCTGTACATTTGCTGCATAAGCTTCCACATCTGCGCTTCAGTCAAGACCTGAAACATTTTGGCTAGTCAAATTCTAGGTTTCCCCTGACCATGAATTGGCAATTGTGCTTAAAAATGTAGTATTACACTGTGGACAAATGTCCACGATCTAGGCAACTATAATATACTCAAAATTTATTAACCAAATTTCCAGAGGTGAAGTCCAGTAACCCATTGAATCATCTAACCATATATTTGCATCTTAAAATAGGTTAAACTGATTATAAAACTAACCACTAGAAACTTGCCAGATATCAGAAATCCTCTCTAGTCTGTAACTTTGACACACTCTTCTAGAGCGTAGTATGAATAGCTGTCATCCAGCATTCTTGTTTGACTACAAAGAAGTCAATTTTATGACAGTGATGGAAGACACTTCGATTATAGATTTTCAAAGATGTAGTTTTATCGGTAAAGTGAAATGGTAGTTAAAGTGAGCTATATAATTCTACAGTGTCATTTTTCACTGTATAAAATCTAATTCAGTGCCTTTTAATCATCATAAGTTTGAAATTAAATTGGCTTTTAATTCCTCTGCCATGTCAAGAGAATGGCTTTTGCCTGTGATTTTTTTTATTCATAGCCATTAAACATAATAAAAATATCAATATATAATATATTAAATATTTAAGTGTTATCTCAAATTAGCGTTCTGTACCTATCTCAGTTTGAAAATTAAAGTAAGTTGAAGCTGTATAGTCGTCCTAAATTACTGATAAAATATAATGTTCATTATTCACTGAGGATGCACTGAACCTAACACATTATGCACTGAACCTGACACATTATGATTTTAATAGGAGAAACAGAGAACAAATTGCTGGTACAGTAAAATTCAGCTTCTCAGTTAACAAAATTGGTGGATTTTACTGTGGAATTAAAAAAAAAAAAAACCTTCAGTATTTTATGAGAAAGCAAGGTAGGTGAGAGAGTATCTTTTATTGGACCAACTTCTGTTAGTAGAAAGGACAAGCTTTCAGGCTACACAGAGCTCCTTCTCAGGTCTGGAGAAGGTAACCAGAGTGCCCAGCTAAATACAAGGTGGAACAGATTAAGCATAAGGGGTTCAGACGGGCTGTAGGAGACCACTTGAAATTAAGTGGGCAACCAAGTGTTAGGCAGTAGGGTGTGATACAAATTTTGTAATGAGACATAAAACCTGTGTCTCTGTTAAATCCATGGTATTTTATGTTTGTTTTGTACACTTGAGTGCTCAATCATCTGGATGCATAATGTATTTACTATTGTTTAGTTGATTGACCATAACACTTGGTGTCATCAAAACTCGTGTAACCTGTGATGTGCTATATTGGCTTTTGGAGAAGTTGACAAGTGATAAATGAGGCCTTGTATATAATGTAATGAAATATTTATCAAACATTATTCATCTTAGTTGCACAAAGAAGGTACAGACAGGTGGTGCAGTTTCTGCTTGTATTGTATCAGCTTGTATCCTACTCGTCAATATTTATTTGATGATCTTAGCTATCCCCATCAAGTGTGTGGGTGTATATGTGTAGATATATAGTCACAGAGAAAACAAAATCAAATAATCAGCAAGCATTTTTACCCCTATCACTGCCTTCTTTAACCAACTTAAACTCCCTTCAGATTGTCCTACACTTAAAAGGTATAAAGATGGATGACAACCCTGTTGTTTCCTGTGGCTGCTATCACCTCTATCAGCAGACAACCAAATCAGGTCTTCTGCAGGGAGTATTCCTCCTCTCTTCTAAAACTAAGATGACAGGGAAATATGGGAATGAGCAGATCGCCATTTGCCTCCCTTACCTGACTCCAATAAAAATCCTTCGGAGTTTAATCACCAACCTGAGGGAAAAGATAAAATTTTTTGGCTCCAGTCAGCCCTCAGTTGTCGTCCAGCATTTTGCTGAAACCAGCTTACATAACAATGCTGTCTAAAGATGTACTGGAATTCCACATGGAATTACTAGGGTGATTTCTATATGACAGTAGCTAAACTGCCTAAAGGGTATAGGAACCAATTATATCAGAGCCACATTGACAAACCTGTGTAAGAGAGAAAATAGCCATTTTGAGTTATGGAGAGAGTAACAGAATTAGGAGGAACACATTATTATCTTCACTCACTGTAAAAGAAACAACCTCAAATATCTGTTTCCTGTTTGTGTCTATGTAATTAGAAATCAGATGGGATGACCTACATCTTGATATAGCTCCTAATAGTTTTATATATAATCTATATCCACATATCAGTATATTTGGCATTTACCATGAACTTAATCTGTATATCTGCGACCCTTTTACAAAGAACATGTAATACTTGTATAAATTTTCATAGGAACATTTTGACAGGTCAGCCAACTTTCACAGTTAAGAGGAAAACATTTTTGTGTTGGATAAAATGGCCTTAACTATGAAAAAGGATTACACTGTTTTAACCACAAAGTTTCCATGTGATCTCATTTGCATGCTTTACAAGTAGACACAACTCCTTTTTGGTCCCTTGTGGGAGGGGAGAAATAAATTTCTATAATAAATTATATATACTATAGCCATTACCTGGAGAGTTCGTTGTGGCTACAGAACAGTTGATATGTACAATTGCTTGAGGAAAAATTGTCTGCGTTGCATTGCTTCCTTTAAGAATCTCCTCTTTTCCCTAATGTACTAAGCTATAATAAATTATATTCTAATACATCTAATGTATGTACACAACAGAAGAAATTCTATTGCAGCCTCAACATAAATATCCAGAGTAACCAAAACATCATACAAATCACTCTTATGTGGTTTATTTTCCTCCAAAGTAGAATATAGGAATAGTATCTCCTTACAAATCATATAATAGTAGGAGCTAAATCCATTACTATATCAATATGTTCATACCACAAGGCAAAATTTCCTAATATCTAATGACCACAAAGTGCCAAGATGATCTCTCCACTCTTAGTACTTCAAGTTTTAATAATTAGAGCTTCTGCTTTCTATTTTTAAAACCAATATTTATTGGTAGAACATTCAGAATCAAGGTCAGCTGTATATGATGCTACTATACTGATTACCGGTATTTTTCATATTATGCATTCAGATTTACCTCACTTGCAAGTATGAAATTGATAAGTCATGTGGAACAAAATGATGATAGATATCTGAAGCAAAATTATTAGTTAATACAGGTTTCCAAATAAACATCTATTCACTAAGAGGAAAACCTTAAGGAACTCATTCAGAGGTGGCTCTCTGTGCACAAAGAAGAAGAAAGTGGTTAAGTTCAGATCATTTTGTCTTTTAATGGGGTACTTGAGAATGGAAGGAGCAGATGTCATGGAGGTTGGAGGGAAAAGGCATGGGTGGCTGTGAGGTTAAGGTGGGACTCTGAAATTAAGAGGGGGAAGAGAGATTAGAATGAGTGTAGATGGCATGAATGGAAACAAGTATGGGCTAGAACTTGGAAAAGAGAAGGGGAGTCCAAAGGGAGGAGGGCATGAAACAATGAGGACAGGATACAGAGTGTGGAGATGGGGGTTACAAAGGAGGGAATACAGAAATGAAGGGAAGGAGTGAACTGCGGAGAGCTTAAAACTAGCTAGGGCTGGCCCAGTCTACCATATCATCTCTTGGGTATTTTCCTTCATTCAGCAGACTTTGCTTAGGTGTGAAGAAGTTTCTTGGTGTGCATAATCTTAGAGGCTTTGAATTAACTGAACTTCTGAGGAGAGGAATTATATCAGTCTGTCACCACTCAGAAGATCTGATCTCTTCTGGTAGCTCTTCAGAACATCCACCTCAGTGGTTCTTATACTTTGATGGTAGTAGCTTTTGTGGAACATTTTGAATTGGCAATCTAAAGCCTTATTTGTCATGTGATTACTCTGGCCAGGCACAAGGCTGGACAACTCCCAGTGGATGTGGGGTGCTGTTGTGTTCAGATAGCATTTTTCCAAAATAGATCAAGCACATAGGGTCTTTTCCAGAGTACTCAGGGAACATGATGTATGTGTATGCTCAACAATCTTTTATCTCCCTTTCTAACCAGCTGCACCAGGCCTTCTGTTCCAGCCTGGGGATGGCAGTGTACTGCTCATGTTTCAGTTTGGAATGGTGTTGAAAAATGGGTTGGGGGGTCTTCTGGAGAATTTGGTCTACCTTCATTTGGAGATGCTATTTCACTGGTTGTGCTAGACTTGGATCCTAAGTAGAAGGAATCCATTGGCTGTTGCTGATTCAACTGCTAATCTCAGCTGTATGAACTCTTCTACACTGCCTTCCCCCAGTGTGGCACTGGCATGGTGTTTTACTGATGCTTTGTTCTGTGCTTCCAATATCTTCTGTTTACTTTACTGGTAAGATTGTGAGACACTGTTCTTCTGTGGAAAATCCAGATCTACAGTCATGTGTTATCCAGAGTGCCTGTACCAGCTTGCAACAGGTGAGTGGATTGCAACTGGACTTCCAGATGGAGCACGAACAATTGCAGCGGCCCAACACCAAGAGTCTTGATCTGTACTCAGCTCTAAGGAAGAATGGTTGGCTCACCCAAAGATATTGATAAACGTTCACCTGAGGAAAGATGATCTCACTGGTGGGACTAGAATGGTCTCTTTGTTCAAGTCAAAAGCCATCTCTGCAGCACAGCATTTTATCTTGCTCTCAGTTGTCTGAATTTGCCCTGAAGGCAGGTATGTTGCAGTACCACAAGGCAACCTGAGATTGAGTAGATAAAAGGAGGAGCAAATAGGGAGAGACTAGTACATTTCAGGGAGAAAGAGCAGGTGCTTTGATCAGACCCGGGTATTTCATAAGGGTGCTCTGACATGCAGGGTGACTGAGCTGATCTGTTGGCTATAAGGACTGACGTGTTTCTTACTGATGTGAGACTTCAGATGGAACAGTTTTTAATTACATGGCTAGGTGAGGGGCATGTTCAAGCTTGTGGTGCTCATTCTCTGTGGGAGGAATCCTCTGCATATCGGGACCACAGCTGATCCCAAACACAGTATTGGGTTGAGACTGAGATAAACACACCGTGACAATGAAGGGATAGTTCTTTACACCAAATACCAATGAAAGGCAGTTCTTTTTGCCCACTGCATGCCCTTGATTGGCCTGGTGTGGGGAAGTGGGAGAATACTTTCTGGTTGGGGATGGGGAGGTTACCTTGTGCAGATTAGTTAAGTGGCTGTTCCTCTCTTTCATTTCTCCCTTCCCAGTTAGAGGAATATATGGGCCACCACCAGGACAGCGGTACAGTCTATGTTTCCCTATGTACTCTGGGCTGCAGCTGATCACCATTTGGGGTTGGGAAGGAATTTTTCCTGCAGTACAGAATTGACTTGCTGCAGCTGGGAGTTTTTGCCTTTCCTTGAACATGTGGTAAGTAATTGGCATATAGGGGGTTCCTGAGAAACAGTCAGAGGTCTGCCATGCATTTTGGGGGTAATTGTGTGTACAGTACTATGTTGTGTATACAGGAATTCTTTGCAGTAATTGATCATATTGAGGCTTATGCCAAACTCTAGTACAGGGCCAGGAGTGAGAGGGCACTGGGATGTAATGAGTGGTAGGATGGGTGGAGGGTGTTTATATTATTCACAGATTAAAAGTACCAGTATTTCATGCCCATCTTAAGGAGGCAGCTGTTTGGCTGTACCCAGCCAGGGCTCTTGTTGGTTTTGGAGTTACTTGTGGCCATAGTTTTGAGGCGGTAATTGCACTGAACTAGCACTGACAGCCAGGAGTTGTTGGGATTTTTAATTTTCCATGTATTTATTAAGGTTGCAGCTGTTAGTTTAAACCACAAATTGTGTGGAGTTTTTATTTGCCATAGCTTGGTGTCAATGCCAATACATACTGTATTCTATGGAAATCAGTTTAGTGCTTATTTTCTAATCTTTTTACCTCTTTATTTTATTATGAAGGGAATGTGTAGGAGAAAAACCAACATCTTCCATGGATGGAGTGGAATAGCTGTGTTCTGAGAGCAGAAGAGCTATCCTTTCTTCCCACCTTCCTATCTTTTCTCTATGGGGTATATTTTCAGAATTGAAAAGGAGAACCACACACAGAGTTTCTGCTTAATAGATTTGTTCTACTAATTCATTGTAACATGCCAGCTCAGCCATTCTCTAAGCCCCAGATGTGACCCTACGCTTGAGTCTACTGTAAAAGGTGGGTCTCCCACGTAATGGAATTGTGTGCTACCTCACGGCTCTGCTGATTCCCTCAGCGTGACTTTTTCAGTTAATTGAGTGGTATGTGCAACTAATGCCAAACATGTTTCTTGCCAAACGGAGGAGATTAGAGAGACCTCCTATGAATGTGGATTGGTGCTAAATGTTTTTTAAGTGTTTGCTTTTGCAATTGGTTAGAACAGTGTACACATTGTGTGTTGCACAATATGCTGTCCCTTGCTATTACATTCAGGAAGCTGTTTTCAGGTTCTCTTGGTGACAAACTGACGATTCAAGAGCTGACAAAAGTCCTGCTCAGTGACCACAACAGGCTCGTAGGTTTAAAAATAAAAGCAGGGAAAGTAATACTGAAATGATTCTCTATTCTCACCTGTCTGAAGGAAAGGGTTGACATCACCAAGGACATTGCATTATATATTTGAGAGATTCTCTGGTGGTGATAATTTAACCAATGTTAGCACACCCAACTGCCTCTCCAATTCCTTTTGATCGCTGCATGGCTCAGGTCAGAACCTCCAACTTGGAAAGCTTCAGCTTTCTTCATCTGTGAATATATATTTAGATATCTGTAAATAGTTCTATATTCTAGAGTTTAGAAGTTTTTATCTGATAGTTTGTGTTTTATAGTTAGTCTCCCTGACCTGGGGAGCATCTCCCTGCTGCACACATGTACCAGCTTATGCCCAGGACTCCAGGCTTGAAAATTTGTGCTTCCTGCCTGTGATCCTTTTCGGTCAACAACGACCACCAACACTGCTTGTACATCCTTGGGGAAGCCCACATTGTGGCAAGATGCAGTATCTTCCATTTGTTCCCCAGTCGAACCCGGAAAGGGTGGGAACTTCACCTTAGGCAGCACCTAATGACAAAGCCACGAGGCCACAATTGGACCCAGGCTGGGGAACCCCCCATACATCAGCCTGACTTAGCAAGAAGTATACCTCCTGCCATGAGGTCCAAATCAGGAGTGAGGGAATCTATCCCCACAGATCCCTCAGCAGAGTCTTGTTGGGAGTGCAGGGAGCATTGTCATAAGCCTGAGGCTGTCTTCCTCTAAATCCACTTAAAAGAAGTTAGATCCAGCCTGGCCTAAACCAAGAAATAGCTTAGCCCAAGAGCACTTAATAGATCCTAAGTCTCAGAGGCATGATAAGAAAGCTCACAAGTTTAGGGCTCCATCGGCACCAGTTGCGACCTGGCAGCCACAGTGCCTCCGGGACCTCCCAAGCACTAATCCTGGGATCTGCCAGCACTGATGAAGACCACTTGCCAAGAGAATCAGTCACCTGCAGTTTCACAGACATAGATTGTGGCACAGACTGTCTCTGGTGGTTTGGGTAGCCAGGACCCCATGCTCCAGGAAGGGCCAAGACCTATGCTCTTCCTGAGGACATATTCACTCTCACAGACCCTGAGTCTCCACTCCTTCAGGTCCTTTCCTTTTGAGGGAGGTCATGACTCCTTCCAAAAGCCAGCTCTCTTGGTGGAGTTTGTCTCCCATTCCATCTTCAGGCTAGATTTGCCCCCAGCAGCACTGTTGGTACACTGTAGGAAGCAGAAGCAGTTTTCTTATGGGGAGATTCTGAACTACCCAATGAACCATTATGCCCTTCTCCTTCAAGAGACACCTTCCTGATCAGAAGACCTGGGCCAGCCTGGAACCAACTTCCACCTCATCATCTGCTGTGAAACACTTATACCTCATGCTTTGGGGACAACCCCCCATTTGACCCATCCCACTGGCCATACTGGGGGCCATGGGACCAGTTCCATCCCACAGAGTCTGTCCAGTCTGTTAAGGAGTCACCTTTTCCCTCCCCTTTGAGGGGACAACTGGAGCTGCCCTGCATCTGACTGAGGATGAGTACATGCCAGATCCAGTGGTTCCACTGGATCCAATGAGACTGCCATCTTCATCACCAGATCAGGCAGTGACTCTGATGTCTCTATCCCCCTGATGACTATAAGCAACTCCAGGAACTTGGTTGCAGAATTGCAAGGAAGCTACAGATTCCTCTTGGGGAGGTACAGGATCCTCGATACAAGCTCCTGGACATTCTTCAGTCCTCCAGCTCCAGTAGAATGGCACTCCCTGTTAACAAAGCTATTCTGGAGCCAGCTAGAGTGGTCTGGCATATCCCAGCTACCTGTGCCACTGCCCTTAAGAGGGCAGAGGAATGGTACTATGTCACAGCCAATGGGGCAGAATTTCTGTTCTTTCACCCTGATCCTAATTATTTAGTGATCCAAGTTGCTACAGAGAGGTCTAAGCAGCAACAACCCCAGTTTACCTTAACTGATAAAGGAGGGCAATGGTCTCAACTTATTGTGAAAGAAAGTTTTTTCTTCTTCTAGCCTCTGGTTCAGGATAGCCAATTACCAACCGCTAATGGCTAAGTATGACTTCCTGAACTATTTGAAATTTGCGACTTTGACAGTCTCCCATAGCAGGACAGAGCTTGTTTCCAGGATCTCATATAGGAAGGCAAAATGGTTGCCAGGACCATCTCCAATCAGCAATGGATGCAGCTGATGCATCTTCCAGGGTAATGGCTACTGCCATCATGATGAGCCACGAGTTGTGACTCCATGCTTCTGGATTTCCCAGGGAGGTCTAGAATACCATTGAGGACCTTTTCTTTGATGAGACTCATCTGTTTAATCAGAAGATGGATAACCTTACACATTTTAAAGGACTATAGGGCCACCCTCTCTCCATGGGAATATATACGCCTGCCCCCAAAAGAAAATTCTACGGAAAACACTAACCTAGACCGATGGCTCAACAGTTCTTCCACCAGAGACCTTATGTGCCACCCCAGAAGAGGCAGAGAGCTCAAAAGACCCACTTCCCCACATCATCTGCTGTGGGTTCCTCATTCCAATGCCAGCCCTGTTCCAAACATTAATTTTGGCCAGAGCTGAAGAGCTGCAAACCACTGTGTCCAACACCTCTTGACTCCCACGGGTCCTTTGGGGGTTGTCTGGCACTCTTTTTTTCAACACTGGAGTGCTATTACAATGGACAAATGGATGCAATGCTCAGCATCATCCATTCTGACTACACTATAGACTCTGCATCCCTGCCCGCTCCAAAACCCTCTTCCCCATCCCTCTTGGTGGCCACTCTCATGAGAACATTATCAAACAAGAAAAATCTCCTACAGCGAGGAACAATAAGGTGGATTCCTCTTTGGTATCAAAGGAGGCGGTTTTACTTGATATATTTCCTAGATGCCCCCCACCCCCCAAAAGGTCATTGGATACCCATTCTCAACCTCTGCCATATCAACAGCTTTATTTGCAAACTTAAGTTTCCTATGGTCACGTTAGCATCCATAATTTCACAGTCTTCCCCTACCTCACTGATTAGCACCTTGTCACTAAGTCACACCAAGAGGCCCAGGTGTTGACTTTGACAATGCTACAATTCCTCTCCAGGGTCAGCGTAAATGCCGAAAAATCTGTTCTTACCCCTGCACAGACTTCAGACTTTGTTAGGATGTTCTTAAATTCCATTATAGCAAGGGCTTACTTGCCAAGAGACAGGTTTCTGGCTATGATGATATAGACCAGATCAAAACCAACCCCAGAGTGACTGTCAAGACCAATCTCTCTCTCCTAAACTATAAGACCTGATGCACTTACGTCATGCCTTTTGCAAGACTCTACCTTTGTTGCCTACAAGCATGGCTTCAAACTGTGTACTCGCCAAATCAACAGTCAATAAGCACCATAGAGACTGTTCCCACCAAAGCGATATCATCCCTCTCATGGTGGAAGAATACCCATCAGGTTTTCATTGGTGTTCCCCTCCTCATCTCTGTACCAGATAGGATGATCATTACCAGTGTGTCCCCAGTGGTGAGCTTGAGCCGGTTCACGCCAGTTCGCACGAACCGGTTGTTAAATTTAGCAGCCCTTTTAGAACCGGTTGTTCCAGGACACCCGGTTCTATAAGAGCTTTATTTAACAAAAGCTCCGGCCCAAGCTCACTTCCCCCTTCTCTCCTGCTCCGCCCCCCTTCTCCTCCCCCTCCCCTGCTTCCCGCGAATCAGATGTTCGCGGGAAGCCTGAACAAGCAGCAGGCAGGCAGGTAAGCTGGGGAGGGGAGGTGTGGCTGGCTCAGCGGCTCCCTCCAGCACAGCTCCTGGTCCCGGAGCGCAGCTCCCTCCAGCCTGGCACCCCCCGGCCGAGCGCCCCCAGCCCCAGCCCGGTCCCGGCCCCCACTGAGAGCCCCCAGCTTTGGCTCCACAGCTCCAGCCCAGCCCCCGTGGTGCCGGTGCTGGTCCCGGCCCCCGCGGTTGCGGCTCCGGCCCGGCTCGGGCCCCGCAGCACCAGTGCTGGTCCTGGCGCCGCAGCTCCGGCCCAGCCCGGCTCGGGCAGCGCTGTAAGAGAGCAGAGAGGGTGTGTTGGAAGAGGGAAGGGGAGTTTGGGGGGTCGTGGGGGGATGGATAGGGGTGGGGTGGTCAGAGGGAAGGGACCAGGGGGATTGAATGGGGGCAAGGGTCCTGGGGAGACAGTCAGGAAGGAGCAGGGGTTGGATGGGATGGCAGGGGGCAGTCAGGGACAGGGAGAAGGGGTGGTTGGATAGGGCAGGGGTCTCGGGGGGCAATCAGGAATGAGAGGAGGGGTTAGATGGGGCAGCAGGGGGTAGTCAGTGGTCAGGGAAGGGGGGTGGATGGGGCAGGGATCCCAGGGGGGCATCAAAGAACATGGGGAGTTGGATTGGGTAGGAGGCCCGGGGGTGGGGGGCGGTCACAACCCCCTCGTGAGGTGAGGAGGAGGGAACCTGTTGTTAATATTTTGGCAGCTCATCACTGTATGTCCCTATTGGGCTGGGGATTCACATGGGCATCCCTACAGTGCAAGGCACATCTCAAGAGTCCAGAATGCACCTCAATGCTCTTTAGCTGCGTGCAGTTTGAAGGGCTTGTAAAACCTTTCTCCTGTTAATTCAAGGTCACCATGCCCTTGTATTGTCAGACAACACCACAACTGTCTTTTACATCAACAAACAGGAAGGAGCAAGATCCACCCCTCTGTGTACAGAAACAATCAGTATGTGGATCTGGTTCATTGTCAATCAGATCACCCTGTTGGCAGTCTGCCTCCCAGGAAACCAGAATTTGCTAACAGGCTCTCTCTGCAGACACTTTGCAGTCAATCACGTGTGGAAGCTTCACAATTGTGTGGTAAACAGTATTTTTGCTCTACAGAAGACCCTCACCAGGGACCTGTTTGCCTCCCAAACAAACAGGAAGTACAACATGTGTTGTTCCAAAGACTCTCTGGATTGCCACTCACAATGAGATACTCTACTCCTTCCATATTCAGATCATGTGAATTATGCTTTCCTCCACTACCACTCTTGCCTCAAGTTTTGTGCAAGATTTGGCAGGACAGGGCATAAGTTATTCTCATTACCCGCAACTGGCCCAGACAGTTTTGGTTCCTGAACCACCTACGCATGTTATCTTGGGCACAAATCATTAGTCCTATGTTTTCCAATCTCCTGACTCGGCTTCAACTCAGAGCCTGGTTTTTGCATGGGTATCATCCTTAGAGCAATCATGTTCTGAAGCTGTACAGAACATCCTTCTAATACAGTGGTTCCAAAACTTTAACAACTTGTGAACCCCTTTCACCTAAATGTCAAGTCTCGCAAACCACCTCCTAAAAAAATATATTTCCAGGGATCTTCTCCTTTACCTGAGTATAAATTATAAAAGCAGTGATCTCGGAAATATAAAATTTGTTTTTATGACATGCTTATTACACATGATTAATTATTATTTATCATTACAGTATTTTTATTACATTATGAAAATGGCAACACTCTTCCAAGATCTCACTTTCATAGCTTGTATCACTTTGAATAAGCTTGTTATAAGACAAGGCTCCTGTTTCATCAAGAAGTATCAGATGTGAAACAGCATGAAGTTCCTCTTGTACAAGCATTCATGTCTTGAGCAGTTCAAGCAAACACACGTTACAACAAAGTTTAAACTTGTTCTTCATAATAATTTCAAAAACAATACAAGCTGCCTATTTAATTTGAAAAACAGCAAAAAATACCCACCTCCCTTTCCATTTCTTATAAGGAGTCTTGAAGTTTAAATCTCCTCAGTGTGATAGATATGCTTGCTTTGATCTGCTTAGCTCTTGGAAGTCCAGGGGCTCCGGGCTGCTGGTCCCATGCTGCCCGGGGTCCCTAAGGACAGCTCTGTCCACCATTAGGGAATCTTTTCCCGAGAACCCCCAGTAACATTTTACAAACCCCAGTTTGGGAACCACTGTTCTAATAGGAAGAGTAACCTAGCCAAGGGAAAGCATTTTTCTAACAAGGAGAACCAAAGACTTATTTCTCCAAAGGCTACAGATATTCCTCTCATTCTGGACTATATTTTTTCCTTGAAGACAGCAGGTTTATCTGTCAGTTTCTTAAGGATCTGCTTGGCAGCAATCAGTTCATACTCTCTGCCTTCACAGGGCTACTCAATCTTCCCTCACCCTCTGATTAGCAGATTCTGGAAAGGCCTGATTAGAACCTTCCCACCCGTGTGTGTGTTTAAAAAAAAAAAAAAAAGCCTACTCCTCAATGGGACTTGACTCTTGTTCTCTCTGTACTCAATACACCTCCTTTTGAACCATTAGCTTCTTGCTCCATGTCTTTTGTATCCATGAAGGTCACTTTCCTGGTAACCATCACCTCAGCCAGAAGGGTTAATGAGTTTGGGGCATGGATGGTGGAGCCTCCTTACCCTATATTCCATAAGGCTTCATTAAGTTTACACTGTAATTCACCCTCAAAGTAGTCTCAGAGTTTTACCTGAAACAGTTTATCCACTTACCTGTTGTAACGATGTGGTCTCTGGTGGGACACAACTGAGAGTATCAATTCAGGACAAATTGCTTAGAGCAGGGCAGTTACAGCCCAAGGTGGGTTTCCTTTACTAACACCAAACCAGCCAAACAGAGAGGACTTCGATCTCACCCCACTGGCTAACCATAAGTCATACAAGCAATTCATTCAGACACTCCAGTTTTCCAGTATCACCATCAGCGCCACTCCTATGGGGATGAATGATTATGAAAACCAATACCCCAGTAAAAGAAAAAAGGTTCTGGAGAGCCACAACCTTTTACCTGCAGAGAATAAAAACAACCTGGAAATTCCCTAGACTATTTGTCGCCACAGTAGAAAAGGTCAGGGGTCAGGCTATATTATCTCAAAGAATCTCTAAATGGATCTCCGGCTGTATTTTGCTCTGCTGTCAGCTGGCTAATCTTCTCCCTCCTCATAGGGTAAAAGCTCATTCCACAAGAGTGCAAGTAACATCTATGGCATCACTTCAAGAGGTTCCTCTGCTTGCAATTTTTAAGGTAACTCAGTCCACACATTTTTAAGGGAGCTCAGTCCACACATTGGCTAGACATCATGCCTTGGTATAGGATTCCTCTGCTGATGCATCTTTTGGAACAACCATCCTTCATTCAGCTCTGCCATCTACGACTTTGCACCCTCCTCCTATTTGAGTTCTGCTGGTCAATCATCCATAGTGGAATACACATTTATTTATAAACCAGTATTTGAAGACAGTTACTTGTAGTAACTGAAGGTTCTTTGAGATGTCATTCCACTACCTGCCATCCTTCCCCTCTGCTTCAGTTCTTCTTTGATTCGCACTGGAGAAAGAACTGGAGAGGCAGTCAGACCTCCCTGCACTTTATCTCCTTGGTCAGAGGCACGAGGTGAGCCAGGGCATACATGTGGACCAACAGATATTGCTTTCCAAATTCTCTCACTCTGGGCACATGGAGCACATGCTCACCCACAGTGGAATACAGATAGGGACCACATATCTCAAAGAAACTCCAGTTACTATAAGGTAAATAACTTTCTCTTCCTGGGATAGTGTCAGGGTGGAGCTGGCTCATTAAAGGGGGAGTGGGAGGTGGGACTCAGCACACTTGGGCTATTTAACACTTCTCCAGGTAAAGGGAATGAGTGTTGGGGTCATGTTACAAGGGTAGCTTGTGACTATAGAAGAGGCCAGCTGGGAGATATCAGGGCAGCCTATGCTCAGTAAAGGGAAAAACTCTAGTTAAAATGGACCTGAGAGAGGATGTTCCATTGAGGAGCAGTAAAGGATCGATGAGGAGGATAGGCTCTGTACATTGAAAGAAGCTCCAGGAAGGAAAGACTGGACAATTTCCATTATGGAACAGATAGTTCAATTGTTAAGGCCCCAGGGTTGGAAACCCTGGTAGCAGGTGAGTGTGGGTTCTCCCTGTGCTGCCACCTGTTGAGATGGTATGCCTGCTCACAACAGGGGGATGAATCAGTATTGGAGGGCTGGGAGCTGATCCCAGAGAAGGGCTAAAGACCCTCATGGAAGAGGACAGACCCACGGAGGTGGCTACGCCCAGCAAGAATCTGAGGCAGAAGATTGGGTTGTGTTTACTTTTGGTCTTTGATTAACTCTGGAAGGGGGTAGACTTTGAGACTTAGCTGAAGGGCTAAGTCACCTCAGCAGTCTAACTAGGCTTTAGAGCGGTGGATGACTACTGAGAGGAGAAACTTGAGAGGAGATGATGGGCCTGCTACAGGTAGCCACAATACAAGCCACAGAGTTCTATAATGCTGTGTCTCAGATCAAGATAGATCATCACATGCTCTCTGCATAGGTCACGCCTTTGTACTATTAAAAGTAAGAGTGGTATAATCTTTACTGTATCCAGACTGGATTAAATCTTCAGGTTCCTGGCCATATGGGCAACTTACCCTTGCTTGGGCAAAATGTGGATGTCCCTTTTCCTCCTGATGCTAGAAAAACACAGTTAAGTTACTGTCTAATGACTCTTACAATTGACCTCTCTGACAAGAATCATTTAATAGTTTAAATTATTTTAACTAAAGAAAATTGAACATTCATGAGGCTAGGCCCTATGACCAAAACAAACATTTTAGTAGCATTTTAAAAATTCCTGAGGAAAAGCAAGTAAATCCACTCATTTTCCCTAGTATAAAGAACTGTTTAGGAGCTTATGGGAGCTTGAGGACACTGGAAGACATTTTGGATAGGGTTAAGAGATACTTTGAGAGAGATTGTAGGATCTTCAGCGTGATGTAACTCACCCTTAATAAAAACATAATTTTGTAATTAATATGTTTCCTTATTGATATATTGATTTTAGAAGGCATGCCAAGGTATGCTTCCTTTGGAGCACAATATGAAAACTATTTTTTCTAAAAGCTATGCTATTTTGGGTATTTCTAAGGTGTCTATCACCTGTGCCTAGGCACTGAATGAAATTACTTGGATGCACAACTTCCAAAAATTGTTTTTCTACTTTCTAGGGGCAGGGTTTGGATATCTGTTTGTGTGCAAAGTTTTTTCTAGACAAAAGAGAGTATTATACTAACAAAGGGCTTAATGATGGATGCACACAGACTCATTCTGACAAACAATGCTTTCAGGCCTCTCCAAGAGCTGGTGAAGCTCAGTAAGAGGTACTCAATCTCCCTCTTTGACACAAGCGACAAAGAGTCCTGTGGCACCTTATAGACTAACAGAAGTATTGGAGCATAAGCTTTCGTGGGCGAACACCTACTTCAGACTGACGAAGTGGGTATTCACCCATGAAAGCTCATGCTCCAATACTTCTGTTAGTCTATAAGGTGCCACTGGACTCTTAGTTTGGATCTGTAAAAAGCAACTAACACGGCTACCCCTCTGATACTCTTTGACACAGTTCATTTCATTATCTGCTTCAGCCATTTATAATTCCTTATGCTTTTTTTTATTGAGTGCCGAACCTGGAAATCCTGCCATTATTCTTCCTGTATGAATCATTTATGGAAAGGTCACTTTGGCACCTGCTGCTGATCTGTGGCTTGACATCTCTCCCATCCAATTTTCCAGTTCACATCATCTCTATTGTGGTTAATGTTTGTTTTTTCCTCACTAGCCAGTTTCAGATCAATGAAGTTACTTTCCACTGGTTCTATGACCTTTGAGATTAATAGTTTTTAACTCTGTTAACAGATCCCACTGTGGTCTATTTTTTTGAATGGTGCTTTAAGCGTGCATTTTTTTTTAACAGAGCCAGGCTACATCTTGAAGGCATAAAATATGAAGTGGCACACTTCCACCCAAGCATTTTTTCTCCTGTGTTTCCTAGAGAAACATCCAGGAATCTCTGACCTCACTGAGGAATGGGCAAAAATATGTGAGTTATCCTCCCTGCTAATCTTGAAATAGTGTATGCCAAAATGGTGAAGGTATAAGATATTTTGAGCGGTATATTCAATTACTAGGTGAAATACTCTATATATTAGAGAAGCATGTGGAGTCTCCAACCAAGATCAGGGCCCCATGGTGCTGGGCACTCTATAAACACGTAGTGAGAGAAGGTCCCTGCTCCAGAGAATTTACAGTCCAAATAGACAGGACCAACAAAGGAGTATGTTTGGGTGAGGGGGGAGGAACAGAGAGGTGAAGCATGCCCTAGTTAGCTTACAAGATCTGTGACAGAGCCAAGAACAGAACCCAGGTATCCTGAGTCCTAGCCCACTGCCACATCCAGTGGACTGCGCTGTCTCAATTATACATACCATGTTATGAATATGGGAGGGATTATGCAAATAAATTTATGTAATGTTATTGTAGGGATGACTATACTAGTATTTCTAGCATGAACTAAGTGTTTCCAGAAGCCTATGCAGGTCTGACTACACTGAGTGTTTATGCAATTAATAACATTTGTGCCTTCTCTCCAAACGGTGTAGATCCTAAATGCTTACCAGACGTTACAGACACAGTCGGCAAACAAAACAAAACCAGAGGACAAGGCGGTGTGAGATAAAAGAATGAAAGAACCTACATAGCACTTACCTACCCATTTGGCAAATGTAGGTATGTAAACACAGGGTCTATGGTATGATTCTCTTTTCTGGAGGCTGTACCTTTAGATGTGCCTGTTTGCTGTGGGGGAGGGCTGTCAGTCAAGTCAGGCCCCTTTTTCCAGAATGAATAGCATACATGGAGCCTTCTTTCAATCACCCTGACAGAGTAGTGTGTGTTTTACTTCTTGAGGACACAAATAATAAAGAAAATAACTAGTGTCCAGGATGGGATGGTACAAACAGCACCAGAGATTACACATGTAATACTGAGAATGCAGTCCGTTAATTTCTCAGTACCAGCCATTGTGAACTGACTCACAGCTCTGCCCCTCAACAAGCAGGAAGTAGACTCTTTATATTTTAAGATGCAGTATGAACAGAACAGAGCAGAGCCAGAAACATTTCCCCTTTATATACAACTACTTAACTGTCCCTTGCCTTTTAGGAAGTTTCTCTCTTTTGTTGAGTTGTCTGTCACCTGAAATGGCCTATACTTGTGTTGTCAGTAGCTACAGGTATGGTGCTCTGCTCTTGTTCGATGATGATAACAGTCGGCTGTGTGCATGTTCCCTCTGTGTGCTGCCTTGGCTCTGCGCAGATAGCTGACACAGCAAAGCCTGAGAGAACCCCCAAAGATCAGACTCTAGTAAGGTACGAAGGAAGCCGAGCCAGGTTTATTATCAAATGAAGCACAGTAATAGTTTTCTATAGACGCTACAGGACATCCTACGAATGTGTGCCCCCTGGCAATGGACACAACTCAGTCAGTGGTGGGACTTTCCACTGCCCCCTAGGCTGGACAAAGATGTGCACTCCGGAACTTACTTTTATACAGTTACAGGACAGATTACTCATCCCTACTGACATATTGAGGTACAGCCCCTTGGCTCATTAGGGTGCTGTCTCCCCTTTGATTATGTTGTTCCAAACAAACAGTTCTATCCATCATGCTGTCCTGTCTTTAAGATGCATCTGCCTATGCCTTGTTATGTCTGTGGAGTGTCCTGATGTCATCTTGGCACAAGTTCCTCTTCTCACTACTTCTGAGTGGGGTCTGCCTCTGTCTCACAGCCCAGCTTTTGCTTAGCAATGCCTGGAAGTACTTTGGTTCAGGCTTCAGGCCTCAGGCCAGGCCTCTGACACAAAAGTTTGTTTCAGGGCCTCATTTTACTACAACTTGAAAGCACCATTTCTTAAAACATACTGACTAATCTAAATACACTTTCACATGATATATAATATGGTGTGTTCTTTCTGTACAGATTCAGATATTGACCTTTAGGTTTATACTCATGACACTTTAAATAGATCTATTACTCAACTTTCTTACTATTATATGTGCTTAAGGGCACACTTCGCTACAGCTTCCAGTAAATGCATATAACATGTCTATGTAGCTACAAGAATGCCACAGTATAAAACCTAAAAAAATGCAGCAGGTCTTAAAACAAGTGTCCCTTTTACTTAACCAGTGCATAGGTGCAGAATGAATTTTAATCGAGGCTGCTTTGTATCCCAGAAATGTTAACTGGCACTTTTTCCATAAGCCAGTGCTCCCTCTACTGGCAAAATGGCATGTTGCATTTACAATATTTAAAATACAGTAATCCTTCAAGATAAAATCCTACTGCTAATAAATAAGGTGATACAGCACAGTTTGCACCTTCTAAAGGAGCCTTTCAGTCAGACTACATGGTGTAGTCCTGATAAGTGCCAGTTTTGAAGATTCTGACTCTCATGTAAAACATCACTTTGCTAGCTGTAGACAGTAAAGCACTAATAGACAAGGACTGGATTTATTGCAAATATAGTATCGCCTTTCTACTTTTGTGCGGCATCCATCCTAGAAAAAAAACCCGGGAGAGCACTATAAAGGAAATAGAGGAGGAGGAGGATGTGTGTGTATGTTGAAGAGGCATTGGCAAGTCAATAAAAATAATCATGGTTATGTATCAGTTTTTGTGTTGGAATGGGGAAAATATCAGTTTTGATTTTTATCTTGAAAAAGACCAAAATAGACAATATCTGTTGTGAAGCAGACTCATAAATTAATAGACTGACCAAAAGGGACCATTGACCTATTTTGACCTCCTGCAGAACACAGGCCATAAGATATCCCTGAATTGATTCCTCCTTCAAGTCCAATAGCTGTGGCTGACTTACAACATATCTTTTAGAAAAGCATCCAATCTTGATTTTAAAATGTCCAGCAATGGAGAATCCACCACAGTCCTTGATAAATTGTTCTAGTGATTAATTACTCATTTTAAAAAAATTCACTTTATTTCTAGACTGCATTCTTTTAGATTTAACTTCCAGCGATTGGATAATGTTGTTCTGTTTTCTCCTAGATTGAAGAGCTATTTGTTACAGTTCAGGATAATTGCACCTTTCTTTCCCCTCAGTGGTCCAGCAACGGCACCAACTGTCAAGCTTCCAGCTCCCCAGCTGTCACCTCTCTTGGGTGAAGACTCATCTCTCTCTCCCTTCTGACCAGGGCATTGCCAGCTTGGAAGAGACCTCAGGCAGTCATCTAGTCCAATCCCTTGCTCAAAGCAGGACAAACCCCAACTAAATCATCCCAGCTAGGGCTTTGTCAAGCCAGGCTGTAAAAACCTCTAAGGGTGGAGATTCCACCACCTGCCTAGGTAACCCATTCCAGTGCTTCACCACCCTCCAAGTGAAATAGAGTTTCCTAATACCCAACCTAGACCTCCCCCACTGCAACTTGAGACCACTGCTTCTTGTTCTGCTATCTGCCACCACTGAGAACAGCCGAGCTCCATCCTCTTAGGAGCCCCACTTCAGGTAGTTGAAGGCTGCTATCAAAACAGTTCCCTGCCTTCACTGTGTTATTCCCCAGAAAGCACAGTCTGCCTAAGTAGGCCTGCTTTGCTTCTGTCCTCAGAGCACTGTATAATTGCCCCAGTTATAGGTCACCCTGCAGTTTGTTCTAAGCAAGCCTATTTTATTCCTAAATAATAGGAGATGGATTACAGAGAAAACAACTTTAAAAACCTACATGAATACCAATAAACTTATCAGAGATCCATCTCCTCCATAGTCTCTGGCAGAAATAGTCCTTCAAAACCCCAACCAGCATTTTCTTGTGGTCTTGAGTTCATCACACCCTTTGCTCAGAATGAGAACCCAGTCTTTCAGGGAGCTGGGTAGATCAAAGTCCTTTCAATTCTTTCCTAAGGATTGGTGCCCACCCTAGGTTGTTTCCATTTGCTGTATGAGAGCAAAAGCCCTAAGTCAGCTCACCACCAGGCTATTTATCTCAACATCCTTTCTTTGTCTGATGGTTTCTAGCAAATCCAGTCTGAATCTCTGAAGAAAAGGTGATCAGTCAGAGAGTAGGTCCCCTCTCCAGGGCAAAGTTTCAAAGGGTTGCTAACCTGAAGAATTACATTAGCATAACCCCTCCTTCAGGAGAAGTTACATACAATCTCATAAAACAAACACTTGTATTTTAATACAATGGACCCCCGCAGTATTAAACTTAATTAAGTCAGGTTTATCTAAGATATTGCATATGTCACACCATCTACTGTATTAAATTTTTGTTCCCCATGGTGGTGCTTATAGACTGATCAAATAAGATGGGAATAAATTTTGGGCAGATTTTTAAAAAGTCAAAACCAATTGTTTCCACTTTATGCATGCAATTACCACACGCATGAGTTGGGGTGAGACAGTTTGGGGGAATGCTAGTATAGACAGACACACATTGTTAAATGGATATGTAAATGCCCGTTTAAAAAAAAAACCACCACAATTTTGGTTAATAAAAACCTAATGGCATAGAAAAACAGTGAAACCTCTCTACAAAAGCCACTGAAGGACCTGTATAAGCTGGTGGTCAACTTGTCTAGTAGAAATAGGATTTTTAAAAACACGGCCCAAATAAACTTTAAAGATTATATCATAATGGTTACTTGTCAAAGTATAGTGGAATGCATCTGACATGTACAATTGTCTAGCCTCTCCTTATTGCAGGACTAACAACCAGGGTCACTGTTTTTTGTAATACTATATTAAAAATGTCGGAGGTGCTGCCACCTACACAGACTTGACACACAAAGTAGCATCATCAGAGGCAATTTACAGTGGTGTATGTAATGATACAATGATGCAATGACCACACTGTATTTCTCACTAAACTGTTATTGAAAGAAATGCATCACAGTCCTGTACAATACTGTTTTTCTACTATAAAGTATCCTGTGCACCCTTGAGCTCTTTGAATTTCAACAGGGGATTTTAATAATTTTATTTCACTGTTTTGTAATAGAGCAATATAGCTGCTAAGCTGACAATATTTAGTTAAAAAAATTAGTGTGGTATGACAGCCAATATTAATGGACAAACTTCTGCTGAAAACTGTCTCCATCTAAATCTATATCTCCTTTCATAGCACAGTATGTCAGACTCAATTCAGTCACGTTTTGTGGGAATTACTGGATGAAATTCTATGCAGGAGGACAAGCTAGAGGATCATAAAGGGTACTTTCCAGTACCAGGTTTACAATGGCATCATAGCACTGGGCCCACTGGCAGAAGGGAAGGTCCTTCAAGGGGGCCATAACCCCCATGCTTTTATGACATCCCTGAAATACTTCCAATAACAGCCCAGAATTACTAGGTAAGGTAAAGTGGGAGCCAAACCTTCTATTATCATTTCTGTGCAATTTCCCACTCTTAGCTGTCTCCCTTGTGGGATAAAGGGGTATATCCCTGGGTATGCATCGAAGATAGATGATGTCCCCATGAATGTCCTGAAGGCCTGATAGCTGTTCTCTAATCAACATTTGGCCGCAGTCTGAGTCTACTTGACCTGGCAATTCTACCCTGTTAATTCATACTCAGACTAACATCTTTACTGGGCCTCTTTTCTGAGCCCTAGTGCATGGGCAGCGTATGAACCACCAGCTGGGGGAGGCTAGCCTCCAACCAGGGGCGGCTCTAGAAATTAGGCTGCCCCAGGCAGCGCGGTGTGCTGCGCCGCCCTTCCTCGGTCTTGAGCTCCGACCTGCCGCAGGGAGCTGCCGCAGTCATGCCTGCGGGAGGTCCAGCCGAGCTCCGCAGTCATGCCTGCGGCAGGTCCGTCGCCGCGGCTCTGGTGGACCTCCCGCAGGCATGACTGCGGCAGGTCCACCGGCCCAGCCTGCCGCCCCCTAGATTTGGCCGCCCTAGGCAACAGCTTGGTTTGCTGGTGCCTAGAGCCGCCCCTGCCTCCAACCCTACCCCTTCTGCACTGCTGCTGGAGCCCAGAGGCCCTCCGCCCTAGGCTAATGCCCCCAGCCTCCCCCCCCCCCCAGGCCCAGAGTGGGCGGCGCAGGTCCTCCTAGTGCGGACACAGCATGCGGCACAGCCCAAGCCCAGGAGCCTGGAGCCATGGCAAGAGGAAGCAGGGGGGGGGCACTGTCTCCCCCAGCCTATGATACCTGCTGCCCATGCCCTAGTGTCAGATGTTTAAGCCTGCCCATATTTGCAATCCATGAAGGTGAAGTCGCAGTGGAAATGACCCCATTCTCCATATGCAGAACAGCTTCCCAGGGGGCTGTTGTGCATCTGAGGAGAGCTCACCTTAGGAACTGGGCTTTTCCCTGGCCATGTGAGGTCAGGTCTCTGTGGTCTTGCCATAGCTACTGGTCAGCTGCAGAGCTGAGCTAGGTATATAGTTTCCAGGAGGCCACTGTCCTCATCTGGCTTGTAGATCCATAGGCAGCAGTCCCCTGGGACGAGTGGCTTCATGCCTCAGAGTTCTAAAGGCTGGGCCTGATGCTGCCATATAATTCTCTGTCAGGTTCATGTCAACAACCAACATCTCTGATTTATGTCGCAACACCCACTCCTGTCCTCCAGCCAGGTAGATCTGCATAAACTGTTACGGTATTATCTGCTCAGCCAGCTGCTCCCCAGTTCACTTTTCGGTTGGAGCCATTGCCAACAATGTTCCTTAAGGCTCTGGGCCACTTCTCAAGGTCCAGCATCTCTCTCAATGGATTTTGGCCATGATTGGGCTTGAAGATGACCCAGATCTTCCTCATCACCTTTGAGTGGATCACCACTGCAGCATGGTGGCCACCTGAGTACTGGGCTATTTTGATGGCATCCTATCAGATTGGGCTTGGCTGAAGCTGTGTATCTGAGCCTCGATGCCATAGCTGCTCAAGGCTATGCATGGGTCTTCTACATCACAGCCAAAAACCACTCACTGTGCTTTCACCTCAGGCCTCTGGACCTCCAGTACCAAGCATTCTGACAAGATTCATAGCATAATCTTGTGTGGCCATGGCATAAAGGCCCTGATATGCAGCTTGAGCCGGCCCGGTCAGGGAGGGTGCCAACAAAATAGCCCAGTGCTTGGCTAGCCAAGCTGTAGTAGTCGTCTGCTCAAAGATGATGCTTCCGGCCTCAACTTTGAGTTTTATCAGACGAATTTGGCCTGGAGTGGCACTGAGAAGCCCAGCTGCAGGGTTTGTGTTTGCCACCTGGGATTGTAGAGAGGGTTACCATTTGCTGGACCAGGCACTGTTGCTGTTCTTGCTGCTGCACTGCCAACTCTCAAATGCACTGCTTGCTGTTGTTGCTGGCTGGCCATTTGTTGGCACTGCTAGTTCTGCTGCTGCTGGGCCACACGTTGTTGGTGGCTATGCACAGTGATGCCAATAGAAATCCTTTCTTGCCGGTAATGCACTCATGGGAGGGACACAAGGGGGTTCACGTGACCCTCCATGTGACTCCTTCCTGCCCCACCCCAAACCTGGGGCCTCCTCCCTCCTACACCGCCCTTTGTATATATAAACATCAACATGCTTAACTACTCACTTTCCTCCCAAATATGTAATATTCAGTCTGTTTATATGGAATATAGGAGTTGGGTGAGGAGTCATTTCAGCATATGTAGGACTTAATAAAAGACAATTTTTAAGTAGAACTGTATCCTAAATTGCATTATGGTATTATATCCAAACACTGCATTTCAGCGGGGGATTCAACTTCCTTTATAGGAACAGACTCCTGAAACTCTCACCAGTCCACAAAAGGGGTCCATAGTCATGCAAATAGTCCCATTGTCTTCAATGGAATTGATCAAATGATTAAGGGTTTAGAGGATTAGGTTCCCAGTTAGTAAATTGTTCTGGATGAAACTGACAACACCTGAGAAGGGGTAAAATGAAAAGGTGCTCTCATGGATTGGTAACTGATAGGAAAGATAGGAAACAAAGGGTAGGTATAAATGGTCAGTTTTCAGAATGGAGAGAGGTAAATAGTGGTGTCCCCAGGGGTCTGTTTTGGGACCAGTCCTATTCGACATATTCAAAAATGATCTGGAAAACAGGGTAAACAGTGAGATGGCAAAATTTGCAGATGATACAAAATTACTGAAGATAGTTAAGACCCAGGCAGACTGCGAAGAGCTACAAAAGGATCTCACAGGACTGGGTGACTGGGCAACAAAATGGCAGATGAAATTTAATGTTGATAAATGCAAAGTAATGCACATTGGAAAACATAATCCCAACTATACATATAAAATGACAGGGTCTAAATTGGCTGTTACCACTCAAGAAAGAGATCTTGGAGTCATTGTGGATAGTTCTCTGAAAACATCCATTCAATGTGCAGTGGCAGTCAAAAAAGCAAACAGAATGCTGGGAATAATTAAGAAAGGGATAGATAACAGGACAGAAAATATCATGTTGCCTTTATATAAACCCATGGTACGCTCACATCTTGAATACTGTGTGTAGATGTGGTCACCCCATCTCAAAAAAATATATTGGACTTGGAACAGGTTAAGAAAAGGGCAACAAAAATTATTAGTGGTTAGGCCACTGGGTCCCAGCTGTCCTCCTTCTTTGGGTCCCTCTCTGTCAATCACTCCAGCACTATGACAGTCCATCTTTCAGTAGGTAGTGATGCAAACCTCAAGCTGGGTCACCAATTGCTCTCTTCCAAGGTAAGAGTTCAACAAAATATATAGAGTCCAATGGTCCTCTAATGCTTTCTCAGGAGCCCAGACTATGGGTGACTTTGTTACTCCTCTCCATTGCTTGAGCTAAACTAGGTAACAGCTCCCTATCACCCCAGTCTGTTAGCCAACCAATCTCCTCAGAAGCTCTGCCAGCTTTTACTTTGCCTTGCAGGTAACATTTTATCCACCCTAGTCCCCAAGCTCCCCTGGAAGAGCATTCCTCTGCAGTATCCCACCTCCTGTCACTGGACACTCACAGAAAATACCAAGTCTGCTGTCTCCAAGGAGACAGTATATAGACTTCCCTGCTAGCTCAGTCGAGGGAAGAATTAATAATAAAACCAAGAATAAGTTTATTAATAAAGAGCAGATTAAAGTGACACTAAGTAAAGATAATAGAAACAGACATAGTTACAAATGAAAAACAACAAAAAGCACTTCTACAAGACTAAAACTTAACTCTATCATAATATTATCTATAACTTTTCCTGTAGTCCTTTCTAGTATTCAGTTATACCAGGATTCACATTTTCATGTTTCCCCTATGCCTCACAAGAGGGTTCCTCCATAAATAGATAATCATCTCTTTTCCCCATCTTTCTTACAGTCCAGTACATTCCTTTGCAATATACTCTTCGAAGCCCACACCTGACAAAGTTCCATTCCCCTGTTGTGTGTGCTTCTGGGTGCAGATACCATGTGGTCCATGTTGGTACTCTGTTAATTTGCTTTTCCTGTTGCCTCACTACACAAAAATAGTCCCTATTGTCTTTGGCAAACCCCACTTAATTTATAGTAGGAGACATGGAGATAAGTACCTGCTGTCCTGTCTGGAGAAAAACTAAACAGAGAGAAAAACCGGTTACTGATCTTAAAGCATAATATCAGTAAGTATTCCTAATTCCTCTTATTGTGTTGATACATACATTTCACATTGATATTAATGACCAGTATATTAGAAGTAAGGCTATGATTTAGTCATGGGTATTTTTAGTAAAAGTCACGGATGGGTCACGGGCAATAACCTACAAGTCATGGCCAGTGACTTGTCCGTGACTTTTACTAAAAATACTCCTAACTAAATCTTAGGTGATGAGGGCGGGTGTGTGTGCTCCAGAGGATGCTGCTGCGGTTCCTGGGGGTGGGGGGCTGCTCCTGGGCGGGGGACATCCCAGGGTCCCGCCACCACCACTGCTGCTGCTCCAGATGGAGGGAGGCCTGGGGCCCTACTGCCACCGTCCAGGGACGGGAAGTGGTCCGTGGCCCACTGCACAGGATGGAAGCAGTGGAAAAAAGAACTGTATCTGTAAATACAGCTGAGCTAGTGTATAAAGATGAGAAAATGAAGATAAAGCTATTTTACCATCTTACCAAGGAAGAAAAGGACGAGTAATGAGTGAGACACTGGTGCTGCTAGGAATAATACCCAAAACTCTGCCACAGCTGATAAAGGTGTCTGAGTCCTGTGACCCCTAGACACATTGATACTGTAACCAGAAAGGCTGTGCTGGAGCTCAAGCACCCACTGAATAAAAAAAAGGGGGGGGTGCTCCATACCCGTAAGCCAGTCATAGATGGCGCATGTTTAGGGCAGCCCTGGGCTGGAGCGCTGGAAGCTCCCTAGAAGGGGGCGGGGGGGCACCAGCACCCAGACCGTGGTTCCAAATCCCCCCGACTCCAGCCCCTGCTGAGCCTCCTCCCCCTAAAGCCCCACCCGTGTTCCCACTCCGCCGCTTCCGCCGAGGTGCCCCCGCCCCTCTCCGCCTCCTCCAGTGCATGGCCAGTGACACCTATTCAGTAACTGGAACATGAAAGAAGTGTGTAGATATTCTTCCGCCTCCGCCCCAAACACACACTCACGCCTCTTCAAAAGCCCCCACCAGGGAAAAGGAAAGTCAGCACCTGCGGCCCCAGGCGCGCTGCTGAGCTGCTGGAGCCAATACACTACATTTCCCAGAGAGCCGCGGGGCGGCGTGACGCATGCGCGCTGCTGAGCGGCTGGAGCCAATACACTACATTTCCCAGAGAGCCGCGGGGCGGCGTGACGCATGCGCGCTGCTCTCGCCCTGTGCTCGGCCGCTGCACTTGGCGATTGCGCTTGGCCCCAGGAGCGTGCCGGGGCAGCATGTCGGCTGCGCTGAGGTTCGACGGGCGCGTGGTGCTGGTGACTGGCGCCGGGGGAGGTAAGCGGCCCGCTCGGGCCCTGTGGACTTGCACTGCACGACGTTGCACTTGCCCGCTGGGCTCCGGGAGGGGCGGCCCTGGCCAGGCCGGGGGTCGCCTGTGCTGCTCCCGTAGGTGCTGGCTGATGCGGGCCGCGGGTTTGGGGGAAGAGTTGGGTGCAGGATTTGGGAGTTAAGGGGGGATCCTGCGACTCTGGGTGCAGCTGAAAGAGCCCCTTTCAAATCCCCTCTGCTACTTGGGAAAGAAAACTCTGCCTGCCACTAGCAAGGATACAAAGGCGGGGGGGCGTGCGCGCGGTGGCCAGCAATTTATTCTGTATAGTCCGGTACTGTGGGTGTGGGATGTGCCTCAGCTGTGCAGAACTGGGGCAAAGGTTTTCCTAAGCTCCCCGAGGAGGAAGTTTGATTCCGCGGTGTCAAGGTTGAAGCCACTCCCCCCCCTTTGAAGGAAAGAGATCAATCACTCTCATGTTTACAACAGGCGTCCTGCGTGGTTTTGCTTCAACTTGCAAGATAATTGCATTTTGAAAAACTACTTTTCAAAACACAACTATATGCAATTAAAGCATGCGGGCTGCTTGAAATCTAGTCAGCGTTCAGGTGCTGACAGACACAAAGCAAGCTGTAGAGCTGAAGAGATTTTGTTTTCTATTTCATAATTTATAATAATCTTAGGTGATACCCAGTGAAGCCTTGATCCTGCAATGAGCTCGGTACAGGTGTAGGAACCGTTTCTTCTCTCACCCGCACCATGTAGACCTCTTTGCTGGAGTGTGGATTTGGGGCTGTTTAAGAGTTGCTTTACTGCAAACATTGTCTATTCTAGTGCTTTAGCTTTGTAGGTACAGCAGATTAATTTAAGATGCTTTGCTGATACTTTCAAGAATAGTTGCAAGAAAAGTTTTCAAACAAATATTTTTTAAAGTTGACATTATGAAGCAGAGTAAGAGCTTTAAAGCTACTCTGAATGCTTTTCAGCTCTTGCCCAGATTTTCCTTTGCTTCGTGTTAGTTTGCTGTGCTGTTCTTTAAATCTTTCTTCTTCAGTGAAATCTATCAAAAGTGACCACCTGAGACAATAGGAAATAATACAAGACAAAAAAGCAAAAAGTTGCGTGGTATCAGTGGATATTTAGCAAGTACAACTTGTAGTAGAAGCCATAGGATTCTTGAAAGTGGTTGTTTCACAGATAAGTATGGTTTCACTACAGCTTTTTAAATTAAAATCAGTACTTAATACATTTATCTAACTACAGATCTATCAAAATGCTTTGTTTAATTCTCAATAGGTGCTTACCTTGTTTTGATTATAGTACCATTACTTTTACACAGTGACTTAGAAGTTGATCCTTTTATAAAGATCAGAGTTAGAGAGGGAGTCTTAACACATCTTGCAGACAGAAGAGTATTCCTTCCCATTCCTGTAGGTCAGGGGTCGACAACCTTTCAGAAGTGGTGCGCCGAGTCTTCATTTATTCACTCTAATTTAAGGCTTCGCGTGCCAGTAATAATTTAAATGTTTTTAGAAGGTCTCTTTCTATAAGTTCATAATATATAACTAAATTATTGTTGTCTGTAAAGTAAATAAGGTTTTAAAAACATTTAAGAAGCTTCATTTAAAATTAAATTAAAATGCAGAGCCCCCCAGACCGGTGGCCAGGACCCAGGCAGTGTGAGTGCCAATCAGAATCAGCTTGCGTGCCGCCTTTGGCACGTGTGCCATAGGTTGCCTACCCCTGCTGTAGGTGTTCCTGATGAGATGCCTCAGCAGCTCTCAAGGAAGTGAAAGCAGGGTCATTTAAATGAGAAATTTGATTTTTCCAGTCATTGAAACCAGTGTAACAAGTTTTTAAAATCATCCCTTGAACTATTTGGGATATAAAAAAAGCTACATCCTATAAACAAAATGCAGATGTAAGAAAAATAGTATATTCTTCTCAATTATCCTATTTTCTTAAACCAATTTTATTTTGCCTCCCACCTTTTGTTGTTGTTTTTTATGAAGTAAATCTCATTTATTGTCCTTCAGTTATTTTTTTCATACAAAGACATCTTTAACATTATCAGGAGTCCAATTCTGGCTCAGCTGTAAAATAAATCCAAGATTTCTGCTTAGTCAATTAAGTGGTAGATGTAATCTCTAGAGAATGAGATTATAGAAGAGTTCTTTGGAAGGAGACGGACTGGGAGAAAATCCTTTATTATTACATTAGGTATTTATGTGGACACCACATAGACTGCTCTGTGTGTAATGGTTTATAAACAGGAATCCCCATATCATAAGCACCCTGTCTGGTCCATTGTGTGACACCATTCTCACTGGCCTGTGCCTTTGGATAGTTCAAACATCATGAAGAAAGGGGCACCTTAACTTTGCACAGCTCAAGGGGCTACATAACAACTTGCTAGTAGCCAAATATTGGAGCCATATTATTTTCTAATATGTAGACATGGCACCAAAGAGATTACCAAATGAAAGTATTACATAATGGGGCCTATAATCTCAACTTCAATTTCTAAATCCTTGGTTTGTTTACTAGATTTAGCACGAATGATATGTTTCCAAACAGCCTTTGTGAGCCAGTTTTACTTGATCTCATGGAGAACAAAGGCACTTTGTGTGCACTTTGAAAAATCCTTCTCCCCCTTACACTTTATTCAGTCATTTGTTTAATTGTTCATAACAAAATTACTTGTGTGGAAAAGAATCACAACTTCTGCCCTTGATCCACTTTTGTTAACATTTTGACTGGTATGATTGGATAATATCATTGTCCATAAAAACAACTGTTGTATTCAACAGGCCTTAATTCTAAATAAAGACAAAGGTGAAAGACTAATGGGAGATATGAAACATTTAAATATTGCATTATGCTGTATAGTAAGTAAGCTGCTTTGTGCTCCTTGCTCATGCAAATAAATGACTTGCTTCTTGTTTAGGTCCAAGTAATTGGCACTGATTTTTATCAATATGGGTAAAAGGCACTATAATTTAATTATGATTGGAGTTGAACTTGTGTTTGCATGATATGACAATGTTTCCTTTCGAGTAGACAAAACAAAATCAAACTAGGGGCTGTCTTATTAACTTAGAATGTAGTTCATTAACTTGATATATCTTCTCCCACTGCAAAACCAGAATACATTCCTGTATTGTGTAGCCTGCCCCATCAAGTGTCACAAATGCCTCCTTCACAAGCACAAAAATCTCTCCTGGAGTTTTAGCAGCTTCCATGATGACTCTTCTGGGTGCTGTACCACTAAGTGAGCATGGGGAATACTTAGTGTTTTCAATTGTGGATTTGGCCTTCAGTTTCTGAGCTATTTTGCTTTCTTTTATGTTTCAGTTTTCAGAACATGCGACTGCTTTTGTGGCAACTTTAAAATGGAATTATTTTTTAATTAAATATGCAAGCTTTTATTTTTTTATGTCTGATTTCAGCTCAAGTGACCATTTCTCCACATGACTTTAACTGGTTTAAAGTGTATAGGTAGAAAATACACTGACTCACTGAAACTTTTTTTGTTTTTGCTTTTTAAAACTAGGATTGGGTAGAGCATATGCTCTGGCTTTTGCTGAAAGAGGAGCTTCAGTAGTTGGTAAGTTGTTTCTTTCTTTAATCTCTTGCCAGTAACCTTTGTCTCTCTTTTTTTTTTTTTTTTAAATATGTTGGGATTCAAACTTCATGACTTCTTTGCCAATGACCTTTGTTCTTTAATAAGTTATCCTCCTAACTCCTGAGATTCAAACTTTATTTCTGAACTTCTGGGTTTGAAACAAGTAACAATCTTTGGCTGAGGGCTTCTCTTCACTGAAAGGCTATCTAGATATATAACTTAACCCTAACTTGATTTCCATCCACTCACAAAAACCCTTAACTCAAGTGTGGTGGTGATATTTTATTTGAGTGGCTGGCTCAAAAGGTGGGGCTGGGCTAAAGCTCTCCTAAACACAACTCCTCAGCCGTTAATCCAAGTGGGCAGTGTGGATGCCAGATTGGATTTGATTTAAATCAAATTGATTTAAATCATTAGTCAGGAAGACTCTCTTTATTTAATCATGGATTTCTATATAAAAGTGCATTCTTATTGGTTGTTAAACCTTAATACATATTCTTCACAACTCAGAGAGAGATGTAGGTTTCATTTTTAGAAGGTACACACTATACATTTTTAAAGTGAGTTATTTTGAAAACTTTACAGATTAGTTTTACAGCTATATCAGAAAATGAATGATTGTTTGGTTATTTCATTTACCAAAGGTAATTGAAGCAGATATTTATGAAGTCACTGGGAGGTGAACTGTCTCCAATTCAACAGGTTTCCACCGCTTCCCACCTAGTGTATTGTCCTTCAGTTTCTGGATGGATTTCACTTCCAACCTCTTCTTTTTTTAAAAAGGGTTTGCAGGGTGTCTTTTTTTTTTTTTAAGTCACTATAGATATTCAAAATAGGAAAATTCCCAGGTGTCCATTAACTCTGTTTCCATTAACTCTAATGGCCAATCATTTGTCTTTTTCTGGGTTGTACAGTGGATTGTTACTCAAGTCCACTTTTGTATAAACAGCAAGCTTGGGAGGTACCTCTTTCTGTCCAATTGCTCACCTCCCTGATGTGTGGTGGAGTTGAAGTTTAAGAGCACAGTTCTCTATGTATGCAAATAGGTAACTTCATAACCATAGCTTGTATACATATCTCATGATTATTAAAGTTAGAACATTATAAGAACAAGCTTTCAAAAAACGAGCTTTTGTAAAAGATCTTAATGGATCTATATTTATGGGTACAATAACACTGTATGCAATCTGTTGATATAGCTGCTTTTTTGGGGGGGTTTAAACCTTCTGTTCTCCCCATGGGGTGTCTGGACCCTGATTGGTACAGTCACCCTGTGGCTATAGTTCCTGCAGAAAACTTCTGTAACTCATCCTTGGACCTAAAATATAAACCCTAGCTCAGATATGTGAATTAAGTTGTACAGTGGTCTCAAAGGCTGTCAAGGCTGAATCCTCACTCTGTCACTTTGAGTGTAGGAAGTGGGGGCCCGCAAGGATTTTAAAAATTAATACTTGCCACTCCAGACTTATATTACGCTCCCAGGGTTACAGCTTCTCTCTGACCTTGGTTTGGTAAACGCTGCCACCACCCAAATGCAAAAAAAACCCTTTGAACCCAGGAAGAGCACTTGAGAATTCCTCCCTGTGGGGTACCCTCAAGCCCTTTCACCCCTGCAGCTGGAAGGAAACAAAGGAAATTAGCTGTGGCTACCAGTTAACCAAACAACATACACAAACCTCTTAGGACACCAATAATCCAGTCCTGTTCTTAAAAAAAGTAAATTTTATTAAAAACAAAAAGGAAAAAATACATTTGGAACTTAGGCTTTTGCTAGATTTTAAAAGAGCAATTCCAAAAATTAAGCACACAAAATAGCTTTCTTGAGGGTTTAGCTTAAAGGTTACAAACAAACAAAAGCATCTGGGGTTAGCACAGAGGAGATCCACAAGCCTTAAAAAATAAACGGAAATAAACCTGATCGCGTCTAGATAAACGTTCTGATCTACTTACACCTTTGGGTTGTTAAAAGTAATGCTAGTTATGATCTGATGATTTTTATATCTGGTTCAAACTTTACACAGCATTCCTGCTGCCCTGTCTCTTCAGCCCAGAGAGCAACAGACAAAGGGAAGGTTTCGTTCCCATTTGAAAAAGTTGTAGCCTTCCCATTGGCTTTCTTGGTCAGCTGCCCACTCCTTTTCTTTTACCTGTGGCTTGTTAACCCTTTACAGGTAAAACAAGCAGAGAACAGCTACCAAGAGGGATTTTACAGCTAATTGGCTGTCTGGGTGTCCATCAAAGGGAGCTACTGCCCACTTCATTTATCACAAAGGGACTCCATGTGTCTGTAATAGCTGTCACATGTGACCATGCAGCTTTTCAAAGAGCACCAGCAAATACTGTTGGGCCACTGGGGTTTCACATTTTGAGAACTTTTGCATTAAAAGCTTTCCATTCAAATACTGTCCAGCTCTGCATATTTAGTCCTGAATAAGGAGAAACTGTCAACTTACATATGATGTTACAGGCAAATTACATCAAATGACCTGAGAAAGTTTAATGAAACTGAGAGTAGAAAAAGACAGAATTGGTAATTTAACCACATAAAGAACTGATAGTGCTTGCACATACTGTTGTGACTTTGTCCTATCAACACCTATTTGACCACATATGTCAAGACTTCCTGTTGCAACATTGTCAAAAGTGGCCTCCAATATACCACTTGATCACTCATGGTATGATGATACAAAGGTTATAGGTTTTTACCATGGAATGGTATTTAATTCTCTATGCGGTTTCTCTGATCCGGCATCTAACTATTTGTTGAGCCTCTGTTTATTAAGTCTTAAATTTTCTGCAGAATATTGCTTGATTTGTGTTTGTACAGTTTAAGTGGATTAAGGTGGATACTTTTAATCTATGTGCTGCTCAGATTCCCAACCCTAGCCATCCATAACATAATCTAGTAGCAGTAGCTGTGAAGTTGATTTTTATATGGCAGTCTCATTTCTAGATAACATTGCAATTTGAATTCATGAAAGGGGAAATCTGCAGCAGTGAATAACCTGTTGTTTTAGCCTGAAATAGCATGTGATTAAGCTACTTTGCTAAATAGATTTTTTTTTTTAGTTAACTGATTCAACTCAGCAACATGACTTCTTTGTACTAATCATTGAGTTACTGTATGTGAAAGTTAATTTCATGCTGCCCTTTAATTCAGGGATGTTTTATAGAACAAGTCTTTTGGGATACCATTTTAATGTATTTAATCAATCCAGATGAATTATTTCATAGAGCAGCAGAGCCAAATGTCTCTCATCTAACTTCTTAGGGATAATGCTATATCCCAGAAAACCAAATCCCCTTTTCACTGAATCTTCACAGAATTCCCCTCTCATGTGGCAGTCACTTCTATTGTGAAACAATGTAAATTTTCCTCTTGATTTAAATGGCAAATATAGGGCTATGTTAAATACGTATTTTTGAACTCTGATATTCTCTCCTATATCTTTCAGAATTTGACTATTTGAATCAATTGAATATTTAATGCAATGAGAAAATAAAAATGGTAAAGACAAATGTATTTTTTTATATACTGTAAGATTACCTTGTCTCCTTTAGCCAATACTCAGACTTTACAGTAGCATTCATGCAGCAGTGAACAGAGAAATGTTGTCAAGAGAGGAGGTTCTTTACAGTATCCCTGAAAAAGATGCTAAAACTAACATTGTGGGATTCCATGTTCATTGTTTTTTCATATCTTCTATATTTAATGTGATAGAATTCAAAAGTAAAAAGTTCTTTTTTTCCAACTGCCAGCCCTTGGGTCTGAGAGTCAAGCTGGCTTCTTTCCATCTTGCACTTCACACTGTAAGGTTCTGTAGGTAAAATTAGATACACTTGTTGCTCTTCCACTTATGCTGGTAATGGTGAGTATGCAAGCCCACTTCTTTTCCCTGGAGTTCTATAGATGTAATTGATGCTTGCTTAGTAACATTCTGTTAATGATCTCAAGACTATGTAATATAGCTTACTCAGTGTTAGCTGTGCAGGACAATAAGGAAAAAAATATTGCTGACTGAAGTATGCAAATACGACTTTGTATACACAAACCAGCAGATTTATTGGGTAAGGAGGTACCATCTTTATAAAGTGGCCTTTTGGAGTAGAGCCATATCTGTATCATTTTAATCTTCTTTAGTTTTGTAAATAGATGATTTTTTTCAGTTGGTTATTAGATTAATTCTATTCTTCTATTAATGTATTGACACAGCCTTGAGTGAAATAAATGATCTAGATCAGTTTAATAATCAGTCTAGTTAAACTAGTGGAACCCCCCAGTATAGACACACTTAAACTGGTTTAATTCTTGCTTACATTGATTTATTTTAAATTGGTAAATGTACTGGCAAAAGCTAAACTGATTTAAACAAAGGGTTAAACTAGTTTAAGTGTATGTCAGTTAGAGAGATGCACTGGTTTAAACCAGGGCAGTAACTGATCTGGTTAAATATCTGGTCAGTTTGTTTCTAGTATAAACAAGGCCTTTTTCACATTGTAACTTTATTCTAGTTTGCCAAACCACAATTAACTTGAATTTGTAAATTATGATGAAAACAGGTAGACTTGTGGGTGCATTGTATTTCATTTTGGACTTAATTGTCATGTTACTGAATACTCATTGTTTGAGGTCTTGCAAAAGTTAGAAAGAGCAGTGCTGGAACTCACAGTAGTAAAAGACTATCTTGGCCCTTCTGCTTGAAAATGTAACTTTAGGGCTTGTGTACATTGCAAGTTGCTGCATGGAAAGCCAGGATGTTAGTCTGTAGAGCACCATATTGCTGCGCCGTAACGTCTTATGTGGACATCACTACAGTGCAATGAAAGTCCTGGCAAGATATGCATTGCGGATTCACACCCTGGCTTCCAGCACAGTAACTTGCCGTATAGACAAGCCCTTAAAAATGACAAATCTGAAGGAGTGTACATAGAAAAGAAGTAGATCCTGGTGCTTGAAGCAGTCATTGACTATATGAATCCCAGAATCACTAGGCAATCGTAACTACCATTAACAGTGTCAGTATCCTGACATTGCATTTTGGCCCAGTTCTTTTACAGAAAAAGACCCATGATGAGAATGAACAAATACATAAGCTGGTAGACTACTTTACACTGTATTGAGTGAGGAGGAAAAGGCGCGTGACCTCGTTCAATAGTTATCCTTAAAATCACACTTAAATACTATTCAAGTCCACAACCAGTTCCACTGTATATAGATATTTAAGAACTTTCAAGTACCTTCCTCAGAGTATATATTGGTTGAGTTGAAACACTCTTCTCATTGTTGCATAGCACTGCACTGTCAAAATTTAGGTTTTCTGTGATTAACTTTATGAAAGAAGCTCCAAGCACATGAATGCAGCCCAATTCAGAGATTGTTTTTAGCTATTGATTATTGGCTTGAAGCAGGATCAGAAATGAAATGTACTCAAGGCACAGTCTCAGTGATCATTCAGTAGCAAAAGCAAATGCTACTGGAGGACTAGACTAGTTCTAATCACTGTGACTGTATGATATCTAGATTTTTAATCGTGTTGAACAATAACAATACCATTGGAGAGATCAAGCTTGGCAGGGAAAGTAAATCACACATAGCGATGAAACATCTCTTCTCTACCTCACAAATTGTTACCTCAGGGCATGTCTACATGAACACTTATTGTTCTCATGCCCAACACCCCTGCCCCAACCCTGATCCCCTTCCTGCTCTCCAAACCTTTCAACCCCAGCACAGAGCACCCTCCTGCGCCCCAAACCTCTCATCCCCAGCCCAGAGCCTGCACCCCTTCCCGCACCCTTGCCACAGCCCTGATCCCCCTCCGACCCCCTTGGTCCAGTCCAGAACACCCTCCTACACCTCAAACTCATCCCTAGCCCCACCTCAGAGCCTGCACCCCCAACCAGAGCCCTCACCCCCTCCTGTACCCCATCCCCAATTTTGAGAGCATTCATGGCCTGCCATACAATTTCTATTCCCCAAAAAGTTTGCCCATCCCTGCAGTAGAGTGTCAGACTGTTTGCTCTTGTCCAAATAACTTAGATTACCAGTAGAAATCAGCTGCAGTGAATCTTGTTAATAACATCCGCCAGAAACCTTAGTGGCTGCAGGATGAGAAGAGACTGAAACATATGAGCATCGATTGGTCAAGAATTTATTTTTTGTGTTACTCAGTGAATGATCTGGGAGGTGACTTCAAAGGACATGGCAAAAGCTCCTCAGCGGCTGACAAAGTTGTTGAAGAAATAAGAGCAAAAGGAGGAAAAGCAGTAGCTAACTATGGTATGTTATTTTCCATGATAGATTTAATAAGGCCACTTCATTTATGGAAACAGTACATTGAGCTGTTACCAAATGGAAAGGTAATAGTTTGTGACAAAGGACTGCTCCAATACTATTAGTAATTTAGTTCATTCAATGAGATAAAACATTGTTCGGAGGCTGGAGGAAATGGAGACATAAAGCATCTTAAAATGAAATCTCTGATCCCTTTATTCACTTGAACTCTTGGCACTGGTATGCTGGAGGGGGGAAGCATCCCCCTCCCCCCTCGCAAAAGGTAGTGTTTTCTGTGACTTAGCAAGCTTATCATTTAGCTAACACAGAAACTAGACTGCCTGTTTCTAGTGAGTTTAGCTTCTTGGTTTTCATGTAATGATAAAATGCTGCACTGTTTGGCTTGTGCAGGAATTGCGGTGGACTAATTGCCTGCAGTAGCTAAAATTTCATTTTACCCCATAGGGATTTCACATGAGCAGTTTACTTTTTCTTTTTAAATGCATCACATTCCGTTGTATACAGTAATATGTGGCTGTGTAACTAATACATGATTTTATTTGGAGATCACACCACTGCCTGTTTTTGTTTACAGATTCAGTGGAGGCTGGTGAGAAGCTTGTGCAGACAGCCCTTGAAGCTTTTGGGAGGATAGGTACAATTATTAACTTATAACTTGTTTGTTTGTGAATGCTAAGTCATCTTAAGCAGTGCAGTTAATAATTGAGAGTTAGTGATAGCATGTACAGGAAATTCAGTGTAATTAAATTCAAGATTGTGGTGTTCTATTCTCTGTAGTCCTAAACAAATGAAAAAGCCGCTTCCCGGTAACTAGAGGTTAGCAGTTGCTAATATAAAAGAAAATTGCAAGATTTATCTAAGTAATTATTTTGAGCATTTAGAGTGTTTATGGAAGAAACACTATTCCTTGAATATGTATAAATGACAGTACATCTTTTTCTGTAAATAAGTGTTGTCCGGATATACTGGAAGGTGGACAGGACACACTGGATGTGGTATAATTAGGACGCAACTTTATTCATAAATGTCTGGGAGTGCCCAGCAGATAAGTGTACAGTGCAGGTAATTCCATAATCATTTACACATACTAGGACAAGCTGCTGTCAGCTCTCCCTCTTTACCCATCCTGCTCCCCAGCCAATCCACTGCTGGGACCCTGCCACCCTGATGGAAGGTTAAGGGGGGCTATAAAGGAGTGGGAGGGTTGATTCCCTGCTGTACCAGTTAGAGGAGGCCTGAATCTTTCCCTGTTTCTGCTCCTTTAAATAATAACCCCTTGAAATCCTTTACCAATTCATTTGATCTGCTCACCATCGCCTTTCCCTGTGGGGTACCTGCACCAAACATTGGCCCCATGATTACGTAATGAGTTATGACATCATAGCCCAATCCCCATTTCGTGTTCATCCTAGTTAAGCTCCCAACCCCCTGTGGGAAAGGCAAAACCCCCTCACACTTTGCCTTGGCTAATCTGTCAGTGAGGGAAGAAGTCCTTCCCAGCCCCCTGAGAAAGGAGCGACTAGTGTAATGCCCACAGTGGATCATGACAAAACTGTTATTTAGCTACTTCCAAAGATGGGAGGGTGGATGCTATTCCACCTGGTCCAGGTAAGAGGGCTTTTCCTGCACTGCTGTGGACCTAAATAGTGCCCCTCTCTCTTCTGTTCACCTGTGGGGGTTGGTCAGCATCCCCACAGAAACCTGATCTGAAGCTGCCTCAGCCAGTCATTCTAGCTCTCTAGCTGTTAGAGGCCACACACCTTTTCCTACAAGACAGACAATGGTACCCACTCCATAATGTGCACTGTGGTCATTATGGATGACTTCTGTAGGGGCTGAATCTGTCAGGAATGTATAAAAGTTTATTATAACGTTGGCATCATCTCTCTTTTTACATAGGGTAGAAAGGAACTCTGATTCCCCTTATCCCTCTGCTTTAAGGTAGCATGTTGCTGCTCTTACACTCTTTATTAAAAGGAGACCAATGATTCAGAAATAACATTTCCTTGCGAAAATTTTTCGCTTACTATTATTTCTAGCAACACCTAATTATAACGTAAAAATTTGTGCATTATTTTGTGTATAATCAATTTCACAGTTTCCCTTGCTAATATGGTTCTTTCACAGAGAAACAGGAGGTGAAATACTATTTTTTTTTTTTAAAGTAATTTTAAGAATCACAACATTTGTCAGGGAAACTTGGGAGAAGTTTTACAACCTGGAACTTGTATGATTTAGTTTTTTGAAACTGACTGGCTTTGAAGGTGATTGTTGTTCTTTTAATATAAACACTGAATGTGATTAAAAAAAAAGCAGAAGGTGAATTTATTTATGCACATCACTCTGCATCTTCCCCTTCCAAAACAAACAAACAAAACAGAAGCCAACAAATGAGAATTCAACTCTCTCCAGTGGGCCGCTCCACTTAAAAATAAGCATATATCAGGTAATATGGTCTTTCAAGTTATTACCCAATTTTTGGACCTTCCTTACAGGTCTTCTCTAAAGTTAGTTGGCAAATAATGGTTTGCCATTATTTATGGTTCCCCAGTAGATCTCCATTTCTGTGAAGATCAGTCCTCTCTACTTTATCACCAAGTTGTCCTTCTCTCAAAGATTACTCCAGCCACTTGCCAACTGTCATCATAGAACAATACCCAAAAGATTAGACCTACACCTTGGAAAATGAACAGAGCAACCTAGACATCTTAGCGGTACTGAATCTATGATAACCCATATTCTGGGCTGGACTGTCATTTCAGTTTATCATTATTCCAGGATAAAAGAGAACTTGCATTCCAAGAGAGAGAAAATACACTTCTAAAGCATGGTGACTTGTTCCTGAAATCTTGATTTTTCAGTGTTCTCCCTTAAAACAGTATATGCAGTCTTAAAGGAAGTGGATGTCATTTCACATTTTTCTTGGCTCTGTTTTATGTTTGCTTTTAATAACGTAGTCTACTCCACAATGTCTGTCTTGCCCTTTTGCTGAAGTTAGTGCAAGGAAGCATAGTTCTGACTTGCTCTGGTACATCTAAAAGACAGAATTATTGATACCCATAAATAGAGAGCAAACTTTGAACTTTGATCTGTTTTCTTTTATCATGCTGTTTGTTTTCTTATTGGTGTGACATTATGTTGCTAGTCATTTAATCCCTGATGAAAAGAATTGAAAGAATGTTGAAGAGATTCATGAAGAGTTAAAGATGCTCAGTAACATTTGAGTAATTCTCTTTACTTTTGCCTTACCTTAGTGAAGAATAGACTGTTGTGGTGCTACAGAGAGTAAAAGGTCGCAAACGTTTTCTTAATAACGTTTTTGTTTTGCAAATGCTTGCAAGTATTAAAGGCATAATCATTATCTAACCTTTTACTTTGGCTAAATACCTGGAAATGGTATTTGGTCAGAGCTGAGCAATGGATAAGAACAAAAGCAAATAAAACTCTACAAAGCATTAAGCTGTGTGTTAATTTTTCTTCCATTTCTTCACTTATCTCTTTCCTTCTCTTCCCACTTCTGTCTTCTGTTTTCATTCTCTCCTTTCATTTCCAGCCATTTTCTTTTCTATTGTTTTTTTCAATCCTCTTATTATTTTCCATCTTCTCCCTCTGTTTTCTCTGTTTCATTTCCCCCTTAAACTATACAGTTTCCCCTTCTGTATATTTCTCTCTCCTGCTCTGATGTCCACATTCCCTTATGCTCAGGGTAGCATGTGCAGAACGGAAACCTAGGCAGTGAGAGATGCAAAACTGAGTGGGTGGTTCTGAAGCTCCCTTTCTTGTTTATTGTTGGTTGTGTGGCCTGAGTTACATTACAGGCTTTCTGACTCTTTGTCCATAGTGCCACTCACTTTGAGTTTGGGAGCATTCCAGCTTTTATGTTACCATAAATCATGTAGTTCAGAATTTGTAGCAAGTAGCATCATTGATCTGGGTGGTTTCATCACTACAAACTTGAGCATGATGTCACTGAGGAAGGGGGCCGGTTATGGCACCTTCCCATCAGTGCTTAGTGTTGTCATCTCAACACCTGCGTCTACTTATGAGGCTTCACTGCAGCCTGTGGCAGACTGGGACTACATGTCCAAAAATACTTTTGAAACATAAGGAAAGCCCTAGTCAGTATGAGTGAGCGACTGTTTAACAATTATAACAAACTGTATGTGTGTGCTTATAACCTAGATTTTGAAGGCAGGAGCAGAGTTAAAGCAGATTCATACTCATTCATACTTAAAATGTTTTGTTTTTGTGTTCTTTGCAGATATTGTTATAAACAATGCTGGGTAAGTAAATATGAAGGTAGCTTTTCCCCATTGTTGTACCATATTCTAATCCTTTTGTGTAAATACATGTTCACTTTCTTTTTTTGTTTTCCTGACCATGTATTTTAGGATTCTGAGGGACCGTTCATTTGCTAGGATAAGTGATGAAGACTGGGGTAAGTTGATTAACTTTGAAGTTGACTTAACTAGTGAAGGTTTCTAGACGCTAAGTAAATGCCACCCCATCCTCATGAGAGTGTGAGGGGCACAGATCGGGGTGTGTGTTTGTACCTGACCTTAGAGATTCACACTTGGCCTGCAAATCTCAGCCCCAAGATGCTTAATTCATTATCAGCTTTCACATTGGGTCAGTGTTGCAATCCACACTGGACTCCTGCAAATGTCACCCCCATCTCCAGGGAGGGAAGCGCTCATAAAAAACAGACCATCTGATTAAGGCTGTCAGGAAAAACCCACAATGGAAACATGCACCAATTTTTCCATGTAGGAAAAATGCATTTGTGACCCAGAGAAACCCCTGAAACCCTCAGCAGTCCAGAAAGACAGACAGCACCCAAAACCTATAACAAGGGAAATGTGGTGTGAAGCTGCGGTGCCCAATGGCTGTCAGAACAGGACAGCAAGCAAATACCCCTCAGTGAAGTGATGGGGAATGAGCATCCAATAAGTCCCCAAAAGGCTGCCAGTAAGAGGCAGGAACTGCAGAACAACAGCCCATGGCTATGCTTAAGCACAAGGGGTCTGTGATACCATGAACTCCATGTGCTAGAGCTGCACACAGGACAAGAAGGGGAGCAGGGAGAAGACCAGCCTAGTCAGTTCAAATGCCCATCCCACAGCATTTCAAAATGATTTAAAAAATGCAATGCAGATGTCCAGACTGTGATTAAATTAGTTGAGTGTGAATGAAGTGAGAGGAAGTTAAATAGGCTTCTCTTTTTTTTTTTTTCTTGGAGAAAGTAGTAACTGCATATTTATTTTGCCACAAAAAGGAAAAGAATCAAATGTCTGTTCAACTAATTTGATTGTAGATATAATTCATAGAGTTCATTTGAAGGGATCATTCCTGGTAACCAGAGCTGCATGGAATCATATGAAAAATCAGAAGTTTGGAAGGTAAAACTGTATAAGGCTAATTTTTTCATCAGTAAACAGTAGATTGACACAAGCTTTCTGATGCTGCAATGGATTACTTGATGAGTCTCATTCCAGTTTAGTCAATGGGAAGGAAATAATCACTTCGTGCCCAAATGTGTGAGGCTGACATCCATTTGTTTCCTGCCTTCTCCTACACACACTCTGTGGATAACATCCTAACAACTTTTTTTTTGGAAGTTATTTTTGTCTTTCAATAAACATCTCCAGATTTATTGTGAAGATTTGTGTGCGCACGCTGCCTGGTGTGTTCCCAAAGCTGATGTGCTGCTGTCAGTTCACATTATATCCAGATTTATATTTTTCACCTTTATATCTATTCTTTGTAGTGATTGTCCTGGTGTTTTGGCAGTCTGGCTGTTTAGTCCTATCCACCTACAAGTTGAAGATTAAATTAGTTTGTGCTTCATTCTGTGACCAAAATGGCATATAGTGGCCATTTGATCACTTATTGGGCATAATTTTGGGGATTGCATCCCTGTATATGAGACACAATTCTTCTCTTGCTCTGTTTTGTAAATCACTTTGTTTATTGCCAAATGATGTTAGTGTTATATACCAAATGTATCTTCACATAATGTACAGAAACGTGTTACTTGCAGAATGTCTGCTTCTGTACACTTTTTAGCTTTTTCTCACCTTGACTCTCTTAACATAACCAAAGCATCTTTATTTGGACTGAAGATGGTGAAACCGTGTTGATGTAGCGATTGGGAGTGACGTTGAGACAGATTCTTATCTCAGTTTCGCTTGTGTTAACTTGGAGTGACTCTCGTTAAGTCAGTGCAGCTCCTGTAGATGCACACTCCATGTAATTCAGATCAGAATCAGAACTGGTTATGGTGAGACTTTAACTGCTCAAAAAGGAGACCTATATGTGACATGCATTAGGCGCTGATTCAGGCAAGTACTTAAACTTGTGTCTAACTTTAAGCAAGTGAGTAGTGCTATTGATTATGTAGGGGGTGGGTGAAAACAGTTTTCAACTTACCAAACTTGTCTGTTTGTCAAAGCTATTTTTAAAATGTAAAAATATCTTCATATGAAGTATATGGTTAAGTGCAAACATACATTCCATTAGTGCCATCCCCACTTTTTACAAAATAGTTGTGCCATTATGCCAGTGGTTGCAAGCTGCTATTTCTGTTCTAATATGAGACCAAATCCTGAGAGGTGCTAAGCACCTCTAACTCCCCTTGCATTACTCTTCAGTATTTGTGCCATTTTTGGCATCACCCCCACACATTAGAAAAAGTTGCTTCATAATTACTCAAACATTCATTTTGACATGTTGAGATGTTACAGTATTACCATCCCCATGGTTTTAGGATGTGTAATTGTCAGAAGCCAAAAATGGCTGCAACACCTAACCTGGCATCCTCTAGAAACTATTAATTTTCTGTTTTTCCTTCTCTTTAAGAATAATTATGACTTCTTCAGCTGCTGGAATATATGGCAACTTTGGTCAGGCAAACTACAGTGCTGCAAAAATTGGTCTTTTGGGTCTTTCAAATACACTTGCAATTGAAGGCAGAAAATACAACATCCACAGTAACACAATTGCACCTACTGCTGGGTCGAGGCTGACTCAGACTGTCATGCCACAGGGTAAGTAACTTGAGCTCTGTGAGAATTGAGTCTTTGCGAGTTGGAGCACAATCAATTGGTGAGAAAACTGGAACATTCCATTCCTTTACACTTCAGAAACTCTTTTCTTGTCTATTTATGATAAGTGATCTTTCCAGTTTCATGTGCTGTAGGGAAGTAAGACATCAGAAGAGAACTCTAGCAGCCTTTATAATTCACTAGAATTATTTTATGCCCTGAAACTTTGTCACTGTAGCTTTATTAATTTCCCCATTTTCTTCAGTAGGTATTGGATCAGGGCTGTATTTATGGTGTTTGCATTTATTGTAATATTACTGTTTGTTTGCAATGTGGTATATGTTTCACAAAATATGGAGTAGACAAAGTTGACCTGAGTAAATTAAAACAGGAGATGAGAAGGTAGATAAGTCTGACATAACATACTGGGCAACTAGCGGAATGCACCCTTTACATACCATATACTTAGTAAACTTGGACTGGATTATACTAATATTATTATAATAGACTGTCTGTGAGACTACACAGGAAAATGTTTTGAGAAGGGGTTTGAAGAAGATGGTGAATAAATAAATGAAAAGATGAGGTCAAAGGTTTGGGTTGGTTGAAGTTTTTCTGATGCAGTTTAGTTACTTAGACTGGCCTTGTTAGTCTCCACATAAGCGTAAAGTAGGCAAAACTTGGAGCACTAAGAGTTATAGATTTTTAAGGCCAGAAGGAACCATTATGATGGTGTAGTCTGCAAAACACAGGCCATGGAACTGTCTCCGGAAAATGTACTACTTTGTAGTAATATAAGGAACTGCAAGCCCAGTTTTTAAACATTTCAGAAATTGGCTATTTATATCAGTTTTTGATGCCTGTGATGGAGTACGACTGACCACTGTGGCGCCTCCTGCCGGCTGTCATGGGAATTAGCTCTGTTCTCTACAGCACCCTCCTCTTGTGGTACCTCACCGCTGTCACTTTTGTTCTGGGACCCGTGCGTCCTCTTCAGTGACTCTGCCCTCCGGCTGTGCCACACTTTATGGGGGATCTGCAATCTCTGTCCAGCCACTCCCTCAGTGGCAACTGCAGTCCATTGTTCAAAGGCCACTTCCCATGTGGCTCCAGCACCCTCTTCTGCCCTTACCTCAAGGCCTCCGCCTGCAGGCCCTAGCAGCCAGCCAGGAGCTCTCTCTAGCTCTCCAGTCTCTGCTTGCAGCACTGCTCTGTCCCAGGTGCTGGCACTCCTTCCTCTTGCTAGGAGCCTGATCTTCTCCCCCCAAGCTCCAGTCAGCTACTGATCTCTGTTCTGCCCTCCAGTCCTCCTTATATGAGCCTGCTGGCCCATGATTGGCTGCCCCTCTTATCCCCTTTCTAATTGGCTGCCTCCCTGGGGCTGCTTTTTACCCCTTTTCTGCCAGTGAGGTGTAGCTGCCCCATCACAATGCTCAAGTACTAATGTTTTGTTTTGTTTTATTTTTTTTAAGTGCAGCGTTTTCTTTATTCCTTTGGAAGTATTTTTTTTCCCCCAGTAATATCTAGCTTTTTCCCTCAAAGCATTCAGAAGGAATCATCATCCCATTCTTTTTAGGAACTAACAGTGTGCCAAACCCAGCAGTACATACTGTTTGAGGATGGAACTGTATGAAACCAATGCAAGGCTTTTAAAATTTGGTATACATAGACTCTGAATCCTTCCAGAAGATCCTGTGGTATCTCTTCTGACAGTGTTAGTCTCTCGAAAGTTGAATTGCCTTTATTGTGTCTCATAATTCTTTTGCAGAACTATACTTATTTGCTGTGCCTTCCTATGATGATGATCATAGATTTTAAGACGAGAAGGGACTATTAGATCATCTAGTCTGACTTCCTGTATATTATAAGCTATGAAATTTCACCCACCTTACCCTGTATTGAGCCTGTATTGTGTTTGGCTAAAGCATACCTTCCAGGAAGGCTTCTAGTCTTGATTTGAAGACACTGAAAGAAAGAGGGCCCACTGCTTCCCTAGGTATGCTTCTTCCAATGGTTAATCACCTTCACTGTTAAGAACGTGTGCCTTATTTCAAATTTGAATTTGTCTGGCTTCAGCTTTTTAACTATTGGTTCTTGTTATACCTTTCTTCACTTAATTAAAGAGCCATTTAATATCTGGTTTTTCCTTGCTGTGAAGATACTTGCACACTGCAGTCATCACTCCTCAGTCTTCTTTTTGATATGTTAAACAGATTGAAAGACCTGAAGAAATTGTCTTACAGTGAGCTCTTTAACCCTCAAATAATTTTTGTGGCTCTTTTTTGCACCCTCTTTAGTTTTTCAACATTCTTTTTAAAATGTGGACACCAGAACTGTACACAGTAGTATACTGTCTGTCTGTAGAGAAGTAAAAATCATGTCCGTACTACTGCTCACTGATCTGGAGCTCACATTGAGTTGTTTGTTCACTATGAATCCTAAATTCTTTTCAGAGTCATTTCTTTCCAGGACACAGTCCTGCATTCTGTAAGTATGGCTTATATTCATTTGCTCTTAGTTAACCAGTTCTTAATCCATGTAATGTGTGCTTTTATTGATATTGCATAGTGCTAATTTTTTAATCAGAATGTTGTGCAGTACTCAGTCAAATGCTTTACCAAAGTCTAAATATATTACATCTGCGTACTTATCTTTATCAACTAGACTTTATCAAAGAATGAAATCAGGTTAGTTTGAAAAGACATTTTCCATGTTGACTGGCATTCTTTATATTCCTATTCTTTACTGATTGAATCCTACATCAGCTTTTCCATTATTTGCATGGGATTAATGTCAAGCTAACCAGTTTATACATGCATCTCTTGGAATATTGGAACAACGTTAGTCCTCTTCTAGTCTTCTGGAATTTCCCGGGTATTCTAAATAAATATCAGCGGGCAGAGATCTCATTAGCCAAGTCTTTTAGCACCGTTTGGGTGCAAGTTATCCAGGCTTCCTGGTTTAAAATCGGTCTAACGTTCTCCTTCATTACTGGAAAGTCCTTCATCATCCACATGTGATACAAATACATAATCCTTCTTCTTTCCAAATACTGAACAGAAATATGTGTTGAACAGTTCTGCCTTTTTTGCATCATTAACAACAATTTTACCATCATCATCTAGTAATTGGCCTATGATATTGCTAGGATTTCATTTGTTCCTGATGTACTTAAAAACTCCTTCTTACCAACCTTTGCTCTGACAGCTATGAAGTTTTCCTTGATGTCGTTCATTTCCTTTATCCATTTTGTGTACTCAATAGCTTCTAATTTATATTGTTATCTGTTTCTCCTTTTTTTTCATTGTTATATATTGCTTTTTTATTTCTAGTTGCTGCATTTATTTCTCCATTGGACTTTTAGCCAGAGTAGCCATTTTTCAGATTGTGGAATTAAAGATTTTAGGCCTTCTAACAAACTCTTCTAAAAGAACTCCCAATTGTAATTCACATTTTTCTGTTTAAGTTTTCTCCAATTAACTTTAGTCATAATTTTCCTTAGCCTTGGGAAAAAATTTTCTTTTGAAGCAGTGTGTGGGCTTATATTTTATATATAATTTATTTATTTATTGCTGATAAGGACTCTCCTTTGTTTGCCCATAATGAACGTAATCGGATCAGGATCACTGGTCCTTAGGCAACCACCAACTTCCAGTCCCGTGATTAATTCATCTTTATTTCTCACAGTGAGGTCCAAAATCATTACCTCATGTGGGGTGCAATACTTTTGTGTTTAGAAATTTATCATCTATAATTTTTAGAAACTGTAACAATGTAATGTCTTCCAGATTGAAATCTCCCATAACAACCTTTCTTCCACACATTACAGATAGGTGCTTAAGGAATAATTCTTCATGTTCTCTGATTTAATTCAGTGGTCTGTAACAGACCTCCACTAGTACCACATCATGGGCATTGTTTGGTTGTAACTAACAAACAAATGAGACGTGAACCAGTGCTGATTATAGTTAAGGCTTCATTTTAGTCAGGGGTATTTTTAGTAAAACTCATGGACAGGTCACGGGCAGTAAACAAAAATTCACGGCCCGTGACATGTCCATGACTTGTACTGTATACCCCTGACTAAATTGTGGTGGTGGAGTGAGGGAGCGGCCCAGGACGCCTGCTGTTGTTGGAGGGGGGTGGCCGGCGGCAGCCCGGGACCCCCGCTGGTGCTGGGGGCGGGGGGCAGGGCTGGCAGGCTCCCTACCTGGCTCAGTGCACTACCTCCACCCCGAGCACCGGTTCCGCCCGTGGCCAGTGGGAGCTGGGGGGGCAGTGCCTGCAGGCATAGGCAGTGTGCTTGCAGGTGTAGGCAGCGTTGCTTCCAGGGAGCCCCCAGAGCCAAGCACCAACCAGAGCCCTCACCCCCTTCCGTGCCCCAACCCCTTGCCCTAAGCCTTGTCCCACAGCCAGAGTCCTCCAGCTTCTGGGGGTGGGGGTGGCGGGGGGGGGGTGGGGTGGGGTGCGGTGGCCAAGACTGCCCCAGTAGCAGCTGGTGCGGCTGGCCCAGGGGCTGCCTGTGCTGCTCAGGCAGCCCCCAGGCCAGCCGCACTGGTCACGGAGATCACAGAATCCATGACCTCTATGACAAACTCGCAGCCTTAATTATAGTTCGTATCTTAGATTCCTCTTGATGTATCAAAGATAGATTCTGTTGTTCGTTTTATAGTGGACTGCCTGAAATATTTGCTGTCTCCAAAGTATTGCAAGGCCAGTTTTGTTTAATTCATTTGCCCATTCATTGTGTGTGGAAAGTTAATAGAGTATTGCATTTTTAATAAGATGGCCTATGAATACGAAGCAGAAGGATATATGTTTTGTAAAATGTATGAAACCTATTGTTGATTTTTCTCATCCATATACGTCGCACTGAATGGAGAGGGAGATGATTGATTGTCAACTGCACAATTTTTCAGTTGTGTGTTGTTCTAGTAATCCTTTAAATCGCCAACCGGTCAATTGTGATCGACTGGTTGATGTTAGAGGATCTCCCAGTTGATCACGATCTCTGGTAGTGTAGTGAGGCTGCTGCTAAGGCAGGCTCCCTGCTTGCCCTGGCCCCATGCTGCTCCTGGAAGTGGCCAAGCGTGCCCTGGGGGTGCTGGGGCAGGGGTCTCTCTCCACGCACTGCTCCTGCCGGCAAGCACCGCCTCCGCAGCTCCCATTGGCCGGGAACGGGGAGCTATGGCCCAGGGGAGCAGCATGGACTGTGCTTGCAGGGAGGGGCAGTGTGCGGAGCCATGTGCCCCTTACCGGGCCACAGGGGCACGTTGGCCCCTTTCAGGAGAGGCGAGGGGCTGGGGTAGGCAGGGAGCCTGCCTTAGTGGCAGCCATGCTGCGCCACCGACTGGGAGCCGCCGGAGGTAAGTGCTGCCCGGTGGAAGGCTGTACCCCAACCCCCAGCCCTGAGCCCCCTCCTAGAGCCAGCACGCCTCACCCCCCCCTCCCAGAGCCAGCATCCTGTACCCCCTCCTGCACCCAGACTCCCTCCTAGAGCTTGTACCCCTCACCGCCTCTTGACCCTCCCCCAGGCTCAGCCTAGAGCCCCTTCCCACACTGCAAACCCCTTGGCCCCAACCCAGAGCCCACACCCCTCCCAAACCCCAATACCCTACCCCAGCCTGGTGAAAGTGAATGAGGTTGCGGGAGAGCAATCCATGGGGTGGGTGGGGGGGAATGGAGTGGGTGGGACGGGGAAGGGGTGGGGTAGATCCTGGGTTGCCCTTCAATTCAAAAAGTGATCTTGGGCGTAAAAAGGTTGGAGACCACTGCTTTAAATAGTCTACATTTATTTAGTTTGTAATCAAGAACACATTTTGTGATGATGTGCAGGGTAGGCAATCCCCATATACAAGAGCTGTGTACATTGTGAGTTTTTATTGGGGGGGAAAAATATGGAAAGTGACAGTGGCTTGTAACACAACTGAATAAATACCAGATAAAAATAAAAGGGAAATGAACAAGCCCTTCTCCTGGGAGTTTGCATTGAAATTATCAGCTAACTTTTATTTATAGAACAGCTAGAGATCTGTTTTAGTGCTAGTGAAACAAAGTAAGATTTACAAAGACAAAAATGGAAAGGATATGCAGCACAACTCATTCAAATTCTGGAAGGAATGATCAAATTCACTGTAAAGTGGGTAGAAATGAATGATTATGGGGATGGGTTTGGTGAATAAAGTATTTGAATGATGATGTATTCATACTGATGTGTTTGGTTTCTTTTCAATTTATTCCAGATATGGTGGATGCTTTCAAACCAGAATATGTGGCTCCCTTAGTTCTTTGGCTTTGCCATGAGAAGTGTCAGGAGAATGGCAGTCTGTTTGAGGTGATACTTTTTTGCATTTTAACAAACAATAGGTTTGTTCTTTTGTAACCCAATGCAATTGTAGTCACTTTTTTCTGGAGCTGCAGTGTTCTTTAAAGTGGTGGCATTCTGCTGTGATAACAATGAAACAGTGGCATACTATGTACCCAGTGAAAAGGGTAACACCAAAAATTTATTTTATTACATGTGCCAGATATGCTGGGCAATAGTGAAGTAGTTAAATGTTAATATTAGTAGTAAAATACTCTTTTGTGGCATTAATTTTTGTTTGTGTAGTTGTACTGTGAGGGGAATCTTTATATTGCTCCATCTCATGTGGACAAAAGGTTTGTACATTTCCAGTGCTGGTAGCTTACAGAATATATCTGTCTGTATATAGCACTGGCCGGCTGCTCCTCCTCCCTCTCCCTTATGGTGCACCAGGCCATATTCCTACCCTTTACTTTCTCTTATTCTGATAACAGATCGGTGAAATGTAGAGAACATTTGATTTCTCTGCCCAAAAATAAATGCTGGGAGTAAAAGTTATTCACAGACTATACCAGGGGTCAGCAACCTTTCAGAAGTGGTGTGCCGAGTCTTCATTTATTCACTCTAATTTAAGGTTTTGCGTGCCAGTAATACATTTTAACGTTTTTAGAAGGTCTTTTTCTATAAGTCTATAATATATAACTAAACTATTGTTGTATGTAAAGTAAATAAGGTTTTTTTAAATATTTTAAGAAGTTTCATTTAAAATTAAATTAAAATGGCAAGCCCCCCGGGGCCAGGCCAGGACCCAGGCAGTGTGAGTGCCACTGAAAATCAGTTTGCCTGCCGCCTTCAGCAAACGTGCCACAGGTTGCCTACCCCTGGACTATACACTATACCCCTGGACTTTTATGTTCTCTCAATGTGCAGACACAGTTAACTGGCTTTATTTTAGGAATTGAGCATCAGCTCTAGAACCTGAAGCTAGTTCTAACTCCATTTGTAAAAAGGAATATAGTTCAAGTTTTATACTATCCCTTTAGAAACAAGAGCACAGTTATTTTCCAGCACAGCTCTATGTCTCGTATGTTTGTGACTGACTTCTATCTGTAATTATTCTCTTACTACTTCACCAGCCTAAAGTTGATGTGATTATATTTTTTGTGTGTAGGATAGGTGCATGTAAGTGTGGGTTTGCATCTCTACCAAAAATCAAAATCCTAGAAAAGAACTAGTTTTATTGTCATGGCTGATGTAGTTGCATCAGTCCTTTATTTTATTTATTTATTTTTTTTAGAAAGGGGAGAGTTTACACAATTCATATGTGAAACAGGTGCACACAGACCAACTTCCAGATGGGATCAAAGATTTATGATTCCGGGGTACTTTGAGGCATGCTCTTCAAGCCTCTTTTTTTTAATTAAAGATTGCTTGTTGGCATCAATAGCTTATTTTTTTCTTTAAATGATGGCATTTTCAGAGCTGTGCAAGTGACTTAAAAGCACAAATTCTATTGACAGTCAGAGGTTTATTCTCTTAAATCACTTAGACACATTTTAGAATCCCCATCTAACAGCACATAGGCTGACCACATTTTTGGAAATAAGATCTTGCAAATATTTCTTATAAATGGCCTTGTACCTTCTCTTGCGATGTATGATGTATAAAGGAGAGTTGGCTAATTCATTGGTCAGGGCAGTTTCTGTGCCACATGCAGGCCTCAAGCTAGTGTGAGAGATCTGAAACCCTCCAACAAAATGTGTGAGAGGTATTAGTTTTAGAATATGTTGACTTATAAAGTGTGCAAATTTTCTGCTTCTTTCTTCTCTTCCCCTCAAAGTGCCATCTTTTAAATATCTTTGCCCAGCCAGTCCTTTTCTTTTCCTTTCTTTTTCTCTCTTTTCTCACTTCATTTTCAGTGTCTCTAATGAGAGAAAATGACTAGGAATCCAGTCTGCTCCTGTGCTTTAATACTTTCCTGTGGAAGGTGTTTGCCATGTTGGTTAGTTCCCCGTTGACTCTGCCAGTCAGGCAAAATGATGCCACGGAGGAGCATTTTATGTGAGCAGCAGTTCCATAGAGTCCAACAGTGATTCTACAGTAAAATGAGTTATAATCCTAGGTACACAGGCCATTGATGGGATTCACCCGAGATAGGGCTGTCTGTTTCCCAAACAACTATTGAAATCTTATTGATACTGCTAATGCACCTAGGCTTAGTAGAAAGTTCTTTGGAAAAATACCACTAATTATAATTAATTATATGCCAGGTTGCTATGTTGTCACTTATACAAATTCCCTCTAGAGAATAGTTTTGCTTGTTTCCAACACTAAAACTCTGATTCCTGTGATAAAATCAGATAATGATTTGTTTTCCCGCTTGGCAGGTGGGAGCCGGATGGATTGGTAAATGTAAGTAGTCTGTGTTGTTGTAGGTTGATTTAGATTCTTTTTTTTTTTAATAAAAACAAAATCTAATATAATTGCACGTTCTCTCTTCTACAGTGACTGATAAAGAAAGCTTTTTCATTTTGTTGGTCTCTAGTGGGCTGCATATTTTGAATAGATGAGGCAGATTTTAGTACACAAAATGAGTGCCATAATCCATGTGTGCCAGATCCTCATCTAGTATAAATAGGCACCACTCCCTTGATTTGAATGGAGCTGCATTGACTTACACTAGCTGAAGAGGCTTAGTAATGTTAGCTACAAGAGCTAAATAGTATGTGAGAACACAAGGGGTAGTCTTCATATATGTAGGAGGCACATGCTATTAATCTGTTTTTATGTGTATTCACCTTTAAGTGAATACACATAAAGGTGTGTGTAATAAAAGTAAAGACAACACCTGGGCCTCTATTCAACATTCAGTGGCTGATGAGCAAGAGGACAATTTACTTCAGTGTATAAACATGTCTTAACTTTCTTTTCCTCTAGTCATCTTATGCATGATTATTTTTTAAAAATGTACAAAGATTCTCTAATGTGGCTGAATCACATGAGATTCTCCTTTGAAAACTTTCCTGAAAAATTTGTCCCTGTTTTTTAGCTGAAATATTTTGAATTTTTTTGAACAGCTCTGACCAGTATTCTAATGAGATGGACCCTAAGCCATTTCCTTTTCATTAGCAGCCTGTTATACTCATTGAACAGGATAAGGGACAGCATAGAACCTTGAAGTGCCCTCCACACGGAGATGAAAGTAAGCTGGTACCGAGTACTGGTTTAAAAAAAAAAAAAAAGGAGCAGTAGTGTACCGGAAAATAGTGCAACATTCAGTACTGGCTTACTTTCACCTCTTTTGGCTGCATAACAAAAAGTTCAAACTCAAAGCTAGTAAAAGCTTGGAAAGGGAAAACTCACTGTCACATTTGTTTGTTGTTTCTCTCCCTCCTCCTCCTCCTCCTCCAGCCAGGCAGCCTACGCGGCTAGGCTCCGCGTTCCCCGACCCTCCCATTCAGCAGGGGTTGCAGTGGCTCCCCTCTAGCTTGTAGCAGGGAGCAGGAGGACTGGCTGAGGGAGAAGCCTCCCCAGGTAGCCTGCTGCCTGCATAGGGAACAGTTTAAACTTAGCTGTTCACTCTGTGGGATTTGGGGCTATTTCTGGCATCCTTGTTAATTTCACTCACAGTTGTTGTGGAGGTGGTGACGAAAGCCCGGCAGTTCTTTTCTGTCCCCTGGATGAGGCAAGATCCGTCGGGCAGCCTGGCTGGAGGAGGAGGAGGGAGGACAAGGAGAAAAATGTGACAGTGAGTTTTTTCAGGCTTATTCCAATAGTAAAGTTTTATTACAGACAGTACTGGTAGTAATAGTAGCTTTATTTTTTATATGTAAGTCATGCAATGGGAGGGATCCATGAAGTAGGTAGGAGAGGTGGGTTGCTTGTGTTTGGACTGTAAGGGTAAGAAATGTAATTTACTTCCACCCCTGGCCCCACCCCTTCCATCTGAGGCCCCGCCCCTTTGGGAGGGAGGGGTTGCAGAGTGAGACCCATACCGGTAAGAGCTGTATTTTACTTTCACCCCTGCCTCCACAAGAGAGTTCTTGAGGCAGTTGACGGTTCCCCCAGAAGTACTCTTTGGTTCCTGTGAAAGAGAAAAGAATGGAGTCTTGCAATAGTCACTCCATCTATTCCTTTAGCATCTGTAAACTTTTCAGTAACAAATCGTGGTAAATGGTAGCAGTGGGTGCTGATAGATCTCAGAATATCGACATCGAAATTCGATCATTGTCCATCACCAAGAAAAGATAGTCAATTAATGAGATCAACTTCCTTGCCATTTCCAAGCTGAGAGATGGATTCATAGTAGTCATGGAAATTTGTAGCATCCCAGTGCTCAGAGCTAGCGCTTCGATTAGGCGATCCCAGGCGGTTACCTAGGGCACCAGGATTCGGGGGGGCGGCATTTTGTGTTCCACTCCTGTTGCGCCGCCAAAGAAAGGACCTTCTGCTGACGTGCCGCGGAAAACAGTGGCAGGCAATGAGCAGCTCAATGACTCCGCTGTTGCCTGCGGCATTTCGGCGGAGGGTCCTTCTTCAGTGGCGCGATGGGAGCGGAACTGGAAGCACAAAATGCTGCCCCCCAAATTCTGCCTAGGGCGCCAGAAACTCTGGCGCCACTCCTGCCAGTGCTGGCTTCATTTTAACCTTTTTTCAAAATTTTCTCTAAAAAGGAAGATTGGAAACATGATGATTATTGGTAAGATTGTCTGTGCCAGAAAGTATCTCCTTGAGTCAGGGTGCTAAAGATCACTTGCTTTGAGACACTGATTTCTGGCCCTCTCTGTCACTGACATTCTCCATCAAAGTGTTGTCCCCTCGTGATTCACTTACAGCTTCCCAAGCCCTTTGACAGCCTCAGACAGTAGCAGTGGTCAAAATCCCATGAAAGCAGAACTTGAATAGACTCTTTAAATTGGTTTATGGTACAGGTGTTCCTTGCCTAGTGAAAAGGAATGTTCAAAAACTGAAATCACATTTACAAACATTTCTGTCATGTTTTATTGGAATTTAAAATGTCATGGTGTGATTCTTTAAGTGTTAACTAATGGCAAAAACAGTTTTAAATTCAACTACCTGGCACTTGTGAGTTAGATCAGGGAGGTTCTGACCTAGTTTTCTCTCTTTTGGGAGGGTTGGAATGAGTTTTAATTATCTCTCAGAAAGCACACTAAGAAATTGAAGGGTTCTGCAGTTTGTCTTGTTGACCAACACCTTGAACTCTGTGATCAATGTCTTCCATTTTCGCTGTTTAATTAGTGCGCTGGGAGCGATCCCTGGGTTCCATTGTCAGGGAGAAGAATCATCCGATGACACCAGAGGCTGTGCAAGATAAATGGGAGAAGATCTGTGACTTTGATAATGCCAGCAAGCCCCGAACTATCCAAGGTAAAGAAGGTGTTTGGTATAATACAACAGTCTGGGGAAATGAAAGCTGTAAGAGGGAGTTTTATAGAAACATCAGGTTTTTATTTTATGCTTTTTAGAAGGAAAAAAAAAAGTCCGCTGAATCAGGTGAACTTCCCCTTCAGCTGTGTCCCATAAATCATTACACACTTCTAGAAGAGTCAGGCCTTTTTAATGCTATTGCTGTGCCTTTGAATGTTTGTCCTCTTCCTCAGGGGTTTCCTAGCTAAGGTGCTCAATTTTGCTATGAGTTCCGTGTTTTACAATCAGATGGAAGATAATTGTATATTTGGTTGTACACCAGTGCATGTAGGAGCAATGTGTTAATAAGGAATGTATTCCCTTCACTACTGGAATCTTGGGTGACTATTGAAAGTTTAAATAAGGAAAAGCTTTTGGGTTAGGGACCCCCTGACATGACACTGGGGCTGCAATTTCCCCAGCCTCCTTATCCTAGATGACTTCTGTCAAAATTCTGCAACTACACCTGTATTCCCGCTTCATGGTTCACCAAGGGCATCCACTCTAGGCTCCCAACTCCTCTCTTGGACAGAGACCTGTGTCTCTCTTCTCTCCTAATGGGCTTTTCTAGGCTGCGCAGTTCCCTGCACTGCACTTTATTTCCAGAAAGCCAGACTGCCTAAACAGGCCAGCATCTGCAGTTTGCTTTCTCCTCAGAGGCTATGAACGTCATTGCTGGCAGTTATAACTTACCAAGCAGCCCTTTATAAGCGAGCACATTTATTCTTAAGATGAAAACATTACAGAGAAAACATATTAAAAACAATAAAAGTTTCTCTGTGTGCTAACAGCTTATTAGAGGTCACCCATCGGTCTTTATGGGGTTTCCGTAGGCCAAAGTCCTTCCAAAATCCCAAGAAGGATTGGGCCCCCATTGGACAGCTGGTCCTGGCCGTTTGCTGGATCAGAAAGAAGGGCATGAATCAATTTAAACACAGTCCTTTCTTTGTCTGATGATCTCTGCAGAATCCTGTGAACTAGCATATGTGAGCTTCTACTGGTGGTGGTGGTTCTCTGGAGGTGTTGCAACCTGAGTGAATATGCCTAATCACTCCCCATTGTTCTTACTGAAGGAACTGTGGTCATCTTCCACCATGGAATTCCCTAACCCACAATGATACAGTAATATATCCTAAAGATATTGCAAGAGATTGCCATATCTGTCACAATTTCAGCTTCCCTTTGATCAACCTGACTCCACAGCCTCTTGCTTCATCTCCCTTGCTTCCTGATTTGACCAGCAGCTCTAGACCCTATGCACCATGTTAGTTACTGTCTCAACCCTGGTCTTTACAAAGCTCTTCTCTATGATGACCACGTTATCCTTCTCCAGTATTGCTTCCTGTCCCTCCTCCTCCTCCCTTTCTGGCAAAGAGCGTACTAATTTCTTCAGGTACAGAATTGGCACTATGCAGCAAGAGCTCTCGTCCCTCTGCCTAACCTTCATTCTACCTATTGCCTCTGCTATTTCATTCCAGTGTGACTCTGGTATCTTTCCTGCTGCCTACCTCTAATCAATCCCTCATTCTGTTCCACCTCCCCTTCCATCTTCTGACTTTTCTCCTCCCCCATACTCTCATCCTTCTGTCTCTTACTCTCTCTCTTGGATGGCTTTTTCTCTCATCCTACAGATGCCTATTGTATATCTTTTCCAAAATGAAATTTCTTTTGACACTCACTCCCCCCCCATCTGCCTATCCAACAATCATGTTCCTTCTTTCCATTACTTCCAAGTTTCCTAAGTGTGATATGTATATCTGTTGCTTTGTTTTCTTCTTCTCTTAGTATTGAATGTTGTTCTGACAATGTGAATTTTGTTAAAGCACCTTGGGCAGGGTTGGGTGCTTCATAATGGTCTTACGAACATCTAATTGAAATAAAATAACACTATTATAGAGTGGCCTCTGTGGCAGTCTGTGGCACGACAGGTGCATTTCCCTCTTTCTGTCCATGAAAGGAAAATAGTTTTAGTGTCTGATATAAAGCTTATCTCTGGGCACAACACATTCATATACATCAGTGCAGTACTTCCCCCAAAACCTGTCAGGAAAACCATTTTCTACAATAAACAAATGCATATAGCAGGGTTTTCCCATTTCCCCTCTCCAGAGAGAGATCAGCAAGTCATCAGCTCAAGAGTCATTAGCAGCGCTTTGTTCTAAGTTCCTTTGGCCCCTGATTTAGGGACCACTCTCCAGGCCTCCCTACCTGAGGGTGACTTCAATTTCTACAATCCTTCACTCACGTCTTTGCCACAAGGACTCCCATGGCTGCTGTGTTCTACTCCTCAAGGCCTCACTCCCTGTTAGTCCTGTCTCTGTTTGGGTGATGCACCCTCCTACAGCAACCTTTTTGCTTGTGGGCTTGGCTTTCCCTGTCAAACGGAATCTTTCCCTTTTCTGAACTCAGCTCCTTTCCAAACTTTCCTCCAAGCTCTTCACTAGCAGCTCACGGTTGACACTCTTTCCAAACTCAGCTCTCTCCCAGCAACGCCTGTCAGCTCTTGTTTTCTGCTGTGCTTTCCTCTGTATCTCAGGCAGCTCTCGTCTGCCCCTTTTCTGACTGACTCCATCTGTCCTCAAAGGCAGCTCTGAGTCACCATTTCTCTCTCCTCTCTAGAGAGGCAGCTCTGAGTCACCATTTCTCTCTCCTCTCTAGAGAGGCAGCCGACTTTAAGCCTCAGTCAGGCGTCAGCTGACTAGTCACTGGTCTCTTTCCTCTTAAATGACCCGTGTCACCCTGTGACAAAAACTCTATTGGATCCCTAGCTTCTCCCCATCAACTCCAGTGAAATCTCTTACTAATGGCTGATGACCTTCCCCTGTCCTTGTCCAAGAACTTTTTCTGTGCTCTCTTCCTGGAACTACTTTTAGCAGAGTCAGTTGCTCTTGACTACTCTTGTTCTGTCCAATATACAAGCTCTCACCAAATCGTTTTGTTCTTTTCCCCTATGCTATCTCCAGAATCTGTGTCTTCCTCATAACTCCTACCATAGAAGCCCACATCTATGCCTTAGTCATCTCTTGCTTCAGCTACTGCAGCGACTTACTCTCTGGACTTGTCACAGCTTATCTTGGGCACCACACTAGTCTATGTAACATTTTTTCCCCAACTGATTTCATGTCACTTCCTTCTTGGGATCACTTCTCTTACCTTCTTCAGAAATACAAAGCAGGCAGGAGCTATTGAGAGCCACGTGAGATTGGTTTTTTTGTTCAGTCCCAGCCCTGTCAAAGAGAGTTGGTAATGCCTACATTTTAACATCTTATACATTGATTTTATAACTTCTGCTGCCACACTGGTTTTTATAACTTCCCTTCAGATTGATACAGCTATTTATTTAGTACCCATCTTTTTCCCATAATACAAGAACTAGGGGCTACCAAATTAAATGAATGGGCAGCGGGTTTAAAACAAATAAAAGAAAGTTCTTCACACAGCGCACAGTAAACTTGTGGAACTCCTTGCCTGAAGAGGTTGTGAAGGCTAGGACTATAACAGGGTTTAAAAGAGAACTGGATAAATTCATGGAGGTTAAATTCATGGAGGTTAAGTCCATTAATGGCTGTTAGCCAGGATGGGTAAGGAATGGTGTCCCTAGCCTCTGTTTGTCAGAGAGTGGAGATGGACGGCAGGAGAGAGATCGCTTGATCATTACCTGTTAGGTTCACTCCTTCTGGGGCATCTGGCATTGGCCACTGTCGGTAGACCGGATACTGGGCTAGATGGACCTTTGGTCTGACCCAGTACAGCCATTCTTGTGTTCGTATGTACCATACATTTGCTCAGCACTGTACAAAACACAGAAAATCACAACTTCTGCCCCCCCAAGGAGCTTGCAGTCCAAACCAGACAGAATTTAATATTTTATATTTTATATTGCTGGAAAAAAGTATTAACCCAAAGGACTATTGTTTAACACAAGTAAATTTATTAAACCTAGAAATTCCTGGATGAGCAGAAAACCATTTATTCATTGCTGTTCCAAAAAAGTTGTATGATCTTCAATTCTCCTGCAAATCAGCATAATGCATACAATATATTTTTCAGGGTATTTCACTTGTACAAATATGAAATAAGAGAAACGGATACAAAAAGCAGTATAGTGTACCCTATTAGTACTTAACTATATTGCATTTGCTAAAGTTGAAGATGTCTCAGTAAAATTTTTCTCTCACACCCCCCAGTGTCATCTGTTTTAGTGTGGTGTTATGAAAAGGACTGTTTTATGTAAAAAATTCAGTAGCATCAAGATAGAGGTGTAGCCGGTCTTTGAATAAGAGAACAAGCCCTTGTTTAAACTCTCAGATCCGTGAGAATTAGCAAAAGAGTTAAAGAAAACTCTGAAGAAATTTGATAGGTCAATAAATTTAATTTTTCAGTATGGTATATTAGAAATTTTTTCCCCCAGTATTTTCTTAGAAAGTTTTTCCCTAGTATGAAAGTCTCCTCTTTAGTGCCTAAAGGCATTCAACTGTTAAATAAGCGAAACTAATTAGAATATTTGCATTAAAAAAGTACCTTGTATATCTGCAAGTTCAAGTGCTCCCAAAATTTCATTAAAAACTATTACCAGTATAAATTTAAGTAATTGGATGCTGTGAAAAAGCAATTATGTACTAAAATTTATATGCAATTACAAAAAATACCAATTAGCTAAAGCATTTACCTTTAATTTGCAAGAATATCCCATAATCAGAAATGTGACGCTTGACTCAGCACAAAAATAATTGGGGAATTCTGAATATGAGTGATCTGACTTGAATTCCTTCTAGATTATAAGGGGTTGAAGTTTGTGTAACATGTCATTTGAAAGGTAACTTTCCTTACATTTGTAATAATCTTTAGGACTGGACCTACAATTTTGCCATGAGTTAGCTGTGATTTCTATATAGCTATTACACATAAAAATGTGTTTTGTAGACTTCTTAGAACAACATTATTTTACAAAGATAAACTCTTAGTGGAGCTCATTAATTTTTAATGTAAACAAATTAAATATTCAGTACCTATTTACTTGGATGGTAACTCATTTAGGCCCTAATCTAGCAAAACACTTAAGCATATGCTAAAGTTAAGCACGTTTAAGTGGTTTGCTGGATCAATGTCCTAGTGCATACACTACACTCCCTGCAGTTATTCACAGAATTCAGTGTGTATCAGAGGGGTAGCCGTGTTAGTCTGGATCTGTAAAAGCAGCAAAGAGTCCTATGGCACCTTATAGACTAACAGACGTATTGGAGCATGAGCTTTTGTGGGTGAATACCCACTTCGTCGGATGCAGGGAGTGCTATCTCAGATGAGCTTCACATACTAGAGATAATCTCATAAGGCAAAGCAAATCTGACTGGGTTTTCTAAAATCATTCTAAGTAAAAAAAAATTTCCCAATTTGCCTTCCACCATGCTGTAATGTGTTTAGAAAGTTTTTTCCAGTTTTTATTTGACTCAGAATACTTGATGGGTAAATCAAGTCACCGAAGGAAAAGAGCAGTCTAGTTGTTTCTGGATGTGGTTATCTAGGTTTTGCTGTTTTTGTTTTTTTTTTTAAATTGTTGGTAATGTTTTTAAACAGCCAGACCATTATCAGGGAGTGGCCAATCACTTTTGTCTATCTTACTAATTCTTTTCCCCCTACATTCTTTTTGTTTGTGTTGCACTACTACTTAGAGGAACAAAGGTTATGCTAGGCTCTGTAGAAACGTGATGGTCCTTGCCTCAAAGAGTTTAGTCTTACTAGACAAGATAACAAGTGGGGAAGGGGATATAACATACAAGCAGAGTGAACAGCCTGATGGTGTGCCAGCATGATGTTCTTCTGTGCTTTTTCCCCCCCCTTTTTTGGATTTTTTTAATTAAATAATTGCTGGGACTTCTAATTTTATTTATTGAAATGTACTATGGGGCAGGGTAAATGAGTGTAGGAAAGAATAGTCAGAGGAGGAAGGTGACATAAGAGAGGAATGTGGAGGGCTGTTGAATGAGACCAAGGTGTAGAGCAAGGATTGACAACCTTTGTCACATGGCCCACTAGGATAAGCACCTTGGTGGGCCAGGCCAGTTTGTTTACCTGCTGCATCTTCAGGTTCGGCCGATCACTGCTCCCACTGGCTGCGGTTCGCCGCTCCAGGCCAATGTGGGCGGCGGGAAGCAGTGGCCAGAACGTTCCTCGGCCCGTGCCGCTTCCCGCCGCCTCCATTGGCCTGGAGCGGCGAACCTCAGCCAGTGGGAGCAGTGATCGGCCGAACCTGCGGATGCGGCAGGTAAACAAACCGGCCCGGCCCGCCCGGGGGCTTACCCTGGCGGGCTGTGTGCCAGAGGTTGCCGATTCCTGATGTAGAGACTGGGAGGGAGAGGGTGGATTGTAACTGGAGCTGGCAGCTGATGAGCAGACAAGAAAGTATGTGATCAATAAAAACCGCAGAAAGCCGTCTGATACAAGTAATGTCTGGCGTCCGATGGCCTCTGCTACAAATGCTGCCTCTGTTTGTTTGATCCTATCAGCTTGTGTTTCTCTGGCTCCACCCTGAAGATTTTTTTTCCAACCCACATGCTCGAGGGTGCTGCATGGGCCCTTATGCTTCTGGAGAAGGTTGGGGGTCTCCCCTGCATGGTTCTGGGTTTGGGGCTGCCTGGTTGTCTTTGGTGTATGGGGCAAGGACCATGAGTTCTCCTCCTACCAGTTTAGATTTCAGATATCCTGTTTACTGGTTATTTATACACTAAACAGTATTTCCCTTTTTAGAAAAAAAAAAAAGGCACTAAGTTTGAAACAGCTCATATGCGCTAACTTACACCCCACGTAACCTCGATGAAGTTGAGTGTTCTGTTCTGTTGCATTAAAATCTCCTCCCACACTCAATTTATGAGGAACAAAAGGATGATATACCTTCAACATGAAAAATTTTGTTGCCATTCAGGCAACACACTCAAATTCTGGATTAATTTATGTCTTTGAGCTACTGCATGGGCAGAAATATTTTCCTTCTAAAGGTCATTACATGGCAATCATTTTTTTTTTTAACTTAAGTTTTTTACAGCACCCAAAAGTAAGGTAGTGACCTCACCAAATAGCAAACTGGCACATGTCTGAGCCTCAAAGAGCTTATTGTCTGCTTCCATGCATGACACAACAAAGTGGGTAATCACACTCTGGGAAGAGATTGTGAGAGGAAAGGCAATAAGATTACACAATTGGTCTGCAAAGGTGTGTTCACAGCACAGCTAAACATTTTTACAAAACACCTTTTACTAAATACAGATGACATTTTTTTTTTTAAGCATGTTAGTTAACTCTCAGCTTTGTGTATATGTGGTAGAACTGGGCTGATTATCCTGTGGCCTAGCACATGACCCTAGTGGCCTGTCCCCATTCTCTGGAGACACCAGATGGTGCAGGAGCTCCAAAGTTTCTGGATGGGGGTGGAGAGAGAGTTGGGCAAGGCAGACATAAGGTTGCATGAGCAACTATAAATCTGGCATCTCCAAACTTTCAAGAGCTTGATTTTGCAACCTAAATAATATGCTTTAAACCTTTGTGTGTGTGTGTGTGTGTGTGTGTGTGTGTGTGTGTATATACACACACACATAAAATTAATTTATGGAGTGCCAGCCATATGCTAAGAATACAGCTAGAAAGAAAAAGTTATTCTTCTGAAGTAAGAATTAATTGCTGTATAATACAAAGTAGTTTACTTTGAAATGTGTGTTAATTTTAATGTTTTTGATGTAGTAATGTCTTTTTCAATTGGACAATCTATTAATTCACATGATAATAACATTCACAAGACACTTAAATATAAAATATCAGACATTTAATGTAATCTAATTTCCTCGGAGTCTTGGTTGGATGCATTGAAAATGTAACCTTGCATAACAGGAATGAGTCATGTCTAGTCAATTGCTAAAATATCATTGTAAATCTAATGCTGTAGGTGGGACTGCTGTTTCCTATGCCAGGCAGCAGCAGGTCAGTGGAGATTAAAGTGAATTAATGTGTTGAGACACAGCAGTTGCACACTGCTGTAGCTGTACTTTTAGAAAATGGGAGGAATATTGGTCAGTTGTGGGGTTCTTGACTATAAGTTTAGTGAGCAAACTCTGCTCATAACATTGAAATTGATCCTTTATTTAATATAGTGATCTTTTAAAAACAAAGCAAAAGGACCCTCCAGTCTCACATCTGATTGGAGTGATAATATTTTAATGGCTTACTTAAAGCCTTTCAGACATCTGAAGAGCATGTTTTAAAAGCGATCTTGTTTTTAAACAGTCATGAAAAACATACTTTAAAAATATATATAAACTTACACTTGGTACTGCGAAATAAATACCTCAAGAAGTTCAGTGCCAGACTAACAGGCATATCTCACACTCTAGATGTCTTCACTGTGAATTTAAAGAACAGTTAATCAAATTACAAACCCAGCAATCCCCTACAAAAGTCCTCCCACAAAAGTCAACCTCCATCAAGCCCTCTTTCTCCCCCACTCACCCCCAAAAGCTTGAATAAATAGATTTGCCTTGCAATGTGCTCTGAAGATGAACAAATCTGATTGGAGAGTACCCAATAGAGGATGTAGTTCCAAAGCTGAGGGCCCCTCATTGAGAATGCTCTACCAATTGCCCTTTCAAAGTGGATCCAGGTCAAATGCTGCTGCTGACCACAACTGTGGCAGTAATGCACGGAAAGACACAAGTATCTCAAATAGGCTGATCCCAGGCCATTTAAAATCGTAGAAGTGTAGGGCTGGAAGGTACTGCAGTAGGTCATCTAATCCAGATCCCTACACTCAAGGCAGGACTAAGTAATAACTAGACCATTCCTGACAGGTGTTTGTCTAACCTGTTCGTAAAAACCTCCACAACCTCCCTACGCAATTTGTTCCAGTGCTTAGCTACCCTGACAGTTAAGAGGTTTTTCCTAATGTCCAACCTAAACCTGCTTTGCTGCAATTTAAGCCCATTGCTTCTTGTTCTCCTAAACCTCCAAGGATAGGACAATTTTTCACCCTTCTTGTAACAACTTTTTATGTACTTGAAAACTGTTATCATGGATACCCTCAGTTTTCTCTTCTCTAGACTAAACAAACCCAGTTTTTTCAGTCTTCTCTCATAGGTCATGTTTTCTAGACCGTTAATCATGTTTGTTGCTTCCTTTGGACTTTCTCCAATTTGTCCACATCTTTCCTGAAATGTGGCGCCCAGAACTGGACGCAATAATCAGTTGAGGTCTTATCAGTACAGAGTGGAAGAATTACTTCGTGTGTGTTGCCTACAACATTCCTGCTGATACATCCCAGAATGATGTTCACTTTTTTTTCCCATTAGTGTTACACTGCTGAATTAGGGCTTTATGGTGGGGGGGTCCCCAGATCGCTAACCTTAAATTTCATCCAGATACCAATAAGCAATGATTCCCAAAGCCCAGGTATCTTAAAAGTTGGGCTTCAGCATTCTGTACCAGCATAAGTCTCCGGATGCTTAATGCATAGTTCCATATAAAATACATATCAGGAATCTCATTTTAAGAGAACATCAGCATGAATCATGGTAGCAAGGTTCTCATCTGAAAAACTGATTCGGTCTTCTAGCTAGAGGCAAATGGGAGGGGCATTCTGTGGTTGGCTAGCAGCTGCTGGGGAAACAAAACCACCCCCAGATTTGCAAATTCTAGTAACATTTGAGAGAGAGACACCCTTCCTAAGAGAGGCACAAACAATCCTTTTGATAACTTTAGGGTTACCTTTACCCAAACTAGCCACCATTTCCCATTGGATCTGAAGCTACAGTCTGCCTCCAGCAAATATGGCCACCACGTTGCATTGTTTCCAAGGGGGTTGAGGCTAAGCTACTCTCTAAGGTTGAATTTTGTACCTGCGGGGATCATGCTCAAATAGGAGGACAATAGCTTCCTCTAAGAGTGGAAAAAATCAGCAGGAAGGAGGAAAATAGTGATTTTTAAAAAACTTTTTAAGTCAATCTCATAATCTTTTGGAGACTGGTTTTTGAATGTTTGGTATTGGGATTACTGATTTTATCCAGTTTGAGTTTCTGCCAACAAACGCTCATCAATGCCTGAATCTCACCCAGGCATGGAGCCTGGCATTGAGCAGCCCTTGCTGGGTCAGGTGAGAGAGGCAGAGAGATGGTCATGCTTTCAGCATACGGAACATATACAACATATACTTTGTGCTAACCCCCTTTGTTGTGCAGTAATCTGCCTCTTGAAATCATGACATTGCTCTAGCTTCAACTTGCTCTTGCTGTTTACCCCAGCTTGCACAGGAGGATGATTGATAGAAAACATGATTTTAGAATACCCAAAAGAAATAAGTATACAGAGGAGAAAATGTACACTAATTATCAAATTCTGTTTTTTGACAAAATTAGTAAACAGTGTGCAAGATGTCTTCTCTTAACATGTTAGTGCTGGGGAAGTTGAATTTAATATACAGTTATGGACTTGGTTGCCTGACCAAGATAATGTTGTATAGCACCAGTTATTTGTTCCAGACATGTGCTTGAAATAAATATTGTTTCCTTCATCATATGAATCACAACTCCTTACTTAGTGCAGAGCCAGTAGAACACCTGTAGGATATAATTGCCACACATGGTTTGTAGGCATCAGTAAGGTACGGAACTAAAATCTGTTTAGAGAAATCTGTATATATTGAATCACCCCTGCCCCCATTTTTTATTTTTCCCATATGTCATTGAAAGAAGGATCTACTTTTGCAGATTTATGCAGGGTTCTTTGGCTATTTTTAAATCATTTGTTCCCTTTTGTTTGTTCCAGAGTCAGTAAGCATACTGAATGATGTGCTAAGTCAAATAGAATCTGAAGGAGTTTCCATGAATCCCACAAGCTATACTAGATTCGCTTCTTCAGGCTTTGACCCAGTAAGTAAAAATGCTTCTGCAAGGTACTAATCTTGTAGCTATCAAAAGATCCAAAGCAAGGACAATCTTGCTCACGGCGTGTGATCAGAAGCTTTGGCTTGCTTTCTGTAAAGGTCACTTTTTAGATGTGAACTAGAGCAGAAATAATAAACTCGCGCCCTATTCTTCTCTTATTTTCTCTAATTAGCGGTAGAACTTTTGAAGTTTTTTTATTATAATATATCTATATCTATATATATCTATATCTATATATATCTATATCTATAGATATCTATATCTATAGATATCTATATCTATAGATATCTATATCTATAGATATCTATAGATCTATATATATATATATATAGATCTATATAGATAGATATATAGATAGATATAAACTATAATACTTACCACCTCTTGCACTTTGGAGCATTCAGACACCCTAAATAGGATATTGTTTCGAATGATGTTGCTGTTTTTTACCTGACAGACAAGGCTCTTTGTGAAGTGCTTATCTTTCACGTGGCTGATTTCCCCACCCACAAGTTCTAGGTGGAATGAGCTGTCTATTATGGTGCTAACTATTTCATTAGTGTTGGTTTTTAATCATGATTGTTTATTGAACTGTCCACTGCAATGTGGTTTTTCTTTGAAATACTGCGTAGTGTAATTTGCAGGATGCGGTTCTTTATTGCCATATATTCTATGATGATATATACAGGCATCCTTACAATATATTTATTGTTATGGAATATATTTAAAGGGAAAAAAAACAAATACCATTTCAGTTCCAGAAATATCTTCCCTGTGACATGGCATGTAAGTAGGGCTGTTGATAAATCGCAGTTAACTCACGTGATAAACTAAAAAAATTAATCGCGATTTTAAAAAGATTAATTGCTATTAATCACACTGTTAAACAATAGAATACAAATTAAAATTTATTAAATATTTTGGATGTTTTTCTACATTTTCATATAGTTTTTCTGTTTGCAATTGGAATCAAAGTTTATATTTTTTTATTATAAATATTTGCACTGTAAAAATGATAAACAAAACAAATAGTATTTTTCAGTTCACCTCATACAAGTACTGTAGTGCAATCTCTCTTTATCATGAAAGTGCAACTTACAAATGTAGGGTTTTTTTTGTTACATAACTGCACTCAAAAACAAAACAATGTAAAACTTCAGTGCTTACAAGTCCACTCAGTCCTTCTACTTGTTCAGCCAATCGCACAATTAATTTTTTGGATCGCATGATTAATTTTTTTGGATCACTTGACAGTCCTACATGTAAGTAATCATAGCAAGACTGTTAATATATTACGTTGCAGCTATATGATGATTGTGCTTGAAGAAAGTAAATTGAAATCAAATACTACATAGCATTTAACTTTAAATTATACTATATATTTTTAATCCACAGAGCAAATGTGTTGGCCAAAAGTTGCCCACAGTGGTTTATAATTATACTCACTTGCAACCGATTTTGTACGCTCTTGGTGTTGGAATGTCAACCAAGGATCCAGACCATCTAAAATTTGTTTTCGAAGGCAGTGAAGAGTTCTGTTGTTTACCTACGTTTGGAGTCATCCCAGCTCAGGCATCTCTGTGGGATGGTGGACTTTCTAGTGTTCCAGGACTCAACATTGACTTCACAAAGGTATGTATGATTTAGACATTGCAATTTATTTTGTGTTGCATGCTATATAAATTGACTGTAATTGAAATCGCTCAGTATATACACCAAAACTTCAGAGATCGCTGTTCTACAAAGAGAAAAGTAACAGTCTCTGATTTCTTGCAACTCCGGACAAAACTTGTATTGAAATGAGTTACCTACCTCTCTGATGTAAAGTTCGTGGTTTTTTTTGTTTTTTTCCCCTTAAGCTGCTTATGAATCACATGTGTATCACTCTCTTTTTTTTTTTTAAGTGGGAATCTTGCTTGAAGAGCAGCATCCTCTTTATTAAAACCCAAAAACCTTTATCTAGCTCTGACATTTTTGTGTATTAATGGAGGGATTTTATTTTTTAGCAATTTCTTTTGCTCTTTCCAGGGATGAAGCTCTCTACCATAGATAATCTAGAAAGCAAGTACAGTAGGTGTAATCTTTGCTTTTTTTATTTAGTTGACAATGTACAGGGGTGAACACTCTTCAAACTGTGTGTGTGTGTACACACACGCACATTAAACAAGTATAAATTATATAAAGCTGCATTCTTCAGAATATGATGTCATAAGAAATTTAGTATTTCATAGCTGAAATATGATTTTTAAGAAGCTTAAAAATGTAAGATTTACAGCATTTTCTGTACTGGGACTGTGGTCTGCATAAAAAGTAAAGAAAGCTGTATAAATGGCTGTCGTTTTTGTCACACTCCTGCCACCCCATGAGTTTTTTTCATAGCTGTCTTGACTTCAAACTCTGAAGTTTCCTGTAAAAAGCAAACTAACAAAATCCAAACACCAGATGGCCAAACCCCTAACATTATATATGTATTGAACCAGAATCACTGCTGCTGGCCTTTGTTGACTGCACATGGGATGTCCTGTTGTGTTTGTGAGAAGCTAAGGAAAAAACATAGTGCTCCACAAAACAGAGGGAGGCCCCCTCAAAAGGTTGTAGTGTCTATAATTCTTGCCATGTTCTACACATAGGCTATGGGAAGAAGAGCAACATACCATTATCCGCATCCTGGGAATGGTGGTATAGAGCCATATGTTATCCTCCCTCTCTCCTTGGTCCCATACATTAAAGTAAATTACAGTCAAAAGGCTCTTTGGTCATCTCCCCTGCAGTGTTGTCTGTCTTCAAACCCCATCTAGTAACACTGAACATTCAAAGCACTGAATTATAGTTGGGATATTTGTTAATGCATTTTTTAAAATGTCTACTTTTACACCTGAACTATTTTTTAAAGTAATTTTAAACCTAGGAACTTGGTATTATTCAGTGAAATCACATTGCTTAGCATGAAATCTGCTGCTAATTGAGAATCTATAATAGATGCTCAAGAGGAGTGAATGAACGGATAATCAGAACTGTTTGGTGCTGGACGTTATGAAAACTGGATTCCACTTCAGAAATTTTGTCAGGGATTAAAAGGATAGCATAAATATGCTGGAAATATTTTAACATTTACTTAAAATTTAGGAAATCTGAAATTTTGACTGCTATGCATCTCATTGGCATTCTGTTTTGAATGCACTTTCTTTTAAGATGATTTCTGAGGTTAGAAAAGAAGTTCTGCAGCTTGGAGTGTTCAAATTTTTAGTAATGGGAAATGCTTATAAACTGATGTCTGTGTAGGCGCGTGCTAACTTATTTATTCTGTTTTGAGTTATTGACTCATGATGGGGTAGACAACAGAGATTAACCTGGCAATAAAATTGCCCATATTTATCTTTTTGGTGGCTTCTTCCTAATTAGAATCTTAGAAAATAGAATTGTAGGGCTGTAAGGGACCTAAAAAGATCAAGTCCATCCGCCTTGGCTGAAGCAGGATTAAGTATACATAGACAATCCTCGACTGGTGTTTGCTAACCTGTTCTTAAAAACTCTAAGGATGGAGATTCACCACCTCCCTTAGGAAACCTGTTATGATATTGAACTATCCTTGTAGTTAGCAAGTTTTCCTTAATATCCAACCTGGATCTCCCCATGCTCAGTATGTTCCACAAAAATACTGTGTGATTGTAAGTCAGGACTGATTGTGGAGGGCTGCTTGATTTTAGGCTGTTACCAACAACTTCCAAAAATAAGTGTGTCAAAATAATTCCTACACTCAAAGTAACATAACAAAATATTCTGAAATAATGAACTCATCAATTTTGACTGCTATTTTTATAGCCTTGGTGCAGCTAAAAGTATCCAAGTGTGGAAAGAACTTGATATAATTTATCACTTCTCTTTATTTTGTAGCAATATGTTTTCATTCTGAACACATTTCCAAAATATCTGTATCTACATATTTGCTTATGACAGGGATGGGAGAAGTGGTGGCAAATGATACTGATTGTCATTATAGTGCTGCTTATCTTTACACAGCTACTGCATGGTGAGCAATATCTGGAGTTGTATAAACCACTTCCAACTTCAGGTCAGTCCTTTACTCTGATGGTTTCATATTCACCATGGCAGCACTTCACTTTTCTTTTGTATCAGCATTACATATGGAAATACGGATACATTGTTTTGAACTGGTTTCTGTTACAAATTTAGTCTGTATTTTGTGTGTATGGCTTTATCGTACTGGTTTTGGAACTTTCCAGTGAGATGTCCTGTTAAATTAAAAAAAAAAAAATCTGATCAGATGGTGCTTTTTTATTTTTATTTTGTCTAACAACTATAGTTTATATTTGTTGTGACGTACTTAGTAAAAACAAGGTAACAATTGGCTTTCTGCTGAGCTGCCTGAAAAAGAATATTTAGTTGCTTACTAAACATAAATTAGTGTGCCTTCACAATGTGTTTGTTTATATATGTATATATGTGTGTGTGTGTGTGTGTGTGTTTGTGTGTGTATATGTGTATGTGTATATATATATATATAGAGCTCATGATCAACTTATTAACTAGACTTAATTAATTACATCTGGGAGTTGATATCACAAATTGTCAGAATATGTTTCCAGAAACTGTACTTTGTTACATTGTTTACATCCTTGTGCCTGTGAGACTTAAAGAATGAAATGAACTAAGTATGTTTTAATTTTAGAAAGATAAGCTAAGTGAGGTAATATATTTTATTGGACCAAATTCTGTCGGTAAGAGCGAGAAACTTTTGACTTTATAGAGATGTGAACAAAGACACACTTATCCCTTGCCGTCAAAATTTTCATTGAAAAATGTATTAATGGATAATCAGGGTCTATGTCCAAAGAGAGTCTATATTTCTGTTTTATAAAACTTCACTAATTACAAAGATAAGACCAACCATATTGGGTTAGACCACTGGTCCATTTAGCCCAATATCCTGTTTTCTGACAGTGGCCAATGCCAGGTGCTTCAGAGGAAATGACAGAACAGACAATCATCAAGTGATCCACCCCGTGTCGTCCACTCAGAGCTTCTGGCAAACAGAGGCTAGGGACGTTCAGAGCATGGTTTTGCATCACTGCGCATTCTGCCTAATAGTCATTGATATAACTATCCTCCATGAACTTACCTAGCTCTTTTTTTTAACCTTGTTATGATTTTGGCCTTCACAACATTGCTGGCAAAGAGTTCCGCAGGTTGACTGTGTGTTGTGTGAAGAAGTACTTCCTTTTTTTTTTTTGTTTGTTTTTGTTTTAAACATTCTGTCTATTCATTTATTTGGGTGACCCGTAGTACTTGTGTTTATGTGAAGGAGTAAATAACACTTCCTTCTTCACTTCCTCCACACTATTCATGGTTTTATAGCCCTCTATCATATTCCCAGTCTTTTTAATCTCTCTCCATATGGAAGCTGTTCCATACCCCTAATCATTTTTGTTGTCCTTCACTGTATCTTTTTCAATTCCAGTACTGGTTGCCGGATATATGTGAGTTTATTTGTAAAGTGGTATTGAGAAGTTCTTCAGTGAAAGAGATGAGAGCAAGTGGGGAAGAAACCAAATAAACCACGGATAAACTAGTTCTTTGCTTCTGAGAGCGAAAGGAAGCACCTGAGCTCTTTATTGCTTGCAGGAAGATGGCATGCTCTCCATTAATTGACAGGACTCTGTGATTAAGATCATATTGTTCAGGCTCATATTTAAGTTGTTTGCAGATATGTCAACCAATTTCAAACAATAACATCTCAAAAAGTAGAATATCATATTGCATAGGATATGCATTGTATTAATGTATTACAAATAAACTACTTCTAATTTATATGTTCTAAAACTTGGCTTGTGTAGATTACAAATTTGGGAATATTTGTAATTAGCTTTGCTAAAATACTCCTGCAAAAAATTCATGTTGTATTGTAATTTAAGACCTTTGTACTTCAACATACGTGTTTTCCTATTCTCTCTCCTTTCAGGACCATTAACTTCAGAATCAACTATTGCTGATATTCTTGACAAAGGCTCAGGAGCAGTTATTCTCTTAGATGGTAACCATATTGTAATTTATTAAAGAGACACAATCAAAGCTGACAGTCTCAAAATTTAACCTGTGCTAACAATAACTTTCAGCCTAAAATCAGTTTAAATTCTTAGGTTCTGTGCCACATGGCCCAGTGACTGCTGAGAAATGAACTAATTTGCAGTCATGTGCATGTTGCCTTATTCTTTGGAATAGATAAATTCTGAAATTAAGAAGTCTCCTTTTTGAGAGAACATTGACAGAAGATTCAGTAGTGTTCCTGCCCCCTGAGCAGAAAGATGGTGCTGAATACACAAACAGAAAAAAGCTATTACTTCTAATAAATAGTCTTATCTGAAGTTGGCTAGCCTGAACTGTGTTTCTCTTAAAAAGATGTGTGTGTGTGTGTGTGTGTGTGTGTGTAAAATCCAACATCTAATTAAATTGACTGTCAACTTGAATTTTATGAAAGGACATCCTGAGATGTTTTTATTCTCTTTTGTTAATTTTTTTTTCTGCTCATGCATTAATTTAGTGGGCCCAAGAAGTCCATAACTTGTATTTTTCTTTCACAAAATATGTGTCTTAATTTCTGGGGACATGGTTATGGTATAACATGACTGTTGGGAAGTTCAGGTTTTAGAATGAGACTAATAGGGAATGACCCACCAGATTTTTTTGAGGTAATGTACTGTTTAGTTTTCTACATGAACCCTTTACAAATTTTCCCCTACTGTTTCCTCAAAACCTCCAAATAATACTACTTATTCCTGACCTCTGCCCTTCCTGTTTCTTACCAGTTAATGACTCAGTCTGGCAAAAAGCTAACTGCTTTCCAATCAAATCCTTCTAGTTATGCTTTACTTCCGCATAGGAACGATTGAAAAGCCAAGGTTTGGGCCCATTAGAAGTTTATTCAAATGAGTGCGTCTATTTCTGTAACAGACCTGAAGGTTCTGGTCTGGGTCATTAAAGGGTAGCTGCTTATGGGAGAAACTAGGCACTCAGTATAAGTGGGAGTGGTGCACAACTGGCAATAAGTTTAAGTATGAATGCTGGTCTGTGTCCTAATGGAATAAGTGAGAATAAATTGGAAATAGATTTCAATTTCACCTCAGTAACTATAAATACTTAAAGTTCAGCAAAATCAAAAGTGACTTTAACAAAAAGAAAACCAAGTAACCTTAAATTAAATCTTCCTTTGGGGTTGCTTTTTCCACATACAGTATTAGTGCTGCTTTGTTGTGTATGAGGTTGTGAATGTGATTTTTCACCAGGGATTGTTAATGGCTTCTAATAAATCACTTTTTATGGCATAGTTCTATAGTATTTAAATAAGTGGCTAATGATGTGTGAAATGTTGAAATAAACATTAATTTCAGCACTTTGTGTGTTGTCAACCATTTTTTAGCACTTTTATGTCATCAGCATTTTGATAGCTCATTTTTTCATTTTAATACTTTTGTTTAAAGAGCATCTATAATAGCGTAGTTTTAAACAGGACATTAATCTTCACTTGTTAGGAAATGATTTATGACAGTGCCATTCAAAAGTGAGGACATTGTCCCCTAACTTGTGAAGATGAATACTGGCATATATAAAACAGCTATTCTATATCCATTGGCTCTGAGAGGGGTAAGTGTTAGGAGTATTCAAAAAAGAGACTCTAACCTCTCATTTTGTATTGTCTTCCAGTTCGCACCTACTGTGGAAAGGATCTGTTGTGCTATAATCAGTTCTCTCTGTTTATTGTTGGAGCTGGAGGATTTGGTGGAAAACGAACATCAGAAAAGGCAAAGGTAAACTTTAAATGTATTTCAGATGAAATAACTATTACATTTAGAGAAAGATAATATAAGAAAAATAATTAGTGTATTGATTAGGGATGATCAGTTAGCTTGGGAATGACACAGCAGAAGACAGACACAAGCAGATTCTGAACAATCTTTCAGGACTGAATTGCCTGTGCGGTACAGGTTGAGGTGGCTGATTAAAGTGGGAGAAGCTGTTTCATAGTTGCAGTCTAAGCTGGTCTTTACTTTTGAGGTCTGTGAACTTAGGCTGCAGGTCATCTTCTGAGGGAATCATCTGTTCACTATTCAAGCTGGCAACAGTTATGTTGATCTGAGAGTATGATGTAGGCTAGTGGTTCTCAAACATATTTGATTGTGCCCCCTTCTCTTTGTCTGTAGTAGTTTATGCTCCCCTGCCTCCCGCCACACAAGTTCATATACCAATAATAAAAAATCAACATGCAACTCTCACTAAATATTAAAAACAGTAAGGCATTGATTCAAACAGAGCCATTTAAGTATATAGGGTAAAATTATACAGAAGTGCACAACGTTTCTCTAATGGGGGGTCCCACCGAAAAGGGGGTTAGAAGTCGATTGTAGGGGGCTCAAGGTATTGCCACCCTTACCTCTGTGCTGCTTTCAGTGCTGAGCGGCTGGATAGCTCTGGCGCCTAGCTCTGAAGGCAGCGCTGCTGCCAGCAGCAATGCAGAAGTAAGGGTGGCATGGAGTATGCAACTGTATGAACATATCTGCAAAGTTTGCTCTTTATACCCTGACCAACCCCTGAAAATGTGTGATTTGTCCATAATTTAAGTAGACCCCCCCCCCACTGATATGTCTGAAGGAATCAGCGTTGCTAGTTATTCATTGCTATGTATAAAATGTGTGCAGTAGATTTTTTTTTTTCTCTTCTCCCTAAAGCTTCTCACACCGACCCCCCCCCCCCCCAGTTTGAGAACCTCTGATGTAAGCCAATCTTAATTTAGGTATTGTATAGCACTTTTGTGATTGCCTCACATCTTTTGTGTGGTTGCCCCCAATGTGACTTGATTACGTCCTCCATAACTAGAAGGAGGGGTGCAGAGTTCTTCGCTAGAAGCTGAAAGAAAATGCTTTATTTGTTTACTCACTTTCCTTTTGATCTGTCAACTCTTCGGAAATATCTGAAGTCTCTGTATTAATATCTAGGGCAGCAAAAGCCTTGCAGAACATCTAAAGTCAATCCAGTGTAAAGAACTTTTTTTTTTTTTTGAGTCTCTTTGTATTAGATTCTGAGAGTGCAACCTCTCCTGTAGACTAACTTGAAGAGCAGGATTTCTGGCTACTATTTTTTTCTCTTTTTACAAGTAGCACAGAGATTTAGACCTCTCCAGAGGCTTTTTCACTGTTCTTTCCTTTTATTGTTGGTTTATACCAGGGATTGGCAACCTTTGGCATGCAGCCCTCCAGGGTAAGCCCCCTGGCGGGCCGGGCTGGTTTGTTTACCTGCCACGTCCTCAGATTTGGCCGATTTGAGGCTCCCACTGGCTGTGGTTCGCCGCTCCAGGCCAATGGGGGCGGTGGGAAGCGGCGGCCAGCACATCCCTTGGCCCGCGCTGCTTCCTGCAGCCCCCGTTGGCCTGGAGTGGCGAGCCACAGCCAGTGGGAGCCTCAAATCGGCCGAATCTGAGGACGTGGCAGGTAAACAGACAAGCCCGACCTGCCAGGGGGTTTACCCTGGTGGGCTGCGTGCCAAAGGATGCCGATCTCTGGTTTATACTGAATCTCCTTGAATCAAGAAGTCCTGGTTGTTATAGGTCCTGTGCAAAATTTATGCTTTGTCATTTTATCATCCTAGCACTTGAATATATACCTAGATGCCACTTTCAAATGCTTTTCTTTTCTACAGGAAAAAAATTGAGCCATTTTTTGAATGCAGATGGTAACATGACACAAGTAACTACCCTCATAGGAGTGGTCCCATTGCTACTCGTGCTTAAGACTTTACAGATTTATCCCTTTAGTCGATACTTTGTACCATATACCACACACATTCTTTTAGTTAAAGGAGGGGTTCTCAAACTGGGGGTTGGGACCCCTCAGGGGGTCGCGAGGTTATGACACGGGGGGTTGTGAGCTATCAGCCTCCACCCCAAACCCTGCTTTGCATCCAGCATTTATAATGGTGTAAATGTGTTTTTATTTATAAAGCGGGGGTCGCACTCAGAGGTTTGCAATATGAAAGGGATCACCAGTACAAAAGTTTGAGAACTATTGAGCTAAAGGAAGTATTTTGAATCTTTCTTCTTCTAAACTGTAATGACCGAAATCTAGACTTTAATGGCCTTCAGTGTAGTTATGCACCCATAAGCATGCACACAGAATCAGTTGTGGGTGAGGGGAATACAAAACAATAAATGTTGATTTTGATTAATGTAATCTTGACTTCCTATGATCTTTGCCCCATAGTATTTGATTTCTTATGTAATTATATTATGAATGTTTTTAATGTTTGCATGTTTAGTTAAACATGAAATTCCCAGCTAAGGAGCTTTCAAACAACTGGTGTTCCTCCTGTTTGTTTAAAATGGCTTGCGGAACATGCTGTTCATTGAAAAAACCTCTAGATGTAGCTCTGTTTCTAAACTGATGCAGTTATGTGTGTGTGATTTCAGAAGCAGAAAAAGAAATAACAGTGGCTTTCTCTGCTCTCTCTGGATTATTATCTAGAGTGAAACGCTAGCATCTTGAGAGGTAGTTGGCAAGTGACATACAATGGCACAGTGAGGTTTACTGTGTGTGTGCCCTTAACAGAAGTCCAAATGGGTAAAGCAGCTATTCATCTAAATGAGAGGAAAAACACGGCATGTAAACAGGAAATGGTAAGGAGGACAGTTAGCACAATAGGACTCTTCTCCAGATCTGGGCGTATAGGCAGCACTGTAAGACAAGTAATAATACATAATAATCATGTGGACTTTGCCATGTTGTAGGCACTGCACCATAGAAGATAATTTATTTTCAGTTTGTAATCGAGGGCCTGTGATAGTACATCCATAGTCCCATGTGGGCTGCGTTCTGAGATATTAGTTCAACTTCAAAAGCAGTAAATTGACCAGCTAAAAAATCTTTTTGATTTTTAGATTTTAGATCTCTATCCACTGTGTTCAGATTTCTTAATCTCAAGCTCAAATCTTGAGGTTCACCCAACCACAGAAGGTGTGGGGTTAGGCTGTCCCTAAATATATCATATACTTATAAACAGAAAATTGATGAATCATGCTTGTTTTACATAGGGGCACAACTCTTCAATGTCTCCTTGACAAATTTAACAGAACACTTTATCATCATAAACCCGATTTCAGTGAGGTCATCTTTGTAAACACAGCAGCCCAAATGAACTGTTACTAAAGTCAGTAGTGGTGGTATTAGTGGCCCAGCTCAACATTCATGGACCTTTTTTGTCTAACATGGTGCTTGTAAGAAAAACACAGGTGCACTAGAAATTAGATAATAAATTAAAAACCTTCTGGGCCAAAAATTAGACTAAAATTATATAGTACTAATTCTTGTTTAGGAAGTAGTGGTGGTATTTAGTTTTCTTACGTTAACATTGAGAAAAATTATTCTCTGTTAATATCACACTGATGTAGTGTTGTCTGTATGTGATCCTCCTACATCACAACAAATGAATAAATTGTTGTCCTTAGTTTCACTAAATGAACAAATAAATCCTTTATCCTTGAGGCTTTTTAACAAATAGGGAAATCCAGATGAGGATAGAATATAACTTGGATTGCCTGGATGGTTTTTAATTTTTTATATAATTCCTTATAGGGCTATGTATTTGCTACAAACACTGTGTCCTACAAGATATGGGGAAGTTGCCAAATATGAAAATTGTAGGTAAATGTCTGATAATGCAATAATGTTAAACTTTGTCTCAGCTGTTGGTGATCTAGATATAAAGGTATGATGTGCAAGATTATAGCAGAGTACTGAGAGACTGACTCATGAGTTCTGTTCTAAACTCTGCCTCTGGATTTACTGTAATTTTTGTCAACTCTTTCAATTGCTGTACCTCAGTACTCTAAAATCAGTATTATAATATCTAGCACAGAGTTTTTTATTGTAATGTGTGGTGTGTGCTTAGACCTAGAGTGTGATAAGTGATTTTATTTAATTTTTAACATATATATAAAAGATGAAAAGAATGCCTATTCCAGACTCTAGGTACCCTTGTGATAATTAATTGTATTTTTGTGTTAAGACGCAAACAGAAATAGCAAATCAAACAGCCTTTCTCCACACACAAGAATCTAGTCCCAAATCATATACTTTCCCACTTCATTTCCTAAAAAATATGAATCCCTCCCAAATTAAAATCTACAACTTAATCTCCTCAACATTGGCCTTGTCCAAATAGAAGGGTGTGGTGGTGTATCCCTTACGTTGCCCACAAATTTTCAGGCAGTTTCAGACCAGAGATGCTAGTGAATTTCTAAGTTAGGGGTCCTCATACAGAACACATTGTGAGCAGCTCCCTCTGTCATGTATTAAAAGAGCTGGAGCTTGAACACCTCCTTTAATCTAAAGCAGTGTTAAATGGTGGGAGCGGTGGGGTCTTTCATGTGTCTCAAGCCAGTTAAGGCTTAATAAGACAGAATGAGATGGAAATCCACAGACAGGCCGTGCAAATTCTGGAGCACTGCTATCATGTATTCGTGGCAAAATGCACTGTGTTTATCAAGCTGGCCACCACTTCCTGTGCCATCTTCAGTTTCTGAGTTAATTTAAGGGGTAGCTCCATTGTAGTGTTCTGAAGTGGCAAAGGTGTGGATGATTCTAGTAAGGCCTGTGCTCAAGAGATGGGATCACAAACTTTTGAGCAAACAGACTGAGAAAAGTCACCCAGTTCATTGTTATATGATTGTTTAACAGCAGCTGGGAATATAAGACCCCTGAATTATGAACTTTTATGACACACAGCTGAGGAGTTTCCTCTGTGAAATGGGGCTGAGATGATTTTTGCCATTTCCTCCAGTTACCCTTACTGACTTACTAACAGCCTCAAACAGCTAGCTCTCATGCCCCAATCACTACCCTGTACTGAGACACTCAGCCTCTTGCTATGGCTCATGCAACATATAAGTGTTACAGCATACTGAAAACACTTAATCCCATGCCACCTCATGGAACCCTGCATTGACCCTATGTGCACATTAACAGAGAAGCCAGCTCTTGGGACAAAAAAGCAATTACCCAAAACTATCCTCTACCTTATCTCTTTCCTCTTAGGTCTGAAAGCAAGTAAAAATTTTATTAAAGTGAATTTTGAAATGAAATATACACAGGTTGAGAGGGAAGGTACTGTACATCTTGGGTCAGGCTTGGGTTATGGGGGGTTACAGATATCATTTGTAAGGATGAAAAGATACATACATATCACATAACCGGCATAGACCCAGATTGGGGTGCAAGGGATTTTAAAGCGGCAGTGGATAAGTGGGCTTGGGTATGCCACCCATGGAATGAATAAGGAGTCCAGGTCAGTATCGGTGGAGCGGATAAGTACATGGGTGGGGTGTGTCCCTTGGTCCGTCAGGGAAGGGAGTGGGTTATTTTTCTGGTCGGCAGTCTCGGTTACTCGGTGTGGTATTGGCGGTGTCCGGTGATGTGTTCGGTATTACTACTACTTCTGTGTAGCCTAGTGGACAGCACAATTGGCTGGGAGTCAGGAGACCTGGATTGTATTCCTGGCTCTGCCACTAGCCTGCTGGTGATCTTAAACAAGTCACTTTAATCTCTGTGCTTCCATTTCCCCATATGTGAAATGGGGAAAAGGATGCTAAGATCCTGTAAAGCACTTTGGGATCTGCAGATGAAAAGGACCATGTAAGCGCTAGATGGTGGCATTACTGTTTATTCAGTTAGAAGCTAATGGTTCTAATGTTGTTAGGGTAAGTAGTCTTTAGCCAGGAGAAGTTCTTCTAGCACACCCAGATCCTTAGGGAACAGGGCCAGCCTGAACTCAAACAAAAGGGAGCACAGAAGTTACGTCCCAAGATCTTGCTCTTCCATGGAAGTGGAAAGCTCTTTATGAATTGGAGGAATTTCCCCCTCCATAATCACACTGTTTCTTCCCCAGGAGTGAAGGGGCACTTGAATCAGTTCATGGGAGAAGAGAGCACAGATAAAGCAGTCTGTCCACATCACAGACTCTTTGCTATGTTTTGGTGGCAAAGAATCCTCTGTCCTAATTGCTTCATGTACAAGCTCAGTCCATGAAGCTAGTATTACTAGAATTTGAACATCAGATCAAACTTCAAATGTGATTTTTTTTTCAGTATTTTGCAATTTATATTAAAGCATTTCCTTATATTCTGCTTCTGTCGGGGGATGAGCAGATTTAGGATCAAGGCCAGAATCCATCCAGCCATAGTGCTTCCATGTCTTGCTCTTTCCCACACCAAATGTTTCATGTCTTTGCCAATTAATTCTCCATTAGCCTAGTGGTGGGATTCTCACTTTATTATCTAGGCTTCTGACTAGAGGCAAGGCAACACATTGCATAATATGCTACTGTGCCAGCACTTTAATTCAGTGTATCTCCCACTCTTTCCTGGGATAATTTACACCAACTACCACTAATTAGGGTGTCTGCTGTGGAAAGTGAGCCAGTAGCTTCATACCATCTAATGGGTTAAACTAGCATTGATTCTCTTTAGTGCACCTCTCATAAAGGCAATGATATACTGTAGAACTGACTTGCTATTGGTAAAAATCAGAAATATATCTAACATTATAAATAGTTTGTGGGTTTTAAAGAAAAAATTCAGCTGCTTGAATAGTTTTCAACCGGTTGCGATATTTTCGCTCCATACAAATCAGCCCTTTAAGATGGAGTCTGACAGACTGTCATGTTGAGTTTACAATTTACATAATCAAAAAAACAAAGCCATAGAGGACCTTGTTTCAAGTGATAGGGTTCAAAATGCAGCATGTAATTGGGAGGATAAAGAATAAAACGCCAGAGGCTTTAAAAGACTAAGATAAGGTCCAGAGTCATTCATATAGTGAACTTTTAAAAAAGTTGGTTAAGCTCTTGTTATAAGGCAGTATTTAAATAGCTTTTTTTTCCTGCACCCCTTCAATTTATGGTCCAAAATGTTAACCTTGGTTTTGATAGGTTTCAAAGTTGGATCAAACCGTGCAAGTGTTAGTTTGTAGAGGAAACTAATAGCCTTCTTTCTTGAGCTTTATTTTTTTTAAGTTAGTTTGGAAAAAATGTTTTTAAAATGGTCTGCCGTATAAGTGTGTAAACCAGATTTAATGCTTTAGGATCAATAATCACTTTATAGCTTGGTGTGTATTGCCTTAAAATTGTTGTTAGAGCAGATGTTTGTAAACCTAATGGAGTGATCGTCAGTTATTCTTATTGGCTTTCGTAAAATGACGCAAAACCCTGTAATGTACAATGTTAAAAGAGCAGTGTTGTTCTGCAGTGACAAATTTCTGTCAAAAATGTATTGATGTTGTATGTTTAAAGAGAATCTTGATGCAAACTTTTTTGAGCGTGTTGGAAATTTTTTCTCCTTATCCTTAAATACGTTTTAACCCCCATCCCTGGGAAATCATTGTTTTTAGTTCTCTTTAAACATATCTGATAATGATTTTAGGGTGGGTAAAGGAGAGTGATCTTTTTGCATTTAAATATTCTAACTTTTTCCATTCAGGTAACAGTGAACCCGCCTAATAGAACACCTGATGCTGTACTTTCTGATGTCACTACAGCTGATCAGGTAAAGTTTTGCTTTTTTTTAAGGAAGGAAAGTTTCTTTATTAGATTTACTTGGGGAAATCTCCTACCCCCATCCCTCCTTGTTTTAATAAATTCTCTATTTTCACTAAAATAAAGTTATGAAGTGTTCTGCTTTGGAATATCATAACTGTGTGTATTTAAACTTTTATGTATGATGTTCTTTGCTTTTGTAAGGCTTATAATCTTATCAGGTTTTTCTAATGTAAATGCTATATAATGGGAAAGAGGCTAAAATGATTAGCATGTCATGTTGTATTTATGAAAAATAATTTTCATTAGAATAGGAACTTTTGAAAACTTGTACCAATGCCTGTGCATGACAAGATATGGAACAAAGTAACAGTGGTGGTTCAGAACACAGTGGTGCTGAGTGACGCAGTCAAAATGTTGTTAATTTTTTATAACGCATACACTAGTCTTAACCTCTGGTTGCATATATAGAAGTTAAAAACAAAAACAGTGAAACCTTTTGACAAATGTCAGTCCAATTACACTTCACTCTGCCAAGATCCACACTCTTAATACTTCAAGTACAATCGCTTCCCCCACAGAAAAAGCCTGAATAAATAGATGAGTCTTGCATCATTTTTTGAAGGTCAACAGATGATAAAAACAAATTCAGAAGCTAACAGTAGTCCATCAAAAGAGCTCTGGGTGAAATTACCAAAAGTGTTAAAGTACCATTTTCAAATGCAACTTTTAGTCCCTTTTGGAGCTGAAGTTCCACTGACTGCCAATGGAACTTTGGCTCCTAAGTGCTTAACTTAACTTTTGAAAATGGGAGCAAGCTCTTAAGTGACTTCAGTGCTTTTGAAAATTGTATCTGTTTTTTCCTAAATGTTTAAAGTTAGGGACTGTTAGTAAAAAGACCCCAGCTGATCTTATTACTCAGCCATCATGTTGGAGCTGGTAAAACTAAGCTTAGGTGGTCTTCATGCGGGTCCCCACGTCTGTACCCTAAAGTTCAGAGTGGGGAGGGAACCCTGACATGGTCTCAGAGCGGTGGAATCATTTTGAATCAGAGATAATTTTGAATCAGAAGCACAAACCTTAGGAATTTTTTTTTCTTAAAAGAAGCTGCTTGGGGAAAGCAGAAGCTGAGGGCAGATAGCGATCTTATCTCTCGTGGCCTGAGACAAAGGTGTCAGGTTCTTGTAACAAAAGAAATTTTTTTTTAGGCTGTGAGCAGCTGAAGATTTTTGTCTCTGCCTGAGGGAAGGGTAGTTTACTGCCTACAAGGGAATTCACAAGCCGCTTTTTTTTTGGTCTCTTTTCAGCTTCAAAATTAGCTAATTCTAGTTTATGTTGGACATTGCATTTCGCCATCCTAGCTCCTGCTTGCCTAGCTGACCTGAGAGTAGAAATGGGGAGGGAACCCTGACACTAGTGGTGAATAGAGTGACCCAACAGCCTTCATAAACCAAAGCATGGTTTCACTGAAACAGCATGACATAAGAGAGAAGGGTTTTGAAAACAATAAATAGTTCATACATGTCTGTCTGACATAAATCCCCACCATCCTGTGATGGTGATGCAGACGGACCTAGCTTCTTCAGAAATCTGCAGCCAGTGTGACAGTCGGTCCAGCTCCCAGACAACATCCTTTCCGCTAGACAGAGTGTTTTGCTTTTTATCCAGCAGAGTTCCTTTCTCTTCTCAGTTACCAGATGTTTTGGCCCTGCTAATCAAAAACCAGCTCGGTGGGCCCAGTACAAAGTTGAGTCAGTCTCTTCAGGGTCAGCGGCTCTCCCATTGTCATGTAACAGCCCTCAAGTGTTTGTTGAAGTCATTGTTTAGCTTTCCCGTTTGTTTCCCAATAAGCTTGCTGATTTAGTCTACTATAGTCATACAATAAACACTGTAATAACTGAGTTGATATATAGTATTCATAAATTATTACAGAACAGATGCACATCTCTCACAAGGACCCGTTTGAACTTTTATTGAAGTCAGTCGACTCTGAATATCTTCAGTGGGAGTTGTATTAGGTCCTAAATTGGTAACTACACTCTGTATTGAGCATTGAGAAGCCTTTAAGGGTTGTTCTACATCGAGACAACAAAGAGACAATAACTTTGGCAAAGTCCGTATCTAAGAGGGAGAGAGGTTGTAAATTTTACCTATATGCAGATAAAATGGTACTTTGCTCTCTGAACCAGGGAAAGAGAGCCTTGGAACGCAGTGCTGTTAGAGTGCTAATACCACTCCAGCCCAGTCATCTTACTCTTTCTCTTTTTGTGTGCATTTTGAACAGAACGGAACCCTATACAGGGGAATCATTCCACAAAGAGCTCATTGCTTTTGTATCAGTATTTTGCTTTCTGTCCTACTGCATTAATATGTACAAACATGGACGCACTGGAGCAGTTTTCTGGCCTGCTCTCCATCTGTAATCTGAGCAATGGTTTACTGCATTCACTGCTGTAAATCTTTGAATAAAATGGAATTTTTGACAGAAGATCAAAAAAGTCTAGAAAGCGTTTGACTATTAGTAGTTTAACAAGAGATGAATCATTCAATTTCAGCCCCAAAGGGGACACGTAATGTAGTTATAGAGCCTGCAGTATTATCTAGTTACTCTTGTCCTGTCAGTTGTCAACCTGATAATTTAAATGAGTGAATGGAAATAGATTCCACTAAATGATTAATCAGGCAGTTAAAATACACAACCTGTGATACATATCTCATTAGACTTGCTCCTTTTTACCCTTCTCCAGCCCATATTTTTAGCTTCTTAGAAACCTCTTTCATTGGTGAGATACTTACACAAAATAAGTAGCAATGAGTAGAAAATTATGCAGAAAAATGGACTTGGTCAGATGATCTTCATAGCTTTCTAAGTAACGCAATAAGAAGATGTTTGTAACACCACCATGTGTGATATGTGTCGTGTGTCTGCTTCAGATATGATCTATGATTCTTTTTCTCCTGGGGAAACAGGTGGAGTGAAATGAGTTTTTAATTAACTTTGGTGGTGGATATAATGTTCCGAATTTACAATGCTGGAGGTGAGGCTGGTCGATGATAAAAATGGGAAAGATTTTTCAAGAACACATCTTCAGCAGCTGTAACTTTCTCTCTCCTTTATATGCGACTTGTTCTCTTTTCCTCCACTGTCATTGATGGTGCACACTTAAGTGAGAAACCTACCTAACTGCAAGCAGAGGTAGAAGTACTATATGGTGTCAAATAACCATTTGTATTTCTTCAATAAAATATCTGATGATATATCAATCAGCTGCAGAATTCTTTTCTATTTTTAATAGTAGTATTAGATACATTGGGCATGAGCTCTGTAGTTCTCTATGGTGGGTTTTGACTATGAATATTCTATGGGTGCTCTCTCTCTCTCTCCGTGGAATTCTCCTGGATTTTGGTGGTGGCTCTGTATGAGTAGGGTGAGCTATTTTAGTTAAATTTGAGAATGTAAAATGTATCACTAACTTTACAGCCTAGCAAGATCATATATCACACCATTAACTATGCAGTGGAAAGGTCTTATGGTTAAAGCACAGGACTGAGTGTCAGACCTTGATTCTAGTCTCAGCCCTACCACCAACTCACTATGAGAACTTGGGCAAGTCACTAAGGGCTTGTTTACAGAATGTCTTAGTCCTTGCTGTCTGGGGTGTAAATTCTAGTGCACACCAGTCTATTGTGCACTCATTGGGTCATGTGGACCTTGTTGGTGCATGCAAAAAGTTCCCTACGGCACATTACTGTAATCGTTTTTCATATAGTACTACATTAACATGCACTATGGAAATTTTAGTGCCTACAGCAGGGTCCACATGGGCCAGCTAGCACATAACACGCTGGTGGGCATTAGAATCTACACTGAAGCTAGTGAGGACAAGCCCTTAACCTCTTCTGTGCTTCACTTTATCTATCTGTAAAATGATAATACTTATGTCACAGGGGTATTGAGATTTTCATGCTAATTTTTATGCTTCAGCATGCCTAAAAGTTGCCTGACACTTCCCATTGTAAGACCGTGTTTTCACATAATTATGCCAAACTTCAGTCATTTGTGTTGAAATTCTCCAGGATGAGTGCTTCAGACTGAATTAATTTTGGAAAACTTCAGCAAAAACAGTTAAGCTGTTTCTCAGAATAAGATTCGGGACAAACACATTTCTTTGGACTATATTAAAAAAAAATCATACAGCTGTTTTCTTGAGACGCTTTAGCGCCTCTATGCTTTTAAACAGGAACTTGTAATTTGACAGGGGATTGCCCTGGGGTGAGGTACGTGTCTGTTGCTCTACTTATGAAATTTGACCCAAATTTGGCAGCTAATTTCTCCAAAAATCATAGTTCGTGCATGCTCAGTCAAAGCTTGCTAATTTGGCAGCTAAATTCTCCAGAAACTCCTTCCCGGGGCTGAGCACGACTTTGTATGCAATTTCTGCAGCTAGGGACCACAGTGACTGTGGACAGGGAGACTGTCCCCCTTCTCATACCCAGGCAGCATGGGGAAGGAGGAGCAAGCATCCTGAATCGATAGCAGTGAGGGGGTGGGGAAGGATGGAGGTAGAGGCAGAGGGGCACAGCAACAAGAGAATTTTGAGTTGTGACAGGCTAGGGGGACAGAAATGGGTGGGAAATGGGTATAGCAGCAGGGGATACAGACTAGGGTGAGAGGTTATATGAGGGGAGTAGAGCAAAACGGTTTTGAAATCCAGCATCTAGATTTGAAATTGTTGTTCCTGAGACTCAGCATTTGTTTGCTGTCTAGCTAGTAACTATGAACCCCACTGGCACAGGATATGTCATATTACCTTCTAGTGCAGCGGTTCTCAAACTGGGGTTCAGCCCCCAAAGTGGGTCTTCATCCTCTTTTAATGGAGTAGCCTGGGCTGGCATTAGACTGTCTGGGGCCCGGGTTTGAAGCCTGAGCCCCTCCAACTGGGCAGCGGGACTTGAGTGGGTTCAGGCTTCAATCCCACCTCCGGGGGTCATGTAGTAATTTTTGTTGTCAGAAGGAGGCCGTGGTGCACTGAAGTTTGAGAACCTCTACTCTAGGGGCAGGCTCGTACAGAGGATAACAGGTTCTTTTTTTTAGCATGTGTCAGTGTGGACCCCGCTGTAGGTCCTCAATGTGTGAGAACTGAAGGGTTTTTTTAATATCAGTACAGTAACTCCTCACTTAAAGTCATCCTGGTTAACGTTGTTTCGTTGCTGATCAATTAGGGAACATGCTCATTTAAAGTTGTGCAATGATCCCTTATAATGTTGTTTGGCAGCCGCCTGCTTTGTCCACTGCTTGCAGGAAGAGCAGCCCATTGGAGCTGGCTGGTCGGGGCTTGGTACCAGGGTGGACTGGCAGCCCCCCTATCAGCTCCCCTAAGTTCCCTGTGTGGCAGTCGCCCAGGCTATCAATTGCCGGCAGTTCAGCTGTCCCTCCCCCCACTGCCATGTGCTGCTCCTGCCCTCTGCCTTGGAGCTGCTCCCGGGAGTCTCCTGCTTGTTGTGCAGGGGACGGGGGAAGAGGGAGTCTAATGTCAGGGTGTCCCCTTCCCCCCTACTCCTGACCCCTGCTTGCCCCTTCTCCATATACAGCAGGGTTGGGGCAGGACAGGGCTCAGGATGAAGAGAGCTTGCTGGCCGCAGCTGCTGTCTCAATGTCCTGATTTTTTTTAAAGGCAATGTACTTAGAGTGCGGTCAGCATCCTTAAAGGAGCAATGCACATCTCTCTCTCTCTCTGTCTGTCTGCCATGCTGTCTCCCCTCCCTCCATTCGTGCTGCCTTGTAGAGTGTGAGGCTACATTAATAACAATGTGTTAACCCTTGAGGGCTCAGCCGAATGCTAGTTCATCATTTAGCAGTAAGGCATTTCCTGGGAAATATCCCACCCTCTTCCACTCTCTAACTTCACCACCTCAACCAAACTTCACAATCATCATTGCTGTGTTCAGTATTGAATTGTTTGTTTAAAACTTACACTGTGTGTGTGTGTGTATTCTTATGGGGAAATCGGATTCGCTTAACATCGTTTTGCTTAAAGTCACATTGTTCAGGAACATAATTACAACATTAAGTGAGGAGTGACTGTATATTTTTCAGGGCCGTGCATGTGCCCTGTGCTGCCTCATGCTCCTGAACAAGGGCATAAAGGGCCGGGTGGTCACGACCCTCCCTCTTACCACTCATAATGGTGAGAGAGAACCTGGCAAGTATCGAATCTGCTAGTTTTTAGCTCTGACTGTCGTCTTCAAGACCTCTCAAAGTCTCCAGAACCAGCTCGGAGCCATCTGCTGTATTCAACAGTTGTGAATTATCCAACCCATCTGGACCAAATTCTACTGTTTTGACTCATCTGTATAAACCTCTCTGCACAGGGCTCTTTATCATGGTAGACTTGCAACTTTTGGGCTTCAAAGCCTGTCCATCCTGTGCTGGACTAATCCCACTGAAGGATGGACACAGTAGGGCCGTGGATCTCAACCTTTCCAGACTACTGTACCCCTTTCAGAAGTCTGATTTGTCTTGCGTTACCCCCAAGTTACACCTCAATTAAAAACTACTTGCTTAAAATCAGACATAAAAATACAGACTGTCATGGCACACTACTAATGAAAAATTGCTTATGTTCTCATATTTACCATATAATTATAAAATAAATCAATTGAAATATAAATATTGTACTTTCTGCTCTATATACTATACAATGAAATGTATAAACTAGTCATCTGTATGAAATTTTAGTTTATACTGAGTTTGTTAGTGCTTTTATGTAGCCTGTTGTAAAACTAGGCAAATATCTAGATGAGTTGATGTACCCACTGGAAGGGTTCTGCATAACCCCATGGGTACACATGCCCCTGGTTGAGAACCACTGCAGTAGGGGAGTCACAACCAAATACCGAAAGAAGTTATAAAGAATTTTGCCCTCTGAGTGGGTTATTCTAGAATTGTCTGAAATGGGACTTACTGTGGCTTTCTCTGATACCAACAGATACTGGTCTAGATGGACCAGCAGCCTTAACTGGTGTGACAGTTTCAGTATTTTATATTCGGAATTCTGTGGGCTCATGTGGTGCTGGGAAGAGTTATCAACAGAGCATTTCCCCTGGACCTCACTGTAGGCCCCGTTCCCCCTCTGATTCCTTTGTCATTGGTACTGCTGTACATCTTGCTAGTAGGTGACTGGTTAATTTTTCAAGCCTGGTTAGTATGGTGGTGCTAAATCTAAATAGGAACACAGTGAAGTTCAGGATAGATAAAAATGTGTGTGCAATACTAGTTTTGTTACACACCAGTGAACTTGGAAATGAAACATTTTTTGCTTTATATACTGTGAAAAATAAGTGCATTCTAAATAATGAGAAAGTATAATATATTAAGCCAACATCTAGTACATTTAAAAAAAAAAGAACAAAACTCTGCCTCTTAATCCATTTGTCTCTCTTCCCCCCAACTTCATCCCATTTTTAACAGCTGTGTCAGAGTGATTATTTCTGACTCAAAATGCTACTGTTGCTGCTATGATTGTTTCTGTAAAAAGATGAGGCTCAGGGAACTCTGAATTGCAAATTCGAGGTGAGAGGGTATATCTTATATTGTAAAAAAACAAAAAAGGTTTCTTCTTACTTTGGTTAAACTAACTGTTGACTGACCCCCGGTTAAAATGTGAAGTGAAGACATGGCACCTCAGCTTTTAGCTTAGATTAGCAGCTCAAGATAAAGCCTGTTGGGAGCCTAAAGAGTAACCTTCTTGCTTTTGATACCTATACCTGCCTTATTCAAGGTATGAAACTGACAAGACCTGTAAATGTAGTGGTGGGATTGGGGCCTGAGTATTTCCCTCCAGACAGCTCTCCTGTTGCCTGTGAAGAATAGGGTGTGTGTCTGTAATATTGCCTCTCTTACTTCCTGCTCTTCCATTCGTGGATCCCCACCAATAACTCTCTATACAGCTTCGCTGATAAAGGGACTGGTCTTATCTCCTGATAAGGTAGCGGATAGTCCTTTAGGAAATAATCCTGCTTTCTCTGGGTTCCCTTTGATCAGCCACAGGGAGACTCAGCCAAAGGTAGCTGGGACACTAGGGCTGAGTCTGTCTGCCACCATGGATTTGGGGAATGGGGATATTTGCTTCCTCATCCTAGGGAATTTCATACCCTCTTATTTCTCCCCCTCTTGCAGTGATATTCTGCAGCACTTTGTGAGGCTGACCAATAGTTTTCTTGTTCTCTCCTCTGACCTCCTTTCTTTGTATGAAATAGTGATTAGATCCCCAAAGAAAAAGCAAAAATAAAGGTATTTTCTTAAATTAGAATATGTAGTAATTATTTCTGCATGGCGCTTCATTCCTTTGATAGCCCTTCCTTTATTTTAAAGAAAACTAATCAATAAGTTATACAAAAACGGAAGGAATTTTTCAGAGGCTGGCACGTAACAGTTGGTAGCGCCATTTGGGAGGTTGTGAAGATAGTCATATAAAAGAGAAGGTTCTGAAAAGAGCAGAGTGCTTGGAGAAGGGAAAATGGTTAAAAGACGAATGTTGACTCTCTGCCTTGTGCAACATTCCCTGAAAACATGTAACTTTACACTAACTTCAGAGGACAGCATAAGAGAGCCTCCTGGAAGCCGCAGGTGACTCTTGTTGTTTGTAGCATGAATAATTTGTTTCATGATGGAGAGAATGAAATGCTGCTGTTGGCTCACAAATTCTGAGAGCATGCCAAGATGATTTGCTTAAAAACAAAAGACATTACAGGCAGAGCAGAGAGGAGTGAGGCCATTGCAAGGATGTGATGTTTTCTTAATTTGTCTGGAGGCTTTAGTAGTCAGAGAATGTTGCACTGTTAATTCCCTGAAATTGTGAAGTAAGCGAGCACCTAATAATAGCAAATTACTTAGAAAGTTTATTAAATTTTATGATGCCATTTTCAAGATGTGAGATTTTTACATTTTGTGAATTTATCCCTGCTGGGCAACTAGAAATATAATTTTCTGAGTTCGGAGGCATAAAGATGATTGTGAATTTGGAGTACATTAGCATTTGTTCTGTATTATAAGATGGTGAATGGGGGAAGAATATATTGTGCTACTGGCCATTTTATTTACATACAGAGCTCTTTCATCTCCACCCATCCCCCCCTTCATGTATTCAGTGTGTATTATCAAAGTATGTACAAATATTTATGCCACTTTTAGTAAAGGTTCATAAACTTGAGTTAGCTTTTCTGATTAACTGAGGTTCTAGTAGAGAAGAATTTTTGTATGTTGCTTGTGGTGGTGGTGGTGGTGGTGTTAGTGTTTTTAAGTGACAAAAAGTTTCTGAAACCACACAGCTCCCAGACTTGGTGCTGGTCCCAAAGGGTTTACAAATAAATGTTATCTGGCTAAGTATAGATTGCGATTTCCTATAGTGAGTATCTCCTCAAAGAACTGAATAATATGTGCACTAGATTTTCACAAAAATATTCTGGCTATTGGAAACCAGTTATAAGCTACTTGTTTCACATATATCTCCTCCTCTAAGGTGAATAGAAAGATTTATTATCTGCAAAGTACAGTATATTTGTACTGGTTTGTATCATCTACCCATTCCTCCCTCCCATTACTTACCTTGCAAAAATAGATGATTAACATAACTTTGAATGCTTAAGGCCCTGGTTCAGCAAAGTACTTAAATAGATATGCTTAAGCCCATCCCTATTCAGCTAGGCACTTAAGCATGTACTTAAGGATTTCTCTAGATCAGAGCCTATATCAGATCTATTAGTTGAACTAGAAACATTTGGTGGCATGGGTAAGAGAGAGCTCTGTAGTACCCTTGTGGCGGAACACAACACTTGGAAATATGTAGATCCAGAGCTTGTTCTAGCAATCAGCTTTTTTCCTGCATGAGGATGTTTGGCTGCTGCTATTCATTAGCGAAACTGTGATTTTTGGCATGTGTATCTTTGAGGCAAAGAAAAAGTTACACCCTCTCTCACAAAACTCTTCTTTCCAGACAGAAGGGAGAATGTATAAATGGATAGCTGGCTTCCTTTTCTGTTAGCTTTACCAGTGACCTTTATTGTAGTATGCAGGCAAGATTGAAAAATTGGCACGGACAGGTTGAATATCGCCTTTCCTTTTGTGATCTGGCAGAACTCCTAAATTGTTAGGAAATGAGACTTGACAGTTTATTATTAATTGGAGAACAATCTAACCATGTTATGACTGACTTCAGTCTAATACCCCTAATCAATTGACTCTTGTCAAACTCCAAGGATGGATCACTTTTTTTATGTTATCACTGAAGACTTCAGGAAATGCTGTCATCATTGTCGGGACGTAGAAAGCGAAGATAACAAGGTTTGGGTTTTTTGTTTTTTTTTAAATCTGCCTTTGTTTTGGAATACTATTCATATAATGAAATAATACAAAAGACTGCTTTCAGTGAAAAGAAACTGTTGACAGGTCTAGCTTGGCTGCATTAAACCTGAACTATGTTTTATCCAGTTACGTCTTATGCTTTTGTAACTGAGAACATTTCTATTAAGATGAATGTTGAAGAAAGGTAAAACACTCTAATACTTTTGATTTTTGATCAAATTTATTGATTGCATTTAATGTTCTGAACCTAGTTATTTCTAAACACTATGTGGTAGTTTTTATAAGAAGTAAACATGTCATGTTTTGTCTTTAGTTACATTTTTTTTTTGTGTGGATTATAAAAATTCTTTTACTTTTCTCCTCAACTCAAGCACTACTTCACATAGAGATAATGGTTGCATCTACATAGCTAGGTTTGAGTCAAGTTTTGCACTTAAAGCAGGCATTTAACGTCCTTGTTATGTACGAAAAATAAAATATATGCTCCCCAAAATTTTTTGAGTATATAATGAATTTTCCAACAATTTACAAGTAAAACTGTTAATTAGTTTGATTTAAAAGTAATTAAAATAGGTCCTTTGAGAAATTTAGTAGCAAAGTAGCGGAATAGCAAAGATACTGAAACTTCCCATTTAGTTATAACTCACTGAATTCTTTCACACAGGCCACACATGAACATTTTTGGATTAAGGGTAATTTTTTGCTGCTATTCTTCAGCCTCTCTTGTAATGGAGAATAATTTCTACTTTAGAGAATTCCATGAAGCACTGCTCTTTTTCAAAATGGCTGTAATCTCCTACTGTTGTTAATGGGATCGAGGCCACATGCTGCTTGCTTTCAAAATGACTGCCATCTACCTTTGATCGTAATGGCATCAAGGCAACAGATTACTCCTAACAAAGACACCCATTGTTTTAGCTAATCTGCTTTTCACATTGCTCCTCTCTGCTTCCTGGCAGTAAGGGGTGACATCAACTTCCCATGCAGCTTGACTTTACTCATCTCATAGGACCAAATATACTAGCTTCTTATGGATAGTGTGGTCAAAATTCTCCTCTCCTGTCCCTGCAGCAAGTTAGTCCTGCCTTCCCATTTGCAGAGCTCTCATTTGTAGATCTTAGTGCAGTAGTTAAGACTTGACAGTTGTGTGTTTGTACCGTAGACTATTAGGCCTTGTCTACACTACACAGTTTGACAAAAGTCAGCTGTCGTAGATAAAATAGTGGCAGTGTACTCACTGAAATGCCCCTCCCATCAGCCTAACTCCCTTGCTATGCTGACATAATAAATCCCCTTCAATGAGAGGTGTAAGGCTTATGTTGATGTAGTTAGGGCCACACAGTATCTATGTAGACACTGCGTTCCTTACATTGGCTGCTGGGTCTTCACTCCAAGCGGGGCTGCCACTGTCCCACAGGGTTCCGGCTTCCTGCTGCAAGCATGGCAGCTGACTGGACTCCAGGTGTGGGTCTCCCCGCTGGAGGTGAGAAGCCCCATGCTGCTGCCTCCCCACTTCCAGATGGGAGCTTGATGCAAGAACCTGCTCTGGGGCTGAATCCTGGAGCCATGAACCCAGTTGCCCCCATGGGGCTAAAGCTGGGAGCTGCAGGGTTGAATCCTGGAGCCCCAAGCCCTGGTTCCCCTACAAGGCTGAAGCAGAGAGCCACCATGTGGAAGCCGGGGCTGAAGCTCTGAGCCCAGGCACCCCGCATGGCCTGAACCCTGCTCCCCAGCGGGGCTGTAGCCCAAGACCTTACCCCAGCTTCATCCCCAGGAGGTGGGGCTCAGGCTTCTGGGTCAGCACCTGGGGTGGGGGCCACGCAGCCTGTAGGTCAGCCTCAATGCCTTCTGGCCCAGCACTGGCTCTGCTTTCAGAGACCTGGCATGCGAGGGCTCACTCCTTGGTTTCTGAGTCTGATGCCACCCTTGCAGGTTATGTAGCTCCATTTACTGGGTGTGTCAAGGCTGATTCCCCACTCTGGCACTTCAAGTGTAGGAATTGGGGGCTCGCAAGGATTCTAAAAATTAATACTGGCCACTCCAGGCTTGTGTTAAACTCCCAAGATTACAGCTTCTCTCTGACCTTGGATGGGTAGATGCTGTCACCAGCCAAGTGCAGAACCCCTTTGAAAACCTAGAAAGGCTAACTTAGGAATTCCTTTCTGTGGGGTACCCTCAAGCACGCGCGCTCGCGCTCTCTCTCTCTCTCTCTCACACACACAGCTAAGAAAGAAAAAAAAAGGGAAAGAAAGAAATCAGCTGTTGTTACCAGCTACTTAAACAACATGTGCACAAACCTCTTAAGACACAGAAATCCAATTCTGTTCTTAAAAAAGGTAAATTTTATTAATTAAAAAAAAAGAAAGAAAATACATCTGGGAACTTGAGCATTTGCTAGATTTAAAAAAAAAACTTACAAGAATTAAGTATCAAGAATACCTTTCTTGAAGTCCAGCTTAAAGGTTACAAGCAAAACAAAAAGCACCTGGCATTAGCACAGAGGAAGCCCCAAGCCATGAAGAAATAAAAGAGAGAAACCTAATCACGTCTTCCTAGACATTTCCTGATCTACATACATATCTGGGGTATCAAATGAGTAGTTTCTAGGTATGATACTGATGGGTTTTCATACCTGGCCCAAGCTTCTTACATCATAACTGCTGCCCTGTCCCCTTCTCCCCGGGAGAACAACCACAGACAGACAAAGGGCAAGTTTTTTTCTCAAATTTAAAAAGTTCTAGCCCTCCCATTGGTTCTTTTGGTCAGGTGCCCACTCCCTTCCTTTTACCTATGCAAGCAGTGAGACTTTTAACCCCTTACAGGTAAAGCAAGTAGAGAACAGCTACTAAGAGGGATCTTATAGCTAACTGTTTGGCTGGGTGTCCATAAAAGGGAGCTACCCACCTACCCCTTTCCTTTTTCACTGTTTCAGTGGGAGTAGGATAAGTTACACAGCACCGGGGAAATTGTTGTAAGCATAAACAATAAATATCAGATATGGATACATTTTGAATTCAACCATCAGCTTCAAAACAACAAAACGCACAGAGTGATACCGAACTTCCTTCAACAAGTTCAACCACCGTAAGGGGTGAAGAACACCAAGGAGGTGATGAGAGTAAGAAACATAAAGCTGTTGTTAACCTTGCAAAATTTAGGAAATATGAAGACAACTATTTGAATTTCAGTTTTATTTGTTCTGGAAGTGGAGATATACCTCAACCACAGTGTGTAATTTGTGCACAAGTACTGACCGATGAATGTTTGAAACCCTCCAAATTACAGAGACACTTAATTACAAAGCATGTCATGTATAAGGATAAGCATCGTTCATTTTTTGAGCAAAAGGCCAAGGAACTACTTGATACTAATGGAGTAATGAAATTCAGCACTACTTTGGAATAAAAGCTTTTAAGGTCATCCTACATAGTGGCGCTTAAAATTGCTCAAACAAAAAAATCCCATACGATTGCTGGGACTTTGATAATGCCATGTGTTATTGAAATAACAAAGGAAGTGTTTGGGGAGAAGGCGGCCAAGGTACTGACAAAAATACCAATGTCAAATGACGGATCACTTCTGTGTCAGAAGACATAGTTTCACAGTGTATTGATCGGCTGCATGTCAATGATTTTGCTATACAATTAGCTGAATCCACAGACATTTCACAACGGTCCCATTTACTTGTCTATGTTCTGTGGCACCCTATAGACTAACAGACGTATGGGAGCATAAACTTTTGTGGGTGAATACCCACTTGGTCATACGGCATCTGTATACAGAGGTGAGATGGCTATCTCGAGGCAGAATGCTTCCCTGTATATTTAATCTCAAGGAAGAGTTGTGTACTTTCTTAGCTAATACTGTTCATTGACATACCAAGTCCAGATGCAATTCTTGGCACTCTTCCCTGCATCTTTGGCAATTGTTTCTGTACTGTGGCAGGTGTTGAAAATAATATGTAATTTATATTTGTCCTTGTTATAGATTGCAGTATCAGAACACCAGCTAAGTAGATTGTGATGAATTCCTCCCACAATCACAGGTTGCATGTGGCTTGTGCTAGATGGTTTTTACCAACCCAGACTAATTTTCCATTTTTGTTTTTCTGTTTCCACAGGCTGCCTTGTATCGGCTCAGTGGGGATTGGAATCCTTTACATATTGATCCTGGTTTTGCTGCTCTTGGAGGTGAGATTCGAGGAACACTACCCTTTTTTTTAAATAGTGCTAGGGTTGGGAATGATTTAGTATTAGGTAAAAATAATACTTTTAAGTTTGTCATTTAGTCAACACATTTGAGGTATTTTGTAAAAAAACAAACATACCCCATGACCTTTTAATGCCTCTTCTTAAAACTTAACATTAAATGTTCCCTTTGTCAGTCAAAATAATGTGCAACATTACACTTTTTTTTGGTTACAGTTTATGTACAATCTTTTCCCCCCTAAAGGAAAGCTGGTCTTCCATCTTTCTGTTGGAGTTCCCTTGCATCCCATTCTGCCACTCTCCCTAGTTTTCTCTTAACTTAAAGTCTATAATCTGCAGTTTACTGTCTTAGTTCAAAAAGTTGATGTAATACCCTTTTGAAGGCACTTGTACAAAACTGTTTGGAGAACTGCCATTAGCCCATAGAGTTGGTCATCTTGATAATTTCACATGCCAAACTAAGTAACACCAGGAGTTATTTGTCGATGATATTGCCTGGGGTGGAATGTAATCTAATCACCTGAAAACTGAGTTTTTACAAACACCTTACTGATTGAGCAAAGGCACTTCTGTACTAAGAGATAAGTGGTAGTGTGTACAAGCTCCTGCCCCCCCCTTCTGTCTCTCTATAAAATAATAATTGCATGGATATTGAAACATATCAGCATGAGAGTCCTGTAATTCCCTCACCGTGTGTTAATACACCAGATTCCCATCCTCTCCTCATTCAGATCCCTCCTAAAGACTCGCTGCTTTCAAAACCACTAGTGCATGTGCTTTCAAAAACACTAGTACTCTCTCTACCTCAACAACAAAAAAAGGAAACACTTAAATTAACTCTTAATCTCCCAGTGCATCTTGCTATATCCGGGTGTCTCTTTTAGACAATAAGTGTCTCGGGGGCCAGAGGCTTTTATTATTGTTTTGTACAGCACTGCACTAATTGTTGGTAGTTTACCTTTATTGGTTATTTATTATTTGTTATTAAATTTCACTACAGTCCTTGAGGAGATTCTACTGATCCACTTAATTGTGGGATTTGTGTTGCTCAGCTGCTGATGATGATGATGCAGGTTGGATATTTAAATAGAATCCTACAGTTCCACTCAGAATGGTCTTGGGGAGAGACTCTTTTCTCTGTGAGTAAGAGCCTGTGTTTACATGTTGAGGCCCAATATTAAGAAAACATCCTTACAAAAGAAAAGATAACACAGATTGCGCTACTCCTTTGCTGCCACAAACCTAGACTTGTGCATAGTGCAAGTAGTCTTTTGAAAAGCCAAATGAACGTGGTAGCTAAGAATATCTGTTCATTTGACAGAACCTAAAGAACAGCCACATTGCATTTGAGACAAGGATTTGCTCAGTTCCTTACCCATGTGTGTAAATTAAATAGAAACATATTGAACAAATACCTGAAAAGATTTTCAATAAGGGTTCTTTTAAATTTTACAGTGAATTTGCTTTGGACAAGCTCACATCCTTTTTGTTTTAGATTTCCATGAGCACTTTAAATGATCAAGTTTTTCTTTCACAAATGCATACAGAAAGCAAATGTTAAGCTTATGTGCTTAGGCATTTTAGGATAATGAATTTGAAGCTCACAAATATTGTCACAGAAGGGGTATTTTTATATAATATCTATGCACTTGTGTGGTCCCCATAACTGTGCCATCTGGGCACCTCCCAAGTATTCAAAAATAGAAATAATACTGCTCTCTCCCATGCTTCCTCACTTTTATCCTAGTCTGTAGGAGAAATAGCTTGATTGGTTTGTAGGTTGAGTGCTTGTTAGTATTGGTGTTTTTGTGAGGAAAGCAATGAAGGGAAGTAAAACTGAAGAAATGGGTTTTGCGTTTAGCACTGAAAGTGGTTTCTCTCTTGCATAAATTAGTTCCATAGTTTAAGTGCAGCTCTTGTGAAAGTTCTGTCTCCTACACCCATGAGCTGCCTCATATTGAATGACTGATTCACTGTTCCAGTACAACATTGCTGGCATGGGAGGTTATGATTATGAATTGCAGGACCAAGACCTCAAATTGGTCACTTGAGTGGGGAGTCAGTTCAGAGAGAGAGAAGCATCAAGGTGATATTCACACTAACCTATATTCCTAAGCAAAGAGGCTTCTGCATTTTGTACCAACTGGAATGTTTTCAGCATATGGAACTTAATTCCTCCCTCCTCTGTTTGCCTCACTGGCTCCCATTCCCAGTGTCCTTGCATGTATGAATTGTGATGATCAAGCCTAAAGGTCAAAATCAGTGTTTGATAGGCTAGGCGGCTTCTTCTGACCAGGTAGATGAAACTGGCATCTCTTTGCTACATGGCTATTTGTGTAGCTGCTAGCACTGAGAAATCCAAAAGAGACCCCAAGGCTTCAAACTGACAACAGTCTGAGGCACTCAATGTTTTGAAGGAGGCAGGTTCTTTGAAGTGCATCTCTCATCCTACCAGTATCACCTTTGTCTTGCTTGGATTCAGCTTTAAACAATTGCATTTCATCCAGGCCAATTTTGGGTAGGCAGTAAGAGAGCTAGAAGATAGTGCTATTTATGTTTGGTGTAAAGGACGCACATACGCAGACTTGATTGTTCTCTTCATATTGGTATTGTACCCATTTCTGCTGTGATGCCTACATATGTGCCAATGTAGAGTAACTAAGCTGAGGGGTGGGTACATGTATGGTGTATATCACACACACAATTACATTAAAAGAACATTATTAAGGTTGCAAAGTCAAGCAATAAAATCAAGTTAGTAAATGCCAGAATAAAGGTTGCCTGGGCTTCTTGTCTCAGTTCCATTCTTCTTGCCTATTCCCAGTGTCCATTCTTCAGGCTTCTCATCTCATTCCCAGTCTCCTTGCCCTGCCAGTCCTAGTCTCCATCCCAAACTCCTCATCTGATCTTTCTCTCCTCCCTCCTGGCCACTGGCTCACAGTCCTAGTCTCCTTCTCCAGGCTCCTCGTCCAATCTCAGTTCCCCCACACTCTTTCCCTGGCTCTTTACATCTCAGTGTCTTTGCCCAGCCAGTCCCACTTCCTCACTTGCACCCCATCTCCTTGTCAAATGTGTCTCCGTTTCTCTGCCCCCCCAGTTCCCAGCCCTGGTGTCCTTGTCCAACCAGTCCCAGTCTCTTCTCCCATAAAACCTCCAGTCTTAAGCCTGGTCTACAGTACGCATTTAAACCAGTTTAAGGAGCGTAAAACCGATTTAACACCACACCCGTCCACACTAGGAGGCACCTTATATCGATTTTAATGGCTCTTTAAATCGGTTTCTGTACTTCTCCCCGACGAGAGGAGTAGCGCTAATATCGGGATTAGCATATCGGAATAGGGTTAGTGTGGCCGCAAATCGACGGTATTGGCCTCCGGGCGGTATCCCACAGTGCACCACTGACCGCTCTGGACAGCATTCTGAACTCTGATGCACTGGCCAGATAAACAGGAAAAGCCCCGCGAACTTTTGAAATTCATTTCCTGCTTCCCCAGCATGGAGAGCTCATCAGCACAGGTGACCAGGCAGAGCTCATCTGCACAGGTAACAATGCAGTCTCCTGAGAATCGAAAAAGAGCCCCAGCATGGACTGCACGGGAGGTACTGGATCTGATCGCTATATGGGGAGAGGATTCAGTGCTAACAGAACTGCATTCCAAAAGACTAAATGAAAAAGTATTTGAAAGAATTTCTAAGGCTATGACGGATAAAGGCCACAGCAGGGACTCACTGCAGTGCAGAGTGAAAGTTAAGGAGCTCAGACAAGCCTACCAGAAAACCAAAGAAGCAAACGGAAGGTCCGGGGCAGGTCGAAAAACATGCCGCTTCTATGCTGAGCTGCATGCAATTTTAGGGGGCTGCACCACAAGTACCCCACCCCTGACCGTGGATTCCGAGGTGGGGGTTGTAATCTCTGGCATGTCTGAGGATTATGCGGACGGGGAAGATGAAGAAGAGGAGGACGACCTAGCAGAGAGCACACAGCACTCCGTGACCCCCAGCAGCCAGGAGCTTTTTCTCACCCTGACGGAATTACCCTCCCAAGCCACTACCCCAGACAATGATGCCATGGAAGGGAGCTCTGGTGAGTGTACCTTTGCAAATAGCAAACATTGTTTTTTAAGCAAGCGTTTTTTAATGATTGATTTGCCCTGAGGACTTGGGATGCATTCACAGACAGTATAGTTACTTAGAAAAGTTTGTTAACATGTCTGAGGATTGAGCGGAAATCCTCCAGGGACATCTCGATGAAGCGCTCCTGGAGGTACTCCAGAAGCCTTTGCAGAAGGTTTCTGGGCAAGGCAGCCTTGTTCCGCCCACCATGGTAGGACACTTTACCACGCCATGCATGTAGCAAGTAATCAGGTATCATTACATGGCAAAGCATAGCTGCGTATGGTCCTGGTGATTGCTGGCATTCAAGAAGCATCCGTTCTTTATCTCGCTGTGTTATCCTCAGCAAAGTGATATCGTTCAGGATAACCTGGTTAAAAATCAGGAATTTAAGTAAGGGGGATGGACATTTTCCTACTGGGTTCGTGGACTGCAGCAGCTTAAAAAAAAATCCTTTCCTGCACGTAGCCAAGCGGGGGGATGGGAGGAGTGAAATGCCGATGATCTTTTTCGTGATGGGTCAGCGGGGATCTTCCCCAAGCTACCAGCCACGCAGTGGGTGGGGGGGTGGGAAGGGTGTTGATTAGCAGGGAGCTAGCATGGTATTAGCCATGCGTTGGGGGGAGGGGTAAATCACTGCAGAAGCCGAAAGACAGTGGCTTACCATGGCCGCATGCAAGCTGAATTCTGATGCCTGGACCTGTGTCTGTGAGATCTGTAACTTCAGAGCTGCAGGCACTCAGTATTAAGATGAAAAATGCGACCTTGTGGGGAAATCACATGTGCTATGTAAGGTGAATAGTGCTGTTCACTGTGAAAGAGTATAACCATTGTTGTGTAAAATGTATCTTTTTAAATATTTCTCTCCCTCATGCAGCTGCAAATTTTTCAAGCATCCCTCCTCCATCCCAAAGGCTAGCACAGATAAGGAGGAGGAAAAAGAAGACGCAAGATGAAATGTTCTCGGATATTATGGAAGTTACACGCAAGGAAAGAGCTCATCTGAATGAGTGGAAGGACGTGGTATCAAATTACAGGAAAGATGCCAGTGAACGTGAGGACAGGAGGGACACCCGAGATGAGAGGTGACGGCAGGAAGACCGGCAGGAAAATCAGCGGTGGCGGCAGGAAGATCAGCGGTGGCGGGATGCAACTCTGGGGCTGCTGCGTGATCAAACTGACATGCTCCGGTGTCTGGTGGAGCTTCAGGAACGGCAGCAGGATCACAGAGTGCCGCTGCAGCCCCTGTATAACCACCCTCAACCCTCACCATGTTCCACATCCTCCTCACCCAGACGTGTAAGAACGCGTGGGGGGGAGGCTCCGTGCACCCGCCCACTCCACCCCCCGTGGACAGCCCAACCAGAAGGCTGTCATTGCTGTGAAATTTTTTTACTGGCCTTCTCCATCCCTCCTATCCTCCTCCCAAACCACACCCTTACTTCTCTCCCTCTTGTTATAATGAATTAATAAAGAATTCATGATTTTTAAACTATAGTGACTTTATTTGCATAAGTAAGCTGTACTCGAAGGGGGAGGGTGAGTTGCTTACAGGGAATGAGTCAATCAAGGGGGGTGGGTGTTCATCAACAAACACAGCAGTCACACTGTACCCTGGCCATTGATGAAGCTCGTTTTCAAAGCTTCTCTGATGCACACAGCTTCCTGGTGTGCTCTTCTAATCTCCCTGGTGTCTGGCTGCGCGTAATCAGCAGCCAGGTGATTTGCCTCAGCCTCCCACCCCGCCATAAAGGTCTCCCCCTTACTCTCACAGAGATAGTGGAGCACAGAGCAAGCAGCAATAACAATGGGGACATTGGTTTGGCTGAGGTCTGAGCGAGTCAGTAATGTGCGCCAGCGCGCCTTTAAACGGCCAAATGCACATTCCACCACCATTCTGCACTTGCTCAGCCTGTAATTGAACAGATCCTGACCACTGTCCAGGCTGCCTGTGTATGGCTTCATGAGCCATGGCATCAAGGGGTAGGCTGGGTCCCCCAGGATAATGACAGGCATTTCAACATCCCCAACTGTTGTTTTCTGGTCTGGGAAGTAATTCCCTTGCTGCAGCCATTTAAACAGAGTAGTGCTTCTGAATACGCGAGCGTCATGAACCCTCCCTGGCCATCCCACGTGGATGTTGGTGAAACGTCCCTTGTGATCCACCAGTGCTTGCAGCACCATTGAAAAGTACCCCTTCCGGTTTACGTACTGGGTGCCCTGGCGCTCCGGTGCCAAGACATGGGATATGGGTTCCATCTATCGCCCCCCCCCCCCACAGTTAGGGAATCCCAGTGCAGCAAAGCCATCCACTATGGCCTGCACGTTTCCCAGAGTTGCAACCTTTCGTAGCAGCAGCTTAGTGATTGCTTTGGCTACTTGCATCACAGCAGCCCCCACAGTAGATTTTCCAACTCCAAATTGATTCTCGACTGACCGGTAACTGTCTGGCGTTGCAAGCTTCCACAGGGCTATCGCCACTCGCTTCTCTACTGTGAGGGCTGCTCTCATCTTGGTATTATGGCGTTTCAGGGCAGGGGCAAGCAAGTCACAAAGTTCCATGAAAGTGCCCTTACGCATGCGAAAGTTTCGCAGCCACTGGGAATCGTCCCACACCTGCAACACAATGCGGTCCCATCAGTCAGTGCTTGTTTCCCGGGCCCAAAATCAGCGTTCAGTGGATAGAATCTGCCCCATTACCATCAGGATCTCCAAAGCGCAGGGGCCCGCGGTTTGAGAGAATTCTGTGTCTACATCCTCATCACTGTCATCGCCACGCTGCCGTATCCGCCGCCTCATCGCCTCGGATTGAAGGTCCTGGTTCACCATAGACTGCACGAGAGTGTGCGAGGTGTTTAAAACATGCACGATTGCAGTATTGAGCTGAGCAGGGTCCATGCTTGCTGTGTTATGGCGTCTGCACAGTTCACAAAGCAAAAAAGGCACGAAACGGTTATCTGCTGCTTTCAGGGAGGGAGGGGTGAGGCTTTACCCAGAACCACCCGCGACAATGATTTTTGCCCCATCAGGCACTGCGATCTCAACCCGGAAATGCCAAGGGGCAGGGGAGGCTGCGGGAACTATGGGATAGCTACGGAATAGCTACCCATAGTGCAATGCTCCAGAAGTCGATGCTAGCCTTGGACTGTGGACGCACACCACCGATTTAATGTGTTTAGTGGCCGCGCGCACTCGATTTTATACAATCTATTTTGCTAAACCGGTTTCTGTAAAATCGGAATAATCCCGTAGTGTAGACGTACCCTCAGTTTCACCAGACTCCTTGTTCCAGTTTACTTTTTTGTCTCCTCCCATGTCCAGCTATTGTCCCCTCTTCAGATGAATCATATGGCTTCCTCCTCTACACTCCCTGGATGCCAGCAGGAGTACATTGAGAGGCAGGAGAGACAAGCTCCCTGCTCTTAAGTTCAGTACCTGGTGCATGCCTCTACTCGCATGGCCAGGAGCAGCCATTACAGGGAAAATCCAGCTTTGCCCCTGAGCTCCTGACCTAGAAGGGAGCATGCTCAGTTGTGGTCTTGATTCATGCACAGTCCTGTTGCTGTGAGTGTCTCGAGCATGCTCAGCGGGAACAGTCTTCGGAGATTTTAGCTGTTACACTCTAGCTAGTCAGTACCAAGTATGCACGAACTGCCATTTTTTTCGAAGACTTATAACTTGGCCACATTTGGGTGGATTTTCAGAGAAATGGCAAAAGTCACATTGCTGACACAAAGACTATCCTCTGTCAATTTTCAGATCCTTGTTCTAGCGCCTAGTAGGGTGACTTAGTGTCCAGTTTTTGACTGGAATACCAGGTCGAAAAGGGACCCTGATGGCTCCAGTCAGCGCCGCCAACTGGGCCATTAAAAGTCTGGACAGCAGTGGTGTGGCACTAAGGCAGGCTAATCCCTACCTGTCCTGGGGCACTGCGCTGCGGCCTGGAAGCAGCCAGCAGGTCCAGCTCCTAGGCCAATGGGAGCTAGGGGGAGCGGTGGCTGCTGCAAGAGCAGCACGCACAGAGCCTCTCTCTCTCCACCCCCCAAGCAGTGCATCTGCTGTCCACATCCAGTGCGCACGCAACACGGTGTCAGGACAGGCAGGCAGCCTGCCTTAGTTGCCCCCCTTCTGCGCCACTGACTGGGAACTGCATGAGGTAAGGCCGTGCCCCAAGCTCGAGCCCCAGCCCTCATCCCTGAGCCCACCCTCAGCCCAGAGCCTTCAGTCACCCCAACCCCCTGCCCCAGCCCTGAGCCCCCCCAAAACCTGGAGCCCCCTCTTGCACCCTAAACCCCATATTCCTGGCCCCAGTCCAGATCCCTCACTCCCCCTGCACCCCAACCAACTGCCCCAGCCCTGAGCCCCCCCAAACCTGGAGCTCCCTCTTGCACTCTAAGCCCCTCATCCCCAGCCCCAGTCCAGAGCCCTCACCTCCTCCTGCATCCCAATTCCCTGCCTCAACCCTCCTGCATTCCGAATCCCTTGGCCCCAGCCTGGAGCCCCCTTCCATGCCCCAAACCCCTCATCCCCAGCCCCACCATCGAGCCTGCACCCCTGGCCCAGAGCCCTCATCCCCTCCCACACCCCAACTCCCTGTCTTATCCCACAGCCCTCTGCTACACGATAAATCCCTCAGACCCACCCCAGCCTGGAGCACCTTCCTACACCCCAAACCCCTCATCCCATCCCCAACCCCAGCCCGGAACCCATACCCCTTCCTGCATCCCAGGCCCCTGCCTCAGCCCAGTGAAAGTGAGTGAGGGTGGGGTAGAGCAAGCCACTGAGGGAGGGGGAATGTAGTGAGCGGGGGGCATGGCCTCAGGGAAGGGACGGGGCTAGGGTGTTCGGTTTTGTGCTGTTAGAAAGTTGGCAACCCTAGCGCGTAGAGCCACTAGTGCTTTTCCAAAAAAAGTTTGCCAGTATTTTTTTAATGTAGATAAAAATCGTATTTTTCCCTAGCCTTGTTCTCAGAAATGGCTGAACTGTTTTGGCTGAAATTTTCCTAAAAATTAATTTTGAGGTGAACATCCAGCATAGAGAATTTCAGCCCAAACAGTTAAAGTTGGTAAAGCTGTAAGCACCTGAAAACAGCAACTTATAATGGGACGTGCCAGGCAACCTCAATAGGTAGCGTAACTAGCCCTACCTGTAGTCTCCATTCATATTTAAATATATGTATATAATTATAGAAGCTATATAGTCATTAAGAAAAATATTCTCTATTTGAATGTCTCCTTGTTTCCATAGATTATCAGCTCTTCAGGACAGGAATCATGTCTACTTCTGTGTCTTGCGTTGCATATACCATAATAGGTTGCAGTTCTGATTGGAACTTATGTTACTATAATATAAATAATAAATGATAACAAAGGCTATTTCAATGGGATACTCCCCAGTTCTCTATTTATGTGTCTCATTTAATGTGAACTAATATTAACAACAAGTGGAAGGAATGCAAACAAAATAGGGAAATATATAAATATTATTTAACCTGTTGAGATAAAGTTGTATTCAAGTTGCCAAGGCCCCATGAAATTCATCCTGGGATACATAAGGAATTAGCTGATGCAGTCTAGCAATTAACTTCAAGAACTCATGGAAGATGCGTGAGGTCCCAGAGGACTGGAGAAGGGCAAATGTAGAACAGATCTATGAAAAGGGGAACAAAGAGGACCCAGGAAATTATAGAGCAGTCAGACTAACTTCACTACCTGGAAAAATACTGGAACAAATTATTAAATATCAATTGGTAGGCACCTAGGGGATAACAGGATTATAATGAAAAGCCAGCATGGATTTGTCAAGAACAAATCATGGCAAACAACCTAATTTACTACTTTGACAGAGTTACTTGCCTAGTGGAGAGTGGGGAAGCAGTAGATGTGATAAATCTTGATTTTTAGTAAGGCTTTTGACACAGTCCCACAGGACATTCTCATAAGCAAACTAGGGAAATGCAGTCTAGATGAAATTACTATAAGGTGGGTGCACAACTGCTAGAGAGATCTTACTCAAAGAGTAGTTATCAATGGTTCACATTGAACTCGGAGTATCAATCAGTGTTCCACAGGGCTCAGTCCTGGGCCCGGTACTATTCAATATTTTCATTAATGACTTGGATAATGGAATACACAGTTTGCTTATAAAACCTGTGAATGACCCCAAGCTGGGAGGGGTCGCAAGCACTTTGGGGGACAGGATTAGAATTCAAAACAGCCGTGACAAATTGGAGAATCTGAAATTAACATGTTGAAATTGAGTAAAGACAAATGCAGTATTTCACTTAGGAAGGATAACTATGCAAATGCAAAACAGCAAAATGGGGAATAAGTGGCTAGGTAGTACTGCTGAAAAGCATCTGGGGGTTATAGTGGATTACAAATTGAATATGAGTCAACAATGTGATGCAGTTACGAAAAAGGCTAATACCATTCTGGGCTGTATTAACAGGAGCATTGAATGTTAGACTGCGGAAGTAATTGTCGTACTCTTCATGGCACTGGTGAGGCCTCAGCTGGAGTATTGTGTCCAATTCTGTGTGCCACACTTTAGGAAAGATATGGACAAATTGGAGAGAGTCCGGAGGAGAGTAATAAAAATGGTGACAAGTTTAGAAAATCTGAGCTATGAGGAAAGGTTTTAAAAATGGGGTATGTTTAGTCTTGAGAAAAGAAGACATAAGCAGTCTTCCAGTATGGTAAGGGCTGTTATAACGAGGACTGTGATCAGTTGTTCTCCATGTCCACTAAAGTATGACAAGAATTAATGGTTTTAATCTGCAGCTAGGCAGATTTAGGTTAGATATTAGGAAAACCTTTCTAGCTCTAAGGGTAGTTAAGCTCTGGAAAAGGCTTCCAAGTGAGGTTGTGGAATCCCCATCATTGGAGGTTTTTAAAAACAGGTTGGACAAACACCTGGCAGGGATGGTCTAGGTTTACTTGGTCCTGCCTCAGCATAGAGGACTGGACTTGATAACCCTTTGAAGCCCCTTCCAGCCCTACATTTCTATATAACAAAGTAGGCCCTTGAAAAAGGAGAGCAAAACATGTACATTAAAACAAAAAAATGTTTTTGTTTTTGTTTGTTTTAAACAGGATTTCAGAAACCCATACTGCATGGATTGTGTTCATTTGGTTTTGCTGCCAGGCATGTTTTGAAGCACTTTGCAAATAATGATGTGACCAGATTCAAGGCAATTAAGGTCTGTTCTTGGCAGTTAATTTCTTTTCCTTGATTATTCTGCTATTAAGGAGTAGTTCCTGTTAATTACATTTCCTAAGGTGGAAACAGACTTTAGGTTTGTCCATGCAAACTTACTTTAAATCAGCTTGCCACAATGACAGTACTAATTTTGCTTTTACTTAATACTCTATGTATTTTCATGGCTGTAGCTAGTTTCTATAAATATTACTAGTAGGGCTGTCAATTGCAGTTAACTCACGCAATTAATTCAAAAAAATTAATTGTGATTAAAAAATTAATGGCAGTTTTAATCGCACTATTAAATAGAATACCAATTGAAATGTATTAAATATTTTGGATGTTTTTCTACCTTTTCAAATATATTGTTTTCAATTACAACACAGAATACAAGTGCTCATTTTATATGATTTTTACAATATTTGCACTGTAAAAATGACAAAAGAAATAGTATTTTTCAATTCACCTCATACAAGTACCATAGTGCAATCTCTTTATTGTGAAAGCACAACTTACAAGTGTAGATTTGTTTTTTTACATAACTGCACTCAAAAAATAAAACAATGTAAAACTTTAGAGCTTATAAGTCCACTCGGTCCTATGTCTTGTTCAGCCAATCACTAAGAGAAACTAGTTTGTTTACATTTACGGGAGATAATGCTGTCCGCTTCTTATTTACAATGTCATCTGAAAGTGAGAACAGACATTCACATGGCACTTTTGTAGCCAGCATTGCGAGGTATTTACGTGCCAGGTATGCTAAACATCCGTATGTCCCTTCATGCTTTGGCCACCATTCCAGAGGACATGCTTCCATGCTGATGACACTCGTTAAAAAAAAAATGTGTTAATTAAACTTGTGACTGATCTCCTTGGGGAGAATTGTATGTCTCCTGCTTTGTGTTTTACCCACATTCTGCCATATATTTCATATTATAGCAGTCTCAGATGATGACCCAGCATGTTGTTCATTTTAAGAACACTTTCACTGCAGATTTGACAAAACACAAAGAAGGAACCAATTTGAGATTTCTGAAGATAGCTACAGCACTCGACCCAAGGTTTCAGAATCTAAAGTGCCTTCCAAAATCTGAGAGGGATGGGGTGTGGAGCATGCTTTCAGAAGTCCTTCAAAAAGCAACACTCCAATGCAGAAACTACAGAACCCGAACCACCAAAAAAGAAAATCAGCTTTTGCTGGTGGCATCTGTCTCAGACAATGAAAATGAACATTTGTTGGTCTGCACTGCTTTGGATTGTTATTGAGCAGAACCCATCGTCAGCATGGACGCATGTCCCCTGGAGTGGTGGGTTGAAGCATGAAGGGACATACGAATCTTCAGTGCATCTGGCACGTAAATGTCTTGCAATGCCGGCTACAACAGTGCCATGCGAACGCGTTCTCACTGTCAGGTGACTTTGTAAACAAGAAGTGGGCAGCATTATCTCCTGCAAATGTAAACAAACTTGTTTGAGCGATTGGCTGAACAAGAAGTAGGACTGAGTGGACTTGTAGGCTCTAAAGTTTTACGTTGTTTTATTTTTGAATGCGGTTATTTTTGTACATAATTCTCCGTTTGTAAGTTTAACTTTCATGATAAAGAGATTGCGCTACAGTACTTAAGTGAATTGAAAAACACTATTTCTTTTATTTTTACAGTGCAAATATTTCTAATAAAAATAAATATAAAGTGAGCGCTGTACACTTTGTTCTGTGTTGTAATTGAAATCAATATATTTGAAAATGTGGAAAATATCCAAAAATATTTTTATAATAGTATTCTGTTATTGTTTAACAGCATGATTAATTGCAATTAATTTTTTTAATCTTTTGACGGCTCTAATTACTAGATAATCTGCTTTGACAATTACATGTTTTCTGAACTTTTTTTCTATTTCAATTGATTTTATGCTCTAGATTGCATATTTGGATACATGCAAATCAGTATTACTGCTGAATGTTTTTATTTAGAAATGTATATTTTATTTAGAAATAAATAAGGCTATCTGAACCCTTTCTTTTTGCAGGTTCGTTTTGTAAAACCAGTCTTTCCGGGACAAACTCTGCAAACAGAGATGTGGAAGGAGGGAAACAGAATTCACATTCAAACCAAGGTCAGAAGAGTGAGACTCAGGCTGTGGGCTTTAGCAAAGGATGTTAAAAGTATTTTTTTTTCTGTTGCGGGAACAAAATGGTTCTTCAATCATAGCTCTGAAGAAAAGAAGTCTTTATCACTTCACCTCATTTCTCCATTTAATAATAGTTTTCTGTTGTCATCAAGATTGCATATGCAGTTGCTGGAAATAACATTGTCTATAAGAACTCATTAATTTAGGGATTTTTATAGCATTAAGATTCCAAATTAAGTGCATTGTACTGCTTTTATAAATCTAGCTTTTGAGGTTTATATATATTTAATGATGGGAAAAATGTGAAAACTGCAAGTGGTTATCTTCAATGCCTATATCTTAGGCCTTGTCAACGCACACATTTTTACCTGTTTAGCTGAACCACTTTAGCTGAACTGGTGCAAACCTATGGGTAGATGCTATTTTGTTATGGTTTAGCTTAAACCTGTTCTGAAGGTCTTTTCTACCAGAAGAGCTGCACCAAGTTAACTTAAACTAAGCCTTAATAAGCCTGGTTTAAACCAAAATGAGTGTGTCCCCACAATCTTGTGTACTGGTTTAACTAAACTAAACTAACTAAATCAGTTTAAAATCATGCCATAAGTTAAATTGGTACCTCTGTGTGCATAGCCAAGCCCCTAGACATGATATGAATCATTTTGGGTTTACAGTTTTTCCTTGGCTGATTTCATCAACACAATAAATGAAACTGCCGATTTCTTGGATATTCTTGCCACTTACATCTTCAAGCTTTTTATCTCTCTTATCAAACCTGTTGTGTCTGAGTCAATTCCCTTCTCCCTCCTCTCCATCTCATCTTATCAGGCAGTGTAGATTTGCTTTTCTTTCTCTACCGCTTGAGCATCTTGCAAGGGGAAGCAGTGCCGTAATATTAAGCGAATTCATCAACTCAAATGTGTGTGTGTTGTGCATGTCTACTGAAGGTTTCTTGTAGTTTCTCTGTATTTCATATATTATTTTAAAATACTAAGCTGTTAAGTATAGTACAGTTAGGTTTTTGGTGCTTAGGCTGGAAGTCTTTGGATGCCTTAATAAAATACTGTAATGTTCATGATGGCCAGGGTGTGCTCGCCACTGTGCACGTATTAGGGAAAAAGACCCTACCAACTCTTTCAAGGATCTTATGTTCTGATCAGCAGATGAGCTTATTTCAAAGAGATACAAAACTCCTGGGGAAGGGAAAAGGAACCAGGCATACATTTTGTTCTCACACATGTAGATTGCTGGATTAAAGTTCACAGACTTTCAGGAACAAGCAGCAGTTGGCATCCCAGCCTTGCATTACCTCACCTTTAATTATTTTCAAAAGTTTCAACAAAGAATACTTATACATTAGTCCTAAACTTCAGCGAAGCACCAATGCAAATATTAATGTATTCTAAAACATTGTATATAGGCCATCCTATTATAGGTTTTATGAACCATCAGTAATGATACAGTTTAGTCACAGAGGTCACAGCAGTCACTGATTCCATGACTTTACCATACCTCCGTGTCTTTTGCTTCAGCTGGGACCGTGCCCCTCTGGCCCTCCTCCCCTGGCATGGCTGGAGCCAGGAGGGCTATGCTCCCCTGCCCCACACCTGGGACTGGAGCCAGGATTGGGTGGGCCCCCATACCCGCTCGGCTTCCACCAAGGCTGCAGCTGCTCCCCAGTTATTTTTAGTGAAGTCACAGACAGGTCCTGGGCTCCCGTGAATTTCTGTGACGTGTCCATGATTTTTATTAAAAATAACTGAAAAAATCTTAACCTTAACCATCAGTTACTTAATATTGGATTTATTAAGTCAGCTGTGTGGAAAGGTTCCAGGTCAGGATATATGATTACTAGGCCAATTGGAGGCCTCTGTTTGGATATTTGTGATCTCTGCTTAGTTTCCCTTATCTATTTTATTTTATAGCAAGAGGTAGCTTAGGTACCTGACAGTATAAATTACACATAGTCCCTGCCCCAAGGAGCTTATGCTTTCACATAGAATGCAGTGAAGGAAACAACAAAACAAGAGGGAAGGATGGAGTCTTGTCAGTAAGATTCTGCAATTATTCAACAACAGGCTTGTGCACAACATTTTTTAACAAATACTATTTAAATGAATCTATAGTCTCTTTTTAAAGAGGCAATGTCAAGTTGAAATCCAATTCTTAGAAAAAATGAGTTCTGTCATTTTTATCATTTCACAGCAAAGAATCCATTTTCCTATTTCTTAAAATATTTGAGTTCTTCTCTGTTGCTGCCTTAAAGACCCACAAAGGTAGTGAAACTGACTACACACAAACTGCTGTCAAAAGCATATGTGCATAAAGTAAATAAACAGAAAAATAGAGCAAGATCATTTCTCTTTGAACTATTTCAGGGCTTGTTTACACAAACATTTGGTTCACGGTAAGCTGGGATGTGAATCTAGCCTGTCCCTGTGGACCCTGCTAACATGTATTAACAATTTGTTAATGCTCTTTGATCTAGTCTTTGAAACAGGACTAAATCAAAGCGCATCAATAAAGTGTTAATGTGCATCAGTGGTGTCCACAGAGACAGGTAGTCAATGGTAGGCTAGTGCAGGGTAGATTCATGTCCCAGCTTGCTGTGAACTTATTATTTATGTAAACAAGTAACCTTACCTGTCGTTTGTAACAACAGATGTACATTTTCAAATAAAAGCATGATTTTTAAGTTGATGGTTAAGTTGGTGTCTTTTTAGGCCAAGGGGAAATATTTTTCCTTATCCAAAAAAGTAAAGCTTAAAAATTCCTTAGAAAAGAAATATAATTAAATTGCTCTAGCCATGCTTGTTAAATAGTGTAGTAGTAGCATGCGCTTAGTGCTCATTTGAACAAATAGTCTATTTGTAGTCTATTTGTTCAAATAGTCTATTTGTAGGTCCATGTCCCAGCATTGAAGCTATGTCCTTGAAATAATTTGATCTGACAGTTGAAGATGTAGTGCTCTTTAGTGGATAGAGCACTGGACCGGCACTCAAAAGAACTGTCTGGGTTCCATTCCCAGCTCTGCCATTGGCCTGTTCATTGAACCTGGGGAAGTCACATCACTGTTGTGCCTCAGTTTGTAAAATGGAGATAATACTAACCTTTTTAAAGCACTCTGAGATCTACTAAAGAAAAGCGTTATATAAAAGCTATTTTATTTGTGTCCTGCTATTATGGCCTTATCCAGAAAATCTGTGGTGGTAATTTTAATAGAAAAACATCATAATAATAATATTTGGGCTTTCTTTATGCATCAAAGCAAGCATAATTGTTCTTTTTAGGACTGTTTGTAAAAGCAATACTTTCAAATTTACTTCAAACTTTATTTTCCTTTGTTTTTTTCCTTTGCTGGAGCTTTTTAAGTTTTGTTTTTTTAATCTGTGACGTAAGACATGAGAGAGATCGCTTGGTCGCTTTAAAATGTAGCTGTTTTTTGGTCAGTATAACTCTTCTTCCTTTACTTGGCATGTTCCACTCAGAATATGAATTTTCGTTTAATAGGTCAAAGAAACTGGAGAAGTTGCTATTGCAGGAGCATATGTAGATCTGACATCAACCCTCGATAAACCTTCAGCTAAAGAGCCCATTAAGGTAGGGGAAAAAGACACTCAGATGGATCAACTTGTGGAGAAGCGCACTTAGGTTTTACTTTTGAAAGAATGTACAAAATACTAGACTTAGGAGAAAAAAATACTGTGTACATTTAGAAATGAGTATCCTTTTATAGATTGAAGGGAAAATGGACAGAAAGACAGAGGAAGAGTTAAAGTCAAGATCCACAATACAGGAGAAGAAAGAAGGAAGGGACAAATTAAAAAAAAATGCAGATAAAAAGGAGTGAGAAATGTTTATTTTGTAGAAAAGGGTTGGAGGCTGCTCAAGTGAATAACTCTCACCAAGGTGAGTAAGGGGTTCACAATATAGCTCCTGGGGGTGTGTGTGTGTGTATAGGCATTTGCTTTGATGTACCTAGATGATATGATTGTCAGGGTGGGGCACAGACTAGATTGTAAATGGGAGAGTTGGGGTGCTTGTCAGGGCCTCTGAAGACCTGGGGATAATACTTCACTACCTCATAGGGGGGTTCTGAGGACAAATGCATTAAAGATTGTGAGGTGCTCAGATACTATGGAAATGGAATTATAGAATATGTAAGACAGGTTCCTAGAAAACTTTCTCCTTACACCTTCTCAGCCTTTCAGTCATGTGGCATATTGGAGAGTCTCATCCTTCCTGTTTTAGATTTCTTTGATGGCATGATAATAAGCCAGGTATAGACAGTCTTGTTCCTCATAGTGGTGTCCCGTGGTTCTGTTCCCAGATTCATCCAGATTGTATTCAGCACTACTGTGGCTAAATAGTTTGTTTCCATTTGTCTGCCTCACATTCACATCTGATCATACCACATCATCCCTATTCCAGTTCACATTTGCAATGTGCCTACCTTTGGCAATTGTATACTGTCAGCAAAAATCCTTTTTGGATGCAACCCATTGTAGACCATCTTAGTTTTTCTTTAAGGTTGGTAAGGGTTGTTTTTTTGTATAGTTGTCTCTTAAAAGTACAGTATTTCTACTCCTTATCAGATTTGTCTTTTATCAGACAATAACGCCTATCCCAAAATGTAGAAACAAGTACAATAAACTGTTAGGCTTAGAATTTGAAGTTCATAGCAATGACATTCTACCTTGTATTTCATGCCAAAGTGTTGCTAAAGTTCCATTATAGCATATATCCTATATTACGTATAAGAATGACATGAAAAGAATATTAAGGCTACAAAATCAAGCCCTCAAAAGTTAGGAAATGTCAGAATTAAGCTTGCCTGTGCCACCTCCCTGCTCTCAGTTCTGGTGCCCAGTACTACAGTGGCACCCCCATTGTTATGGGGAGCAATTGCAGGGAAAAGCCTGAATATTCCCTGCAGTCCAGGGCTAGATCATGCCCAGTACAGATGGAATGTTCAGAGAATTTAGCTGTCAAACTCTAACACGTCTCTAAGCAGTGTCTGCAAACTGGGTTTCAGAGGCTTGTAACTTGACTACATTTTGACAAATTTTCAAGAGGATGACAAAAGGGGCAGCTCTTAGACCAGAGGGATTCCTGTGACAAATTTCTAGTCCCTGCTCCAGAGTGTGGAGGTGCTAGAGCTTCTCTGTGAAGTGGTTGTAAGAATTTTTTAACATAAGCAAAACAGCTTACATTTCTCTGACCTTGTTCTGAGAAATGGCTGAAGCATTTTTGCTCAAATTTTCCAAAATATTTCAGCCTAAGGCAGACAGCCATCATGGAAAACTTCGTCCTGAATGGTTGAAATTTGAAAAAGTTATAAGCAATTGAAAATGATGTGTTATAATGGAATGGGTCAGGCAATCTTAATGTTAGGTAATGCTCATTGCAACACTTACAATATCTATATACACCTACGTACAGTAAGGTGAATAAAAGATATCATGGCACCTTTAACTCTGCCTAAGTCCGACAACTGGACTGTAGGATGAAATGTAGTAGATAAAAATGTTAATATTGGAGCAGCTTGCTAAAATGTAAAAACTTATCCATTAAACCATGTATCTTTTAAAAAGTGTCAAAGGCTTACAAAAGACTAACTGGATGCAAAATGTAAATATTTAAGTTTAGTTACATAATAGCTTAAATTTAACATTAGTCAAACAGTGTAACACCAAAAGCACTCGATATAGCATATACATTTGACTGTCCAAGGCAAAATGAATACACTGAAACTTTATAAATCAATCTATTTTTTGAAAGTTAATATGTTGAAAATAAAAGCAATCAATTTTTTAGATGATGCCTTATTCTATAACTCGTGTATACAATCCCTTGTGGGGCGGAAGCCATGATTACACTTCAGATAAATTAAAAGGTAATTTATAAGGCTTTTAAGATATGCTTTCCCCTCAGGATTATTTAAATTACGAAGATAAATCACAAGAACTATAAAGGTAACTTGTGAAATAGTTCTCAGGAACGGTTCCACACATTTTTTTTTTCCAGATAGAATTTACGGTCTAATGTAGACATGCTGGATGTGATTATTGCGTGTGGAGGGAGACATCCCTATCTTACAGTAACTCCTCACGTAACGTCCTAGTTATGTTCTTGAAAAATGCAACTTTAAGCAAAATGATGTTAAGCGAATCCAATTTCCCCATAAGAATTACTGTAAATTAGGGGGGTTAGGTTCCAGGGAAATTTTTTTCACCAGACAAAAGGCATTATATATGTATACAGTAAAAGTTTTTAAAATAATTTAAAAAAATAATTTAATACTTTATTCACCAATGATGATTGTGAAGCTTGGTTGAGGCAGGGGCGTAGCGGGGTCAGGGCACGGGGGCTTGCCCCACGCCGCCCACTGGGAATTCCATCCAGGGAGCGAGGTGGAGGCGCAGGGACTTGCCCAGTTCTGCCCTGGCTCATGCTGGGGAGTGGGGTCAAGGCACGGGGACTTGCCCTGCTCCACCCACCCGAAATTCCAGCCAGGGTGCAGGCAAGCTCCTGTGCCAAGCAAGGTTATAAGTTAATCCGCGGGTATCCGCTTTATATCCATGGCTATCCATGGACCATTTCTGTGGATAGCAGTGCAGATGCAGATACAAATTTTGTATCCACGCAGGGCTCTGATGGTAAGAGTTGGGTGGGCAGCTGTGAGGAACTGCAGCGGGAGGCCAGGGGGCTTGGGCCCCATGCCCAGGGCAGGTGGAGGGTCTCTGCCATGGCTCCCCACAGCTGCCTGCCCTGCTCTTATTGTGGCCAAGAAGCAGTTCTGAGCTACTCCTCCTCCCTCCCCTCATCCCCCGACCGGAGCTGGGTCTGGGAGAGCCATACTGGCAGCTGCAGGGAGCCTGGGTCTCTCCACCTACCTTGGGGGCGGAGGGGGGGGGGCAGGGACAGGGACAGGGGCTGCTCACACCCCCTGCCCAGGGCAGGTGGAGGGTCTGCCATGGTTCCCCAAAGCTGCCAACGCGGCTCTCCCCAGTCTGGCTCCGGTTGGGGAGGTGGGCAATTTGGAGCCGCAGCCTGGCCATGGTAAGAGCTGAGCGGGCAGCTATGGGGAGCTGCGGTGGATCCTCCACCTGCCCTGGGCATGGGGCCCGAGCAACCCCTGGGCAGCTCCACAGGTCTCTGGGCATGAGGCCCGAGCAACCCCTGGGCAGCTCCACAGGTCTCTGGGCATGAGGCCCGAGCAACCCCTGGGCAGCTCCACAGGTCTTTCCCGTCCCCTTGGCCAGGCCAGCATGGATCCCAGCCGGGGAGCCGTGGGGGGCTGCAGCGGACCCTCCACTTGCCTGCGGTGCCGGGGGTGGAGGTGGCTGAGAGCAGCCCCTCGCTGTGTCCCCGCCCTGCAGGCTTCCTGCCTGGCCAAGGGGAGGTGGAGGGTCCGCGACTGTGCACGCGGCTCTCCTCAGCCGGGCTCCAGTGGGGGGTGCCTCGGTGCCTCAGAACCTCAGCCCGGCCCCCAGTTTAGAGCCTGCAAATCCGCCGATATCTGCAGATAATTTTTGCAGATAGCGCATGGGATGCGGATACACATTTGTGTGTCTGCGCAGGGCCCTAGTTATAAGGGAACACTGCAGGACTTGAAAGGAGTATGTTCTCTAATAGGTCAGTAACCTAATAGCGAAACGACATTAACCGGGAGGACGTAAAGTGAGGAGTTAGTGTATTTAATCACTTTTCAGAATAGATTCCTCTGGGTGCTGTTTGAACAATAGTTATACTTTTATTACCTTTTAATGTAGCTTTCCATTTAAAATTGTATGTACTTTATTTTATAGGCTTCAGGGCTGCAGAGTAACCTTGTGTTTGAAGAAATTGGTCGCCGCATCAAAGAGGTTGGAAATCAGCTGGTAAAGAAAGTAAATGCCATATTCCAGTGGGACATCACTAAAGATGGAGAGACAGCAGCACAGTGGAGTAAGTCATAGGCTTTTTTATATAATGCCCTGATGCATTTTTTAATGAAGTGAGGTGAGTTATACTCCCACCAATTAAGACCTGCTATTTTAAAGGTAAGCAGAAGTAATAGATGGGAGTTCTCATTTGAATGTGTATTGCACAAGTGACAGTTTTTGCAAATGGGTGGGATAATGTTCCATAATAATAGTTAATAATCTTTCTAAAAACTTAGCTATATACTTTGCCTATTTGGGTGTACGCACAGACAAGTTGTCCTCTAAAAATTTGTTCTTAAGATGTTTCCACTCATGTATTTTCTTTAGAACAATGTACTACTTTAACCAAGTCTTTCCTATTCAGAATCTGTCAGATCAAAGTTTGCTAAAGGCTTACACATTATTACCTCTTCTCAAGAAAATGTCTAGATTGTATGGAAGCCAAAGCATTTAATTGCAACAACTTTGTGCCTTGAGATCTTTAATTTGGGTAGTTAGATAAGGAAAATCTGTGTTTCTACAGGGTTTTAAAATAAATTTCTCACTTTTTAAAATTTTGTTTTGAGGTCTCTCTCTCTCTCTGATGTTTTTTCAAGGATACATATTTCTGTAAAACGTAAAATCTTTTTCTTTCTTAGATGAATGAATGTCAGGAACCTGTGGAATTACTGTTTATTTTGCCTCCTGCTCTGGAATGGTTTGCTAGAGGGATACAAAATTTTGTCCCAAGGCCACACTGGCAGTTTACCAGAAGCCTCACAGTTGCACATCATTTACATAAAATTAAGTAGATTGTAGTCTCCCTCACTTTGTGGATGTGCAACTCTGAGTTTACAATCCTCAGCTTGTAATGCTTCATCTTAATTGGCCTGGGCACTTGGAGCAAGATGAAAGCTTGCACAGTGGGAACTGTAGTCTCTATGTGCTATACCTCCTCAAGTTGAGGGAGGCTGGTGGAGTTGTATGGGTTATGTTTGGTCATTGGGCTGCATTTTGATCACATATCACCATTTTAATCCAACAGTAATTCTGGGAGGCTTTAAGAGCCTTCCATAAATCAGCTCTTTCTCTACATTATTTAAGAAACTGTTACTTCTCTCTGATTTACAGGGAGAAAGGTGTAGTCACTTTTGTAATTTCCCTTTCCCTCTTCCCGGTTCTTCACAATTGAGATTCTGACTAACAAGGCTACTGCTAATGGGCACGACATCATGCGGAATATTTAACCAGTGTGGCTTGGCAGCTGTATTTTACCTTTCTGGCATAGTGAGCTGTCCTTGTAGAAGATGAATAAGATGCACTGAGATAACGGTGGTGATAAATGCATTAAAAATACAGTGGAACACCATTTATCAAATCTAATTGGGACCAGGCCAAGATCAGATAATCAAAAATTCAGATAATCTAGAGAATGGACAAAGAGCTTCAGCCCGTCAGTGGGGCTCAGCCCGTCAGCCTTGATTCAATTAATATGGAGAGCCAAATGAATGGAGGCTCGGATAAATGAGGTTCTACTGTACCTAAATAGATTAGATTAAGTTCTCCAGAAGCCAAATATCTTTCTTTAAATCAAAATAGGAGGAAGGCAGATTTTACAACATTCAACCTTGAGGACCTCCTGCCTACAGACAATCAAATTGGAGAAATGATCTGAAATAAACAGGATGCAATTCAATAAGGACAAATGCCAAGTACTGCACTTAGAAAGGAATAATCAAATGCACAAATACAAAATGGGAAGTGGCTGCCTAGGAAGGAGAATTTCAGAAAAGGATCTTGGGATTGTAGTGGATCACAAACTAAATATGAATCAACCTACTCAGCACTGATAAGGCCTCAGGTAAAAGTTCTGGGCACCACACTTCAGGGACAAATTTGAGAAAGTCCAGAGGAGAGTAACAAAAATGATTAAATGACCTATGAGGAAAGATTGGAAAAACTGTGTATGTTTAATCTGGAGAAGAGAAGACTGACAGGGGAAATAAGTCTTCAAGTATGTAAAAGGTTCCTATAAAAAGGAAGATGATAAATTGTTCTTATCCACTGAGGACAGGACAAGAAGTAGTGGGTTTAAATTTAGCAAAGGAGATTTAGGTTAGACATTATGAAAAATTTCTTAACTGTAATGGTGCTTAAGTACTGGAACAAATTGCCTAGGGAGGATGTAGAATCTCCGTCACTGGAGGTTTTAAAGAACAGGTTAGACAAACACCTGTCAGGGATTGTCTAGATAATACTTAGCTCTGCCTCAGTGCAGGGGACCAGACTAGATGACCTATTGAGCTCCCTTCCAGTGCTACATTTTAATGATTCTGTATTTGTCACTCTTGATCACTCCTCCAATCTCCAACAATTTCCTACTTTTGCACTCTTTTATATTAATTCAAGTTAATCAAATCATGGATGTGTTCAGAATAGCAATGTAAGATTTAAAAGCCCTGCTTTACTGTATTGACACTCGTACTTTAAGGATACCTATTAAAAATGCCAGTGTCAAACAGCAAATCACTTCACGTGGAAGCCTCTGTATCATGCCGTGTATTAGGGCTCCTGGGTGGCATTCACCTGTCAGTGCCTGGCCTGGGTTGGGGAAGCTAATGATCCAACCAGTGGACCTTCAGTGATGAATCCTGGTCACATGCCACCTGAGGCACATCGCGCATGTGCTAAGAAGAATAGAGGTCTTGGCTGCATTGAGTATGTGGCATCCGTAATGTATGGTCTTACTACAGAGGACACTAGGAGCATAAGAAACTGAGGTTAAATTAGTACAGCTGAGTGATAGAATGTTAACCATCACAGTTAGAGTGATTCTTCACTGTTATTACCCTAGATGAAAAATTAAGTGGCCTTTGCCCTCTTACTCAGGCAGAAGATGATTTTAAAGTTTATTCAAAGTCACCAATTTATTATAATCCCTTTTTAATTTCTGAACCACCATGCTTTGTGTTCTTGTGGCGAGTGGCCTTTCCAACCCTGCTCTCTCACAAACATACATTGAAGGCAGGCAGTAATAGGACTAGAAACAGCTGAAGACCTCTTTTTACCCAAGGGCTTTACCTCCCATACCAGCCTGTTGTGTTGGAGGAACTCACCCTGATTGATGTGTGTGAAATGCTAATGTATGATATCATGAATAGGCTATCCAGAAAGAGGGACACTGCTTTGTATAAATTAAGACCCAATCTGAACCTTTTCCCTCATTTCAAGAATTTTGGTCTGGCCTTGTTCTCTCTGCTCCATCCCTGGCCAGTGGGGAGAGGATGTAATTTGTTCTTGTATCCTCTGTTAGTAAGGGGTGTCTCCAACAAGGGAACATAACTGGGCCTTTAACGATCACCTCCACCTCTTCTGCACCAGGTGATCCCAGCCACCAGAGAGAATCTGGCCATTTCGTTAGGGTTTGAAAATGTTTTAGCAGGTTTTGCTGCTGTTTTTAATTTTCACTTAATTCGTGGTGCTGACCAGGACTAGGGGCTTGATTCGGAGCCCACTGAAGTCAATGTAAAGACTGTCTCTAACTTCAGTTAGAGGTTTGGATCAGGCCTTAGAAGCAGTGATATCAAAACAGCCTGGACTCTGTGTGAGGGACTCTGTTTGTTTTTTTAAAATATTTATTACCCCACAAATACCAGGACTCATTGTAGGCTGAACTGGGGTAAATGCATAAAATAAACTTTGCTGACAATTTTCCATTATAAACCCCCTCCACCATTTGAGCTGTAACTTTCCATGCATGGTCTGTGCCTCACATTGACTTTTATTTTTTAATAATTTCAGTGCAAACAGTTCAGCTGTTTCTGAGAAGGATAAAGAAAATCAGTCATTTTGATAATGTTAACATTTTCTAACCACTTCTTTGAAGAGCACTAGTGCTTCCATGGGTTGCAACAGGAACTTAATATTTGGCAAGGAGCTAATTCTGAAGTCAAGATGTGCCTTTTGCTAACCCCATGAAAATCCACTCAATTTTGACTGAGTAGTACGTCTCTAAAAATTGTTATTTAGACATTCTTAGTAGAGCTTGTTAGGGGTTTGTTGCTAAAATCTCTGAAATTTTAATCTGTGCTGAACGTGCTTCCAAGATCCACAGGTTGTGAACTCCAGAGAGCAACAGGCATTGCAGGAGCAGCAGCCGCTACTATCCTTTTGGGCTAGGAAAAGGAATGTTGGCCTGGGAACCAGGAGAGCATTAATTCTAATCCCACTTCCTCCATTACTGGTATTAATAATTCTGTGTACTTCAGAGATTTTATGTTGCCCCTATTTTTTTGGAGGATGAGAAGTACCATTCCCCAAAAGGGAGTAACTGAGAGGGCTGAACAAGATCTATCAGCGAAGGAGTTTTTAATCCATTTAATGTGTGCCATGTTCATTTTATTTTGTTCTAGTTTAATCAAAATGTTGTGTGGCACCAAGTCAAATGCCTTACAGAAATCTAAATATATTACATCAGCGCTAAAACCTTTATTGGCCAAATTTATAATCTGAATAAAATAAGATCTCAAGTGAGTTTGACAGGATCTATTTTCCATAAACCCATGCTGATTTGCATTAATTGCATTAACCTTCTCTAATTTTTCGTTAATTGAGTCCCTTATCAGCTGGTGCATTATGTTGCCTGGGATTAATGTCAGGCTGATAGACATATAATTACCCGGGTCATCCTGTTTACCCTTTTTAGAAATTGGCATAACATTAGCTTTCTTCCAGTCGTCTGGAACTTCCCCAGTGTTCCAAGAGTTATCAATAATCAACATTAATGGTCCAGCAAACTCCTCACCCAGCTCTTTTAAAACTCTTGCATACATCCTGCTGACTTAAAAATGTCTAGTTTTAGTAGCTTCTGTTTAACACCCTCCAGGGATACTAGTGGAATGGAAAGTGTGTTGTCACCATATGATGAGACTATATCATCTGTTTTTCCCCATAATACAGAGCAGAAATATTTATTGAATGCTTCTGCCTTTTCTGCATTATTATTGATCATGTTACCATTTCCATCTAGTAATGGATCAATACCATTGTCAGGATCATAGAAACATGTCAGGATTGGAAGGAACCTCTGCAGGTCATCCTTTTTGTTTATAATATAATATTTAAAATTGATGACCCAGGCAGTATGGGTATGCATGGTGGGGTTTCTTTGTTGAGGGTTTTTTTTTTTTAATGGTATATTACATTGCTTAAAAATTAAGAGGCTTAAGGTAACGAAGTCAAGCGCTCAAAAGTTACATAGCCCGTGCCATCTTCTGCCTGCTTGTTCATATTCATTATGATATAGTCTGCAAGTACATTATCATATGCCAGTTGTTCTACAGGATCCTTGCCTAATTCATTTCACAAAGTGAAAGTGAAGCAGGCAGAGAGTTTGTTGTTTTCTTTTCTTTCCTTTTTTTTTTTTTTTTAAGAGAGAGAATGTTCTCATGATTAAGAACTGGACTGGGAGCCAGGAAAGCTTGGTTCTGTTCCTGTTTGTGGCATTCCTTATGATGACAGGCAAGACTGTTATAATACATATGAGCAAAGAGGCCAAAGTATAGTTGCATAAGTAATCTTAATTCTGGCATTTCCTGCAACCTAATGTTCCTGTAACAGAGGTTTTTTTGTATGTAATGAAGAGCATAATGTTCAACTTCTATCCCAATGCCCTTGGCGTAACTTGATTTAATTGTTGTATCTCAATACTGTTGACCAAATTCAGACCTCCTATAAAAGTGCACAAGACCATTGAAGTCAGTGCATTTGCACACTACCTTAGGTCTGAATTTGGCCCAGTGTTTTTCACAATAAATATTTAATGATGACCTGCTGCATTTAACTAATCTTAAGATTTTGCAATTATACTGTTCTAATTTAATATAAGTTGGTAAGAATCCCCTTTGCCTCCCCTTTAGCATCATCCTATAATTGCCTTTTTAAAAAGTGGCTACAGTAACTTGGCTATGAAATGAGGAGACAGGAAATTGTCAGGGAAATAACTTGATTTAGAAGTTGGTTCTTATGAATTAATGCATACTTTTTGTCTCAATTACATTTAAAATTGTTGACATATTTTCACTGAGACAACAGAAATAGTCTCATCTTTGTCACAAGCCTTTAGTTTACACCGATGATGTTGGGGGTCCTGATTGTTTTATTAGCTTTTCTTCAGGCTTCTGTTGCCAAAGCCCACAATCAAATTAAGTCTCCCGGGCCTTTACTGACAGTGTTTACTGTTCTCCTGGCCTACCTGCTGGGCTTCCTTCCATTATTAAATTTGTTACTCAGCTGTGCTGCCTTGTCTTTTAATCTTTTGACTTGTCACTTTTGCATTGCTTTGTGCTGTTGTGCAATCTGCAGCAGTTGACAGCGCAAGAAACAATCTGGGCCCTGCAGCTTATTGCTGTCTTGGGTGATACTATGGCTCCAGCATCTCCAGCTAATGTCCTTGAGCCTAGTGTCGGGGAAAATGAAAGAAATCAGTGGCTTTGGGAAGAATCATCTGAAATTCTGTTCTGACACAGCCAATAATTTTATTCTTCCTTAAACTTGTAAGCACCAATTTATTTATTTTTATTTCTGTATTTAAATTACTTGTGCATTTTATCACTACACATCAGGGCAAGGTTTCTGTTTGGCCATCACTCATTAAGTGGATGGAGCATGTGGACACTAGTATTTCTCATTGCAGCAGGAATTCTCAGTGGCAACTCCAATGTTAGTCGCACCAGTCTATTTAACTAGCAATAACCTTTACAACTTCATTCATTTTAATTCAGCATGTAGACTATACATTCCAAAGCTGTGTGGAATAGATGGTCTTAAATTCAGGCCATGGAAGTTCAGTTTATTTTTTTCCTTTAAAAATAAGATCATACTAAAACACACACATAAACATGGGTTATTCAAGACATAGAATTGACAAAAAAGAGAGAAGTTTATTACCTAATCAGTTAAGTAACTTCCAGTCTCAGCAGAAGACATTAGATCTGTTCAGAAAAAATCTATTGACAAATAAGCTGGCCCTTCATAATTTAATTGAGAAGGTAAAGAAAAACATTAGGAAGTTAAGAATTTTTAGCTGTCATATCTTTTTTCCCCAAGTTTGAGACTTAAGAGAAAAAAGCCTTGTGTCTTACAAACTCCATTAGTTTTGCTATTTTGGTAATGTTCATAATTTCCTTAACTTCTCTGGGGCATGAGCAGAACCATATTCAAGAATGTATGAAAGTTAAGCTTTGTCAGCATAACCTGAGGAGCTTGTAACACCTGTGAAATCCACATTTCCTGGCTCACTGGAATTTTGTATGTTCCACCTACACAGCCTATGCGGTCAGTAGTTGGCTTCCTTATGGTCCTTATAATTTTTCAGCAGAGGTTGTGGATCAAAAAGGCCTTTGCAGTGTTTGAAGCCAAGATCCAAAGAGATGTGAGGGAAGCTTCTACAGCCCCACAAAACAATGTTAATGTTTCTTACACTTGTATTCTAATGGCAATAGTCTTTTAAGAAACATTCCCTTGCTGCATTTGTAACCAAAACATTGCAGCATTTTTGCTAGTTCATGAAAAACCCAAAGGTAAAATTGACATAGATAGACATAGAAAAAGTGAAGCTAGTCTAGCTTAGTTTCTCCTCTAGTTTTGTTATCCAAATGGAGTTAAATGCAAAAAGCAAACAAATAGAACAAATAATGAAAATGAAAAAATAAACACTTTTTGTTAATCAGATATATTTGTAACATGGTGATGAAACTTGGTTTTAACCTGGCCTATTATGTTCATATTAGATCTAAGTGTATCTGACCACTGTCTGCAGGTCTACAAGCGATTGCGAAGGGTTGACCCAAGGCAACAAAATCTGACCACTCTGCTCATCTAATTTGAAGCAAATTGGCACCCAGCTGCCTAAGATTTACTGCGGATACTAGCACTCCTCTTTTTAGTTTTGTTCCCTACTGTTTGGAGACATACAGGGAAATAAGTTTTATGTTGATGCTTAATCAAGGAGTCTCTGATTTTTTCCATTTGTGATGCATGAGCCTTCTCCTCTTCCCCCCCCCCTTTTTTTTTTACCCTGCAGAATTGGTGATATTCACCAGATCTGTTTCTTAAGTCGTAACATGCATGGATAACTAAATTGTATGTTCCAAGTGGGTAGTAATTGTCCCATGTGCCCGTTTTCCACTCAGCATTAATGTAAATGACAAACTTGATATTTTTATTTTGCTTGTAGTTATGAGTGGACATACAGATGTTAGAACAGTTTCCAAAAAATGAAAAAATCATCACTTTCTAAAAATATTATCATCCCTCAAACAGTCTGTTGGATTTGCCTCAAACTTTTAAAGCAGCTCTCCTTTGGGGTGAGGCTACACATGATCCGGTTTATTCAGAAAGCAGTTTCCAGAAACTTAGTAGGGGGTTAACATCAGGTCAATAATGAAAACTGTCAAAGTCTTCACAAGAGTGAAACTGCTGGGACTCTGTAATTAAAAATGTCAAACTTCAACTTGACAATTATTTTATTTTTACACTGCTGGGGATGCAAGGGGATTGGATGGGAATTTGCAAACTGTGAACATGAATTGGCAAAGCACATCCTGTCGTCATAATCTTCTAACCAAGCAAAATAGTACCTTTGTGTCTTCTAGTAGATTATTTTGGCAGGGCATTTTGTCTGGGGAAGTAGGCCTCTCAAGCTACAGACACTTTGAGGAATTTCTGGCCTTCTGTAACAGAAGGAGAGAGATTTTGCAAAGTTTAATATACTCTTTAAATCAAGGAAAACACTCTATAAAGTGGTCAAAATTAGCAAACACAGATTTTAATAATGCTGTCTTTAATGAAAAGGGCACAAGCCCACGTGCTAAAAATATGTAGAACTTTATTACAAAAATATGAGTTGCTGCAGTTGTAATGTACAGTACCTTGCAAAACCTTAAAAAAATGTTGTGTGGATATTGTTTACAATTTGTTATTGTTTACATTTTGTTATTTGTCATTGTTATTGTTTACATTTATTTTTTGCAATTGTTGTGTAAGAAAATTAATATGAAGCTTTTTTAAACTATTGGCGATTCCTTTTCCTTAAATACCATTTACTGTATTAAAAAAATTGAATCTAGACTTTTTTTGAAGCACTTTGAACAGAAACTTGAGACTTGAATTGGAAACTTTCTGAAAACTGTAGTTTTGTTTTTTCCAAAATGAGATAGCTCAGTCTTTAGCAAAGTCTGCCCACCTGCTCCTCCTTAAACAGATGTGTTTTGCTTTCTTGGCATGGAGCAGTTTAATCTCTTCCCTTGCTAAAGATTATTTCCCTTTCAAAATTGTAATAAGGATTTCCAGTACTAACTATACTGTACATGTACTTGACAGTGAGATCGTGATCATGCACATCTTTTGGGTGGATGGGGCTGGCCAGAACAAAAAGTTCTAGAAAAGAGTAATGGCTAATCAATAATAGGATTTATTGTATTGTACATGTACATCACATTTAATCTTTCTGGACCACAGTTGCTAAACTCATCTAAACTGTAGATTTTTATGAGAACAGCTGTATGTCATTTGCTATCTGAATATTAAACATACAATCTGCTGGCTCAGACATTTAACCAAGTGAAGATCACAGAATTCTGCAGAAATCTGAAAAGCTTTGTCAAACTATGAAATTAGACTGTTACCTGAAGATCAAAAAATCTCAATGCCCACAGTAGGAAAACACTGATTAATCAGGCAGAATAATTTATTTGCCTCAAACCTATCAACTCATGCTTGGTAGATCTTTGTTTATCATGGCAGGTAACAGTAGTTATTAGAGAAGAATAGCATAATTATGGAGGTTTTATGATTAGCTTTTTATTAATTCATCAGAATAAAATCACTCCGCTTTGTAGCTGGTAATCCAGGTATGTATTTATCAGGAAATGTATCTTTCAAGTCCCCCTCTCATCCTTTCCCCACCTTCCAAAAATTGTTTAAAAATTATTAGTTTTTGCAAAGTGCAGTTTAAAATTCATTGCTAGTCTTACTCCTGAGTGTTTATAATACCAAGTTTAGCACACATCTAACACAATCTTTCATTGTAAGATATTTTTACCGGAAGGGCATGTCATTTGAGTTTCCTATATATTCTGTTTGGTTTTAAAAAAACAGATTTCCCAAAAGGCTGGTAACACAAAAGTTAGACACAGACATAGGCATGTAATAGTAATTATTTTTATTAAAAATTAAATGGATTAAAACCTGGCTAACTGATATATCTCAAAATGGAAACAGGAAATCATCATTCAGTGTGTGTGTGTTTCCAGTGGGGTCTCTCGGGGGTTGGTTCTTGGCCCTAAGCTATTTAACATTTTTATCAATCACCTGCAAGTAAACAAAATCATCACTGATAAAGTTTGCAGATGACAAAAAGATTAAAAGATTGGTAAACGATAGAACAGGTCACTGATTCAGAGCCATCTGGATCACCTGGTAAGCTGAGCGTAACCTGGAATACTGGATCCAGTTCTGGTGCCCACAGTTCAAGAAGGATATTGATTAAACTGGAGAGGGTTCAGAGAAGAGCTAGGAGAATGCTTAAAGGAGTAGAAAACATGCCTTTTAGTGATAGACTCCAATTGCTCAATCTATTTAGCTTAACAAAGAGCACATCAAGGGATAACTTGATCCCAGTCTAAAAGTACATACATGGGGAACTAATATTTGAAAATGGGCTCTTCAGTCTAGCAGAGAAAGATATAACATGATCCAATGGCTGGAAGATTAAGCTAGACAAATTGAGACTGGAAATAAGGTGGCTATATTTAAATCAAGATTGGATTTTTTTCTGAAAAGATATACTCTACTTCATTTGGGGGAAGTTCCGTGGCCCATGTTCTAAAGGAGGTCAGACTAGATGATTACAGTGGTTTCTTTTGGTCTTGGAATCTGAATCAATTACAGTACATGGCTCTTTCTATTGCCTTTTTTTAAAAACAAAACTAACTTTACTTCCTTTCCTCAGCTATTGACTTAAAGAATGGTTCTGGTGAGGTGTATCGGGGGCCAGCACAGGGTTCTGCTGACACCACTTTCACCCTTTCGGATCAAGACTTCATGGAGGTGGTCCTAGGCAAGATTAATCCACAAAAGGTAAAGGCATTGTGAAGTAGAGATTTTCAGTCTCATGGTGAAATGTTACTCATTTAACTCGGAGACATTCTTGAAGTAGCACAATTTCTAGTGTGCAGCTAATGTAGAAGAAAGATTACTGGCTTACAAGCCAGTCTTGACTGAAATACTGAGTGTCTGTGAAAGGTGCTGCTGTATAGAGTACAGTGCTCACTCGTAAAATGGCACACACTGGTGTATGAGATGCTACACCTTCCTATTGCAAGTGGAGAGAGAGATCTCACATACCACTGTGCAAATCTTAGCTGAGCAACTTGTATCAACCTTGTGCATGTAATAATATTCTGACTTGCAAGATTAATACCCACGGTTTGTACATTAAGACTGTAATAAAGAAGAAAGGCCTATTACTGTTGTCATGGGCCTGTGGATTTCTGTTGCATTATAATGAGACACAAATCTATTAAAATTAGGCATAAATCTCCCTAAATAAGGCAAATCACTTAGGGGAGGAGATTAAAAAAGGGACATAATAAGGAGTCTGTATTTGAGCATCTGCAAATGTTCCTCCTTAAGTGCTTAAAACTACTCATTTGTTATTAAAAACAAATGTTATACAAGTTAAGTGTCTCAAATTTAACATAATTCAGTTTATAGCCTAGATAAATGGATATTCTTAATAAGCTCATCATAATATATTGAGAGCTCTCCTTTGATCCCAGTCAACAGGACTGAAATTAACAAGGATTTTGAATTTAAAATTTGGAGCTAACAATGTTGACTAGTATATAATTCCTATATACTGCATGAGCAGTAGGAATATACAGTACAAATATTTTGTGACCTTTATATATAGCAGGCACAAGGTCTAAACAAACAAGATTATGACAATCTATGCATTTCTGTATTCTAAGGATTAAAGTGATTGCATTTCATGCACAATATTTGCTGTTAGACATCAGTATCACCTGTGAGTTTCTGTGGCGAGAAGGGGCTTTCCACCTGAAGACGTTCACGATACCACTTTATATTTTGGACTACTAGCTCCATCAATTTCTTATTTGAATTTATCTTTACGTTAATGGGAATATGGAGAAGTGTGCTATTCCAGAATTTTGTTTGCTTTCATATAACCTTCAAATTGCAAAACCAAAGTACAGCAATATTGATTAAATAAACACATTTTAAAATGTCATAAAAATTATGAACCACATTTAAACTGGCTATGAAGAGTCTCAAATCAGGAGCAGAACTAAAAATATGCAATATTGGATTTTCAGTGAAAACGCTCGAAGACTGATATTCTGGTTGCACGAGTGAGTGCTCCCCTGCATACTGCATATTGTGAATGTGTTAAGAAAAAAGTCAACCAACTGATTTTTTTTTTAAACCCATTTAAAAATGGAGACCCTGGCTGACCGTGTGTAAATTTGAGTAGGGTTCAGTTCTCCTTTTCCTATCCTCCTCACCTGCAGCAGTGGGGTGGTGATAGCACTCACTGAACTCAAGAGGGTCTGGTAAGATGGGATTGGGGCCTTGCCTCTGTGTAGTTGTTAACTTTTGACATTGGAGACTGGAGAAGCTCAGCTTTTACCAGCATGCTCCCCATGTTGCTGAGCCCTCAGAAAGGCTCAACCACCGCCACTTCTCCATTTACCACTACCCTTCTCCATCCCTGTACGCTTCAAGAAGCTTGGTGTTTGTGATTCGTGGTGTTATACAATGAGGTTTAAAATGTCTTCTGTTCATAGCTAATGGACATTCCTGGTGAGGTTTGTCCTGTAAGACTTGTCTAAAGTAAACTTCACTCTACTACTGTAGTTCATTTTTTTTAAAACAGACCTTTGAGAAGTAGGCAAACAATTGAAGAAAATTATTTTTTTTTCCCCCTCTGCTTCCTATAGGCATTTTTTTCTGGTAAACTAAAAGTGAAAGGTAACATCATGCTGAGCCAGAAGCTGGAGATGATTCTTAAAGACTATGCCAAACTCTGAACTGCTAGATGGCCCACTTCAATAGTCCCCTAAGAAGAACAGGAATGGCTGTCATTTCAGAAACAGGCCTTGAATCTTTATGCACATTTCTTGTTGTCTATGTTCTGATTCACTGTATTGCTAATATGTTTCCTTGATTGTTGCAGATACAAAAACCTGATATAAATCTGTTTAACACACTCATTTTCTCTGTTCCTCAGTAAAAGTTTGAATCATAATTTTCTCATATTGTAACTTCATTTAAATAAAACTTGCATAGTTCTTACAAAATACATATTTCTATATCAGTTATAAAGAAAATTAAATCATTAAAATGCTTTGATACCTCCTTCCTGCATCATTGTTTTCTATTGTCTGTAATCCTTTCATACTGCTTAAGTCTGATGTTTAAAATGCAGAAGAATCTGAAGGTTTTGTTTTTGCAGTTGGTGTATTTGGTGGTTTATTATGGCCTCCTGTAAATGTCTTAAAGAAGCAGTTAACCTGAAGTCGGTTTTATTTATTACATATAGTCTGCATATCTTTTGTAGACAAGAAAGCTCTTTGAACTTTGCAGCACATCACCACATTCAGGTTGTCTGCCATTTAGAGAAATTTACTATTAATTACCATTGTGCCAATTAAATGCAAATTCTTAGTGTCTTTCAGTACAGGCCATTTATTATATTAATTAGGTGGTGTTCATGCTGTGGGTTTGAAAGGTTTATAGATGTGTTAAAGATAATAGAATGTTTAAATATGCAGTGTTGGAAAAAGACCTGGTTCAAGTCCTGAACCAGGAGGGGCATTGCAAGAAAGAAAGTTGATCAACTGTTTAATTTCCTTGGTGTTCTTGAAAGATTACTTTTATTTACTTGCAAAGCAAGTGAAGTCAAGACTTGCAACCGTATAGTAATCATAACACATAAGGAGGATAATGCCTTCCTCTCAGCAACTGCTTTTACATAAAAGGTAGAAACCAAGGGGTTAAGTGAGTTACCTTGTACCACAGGGACATGTGTCTCATATTTAAATAGTATGTAGGCATGCTTCTGTACTGTTGTCAATACCACTAACACCTGCTGCTACAAGAGCTTGCCATTAGGTAGAGGAAATGAGAGCTCTGTATTTCACATTGATTTGGAATTTCTTTATATATCATTTGCTTTGAGTCACTTTACAAATCAAAGTTAAATGTTTAGTCTTTTGCGTTCCCTCTCCAACTCTGCAATGACTTTTGCTCAGCAGCTGCAGCAATCTGCTGATTGGGTCAGATGAAGCTACATGGTTGTAATTAATGCTGCATGAGTTGAGTGCTGAAAATGTCTATCTCACAACACCAAAGGCTTCACAGTAGTCAACCTCCCCTTTGTGAAATCATTCTTTTGAGGGCCAGCATAATGGTAGAACAAGAAGTAGTTGCTAAGTGAGAAGTTCCTGCTTTCTGCTGAAAGCTAGGTATATTACAAAATGGGATAGAGATGAATCCAGAAGAACAATCTGGAGTTGCTGTGGAGGTGCCAGATACAATACTTAGACTATCTTTTCCCAAGCTAATCAATAAAACAGTGAAACTAACAGGAAAGTAGTTATCCTCTGTGCTGTAAATGAAGTACAGTAAAATATCATGATAGAAAGGCATCATAGAGGAAAGAGAACCAGTAGCAGAAAGAGCAGCAAGGGTGGGGAAAGAAAGAAAGAAAGAGTATTCCATAACATTAATAACTTAGGATGGGGATGGAGGGGAATCTGTGTTTGTCCATTTTATAGACAAACACACCCACAAATAAGAAATCTAAAAAGTGTTCCTGATCCATATTTCTAACTTGAGAGAGATGGTCTCAGCTAGTATGTCAAATTAAATTCAGTAGTCTGGTTCAGGAACACCAGACGTACAAAAATATTGCGAGAGTCGGCCAACCTACCTGCTACGTTTGTAGGCTCTTCTTTTGTGTTACAGTGGCATCACTGGATGAAAATAGAGAGGATTCTTTCCGATTTAGGCCGCAGCTTTAATTATACAATGATTGACCTTTCTCATTGCAATAAACAGATGAAAAAATGGATTCCCAGGAAGTATTTTTTGCTCCCTTATATACAGTAAGACTCTTGAATCATTATGTGGAAAGTGGTTTTTTTCCCTTCCTTCACAGTTACTATTGCGGCAAAGATTGGGGCAGAAGAAGACAGGTGCATGGACCATAGTCAAATTGCTGAAGATGTCTGAGGCTGACATTTTGTTTTACAAGGTTGTCTTCTATTTAGCATTAGTTAAGCAACTTTGGCTGAATTAATGATACGATTTTCTCAGTGTCAGAAACTGAAACCCCTCATATTAGAGAATGGCTGCTGGGGTACAATGGTTTGTGTATAGCAATTAATTATATATGCTAATATTCTTTAGAACCTATCCTAAGGGCAGCTATGTAGTGTCCATGAGGCAGTTCAAATTTGGATTCTTTTTAAGTGACATTGGCTTGAGCTAGACATAATGAGAGCAGCCTCTGCTCCACAGCCACTCAGGAATGAAGAGCAGAGATGGTGCATGCAAGTCATTAACAGTGCATTGGGATGTGGAAGTCTGCAAAGCTCTTAGCCAGTTTATGCTAATGCTGGTTCCCCTCCCCCAACTTTGAATGTCAGGTCCATTTCCATTTGAGTTTTAAAACTGATGCCTTTGTTTTGAATGCTTATTTTTCAAGGAGCATAAAACTCTTGTGATCACAAACTACATTAAAGTCTTTGTGATGTGTATTTGTACCTTATCCTTGGCATCTGATCTGTACTAAAAAGCACAAACATACAGATTATAATCTCAAAAAAACCTGTTCAAGCACATTTCAAAGGATGTTAATACACAAAATATCAAGTATCCCAATTCCAATTTAAGCTCATAATACAGAAATTTCAGCTAGCTTTCTTATGTAAAGAGGACAGATCCTTTTCATGACTTGAGAAAGGGCATCATACACCCGAAAGGCTTAAAACTAGGAAATAACAGGAGAAGCCAATATAAGTCCATACATCAACAGATGAAACAGTGAAATCTGTACTAAATGAGGTAAAATCTATCAGTTGCTTATATTTGTTTCCTGTACATGACACTGTCTGTGTATAAATGGCTTAGTACTATCAGTGGTTTTTTGTTGCATAGTACAAATCACACTCAGTGAGACATTTAGAACGATCATTGTTCTCCAGCATCTTTCATAAAAAGGTCTCAAACTACTTAAGAGATAAAATAACCAGAGAACATATCAAAGTATTGAGTGCTAGTAATTATTGTACGAATAGTGAGGCAAACATGTCACAAAGGGATGAAAGTGTATACAAGAAAATTATATATTTAATAATGTACCTAAATATTGATTGCAAAGGATGCGTCTTTGTCTTCTGTATGATAAACCTTTGGTCTAGAATGCTCAGTTGGTGTGTATTTAAACTGTTAGACACACACAACACATTGATTTTTCTCTAGTTATAGATTTTATAGTTTTTACGGCTAGAAGGAACCACTGTGATTATCTAGTCTGAGCTGCAAAATAGAGGCTATACAACTTCCCTGAGTTAATTCCTGTTTGAACTAAAGCATGTCTTTTAGAAAAACATCCAACCTTGATTTTAAAATTGTCAGCCTTGGTAAACTATTCCAGTAGTTAATTTACACCATTTTTCAGACTGAATTTGTCTAGCTTCACCTTCCAGCCATTGGTTCTTATTATAGGTATTGGATATATCCTTTGTGTTGTGCTTATGTGTCTACTGAGGGGGAAAGAAGGTGAAGAAATTAATTTTGTATTTAGCTTCTTAGGAGTGAGGTCACAGGCACTGACTTTTTGGGGGGGGGCAAGTGGGTGCTTTGAAGAGGCGTGTGTTTGGGGGGGGCTATTTTCAGCATATTTAAACACTTCTTTCATATTCTAGTTATTGAATATGTGTCTATCTTAGGTATCTTAGGGGGTGAAGAGGAGTGGGTGGGGGGTACCATGGGGGTCTCAGGCAGGACTTTCCCTAGGGAGGTGTGGGGCCCGGGACATTAGAAACTCAGTGCTTATCTGCCCTGCCCTGCTTCTTCTGCCCCTGCCCTGCCTGTCCCCCACCCAGTTCCGCCCCTGAGCATGCTGCACCCTAGCTCCATCCCCCTCCCCCCAGTACCTCCTGATGCTGCGAAACATCTGATCTGTGGCAGGCAGTAGGCGCTGGGAGGGAGGGGGAGGTTCTGGTAGGGGGACTCCTCCTCGCCTCCCCCATGTCTGCCTGCCGCTCACCTCCCCGTTCGCCTTCTCACCCCTCCTCCCTCACTTTGCAGCCTGTGAGGCCGGGGGCAGTCACCCCGATTCGCCGTACCCAAGGGACTGCTCTGCTCAGGGGAAGAGGTGGAGTGGGGTTGGGGCCTCGGGAGAAGACCGGGCAGGGGTGGGGCCGTGGGGCTGAGTGTGGGGCAAGGTCGTGGTCTGAGCTCTGGTGCATCTCCCCCCCACACACACTTCTAGGGAGCTTCCAGCACTCACGCCCAGCCTCCCCAAACGCAAGAGTCATGTGCCGCCTATGACTGTGGCTTGTGGGTCCTGAGCACTCCCTATTTTCTTCGGTGGGCGCTTGGGCCCTGGAGCACCCAAAGAGCCGGTGCCTATGAGTAAGGTCCATGGTCAATCTTGTATCTTTGTGAGGTGAGTCAATAGTGTAAGTCAAGTGCCTTTGAAAGTTCTGTACTCATGAGCCCTGTCTAATGGTCTACAATGTAATTGTTCCAGTGCAGCTGTTGAGAGGATCTGCCAGTTCAATGGACAGCTTTCATTATAGGGACAAACACCTTGAACTGGGGTCTCTTCAGCGTGTGTGCAAGGGAGCAATGCAGGGAGAGAAACTCTGGGTCACTACAGGCGTTTAAATTGGTTTCTTTTCTAAAACCGATTTAAACGCACAAACCGTCCACATCTGTGATAATCTCTTCCCAGTGACCTACATTGCTAAGCAGATGGGCTGCTATGTTTTGTACCTGTTTAGTTTTTTCAGCATATGAGGCTTGATTCCTAGATTTGAACCATCATAATCATGAATATGTGTGTGTGTGTGAGATTTGCTGTGTCCTACAGGATGGGTTGCAAAGTTCTGGCCAGCCACAGATAGAAATGGGGATATTTTGCTGCTGTGGCTATTTAAGCAGACCATAGCATTAAGGAGTTCAAAGGTGATCCAAAGCTGTAGACCAGTTTAACAGTCTGAAAGTAGATGCCCTCTGTTATGGGGAATATTACAGAGGAATCGCATGCTTCTAAGTGTTCCTCTCTTCTGAGCAGCAATACTCCAGTCTTACCTGGGTTCAGCTATATCTAAGGGCTGGTTTCTACTAGCCATTGAGAGAGCTGAAATATGCCAACCAGTGTGTCTTTTTTATATGTTATGCAGTGAATAGATGGAAAATAGCAGAACAAGTATACTATCAGATGTACTAAGAAGATCATCTAATGCTGATGAGTGAAAAGTGTGCCCTTAAAGCACTCTTTATATGACCTTTTCTCCAGCTAAATAATTGCCAGATATCATTAGGGCTGAAGCTCTAAAAATACTGCACAGCTTCTTTTTACAAGTGGTCTTCATGGCAAATACTGCAGGGTCTCTCTTACATTAACAAACTAGCCATATTATTAGTTTTGGAAAAATAGTAAGATTTCTCCTGTGCATAACAAGGTCCATTATGCAACGCCTATATGCAGGTACACAGCCATACCCAGGTATATTCTAAAGTAGGTGTTTGCCAATGGCCAAGTGTACTATCTATATTAAAATTCACTTCCCCAAATTCATTAAAATACCTCCCATGGATATTTTCAAGGCACTCAAGAAGATAGGCAGGCTTATAGGTAAAGAATAGCTGGTATAGTCAAAGTAAATGGGCATTCAGTAGGCTATGTATTTTATGTAGAACTTAATGTTTACGTCACTGTATAAACCTCTAAATGTTTATTATTTGTATTATCATAGCCCCTAGGAGCCCTGTCATGGACCACAACCCTGTTGTGCTAGGTGCCGCACAAACATTGAACAAAAATGTTTCCAGACTCCATCTTAGGATATGAAAAGAGGTGAGATAGATATAGACAAATGGGGTAGTACAAGGGAACAGTGAGACACTATTGGTAAACATGATAGGCAGTGGATAATGAGTTTGTTTTGTGAATGTTTACAGGGAGCTTCTCCAGGTATGAGGGGTGGCCTGGGAGAAAATATGAAAGAGCTTATTTGAAAATTTAACAAGTGGGCAATGGAGGCTGGCATCATGGGCTGTTCTAGTTATTTTGGGCTAAATTCTTCTCAAATGAACTTCAAAATTGAAACTGCATAAGTAGTTGGATTTCCCACACTGCTCTTAATAAACACACACTGTTTATAGTCAACTCCTGTCCTGGGGTTCAGCTTTATCAACATCTGAAACAAAATCCTGACATAAGCCTCATTTTTAGCTTTCTCCTCCTGCTTCGTTTGTTCCTAGGTTCTGCAGGCAAAAACTTTGTCCCGTTGGCTAGTTCCCATTGCTCCTCCTTTTATATCTTGATTGAAGCTAACTGAATCCACCTGTTAGTATGACTCAGCAGTAAATCTACTGTACTTTCATGCTAGGTAGAAGCACCTGGTAACCAAATGCCCCCACAGAAAAGCCCTGCATCCCTATATAGGTTCATAGTCTGCCATAGTGTTACAGGCAGGTTACATGAAGGAAAACTGTTGTTGTGATATCGATGGGAGCTATTCATGACTGCATTTCTGGGGTAGAATATGGCTATTTTTAACGTTTGTATCTTTTTGTAGTCCAGGAGGGTTAAGCTACTTTAAATATGTTTTTGACTAAACCACTGTCAATTTTCCTTCAATCTCATTTTGTCACGTGTGTTGTATGCCCTGCTATTTCTGAAAGTAATATTTTGACACATCAAATATAAAGCTATAGTGATGTATTTTCTTCTGTGTGATGATGAAGGTAATACCTCACAGAGGTTTTTGTTAAGATTATCAGTTTTATGACTAAGTTTGTTAAATACAACAAAATATCGTAAAGAAAAGACATTTAGGATAATCCTTGGACATTGGGTTATTTTGTTTGTGTAGGCTCCAATGCTGGTGGGGAAAATGATTCTTATTCTTCTATTAAGAAAAAAATATTAGTCTATGGTGAGATGTGTCATGTTTCACATCTTTCTGTTCACTCTTTCATCTAGGCTGGCTTTTTACATCCCTTCTGGGCATTCAGCACTAACATCTACCAGTGTCTTGTAGCATCCATCTAGGGAAGGAGGGGATATATTACAGCTAGTCTCCTTAAGCAGCTTTTCCCTCCAAGGCAGTTTCTCCGCTGATCACTTCATTCTTTGCTAGCCCTGTGTGGCATTGCCCTGAAGTACACAACCATCTTGTCCACTAGCAATGAAGCATTTCAATTTTCTTTTGACTAGTACTGCTGGAATTTCCATGATATGAGTGAAACAGGTTTAAAAATCATGCTTGTTGGAAACTTTTTCATGATGGCCTGTCAACCACCAGTGAATGTGAGTGTGAGTTTGCTTGAGTGAGTGTGAAATTTCCTGTCTGATTTATTTATTGTATGGTACTTTTAGAATGCTTCAACTATGTAAATTGGAAGGTGATGTATAGGCAAAAGCACAAATTATTGCATACTGCTCACTGTATGTATAGCTGCTAATGTACTTGCTTTTTTTAGACCCATGATTGGGATGGGGAGATGGCAGAAGTAAGTAATCCCCATATAAATAGTGATCTAACATGGTCTGTAGATGGCAATCCAGTTGTTCTCTTTAAGGAGTACTTGAATCTGTGTTGAACATGTCAGATTAAAATCTGCATGCTCTCTATCTGAGCTGTTTACATTTTATTTTGCCTTTTCCTGCTTCTTGCATCGTGGTCTTATTTCCGGTTTGCAATTCATCTCACTTTCCAGAAAACAAATAGAAATCCTGCAGATTTGCATTCTCTTGTCACCTTTTAAATGACCTTTAAATAAAACAGGGGAAATGGATGTGAAATGAGAATAAGACCATGCAGGATTTTGTGGTGTACTAGCCTCAGTTTGGCCCTGTGCTGATTGTTATGCCTCAAATCACTGGAATTGTTCTTAATTAGGTTATTCCAGAGCATTTCACTACATTTACCAGTTATCAGGAGTTAGTGATAACTGCACTTAGATGTTGACAAGTGCATTCATAGTCAGAATTGCTTTAAAATTAACAAGGTAAAAAAGAATGAGACATAAAGCCTACCAATTTGAAAAGTGGCAACCTCAGAATAAAAGGGGAATTTAAACCCCCAAATAAAATCTACCCTGCTCTCCTTTTCTCAAAATTTTTTATAGGCCAAGCCATCATGCCATGCTTCCTGTAGAAGAAACAAAAATGCCATCTGTCAGTCAAGACTCTTAAACTAAACCCAATTAAGGTCACTTGAATTCTGAATGCACACAGGGATTTAATTCAATTTTACTAATCCACTTTAAATTCACACCGTTAGTTAATTTGGATTAATTTTCCTGAGTATCCCTTTGTAGACAAGCCCGGAAACAGCATTTAAAATTTCAATGACCTAATTTTAGACATGGTGTTTTTTTAAATAAGGGATCATTTTTTAAAAAAGTCTGAAATATCATGCCTTGGAGGAACTGGCTTACTTAAATATACCTAATTCTCCCTGTAATATAGTGGTCAGCACCTGAGCATCCCCTTGTGGCCAAAGGGTACATTGCAGGCACCCTGCTCCGTTGAGCTCCTCTTGTGGGCTCCTTAAGCATACCGCACAGTCTCTCTTGTGGCTAGAAGCGCACACACCCAGGACCGGTTTAATAACAGTAAAGGTTGAAACCAACCTCAGAATCTCCAAAATTAAAGTCTCTAGCAATGACATACAAGTTCACACTCAGCCTTGATTCATTGTCCCACATGGCACTCTTCCTCTGTTTGGTCTGCTCCACCCAAAGCCACCAGTCTCCGCTCTTTCTGGCTTCCTTCTCCTGTCAGTGTCTCCCCTGTTGTGAGGGAGAAGGTAGTCCTTCTTTTAATTGGCTCAGTTGGGATCACCTGCTCTGAAAGAAGGACGTAGGGCCTGGACTGCTCACAGGGACCCACAAGGTTAACTTCTTGTGGAGTGAATAAGGACCCATACAGAGAAGGGTAAGTGCTGGTGAAGCAATCTTTTCTGATCATGATCTTGGGAAGGGTAAGAGGAAGGAATGGTTGGTACACCATTAAATCTTGACATTCTTGCAATGTCCTTGACTCCTACTTCTTCTGTTGACACATTCCTTCTCCCCATGTGAATACCCAGTCCCTTCAGTATGCTAGGGTAGCCAATTTTGTAATATTTAAAAACCAGGCACTCCAGCAGGAGTGTCCGGAACCTCTCCCTCCCTCCCAGCCCAGGGCCCCCGTGCTCTCCCTGCCCCTCCTCACCACCCCATGTTATCTGCAAGGAGGTGCACCGGCTCCCCCCTGACACTTTCAGCTGCCCTCCCTGGCAGCCAGGCCTGGGCAGGGAGTGGGATGCAGCTGCTCCCAGTTGCTGTTCTGTGCAGCTGCCTGGGAGAGAGCCTGGTGGGGTAGGGGGCAGCAGCAGCCCGCTTCCTATCCGGGCTCAGCTTCCGGGGACAGGGGCCGAGCATGCTGGGGGGGAGGGGGAGCTCCAACTCACTCAGTTGCTGTCACTGGAAGCCGAGCCTGGGGGATGGGAGGGGGGAACCCGCTGCTGCCACCCCTCCTCAGCCAGGCTCTCTCCCAGGCAGCTGTCCTAGTGGTCTGAAGAGGCTCTGGTCCTGCCCTGTCCACTTCCCACCTGGGCCAGCTGCTGGGGGGAGGAGGGGCAGCATAACCCCACATGCCTCCCCACCCCTGATGGAGTGCCTAACTGGACTTTCAGTGTCCAGTCAGTGTTTCTGACCAGACACTGTCAGGTGCCCCCTTTTGAGCAGACTTTCCAATCGAAAACCGGACACCTGGTAACCCTATCAGTATGCTCTGTCAACACTGAAAGCGCTGTTGTTTTGGGATGAATATGATTATGCATGTCTGACTCCCTGTCTATATACTAGGCACACTCCTAGGTTTTTCACATATGCAGAAATTGGTGCAGTGAAGCAGTTTGGCATGCTTGAGTAAGTAGCTATTCTGCAGGTTCTTTTCTGTGTTCTGCAGTTGGTGGCTCTTTTTCAGTGTGGTTCAGTTCTGTCTCAAAACCAATAGATTGAATGCTTAATCAAATGCTTTGAGGCCCCACATCTATGAAAAGCATAACCAAACAAGGTGGGACAACGTGTAGAAAAGATGTCTAAATTGTATGACATTGAGCACAAGGCACTTTACAATATTCCCACTCCCACATTTTTCCAAACTACAAGCATCATGATGGTAGAAAGTTGATGGGCTTTTTATTGATCAGCATTAACACTGCTACAAAGTCCTAAATAATCAAAAGGGAGATTGTGTGAGCTCTAAGGAAGAGGGATGATAAAATTCTGCATAATACTCTGATACATTGAACCAAATTTTTCAAACATATATAAAGTTGATCTGGATTAATCTAAGTTGGTGTCAGGTCTCCTCAGATGAAGGTATATTCACATGTTAGACTAGCGATGGCAAGGGGACTTTGGAAGACCTGTAGGTTTGGTTGGAATAAGCATTGAAATGTTTCCTCTAAACGTCATTCAGACTTCTCTGAACCATGGGTGGTGATAGAAATATTGCCAGATCTTGCTTGTGGGATTCCCAGGACTTCCAGTTTTGGGCTGAGTCAGAAATACAGTGAGAGGCTCTTCCTGTGGTACTGTGTTTCTACTCTCAGCCCCAATGAGGAATCACAGATGAGCCTAATACTTAAAAAAGTGTCAGTAAATAAATGAACTTGGGTTTGTTTTTATTTTATTCAAAAAGGTTCACCCAGGCTTTGAAGTGACATGAGTGTTTTATTTTACACCTGGGTCTACAATTTCCTTGGCATTTCCTGAATGCTACTGCAAGCAGCAACTTGTCTGTGGTGGGGCACATCAAGCTGGTTTAAACTTAGTATTGTGTGATGTAGTCATTTAATTGCTGCTTCTGTCACTCAGTGTTTCTGAGTAAATTTAATCTCAAAACTGCACACAAGTATTTCCTTTTATGTTTAAGATATGGAGATATACCTATCTCATACAACTGGAAGGGGCCATGAAAGGTCATTGAGTCCAGCCTCCTGCCTTCACTAGCAGGACCACGTACTGATTTTGCCCTAGATCCCTAAGTGGCCCCCTCAAGGACTGAACTCACAACCCTGGGTTTAGCAGGCCAATGCTCAAACCACTGAGCTATCCCTCCCTCCTCTGTTCTGGATATTATGATTTCCTCCCAGCATTCTGTTTTCACTAGATGAAGTGTGTGAGGCTTGTGTGTTAAAGTACCATGATCTTTGTGTTTCCCCACAATCTCCCTTTCCTCCTTTTTTTGGGTCTAAACTGCTCTATGTTCTGCACAATGCACTTTCGGTTGCATGTAGTGCAATTTGATTTGTAGGAACATTGACCAGTGCAGTTGTGAATGTCTACTGTAACCTAATCAGTCAGTGAAGGCTCTAGTGCTGAGCGCTGCAGTAATACTGTTAGAAACTGATGATAAAAGGTGGCAGAGTTTAAGAAGAGTTGAATGCAATGTGGGGTTTTTTTAAACATGAAATTAGGCCACCTGGGTGCTGTGTCAGAGAGAATATAAACCTCCCAACTCGAATCAGAGTCAAAATGAATTTATTACTACTTCAGCTCTGAGTGTCATTTTTCATGCATCTGGGGCAGAGGAGAAAGATTTATAAAACTAGAAAAGAAAAGAAAAACCTCTAAGAATCAGATGACCATTGTGTGAATTGTTTCCCATTTGTTTCAAACAAAAATACATTTCAGAACAAGAAGAAAGATTTGCCTGGTGTAGCTTTGCCTTGTTATGTGACCCTATCAGATCACTCAAACTAAGCAGGACCAGCCTGCATAACTATTTGGAAGGAAGACCTTCAAAGAGTACCTAGTTGCTGTCAGAAATTGTGCTAATAATTTAGAAGGTGGTAGTCTTCTCAGTTAGCACTGGATCAAACCCCAATTTGATAGAAACACTGCTGAGGAATGCTGAGATGTAAACTCAAGCCCCTGTCCACTTGTGGCCATTAAAGTTTACATTATTTCCAAAATAAGAGTATTGGTCTCAGAGTATGTCTACACTGCAGTGTAAGCTTGGGACTGTGGGACTTGAGTCCCACAGGCTTAATGTTCGGATGCCCATGCTTGAGCGTCCACACTGAATATAGACCCTAGATTTAGAATTTATGGACCCAGGTATCACACTCCCACTCAGGTGTTGGCACTGCACTATGCAGACCCAAGTCAAACTAACCTATTTCAGGCTTCCGAGCACCTTTCCTAGCTGTAGGTGCTCTAGCCCTTTATTTGTGGTGCACTTTGGGAAAACTTGAGTGTCCGTCCCATAGCACTTTCTAGGAAGTTGTGGTAGCCTGCCAACACATCCAGCTGAGTCTGCATGGTCCCACCAACTTCCAGTCCCATATTTCAATGCAACATTGCTTATTATTTTAATCCTAGCTCTTGTCAATTTAAAACCCCAAATATTTTTATTTAATTTTCTACATTGGTTTCCGAAAGCAGCTAAGGTGATTGGTCATTTAACCTGCATTGAAAGTTCTGGTGTCCTTTGTTAAGTGCCTAATTGATTATGAACACAGTGATCAGATTCTGGTGTTCTGATGTTTCTCAACCATGGCTGAGATTATTACAAGAATTTTCAATGTAATTTACGGGAATTCCTAGTCAGTGTCTGTACAAACATTTTTAGCAAGTTAGGCTCCAAGATTCTTAATAGTGCAGTGCTCAAAATATTCCAAGGAATACCTTTTAGTGAAGGTTGGAAAGATGACAAAATTTAGCTCAATTTTTTTTAATGGTTGTAAAGGTACAACTCAGCTGACACTTAATAGCCATCATAAAGCAGTGTGCCATCAGATTGCTTTAGAATCAGAATGTTCTAATAAAATTTATAGCTAGATTTCCAGAGCTTCTTTCTGTTTGTGAAGCTTTGAAAGAATAGTGTGCTATGCCACCAGTTATAAAAGTGTGCTCAGATAAGTGAGCTACTCCTTGATGAATCAAGGTCTTGAAGAAGCTTTTGAGACTGTTTTGAAGTCTTTGGAGTTAGACTAAGATTAAATAATCTATTCATTTTGGCATGAAATTATCCAACTTTGGGATTTATTAAAAACAAATGGAAGACAGTGAAGTATCTGACTCCATGGCTATTGAGTTTGGCATTACCAAGCAATTCATTTCAGGATTAGCATTATTAATACACCTTGGCAGTAACATAACTGGCATAGAAAAATGAAAGTGACATTAGGGCTTGATGTGTTAGAGAGTTCCTGGGTGTGCTAGGGCAAATTCTGCTCTGTTGCATGATGATTGCCATCATGAAGGCAGAATGTGGCCTTAAACATCTTATTAGTCCCTGGGCTCCATCTTTTTTTAACATGCATATTTAATGAAGCACTTTGTGTCACACTTATGCTGATTGACAGATAAATAGCCAAAAGAGCTGCCTACATCATGGCCTTTCATTTCTAAATGATTCATGGAGTGACCAGGCTGTATTTAGCATTGTAGTTGATATTCCAATCTTGTGAAAGCCTTTATCTCCTCCTTACTGATAAATTCATTAATTTTCTATCTTGATCTCTTCAGCCTCAGTAGGATGAGTTTTGTAGAATTTATCACATTGTTTCTTTCTGTTTGTGTATTTTGAGTAACAATCTGTTATGAATTACTAATTACTCCCATACCCTACAAACTAGTCTATTTTCAGAATTTCTCATGGGTGATCTAATATTGCTACAAGCCCTAAACTGTCCTCTCTTATATTCATCTTTATACTGGCATTTAAATATGATTTTATGATAACAGGAAATGGGTTATTCAGGGTATTTGATATGGGTAACATGTGGATAACTGCTTCACATTTTACCTAATACTTTCAAGTCAGTTCTTATTAGAATTGTGTGCAGGTTGCAAAAGTCTCCACAATTGGCATCTGTCAAGGCTGATTCCCCACTCTGGCACTCCGAGTGCAGAAGGTGGGGGCCCGCAAGGATTCTAAAAACGAATACTGGCCACTCCAGGCTTGTATTAAGCTCCCAAGGTTATAGCTTCTCTCTCTGACCTTGGATGGGTAGATGCTGCCACCACCCATGTGCAAAAAAACGGAGGTTTTCAAAAGGAGGCTGGATAGCTATCTATCTTGGATGGTTTAGACACAAAAAATCCTGCATCTTGTCAGGGGATCAGGCTAGATGACCCTTGTGGTCCCTTCCAACCCCTATGGTTCTATGATTCTAGATAGTCTCCATCCAAGAAGATAAGTCCACCTCCATATGAGATGCAGGTCATCCCATTTGTACAGCCCCTTCTCCTACTGGAATATGGCTCAATGTTCTACAAAACCAAGACCTTCAGCTTCACACCAGCCACATACGCCTGGGTTCACTTCCAATATTTTCTGACTTCTGTTGCATGTGGAATCTCCAAGAAGATTAATGATTCCCTGGGGAAACCACAATACTTGCTTATATGGAAAAATAAAATGAGTAAAGTTAATGTATTTTTAGCTTCTTTTAAGATGATTTACCATCTGGAGACCAGAAGGAGAGGCAATGCCATGAGACCAGCCAGCTATATGAACTCATCAGTGCTCTATAGACCACTGTTTGAGAACTGTTAAAATAGGAAATGTGAAGATGTTTAGAGTTTATACTACAAGGTAACTAGTTTGTAGTTAAATTCTACTCACATAAAGATGGGACATGAAAATGATCAGTAATTAATATATTCAGTGTGATAAATAAGGTTCAGTATGTTCAGCATTACAACAACTGTATCTTCACTTTTTAATTGAGTCCAAGAAATGATGCACCTAAAAACCTCCTATTATATTGTTTCTTTTTGATCATGAATAAATATGCAAATATATACATAGTTTGAAATTCTAACTAGATTAACAAGCATTGTTATGTAAAGAGGAATTAATTAAACACTAAATTAACTTTGTGCATACTGTATGCCTTGAGACTGTAGATTCCTCCTTCGATGATTAATGGAGAGGAAATGGCATACACATTTACACAAAGAGATGTGATAGTCTGAGAGAATGGTGTGCTGGTGAGACAGTCAAATTAAATAACCCCAGCTCTTTCATGTAGCAGTATGGGAGCTAATCCCTGATAAATATCTGGCTGTGGTAGGGAAGCTAGTCCAGTGGGTAGGGTCAGGTACCCAGGGTTCTATTCCTGGCTTGGTCACTGACTTGTGAGACTCTGGATAACTTATTTTACCTCTTGCTTCCTCAGATTCCCCCGTGTGTAGAATGGAGGTGAATATATCATTACATATTTTAAAAGAAAAAAATTAAGCTTGGGGATCTATAAATGAAAAGTGGTATCCAGGAAACTGAGTATAACTAGGTCTTCTGTTTTCCAGGGTTATTAATTTCATTTTGTGTGTCTGCGGGAGGAGAGTATTATTCTTAGCAATTTGAGTTCTATGTAGATGCCCCAAAATCAAGATTTAATGAGCACTCTCTTTGTAATGTTCCCTAGTGTGCTTTAATGTAGTACTGTTTCAAATAGCACTATGTTACAGTGCACTAGGGAACCTTAGTGCGCACCCTCAGGGTCTACATGGACCAATTAATTTGCAACATGTTACTGAGCTTTAGAAATCCCACTCCCGTAGTGTGCTCTGTGTAGATAAGCTCAGAGTACATCTACATGGGGATAAAAGCCCTGCGGCACAACCGCAGCTGCCCTGAGTCAACTGACTTGGACTCATGGGGCTTGGGCTGTAAGGCTAAAAATTGCTCAGTAGATGTTCTGGCTTAGGTTCCAGCGCACCCTTGGCGGCTCCCAGGGGGTCAGGTTCTAGGCCATGCCTGAATGTATACATAGCAATTTTTCAGTCCCAAAGCCTGAGTCAGCTGACCTGGGCTAACTTTTTTTTTTTTAATCCCTGTGTAAACATAACCATATATACAACTAACTATTTCTGGTGTTTATTGGATAAATACTGATTTTTTTTATCCAGAGGTGTTTTCCAAGTGCTTATTGTTTAAAATAAAAAATCAGAATCCCTAGGTCTAATCTTTATAATCTTTAATATGAAAATATATCTTAATACAATACAGTATATAATCACTTTCTGAAATTTAAATCTTCACTACATTAGCTACCTGGTAAATATATTTGGCAAATTGAATGCACTGAATACTTTAAGGTAGGAATACAAATATGCTAGATATAAAAGAGAAAAGGGGGGAATTCATGAAGAAACTTTGTCTTTGGAGATAATACATTGAAAAGGGAGTTACCGAGTTGTTTCCAGTGTTATCAGACTTTTAAAGCAATCAAAATACTATTAAAAAGCAAATATTAACTCATTTGTCCGGATTGTATTTCCATTTTTCTTAGTATTTTCCTGGAGTTGAACATTAATGAATCCAATCGATTGGATTCAAAGCCTATTCTTGGTAACAGCTGACTTCGTTCCAACCATACGTATCTCGCCTCAGATGTGATCACATGCTGAAAACCAGGTTTCTAATAAACTAGGAATTTTGAATTATTGTGAAAGGAGAGTATGAAGCACTCATGGATAAAGCTATGAAAGTGCTGCTTCCATTTGCTTCCACTTATCTCTGAGAGTGCAGTTTTCAGGAATGATTTCTGTAAAAACACCACATAGAAATGATTTAATCATGGAAAATAACTTACAACTGGCCCTATCGCACATTCAGCCAAACATTGTGTACCTATGCAGTTCAAAACAGGCTTATTCTTCTCACCAAAATCTGGCTGAACACCCCCCAAAAAATTCCATATTTTCATATTATAGTTTTAAAAACCCAGCTTAGATCAGATTATATACTTTTAAAAAATGTATGTAATTGAATAAAGTTGTGATACCATGCAAACCCTAGAGCCTGAACTCTTGAAACTACCAATGTTCTGAGTCAGTAAATATTTGGTTGTGGGAAGCCACACAGTTTTAAAATCTTTAAGGGAGCTTCAGTACTAAAAAATTTGGGAACCATGGTCCTATGCTACCCAGTACTTAATGTAAAGAGTGCATAGGGCATGCCAATTTGCTCTGCCTCTCAGATTTGGCCAGGGTCTCTCTTTTTAGCCACTTACCAGACTGCTGTGAGGGGACGTTTCTGGAGCCTCACCAAGCTGTAGCATTGTTTTCTTCCCTTTGCGTCTTTGGCACATTTTCTGGGCACTGAATCAGAAATGTAGCTTCTCAACCTAATTTCCTTAGATACCCACAACCAGCACTTACCCCCAAGATACCCTGGTTAGTTAAACAGACCTTGTCCTGGACCTCTGTACCAAAGGTATGAAGCTTCTGGTTTAATTGTTTAACTCTCTCTTGCAGTAGCTGGGAAGCAATTAATACATAGAGAGAGAGAGAGAGACTTTGCCCAGAGTCCAACACAATTTGCTCTTTTACTTAATCATGTAAAGCAGAGGAGAATACAGATCATATAAAACAATAAATACTACATAGAATTCACCTCTCTAGTTCACCTTCCCTGACAGTCCCTAGGGACCATCTGTGTCATGGATGGCAGGCAGGCATGTGTCCCCTGCCTTCTATGGGTTGTTACATGCTGTGTGGTTTCTCCCTCATGGAGCTCCTTTCCCAGCTTCTGTGACTTTATCTCTCTGCCCCATGCTCTCTCTTTCTGTCTCCCTCTCCCTCTCTTCCTGTGTGGCTCCCTGGCTTCCTTTGTTCTCTCCTTTGGGTGACTTTCCACTGCTCCCACCTTTCTCCACAGGGGTAAGATAATATTGGTTTCCAAGGGTGCAAATGTGTTTTAGCATAACTTTATTGTGGTTAAAGTATCGTCGTTAACTTTAAATATTCTCCATTGTCTCTCTCTGATGTGTCCTTGCTACAGGACCTGTCAGCAATGGTGGAGCCACATACACTTAGGAATTCATGATACAGCAGTTTTTTATATACAACTTCACAATGTCTACCACAGTTCAAAAGGTGTACAGACAGAGCCCCAATTCATCATCCTGTTAATAAAAACTTTCCACCATAACCAGACTTACATTCTCACTAACTATTCCCCTTATTTCCCAAAAAAACCTTATCACAAACAGCATTTTATAATCCAAAATGAGAGCGGACCCACAGACTTGTGAAGCTCCTAGAAACCTACTAGACTGCCAATCTAATTAATATGGAAAATGTTCAGATACTATATAGGCATAGGCAGCAGTACAAATCACTAAGATAGAATGCTTTAGCAATATTATTTAACTACAAGGGAAACGAAACGTTTTTAAAGGTGTGACCTTTGTTCATCAAATCTTGTTTTTTCTCTGTCTGGGTATTCTGTTATGAATGCAATTACTTTCCTTGATCTCCAGTACTGTTACAAAATAACTGAAGTAATCCTCACTAGTCATTTCATGGAGCCCTGATCATGAGCGTCTTCAAAGTTTTTATTGAACTAAAAATTCAGACAGAATCAAATAGTGAAATAATCAAGCAGAACCACAGATTGATTCACCGTGATCACTTCAGAAGGTTAAGATTAATACCATAGCAGAATCACTGTCTCCTGGAGCATAACCTGGTCCATATATGAAAACACCTAGCTTTTTCCAGTATTTTACATACTATTTTTTTTAATTTAAAAACCCAGCAAAAAATAAGAAAATTTAACCAAAAATTCACAAGTACACACACCTTAGCCTGGAATGATTAAAAAGAGAATGTTATTTAGTCACTCCCATCATGCTCTTTTTTGGTACTGTTTAAATTAGCAAGTGATTTTTAGTTCTATGATTTCACCAACAGGTGGTGATAATTTCTCACAATAACACTCACCAACTGTGGGCATTTCTTCCTTGTAATTTGAAAATGCTGCTACTTTACAGCTAATTCATTCTTTGAATAAGTCTTAATGTAGATAGAAAGCTAACTTTTATGTGGCTCCCATTATCATAATATCTGAACACTTTGCAATCTTTAATATATTTATCATCACATTTAGAGAAGGATTATTATTCCCATTTTACAGATGGAGAACTGAGGCACAGAGAGACTGAGACTTATCCAAGGTCACATGTGAAGTCTGGTGGAGAAGGGAATTGGACTAGGTCTCCCAAGTCCTAGACTATTGCCCTAACCATTGGACATCCTTCCCCTTTGGAGAGTAAGAAACTGACCATGCAAAAATCAACTCAATGTGGATTCCTACCTTTTGAAAGTTCAATGGTGGGTGGCTCTGGGGATTTGGGCTGGCTTGCCATCCATCTCCACCCTCTGACAATAGAGGCTAGGGACACCATTCCTTACCCATCCTGGCTAATAGCCATTAATGGACTTAACCTCCATGAATTTATTCTACAATCAAGCTTGCTCAAATATTGTAACTGTTTTTCCAGCATGCTGAGAACAGCCCTTCTGCATGCACACATCTTTTAAAAAACAGCCTTATATATCAGAAAAGAATTAACAGTGGCAAACAGCATTCAGAAATAGACATGGGAAATCCAGGGTTGCCCGCCCTTTCCCTGAGGTCCCACCCCTGCCCTGCCCCTTCTCTGAGGCCCCGCCCCTTGCTCACTTCATTCCCCCCTCTCTCTGTTGTTCACTCTCCTCCACTCTCTCACTTTCACTGGGCTGGGGCAGGGGATTAGGGCTGCAGATGGGGGTGTGGGGCCAGAAAGGAGGCGTTTGGGGTGTGGGAGAGGGCTCCGGGCCATGGCAGGGTGTTAAGGTGCGGGGGGTGTATAGGCTCTGGGCTGGGGGTTTAGGCTCTGGGTGGGGATGGGGATGAGGGGTTTGGGGTGCAAGAGAGGGCTCAGGGCAGGAGCAGGGGTTTTGTGTGTGTGTGAGGGTGCGGGTCCAGGAGGGAGTATGGGTGTGGGGGGGAACTTCAGGCTGGGACAGGGGGTTGGGGTGCGGGATGGGGTGCAGGGTCCCAGCGGCACTTACCACAGCTCCCAGGAAGTGTCCACCAGGTCCCTGAAGCCCATAGGCGCATGGGCAATCAGGGAGGCTCTGCACGCTGCCCTCGTGCCCACAGGTGCTGCCTCCGCAGCTCCCATTGGTTACGGTTCCTGGCCAATGGGAGCTGTGGAGCCAGCTCTTGGGGCAGGGGCTGTGTGTGGAACCTCTCTGGCCACCCACTAAGGATCACAGGGACCCGGCAGCCACTGGAAGTCACATAGAGCCAGGGCAGGCAGGCAGCCTGCCTTAGCCCTGCTGCGCTGCTGACTGTACTTTTAATGGCCTGGTTGGCAGTGATGACCAGAGCTGCCAAGGTCCCTTTTCGACCAGGCATTCCGGTCAAAATCCAGATGCCTGGCAACCCTAGTGAAATCTCACTGACATTTTTTTTTCATATTACTACTTACCTATGAATTTTGTCTAAATATTAGGTGCTAAATTGCCTACTTATACTCTAGTATTTATTTAGAAAATAAAGATAATTTCTATTTTGTTGGTGGCTTTAAAGAGCCCAATATTTATTTCACTATCATTTAACATCATAAGAGGTTTGATCATATCAGTGTAAACAATTAGCAAAAATATTATATGGTAGACCAAGTTGCAAAAATGCATTACAGGATACCTTATACTAACCATGCTAGACAATTCTCAGCATTCATTTGCCTCATTTAGAAGTGAAGTCCCATACGATCTCTTACATAGTAAAATGTTGGGCACCCACAGCTCCCATTGAATTCAACTGATCTATAGGTCAGTCCTTTTGACAAGAAATTCCTAAGTGTAAGATTGAAAAAAAAATAGAAGTGCTATTATTTCTCTCTTTTTTTGTAGCCTGGCTACAGTGTCAGCGTGTAGGTGCCCCCCCCCATTTTCTTTTAAACATAGAAGGAAAGGGAGAACTTGTAGGTAAAACTTACCTTAGAGGCAGCAGAGTTTTCATTCCCTCCATTCAAGGCCCCTTTCTCACCTAGTTAATATCATTCAGTGTAGGGTTTTTTCTCTCCAAAAGGGAAAGTCTTTTGGAAAATAACCATTCTGTAGAGATAGCAGTGAGTTGTTGCACTATGAGTGGAAGTGAGGAAAAAGCTGTTCTAAGGCATGAATAAACCATGTTCCTCAACGGAATGAAAAGCTTGTGTTGAAAGAGTTTTTCCCAAATATTTGATCTCTGTCTTTGTTTTGAACAAAACTCCTTGATATTAAGGTATAAGAAATATCTAATTATAGGTATGTCTGACTATCTCCCATCAACCTCTAATCTCCAGAGTACGTTTGAGCTTTAGCTCCCTTTTTTCTGTATTTTTGAAGCAGGAGCAGTGAAAAAAGGGTGTATGGCATAAGCACTCATTTCACCACTCCTAAATTGAACACTGCAAATATTGCATTCCCATTCTTTACTTGTTTCAAAAGCGCTAGGCCAGTAACCTCTGAAGGAGTGATGTGAGCATTTAACATTGCCCTTTAAAAACATTTCTTTCTTTGGCTAGCAGGAGCTAATGATGCACCATTTTGATGTGCTGGAGTATTTTCAGCTCAAAGTCTGTGTGTGTTAGTCTTGGATCAGCTGTGAAGCTGGATGCAACCTTTTAAATAATGACCTATTTCCTTGATGCATTTTGATGCATTTTTCCCCTCTAATCATAAGGAGCAAAATCCAAGAAATACACAACTGCTTTTAAAGTCATTGAAAGTGCATTGCCTCCAAAAGTCTGGAATAAGCATCTTTAATCTCACATGTGTTACATCTTATTTTGGTAGCCAAAATTTACATTTAAATGAAAAAGATGAAAAAATCATAGGGATCATCTACTTAAAACATACTTTAATAATGGTACGATGCACATGAACGGTGGCAAGAATGATCTTTATTTTCTGGCACAGTCATATGACACAGAGGGTATCTGTGTTTTATAATCCTGTCCTATCATGTGACAAAGTTAATAGTCACTGGTTACTGCAGCTACTGTTACACACATTTAATTAACTGAGGAAACTGAGCAAATCGAAACAGTCAAAAGTAGTTTAAAATATTGTACAGTTATCTACTTCTCTTTTGCTATAATCACTGTTACTAAGAAGACTACAATTTCCATAGCTAATCATATGGCAGAATTGGGGGATAAAACAAACCAACAGTTAAGTTTTGCCATCTGTCTTTTGAAGGTAGTTACAAAGCATTTTCATGCACAATAGTAACAATAAATTTATCAGATAGGCACAGATTTTTTACAGTTTGATATATTATTTTTATAACTTTTGTGTGGCAGCCTTTTCATACTCAACCAAGGGATTTTTTTTTTCTAATAAAGCACTGCAGCCAAATCCTGAAAGAAGCTGAATCATTTCAGAAGGCAATGCAGTTATTTTTCATGTCCCTGCCTCATTTCAAGTGAATATTTTAGAAACCACTAGGGCCGCATCTTTCTTTGTCATGTTAATCTTCGTTATGAATCTGATTTGCATATAGGTTTGGATTGTCAACTACTCTGTTAGCACTTTATTAATGTATTTACATTCCTTTTATATAAAAGAGAAAATCAAAAACAGCAAAAGTGCATTATCTTTTTAGTCACAGGATAATATTTTAAAACCAGATTAGTGTTTTTAATCCCAATGGAAATCAGAAGTGAGGCAAAATGAAGTTCTTGGCCATCAGTGTGCCAAACAGGGCAATGTAAACCTCTCTGCTCAGCAAGCTTTCCTTCCTCCTTCAGTTTTATTAAATTCTCTGGGCCCATGGGTCTATGGATAGTGTAATTAAATTCAGATAAGAAAAAACACAGTATTTTACACGCATCCATTCACTTCACCTTTTAATGTGTAATTCTCTCTGCAAAGTGAGAGGAAGCCCTGAACCATGATGACCTCATCTGATGGAGACTGCTTCGTAATAAAGGCTGATTTCCAATGGCATTTGGTGAGGTGAGAGGCCTGTTAGAACATTCTATACCTGATATTTGCTTTGTGCTTTCATTTAGGCCATTTATTTCAGGATCCACTGCAAAACTGCCCTTTGTTTTAAAACCAGTCTACCTCATGGACTTTGTCTCTCTATGATCCTCCATCACAGAGATTGTCCTCTTCTCTGTCCCTTCTCCAAGTCTTAACATTTTTGTAACCACCCTCTTTTCCTCTGTAGTGCCTGACAGAACAGCTTTCCCAACAGCTTTCCTATATCTCTCCACTGCATCAACAATGTGCTTAAATCTAATCTGAAGATATATCTTTTCTTCCGTCTCTACGTCTTAATATCTCTCTCCTAATGTTACCATGCTGTTATGGAGCAGCTCCATAGTTGGAAAGGTTTTTGCTCGCACCTATCTCAAATATGACTTGGGATAAATACTTCAGACTTGTTTCACACACTGATTCCAAATGAAAGCTGGTGCATCTGCCTTGTTTAACCTTTTTTGCCACAATTCTTAGTATATTCCCTATGAATTTAATAACCACTTGATATTTGCTGGACCTTCGTAAACTTTGTGTTAACTGTTTTAGAGCTTCTAAATTCCATGTTAATATTCTGTAATTTTATATTTATAGATATTGTTTTTTCTGTGCTGAATGCTATGAATCTTAGTCTACAAGCATTGTCTACCAAACTTACAAAATGACTCTGTAAACCCATATAGACAGTCTTCTGTGCATACCAATGCAGAGATGACAAGATTTGCAAGCTTTATTTGCGGAGTCTGACCATTCAGAGGTGTGTAGACCCACCTCTGCAAGTGTTGTGAAGTAGCCAATATTTCTCTGCTCCTGTTTCAGCACAGAAATCACAACTTCAAAGTATTAACGTACCATAGTGATGTCATTTATTTGTGTGAAAAATAACGGAATCATAGAAATGTAGGGCTGAAAGGGACTTCAAGAGGTCATCAAATCCAGTTCCCCGCGCTGAGACAGGACCAAGTAAACCTGTCTGTGACACAGTAAAGGGCTACGGTCTGGTCCCTGGTAAACAAAGGGTTAGCTCCCAATGCACAGGTGGCTATTTGGGAAGTAGAAGGGTGAAAATGACTTAGGGAAATTAGAATCCACCCACAAAGGCAGCGGGCCTGTAAGGTCACAGTAACATCCTTTATTTTCCTATGAAATATGAACAGTTGAGGAAGAAACCTTTGCTGATGGACTTGTTTTCTGCTGACTCATTCACTGGCTGGAATGACCCATTGTCTCCAGCCTTTGTTACACTAGAGGTCAACTTAGATGATCACAATGGTCCCTTCTGGTCTTAAAAAAATCTATTAATAGATTTGAATAGTGATGAAATAGAGATGAAAATAGCAGTTGTTAAAAATCAGTGGTAGAAAAGCATTCCACCATCACTGCCACTGATTTGAGTCTTATGGAGGTATAACAGTGAAATATGATTAAGCAGTGATGGGGAAAAAACAGTTAGCTCTGGCATAATACTCTGGAACACGTAACTATAACTTAAATCATTTAGAGCATGCAGGTCAAGCATAACACCTAGTCCAGCCTTGGTCATTTTATTAATTATGCCTATTGAATATTATTCAGATTGGTCCACGTCACTAAAGAATATAGTGGCAATCCTGTAGTCTCTTATCTCTGTTTAAGTGTTGGCAGTACAAATGTTATTCACACAAAGTCAGTCTAATTGTAGATTGGAGCTATGTAGTAAGATCATCTCAGAATATGAATGCATTGTGTGTATGTGCCAATTTGCTTTATACTAAAACAAGTAATTATCTTCTCATGAGGTGGAAATAATTATAGTGTTTCATGTAGCAGCAGTAATAATACTAAGCATTTTATAGTTTATGTACAAATATTAGCTAATTAAACCATACAATCCTTGTGAGGTAGCAGAAGAGTAAACTGAGGCAATGTAGTAAAGTGGCTTTGCTCAAGGTCACCCAGAGATAGTTGCAGGGCTTGAAGTAGAACTCAAGACTTCCTTCTTTCCAAGCCTGTGCTTATTTCTTCAGACCTTGCTGCTTTGCTGTAGGTCTTGAGAAATGTCTTAGGCCTGGTCTATGTGCAGGGCCGGCTCCAGACCCCAGCGCGCCAAGCGCGTGCTTGGGGCGGCGTCCCGCGGGAGGGTGGCAGGTGGCTGCGGCAGACCTCCCGCAGGCATGCCTGCGGAAGGTCCGCTGGTCCCGTGGCGCCGGTGGAGCATCCACAGGCACGCCTGCGGGAGGTCCACCCGAGCCGCAGGACCAGCGGACCCTCCGCAGCACGTCTGCGAGAGGTCCACCGGTGCCGCGGGACCAGCGACTGCCAAAGCACCCCCCGCGGCGTGCCGCCCTCCTTGGGGCAGCGGAAATCCTAGAGCCGCCCCTGTCTATGTGACCAGGTTTTGCCAGCAAAATTTGCCTCTGAGTGGCACAGATTTGCATGTGTTCACATCCAAATTTGATTCCAGCAGGTAAAATCCAGAATGTCTGTCACCAAAATAAAACCACCTCCCTGAATGCTGTAAGTCCTGGGCCAACATATTTCTGCTAGCAAAATGCAAGTGTAGGTGCTGCATTATCTGTGCTGGGAAAAACACTCCTCCAGCATCAGTCCCACAATACCCTGTGCCGACAACAGCATCCACTCAGGTCACAATTTTAAACTCCACTACAGGGATAACCATGACTGGAAGCTTGCCCCACTGTAAAATCCCCAATGTTTTGAAAATGTCCTTTCTCCGGGAGCCTGACTTGGCGAGCACACCTATTAACCTACCATTGTGAGCTGAGAGGAATGGCTCAATGCAAAATAAAGCTGCAGCTAAACCTTGTGTGCTTGTCTGGACCAGGAAAAAAAAGTCCTGGATTTTTTGGCCTGTCGGGGAGAAGGGCAGGGCAAGCCTGCCTGTGAGACAACCATAGGAACAAAACTGTCCGTATGGAGGAGGGTGTAAGAGCTGGGCTATGACGGGGACTAGAAGCAATATTGGGCGAAGGGGGAGCTGCAGTAGTCATTACAGAAGGTGAGGGACATTGACAGAAAATCTGACCACCCCACAGACCTGCTGTCTCTATGGTGAGTTCCATACCATACTTGTGATGTGCCCACTGTCACATTTGAGGTGGCAGTGGTGTCCCCCATCAAGACCCACAGGATGGATGGAAAGAAACTCGCATGCTGCAGCAACAATGAGCTTATTAAGGAGGGGGATATAGACCCTGGAGAGCCAGGAGCTCTTCAGTACTGGATGTACCTAACCAAGACCCAGATGAGCCTAGAGACAAGCTAATTGAGTAGGGTTGCCAATTTTGGTTCGATGTATTCCTGGAGATTTCATCACAAGATTAATCTTTAATTCCTGGAGACACCAGCCCAATCCTGGAGGGTTGGCAACAGTCCCACTGAGGAAAGGGAAGGAAGTTCAGGTAGGCATATTACAGCATTATTTTTGGCTGCATGATTAGTTTATCTTTGCAGTGCTTAAAACCTTCTCCCCCTCTGTCCCTCTCCCTGCCCCTTTTCCAAATGGTGACCATTCACATGTGATAAGAGAACAAAGGAATTGACTTTCAAACTAGCCAGTTTATTTTAAAACTATGAACTGCCAATAAACAAAATATTGAGTTCATTTAGCAGCCAACATATTTTGGCATCCAGATAGAATTCCTGCTCTCACACGACACTAACGTACTAGCGATTCAATTCATTTCAAAGAAACACAAAGATAATGTGTTGACACCGATACCAGAGTATAAAAATAAAGTACACAAGAAATTTAAGATATTCCTTGCAAGCAATCCAGGGACTGGCTAATCAAAGTTTCTGATTTTTAAGATTAAACTTGTAAAGTAAACATATAATGTAAACATTACAAGAGACAGTGCTTTGATTGTCAAGTCCAGTTGTCATACTCATTACTTTGCATGTATAGTTGAGGTAGAGGCGGTGACATTAGCTCAGCAGCTTCATTTTTCTGGACTTGTGCTAGGCAGCAGTGACAAACCTTCTTCATTTGTGAATTTTTTTTATGGTTGTCCCTTTTTGTCCTCTCGAATGACCTTCATAACATTTTCTAGTAGATACTTTTTGATCCTTTCCCAGACATTTCTAGGAAGCATGGCCAGTTTCTTCCCCCATGATACCTCACTCTGCGATGAGCTCCGCTGGCACCATCACTGTGAACAGCCTGGCATCATATGGATCAGGGAGACCTGAAGCTGCCTGGAGCAGCTGTTCTTTCTGGACCTTTGTCACCCTCAAGAGCCATTATCAGCCATGATCACCACTGTCTGTAACAATTCTAGCACTACTTACTGCATTGTCCTTACTCACCAGCACACCCACCAGCCCCCCATGTAGGGTGACCGGTGTCCGGTTTTCGACCAGAATACTCGGTCAAAAAGGGACCCTGGTGGCTCCAGTCAGCACCACTGACCTGGCTGTTGACTGTCCAGTTGGCGGCGCTGCGGGGCTGGCAGGCTCCCTGCTAGCCTCCATGCTGCATGGCTCCTGGGAAGCAGCTGGCATGTTCCCCCTCCAGCTCCTTGGAGCAGTCAGGGGGCTCCACACACTTCCCCTGCCCCAAGTGCCACCCCCACAGCTTCCATTGGCCCGGAACCGCAGCCTGTGGGAGCTGCGGGGTCAGTGCCTGTGGATGGAGCAGCATGCAGAGCTGTCTGGCCACACCTCTAGCCATTTCGCCGCCCCAAGCACAGCGGCACACCGCGGGGGGCGTTCTGCCAGTCCCACGGCTCCGGTGGACCTCCCGCAGATGTGCCTGCAGAGGGTCCGCTGGTCCCGCGGCTCCGGTGGACCTCCCACAAGTGTGCCTGCGGATGCTCCACTGGAGCCGCGGGACCAGTGGACCCTCCACAGGGATGCTTGTGGGAGGTCCACCGGAGCTGCCTGCCGCCCTCCCGGCGACTGGCAGAGCACCCCCTCCGGCATGCCGCCCCAAGCACACGCTTGGTGTGCTGGGGCCTGGAGCCGCCCCTGTCCGTGTAGAAGCCAGAATGGGGACATGCCGCTGCTTCTGGGAGCTGCTTGAGGTAAGCGCCACCTGAAGCCTGCACTCCTGACCACCTCCTGTGCCCCAACCTTCTGCCCCAGCACTGATCCCTGTCCTGCCCTCTGAACCCCTTGATCCCAGCACAAAGCACCCTTCTGCACCCCAAGACCTGTAACCCCAGCCAGATCCCTCACTCCCCACACTGCTCCAATCCCCTCCCCCATCCCTAATACCCCGTCGGCCCTCCAAACCCCTCAGTCCCCCCAGAGCACCCTCTTGCACCGCAACCCCCTCATCCCCAGCCCCACCCCAGAGTCTGCACCCCCAGACAGAGCCATCACACTCCCCCATGCCCCTGCCCAGGCCCCATCCCCAGCCCCTTCCCACACTCCAAACCCCTCAGCTCTATCCCAGAGCTCCCTTCTGCACCCCAAATCCCTCATCCCTGGCCCCACATCAGAGTCCGCACCCCAACTCCCTGCCCCAGCCCAGAGCCCCCTCCCGCACCCTGAACTCCTAATTTCTGGCCCCTCCCTGGAGCCTGCCCCCGCACCCAAAGCCCTCCTGCCCTCCCACACTCCAGCCCCCTGAACCGGCCCAGTGGGTGAGAAGGGGGAGAGTGAGTGACAGAGGAAGGGGGGGGATAGAGTGAGTGGGGGGAGAGGCCTCAGAATGGGCAAGGGGCAGGGCAAGGGTGTTCGGTTTTGTGTGAGTTGGCAAACCCAGGGTTGAAAGTTGGCCACCCTACCCCCATAGCTAAATGATTTCAGCAGCACCCCCACGCTATTCACCATATTTGGAGCTGTAGAGTGGTCCCAAAGCAAGCTGTCCCAAAGTAAGTCTGACTCTATGCATATTTTTAGAAAGATCTTTATGAGAAAAAATTTAGAGAGTTTTGAGACTTATATTTTCATTTTCCTTTCCAATATCTCTGTCCTTTTGTTTATCAGTGTCCTTAGCTGGAGGATCCTAGAGAGGTGCCTCCTCAACACCAGCTGAAAGACTGACCTTCATCAGGAGAAGAAAGGCACGTTTTCAGAGCTTCTCCACTCCTCAGAGACTGCTGACCTGGAGAATAGGCCAGCATGGAGGGACCTCATGCTGGAGACAAGGTTGAGTGACCAGGATTGGAAGGACCACATGCTGATGGAAAGGCAGAAGGACTCAAGTGCACTGAGATGTGCACAAAGACATTATGCAGCTCTTCAAGCAATACAAACAGATTTTGCATAGTATTATGGAGCAAAGTGCCCCAAACCTCCTCCCAGCAGCCATTGCGCTTCACTGACCATTCAGTGTTCAGAGGAACGTACAACACTCCCTTCTCCCTCAAGGGGTAAGTATAGTCTTCAGTCTTATCCTTACCACCCCATGCCAGTGAAAAACAAGAACTGCTATGACTAAGCATTCACTGACCTGTGATTTATGCAGGATCAATCAGCAAGTACATTGCTCTTTGTTGTTTTTTTTGGTAAGGTTTAATAAATGCTGATAAGTCTGTTTGTGGTTCATTAGTTTGTTTTTCATTACCACTCAAAATTATGTTTTCAAAAAAATCAAGATCTATTTACTGGGTCTAACAAAACAGAAATGTAGCAGCCCAAATCATCACTCCTCCCACCAAATTCATAAAAGGAGCTAAAATCCATATTCAAGTCAAATTCCCAAAGAAGTACACAAAAGCAAGATACTGCACTATTATGGCACAGTGTTAAAGTAGTCCTTTTAAGCCTTTCTTAGCTTCTTGATGGGCTCCTGTAATTGCCTTTGTGTCTGGCTGTTTGAAAGCAGCAGACAGTTTGACCACTTCACCTCTTCACTCTGCCAGGAACATTTTCTCCTTTGCCTCACAAATATTATGAAAACACAGTAGCAACAGGAATATTTACCTTACTGAGATCCAGCCTAGTCCTGAAGCATTGCCAGCATCCTTTCAATCTACCAAATGCACACAGCAGTCATCCTGTGCCTACTCAGGCTGTAGTAAAATCTTTCCTGTATGGTTTCATGAACCAGGAAAACAAAGGGAAGGCTGAGACCCCCAGAATCTTTATTGGCATTTCAATGCCATCAATGTGAATGTGCCAGTCTAGGAAAAACGTTCCACTGTGTCTTTTTTGGACAAGTCCAATATTTCTGAGGGGACCATCATGTACCTCTGACCAGCCAATGTTAATTTCAGTGAAACATTCCTGGTGATCCACCAATACATGCCTAACTATGGAGAAGTCAAGGGGTGCTGGAACAATTTTGGCTCTATCACAACATAAATGTTAAATGATAATTAGGGCTGTTGATTAATTGCAGTTAACTCACGCGATTAACTCAAAAAAATTAATCACAATTAATTGCAGTTTTAATCGCACTGTTAAACCATAGAATACCAATTTAAATTTATTAAATATTTTGGATAATTTTCTTCATGTTCATATATATTGTAGTCTGTGTTATAACTGAAATCAAAGTGTATTTTCCATTACAAATATTTGCACTGTAAAAATGATACAAGAAATAGTATTTTTCAGTTCACCTCATACAAGTTCTGTAGTGCAATCTCTGTTGTGAAAGTGCAATTTTTTTTTATTTATTTTTTTGTTACATACCTGCACTCAAAAACAAGACAACGTAAAACTTCAGAGCCTACAAGCCCACTCGGTCCTACTTCTTGTTCAGCCAATCACTAAGACAAACAAGTTTGTTTACATTTACAGGAGATAATGCTGCCCACTTCTTATTTACAATGTCACCAGAAAGTGAGAACAGGTATTTGCATGGCGCTTTTGTCACCGGCATTGCAAGGTATTTACATGCCAGACATGCTAAATATTTGTATGCCCCTTCATGCTTTGGCCACCATTCCATGCTGATGATGTTCGTTAAAAAAATAAGCTGTTAATTAAATTTGTGACTGAACTCCTTGGGGGAGAATTGTATGTCCCCTGCTATGTTTTACATGCATTCTGCTATATATTTCATATTATAGCAGTCTCGGATGATGATGACCCAGCAGGTTGTTCATTTTAAGAACATTTTCACTGCAGATTTGACTTGCAGGCTCTAAAATTTTATGTTTTTTAATTTTTGAATGCAGGTTTTTTGTACATAATTCTACATTTGTAAGTTAAACTCTCACAATAAAGAGATTGCATTACAGTACTTGTATTAGGTGAATTGAAAAGTACTATTTCTTTTGTTTTTTACAGTGCAAATATTTGTAATCAAATATAAATATAAAGTGAGCACGTACACGTATTCTGTGTTGTAACTGAAATCAATATATTTGAAAATTTAGAAAACATCCCAAAATATTTAAATAAATATTTAACAGTGCGATTAATCGTGATTAATTTTTTTAATCGCTTGACAGCCCTAATGATAATATAATGAAATACATTTTTATGATTACAGAGTGCATGTCAAAGGATGAAGACATTGGATAGGATGAGACTGGCCACTTATCTCACATAATCTGCAACTCTGTCAAAAATATTTAAGAATGTTAAAATGTTGTGAAGCAGTGCAGAGGCAATGGCAATTGTTTAAAAAACAAAAGGACAGGTGTTAATAGAAAGTATTTAAAAACATCTTCAGTGGAATTTAGTGTGGTATTTATGGTTCTAGTTTAGATGCATCCTACTGAATTAAGCGAGCTGCTCAAAACTAACTCAGGTAATATTAAAAGAAAAAAAAGCCACAGCCCTTGACTTTTTTTGGTACTCCATTGGGATTCTTTAACATTCAGCCTCTCACACCACAGGATACTTTTTCTGGGTCCCCCCAGACATATATTCTTATTTTGTGATTTTAGAATAATACCTCAGTCAATCGTGTTTGTACAAAGTACAATAATCAATTTCTCAGGGCATAAAAGAGTACACGTACTGGAACCTATTAGCAGAGAAAAATCAAAATATATCCTGGACAGCCAGTGGGTTCATTTTATTCAGAGCATAGTGGTGGTGGTTAAATTAGTTTGGTTCCATGCCACCTCTTGTTCAACATTTCCAGCTAGCAGTTAAAGACAGTTGCTGTGTCATTTCAGAAAGCTGTCACTCCCAGTGGATGTGCATACAGCATAGGATATCAGACATGATTATGAGAAGTTGCTTTTCTTTTCCATCATTTACAACAGTTAGGAGAACAAACATTCCCAATACATTTATATAGTTAATACCAATTTCTTGCAGAAAACTAAACAAACACCCTTATGGCTTTAATCAGCATGATGGAAGCCATTCTGCAAATGGACACTGACTGGATCAACTATTATATTTACAGCTGTCTGAGGCTCTTCAGCTGCACAGCTGCTGCAGGTGGAAAGCCATTAAATGTTCATTGATGCTGGCATCTCACTAGACTCATTCAAAAAGTTCTATAGCTCGAAATAATTGCTCTCTTAAATGATAGCATTCACCATGAATTCATATCTTATGGAGGAGAAGTGGAACATGCAATCATCCTCTCCTTCCCTAGAATTTCTTGGCTATTGAACATTTTCATAACATGTGATACAGCTTTCATTAATTAATATGTCCTATAATTTTTGCATTTTAACAGGGGATATTCTGAATCATCTTCACATGCATATTTGTAGTCCTGATGCTGCTTTTCTTTAATTACCTGTTTTGTACATAAACCATTCTGTAGAGGTTTGATGACTGGGTCTTACTGTTGAGTGGCATTATCCTGATACAACAGACACAGAATAGTTCTGAAACGACATTATTCTGAAAGGAGACAAGTGACTTTGTACAAAAAATGATCATATGGTTAACATATTGTTTATTTTGGGCCTACCGGAAATGTCATTGGGTCTTACCAGGAGCCAAGATCTGAACTGAAGTCAAAACTGAATTACAGTAGATTCCGCTTAATAGCAAGCTGGGTGTTGACAACTTCCAGTTAATAGCCTGAAGCCATCAGGGAGCCGTAGGCAGGCTGGCTAGTCAGAGCAGGAGGCTGGCCTAGTGGTTGGAGCAGGAGTCCAAATGCCAGAGCCAAGGGTGAAGCCAAAGCCAGAGATCAGAGCTGAGGGTCAGAACTGGGTTACCTGGAGTCAAGCAAGTCAGGAATAAGGCCGGGTGCAAGGCAGGGTTTAGGCTGCAGCAGGGCTAGAAGTGAGGCAAGCACAGAACGACAGAGACTCCACAGGCATGTGCAGTGAGTAGCCTATGCTCTTGGTTTTCTCTCTCTTATTTTCTCTCTTTTTATGGCAAAACAGACTTGACTGCATAAACTACAACTGCTACCAACTAGAATTCCTCAGTACATAGCTCTGCCCAGTGTCTTTCAGGTAACACAACAATGCCTTTTAAAGAAGATTCTATTTCCCCAGGATCTTTACTAAACAACATAATGTAACTTTTAAAAAAACACCTTAAGATGTTTGAATTCCTCAAAAAGTTTTCCCCTTTTTTCAAAGCCCTCAAATACTCATACAAGGTGATCAGTTGTTTCTTCCACCTCACAGAGAATACATAGTCCATCTTTGTGTCTATTTAGTCGAAAAAGATGTTTGTTTAAGCCACACTGGCCAGTTAGTACTCTAAAGAAAAGCACATTAGTCCTCTTCGGGCCTTGATGTATATAATTATTTTCAACTCTAGAGCACAGTTCAAAAAAATCTTCCTCTTCTTTTTTCATTAATCCATTTTTTTGCCATTCTTCTTTTAAATTTTTCTATAATAGACTTTTGAATTCCTGTTTTATTCAAGGGTATTTCTTTATCAACCCTTCCATTTCTTAGTGTTTTTTATCTGCTTTGTCCACCAGTCCATTCTCTGTTATCCCAATATGCACTGGGATCCAAGCTAATGCTACATGTATCCCCATCTGCTAGCTGTTACTAGACATATAATGTCATTGATTAAATTACTTCTGTATTCTGAGACACTTTTTTTTTTTTTTAATCACCATAAGGCCTGAGATTGAATCTGAAAAAAATGGACTGCTGCTGCTGGGCACACATCCCAGATCCAATTTAATGCTAGTGTTATTGCTACTAGTTCGACTGTCATGACAGCTAAATAATCAGATATGATTTTAGATATACTAATTCCCAATTTTGGAATACAGTATGCTGTCCCTACTCTTCCTGTTTTTTCTTATTTGGATCCATTGGCATATGTTTAACAAAACCAACTCCATTTTTCATCTATATGCTGGTACACTTCATTTTTCATACCCACTGTCTCTTTTACCCTTAAGTTTATAAAATAAATCTAAATCCACATTTGGACATGTTACTTTCCAGCCATAACTAATTTTTTTACTCCATTCAACTCCTGCACCCACATTTTAACATGAACGGCACATGGAGTTCTAACATCACGCGCTACAGTTTGCCTATTGAATTCCCAACAATCCTCATATTTCTTTGCTACTTCCATCTTCCAACACATGCTTTGTTGTCTCATTACTGGTCCGCTCTAATAGCACTTCATATACTGCCCCTTTATTTCAGTCAAATAGTTTGGAAGTGGCAAAGTATTTTAACTTTCCCTGGCATTCTAGGTTTTGGCAGTTTATCATCCTGCTCTTCGTTTTCATGTTCAACTAAAAGACCACAGCCTAACTCTTACAATAGCCCCTCTGCATTTATGAGTGCAGTTAACTACTTCCACAGGGCTAATATCACCTGATCTTATTTCTTTGGTTAGGAATCTTACAATTATAACCTTTTGGTTTATTTCCTTCCTCAGCTTTGCTTTTTTGCTGATATCATCATCATCTGATTCTACTCCCCCTCCATTTGTATCCATAGATTCTCTCTAATAGACTCTTCAGTTTCATTTGAGATCAGAAAATTCTGCCTTGCCTTGCCCAGCCCCTAACTGCCAGCCTCAGCCACCCCAAATCCAGCCCTACTTTGCTGTTGCTGCTGGGCTTATAAATCAGGCTGCTGGTCCTGCAGCCAATCAGGTGCAGTAATTAATCAGGCAGTTCCAGGGCAAGTGCAGCTGAGCCTGTCATGGTATGTCTACAGTGCAATTAGACACTCGTGGCTGGCCTGTGCCAGTTGATTCAGGCTTGGGCTGCAGAGCTGTTTAATAGCAGTGTAGATGCTTTGACTTGGGCTGCAGCCTGAGCTCTGGGACCCTTCCACCTCCCAGGGAGAGGTCCTGTGCAGTTCCATTGGTCCCCAGTACTTCAGCTCCACCATCTGGCTGCAGTGCTGCAAACCTGCCTTCTTCTTATTAGTAACTGCTGGATAATGGCAACTTTTTACTAGCAACAGAAGGGTTGCTAATAAGCGGAATCTAACATACTCACCCAGAAAATGAAGCCATAATTAACACTAGGAACATTATTTATGTATTTTTATACTGAATTGTGACCAAGTAAATTTAGTTCATCAAGCAGAACAGCTAATACCTCTTGTTTAAAATAATCATCCAAAATAGTAACGTAACTATGTACCTTAGGTACCTACAGGTTGACCAAACATGGCACAGTACTGCAACCTCATTCAGGAAGTCATTATTCACCTAAATCTTCCCACTGACTTCAATGAGACTACTCACATGAGAAAGTGTGGCAGGATTGGGTGCTTGGGGACAGGAAAAAAGGTTGAAGAAAGCATGTCCTTATTCCACTCTCAAACACTTCACCAATAAAATACTTCTGTATTTGTGTCTGCTGTAATCAGAATTAATAGTTGTCTAAGAAAGGTGAGTAATAAAGTTGATATTATTATGGTCTTGCAGTAGTGAGCCCATAGTTAACATTGCATCAGAATGTTCTGTTTTACAGGGTCTGTATTTGAGTGTCTCACCCTTTTTTTTCCCCTCCAGAACCCTTCTTTGTAAACTTGCTGTAGACAACTTGAACCAAGTTGTAGCCACTAATTAATGTGTGTGTGGAATCATCTCCAACATGTACTTTGTGTTTGTATGTTTTTGGTTATGTAGGACATTTTGGAAAACTGGGACTCTGATTTCTCCCCCCTCTGTACACATTGGCTGCCCCCTGCTGTTGCCTGAGCAGTAACATTGTGACATCAGGAATAATACTGCTCTGGTTTGCATGGCAACAGCTGCCTTTGATAACTGATTTGCCCCAGACCACCATAACATTATTACAGAAAAGAGTCACAGGAGGTTCTGTAATGAAAGCAGACTGGGGCTGGATGAGCTTCTATGAGTTTGTATTGGGTAAGTTACACTGGTTCTTTTCAAAGGGTAATTGTTTGTTGTGTTTTTCAAAAAAGGTTACATAAAACAAGACATAAAATTCCAGTTTTTCATGTATATTGTTTATTTGCATCTTATGTGGGTTATGGCTTTCTGAATATTTACCTTTCTGAAAAAGTGGGAGATTGTAGATTAGTTTTTGGGTACCCAATAAAAAAAACACAGTTATTTAGAAGTTACAATAAAACTGAAGCTGCATTAGAAAAATCATGTTTTGGTTGAAAACAGTTTAATTACTTTCAGTATATTGGTCAACATGGCACTGAGTGGAGAAGTAGGGAGCTTCACAAAGCAATAAAATATACATTAAAGGAACAAATGCATGTGTTTTATTATTTAAAGAGCAAATATGTAAAATATTTCCTTTCTATTAAAACTATTAAGGAAATTACCAAAAAAAACCCCAAAACAAAACAAAAAAACAAACAACCCCCCCAAACCCTTCAGTTAATGCTAGTTAAGGTTGCTTTACTCAATAAACTAAACTATTTCTATGAGCAATGTGTACAACTGAGTGGAAGTATTTTTCCATTAGGAGTAATTCTTCACTGCTTTTCCCCACCTGTGTAGCCACTCATTAAATTTCACACTGCTTTGTTGTCCTGTCTTGCTAGCTGCCCTCTAACTATGTTTTTCTTTCTCTGCCTTTCCTAGCCCTTATCACTAGAAACTCAATTTTCCACTCATTTTCTTGAGTGGAAACTCACAGGAGCTGCCATTCTTTCCAAGTGTAGTTACTGGGAGTGAGCCATCATGCTTTTCTTACTGGTGCATTGTACAGCTTCTGTGGCTGTATTTTGCCAACATATCCTTTTTAAAATTAAAAAGTATTCACCAAACAGCCTGACAAATGTTTTATTAGTTATGGTTAAGGAAGGTGAGGAGGAAGAATGGTGGATGCTCCTACAAATCAGGGATGTTCCCAATACTAAATCTATTTTAACCATCATTAAATATGAGAGCAGTATTTCTTTAGTATAGGTGAGACTAGGGGTTTTCAAGACTGTACAAACCCATGTTCCTTTTTATAGAGCTACAGGGCTGTCATGAGGGCTCATAGATACCCCTGCTTTGCTCTTCCTGCTTATCTTTTTAGTTGCTCCCAAGGTGTGGAAAAGAGGGACTTTTCTGTCTGTAGTACAGTAAACTGTGAATTCAGTGCATCTTGCTGCAACAACTGCCTAAGTTTGAGCTGGCTTCCATCTGAATCCTGTATAGTCCAGTTCTTGTAGTACTCCAGCATAGTGAGTGTGGACCTCCCTGCCACCTTGAAAGAGTTAAATGGGCTGAGATGGCTAGAACATAATGCGAACATTACTATGAATGTCAGTTGTTTTGGCCTGTGTAGCAGAATAGATACCACATGCGGGTAATGGTCAGCTATTATGGAAGCATTCTACGTGATTCCTGACCAGGGGAATGAGTCAAAATACTATTCTACTAGTTATGCTTCTACATGCATGGAAATGATTTTGTTGATTTGGAATTGTAACCAAATAGTTTCCACTCCTAGATTATCTTCCCTGAGGAAAATCCATTTGAGTATGATTTGTTTTTTGGACACCGCAGCCCTTTTTTCTGGAAACCCGATCTAGCTTTCCTGCATACTGTGAAGCCAGAGACCACCCTATCTCATTGATTTATATTGTCTTAATGTGTCTGAGTTATCAGTTACTATAAGTCGATTCCTTGACAACCCAAATATAGTATGTTATTTTAAGGTTTAAGCTTCTGGAGTTTGCATGAAGACCTGTATCGTTTTTGCACCTAACAATATGGCCATTACACTTGTGACGGGTTGAATGACAGAAACCTCTTTGGGAGCTGCCACCTGATGTGCAGACTACTTCTGCCCTTGCTTTCCCTGCCAGGTTGGGACCCCAGCACCCTGTCTTGCTGAGCCAGACACGCCCATCTGCTTCAACACAGACCCAGGGTCAGATGCCCAACTCTCAGTGGGGTCTAAACCCAAATAAATCCATTTTACCCTGTATAACGCTTATACAGGGTAAACTCATAAATTGTTCGCCCTCTATAACACTGATAGAGAGAGATGCGCAGCTGTGTGCTCTCCCCCCAAGTATTAATATCTACTCTGGGTTAATTAATAAGTAAAAAGTGATTTATTAAATACAGAAAGTAGGATTTAAGTGATTCCAAGTAGTAACAGAACAAAGTGAATTACCAAGCAAAATAAATTAAAACACGCAAGTCTATGCCTAATACAGTAATACAACTGAGTACAGATAATATCTCACCCTGAAAGACGTTTCAATACATTTCTTTCATGGAGTGGATGCCTTCCTAGTCTGGGCACAATCCTTTCTGCTGGTACAGCCCTTGTTTCAGCTCAGGTGGTAGCTAGGGGATTCCTCATGATGGCTCTCCTCTCCTCTCCTTTCTGTTCCTCCCATTTATATATCTTTTGCATAAGGCGGGAATCTTTTGTCCCTCTGGGTTCCCGTCCCCCCACTTCTCAATGGAAAAGCACTAGGTTAAAGATGGATTCTAGTTCAGGTGACATGATCACATGTCACTAAAACTTCATTGCCCACTTGCTGGCCCACACGTGTACAGGAAGATTTACAGGTAAAACACAGCCATCTGCAGTCAGTTGTCCTGGTTAATGGCAGTCATCAAGATTCCAAACCACCATTAATGGCCCACACTTTGCATAATTACAATAGGCCCTCAGAGTTATATTTAGTATTTCTAGGCTCAGATACACGAGTGATACATTTATACAAATAGGATGATCACATGCAGTAGATTATAAGCTTTGTAATGATACCTTACAGGAGACCGTTTGCATGAAGTATATTCCAGTTACATTAGCATATTTTCATAAAATCATATAGAGTGCAACATCACAACACTTACTCCGTTTAGTTCAACTGCTGCTTTTAATTGGACTGATGCCAGTAATAACTCTTTATCTTCTGTCATGCTTGCACTGGAAAGTCAGGGCTCCTGGCATAACCTTTGGACTCTGCTAGCCTTCACAGCTGTCCTTATTGTGTGTCGTGCAAGCTGAGTGCTCTTCAGCTCCTTTTGACTCCTCTAATTTGTAGTGTAAGCCATTCTGCACCCATCCCATTCCAGAATTAGTTTTCTTGACTAGTGTTCTCTTTGCTTTATGATTAATGTGGAGCCTCTGTTTTGTCTGAAAATAATTGTCATAGAGAAGGAGGAAAATAACTCCACACACTGTTCATGTTCCAAGTACAGTGTTTAATTTTTCTATTTTCTTACCAATTATGTCTTAGATGCTAGTGCTCACAGCTTTCTATCATTTTTATTCTGCCTCGTTATCATATTTTAGGGCTTGAAGTAGTGGTAACAAGATGATTGTCTTGTCTTCACAAAGTATTATCTTCTTTAAAGCCCCATTAAAGGCTACTTCATAAGATTTATTTAAAAAAAAATCAATGTGTGTGTTCTGACTCCATTTCTTCTCATGTAGTCAAACAGCTATCAAACTGCATCACTGATATGAAAAACCAGTGTGTGTCCTGGCTAAAGCTGATCTAATCTATTGTTTCCTTTTTCAAAATATAAATAGCTGTGGTGAAATTTCATGGAGGCAAAAAAGTATTAGCTTAGGCACCCATGTATTTTCTCTGCTCCACAGTCTTTCCCTGCTGTGGAAAACTACAGGGCTAGCAAAATAGCTCTTATCAGAGGGGTAGCCGTGTTAGTCTGGTTCTGTAGAAGCAGCAAAGAATCCTGTGGCACCTTATAGACTAACAGAAGTTTTGCAGCATGAGCTTTCGTGGGTGAATACCCACTTCTTCGGATGCAAGCAGTGCATAATATGCATAAGATGCAAAATAGCTCTTGGTATTCTCCAAGTCAGCAAATGGTAATTCTTATCCACCACTGTTGATGCAACTTTGGTAAACCTCCAGGATACAGTATAGTCCTTTAGTACCACTGTCCAATAGCATACGTGTCAATGGCATGAGATGCTGCACTTTGCTAAGATCAGGTCACTCTTGTCAGGGAACGATAGATAGTGTTTTCATACTTGGCTTCACACATTTTATAAAGCACAGTCAAGATCTCTTTCATTCAGTGTTCAGATTCCTTTTCTAGTGTTTTGGAGATCATCCTTTCTATTATTGGATACATTATAATAGTGTTCAGTATGGATCTGATTTTACTTTTGATCCCCATAAATAAAGGTGGTTTAAAAGAAAATTGCCTTGTGTAATGCAATGTCAGCAAATGTCCACACAGGGAGTCAGGACACATATGGGTGGCAGTCATGCCTCTGACACTGTGTGACCTTAGGCAAAGCACATAATCTCTCTGTGCCTCAGTTCCCCCTGCCCTAAAGTAGGAACTATACTAACCATCCCAGTTTCACAGGAGTGCTGGGAGGTTTAAACAGTTAGGGCCAGATTGCAAACCTCTCACTTTGGCGAGCAATTATACACACAATTCCATCTACCCAGTTTGAGTAAGGGGTTCACAATTTGGCCTGTTGATTTCAAACATTTTGAAATCATCAGATGGAATGTCTTATTATGTGATGATGATGCTCATTACTGTTTAACAAATTATTATTTTATTTATCTATTAACCTCTGCCTGCTAAAGATCACAACGTTCTATTTTCTAGTCTCTTGTGAAAGTGCAGTACAGCAGTCTTGCAGATTTAACATGATAATTCTCTTTTGGTTAAAACAGTGAGCTATCTTTGAATTAAATGTGTTCATCTGGCTTCCCCAAAACCCTAAAGCTCAGAGGTGGGCAAACTCTTTGGCCTGAGGGCCACATCTGGGTATGTAAATTGTATGGCGGGCCATGAATGCTCATGAAATTGGGAGTTGGAGTGTAGGGGGGTTGAGGGCTCCAGCTGGGGGTGCTGGCTCTGGGATGGGACTAGAGATGAGGGGTTGGGGGGTACAGGTGGGTGCTCCAGGCTGGGACTGAGGGGTTTGGAGGGCAGGAGAGGGATCAGAGCTGGGGCAGGGGGTTGGGGCACGGGAGGGGGTCAGGAGTGCAGGATCTGGGTGGCACTTACCTCAAGCAGTTCCCAGAAGCAGCGGCATGTCTCCCCTCTGATTCCTGTGCGGAGGCGTGGCCAGGTGTTTCTGAACGCTCCCCTGTCCACAGGCACCGCCCCGCAGTTCCCATTGGCCATGGTTCCTGGCCAATGGGAGCTGCAGGGGCATTGTGCGGAGTCCCCGGCTGCCCCTACGCCTAGGAGCCAAAGAGTGACATGCCACTGCTTCTTGGAGCCATGCGGAGTGGGGCAAGCCCTGGACCCTGCTCTCCGGGGTAGCTCAAGGGCCGGATTAAAACGTCTGGAGGGCTGGATGTGACCCCTGGGCCATAGTTTGTCCACTCCTGCCATAGCTACTTGTCTATAAAGTATCAGAGGGGTAGCCGTGTTAGTCTGGATCTGTAAAAGCAACAAAGAATCCTGTGGTACCTTATAGACTAACAGACGTTTTGCAGCATGAGCTTTCGTGGGTGAAGAAGTGGGTATTCACCCACGAAAGCTCATGCTGCAAAATGTCTGTTAGTCTATAAGGTGCCACAGGATTCTTTGTTGCTTTGTCTATAAAGGTTACTTTCACTTTTAGTTTATTCAGTCTTGCCAGATTTGTCTACTTCTGTATCCAATGTGGTTAATGAAATCAGTGAACTATCAATTTTTACATGATAAACCTCTGTTGAACTTCTTAGAAAAAAGGGGGTATTTCTTTAGGATGTTTTGGGTTCAGAAGAAGTCTCATTCATGTGGGTGAGTGGAGGATGGCACTAAAACCTAGGACTATGCAGAAGTAACTGCCCTTAAAATATGTTTAGAAGAATTAGATTTCAGTATAGATTTCAGTTTAATTAAAATAGAAATAGAAGTTTTAGATTTAATTTTAGGCATCTTGTGGAATTTTCTTCTCCATGAACAATGAACTTCAGTAACAGGACATTGATTTAATGAAATTAAAACAACTGAAACAGATAAGAATACCACTGCCCCAACACTCCGATACTACACAATGTCCCTCTATTTTCTGCTTTAGTTTTTTTTTTAAATTCTTGCCTACATGAAACAAATATGGAAACTGTGAAAGAATATAAAAATATCTGGTGACATCTCAAATCATCTGAGCTTCTCTTTCATCATCTCTTACTATAGAGTATTTGAGAAAGGCATTGTTTCTTCAAAAGTATTGGGGCCTCATTATGATTTCATTGAGGCTGGCATAAATCAATGTTATAACTAACACTATAAAATTTGAGTAAGATAGGTCTGAATCAGGACCCAAAGTGGCATATGCTAATTACAACCACAAGACATCTCTGTTGTAGCATTTCCCATAAGTAACAGAGCCGTGTTTCAAATGTTCAAGCCACATTTGTATAAAGAGCAGAATGACTGAGCTGTTAGAATGTACGTGAATGTTGTAAGATTGAAAAATGTCTTTTGTTGTCATCTTTTGGTGATCAGTTTTGAGCTAGAAAGCGCCAGTAGGTGTAGTTTAGTTGGTATAATGCATACAGAAGGATTATAAAGTCACCAAGGAACCTTGACAATCACAATCTCTCTACACTCCCATTGAAGATTTAAGAGCAGAAAACTATAATAGGGTTGCATGTTACAACTGTCTTTTACAAAATCTATAGCACATTTGCTATTGTGCTTTGAAATACTTTGCTTAAATAAAACCAAACTACAATGGTCAGAATAAACAAACAGGAAGGAAGATTGAGAGGTGTGCAGGCATCTGTATTGGAAAAGGCAGACAGACTACAAAAGCAGTGAAATGGGGCTAAAAAAGACAAAATAAATGGTAAGAAACACTGAGGGGCAAAAGAGGGAATTTGAGTAGGTAAGGAGATTGTGGGGGACATGAAGGGAGAATGTGATGGCATTTAGCTAGCCAATGAGATTATTCCCTTAGCCTTTCTCCCATGGTATGGCCTTGAGATTTTCAGCTGCAGTGTATATAGTTTTTTTTCTCTCTCTCTCTCATCTGACATTTCATGCAGTGTTCCATCACTGCCAGTTACAGTAATCACATTGTAATATGTTCCCTTCAGTATTGCATGTAAGGGAGCATGAATTGAAACAAAGCAGAAATGAGGTGCTGTAGTTCATATCTTTCTACAGGATATAAGGTAGTTTTGCCTTCCTACCTGTTTTACACAGGTTGTTATACATTCCCAATACCAGATAAATTTAATTTCATTTAGCTCAATTTAACAATAGTTTATCACCTGAAAGCTTGCTTTAAGCAGTTTGAAAATACTTATCTACGCTATACTACATGAATCAGCTCTACAACCACAAAGAAAAAACGAGTTAAGTGTCTGACTACAATGTGTATGCTTGTTGGAATGCCAGTGTTGTAGAGAAAAGCCTGACCTTTCTGCTGCTGCTTCTCCCCCATCGAGCAAGCTACCCAAAGCCACATTAAAGAACAATAACATGACTAAAAGTTGAAGAGGATCCCTGCAGTGTTTTTCTACTCCCCAGTTTGGCTCCCTTCCAATATCCAAATTTCACACTCTATTCACATGGTGAGAAGAGCTTCTCATCATCTGAACTTTCAGACTGCTATGATGAACAAAATGGGCACAGCTCTGAACTTGAACCTAACAGGATTCAGTTTTCCTTCACATAATTTGGGATCCATGATATTTTGAGCGTGTTCAAAGGATTTCAGAATGTGGTCCTCTCTCATCCTGTTAATCAGACATTCAGTAAAAACCTATCTTTTCAGACTTTAAGATTCATAACTGTGTAAAACCTTAACAAATACCACAGTGTGTGTACACTATAAATGTCAGCTATGTCTCATCTCAAGGGATTTTCATTTTCCTCCTCTGTTTTTTTTTTAATAGATGAAAGTGGGGGAAAATATCCAACTGTAACCAAATGTTTCTTTATTACTCAAACTTATTAGAGAGTCTGTTTTTAGGTTTTGATAAATGGCAGACTGGTATACCTTCAGGAACAATTACCTCTCTGATCCTAAAAGCAGTTTATAGCATCTTTTTGTTTTTGTCTTGGCCTGAATACATTATAAATAAAACTTGGTCTGCATCCAAGTATTCTTATTTGCATTTATTGGCTCACAATAGGAACATCAAGATTTACTGCAAGCGGAATTTCTTGCTAAGATTAGCTACAATGAGGTTGAAGTGTCCGTCAGCCCTGACTGTTTGTTAAATTGGTATCAAGCTTATCTCTGTGTAATCTTTGTCACCTTTTGTGTTGTCTTTAAAAAAAAATCAATTTCTTGGCCGACTTGAATGGTCTTTTCTATTTCACTGCTGATTTTCTGCCTAATCTTGCAAACATTATACATAAGCAAGTAATCTTACTCATGCAAATAACTCCATTGAAGAACAATTCCTGTTGATTTATTTGCATGAGTAAATGTTTGCGGGAGTGAGCCCTTTACCTTTTTACAACTGATTATTCTTCCCTGAATAAAAAGGTCAGTAGTATACCCCACGCCTCTAATATGAGTGCAAATGTATTAAAAAGAAAACTAAGTACTCAAGTTTCCATAGCAAGTGCAATAAAGATACTGTACCTAGTGTATGAGGCTTATTACATAGATCTGTTGAATATTTCCATAGAGAGAACATTGCTATGGGAGTTATAATTTTTCATAAAAACAACAAGGAGTCTGGTGGCTCCTTAAAGACTAACAGATTTATTTGGGCATAAGCTTTCATGGGTAAAAAAAGACTAATTTTTTATGAATTCAAAGTGCACTGGTATATGTTTTTACCCTCTCTTAGTATTTTTCTCTATTTATAAAGGACTAGAGTCTGCCCAATCTGCCATCAGGAGCACCAATGGTTGAGGACGTGTAGCACTTAGATTTCCAGGAAGAATTCTGGCTGACTTGACCAGATCTAATCTAATCTACTGTAGGGGTCCATGAATCTTACAGCATTTCTCTCCTCCCAGCCCAACCTCCCGCTTCCCCCCGCCAAAAAAAACAACTTATGTGCTTGGTTATTTCCATGTGCTGGTGGGTCTCTTTCTTTTTTTTTCTCTGTGTGCCAACCTCGCCCAGAAATTCCATCCTGGACCTGAGAGATGCTTCTGATAAAAGCTTTGTTGGAATGGACACATTTCTGCAAAACATTTGTTTCAATGAATTGGCATTTTGTGACTGAAAAGCATTTTGTTGAAAAATTTGCAGTGAGTTCTATCAGTATGGAGTGCAGTATGGAAACATGGCCCACCCTCACACTGCCCATATTCACCATTTCAGGCTCCTAGCATCTGCAGGGACCCAAGGACGGAATAAGGACGATGTTTCCCAACAGAATACTGAACAGCCTCTATCTAAGAGGCATAAAATTGGGAGTTTGGGAGTACCAGATAGCAGTGCCTCATGCTCCTGAACAAGGGCATAAAGGGCTGGGTGGTCATGACCCTCCCTCTTACCACTCATAACGGTGAGACAGAACCTGGCAAGTATTGAACCTGCTAGTTCTTAGCTCTCACTGTCTTCTTCAAGACCTCCCAAAGTCTTCAGAACCAGCTTGGAGCCATCTGCTGTATTCAACAGTTGTGAATTATCCAACCAATCTGGACCAAATTCTACTGTTTTGACTCATCTGTATAAACCTCTCTGCACAGGGCTCTTTATCATGGTAGACTTAAAACTTGTGGGCTTCAAAGTCTGTCCATCTTGTGCTGGACTAATCCCACTGAAGGATGGACACAGTAGGGCCGTGGATCTCAACCTTTCCAGACTACTGTACCCCTTTCAGAAGTCTGATTTGTCTTGCGTTACCCCCAAGTTACACCTCAATTAAAAACTACTTGCTTACAAAATCAGACATAAAAATGCAAAAGTGTCACAGCACACTATTACTGAAAAATTGCTTACTTTCACATTTTTACCATATAATTATAAAATAAATCAATTGGAATGTAAATATTGAACTTACTTTTCAGGGTATAGTCTATAGAGCAGCATAAACAAGTTATTGTATGAAATTTTAGTGTGTACTGACTTCGCTTATGCTTTCCATATAGCCCGTTGTAAAACTAGGCAAATATCTAGTTGAGTTGATGTACCCCCTGGAAGACCTGCATACCCCAATGGTACATGTACCCCTGGTTGAAAAGCAGTGCCATACATGGCTGGTCAGAATCTATCCCAAGAAATTCTGTACATGTTACTTATTTAATGTACTGGCTAGTCAGTGCTATAAAAGGGTTTGTGTATATGTTTTCTGCACATAAATATTCTTGAGAGAAGGTCATATGAAAACTCCTTAAAATATACAGCTGTTTTCTCATCAGATTCTTTAACTTTAGAAATGGTCTGAAAATAGCTTTAGGCATCAATCTTGCAAATACTTACACGTGCTTAACTTAAAGTACGAGAGCTTCAGAGTCTCAATGCGTGGATGAGACGATGGTGTAGAGAGGAGGGGTTCACGTTCATTAGGAACTGGGGAAACTTCTGGGATGGGCTCCACCTAAACCAAAGTGAACCAGACTGCTGGCACTAAACATTAAAAAGGTTGTAGAGCAGTTTTTAAACTAGGAGATGGGGGAAAGCCGACTGCTGCAGAGGAGCGTGTGGATCGGACACAGACTTCTCTTAGGGGAGAGTCTGATGATAGAGAATCTCCAGGTTATAGTCAGGAGCAGAGGACTGAAAAGTATAATGTAAGGGCCAGATCAGATGATAAACAGTCACATAAAAAAGAATCTGGCACATCAGAAAAAGGCAGGCTAATAAACAGGGACAAGTTTTTAAAGTGCTTGTACACAAATGCCAGAAGTCTAAATAATAAGATGGGTGAACTAGAGTGCCTTGTGATAAAGGAGGATATAGATATAATAGGCATCACAGAAACCTGGTGGACTGAGAGCAACCAATGGGACACAATCATTCCGGGGTACAAAATATATCGGAAGGACAGAACAGGTTGTGCAGGGGTAGGAGTGGCACTATATGTGAAAGAAAGTGTAGATTCAAATGAAGTAAAAATCGTAAGCGAATCCACATGTTCCATAGAGTCTCTATGGATAGAAATTTCATGCTCTAATAAAAATATAACATTAGGAATCTATTATCGACCACCTGACCAGGACAGTAATAGTGATGATGAAATGCTAAGGGAAATTAGAGAGGCTATCAAAATTAAGAACCCAATAATAGTGGGGGATTTCAATTATCCCCATATTGACTGGGAACATTTCACTTCAGGACGAAATGCAGAGATAAAATTTCTCGATACTTTAAATGACTGCTTCATGGAGCAGCTGGTACGGGAACCCACAAGGGGAGAAGCAACTCTAGATTTAATTCTGAGTGGAGCGCAGGAGCTGGTCCAAGAGGTGACTATAGCAGGACCACTTGGAAATAGTGACCATAATACAATAGCATTCAACATCCCTGTGGTGGGAAGAACACAACTGCCCAACACTGTGGCATTTAATTTCAAAAGGGGGAACTATACAAAAATGAGGGGGTTAGTTAGACAAAAGTTAAAAGGTACAGTGACTAAAGTGAAATCCCTGCAAGTTGCATGGGCCCTTTTTAAAGACACCATAATAAAGGCCCAACTTCAATGTATACCCCAAATTAAGAAAAACAGTAAAAGAACTAAAAAAGAGCCACCGTGGCTTAACAACCATGTAAAAGAAGCAGTGAGAGATAAAAAGACTTCCCTTAAAAAGTGGAAGTCAAATCCTAGCGAGGCAAATAGAAAGGAGCACAAACACTGCCAACTTAAGTGCAAGAGTGTAATAAGAAAAGCCAAAGAGGAGTTTGAAGAACGGCTAGCCAAAAACTCCAAAGGTAATAACAAAATGTTTTTTAAGTACATCAGAAGCAGGAAGCCTGCTAAACAACCAGTGGGGCCCCTTGATGATCAAAATACAAAAGGAGCGCTTAAAGACGATAAAGTCATTGCGGAGAAACTAAATGGATTCTTTGCTTCAGTCTTCACGGCTGAGGATGTTAGGGAGATTCCCAAAACTGAGCTGGCCTTTGTAGGTGACAAATCTGAGGAACTGTCACAGATTGAAGTGTCACTAGAGGAGGTTTTGGAATTAATTGATAAACTCAACATTAACAAGTCATCGGGACCAGATGGCATTCACCCAAGAGTTCTGAAAGAACTCAAATGTGAAGTTGCGGAACTATTAACTAAGGTTTGTAACCTGTCCTTTAAATCGGCTTCGGTACCCAATGACTGGAAGTTAGCTAATGTAATGCCAATATTTAAAAAGGGCTCTAGGGGTGATCCCGGCAATTACAGACTGGTAAGTCTAACGTCGGTACCGGGCAAATTAGTTGAAACAATAGTAAAGAATAAAATTGTCAGACACGTAGAAAAACATAAACTCTTGAGCAATAGTCAACATGGTTTCTGTAAAGGGAAATCGTGTCTTACTAATCTATTAGAATTCTTTGAAGGGGTCAACAAACATGTGGACAAGGGGGATCCAGTGGACATAGTGTACTTGGATTTCCAGAAAGCCTTTGACAAGGTCCCTCACCAAAGGCTCTTACGTAAATTAAGCTGTCATGGGATAAAAGGGAAGGTCCTTTCATGGATTGAGAACTGGTTAAAGGACAGGGAACAAAGGGTAGGAATTAATGGTAAATTCTCAGAATGGAGAGGGGTAACTAGTGGTGTTCCCCAAGGGTCAGTCCTCGGACCAATCCTATTCAATTTATTCCTAAATGATCTGGAGAAAGGGGTAAACAGTGAGGTGGCCAAGTTTGCAGATGATACTAAACTTCTCAAGATAGTTAAGACCAAAGCAGATTGTGAAGAACTTCAAAAAGATCTCACAAAACTAAGTGATTGGGCAACAAAACGGCAAATGAAATTTAATGTGGATAAATGTAAAGTAATGCACATTGGAAAAAATAACCCCAACTATACATACAACATGATGGGGGCTAATTTAGCTACAACGAGTCAGGAAAAAGATCTTGGCGTCATCGTGGATAGTTCTCTGAAGATGTCCACACAGTGTGCAGAGGCAGTCAAAAAAGCAAACAGGATGTTAGGAATCATTAAAAAGGGGATAGAGAATAAGACTGAGAATATATTATTGCCCTTATATAAATCCATGGTACGCCCACATCTCGAATACTGTGTACAGATGTGATCTTCACCTCAAAAAAGATATTCTAGCACTAGAAAAGGTTCAGAAAAGAGCAACTAAAATGATTAGGGGTTTAGAGAAGGTCCCATACGAGGAAAGATTAAAGAGGCTAGGACTCTTCAGCTTGGAAAAGAGAAGACTAAGGGGGGACATGATAGCGGTATATAAAATCATGAGTGATGTTGAGAAAGTGGATAAGGAAAAGTTATTTACTTATTCCCATAATACAAGAACTAGGGGTCACCAAATGAAATTAATAGGCAGAAGGTTTAAAACAAATAAAAGGAAGTTCTTCTTCACGCAGCGCACAGTCAACTTGTGGAACTCCTTACCTGAGGAGGTTGTGAAGGCTAGGACTATAACAATGTTTAAAAGGGGACTGGATAAATTCATGGTGGCTAAGTCCATAAATGGCTATTAGCCAGAATGGGTAAGAATGGTGTCCCTAGCCTCTGTTCGTCAGAGGATGGAGATGGATGGCAGGAGAGAGATCACTTGATCATTGCCTGTTAGATTCACTCCCTCTGGGGCACCTGGCATTGGCCACTGTCGGTAGACAGATACTGGGCTAGATGGACCTTTGGTCTGACCCGGTACGGCCTTTCTTATGTTCTTATGTTTTGTTTTCAGTGAAACTATTCGCTTGAAGTTAAACACGTGCATTAGAGTCTGCAGGCCTGGGGCCCTACTTCAGATCTTCACTGTGTTGTGGATCTGGTATTACATAATTGCTTTCCTCCGAGTTATAGACTTTTAGGTCAGAAGGGACCATTGTGATCATCTAGTACGACTTCCTGCACGTTACAGGCCATAGAACCTCTGCTACCCTCTCTGAGTTACTGAAGTCCTCAAATCATGGTTTAAAGACTTCAAGTTACAGAGAATTCACATTTACACTATTTTAAACCTGAAAGTGACCCATGCCCCATGCTGCAGAAGAAGGTGAAAAACCCCCAGAGTCTCTGCCAATCTGTCCTGGGGGAAAATTCCTTCCTGACCCTAAATATGGCGATCATTTAGACCCTGAGCATGTAGGCAAGACCCACCAGGCAGATACTTGGGAAAGAATTCTCCATAACAACTCAGAGCCCTCCCCATATAGAGTCCCATCTCCAGCCGCTGGGGACTTTTGCTACTGGCAGTCGCCAATGGACCACATGCCACTGTAGGCAGTCCCATCCTACCATCCCCTCCATCAACTTATCAAGCTCAGTCTTGAAGCCAGTTAGGTTTTTTGCCCTGCTGCTCCTCTTGGAAGGCTGTTCCAGAACTTCACTCCTCTGATGGTTAGAAACCTCTGCCTAATTTAGATTTAATGTTTTGCAGATTTTTATATTGTTTTCTCAGCTCGGTTTGCTTTATCAGGAACTATTATTAATGCAGTAACCCCTAAAATGTGTTAAGTGCTGTACAGGCATAGGGAGAGACAGTGGTCCAGGTGAAGATTGCCGTGCATTTTATTAGTTCCCTTTTCAAAAAACTGTGTTTTATGGGGGATGAGATGGATGAGGAGGCTTGTCAGGTTAATTGGGAAAGGATGTAGGTGAGAAGGAAGGAGGAAATTGAGAGGGTTTAAGAAGGGAAGGGGAAATAAGGAGAGGATGGAGGAAGGACAGGGTGCTGAGGGAATCAGGCTAACAGAGGAGGGCTGGAAGAGGTTGGTGCAAACAGTCATGCAGTCGATTCTAAAGAAAGTACAGCTGGACAGTGCAGAGGCTGCTGACATACTGTTCTGTGCTGAATATTGTCCAGTTAAGGAAAAGTGACATAAATCTTGAATGAATGTTGAACACTTGGTTTGTCCTACATGTGAATGGATGGGTTCGATCTCCTAATCTGAAACTCTCAAACTTAAAAAAAATCAATTTGTGGCAATTCATTATAGTTGATGAGATAAAACATTTATTTGTCAAATAAAATATTCTAAGAACCTTTTTATGATTTCATTTAGATTTTTACTAAGAAATTCAGAGGCCTACTGGTTTTGAGCTCTCTTAAAAATATAATACTAAACAACACAGTCTATTATGTACCACCATGTCCTATTTGTCATTCATTCTGACATACGAAGTATTGTATTTGTTTGAACTGCACTTAGCTCTGGTTGCATAGTATTGTTTTATTCAATGGGATAATTTCATACTTTGGATTTATGTGTTTGTGTGTGTGAATTTGTGAAAGCTTGCTGGGTTAACTCAGGCCAGTCTGTGCAGCCTTAAATTCTATTCTCAGGAGGCGCTCCCTTTCTGCTTTGGCACTCATTTCTATGATTCTTCACACCATTGCTTGTGGACACCAAGGAAGCAGGGTAAGTGCTCAGATGGTGTTGTTTTATGTGGCTTGACCTTCACTCTGTTCCAGAGAATGGCCTTAACAAGAGATGGTGAGAAGCTTTTATCTGATGCCTCAGTTACTCTTTGTTGAAGGTGAGGTGATTGCTCACCATAGTCAGTAAATTTAGGTCTACAGAGTAAAGTAGGCATTGGTGTTTATACAGAAATTATGAAAACAATGGATTAGGGAAATGTAAAACTTTAAAAGGTCCAAATTCTTGGGGAGAGTGGCTCTGTGGCTCTCCTCTCCTTTTCCCCAAATCCCAGAGCAGACAGCTAAGCAACAAAGAATCCAGTTAATCAGGAAGGCCAGAAGACTAGTTGCTAGCCCAACAGTGAAATGTGATGGATTACGATGGATGTTTTGGTAAGTGGAGAGGCAGAGCATGTATAAAAGCTTTATAGAAGGAGGGATCAAAGGTCAAAAGTATGCTTGGCATAGGCAGAAGCCACTGTAATGTATTACTAGGTGAATTTAGGCCAGTTTGGGCAAAACTGTTCCCCAGATTTTGTCATATGATAATTCTGCACAAATCCAGTAGTAACTGTAGCACATACTTTGTATGGGAAATCAAGGCTCTCAGGAGGAGACCCAATATTGTAGCTATTTTTAAATGTGTTTATTGAGCAATTGAAGAGCTATCATAAAAACAAACATTAAAAATATTTTTTCACCTCACTCAGGAAGACTTTATGGAAAGTATAATACTAATCCGCTTTTTCTCCTGACAGAAGCTTATTTAACTGACCATATTCTATAAATATGTCCTGTAAATGCTTTCTGAAAAAATGGGTAATTGTGAGTTATTTTGTAATGTCTGTACAAAATGCACTCAATTATAAACTGTTCGGTACTGAATTAGGGTTAACACATAGTAGCCATTAGCCAAAACATATTCTAATTTACAAAAAAAGTGTTGCTATGGTAACCTTAATGGTATTATGAGTGAAAATCACTAACATTAATTAAGTCCTTTTTAAGGTACAGTGGATGCAGTGCGTATTACCCACTCTGTTAACGGCCTTACATATTGTTGATTTATTATTATAGCTGCAAGGTGGCAAAATAAATGTATACCCATCATTTGGACTGATAAATCAAGAAAATATTGGGCATTCTTGTCAAGAGAAACCTGCAAATCTTGGGGAAAAAACCCTAAAATATTGCATATTTTTGTTATCTGGTCACCATTTATTAATTTCTCTGAACCTAACAACGATGCTACAAGGCACTGTCTTTTAAACCCAATCAAAATTACTGATAAAAATCTAAAATGTCATCCTATCCTTCATTCTCATTATCTAAGAACTGAAATGAGTCAATATAACTTGGGGTTTTTATCTGTTATAGCAGCAAAGAGTCCTGTGGCACCTTATAGACTAACAGACGTATTGGAGCATGAGCTTTCGTGGGTGAATACCCACTTCGTCGGATGCATGGGACGAAGTGGGTGTTCACCCACGAAAGCTCATGCTCCAATACATCTGTTAGTCTATAAGGTGCCACAGGACTCTTTGCTGCTTTTACAGATCCAGACTAACATGGCTACCCCTCCGATACTTTATCTGTTATGTGATTCTTTGTTACTTAGTGTTTTAAAATCTTGACTCCCAAAAGATTTTAAAATATCCATTTTTAAAATTAATGTTATTTTTATTGGGGTAACTTAAATTATCATTATACTGCTAACTGCACAGAATAAAGGAATTTAGATAGACTCACCCCAACAAAACACAAAAAACTTCTTTTCTGTCTGGATCTATATCCCCCCACCCCATGAAACCCGGCCAACCCTCCACAGAAACCCTTGCAATTAAATATGCCTTGCAGTGTTCCCAGAAGGACAACTGACCTATGTGGCCAATGGGAGAGCTTGTTCTAGAGCCCCCTTGCAAAGAATGCTCTACCACCAGCCCCTCCTCTGTTAGATAGAGGATAATTTAGCTGGGAGACTATAGTTGCTGATTACAACCAAGGTAGTGTGACAGGGTAGAGAGGCAGTTTCTTAGGGAGGAAGGTCTCAAGCCAGTCTCACAAGTGGTCGGAGTCTGTGTTTTGTAGTAGGAGGCTCTAAGTTCAATTCTCAATATTACCACAAGGTTCTAAATAGCCATGAGGTGCATTGCAGTGAACACTCTGAAGTCCTAGATGACTGCAGATTTTTTACAGTATATTGTAAAATATATATATCCATAGGGCAGCTAAAGGGTTATAGTTTCATGCTGTTTACTAAACAATTGATTGTGTGAGTGGACATTTACAGGTGCCAGTGACAATGATGTATGAAGAGTTTCTTCATTTCGTAATGTCAAATGAGGGCTGTGTGTGTGGTGTGCTATTCTTGAGTTTTATTCTGAGTCAGAAAAAAAGGTAACCACAAAAACAGATTTAGCTGACTGAAACCAACTACATGTTCAGAATATTGCATTGCCGATGATATTTGACTCATGTATGGTACCATGATTTTTGCACTTTTTAACAGAAATTATATGGGATGTTCTTGCTGCTCGAATCCTAGATTTTCTTTTAAGAGAAGCAAAACTCTCCTATATGTCCATAAATACATTACATGATCTGATGTATTTATTTACTATACTGGCATGTAAAGCACTTTCAATGAAACTGAAAGACAAAACTGATAAATGGAAATACATTTAATGTGTTGTGTAATTACCTTTTGGAATTCATTACCACAAAATATCAATGAATGAAAGAAGGTAGCCGCTGTAAAATGAATGTACATTTACACAGACAATAATCACATACACAGTTATATTTTTATCCTATATATTTTTAAATTAAAAGATAAAACATTCCTTTTGAAAGTGGGGGAGAATTGTAAAGTAAATTATGAAATATCATTTAATATAAGGATCAGATCCTCAGCTGGTATCAATTGGCAAAGCTCCCTTCACTCCATGGAGCTGTGGTGATCTACGTTAGCTGAAGATTTGTCTCTACACATTTTAAATACATTGCCTTTAAAATAATGAATAAAACCACCTCCATTATATTTGGCTGATCCTCAAGCTATCCTATTTATAAGTGTCGAGGAAGAAGTAGTTCCTGAGAGGTTTGAAGCAAGAGCAAGTAGGAGCAATATGGGGAGGGCATTCCAAGCGTAGGGTTAATGTAGGAGCTGGCACAAAGCAACAAAGCTGAGTCAATCTTATTACCCAACACTGCTTGTTAATAAAATAAAAATAGTTGTTCACTAGAGAGAGGAAAAGCATAAACAAGTTAGAATAGATGATTGGTGTATACAATAGAGTGACCAGGATTGGGCCAAAAGAAATCTGATGAGGTTCAACAAGTACAAGTGCAGAGTCCTGCACTTAGGAAGGAAGAATCTCATGCACTACTACAGGCTGGGGACTGATTGGCTAAGCAGCAGTTCTGCAGAAAAGGACCTGGGGATTACAGGGGACAAGAAGCTGGATATGAGTCAACAGTGTGCCCTTGTTGCCTAGAAGGCCAACAGCATATTGGGCTGTATTAGTAGGAGCATTGCCAGCAGATCGAGGGAAGTGATTATTCCCCTCTATTCGGCACTGGTGAGGCCACACCTGGAGTATTGTGTCCAGTTTTGGTCCCCCCACTACAGAAGGGATGTGGACAAATTAGAGAGAGTCCAGCGGAGGGCAACAAAAATGATTAGGGGGCTGGGACACATGACTTACGAGGAGAGGCTGACGTGAACTGGGGTTATTTAGTGTGCAGAAGAGAAGAGTGAGGGGGGATTTGAGCCTTCAACTACCTGAAGGAGGGTTCCAAAGAGGATGGAGCTAGGCTGTTCTCAGTGGTGGCAGATGACAGAACAAGAAGTAGTGGTCTCAAGTTGCAGTGGAGGAGGTCTACGTTGAATATTAGGAAACACTATTTCACTAGAAGGGTGGTAAAGCACTGGAATGGGTTACCTAGGGAGGTGGTGGTTTTTAAGACCTGGTTTGACAAAGCCCTGGCTGGGATGATTTAGTTGGTGTTGGTCCTGCTTTGAGCAGGGGATTGGACTAGACGACCTCCTGAGGTCTCTTCCAACCCTAATATTCTAAGATTCTATAATAGTAGATTTTTATATAAAAATAAACCAGGAGTCCTAGGTACTAAAAAATTCATCCCAAAAGGGGTGCCATTTTGGATATAAAAGTTGAGTTCATTTATAATTGTGCTTGCAGCCACATCTTTATTTTTTCTGTGTGAAAAGTTATCTGCATGAGATGACCCACATGATCTTCATGAGATGCTGCCTAATGCCAGCAGTCTGTGGGTATCCCCACAACGGGGAACATGGTATTATCAGAAAAGACTTGTCATGTTTTTGTGGAATAGGGTGAATACAGGAAAAATATTCATATGACTAAAACAAGATGATTTTAATTGATTTAGAAGCTTTTTTACATTCTTGTTCAAGTATGTAAGCTTTTTACTGGAATGAATGTTCCTGTAAACATAAGCTTTGTGAATTAATGTTCATGAGCCTGTTTACTGAGGAAGTACTTTCATGGCCATGTTGAAAACCTCCCTTTTATTATTTGCACAATACATTTGCTGAACAATTACAAATGTTTTTGGATCATATGTGAACAGAAAAGGGGATTCTGCCTGTTTAAGTCATTCTACCAAGGAACAGAGAAAATAATATCATTTGACTTAAGTAACTGATGTGACTAGCTAACAATGAATAAAGAATACTCATACTGTGACAGGTTCACAGACAAACCATAGACTAAATTTGTTCACATGGTCTACTGGTTGAACATTTGTGAATAATGATCAGTCATACAAATATGAGCTGTTTTACGGGCCTTTTGAGAATGAACAGAAGGCAACGTTCACTGGATAAAATATTTATAGTGACTAATTCAACCAGCTCTATTTTTGGCATCCAAACTACACAGATAAAACTGATCCGAGGATGTCTCTGAAACCCTGAAACAGAAGAATGGCTCCTGATCCAAAGATATTAATATGCTGAGCAGAAAGTCTGTTGTTGAGCCTGTTGTAATACTTTGTTCATTGTCAATACAGCCAGGAATAGAGTGAGTGAACAATGTTGATTAAAATCAGAACTGTCTCCCACTCCACTAAGTCTGCAGTCTGTTGAAAACAGACTGGATGCAGTACCAGTATTTGGTGGTGGTCGTCTCCTGGTGAAAAAATGTCAGCATAAAAAATGTTTTCTATTCTGGATGAAACATCATGGGGAGAAATACCTGCAGTGCTGTCCTCTAAACTGCCTGCCAATGAAAAAGTGAACAGAAGGAACAATGAGCGAGAGGAGAACAGCTAGAGAATGAAGCAAAATGATGATGGGAGAAGAGTCCCATAATCTGAAAGGGAAGAGGGAAGAAGAGAGATGGTGAAAACAAGTAAAAGGAGACAAGGAAGTCACTAGAAAGAGACACCTATGCAGAAAGGAGAAGATATAAGAGAAAGCAACAAATGGACTAAAATTGACATCAAGAAGAAAAAATAATTCAAGTTTCCAGCCTAGTCAAAAACAGGCATGATCCATACCAGAAATTTAGTGAAAAGCATAACCTATCAGGATTTCCAGTCCAGATTCTAGCTGTGATCTTTGGATACACTTTAGATAAGCATTTGAGGTGATCCTGTTACTTGTATATTTTGTATGGATGACTGGCAAAAGAGACATACCCTTCTCATAGTCTCAATCTTTTCAGCTACCTGCATGTTTTAAAGTAACTATACCAAGGAGTTAATTCATTTTATTTTGAGTAATAAAATCCACTGATTCAAGGGCTTACATGCAAATCCATCTGGGATCTCATCAGGATGTGAAATACATCGTGGCCACTATTTTGGATCCATAATTCAAGAGTCAAGATCTTTTATTCTTGCTATTGATGCAATGGAAGAATCTCCATCAGAGTGGGCATGAGAAACTTATATTGCTAGAAAATCACCAAAAGATCTAAGGGTTGGAAAAAGAACTGTTTTACCTTTCTTGCTTCAGCTGTTTCTGCCACTGGTTTATCTGTAGATTTCTTCCCCATCCCCAAGATATAAGAAAGCATCTGAAAAGCAGAAGCCATCGCAATTTTATAGTTTATTGAACCCCAAATAAATCACAAATGTAATCCTTGGGTTTACTGGGAACAAACGACTTGGCTTCTACTCACTCACTGGCTCTTAAGCATCCTAGGTATCCTCCCATCAGTGCGTCTTTTGAAAGTTTACTTAGAGTAGGAGAAGCCTCACTACACAGATCATGTTCAAATCAGTGCAGCAGCTTCTCTTTCTCAAGTCAGTTTATCAGTGCCCAATTTCCAACTCTCATTAATTCTGAAAAAGTGGTTATTTTGACGTTTTCTTGGCACCAAATCCCAGAACTTTGTATTGAGGATTACAGTTGCTTTCGGACAAAATGTTATGGTCTGGTGTTTACATTGGGTGAACTAATCTACATTGTGAAAGTCCATTTAAAATTTACCACTGGTGGCTACTGGGCCTTCAGCTTAATGCTTAGAATTCCTGAAATGGTCTAATACAGTATTACAAGCAACCAAAAGTTTAAATTGTTGACTTCAGAAGCACTACAAGACTGGAACCTTGAACCTTTGAGTCACTGTTTGCTAAATCTAATTTTAGAATCCATAGAAAAGTCCAGTCCATTAAATAACATTAAAAAAATCCCCCACAAAGCTGTTTCCAAATTAAATAGCATTCTCAATATGTAAATAAGCATTATTGGAAACATTTTTTAAATTGCTGTATATCTGAATATGAAAACTGGCCTAGAAAAACAATATGAATAGTCATATCCATACACAGAGAGCTAGTTTAGTTCATGCCAACTCACCTATAAACAGCTTTACATAAATCTGAAAATTAATTTCTTATGAATTTCTTGCAATGTAGCCCATTTGCTCTAATCTGAAATAACCTCAAGTGCTCCTTCAAAGTACAAATAGGTTTCTTATCATTGCAAATTTAATTAATATGCTATACAATTGATATGTAAGTTGTTTACTGTACAATCTCTAAACTGGTATCAAAACTTGATATCTATTCTCTGGGAAATGGACTGAAATTTCTCACCTGTGATTATACAGCATTTGTTCACTCAAATTGGATTCTTCTGGCAGCAAAGAAAGTGGACTTAAGAAGGTAGCTTGAGCATGAAAGTTCTGGGCAGTTCAGCTCATCTTTATCATGTCTGAAAACAGCAATATATCTTCATATTGGTCTGTATAACCTGAGGAAATAATTGGCATGATCATTTCCTTTCTTTCAAGCCAAGAGCTGAGGAAAATTTACCCTTTTGTGCTGTATGATAAAAGATGGGTATGTGGCTCTTCTTGACTTTGTTGTGTCTTTGCAGAGCTAGTTATTGTGCTGTTTCTTTGCAATTTCCCTCTATATATAATAGGAAAGAAGCTGATCACTTATTTTTCTTTTGTTCATAGCTTTGGCTATGAAGAGAAATTTTTAGACAGCCTAGTATTGATAACCCCAGTGAAAAACACATTGTATCAAGAAAGTATATCCCTACAAAAATACCCAAAGTGAGCTAAAGAGCTCAGATGTTAGAATCATGTTTGAATAATAAAATCCATATGTTTCTTGTTAGATGTAATTTCTGATACTGATGGCTTGTGTGATTATTTTTGTGAATTTTTGCTAGCTTAATAACAAATCATTTCCCATCTTCTGGCACACTATATTCTATACTGAAATGGAAACACAGCAAAATAAATAAATAAATAAAATCCCCCCCTGCAGGTTCAGATAAAATATGATGAAGCCAAATTAATCACACACGATTAAAATTAGGAAAATGAGTTTAAAACTAGATAGATCCACCCCATGCCTGTTGTTTTATCCAAACTTAATAAAAAATTGTCTGTCTCATAAACAGATATGTGAAACTAAATTGTTTCTTTACTCTGGGGTAGATGCTGGTATGGGTGCTACCAGATCCCAGACTATAAATGAGATTTGGATAAATAGCAATAGTGTTCAGATCTAGAGATGAGAAGTATTGCACGAGGCTGCAGACTTTGCATCATATATTAAAATTGAAGCCTTGAACATGCAAGAAAATGAACAAGAGACAAAAAAATCCCAAAGAGGATACATTTGCGAAGAATAAAACTTAAAGTATATTACATCAGAGGATGACAAATAGTACATTCTTGGACGACAGCAGAAATGTTCAGAGCTGGAATCTTTTGCCACCCATCCAGACTTCTTGACATGAATTGCTTTTGTAATTTATGATAACTGTCGTGTACTCTTGAGCCCCAGCCCCAGAGAGTATAACTATAAGATAGCCATCATCAAAGTGGATCAGAATTGTGCAGTGGTGATCCTAAGCCCTCTTGAGCTGCAGAAGCAAGCTATGGATCCTAGCTATCATAGGCAAAAATCTTAGAGACTTTGAAGTCCCTTAGGACTGGACTAAAAGAGAGAGAAATTGAGAACCCTTCAGAAAATGAAGCTGACCCAGTGGATCTATCCTGTTCCGCAACCTTAATTTCTTTGCATGTGTTCCCTTTTAAGGACCTGCTTCTCTGATAGCCAGTGCTCGGAAGATACCTATGTACAACATTTTAACACAGATGAAGAGAAGAGAGGGATGAATATGTTTTGGTTCTTCCATGCTCACACTAACATAGTTGCAATTTGCATCTTGACCACTCTCAAATCTCTCTCTCCCAAAAAAAGGTTTCAAGACCTTTTTCCTTCTATTTCATCAGTTACAATAATTTGACAAGTGATTATTCCTTCCCTACTGGAAAAAAATTATTATAAAGGCATATTATGAGGCAATGAACAATTGAAACACACACCATTTATAAAAGCAATAATATAAAAAAGGTTTTATTATATATTATAACTTCATGGTATTAACAATAAACATGCATCCTTAGAGATCCTTCAACTATGACTATATTGAGATAATGCACACATCAATAGACAGAAGATAATACCTTAACAGTACTGAGTCTCTGGATAGTGATTGAAATTCTGTTCCTGTAACTCAGTGTTGGCAAAACCCTTGTGCCCTTTGGGGGCCCCATTGACTTCAAGTGGAACTGAACAGAGGTGCAACTGTTCATCCACTTGGAGATCATTTCAGGATTAAGGCCTCTAACTTCAAGACTCCATACTTTATCCTGAGTAATCCGAAATGATCCCAATGCTTGTGTCTTCTGCCTCTTTCATATGTTTCTGCGGCGGAGGTGGGGTGCGCTTAATAAATCACTTTGATGTTGTCCTCAAGTGGAATGTATTTTGTGGTTTGTGATAGCTGTACCATTTCTCTATATCTTCAAAATCCATATTCAGATTTAATTGAGTTTTCTGCCTTTCTTGGAGAATTTTAAGGATAAAGATTTGTCCTTTTGATAAGATTATCATGAAAGGAAATTCTCATCTGTATTTCAAACCTTCTGCCAGTAGTGCCTCCTTTAATTGTTTGTACTTGATTTTTCCCCAGTGTGTAACACAGAACTATCATGAAAAATAGATGACCTGTGTCCTTCACAAGAAAAATACTGAATACTTCTACCAGTTCTTTTAATTAATAATTATATACTATGATGTGTAATTTCTGGGGTGGGAAATTTACCATTGGAGCTCTGAGGTCTATTCTTAATAGTGCTCACTATTAAAAAAATGTTTATTTTGTTGCTTAGTCATAGTTGATATTTTCAAAGTCTAATGCCAAGGCCACTGCTGTATGTCACAGAATAGGTTTTATTTACCTTTTCTTTCTTTGTTTCAGTTCCTAAATCTTTTAGCCTCTTAACCACTTTTATCTCTTTCCATCCATAAGTGCCTTACTCTCTAGTTTGTTTGGTCTGAAAAATGGTTTTCCCCAACATGTTTAATCAGAAGGTTTGCACTGACATTTTGCAATGATGCTTGTTTTCTTTTATCTGAATTATTTTGTTTAGATGGACATTGACATTTGTGTTTGTATAGAACCACAGGAAGATGGAAACACTTTCCCATTTGTATGTTATGGCTGAACTTCCAAAATGGTTTCACTATTTTGATAATGGAGAAAAAATGATGCACTTATTTTGGTTTAATTTTGATGAAATGGTTTGTATTTGAAGGTCAGATTCTAAACAAATGGGACTCAAATTTGCAGTGAGTGTAATTTGTTTCATTGCAAAATACTGAATACATAGTAGTGGGCATTTTACCTTGCTGCTTTGAGCAATTATTGAATAGATGTTGCCATAGTATCTTGAGAATCTTCTTATATTTATGGGTTATTCTTATTCTTGACCTTTGTAGTTTTTTCCACACAATGAAACTATTTATTCCCCCAGAAAGAATGCTGTTTACCTAGTTCTATTTAAAAAAAAAAAGAGCTAGAGGTAGAAAAAGTTTCTTAATTTATTTTCATAGGCAAATGGTAAAACATGGCAAAGATATCAACACAGAAGCATTCTTTTTTTAAAGGATTTATTAAAATGTCAAACTCTTGGGAGATGGAGGCTATATGAAGTGTCTAAACAAACATCAGATTAGCATTTAGACAATATTCTGCTATTGTTCAACTGTGGAGCATAAAACTGGTGAATTGAATTAATTTGGAATTTGGCAGGAATTCTAATAGGTGGAGGTAAAACATGCAAATAATGGAGTGAATTTGAAGCTTGTAGAGACATATATTGGAATAAATTAAGGAACATCCTGGCTTATGAAAATTCTTGCAGAGGCTAGACTAAATCAATGCCAAGCAAGCGCACAGTTTCTATTTATTTGTGACATGGAAACTCTGGAATATATAAAGGAAAAATATGTTCTTATTAGGTTTGAACAGTGAATCTTTTTGCATAATGAAGACTACTCTAACCTGTTGGAAAAAATTAAGGTTATGGGTGGAATGAGTTCAGATGGTTTGAGCCTACTTTCCTCCATGCATAGATAATGAGTTGCAGTATCAGTGGTTACTTAGAGTCTTTGATAGCATTCACAGATAAGGAAAAGAATGGAGGATGTTTCATTTTTCATAGAGTGGCCTTCCCCACACAATGGCCTGACAGTTAAATTACTATAGTTTATAGACCATAAATTGTGAATAATTCAGCTCTTTTCCGTCACTTTCACATTGTAGATCTAATTAGGAATAGACAGACTATTTAATGTACACATATATGAGATATATGATGAGATATAGTGTTGATTCTAGCTGGGTTTATAAAATGGCCTAGATTAAAGAAGCAATTTATTTGTCTAATGAAGAGTCTGAACTGTAAAATGAATTGAGACCATACGACCAAAAGGAATTCATTTACTAAAACATTAAAATAGCTATTTTATAACAGAGAAATATCCTCCAGGTGTGTGACTACAGTGACATACTTGCACTTTGTGGTTTCTGGAGGAGCTCTTGTCCCTTAGAGATTTGCAGAAATTATGATACTCTCTTGTTTGAAAATTATTATATATTATAAACAAAGCACCAATACTAGAATTTTTTCAATTGCCCAGCATGTGTCATCTGTCATGAACATGTCCTGAAAAGCATTTTTCTTAACTAATCTCCTTGTCCTCTTGGTGTCAGTTAAAAAACTGTAGGTGTTATTTAGAGAACATTGGAGGTGAAAATAGCACTTTCAAATGGCACTCAAGCCCCCTTTTCCTCAGGGGATTCATGATCCCCACCCCAAGAAAGGGCAGTAAATGATTCCATTTGCTGGGATATCTTTAAATTCTGTGGGGAGCTTTAGGCTCTATGCACTAAAACAGTATATCCTCTAGTTGCTTTAGCTATTCCATATTCCTGGCCAGCAACACCCACTTCTGGCCATGTGTGAGCACGGTGGTAGAAGGAAGTGTGCCTACTTTGTATTGCCATCCCATGGTTGGACTTCCTGGAGGTGGCCCTCTCTGAAAATCATCACCAGCTTCACAAAACCCTCCAAAGGGAGGCTGGTAATGAAAGCACTTAAAGGACTATTAATGACAGCAACACTGTTAGATGCCAAGTTTAGTAATAATTTAAAGTCATTTTAAAATATGTTGTTCATCTTATCACCATCCACTAGTATCAGCATGTTCCTATCACTTAGCAATGGTAGTTGTCAGATATGTAAGCACTTTGAAAGGACTCCACATGAGTCTGAGATGTAGTTAATTATAAAACCTCCTTTGACTGAATTTACAATAATGGCTGGACTTTGTCAGTGATTCAGATGGCTGTCACTCTCCCAGCTAGTTATTTTGACAGTTCCAAATGCTCATTTGATTTCCCACCTCGTTGTATAAAAAAAGATAATGAGGTTACATCATACGTACAGCTGCTTTTCTTCCATTTCTGTCGTGTTGGTGAAAAATGATGAACTTTTCCCAGGCTGTGTATTAATTTATTTCTGCCAATCTGCTAAACTGAGAATGCCAGGTAGATCCTCAGTTGTGCATGAGCAAAGCTCAGCACAGCTGAGGACAAGGAGTACCAAAGTGGGATTAAGCTGGCCATGTTTGTAGTTCTTGAATCCTGGGGTCTACTTTCCACTTGTCTGGTCCCTGGAATAGTCATCCAGTTTCCAGTAGCCCTCAAGGACTGTTCCAGCAGATGGGAATTACTGAAACACAGGTTTACTCCACCCACCCACAACCTTTTGCCTAGCCTTGCCCCACACAAAGTGAGATGGAAGGACTGATGATGTAGGAGCTGCTATGGAGGCCTTACTCCAACTTCCCAGAGTGGGAGACCTCACGTGGCTATTTAAACCAAGACTGTCTGCTTTGCACTGACAGAGTTTATACCGTATCTAAGATGTTTGAACTCTACCAAAAAAGACAGACAAAAGCTGAGTAATGCTAATTATTCCCAGTAGTTTTTGCCTTTAAATAGCTTGTTAGCTCTCTAGTGGTCCTCACCATGTTCTGTGCTTTAAAAATGAGTCAGAATAGCCATGAGTATTTTGGGATGGCGATATGACAGCTTGTGGAGGTGGACTCCAGATAGGAAGTTCAGGAAAGTGCTGCTCAACAGAGAGCAGAGACAGAGACTCAAAGGAGCCCAGTAGGTTCTGACAAGAGAAGACAGACCCATAGGAAAGAGAGGCTGGGCTCAGCTTGAGACTGGGGTGAAAACTCTGTTTTTTGGACACAGATATTGCAAAATGGGTGCATTTTTCTCTAGTGACTTAGCTGGAGGGCCAAATGACTGCAGCAAACCACCGCAGCAATCACATTAGGTTGGAAGGTCAGGTGATCCAACCTGAGGGAAGAAAAACCGAGGCTGGACTTGGTCTGTAGTGCGGCTACAGCCTTGCATGTTTGTATATGGTTAGTAAATACAGTAATTTGAATCCAACTGTGTCTGTGTAGTTTCCTCCTATTTTTATTGTTGTGTAATAAGCAAAGATGCAAGAGGCCGTTTATTATTATAAACACTAAAAAGATTGGTTTGAATAACTATCTAAATATTTGAGTCATTGTTTCTCCACTTTGAATTGGCAATCGGGTTAATCAGCTTCATTGCTGAACTTAATTTAAGAAGAACCCCTAAAGTTGTACCATAATCTTAAAATATGGTTCTACTCAGAAAAGTGATGATATAAAAAGACACCTTATGCAACAGAGCTATTCCCTTTGTATATTCTGAAACATATCTGGGGACAGTAGTTATAAAAACAAGACTTACTGCTTTTTATTCTGGTTAGCAAAGAAGAGCCAACACAGTTGAGAGACTAGAATCTAGCTCATTCTCCATCTTGGGTATCATCAACAGCTTAGTGGTGTTTGTTGGTTCTAATCAATTATGCCTGTGCAAGCCCATTAGAAGGACAGGGTAGGTGAGTACAACACCCAGACCTGAAGAACAGTTCTGGGTAAGCTCAAAATCTTGTGTCTCTCTCCAACAGAAGTTGATTCAATAACAGATGTTACCTCACCCACCTTGTCTTTCTAATATCCTGGAACCAGGGCCGGCTCCAGGCCCCAGCACGCCAAGCGTGTGCTTGGGGCGGCATGCCGCGGGGGTGCTCTGCCGGTAGCCGGGAGGGCGGCAGGCGACTCCGGTGGACCTCCCGCAGGCGTGCCTGAGGAGGGTCCGCTGGTCCTGCGGCTCCGGTGGACCTCCCGCAGGCGTGCCTGCGAAGGGTCCGCTGGTCCCGCGGCTCCGGTGGACCTCCCGCAGGCGTGCCTGCGAAGGGTCCGCTGGTCCCGCGGCTCCGGTGGACCTCCCGCAGGCGTGCCTGCGAAGGGTCCGCTGGTCCCGCAGCTCCGGTGGACCTCCCGCAGGCGTGCCTGCGGATGGTCCACCAGAGCCGCGCGACCAGCGGACCCTCCGCAGGCACGTCTGCGGGAGGTCCACCGGAGCCGCAGGACCGGCGACCGCCAGAGCGCCCCTTGCGGCGTGCCGCCGTGCTTGGGGCGGCGAAATTGCTAGAGCCGCCCCTGCCTGGAACCAATCCGGCTACAACAACATTACATGTGCAAACTCCTTGAAGACAGCAAGGCTGCACATATGTCACTGAAGGCATAGTGAGCACAAGCTCGGGTTACCCAGGTAATGCTGATTGGCCTAGTTTAGGCTGCATTACTGGGTGGTGATATCTGAGGTGGAAATAAATCAGCTTGGCTGTCACAGCCCAGGTTGAGTTTTTAGGGATGCAAGTTTGAAAAACATCTGTTTACTTGTGAACTTGAGCAAATTTGCTATGGAAATAAAAATGAATAAAACTGTCAATATGGAACCCCAGATTGAATTTTTAGCATCAGCTTTCAGAATAGAAGAACACTCTCTACAGCATTTCATTTATGATGCCGCAATATATGATTAATGCCTCAGAAATTAGTTAGATTTTTTCACTGAGCCAGGGAAAATAATCCTCCCCTTGGTGTGGGCGATATTACTTGCATTTGTAGCAAAAAGAAACTCACTTCAGATTTAAGGCTTTGGCCTTTTGCTCTCTACAGCTACAATATTTGGCAATTTATCCACTGAATAGATTCAACTGAAATTAAGATGATTGTCACATAAGTCAGACTTCGATTTCCCTAGGATAAAGATCTGGTGCCTTATTCAGTCTTTTCCCTTGTGTTATGTTAGTCTTCAGAAATATTTAATTATGGTTTTGGATATACACCCAAAACTCATTATGCTTGCCAGCTATCACATAATGAACATTACATGGATGTCTGTAATAAGGTTAATGAATATTAAAAAAGAACATTGACTTTTAAGCATAAGTATAGAAAATCTTTATTCTGGTTCCACCACAAGCACTCTTCCTGTGAACAGCCTAAAATTTCCAACTTTCCTAAATTTTATGGACTAAATTATGATTTAATTGTCATCACTGAGACTTGCTAAATATCATGACTGGAATAATGGTATAGAGGGGTGTAGCTTGTTCAGGAAGAACAGGCAGGAAAAAAGGGAGGAAGTGTTGTATTATATATCAATTATATATAAACTTGTTCTGAGGTCCAGAAGGAGGTGAGAGGCAAACTAGTGGGAGTCTTTGAGTGAAGACAAAAGAGGAAAAAACAGGGTTGATTCCATGACCAAGATCTACTATCGACTGCCAAATCCGGAGAAGGAAGTGGATGAAGCATTTCTAGGGTAAATAACAGAAATATCCAAAACACAAGTTTGGTTGTAATGGGGAACTTTTAAGCACACAGACATCTTTTGGAAAAGTAATACAGCAAATCACTAAGTCTCCAGTAAATTCTTAGGCTGTACTGGGGACAACTTCACATTTCAGAAGGAGGAGAAAGTAAGCAGTGGGACAGCTATTTTAGACTTAATAGGGAGGAATTGTTTGCAAATCTGAAGGTTGAAGGCAATTTAGGTGAGGAAAAGAAAGGAGTGAGAGCAGCAGAACAAGGATAATGGACTTCAAAAAAGCAGACCTTAACAAACTCAGAGAATTGGTATATAAGGTCCCATGAGAAAAAAATCTAAGGGAAAAAGGAATTCAGGGGAGACAGCAGTTTCTCAGTTGGCAGTTATGCCTTTAATATTGTCTCTATCTCAATGATAAGGAAAGACAGGAAGAATAATTAAGAGGACATTAAGTCTCCGCAGGAGCTCTTTAATGACCTGAAAATCAAAAAGGAATCCTACAAAAAGTGAAAAACTGGACAAATTGCTAAGGATGAATACAAAAGAATAGCACAATCTTGTAGGGACAAAATCAGGAAGGGTAAGGCACAAAATGATTTACACCTATCAAAGCACACAAAAGGCAATAAGAAGTTCTATCAATGCCTTAGGAGGGAGATAAAGGCCAATATAGGTCCACTGCTTAAAGCAGAAGGGGAGCTAATAATTGACAATATCAAGAAGGCCGAGGTGTTTAATGTCTATTTTGCTTCTACTAAAAAGGTGAATTTTGATCAGATACTTAACACAATTAATATGAACAACAAAGGGGAAGGAACACAAGCAAGAATAGTGAAAGAACTGGTTAAGAATATGTAGATAAATGGATGAATTCAAGTTGACAGAGCCTGATGAAATTCATTCTAGGGCACTTAAGGAATTAGTTGAAGCAGTCTTGGAACCATTAGCAATTATTTTTGAGAATTCATGGTGGACGAGTAAGGTCCCAGAGGACTGGAGAAGAGCAAATATAGTAGCTATCTTGAAAAAGGGGAACAAAGAGGACCCACCCAATTAGAGATCAGTCAGCCTAACTTCTGTACCAGGGAAATTATTAAACAATCATTTTGTAAGCACCCAGAGGATAGAAGGGTTATATGTAATAGCCAGCATGGATTTGTCAAGAAGAAATCATGCCAAACTAATCTAATTTCCTTCTTTGACAGGGTTACTGGTGTGGGAGAAGCTATAGATGTGATATATCTTCATTTTAGTAAGGTTTTTGACACAGTCCCACTAGACGATCTTATAGACAAACTAGGGAAATGTGGTCTAAACGAAGTTACAATAAGCTAGGTACACATCTGGTTGAAAAACTGTAGTCAGAGTAGTTATCAATGGTTTACTGTCAAACTAGGAGGATGTATCAAATGCAGTCCCACATGGGTCTTTTGGGCCTGATATGATTCAATACTTTCATTAATGATTTGGATAATTGAGTGGACAGTGTGCTTACAAAATTTGCAGATGATTCCATGTTGGGAGATGTTGTTAGCACTTTGGAGGACGCAATTAAAATTCAAAACCACCTTGACAGATTGGAGAATAAATCTGAAATTCAACAAGGTGAAATTCAGTAAAGACAGATGTAAAGGAGGAAAAATCAAACGTACAACTACAATATGGGGAATGATTGGCTAGGCAGTAGTACTGCTGAAGAGATTTGAGGGTTGTAATGGATCACTAATTGAGTATTAGTAAAAAATGTGACACAGTTATGCAAAAGGCTAACATTCTGGCATGTATTACCAGAATAAGACATGGGAGGTAATTATCCCCCTCTACTTGGCATTAGTGAGACCTCAGCTGGAGTGCTGTATCCAGTTCTTGGTGCCATGCTTTAAGAGAGATGTGGACAAATTGGAGAGTCCAGAACAGAGCAACTAAAATGATAAAAAGTTTAGAAAAGCAGTCCTATGAGCAAAACCTATTTGGCCATTTTTTATTTTGGAGAGTGGAAAAAATACACTTTGGCATTTAAAAAAATGTTTGCAATCTATTTTAAAGAGTTCTAGTATATTAGTGGTTTGGGGAGAAAACCTGAAATTTGGTCCCTGGGTCACAGATGTGTGTATTGGTGGTCCAGAGAAAAACCATTTTTATTTGGTTGAATTGTTAAGGTTTAAAACGTTTTGCACAAATGTGAACTGATTTTTTCTTATTATGGTTTTCTAGTGACTATCTCCCAGTGTGCCACTGGCACTTATGTAAATTGGATGTACTTCTCATTCAACATATAATCTTTCAATATTGTTTTGGCTCTAGGCATGCATTTCTAAAATGCTGAGTTGAACTTAACTTTGGTGAGTGTGGAGAACTCTCTCCAAAAGTGTGTGTAGAATTATGTATAATTGATTTTGACACACTCAGGGCACTAGCAATAAAATATAATAAAAAGGAAAACTATTTCCTAAGCTTGTGGAATACAGCCCAGAGCTGAAGCCATAGGTGTGTATTGTGCTTTACAAACAAATATAGACAATAGATCAAATTCAGGGGTACTTAACTGAGTTTTCAGACTTCAAAAGGAATTTTTGACCCATTGAGGACTACAAATGTGGTTAAGGTCTCTTCCCCAAGGGTATGTCTTCACTGCCCAGTTATCCCAAACTCTTACCTGGGTATTGTCCCTTATGCACCCCCCTAATCCCCACACACAAACTTCTCACCCAAATTTAGTGTTGCTTTTAACCTGGGATAGCTGGTTTGGCTGGGGTGTGTGGGTTAGAGCCCAGGCTCCACCTTCCCTCAGGCTGGTAACCCTTCTACTTTGTAGTGAGGACAAGTCTAAATCACACAAGTGTTGATGGTCCTCCAATACCTTCCCACAATCCCTCCTGTCTTCTTGTGTTCCCAGAAGGGCAGCCAAGTTCTCCCAGAATTCACAAGAATCACAGAGCAGCTCAGCTGACTGCAGCATGAAGAACCATTGGATATGCCCCCAAGAGTCCTAGCAACATACACTGGTGAGCGCTGCACCAGCAAGGACAGAGTAACTTGGATAGGGCTTTGCAATATGGCTGTTCACACCTGGTTGCTCAGACCTGGGTGCTGATTACCTGCACTAACTCCTCAGTGAAGACATACCCCAAGAGTCATAGAGGGTAATTTTAAAATGTGCCTTAGATTTATACCCAGGCATCTTGTATGTTTATCTTCATGCACAAAACTCAAGTATTTGTAGAAACTGGGTAACAGCAGTACACAACTGATGCGTGTAGATAAAAAATTTACCCAATGGGCTGAAAGTAAATTTTTTGGACACAGCTTTGGAAGCTTGTTTAAAATTCTGGCAGCAGATGTATTTAAGAAGACATTTAATTCTACTGGGTAAAAAGGAGGTTCTTTTAAATGACAAGTAATTGTCAAATTTTTCATTCATGTTTTTCTCAAAAAACTTTCATTGCCTTTTAGGGCAACTGTGTTGGTAAAGTAGTGCCTAATTAGTCTCCTCAATTACTGTAATGGTGTGTGTGTGTGTGTGTGTGTGTGTGTGTGTGTGTGTGTGTGTGTGTGACAACTGACATCCCATAGCAGTTTTGATCATTTTAGCAATGATAGTCACCAAATTCAACACAGTGAATTTGGGACAGTCAACTTGGTATGAATGGAAAAGTAAAAATAAATCAACTTATTTACATTTTTACCCTCTCTCAGGGCAAATAATATGTCTGACTAATTATAGACTCTCCTCTCCTCTATTTCTGAAGTCTTAAGTAAATCTCATATTCCAGATATATACAATTAAATATACTAGTGGCTATTGAAGATCTAATCCCTTCTTTCTTCAACCACTCATGACAGCTGCATAGCTTAATTAGCTATTTCCTTATCTCAACCAAGAGAGTTACCTGATCAGCACAAAATAGTACACTTACTGCTGAGGATTAAAATATACTGCAGGCCTTATATAGGTGCTTTTTTCATAGACTGACAGCTGTCAGAATCAGTGTGCTTTACTCAGTATTGTAAATGGGAACACTGTGTGTGAATGGTGACCTAACTTGTCTATGATACTTTGGGGACATAGTCCATCAGTATGAATTTATACCTTTAATTCAGTGCATTTTCTTACAGTTTGGAAGTATAGATAATTAAAAGTGGAGTAAGTTAGAACTAGGGAGGAATACTTTTGGAAGTTTTAGTTCTCTTTGTACATGTATCTGTGATGGTATACACTAAAACCTGTGCCACATGGCACCTGTTGACTATTTTAACAGCCACAGCAGTACACTCTGTCTCAACTTCCTTTTTTTGATACAGGAGGTCAAATTAGGTCATCAGAGTAGTCCCTTTTGGTACTGGAATCTGTGAAACTGTCTTTCAACATTTTCCAGGTTTTTATACATTTGCCTCTTTTCCGTTTCTGTTTTCATTTTCAACTAGTAACTTAAGAATATAGAACTTGCTTTTTCTAAAAGAACAAAAATCTCCTAAGGAGTCAGTGCTAACTATAAATCAAGCTCTATACTAGTTAAACATGTAGTTTTTGGTCTGCACTTTAACTTGCATTTGCTCTTATTGGCCATACATTCCTAATGGCCATACATATTCCATTCAGTTTTCATAGCACACTTTCTATTTATCTTTATGCCAAAACTTCATCCACTAATCTCAGAGCACTTAACCAATTAAGTCTCTCGTTAACTCTAGGATATTATGATTATTGCTGGTTGGGAATTTTTTGACTAAACATTTTTTCATGAGGAAGATTTCTCAGGTGCAGGATGAGGGGTGGGGAAGGAGAGAAACTCTAGAATAGCTAATGGTGCAGTGAGTAGGAGCACTCACCTGGGATGTGGGATACACAGGTTCCAGTTCCTGCTCTGAGTCAGAACTGAACCCAACACTCAGAATGCTTCCTTACCTGTTGTCTGTCTGTATCCTGGATTTATAAAATGCTAATTCGGCTAATGCCAGGAGCAGATCCTTAGACTTGATGCAACCAATGACAAGGAGGAGTAGGTGGGGAACCAGAGGAGATAATAGCAGCTATAGTCTGTAGTATAAAAGATACTCCCATTCAATTGAATTTTGACTATTGTAGATAGGTGAGGCAGCAGGGATACTGTATCTGTGATGAGTTGCAGATAGTCATCTGTGCTCATGACCTAGTGGAAGAGTATCTTGCTCAAATTCTGGTTCGATCATGCAATGGTGCTGGAACAATTTGTGTACTGAGGGTGCTGAGAGCCATTAAACCAAACTGGAAACCCTATATTTCAGGGGTGGCCAAACTTACTGGCCCTCCAAACCGCATACAACAATCTTCAGAAGTTCGAGAGCTGGGGCATGCCTGCTGGGATTCGGGGCTTCAGACCCACAAGAGGTGCCTGATGGGGCTCAGGGCTTCAGCCTGCTCCTGCTGAAGCCCCAAGCCCTGGCAGGTGTGATCCACAGGGCTGAAGCCCCGAGACATCCCTCCTCACTGGGCAGAAGCCCCTACCCCACCACTCTGCTGCAACGCAGAGGTCCTGAGCTCCCCCCTCCCTTCAGTCTGGTAGGTGGAGAATGGGGGGGCTCGGCGAGTTACACTTTAATGGTAAAAGAGCTGCACGTGGCTCGCGAGCCACAGTTTGGCCATCCCCTGCTATATATGACGGAAACCACTTCAAGCCAGGGAGTGCTGCCACAGCCCCAGAATCTCTAGTTCTAGCACCTATGCGATCATGGAAGGAAAGGGTGATACTGCAGCGACAAAAGCCATGTTTGTTGTTTGGATTTCAGTAATTGGGTCTTATGGACATCTTCAACAAAGAAAAAGTTTACGGTGACTTCTATTATGCAGCCTGCTTCCATTGCTATGGTCTGTTTGTGAAATTGATCACACGGGGAACATGTGGGCTGGAGCCAGGCTGTTTTTTGATATTCAGCTCTGTTTTGACTGTGAAATACCTATTATTTTCCGAGATTACAGATGGGTTAAATTGTGGATAATGCCCACAGCCTGGAAACACTGAGTCATAGGCCAGCAATTCATGTCTGCTTTGGTGAAGGGCTTGTGTACTGTCTAAACCTAAGCAGCTGGTAAAAAATTCATTTTGGCAGAAGAAAGGTTGGCATGATAAAAATATGTCTCCGTATTATATATGTCATTAGATTTCAAACTTTAGTCTCAGCTTATTAAAATTCTGTTTGAAACTGCAGGACAACTATTTGCACATCAGCAATTCCAAGTTGCCAAAATGCATTTCTAAATTTCATTGATATATTAGAACTCAGAGCAGTCCTTACATCTAACCACTCATTTACATTTAAACTTTCAGTGTAACTAAGAAAAACAAAAAGTTTCTCTTGGTTTAAAGACAGCCTATCAATAATCAAACAGTAAAACCCAACACTCTGCACTTCCTCAGCTATGAACTTCCTTACCATCTCACCAGCAATGCATAGCAACTCATTTTGAGATTCATGGCCTGTGAAATTGATCATTTGTTTATTTTGATAAAGAAACAATCACTAATAAATACAAAGGTGAATGATTTATAGCTTGCTTATGTTACCAAACACCACACATTTCAGAGGATATCCAGTAAAATTATGTACTTACATAAAAAAACCCAGAACAAAATCACAAATAGGCAAAAAAGTAAAAGAGATGGGGAGGGGAGAGCCGGCAGGGTGCAGAAAGAGGGAGGGGAAAGAGCAGAGAGGTCGGGGGAATGGAAGTCTAGCATGATTTGAACTATTTCATCATTCTTTAGCCAAATTTATGAAGAAATGGCATCCAAATGTCTCTATGTTGATAAGCTATTTTTACCTTTGCTGTTAACTCAAAGGTCTGAATACCACTGGTGTATTCTGGGCATAAGCCCTACTCCTCCATTTTTGTAAAATCATTATGGCCCTCAAGAACCAAAGTCTTTGTTGTGGTGTTAAACATATGTTCCTAATGAAGTAGATACATAACCTAAGAATTACTTTTCAGCTGAGGTTTGGTTGCTGAAGCCAGACACTGTATCCTTTCTAGTGTCCACCTCTTTCCACAACTGCCTGACTGTTGGACAATCCCATAGCATATGCATCAGGATTTCGTTTTTTCTTTATTGAAGTGCCAACAAATATCAGAGGAAAAGGATCTTGTCTTGCACAATCTCTGTGGCATCCAGTACATTTTGAATGGAATCTTTTTCTGCGTAAGTGTAGCCTGAGATCCACAGAAGCATTTTGAACATTCTGTAATATGCTCTGCCATTGGGACTTTTTAAAGGGCTCTGATAAAATTCCCTTCCCATGTCTTCACAAAGAGCTCCAGGTCAATGTAATTCTTCTTCATCAGTAAAGCATACAGAGTGGATGTGGGCGTGGGGAGTTTATGGATCATTTCCAAGGTTTCCAGTAGCTTTGGGGTCTCTGGCAGTTCTAGGGCATCCAGGCGAATTGATACATTAGCAAGTGTTTTAGTTGTAAGTACTGCCATTCTGTTAAGGGAGGCAGGTCATATTCAAAGCTTAAGTGTTAGAAAAGAGAAAAGCCTTCATCCTTGATTAAATGGGAGAACCATATGATGCGTTTGCTCAGCCAGTTCTCCTAAATTATAAGTTTTTTTTTCCAATTTACAAGTCTGGGCTACCCCAGATAAGTGCTTTGGCATGGTGGTGAGGAGGAAATTGGTGCCTCTTAGCTGAGATAGCCCAAACACTTTGTGCAGCTACCACTGTAGGAACCTTATTTTTCTCCATCGGACAAACAAGGAACCAAGCAGTCCTGCAGGTGGAATTAGATGTGTTAATATGCATTCATTTTCCACCCATGTGGGTATATGGTGTTAGCATGCTGGAACCAATGTGTTGTCTTTGACATGATAAAAGCATAATAGTAATTTTGTAGATCTGGGGGCTGAAACCTTCCCCGGGCTATAAGGAGCTGGAGTTTTTAAAATGATAGTTGTGAATGTTATTAAAGACTCTCTAATAATGTTAAATTTTCTAAAATAAGGTAGATCTACCTACAGGTAGGCTGCTTAGAATATAGAGGAGCCTAGGCAGAATATTCATTTTTGCATTAACCGTTCCCCACGGATAGATATTACTGATATCTTCAAGGGAAAAAAAAACTTGTTAGGCCTTGCTTATACATCATACAGTCACAAACAGACCCCGCCCCCCAAACTAAAGAAGTTGAAAATGTATCCTCAGATATTTAGCACATCTTTAGTTTAAATTGTTTGTGTGGTCAGTGTGAAATGTATTAGAAAATAATATATTAATAGAAACTTTGTAAAACATTTCCTTGGCACGGAGTCAGAAGTATCAGAACGCCTTTTGCTTTGAATGAATGAAGTATACGTGAAAAATAAGTTCAATGCTGTAAAAATAATCTTAAAAAATTGAACATCATGTATTTCATATTCTGGGGTATAAAATCAAAACATCTTATTTTGTGTAAATACAAAACATTATCCTAAATTTGTTACAGATATCTCTGCTCCTCCGACTTGCTACGTTCTTTTAAAATAGCTTGGGATTTCTTGTTGCAGACATTTGGTGTGCTGGTTGGGCAGAATGTTGTTTGGTTTTGATTATAAACTGCTCAGTAAGATACAAATATCAAAGCAAAGAGGCAAAACTTCATTTTTAGCTTTACATTACATGTATGTGTGCACTCAACTTATCTTAGTAAAATGCATTACTAAAAAAAATTGCTGTTTTCCCTACAGTAACTTCTAAGTTGTGCACAATGGTGGCACAATGTACTAGCCTGTAAGGGGTATAGTATGCTGTCAAGTGATATATCACTGATAGCATACTGTGTATTCTGCACCCAGGACTGATTAGCCTGTGCTACGTCATGACAATATATAATGGCGGTGTGGCTGCCAGCGGCAGTGTAGAAGAGAGGATGGCATGGTATGGTGTATTGCCACCCTTACTTCTGCACTACTGCTGGCAGCGGCACTGCCTTCAGATCTGGGCACCTGGCCAGCAGCCACCGCTCTCCAGTCACCCAGCTCTGAAGGCAGCACCGTTGCCAGCAGCAGCACAGAAAGAAGGGTGGCAATACCATGTCCCCCCTACAGTGGCCTTGCAACCACCCCCACAGCTCCCTTTTGGGTCAGGACCCCCATGGTTACAACACCGTGGAATTTCAGATTTAAATATCTGAAACCGTGAAATTTAAGATTTTTAAAAAAACCTATGATTTTGCAATTTAACAAAATGGGCCATTACATTCATAGAATCATAGAACTTAAGATCAGAAGGGACCATTATGATCATCTAGTCTGACCTCCCGCAAGATGCAGGCCACAAAAGCTGACCCACCCACTCCTGAAATAATTCTCTCCCTTGACTCAGCTGTTGAAGTCCCCAAATCCTGATTTAAAGACTTCAAGTAGCAGATAATCCTCCAGCAAGCGACCCCTGCCCCATGCTGCGGAGGAAGGCGAAAACCTCCAGGGCCACTGCCAATCTACCCTGGAGGAAAATTCCTTCCCGACCCCAAATATGGCGATCAGCTGAACCCCGAGCATGCGGGCAAGACTCTCCAGCCAGACACTCAGGAAAAAGACTTTCAATATTCAACATTGACCCTCGGTACTAATTACCAGTGGCTGCACGTTATTGACCTATTGACTAAATCACGTTATCCTATCAAACCATTCCCTCCATAAACTTATCAAGCTTAATCTTAAAGCCAGAGAGGTCCTTCGCCCCCACTGTTTCCCTCGGTAGGCTGTTCCAGAATTTCACTCCCCTGATGGTTAGAAACCTTCGTCTAATTTCAAGCCTAAACTTCCCGACTGCCAATTTATATCCATTTGTTCTCGTGTCCACATTAGTACTGAGCTGAAATAATTCCTCTCCCTCCCTGGTATTTATCCCTCTGATATATTTAAAGAGAGCAATCATATCTCCTCTCAACCTTCTTTTGGTTAAGGAAAACAAACCGAGCTCCTCAAGTCTCCTTTCATACGACAGGCTTTCCATTCCTCGGATCATTCTAGTTGCCCTTCTTTGTACCTGTTCCAGTTTGAATTCATCCTTCTTAAACATGGGAGACCAAAACTGCACACAGTACTCCAAATGAGGTCTCACCAACGCCTTGTATAACGGGACTAGCACCTCCTTATCTCTACTAGAAATACCTTGCCTAATGCATCCCAAGACCGCATTAGCTTTTTTAATGGCCACATCACATTGCCGACTCATAGTCATCCTGCGATCAACCAGGACTCCGAGGTCCTTCTCCTCTTCCGTTACTTCCAACTGGTGCGTCCCCAGCTTATAATTAAAATTCCTGTTAGTCATCCCTAAATGCATAACCGTACACTTCTCACTATTGAATTTCATCCTATTACTAATACTCCAGTTTACAAGGTCATCCAAATCTCCCTGGAGGATATCCCGATCCTTCTCCGAATTGGCAATACCTCCCAACTTCGTGTCATCCGCAAACTTTATCAGCCCACTTCTACTTTTGGTTCCAAGGTCAGTGATAAATAGATTAAATAAGATTGGACCCAAAACCAAACCTTGAGGAACTCCACTGGTAACCTCCCTCCAACCCAACAGATCACCTTTCAATACGACCCGCTGCAGTCTCCCCTTTAACCAGTTCCTTATCCACCTCTGGATTTTCATTTCGATCCCCATCTTTTCCAATTTAACCAGTAATTCTTCATGCGGTACCGTATCAAACGCCTTACTGAAATCAAGATATATTAGATCCACCGCATTTCCCTTGTCTAAAAAATCTGTTACTTTCTCAAAGAAGGAGATCAGGTTGGTTTGGCACGATCTACCTTTCGTAAAACCATGTTGTAATTTGTCCCAATTGCCATTGACCTCAAGGTCCGTAACTACTCTCTCCTTTAATATTTTTTCCATGACTTTACATACTACAGATGTTAAACTAACAGGCCTGTAGTTACCCGGGTCACTTTTTTCCCCTTCTTGAAAATAGGAACTATATTAGCTAATCTCCAGTCAAATGGTACAACCCCCGAGTTTAGAGATTCGTTAAAAATTATCGCTAACGGGCTTGCAATTTCACTCGCCAATTCCTTTAATATTCTAGGATGAAGATTATCCGGGCCACCTGATTTACTACCGTTAAGCTGTTCAAGTTTGGCTTCTACCTCGGATACTGTAATTTCCAACCCCGCACCTTCATTCCCATCAGTCACTCTGCCACTATTCCTAAGCCCTTCATTAGCCTCATTAAAGACCGAGGCAAAATATTCGTTTAGATATTGTGCCATGCCTAGCTTATCCTTAATCTCCACTCCGTTTACAGTTTTAAGCGGTCCCACTCATTTGGTAGGGCCCTACTCATTATACTGTGACAATAATATGATCAAATTGCATTCAGCTGTGAATAGTACAGGAGTAAATGACATGAATAATCTAATAGATGTACTATAATGTAAAAATATTCAAGAATATGTAGGCCTCAGCTGATTACATTTTCTATTCTCTTGAAATGCCACTTCAGGAGATGAATCAGCCCATAGATGGAGGAGGCTCAGGACAGACACAGGTCTATCAACAATAGTAGCACATGACTAAGGAAATAATAATACTTATCACTTTAAATGATGCTTTATATTTTCACAGCAGTATGCAAACATTAACTAATTAATGAACTGAGAAGTTCATGTCATGAGATAAATAGTGTTAGACTAAAACAACCTTTCAGTACTAGCAGTGAAACGCCACTGAGGTCAATGGTTTTGAACTGGTGTAACTGAAAGAAAATTGGGCTCCTTGAGTTTTGTGTTGAGGTGAATAATATCACACTTTATTGATGATAAACTAATTTAGGCCAGATCATTAAAAATATGATTACCCAACCTTGTCCCAAACAGAAGACCTGCAATAATTTTTCTGTAGCACTCTCAACTCTTATGGCTCTGAAGGTACACTGTATACCTTAATTGTTTTGTTGTGTATTAAATATTAAGTATTCGTGTGCTACAAGCATAGGGCATGGAATAAATAAAGGTGTTGGAAAGTAAGCCTGATGCAACTAGGAAAAAAACATCCTAAAATGTGGTCATTCTCTTGAAAATCATCTTACATGTTGGATGTAAGTTGGATAGTTTTTTGAGTTAATATTTATGTTGGACATCAGGCAAAGATTCACGTGCGTTGGATGTCAATATAGATATTGCAAAGGAAAAGCCATCTTCTGTCTGAAGCACCTGCTTGTCCCTTGGAAAGCATATATTTTCCCCTTTACCACAATATTTGTCTTTCTTTCTGAACTTATGCTGTATATCCTGACTCCGTGATCATGTGAACAAGTGTCACTTCTAGAAAGGTGCACCATGACACACATGCATAGAGGTACAAAATTACCCCTTTAGACTTGAGATGTTAGTCAAAGTTTGGAGCCCTGGGTTATTTCTGTTGGGAGGAGAAATAGATGATGGAGTCAGGTATCTTTGATGCAATCCTGTTTATTTACAAATAATGTAAAAAGTTCTTTTTTCCCTGAAGGCAGGAGTCAAATAATTGGAGATAGTTTCCTTGCTTACAGCTCCAAGCCCCTTTCAGCCAGCACTCAGCCCCAAAAGCTCTCTCTGGACTTTTCTGAGGACCATGCTAACAGTGCTTGCTCAGCCTGTGTCCTGGAGTTCTCTTGCTGTCTCTCTACTTCTCTCTCTTTTTTACACACATTTCTACTGTAACAATACCCAACCAAACCACTCCACTCACATGTGCTTTTCTTTTAGGGTGTGATCTGTGCCTGTTTTAGGTGGAGACTATGGTTTCATAAAGGAGCTTAACTGTTTAAGAACATAACATAGGAATGGCCATACTGGGTCAGACCAATGGTCCATCTAGCCCAGTATCCTGTCTTCTGATGGTGGCCAGTGCCAGATGCTTAAGAGGGAGTGAACAGAACAGGGAAAGTTATTGAGTGATCCATCCCATGTTGTCTAGCCGCAGCTCTTAGCAATCAGAGGACACCCAGAGCATGGGTGTTATGTCCCTGACCATCTTGGCTAACAGCCATTGATGGACCTATCCTCCAGCAGCTGATCTAATTCTTTTTTGAACTCAGTTATCTTAAATGAAGGGCAGTGGTTACATCCATCAGCTACAATGACATTTTGCTCAACCCATTAGTTTCAGCATAGATTGATTAGGAAAGTGCATTGTTGTTTTCATTGTAGCTTTTATTGTATGTGGCTGCATAATTTTGAATTAGAGGATTGTGAGAGAGACACCCACAAAATGTAGTAATGGTTAGAACATATCAATAGTGATTATACAGGCCTAAATCCCTGAGACAACAAACAGAAGCTGTTGCCATCCCTCAGATGAGATGCATTTTCAGATTGCTAAACAGCTTGCCAAATCACAAGAATGCCAGCAAGCATCTTCAGTCTGTGGTTCAGTAAATTTAAGGTTACCATATTTCTTTTCGGTTGTTGGTTGAGAGATTCAGGAAATAATTAAACCGTCTTGACAAGTAATCAAACTAATACCAAGAAATAAGTGGATTAAAAGATTCAATATAACTATGTGGGAAGTATAGTTAAGTGTTTCTCAAATGTGGCCACCATAGCCACATGTGGCCACCAGGGGCTTTTTGTGTGGCCACAGGCTCCTGGGTGATTGGGGGGCTGGGGTGGGAAGCAGCATCTCCTCCCCTGGGGCCGTCAGCAGGGGTTGGGCCCTGACCCCCTCTGGAACCACCAACGCTGGAGAAGCAGGAAGCCAGTGTAAGTTCCCCACCTTCCTGAGGGTGGCGGGGCTTGGGCTTCTGGCTTCAGTCTTGGGATGGCAGGCTGTGGGCTCCATCCCCCTGCTGCAGGGTTTCAGGCTCCAGCTGCGGGGCCTTGGCCCTGGTCCCCAGTCACACAGCAGTGAGTGCCAGCTCTGTGCTCACCGCCCCACCCGCTCCCCATCGCTCCTGACCGCCACTGTGTCCTCTGGTCCTGGGCTTCGTTCACATGACTGGAGGGCTCCAATCTCAGGCTGCCCCTAATCCATTTCCCCAACCCTCCCCCCCCGCGCTGCCTCCCCCAGCCCTTCACCCACCCAACTCCATTGCATCTGGCCCCTGCTGCTTTGCTCAGCCCCGCCATCCATCTCCCAGGTACCTGCTGCCTCCCTCAGCCACTCATCCATCCTCTCCATCTCCCCTGTCCCGCTGCCTCCCTACCCACCTCCCCATCCGGGTCTTAATTTGTCCCCCAGCTTGCCAGGATGAGTAAGTCTGTTGTGAAAAGTGATATTTGTATATTAATATCACTTTTTGCTGATTCCCAGCTAGCTAGCAAGTCTGCTGCTATGAAAAGTGATATTAACATGCAAAAACAAATATCAGTTTTCAAATAAGCAGACTTACTAACTAGCCTTAAAAATTGCCATTTATTGTATATAAATACTGTCTTATAATTCCTATTTCTCTAATACTCTATTAGTTTAATATAAAGATATAGATCCAAATTAAGCGCTGGTGTAAATAGACACAACTCCATTGACTTCAATGCCAGGTTTAACTTTGTTTTCAGAAGTTTCCTCTGTTTGTTGGTTCATTTTATGTTCATGCACAGAAGAGTATGTGCTTCTTATACTCATTATTGTGCAATCAACCATTTAGCAATTTAGATACCAATGCAGTTTAGCCTCATTTACTAGTCAAGTAAAACTCCTAGACATTTATCACATTTGGTCTAAACTGCAGCATTGTTTCAGTTGCTGAGCTACTGAGTGCTTCAAAGTTTTTTTTGTATGTGAAAATATGGTAGGTGCAAAATACATTACATTTTGACAGCTGGTGTGTTGTCATTCAGGAATGTCACAAAATGCAAATATGATCAGGAGACAGTTGACTCATCTCTAGTTGGCTGTCTTGTTGACATGTTTTGGTAGGTATGAGTTATTTGCAGTTGCCCTTGGGAGGTTATATAAATCCCCTCTACAATAGATATTTAGGCTCTCGATTAAGAATTGTGGTAGGTTCGTCTCTTTTAAAATAAGGATTACAATGTGTTTCCATGACTACATTGCTGTTAACATGGCCTTTTGAGAACATAAAAATGGAATATATTTTTGAATGATACAAAGAAATTTGTGTTACAGGAATGCACCAAAAAACCTTGCTTACTAGATGTGGTCTTTAATTAAAAGTCAAATAAAATGTACAATCGATACTTTAAAGTGACTACTTAAGATGGGATATATTACAAATGGTCTTTAGGGGGTGAGGTGTTTGACTGTAGTAAAATTCTATTGTATTCTTCTCTATTCAGGGTACTGTACTGCACCCATCACTGTGGTATACAAGTACCTTCCAGAGGTTCAGTAAATGACATGATGAGCTTCTTTCATATGTGGTTCTTTCTAAAACCAATCTCTGCCCCAAGACAGCTTACAAACTTAGTTTAATACAAGATGTAACACAGGTGGATGGAACAATTGGAGTAAGGAGAAGGAGAATGAGGTAGTAATAATACACATATGGTTTTATATACAGCAGTGATGTGCATAAATTGTTGTAACAGAGGGGTGGGTTTTTTTTTTATTTTTTTTAAAAATGTTTTGAATGGTAACCTTGTTTTAGCTCATCACCTGCTCACCAATTATGATCTGGCAGTATTTCACAGGCATCCTGATAGAAGTGAGTGTTCAGGAGGGTTTGAAAGAATAGTGTAGTGCAGGGGTTCTCAAACTGGGGGTTGGGACCCCTCAGGGGCCTGCGAGGTTATTACATGGGGGGTCAATAGCCGTCAGCCTCCACCTCAAACCCCGCTTTGCCTCCAGCATTTATAATGGTGTTAAATATATAAAAAAGTGTTTTTAATTTATGGGGGGGGGGGTTAGAACTCAGAGGCTTGCTATGTGAAAGGGGTCACCAGTACAAAAGTTTTGAGAACCACTGGGTGGCTTCAAAATATTTATCGTGGCAGGCATCCTACATATAATGTGTGACGTGAAAAAGCACAGAGGTACTTGTGAGATAGACTAATTGTCAATAAAGACTGGAAATTGTGGAGCAAAAGCAGCAGACAATGACCTAAGATAATAGAGGATATAGATTGGATGGGCCTTGAAACTCTATGGCAAAAGCTCATGTTTAGTGCGACAAATAGGGAGTGGAATCACTACAAGGAATTAAAATGTTGCACACTAGCTTTTTAATTGGTCTTGAAAAGGACAAGGTTTAGGCGTCAAAACCAAGAGAGGACAAGGGCCTGGATAAGAGTTCTGACTATGAAATGTATTGTTCCTTATGTTCTGGAAGTGCCTGAGTGGGGACCCATTGTATTTGGTACTCGACACTTTGAGATACAGTCCCTATTGTGAGTTGCTTACAGTCTAATTTAAGATGGAGACATGAAAAGTAAGTGTGACAAATGGTAGGAGGTGAGAGAGAGGATGAGGAGAACAGTGAGATTTTACAGTTACATAGGCCAGCTATGTGCACAAGTTGAAATTTCCAAACAGTTTAGGAGTATTGGGTTGTGTCTGTTTTCTTTTTTGCCCCTGATTTAGTTACTCATCATTAGTAGGCTTATTTCTTTTATATTTAGTACATGACTTACGTATGGCTTATATATTTGTAATGATCTGCAGATAACCTGTTCCTGTTTTTTATTTTGTATTACTGATTTTATTAATGGGCACCATTACAACATTGAAAAATCTAATGGGCAGTGCATGAAGTAAAACGGTGACAGGTGCTGAAAGTTGGGGGTGGTCAAATCAGACCCAGCAGCTGGAGAAAGGATTCTAACTTGTGAGAAATGGCATCCAGGAAGATCCAAGGCTGTGAGGAGGCAGTCAGGAGCTACTACTTACTTTTGAAGGCATCATAATCTACCTTCGTGCAGGAAAATTTTCTGGAATTTGATATGATCAGGCGGCATTGATATGAACAGAATATATACACACACATCCCATATAGTCCAAAATTGCTGCCTTCTTGCCATTTGGTTTTCTTGGTAACTCAAATAACAATAAAGCATAAATGTCAGCAAAAACATTCTACCCTGAGCTCTAGAATTCCAAGGGTTTTCACTGAGGAGCCTCTTCCATCCAATCCCATAGCTTTCAATGCCTCAGATAGACACCCTCTGAGTTCTCAGTTAGAGCTGATGAGATGTGCCAGTGTGACTCAGACAAAATTTGCATCATTACGTAGGGTTTCTAGCACCCAAACTTAGGGTATGTCTACACTACGGGATTACTCCGATTTTACAGAAATCAATTTTTGGAAACAAATTGTATAAAGTCGAGTGCATGCGGCCACACTAAGCACATTAATTCGGTGGTGTGCATCCATAGTACTGAGGCTAGCCTCGACTTCCGGAGCATTGCACTGTGGGTAGCTATCCCATAGCTATCCCATAGTTCCCGCAGTCTCCCCCACCCATTGGAATTCTGAGTTGAGATCTCAATGCCTGATGGGCAAAAAATATTGTCGCGGGTGGTCCTGGGTACATGTCGTCAGGCTCCCTCCCTCTGTGAAAGCAACGGCAGACAACTGTTTCGTGCCTTTTTTCCTGGGTTGCCTGTGCGGACACTATACCACGGCAAGCATGGAGCCCGCTCAGCTCAACGCAGCAGTCATGAATATTGTAAACACCTCGGGCATGATAATGCAGTTTATGCTGAACCAGAACCTACAAAACCAGGCGAGGAGGAGGCGGCAGCACAGCGACGAGAGTGATGAGGACATGGACACAGAATTTTCTCAAACCGCGGGCCCTGGCACTTTGGAGATCATGGTGTTAATGGGGCAGGTTCATGCTGTGGAACGCCGATTCTGGGCCCGGGAAACAAGCACAGACTGGTGGGACTGCATAGTGTTGCAGGTGTGGGACGATTCCCAGTGGCTGAGAAACTTTTGTATGTGTAGGGCCACTTTCATGGAACTTTGCAGCCAGAATGTCAGCCTCCCACCCCACAAACAGAACTCTCACACCGTAGCCTGGCCAGTCATGAAACTGGTTTTCAAAGCTTCTCTGATGCGCAACGCTTCCTGGTGTGCTCCTCTAATCGCCCTGGTGTCTGGCTGCATGTCCTCTCTCCATCATGCCCTTGGAGACTTTTTCAGATGTTTTGGCATTCTGTTTTTTGGAATGTAGTTCTGCTAGCACAGAATCGTCTCCTCATATAGCGATCAGATCCAGTACCTCCCGTGCAGTCCATGCTGGAGCTCTTTTTCGATTCTCGGACTGCATGGTTACCTGTGCTGATCAGCTCTCCACGCTGGGCAAACAAGAAATGAAATTCAAAAGTTCCCGGGGCTTTTCCTGTCTATCTGGCCAGTGCATCAGAGTTCAGATTGTTGTCTAGAGTTGTCACAATGGTGCAGTGTGGGATAGCTCCCGGAATCCAATACCGTCGAATTGTGTCCACACAAACCCTAATTCGAACTGGCAATATCGATTTCAGCGCTACTCCCCTCCATCGGGGAGGAGTACAGAAATTGATTTAAAGAGCCCTTTATGTTGAAATAAATGGCTTCGTTGTGTGGACAGGTGCAGGCTTAATTTGATTTAGCGCTGCTAAATTCGACCTAAACATGTAGTGTAGACCAGGCCTTAGATAGTCAACAAAGGAGCTCTGTGTTATCCTACAATTTCCCAGAACCTACCACCCAGTTACAATAATACTTAGAATGTAGTTTTCATTATTTTGTTACAGATGAAATGACATGAGAACCAAAATTACACACATGGTAAAATATACCAAGAGTGGGTATTTTATCAATTACATCAATGTACTTGTGTCAGGGGAAATGATTTTTCTCTACTAAAGACATATGAGCCAGAGAGAGACTCTTTGATTTCAGATTTTATGTAACATTCTGTTTGCAATTAGCAGGGTTCCAGATGTTAATGCATTGTAAAAAAATGCCTTTAAAGTCATTTACATTTCTCATCAGAATACACCAATGGTTTATGTTCCCAAAACTCAATCTAAAATATTTTTTTCTGAGGTTCAGCTTGAGCTGAGTGGATTTGTTCATTGTTTTACCTCTAATTTTAGTTGTTTTTCCAAGATGAAAAGGCTTTTTTGTTCATTCATGTTTACTTCTATGTCGTACACTGCTGTTGAGTAAACATTTGGAAACCATTTGGTCGCAGGGCAAACAGCAGAATAAAGAAAATGGATTTCAAGAAGGCAGACTTTAACAAATTCTGGTAGACTTGCTTCCCATGGGATCTTACCTAAGGGGGAAAAACAGTTTGATAGAATTGGCAGTTTTTCAAAAAGACATTAAGGGCACAAGAACAAACTATCCCACTGCATAAGAAAGCTAGGAAGTATGGGAAGAGACAGCCCAGCTTAACCTGGAGATCTTCAATGATCTGAAACGCAAAGAACAGTCCTACAAAAAGTGGAAACTAGGTCAAATTACAAAGGATTAATATAAACAAACATAAGTATGTAGGGAGAAAATTAGAAAGGCCAAGGCACAAAACGAGATTAAACTAGCTAGACATATAAAGGGTAACAAGAAAACATTCTACAACTACATTAGAAGCAAGAGGAAGACCAAGGACAGGCTAGGCCTGTTACTCATTGAGGGGGGAAAGATGAAAACAGAAAATGTGGAAATGGCAGAAGTGCTAATTGACTTTTTTGTTTGTTTTCACCAAAAAGGTTGGTAGCAATTGGACATCTGACATCGTGAATGCCAGTGAAAATGAGATAGGATCTGAGACTAAAATGGGGAAAGAACAAGTTAAAAATTACTTAGGTTAGAGGTCTTCAAGTTGGCAGCGTTACCCCAGAATTTGACATTCCTGCATGTACCCCAGAACTTCACAGTACTGCAGTCAGCCGTTTTGTGTGTTCAACCCACTGCCAGCTGAAAATCAAACATCACATAACATGTTGTTGTTATGGCTAGAAATACTAAAAATGTTTTGAGATAATGAGTAGTTTGTTGAAATTAGAATTGGTGACCCAGTAGAGGTGGTTATGCGGACCTGCTAGGAATCACTTTAGGTTATGAGTTTTTGTTAGAGTTAGCTATAGAAGATTAGGTAAAAGTAAATACCTCGGAGCAGTCTGTGGGAGCTTTTCTTTGGGCAAGGAGCTGATATCTAAACTCTCCATCAGCTGGACAGAAAGAGGACCCCTGGAAGCCCAGCTTGTGATCACTCAAAACCATCTCAGATTGTGGGTAACTATATCTGGCATGTCCTAAACCTCTGGTGTAAGTGAGTGTGTGCTTAATAGCTAATAATTAGTAGATTTAGGTAAGAGCACGCTTGCTTGTATGAATCATATATCAGACAAGTGCTGTGTTTCCATTGATTTATTCCTGACATTGCCTGGAGAGAAACAGTTACCACTGCTTTGGGTTCTGAGAAACCATGGGTAACAGCAGGCCCTGATGAAATACACCCTACAATACTCAAGGAGCTGGCTGAGGAGATATCTGAGCCATTAGCGATTATTTTCAAAAACTCATGAAAGATGAGAGAGAGTCCAGAGGACTGGAAGAGGGCAAATATAGTGCCAATCTATAAAAAGGGAAAGAAGGACAACCTGGGAAATTACAGACCAGTCATCTCAACTTCAGTACCCAGACAGATAATGGAGAAGGTAATCAAGCAATCAATTTGCAAATGCTTATCACCTTACTATCTTCTAGGTAACTGTCAACATGGATTTGTCAAGAACAAATAGTGTCAAACCAATCCAATAGCTTTCTTTGACACGGTAACAAGACTTGTGGATTGGGGGAAGTGGTAGATGTGGTAAATCTTGACTTTAGTAAGGCTTTTGATACCTTTTAATAAACAAACTAGGGAAATACAACCTTTTCATAAACAAACTAGGGAAATGCAACCTAGATGGAACTACTATAAGGTGAGTGCAGAACTGATTGGAAAACCATTCCTAGAGAATAGTTATCAGTGGTGTTGGAAGAGCATATCAGGGGCTTAGTTCTGGGTCTGGTTCTGTTCAACATCATTGATGATTTAGATAATGGCTCAGAGAGTACACTTATAAAGCTGGGAGAGGTCCCCTGGAAGGCCCACTTATAAAGCTGGGAGAGGTCACTCCAATGGTCAGTGCTTTGAAGGATAAGATGAAATTCAAAATGATCTGGACAAATGATCTGAAATAAATAGGATGAAATTCAATAAGGACAAATGCAAAGTACTCTACTTAGGAAGGAACATTCAGTTGCGCACACACAAAATGGGAAATGACTGCCTGGGAAGGAGCTCTCTGGAAAGGGATATGGGGGTAATAGTGGATCAGAAGCTAAATATGAATCAATATGTAACTGTTGCAAAAAAAAAAAAGCAATCATCATTCTGGGATGTTTTAAGAGGAGTGCTGTAAGCAAGACACAAGAAGTAATTCTTCCACTCTACTCCATCCTCATAAAGCCTCAGCTGGAGTATAGTGGTCAGTTCTGGGTGCCACATTTAGGAAAGATGTGGACAATTTGGAGAAAGCCCAGAGGAGAGCTGCAAAAATGATTAAAGGTCTAAAAAACATGACTGAGTGGGGACATAAAGTTTCAAGTACATAAATGGTTGTTACAGGAACGGGGGTGAAAAAATGTTCTTGTTATCCTCTAAAGATAGCACAAGAAGCAAGGGCTAGAATTGCAGCAAAGGCGGTTTAGGTTGGACATTAGGAAAAGCTTCCTAACTGTCAGGGTGGTGAAGCACTGGAACAAATTGTCTAGGGAAGTTGTGGAATCTCTGTCACTGAAGGTTTTTCAGAACAGGTTAGAGAAACACCTGTCAGGAATGGTCTAGTTATTACTTACTTCTGCCTGGAGTGCAGAGGACTAGACTAGATGACCTCTTGAGGTCCCTTCCAGTCCTACATTTCTACGATTCAATGAAAATACTCAATTTACATTCATAAAGCCAAATTCTTCCGATATGTGTATAGTTTTTAAATACGGCTTTGTATGTGCATAACTGAGGGCAGCACTGACCTTTAATGGGCAAATTCTTGATAGTATGAAATTCTATGTAAAACTAATAAGTACTTTTCAGTTGATATCTTTGCTAAAAATATACTAATCCCAGAAAATTGTCTATTTTATGTATAATCTATATATTTCCAGAATTTCAAACATGTATTTTTGAAAACTTTACTCAGACCTTAGAATTTTCTAGCTTTCAAATATTTGTTTTATAAGTACAGTGTTACATTTCAATATAGAAAAACTTGAAGCAACTCATTTGTCTTTACAATCATAACTTTATTTTAAAACAAAAGTTTTGGAGTAAAATTTTCAAAAGCTACAAAGTGCCTTAGGAGCATAAATTCCATTATAAAAATGACTTAGACCTTTAGGAGCTGAAGTCTCATTGAAAATCAATGGGAATTAGGCTCTTAAGTAGCGTTGCCAACTTTCTAATTGCACAAAACCGAACACCCTTGGCCTGCCCCTGCCCCCTTCTTCGAGGCCCCACCCCTCGCTCACTCAATCCCCTCTCCCTCCATTACTCACTCATTTTTACCGTGCTGGGGCAGGGGTTTGGGGTTCCGGAAGGGGGCGAGGGCTCTGGCTGGGGGTATGGACTCCGGGGGGGGGGGGCAGAGATGAGGGCTTCAGGGTACGTAAGGGGGCTCTGGGGTGGGGTAGGGGCTTGTGGGGAGGGCTGCAGGTGGCGCTTACTTCAAGAAGCAGCAATATGTTCCTCAGCTCCTAGGTGTAGGGGCAGCCAGGTGGCTCTCCATGGTGTGCGATGCCTCCATGTGCAGGCGCCACTCCCGCAGTTCCCACTGGCTGTGGTTCCCAGCTAATGGGAGCTGCAGAGCCGGTGCCTGGAGCAGGGACACTGTGTGGAGCCCTCCTGTCTCCCCCTGTGCCTCGGAGCCAGAGGGATGCCTTATTGCTTCCGGGAGTCATGCAGAGCCAGGTAGGGAGTCTACCAGCCCCGCCAACCAGACTTTTAATGGCCTGGTCAGCGGTGTTGACCAGAGCCGCCAGGGTCCCTTTTCAACTGGACGTTCCGGTCAAAAACCAGACACCTAGCAACCCTACTCTTAAGTCACTTAAGCACTTTAAAAATGATACCCTTAAGGAACTATGCTTGTACAATATTAAGTATTAACTTTGTCAGTCTAATACAGTATTGAGGTCTGATCCTACACCACTAAATTCAGTAGTAGTTTCACCATTGATTTCTGTGGTGCAAGATTGTGCCCTTAGTGAACAAAGTTAATCTACAATTACCGCAGTTGACAATATCATTTTAAAAAATACACAAATATTGTTACTGATACTTTCTCATTGCAACTAATTGAGGTTGAGTTGGCTCTTTGGCTATACAAATTCTTATGCTACTTTAAAGAGAATTAAAATGTGTTTAATACGTTTGGTTAATAAATACACAAAATTGTAAAATATATTAAATACAATTACTAAGTAATAGTCATAGAGTTTAAGGCCAGAAGGGACCACCAGATTAAATAGTTTCATCACCTGTATAGCACAGGCCACTGACAGCACCCATACTCTATACACAATGACCAAAATTAGTCCACAGGAGACTTAACTGTTAGGTGCTACTGAGAAAGAATAAGAGGAATAGAGAGGCATCACAGATCAAGGCCCCTGCAAGGGCAGGGAGTTAAGTGAGATAGATATGGAAGGAGAAATTCAGTTTTAAGTGTTTCATGGTATTTACAAACTGAAGCTGTATTTTATGGTTTATTTTATCAGATCCTATTTGACTGATCTACAAAATAACTTGGATAATCTATTTGCTGCTGTATATTTGCAAAGACCAGGTAAGAACATGATAAAAAGGGCCAAATCCTGGTCCCTGGCTTTCCCCATACTGGCAGCACAAAGGATGGATCTTTATTCCCAAACGAGGCAGCTGGGGATTCCCCCGAGTAGGCAGAATTCCCCAAGCAGCATAAAGCACCATAACAATGGTGAATGTTCCTGGGAGAGCTGCAGCCAGAGCCAGAGTATGATTTACTCAGAGCAATTCCCAGGGAGGCTGCACTAGATGGTGTAATTTAGGAGAAGACTGGCCTAAGGTACACTAAGGGCTGGTTTCACCCCAATTGTGGTAAGTATCAGGGCACTGAATCATGGCATAGTCACCTTTCTCTCCATACCCAGACTGTACACTGAACAGCAGCTCTGCTACAGACAGACATCTAGTCCAAAGTCAGTAGTTAACTGCATTTTTAGGCACCATATTAAAAAGCAAAATTTTAAACATCCTTGCACAATGTCGTCTTTAAAAAGACAATAGATGGGTACCAGAATGTTTCCTTTGTTAAGGTGTCACTCAGAAATTTTGTTATACCATGAATCTGAAGTCAGAAGACTCTTCCGCTATGAATTTGGTATTGGATTGACAGTAAAATAAAGTTTTAATTGACAGCTTGAGTGGATGGAATTGCAGAGACGTTTTCAGGAATAAATGGTTGCCTTTTATTTTATTGTGTTAGCAGAACTCTTCAGTACAATGACAACATCTTCATACAGTACACTGTTGAGTAGTACAAAAACTGAAATAAAAAACTTTACCACTTGGGCAACACAAAAGATGTTTGAAATACAAAGCTGACAGCTCCTATGCCAGATCTTAAAGCGTGTCTGCACCATAGCTGGAGGTGTGATCTGTAGCTCATGTAGATATACTTACACTAGCATGGGTGGTCAGTGACCTGGCCGTTGGGGGCGGCTAGCCCCTGCCCCTCCTCTTGTGCCCAACACCCCATCCCTCCCCATCTGCCCCCACATCTTTCCCCCCTCCGCTGCAGGAGCCCAGAGCACCCTCACCATGGCACCTGGCCCCAGCTCTGGGCGGCCAGGGGCTGAGGCCTCAGCCCTGGTGAACCCGGCAAAAGCACTTCCGACCGTGGCTTCAGGTGGCACGGCCCCAGCGCCAGCCATCCTGACTCCTTATGGGAGGCAGGCCAGCCAGCCTGGGCCAGCCAAGGCAGAGCGCTCTGGGAACCACAGGTGGGGGCCTGGCCTGGGGGGCAGAGTATGGGCAGGGCCACACTAGGCTGTTTGGGAAGGCACAGCCTATTCCTGCCTATGATACCCACCACCCATGTACACTAGTTTTAATGTAGTTAGCTTGCTGAAAGGAACAATGAGGATGTAGCAGTGTGGGCTTCAGTGCTGGCTGCATGAGCCTGCCTGACTCCTCCCCCCGCCCCGGGTACATACTCACTTGTGCGGCCCATGCCGCACTGTCCTCACAGCTATTTTTAGTGCGCTAGCTATGTTAAAGCTAGAGTGGGTACATCTACATGAGCTGAAAATCACACCCCCAGTTGCAGTGTAGATCTTGCTTTTGAGTTTCATCTGGAATAGAAAATTTTAGGAGCCTTTGATAGTTCTGAGATAAGACAATTCACAGTAAAATATTTTACTAGCATAATATGGAAAAACTATAGACAAGTAATTTAAGAACAACTCTGCTGGGAGAAAGACAAACTCTCTCTGAGTATCAGGGCTATAAACTCCAATTAATTCCAGCTTCCAAATAAAATAGTTAAATATCCATTTATTTCAAAGTAGCATGTATTTGGTAAACCGATGTTTCACTCTCTTTGGCAAAATTTCTTTTATGTCTGAATCATGAGCAGAGCAGAACTTAGACTATCACATAGATACATACTAAATAAATAAAAATAGTGGGCAGAGTACCAGAAGTTAGTGTGGAAGATATGCAACTGTTTTTGCCAATCTGGGAATTAGCAGCCTTGAAAGCAAGTGGGAAAATGTGTACTACTTTAACGCATAAATGATATACGTTGTCACTGACTTCTCATTAAGTGTGCACAACTTCTGGCTAGCCTGTTATGATTAAATTGTTTGCACTGAAGGGCATGTTTTCTTTCATGTAGCTTAGCATAGTTTAAAACATATTCAGATCACATCTGTGACATGATATTATTTATAACTTAATTGTTTCCTCTTTGCAGTGCAACTGGAAATGGGGTAATATAATGATGCTTGGAACTTCTTTGAGTGCCCAAGGGTAGAGCTGTGCAAATCCTTCCAATTTTGGCTGGAAGTGGCTTTAAAGGGGTGTTTGTATGGTGGTTTTTGAAGAACCCATTCTCATGGGTTTGTAGGCACTAAAGTTTGAAAAACTTTGAATCCAGAGTCCCTTTGTCTCATTCTCCATACATCAGGTAGATAAGTTAAGCTCTTCATTGCCTTTGGTCTGTGTATGATCCCACAATTTTGCAGATGGAATTAATACACTAGGCTACTACCTTGAAAGTAGATATGCAGGCTAGGCATCTCTGATATACAGTTTGTGTGTTGCATACACGACACCCCAGGGATCTTAGATACAAAATGAAACAGCGTAAGGCTAAAATAACTTCCACTCAGGGTATGTCTACACTACCCGCCGGATCAGCGGGTAGTGATCAGTCTATCAGGGATCGATGTATTTGATCTCATCTAGACGCAATAAATCGATCCCCAAACGCGCTCCCCGTCAACTCCGAAACGCCACCAGGGTGAGAGGCAGAAGCGGAGTCAACGGGGGAGCGGCAGCCCTTGATCCCGTGCCATGAGGACGTGAAGTAAGTCAATCTAAGTCGATCTAAGATACGTTGACTTCAGCTACGCTATTCTCGTAGCTGAAGTTGCATATCTTAGATTGATTCCACCCCCTCCCCCGGTGTAGACCAGGCCTTAATGATGGAATTAATAATGTACTACTAAAATGCTACTTACCACAAAGACAGAGACACTTTACTTCTCTGGTGCACTATTTTGTGTGTGTGTGTGTGTGTGTGTGTGCTGACTGCACATGCATTGATGGTTCAGGAATGTTTGTCTTCAAAAACTCTGAGGAATGACTGTAATGATGGTTCTCCACAAATAGCTGCTCTCAGCAATAGTATCAAGGGACCTCATGCTGCCAGCACTGATTGCCTGCAATACAGAAGGTGAGATTGTCAGCTGATGTAAATTGATCTGGTTCAATGGAGTGGCACAAGTTCACACCAGTGACAGTTTTGGTGCATTATGTGTGGAAAACTCCAAGTATCCCAAAGCCAGGAAGCTTGCTGGTCTTTTCCTAGATGTACTGTAGTAGAACACTCTGATCTTTTCCAAAAGAAAATCTATTTTCTGACACTAAATCGTGAGTGTAGTATATGGAGGCCCAAAACAGATTAGAACTGAGAAAGGAGATCTTTTATTCTGATACACATTCATATAGACAACTAATCAACCTTTCTCTTGGAAAAACTTCCTCACAACCCTCTGCCCCCCAACCCCTCTGAACCTGTTGGAGCATGCTCAGTACAGTCATAGGGCTTCTAACAGTCAATAGGTATTCTCATATTGGCTACCAGGTAACAATAAGCATAACATAAATATCTACACCATTACACTCCTCCCCTTTATATTATTAGTAGTAATAAACTTAAAACTTATAACAAAAAAACAAAACATCCCAACTAAAAGTCTGAGGTAGAGTACCCTAATCCTCAACCAATTACAAGGGATTATTCTGCCTTCTCTAGCATAACTGCCTTACTACCACAAATCCAGTCTGTCTCTAGGTTTGGGAAATCTATTGGACTAATACAGTGGAGACACCTGTGGTCCTTGATCAGTAGCTGGTGCAGAAGGGCTTTCCTAATAATGCCACCATCTCTGCAGGTTTAACTTCCAAGGCTGCTGTAGTGGTTGGTATGGGGTCCTCAGCCATCTCACTATTTCTGGATGTAGTAAGTGGGTAGTCTAATGACTCCATAACACCTGACATCTCAATATCCAAATAAGAATTCTCTACAGTAACTCCTCATAGCAACGCAAACAAACCTGATTGTGATGTCAATGAATGTGACTTCCATCTGGTAACTCAGTCACCCAAGAAAGTGGTCTTCTCTGTCCTATGAGGCGACCTGATAACCAGTGAGGGCCATTGTGAAAATTAAGAGCCTGTACTGCATTACTTTCACCTAATGTTCTTGGTGACGTTCAAACATCATAATATGACTTTTGTGCTGTCTTGCTTTTCCTTCACCTTAGCATTTTCATCATGGTGTAGGGAGTCCAGATGAGTTCTTAGTATCCTTCCCATTAAGAGTTGTGCAGATGACTTTCCTGTTGTGGCTTGTGGTGTTACACTATACTAGTAAAGAAGCCTGGCCAGTTTGGCTTCTATGCTACCATATGCCAAGTTCTTATGATTTGCAATGCCTAGTCGACTAGGCCATTTGAAGAAGGGAGGCAAAGTGCACAGTTCTTATGTGTTTTATGCTATTTTATTTCATTGATTCCTGAAATACAGCACCAGTGAACTGAGTACCATTGTCCCTCACTACTGTCTCAGGCAATCCAAAAGTGAAAAATGTACGTTGAAGTTTATCAGCTGTAGCCTGGGCTATAGAGGAGGGCATTATGTGTGCCTCAATCCATTTTTTTGAATGAGCATCAGTTATTAAAAACATTTTCCCCATACATGGGCCAACCTAATCTACATGAAGCCTCACCATGGTTCCTTAGGCCACTCCAGTGGGTGCAAAGGAACTTTTGGTGGAGCATGGTGACTGGATCGGCAAACTACACACTGTTGTACAACAGTCTTGATCTCCTCATCCATTTCTGGCCACCACATATAATTGCGTGCAAATACATTCATGCATACAATGCTAGGATGTGCTTCATATAACCAGTTTAGCTCCACTGGTCTACTGACTGGAAGTATGATCATCCAGGACCTTAATAATAATCACCCGTCTTGGACACTAAGACTCTCTCTCTGTCCAACTACTTGTAATCATTTTCTGTACTTGAGACAAAAATGGAGGTCTCTGAGTCCCTTTTTTTAACGGAAGTGTAGCTGTTAGTCTTTAAGGTGCCACCGGACTCTTCGTTGTCCTCCTGAACAGTCCTCCTGCTCTGCGTCATACACTTTTATTTTTCCATGTGCAGCCATTTTTATTTTCAATAAAAAAGGTGGTAATTTACACAGTGTGCAGAATTCGCTAGTGGTTGTTTTTCAGTTTATCCTCCTCACCAATATGGATACCCAAAACAGATTAGAATTGAAAAACATCTTTTATTCTGGTACATGTTCGCATAGACAACTAATCAGCCGTCATCTTAGAAAAAACTTCCACACCCTTCCCACCCTCTGTTGGAGCATACTCAGTACAGTCTTATGGCTTCTAACAGGTTTCAGAGTAGTAGCTGTGTTACTCTGTATCAGCAAAAACAACGAGAAGTACTTGTGGCACCTTAGAGACTAACACATTTATTTGGGCATAAACTTTCGTGGGCTAAAAACCACTTCATGATGCATCTGATGAAGTGGGTTTTAGCCCACGAATGCTTATGCCCAAATAAATGTGTTAGTCTCTAAGGTGCCACAAGTACTCCTCCTTCTTTTAACAATAAGCCGGTATTCTCACATTGGCCACTTGGTGGCAATAAACATAACAAAAATACCTACAATATTACAGGGAGATAAAAATGATCAGTAAGGAGGGACGGAATTGTAAAGTGCCTTGAAAGTGGTGTGTGTGTGCATATAAAAATTGTTGCAACAGTGACCGCTGGAGTCAGGTGATGCTGTAATTTACAGTGTTATAACAGACTTAGGCCTGGTTTACACTAAAAAATTATGTCGGTTTAACTACTTTGGTCAGGGGTGTGAAAAAGCCACACCCTTGTGCGGGGTAGTTCATGGAATCATAGACTTTAAGGTCAGAAGGGACCATTATGATTGTCTAGTCTGACCTCCTGCACAACGCAGGCCACAGAATCTCACCCCTCCACTCCTGTATGAAACCCCTAACCTATGTCTGAGCTACTGAAGTCCTCAAATCGTGGTTTAAAGACTTCAAGGTGCAGATAATCCTCCAGCAAGTGACCCATGCCCCACGCTGCAGAGGAAGGTGAAAACCCCCTAGGGCCTATGCCAATCTGCCCTGGAGGAAAATTCCTTCCCGACCCCAAATATGGCAATCAGCTAAACCCTGAGCATGTGGGCATGACTCACCAGCCAGACATCCAGGAAAGAATTCTCTGTAGTAACTCAGATCCCACCTAACTAACTAACATCCCATCACAGGCCATTGGGAATATTTACCGCTAATAGTCAAAGATCAATTAATTGCCAAAATTAGGCTATCCCATCCCCTCCATAAACTTATCAAGCTTAGTCTTGAAGCCAGATATGTCTTTTTGCCCCCCCTTGGAAGGCTGTTCCAGAACTTCACTCCTCTAATGGTTAGAAACCTTCATCTAATTTCAAGTCTAAACTTCCTGATGGCTAGTTTATATCCATTTGTTCTTGTATCCACATAAGTACTGAGCTTAAATAATTCCTCTCCCTCCCTGGTATTTATTCCTCTGATATATTTATAGAGAGCAATCATATCTCCCCTCAGCCTTCTTTTGGTTAGGCTAAACAAGCCAAGCTCTGAGACTCTCCTTTATCAGACAGGTTTTCCATTCCTCGGATCATCCTACAAGTCCTTCTCTGTACCTGTTGGAGTTTGATTTCATTCTTCTTAAACATGGGAGACCAGTTCTGCACACAGTATTCCAAATGAGGTCTCACCAGTGCCTTGTATAACGGTACTACCACCTCCTTATCTCTACTGGAAATACCTTGCCTGAAGCATCTCAGGACTGCATTAGATTTTTTCACAGCTATATCACATTGGCGGCTCATAGTCATCCTGTGATCAACCAATACTCCGAGGTCCTTCTCCTCCTCTGTTGCTTCCAACTGATGCGTCCCCAGCTTATAACAATAATTCTTCTTATTAATCCCTAAATGCATGACTTTTCACTATTAAATTTCATCCTATTACTATTACTCCAGTTTACAAGGTCATCCTGATCTTCCTGTATGATATCTTGGTCCTTCTCTGTATGGTCCTTCTCCCAGCTTTGTGTCACCTGCAAACTTTATTAGCACATTCCCACTTTTTGTGCCAAGGTCAGTAGTAAAAAGATTAAATAAGATTGGTCCCAAAACCAATCCCTGAAGAACTCCACTAGTAACCTCCCTCCAGCCTGACAGTTCACCCTTCAGTATGACCCATTGTAGTCTCCCCTTTAACCAGTTCCTTATCCACCTTTCAATTTTCATATTGATACCCATCTTTTCCAATTTAGTTAATAATTCCTCATGTGGAACCGTATCAAATGCCTTACTGAAATTGAGGTAAATTAGATCTACTGCGTTTCCTTTGTCTAAAAAATCTGTTACCTTCTCAAAAAAAGAGATCAGGTTGGTTTGACACGATCTACCTTTTGTAAAACCATTGTATTTTGTCCCAATTACCATTGACCTCAATGTCCTTAACTACTTTCTCCTTCAATTTTTTTTCCAAGATACAGATGTCAAACTAACAGGCCTGTAGTTACCCAGCTCACTTTTTTTCCCTTTCTTAAAAATAGGAACTATGTTAGCAATTCTCCAGTCATATGGTACAACCCCTGAGTTTACAGATTCATTAAAAATTCTTGCTAATGGGCTTGTAATTTCATGTGCCAGTTCCTTTAATATTATTGGATGAAGATTATCTGGGCCCACAGATTTAGTCCCATTAAGATGTTCAAGTTTGGCTTCTACCTCGGATGTGGTAATATCTACCTCCATATCCTCATTCCCATTTGTCATCCTGCCATTATCCCTAAGCGCCTCATTAAAGACTGAGGCAAAGTATTTGTCTTAGATATTGGGCCATGCCTGGATTATCCTTAACCTCCACTCCATCCTCAGACCTAAGTCCCTGCTAGGTCGATAGAAGAATTCTGTCAATCCAGCTGTCATGTCTCTGAGAGGTGGATTACCTACGCCAATGGGAGAATCCCTTGCCTTGACTAGGTAGTGTCTACACTGAGGTGCTACAGCAGTGCAGCTGCAGCATTTTAAGTGTAGACCAGACCTATTCTAATGTGCCATTTCTTCTCTTTAGTTGACCTGTCCATTTAAATACTATAAATGTTTTTACTTTTCTCCCTAACCCATTTTAGCAAATAACAGCATTTTTCTTTCTACTTTTTTTATTTTAATGGACCTTTAAAATGAGGCCCCTGCATGCTGTTTGAGTTTCTTCCAGTGTTCATAAAAAAATCATGCTTTCCCAATTCATTCTGGGTAGCTGAACTCCAGCAAACCCATAGCTCTGATGATTTTTTTCTTAGTTCCTCCTTTACAATGCGAAGGTTTCTGAGATCATGCAATGTTTTAGTACCATCTAATGTTTTGTATGTTCATGCAGTTGTAGCATGTAGGCAGTAGCTCTTTACCTAAGAAATCAGTCAGTGAGAGAGAGAGAGACACTAAGGCAGAGCAGTGATATTCTAGTGTTAAACTAGTGATATTTTCAACTAAAATAAAGTAAAAAGAAGCTTAAAAAGTAGCATTTCTTCACTGGTTAACTTTTTATACCTTGAAGTACGGTAAATAGAACTATTATAACCCTATGGATAGTAGTGCCATCTGGTGACTCCCACTAATATTACAATACCCGTGTCAACAAAATTCGAAAGCTGGGGCAACTAGGCCTATCTGGAGAAGCCCTTAGATATAAATAATGTGGTAATGGGGGACAAGTAGCAGGAATGGTCATTGAAAAATTAAACTACTCTCCTATAAAGGCAAAAAAATTACCAGACCTTGACATGAGCAGTCTTCATACTTGTAATATGGCATAGGTGCTGTCACATACTCTGCTCAAAGCGGCATGAAATCACGGTTAAATAGGCCGTGCTGATATCCAAAACCATCCAACACAGACTACAAGTACTTGTCATATTCCCAGTATCTCATTTTGTGATCCAGTACTGCAAATGTGAACTGTGTGAAGCCATTCAGGCTGTACTCTAATGTTAGCATTGCAGTATTTATATTCCTGCATGCCTAATTTGTGTGTGGATTTCTGTCAGATTCATTGGCTGTAATAGAATCTTGGTAAATAGAAAATGCCATGGGCTATAGTTTATCACACTCCACAGTTGCCCATGTAATGATATTGTGCTTCAGAGTCTTGTTAAAAATGCAATAGTCAACATTTTTAGAAAACACAGGAATAGGGACTGGTTGGGCATTCAGTGAACCTTGGGAATCTATCAACTTCGATTTTGCCAATTTTTTTTTATGAGAGTAGCCTTGTTGTTATAAATGGGACAGCCTAACATTAAACCATTTTACTATATAACAGACTGAGCATTACTACTCCCATGACATCCATGCGTATTACCTAGATGATGCTGTAATCCATATTTAAAAGGGCACCTAATAGTGCAGGCTCCCCTCTGGGATTGGGACTTCAGCGAACAGGGGTTGGATGCAGTGCTGAATACTGGGACAAAGAACTCTGTCTTGTGAGATAGCGGGTCTAAGGTTGCTGTGTGGAATGTTTATTTTTTAAAATAATAATGGAACTATTATCATTACAATTACTGCTGCTGAATGTTGTTGGAATATGTTTTGTGTTGTCAGCACTCCATTTCTTTTAGAGTATTACTGCACTAATATTTCACAATATGTATTTCAACTTAAAAAAATCGAGTTAGTGCAATGCAACTGAGTCTCATTGTGAGTGCAGGTTTCTGTGCTACTCAGCAGTGATTTCTATTGGTCTTTCATGCCTGCCTCATGAATGTAGTTAGTTTGCACTCAGTTGTGTGTCGGTCACCATTTAGTATGCAGCAGTCACTGAATTAGTCAGAGAGCTACATCTGAAGCTGTAATTGCTCTAGCTTATATAGTGTTTTCCATCTCTTTTACAGCAGACTAGCACGTTATTTAATGTGCAGTGATTGCAATCTGTAGCCTACAGGGATTTATTAGTTATTCTACAATGCTCCTTAAGTTTTTGGTAGGGCCAATTACATGTTAATTCATCACCAGGTTGGGTGGTGGTTGGACCTATTTGCTTGCTTCAGGCATCTAATGGCAGACAGTATGTGCTAAAATATCAGTAGCAGCTGCCAGCCAGCTGCCCCCATTATATGTGCAACTCCAGTCACAATGTTTACTTGGTCACTGTTGCTAGCTTGTAGTGTGACAGCATCTGAATCACTGTTGTCATAGAATATAATATCTCTAAATACTATGGCCGGGATTCTGTGAAGCATTATGCTTTGGATTATCCAGGAGCAATGGGACTCCATGAAGGACTGTCTATACAACTGGGTCTAACTTGGTGCAGTATCTTGGCCTATGATTGTAATTTTAAAAAAGTTCACCCAGCAGTACCATTAGAACTTTTAACAATAGCATACTAGCTAATAAACACAGAGCAAAACCCCTTCAACTCTATCAAGAACCCCATACCTTTAGCATTCCCCAGAGGCCCTATTAAATTGATGTTTTCTGCAGCATGCCCTGAAGGCCAAATTTATGTCACCAACATGTCTATCTACCTGATTGTTCCTGCATATTAGAAGATTGGATATTTCAGTGACATTAATTAGAACAAAAATATAAAGAATCCTGTGGCACCTTATAGACTAACAGACGTTTTGCAGCATGAGCTTTCGTGGGTGAATACCCACTTCTTCGGATGCAAGCTCATGCTGCAAAACGTCTGTTAGTCTATAAGGTGCCACAGGATTCTTTGTTGCTTTTACAGATCCAGACTAACACGGCTACCCCTCTGATACTTAACAAAAATATAATTGCAGATACAAAATTGCTCCTGCAGTTACTTGTGCCAACAATGTAGTCGGTACCAAAATGGCTGTTGAATGAAGCTAGCCTGAAAAATCAGTCTCTAAAAGTGAATCTGAATTTTTCCTATTATTAAAAAAATTGCCAAACCAAATTGTTCAACATTACTTGCAATCCTACTTTTTGGACTCAAAAGAATTTTAAAAATAAGGGACTGATTCTGATCTCTCACTGACTTTATAAGGGTAAAACTCCATTGATTTTTCAACTGAATTACTCTTTGTTTATACCTGGCACACTAAATTAGCCCCCAGTAACTTTCCCTTACACCTTTGGTTGTCCCCTTTTAGCCTTCACACACTCAGTAATCCCCATTCACACAACACAGTCCAATCCTTCCACCCGACAGTTATCGTCTCTCAATTTCCCACCCACCTATATATAAAGAAACTTATCTTCAGCTATAAGCAGAGAGCACACAAGTGAAGTATGGCAATTGTAAAGGTTGTGTAAAGCTCACTTTTACACTCTCTGATCTTGGACATGCTGTGTGCTTGGCCTGTCTGCTGGCATCAGTTAGACCAACATGAAGGCAGAATGTAAATTACATAGGCGGCCAACAGCCCCAATAGGTTTGAAAACCACAGATAGGAATCAACACAGTGTAAGGCTGCTGGCTATGCTCCCTGCACTGCTAGTAGGGTCCACAGGAACCACTGTGTTAGTTCTTCTCTGCCCCGAGATCATCCTTTTACTGGGGTATGCCTCCAGGGACTGGACGTGCCTTCAACTCAGATTCCACTGGCAGTTTGACACAAAGCAGCCATGCTGCATTGGGGGATCCTGCCGAATATATACCCAGGTATAATGGTTGCCATCAAAGAAACAGCATCTGAGATATTGTAGTTTGATCATTACTTGGAATAAAAAATTAACTGTTATATCTCGGTGACTACTATGTGGAATAGGTGAGTAATGGTAGCCACTGTGTCTCAGCTGATAAGCACAGTAGCAGAAATGTGGAGCTTTATGAGAGCAAGTTCCAAAGATGACATTTTGATAGCTGTATGCAGTGGTGCTGTAGCTGTGTTGGTACCCGGCTATTAGAGAGAGACAAGGTGGGTAAGGTAATATCTTTTTTTGGACCAACTTCTGTTGGTGAGCGACAAGCTTTCGAGCTACACAGAGCTTAAACTATCTATTCAAACAGATAGCTTAAACTCTGTGTAGCTCAAGAGTTTCTCTCTTACCAGCAGAAGTTGGTCCAATAAAAGATATTTTGATAGTTGTCAGACACTGACCTTAATGGGGTTTCTGTTCTGCCTAACTTCTAGTCTATTTTCTTTTTCCCATATGCTGCTACGTTCATTGTCCTCTCTGAGTAAGAACTGCAGGTTCTTACTAAGGAACTAGGGGCCAGATTTGTAAAGGTATTTAGGTGCTTAAAGATGCAGATAGGCATATTATGGGCTTTTCAAAAGTGCCTAGACATTTAACTCCTGTTGATTTAAATGGAACTTAAGTGTGCAGGTGCTTTCGAAAATCTCTCTAGGTGCCTATCTGCATCTTCAGTTGCCTGAATCTTTTCAAAGTCTGCCCCCAGATTAATTGAAGTTTAAGTCCAGTTTTAACTAGAAGAAGTTGTATGAAAACACTGGGTAAAATGTGAACTGGGAGTTATTGCGGGAGGTTACCTTGTACTCAGACACTTTTTTCCTTCTCAAGGTGCGGAGGTCACACTGTCTTTTTTTTTCTAATGGAGATATTTAGTATAAGAAGCACAGGCTGCCCACTTACTCTGCCTTGAAATGAGTCTGAACTTTAAAATGCCTAGAAAGATTGATGCAATTGTGCATGTTGGATTTTTCTGCAATTGAATACTATGATGTGTGGATGACTAAATAGTAGGGTTTTTACCTACATCTATCAGTTCCATCTTTTCTCCTAACAGGTTTTGTTATTACATAATAATATTACTAAACTGTGGCCATAGTAGCAGAAGATTGGCAATTTAAGTAACCTACAGTTTTCCTTTCTACCCGCAATTAAGTAGAGCTAAAATGAGCAAGGATAATGAGGAGATTGTTATTTAATACCTTATTTCTATCTTTCATCTCTCTTTGCTTCTCATACTAAATGATTCTGCAACACAATAGGATATACAAAAGTGAAAAATACCCCCCCAAATCCAATAGATATTTGGAAAAGTTAGATATTGTTAGAATTTTAGGTGGATATGGGCAATGGTAAGAAACAAAAGGCAGGATGGAGGTGTTTGGAAGCCTTTCAGGAGATGAGGTTTATGACCTATTTTATTTACCTTCTAAATGGTATATACAGACATCATGGATTATTTTGTTTGCTTTGCAATTTTAACGTCATTTAAACATAGATTTGGTATACATTTAAAAAATGCTAGATTGAAAAAAACGTTACTGGGGGTAAATATAATGCTTACATGTGATATTGAATGTAAATTCTTTATGCATGTTTCAGAACATATTATGTATCTAGTTGCATGTGTATTTTGGTAGGCTTATTTATTATTTATGTAGAGGATAATAATCCCCATGCTTCTTCCCCTTGAAAGGGATTTTACAAATTATTGTAGCTTCAAAGCAGTGGTAATCTTGTGACACTATATGAGAAGTGAGGCAGGAATGGCATCCAGAGTCCTAGAGTGAGTAACTTAAAAATATTATATGTGATGCATAGGAGTAGGGGTTTGGTGGCTAAGTGGGGACTGTCTTATGCATCCCTGATTCGATCATTTGGGGGCATTTTTGCTAGATGGGTTGCTTCCTTCCCTGAATTGAGAGCTTAATTTTTGAGCTATGTACTAGGAGCTGCCTTCAAACCATTCACACATTAATCCTCTCTCTAAATGTGATTCATCTGAGGAGGACACAATCCTTCTCACTCTGACCTTCTAGAAACACTGGAATAAATACCCAGATTATCACATATATTCCATGCAGGGAGGAGAGTCTTGAACTCCACAGTGTGGAAACTGGAAGAGGTTTGGTGGCTATGTAGAATACTACATGGAGGACTCCACATTTGCAGAGCCTATCTGGACTATGTAGCTGGGGTAAAGCTCTGAACCAAGTTCAAGATTTGACCCAGTAGCACTGCAAGTGTCACCAAAATGCATTCCTTAACATGGCTTAAGGGGATTTCACTTTGGTAAAAGACTACTTTAGCATGCAGTTCACTGTATTTTATAACCTGCATAATGACCCCATTCTTTCATGGACAGTTCTTAGTAAAACACTGGAATATCAGAGGCTCTGAGTTTTAATTCTGTTTTTTTGAAATTTACCTTATGGCTTTTCCATATCTTTTAAAACAAATCTCTATAGATTTTTAAAGATTTTTAATTTAGTTAATTTAACTTGTACATAATGCATGAAAAATATTTATCTGCAAGAATTCCATTGTCCATTATCCATTAGGTATTACAGAAATATTTGTATCTGGCTATATCCTTTCTTGTTTACTTTTCTTTTAGCATCCAGTATTGTCATAGAATCATAGAATATCAGGATTGGAAGGGGCCTCAGGAGGTCATCTAGTCTAACCTCCTGCTCAATGCAGGACCAATTCCCAACTAAATCATCCCAGCCAGGGCTTTGTCAAGACGGACTGACTTTTAAAACCTCTAAGGAAGGAGATTCCACCACCTCCCTAGGTAACCCATTCCAGTGCTGGAATTGTCTGGAGTTGGACGTTGATCTTAGTTTTCAATTTCTTGGGCCTAATGTCAACCATGTTTATTCAGGTAACCTTATAAATGCTAAAAATCAAAACAAAATGTCTGGGTATAAAGTGTAAATATTTAAAAATGTTTAACAAAATTCCTATTGATCTGGACAGTCCTTCGGTCTTTGTTCAGTGCCTGCTTATGCAAAATACCAATTGACTACAGTGGAAGTTTTGTCTGAGTAAGGACTACAGGACTGGGCCCTCTTTATGTCAACAAGTTGAATTGTGTGTGTTTACTATGGGACTAATATCTCACACTTAGGAAAAACATACTTTCATCTGTTAATTATCTTATTTTTCAGTATCCATAGGCAATGTAACACACACTTGGTTATTTGACTTTGTTATCCAGCAACACAGAAAGGTCTGATATCCCTTTTTAAATTTTTATCTTCTTTGAATGAACCTATTTTGACATATGGGATATTTATAAGTGTTTAATACAGCCAAGCTTTTTATTTAAAAATGAAAACAGCATCTTTAAAATGACTGTAATAAAAATAAAGAACTATTTTTGATATAGCATAAATGTACAACTTCCAAGCAGAAGGTAATTTTGGGTTCTTTGAAACCAAAATGTAGCTTATATTAATATTTTCTGTTAAAATTAGAAGACAAATGAAGAAAATAAATCTGGATAAGTAGATGTACAACACTAGCACAAGTAGCATGATTGGGTTGGTATCTAACATAGGCACTCAGATATTGCTGTCATGGGAATCTAAATCAGTAATTAATTTTCTCTAATATGGTACTTTTATAGAGACATCAATATGGTATCAAAAATCTTGAGTCTATATTTGGACTGACTACGGATCCTTCTGTCCTGCAGGCAAGAAAGTGGGCAGGGTGGGTTTTTAGATGGATTAAGGCATTTGGCAGATAAAAATATGGGGAAATCACAGCATGCCCTTGATTTGTTGATTACTCTGCAACATCTGCTGCATATCAGTGATAGTATTATATCATCAACTTCCAGCTCATCCTGATGGATCAGAGAGATGTCTATTCTCCAGCAGCAAAGTGAACATTATCACTTTGCTGATAAGAACATCATCAGTTTTAAACAGTTTTGTGGAATCATCAAACAGCCATAGATTTTTATGTGGGTGTAGTGCACCAGGTTCCTTTGCTCTGTGTGCTTAAACAGCCACTCCAGCTGGTGTAGCAAAGAATACACTTTATCACTTGCTTTATCTGGGGGAGGGAAAATGACTCTGCAATGGGTGTCCTTGTGACGATGCTGTTGCCATGTAGGAGTGACTGAAATATCCTCCTTATGGGCAATGGTAAACATTAGAGCTGGCTGAAAATTTTCCAGCAGAACAGCTTTCCATTGGAAAATGCTGATTTGATGGAAATCTGGAGGAGGGATAGCTGACCTGTCAGCATGACTGGCTCGCTCCTTGGGATTTCCAGCTCCCCAGCAGCTCCTCTGAGGAGTGGGTGGGCTCTCTGAGCTGCCCAGCCACTTGGCTGGCTCCCTGAGCATAATTTTTGAAAAAAATCCCTTTTTGGTCCCCCCCCAATTGGAATTTCTTTGAAAATTTCTGTTTTGCAGAAAATGTCAGATTTTTGACTTTCTTCATTAAGATTTGTAATGAAAGAAAATTCAGAGATGCAAATTTTTTCATAGAATGGAAATTCCAGTTCCTGCACATCTCTGGTAAACACACTCCTAATGTTCTTGCTGACCTGGGGAACTCCCTCACTGCTATGTTGAGATCATGTATAAATCCATCACTGTGGCCAAAAATTGCCATTGGCTTCACATCTTGACTGACTGATGACAAACCTGAGAGGGAGAGAGGAGCAGGTCAGCCACTCTTGATGATTTCTTCCAAGTACTTTGTCATGGTGTGATTTTTTTTTCAGAGTAACACATGCGTAGTGTAGCATGCGAACAGCTGCTGCTGTGGCCACCATCAAAGCTGGCCCATGGCTACTAGTATTCTGTAAACCACCACCAGCAGCAGCTCTCATTTCCTTCTTGTCCTTTTGGCTTGTCCTCTTGGGTTTGTTGACAGCAGCCTAATGGCAACACAACTCACTGAGAGAGGACAATTTTTTGCCTTACCCCTTGTCTGAAGCTGAGTAGGTATTGTAGTTTCTAAAAACTCTTTATCCTCAGCACCTCTCTGTAGAGGTTATGGGATTCTCTTCTTCTTGAGGATGTCTTCATGAAATTACCCATATGATAATAAAACTTTTTTCAGTTAAGGTTACTAAGAACAAAAAATTGAATTCTAACCAAACAAAAGTTTACTTAGCACAACTAGAGTTAAACTTCTTATACACTAACTTAGGGAAGTCCTTCTCAGCTTACAGAGGAAAACTGTGAAAATAGGTATATCTCCAATTATTATTATATCATTATCTCCTAGAACTGGAAGGGACCTCAAAAGGTCATCAAGTCTAGCCCCCTGCCTTCACTAGCAGGACCAAGTACTGATTTTTGCCCCAGATCTCTAAGTGGCCCCCTTGAGGATTGAACTCACAATCCTGGGTTTAGCAGGCCAATGCTCAAACCACTGAGCTATCCCTCCCCCAAAAGTGAATATCTTGTATGTTTTGCAAGGAATCCCCTCTCTGACCACTCTTTGGTTAGACTGGCATCATCACTTGCTTCCTGGATAGCAAGTATTTACTCTGTCTACAGATCGTTTTATCAAGTACCTGCAGCTGGATCAGCTTGCATGTCTAGACACACCTCCACTGATCTAGGCCAGCCACCTCCTCTTTCCAAATCAGTTTTCTCCAGTTATGTACACACACATTTTGGGGACTCCTTGAATTCTCTATGAGATGAGTCATTAAGGATATAAAAACTCTTTAATGATGTTTAATAGCTACCTTTAAAAGTTCCAGTGACCTAGGTTAGATACTGCATCTCACAGACCAGGTTATCTGGTTGTATTGATTTCTGGTGAGGCCTCTTGCTAAATCCCCAAGATGCCTTTTTCTTTTGTTATGAACTATGAATTATGGATAAGTCCTGCCGTCATCTGCTCATAAGTGGTTTCCCAATATATTCATTGGCTGATCCTTCTGGCCGTGTGGGTTTGGCACAGCTATCAGGAAAGTGATCTAGCAATCCTAACCCCACTTGACACTCAAAAATGCATCGTGAAAAGATGTCTTGAAATTAAAGGAGTCTTCCAGGTGTTGAAAAAATTCCCACAGTGAACTTCTCATTGTGTGAAAACTTTCATATTAAAATGTTGCATTGCCATGAACATGGCAGTTAGACAGGTTTCTGGTATTTTGTATTTTACTGTAAATATTTCAAGAAATCCTGTTACTTCATAAAATCAAAAAGGAATCCTACAAAAAGTGAAAGCATGGACAAATTGCTAAGGAGAAGTACAAAGCAATAGCACAAGCATGCAAGGACATAATCAGAAATGTTAAGGCACAAAACAAGTTACACTTAGCAACAGTACTTAAGGAACTAGCTGAAGCAGCACCATCAGCAATTAACTTCAAGAACTCATGGAGAAGGAGTGAGGTCCCAGAGGACCGGAGAAGGACAAATGCAGAACATATCTATGAAAAGGGGAACAAAAAAGACCCAGGGAATTATAGACTAGTCAGCCTAACTTCAATATTTGAAAAAATACTGGAACAAATTATTAAACAATCAGAATGAAAGCACCTAAAGGATAATTGAGCTATAAGGCATAGCCAGTATCAATTTGTCAAGAACAAATCATGGCAAACAAACCTAATTTCCTTCTCTGACAGGATTACTGGCCTAGTGAATAGTAGGCTTTTGACACAGTCCCACATGACATGCTCATAAGCAAGCTAGGGAAATGTGGTCTAAATGAAATTGCTGTAATATGGGAGCACAATTGGTTGAAAGACAATGCTGAAAGAGTAGTTATGCTTTGCTGTCATTCTGGGAGGACATCTCTAGTGGTATCCCACAGGGGGTTGGGGTCAGGTACTAGTCAATATTTTCGTTAGTGACTTGGATAATGGAGTGGATAGTATGCTTAGAAAATTTGCGGATGACACCAACCTGGAAGGGGTTGCAAGCCCTTTGGAGGACATGATTAGAATTCAAAATGACCTTGACAAATTGGAGAGTTGTTCTGAAATCAACAAGGTGAAATTCAATAAAGACAAGTGTAGAGTAATTCACTTAGGAAGGAAAAATCAAATGTACAACTAAAAATGGGGAATAATTGACTAGGTAGTAGTAAAACTTTTAACATAATCTCATAAAGCAAACTAGGGAAATGTGGAAATGAGATCCCCTCCAAGCCCTACTTTTCTATGATTCTACAAATATTTATTTTTATTTTAACAAATGGCAAACTTCATACCTCCAAACATACAGCTCCATTTTACTTGGTAACACAAATAATTAATGATGTTTTTTTCTATTAACATTGAGAGAAAAAACATCAAATGCTAACCAGCTTAGGCTGTGACAACATCCATAGAAAAACCCTGGTAGCCACTACTATTTTGAATGCCCCAATCAACAGTGTGCTTTAAATTATACCATCGGTGATAATTATCAGAAATATGCAAATAGATAATAAAAAACTAGTGCAAATTAGAAATGTAGTTTTACTTATTTTTTTTTACTAATTAGTTAAAACAAACACATATCCAGATGAATATGTTGATAGGAGCCTATAATAATTATTGTTGTTTATTTAGAGGGCACCAGAAGCATGCCAGGCACTTATGTGGGAAGATGAGTCCTCTTTGAGTTGCTAAAAATCTCTGATCCTGACCCTGTGCAGGGCATGTTTAACTTTGTCTGAGACTACTCTAAACTCATTTGTGTTCAATGGAAGTGGTCAATGCTTCAAGTTTAGCGTGTGTAGGTTTTTACAGATTAAAAGGCGTAGTAGCTAGGCAACAGTCCAACAATGGAACAGTAATGGTATGGACATCAGTCAGAAACTTTACAGTTGAATTACTTTGCTTTATCATTGTTCTCATTATTTCCATGTTTCTTGTATTGATTTTTCTTTTTTAATCATGTCTCTCTTGCTCTCTTGTCTTCACACCGGTCAGGGGAGTTCCAGTGTTCCAATGGAAAAGGTAATGGGTCAGAACCTCATCTGGTTTAAATCAATATAGCTTTATTGCAGTCAGTAAAAGTACATAGTTTTACACCCACTGAGAATCTGGCCTGTTACTTTTATTGGTTAATGAATGGATAAATTTCCCATATTTCACAATTTACCAATTCATGATTTACTATTGAATTTATGGTTGTACAGAGTAGTAATTGTTACAATGAACCTATTGCCAGTTTTTTGGAGGAGAAGGGGAAAAGGATGGGAGAGGACAGTGAGGTGGTAGTATTTCCTTTTTAAAAATGAAAATGCTTTACAGCAGGGACTACTTTCTGATGTAATATATAGTGATAATAATGGGTGATTGTGGGATTAATAGAGAGAAATAATTGAAACTTCATTGGCAAGCTCAGTCTACCTAGGGAGAGAGCTCCAATTAAGTCATATTTCCTTTACATTATAGCTGTTCTGCCAATTAAAGTGTGATGTATTTTGTAATTTTTATACAGATGAAGCTTTTAGACTTTAACAGACTCAAGAATTTACATTTAGGCAGGATTATGAAAGACTGTCATTTCATGTTAGCAGAGCTATAAGAGGCTTTAAAGCTCAGTCCTTACCCCTGCCTACTCCCAACCAAAAAATGAAAAAGACACGTATACAATTCCTTTAATAACAGCAGCTACACAATGTTTATTGATGTTGTAATATTTATATTCTTTCAAGATACGATTATATAAGAATGAAAACTCAGCAGATTAATTAAAATGACAGAGTATTCAGCATACAAATAATACAAAGCCTAATTTATGTCCTCTAGCATTTTTAGAAGAAATAAAAATGAGCTCTTTTATTAAAGAACAATACAGTTGTGTGCTTTAAGTAACCAGTGGAATACAAGGGTTGTTAGATTCTTGTAATATTATTAGCTTCATGCAGAAGGGAAATGTACAATGTTATTTTAGAACAATTCAGGCTATTATCTCTTGCCATATGGACAGTGGGTGCACTAAAAAAATCCATTCTGATTTTAGAGAGAGTATTTCTTCTACTCATATTTCCCATTTTAAATATAGGGAATCAGTAATACCTCTAAAATGAGAATGGACTTTATAGGTGCAACTACTACAGATTTTTAATATTTCTGTTCAGTATTTGAAAAGAAGCAGGATGACGTACTTGTATTACATGAGGCTGATATATTTTTCCAGTCCATTACGAATAGATTCTCAAAGGTATATAGATGCCCAATTGCCTCTTTAGGCATCTAAGTCCAACATTTGGGTGCTACTGAAACTCACAGTTTAGCTGCCACCTAACCCTAAAGGTGCCTAATTCATGGGCATGCACAAAGTCTTGATGCTACCCCATTGTTATCGAGCTGGTTGGTGCCCTCACTCACACCTAAGCCCTGGTGGGCTTCTCAAACTGGTGGCTTTTCCCTCCATAACTTGCCTGCAAGTCCAATCTGTTAGGCATGCTCAACGTATGCCCAACCTGCACAAAAAACAGCCGGGGTGAACAGTGTGTGTGTCCGTCTGTCTGTCCATCACTGTATACCTAATAGCTCAATGGGTAGATCACATATTGGGTTGTGGGAGATCTGTTTTCAAATCTCTGCCTGATTTTGAGCAAGAATTTAAAACTAGATCTCCTACATCCCAGATGAGTGCCCTGACCACCAGACTATTGGGTATTCCAGGCCATGAGTCTCTCAGTCTGTCCTGTTAAAGCTATTCAAATATTCATTGGAGAAGGGACTTGAGAAGGGACCTGAGTCTCCCACATCCTAGGTGATTGTGCTGACGAGTGGTCTCTAGAGTCATTCTGTCTCTCAGGCCTAATGAATATTTAATTATTTATGCAAAGTGGAACAGCTTCAACAGGAGAGATTGACAGATACCTACACTAGAATACCCATTAGGTCAGTGTAAATATGTGAGACCAGGGTTCAAATCCCTGCTTCAAATTAGGTGGCATACGAATTTGAAAATAGATCCTCCACATTCCAGGTGAGTGCTCTAACTAGTGGGCTATTTGCTAATGTGATCCTTGGATGTATAACCAGGGGAGTAGGAATAGGGAGATGGTTTGACCTCTATGTACAGTGTTGGTAAGATGGGTACCGGAATACCAAGTACATTTCTGGAGTCCACATTTAAAAGGGATGTTGAAAAACTGGAGGGAAAAGAGCCATGAAAAGTGATTCAAGGACTGGAGAAAATGCCTAAAGTGACAGGCCTAAAGAGTTCAGTCTGTTTAGCTTATTAAAAATGAAGAGGCAAAGGTGTATAAGCACCTTCACTGGCAGAAAATACTGGGTACTTAAGACACTTTAATTGATCTGAGAAAGAAACAACAAAAAACTAGTGACTGGAAGTGGATTCCAGAAAAATTCAAATTAGAAATAAGGCATATATTTTTAATAGATAATTAGCCATTGCCTTACTATTAAGACCAGTGCCTTGAATTTGACCCTAAAATTCTTTGAGCATTGCTGACGAAAAGCACTGTACAAGAGTTAGATATTAGTATTGTTTATTAGTAAAGCAAATGGACAGGGAGTGGAGGGCACAGAGCACTGGTGTTATAAAATTGCTGTCGTTTTTCCTACTCAATTTAGGTTGCCATCTGTTATGAGAGCTGGAGTTTTTGTTGGCTTTAATCTTCAGCTAGAGGTAGGGGGAATTATAGTATTCCAGTCTCGAGGTGATAACAGTGATAGCTAGAAAACTGTGAATTTTAGGCTAATAGCTTAGAGTTGAATCATCATGAAACAAAATTAATTTTATAGTTTAGTAATATTAGTTTCAGGTGGCAGTAGTTTATTAGGTCCTACAATTGGAATAAAAATACCACCATTTGACTTGAGGGACTGGTCACATAGCTGGGATATTGACCTGAAGGAATATTCACAGTGAACTGTTCAAGTGTCAGCCATAGGCTGAAATTGTTCACACAAGCATTTCAAGAATTTCATCCTTACCATCATGCAAAAGTCCCTGTTTGGGGTAACTCAGACTTGGAAATTGGGGAAAAAAACCTATAATTTTGGAACAAATGGCTGAGCGAGGGCATCATATGGATTTCCCAGTTAGTCAGTAAAGAGGGCTTTGTCTCTTTTCTAACACTAAAGCATTGATATGACCTGCTACCCTCATTAAGGTGGCAGTACTTAATATTTGGGTAACCTATCAGCACTAAAATTAACAATCTCTAATCAGTTGAACAGTGCACTTGGAAACAGACTTTTCTTTTGAAACTATTTTGCTTAGCTGAAAATTAATTTGCAATTCATATTTTTCTCTTTTCTGTCTGATGAGATAGTAACTTTAACAAATAATGTAATTAAATATGATTTGCAAAGTTATTTGTAAACAATCTGCAGAGCAAGAATTATTAGCTGATGGCTGAACTGCCAATGTTCACAATTTGTAATCTGTAGGTGTGTCACCTAAATAACTTGCATAGTATTTCCTCTTCTCTGATTGGTTGACTTATGTAATAGTTAGTTAATGTGAACTGTGAATATTGTAATCAAGTATTTAATACAAAATTCATGCTACTGCTAACAGGACTGTGCATGCTCCATTCCCACAAAGTAACTGAGCATGCTCCATCTCTTCACCACTTGTATGTGTGACCGGCTTGCACATGCATCATTCCTACAGAGTGACTGAGCATGCTCCAGTCCAGGGCTACCATTGCAATGCCTGATTTTGCCTGCAGTGGTGCTTTGGGCCAGAGTGCCATTGGGTACTGGAATTAAGAGCAGGGAACCTCTCTCCCCAGTTCAGTCAATGACTCCCCCGTTCCCTCTCCAACCGCACCCTGTGCTGGCACCCAGGCAGTGTGGAGGGTATTGCAGTAATTGAGATGTGAGATGAAGAGAGCTTGGATGAGAGTTTTAGTTGTGTGGATGGATAAGGATTGCTGTATCTTAGGTTATGAAGAAAGAATTGGCAAGATTTAGCTATAGCCTGAATGTGAGGACCTAGAGAGAGGTCTGAATCAAACAATCAAACAGATGTGGCTGAGACTTAAAACACAGGAGTTAGGAGTTTGATCCATCATGTTTATTTTCCAACTGTCTAACCACCAATCATACCCCAAATATGACATCAAGAGTTTGACCATTGTTAGTTAAGCCAGTAACTACTTGGGATAGTTCCATAGTTTTGTGGTCACCGTAAAATCTTGAGATGATTCTGAGGACTCATCATCCACATGGATGTTAAAGTCCCTGAACAATATCAAATTCAATTCTTCCATTGCCACCATCGGGAGGAATGTCACCAGCTCATGCAAAAAATGATCTTTTTCATTTGATGGGGTGGCCTTTTGCTCAGGTTCTTTGATTAAGGTGTACTGTGTATTTAGGCTTGTGGGTTCTTTATATTGGTTTTATTGTAGAGTGCTTAGATGCCTATCAAAGAATGCCTTTTCAATTTATTACTTATATAAATAATTTTTGGTGGAAGAAACAGTCAAAAATTAGATATTTCCCATATCAGTCCCCTCATTTCCAATATGAGAGGAACAAACATGAGTTAAAAACAATTTTATTATAAATACCAACACACAATCTTCTTGCTTTAATTCTTTGTATCCTGCCTCTACTCACATCCATGTGTGACATGTATATTGTCATATGCTGTAAGTATACTGGAAAATCAGTCCCAAAATTAAGTTGTAAACTACATCCAAAATGTTTAGTAAGGGCCTTTTAGGCATGTAACACAGAATTAAATTAACACCATGTGCTATATAATTTCAGCAAGAACAGAGCTTTGCTGTCCCTTTGAAACTGATAAGAAGATAGTTCTTTAAAGTATAATGACATTTACATATATATTTTAATTTTCATATGCTGCTTGCAGAGCCTAAAATAGGTTGGAAAAGGTTGAGGTCTTAATTGGCTGATTGAAATCTTCATTATGTAATGCAATAATATTTGTGGATATAATATGGATACAAGTAGGAAATAGATATTAAAAGGAAAAGGATTCAGTCATCTCAACAACACGTACTGAAATGCAAATAAAACAAGACAAGTGAAAATATATCAACATAACCTCTGCATACTAAATGGCTCTTTATTATATTTGGACTTCTATGTTGTCAAGGCCATGAGGAAATACTGAAAAAAAGTTATGTATGCTGCAATTTCTATGCACATCTGAGACTTCATAATTACATTTTCCTCCTCATCCAGATTTTTCAAAGAAGTTCAAAGCAAGGTTTAAAAGGGTAAAATAGAGAGATGATCTTCTGTTCATTGGCTGGCCTTGCTCATTTCCAGTTAAATACATTTCAGGAGCAGAACAGCTGCACATGGAGCTGCTGGTTTGTGGCAACTTCAAATGAGGTCTTAAGAGACATTTGAGGGGAAAGGCCTAACATATTTTTAATCATAACTGGGAGATTCCTAAGGTACTCATCTTTTATCTTTCACTGCACAATTAACACAGATCTGTTTACTCTGCCAGTAAGTCAGAACTCCAGCAGCCAAAAACATCACTAGCTAATGTTCCTTTTACAAGAGGGCATTGCAATTCTCTTAATGAGACTGCTCAGTAATTATAATTAGTTACAACTCTTATAGCAAAGAAACTCCCCACTGTGTTCTACAGTAATGGACTTAAACACGGCAGTGACACGGGGGATTTTGATCTTGTACTATTTTTTTTTAATAGCATAGAAGTGACTTTTTTTTTTTACTCTGTAAGATGCTGTCTATGTTTCGTGGGAGAATTTCTTCATTGTAGGAAACAAATATTTAGAAAAGAGAGAATGGGAGGGAGTAGCATAACTTCAATCAGTTTGTTTGATGATATGAGAGCCCCAGTAGAAGAAGGCTTGCAGCCCTAATAAGCCTGTTAAAGGATCTATAATAGGTAATTTATGTTTGTAGAATCATCCTTGAATTTGCAGTTTTATTTTCCTCCACTTTCATTTTTCACATTTTAATTCTCCTCCCCTTTCAGAGGTCAAGTTTAAGTGTGAGATCCTCACTCCTCCTCAGGGCCCCTTCCGCCTTATAACAGGGCTGGAGTTGTGCCAAGGACCCTAAAAGCTCTGTATCTAGCTGGGAGGGATTCCTTCAGCAATGAAACTGCAGAAGATAGCCTCCACATTCTCCTTCTCTGCCAGGTGTACAGCTACAGTGTGAATTTGCCTGTAACCTGGGCATCATCTTTGAGTCGAAACTTTCTGTAGGCCCTCAGATCCAGGCTAGTCTAAATTTTGCAGATTCTTTCTCGCTAACATATTGCCTTCCCTATTCATCCATATGGTTAAACTTTCATTCAGTTTCTCATCTTCTTGTGTCTCCATTACTGCAGCATCCTTTTCTCTGGTCTTGACAAATACAGTCTTGCCCCACTCATATCCATTCAGAATGATGCGGCAGTGATTGTTGTCCTAGCATGTTACTTTGATCATTTTGCCCCTCTGTGATGGGGTGTCCTCCTCACACAAGGCAGAGCAGGTTAAATTAGGTCAATTAGGAAGAGCCAGGGATTGAAAGTCTGGAAGATGAAGAAGCTTGGCTGAGTAGTGATAGGTTGCGCTTCTATAAAGCCAGCAAGCTGAGAACAGGAGGAACTGGTTTGGTGGGAGATGGAAGATTCTCTGACCTGAAAATAAGTCACTCTGGCAATTGCAGAGAGTGAGAGAGTGGATACAAAGTAGGAAAAAAGAAAAGAGTAGAAGCAGAATCAGATGGCAATATCAGCAGAAAAGAAAAGCTGAAAAAGGAAATAAACCAAAAGGTTATAATTGTAAGATTCCCTAGTCAAAGAAATAAGATTAGGCAATATTAACCCTGTGAAAATAGCTGTCTGGATTAAAAAGTATAGGGATATCGTAAGAGCTAGGAGGCTGTGAGATGGTGAGTTTTTAATTGAATGTAAAAACAAAAAGCAAGCTGATAAACTGCTGAAATATAAAATGCCAGGGAAAGTTAAAATGAGTTGCCAGCTACCAAAGTATTTGACCGAAATAAAGGGGGTAATATATGGAGTTCCACTAAAGCTGACCAATGATGAGATAACCAAAAGCACAGGAGAAGACGGTCTTAGTAAGTGACTAAATAGAAAATGAGGAGGAGACAGCAAACCATCAATAGCTCTACTGATTATATTTAAGGGAGGGATTCTACCAGAGAAAGTAACACTAGGGTTTCACATATTCAGAACCAAGCCATAGAGTCCCCCTCCCGTTATAAATGCCAATGGTGTGGGCATGTAGGAGCTGTTTGTAAAAGGAAAACAAGATGTGGTAAATGGGATGAGCATTCCTATGAAAACTATATAGAAGGGTCAGAAGTCAAATGTGACAGCAGTGGTAATCGCACTTAGGCATATAGAGCGTTTATTGCGTGCAAGGCAAGCTAAAGTGATACAAAAGACAAAAACGGTTAACATACCTTTTGCGGAAGCTGTAAGGCAGGGATGGGGAACCTCTTTTCTATCAGGGGCCACTGACCCACAGGAAAAATCAGTCATGGGCCACACACAGCCCTGCGGGGCTCTGGGCTGGGGCAGAGGGTTGGAGTGCAGGAGGAGGTTAGGGCTCCAGCTGTGGGTGCGGGCTCTGAGGTGGGGTTGGGGATGAGGAGTTTGGGGTGCGGGGGGTGGGGCTCAGGGCTGGGGCAAAGGGTTGTAGTAGGAGTGCGGGGTCTGGGAGGGAGTTAGGGTGTGGGAGGGGCTTCTGGCCCACGGGTCTGTAGGTTCCCCACCCTGCTGTAAGGGGACTTTTAAAGCATCAGGTAGAGAAGGAAGAGACAATTGGCACAAGAACAGGGGAACTGCAGACAGCCTTATTCTATAAAGAATATGATAAACAGTGCAGAAGGAATAGGCAATTGTATACTGATGATGGAAAAAGAAAGGGTTACTGCATTTATGATAGAAGTGATAAATTGTACATCACAAACTGGGAAAAATCAGAAAAAATGAAAACTATAAAAAAGGGCAGCTTCCTACTTGGATATTTGCAACTTGTCAATGGACCATAATCATACAATTTTGAATGAAGTTAATGGTGAAATATGACTAGTATTGGTGTAAGCAGAGTCAGGATGAGCTCTACCCTGACATCTGGTGGTAGATTATGGGGAGTGCAGAGTGGAAGTTTCAAGTATTCGCATTAGCATTTCAGTTATTTGCATGGGCACTCCCACCCCACTTAGCATACTGCAAAGCAGCATGGGATGGTCATTTTCACAGCTGTGGGAGCCCCAATTTTGTTGTTATTGGGGCAGGAGGAATGAAATGTTGTCACCCTATTGGGTAAATGGGGAACTACAAAATTGTCTTGTGATGGGGGGTTTCATTGTCAGCTGGATAGCGCTTGCTAGATGGGGCACATGGGTTCCAAAACCCATTGAAAGGAGAGAGGCTGTGGACAGATATCTGTACTTGGTGGTATAGGCTCCTTGTGTGAGCCAGAAGCACCAGTTCCACCTATGCCTCTCTCCACTGTGGAATGTCAGAGTTAATTTTTGATTCCCTTAAGAATCTAGATGCAGGTTACTGAGCTGAATTCACTGGTACTGGGGCTCCCCTACTATGAGCTGGAATCACTAAGAGCTGAAATCACTGAAGAGCTGGACTTGCTGAGCTGAGAGCACTGTGCTAATGAGTGGAGCTGAAATCACTGAAGAGCTGGACTTGCTGAGCTGAGAGCACTGTGCTAATGAGTGGAGCTGAAATCACTGAAGAGCTGGACTTGCTGAGCTGAGAGCACTGTGCTAATGAGTGGGGGAGCCTGAAGCAATACTGGCAGAGCGGAGTGGAGCAGTTTGTGCAGCCACTGGGTGAGTGGAGCTGAGCAGCTCGTGAGGACGGCTGGAGCGGATCACAGGACAGCTGGTGGACCAGAGCAGCTGGCAGAGCGGAGCAGCCCACAGAGCAAGCGGAGCTGAGCTGTTTGCGGGGATGACTAGTGGAAGCAGAACCCCACGAAGAGGCAGGGCAGTTGGCCCCCAAACCACGTAAGGTGCCCCTTTTTACCTAGGCTGGGGAGGGGGACCTCTGCAAAGAGACTCTTGAACTCTGGGGCTGCACTGACCCGGGACAGAGACTTTTGAATTGTGGGACTTTTGGGACTGTGGGTGATTTGGGGGGTTGCTGGACTCAAGGGTCCAGAGAGAAGGACACGGCCCAATTTGCTGGGGTGGGTCTTTGCTCACGGTTTGACCTATGAACTCTAGTTGAGGTATTTTCCAAATTTAATGCTTGTTGTTTATCTTATGTGATTAAACCTTTTCCGCTACACCAAGAGTCTGTGCTTGCGAGAGGGGAAGTATTGCCTCCTTGAGGCGCCCAGGGGTGCGTGTAAGATTTTCCCAGGTCACTGGGTGGGGGCTCGAGCTGGTTTGCATTATGTGGTGGGGAAGGGACCCCTATGTATTGAACCTGGCCCTTGCTGCTATCATTTCAGCCTAGCAGAGGAGTTACATTGGGATAATCTCCTGTTGGAATGCTCATAATCTGTTACCACATAGTCAAGAACTGAAGGAAAATATCCTGGAAATTAAAGCAAAACCATGTGTATCCAGGAAACATGGCTGGTTAAAATGTGCTTTAAAAATTCCAGGGTATATTGCCTTTAGGCAAGACCAAAAACTAGGAAGAGGAGGAGGCATTTGTACTTTCATAAGGGAAAGATTAAACTACATAGCAGTAGAGAATGAAGAAATAAGCCTAGAATATAATGCTGTTGAGATCCCAATGTAGAAGAGAAATATTTTTTTCAGGATCTATAATATCCATAACCCATGTGGGAAATTAGAAAGTGCAGAACTATAAGAAATAGTGAAGAATGCTAAAAGACTATATGTTATATGTGGTGACCTAAATAGTCATAACAAATTTTGGGGAAGTATGACAACTGATAAAAATGGTGCATGCTTAGAAAAGTTCATTGATGAAAAAATCTAGTAGTTTTAAATGATGCCACACCAACTAGATTTAATGCAGCAGATGGTAGTTTTTCCTGCTTATACCTGGGAATGAATAACAGCAACTGGGAAATATTTAAGGAAGGGGAAGTGATCATTTCCCTGTACTTAATACTTCTCAAGGGCAAGGTAAGGTTGAAGGTAATGGAAAATTACCCATCTGGAATTTTAAGAAAGCTAACTGGGAGCTATTTAAAAGTAAATGTACTGAATTTGTGAATAATCGTGTGAGTGATGACATAAAGAATTTTAATGATAATGTAATAAAGGGATTAATAGTAGCAGCTTCTGTAGCCATACTTAGGATATTGAAATATCCCAAAACTAAAATCTTACTTCCATGATGAATAGTGAAGATCTAATGAAGTATAAAAGAAGTAAGGTAATAGCACAAAGAATTATAAAGAAATCAAATAGAGAGTTGGAGGAAATACTGTGGGCAGATGAATGAAGATGTCAAGACATCATAAATATACCAGCAAAGTAGAAGAACAAATGGAATTAAGACTAACAGTAGCTGCATCCCAGGTCTTATTGGGAATGACAGCATAGTTAGAAGTTCTGATAATGCACAAGTGGAAGTTTTGCTAGAAATGTTGATGGTTGAGTAATGATGAAAACCAAAATTAAGTTTTCCATCAGATTACAAGACAGTTCATTAAAGAGAATCATGATCCACTATATAGTTAGGGTAAACACAAAGATACTATACTGAATGAATGGTTTTCTGCATGAGAACTTGAGAAAGCTATTGATACCAGCAAGAATACATTTCCAGGTAAAAATAATATTTGTAACATAAAGTTTAAATATCTCTCTGAAAGCAGTTTGAGGGTTCTCTTGGAATTGTATAACATGATATGGGGAAAAGGAGTGATACCAGTTGGGTGGAAACATGCAGTAGAAAATCCAGTACGAAAACCAGGCAAACTATTGATAAAAGTGGATGGCTGTATTGTCTAAAATCTCCGGTATGGCTTCAGTAGCCTCCGGAAGATAGAGAGAGGGAAAGGAGTTTCATCAGTTCGGCCATGGACACTCTGGGGTACTTGCAGGGACCTCCAAGGGTCTGCGGACCCCAGTTTGAGAAATGCTGCTGTAGACCAATTGCCGTCACATCCTGTCTGGGTAAAGTTATGGCGAGACTGGTAAATGAAAGATTGGTTGTCTATTTGGAAGACAATGGTATAGATAAGGTACCATTGATCTGCTAAATTAGAAACTGAAATACAAGTCATGAGGTTTCATGATAGCTAGATATTAAAAAGGCATATGATATGCTATGGAGGAAAGGCTTATTGACAAAGTATGTGCACTAGGGAGAACGGAAAAAATATATGAGTGGAGTAGAGAATTTTTCAGTAAAAGGACCATACAAGTCAGAGTTGGGAAAGTTATGTCGAACATATATAATATTAAAAATGGTACACCACAGGGAAGTGTTTATCCGCCCAACCTTATTTCATATGAAGATAAATGATTTTCCAAAAATAAGTGCCAGGGTTGGTGTCACTCTGTTCACCGATGTTTTTACTCTGTGGGTTAGGAGCAGGAATATTGAGGTGTCAGAAAAGAGAATCAATCAAGTGTTACAAGAGACCTCAGACTGGGGAAATGCATAGGGTTTCAAGTTCTCCATTGCTAATACTGAATGAGTGATCTTTACAAAAAGGAAAGTTACAAAGGAATGTAAACTATATCTGTATGGAGAACAAGTAGATAACATAGATATAGCTTGAAATGGTATCAGCCTGGAGGCAAGCAGCATTTTATGAACCTGAGTTTATGAAACCTGCAGTCTAAGATACCCCTCTCCTAACTGAGGGTGTGAAAGAATGGCAGATCACTCATTGGGTGCCTGAATGGGATCCTCCTAAGCATATGAGGCACTGGATATGGGTATCAGTCTCTGGTATGATTGAAGGACAGGAGGTGCATCTTTTGAATCCCTTACAGGGCTCAGATCCCCACATAGTTCCAATCAGGGTACCTGGGGGCTCCAAGGGTGTGGAAGGAGCTAACTTGAGCTATTACCTATACCCAACACTAACAACTATAGAAGAACCTCAGAGTTACGAACACCAGAGTTACAAACTGACCAGTCGACCACACACTTCATTTGGAACTGGAAATATACAATCAAGCGGCAGCAGCAGAGATTTTAAAATAAAAAAAAAAGGCAAATACAATACAGTACCATGTTAAATGTAAACTACTAAAAAAAGGGAAAGTTTTAAAAAAAGCTTTGATAAGGTAAGGAAACTCTTTCTATGCTTATTTCATTTAAATTAAGATACTAAAAAGCAGCATTTTTCTTCTGAATAGTAAAGTTTCAATGCTTTATTAAATCAATGTTCAGTTGTAAACTTTTGAAAGAACAACCATAACATTTTGTTCAGAATTACGAACAACCTCCCTTCCTGAGGTGTTCGTAACTCTGAGGTTCTGCATTTACAATATCTGGATGTGTAAAAGCCAGAGAAGGCTCTAAGTACATGATGAGGTTGAATTTGATTTGTTTTATGTGGCAGTGATGAAGGAACAGAGGCAGTTGTGGATGGGTGCACTTCCTTATATGAATTGTGGCATTAACATCATATTCACATGAACATGAGAGAGTGTTTGTGTAGTCTCCACCCCCGCCCTCCCCCGCAGCAGACACAGCCTTAGAAGGCAATTCCACAACTTCACACCAGAGGTGCTGTATTCCACAAATGGGAATGTACAGACGCCCTCAAAGAAGATAATACGTTTAGATAGTTCAAGCAAAATGATTTGAATGTTATAAATTATACATCTACCCCATTTGTGATCACTCAGCGACTTGACTGATTTATATAGAGATTTAACAGATGAACAGCTCTGTAATCGGAAATATGCTAAAGTTTTTGAAGTGAGAGCATAGATGCTGGGAGAATATAGATTTACTGCCAAATTGCAGCCCTGACCATTTTACATAGCCAGCTTGTTATCTTTACTAATGCTTTGTAAGTTTTTAGTCCTGAATCTCGTTACTTATTTTAACAAATTATGTGGGGAAAAGACTGGGAACTGACAAATCTTATCTGAGAGAGTTTTCTCTGGACCTGCCTGTCTTTGACTGCTCTTGAAGACAGGAGAAGAGAATTCCAAATCTTTCATGATTTACACAGCATTATCTCTCTGACTGCAACTTAGATTCTCAGAGGTCTGTATTATCATGTGGTGAAGTACTGCATAAACTAGTAGAACAAACCATGGGAGGGTATCATGCCAAAATAATTAAATGTTAACAACTGACATTTTATAGAGTCAAAAATTAGAGGTGAAATCAAAGTTATAGATTATCTGTGAGATTATCAAATCCATTTCTTGCCGATGCAGGTATGTTCCTTACCAGATATTCTCCACACTGCTTTGTCTGGCTTAGTTTTAAAAGTCTCAGGTAGTAAGGCCTGCATCTTTTCTGTTGAAAGACAGTTTCACTAATAAGAGCTAAATGAAGAAAATATTTCCTGATATTTAACCTTATTTTCATCCTGTTGCTCTAGTTGTCTTCCCTAACCTTGTTTAAATAGTTCCTTTTAATCTCAGTGTTTATACTCTTCAAATGTGTGTAGATAGTTATTGTGTGTCCATCTTATTTGTTGATTATAAATCAGTCCCTTCAACGTCTTAATAATTTTTATTATTCTTCTCTGATCTCTCGCCAGGTGTTTACATCTTCCTGGTAATGAAGTGTCTAGAATGGAACACAGCATTTCAGCTGGAACTGGGTGTGATGTTTAATGGAACAGTATACATATTGTTTGCCAGAATTAGAATTTTAGAAGCTTCTATGAAACTGGAACAATTTTGACAAACATCACTTAGATTTTTGGTGAAATATTTTCCACTCTCTGGAAGCTTGTAAAAAAATCAAAATGCTTCTTTTACTAAAGTTTTCTTGTGAATTTTGAAAAAGCTTCTATGTTGGGTCAAAGGCTTCCCCGTGGTCTGAAGGAATGAGCACAATAATGAGATCCAAGGTGGTTTTGATTTCTGTTTTCACTGCTTTTCAGTGAACGTCCGTAATAATATTTATCTGCCTTCTATGATTTTCTATAGTGTTCTCACCATTAATGTAGTATTTAAGCTCTACACAGGTGAAATTAGATTAGTGAGGTCTGGAGTTAGAATACATGAAGTCTTCTGCTTTTCTGCATACTCTATCTGTTCAGGAACCTGTATTTGGTGTGTGTGGAGTTTGATGGTGCTCAGTGAATGAATTAGGGTTGTATAGTGAATGAGGCTATGGCCTTTAAGATCCTAGCCTTATTTCTTGTAGAAGTTGGAAAGAAAGGGTCGTCTTGTAGTTAAGGTGTTGAATGTGACTCTGGAGAACTGGATCTTATTTTTGCTCTTGTAACAGACTTCATATGTGATGGTGAGCAGGTCTTCTAAGTGGGAATTTTCACAGGTGGCCACTAATTGTGTATTCTTCATTTTCTGGGTGCCCAACTTGAAATACTGAGGGGCTGATTTACAGAAGAGTTGAGCACTCACATCTACAAGTGAATTCAGTGGGAGCTGTGGATGCTCAGCGCCTCTGAAAAGGAGAATCTAGCCATCACAAATTGGGCACCCATCAAAACTAGTGGATCCTTTTTCCAAATTTTGGCCTTAATCCCTCTGAGTCTCAGATCCCCATGTGTAAAATGAGGATAATAATAAGTTGTTTCACAACTAAAACATACTGGCACTTTACTGATCCAAAGTTAGCTGCATTTACTGATGACTGGTATTTAGGAGATCAATATGGAAAGGTTTAATAAACTTGTGAATACTGCATTTTAAGGTTAAAACCGAAAAGAATTTTTCTTTTCCAAATGAGACAATAGTCTTGAGGTTTATTCTGCATTTAATATGACTGAGGATTTGCACTTGGATCTATCATATAGTTATAGTGGCTACAGGTTTTCTTTTTTTGGCTCCACTTACAAATAACTGTTTAATAATGTGTTTTTTAAACAAATTTTGATATTACAGAAGCAGTTTTAGTACAGACAGACTTGAAAAACAGACTGAATTCACATCTTTATGACATAATTTGCAGAAAACAGACAGGAATGTAACTTATATTCACTTAAAAAGACTTACTTTCTTAAGAGTTTTTATACCATATTTCACGCTAAGTGCAAATTTAAAAGGTTTTTACATTTTATGGTTATGTATTTTATACATATGCATAAAATGCTGTTGGCTTAGTAAGGTTACAGCCCTGTTAATATTTGGGTTTTATTTCTCACATAAACTGATAGCTATGATTTCATTGTGGTTCCTTCACATATTAACCCTATTAAAATTTCATTGCATCCAACACCCAGGGCTTTTCATTTAAATTATATACAACATTAATATGAAGTAGTGTGGAGTAAAGAACTTGTTGATACGAGTTGATAATGACCGGATTATCCAAGAATGGCAAAATTCTCTCTCTTTCAGGCATAACATTTCATGCCCACACTTTCATGTAACAACTTAACATTTCCCCTTACTGTTCCCTGCCCTATAGTTCCTCTTTGTAAAAACCTGTACAGGGAACCAGAATCTGAGCTTGATCCTTCTTTCAGAGTTTCCAATAGATCATTCTATGAGACAGGGTTTCTTCCTGTGAGGAATGGGCAGGGGGTTCAGTGCTCAGAACTGCAGATCTCACAGGAGTAGGGTGACCAGTTTGGAAGAGTAAAATATCAGGACACATGGGGCAGGGCAGCCACAGGCGCACAGCCCTAGGAAGCTGCGAGTGTGGCGTTCGGCCCCTGCTGCAGCCCCTGCCGCAAGCCACAGGGCAAGGGCTAATGGAGTCATGGCTCCAGCTCCAGCCCCCGACAGAAGCCATGGGTTAGGGTGCAGGGCCCCGACTCCAACCCCCGGCTGAAGCTGCGGGGCAGGGGCGCATGATCCCAGATCCAGCTCCTGCCCTGGGACAGGGGCCCAGGATCTTAGTTGCAGTCCCAGTTGCAGGGCTGGGGAACGAAGGGTCCTGGTTATAGCCCTGGCTCCAGCCACAGCCATGGAGGGGAGGCTGACAGTCCTGCCTTCAGCCCCAGCTTCAGCCACTGACAGCTGAAGCAAACTATGTCAGGGAGGTCTAGAATCAGTGACTGCCGTGCCCTCCCTGACTAAATTGTAGATTTAGTTGAAATCCATATTTAAATCTACAGATTTATTTGTACATTAGACAAACAACAGGAATAAAAGCCAGAGTTTTTTATTCAGCTAATAAATCAACTTCACAATTTGCATACCTCTCAGATGTGCCAGAAGTCTAGTACTTCTTGGATGATTTTGCCATAGTCATGACTTGCTTCTGGGCAATCACAAAGCTGTAGAAGTCCTTGCAACTCATCCGGAAATTCATTTTGACAAAGGTTTCATACCGCACCAAGTCTATGCTGCTTCGATTCCAGACATCAGTCCATGCACCATTCATGACTGAAAACACACACACTGTGTATGCGCTGCTTACTGGTATACTGAGCAAGTATTGACACCAGCTTTGTCATGTTCAGGAATTCAGTGCTGCCGTCCCTGTTTCTCAGCACTATAGACCAGAGTTCCCCAGCTGAGTATTTGCTAGGCTCCAACTTGGAGTTGATGTCTTTGATGTTACAGTACTCATCATAGAGCTGATCAAGATCCATTGTTTTCTGTAGGTTTACAGCTGTCACAGCCACAGACAGATCCCTGTATTCAAATTCCCTATTAGCTTTGATGTTCAAGCACTGGGTATTGAACAAGTAGCCAGTTGTTGAAAAATCAAACCATTTCTCCAGATGTAGGACTGACACATTATAAATTTTCATGAAGTCTTTCCTTAGATATTCAGCAGTGATAGGTAGCATCTCAGTTAATAGATTTTCAACTTTGGAGCAGAAGAATTTGTCATTCTTCCATTGCTGAAGTTTAATTCTCAGATTTTTCATTATGGCATACACGTCACATGCCGTCTCACTTTCATTTTTCAAACAGAGCACAGTATTATCGAAGATTTTCAGGACATTCTGGAAGAAAAATAGATGAACCTCAACTTTGCTAGGCCCCTCACTTTGTTCATTGTTTCTCATTGGAGAACAGCATCCATAAAGATTTTGGGCACTCGTCACTGCCCAGAGAAACAAAATAGCACTTAACAGCCTGCCACACATTTACAAGCCTGTTTACAGCTGGGAAAAGACTCAACCAGCATGTCGGAACATGGCACAGTAAAGTGGCATACTCCATATCCACAAAGTCAGACATATCCTTCAGTGCTACTACTCTCTTAGCAGAACTGTTGAACTGAATCGAACATCTTAATCACTGGAGTCTCAGTGTCAACTTGAAGGCAGTCAACATGGGCAGGGCAGTTTGCAGGCAAGATATTTTCATTTTCTTTTTTAAAATTCTGGTACACTGATTATCGCTTTCCATAATTCACGTTTGCATTATCAGCACAGTAGGAAGATACTTTGTTCAGGTCTAGTTTGTGTGTTGCAAGTTTTTCAAGTAATGTGTTGCTTATTGCCTCTTTGCTCATAGAAGTCTAACAGTTTATCTTGGATCCCTTGTTTGGGTGTCCAGTATCTCAGTGATAAGGGGTAAGTTTTCACATTGCCCTTGTTAGATGCTTCTTTGGCAACTGAGAAATAGCGATCATCTGGCTTGTTGAGGTCTTTTGAAATTCTGTCGAGAGCGGCGACAGCACATTTTTGATCAATGCCTCTGTTAGTTTGGCCACAGCTGACGTGCTTCGCAATCGTTGAATCTGGATACAAGTTAGGCACCAGTTTAAGTTCACAGTCACACGAGCAATAGGAGTGTTGATGGATTACTGTGTGGTAAACTTGAGTTAGCTCAGCAGCAATAACCTTGTTATTGAAGGATTCATTTGGCTTCCTGAAAAAATTTGAGGCCAGGGTATTGCTCATGTGAGTTTTTTGGTGTTCACAATTTTTTTGAATCACCATGATGCTTAACATCAGACTCACTGCCATGGCAAATGCTAAATTCCTTCCTGCATGCTTTACTAAAGGCTTTTGGATCATACTCGTAGGATTTCTGAATCCAGGTGTAAGTGTTGTGACAAAGTTCCTCCTCTACCTTGGTGGGTCCTGCGCTTATTGGCGGATTTGCTTGCCTCACAGATTCACCCTGTGGGTCGGGAAACAGCCCAGAGACCTTCCCCTCTGGTAGAAGCCACAGTCCAAGTCAATTCCTCCTGTGTTTGATCAGGAGTTGGGAGGTTTGGGGGGAACCCGGGCCCACCCTCTACTCCAGGTTCCAGCCCAAGGCCCTGTGGACTGCAGCTATCTAGAGTGCCTCCTGGTACAGTTGCGCGACAGCTACAACTCCCTGGGCTACTTCCCCATGGCCTCCTCCCAACACCTTCTTTGTCCTCACCACCAGACCTTCCTCCTGATGTCTGATAACGGTTGTACTTCTCAGTCCTCCAGCAGGATGCCTACTCACTCTCAGCTTCTTGCACACCTCTTGCTCCCAGTTCCTCGCACACAGTTCCTCTCCCCTGGCTCCCTCTGGCCTGACTGGAGTGAGCCCTTTTATAGCATCAGAGAGGCCTTAGAGTCAGGTGCTTAACAGCCTCACCTGACTCTTAGCAGGTTAATTGGAGTCAGGTGTTCTCATTAGCCTGGAGCAGCCCCTGGTCTGGTCACTCAGGGAACAGAAAACTGCGTATCCAGTGGCCAGTATATCTCCCTTCTACTACTCTGCTGTTCCCAACTGGCCTGGCTCTATCACAGTGTTTTCCCATTCTGTTCTGTATCTGCACTGTCTTTTTTTTTTTTTTAAAGTAGTTGGCTCCTCACTTGCTAATTCAGGCGGGGTTTTTGGCTGAAGACCGTTAGGTAGATAGCTAGCAACTGAAAAGAACTGTGCAATCTCTGTGCTTCTTACATGTTACTACGCACCCACTGTAGTTTGTGCCACAGTATGTACAATGGTTCAGAACTGTGAACTACATATCCCTACTGTAAATTGTGTTACAACTGAAAACAACCTGAAAAAACAAAATTGCCAGCAGATAACAGAGCACAATTGGGTTTAACAAGTAGGACATCCCCAATCGACTAATTTTCTGTTTCACTACCAAGTTTTAAATTTTACCTGAATATCGGGACAAATGGCGTCCTGGTCATACATCAATCAGGTGCATGTCACTAGGTGCAGCCCCTGCTCACCAGTGTGGGTAAGTGACCTGGGCAGCAACTTAGCAGTGCTCAGCCCTGGCCTGCCCTGTGGCGGAATCAGCACGTGCAGAGCTCATTTCAGAGCCGGCAATCCTAGCCCTTACACTGCATCCACGGAGCTGGCTGCGGGGCTCCCTGCCTGGCTCTGCGAGTCAGGGATCCCTATGAGCTGCCCTGTCCAGCCCTTCTTAGGGGCATCCCGAGTGCAGAGGGGTTCTGCTCCAGGGCTGTCACTCAGCCCTGGGTGCCGAGAGCCAGGGGCGGCTCTAGGATTTGCGCCGCCCCAAGCAGGGCGGCATGCCGCGGGGGGCGCTCTGGTGGTCGCCGGTCCCGCGGCTCCCGTGGACCTCCTGCAGACGTGCCTGCAGAGGGTCCGCTGGTCCTGCGGCTCCGGTGGACCTCCCGCAGGCACGGCTCCACTGGAGCCGCGGGACCAGCGGACCCTCCACAGGCATGCCTGCGGGGGGTCCATGGGAGCCGCCTGCCGCCCTCCCGTGGGACGCCGCCCCAAGCGTGCGCTTGGCGTGCTGGGGTCTGGAGCCGGCCCTGCTGAGAGCCATTGGAACACTCCAGCCCTGGGGCTCGGCTGGGGCTCAGCAGCCGCCTGGCCTCAATTGGCTGGGGTGGGTTTTCCTCTCTGTTGTCACTGTAGAGTGAGTCTTCCGGATGGCAGAGCTTTCTGGGGGTGCTGCCCCCACACCTTAAAATAAATGGGCGACTTCAGCTCACTTTGGATTGGTCGGATCCCAAAGCTCATTCGCCAAGAGTGGGTTTGGATCCGGCACAGTACTAAGCCTGGTCACAAAGAGCTGGCAGGTGACACCTGAATTGAAGCATGACTTTTGTTCCGAGCCTCAAGGAAAGGGCAGTTCTTTCCAGTGCTGGGTTTACCATGGCTACTCAGCGGCACCAGGCCCACACTCACAAGGGGCCCCAGCGTGGCCTGTTCCACTTGCGCTGTGCCCCCAGGTCCCACCAAGCCCGCTGGTTCCTCTTTGCTCTGGCCCCACCTGCCAGCTCCTCTCTGCCTCCTAACCCCTCCCCCCTCACTTGATGCACAGGGGGCCGGGACACTCGGTGCAGACCCCACTCCTGTCCCTGCAGCAGCAGCAGCCTGAGCACACTCAGCTACACTCCTGGTGCATGCGCACTCCCAGGTGCTGGCATGAGGCCCTTGGAAGCAGTGTGGGTGCGCGTGCCGAGGAGGGGGTGAGGTTCAAATGTGCACACAGCAGGCAGCCTCCCCGCTCCCAGAGTGAATGGGACTCTGCTGGCAAAAGGCAGCAGTGGCATAAGCCTGGGAGCTTCAGATCCAGCAGCAGTCTGTGTGTAGAGACAGCTGCCCTCTCCCCCAGCTGCCTCACGCAGCCAGCGACTCATGGACCCCACTGCCCATGGGCTTTGTTCCCTGCTTCTTGGGCTCCAGTGGCCCCCACCCCAATGGGCTCCATCCTCCCTGTGCAGTGCCTTCTGTGGGCACCCTATTTTTGTGGGCTCCAGTACCCTCCATTCATGGGCTCCAGCGGTTCCCCTTACCCGCCCCCACCTTCCTGGACTCCATTCCCCAGTTGCTGGGCCCCTGGGGATCTCCTCCCCTGTCCAGGGGGATCTGTGCTTTTCACACTGTCCCCTCTTGGAGCTTTCTTCCTTCTCCCCCCCTTTCCGGCTTTATTCCTCCCTGACCTATTTCTTCCCTTGGATATAGGCTGGTGTCATTGTGATGCCAGTGGAGTGGGCTGGGGCTCCTTCCCGGAACTGTCCATCCATCCCAGCATGTAAGGGCATGTGTGTATGTGTGAGGCAATCAGGTGTGGTGGTTGCTGTGTGTGTCCCCAGAGAGGTGGTGAATCTGGATCCATACAGAACAGCCTGCCTCCTGCATGGCATGCAATGAGTGGTGGTTTTGTTTGGCTCCTCTCTGCCCCATGCCCTGGCTGGACCCCAGTGTAGCTCCAGCTCCAGACAGTCTCTGGTGCCTGCCTCCTGTGGGTCCCCGCCTGCCTTCCCAGAGCCGAGCCGTGTAGGACCGGTGAAGAAGTGGGGCCAGTCTTGGTCAGTGTGTGGAGAGGAATCAGGGTGGGGAGACTTGGGAGGGCCCCTCCAGGCAAGTGGGTCTTGAGGGAGCTTGGCTGTGGTGGGGGCAGACCCTGGCCTGGCTGATCACACTGCTCCCAAGGGGCCGGAGTGATTCCCTACCCCCGGGACCTAGCCCAGCTGACACTCACCTCACCTCCTAGCAGGGCTGGTGAGTGTGGCCAGGGGAGGGGGCAGGCATGAGGGACAGTGTGTCTGGGAGGTCTGTGGTGGGGTGCTGGGCTGTGAGAGGATGCAGGGCGCTGGGTGGTGAGGGGACTGTTTTTGGGGGGTGCTGGGCAGTGGGGGTCTGTGTGGGGCACTGTGTAGTTGTGGTGGTGGGGCTGTGGAGAAGGGCACTGGATAGTGGGGGAGGTGAGGTGTGAGTGTTGGGGAACTAGGGAGTGGGAGGTTCTGTATGGGGTGCTAGGCAGTTGTTGGGAGTTGGGGGGGTGCTGGGCAGGGGTGGTGGTGTGCAGGGCACTGTGCATTTGTGTAGGTAGGCGCTAGGCAGTGTGTCTGGGGGGCGCTGGGTGAGGGAGCTGTGTGACGCAGCATGGGCCTGCCCCCAACAAGAACGGGCATGCTGGCAGCACAGGGCCAGACGGACCAGTGTGCCTCTGGCCGGTCACCCCACTCGCCTCCTCACCTGAGGGCTGAGGCAGGGGGAGGAGGTGCGGGGTCCTAACGGCACTTACCTGGGGCAGCTCCCGGGAAGTGCCGGCAGTTCCTCTGGCTTCTAGGGTCAGGGTGGCCAGGGAGGTCTCCATGTTTTGCACCCACCATTAGTGCCAGCTCTGCAGCTTCCATTGGTCAAGATGGTTAAAGAGTTGCCCCAGAGTTCCTAGGATTGTGGGACATCCCTGAAGCTGGCAAAATAAAAGGAAAGTCAAGCGGTAGCCTGTGAACACAGTGTGACCAAGGGAAAATCTAGATAGAATGCTTTTGGGTCTGTTGGCTAAAGAGGCTTCCTGCACATTAAGAAAATGCTCCTTTTGTTCTTGGTTCCTCCTGAATTCAGAGAAGGAAGATGTTGTACATTCCTTGTAAATAAACAAGACTGCATCAAAGAAAATACTGGACTCCATAATTTTTGTTTTGAGCTGGAACATCCCCAGGGCCCTGAACTTTCACTAGCTGCTTGGGTTGAAAAGGGGCAACAATATGATCCATAATATTTCACACATTAAAAAAATCCATTTGGAAAACTGGATTTCTCAGTGGACTGACACAGAGCTTTTCATCTTTAGGTCACCAGTTTGTTGGTGTCATTAGGCATAACCCTAGGTAACTCAGGAGGGTGGAAAACCACAGTGTTAATGAAGCCTTTCTGTACCAGGCCTGAATGAATCAAAGTTAATGCTAAGCTTGTCCAACCCGCTTCCATGTTAAACTCTAATCGACCTCACAGGCCAAAATTGAGAATGGAATGTGTAACTGCTCCTTATCAGTGTAACACTGGTACCAGGAGATGATAAAGAGGCCCGCTTGTGTCTGGCTGAGGAGGGCAGGATAAACAAATCAAATACCCTAAAACAAGCTAACAGCCTTGAAAAGTTACTAACAAGATGAATTGTTTGCTGTCAAGAATGATTTAACCTGCTTAGTGTAATTGCTAGCCATATAATGTATTTGCTATAGGAGAGGGGAATAGAGGGAGTGGGGAGTAGTGGGGGGTAATGAGAATGCCTAGCTGAAATCATGTATAAGAAGGGAGACACAGCTTCTGTGTGCTTGATTTGAGACGTGTGTGTCTCCGAGCATCCAGTTTATTTGAGATCTCAAATAAACTTTGTCTGCTTCTCCACCTTGGTGTGTTTATTGGAGCGAAGCACACCGGGCAACAAACCACTGTTGCTGTCCTCGAGCATTCTGTGCTGGCAACAAGTTGAAATAAATCTGAGGTTGCTGGTGTCTGGAAGTCGTCACCATCTGACAGTTGTCGGATAGCTTATGTGAAATGAGCTGTTGGTGTCAATCTAGCTTCTTGTGGGCAAGTGCCCATGTCTTAAAAATCATCAAACAACTTGTGCTAACTGGGGCCTTTGTTGGCAAACTCAAGAGAAGCCAAAAATTGAATGGTTAAGGATAGTGAACTGCTCCCCAATCCTAACCTGGAGAGTCGATCCTTTGATAAAAGGGCTCATGCACTTTATTTGCCAAGTATGTTAGCCATTGGCTGTCCCATGGTTGTCACATGGCTAAAAGACCACAGATTCCATGGCTGCTGATCCAACACCTTTCACAAGCAATGAAATTCATAGTTTTTGCTTGAATGACTATTCATGAATCCTATTTAAAAATAATTGCTTAGCCCTATTTAGCAGTTAAACTTTGAATAGGGAATACAGCATACATCACAATAATTTATTGTATATTTGCCTACATCATTAACATTATTTGTAATGGACTACACAATGTTAAACATTTAACAACCAGACTCATATGGAAAACATCAGCAGTTTTGCAAATTGATACTTATCCATTTAGAAGAGCTAGAAAGGCAGTGATAAAATTATAGGCCTCAAATTGGTTGAGATTGTTTTAAGTACTGCAATTAGGGTGCAGCATTTCAAGTAACAGTATTTTAAGGAATAAGCTATGGCTCATTTTCTCATAAGCAATAAATACAGAAAGTAGTAAATGTCTACTGGTCATCTAGAATAGAAGCAAAGGATTTACATTTATGATTATATAAACAATTATATCTTTAGCCTATCTTTATTATGAGTTGAAATCTCAGAATACACACAAGTCAAAGCAACTGTTGCACTCCCATGAGCACAAGGACTGCTTGTGGCTAGGCTGTTAGTTATCCTGAAAGGGGCAGGAAGGGGTAGGGCCAGTACCATCACTTCAGCAGCACTTTTTACAGTGCACAGCACAAAAAGACTCTAGTTCTGATATGGTAGCCTTTGAGTGCTACCATAGTATAAATGATCAAAATAATAATGACCTCAACTTCTGACTGGCCATCTAAAGTAGAATGTGTCAGCTGCATTCTCTTCAAGGTTGGTGTAGTGGCTTGGAAGTTCCAGGAGACATGTCCCAGTAGAATGGCATGGCTCAGCACTACTCTGAGCACAGGGCTCTGGTTTAGTGTCAGAATTTAAGTTCATAGCTGCATTACTGTATATCATACAATAAACAGAGGCTGCCATGAAAAAGTCAAAATTTGCTAAGAGATATCACACAGTTACCAGTTTTTGTTTTTGTTTTTTGTGTTTTGTCCTAAGGACAGGAATCCCATATACCATTGTGAGGTAACTGTTAGCAATTGAAGCCAAAAGTCTGTGAGAAAAAAAATCTAACCTAAAATTAAAATAATTATTTCTTGAAAAATCATGTACAGTTAATGTTTCCTAGGGCCACATCTTGCACATTATTGTATTATGATTTTTATATATTGACCATGGATCGTGTCCCTGACACTTTACAAGATACACTTTCACGTATACTTTTATTTCTGTGATATTCTCTTGATGAAAGACTTCCTGGAAGAAGAGTGTTTTCAATAGATTTTGGTGAGGAGAAAGCAGCTGTTTGAAGCCTCGTCCAAAGCCTGTTGAAGTCAATGTGAGTCTTTTTGTTGAAGTCAATGTGAGTCTTTTAATTGCCTACAAAGGTTTTGGATCATGTCCTTGGTGCATACCAATAGCAACAAGGTCCCAAGAATAAGTGCAATGGGGGTGAGGAGGGGAACGCACAAAGATGGGATTGGAAGAAGGAAACGAGGAAGGCTTTTACAAAGAGGAAAGGGGAAGAAGGAAGAAGCAGGAGCAGAGATGTAAGCAGGAGCAGTTTTAGGCAGGGAGCGGAAGGTATTAGACTGGGTGCAACTTAGCAACATGATTTGAGTGACGGAAAAGAGATGATTCTCACTGTAGCATTTTAGCTCATCTGGATGGGACCAAGATTAGGATTATGAGACAATTCCAGGAAACATCTTTAGGGTGATTAATAATGAGGTATTTCTCACCAGAAAGAAAAATCTGTAATGAGAGCTGGAGAAGCAAATCCCATAGTGATGGCTGTTATCCAGGAGATAAACCAAGCGTTTTAATCAAGGGACACACTCTAGATATTGCTTACTGCCTTATATACATATCTCATTATTATAAACCATGTAACTAGCTGATATATTTAACTTCATTTTTGGATCCATGATTTAATATGCTCCTTGCTGTTCTTCCAGGACCAGAAGAAAAATGGTAATTTTTTCTCCTGAAAATAACAGTCATGTCATTATGATGTTTGAATGAGAAACTAAGATTTATAATTCAATGCACACATCACGTTCAACAAGTCTTTTAATGAGGTAGTCGTGTCCATGAATTAATGTGTTGTTTTAAATAGCTCTTGATCATATAGTAAATTGAACAAAAATGCAGAACTTTCTTCAGAGTGTCTTGATTACATATCATTTCTTTTTTCACCCCTTTCTTTCTCAGTTTGGCAGGATTGAATAACTGTCTGCACAAGTATTCAGCAAATAACCTTCCATAATATGTGACAGTGCACAAATCACCCCAGTTTTTTTATACATTCATATTCTATAGCATATACCATGTTTGGTTCACTGTTTTGTTAGAATTTCCATTTTTATATTGAAACAACCACAATAGCTTAATTATGCAATTATGAGGAAGTAAAAGTAAGTTACAAATATAACAATTGTAAGTATAAGTTACATAAATATTTTCATAAGGGGGCAATTTCCTTTAATTTGAAAATGTAAAAAGATCTGTCTTGTGTGTATTATTTTTGACATAATAGTATATTAAAATCCAGCGTGGGTAGGTTCAAATCTAGGGTCAAATCCTTTTAGAGAGAATCATATTTTCTACTCAGTGGCTCCTGGTTTTTCAGCATGAATGGGTTAATGGCATATTTTATTGTCATTTCATCTGCCCAGGATAGGGGAGATGTTTAGTTTATTGGAAATGTTTTGTGTGAAGCTCTGATTTTCTTATTTCCTATGTTTGGACAGAAAAGCATGAGTGGTTTACTTGATGGATAGCTAGGTAAATGTGAAGTGCTATATGCGTAAAACTCACATGCTCATATTCCCATTGTTTTCTTGTACAAGAAACTTTTTAAACAGAAAGGTACGGATAAATCCAGTCACTTCTGTTTCTGGAGAGTTGGTTCCTGGGCCCACTTAATCTAATTTAGCTAAAAAATAATTAAGGGTATATCTTCACTGCACAGTTAACCTAGGTGATCAGCACCATATCTGAGCACCTGGATTAGACTAGGCAAGAGGTGTGAATGGCTGCAGTGCAAAGTCTTGCTATGTCACTGTGTCCCCACTGTCTGCACTTGCCTGTGTGTGTCATTGGGCACATCCCAGGGTTCTTCAGGTTCTAGGATTCTTTTTCAGTCCACAGTGTCAATTGCAAAAGCACTTGTCTATCCTTTAGGGAGAAATATAGGAAGGGTTTATCCACACTTCAGTAATTTTTGCCAGTGTCTTCACTGCAAAATGGGTGGGTTCCAGCCTGAGTGAATGTGGAGCCTGGATTCTAACTACACTCCCAGCCAGATAGGCTAGCCTGGACTTAAAATAACTTCAAACCCAGTCAAAGATTTTTCTATGTGGATGGTAGGGGGATTTGGGCTAAAGTCCAGGTAAGAGCCAGTGTCAACTGTGTGGTGAAGACATACCCTTAGGCCTGGTCTACACTGGGGGGTGGGGGGTCGAACTAAGGTACGCAAATTCAGCTATGCGAATAGTGTAGCTGAACTCGAACTACCTTAGTTCGAACGACTCACCCGTCCAGACGCTGCGGGATCAAAGTCCACGGCTCCCCTGTCGACTCCGCCACCGCCGTTCGTGGGAGTCGATGGGAGACGCGATATATCGAACTCCGAGAAGTCGAACGCTACCCGCTGACCCGGGCGGGTAGTATAGACATAGCCTGAGTCATTATCTTCTCACCAGACAATGAATGACCATTACCTTAGATCTAATTAGTTAATCTGTCTATAGACAATTAATTATCTAGCCAGGACATGGCTTCTAGAGTCATGCTGAAGTCAGAAGAAAGTTAAAAAACACATAATTCCCACAGGAAGTGGGTAATTGATTATCCCTTATTAATCATAGAATTGATGGCATGTTTTACTTTATATCACATTATATGCTCCCAAAGGGGATATGGATATATATATATATATATATATATATATATATATATATATTATAAATATATAAAATAATTTATAATGTCTCTGGATGATGTACTAATTGCAGTGGCTTAATGATGATGTAACTTGTGTTGACATAAATTTGTAGTGTAGATATGGTCTAAGAAAAGAATCTGGCATTTCTTTTTAAAAGCAGAGGCACGCGCGTGTGCACGCACACACACACAGTGTGGGGAAAAAAATTAGGTTGTTGCATATTATATTTATTGTAGACTACTGTACAAATGCCACATTACCTGCTGGAAATGTGAGCCACTGTATCCTGTAAGTACCACATTATTAAAAGAGGACGCTCAATATTCATGCACAAAAATAACCTTATTGAACCCAAACTTTGGGAAAGTTTTTGGTTTAGTCTCCTCACTCACATTTTAGTGATGGGCTGTGGGCCCCACAGTTGCTGCTTTTTGGCATTGCCCCAATATTGACTTCCCATGGAGCACAGTGCTCCTGAGAAACCTCATATCTGATGTAGTCTGAGGTTTCTAAGGCATATATGATAGTCTGGGGTGTTTCTTCCTGACATGTCCCAAAGGCACAATAGTCAAACAGGGAGGCATTGAAACCTTTAGGTTGGACATTAGGAAAAAGTTCCTAACTGTCAGGGTGGTTAAACACTGGAATAAATTGCCTAGGGAGGTTGTGGAATATCCATCTCTGGAGATATTTAAGAGTAGGTTAGATAAATGTCTACCAGGGATGGTCTAGACAGTACTTGGTCCTGCCATGAGGGCAGGGGACTGGACTCGATGACCTCTCGAGGTCCCTTCCAGTCCTAGAATCTATGAATCTTGTACTGCTCACCTACTATTGCTGTTGTAAGGATTGCTGCTGAGCTTCTGAAGAAAGCTGATGTTTCCTGAGAGGAGAGGAAGGCCTTTCTGCAACAAAAACAGAAGGGAGAAAAGGGCATTTCTGTATCCTGCCTCTGAACTTCCCTGTTTTTCTCTGAATCTCTGCCATGGAGGAATGATGAGAGTATGTAAAGGAGCTTTTTTGGTGGCTGACTGGCCATGATGAGTTACTTGTTCCTGTTTGAAAGTTTTTGGTTTTAATGCTGTGGAGGGTATTATGTTGTCAGGACACCTACAGTTCTTATATAGGAATCCTTGTATTATTTATATCTATATTTTTAATTATCGTGAACAATAATTCTGTTCTGTTCTATTCAGGTTGAGATCAGATGGTCCAGAGCTTAGGTTGCTAGCCCATGACTTTGGACTGAACTCAAGTCTCCCATGCTTCATCACAGGTTATTTATGTGATGTTTGGCAAATTGCTTAGACCCAGATCTTCAAAGATATTTAAGTGCCTAGCTCACATTTCAATGAGTGCTAGGTGCCTAAATACTCTGGAGGATCTGGGCATCTGTGTCTAAGTTCCTCATCTGTAAAATGGAGATAATAGTACTTCCCTACATCACGGGGTATTGTGTGGATAAATGCATTAAAGATTGTGGGGTGTTTAGATACTACGGAAGTGGAGGTCATGTAAGTAATTAAGATAGATAGCTTCATATACTGCACTTATGACTGCAGTTTCTGGGTCCCTGAGTGTATATGTGTGGATGTGTCCTTCTGTCTCTGTAAATATATATGTAGATACACTGAAAGTATTTTCAAAAGAGGTTGCCTAAAATTGCCATTGTAAATGGGACTCCAACTTTATGGTGTTGTTGCATTGCCAGTGTATAAAGGTGAAACTCTACATTTTAACACTAAGGAATGTGTAATATTTTTCTGTATCACATCCATCTAGATAGCATAGTGATTGTGGCCATAAATACATTTGAAAATGTATGTTGTAGCAATAATGCCTAAGGTGTGTTTTAATTTTCCATTTTTCATTCCATCTTCTTGAAAAGAAAGGTGTGATACGTAACTCCGTACTGAATGACTTACTGTGTTGAAACATGGCCTCTAACAATCTCAAGATGATTGTATGTGCCTGTCTGATGTTGAAATATCATGGTGTTATAAAACATTACATCGTGGGTTGAAAATAAATTATGCATACTCATGGTTGAGAATCATGGTCTATCAAATTTTTTAAATTGTTAACTGATTTGGATTTGAATACTAATTACTTGCTAATACTCTAGCTTGCTGTGCAGAGACATTGATGTACATCAGCTGTAGACAGAACACTTATAATTCTTTCCAAATACTTTTGAAAGCCTAAATGAATTGTACAGTACATTTGCATGTGACCTGCACTGCTGTATTCTTCATCTAGCACGTCAGTACTCTATTATCCATTTTTCTTATTTTTAATTATACATCACCATAGAGGCATGTTGCTTTCATCTACATTTCATTAAAGCAAGTAGGTTGAATGCACAGATGAAGTACAAGGCATTAACATGTATTAACATTATAGTGTCAATGCCTTAACATGAGGATATGTAATTGTTAGTGGTAATCAGATAATGAAAATCAAAGATAGATTCTTAACCTCTTGATCTCAAAGCTATTAAATGTATTAAAGCCTTGCTAACTTGCACTTTGCTAAACCACATACTCCATAATTTGCACATAGAACCCAATGGCCTCTTTTTACATGGCAGTAAAGATTTAAAAGAAGAAAGCTGTAGTTTCAGGTCATTATATGTTGCTTGAAACATCCTGCAGATCATTTGCTAATATAGTGTGATGTGTTGTTCTAAAAAAAGAATTAAAACTTAGCTATCCTTGAAAAAAGTATGTTATATGATGCCCCCTTTTTCCCTTTGTGTTCTCTAATTCACAAAATCCAGCATGCTATAATTGATTGCCCAGTCTTAACACAAATGACTGAAGATATAGGTAGATTGTCTTTTGTGCCAGTGATATGCTTAGAGAAAGAAAAGTGAGGGTATATATGTCAGCTAGAGTACTGTGTTCAGTTTTGGGTGCTACACTTTAAGAAAGATGTGGACAAATTGAATAGAGTTCAGAGAAGAGCAACAGAAATGACAAAAGACTAGAAAACCTGACCTAAGACAAAAGGATAAAAAAAAACTGGGCCTGTTTAGTCTTGAAAAAAGAAGACAGAGGGGGACTGATAACAGTCTTCAAATACCTTAAGCAGGGCTGGTGCAAGGATATTTTGCACCCTAGGCAAAACTTCCACTTTGTGCCTCCCACCCCGACTTTATAAACTTTCAAAAATGAATACTGCATAATGTGGCATTGTTCATTAGAATTAATACACATTTGGCTTGAAAATTTATTAATTTCATTATTTAGTCTACATATTTCATGAAAATAAAGGGGTGTGGGGCTACTTGGCTTCAGGCAGGGGAATGCAGCAGGGGCTGGCTGGAGAAGGGAGTGTGGGGCTACCGGGCTTCAGGCGGAGGGTGCTGCGGGGGCTGGCTGGAGATGGGGTGTGGGGCTGGCTTCGGGCAGGGGGAGTGTGGCAGGGGCTGGCTGGAGACGGGGGGTGTGGAGCTTGCTGCAGGCAGGGCAGGGGGTGCAGCAGGGGCTGGCTGTGGGTAGGGTGGCGGGTACCAGGGCCATCCCTAGATATTCTGGGGCCCTACGCAGCCCCCCCACCTGGGGGGTACCCCAGGTCTCTGGGGGGGCCCAGGCCTCCTCGGGGGGGGGCAGCGCTGGCTTGGAGGGCAGGGGGGAACCACTCCCCAGCACTCACCGGCGGCGCGGCTGGGGCCGGGTCTCTACACTTCCCCCCGCCGGTGAGTGCAGGCCGGGCCCTGCTGCAGAGCTCAGGGGAGTGGGGGCGGGACGGGGCTGAGCAGGGGCGGGGGCCCTGGGGCAGAGCCAGAGCCAGAGCAGCAGGGAGCAGCACAGTGCCCCTGGTGGCCGGAGGAGGAATTACATCACTTCCCAGCCAGCCGGAGCTGATCAAAGCCGCAGTGTCCCCTCGCACAGCGGTGAGAAGAGGGTTACACGTTTAGCTGGTGCCAAGTGAGCATCCCAGACATTTTGGGCACCGCTTTTTGGTGCCCTCAAATCTTGGCGCCCTAGGCAGCTGCCTAGTTTGCCTAGTGGTTGCACTGGCTCTGACCTTAAGGGCTGTTATTCAGAAGACGGTGATCAATAGGTCTCCATGTCCATTAAAGGTCGGACAAGAAATAATGGACTTAATCTGCAGTAAGGGAGATTTAGATTAGATATTAGGAAAAATGTTTTAACTATAAGGATAGTTAAGTACTGAAATAGGCTACCAAGGGAGAGTGTGGAGTCCCCATCATTGGAGTTTTTTAAGAACTGGTTAAACAAATACCTGTGATCATGGTCCTGCCTCTTGAGGTCTCTTCCAGCCCTAATTTTTTTCTGATTCTGTGATACAAGAAACTCTGAGAGAAACCTGCTGAACTTTCTACACCATTTGATTACTGCTGAAAAGAACTAAGTCAGCAGGGTAAAACTGTTGTCAAGTGTATCAAAAGTAACTAGTGATTATGGGTGCCTCCATTTTTGGTAAGCAACTTGAGATACCTTAAATGGGCCTGATTTTCAGAAAATGCTAAGCACCCAGACTCTTAAAATCAGGCCATCCTTTACATCTGCTTACATAAAAATGTGTATCCAGTGTTTTTTGTCTGGTACCCAGATATACATGGGTAGTGCCCAGATATCTACTATAGTTGAGGCCCTGGTTACAGTAGTGCTATTTTCATAGAGAAGTATTTATTCAAGCTGTTATAGTTGTATTCATTATGTAACACTCAATTTGCAAGGAATGTAACTACAACAGCAAAAGTTGAAGGCATTGGCCCAGTACGTCAGAATGACTAGGTTTCAGACAGTCAGTGGAATGCCTCAGGAGTCGAAGACTACCAGGAGGTAGCAGAGGCAACATGTTAGACAAATAGGTTATTTTGGATTTATATGAGGTGTAGGGAGGAAGAGCTCTCAGTGTATTACATAGCAGGAATGGGGATTCTTGTCAGTCTCTCTCTCTTTTGGGAACCCAGAGTGCAGAGCTCTGTAGTCTGAGGGTAAGAGCTCTTTGCTCTCCAATTTTAAGACCCCTGAGTTGGTGTTTTTATCCTTTAATGGTAGTTCTGTCTGCTCTGGGAATCTTTTCTGGTATAAATGTGTGTGAATGTCTAGTCTGTCACTTCTTTTCTTTCCTTCTCTAAATTGCTGTCACATCCTGATTTTTGTCCCCAAAGCAGAAAAAAAGTTTTTTTACTGTATTTTTTCTTTGTTGTTATATTTTTTAATTCACCTTTACACTCCTGTTCCCTGCCAAAACAGCTGGAGTTCCTGTGGGGAGGCAACAGGAGCAATTATGTGCAGCAGAATCTAATTGAAATGGGCTCAGTTGGAGAAGGAACAGCTCCCAGCAAGCTGAGGTCATGTGATCCTATTGCTTATAAAAGCTGAGCAGGAGATTAAAAATGGCTATCAGGAGCTCAGAGAGAGGTTTGGGCAAGCCTGTGTCACAATTGCAGGAGCGTATAAAAGCTGTGGGTGTCCTCAAGCTCTTGGTGAGCTGTAAAAGCCTGTTTGGGAGAAATGTAAAATTCTTTGTTGTCTTATTGTTATATTTTATTTTGGTAATAAATGTGTGGTCTTTTCCTTTTACCTTATAGGCAACCTTTCTGGGTCATCTCTTATCAGACAACCCTAATCATTGTGATAGTTAAACTGGTAAGTGCCTAACTAATGATTTAGTAGTCTCATGTTAGGCTCCTATTTTTGAGAAGTCTACAAGTCTACATTTGTTGTTACTGAATAGTTAGCAAAATATTCAGAATATTTACTCCAATCTAAAATGTTTTTTTCTGAGCTTTTGCATTGTAAATCACAGATAAAGTTGAATATCTCTTTTATAATGATAAAACACCCAGTTAAGACGACCATAACATTATACAGTACATAGTGGAAATATAATAGGTGCACTACAAGATGCTATTTTTAAAATTTTTCCTTAGTAGTGTATTGGTAGCACAACTTCTTTTCACTTTTCTCTAAAATCTTCTTTGATACCTTAGTGGTATGAACTTGACACTTCATTTAACATTTTCAGACTTTAACAAAGCAAACATACTTTAGAAACATTGAACCTTTCTCGGTTAAGTACATGCTCACAATACTGGATGTAATCAATGAATTATGTAGTCCTGAAGTGAAACTTACTCTGATGTTATATTGTGACTGATAATTCTTAACTGAATAAACGTTAGGATGTGGTTTGCTTCATAACTATATTTTCTTAACATTAATACTTGCTTCTGTTCCTGGAGTTCTGCCTAAAAAAGCAACTGTATTTTATTCCTATAAATAGCCAGATATGCTTGAAATATCTGCATGGGCAACATTCATATTATTATTTTAGACATGAATTAGGCTATTGCCACATGGTAATGTGTGTGATAAAGTTAAGGCAACTCTCTGACATGTCAGGTTTGCCCGATTGATTCCTTTGCTGCAGGAACAGATTATATATATATAAAAAAAATACACACACTCTACCCCGATATAACGTGACCTGATATAACACGAATTCGGATATAACGTGGTAAAGCAGTGTTCCGGGGGGGAGGGGGGGGGCTGTGCACTCCGGCAGATGAAAGCAAGTTTGATATAATGCAGTTTCACGTATAATGTGGTAAGACTTTTTGTCCTGAGGACAGCGTTATATCAGGGTAGAGGTGTAATGTATAAAAAATATTCTGTGTACCACTCAAAGAATTCTAAGTATAATATAGTTCAAGTGTACAATGTATGTTGTTTTAGCATCTTATAAGATTAAGTCGGAGTCATTCTAGAGACCAAATCCTGAATGGTGATTCACCACAGGGAGGTGATATACTGTTCATGAATGTACTAGTGGCCAAGGTGGGTCATCTGAGAAGGACCAAAAGAGAACAGACAGATGAATCATAACATTGCTGTAAAGATGGAATAGTCATGCAGAATTTTGAGTTCAGTTTAACAATCATTCTCATGGAAATATGAAACCAGAATTTGGTTCATGTTTCTTCTTCTTCATTATTTGTATTGTGTTTGTGCCTGAAAGACTTACTAAAGATTAGACCTCTGGAACAAGGTGCTATACAAACATAGACACAATTGCTCCCCCCCCAAGTATTTACAATTCAGTTCAAGATAAGTGCAACAGGTGAATGTAAGAAACAATGGGAAAGAACGGAGGAAAGGAGAATGAGGGTAACAATAAGAAGATCAAACAGGCTGAAGCTAGATACATACACAACACAATGGTTTTCAAATCAATTACAAGTATATCATCATATAACGAAAGCATAAGCTTAGTTCTAACTGCCTCTCAAACTAGATTTGTTGTAGGCAGAAGTGAGCCTTAAGGAAGGGTTTGAAGGGAGAAGAGTAGTGGCTGAGAAAATCAGTTTGTGGAGGGTATAGCCAGGATGGCAGAAAGCACAAATGGTTTGGGGAGGACGAGATGAATCATTTCTCAAACCTGGGATTGTTGTCAGAACACAGGGAGCAGCAATTGATGAGGTACAATTTTAAGAGTAGATATGTTGGCAAGGGCTTCTAAAGCAAGGACAATAATTTTGAACTAGATGTAATGCCAAAGGGGGAAGGGGTGATAGGATGGGCAAGGAGGATGACTTTAGCAACTGTGTTTTGCATGTATTAGAGTAGAAGGGGAGGCCAGAGAGGAAGAACCTGAAGTAATTCAGCCGGAAGATGAGAAGGGGTGGGTGAGCTTTAGCAGTGTGGACAGTAAAGGGCGCATCTTAGAAAGGTTAGGGAGGAAGAAGCAGCAAGATTTGTTAATGGCCTTGATGTGTGCCAAGTGAGAGGAGGAGTTTAATCCTGGCTTAAGGAATTGCTTGTTGTGATCCAGCCAGCATTAGCCCATACTCCTGTCTGTCTGTCTGTCTCTCTGAGCTGGGTCCAGGCCAGGGGGCAGTGTGAGAGAGAGAGAGAGACACAAACAGATTCTTGAAAGGTTGATATCAGCTGCTATTGCTTTTGTGAACAGCACCATTTTATATGCTGTTCACTCTGGTAGTACTTTCCCAAAGCCCTTGCTAAGCCTGAGAAAGTATTAATACCTACTTCCCTTTTCCCCCCAGTGGCATCCAAGAACTGTTAAGGTAATTGTAATCAAGGGAATTGGAGGAAGGGGTGGGAGGCAGCACCTTTTGAGGATGAGAAGAATGGCATGGAAGCAGGACTGTCAAGGGACTGTAGACGAAAGTGTGTGTGTGTGTGTGTGAGAGAGGGGGGGAGGGAGAGAGAGAGAATGTGCAATAGGTGCAAAGAAAGTGCATAAGATGAATAGCAAAAGTGTGAGTATGATAAACGGGAAGAGAGGATGAGTAAGCATATGTGAAGGGTAAAAAGCAAGTGAGAGTAGGTGAAAAAGACAATTGCTGTGATAAGTAGAAAAAAATTATGGGTGAGGTCGTGAGCTGCACCTACTCCCACTATCCTTTTCATATAATTTTTATGCCGGGCTATAGAATTCTCTAGGTTGGCTAAAAAATTCTATAGATTCTTATTCTATATGATTCTTTATGAGCCATGAATTGCTCAACTGAGTTGGAATTCATAGCTAAATAGATCAGTTTGTTCCTTCTGTGTACAATATTTTACAATATTTTAAATAATGTTTTTAAATGACCTTGAGCTGATCACACTTAATACTATGAGTCAAGCCTGTCTCCAAAGGTCACACTGAAATAAATCATATCTCAGCAGTGCAAGTAGGAAAATAGCAGCCTTATTCATAGCCCAACAGCAGGTTGTCTTCTGTTTCTGGAGACACCTGAGTTACTGCAGAGTGGTAAATGTAGACAGGCGCCCATTTCTGTGTGATTCATATTTTTGTGCGGTAAGGAAAACTAGTTTTCTGTGCTTTAAACCACAAGGAAAATGAATCAGACTGGTCATTGCCGTTAGACGGAATGAAGGTGAACTAATCAGGTCAAACCTGGATACAAATGCCTGCGTGGTTTTAAGGGGGAAGCTGCAACTTTTATTAAACTTAAGCACATGGGAGCTCATCACCCATTCCAGGCACTTAATTGGTTCCAGTGCATGGCAGGGTTTCAGGGCTCCTGCCACATAAACCATAAGTCAGAATAGGCTTTCCTGAGCTTATCCCCCAGTATTCAGCTCACTCTGACCATGACAATTCCCCAAGGGGAACATGGTGCAGAAGGATGGGGCCCATCAGCAAAATTCCAAGTCTTTTACCTCTGGACATGGTAATTTTTTTTTCTTTTAACTGCACTGGAAACCGGCTGCAAGTTGTGATGAATTAACAACTCAACCAGGTACCTCAGTTAGGCATTCAGCACATTCCTATGTATTCCTCTGTGGCTTGAAGGTGCTGTGAGGAAGATGGAAAAAACTCCCTGGCCCTCTTCCAATTGTCCCTATGGGTAAAAATTTTTCCTTCCCGACTCACAAACGGGTGATCAGCTAGATCCACAGCATCTGTCAGGCTGGATTCCCATCCTAGTTCAGGGTGGGTAGGGTGGGGCTGCTGGAATGGAGCTGAAAGAGGTTTCACATGGCCCTTCCTCCAGGTTAAATCCCTGGAACTGGGGGATGCTGGCCAATCAACACCCTCTTGCCCCAACTGCCCAATAGATGTCAGAGACTCCAAGAGGAAGGAGAGAGTTACCTGGTGTCCTTCAGCGAGTGTCTCCCCGCTATTGGGGCTGTCCCCCTTTGCCATTGGCTCATCAATTCCCCCCCCCCACATTAAGGCTTTTGGGTAGTATTTGTTTCTGCTTTATTAGCCCAGTCCTCCAGTCCTTATTCTGTTTTTACTCAGTTTTGGGTTAGGCTAATGCCCATTTAGTTCAATGGGTGTTTGCCTGGTATGAACTGACTAAATGTTGATTAAAGAAATCGGGAATTGGCCCTTTCAGCCTATTCAGTATTGCACCTAATATTTCTATACCAGAACTGTGTTGCAATGCAATTAGTGACTTAAGTTGCTAATTGCCAAATCAGTAGTAATTATTGGTTAGTGCAATTTTTGTTCTTTAGATCGTGCAATATTCCAAAAGATGTTTCTGAATATAAACTCTTTGGAGTATTTCTCTCTTGAGAAAATGAGGAGCTTTCAAAACAAATTTTGAATAATAATAATTGTTTTGACATTCAGGCTATTGAGAGAGTAGTGTTTATTCAAAAGCAAGATTTTCAGATTGTTTACTGTGTATTTCTGGGTACTCAGGCTGTTAAAGTTTGATACTGTAAGTAAAGGTTTATTCAGACATTGAAATGGGAGAATCTTGTACTAAATTATTTTATTTAATGAAGCAGGATTGTTTGCATACTGAATACAACAAATAAATGTACTAAAATTACTTTTCTTTTGGTGCTGTGAATGAGTCTGCAGACAGCTATAGCAACTGACCGAGAAATAAAGGCTGACTATTTTGTTTGCAAAGCAATCAGTGCAAAGGTTAAATGGAACATCAGACTGCAGACATGTTTATATCTTTTGCATGAGCAGATTGACAACACAGTGGATCAGACACCATATGGCCTCTTGTAAGAATCAAAGGAGGTCCTGTCTCTGACACAAAATTAAAATAGTGCAGTGGAAATTAACGTGCCTCCAAATGTGGGGTTGTCCATTACTGACCCAAACTGATAAAATCAATCAGATGTGAATGTCATTCACAAGATAATGACTTCCCCCACCCCAGGAAATTCAAATAAACATTTTTTTTAAAAAATGTGCTCTTAGGAGGGGAACTTGCATTTGGAACTATCCAAAATTCTGTATATTTCCATTTAAAACATCTTTTATTCTTGAATAATATATTTCCCTTGGACCCTTGACTAATTCTATTATATTCATCACAAAGAGATTCTTGTTTAGGGTCAAATAACAACTTGTTCTTGCCTTGCACCATTTCCTACTTTTACTACAATATATTACAGAAACACGTTACATGATCATATTTACTACATGTAATAGTTAAGTGTATGATGATCATCATAGATCTCAGTAATGGCCAGAAGAAATAGCATTAGTTTATTGATGATTGCCTTTAGCACAATGAATTATGAAAATGCAACAGCCAGGGCCGGCTCCAGGTTTTTTGCCACCCCAAGCCAAAAAAGAAAAAAAAGAAAAAAAAGGAATGCCGGCCCTTGAAAAGAGCCACCCTCAAAGGGCCAGAATGCTGCCCCTTGAGAAGTGCCGCCCCAAGCACATGCTTGGAACGCTGGTGCCTAGAGCGAGCCCTGGCAACAGCTAATTTAAAAAAAAGTTAAATCCTGAAAGAAAAGAGAAATGGAAACAATAATTGTGCCATATAGTGTATATACCATCTGTTTAGAATATATTTCTAAACAGAGTGCTCCACTTAGTTCTGTGTGGGTGTAAAAGCTGAGGCTAGAGGGAGCAAAGATTTTTTTCCTCTTAAATTTCACCCTTTCACCAGGATCAAGCATAAATTGGTCCTTGTACTCTGGCCAGACCAAAAGTCACCAGGAAGGGGAGATGCCATGCTGAGCTGGGATGGCTTAGAGGAAAAACACTTGAAAGAGTGTAGCAGTTCCTGTGTGCACTTCACTAGTGCTCCTGGAACATGGTGAGTGCTTCATGTACAATATAGCTAGAGGGTGCTGCTGAGGTGGCATGCTTCTGTACTCTCTCTTCCCATCATAGACTGTGGCTTAAAAACCATAATCTAGCACTATATGTGAGAAAGGCCAAATAAATAATGAGCAAGATATGATTTTCTTTAATCTACATTAAACTATTCATCCATCAGATTCACTATCCTGCCTCTTATACTTCAGAGGAAGGAACATATCCCTCTCCCAAGTACCTGTAGCCAGTGGTGGAATGCTGTTTGTAGGTGGAAAACACTTTCTTCTTGAACGAGTGATGCTTAATTCAGTGGTTAGTTCAGTGAATCACAATTTTTAGATGGCATTTCCCAGTATTTAGTTTTTTATATATTTTTATGATAGTATATTTTAAATACTGCATATATTTCAGCAACAAAGAGAAGGTAAAACATAGAGGAGGAGAATCAAACTCAGCAGTGACCTCAGGGAAGCTGGAGATGAATTCACCTCAGGCTTGCTCAGATCTTAGACCTGTTTGCTTTTTGTCGTCATGTGTAGAATTAAGTTTTATCACATGAATGTTCAAGAAAATAAAATTTGAATTCACATTTCAGTATTTGTGCCATAAGTGCTTGCACACTCTTGTAGTCAGGAGTTAGAAAAACAACCTGGTGACTTATCTGATCAGTTACAAGTAATCACAACACATTTTGATATACTGCTCAATACTCCTGGGGGAATTCTGTGCCAAAAAAATAATAATTCTACACACAATATTTTAAATTCTGCATATTTTATTTGTCAAAATAATGCAATATAATCACTCCAGTTTCAATTATTTTGGTGATTTATTTGAACTACAATAGAATGGATGGAGAATGGGAATGGGGCACATTTGAGGAAATCCCTAAACCCACTTTGTCTAATAGTCATGAAGTAGATGTGACCCCTTTTGGGGTGCCACCAGATGTGCTGGGGTCCCACTGGTCCTACCAGCCTGGGTTTCCCTTGCACTGCGTTCCTGTGCCAGGCTTTCAAGCCCCTTTCCAGCACACACCCAGACGGGGCCACACCTAGCTGCAGACACAGACTGAAGTCAGCTCTGTGTAGGAGGATTCAGCTAGGGGAATTGCCAGCACTCCAGTGCACACACCGTCTGGAGTGTAAACACCAAATAATATTGTCTTGTGCTGTACAGACAGATCTCTACAACGCAAGCTCATAAAAATCACCCCCTCCTGCAATGTGGAGGGAGATATGCACAGCTTTCCCCCAGCCTCCCCCAATATGATGCACAAACTGTGTTTTGGAATAAACAAGAAATAAGTTTATTAACTACAAAAGGTAACTTTTAAGTGATAATAAGGGATAGCAAACAGAACAAAGCAGATTACCTTAGTAAATAAACAAACTGCAAACTGAGCTTAACACACTAGATAGGTAAAATATCAATTAGCAGATTCTCACCCTGAGCAATAAACAGGCTGGCAGCTTCTTAAGGCACAAGTTGCCTTGGCTTTCCCAGGTTTTCATACACAGGCTAAAAATACTTCTAGCCTGCGATCATCACTTCCCACAGTTCAGTTTGTTCCTCAGGTGTTTCCAGGTGTGCTGTTGTAGGGAGAGTGAGGTCCCCCCAAAATGTCATTCCCCCCCTTTTGTATCTTCTCTCCACTTGCTGGAAAGCTCTTTTGCTGTGACCTGGGTCAAACAGTTCCCATTGTGTAGTGCTATTTGAGAGGTTTCTATTGTACACAGTTCCTGGGGTAATCCTTGTGCTTGTCTGAATTTCCTAAAAAAGCCACTAACATTGTGTGGCCTTTTTACTGTCTTACCTGAAAAGGTGCTTGTGGGTGTTTTCAACCTCAGGACATGTTTCAGCAACACATACATAGCCAAACTTCATAACTTCACATACAATGATAGCACATACAAACTAATGAGATATTGCTGTCTAACAGATCAAGACTTTTAGAATGACAAATCACAAGGCATACTTTGTATAAGACATATCTTAATTACACAACAGTGGTGAATATTGGAGTGCCAGGGTGTCACAGTAGGTTTGACCATTTATTATCTGGTTATTAGTCAACAAATCTATGCAACCATATGCTCAGTATTACATCATAGGCAACTGAAGAACAGGTGAGGGCTGAGGAATCAAACTCCTAATTTATATTGGCTACTGTCCATCTCCAGAAAGGTCAGTAGTAAACAGTTCATGGCACACATTTTGGTAAGAAATTTTTTCAGTCCAAAAATTTAGACCAGTTAAAATCACTAAAGCATTTATAAGGCCATACTGTCATTTACAATAAAGCTCCTTTACACCACTCTGGCAATGTAAAGGAGCCTTAAAACTTTTACATCTGTTTTATGCTCCTGGGGGAATTAATTAAGAATGGGAACAATTCACTAACAACAATGACAACAACTAGGCAGGCAGGCTGCTACATTTTGCTCTGCCTGAGGGGACAGAGCCTGCCTCACACCTACTTCCAAACACCCCAAAGCCCTGCCCCTGCAAACTGGACCTGCCGCAATCGTGAGCCAGAGGGACAGTGTCTCTCTGGCTCACTCGCACACCCAGCTCCTCCCCTCTGGTGGTGATTGACATCTCCCCATGCATAATACAGGTTTGATTGGTGTGACTCCACTGAGATCACTGGAGTCACACTATGAAATTGGTGTAATGGGGTGGAGAACCAGGCTTAAGATCTTCATAGCTAAAAAATGGACAATGCTATCTTTTCTGTAAGGATAATAAATAGAACTGGATCTGGAATGTATTATTGGATATGGGCATTGGTTCAGGCCCATTTCCAGTGGCAAGATGTTTGTGAAAACCGATGTCTTTTTCAATTCTCTTTTCCGTATTGATAGTGTAATATATGGATACTTAGAAATTAAATCCAATATTTAATCTTTAAGTGGTTGATTTAAAGATTTTTCGGTTAAATAAACTTCAACTTTTTTAAAATGTGTTTTCTGCTTCCTCCCCAACATATTCTATTCTCAGTCTAAGTGGTTATTGAGGGGGAGAGCAAATGCTGTTTATGAGGACATCTTGAGAGAATAAGAACCTCTTCAGTATGAAGAGTTTTGAGGACATATGCTACTGCCATTTCATTGCATTATTTCAGTTACAGGTTTTCTTTCTGTTGAAGTGACTTGGAAATATTTGTAGAACAGCAATTTTTAAAATTCTGTTAAGGTAGGACATTAGGTACACTTCTAAATCTAGAATGATACTTACTCATCCTGGCCTCACAGCTAAGGAGTAGGGGGCATGGATCAACATTCACGTCTCACTCCCCATCAATAACTGGCCTGGGCCAGGGAAGGTAATGATCCAACCAATGGACCAAATTCTGTAATGAATCCTGGTCATGTGCCATCTGAGACACGTTTTGCATACACTAAGGGTACATCTATGCTATCCGCCAGATCAGTGGGTAGTAATCGATCTATCGGGGATCGATTTATCGCGTCTCGTCTGGACATGATAAATTGATCTGCGAATCGACGCCTGTACTCCACCTCAGCAGGAGGAGTAAGCAGCATCAATGGGGAAGCTGTGGCAGTCGACTCGCCGCCGTGAGGACGGCCAGGTAAATCGAACTAAGATACTTCGACGCATAGCTGAAGTTGCTTATCTTAGATCAATCCCCCTCCCTAGTGTAGACCAGCTCTAAGAAGAAGAGCTAAGGAGTGATGCAAAGCCACTTTATTTCAAAATCTGAGACATACAAATGTCTCCCAGAGGTCCCAAGTATGAAGAGGCTGCTTAATACTACACCCCTTTGTGGGATGCAGCTAACTCCAGATTGCTGTCTTTGCGGGATCATGGGTAGAACTGAAATTCTGCTGATCATAATGTGGACAATGCTGATCCTAACATGGACCATGTGAAAGTGGAGGAAGTTTCCTTTGTTCCCCTACCCCATCTCTACTGTGCACCAGGTTAAGAGCTAGGAAAAATCTAGCCTTCTGTTATGTATTTCTCACTATCAGTACCACAGTTCACTGAATATTAATTTAGCATTGGATTGCTGTTCAAATATGGACATTCAAGCTTGCTCCCAGCAGGATCGTTCTACTAAGCTACCCTTACCTTGCACTCCTTAGTTCAAGCCTCAGGCATTTTAGAGCTGAACTTGATTAGGATTGATGAGCCCTGCTTATGCAATAACCCTGAAGGTTATTAGTTCCTTTCAGATGATGGGAATAAAATGCCACTTGATTTTCATCCTGCAATCTGTTACATTATCACAGATAGACATGAAAAGGACAGCTCTCATTGCCATGACTCATTCTGACTGAGATAATATAAAAAACCTTTTGCATCTGTGTGTCAGGTACTCATTGATTAGTTTTCATTAAACTATCAGATCTGAGATTAAATTAGTTTTGGCAAAATCCATTAACATTTTTCTGTTTAAACTGTATTCTCTTGGAGGACTTCAGTTACTACAGCCATTAATGATTGCTTGTATTGTGTAGCTTTCATTTAGCAGCTACTAGCTAGACAGAAGCATAGATAATAGAGATGGAAAAGGCTTACCTAGGTAATTTAGTGCATCTCCTTGCCAAAAGCAGGATTTTTCCTTAGTGTTTCCTAGAGCTTTATGCAGGAATCCTAGGTTTTAAAAGTCCCACCTTATTCTCTTGCACTTTCCTGATGGTGCTGAAGGTGAGTGGAGAACAGGTTTCTTTCAGACTGGGTTAGATTTTGAAGGATGGGCTAGGCTCTGAATTGCTGTAATACTACCTCTCTCTGTTTTCCATAAAGCTGGGTGTGGTGGGAGTACAGTCTGCTGCAACTGAAAAGTTGATTGTTAAATGCTAAAGACCTGGGGCCTGAATCACCACTTTGAATTCTGGTAAACTGCAGTGATACAGTAATGAATCATGCCCATGTTCTGTAAGCCTTCTGTCGCGTTCCTTCCACACTCCCCAGTATTACCAGGTGGAGGAGAAAGAATGGACAAAAGCTGTTAAGGACAAGAAATTAGGATTTTAAAGTTGTGGTCTGGAACTGTGATGGGGCCCCGGTGTTGTTGATAGCAGAAGAGTGGAGATATGGCAAAAAGATTGGTTTGGGCTATGTTTTGAATGTCCAGCTGTAGGGTTTTTCTTTCTTTCTTTCTTTCTTCTTTTTTAAATTATATAGTTTTCGCAGTGCAAACATCTCTTTTAAAATTGGTTTATAATATTGTAATAACTCAATTTTTTTTGTAATAATTAAAATGATATATAGACATAGTAGTAAAATGCAGAAAACTATTGTAAGAAATACAGTAATGTCCTCCAAAATTATTGCAGTTAGAGCTGGCAAGTCCTTCTGCTGGATCCCTAAACCACCTTCAGCACTTGCAGAATTCCATTGTACTGATCACATCAAGGAGTAAATTATGTCTTCATAGGACATTAGTTCTGACAGAGCATCACTTCTTCTAGTACAAGAGCTGATTGATCTTAATGTGGTGGTGTTTATAATTAGCAAGTTAACTATTAAGTTCATTGTTTATAACCAATTTACACTAGTATCTTGCTAGTTCCTTGTGTCCCTGGTCTGTCTTTATATTCAGTCTTAGTGGCATATGCACCGACTTACTCAGATCTGGGTGCTCAATCCCCGGTGGCTAGGGTTGCCAATTTTGGTTGGAGGTATTCCTGGAGGTCTTGTCACATGACGTAATCTTTAAATTAAAGATTAATCTTTTATGTCTAGAAATTCCAGGACAATCCTGGACAGTTGGCAACCCTAACCCCCCTTCACCCCAGGCCCTGCCCCCACTCCACCCCGCCTCTTCCCTGGCTCTTCCTGGCCCCACTCCTCCCCCTTCCCCAGAGTGCCTCCTGCATGCCGCTGAGCAGCTGATCATGGCAGGTGGTAGGAGGAACTGATTGGCAGGGCTATGGGCAGGAGGGCTGCAGGGGGTGGGAGAAGTGCTGATCTGTGGGGCTGCCAGTGGGTGCTCAGATTGTTGACTATATCTTAAGTGTGGACATCTACCTCTGGTTCTTGAGCATTTGTGTTTTATGCTTCTAAGTGATGGAATTATTTGTCTTTATGGCTGATTCTTCTTTTTTTTTTTTTGGTCCATTGTGGGGGCTTTTGCTCCTTTCTCTGAAGTGTCTGATGCTGGCCAGTATCAGAGAAATGATGTTGGACTAGAAGGACTACTGGTCTGATCCACAACAGCAATCCTGTATTCCTCAGTACTGTATTAGCAATAGGGTTAAATCTACAAAGGACATAGGTATTATAATGCTCAGCATTGTGAGGCCTAACTTTTAGGTACTCTCCTGCCCAGTGGAATTCACAGTCCTGATTTAGGCACCCAGACTCTATATACAATGCATGGGTCAAATTAGACACCTGGGAATGGGATTCACAGAAGCCAGCAAAATAAGTGGGGAGCCACAGAACTATCCATTAGGGAATGCTGAGGAGAGGGCTGGGGTCTAAGCCCCATGGTAGTTATGCACTCTTCTCAGCTCAGGATTTACAAACATGAACATTTATGTTCACAGCATACTACTGGAAGTTAGATAAGAACATTAAACATTCTTGACCAGGAAGGTTGCAAAACAACATTACCTTATTTCTTATAATTCAGAATAACACCCTAGAACTCCAAAACAGAGACAGGCAAAGCAGGTTGCTCTGTAAAACAGAGAGGCCCAATTCACCTCTCTTTTTTCTAGGCTTGCTGTAGGCTAAACTGACTCTGCATGCTTCCCTACAGAGCTCCCTGCCCACAAGCAGGACCAGGAAAACCCTGTGAATGTAAAAAGATAAATGACAATTTAAAGTATTCAATACACCACAGTGAACTCACTCCTGAAGTTAGGTGCCTAATCCAGGGCAGCCATTTAATCACAAAAGAGATATCTCCTCCCGCCCCATTGGAGCCAATAACTGAGGGACAGGGTGCTCACCTGGGATGGGGCAATACTGTTTTCAAATTCCCCACACTGCCTGATGTGGAGCAGGGATTTGAACCTAGGTGTCCCTTAACCCAGGAGAGTGTCTTAACGACCAGGTTATTGGGTGTTCTGGGACATACACCCACACATATGTCTCATGCTAGCCAGCCCACCTGCCCACCCCCCAAAATTCCTGATCTGGTTGTCCCTAGCTGTCTTGTGTTGGGGTGGGCATGCTCTGAGAATGCCTACTGGATTGGATCCCACAGGCGAGACAGGTGGTAGAACATCCACTGGGGCTTAGTCGAGGGTTCTGGGCAGCTTAGTGGCATCAAGACTCATGTGGTTTTGTGCATGCCCACCTGAAGAATTTAGGTGCCTTCAGGGTTAGGCAGCAGCTGAGAGAAGGTTTTGGGGATCTTGATGCATAGATGTTGGATGTAGGCACTTAAAATGTCATTTAGGTGCCTCAATCCCTTTCTGGATCTAGCCTCTACTGCCTGCAGAAGACACCCCCTGCTTTATACAAGACACTGTTTTGCTTCTTCCTGTGATTGCCTGTTTCCTGCTCTGCTAACATAGGATCTGTTTAGCTTCTCATATTTTATAAGTAACATGGTACATAATGCTGTCTCATTTAGTAAAGCTCTGCACCATAGGGGTCTTGACACATAATTTAGGATGGCATATTACAAGAGCCCATGCCTACCTCATACGAGTGCATAGACTGTATAAATGTATTATTTGTACTACATCAGCCTCTCTGGGCCCCTGTGATGGATTGGGGACCCATTGTGTTAGGTGGGCAGGAGACTGCAACATTTGTACCTTTGCTGTTTTCTCTTTGAGGCTTTTAATTAAGTGTTTTATTTTCATTTGATATTAGTACTATAAGTCATGCTGAAGTGCTTGCATTAAAGACACTATAAAACAAAGTGATTGAACTAAGTATTGAAATGTTTTATATGACAATATAATATACCATGCCATTGTACACCTAAAAAAAATATGGAAAACGTAATTTTGAAGCTACTCAGTTTGTCACTTTTTGTAATGGTTGCTCTTCTGTAACTAAGAAACCCAATTCCCCCTAGAGTTTTCAGAACTATTTCTGATCCACTCAATCAGCTACAAAATGTAAGTAATTTCTCCATGTCTTTGGTATCTTTTTATCTTTAAGGCTATATCATGGGAAAGATTAAGATTGCATAACGGTTTCCATTTTGACTATTTTAATTTCTCAAAACTTTCATTTCATGGCTGAAATTTTCTGTTTTTGATTTCTTAGAGAAGAGAACTTATTTCAATAAAGATTCAGTAGGGACATTATGACAGTGAAAATTAGTGTAAAAGAATAAAAATATGTTGCAGGATGCCATAAATGTATCACGTTTAGGAAAAATGTATATTTCGTCCTAGTTGGGACATGGTATATGATTATGTAATTAAATACTTTGTAATGTATATGCAAAAAAGTACAGAGTTAAGCCTGTACCTACAACCTTAATGCTGGTATTTCAAATGCTTAACAGTGAACACATAATGTTCTGTTAATGTTTTGTTGTATGTAATTCACCTTGGCTAAAAATTAGTTTTGTGACAGTGCTGTAGACCCTGCAGTATTCTCCTCTCCCTCTACTGCAGGCCGGCACAACTCGAAAAGCAGTGAGGGCCAAAACCCGCCGGCCCCGCCGAAGTGCCGCCCAGGCTCCCCAAAACACATCCCCCGCCCAACACAAACACAGGGGCTGCAGGGAGCCCGGGGAGGGGGGAGAGGGGGGCAGCGTGATAGGGGCCAGGGAGGGGGAAGGTCCCTGGACCACGGAAGGGGGCAGCAGTCAGGGCAGGGCAGGTGCAACACACACACATGTCTCCCTCGGGGATTTCCTGGCTGCCCACAGACAGTTCAAACCCTCCTTCTGGATCACTACGGAGGCTGCCCTGGGACCAACCAGCGCCCCAAGCGAAGGGGGGGTTTGAGGGGGGTCTCGGCCCAGTTGTCCCCCCTCCCCGAGCCAAGGCTCGGGCCCAGGCTGGGCGCCCTTCCCCTCGCTCAGCACTTACTGGCACTGCCTCATGCCCAGCGTTTCCCAGCTCAGTGGGCCCCAGAAGTGAAGCACCCCTGTACGCCAGGCGGGGGGAGTGGGAGACAGAGACACATGCAGTTCTGGCCATTAGGGCGGTTGGAGCTTGGTGCGTGTGGGGCTGTGAGGCGGACCCCCCCCCCCAGGGAGGGGCAAGCCCAACAGCCCCACCCCGCCGCTTGCCCACTGGCCTCACAGTGAGCCCGTGTGAGCTGCATGTTGTGCAGGTCTGCTCTACTGCTTTCCCCCTATCCACTAGGCCAATAACCCCTGTCAAAGAAGGAAATTAGGTTGGTTTGGCATGATTTATTCTCGACAAATCTGTGCTCGTTATTCCTTATTACTCTTTTATCCTCTGGGTGCATACCAATTATTGTTTAATCATTTGTTCCAGTATCTTTCCAGTCATTGAAGTTAGTCTGACTGCTGTATAATTCACTGCTTCCCCTTTGTTCCCCCTTTTTAAGATAGTACTATGTTTGCCCTTCTCCAGTCCTCTGGGACCTCACACATCCTCCATGAGTTCTCAAAGATTGTTTCAGCTAGTTCCTCAAGTAACTTAGGGTGAATTTCATCAAGCCCTGTCAACTTGAATGCATCTAATTTATCTAAATATTCTTTATCTCATTCTTTCCCTATTCTGATATGAGTTCCTTCCCCTTTGGATGTAAACTCTGTCTAAAAAACACTAAAATAATAATTATGGGCTATCCCTTTAGTGATTTCTGTGGAGGTAGGATGGGGTGTTCGTCCAAGAGGCAGGTAAAACGTGGGGAATGAGATTTCTCAGCTACCGAAACTCCTTTTTTTAATATTCATTTTGTGCACTTTGTTTCAGATTTTGGAATCCAAACATGAATATCAGCCTCCAGGCACAGTCCTACTGTACTGTATTTGTCATTTACATCCTGTCAATGTGTGTTAACTAAGCATTCAATTCAACACTCGTTGTAATGAATTACTTTTTCATTGATTTCATAAATATTGTATTTTAATAGGTGTTCTGCTATAATTTATCTCTATTACTCAATTTGATGAACTGATAGGAAATTACAAAATGTGACACAACAATACACATTCTCCCTTCAGTGGAATCATATTGAATATTTCATCTTACTTGGAAAATGTTTGTAGAATATTTCATTAGATTTCCAATTTATTTTATATTTTCCGGCATAATAAAGAAATGGTTAGAAATCTAATATGTAGCCTTGACTGAATAAGATATTAGCACTATTGTTAACAATATGAATATTGATTATACTGATATCTTACCGTTGTTAAATTAAGTTCTAATGTATTGTCTATCAGTAGAAGTAAAAATGTAAGCATAGCATAAAAATATCATACCATCTGGTGAAGCTGTAATGCTGGAAACCATGAGGAAGGATTCTCTAGAAAGCACATAATCAAAAATATTAATAATGCACATTAATAATCCTTTCTGACTGAACTGCAGCTTCATTCTGTCCCTTGGGTGTTCACGGTAGGAAGAATAGAAAATGGAAAAGTCAGGGTATTCATTTTCATATTTGCCAACTGTACTCGTTGCTCAGGCGTACACTGCAGGATTACTAGTAGTCACCAAATGACATTATTAGAAATAGTCTTATATGCTGTTTTTGCAGCTATTTTGGAGAAATGCTTGTTGTGAGGTCTGGTGCAGTTCTTTTGGGAAGGTGTTTTAGGAGACCGTAGTCTGTGTTTGTTCTCTGCCTCAGTCGGGGTGAAAGTAACCTAAAGGACTGATAGCCCTGGGCAAGATATATGATGTGGGGAACACACAGAGACATGTAGCACAGAGGATGTGAGGATGGTGATCAAGAGCATGGGTGCACAGTTGAGGACCTGGATAGAGATCACAGGGAGAGAGCACTGAAGTATTACCAACTCCAAATGTTTCAGAATCACGAGTCAGACCCTCAAAAGTCCTGAGATTGTCTTAAAAAAATCTCACGTCTTTTAGAAAAAGTCATTTTTGCTTGTCTTCTGATATCCTTCTCTGCTAGTGGGAAGTTGCCCAATGCCAATTTGAAGGAGATCGTCTCTTATTCAAAATCAAAACTTGAATACACTCAAATAGTGGCTCCCCTCAGTCTGCGTACTTCTCTCACATTTCTCTGTATCCCTTCAGTCTGTCTCATACTTCCCCCATTCCTCTAATTCCTAATAGTTTGCTAGTACATACCCCCCCATGCCTGTTTCCTCCATAGCCTCATCCCCCGTACTTCCACATTCTCTTGGTCCCTGTCTGGTCCTCACATTGTGACTAAATAGCCACTATCTTTTCTGAAGGCAGCCTGACTTTAGTCCTAGTGAGCACTGGTGGCCATTTTAGCTTGGGGATGCCTCCGAAGATGGTAGCCACTTTGGATAAGGGCACAGCTACATGAGATTGAAATCAGAAATCAGAAAATAGTGTAATGAATCTGCTGTCTCATTACTGCTACTACCACAATCCTGCCACCAAAGGAAAGCACAGCCTGAGGTCAGAGGGACCAGACTCAGGAAGAAGCCAGAGGATACATATGTATGGGAGACCACAGTGTAGAGGGAAAACCTGAAAGCAGACAAACTGGGAGTTGGGGCTGGAAAGCCTGAGAGCTGGACAGACACACCCAGTTGCAGGCAGGGAGCCAGAAATAGCAGCAGGACACAGCTAGAATCTGCAAGCAGGAGGGCACTGTGGAGGGGTTACACTGGGACGCCGTAACTTTCATACTGCTGGACTGAACGGCCCTGAGGGGCTGGGTCGGGAACTGTTGTGTTTTATCGATCTTTAATTGTTACTGTGAAAGCATGTGTGCCTAGGGTATTTTCACCTTTTATTTCTAGCATCTCAGTTATGCAAAGTGAGAGTGTTTATGGGAATCCAAGCACTAAAAGCATGGGGGCCATAGAGGTTGGAGTGCCTGTAGTGCTTGCCAATAAGAGCATGTACACCCAACACATTGTCTGACATCAGAGGGGACTGGTGTACCACAACACTTGCATCAACACCCTGCAGTGGGGTCAGTTACAGCATCATGACAATGTTTTTACCTTTTAAACAACCAACCAAGTATAGGAAGACTTTTGATAAAATCATGAGAATTGGTAATACTACCCTGGTATACAGATACCAGTACCATCTGTACCCGGAGCACAGATGAGAGAGAGAAAGGTGGAAGAACTCTGAGATAAGGAGAAACAGATAAAAACAGGGAACATGAGGTGATAGCGTAAGCCTCAAATGACTCCATCCAAACTCATAGTGGAGACAAAGGGGGGTAAGCCCCAAATGTCACCCCCCAGAAGACAGAGACAGAAACCCTGAAGAGCTGTTTGTTGTGGTGGTGCAGGAGGAAAGCAAACATCCAGGCTCCTCCTCGGCTAAGAAATGGGGAGTGTTTTCTGGAGGCCTTGACTGGGACAGTGAGATGAGGGATGCAGGGAGACTGTGGAAGATGATCCAGGGAGATGGAAGACCGAGGCAAGATGTTAAAAAGGACAAAGGTGATAGAGAGATGAAGAAGAAGAGTGCCCCATGCTGCTTCCTATTGCAAAGAAGAGCAAGCAGGGGAGAATCAGGAAGGAACCTCTAACTTTAAGTGGAGACAAAGAGGAGAGGAAATGCCCCTTGAACAAGCTAAACAGGAGGAATGGGTCTGCTATCCTCCCCTAACAATGCCTGAAGAAACAGAAAGCCATTTGGGTTTGCCCTGCCCTCAAGAAGATAATTGTAGATAGCAAGCAGCTGTTGTAAGAGGCAGTTTGTTTAAGGTAGTTGACAGGGGGCCCCGTGGAGGCTCTGGTAGACTTGACAAAACCTAGCATCTGCACCTCTGAATGCTTATCTAAATCCCTAGGCTTCTGAGTGCCTGGAAAGTAAAATATATGAAACTAATTAAGAACTCTGGTGAATTTTAAAACAGAAGGTGTTATAATATATTATAAATTCAATTAATATGTTGGATATATTGTATGGTGAATCCTTTTTTCTATTAAACTAATAGTTTATGATTCTCCCTCTTCCCAAAATGCTACACTTTCATACAGTAGATTATCAATATATTAAGCAAACCTGAATAACTTCATTCATATCTTCTTGGCTGTCTGAAGGAGCATGTTACATGTTTGCACACTGTATTAAACCTCTTAGATTCAGTACTGCAATTGATAAGTTAAATAATTAAAGATGCACTTTACATTTGAGTCTGAATATGAATCTGTCACAAAACTGCTTTCAGAGGCATGGATGAAACTCATAAGGGTTAGAGTTTGGCTCAGATTAGTATCCCAAAATTTGGATTGTTATCCAGACTCTCTAGATGTCTTCTGCCTGTATTAGTGCACTGAAAAGTTTGAGAGGAAAAGACTCCTTTATGGTATTCTAGCACTTTGATTTCTAGTTCTTACTGAAACCAGGAAGTTCCAAAACACAGAGAGACAGACACACAAAATCAGGTTTGGGAAAACGGATGGATGAAAGATAATGAGTCTCTTCTCTAGTTGCAGAGCTCCCAATTCCTCCCTTAACTATTTTGCAAACTTATGAAAAACTTTTTGAACGTATGAAAAAAATTGACTGTACATTCTCAATATGCAGTCCTCAAAAGCTAAATATGCTGCTTTTAAGGAAGACTATTTTCATATCAAATTTCACTTTTTAAAACCCACCCACAAGAAACTTGCATTGAGGCTCTTTAATTTATATATATATAGAGAGAGAGAGAGAGAGAGAGCAAGCGCGAGCGCGCTAGGATTTTTATATTTACAAGGCAAATGTCTTTGCCTTCAAAAATAGCTGAAACAAATGAGATCAAAGCTTCCAAAATTAATCACCTTAGGACAGGCAACAGTCAAGATAAATTTCAGTTACAGAAATGAAATTTTCAGAAGGATTTGAAGGAAATGAAAACAAAGGGTTTGAATTATACCAGGTGTTCTCTCCCCCAGTTTTAGCTCCTGTAAGTCCAGTTGGCATTTTTAAACTCTTTGGGGCATGAATAGTCATAATTTAATAAATGCATTTTAACTACTGACTACAATATGAAGAAGCCTGCCATCTGTCGAAAGTGTTGCTTCTTTCATCATGCATCAGTTGGAATTCATGCAAAAATCTGTGTGTGTCTAAACCTTGTATCTGCTGCATCTACAGTAGAACCTCAGAGTTGCAAACATGAGAGTTCTGAACTGACCAGTCAACCACACACTTCATTTGGAATTGAAAGTACGCAATCAGGCAGCAGCAGAGAGGGAGACACACCTACACAAAAGGCAAATATAGGACAGTATTATGTTAAATGTAAACTAGTAAAAAATGGAAGTTTAAAAAAAGATTTGACCAAGCTAAGGAAACTGTTCCTGTGCTTGTTTCATTTAAATTAAGATGGTTAAAAGCAGCATTTTTCTTCTGCATAGTAAAGTTTCAAAGCTATACAATGATCAATTGTAAACTTTTGAAAGAACAACCATAATGTTCAGAGTTATGAATATTTCAGAGTTATGAACAACCTCCATTCCTGAGGTGTTCATAACTGAGGGTCTACTGGATATAATTAAAATATTTATTGTTTAGAAGTGCAAATAAAGAATCCATATTCCAAACTGTCAAGCAATGTCATTTACAGCACAGACTGAGAGAGCGAGCAATGTTTTCAAGAACACAGCAGGTCAAAAGTCGAGAAATTTTGTGTGATATAGATTGTCAAACAAACTAGCTTCCTAAAGACTGAAAAATGCAAGAGAGTGAACTCCAAGATATACAATGGGTGACCGAAGGATCTATGGCTATTTGTTTTGTAAAGGGTAGTCACATTTTTTGTAGGCTTGGATTTAAACTAAAATCTTAAGGTCTTGAAAGGGTCTTGAAGGACTTTGTGCTCCAAGCAAACCTGTGACCAACAGAGTTTTCCACTCTCAGCCCCAAAAGAAGGCATCTCTGAACAGACATGAATTCTGGCTACAGCACATCAAAGTTGTTTTGAGCGGTAGATTATTTTTAATGATCTTTTCCTACTTGATGAAACTTCACAACCTATCAACATTTTACATGGGAAAGCCCTCAGAAAGTATTAGCCTGCATAAATCTGAATGTCTCTTAAGCTAACAGATGATCAGAAATCTATTAGGAAGAAAGAGGAATGTTGAACCAAAATGCAGAAGACCCACCTTAATTGAAGGTTAATACTGATATTTGCTTATATAATCATCAGAGGCTTTTCTTGAAAAGTGGATGAAGATAAATGAACCTTTACTTGGAGCTTGACGTCTTTCGTTGGCTCACTGGTGAAAGATTGTAGTTGCAGTAGATTGAAAGGAATGTACCCAACTGCAAATTACATGAATTTCTTAACCCGTTCCTTTGGAAGAAAAATTAAGATAAACGAATAATCTAGGAATCTATAAAAAAGAAATAAACTTTGACAATGACTGAAGAATGCACAAGGAGGCAACTGATGTTATTTTTCCTCATGTACTGGAAAGGTTTTGTCCTATAGGACCCCAGCATTTTTTTCAAAACATTGTTTAATCATGAGTAAAATCCTGTGGATTTTATCCTCCTGATTTCAGGACTTGTTCAACATATTTCTATTTAAAAAAATCTGTAAGGCCCAGGGAAGATGTTTTGAAACAGCTGGGTGGGTCCTTAATTTGTCTTCCTTTTATTTTAATAAGATTTGCATGATAATGATGACAATGTCACGCACATGTTTAAAATCCATCAAGTGATATCTTTTCAGTGCTCATGAAAGTGAAAGACTAATCCATGCTTTAAAGATGATCTTTGATGGATCAAGTGAGATGAAAGATGGATAAGAGCACCAGGGGTAGATATCATAGGCTGTACCTGACTGATTTCACTATGCAGACTTGTACTGGAGGCAAAGAAGTGGTTCTTTTTTTCTTCATCCATAGACTCTGCGAAGTCTCAGGCAGTGGATTTGTTTTGAATGATTGGCAGCTTGGCTAATCCAAGCAGCCTTGGCTTGGTGGCTGATTTGAATTCCTCCTATTATGAGGAAATGTCTCATTAGTTTTTGGATAAAAGTGAGTGGTTTCAGGTCAGGCTGTCTGCTTTTGAGAATGCAAACAGGATCCAGAGGAAACGACTTAAGTCTTCTCTGAATTTAGGCTGGTGACATTTACTGAGGTACAGGAAGTTTTGAGAGTACTTTGGTACGCAAACTATTTTTTGGATCTTCCAGGCTGGTGAATGTTATGGGGGAAGAACTGGGTTTTATTGCTGATGGAGACTGTCAGCAGCTACTTTAACAAGGGTAGATGGCAGGTCTCTTAAGGAAGCTGCTGTGCAGCCTTTTCTCAAGAAAACGTCACTTTAAATTGACAATCTGGTTAACTATCATCCAGTATCCAATCTTCCTTTTCAGATAACATGGTAGCTAATACCTAGATGCCTTTGAGTACTTTGAACCTTGTTACAAGGGTGCAGTCCTTGGAAAGCACAGAGGTTAGAAAGGTAGCATGGATTGATAATAACTGCCTGATGATGTATAGTAATCCGGTACCCATGTTAATATTGTTAGATCTAGTAGTTGCCTTTGATCATGAGATGATATTGACTTGCCTGTGCACTACAGCAGGAGTGGATGAGGTTGCTCTCAGACAGTTCTTTCCTGCTGAACATTCATAGGGGGTTGGTGTTGGGCAGCTGCTCACCATTTCCAACAGTGCTCTAATGAGCGGTCCTTTGGGATTTCAGCTTTCCTCCCTTCATAGCATGGAGTATATGGGGCCACTGGGAAAATTAGGGAGGTGGCATAGGCTGTAGATATCCAGTTTTGTCTCTCTGATCTGACCTAGTCATAACTGAGGAATTCCTTTCCCAGTGTGTGGTTGAGACTGGGGAATAGAGCTGGATGAACCTCAATCCAAATTAGACTGAGGTGATGTTGGTAGTTGGGGAGAAGTGACCATAAGTATGATGAGACTCACATCTGGCCCTGTTGTTGAGATGTGTACCTGAAATTCATTGCTAGAGTTTACTGTCTGGCGATATTATTGGATCACCAACTGCTTTTAAATGGCCATATAGTTTATAGGAAACCCTTATTTCATTTATGTTTGGCCTTGATCCTGTGACCCTTTCTCTCTGATGTGGATCTTGCTACTGTAACCTGTGCCTTTTTCAACTCAAAACTGGATCCCAGAGCATCCACTGCATGTGCTCACAGCAATATACTTAATAAGTGACTTACCCAATTCAGCAGCAGTTGATGTTGATGTTTCCAGGTTGATTTTAAGGATTAGCCCGATGCAGAGCCCATTGCAGTAATCTAATCTTGAGGTGACAAATGCATGGATTACTTCAATGTACTCTAGTACCTTGAGATACTTCTTCAAATCAACCTGGAAAGTTCAACTGATGCACTGTGCAGCAGCCTGGAGCACACAAAACATGTGCTCTGGTATCTGTATTGTGACCTGGCTGCCTATTGGCTTCTGGCTGATTCTGTCCCATAACTTCTAAATGATTTGGGACCTGCATGCTTGCGAGATCTGACTTTTTCACCATATCATACTGCCCCAATTGTGATGAGCAGATACTCTTGAGAGCCCCCCTCCATTGTCATAAGAGAGGGAACTGCATGCAAAGCATCCTCCACAGTGGAGCCTCAACTTTGCAGTCTAGTTTCCCCACTCTGAATTGCCTGAAACTTCAGGGTCTGCTATAAAGCCCACCTGTTTTCTCAGGCATCTTGAGAGTGAGGGATGTGGAAGGGTGGTGTTTGCGGTAAGGGAATAGTTTTGATTTCATAGCCAGTTAATTTTTTCAGATATGGGGAACTGGGGAGGCTAGAGGGAGGGAAACAGCAGCTGGTTCACTTTCTTTTTGTGATTGTATTTTAAATTTATAGCGAGGGTGCCTGGGGCCTAAGATAAGCATCATGTATCTCAAATCCAAATAAATAATTACCCTGGCTAAAGCCATGCATAGTACTTTCCTACAGTGAAGCGGAGATGACATCCAGCTATGTCGTGGAAGTCAGGATTGTCAACAGACTGTAGAGGAAGCATAGCTAAGAAGCAGGAAATGAAGGGCTCCAGCAATGCAGTTAATTTATTACTTTATTTATTATTTTTATTACTGTAGTGCCTTACTCATAGACCAGGACCCTGTTGCAGCAGGTGCTGTACAAACACAGAGCAAAAATATGGTCTCTGCCCCAAACAGCTTACAATCAAAATATGAGACACGCAACAACAGATGGATACAGATAGACAGGGGAAAATGAGACAATATTGGTCAGCATGATAGGCAGAGGTATAACTGTAAAGTTTTTCATAGACATTGCAGCAAAGAAGAGGAATCCGAAAGAGCATAATCAGGTAGCTTTCTGGATGTTTAGAAAAGCTTCTCCCAAGCATGTGGGGCAGCATGGGAAATAATCACTATGGTGCTTGTTTGAAAATTTTACAAGTGGGTGATGGTGGTGGCTTCATTGGCTGATCAGAGGTAGGAGTCAACAGCTTGAGAATGAATGACAGATGATAGATAGAGGACAGGACCTGAAAGTGAAGACAGGCAACTTACATTTGTGACAGAAGGCAGGGAAGCCAGTGGAGGGATTAAGAGAGGGATAATGTGATCAAATCAACAGTCTAGGAAAATACTTGCAGTAGCATTCTGAATGGATATGAAGGGGAAAGCTTGCATTTTTCAAAGCCAAAGAAAAAGATGTTGCAGTAATTGAGATACATAAGAACTGCCATACAGGGTCAGACCAATGGTCCATCCGTCCCAGTATCCTGTCTCTGACAGAGGTCATATCAGAGCTTCAGGTAGGGTGTATAGAACACTGCTAGTGTTCCACCTCTGTCTTCCCCTCCTGGCTTCTGGAAATCAAAGATTTAGGGTACACCCAAGAATGGGATTGTCTCCCTGACTGAAGGGTTAAAATCCTTGTGCATTTTATATAACAGCCTGGTACATGGATTGTGCCATCTTTTTTCCAGACCCAAAGTCCAGAGTTTGGCAAAGAGACCAGAGGCCTAGCAAATAGTGATTACCCCAGCTTTCTCTTAGATAAACAGATAACCTTGCTTTGCCAAAATAAGGCTTGTCAGCAAATTGCCGGGTGTTTGGAGCTGAGAACTAAATACTTATGTCTTATTCAGAGTTGCAAATTGAACAAAGAATCCCTGTTCCTATTGTGTTAGTTTCTTCTGTAGGGAGAGGTTCTTCCCACAGATCCAACCTTGACTTTATGAAAGGTTGGAACATGTCAGTATAAGATATGGCATCCTCCTACCTCCCTTTCCCAAGGACCAATGCCTGCCTTAAAACACAAAGGAGACAATCTTTATTGCTATATACTTTCACTGTTTATTTGATTTAACCCCTAGGACTGTACCTGTTGGACAGTCAGAGGAGTTGCTTCATTCCTATGGACTCCAAATTGAATTCAACTTGCTAACTTGAGACAATTGGGGGAGACATTATGTAACCTGTTAACCATTGGCTACTGTGCTATTTTGTCTTGCTATAAAACCTATCCGGGGGTGTGGAACTGCCTACATCGTCTCTTTCCCCCGCCCATAGAAAATCCATATATTCTATTGTAATCAATTGATTGACAGTGTCTCTGAGCCTAATAAGCCAGGTGACACTCCGCCAGCGCTGTGAGTAATAAACTCATATGCTTGACCTCTACATGGTGTGGATTTATGTCCCTTCACTGACCATCTTTTCTAATAGCCAATGATGGACGTATCCTCCATGAACAAGTTGTACCTTTGTCCTTCATTACATCCCATGTCAATGAGTTCCGCAGATTAAATTGTGCAGTGTATGAAAAAGTACTTCCTCTTGTTTGTATTAAACCTATTAATTTCATTGGAGTGCCCCTGGTTTTTGTATTGCAGGAAAGGGTAAATAACACTTTTTCCCCTCTCTTTTCTAAGCCAAACAGTCCTAATCATTTTAGTCTGTATTCACACCGTACACACTACTGTCATTTGAAAACTCATAATTTGCTGGTCAGTATTGTCCTTATAAAATATGTGTGACAATACTATATGTGAACTTATAACATTCCCTTGTATGGTGTTAACACATGAACCAAATCCCATAGCCCTGCCAAAGCAGAAGTTGGCAAACAGTTCTCCTACACAAAGGAATGTGTGCTTGCCTTAATTTGTATTTAAGCAGTAAAGGACTAATCAAGCAGGAAGGGAAACAAAGGAAGCTCTAACAGGTGGAAAAAATAACTGGAAACATCCTTCCACACAGACTTTGTCTCCTAGTTCCCAGCTGGAAATGTTTTTCAAAGGGGGGATTGAACTATTAAAAAGGAGGGGCAAACACACTGCCCCCCTCTGCCCATGTTTTTCTCTGCACCTCAGAAGACAAAAGGAAAAAGTCACTTGACTTTGCGGGGGCAGGTTCTGACCTGAAAGTTTGGTAAGTAATCTCTTGGTTCATGTGGTGAGAAAGTTTCCTTTACAATAGGATAGTTTAAGTAGACACTAAAAAACATTTTATATTTACTTTTCTTGTAACTATTTCTGATTCTTATGTCTCATTACATGTACTCACTTAAAATCTATCTCTTTGTAATTAATAAACTCATTTTATTGTTTTTTCTAATCCAATGTGTTTAAATTGAAGTGTCTGGGTAATTCTATTTAAGATAATAGACTGGATTATTAGACTGATATATAAGATATAGACATATAAGACATATAGACATATAAGATAATAGACTGGCATATTATTCCTTTCAAGGAATACTGTACATAAAATATTTGTACTGTCTAGGAGAGGACTGGGCAGTAGAGGACATACATTTCTGGGAAAAAATCTGGGACTGGAAGTCTGTTGGGGTTACCCTACAGTATAACCAAGGTTGGTGAGAGCCAGGGTGTAACCGGCAGGCTGCAATTACACACAGACACTTAGAGTGTGGCTTACATGCTGGAAGGCTGGTTTTGAGTGGTTAAATCAGCAAGACATTGTAAGGTACCCAAGGTTGCAGTGTAACAATAACACTTCCCCCCACTGGTCTGAATTGTACCCGGGTATGTCACACCTTCCTTTTTAAAGGCTTTGTGATCTCTGGATGATGTAAGAACTAAGTATTTATTACTAATTATAAAAAGCAAAATAAAGAAGAATAAATAATTGGATGATTATTTATGAAAGAGCCAGTGTCATTTCATATATCATTGATATATGTTCTAGATCACACTTTGGGCTATTGGCTCATAATCACAAAAGTCAGGCTCATAATTAGTAATGTTAATCTTCAAGCACTGATTTTATTATTTTTGTTTCATTGTTTCTAAAGAGTATCTGATGGACCTGAGTAGGTTGTTTCTTTTTTAATAGAGTGGCTTTTATTTGGGATTTAAATAATTTGAAATATCAAAATACTTTAGTAATATAATTAATACTGAAAATAACAAAAATGTAATAAGAAAAGAAGGTAAAACATTAACCGACACCATTTCCACCCCGCCCACAGTTTATTGTAATTTTATATAGTGGATCTGCTTCTTCATGCTGTTATAGTAGTTCTTTGCTGGTATAATTTAGATGAATTATGCTTTTTCCTTTTCACCATTTTACCCTGTTTGCTCTTCTCCATGTTCTGTATTTTCAAATTCAATGTTTCCTTGCTATTTTCTCTTATTACCTTATTTTCTGATCTCTCCAAAATACTTTCAAAAATTTATTTTGAGGGGTATGTTTTCAGAACAATTGTCATAGAATCATAGAAGATGGGGGTTGGAAGAGATCTCAGGAGGTCATCTAGTCCAACCCCCTGCTCAAAGCAGGACCAACCCCAACTAAATCATCCCAGACAGGGCTTTGTCAAGCTGAGCCTTAAAAACCTCTAAGGATGGAGATTTCACCACTTCCCTAGGTAACCCATTCCAGTGCTTCACCACCCTCCTAGTGAAATAGTTTTTCCTAATATCCTACTGAAACCTTCCCCACTGCAACTTGACACCATTGCTCCTTGTTCTGTCATCTGCCACCACTGAGAACAGACTAGATCGAGCCTCTTTGGAACCCCCTTTCAGGTAGTTTAAAACAGCTATCAAATCTCCCCTCACTCTTCTCTTCTCCGGACCAAATAAGCCCTGTTCCCTCAGCCTCTCCTCACAAGTCATGTGCCCCAGCCCCCTAATGATTTTTGTTGCCCTCTGCTGGGTTCTCTCCAATTTGTCCACATTCTTTCTGTAGCGGGGCCCCCAAAACTGGATGCAGTACTCCAGATGTGGCCTCACCAGTGCCGAATAGAGGGGAATAATCACTTCCCTCAATCTGCTGGCAATGCTCCTATTAATGCAGCCCAATATGCCATTGGCCTTCTGTTAACTCATATCCAGCTTCTCGTCTACTGTAATCTCTGTGGAGATTATGGAAGAGGGAGACATGCATCAGGGCCCTAATTGTACCCTGGGTGATCACCACTTCCCACCACTCAACACAGATGTAATGAGGTTAAGTGGTGTCCGCATAAGAGAAACTAAAACAAATAATTATTCCTCAAGAAAGGTTTTAATGATTTATGGATATAAAAACAACACAGACAGAATAAGAAAAGGAAGATTAAAGACCAGTACTGAATAAGATCAATATAAATGACAGGTTACACTGAAGACAGGCACAATGACTTGCAAAGCTATTATCACTCATTAACTATTAACTTTACATGCACTGTGTCCATTCCCAGTAAGCACAAGAACATATGCAGTTATTATATATTGATTAACTTTTTACTACCATTCCTAAACAATTTTCTATTATTAAACTTTTTACTAATATCCTTAACCCTATAGTATTGATACAGACTTAAGATACACCGCTCGAGCAACCAAACTTCTTTATTCCATAACCTTACCCTGCATTTATCCGAGAATACGTTCCCCTTCAGTTGACCACTTTCCACACTGGCTAGGCACAGATAGTCGGTGAAGTGAAAGTCCCTTCGGTTCAGGGTGTGTGTGTGAGCCCGATCAAGGAGAGATCTTTTAGGTCAATGCACACACACACACCCCTGCGTCTTTGCACCTCTTTATACATTATTTGTTGGCCGTGTTCCAAAGTAGGTCAACCAATTAAGGTGGCCAAATGTCTTAGTGTGGTATTTTGCAGTTGTTTTGATCTTATGAACTGTGCACCTGTGCCCAGCTCATCTTTTTTTTTTATGCGGCCAGTTGTCCTAATTGTGGTCAATTTGCTAGACTCAAAAACATTTGAGTCAGCCTAAAGAAGTATCTGGTTCCAGTGCATAGTGACCACAAGTCCGTATCTAATTTCACAGAGATTCCTTTTTGCTTAATCTTAGTATACAAAGCTTCCTAGCTAGATTTTGCTTATGTTTGCAGGATTTTATTGCACTTGGTCTTTGCAGCTCCCAGAAGTTTGTGGCCTAACACTGCTTGACAAGAGGCCTACCATTAGGCCTAACATTGATAATGCTTATACAATACTTATGACATTAATCACAATCCCCAGGTCCTTTTCTGCAGAATTGCCACTTAGCCAGTCAGTCCCCAGCCTGTAGCAGTGTATGGGATTCTTCCATCCCAAGTGCGGGACTCTTCACTTTCCTTGGTGAACCTCCTCGTATTTAGTTTGGCCCAATCGTCCAATTTGTCTAAGTCACTCTGGACCCTATTCCTACCCTCCAGTGTATCTACCTCTCCCCCCAAGTTTAGCATCATCCACAAACTTGCTGAGGCTGCAATCCATCCCATCCACATCATTAATGAAGATGTTGAACAAAACTGGCCCCAGGACCAAACCTTGGTGCACTCGTTTGATACTCACTGCCAACTAGACATTGAGCCATTGATCACTACCCATTGAGCCCGACAATCTAGCCAGCTTTCTATCCATCCTTACAGTCCATTCATTCAATCCATACTACTTTAACTTGCTGGCAAGAATACTGTGGGAGACCGTATCAAAAGCTTTGCTAAAGTCCAGGTATATCACGTCCACCGCTTCCCCCATATACACAGAGCCAGTTATCTCATCATAGAAGGCAATCAGGTTGGTCAGACATGATTTGCCTTTGGTGAATCCATGTTGTCTGTTCCCGATTACCTTCCTCTCTTCCAAGGGCTTCAAAATGGATTCCTTGAGGACCTGCTCCATGATTTCTCCAGGGACTGAGGTGAGGCTGACTGGTCTGTAGTTTCCCCATTTCTCTTTGTTCCCTTTTTAAAAGATGGGCACTATACACCTCTACCCTGATATAATGCGACCCGATATAACATGAATTCAGATATAACGCGGTAAAGCAGTGCTCCAGGGGCGCGGGGCTGAGCACTCTGGTGGATCAAAGCAAGTTCGATATAATGCAGTTTCTCCTATAATGTGGTAAGATTTTCTGGCTCCCGAGGACAGCATTATATTGGGGTAGAGGTGTATTTGCCTTTTTCCAATTGTCTGGGACCTTCCCCGATCGCCACAAGTTTTCAAAGATAATGGCCAATGGCTCTGCAATTACATCAGCCAACTCCCTCAGCACCCTTGGATTCATTGCATCTGGCCCCATGGACTTGTGCATGTCCAGCTTTTCTAAATAGTCCTTAACCTGTTATTTCACCACTGGGGGCTGATCATCTGCTTCCCATACTGTACTGCCCAGTGCAGCAGTCTGGGGGCTGACCTTGTCCTATATTTTAGCTAGGCAATCCCCCTTAGTGTCCAGGGGAATCCCGCATTCAATTGTATTACAAAGCTCTGGGCTGAAAAAAATTTACCCTAAGGCCTTAAAAACACCCCTTTACCTCCACTTTTTCCCTATTTCTGGGGAGGAGTGTGGAGCTTGAGTACAAACAGGATTTAAGATCTTCAAACCGATGTTTAAATTTTTTTTGAAAACCTGCTGGGAAGGCGGTTGCAGAAACATTGCAAAATTTTGTAATCACCAAGGCTTTGGCTGTGGTTCTGTTTCTAACCCGCTCCTGCCCTTTGGGGCTTTAAAACAGCTCTGGGAAGGGGCTTTTGGCTGGGCTGATTGGGGAAGTGGCTGCAGCTGGGGGCCACACCCCAAACTGAGCCCAGGGCCTTATAAAAGGCCAGGGAAGCCAGAAGCACAGACAGTCTCTCTCTGCCTTCAGAGAGAGAAGGGCCTGGCTGTAGGGAGCTAGAGACTGGATGCCTGAGTGAAGCAGGGCTGGGGAAAGGTTGAGGAGCTGGGGAGCTCCAGCCTGGAAAGCCCCAGGCTGTGGCCTAGCAGTGGGCCAACAGGTACTAGGGGTTGCAGAGGGCAGCCCAGGGGTAGGCCAAAGCAGCAGGTCCAAACTCTCCTTGCCAGTGATGAGTTGGCTGATACTGCAGTCTGCCCCAGGACGTGGGGCTAGACAATGACTGGCCGTAGCCATATACTGAGGCAAGGTGGGGATAGAGGGTGGGGGTTCCCTGAGAAGGGGAAACCCTGAGAGAAAGGGGTTACTGCCAGGGGGTAGCACCCCCATGTAAAAGGGCACTGGGTCCACGAAGGGACACGGGGGGCCAGAGGACAGGAGGCTCACCAGCCTGCAGAGGGCGCTCCAGTGCTGGAACAGAGCTAATTCCCGGAGTCACCAGCAGGAGGCGCCACAGGGGTGAGTCCTGAACCCGTTACACTGTTGAAGAATGGAAGGAGAATAACAAACAACTTACAATTTATATAGCATCTTCCATCTGAGGTCCTCAAAGCATACAATAAACAAATAATTAAAGTATGTAAGATTTTGGTGAAATTGTTTCTGTTCTCTGCATTTTAAAGATGGGTAAAGTTGATGTAGAGAGAGGTTAAGTAACTTCAACAAGGAAGCTTGTGGCAGAACCAGGAACAGAATTCAGTAATTCTGACTAAGCCCCATCTTTAACCCTTAGGATCATTGCCCCAGTAAGAAAGCAAAGAGAATACAAAAGGTGGGAGTGAGACTCAAGCCCAAAGATTACCTTTTGGGTATAGAAAAATTGTGACAGCGGGGGGGGGGGGGGGGAAATGGAGGGTACAGATGAATATGGATTTCAGCTCCACCTTCTGCACTCCCTTTGCTCAGACTTGAGTTAAGACACTGTTGGTGTTTATGAAACAGATCCTGGTTTTTTAATATCTGAAAATGGTTCTTTAAAGAGGATGTTTAATTAGCCAAAGAGAAGGGTGGTAAACTTGTAGAGTCAGCATTGCTCATATTGCCCACAAAGATTGTTAATTGTAGGCAAAATTTGAGTCTTAGCTGCCACCCAGTTCCTCAACCTAGACTGATCTTCTCCCCTTATTAGCAAGCCTCTTCCCCTGTATTTTATTTCACTGCAGATAGTCAAGGTTCTACACTAGGCTAGAAAACAACTTTAGAGCAGAACCTGTAAACAAGGTGTCTCTGTGTTTGAACACTGAGTCAGCTATTACTGAGTGCTTTCTTTAGCTGTCTGTTATACTGTCTGGTACTTAATGTCCAGTTAGAACAATCCAGTATATGTATTTTTCTTAAATCTCAAAGGGCATAGAGCCCACATCTGCTTCTCCTATTCTATATTCTCTGGTTTCCCAAATTCCACAGGGTATAAATTATTCTTCCGATTTGACCACTCAGAGATGTCTCTCTCTTTCTCTCTCTCTTTTTTTTTTTAAAACACTGACTCGCTTCTTTCATAAATATCTGATACAGGGGAGATGGGTGAAAGTTTGAGCCTTTGAAGAGACAGACAAGCCAGGTAGCAGCTAAACCAAGGCATTTCTATGTGATGATGATTTATTACTAATGCAAGTGGAAAGTGTGCAGCCACGACTATGGAGTATGCAGACACTACTATGGAATATCATTTATTGTTAAATTATATGCTCTCTCTCTTAAGAGACTTATGAAATCTCCATACTCTGATCCATTACATTTTTACCCTGCAAAGGCAAAATCCAACTCATCACAAACGTTTTTTTCCTGCCACTTTTGAGCAGCCCCCACAACAGACTTTTACACTATAATTCTATCTTTAATTAAACTAGTTTTTATACTTCTTGCTGTTACCTTCTGTCAAAACATTTGCAATGCCAGCTTTCAACTAGTATACTACAAGTTTGGTTGCTCTGCTGAACTCATCTAGTGCATTAAATTATTTTTTTTGGAAGACGACATAAGATCAAACAACATTGTATGTCACTAAAAAAAGCGAATTATAATGATTACAAAATAGCTTTGTTGATTGCATTTGTTCTTTGGACTTCATCAGTTAGATTATTCTCTCGTCTGCATCTTCTGCCATCTGTTCTGTTTGCACTGCTATAGAAAGAAAAATGATCATGCAGAACCTATCCATTTCCCTAGAGCCCTTTTTTATGTGATTGACAAAAGGGAGGTTATGTAGTGTACTTATGCAGTGGATGACATTTATGGATAAAGTATATTGATGTAAATACTCTAACTCCTAAACCAGCTATTATCTAACAGTCTTTGTTTCTCAGGATAGTTTCTGCTGGAGTTTTTATTTTATGTGCCCAAAGAGAGAGACTATGAATTTTAAGATGACATGTAAAGAATAAGGGCTAGATGCACAAAAGGATTTAGGCACAGAGGTCCAAAATTTAGGTAATCAAATCTCCCATCTCTAACCCTAAGGCACCAAAAGTTCCCTAGGCACCTATGTTGCCACTGGTGGGCATATGCAAAGCTCAGTGCCTAACTGGTGCCTATTCCACAGCAGGACCCTCAAACTAGGCATTCCCCCACCTATCTCTATTGCAGGGCCCAATCAGGTAGCCATGCTCAGAGACTATCTGCCAGACTGGGCCTGGCACAAAAATCCTTCACCCTTATACTCAGTAACCCAAGATGATATTGGAATTCCAGGTTCAAATCCCCATGCTGCCTGATTCATAGCAGGCACTTGAACTCAGGTTCTTCAATTTCCCAGGCAAGTGCCCTAACCACTGGGTTATCAGGTACTCTGGGTTAGACCTTTCTTAATCTCTTCTGTTGGAGCCATTCCACTCTGGCCAAATGATTATTTGCATATTTTATACAAAGAGTGAGTGACTCTATATCCTAGTGATCATGGCTGTCACCTGGCAAATCTATGTTCAAGTCCCTGCTTGAATTACTATTTAAGTACATATTTCTACAAAGTGGAACATCTTCAGCAGGAGCGATTGAGAGAGCTTCCTTCCCTCTGGAATGTCAGATAATGTAGTGGGTAGGACACTCATCTGGGATGTGGGGATCCTAAATTCAAGTTCCTGCTTTGAATCAGGTAGAGTGGAATTTGAGCCTGAGTCTCCCATAGCCTAGATCAGTGATGGGCTGCATGCGGTCCATCTGGGTAATCTGCTGACGGGCTGTGAGACATTTTGTTTACATTGACCATCTGCAGGCATGGCCCCCCCCCCCGCAGTGCCCAGTGGCTGTGGTTCACCATTCCTGGCCAATGGGAGCTGTGGGAGACAGCGCGAGCCACAGGGACGTGCTGGCCACCACTTCCTGCAGCTCCCATTGGCCGGGAATGGTGAACCGCGGCCACAGGAGCTGTGGGCAGAGGGAGGGCAGTGCCTGCGGATGGTCAACATAAACAAAATGTCTCATGGCCCGCCAGTGGATTACCCTGATGGGCCGCAGGTTACCCACCACTGGCCTAGGTGAGTGTTATAACCTACAGGCTATGAAAAACACCAACACCACAGATCCAGAGTTAAGCACCTAATTATTTCTGAAGGGCAGGATTTAGGCAACACCCATCTCCTCTGCATTTCCTAGTGGTTAGCTTAGGAGAGCCTTCCTCCCTGCTCAACACAGTGGCTTTTATGAATCCCATTCTTAGCGTCTAACTTTCTCCATGTAGTATATAGAGAGCCTGGGTGTCTAACTTGGGACTGTGGGGTCCATTAGTTGGCAGAGTGATCTAGACTCAGTGTTTCCAAACTGAACGTTAAGTCCCCTGTGTGGATCTAGCCCTAAGACTCTCAGGGACTGACTTTTTTACCTAACTCTGTGCCCTGTAAGCATCATAGTAAATACAGTACTGGCAACACCGTATTTATAGGATCCAGGTATGCTTTCTTTGAATAACTGATCTCATGCACTTGCTAAAATATTGATCTATTTGATTAAATGATTGCATTCTAAGAACTGTTTTATGCAGTTATGAGCCTGACTTTCAGACTTTGGCTTGCACGTATTCATAAGCTATTTTGCATAAAAATTCACATTGTCATAAATGTTTTTTTTTGCACTAACAGCTGTATGCATAGGTATTTGATCCTAAGATTTACAGTTGGTAGATTCTAACACTTGCATGTTTTAGTACACAATCCCTTTAGGGCATTAGCCTTTGACCTGGGAGATGCAGGTTCAATTCCTTGCTTCACCACCGACCTCCTGTGTGACCTTGGTCACTTAGCTGCTCTGTTCCTCATCTGTGAAATAGGGATAATAGTACTTTCATACTCCAAAGAGGTGTTGTGAGATTGAATGCATTAGACTGTGATGCACTCAGCTACTTTAGTGATGGGGCCCATAAAAATTATTCAGACAGAATGTTGCATCTGCTTTTCTTTTGGTGGTGGAATAGACTTCAGATATTAATAACGCTAGTACTTGGGAGGCATTGAGCTCGACCTGGACCTGGGCATAGCCTCAGTGTGTACAATTGTGGCATTCATAGCCTCCAGTGCAGATCTATTAATAGCCCACAGCAAGGGAATGTGTTTGAATTGTGCTCTGTATTCTTACCTTTGACCTCTATTTTCAAGTAGTTATATTCAGCAATCCCCTGTAGTCTGCCAGAATACAGCAAATGGCACCTGTCTCTCCAGGTTAGGACATCTGGCTTTTCCCGTTCTAATGCAGCGATTCAGCCCTTAACTTGTGAACCTGGACATTACCTTCTCCTGAAGCGCTATAAACAGTGAGCCTTGGCAGCCCATCTATATCCAGAATGGCTTTACCAATTCCAAATCCAAATTAAACTATGCCCTTTGCACTGGTATCTTTGGTTGCTATGATGTTCTGCGGCAGATAAACATTCTGTTGCACCAAAATAATTTCACTAGAGGTAGAAGGGATAGGATACTGCAGCTGTGCTTGATCATCTTAATGATGTTCTGACTTCTGGGCTTGTTACTCTGGGCATAGCTAGTATTTACTCCATCCTGCCTCTTGTAGTGCTTTTCTGGGAGCTGGATATCCTATTTTTAGTTTCAGTTTAGAGGTTTACACTTCCTCATTTTATTTTCTGCTCTCCCTCCTGTTTCCCTGAATGTGTCATTGGGTTATGGATCTGATGCTTAAGAGAATCCTTTCACTCTATACATTGTGCTATCTTAAGCCATTTCCATCCTTTACTTCGTTAATTTCTCTTGTTTGCACACACATTAAAACTATTTTGAAAAGCTGCAAATGCCAACTCTCAACTCCACCTTAACAAAAAGAATAGAAGCACGTTAAAAGTTGTTCCTTTCACTAGCATATGATTATTGTAGATACTGAATGCTAATTTTTTCCCCCAGTTTGGCTGCAAATTTCTCTCTCTCTCTCTCTCTCTTTTTTTTTTCTTGAGGTATCTGTTCTGTTTTCTACTCTAACCCACTTGCACTATGTGCAAGTATTTTGTTGAGCTATTCCATATTTATTATTTTGAGATATCCTTTTCTTTGGCTTTGCAACAAAATACTTTGCAGCACAAAATAAAACAAGTTGAGTAAATGGAAGACCCTGGCCTCAAAATTGATGTATGTTTTCATCAAATGAAGCTTAGTTGTTATGATGTCATGATGATAGTGGGTAAATTTTAGAAGCTTGAGAACTTTTGGAAGAAAACTTGGAGACTACATTTGTTGACTAGTTTAAAAACGGGCCCGAGGTGTATCTGAGTAGTGTTGCTTTTCTGGCTTACAGTGGTATATTCCAGAACCACTATCATATATTCAGGAAATGTTCTTTGCATCAGTACATAATTACATACAAACTGTTTCCATGGACTGGTAATCACAGCTATCACAAGAGACAGGATGCATGGGATTCTTCCTATGAAATATGAATACTTGTGAACAACATGGCAGTTTCCCAGGGATTAAAGCTTTTCAAAGGTTTGTTCTGAAGTTCTGATGATAGATGCCATTTAAATACATCATCTTAAGTCTCTAAAGGCTCACAAACCAATTTAGTTTAATTAAATCTCACTGAATTACAGCTAAGATTCTTCCACCTAAAATGAACTTTAAATGAAATGGCATGCCTTACTCTTCCATCCATATAAAAATGGCATTCTATTCCACACTTGCAATAAAGAAACAATGAATAAATATGTAACTTTTGGTGTATTTCTTTGAAACTTCTTACATTTAACATTTGACAGAGCACATTCAATCCTTGTTTAAAATCTTGTTCCCTCTTGAAGTATCTGTACTGATCTCTAAACAAAGATGTATTGCCACTGTCAGCCAAATTTGTATCAACACTGCATCTGTTCTGGGTGTACAACAGATGCCCTGGACAAGACAACTTAAGCTTTCCCCCCTCTCTGTTTAAGCTAAATGTAAAACATAATATGGATGTGCAAATCCTATAAAATGCTATCTTGTCTGTCCTGTATATTAATCAGTATTGTATACTGGGGCAACTTATTTATGAATTTAAGGCAAGATTTTCAATAGGTGCCTAAAGCTAGGCTCATAAATTCTTATCTGAGCACCTAAAATAAATGAACTGATTTTTCAAAAGTATTGAGCACCAAAATATTCCCAACTTGAACATCAGGCAACACAAATCGGTATCATAATATGGATTTAGGAGACTAAATGTAGGAACCAATTTTTGAAAATCTTGCTCCTAAATTTCTATATAAGGAATCATTATATATCAGCTTTTAATGTAGTAACCCTCTCCCCTCCCCCAACCAACACCATACCTGTGGGAGCTGAGCAGCTTTTGAAATTCAGAACACTTACACTGTTTAGGTGTATTTAGTTTAGCGGGAGGTGCCTAGCTTTAGGTGTTCAAACTTTCAAATTTTGGCTTTAGTTTTTGTTGAAATTGTAGTCATACAGTATGTATGATGTACTGTAGCTGTTGCAGACAAGAGGAAGGTTATGTTATAGTGGTGGTTTGGTGTGCTTCCACAGGAAGCACTTGGTATGGGTTATCTGCTCTCTCAGAATAAGTGGAGATAGAGTGGCTAATTAAAAGAATTCTGACTATTGTTTTAAGTGGAATATATCAGAAATTACTTCAGTTAAAATAAAATCTATTTAATAAAATGTAGGGAAGGAGAAACCTAGAACACTGAATATAAATTTTAAAATTCTCAGAGATAATGTAACTTTTTAAATTGCCTGCTGTGAGACGCAGTATTTTCTTGAAATGCCTCTTACAGAAGCATCTCCTTCAAAGTCATCCTTGAATTGAATGATGAAACAATGGTGCAAAGAGAAAATGGGTATAACTTGGGTATTTTTAATTCTTTTTTTAAAAAGAGTAATAACTACTGTGGCACATAGCAATTCTTGGGCATTAATGACCCGCTGGGTTAACATCCTACACTTCCAAGGTAATCACTTCTCCTATTTAGTCATTAATCTCCTAGAAATATTCAGTTATCCCAGGCCTAGGTCTTATTGCTGAAATAAAATCTGAGTATTAAGGAATAGCAGAAACCAGCATGTTGTTGGCAAGATCTAAGCTAAAGTATAAAGATTGAGAAAATAGAGAGTACAGTATATGTGATAAATGGGCTGGAATATAAAATACAATTGGGAGCAAATAATTAAAAGAATAAAAATATATGGGGGGTACAACATATTGTAGTAGAGAAGTAGAGGAAATGACTAGTGAGTATTATTCAGGTTGGACATATCAAAATGGTTAATCTAAAAAAGATAATAGGAATTAAAAAACAAAAAAGCATAAATATTATTACTGTAGAAAGTTTAATCCTAAATGTGAGTATACACCGTGGGGCAGGTCTTCATGTGGTATAAATAGGTGTAGCTCCATTGGCTTCATCGGAGCTATGACAATGTTCACTAGCTAAGGATCTAGCCCAAAACATTTGTGAGAGGAATCTGTTGGAGGGGGGAACCTAAGGAATGGTAGCTTTTTCTACCTTCTGGGCCAGCTTCAAAGGGGTCTCTGTCTGGTTTCCATTCCATTCAAATTATTTTAAAAGGTGCCCAAGTTACTTAGACATTTTTTGCCACAGAATAGGAACATTCTTGTTCTGACTTTTTCCCTTCAAGATCACTTGTACTCTGAAAGGTGCAAAGCAGTTGAATTAAGAGTTTCTATGTTTATTATCTCTCAGAGATTTCCACAGAGTATGTGCTCAGTTTATAAATAAAATGTTTTTTCCAACTGCCAGCCCTGCAACTCCACTTGGGATATGAGAGTTGAGTTCCATTTCTTTAAGTCTTGATCAGCTACAAAGATTCTGTGGGTCAAATTTTATCCTTCTGTTGCACCTAAACAAACCCATTATCTCTGAACAGGAGGCCAAATTTGTCCCAGGAACTGGAAGTTAAGAGTTCTGTTGATGTTCACTCTAGAGTAGAATTCAACTCTTGGTCTCAATCCTGCATGGTGCCAACTGTTGTTGGTGGATGAACATCTTCTAGCAGTAGACAAGACTGCCTATTGCTTATGTCTGGCTTAGAGGTTGCAACCTTTACTTTCTACCATGGAGACCTTGGCATCTTGGTCTGGATCCACAAAGAGACTTAGGCATTGTGATACTCAGGCGAAAACCACAGGAACAACAATGAGATCCCCAAAGCCTGAGTTATGCACCTAGGCTCCCTGTACAGCACATGGGGAGTGATAGGCACCTTAGCGTACAATCCACAAAAGCAAGCATACTAGACAAGGAGCCAACTAAGCTAGCCAATGGGAGATGAGAGGGCGTGTCCTAACCCCTGCTCTTCTCTTGGAGATAGTTGTGTCTTTGCAGCCTGGATTTAGGCATCTATCTCTGCTTGTGATCTACAACTGGGAACCCTTCTCCAGGTGGCTTAGGTGATTGTAATTTCTTGTGAGAATGAGTTAGGTGCCTAGCTCACTCAGCACAAAATTGGGGTGAAGGGAAGATTAGCTGGGTGACCTTATAGCTTTGAGCCCAGTGGATAGCACATTCATCAGGGACGTAGGTCATACAAGTTCAAATCCCTCTTGTCTACCTGAGATAGAGAGGATTTGAACAGGGGACTCCCAAACCTCTCTCAGGAGAGTGTTATGGGATTTGTATGATGTGGGGCTCCCTCAGAGAATGCCGACACTGCAATTACAAATTCGCAGTTGGCCTGTGCCAGCTGGCTTAGGCTCATGGGGCCTGGGCTAAGGGGCTGTTTAATTGTGATGTAGATATTCAGGCTCAGGCTGGAGCCTGGGTTCTTGGACCCTGCAACAGGGGAGGGTCCCAGAGCTCAGGCTGCAGCCTGAACATCTACTCCACAATTAAACAGCCCCTTAGACACCATGTCAGCTGGCTAACTGCAGTGTAGACATACCATTAGTATTTCCTGTTGAAGCTGTTTCACTGTGTATGTATACATAAATTGTTGTTGGTGGGAGAGAGCGACTAAGTGACTCTGTAGTCCATTGGTTAGGGCACCAATCTAAGAGGTAGGAGACACAGAGTCGAGTCCCTCTGCTTCAATGAGTCTCTTCAATTATTTATCCCGAATGGAGAACAGCTTCAATAATACTTAGTCCTGCCATGAGTGCAGGGGCTTGAACTAGAAGACCGCTTGATGTCCCTTCCAGTTCTATGATTCTGTGATTCAACAGCAGAGACTGAGGGAGACCCTCATCAGAATAGGTGCTGACTCCGTGGGTGCTCTGGGGCTGTAGCAGCTACGGGGAAAAATTAGAAAAATTAGCCAAGCTCCCCGCCCTCCTACCTCACCTACTCGTCTTCCTCCACCTCCTCCCCTGAGCGTGCCGCGTCCCCGCTCCTCTTAGTGCTTGCCGCCGCCGCCGCCAAACAGCTGTAGCAAGCTCCAGGAGGGAGAAGGGAGGAGTGAGAACGTGGCGTGCTCAGGGGAGGAGGCGGGGAAGAGGTGGGGCTGGGGCGGGGATTTGGGGAAGAAGTCGAATAGAGGCAGGGAGGGGGTGGAGCTGGGGCGGGAACTTTGGGGAAGTGGTTGGGATGGGGACAGTGCAGGGGTAGAGTCGGGGCAGGGCCGGGGGCAGAGAGGGGTCGAGCACCCACTGGAGCCATTAGAAGTTGGTGCCTATGGTCATCAGAATATCCCTTAGTTCAGTGGTTAGAGCACCTTCCTAAGCAGCATGGGGCAGGAGTTTTGTGGATTTCAGTGGCACCTAAAACTGGGACTTCAGTATCTTTATGGACCTGGACCCCTGAGACTAAGTTGCTGTAATGTGTTCTACTTGTGATGACACCTTAACTCCATTTGTGAGCTAAAGCTAATACAACAGTATGCTTGGTTAATGGAGTGCTTCCCTGCAGGCATATTAAATCAGTGTTCCATGAGCTGCACTGGCTGCCTGTGGATTTGTGGATAGAGTTTAAGGAATTAGTATTGACCTATGGGTTAGGAATTTCATGCCAGAGTGTGTCTCTTCTTGATATACTGCCATAGTTGAGATCTATGAAGGTGTTGAGACTGGACCCTCCCTTTGATTAAAAAAAGAAGGGGCACTGGCAGGATGATCTCTGTGAGGACCCTTTTCCTTTGAAATATTGCTACCCTCCCCTGCATCACAAGAGCCAAAATCTGCTAAATATCAAGGCATGCTGCAAGGCAAGTGTTCTTAGGAGAGCCGCTGAAGAAGTGAATATTGTTGGGGATGACGTTCAAAGAGAAATGTAGAATGTTTTTGGTCTGTTGGTTACTCAATACTATTATGCAATAGGGTTATGACTTCTTTCATTTATTTATTTATTGTATTTATGTGCTAGAGGCTCCCAGTGTATTCACATCAGTGCCTCTTATTTATATCTTTAAAGCTAAAATAAGAATAAATCAGTAAAAACTTCTTTCTGTAATCAAAATAAACAGATACGGCTAAATACTTGCAGGGTGATACTCTATTAAGCAAGAAGTTGCCTTTTTTACTGTTATTTTTCTAACCATAGCAAGAAACAAACTTGAAGAAACAAAAAACATAGTATATGAAATCATGAAACCTTGTATAGAACTTGGGATGAACTATGTAATGCACCCTATTTGAACTCTGTAGTTCACTTAATTTAATTTTTATTATTTTGTCTTGTGTCTCTTATGTTTGTGGCATGCAAGGAACAATATAAGCTTTATCTGATGGCCAAAATAACACTGGAAAATTCCCATGGATATTAACCAAAGGCATTGTAGGCCTTTTTACAAAATATCTCCCTTATATTTGAAAGCTACTTTGAGCTTATATCCTGTAGGAGTTACATGTTTTTATTAAAAATTATACTGTACATATAACGACAATTTTTAAACAATGCCTTTTTAAGAAAAAAAAGTAATATAATGGTTTCTCATTGCTATTAGGAAAGCACCCAGTGGCTAAAGTCCTCAGTGCTATTAATAACAATGCTAAATGTTCTTTTTTCCTCTCTCTGGTATTCCCTGCAGACAGGAATCTTTTCTCTGTTACTTCCCTTCCTACTTCTTCCTTCCAAGTGATGCATTCCCAGTTTCCTTTTCCCTTTCTTGTATCCGTCTATTCTGCTCTCAATACTCTCACCCCACTGCTCTCTTCTCTGACTCAGACCTTCTCTACATTAAGGAAATTAACAGTAGTATAATTGAATTGATTTAACATCACCCCTAATGTAGAGATGCTGCACTAGTGCCGAGTGGAGCATGTATCAGAGTAATATAATTTGATAACTTAACTACATCTGAGTAAGCCCCACTTTTGACCTTACGGTCAACTTTACGGGTTTGTACAGGTGTAAATAAATCAACATGGTTACCCCAGTGTACAATTGTCTTACTGTAGACAAAGCTTGAGTTCCCAGTTCTTCATTCCTTATGAATTGATAAGACACAATGCAAGAAGGAATAAATCAGCCACTGAGGGAGATAATGCATTGAAAGGTGTGATGCTCCAGTGGAGTTAGAGGGTACCTCAAGTGGAATTTGTGGAGTTTGGAGGATACCCTGGAGACTGAAAGAGTTAATCTGCAGTAACATCACCATTTTCAATAGACAGAGCTACCAACTTTGTCCCAGACATGCAGAAAGAGATAAAAGACTTTGGATATGGCTTAACAAGAACACAATTTATTAAATTAAGTTATCTAGGAGTTATGTAGCAATAATTCCTACAGTGCCTGCTATCCTTCCTTCCATAATCTTTTCAACTTGTCTATCAACCTCTCAGCTTTCCACACCTAGCCCAAGACTGTTGCTGGGACCCCATTACCCTCCCCTCTTATGCAGGTTAAGGGGGTTGTCCCTTCCCTGTGCTAGACGTTGGGAGCTCTACCCCCTTCTGCACCTTCTTTAGGGGAAGGGACCCCCTAAGTCTGCTTCCAGCTCTGGTTTATTAGGAAGCAAGACTCCTATGGAATGCATACCTGCACTAGACACCAGGAAGCACCAGCAAATACTTTGGCTGCTTCCCCACAGCCACTACTGGATACCTGGATTTTTAACCATTCCTTCCCAAATAGCAGCCAGAATCATATCCACTACACAGGTGAATAATGTGGTATTGGATATTCAGTTTCATTGTGGGTAATAACCATTTTTCCCACTACATAATTTAGCCTGAGGCTGATTTACTCCTCTAGTAGCCTTGCCCACTCCTGAAGGCCTTGTTGTCCCCTTGCCAGGCCCTCTGCTTCAACATCTCAGACCAGGTCACAGTTAATGGCACCTGAATCATATGTAAAGGGCTTATATACCATCCCCTCTGTTGAGTGGGAGCCAATAGACTTCCACAGAATTCCTGCTTCCCATCCCCCCTCCCAATTGACAAGGAAGCTGCTCTCACGAGAGGGAGGGAGGGAAGTGGGGAACACTTCTGCATTGGGGCAACAGCCCTTTCCCTCCTATGGGTCCAGATAATAATCCCTGTTTTTTAAGCTACAGGGATGCAATGAGGTTACACTGAGAAGCTGGTCCCATTTTTCAATTTGACCAGAGGCAAACTATTACAAATAGTGGCATGGCAATCTCCTATTAGCATAAATTCAGGGCTCTGTTGGGAACTTGAGGGGTGAGGAAATGTTCAAAATAGTCTGGAAAACTATGCCTTCTGGGCTCAATTAACACATAGCAGCTTTTAAGGACATACTTTAATTTTTAAAATTTTATAGGTACTGTCAATGAAATGATGGTAAGCTTGACAGCTGGAGCCAAGGCCACTTGTATAGCTCAAAAGATAAAATATTTGTGTGCTGCATGTATGCAGGTCATCATGCTGCTTTCTAATGCTTTACCATTTTCATTTGGCAAAGCCTCTTACACAAAGGGATTGGATTGCAAAAACACAGGACTCTACATAACAAAAATCACATTTTCAAAGATGAATTAAGTTGGCCTCCAAATCTACACTCCCACTTTTGCTTTGGGGAAAAGAACATTATTTGCATATGCAAATAGTTCTTGTGCACAGTGCTACTCAATTTGCACATAGAGAATGTGCAGGCTGTTTTACTGTTTCTCAGTGTATCCATCTTTTCTTTTATATGGCAAAAATAAAACCCATGAACTTAATAAAAGTGTAAGGGCCATGTTCTCCACTAAACGACATACTTATTTCCTCAGTTCAGAGGGATGTTTTCAGTATGAGGGATAATCAGCCATTCCCATTTCTACTGAAAGGGGTGTGTGTCTCCCATCTACGAGTCTATCCCTTCATTCCATCTCAGTTTGCTATCACACTCACCAGAGTCAGATGTTTTTCAGGACTGGTTCTGAACAAAGTAATCACTTGAGGCAGTGTGGAATGAGTTCTGAGCAGACAGTTGCAAAATTTCTCTCAAGTGATTCACCTTTTCATGTCCTAGAATTGTGGAGACCATATGACAAAAGAATCCGAGGCCTTGTGCAGATTTTTGTACTGTATGGCAGGATTAGTGGGAGCAGGCGTGCAGATGGCCTATGTAATACTCATATTTATTGAAGTGCATTTCTAGATTTGGCAAAAAAATCCTAGATAATCTCAATTGGGGCAAGCACACTGGTTCCGGGAAAGTAATAAATAAACTGAATTTTCACCTGAAATTGCACCAAAGCTTTTATGAAGTCATTTAAAAATTGTTTAACTTTTAACATGTATTTCATTTTCATATACCTCTACATTGCCCACAGGGTAGATTTAATCATGGATTTCTACATAAAAGTGCATTCTTGTTGGTTGTTATAACCGTAATATATATTCTTCACAGGTAGAGGAACTTAATTAAAATATTCCCAAACTGGGTCTTTTTTACAGCCTGCTGCCATTATAGGTTTTCCCTTCTAGTGAGAGAACAGTATGGTAGAACTCAAATCAATGAAGGCTTCACTCAGAAAGACCTCAAGACTTCTGGAATATGCTGCTCAAACAGTTTCACTTTTGTTTCTACTGCCTGTCCCTCCCTTCTCACATTTATCTCCAGACTTCTTCTCCTTGTCCAGATCTAGTCCGCCCTCAACAATCTTCTCTTCATTGAACTTTTTGACACTTTGTACTTTTAGAGAGAGGTAAGGGATTGACTCTGTGTACACAAATCTGCAGAGGGACAATAGGGTTGAGGTCTGTTATTTCTCATCTCTGTTATTTCTCACCTCTATATATTTATTGTAAAACATTTTGCTGTTAACAAGCATGTTATCTCTGGAGACACACATTCACAGTTTCAGGAACTGCAAAATGAAGCATCTCTGATGGTATCTTCTAGACTGATCACTGAGTCCCACTGGGCAGATAGAAAGATTAACCTAAATAATCTATACAGAAGCCCCTGGAATCCCATAAGAGTGGGTCCCTAATCCATGAACTACTGGAACTCATTTACAAAACTTTTCTTAAATATTACCTGAATATATTGTCTCATAATATAGAATTTATAATCCCTATTCCATGATGAGACATCTTTGAGCTATAATGTACCTTAATTAAAACTATCTTTAGATAGGTTTTTTCTTCAAAAAGCATTTTATAAAAAAAAATCCGATTTAAATAAAAATAATCCAATTATTTTTTTTAAATCATTGATTTTTATCCACCCTGATTGCCCGGTATTCTGGCTGGTAGAGAAATACTGCAAGATAGGCCATTCTCTTTGTACTCCTGGCTTGACTGGAAACATGATGTATTGGAAATCCAATCAGAGAGCCTGTCGTCCTGAGATTTCCAGCTAAACTGTGCATACAAAAAAGTTTCAGAGTAGCAGCCGTGTTAGTCTGTATCCGCAAAAAGAACAGGAGTACTTTTGGCACCTTAGAGACTAACAAATTTATTTCAGCATGAGCTTTCGTGAGCTACAGCTCACTTCTTCGGATGCATAGAATGGAACACACAGACAGGAGATATTTATACATACAGAGAACATGAAAAGGTGGAAGTATGGATACCAACAGGAAGAGTCTAATCAATTGAGATGAGCTATCATCAGCAGGAGAAAAAAACCCCAAAAACTTTTGAAGTGATAATTAAGATGACCCATAGAAGGTGTGAGGAGAAGTTAACATAGGGAAATAGAGTCAATTAGTGTAATGACCCAACCATTCCCAGTCTCTGTTTAGGCCTGAGTTAATTGTGTCTAATTTGCATATTAATTCAAGTTCAGCAGTCTCTCTTTGGAGTCTGTTTTCGAAGTTTTTTTGTTGCAAAATTGCCACCTTCAAGTCTGTCACTCTCTAACCACTCAGCTCATGCTGAAATAAATGTGTTAGTCTCTAAGGTGCCACAAGTTCTCCTGTTCTTTTTACAAAAAAATTTGGCTCATTTAGTCAACTGTTTTCTAATCTTTTGGGTGCATTTCTGTAGTGGATTAAAAACTACACGCCACTGGAAGTTCAAGCATCACTACTTTGGATATTAGTAACAACTGTACATAGCTGTTTCAAATATCTATTTACATATATTTGCTTATGGAAAAATTAAATAAAAATAAATTGAACACGTAAATAATTCGATGCATATAAGAAAATGTGCACAGGATGTCAAGTTTTTGTTTGGACTAACCTTGACAATGTTGTTCTACTTATCTGAGAGTTTTTGCATGTTCAAAACAGTTTTTAAGCCAACCCATTGCTTCTAGATTTACTATTGATGGGTATTTTATAAATATTTTTAAAACCTTTCTTCTGATTCTTCTATAATGTGTATTAAATAAAAATATTTCAAATCAGAGTCAGAAAAATAATGTCAAGTAGTAGTCTTAAATATTTTCCCTATTTTCTGTTACTCCAACTCTGCTTATGTATCTGCTTTTATTTTCTTGTATGTCAGAAAAACAGGGTTTTTTTGTATAGGAGGCAAGATGAGAAAAATCTAAATGACTGCCAAGAAATATTGATAGAGTATTTTGTGTTTTTAGTCTTCTGTTATTGTTCACATGTGTTTGGTTCATATAGCACTGAAACACTCAATTGCTTGGAAAAATTCCCAGTTGTCTTTATATTTAAGGGTGATAATGGGGCTTTATTACTACAGGAACAATAGATCAAATATGAAATTTCCAGTTATCTTCTGACCTTTGCATAGCACAATCTTCTTTTGTTACAATAATTCATTTATTCCTTTGGTACAATGTGACAAGACCTCATTAAGGGTTCTCCTGTGGCTTTTAACATCATTGTTCACAGTATTCTAATGAGCTGCCTATCCTTTTTAATCAACACATCATCTCTTCTTCCTCTTTTTTCTTTTTATAGTGCAGCCATCACCATGGTATGTGAATGCATCATGGACAGTGTTTGCTTATTTGCAACAATTACAGGTAGGCAAAAAAACAACACCACTGAAAGTCTTTGGTAGAAGAACTGGGACTATTATACCTTGACTTACTTTAATCAGCAATGTATCTAAGCTATGTAAGATGCCTTTACCTGCAGCAGGTAGCATACAAACTATAGGTGTGTTTTGGAAGAAAAGCTACAAGGCTACTACATTGCACATACCTTAGCTGGATATTAATCAGATTCCTAAATAAGAGACTCTCAAAACACTGGATTCAGAACACCGTTTTAAGGAAGTATATTTGCGCTGGTTTGTAAATAGATATGTGCGAACGTGTTTCTGTACCACTTCACAATTTCATCCTGCTGTACTCCTCCTTTGAGTCTCTTGACCTTTTCCAGTTAGTTATATCATGCATTTATTGTAGGTGTTCATAAGTAATTTTGAGTCAAACATTAACAGTTAATTATTAAACTGCATGGTATTATGTTATGTGAGAACATGTTGATTTTCTATTTTACACTAGCATACAATATGATCAGATATAATTTCCTCTTTTTATTTGATGCTTCATTTGTGTTTCCTTATGATAAACAATTACAATACTAATCTGTTAATTATAGAAGTTTTTCTGAAGTGATTTCTGAAGTTCTGACAATCACTGAAGACTAAGGAAATAGCTCTCATTGAAAAATTTACATGAATTTAACCTATTTATCTGCTCATAGAGCTCTTGGAATCAGACCACAATATCTTTAAATTTGTTAATTTATTTTAATATACATGACTAGTTTGTGAGTTTAATTTACTCTATGGATTGAATGCAAAGAATTCACTGTAGTTATTTGAAATGTGAGATGTTTGGATAGCTGTGACTAGTCAAATAAATCACATGATGTTGTTTTTAGTCCCTGGTTAGATGAACATAATACTTATAGGGTTGAAAGAATAATACCTGTAGATATCAAAGCACCTTTGAAAAGATAATTATCCCTATTTTTGCAAATGGGGAAACTGAGGTAGAGAGATGAAATTACTTGTTAAAGGTGAGTGGTAGAGTCATGAATAGAATTCAGTTCTTCTGAGCGCCACATCACTTTGGATTTCAAAAGAATCTCAGGGAAAGGTAGAATAAAACACTTTTAGGGCATTTATTAATATTTTAAGTCTTTTTCTGTCTGGGCCACAAAAAACATAATTTCAAGAAAAATTAGGCTACTCTAAGATTTATTGGCTGGGTACCAATTATCATATGCATACAAAGTAATTGTGTGGGTGAATAGACCTTAACAAGTGTACACAGACAGTTGCTTAGTCCATTAATTTAATGGCATCTGTATCAGTGCTCTGCTTAGTGATTTTGATAACCCTGTTCAGCAGTATTAGTGCAAATGCTGGAATATGCAAATTTAAAATGAACTTTTTGTTGCATTTGTCTGAGTAAAATTAAAAAAATTAGTTGACAACAGAAAAGTGGTCAGAACGTTGCAAAAACAAGCTCATCATAAAATTTGAGTGAATACTTGTAGATCTGAGAGTGTAGTTGTAGGCTACAGGACAAAGTTAGACATTTATAACATGCTTTAAATTTATGATTACAAGACAATGTTATTGAACATTATGGTTTAATTTTAAATTATAATATAAGATAAAACAATATAATATAAACTACAAAATAAAAGATAAAAATAGAATATAAAATAAATTTCTAAATTAAGTCTTCTGAAAACAAAAAATTGGAACATTTCACTTTGATTGTTTTTTAAGATGATATTTCACTGAAATTGACATGTTCCTGCAGAATGCTAGATTTCGACAACAGCATTTATAGATGAAAATATGCAGCTGGAAAAATTTTGACCAATTTTACATCTTATTTACATATAATAAATGAACACACCCATATGACTCACATAGTGGTGAGTTTCTGAAATTTTATAGAAATGTGAACAGGATTATTTCACTGCTATCTTAATGATTTGGTTTGCCTCACACTCCATGATCTTACTGTTTAAAACAAGTGATTCTGTGATCTGGTAAAGGAATAGAGCTATTCAAAGTTGTTCACTTAAATGGGCCTTTCTGACGGAATGCCCTATAGGTATTGGCAGGTTGTTCCAGGTTTCGGTAGATACTAAATGTATTTGTCATTTGGTACTGATGAATATCTTTCAGTCTAGCTCCTTGTTACAGTACTCAAATAACTTGATAAACATTGTGGTTTGATGTGAGGCTGGCATCCAAATGATTTGATTTTCTGTGTTTCAGTTTCTCCATCTATAAAATGGGAATAACGATACTTACACAGACCTTTGCAAAACACTCTGAGATCCACAGATGAAAAGCTCTATATAAATGTTAAGTATTATTTTTTGTCTTTTTGATCACTTTGATAGCTAATTGCTGTGCAACAGATTAAAGATAGCACTGAATGATCCCTAATAGCACTATTTTCACATCTCCTTTGTGCTTGATGTGTATATTTTTAATTTTCTTTCTTTCTTGCCTTCTACTTTCTCCCATCCAGTCTTCCAGCTATTTGCTGATCCTGGGTCATTGGTATGGGAAAGTCTCCATTTCCTAACAACTTGAGAGTTTGTGGTATAACTTCTTCATAGGGTATATTTTTTGTTTTTGCATGCTTTATTCATTTGCTTTGTTTATATATTCTTAGGACCTTTTCATTTTTCTTTGGTGTCTGTAGACATGTACCAAATGCATGTGTCTTTCTTTGCTTTTTATGAAGTTTAAATCAGTTAGCAACAATTCTTTCAATTATTGGGCTCTTAGCTTTATAGTAATTTCCTCCAATGGGTGTGTGACACAAATGATCATGATCATCAATTTGTCATCTTTAAATATGGTAATCATTCTGGGTGATAGGCATTCTTTGATCAGGTGTTATGCAGATCAAATACATTTTGTTATGAAAAATGTTTTTGTAGGATGAAAACAGTGTAGTTGCCTTTTTATTTTTCTTCATTTAAGCTTTCTCTATTGGGGCTGCTCGGTGGCTATATTATCTTTGTATTCCACATGTTTTTTTTCTTCTAATTTTATTCCACAATTTTGAGCACAGCCACTTGTAGTAAAGTACAAGAACAGAGTGAGAACCTGAACCTGCTTATCAAAAGGTGATTAGTTTTAAATATGACTTTTTAGGTGTGAGGTTGGTTATGGGGAACTGAAAGCTGCTATGGTCCAAGATGTGTCTTCCATACAAATATCTAGATAATATTTGGGACTCTGTCATTTTCATTTAAAAATGTGATATTAAGGCTCTGTCTACAGGGCCCCACAGTTCAGACTACTGGGGTGTAAACTGCAGTGTACACTAGTGTGCTGCACTGTAACTTACCCTTGTGGATGCCGCTGACATAAACTAAAAGATACCTAGTTCACAGGAACATAGTCCTCTTCAAATACACCTATATCAATAAGAACTAGGTGCCTTTTAGTTTGTGCCAGCAGTGTCCATGTGGGGAAATTACAGCGCAACATGCTACTGTGCCCTGCAGTTCACACCTCTGTTATCTGAACTGCTTAGAGTTTCAGAGTTTAAAGTATAGTAGGATGTGATCCAGCTGACCTTAAAACCTCCAGTATTTCCAACTTTGTAGGTGTGGGTGGACTCTTCTGCAGCTGTGCACTACTAGAGCCAATCTAAATGAAAGGCTTTGAGTTCAGATCCATGGCCTGGATGGTAAGCATGCTTCTTTCCCTTCTTCTTGCTTGTCCTCTTGGGCAAGATTTCCAGCTAAGGAAAAGCAGAGACTGAACACAGAATGATATTGTGGGAATGGTGCACACGCTATGAATAAACGATGGCGGCAGTGACCTCCTAGCCCCACCAACTCCATCTCCATAGAATTATTAAGTGCCACTGGACGTTTTCATCCTTTCTCTTTTCTACAGTCCCATCTGCAACTCCCATTAACATGATTTTATCTTCAAAATCATGACAATAAATTTGAATACATATAAGGAGACTTTTGTGGGGGGAAGAATTGGCATAGGAACCAGTTGGCATAGGTATGCTTTAGCATTTCTGAAATATGGGCTTATTTCTCATAGGATGAGACAAGCCAATAAAAGGTACCAGTATATTTCATTCTCACATGCTAGCCCTACTAAAATTTTATTGCTTTCTACACCCAAGTACTATATCAACTGCTTGATAACACAATTTATCACTGAGACCGACCCTCTCTTCCTCTGAGGTAGAGAGATGAAATTACTTGTTAAAGGTGAGTGGTAGAGTCATGAATAGAATTCAGTTCTTCTGAGCGCCACATCACTTTGGATTTCAAAAGAATCTCAGGGAAAGGTAGAATAAAACACTTTTAGGGCATTTATTAATATTTTAAGTCTTTTTCTGTCTGGGCCACAAAAAACATAATTTCAAGAAAAATTAGGCTACTCTAAGATTTATTGGCTGGGTACCAATTATCATATGCATACAAAGTAATTGTATGCATTTGTATGTATGTAATTGTATGCATCTTCCTCTAGTCTCTATCCTTTCTTAATTTGATTAAACTTTGACACAGAAGAGGAACCAAATAAAACCCAACTATACAGAATACATTTTATTTTTATATGAATGGTCCACTTCACCTGCTGTATGGTATCTCCTTATAGTACTTCTCCATATTAATAAGCAAAATTTAACATTGCAGAGAAGTGCTCTTTTACTTTGTGTATAGTTATGTTTTTCAGTTGTATGCTTTTTTTTTTGTAAAGATCATTAAAAATTGAATTTTAAAGGAAAATGTCATATGATACTTAAAAGTAGAGAGCTAACTAAATCTGCTCCCGTTGCTGCACTGGGTCTCTACCACATTAGCTCCACTCTGTTAATATCTGAGAGAGAACTGTGTGCACAAGAGTGGACTAAGAGTGGGCTCGTGTACTAAGAATGGACTAAGCCATGATAGCTATAGGATATATAATTTTTACTATATAATGCCCAAGGGACCCAATCAAGACTGGTACTGTACATACAGCTACTAAGAGACCGTTCCTGTCCCAAAGAATTTACAATCTAAAGACCTGTACCTGCACCACTAAAGTCAATGACTTCAGTGGATGCTGGATTAGGCCATAAATACACAAGACAGATACTTGATGGGGGGAGCGGGGAACAAGAATGATCATATTACAGATGGGGCTATGAGACACATAAGGTATGTCTACACTTCGAGCTGGGGGTATGATAGAAATATTCTTGGGGTAGATCCTCAGCTGGTATAAATTGTCATTGCTTCATCTAAGTCAATGGAGCTATGACAATTCACACCATCTGAGGATCTGCCACCAAGAGATTAGTGACTTCCCCAGAGTTATTGAGAGAGCCTGTAGCAGTTGGTAATTGAATCCAGATTGCCTGAGTCCTAAACCAGTGTATTAACCACAAGACCATCCTTTCTATTTAAACAAAACGTTTGCCTTTTTCTATCCTTTTTTCCCTGTAGTCTGCTCTTCAGTGTAGAGGTGAGGTTTAGTGGGAGAGAGCTTACATACAGTGAGATTAGGTGAAGAAAGCAGAAAACATATTTACATGAAAGTATTCAGGGTATTTTTCTAAATGTTTAAACTCAAATTTCGGCATGTATGCTCCCTCAACATTTTTCTTTTAATGTCAGCTCTGAGATACTCCACTTGACTGTAAGTCACATTTCTGCTTCCCCCACATTCCTAAAGATAGCCAAAGGTAAACTGGGCCTACATTTAAAGCAGCCCTGTGATGACTTTCATATAAGTCACATTGACTGGAATGATCACAGCCTACACCACCTCCTGTGCCAAGAAGTTGGAGAAGCAGATAGCATAAAGTCAGCATAATTAAGGCAGCTCTAAGTTGCCTTTGTGTTGCTGTAGCAAGGCAAAGGTATTTTGACCTGGGCCATTAAGTATTAAATTGATAAATTAAATTGCTCCTATCTAAAAATGCATCAAATTATGCTTTAGTAACAGTCTGCCAAACAAACAATGAATGTACTCATAAGCACATATGTCTCAAATAAACATTTACATTCTGAGGTTCTTTGCCGTTCAAATGGTGGGAAACCCCGAGGAGGTCATTCAAACAATACATAATTTAATAGGAAATCGTGCTTAAACATATTTGTCTTTCCCAACTCAGTCAGAACCAGTTTCTAAGTACATTACAATTTAACATCAAGACTATTAAATACCAACCATTTTCAACAGACTGTAAAGGAAAATATGTAAAAATTCAGTTGAAGAAGGATGTGTCTGTCAGTCCATAGGAATCATGACATTATTTAGTTTTTCCAATTCAGGTTGCTTTGGCGTTCAGCCCCTACTCCCTGCAGAACTGACATAAAAAACTAAAAATGGATCCTTTAAAAGAAATGATGAGCTGAAGTTGTAAATTTGGAAGCCAAATGAGATTAAATGAAATGGTATACCAAACTGCAACAGAATTAAAAAATCAGAAACTTGCAGCTTTGGCCTTGTCTGAACAGATGCTGCTGGAGATATTTCTCTCCCGGAGCCACACTGGCTCACATGTTTTGGGACTGTCCCAGAATACAATCCTTTTGGCTAGAAATAGGCAGGAGGATTAATGTGATAATGGAGAGCTCCTTAAAAAGTACTTGCCAGACTGTGTTTTGGGATATATCCCATCATCTTAGAAACTCTCCAGCTAATGGAAAGCTTGGTTCTCTAGAGCAGTGCTTGCTGCCAAACAACATGTGCAGCTTACATGGAAGGGCAGACTCCTTCCAAAGAGAGACACGACGTGGCTAAGGAGCAGGTAACATTTTGGAGAAAAGGGACTTCAGACAAATTTGAAAAAATCCTAGTGGATGCAAACTAAGACATTGCTCTTCTTTCCCCTCCCAGTCCTCTTCCTTCCTTTCCTCCCCAGCTCTTAATTTTTTTGTCTTTGCTCTTCCCCTTTTTTATGGGGGATGGTTGGGGGGAAACTTGCTGCTTTAAAAGAAAGTTGCCCATGTGGTCAGATATGGTCCATACTACTAGCGAGAAGAAAGCTTATTTGTAAACTTGAGCTTCCAATTCTAACACACACATTCCCCGAGTATGCAAAATCAGGAGTGTTACTTGTCCCATAAATTGTACAGTATAGCCAGTCATATCTGTCTGTCTTCAGGATAGTAACTGTTTTTAGGTGGATAATTCACCAGGCCATGAACTGATTTCCTTTTATTGATGACAATGTACTGTTGATCTGGAAAATGGTATAATAATGGTCAAGTTGTAGATGAGGAGTCTAGGGCAAGTCGTCATATTCACAGAGAGAAAATTTACAGGGCATATTTGAAGGTTTCTTAATGCAGTAGATAGAAGTAACTAGTATTTGATACAAGTTCACAACTGATCTTACTATACAACATGGTGATTATCCAAATCCTTAGATTCTCTCAGAAGATAATGTGGCAGGGCAACTCCTTTGCCTGGTCAGGCTCATCGTTTCTCCATTGGGGGGAAAGGAGCCTGGAGTAAACCAGTCTGACTCCAGAGGTTTTTCTGTTCACTCGGGTTTTGTTTTCCCATATTTACATGGTGGGCCTCCTGGTGGGCCCAAGAAGTCCACTTAAGCAAAAGAAAAGAAACCCCCAAACTACAATGAAAAGGGAAATACTTTCCCCTGCCACTTCTTCCAGTATGTTACCTTACTACACTGGCTCCTAATTGCCAAGGTTTCCCCAAGCAGCTGTTATCTTAGTTTCTTTCCCTATAGAGAGGGGAGACGGCCTTCCACCCAGAGGAAGCCTTTCCTTCCTGCCACTGCCCCTAATGCAGCCTGTCTCCCTTCTCTTACCTCTCCTCTCTCACCAGAATAGGGGTTTTTAAAGGTCATAACTCCATTGACTACACAGGAATTACACCAGGGATTAATGTGACCCTGGTCTTAATTCTTACTAAAAGTTTGAGGCCAAATTCTGCTCTCTGTTACATAAGCGTAAATGGAGAGTAACTCCACTGAAATCCCTGGAGTATTTTAGGATTGAAAGCAGTGGCCAGATTTTGGCTCAAAATTTTAAAATACATGTTAAAATTGGGTTTCTCTCTTCTCAGCAGACAGAAAGACACATACATGCAGGGCATCATTTTTTCAAGAATCCTGCCACATAATAGTCAGTAGCTGGCATGGTGATTGGCCTGTTTCTGGCAAAATTATTACTTTTATACTGTTCCCACGTGATTCTTAAACCCTAGTTCATTTAAAAAGATGTTAATATACTGTGCTTTTTTTGTTTGGAAGTTGGACATTGGAAAATATTGACTCTCTCTTACAAGCATCGAAGCTAGTCACCTTCCAAGAGGACCCTGCTGAGAGGACTGTACCTTTGGTACAACTTTAGTTAACATAGACTTTTTAAAAAAAATTCTAATTTAGCGTGATTTTTTTTTCCTTGCTGCAAAACTGATCTTGCAATGCCTAGTGCACTTGGTGATAGAAGAAGGGTGAGTGTCAACAGCTGTTGCCTGAGAGCTGTGAAATGCAGATAGTTTGTCTGGAGTTGAACATGAAATGAGTTCACACGAAGTTGAGGCCTCCAGGGGATCAGGATAATTGTTCATCAAAATATGGTGACAGTTGAGCTGGCTTTAGCAGGAGAGACCCACTCTGAATGTGCATCAACAGAACCAGTTTTGTCAGTCATTATTGAAGTGAGCTGACCAACAACTGCCTTCTGGGTTTGAAGTGTTATGGCTAATTTACTGCAATGAGAAGCAGGTCCTGATCTTGGTACTCTTAACTGATGGAGACAATTTAGAACTCTTTGAAGGATTATGCCACTATTGTTACTACATGCAGAGTTAAACGAATCAGGGTGATTTTTTTCTTCTTTAAGATCATTTGGGGTTTACTGTTTTTTTTTTCTTGCTCTAACTGTATTATAATATAGACAGAAACACACAGGGCCTAGTCTTGAGCTCACTTAACTAGTGTAAAGCAGGAGTAATCAGCGGGTTTACACTGGTGTAACACCGATGTATGTGACCCAAAATCAGGCCCATGGGCTTTCTGAGATTGGAAAAAATTCTTATTTCTTACAGGAAAAAGAAGAAAATTAAAACCAGTGAGGTGGCTGTTGTTTGTTGCAAAGGCAGTTTGAGAAGTCAGGTTCTTGTCCTACTTATGACAAATGAGTCTGATATAATGGACACTGATAATTAAGGATGACAAATAAGTTACCTTTTCACATATTGTAGTCTCAATTATGTCTTCAATGTGAATAACCATTTTTAAAAATTTCACTAGCGATAAGGGACATGATTGTTGTTAATTCTAAGTATAGTACAGTGTAACTGAACTGACTTTGGCCCTGAGAACTTTTAAAACATCCTTTTAATTTGTACAAGAAAGACATCTAAGGAAAATTTACATCTTATTAGAAATATGAATGTATACAATAAAATGCTTTGTAAGTAGCTTTTGGAATCTGAAGCCAACCACACCCCAAATTCATCTAAAATGAATGGTAAAAACTACTTGAAATGAAAGAAAACACAGTAGAAAAAGTTATGGAACAAAATATGTGCACAGAGAAACAGGTAGATCTACTAAACATGATAATAAATTGTTAAATGGGAAATGGAAATTCTTTTAATTAATAAGGCCCTTGATAAATTGAAATGTCAAACAGTTGAGCAATTTGACCCCTTTAGAGAAAAAGGATCTGATTAGCAGTCTTTTACAGCAGTTTCACGCTGAAATAATTCCATTAACTTCAGTGGAGTTACTCTTATTTTGCTACCTTGTAAATGAGATGAGAATCAGGCCAGAAGTCTCTAGAATATAACATTAGATTTTTTTGTGGGACTGAATGGCCCTACAGGATTGATTTTAAAAAACAGAGACAAAATGTGTAACCTATATACTCTCCACTAGAATCTGGCCCATTCAATTAAGTATCTGAAAATTGTTACTTTATGATGTCTTTTTGGTGGTCTCAATCCAATTCCCAATAGATAGCTCTTAAAAAAAATTACAACAGACAAAACAAAAACCCCTTTAATTGTCAATTACAGCACAGAGCTAGGAAAAGAACACAGGACGCTGGATCTCCAACATTTTACTGCTCATTGGCAAATAGTTTGCAATCCACTGGTAAAATGTATATTGACTCCCCTCTAGTAGCTGATCTATATAAAGATAAGCAATTTGGCCCAGATCCACAAAGAGATTTAGGTGCCTAAGTGCTCTGTAATTCACAAAATCCTCATTTGGATGCTGCCTAATCCTGAAAGCACCTAACCTGCCCCCTCACCTACGCTTCCACTGTAAAAGTTCTCTAGGCATATAAATCTCTGACTCAGATAGCAGTACACATGCTCAGTCTCCCACCTAAGCCCAAGTGCAAGCAACAAACCAAAGGAAGACAGGTAGTCCTCTGCCTAACTAATCTACAAAGCTCTACTGGTTAGGTCCAGCTCAAAATGTGAGCAGTGGAGTGGTTACCTTGTAACTTTTACCCAGTGGTTTGCATACTCATTTGGGATGTCAGAAAGCCTGGTTCAGTCTCCATTCTGCCTGATTGGGAGAATTCTGGTTTGGGGGGTCTTTCAATCTATGCTGTTGAAGCCATGCCACTTTTTAGAAATGCTTAGTCATTGGGCCAGAAAGAGAGTGAAAGTGACTTCATAGGCTGGTGGTTAGGCACCCCCCTTGGATGTAGGAGAACCAGGGTCCAGTCCTACAACTCCAATGACTCTTCCATTATTTATTCAAAACAGAACAGCTTCAACATCACACTGATGACATACGTATATGTCAAAAACCCCAGTTCAAATCCTATCAGGAAGAGTGGGGAGTTGAACCTAGGGGTACGTCTACACTATGGGATTATTCCGAATATACATAAACCGGTTTAGTAAAACAGATTGTATAAAATCGAGTGCACGCGGCCACACTAAGCACATTAAATCGGTGGTGTGCGTCCATGGTCCGAGGCTAGTGTCGATTTCTGGAGCGTTGCACTGTGGATAGCTATTCCATAGCTATCCCATAGTTCCCGCAGTCACCCCCGCCCCTTGGAATTCTGGGTTGAGATCCCAGTGCCTGATGGGGCAAAAATCATTGTCGCGGGTGGTTCTGGGTAAATGTCGTCAGTCATTTCTTCCTCCGGGGAAGCAACGGCAGACAATCATTTCGCGCCCTTTTTCGCTGGATTGCCCTGGCAAACACCATATCATGGCAACCATGGAGCCTGTTTTGCCTCTTGTCACTGTCACCGTATGTGTACTAGATGCCGCTGACAGAGGCGATTCAGCAGCGCTACACAGCAGCATTCATTTGCTTTTGCATGATAGCAGAGATGGTTATCAGCCGTACTGTACCATCTACCATGCCACTGTAAATTGGCAATGAGATGACGGTTACCAGTCCTTTTGTGCTGCACCATCTGCTGCTGTCATAGGTGCCCCTGGCTGAGATCGGCCAGGGGCGCAAAAGACAAAAATGGGAATGAGTCCCCGAGTCAATCCCTCCTTTATGGTATCTAAAAATAGAATCAGTCCTGCCTAGAATATGGGGCAAGTGTACTAGAGAACCAGTGTATCAGAGAACCAGAGAGCACAGCCGCTCCGTGTCAGATCCCGCAGAAATGATGAGCTGTATGCCAGTCACAGGGGGTGCCCCTGCAACAACCCCACCTGTTGATTCCCTCCTCCCCCAGCCTTCCTGGGCTACCGTTGCAGTGTCGCCCATTTGTGTGATGAAGTAATAAATAATGCAGGAATAAGATACAGTGACTTGTTAGTGAGATATGAGGGGAAGGCAGCCTCCAGCTGCTATGATAGTCCAGACAGGACATTAAGCAGCGTGAGGGAGAGGAGCCCAGCATCCCGCTGCTATGATAGTCCAGGCAGAACAGAATCTTTTCTTTACACATGAAGGGCGGGGGCTGATGGAGCTCAGCCCCCTGTTGCTATGATGAAGATGGTTACCAGCCGTACTGTACCATCTAGTGGGAATGATCAGGAGTTTTTTACCCAGGCGCCCAAAGCCGACCTCACCGGAGACCAGCCAGGAGCACTCACGGGCTGATGATGAGGACAGATACCAATCCTTTTGTACTGCACCATCTGCCACAAGGCTGCTGCTGCTGATGATGGATATCAACCATATTGCACCATCAGCTACCCATGAGGGGGCGGTGAGGATGCTGCCGTTGACTGCTGCAGCATCGCGTCTATCAGCAGCATTCAGTACACATAGGGTGACATTTAAAAGAGTCAAGAGAGGATTTTTTTCCCTTTTACCTCTGGGGATGGATGAGGGGGGTAAATTGACGAGCTATGCCCTGAACCACTGCGGACAATGTGTTTGACACTACAGCCATTGGGAGCTCAGCTAAGAATGCAAATGCTTTTTGGAGACTGCAGGAACTGTGGGATAGCTTGAGTCCTCAATCCCCCCTCCTTCCCTCCATGAGCGTCCATTTGATTCTTTGGCTTTCTGTTACGTTTGTCACTCAGCAGCGTGCTGAGTCCCTGCTGTGGCCTCTGTCTGGAGATTTTTTAAAAATGCTTTGGAATTTCGTCTTCTGTAACGGAGCTCTGATAGATCAGATTTGCCTGCCCATACAGCGATCACATGCGTACGGTCCATGCTGGAGCTCTTTTTGGATTTTGATTTCGGACTGCATCGCCACCCGTGCTGATCGGAGCTCCACGCTGGGCAAACAGGAAATGATATTCAAAAGTTCGTGGGGCTTTTCCTGTCTACCTGGCCACTGCATCCGAGTTCTGATTGCTGTCCAGAGCAGTCAGTGGTGCACTGTGGGATACCGCCCGGAGGCCAATACCGTCGATTTGCGGCCACACTAACCCTAATCTGATATGGTAATACCGATATTAGCGCTACTCCTCTCGTTGGGGAGGAGTACAGAAACCGGTTTAAAGAGCCCTTTATATCGATATAAAGGGCCTCTTAGTGTGGACGGGTGTGGCGTTAAATCGGTTTAACGCGCCTAAAACCGGTTTAAACGCGTAGTGTAGACCAGGCCATGGTCTCCTAAGGTTGCCAAGCATCCAGTTTTTGACCGGAATGCCCAGTTGAAAAGGTGGCTCCGGTCAGCTCTGCTGACTAGGCCATTAAAAGTCTGGTCAGTGGTGCAGTGGGGCTAAGGCAGGCTCTGTGCAGCTCCCAGAAGTGACCAGCTCGTCCCTGTGGCCCCTAGGCACAGGGGCAATCAGGGAAGCTCTGTGTGCTGTTCTCTTCCCAAGTGCCGCCCCCTGCAGCTCTCATTGGGAAGAGCCCCCTGCAGCACAGCCTGGGAAGCAGGAAGGGGCCCGGGTGTGGAGCATGAGCGGGGCCACCTAAGGCTGTTTGGGGAGGCACAGCCTCCCCCTTTCTTTGATACCTGCCGCCAATGGCCACTGGCCCTTTTAAATCACCTGGATGGGCCACAGGGCTCCTAAGCACGTGCAGGGTGGTACCACCACTGGCGGTGAAGTCAGCCTGGCAGGCATGTGGAAACCCTGGCTGTGCCAGAAGAGTGTGACCAGCAGTGCAGCTGGAAGCAGCTCCCTGGGCACCAGCCAGCCCAGGTGCAGCACTGCCCCAAAACCTCAGCCATCCCTTTCTAGCGGGCCCATTGACTGTTCTGCCCTGGGGCCCGGAATTGCTGTCAGCAGGCCTGGACATATGGCAGATTGTGTTTTTTGTAACACAAATTTCCAGGTTGCATCTTCAGTGTCTCCAGGGGTGGCTCAGGACTGTTCATGTACTCAACAAACAGGCAGGTAGCTGTACCCAGTCCTACATTCACTCACATCCAAACTTTGTGCAAGAATCCTGTTCAGTCAGTATCTCCCTACAATCATATTAACATTGGATGTTTTCCTCTTGGGATGGGGAGCACATTTGGGTCCTCACACAGTCCAAGACAAATGGTCACAACAGGAACAGTGCTTGTACTTCAATCTGCTGGAATTAAAGGATGTCAGAAATAGATGCCTCTGCTTTCTTCCCCTACTCAAAAACTAGTCCATCAAGATCATGACAGACAATATAGCGTGTATATTTTATATTAATTGTCAGGACAGAGCATGTGCCCCCTTACTCTGCAGCGAAGTGATAAAGTTTTGGAACTGGTGCATAACCAATTGGATAGTCATCTTGTTTTGTATACCCAGGAGGTAAGAAGCCAGCATGCTGGATGACCTGAGAAGATATTTCTCCCTATATTATGAATGTGAGTTGGATTTTTGAGTCCCCAGGAAAATATTTCTAGCTTGGGAATTTCCAAAGGTTGACCTTTTTGTCATGGCAGACTACACAAAATGCAGGAAATTCTGTTCCAGAGTAATACTAGAACCCCAGTCTCTAGGAGATTCTTTCCTAATTGCATGGGCAAAGTTTTCCATGCGTATCCTCCTGCTCCATTGTTCTTAAAGGGCTTGATCCTATCTGACATTGATAATGACACAGTGATTTCGATTGCACCAACTTGGTCTAGACAAGTTTGGTTTCTTACCTAATCAAGCTCTTCTTTTGCCCACTGTGGCAACCTCTCCTTCTGTCTTTTATGCCATATTTTTAACTGTACAACTCAGTCGACCTATGGTACTCTTTGCCAGAGACTGTTGTGAAGTCCAAGACTATATAACAGGGTTAAAAAAAAGAATTAGATGGAGGATATGTGGTTCATCAATGGCTATTAGCCAGGATGGGCAGGGATGGTGTCCCTAGCCTCTATTTGTCAGAATCTGGGAATGGGTGGCAGGGGATGGATCACTTGAGGATGATGATGATGACTGTATGTATTTTGGATCTTTTATCACTGTCACTTGACCTCCAAATATTACTGTTGTTTGCAAAGTCAAATCTATTTTTCTTGCCACAGGATGGTGGATTTTTCCTTCTCCATTTCTCTGCTATAGGACTTGCTTCCAGGAAAATTTGGAAGCACTATAGTCACCTCTTGCAGTTCTCTGCCAGATCCCCTTCTCAACTAATGGATTTAACAAGCTTATTTAATTCCATTTTTGTCAAAGATTAATTTGACTTCTGACACTATTTCTTCATGGTTTGACAGGATCCTAGTAGGTTTTGAATTCAGTTCAGGTAAGCCTTCAAAATATGGAAACCAAGAGCTTGATCTTACAAAGATATGCTAATTATAGTTAAGCACATGCTTAAGTTTACACATTTGAATAGTCCCACTGATTCAATTCACATGCATAAATCTTTTCAAGATCAGAGCCTTATGGAAGATTGCAACTTGTTCTCCATCCCAACCTAAATCCACCTTCCCTGGTAGACAATTCAACAAATCATCTTTCCAATAATCACCTTCCTCTCTCATAAGATTGAGAAAAGAAATGAAAGTGGCTTCTACTGACCCTCCTGAGCAAATAGGGGTGAGTCGAAGCCAATTAGAGGAAATACCATATAATTTGTTGTTTGCAGTGCTGTAGCTATATTGGTCCCAGGATATTAGACAGACAAGGTGGGTGAGGCAGTACCTTTTATTGGACTAACTTCTGTTAGTGAAAGAGACAAGCTTTCAAGCTTACACAGGACTGACCTGAAGAAGAGCTCTGTGTAAATATTTAGGAGATTATCACTTCCGCTAACAGAATTTGGTCCAATAAAAATATTGCCTCACCCACCTTGTCTGTCTAATATAACTTAATGACATGAAATTATGAAATCCAACCAGTCCAAGTCAAAACTTGAAAATGCACCAGGATCAATTGCCATGACACTTTTGCTGATAGCCATATGGTGAAAACATTTCTTGCTCAACTTTGCAAAAATTTTGCCGATGTTAAAAAATTGCTCACAACCATGCATTCTTGGGAAAGCTCAACGTATTAGTACAGGAACAAATTTTGAGTTTTTTCAGTGCTTATTTCACACAGCCCTAGTGTTCGATAATTGTAGAAGTAAAGAAAGAATACTCCAGGGGCTGGGCGACTCATATTCATTATAGAAGTTTCCTTAAATCTCGCTGAGAGTACTTTTAAATGCCAATTTTTGATATAATTCTAGCTCTTCACTTGTACTTTTTCAAACTCAGTGGTCTCTCTGTTCAAGCCATGTTCCCTCAGTATTCTTGTGCTGTAGAGTTTTGGAATGACAGGCTGTCACTTGGAGCTTAGTTGATTTGAGAAACATAGTGCAGTTCAACAAAGCAAGCTGTCAGTTTCTTTGAACTTTAAATACACTGTAGGCTTCAAATGATCTAAAACTTTTCTGGCTGTGATCCTAAATTGAATACATTTTTAGTTTTATTTATTATGCAGAAATGTTGGATCTACTTCAAACATCAACATAATATCTAGTGTGTATAGTGCTTTTTTCATCCATAATTTCAGAGCACTTTACAAAGGATATCAATATAATTATCCCCATTTTATAAAACTGTTAATAATAATAATTAATAATGGGGTTCTGTGTTTTAAATGGAAGAATAATTTGAATTTCATTACACTAATTAGTTGTATTGTCAGAGAAGTATAGAAAAGTTTACACAAGCTTTGGATAAGCATCCAGATTTTATGTTACTTATTTAAATAAAAATATAAGCTTTACACTTTTAGAGGTTTGTCCATCACTAAGTGTACATTACATATGTATATTTGTTAGAGTATGTTTCCTGTTTGTTCTCTGTTAATGAAATTCAGAGCAAGTGTTTTTAATTTACAAGTCAAACAAGATTTTCTAACTGCCAACAATGTGACCTGAATTTGTTATCCCAAAAGCAAGCTGTGTGCTTTCAGCTTCATGCATCATCAGCAATTTCAACAACCAGTAACAACAAAGATTCTGAGCCAAATAATGTTATGGGCCAAATTATTCCCACCATTACACTATTGAAGCTTCACTGATTATATTGAAGAGCAGAGTGTGATCCTCTGACAGCATAACTGTTGGCAGTTTGATACATCAGACATAAAAGAATACAGCTTGGGTATGTTGGTTTAACAGTGCTTGTAGTAAAACCACATTTTTTTCACTAAATTAAGAATGACTGTGAAGAAGTTAAGGGATGAAATCCAGGCCCTATTGAAGTCAATGACAGGTTCGCCATGTACTTTACCAAACTACCATGTTTGCTGACCTAATGTGGGTGGTGATAAGGATATAATTATTACACCGTGTTGAAAATAAGAATGGCCATATTGGGTCAGACCAATTGTCCATCTAGCCTTCTGTCCCGTTTCTGACAGTGGCCAGTGCCAGATGCTTCACAGGGAATGAACAGACCAGGGCAAATTTGAGTGATTCATCCTGTGTTGTCCAGTCCCAGTTTCTGGAAGTTGAAGGTTTAGGGACACCCAGAGCACGGGGTTGCATCTCTGACCATCTTGGCTAATAGACATTGATGGACCTATCCTCCAGGAACTTATCTAAATCTTTTCTGAACCCAGTCATACTTTTGGCCTTCACAGCATCCCCTGGCAATGAGTTCCACAGGTTGACTGTGAATTGTGTGAAGAAATACTTCCTTTTGTTTGTTTTAAATCTGCTGCCTATTAATTTCATCAGGTGACCCATAGTTCATATATTATGCGAAGGGGTAAATAACACCTATTCAAAGCCAGATCTAGACTAAATAGTGCCCAGTGAGGAGCATCTTCAGCAACCAGCCCTCCATTTATTAAACTTTTGAATACCTTATTTTTATTGCATTTTATGACATTGCACAATTTGCATACATGAGTTATACCTGTCATATAAGACTATACTATAATAACTGAAATGTACTAACATCAAGAAATTGAACTGTGCATCAACATTGAGTGGACCAATATTAAATAGTGTTACCGTAGTGACAGCCCTAGAATATTAACCGTAGTCCTTTAGTTCAAAAGATCGCTTTTCTTGCCTTTTCCCTCAGTAACTGAAGCACAGCACCAGAGAGATCCAAAAACTGGCCAATGGCATTTTCAAGCGATAAAATAGCAAGTGACGTCAGTCTCTCATTGGCCATTGCCTATCAAAGATATGTTTTAATGAGCCTGAGCTTCAAAAAGCTGTGCTCTCCGCTCATGACTGTGCCCAGCAGCATGAACAGAATCCTCAAAGCTATTCACATTAGGAAAAGTGTCCTTCAGCTCTGCATAATGAATGAATTGGAGAACTTGGAGTGGAGAGTGCTTCTTGTGTTGCAAAATGTGACTGATGTTGTCTAATTTGACAGGGAGGTCTTTATCACTGAAGTCCAAACATTCCCGTGTGTCAGCGTTCGGTGAAGTTCATCTTGTGACTGTGCTGATTCTGGCTTCTCATTAAATATGTCCCTTATTAGTCGCTACTTACATTCTTCAAGTCTTCAAACACTAATACACTTTCAGAATTACACAATAACACAAGGTTCACAATATCACAGCTGGGCTCTCATTTCACTTCACTTCATTCTTATATCTCACTGACTGACTGGCAATGCCCTGCCTGGCCTTTTATATACCCATGAGGGCATGGCTGACACCATTTTAGGGAGGTTAAAGGAAAATGTAGTTCTCAGAAAGTCTGGAAGGTTCCGCAAGATTCTACAGAGGTCCAAAACATTCTAGGAGGTTAATGAAAAATGAATCCATATACAAAATGTCTGAAACATTTTACTTCAAACATTCTATTTTAACTTTTGTCACTAATAACAAAAACAGCACCCTGGGCATTCACCTGCCCCTAAATCTGACCCTGTCCCTATTTACTTCCTCCACACCATTCATGATTTTATAGACCTCTATCTTATCCCCGCAGTAGTTGTCTCTTTTTTAAACTGAACAGTCCCAGTCTTTTTTCTCTCTCCTTGTATGGAAGTTGTTCCATACCCCTAATCATTTTCACTGCCATTCTCTACATCTTTTCCAATTCAAATATATCTTTTTTGAGATGAGGCAACCAGAACTGGACTCGGTATTCAAGGTGTGAGCATACCAGGAGTTTATGTAGCAGCATTATATTTTCTGTCTTATTATCTATCCCTTTACTAGTAGTTCCTAATGTTCAGATAGTTATTTTATTATTGCTATTGTATACTGAGTGGATGTTTTCGGTGACTCCAAGAACTCTTTCTAGAGTGGTAACAGCTAATTTAGACATCATTGTATATGTATAGTTGGGATTATTTTTGCCAGTGTGCATTACTTTGCACTTATCAACACTGAATTTCATGTGCCATTTTGTTGCCCAGTCACTCACTTTAGTAACTCTCTCTAACTATTAATAGGCAGCAGGTTTAAAACAAATAAAAGGAAGTTCTTCTTCACGCAGCACACAGTCAACTTGTGGAACTCCTTACCTGAGGAGGTTGTGAAGGCTAGGACTATAACAGAGTTTAAAAGAGAACTGGATAAATTCATGGTGGTTAAGTCCATAAATGGTTATTAGCCAGGATGGGTAAGGAATGGTGTCCCTAGCCTCTGTTTGTCAGAGGATGGAGATGGATGGCAGGAGAGAGATCACTTGATCATTGCCTGTTAGGTTCACTCCCTCTGGGGCACCTGGCATTGGCCACTGTCAGTAGACAGATACTGGGCTAGATGGACCTTTTGTCTGACCTGGTACAGCCGTTCTTATGTTCTTATTTGCAGTCTGCTTTGGACTTAACTATCTTGAATAATTTTGTATAGTCTGCAAACTTTGCCACTGTTTGCTCCCTTTTTCAGAGCATTTATGAATATGTTGAACAGCACAGGTCCCAGTACAGATCCCTGGGGGACCCTGCTGTTCATTATTCTCCAGTGTGAAAACTGCCCATTTATTCCTCCCCTTTGTTTCCTATCTTTCAACCAGTTACTGATGAGAGGACTTTCCCTCTTATCCCTTGACATAAAGTATAATCTATAGATGAAAAACTTGGCAGTAGTAGCAAATTTCATAATAAACTGTTTTCTGTGCTTTTAAAACTAGTCTTAAGTATATAGGTAATCAGTGTCTTTACTCATTAGCTCTCTAGAGGGACTATTTTGGGGAGGAGAAGGACAGCACATCATCAGTGAATTAGCAGGGTAGTAACAAGGGTATATAAGTATGGCAATAAGGACATAGATCCCAGAACTCAGATACAGTATTTTTAAATGTATCATAGTGATTATCTTGTAATTTTCAATGTAGTATTAAGGAACACAACATTTAGGAAGAATGTGGAATCTAGGTATAGTTTTTGTTCAAATTGTAAAGTTTTATTGTCAGCTGTGTTGCTTATCAATACGTTTGGCTGTGATGCAATGGTGTAATAATGATGCTGGGAGGTGTAATCTGTGTATATATATATATATAAAAAATAAATGGATATTTACTAGGAGTTCAAATACTGGTCCCCATTAAGTGACTCAGGTCATGGCTCAGGATTATATCCTGGATTTATTTGGTGAATTTTTGCACCTCTGTAATACATACCGTATCTGTATTTGATGAGTTCTGTTTTATGCAATATACTATATTCACTGAATTTTATCCTACTGGATTTACTAGAAATATGATTATTTGATTTATATACTGATTTTGTTTACTTTTTTCATGACTGACATAAAAGTTTAATTATTTTGATAGTGCTTTTTATAGTATAAATATAAAGTTATGAGAGTCATGTAAATGGAATCCAATTATCCATATCTATTTGCTCTCATGTTAAACAAAGTTATTCTTTCTAGGATGAATTATGCCTGCTTTGTCTCAAAAATTTAATAAAAACTAATTTCCTTTCACAATGCTAAATCATTAATGATGGAGGTGGGGTGAAGAATGCCTGCAATAATAATATTCAAATGATTTGGATCCAGGTTTTGCATGGCCTTAATTTATTTTTTTTTGTCAGTGGTGTATTAGTTCATAAATTTTAATGCTCATAATCATCCATATAGTGTGAAAAATGCCTATTCAACAGATTGCAATTTATATTTAATGAACATACAGTACACTTCACATGAAACCCATTCATCTCCTACATTTTTACCTTACTCAGTACTGTTCCCGGTGAACAGTTCAGAAGACTTAACTTCCAAGTGAGTCTGACTTTTTTCATTATTGTACTCAATATTGTGAGCTAGAATGTCCACTCCAATATTCGGAGATGTTCTATATTATTGTCAAACTAGTTGTGTCTAATGGGACACTCTGAGTCTGATTTTTTTTCTACATGGGGCTTCAGTGACTGTGTACATAACTTGTACATACAAATTTATCTTAATGTCATGTGGAAATGGAAAGTCAGTCCCATAATTGGACGTTTGTTTGTGAAAATGCCTGATTTGCATGCATAATTGTGACGAGAATGCAAATTAGGAGTATAATTATGCATGTGTAGTTACAAAATAATACCCTGTAATGGCCTGTGTGTACAGTACTGACAGATCAGAAATCTGAGCATTGGACCTTGTCCATTTGTGAGACTCTTTCAGTTAAAAAGAGAGTATACTTTATGACACTGGCAGGTTTACCACCATTAAGTAAGGGAAAGGGGGGAAAATTGTAAAGAAGATATAAACTTATACTACACCTTGCAGGTTTAAAAGTATAAACACTGCACTACAAAGTCTGATCTTGTGGAAGAAATTTTATTGTTTGGGGTTTTCTTGTTTTGTTTTGTTGGGGTTTTTGTTCATTTTTTTTTGCCTTTTTTGAGAAATTTTATTTCTTAAAAACCCACTTTTCTTAAAAAAACAAACATTTTTCATTGGAAAAGAGGTTTTTATGGAGAACATACAGAAGTGCTTTAAGAATTAATGCTTTGAAATTATTTTAGATGAATAATGCTTTATTTCTAAATGTTATCGATATTAAGAATGCAGAATAAAATACTGACAGATTCTAAGCTTGCAGCATAGTCAAAAAATGCATGAAACTCCCCTAGGTACTGTTTTTAGAGACAAGAAATCCAATGTCCAGACCCTTAGTTTTTTCATTAAGGGATAATGCTACATTCCGGCCAAAATATTCTTGATCCCTTATGCCAGTTATATCTGGCATATGTCTTTTGTGCTGCCATGCAAAGCCAAATGAATGTGTGTTCTTTTGATCTTGGTAGCTAAAAGAGACCTTAATTGTCTTCTGTGCAAATTAGGAAAGAACAGTTTTTTCTGTCTGTTTTCATTATGGACTTTTCAAGACCTATCCATCTACATTCCTTGCACATAGAAGGGCATCGTTTACATTCCTACTATTTAGGTACTTAATGTAACATCAGTAGTCAAAGTAATATACCTTGACACTCATTTAGGAGCAAATCCTGATTGCATTACTCCTCTAAAATCCCTGTAGTTCCATGATTATTTTTTTACAGTACAACCAAGAATTGGATTAAATGAAATTGCCATCCTGCTCTGGTATCCTGGATTTTGAATAACTTCCATATGCTTTTGCATTGAAGAAATCGGGATGCAGTTTACTGAACTATTGATCTCTGATAGGTTTTAATTCCTTTTCTAATTTATATGTGCTCCCAAAATGCAGAACTCCTCTGTCCAGGAAGGGAGAGCTGTCCAAGATTTTTCAGATAATGTATTTTCCTAATCACTTTCTCCAGCCAGTTATTCCATGACAGCCTTCAGCTTCTTTCCATGGAGATGAAAAGTTCACATGTTCTAAAATCATTCTTTGATGATGGTATCATCACATTCCCCAAGCCTCAGCTCACTTCTATGATGTTGCTGTTCTGAGAAATAAAACTTCCACTGGTTTCATGACAAAGCACTATGCAGCATTTATGTCGTCATGAATACTGACCATAAAACTTTCCTTTTCAAGTTCCATATTGTTTGTTTCTCGATGGCTTCCAAGAGTAAATTTCCATGTAAAATACAGTTTAGTTTAGCTCTCTGACTTGCAAATATAACCTTGAATCTAAAAGTCAAAGAGGTTTTTTTTTTTTCCCTTCTGGTTGGTGCATCATCAACAGTAAAATTGTGCAGGCCAAATTCTGAGCTCAGTTATACTTGTGCAACCCCATGGATCTTAGGATTTGGTCCTGCAATTGGAATGTAAGGTTGGATTCTGGACACCTCAGTGCAGATTTGCAAAGGCAGAACATAAGAAACCTCCTTTCCTTTGCAGAGCAACATGCCAGAATCTCACAAAGTGACCTGTTTTCTTAGCTGTCTAAAAATACAGAGAAGTGGGGAATGGTAGGGTCATGGCCCTGCCACCCCTCTGCATCAGATAATGAAGGTCAGCAGGGGTGAGAAAAGGAGCACTCTGCATCCTGTACATGAGCAACAGAAATCCAAATTCAGCATGCACTCCTTAGGAGGCCAAAAGTCACCTGCAGGTTTAATCTACAGCATGGGGTGGGATCTACAAAGGGAGTTAGGTGTTGCAATGCTGAGTATCACAGCACCTAACTTTTAGATGCCTAGAAAATCACAGGAGCAGCTCTGCAATCCACAAAACCGAGCTAAGCCCCTAGGCTCCCTGTACAATGCATGGGGAGAGATAAGAACCTTAGATGTGCAATCCAGAAAGCCAGCATGCTAGGTGGACACCACCTAAGCTAGTTAATGAAGATAACAATGAGAGTTGTGTCTTAAACCCCACCCTCTCCGAGGTAAGCACTTCCCTGCAACTCAGACTTAGCGCCTGTTTCTGCTTAGTGATCCATGAGCAGGAACCACTGCCTAGAATAAAGCTCCTTGTTATTTATTTTGCTTTAAATAATAGCGTGTGTGGTGGTGGTTTGTTTTCTTTGCATATACAAGTAGCTAATTTTAAAATATAATACACTACATTCTTTGATTTAAAGTAATTAGCTATTAGTATTATTTAACCAGTACTTTTTTTCCAAAAGTTTCCATTTGTTTGTTGTTGTTAATATTATTTATTTTATTTATTGGCTTAGTTTTTTCCTATTGATTTTTTGTGAATAAATGTTGCACCAGTGAGCTGCCATAGATGACGTTGAAACCTGATCTGTCTGTATACATTTTTATTTTCCTTTTGAGGATTACATAGATGAAACACAGGTTTAAGTGTGCATTGTTACAAAAATAATTGTGTGCCCACAAGATGTATAGCGCAGCCCCCCCACCCAATTTTCTGTTTAGCTGACTTCACCATCCCTCTCTCCAATGGGAAAAGGCTGGTGCTGCCCCTGCTCGAGTGTCATGACTGGGACAGAGCTGGGAGTCAAGCCACAGGTCAGAGCCAGAGACCAGGAACAGGGCAGAAAGGCAAGCACAGGAGCGAAGCAGGGAAATGGGAAGCAGGGGCAAGTCAGGAAGGCAGGGTCTGATGTAGTAGCCAGCCAGGAATTCACCCACTTGCATGGATGACTTCCTGTCTCTCTTTCTGCTTAAATAGTTTACCCACCCAGTCATGGACTCCGGCGTTTCTCCAGTCAGGTTTCTATAGGTGGTACCTTTAGTGGAGCACAAAACCTTAGGGAAGGCCCATGGACAGCAATTCTGGGCCCCAGGGCAGAACAGTCAATGGCTCCCCTAGAAAGAGATGGCTGAGGTTTACAACACTACTTTTTATCCCATTGATAACATTAGAATCCACTATGCATAAGCTGTGGCATTACTTGGTCTAGTTAACCTTGTTTTCCAGTTACAGCACCAGTACTAAACAAATTGTGAGTCTAAATATACAATGTCAAATTTGTTGTTTTGAATTATGTATTTAAATTAAATTAAATACAAAACATTTAAAGAAGCACAAAGTAAGAAAACACCTAAAGTAGTAGCCAGCAGGCTAATTAAACACCTAATCGTGATTCCTGTGTAATCTAAAGACAAGGAAAAAAACTGAATATGACCAACACAGTTAAAATATACAATACAATACAATACTTGTTCTTCTGGTGCAGTGGGACATCAACAGCCAGAGCAATGAGGAGACAGTAGGCATGGTGCACCACATCTACCGGGAGATCTCTGAGGAGGTGGCCTGAGGCAAAGGCAGAGGGAAAACCCACACCTCATTTCCTGGTTGAGTGGTGGAGGTGGCCCCTCATCCTGCGCTCATGATAGCGGGCTCATCAGCCAGTGCTAGCGGCAGCGAAGGCGGGGAGGGGTCTAGCCCCAGCTGCTTCTCTGCAAACTTAGAGAGGCTCAGTTGGGTGGCTGAACTTGCTAGGTTGTTTGGTGAGGAGCTGCAGCCCCGGGGGAGGAAAATCGTAGCACAGAGGGAGCTTGTTGTTCTTTCAAGTTTCCCTATCCTCAGCCCCCAGAGAGCTAGCACGGCAGGCACAGTGGCTCCCGAGCAACCAGAGTAGGCAGCAAGCTCTACGGTTCCCAGGTTGCTGTTGCTGAGACTCTGCCAGACTGCCAGACCAGCAAGGTGCAGCAGTGCTCTGGCTAACTGTTACTGTCACAATGAGGGACGGCAGTCTTTACAGAGCAGCAGCAGCAGGAAACCGGATATCTTTCTTTTTTTTAATTTTATTAAAGAATACGTATCTATGCCATCCACCCGGGCCCTTTTAAATCGCCAGGCAATAGGCCCCAGAGAAATTGACCCTTTTGTGGCTCCCCCCCGCCCACTGCTCCCTCCCATTGGCGGGCCTGCCTTTGGGTTCCCAATTCTCCAATCATTAATAGAGCTGTCTGGTGGTGGCATAGATGTGGCAGCAGCTTAAGAGCCCCATGAACCTGCAGAGCCTAACATTCAGCCCGATTGCTGCAGTCCTCTGGATTTCTGCACTAAATTCAGAACACTGTAGAGACCTTTCCCTTTGATGGTCTTAAATTATTCAGCACATCCACCAACGACTCCTTGCATTCTCTGAAGGACTTTCGTGAAGACTTTTGTTTGTTGGGAATATACTCCTGCAAACAAGAAGTGGTTTAGTCAGTCTCAGACAGGTCAGAGGTCCCACTCAGCCCAGTTTCCCACCTACCTAGAATGCTGAGGGAAAAGTTATCAGCCACTGCACCTGGATTGACACATCGGCTATAATCTACAAAACATTGGTTTTGACGCCTCAGTCAAGGGCCACGAACACCTCTGTGCTCCAGATCTGATGCTGTTATACCCTGCCTCCTCCATCTCCCTACTTTTAAATCATCTCTCCCATTTCCCCAGCTCATGGGAGCAGATTACCACCAACAGATGAGTCCTGAAGGTTAGAACGTTAGGCTACTCCATCCATTTTCATTCCATACTTCCATCTCTTCCTCCTTCCCCATCCTTTTTCTGGGTCCCATTTCATGAGCCTTGCCTGAGATAAGATGTTCACTCCCTCCTCTTCTTAGTGCAACTAGTTCCCACTCACTACAAAGGAAGAAGATTTTACTCCAAATATCTTCCAAAGAAGGGTGGGTGCCAGCCAATTCTAGATCTCAGAATACTGAATACATTTGTTAAGATACAGAAATTCAAGATGGTAATGCTCGTAGTTATTATTCCATCCCTGGATTTAGAAGACTATTTTGCAACCATTGACCTTCAGGGCATGTACTTTCATGTCACAATACATGTATCTCACAGGAGAGTCCTACACTTTGCCATGAGTCAGGATCACTATTAATATTGAGTTCTCCCTTTCAGATGACCTACTGCTTCCATTGTGTTTACAAAAGTAATGGCAATAGCCACTGCATAGCTTTGCCAACGGTGAGTAATTGTCTTCCCCTATCTCAACAACTGGCTCCTAAAAGGGTGTTCCTACATCGAAGTTCAAAAAGCAGTAAAGAAGGCCATGTCTCTCTTTGAAGACACACTCTGTTTTCAGCTCAATACTCTAAAGCAGTGGTTCCCAAACTTGTTCTGCCACTTGTGCAGGGAAAGCCCTTGGCAGGCCAGGCCGGATTGTTTATCTGCTGTGTCTGCAGGTTTGGCCGATCACGGCTCCCAGTGGCTGCGGTTTGCTGCTTCAGGCCAATGGGAGCTGATGGAGGTGGCAGCCACCGCTTCCAGCAGCTCCCATTGGTCTGGAGCAGTGAACCGCGGCCAGTGGGAGCCGCGATCGGCCGAACCTGTGGACACGGCAGGTAAACAGCCCGACCTGGCCTGCCAAGGGCTTTCCCTGCACAAGTGGCAGAACAAGTTTGGGAACCATTGCTCTAAAGTCCTTCCTTTTACCTCTAGAAGGGGTAGAGTTCACAGCGGCCACTCTTCATGTCATGACAACCAGAGCCCATCTACCAGATGACCGATTTCTCTCTCTGATATGCTTAATTGCACAAGTTCAAATGAGCACACAGGTCACTCCCAGATCATGCCTTCAGCTCCTCAGGCATATGGAAGTATGCTCTTTTATCATGCTACATGCTTGTTTACATCTGCACTATTTCCAAACCATACTCAGGACAGTTTATACCCCCAATGGAGACTGTCTGAATATATTACTCTCTAGTAGTCTTCCTCAACTGATCGAAGAATCCAGACAAGGTGCGCTCAGTTGTTCCTATGTCTCTATGAGTCAGGGCTTGGTACCTGGATGGCTCTCAGAGTTAGAACTCTGCTGTTCCAGAGAGGTTCAAGAAGTCCTGTTGAACAGCAGAAAGGAATCTACAAGGGAAACTTACCATCAGAAATCGAAAAGATTTTACCACTGGGTACACTCACCATCACCTATCTAGAAGACCTTGGCACTCTGAAGCAAAGAGGCCTCTCTTTGAGCCTCAGTAAAGTTCATCTAGCTACTGTCACAAAGTCACATTTTCCTGTGGAAATTCTTCAGTATTTGCTCACTGTACAACTTCCAGATTCATCAGAGGGTTATCCAGCCTCTTCTCAAATGTCAGAAAGTCCACCCCAACTTGGCACTTGAACTTAGTTCTTAATTATCTGATGAAACCTCCCTCTGAGCCCTTAGCTACTTGTATTTTTTAAACTTTTCCATGAAAACCTCCATTTTAGTACCAATTACCTCTGCTTGAAGAATTAGTAAATAAATTCAGAGCTGTGATAGCTGAACCCCCTTAAACTATTGTCTTCAAGGATAAGGTACATCTCCGACCACACCTGCGGTTCTTACCTAAAGTCGCCTCAGATTTTCATATCAATCAGACAGTTCATCTGCTGGTTTTCCACCCTACTGCTCATCAGGCTAAGAAGGATGCTGCCCTTCACATCTTAGATGTTAGGAGAGGTCTAAGATATTAAGAAACCTTTTTGAATTCCTCCAAGGCTATTTGTGTCCATCAGAGATGGAGTTAAAGGGATGTCAGTATTCACTAAGAGATTTTCTAAGTGGGTTTCTTACTATGCAGCAGCTAATCTGCCATGCCCTGCTTAGGTCATAGCTCATTCTACTAGGTCTCAGTTCACATCTGTTGCCCTACTAAAAAATGTTACCGTTGCAGAAATCTGCAAAGTTGCTACATGGGCCTTGAGTCACACCTTTTCAAGACACTATGCCTTAGTGCATGCCTCTACAGCAGATGCTACCTTCAATTCTGCAGTTCTGAAGACAGTTATAGACCTGGTTCTGAAGCTCATGCTTTCTTTAGTGGATACTGCTCCGGAGTCATCTCAAGTAGAGCACCCATAGGGACACTACTCCAAAGAGGGAGAGTTTACTCACCTTGTGCTGTAACCAGAGTTCTTCAAGATGTGTGTTGCTATGTGTGCTCTGCAACCCACTGTTCTTTGCCTTTGTTTCAGTCTGGTCTGCATGGGACTCTGCAGTAGGGGAGGTACTGAGAGTGGTTCATCCCTCACAGCCCTATGTACCCTCAATATGTGGCATGAACATAACTAGGGTGGATGAAAGGACCAGATAAGCACTGCTGTTGAAAATGTTCTATCGAAGGCACATGTGCACCTCCAAAGGAGCACCCGTAGGGATGCATATTCAGAAGAACTCCAGTTACTGCACAAGGTGATTAACCTGTCCTACTTAATTTGTTCAGGAAGGTTTTTAACATCTGAATGATATGTCAGCCAGGGTGTTAAGCTGAGTAGGCATACAAGATCAACAAGGGGCACATCTGAATAATGTAGTTGTAGTAGTAAACAGTTCTCTCTTGCTACAGTAACTTTGCTAGATTCCTAACATATCAACTGATTTACCTACTTTAAAAACTCATTTAGGCAAATCTATGCAAAAGAAAGTCAACATTTATTTTGTGTTTATTAACATAAACCTATTTAATATTTGTTCAAAGAAGGCAAAATGGGGTCATGTATTGGCATATGTAAAATACTACACTTCTTTGAGTTGAAGAAAGAACATGTTATGATTGAGGAATATTCATGCACAAGATGAGCTCAAATTATCTGCTACAAAAAACAAACAAATCAGAAACAGAAACAAAAACAACATTTTATTCCCACCTTAAATCAAACTAACATAGTGAGAAAAGAATACTCTTAATTTAATTTATATGCTGTATTGAAGAGACGTCTGCATTTTGAGCTTGAAGTTCTTAAAGTTCAGCAGCACTGGTGTAATTCAATTTCATTGTTAATGGGAATTTCCGCAACAAAATTAAAAAGAAATTGCTGAATTTGAATTATTTTTCTTGTCATAGAATATCAGGGTCATCTGATTAGGAGGTCATCTAGTCCAACCCCCTGCTCAAAGCAGGACCAATCCCCAGACAGATTTTTACCCCAGTTCCCTAAATTGCCCCCTCAATGATTGAGCTCATAACCCTGGGTTTAGTAGGCCAATGCTCAAACCACTGAGCTATCTCTCCCTCCTATTTTTACTTTTCCTTGCTTAAGGTATTACAAAGCTTGGGTAAAGTAAAAAGTTTCCAAACAATCAGCTGGTGGAAATACAGAACAGTATAAATTAGAATATGGAAAATAAGTTCACACTCCAAGTGCAGATAGTGATATTTCTGGTTTTTTTCCATTTTGGCTTAAACAGATAAATTTCCACTTGCTTGTATTCCTTGCACCACCAATAAGCCATTTGCATACGCTGTGCTCTGAGTCACTGCAGTCGCCTGTGATACAATAGTAGTGAAATAAATTAAACTCTGTACAAATATCTCCAAAAAATATCTTGAAAATGAAAACAAAATGCAACGTCACAGTGCAGAATTAGGGTACCAGCTTTCCTCCGTGCAGGAAGAAGGAAGATAGATAGAGAGAGAGACATATACACACACATCTGAACATAACAAGCTCTATGAAAGGATAATCTGGCATTAAATCAGAATCATAGCTTCAATAGCACTTAATACCAAAAAAAGTCCATATTGCAGGATGAAATTAAATCTGTCAAATAGTGATTGCTCCCACTCCCTCTTGAGACTGGATTATTTGGCACATCTATGCAATAATAATTCTTCTAGCCAGTTTGAAATAAACCATGTAAAACCCCTTTACTATATGTTTCTGTTTTGCAGCTTTAATTGTGTTACATAAATAAATATAAAAAAAAACCCAGAAACTTGAATTGGTTGAAAGCAGTTATGTAGAATTGGCTTCTAACTATAACTGGAAAAGAAAGAAACTCTTCCACATCTTAAGGGGTGTTCCAGGGTGTTGATGTGGAGGAACAGACAACAGATGCAGAGAATTGTCCTTTTCAAATTCCAGCAGCAAAACGAGAGAGAGAGAACTTTCTAGAAGTGGAGCATTAAATCATTACACCTCTGAAATAAGATGTAATGGGAAGATGAAGTGTGTGATCTCAGGCCTGTGGACAGCTATGCATGTACTTAACTGTTATGCACATGAGTATTCCCATTGCTTTCAGTTAGACATATGTAAAGTTAAGCACATGCATAACTGTTTATAGGTGAGGCTTTGGAGTTGCTATGCAAGGGCATAAATCTTGCTTCTTTTACTGGAGTAAGCAGGGTAGGTGAGAAGTCATTGGGACTATTGAGTTTTACAGAATTTGGTCTTTGCTTGGAAGCTCTTAATTTTGAATATTCTTATTAGACCTCTGTCTGGAGATGGGATGTTTTAATCCTCAATTTCCAGAGAGGTTTTCTCTTTTGACTTATTTTTGCTACTGTAATTTTCTGTAGCTGTGTTCTGTTCCTGCAGAAAATATATTTGCAACAAGCAGTCTGTTATTTGCACACAATAGCACATCACTTTACAGTTCCAGTACAGTAATTATCATCATTGTGGGTCAGTGCTTATAGGTCTGCAGGCATTTTTTTGGCCCCATTTGTTGAAATCCCGTGCTTTCATCCAGTTTCCAAATGCAGTCCAAGCAATCAATCTATTTCATTTTCACAGAATAAGCCCTGCATAAAAATTGATCTTTTATTTAAAGTTTACTATTTTAAATTTGAGTCATATTTCTGTAGTAAAATTTGCTGTCTTTATGCATCTCAGTTCTGAAACTCTCACAATATTTCCTCAAACATAGTCCTCCCTAACAAAAATATAAACTCTATCTTGATCAATACGATAATTCCTTAGAGGCAGCACCAACCCTTCCTAAATTGCTTAACAAAGAGACTGTCTTGGGATCAGGGGCGGCTCTACAAATCACGCTGCCCCGTGGAGCTCCCGCCGGCATGCCCAAATGACGCCCTCCCAGGATGCGCTGGTGCCTAGAGCCGCCCCTGCTTGGGATCCATTCTAAATCAATGGATCAAATGAGCGATTTTTTGTGCTAATAAAGAAAGTCAGCCAAAGTAGTATTAGTGGGATGAAAGGGATGACCTAATATGTTTTTTCCATCTTTAATGTCTATCTATTTGAAGAATTAAAGGTGACCTAAAGTATTTTTCTTAAATGTGCTGACTATACAGTCAGGCTCTCATAAATAGTGAGAGCCTATCAGTATGGTACAGTGGTCACCATTATAAAGGCAGCACGTATCTAGAGTTTCCTTCCACACACTGGTGTCAGAGAAACCACAGTTATTTTGTAATCTAAATATATTGAAATCTGCATTCATCTCAGATACCATTGTGTGGTAAAACATTAGCATCTTAATAGTAACCACTCCCCATGATTATAAATGTACCTTTTCCCCATATCAGTGCCCCAAAAATCATGACTCACTGGCTCACACTCTATTTTGACACCCCATTTTTTCTATTTTGCAGATAATAAGAAATTATTTGGATGAGCCGCACCTCCTTTAAACTGACTGTATGTTGCATCAAGGTTTTAAGTTAGCTGTGACGTTATTATATGGTTCACAGAAACACCTATCCACCATTGCAATGGCTGAGTTTAGCTGAACCATTTGTATGCTTTTGCTCAAGAATTATATCCTTGAGGACTGAATGAAGGATGTTTTTTGTGTATGAATCACTGTGAAATGTATTTCCTTAGCTGTCTCTCTGAGGTGAGTTTGTGTACTTTCAGTGATTGCCCAAAGCTTATCTGTTCAATCAAGCCTTCACTAAATGGCTCTAAACTTAAGGCTTCTTTATGCCTAGAAATTGCACTGGTTTAACTGAATGCATGATGATGCACCCATATAGTTAAACAGATGCAACTTTGTATGTGGACACTGTACATCAGTTTAAAGTTGTCTTATTTAATCTCAGCTTGCCCCGTAATAGTAGGAATAAATGAAACCAAAGTAAACCAGGTTTAAACCAATGTAGACTATCCACAGATAAAATTGCACCAGTTTAGCTAAATCAGTGTGACATCACACCTTTGGTTAAACTGGTATAACTCTGTGTGTAAACTAGGCCAAAGTAACTATATTTTCCTTTAATGCTTGTCTCAGTTCTTTTCTGTTGGGTGGGTGACCATGTGGGCAAGAGTTATGGCTGCTCATTGTGGATAGTTTTAAAGTTAAATGCACCCAGATGCCACAGTTATGATCACATCGTAAGTTATTAAACTACATAATAATAAAAAGCAATCTTGGCATTTTCCAGTACCTGAGAACTCATTTTTCTCTGATAATATAAAAGCTGGTAATGTTTATCTTGATAACATAATTGTGGTATCTCCATATTTTGACAAGTACTTTTAATTCCCTGGACAGATGCCAATCTGTAAAGAGGAGGGAATCATATACACTTTGTTCATCAGCCAAATCAGACACTTGTATCACAGCGTATAAAGCTCCAAGAGTCTTTGCTTAAAAAAACACAGATCTCTTCCATTTGTGTAGAAGGATAAAATCCAGTATCTATCTGTATTAAGACTTCTATCCACTTTATAGGTCTGCAACTATAGGCCAAGCTAATCAGAAACACTTAATCAGATCTGAGTCCGTCCAGAAGAAAGATGATGTACAAATAAATGCTAACCAATATATTAAATGGAAGTCTTCCAAGTAGAAGCTGCAGATTGCATTGTGCTTACATTTTTTTAAACCAATGTTTTTGGTGTAAATCTCGAGAGATCTCTGAATGAAGTTTCAGTGCATAGTCTGGACTTAAGAAAAGCTGTTTAAAACTTTCAAACAAGCTGGCCCAGCAGTCTGGCGGTACCACATTGTGTTGCCAAAGGGGGGAATCAGAGTTTGTTTCCTGACTTAACCTCAAGTTTGCTATGTCACTGAGCTTAACCTCAGGTTCCTTGAGCTAGCAGGCCTGTGAACTCAGTCAAGAAGATCCCTTTTGAACTGTTAGTGTGCAAATAATTTTTCCATTTTCTTACTGAGGTTTGCCAGATAACATAAATCAGACCTGTGGGGTGGTGCTCTTCAACCGGGGAAGAGCTGGGTGTCTGATAGATACTACAGTGATAGGCACTATCTAAATATCTCAATAGAGATGTAGGCCTGATTTTCCTCTCACTTACACTGGTTTTACACCACTGTAACACCTTTAACTCAAGTGGAGTAACTCCTGAGTAAAAGGATAATCTGTCCCATAGACAGTACTTTAATCTACATAATTTACAGTTGAGTGAAACACTTTTGATTTCATTATATCTGATTTGCTCTTTATCGCTATTAAATTTCACTGTCATGAATATTTTCTGTTGGCAAAATGAAAATCTGCTTTTGCTGACATCCTTTGACTCATATTTACATCAGATAATGTCCTTTGGAGCCTACACTGGTGAAATGTACTTTATTGCCCCATCATTTCACCAACCAACTCACCATATGCTAATACTCACTACTTTTGGTGTAATGTTCGTATAGCCCCAGTTCATTCATACCCCTTGAAGTGGACAACCCGCTACCATGATTAAATATAAGTTTATGTACATTTTGTGCTGTAAGTTTAAATTTCTAAACAATATTTTTACATCTTAACTATGCAAGGGTTTATTTCATTGGTTTAAAGAACATTTAAAAGTGAAGACCTTGTTCACAACTTGCATAACAGTCACCTTCACATCTAACTGAACAGTCTGTTAAAAAGAGAGGCAAGAAATATTCTACTTCTGTCAATGATTTTAATTTGTTTAGATATAAAATTAGCTAAGCACACAGTTTCTCTCTGAGGCTGCAGTCACAAAGCCAGATTTTCTTCCTAGATCAATTTATGCAGGAGGATAAAAGAGGAAGTAGAAGGATACTAAATAGCCTCTGCAATCTTATAGATGCTTTGGAAAATTCAGATTTCTTTTATGATTATAATTAAATTTCTACTGTGAGTCAGCAGAATCATGACCTAAAGTTTCCCAGAAGTGAAAAGCTGTTAATAAATAGAAAAAAGACTATGGGTAAGATTAAATGTTTATAGATGCATATAAAATATTTCTCTAGTGATAGGGAAATCTATTCTTCTTAATATCTTCTAATAAATTTTATAATTTACAGAAGACTGCACTTTTCCAATCACTTGCATTGATTTTGTTGGTTCTTCCATGGGCTTCCACTTTATCTCCACTTTGTTTTTAATTAAAAAAGAAATGCATGTAATTACTCCATTATAATTCTCTCTGTGATAGTACAGAGGCACCAAACATGCATGGCATTATTTGAGAAGGCCAGCAATTATGAAAGATAATCCACATGGCAGTGCTTTCCTGGTAAAATGAATGATAAAAAAGACGTTGCTGTGTCCATATGTTATGAAGCAGATGGTGTGCAGATCCCAAGTAATCATTCCTGCTCCCCCAATTTCCTGATCTCTAGAAGGGGGATGGGATGGGATGGGAGTAGGAGCAGTTCTTTTACTTCCAAAACGCCTAGTGCAGCCAAACATCTTAGTGTATCTAAGCAATGATATCAGTGGGGTGAAATTGGAATCAGGTTTAAGGGAAATATAGAATCATAGACTATCAGGGTTGGAAGGGACCTCAGGAGGTCATCTAGTCCAACCCCCCACTGAAAGCAGGACCAATCCCCAGACAGATTTTTGCCCCAGATCCCTAAATGGCCTCCCCAGGGAGTGAACTCACAACCTTGGGTTTAGCAGGCCAATGCTCAAATCTCTGAGCTATCCCTCTCTCCCGTAGTCTGAGAGGTTTTATAATTTTTTCTTCTGCGTGGGATCTAGTTCCTATTATCCTGGCCTTTGGGACAAAAGCCATCATTTTAAAACTTAGAATGGAAGAAGTATACTGAGTGACCACAAGAAAAGATTTTTTGTAAATGTATGTCTATTTCTACTAGCAGCATCTGTGTCAGTGGTCTTATGGTTGTATTTTTATTGTAAACAGTTCTTTTCAATTTCTGAGGCAGAAGAGTTGTTGATAAAATTTTAATTTGGGTCTTTTATGTGGAAAAGCTTCTCATCAAATCTGAGGCAGTGATTTCTGAGTGAAGGAATATCAAAGGTTTTGTGAGAACATTTGTGCATTCTCTTCAGGGAGGCCCCTTCGCTGTGCCTCTGTGTTTTCATGGCTTTGGACTCATAAACTGCCATGGTAAGTGACAATGAAAAGTAATCTTTTAAATTTTTCAGTTTGCACAAATGCTCTTCTCCAAGAGAGAACTCAAATTAAGATTGTATGAAGAGGGTGGCAGACTTTTAGTCCCTACATAGGTATGCAGAACTCTTCTGTTAAGTTGCCCCGACTTTGGGTGCTAAAACGTTGTTAAGTTTTGGGGTAATTGCTGCTGGATTATTCTGGCTGTGACAGACAGTGCATGCTTTTGCAGTATCTTTGGGGACCATGTTGTGTTAAGTGTATGAATGGTTTATATAACAGTGTGGGCTAAGAGTTGTATGTAACTCCAGAGTGGGAGGGTTGCCACAGCTCCACCAGGAATTAAATACAATAGGGGGTAACAGGTGAATCATTTATGCTATAAACACCTCTGGAGAGGTACCAGCCCCTAGAAGGCTTGCATATACTGTTCCAGACTGGGTTTTCCAGAAACCGACAAAGAAAAGGCTTTTGATTTAAAAGGGCTGGATTTAAACTGACTTGAGGCCTTCTTTCTGATCTAGCAAATGCAGAGAGCCTGGTGTCAAAGGGGCCCCTGCAACCCTTACAGATGGGTTGGAAAGATATTGGCCTATTAAGGTCTCATAAGACTGATAGGTGACCTCTGGTGACAGCTGGGAATCGGAAACCTTAAGTGGGTGCCCTGAAGGACCATGGAAGGGGAAAGCGGGTGCAGTTACCCTTAAATGTTGAAACAGGCAGGTGGCAAAGTTAGATCTAACTAGGCTATAAAGGAAGTAGAAACTAGGGAGATAAGAGAGAGCAATTTTATCTTATTTTTAAAATTTTGCTGTATGTTTAGAGTGCCCCTGAAAACTGGTATTTTACTGAACTGTTTTAGTGGATTAGAGACACCTATAAAATGAACTTTAGAGCACATTTTATCTATTGAGCCTGCCACCAACCAGTCAATCCCAGCAACTTGAACAGTGCAAAGAAGTACTGCCCTTGAAAATGGTGATTTTCAGAATGACAGCACCTATGGGCGGTGTGTGAACCGCCGGCTGGGGGAGGCTAGCCCCCAATCCCGCCCCTTCTGCCTGAGGCCCTGCCCCTTCCACTCCCCGTCAGAGCCCAGAGCCCCTCCACCATGCCCCGGCCCTCACCTCAGGCTAGTGCCCCCAGCCCCGGCATACCGGGAAGGTGAGCAGCGCAGGCCCAGCCCCAGAGTGCCAGGAGGACGGGCAGTGTGGCGCCAGCCCCAGACCTAGCTGGGGCCCTGGCACAGGGACAGGGGAACTGGCAGGAGGGAGTATGGGGATGGAGCATGGAGTGGGCCATGCCTGTCTCTTTGGGGAGGAAAAGCCTCCCCAGCCGACCATGACAGCACCACTTCAGGCAGTTCTGATGGTTGATGATGTAAAATTATTACCAGAAATATAATATTTTGGAGGTTGGTACTCCTGGTGCATATAAGGGTGTCTTCTTCACTCTCACCAAGATGTACGCACATGTGTGGGCACACAGGCAAAATGTTTTCAGTTTTGTTGGTGGCATTTTCCTTTATTAAAAATAGTCTGTTGGTTCACCTCTATTTTTCCTTCAATTACTACAGTATTATGATTCCATAGAGCACAATTTCTGCTGTATGCACAGTCAGTAATTGAATTGTGGAGGAAAGCATCTATGGAGATATGTAAAATCAAGATTTCCAGCTTTCTATGCAAGTGTTTTGCTCATGGAAGCAAAGGAGCAGCTGTACTAGCTTAAGGCAGCAGAGATTCTGCTAAAAATAACACAGGCTTCCTTATACTGTTTTTTGTCAATGCCTTCATTTCTTCTTCAGAAGCTATAAGTATTTACTAATTCTCCTTTGTCTATTTCCTCACTGCTTGGTAGTATATGCAAAAAAATAACTGAAAAAGGCTTCCTAAGACTAAGATTGTGCTTAACCCCAGCAATTTAAAAAGTACTCAGAATCCCTTGTTTAATCATTACAGGTGATCTTCCTTAAAAATTTTGTCCCTGTCTTCATGTGCCTCCGTACCTTTCTTTATGGCAAGATAAAAACAATGGTGAATCTTAGCCAGACCAAAATAGACTCAATCTCTGGCTATAAGCTTGTGGAACTATTGGATATCTTTGAGATCATGTCATTACAGAATGGAATCTGTAACTTATTCTGCATAATTATTAGAATTTAGAAATGGGGATACCACCATTTTAAAGATTCTGAGTTTGTGCAAGGTTTGAATAAACAAGAAGTGGGGATTTTTAAAATTCATATCTTATCAGAAATAGTGAGGGGTCATATGGATTTGGAGTTTGTGACCCTAATGGACAGAAATTTTATAAGAAGCAGCTTTCTGTGATGTTCTCTTTTTGGACAGGATGAGACCATTCTCACAGTATTTATTTTTAAGCATCCAGTCACAACTTAAATTACTCATTTTTTTTCTAAGCTTTGAAAGGGTTGAAAAAGAAGTTTGGGTTTCAGCTAAGTAGATTCTTATTTTATTTGACCCAGTTTTTGGATCTATAATCAGAATATATTTTTCTATTCACTCCATACACCCGGAGACTGAGGGGATAGTCTGTCAATGCAATTCTAAATGGTGGCCCAAACTAGATGTCTGAGGCGTCCCAGCTCAGAGAGGTTAGGTTTCTTGAATGAAGATCTTGACAGATTTCTTTCATTCAAATGCTTGCCAAAGTTCTTAGTAATAGAGAATCTACACAGCTGACCTTCATTTAATTGAATTATTGAGATGTAAAATGAAATAAAACTATAAATGTAAACACAGCAATGGTAGGTGGAACATGTAGAATGTCTGAATATCTTGTTTTGTTTTAACACATCCAACAAAAATAGTACAGTATGATCAGCCATTCTGCTTCAAATACTGAATTCATTCATTAAGAAGATAAGAATACCTAACAATCCAAGAATTCTGAACAAAAGTAAACATATTTAATATGGAATTAAATTACTTTAAGAATGTTATTAAAAGGACTGGGATGTATAAAACAGCAGGCAATTCAATAGAATGTCATTTAGAATACAATGCTACAGTGAAATGGTGAAGAATGAGAATTCATCTGGAAAAATTAACAAATTGCATTTATAGCATCTGGCTGTGAAAGTTGCAATGATTGAAAGAAAGCCAGGAAATGTCAGTATGATACAATCACTCTGCCTCCAAACAACAGGTTACAGAGAAAATGAATATAAAAAATGTATATCTTGGGCTGCATGCAAGTATGTATGTACAAGTGTTTGCCTAGTTTTCAGGTCCATTTATTATAGCTCAGGTGTTTGTATATGCATATACCTAATTTGTATATGTAAACATGGTAATTTTTGGGACTAGTCATATGAATAACTGTTCATCAGTATGAGTAAGCAGTTCTCAATCTGGCCCATGGAAAGGGAGCTAGATTTCTGTGCTGGAGAAAGTACAAAGGGAAAATGTTGTCTAATTTTAATTTATTTAGTGAATGTTGACTCTCTTTTTCTGCTTGTGTTTTGGCTGTGACTACCGTATTTTCCGGCGTATAAGGCGACTGGGCGTATAAGACGACCCCCTAATTTTACAGTTAAAACATAGGTTTTGGCCTATACTCGCCGTATAAGACTACCCCCCCTTCCGTGGGGGGGAGCCCAGAGCCTTTTAAATCCCAGCCGCGGCTGGGAATCAGAGGGCTCTGGGCTGCCTGCTGTGGTGGGGAGCCCAGAGCCTTTTAAATCCCAGCCGCGGCCGGGAATCAGAGGACTCTGGGCTGCCCGCTGCGGCGGGGAGCCCAGAGCCTTTTAAATCCCAGCCGCGGCCGGGAATCAGAGGACTCTGGGCTGGGGAGCCCAGAGCCTTTTAAATCCCAGCCGCGGCCGGGAATCAGAGGACTCTGGGCTGCCCGCTGCGGCGGGGAGCCCAGAGCCTTTTAAATCCCAGCCGCGGCCTGTAGTCAGAGGGCTTTGGGCTGCCCGCTGCGGCGGGGAGCCCAGAGCCTTTTAAATCCCAGCCGCGGCCGGGAGTCAGAGGGCTCTGGGCTACCCGCTGTTTATAGCCGGCGTATAAGACGACCCCCGATTTTTGGGGGTTGTTTTTTAGTATAAAAAGTTGTCTTATACGCCGGAAAATATGGTAGTTTGTGATATTCTTGAATATATTTGTTTTGAAATTATGCACTGAATCATGTCTCTGCATAGGTCTAGGACAGTAACTTTGCAAGGAGTTCATTGTGAGTATTTTATATTCAGACTATGGGCTTTTTTGATTAGACACATTAGCTCCTTAGTATTTTCAGTTCCCAAGATGGTTAAGTGTAACTGTCACAGGGTCCACCCTCTTGTGCCTGTGCCCTGTGTTGGCTGGTTAAATAAATAGCCCTTACACCTCCTTCAGTGCTTCACCCTTGTGTCTTTATTTACAATGCCACAGTGCAACCCCACTTTGTCCCACCAACAGTTATCCACATTTAGACCCTCCCCAGGATCTGCTGGCCCATGAGGCTCCTTTCCTTGGGTGGGGAGACAGAGATATGGCCCTCCTGTCTCCTCCAGAATATGGCTCACATGGGGGGGGGCAGGAAAGGGAGAATCACACCCTTGTAGATGGGTTGGGGACGCCCATATCATGGCACACACAGGAGAGGCATCATGGTGATGATAAGCACCCCAGACCCTATTATCCCCCCAGTACACCTGTGTTCACTTTCCCAGTGCCCCAGCACTTGCCTCACACTCGTACTCCTCCCAGTTCCTCTCCTCTCCTCATCAGCTGATCCCCCTGTTTCCACCTACTCTTCCACCCACAATTCCCATCCCCTCCCAGTAAGCATTTGTTTGTATAAAAATAGTTTGAGCACCTTCTGAATATTCCACTGTACTCAGATTATCAGATTTTTATCTTGGGGAAATGTAAAGTCTATTGTTGAAGTTTTTTGTTGAAGAATGGCCACTTTTAAGTCTGTTATTGAGTGACCAGGGAGACTGAAGTGCTCTCCTACTGGTTTTTGAATGTTACAATTCTTGATGTCTGATTTGTGTCCATTTATTCTTTTGCATAGAGACTGTCCGGGGTGGCCAATGTACATGACAGAGAAACCGCAGAACTGGAATTAATTTGCAAACTGGACATTATCAAATTAGGCCTGAATAAAGACTGGGAATGGATGGGTCACTACAAAAAGTAATTTTCCCTTTGCTGATACTCACACCTTCTTGTCAACTGTTGGGAATGGGCAACATCAACCTTGATTGCATTGGCCTCGTTAGCACTACAAAAGTAATTTTCCCTCTGATATTTACCCCTTCTTGTCAACTGCTGAGAATAGGTCATTTTCACCTTAATTGAATTGGCCTCATTAGCACTTACCACTTGGTAAGGCAACTCTCATCTTTTCATGTGCTGTAATGTATATACTGCTTACTGTATTTTTCACTCCATGCGTCTGATGAAGTGGGTTTTAGCCCACAAAAGCTTATGCCCAAATAAATGTGTTAGTCTCTAAGGTGCCACAATGACTCCTCGTTGTTTTTGCATGTAGATTATAGATACCTTAGATTAAGAGTTGAGTTTTAAACAGAAAGTTGATTTTAAACTTAACTACAGCACAGCTGTCATTCTGCTGTAATGAAGCCTATCTAATGTAGAAGGAGGCCTTCTCCATAAGCTGGCACTTTCTCTGATAAACCTAGCTTGTCTGTCATGAGATCTGACAGATGCATGCTCTGTGTCCCTTACCTGTTCATTCAAGGGAATACTTCATTCAATGTGATGTTGCAGAGTAAACAGTAAACTGCAAACACATTACAGAGATTGTTGTTTGCCAAACAGATTGCTCTCCTATACAGGGGCGGCTCCAGGCCCCAGCACGCCTAGCATGTGCTTGGGGCAGCAAGCCGCTGGGGGCGCTCTACCGGTCGCCGCAAGGGCAGCAGGCAGGCTGCCTTCGGCGGGTTGCCTGCAGAGGGTCCGCTGGTCCTGCGGCTCTGGAGGACCTCCCGCAGGCGAGCGGGACCAGCGGACCCTCCGCAGGCAACCCGCCGAAGGCAACCTGCCTGCCATCGTTGGGGCGGCAAAATGCCTAGAGCCGCCTCTGCTCCTATATCAATGCAAGCACGCGTTAAAACTTAATTGCATAAAGTGACATAGTGTACTGAATTGTACCTCTTCTGTGTGTGGATTTCAGGTAGTGTAGGCAATGCTAAAGCTAGGATACAGCACAATATGGCATCCTACTAAAAAGTGTAGGCTATATTCACCTTCTTAAGCCTCAGGAGATGCAGTATTTCCATCCTGAATGATGATCTTATAATGCCCGATACGTATGACAGTCTCTTCATTTTTTCATTTATGCTTGCATATACCATGAAGCTGTATGGAAAAATAGTCCAGCTTAGCCCTAGCCTTGACAATAGCAAAACATATGACTGGAACATTAATGTTAATTAGAACTCATCTGGTTCAGAAAAAAAATACTAAATTAATTTATTCCACCTAACTCCAGATTACAAGAGCATTCCTTTCCAAACACAGAAACCTGTGGTCCAGTTCCAGGTCTCTTCTTTCTAACTATCTGCCTTTCCCATCTGCAAATCTTTCCCCTTTATTTCAGATGTTGCTGAAATAAACACTTCTGTCAATCAGTACACTGAGCTTGAGATCTCGGGAGTTCTAGCTCTACAGTGCTTCCCTCCTATGAGGATCTGTATACGGTTCATGAAGAAATTACCATCAATTCAGTCTAGACCAATGGTTCTCAAACAGGGGTATATGTACCCCTGGGAGTACACAGAGGTCTTCCAGAGAGTACATCAACCCATCTAGATATCTGCCTAGTTTTACAACAGGCTACATAAAAAGCACTGGTGAAGTCAGTACAAACTAAAATTGCATACAATGATTTATTTATATTGCTCTATATACTATACACTGAAATGTAAGTACAATATTTATATTCCAGTTGATGTATTTTATAATTGTATGGTAAAAAAGAGAAAGTAAGCAATTTTTCAGTAATAGTGTGCTGTGACACTTTTGTACTTTTATGCCTGATTTTGAAAGCAAGTCATTTTTAAGAGAGATGAAACTTGGGGCTATGAAAGACCAGTCAGACTCCTGGAAAGCTTGAGAGTCACTGGTCTAGACTGTGTAGCCTGAAGGTGGTACTGAGAGATGAAAGCCAGTATCTAGTAAGACTAAAGGATGAAGATCTTTAAGCAGGTCTATACTGGGAAGACTGAAGAGAGATCTACTTCTGGACAGTTGTTCTGAGGGGGAATATATATGTGTAATGCATTTTATGACAGAGAAGAAGAACCAGTTTGAGTTTGGATATTTATATAAATGGGTATATGGGAGAAACATTGTCAGGGTGAACAGATCCTTGAGATATAGTGAAAAGGTGCAACACACTACTGACACTGTCCGCTATATACACAAGTCACTTTAGAAATTCTCCTTCCCTTTCTGAGGGCTTGAACTAAATATTCCTTTGCCATTAGCTCCTTTATGAAGGGGGTTCTCACTGTGTCCTATGGCACAGCTCCTCCTCCCTTCATCTAGCAAAATGATCTCTCAGGTCCACAGAGCTTTACCTGAAAGATGGCTCAGGGAAGAATACAGCAATTAACTGAAGCAGCATTTTCTCAGAAGAACAATAATGAGGTCCCTGAGTTGCTTATGCCCTTTGCACTTGTTTCATAATACTGAATCATAGAAATGTAGAACTGGAAGGGACCTCAAAAAGTCATCAAGTCCACCTCCCCGTGCTGTGGCAGGACCAAGCAAACTGAGACCATCCCTGACAGGTGTTGGTCCAACCTGTTTTTAAAAGCTTCCAATGACAGGGACTCCACGACCTCCCTTGGAAGCCTATTCCAGAATTTATTCTAACCCTTACAGTTAGAAAGCTTTTCCTAACATCTAACCTAAATCTCCCCAGCTGCAGCTTAAGCCCATTACTTCTTGTCTTACCTTCAGTGGTTGTGGGGAACCACTGATCACCAACTTCTTTATAACAGCCTTTAACATATTGGAAGAATGTTATGAAATCCCCCCTCAGAATTCTTTTCTCAAGGCTACACATAGCCATTTTTTAAACCTTTCATCATAGATCAGTTTTTCTAAACCCTTTTATCATTTTTGTTGCTCGCCTCTGGACTCTTTCCAGTTTGTCCACATCTTTTCTAAATTGTGGTGCCCAAAATTGGACACATCTGGGACCTCATCAGTGCCATGTAGAAGCAAGACAATTACCTCCTGTGTCTTATGTACAACATTCCTGTTAATGCACCACAGAATCATATTAGCCTTTTTGCAGCTACATCACATTGATGATTCATATTCAATTTATGGTCCACTATAACCAATAGATCGTTTCCAGCAATGCTATCATCTAGACAGTTAGTCCCCATTTTGTAGATGTGCATTTATTTTTTCCTTCCTAAGTGAAGTACTTTGCACTTGTGTTTTATTGAATTTCAACATTCTCCAATTTGTCAAGGTCACTTTGAATTTTAAATATGTCCTTCAAAGGGCTTGCAACTCTTCCCATCTTGGTGTCATCTGCAAATTTTATAAGCATACTCACTGCTCCATTATCCAAGTCATTAATGAAAATATTGAATAGTACTGGACCCAGACGTGGCCCCTGTGGGACCCTTGAGCTATATCCTCCCAATTTGACAGCAAATCATTGATAACTATTCTTTGAGTAGTCTTTCAACCAGTTGTACGCTGACCTTATAACTTCCTCTACACCACATTTCCCTAGTTTGCTTATCAAAATTTCATGTGGGACTGTATCAAAAACCTTTCTGAAATCAAGGTATATCACGTCTACTATCTTCCCCACTCACTAGGCCAGTAACCCTATCAACGAAGGAAATTACAATAATATACTCTTCAATCTCTCTCTAGGATGATCAGCAATGATTCGAGATACAAAGAAGAGGTCAGGAGAAAGCCACAGGCTTATTTATTAATTCACTAGAGTATGAAGAGATGTAATAGAGTGAAAAGAGGCATTGTGATTGCCACCACTATAGCAGTGCTGACACTGAGGAAGTAAAAGAGATAGTACTTGCAGTATTATGTTTTTGTAGCACCTAGGTCAAGTCTCATACCAGTCTCATCAACTAGAGCATTATGAAAATGGATATAGACAGCCAAGCAAATACATATGATATGAGTACTAAGTGTATTTCTTAAGTGCAGTATTCCCAGTTGGTAAAGTCCACATAGGCTGCCATGATTTTTTTTTAGTGTATGATTAATTAGATAGGTCATTGTTAGTTTCAGTTTGAACTGGATTCATTTTGGAAAAAAAGAACTTTCTACATTAATTAGAGAACAATATATGGAATGGAGTATTCATCACCTTCCTTCTCTCCACGCATGAAACTGATAAAAGAGTAAAATGAAGGGAAGAAGGTATCTGGTATCCAGATGACTTTCAACTGCGTGAAACCACATTCATGGAGGAGAGGGCCCTTTGTTATTACAATAGACAGCATTTTAAAACAACTTTTCTGATTAGTTGTTTAGCATTGAATCATAGAAATGTAGGGCTGGAAGGGACCTCAAGGTCATCAAGTCCATCTCCCTGCACTGAGGCAGGGCCAAGTAAACCTAGACCATCTCTGACAGGTGTTTGTCCAACCTGTTCTTAAAAACCTCCAATGATGGGGATTCTACAACCTGTCTTGGAAGCTTATTCCAGAGCTTAACTACCCTTGAAGTTAGATATTAGGAAAAACGTTCTAATTTAAGATTGTAAACTCCCTAGTGTAGCCATGCCCTTAATCTCCCTGACTGCTGGTGAAGCCCATTACTACTTGTCCTGCTTTCCGTGGACATGGATAACAATTGATCACATTCCTCTTTATAACAGCCCTTAACATATTGGAACACTGTTATCAGGTTCCCCCCTCACCAGTGCAAGTAGAGCAGGACATTTACCTCCTGTGTTTTACATATGACTCCTGTTAATACGCCCCAGAATATTAACCTTTTTCACAACTGCATCACAAGGCTGACTCATACAATTTGTAATCCACTATAACCCCAGATTCCTTTTCATGAACTACTAAAGCCCAGTTTTGTTATATGCTCCGTGTAACCCCTGGGAAGTTTTAAGTGGCACTTTTGGACTTCAGGGATACTTCTAAGTCATTAATTTTGGGAAGGGGCAGGAGAAGACTTCACATGGAGTGACCATTTTATTTAGTTGAATTCCATTGGCCATTGTCCAAAGCCTATTGAAGTCAATGGAAACATCCTATTGACTTGAATAGGCTTTGTATTAGACCCATAGTCTACAGCAATTAGAGCCATGCTTAATCCAGTTTAACACCCTTTAGTTTTATTTGAGTTCAAAGTTCTTAGTTTTCCTTTCAACGTGGCCCTGATTCAGGAAAGCACTTAAACACCTGCTGAATGTTAAGCATGTGCTTACTTTCTAAGTGCTAAGTCATAAGTTAATCAAGTGCTTGTTTGAAACTACATTTACACTACATGATAGGGATGTGATTTCCCCTGCTTGCATACACATTTGAGCCAGCTTTCATTGAGCTAGCATGAGTATAAATAGCAATGTAGCTGTGGTACGACAGGTAGCAGCAGTGGTGGTATGGCTGAGCTGTGTCAAGTAGAAACCCCCCTGAAACCTGTGAGTATGTGCTCGACATGGCTCAGACATGCCTCTGTGGCTGCTACCCATGCTACCGTGGCTACACTGCTGTTTATATCTGTGCTAACTTGATGAGAGTTAGTATGAGTAGGGTGTACATGAGTAGTGGAATCACACCCCTTTAGCTCATAGTGTAGACACAGCCTGAATTGGGGCCATACCAAGGATCTGTGAGTAGAAAAGAAATTAACTTCCCATTATGTTAAAAAGGAAGCCAAGAGCATTGAACCCAAAGAAATCTAAACTGTTAAATTGAATTTCTAGTGAGTGAATATTATATTTTGCTTAAGCAATGGAGTTTAATGTTAATTAGTGAGGGAAACCACAAAAAATGGAAATTTATGAGTATTACATATGCTGTTTATATTTAATATTTTGGGGAGTGTCTATGCATGTTGAAGTTATAAAATATGCTTAAGGGAGGACATTTAAAGGAATGATTTTGTAAAAAAGGATTATTCTGTTGAAACAAAACATCATGGGAACTCACATTTTTGAATAAAAATGGAAATTGTATAAAGGAAATGGAGCTTTTAAAAAAGGTTAAGAATGTATGCACTGTGCATTATTCCAGCACAGCAAGTTAATTTGGAGGTCAGCAATAAAGGGAAAAGAAAGTTTTTGACGGACAGGAGTAACTGATATAAATACAAATTTTTACTGTATTCATTATAGTAGCACCTAGAACACTCAGTCAGGACTAAGGTCTCATTGTATTTGATACTGAACATATGTAAAATAAGAGCTCAAGAGTTCAGAATCTGAACAAGACATGATAGGTGGGTGAAGAATACCATGGAGTAGTGTGGAGGAGACATGGTTGTACTGTATTATTAATATTTAGGAATTATATTGATTGAAACCAAGCCCCTGTGTCCTGACCCCACTTCCCAGCAGGAGTGCCGAGTAGGAGGAGCAGGTCTGGATGCCGGGGTGGGGGGGGAGGGGCGCAATTTTTCCTGGGGCCCCCCAATTGGCCAGGGCCCCTGGGCATGAGCCCCATTGGCCCAGTGGCCAATCTGCCACGGTATATCCTGTAACTAAAGAAAATCATGGAATTGGATACATTTTATATGATTATATTTACACTTGTTAATGGTAAATCAAAAATACCCTTTGGTCAACTGAGTGAATGCCCTGTCTGTAAATTCATGTACCTGTTCTTAATTTTTCCCCATAGAGATGCATCCAGCAGTGAAGAAGGGACTCTGATCGCCTTTGAATTTTAATGTTGCTGAGAAACGGGGAGAATGAGATGGGGGTTTATACCTACAATCTAAAAAGAAAAAATGCATCACATTTCTTTGCATTTTCCTGAGGATTAGTGAAAAATCTTAATAACAAAACTGTGAGTATTATTATTGAAGTATGCAGTGACATGCATTTATGGCACACTTATTGACAGATAATGTGCATCGCTGACATCACATAAGGGCTGCTCACTCTTACAGAAGCAATGTCATTCATTATGAAAGAAAGACTTAGGCAGGATCTTGGCAGAAATCACTGGATCAGGTGATGAATACTTTTCTTCCCCTATAACTGCATTAATAGGTTTTTGGAGGACAAATAAATAACCTCCCTTGCTCTTATTGTTACGTATTTTCTAGGATCATATAAATTTGAAATAGAAAGGAGAATATTAGGTCACGTCGTCCTTCCCTGTATCATTATACATGTGCTTCCTACATGGCCTTCTCAAGTGCATTTGTATTAATTTGTGTGTTTTTCTTTTATGTACATTTAAAGTAATGTTTTCACTCTTTTTTCTTTTTTGCATTCTAAGAGAAGAACGTGACATTCTATATTTGAAAATGGATTAACTCACCTTCTTGTGAGCAATTTGGTGCTCCTTTACTCATTCCGCAGGCACTGCCTTATTCTTCACATTGATGACTCATTCTCTTTCAGAACTGCCAGGCCTAAATGGAATACAAGCAGCAACAATGCTAGGTTAATCAAATGACAGCTTATAAAGTGGCAAAGCAGCAATAACAGTCATACATAGAGGGTAGATTTACCTACGCAACATGAATAATTTGGGACTATGCTTACAGTGATGTGAACAGTTGATGTGCACACTAAATCCACTCTTTCAGGTTTTACTTCTCATTTTTACTGCTACAGAGACACCAAATAAATCTGAACAGAAAAGAAGTACAGTCACCAGCTTGGCTGAAATAACAGACCTGATAGCATTAAAGGAGGGCTTGGGAGGGGAAATGCCCTTTGTACCGAGGTTGTGGATTGCAAGTATCTCTACAATCAGACAGACTGCCTCTTTTGTGAAGTTGTAATTCAATTGCAGCCTTTTCTGTACAACAATTTTTGACCTCTCTCTCTTTTTATGACACTTCAGAAATGATTATTCATATAACATGGACTTATCTTAGCGAACCAGACAGGAGTTTGGTGTACTCTGTTGCAGTGTCCTTTCTTGAGTCATTTTCTGCAGTACAGTGCACCCTTTGAATTGTGAGGTCCTGTAAGCTAGACCTTAATTTTTCAGTGAGTCTACTCATTTTGAGTTTCTCAATTTTTGACTTCCCTTGAAGCCAGTTAGAGCTGTGGGTGCTCAGCATCTCTGAAAATAGGGTCTTAAATGATTCAAGTTAGGCACCCAAAACTTGAGTAACTTAAAATTAGTGGACACTTTAGAAAATTTTTGCCTCAATAACTGTTTTTTTCAATGGATTTCCTATGTTATCTCAGATGGCAGAAAATCCAATGAAAGTTTTCATTATATTGATCCATACGCATTGATAAAACGACGTGATTTTGCCTCAGATGTCTTGCCATGAAAAAGTTATTTCTGCATAGTCTGTTGATATAGATGCATAGCTGATGCAGAGCCCACTGGCAATGAGAACAGCTATTATTCAGTATTCTCTGTATCCCCCCAGGCAGCATCCTTATGATGCTTTAATCCACAAATGGAAACTTTCAGACTCTTATAGTATAGTGACTCCTACATCTTACTATATAAACAACACATTAAATTGGTTTGATTCTCAGCCTTAACATTCTTGTGCTATAAATCTTGACTAAGTTTTGTACAGTTAAATATAGAGAAGGATAACTTCTGGCTATTCAGAAGACAGCAGGATGTGAAAAGCAGAATAATTAATGCTCTGCAGGTTTATTATTATGGTTATGCATACTGTTCATTTGTTCCACTGATGGATTTTCTTTTAGAGGTTTTCATAACACAATGGTTATAAATTAAAGGCAAGTCATATAAAGTCAGCTGTTTATCTTCTATAGCTCTTTACACAATGTTATTAAAGAAATTCACTGTGTAGTATTTTGCCAATTGTTAATTTCACCTTCAAATACAGTTTTATTTATGTAACCTTTCTGCCCCTCTGAGTTGGCAGCAACAAGGGTGGGGTTCAGTGTCCAGGGGTTCAGTTTCAATAACGCAATGCAAAACCGTCTCGAGCCCCCACCCAGTGACCTGGGACAATTACATACCACCCCCAGGCGCCTCTAGGAGGCAATACTTCCCCACTCGCAAGCATGGAGTCTGAGTGTAGCAAAATCCTTTTAATAAAGGAGGGAAACAATGCGGCATCATGTTGGAGAAACACCACAAACAGGATTATAACACAAACCATAAGCAAAAAAAAAACCACCCACCTCCAAGTACATTTGGCAATGTCCTTTCCCCCTTAGGGTCTTAAGTCCAATCACCCCAAAGTCCAACAACCCAAAAGTCTCTGTCTCTAGTCAGTGCCACCCCAGGGTTCAAAAGTTTATCTGCAGAGTTTTCCCCCCCAGCCTGGGTGGAAATGGGGGGGGCACACACAGGGTGTCAAGGGGCACCTTACGTGGGCCAGGGGCCAACTGCTCCGCCTCTCCGTGGAATTCTGCTGCAGCCTTCACCGTGACTGGCTCCACTCCACCGGCTCCACTCCACCAGCTCCTCCAGCCAACCCGTGAGCCGCTCCAGCCGCCCCCGCAATCCGCTCCACTCCGCTCACTGTTCCGTGGGCTGCTCCAACGTGCTGCAAACTGCTACGCTCTGCCAGCCGCTTAGCGATAGATCTTCAGGCTCCCCCACTAGTTAACACAGCACTCAGTGATCTCAGCTCAGTAAGCCTAGCTCTTTTAGTGATTTCAGCTCTTAGTGATTTCAGCTTGTAGTAGGGGAACCCAGGTGCTGGTGTACCACTGGCCCAACGTGAATTCAGATCAGCAGCCTCTAGATAGACTCCTAATGGATTCAAAATTAGCTCTGCTCTTCAACAGTGGAGAGAGGATGTGCAATTGGTGTTCCAGGTCCTCAAAATGGGCCCATACCATCAGGTACACACACCAGTCCCCAACCTCTCTCAATTCACTGGGTTTTGGCACCCATGTCCCTTGTCTAGCTAGTTCTACTTATTTGATGGTGAGACATTTGTGTCATAACGCAGTCTGATAGTTCCTCATTCACATAATCAGGGTGACAACACTTTATTCCTCCTGCCCCAATAACAAAGAAATTGGGGATCCCAGAGCTGTCAAAATAACCATCCCAGGCTGCTGTGTTCTATGTGGGGTGGGTGTGCCAATGCAAATACCTGAAATTCCTTTCCACACTCCCCATAATTCACCACCAGATGTCAGGGTAGAGCTCATCCTGAGTCTGCTTACATTTGCATTTTCTTATCACATACAAAACTGCCATTTTATCCCAGTTTAGAACAGTCTTGTTGTTTTATTTATTTATTTCATGGATATAGGTGTCATAAATCTTATAAGAAATGAAAGTGGAATGACGCTTCATGGTAAACTCTGAAAAAAAAATCCATCAGTAAAATTATCTATCAACATAGATGGATTTAAAAGTTAAGGGTCAAATCCTGCTCTTAATGAAGTCAATGCAAGTTTTGCTTTAACGGGAGCAGAAGTGATCCTCTTGTCCTGTACATTTAGAAGTGACAACTGAAGTGTTTCAGCTAATCTCTTCCATTTTGGGGGCTCATTCAAACAAAATAATTATATGTGTCTTAATTATGAATTACCTCAATATGTGGTTTCTAGTCTGATAAATTCAGCAAATGGGTAGCAAGACATAAGCCAATTTAATCTTTTCCATGGAATCCTGAGTCCTAAGACAAAGTGAACAATAGCTATAGAAAAACCATTCTAAGGGGCTTAGGCTCAGATCCTCAAAGGTATTTAGGTGTCTAACTCCCATTGGATTTCAAGGGAGCTATGACCATTTATACCAGCTCAGGATGTGGTTGAGGGAGCTGCTATCAGGGTGTTCTCTGTGAGGAGTCCCTCCCTTTGGATTTCACTCCTTCTTTGGTCCAAGGTTCAGAATGTACTGCAAAGCCCATCTATTTATACAGGCTTGGGACAGAGCCCAAACCGCTGGGTTGCAACAGCAGAGCCTAGGGGTATGTCTACACTACAAAATTAGGTTGAATTTATAGAATCTGGTTTTTTATAGATCATTTTTATACAGTCGATTGTGTGTGTCCCCACACAAAATGCTCTAAATGCATTAAGTCAGCGGACTGCATCCACAGTACCGAGGCTAGTGTCGACTTCTGGAGCATTGCACTGTGGGTAGCTGTGAGTAGCCATCCCACAGTTCCCACAGTCTCCACTGCCCATTGGGATTCTGGGTTGAGATCACAGTGCCTGATGGGGCAAAAACAGTGTTGCGGGTGGTTCTGGGTACATGTCATCAGGCCCCCTTCTCCCTCCCTCCCTCTGTGAAAGCAATGGCAGACAATCGTTTCGCGCCTTTTTTCCTCGGTTACCTGAGCAGACACCATACCATGGCAAGCATGGAGCCCGCTCAGCTCACTGTCACCATACGTCTCCTGCGTGCTGGCAGATGTGGGACTGCATTGCTACACAGCAGCAGCTCATTGCCTTTTGGCAGCAGACAGTGCATTACAATTGGTAGCCATCGTCGTCATATTCCTGGGTGCTCTTTTAGCCGACCTCGGTGAGATTGGTCAGGGGCGCCTGGGTAGACATGGGAGTGACTCAGTGAGGTTGTTCCCATCTTCTGCCGAGCACCCAGGAGATGACAATGGCTAGCAGTCTTACTGCACCGTCTGCTGCCAGCCTAAGGTGTAAAAGATAGATGGATCAACATAAGAAATTGACCCAATTTGTTTTGTGAAATCAACGGCCTGCTAATCCCAGGGTTTTGAGTTCAATCTCTGAGGGGGCCATTCTGTGTGACGGTTGTTTGTGTTTCTCCTTGATGCAAAGCCACCCCTTTTGTTTTTAATTCCCTGTAAGCCATGTCATCAGTCGCCCCTCCCTCCGTCAGAGCAATAGCAGACCATTGTTTCGCGCAAAACCAAGCAAGGGGGCAACGGCAGCATGGTGACAGGAGGGACATGGTCATAGACTTCTCACAAAGTACGGGCCAGGCAATGTGCCCCGGCGATGTGCACATCATGCTGATGAGCGCTGCATGAGCTCTGCAAACATGCTGGCCAAACAGGAAATGAAATTCATAAGTTTGCGGGCCTTTTCCTGTCTACCTGGCCAGTGCATCTGAGTTGAGAGCGCTGTCCAGAGTGGTCACAATGGAGCACTCTGGGATAGCTCCCGGAGGCCAATACTGTCGAATTGCATCCACGCTATCCCAATTTCGACCCAGCAAGGCCAATTTCAGCGATTTCCTTGGAGGTGGAGTAAATAAATCGATTTAAAGAGACCTTTAAGTCGAAAAAAAGGGCTTCGTTATGTGGACGGGTCCAGGGTTAACACTGCTAAATTCGACCTAAAGTCATAGTGTAGACCAGGCCTAGGAGGAGGAGTTGGAGTATTTTCTTGAATATCAGCTTATTTCAGGTGTTCTTTTTTGTCATGTAGAGCTATATTCTTGTATTAATTGATCTGTGGTTGTTTTTTTTTTAACCTGTGAGGGTGCCTATAGCTTGTGATAGGTGTTATTAAATACACCAGAAGGAATATGTTATGTTCTTATGTTCTTAATAAATAAACTGCCAAGTTTTGTGTGTGTATCACACCAAAAACAAAATAAATACATAGTTGTACATGCTCAAAATTATATAGAATATAAGCCGCACATGATAATGATGGCGACAGCAGCTGGGTTTTGTTGTGTCAAAATACTGTCTTGAGCAAACTAAAGGAAAATGAATTTGCTATTCAAAGAGCCAGGTGCTCTGAGCAGGCAGCCCCTGAGTGGCTGAGAAGCTCTATGGCTGAGCAGGTATAAGTGGGAGCAGCTGTCCTTGATGGCTGTTTCCCACTCTGCTTTTCACTGTGATTTTCAGCACCTGTGCAGTGCCAGTGCTCTCCCTGTGTCTCTGCTTATGCTGTCTCGTGGGCAGACGCTCACAAATGAGGCTGTCTGTGCTGTTTGGCAGGTGAAAATGAGGGCTGTAAATATGAGCACTGGCCCACTAAGAAACAGACTCTCACCAGCAGGCAAGCCAAGAGTAGGCAGTTTTTAGAAACAAAGGGCCAAATGTTGCCCTGAGTTCCACATGGTCTATGTTCTTCCCCCATCTCACTCTTACTCAGCACAATCTTTTCCTAGGTCTGATCTTGCCTAGGAAAAATAGACATTTGTACTGACATATGTGAGATATGAAATATATTTTTATTTTGGAGGCTTTAATAGAAGTTTCCTTCTGATGACCATTTAAGCCAAACTTTCTTTCCTTCAGGAGAAATTAATCATCCAGCACCTCTGACTGGGCTGTAGATTGCCTATGTGTGAGTGCAGCAATGTAAAGCTCGTACCAATTCTCCCGGCAGAATGCATATAGGCAGAAAATATATATTCCCTGTAAACTCAGTTGGTAGGGAGGTTATTTTTTCTCATTCTTTGTTCTTATTCTATAATTGTTATTCTGTGTTAATGTTTTCTGTTCCCTGTGAACATCTATAATTCTGCCTCTTCCACCCCACCTCCCCAGTGTGATAACCCCCACACTGTAACCTTTTAATTGTGCAATAGCGTAACAGTTTCTGTACAGTGACACCTTCTGACAAATACTTTTTTCAATGTGGGTTCTTCAGGGAGGCTATTGCAACAATGGAAATATGTCCAATGGGGCACATGTTGCATGGCTACTCTCAGGACTCGCAGTGAGCCAGCATAATATGATATTGGGAAATAATGTTGTAATTTGGAGCATATCATGGCCCAGAGTCTTTCTTCAGTGGATTTCTTCAGTGTACATCCCAGCCATCAGTCTACGTTTATGATTACAGTCGGAAGGAGAGTGGGAGAAATTAAACAGTTTCCTATGCATATTTTTGGAAATGTAAACATAGTTTGGCAGAAATTTGTTTAATGTTTCCATCCCACACCCCCACCTTGTCAGCAGAAAAAAATGCCCAAGGCCTGGCCAATATAAGCCTCATAAACCTGGTCCTGAAGGAAGTTTTTAAATGAAAAACCTCTCAGGGATGATTAAATTTATGTACTGAGTAGTGCCATTGAAGTCAGTGGAACTACTCAGAGTGCGTAAAGTTAAGCACACGTGTAAGTCTTTGCATGATAAGGGCCTAATTTAAGACAAGGCACATCATGTGAGTGTAACAAACAATGAAAGATGATGTCTGTGGGAGGAAGAAGGATGCGAGTAACAGCAGGAAAGTCACATAGATACACTGATCAACTGTTGCGCAGCTTGATAGTTCCAAACATCTGACTGTTGTAAAAATAAACAAATGAAATACTGCTGCAGCACCAAGCTATCAGCTATTAATTTGCTGATTTCTTATGTGTAGCAGCAGAAGTGGGATTTGAGAAGGGATTTGAAGGGAGGAAGGGGAAGGGCATTCCAGGTACAGAGTAAAGTATTCTGCAGCATCCTTCCAACCTGGGAAGAAGGTGCATTGCTCAGTAACTGTCACAGCTGTTCAAAGCCTCAGTACTGTAAACTTAATTCTAATACTGGGAAACATAAGAAACCCTTTCTCTGACTTGAGCATTTTTTTGTTAAGTTGAATTGGGGTAGGGTCTGGTCACTGCTAAGACAAAAAAACACTTTTGGATTGTTAAAAAGTGCCTCTCGGTTATTAAAAAGTCCAGAGTCAGAATGTGACCGTGAGGTCTGAAATAGCCTGAGACAATTGTACAAAATACTTGATGTTTGTACAGAGACTTTTGTTTCCAGAATTATTCTTATAAAGTTTGCCATTAGAACTAATGCTAATTGCTATAGATAACAGACACACACAGCATGGGAACAGTTAATCAAACTTCCTTTATGATTTTTCTAGTAGGTATGATATTGCCTTTTCTAACAATATACTCTATTCTAAGTATAATGATACCTGTTTGAACTGGTAACATGTTACTTGGTGCTGACAAGGTAAAACAAAACACTAAAGTTAACTGCATCCATTGTACCTCAGTATGTGAGAGTTCCTATATTAATTATGCAGAAGAATAAATGATATAACTACTAGTGAGCCACAACTTCAAAGCACTGTCTACACAACTGCTTTTTAGAGTGCTAGCATGAGCCCTGATAACCTGAGTCTTTTGGCCTGGGTTGGGATGCTTGCTTCTGTGGGCTGTGCAGACATACCCACAGAAACAGAGGGAGCCAGACAGGAACAGGAAGTGTGAGGCAGGAGAAAGCAAGGTCACACAAGTTGGGGAAGGGACTTCATGAGAAAGAGACAAGTCAGCATGTAATAGCCTGCATGAGGCAGGGGACACTGATGATGCCTTAGGGCTCCCAAGGGAAGGGTGATCTAGAAAGTGGCATTCTACTTAAGATGTTTGTTTTATATGATCTGTACTCTCCTGGGCTTTATGTGGTTAAGTTAAAGAGCATTAAGATGTTAAACCGTGGGCAAAGTGTCTCAAACACTTCACAACTGCTGCATGCAGAGAAAGTTAAATTGTAACCCAGAAGCTTCGCACCTCGGGGTGGAGATCTGGGAGAGGGTGTGTTTTAACTATGGGGGAGACTGAAGGGTCAGCCCTGTGCCTACTGGGGATAGGAGCTGGACAGTGGGTTCCAGCTCAGAAGGGAGCGTAAAAGTGCAGGCCTGCACTCTATGCTTAGGGAGCCCAAGATTGGGGAAGTGACTGAACTTTGTTCAGGCTTGAGAAACTTTTGCATCTGACGAAGTGGGTATTCACCCTCGAAAGCTCATGCTCCAATATGTTGGTTAATCTATAAGGTGCCACAGGACTCTTTGCTGCTTTTACAAATCCAGACTAACGCGGCTACCCCTCTGATACTTAAAAGAGCTGGGAATCCAGGGACACAGAGACTTGAATTCCCCTCAGAGCAGTCTGGTGGGTTGCCAGAAGGGAGCACCCTGCCAGATCTGTGATAGAAAATGACTACCAGAAGCACATTGAAGTCCCCAGAAAGGAATTACAAGCTGCTTGACTTTTCCCTACTTTCCCCAAGCAGGCTTGTAAAATACTGGGAGACGAAGACTGATGCATAGCAGAAGAGAATAGGTGGGGCTTCCTTTATCTGGAAAGTAGTGCTGTGCAGTGGAAAGGCCTTGGACTAGGAATAAGAAGGCATGGATTCAATTCTTGATCTGTATCTGAGGTGCATGACTTTGGACAGGTCTTTTCACCTTCTGTGCCTCTGTTTCCCCAGTGAAAAGAATGATTATTTATACTACTTTGTAAATCACAGAGACCTATGTAAGTTAATTCTTAGCTTTTGTATAACACTTATCTCCTTCCTCTGGAATCCATAACAGAATTTTTTTCAAAACTTAATGAAAAGTTTCATTTTAATGTTGAATGGTGAAACTGAAAGTTGGAACATGGCATTTCATATTTTCGTTCAAGTTTTCCCTCCCCTTTTTGAAATCACAGAGCAGTGAATTTGAAATATAATGTTCCATGTTACTGCTTTTTTCTGTTTTTCTTTTTATAAAGGAAATGCTTGAGCAAACTTCGGGAAATGCACTTATAGTACAAACTCCATTACTTTTCTCATACCTATTAGATTTAAAAATAGCATTCATTTTCTTTCTGCTTAACAACAAGGAGATCAATTCTTTTCAAAGAACAGACATGTTCAGTGTATAAGTTTTATCTATAATACTTTAAAAGCAGTTTATAATGCACATTCTGATTTGGTTCTCAGTGTCAAATAAAGTGTCCAGAAAATACCTTGTATAACAATGTAAACAATTAAACTGAATGCTAACATTTTATGTGAACCTTTGACTCTGGGAAAAATGCAGTAAAAATGACTAATACATTGGGCTTTTGTACTTGAATTATATAACAAATAATCTGTGCCAGGATGAGGGAGTGATCTGCCCTTGCTATGTTGTTTTGTTTTGCAAAGTGTAACCTTTAAAGATTTATTAGACAGTTTGTTTAAGCCAATTGTAGAGTTTTTTGTGTTTTTTTTTTAGGATTTTGCAACTTGCTTTGTTCTCAAAAGTGTCAGCAGTTACAAGTAATTTGAAAACTTGATTGGGTAATAAGAAGGAATGAGTGGGCTCAGGTGAGTGCTATAAAAGCTAGCAAAAGCTAGAAAGCAAGGCTGCTTGGAAACCAACAAAAATAAAACTACCAAGGGAAATGGGAGCAAAACTGAACAGTATGCTGTGATGGGATATACCTGGTCTTTATGGCTCCTTACAGGAGGCCTTGTGGGTCTTATTACACTCCAATCACAGCAAAGAAGTAGTGAAGGTGAGTTCTCCAGGCCTGCCTAGAGAGGCTGTATGGAAGCAGCTAATCAGAGTCCAGAGTCCAGAGCTAAGCAGGCTCAGAAACAAGGAGCTGCAGGGCTTTAGCAGGTCAGATTCTGACTGGGACCAGAGGGAAAGTCAGAGTGTTTATCTCTGCTCAAGAGAGCTTCAAAGCAAATTGGTAGAAACTATAGTAAAGAACAGAATTATCTCACACATAGATAAATATGATTTATTGGGGAAGAGTCAAAATGACTTTTGTAAGTGGGGAGGGATTATTTCCCATAAGAATTCTTTGAGGGAGTCAACAAGCATGTGGATAAGGTGATCCACTTGATAAAATGTACTTGGATTTTCAGAAAGCCTTTCACAAGGTACCTCACCAAAGGTTCTTAAATCATGGGATAAGAGGGGAGGTCCTCTCATTGTTCAATAACTGGTAAAAAGAGTAGGAATAAATAGTTGGTTTTCATAGTGGAGAGAGGTAAATAGTGGGGTCCCCCAAGGATCTGTTCTAATTGTTGAACAGCACTGGTCCCCGTAATGATCTGGAAAAGGGGATGAACAGTGAAGTGGCAAAGTTTGCAGACAATACAAAGTTCAACATAGTAAAGTCTAAAGCAGACTTCAAAGAGTTACAAAGAGCACTCACTAAAAAGGGAGATGAGGCAACAAAATGGCAATGAAATTCAATATTAAGTTCAAAGTAATGCACCCTGCCAAGTATCTTTAAAACTTAAGCTTTTGTTTTCACAATTCATAATGTTGCCAAAAATAATTCCAATTATACATATACAGTGGGATAGGTTCTAAATTAGCTATTACCACTCAAGAAAGAGATCTTGGAGTCACTGGATAGTTTTCTGAAAACTTTCACTCAATGCGCAGTAGCAGTCAAAAGGCTGAAAGGATGTTAAGAACTATTAGGAAAGAAATGGAAAACAAGACAAAATATCATGCTACTCTATAAATCCATGGTGTGCTCACACCTTAAATATTGAGTCCAGTTCTGGTTGCCTCATCTCAAAAAGGATATAGTGAAACTGGGAAAGGGTCAGAAAAGGGCAACAAGGATGATTAGGGGTATGGAATGGCTTCCATACAATGATAGCTTAAAAAGAAAATATAAGGGGAGGGAGGGATGATACAGGTATATAAAAATCATGAAGAGTGTAGAGAAAGTGAATAGAGAAGTGTTATTTACCCTTTCCCACAATATAAAAACCTGTGTGTGTGTGTGTGTATGCCAATGAAATTCATAGGCAGTACATTTAATACAAACAAGAGGAAATACTTTGTCACACAACACACCATTAATCTGTGGAAATCTTTGGCCTGGAATGTTGTAAAGGCTAAAAGTATAACTGGCTTAAAAAAAAACCTAGCTAAGTTCATGGAGAATAGGTCCATCAATGGCTATTAACTAAGATGGTCTGGGACACAACCCTATGCTCAGGGCAACTCTAAACTTCTGACTGCCAGGGGTGGATCAGTCCTTAATTGTCCTGTTCTGTATAGTCACTAAGGCCTGGTTTACACTGGGGTGGGGGGGGAGTCGAACTAAGGTACGCAACTTCAGCTACGCGAATAGCGTAGCTGAAGTCGAACTACCTTAGTTCGAACTACTTACCCGTCCTCACAGCGCGGGATCGACGTCCGCAGCTCCCCCGTCGACTCCGCCACCGCCGTTTGCAGCGGTGGAGTTCCAGAGTCGACGGGAGCGCGTTCGGAGTTCGATATATCGCGTCTAGATGAGACGCGATATAGCGAACTCTGAGAAGTCGATTGCTACCCACCGATCTGGGCGGGTAGTATGGACGTACCCCATGAAGCTCAGGTACAAGCTACTGTCAGAGATAGGATATTGGGCAAGAGGGACCACAATCTGATCCTGTATGGCAGCTCTTTTTGTGCTTATGTCATGTACTAGTAGAACAGGCTATAAGTAATTCCAAACTACTACCTTTGAGTAAACAAAAATATCTGAAGACACCATTTTCATTTGAATTACTTTTAGGTTGACTAAACGTTTTAGTTTGCTCTTAAAATATCTGGTTGCAAGACTGTTAATAATGGAAGTCATATAGCTATATCACCATGTTAAATACTTATCTGTTATGTGTAAGTAGTAACTAAATATATTCAACTCACGTTTAAATTCAGCTGTTACATTGTGGTACGTTAATTTATTTTGGAGTTATCTTTAAAACTTAAGCTTTTGTTTTCACAATTCATAAATTCTCATGGTATTAACATTTCAGGCAAACCTCTTAAAATCTTTTAAATAAAATATATTATTGTTATAGGGCTAACTGTACCTCTGGATTCTCTAATTGCACCACCACATCTTAGGCCTTGTGGCCTTTCTTCTTCTGGGGTGGAATCCTGTGATTTCCCTCTCCAGATATTAGACTGGGCCTAGGCAATAATACCCCATGTCATGCATGCTTGCCACTAGGTCTGACTAGGTATGCAACCTGCGGTTCTTCTCTATGGGAGCTTGTGACTAGTGGTGAACTCAGTGGCCCAAAAATCCTGCTATTGAATTCAACTCAATATATGCATACAGTAAACCATGCAGTGACCTGGTCAAGGTAGTGTTTATAAATTATTACAGACAGCTCCAACCCCATAACACTTACTTTGGTGTTGCTGGTGCACGTAGTAGCACACTTTCATCATTATCTAAACCAATGTGAAATACAAAGTTTCTATATTCCATCTCGTCTTTCTCTCCCTGGACTCTCTTGCTCTCAGCACCAAACAGCAGTAAGAAATGGGGATAGGGTATATTCAGCTAGAACCCTCCCCAGCATTGGAGCAGTAACCTTTATTAATGGCTGAGGATAACCAGCATTTAAATTCTAAATACTTAACAGCAGCAATGCTGCTTATTTTTTGCTCTCCCTTTTATGCAGTATTCAAACTGATTCTCTTGTTTATCAAGGGAACACATTTCCCCTCTATTATGTATCTTTTTTTTCCACTTTAGGCATAATTGTAAAACAGGCAGTTATCATATGAGCTTCCTGTGTAAATGAAAAGCTACTTCAAACTCTGGTGGTTAAACACGATTGTCAACATGGAGAACCAGATTTGTCAAAGCTATAGGTGGCAGCGCTTGTTTTATTGATGTTTTGCTCCCTAAAGGTGTAATGTAAGATTAACAATGTGATTGTGCCAAAAACTTAATTTTGGACTTTACTTATAATCTCACTATTAAAAATAAATAATAATTTAGCTATTCTGCAACCTTTATTCCTACTGTCACTCTGTTTAGTCCCATTGTTACTCTGAATAACAACAGATGGACTTCTTTTCATCAAATAGCAGTATCCTGTATGCTGGGCATGTGAGGTTCAATACTAAGAACACCCTGTATAAGCAAATTAGTTGACCTTGTATTATACTTTAGTATGCACTGAAAAAGCCTAGTTCAAACTTCTACCAGTAGAGAAGAATTCATTTAACAAACAACTTTCTAATACACAATGCTTTAAAAACCTAGTCTATATAAAAATTGATATCTAAAGCCTCCAGATTCATGCAATTTGGTGGAGCCAGACTTTGCCATAGAATTCACCCTCTGAATAAAATTGTGTTCACTAACTTATCTTATTTTCTCCTTTCATTCCTTTTGTAGAATTCTGTTTAGAAAAGCACATATAGTGCATCTCCTCCACCTGAATTTGCTCTGCCCTTTCCACATGATAGCTTTGGATATGTCTGAGTTAACTTGATTGGCAAGTATAGACAGACATCAATGGCAGAAATAATGTGTGCCATGTATAGGTAATTTCATTCCTTTATTATAGTCCTTAATACCTGTACAAAATAGATGCTACTACATTAACTCAGGATAATCAGGGTTCCAAGATAAGCTGCTCCAGCGCTTTCATTGCCAGAACTACAATTTGTATTATTACACTAGGACCACATTTCTATAAACCACCAATAATGTAGGATAACATTTGTAATTTGTACATGCATCTTCTATTGTCATTTATAGACTAATGCATCAACATAAAATAGTAAAAACTGAAACACATCTCTCTCTAAATTTGACTCAGCAAGCCAGTTAAAACTAATGAGATGGCAGGAATTGACAGATACCAAGGCAACACAATAAAAAGCAAATAGTTTGAAATTAACTAATATTTTTAATTCAGAGTGAATATTTATTAACCTCTGGGTACAACATGCTATTTCTATGGTCAACCATTATAATATAACTCATCTTACAAAGTGGAGTATAACTAGAGAAGGCTATCGATGATACCTACAAACAATCAGCAAAAGTTGTGAAAGACTTTTCAGTCTGCTCTTACATATTAATTTTTTTGTTCAGCTTTATGTATGAGACATTTTCAAACTTTGATCTTTAGTAATGGCCGATGTATGGACTTTCACATAGGGTAAGTTGTTGTCGTCTTTTTAAATCAGCAAGTTTTGAACTCAAAATCCAGCATTTCTTATATCCTATGATCTGGTCAGTTTAACTATAGAGAATCTTTCCACAGAGTTCAATAAACTTTGGATCAGGCCCTGAGAGTATATCTAGACTTCAGTTAGACATCCATGGCTGGCGTATACCAGCTGACTCAGGCTAGGGCCAAGGGGCTGTGTCGCTGTGGTGTAGACATTTGGACTCAGGCTGCAGTCCAAGTGCTAGGACCCTCACACCTCACAGGATCCTAGGGCCTGTCTCTAGTTCTTGCCTGAAGCTCTACACCAGAATTACATGAGCCATGAGTGGGTTTTTAATTACAGTGTAGACATACCCTTAGAGACCTCCATCCAAAAAGCCTGGCTTCTAGGGCACTTTCCTTACATTTTAATTAAAAATTCTATGTTTATTTGCTAGAAATCATATAATAATCAGTACCATAGAACAAGGGTTCCCAAACTTTTTTACCTGAGGCCCACCTGTGCAGCTGCAGTAGGCACTGTGGCTCACTATTAACACTTCCCGAAGAAAATTATTCACTTTGTTTATTTAGAAAGTTATAGTTTACTTGTATGTAATAATTAATGCACATTTTCCTTTTCATTTTAATGTAAACAATTGTACTGATAGACCTCCCTAGCAATGTGCACTCAAAGAAATGCTTCAAGATCTTTGAAACCAAACAATTTTAATAAAACTACACTTGGGAAAACGCAATCTATAAATGTACAATGTTTAAAACTGAATGATAAGCAACACAACAATGTTAACACAATCTGTTTAACAACTTTGTTGTCTTTTGGTTTTAAAACAAAACAATTATTCAACTTTGAATACTAAATAGTGTTTAATTTTTTTTTAGTGTAAAATCTACTGTGTAAGTAAAGACCCAAGCCTACTCTCTACTAATTAGAAAAGAATCAACACAACCCTACTCTACTAGTTAGATAAGAATCAAATATTGTAAAGCAAAAATATTAAATAACAGTTATAATATAATGCACTGAGGCAGCAGGTATTCATCTGATCTGCTAAAGGAGAATCCAAACTTCAAGTATAAGTGATCATATTTTCTTAACACTTTCTTCATATTTTTGGCTGGCACATTTTATGTAGCTGTAGATGGTCTGGGACTTTCATTATCTTCACCACCACTGCACCCTTTTTGGATCAATTTATTTTTAAAAAACATGTCAAATTTAAATATTGCTTGATGTTTTTTACAGTTGTAAATGGCAGACTGTATGTATGTTGTTAAGTTACCTTACAGTGAAACACACCATTGTATTCATGAGAATTAAACTTGACATATTGCAGCTTGTTTTTTAAAATAAATAAATATTTTTTCGATACTCTGTCCCACATATGCAGCTCAAAGCATTAAATTTATATAGCTTTCACTTAGATTACATAAATCATGGGGAGTTAAAGATTTACTAAGATCTTGACTGGAGAATGCAGTTGTGCTGCTGGGCCACCAAGCACTGTCATGGCCCACAGTTTGAGAACCCTTTCTATTGGATATAAATAGTCTTTATATAGTCCTTGCACAGAGGAAGAATTAATCTGCATCAGCCCTATGTCTGGTTCTACTTACTTTCCCCTTCCACACTGACTGAGCCACTCCAGCTAGCACATTGTTTCATAATATTGATCATGATTATTTGTATTATGGCAATACCTAAAGATCCCAACTGAGATTGAGGCTCCATTGTACCAGGTGCAGTACAGACATATAGTAAGAGTTGGTCCCTGCCCCCAAAAAGTTAGTCTTTGCCACAAACCCTGAGTAAGAGGAGGCACATAGTTACACTGTTCCCAGACCAGACTGTCTGAGTCACAATCTGGTGCTGGTTTCCACCTGTGCACAGAGGAAGAATTAATCTGCATCAACCCTATGTCTGGTGCAGCTTACTTTCCCCCTCCACACTGACTGAGCCACTCCAGCTAGCACATTGTGGTGGAGGGATCAGAGCCAAAGCTTCACCCACTCCTCACTCCTGCCTATCCACTTCCTACCCACCGGTCCCACTAAGGAACTTAAGTTTATATCTGGAAGTTTATGTTGACTTTAGTCTGGATTGTGTTATGAGAGGTTTTTTCTAAGAACAATAATTCAATAGAGCTGACACTAGCAAAGGCTTTAAACCTTTCATTCACCTACTTCTCTCCTAACAGTCCCCTCAAAACCACTCCATTATGAATCTATATTGTACCTTCCATTACGTGGTGCTAAACATTTCCCCTCCATATTCCAGCCCAAGTAGTAAGAGTTTATAAGCCATTCACTTGATGCACAAAATATTTCCATATCCTTACATAGTCCTCAGTCTATGAAATCATGTGAGCATGTACACAACTTGAAGTCAATGGGACTACTCACAGGTTTAGGAGCTTTGCTGGATCAGAACCCAGATAATCTCAATCTGTAAAATAGATGGTTGCTAAAAAATATGTCACCCTAGTTAGTGTACAATTAAGGTGTCTGGAGAGAATTTTGAACTGGAATTGCTTCTGATCACTGGATTGTGTGGCTATGTTGAAATTTAATGTGACACTAACAGGTTTTTCCTTTAATAATAAATATATTTCTAGAACTGGTGTCAGTTGCATAACTCAAATCCGTGCTCTAACTCATTTTTTCTGCTCTCCTTGAAAATTTCAGATCCAAAGTGTTTGATGATAGAGCAATGCAGTTTACAGAGCTTTGTTTACAGAGCTTTGTGGCTCAATTGTGTGAAAGATCATCATGTGTCAGTATGAGAGAGCGCTCTGGCAGCTGTTACAGCAAGTTACTCTTTTAAAAAAAGAGTTTAAAATTTCCAGCAACTTTAATGGGAATTATTTAATCTTTGGGCATCACTGCCTTATTTCAGATGTCCCTTTTTTCTGTTGTAACAATGAGACATGCAGTCTCACTTCCAAACTATATAAAATTATGAGATGAGAACTGGGCATCAGGCCAAAATTGTGAGATTGTTTTAATGAGTGGTAGGTTTGTCATGACTTTTCCTGTACAGGAGTGGTTGGAGTTTATAATGCTCTCAGTTGTAATTCTCCTTGATCTTTAACTGGTCTTTGATTGATGTTGAAATGCTTGAAGTCTTATGCAGACACTTTGGGCGCTACTGTCATGGTTTTATTTCTGTTTGCCTCAATAGTGCCAGTTTGTCAGTGTAGCACTAGCTAAATGCTTTTCTGATCTTTGTTGTTATGAAATACAGCTTACCTAAGACTCTGCCCTGGTGCCTATGCTTTATAATAGCCAGAGGCTTCCTTCACCTCTTCTAGTCCTTGACAACATGGTGTGGTTTATGTTTATCCTCTCTGATAAATCTTTCAGCACTAGTATCAGTCCTGTCTGAATGAAGATGATACAGGCTAGATGTCTGCTAAATGAATTTTTGGACAATAGACAATTTTTTTGTTTACATGTATAACACAACCACTTTACTCTGTAGCTGCCCATCAGATGGCCTTGTTGAACCCTAGCCCATTTGCCTCACAACTAATATCTTTAATGCTTTGAACAATTGATGGCCTACTATATATATTGGAATTCTGAACCACTGCAGATGAGGCGGGACCCTTTTGAATCTGAGGGTACATTTTATTATATTTGGGTAATATTATTTTATAATTAATATATAAGCCTAAATTCTGAACAGGCTTCCAAGGGAGGTTGTGGAATCGCTACCAGAGGCTTAAGAACATGTTGGACAAACACCTGCCAGGGATCGTCTCTCTAGTTTTACTTGGTCCTCAGTGCAGGGGAATTGACTTGATGACCTCTTGAGGTCCTTTCCAGCCCTATGTTTCTTATTGTTTCATAATATTGATCATGATTATTTGTATTATGGCAATACCTAAAGATCCCAACTGAGATTGAGGCTCCATCGTGCCAGGTGCAGTACAGACATATAGTAAGAGTTGGTCCATGCCCCCAAAAAGTTAGTCTCTGCCACAAACCCTGAGTAAGAGGAGGCACATAGTTACACTGTTCCCGGACCAGACTGTCTGAGTCACAATTTGGTGCTGGTTTCCACCTGTGCACAGAGAAGAATTAATCTGCATCAGTCCTATGTCTGGTGCAGCTTACTTTCCCCCTCCACACTGACTGAGCCACTCCAGCTAGCACATTGTGGTGGAGGGATCAGAGCCAAAGCTTCACCCACTCCTCACTCCTGCCTACCCACTTCCCAGTAGAGGCCTGTGAAGGCTACTCTCCTTACCTCTATCCCCTTCCTACCTTGCACTGCTATCTGTGATACAGATAGCCAGTCCAGGGGATTAAAGACAAGACATATGTGCTTGAAACAAATAATCAAGGCTGGAAGCAAGTGGGGAAGGGAGAACAAAGTCGAGTATTGAAGTATCAACAGTATGTTTTTACATCAGTGTGCACAAATCATAGGTAAACATTTCAGTAATGCCGACTTACTTCCTATTTAGCCATTATCTGAAATGAAACCCTAGCTTTTACCATCCTAAAGGAATTGTCCTCGGCTGTAACGTCTGCTCTTGCAGAATTACTTCAAAATATTTTTCCAGGATCCTCAAATTAGATCACTTCAAACCCATTTGTCAGTTTTCAATATCGTACTAGGATTTCTTGCTCAAAATAAATGCTCGTCATATTTTTCCTGCTTTGCTTGAAAGGTTACACTGAGTTTCTGTTAAAACAGCTTATTGATAAGAGGTCTTATTAGAATAATGTTTCATAGTTCTGGACCTTCATTCTTGAATGACCTTGCTATTGCTTGGGGGCCTTGTTGTGCCAAGGATTCTGCTGACCTTGTTCTACTGAGTCCTACCTACCACCTCAAGATGTATGCCTTGAGGACTTTCAGATGTTCTACAGAATTCTGACACATAGGGTTCAGAATGTCATGTCTGTTAATGCTTTCAAAGTAACAGTTATTATTTAGCTTTGCCTTTTAGCTACTTTAAAATCTCGTCTGTATCTGAAAAGCACTTTAAAATGCTTAGTTTTATACTGTATTGAACCTTGACAAAGGGGAGGGTTGATGTGTGAGGAACATACACCTTTCTTTGTTCTGAGGCTAGATCTGTAATTTTAAGTTATTAATTTCAATTTTTGATGTGACTGTATGTTATGTGGAAAATGGCAACATCGTCTACCTGCTTTTACAAATACCCACTGTGCTATCCATCTGCCAGCATTCAAGAAAAAGAAGAACTATAAGAAGTAATGTTCTCCTTAAATATAATGCTTATTGTTTTACTTAAACTAAATATTATAAGCTCTAATATAGCCAAGCTTATCACTGTGACTAATAATATAGTTGAGGGATGAATCTTTGTCTTTTCCTAAATATATAGTTTGGTGTCACTATTTTCCCTCTTTGAGTTACCAGAATCTAGGACCTACAACTTTGATCGTGGAAACTATTGCTGCTGTTGCACTGCTGGACTGGTTAACTTTAGATTTAGGCGCACAAAGATGAAACAATATGATTATTACAGATGAGGCTGTAATAAGAAGGTATGTACCACAGATTCTATAAATAAATTGTTACAGCAGATTTTAACAATTCTGCCAAATACACCTGGCTTATGAAATATCATACTAGACTATTAAAAAATTGAACTGAGAAAATGTTAGGTCTATATTTGGAAAAGAGAAGTTTGAATTTATTGTCTGAAAAATGTTTATGCCTATTTAAACTACTAATGAATGGTAGGTAGTCACTTTCTGTACATGCAAACAAATGTGTATTAAACCGTTTGTTATTCAAATCAGCTTTTGTTCTTTGTACTGTGAAATAACCATAAATGAAGTAAATTAAAATTTAACTTACTAATATCATTTTACCTCTATTCAGAATAAACTGGATTGTAGGAAACACCCAAATTTGAATAAAAACGGATCCTCTCCTCCCTTAAAAACAAAGCGTCCTGGAGGGCATGGTTTACATGTGTCTTTTGTGGCAGGTACTGTAGCTGAATCCCACAGTTAGTCATATCTACTCATGTAGGACTACTGTGATCATCTAGTCAGAACTCTTGCAAAACACTGGCCATATAATTTCCCTGAATTAGGTCCTGTTTGAACTAGACTATATCTTTTTAGCAAAAATATCCAATCAAGTTGTTCCAATGGCTAATTGCCCTCATTGTTTATAAACTCGTTCCTTATTTTCAGTCTGAGTTTGTCTAGCTTCAACTTCCATCCACTGGATCTTATGCTTTTCATTAGATTCAAGAGCCCATTATCACATATTTGTGCCCTGGTAGGTACTTATAGACTGTGATCAAATCACCCCTTAACCTTCTCTTTGTCAAGATAAATAGATTGAGCTCCTGGAGTCTGTCACTGTATTTCAGGTTTTCTAATCCTTTAATTGTTCTTGTGGCTCTGCTCTGACCCTATCTAACTGAACAACATCCTGTTTGAATTGTGGACACTGGAACTGGACACAGTGTTCCTACAGTAGTTGCACCAGTGCCAAATATGGCAGTAATACACTCTCCGTACTCCTACCAATGTTCCCCTATTTATACAACTAAGGGTCACATTTAGCTCTTTTGGCTACAGAATTGCACTAGGAATTCATGGTGAGTGATTATCCACTCTGGCCAAAAGTTTTACATTTTTAATATAGATTCTTCTAATTATTTAGCTTGGGTATAATATAATTTTTTTGTTGCAAGCCATTAACGACTTCACATTTTTTTTCCAGTGGTCACTGGCTATTTAGTTTAAATATTCCACCCTGTTTTTATTTAAGTCAAATAAATGTTAATGTTAAAATAGTGCACTGATGTTAAACTAAAGTTAACACTGATAATGATTGGATAATAGTACATTGCTAGATGTGATGTTAACAGTCTCTACTTTAAACTGCAATAGATGTAAGTGTGACCTACCACCTAACTTATGTGTGTACAGTGAAAATGTATATTGCTTTCACAATAAGTTGTTCGTTGATATTGTGACATTAACCACTGTCTTCAATGGAAACTGACCTCTCTCCTGTGCCTTTTTTAACCCTGACCCAGTTCAGGTGATAAAGGCCAGGAAATAAGGTTCAGTCTTTTATTAGCACTCCAATGTGTCACATATTTCATCTATCTTCCAATTGTACTGGAAAATATCCATCCTTCTTTATAGCAGCTGATTGTCCCAGTGCCTCTTCCTAGTTTGTTACATAATCTGGAAGTTTGATGTTACCCAGCGCTTTGTAAATTCTACATGAAAGGATCTTGTATATTGTGACACTGATAGACCAGCTAATCTGTGTATGACCCGTAACAATAAGAGGCATTGAAATCTAATCATGACAAAGAGACATAGGCACCGACTCTGTGGGTGATCTGGGGCTGCAGCACCCATGGGGAAAAAAATAGTGGCTGCTCAGCACCCACCAGCCACAGCTGATTGGAGGTGCCACCCCTGATTAGCTAATTGGAGGCTCGGGGAGGGGCTTGGGGGTAGGTACTATAAAGTACAGCATCTAATATTGAAAACTGGAAATAGAAAATGGCATCACTTCATATATTCATAGATTTGAATGCCAAAAGGGACCATTTGTAATACTTAACCTGACCTCCTGTGTAACAGGCCATAGAACTTCCCCATAATAATTCCTAGAGAAATCTTTTAGGAACATATCCAATCTTGATTTTTAAAAATGTCAATTATGGAGAATCTATCATGTTGCTTGGTAAATTGTTCCAGTCATTCATTATTTCCCCTGTCAAAAATTTACACCTTATTTCCAGTTTGAATCTGTCTAGCTTCAATTTTCAGCCATTGGATTGTTAACCTTTCTCTTCTAGACTGAAGAGCACAGTATTTAATATTTGTTCCCTATGTAGATATTTATAGACTGTGATAAAGTTACCTTTTAACCTTTTCCATATTAAGCTAAATAGACTCAAAGAGATCAGTCATTATAAGACACGTTTTCTAATCCTTTAAATATTCTCGTGGCTCTTCTGTGAACCTTCTCCAGTTTATCAGCATCCTTCTTGAATTGGGGGCACTAGAATTGGGCACAGTGTTCCAGCAGTGGTTACACGATTGCCAAATAGAGGTAAAATAGCCTCTTTACTCCTATTCAAGATTTTCCTGTTTATGTATCCCAGGATTGCATTAGCTCTTTTGGCTACAGTGTCACACTGGGAGCTCATGGTCAGACCCCTAGATCTTTCAAGTTGGGATTGGTCAGATAAATTACATGACATGTTTCCAGTTCCCTAAGTGATGAGCGTGCAAGAATCTGTGCAAATTTAAAATTCTCTTTTAACAAATAATCATAGTGATCTTTGCAATTACTTTTCTACTTTTTACTTTTTTTCTTTTACTACTAATTTGCTATTTTTTCAATAAAATTTGATCATTTCAGGGATTTAGAGCACAAAATGGTGCAAAATACGGCCAAGGAGAATTAATTTAAGAATTCAAATGAAATCTATAATTCCCAGATTGCTTTCAAGCATCTAGTACAGTTAAGTGAGTTAAATAATTAAGGCATATGGAAGGCATCAGTCTATAATGTTTTCTCATATGGGGAGCAAAGGAGAAAAGAAACCTTTACTTTATCTCCTGTGGAACAGGTGGAAAGGGTTCAAACTCATAGCTGTTCAGAACCTGGAGCTACCCATTCAGAATCTTTACACTGGCATTACCAGAAAAAAAGATAGTATCTACTAACAGATATCACATCAAATGAATTATCTCAAAAGTCTCTCCCTCGCCACTTCCACACAAACCTTGGACCCTGTAACAAATAGCCAACAAAATTCCAAATTCCCAGGGAAAGCAAAATGAAACCTCTTCCATGAGTATTATCAGTTTCTTTGCTAGAAATCTTATCACCTACTCCTGCCCCATGTTTGATACTGTAGATAAACATGTACATTGAAAAATAAATAAATTAACCTCCACACTGACAAATTATATTTTTTAGCTATAACATTCTACTGAGGTTCTCCAATGTCATTCTTAACCATAGTGTAATAAAGCTATGAAGGAAGAATGGTTGTGTGGTTAGGACCCTAAAATGGGACTCAGGAGACCTGGGCTCAATTCTCCGCTTATCCACAGCCTTCATATGTGACCTGGGGTAAGCCACTTTAGCTTCTCTGTGCCTCAATTTTCCATGGTAAAACAGGGTTAACACTTCCCTCAGTAGGAGGTGATCAACGGTTGTATAGTAGTTAGATATGTTCAGAATCCCCAAACCAAAACTTTCATTGTTCTATAGCAAGGAATAGCTTTTAGAATGGCAGAAGGGCTTTAGAAGTGAAACCGAGGAAAGGCAGAGCAAGCGAACATATATTTCAGATTTCCCTCCTTCTGTTCAAGTCACAATTTGTGATCAAGGTCATTGCATGTAGGTGATAGAAATAAAATACTGGCTTGATCTGAGTGCCGTTTTGCACCCTTTGTTCATCAGTGATTTTTACTTTTGCCATGTAGCTGTGAATACCTTGTGCAAGAGAAGACAAATAGAAAACCATATAGCAACTACCTTTGCTTCTATAAAACACCTGCTTATATACTGTATGTTGAATGTTGTTTTAATTATACAAATACCCCTATGACAAAGGCTGTAATCACTCTGCTATAAATTAAGATGCTTTTGGTCTATAATGTGATCATATTATTTATGCGCTGTAAATGTCCATACTGTTGCTGGATGTACATTCTTAATATGTGAAATACGCTGAGCACTTCTTTGTATCTAGGCCAGCTTTTCCCAATGTGACATATGCACCCCACTGAGGGGGCACAATGGACTGGCCTTGATGGGCATAAGATGGATAGGCCTTTAATAACATATGGTGTGCTGCAGTTGGATGCCGCTAGTTCCCAAGATTGAGAAACGCTGACGTGGACCACAAATGAGATGCTTATGGTATTGTAATAAGTTATCCTACCCTCATTAGATGAGTAGTGGGTGCATATGGCTTGGGACAGGCTGGAGGTGGCGGGGGGAATAGAAACTAAAATCAAGTGTTTTGGAGTGACACTTTAGATAGCCTGCTGTTAGGTAACAAGAACTGTGTGAGGAGTCTAGTTAGATTAAAGGACATTTAGTTTTTAAGATAATGTCTCACTTTATTGGGATACTTGTAATGCAATGTATAGATAAAATAGCACATGAATGTATCTGATATCATTTGTTGGTCATTCTGTATTTTACAATCTTTTTTCCAATCTAATATAATATCTTCATATGTTTATACAATAACATTCCATTTTGTTCTATGGTATATAACATGCTTCAATCACTAACAACTCTGATTTTTTGTTTTCCTCTTTGCTGAACAAAGTGTGTGGTGGGGGGTGCGGGGAAAAAGGAATCTCTTTCTCACAAAAGGGACACTGCTTGTGCAACCAAAATACTAGATGTTCATAGAGGATGGAAATCTGTTTTGATGACTCAGATTACAGCTTGTGCTGTGGATAATCTAGCTAGCTACTGACAACAGATGAGGTGCTTCATTGCCTCATCTCAAAAGTGCAATGTAACTATGACCCTATTTTTTTTTTAACATAAAGATACCTCTGCAGAATGAACCAAGTTTCATGGATGATTTTACTGAATTATTTGACTGCCTACATTTGGAGCTGTTTCTATGTAGATTTTTTGGGTTGAAAGACTACAGCATAACATTGAGTCATAATGATTACTGTTGACACTCCACAGAGTGCAAGCTGCCTTTTGGGGAAAAAGATGACAGTATACATATGAAGTTGGGAGATTACTTTCTGAGAATGACGAATCCCCAGAAGGCTTTAAAGGACATTAATGTTGGAAGGCTATCCATTTGTTAGGACTTGTTACAGTTTCCCATATATTTGTTAATTTTCAGGTATACAAGAAGCAGGACACTTGCAATGATTATAGTGTGTATAATGAAATCAATAGCTTCAGAATGATGGTCCACCTTTGTGCTGCTTGAATGTTAGCTATACTATTTACCACCAAAAGAAATCTTCAATATTCTTCCAAAAAAAAAAGGTACTTTCAGATGAGAACTTGAACAATGACATGACTTGCCACTCCCAATGGGTTATTTTTAGAGTCCTAAAATGGCACAATGCTTATTACTGTGGTGAACATTAGAAAGAAAGTGAGACACTTTCTTCTTATGTCAGTGAATAATAGAACTGGGAGGTAAAAGAAAATATTCAATGTTTTGTCACTTCAAGACCTATCAGAGTGTCTTGGACTTAGTACATCCCATCTATCTGAATTGCACATGCACGTGATGGGTGTAGTGGGTTAGGGTCATGGATTTACCCAGTCCATATGCATATATGCACTCTGTGTCCTAGGCTGAAATTAACTATTTACTATTTTCTTGGAAATGACATGCAGTGTCCGGACTGACCACAGTGTCCAGTTCTTATTTGCCCACCACTAGGAGGGCTGCTTTGTCCCAGCCTTGCAATGAGCTCCACACTGGGGTAGGGTTCTGCCTTAGTACAGATATTTGCAAGGCTAAGGCTTTAGTTAATTCTGAGCTGTTTAAAAAATTAGCTAAAAAGGGTATTGATCTGTTTTTAGAATCTGAGACTGGTTTCCTGTTACTTTTGAGCTTTACACAATTTGAAACTTAGCGCCTGAAGGAAGACACTATTCTCTAGCGAGCAGGAGTGTAACAAGGTATAAAAGAGATCTGGCATGTAGGGGCTTACTGGATTCCTGCCTATCACATGTCTGATTTGGGTGGGTTTATAAAAAGAATAAGAAATTTGGTGCAAAGGTATCTTAAGGGAAGAATATGAACATCTCTCCTCCTCAGTGGCTGAAGCTGGAAAGGTCTTGGGTTTTTATTACCTATTAGTTTGAGCTGATTTTTTTTGTCCTGGTTTTGATTTTGGAAACAAAGCAAGATCTGAGGAAAAGGATGTGCAGTGACCTGTAGCTCAGGTTTTAGGTTTCCTTCCTTGGCTGGTGAGTTTGCACACTGGTTTGCAAAGAGTAGTGTAAAACAGCATACTCAGACCACTACAGCTAACATTAAGAAGAAACATAAGTATTGATGGAAAAACAACTAGATATCTAGTTCTTGGATGAACTTTATAAAATGGATGAAAACACTGCATCTTTGTATAATAAGGTCCATGTTGTGCAAAACCATGTAGGACTTAATAAACACAATTATGTTTCATATAAACACAACCCATGATATGTTCTGTCAAGCTTTCACTAAGAAAGAAATTTGATGTGAGTACAATACCTAGAGGTCAGATCTTGCTGCCATCAGACCATAAATGGCAGCAAGACCTACGAATTTTACAAGAAGTGTATTTATTTTTTTATACAGTGCCATGTGTGGGCATTATAGAGCTTTACAAATGAATAACATACGTCAGGTTCCTGTCCAGAGGAATTAACAATAATATGAGTTGTTAAAAACAATCCAACAAAAAACCTCCCTCATTTCCTTACTCTTCTCCTGGCAACTCACTTATTAAAACTGAGAGCACCTCATGGATACAAGGTCAATGCCACTCTGCTCATATGCCCCACAGCTATGTATTAAACCTTTTTTCCTTTCTAGTGACAAGGTGAGAATTCTTCCTGCACTTAGGAAGCTGGACAATATAGGCTATGACTTGTACAGGCCCCTTTTTTTCTGAATTATCAAAAACAAACCAACAAACAACCTCTGAGTATACCTATCCTGTTTCTTCTTACTCAACCTCTCCTTTTAACAGGAAGATGGGAATTAGCACAGCCAAGAAACTTGCAATGCATTCTATTGCTCGCATAGCTGTTTTTCTGCTGAATTATATTATTTTTTAAATTGCCAGTTCATCCCATTGGGAAAAAACACAGGAAGTAGCATTTTCTGTGGCTTTAAACATCCTGCCACTTGAATTTAAAAGGAAAATGCTTCGCAGTTTCAAAAGCAGCATTTTAAATTTCAACATCAAAGTTGCTGCTGCTGCTGCTGCTTCTCTCTGAAAATGGAACATTAACTGTACCAGGTTAAGTAATACTTTATGGTGTTAATATATTGCCTTTTGCTTTCAGTCTTTTGAAGATAATTTGATCCTTCCTGCAAGCAAGCAAGCAGCTAACAATTATCCTCAGACTCCCTGCTACCACACATTGGTGTTTTGCCTACCTTGTCAAGTTAAGGATTCAGTACTTATGCACAGAATAGAGAAACAGTTTAGCTTTACTGAATTCAGTGATTCTACAATACCTAACAGCTGGAGTGATCCAGGTGTCCCTTTTTATATTTCTTTGTTTTCAAAGTGAACCTGTATCAAGCAACAGCTGTATTCAACCATAACCCAGACTACATGAATAGAAACCATATCTCCTCTAACATATACCAAATCAGAGGTACTATTAACTTTTATTTTTACTTGGATTTCAGCTTTTATTTTATTTGTTCCATTTCTGGGGTTTAAGGTACATCTAACGCGAATAGTACTTCTTATATAGGGTCTGTGTGTTCTGCTGCAATGTTACCAGGTGAGTTCACTTGACGGAATTACAGTCTAGATATCTTTATTCTCTGTGTTCAGTAAATAATTCCAAAATCTCCTTTGTCAAGCTGGTCAAAAATCAATTTTCCTCCAGTTGTAAATTTCATTGTTCTGAAATTTGTGTGCCTCAAATTGGGGTGAACCATTTTTTTAATGTGAAGCTCTGAAAAATTTCAAATCAGAAATATCAGTGTCTTGATATCAAACTGACCCAATCTGTCCACTGGTGCTATCAGTCCCTCAGGGCAGCTATAGTTTTCATATTGCATGCCCCATTCTCCTCTTTGAGGTGGGCTTCCTAGCTGGACTATGTCTCCCGTAATGTGCTGTGGTCATTGTTAACCAGGGTTTTCTGAACCCAAAGCTCTTGGTTTACTCTTTGCAAGGTGGTGTCAGGAAATAAATCAATGGGGACGCAGCATGTCCATCTGATAAATGGTTGGTATAAATAGTACAAACCAGAGTGCTTTCACTTTAAAGCTTTTACTTTGTTTATTCTGCAGCACATATACACACAAGCAACAGATTAGAGCACCTGAAATCTATAGTTATCCACAAGGTCTGGAATGGTCTTCAAGTGGGTCAACAACAGATTTCTGCTTGCTGGGTCTTCCATCTGCTTCTGGAGATCTTAAGATGGAGCCATTGAAGAATCCACTAGTCTCAGACATTTCCCTGCTTTTTATGCTCAAAGTGTTACAATAGCATGTCAATCAAAATGTTAAAATAAAAGGAGGGAAAAGTCATGATTTTAAGCTGTTAGTTGTACAGCTATGTTTCTACATCAAATATAGCCAAACATCCTGTTTTCAAAGCTGCATACTTCAGCAATTTTAAAAGCAAACTGAACAGGATGGCAGCAGGGTCATTCAACTTGCTCCCGTCTGGCTTGCCTAGTTATGTTAACGCTGCTAGAAAGGCCTTATAGCTGCTTTTGGCAATAAGCATGATGATTGATATTCCAATTACTGCCAGTTACCTCGGCATTTTGCTGGGGCTGACAAAATCTCCCCAGACACCATGATGAATCATGGCAATTCAAACAGAGGGAAGACTTCAGCGTATCAGGGAGAGGAGTAGTCCCGCCAGGAAGCTTGGCCCATAGAGTAGAATGGAGGCATAAGGCATCACAGTTGCACAAGCAGATACGTTTTGGCTCAGTTCAATATTAATGTGTATCAATTCGGTTCAACAAACCAATATGTTTCAATTTGGGTTGAGTCAGCCCAAAGCAAAATATTTTACAGTTGTCCCAAGAAAAATTTGAAAAAGTTGGCTGAAAATTGAATTTTTCCTAAAAATTTGATTTTTATGGAAACTACATTTTTTATAACAAACATTTCAACAGAAAATTGTTGACTGGCTCTAGTCATTTGGTTGTTTATAGTCATTGTTTTCCTCACTTGCTCTGGTTGATGTCACAAGTTATGTACAGATGAAACTGTTTTTGTGTTGAGTTCTCAAGTATCTGCAACTTCACATGAGTCATCTTCCATCTGATGTTTATATTTGATATGGTCTGGGTTTTACTTGGGAACCGATAATCACTTAGGCCGTGACTGGATCTAGGACAATTTGGACTCTGCATCCTCATACTAAGGTTTCTGTGAAAAGATTTCAGTGACCTTGGCATTTCTGTCATGACCAGATTTTTCTTTTCCTTTACCCAATGCTATTTCACTTCTGTAGTAAGTATACAGATAAATACAAAGTCTGTGTGTGTCAGTTATTAGTTCTATGATAGCTTAGTTCAGGGAGTTTCAAAAGTAGTCAGCATTGGCCTAACTCTGATCTAATTGAAGTCGATGGAAGTTTTACCACTGACTTCCATCAAAGCAGAATTAGGTTGAGCACTTTTGCAAATGTCACCCTATATATGTTGTTTTTGTTCAATAAGAATAAATTCCTGTTTCTGATGTTTATGTAATGGTCTATGAAAAATCTTGCATTTTAAAGGGTTTGAAACTTTTAAAAACATTTTAAAAGTTTGTATTGAAGCTACCCTGAATCATCATCAAATACCGGAATTTGTATTGGTCACTGTTTGTATTACTTGCTTCTAGCAGGCATGACACCTTACTTAGCTTTTCCCAAGTGGAACCAAAGGCAGTTGAGAATTGTGGCCAAAAGATCAGCTTGCTTTCAGCGTTCATCTCCATGCACAAGGAGCTGAGTACTTTCAAAATGCTTTTGTCTGCCTATGGGTGGCTCTTGTGGGGTGCGAACACTGATATTGTTATTTCAGTGATTGTTTGTTTGTCTGATATCCACCTTGATCTCCTAGAAGCATCCCACAGTGGATGCTGATTGTCAGTAATACTTTTATTTTCAGAAAGATGCCAAGGTACATGGCCAGCTGTCACAGCTATATGTAGGCTTTAATGTCCACTGCTGTAATACAAATAACTAATAATAAATACAAGCATCTGGGAATGCTTATTTTATGGGCCTGATTCTTCCAGCTTTAGTCATGGTCAGTAGTACCTTACTCCACAAGTAGTCCTATTGACATGAATCGGAGTACATAAGAAGTAAGGTACTGCTGAGCATGAGTGAGGGTTGCAGCTATATATCTGCATAGCAGAGAAGGTGCGCTTTTATCATCAACAGGTTGGCTTGTCATCCACACCTGTTAAATACTGTTTGTTTCCATGGGTCTGCAATGGTGCATGTCTAGACATGATCAGTATAAATATTTGGATATGTCCTTGTCTATGGAAACAGAAGTTCAGCCATGAATGCTCAGCTTTTGCCAAGAGAGGCTAGTGTATGCTTTTAACTCATCATTTTATGAGCAGCTTGCAGCTCCAAAGGAAAAAATTCAGATGTGCACATCCACTCTCATCTCCATGATATCTCAAAGAAAGTGAAGTTATAGAGAACATCTGTGATAGCCAGTCTAATTGCTATGCTTTTCCATTGCACTATTTAGCATATGTACTTGCTTGCCATTCACAGTACAGCACAGAAGCTCCAGAGCACTTATTTCTCTTTGGGCTGTGTTTCATCATAATAGCATAAACTCATAGTGAGCAAATACCAAGTATTCAAGTATTTCCTAAAAGGACTATGCTGGCAATTTCCAGGAACTTGTCACCTTTACACAGCTCAACTTAAAAAAAAATGTTGAAGAAAATACCTTGATTTTATTTTTACTGTTGTGGCAACTGTATTTGGAGAAGCAAAGTTCAAAATTATGGTGATGTTTGGCAAAAGTAATTGTGATAACTAACACTAATTACCATGTGGAGCTAACATGTAGAAAATGTTAATATTAAACACCGGCTAGATTTTAGCCAGAGGTCTAAGCCTGAAACTGTCATTGCCCATTCCTTTCGAATGGGGCTGCATGCTCCCTTTGGTGCACCTCACAACTCACAGGCTAATGGAATATCGGGAGGGCCACAGTCTCTCCTCCTCCCTATTCTTTTTTTGAGCCAGCTTGCATCCTCAGGGTAAGTCAGAGAGTTTTAAGGTCAGTAGGGACCACTGGATCCTCTAGTCTGACCTCCTGTAGTGCACCCACCCACTAAACCCAACAATCAAAATTAGATCAAAATATTCCAGCCCCCAGGAGATTACATATGGAAGCAATATTCCCTGTTCCCCCCAAATGCTATGTTTGGGAATGTTAAGATGGATTATTTTGCTTTCTAGGGATGTGCAACAAGGGAAAAGGTTTCTTGCATTCTCCCTCATCCCCTCCAGCCCATTCTAGGCATAAGGACAACTTAGTCTATTAGCATTATCAATATTTCTTTTAACAAAATTAATCAGTGGCTTCCTGAACTTCATAGACACAACTTTTACTGTCTCTCAGAATTCATTTTCCAAGGGTTGCGGAAGTGGGCCTCTTAATAAAAGATTTCAGGTTCCTCCCCCTTCTTCAGAAGACTATAAGCAGGTATATAGTCGGGAAGACAGTAGAGAAGTCTTGTTTCCTAATTATTGTTTCTCTTAAGGAAGGTAATAACTACTAAAGTTGGTTGGAACAGTTCTGACAAAATGAAATCTCATTGAAATATGCTCTTTTGTTGAAGACAAAACATTTTGTGGCGATCTATCAATTTTGATGTTTTCATTGTGAAGCTTTTTGGTCCAGAGTTCTCTGGTCAGTTCTGTGTGACAAAGTGCGAAAGCGAGCACAGATCAAATAGTTCAGGTTTTCAATCCGAAAATGGGACATTTTGACACAACTCCTGTGACGGTGCACCCCATAAGGCTTTATGGAAATATGCTTATGAATGTATATATATGACATAACTGGAATATGTTTTATGCTACATATGCCATGTAACATATATCTGTAAAGGTTATAATCTACTGAATCTATTCATCCTATTTGTATGCATGTGTCATTGTTGTATTCGAAGTTATGAATATTGGCTGTGTACTTGCTTGATTTCTAAGTAGCCTTAGTAAAGCATTTGGTCGGCTTCTTGAGAAAGGAATGTGCAAATTAAGTGCCCAATCAAGAAACACTTAAACGACAGTGAATCTTGGAAGGCTCCAATCCACATAAGAAGTCTACCTGAGGTCATTCAGGGTAGCCTGTAAACAATGGCTGCTGCCTGTAAAAACTTAGTCATGTATGGACATGTGACTTGCCCATGTGACTCTAAAACTCCATCTTGGAGCTGGACTTTGCATAGGAGAGAGCAAGAGGTCTCCATCCACAAGAGAAAGTCTATTTAAACCATTGGGAGACCCATCCATTTTGTCTTCAGCTGACTAAAGATACCCCCAAGGATACCCGAAAGAAACTGGAACAAAGGACAGTAACTACCGGGGGTGTGAGTGATTGCTGGACCCAGACTAGAAGAAGACTAGTCTGTAAAAAGAAACTTACTGGAACTCCTATGAGGGTGAGGTTTTATCTGTATTCAGTTTTATTGCTGTATTAGGCTTAGACTTGCATGTTTTGTTTTATTTTACTTGGTAATTCACTTTTTTCTGTCTGTTACTACTTGGAACCACTTAAATCCTACTCTCTGTGTTTAATAAAATCACTTTTTACTTATTATTTAACCCAGAGTATGTATTAATACTGGGGGGGGGAAGCAAGCAGCTGTGCATCTCTCTCTATCAGTGTTATAGAGAGCGAACAATTTATGAGTTTACCCTGTATACGCTTTATACAGGGTAAAACGGATTTATTTGGGGTTTGGACCCCATTAGGAGTTGGGCATCTGAGTGTTAAAGACAGGAACATTTCTTAAGCTGCTTTCAATTAAGCTTGCAGTTTGTGGGATGTGATTCAGACCCTGGGTCTGTCTTGGAGCAGACTGGCATGTCTGGCTCAACAAGACAGGGTGCTGGAGTCCCAAGCTGCTTTCAGTTAAGTCTGCAGCTGTTAGGGGACATGGTTCAGACCTGGGTTTGGGTTTGCAGCAGACTAGCAGTTCTGGCTCAAACCAAGCAGAGCACTGAAGTCCCAAGCTGCCAGGGCAGGAAAGCAGGGGCAGAAATAGTCTTGGCACATCAGTTGGCAGCCCCAAGGGTGTCACAACTCCATTTTGTGAAAATGTTCTAAAGTTTTTTATTTTGTTCTAGTGTGGTATGAAAGCAAATTTTGAAACCCTGAAAGTTTCAATGAATTGGAATTATTGTCCTCTGAAAAGCTCTAGTCATAATAAATAATCAGCACACATCTCCTCTTAGCTGTTATATAATGTTTTTTGTCTATAGATCTAGGCACTTTTTATGAATGTCTTAGATAGTCACGCCTGATATTAAGAACCTTCTTATTCAATTATATAGTACCATGAATATAAATTCAAAATTTTACTGGAGCATAGTAGACATTTTTTACAATGGGATTAATATACTCAAGCAAACTGGATTTAGTTATAACTCAACTGTCTATACTAAATGCAATCTATGGAGAACCCACACCGGAAGACTCAAAAACAATCAATGATGGAAGTAACAAAGACATTAACATCTGCATATCAGTTTCACTAAGGAATTATCTGGATCTTGCAATATGAAAAAATTAACAGAAGCAAAACGTTTATCGACGCACAAATCTGAGGATAGCAGCCTGAGGACTCATGTTTGGCAATGGTATTTGTGGTTTTATCAAAATGAATCACTGCCGAAAATGGCTTAATCTAATAAGTATTTTGGATGAAACTATTTCAGCATGACAAGGATTTAACTTAATATAATTCCCCACCACCCAGATGAGAACATCACGCAGGCCTTTTGTTAATACTCAGTTCATTCGCAGAATCACCTGGTAACAATATGCAAATCTGCACAGCAATAATATCTGTCCATATTTATATTTTTAAAAAGCAATCCTAATGGTAATTTATTTATAAGAAAAAATGAACAACCCATAATAAGCCTAGAGTGCTCCAAAGCATAGATTGAATGGATGTGTATCACAATCCCCAAAAGACACATTCATATATCATCGCTGAGAGAGACAGCAGGAGTGAAAACAATTCCTTCTGTTCCAAAGAGTCAAGTGATGAACTGTAAACTGATTTGCAAGATGTCATGATTGGCCTGATCTAATGGGGGGGGAGAGGAGGAATGGAAAGCTATAACTAATGAAAGGCACCCTCTGCTGAAACAATCAACAGTGTCTCACTAGAGCTAGATGAAATTTTGTAAAGTCAAAAATTTGATAAGTCTATTCATAGACGTTTAAATTTTGGATTAAAAAGGGGATGGAGGGAAATTTTCAATGACAATTTAACTTTTTTTTCAGTTTTGACTGGATCTACTTAATATGCACCTTTTTAATCTCTCTCTCTGGGACTGTAAGGCGCACACAATCCTAACTGAAACATCTAAAACAAATCAAAATGTAACTGATAATAAGGCCAACTCTTTGGGAACTAATAGAAGGTTTGTTGTCAGAGGAACAATTGTATTGCTTATTTGAAAATTATGAAGTTTATAAAGTTGCCTTCCTGTAGTGGAATCACCAAGGAAAGGTGGGGGCAGTAATGCAAGCTTGCTTTCCAACAGGCTGAATTACCTCATCCAATGCAGAAGTCCCTATGGGGTGTAAATTGGATGTCAATCTGTCCTTTTAATCTCCAGTTCTGATCCAAGCCCAAAGCAAATATTGCGCTGTCAGAGAATTATTGCTTTGTAGAGGTCATAAAGATTCTTTGATGTAAGGCCCACTGATTTTAGTTTTTAGTTTCAAATGTAGAGTCTTCATCATCATTACAAGAATAGTTCAAACCTGTTTGTACCTGTTGTGATATCATGATAGTTTTTGTAAAACTCTGGAAGCTTGTCTCTAATGTTCAGTGTCCACAGATGTTACAATAGAGCAGTTTTGCTTTGGTGAAAAGATACCTTCAGTAATAGTGTAATATTAATGCCCCAGATTCTCAACTGAACTCAGCAGAAAGCTGAGAGAGGGATCCCCAGAAAGCTGGCTGTGGCTCCTTGATTCTGGGACCTGTTCTATTCCAGTCCTGGCCTCAGTGTATTTAGAGTATTCCTAAGTGTGCTAGAATACTCCTAGAGTATTCTAAAACTATATCAGCTGATAAAGGGCCATCCACCAGATGGTAATTGTGTTCTGGTCACACTCCCTTCCTGTTTCCATCGTGCTCCGCCCCCCCCCCCGCCCCCGTGCTACACTGGGGTCTGTAGTGGAAGGGGACTATAGGAGATGGACATCAGCTGCATTCCAGCTGGGGAATACCTAGCTAGGGAGACGTGGCTACTTCCTGGGCTCTTTGTGTTGCCAGAGCATTGCAAAGAGCCAGAATGAAGCTCAAGACATGGACAACTATAATTGTAATCACAGGCGTATATAAGGCAGTGGTTTCATTAAAATGGGTTAGGGCTTCAGTTTTTTCTCTCTTATTTGGATACCTTATGCAAAACCAAACTATAGAGAATTCTCAGTGCAATTTGATAATGAAGCATGGAATAAGGATGTAAAAGAAAACTACTTAGCAGGCAACCAGATTTGCTAGCTTAGTGCCCATACTTTTGCATACAGAGGTTGCTGTTAAAAAAAATCCAGTTTTATGGCGCCCCAGGAAATTCTAGACTTTGATAGACTAAGACTATAGTGGGAAATTAAGAAACTCTTAATTCCCTGAAAGTAGGACACAGTGTAGAACTGTTCTAACTTGCAGTATTTTTAAGAGTTGATCCTTACACAGAATCAGACTAGAACTGTTGAAACCATATGTTTGTCTCATGAGTCTATAGCTGTACCTGATATGTCTGTTTATACCTGTACAAAACCCTGTGCATTACAAGGCAAAAGGCTTAATTTTTAATTTAATACTTACTTTCATTTGTTTTCCAGGTATTAAAAGTTGAAGGTGTAGCATTTCTTGTGGATGTTTGCTACCAAAACCACAAACAAAACAGAAGGAAAGGTAGGAACAAAATTACAAATTGGCGACAGCGGATAACATTTTTAAATGGTGGAATTTAAATTACCTCTATTCTGGGATTGATTTGAGTTCACACCATTATGCTGATGTGCCATCTGTTTGGGGCATGCAGCCCCTCTTCAGTATGTCAAAGGAAGCAGAATGTACTTTTTGGATTAGTAATCAGTGATGACAAAACATATTAAAGCCATTCATCATTTACTTAATCTAACAGTCACGTGGGCAGGTGAAGCATGACACACATTTGTATCCATAGTCATGTAATAGTAATGACAAGAAAGTGGTTATCTAAATACATAAAATGTGCTGCACACCCTCATCTTACGCAATCTCTTTGATACAGTCTTGCAGGGGACAGGTGCTTAACAGCTAGTTTGAGAGCTCTTTATTTGAGAATAAACACTGAAAATTTGAGCAACTAGCTGCTTGATAGGCCAATGGCGCAGCAATATCAATGAACAGCCCATGTAAGATGATAGCCAGTCACAAGGAGAAATTCTTTTAATGTTTAATTTTTAGATGTTGGATATGGGAGTGGAAATTAAGGGTTTTTGAAGGGTGGGGGCAAGATGAGTTGGCCTTGCATGTTTTTTTAATAATCCTATTTTTTCTCACATTTGCCTACATGCTTTCAGAAGCCACCAGCTTCCAATGGAAAATGTAGGCCAAATAGTAAGAAACAATGACAGAACTATAAGACTCAAGACAGGTGGCATCAGAGATTCTCTTGTTAGTTTCTGTTGGTGGTGGATCTTGTATTGATACTCGTATTGATAATTTATCCTGAGTATAGATCTGAGAAACTGATCTGCCTTGGGAGAGGTGGCTGACTTCCAAATGCTTATAGTTTGAAAACAAGGAGAATGAGCCCTGTGGGTTTTGGTTTCTGTGGGCTATATGTAACAGACCCTGCAGAATGAGTTTACAGAAGTTGGCTTGTAACAATCGTATGATGGTTCACTTGGAAGATGGATACTGAATCCAGGCCTCCAAGAAACTTCCCCTCCCGAGCCTCTGAACACTTCTGTGGAACTAGTGGTTTCCAAGATCTGTCCTGGGTCCTGATTCAGTAGATTGCTTTCTTGGTATCTTCAATGGCAGCAAGTGACAACTACACCTCTCTTCCTCAGCTTCAGGGAGGATACTAAGTGGGGAGTGACATAGCCAGGTCACTGGAGGGTAGTGGAATGCAGCAGCCTCTCTCTACGCTTAGATCAAAGGGAGAGGGGAAACTCCCAATGCCATAGAGCAACCTCTGCTAGATTAAGGCAGGGGCAGTTAGTGCCACATAATTCATAGTGCAGTAGCTGGGAACTGCTAGAGGTTTATGGGGCTTCACTTCCTTAGTGTGCATTTACTGAGGAATCCCTGAGAGATTCTAGTTTGTGTTTCTGGTGGAAGGTTTTACTATCTAATTCCTGGTCTGAGATAAACTACTAAATATTGCTATGAATTCTGAGCTCTTTCTAATATACAGAGGTGTATATTGTCTTGTTTTGTAACTTCCACTTTTAAAGGAAAACAAAAATAATCAGGTAGCTAGTCAATGTACTACACCCAGTATCTAAAATATGGCATAACATCTGTTTCATCATGCATTCAGCCTCAGTAACTCCTTCCTTTGCAATCCTTAACAAGAGGAGAGAGAACTCACAATAACTAGAACATGTATTTATCAAGATTCTGGTGGGCACAAAGTCTTTTCAATGATGCTAAACTGCTTATTGAATTCATGAGATGAGAATTATTAGCAGAATCAAGGTGGGCGATGCAATATCTTTTTCTGGAACAAGCATTTGAGAAACATTTGAGAAACATTTGAGCTTACTCGGAGCTGCTGTTTGGGTTTGGGAGAAGTCCAATAAAATATATTACCTCACCTACCGTGTCTCTCTAATATCCTGGTTCCAACACAGCTATAATAACACTGCAAACAAGTTAGCAGAATCACTGATTCAGAATGCAGGTGCCTCCACTGATGATATGAGGGAATTCAAACAGTACTTGGTGCTTCCTGCACTGAATTTTATGCCTAGAATTGCAGGAGATGGGAAAGGGGGATAAGGTTCTTTGTACTACCTTCTTTCCTCAGCAGGTGATATCAGGAGCTTACTCCTTAAGTGTTTTACAAACAATAACTCATTCATTCTCACAGTGTCCCTGTGAGGTACATGAATGTTACACTAGCATTTCTAGGAGGACAGAGATAGTGAGTAAATGGCTTGTTCAAGGCCAAAGAGGATGTATGTCAGTGCATGGATTAGGTTACTCCAAACAAGGGAATCCCTAGGTGTGATAAAGCTGGGAGCAGAATTTACTCCACCATCTCCCTGTCGCTCAACATGATAAAGGCGGGGCTAAGGAGAGGGGAAATGGCCCAAGCACTGCCATGCTCTGTTGATGCCTAGCTTTACTTTGCACTGGAGGTTAAACTGGTGCATGCTAGCCTTGTGGTTTGGGAAGCACAGAGGCATACCTTTTTGCCCCATACTCTTGCATCCTATCCTGTATGGAACTTGGCCAGTCCTGATATCCAGGGCCAGTGTTCTCAATAGGAATGTAGTCAAAGTAAAACTAAAAAATATAACACCTACAGTAACAGATGATCTGTTAAGTAATCACATTAACTAATGTTGCAAAATGGTAACAGTGAGCAGCGAATGCCTGAGAAAAGATGGTAATTAGGTTTAATCAGGCAGTTAGTTAAACATCAATTCTGACATTGGTGTTTGTTGTGGTTCAGTGCATCAAATGAAACAAAGTCATAGGAAATGTAACTGCTTTCTTTTTATAACCTTGGAAACAAGGTACAGTATTTCCAAGCTTCAGAATAGGGCTCATGCTTCCTCTTTATGTGCAGTTCTCTGGTTCTATAATAAGTCACTGTTCAAATCAACACAGAGTAGACTTTCTCTAGTGCTCCATCACATAATCAAATGCATTCTTTTACAGACAATTTGTTCACTTTAATAGTATATTCAGATGTAGATAATACAGCCACTAGTGACTTTTTTCCCTAGCCCTCCTGCGTGCTCCCAATAAATGAGTTATAATGGAAGTAAATTTTGGTAAGACATTTGAATGTGTACAGCATAACATAGGGGAGAAACAAGGCTCAAGAATGAAAAGGGAATTGATTCCTTTGTTACTAATCCTATTAGTAATGGATTCAGGAGAATCACTCCTGAATCCTTGTAAAAGCCTAAACCCAATAAAGGCTTTTCAGACTTATTAGCACACCCAAATACTATCCATAAGCATATGCAACATGGAAATTTATATACAAGCTGTGGTCGCTGAATAGAATCAGAAAACAAATGTTAAAAAATCCATGTGAAATCATATCCTCTTTCCTGTCAGTGAAAGAGTATGGTGTGTTCTCAAGTATTTTGTCCTGTTTTTGTACTAACATGATAATCACCATGGTAGCTATGTGTCTTAGTTCAGATTTAATTTTCATGTTGTGGGGCTTCCCTAGACAAGAATATTCTGTACAGTAATAGATTTTACTGCTAAGAATTTGTTCCTGATTTTTATAGCCTGTTTTCTTTTGCTCGGTTTTAGCCCATTCATTCCTAATTACAGATTTCTGACCATCTGCAAAAATTTCTTCATCCTTGAGACTTAACCTTCATTTACTTAGCTGATCATGTTTTACATAGCTGTAATTTAGTTAAACTATATATTTTAAGCTTTCCTCATAAAGAAGGACTGGAGGGACTGATTTGTTTTCCTCTTCTGCTGTTGTCTCACAATATAGAAGTCCTCAGACAGGTACCATCTTACTAATGATGTGTACAGAGGAGGGCAATCACTTCTTTGGTCCATGGAGTGGCCTCTGTGTATGCTGCCTGAAATTGCATTAACTGACTTTTGTTTGCTTGTTTTTATTTTCTGGCCAGATTGCATGGCAAGCATCATAGAATAATTTCCTATTAGTTATTGCCATGAGTTCTTTCCTTAGGCTTGCAACTAGTCAAATATTTATTTAACATCTTACTTTTGTGAGGTAAGATGTTAAATATGAATGTGTCAAGAATAGATCCTTTAGCGCAGTGGCTCTCAACCTTCCAGACTACTGTACCCCTTTCAGGAGTCTGATTTGTCTTGTGTACCCCAAGTTTCACCTCACTTAAAAACTACTTTTTTACAAAATCAGACATAAAAATACAAAAGTGTCACAGCGCACTATTGCTGAAAATTGCTTACTTTCTCATTTGTACTATACAATTATAAAATAAATCAATTGGAATATAAATGTACTAATACTTCAGTGTATAATATATATAAAGCGGCATAAACAAGTCATTGTATGAAATTTTCATTTCTACTGACTTCACTAGTCCTTTTTATGTAGCCTGTTGTAAAACTAGGCAAATATCTAGATGAGTTGATGTACCCCCGGAAGAACTCTGCGTACACCCAGACATATGCATACCCCTGGTTGAGAACCACTGCCTTAGGAGTCATTAAATTTCTTCTTCCCTAAACTAATACTGGAGATTGGAGAACATCCAAAGGTGCTGATTATAGATTGGGTTTACATAAGCGTAATAAACTTGGGCTCCCACCTCCTGTTGATGTATTTCTCCATTAAATCCTCTCCTCTCTCTTCCCCCACCTTGTGCTGTCGTCTTGGGAGACCACACTGCCATTTAGGGGTTTTGCTGAGAAACCAGCTAGCCTATTCTCCAGCCATTAGAACTTCAGGTGCAGATGAGACTTTCCTCTCCACCAAATCCCAGATGAGGCATCTTCTGGAACATAGACAGCCTGCCTCATCACCTCATTTTTCAGATTGCAGACAAGTGAAATAGGTATTTTTGTTTTGCATCAGCTCTAGTGTACTCAATATTTTAAAGAATCAGATCCACAGGAAACAGAGGATCCACTGGAACCCAGCTAAAGAAAAATAATGGGATTGCAGCTAGAAAGGTTTTTGGTTATCCTAAAGATGCCTTTTGAAAAGGTAATGGGAAGAAATGCCCCTAAAATACACACTAACACAAAGGCATAGTGTAAAAACATGGTGGGGTGTGTGTGTGTGTGTAAAAGCATGGCACTCTCTCTATATGTGTATCTCTCTGTCTGTCTGTCTGTCTGTCTCTCTCACTCACACACACACACTCACACACACACTCTCTCACACACACACAGCTATGCTTTTACACTATGCTTTTGCGTTAGTGTGTACTTTAGGGGCATTTCTTCCCATTGCCTTTTCATAAGGCATCTTTAGGAGAACCAAAAACCTTTCTAGCTGATATATATATCAAAATTCCCTTATTTCCTTTTAGATTGTTTATTTTACATTTTGTTTAGAATTGTTTTCTACTGTGCAGGAGTGTTTCTAAAGTGGTACTTAAACCTTTTTATTCTGTGAACCACTTCATATGAGAAATATCTTCCCATAACCCAAATTCCTCTCCTCAAAGGCCAGCCCCAACTGTCTGGCTTTCAAAATATTTGAATCTACAGACCATCAGCAATGTCTCTTAGGACCATGGTTATAGAACAGCAAAGTATATATTTTAGTATTTAAGTGCCTATGGAATATGTTCTGCTACTTATAACATCTTACTGTAAATGTCTTCATGAGTATATGTTACAATTAATTGTAAAGAAGCATCACTGATGGTGTGCACTATAATGTAAAATAGCTGTGAATTTTGATTGTTTTTGGTAGATCTTTCATAGGGCTTGTCTACACCATTAAATTATACTAGAATAAGATAAGTTGTAAATTTAAATTGCAATAGATATTGCAGAATAGTGCTCTGTGTGGACACATTTTGGGGGGGAGCAAGGGGGGATATAAGGGTTCCTTTTCCTGGTTTTAGCATATTCCAGAATTGCTATTTTGGTCAGTTCCCCATATAAACAAGCATTAAGGAGAAAAAAAATCTTGATTTGGTTTGTATCTGGTGCATAGGGAATATCCACTTAAGAAAATGAGCATCCACCTACCATTGGAGGAATGCAAGGGTAGTCTCAGTCAGTCAGGAAATCAGAAGGAAAAACATGTGTGACTTCCACTATATAAATTGGTCCTGTGTCTGTACAGGAAACTGTGTAGGCAACTGTGCCTGTGAAGCACCCCATTGACTTAAGTGAGGCTCTATGAAGGTGCATGAGGCCACTCCTATGATTCTCTTTGCAAATCTGAACCTCAATGCATGTTGTGATTTTTCTCTGACTAGTAAAGATTGTGTCAAAGGTGTGAAGTTCATAGGCAACTGTTTCTAGTCCTGTTGCCAAGGCCAAAGTTGCTCCTTCCCCAAAGTTCAAATGTGAAGTGATTATGTTAGTTAACGTGAGCCAGTGAAAACATGTAATTTCAAAAAGAACTCAATGGCTATAGGAAAAAATGTATTTTATAAATGCAATAATTTGCTTCCTGTCCTTTTCCGCCCCCCCCTCAGGAGAAGCATAAAGCTCTGATACAAAACCCACTGAAGTCACTGGAACGACTTCCACTGATTTCAGTGGGCTTTGGATCAGGTCCGAGGAGACTCCAACACGAGTTACAAGTAACACACTTTCAAAAATACAGTTAAAATCCGTTTTGTTCTCCAATTCCTACCCTGTTGAGACTCGTGACATGAACTAGAGCAAGGATCCAGAATCAGAAGTGTCTTCATTGACTAAGAACTAACAAATTCTTGTTGGCCTTATTACATATCTAAATACCAATTTTCAAGCAACAATTAAATATCTAAATACCATTTTCAAGCAACAATGGGAGTTCATTCAAACAATAGGACTATAATTATATGTGTATTGCAGAGGTAATTTTGCATAAATGAGTTAGCAACTTTGCATATCTCTTGTATTAATACTAAATTTCAGTAAGTGCTCTTTGAGCAATCAATATTTAATTAACTCACAATACAGCTGCATTTTTAAATGCAAATTAAATAGTTATTTAAGACACTTAATTCAAGGTTGAAAAGTGAATGGACCAACTTACGTTGTATGTATATTCACCGGCTATTTGCAAAAACTTCTCACTGTTGCTAACGCCAGTTCAGTTAGCAATGCTGGAAGCTCAAGTATAGAACTGTTGCCAGTATTCTAAGCATTCTGTTAGTTAGACGTGCTTAAAACACTGGCTGGCAGACTGTCAACCTTAGGCTCCCCAAGTTGCCATTTCCAGTGGAGCTAAGTTGGTGCTGGCAACAGTGGTGATATTTCTGAAAACTTTCCATAGGGTAGACATGTTGGTAATGTAGTGTAAAAGCATGTTCATAATGCAAAGCAACGGCATATGCTTAGTGTGTGGACTGATTCCAAGATCGTTCAGAAGGCTCACTGCTTCAGCTCTGGCTTTTATAACTTTTTGTTTTAAAATCTTCAGCCATGAGTTAAGACTGCTATCATTGATATTAACATGTCAATCAATTAGTCTGAAAACTTGTTAGCGCTTGTTCAGAGAAGTAGTGTATCCAGTTTCTATATATTAACTACATTCCAGTGTCTCAATGTTTCATGATTTGGGGTCTAAAGCAAAAATCCTTTTAAGAGCCATCCATGATAATTGTTTGGATAATCTGTAAATGTAGAATAACACATTAATGTGAGTAAGTGGGGTAAATGCAACTGGTGGGTGGCAGCTCAAAGAAGTTTAGCACTGCAACTACTGGCTCCTCTCAGGGCCGCCCAGAGGATTCAGGGGGCCTGGGGCAAAGTGGGGGAGCTGTGGCGCTTGTACTCACTTGGCAGTGGTCCGGGTCTTCGGCAGCATTGAAGGGCCCCCCGCCGCCAAAATGCCGCCGAAGACCCGGACCGCCACCGGGCCAGGGCTCGCGGGGCCCCTGCGGGGCCTGGGGCAAAATCAGAAAATGCTTAGAGATACTCTACCATAAGTTACAGAATGAGGGAGGATTTAGGTGAGATTTAAAGAGACGAAATGATTTACCGGACTGAAAGGGGGTGTTCGGAAGCACAAGGTAAACAGTCAACTGAAGCAGAAAAAGTGACTCCCAGCTGTGATTAGAGAGGTAATAGAGAAGAGACTGAGATTGAGGGAACAGAGATAGCAGTAACCAATGCCACACATTCAATACAATGACAGACTAGAAAGCCATATTTAGTCCATTGTGAAAAGGAGAAAACAAGTGCTGGATCTTTACAATGAAATAGGCGGGTGATTTTTTTTTCTGACTTCTAAAAAAATTCACTCGATTTGAAAGAAATAGGTCAGGTTTTAACAATTGTTCCTAACTGTACACTTGTTTTTGCTTTGTGCAGTCAAAATCATTCCAGATCTGTTTAATCAAAATTAACTTTATTTAGAAATGTGTATACAGAAAGGAAAGATCGTATGTTCTAGCTGCATAAGGGAAAAGATATTAAGAATCTATATAAATGTATAGCCCAAGTGAAGCATTTCAAGATTTGCAAAGGAGAACCTTGTTTAAACAACAAAAAATAGCTCTGATCTGAATACTCAATGAATGCATGTGTGTGTCTGGTTCTGGCAACATTAATGTAAGAAATGTTGGCAATTTCCTTACTAGGTATATTGGTATCATGTGGAATTTGCTTGATAGGTGGAGGGAATAGTTTACATTTTAAAATATTATAAGTAACATCTTGGTTTCTTTTCTAATCTTTGTTTTCAGATGCCAATGCAATGTGTGATACACATTTTTATATCTAGCTAATCATGTACCTCTGTTCCCATCACTGCCATTTCCTATACTCCAAAAAAGAGAGAGATTAAACTGTATATTACAATATGTCTAATTGTCACTTCAATGTGTGTTGCTATGCAGCTGTAAAGAGATACAATTCTCTCTGACTGTACTTTTAAATATAGATGAGTGGTCCTGGCAATTGAAGGATCAGTTGTGAGGGCGATAGCATTTTGTGTTTCATTTCAGATGCAGAATGTTACTGTGTTCTCTCTCTTATGGAGATTTTGGGACAGATTCTGCAGCATGAGATGCACAAAGGAACAAGTTGCAACTCCATGACAGTCTGGCCAGGCCTGCAATGATTTGGTCTCAACATAGTTTAGAGTAGCCTCAAATTTTCTTTGAATTGCACCAGCTGGTAATAGCCCTCCAAAGCATCACCCAACTGGTAGCATCAGCCTATGCCACATCTGAGGATTGTCCCATGCTGAGAGAATTTTTGGGTGGGAGAGATTTAGCCAGCTGCTGCCAGAGCAGTGCATGAGGGGGCCAGAATGGAAGAGAGAATCTTTCTCATTGTTTTTGTTCATCTTCTAGATTTAATGAGTGAGTTTTAAGAAATCTCTCCACCATAAATTAAACCTGTTTGTTTGTATGGCAGTCCAATCAGAAATATACTTTCCTACCTAAAGGGAAGCCTCTGTTATGCAAACATTGAAGACAAACAAGAAAAAATGTGTAGTATTCTGCTGCTGCTCATATTCAGGTCCCCTAGAGACTTACTACAGTGCACTACCTCAACAAGCTTCATAAGGAGAAGGCAAGGGGGCAGGGGAGTTGTTGGATTTTGTTCTTCTTAAAAGGAAGGCCCAATGTGCCAACCAGGAACAAATTACATGCAGGCTGATGTTTGGGGCTTATGGACCAGCACACTATTTGCTGCTTTCTTGTGAACCAGCTTGTTGAATTTTTGTTTTTGTTTTTTGGATTGATGTTGCTTTTTATGAGATGTAGCGTGATTACTTCTGCTAGCACGTTACCTTTCCTGCTACCACCTCAGCCAACCACTTTCCTAACTGATAACTGATTAGGCCTTGATGTTTGAGTGTATGGAGTAGTGAGTTTATGAGCGTCTCTCACACATGGCAATGTAGTAGACTGCTTATTGAAGAGAAGATACTCTAATGGCAAAAATGGGTGCTTTATTATTGAGTAAGTGTCTAACTTTGCAGTAGCCACATGGCAGTAGAATAGGTAGCCCAATTTAAGGAGAGACAGAAGACTATGCTCACACTTAACCCAAAGCAATGGTGACCCTAGTGTTTGATCCACTGCATAACTTGCTAGCAGCAGCTCTGTGTCACAGCAGAGCAACAACTGAGGGGAAATGTACAAGCGGCACAGCATGTTATCTCCCACCAAATGAAGCTGAATGACCTGTTTCAAAGACGTTGAGTCACAGATACATGTGGATGCCTTAAACTCTAATATTTCATGTTAGCACTTTGCTACTGTGCTATAAGGCAGCAGTTACATGGAGAGCTGCAGGACAGTATAACTGGTAGCACAGCTACTGCCTTCTGTTACTTTGGCATTGTGGGCCACTATTAATGAAATCTGTCACTTCATAGAATCTGCCTAGAGAATCACCAGTTGACAGGACATTATAACCAGGAGTTTTATCTTTCTCTAAAACTGAGGGTGACAGAAATAATGTCCTGTGTGATGCTTTTTAATTTCTCTACAACTACCTATTTTCCATACCTACTATAATCTTTTTATTGAAAATTTTTATACCAGGCAGGTTTTTGTCTGTGTGTGGAAAGTCCAGTGTTTTCATAGCCCTTGTAACTTTTTTCAGATATTTCCTTTTACTCTCAGTTTTGGATTGAATATATGTATTTTTTTCCTCCTTTCTCTGATCTTTTTCAGAAAGTGTTTTGTAATACATACTTCTCGCCTCTGCTCATTTGACAGAGCTCCTTATGTTTAAGTTCCATCTTTTACAGAGCCTTGGAGTTGAATAGAAGCACTCCTTTTCTCTCTGCTGCTTTTATAGAGGTTGTATGTGAGTTTGAAAGGCCCTTTCTGTATTTTGGCTTCTATTTTTCTCCATTTCTTCCTGTAGCCCTCTTCTACACAATGGCCCCAACCATTTGACAGCCAACATAAAGGTTGAAAACTCTTGAGACCGCAGTTATTTCCAGCTTACTAAGCATTATTTCCATCCTTATTTCCAAACCATGAAGGAGGAGGAAGGTGCCTCTGAACTTCAGAAACTGGAGTTTTTAACTAGGAAGGAAGCCTGCATTTTGTTAAGCATGTCTGAAAGAGTTCAAGTCTGCAGCCCAGTTTAAAGCCCAAGAGGCTCAAATGAGTACAAAATTAGGCAAAATGTGTTCACCTACCGAAAGTACCAAGGCAACATTAGTGCTAGCTGCATGACAATGTTTCTTTATTGGGATCCCTTATCTTGTAAATCCCATAAATATATGTCAGTTCCCTTCCACTGTATTTATATGTTAGTACTAACAGCTTCTCATAAAACATCCAAAACAGATGACCCATATCTGCTGATAGTGCAGGGGGCACAATTTTAAAGCTTTAGCTGCCCCCAGAACTGCTTGAGTCAGGATTTCCCCCATACCCTCAGTCTCCCTTCTTAGAAAGCAGCTGTCCCTCCCTGCAGATCCCAGCTATGGCTCTTGCCTCTCTGGCAGCTGCCATGCAGGGTGGAGATATAACCTATCTATCTCATAGAACTGGAAAGGATCCTGAAAGGTCATTGAGTCCAGCCCCCTGTCTTCACTAGCAGGACCAAGTACTGATTTTGCCCCAGATCCCTAAGTGGCCCCCTCAATGATTGAACTCACAATGCTGGGTTTAGCAGGCCAATGCTCAAACCACTGAGCTATCTCTCCCCCACAACCACAGGGTGGAGGCCTGGCCACACCATGTGACCAAACTGGGTCAGCAAACCTTGACAGAAATTGTGTGTAACCTCTGATCAAAAATGTCAACAGTCTGGAGTATATTAAACATTTGTTGCAAGTCTGTTCCACCCCTTGCTGGTCTCTATAGTATATATTTATAAAGGTTTTCTTAAGGAAATATCAAACATTTTCTGGAATTTGACAAAGGTAGCATGTTCACCAATGCCACCAACAGGAACTGTGACTGGGGAGGTCTGCCTGTAGCAGTAAATGCTTCCCAGACTAAAGGAACTCAATATGTACGGCCAGGAGCATACCTTCAAACCTTCTGTGGTAGATCTGGGTTTTTTTCATCCTGTCTGTCACTCAGGACTGTAACTTGGGTGTTACCTTCAATTCAGATCTCTCTAGGCCTTCACATCCAGGCTATGTCTAAATCTTGTGAATTCTTTCTGAATAATATCTGTAAGATACAGCCTTTCCTAGCCATCCACACAGCTAAAACTCTCATCCAGGCTTTTATTATCTTTTCTCTGGCCTTGACATTCATCATGCTGCTGCAAAGATCATTCTCCTAGCCTGTCGCTTTGACCATGTCACTCTTCTCTTAGTGTTCTTCCACTGGTTTCCCCTTTTCAATCACGCCAAACATAAGTTGTTTGTCTTCACTTCCAAAGACCTTCATGGCTTATCCCCACACTATCTATCACATCTCATTCACTATCAAAATGTCAGCGGCTATCTCCAATTGCCCACTAATTACATTTTTTAACTAGTGCCTTTATGCTTTCCTTCATGCTGTCCCTCAAGCCTAGGAGGAGCTCTTTGGACTGCCTCGTGATCCTCCTTCAAATCCTTTCTTAAAACTCTTTTGCTGTGATGTCTGCAAAAAACTTGACAATGGCTATGTTGCTGGTGTGCTGATATTACGGCCTGTCATGCTGACCAGTATTGTCTCACTCCATTGTACTCTCCCATCTGTGTCTTCTATATCCATTTATCATCTCTTGTCTTGTACTACATCTGTGAGCAGTTTGGGGCAGGGACAATCTTAGTTCTGTGTTTGGACAGCGCCCATCATGAGGGTCCTGATCCATGACTAGGGCTTCTAAGCACTACGGGAATACAAAAAAAAATGTTAAGAAATGAATATCTGTTTGTTAGTTTATAGGCTGTAGCAAAATGATCATTGATATAGTGTATAATTTTAATAAATTGTCTGACATTAAGAGGAGCAACATGCTTTTTCAGTATTTACTAATCTATTGAACTAATCAAAAAGTTTTCATCTTCATCTCAGAAAGGTGAAGCAGCTTCAGTACATCCAAGCACAAAGTTTGCAGAGGTACACTGTGGCATAATGTATGACAGTAGGTGGTAAGACTAGGGTTGGTCTCCTGTACCCCACTGATGAACCTTCCCACCAAAGGGATCTCACAAAACTGGATAAGAAAATGGCAGATGAAATTCAATGTTGATTAATACAAAGTAATGTGCATTGGAAAACACAATCCAAACTATCTATACAAAATGATGGGATCTAAATTAGCTGTTATCACTCAAGAAACAGAACTTGGAGTCATTTTGTATAGTTCTCTGAAAACATCTGCTCAGTGTGCAGCAGCAGTCAAAAAAGCTAACAATGTTAGGAAGCATTAGGAAAAGAATAGATAAGACAGAAAATATCATAATGATCATATATGTGTGTGTGCATGTGTGTGTGTGTATATATATATATAGAGAGAGAGAGTGTGTGTGACAGGGTCAGACCAGACAGCAACAGGAGAGTGCATGAAAGAAGGTATATTAGTCTCAGGATATGCAGGTCACTCTTCCCTGGGTTACTTAGAACACCTGCAGCCAATTAAGAACCTCCCAGAATGGGTTAAAAGCCTTCCCCCCAGCCAGTAAGGGTGGGTGATAGGCATTGTGAGAGTGGAGGTGAGCTGTTGGAGAGCTGAGTGGTGTGGAAGCTGACAAGGACCAGAGAAAAACACCACAGGTATAGAGATTGGGGAGAAACCCTATCCTAACCAGGAGCTAAGGACCCTTCCAGGTCCAAAGACCTGAAGAAGAGGACCCTGCTAGAGGAGAGAGACTGAGCTGTGTGTTTGCTGTGGTGCTGCCATGCCTGGAAGGGCTACCAGAGAGTAGGGGTTCTCCCTCCCCCGGCAGGAGAGTTGGGAGGAACCCTGCCCAAGCAAAGTGAGGGACAATAAGCCAAGGGGTTTGGGGATGTAACCTAGGGAAGCTAGTAGCTTTCCTGGGAACTTGTAGTGTGAGGCTGCTACTTGTAGGGTCCTGGGTTGGGGCCTGGACTAGATGGTGGGACTGGGCCCCCTCCACCTCTATTTCCTCTCACTGGATGTCCACTGAGGAGACCAGAAGCCCCAGTGAGGGCCTAGTAGGCCCAGAGCCAGGAAGGTTGCTTGGAGACAGAATTTCCCTGCTGACTATAAACAGAGGGGAGAAATTCAGAGAGATGAGATGCTATCCTGGAGTTCTGGTTGTCCCAGAGATATCAAAATTGGAAAAAATAGGGAACAGGGCAACAGGAATGATTAAGGGTATGGATCAGTTTCCTGATGAGCAGAGATTAAAGAGAGTGGGACTGTTCATTTTAGAAAAGAGATAATTAAGGAGGATAGGGGTCTATAAAATCATGAATGGTGTGGAGAAAGTGGATAAGGAGGTGTTGTTTACCCCCTTTCCATAACACAAGAACCAGGGGTCACCCAATTAAATTAATAGGCAGCAGGTTTAAAACAAACAAAAGGAAGTACTTCTTCACACAAACTCATTGATAGGGGAGGCTGTGAATGCCAAATGTATAAATGGAATAAAAAAATAATTTACGGAGGATAGGTCCATCAATGGCTATTAGGCAAGATGGTCAGGGACACAAATCCCTGCTCTGGGTGTCCCTAAACCTCTGACTGCCAGAAGTGGGAATGAGATGAGACAAATTGCCCTGGCCAGTTAAGATGGCCTTAGGGCTGCTGCACATTAGAGTGTTGCTAATTGGCCCAAGTACACTGGTGAATCTGGCCTTCTATTCCTAAATAACTTTTTTCCCATAAGAGATTAACCACAATTGTGTGGCATTTGTCTTCTGTCTATATCCAAGAGCCAGCAGCCTGTTGTTTGTGTATTTTACTTCCTCTAGTTTTTATGCACAAGAACATCTGCTCAAAAACAGAGACTTAAAATAACAGTGCAACAGAGTAGGAGAAACAGCTGTTCTGTGTGCACCAGACTCCCGTAGTACATAAGAGAAAGGTCACATGGAAGACTTCATTCTCCGGGAGGCTGGGTGTGTGACATGAACCATTCTTGGTTTTCTGGACTATTAATTCATTAGTTAATTCTCCAACTCATGGAGGATAGCATGCACACTTTGAATCACCCATATGACAGGAGACCAGGCTCTCTTGAATGTTTTGGCCTGCTCTATATGAAGGCTGAGGCGAGAGAGGTTGGAAGCCATGACATCCTTCCAGCATCTGTGAGGCCGTCTGTGAGGTCTTCTCCAATCAGCTTTTATTGGACTGAATGCATAAAGCTGACAGGCTGGTATGGATTCCAGCATATGGAGCAGATGGCCAGGCACCTGAACCATTTGGGAAGATATTGGAGGGTGATTGGTCCAATGCCTGACCTCATTTGTGACATGATGAACCCACCATATGCCTTCATTATGTCATTGCTATTTTCATGTCAAAAGCATCCAGCTGATGTATTCGCATCTCTGTGGTGGCCCAGGTTTCAGAGCCATACAAAAGGATAGAAGTCGCTGCTGCTTGATAGATATGCATGTTAGTTTGAGTAAGTATGTGAAATTGACCTCACAGAGGCTTCTAAAGAGTGTGCTTAACATCCATGGCCTTGCTAATTTGATGTTTCACATCACCTCCCACCTTGGTGACAACAGAGCCAAGATATTCAACTTAGCTGATTAATTTAAACTTCTTGTCCATTGATTTATGATGGGTAGGAGAAAGAGGATCATCAGTCACTTTCATCAATTCAGTCTGCTTCAAATTGACTTGAAGCTTACTTGCTTCTTTCATAAATATGTTCAGGGCATTGATGAGATTAGTTCATGAGTATGCGAATATACCTGTGTTATATGCATATTCCAGGTCTGTTATGCAGAAGTCATGCAGTACTGCTCCCATGCTATGAAGCTAGTGACAGCTTCCATCTTTCAATAACAGTGTTGTACAGATCAGGGGCAGCCATGCACCCTTGACAGATGCTGCTGTTGCACTCAAACCAGTTGGACATTCTAGTACCTAAGTGGAGATAGCTCTCACTTCGGTGATGCATTTCTATGAGAAGGTTTCAGGCAGACCCAAAGGGAGTAATGATCAACATAGTCAAAGGCAACTTTTAAATCAATAAAGGTTCTCTACACGTCATTTTTCCTGAAACTCTCGGGCTTTCTTAAATAACTTGTCTAATGGTAAAAATCTTCTGTATGGTTGATCGGCTGGGCATAAACACAGCGTGTTGTAGATGACATAGATTCTTTAAGGTCGTCTTAATATGCTCATGAACAGAGGTGGGCAAACTACGTTCCGCCAGGCCCATGAGCTCCTGGCCTGGGAGGCTAGCCCCTGGCCCCTCCCCTGCTGTCCCCCTCCCCCGCAGCCTCAGCTCACTGCGCTGCCGGCGCAATGCTCTGGGTAGTGGGGCTGCAAGCTCCTGGGGTAGGACAGCTGCAGAACATGGCCTGACCCGTTGCTCTGTGCTGCACAGTGCATGGCTGGCTCCAGCCGGGCAGCACAGCTGCCTGTCCTGGTGAAGCCACGCTGCCAGCCACCGGTGCTCCAGGCAGCATGGTGAGGGGGCAGGGAATGGGAGGGAGGTTGGATAGAGGGCAGGGGATTTCAGGGGGTGGTCAGGGCCAAGGGGTGTGGATAGGGGTGGGAGCGGTCAGAGGGTGAGGAACAGGGGTGTTGAATGGGGGCAGGGGTTCCAGGGATGGTCAGTGAGAAGGGGTGGTTGGATGGGGCAGGAGTCCTGGAGGAGGTGCAGTCAGGAAGGAGAGGGGGTGGGTTGGATGGGGCAGTGGGGGGCAGCAGTGGGGAGCAGTTAGGGGCAGGAGTCCTGGGGTGCAGTCAGGGAGAAGAGGTTGTTGGATGGGGTAGGGGTCCCAAGGGGCAGGCAGGAAGGAGAGGGGGGTTGAATGGGGCAGCGTGGGGCAGTTAGGAGCGGAGGGGGGGGGCGCGTGCTGCTCCAACAGGTCTAGCAGAATCCTGCCATGGAAATGTTGTATTGGTTCAGTTAATGTGACAAGAGGTAGGACACCAATGGTATTCAGGGTGAGTTTATTCCAAACAGCAAATCTACCTTGTATACGAAGGTCCAAAAATTGTGAGTCCATCATTGGATGAGAGGAGTCTGTTCCAGGTTCCAGTTTAAGTAATGTTTCATATGCAGTTCATAGCACAAAAGCCTGTGCTGGTCCTTTCTACTCCCCCGCCCCCCAGAAGTGGGCAATTTGGGTGTGTCAACTAGCTGGGCCTGCACCACCCTAGGCAGATTAAGATTAGTAGGCAAACTGGAAACCATGACTGGGGAAAATCACGCTCCGTGAAATGCTCACTACAGCAAGGGCTCCACAACAAGGTTGTCTTCTGCTATCCCCTTTTTGGAACATGGAACAACTAAAATAGCAGATCCTAGCAGTATGTACTTCTCCACCAAGATCATTCCAGAATTGTACATGTCTCCCTGAATCAGCAAGGTCCAAAGGTAGGAAAATGACATACTAGAAATTGTTTTCCTTTAAGTCCACTTCAGTAAAAGGCAGCTATATTTCTTCCTCCTGACATGTGTCTTTTGACAACCTAACATTATGCTATGTGCACATTGGAAATTTCCTATAGCCTACTGACTGTACTGGAGAAGCAGTAACATTTGCCAAATTCTTGGCATCTTTGACAATCTGTGCCCTCAATACCTGAAATTGAACATCTTTCTACTCTTGGATATTGATCTTGCTCACTGCATAATGTGATCACTTGTACCACAGTTACATTTGGGTGAATGCTGCTAAAAATATTCACAAACATTCATTTAAATAAAAACCACAATTTCACTTTGAAGGAACAAAACAATAACAAAAAAACAAAACAAAAAAATCCAAAACAAACAAAAATCCACCAGCAGAAGGGACAAGACGTCTTTAAAAAATTGGAATAGCATTTTCAGTTATATTCAGTATTGCTAATGCACCTTTACCACACCCATGTATGGTTTAAATTAAGATGCGTATTTTGCTTTTAATTTCCCAGTGGATTCAACACATGATGCACCACGCACCAATGCAATTTAAACTAGTTCAATCTTTTTCTGCCAGTGAGTGGAAGCACATTTCCTTCACTCACAATTAATAGAAATGATAACCGTGGGCCTTTTGCCCAGACTACCTTAATTCTGACCACTTTAATAAATAAAATAATTTTTGGTTACATGATCACATATTATTTTTCATATAGGATTCCTGCATCATTCAGTGCAGAGGACGGATGGTGAATAAGGGACAGGGTTGAAATAAGAGAGAGGGAGTTCTGTTGTGTTTAAAGCACTGGACTGTGTCCCATAAGAGATGGATTCTGTCCTTGACTGTGCTATCTAATTGCTATGTGATGTTGGGCAAGATAATCATGATGCATATGTGGAATAGGGCGAAATGAAGGTTGCATTGGCAAGCTTAATTCTGTCCTTTCCTAACTTCTGAAGGCTTGTCTTTGTAATCTTAACATTTTAATATAGTTTTTAATGTATTAAAGATACATGCACCTGTGCACATCCCCCGACACATGCATGGGTTTAATTATCTATAACTTTTCATTTCTTTGTACAAATCCACCCTAGCTTGCATTTCTTCAATTTAACAAACTTTAGGTAAAGCACTGGTGAAACAAAACCAGATCAACTCAAGCAAAAGTGTTTAATGTTTTTTTGTTTCCGAATCCTGACTTGGATCTTTGAAGAATACATACTTTTATCTCAAGGGCAGCATTCTTTTGTATGTAGACTCCTGACCCCCCTCCCTTTCATTTCCCCCACCACAGTGCTATTATGAATCTCCTGCTGAGGTTCAAATTCACATTACCTTAATTACATACATTGTAAATAAAAGTGGGGAAAAAAGCATTTTTTCTTTTGCCATTTATGAACTAACTCTGAGATGTTGACAACTCAATAAAATAGTAATTCTTCATTTAATACACTTTGTGGGTTTTGATAGTTTCCGTTAAAAATGGCATGTATGTATTAAAAAAAATGGCATGTATATACTGTGTATATCTCAGTATTGTAATACAACGAAGTATACCTCTCAAACAGTGAATGGCAAATTCCATAAACAAATGTCTAAAGATTCAAATGATTGTAATATTAATTACCAAACCTACAGAATTCTCAGCCTCGCCCATGTAATCCACTGATCGCCCTGTGATCAGATTCTGAGTAATGTATAATATAATTTAAAGATGCACTGTGAGGCCTAATGGTTTATTTCCTAGACTCTGGCATCTCTACGCACAGTTCTGGCATGCACTGATGTGTGAAAAACCTCACACCAAATTGTACATGAGAAACAAATGTGGAACCCGGGACACATCTTTAAAAGGCAGAAAAGGAAAGAATTGAAGGACTGGGCAGTGGACAGCCACATTCTTGTGGCGGTAATAAAACATAGGATTTGTATGGAGAGATCGGCTTTGGGGAAAGAACTGAGAGTTGTCAGGAGAAGGGGAGGAAGACAGGTAATGGGACTCAGAAAAGAAGTAGAGGCCTATGGGGAGACTGTAGAGAAGAAAATCAGTCTACTTAAAGTCTTCAAGTACTTCAAATAAAAAAAATATTCTAGTTCTTAAATTCACCCATCCCTCATTACAATCTTCAGACAGACTTCAGTGTATTTCCTTCACAAATATACCTACTACTATTTTACATGTACTGTTGTAAATTCTTTATATATTGTAATTGCTGAATCATGAAATAAGAATTATAAAAGTGTCATTTATGCTGAAGAAATGAATCCTACATTATTTTAAGCTTCCTGCAGTACTACTTTTCTGGTGTCTCTCATTGTGGCATCTTTACTCCCACATCATGTTCTACATTGGGCCATGAGAGATGAAAGGTACAGTAGGTTTGAAATTCTGTGCATCTAAAAATAATGCATTTAACGTACAGGAACAACTAAGGAGCAATCATTTTATAATTTCAATGGGAGAGGCATCTCCCATTTTCCCTAATGTGAATTCAATGAGTGTAGCAAGTTTACCGTCACCTCCGTAAATGTAGTCATTATACTGTGATGTATTTCCCCACCATAATTCTTCACTGATAAAAGGGGAAAACATATATTCCTAAATGTATGCATCAGTTTAATACAGACATTGAAAATGTATGCAGTTGAAATTGCTGGGGAAATTTAGGTAGGCTAAATATACTAGTGGTGAGTAAATGGTGTGTTGGTAACATACTAGAGGTACATTTTGCTTTCTATCAAGATGGCTAAACTGTTCTTTATATCTTATCTGCAAAGCAATTACATTTTCAGCACTGTTGGTGAGTTATTGTCACATTACGACAATAATCATGTTGAGGGACAGCTTAATGTAGAAGAAAGGTTGGATTAAAAATAAAACAAAACAAGCAGAATGTTAGCAATTATGTTGTCTCTTTTTATCTTAGGTAGTAAAAAATACTCCATTAATAGAAGCACATAGCAGATTTGCTCCTCTATTGGGATATCACTGCTTTATGCTGCCCTTTCTGTTAACAAAGTGAAAAGCTATTTTACCACATGCCAGCACCATATACCGAACACTGAACTATTCCTCTTTGTGTCACTGCTCTCACACTGCATAAAAAGATCTTCCTTTGTTCACTGTCATTCCACTAAAATGTTTCAGCAACACTGCCTCTGTAAAGGGAACAAAACTTTTCTATTTTATAATGAGCTCTGAAGAAAAGGTTGCCTTTGAGCAGTTCAGAGGGTTTTTCCTTCAGTAGGCTTAACATGTGTGACCCTCAGAGCCCCTCAATGCCAAATCATAGAATATCAGGGTTGGAAGGGACCTCAGGAGGTCATCTAGTCCAACCCCCTGCTCAAAGCTCTTCCCTCTCTTCATTAGGTGGAGCCTGTCCCTGCCTAGCACTCCTCCTTCTTGGAACACCATCCCATGGTCAAAGAATCCAAAGCCTTCTCTCTGACAACACCTACGTAGTCATTCATTGACTTCCAGGATTTGATGATCTCTACCTGGGCTTTTTCCTTCCACAGGGAGGATGGATGAGAACACCACTTGCGCCTCAAATTCCTTTATCCTTCTTCCCAGAGCCACGTAGTCTGCAGTGATCTGCTCAAGGTCATTCTTGGCAGTATCATTGGTGCCTACATGGAGAAGCAGGAATGGGTAGCAATCCGAGGGCTTGATGAGTCTCGGCAGTCTCTCTGTCACATCGTGAATCCTAGCTCCTGGCAAGCAGCACACTTCTCAGTTTTCCCAGTCCAGACGGCAGATAGATGACTCAGTCCCCCTTAGGAGGAAGTCCCCAACCACCACCACCCGCCTCCTTCTCTTGGGAGCAGTGGTCATGGAACTCCCATCCCTAGGAGAGTGCATCACATGCCTTCCAATCGGTGGAGTCTCCTTCTGCTCCCTTCCCTCAGATGTATCATCTAGCCCACTCTCCACATTAGTACCTGTGGAGAGAACATGAAAATGGTTGCTCATCTGTATCTCCATTGCTGGTACATGGACGCTCCTCTTTCTTCTTCTGGAGGTCACATGCTGCCAATTTTCTTCACCGTCTTTCTGTCCGTGCTGTGCAGCCTGCTTGGATTCTTCAGAATGTTGTGCCCATAGAAGCATATCTTGACGTCTGTCCAGGAAATTTTCATTTTCTCTTATGCAATGCAGGGTCGATACTTGTTTCCCCAGACCTTGAACCTTCTCTTCCAATAGGGAGACCAGCTTGCACTTTGTACAGACAAAGTCGCTTCTGTCCTGTGGAAGAAAGACAAACATGGCACATCCTCTGCAGGTCACAACAGCTGATGGCTCACCATCCATATTACTTTCCTTCTAAGAGCTTCCTCAGCTGTTGCAGTAACTACTCAAAAGCCTGCGAGATGAAAGTCTCAGTGGGCTCTCCCCAGGTGAACTCCTACCACTCTTCAGCTGGAGTTTGCATGGTGGGTGAGGCAGCTGGTACACTATATCAAAGGCCACTGGCTGTAAACAAACATGTCTCCTTTTAAGGCCACCAAAGTTACGTCTCTAACATTTATTAGTCCTTTTGCATGCTAAATTGCATGCCACTTCAGAATCATACTTTGGGTGCAATTAAGGAAGTGGGATTGTAAACTCCCTGGGTCAGGGGATTTGTCTTCAAAGCCCCTAACACATTGTTTGTGCTCTGTAAATCATAATTATGGCACCAATGGATAGGTACTGCCACTTTCAATAATGGAACATACAGAATGGGATCTGGAAGCTTACTAGCCAGCAAAATAAATACCGACCACTTAGCCTGTATTATCACATTATCATCGGTGAGGGGTACCAGTATATTAGAGAACTCAGCAATGACACTGAAAACTGTCTTATGTTTCTGGTGTTTGACAGGAGTTCTTGGGAAGTTTATGAACTCCCTCCTGTACTTCAACAGTGCCAATCAAAATTTGATAAGTGTTCTGGATATAGATGACTCTGACATGTGACATATTCCCTACAGCTCAATGGGAAGATTCACCTGTTATAACAGACATAAATCCATACTAGTCTCTACAGACAAAGGAGAGCCTAATGTTGATTGAAGCACTTTTCTAGATCAAGTGACACTAAACCAGGATTATACTTCCCTGAGTCTGATCACATAGTGTTCATCTGCCATCCTCAGTGCTGGGATGTACAGTTTGATAGATGTATGTCTCATCTCCCAGGAGGAGTCTTGTCCCTTTCATCACTAAACAGCCCAAAATGTCAACAGCACCAGTTCCTCAAGTGTCTTTTGTGATGTTGAGTGAGTGTCCAGAAGAAGTCAGTTACAAATGAATGCATGTAAGAGACAAATGGTGGCGAAAGCTAGGGATAATCGCCACATTTTAAGCATGTGAATATCTATGATCACATTACAACCAAGCATTACAGGTATTCATCAAACTTGTGTAATCCTCATACGTGCAAGATGACATAACTATTTTGTAAATGGCTGTCATAGACACTCATGGTATGATGAAACAGTCTGCTCATAGAGACAGCTAGACCTACTTATCACAGTACTTAGATTCTACCCAGCCAAAAAGTCAAAGCCCTCTAGGCACCAACTGTGCACCACATACAATTTGTGGCATTTACTTGCAGGGACACGATAAGTAAAATGAGGAAGCACATTGAAAGCTTGTTCATCATTTCTCTCTGCTTTGTGTGGAATGCTATCAGTGCCCCAGAAGCAAATGAATCAGTTCCCTCATTAACACCAGAGCATGATGAAATTGCCCAATAAAATAAAGAACACAGGAAAGTGAGATTTAGGGGTGTATTTTAGCTGAGTTTACTGCTGTTAGGTGCAGTAAATGATGCATAAATGGTGGAATATATTGCATTCTGTAAAGAAAGATGGGATAAACACCTCAGCAAAGGCACCAGTGGATAACCATCCCCATTGACCCATGTTTGTCATTCACAGATCACATGGCAACTGAGACTCTTGAAATCTTGTTAACTAATACTCATAAACCACAAGCTGCTTCACAGTCAGAATCTGCATTCCCATAGCTGCTCTGCTACACGAGGTCTGTAAATCAATATGTGCATCTTAGTCTTTCATGTCTTTTGGATTTAGAGTTGGGAGCTCAGTCCCTATGGTTATTGTATTGTCCATATGTAGGATGCCATGTTGCATTTCATGTTCTTACGTCTCTGGTAGGATTCCTGCCTACCTTTCCTCCCAGCACGTATTGCACCTTGCAATAGTTCTGAGCAAGCTTCTTAGGGAAGCATTTCTTTTTATATACCTATTTGTTTTCCTGCATGATGCACAACTATATTTCTTTATAAACAACAAAGAAGTGACTGCTCAGTGGAACAATTGACCTTTGAGCCCATCATTTGTATTCTGCACAGCATGTGGCAGGATTCCTCTGTGAAAGCAGAAAATATAAATGTATCAGCAGATGTTAACTTTAGGGAAATTCCACTATTGCTGTGCTGGTTTTACTGATTCACTCTGGGCTCTCTGTTCCACTATGGCCACATTTCACTGTTTGTGAAACACAAAGTGGCTATAAATAAGCTGGAGATTCCCAGTGGAGAATATGTTTTGTGTTGGTGGAATCTCTGCAGGACACAGCTGGTAAAGATAGCATAGTCACCTCCTATGCTAACTACCCTCACTCCTGATGTAAGAGGGAAGAGGGTGCATTTTGGAGATAGGATGGGGGTGGATGTCAGAGTTATGATCAATCCTCTGTTGGCATAAGGAACCTTATGTCAGCAGCACCTGCAATGTTCTTTAGATCAGAACCCCTCCTGCTTTAACATATACCAGAGGTGAGTGGTCCTGAATCAGGGGGCTGTAGGCAGCTGCCACTCGTCACTCTGTTTGGATTGGGCATAACTAGCACAAAGTAGCCTTAATGGACTGGAGAATCCAACTCGGTCAGTGAAACCAGCAAAGCAGGAAGTAAGAAGAAGTGTGAGGAAGTGTTAGGCACTGGTGGTTAGGCACTGGTTCGGGACACAGTGCAATTTCATATTCTGCCACAGACTTCCTGTGTGGCCTAGTCTCTTTGTACCTCATTTCCCCATAATAACACTTCCCTATCGCACAGGAGTGCTATGAGGATAAATAAATTAAAGACTCTGAGGTGCTTAGATACTATGGTAATCAGGGACATACAATTACTGAACATAAAATCAGGACCATTATTTCATATAAAGTTCAACATTCTAATTTACTGACTGTTATTTGTCTGTGACACTAAAACGAAATGAACACAGCTCTGACTGCTTTTTAAAACATAGTGGAAAATAGAAACAGAGATGCCAATTATGCTGCAAATGTGTGTCATAAATAAAAGCAAATTTATTTTCGATGCTGTTTGCAAAAGTAGGGTTTCATGCTTATAGGGGAAAACCTATAATGCAGCATTTGAAATATTATTAAACTAAAGCCATAAATAATGTATAAGTTGCATTGTGCATATTCATTGCAGTGTGTCTGTACTTTAGAATGTCTGAGTTCTTTAAACAATTCATAATATTAGTTTCATTCTGACACAGCTCACCAGCTGTAAAAGGTTCAGACTAGTATGAATTTTAGCAAAGAAAGCAAATAATTTCAGGGGAGATATTTCCTTTTGCCTGTCCAGAGCAATATATGTGGGCTTTGCTGTCACAGAACTAAGTGGGTGCTGAAGTGCTGCTCTAAATACACTTAGTAACCTGATCAATCTGCATTATTCACAGTACCAGAAAAATACAAGTTGGATGTTTAGTAGTAGGGCTGTAGGAAAAATTGGCCTATAAACACAATCCACTGAAATCATGGATGATTTAGCATATTTGCAAAGATAAACTTCTGTCCAACACCCTTTCCCTCCATGTAGACATTAGATTCTCTCTATCCACCACTTTACTTTAGAGTATTTCTAAAGGGACTCCCTGTGATATATTTGAATGTACTGAGCAGAGAGTTGAATCTGTTTATGTGACTTTGCAATTATAGTTCTTTAAGCAGTTGCTTATGTTGACTCTGTTATACAGTGTATATACCATATTTCTCTCTTCTTCTGCAAGATAAAGTCAGTCATCGTGGCTCCAACCTTGTGTACGAGTATGTGTTTCTGATCAAGGAGTTGTGCTACATCCACCATACACAACAAATGGTGATGAGAATTTCAAGAACCTCCTATGCGTAAGAGTAGAAAACCAATCTACAGCATAGTTTTCAGCCCGGGGGTAGGGGGAGAGGCAGGGGAGTCTGCTACAACTGTGAGGACTCCAAACTACTGAACTGACAGCAGCGAGGTGAAATGGGAGGCTATATTGGAAAAATGGAGGCCTTCAACAATGCCATGGAGGACTGGCCCACATATATAGTGTGGCTGGAGCAGTATTTTGAAGTAAATGAGATTTCCCCCAGAAAAACATTTAGCAGCATTACTGAGTGTGATGTGCGGAAAAATATAGTTTAGTATACAATCTGATCACTCCAGAAAAGCCAGCTAGGAAAACCTTTAACGAGAGCATGCAAATTGTTCAAGAACACTTGGCCTCCAAGCCCCAATTATAGAAAAAAGGTTCAGATTTCATAAGCCAAATCAACTGGAAGGAGAATCTATGTCCTCTTTTGCAACAGAGTTAAAAAGGTTGTCAGAACACTGTTCTTTTAAGGATGGGCTCAACAAGGCACCAAGAGACAGATTTATGTGTGGACTGTTAAGTAAAACATACAGTAGAGGCTTTTATCTGAGGAAAATCTTGCCTTTATGCCCACAGAAATTGGCATAGCAATGCAAACTGCAGCAAGGGATGCCATGGAATTGCCTACTGGAGCTAAAGTAGGAGTAAGAAGGTATAAACCATCTGTAACCCAAGGCAAGAGCTAGTCCACTCAGCAGGCATGCATATGTTACTGGTGTGGGAAGGGTTCCATGCTCCCTCTCATCGCCAGATTAACGATGCATATTGCAGAAGCTGTAATACAAAAAGGCATATCCAAGCAGTCTATCACAGAGAAATAAGGAAGAGATCAAGTCAGGATGTAGAAAAAGGAATATCAGTGCATGCTCTGTAGAAAGAGGCAGTAGTGACACAGGCTGTGAGAGTAGAGGAGCCAGCCTGGATATATATTTTGTGACAGGGTCAGGACACATGGCTACAGGAGAGTGTTAGAAGGCAGATATATTAGTCCTAGATTAAGTAGATCCCTTTTCCCTGGGTAAGGTAACGGGCAGTTCCAGAACAAGCAGGAACTTGCTGGAACCAATTAAGGCAGGCAGGCTAATTAGGACACCTGGATCCAATTAAGAAGAAACTGCTAGAATCCATTAGGACAGGCTGGCTAATCAGGGCACCTGAGTTTAAAAAGGACCTCACTTCAGTTTGTAGTGTGCATGTGAGGAACTGGGAGCAAGAGGCACTAGGAGCTGAGAGTGGGAAGGCGTATTGCTGGAGGCTTGAAGAGTACAAGCATTATCAGGAGACAGGTTCTGTGGTGAGGATAAAGACAGTGTTGGGAGGAGGCCATAGGGAAGTAGCCCAGGGAGTTGTAGCTGTCGCACAGCTGTTCCAGAAGGCACTCTAGACAGCTGTAGTCCACAGGGCCCTGGGCTGGAACCCGGAGTAGAGGGCGGGCCTGGGTTCCCCCCAAACCTCCCAAGTCCTGATCAGACACAGGAGGAATTGTCCTGGACTGTGGGTTCTACCAGAGGGGAAGGTCTCTGGGCTGTTCCCTGACCCACATGGTGAATCTCTGAGGTGAACAAATCCGCCAATAAGCACAGGACCCACCAAGATAGAGGAGGAACTTTGTCACTATATATATATAGTGTGAGCAAAAATGGTGGGGAAAATGCTCAAAATGGAACTGGACCCAGGCTCTGCAGTGTCCATTATGTCATCTTACTATGAGAAAATTTTAAAAATACCAAACAGAGATCAATATTGCTAAAAACATATAAGGGAGGAAAAAAAGTGGTATTTGGAGCGATGCAAGTGAATGTGGAATATAACAATAAGCGATATCTATTAGACGTATATGTCATTGAGAAGTGAGGACTGGCACTGTGGGACTGTAAATGGTTACATAAGGTTCCTCTGGATTGGAAATCTATAAAGATGCAGCAGTCACTTTCAGCAGACCCCACTATAACAGTTGAGCTGCAGCTGGAAGGGATACTAAGTCAGAGTATTCAAGGAGGGGTTAGGAAATCTAAAACACATGAAGACTAAAATATGCTGAGCAAAGAAGGCTCAACCCAAATTCCACAAAACTCTACCTGTCCCTTACAGTATTCACTTGAAGATAGATACTGAATTGGAACATCTAGAAAAAGAGGGTATACTTTCAAAAGTAGCCTGGAGTGAATGTGAAAATCCTATCAGTTTTAAAAACATGTGGTGCAGTAAGGGTATGTGGAGATTTTTAGGTCACCATAAACTCAGTACTGAAAGCTTAAAAAATACACTTTGGCTCAAATTAAAGATATTTTTTGCTACATTGGCAGGGGGACAATAATTCAGCAAAACTGATTTGTCATAGGCCTACTTACAGATGGAAACTGAAGAAGCATCTAAGGCATACCTCACAATCAACACAAAAAAGTGTCTGTACCAGTACAACAGGATAGTTTTGGGGATTGCTTCAACTCCTGCTGTATGGAAACAGGCAAATGACCAAGTTTTGCAAGGTATTCCCAGAACACAGTGTTATTTGGATGACACTATTGTGACTGGCGGAAGTGATGAAAAACATCTGGAAACTCTGAAAAGGATATTAAAATATCTAGAAGAATATGGGTTATGATCTAAAGGTATAAAATGCAATTTTTTCAAGAACTTGATAGTTTATTGTGGGCACATTATTGATGCATAAGGCCTACATAAATCTGAGGAGAAGCTCCACTGCCAAAGGATGTTTCACAACTTAGATCATTTCTAGGATTTATTAACTAGTATATCTGATTTGTACCAAACCTAGCAACTGTACTGCATCCACTGAACTGTTTGCTGCAGATTGGTCAAAAGTAGGTAAGGTGACATGAATGTTGAAGCTTTCCTGGAAGGAAAACAATTGGTCACATCAGATTTACACATTTACACATTTTAACCCATCTTTGTCTATCAAGGTAGCATGCAATGCTTCCTCACATGGAATTGGGACAGTTATATTGCACACCACGCCAGATGGCAGTGAGAGATCCATAGCATTTGCCTCCAGATCTCTCTCAACAGCAGAATGTAACTGTGCACAAGTAGATAAGGAGGCCTTAAGTCTGAGGAGTGAAGAAATTAAATCAGTAGTTATGTGGGAGGAAATTCACCCTTGTCACAGACCACCAACTCCAATCGCTTCATCCCAGGAAGGGAGTTTCTGCGACAACTGCAGCACATATGCAATGCTGGGATCTCCTTTTAGCTGATGACATCTATGACATTGAATTTAAAAGAACTGAAGTACATACAGATGCAGACCAGCTCTCCCACCTGCCTGTGCTAATTGAAGGGCAACCTGTAATAGAGATAGAAGCTATTAAATTTGTCAACTCGTTTCTGATATGCCTGGTGACTAGTTTTGATTAAACAAGAAGACAAGAGGGATCCCACACTTGCTCAGGTTTATGAAGTCACTCTGAAGAGCTGGATATACACTGGCAGCCCTAGTCTGACACCTTTTACACACACACAAAGGTGAGCTCACCATACATCAAGGATGAGTCATATGGGAAATTTATATTGTTATGCCTAAACTGTGCCCAAGACTCTTAGAGCTCCACATATGTCACTGAGGGGTAGTAAAAATGAAGGCACTCACCAGAAATTTTAAGGTGGCTAGGCATTGACCAACACATAGAGCAGCTTGCTAAGGATAGTTTGGGGTGCCAACAGGTACAGTGCATACCTAAACCAGTGCCATTACACCCCTGGGAATGGCCATCAGCTCCCTATCAATGTCTGCCTGTTGATTTTGCAGGACCATTTTTGGGAATGATGTATCTAGTAGTGGTGGACGCCCATTCCAAAAGGCCAGAAGATTTTTTTGAATGAAAACCACCAAAGCTGCACAGGCCATAAAAAAACTTTGAAGTTTGTTTGCAAGAACTGGACTTCCAGAAGAAGCTCTGAGTAACAACAGTCCTCTGTTTAGTTCAGAAGATTTTCAGTGGTTCATGAAGAAAAACTGTATTAGACATAGCACCTGCACATCATACCATCCACCTGCAAATGGCTTGGTTGAAAGATCTGTACAAACTTTTAAACAAAACCTGTGATCCATGACAGATGAGAAGGGATCATTAAAGCAGAAGCTGGCATGAGTCTTGCATACTGAAATGCAATACATGCCGCAAATAACCAAACTCCTGCAATGCTGTTTATGGGCTGAAATCTCAAGTCATGCTTGGACTTATTAAAGCCGCATCTACATCTACAAGTCAGAAAATGTCTAATGAGTCAAGCTATGGTAAGAGGGACCTCAGCTACAAGTGAGTCAAACAGTGTTGGGGAATGATTACTGGGGACCCAGGACATGGCTTCCAGCAATTGTTAGCACACAAACAGGTCCTTTGTCTTATACAGTATAAACGGGACAAATACATTTTGGTGCTGCCACAGAGTCCAATTGCAAGATGCAGGGGTGACTCCATGGCTGACAAAAGAAGTAAAATTCAGGGAACCACCAGTTGTTCTGAAATTGATGCCCCAGCTTGAAGCAATAATCAATAATGTTATAGCGGAAGGCGGGTGTGCTGAACAACCGGCATTATCTGAGGACACGTCTGAGTCAGACATTGCTGCGGGCATGGCACTTCCTCAGGGAAGTGTTCAGAATGTTGGCAGGTGCTATCCAGAAAGAAAACGGAAGCCTCCTGAAACACTTGACTTATGACTAGACCTTTGTTGTTTCCCTTCAAGTACTTCTGAAGGTTTTGGCATTTCATTTCAAGGGGAGGTTCGAGGTGATATTTTTGAATGTATTGAGCAGAGTGTTAAACCTTCAAAGAACTATTAAGTAGATTCATGTATGTTGACACTGTTGCTGCATAATGGTTACCATGTTTCTTCTGCATTACAATATAGCCAGCCTTAATGGCTCCTACCCTGTTTACGTGTCTGTTTCTAATCAGGGGGCTGGTCTACACTGGGGGGGGGGGGATCGATCTAAGATACACAACTTCAGCTACGTGAATAACGTAGCTGAAGTCGAAGTACCTTAGATCGAATTACTTACCGTCCTCACGGCGCGGGATCAACATCCGCGGCTCCCCATGTCGACTCTGCTACCGCCGTTCGTGTTGGTGGAGTTCCGGAGTCGACAGGAGCACGTTCGGGGATCGATATATCGCGTCTAGATGAGACGCGATATATCGATCCCCGAGAAATCGATTGCTAACTGCCGATACGGCCAGTAGTTAAGACGTACCCAGGGATTTGTACTATCTCCACCATGCACAACACTGCTCCCTCCTGGAATCAGATGGATCCCTCCATTTGTTAACTGCATTTTCAGGGATTGCTGCTGTTAAACCAGTGATACACGCTGTTGGGGTGGCATTCTGATTTGTGTTAGAATCACTTCTACTTTATGATGTTAACATTTTTAAAAATCAAAAGATCATGCAGGGTCAGATTTCCAGATCCAGTACATGAGTGAATTGAAAATATTACCACACTATTTTTGGGGAAAACAATTGCAGAGAGACCATGTTTCAAGGTATTTGCTAGAGCTGATCAGAATGTTTTTGGCACAATTAGAATGAGTTTTAGGCATACTAACTATGCATGACCTTGTATTTAAATAATTTAAACTAACCTTAGGGGTCCTTAGTTCATGTCCCTGCTCAGAATCAGACAAAGTAGGAACTTTAATGTGGGTCTCTTCTAGCCCAATGCTCTAACCCGCAGCCTACAGAGTACTAGAGTTGTATTCATGTATGTTGACACTGTTGCTGCATAATGGTTACCATGTTTCTTCTGCATTACAATATAGCCAGCCTTAATGGCTCCTACCCTGTGTACGTGTCTGTTTCTAATCAGGGGGCTGGTCTACACTAGGGGGGGGGATCGATCTCAGTCTCCCTCCCTCTCAGAAGTGACTAGAATCTTCCTGAATCAAAAACCTTCCTGAATCAAAAAAACTCAGGTTTCAGTCTGAAAATTGACATTTTGATATGATTTGGTTTTGTTAAAACGTTCAGAAAGTTTTTGGTTTCATTCCAATATGGAAAAAACAGCAAATTTCAAATCCTCAAATGTTGCCACAAAACTGTCATCTCTTGGACAGCTCTCATAGTTACCTGAACATCGCAGGCAGCTAGAGACTAAGGCCACAGAAGGTAAGTTTTAATAATTTAAATACTATGGTAGGTCATGTACAAGTAGCGTACCTAATTCATAGGTCAATGTCACCTCTGGCAGAATTAAGCTCTGTTTGTTTTACCTAGCAATACCAGACACTAGCAATATCTATGCTGCAAGGTAAATGTCTGGGATTTGCTCGATACATAAGATTTTAGAAGTAAAAGAACTTACAGTATTCATTTGAGAGAACAAAGGATTTCCATGTGCAATGGTTATTTTAAACCGGATATTATTCTTCAGAATTAAATCCAATATTGTGAGCCAGATACTGGCCTTGATTTTCCTATACAAATCCTATCAGCACCTGTGGGACTGAGGAGCATTCTGAGTCTTTTAGAACTAATGTATACATAAATATACAATATTATGTGAAGTTCAGTTATCTGGGCTGGTATTTATGTTGGCTTTCTTTGCTTATTGAAACTTTTCTGAACTAATATCAATTTCTAAACTGAGGGATTGCTCTGGTAGATTCTTTTAGTTATTTGATTTGAATATACAAAAATACTTTTTTTTTTTTTACTTTGTAAATACTCCATGTTTCCTAAGACAGGCAAATTAATTAATTTACAACACCGGTTGCGTGAAAGGTCTGCAGGAATTATTGAAGGTATTGATCCACTAGCAAATGTGCCAGGTACTCTTTTAGGGCCACATTTTGAAGATATTTCTGAAGGTGCATCCAATTTGCTGGTGCATACCCTTTGAGGTCAAAACTCTATATTTGCAGGTACAAATGCCTGTTTGTGTGCAAACATGCATATTATTGCATGTTCAAGTGTACTCTATGTAGCCGCCATGTTGCAGATGCATTTTCGAGGTAGCATTGAACGTTTGGGCCTCAGTATTGGGTTATCCCGTCTTCTCAATGTCCATGCCTTCTTAAACCAAAGTGTTGTTTATTTTAACATTAGAAACAAAAGTATTTAGAAAAAAGAGATTTTAAAACCACACTCTACACACATCTATTTTCCCTGTGATGGTGACCTTGGCAGGCCAGTGGGTATCGTTGTCCGGTTTTCCCAAACAGCTCCCCACAACTACTTTCACTCTGGAAAGAGAAAATCCTTTTTTAGCCTCTGGTTCCTCTGCCTTTTTGGGTATGTCTACACTGCAGCTGGGAGCGAGCCTAAAAGTCCAGGTCGATAGACTTGTGCTAGTGGGGCTCAAGCTAGTGTGCTAACAATAGCAGTGTGGACATTGCAGGTCAGGCTTCAGCTTGGGTTCCCATATCTAGGAGGTCAGGTGGGCTTGAGAGACATAAGACACTAGAAAATATACTTTAGATTACCTAATGGTTCTCTTTCAGTTTTTAATACCACTGATCCAAAACCTATTAGAAGCTCTGCAGTTTGGCCATGCTGTGAAGCCCGACTTGCAAAGGCCAGGCTGTGATTTTTAGCATGTTAACTTGAGCCCTACTAGCGTGGGTCTGTCTACCTGGGCTGGGGGGCCGCTTCCAGCTGCAGCACAGACATACCCTTCTGGCCTTGGCATTGTCTTATAAACAGCCCTCAAGTGTTTGCAGAGGTTTGGCTTACCTGGGGCCATCCTTTCCCCAGCCTGCATGCTTTCTCCTGCAGCCCCCTGTTAAACTAAACCAACAAACTCATACAGCACCCATCCCAGTAACCAGGTTAACATACTGTACTCATAAATTATTACAAAGCAGCTCAATTCCATCACAACCATTATGTTTTGCAATTATGCAAAGTGAGAGAGAGCTTAAAATGCCATATTTTAGGGTAAAAAGTAGATTGTTTGTTTCCCATTGGTTAGGTATCAAATATGTTTGGGGAAGTTGTTATTCTTCAGGTATTGGACACTAGTTGAGTCAGTTCACTGGACTTAATGGACCAGTAGTCTGATTCAGTATAGCAACATTTATATTCCTAAACTACATGAATTAGTTAGTGGGATAGGACACACTGCCCCTTAAGAGGTGTAGGGTGTAATGGTCAGCCCACCCTGTCACTTGGCAGCATAGCCCTTTAAGAATATGAAAAGTCAGATCATATATAAATGACCTGGGGCATATAGGGCGATTTGAAGCAGTTCTGGGAGTAAGAAGGGTTTGTGAGGAAATCTCATAAATATCTCTCTCTGTGTTGTGTTTTATATTCATCAGAAGAAGGAGCTTTAGCTTCACGAAAGCTCATGCTTAAATCTCGTCACTGTTTCTTTAAGGTGGTGGGTCAGGAGCCCTGCAGAGAGGATGAGGCAAGGCTTCCTTTTTCCCCAACCAATTGGGGATAAGCTGGGAAAAGGGGACCAATAACCTGTCCCATAGCAAAACAGACACCAGGGAAAGGCTGGTCTACTGAGCTCCCTGAAGTCTAATTAAGGAAAAGGGGCCAGCTGAGAGAGAAGCTGCAAAGACCCAACAGTTGGCTAACTCAGAACCCAGCTCCAGAGAGGATAGCCAAGGGTTCCTGCTTAAGAAGGACCACAGATGCCGATTAACAGAACCCACCTCTAGACAGGAGAGCTGGTGAGACTCCTGTTGAAGGAGAGAGTGAGGGACTAACTAATGCAGCTCCCTTCCAGAGGGGAAAACTTAAGGAAGGAGTGAAAAGCAGTAACTCAGAGTAAACTCCTACCTGTGTTTATGGCTGTTATTAACACACAACACCCTTGGACCGGGGGTGCTCTTTTGTTAAAAAGGACTGTCTGGACTTATCACCCAGGTGATGGGAAGTGAGGCAAGGCTCGCCTGCAGCGCCATGCCAGTACTTGAACAGGTAAGATAACTCTTTTGAAAATGATCTTTCTTTGTTTCTGCTGTAATTCAGTGCAGAGATGATTAGTTCAAATGGGGAAAAATACATAAGTTGCCTACCATGAATCCTGTAAGCGCTCAATGGTTTGCTGATCTTGTTTAATAACGTTAAAAATAACAGTATTTTACATTTTCTGGGCCAAATTCTGTACTTTGCCATCCCAATGGGACTGTAAACCAGTTTAACCAATCCTAGCCTAGCACCCTTTTCCACCATGTCCTCTGTGCTTGTAGCGGGAAAAAGTATACTATGCTAACTGCTACACTGCTGAAGGATCCAGTATAGTGGAATAACCCTCTTATGGCCATGTGCTCCAGTTATAGCAGTACCTTCCAATGCAAGACACAGCTCCCAAAATGTAGGGGAGAATTTGGGCCTCTGTTTTCAGTCTAAGATGCTGGGGTCTGAAAAATAAAACCTCATATGTAGTAGTAACACTGGGGCTAGATTAAGAAAAATATGATGCCTCTCAGTTTGTTTTAGGAATGAAAGGTAGTTGCATAGCTTATTACAGTTTTAATTATTCATTTGGACTGAGACTGGAAAGTTCACAACATTCAATCATTTTTTTTCATTAGCACATACTATATATCAAAGCAGCGTTAGACCTACACTCCAAATAAGGAAGGATTTATACTAGTAATGGGGTAGTGAGAAAACATCAACTGCCACCACATACTCAGAAATCCTTTCATTATACTATCCCCTTCTCCAAGCTGCACAGCTTCTACTAGGTATTGGATCAGTGACATTAAAAATGGAAAAGAACCATTACGCAATCTAAAGTATATTTTTCTAGTGTCTTGTCATATCTAGGCCTCCACCACCCACTTTGGGGAAATATTCTGCTCTGTAATAGAGTCTCAGTGTGAGACTATACTATATACACATGCAATTTTAGGAATCTTATCTCTACTTGCTGTATAAGACTAACTCCCATTAACATTAATAAGAATGTCATGCATCCAGCAAAGGGAGAATGATCCTTTGAAACTGAAATCTGGAAATGCCTTCTCCAACCTCTTTATTTAAGAAATAATCCATTAAAGTTGCAGCAGCAATTTATTGGAAGGAAAAAACCTGGCTTCTGTTGCTGTCTGTCTCCCAAGTACAGATCCATGTCAAGTTTATTTTTGTTAAGTACAATACTGTTGGCTAGATCTGTGATGCAGCAGCTGCTCTTGCCTGGTATAACTGTCCCTGAATATGTCATTTTAGATTACCCTCTTCTTAATCAGCCTTTCTTCGAATGAAGCACTGGAAGAAATGCAAGTCTGTTATCTGTACAATTATTCCTAAATAAAGAGAAAAGAGTGCTACCATTGCACATCAAAGTAACAGATTTAGAAATATCATCTTCTTCATGTAGGTACTGTGTTCTTATTTTAAAATGCATCAGGCTTGTCATGCATGGAAACTTACTTCTTATACTGTATGTCATGGTTCATAGAGCTCCTTTTAGATTGGTCACAGAACAAACAGAGCCTGATCCAGTGCTCACAAAAGTCAATGGAGATACTTCAATTGTCATTGGATCAGTACCTGTCCCCTAGTGAATATCAAAAAATGCATTGGATAGAGGTTTTTTTGTGCATTCACTTGAATATATGATTAATTTAAATGTTGTTTGTGGATTAAGAGTCATTGTTCCTTCAGTTGATAAGTGGGTATTCTGTTTGTTAATGGAACAAGCATAAGAACATAAAAACAGTCATACTGGGTCAGACCAAAGGTCCGTCTAGCCCAGTATCCTGTCTTCCGACAGTGGCCAATGCCCATGCTTCAAAAGGAAAGCACAATATACGGCTATTAAATTAAGTGAAGCAAATTGCTAAATGTTAAAGCAAAACTGTTCTTTTTAGCACAGTCTGGTGGTTGTACTGTTGGTCTAGATCAGGGGTTGGCAACTGGTGGCTCGCGGCTCGCCAGGGTAAGCACCCTGGCGGGCCGGCCTGGTTTGTTTATCTGCCGCGTCGGCAAGTTCGGCCGATCGCGGCTCCCACTGGCCGCGGTTCGCGGTCCCAGGCCAATGCGGGAGGCAGGAAGCCGCGGACAGAACATCCCTCGGCTCGTGCCGCTTCCTGCCTCCCGCATTGGCCTGGGACCGCGAACCGCGGCCAGTGGGAGCCGCGATCGGCCGAACTTGCCGACGCGGCAGATAAACAAACCGGGCCGGCCCGCCAGGGTGCTTACCCTGGCGAGCCGCGAGCCACCAGTTGCCGACCCCTGGTCTAGATCTTTGCATGCTGTGTTCTTGATTCATTCTCTTAGTAATGAATGACTGTACACCTTGCAGATTTATACAGCAGAATGTTGGACATGTTACAGAGAAACATTTTGTCAACCCACTGTATGCCACTCATTTCAGGTCAGTAAGATAATACATTTCTTTGTGAGAGTAGAAGCAAAGCTTTTATAAATTAATCCAATCAAGAACTGGATTAGTGATGGCATATCCCCTTAATCTCAACATATGTAAACAGTAGGCTATTTCCAGTAGTTTTTACCTTCAAATGTGAAGCTCTTTATATCTACACTAACCCCCAAACACCTTTCCCAATGGAACTTAATTTTGTGAGAATAAAGTTTTTGCCATGTCTCTTTCAAAGAGTGCATCATTTTAGGGATACCACAAAGACAAATTGTATGTATTGGAACCAATTAAGCCTCCATAGATATTAAACTGCATATACACTAATGCATTTTGGGTGGTGTTTATAGGCTAGGGAAATATTAAATGCATATAAACTAAATACCAGATAAACAATACATGGTGGCACAGACTTTATTTCATTATGCTTGATAATGTGGAAACCAGCATTGAGAGATTAGTTGCAAACAACAATATTACTTAGAAGTTTTAGGATAGTTTTTGTACTTACTGTATGTCACTATCTTAAGTTTTTGTTCCCATTTAAGATGATCATAGTGTCGCATAAGCAACTATTAAAATATTCCAGTTTGTTTCCTTCATTCCTGCCATATTCAGTGACCAGGTGGGACCTGTTCTATATAGTTAGATGGAATAAATAGGATAAAGGTGTTAACATAACCTAGTCACTGCCCAACATTAAACGGTGCTAAACAAGGTCCAGGGTTTGGTATATAGAGGCCTCAGCCTGTTTAGTACCCTGGCAAACACACCATTAAAAATCCTTTTTACCCTTTTATTAAAGATAAAGAAAAGCATTTGAAATGTAAAGCATTAAATACAACTTTCATTTTAACAACATCCCATGTTCTCTTTCCCTTTGTTTGACAGTCTTTTAGATGGTATCAAAGATAGCAGTAACTGTCTTTTGGGGGAAACGAAAGATTAGTTGAGATGGACTGGACCTGTTACTGGTGATGGTGTTAAAGTCTGTTCCCATTTCATCCCAGGTGCTGTTTGGGATTCAGCTTGAGCCAGTAGAGGTGGTGGTGTCATCTGGGTCCCTCTCTCTGGCCCAGTCTAGTCAGGACATGTCTCAGGGTCAGGGTGATGAAGGCTCAGAATCCCAAGAAATGGCAGGGGTGGGAGCAGCCGTGATGGTGAAGCTCGCTCTAGTAGCATCCATTTGTTCTTCCCTTCCGTTTGTTCTTTCTGTATTTCCCCCCCCCCCCAAGTCTCTTGAGAGTAATGGGTGGACTAGCCTTCCCCGCCCCTGCCCACCCCCATCCCGGTCATTCTTGTGTCCACAAGTTAGGCATAATATCCAACACACCAATTCTGATTAATTAATTTCCAGTTCTGCATCTCCTGTTCTTACTAAGCATGATTTCAACAAAGTCCTTGAATTATATCAACATAGCTTTTTTGTCTGGACTAATTTAGTCTGTCTGGTTCTCTTGTTTCTGTTTATAACATTCATTATTGAAAGCAACTTGACCTATTTTTCATCAGCGTTTGTTGTTATAGGTTATTGTATCATCTTACAAATGGTTACAATTGAGTTCACAATTAGGGTAAATTTGTTGTTCCAATTATTACAACAGACCTCAGCTTTAATAAAAACTTTTAATCATAATACTTTGCTTTCACATATTAGTTTTCATCTGATGATTTCAAAGTGCCTTACAAACATTAATTTTCTGAGCACTGCAAAGCCCTATGAAATAGATAATATTATTTCAGTATTACAAATGGTGAAAGTGAAGCATATAGAATTTGAGTGATTTCCTCATTGTTACACAGGAAGTCCATGGCAAAGTCAGGTATAGAACCAATCTCCTAACATCTGAGCAAGTTATAAGTTTGGGGGGGAAATGTCTCCTTTTTTAAACTGATAAAAAAGAAGAAGTTCTATCTGTCTTCCACTCCTCTCTTATAAGTGGACCAGGAAGCCTGCATGAGACAAATATTGTATAGGAATGTGGCACATAAAATAATATAATCCTACTTACTAATGTTAATGGAGGAAAACTATTATTCCTTTATAAAAGTATATCTAGCACTCCAAGGTCCTGATTTAGGAATGTACGTAAACACATGGTTAGTCCTATTGACTTCAATGGCACTACTCATGTGTTTGAAGTTGAATGTATGCACGTACTTAAGAAATTTTCTGAATTAAACTGAATCAGTCTCTTGAGGCCTAAGTGCCTTTGACAAAAACATTTAGTATCAAATCCCACTCAGAGCCCTAAACAAAACTTGAACTACAACAAAACTCCCACAAACATTCTTAAAATTAAGTGAACAGTGACAATGGAGCTCTTTGTAAAACTGGAGCAAAGTTAGCTTCAAAGTGTGTGTTCCCAACATACCACCATAAAAGACATGTTGTGGTAATAAAATAAGAAAAAGTGACTTTTGACTGATGCTTGTTGTTCCACATGACAAGCATGGTCAGTAGTTCAAATGATTGCTTGCCCTCTTGCAAGTATCTTGGTGCTCACTTTACTTTTTGGCAGACGGTTGGAGATGGGCTGGGCGCAGTGGTTGACCAGGGCGTCTTTCGCGTCTTGCCATGCTCTTAGCATACCACGTCACTTGCAGAAACCGCCTTCATGACCGTTGGTCCTATTCCAAAAGGTCTCATCCGCTCAATCCACCGGAGTCTGTCTTCACATGCTCGGGATAGACAAGGCCCTATCTCACCGAAGGTCTATGCCCGACGGTTACCCTCAACCTGGTTTGGCCAGCCTGTCGAAGCTGTTGCCCGGGGTGTGGCAGCTGCGCATGCTACAGCTACTAGGAGCCACAGGTGAGAGCTGAGTGACAGGTGGGGACCAAAGGTGGACGAGCTGCCCTGGAAGGACACGACATGCCCCTACACCAGAGGTGCTACCCCTCCCTGAACACCCCATACACCCCATTGAAGCAAGATGGAATCTGGGAAGAGAGAGTGAGGCTGACTATGCGCACCTCTCCCTCACTTTAATCCAATTTATGCGCAAGTCTTGACATCCCTCCAATTCCCGTAAACTTTAAAGTCCTGTGGTGATGGGCGAGCGACGAAGCAGCAGGTGTGGATACACTGGGAGCTGTAGCTGCGGACCTGAACACAGGCGGCTCAGGTCTAATGGTCGTCTTCTTGCTGACCTAAGCAACAGCTGGATTCGGCGTCTACCTGAGTGACTGAGCAGCCCTCTTTAGGACTGCACTGCTCACCTCCGTAGTAAGAGGAAGGGGCTAGAAAAGGTGCCCTAAACATTGTTTGAACCCTTCATAGAACCCTGGCCAGCTTACCGCGGCTGGAGGGGATCCCATCTTATGCGGTCGAATAACAAAATTTCAAACAACAAAATGCAAGGTGACACCACTCATTATTGGTACATGGAATGTACGCACGCTTCAAGACAACCCCTCAGCAGATCAACCAGAAAGAAGAACAGCCCTGGTCGCCAGAGAGCTTGCAAGATTTAACATCGATATTGCGGCCTTGTGTGAAACTCGTCTAGCCAACGAAGGTCAGCTCACAGAAATAGGAGGTGGTTACACATTCTTCTGGTGTGGACGCAGCAGTGACGAACGTCGTGAATCTGGAGTTGGCTTCGCGGTTAAGAATCATCTTGTCCGCAAACTTGCCAGTCTTCCCAAGGGCGTGAACGATCAACTCATGACACTGCATCTTCCACTACCGAGAGGAAAGCGAGTTATACTAATCAGCGCTTATGCACCCACAATGACGAATTCGGATGAAGTAAAGGACAAGTTTTATGAAGATCTCGATGCCCTACTTTCATCCGTGAAGCGCACTGACAGGCTGATTCTACTTACGCGAGAGTAGGATCCGATCACTCTGCCTGGGATGGCGTCATTGGAAAAAATGGAATCGGCAAATGCAACAGCAATGGCCTACTACTATTGAAGACATGAGCGGCTCATGATCTGATCATCACTAATACCATCTTCCGCCTGCCCACTCGCAAAAAGACGTCCTGGATGCACCCACGCTCCAAGCACTGGCATCTCATTGATTATGTCATCGTGCGGAGGAAAGACAGACAGGATGTAAGGGTGACCAAGGCCATGCCGAGTGCTGACTGTTGGACTGATCATAGACTTATCGTCTCTAAATTAAGCCTTCACATCAAGCCAAAGAGACGTCCGCAGGGAAACAAAGCTGTGATGAAAAAGATCAACGTCAGCAAACTGAGGAACCCCAACACAGCAGCTTCACTAGTAGAAGATCTTGACAATTAACTCTCAGAGCTGCAATTAGAGGAAAATGTTGAGAGGAACTGGGAACGCTTCCGAAATATTGTGCACTCTTCTGCACTAAAGGTTCTTGGACCCTCACACAGGAAACAGCAGGACTGGTTTGATGAAAACGACGAAGAGATCAAGGCTTTACTTGCTGAAAAGCACCACCTTCACCGTGCTCATCAGAACGACCCGTTGTCAACAGCTAAGAAAAATGCCTTCAACAACATTCGCAGGACCGTACAGAGCAAGCTTCGCAAGATGCAGGACTCCTGGTTGAGTGCCAAAGCAGATGAAATCCAGAAGTTTGCTGATAGAGACGATGCCAAACAGTTCTACGAAGCCCTTAGATCCTTGTACGGACCTCGGCCTTCAGGGAGTTCCCCTCTACTGGACTTAGATGGTGTAACTCTCATTACTGAGAAGACTCTGATTCTACAGTGTTGGGCTGAGCATTTCTAATCCGTACTGAACCACCCATCTTCCATCAATAACGAGGCGATTGACAGAATGCCCCAGGCGGATATTAACTACAGCCTGGACGTTCCACCATCAGAGACTGAAACCCTACAGGCCATCAGTCAGCTGTCCAGTGGCAAGGCCTCAGGATCTGATGCGATTCCAGTGGAAATCTATAAGGATAGTGGTGCCTATGCTTGTTGACAAACTCACTCAGCTGTTCCAGTCCTTCTGGAATCAAGGGTCCATTCCTCAGGAATTGAAAGACGCGTCCATCGTACACCTCTACAAGAGGAAAGGAAATCGAAAAGTCTGCGATAATCATAGAGGAATCTCACTGCTTTCTAGCGCAGGTAAGATCCTTGCACGAGTGTTGCTGAATCGCCTGATTGACCACCTGGAACAGGGTCTACTACCCGAGACACAGTGCGGCTTCCGCAAAGAGCGTGGCACTGTGGACATGATCTTCGTAGTCCAACAGCTCCAAGAGAAGTGTCAAGAGCAGAATCATGAACTGTACACCATCTTCGTGGATCTTACCAAGGCTTTTGACACTGTCAGTCGTGAAGGTCTGTGGCGCATCATGTCGAAGTTTGGGTGCCCTGACAGATTCATCCCGATGGTACGTCAGTTCCACGACGGCATGACGGCTCGTGTTCTGGACGACGGAGAAGCTTCAGAGGCCTTTCCCGTCACAAACAGCGTCAAGCAAGGATGTGTGTTGGCACCGACCCTGTTCAGCATAATGTTCTCAGCCATGCTGTCAGACACCTTTCAGAACAGTTCCTTGGGAATCAGCCTGAGATACAGGACTGATGGGAAACTGTTCAACCTGTGAAGACTCCAGGCTGTCACCAAAATAAAGGAGACTGTGTTACGAGACCTCCTTTTTGCTGACGACTGTGCCCTGAATGCTGGATCAGAGCAGGAAATGCAAGCTAGCATGGATAAATTTGTAGCAGCATGCGATAACTTCGGCCTCCTTATCAACATAAAGAAAACCGAAGTGATGCACCAGCCAGCTCCGAAAGCCCAACACCAAGAGCCCACCATCATAGTGAAGGGACAAAAGCTGCAAGCAGTGGACCAATTTACATACCTTGGCAGCACCCTTTCTCGCGCAGTGACAATTGACATCGAGGTCAACTGCAGAATCGCCAAGGCAAGTTCTGCATTTGGCGGACTGCTGACCAATGTGTGGGACCGCCGTGGAATAAGCCTTGCTACAAAGCTTAAAGTCTATCGAGCAGTAGTGCTAACTACCCTGATGTATGCCAGTGAGACTTGGACTGTATACAGGAGGCATGCTAGGCAACTGAACCATTTCCACATGACTTGCCTCCGCAGACTTCTGAGGATCCGGTGGCAGGATAAGGTGCCAGATACAGAAGTCCTCTCTAGAGCAGGCCTACCGTCAGTTTACACTCTGCTTATGAAAGCCCAGACACGCTGGGCAGGCCATGTTGTAAGGATGCCAGACCACTGCATCCCCAAACAGCTCTTTTATGGTGAGCTGTCTCAAGGAAAGCGATCGCACGGGGGACAAAAGAAGTGATACAAAGACACGCTGAAAGCCTCTCTTAAGTCCCTGGATATTGACATCAACTCCTGGGAAACCCTGGCACAAGACCGATCGACATGGCGTACGCTGATCCACCAAGGCTGCCAGACATCTGAAGCCAGAAGGATAACCCTAGCACAAGAGAAGTGAGCACTCCGTAAAGCCAGAGCTGCAAATGTTGTAACAGTGGTGCCCACACATGTCTGCCCGACATGTGGCAGAATATTCCGTGCCCGTATTGGCCTTACCAGCCATTTGCGGACGCACTGTGGACAGCTCACAACCTGCTAGATGTCAAGGTCTTCTTTGAATACGATGGACGAACATCATCACTTTTTGGCAACACTATGGCATTGGAATGTGTGAGTTCTAAGACTAACTACAATCCAAAGAATCATTGTCAAACTGAATAGCAACTATACATTGAAAAGGGTAATTTTTGCATTTTTTTCTTTTGCTATGTCTTAAAATACATTTGTGCAAAATAAGAATTTGGATTTTCTTTGCAGCTGTTTGATACCACATTTATCATCAAATGAATACTTACCTAAAAACTTCTGTGTAAATGAAAATGGCATTGTAGGTAGGCATCATTCCTACTTTCCAAAATAGCCTGTTCTTCAGAGTAAGTACCTCCTTGAAAAATATACTTGAACACTCATCAGTGATGGGTGGAAAATGTTCTTTAATGAGCTGGTACGCCCAAGCCATCAGCATCTGCAAAATTTAAACTTAATTATTTTAACCTTAATTTTTTTTAAAAGTCAGAATGTGAAGTGAACATGTACTGATCCTTTTCTCACTCTCTGAGAATGCAGGCAGACACTGGTTTTACTGTTGAGCACAGTCTTTTCACACACATGGAGAACAAAGTTAACAAGAATGTACTCAATTTTGCAGTTGTTATGCCATATTCATTGGGAAAGCTCCGGTGTGCAGTAGAGACATGTACTGGAGTCATTCACAAGGGAGAACCAATCGAGGAACAGAAATAAATGGAGACCTCTATCCCAGAGCACTTGGAAGGCTGAGGGACAAACAGGATAACAGAACCCCCCTGGCAGGAGCAACGAGACTGGTGGAGGCAGGTGTAGTATTGTAAACCACTTCTTCCAAACCAGGTGATGGGACAAGACAGAGACACCTTGTTTTCAGATACCACTAACAGAAGGTTGATACAAAAGATGAAGCCACTTCTGCCTGCCCGACATATGCATTCACCCTCAGGGTTCAGGGTCTTCTCATAAGTGTGTCATCTCTAGACTTTTCTATACCCCCTCACTATACTCTTTCAATACATTGTGGCTAGTGGGTATCCAGCAAACTTTTCAAACGCTGTCCTGTTAATTTCTATAGTGGGAATCAGAGTGTATAAGCAATGGTGAGTAGTATCCTAGTTCATGCTTACTATTCGTAAGCAGGACATGACACATCTTTTTCTCCTCCTCCTCCTATATACCAGAAATATAAACATCTAAGAAAATGGAGAATGAAGGAGCAAACCTTTGCTCCTTCACTCTCTGTATCCGTTGACTTTGCTGGAGGTTTTTTTTTTCCCATTGCACTGCTCCCATAATGTCTATTAGACATGAGCTCTTAACTCCATACAATCACTTTCCTCTGGAGGTGATGCCCTTAGTCTTACTGTATCAATTGTATTTGCTATTTATCAGAGACTATTTTATAATAGCATGAATAAAAATTAATAGAATTCTAGGGAATATCCATCTTAATCATCCACCTGTTAAGGATGAGTTAGCTTGCTAATCATGATCATAAATCATAAGCTGGTATGTTCTGCTGGGCAAATGGTGTAATAAAGAAGCTGGATCTTCTAGTTTTTATGTAGGATCCTTTTATATCAAGCTGTTCTTCAGTATTTGTGCTTGGAAGTTAAAAATACATAGTATTCATCAGCTTGATGCTTACAACTTTTAATTTTTTTCATATTTTGTGGGCTTTGGAATTCATGAAACATCTGTATCGAATTTCAGTATGCAGTGACCCTGCTTAAATATTAATGGATATTTATCCTGTCTGCTAATGATCGTTTCAGTTGCAGTTTTAGATGAAGCAACCAGTCAAAGCCTAAGTTCTAGAAGTGGTTTCCTTCCCTCTGTCTGTTCTTGCAGGTCTGGTTTTCTTTTAAGTGAAAGGTACTTTAACACACTATATTTTTAATCACTTGTCAACTTTCCCAACTTTATATAACTTAGTCCTCCAGGGACTTGATATTTATAACTTAGGTGCATTGTTATCTCCTAAAATCATTTTCTTTCTTTACCATTTCAGCAAAACATGTCAAGTGACACACGCTGGGTGTAGGACAGAGGAGTTTGTAGGTGGGGTGATACTATATTTCCAACTGAACATACAGTTCCTTTTTGGGAGCCCTTAAAAAAACCATTTTTAAGAGAACATTCCATACATAATATCCTTCTACTCCATAGGCTGTCCAGATCTTATTTGACTCCTCTAACTTATCATGACCCACTTGCCTCCTGTTCTATTTTCACATTTAATAAAAGTTGGGGTTTTTTTGGGTTTATTTGCCAGGGCCTAATAAAGAATGGCCTAGGCCACTAAATATAGTCCTGGAAAATTAGCTGCCATAAACCTTAAAATTACTGGTTGGGAAAAGAGCATAAAAAAACATTTTTTTTCTAAAACAGAAGCCACTTGTTAGTGGATGGGAGGAGAATCTTTTAAAACAATTTTGAAGTAATTTTCAGTGGTAGTGTGCTGGGATCTCCGGGGTACAACCTGGGACTGGGGTACCTTCTTATCCAGTGGTGGGCAACCTGCGGCCTATCAGGGTAATCCGCTGTGAGACAGTTTGTTTACACTGACTGTCCACAGGCTCCGGCACCCACCCGCAGCTGAGGTTTCCCAAGCACTTAAAGCAAAACACACTGTTTTACCTAAAACATAAAACAAATGTATTAACTACAGTTATATTTTCAGAGATTATAAGTGGTAGGGATATTTATCAAAGAAAATAAAAGATAAGCACATAGTCTAAATCTTAAACCTTATTAGACTAGGCAGTATTTAGAGCAAGCAGTTTTTCTCACACCAGTCGATGTGGCAGGTAGGTTATATTTCTTAATACATGGACTTCCCCTTTAAGCCTGGGACCAGTCTCTTCAGTTCAAGTCTTTGTCTTTCCAACATTTTTGTTGCTTCCGGTGTAGGTGGGGGAAGAGAAAGGTCAAAGCATGATGGTCCCCTATTTTATATCCTCAGTCTAGCCCAGATATGTCCTGGTGGACTTTGCTGAGTCACAGAGTTGAGCAATTCCCCCATTGTGTGATGCTTGCACAGCCCTCTTACAGCATTGTAAATCCCTTGATTACAACTCCCCTACTGATTAATGGTCATATAACACCTCCTAGGAGTAGGTTACCTCCTTTGTTGTCACTGGAGAACTAGCAATAGAGACTCTCAAACTTACAACATATTTCAGTAACAATCATACAGCAAAATCTCATAACTTCATATGCACTAATAATATTCTGACAGAACAATGGGTTTCAGCAGATCACGACTTTTCACATGATATCTTACATGGCATGCTTTGCATTAAATATATCATAATTATATGACAGGCGTGAATATGGGGGTTACAGAGTGCTGCTTTGTGGTACAGAGTGCCACAGGTGGACAGTGACCAAGACAGCTTTCTTGGTCATTATATTTATTATTTTTATTTGCCTATCATTGTAATATCTTGATGTGCTTCATAAAAGTACTAAGAATAGGAATCAGCAAGGTTCTCCTCCCTTTTTGATTACTCTGCAAACTTATATTTTATGTTTCTACTCCAGAGGAGTCTAGTAGCCCTGTCCAGTTGCTATGACAACAGATGCCCATGTGTTCTGGAGGTTGCAAGACTCAAGTTTCAGCATGATATTTGGCAAAAGCTGGCTCCACCACTGTGGGCCCTTAGAGTTTTCTGGATATCTCTGACACCTTCCAGGCATGCTCTGGATCCTGTCAGCTTCAACAATTTCTGCTGGTCACAATTCCTATTCTGAGAATTGAGCCATTTAGGGCTTCGCAGATAAATCTGAACTTGAAATGGGTTCTGTACTAGACAGGTGACAAAAGATGTGTAAGAAGCTCTGGTGAGTTGCACATTGCTTAGTATGCAGGCTGCAGCACTTTTGGTAAATCCCTGTCATTAAGGTGGGCTAGCCTGGAGGTAACAGAGACATGGATCATATTGACTAACTCCTTTTCTGACAGGAGGGGGCACAATCTCTTGACTAAACATGGATGGAAGGAAGGCATTTTTGGGTATTGCTGTTACCTGTAAGTCCAGGGTCAGATGAGAGTCTGGTAGGATCTTTGGGTTGCTCTTAACTTTGACAATGGGGATGAGTGGTAAATGCCCTCAATAACAGGGAGCAGTTACTATTTTTGGCAGATCTTCAGCATGTTTTCCTCTGCTAATCATATGAGTTTTGTGTCATTTGGTGTCATATACTGACATAGCAACACATAGCATGCTACAATCTCTCTTAGAGGTCTCTCATTTGAATCTGGATAAAAACCCTCAGGAAGGACAAACAGCTGGCCATCACCACTGTTCATGAGTACGACTCCGTGTTTGTAATAGAAGTAATGGATTCCATGACTTCCTGCGACTTTCGTGACTTCTTCAGCAGCCAGTGTGGCTGACCCCAGGGCCGCCCAAGCAGCTGGCTCCAGGGCCAGCTGCTCAGGCAGCCGTGGAGACAGCCACTGCTGCAGCAGCTCTGCAACCAGCCACTTTTGGAGCAGCCCTGGCCCTGGGGCCAGCTACACTGGCCGCTGGTCTGGTGGTCCAGGGTAGCTGGCCCCGGGGACCACCTGAGCAGTGGCTGATGTGGCTGTCCCTGGGGACCACCTGAGCAGCGGTCCTGGGGACAGCGGGAGTAGCCGCAGCTCGTCCTGGGGCGGGGAGGCAGAGCAGTGACTGTGCCCAGGGCTCCCACTCTCCAATGGTGACCAGAGCAGCAGCTGGCCCCAGGGCTCTCCCCCCTCCCATACCTCTGGTGGTGGTGGCTGGAGCAGCGCTGACCCCTTCAGCACTCCACTTCGCTCCCCCCCCACCAAGATTCAATCAGGGGTATTTATGGTATAAGTCATGGACAGGTCACAGGCTGTGATATTTTGTTTCTTGCCCGTGACCTGTCCATGACTTTTACTAAAAATATACATGATTAAATCAAAGCTGTATTCATGACCACAGAGGAGCCAGTTTATCATGACTATCTAACCCTCCTAAGACCTGCTGCCAGTGAGCAAGACTTAATGGTCAGCTGTTGAAAGATACCAGTAAATCTAACAGAATTGTCCAGGGCCAGAAAAGGCTAATCCAGTGGTGCTGCCAGTGCTGTCTCTGTGACATGTCAAGTTCTGGACGGGATCTTGAATGTTGGAGGAGGTCTGGTGCTGATTTGGCTTCATGTTATAATGAGACTTTTGCAGTAAAATTTCCAAGTGCTATCCTGAAAATTGACTAGTTTTGGGCCAAATAGTTACTTTACTTACCAAAGTCAGTTGCTATTTTGCCTGAAAAAAGACTGCAGGATCAGGTTATCAACAAAACAATAGATGGATAGCTAAACATAGAAATAAGTGGTTTAAATAATCCCCAGTCCCTCATGTAGAGCTCAGTTGAATCTCTTTTGCTGGGAATCTTGCAAAAACAGTGTTTCAACAAAGAGCTCTTCATGGTACCAGAAGGACCAGAAATAGAACAAAAAATTCAGGAGTGATATTTCTGGTCCTCGTTGGAACTACTAGAAAATGCCAGAAGCATGAGAGAATTTTTAAAAAAGCTAGCAAAAAATTAGCAGAAGTTATTTAACCATCACAAATAGTTCAGTATGGAACTAGGTTCTCATTTTATCCAGCCTGGTTTGCCTAAGCTACTCCAATTTTTTGATGCCTGGTATAGGGGACAATTTGTTCTAGATGACAGGAAAGAGACAGGCAATGCTTTCATTCTGACAGTTTTATCCCTTTCACAAAAGCTGTTTATAAAATATGTCTTTTTATAAAATGTTCCCATTATAGAATATGAAATCAGATATTTCATACAGAAATTATGAATGTGAACTAGAGCAATGTAAACCTCATCGAGCATTAGATCATCTAATTGGGAATCTATTTCCCAAAATTTAATAAACGATTTCAGCTTCTTACTATTAATGCATTATAATAAATAAGAGAAACTGCACTATAAAATTTGATAAAAGATAGCGAGGCGTTGGGCTTGTAATTAAGATGCTCCAGCATGTCACATAATTAATAAAATACTTTAGCACTGCCACTTTGTTAAAGTGCTTCTGTAATGTAAGAAATTCTTCCCCTCCCTCCTACTCGTTGCTTATCTTTCCTCCTTCTCCTGCCACACTCATTAGGAGAGACATGGTGGTTTTTTTTTTTAATTCTTTGTTATATGAAGCAATCCAGACAGAAAACAGCTTTCATGCTGATTATCTACTATAAGGGCCTGAGAAGTATTTCTACCTGGAGTCAGAAAACAGGGTATGAGAAGGAAAATAGATAAAGAAGCAAAGAGGCAATGTGATTCAGGGGAATAATGTAGTGGATTCAGGAGATCTGCGTTTTAATTGTGGCTGTGGTACTGATCTCTTTAAGACTGCAAGCTCTTCCGAGGAGACTGTCTCTTGTTTGTATAGTACCGTACTTAGCACAAAGTTACCACTACAGCAATACTACTGTTAATAAATTACTGGGGTTGGGAGGACTGTTCCCTGTGAGCAGGGTGATTTTACTATTTCTTACTCTATTGTTGTGTTATGTTCATGGCATACACACAGAGAAGTTAAATAAAAAACATAAATTACTTTTGCTGGAAGGCTGCAGTGTAGCACTACTTTAATTCTTAGAATTCAGAACAATAACACACAGGAACCCCAAAACAGAGAAAGGCAAAGCAGGCTGCTCTATTTAATAAAAAACGTAGGCACAACTCACTCTGCCTTACTTTAGGTGAGCTCTTTCCAAACTGACTCTGATCACAAGCAAGACTAGGAAGCCTTTGTGCGTTCAGAATGATAGCTCTACAATTTTAATACAGTCTTCCACACGTCACAAGTTGGTCTTTTCTATTTTGTGGTAAATTATGCCAATTTACCCAGTCTCAGTGGTACATAGATTGGGATGCAATTAGGATAACCTTGTTCATGAAGGATGAGGGCCTAATGTGGAAAAGGAGGTTCACTGTTTTGAGGAGAGGGTTGGTACTCAGTGGGGGATTTGAGTGATTCATGCAATTAGAAAGAGAATATTGGTTCTTCTTTTTATGTTAGGAAATAGGAACCCATCCATATGTAGGCTTTCTGCATAGGGGTGAATTTCTTCAGTGGGTTCTGGTAAATTGACACCTAAGACAGCAATAGAATTGTCATGATTTTTGGAAAAATCAACAATTTAGCAGTTTTTATCATCAGAAGTAGATAAATCCACTCCCAACCCAAATAGCTTATCTCTTCTTAGAAAGGAGCAAAACTATTTAAATTGTCCTGTTTACCCAATACAGAAATATAAAATTGATTTGTAATCACTTAAGCAGTAATTGGGATTAATTTCTGTAGTTTTAGACAGAAGTTGGTTTGGTCACTTCTCCCGCTGCCTTGCAAACTATTCTGCTCACTGTCACTGCAGAATGATTGACACATTTACTTGCCTGAAAATATGAAGGATTGAGGGCTGGTAACTTTAAAGATATACACAACAAATAATGACTTCATTTTACTTTGGAAAAATAGATAGAGGTTCCAGAGGCATAAGCCACAGATTAACCTTTGCTCCTTGCTAGGCTAGTTGACATTTGTATTTATAGAACTAGATCACTAGAAAATAATTTAATTCCTTTTATTATAGAGTGTATTCAGAGCATTTAAGAATGCAATGTGTTGAAATGCAATTTCATGTACACAAATGAAACAGCTATTCTGAATTTTTGATGGAAGTTTTAGTATTCCCAAAGTTTCTGCAAGGTGCTGTATAAATTTAGCAGAGCACAGCACCATTCAATTCCCCCTCCCCCCCCCCCCCCCGATTCTCTAATGGTATCTTTGCAATTATTTCTATGACTTTTGCAGGATCACACTTAATAGCTGATACTGCGAGAATGTGACCAATGTACTCTTCTTCAGTGCTATCATGATACATTTGTCCAAATTTAACTTGACCCTATTTTCTCTAGATCTCTGGATCATAGCACATCAATTCTGATCTTTTGAGGGTAATTCCAAACTACAGTGGTTGCAATCCCACAGATCCTAGTATATGTTTTGTCCCTTTCTTTTGGAACACTTTAATGGGCATAATGAACACCAAAGTATAAGCAGGTGAATCTGCATCTTCCTTGGGGGTATATTAAATATAGTTGGAAATGAACCTTTTTTGTCCAGATGTAGCTGCCAGGACCCAAATATAGCATCTAGGTTACTCAATAACTGGATGTCAACCATTTTATTTATTGCATTGTCAAATGTAGGTATTGGTTACTGCTCATGCTTGACTGCCTTGTTCAGGTTTCATGGATCTAAGCAAAATCTAAGCTCTGTTGGTCCTGGTTTCTCCACTACCAGTATGGAATCCACTGTTCAGTAGGATCATCTAATTTAACAATCATTCCTCAATTTTCCAATATCAAAACCTTTAGACAATCTGTCTCGCAGTGAAACTGGAAAATTTATTTGAGATCCACAGAGATCCACTTTAATCTTGAAATTGCCTATATCCATTAAATTCATCTTGCCTATTTATTTTAAGATCATCTGGTTTACTATTAGTAATGGCCCTGGAGCTGGGCTGATTCTCATTCTCATTACCAATTTGATCAGGTTATTCTCAGACCAACCATTAGTGGGCCTTTTATATTTACAATTAGAGCTGATCAAAAATGGCAATTTTATTTTCCACAAAACAACAACAAACAATCAAAGGAAACAAACTACTTTTGTTTTCAAATGATTTCATGGAATTTTTCATTGAAATCAAATTATTAATTTCAATTTGATTCAAAATTTAAAATGTTGTTTTGGTTGGATTAAAAGTGGAAAATAAATTTGATTTGAATTGACATGAAAGTTCTTTCTTTTGGGATTCCTTGGAGGGGTTTTGTTTGTGTGCTTTTCCTCCTTTCTCTCTTCCCCCTTTCCCTTTTTTCACTGGAAAAGGTGAGAGGGTAAATAATGAAAACCAAAACTCCAATGTTTTTTTCATTTTGATTAACATCAAATTGAATCAAAATGATTTTTTTCATTTTGAATTGAATTGAATTTTTTTTTTGAGAAAATTGAAAAACTTCAAGGTACATTTTTATGAGCATTTTGTATAATTTGAAAAGCCATTTTATAACAGGAAATATGTCAACAAAATTTCAAGTTGCTCTATTTACAATGTGAAGTTTAACAAATGTGGTACTGATTCTCCACTCTGTTACGCGACAACTGATGAAACAAAATGGAGATTCTAGCTCTTTGCATCCTCATTGTGCTCATACATTGCAGCACGGTTTTTTCTTGTCTCACTTCCATCATCAATTTCCAGGTGATGTTTGTGAGGTGTTTTCAGAGCCCAATCTGTTCTAATACTCTTGCTGATGTTACATTAATTTTGTATACCTGTGTCCAATTTAAACGTAGCCTGTTAACAGGAGGGAGAACAGCACAGATCCTGGTGAGAAAGGACGAACAACTATGCCTGAGGAGGACCGAGAGAGACTAATGCAGAGGGCTGATGGCTGTTTTGTGTTTGGACTTCTTTTTACACTGAAAGGAGAGGACTGTAATTGGGTTTGGCTAAAGGGCTAAACCCCAAAGCACTAAAATTCCCCAAGCACCAAGAGGAAATGGAGGCAGCACTATGTCCTGATGCCTGTTACACTTAACATGCATCTGGCTTGTATTGTTACAGGTATTGCATGTTTTAAGGTATCATGTACATTTTGTTTTTGCAACTGGCTGAGAGCAGGGTCACTCTCGTCTTTAGTCTTGGATTTTAGTTCAGACTGCATATTCAAACTACAAACAGCGTGTCTGGAAGTTACTGAGGTTTCTGAAATAGATACTGGTAACAAGCTATGGTACGTAGAGTTTGAAAAAGCTGTGATCTTTTGTTCAGCAGCATGTGAGCTAACTGCAAGGATAAAACATTTTTCTCAACTCATTCAAGGTTTAAGATGAATCTTCCCCCTGGGATTGAAACTACAAGGATAAGAATAGTCTGATCTATCAAAAGCTATCAGCCAAGAGCTGTCACTGCTATTCTGACATTAAAACACAGGTATATCTCTTGCCATACTGAATTGTTTTAGTATTAGCCAATGATACGCTTAGGGAGGGGTAAACCAGGGAAATTCCCAGGTAATATTAATGCAACAGTCTAATTTCCGTATCTTATTGAATTTGAAGGAAACCTTAATTCTCCTGCAATCAGAAGATCTGGCTTCTGGCTGTCTTCTTCACAGACTAGCTGCAATTTTTGCACCAGCAGCAAGTCTTTTCCTGTAGTGGCCCTTCAGTTAGTTGCATGTCAGCAACTGAAATTAGAATTATTTAAACAATAAGAACAAAATTGGGGCTAGGCAAAGATCTCATTAGACATAGAACATTGACTGTTCTGTAGGCACACGCTAGAGACTGCCTTCTGCTTGTGGGAAACTTAAAAAAATTTTTTTTTAAATGGACAGCATTCAGTAACACAGTGTCACATATTGACTAAACTGGCTTTTTGTTGTCTGCAAACCACATTCATTTATTTTTGTATTTGTTGTCCCCTTTGATTAAAATAATACAATCTGTAGCAAAACCTCAAACCAGTTTACCACAAAAATATACAGTACTATGGGGCCATTTCCTAAATGTGAAATTTAGCTGGTGTGTCAGTTCTGCACAAAGATGGCAGAATATTGTTCTATTATTTTATGGACAAATGCTTCTAACCAAGAAAAATACATGTGGCATATTTCTTAATAAGTGTAAGGTGTTTCCAGTTCCATCAGTGCTGGCTGCTGTAGTGATGTCTGTGATCCCTATAATATTTTAGTCAAACTCTGAATAAGGAGTCCATCTACAACTGGGATGAGTCAGAACAAAACAATATAAGATCAGTTGTCCCCAAAGGTAAATTATATGCCATCTCAACTATGTTTATATTCCCTAGAAATGTTTTGCACATCAGGTAATAGCCCTGTGCCATTGGCAGACATTTTCACTCCATGTAGCAGAATAGGATTGAAATAGTCCATTGAGAAATGGTCACTCTTATGCTATAGGCTGAATGCCCTCCTCCATTACCCCTCCTTTGTATTTGTTCAGCCCTGTCCCTTCATAATGCTATAGAATACAGTGTGACCAATTTGCAACATTCAGATGCAGAGAGGCAAAGCAAAACATGCAGGAGGAGAATTGAAAATAACTGACAAGTGGTTGAAGCACTATTGTGCTATCAAAGAACTGATTTCATAATGTGGTTCCCTGTTACCCCATGACTGTCCCTGGAACACGTGTTTAGCCTTCCCCATAGGATCCTGATGTCGATCAGACATAATTCTTAAGTCTTTAAATGTGTGCACTGAAGGTTTGTTTTTGTTACATAAAGGCTTTCTAATCCCTGAGTAAGTAATCTCTTGTTTTTGTTTACCCAAATATACTGCAAAGTCTAAGTAGAGAATATATCAGATATCTATTAAACTTCATTCTATCTAATGCCACCCTCTTCTTTTACATTCACTTTCCTCCTCAGCAGCTGGTATTTCACTCCCCAGTTAACATTCCCAGTGTCCTTAAAATGAGTGAAGAACTCTATAGATTCTTCAGGTGTTTCTTCTCCTGGGCAAATAATTGACCTATTTAACTTTAGCAGATATATTCATTATTGCACCAAAGTGAGCTTTCATTTAACAGTGAACAAACATAAAATTCAATTCCATATTTCACTGCTGCATTCATTTTGCCTTCTATAAAATTGTGCCATATCTCTGTTATATAACATGAATTTAATATTCCCAATAGCCTAGATTATACGAAGATGTTATCCTTAAATATATCACCTCCTTAATAGGGTTCAATCACCTCTGATTGTTCTCCAGCTCATCATAGTTATTCATTAATACCTGACGGTATGAGGCCAGTTGGTCCATATAGCCTGCTCTAACATTCTTACTGAAGGTACATTACTGAACGTTATTGAAGGAACCTTACCACTTAACATGTTTGCTAGAATTTTCCTTAAGATGTTGTCTATGACTAGCATGATCAATTCTTTGTTACTTTAGCATCTGATCATTAAAAGGAATTCTCAAGAATGTGGGAGTCTTGATTCACAAATTCTTTTATCCCATCACTCCCACTTCTTTTGTTAGACCCACACTATTTTGACATAAGGTATGTAATATGTAACCTATTATAGAAATATGTATAATTTAGAGATTATGTCAAATTAATCTTCAAAGCATCCTCTGCTTTTGAACCAAAACATAAAATGGCTGCTTCTCCGGCAGCATGGAGGTACTCCTTTACATTTAAAGGTAAAGCACACAAAATGGAATTATATCTTTTTAAATTTTACAGCTACATATAATTCAGTATAACTCTTAAGATTAGGGTTTTGTTGGGTTTTTTTGAGCTCTTGCCTTTCAAACATCAAGCTGCCAAAAACCAAATCTTGTGCCTTGTGGCCATTGTGAAATTACATGGGGCTTGAAGGATACAGGTGACCAGTTGCTAGCATTCAAATGTGTACAAATGTATGTGAGGGCTCCAGGTGAAAATGAAAGTCCAACAGGGCTAGTTTTGATATTTATCCATTTTTTGAAGCAAGGGAACAGGTCATAAGAGCTGACGTTTGGACCCAAAGGCACAGTATCGGGCATTGGGCCCACAGATTGCCAGCCAGTTTCCCTAGAGGTTCAGAGTTAGGCCTTGGTGGTGAGGTGAATCTGAGCTGGCATAGGCATGTTCTGGGTCCTGATGATGCCACTCTTACACTCTTTGATAGCCAGAAAGCAGCTACCTGACATGATTATTGTACACTGAAGCAAAAGTGATCTGGGATTTTGTAAGGGGGTTGAAGAGAGATTTAGGGAAGATTCAGGATCTTTTCCTGGGGGTCACTGTAAATTAGTCTGAAATTCTACAGCGGAGGGTATGATGGGGAGATCCCAGGCCTCCAGGAACTGAGAAAGCCAGAAGATGTGAGAATCATTGGGAATGGGAAAGCAGGGTAATTACCCACCAAAATATGTTGTTTGGTACCTGAGTTATCCAGGAACAATGGGGCATACGTCTCCAACTGGGAACCTGCTACATTTTTCACCAGTGCTCAGGAAGGAACTGTTAGTTATGTGGAACCTGTTTGCGGGTTGGTGGGGAAGCAGCCTAGCTGTTTTCTGGTGCCTCTTTGTGGCTGGTGCCCAGTGTTCATTCCATAGGGGGTCTGGGTCCCTGATAAACTAGAACTGAAAGTAGACTTAGGGGAAGACATCCCCTAAAGATGATACAGAATGAGGCTGGAGTTCCTAAACTCTGATACAGTGAAGAGACAACCCTCTTTTCCTAACCTCTTAACCCTCATATGTGCGGAAGTTAGTGGGGTCCCAGCAATTGTCTGGGGACCAGCTGTGGAGGGTTGAAGGCAGCCCTCAACCAAGTGGAAATGATTAAAGAAGATTCATGCCCTGCACTGTATGAGTTATTGCCAGATAGTTCCCTGATGAGCTAAGTTAATAAAGTTGCAGCCTAATTGAACCCCACTACTTGCATCTTGCTTTTCTTCCCGTGTGTTTGGAACTATGTGAATTTGCAGCTCCACTGTCACTCTTAGCTTTGGAAATGGGAAGTACTGGTAGGTCTGAGCTGTTCCATCTGTTTTTCTTGAATTAGCTCAATGTGGCCTACAGCTAAAGTTGAGTGTGAGTGATGTTTGGGGCTGCTGGGGACTATACTTGTTTATGCTAGAAGAATCCCAAATAAGTTAAAGCAAAATTTCAAAAAGTGAGGCTGCAAAAGTCAGGAAAGACTTGTCTAAAAAAACTATCTGAAAAATTCAATTGTCCTCTGAACAGTTATTGTGCCACATTTTGGGACTAAATTCAGACCTTACAATCTATCAGTAAAGTGTAAAACAGACAGATTTTAGTCCTCCTTTAAGTGCAAACCTCAACACAGCCTTAGCTATAGTATTGCTACAAATGGCTGTGTAATTCAGATGCACTTTTTCCTGAGCACCCTGAGATTCAGTGTTAAGGTTTTGGAATTTCATTGAACTTTACAATATTACTCCCATAAGGGTCTTCAAATATTACAAGACTTTCTCTATAAAGAATATCAGGAATTAGTAAACTGCAAAAAGAATGATAGATAATTTGACAAACAAGGACCTTGTGTAAGAAAAAGATTTTCCTAGGTAGCTAGGGTTCTTAATAGTTAACTTATCATGTAAGTTACAAAAACTACTTATGGATGTCTGCATCACTGGAGCTGCATTGGCATAGTAATTACTCTTACAAACCAAATGATGTGTCTGCTCATTCCTGCATGTTCTGTGTCAATCTCATAGCTTTGCAAAGTGCATTGCTATACTTTTTTTATAATAAGAATTGTACACAACCAAATTCTACCATATGGCTCAGTATAACACCAAGTTAACATTACATAAAACAATTTCACAAAAGATCCCTTTTGAAAAAAGCCCATGTTCTTTTCTAAAGAATTAATTTCCATTGCAGTGATCAAACTGTAGCTGATTATAGCATGTAACTGAATCATTGCTGCTAAACATACTGCTGTTGCGCAAGACATAGTAAAAGTGTCAGCTAGGTAACTGGAACGTGCCTGTAGAGACAATGCAGTATAGTTGTAGCTGTGACAGTCCCAAGATATTAGAGAGACAAGGTGGGCGAGGTACCTTTCCCAGACCTGAAGAAGAGCTGTGTGTGGTTCAAAAGCTTGTCTCTCTCACCTACAGAAATTAGTCCAATAAAAGATATTACCTCACCAACCTTGTCTCTGTAGAGACAATAACAGTTCGCAGTTAACTCATGAATCATTGTCTCGCTAAAATATTCCAAAACACATTTTTCAAGAATTAAAATTGTACACATAAATTCTTGAATCTGAGATTATTAGATTTGTCTTCAGCCTCTTGTCTATGTTTCTCACTAAATTCTAGACAATTTCATCTTCAATTCAAGATTAAATTCCTCAATAAATCCTCATTAAATTCTAGTGTTTCACTGGCATTCCTAATTTAGTTCTAGTCTAAAATTAGGAAAATATATTTCCATCTTCTAGGGCCAGTGGGCTGTTACAATTTAAGATACATATGCATTCAAAGCACTTTGATTTTGTGATTAAGAAAAATTTGCTTCTTCCTCTCCAGAGAAATGCCAGACTTCTTGAATATAATTCAGACATGGAAAATATAGGAGTATTGATGAATTGTTTAATAAAGTTAGTTTAATACACACATATGAAAGTGGTTGCTGGCAAAGACAGATTTATGGCATTCTTCTCATGAACATGGAAACATGAGCATCAACAAGGACTTTTTCAGTTATCTTAAAACAAATACTTTATTAATATTTATTATTTTATATCTTGGTAGTTCCTAAACTGTGCAAAGACCTCTACGTGCTGAGGTAGGCAGAACCTGCCCCAAAGAGCATAACATTTAGGAAGACAATGGAACAGGGGGGCGGGAAGAGAAATGTAGAAAAAAGGCTCAGTACAATGTACATTTAAGTCTACTGGAGTTTTTCCATGTACTTTAATGAGCACTGGGTCAGGCACAAAAAGATCAGGGTGATGACAGAATCATGTCTTGTTAGTTGCATTGAATTCTTCTCTGACCATCCTCCCTTCAGCGTTTAACCCTCATGTATTGCTTAGGGAAATCTCCAACTTAATTTCCAGTGTCATTATGCCCCTGTGTATTTACACTCAATGCCTTCCATCAGCATAGATGAGCAATTTTTCTCATAAGATACATAAAGCAAGTGACTTAGGTAGCTTCCTGCCAACATTACAGAAGTAGTTCTTCAGGAGGGATTAAAGTGAGGTTAAATGGCTTTGCAGACCAGTACAAGAAGGGCTTTCCATGCATAAGGGGGTGTTGTAAAAGAAAGATTGGAGGAAGTTGTGTTAGAAGCAGAGAACTGGGTAGTTGTGCCATAGTCAACAACTTTTAAAGTATTGTACTTATTCTACTATTGCAGTGTGTCTTCCTTCAGCACTCATGTTACTCTCATTTGTAGAATTTCTAAGTTTGTTTTCAGTTATTTTTAAGCGTGTTGTTTTGGGGCTCAGTCCTACAAGACCTACAGGTACAGTAAAGTCTGCACACAGAGGACTTGCAAGATCAGGTCCTTTATTTGCATTTCAGATGCCCTCGAATTTAACAAGAATGCTAAAACCTCCCTCCAGATGCAAGCTGTAGGCCCTATTTTTCCTCCTCAATGTGTATTGCACAAGAAGGAAAAAACAGATTGCTTTTTCTCTCCATTAAGGTTTCTGACTGAATCTGGAGAGAGCTGATGATTTACAGGAACCCACTTAAGCAGAATGATTCACAGGAACCCAAAACAAGCAACACTTTTGGTTCGGTCACAGTTTATTTGATCTTGGGTGAATACAAAAAGAATTAAAACGTCACTAAAGTCATGTAGTATCTCTAGGTTTCTCAGGTAGCACCTGCCCATACCTAGCCTTTCTTGAACTAACTTCAATAACAAGCAGGAAGAACTGTACACACAAATATTCTGTAACTTGTTCTATAGAGAGAAATAGTATTACGGGAGTTCTGTTATTCATTCAAATATATTACAGCTTCCTCTAACTTCCTTTACAGTCAGATGACATAAAATACTTGAATAACATTATTTCATAGGTGGATGTTGAATGTTCTGCTCAATAAATGGTACTATAAACACAGTCTAAATTATTTAACTAACAAATAATCTTGAAGATGGATGGGTAAATGTCTCTCTACCTGGGTAACCTTTTTTTGAAAAAGTTCCTGGATGATCTTTTTTCATTGTGGGGTGCAATTTCGTAAGTCTGCTGAACTAGGGCATCTATAGTCAACTCAGGGGTACTGGTGGGTAATGGAGCTATGACAATTTAAAATAGTTGAGGCTCTGTCCTCTTTAATTAGTTATCACTCTCCTTCCCATCATGAGGGAGAAACTTGTAGAAGTCTCTTCAGTTTTGTCTTGTAACTCAGGCCTCTGTGGCTCTGCCATGCAATGAATCTGTATGACTGCACCAGTGTTAGGCCTGGTCTACACTGGGGGGGGGGGGTTCGATCTAAGGTACACAACTTCAGCTACGCGAATAGCTGAAGTCAAAGTACCTTAGTTCGAATTACTTACCCGTCCTCACGGCGCGGGATCGACGTCCGCGGCTCCCCCGTCGACTCCGCCACCGCCGTTCGCGGTGGTGGAGTTCCGGAGTCGACGGGAGCACGTTCGGAGTTCGATATATTGCGCCTAGATGAGACGCGATATATTGAACTCCGAGAAATCGATTGCTACCTGGGTAGTGAAGACGTACCCTTAGTCTTTGGCCTCTGTGTCCTTTACTGTGTACAATACAGGATTTAACTGTGGCTGGACAAGTTGCTTAGGACCAAATTTGGTCTCTGTGGACATCTCTTGCCCAAATAAAATGTACATAAGATGGCAGCTTGTTTTACTTGGTTCTTATAAAGTGATTCTCGTTTCAGTAGTTCCAGTCATGAATGAAGGTGAATTAGCTCTTAATTAAAGAAAATTATAAAAAGATTGCAGGCATAACAAAAGTGTGTCCACTTTTACAAACAATGGGTTTGATTTGAGGTGTAGGAGCTGTGGTAAGAGAGGAGATGTGGCTTATGTTTGTCAAGCACCACATCAGAGAATAGAGTTCAGTGAAAGATAAGTCTATGCCTGCTGTGGTAGAGATTCCCAGATGCAGAAACCCACTCACACATGCTAGGAAACATTCTGTTGTGGGGTAGAAGGGAGAGGAGGGAACCCTTTGGGCTGCTTACTCTAAAGAGGCAGGGCTAATGCTACAGAAAACCAAGAGCAAAACAATACATGGTTTGGTCTTCTCCAGGTTGGGAGGAAGTGGAGAGATGTTTCTCCCTAAAGCAGCAGGCTCCTTCCATCCTATTTGCCTTTCTATCTACTCCTTAATGATTGAAACCAATTGTTGCAGCATCCTGCTCCTTGATAACTACATTTATCCTACATTTCCTCTCATTCTGGAGTGCACAGCCTGTTTTATAAGGAAACTAGAACGTGGGGAAACATCAGCCTAATGGCATCTCTGTTGGACCCAAAGGTTCTGTAATGCCCGGCACTACTGTCCATTTCAAGATGACTAGTGATTTTATAAACATTTATAGTACATAGTAAGTGGGATTCATCAGCTCAAGGTTGATATGAGAACAATATGCTGTACACATGAGAGTAGAGACTGATACCGGTGCTGGCTGCCATAAATGTAAGTTCTCTAAAGATGCACAAAAGAAAACTTGCTAATGTTACACTAAGAAAAACAGAAGTAGTGTTGAAAAATGATAGTCAAGTTGAGATCAAAGTTTTATGATGCTTTCTGGTAAATATAAAGTACAAGAGTACTTATTTCCTGACTGTTACCATTAATTTTCAAAAGAAAATGGTCCTTAACTAATTGCTGTAAGTGGCTTAACAAGATAAACCTGATTGGAGCACTGATTACTATATATGGGATCTAATGACCATATTAAAAACAAAAACAAACAAAAAAAAACCCTCTGATGAAAACATGGTTTAGTGAAAGGCATAACAGCAGTAGAAATGTCATTCCTAAATTTCTTAAAGTTTAGCTGGTGCTTTATGTTTTCTTAGAACCTATAGAAAGGGGCTTAGAAGAATTGCAGAAAGATGGAATCACTTCAGCTGCTGAGTTTAGTGAAAGGGCTGCACCAGTTGTACATTCCTAATGAAAACACAGGGATTTTGGAAGGCTATGAAGTCATTTACCTTCTGGTTAGACAAACCTGACCTGGAATTTTGTATTGTTTTGAACTGGCAGGATAGTGAAGTTATTCCAGCATGGCTTGTCTCCAGCATAACACCTATCAGTATTAGAGGCAGATTCTTAAGTACATAGGAATTACCACACAGGATCGAACCTGAAGTTCATTTAGTTCAGTATTCTGTCTCCAGCAGAGTCCAGTACCAGAAACTTCAGAGAACATAAGATAAGAATGCCCATACTGGGTCAGATCAATGGTCCATCTAGCCAGGTATTCTGTCTTCTGACCATTGCCAGTGCCAGATGCTTTAGAGGGAATGAACAAAACAGGGAAGTTATTGAGTGATCCATCCCCTGTTGGCCAGTCCTAGCTTCTGACTGTTGGAGATTAGGGACACCGAGAGCATGGGGTAGTGTCCCTGAATAGCATGTCTAATAGCCATTGATGGACCTATCCTGTATGAACTTAAAAACTTGGCAGCAGTTGTAACTGGAGCTGGTTTGAAGATGTGAACCCAGGATGAAACGGCCTGGATTTACTTTTGGAAATCAGGCTGCTGACATAATTATTTTTGTTATTTTATTTTAATCTTGTTGTTTTCATGAATTAAAGGTACTTTGATTTATTAAAAAGGTGTCAAGTTTACCAAACTTAACCAAAATTATCCTTATGGGCACAGATTTAGTTGATGATCAATCCCTTATATGTAAAGTGGAGTTACCGGTCTAAAGAATACTCAGATTATTGTGACCATAATGTCATTGGTCAACTACGAAACTTGATTATACATCTAAAGAAAATAAGCTTTCCAATAGCGTTCAGCATGCACTGCAACTCTGAACGGGCAATGACAAGTTTTAGTGTACTCAACATTCATATCCACATTCATTCCAAATTCCCAAATGATAAAAGTGGGATATGTATGCATTTTATGGTAGATAGACTAATGAAGGAAGGTGGAATGATGATTCAAAGGGTATGATTCTCCTTTTCCTCACACTAGTGTAAATAGGGAATATCTCCATTTCCTTCATTGAAATCATATAGGTCTGGTCTAAACAGAGTTCCACTGTTTATCTAAAGGTGTGGTTTTATTTAAATAGATTTGGTTAAATAATTTTGTTATGCAACTTTGTGTGTGGACACTCTTTTATATTGATTTAAATCGGGTTTATATTAGTTTAGCTTGTGCCAGTAAATTTACAAGGGCAAGCTAAACTGATAATAAGCAGTTTTTAAATATGTGCATCCACAAAGAGGTTTGCACTGTTTTAACTTAACAAGTTTAACTAAATTGGTGCAAGTTTGTGTGACGACAAGCCCATAGTTACACTAAACTGGTGTAAGTGAGAGGAGAATCAGGCTTAAATATATAGGCAGAGCAATATTATAAGTTGGTATAATTTTAATAGGGTTTTTGACTTTTCATTATACTCTGTGACTTGCCTGTATAATCCTGTTATAGTTTGATATATATGTGCAGTTCATGTACATTACCAGCTCCATCTATAATTCACTTCTCCCTGAGGAAGACATAGTAGCTGAAACAGTGGAGCGAGCAGATGAACAGACCTTTATATTTAATATGAGACATAATGCTGACATTGTTAAGAACTCCTGTACTTTAAGATCTTATTCCAAACACCTACAGGATTTAGACAATAATGAAAAAGTTTCCAGTTACCAGGTCCTGGCTTTATATATCTGATAAGAAAATACACCATTGCTTCAAGGTCAAAAGAAAGAATGCTTTTATTTCCACAAGAGAATGTATTTCTAATCTCCTCCTTTCTTTCTTATAAACACAAAAACACCTATTGAGTCAGAATCTTTCATAAAAGAAACCCATACTTACAAAATCCCTCTATATAGTCAGCTAGTCTAACTGCAGCCAATAAAGCCATTTTTTTCTGTTTTGTGCAGTTGGCTGAAATAGATATTAAGCATCACTTGCAACATTCACTTACAAGATGGTACTACAGTACTTGTCTGTCTTTTTAAACAATCTTCTTTTCTGCCAAATTATATACTGGCTTGGAAAATATTCTACAGGAAACTCATAAAGGAATTGTGACAAGTTTAAAATGAAAGATGATGTTCTGACACCCTATTTCATGGAGGTTTATTTGACACAGTACACTATATGGACTCATTTTTTTCAGGTATTATGAATTTGGAGAATTTGAATCATGTTTTTTCAATATTGGATATTGTGATAATCCACTTTACCTTAAAGTATTCTGTGACATTGCACTCCATATGTTTTATGGAAATATGTTTATAAGTGTGAATATGATGTAACTGGAACATGCTTTATGGAAAAGTTCTCTTGTAAGGTATCATTACAAAGCTTATAAACTACTGAGTGTGTTCATCCTATTTGTATGAATGTATCATTCTTGTATCTGAAGCTAGAAATATGAAGTATTACTCTGAAGTCCTATTGTAACTATGCAAAGTGTGGGCCATTAATGGTGGCTTAGGATCTTGATGGCTCCCATTAACTAGAACAATTGGTTGTAAATGGCTCCGTTTACCTGTAAGCCTTCTTGTGTTCCCATGAGTCAGGCCAGAAAGAAATGAGGCTTGGGATCACACAGGACATGTGACCATGTCACCTGGTACTGGAATCCATCTTAAACCTGGTGCTTTTCCATTTAGAAGGTGGGGTAGGGTGATCAGATGTCCTGATTTTATAGGGACAGTCCCAATTTTTGGGTCTTTTTCTTATACCGGTTCCAATTTTTCACATTTGCTGTCTGGTCACCCTAAGGATGGGTGGGGACCCAGAGAGACAAAAGAGTTCCACCTTGTGCCAAAGCTATAAAAGGGGATGGAACAGAATAAAGGGGGCTGCCAGTCATGAGAAATCCCCTAGTTACCACCTGAGCTGGAACTAACAAGGTCTGTACCAGGGGAAAGGATTGGACCCAGACTAAGGTGTCTAGTATGTGAAAGAAACTTATTGGAACATCTCTGAGGGTGAGGTTTACCTGTATTCAGTTTCTTAAATGTATTAGGCTTAGATTTGCGTGTTTTGTTTTATTTCGCTTAGTAACTTACTTTGTTCTCTCTGTTATTATTTAAAACCACTTAAATCCTACTTTTTATATTTAATAAAATCACTTTTGTTTATTAGTAAACCCAGAGTAAGTGATTAATACCTGGGGGAGTAAACAGCTGTGCATATCTCTCTATCAGTGTTATAGAAGGTGGACAATTTATGAGTTTACCCTGTATAAGATTTATACAGAGTAAAATGAATTTATTTGGGGTTTGGATCCCACTGAGAGCTGGGAGTCTCGGCACTGGGGAAAGGAGACTTGGTGAGCAGTTTTTGGTTAAAGTCTGCAGCTTTGGGGCATGGACTAGGCCTGAGTCTGTGTTGCAGCAGACTAGCATGTCTGGCTCAATAAGGCAGGGTTCTGGAGTCCCAAGCTGGCAGGGAAAATGGGCTCAGAGGTAATTCCAGCACGTCAGGTGACAGTCCCAAGGGGGTCTCTGTGACTGAACCTGTCACATATTCCTATTCACTTTGCTTACAGTCTGTGGCTCCAATGCTACAATATGATCCATATAGGCAGAACTTTATGCCTTCCACAAAGCTTTATTAACATCAGCGGGACTGTGTATGCTTGCAGAGGTCTGGCTCTGCAGTTCATACTGCATAACTGGAGGATTTTCCCATAGACTTCTTTATGGCAAATTTTAGGAAAATGAACCTGCCCAGCAGAGGTAGCTGTCCATGGAGTGGGGCTATTTTATTGTAGATAATTGACTCTCTGCCTGTCCTGTTTTCCTGAAAGTGAGCTACCTAAAGGATAACAATAATTGGAACATAAAGTAGGTATATCATGCTCTATCACAACACTTAAAGACCATTTAGTTTACTCAGATTTACTAGATATTGCAATTTTATCCAGCCAAATTATAACTAATATAAAGTTTGTCCAGAATTTAACCTGTATTTAGGGGATTAACTGACTTGTACTCCATTTAAAAGTACTTTTCATAACATAGTTTATAGAATTTCATGTTCAAAAAACATTAATTAAATGCTAATGTGAATCTGTTCCGATCTGGTTCGATAGTCTGGAATTGATGATTATTACAGTGAAAAATCTATCTTCCTCCTCCAACAAATTTAAAAAGCACTTTAAGTATAATAAGATTTTCCCTCAAGTAAAGACTTGCTTAAGAATTCAGCAGGATATTTCAAATAAAATAAAAGTTGATTTTAAAATGCCTTGAAGAGGTCAGATGTTCTCTCTCTTTTTCACTCATCTTCTTGGTATTTATGAAGTGGAAATCACTGTTATATCTATACATTAATTACATATTTTAAAATCAAAATAAAACTTACTATATAGGATTCTAGCTACTTTTACTTAAAGATAGAAATACCAGATTGTTCTTTATCTCTGTCATTACAGGAAGGCCTTCTCGAATAAATGGATCTTATATCACACTCTGAATTCAACTCTAGGCCATTCAGACCTTTGAAGACTAGAACCAGGGTTCAGAATTGAATGAGGAATCAATGAATTGTTTGGAACACTGGAGTGATGTATTTTTGCCAGAGTTTCTTGATCAAAAGACTGGCTGTTACTTTTTGAGCAAGTTGAAAGATACCAGATCCTGAGCTAGCATAAATCACCATAGCTTCATAGAAGTCAGCAGTGGCTTGCTGATTCATAGCAGCCCAGCATCTGACACACATACTCCACTTATTAACTAACGTATGTCAAAAATAGTTCACCTAAAGAATTGATTGTGTAGTGCAATTTCCTCGACCATGTCAGGGTTTCTTAATCATGTCATTTGTTCTTTCAAACTAAGCTTTAAATCTTTTTACCAGTGTCTTACAATTATATTTTTAGCAATCCTAATACTTACATTTACCCATATCAGACATGCTTTATCTAATCCTTGTTGTTTATACCGATGATGTAATTCAGACACTATTCAGAAATAATATAGTATTGTAGGTCTTATGTGGCTAATTTTCCAAAGTATAGAGTCCCATCATCTTTTTAAAGGGGCCATCAAGGGTTGACCTTACATATACAGATGTCATGGCAGTGAGCATGGAAAACATAGAAAGAGGGATATTGTGGGGGTGGGGAGGAGAAGCTACTGAGGAGGTAGGAAAATCAAGGCTATTAGTTCTTATATAGCAATTTCAGGTATTTTAATAATACAATTTATTTCCTGATATGTATTTTGAGTCTATTCAAGTCAATGAAATACCATTCATTTACCATGTTCATTGATAAATGTTTTCCAAAAGTACTTTCACTTGTCCAATAATTATCCATCATTTGTCTTTTTTTTTTTTTAAATTCACACTGTGATTTTATTTTGGGGCTTTTAGATGAACCACACATTTATCACCAAAAAACTGTTCTGGATGAAAACCTACATAGTCTTTGTTCTGTATTTTAATTTACTCAGCCTATCTATACTCCCACACACACAAAAACCAAACCAAACCAAAACAAACACAAAAAAGTACCCTGCTACTTATTTAAAATATATAGGCTAAGAGTAAAAAAGGTGACTAAAACTCAGAGCTGGATCTTTAAACAAACAATTGAATGGAGAATTTATCCTTTGACTCTTAGTTGTTTAGAAAACACAGTGATAATTTTGATATTTGATCAGCCATCTACAAAACATGGCCACACTGAGTTAGAGGAAGAGTGAAGAGATGGAAATACAGAAAATTGGAATAATGGTGAAACTGAACATAAATGGAAGTAAGAGTTGAATAGCAGACAGGAGGATTTAATACAGAGTAGATAGTGAGGCAGAGACTGAGAAGGTGAGGGTCAGAAACCCATCACTGGCCATTATGACAGGCTAGGATGTGAAAGGAATAGCTGAGGAAGTCTGAGAAAAATGTGTGTCAGGTTTAATGGAAGCTTCCACTTCCAGGAATGCTAACTGTTGGGAGGAACTGGTGAAAGGAACCAAAGAGACTTCAGCATCCACAGAGCCATTCCTGCTGCTGCAGTTGCCACTCCAAAGATTCAGAGGTGTGAATATCTGAATATTTTCCAAACCAGAAGTCCTGACAACTAGAGGGTTAAAGACTGGTGAGATTTCCATCCCTTCCTCCCCCCATTATCTTGAAAATGCTTGAAAGTAACTAAGTTTAATGGAAGCTGTTCTGAAAGGTTTCTGCCCAAGAAGTGGGATTACACTTCATTCCAATTTGGATCTAGGTTCAATTTCCATGAAAAGATTATGTTCTGGGTTACATCTGTAATACTGATATGCAGTGCAAAGATTAAAGATAAAGCATGATGCTCACTGACAAAATAGAGATGTATTTTGTTTGAGACAAGATTTGCTCATGCCCCCTTAGCCTGCTGAATGGAGCAAAGGTGATGGCCATTCCTTTGTTTTAACTCCATTTTTAGATATACTGGTTTTTGCCCAATGTCTATAGATTGTTCCAAATCTATAGGACCCTACCAAATTCATGATCCATTTTGGTCAATTTCATGATCACTGGATTTAAAAATAATAAATTTCATTATTTCAGCTATTTAAATCTGAAATTTCATGGAGGTGTAATTGTAGGGGTCCTTACCCAAAAAGGAGTTGTGGGGGGGTTTGCAGTGTTATTGTAGGCAGTGTTGCAGTACTGCTACCCTTACTTCTGTGCGGCTGCTGGCAGTGGCGCTGCCTTCAGAGCTGGGCAGCTGGAGAGCGGTGGCTGCTGGCCAGAAGCTGAGCTCTGAAGGCAGAGCCACCTCCAGCAGCAGCGCAGAAGTAAGGATGGCATGGTATGGTATTGCCATCTTTACTTCTGTCTGCAGAGCTGGGCCGTCAGTTAGCAGCCACCACTCTCCAGCCACCCAGCTCTGAAGGCAGCAGCGCAGGAGTAAGGGTAGCATGGTATGGTATTGCCATCCTTCTTTCTGCACTACTGCTGGCGGGGTGCTGCCTTCAAAGCTGGGTGCCCAGCCAACAGCTGCCGCTCTCTGGCTGTGCCACTCTGAAGACAACACAGAAGTAAGGGTGGCAATACTGCAACCCTTCTAAAATAACCTTGCGACCCCCTGCAACTCCCTTTGGGTCAGGACCCCCAATTTGAGAAATGCTGGTTTCCCCCATGAAATATGTATAGTATAGGGTAAAAACACACACAAGTTCAAATTTCACAGGGAGAGACCAGATTTCATGGGCCGTGGTGTGTTTTTTGTGGCCGAGAATTTGATAGGGCCCTACAAATCTATCTTCACATAGCAGAGGTCCTTACTTCATGTAATTTGGACATACATGCACGAAGCACACAAACGAGCCCCAAATACATAAAATCGGTACAAATACAAGAAATTGAATTAAGACTAAATCCTCAGGGCCTCCTGTAGAGCCCAATACCGGAACCTTTATTTGAAGAGGAAGATACAGCCCAAAGTTAGGGTGGCAAAACTGGGGCCTTATTTTTTTACTCAGTCCTTACTTAGACAAGCTTCCATTCACTGCAGTGGAAGTCAGTGAGTCCTTCCAGATGAGGAACAATATATGGAACAATAAGAAAAAAAGCAGTAAAGTTACATTTCAGGATTTATTAGCTTCTAAACTAATGAATTTCAGTAGAGACTGGTGATTAATCTGCAAATATGAATCTTGGCACAAGGGGCAGAGTTAGTCAGGAAAGCAGCATGAAAGCAAATGTCACTGATACATTGTAAAATACACTCAAGCTATGTCTAAGAAGTAGTAGTGACTCTTTGGACAGCTATTTGTGAATTCCTATTTCAGGGTATGTCATGCAAATAAATAATAATAAAACTGGGTTTTCAACTGACTTCACATTATTTCAATCTCTCTTTCTTAGTAATAGGAGGAGCTGGATAGTCCTCCTGTGTGGTGTTCTCACCCAAATAGGCTTTACCTGTGTTTTCTCTATTTGGAAATAATGGGAATAAAGAATCAATCCTGCAGATTTGTTATAGACAAACTGAAATTACAAAAAAGGGATATTGTTTCTTATCATTCTAAGTACAACTATTCCTGTAAAATAAGAGGGTCAACATGATGCAACAGAACTCCTGGGTTCTATACAAGAATATACAAAGCCAATATAGTAAGGAAAACTTCAGATTAGCTTTGCTATTTAGCTATTCATATAGTAGCTAGTCGCCTAGTATTCTCTGTGTAACAATGAAAATCCCGACCCTGTTGATAAAAATAGATTGATGTATACTCCCTTGCCCCATTTTCTGGTGGTGTAGGTTGTGTACACTTTGCTTGTCTGGTAGCATTTTTTGTTGGACTTTCTGGGATGAATATGTTAGAACCTAAAGTGAGATGGCCAAGTGTTAGTTTAATGAAGTGGTTGTATTCTTGTGCTCCACCTAACTCCAGCTGCACATTTTCCATTGATGTATCCAAGGGAGTATTGAATGACATGAAAAAGCTTCATATGTAGGAACTGGCAAGGTGAGTAAGTAAGTTACAGGCTTATATAGTGTAGGAGGAGAAAATCACCCCCGCCCCCAAATCTATGTGCAATAAAGGATCTATTTCAATTATTCAGACTTTCATTGTAAAGGTTATTATCACTGACACCAAATGTCTAGTATCTTTCAGATGTGAAGATGACAGTAAGAGTCTTGGCTATCAGAGGCATATAATGATTGGGACTTCGGAACATGGAGACTTTGGAACTAGTCAGAGGCTATGTTTGTATTCACATCTCCAGTGATGCTTTAAAAGGCTATGAGATTTGTATGCATGAAATATTAAAAGTGTCAACAATTCTACTGCAGAGGAGTAATATTGTCCTCAGCATCATGGCACTATTCACAAGTGTGTCAAGATATTTAAAATAAAACTTTGCTTTTTTGCTCTAACCGTCTTTGTTTTTTCTGTAATTGTTCCTCACAGAAACATCTTGGAGATGCTGGTTTTGATGGAAGAATTTGTTCCCCTCTTATTTTCTCCTAGCATAGCCATGCTTTACTGGAAAGGATTAACTGTGAGCATATTTATTTTGGCTTCATAATTAATGATTTCAGAAAAGGATTACACATATATGAGTAACAATAGCATTTACAGCTACGGGCCCTGATTCTTAGCCAATTGGAGTCGATGGAAGTCTTTCCATTGACTTCAGTGGGCTTTGATTCAAGCCTATAATCTTGAGCATAACATTACTAAAGTTATCAATTATTATGTGTCAGGATAGCTGATCGGCAGATGGGGACTGAAAAATTCTCCTAACAATGTAATAATATTGTACATTTGGGTAGATTATAGGAGTTACCTTTTGAAACATATCTCACTGACCACTGGAAGACAGAACAATAGGCTAGAAGGACCATTGGCCTCTTACAATATAGCAGTTCCTACATCCTTAAAGTGGGCAAAGCAGCAGATATTCAAGAATTCCATCTGCCTATGTCTTCCATGCATTGGCAACAGTCCGACCAGACCCTGTTACATCAGTTCAAATAGGATTTTGCTCTGCTCTAAAAATAGAGTGTATCTATGGTGACGTGAGCTGCAGGATGGGGTAGTCACCCTGAGTATGTACCCAGGGTCTCTGATGGTCACATACTAGGGGCAGCTAGCCCATCCCACTGTTCATGTTGCCCCAACTACATTCTATTCTTAGCACACTAGCTCAATGAAACCTAGCACAAGCATATTTCCTCAAGCTGGGAATTGTACTCCTAGCTCCAAGTGCAGACCTACCCAAAGAACGAGGGAACCAAGGCTTGGTAGAGAGAGAGAAGGTGTTTGGATGTTTTAAGAAGGTTTGGACAAACATCTGAATTTATGGATGCTTGCAGAGGTTTATGGAGCTCTGAGTCAATTTCAGCCTGTAAGGTGAATTTTCCATGGTCTTTTCCTTTTCTTGGCTATCATCTTGAAACGGTGAGTTGCCATCTGGCAGACACAGCAGACTGGAGATTGTGGAGGACAATATAGTCCAGTGATTCTCAATCTTTTGTACTGGCGACCCCTTTCACATAGCAAGCCTCTGAGTGTGACCCCCCTTTTTTATATATTTAACACCATTATAAATGCTGGAGGCAAAGCGGGATTTGGGGTGGAAGCTGACAACTCGTGACCCCCCACATAATAACCTCATGACCTCTTGAGGGGTCCCGACCCCAGTTTGAGAACCCCTGATATAGTCCTAATATGATGTAGGCTCAAACTGTGTTTGCATTTCTTTCAGATACATGCTGCAGTAATGGGAAGCCATGCATAGTCTCTCCCTGTCCTTCAGTACAGTCACATGAGTGTGAATAATTTTCAGTTTTTGATTAATATTTCCAGAATGGGTTCAAGCAGTTTGACATATATCTCCATTAGAGAAAGGGATGGGCTCAAGCCACAGAATTTAGATTAAGATATAGATTTTGAACCATCCAAAATTTCAGAATTGCACATATTCAACATACCTATAGATATAAAATGTTGGGATTTCCAGGGATTGAGTTTGTCATGCTGAAAAACTCAGAGGTCAACTGTAAAATTCAAATCAGGGTTCAGATTCCGAAACACCCCTCTTCCTCAAACTTTTGTGAATGTTTGGATCCATGGTTTTGGTTTGTGCCAATCTCTAGTTATAATCATTGTGTCTGTCCTGTGGGAGCTGTAAATTCTTTGAGGATCTGCATGTATTATTCCAAGTCATGGCTGTTGTGATTTTTTTTCTGCCAAGCTGTTAATCGTTTAAATGGAAAGAAGTGAGTGCTTTCTCTTTGAATCTCAGTGGCTAAAAGTTGCCTTTCTCTTAAAAGAACACACAAGTTTGCCCAGTTCTTCAGGATATTGGCCCAGTTCTCAGTCAAAGGAATTTCTTGTAGTCCTCTAGCATTCTTCACCATGTTTCTCTCTGATGCCAATATATGTTGTTCACATAAGGAGTTCTGCCATTCTATTCTTGTATTAACAGCTTCAAGGCTCTGATGTTTCAAACAACACTAAATGAGACTTTAACCAATGCCAGGACTGCTGTCTAAAAACCTAAGGCCAACTGATTTGCAAAGAATTAGTGATCCGGTGCTAAATAGGGTAGTATAACAAGCAAAGGCCCTCTGGAAATCACTATTTATTTAACAGGAAAATGTGATTAGTTAAAGATTGTAGCTTCTGTCCCAACCTGATTTCTAATTAACCTGAACAAAGGCACCTCAAGAAAATAACAAAGTGTTTAATGAAGGCGCCTTCCTCTTGTGGCAGGAGACTTACTGAAATTTGCAGTGACTTTTTAAACTATAGCTTATGTTTTATAAGCAAATTCAAAAGGAATGCATATCTGAAGGGTCATGAGTATTGCTCTCCACAACTATTCAGGGCAATTTAGTTATTTTTAAAAGACTGTTGGCTATTTTAGTTCAAGTGTACAGTGAAATAAGACAATAACTCCCAAAGGACCTGAACCCACTTAACTGACAGTGAAGACGACAGGAACTGAGGGTGGATAGCATCTTCCAGGCAGGGGTCACTACGTCCTAGCATGGGACCCACGCTCCATAAATCAACTGCAATTGAATTATTTTAAATATTTTAAATATTACGTTCAATGGGTCTTTGTCTTCGTTCACCTACCTTCTATTGACCACAGTGAAGTTACCACTGACTTATACCTGTGTAAGGGAGAGGAGGATCAGACCCATTTGTATCTAGAGTATAGTTATATTTGGGCCAAAATCTCCTCTCATTTATACCAGTGAGAATCTGGAGAAATGAGACTTACGCTAGTAAAAATGCAGACAGAATTTAGATGCAGATGGTGTGATAGAATCTATTATCCCTTCTACATGCATATACATTTGGAGTAAGTAAAAGATGAAGAGAGTAGGTCCTCTAACTGGTAGGGAAGGAGAGCTAATAACTGATGACATCAAGAAAGTTAAGGTGCTTAATGTGCTATTTTGAGGTGCTTAATGCCTATGACATGTCCAAATTATCTTAATTCCATACAACCTGTCTCAGAAAAATCCTCGATATCTTTTGGCCCAGAACAACCTCAAACCAAGATCTATTGACAGAGTGCAGCCAAGAGGATATGAGCACCATCATTGCCAGGAGGCAGTGAAGATGGATTGGTCATGTGCTTCGGATGGAAACTGATTCTGTCACCAGAGTAGCAATAAGAGCTGTGGAAGCCGAGCTGAAAAACCTGGGGCACAGCTGGAGAACCATTGAAAGACTTGCTAGAAACAGGCAGGAGTGGAGGAATTTTGTTGCTGCCCTAAACGCCAGAGGCATAATGGGAACATGATAATGATGTATGCCTATTTTGCGTCACTATTCACTAAAAAGGTTAATGATGACCAAATATGGAACACACAGTTAATATTGACAACAACAGAGAAGGAATGCAAGCCAAAATAGGAAAGAACAGGTTAAAGAATATTTAGATAAATTAGGTGTGTTCAAGTCAGTAGTGCCAGATGAAATTCATCCTAAGGTACTAGCTGATGCAATCTTGGAGCCATTAGCAATTATCTTTGAGAACTCTCCAGGAAAATGTTACCTCAGTCCTTCCCAGCCCCAGAGGCACCCCAAGAAAAACCCAGCTAGCTCCCAGAGGCCGAGGCCAAGAGGAGGCAGCCCCCTTCCTCAAGGCCGGGCCTCTTTCCTCCCTTCCCTCCCTCTCAGGCTGAGCTCATTCTCCTGCCCTCTCTCTGCCCTCCCTGCCAGCAGCTTCCTGCCTCTCTCAGCCTTCCCTTCTCCCTTCCTCCTTCCTCCCCCAGCTCTGGTCTCTCCCCTGCCCCAGGTCTGGCTCCTTCCCTCTTTCTGCCCCTCTCCTCTTGCTGCTTCCTAACCCACCTTAACCTGCTACCCCCCTCTGCTGGCCTGAATTTTTCCTGCCTCCCCTGCTCCTCCTGGCCCTAATTGGCCTTTGCTACATACCTGCCCCTACCCCATTTTACAATCATCCCAGCAACACCGCCTGACATTGCCCCACATGACAGGCACAATGTGGGCATTGACAGGATTCCCACCGACCCACCGTGACGTTGTTGTTGAATCCCTTGAAAGGAACCATCCAGAAAGCCGGCTTGTTCTTGTGCATTCTGACCCACATCCATTGCAGCGGTCCGTGACGCCTTGTTCATTCCCATCCAATCCAGTGCATGGCCCGGCGACCCATTTTTCCCAAACATTCTTCCAGCTTAGGCCTGAGACGGATCGCGCGTTCTTCTTTCTTCCGACCATTTGTTCTACCCTTCCCTCAGGGCCTTCCCATCTCTTTCCCCACCATTGAGAACTCCCCTGCCCAGAGGCCCCTCGTCCCTCCTGTAGGTGTCTGGGCTGCCCTCTTCTGGGTCAGTCCGCCACAGGATGGGGCAGACCCCCAAAGGGTCCGCCCCCGGCCAGCGGGCGGCAGAGCAGGGGCCCATCCACTGCAAAGGCCCGGTGGGGGCATGCCCCCTTCATAAGGGGCATGCCCTGGTGGCAAAGGCCCCTGCGGGGTGGCCCTGTACCCCGCCTATAGGGTGCCACCCAGCCTTTTGAGTTGAGGCCCGCGCGCCCCCGGCCCCACTTGCTGGCTTTTGGTGGCTCTGGCCGCGCCGAGCTTATACTGTTGGCGCCTCCACTTGCCTTCCCCCCTTATCAGGCCAGGCTTTTGGCTTTCTTCCGGGCCACAGATCTTTCTCAGAGGCCTCCTCCGTCCGAGGGATGCCTATGATATCATCCTTGGGCTCCTCACAGGCGTACTCCCTATAGTCGATAACAGATGACATCAAGTAGAGGGGAATCCATTAGCGGTATAGGAAGGTAGTCGGGGATCCATTAGGTAGGTAGCGGGGAATCGGTAGGGAATCCCGGTCCTTCCGGGTTTGCAAAGCGGTCTCTCCTAGGGCAAGCTTATAGCCCTTCCTTCTCCAGGTGGGATCTGGGCCCAGGATGGTGTAAAGGTGGTCCAGGGTAGGAGGATAATCAAGGTCGGGCCTTTGGCGGTCAATCAAAATGTCAAGTCGTTCAGTGTCAAAGGTCTGCGGCAGAACCTTGCCACCCTCGCAGCTGCGCACCACTGGACTACTGCTGACCACTGGCCCACTGACACGAGACTTTTCACCTGGCTCTCCACTGGCTTCAAACCTCCCCTATCTTTTTCCTCCGACCTCTTTCCGAATTTCCTGGGCTCCGGCCTCGCTTTCGGGTATGGCGTCCCACGGATCTGGCCCCGTCGTTCAGTGCACCTCCGTGAGGGCGTTCGACTGGGCTGACCGGGTTCTGCGTGGCTTCTCGACGGCACGAGGCTGACGGTCTCGTTTGTTCTTCTCGGGTTCCTGGGAGGGCTTGTTCTGGCTGAGGTTGGGACCCCGCTCCCACCCGCAGGTTTTACTAGTTTTCTCTGCTTGCCAGGATTGCAGATCTCTTATCTTGATCAGCTCTGCTCCAGCACAGCCCTCCCTGGCTGCCTGCTGGCCTCCCCCCTCCCCCTACTGCCCCCCACCTTGCAGCCTCCCTCTCCTCAGGGGCCAGCTGCCGGCTGCCCAGGCCGGCCACCTACACCTCCACCCCCCCTCCGGAACTTCCGGGCCTTTGGTTGTTGGGTAGTCAGTTGTGGGTTCGTGTGGTTTCTCATGTGCCTTTGTTGTTTTCACCTTGTTGGTTGGTCTGTGGTTTCTTCTTCATGTCCCACATTCTCCCTGGTTCTTCTGTTTCTCCTTCTGCTCTCTCCCAGTCTTCTTCTGCCTGAGCCAGTATGCCTGGGCGACCCGATAACAGCTGAAGGGGGAGGGTGCGTGGAGGCCTCCAGTATGAGGACAGCAGGTCCCAGTTGGTTAGGGGGCATGGGTGTCTTTCTCTTGTGCCAGCGCATCACGCTCGTCCATTTTTTTCCAGTCTTCAACGTCTTGCTAAAGGTGCCATCGGTCTTGGGGGGCTGGAAACGAGGGTCGGTCATGGGTGGAGGTCAAAGGTCACAATCACAGTCAGGTCTCAAGCTTCAGGGGGGGTCTGGAGTGGTCTGTCAGGATCTTATTGGGTATCCCTACTTCATCTGGGTGGGGACTGGACTTATATCTGGACTTGGATGAGGTAGTATCTTGGGCTATGGTGGGACTGGACGGGTGGGCATAATCCAATGGTACTACGGATGTCCGATGGCGACGGCTTCCTTTTCTAGTGGCCCCACTATGTCCATAGCTATATACCATAAACGGGTCACTCATAATATAATTGGGGGAGGAGCACGGGGCAAGCGAAGGTGGGGAGGGCCCATGGGGCAGGGAGGGGCCAACGGACAATGCCGGACGGGCTGGGCCAAAAAAAAGCCCGCCAAAAAGAAAGGCCGGGGGTCTTATCCATCTAGATCCATCCATGGGCCAGATGACTGGGACTGTGGGTCCATTACCGTTCGCTCTTTTGACTCTCTTCGGATGACTAAGGACTTCTGACCGGACTCCTCTTCCGGACTACACTCTAACTCTTAAATCCTTTATCACGCCTTCCTAAACCCTACCTCCCACCTCCTTCTTCCTCCCCTCCACTCCTTCCCCTCCCTAACCCCTTATGTTACCGGTGATCTAGCCCTGATGTCCCCCCCAAATCCCCCCCCCTCCCCCCCCCCCCCCCCCCCCCCTCCTCCTCCCCCCCCCCCCCAGGCCTTGGGCCCCGGTAGGCCCCCCCCTCCTCGCCCGCTCCGGGGGGCCCCCCGGCCCAACCGCCCGGGCCCTTTCCCCCCCCCTCAGCCGGCCTGCCCTCCGCCAGGTCCTCCCCCTCCCTCCTCCCCTCCTTCCCTTCCCCCTCTTTCCCTCCTCCCCCCCTCCCTTTGTGGGGCCCCTGGTTCTCCTGTGGCCGGGGGGGTAGGGCTGGGCTGGGCCCTCTGGCTGGGCCCCCCCCCCTCTCTCCCTCCCTCCTCCCCCATTCTCCCCGGGTCCGTCTCCGGTCCCACCTTCTCGTCCGGTAAGGGAAGGGTCCCGGAGTCTCGGGGGTACCTCGGTGGGGCGAGGGAGTCAGCGGGCGGGCGCTACAGCGACCTCCACGGGGGGGCCGACATCCCCAGCCGCGTACACACCACAGGCCCGGGAGCCGACATCCCCGGGCCAGCAGGGCATTCCCACCAGACTCCTGCAGACCACTGCCTGCGTCATGCTCGAGCCTGGGTCCACAAGTCTACACTATCTATCTGTTAAGTGCTGGTCCTATCCCCGTTCCCCAACGGACCCACGTGTCCCTGAGTACCCGCCCCTACCCCTATTTCCCCTTCCCTAGTTGGGCATCGGGCTGCCCTAGCACCGCTAGGGCACCACAGGCTATCCCCTTTGGGCAGGCAGGGCAGCCCCCCCCCCCCCCCCCCCAGCCCCCCTTCTTCCCCCCCCCCCCTGCCTTTCCGGGCCCTTCTTCCTTCTTCCCTCCCCTCCCTCCCCCTTTTCCCCGGCCCCCTCCTCCTCCCTCCGGGGCTCCCTCGGGCCAGGGGGGGGGGGGCTGGCGGGCGGGGGGGCCGAGGCCTCTGCCGGCCCCCGGGTCTAGCTCTCTGGCACTCAGTGTCTCTCTCTCTCAGCCAGAGGACACAAGAGAGACCAGAGAGAGCGGGCAGAGGACCCTACCCATCTGTCCCGGCGGTATCCTCTGTATCTGTCTCCTACCCATGCTCAGCCACCTTCTCTTCTCTCTAATACCTTCTCCAGCTACTCGGAGCCACCTCGAGGGGGTGGTCCTCTGGGTGTATCCCTCCCGGTCCTTCGGCCTCCGGTACTTTAGCTCTCCCTGCGGGGCCAGGGGGCCTCAGGCAGCCAGCCCAGCCAGATCTCCGCCTTCAGCCATGGCCGCTGGGCATGGCCTGCGGGGCTCTCCGGCATGCCTTGGAGGCAAATGGCTGCTTCAATGGAGCCATGCCAGCAGACCGGCCCGGCACTCCTGTGGCCGCGCCCCGCCCCCGGCCGCCCTCTCTGCTCTACATCCTCGCATCTGCCTCTCATATCATCTGCTGTGCTTGTGCGTAGTAGCCCGGTCCCCCCGCCCGGTCCGTCAGCCCAGGCCCCCCTTCTCATTGAGGTCAGGGCCCTCACTGGATTCTCTGGTCAGGTCAGCTCTGCCTCTCTCTGGCTCTGCTGTGTCTGCACTTTGCCTCTTCCGGACTCCGCTGGGCCTGCACCTGCACTCTCACCTGCTCTCTGCTTGCCTTTGGCAGTTCCCTGCATCAGTGCCTCCAGCATCCTTTTTTTTTTTTTTTTTTTTTTATTTTTTTTTTTTTTTTTTTTTTTTTTTTTTCTTGCCACACCGCCCATGCCCATGCCACCTCACTCACCTCTCCTCTCATCTCCCTCCCACACACCGTGTCCTGCCCCTCTGCCCTCTTGCCTTCTCCTCAGCCCCCAGCCCCAGAGAGGGGCACAAGGAAAAAAAAAAAAAAAATCTCACAAGGCAAGGGGGGCTGCTGATTCCTTCTCAGCCCGGCCCGCGCTCTAGTTTTTTTTTCCCCCCCTGGAGAATGCCCCCCCTCTGCAACGAGTCTCTCAGCTCAGCTGTCCCCTCCTCCTCTGCTCAGCTGCCCTTCTCTCATCCTCCCTTCCCTCCCCCTTTCTGCTGAGGAGGAGAGAGGGTTTAAAGGTCTCTAGCAACTGGGGCCCTGCTGAGATGATTGCTTCCCCCCCCCCCCCCCCCCTGACCTTTTTTTTGCTGGCTTAGCCTTCTGGGCTAATTGTTACCCCTCTCCAGGTAGCTAATTGGCCTGAATTTGCCACAACTCCTAGAGAACAAGAAAGGTCCCTGAATACTGGAGAAGGGCAAACATAGTGCCTGTCTTTAAAAAGGGGAACAAGGAGGACCTGGGGAATTACAGACAAGTCAGCCTAACTTTAATACCTGGAGAGATACTGGAGCAAATTATTGAACAATCAGTTTGTAAGCATCTGGAGGTTAATAGGGTTATAAGGAATAGTCAGCATGGACTTGTCATGCTAAACCAACTTAATTTCAGAGGGGTAGCCGTGTTAGTCTGGATCTGTAAAAGCAACAAAGAATCCTGTGGCACCTTATAGACTAACAGACGTTTTGCAGCATGAGCTTTCGTGGGTGAATATCCACTTCTTCGGATGCAAGTGGTGGAAATTTCCAGGGGCAGCTTTATATATGCAAGCAAGAAGCAAGCTAGAGATAACGAGGTTAGTTCAATCAGGGAGGATGAGGCCCTGTTCTAGCAGTTGAGGTGTGAAAACCAAGGGAGGAGAAACTGGTTCTGTAATTGGCAAGCCATTCACAGTCTTTGTTTAATCCTGAGCTGATGGTGTCAAATTTGCAGATGAACTGGAGCTCAGCAGTTTCTCTTTGAAGTCTGGTCCTGAAGTTTTTTTGCTGCAGGATGGCCACCTTAAGATCTGCTATTGTGTGGCCAGGGAGGTTGAAGTGTTCTCCTACAGGTTTTTGTATATTGCCATTCCTAATATCTGATTTGTGTCCATTTATCCTTTTCCTTAGAGACTGTCCAGTTTGGCCGATGTACATAGCAGAGGGGCATTGCTGGCATATGATGGCATATATTACATTGGTGGACGTGCAGGTGAATGAACCGGTGATGGTGTGGCTGATCTGGTTAGGTCCTGTGATGGTGTTGCTGGTGTAGATATGTGGGCAGAGTTGGCATTGAGGTTTGTTGCATGGGTTGGTTCCTGAGCTAGAGTTACTATGGTGCGGTGTGCAGTTACTGGTGAGAATATGCTTCAGGTTGGCAGGTTGTCTGTGGGCGAGGACTGGCCTGCCACCCAAGGCCTGTGAAAGTGTGGGATCATTCTCCAGGATGGGTTGTAACTTAATTTCCTTCTTTGATATGATTACTGACCTATTGGATAGGGGGGAAACAGCAGACATGATATACCATGATTCTAGTAAAGCTTTTAACAGAGTCCCACGTGATATTCTCATAAGAAAACTAGGGAAATGTGGTTTAGATCAGGGGTTCTCAACCTTTTTCTTTTGGAGGCCCTGGACTTCAGCATCATGTGGTAGGGCTTCAGCTTTCTGGCCTGGGCCCCAGCGACTGTAATGCTGGCCCTGCTTGGTAGACCCTCTGAAACCTGTTTGCGGCCCCGCAGGGGGTTCTGGACCCCTGATTGAGAGCTACTGAGTGCACAACTGGTTGAAAGACAGTACTCAAAGAGTACAGTAGAGCCTGAGAGTTACGAATACCTTGGGAGTGGAGGTTGTTCATAACTCTGAAATGTTCGTAACTCTGAACAAAACGTTATGATTGTTCTTTAAAAAGTTTAAAACTGAACATTGACTTAATATAGCTTTGAAACTTTACTATGCAGAAGAAAAATACTGCTTTTAACCATCTTAATTTAAATGAAACAAGCACAGAACCTGTTTCCTTACCTTATCAAATCTTTTTTTAAACTTTCCCTTTACTTTTTTTAGTTTTCGTTTAACACAATAGTGTATTGTATTTGGTTTTTTGGTTTTTTTTTGTCTCTGATGCTGTCCGATTGTGTACTTCTGGTTCCAAATGAGATGTGTGGTTGACTGGTCAGTTCATAACTCTGAGGTTCTACTATAGTTATTAATGGTTTGCTATCAAATTGGGAGGGCGTATCTAGTGGGGTCCCATAGGAGTCAGTCTTGTGTCTGGTACTGTTCAAAATTTTTATTAATGACTTGGATAATGAAGTAGTGAGTATGCTTGTAAAATAATAATAAAATGACATCAGGAACCCAATTTGCAACAAATCACTGAAACAGCTGAGAAGTGGCCACAGCTCTATCTCCAGCAGCCCTGGTTGATGAACAGGCAGAAAGGGGAATTGGCCCAGGGGCAACTGGGAAGAAATTACACTTCTCACTTCCTGCTGACTGCCAACCTCCTCATTGGAGGAGAGGAATATCTGGATATTTGGTGCAGGACATCTGATTATTTCTGGGCCAATGGGCTGGTACAGAGCTAGAAAGAGAATATACATGCTGAGGCGTCATCACACATTACTATGAAGGGTTGCTGCTGATGCTGTGGTTTAAAGGAGCAGGCCAAGCACAGACCAAAACCAAGGTGAGGGGATTGGTCCAGATAGCAGGCCAAGGGCATGGCTGCAGCCAAGCTGCAGGAGTAGCCTAGACCCAGCAGAAGATTCCTGACCCGCACAGTGACCACAGGGACAAACAGCAGGCAATGCAGCACATGCCAGTACTCCACAGTCCCTGACAGCCCCCACTGGGATCCCTACCCCATCCCCCCTCTCCCCCCCACTCCCTGTCCCCTGACAGCACCCAGAACCCCCGTCTCTGACTGCCTCCTGCTGCCCCATCCAACCCCTCCTCTCCTTCCTGACTGTCCCCCCGGGACCCCTGCCCCCATTCAACCCCTGTTCCCTGCCCTCTCACTGCCCTGCCCCATATCCATACCCCTGGCCCCTAACCACCAGCCCAAACTCCCCATCTCTCTATCCAACCCCCCTTGCCCTTTTACCACACTGCCTGGAGCACTGGTGGCTGGCACTGCCCAGCTGGAGCCAGCCATCCCATCGCCACCGCGCAGCACAGAGCACCGGGTCAGGCTGGGCTCTGCAGCTGTGCTGCCCCAGAAGCTCGCAGCCCTGCCACTCAGAGCATTGCGCCGGTGACGCAGTGAGCTGAGGCTGCAGGGAAGGGGGAAGATCAGGGGAGGGGCCGAGGGCTAGCCTCCCGGGTCAGTAGCTCAAGGGCTGGGCAGGAGGATCCCACAGGCTGGATGTGGCCTGTGGGCCCTAGTTTGCCCACCTCTGGTTTAGTGAATACTAATCTGTATATATATACAAGTCAGGCACTGGGTTCATTGTACTATTGCTGGAGAGGGTCTATGTGTGAGTACTGAAGGCTGTCTACCCCCAAATCATCCCTGATGCTAATTGATGTTTTGTCTCTGCTCAGATGAAAGTGTTATGTCATTGTTGAGTATAACACCTGTTTATGGGGTTAATTCCTGCCTTCTCAAAGACTGTGGAAGGGAACCAAGGCAAGTGGGGTTTTCTTAGGCACAGAGTTTGGGATTCATGATCTACTTAGCCAGCTGTGAGATGACTCCACCACCAAGGCCAGTGATAAGTTCCCCATCACTTGAAGTCCCTAAATCATTATTGGATGTCTTTCTAAAAGAGATGCTATTTTTAAACCAGAAGTGACTGAGCTCCATGGTGTTCGCTTGCATAAAAGCAAAGAATAATTCCTTCCACTGCAGGAATTACTGGGTGAAATCCCATGTCTTATATTACACATGATGTCAGGCTAGATGGTTAAAGTAATCCATTTTGGCACTAAAATCTCTTGGCCTGATTCACTCTCACTTAAAATGACATAAACCAGGAGTTACTCCTGTGAAGTCAATGAAGTTACATCAGTGAAAAACTGGTGTAAATGGGAAGAGAATTAGGCCCTATGAATTCATAAAGCTAAGCCCAGCCCCCTCCTCTGTGGGTGAAGGTGTCTCCCCAGGAACAGAACTGATGTTGTTTCGCTATGCTAAGTGGAGTAGGATTTGAGAAGCCTGTGCAGTCTAGACCAGAGTATGCATTGCTAAAATTATTTTTTGTGAATTGCAGAGATGCATTGCTAAATTAATTTATTCAGAATCATTTACCCAATTTTATTTGTATCTCACTTGATAGATCACTCACAAAGATATTCACATGTAAAACCTCAACACACTCAACATGTACCTCTAAATGTTTTATAAGAACATAACACCCAAAGAGACCCTGCTACCATAGAAAGCAGAACTGAAAACATTATTCTGATCTATTTTACATGACCTGCAATCCAAAAATGTTCACTCGCTTGTATTTCTTACTACACTTCTGACAGGAACCAACTTGGAGATTTCAAAAAACTGTGCAGGAAAATGTCAAACCACAGAATGCAGTGTTCATCCCTGAGATGACTAGCATGGTTAATGAGACTCTTCCAGCAAACTCCTCATTCAAGGAGTGTAGTATAGAGATGGAACCAAACCAAAACATCAAATTCCACACTCCCAAACTTTGTGGCTCTGTCTTATCTCTATTATAATTAAACATTTTGGCCCCATCCCCCAACTTCAACCAAAACTCAGCACATCTCAAAGGGAAGGTTGTTTTTAAGGCAGTTTAGTGTCCTTCCAATTTTAAGGCCATACTGTTCAGGGCCAGTTGCCATCACATAAGAGTATCTTGAGAACTAACTTAACCCAAGTTCTTATAGGCCCAAAGACACCAGCCTCAGAGCAGTTCAAAGCTATTGTAACGCAGGGGTAGAATAATCAGATCTATACAGTGCAATATGCATGGGAATCTGCAAGTTTTGCATCCGAACATTTTATTGACCCTGAGGGTCACTTTCTCAATCCATGGGGTAATAGTCTTGTACAAAATAATTCTCATCTTCAGTCAGTGTGATATGTCTTATGCCGTATCTGACTGTGGCAGGGTGTATAAACCCTGCACCAGCGATGAGAGAGTTAAAGAGTTGCTGTGGACAATGACGGCTCTGTCCCTATCAGTCATGTCAGGGGTGGAATAAAGGCTTAAAAGCAGGAAGTTCCAGATAGATTCTGAGCAGCTCTGGGAGAGAGCAGTCAGTGGCTCTACAGCTCCCAGGAGAGACTGTGGAAGCCTTCAGGGGAACTGCCTTCAGGAAGCTCATTCACTGATCTCTCCCATGCCACCCCCAGTCCTACCTGGAGACAACAGACTGGTATACCAGCCAGGTAGGATAAGTTGGGCAAGCCCCAAGGTGAGCCATTAGGCAGTTGGTACTGCTAGCCTCCACCACTTTGGGGGTTAGAGAATCTGCGGCTATACTAAAGGGCCTAGCAGAATGGGAGCCAAGAGCCCCAAGCCCTTCAAATTCAGTTGGGCCATTTTGTATCACAGAAATCCCTGCTTAGGCAGATGGTGGCACCCTAAGGATTTTTCAGTGTCCAGACAGTAGGAGGTGCCCGTCAGCAGCCTGAGAACTGTAACAGTGACCTTCTTCAATTAATAATAGATTTGTTTACCACAATACGTGACATCTGTTCATTATTTGCATAGTATAACAAAAACTAATATGTATACATCCAGTAAGAGAAATCCAGCTACACGTTATTTGTAATCAATAAGAGATACATGAGCTGAATCTGACTAGTTTATATTTTAGCCTGTTCAACCTGGATAATTAGACTGAGTTAATAGTTATAGCTAATTGTTCCAACTAAAAGCCATTTTGTTCCAAGCAAAAGTCCCACTTTTAATGAGAACTATCTCTGGCAATCCTCATTACTGTAGTATTTGATTCTACATCCTCCAACATGCTATCCTTTAGCAGGGTCGAATCACTGCTATGTTAGTTTAGTGTTTTGGCCTCATGGCTTCACAATTTCCAGCAGTAAACACATCACTTCCAGATGTTCACTCATAGTATACTAATACACCAGGGATTCTCTTTGTGCCATTATTGTGGTAGAGTTGTTTTTCCCTATCCAGACCCCTCTTTTTCCAAGGATTTACAACTTGGCCATAAAACCTTGCTCCAGGCTAAAACTTGGCATATGAATTTCAAGCCAGGAACATCCCCCCCCCTCCCCAGTTTGAAAACAATAAACCTTGCTTGAGAACATTTGGATGATATAGTCATATAGGTTTAAAAAACAACCCTTTCTTTAGTAAATATCTTCACTGTTTTTGCTGAGAGATGGAATGGAATTTTCAAAAGCACCAATAGGGATGTCTACACTGTAAGAAAACAATCACAGCTGGGCAGCCAATGTGGGCTTTCAGGGCTTAGGCCGCAGAGCTATAAAATTGCAGTGTAGATGTTTGGACTCAGGATGGAGCCCTGGCTCTGAGACCCTCATGAGGAGAGAAGGTCCAAGAGCCAGTCTGAGCTCTCATGTCTACAGTGCAATTTTATAGCCCTGCAGCCTGAGCCCTGCAAACCCGCATCACCTTACCTCTGCCATCTATGGGTATTTTATTTCAGTGTGGACATATCCTATGTGATTTAGGAGTAGAGCTTGTCAGAAACATTTTAGTGAAACATTTTATTGTCTGAAATTACCAACTGGTCAAAATCTAAATGTTTCACAGAAACAATTTGATTTCAATTAATTTCCTCCAGAATCCAGGCAGAGAGTTATTGATTTCCTTCCATCTTGCCTGGCTCTTTGGCAGTCCACCTGATGGGCTGATTGGGAGCCCAGGTTTCAAAGGTCTGCAGCTCCAGGGTAGTTCATCATGCAGACTGCTTTGGGGCTGCGTACCCCAAGGTTTCCAGGGGCTAGGGACCCTAGGACTTTCAGGGTCTGTGGCCCTGATGCAGCCCTCCTTGTAGCCTGCCCCTCAGCTGGAGACCGAAGGGCTTTCCCTTTCACAAAGAATTTAGAAATTTTGTTTTGTTCCTAATTGGAGAAATTTAGGCAACCACTACCACATTGTCTTATCTCTATAGGGAGTTCACAACACTAATTGTCTCAAAAGGAGAGTGTATATATATAATCTCAATTTGTGATTTTAGGTTTTATTTGTAAAATATATGCACATCACTAGTATGTGGGCACATTTAAGATATTAAAAAACGTGATCTACAGACAGAGCCCTCACCTAGGTCACCTAGATTTAGTTATTTCATATCCTGATAATTAATACATTCTCAGGGCAAAGTCATTAATGAAAATGGAACTTCCACATCTAGGCTCTATAGGTGAATGACCTGTTCTTGAACTAAAATAGCTTTTTCTCATATTTGCTTGGGTGAGCCATTAGAATAACTTACACATTCATTATGCATGAGTAAAAGGATCATCAATTCTCTGCTTATAGATTTTAAAAAATTAAGTTTATCAGTTCCCCTCACTAAACATGTATTCATTTGTGATTCTTTCAATTGCTATACTCTGTGATCATTATCATCATATTAGTTTGTGATCACTGTAACGAATCTAATATCTATGGCATTCTTTATTTTTAGGCTTGTGCCAGGAAATTTGATTGAGATGCTCCATCACCTTTACTTTGCGTCCTGGTGGTCAAGCTTCTGAATGACAGTCTTACTCTACATTATTATTATCCAGCGCTACACAAATACAATCCATGACTGAAATTGAATCTCTGTCTAAATCACCTAATAATTTCTCCTACACATTTCAGATGGAAATTACTCACAGCAGACACATCCAAATGTCTTTTGGAAAGTCATTCCACAACAATTCTAATGAAATACAGGAGCAGTGCCAGCGTTAGTCATACACGTTTTATTTATATGAGTAGATAAATCCAAACTTCCTTCCTATTTAAATGCCATAAGGTTTCTGGGGTGTTGATAATTAGCACCCTCAACCACATCTCCAAAGAAAATAGAATTCTAAATATTCTCTAAATATTTTCAGGTATCTAAAAGGGTGTCATCAAGAGGAGGGAGAAAACTTGTTCACTTAGCCTCTAAGGCTAGAACAAGAAGCAATGGGCTTAAACTGCAGCAAGGGAGGTTTAGGTTGGAGATTAGGAAAAAATTTCTAACTGTCAGGGTGGTTAAACACTGGAATAGCCTAGGGAGGTTGTGGAATCTCCATCTCTGGAGATATTTAAGAGTTGGTTAGATAAATGTCTATCAGGGATGGTCTAGACAGTATTTGGTCCTGCCATGAGGGCAGGGAACTGGACTCGATGACCTCTCGAGGTCCCTTCCAGTCCTATGAATCTATGGAAAAGCTATTTTGTATAATTTGAGTTTTCTAAAATGTATTAGTTATCATATCCCTTTCATGGGCCAAAATTTTCCAAAGTAGCCTTTGATTTTTTGGGTACCTCAGTTTTTGGGTGCCCAGCACAAGATACGTTGTGTCTAAATTGTGATATGATTCAGGACACATTGTGATTGCATCAGTTACTGACCTTACAGTCACAAGCAATCTACATATTGAGGGGTGTGTTTTGTGTTTTTCTGTATTACTTCATTGATGAAAGAGGGTGTCTGAGTAGAGAGCATTGCCTTTGGCATCAGAATATTTGGGAAATTAATTTATAGTAGCATATAGATCTTTCCAAATATTCTGCTAGTGCCATGTTTCTGTTGGGAAATGAATATATCTAGTTTTCCAAGAGAGGTGCATCTAGAAGCTGATAGCATATGATGATGTTGACTGGCTCATTTCTGTGGTGTTTCTTATGGTAGTGTGAAGAGATCCTGTTGCCAAGAAGCATGAAAGTGTTGTCTGTTACCTAGACAACCACAGGTGAGGCAAGATTAAGTTTGACTCTTCAAATTCCCATTAAGTTCCCTTTAAAGATTAAGAATGATTTGTCAAAACTATACCTCTGAAACTTGTCTCTAGGAAAGATTTAAAAATCTGATGCTTTGCCTGTATATTTTATGTTCTGGATATGCCTTCTCTCTTGCATGTGTTTTACTACAAATAATAAAAATATTTTCCAAGTGCCTCTGAAACACTGTGTGAGTCAAATTATTTCCCTGTGCTAGCTCACTCTCCTGCTTTCTCATACAGGATGTGTGTGTTTTTCAAAGATTGGGAACAAGCATGACAAACCAAGGGCTTTTAAAGCCGAACTGATTGATTCCACATGCAAATCCCATGACTGCAGTTAAACGCTTAATTAGATGACAAAGTCCATTTTGTAAACGCTGAACATTACAATTATGTGTCTAGCTGGAGAGCCAGACCTCTTCCCTCTGTAGGCAGTTCTGCTCAGAGTCTGAATCAGAATGATTTCTCCTTTTTCATCATTAGCTGAGGCTTGTTTGAATGTGTGAAGGGCACTGATCCAACCAAGAAAATGCACAAACTTTCTCAAAACAACTTTGCAAATAGTCTCCTTGTCCTTTTTCTTCTGATTTTTCTTTCCTTTCCTTGATCCCCTTGGTAACCTCTTGGATGGCACTCCACAAAGTCAGTGCTGGGGGTTCTGGAACAATTTTTATTGTGGGGGTGCTGAAAGCCATTTAAGCAAACTGTAAACCCTGTATACAATGGAAAACACTTCAAGCCAGGGAGTACAGCAGCATCTCCAGCATCCCTAGTTCCAGCACCTATGGTCATATATTTATGCCTGCATCTGTAATTTTCACTCCATGCATCTGAAGAAGTGGGTTTTTTACCCACAAAAGCTTATGCCCAAATAAATCTGTTAGTCTTTAAGGTGCCACCAGACTCCTTGCACCTATAGTCAGTTCTCCATGGGATTGCAAACAGCATGAAAGGGAAGAAGAAGTGGAGCCAGGGAACAGCCACTCACCATGAAATGTTCCTCTCTGTAATGCCTGGTTTCCCAGCTAGAAACTTGATTGGATATTAAAGCTGCTTGAAATTATAATTGGTAGCCATGGGGAAGTAGCCAGTATAGGCTAGAGGGATAGCTCAGTGATTTGACCATTGCCCTGCTAAAGCCAGGGTTGTGAGTTTAATCCTTGAGGGAGCCCTTTTGGGAACTTGGGTACAAATCTGTCTGGGGATTGGTCCTGCTTTGAACAGGGGGTTGGACTAGATGACCTCCTGAGGTCCCTTCTAACCCTGATATTCTTTGATAGTTGCTAGAGCTGTTGGTTTGTCACACTTGACTACCAGAAGTAGGGAAGTCAGCATTGTGTATATACCTACTCAGAACTTGCACATATTTCTTATTCTTCCACTTTTGTCATATTTCAGTTCTAAATATCAAGCTCTATTATTGGCGGAACTGTCTGTTTTGTTGAGAATTGCATTGTTGACTTATAGTTCCATTTAAAATTAAAGGTTAACTTTTCATTTGCCCAGTTGCTTTTCTTTTTAATGTAGTTGTTCTTCTGTGTTATATCTTAGATTCAGCACTTTGATGCTTGTGAAAAGTGTTTTATTTAAGTTGCAATAAAACAAAATACAGCAAAGTCTGGCCCATATAAAAGAACTACTGCCTGAAATGAAAAGGTAACTCAGTCTCCATAGCCATTCAGTTCTTGGCCTCCTTTCTACTGATATTCCCAACAAGGGTAGCACTTATATGTCTGTTTTTTATTGTATAGAAATGCATTGATCACAGAAATTAATTTCAAATAAATCACTGCCCATCAGATGATAACAATAACAGCACGTGTTCAGTATCTGCCTTGGTACAATTCAAATCAGTGACTTGTGAAATGCTCTGTCTCCTCTTACCAATTTCTGGAGTCATCCGATCCCTTTTTATGGTATATTTGTACACCCTCTTTAGTGGGGATGCACTTGTGGAACTGCAGATTAAAGATACTGCAGAAATAGAAGTGATAATTATGGCTAGGGTGATGAGATGTCCCGATAAAATCGTGACTGTCCTGATATTTAACCCTTTGTCCCGTGTCCTGATCAATGTACGATCGGGATGCCATTTGTCCCGATATTCAGGTAAGGAGGCAAGCGGGAGGGAAGTGCTGACTCCGTGGGTGCTCCAGGGGTGGAGCACCCACAGGAAAAAATTGCAGCCAATCTCCTCCCTCCTTACCTCCTTCTCCCCTGTCCGCCCAGCGCGCTGTGTCCCCGCTCCCCCACCCAGTGCTTCCCGCTGCCTAACAGCTGTTTGGTGGCGATTAGTGCTTTCCAGGAGTGGGTGGGGAGGAGCGGGGATGTGGCGTGCTCAGGGGAAGCGGTGGAGAAGAGGCAGGGCAGGGGCGGGGACTTGTGGGAAGGGGATGGAATGGAGGTGGAGCGAGGGTGGATGCTTGGGCGGGAAGAGACGGGGGCTGGGTGAGCACCCATCTGGCAGAGAGGAAGTTGGCGCCGTAGGGATGAGTGGCAGGGTGGGGTGAAGAGGCGAGTGAGTCGCGGGTGGGCAGATGGGATGGGTGAGGGGATGAGCAGTGGGTAGGGGACTGAGGAGTGATGCAGCAAGCCAGCAGGGGGCCAGGGGATGAGGAAGGGCAGGGTGGAGGGGAGGCGAACAGGGAGGGGCAGAACCTGGGGCAGAGTGGGGGTGGAGCCTGGGAGGAGTGGGGATGGACTGTGGGTGGGGCTGATGGCACCCCGATGTGTCCCCTTATTTTAGTATTGTGATCTGGTCCCCCAATTGTGTCTGAAAATGTTGTTTGTTGTAATAACAAAATTGATATTGATTTCACTGGTCTACAATTTTTGAGAAGTCATCTGCTTCAGAGATAAAATGTGCTATTTATTATGTATTTTGATGTGCTGAATTCAAATATGACAATTAAAGCAACTGATTGGCTACTGTTTCTAAGATATTTAAGTTTTTACATTTGATGTCTATGTATATTGTGTAGATAGTAGAGTTTTAATCATAAATTGTAAACCTAGGTCTTTTCATGTGTTTATGGTTGCTTTACATAATAATATTTCACCTGTCCTGTTTATGTAACACTTTAAAAATCAGTAAAAGGGTTATATAACTAAAATTTATTATGAAACAAAAGGCAAAAAACTATTATGTACATAGTTTAGTTCTATTCAGTGTCTACTCGGCGCTTCTTGGCTTGTCTCTTGTATTCATTAAATGGAGCATCTCTTGTCACTGTCCAGCAATAGTCTGCAAGCATTGATGGGATCCATTTGCCCTGATAGCATTTCTCCATTGTTGCAATGTCCTGGTGAAATCACTCGCCATGCTCGTCGCTCACTACTCCGCAGTTCGGTGGAAAAAAATCTAGATGAGAGTGCAAAAAATGTATCTTTAGTGACATGTTGCAACCAAGGCTTTTGTATGCCTTGAGGAGGTTTTCCACCAACAACCTGTAGTTGTCTGCCTTGTTGTTTCCGAGAAAATTTATTGCCACTAACTGGAAGGCTTTCCATGCCGTCTTTTCCTTGCCATGCAGTGCATGGTCAAATGCATCATCTCGAAGAAGTTCATGAATCTGAGGACCAACAAAGACACCTTCCTTTATCTTAGCTTCACTTAACCTTGGAAATTTTCCATGGAGGTACTTGAAAGCTGCTTGTGTTTTGTCAATGGCCTTGACAAAGTTCTTCATCAGACCCAGCTTGATGTGTAAGGGTGGTGGATGCTGAACACTTTTCCTCCCAGGCCCCAATGACTGTCGGAGTGGCCAATCTTTCTTGATGTAGTGGGAATCTCTTGCACGACTATCCCATTCCCAGAGAAAACAGCAGTACTTTGTGTATCCAGTCTGCAGACCAAGCAAGAGAGCAACAACCTTCAAATCGCCACAAAGCTGCCACTGATGTTGGTCATAGTTTATGCACCTCAAAAGTTGTTTCATGTTGTCATAGGTTTCCTTCATATGGACTGCATGACCAACTGGAATTGATGGCAAAACATTGCCATTATGCAGTAAAACAGCTTTAAGACTCGTCTTCGATGAATCAATGAACAGTCTCCACTCATCTGGATCGTGAATGATGTTGAGGGCTGCCATCACACCATCGATGTTGTTGCAGGCTACAAGATCACCTTCCGTGAAGAAGAATGGGACAAGATCCTTTTGACGGTCACGGAACATGGAAACCCTAACATCAACTGCCAAGAGATTCCACTGCTGTAGTCTGGAGCCCAACAGCTCTGCCTTACTCTTGGGTAGTTCCAAATCCCTGACAAGGTCATTCAGTTCACCTTGTGTTATGAGGTGTGGTTCAGAGGAGGAGGATGGGAGAAAATGTGGGTCATGTGACACTGATGGTTCAGAACCAGAAGTTTCATCCTCTTCCTCTTCCTCGTCTGACTCAAGTGAGAGTGATTCTGGTGCATCAGGAACCGGCAGTCCTTCTCCGTGGGGTACTGGATGTATAGCTGATGGAATGTTTGGATAATGCACAGTCCACTTTTTCGTCTTTGACACACCTTTCCCAACTGGAGGCACCATGCAGAAGTAACAATTGCTGGTATGATCTGTTGGCTCTCTCCAAATCATTGGCACTGCAAAAGGCATAGATTTCCTTTTCCTGTTCAACCACTGGCGAAGATTTGTTGCACAAATGTTGCAGCATATGTGTGGGGCCCACCTCTTGTCCTGATCTCCAATTTTGCAGCCAAAATAAAGGTGATAGGCTTTCTTAACCATGGTGGTTATACTGCGCTTTTGTGATGCAAAAGTCACTTCACCACAAACATAGCAGAAGTTATCTGCACTGTTCACACAAGTACGAGGCATCTCTGCTCACTTTGGCTAAACAGAAATGTGTCCCTTTGCAAAATCAAACACTGACAAATAAGAGAGCATGACACTGTATAATTTCTAGAGCTGATATAGGGCAATTTGTTCAGCAGAGTGATGTAAGCCTCATTATGATTGCATCATCCATGACTTCTAGGAATAACATGATGCAATTCATATCATGTATGACGCAATACCAGCTTCAGATTGAATCATTCATTGTTTTGCCTAAAAAGCAAGTACTGTCCAAACCCAGTCATAGATTTATTCATAGATCCAGTCAAAGATGTATTTTAGTCATTTCTGGTTTAAATTGAGATCCCTTCCCTTTATAACTCACTTATCCTCCGCTATTCCCAAGTCAAGGGTCGTATATACTGACCCAATAGCATATCTTGAAAACTAGAGCCAGTCAACAATTTTAAGCATCATTTTTGTTCTCAGTGACCCAGAATTAGTAAAGTTTGACTACATTTATTTCAGAAGCATTTTGCCTGTAGAGCAGTGTTTTCAGTCAAGGCTCACAGAGCACTTTAGAAGAGAGGCTAAATATTATTGTCACAGTTTCATATACAGGGAAACTAAGGCACAAAATTAGGTGCCATAAAGTCACCAGATGAGACAAAGGCAGAGAGATGACTAGAATCAAAGTCTTCTGACTCCTAGTCCAGGACCCTTTCCACTGGAATAACCTGGCTCTCTCATTGTGTCCCTCTAACTTACATGCTGAAAAGTAGCTAGGTAACTCCCAAAGACTACCAAAAATATTTTGCAGTTTCCTTTTAACTTTGTTGATGAAACCATGGCAGGGGAGGAGGAGAATTACCACATTTGTGAGAAAAAAAACTACAGAATTAGAGAAGATTGCAAATCTAGTTGAGCATTGCAAATAGGTTTCTTAAAAGAAATTAACTGATATGTAGGCTGAATTGACTGAGAAGCCAACATTTGTAAAAAGCAAGTTCATTGACTCTTTGCAACTTAATTGGCAATTTCTGAGCTTCAAGATCAATATATAGGCTGTCTGTCAAGAACCTTCTAAAGACGTTTAGAGTTCTCTTAATTTCAAGAATTGGTGCTGCTATTGAAACTAAAGAATAAGGGTTCTTCTGAATTTATCCAAGTGAAATACATCGTGTGGATTTTTTTTATTTCTCAGATGTGAACTGTAGGTCCAGATTTACTTTTGCAAAGTCATGGTCTGCTATAAACTAGCCTGGCAGACTGGGTAAAAAAGATATTATGTTACAGAGTACATAAGTGATGTATTGAGGTATCCAGGTTTCAGTTTAAACACCCACTGACACAATCTGCATTCTGAGTGTGCAAAATAGCCTATTGTAGGTATGTCTACACTGAAACAAGAAAACCAGCAGCAGAGAGTCTCAGAGCCCAAGTCAACTGACTTGGGCTTGTGGGACTCACAATCTGGGGCTAAAATAGCAGTGTAGGTATTCCTGCTTAGGCTCTGAAAAGAGGCAATTTCCTTATATCATATACTTCAAGGGGTTTTCTTCTACCCATTTGTGTTGCTGGAGATGTTTTCCCTAAAAACAGGATTTCTGCTTTTGGGAGTTCATGTGCTGCTACTGATTCTCCCACATCTGAAGTAAATAGTCCCTTAATTGCCTATGTTGTAAATTATCATTACTTGACTGGTTTAATATAGTACTTTTCACAAACCCCAAAGTGCTTTGCAGAGCTACAACTTGTGGGCCAAATTCTGGAGCTGTGTGCTTATTGGTTTTACATAAAGAGTACAAGAGCAGTGTTAGTGCACAGCAGCCCCATATAAAGTTTCCTCTCCAAATCTTGCAAGTACTTTCTGCCCATGGTAGGAATAATGGTCCAGATTCTCTGCTGGCATAACTCCACTGACTTGAGCAGAGAATTCAGCCCACTTGGTAGGTGTGTGGGAACGTGCACATAACTAATGCTAGGCAGATACAACACATTCTGGGCTGAAAATGCAAACTGCCTGACATGCAGACCTCCATCTCAAAATGATGTTCTCACAGATGGCCTGAGAAACAGCCTCTCCGATGGTTTCGTAAGAGCCAGAATAGGAGCAGAAAACTTCTGCCTCATCCTCCCCTGCTGTGCATGAGTTGTAAATCACAAGTTATTGGAGCCTTCTCTCTCTCTTGTGTCTCTGGACTGGGGCCATCCACAGCCAGAGTGGGGGATTACCATCAATGTGCTTGTCTGGTGCTGCTTTTAGTGCTACTGTAGCTGCCTCAGAACTGCTGGGAAGGATGAAGCAATGGAATCTTTTTGCTCATTAACTGTTCATTCCCACAGGATGTTTGTGGTTCCTATTATTCTTCCTTCATTTGTGAGTTAGCTTATTTATTTGAAAAGTCTACTTTATTTCTATAACAATTACAATGTATATGGGATAGGCAGGTTTTAGAGCATCACAGAGGCTTCTATCAAAATATTATGTTGCTCAGTTTTGTGACTCAATGTCTCAATATGTTGCTCATTTGCTCTTAACACTAAATCTGCAGGCCAGTAAACATGGGATTTACAGTTTAATCATTCCCTTAGAGTTCCACCAACAAAATCGAGTGCAGCTTTAAAGATAACACAACTGAATGGGATTTCTTATTTGATACATATTATTTTGCAAGGGATAATTGAATTGAATCAACACAGGTATTAAAAGAAAAATGGGAGAAAGAACTGTTGTTAAGGCAAATCAGTAGAATAAAATCCTGAATCTTACAGAAAAAGAGAAGCAAAAATGAAACAATTAAAATTTTTAACTCAGTTCTTACTAGATACAAACTTGGCGATTTAAAATATGGACATTGAAAAAACCTACTCTACCATCATAAAGTCCAAGTAATTGGACTCTATAGCCAAGAATTTTTTTTAAAACAAAAAAAGCGTGAGCCCATTCAGGAGCATAAATAAGTGACCTGAAATGAGTTGAATTCCCAGCAGTGCACCAATAAGCTGTATGTGAACTACTGGGTGAAATTTTTCTGATGAATAATTTATTTACTGGAAAATGCAATTTCATTTGACCTAAAACTATTTGCAAATTTGACCCAATTAGTTTCACCTGGGAAAAATGTTTTCAGGGCCAGCTTCAGCAAAGTGTGTGTCTTCAGATCTTCTCTCTGCCTGAGTCAGAGGAGGGAATTGAATCCACATTTCCTGCCTACCAGGTAAGTACCTTATTCACCAGGCTACGAGTCATTCTCAATGAATATTTAAGTGTTGATACAAAGTGGAACATCTCCAACAGGAGAAATTGAGACCAGCCCAACCCACTTCAGAATAACCTATAGCCTAGTGGTTAGATTTCTTACTTGGGGCAGAGAAGAGGAGCTGAATTCAAATCCCTGCTCCAGTGTGTGGCTTTAAAGCTGTCTCTTCCACGTGCTAGGTAAGTGTCCTTACTACTGGTGTAAAGGTTGACAAGAGATACACATACATATGCGTCAGCTTGCTGAAGCTGACTGGAATAAAGATTTCATACAACCTGAAAAGGACTTTTCTGATTTGCTGACAGTTTTCAAACCAAACTGATTTTTCAGTTTGGTGGCTGAACTGAAAAATCAATTATTCATCCAGTTCTATTCAGTTCCCTTGAAATTCAGGCCACTTATTAAGATGCTTAAATACAGGTTTAGTAGTTGTGATGAGTTGTGGAATCTGTATAGTTTATTAATTCCAGTTTGAGATTTTGAACTCTCTGAATATATCTTTGTCAAACATCAAACCCCATTTTGAATGTGGGGGTGGTCTGTATCTTCTTGACTGTCTTTTGACCTTCATTTTGGGATGAAATTCCAAGAGGCTGCGACACAAGGAAAAATGGAAGCTCATTAAACCTTGATAGTCTTCTAGTCAAATGGAAACACCCTTGGATAAAGAAGGTGGCCAGACCAAGACAACCAGTCCACCCAGATAGGTTAATAACTAAGCAATGGATCACCTGGTGTGGGACTTTTAAAATCTGACAAGGTGGATCAGGAGTCACCTGGCTAAGAGGTCTGGAGGTTATAAAAGAAAAATCTCTCACTGACCATTTTTGAGAGAGGAACAGAAGGAGGTGTGTTTATAGCTGAGGGGGGTCATGTGGAACTAGCAGAGGAAGCTGGCTGGAGGGGAGAGGGAAGACTCCATTTTCTAGAGGAGAAGCCATGAAAAAAGGTGTGTGGAGAAGGGGCTTGGAATCCTGAAAGAAAACTGACCCAAACTCTGGAGAATATGCCAGAGTGGTAAAGAAACTGGTGCAGGGAATGGCATATAAGTGTTATTAATTTGTCTAGAGCTCTATATTTCTTGTGGAGTCTAAAGAAAAGAATGATTGAGTTTAGAAACTTTTGCAAAGTCTCTGCGTTATGTGTTTCAGCTATCTCATGCCCCTGGAGAGGTAAACTGTAACCCAGAGTTCCTAGAAGATTGGAGTTCTGGGAAAGGGTGTGCTTAAGTAAAAGGGATGTAGCACTTGTGTGCAGTAAGAGGCAGGGAATGGCAGCCCTTCTGTATTAGGTATTGGGCAATGCTATCCAGGTAAAATAGATCCCTTGGCTCCTCTCCTAGCTTATTTCCATCTGGGGTGTAAAAACTCCTGTGAATTACATAAAGGTCTGCCATGCAAAGCACATTTATTTGTTTTTTGTGCATGATACCAGATCTGTTCCTTAGAAATGGTAAAATAACTTTAGAGAATAAACTACAGTTTTGTTTGTGTTTTCTTTGTTCTTAGTCTTTCCTATATTTTATTTTGGGTCTTTTGAATGTTTATTAACTCTATTCTTACATCTAGAGTTTAATTCAGACAAGGGTCACAAAATTGCTAATTACTAATATCTGTTACAAAACTGGAAAGTCGTTAGCTTTTTGATAACCAACATAACATGCTATCATAGTGTAATGCTCGCTCGCTCGCGTGCGCGCTCTCTCTCTCTCATATAATTTTTTTTTTTACATGGGGGAATAGCTGTAAGGAAGGGAGGCAGTGCACCCAACTAGGAATTAGAGTGTAGATTTTCATGCCTGAAAAGTGATATTTGGCAAAGTTTGCTCTATTGTGACACAGGGAAAAGAATCTTTATAGTCTGAGGGTACTGATTCATTGGCTAACGCCTCCAGCTGAGAGTTTATTTCATCTCTCCAGCAATACCCTGTGTATGTAGTAAAATATTAAGTGGCATGTGTGGATTAATAGCATTTACAAACAGAAAAGAAAAATACTAGGAATCAAAGTTCTTCTTAAGGCTTAATCCTGAAACTCTTTCATGGTTGCTAAATACCCCAAAAGCAGTGAAACCTCTGTAGATCAATTACATGTGAGGGTACATCATGATGGTTTCACACAGCTCTGCAGCACAGAGCAGAAATGAGACACGGTCAATTGAAGGTTTGGGAATATGAGAACAGCTGGGGTAAGATGTGAGGGCTTGTCTGTAGTAGCTGTTGTGAAACAGCTGCACATATGCTATATGCCCTTGATTGGAGCACCCACAGGGAAAAATGAGTTGGTGCAGAGCATCCACTGGTGCCAAGCTCCCCCTCTTTACCCTCCCCCCACCTCTCACATGCTGGCAGCCCCGCACTTACCACCGCCTCCTCCCTCCCAGCACTTCCAGAGCACTGCGAACAGCTAATTCATGGCGTTCAAGCTCCAGGAGGGAGCGGGAGGACCTGGGGCTGGCGGCTGGGACCCTGAGCGAGGGGCCATGCTGGGTGCAAAGCCTGGGGGTGCTGCAGCACCCCCTGAGCCCCTACTTCCTGCACCTATGGAGACCTGCTGGCACTCTGCATTGACCTCCTGTGGTTTGGCAAATTCTCTGGTTTGGCACCAGTCAGATCCTGAGAGTGCTGGACTAGCGAGGTTCAACCTGTACCACAATTGGAAATGCACATATTAGGACATTTGTTTTACACTCTGATGCTGAATCACATCCCACTTACTGAAGTGCTCCTGGAGAAGTGCAACAAGTTGCTGTTCCACACGCTGGGCTTTTGGCAAAGCTATAGTGCAACCCTTTCATTGTAAATTGTGTCCTTTCCCTCTCCTTACATATATCTTTCACTTCTTTAGATTATGCACCCTCCAGAGCAGCATATGTGTCTTCCTGTGTTTGCAAAGTGCCTCACAAAGTCTGATTATTACTGTAATATGTGTTGTTCTTATTTATAAAGTGAAAATACTGTTCCATATTGAGGTGCAAATTAGGGTGACTAAATAAAGCAGAGGTGGGCAAACTATGGCCCATGGGGCACATCCGGCACGCGGGACCCTCCTGTCTGGCCCCTGAGCCCTGGCCCACAAGGCTAGCCCCCAGCCCCTTCCCTGAAGCCTCAGCAAGCCGCGCTGCTGGTGCAATGCTCTGGGTGGTGGGGCTGCACGCTCCTGCCGGGCAGCACAGCTGCAGAGCCACAGCCTGACCCCATGCTCTGTGCTGTGTGGTGGCGTGGTTGGCTCCAACTGGGCAGCACAGCCGCCTGTTCTGGTGGGTGGGGTGGTCAGAGGGCGGGGAATGGGAGTTGAATGAGGGCAGGGGTCCCGGGGGGCAGTCAGGAAGGAGGGGGGGTTGGATGGGGTGGTGGTGGGGCAGTCAGGGGCAGGGGTTCTGGGGATGGTTAGGGGACAGGGAGCAGGGGGTGGGTGGATGGGGCAGGGGTTCTGGGGGGGGCGCCAGGGGGTGAGAAGCAGAGGGGGTTGGATAGGAGGTGGGGGCCAGGGGGTGGGGGCCGGGACATGCCTGGCTGTTTGGAGGGGCCCCTAACTGGCCCTCCATACAATTTCGGAAACCCGATGTGGCCCTCAGGCCAAAAAGTTTGCCCACCCCTGAGAGAGAGAGTGTGAAAAATCGGGATGGGGGTGGGGGATAATAGGCACCTATATTTAAAAAAAAAAAAACCCCGAATATCAGGACCATCCCTATAAAATTGGGACATCTGGTCACCCTAGTGCAACTTGATGATTGTTTGCTAATGTCATTTCAGAAACAAGAACTTCATTTCCCCAGTAAACATTATTTAAACATCAACTCCCAGTCAAGTCTAAACTCTACCAGAATTCTCTCATGGGCAAGTTAATGCCCAGGGCCTGTGGAGGGATGCACCAAGAAAACAGGATTCCAGGTAGAAGTAAAAGCCAGCTGATGTTTGCCCATCATGTTGAAAGATGGAGGCCTGAGATAATGTCTAGTACATCCTTGTCTTAAGAAGTGGCTAGCTAGAGAACATGCAGGGTATTTCAGCTCTGTTTTATCTTGTTATGAAGGAAAATTAATGAAGGTGGAGGACACACAAAACAGATTTGAAAAAAAAAATCCACAGAATATTTTTTTAATCTGCCTCAAGGGGATTTAGTGAAAATAAATTTCAACCATCCAAAAATGAAATGAACAAAATTCCTGCCAATAATAGCAAATGCTCAAGTAAAGAAAATACATTATTTTAATTAGTAATGATGGATTTGTAATATAGCAGTTATTCCAATGTGATTAATTTTAGGTCAACCTTAAGCTTTCAAAAATAATCAGTTCACTGCACCATTAAATAAGCCACTTACCATCCAGATTCACAGTGCATTATCAACTTAACAGACCATAATGTTAAAAAGCAACTTACTTTCCAAAAATATTACTTTGTAATTATGGAGATAACATTGAACATAGCTGAAAATGAATTTTAATATCATTAAGTGAATATTCCCATGATGGATTTTTTAAATTAATTTACAATTCTTTCTGCTGATCCATGACTCTGCATTGTCAATTAGCACACATTACTGAGGTACAAACCAGATAGAATTAACTTTTGTTAATGGAAAATATTGAACCACTGTAGAATGCTGCCTAGCACAAACACTTATTAAAATGCATTGAAATATAATAAATAATGATTTGGGGGATTTGTTGCTTTTTCTAAGTATGGACCAAAAAACTTCCAGATTGTGGTGTCTGGAAACCCTAGGGAAAACTGAATATTCTAGATCCCACTTTCTTGCTGTGTTTGGAGTAATAATACAAGATCACTCCACAGGCATTATGGAAAAATAACACGACACCTTGCATCAAGGGATCTTAAAGTGCAAGGATGATCAGAGATCCTGAGGGTAGGAACTCATTATTTAGCTTCTACTTAAAGCTCATTATTACCCTTTCCTGCATGTCTTGAACTATCGTTTCTTGAATTTGGCCACAAGAGGAAAAGCTGTTGTCCCCCACACTAAAATGTCGCATATGTGTCTGGAAGTAAGTAAGCAAACTCTTTGGCGTCCGGCATGCAAGCTGTTTGTCCAATTACTGGCAATTGAAGGTCATGTGTTTTAATACCTGATAATTTCTCACTGTTTCTCCATGTGACCCACCAGTCTAACTTTGACTACTTGTGACAGGAAATTTCAAATTTATGTTATAAATATGAAAACAACTTTTATGAGGCTGTCATAAACAGATACTTAAAGGTTAATGCCTCTTCTACCCGTAAAGGGTTAAGAAGTTCACCTAGCCTAGCTGACACCTGACCAGAGGAATCAATGGGGGAACAAGATGTTTCAAAAGGAAGGAGGGAAGTTTCCTTTGTTTAGAGTCAGTTTCAGTTTTGGCCAGAGTGGAAAAGATCAAGGAATCAGCCTCTTATCAGAGTAGTGAGTATTAGGAAGTAAATAAATAGGTTTATGTTTATTTTCTTTTTGTAACTTTTCTTGGCATTAGGGGGAATAATCAAATTGGGTATTCTTGTGTGTACTAACGTTTTTGCCCAGGGGAACATCCTGTGTTTTGAATCTGTTGTCTGTGAGATCAGCTTGTATACTATCTCCCAGAGGTTTTTTTTCTTTTACCTTTCTTTTCTTTAATTAAAAGCTTTCTTTTTTTAAGAACCTGATTGATTTTTCCCCCCTGTTTTTTAGATCGAAGGGGATTGGATCTGGACTCACCAGGAATTGGTGGGGGGAAAAAAGAGGGGGGGAGGAGTAATTCTTCCTTGTGTTAAGATCCAAGGAGTTTGGATCAGAGTTCACCAGGGAATTGGTGGAGAAGTCTCTCAAGGCTACCCAGGGAGGGGAATGTTTTGAGGGGGAAGACAGAGTTTTCCAAATGACTCAAATATTTGGATGGTGGCAGCATATTGATCTAAGCTGATAATTAAGCTTAGGGCTTCTCATGCAGGTCCCCACATCTATACTGTAAGGTTCAGAGTGGGGGTGAAACCTATGACAGAGAAGAAAAATTCAGGCAAGAAACAGTTCAGATGCTTTTAAACCACTCACAAAATTTTACAAAGCTAATTTACATCTTAATCTTACAGTACTTTCAGCAGGGCCACCCAGAGGAATCTGGGGGCCAGGAGTCTTCGGCGGTGGGGGGCCCCCGCTTCGGTGGTAATTCAGCAGTGGAGGGCCCTTCCATTCCGGGACCTGCAGCCAAATTACCTCCAAAGACCTGGCTGCACTTCAGCGGCGGTCCCGCTTCAGCGGTAATTCGGTGGCAGGGGGCCCCCGCCGTGGGTCTTCAGGGCACTTCGGTGGCAGGTCCCGGAACAGAAGGACCCACCCCGTCGCCGAATTACCACCAAAGACCCGGCTGCACTTCGGCGGCGGGTCCCGCTTCGGCGGTAATTCGCCGGTGGGGGGTCCTTCCGCCCCAGAGCAGAAGGACCCCCCACCAGCGAAGACCGGGAGTGGAAGAAGCTCTGGGGGCCTGGACCCCATGAGAGTTTTCCAGGGCCCCTGGAGCAAGTGAAGGACCCCACTCTAGGGGCCCCAAAAAACTCTCATGGGGGCCCCTGCGGGGCCCAGGGCCTGGGGCAAATTGCCCCTCTTGCCCCCTCCCCCTCTGGGCAGCCCTGACTTTCAGTAAAACTCCTTGTACCAGTGGTTCATACACTGGCAAAGAAATGGGTCTGAATCTGAGCTTTGGATCATTTTGTCTTTCCACTTAAAAAACAAAAATATTTATCATAACCAAGTCAGGATGCAAAAGTCTTGGGCCTGATTCTCCTCTCACACTAGCTTAATTTTTCTACTCCTGATTTACACTGGCGTGAGTGTCCAATTGGACCCAACATGTCATTAAATGTTTTTAAGTGTAAGGGTATTTTTCCACACAATTTTCTAACAAGAACTTATGGGCACTCGAGTATACACTATCCCCAAAGCCCTCTAGAAGCCATGGCTTTTGTCAGGGAAAAGATATGTGATTTTACATGTCTCTTCCACAGCACTGACTTCAGATATTCATGAGTATGTTAGGATTTTGAGAATAGAATAAGCTGCAAAGATAATAGCAGGGCCGCCCAGAGGGGCGGAGGGCAATTTGCCCCGGGCCCCGTGAGCCCTGGCCGAGAATCCCTTTCCTTACCCAGCAGTGGTCTGGGTCTTCGGACGCACTTGGGCAGCAGCGGGACCTTCAGGCTCTCTGGGTCTTCAGCAGCATTTCGGCGGCGAGTCCTTCAGTGCTGCCGAAGACACAGAGCGAGTGAAGGACCAGCCACCGCCGCAGACTCGGAGCGCCGCCCGGTGAGTACAAGCGCTGCAGCGGGTGGTGCCTTTTTTATGTCTGCTCTCCTGCTTGGCCCCAGGCCCCCTGAATCCTCTGGGCGGCCCTGGATAATAGCATAATGCCACCAGGCTCCTCCAACCTAAAGGCTAATAGCTGATTTTGCAAGACATGAAAGAATGTATTCTTCTGTATTAAGAAGCAATATGGAGCACTGAATGTGGAAAGTAGATTCTTTCAGCTTTGTGTTGTAAATACTGCCTGTCAAGCGTGTGTGTGTATTACAAGATCAGTGTACTTCAATTTGTCATTTAGATTTAAACTAGCAGATTTCTTCACCTCGCCTTTTCCTTTTAGACTATTGCAGTAAAACAATGGAGAACTGATTATCTATCAGAACCTCCTACTGAGTTCTCAGAAAAGACTCTTGGTAATGTTTTTGTTCCAATTTATAGTATTATTCTCTGAACTTGGTCATGATGTTAGTACAACAGTTATTAAAATTATGTTGAATTATATTTTAATAGTATTTTTTGTGTTCTTCTCTTCTCTTTCTGCATGGTTGTCTCATTTTAATGCATCTTAGGAGAGCAGAAGAACTCACTTTTCAACAGGAGGAGAGCAGTAAGCAACCAACAAAGCAAAAGGCTTTCTTTCTGTTGCATCAGAAGCATGACGACAAATTCACCAGAGATTAATCTGTGGAACCATCATCTGTCAGGGAAGGTCTAGATAATACTTAATCCTTCCATGAGTGTAGGGGATGGGACTAGCTCCCTTCCAGTCCTATTATTCTATTTCTATTTCAGTTAGGTTAGCCCAGAGATAGGCAGTTTACAAATGTTTATTTTGGTTTGTAGGACAACAAATGCAAACTAAATTCAAAATATACAACTCTAACAAACCTAACCCTCCCTGATGTATTTGAGCTTAATTTTGCATTTCTCAGTCTCTGCATCATGGCAGATGAAATTCAGTGTTGATAAATATAAAGTAATGAACATTGGAAAACATAATCCCAACTATGCATACAAAATGATGGAGTCTGAATTAGCTGTTACCACTCACGAAAGAGATCTTGGTGTCATCATGGATAGTTCTCTGAAAACTTCTCAATATGCAGTGGCAATCAAAAAGGTGAACAGACTGTTGGGAACCAATGGAAAAGGGATAGATAATAAAACAGAAAATATCATTGTTCCTGTATCAGTGATTCCCCAAACTGTGGGGCGTGTCCCCATGGGGGGTGAAGAGGAACGTGTGTGTGGCAAGGCCCAGGCAAGTGCCCACAGGGGGTGGGGAGGGAGAATTCCCCAGCTCTGTTCTGCCCTCAGCTGCTGCTCTGATCCTGGGCCCCTGGCCATGCTCCTAGCCCTAGCCCAGCTCCGCTCTGTCCCCTGCTCAACCCCCAAGTCAGTTCGGCCCTTGTTCCTTCTCCAACTCCATCTCCAGTTCTGCCCCCAGCTCCACCTGCAGCCCTAGCTCCTCTGCTGAGCCAACTGTGCAGTAATGGAGATGGCATGTGGAGAGATTCCATTACTGGTAGGGCGGGGATGGGGGGCAGGAAAAGTTTGGGCAGCACTGTGCTATATAAATCCATGATACATCCATACCTTAAATACTGCATGCAGTTCTGGTCACTCCACCTCAAAAGAGATGCATATTAGACTTGGAAAAGGTGCAGAGAAGGGCATTGAAAATGATTAGGGGTATGAAACAACTTGAATATGAGGAGAGATTAAAAATACTGGGACTGCTCAGCTTAGAAAAGAGATGACTGGGGGATGTGATAGAGGACTATAAAATCATGAATAGTGTTGGGAAAACGAGTAAGAAAGTGGTGTTTACCCCTTCATGTAACACAAGAACCAGGGATCACCTGATTGAAATTAATAGGCAGCAGGTTTAAAACAAACGTAAGGAAGCACATCTTCACACAATGCACACCCTGTGGAACTTGTTGCCAAGGAATGTTATGAAGACCAAAAGTATAACTGGATTTTTAAAAAAAAAAAGAATTAAGTTCATGGAGGATAGGTCCATCAATGGCTACTAGAAAAGATGGTCCAAGATGCAATTCCATCTGCCCCTAAACCTCCAACTGCCAGAAGCTGGGACTGGATGATGGGGGTGGATCGCTTAAAATTACCCTGCCCTGTTCATTCCCTCTGAAGCATCTCACACTGACCACTCTCAGAAGACAGGGTAGTAGACTTGATGGATGTTGATCCAGTATCGCCATTCTTATGATGCTAGAAAGAAAAGGAACATTTCTGTTGTCTTTTTATGGACATAAGAGGTACTTTTATGTAAGTCTCACATTTAGTAAAATAAAAGGCATGCCATTCATTCAGTTAATCTACCAATATAAGAACTGTTGTCCTTGGGGTATGACTATACAGTATTTATCAAACTAGGGGAATCTGAAGACTGGAATTGACATGACAACTGCCAGTCATATTATATAATCACATTGGTTTATTATATCAAGTATAATCAATACGGACCAGATCTTGCAGTCCCACTGATGTCAATGAGAGTTTTGTTTCATCAAGGACCGCAGGATCAGATCAGCATTGGTGTAACTTGTGAAGATACTTTAGTTTTGATTTCACATACTACAGAAATGTTTCACATATACAGTTATGAATTTTGCTACCCAGGAGGTATAAGTGCAAAAAGTATTCAACAAATGAAAGTAGATATGCAAACCATTTATACTTTTAGTGTTTGTTTCATAATGATATTTTGAATATCACGCTTTCAAATATGGGCTTAATCATGACCTATCCTTTCTCTCTGTGCTGGTGTGTGTGTATATATATATACCCGACACTGTGGCTGAAGGGGGTAAGAAACAGTTTTGGGCCCATGGGGCTCTGCCCTGCCACACCTGCAGAGCCAGCCACAGCTGGAGGGGAAGCTTGAAAGAGAGCCAGACATCTCAGAAGGGGGCAGATAGGAGAGGTGCTCCTAAATAAGGGTACAGCAGCACTCCTGGGTCTGCAAGCAGCAGCTACCTTGGGCCCTAAAGGAGGGACTAGCCTTTCCCTTTCGCCGAAGACCTGGTGGTGTCACTTATTGCAAATAGTTCCTTGGGAGTACAGAATAGTGACAGGGTGACACTACACCAGACAGCGTTCAAGTGTTTGTGTAGGCCGGGCCTCCACATACACATTTGGGGTCATTCCTCGGCTTCCACGTGGTCGTATTGTCACCAGTCTTTGCTATCCCAGCTCTTGTTTGATTTAGAGTATATCATTGTTTTCGTCCAGGGGCCAGTGCCAAGGATGATTTATTCTGAAGGAAATAGGTTCTCCAAGATCATTGGCGTTCCTACATTTTTGTTACTCTGTAGCCTTCCACCATGGTATTTTGGGGTAAAGGATTTTCAGATGCAAAGCTTTTTCTGGAATTCCACTTCTTGGGTGGTGAGATGTGTCCACACAGTGGAAATCTTGGATCAAGCACCTATTTTTTTTCTCTCCTTTTTACTGGAGGCTTCCTGCCTCAATATGGTGGTGCAATTCCCAGGAGGCAGCATAGTGACAAAGTGGGGGACAGTTTCAAAGTCCCTGTGATGATCCTGCAGGATTGATTGAGGTCAGTATCATTTTCATGAGCATAGCTTAAGTGAGACCATACTGGGGGACAGTTTTCTGAGAATGAGACTTACTTGCCATGTTTTGGGGTCAGATGTCCATTTTGTTTTGGCCAGTTCCTGTCGTGTACAATTCCTGGGGTTCACTTTCTTTTCCAGCTGCTTGATGCGCTCTTTGAATGTCCGTTTTTGGTCTAATATGGTGTGCTATGATGGTATAAACCCACAGGAATGATGCTGAAGTTGATGGTGGCATTACTCAGGTTTACACCAGTGCAACTGACAGATTTTGCCTCCAACGAACATCTACTATAGCTTTTATGTTTGTTTTTTTTACTCTCAACTTTAAGTAACCATTATTTTACTACTGTACTTTATGAAAAGACATCTCTAAACCAGACAGCTGAATACACTGAGCAGCCATTTTCACAGCAGGCTCATACTGTAAATATATATGTAATTGCCGAATAAAGCTGGGTACTTTACTTTTTTGTATTGGCCTTGAGGGGCTTATTCACCAAAACTTGAATCTATTGCAAACAGATCGCAGTATCTGCACTAGGAATAAAGCCAACACCATAGCTGCTTATGGTTTGTAGAGGATGCAAACAGCAAAACACTCAACATACTTCATTCAGCTTCAGATTTCTTTCCATCTCAATGAATATTAACTGGGCATGTTGCTTCATTTTGAATCTAACAATGTAAAGTGAATAAGTATAATAGTACCTCTTATCTGATAAATATCACTATAAACATCACATGTATGGTTTGGGTATCAGTTTATGGCATCTCCAACTGTGAGCTTTGGTAAGCAAATGGGAGATGAAAATTGCATATCTGGGCTAGAAGAGGCACAACACAGGTAGGAGCTAGCTCTGCAGCATGTTCCCCTTTGTCTTTGATCCCCTCTGGAAACCCAAATCCATGGCCGGGCTGCATGCACTGGCCCATGTTCTTCCATCCTCCAATCCACAAGGGGGAAAAGGAGTAAATTAATGCAAACGGAGTCTTCAATCATTTGTTTGATTAATGTACAGTTGTCATGCTCTCTTCCTGAGGGGCCCTGTGGCCACAGTGGTTGTGCAGTCAATGGCAACAGCGTTCCTTGAAGAATGATGCCATTAAGGTTCAGCAATAAGTTGTGATTGGTAGGGGCACGTCACAGTGCAGATTTCCACTTGCCTGCATGCAGATCAAGGGCAATCCCTTGATTCAGATCCCCAGCCTTTTGCACAAAGGCTGTGGGAAGGCCAACCACGAGGGAAAACTAATGAGGAAACTGCATTTAAATTGATACGTTTCCGCTCGACTACATAGGAATAAATTGACTTTATTCCTTTGAGACATCAGATGACATCATACCTAGGCTTAATGCTAGAGTTGGTTTGTTGGGTATCAGGACCAAATAGCCTAAAATTTAAAGGTCTTATGAAGTATTTTGCACCTTCTTTCCATGTTCAGAGATGAGATACCATAATTTTCCTATATACATTCTGTTTCAGTAGAAGGATGTGCTAAAGGAAAATCCGATCTCACACTCTCTTCAGACAGTATTTTATTTAATCATAAATAACAAAGGCCAAATGCTGCACTCCTCTATGTGGCATGGAAGAGAGCAAATTAAGCCTAGGAGCTGTGGAAAGAAAAGAACAGATCCTACCAATTACATTTCCCACTACTCTCAATCCACTGCCAGCCAGTATTAATGAATAATGTTTTATTTAGGGACCTGTATGGTTTTTGTTTTGGGGTTGGGTGTTTTTTTTGGGTTGTTTGTTTGTTTTGAGGCATGGCCAATTGTAACAGCTAAGTTATCCTGAGATCTGTGGAGTTGGGGTTAGGAAATTTGTATTTCAACACACTTCTGCCAAATGAATGCATTTGGAATATTCAGTTTTCCAGTTCTCTTGCATTTGAAGTTTTGGCTGCTAATTTTAGTACTTTGGTGTGAATCAGGAGTATCTCCATTGACATCGATGAATCTCCACAGGTGTAAATCTGTAACTGAGATAAGAATACTTCTCCATTGTAGTTATAACTGTTTTGCAATGCATAAATGTGGCAGGAAAAACCTCAATAAAAGGAGCTAAGCAAGAAAATTAGCACTGCAAAAAAGCTTAAAATATTGTTCAGAAAATTAGTGGTCTGCATAATCACCAGGACACAGACACATCCCCTCATGCACCCTTCTTTCTGGCACACCCCCTCTTCAGAAAAGACTGATGTAGGAGGTGTGGTGGTGGTGGCTGTACTCCCCTCATGAATCCCTATACAAAAATTACTCTGGTGCTATTAGCTGAAGTTATGACTGCTTTGTGTTAACAGAGGGCACTGGCTCCTAGTTTTTCAGTCAGCTAATGGTTTATGAACTGGTTATGAGAGTATAGTGAACGAGCTCCAAATAAAAGTAAAATACAGCTATCTGTGGGAAAGAGAGAAATTTGTATGTACAATGGAGGAAAAGTATGCATGTAGTTGAATTCTTTTTCCAGCTATGTTGTTTTTCAGTTCTTAGTTTTAATGTCTATGTTCTCTCAAAACACTGATTCCAAATAGTATTTACCCCTATGTCATAAACAGATAGTTAAGGGTTAATGTCTCTTTTACCTGTAAAGGGTTAAGAAGCTCAGTAAACCTGGCTGACACCTGACCAGAGGACCAATGAAGGGACAAGATACTTTCAAATCTTGTTGGAGGGAAGTCTTTGTTTGTGTTCTTTGTTTGGGGGTTGTTCGCTCTCGGGACATGAGAGGGACCAGACGTCCATCCAGACTCTCCAAATCTTTCTGAATCAGTCTCATGTTTTAATTTTGTAAGTACCCAGCCAGGAAAGCGTGTAGTCTTATGTTTGTTTTCTCAACCTGTAAATGTTTCTTTTGCTGGAAGGATTTTTTACCTCTGTTTGCTGTAACTTTGAAACTTAGAAGGGGGGAGGGAGTCCCTCTAGGTTATATGAACTGAATACCCTGTAAACATTTTTCCATCCTGATTTTACAGAGATAAATTTTACTTTTTTTCTTTTTCTTTAATTAAAAGCTTTCTTTTTAAGAACCCGATTGATTTTTCTTTGTTTTAACATCCAGGAAATTGGGTCTGGACTCACCAGGAATTGGTTGGGGTGGGGGAAAGGAGGGGGGATATTGAATTCCTCTTTGTTTTTTTTTAAGATCCAAGGAGTTGGGATCAGTGTAGCCTCTCAGGGTAATCAAGGGAGGGAAAGTCTGGGAGGGGAAAGGTCGGGGAATGGTTTATTTCCCCTTGTGTTAAGACCCAAGGGGTTTGGGTCTTGGGTTCCCCAGGGAAGGTTTGGGGGGAATGGAAAGTGTACCAAAACACTATATTTTTGGTTGGTGGCAGCGCTATCAGTTCTAAGCTAGGAATTAAGCTTAGAAGGGTACATGCAGGTCCCCACCTTTTGGACACTAAAGTTCAGAGTGGGGAACAAACCTATGACACCCTATAATTAATTTTTTGATGCTCTGTACAGTGTCAGTTTAAGAAGTTACAAGAATTAAAAGAAGTTCATTCTTCTTGGCAAATGCAAGACACAACAGTTTATAATTTATTTAACTTCATTGCATCCTTCAGCATTGATAGTTAATAATTTAGCTAGATATTTGAATTGTTCCCTTGTATTTATTTATTTATTGGTGTTTTTCATATTGCACTCTTAATGTTTATTACATGACCCAGAATGCATTTACTACTTTGCTGAAAGGATTTTTCTAAAGTATTGAACCAAATATTATTTCTGTTTTTTACTTTTTTCTCTTTCTCTGGTACATTTTGAGTTACTTGTCTAGTTCATGATGACTAAGTAAGAATCTGGGAAGAATTAAAGTAATTAAAGCTTACTAAGACTGTGTAAATCTTCATGCTTAAGCAAATCAGAGGCTACAAAAACTGGGTTAAAATAAGGATCAGTTACACATTTCTATTACTGTCTCCACTATAGCCATCATGCACTAATGGTGTGTATAGATCAAACCAATACTTACTCATTTAGGGCCAGAGTCTGATATACAGTAGTTATTTATAATGAATAGTACCTTCCTACATGAACAGCTCCACTGGAGTCAGTGGGACTGCTCATGAATAAGGGACTATTAGCCTACCATACGGATATCAGAAAATGGCCCTTAATAACGAATGGAGTGGATTCTCCTGAACCTGGATCTTCATCCATTTAATACAGTGTTCTTCAGCAGGAAAAATGCAACAATGTATCTTATCTTGATTTCAGGGGACATACATTAAATACAAAAAGGGCCATTCATTGTGGCTGTCAGACACCATTGAAATGATGAATCTTAAAGTGATGAACTCTTGGGTCTAATAGTAATTTTTTTCTAGCTATTATGCTTGATTATCTGGATGTTTTTTCCCATAACTGCATCATGGCCCTAATATGACTGCAACTGAAGTCAATGGTAGTGTTTCTACTGACTTTGTTGAGAGTTGGATCAAGACCTTTTAACAAATGTCTCCTAAAAAGAGACTGTTCCATTTAGGTACTGAGCCAGCTCTTGATTTCTCATGGTAAGTGTTTCTTTTCTCAGTTTTCTTTGTGCTTTAAAAACTCAGATTTCATTCTTATGAATACATTGTAAGCTACATGGTACTGCTGTCTGAAGCTGGAACATGCTTTGAAAATTAAAATTTCTCCTGTCGTCATCAGGTAGCTGGCTCCATAGTAACAAAACAAACAAATAACAGTAAAACCTCTGTTAAAATTCCTGCCTGGAGATACAAGAGCACAGCTTCCACCGAAATCAATGTGGTTTACACAGGTTCAACTGAAAGCAGAAGTTATCTGTGTCCCTTCTTTTCTCCGTAGGCATGCATGACTTCTCACAATGACCATGGCATTTGTAAGATGTAATTTCTCCTTGCTGGGAGTGGGGCGGGGGAGGGGGAAACATCACTGGTTCATCCAATATGAGACTGAGGAATGCAAGCTCATGGGAGAGGCAACTTCATGTCTCAGGGTACTGGGGCTGCAAGCAAAGAGGAAAATTGTGGTGCTGTTCATCTGATGATAAATAAATAAAATGTAGAACTATGGATGTATGCCTATCCCATAAAAACACACACTGAATTTTGAAGAATTGGCAATACTTAACTAAAATGCCAAAGAGGCATAATACTTTTTCACACAAATGTGTAATTAAACTGTGGAACTCATTGCCACAGGACATTATTGACACCAAGAACTTAAAAGATCCAAAAAGGGACTGAATATTTAGATAGCAAGAATATCCAGAGTTCTATTAACAAAAATATATATAATTTAATAAAAATTATAGCAAAAACTGTGGAAAGGATCTTAAACTTCTGCTTCTAGGTTCAAGCCACTCTCTAACAGTTAGAGATCAGGATGAGACCTAATGTGGGGTTAGTTTATCCCATGGTTGCCTGGTCAGGGGTTCTTAGCCCTTTGTCTAAAGTCTGGTACTGGACCCTGTCAGACAGGATACTGGACTAGCTTGACCATCACTGATCCAGTATGGTAATTCCTATGTTCCTATAAAATTCACACACTTAAAATTAACTAGAAGTTGGTGAGTCACTTGTGCCTGCAGACTGGGGATAGGACAAATCCCTAATATGGTTTTACTTTGATCACAAGCTTACTCAAATCCTGAGGAAGAATTGGGATTCTCCAAATCTTGATGCTTGTCTTACGTAAATAGAGTTAACACACATTCCAGTCATCGTCCTGGGCCTTTTTGCTTGTTAAGTTCTGCTCTTCCTCCCTTCGCTTGTTCCTTGTCTTTTGAGACTTTTAAGCTCTTTGGGGCAGGGATGTTGTCTTATGTGTCTGTAAAACACACAGCAACATAGAGCCCAGAGCCTGGCTGAGAGTCTGGGTGTGTTGTTACAATATAAAAAATAACATTCAAAATGAGAAATATCCATTGCCTTAGGGTGCCCCCTCTTCCCTATTTTATGTCCTACAGCAACTGTGATCACTGAGCTTTAATTCTTTTTCTTGTGCTCCTTCTGCTAGTTGCCAATAACCATTTTCAAGATAATACATTTGTATGATAGCCCTTTTTATTCAATACTCTGAACGTGTTTTGAGAGATGTAGCATCATCTCCACTTTACAGAAGGAGAAATGGGTGGCACAGAGAGCTGACAACATCACCTGGCCAGCAGTCATCAGCCCAGCTAAAACATATCTTTTGTCAGAACCCATTGGCATTCTTTCTGGTGGAAAAATAAGACAGCAAAAATGTTATTTAGTATTTAGGCTATTCTACATAGATGAATGTGTGGGGTTAAGATCTTTACCCAAAATAGCTAGCATCTAGTGTTATCAATGTGATGGTTCTCACTGAAGAGAGATGCCTATTTTAACTAAGACTAGAATTGGAACATAGAAGACTCCTTGAAAAGAAATGGCAAGTTTGGGAAACAAGCCAATGTTGCCAACTTTTCCCAGTATACCTCATGCATAAAAATCTTTCTCTCTATTGGGTAGGAACTAGGGTGACCAGACAGCAAGTGTGAAAAATCAGGACAGGGGGTGGGGGGTAATAGGAGCCTATATAAGAAAAAAAAATCGGGAATGTCCCTATAAAATTGGAACATCTGGTCACCCTAGTAGGAACCCCCTATGATGGCTAGTAACTGACATGGTCATATCTTTTCAGCAGTGAAAGGTATTCTGGCTTTTGAATGTCAAAACTCCAGTTCCCCACAGAGATTCCAGAGCAATATAATTATCACTCTTGCTTTATTTGGTATCTTTGATTTAACATGCTCTCAAAACACTTTACAATAGAACACAAGAATGAAGGAAAAGCAATAGAAAATAAGTAGATCTTCCACTGGGATTGGAGTGGGGCTTCAATACACACAGCGCTAAGTCATGAGTGAGAGTTTTCTCCATAAGAAAGAGTGAAGAATTTTGACAGTTTTACCTCCTTTTATAATAGAACTTGCAAGGGAAGAGCCTCTGTGGAATGCAGAGGTGTAGATATTAAGGATAAAGAGCTTTATCTTTTCATCCTATATGTCACATGCATTACCGTGTAACTTAGGAAACTGGCTGCAGTTTTTAATTAAGGTGTTGGCCAAGGTCTCAACGCCGAGAATTTTTGTAATATATCCCAGTGCTAAACTAGCACTGATACAACTCCACTTGTAATGTTGATGGGAATGTCAGAGTGAACCAGCTGCTAGTGTTTTTACTACTGTTGTCTAGACCTGGTAGTGCAATGATGGAAATTGTAACAAAGAGCTCAATGCAGACACAGCTGATGAGCCTGGCAGATCAACAGTAGAATTTTCAGATGTATCACTTGTTAAGTGACTGATTCAAGAATATGTAATTTTTCATCTTTGCACAATACAGCACATTGGCAGCAGCACATGCAGGAGCTGGAAATCAATGTTGTTGGCATACCAGCAGGCCAAGCATTAGAGTAGTTCAGAATGGAGGAGAGAAGAATATTGCTGAGCTTACAAGAATCAGATCAGGCAAAGGCCTGGCAATATGTTTGCAAATAGAGTTGCATTTCTTTAATGATTTTGAAGTAAACTTTGTTGTCATCTCAGGAGATATTAGAACCACTAACTACCACATTATTGTATTACAGTAAGCATGGAGGTTAGATTTATCTGTTCACTTTCATGTGAAGCATTGTGTACGAAGTTTTCCATCTCGGGTTTCCCTACCACATTATAGAGGTAATTTATTTGTCTCTGATTTCTTTTTACACTACTGATGCATAAGCAAGAATGGGAAGAATACATTTTTAAAATGGCATCCTCAGCCACTCTTGCTTTTCCCACTCCCCTGGTCAGTTTCACTTGCTCTTTGGGCAAGTCTGTGGGCCTCCTGGAGAGGAGAAGCTATATTACCATTGCAACACTACAGATTCCCTCCTCCTCCAGTGGAGAGTATAATCCTGATCCTGCGGACATTGAAGTCAATGGCAAAGCCCCCAGTGACTTAGTCGTGCATCATCTAGCCTTATACCTGAAAATTAATTAGCACTGGCAGAAGCCACAGCTGAATCTAGCTTTATATGACAAGTCCAAGTCAAACTGTATTCTCATATTTACATTTTGATTGTATGTTTCTAATTATCAATCAATTCAAGAATCAGAATTGAATGGCTTTATTTTTATTAACATTAAATGGTTTTAATTTTTCCATGTTCTCTCTTTAGGCTCAGGCAATACTTTATTGTGAGCCATTTATTATTTCTATTGTCAGTCGTCAGTCATCTGTAATCAAATAAACAGCTGCAATGAACTGAATCCAATTGTTTTTAAATCACTGACAAACCAGTATAATTTATAATTCCATTTTATGACAAATTGTTTTAGTAAACTGTCAACATAATTAAAATTATATTTTACTATGTCTATTTGATTTTATTGCAATGTTGAGTTTATACTGGACAATTTAAATTAAATAGATCCTGCTCTCTCAACATGTAGAAAGATCTACATAAGACTCACCAGCAATAGCTACTGTTAATAAATACTGATTGCTTTGCAGGCAATTGCCATGATTTTTCACAGGCTGTTTAGGCCAATTAACATAACATGAAACTCTGACCTGAATCTGGCAAATTTAGCTGATATTGAATGAATGTGTTTACAGTAATATGATACTTGGAGGGGAGGGGAAAATATTTGTATTTTAAACAAGCTAAAAATGATATTAAACTCATCAATGTTAAAAGTTGTAGATAACTGTGCCGTGCTGAGAAAGGTTCAGAGTTCAAATTCTGATGATGTATGATGAGGTATCTGTTATAGTTAATGTTAAGATTCTGTCAGGGGTATTTTTAGTAACACGGGCAATATTTTTTTTTTTTTTTTTACAGAGGCTTGTGACCTGTGCTTAACTTTTACTAAAAATGCTATGGCTGGGGGGATCTAACTGTGGGAATGCTGCCGGGGGCTGCCCACCAGCAGGAGCCACTGCTCCAGCGGGCCTGGGGGTCAGCTGCCAGCCTGCTTCGCTAGCAGCTGGGGGGCAGCCGCGGTGCTGACAGCTGCTCCAGCCCTACCACTACAGAAGAATTCATGGTGGTCCTGGAAAGTCATGGAATCTGTGACCTTTGTGATAGAATCATACCCTATGTTATAGCTGCTCATAATTGCCCTTTTTTCTGTAGCACCCACACACAGGAAATAACACACACAAAACTTATGTTAAAATAATGTTGTTTAGATTGTAAACTCAAGCACCTGGAGGTTAGGTTGTCTCTGTAACTTTAATTCTGTTCCCTTGGCATCTGCATTATGAAATTCTCTAATTACATGATCACATGCTATTTTTTACCAGAGGACTCTTGTTTTATTCAGTACACAGGATGGATGCAGAATGGGGCAAATTTAAAGTTTCATGGGCAACCATAAATTTTGAATGTGCAGCTTTGCAACCTAAATAGTACTCTTCACATAGCTTGTTTGATTGTTAATGTAGTTATAAATTGGGAATGAAAATTACTGTTAGATCTATTTACTGTACTCTTTACCTTCATTGGGCATAGTCAGGGCTGCCACCAATAGGAAGTTTTACTTTCTGTTTTTGCTGAATATTTTCAGAGATTTGAACATTTTCCAATTTGAACAGTTTTTTTTTCCCTTTTGTGGGCAAAAATATTTTTCTTCATTCACAATAATGCAGCCTCCTGAAAGGCAGTATGAACTGACTGTTGTGATTTTTCCATCCAGGTCTTTGGGAACAAGTGCAAATCATTTTTATAATTAATAACCCAGCAAAATGTTGTTTCAGCACCAGGCTAGTCACTTACAATAACAGATTGCACATTTATTCAGGGGGAAAATGAAAAAAGTCAATACAGTTTGAGAATTTCTTAAAATTAATCCCACTGGTGGGATTTCTACATATATCAGGAATAATGGAATGAAACATCTCTAATGGCTTCAGTCCAAAAATACCAATTACATTTTACATCTTTCACATTTTCTTGATAATTAATCAGGCAGATGAGACACTTGTGGTGATAGTTTTCATTTTTGTCTTGGAGTACAATGGGAAACCTGCACACTGTGTACTCTTACTTTACTCCTGTGTGTAATGGCTTTTAGGCATGCAATAGCTGCTTTTGATGGGATTCAAGAAAAATGAATAATAATCCTAGGATATTTGGGGCAGATGCGGGCCCCTGTTCCTAACTCTGGAAGCACCAACCAGGATGAAAACTCACTTAAGGATCCAACGGGGATCCCTAGTCTCTGCACTACTCTTCTTCCTGGTCCCATCATAGAAGATATGCCCAGGAAAGTGAGGTCATGACCAGAGTTCTGCTATGTTCCAGTGATCCATAGAAGGCATAACAGTCCCTTGGGGAACCATCACTAACCAGCACAACTCAGAGCAGCCCAGAGGCTGCTTTATGCACTGAAGTGGAACTGGTTCTCGTATTCCCCACCCTCAGTTCTAGGGCTGTTTATGAATGGCCACACTTAGCCAGATCAATGATCTATCTAGCCCAGTATCCTGTCTCTGACAGTGGCCAGTACCAGATGTTTCTGGCAGTTGGGGGTTTCAAGGCACCTGGCACATGGGGTTGTGTCCCTGACCATCTTGGCTAATAGCCATTGATGGACTTATTCTCCATGAACATATCCAATTACTTTTTGAACCCAATTATATTTTTGACCTTTGCAATATCCCCTGACAATGAGTTCCACAGGTTTATGGGCATTGTGCAAAGTTGTTCCTTATGTTTATTTTAAACCTGCTAGCTAATAATAATCCTTATTCAATGAATGATCAAAATATTAATCTCAATGCCATAAATCTTAATGCCAGTCTTTAATTATATAGATAATGACAACATCCACAGTTACATTACATAGGTTGCAACTTTTAAAAATGAAATTTAATCCTTTAGGTTTCAGGTTTTCTCTCCTATTCACTTTTTCCACCTTCTGTAATAAAAAGCTGTCTCCGATGCATTCAAAGAACTTGCTGGATAATATGTACTCAATAGATATCAGGTAGCTGAAGTCCCCCATCACCACCAAGTCCTGGGGTTTTGGATAATTTTTTTGTTAGTTGTTTTAAAAAAAATCCTCATTCACCTCTTCTTCCTGGTTAGGTGATCTATAGTAGGCCCTACCTTGACATCACCCTTGTTTTTTACCCCTTTTTCCTTACCCTGAGACTTTCAACAGGTCTGCCTCCTGTTTCTATCTCAACCCCAGTGCAAATGTGTACATCTTTGATACACAAGGCAACACCACCTCGCCTTTTTCCCTGCCTGTCCTTTCTGAACAAGCTACACTCATCTCTACCAATATTCCAAATCATGTGAATTGCCCCACCAAGTCTCTGTGATGCCAATTATGTTGTAATTGTGACTGTTCACTAATATTTCTAGTTGTTCCTGTTTATTCCCAATACTCCTTGCATTAGTATACAGACAGGTAAGATGTTGATTAAATTTCCTCTCTGTTCTCTCTTCTTTGTCTCTGCTACGATTGCCCCTGTTTCCTTCCTACCCCACCCCCTCATCCACCGGATTCTGACTCTTCACCCAGGTCTCCATGTTCTGGACTTACCTGTGGGTTTTGTCTCCTGCCCCCGCTGAACCTAGTTTGAAGCCCACCTCACTAGGTTAGTAAGTCTGTATCCAAAGATGCTCTTTGCTCTCCTTGATAGCTGGACCCCATTTCTGCTCAGAAGTTCTTCTAGGAACAGCATCCTGTGGTTAAGGAATTTGAAGCTAGCCTGGTGACACCATATGCACAGCCATCCATTCATGTCCAGGATCTGTATGCCTCTGCCTCTTCCTGTCTACTCTTGATTGGAAGTATCAGTGAGAAAACCACCTGCACCCTTAACTTCTTCACCCTCACGCCCAGAGATCTGTAGTCACTTCTGATCTACTCAGGGTCATACCTCAGCATGGTATAGTAGTCAAAGGGCTGGATGATCCTGGGCAGTCCTTCCATAATGTCTCAGATATGGGACCCTGGCAGGGAACACCACCTCCTGGATTGCCATGTCAAGCCAGCAGATCAATGCCTAGTGTTGTCAGATGCTACCGGTGTGGTGCTCTGATCTGTTCAATGTTGATATTAATCGGCTGTGTGCGTGTGTTCCCTCTGTGTGCTGCCCCAGCACTGCGCAGATAGCTGACACAGCAGACCCCGAGAGAACCCTCAATGACCACAGACTCTAGTAAGGTACGAAGGCACGTCGGCCAGGTTTACTGTCGAAGAGAAACACAGTCTCCAGCCCCCTGGCAAACAAAGTCCAAGGTGCTGCTGAGGTGCAGCTACCCGGTACATATGTGCTCCTTGGCAATGGACTCAGCTCAGTCAGTGGCAGGACTTTCCACTGCCCTCTAGGCTGGACAAAGACACCGCCCCAGGGATGCATCCTTATACACAGGTACAAACAAGTTACACATCACTCCTGACGTATTGAGGTGCAACCCCTCTACGTAGCTAGGTGCCGCCTCTCACCTTGTACATGTTGGTTCGAACAAAGCAACTCTATCCATCATATTACCCTTTTGGCCCTGTCATTGGGATGGGTCAGCTTGTTTCTTGTTATCTGTGGAATGTTCCAGTATCAGAGTGTCCTGGTACCATGTTTATACTTCTGGTATTCAATACACTATATAGATATACGTTTATGCAACATCAGCCCTTTCCTTGCCAGCTTCTGTGAGCAGGGCCTACCTCTAGCTCACAGATTAACTTTGCTTTGTTAGCAACGCCTTGACCATTACTTTAGTTCAGGCCTTAGGCCTCATACCAGGCCTCTAATATCAAGGTTTATATCTCAGAGCCTCCTCTTACTACACCTATATCTCCTTAGAAGGGAATCCCTGATGATCACCATCCTTTGTTTCCTCTTGGGAGTGGTGGCTGCAATGCTCCCAGCCTTAGGGCTACCTGGCTTCTCTTCTTCCACCTTTCGGGGAGATTCCTCATCCCCCATTGCCAGAGCAGCATACCAGTTTTTTCTGTCTATGGACAGTATGTTGGGGTTAGAGGTGGAGCATTGCCTGCTGCCAGAAGTAACCAGTAGCCAGCTTCCTCCCTGAGACAAAGCCATTTCCTCCCAGACCCTCATAAAGCATTCTGAGTTTTGTATTAAAACCATGAAAAATTGTAAACTTGTTGTTTTCAAATCATTAAACAGAAGTGCTAAATTTTCACATCTGGTTTAAATAACAGTCCATTTTGCTCTCTTTAAATTAAACCCTTTGGGTCTCTCACAAAGTTTGATCATGACAGCTGAATCTCAAGCAACTATATGTGCAAGATAACTCTTCTAGTGAAGAAATGCGGAGCCAAAGTGCCGAAGCCAGGATCCATATGAACAGAGCTGTGCTGATTTATACTTACTGAGGATCCTGTCAAGTGTATGTATATTCTGGTCAAAATCACTATTTCTGATTCTTACTGTAGAATAGAATATTTTTCATGAGAGTGAGCTTAGAAATATAAAAGCATAGTATTCAACAATAATTGTCAAGCACAGCAATATATTGTTGCCCCTTTTTTGATCCGAGGGGCTAGTCAAAGTTCAGGGCCCTGTGGATGTGCCAGTTGGAAGTAGAAATTGATGAAGTCTAGTATTTTCTTTGATGCAACCTTTGTTTATTTACAAAGAGCACACAAAGTTCTGTTCCAAATGCAGGATGAACCAAGAGCAAACAGAGCAGTTTCTTAGCTTACAGCCCCAGCTTCTTTAGCCAACAGACTCAGAAGTTCTCTCTAGCTCTTTCCAGGGTCACAGTGTGTTCACAACCTCCTGCCTGGCTTCTTTTCTCTCTATTCTTGTCTCTTCAGTTTCTGTATGATCTCTCTTCCCACCTCCTCCCCCCCCACCCCACATATTGAAAACTGTACTCAGCCCAAAGCTCCTGAGTGGGGTCACATACATCTTCTTTTTTTCTTTTTTCTTTTTTTTTTAGGCGGGGGTCTTATGCTTACAGTTAAATGTGAACTCACCCTTCAATTAATAATCAATCTCAATGGGGTTTTAACTCAACCCATAACAAGGTTTCACCAAGCTCAGAACAAAATGTTTTGAGATAATTGGTGGTAAAACACCATCCAGCTGGCATTATAAACCTACGCTTATTTAATCTGTGTTAATTTACAATAAAATGGAGGCCATTCTGTTTAAAACCTGTGCTTAAGTGCTTTGAGGTTTCTTATTGATGTGTCCTGTACCAGATAGGAGCAAGACAATGGAACTAATTTTTGAAGAGCAACACTCATACCAATCAAATAATAATGACTAGGGGGCAATATTTCTAAAGTATTTAAGTGCCTAAAGATGCAATTAGGTGTCTAAATACCTTATAAGCCTGCTCTAGGCCCCTAACTAAATAATTCATTCTGGACAAAATACTGCTCTCATTTACACTAGTAAAATCTGATTAATCTGTAATTCGTGACATTTGATTTCATTGGTTTTGCACCAGTGTAACAAGAACAGAATTGGTACTTTAATGTTTATAATCGGATCTGACTGGAATCTATCAATTTGATTTTACTCTCCATTCACTGCTGTAATTTACACTTTTTTTTAGCAGAAATCTAATTTTAAGCTCCCTAAGCAATCTTTTCTTTTTCAACCGGAAAAGAAAGGAAACCACACTCATGAGAGTCTCATATAAATAACACACACTCACTTTTGGTATAAAAATGGATCAGCAGGAGTCTACACCTCTCTGAATTATTCAGTTTTTTTCTTTTTAAAAAAATATCATAGTGTCTCTTAACAGTGAATAAAGGAAGTATGACAGCAAAGATTTCTCTAAAGATAAAACATTCAAAACTGCAGAGTCACAATAAATAGTTAATTTGAAGACGCCAACAAGATTTTCATAAAATGTTTGCTATTATTAATAAAATATGCATATTAAATGGGATAAATGGATTTATACTGGGCATAAACCTTGGAATGCTTCAATAGGTCATTTCTAAAGCTATAGAAGTATTGCTGATACATAAATGGGGAAGTGCTTGTAGACACCTGTTAATTAGTCCTTTGATGGAATCACAAATTGGACAATGTTCAAATTCAGCAGCCAGGTAAGTGTGGCATTATTATTTAATTGTATTATCATAGTGTAATGCCGACACACCCCGGTCACCGGCGGGATTGAACTGGGGACTTCTGGAGCTTAGTGCATGAGTCACTACTGCATGAGCTAAAATCCAACTGGCTGTTAGCTAAGATTGTAAAGCAGACTCATTTAACTCTCTCTCTTTTAAGTGGTCTCAGTGATAGGACAGAACACCACACCCAGAAGGTGTGTGGGTTACAATAGCACCTAGGAGCCCAAATCATGAACCAGGACTCCATTGTGCTAGGCACTGTACAAACATAGGGGGGGAAAAAGATCACCACTCACTGCCCCAAAGAGCATCCAATCTAAGTCAGAGGGGTTTCAGCAGAGGGAGAATATTTAGGGCCAAAAGGGGTGTGGTTTCACTAAAAGGGAACACCAGACATCTCAGGCCTTAGTTTGGGCTCAGCAGTACTGTGCGGTAACAAGTTGTAAGGGAAACTAAGTCCTATCTCTAAAGTGAAGTTGGCTCCCCACTCTTAAAATGATAGTAAGCACCATATGCAACCTCATCACTTTCACATAACCTCCATGTAGATCCAGACAACATAGTTGGACACATAAATATGATGCTAGACAAGTGTTAACTGCAAATCAGACAATAAGTTGCTCATATACATGGATTCTCCACATAACCCATACTCATCTGACTCTCTCTTTTCTTTGGGCAATTTGTTCAGAGCTGGGAATAGATGTCTCCCTGAAAGATTTCCCCCAAAGAAATGTTTTTGGGTCATAGCCAAACACACTAAAACCCCCTGAGATCAAAAAGTAGCAGATGCTGAAGAGGATCTGCTAGGAAATATAATAGGACCCCAAGTCAAGCATAGTGACTATTATTTCTGCAGATGTACAGAAAAAGCAGTTTCTTCACATTCCCAACCTAGAATCAGGGCTAGCGTGCTTTATTTGATATAACATGTTTAAATACCCTAATTGTGTTATATTTAAAATAGGGCCGTCAATTAATCACAGTTAACTCATGCTATTACTCAAAAAAATTAATCATGATTAAAAAAATTAATGGTGATTAACTGCAGTTTTAATCACACTGTTAAACAATAGGATAGCAATTGAAATTTACTGAATATCTTGGATGTTTTTCTACATTTTCAGATATGTTGTATTCTGTGTTGTAATTGAAATCAGAGTATATTTTTATTACAGATATTTTCACTGTAAAAATGATAAACAAAAGAAATAGTATTTTTCAATTCACCTAATACAAGTAACGTAGTGCAATCTCTTTGTCGTGAAAGTGCAACTTACAAATGTAGATTTTTTTTGTTACATAACTGCACTAAAACAAAAGTAAAACTTTAGAGCCTACAAATCCACTCAGTCCTACTTCTTGTTCAGCCAATCGCTAAGACAAACACATTTGTTTACATTTGAAGGAGATAATGCCGTCCTCTTCTTATTTACAATGTCAACAGAAAGTCAGAACAGGTATTTGCATGGCACTTTTGTAACTGGCATTGCAAGGTATTTACGTGCCAGATATGCTAAACATTTGTATGCCCCTTCGTGCTTCTGCTACCATTCCAAAGGACATGCTTCCATCCCGATGATGCTAGTTAAAAAAAATAATGGGTTAATTAAAATCGTGACTGAACTCCTTGGGGAAGAATGGTATGTCTCGTCTTCTGTTTTACTCGCATTCTGCCATATATTTCATGTTATAGCAGTCTCAGATGATGATCGTGTTGTTCATTTTAAGAACACTTTCGCTGCAGATTTGACAAAATGCAAAGAAGGAACCAATGTGAGATTTCTAAAAATAGCTACAGCACTCGACCCAAGGTTTAAGAATCTGAAGTGCCTTCCAAAATCTGAGAGGAACAAGGTGTGGAGAATGCTTTCAGAAGACTTAAAAGAGCAACACTCCGATGAGTGATGAGAGAACCCAAACCACAAAAAAGAAAATCAACTTTCTGCCGGTGGCATCTGACTCAGATAATAAAAATGAACGTGCGTGGGTCTGCACTGCTTTGGATTGTTATTGAGCAGAACCAGTCTTAAGCATGGATGCGCGTCCCCTGGGATGGTGGCTGAAGCATGAAGGGACATATGAATCTTTAGTGCGTCTGGCACTTAAATATCTTGCAACGTCCATTACAAAAGTGCCATGAGAACACCTTTTCTCATTTTCAGGAGACATTGTAAACAAGAAGTGGGCAGTATTATGTCCTGCAAATATAAACAAACGTATTTGTCTTAGCAATTGACTGACCAAGAAGTAGGACTGAGTGGACTTGCAGGCTCAAAAATTTTACATTTTTTTATTTTTGAATGGAGTTTTTTTGTACACAATTTTACATCTGTAAGTTCAACTTTCATGATAAAGAGATTGTACAACAGTACTTGTATTAGGTGAATTGAAAACTACTATTTCTTTTGTTTTCCTACAGTGCAAATACTTGTAATAAAAAATAAATATAAAGTGAGCACTGTACTCTTTGTATTCTGTGGTGTAATTGAAATCAATATATTTGAAAGTGTAGAAAACATCCACAAATATTTAAATAAATGGTTTATTATTCTTTAATAGTGTGATTAATCATGCAATTAATCACGATTACTTTTTTTAATCGCTTGACAACCTTAATTAAAAGTATTTTAATTTTTAGGCTCTCCTATCAAAGGGCAGTATGGCTTTAGGTCACTAGCCTCACTATACATTTGTTTGCTGTGACACAAATCTCTGAGGCAAAAGCCTTATGAGCTGGGTTTAGCATCTCTTCCCTGGACCTGATGCCTAAGGGAAAGGGCATTCCTGCCTCCAAAGAAGCACTAAGATGACTGCTGGCTGGGGTTGGTTTGAAGCCCCTTCTTAAAGGGGATCTGGTTGGGTTTTTTTTTTTGTTACTTTGGTTTTGGCCTCCCCTTTCTTGGACCGTATATAGGTTGCCTTGGTGTAACTCAAGAGTAGAACTGGGTTCCAACTGTTTGAATTCAAAACAATGGTAGTTTGTGCAATATGGTGTCTAACTTGGATTTTTTCCTCCTTTTTAAGCTCCAGAAAATGTACATAATGGGACAATTCAGTCCTGACTTATATGGTGCTGTAAATGGCAAAGCATAGTATATTGTACCCATCTGGCCCTCTGCAATAGTGCAGAGGGTCTAACTCCACTTACATGATGATGGAGAAGTGCTGCAGGGACTGTGTAGCCAGCCAAAAGACAGTGTTACAAGAAAAATCTCACGAAGCCTATCCTGCAGTGAGGCAGATGGCTGAAAAGTGACTAAAGTAAGGGTATAAAATCAAGCAGCCTTCTTCCACTTCTAACTAACATCCAAGCCAGAGTAGATGCACCCCAGAGTCCCAGCATGAACACTTCAACCAGTCCTTGAAGTGTTCTAAGAAAAAGTGCTGTCAGCTCACTTAAAAATGTGTGACATATTTTCTGTCTCTTCATATAACACTGGAGCATTTAATGTATGAAACTTATATTTTTGTCATATAGACATATGAGCTATACTCCTCCTTTAGTTGATATTTAATATCTTACTAATATAGGGCTTTGCAGTCCAGCCTGAATAAAGGGCAGCATGTAGCTGCACTGCCTCAGGAACAGAATGAACCAATGGACCAAAGTCACAATTAAGTCTGTGCTTCTCACCTGCTCTAGGGTAAATAATTGCACCAGCCCTTTTCTTGACATGCTGGCCAGTGTATTGGGGGTGGAGGCCCAGAGTCAAGGCTTTGCCCAGTCTCCAACTCTCGCCTGCTTCCTCTACATCTACCTGCTTTGGACAGGAAGCACCAATCTGGTGGTGGTGATGCAGGTAGTCTGTGTTGAGGACTTAGGTGGCAATATATGCTCTTTTGCTCCCTTGTGTGGGCATAAGGCAGGTCACAATTCAGCACTTACTGAGCATATACCAGTATAAATTACATATTCTTACAACAGTTTTATACATGCAAAACATACTATGATTTTACAAAGATATCTATGAAATCCATAAATATGCTATTCATATAGTTTAATATACTCTATATATTTTACATTACAAACAGGTTCCAATATTTAATTTTTTTATATTCTTGACAATGTGTTGGCCCTGGACTATATGTGTTATCCTCCGTATGTGGTGGTCTGAGCATCTGAGAGGGTTGCTTGTATCATCCTGCTTTGTTCCCCTAGCTTTGGCTGCAGGTTTGTCATTAGTGTTTATATACTGGGATATGCCACACAGCCTGTCAACAGCATTTTTCCAGCCTGCTAACTCACTGTGCCTGGAATTTTTAACCTGTTTTAGGACTTCAGCCTATGAAATGCTGTGTGCCTCCTGCAAGCTGATAAGAACCCATCAAACTCCCAGTATATTTAAGGAGTGTTGCATTCAGAAACCCATAGGCGTGGATATTTTTATTTGGTTGTTCCTTACCACAGAATCTGTTTAGATGTATGGCCTTGAGTATTATCAGTTTACCCGGTACACTCATTTTGCCCCTCCTCTATATAATTTTTCCCATTACTATGTGTATTATAATACTGTGAATTTGAGCCAATAGTATTCCTTGGACTGTTAGCTGTTTGTCCTGGGCTTGATGAATTTCAGAGAAACTGCTATATTTAGGATCTGGCCAGAAGAATGGAAGGTAAATATCCTGGTATTTGTGAAGTTAAGTGTCTTGCTTTGTAATAAAGGTTGAATCTGTCCTTTAAAACAACTTAAAGATGCAAGACTGGGACTTTTCTACTTCTGATATTCTTGTACTGGAAGATACTGCTATAAAAATGACTACTTTAACAGGAAGGTGGTGTAGGGCTTTGATCCTCATATGCCAAGGGAATCTGTGACCTGGATTTAGATTGAGGTTAGATGCTCCTCTTACGAATCTCTTGACATGCTGATGGGAAAAGAAATGACCTGGTCTGTCTGATCCAATTACCCTGTCAACACTTCAGTTACAGCTTTAGCTCTAATGTTAATCCATCATTCTGAAGAAATTGTAAAATGTGTTTGGATCTAATGTTTTTTATCTGATCACCAGTGCTTGAATTCCAATCTACATGTACCCATCTATGGTAATTCAGTGTAGTATCTAAGCGTTGGCTATATTTTCCTATTTTTTAAATAAGATCCATTGAGTGAGTCCTCTAGCAGGTTGACTTAAGGAGACCTAATCTTGCTGGCTGCTGGTGCAGCAGTGACCTTTGGCTCTGGGTCTGTTGGAAGAACTCAGGAAAGATCTGTTTATATGCTGATCTAGCCTTTGATGCCCATGAAGCCTGTGGTCATAGTCTGTGTCCTGACTTTTGGAATTCTATAAATGTGGAGGCTAATCTCATTTTAGATCAAATTAAATGTCTAGTGGAGGAGGAATGAAAACAAATCCACAACAATAGAATATTAAATAGACGATCGTATTTCCTTTTTCATATTTCCTTTTTTCAAATTTTCTGACCGGTTCTAAGCTCTAGATCTTTAGCTTTGAAAAGAGCTTTGAAAATATTAACCAATCATAAGAGTTGAAAGTTTCATGGGGCTCTATATTAGGGGTTATTCACGGTTTACGTACAGCTGCTCAGGGCTGGCCTTTGGTGCCGATGAAACCCATGCTTGAGGTTTGTCAGTTTTGTTGGAGACATCAGACTAATCTGCAGCTGCAGAATCAGAATAATGGCTGGCTGCTGCCAATACCACTATAGCTATTGCAAACTCCCTCTTGGATGCTGCTCAGCTGCCTGCAGCTAAGCTAGCTTCTCTTGTGAACAGCCAAGGTATCCTCTAGCTACATGAAGAGCAGGAGTGAGAAGCAGAATTATCTTGTGAATTAAGCATAGAACTGAGAGAAATGGAGTGCTTCACTAGAAGATGGCATCAATCAAGAAAACTACCAGGTCACTGAGCTGCCATGAAGCAGTCTCATTTGATCTTTGGTCAAGGGAATGCCCATGTTCCCATTAGAAAAAGACAACTATGCATTTTTAAATATATTCCTCCAAGCTGTACTACAGTAGCAGCTCTTCACCAGGATTGTAGAACAGCAAATTCTAATATCTCCATTATAACATTTGCTTAACAGCTTAAAAAAAAGTGACTCATTTGACAGTTTTATCTTGAATTTGTACTATTTTCCATTAAAATAATAAGTGCAGCTTTCATAGATAAGAAACTGTTCCACGGGAACAAAAGAAATCAGAAAAACAGGAATAAATTCATGGCAACATCACAATTTTGCCTAAAGAGAAATCTTATTATTTTCCTTGCAAAAACTATATTTGATGGTGGAAATGGAAATTTGTTTACTGGTGGCTAAATCATTATGAAAGTTGATAGTTTCTTGCCTCTTGGTCATGAGTCTATGCAGTTGAACTTGGAGGACTATGAAACACAGCTTTACTGTCATTGAGAAGAGGACAGAGGACTCTGCAGCCTGGATGCAAACAGCAGATGTTCATGCATCAGATCTGGAGAATTATGTATCTGTTCATAATGACATGTTTTAGTGCCGCAATTGAGGAGAATAGAAATCAGCCAACTGTGTGGAGGAATTGGGAAAAATAAAGCACATTTGCAAATTGAGGGTTATGGTCCCTGTGACAACTCTCTTAATGAAAAATTAGAAGCTGTTTATAACTAAATGGATTGTTGAGCTCTGCAGTCCTAACAAGTCTAATGAGTTAGTGAGTCGAGTCTTGACCAACAGAAGGCTGCCCGTAACCAAAGACTTTTGCTTTAACCCCTTGCAGCCTTCTTGCTTCATGTAAGAACCTGCATCTGAGAGATACTACTTTAACTATTGCTTAAAAAGCAGTAAGTTACTTTCCCAAGCAAGTGAGTTTTTCCTGACTACATGCCACCGCTATCTAAGAGATGGAAAAAATTCAGAGGTGTTAAGGAGCAGATGGGTGTGAGAGACTTGGAAGATGAAATAATTTGTCATGTCAGGGTGAAATTCCATCCAGTGAAGAGGGTCTGCACTTTCTGCACAGGGCTGAACTTCACCGATTATGAGATTCTAATTTAATTACATGAGCTGACTGGTCTCCAGCATCAATGCGTTTCTCAGGATGCAAAGGAGACCGTAGAATTTTATTTACATGATCCAACTGCTGGAAATTGACGCTAGACAAATTCAGATTGCAAATAAGGCACAGTTTTTTAACAGGGAGGGTAATTAACTATTGGAAAAACATACCAAAGGTCGAGGTAGATTCTCACTATATATAGTAAATCTCTGATTATTTTTAAATCAAGATTGGATTTCTTTTTCTAAAAGAGATGCTCTAGTTTAAACAGCACTAATTCAGGGAAGTCCTATGGTGTGTGTTATGCAGGAAGTCAGATTTGATTATCACAGTGGTCCCTTCCGGCCTTCTAATCTAGGAGTCTGTTGATATGGCAAGGTATGTATGTAAGTATGGATACGTCTTCACTACCCGCCATATCGGCGGGTAGCAATCGATTTCTCGGAGTTCGATATATCGTGTCTCATCTAGACGCGATATATCAAACTCCGAATGCGCTCCCGTCGACTCCGGAACTCCACCACTGCGAACGGCAGTGGCGGAGTCGACGGGGGAGTCGCGGACGTCGATCCCGCACTGTGAGGACGGGTAAGTAATTCGAACTAAGGTACTTCAACTTCAGCTACTCTATTCGCGTAGCTGAAGTTGCGTACCTAAGATCGACCCTCCCCCCCAGTGTAGACCAGGCCTATGTGTGTAACTTTTAAGCATGTAAGTAACCTCTTTTCAATCAATGAAACTGGTTAAGTGCTTTGTTGAACCAGGAACATGTATCTATATGCTACTTCAGTTGGCCAAGGGGAGTCACTAAAGAGTGATGCTGTTCTTTCTCTTCCCTCTCTGACGTTTCTGGGGGCTGTATTAATTTTCTCATCAGCTTTTCCAGTTCCTTCTGGCCCAGAAGTGAGAGAGATCAAGCTCAGATCCTGAATTTGGACTTCCCCATATATAACAGTTTATTGCATTACCTAGAAAGACCTGCCAAGTTGTATCCTGCTAATGCAGTTATGTGGTACCAAATTTTAGTGTACTTCTTTTCATTGTGTAACTGATGTAAAGTTATTTTCTCCATCAACGCTGTGTTTGACAATTCTTTCAACCACTCTGAGTAAATTGGAGGTGTTTTGATTCAATTTTTTGAGTATTACTCATCGGTACTTTTTTTTTCTCAATATTCATCTATTAATTCCAGTATACAGACTTTAGGAGAGGAATAGAACTTGTATTGAAAGGCCTTTTCATATATTGCTATAGTGTTGTTGTTGTTTTTTAAAATGTATGCCAAGAAAAAAATTGTATGAGTCAATGAGATTAATTGATACTTGATGATGGCTTCTCCAGCATTTACTGTAGTTAGCTAAACTTGCTTTATTTACATGCTCTGATGTCCGGTAAAATCTGTTTTGTACTGAAAAATGTCCTAAACTAAACTAAATGTATTTCTGAAGTTCTTTCATATTTCTTCCCAATCTTCTTCTGACAAGGAGATACGTCATTTCACTTTCCACTTATATTTTACTTTCATTTCTGGTGGGTATGACAAAGGGTTAAATCCATTTTTGTATGTATTTCTTTCAAGATGACCTTTATTGCCAAATTTCCTAATAAATTATTCTAATGGTCACATTAGTTTATTCTTCCCCTTGTACTGCCTAATTGCTATGATACAAATGATCATAGTAGTCTATGGAATGTGATATCGGCAGATGCTATTTTGTGTGCAAGAGACTGAAGGTACCTAGTTTGTCAGTAGACATTAAATCTGCAACCATATATATTCAAGTTAATTCTTTCTGAAAATAAAACAAAATTGCAAATCTCAATTTGAAATGAGTAACAACTGCAAAATTCTTTACATAAAAATTAGGTTTTCACCTTTAGTTTTGCAGTTGTTACTGGAGATCCTCACACGCCATGAAATTTGGATCTGGATTTTGCTTTAAATCATATTTTTCTTAATATTTGTATTAAGGCCTCAATCAGGATCAGGGCTGGAGTTTGCTAAATGCTGCACAGATGCAAAGGTAGACATGACCCAGGCCCTGAAAGCCTTCTCACTCAGCTTTAATAATTAGCTACTATAAATTTTTGTCTCTGGTAACTGGGAGCTCCTTAAATCAAGACATTGTCAAAACTTCCATTGACTTCACTGAGGCCAGGATTTCACTCACTGAGACTTGATAGGTCCCAATCTAATTTAGGTCCCAATCCTGCCAATACTTATGCTCATACTTAACTCTGAGCACATCGGTAGTCCTATAGGGGTCTAACTGGTTTGTGAGATTGGCACCATAAAGATGAGCTTTTTCGATTGTGCTTACAGTGCAAAAGTACTCAAAGCACTTGCCAAAAGCCTGATGCACTGCACTACCAATGGTAGCATGCCTCCTAGCCTGGGTAGACAGATACTAGCTATGCTTGAGCTAGTGCATTAAAAATAGCAAGGTGGACATGGTGGCAGAATGAGTTAGCCACCCTAGTTCAGAATCAGGAGGTCAGGCAGGCTTGTACTTGGATGGCTTGCCTGAGCCACTGCCCATGCCATACCAGCTATACTGCTATTTTTAGAGTGCTAGCGGAGAGGCACGCCTCAAGGTGCCACGTAGACAGACCCTGTGAGTCTTTCCATTGAGTTTAATGGGCTTTGGTTGAGGCCTAAACTCCACAAATCTATCCCAACACCCAGTGGGCTCTGTATAAACCTAACAAAGATTTTCTAGGAGCAGTGTCCTTTTTGATTTTTCCAAAGTCCTGGTCTGAGGTAGAGGGAAGATTATATATGTTTCATCTAAATGATGGTGACTTCTAATTTTAATTTAAAATTGTGTCTCCTTAGTTTTTATTTTCTGAGTTCTTAATGTTCACTTAAAAAATAAACCACCAACCCCCCTTCAATTGTAAATGCCAGCCAGACAAGTGTTCCATTAAATCACATATAATCAACAAAATTAAATTCCATAGTCTTCATGCACTACAAGTCCTAGCATCTAAGTCTTAGGGATCACTCAAGCCTTAGAACTTTTTCTGTTACAACTGAAACAATTATTCTTGAGGTCCTAGCAGTAACCAAAGCCAAGAGGATGCTGTGACTTCATTTGTGGGTACTGTAAACAGATATAGGCAATTAGCTGGCCAGGAGAGCTGGGGCCACCACTAACAGCACAGCAGGGACTGCCAGCAAATGTATATGAGCTACATGGGCCTGGCAGAATGCCAGCATAAGGAGGCCTCATGAATATTTTCTTTTCCATTTTTTAAAAATAGCCATTGTAATTGTAGCTACACTTGGGCAGGACAGGGGGAGGTGGGGCATGACGGTAAAAAATGCAGTTTGACATTTTTGGAAATTACAATATTGCACGTTTTGGAATATTTATACTTTGAGAAAGTTTAAAAAAAAAGTTTCACCCAGTTCTCACTGTAATTATTCAGCTATGGATTGAGGTAAAAATACCAAAGTGGAGAAACATGCTTCTAGTTGGGTAGGACTGCTTGTTTAGGCAGATTGTCTAACTGTTAAGTAATTCCAGACTTTTCTTGATCTAATCCTAATAAATAATCCAAATGTTTTAAATCAGGCTGAAGATGGGAGACTGTTTACAGCATGATGAACATGAACAAGAAATATGTTGTCAGATTTATAATAGTAATGAAGCTGAGCATTTAAAGGGTACAAAATGGGAGTGTTTGACATTAGGAAAGTTGACTGTATAGAGCTCTGTAGAATTCTACAACCCCTATGAAATCACCAGCAGACCAATGGAAAATATTTAAGAAACATTTGGAGAGGCTGCAATGGAAATTCATCCTATTTAAACAGGAAAAGGAGAAACTGGAGCCAATGTGGTTAAAGAGGGATGTAAAGAGTTAGCATAAGCAGAAGGCTTTTATATAGTATAAACAATCTGGAAAGGAAAAAGAGTGGGAGTCATAAAAAAGATGCAAGTTAAGAATAAAGGAGCAAAAGAACAGTGTTGAATTATAGGGAATATTTCAACGAACAATAAAGATTTCTTTCAATACATTCTATTTGCAGTAAACAGAAGGAAAAGTTATTGGCCACTAAAACTAATTGTGAATAATTCAGTACAAAAGGTGAGGCAAATGGCAGATTTGTTAGACAGTTATTTATTTTACTTTACAAAGTAGAAAAAGGAATTAGAGTTGTTTAAAACTGGGAATATTTTCCAGTATGAGCAGGGAATTAGATAATACATATAGATAGAAATGACTGGGAAAAGATTAGACTGTTAGAGTCCAGGGGTTTGAATCACCACCATTGCAAAGTGCATTTCCTTGAAACAGCAGGAATTCATCTCTGGGAAAGAGTAGGTAGTGTCTGCATCCCTGCTTTCTTTTAGGTGCAGATGGTGCTCAACAAATCCCACTTTTACACCAGGTTAAGAACTGATGTAAAGAGCAATCAGAGGAAGCCACTTACACTGCACAACAAGATGTTTTATTGATCCTACAAAAGGCAGGATGGAATGAGACTACATGTTTTTCAGTGTCATCTACTGAAACCTTACCTATTAATTATTTACATATATTCAAGTAGGACACTAACAGGCCAAAGAATCCAATAAATCCTCTTGACCACACCCCCTCTCAGGCTGGCACTACCTACTTTTGCAAGTATGCTCTCAAGCTGTGCGAAGACCTCTGGGCACACCTGTGGTTGCAGGTAACTTGTGCTCTTTCCCATTCTTGAATTAACATTCTGTTGGTTAAAATGATAACACACAGCTAAATCTAACCTTGGGTCCACAGAATATATCCATGAATTCTAGAGTAATTAAAAGATCATGCAAGTGATGGGGCTTCCTTCCATCACTTCTCTTTTGTAGCCTCATTATTAGGAATTTTTTCCTGTCTTCAGCCTGAATTTTCCATTGTTTGATTTCAGCTGGTTGCACTGTCTGCCTTTCTAAGCATTGCTAACGTGCCTATCACAGTAGTTTCTAAGCATTCCTATAGGACCTTCTACATGATTCTTTTCTCCATAGACCCTAAGAAATGGCCAGGGATGTTTATTTCCTCTTACTTGGTTCCCATGCTGGCAGGCTGGATTCTAGAAGTGGGAGATAGGAAGTGTGACCATCCCCAGGGGTATCCAGGGCTGTGAGGCACCTCGCTACCACCTGCTCTTAGTGGGAGGAAGCTTCATGCCTCTCTATTCCGCTAGCCCTGGGAAACACAAATACTCCCCTCTGGATCTAGGCAGGCCCCTTCTCTCTACAGGTTGGCTATAGGCACACTCCAAACTCCAAACCCTCCCAGTGTCTCCGGCATGTCTAATCCCTATTCACTGAATACTCCCAGTATTCACAGAGTCATTACTCCCAAAGGAACAGTACACCCCAGATGACCAGTTACATCTCAGATCACCACTCCACCCAACTCACAGCACTTTGGTAAGTTTATAGTGAACACAAGCATAAATTTAACAAAGAATAGAGATTCAAGTGACAGCAAATGGAAGGGTTGGAAAGAAGGGTTACATTAAAATGCATTCTAGAGCCTTGAATTAATTAGCTATCCTCAAGTATGATGACATATTGCTCAGCAGCATTTTTAGCCATCCAGATTGTGATCCCTTTTTCATGAGAGGAGCCACACTGTTAGCTTGTCGCCTATGTGAAGGATAAAATCTTGTCCCCTCTTCTCTCCTTTTGATGCAGATTATTGTCTCTTACTCCAGGAAGTCCCTTCTTCAGAGACTTCTTTTGGAAGTTGTGATGCGGTGTCCATCCCACACAAGGCCTGAAAGGGTTAAAGTGCCTAGACCAATTAACCTGAAAGGCTGCACTTGGGGAAGAGCCAGGGATTGAAGGACTGATTGAAGAGGAAGGTCAGCTGGACAGGAACAGAAGGGGCCTCTATAAAGCTGAGGCTAGATAGGGGTTACAGAGATAGAGAGTGGGTGATTGATTGCCTGCAATTCCTGTTCTAGTAAGAGAAAGTGAAGGCAAGGCAGGAAGTAGTCTAGGTATACAGCAGTAAGGGATAGAACTATGCACACTATGACTGCTCGTTGTAGGGTCCCTGGGGTTGGAACCCAGTGTAGAGGGTGGGTCTGAGTTCCCCTACCCACCACTGGGGAAGTGGCACCGTTAGGGGCAGTGGGTCCTGTGAGACTTTGATGCATGAGATTTCCCCTGAAAGGGATAACCACAGTGACCTGGCTGGAGGGGCAAGCTGGAAAGCGGGAGCACTTGAGTCTTGAGAGAGATAGAGTGCAACTGCAGAAAGAGGGGATGGCCTGGCAGAGCTAATCCCCCAATGTGGCCACAAGGAGGCACTCCAGTGGTGAGGAGAGCACCTCGTGACAGGGTTCCTTTCATTTTATCAATTCTCAGTCTTGCACCTGTCCCAGACAATAAACAGAGCCTCTCTCCCTTTGGTGAACTATTATGTATATATCTGACCCATAAAAATCCCTGTAAAACTTTCTGCACCCCTTGTACTTTCTGTCAGTTGGCACCAAGAGGTTCATGGGTCACAGAAAGACACTTCAGTTTACAAATTACTTTCTAGACCAGTTGTATGCATATTTTAATACAGTAATTGCCCAGATCTTTTTAGCCATCTATATTTTGTATTGGAGGATTTTATAAAAATGCTTTGCAAAAATTCAGTGAGAGACTGTTAGACAAGTTTATGAAAAGCTAATAGGATCAAATTTATCATCCTATATTTCATTTCAACAGATTGAACTTTGAAAAAAAATATGCCATTCTGTGCAAGTAGATAGCCTTTTCCATTCCAACATTTTCTTAACATGCATGCAAACAAAGTGTTAGTTCATATTTGCATCATTCCTTCAGCTAAACTTAATGATACACAGATATTTCCCCTTTCTTTCCTTTGGTAAACCTCCTCCAAAGATGCAAAAAAAAAGCTTTGAAATGCAAAACCTACAATCTCAACAAATATACTTGGAAGTCTCTTATAAATAACCACATCTTGTTTAAGTCAACTAAACTTGAAATATGTTGCATAATCCCAGAAGAACCCTTTTCTGTAAGTATGCCATCTTATGACTTACAAAAGTATACAACAAATTTTGTTTGCTTTCACTGACACCATAGTATTTTAGAGTCAGATGCTCTTTTTTTCTGGACTAGCCAGTGACAGCAGGATTATTTTCACAGGTGTGACAGAATGATTTGATCTTTTAACAATCTCTCAGTTTCTCACAAATTCATGAAGATCTAGTTTATAAGGCATAATAGCAGATAAAGAATCTGAGCCTTACAAAGAGTAGTTTTTAGTGGTGTTTTTGTATTAGTGGTGCAGATAGGTGAGCATCTAATATAGAGGATATATGAAATTAATGGAAATTTTGATCTTTCATGGAGTGACTTGTAGGACTCTTGCATTACAATATGACAACAAAGCATAGGACAAAATGGGGACTGGTGTAACACTAATGCCTCAGTCTGAAGGGTGATTTGGTCTCACCTCTTCTCTGCCCTGAAGTCTGTCTTTGCATATGCTTGCACAAAACACTATGCAGACGTTGCAGCAATCCCACCAACTTGAAAGATAATCCCTGATACCGTGGCAGATAGAGAAGCAAAAAAGCCTGCCACAGTTCATCAGAGAGCAGGCACAGGTGCAACAACAGTTAGTACCGAACCTGATGACATCCAGTATGGAGACTAAGTTGTACACAGGGAGTGACTATGAAAGATGGACCTATCTGATGACGCAGATGCATTCCTGGTAACATTTGAAAGGGAGCTACAGGAGCTAGATGGGGTAAAGAAACATGGGTTCTGTAGCTCTGTGAAGAAGCTCAGGCATCTTGCATGGCCCTGAGCAAAGAACGGGCCTTGGATTATGATGTTATGAAGGCAGCCATTTTAGATTGGGTAGCACTCACTGCTCAAAAAAAAAAAGGGGGGGGGCAGAATTTATGGGCTGCTTGTTGGACGAGGGGGTACAGCCCAGGGCAAATGTGATAAAGCTAACAAACTCGGCAACCTGCTGTCTGAGGCCAGATATTCGAACTGTGGGGCAAAGTATTGACCTATTAGTACTGAATGATTTCTCCAGAGCTTCCCTGAGAATACCAGAGTCTGGGTAAAGCAGTACCAGCCCAACAACCCTGGAGGCCATGATTAAACTCTCAGAATTGTTCCTAGAAGCTACTTTTCCCAGAAGAGAGGCCTGGCCAGCTCCGGGTCCAGAGCTGGGTAGCAGGAGAAGTGAACTGAAAAGCCATTATAAGAAAAGGGAGAAGGCAAAAGGAACTCTTTCAGGGAACTGGGGAGTAGTGTGTGTTATGGATGTGGAAGGCCAGGACATACAAAAAAGGGCTGCTCTGAGAAGGAATTCAGATTTGCAAAATTTTGCAGGTGGACTGGGACTCTAAGGCATGGGATAAAAAAGAAAGCACCTACCGTTGCTATTAAGATCGGAAGGAGGTGCCCAAGGAACATTGTGGACACTTTCTCGGGATGCTCATTGATCCAGTGGGATTTAGTGAAGCTCCATTGGAGGCTCCCTGGGCAGATGGTAGAGTCAGAATGCATTAATGAGGAGACAAAACTCCATCCAATGGCAGAGGTACCCTAGAGGTAAAGGGGGAACTTAGGTGGAAGCAGTTACAGGTAGTGGAGAGGCTACCCTAACCAGTCAGAGGGGTACAGACTGAAGCCCCTTCCTTTATAGAAAGGAGGCAGGTGGCTGGAGCCCTACATGGGTAAAAAAGGGTGAACGAGGAAGAAGGGCCTGAGTCAAGAGAATCAGATCACCCTCAATAGAATGATACAACCCAGGAGAAAAATAGAACTGGCCAGGAAAAAAGTGGGAGGAAAAAGAAAAGGTAGAACTAGGCTTGGGGAAGAAGAGCAGCCCACACTCAGTCCCAGGAATTGAACAGCCCTGTGAATCTGCATCACAGGAAGGGTGACAGGAGGAACCCCATTACCCAAAGGCTAGACCACGGTACTAGGAAAACCAGAGACCTTAAGGGAAGGAGGAGAATGGGGGACAACAGCAGACCCTACCCCAACATAAGGGGGAAAGAGACAAGGAGAGTAGGCCTATAGGCTGCCCATGGTGCAAAATCTGTGGGCTGAGATTGAATTATGGGGATATGATTTCAGAGGGTGGAGGCTGGAAGGACCCAGAAAAGGCACCCTATAAGACCACCTAGGGGCAAACAGCAATGTGAGGAGGCAAGTGCCTCCTACAAGGATGGGGTGGGAGATGGGAGGGAAATCTTGCTCTTAGGTAAGCAGGGGAGATGTGTGATAGGGCTGATACCTAATAGATAGGTCAGCACTCTGATCACTGTAGCCTTAATTAGTTTCCCCAGTCATGGCTGGCTGAGGAAATAGGAAGGAATTTGCTAGTCCAAAGGGAAGCTGAGTGAGTTAAGAAACTAAGTGGCCCATCAGATGATTAGGTTTATAAAAGGTCGGAAGGAATTGTTACATGGGGCTGGGGTAAAAACAAGGCTAGCTATGCCCAGACTGAAGAAGATCTGTTCATCAGGGCCCTGGGAGGGGAAAAAAGGGGCTGAAAATAATAGGGTCATAGGTGTCAGAAATGTTGTACTTGACTGTACAGGTGTTGGTGGAGGGGACTTGAATAAAATAATATGGTGTGGACACTAAGAGAAGAGAATCTGAGCAGTTTCTATGGTGATCAAGAATGGAGGAGAGGGGGAGCAAGCCCCGTTACAGTTTAGCACAGTTTGTCCCCAATCCTGACAGGAGTTTGGAAGCTGCTGTAACATCAGTAATAACTTGTCATTATACTATATTATTGCTCTCCTTCTGAGCACCTCCACTTCTATCTCTGTATTTATGATAGTCCCAGGTCTGGCCTTGGAACTGCTATCACATCTCAACTAATTGTCCTCTCTTGTGAGTTCAACACTCCCTGGCATGAAATCAGCTGATGTTACATTACTGCCTCAGGCTTTGGGCTGGCTGCCTTTTAAACTGCAAAACAGATTTTTATGCTCAAATCTGATTTCAGAGAGCCGGAACATTTTAGAAAAAAATTCCTTTCAAAATGTTTGCTCTCTGATTTTAATTTATAAAGTGGAGAAATAAACATAATCCATCAGAACCAAACAAAATCCTCTTCAGAAATGGACCAGTTGAAGTATACACTTCCAAATCATCCCCCTCACATCAGCAAGCTTTGTCAGAGAACCCTTAACTGCTATACTCTGAGGTCCTAATGGGCTTCTCCTTTGGTCCATCACTAGTCAGCCATTGCTGTAACTGTCTCTCTTTTTGAAGCTGTTTGTGTTTCTATTCTGTTCAGGTTCTTTTACCCCTTGAGTCAACATGGTACTGGAGCACCAAATAAGATAAGATGCTTTGGCTTCCAGAACTCTGCTGTTATGATTTATAAACTCTTCTGTTATATAAACTGTCTTCCAGCAGGGATAGTGACTTTCTTCATTGGCATGTAGCTGTTTGTTGGTTTTATACAAACCATCATGGGGACATCTGTATGGTGCCTGGAGCTGCTTTCCATGACTCAAATCATGTAACTCAAATACATCATGAAAGAAACTAAGACAAATGGTGGATATGATTCATGCCCAGTAAATCTTTTTTTAAACATCTAGAACATCAATATTTTACCTTTCCTTAATATTTTCCATGCTGCACGTTCTCAAGTTTAAAGTTTTCCTTTCAGTAATACATAAAATGCAAGTTATGATAAGTGAAAAGTGAGAAGCAACGTTTTCTTTAAAATAGACTTCTTGGTGAAGACTGGTCATCTCTTTTGTGCCTCCATCAAAGTGAGTAATCAGCAAATAGATGGTCCGTCAATTGTTCTAGCCTTAAAATCATAAAAGTTTGGATGCTTGCTGAAGACCATATAAGAGAGATTATTTTCTTTCGTGGCAGTCCCTGAAGATGACGGAGTTCTGGGTCCTGAAGTTCTGGAATTCATACTAATTTGTCCTTTAAATGTTAGCTGATACTTCTAGCCCCACTGGTGAAAGAGCCCTACCTACTAAAAAATGCTAGAATAACTTCACACCTTTTGTTGGCTCTGAGGTTACAGCTCAATATGAAAGGTTGGAAAATGGAAAGGAATATTTTTCCTGGAAAAGAGTGTTTGATTTGGCAAATACTTATGAAAAGATCACAGATTATAAGAAAATGGATCCAATTATTTTTATATCATTTAGCTCTGCTTTCTATTACTGTACTACACAGACACAAGACAACCATTCCCAAGCTATCAGGAGACCCAATAAATAAATATTCTTTGGATATTATCCATGTGTACATTCTGTTCCCATATAGGATTAGCTCTCCGCTGTGTTTCTGGATTTTTCTGAAGTGGTAGCAATTTGTGTAAATTTACACATTCTTTGTACTTTTGTTCTCCTTTGCCTAGCCTTCATTGATCCAAGCATTTGATTTTCTTCTGTTATCTCTGGAAACCAAATAAACAGTTTAAAAATATGTATTTGCACACAGCGAATAGCCAAAAACTTGGCTACTGTGATAGCTTCAGCCCCCTGCAGGGGGTTTGTATAGCCTGAGATTCATTTGGTGCCTTGCTTGTTACATTTCTGAAATAAGTGAGTTTCTTAGCTCCCTATACAGATGCACTTAACTCCACTTATTTCTGATTCCATGCTTGTTCACAGGTGATTTACAGCCTGTTCGCTACTTCCACAACAGGTGCCTGAACACTTTCCTAAAAGTGCAACTCTCTCTGACCATGGCCCAATGTTCTATTGAAATATTCTATGCCGAAGGCTGAAAATGAACTTAGAGACCATTTTGAGAAGATATAGAAATCCAGTTGTGGGTAGTCTTTGTAACTTGGAGAGTCCTCAGGCATGCAATTTTACTGAGAATTCTTTCACTGCCGGCAACGCTCATATATTCGCCATAAAGAATATATATAAATCCTTTTTTAAATAAATATTTCAAAGTTGTGTTAGTAATATAATAGCATGCTGTTATAAAGCAATAATAAATGAGAGTATAGGAATGTCTCTCTTACATTATTTCACAGAATGCTTCTTTTTAGATGGACTTTTTTTCCTCTTGTTTGAGGTGTAACGTATCCATGTGCTGCAGACAGTCACAGTTACAAGATAAATTACACAACCATCACACTTACTTGATAAATTACACAAAGACCTTGAGATGCGGCATTAGAACCCTGTTCCTTCAAATCCAAAAAGGCGCAGGCTTCTACTTCTTCCTATGAAGGAGACTACCCTTGGCCCCAAATGCAGTGATTACCAAGGGAAGAGTTATTTGAAGTTACCTGAACTTCCCATGTTTGTGAAGCTGGATGCTAAACCAATGTTGAAGTCCACATAGATTCTATCTACAGATCACTCCCAGCATGTACAGTACTATAGGCTCAAGGTAACTAAACGGTACTATAACCCTTCAAGATAATGTCCTTACTGCCTTGTCAGTATGTGCACGTGTGTGGGTGCTGGTTAGTAATGGTGGGGTACAAGTACAGGCTAACTCATTATCTATCCGCTAATAGAGTAAATCCTGTTAGCCAGTGGAAATTGTGCAAATAATCAGGGTAACTCTCTAAGAATGATCATTAGAGTCCTGTCTAAAATGTATTAACCTGCAGTATGTGTTATACTGGACACAACCAAAGACTAATTCTCTCCTTTATAAATACATACACGCTCACTGAGAGATGTATATGTATAAAATTGAACAGAAAGTTTTTACTGGAACTGTGAGTAAAAGAAGAACAAATCTTTCGAACACTCACTCTCTTCCTTCCTCTCTGCCCTTCACTCCCACCCTGAATTCTGTGGTTAAAAAGATGCCATTATGCCAGTTTCCAGTAAGTATGACAAACTGTTCTAATTAAGCCATTTAAAACAACAGTTTTATTGCAAACATATGCGAAACCAAATGTGTTTCTAAATTAATTTTCCATTGCTCATTTGTGCAAATTAGACAGTTTCAAATCAATGTAAATGTGATTTAGGAAAATTACAATTGCTAAGACCCACTATTTTGTGACAAGAAAATAAATTCTTATTTGAAATATGTACCTATAATGCATGCTTAAATGAATTTTTTTTAATTCAACCATCAGAACTATTTGAACTACAGTAGTTTGTAAATATTTTAATTTAGGGAAAATGAATAACCTGTGACTTACCAAGCAGGACTTTTAAAACTAGTAAATTCTTATAAGAAAAGTTTTTAAGATTGTAATTCAATTGATCTTGCATGACACGCTGTTTAAGAACTACTTTATGTCTTCATTATAAAGTCATTTTAAGGGGTTTATTATTCAACCAGTGTTTGTGGTATTATCTCCAGTTTGAAGTCACAATTAGTAGGAGATATCTGCAGAAACTTCTAAATTACAAATTAAAATAGCATGAAAACAAAGTAGTTGTTGGAAATATACTTTAAGAAAGCATCTTTTTTTTAAAACACATTGCATAAAAATGAATAGAAACAATGAGCAATGCAAAAAAAGCAAAAGCTGGGCTGTGTGGGTGATGAGGTATTGCACATTCCAGAAATAAGTGTTCTGTATATTGGTGCACATGCAAAATCTATAACCGTATAATTTTTCTAAAATGTGCAAAGCCCACAATCTGTATACAGTTACAGAAAATGATTCAAGTACAGCACGAGGTAAACCGTGTTAACTGAAGCAGTGTTCCAGGTCAACATGGAGGGGCAAAAAAGAGCAGACAATAACTTTGTAATTGAATGGCGAACCTGTCAGTTAACTTGATAGCACATCCCAGGCCAGCATGCTATCAGAAAATCAAAAATAAAACTGATCTAGAATATGCAAAAATCAAGTTCACAACGTAAAGTGGAGAGAAGTGGCCAGTAATTGGGATAGCAAGTACATACTTATGTAAAGACCATGTGAGGTTATGTAGCTTTCTAAATAAGTATTAAATTCAGCCTCTATAACAGATTAAAATTTATCATCATCATCTGGCGTTTAGGGCAGCAATGAAACTCCTCCAACTCCTGTCTGTTTCTAGCAAGTCATTCAATGGTTCCCCAGCTGTGCCCCAGGTTTTTCAACTTGGCTTCCACAGCTCTTCACCATGTTGTTTTCGGGCGGCCTTGTTTTCGCTTGCCTTCAGGTAACCATCTTATTGCTACTCTGGTGATGGAATCAGTTTCCATCTGAAGAACATGGCCAATCCATCTCCAATGCCCCCTGGCAATGATAGTGCTCATATCTTCCTGGCTGCACTTGTCAATAGATCTTGGTTTGAGATTGTTCTGGGCCAAAAGATACGGAGGATTTTTTTCTGAGGCAGGTTGTATGGAATGAAGACAGTTTGGACATCATACTTTCTCATTCCCCAGCATTCTGCACTATAAAGTAATGTTGAAAGTATGCAGCTCTGATAAATCTTGAGTTTGGTTTTGGTTTTGGATTTGTATGTTGATGATTTCCAGACTATATTTAAGTTCCTGAAGGTGTTCCTGGATTTATTGATTTTTTTGTTCTGGATGTCCTGGCTTGTTCCACCATCCTGGCTGATGGTACTGCCCAAGTACGTGAATGTTTCTACATTGGTGAGAACAATCCTCTATCCGTACTAGTGATGGCAATAGTAAAGGTCATGATATCTGTCTTATTGTGGTTGATTTTCAATCCAAATTGCTGGCTGAATGCATTGAGTCGAGTTGTTTTTTCTTGTATGTGGTGTTGGGTATGTGATAGGAAAGCGAGATCATCTGCAAAGTCCAGGCCTTCAAGGGATGAGAAGGGTGTCCATTTAATGCCTCTTTGCATGTATTCTGTTGAATGCTGCATTACCCAGTCGATGGCAATATTGAAGAGGATTGAAGACATGACACACCGCTGACATACCTGTTTTGACTTCAAAACTGAGCTCACTGTGATCAACACTGCATGTGAAGTTGAAATAAAAGCTTTTGATTGTGTTGCTTATACGGACAGAGATTCCATATGTCCACAGAATGAGCTATCGGCTGGTCCTGTGAATGCCATCAAAAGCCTTCTCAAAGTCTATGAAGTGTATGTAGAGTTGCCGTTGCCATTCTAAGCACTGTTCTATTATGTTTCGTAGAGTGAAGATATTGTCTGTGCATCTACGCCCTTTCTGAAAACCAGCTTGCTCTTTTCTGAGACTGCTATTAACTACCTCTGATATATGATGGACTATGATCTTACACCATACTTGGTTTGGCACAGATAAAAGTGTGATACCACACCAGTTATTACAGTCACTGAGAGTTCCTTTCTTTTGATATCTTCATTATAATCCCATTGGTCCACTCATCTAGCACTTTTTCCCTTTCTCAGACTGATGTAAATAAAGAGGCCAGGATAGATGCTGCTAACTCAGGATTTATCTTGAACAATTCTGCATTGAAGTTATCCTTGCCAGAAGATTTCTCATTTTTTAAGGATTGATGGCGTGAATGATCTCTTCCTTAGTTGGGGTGTTTGTGTTGATATCAAGATCTTCTCCTGTCTCCTGGATGTTTGCTTCCTCTTTAGGTGGCTCCCTGTTCAGCAATTATTTGAAATGCTCTGTCCAGAGCATTTCTTGTTCTTTTTCAGTTGTTGTGGCCTTGTTTGTCCCTGATGAGAGTTTGTTGGTGTCTGCCATTTACCACTGATAAGCCGCGTCATTTTGTAGATGGTTCCTTGTTCACCACAAGCAGCTGCATCCTCTGCGTGTGTTGCCAGATTATTAATGCTGTTTGTCTGCTCTCACAAGACATTTGACCTCCCGCTGTGCCTTGCTATACTGCTCGCAGTATTTGTCCTTTAGCTTCTGGGATTTTGTGTCTAAAACTTTTTTCTTCAGGGCTTGTCTGGTTTCTATGACGTTCCACATGCTGGGTGTAATCCACTCCTTCCTTCTCTTCTGCTTGTAGCCTAGACAGGCTTCACTGCTCTGTTTATAAATTTCTGTTACTTTATCCCACTTCTTGTTGATCTCCTCATCTGCATTCCCCTCCTCTTCATCAAGGTCTGCAAGTGCTTGAAACCTGTTGTTTAACTGCAGAACAAAGGCTTTCTGTATTTCAGGGGACTTTAGCTTGTCAATGTCATAAGGTCTATGTCCCTTGTTTGGTGGACCCACAATTCTCAGTTTTAGCTTGATGGAGGCTGTCACAAGGTGGTGGTCACTGCCAACATCTGCACCCCTTCTCACTTTCACATCTGTCAGCAAGCACCGCCATTTGCCATTGATCATGATATGGTCAATCTAGTTCTTATCTCTGCCATTTGGAGAACACATTGTCAGCTTGTGAATTTCATGATGTTGAAATAGGGTTCCACCAATGACTAGGTCATTCATATTACAGAAATCAACAAGCCTTTCTCCGTTTTGATTAATGGTGCCACACCCATGTCTTCCCATTGCTCTGTTTGTGTTGTCCTTACCGACCTTGGCATTCAGGTCTCCCATGAGGATAGTTAGGTCGTGGCATGGTACTCTCTCTAACTGTGCCTGTAATGTAAGGTAGAATTTGTCCTTTACTTCTTCATCACTGTCATTTGTTGGAACATAGCACTGAATCAGGGTGATATTATTATGTTTCCCTTTCAGTCTGGGTCTCGTAAGTCTGCTGCTGATGGACTTCCATTCAAGGAGGGACTGCTCCACTCCCTTCTTCAAAAGGATGGCAACACACTCATGGTGTTGTCCATCATTCTGTCCAGAAAACAGAAAAGTTTATCCCGAGGCTTTTGTTAATCTTCCTGATCCCGTCCATCTGCTCTCAGTGACACCCAGGATGTGTAAGTTGTAGTGTTTCATCTCTGCTGTGACCTGAGCTAGCTAGATTAAAATGTATACCTTTGATAATTTTTTTTTCCCAAATGGACATCCTGTCTGAACTAAATAGAAGTTAACATGCAAAAAAACTTTCTGGTGTGTTTGAAATTGGTTACAGTGCAGGCACACAACCTGGAAGTTTATTACTCCACCTAGAGTAGGAAAATTCCATTTGAAGTGAGACCAGCTTTAGAAGGAATTAAAATGGATGGAGGAAAATAAATTTTAAGAGTCTCTGAACTGAAGTGGCTATATCCAATTGTGCTGGTAGGAAATAAGTCTCTGACAATGAGTCTGATCAAAAGAAACTTAATAATACTATAGAGAATTCTTTCTCATAGACTTTAAGGTCAGAAGGGACCATTATGATCATCTAGTCTGACCTCCTGCACAAAGCAGGCCACAGAATCTTACCCATCCACTTCTATAACAAACCCCTAACCTATGTCTGAGTTATTGAAGTCTTCCCAACTGTGGCAGAAATAAGTAAAAGATCGGTTGGAGTGAATATTTTAATGTTTTGGACACATTCCAGGGAATTTGGCAAATGGAACTTTCCACATCTAGAGCTAACCACCACATTTGTCACAGAACTTGGCTGATACGGTGTTTTCCTGCAGTTACAACTTAGCACCTAAGTGCACCAGGCATGTTCTACAAGAAGAGAGTAAAGATGTTAGAAGGAATAGGTAGTGTCCCATTTATACTGATGTGTTGGTCTCAGCAAAACCAGCGAGTAACATTTTAGCCTAATTGTCTGTTTGTCCAGGTAATAATATAGCTCCTACCATTATAGTATTTGAGTGCCTCCCAATTATTTAAAAATACAAAATACACTGATAGTATCTCGTTTTCTTTCCAGCCTCTAAAAACATCCCCCTCAAATGCCCAATCTACGAGTGTCTGACAGAAGTATCTGAAATGTGTGACAAATGATCAAAATATGGAACATCTGAGTCTTGGTGTAATGTTGCACCATAATTGGCAGATTATAATGGGTTTTTAACTTTCTCATTGTGTGAACTGAATAAACCAATTTGTTTAAAAAAGAAAACAGAACTCCCTCCACCCCCCCCTGCACCACCACACACACAAATTCTATCATGTGCAACCATGGAAGCCTATTGCAGGACTCACTGGGAGGCTCTGAACCCAGAACTGACCCCTATCAGTTGAGGTAAAGGAATGTGTGATTCTCCTGAGGACTAGCTAGTAGGAGGATGTGACATGCACACTTTTTCAGTGGGTTACAGGATTATTTGGTAAACTATCATGGAATGCTGGGATCAGGATACCACTCCTGGTCCTAGAGAGAAGGGTTAGCTAGTGATTAGACCAGAAGCAACCCATGCTTGCAATATTAAGTGTTTATGTGCACAGAAATACAAACAATAGTCAGTGGAAGAGTATAACTTAGAATTTATGGGCTCCTGGCTCTCAGCGCAGTGTATCCTCTCCCAAGCCAAAGGGTCTTTAGAGGGTGAATCTTTTACTTACCCTTTTCCTCGTTAATTGCCTGGCTTGGCCATTCTACAGAATAAGGAAGCTGAGTCACCCAAAACATACCATTGCAGGACAGTTGACTTCTGTGTAGAAGATATAGCTTGATTTTTGTTGTTATTGTTGTTGGTCTTTGCATTTATAGGCGTGTGTGTGAACCTACTTAAGGAAAACCCAAATCAGAGATGAGATTTGCATTTAGTTCTGAAAGTGTAGTAGCTTCAGGTAATTCTTAATTCTTAGTCTAGGATTTGACTGTGATTGCAAATAGGATTTGAAATATAAATGCTGTATAGCAACACTAGAGTTGAAATAGCTGAGAAATCTACTAACTTAAAAAGGCATCACACAAAAGGAGAGGCTACGTTATCAATCTCAACACTTCAGAATAAGCAGGCATTAGAGAGGTTCCTGGAAATGAGTATGCATTTTTTCAATTTCCTGCACAAGTGTCCACAGTAAATACACCATTTCCTTACTTTAAAAGAAAGGCTGTGAAAAATCTGAAACAATAGAGAAGCTAAGGGAACTTTTATTCAATGTTCCTATTTTGCATGATTGTGATCAAAGCAAACTGGTTAAACTGACTGACTGCCCCAAAAAGCAGGCTATGGTTCTGCTTTATCATAGGATGGGGCTCCAGTTCTTTTGGACATAGAACTACGGCTCTTCAAATATACATTACTTAGGCAATGACTAGAGGCCCAGAAAAGTTTAGCCACTAGTTCATTATCAGTCTGTTTGAACTAACTGTTACAGTAGTGAACCAGTGTTGGCTATTTAATGTATAGCCTTTGTGACTGGTGTTCCTCCACAGTAATTAGTCCACTTAAAAAAAAGAACTGCTTTTTTCCTCTTCTCTCTGTTTCCAACATTCTGGGGTTAACTAATGTCAGAAAGTGTCATCATTAATTGCATCAAAATGCTATTTTTTCTATTTGTGTTCAGTGCAGTCTCTCTGTATACAGCTTTAGAAAAGGAGGCAAAATCTGCAGTTGAAGTATCTTATCATGTGAAAATACAATGGGATCAATATATGGGGCTTAAACAATGGTTTAGAATAATAAACTTGACTCCTATAGAAAGAATTATATAAATTGAGTGAGTTGGCTGTGAGAGGTGTTCTGGAATAATTTATACAGTAGTTATAACTTAGCAGCACCACAAAAGGTTGCACCAGTCTTTCCATTTGGTAAAAATAATTTTCAGTTTAATACAGTTTTAACTTTATTTTGGGGTAGCATGTGATGTTGAAGTCTGACCTGGAGTGCTATTTTTAAATTGGATTAACCATTTTGGATAAAAAAAAATCCAGAGGGTTTTTGGTGAACTCAGAAATGTCTCTATTTTAAAAAGAACATTTGCGGACCACAGGCTATGTCCTCAGCCAGTGTAAATCAGCAAAGCTCCACTGAAGTCAAAGAGCTACCCTTGTTAGTAAATAAATTATGGGGGCTTCCCTGAGAATGGATACATGAGACCCATTCCCCCCATTGTATACAATGTGAAAAACAATCCAGATAAATGCAAGCATCTAATAGTCCAATATGTATTTGTCAAACACTCAAACTTTTGCATAAACTGTCCTGAATTTTCATTTGGAAATCTTCTGCCTGTTCCAATTTCTTCCTCCAGCATAGTAGGTCAACTTTTCACTGCAGAACATCACCAAAGTCTCCTAGTTTTAAGAACTTCATACAAAGGAGTCCATCAAGCCAGGCTGCCCTCTTTTTGGAGTCTTAGTGCTGCAAATTTCACATGCTGCCTAGCAGGTTTGCAAAGGCTTCCCTTAAAATCAGGAACTGTTCCACAGGGATTCTGTTGGCAAATAAATGTTTAGGCAACAAACTAAACTCATGCTGCAGTGTTATCTGGTGCATCATAGCTGGTATACGAGTCATTGATGTTCCTCTTTTCCAAGACAGCTGGTGAAGATGGACCACTTTTTCCCTCCACTCCCATTCCCCCACTGTTTGAATAGTGGACAAGTATAGAAAATTATCTAAATCCTCCTTATGCCAGGCTTACAGCCATGGTTTGGTCTTCTGGGAGTTCCAAAAATTATCTAAATGGACTGAGGAAGTAAACTGCATAACTAGAATTGGATTTTCTAGTCTGTCTTCTGTTAGTTTGTATCACAGCCTTAAAGTCATTTAAACTTGGGGAGTAAGGAGGAAGTGGGTGAGGGAATAATTTTCTTGGGTTGTGTAAATGTAAAAATCTGTAACACAAGGTTTTACAGCCTCTGACGTAAAGGAAATAGGCTGTAATTACTAACTAGAGGACTTGAAAATAAATGATTTATGTTCTATGTTCCTGTAAATGAAAGATTTCTATCTGTTTACCTTTCCACACTTATTAATGACTCGGTGTTTTACCTTTCCAGATTCTCTTTCTGCTTCTACACTACTTATTTAGCCAGGTAATCCTTTTGTTCAGCCTGTGCTGATTGAGATGCTTTTGGAAAGAATCCAGACAGCATTTTTCTGCTTTGCTCCAGATGTTTGCAATAACGTACTACTGAAGTGAATACCAGTGGTAAAGGGATACTTTTTCACAGGAAATAGTTTGCATCAGACACCAACCAATGGCTCCTTGCGGGGTGAGGGGGAGAGGAGGTACAAATTTGTTGGCTGACAGTTAACCAGTAAACAAACACAAGCTTTGTAACAGAAGCTTAAATATGCAATCTGTAATGACATTAAAAGATCAGTGATTGAATTTTGTATATTAAACTGAACAGCAATACAAATGACTAAATATTAATATGATTCTTTTTTTTCAAGACTCATCTAGAAAAGATTGCTCTTCCAAACACTTTTGCAATCATTACCTGCCATTCAATCTCCACCCTCCTTTTTTTTTTTTTTTTTTTTTTTAAGAAGGCCAGCTTAAACATTTGTTTTATAGCTTTTTCCTGGTAGCTTCTTAGCATGTGCCCAACACAGCAATGATCTAATTCAGCGTCATGTACCCTCCCGCACCCAGGTCCTTAAAAATATTTGTGCATGATGCTTACCACTGAACATAAACTTTTCCCCACAGTAACCATATTTCATCTGCCTCATTTATTTCCTGAAGTTATCAGAAGATAGTGTTGCATTGTTTTGGCTGTAAAGATCCATGTTTTACTTCCACCCTCTTTCCACTGAAGGAAAATGGACAAAATGTATGATGCCAAATTTCTGAAGTTTAAATTTGTGAGTGGAAACATAATTTGTGCACGCAAAGCATGAATGTGAATGCACATGGAGAAGTTTTGCACTCAGACCAAGTAATAAGGTCGCTATCTCACTTGCATGGCCACAGCCTATTGTTTGTGGAAGCAAAAGATTGTTTACAAAACAATGTATGCAAAGTTAAAAGCAGCTTATGAAAATTTGTCCCATAAAATGAATATGCTCCCTTGTGTTACCAGCACTAATTAATTACTTGTATTTTACTTCTAGTGTTTTAGGAGCAGAGATGCTACATTATGGAGGTGTCTTGAATCCTAACGGCTCCAGAGCTAATAGTGTGTTGCATTCTATACTTAGAAAGGGTGTAGATCCCATAATTAAATGAGAAAATGTACACAAACGCATTGTCAAACAGGTACCCCATTGCCTAAGAAAACACAAAACAGTTGTGTTTTCTTAAGGCACTATGGGACTTAATTGGCATAAAATATACTATGGCCTCTTGGGCCACAATTTCAAACATCACAAAGTTGACATCTCATACTGGGCATAGCCTACAGAAAAGCATATCACAGAGAACTAGACAGGTGTAATCAAAAATACAAAATGTTGTTTGGCTAGTTTGCTATAACAGTTTTGTTTTTACTATGGAAGCCAGTTGAGAAATATGTCTTCAAAGAGGACTTAAGCGATGCTGCATCTCTTGTTACACTAATAAAATAATACCAACCAGATCTTATAAGAGGGATGAGGCAAAATGCCAGGTTTATTGCAAATACAGAGAAAGAGCAAGAAATCAGGATATGCAATTCAATATTTCACTACTATTCCTTATTCATTCACACACTCATTCATACAAGTTCTGCAGTTGTTATAATTACCAGCCCAGAGGTTGCTCGTGGCAGAGTACTGGCCAGGTAGCCTGCACATGAGGGTGGAGCCAAGTCCTTGTCAGATGCGCATCTGATGCTCCTGGAGGGTGGTTGCAGAACCAGACTCAAAGTTTTCAGTCTTTAGAGTCTATTCTTACAGGATTTTGTCCTTATACAAGTCTATGGGAATTGCTTCATCCTGCTGATGTTTGTTTGATGTGGTTATCAATCAGCAGGTGGCACATCCCTGATGTCTGAGTGTGATCTTGTTCTTCGGAGTCTTCAGTCCTCCATGGGGGCAGGGGGGCACTTGGGTGGATTCCAGCCTGCCCTCCAGGGGTCATCCGGTTATCTCTAGTCTGCACATTCTTCGGCCTATCGAGACTGAAGTTGTAATTCTTAGGCTGGCACTTCCCTGATTCATTCTTTATCTACATCAATTCATCCTTTATCTAAATCAATCATCCATTTACATACATCCTCTATTTTAACATACATTTATCACTTATTACTTTACTATTTCTTAACTTTTAGCAACTCTCAGGATGTTGCAAATCTACTTAAACTTTAACATACGTAGCAAATAAGTTAAAAGCTACTAAACTGTGTTCTGTCTGGAAGAACAATTACAGTTGTTTTTGAGAACAGACTTTCTGTATTAGGATGTGTTAACACAATTAGCAGTTTGGCCTTGCATGTTTCTCACAGGAAGGGGGAGACACAGAAATGGAAAAAGCAAGAGGCCTAAGCTATGGGGAATTCAATTGAATTCAATCTTACCCCTTGTCTCTCTTGGCCTCAGACTTGTTATACACATACACTTTATGGTTCTACATACACTTTCTGGTTCTAATACAGAAATTCCCTGATATGGTCCAACACTCTGACTAGCTAGTCTTCCAGCTCTTCCTCCCTTATCTTAGCTACCCCTATGCCACCATCTCCAGCCTCCTTGTGACAAGAAAAGCCGTGTCAGCAAGCATCCCAGGCCAGCAGAACTGATAAGGTGCATTGGATTGGACTATTTTTATGATAATGGGCATGTGACACTCTACTAGTGAGCCACAAGAAGTGGGGCATGGAAGTGAGATGCAGGGAGAGAAGGAATGGAATAATAGGGACTTAATAGGATGGGAAGGCCTGAAGGGGAACTTCATAGTAGGGAGATGTACGAATCATGGGGACAGAAAGCAGGACCACAGGGGACAGGTAAGAATTCCTGGGACTGGAATCTGAGTTGTAGGTGAGGGAAAGACATTTCATTTTATTGGTCCATTAAAAATGGAGAAATTCTTCACTCACAAGCTTGTTAACTTAGTGGAAGTGTTGAAAGGAAATTCACTTAAGTATACTTGGCCTAAATCTAGGGAATTGCTGACTAAAACAACATTAACTTTCACACCAGGCTCAAGTAACATGCCTTGCCAAACATCATTAAACCCAAATTACACCTGCCAGCTGCAGTGCAAACATACCTTCAGGCTCCACAACAAACTCATTTTAGTTCTTATGCGGAACCCCACTCATAATGTCTTCCTTCCAGCCTTAAGAGAAAAAATAGTTTTTCTCTGTCTGAATCCTCCAATATAGCCTTTACCAGCATGCAAATGTCCATAGGGAACATATCCTAAAATCTGAGGTCAGAGTGGATTGTGCATTTAAGTGGAACTGGATGTGTGCAGTGTGATTGGTTATAAATTAGAACTGAAAGGGTATTTGTTTGGAACTGAAGAGTCTGAATGTGCTTGGGTAGTAAAATAAGTGAACTGGTGTGGAGTGCCTTAACTGATGATTAACTTTACTGACAGGTAAGGTTGCTTTAACTTATAATTTTCATAATTCTTAGTAAGTGTATATAGGAAATGAAATGCACTCCAGCAATCTTAGCCCAAACTTATTCAATTTCTTGCATGTATACACAAAGCCAGGAATTACATAGCCCTGATGGTTTTCTTTTAAATGGGTAATTTTAGTCTTTTATTATTTGCTAGTTTTGTTGTAATGAGTTGAAATCAAATTGGGAAATTTAAGAGTAACTATATTCTTTTTATTTTTTTCCCATTGTGTGATTGAGTCCTCTAATGACATGCAGCCACTTCTGGGCTGACCTAAAACAGCCATTGTAACATCATCAGCAATGCTACATATCAATGTAGGAATAAGAATTGAAAGAGAATAACATAGCTTGTTAATGATATGAGAAATTCAGTAACAGAACACTCATTATCCATATGGGAAAGATATTAGGACAGATACCACTTCTGGGGAGTGGAGGAGAACATAACATCAAAATCAGTTTTTATATCTCATCTAGAAGACTTTACTTTCAGCAGCACAGTGGCTTTCTAGTAGACTTTCTCCAATTAGTCATGACAGATATTCATTATGATGTAATCTTTGTTGTCATTTCATAAATCATTTGTGAATTGTTCCTGTTTTTTGTGACTATTCTAATTAGCATGTGCTAAAAAGGTTTGCATATGAACTATAAGCCATATAGTTTCCCCTTGACTATATAAAGTACATGACTGGTTATTATGGAATGCATGCATCATACATGGTACTGTATGAGCTCCCTGATGCTGTTCTCTTTAAATAGGCAAATGGCTAATTGATGAATAACTTGAACTGCACTTTCAATGTGATTTGTGCAAAAAAAAAATGTGTAGTGTGATTCATGAACATTTTCACAAATACCCATGACTGCCTAAATGTTCTCAAACAGTGGATATGACCTCACACATAACTGCAAATTGGACTTGTCGCTTGTATTCATTAATCATTCTTAGTATTATTCAATTGGCTTTACGCCTTAGCACAATACTGAGACAGTGGATCAGCTCGAACTCTAAAGGAAAAGTGTCATCTAATTGAGTTATCAAAACAAACTCTTGCAACCTCTTGGTTTTTCTTTAGTGTCCCATCCAATTACTCATCATACCTAACCCTGCTTAACTTGTGTGCTTTAATGAGATCACAGCTGGCAGTGGGTATGGCTGAGTGCCATGTTCCTTCATTGAGTATTCATTTAATTGTTTTCTGGTAAGGAGCACAAAGTGGTGCCAGATGGAAAAACTATGTGCTGAATCTTGAATGTCTTAATCTGTTTTTGCTCAGAGAAAACTTCCCCAGGTAAATGGAAATTAATGTTTTTAAGAAAAATAAACTTGGTCCAGGAGGAACTTTCTCCCCTCCATCTTAAGAAATTTACAGAAGAACCAGTGGGATTTGAGGTGGAGCTGCATAGCCCTCAGAATGTGTGAGGAGAGATTGCTCTCTATGATTTAGCAGCTCTGCTCCATGGCCACTGCAACATGGCCCTGTTTCCAACCTCCTCCCTGCTAGCAGTACTGCTATTGTAACTGGCCATTTTGTGAACTGTGTGAAGAGTTGAGGATGTTGTGAAGTGGCTTCTTGTGCATCCCTAGTTCTAGGTAACTTCTCAAGGGCCTATCACAATCTCACAATTGTGCAAACCTGTGTAGGTGAAAAGGTGACAAACCAAAGAGGACTAAGAATTGAGCTTCTTCCTCAGAAGATGATGGATGAATTCAGCTCTAGATTTTTCACCTACACACACAAACCAACAAAGTTTTATAGGTATGCAAAGTAAGAAAAATGCTGCTTGAGAACTTCTTAGTTTGAATTAAGGCTATTTACTTTGTATATGTGTACATATGATGTTGACAATTTGTGTTTAATGATTATAAAGCTTTAACTTTTTGAATCTCAATGTCTGTTATTAAATAATCTGTGACCCCCCCATTTATCCCTTAATTTATTGCAACTGTGACAAATTGATTAAAAATGCTTAACTCATAATTTTGTACACCCATGAAAACAAATTGATGACTGAAATAAACATCTATATTATCCATCACTTATATATAATTTAATTCTACCAAGCCTATTTACAGGTAAAAGTGGGGTATGATTAGAAAAAGATTTCAAAGAGATGAAAGAATGTAAGGGATTAAACTATAACAAAATTTAGGACCAAAGGACATTCATCTAGACATTTAGAAGGAATTAAAAACAAAACAAAACCCTAAGTGGCAGAACTACTAACAAAAATATTTATAGACTCATAGACTTTAAGGTCAGAAGGGACCATTATGATCATCTAGTCTGACCTCCTGCACAGTGCAGGCCACACAATCTCACCCATCCACTTGATCATTTTAAAAGAGCCATGTCCGGGAAGAGGAGATGAGGACTAGTCCTGTACACACATCTTTGAACAGGTGCTAAGACTGATCCCCAAAATTATAGAGCATGGACCCCTAGTCCAATACCAGGAAAACAGAGAAAACCATTACAGGAAAACTATAAACAACTGGATGAATACAATATAATAGGGACAAGCTAGTCCAACTCCTCTGAGGACAACTCATGTCTCTCTAACTTAAAATACTTTGAAAAAGTTAATAAAATTGTAGAGACAGAATCAGTGGCTATGGTTCATCTCTTCAAAAGTCTTTGGACAAAGTATCTGAGGGCTAACTTGCATAAGGTGAAGTCCTGTCATGATTTAAAATAAGTTGACAGAGGTAAAGTAGGAATAAAATTCTGTCTTTTCAGAGTAGAAATGTTTAAAAAGCAGCTGCCAGAGAGATCAGTAAGACTTAATATGTTTACAACCCCAAACAGGGGGCTGAAGTGAAAAAAACTGCTAATGGTACACAATTATTTATTTCTCTGTGTGTGTGTATGTTTAAAAAAAACAGCTGTAAGAAACTGAAATTACAAGAAAACTACTCAAGGCCATTTCATAACTTTAGTAATGTCAGATAAGTGACAGGGAATTTATGCCTTCCTTTGACACATCTGGAATTAAACACTGTGGGAGAAAACATAAGTGAATAGATAAACCAATAATCTATTCCTATATAGTAATTTTGGGTTATTTCTGTAAGCAAAGTCAGGATGAGCTCTGCCCTGACATCTGGTGGTGAATTGTGGCAAGTTGTGGAAAAGAACTTCAGGGGCTGATCTTGTTTGCACAAGCACACCCATCCCGCCTAGCATGAGCCCACAGCAGCCCAAATGGTCACTTTGGCTGCTGTGGGATCCCCAGTTTCTCTGTTATTGGGGCAGGAAGAATAAAGTGTTGTTACCCTGATTATGTGAATCAAGGACAATGAAACTGTTTTATGCCAGACGGACTCGCCATCAACTAAGTAGCACTCGCTAGACAAGGGACATGGGTTCCAAAACCTAGTGAATGGAGAAAGGCTAGGGACAGGTATTTGTGCCTGATGGTATGGGCCCCTTTTGATGGCTTGAAATGCCAACCACATCTTCTCTTCTCTCTACTGTGGAATATCAGAGCTAATTTTAATTCCATTAGGAGTCTAGTTACAGGCTACTGAACTCAATTCACGTTGGGCTAATGGTGCACTGCTCTCCTACTACAAGCTGAAATCACTAAAGAGCGGAAATCACTGAGTGCTGGGGGGCCCTGAAGCTATGTTGCTGAGTGGCTGGCGGAGTGGAGCAGTTTGCAGGACAGCTGGTGGAGTTGAGCAGTTCATGGAATGGCTGGTGGAGCAGAGCGGCTGGTGGAGTGGCTCATGGTGACGCCTGCAGCAGAACCCCATGGAGAGGTGGGGCATTTGGCCTTGGACCATGTAAGGTGCCCCTTAACACTGCTGTGCCCCACCTCTCCAGGCTGGGAGGTAAAACTCTGCAGATAAACTTCTGAACTCTGGAGCTATACTGACCAGGGACAGAGACTTTGGAGTGTTGGACTTTTGGGTGATCTTTTGGGTTGCTGGACTTAAGACCCTGAGGGGGAAAAGGATACTACCAAACTTACTTGGGGTTGGCTCTTTTGCTCATGGTTTGTGTTATGAATTCTGTTTGTGGTGTTTCCGCAACACAATGCTGCATTTTTCCCTTCCTTTATTAAAAGGATTTTGCAACACTCAGACTCCGTGCTTGTGAGAGGGGAAGTATTGCCTCTTAGAGGCGCCCGGGGGTGGTATGTAATTGTCTCAGGTCACTGGGTGGGGACTCGAGCTGGTTTTGCATTGTGTTCTTTAAACGGAACCCCTAGATACTGAACCCAGCCCTTGTTGCTGCCAACTCAGACAGGCAGAAGGGTTACATTTCTATATAACTTTGCAACTGCAGTTACTTTTTTTTCTTCTAAGTGGGGTCACACCAGGGCTGCCCAGAGGGGGGGGCAAGTGGGGCAATTTGCCCCGGGCTCTGCAGGGGCCCCCAAGAGAACAGCTGAGGCTCCCGCCTCCGCCCCTCTCCTGGAGCCTTAGCGCATCAAGCGGCATCCTCAGACAGCGCCGCGGCGTGCCTCTGGCGGGGCCCCTGAGCCCCGCCCCGCTCAGAGCCGCGTGGTCAGGGGGCGGGGCTGTGAGCTCTGGGCTGAGCTCAGCTCCCTCCGCTCGGCGCCCCCTGACCATGTGGCTCTGAGCAGGGTGGAGCTCAGGCCCCGGCGGAGACACGCTACAACTGTTCAGCGACGCGCTGAGACTCCGGCTGAGGAGGGAGCCGGGGGTAAGAGGCTGGGGCCAGGGGGGTTGGATACGGGGCAGGGAGTCCCAGGGACAGTCAGGGCACAGGTTTGATACCCACTTCTCTGGAAGCAGCAGGTGGGAAATAGGGGGCAGGTGTGTATATAAGCAAGCAAGAAGCAGGCTAGAGATAACGAGGTTAGTGGTGTTCCAGCAGCTGAGGTGTGAAAACCAAAGGAGGAGAAACTGGTTCTGTAATTGGCAAGCCATTCTTGCTATATTATACACACCTGCCCTGGAAATTTCTTGCTGCTTGCTTGAAAAAGAAATGGGTATTCAGCAAGCTCAGCTCAAAACATCTGTTGTGTTATAAGGTGCCACAGGATTCACAGGAGGGGGCAGAGGTTGGGGGCAGGGGCAGGAATGGGGGTTGGATTGTGGGTGTTCCGGGGATGTCAGAACTCAGCGCGGGGGGTGGGGTTGATAGGGGTTGGGGCAGACAGGGAGCAGGGGTGGTGGGGGGTCTCTGGGGGATGGTGAGGGGACAAGGAGCAGGATGGGTCGGGGATTCTGAGGGGGGCAGTCGGGGGGGCAGGAAGTGGGTGGGGGTCGGATGACGGCAGGGCCAGGCTGTTTGGGAGGCACAGCCTTCCCTACCCTAAAGCTAATTCAGCAGTTTGAGGCTTGCAGGAGAGCCAAGCTGTTAGCTTTTCCATTAGGGCTACCGTCCCTTTCACTTCCAAATGCCAAATTATAGTCTACATGTAATTTCAGTGCCATAGGGAGATTCATGTCAGGGGAGGGTAGCTTCATTTAAAATTAGCCACTTGGGGGAGGGAATCACATGAGAAGAGCAATATCCTTCCCAACCCTACCAAGGGAGACCCCCCCTCCCCTGCATTCCCTGAGGCTCCAGAGGGGTTAATTCAGTGGTTCTCAAACTTTTCTCCTGGTGACCCTTTCACATAGCAAACCTCTGAGTGTGACCCCCCCACACTTATAAATTGAAAACACTTTTTTATATATTTAACACTATTATAAATGCTGGAGGCAAAGTGTGGTTTGAGGTGGAGGCTGACAGCTCACGACCCCCAGTAATAACCTCGTGACCTCCTGAGGGGTCCTGACCTCCAGTTTGAGAACCCCTGGATTAATTTAATTTTAGCACCCTGTGTCCATTCACATGCATGTGCTATTTTGAGCATTTCAGTTTTGACAACATAGGCTCATCCCAGATTCTGGAACAAGCTCAAATGCTCAGTTCATGGAGTATGTACATAAGCTATACTAAAGACAAAACCACTGTAACCGTCTCCAGTTTGTGAGGGACCACATGGAGCCAATCTCTAGGAAACAGGTAAATGCATGGAGATTAAGTCCATTAATGGCTATTAGCCAGGATGGGTAAGGAATGGTGTCCCTAGCCTCTGTTTGTCAGAGGGTGGAGATGGATGGCAGGAGAGAGATCACTTGATCATTACCTGATAGATTCACTCCCTCTGGGGCACTTGGCATTGGCCATTGTCAGTAGACAGGATACTGGGCAGGATGGCCTTTGGTTTGACCCAGTATGGCTGTTCTTATGTTCTAACCTAAATGAACCCAAAGTTATAGAGACAGATATGAGTCAAGGGAGCCAGCAGAGTATCAGAAACCTGGAAAAATCTCTGCCTGGATGGGCTCAGGTGTTTGGTTACAAGCTGAGGTGGTTCAAAAGTTTTGGATTTTTTTTTAAGCAGAATTTTTTTATTGTTTCTTTAAACAATCAAACACAGCAAGCTGCAAATATTTGGCCACACACTTCTGAAACCTCAAACCATGTTCAGGTTTTGGCAGACTAATTTCAGCTTTTCAATTAAAAAAACAACAAATTTTGAAGGGAAGCAGACATTGTCCGTGATTTTTTTTCTGCTTTTTTAAAACCCCTAGTTTTCGATCCAGAAAAAATTTTGATGGAAAATATTTGTCCAACCCTTTTAATGAGCTTTAGTGCCTTTTAGCACTAGCTGATGCTGAGAACCAGTGATACCTTGTAAAGAAGTTTTCTCAAAACTGGGTTTGTGTCGAAATGCAGAAGGTTTATTTTTTGCAGGGGCGCCTGTGGGGGGGAGCAAGTGGGGAAATTTGCCGTGGGCCCCGCAAGGGCCCTCAGGAGAATATAGTATTGCAATTTTTTTATAGAAGGGGCCCCCAAAATTTCTTTGCCCTAGGCCCCCTGAATTCTCTGGGCGGCCCTGGGTCACACAAAATCTACATGAATAGGTTTTGATAGACTTTGGTCCTCTTCTCTTCAGAGAATGTATACAAATAGAGCAATACTTCTCAAATGGATTAATTACTGAAACCAGGAAACAGTTTTTGCTATTTTTTCCCCTTGACATTTGTTTACTGTGGCTCAACTCAAAATCTGAGATTCAAAGTGTAATGCTTAATGGTGAATAATCCCTCAACTCATATGGTATCTTTTCCTGTTTGCTGACTGGATAAGCAAAATAATCAAGTTTCCAGTGTGAATGGCTCCAGAAAATGAATCTTAACATTGCTTTCCTAGAGCGCGCATGTGTGCTGAAACCAGATTGCCTAAATACTGAGGGAAAGTGAATACAATGGGTGTGAACAGGCCACCTGAAATTATTTAAAGATTCTTATGAATGACTATGGAAAACACTTTTTAAAAAATAGTATTTGCCCAACACTAATATATCCTTAAAGTCAAGGCCTGTGATTTCTTTTATGGCCAAAACTCCCAATGGCATTTTTACCTCCTGAATAAGGGCAGCTAGCTTTCCTGCAGCGGTAGCGGAGTTTGCAATTCAGCCTGTGTCTATTCCTTATTCCAGCCCTACACCCACTCTAGACACAACTGTTCACCACCCACTTGTCTGCATCGGGTGAGATCTGAAATGTTATGCACACACGGAGCTCTGAGCGATGTCTTTGCTCTTTCCCTTTTCTTTCCTGCTGCTAAGTTAAAACACAGCAAACTGCGAGAAATCCTCTTAGAAACAGAACCATTTAAGATTTCTAAACCAGATGCAACCCTCCAGGCCGATCTTCGACGCAGGGCTTGGCTGTTTGCCTCTGCTGGCTGTTTTCAGCTGAAGTTGAAGATAGAGATTCGTAATACAATTTCTAGTGCCTGGACATGACGTCTTCTTGCAATAAGTGGAAAAACCACTAGAGGTGAATATCTGATAATCTCTCTCCCTCAGCCCCAGCTAATTAAATGCTGAAGTCAAACAGCAACGTGTGGAGAGAGCCCTGCCCTTAATTGTACCTATTGCATTGAAGCAATCGAGGGCTATTTTCGTTTCCCCGGTACCTGGCTAAATGCATAGCTTTTGTTTCTCGAGTTAAAAGGGCTTATTGAATTTGTTCCTCATCTGTGATCACTGACTAAAGACCGAGTTCCCTCCTGCCAATTTGGTGGCGTTTGCAAATCTCCAGCCTCCTTGCTGCTTTTAGGAGAAAAAAGAAAGTCAGGTGGCATTGTTACAGGTGCTGCATATCTCTCCCTTTAAAATGAGATCGAACTGCAGAGACTGGGGCCAGAACAAGAAATCTACAGGGCTGAGAACGGGGGTTTCATACCCACAATTAATGCTCTATGAGCAGCAGAACCAGACCCGATCGTCGGGGGGGGGAGTTTTGCCAGGCTCTGGCGGTGTGTAAAAGTGCTTCGCTTTTCCTGTATATTTTTTGTTGTGTGTCTGGGAGGTGGCGAAAACTGACCCTGAACTAAAGCAGAGAAGCTCCCGCTGGGTAGCATGAAAGAGAGGAAATAACCGCTGCCGGACAGGTCGCCTGCGATCGTGATCCAACCATTCCACGGCACGCTGCGCTCCGAGCAGAGACTGTGCGCCGCAAAGGAAGCGCCTCCTCTGGAGGAGTTGTAACTACCTCCTCCTCTCCTGTCTCTTACGCACTCACACCTTCTCCCCCAGTGCACTTATACAAGGGAATCATCTGACCCCGGGTAGTGGGGAGGAACCGGGCAGATCCCTTTCTCTAAGGGAGAGTTCGCACAGAGGAGAAGAAAAGGGGAAAGTTTATGTAAAAAACAAACAAACGTGCCCCTCTCCACCAACCTCCCCCCCCCCTCCCAAGTCTGGACCAAGCAGTGTGAAGTGCGTGCTCGGGGACCGTGGCGGGAGGTCGGAGGAGAGCCCGGCAGGCTGCCGGGGTGGGCACCGCGGGGATCGCACGCACGGCTGCCCCCCACCCCGGCTCTCTCCCCTCCGTGAGCGGCTTGCCCTGTGCGTGCGCGTGTGCCTACGGGAGGGAGGGAGCCAGGCGCAGGCGCACCGCCCGCCCGTCTGCAGCCCGGGCGCTCTCAGTGCAGATCCCGGGGAGTTGATGGCAGCAGCGCGGTGCGGCCACCCGGCGGAGAGCGGAGCGCGGCGGAGCCCTGAGCCCAAAATGTGCGGGGAGGAAGACAGCGGCTGTAGCAGCTCCGGGAGCCCGAGGGACGGGGCCGGGCAGCCGCTGGTTACCCAGCTCTCCTGACCTGCATACCCCCTCCCCACACATCGCTCCCCCAAAGAATGTCAGCCAAGTCCAAGGGGACCCCCGCCTCCTCCTCGCCACCCGAGGGGCCGCCCGCAGCCTCCAAAGCCAAGGTGAAGGAACAGATCAAGATCATCGTGGAGGATTTGGAATTAGTCCTGGGGGACCTGAAAGACGTGGCCAAGGAACTCAAGGAGGTGAGCGGCGCTGCACCGGAGAGGCGTGGGGCCAGCCCCACGTTCCCGGTAGGGCGGACAGACGTGCCAACTCTTTGGGAGCCAGTGCGCGGCGCTGGGCGCAGGCTGGTTACACTTTGGCTTTGCCAAGGGGAAATCAACTAGTGTCTCTGCGCGGGGGGTGTAGAAAGCCAGGCAGCCCCTGGTGGTGGCGGCGCACCAGGTGGTGGGGGCTGGCTCGGTGGGTCCCAGTCAGTTGCTTCCCGTGCTCTCTGGGGTGCGATGGAGACGGGAAGGCGCGGAAAAGGTGCTGTTGGTTTTGTGAATGATGAATGGAAGGGAGATTTCTTTCTGGAGTGGGGTTTGCCACCCTGCAGCGGCTGAGAGGGGGCTCTTAGACACTTGCGTCCAGGGGTCTCCATCGGTTTTCTCTGTGTTTCTAGGGGAGGAGGAATGGGGGATTATGACTCTCCAGCCCTTTAAAGCAAAGGGGTCTGTAGGTTTTTCCAGACCCCCCTGCCGCTATCCATCCCTGGGGATTCAGATTTACCTTTAACTACTCTGCGAGGGAGAGGCTTGTGTCCGTCTCTGAGCTGACGTGCCACTTACGCCCTGACTCCCGGCGTGGTGGTTGCTGTGCCGGGCTGTTGCGGATGTTATGCTTAGGAGATGGGGGAGGACTGTTGAACTTATTACAGCTCCTGCCTTGGGGAAGTGGCTTTCGCTGCACCGGGGTTGTACGTGGGGGAAGGTTTCCTCTTACTCCAACGTTAACTTTGCAATCGTAACCCTGTATTCATCCCGGAGCTGCCTGACTCTCGCTACTCCGGCTGCTGGAAGATGGGGACAGGGAATGGGGGGGCTCTCTCGGTTATAAATCTGCTGGAGGCTTTCCCAGTTATTGGGGAAAGGACAAGTATCTAGCGATCCTGCTAACATGTATAAAGGTCATTGTAGCAAAGTCTGCATTTTTCTTCTCAGACTTGTATCACAATCACGAGATGTACATCAGGCAAAATATCTGTTGATTTTTAGATATCTGGGAATCCATTGTAATGTTTCTCTCGTCAGGGACGAGTGTCAGCTCCTGTAGGTTAATCTGCAAACAGAATGTAATTACCGCAGAGATGTTCTTAAGTATCAAAATACTGTAACTAAAATAATGTAACTTGGCTGTCCTTTTTGGAGTTTGTCCCAAATCTTGATTTTGCTACACAACTGGTAGACAGATGGTTGGATTGGATTATGCATTGAAATTCAAGTCCAAAGTTTGTGTGCATTGCCTGTAATCCTTTATTTGACATTTGTATTAGGCTGTGGTTTTTTTGCTCTCAAACATTAGTTTTCTATTTTAACAATATTTTCAACAAGTTTAGTCAACAGTCTTCTGCCTTCAGAGGCAGTCTTTAATTCAGTGGTGTGTTAACATTTAGAATATATATCCACTAATAACAGATGCAATCTCTATATGAGCATGATTAAAATAATCACAATCCAAGATTTTTCACTCTTAATGGAAAATTACAGACATCTTCCAGAAATGTGCTACCTGTCCTCTATGTTTTGTATTCTTTGTGGATGTTTTAAAAACAGAAAAATGTTTCTTGTTCTTATTTGAATAGCAGTTCTTTGGACATTTAAAAATGTTGCTAGAATAAATTGGCTTCTGTTGCTGCACTAGTACATGTTGTTCAGAACCTATCCTGTGTTCTGCCCCATGAATGTTAATCATTCTGTACATATAACCAGACTCCTGGGTTTCCTCTTGTAAGCAAACAAGATCTCTGTAGTTGGAGGTCAAGTGTCATCATTTACTGTGGCATGTTTCATCTAAGCAGATATGTCTGTTCTGGCTGACTGCATCTGTGAGAGAGAACTGGGTTTACCTCTGCCTGATGGGATGGGGAATGGCTTGTTTGGACCATCTTTTCCCAGTTAGAAGTGAAACCAAAACTCTAAAATTCCAGTACTGTTGGGCTGTAAATTGAAAGCTGTGTGCATGAAAAGGGTGCATATTTTGATTCTTAATCAGTGCTCAAAATCTAAGCCAACACCTGTGAATAATAATTTAAGTATCTTTTTTGTAAAGAGCCATCATTGTACCACAGTATACCAACAGATAAGTGTTGCATATGAAATTATTTGTAATATCCTCTTAAAACATTGGCTTCATAAAAGTTAAATACATCTTGCACTGTAGCTATTTTGAGAAAAGTCTGTGGAAGTTTGCTATGTGACTGCTACATTTATAGTATAGGCTAAATCCACCCAAGAATTCTCAACGTATCCTGTAATGTATTTTATTTGAACAGGGAGTAACTGAAGATATGCTAAATTAAGAGTCTGGCTTTGCAGAGTCTCTGTATAGGTTGTGTGACATGGCTCTGCGTTTGGAAGGACTTTGAAGCATTGTGCATTAAATAAAACTCCAGGCAGTTATTATTGTATATTAAATATAGACTATCAGACATAAAATGCTGGTTTTATAGGCAGTGAAATGTTGACTGTGAATTAGTAAACAGTTTTCACTATTTCAAAGCATGATAAATACTAAAACCAAGTACATTTCATTGTGGAACCTGGCAGGGCTATAAACTGTAAGGCAAATCTTTCCTTTTTCTATTTGCATTCTAAATCAAATACACAATGTTCTTTTGAAAATGTTTTGGCTATCCTCCACTTTACTGCATGTGTGCCACAGTTAGACTCTTTTATATAGTGCCTTTTCTTGTGCTGTTAATGTTCCTCTTTGTACTGTACCAGGATGAATTTCTTTTTCAGGAGTGTGGCCGTCTGAGAATTTACCTTCTACTCTACTCTATTTTTGCTTTTATTATTTTTTTTAAGAAAAAATGCACCATATTGTGATAGGTCAGATCTCTTTTATACTTTTATGGAAATCTGCAGCTGCTAAATTGACAAATACAGCGTTTGTTTCTGGCTCAAACATATGTTTAGGATTGGGATCCTTTATGATATAATTTTTTGAATGGTAGCTGTTAGTTGCATGCATAGTTAATGCACTGGTGAGCTGAAAGATTCAGTGCTTCAGAAGTGAACTCTCTCAAAATAATGGGTATGAGGAGTGGATGTGATTACTCCTGTACCCTAGAGTTACATTTGGTTGTACGGTATTCCACTTAAATTAACTTTCTCCCATCTGTTCTTTGCCCTACATGTTTCCTACTGGTCACTTCAGTAGCTATGGCCTTGAAGGTCAGAGAAAGAGGAGGACTTCTGTAGCAGTCCAAGGTAGCAACAAGTACAATGATAGTAATGCCCAATAGTACTGCTTTCTAAATAGCTCTGCATTTATAGAATAATAGTCCTGTATTTAATCAGAACTAAATAGTCTGCAGCTGATCTCTCTCTCTCTCTTTAGAAAAGGTTGGTTTTAAACATAAAAATAGGCCAAAATAGGCCCAAAACTATCTGATCTGACCTGTTAGCCTTCTGCAACCTCTTCAGATACTTCCATATGAAATCTTGAGAGCCCAACTGCTTGAGACAACTTTACATGTTTATCTGGGTAAGGAGCACATTTGAGAGAGATACTCCAGTGTATTAAGAAACAGACAAAACCTTGCTTAACTTAATTTATTTCAGTGAAATCCAGACACACAAGTCTTGAAGATATTAAAATTCCTTTCAAAACAGAAGTCAAAATTACATCATCTGTTGTAATGGAGTTATTGTGGCTCAGAAGTTAAACTTTATATAATTTACCATGATTTATTGGTAAGTTTAGGCTAAGGCAGCCACAAGAGACTTAGGAGAGTGAAGGAGTGACTGGGAGACTTGTTAGGATGGAATAGTATGAAAGACAAGTTCTGCATTGCAGCTGATGTATGTCTAGTCCTTCCATGGGTGCAATTTACTCAGTAGAAACAGCCATCCTTGTGTTGTTGCTAGAAGAAAAAGCTATTATGGGTGTGTGTTAATTGCAGCATGTATCTTGTATTGGAAGAACGTGCTCTTTAAAGTGATCTGTATGGTTCCTGTTTGTTTAATTTTTTTTGGCCCCTTCAGAATATTCACTAACCACCACAAGAGTATGCCCTAATGTAGTTCATTTTAAAATTCGCCCGTGGGCGGAGTCTTTTTTGAAACATTTTTAACACTGGTTCTTGTTCTGCAGATGGAATTTACCTATTTACTTGTGAAGCACTTAGATGTTAAGGTGATGGCACTATAAGAAACCATAAAAGCTAACTGAATTTCTGTCCTCTTGTTTAAAAATTGTAAGGAATTATTTCCTTTCTGTTTGGTATTGATGGACATAGAATGCATGTTGTAGCCCAAATTCTGCATTCTCTGGGAGTTCAGTGGGGAAGAAGGGGTTTCTCTTGTATCTGTAATATAGTGTTACTGTTATTTGAAAGGCTCCCCCCTCCTTTGTTGATTGCACTAGGGAAATCTCGAATATTGAATCATTTGGTAAATACTTTTATAGAGATGGAAAAACTCATCAACCAGAACAGATTCCTGAAAGTAATTTGTGAAACATTTGCAGAGCTTTTAATTGGCGAATGGATGTGCTTCAACCTTTTATCAAAAGGAAGCAGCTGTTGTAGCCATTGCCAGTGTTCAGTGCAATCCAAAATGGAGGTGTGTATCTCACATGAGAAACATAAGTCCTAGTGGCCATGGTTTGAACATGGTGGTTCCTAAGTTTGGAATTTAGAATATTGTTCAGTTGACTGACTCTCATCAAAATTATGGTTGTAGGACTGAATCAACCCCCGCCCCCAAATTCCCCGGAAATCTTGGAAAATCCTAATTCATGCATCAAAAGAAATCCTGGCTTCCCCAGTTCTACCTCCCCCATTCTGAGCCCTCCCAAAGAGCTCTGTGTTTTGGATAACTAAAAAAAGGATAAATAATCCTTTCCACAATGTTCAATTTCAATGAAGTTATGAGATAGGAAACTCAGGAGTGAACTGAGCAACCAGTAATGTGCTCCAGGCGATGGTAAAGTTAATAGATAAAACAAATGGCCCGATTCGTTACTGAGGTGGCTGCTCTTCTCCTATGATAGGGTCGGTGTGCAGTTCTTGTGGGTGAAATAAGCATGTTTATGTGAAATATTCCATATTCACCATCTTTAGGATAGATGTGCGCAGACATATCATAGCTCCACTCCCAATAGTCTCAGTTTCTTCACTCAAGACTATTGTGCACAGCTGGTACTCTAGTTAAGGGAAGATACAGTATTTCAGGTCAGATCCTGAAATAACAAGCTATGTGCAGCAGCAGACTATTTACAGAGACTCTCCCTCTAAGAGATGGAAGAATGATTGTTATCTCTCTAATCGTATCGTGCATCCAAATCCCTGATGTGTAGGCAGCGACGCCCTCACTGTGTTATGGAATGCCATTCCAGCATACAGAGGTCATAGTTCAGGCATAGTCAGATGCACATGCTACAACGGGAATTGGAGAGAAGGGTTCCTTAATCCTCAGCCCTCCCCCACTGTTAATATATCATTGGTAGATATGCTCTGAGTGCAGCATTGTAGAGTAGCCCATATATCCAGGTCTGATTGATGGAGTGGAAGACTGACGTACAGCACTGTGTATTCCTTAGACTGAAGCCTTCATGTGTGTTGCACTGGTGTGGCCAGGAATAGTGCTTTGTGTAGGCATCAAGGCCAAGATGTCTTGTGACTGGTTGCTTACACATCTGAATTATATGCTCCAAGATTTGCCATTCTTGCCAGGAGTACACTTCTCCCTCAGATTTCCCCATCCCATTTCCTTGATGAGATATGTAGCTGCAATCTTTGCCTTCACTTTTGTAATGAGTGCAGAGTATGATTCACTGTGTATCTGAAGCACTGCACAGATTCTTCACTTGTGATCTGTTCAGCGGTACCAAAAAGGGCCATAAATAGTTAACCGAATCATAGTTTTGTTACTTCTTTCATAGCTAAGAGTATATAAAGTATTTATACATTTAAAATGTTACAAAAGTATTATTAAAGTAAACTTCTTACAGATGTTCAGTAAATAGCTACAAAGTTCATATGTGGTCCTGAACCTCTGATGCTTAGTTTAGGATTATCAGGGACACATTCAATGCTAATGTGATGCTGGGTGAAATTGCTTTGCATCTGACTGGAATCAGCTTGCCATAAGTTAGCAACTTCTTTCATTCTTGTACAATATACAGTTAATAGAAAGAACCAATCTATGCATACAACACTATTTATTAACTTCATGTGACTTTACAGAAGGAAGTATGCTGTCAAATTTATGCTAGCTAAATTTTGTTTTCAGCTACATTGATTTTGCTTGTGAAATACAAAATTACTTGAAAGTATAATATATTGTACAACCATGAACTAAATAGAACGTATATATAAATTTGGTGGTAAAAATAGCACCACAGTTAGAATAAGTATTAAAATGTATGCTTTTATGAACTTCATGCAATCTAGATGCTTCTGACAGTGATCAGAAAACAAACTGTAGTATAGCAAAAGCATGAATCTGTTCTTGGAAGTTTTGCCATTGACTTCAGTGGGAGAAAGATTGGGTTCTAAACTCAGATACATTTTTAAGATTTCAGAAAGTTATTGCTGTTTAGTATGTACGTCTGTGTATATGAATATTTATTGGTGCATAGATTATAAGGTGAGAAGAGACCATTATGATCAAGTCAGGTCTCCTGTGTAACATAGGCCATATGACTTCCTTGAACTAATTCCTATATGAACTAGAGCCTATCTTTTTAAAAAAAAATCTTGATTTAAAAATTTCAAGTGATGGAGAATCCCCCATGAAACCATGGTAAGTTGATTCAGTGGCTAGTTATCCTCACTCTTAAAAAATTCTAGTCTTAATTTGTCTAGGTTCAACTTCCAATGGTTGTGGATCTTGTCATAGCCCTCTGTTATCAAATTTCTGTTTCCCCATGGATGTACTTTTAGACTGTGAACAAGTCAGTCCTTAACCTTCTTTTTCATGAGCTAAAGAAATTGAGCTACTGGAGTCTATCAGTGTAAGGCATATGTTCCAATCCTTTAATAATTCTTCAGTTTATCAACATCATCTTAAATTGTGGATATCCGAACTCGACGTAATATTCCAAAAGTATATGCACCAGTGCCAAATATCAAGATAATATAACTTCCCTACTCCTACTCAAGATTCCCCTGTTTATACATTCAAGGTTCGCATTAACTCTTTCGGCCACAGTATTGCACTGGGACCTCATATTCAGTTGATTATCTACCATGACCTTGAAGTCCTTTTCAGAGCATTGCTTTCCAGGATACAGTCCCCCATTCTGTAAGTATGGCCTATGTTCTTTGGTCCTAGATGCATACGTTTACACTTAGCCATATTAAAATGCACGTGTGTGTGTGTGTGTGTGTGCACTTCACTTGGTACTGCTCAATATTTTGATTAAGAAACAGGGGCAATACAAAATCTGTGTGGGTGGGCGGGCGGGCTGAGGACTGTCCTGGAAGTTGTCTCAGAAGTTTTTGCCAGTCTCCTCAGCTTTGAGCACAGCTATCTTAATGGAAGAAGGTTTCATAAGCCTATCAAAAAGTCAGTGAACACACCAATTTTGTTAAACATAATTTTGTTAAACATAATGACAAAATGCACTATGTAAAATCTAACACTCCTTTCTCATTCAGTTATTAAAATAAAATTTAAAAGTTAATTAAGTCAAAGCATGTAACTTGAATTGAGAGATTTTCATTAAATTAAAATTAAATTAAAAGCAAAACGAAACTTGAAAATCCTTGAAAACGAAACACAGTGACGCTGAGGCAATTCAGTAGAACCAGAAAGTGGAACTGACTTTAAAAAGGTGAAACTAACCAGACTAGTTTCCCTCTCTCAGCAAAATGAAGTGCAGAAAGCCAATAAGAAGCATAAATGGTGAAACATAAACACTTTTTTTTAGTTATGAATGTTGTCTAATCTAGGCATTATACCTACTCTTCACAAGGGTATCAGAATTGTGTTACATTTCACAAGTAAAGTAAAATGCACCTTGTTGAAGCTTCCTTTTTTCACATGCGTAGAGATCAGGGGTGGCTCCAGGCACCAGCAGACCAAGCATGTGCTTGGGGCGGCACCTTGGGACAGGGCGGCGCTCGGGTGGTTTTTTTTTGAGGGGGAGGGTTGTTGGGGCAGCGCTGGAGGGTTTTTTTTGTTTTGGTGGCGCGGCGCTGGGTGTGGGGGGGGGGTCGTGGCGCGGCGCTCGGAGGGGGGGCGGGGCTTCAGGCGGCACTTCAGGCGGCATGGCTCTGGGAGGGTGGGGGCTTGCGCGGTGCTCGGTGGGGGCGGGGCTTCAGGCGGCGTGATGCTCGGGGGTGGGGGTTTCATCGGTGCTGGGGGGAGTTTCGTCGGCACGGTGCTCTGAGGGGGGGGGTAAGGTGGGGCGGCGCTCTTCTCTTTTGCTTGGGGCGGCAAAAAAGTTAGAGCTGGCCCTGTTAGAGATTATTAAAAATGATGATCATTGATATTGTGTGAGAAAGCTGGGTTGAAGATCTGGGTTTTGCATATTGTCCTGTCTCATGATTATTGTTAACTCTTGTAGTCTCACTTTTGATAGATTCAGTGGAAAACAGCTAATGTGGTTGGGTTTAATTTTTCAGGGAGAAAGAGTCCCGGAGAGAACCTGGGCCCCACTTGTTGAAGGTGGTGTAGATTAAGACCAAGACTTAAATTTTAATGTAGTATTTGATGGATTGCTAGTGTACAAAGCACCAGAGTGATCTGCTTGTGACACCTTGTTTTGATTAGTCAGTGGGCTGCCATATCCTGCACCAGCTGGAGCATTTTCAGTGCATTGTAATTATTGAGACTGGAGTCGCATAAGTGATTGTGGCCAAGTCCTCATCTGACAAGATGGAGCATAATTTCCTGGCCTAGCATAGTTGGAAGGTATATTTTACAGATGCTGCTTGCGTAGCCATAGCCATATGTAGCTATTACAGTTTAAATTGTCGTATAAATATGTATTTCTTTACAAATATAACATTCATCTCGTAATCTAATTTTCTCATTATACAGACATTCATGGGAACCTTTTGCTATTTCACCTTTTTTTATAACATTTGGAACTGTCAATTCCTGCAATGAAAAATAATTAAATTAAATGGTTTTTATTCTAGAAGTTTGCAGATTTCTTGGAAATAACTCAGACTTGCAAATATTGGGTGAAGTTGTGGTTCGTTGTGCAAAGCCTGATTTATGATGATCCCCTTAGTACAGGGGGAAAAACAGAAGTGGTATAGGGAGGAAGCAGTCTTTTCGTGCTAATCCTGAGGAAAGATGCACGTTGCCTGTATAGCTAAGCCATTGCTGCATTAGCTCATAGGCTCTGTGGTGAAAGGCTGCAGCCAATGCCCCCTTCCCACATGGCTTGTGACCAGTCTCTTGTTTGGTTATAAGTCATTGACTCTCTTGCTATCCATGCATGTCATTCACAATGTCCTCTCCTATCATGATCTCATTGTGAGAGCTACCGAAGAGCTTGCTTTAAGCATGAAGGGGACTGAAAAACGTCTGCTCAGTCCCTTCCCACAGCACCCCAAACAGTAGCAATTCTGCTGCACTTTATGTCCATTGCAGAGGAGGCTTGAGTCCATTGGTGTTTCATTTTTGGTTTAATATTATTAAACTAAAATGAACTGGAATAGTTAGCAGCAATCTCCTCCAGACAGAAAGAGTATTGTCAGTCCTTTCTTCTCCGTAGATAATAGAATGTTCATATGTGTTTAAAGGTTAACACACTCATCCATTGTTTCTCGCAACATGTGCCACAGTGCATAGTGGAGTTTGACAGCACTGAAGGTTGAATCATTTCCAGAACTCATTGCAGATTAAGTTTGCTCAGTAATCAGAAGAATCCTTGTAATTTTAAAACATTGTTTTTATTGAAGCCTTTCTTGGAAACTTCTGCATTAGGTCAATCTTGAATCACATTTGATTTTTCTTTCTTCTCCCTCATGTGGTATACTCAGAAAGGAATTATGCCTTTTCCCTGATGCATATTGAAAGCTAAGGGCCAAATTAAGTTACCCTTAATTCATGCTGAGTTCCACTTTATATGACAAGTTATCCTCTGAAGTTAGCGGAGTAAGGTACTACTCAGTGGGTGTAAAGGGTATCTGAATCTGTCCCTATATTTATTACTGGGAACCAGTAATCCAAAGTTGGGGGTCATGAACTGAACTATAGAAGGTTTGACCAAATGCCTCAAAGATTATATTTCTGTTTTCTAAACTATGATCGTTCAGTAGATTATAAAATTTTAGTCGTCGTTGCCAATACCATTGCACTAAAATAGAAAGTTCATGTAATGCTCCTCCAAAGGGAATTAAAGTAAAAAATAAATATGAAAACATTAGCAAATGAATAACGTGGAGCTGATTCTCAGTTCCTTTACTCAAGGGATGGAGAATCAGGTCTAGCATCTTTTCTAACTCCAATATTAAGCAAAACAAAAATGATTGACTCTTTTTTGCATGCTGTAATTTTTGAAGTGCTTGCTTCCATTGTATGCGTTCTTTCATATATTTTGTTGAAACTTAAGACGAGAACTAAATGGCTTTTAAAAAATAGTTCCATGACTGTTTAGAGAACATTAAATAAGCACATAGAGTATTTCTAATGAGAAAGTAATAGGCTAGCTAAAATAAATTGAAGATACACTAATTATTGAAAATAAAATTGGCACAAGTACTTTTGTTATTAAATCAAATCTGTAACATATTCAGCCATAATGGTATATTATGAACATTAGCATTCCCAATAAACATTTATCTTACCAAAACAAGCTTCAAAATTTTGGCATTAAAATCACAGTAATAAACAGTTCCTAATTTCAAACCCAATAGTACATAGTGGATTTGAAAGTGAGATTTCCTGTCCCTAATACAGTATATAACACAGGCTTCTCTTTAGCACTAGTATGTGCTTGTCCCTCTCCAAATTAAATTGTCATGACAAACACAATGAAATGCAGTTACTTAAATGAACTTTATGAACTGTCCTGATTAGTTTTGTCCATCACATTCCAACCTCTGCAGAACTCCCCTGAACACAGAGAGATAAAAGCCTTAACTTTCAGTTACTCAATTTTTGTTGATTCGTATTAACACTCCCAATTCTAAAAACAGCTTTTTCTTTTCTCTCTGCCTTCTTTTCTCTCCATTCCTCCCTCTCCTCAAGTTCACTCCAGTATTCCTGTTTAATCTGGACTACAGTACCAATGGTTGTGAAACCTTTTTTTTTTTTGTCAGTTCACAATTTGATATGTACATATTTTAAAGTATTAGTCTCTGTGCTCTTAAAACTGAATAAAAAATTCAATGCACAGATGGTATTTGTGCTGAGGTACTTCTGTGAAGTTAACCTTAGTAATGTGATGTTTCCTTCTCTTTCCCAATTTAGTAGTAACAGACTGGCATGGTGGCAGAGTATGGTGTGTGTGTGAGATCATTATAAGATGAAAGCTTTTTCTCCTAGAGTTCATAAGGGGTTAAATTAATATTATTTTCCAGGCTTTCCAAGTCAGCATCCAAAATATTATTTAAAATTCACTCCATTCTTCATCCAAAGACTATGATGCTGCTACTTTTAATAAATGGTAGTTGTTAGCTTCCAACTAAATGCTTTTCTTTTCTGTGGGCACTGTTGGTGATGATCATACAGTCTGCAAGAAATGTGTTATAAATGTGGTAGATGAACTCTCCTGGTATTGCCGTATGTGTGATCTGACGCAGGATGCTAGGCATAGAGGGTAGTTTCTCAGTGCCAAAATTTAATCTCTTTTGCTCTCGGAGGAGATTTTCACTGTGATATCCCCAGCAAGCCAGACTGCCTAAACAGGTCCATGCCTGTGCTTTGCTTTCTCTCCAAAGGCTTTCGCTTGTGTATTGTCTGCAGTTATAAGTTACCACACAGCTCTTTGTAAGCAAGCACATTTATTCTTATAATAGCCTTACAGAGAAAACATATTAAAACAATAAAAGAACCTGAACATATGCTAAATAGTTTACTAGAGGTCACTCCCATTTCCAACCTAGTATTCTGGTAGGTTTCAGTCCTTCAAAATCCACAGCTGGGTTTCCCCATGGTTATAAGTTCATTTCCGTCTTAGATCCAGAACCAGAAAGAAGGCTGGGCAGATCCATTGTTTCTCTGGCTCGGGCCATTGATCTTGACCTTCTGTAACAGGTAATCAGCAGAGAATAAACCTTTGGGCTTTGAAGAGATGGTGTGGGCACATGGTACAATTGATGCATCTACAGTTCACATGATTTCAACTGTGGCAACTTGAACTAGCAGCATGGATTAGATTTCCCTCAGTGGAGGTAACAATTAATGGGGATGGGTGATGGCCTCCCTCACATTGCCCCTTCCAGAAATGTTTGGAGTTGGGGTAGAGTCCCTTTCCTGAGAATTTGACACCAACCCAACTTAACCAGACAACTTTTCATAGACACCTGGATACTCGTACAAGGCCTGGTGGTTGCCTTATGCAGTGGCTCTGAATAGGGATGTGGCTTTGCTATCAGGCCAGTGCATTGCTGCAGATCAGATTCTATGTAGTAGTTCCAGATGGGTAAATTACACAACAAGAAGTGATAATGTAAGTGACTGCGAATCATAGAATCAGAGTCTTGCAATGGAGAAGACTTCTTAGGTATTGATAAAATCCACCTGGAATTCCGTACGAAGTGTTGATCGCTGCCACCTGGCCATGGGCCAGGGAGGAAGGTTTTTATAGGACACCAAAACCAAACCAATACAACTTATGTGTTCAGTTCTCATGAAATGGGAGTTAGTGATGACCAGAGGCAGCTCACTGCACCAGAAAGAAAAAACTAGTTTGTATTAGGCTAGTCTACTCTTTTTACATATTTTATTGTTGAAAAACATTTTTTGTTTGGAACCTGTTTAAAGAGGTTTTTTACTTTAAAAATGAGAGCAGAGAACGAGGTGTAAGGAATGAAGTCATGCAAATGTTAATAAAAGTATTGAAAATACCATAGCAAAGGTGATCCAGGAACTGAGTTTAAGAGACACACAGACTTGTCTCTGAAGACTGAGTTGAGGGATATGATGAAATGAGATCAACCAAAATAAAATAAAATAAAATAAAAGGGCAGAAATGATGTCTTGGATGACCTTTGCTTATTTGTAAATTGCATGGGCTAGATCTTTAGCTGATATAAAGTGACATAATGATATTATAGCTGTATATTGTAAGTATAGCCAAGCCCTCAGTTTACAGCAGTGGAGGAGCAACAGTACTAGCCATTTTGGTCACTTCATTCACATGAAATTGGTTGCTCGTAGTAAATCCATGGCCTGCCTTGATCTTCACACCAAAAATTGACCATCAGTGCCTAGGTTTGAATCTATTAGCCACTGAAAACAGTCTAATACAGTTGCCCTTTCTGTATATTAGGCTCTTACAGACAATGCTTAGTGTACAGGAGTTCTGGTATTCCGCCTTTGTTATACGCAAAAAAAGAAGCTTACAAGAAGTGGAAGATTGGACAGATGACCAGGGAGGAGTATAAAAATATTGCTCAGGCATGCAGGAGTGAAATCTGGAAAGCCAAATCACACTTGGAGTTGCAGCTAGCAGGAGATGTTAAGAGTAACAAGAAGGGTTTCTTCAGGTATGTTAGCAACAAGAAGAAAGTCAAGGAAAGTGTGGGCCCCTTACTGAATGAGGGAGGCAACCTAGTGACAGAGGATGTGGAAAAAGCTAATGTACCCAATGTTTTTTTTGCCTCTGTCTTCACAAACAAGGTCAGCTCCCAGACTACTGCACTGGACAGCACAGTATGGGGAGAAGGTGACCAGCCCTCTGTGGAGAAAGAAGTGGTTCGGGACTATTTAGAAAAACTGGACGAGCACAAGTCCATGGGGCCGGATGCGCTGCATCCGAGGATGCTAAAGTAGTTGGCGGATGTGATTGCAGAGCCATTGGCCATTATCTTTGAAAACTCATGGCGATCGGGGGAGGTCCCCGATGACTGGAAAAAGGCTAATGTAGTGCCTATCTTTAAAAAAGGGAAGAAGGAGGATCCAGGGAACTACAGGCCAGTCAGCCTCACCTCAGTCTGGAAAAATAATGGATCAGGTCCTTAAGGAATCAATTCTGAAGCACTTAGAGGAGAGGAAATTGATTGGGAACAGTCAGCATGGATTCACCAAGGTGGCTAGATCGTCGGGCTCAACGGGTAGTGATCAAAGGCTCCATGTCTAGTTGGCAGCCAGTTTCAAGCGGAGTGCCCCAAGGGTCGGTCCTGGGGCTGGTTTTGTTCAATATCTTCATTAATGATCTGGAGGATGGCGTGGACTGCACTCTCAGCAAGTTTGCAGATGATACTAAACTGGGAGGAGTGGTAGATACGCTGGAGGGCAGGGATAGGATACAGAGGGACCTAGACAAATTAGAGGACTGGGCCAAAAGAAACCAGAGGAGGGTCAATAAGGACAAGTGCAGAGTCCTCCACTTAGGACAGAAGAATCCTATTCACTGTTACAGACTAGGGACCGAATGGCTAGGAAGCAGTTCTGCAGAAAAGGACATAGGGGTTACAGTGGACAAGAAGCTGGATATGAATCAACAGTGTGCCCTTGTTGCCAAGAAGGCTAATGGCATTTTAGGCTGTATAAGTAATGGTATTGCCAGCAGATCGAGGGACGTGATCATTCCCCTCTATTCAACATTGGTGAGGCCTCATCTGGAGTACTGTGTCCAGTTTTGGGCCCTACACTACAAGAAAGATGTGGAAAAACTGGAAAGAATCCAGCGGAGGGCAACAAAAATGATCAGGGGGCTGGAGCACATGACCTATGAGGAGAGGCTGAGGGAACTGGGATTGTTTCTTCTGCAGAAGAGAAGAATGAGGGGAGATGTGATAGCTGCTTTCAACCACCTGAAAGGGGGTTCCAAAGAGGATGGACCTAGACTGTTCTCAGTGGTAGCAGATGACAGAACAAGGAGTAATGGTCTCAAGTTGCAGTGGGGGAGGTTTAGGTTGGATATTAGGAAAAAGTTTTTCACTAGGAGGGTGGTGAAGCACTGGAATGGGTTACCTAGGGAGGTGGTGGAATCTCCTTCCTTTGAGATTTTTAAGGTCAGGCTTGACAAAACCCTGGCTGGGATGATTTAGTTGGGTTTGGTCCTGCTTTGAGCAGGGGGTTGGACTAGATGACCTCTTGAGGTCCCTTCCAACCCTGATATTCTATGATTCTATGATACCACGTTTTATAACACTAACATTATCGAGCACTTAGGAATGGTGGTCTGACAGTGATGGAAGATCAAAATAAAAGTATGAAACCCAACTGCATTTGGATATAGGGTAGCTACTGTATGGCATTTCATATCAAGCAACTCTTTCTCCTAATTCTCTTATCTCTAGTGAATAAGTGAATCATATTTGAATACCTATTACAGAATTACAAGTATTGTAGGTAGCATTTGTTGACGATGAAAAACCTGTCTCTAGCATACAGAATGAAGGCTATGAATTATTATCGTTTATTTATTTCTATGATGACTTGGCTAGCATCTTGAATAACAAATGCACTACTAGTTTCCTAAGGTTATTAAAAGGGAGTTTTGTCATCTCCCTTCCCCCCCGCCAACTACTTCTAGCAACATACCTGATGTACAAGGATATTTTCTCCATGATTTGATAGTCTGTCAGAGAGCTGCATCTAGGTTAAGTATATAAATTATTTCTGAGCTTCAACATTTAACAGACATCAGTCAACGAAGGACATAAAACAAAATGCTAGAAGCCAGAACTGATTAGAAAACCCCACACTATCATTTCTAAGCAAGTTTCTTTTATGACATCTTCAGGAAAAATGAAGACAGCCTTGACTGATCTTTTACATTTTAAAGATCAAATACAGTTAATAATATGTTTATTATGAAGAGGATGTGGGATCAGTACTTTGGCAGATGAATTACTCAGTCCAGATCCTACCACTGGCTTCTCAGATAGTTACACTACTGACAATAGCATGTCATTATGCCTATAGGATTTTGAAGGGGATAAGTAAGGACTCATAAAGGATTTGAAATCCTATTGATACTGCATTTTCTGAAATCAAATACTTGTTTAGAGACAAACTCAATTTGTACAGGGAAAAAAATACATTTCCTGAATTCTTCTTTTCTCTTTTAAGCTTAATTTCACTTAAGACGAATGAAGCACCATTGTTATCAGTGTGAATTATGAATATGAAATGCTGTTCTTCTATGCATGGTTTCTTATTAATAAGTAACTAAGTTGTCTGATACATAAATGGTAATATACTACAATTAAATCTTAATCAACTGGTAATAATTACTACATTATATGGTAATTAAATGTTCATTTTGGGTAGTTTACTTAAATTGTTACCTTGTTTCTTGTACCGTGATTGTAGTCTTGCAACACTACAATGACAGTTTTCTTTAAGGACCTTTGTTTTAGACCAGAAAAATGAGCCATGATAATCAGAAGGTAAAACAGTATATATGTTATTGCCCCTTCTTTTGAAACTGAGCAGTAGCAGACGTCCAGGCCTTGTGGTCAGCTTCCCATTGGAGGAGAAATCCGTCCTCTGGAGTCTGGGTATACTCTTGGTATTAGTTGATTTATTTACCCCTGTATACCAATGCTTGAACAAAGGTGGTTGCAAACGACATGCAGGAATTCTTCCAGGAATCTCAGCCCAGCTGCAATGCCCAGTTTCTTGGGAACAGCTCTGAGCTTTGTATGTGTGTTTCGAGAGGTTGACAGAGAATACTTGACCGTGAAGGATAAGGGTGAGTAGGGGTGAGATTTTCTTTGCTTTGGATTGGAATAAAGTTTTCTATGCCTCATGAGTACCCCACCCCCACCACCTTGGTTGCAAGCCACTCACTGAGAAACACTGGCCAAGTGACAACACTCTGGTTAAAAATCCAAGGATCCTTTCCGACAGAGGCCTTCTCAGAAAGCACCCACACTTCTCTTTTTATATGGCCCTCTGCTTGGTAGGAGGTCTAGTAAATTTTTCAAGCCCCGGGAAATGTTATTTTAATGAACACAATTAAAAATGAGAGTGATGGCAGCTGAAGATTCTCACAAAAGATCATTTAAACTACAATCTGAGTGAAGGAATAACATTGTGTGTGTTTCTGCATGCTTTAATACCACTACTATGTAAATGAAGTAGAAGAATGTTTTTGAGGAGTTCTGGGTTTTCTACTATAGCACTGCCATCCTTGTCAAAGGAATTCTGACCTGATCATTGGCTACAGGCACCAGACCATACTGAGTAACTCTTTGCAAGAGTAAAGTTTTTTTTTTTCTGATTTGATTTTCATTGTATTTCACAGGCAAATGTAATCTTTTATTGGCAAGGCTGGTAGCACCACTTATTAAAATTGCCTCACACTTCCCATTTGAAGAGTCTGTGTTCAGTTGTTTGTAACTTTGCCAAACTTTGACAAATTTTTGCCTAGAAAGTTATTCTGTTTCTTGTGGCCAAATTATAACCCTTGGAAAAATTGTGGTTTGCACATGCTCAGTAGAAACATTTTAGATTTTAGTAGCTAAACTCCCCAAAGATTCCGTCTGCACTGAGCATGCTTCAACCCAGAGCTGAGCAGGAATCTCCCTGCACTTGTGGCTTTGGGTTGCTGCAGGCTCTGCTGAGTCTGGGTCCAGGTACTGGAGCTGAGAGCAGGGAGGCTTTCTGTCCTGTGCTGTTGATGAGACCAAGGCCCAGGCAGCATGGAGGAGGAACCTGCCTGATTTTAATGCAGTGAGGACAAAATCCGAACCTGCAGAAAGCAGGTGGTGGGTGCAGAAACTTGGACTGTAGGTTGGCAGGAGGGAAGAGGGATTCTGAGACTGGCTGGGTAAAGGGACAGGAAGCTGTAGGGGAGAGATTGGGGCAATCTGGACAAAGAGACTGAGAATCACAGTGGAGACCGGGACCTAGTAGGTAAGGGTGTGACTGACATTGTATGAGGAGCTGTGGGAGACTGGGACTGGCTGTGCAAGGAAACCGGGACTGGAAGCCAGTAGGGTGGGGAGAGGGAGACAGATTTGATGAGGAACTGGGGCAAAACTGGGACTAGCTGGACAAAGAGATTGGGACAAGGATCTGTGTGTGTGTGACTGAGATTTGACAAGAAGTCTGGGGAACAAGATTGAAATTGAGAGCTAGTGGGAATGGGGAAAGCATGCCTGGGGGTGGCAACAGAAGGCCAGGTTTGGGGCAGATACAGGTTGGATGAGGAGTTGAGAGTCAGAGAATTGGGACTGGCTGGGCAAGTAGAACAGGGACAAGAGCTTGGGGGTTGGTGGGGAGAACTGAGGAATGTCTGGATAAGGGGACTGGGATGAGAACCTGAGGAGTGGAGGCTGGGGCTTGCAAGGTGAGGAGAATGGGACTGGGATGAAAAGCCAGGGGTGGGTGGGGACAGGAAAGAAGGAGTTAAGTTTAAGGGATTGGGCAGAAGAGTATGTGCCCACTAGAGCATACTCCTCTCCAGAGCCTTGAATGGAAGCCAAGATCCTGAGTGTCGTCATTCCTTTGTTTTCATCAAATACCTATGAAATAAACTGGGAAAGTGTCCCATTCCTTGCAGTTCTACATAGTGGTAGATTATCATCCTTTGGTATCAGTTACACCAGTGCTTCTCAAAGTCAGGCCGCCGCTTGTTCAGGGAAAGCCCCGGCGGTCTGGGCCGGTTTGTTTACTTGCCGCATCCGCAGGTTGGCTGATCGTGGCTCCCACTGGCCGCGGTTCGCTGCTCCAGGCCAATGGGGGCTGCAGGAAGGGCGGCCAGCATATCCCTCGGCCCGTACCACTTCCTACAGTGAACCGTGGCCAATGGGAGCCGTGAACCGCGGCCAGTGGGAGCCATGATCGGCTGAACCTGCGGACATGGCAGGTAAACAGACCGGCCTGGACCACCAGGGGCTTTCCCTGAACAAGCGGTGGACCGACTTTGAGAAGCACTGAGTTACACAATTAAATGCTCAAGTGGTGGAAGTCTCTATGGCCCATCTAAAGGTTTGCACCCATGTAAGTGTCACTATGATGGAATTTGGTTTGTTTCAGTTTCTTTTTTAAAAGCTTAGGAAATGACACACAAAGTACATTAAAAGAATATTATTAAGATTGCAGAGTGGTATACTCAGAAGGTAAGAAATGCCAGAATGAAAGTTGTCTGTGCAACCTTAATTTGACTCTCTTCTGTCTATATGCTATGATACAGTCTTTACATGATCACATACAATTTTTTCTACCGGACTCCTGCCCCATTGAATGCACAGAATGGACCTGCTCTGGGGATGAATCAAGGCTGTGTATAGTGAAGCAGACTGTTGTCAGTTGGATCAGATTTGTTGCAGTAGTTGGAAGGTGTATAGAGCCGGGAACAGGGGATTGCAGGAAGAGAAAAGATGATCTTGTGGTTAAGACAATTAAATGCTACCCTGGAGAACTGGATTCTATCTCTCTCTCTCTGCCACAGAGTTCATATGTAATGATGGAAAGTCATTTAAATCAGAGTTTTCACAGGTACTCACTATTTGTGTATTTCTCGTGTTCTCGCTCCCCAGCTTGAGACCCTTGGTTCTGATTTGCAGAAGTCCTGAGCGTTCACAGCTGAAGTCCATGAGAACTGTGCTTTGAATATATTAAGTCCTGTAGAAGGATAAGTTATCTGAAAAATCAGAGCCTAGGTATCTCATGTTGGACACCCAATATTAGTGGATACTTTTGGCCTTAATCTTTTTGTGCCTCAATTTCCTGGTGTAAAATTGGGGATAATACCCTCTCACCTCTCAGGAGTGTTGTGAAAATAAATTCAGTAATATTTGTGAAGCACTCAGATACTGTAGTGAAAAGTGCTATTGGAAAGCCCATGAGGAAATTAATCATTCTTTCTTTAAAGCAGGGTTTGAACAGCATGTAGTAAAGAAGGCCTGCAGACACACGTTGAACAATGAGGATAAAACAAAATATTAAATTGCTGCTCATAAAATGAGCGCCATTTGATACTGTGCACTGAATGAGGTGGTAGTTCTATGGAAACAATAGTATGTGATCATGTAATTTAAGACTATCATAACACATGCACAGAAGGGGAGTAAATTAAGGTTACCCAGGCTACCTTGATACTGGCATTTCCGAATTTTTGAGTGATTGACTTTGCAACCTTAGCAAGTGTTATTTTAATGTCATTTTGGTATGAGTAATATTGAATATAGTCCAACAAAGGTGAATCAGTTCTGCTAGGACACAAAGAAAATGGATGAAATGAGGCAGATATAATTTAGCACACAATCATTATCTGGCTTCTTTGTTTCTTCATAGAAAAGGAAAAACGTGAACTGAAAACAATTAACAGTTGATTCACCGTTTCACATATCACAACAATCAGTTTTAGCTAAAATAAAAATAAATACCGTTCCTAGATGTAAAAGGGAAAGATGCTACTAGCTCTGTGATTGTAGTTTATTTGGAGATTTGAACCTCTGGATTCAGTGTTCTCCTTGATTGCTAGTCCCCATTTGCAGGGCATTGCGCACGTTTAGTGCCCTGTGCTCGTTTGGGGCCACACACAGCAGGTGTCCACTCAGTCATAATATACTGCAGGATCTGGATCTTATCAGTACACAATAAATATTTTCAGTAATGATACTTTAAAGGAGTTTAAACCTTAATTTAAAAATATCTGGATTAAATTATGTTTTTATTACGAGAAATGAGAGACATCTCCTCTGACCTAGAAACCTTTAAAAAACCAGTTGGTGTAAACATTGGGTTTTTAATATTTTTATCTTATTTTGTTACTCTGCCAAGGCAGGATAGAAATTCTTTTCATTAAAATTTAGTGATGCTTTTTAATCAAGGTGCACTGTCTGCTGCAATGTTCGCTTTTGATTATGAATCACATTTAAAGATACTGCAACCATTAAAGAGCAACATTTATTCCCCAGTTATTGCTGATCCCGTTCATGCTGTATGTATTGCATACAAAAAGTGTTTCTTTCAAAAGGATCAGTGTTTGCCCTTTTTATGCTGAATGCATACAACACAAACTGTGATATGTGGACGTGGTGGGGGTAGTGGCTGGGGTTGAGTCTCATTTCTGGTTATTTTCTTTTCCGGTTTTATCTCTTGTATTGTAATTTTAATTATGTTAAGTTACCTAGCATCCAGGATAGATGCTCTTTTTCTTTATATTCATTATAAAATAAAATATGTTTAAAAAGTAAGTATATCAAAACCAGGAAGCATTTCTCGTCTATCAACTAAGGGTATAATACACTCTCTATTTAATTTCCAGGTCACATCCAGCATTATATAGTAAAAGGAAATTAAACACAGAGATACGAAGCTTTTACAATACCCATTACACTCATCTCTCTCTGTATATTCCTCTCCCTCTTTTACTGGGTACTGTCTGTTCTTTCTTGCTATAAAGGTAATAGTGCCTCCAGCATAATGTATCAGTGTGTTAGCCGTTACCAAGCCACCACTCCAGCATTATTTCTAAAATGTTTGTCACTTCTGAAATATATTGTATCTTAAAGACAAAGTCAGGACTTTCTGTGCCTCACATATAGCAAAAGACCCATAATTTGGGAGTCATGGTTAAGGGGGAATTTGAAGTCACTCCTATATTCAAAAGTAGTGAACCTTCAGGGTGCCTGTGGCTAAAGCTATGCCAAAGTCAGCATTTTCAGTTCACCATGTGAATGTGTTTGTTTTTGTTTTTGACATCATATGTTTTGTATATTTTAACTTATGGGATTTTTAACTGTTGTGCATCTACCGACAGGCTATAATTATCACTTTTATATTTTGAATAACTGAATGATAAATAGTTTGTGTTCCATTGTAGCTTTGGGTTTGCACAAACCACCAACCTACAGAACAACACACAGCTGAAATCTCTAATTTGGCCTGCAGTAGGCTCCTTTGAAAAGTGGCTGTGGTTCACCAAAATCTTCACAATCCCTGGGGTGCATCTGGCCTAGATTTCAGGTATGTTATGAAACCCAAAAGAAGATGATTTGCCCCTGGCTGGCCTGATTTTGGGTTTTGTTATAAAAGTTTCCCACAACTCTGCCTGTGACATCTTCAGATAAAAAACGAGTCTTAAAAAATGTAACACTACACATCATTATCTATATCCTAAGGCCAGCTCCCTCTCTCTAAATTGGCTATTTCCTACTTCATGGAGGCCTTGAGGACAAATACATTCAAAATTGTGAAGCACTCAGATACTAGGGTATTGGGGCCATATTAATACCTGAGATAGATGGATAGACAGATACTGTTGGTCTTTTATAGGGTTCTTAGAGGATACTAACTAGACTAAGTGCCAGTGCTCTCCTGTGCAGCAGTGCTAATTGCCAACTTTTGGCAGTTGCACATGTGCTAATTACTTTTTAATAGAATCAGTGGAAGAGAATTTTCCACTAAGCTTCTATGGATAATTATTGCAGATTTTTCTTTCAAGAGCTTGAAGCTTTGTTTAAACTTTACTCTTTCACCCTCCATCAGATCTATTTGCACCAAAATGGTAAAATTACAGCAAATGTATGCTGAGATTATGCAATCTGTTCTTTCATACTGTCCATGTTGCTACACAGTGCTTTGTAATAGACACATATTCAGGGCTAGTATTGATACCCCCTGTGATAAGGCCGTATAACTATAGTAAATAAATAAAAAGTTCAGGAGCACTAGGATTTAGTGTACTAAAAATAACCCCCAGCCATCTGGGAAGGGTGGAGGGAAGCAGTTGGTTGGACTGGGAAGGGAATGGATTGTCTCAAGAAGAGTTGTCGGGCGGGGTCGGGGGAGAAGGGAGGGAGAGCCTTGGCCAGAGAAATGCCTCTCCAATCAGAGGATTGTTGCAGGTTGGGCCAAGAAATGGGATGGATTAAACCCCATGTCCATAGAAAACTACTCAGGTTTTCCATAGCAGCTCTTTATGAGTTTCCCTGCAGTCTTTTAGCCCCAACAATTTTAACTCCTAAACACAGTAACCTTGAATGATGTTGGAACATAACAGGAGTCCAGCAATCAAAACAAAGTTCCCAGTATATGATGGGTTCTCCTTAGTGTGATTTAGTCCAAGTGATTTTAAGTCTTTTCCCACACTGACAGGATTGTAGTTCATAGACCTTATTAAATATGTTACAGTCTGTCTCCTGTAAGTTGTCAGATCTGTTGATTTCATTGTCATGACATCTCTTCTGGAATTCCGAGGGCTGGAGTGCAACAGGGAATATGTTGTAGACACTGTTATATCTTAAATATTGCAGGTGCTAATCTGTTTTTAGTAAAACAGCAGTTTGAGTTACGGACTTTGGGGCAATGGGATTCTTCTCATTCTGATACAATAAAAGAAATAGCAGGTATACAATAAGCTGTTAATAGTGTACCACAGAAATCATGGTATTTGAAATGAGTTTGTCATTCACACAGAGAGCTGGGTTCAAAGACAGTTCATTCATAATTCACATGAGGATATGAAACAGCTTGTGGTTCTTAGTGAAAATAAATCCTTTCTGTAGCAGAATGCTGCAGTTCGTCACATTTGGCACTTTAAGTTTGCAGACAAAATCAGGAGACCCAGAGTTCAGTGTACAAATGGAAAATGTATATTTTCTCCTAATGGTGGGAATGGAGCACTTTTTGCCAGGATGCACTGACATAAGAGACTGGAAGCTCTGTTTTTGTTGCCTTTGGGATAAAGTCATCCTGCAGATAAAGTTCTACTGCAGTGTTGGAAATGGTTATATTTTAGTTTCATATATAAATACCTCAAACCTAATTCTTAGGAAACTGTCTGGTTCCCAGGAAGATAGCATCTGAGGACTGGCTGTTTCTAAGAGTTTAATAATTCAAATAAGGGATGTTAGTGGGAGTAATTTGAGGGGATTTCCAATAGTAGGGAGGCAGGGTGGAAGTTGATTCTCGCCTGGACCAAGTACTGAGTTGCCTTCCCTTCACCCCCTGCTGGAAATACTTACTGATCTCTATAATTTGTCTGAGCCAACCTCCCCACCATTGGCTCCCAGATCAGTTGGGAGTCGTGGGCAACTGGGGGTCAGGTAGGAATACATATAAGAGGAAGAGAACCAGCTGGAAGCTAAAACTGGAAGGTTGGCCCCTCAACACAAGTGAGATAGAGGTGGGAGGTATTCTGTCCAGCTGTGGGGACTGATGAGGAGGTTTTGAGGAGGGCTGATGAACAAATACACTTATCCTCAGTGCTATAAAGGTTAAACCTAATGTGTGTTACAAAACATGCACCATGCTCAAAAATATTTGTGTGTTTTTGATTTTTATAATCTATTTCCCTGTATAAATTAAGAGACAGAGATGACTCATACTTTGAAAAACTGGAAATTTGTCAGAAAATAGCAGTATAATCTTCAATTATATACAATATTGCAAAGTAATGGGAACATAGAAGCTTCATCCCCTAAAGGTAGACATAATGAGTCTTATTAATGCATGACACCAGTTATTGTACAATCTCCTATTTGGGTCCCAAGTCATTTCAAGAGAAAAGTAGGGAAAATAACTTTACAAAGTCAGAGGTAATTTTTATGGAGGTTCAAAATCTGTATTTGCCTTTTGGTTTTCAAAATGATCTGCAACTGAAGCTTCATTTAGATGTCCCTTATCTACTTGTACTTTTTCTCCTCAACCGCATCCCTTAATAATTAACTTTTTATCCTGTTAATTTTCTAGCTGTGCAACTGGCTAGATTAATGAACAATAATTTGTATAGTACCACTGCGTGCTAGATGCTTATAGACAAAACAGAGGAGAAGGTCTCTGCTCCAAAGATCTTAAAGTCTAAGTTCCTGGTCCTTCAAAGAGTTATGCAAGACTAACTTAACGTTAAACATATCTAGTTCCACTAATGGCAATGATACTGCTCGCATGTGGAAGTCTTTGCAGGATCAGGGCCTAAGAATTTTGGGTTTGGTCCTGCTTTGAGCAGGGGGTTGGACTAGATGACCTCCTGAGGTCCCTTCCAACCCTGAGATTCTATGATTCTATGAATGTCCAGGCATAATGTCAGTTAGTTTTCATCATAGATATCCTCTCCACTCCTAGTTACAGAGGGTTTTGTCTGGATTTAAACATTTTCCTGCATTGTCTGCAACCTGAATTGCATGAAAAAGAACTGTTAGAAAAATAAAATAAACTGTTTCTTTTCATTGTTTACAGTATTCTATACAAATTCTAGAAATGGCATTAATGGTGAAAAGACCATAACTTTTTAAAATTCTTGTAAGTTTTAATAACCTAAGAGGCCATTATAGAGGACATGTCAGGTTTCCTAGTAGTACTGTAGTTCTGCCTTTCATTAAATCACCAAGCATACTGAATAATGGAAAGCATTGTGGTGGCTTTGATGCTGTGAATTAAAAGTAATATGTAAATACCAAGAAACTAAAGATTGTCTACACTATCAATTTATATTGGTATAACTACCTAACCCCTGGTGTAGACAGCGCTATATCGACACAAGGGCTTCTCTCATTGACATAGCTACCGCCTCTTGGGGAGGTGGAGTAGCTCACCCGTAAGCATAGGTAATGTCTTCACTAAGCGCTACAGTAGTAGATAAGCCCTAAATTATTTGTGACTCTACTAAGATGGACCCCAATTTCCAGAGATGAACGGCGAGCAGTGATTAGTACAAAAAATTACTATTTTTTGGAAGGCTTGATAATAGTAAAATGTTACTGCTATGAGCCTAAATGACATTATATGCAAAATCTTCCTGAGAAAAGAGTTGTCATAGACTGTAATTAAGGAAAGGAGAGAACAAAAATCAGTCATGTCACATTTGTTCCCAATATATATATATTTTTTTACTTTTCTGACCCAGTTTCACTATGAATGATAACTGTCTGATTTGAAAGACTCTAATGTCAGCAGCTGAAGACTGAGAAGCATCTGGAGGGGAAAAGGGACCTATAGTGAATGAAAAATTTCCTAAAAGCACAATGCAGCAATTTCAGAAATATACAGGAAATGACAGTTATGAATCTTTTACATTAGACTTTTTCGTCGCTTCACTTGTAAAATGTCAAGAATGTACTTTATTTTGAGCCAAATATGCTTTTTTCTGCTATTCATTAAATATTTTTATCTTTTGAACGAGTGGCTACTTCTTTGCTCTGTTCTTGGGGGATGAGCAACTCTAAAAGTGGTGTGTGGGGAGTGGGTAGTTAGGGAGGATGAAGTGAACTGGAAAGGAGTCATGGTGGAGTTCAACATGCGAAAAACCCAAGTTCCGGGGAAAAAAATATTAGCTGAGTCTGTATACTACAGTTCAAGGCTGCTCAGGGCAACCGTACCATAACCTAACATCATTGTGAGTATTTAGTTTCTTATAAAAAGAAAAAAGAAAAAAAAAAAAAGAAAAACACCTCAGGCTGTGATTGTGCCATATTTTGTAAGCTAAGTAGGCCTGGTCAAAATTGGATGGAAGCAAAGAAATCTGCAGGCTGCTGCTTTAAGTGGTGTTGGTGGTTCAGTGGGCGGCGTTCTTCCCAGGCCTTCATAACCAGTCTTCCCTGATCCTCCATATTGCTGGTGCACATCAACATTTTTCATCTTGTTTGGACATTCTCAAATGATTATGGAAAGGGTGCAGCTGTGTGCCTGACTAGTAGAGTCTAGCACAAGTCACAAATGCAATCTATAATTCTCCTACAATGGAACTACCAGATTAATCCCTTTTTCTACATACTCTTCTTACCCTGTGGATTTCTTGCCTCTCTAGGTAGTCAGTCCAGATGGAATAAGGTGAGGTTAGCTCCGTACAGATATCAGTGTGTGGGAGTGACAACATCATTTATTGCTGAGAGAAAGTGAACGCAGAGTAGTGAGACACACATTTTTGCAATGTCATGGACCTCTGGTTTCCACTGGATTTAGGTGAACACCAACAAGTTCAGTGAGGCCAGGAAAACTCATTGCACCAGCAGCATATCAGCCCCATCTCCCTCCAGCAACATAAAATTCATTTTAAACACACAACAATTAATCCTCTTGCCATAAATAGCTTCTCCAGTGTCTCATATCCTGCCTTGTCTTTCCATTCTGCCACTCAGAATTTCCATCAATGCAACTCTTTGCCCAGCTCATATGGGTCCCAGATTTAGTGTTGCCAACTCCTACTTTTTTATTGTGAGTCTTGCAATAATTTTTTCTTTTAAAGTCCAAACCCTGGAGCTATGTGAATGCACAAGAATCTTTGCTTTCATTTAAAAAACAAAAGGAAGCTTCTGGTCCTCATGATTGCAGAGATAAGCTTGTAACATGACCCCTACACGTGGAAAAGCCAGCAGAACTCCAAATCTAATATTTTTTTAAATTTCATGATTTTTAAATCAGTCTAACTTTTGGCGGACACCTAATCATGATTTTTTATCACCTGGCATTAGCACCAGTGTTATCTCAGAACAGCAGGGTCTGTATCCAAGTCTTTGGATTAGTGTCAGTAATGCCACATATGTTTTTCTCAAACAACTTATGATGACTTGTTTCCTAATAATAATACCTAGCTCTTATATAGTGCTTGCTATCCATAGACCTCAAAGCATTTGACAAAGGTCAGTATCATTAGCCTCATTTTACAGATGGGGAAACAGAGGCACAGAGCAACACATTGCCTAAGGTCACCCAGCAGGCAAGTAGGAGAACTAGGAATAAATCTAGATATCCAGAGTCCCAATCCAGTACTCTAGGCAATAGGAAATGCTGCCTCCCATAAGTCTGTTGAGAATTTTCCTAAAGAAAAACATGTTCTAGTATTTCTTCTAAACATCTTAAGTAAGGTTTATTTTTTTTCAGAGACTTTTAAAGTAGCTACATTTGTATGAAGTTGCGCAGTATGACATATGATTCCATTTAATTAAAAAAAATACTTTTTCTGTTGGTGATGTATCTTTTGTAGCCATCAGCATTACAAAATAATATGTTTATTTCACTTTTGTCTATATTATGAGATTGTTATAACAATGTGACCCTAGTTCTCTAGAGCAATGGTTCTCAAACTTTTTTTCCCGCGGACCACTTGAAAATTGCTGAGGGTCTCGGCAGACCACTTAATGATCTTTCCAAATGTTGTTTGTACCATTAGCTAAGTATTGTAAAGCGCTTTGGATAAAAGCAGTATATAAACCTGCCCCCACCCCAATAATAATTGTTTTTTTGTTCTACAAATAAAAGCACACAACTCCATATTTTCATATCAGTAGTCTTACCTTTCTAATGTGATGGATGTGCCCTCTCTTCCCCGCTGTGGTAGCCCCCGAGCTGGGGCTGGGAAGGAGGGCTGTCTGTCCCCGGCAGCCGTAGCCCTGGAGCTAGATAAAGTCTCTTCTTTCTTTGGCTGTCGCAGCCCTGCATGTCCCAAATTCCCCCAACCCCCTCTTCTCACCACACTGCCCTCTCCCACCAACCCCTTATTCCCCCCAAGGCCACCGCCTCACCTTACATTCTTCAGGGTCCAGGCACCTAATTAGTGGAGGCATGCCTGGGAGGCTCCACTAATTAGGTGGGTGGTCCTTCATTCTCTTGTATGCGGCCACCCAGGCGCACACCTGAGAGGGAACTATCCACAGACCACCTGAATGGAGCTCGCAGGCTGGTGGTGGTCCACGGACCACAGTTTGAGAACCTCTGCTCTAGAGAGGTAAGTATCTATGCTGATCCCCATTCTTATTCCTTTGTGTAGATTCCATTCTCTAGCTAAGTTCTGTGCTGATTGTGACTTTACAGTGTGGTGCATGCTGAGACATTACCTCGCAGTGAGGGCTGGATGGCTGTAGTGGCTATGGTCATAATAGAAGCATGGGGCTGGTAGTAGCACTTTATAGTAGGCCATATGCTGAACTGGATGTTTCATAGCCTGATTTCTGTGTGCATACATGGATCAAGTTGCTGGAATCTATTATTACCTTTGCAGGTCAGTTTTGAGGCAATTATTCATGCCAGTAAGAGGTGACATGACTCTTCAACAGAAACCAAAAATAAAAATATTTGTCCAAATTTGTGGTTTAACACTGGGATGAATTTGGCCCAACTCCACTGAATTCATTAGGATTGACCCAGAGATTAATTTTGACCAGTGACATTGCAAAAGCTTTTTTTCAGACCACACAAGGCTTGAAATAAGCATGGCTTTGTGAGGAAAAGCATCCTTCAGATTTTCGGATTTGCTGCCTGACTGACACAGCCTGATGTGGCTTATCACATGGCTTGTCATCTGAAAATAGCTGCGAAAACAAAAGCAGGGTTCTGGAAGTTAATGCTAAGGAAACCAGTATTAAGAGCTGACCAAGAAAAATGCATGCTTTTAAAGATGAATTTCTCTTCCCCTCCTCACCTCCCATTCCCATTCCACTTAACAAGAACATAATAATAATAATTAATAATAAATAAAAAATCTGCATACTAGAAACTTGACAGATGATAAACCCTCAGCAGAGGAGACAGTTTTTTTCCACTGCCTATAGAGAGGAAAAGTACAGAGTATATTGCTCTGGCTCATGTCTAGTCCTAACCTCTTAATGGAGTATAAGACAAATAATTAATGAAGCCAGTGTGCAGATTCATAAGATCTCAAATACAATCATCTTATGTAGTTTCAGAGATCACTTATGGTACTTAGCAGCTCAGAGCCATTCATTCTCAATAATCCAAGTTTTCTGGTTTTGTTTTTATCATGCAAGTCGCTTTTTTTTTTTTGGGGGGGGAAGTTCCTACTTTTCTAACTTCTTAATTTGCTCTTCCAAATAATGAACATTTGTGCTCGAATCTAGAAGAACACAAAACTAGAACATGTTCTCCACACAGTGTAATAGTTAAATATAAAGATTTCCTGAAATAAATATTTTAAATAAATGATGTGGTAGTAATAAGATAAGTGGTGAGTCTGTGGAATTCACTGTCATGGGATATTACTAAAGCTGAGTGAGTATTTGACTTTGAAAGAAAATTTTGATTCCCTCATATGCAAGACCCTTTCATGTTTGATTTCTGTGATCATTCAAGTACTTGAACTTTACTAGTATTAATACTAGTAAAGTTCATATTTTAGATATTTAACATTCACTAAAAATTAATTCAAATTGTACATTCAGCTATAAAATTTGCAGTTTGTTTGTTTGTTATTTACATAGGTCATCTAGTCAAGAAGCATAAAGAATAACTTATGTACCTAACCCAAAGCAGGATAAATATTTCAGTTCTGTATATCATTTGACATTTGTGCTATTTACAATATGTAACTAATAGTTGTTTCCTGACTGGATGACTTAAAGGTGCACACTTGATAATTTGAATGTGCAGATAACAGTGGTGCATGCCCACATTTTGCAGGTGAAATTTAGGTTGCCCACATCTGAAAATTAAAAATAGCAGAACTATTAAAAATGCTATTAATGCTTAAAACAATATTGTGGTCAAATCAGTACTAGCAAGGTCATCTGATATGTGCTCCTTCACCACCACCCTGGATATTTTTTAAAATAAATTGTTGAAAAACAAACTAGAAAATATTACATTATAATCCTTTCTCAAAGTTTTTTGTTTTAAGTGAATGATATGTATGCTAAAATTACCTATAATCAGTAAAGACAAATAAGAAAAGAACCACATGTTTAACTGAAAGGCGTTTCTGTGCTAGAAGTGTGTCCTCTTGTGAATAGAACCTTTTAAACTAGCAACAATTCTTTCAGGATTTACGTTGTAATTATTTTTTTTCCCAGAATGTATAATTTGGCTGCAAATGTCCCAGAACCTTTTAATAGATTCATAGCTTTTAAGATCAGATGCCAACGCCAAATACCCATTTCAGTCAGCTAGCCTGACCTCCTGCATAATCCTGCGGAGGAGCGTCAGATGTCCAATCTGTGTGGAACCTTGCAAACAAAGAGAATGAATCAATAATGCTAATATGTAGGAATTTTTATTTTCAAAGCTCTCTACAAACGTCAACATTTCTAACTCTGGACAAGGCATATTATTATCATCCTCATTTTGTAGATGAGGAAACTGAGACCAAGATATTAAGTGGTATATCTAAAAATCACAAAGGCTGTTGCTACTGGAATTAGAAACTTTGTCTGCCAGTGAGGCTAGACCACACCTTGCTCAAAATAGTGAATATTCTCTTGCCCGGTGTTTTATTATAATAGTGTTATTTTGGTGCCCAAGATTCCTTTTGTTATGGCTGTATTACTACCTGTGTGCCCTTCTATAGCTGATGTCTTAGAAAGTTCTGGCTACCCATTTAAACCAGCCTTCACCTTCCTTGCAAAGTTATTCTTTCTCTTGGGTGCTCACTAAGATTTCTCAGCATGGCTGTAGCAAGCTTAATTTGTTTCTGTGAAATAAGCTTCAGCAACATGTCAAGTCTGTGATGTCTGGGAGAAAAATAACTACAAAACCCTATTAAAAACATAAACCTATAAAAATGTGTCATCTAGAAATATTTATTTTTCAATTATTTTGAAGGGCAATTGTTCTTTTTCGGCTCTGTGCATGATAGAAGTATGAAAAGGGGCTTTTTTCTCTTAAAGTTTCCATCTAGTCAGCAGCCTGAGGGAGGGGATAAGTACAGAAGGAAAATAAAGTAATTAAAATGCAAACAAAGCTTAAAAAGAGACTTTAGTCCCTCCCCCTCCACCCCCACAGTCTTTTTGTCCCTATCTGAGCTGAATATTTTAGCATGTGGCTCAGCGCCTTACACTCCTTCACCCTCCATCTTCCTTGCTACTAGACAAGATTTTTTTTATTCAGTATATAATTTTCAGCCTGCTGCACTGATGTGACAATTTTCAAAATGTAGTAAGCACTCATTTGCAAGCTTGGTTTAGGCAGGTTCTACAGTAATTTCATTTAATTGAAGGCAACACAGCTGAAGTACTTCCATTGCATAGCCTGTCTACCTGGTTTATTTCAACTTCTATGCTAACATTTTTGCCCTTGTTTTCTTTGTCAGCTGTATCTTAATGAAATCTCATTGGCCCCAGCCCCTCTGCTAACATATTATTTAGTTTGTTAATAAAGCTCAGCCCAAAAAATGAAAAAATGTAAAAAAAAAAAAACAAGTGAAAGTGAATCGGTCATTTGCTAACTGGGCTTCACTTTCACAAGCTCTTCAGGATTTTCTACTCATCAGCCCCAGTTAGAGATCTGTTATCTGTACAAAGCTTGGGTAAAATAAGATAGGGCTGGAACATTCATCCATCTCTTGAATGCAACCAGATTATTTTTTGAACAGTAGTAAAAGATTGGTAAATCAGCTTTCCCCCACCACATATTACTTCTGTTACAACCTCTCTTTTGGGGACTTTCCACGTCTGGCACAGCCAGCTGGGATGTGATCAGTCAGAAGTGATTTTCTCCAGAACACAGATGAAAGGCATCTGAGATCATTAAGGGATATTTCCCTGCCAAATTTTAACTTTCATCTAGCCAAATTTGGCACCAGAGCTAATGCTGTTGTTGTTTTTTGTTTGTTTTGTTTTGTTTTTGTTTTTTAATAAATCAAACTTGGTAGCACACTTGGAAAAGTGTGGTGTGTTCATCTCTTCTTAGTTCTCAAAACAGCTAAACTTTCTTTGTTCTAACTTTTGTTGCTTTTGGTTAAAAAAGAAAAATCTACCCTCATGCAGAGCCCAGATCTGGAAACTACTCATTCTGAGAGGATAAGTTAGGGAGCCTGCATACAGAGTCTTACAATGAATATATTTGGCTGCCTTAACTTTAGCTGCCAATTATCACTGGCTATAATATATATATTAAACATAATTATTCCTCCATTTCTTGTTTTCCTGTCCTTCAGCCCATTTAGTTTTTTCTTATTGTATTATATTGGTGTAATTTTCCCTGTTTTCAGTGTCCTTTCCTTATTCTTTTTCCATTTCCCTCCCTCTTTTTTCCTCTTTATTGCATTTTTTCCTTCCACCTCCCTCTTCCCTGTGTTTTTTGGTCTTTTCCTCCATTCATCTTTCCTTAATTCACTTATTTTAAAACTTCCATTTAACCTCATTTCTCTTTTAGTCTGTCCCCTTTGACAGTCCCTCCTTCTTGCATTTCCTTCAACTTCTGATCTCATACTTTACTTCCACAAATATATTCACTTTTCTTGTTCATTGTCACTCCATTCTAGTATGTCTTCCTGCTTATGTCACAGTACAGTGTTACACGTGTTTTATACATCCGCCCTTTCTTTGGTTCCCCATTTGGCATCTGTTTTCTTTCTGTTCCCCGTGCTCTACTGTGGTGAAGGAATGCAAACAAGTGTGGTCTCTTTCTCTTGGGACAGAATTGGGAGAAAAGGTTTGTTGCCTGATCTGTTAATTAATTCTGATTATTCAGGATTTCTAGTTAGCACTCTGAAATTTGGTAGGTTCTTGTGCCAAGATCAGGCCCAGTATTCTTGGGTTTATTATTTACTTAAGAGCCCCGGTGGGCACAGCAGTGACAACACCACTCAGACTCTGGGAAGGCCTTTTGTAATTGCAAAATTTTTATCGTCACTGTGATTAGTCCTATAAGTAAAACAATCCAAACAAGCAATCTTGAACCATTACACTTGTATATTCTCTCTGTCCTTAGGAGGATCTCAAATTGTTGAGACAAATCCTAGTCTGACTCTGGCATGCCAATAAATAGCTTCTATAGCTTGACCCATGGCTGAATGTTTTATAGGCATTGGTATCCATCATGCATATGCATGAGTGATTCCTCCCTCCTTCCTATCTTAACTTCCTCACCCTCATAATATTGCAGTGTCCTTATCCAATAGGTTAGTATATTAATTAATTTAACCTTTTTTGCATGTATGTCAGTTAGTTATGATAGCTACCTGAGGTTAGACATCTGATGATGTTTTCCTCCAAAAATACTCTAAGTTGGAACAAACTGCCTTTTTGCGGTTACCTGTCAGCAGTGTATGCTTAATAACTTGTGATTATTGCAAAACAAGCAAAAGTCTTATGCCATCTTGTGACTTAGGGTCACTGTTAGTTTACTTACTTATGCTAACTTCATTAAGCAACTTATCCTGCTAAGACTGTAAAGCCTTATTCTTATAGTAAGCACTTAAGCTAATTCTTATAGGCCAGGGCCTGCAGGTCTCTTGTTTTCTGCCTTATTATTCTTATCTGTTTACCTTAGTTATAATCAGCATGGTGCTACAGGCAACAGATTCCACATGGTTTATGTTATCCTACGTGGTGAGGGTTTCTGTTGGGGAAAGATTGATGGTTTTAGGAGGCTTCCTGGTTGTGCACGGATCACTAGCTTTCTGCTCCTGGGTACAGCTGCTGAGTTATCAGATCAGTTTCTCTGGTTTATGACACTGATAGGCTGGGAGCACAAGGTGCCTTGGCAAAATACATGTGTTGCAGTCAGGGGAAAATATTTCTTGGTATTTCAGAGGGCCACAATAAACAGGCCCATGGGCCATGAGGTGGTATGAATACCAAAGATTTAGGCCACCGTCAAGAAAAAATCAGTGCTGACAAAACCTGCTCTTCTCCATCTCATTTGACCTCTCTGTAGTATGTACTTGGAGATGCAGTGGCACATTCATCCCCAGAGTAAGCTCATAAAAACTTTTATTTTGGCCAAATATCTTCAGTGTTGAGTGATGACATTGTAATAAGCAGAAGAATGCTATCTAGTGTCACCATTGTTGGGTGCCTTAAACAAATAGAATAAAATGAAACTTGGAACAGATCCCAGATTAAACATCTGCTTCTCTAATTTAACTTTTCCTACAGTGAGGATGACCAGAATTGTCGAATACACTTATTTGCAGTGGGTGTACTGCTCCATCTGAAATAATGTACCGGATCGTCTAAAAATATGGCTGCCGGCTGGTTTGCTAACTAGCAAATATAAGATGAATTATGTCTGCCTGTTCCAGCAACATACTGCTGAATGCGTGCCACTTTTTAATCCCTCTGCTGAATATGCCACCTGTCCATTGTTTGGTTTAAAAGGTGTAGAGAGGGAAGGAGGGATGGAAGGAGGAAGTAAGAAGGATTAATTTTCTTAGCATTGCTTATATTTCCGCATTTCCATCTCCTGTTTGTGGACCAAGTCCTATGAAACACTGAATGCCTTTAACTTCTAGTGAAGTAAATGGGAGTGGGAGGCAGTGGCTCAGTGACTCTCAGAATCTGGCCCTTGTGATTTGTTTTCCTGTTTTGTAATGTGGCATTAGATATTGCTGAGATAAAAGTAGATAGAATCCTCAATTGTCATTTTTGGAGGTGAACTTCTGGAACTGCCCAGCCTTCACTTTTTAAGTAATGGAATGGCTGGTGGCCTGTTTGCTTGATGGTATTTTGACCACACGTGCCGACTAAGAGGAGGTATTTTAGTACCTGTCATGTTTTGTTTGGTCTGGGGGGTTGAAATAACCTTTGACAAGCCTTCTGTTTACATCTTTTTCACTTCTCAGTGCAGGCTGGCATGGTATTAGAGAAAAGTGATTGTATTTAAGTGCTGTGAACTCTCATGATTTCATTGCAAGTTTTGAGATTTTGTTTTCCTTAATTGTGAGAAGCTAAGTTTTAATTTATTTTTAAAGAAAGAGCATGTCCACACGGAGGCTTGGTGTGCAACAAACTTAAGATTTCCTTGCAGTTTCAGCTGGAGAATGCACACTAGCCTGTCATGCACTAAGTCACTATGTGGCTCTGACTAATGTGCATTACAAGCTTTGAAGGCACGGGAGCAGGGTCCATGTGGCCAGGTGGTGCTCAGCACAGTAAAGCACTGTAGATTTACACCCTTCCGTGCTGTGCACTAACTAACCATGTAGACAAGCCCTAAGTCTCTAGCCCTTTTGGTTGCAAAAGGAAACTTGACCTGAGTGTCCTATAAAGGTTCAAAAAGCAGAAGGCCAAATAAAAAGAACCCCAAATGTATTATTATTTTTTTTAAAAAAAAACCATCATGATATTTAAGCCAACCTCCACAAAAAGGAAGTAAGGAAGCGGAGGTTACTGCTCACATACAAGATGATTCAGGACAGGTTTTAATGCATGCTAAAGTGTTCCAAAAAGGAGCTAGCTACTGAGTTCTGTGCATGATAGGGGCTGGGTCCTGACTGTGCTCCCAAGCCAGCAGATCAAACCCTTTGGAGCTGTGGAACACAGGGAGGAATGTGAGCAGTGCCCTTGCCTGTTGCTCAAGGGAAGAGCTAAGAGAAGTATATTTCCTGTGGTGGTCAGAAGGGTTTTTTGTATAGAAGAGGCTTCCATTGCCCGTTATACTCCCCCAGATAAGCAGCACAACTGTGCTTCTAGTCATATATCACCAGTGGAAGGAAGGAAGCCACCTTTCTGGTAGCAAGCAGTAGCCAACTTTCAGAGAGCATGCTACACAATGATGTAGGAGGGGAAGTTTGGTTCAGGACACCAAGGTAGACCCCTTTGCTGATGAAAAATACAGTGGGATCCTTATTGTCCATGTGGAGAAGTCACTGCATTTTCCCTTTGTTGCTGTTAGTTTAAAAGTTTCATTCAAAAGCCATTATGTTGTTAAACTGCAAGGAGCTCAGAGCACGCCTACACTGCAGCCACTACAGCAGCCCATGTATGGGGCTGGGGTTGCAGCTGTGCCCTTTGTAGTAGTGTAGTGTAGATGCTTTTTACACCAACGGAAGAGGTTTTTCCATTGACCTAGTTAATCTGTCTCTCCAAAAGGTGGTAGCAAGCATTTTTCTGTTGACATAGCCACATCTACACTGGGGATTAGGTCAGCCTAATTACAGTGCTCAGGACATGAAATCTTGCATAGCCCATAGCGATGTAGCTAGGTCAGGGGTGGGTAAACTATGGCCCGGGGGTCGCATCTGGCTCTTCAGATGTTTTAATCTGGCCCTCGAACTCCAGACAGGGAGCGGGGTCTGGGGCTTGCTCTGCTCCGCACGCGCCGTGGCTCTGTGCGGCTCCCAGAAGCAGCGGCATGTCCCCACTCCGACTCCTATTTATAGAGGCAGACAGAGGGCTCCACACACTGCCCCTGCCTCAAATGCTGCCCTCACAGCTCCCAGTGGCCAGGAACTGAGCATTCATGGCCCGCCATACAATTTCCATACTCAGATGTGGCCCTCGGGTCAAAAAGTTTGCCCACCCCAGAGCTAGGTCAATCTAATTTTTACATGTAGACCAGGTCTCACTTTATCTGCCTTGGAAGGTAAAGAGTCTGGGTGGAGTTTGCTGGGATTTGAACATTGGCTTCGTGGACTCTAGGAATTTCAAACCTGAGACTTCTGACATCACAGCTGTGTTGATCAGGATGTGAAGAGCTGTACTCCTTGACCAATGTAGCTATGCCACCTGAAATCGCTAGTGTAGTTGCAGCTATACAGGCAGAACTGTGCTTTTATGGGTAGAGCTTGTTTTGCTCATGGGGTGTGGTCAGTGGTGAGCTGCAGCCGGTTTGCACCGGTTCGCGAGAACCGGTTGTTAAATTTAGAAGCCCCTTTAGAACCGGTTGTTCCTGGAGGGACAACTAGTTCCAAAGGGGCTTTTAAATTTAACAAAAGCTCTAGCAGCTCCCTACCCTTCCCCCGGCCCCAGCTCACCTTACTCCACCTCTCCCTCCTCTTCTGAAGCTCCTCCGGCTTCTCCTCTCCCTCCCCAGCTTCCTGTGAATCAGCTGTTCGCGCGGGAAGCCTGGGAGGGCTGAGAAGGCTTTCACCAGGTGAGCTGGGGCCAGGGGGTGGGGGCGCCAGCGGGAGGAGGGATCCAGGCGCCGCGCCGCCAGGCGAGGTCGCGGCCGGACCCTGGGGCCGGGCGGCGCGGCTCCTGCCCCCCGGGTCCAGCTGCGACCTCGCCGGGCAGTGCAGCGCGGCAGTCAGGGGACAGGGAAGGGGGGTGGATAGGGCACGGGTCCCGGGGGGGGGGAGGAGTGTCAAGGAACATGGGGGGTTGGATGGGGCAGGGGTCCCGGGGGGGGCATGACCCCCTCATGGGGTGAGGAGGAGGGAACCGGTTGTTAATATTTTGGCAGCTCATCACTGGGTGTGGTTTTATTGTACTGTATTGTAGAAAAACTTTGCTGATGGCTGTTTCCACTAGGATGCTTTGAAAGTGTAGCATACTGGTATTCCTATACTGGTCAAGTGCTTCTAGTATAGACATGGCATTAACCTACTAAACCATTCCCTCTCACAGTGTTTAAACTATATGATTCAATATGTAACATTTTAGGTGTGGAAATCTCTTCTACAGGCTAATTCTGAACAAGCTGTCAACATAGATTTAAAATTAGGGCCCTACTGAATTCACAGCCATGAAAAACACGTCCCGGACTGTGAAATCAGACCTCCTCCATGAAATCTAGCTATTGGAGGGGAGGGGGGAAGGGGCAGGGTTGGGAGTGCCCCAGCCGGGGGCTCATACCATTTACCAGGTGCTAGGCTGGGGAGGGGCAGGACTTCCTCTTCCCCTCCATGGCTGCTGTTGGGGGAGAAGGGGAGATCAGACCCACCTCCGAGTATCTCCCCCAGCTGAAGGAAGCCCAGCTCTGAAGGCAGCACAGAAGTGATGGTGGCAATCCTGCGACCTCCTAACAATAGCTTTGCGTCCCCCTTCTGTCCCCTTTTGGGTCAGGACCCCCACCTTTATACCACCATGAAATTTCAGATGTAAACATCTGAAAATGTGAAACTGACCAATTTTAAAACCCTCTGGCTGTGAAATTGATCAAAATGGACTGTGAATATAGCAGGGTCCTAGATATAATGAAGGTGTAAGAGATCTCATGAGGACTGATATTAGTTCCACCATATTTATGTGCTATTCAGGGAGATACTATAAGCTAGGTGGGATAGTCTCATTTTTCCTAGGGATGGATGTGCAGTAAAATTCTCCAGGTACTCGTCAGAATTCAAGGTATAGGATCATTATTTCTTTCCAGATACCAAGCTCTTTTTATGTGATATCTAGAGAAGTAGTGAATCCTTCAGCCAGATTCTTCAGATCAGTACTTCTCTAGATATCACGTAAATCAGATCCGCATCTGAGTTAAGATTCTGAACCTTCTGTTCCCCTTGAAAAATTCAGATGGGTTTGGTTCTGGGGTTCAGTTCATTTGCTAAGTCTACTTGCTATTAAGTTACTTTCTTTTTTGCTTGAAACATTCTGTTTTGTAAAAAAATCCTGCAAGGAAGAGGTAGCTGTTTCATGTTAGTGAGTAAAGCTGAGGCATCAAATAGGGCTTAGTCAAATATTCAGTTATTTTTGTTTTTTTTCTAAGGAGACATTGGTAAGCTTGCAAACGAGGATGACTTAATTTGATTTCCAAGATCTGAGTGCCTCTTGAAATGAAAAGGCCTACTCTTCTGTAAACCTGAAATTAGGTTACAATAATGCTTCAAAACTGATGTAATAAAATTGCTCCTCGATAATGTTGTTGCTATGAAATTTATTTTAAAAATCCTCTCTAACTTTCTTTGCTCTGAGTTACATATATCTTTGCACCTCGAGGCCCTGTTCTCTGATGGTTTTGTATATTGTTTACTTTATAAGAGGGACAAAGATGTGGGGCAGAGTGTGTGTGAGAGGAAAAAAACTAGGAAATTTGAGTTTTGTATTAAAATATAACCATCTTCTGAGGTAAGGTTCTTGCAAAACTCAGCACTCACTATGTACCATGTCCTTACCCTTGACTCATGGAGATTTTTAAACCTGTTAATGTGCAAAGTTACCTTGCAGAGTGACAGTGCTGCTGTCTGCCTTCATTTACAATCTAGAAGCAGCATTTATAGCTATATTTCTCTTGCATTGGTCTCCTTTCACTGAGTGTCTGGTCCTTTGACATGCTGAAAACCCTCAATGCCTCATTCATTCATTCATTCATGCCCGTCACCCCAACCGGGGTATGGGCCGCCAACCACAGATCTCCAGAGTCTTCTATCCTGGGCCATTCGCTCTAGCTGGTTCCAGGTATAGCCCATTGAAGTAAATTGGAGTTGAGGATGTTCAGCACCTCACACAATTAAGCCCTATGTTAATCACCATATTATTATGACTTCCTCAAGCCACTCTGCTACGTTTTGCCATAGCAAAAGCAAATAAGCTGCAAACATAGCTATGCTTGGACGCCACACTTATCTGACACTCCTTAAACCTCTCCTCCAAAACGCCTCCATGTCTAATGCTGCTCTGTTTTATCTATATGGGTATCTATTCTACTTCATACAAGTACTGATTGTTGGCATTATCCCACCTACCAAAAAGAAAGATTCGCTCAAAATACATAGTTTGAATATTCTGTAATTCCTCAGTTTCCCTGATTCTAGTACTGTTATTTATGTAGTCTGATTTTCTTTTACTATCATGGTGCCTCTCCTCTCTCATATATATATATATATATATATATATATATATATAAATCTTTACCCTCCAAAATTATTCATTTTATAACTTTTCAGACAGCAGAGCTAGATGTCTGAATGGATCTACCCGGATCACAGCTGGACACAAGATTGATTTATGTACAAAAGAAAGGGTGTATGCAGGGGCGGCTCCAGGCCCCAGCACGCCAAGCGCGTGCTTGGGGCGGCAAGCCGTGGGGGGCACTCTGCCGGCGCCACAAGAGCGGCAGGCAGGCTGCCTCCGGCGGCTTGCCTGCGGAGGGTCCGCTGGTCCCCCGGCTTCGGCAGGCAAACCGCCGGAGGCAGCCTGCCTGCCGTGCTTGGGGCGGCAAAATCCCTAGAGCCGCCCCGGGTGTATGTCAGGCTCACCTTTTACTGAAGAAGAAAATAAGATTTAGTAGATTTTCATTAGGTTGTGTTTTAATTTAGTTTAAGACAAAATTGCAGTTTCCAAAAACTAATAATTTAAAACACATCGGTGCTTAATTTCCATTTCTCTCTAAACGGTCCTTCTGCCAGGGCACATGTAGACATGTGTGGCCAAGTTGGATGAACTTGATTGTATTTCCAGGCATGTTAAGAAAGCGAGGCAAAATATCTGCTCAGATACTGAAGTTGTTCACCTACTTTTCTCAAAAGGCTTGTGCATGGCACAGACATAAAAGGGCAAATTTTTCATTGGAGACATCCCACAGTCTGCAGGTGAGCCAGGCACATATACACACGTGTGCTTATTTGTGTCAGCAATGATGCAACATCATAGTGGCACATCACAACAATTGCATGAATAACTACCAAATTTACAACAGTGTATTTAGAGATGGCAGCATAACAATTATGCATGCAAATAGCATTTAGGTATCTAAATTCTTGCCCACATTTGTATGATACAATTATTACTCTACATATGTAAATTTTAAATACAATAGTGAATGGACAATATACATTATTTCAAAGCAATTTTAGACCAAATATTAGCTAACTAAATTGCGTGTATGACGGGTTAGATCACAGAAACTCCCTTGGGAGCTGCCACCTGATGTGCCAAGACTTCCTCCTGCTTTCCCTGCCAGCTTGGGACCCCAGCATCCCATCTTGCTGAGCCAGACATGCCCGTCTGCTCCAACAAAGACCCTAGGATCTGAATTACTTGCCCCGAAGCTGCAGACTTAACTGAAAGCAGCTTACAGAAGTGTTCTTGTCTTTAACACTCAGATGCCCAACTTCCAAGGGGGTCTAAACCCAAATAAATCAGTTTTACCCTGTATAAAGCTTGAGCAAGTTACTTCACCTCTCTGTTACCTCAGTTTTGCTGTCTGTAAAACGGGGATAGTGATAGTGACCTCCTTTGTGAAACATTTTAAGATCTACTGATGAAGAATGCTGCATTATTAGTATTATTTATTTATCATATACTTTCACCACTTAAACACCATATCTGGCAGGAATACTTAGGTCATTACAAACTTGTGAGGAGTTTATGATAGCTGGCATTAAAAAAAAGATCTGTCTGCCAAAGAGAGAGGGAAAGAGAGAGGGAGAGGGGTATTCTTCTTCTCCCCAAAATGTGGAGTTCTATCCCCCCAAACAAAAACAAAAACAACCCCCCAAAACAAAACAATCCCTCTCCCACCAACAAACAAAACACACATAACAAACAAATAAGAAGCAAATTATCTTGGACGAGTGATAGGTTTCTTTTTGGGCTACAAAGGGAAGGTTTGTCCCATTGGAAAGGACAGATTTCTAGCTTCTCAGCGGGAAATATGACATTGGCTTCTAGCCCTGGGGGGAGCGGAGAGGGTTATGTATGAAAAAAGTATCATGGGTTGGATTCAATCAGAAAAAAGCCTGGCCCTGTTGGGCCCGAGTGGGTTCTGATGACCTTCTCCTGCCTGTTGTCAGCGCCATGGTGGCTGTGTGCCTTGCTCTTGCCAGCCGCCACCTCCTCAGTATGCTGTGTGCGCTGCGGCTTGAGTGTCCCAAGCAGCCGCAGCACCTTTTACTCCACAGCACAGCCAGGGGCAGCAACTGGCAGGAATGAGGAACGCAACTGGCGGCATGCGCAGGCGCTGCTGTGTCAACCCCACAGGTAGGATATGAGGATGTTGGCACTGACTCAGGTGCAAGAGAAAGGGTCAAAGTTGAGTCCAGAAACAACTCAACCCTCTTGGGGTTCTATCAGGCTTAAAAAAATTTGGCCCAAGCAGACCTCCAGGAGGGAGAATAGACTTCCATCTCTCTCTCTTTCTGAGAGAAGCTTGGCTGGGGCCAGGAACTGACTAGACTGCTGCCTGCCAAAGCCTCCCTGAGGAAGGTTGGCCTGACGTGGGACTGTTTGATTTGCTACCAATTACTTGCTAGTTGGTGAGTAAGAATGCTGCAGGCGATGCCCTGCCTGAAAGGGGTGACATCCAATGAAAAATCTTTTGTCTTGTGCACCTGCTGAGGGACCCAGCAGTGGTTTGTCATGTACCCAGGAGCAATCCTTTCACAGTTATGTATAAAGCTTTTATTGGCAATTGTTTGGGTATAACCTGCAAAAGGAGAAGAGCCAAAGACTTCATACAGTTCACTAGGGACCTCACTATTGCCAATCTATTTTAATGCCAGGTGCTCAGATACTGCGGTGAGGGACAGCAGTACAAAACCATAAAATAGATGACCTACATAACTCATTGTTGGCGTTGTCTCTTGTGTGGAATGCAGCCATCTCAATTTCATGCAGATAAAACCTTTATATCAAACCACCACATCATGCATATTCTCTCTCTCTCTCTTTCTCTCTCTCTGGTTGTGTGTATGTCAGAAAAGCACAAAAACGTGTAGTCACTCATTTTATTTGAATCTAGGCATTCAGACAGATTCTTGGTAGTATCAGAAATCATATCAATAATCTTGTTAAATTATAGAATACAGTTATGAGTCTGTCCTATGCTACTTGGGCACCTAAAACCTTCACTGAAATCAAGGAAATTGAGCGACATTGTGTGCAACAGACACACTTGGAAGTGCAAAATACACAAATGTTAGATGTATAATTAGAAATAGATACTAGTGCATATTTATTACCTTCAAAACACATGGTGTGACCACTAGAATCTTCCATTTCTCTAGCTTGGACTGCTCAGGGAATTTCTGTTACATTCAGGTTCTCACAGAGTATTTCAGGGCTTTCAGATTAGTTGCCAAACTACTCCCTCTTGGTTTGCATGTCTTCAAAAGGCAGTGAACAAGGATGACAGAATTTTTAAAATACTGATTTCAGTTTTGGTAAAAGACAGGAAGTTGCTGTTGCTCTGTCTGAAATTTAGATTTAAAAAAAATTAAGTCTTTCAAATATAAATGTTTTGAGAGCAAATGGTACACCAGGGCTTGTATTCTGACCTCTCAGCTCTCTGAAATGGAGTAGTTCTAGTCACAGAGCAGTCGGTGGCATAGGATTCTGACCTTAGAACATCTGGTTCTCGCAAAGAGCACAAATGTTAAAAGTGCTATTGGGTAATTAGAACAAGAATGAAAAATAGGAGGTTTAATGCAAATATCAGGAGGAGAGAGACACATACACTTTCAATGTTGATTTTAAAGTAGAAAAATTGGCAAAATCTAGAAACACGTTTACTATTTTTTAAAGGAATGCCAATGGCATCTGTGGTTCACGCTGCTTGAGTGATCCCATTCTAACTTCTGTTTTCCATTGTGTATAAATCTCTGCAACTTTTACCCTTCAGCCTGAAATTTTCCAGGCTTGGCCTCTGAAGGTGAACATTATAGAAAATTTGAGTGGAAATGGTTTGTCCAATTTGTGATAGACTAAAAATGTTTTGCCTATTGTCCTCCCTCCATGTCTTCTCCCCCCCCACAAATATATCAGTAGGACTACTTAATATGAAGATGAGTTACAAAATCTTGCCCTTAATCATTAAAATAGTGTCTAGAGGATTATCCTAAACTTGTGAGGCATGACCTGACCATGTAGTGGAGGATGGGAGAGAAGTGGGGTTCAGTTATGTGGTGCTTGAGAGAAAGAAGTAAGGCCAGAGACTGGGCTCACTCTGATAAACATTCTGTGTGCTTAGAAGCCACCTCTTAACATCTCCTATGTTCATCAATCCCACCACCCTTCCATGCACTACATTTTCACTTATTTTCATAGCTAGCACACCATTTAATAAATCAGGACAGGTCCTAAAGGCCATGGTGATAGGTGCCTAATAAGTATCTATAATAGATTTATTCTGTATAGTGCAGTATACATTGAGATGCAGTATGTGGAGGGAGAAGTCCTAGCCCTTCCCTGAGTGCAATAAAAATGGGTAGGAAGTTTCCTTACATACGCTCACCTGTGCTAATGCTGGGACCAATCTGGCCCTATACTTTCAAAAAACATACCTCCATTAATAAATTGGTCTCTGCCTGGCTGCAGCTAATTCAATATAGCTTTTCAATAGTGGTATCAGTGTACTGCATCAACATCCATTGGACGCTAAATGCACACCAGCCACTACCTAAGATAGCTATAGTATAATGTAAGACTCACATGGTCATTGTCTACTACAGTGAAAATATATCTGCTTGATTTTAACATTTCATTAACTATATCCAGCAGCATGAGTTCAAAATAAATTAGGATGCTTGGATGCATGAAAAAGGGATTGAAAATATGAAAATGATACTGTGGCATTACGCCCCATATTCTTTATAGTAGTATTATTATGTTACTATGGCATAACTGATGTATTTTATGCAAGATAGGTCATGTAAGATATTGAAAAGGTTATGATTTACTGAATATGATTATCCTATTTGTATGCATGTATCATTTTGGTATCTGAAGTTAGGAATATTGTCTATGCATCTATTACAAGTGTGTTTACAACTGGGGAACGCCCACTAGGCAGAATGCAATCAGTCTAGATGGCTCGCTGGGAAGGGCCATTAGGGAGTACAATAGGTCTTTGAAGATGCTAATCTCCCAATGGGGAGCCTTGCTGAGCATGCTACAAACAGCCTCATGGCTGCTGTGTCCCTACAGGGGCATGTGACCAAGTCACCTGGTGCTGGACTCATAGAATACTACTGTTTTTCCACTGAAAGGCATGGGAACTAAAGTTGGAGACAAAGGGTTCCTGCCATATGCAAAAGCTATTTAGGGCAGGGAAGTGACATCATTGTGGTTCTTTACTGACTTTCTGCCCAAAGGAGACTTTTGGAAACACCTGAGAAACAAGGACTGAACTCAGGATAGAGGGATTTCTAGCCTGTGAAAGGAATACCTGGGGTTTTAAACTGCAAGCAAGTGCAGCTGGCCCTGAAGAATCTCCGCAAACTGCCTTAGCTAACAGTTAGGATGAGAATTTGCTACCCATATCCAATTTCTTTAGTATATTAAGCTTAGATTGCATTTTTGTTTTATTTGCTAGGTAATTTGCTTTGATCTGTTTGCTGTACCTTATAATCACTTAAAATCTATCTTTTGTAGTTAATTTATTTTTGCTTTGTGTAAAAAAAAGTGTGTGAGGGAGTCATAGTAGAAAGCTGTGTATATTCCTCTCCACATGGAAGGAGGGTGAAAATTTCATGAGTTTACACTGTGATGTTCCCTGTGCAGTGCAAGATGGTATAATTTTGTGTTTACCCTTCAAAGGGGGGGGGTGCACTTGAGTAACTGGGCAGTTTCTTAGCTAAACCTTCCCATGCAGAGCTCATCTCAGTCTCTGTGTTTAGCTACAGCTGGGTGTGTCCTTACCTGTGTGTATGCTGATTGAAAGAGCAAGCTTGGAGAGCTTAGCAATTTGCCACAGCAGCACAGTGTGAGAGGGAGCCCAGGCTGGCAGATCGGGGGCCTCAGTGGTACCCTAGTTCCAGGTGGCACCCCAAGGGGAACCTATCACAGATATATTAAAAATGACTCATTCATTTGGACTACTGTGTCCAATTTTTGTTTTTCCTTAAAGAAGTGATAGCAGAAACTAAACAGGACCAGGCAAGATGGATGAAAATGGTTAAAATTGGTGAATAGTGCGATTTTCAGGATATACTAACAGAGATAACAGATAATAAAGAAAAACTATACATGGGGATTTAGCTGAGGGCATTTTAAAAATGAATTGCTCCCTATCTCTTATCCTGTTGCATAAGAAAAGCATTGAGTGAAATTAAAGGCAGTACTAATTGTGGTGCTCAGTAATCACTCCAAGCCAAGGAGTCTGACTTCAGTCAGTATCTGAGTTCTGACCGATATGAGCCTCTGCATAGTATGATAACCTGTTCCAACTGGCTTATGCTAGAGCCTCTTGGAGGTCCATTCCCCATACTAATACAAATAAATACTATTTATCAGAATTATGTTAATCTGTGGCATTTTCTGCCACAAGGGATCATCGAGACAAATATCGAGGCTGGATTATTTTATGATCGTTGTTAAACCGTGCAGCTAGCTGTGCAACCTAGAACAATCAGATTTATCTAATCTTATGATTCAGAGCACAGACTGAAGGCCTGTGGAATCTGAAAGAATTAGGTGCATTATGGGTTAGGATTTGTTTATTTTATTTTTTTCTAGGATTCTTGGGAGTCGTCAGGTATAGGCTACTGCTGGTGGGCAGAGTACTAGCCTAGAGAGACCTAATGGTTTGACCCAATATGACAAACACTGTATCCCTATTATTGTAGGACTAGGACAATATTAAGTTCCATGTATGAAATTGTAACTCCTAATATTAGCAAAGTATAGAAATATACGAGAACACCCTTCAGAGTGCAGGTGTCAGGAATTCGTAATGTGTTTGTCGCTTGCTTTTCTTTATAAAAAGAAGTTCACTGGGTTTATTTTTCATCAGCACGACTGTAAAACCTTATTGAATTTGAGTAGCTTCTCATTATTTTACTGAGTCATACTGCTAGCCTTTGAAAACACAGTTGACTGAAAAATATGTGGTTGTTAACAGTCTGGGGGCATTTTTTGGCTGTTGTCAGAAAATCTAAGCTTTAGTTCCCCTCCTGGAAAATGTAAGTTCAGTAGCGTGGAAATCAGTCATTTTTGTATTTCCCTCCCCCACCCCGCCTCTGTTTTTCCCTTCTGTGATTATTCAAGCGTCTGTGCCGTCTATAGTGTTTTTTTGCAAAGCAGAAACCAGTGACATCTGCTTCTGGATGCTCTGATTGATTTATAGACGGTTAACCAGCAAGTTGCTGTGCTGGCTCCATAGTGCATAATCACGCATGGTTGCCTGAGATGGAGATCTGGTAGGATAGGCAATAAATACTGAAGGGGGCCAGAATGTCTTTCTGAACTGTGTATCTGGCCCTTTGGCCCAGGACATTGCTGAATAAAACACCTTGCTAAACTAAGCAGCAAGCGTGTCATTAGAGCCAATTAGGAGTTTACTTCTTTTGTGCTTAAAGGATTAACAGCTATGGCGTCTTTGCTATCTTAATTATTTATTTGCGTACTTAAGCAATGCCCCTTTTTGTGTTGTTTCCCTGAGAGTTAAGGGATTCCTAAATAGCTTGAGAGGCTATTTTGGTGGATGTTGACTGTATCTCTTCTTTAATTTTGGGAGAATAGTACTTAGTGTTCATATAGCTCTTCAGACATTGAAAGCTTTATACAAACATTATTTAATCAGATAACAGACCACTGATTAAATCTGAGAGATTCAAAGAATAAAATAATTTGAAGCCTTAAATCTGAATACAATAATTAACACCTTCAAATCCTTACCAGCAATTTTTGTTTTTGATTTGCTGAATACAGACTTCTCACTTTTGACAGATGTACTGTCTTTGATTTAGTTTATATATATTTGTAAGCTGAGTCAAAAGAATGTAGCTTGTAGTGAGCATGTAAGCTTAAATCTTACATTGCACAACCACCCTATCAAACTGCCTTCCTTGTCCCCCATCACATTAAAATCAATTAACTGTAGCAGAATTGTGAATTTCATATAGACAGCCTTTTAAAGTAATTTTTATCTTCTAGTTAAGCTCCCCTTCTTATCCTGTGGTATTATGCAGAGAAGCTTCAGAAAATAAGACAGTATTTAAATGCAGATTGGCTTGTCTGGTCTACCACTGACTCATATTACGGTGCTACTCAGCCAACTTAAATGTTTGTAATGGTTTTCAATATTAACCCTGTTTTTCATATTTTTAAAAACCTAATCATAAAATGTTCTGAACCAGGAAGCAAAAGCATTTTTTAATGTTGAAGGATGGCCCTTTTTTCTCCCTTAAATTGGGGGAGGAAGGAATTGAGTTTGTTGCTTTCAGATACCTTCTGTGCTCCTTTTTTTTTGTTTTTGTTTTTTTTAAGATTTAAAAATTAAAATGACCACGCCTGTCAAATCTTAAAATGACTTCATGTGCATGTGTGAAGAAACAATTTTCTATACAGATTGTTAGTATTCAATTATGGAACATGACTATATATAAATATATATTCACAGCACATTACAGTATTTTTTAAAATTTGCAAATTATTCACTTACAAAATAGACCATAATGTCTCTTTTGAAGCCCTGATGCTTTTCCTGTGTTTGTAATCCACAGATTAAAGCACCCTAAATAGAAATTGACACAAACTGTTATAGTCTGTTATGCCAGTAATCCACGATATAAGAGTCCCTAGGAGCGTACATTGGTATGAGGGACCATAATAGCTTATGGCCATCATGTCAGTGGTCTGCAGATAAAATTGTGTCTTATGCACTTCCACCTGTTCTTATGGGAAAAATCCTACGGAATATAATAGTGATGAAATAAAAAAAGATTCTATAAATATGTGATAGGTTTCTGTAGAAGCTATTGTAAAAACCCGAGAATCTAACAGGGACCAATTTGTTTTCAGTAGTATTTTTAATCATTCACAAAATTTTGATATTTTGCTATTGAATTCAATGAGATGGGTCACAATACTTCTAGAAAGGTTATTTTATTAAATTTTATAGGATTTCTCATAAAACATACTTTTCATAGATTGACAAAGAACAAAATAAATTAACAAAATATAACTATTTACACTTCTGGAAAATGAAGACAAAGTGCTGCTAGGTGCAGTAAGCATAAAAAATCTCAGATATGCTAATGTAAACACCAACATTTCAGATAATTGAGGCAACTATATCCTTGTGTACCACTGAAACTTTAAGCAAAAATTATTTTTAAAACATCTACAACTGACTGGGCACAAATGATAGCACGTAAACTTTTACCAAATAGGACCTGCAAATCAGGTGGTTAAAGGTCTACATGCTAACTACCTGATTTGCAGGTGCTATTTGGTATTTCCAGGGCACAAAGCTGTAAACATAAATGGTGGCATTTAGACCTATCTAAATTTCGCCATCAGTGCTTTGAAATGTTGGTGTTTATATTAGCATAGCGGAAACCTTTTATGATAACGTCAATCTTCAGAGTTGCTCTAATGCTAAGCTAATGGGAAGCTCACTAAAGTAACTCGGTTGGTTGTTCAGCTTTTTCTTTAACATTTTTTTCACTGTGTACTTTAAGCAAAGCTTTTTACAGCTCATAAAATGAGGCTACTCAGTGCAAGTTTAAGTTATGAATTAAATTTGAAGAGAATTCAGTACAGACAGTTAGCAGACACATGGATTTAGAGAAGCTACTGTGGGAGGTTTTGACTAAAGCTCTCTGATGTATTTTCTAGTTAGGGAGAAGTAAGAAACTCTCTGATACAAATGACGAGTTGGAAGGATGTATTTTAATATTTAATATATATCTAGACAACTGAAACCGAAGAGGAACATGGGCTAAATGTTGTTCTGTTTTGCTTTTATCTGTCTTTGGTACTTATATGATGTCCATTACAGTAGTATGTGAGCACTCCAAATTTTTAATGTATTCATACTTACAACGCTGGTGAAGTAGGGAAGTGCTATTATCTGCATTTTACAGATGGGGACCAGAGGCACAGAGACACTAAGTATCTTGCCAAGATCACAAAGAAAAATGGTAGTGGATCAGGGAATTGAATCCAAGTCTCTTGGGTCCTATGCCAGCATTATAACTGATGGATCCTCCTCCTCTATGGTAGAGTGGGTATTGTCTTTAATTAGTATGAGCGTGTGTCTTCTGTGAAAATTCCTGATCAGCGGTAAGGTCCTGAAGGGCTAGTTTGGGACTTTCACAGAAGATACATACTTGTATCAGCTCAAGCTGCCTAATAATTTCTCTACTAATATAGCCTGTAGGGGAGTGGTCTCACCTCTGCGGCGCCTCCTGCTGGTCTCAGCTCTGGAGCGCCCTCTGCAGGACGGTGATCCACCTGTCCTCTGGCTCCCATGTCCCTCCCTGGACCCGGTGCCCTTTTAGATGGGGTGCTGCCCCCTGGCAGTAACCTCTTTCACTCACGGTCTCCTCTCTCTGGGAAACCCCAACCCTGCCTCAGTATATGGCTACTGCCAGTCATTGTCTAGCCCCACGCCCTGGGGCAGACTGCAGTATCAGCCTACTCATCACTGGCAAAGAGGGTTCGGACCTGCTGCCTTGGCCTACCCCTGGGCTGCCCTCTGCAACCCCCAGTGCTAGGCCACAGCCTGGGTCTTTCCAGGCTGGAGCTCCCCAGCTCCTCTGCCTTTCCCCATCCCTGCTTCACTCAGGTACCTTGTGTCTAGCTCTCTGCAGCCAGGCCCTTCTCCCTCTACAAACAGAGAGAGACCCCTGTCTGCCCCTGGCTTCTCTGCCTTTATAGGGCCAGCTGAGTCTGTTTGGGATATGGCCCCAGCTGCAGCCACTTCCCCCAATCAGCCCAGCCTAAAAGCTGCTTTCTCCAGCCACAGCCCCTCCCAGGACTGTTTTTAACCCTTCAGGGCAGGAGCAAGGGTCCACCCTGCTACAAAGCCCTTGTAACTGTGGAATCTCAGTGCCATCCAGTATTAATCAGTTTGTTTATCTTCAAAACCTCCTTGTGAATACAGAAGAAATATTCCCATTTTACATTTGAGGAAAGAAAGATAAAGATCTGATCCAAAGCCCATTGAAGACAACGAACTAACTTTAGTGGGCTGTGAATGAGACTTTAAGTGACCTGGCCAAGATTGTACAGAGAGTCTGTTGCAGAGAGAGGAATTCGAGCCAGATGTTTTGAGACTCCGTTCTGTTCTGTATTAATCTCAAGACCATCCTTTCCCCAGCAGAAGACTGCTTGAAACAGGTATTAGCCAAAAGGGCTCGTTTCCCCCGGAGCTTACCTAATTACACCAAGGAGGCACGGAGACAGGAAGACGAGACCCATTCCCTTTATTGATCGGTCAGCTGAGCGGGTGCTCTGATCGGCTAGTGCCAGAAGAGAGACACACCCTTTATGGCCAATCGGCCTTCTTTTATAACCAGTAACAAACAACTTAGCCTACGTTCGTCTACGTCATTTGGTTGACCTGTAGAACCTGTACATGTATCTGTTAGGGGATAATTGGGTACGCAGGATACATATATCATTTTGTGGAGGACACAAGATACATACAGCTGTTGAGGATACATTTGTCATTCTGAAGGGGAAACAAGATATACCCGTCGACCCTTTGTGCTATATACTTTGGAAACATTCATGGGAACACAGCTGCATACACTTGGGGAGCCAACATATACTTGGGGAGCCAAACAAAACTGATAAGCAATGCGCTGACATAGGCCTTTGTTTTATCTAGTCCTTGAAGCTTTCCAACACAGGCTCTGATCAAAGTACTTTGAACTGTGCTCAGAATGACAATTGTAGTTCTTGTTTTCCCCCTAGATAAGTTTCCCAAAGAGAAGTAAAGAACAAGACCAAAAATGAGTGAAACATCTAGGAAATACAGCTCTTCAGGCTTGAAATTTGATCCATCTATCCAATTTTAAGCCTGGGGGATGTCATAACAGAGACATAATGTTCAGCTAAACTCAATGGACTGAGAAAGCAGGCCAAAAGCTTCTATAGTCATTACAAAGACTGATTCAGTCTCCTCTTCTGTAATCAAGGAGATAGCAATACTTCTTGATGAATATTTTCCATCTGGACGAGAAAACACTCCTTGCCCAGGAGAAATTGCGGCAACATCAGCTGCTCTGGGTAGCTCTTCAGACTCCACATGTTTTGTTAAGCAATCCTAGCATAAACAAGTGCACTGACAGATGTCACCCCTCTCAAAACCAAGAAATCTGACTAAGGACTTCTCTCTAGAAAATTTCATTGGCTGCAGACTTAGGACTGGTGTACACTGGCAACTTACATCAGCACAGCTAAGTCTCTGGGCTTGGCTACACTTGCGAGTTACGGCACATTAAAGGAGCCCCAGGCGCACTAGCTTACTACCTGACCACACTGGCAAGGCATGTAGAGCTCCCTGACTCCATGGCTAGAGCACTCCTGGTACTCCACCTCGGCGAGTGGAATAACGTTTGATGCCAGGGCCGCCCAGAGGATTCAGGGGGCTTGGGGCAAAGCGGGGGAGCTGCGGTGCTAGTACTCACCTGGTGGTGGTCTGGGTCTTCGGTGGCAGGAGGGCCCTTCAGTTCCTCCGCGTCTTCGGCAGCACTGAAGGGCTCCCCCTGCCACCAAAATGCTGCTGAAGACCCGGACTGCCACTGGGCCAGGGCTCGCGGGGCCTGGGGCCCTGTTTGATGCGCCCCGGCTGGAGCGCCCCAGCATCAGTGTGAACGAGGTGTTGCATTACTGCGCTCTGCCCAGCCTCCGGAAACATCTCATAATCCCCTCTAAGTCAAGTTTCCACTCTGTCATTGTTTTGGACATGCCCTTTGAAAGCATCGTTTGACAGCCAGCATGCTTATCTGCTCCAAGACAAAGCAACCATTACTGTGGAATGCTGTGTGTGTGAGAGAGAGGCAGGGAGGAGGGGAGGGAGGTCTGCTGCTGTCTGAATTTACAAGACAGCATGCTGACATGCTCTCAGCCCCCCCTAAACCCACTCTGTCTCCCCCCACATACACACAACACACTCCCTGTCACACTCCACCCCACCCCCCTCATTTGAAAAGCATGATGCAGCCACTTGCATACTGGGATAGCTACCACAATCCACTGCTCTCTGTGGCCGTTGCAGGAGCTGCTAATGTGGCCACACCAGTGCGCTGTCAGTGTGGACAGACTGCAGGCTTTCCCTATTGCGCCCTATGAAGGCTGGTTTAACTCAAAGCGCTCTACATCTGCAAGTGTAGCCATGCCCTCTGTTTTTGTCTAGCTTGCACTCCCAGAGCAGGCACTACAGACAGATGGGTGATGGACATAGCCCTGAGGGGCTATTAGATAGAACTGTGCAAGAAATTTAGACACAGATTCATTCTATTCCCAATTTCAAACACCAAGGAAGCATCGGGGCATGAAGGAAACCATACAGCATCTTCAGATTGAAATGTCAGAACCTATACCTGTTAAGGGACTGGAAAATAGAGCACAGAAAAAGAGTATGGGACTGTTTATCATTTCAGGCTAGAAACAGGATGACAGGAGGGAAACAGAGTAGTAGTATTTGATCTGAGACACCTGAATAGATGAATTAAAAAAAAAACTCCCCCCTCCCCAATAAACAAACACCACTGACACCACACACAGACAAGTTTCAAGATGTAGGCTCTCAAAGCCACACCGGTAGCCACTGGTGGCTTATGGAGGACTTATGGTCTTGTATAAACCTGAAGAGTTTATATTCACGTTCTCACTTCACCATCTGAGTTTTCTCTGCTTAGCTTATCGATGGAAACAATTCTAATACCAGTCATCACCAGTGGTACTTCACCAGGGTCCTGAAAATACTAATTTTAGGCCATTACACCATTAATTGTACGCCACTAATTGTAGCTGGAGATGCACATTTATCCCTTTTTGGATGCCTTACTGAACTGAGCACAGATACAATGAGATCTGTCCATTTTCTGGTATATCATGGATTTGTGATAGGAAGAAAAACCAAATATTTCCAGTGCAGTCAGTCATACATGATAGCAAAGATATATGTTATCAGGTAATAAAACGTTCATATCAAGGGGACTTCAGCAAATGATCAAGTCTATAAAGAAAGTAAAATCTGACAAAGAAACAACAATCTGATTGAGAGTGTTGATCTCATGAACAGACATGCTACAATGGCTGCAACTCATAAGAAACCTCTGTAGAAATTCCTGTTTCATGGATTTGTAGATTTTAAGAACATAAAGGACTGTGAGGGTGACCTAGTTTGACATCTCTCATAATGCAGGCCACAGATGTACAACATCTCTATTTTAACCATCGGCTAAAGTCAAGGCCCCATGGACTGTTCTCCATTCTCTCAGCTGGTGGAAAACAAGGAACAGATGATTGAAAAAGAAAATACTGTCAGGAGGCCAGACAACCAGGGCCGGCTCCAGACCCCAGCATGCCAAGCGCGCGCTTGGGGCGGCATTTTGCCGGCAGGGCGGCAGGCGGCTCCGGCGGACCTTCCGCAGTCATGCCTGCAGGAGGTCCACTGGAGCCGCGGGACAAGCGGCCCTCCCGCAGGCATGACTGCAGAGGGTGCGCTGGTCCCGCGGCTCTGGTGGAGCATCCGCAGACGTGCCTGCGGGAGGTCTACCGGAGCCGCGGGACCAGCGGACCCTCCGCAGACACATCTGCAGGAGGTCCACTGGAGCCGCGGGACCGGCGACCGCCAGAGCTCCCCGCGCAGCGAGCCGCCCTGCTTGGGGCGGCGAAATTACTAGAGCCGCCCCTGCAGACAACACACCATAATGGATGTTTAGAAAGATGGGGTTTTGGGGGAAATATTGGCTCCTCTTTTCAATCCAGGGAATATGATCTTGGAAGGAGAAAAAGCACATCATCCACTCGTTAGAGCTCAGAATGATTGGATATGGTGTCAAAGCATTGTTTCACAATGGTCATGACAGTCCATACATCTGCCATAGCTTTATATAAACAAAGCAGAACACGATCGGCACTGTTCAAGAAAAATGCTGGCTGATGACTTATCATAATGAATCTATAGGATCTAATTTACCCAAAGAAAAGAAACTTTCAGGTAAAAAATACCTGAGGGAATTGAAACTGAGTTTTGGTTTTTATTTTTGAAAGACGGGGATGCACCATTGAACTAGAATGTCACTATGATTTACTGTAGGGACTTCTTTCTCTGAAAATATATGCCCTTTAAGGCGATAGTGTGTTAGACTAATGATGTGTATATACGTCCTATATATCCTCAATCCTATATTTTAAACAGCAGCATATCTTGCTGTTTTTCTGCAGACTACAAGGCTTATGTAATATATTTTAAAATGGTAAAAGAATGACCTGGTGCCCTAAAAAAAAATCCAGATTCCTTTGTATTTTAAGATTAAAGGGGGTAAAAACCTCTTCCTTTTAAGAATATAGAAGTACAGTACTTTATGATCAAATGTTGCATTTGCCAGACAGCCATTAAAGAAACTTCACCATGTATTATTTTTATCATTAATATTAATCAGATGATGTTCTCATGACTTAAATTCAGGAATATTTTTTTTAAATTGCTTCATTCTAAAGACAACTAAGTCTTTACTATAAAGGGTATGAAAGTAGAACAGATCAATTTATTTGATTCTCCAATCCTGTACCAAAGAGTCTATAAATAAAAAACGTGTTAGTACTATGTGGTGGCATATAATACTAACTTGCTATATTGTGTGGATGAGAATAATCAGTGATATTTATACATTGTACCCTGGCCTTGTGCTATATTCTATTAATCTTTATCCACTTAGGGAGATGCGCAACAAGGAGAGAAACTCCAGGCACATTGGACAATGGTATTAGTAACTCAGTTAATTCCTGCATTTTCTACAGTTCTAGGTGTATTTACATAGAACTAGAAGCATTTTTGGAAGGGGGATTAGATGATGTTAGTTAATTATAAATGTTGCACTAGGTTGAGGAGTAAGAATGTCTTGTCTAATTCTTTAATTGATTATCACAGATTCAGGTTTATATACAACTTCTATATTTTATTTAACATATTACCACAATACACTAATTGCTATTACAAACAAAGGTTACTACAGTATTTTGGACCATTACTGTAGGTATTACAATGTGATCCAAAAGAGAGCAGTAGTAGGGTGACCAGGTTTTCAAAGCAAACCACCCAGGAGCACGTCACAGCAGGTGAGGAATGGATGAGCATGTGCATAGAGAACTTTTATGGGCAGTCAGGAAGGTGCACAGGAGAGAAGTCTGAGACACTCCTCTGTCCCTTCCGCCTGCAGATCTAAAGTAGGTTTGCATTAAAATGCGTTGTGGGCTGATTTTTGAATAACACAGCAAATGATAGGAATGACCCTGAAAAATGGTGGGGCTCTCAGGGATTTGGGGACAACATGTGACTGGGTGGAGAGAGGTCCAAGAGGGCACACATGCATTTGGTTGGCTTTCTGTATATTTCACAGCAGTTTTATCAGGTGTCCAGATTCTGCAGGCAGGGGATTACAAAAACTGGGACAAAACACCATTTTCTGTACACATCCACAGAGGTGCTAAGGAATGCTTTGAAAACAGAGACATTCTTTCATATTTTGAGACAATAATTTAGAATATGTATTTTTTTATTTTTTATTGTTTTCTGTTTGATTCCCATTACTGTCATTTTAATTCTTAGGGTTATCTTTTCCTGTCTATGAATGGGGCAGAATTCCCATAGCTAGAGTGAGTCTGTGTTGGAAACACAGTCAAGTTGTTATGCGTGGATAAAGCCTGGGTTCAGAGAGTATGCACACTATGTAATTTCCACCATATTGCCCTTCATCAGCTATTCAACATTTATTTTATATTGTTTCTTTATATTCACAAGACTACATTTTATATTCTTTTTTTCCTATCTTTCCTCTCAGGCACTCTTTTAGTTAGAAAACCTACCTGTTGATCTTTACAATCTTGTGTTTTTATGTTTGTGTTACATAATTAACCAACACAACATTGTTTCTGTATATTTATTTCTCTTCAATGATATACATTTTGCATAAGCTTTGTTACTACTTCATGCAGCTTGTCATTCCTTTGTAACTTACAAGTGAATTCATATCTCTGCTCTTCTGTTTGTTGTTGAATTTCGTATACACTTGAAAAAGAATAAAACCATAAGTAATTCAAACTTAAAATTTAGGGAGCTTCTCGTTTCAGGATGAAGGCTCACTTTTTCTCATCAATCACTGTGTAACTCCCATTAACTTTAACAGAGATTATGCATTTAGAGGAGATTGCAGACCCTTTTTTTTTTTTTAACGAGAAAATAGAACCTAGTTTTTGGAATGGTAGAGAAGAAGAATGGCATTGTAGTTAAACCTCCAGGTTGGGAGATATGGATTAATTTCTCAGTTCTAACACTGACTTCTTATGTTGTTTAGGGAAAATCACATAACCTCTCCGTGCCTCATCTTATCTGTTAAATGGGCTTAATATTTAGCTCTAGTACCTCACATACGTAGTGTGAAAGTCAGTTAAAGTTTTTAAAGTGCTTTGCGATCTATAAATGGAAACCTTTGTAAAAGTAACTTGGGAATTGGTAAGGGGATACAGGAATGTTAACCTGACAACAACAGTAGGGCTGGTTGGAAATTTTCTGTTGAAACTTTTTTGATCAAAAATTGGTTTTTTTGATTGAATGAAAATTTTACAGAAAGTGTCCACTTTTCTCAGAAATTTTTGATTTTTTTCCATTGGAAAAGTAAACTTTTTTTTTCTGAAAAATCAAACTTTTCATTTTTGTTCAAAAATTTCCATGGGGAAAAACACCCCCCCACACACTATTCTTTGACCACCTATTACCAACAGCTCAATATGTAATGACCAAGCATAGTTATCTAATTACATCGCCTTAGTTTCTGTGAAATGAGTTGATGTCTTTGTCCAGTTAGAAGATAGGAGTCTCCTGTTTTAAAAGTGTTTTCCAGCTCCCAGCATCAATTCTTGCCAGCTCTCCCTCTGTTATATCCTAGTATGTACTACATTAATGATAGAGGCTGGAAACTAGATTCAGTCTATAAGGAGAATAAATTCATTTTTTAATATTGCAGTTCTGCTAACTTTTTTTTTAAAAGATGTAAAATAATATAGTAAGGGTATTAAAAAACTTTATGGGATTGTGACCCCCTCCTCGCTTTTAGGCTGTTTCCACTTGGTAGTCAGTTATAAGATGATTCTGATATATGTGCAATATGCAAAATGGAGTATCAAAGAGAATTGGAACCAGTGACCTGGAAAAGCTACCTTTAAAGTCAATCTTGGCTCTGTGCCTCATTACCTTTATTTCAGCATATCATGCTAAACCTATGGGTCTTTTCATTTAAATTGTGTGTCATCTTTAAGAGATTTCTGAGTTCCAACTTCAGCCAAATTAATGGAAGTTTGATGTAAGGCAGCTGTTCTGTCTATAATTTACCGTGCTGTCCATAGGTAGGGGAGATGTCTCAGAAAGATAGTGTGATCTTATATGTAATGTGTCCTGCAATAGTTGAGCACAGTGTGGGTTGAGTTTGTATCAGCTCCAGAAAGTCAGGGTGTCTGAGATGCTTCCATTTAAACAAAACAACCAAACAAGCACTTCCAAATTTTTCCATTGCCTGCATGCCAGTTTGTCAGTTTTGTGTGTCTTCTTACACAGGATATGATGTTAATGGTCATTTGGTTCTTTTATTATAAAATGCATTGACCTAGTATTTGGCTGGTGGGTGTAGATATTGATGGAAGTATCATGAGTTCTCTGTTAATATTGTAATAGCTTCAAGCTAGTGTCATAGGGCACTCTATCAACATCATATTGGACCCACGTGTCCTACAGACATGATAGCTTGGTGCAACTCTGCCATATTGTATTAATGTCATTTTCAGTGTTGTAAAAAGTGATATGAGAAGAATTTGTGCAGGCTTAGAATTACAATTTTTAAACAGCATTCTAAGGAATGGTATTCTAACCTTTAAAAGAGCTTCTCCTGAGCCTCTATTTGTATGTACCTAAAATTGCATGAGACTGTGTCTGTGGCTACACTTTGCTAGGGTACAAGTGCGTTAAATGGAATAATACCTGCATAAGTGTTAGAATAGACACTAGCTTAGTCTCCAGTTAGTTTTGCATCTGCAAATTCAGAAACTTATGTTTAAAGCTGATTATATAAAATGTGAGTGCAGATATTTACACCTGAAAAATACAAACGTCAGTACCACAGTGGTCCAGCACTAGGAGATCTTCCCTTGTGCACCAAACTTCAGGGTGTTTTTCCTTAGCTATTACAATGCTAGAAATTATTAGGTTAAATCAATTTTTGGAATCAATTAATATAGATATGTGCTGATGTTAAATCAATTCTTTGAACTGTCCATGCTCATGATGGATTATTTGATTTGGTAAACTTGACAATGTAATTAATAGAATCTTTCATGTTCTAACTTGACTGAAAATTACAAAGGACATTGAAGATTTAAAAAAAGGGAGTTGGAGAATAAAGATGACGGTATCAAGGCTCTCACTTGAACTTGTGGAACAACTAGAATAATTTTCACAAAATCTCTAATATGTTTATATTGCACAAGTGTTTGTGTGTGTGTGTGTGGGGGGATTTAACTGGTACTGTATTGCTGCTATTAAAATATTTATAAGAATTTCATTGTCCACCTAAATCCTAAGATCTTTCAGATGCCCTGGTTCTTTACTTGAATCTTAAGACAAATCTACTTTTTTCTGTTGCAATTGCTAAGGTAGATTGGAACAGGAAAGAGAAGTCTCCCTCTACCAGCCAAAGAAAAGGGTGTCTGAGGGGAAATGCTGCTTACCCAAGCCAGGGAGAACAGGAGAGGTCCTGTCTGCTTTTAGCAGAGGCCCAGCAATACCTTTGCGTGAGTTGGAAGAGGTGCTGGTCTCCTTTGGTAGCATTTTAAAAAGAGAAATGGAAACAACCTCTGCCATCCTAGGTACAATTACGTTTAAAATAAGAGTATAGAAAGGGATCTGAGATACCTGTGAATGTGTGAGGTTACTGTGTACACAAGTAAAAGTGAGTATTTGTCTTACCTATCCAAAGTGTTGAATAGCAGTAGGTGGAAGGGAGAGTGTGTGACACAACAGAGATTTATTTTATTAGCTTTGGAGACTGATCATTTGAAATAGGTAGTTGCTGGTTTGAATCCAATTCAGGTTAATAGTGACTGAAAGTTCTTACCCATCGGATTGCTGTCTAGTGACTTTTTTTAAACCAGTGGGTGATCTTAGTCCAGTTTCTTGTGGACATTTATCAATATCACAAGAACCAACCCACTGCTGGCAATAATTGGTTCCTTTTTTGGCAATTTCGATGGAGAGAACAAGGACTGAATTAGCCTCTCTACAGGTAAGTATTGAGGCACCAATTAATAGGTCTGTATGGAGAAATTTTAAAGGCACTTCTGCTGCCTGCAAAGTTTTAAAAAAAAAGTCTCACAACTGAATGCTATAAAGAATTACATTCAAATTTGCTTTCCCTCTTTTTTTAGAGCAATTCACTCGCAGGAGCAACTTAGAAGGAGATACTGTGTTGGATTTGAACCTGCTCTGAAAAGTTACCTTAATGCTAATGTAGAGATTCTACCTTTGCAAAAGTGTTCTCTGCCACAAATGTCAATAAGTAAGGAAAATTAAGCTATCTCAGAATTTAACTGTGGAGGCTCTTAAATCTCGTCATGTAATGGATAGTACATAAATGACAATATCTGAACTGCTGAGTTGTCTTCAGTGCAAGCTTAATTGCTACATGTAAGATACAGTCAAACTACAAAAAAATCTTTTCTGTGTGTGTCTGTGTTGTTTTATTCATAGTTACAATTTTTTTCTTCATGGATATATAAACTAAATTGACTAAAACTAATCACAGTTGATCAAAGCATCAAGACTTTGAGTTGTCAGACTCAAGTTGCTGTGATGTTTTCCAACTCATTTTCTCTGTCTTGTTAGAGTAAAAATAATCCAAAAGTCTGAGAAGTACTGACCAGCAGTACTGACGAATTTGAGATGGAAGGACAATGGTGTTTTGTTAATTAAACCCTTTAAATCACACATAATTTTTATGTAGTTATAGTGCATTTTAGTACCTTAGGTGTGCATGTCTAAGTTTATCTCTGACAATTACACTCTTGGCCTTCTTGCTGTACTTCAGGACTTCAGGAAAGTCATGTGTATTTAACAGATTTTCAGACTAGATGATCATAATGGTCCATTCTGGCTTTAAAATCTATGAATGTATTAACTTAAACATGACAGTACTGGATTCAGGAATTCTGAAGGACAATGTAGTGCACAGCAAACATGTTTGCATATGGTCATCACAAAATATTTTTGTAACATATCTGACTTGTTTGAGTGTGTTAGACAATGTTGATTCAAACTGATTATTAGGTTCCACATCTGCAAGGACCAAGATTCAGTGTGTGACTTTCTGTCATTGTGTGTGTGTGTGTGTGTGTGTGTGTGTGTGTAATATAAGATGGACAAGAGGAGAGAAAAACTGATGTGTTCTAGCTAGGGCCATGTTCTCTGATTCCTGAATTATTTTTACAGAACTCAGGCATCCCAAAGTACCTCAAGTTTTGTTCTCTGGAGTGTGAACAGTAAATGGCATATTAGTATTGGTAGTCTGCATGACCTGGTGGTTTCCCTGTGCCTTCAGTGGGAAAAGCTGTGCTTCAGCACTTGGCTCTGGAGTTTGGCTGCCATGTGTGTGGAGGGCAGGAAAGGGGCAGGGCCATGGTCTCAAAGCCAACAGGCTTTATATGTACCACCTCTGGCCTGGCCCTCTCTTACTTGAGAGTGTTGGCTGTAGCATAATCATTGTCTTCTGTGAGGGAGCACTACAGGGCAGGGTATTTCTTGTTCTGTCTTCCATGTTCAATGTGTTAGAGCAGTGTTCCCCAACCTTATTACATAGGAGGGTCATATAAACTTAAGCACAAAGTTGTGTGGGGGAAACAGATTATACATACTTCCTTGTGTAAACTAAAATGATGTAAACATGATGACAAAACAATAATGAATCAGCCATTAATATATTGTGTTGAAGCAGGCCGCAAGTCTTATGAAATGCTGTGGTGGGCACTAGAGCAACCATAATTTGGCTCCTCTGGTAGGGTAGTGGTTAATATTACAGTGTATAAGTAGCTGAGTAGCAGCCCACAATAGTTCTATCTATCCATCATTAGGAGTGTATCTCATATATTAATGAATATATCTCACTGTGTTCTTATGAGTTAGGGAAGTATTATCCTTATTTAACTGATGGGGAAACCAAGAAACAAAGAGATTGTGCCTTGCCACTTGGTCACCCAGGAATCTGTAGCAGAGCTGAAAATTCAACCCCAACCACCTTTATCTAGTCTAGTGCCTTAGCTGTATCATCCTTCCTCTGGGAAGAATGGTCTACTTCTCTGAACAGCCTCCCAGTACTCCCTGTACAACCTTCACATGGTAACTTGGGGGTTGGCATCTCCCCATTGAGTTACGTGCCCCAAACAGTTCAAATTCCAGAGTACCTAGATACAGAAACTGGGATTTGGAGCATCTTGCACTCCATTGTGCATGAGCGTGGGCAACACTTCACCAAGGAGGAACCACAAAAGAACCCCCTGTCACAGGCACAAATCCCAGAATGAATCTTTTAAGGTAGCAGTAGGCCAGCCTGAAGTCATGGAGTTGTGGCAAGGAAGAATTGAGCAGAGGGAGAAGGCAGAGATGTCCAGAGGCTTTGATTGGGTAAACAGAGAGAAAAGAAGTTGAGTGGCCAGTTAGCGCATAGGGAGACAACCACTGATTATAAGCCCCCTCCAACAAATCAGTTCCCCACACCTTGCTAGGGACAAGCTGCCTCATGCTTCCTTCCTTCAGGCAAACCATCATGTGTCCTGTGATAAGAATCCTTAACCTGATCCTACCCAGCTGCCAAGACTCGTATAGTTCTGCTTCCGCATAACCTGCCTTCAATGTTTCAGCTGTAGCCCTTAGCTTCTTTTTAGTCAATGTATTGTAAAAAGATACAAACAAAATGAAATCAGCCAAACAAGAAAACTTAATCTTATATATATATTTCAACCCTTGTTTCGGTATTCCTCTTCTCTTCTTATCCTTCCACCTATCTCAATTTTGCCCTGCTCAGCCCCTCTGTACTCACTTAAAATATTTTCCTCTTCAGCCCTATACTGCTTTTGCTTCTGCTGTTCCATCTCTTGCAGTTTCTGAATGTGCCTAACAGTGTCTCTTTATGAAATCATTCATTTTAGAGAACCTCCTAAAGCTCTCTACAAAAAATAAAAATCTGTCCTTAAGCAGATCAGATAAGATTAAATGTTAATATTACTCTTATATTGAAATTTGCAACTGGATTATAGTGACTCTGAGGTGATTTCCGGGAGCAAGAGTTCCCTAGGATTAATGAGAGAACCGCATTAACTCCTCCACCCCATCTGCCAGGATAAAGAAATCTCAGCTCCTGCTGCCAAAGGCTATCATCCTTCTAGAATGTGAGAATACCACGATTTTCCAGGAACCCATTTTAGTCTGTACAGTTTATTATTGCCCAATGCTGGTGACTCTTTAAATATTCACATTTCAGAAGAAAAGCATGTTTTTTTCCTGATACAACACAGCTGTAGCAGGAAAATACCTTTAATTATTCTTTCATGCTGTAATGACTGTTTCATTATTGATAACTGCTTGTTGCACTTTAAATTCTTTTTGATTAGGCTATGAGTTTACTGAAGTGTTTGTAGTAAATATGCTCTTTAGAGACTGCCAGGTGCATCTTCTGTATTTTATTGTGGGCAGTAGAAAGAAGCTCACCAGTTGCCAGGAGAAGATGTCAAATGCCTTGGCAATACATTCAATTCTGTTTCAACTCAAGAATGGTTCACTTCATATTCAAATAATATTTACCCCATTGCTGAATGTCCAGTACATTTGAATATATAATAATTGTGAAGACTCATTTCAGAGAGAAAAAACCATTAGGCGTGCATTGATACGTGAGCAGGTTGGAAGCAAGGTTCTTAGGAGGTTTGAGCCTTGTATAGCACAGAAACTAGGATAGGTTGTATATTACTGAATCCTAATGTTGCTGCACCATTTAGAACATGTCATTTTACGTATTTTGCAGAGACATTTGCTACTGTACCTCCTTCTAAAGCATAATAAGTAATAGTTCAGGACAGGGAAAGAGTCTCTTAGGTGTTACGCTTCTGAAAGAAAAATCTTTTCGTTCTATTATATATTCTAACTTCTGCATTTTTCTTGCAACAATATGTTCATAGTTGCAATTTCATAAAGGAGGAGAGAGAATGAGAGAAAATACAGTAGATAGCTCTATGTTGCTATATAATTTATTTCCATTTAAGAGAGATTGGGCTATAACTTGCAGGAGGCAGAGAACTGAGGTCACTGTTTTCTGTGCAGAAATGAATTGTACAGTATTATATACTGATGCCCACTATTGTGCAATTGTAACTACTACTTACTGAACCAGCTGCTATATTGTTTATTTTGTCATTTTGGTGTAAATTGAGAGTTGCTTGAAGGCAAAATTTCTAATATTTTGAGTCAAGATACAGTAAAAACAAAACAGAAGATTATAGGCCAAACTTTTAAGCCCTTGAAGGCCCTCATGCCCTGGGGAAAACACTCATGCAATTTCATGGTTCCATGTGTGCGCAACTATAGCAGTTGAGGGTGCAAATCTCATGTTGCATGCTTAATTGACCTTATAAGTAAGTAAAAATTTAATTGCCTGTTGAAATGCCTGTTTTACCCAGAGTTATAGTAACTGTGCCAAAACTTACTGATGCAAATAAGCTTTTGGTTTTTAAAATTTGCCCTATGTCTCAGATCTAGAACAGGCTGGAAAATGGGTATTTTTCCCATGGAAATTTTCACTAGAAAAAAATCCTCGTTTGAAATTTTTCCCTTTGTGGAAAATATGATATTCCATGGGAAAACTAGAAAAAATTAACAAAATATGGAAAAATCTGCTTTTCCCCTACTTTGTTAGTGTTTTCCAGCCATTATCATTTGAAAATCGGTAAGAACATGTGAAAAGTGGGGTTTTTCCTCTTTTTCAAGCACACTATTTTCCAACTGAAGAAAAGTCATGGTTAACTTTATGTTAAAGTCTCTGACTTAAAGTGAGCAATTGAGAAAAAGTGCTACTTCTAAAAGTGAGACTGTACGTACCAGTCAAAGTGAGACTTTCATTTTCAAGTTTTTAGTTAATACTTAAAGATGCACATTTTGCTTTTTCTCCCCTTTTAACTTAAGCCCCCCCCACTTTTCCAGGGGCAAAAAACAGAACCTTTGAAATTGAAGTGAAACAGGAGTACGTGTGTTTGAGAGTGGACTTGATGTTCCTATCACTGCCAGGATGAAGATCCTTTCTTAGTTATCTGTTTGTTGCATTTCCACCAACATGGAGCCCTTGTTTCTTAGCAAAAGAGCATGTAATTGAGCACAGTGTGGTGCTTGCTCTTTGATTTATACTGTTCACTGATACACATACCATGCCACTTTATATATAATGATACAGAATGTTAGCTATGGCTTAGGAATGTTTAGTACAGTTCATTGCAGGAGTGAGGAGTGCAAAGGTAGCTTTTAGCTACCATTGTGCTTTACAAATCCTGGGCTTATCCACACCAGACCTGTTCCCCATAACAATTTACAGCAACTTGACAATTGCTGTAAGTTGTGCTGGCTGCCAACAGTCCAAAGGTGGCATTAAACTAGCCTGGGATGCTGGGGTAGAGTGATTACCTGTCCATGTTTCTTTTCCCTTGTTTGTGCCCTCACACTGGCCACAGATAGGGGGATGGTATAAGAGCGCTACAATGGTTCTGCATTACCCAAGCACCCCGTAACGAGGGAGGATCATCTGCTGGCCAGTTATGCCATCTTTGACAGCTTTTGTCAAAGGAGTGGTGTGATGCTTCCCTAATGTACTATCTAAAGGTGGATTCTTTACCAGGCCTGGCAGAAAGGAGAGCATGAAATACCCTAGGTATAATACTTAGAGTTTATAACTGGTCAGCATAGTAGTTCATTCCTAGCTCTGTCCCTGGGGGCAGTATCTGGGATACCTCTTTTAGTCCATCTTTTTTCTTGGAGAACAATTAAGGGCTGGTCCATAGACAATGCAGACCATTCAGCTTCGTTTGTGGTTTTATTGGGATTCTTCCTGTGATGTTGTCTGGTTGTCTAGCTCTACCAGTTGCATTGTACCTCTTGCTGCAGACTGCTCTCCCTATATCTTGCTGCTGAATTCTCTGCCAGCACAGCCCACTTCCTGGCTCAGCACTTATGTCATAGAATCATAGAAGATTGGGGTTGGATGAGACCTCAGAAGGTCAGCTAGTCCAACCCCCTGCTCAAAGCAGGACCAACACCAACTAAATCATCCCAGCCAGGGCTTTGTCAAGCTGGGCCTTAAAAACCTCAAGGATGGAGATTCTCACTTCATGGCTCAGCTCTTGATTTCAGACTTCTCTGGTTTTCCCTCTGGAGCAAGTTTCAACGCTGCTCTCTCTAGCCTGCTGCTTTCACTGCCACTCAGTTGCCTGCTCTCTCAAGTTTGTGTGTGTATTGTGCGTTTGTATATTGTGTGTATGAATACAACATGAAAGAAATCACATCTGTTAAAATGCACAGTATTTTTAACCTCGCTAGTGTTTGTATTAAACCCACATAACCTACTAACTTACTGTATGGAGTATGGCAGCACATCTTTATAAATGGGAAAGAAACCCTCACAAGAGGAAATAAATCATATGCCTAAAACGGTGCTTTTTAAAATCATATTAGAAATGATCGTGTCTGTTTATCTTAAAAAGGAAATGGTTGAGCTCAGACATGCACAGGGAAGCTTGTTTTCATCTGCTTGTTTCCTCCCCAAATTTCCTTTAAAGAATACTTACCCAAATTGTGTTGCTCCTCCATATCTGTGTTGCAATCATTCCCTGGCAACTGAAGCAACTGCTGTTTTGTATCTCTTCTCCAGATTTGGATTTTCTAACTGAAAGTGGAATGGGAAACTTCAAAAAACAATTTAAAATCAGCGAAGTTCTAAATGCCAACTAAGTACACAGTCAAGGTGGGTGGGATAATATCTTTCATTGGCCCAACTTCTGTTGGTGAGAGAGAGAAACTTTTGAGATTACACAGAGCTCTTCTTCAGGTCTGGGAAACGTACTCAGAGTGTCACAACTGAGTGAAAGATGGAACAGATTTTTTTTAGCATAAGTAGTTAACACAATTGGTCCCTTGAAATATGTTAACTGCTTTATGCTACACAATCTCTTCCACCTTGTATTTAGCTGTGGCCCCCTCAAGGATTGAACTCACAACCCTGGGTTTAGCAGGCCAATGCTCAAACCACTGAGCTATCCCTCCTCCCCTTTTTTTGTATTTGAAGTTATGAATATTGGCAATGTACTCATATCTCAGTGTGTTTGATTCTAAGTAGCCTCAGTGAAGCATTTGGTCAGCTTCTTGAGAAAAGACTATTCTCAGTAAGTGCCCAGTCAAGAAACACGTAGCTGAATCATTCATGGACATATGACTTGCCCAGGTGGTTAGAAACTCCATTTTGTTCCTGTGATTTTGCACAGAAGAACAAAGGGGTATCCGCCCACAAGAGAGAGAATATAAAAGTTCCTGGAAGTCTCTCTGCTTTGTCTTCAGCTGGCTGAAGAGATGGCCTCTCCACCCCAAAGGGATGCCTGAAAGAAACTGGGACAAAGGACTGTAACTATGGGGGTGTGAGTGATTGCTGGACCCAGGCCATAAGCCACAAGGTTGGTCTGAAATGGATTTGGCCGAGACTAGGAGGGAGTCTAGTCTGTGAAAGAAGCTTATTGGGACATCTCTGAGGGTGAGATTTACCTGTTTTCAGTTTCCTACTGTATTAGGCTTAGACTTGCGTGTTTTGTTTTATTTTGCTTGGTAACTTACTTTGTTCTTTCTGTTATTACTTGGAACCACTTACATCCTACTTTTTATACTTAATAAAATCACTTTACTTACTCTGGGTTAATTAATAAGCAAGTTAATACCCGGGCAAGCAAACAGCTGTGCATCTCTCTCTCTCAGTTTTATAGAGGGAAGACAATGTATAAGTTTATCCTGTATACAGAATAAAATGAATTCATTTGGGGTTTAGGCTCCCAGAAAGACTGAATACTGGGTGCTGGGAAAGTCCCTGTTAACTGAGAAACCCCTGGGGTAATTGAATCTTTAAGTTTTTGTGCACTGCAGGGGTGTGAGACCCAACCTCTTGGTCTCTGCTGTGGCTGACTGGCGTGTCTAACTCAGCAAGACGGGAGTGGAGGGAAGCCTTCTCTGGTTGGGGGGTTTGCTCTCAGTGGTATCCCAGCACATCTGGTGACAGTCTTTAGGGAGCATCTGTGACTGAACCTGTCACAGTTGTCTTCTGAACCGTGGCCCTATAATATAGGGAAACTGAAATAAATATATAAGAGGTGGTTATTTTTGTTCTTTAGTGACTCCTGTTACTTCATAAATGGTTATTCAAAGACATATTTCTCCCCATATCACTTACATATTCATGCAAAGATTTGCTGTCCTCTCCCCTAGCAATTTGTTTGCTAATCATTTAAAATGTACCATTTACAGGCAGAAGCTTCTTTTCAGATACCAAAAGAAATATTACTATTAAAGGAATTTTGCATAGGAAAGAAATAAATCAAATATTCAAATATCTCAGACAATATATTTTGTGTAGGATGTGTTCCTTTTTATTCCCTCACATCACTGTGTTGTATTTGTGGAGTGACTTTAACTTCCTTGGATAGGTTGTCTAGCCATGAGAAGACACATGAAAGCCTTTTATTGAGTGTGGGCAAAGACTCTGCAAGAGACTACTGCATTTAAAGTATCACAGACTTCTGTTTTTCTTTACCCCATAATTCTTTCACATGGTAGACAATTTATTTCAAAGGCGTTAGCTGACCAAGTGGTTTATACAGAATGCTTCATTCAGATCATACCACAGTGTCAGGTACTTTTGGAAAAGTTCCAGCTCTGGAGAAGAGCAAGCACAGCTTTATTTAAAGACACTGATTCCACCACTTATTTAGGGAAAAGCCATTCAAACTATTTGTGGAGACAAACCCCCATTAGTGAAAGTAGATATGCTTAACATAATTAAAATGACAATATTCCCTAAAGTACTTTATTTACTATGAGTACTCCCCCTCATTCTATCCAAGATGGAGGTATTTGACTTGGAGGGCTTGTTTTCTCACTTAATCTGGCATGGTGGATGCCCACACATGTGCCTATACAATTTTAAGAGGTCTAAAATGAAGGCAGCCCTTACGTTTCTCTGTGTCAAACATTATAATATTTTATGTCAAGTTAGTTTCATGAAAGACTAGCTGAGTGAGATGGGAGATTACATTTCACTATACATTGAAGAGGGGTTGGCTTCTCTAGGCCTGATTATTCCATTGTCTTTCTTACTGGCCACACATATACTCAAACAAATAATCTCTTATCTTTTAATCAGGATCCTTATATGCACTTGAAGATTGAAGATGTAATTTGATGGCTGAGACTTTGGATTTCTCACCTGCTTATATTAATTGTACATTTCCTCCAACCTGGCTAGCCCTATTTTTGAATCCTGGAGGGATTCAATATATTAACAGTTATTTTACTATGTATTTGCATTTGTAGAGGGATGTTCAGCGTATCTCTAATCTTCCCTATGCTAATTTTGTTGCTTTTTCAGAGCTTTAATATTTTTTCAAAATTCTGTTGAACTAAAAACTTTAGTGGAAGTAATCTTCAGTATGACTGGTCTGATTAGACTTTATCTCCTATATAAACAATTATATATTTCTCTTTATGCCTCTGAGGGAGTGAATCAGAAACGCCTGGGAGATATCATGCAGAGAACAAATTACTGGTGGCGTAGGGTGTAAGGTCTCATTGAATAATCATGAAATTCCTGACACAACAGATACACAGGGATTTCAATATAAAATAGCTGATAGATTATATATCAGACCACCTTGCCATACCTAGGCCTCAATTCTGTGTTGTGATGTGCACAGGTGGACAGCTGCACTCACCCGGAGACCCACTGAAGACCACTGAAGTCAACAAGGTTCTGCATATGCACAGCAGTCCACCAACAGATATCACAGTGTAAGAATGAGGCCTAGGGATGTTATGGGATCTAGTCCATTCTGTTTCATGTGCAAGGAGGCCTTCACTGACTGACCAAAAACACTGGTGGAGATGAAAGACTGTTTCATGAGGCAAGGAGGCCTTGCCTGAACTGTCTTCTACAGAAGACAAAAAATATCCTGAGTCTAGTGTGGGAGATTTTCTGTCGTTTAGTTGTGAAATAGTGGTGGTATTTTCCTTTTGAAATCTCTTAGGAGAACACAGTAAATGATACTGGAGGGACAGGAGGATTGGAGAGTGTTAATAGGGAATAAAAGGCTGGCCTTCATAGATGTGCAGATAAATGAAGTGGGTATATGTGGAAATTTATATTTTTGTTCTGTTCATTTAATTTGTGGGACTAGGGGGATAGATGTGGGGGAAATTAAATGTTGATGCTTCAGTGTTGGTTTGCTGTGGCTGTCACTGTGAATCAATAAAATTTACTTTAAGGAAAAAAGATAATTCTGATGGCAAGGAGCCCTGGGCTTCTTTGTAAATCACAGTATCTCAGGAACTAAAGCAATCTTCAACTGTATACTTTTTGTTCTGTTTTTTACAGATGTGAGCTCTCTTAAAGTAACTGGCTTATGGCTTCACTTCTCTCACGCAGTCACATATATTCTTCTTCTGTTTGTTATTGTGAGACTCTCAGGATTTTTTCCACTTGTATCTGTGTTGCAAAGAGGATTTCCAAGATTCTGGTGACCATGGGAATCCTATTCCATAGTCCTGTCTGTGCTCTCATGGGTCGTGCTGCTGTTTTCCAGTGCGATTCTGACCGTTTCAAAGTAGACCTCTTCTTCTCCCCGTCCCCCAGAATAGCAGCTTCTTCTCTTTGAAATTAATACAACAATTTACATTTCATATTCTTGAGCAGACAAGGACATCAAAAGTTTTCCTTTTCCAATAGCCTTCCAATGGAGCCGTGCTGTCAGGGAGCTGGGGGAGTATTGGATTGGGAGAAGGGAGGACTTGTTCTCTCATTTTAAATGGAGTGGCAGATTCCTGTACAAGCACAGGATCTAAAATAGAGAGTCTTTTTGGTTTGTTGTGTTACTTTATGTTTATACATGTTATTTCTTGATTTTTGTAAGGCTTTTGTCACATTCCCTCCTGACATTTTTATAACCTAGGGAAATGTGGTCTAGATGAAATTATTATAAGGTGGTTGCACAATTGGGGAGTGAGGGGGGATAGCTCAGTGGTTTGAGCATTGGCCTACTAAACCCAGGGTTGTGAGTTCAATCCTTGAAGAGGCCACTTAGGGATCTGGGGCAAAAATTGGTCCTGCTAGTGAAGGCAGGGGACTGGACTCAATGACCTGTCAAGGTCCCTTCCAGTTCTAGGAGATTGGTATATCTCCAATTATTACCTTTAACTGGTTGAAAGATGTTCTCAAAACTAGTTATCAGTGGTTCACTGTCAAACTGGGAAGCTGTATATAGTTGGATCCTGCAGGTCAGTCCTGGGTCTCATACTATTTTATATTTTCATTAATAACATGGATAATGGAGAGGAGAGTAAGCTTATAAAATCTGTGAATGACACAGGGGTTGCAAGGACTTGGGAAGACAGGATTAATAGTCAAATTGACCGTGACATATTGGAGAATTGGTCTGAATTCAACACGATGAAATTTAATAACGATAAGTGTGAAATACTTCACTTAGGAAGGAAAAATCAAATGCACAACTACAAAATGGGGAATAACTGGCTAGATGATAGTACTCCTGAAAGAATCTAGTGGTTATAGTGGATCACAAATTGAATACGAGTTAACAAGGCTTCCAAGGGAGGTTGTGGAATCCCTTTCATTGAAGGTTTTTAAGAACAGGTTGGACTGGCCCAGGTATACTTGAGTCTGCCTCAGCTCAGGGGGCTGGACTGGCTGACCTCTCAAGGTCCTGTCCCGTTTCCCCCCCCCCGCAGCCCTACATGTCTGTGATTCAGTGTTAGCTGCATTTCATATGGGATTTGCTGTGGTTAGCCTTCCCAGACCTGATTATCCAATTGTCTTTCTAGCCAAATATGTAAATCCCTAAGCATATCAAATCAACACTTTTAACCAGGGCTCTTATGTGAACTTGAATATGCTTATGTAATAACTTTATGGGGACAGAGCAATGGGGAGACATGGGGCTTTTGTGGATCTCCCAGGCTTGGGTGTGAGCCCTGGACCCGCATCTCTGTGTGTAGCCTGCTTTTAGAGTGGTATATCTATGTTGTTTAACATGCAACTATAATTTGAATGTGATTCTTAATGCTGAGGGCAGAAGTGCTGACTGATTGTCCCAACAGATGAGAATGGTTGAGTGAAAAAGAGAGAACGGGGTCTCAACTGGTCCAGAGAGACCCAAGGCCTCAGAACTAAACTTTGGAGTGGTTGTGGTGCTGCCACAGACAGCAGACATGTATATTGATATCTTAAGTGAAGATCACACACAATGTCTAAACAAATGTTTGATCTCTGGTTTCCAAAATCCTGTAACCAAAAACTAATTACACAAAGGATAGATTTTCACGGGCACTTTAACATAACCTAGGAGAACGAACAGACAGAGAAAGGAGGACTGCAGCAACTGACAAGGACAGCATAAAATGAGCTCTTTGACCTTACTGCTTAGATATTAATGTGCTACAGAAAAACATACAATAGGTGGACATTAGAGGTGCCGGCATATGAAAGACATCCATTAACAATTTCCAGAAATTAAAAAGCTTTCAGGAAAGATTTCCAAAGGCACAAATGGGAGTTAGGCTTCAATTTCCATGGATTTTCAATGGGAGCAGGAGGCCTAACTGCCGTTTGTGCCTTTGGAAATTTCCACCTTCTTTTTTTGCTTATTTGAGCTGAAAATGAAACATCCACCTTTCAAGGGAAATTTGAAGCTGAGGATCAGGTAGAAGAAAGGATGCTAGAGCATTTGTGAAAGCCTCTAATTAGAGAAACAAAGAGTAAAGCAGTTGTTTAGTGGAAAGGTACAAAGGAAGAAAGCATATTTTGACAGAAATCCCAACATTTTAAGCCTTCCACAGCTGTTTCAAATTATATGTAGTATCATTTGCTTGAGTTCTATATGTAGAATCTCCTAAAAACTATATTGTTATCCTCATCAAAGCTCTGCTGGAAAAAATATATAAACTATTATTGTTGAGCTATTATTGCATTCTTCTCCATGTCAAAAGTGCCTCTTTCTGTGCAGTGAACCACCCACCTGGAAATTGGTAAAAAAGCAGGAGGACCTTTCTGAAAACCAGATGCTGCATCTGAGATTAGCTGTTCTGGAAAAATAAATGACGAAGAAGAATATTGTAACTAGGGGCAGCTCCAGGCCCCAGCACGCCAAGTGTGTGCTTGGGGCGGCATGCCACGGGGGGCGCTCTGCCGGTCGCTGGGAGGGCGGCAGGCAGCTCTGGTGGACCTCCCGCAGGCATCCCTGCGGAGGGTCTGCTGGTCCCGTGGCTCCGGTGGACCAGGCACGTCTGCGGGAGGTCCACCAGAGCCGCGGGACCGGCGACCGGCAGAGCGCCCCCCGCGGCGTGCCGCCGTGCTTGTAACCATGAAAAATGTGCCTAAGAATCAGGGGAAAGAAATGGAGAACAACTCTTGGTGCACATATTGAGGTTGTTGTAAGGTCTTACTCAATGTCATATTATTTTGACAATTAAAAATGAAAGATATGTAATAGTAAAGTGAAAACCAGAAATATCCTTTTCATAATTTTGGAACAACCACTCATATCCTGAAGAAGGGTGTAGCTAGTAAGGTAAATTAGTTGATTTCAAATGAGAGACAGTTTTGTAACATTTATTTTTTCACTGATTTTTTAATCCCTTTTCCAAGATAACTTCCAAAGTGCTAGTTGTTCAGCATTGTCAATATTGAACAACAGAATGACATGGTTAGTTCTTTAACACTGTTTCCCCTCCCCCCCGGAAATATTTATTTTCTGGGAAGCAAAGATGTATTTACTTTTGTCCTCAACTGTATGCTCCAGTTTAACTGAAAAAAAAGAGGAAAGGGAACAAAAGTTCACTGAGATTAACAATTGCCAAACTGATGCAAACACTCTGTCCACACTGATATAAAAAAACTTCCTGGGACTTCTAAATTTAGAGTAACAACTTTTCAAATACAAAAACTTTATGCTATAAAATGTAAAACATACAAAAGTGTAATTTCAAGGTAATTGCTAGCCTCCGTTTGCCGGAACGGGCAGCAGGGGACGGATGACTTGATGATTAACTGTTCTGTTCATTCCCTCTAAAGCACCTACCTTTGGCCATTGTTGGAAGACGGTATACTGGGCTAGATGGATCATTGGTCTGACCCAATATGGCGATTCTTATGTTCTTATAAATACAGTATGAAATATATGATATGTAACTGATATATTAATCAAATTGTTTAGTTTCTGGAAATCTCCATAAACTACTAAACAAAAAGTCATAGCTGTGTAACAAAATCATCGGTAGCAAATTGATACATTGTGGAATACAAAATATACATCAATAATATATATAGAACCATCCCTACCATCAGCAGCAAATACACACCAGTGGGAAAAGATTCTGTCTTGGAATTCTATTAATAAATTCTTTTTAAGTGCTAGCTACTATTATGGTCCCGCTGTCCCTAGAGCTCCTTGATCAAATTACTGCTTTGGATTATAGAATTTACATTTACTGTTGGGTGCACTTAAGTTTATTTTGGTTCTGGACATTGCCTGTTGTAGGGATCTACCACTTTTTAAGTATAAGGAGTTATTGCTGAAATCTATAATATCTCTAAAAACTGGAATGAGCTGTGCAAGCACACCCATTGTAATATGGCCTGATTTTCAAAGGTACTGAGCACCTACAGCTGTCGTTGTCCTCAGTGGGATTTGTGGATGTTCAACACATCTGAAAACGAGGTCACTAATGTATGTTGAACAGGATTCCCTTTGTGATCACAGATAATTTTGAGTGTTTTTCGGTAAAATTATGAAAGTTGCTGAGTCCCTGCAACTTCCTTTGTCTTCATAAAAGCCTATCAGGGACTCTTATTCAGCTGGTGCTTCTGTCACCCAGCCAATGTGTCCTTTTCTCACAGAGCCATATTGGAGCCCTAAGAATTCTACTTTCTCAGTCACTTCTGTTGTAACTGAGAGGCTGAAAGTCTGACTGCTTCTGTAAATCACATTGGTTCCCCTTTAGTTGCTGTTTACTGCTGCTCTTCTATTTTTCCTTTACAAATGCTACTTTGCCTGCCAAAATGAATTTATCATGCTTAGGGAAGATTCTTTGTATTTACCACTTCTTTATATACACAATATATTTTTCTTAAAAGTCAAGAGCTGGCATTATTCCCATCCTCTTCTCTCATGCTATTGAATTGCTTCTCCTGGATAATGTGATATTAGTAGTGACTAAAACTTTCAAACTTGGGTGTCTAAATTTAGGTTCCGACATCCATACTTAGAAACCAATTTTCAGAGGTGCCAAGTAACCCTATTAATTGGAGCTCCTGATACCGAGCAACTCTGAACACTAAGTCATTTTGCTCTGATATCAGAAAAAAATGTTGTTTTCCCCCACCCCCCCCCAAGGTTTTTTCAAGGTTGCTGAGAACCTGGAGCTCATGTTAACTTCAAGGAGTTCTGGGATTTCTCTGGACCTCTGAAAATCAGCTTCTTTTTGGTTTCTAAATATGGATTTGGGAGCCTAACATTAGGCATGGATGTTTCAATATTTTTGGCCACAGCTGTTACACCAATAAAAAATAGAACATGTAGCCACTCTCACTGTCTGAGAGATAAGCAACTTGAGTTCAGCCGGACTCTTCAGTGATGCAGTTCCCCTGCCCAGAGTCAATAGTCATAAGTGAGTTACAGATGTGTGAAGGTTTAGTATGTATTGTTATGGTGTACAAAGGGAGGAATGAATAATGTGTTGTTTATTGCCCACGCATCCCTTCCAGGATTTCCCAAACATCAAATTTGCCAACTTTCTGTTTGTGGTTTTCTGATCCAGGCAGGAAACTCCCAAATGAAGGCTTTGTAGCTAACTATCAAGAATCCTGTTCCTGCTGTATTGGGGAGTCTTATAACATACAATTCTGTGAATACACTGTAGATATTTAGTCTCTTGGCAACTGGAAGTGAGTAGGCAGTAGAATAGTGCAAATAATGGATGTTTTGCTATATTAACTATTTTAAAAACTTGGGGAGAAATCTTTTGTTTGACCCAAAATGAAATGCTTAATTTAGTTTTTGGTTTTTTTTATAATTTAAAATTTGTATTAAAAAAGGATATTTCTAAATGAGAAGTCACTTCTAACTGAAAAATTGGAAAGTTTAATTTTGAAAATGTTGAAACTTTTTTTGACAACAAGAACTGAATGAAACCAACACAAATTTACAAAATATTTTGGTGTTGCCCAATCTGTATTTTTTGTCGAAGAAAGTTTCAGCCCAAAAAATTCACCTAGCCCTCCTAGTCAGTCTAGTCTACTCACCGTGTGTATTTCCAGCTAAAATCTACATTAAACTGAATTGAAGGTCGAGTACATATGAGTAATTTAAAAGTAAAAACATTTCCCTTTGTGTCACTTATTCACATGTAAGGGTCTAATGAGGCCAGGGCTAAGTTTATTTAACCTGGTCATTGATTTAGTCATTCATTAATATGTTGAAATAGCATAGCTGAGGTCAGTAAAGTAGTAATTTGTATAATAGCTTTCCGGATTCTTTTTAAGGAAAAGGAAGACTTAGGAGTTTGTTGCTTTTGTACTTCGACCTATGCAGACAGGATGCAAATAATCTGTAAAATTGACTTCTAACAATAAGTAAATAATCAAATCAATCATTTCTGCAACTTCATTTTTTTTATGTTGAAATGAATGTTATATTCTGTCTAAGACTACAGCTTCAATCAGCTGTGAGAGAGCTTACTTTGTCAGGCCCCTTGAGAATGCAGTAATGCATTCAGAGATGACTGTACCTCACTAAAGAACTTTTGTAAGGGCAGAATTAGGGCAAACACACAGGAAAAAGGCACAACCTGGACGATGTCTTTATGTTCCCAGACAATTGTTCTGCTCATAAAATTCCACCTCTTATGTTCAGAGCTATTAGAATGTGTGGAAGACACAGTGATCTTAAATTCTGTAGTGCCCATCTTTAAAAAGGGAAGGAGGAGGATGCAGATGACACTAAACTGGGAGGAGTGGTTGATATGCTGGAGGGTAGGGATAGGATACAGAGGGACCTAGACAAATTAGAGGATTGGGCCAAAAGAAATATGATGAGGTTCAACAAGGACAAGTGCAGAGTCCTGCACTTAGGACAGAAGAATCCCATGCACTGCTACAGACTAGGGACCGAATGGCTGGGCAGCAGTTCTGCAGAAAAGGACCTAGGGGTTACGGTGGACGAAAAGTTGAATATGAGTCAGCAGTGTGCCCTTGTTGCCAAGAAGGGTAATGGCATTTTGGGTTGTATAAGTAGGGGCATTTCCAGCAGATCGAGGGATGTGATCATTCCCCTCTATTCAGCACTGGTGAGGCCTCATTTGGAGTACTGTGTCCAGTTTTGGGCCCCACACCACAAGAAGGATGTGGATAAATTGGAGAGAGTCCAGCGGAGGGCAACAAAAATGATTAGGGGGCTGGAGCACATGACTTATGAGGAGAGGCTGAAGGAACTGGGATTGTTTAGTCTGCAGAAGAGAAGAATGAGGGGGGATTTGATAGCTGCTTTCAACTACCTGAAAGGGGGTTCCAAAGAGGATGGATCTAGACTGTTCTCAGTGGTAGAAGATGACAGAACAAGGAGTAATGGTCTCAAGTTGCAGAGGGGGAGGTTTAGGTTGGACATTAGGAAAAACTTTTTCACTAGTAGGGTGGTGAAGAACTGGAATGGGTTACCTAGGGAGGTGGTGGAATCTCCTTCCTTTGAGGTTTTTAAGGTCAGGCTTGACAAAGCCCTGGCTGGGATGATTTAGTTGGGTTTGGTCCTGCTTTGAGCAGGGGGTTGGACTAGATGACCTCCTGAGGTCCCTTCCAACCCTGAGATTCTATGATTCTATGAAAACTCCTTGAAGCTTTTAAAATATCTGATCTATAACCAGATTCCAGGACAGTGTGCTTTCCTCTTTAATTCAAAACAAATACATGGAGTTTCCATACAAAGGGCTGTGAGATAAATTAAGGCACTGAGATGCAGATCAGTTAACTATGCCTGGAGGCTATGTTACACCTCTCTGCTGGACCACAGCCAAATGAAACATAATAGTAATGCGAGTAAAAGTCTGATATCCAGCTTCTGATATACTAAAAGATGTAGCACTGATATACAAGAGGTGATCTTGGGTTCCTGGAAACTCTTTATTAAAATTCAGCCACACAATGGAGAAGAAGGTTGGAATGATTTATCTGCCTCTGTCAGAGTTCACATCCTTTTGGGATACTGCTAAATTGTCCTTTCCAGAGATTAATTGTCTTTGTTGATCACCAAAGTACTTCCGAAAGTTGTTTTTTTTTGTTTGTTTTTCTAATGAAGAAGATTGTAGTAAACATCAAAAGATGTTTCTAAAGATTGCCATGGAAAGGAAATTCTCACATCCCTTCAAGGTCTTTTTGTGAATCTACTGCTTTAAAATGTGTCTTGCATACTGTACTACACTTTCAGTATACTCACTGAGCCAAGGAGCTTTGCTGCTTTACACCAGGTTCTATTCTAACTATGGTGGTGCCCATTACTTTGGTTATGATTAAGAGAAAGCATATTTGTACAAGGGGGAAAAGTAGATTCCCTGTCCTTTCATACTTTTTCTCTGCATGTACTTGGTCTTTTTGAAATTGGAGTTTATCATAGATTAAGGGGAGAAATTTTGTGGGAGCAACTTGTTAAAATATTGTCAGCACAGGACTGGGAAGCAGAGCCAGAAACTCATGGCAGGAAAGACTCACCACAAACAGGGCCGCCCAGCGGCGGGGGGGGGGGGGGGAGGGGAAGGGGGAAGTGGGGCAATTTGCCCCAGGCCCTGCAGGGGCCCCCATGAGAATATAGTATTCTATAGTATTGCAACTTTTTTTTATGGAAGGGACCCCCAAAATTGCTTTGCCCCAGGCCCCCTGAATCCTCTGGGCAGCCCTGACCACAAAACCCTCTTCCCACCTGTGAGCATTAATTTATCTGTGTCAGTTAGTTAGAGTGATCAGGCTTGTGACTAACTCTCCAGAGATGCATCTTAGATGGACTTGAAATAACTTCCTCCAAATTTAGAGTGGGAGAGAGAAATAAATAATGAAAGGGACTTCCTATGTGCAGTGTATATCCAGCATATTTCCTCTGTTTTTTGATACAGTATGTGGCAATTACTGCTAAAGTATTTTGAGATTGACTGTCTACAGAAAATGACTGTGGGGTGGGACCTAGTTATAGCACAATACTCCCCCAACACAGTTAAAGCATGGTCCAGTCTTGATTTGTAGGCACGATAAACCTGCATTGTAACCATGTTCTCTTCAACCATGCGAAGTTGAACTCTGTAGCTCAATTCAGCAATATCATTAAAACACAGTTTGGCCTGTGTATGCTACAAGAATGAACCATGTTTTAACCATTCCAGGGGGCTATCATGTTGAAACAAGGTCCCTACACGCTGTAATCTTTATAGTGTAGATTAAACTTTTATCATAGCTTTGTTAAATTCTTGTTTCACTTGTCTGACAGTGTATAGATATCAAGTGATCATGTTCAAGTGATCACTATTAGACACATCTTTATCTTTTGCCAAATTACTGTTACTGCAGCTTTTGCTGTTTAATTTATGCAGCACTTCACAAACCATGTTTATCAATTGCAAACAAATTTTAAAGATGCTTCTGGTGACCATTGTACATTGACACCTTTTCTTAACTTGCACTTAACAACTTAAATTGTTTGCTCAAGCATCATTGTTGGAAATGAGAAGGAACCACATGTGTGTCCAGTGGCAGAATACAATTCTTAAGGCTTGTTCCCCAAAAAGGCTGTATATGCAGTGGATGCAGGCTCGAGAGAACTCACATAGGGAGAGGCTGCAACTCCAGTGCACCACTGAGCAGCGATTCATGGAAGTTGTTTCCATGGCTGGACAGAGTGGGTGATTGGAGATTGAGGAAGGGTTTTGGCCCTGTGTCAGCCCTGCATGTGTACACGTGTGTGTGCATGCACACGTGAACATGCAGTGGTATTAACTGCTATTACAGGTCACAGGTTCATCTTTACGCATGGTGTGTAAAGCTGAGTAGAATGTATGGAAGGGAGGATGCAGTTTATCACGCTCCACAGTGATCACTTGTAGAAGGTCAACTTTCTTGGGCTTTGTTCCAGGGTCCTGAATTTGACCATGAGACTGCGTGTATGTAGTTTCAGTCTGCTAATATTTGACATGGCTGAGTTATTTTATAGCCACTGTGCACTGATACTTCAATATATAGGGACAACATTATTTTAACATTGCTCCCTCTGTGTCCTTTCCCCCAGTATATTGTCCATGTTTAATGTAATGAGTGTTATGAAGAGGCTTTCTATTATTAGGAAACTTGATTTTTTGGAAGAATTTCTTGCCTCTGTGCTGTCTTATGGATTCCCGTATAAAGAATCTGTTCACTTCTGGAGATTGCTGTTAGGCCAGATATTTATAAGAGCTATATACTGAATAATCCAGCTCTATAGTACTAATTTCAGTCAGATATAAAATATTCAGTCAGTGATGAATAATCTGCCCAGAAACGGTGCACTGGTACTCTTTGTCAATTTAGAATACAAAAATGGACCATTTTAACCAGAACACTTCAGAAAAATAAATCTTAAAAACATTGAATATGCACAAGAAATACAATAAAATTGAAAGGATACATAAGAGACTGCTATATCTGACTCTCTATATGGCTCTTTGAACTTACAGCCTTCTCCCTTCCCCTTAGGTTTCTCTTGTAACTGCCTGATTTACCAAGGTATTGTGATCTTGCTATTAAAAAGAAGTTTTTCTAATTTTAGATAAATAAGATATATGCAAATAGTAAAGGGTCTAACTTTATATTACATTCTATTTTTTTCCCCCATGGTTTTTTAAAAAGCTTTATATAGCAACATGCAATCATCAGGAGAAATTACATTTACTGATTATTATTTGACAAGAAGTTCATGTCTTTAATTTCAGAAACTGACAGCTGACCTCAGGCCAAATAGTAAAACATTTCAGAGAACAAACTGGCAGATACACTAGCGTCCCTTTTAAGGCCTTCAGCCTAGCTTCCAGTTAATATATTTTGGAAAATCTGAAATCAGTAAATTCTTTTTAAAAGGTTTCTGATTTTTTTTTTAACAGAAGCTCCATAACCTACTCCTACCTCCTCACATGATGAAGCAGGGAAAGCAATGCTGCAGGCAACCTAGGATAGCAGGAAATATGTGAAAAGGTCAGCCTCCTCCTTCCCATGATGTTTTAAGTAATGTTCAACACCACACGTAATATCTTATGATCAATACAGTGTAAATAAACTGCTAATTAATTCAGTTACTGGATTTGAGCAAAGTTTTCACAATTTGAGGTTATCCGTTCCATCCCTTTTACAAAGACTTCAATTATATTGAGATCATATAGCATTTCATGTTGATAATATTACAAACCACAATGCTAATAATCAAAACATCAGTCATACAACATATCTTCAGTTCTGTATTTTTTTTCATAAAGCCATTGCTGGAAAGTCATACTAGGTGTAACAGTGATGCTGTCATCACAGCATGCATATCCTAAAGTTGAAGAAAACTATAGAATACACAGACTTTAAAGTAAACATTTGGTGCAGTATTTTAAAATGAGTTATAGCTCAAGATTTCTTCAGCCATACAAGGTGTAAAGGGATTTCATAGTTAAATGAATTACTTGAATTATTTACTAATCAGGATTATCGATAGGGATTATTTCATTTACAGTAGGGTCAGGAAATTACATTCTTCCTAATTTGGCCTTAAAAATGCCTAGGAAAAATCCACATTTAATGTCTGACATTTACATAGAAGATGTATAATTTCCTCTCAAAGGTTGATTTACAGAGCATGTAACTAATTCATAATTTGGAATGGTACTAGGATATACCATATGTGACTCTATGAAGGATCATTATTTTTAACAGATTTGAATTCTTGATGAGGTTAAAGCAAGCAGCCATCAAGGTCACTAATGTTTTTCAGTTCTAATTTTTTATTTTCCTCTCATAAAGCCTTCTTTTAAAAATTTCACGGGGAACATTTTTCCCTCCTGTGTAACGGGGATGTAGAAGTAGTATAGATTGATGCTCCTAGAACTGTGACTATGCAGTCTACATAGCTGTAAAGAGTTCCCCACCATCTTCTCTCTAGAAAATGATGGATAATAAATTATTCCAGTTTCAGGAGAGCCATGGAAAATGCCAGTATCATTTAACTATTCATTGAGATGAAAACCCAATAAATCTTGAAGATTTCAAGCCAAAAAAAATTTGCTCCTGTGTGACATTTAAATTCTGAAGCTAGTAGTAGAGTTATAGTAAATCTGTATATTTATTTGTTAACCCTTCATCTCATCAGTTCAAGGATAGTATATTTTAAATGTAGTACTTCAGGGATATTAATATTGAATTACAGGACTTTTTAGGAAATTTGCCGGGCTGGCTTGAACGGATTCATTTTTCCTTCTCAAATATGGAATATGTTTACATCCCCAAGAAGAGTAGTGGAGAATAATTCAGAAACTACTCAAATTCAATTTGTGACTCTTGAAAATATCATATTGTTTTTTCCTTTCTCTGCTCTGATCCTTATTTCTAAGCACCCTTACCATCTTTAGAACTCTAATTATGACTTCTACATTTTTAGTGCAAATCTTTGTTTCATCACTTTTTTAAAATTTCAATTTTTTAGTAGACTTTTCAGAACTAAAGCCGCTTTACCTAATCATATCACTACACTCCACCTTTAAATTATCCTTCAACCTCCAGATCCACAATCTATAATCCATAGTTTCCAAAAATACCCAAAGGAAAGATTTAAAGATCTTGAAAGGAACTAGTGCTTGAATTGGGGGAAAGACGGTAAATGCTCCATCTTTTTCCCAAGTTCCCATTTTCTTTTCCAGCTTTTTGTTTTTTGACTAGCAGCAATGAAAAATAAAGATATAGCATAAGCACCTAAAATGTTTCTGTTCTCAAGCAAAACAATGAAAGGATTATGGTAGGGTTTAAGACCAAAATGGAACCTACTTTAAAGTTATTTAGCAGGTTTAATTGTACAGTTCTGTTGGCTTTACTGGAAGTTAAAAGGCCAAAATCCTATATAATTCCTTAATATTTGGGGTTGATCTTATTTTTCAGGAGATAGCATTTTTGGAACTTGATTTCCATTGTTGTTCAAGATTACAAAATAAGGTTAAGAAAAATCTCCTGTAAACACAGAGATCTACTATGAATCATATATACATTACATAAGCATATATTTAGAAAATGTCTGTCTACATAGTATATTCTTTGTACATATTGTGTAACAATAACATCCAAAAGCAGTGGACTTGTGTAAGATGTTTTCATCTACTTTCTTTTTTTATTACTCTATATTATGCTATTATCTTAGAATATTCAAAGTGAATAGAAAATGTCCTTCTTACTATTGTTTCCTATTTTTGACTAGTAAATTGGATCACACACCCTAATGGCTCATTCAGAGAGCTCTTACTGGTGCAACTGACATTTTTAAGGCTTCTTGCTTACTACTTTGTGTGCAAGAGCATCATCAACTACATCAGCACTGTTTAGGGAATAGTACTTGCTAGCTACCTCTTGCAGCAGAATTCATAAGGGAGCTGACACACTGTTTTGCCCACTCTAGTAAATAAAACTTGTGATTATTGATGAGGTGCAGTAGGTGTTTTTAGTCTGCTAGGAAGAATGAGCAATAGCATCGTTTTAGAAAACAGATATTTACCAAGAGGTTTTTCCTGGGTGAGGCTTACCTAGTCCAGGTTAATACCCTGGGTTTGCTTACCCCTGTAGTGTCCCCAAAGGTGGGAAACAAGGCATAGTAGTTTTTGATAGTGGCAGATTCTGTGTGCGCCTTTTGTTACGATGGAGGATATTTGCAGTTAGCATGTGGGGGGCTCAGGTCTTTTAAGATTATAACACTTTGTTAAGGTCAGTTAGATTTGAGGCTCAGGGGACCCAGTGTCAGAACTGAAAAGCCACAAGTCAGACCAACCTGCCTCCAGTCAAACTGTTTTATTTTCCAAATATTTCTTCCCTCACCAGTAACAGTTCTCTGAATGAGCTAGTAGGGAGTGTGATCCAAACACAATGCCTTGGAATTTACAAGTGCTTACAAGTGCTCACTTCATGTGGAAAGTCTGGGAGTGCAGGGAATTCAGAGCCTTAAGTATATTCTGTTTTAGGGTATGTGTAATTTTTTTGGAGGGCTGATAGTATCTTCATTAGTAAGGGCATAAATTGAGAGTAAATTTGGAGAACTGGGGTGGGAGGTCGAATTTTGGGGCCTGTTAAACTTGACAGTGTCCCTTTTTAAACTACTTGAGAATATTTAATTAATAGTAGCCGCAATAAAAAAGTTAATAGAAATTACATAGCAGTTCCAAGTTTCACTTTGAAGGACAACGTTACGGCTGAATTATGCCTAAAATGGAGTGGTAGCCAAAGGCTTTCTAACCTTAGAAACACTAGCTATCAAATCTGTAAGCCAGAACTTCCAATTACTGCTGTTATATTCACAAAAGACTCTTTCAGAATGCAAGTGACATTATCCCACAGCAGCAGTATTTACTAACGTCTCATAATCACTGAATATAAGATACAGCTCATCAGCTTTGCTACCGTAGCAACCGCATAAAAAACAGATTAAATAATTGCCATGTTCAGCTGTAAAAGAGGCAAAATGCTTTCTTTGTGTCACAGAAGAACCCATGGCAGGGGGAAGGTGTCTGCTGCCCTTGCATGACACAGCAACATGGGCGTTCTCTATATCAGCGGATCTAAAACTTTCCTGACTATTGACCCCTTTTGGAGTCTGCTTTGTCGTGTGTACCCTTAGTTTCACCTCACTTAAAAAGTACTCGCTTACAAAATCAGACATAAAAATACAAAATTGGCACAGCACACTATTATTGAAAAATTGCTTACTTTTTCATGTTTACCATCTAATTATAAAATAAATAAATTTGAATATAATATTGTACTTACATTTCAGTGTATAGTATATAGAGCAGTATAAACAAATATTTGTCTGTATGAAATTTTGTACTAACTTTGCTAGTGCTTTTTACGTAGCCTGTTGTAAAACTAGGCAAATATCTAGATGAGTTGATGTACTCCCAAGGGTACATGTACCCTGGTTGAGAACCCTATGTCCATAGAATGGAGAGGCATGAGTTTGGGGCAGGTGAATCTCCCATTGACCGCTGTATAGTGAGAGAGTTGCATTCGTGGTTCTCCTGCTGCTTTGTGCCTTGAAGTACCAAACACAATGAGAAATTTGGCCCAATGTGTGGCATCATGTTCAGGATATGGCAAAGATGGGGGACCTGGTGTCCAGGACAGGTTCTTCCGTTCTGTTCAGGCTCAAGCATTTTGTAGCCATTTATAATACTTTTCAGAAAAAGTAAAAGGAAAATGTTACTAGTAACTTGGCAAATCTCTTTCTGAAAGCAGAAGATGAAAAACATGTACACTTTTGAAAATCTGGTACTTTAAATATTTAACAACTTGTACTATTCTTTAAATCAAACACCTCTTTCTCTACTTTTTCCATTTTTTAAAAAAAAGTCAGTATGAAGAAAGGTAGAATAGTCTGTGTTGGAAAGCTACCTCAGCCTTGGGCAACCAATAAGAATTGTGGAAAAAATAAAAGCAGGTACTATCCTTTCTCTGCTAATACAGAACATTTTCTTCCCTTTGAGATTTTACTTAATTTACATGAATTAGCTTTACAGCAGGTAAAGCAAAAGTAATATAAAGCAGCGCTTTCACTGCAGCTGAATTTTATTACTTTGGAGTATTTATAGAATGAGGTGCCTTCTGTGAATGTGCTGTCATTGCAGACATATCACAGGGGAAATTGAAAAAATTATTCACCTCTCATAATTTTATTCCATAGTGTCTGGGCAACAGCAAAATATTAGCTGAATGGTTTTTAAGTATGACATGGGAGATTTTTCAGTTATAACTTACTAAATGCAATTAAATCAGTTGTATTTAATGCATTTGTGGCCCGACCTGTTCCAGGAGATTGAAATTGTATCTCCCTACAATCCAGAGGATATTCATCTCTGGGGAAGGCAAGTCGGTGTCCACCTCTGGGTTTTACTTGCTAATGGAGAACTCCTAGGAGCAATAGTAGTGTAGGCTGTTGAAGGGATACATAGAGTCAGCATAAGCCCTGGCCATGCCTTCTTTCCAGCCAGTATGGGACACCTTTTTGGCTAGGCTTGTCCCCTGTGAAGAGGAATTTTGCAGCAGCTCTCTGCTGCCTCAGCTCGCCTTATTTCCTTAGACTTTCAGCTTTGCATACTCTCTTATTGTATTCCAGTGGAAACTAGAACTGAATCTGATCCCTGGCTTTTAATGTATTCCTTCTGTTGTCATTGTTACTAAATAAATCTTATCATTCTTTTATAGAAATACAACATCCAAAAGTGGGAACATACAATTTCAGATGTGGGGGAAAGGACGACATCTTAGAAAATAAATAAATACTGAGAAATATGTATGTGATGGGATCCCCCCGGGGTACAGCCTGGGACTGTGGGACCGCTGTGCCAGCTTAACTCCCTCCAGCCTGGGCTGTCTCTCACAATGCCTTGCTAGTGATTAGCAGCAAGCCCCACCAGGTGCTGTGATCACTCAGCTCAACAGCATGTGGAGCCCCACACCCAGCTATGTTGCATGAATGCTCCCAGAGCCACTCATGAATCACCCAGAGAAAGGCACCAGAGCCAAATCCTCCCAGCACTGTACCTCAGGAATATACACTGTCTTGCACTGCTCAAGATGGGCAATGCAAATTTATTAATTTGTTCACCACTTCAACAATGGAAAGTAGACATTCACCAGCCTTGTCAAACCTGAGCAGATTTGCCCCCAACTTTATACAAACTCACTGGTAAAGAGAAACAATTAAACAAAATTATTGACTATAAAAAGTAGTTTAAGTGATAGGCAAAAAGTCAGTTAGTTACCAAATAAATATATAAGAAATAAAATATAGGCACGCCGTCTAAACTCTCAACCCTATTAGACTGGGCAGCTACTAGATTAAGCAGTTTTTCTCACCCCACTGGATATTGCAGGTTAATATACAGGTTTGTTCCTTAAACTGGGCCAATATCCTCTGTTGAAGCCTTGTCTTCTTTTCAGTGTCTTAGTTGCTTAGTGTCGGTGGGGCAGGAGAAAAGGCAAGTACATGGCCTCTGTATTCTCTTTTATACCCTCAGTCCCATGTGCTTGGAAAATGCAAGTCCAGGCATGTCTGGGAGCATTGCTGAGTCTCCAGGCAAAGTTGAGCAATTCTCCTGGTTTGGCCTCATGCAGGTGAGTCATTGAATTGTAGCTCCCTTGCTGGACAATGGCAGTTGCACGGCTCCTGGGCATTGGTTACTTTCCTTGCTGTTGTCTCTGGGAAGCTAATATCTGGCTGATTCCCCAACTTACAGCATGTTTTAGTGACAACTGTACAACACATTCACATAACTTCATATGTATTGATGATGTACGCATATGGATAGAGAAATGACTTTCAGCAGATCATAACCTTTCCCCTGATACCTTACAAGGCATGGTTTATATGTAATATCACAATTATATACAGATGAGGAATATGGGGGGGGGGTTACAGGGTGCTCCCCTAAGGTACAGAATGTAACAATATAATTGAGCAGATTTAAGTTTTAAAAACCATTTTCAATAAGTGTGTACCTATATTTGGTGTTTTAGAAGTGCAAAGTAGGACAGTTTGTAAAGAAACAGACACAGGTGTGTGCACACACATGTACATATGCACTCCCTGTAATAAAAGATAAAGGATAATATTTGACACCCTAGTCAGAAAAATCCCTAGCTATTGAGGACATCTGAGAAATAAGGCCATAAGGTCTATAAATGTGGGTGGTTTAGCTTTAACTCATTGCATATGTCTGTCATGAATGGGGCCATTTAGTGTGACAGTGAAGGAATGGGCAAGCATCATGTAGAAGTTCTTGCTCTGCCTTGGGCTGTTAATAGTCAAGTATTGTGTGTAAAGAGATTGATATAATTTAAATAAATATGCTTTTAAAATGCCAGCAATGTAGCTGAAATAGAATGGCCTAGTGTCTTTATTTATAGAGGCATCTGAGCTCCGTATGCCTAAGGTTGGGTTGGTTTTCCACTTAAAGCAGTGTGTAAATCCAAGTGTATTGCTGAGAATGAATCCACTTTCTTTTGGCTCAGCCATCAAGGCAAAAGACAGGTTTCAGAGTGGTAGCCGTGTTAGTCTATATCAGCAAAAAGAACAAGGAGTACTTGGGGCACTTTAGAGACTAACAAATTTATTTGGGCATAAGCTTTCGTGGGCTAAAATCCACTTCATCGGATGCATGCAGTGGAAAATACAGTAGGAAGATATATTTACACAGAGAACATGAAAAATGGGTGTTGCCATACCACCTATAACGAGACTAATCAATTAAGGTGGGCTATTATCAGCAGGAGGAAAAAAAACTTTTGTTGTGATAATCAGGATGGCCCATTTCCAACAGTTGACAAGAAGGTGTGAGTGACAATAGGGGAAAAAATAGCATGGGGAAATAGTTTTTACTTTACTGATTTTTGGGGGGAGGGATAGCTCAGTGGTTTGAGCATTGGCCAGGGTTGTGAGTTCAATCCTTGAGGAGGCCTCTTAGGGATCTGGGGCAAAAATTGGTCCTGCTAGTGAAGGCAGGGGGCTGGACTCGATGACCTTTCGAGGTCCCTTCCAGTTCTAGGAGATTGGTATATCTCCAATTATTACCTTTTATTACCTTTTATTTTTGGATCTCTTCAAGCAAGTGGTACATCAGTCAGTGGTGTGAAACCTTGGCACCAGACTCATACAATCCAGACCATTGTAAAGACATTAATGACTTGTATAACGGACACTGAACACATCACCAAGTGACAGTCCTGAAAAGACAATAGGAAAGGAAAAATCACCGAAGAAAGCATTGAGGATGCTGTGTGTGATCCGAGCTCATTTGCACCTTTGTCGATTAGATGGAAGTGAGGGTGGTTGGGGCCACTCCCCCTTTCATATCCTGGAACCCTCTGCAAGGGGACGCCTCAAACAAACACTATGCCCTGGAAGATTATACAGCCAGGAGGTGCCAGTTTGACAAGTGGGAATATACAGAGGCCATTTGAAGTTTAAAAAACGAAACAAAAGAAACCTCACCCTCCCTAAACTGATTCTTTGGATCTGGTTAAGAAATAAGCGTAATATATTCCTGTGATTCTCAGGTGTTAATGATGAGTCTGCACTCTGTTTTGTGTTTTATTTGTATTCTAGTGGCACACATAGGCCTCAACTGAGATAGGGCGCTATAAGGCTAGGCACTGTACAGACACATAATAAGCAACAATCCCTGTCCTGAAGAGTTTACAATCCAGATAGACAATTGAAGGGTTGGAGGGAAACAGGCACAGAACAATGAACTGATTTGTTGAAGGACACACAGCAGATCAATTACTGAGCCGGGTATGCAAGCAGTGTTTGACTCCAAGATCACTGTCCTTTCCTCTTACATCACACTGGTTTTTAATTTTATTTTTTTTTGGAGTTACAATATTGGTGTTAATGTAAGTGCACAATGATCACTTTATTTGATTTTATTGATAAGTGTTCTGTTAATGATCGGCTTATCAGGTAATGATTAATGTGGTATCTGTGGCCAGGTTACTCACCACAAGCTCTTGTTATTGTATATGGTATATCTATTGTTTTTGCATGGTTCTGCAATCTCTGTGAAATGAAGAAAATCCATCAACAAGAGTCAGAGAATAGCATTTACAACAAGAACAAGAGTGTGTAGAGAGGGAGATGTGCACCAGTATGAAATACTAGATGATAATTTATCAATGTTCTATTGCAATTACTGAAACCCAGCATTTCTTGTCACAGTATTGGTGACAAGATTTTCCATATAATTTCCTTGTTATCAAAATTATATTTTATTTATTGTTCACAGTTCTCTGTTGAATAACAACATTCAGAATCACATTTTATTATTGATGTCCCTGGTTTCCAGTGATAGTATTTGAAGTTAGAAAGATGCTCATTTGCTGGTACAGAGATAGAAATGGCTAATCATTCCTGTTTTGAAAATCCAGAACAGTGTATATTGTAGGCAAACAATTTCATGAAGGAAGTCCCCATAAAGTCAAACGGGGTAAAAGCCATGACTGTTTTTATCTCTCTTTGGAAATCCTGTCTACAGTCAATTCTAACAATGAATGTCTTCAGATTAACAATACCAAGAAACAGACTGTTAAGGTCTACATGCATATGTCAGAAAAACAAAGCAATCAAACTAAGAAACCTTCACGTGTTTTTACAAAAAGGAGGGTAGAGTTTGGTCCTAAGTTGTAACCCATAAGAAAGAGCTCTCCTGCTATATTTTAATTAATGCATTTTTTATTGTATTTCTCATACTCTGAATGCGTTACTTTAAAAAAAACCCCAAAGTATATTACGTATAATCTTAAAAAGCTAGAAAACCTTCTCAAGCTCCTCAACCTCAATAGCCTCTCTTATAGTCCCTTAAAAACGCCTTTGTAAGATTCCTCTCAATCCTTATTCAACTACACTCAAGCTTCTTTTTTATCCACTTGCAGCTAGGAAAAACCAGGGAAAAAGGCGGGCCTGAAAGGGGGCCAGTAGAGTGTACCGGTAAGAAGCCAGTACTGGTCCATACCCAGCTGACGTTAAAGCGCTGCCCCCCCGTTTCGCCCCCCTCTGTCAGAGGCAATCTAAAAGGGCATGGGGCTCCAGGCCGTTGCCGCCGATACCGTAGCAGCAGCCGAAGCCCCGAGGCCTTTTAAATTGCTGATGGCGTCCCAGGTGGCACGGGCCAGGCAGTGCGGATGGGCTGGCTGGGGGAAGCTGACCTCCCAGCCCCACCCTTTCCACCCCAGGCCCCGCCCCTTCTGGGGGCCCGGAGCCCACCCCATACCAGTAAGAATTTAATATTACTTTCACCCCGGGTGAACCTGTTGTATCAACCAGGCAAGGAACAAACAGGACTTTATTTTTACAGTGGAAACCTCTGTACCAAGCTGCTGCTGCATGCTCTGTAACTCGCACTCAGCCTCCTCAACTCCTCCTCCCTCCTTCCTGTTTCCTGTCCTCTCAGACTCCAAACAGCCAGTGCTCCCAGTTCTAATAATCACAAGCAGCATCTAAACATCACATTCCCTCCTCTCTTAAGAAACTTTCCCCCAGGAACAAATAGGAAACAAGACATTATACTGTTGGCAGAAATATTACACTGAAAACACTGTAGACTCTACATAACCATAGTCTCTAGTCCAGGCAGGTGATCGTCTGGGTCTGACAGGTCTCAAGCCCCGGTTCCAGTGCAGTGTCTTGTTGTGTTGATTCTATGGTGTAGTCATCCAATGCAGACTGGGTGTTGGCATAATCTCCTCTTGGTGCATAGGCAGGTGCAAGATAAGAAGCATTCCATACCCGCCCATCAGAAAGTCGACAGGTGTAAAGTCCCTTCTTCTCTATGATTTTAAGAGGAGCTGTGAATTTATGGTCCCCTTTGTGTAAGATTCCAGGTTTTTGTATTCTAATGAAGGAACCACATTCAAAGTATGCTTGTCTGTGAAAGCCTTAGACTTTGCTTGGTTCTGTTCAACTGTTTTTCTCACATCATCCTTGTTTTGAGCCTCAGGTCGTGCCTTTAACAATCCAGCAATGTTCAGTTTAGTATTCATCTGTTTCCCATGCAGTAACTCTGTGGGTGATCTTTGTGTTGTGGCATGTTGTGTAGCCTGGTATGCTTGCAAGAAATGAATAGTGAAGGGTATCCACAATCGCCCTTCCAGTTTAGCTGTTTGCAAACTCTCTTTCAAACTTCTGTTAAACCATTCGATTTCCCCATTGGCTTGAGGGTAATATAGGGATGACCTTCTGTGTAAAATTTTCCTCTCTGCTAGAAAAGTTTCAGACTCCAGGGAAGTAAATTGACTACCATTATCGGAAACTAGTTCTTTGGGGTTACCTTCCCTGCTAAAAACTGAAGAGAGGAACTTAATTACTGTAGCAGAAGAGATTTGCGATGTAAACGCTACCTCAGGACATTTACTGAAATAGTCTAGTAAAGTGATGGCATAATGACAGTCAATTGGAGCAGTATCAAAGGATCCTACAATGTCAATCGCCACTTTTTCCCATGCAGATTCAGGAAGAGGAACGGGCTGTAATGGAGGGGTACATGTCACTGCTGTCTTGTCATGCATTTGGCAAGTGACACAGGATTTTATGAGTGACTCTGTTTGAGAGTCCATCCCTGGCCGTAATTTCTGTCATACAGGCATCACATTATTCCGCATTTTAACTTTATGCAGAAACCCATAAGCACAGCCGAGTTTCTCCTCAACCTGGTGTTGGGTCCCAGCTAAAACTGGTGTGTGTGCTACAAGGGTGCTTTGCTAAGGAAGATCAATTTGTCCATTAACTACCTTGAGATTTAAAGCAGCCAATAAATCTCTGCCAAGGATAGGAATGCCTTTGTGGACAATGTAGAACTCTGCAGTTACACAGCAATCACCAAAAGTAACTATTGCTGGCAGGCAGCCATGTACTGGAATACGTTTTTTCAAATAGCACACTAACTGAAGTTTGGGTTCAGTATGAGGCACATCTTTAAAGTAATGAAAATAGATGGAATCAGGTAGTATAGATACTGCTGAGCCAGTGTCCAACATTAGCTGAATAGGGTGTGATTTACCTGAGGGTATGGCAGAAATGTTTACAGTGCACTTTATCTGTTCTGGAATATGTGCAGTAGTGGTTTTGTCCACGCTCAGCACAGTAACATCTGGTATTGTAACTGCATGCACCTGTTGATTGAACTGGCTACTGCGACATACTTTAGCAGAATGCCCAATCTTTTTGCAATGATTGCACTGAGCTACTTTGCTGGACATCCTGTGTAGCTTGGAAGATGTTGTGGGGATCCACAGTGAAAGCATGCTTTTACTGTATTTTGAATTTGCTGATTCAGTGGCTTTTCATTAGTTTTCCTCTTGCAATAGTTTGTCTGCAGTGATAGTGAACTTTTCTGCAAAGGAGTCACAGCCTGGACTGTATCCCTGCTTATTATTTTGGCTTTAGCTGTAGCTGGCTCAATCTGAGTAGCAATGGTTATTGCTTTTTCTAGTGTAAGTTGTGGTTCTAGAAGTAAGCGTTCTCTTACACGAAGCATGGTTGTTTTCTCAATGAGCTGGTCTCTAATCATCTCATATGCCATATTCCCAAAGTCACAAGTTACAATCAGACTCCTCAAGGAAGCAATATACTGCATTATAGTCTCCCCTGGTTTCTGCTCATGCTGGCAAAATCTGTAGCGATTAGCTACTACATTCACTTTTGGCACAAAAAAGTTCTTTAATGCAGTGAGTGCAGTCTCATATTTATCATCTGCAAAGGGAAACGTGTAAAATATATGCTGCCCTTCTGCTCCAAGGCAGTGGATTAGCAGAGCACGCTTTCTTACTTCAGAAATCTCTGTAGCACTGATTGCAAGCAGATAAGTCTCAAACATAAGGATCCAGACAGTAAAAGCAATTGGGGGCTCACATGGGCTTTGCAGAAAGGGTGCAGGTGAGTTCAGAGGCAGAAGATCCATTCTCGTCGCCAAAATGTTGTATCAACCAGGCAAGGTACTAACAACTTCAACAGGACTTTATTTTTACAGTGGAAACCTCTGTACCAAGCTGCTGCTGCACCCTCTGTAACTCACACTCGGCCTCCTCAACTCCTCCCCCCTCCTTCCTGTTTCCTGTCCTTTCAGACTCCCAACAGCCAGTGCTCCCAGTTCTAATAATCACAAGCAGCATCTAAACACCACAGCAGGAAACCTCACTAAAAAATACCCTGCTGCCAGCTCCCTACTAATGATCCCAAGGGGTTTTCATTCGAGCACTTAAGCTGACTACAGCTGCATGGCATCACACAAGGAGAGTCTTGTTCCCTGGGATTGACAGGACTCAGGTCCCTTAGCACTCAGGAAGTGTAAAGAAACCACAAAAGCTTTTCATTCCCATTTCTCCAAATCTGATAGAAAAGTTTTCATGAAATCAAAAGCTTTTGATTACAGCAATCATGAGCTTATTGTGGCTGGAGAAGGTTGCTCTTTCTTCCTTTGCCTTGTTTTGATTTTGTCTCAGTAAAGTAGAAGTGTTACAGTAGTTTTATAAAAATAGAAACATTTAGTAATTTTATCAACTAGCAACCACTACATCATCCTTTTTCTTCACCCATCCTATGGAAGGTTCCAGACAATCAGTACTAGGACACCATGTCCCAGGAAGCAAGGAGGCAAAGAACAGTGAGAGGCAGAGGATATATAAGGACAGACTCCACTCTGAGCCATTCAGCATTGTTTGCCTTCTCTCCTGGACACTTGCAGCATAGCTCTCAGCTTTTTGAATCCGGCTGGTTTCTCTCCAGCAACCCCTCAGTGTGATTAGAAGAGAAGAATAAGGCCAACTTCAGGAACTGTCATATCCAACTGAGAAAAAATGTGACTAAGCACCAGTGTGATCCTACACAGATTATGCAGGTTGTCAGTACAAAAAAAATCTTCATAAACCATCATCTAGGGGACCTTGTGCTAACTGCACATGCCCTGCTCTCTGTAAGGGTAATTACTCTAATTGTGGGACTCCTTATTCCTCCTACCACATGAACTTGATCCTAGCTGCCTGCTTCCAAGTGGGCTGAATGAACTCTGACACTCTTCTTTGATCCACTGTTCTTTGCTTCCTTTCTTCCCAGTCCTTGGTATCATAACTCTTTGTCTGGATTCTTCTGCAGAGTGGGAGGAAAGAGGAGAGATGCCTACAAACTGAATTACCCAGGAATAACTTTGTCTTTTCATATCTGCCACTAGTTGAGCACTTTTTCAGTTGTTTAGCATAACTGACCAGGGGCAGCTCTAGGAATTTGGCCGCCCCAAGCACGGCGGCATGCCGCAGGGGGCGCGCTGCCGGTCGCCGGTCCCGCGACTCCGGGGGACCTCTTGCAGACGTGCCTGCGGAGGGTGCGCTAGTCCCGCGGCTCTGGTGGAGCATCTGCAGGCATGCCTGCGGGAGGTCCACCCGAGCCGCGGGACCAGCGACCCTTCCGCAGTCATGCCTGCGGGAGGTCCACCGGAGCTGCAGGACCAGCGCACCCTCCGCAGTCATGCCTGCGGGAGGTTCTCTGGTCCCGCGGCTCTGGTGGACCTCCCACAGACAGGACTGCGGAAGGTCCGCCGGAGCCGCCTGCTGCCCTGCCGGCAAAATGCCGCCCCAAGCGCGCGCTTGGCCCGCTGGGGTCTGGAGCCGGCCCTGTAACTGACGGCCTTATTCCATTTTATTCTCCTATGTGAGTATTTATTTTAAATAGCAATTGAGTTTAATCTTCTTGCCTCTTGAATTAATTGCCTTGGTTTCCTTTGAGTCCTTTGCTCTTATCCATTTCAAGACTAATAGTTCACTTGAGATTTGACCTGCAACCCTGGATCTTGCCTTTCTCATTGCTCTGATTGGTATCTAGACATTCAGGAACTGATGGAGTTGCATCATGAGAGACAGACTTCCAGTCAGGCAGCTGAAAAGACAGTGTGGATTTGACTGACTATACATTTTATATATATTATTTGAATAAAATTAAATGCTGTGTGCCACCACATCAGCCCACTCCACCCTAATTAGGAAACAAAAGAGATAACAGGGTGCCCGATCTTATGTCTGATTGTGGGCATTATTCTACAGTTGATTCTGATTTGATAAAGAGTGGTACACTAAATGAGGAAGCTCTTGCTGAAATAATGGTGTTAGATATTTCTGGGGTCTACAGACATAAATAAATTGGATTTTATTTTAATAAAATAGGTGCCCAGACCCTAGGCTACCTATTTCTGTGATTATTTTTGCATGCACAGTTCCCATAACTTAATGAGAAAATTGTCCATTTGCATTCCTAAGTGACCGAGTGACCTGTTTGAGTTCAGCATGCTGACCTGTGCATGGAATTGTAGTGACTATGCTCAGAGCACAAAAGTAGTCATACAGAAATTAACAGTGACTTTGGGCCTCAGACCATTAAAATCAGGCTCATTAGGTCATCTGTGACATGCTCCTGGCAGGAATTTTTACTGCAGCATATTTTCTAGTGCTTTGTACAGTTTAGTTTTAAAATGTCCCAAGTGCCGTGCCATTTACCAGTTCTCTTGATAAACTATTCTACAGAAGCCTTTCCACATTTGAGGGCTTAGCATTCTGTTTGTGATGTCGTATGAATAGAGGAATAAAAGATCAACCTTTTCTAATTTCTTTGGCTGCTCTGCAGGATAGCAAATCCCATTCCTTTTTCTTTTCCCCATGATTGGTTCCTCGTAGCTCCTTAATAACAGATTCTTTCCCGCTCCCCCTTCTTAAGTTGAAAAGCACATGTGAATTTTTAATGTTGAAGCACGTATTTAGTTCACTGTAGTGGCCACTTCTGGACATTTTCAAAGCACTACTGCCACTTCTTCAGGTAGCACATCTTGAAACTCTGGGCTGCTTTTGGAAAGCTATTACTGTGCTATCCATTGACAACCCCTCCCCCCCACCATTCTACTGTTCTTCTCTCTTCTCCTCTCCCCCGCCCCCCAACTCCCTGACTGTACATTTGATGATACTCTTTTTAAGATTAGGGCTATGATGTCTTTTGTAAGGTGCTATTTAGTTACACTTGTGTTTTAAATGGTTTAGAGCCTTTTCTTTTCAAAAGCTCTTGGATTCACTAACTCCATTTATCTGTTGTTTCTCTTGGATTCACTAACTCCATTTATCTGTTGTTTCTCTAAGAGCTGCCTCATGTGAGTTGATCTGATGCCTCAGCAGAGTATAGTGCATCATCACATGTGTGCTAGAGACAGGGCTCATTCTCAGGAGAGTGGAGGTGAGAACATCTTGTAGAAATAGTTTTTAAAGTCTTATTTATGTATTAATGGGAGGCCGTGAAACTCTGGCTACTACTCTGACTTAGCAGAATCTTCCAGTTTTGTTTAGAAATAGCCCTAAAACTTTTCCCTGAGAATAGGCACCATTTGATTCCTAGAGAAGTGGTGGAAAACATAGATTCATAGACTTAAGGTCAGAAGGGACCATTATGGTCATCTAGTCTGACCTCCTGCACAATGCAGGCCACAGAATCTTACCCACCCACATTCTGTACCTCGGGGGAACACCCAGCATCCCCATGTTCATATGATTGTGGTATCATATAATATGATTGTGTGGTATCTAATGCAAAGTTTGTCATGTTGGGTGTCTTCGGAATGCTCATGATGTACTGAGCATTGTTGTTATGGTAATTTTATAGTAATGTTATAGGTTGTAATTTCATGTATATAGTTATGAGGCTGAAAATGTGTCCTCGTGGCTTAAAGCAAGCCCAGGCTAAAACTCTCCAGAAGCAGAAAGGCAGTTCACACCTCATCAGGACATGTATGGGACAAACCCAGCCCAGCCTCACAGGAATAAAGGACACTGGCCTAGGCAACAACAAAGGATCTGTTGAGTGAGTCACCCCCCTTTTCTTTGGTCAGTTTGGGACTGCGATGAGGTAATGCTCACCTGACTCTGGAGGGGACAGGGGGCAAAGCCAACAGGGAAGAAAGGACATGATAAAAGGGAGAGACATTTGCCATGCTCCTCTTCTCTCTTTCACCTACATTTACAGACATCACATCAAGCGAATGAACTACTGATCAAAGGGTAGAGCCTGGCTGAAGGGCAACCAGCCAACCTGTGGTGAGAAACAAATAAGTTTAAGGGCACTGAAAGTGTTAAGATCAGCTTAGAATGCATTTTGCTTTTATTTTATCTGACCAAATCCAACTTGTTATGCTTTGACTTATAATCACTTAAAATCTATCTTTGTAGTTAAGAAATGTGTTTGTTTATTCCACCTGAAGCAGCGTGTTTGGTTTGAAGCATGTCAGAGACTCCCCTTGAGATAACAAGCCTGGTACATATCAATTTCTTTGTTAAGTTGACAAACACTTCTAAGCTTGCAGCATCCAGTGGGCATAACTGGACACCACAAGATGGAGGTTCCTAGGTGTAAGCAGGGGAATGATCCTGCTATTGTGGGGAATTTTCCTGACTTCTGCACTACCCCGGTGAAGTGGACTAGCGAAAGGATCTGAGTCCTCGCTCCCACTTCCTTTACCCAGAGGCCTCCCTGCCCTCGAGGATTCCCCTTCCACTCTCCTGTCTGGCAGAGTCCTCGTAACTCCAACAAGGCTGGGCCCAGGATTCCTGGGGGCTTAACCCCCAATCCTGCTATGGTCACCTAGGACAGGGGCTAGAGTGTCCCCACTCCAGGGTACTCTCTCTGCACTGGGCACCTCCCTGATGCACTGATTATTTCATACAATTTAAAGCAAATACAAGTTGTTTAACAATTTTAAAAAAAGAATAAGGAAAAATGGGAAAGGTTAAAGGAAAACACATCACCCTGCTCTGTGACAGGGAACATTACAAACAGTGTCTCTGGATTGTCAGGGCACTTCACAGTCTGTTCCTTGTAGGTCCCAGGTCTCCTTCTCAAGCCCTGGCTGTGCTGCAGGGATGCTGCGGATTAGACACTTGCAGTGGCAGTGGCCACACACCTCTGGGCTTTGGGTGGTAGGACCCTTCTTCCCAACATCAGCCCCCCATCGGGTTAAGATCCCCCTCCCAGTCTGGCCTGCAGTCTGGCTGGGGGTATCTTTCTGTGCTGGGCCCTTTGCCTAAGGTCCCCCCTTGGCTAGCCCCAGTTGCTCACCACACCTGGCTCTGTGGCTGCAGCTCTGCTCCCAACATAGGATCTGCTCTCCCTGGGCTGTGTCTCCAGCTCTGTGGCTCTGCTCCCAACTCTGATCTGCTTCCTGAGCTGCTTTTCTGGCCCCTCTGGATCTGGCACAGCTCTGCTTCACATCTCAGCTTGGGCCCCGGCTTTCTCCTTAGCTCTGTCTGACTCAGGCAATTCCAGCTCACATGGAGGACGGGACCCCCTGCTCCCCCCCGGCCTCCTGACTCCCTGATTAGCTTGCCCGCCCTGTCAATCAGGCTCAGAGGCTGAGACTGACCTGGAGCATTGGCCTCTCCCCAATCATTTAGTGCTGGGAGCTAGCCAACCAAAACACCCCCACTGAATGTTAGTAAGGGGGCAACAATCCCCTTACATTGGGTTGTGTCTGGGACCGAAGATATTGGCTAGCGTCATTCGGTTGCACAATCCAAGGAACAGTTTACATGGTAGAGGCTGTGCGTGAACAGCCCAGGAGTGGGGGTTCTCACAGCAGAGCAGGGTAAAGCTGCTCCCAGAGTCAAGGATTGGATAGTAGATCATCGGTCCAGATAATGCCAGAGGGGAACGTTACACATAGTGCTATGGGTTGTACTAGATTTGCGTTGTATTTGCTGGAAGTATTTGCATATCTGATTAGTGTATAATAAAAAACATGCTGTCCAGACAAACTGCATTTCCGCATTAACCATAGAGATACAAGCTTGAAAAAAAATGAGCCGTTTTGAGATTGGATGATGTCATGTGCAGTAGTGACTGAAAATAACATACATGGCTCAGTCCTGCTCCCAATGAAGTCAAAACAACTAAGCTGCTAAACTATATAAAGCATATCCCAGGATGTATGTGCAAAGTTGATGCTCTCCTGATCCTGGTGCATCTCTGTGTAAGTTGGGTCCTTTGCACTGTTACAGCAGCTCAAGGGCTGCTCTAATTTAGTGCTTACTGCAGTGAAAATGCAGTGAAGGTTGGCAGAGGCATACTAGCCATACTCCATTCCTGTGGCCAGAACCTCGTTTTCCCACTATGAAAGTGGAAGGTGAAGTGAGACACACAAAAGCCTCTAGGCACCAATGAAGGATCACCTTTACTTAACTGATTAAGTTATCTTTTGGTTCAGATTGCTCTAGGTGATCTGGTTCTTTCTCTCTAAATTAAAGATTAACTGTTTGGTTTGTGGAATTCAGTGTAGGGACCTAGTTTTGTCACAAAAATTGGGTGTCTGGTGACTTGTATGAAATATTCCCTACCCCCTTTTAGCTGAATTAAAGCATAATGACTGGGTGACCGTTTTTGTTAAGACGCTACACATTTTGATTGTAGCGTCATCTCACCAAGGCCATTTGACCATAAAAATATGTTAGAAATGTAATCCGTGTCTGGATGGTATCAAGTTCTTTCTTCATGTGTAATAGTAATTATTGTTTTGAGTGCTCTCTTATTGTAATTCTGCTGTGTAAATCTTTTCTAAAGCACAAGAAGCCTGTCAGAGAAATAAACCCTTAATCATAACATTTTCCAATTCAGCATTATGCCAACATTTCTAGGAATGGAAATATGATAAAGGATAGTGAATACATTTCTCTCTTTAAAAAAATGTTCCCTTACCTTCACAAAGACAAATGTGTCATTAATGTGTGAACTTCCATGTTTTGTGAATTTTTCTTTCTTTCTTCAGATTTTGATACTGGATGGAAATTTTCTAAGTAATCAATGCCAATTAGCCAGGATGCGCAGGGATGGCATCCCTAGCTTCTGTTGTGCCAGAAGCTGGGAATGGGTGACAGGATAGATCACTTGCTGATTACCTGTTCTGTTCATTCCCTCTGAAACACCTGGCATTGGCCAGTGCGGAAGACAGGATACTGGGCTAGATGGCCTTTGGTCTTACCCAGTATGGCTGTTCTTATGTTAAGTAATGGATTCTTTAAAAAAATATATATATATATATAGCCTAATGGGTTTCTTTGTAACATCCTCTTCCACAGCTTCTGGAATACACCATACCATGTTAAACCATCTTCACTGAATTAATATATATCCTACTCAAGGACTATGTCGAGTTCTTAATATTAATCTGTCTATAGATTATGAAAATAAAATTATACAATGTAGCTAGAGTACTTCACAGTTTTAAGCAAACAAGGATATTCCAGTTTATCTTTTATGAAGTACAAATAATCAAATACAGAATTAGTTATGCAGTCTGCCATCACATTATTATTTGGAGAGGGGAGCACATCTTGAGAAGGGAAAATAGAAACAATACTAAATATAAAACTGACAAATTTAGGTATGAGAATACGGATGCTACTTCAGAAAAGAGAGAAAATATAATCCCTTCTATCAATAAATGTTTATTTGTAATGTTGCTTAATGCCTATTCATCTCTCTTTTTTGGTACTGTGGAGATTTTAGTGATGCATTGCAAAATCACATCAGCTGTTTTGCCCATCACACTTAAGAGCGAACTGTTCTTTGAGAGTTGATCCTGTATTCCTTACGCAGACAAATCTTCCATTCAAGGCTCTAGGTACAAAGTGTAGTAATGCAGGTTAAGGGCCAGACTATTAAAAACTGCCTTCACAAATTACTTTAAAATCTGAGCAAATTCTGGGACTCCTCCTTCACTAAGGGTCCTGTTGTATGAATAACAGTTTGTGGACATTGTACAATGACTTGGAAGTCATCATTTTAAAAATAATTATTTAGAATAAGATAAATGTTAGTAAAAATAATAGTCTAATGTTGATGGCAAAATTTCCATATAACAAATTCTGGGATCATGTTCAGTGGCAGCAAGGGACAAAGTAGCTTCTTATTGGTACTTAATCCTGAGGTCTTGCTGGCCCAGTGTGCAAGAGAGCCGAAGGGGGTTGTTCTGCAATAGGGTGGTGAGAAATTATGTGGCTGTGGAGGTTACTTAAACCCTGATCTACCAGTAAACCTCTCTCAGGGTGTCTCTGAAGGAGGAACAGAAAGAGATAAGACAGGCCCATGTCTGGCCACTAAGTTTTTTGGATTGAGGAAGTTATTGCTCCACTGACAGCCATCTGTGTCAGTCAATACCATATCTGGACGTTGAAGAAGATATTGACTTCTTTCAAGTCATCCCAGCAGTGCCTAAAATGCACTATGTGCCAAATGAGCTGTGGGATCTATGGCTCTTCCCTCAGGGATAGGTTAGATAGGCACAGAGTCTGTACGTCTACACTATAATAAAAGACCCGTGGCTGGCCCAGGTCAAGTGGCTCAGGCTTGCGGGGCTGGGGATGTGCGGCTAAAAACTGCAGTGTAGATGTTCCCGCTGAGGCTGCAGCCTGGGCTCTGAAACCCCATGGGGGGGGGGTCTCAGAACCAGGGCTTCAGCCCAGAGCTGCATATCTACACTGCTATTTTTAGCCTTGTGAGCCTGAGTCAGCTGACTTGGGCCAGTCATGGTTCTTTTATTGCAGTACGGATATACCCTATGTGATGACCTTGAGAGAGCCTCTTAGGAGTCGCATACAGTTCTGCAGTTGTAGATCCTGTTAGCTCATGGATATGCTGACTGTTTAACCCAATGGGTGTAGGTAGGGTTAGGCTTTGATCCACACGTGATATACAAGTGGGGAATTATTCACAGTAACTCTGCAGTCAAGTAGTGAGGTAAATTTTTAACATTGGTAGATTTAAAAAAAATTGGGCTTTTTGTTCAAGAAATGTCCAAATAATTTAACAATGTTAGGTGTAAGATTTGCTGTTCAAAGTCCTCTCTCTGGAATCTTGATGGTAACAATACCAATGAAAGAAAGAAGCAGATTATGCAGAAAGATTAACTGGCTGATTTCATAGAATCATAAAATCATAGAATATCAGGGTTGGAAGGGACCTCAGGAGGTCATCTAGTCCAACCCCCTGCTCAAAGCAGGACCAATCCCCAATTTAAATCATCCAAGCCAAAGCTGTCAAGCCTGACCTTAAAAATCTCTGAGGAAGGAGATTCCACTAACTCCCTAGGTAACCCATTCCAGTGCTTCACCACCCTCCTTGTGGAAAAAGTTTTTCCTAATATCCAACCTAACCCACTGCCACTGCAACTGGAGACCATTACTCCTTGTTCTGTCATCTGATACCACTGAGAACAGTCTAGATCCATCCTCTTTGGAACCCTCTTTCAGGTAGTTGAAATCAGCTATCAAATCCCCCCCTCATTCTTCTCTTCTGTAGACTAAACAATCCCAGTTCTCTCAGCCTCTCCTCATAAGTCATGTGCTCCAGCCCCCTAATCATTTTTGTTGCCCTCCGTTGGACTCTTTCCAATTTTTCCACATCCTCCTTGTAGTGTGGAGCCCAAAACTGGACACAGTACTCCAGATGAGGTCTCACCAGTGTCGAATAGAGGGGAATGATCACATCCCTCAATATGCTGGCAATGCCCCCACTTATAAAGCCCAAAATGCCATTAGCCTTCTTGGCAACAAAGGCACACTGTTGACTCATGTCCAGCTTCTCATCTACTGTAACCCTTAGGTCCTTTTTTGCAGCACTGCTGCCTAGCCACTTGGTCCCTAGTCTGTAGCAGTGAATGGGATTCTTCTGTCCTAAGTGCAGGACTCGGCACTTGTCCTTATTGGACCTCATCAGATTTCTTTTGGCCCAATCCTCTAATTTGTCTACGTCCCTCTGTATGCTATTCCTACCCTCCAGTGTATCTACCACCCCTCCCAGTTTAGTGTCATCTGCAAACTTGCTGAGGGTGCAGTCCACACCATCCTCCAGACCATTAATGAAGATATTGAACACAACTGGCCCCAGGACCGACCCTTGGGGCACTCTGCTTGATACTGGCTGCCAACTAGACATGGAGCCATTGGGCCCGACGATCTAGCCAGCTTTCTATCCACCTTATTGTCCATTCATCCAGACCATACTTCTTTAACTTGCTGGAAAGAATACTGTGGTAGACTGTATCAAAAGCTTTCCTAAAGTCAAGGAATAACAACACATTCACTGCTTTCCCCTCATCCACAGAGCCAGTTATCTCCTCATAGAAGGCAATTAGGTTAGTCAGGCACGACTTGCCCTTGGTGAATCCATACTGACTGTTCCTGATCACTTTCCTCACCTCTAAGTGCTTCAGAATTGATTCCTTCAGGATCTGCTCCATGATTTTTCCAGGGACTGAGGTGAGGCTGACTGGCCTGTAGTTCCCCGGATCCTCCTCCTTCCCTTTTTAAAAGATGGGCACTACGTTAGCCTTTTTCCTGTCATCCGGGACCGCCCCGGATCACCATGAGTTTTCAAAGATAATGGCCAATGGCTCTGCAATCACATCTGCCAACTCCTTTAGCACCCTCGGATGCAGTGCATCTGTCCCCATGGACTTGTGCTCGTCCAGCTTTTCTAAATAATCCTGAACCACTTCGTTCTCCACAGAGAGCTGGTCACCTCCTCCCCATACTGTGCTGCCCAGTGCAATAGTCTGGGAGCTGACCTTGTTCGTGAAGACAGAGACAAAAAAAGCATTGAGTACATTAGCTTTTTCCACATCCTCTGTCACTAGGTTGCCTCTACGATTCAGTAAGGGGCCCACACTTTCCCTGACCTTCTTCTTGTTTCTAACATACCTGAAGAAACCCTTCTTGTTACTCTTAACATCCATTGCTAGGTGCAACTCCAAGTGTGATTTGGCCTTCCTGATTTCACTCCTGCATGCCTGAGCAATATATTTATACTCCTCCCTGGTCATTTATACAATCTTCCACTTCTTGTAAGCTTCTTTTTTGTGTTTAAGGATTTCACTCTTAAGCCAAGCTGGTCACCTGCCATATTTACTATTCTTTCTACACATCGGGATGGTTTGTTGCTGCAACCTCAATAAAGATTCTTTAAAATACAGCCAGCTCTCCTGGATTCCTTTCCTCCTCATGACAGGGTTCAGAGTAGTGGCCGTGTTAGTCTGTATCCACAAAAAGAACAGGAGTACTTGTGGCACCTTAGAGACTAACAAATTTGAGCATAAGCTTTCGTGGGCTACAGCCCACTTCATCGGTTGCATAGAATGGAACATATAGTAAGGAGATATATATACACATACAGAGAACATGAAAAGGTGGGAGTTGTCCTACCAGCTCTAAGAGGCTAATTAATTAAGAGAAAAAAGTTTTGTAGGGATAATCAAGATAGCCCATTACAGACAGGTTGACAAGAGGTGTTAGAATATTTAACATGGGGAAATAGATTCAATGTGTGTAATGGCTCAGCCATTCCCAGTCTCTATTCAAGCCTAACTTGATGGTGTCTAATTTGTATATTAATTCAAGTTCAGCAGTTTCTCGTTGGAGTCTGTTTTTGAAGCTTTTCTGTTGCAAAATTGCCACCTTTAAGTCTGTTACTGAGTGGCCAGAGAGACTCCAACGAGAAGTTAGGCTTGAATAGAGACTGGGAATAACTCGCTGATCATCCCGCTTTCTCAGTATGAGACAGGAGTCCTCCCCTCTTGCACTCTCCTGCTTGTGCTTCCTCCCAGTATCCCATTTCCTCACTTACCTCAGGGGTTTGGTCTCCTTCCCCCAGTGAACCTAGTTTAAAGCCCTCCTCACTAGGTTAGCCAGCCTGCTTGCGAGGATGCTCTTCCCTCTCTTTGTTAGGTGGAGCCCCGTCTCTGCCTAGCACTCCTCCTTCTTGGAACACCATCCCATGGTGAAAGAATCGAAAGCCTTCTCTCCAATGCCACCTGCATAGCCATTCGTTGACTTCCACGATTCGACGATCTCTACCCAGCCCTTTTTCTTCCACAGGGAGGATGAACGAGAACACCACTTGCACCTCCAACTCCTTTATCCTTCTTCCCAGAGCCATGCAGTCTGGTCTCAAGGTCATTCTTGGCAGTATCATTGGTGCCCACGTGGAGAAACAGGAATGGGGTAGTGATCCAAGGGCTTGATCAGTCTCGGTAGTCTCTCCGTTACATTCTGAATCCTAGCTCCTGGCAAGCAGCACACCTCTCAGTTTTCACAGTCGGGGTGGCAGATAGATGACTCAGTCCCCCTGAGGAGGGAGTCCCCTACCACCACCACCTGCCTCCTTCTCTTGGGAGCGGTGGTCGTGGAACCTCCATCCCTAGGACAGTGCATCTTATGCCTTCCACTTGATGGAGTCTCCTTCTGCTCCCTTCCCTCAGATGTATCATCTAGTCCATTAGTATCTGTGGAGAGAACATGAAAATGGTTGCTCACCTGTATCTCCATTGCTGGTACGTGGACACTCCTCTTTCTTCTTTTGGAGGTCACTTGCTGCCAAATTTCTTCACTGTCCTTCTGTCCCTGCTGTGCAGCCCGCTCTGATTCTTCAGAATGTTGTGCCCGTAGAAGCATATACTGACGTCTGTCCAGGAAATTTTCATTTTCTCATATGCAACACAGGGTTGATACTTGTTTCTCCAGACCTCGAACCTTCTCTTCCAGTACAGAGACCAGTTTGCACTTTGTACAAAGTCGCTTCTGTCCTGTGGAAGAAAGACAAACATGGCACATCACGTGCAGGTAACACCAGCTGAACGCTCACCATCCATATTACCTCCCTTCTAAGAGCTTCCTCATCTGTTGCAGTAACTACTCAGAGAAGCCTGCAAGATGAAAGCCTCAGTGGGCTCTCCCCAGGCGAACTCCCTCTGTTAGCCTCCGCTGTTTGCCGCTCAGGTGGTTCGCTGCTGACTGCCTTTTTATAACAGTCAGGCCCACTTGAGGCCCACCTGGAACAAAGCACTCTCAATTCACACTTTTCAAACAATCAAGCTCATGGTCAAACTGACAAACTGTTCCCGCAGCAGACACTCAGATACTCACCAACACAGCTCCCCAATGCAGCACTTGGCGTACCTCCTCTCGGACAGATCCCAGGCAAACTCCCTCTGTTAGCCTCCGCTGTTCGCCGCTCGGTCCTGTGTGGTCTTGTCATTTCAGGGTGACTGTAAACACAGTATTTCTTCCTTCAGTCATTTATCGTATTTCAGTATTTGCAGACATTAAAACATATACCTTACGCAAAGCTTGGTTAATTACGCAAAGCATGGTTGCATGGTCTGCCTTTATTGTCATGTATTTGAAAGCAAAAGAATGGTCCCTAATCAGTAAAACTCTCACTTCTTTGAAGGTTGAGAGTTGTATAACCGAAGCGCGAAGAAACAGCAGGTAATTCAGCATGTACCTCATTAAAAGTTGGTAATGTAAATGATTTTGAAGGTTTCAGAAGTGTGGATTGTTATACTGCTACTTACCTATATGAATGTTGATTAGGTATAGCGCTATGCAATATGAACATTTATAATAATCCATTTAATGTCATCAGTGTGGCTAATTTGGTACCTCATAGTGGTATACTGATATCTTGGAATACTGATATCTTGGCAACTATAGTTAACAGCAAATCTCCATGTTCTGATCTTTGTGAACATAATAGATGGTGCTAGAGAACAGAGCAGGAGCTCTATGAAAGAAAATTAATTTTCTTTTATTATTGTATGTTCAGAAAATGATTTTTATTCAGTTTAAATATAGCTGCTCTAAAGCTTGGTGAGTTGTAAATGTGAAAAGTACTTTGAAGTAGCATTGTTTTCCTGTCACAAGTGTAAAATATGTACTATTGGACCTTCACAGCAGAGATAGTGTTTGGGAAAGGGCAACACCCCAAAATATGAAGAGCAAACAGTGGGAGAAATGTCACATACTGATATTATATTTAAAAGCATGTTTAATTTTTTGTTCAGGCTTTTAATAAAAATAAGGCAGATAAGATTAAAGGTAGCATAGTGCAGATAGGTAGCATGAGTTACCAGTCACAGCACCTGCAAGCAGAGGATTCCAAATGATCTAACAAGCTGGTACTGCATTTACACCCGCTTCAACAGAAAACTGAATCACGGTCACATTTTTATTAAATATTGCTACTTAGATCAAAATATTTTATAACCCCTGGGCTGAAGACTTGTACTGTCTCATTTTTCATGATGAATGGAAATGATTTCTTCCCTGTCCCTGCAATCAGAAATATACCCCCCACACTAGTACTGGGAATACACTAGACAAAGCGGGAGATTAATGCAAGGAAACATCACATCTAGTTTTAGTGACAGAGTTGGAATAATACATGCTGAGCTTTCTTTTTCTGATGAGAGAGAATTGAATTCATAAGCCACAGGGGAATTTCAATAACCAGAAGGCGGGGGCGGGGGTGGGTGGGAAGTAAAAAGCTTTGACTGAAACCCTCTGGGTGTTTCTTACCTGATTTTCTCTGTAAATAAACACATTAATCTGACAGTAAGATGCAGTTAAATGGCTTAGAAGGAAGGGCCTTAAACAACACCCTAATGCATATTTTTCAATAATATCTATACTTCTTAATTCTCCCAGTTTAATTATGAGATTGTTATAAATCATCATAGCCTGTCTAAAATCCATATCTTTCCCATACACATGACTAAATCCCACAACCTGGATTTCAGTCTGTCTATAGGACCAGGTGCTCTGTGTCTCTTAGAGGTGGAGTTCTATCTTTTCGCACACTTCATTCTTTCTAAAAATGGATTAGGGACAGGTTTTGAAGTGTGACTGTACTGTTGTAGCATTGGGAATGTAAAGAATGTACAGTTCAGGTCATGAAAGTATACTTACCTGTTATCCCCAGGAAAAAGCAGATATACCTTCTCTCATTATCTCTCTCTCTCCATCCATTGGTAGAAATACTCAGAAGGTTGGTGGAGAAACAGTTTTCCTAAACTCTGAAAATGTTTAAGATTTCAAATTTTTTTCCCCTTCTACATTGAGACAAAGCTTAAGACCTTTCAATTTGTGTGCGTGTGGAAAATGAGAGAGCCTCCCCAGTTCCTAGGGTATTTCCCTGGGATGTGGGAGACCCAGGTTCGAGTCTCTGTTCTATCTGATTCAGAGGAAGGAGTTGAATCTGGGTCTTCCACATTCCAGGTGCTATAACCACTGGGAATCAGTTGTGCTCTCTCTCTCTCTCTCTCTGGCACAGTGAATAATTAGTTATGCAAAATGACCCAACCCAGAATAGGCAATTGTCTAATGGCTAGATACTCACTTGTGAGGTGGGAGGAACCAGATCTGAGTTTCTGTTCTGAATCAGGCAGAGCAGGGATTGAATTAGGGTCCCCCAAATCCCAGGAAGGTATCTAACCACTAGGATATTGCTTACTGCAGTTAGTAGATTTCTGTTGACTTCAATAGGAGTTGGATCAGACCTGTATTTATTTATTAAACTATATCTGTCCCTTACTATAGGTGTATGCATAACTAACATTTACAAAATTCAGATTAACCGATAACATTAAAATCTTTCCCATGTCACCTGTCAGGATTCTAGCCATTCACCTCCTCAATTCAGTTTGGAAAATAGGGCATGTAAATTATGAACTGAATATAAACACACTTGGGTTTTGTTGAACCAAAGAAGAGAACAGGGTCTAGAATATAGAATACTTCACTGAAAAGGCTTTATGACCTACCTTATCACCTTCTCTATTTAATAAAGGGTCTTGCTTATTGTCTCTCTTTGTCTGAAGAGAGGTTCTCTATCTACAATAGGAATCTCTCCAGCTTCTTTTTAGTCACTGTAAACTAATTTTTCCTTGTGTATGAAAATTATCTTTTTTAGTTTCTATAGTGAAATCAGTCTACGGAATAGTTTAGTGATTTAAAAGAAAACCCAACAGCTTTCCCTAAGTAATCCTTCCAGATGCTATCACTCACCTTTTCTTATCATCCTGGTTTTATTTCCTCCTCAGCCCTAGTGCAAATGGGTTGTGATTTTTGTCATCTCATAAGCAACAAACATATATTTCTGTTTATTTTAAGGGGCGTTTTAACTATGGTTCCAGATTTTTTTTTCTGTTTCTGAGACTCCCAAGGTTTTGCACTCTTCACATGCATATGTATATATGTGAACACACGCACACACAACAGAAAACAATCAAACTACTTCTCCTACAGGCTGGAAAGGAAGAGGAAAGAAGTATTGTTTCCAGTGCTTAATTTTTGCCAGGGCTGTAGGCTTTCTGTATCAGTTATGAATGTAAAAAAATTGCTTGAGCTCCAGCACCTAATTGTTTGAGCCACGGCATCTCTTTCATTGCAAATTAAGCACTGATTGTTTCCAGTTTTAAATGCTAAGAAGTGTTAACATACTACCTGGAGGAGGGCTATAGTAATACCTAGATAGAGAAATATTGAGTATGTTGTATGAGAAATAGATCATTTATTTGGGAAAGCCATGATTCACTTTAGCTAAGAATTGCGTTTGCAGTTCTTAGCAGCAAGGCAGCCCCTGCAGTTCAAGTTTATGATCAACTCCAAGCATTAAATTATTCTTTACATTGAGCTCTTTCCCTCTGTGATAATGCATATATATATATATATATATATGCATATATATATATATGCATATATATATATATATATATAGTGCAATATATATTATAGCACTAACTACAATACCTACCCATAATGGAAGGTAGGCATTTACTGTACTTCACTGCAATTTTTAGCTGTGCATGTAGAGATTATAGCCATGCTTTTTGATAGTGAATAGATTAGGGCCCCACCATACTAGGTACTGCACAAACAAATCACACAAGACAGTCCTTGAGAGTTCCAGAGAGTTCACAATTTAAGATTTAGACAAAATGCAACAGGTGAATAAATGGACAAAGGGGAGCATGGTGAGAGGACAAATAACTTTTAGTCACAGTGACCTGTGACACAAATCAGATATTCCTGTATTTGGCTAGCTTTCTGTATAACTTGCTTGTACTGGATAGAAAGTTGAAAAAGACTTCCAACAGGCCCAGATAACAGCCCAGTTGTGCTCTGCATGGTGACAATCTGAGAGATCAATAGAAAACACCAGAAGTGTAAATGGAAGTTGCTATAACTTGTGTGAGGTGTGCTGTGGTTCAGGGCAGCATTGGAGATGCTTCCTCTGCTAGGCCCTATAGACTCTAACATCTGGTAGGTCACAGTGCACAATCTGCTACAAGCCACCAATGACCACACCCATCATAGGTCCTCTCGGCCCCCACTCCTCACTAACCAGCTGACCTCCCAACTGCTCAAAACTTCCCCCTTCGTCCTGACCTGTCATCCTCTAGTCAGGAGACAGAAGAGCAGCATGCTCACTGCCTAGCAGTTTAGCAGATTCAACATGTATGGCTGCTCATCAGGTTTGTCATACTGTTACAAAAACATATTTCTTGGACTCCCCATTGAAATCAAGGTAGAGGATCAAGGTTTGAAGCATCCTTGGTGGGTTTTCTGTCCATCTTCCTATATGAAGCCAGAGATAATGCCTGTACAGTTGCACCTCCCTTTACATTGACAGTACAGTGGTTTTCAACCTGTGGTCCGCAGACTCCTGGAGGTCCACAGACTATGTCAAAGATTTCCAAAGGGGTCCGTACCTCCATTTTAAAATTTTTAGGGGTCTGCAAATGAAAAAAAAAAGACTGAAAAACAGTAGCATAGTATAAGTTTAGTATCTATACTAGCTACAGTTCCTTCGTCAAATTTAATATTTGATTTAGCCATTCCCCTGATATTTAGCTCCTATGAATGGCCCGATCAATACTAAAAGGACAGTGTCACATTTGGTAGCATAAAAAAGTAATCTACTATTATGTGTTACAAGGAGGGGTAATAAAAACAAGATAAAAAATGATACTATAGCATGGGCAAGTTACTAATGGCAGTCTGAGTATGTGAGCTCAGACATTCACCTAGCTCGGAGGGGGAGATGTGTGTGTTTGTGTTAGCATTTGTGGGGAAATATAATGCAGATATTTGTCATATTTTGTGACATTTTGCACCACTTTTCTTCCACTTTTAACATTGCTGAGCCTTAGATAAATAAATTGAAATTGATGCTTGTGAAAACAGGTAACTGTCTTCTTATTTACAAGTTCTGTTTTACCACTGACTGTACTACTGTTTCTAGTAGAAACAGAATATTCTTTTTGTGGGTTTTTTTGGACTACTTCATTTTGCATCATAATTACTTTACATTGTTTACATTCAATCAGATTGGTATTTAATGGTATTATTTAATGATATGGTATTAATAATTTGGCATTAATGAGTATTTAATAGCAGCACTTAATGGAATAGCATGGTTTGCCATTAAAGACATACTGATTTATGTTAAAATAACCCTTAACTCTAAATTCTGGTTTTTCATGTGTGATGTCCAACTAAAAATAATCTTGGGTATGATGTCTGTATTTAGATTGGTGGCAAGAGACTTATTGAGCTATAAAGCATCTCAGACATAAACCAAAGAAAGTCTTCTCTTACAAATGAGTCAGAATCTTTTTTTAAGGTATGTTTTTCTTCAGGAATTTCAGAGATTATATTTTGTTTCTTTAGATGTGAAGCACTTGCATTTGAATAGATTGATATATAGTCTCTCCTTTTTTAGTCTACAGGAATGTATTAAATCTATATGAACTGAAAAATCTATATTTTCAATGTATCAGACCCTTAGTGTTTGAAATATATTTTTGTTAAAAGAGAAAATCTTGCATCTAAAACTCTAGTGCTGAAGTGCTAAAATATGGATGACAGCTTTAAAGTGTCTACTTATACAGTAATTTATATTTCGCTAATGGCACACAAGGAGCATAAAAGAATAAACTTATTTGCTCAACGCCACTGATTGTCATATAAGTCACTAAAAAGCAAATTTATTGTGAAACATTAATGTATGCATCTTGTTTTGAGGCATTAAAACCATTTTATTCTTGCCAATTATATTCTATTGGGTAATCTGGCTATATTTTCATTTGAAATAGACAAAGCCAAGATAATTTGTACAGCACTGCCCCATTTGGCAATAGGCACCAAAAGTCCTATTCTTCTTTGGGTATGTCTATACTACAAAATTAGGTTGATTTTATTTAAGTCAACATTGAGCCTCTGATTCTGCATGTCCCCACTATGCACATTGTGTCAGCAGAGCGCATCCTCACTAGCAGGGCATCAATCAACTCATGGAGTGCTGCACCGTGGGTAGCTATCCCACAGTGCATGGAGCTGAGTGGAATGTTTGGTTGGGCTTGCAGTGCCTCCTGGGACTAAAACATTTGCGTCGGTGGTTATGGGAACATGTCATTAGCTTCCCATGATGCACTTACCTACCTTCCTCCCTCCCACCCTGAAATCAACGGCAAACAAACCAAGCCTTTTTTGCACCTTTTGTTATAAGCCTGGGTTATCCATGCAGACACCATAGCACAAAAAGCATGGACCCCACTCAGCTGTACACTGTTGTTGTGATCATTACAAACACCTCGCGCCTTAACCTGCAGTATTTGCTCAGCCGAAGCAGGAGCTTCCAGCCCTGCTTGGAAGCCATGGAGCGAAGCGATTTGCAGATGCTGGTGACAGTTATGCATCATCTTGGCATGGTGGAGCGCCACTTCTGGGCCCAGGAAACAAGCTCTGACTGGTGGGACTGCATAGTTATGTAGCTATGGGATGATGAGCATTGGCTGCAGAACTTTCGAATGCATAAGGCTACTTTCATGGAACTGTGCGAAGAGCTTTTTTAAATGTTTATTTTTAATGAAATTGAAATATATTTCTTACAAATAATTTTGAGTAAAAATAAAAATATTTGACTTTGGAAAGGTCAAAACATTTTGATTTTTTCAGAGTATTTGTTTTTTTTAAATAAAGCCCCCCCAAACAGCAAATTCAACATGAATTGGTAAAAGGTTTTGGTTAACCCAAATCTGCATTTTTTGGCAAAAAAGGTTTTGGAAGAAACATTTTGCACTGCTTAGTCCTGGCTAATGTACTTGTCAATGAATTAAGAATCTAATATCGTAGATTGTGACTAGACTATCAGCTAATTCATAATGTTTCTTGACTACAAAGTAACTTCAGTGTACTCATTTATGTATTTATGAGTATTTACCTATTCCTCAGAAAGCTCATTGAGCTACATTCAATACTGAAGGGATTATACAGAGCTACATTAATTTATATTCTAAAATTTTTAATCTCTCCATTATATGTATTTCTGAAGTGCCACCTTGGTATCTAAATACCTTGCAAGACATTTTTTGTTTGTTTTGAATGGGGATTCAATTTTTTTTTTAAGGGAAAAAAATCAACATACAGGAATCTGAGTCAACACAGTGAACTTTAATTGTTTGGATGCATATATTTCAATATATTTCTACATGCAGATTACATAAATACATTTCATGACTGGAGACTAAATCTAATATTTACCTGAACTCTTATGATGTAAATTTATGCAAATTGTTATTAAGAATTTTTTATCACACGAAGCCATATTTAGCTATTTCAAAAATATGCAGAAAGCATTTTCAAACAAAGTACAATAAATGTTCAAAAACCACGTTTCAATGCTAAATATTGGCTGTTTTACAGCGTTTTTATTTGAAAAAATACAAGAAGTGGTGAAACCACACGGACTAATCAAATTTCAGTTCGAAGCTATTTAAGAAAAAAACCAAAACCTTTTTGTTGGTTTTCAGGAAAAAAACGCTATAATAGACAGCAGGTTCTTTTAAACTTATTACAATACATATGTGACTAGAGGAGTGTTGTTTGATATATATATATTCTCTAAACCAAAAAGTGAAACCTTCACAAACTGATAAGGAAAAGTCAAATTCAAAAAGCTTTCTGCATTCATAGTTCTATAGGTTTTACATGTTTCTGTGACTTATAAATAGCCAAATTTATTTTTATTTTGAACAGTTTTTTAATATGGGAAATGTGATCCTCAGTTGGTACTTTTTATTTTGAGTTTGGGACTAGAGTGAACTTTTCTTTCCAGGTTTTAAATACTTGGAAAATATGACTTTCTCTTGCCAACACACAGACTCTGGCCAGAGGAGGGGGCCCCACTGAATCTGAGAAGAGGGCTATTGTTGATGAGGAACCTGATGCCCCCTCACCCATTTCCCTCCCATCTTTGCAGATGAGGGAAGAGCTGTATGTGAGACAATATGACCCCGGATTTTTTTTTTTAAACAAAATTACTTTTAGAACCTGCTGCAAGATTATCTGATGTACTGTGCTGTAACCTCCCAACCCAGCAAGACTCTCTGTTCTTTATTCACCCCAAGGTAGGACAGGCACTGATTTTCCCTTTGCATTTCTACCTAATTCCTCAGTGGACTTTCTGCCACCAGGTGTTGCGCCAAGGTTTAAACTGGGATAAACCAATGTAACACCAGACTGAATCTGTCTCAGTGCTTATAATAAATTTTGAAAAGAAAAATATCTTCTGCTGATCTACTGTGATTATCCAAATAACCCCTGAAATCAGAATTTAATCTTTCTTAAATTGTGATTTTGTTCTGAAATGCTGATTTTTCTGAGTTTTGAGTGCATCGTCCCCATAACCATTCTCATAGGTACAGTTTTCTTATATTAAAACCCTTTTCATTTGTACTAAAACTTTAGAGTACTTTGAATTGTGAACCGTGGTATTAGCTAAAATCTCTGCATTAGGTAGGTAGAGACTCTACCTTTATAAATGGTAAAACTGGAAATACTGAAACAGTGGTTTTCAACCTTTTATCCATTGCAGACCCCTACAAATTCTGAAGGGAGGTGTGGACCCCTGCAGACCACAGCTGGAAAACCACTGGGCTAAAATAAGTGTCTGGGGGGGAAAAAAGAGAGAGAATGTAAATCCATATTATTTTTCATTGGTGGGTGGATAGAATCACTCTGAAGATAATAATTAAACACTGCAGTTTGGCATTGTTCAGTAGCAGTGTTCAAGAGAGACTGGTTTGTGAAGAAGCTGAAACACACATTGTTGTGTCTTTGGCTCAAGTCAGTGCTACTCTAATACTGAGTATGAAACATAATTAACTTATGGAACACATTGCCATGGGTTATTATTGAGGCAATTTGCATAACAGATTCAATATTTAGGGCCACATTTTTTACAAGAATAGCCTTTATTCAAAAATATTATGCAGTTTTTCGCCCACATTTGTATGTGCAATTTGGTTTGCTAGGTAGACAGTTGACTAGCAATTTGTTTGCAACCATTTGATTTGTGCAAACAAATTTGTTAATTGCACATGCAAATATAGATGCAGCTGATGCAAAATTTTGCATGCAAACCTCCATTCTAAAAAAATTGCTTTTATTTCCTTGTCTGCAGTTACACTAGCTAATATAAAAACATTGCAATTTAGTAGTCCTCATGCTTCAAAGATATAAGTTTGTCACCAGCTAAGTCCAGGAAGAAATTGTCCCCAATGAAATATTATGGCAGTTGTATGGTTTCCTCTGAATTGCCATATATTGGCCACTCAGAGACAGGACAAACAATGGATAACCTATTGGTTGTTTCCAGATGGTCATTCAGATGTTGTTCTATTAATCCCTTACTTTCATGACCTCTACCATTCATTCAAACTATAGCTACTCTATGATGAACAGAATGAGAAAAACAAATATGATGATTTCTTCACATTATGGAAGTTCAAGCTGGTTCCAATTAACATGAACTTAATTATATGAAAATTGCTGATTTCCCCTAAAACTAAATTCTTTTGACTGCAAGTTATATTGCAAATGTTATGGAAATTTACTCATGACATGTTTTAATGCGCATTATCTCTCTTCCTTTTTCCAGTACTTAAAAGCCTTGGAAAGTGTGTGTGGTTTGTTTGTTTGTTTGTTTTTGTAATTTGTAAATCTTCTGTTGTTGTTCAAAACGTGTTGTGCCAGATTCATGTGCTATTCTTGGAAAGAGTAATTGAGAAACACTTAATTAGCATTGCTGTCCAAAGAAGTACAGGGCACACGTGCTATTTCAAATGCATACATTGATTTTTTTTTAGCCTTACGTTTTGACAACTATTTAAGCTTGGTGCAAATCCTAGAACTGGGGAGATGGAAGATTGAAAACCTTATCAAGGTTGCCTTCTTAAATGTTGCAATACACAGCTTAATATACAGTTTTGCTTTTGGTCTGGTAACACATGGAGAACTACTTAAAAAATCATTGCATTAGTAAGTTCCCTGAGGGAGGATAAAAACAACTTTAGTATTATTAGGCCAAATGTCATGCAAATCAGGTTAATCCTTTATATTTCCTAGAAATTAATGACTCAGTATCATTTTTTCATATATGATAAGACTTGAATATTCCACACAGGATCTGGAGTGAGAATTTTTTGGTTTTTACACTGAATGACAACTTTGGTATTTTAGTTGGGCTTTTAAAACAGCAGTTTTTGATGACAAACATCCTTTAAGCCTGTATTTCTAGGCTACGTCCGTTTCTCATAGCCAGGGGGCTATTACACTGCTGCTGTTAGATTTCTGCTTAGTTTGATGCTTATTTAAAAAAAAAAACAACAAGCTCTCATTTTTTGTGGTTGCAGCTAGAATCACATTGTTCATTATGGTGTAAACTCTTGCTATATTCCTTAATGCTTTATGACTTTTTGTTTTTGTTGTTAAATGGCTTCCCTAGCAGACTCTATTCCGAAGGGTAGACAGAGAAATTTGCCTGTGTCATATGGGGCATTAAAGAGGCAGATCAGATGACTCCTTGTATTGTATGACTTGCCAATATCAAACCTTTTCCTTTAGGATGGTGAATAGGCTTTTTTCCAGCTTCACTTCACTGAACATCTATTTATCTCGGAATGGTAATGCTAAGTTTTCAGGCCTTATTAGGTCTCTGGGATCTAAGCATATTTTTTAAATTTCTATTTTTAAAGTTATGAATAAGCTGCTAATGCAAGGTGGAGGACTGTTTCCAAATATTTGAGACCATCTCTGTATGTGACACAGCAAATGGTATATTTCTGAATCCACGTATTTATCAGGGGTAACTGTGGAGTCTTTGTGTATATGATGTGCTCCATAGAACTGTGCTAGTTCCCTGAAGATGTCTGGATGCTGTGCCATTAATTCTTCTCTTGTGATAGCAGCATCATTATATGCTGTTCTTGTTATTTCAATAAAGGTAAACTCAGTGTAAGTTTCCCTACATGATAGTGCTGTTTTAGAAATCTTAGTAATGAAAAATATAGACTGATCTTGCCCTTGGCTGTTGTTGCTATGACAAGCAATCCCAATCTGTTCTCTTCATTATTTACCACTCCCCCAATTTTTGTGTCATCTGCAAACTTTATCAATGATAATTTTATGTTTTCTTCAGATAATTAATAAAAATGTTAGAGTGTAGGGCCAAAACCTGATCCCTTTGGGACCCCACTAGAAACACTTTTGTTCACTGATAGTTCCCCATTTACAATGGTGATATGAGACCTATTAGCCAGCTTTTAATCCACTTAATATGTAGCAGGTAAATTTTATATCTTCCTAGCTTTTTAATGAAAAATGCTTTGCAGGCATCTAAGTATTTTACATCAACCAAACTTGTAATCTCATCAAAATAAGTTGTCAAGTTAGTTTGACAGGATGTATTTTCCATAAAGATTGTGTTAATTGGCATTAATCATATTACCCTCTTGCAATTCAGTATTGATCAAATTTCGTGTCAATTGCTCCATTATCTTGACCAGGATCAATGTCAGACTGACAGGCCTATAATTACTCAGGTCATCCCATTTACCCTTTTTAAAAATATTGGCACATCATTAGTTTTCTTCCAGGCTTCTGGAACTTCCCCAGTGCTCCAGAACTTATTGAAAATAAGCATTAATGGCCCAGCAAGCTCCTCAGCCCCTTCTTTTGAAACACTGCTGATTTAACAATATCTAAATTTAGTAGCTGCTGTTTAACATCATCTTGATAAACAAGTGGAATGGAAAGAGTGTTACCATATGATATGACTACATTATCTGTTTTTTCCTAAACATAGAACAGAAATATTTATTGAATATTCTGCCTTTTCTGCATTATTATTGATAATTCTACCATTTCCATCTAGTAATGGACCAGTACAATTGTTAGGATTTTTTTTGTTCCTAATATACTTTAAAAAACTCATTCTTATTGTCCTTAAATCAACTGGCCATAGGTTTCTTCTTGTGCTTCCCTTACCAAATTTCTACAATTCCTAGTTTCTGATTTATATTATTTACTATCAACTTCCCTTTTTTCCCATTTGTTATATATAATTTTTTATAGCTGCCTTCACTTCCCCTCTAAACAAGGTCATTTTTTTAACCAATATGGCTGCTTTCCTTGATTGTGGTTTTGTGACTTTTGGGGATCTAGTAATTTTTGGCTCATAATTGTTTTCAGCTTTGTGAAACTGGCCCTTTTAAAGCACTGAGTGTGTGTGTGTGTTTCTCTCACTGGTCTGGATTTTATTCTGTTTGCACATAATCAAGGTGGTCAAGTCATGATCACTTGTACCTAAGTTAGCATTAATTTTTATTTCTAGTATCAATTCTTCCTTATCTGTCAAGATGGGAGCTAATATAGAATTCCCCCAAGTTGGACGCAAGAATTCTTGAGTTAGGGAATTGTCATCTACAATGTTTTGAAATTCCAAGGAAGTTTTAGTACTGGCAGCATGAGATCTCCAGCATGTGTCATTCAAATTGGAGGCCCGCATTATCATGCAGATTTATTTTTCTTACACATTATACAGTAAAATCCTTTTTATTCAGCATGTTGGGGGAATGGGGGTGCCAGTAAGGGAAAATTCCGGTTAACTAAGAGGGAGGGAGTTTGGGTGCGTGAGACGGTGCGGGGTTGGAGCACGAGAAGGGATGTGGGACGCAGGACATGGTCTCTGGGAGGGAGTTTGGGTGTGGGAGGGGGCTCGGGGCAGGGGGTTTTGTGGTGTCAGATCTGGAGGGCACTCATCTAGGGTGGTTCCCCACAAGCGGCAAGCTGTCCCAGCCGCTCCTAGGCAGAGGCGTGGCAGATGGCTCTGTGTGCGGCCCCTGCCCGGTCTCATGCGCTAGCTCCGCAGCTCCCATTGACTGGGGTTGTGCCTGCAGATGGAGGCAGCACACAGAGCCGCTTGGCACAGCCTATGAGCAGCAAGGACAGGTTGCCACTTGTGGGGAGCTGCCCGAGGTGAGTGTCCCGAGATGTGGCACCGCAAAACCTCTCCTGTGCCCCAATCCCATTCTCCAAGCCCTCTCCTGCATCCAAAATTCCCTCCCAGAGCCTATGCCCCACGTCCCCTCCTGCACGCTGAATCTCTTGTGGCCATTCTTCTGCCCAAGAGCAGCAGGGACATGTCGCAACTTCTGGGGAGGCACGCGGAACCAGGTAGGGAGCCTGATGGCCCCGTGCCAACCAGACTATAAACTAGACTTTCTATGAAGATCAGAAATGCTGGTTTATAGAGCTTTCCGGTTGGTACAGGGCCGGATAACACAGCTTTTCCTGTAGATAAGTAAGAAGGCGCTCATCCTGTTCCCAAGTGTGATTTGATGGTTTGTAGAAGACACCAACTAGTACCTCATCTTGTGCTTGGACATACGTCTGTAAGCATTCAAGATCATTTTCTTTTGAGTTATCACTGACTTGGAAACAGGTAACACCACTTTTGGTGTAGAGTGCCACTCCCTCTCCTCTTCTGCCTGCTTGATGCTTCCTGAACAGGTTAGAACTGTTAATTTTAGCATTTCAGTTTTGGAAATCATCCCACTAGGATTCAGAAATACCAACTAGGTCAAATTTATGCTCATAAATGAGTAATATCAGTTCTTTTTGTTTGTTACCCAGGCTCTTACATTGGTATATAGGCAAATCAGTAATTTCTTTTCTTTATGTCCTTTCATTCCTTGATTAATTTTGTTCTCAACATCTTGGTTTTGTGTTGAATGCTCATATCTTCCCTATTCCTTCCCTTCACTTTTGTTATCAGTTTAATTTCCTCACGGCTACTCTAGCCAACCTGTTTCCAAAAAGATTGGTCCTTCTTCTACTGAGGTGGAGGCTGCTCAAACTATCCCCCCTATAGAAGGTGGACCAATGTTCCATAAAACAAAAATCTCCACCGTATGCCACTTACCTAGCGAGCGATTCCCTTTCAGAATCTTCAGCCTTCTGTCTTCTGTTTTCTCATGGGACAGGAGGGATCTCAGGGAAGATCGCTTGGACATTCGTCTTCAGCAGACTTCCAAGTTCCCTGAACTCATCTATCTGTGAGATATCTCATGACATAGTCTCAGTGTTGAAATGAGCCGTTACCAATGGATACTTTCCCATCCACTTCAGAAACCTGTCCAATCTTACAGTGAGGTCTCATGTCTTGGCTTCAGAAAGGTAGCACACTGTCCTTTTTTCTGCCTGTCCCTTGCAGAATGGTCTTTCGACTCTTCTGAGTATTGAATCCCTATGAGGATCATCTATCTTCCTTGGACAGTTGAACCCTTTTTGGACAAGCTTGATTTTCTTACAGGTTGTGCTGAACTGCCATCCACAGGTGCGTCCAGTACACCGCTGTTCTTTTGGGCCAGCTGAACCTTGAGAGGTATCCTCCGGTTTCCATGTTGAGAACCTGATATCAATTGGAAAATGCTAGCTGTGTAGAAGTCCTCCTGGTCCTCTTTTCTCTAGTGGCCATAGCCTGCCCATCCTTGTCTTCCTCCAGCCATATATAATGCCACTGTGACCTCTTGGCTCCGGTGGTTACAAACTGCCAGTCCACCTCTCTGACTTTGTAATGGCCAGCTCATTCCTTCCTTTATTCTGGAATACAGATGTTTCCTGAACCTGGCTGTTAGCGCCTCAACTTCTCTGATTCTCTGTACTGTGTCCACTTACTCATCCAATTCAAGAAACTTCTCTATTTCAGCTACCAATTTGCACTTCAACTTGCATGTTCCCTTTCTGTCATGGTTCTGGTAACTACAGTGACTCCTAGTACTGAAGTTAAATTTATTTTTGATGTTTTTCAAGCATCTGAAAGGAGTGAGAAGAAGAAAACCTTAAAGATCCACTTGTCGCATATTGAAGCAGCTTTAAACTACAGTTTGATCTCTTTTCTGAACATTTACCATATTCCAGTTTGACCTTTTAATTTGTCTTCATTACAATTCTCTTCAGAGGCTGAGACACTAGAAAGGCTGAATGCTTGAAAGGTATTCTCTGCAGGAATTGTAACTTTTTCAGATCTCTCTCTTTGAACATACTCCCATTGTTCAGATGATTGCTGTTTTATCTATTGAGCAGGCCATTTTGTGATTGAGAGTCAGATTTTAAAAATACCATAAAATTGCAGTCTCCAAACTGTATGTGAAAGTAGTTAAATTTAGTACAACACAGAGCAGCCACTCAACAGTAATGGCATTTGCTTTAGGTAAGGTCATGCTGTACCATAGGACTCAGTTGGTGCAACCCTTATTCTTGTTGATGAACAGTTGCTTACATGAGTAGTCCCATTACTCCTGTAATCAAGGGCTGAGCAAGGTGAGTTAAGGTTGCACAATCTGGCCCTGTTTGCTGATGGATTTCAGAAGTAGTTCTGAGATTGACTACTTGAGTGTTTTAAAGAGGAACTTCCGTAACAAGGATCTTTTCCAAGCATATAATAAATGTATTAACCTGCTATGCTTTATTTGTATGTATTTTTGATACATTTACTAATTACTATACCATAGTTATTTATTTTTAAACAAATACTTGCTCTTCCTGGGCTTGTATATATTAGAATTTTAGTTTTGCTTTTAATTCACATTGAATGCCAGTTCTAAAAGGGAATTTTAAATTATTGTGTACCTGCTTAAAAATACCACCTTGCTGTTCAGTGGTGCTTTTCATCAATGGATGTAAAGCGCTTTGCAAAGGTGGTTAGTATCATGTCCACATTTTACAGAGGGGGAAACTGAGGCACATGAAGGGAAGTGACTTGCTTGTTCTTGTTGCAGCTCACTGTAGGCTGAATCCTGGCATCAGTCATGACCACGAGCTGACATTTGTGAGTGTCTACACTAGAATTTTATTACCGTGTTAGCTTACTCTAATTAATTGGTGATCAGTTAACTCAAGTTACGGGATGAGCAAGGCTTCTAGTGTAGAAATACCTTCCCAAGCCAGCTTCTTCTCCTATTTATCACATTGTGAAGTTACAAAATGCTTAGCTTAAGAAAGCAGATTTCTCATCCAGTATACTATGTTGTAATCAGAGGTTTGACTTCATTGCAGGACCCAATTATGAAGGAGAAATGTAACATGGATATCAGACTTGATTTAATCCTTGAATCTAACTACAGGAATCAGGGCTGTGGAGCTCTGATGATGGAAAGCCCTACCAGAATAGAAGTGCAGTATCACCAGAGGCATGTAGCTCCACATATCCAGTGAAGTGGAAGCTGAGTATTGGCAACCCAGACAGTAGCGGGGTTGACCAAGACACCCAGGAGATGTGGCAGATCTCCAGGACAGCTTCAGCAAGAACACTCTTACGAAGTTCTGCACAGTTCTTCCCAGCTCCTTACAAATACTACAAGGGAGTGCAGGCAACAGAGGAGCTGTCATGTGTCCTTCCCTAGGACTGGATTCCTCTATTGGTGTAGCCGCCCCTTGGGAGCAGAGAGGTACCTCTCCCCCACTCACAGGTGTGAATCAGGTGCAGTTACTAAAGGAAACTAGACATGATTTTAAAAAATAAATAAATATTTTCTTTTTTACTCCAGCGGGAAAACCTCCTTTTGCGATGGAAATTGCTTTCTAGTTGCAAACTTGCATTTTCTATTGTGCTAATAGTCTCAGGATACTTCTCCTGTGATGCAACTATTTTCTACATACTGTTTTCCTACTTGGATTTTAATTTTTTGGGCAAATAGGCAGAACAAAATGACAGTGAACAGAATCATGATTTATTATGGGAAGGAATCAAGGCAGATAATCTGCGCTATTCTTCCAAAGCCATTCTCAGTGCCTTTTTCCAAATGAAGAAGTGGAAAGAAATTTCCAACGTGTACTACACACTTGCCAAGGGACAAAAGATAAACTCATTAAAGTCATTTAAAATTGAGGCATACTTTGGCCTGGGCTTTACTATGAATTCTGGGGAAAATCTTGTTCTGGCAGGGGGATAGACTGAATAGACTAAAAGGTTTTTTCCATCACTAATTGCTATTGCTCTATGATCCGTGTACACAGTGCTTAAACTGGAGCTGTGTACTCCTACCAAGGGTGCAGTATGACCTTCTCAAATTGATGCTTACCAACTTTGTCTCTGTAAATTATATTGTGATGAGGGACAGATTTGTGTGTAACAATCTGCTCTTTGGCAGGAATCAGCTTTTCATTGTGTGTGTACAGAACTAAGCACAATGAAGTCCTGATCCCTGATTGGGACTTCTAGCCACTATTACAATGCAAATAAATCAGAATAACTGGCATAGATTTTTGGTTTGGAAAATGTACTAGTTTTTGTTAACCTGCTACTTGTTGCATTCGCACTTCAGCATTTGACCATTCTCCAGAAACAACCTACACTTTCAGTTGAACTAAAAATCTTCAGCAATTATGTGTTTGCAGTAAGTAATAAGAGTGATTACTGGTTTATTTGAGGGCAAATATATACGTTTTACTTAATTTATTTCTATGGAAATATGTGCTAAAACCTGGTCAGCCTGTCAATTTATGCTTTGATGTTTTTCTTCCTCTTCATTCAGAATTTTAGATTTGAAATTCCAAAAGAATTCATATCAAGTTCAAGAAAGATTTGGTTGTTTATTTGGCTGACAGAGATCAGCTTAATCTTTGGCTAATCATATTGCATAACAAGAGGCACTGCTCTGACCTCGTCACCTGAGCAACCTTCCCTGTTTGTCCAATCTACACTGGCCATGTTGGTTACTGCATTCCCCCAATTACCCAAAGCCCTTTGAGGGAAAGGGTGATAGGAAGCAAGGGAGACTGAGACTAAGTGGGATGGGCAGGATTCTGTGTTCACAAGAGATGTACAGCTCCCCTTGGCATTTTGACATATCTGCTTAATCTGTTATTAAACATTGTTCAAAGCCAAGCGTAATACCAATCGGGTCTTTAACGGTCAGGTCAGTATGCTTTCACCACTCCAAGCAACTGTGGCCACATTGGTCCTTACTGGAACAGCTCCTGTGGTAGTTAGGAGATTGCCACTAGATATGTCTTTTCTACCCCCTTGCCTTCAGTTGCCTAATAACCCTGTTCTCTCCCTGGCTGACAGCTTAGCTTAGCTATCTTCTCTGATCTGTGCTGTATTATTCAGTTCTGTAGCTGTTACTTGTTGGCACAGAATACTTTGACTCTTGACTCTTCCTGGGCCCAGTTCTCCAAGCAGCTCTGTACAGGCAGACCCTTACACTCATGTGAAGCTATACTGAGCCTGTGTGGATCAGCTTGCATTATCAGGGCCCAGTGTCCCATTCATCCTGGTAGATTCACAGTTCTGTCACAGGGTATGTCTACACTACCCGCCGAATCGGTGGGTAGTGATCGATCTGTCGGGGATCATCTAGATATGATACATCGATCCCTGAATGCGCTCCTCGTCGACTCCGGAACTCCACCAGGGTGAGAGGCAGAAGCGGAGTCAACGGAGGAGCAGTGGCCGTCGATCCCGCGCTGCGAGGATGCGAAATAAATCAATCTAAGTCAAGCTAAGATATGTCAACTTCAGCTATGTTATTCTCGTAGCTGAAGTTGCGTATCTTAGATCGATTCTCGCCCTCCCTCCCCCCAGTGTAGACCAGGCCACAGACTCCCTATGTGACTTTAAGGAATCACTTAATCTGTTTATCTCAGTTCCACATGTGTAAATTGGAGCTAGGACTGTATTATTTTTTTCTCCTTGTAAGATCTTTTGAGAAGGAAGTGACTGTTACTGTGTGTTTGTACAGTGACTAGCACAGAGGGAATCCAACTACATTTTGAGGCCACTGGGCATTACCTAAATACAAATAGGGGAGAGAAATAATATACTCTCCCCTTTCGGGGGTGGGGGAGAGGGTGAAGCTGGTGAGATGCTGCACCTCTCATAGTATCTCATCTCCATCTTCATCAGAACCAAATTCTTCTGATGCAAATATATACCTCTGAGGGTAGAATTTGGTCCTTATTTGTTTATCACAAAAAAACAAAATGCCAAATCTGAGACTTCAAGACAGAGAAGAATTTGTCTCTTAATTAACAAATATATGTTGAATCTATTGGGTCCTCAGAGAAAGAAAAAAAAATGTAATGACAATTTTTTTCAGATTGCTGGCTTTTTTTTTTCTCTTGGGAATTATTTTCCTATAGCCAGTCTGTCGAACCATCCATACAAAATGATGGTGTCCAAATTAGCCATTACCACTCAAGAAAGAGATCTTGGAGTCATTGTGGATAGTTCTCTGAAAACATCTGCTCAATGTGTAGCGGCAGTCAAAAAAGCTAACAGAATATTAGGAACCATTAAGAAAGGGATAGATAACAAGACAGGAAGATATCAGACTGTCTCTATATAAATCCGTGTTACACCCACATCTTGAATGCTGCATATAGACGTGGTCACCTCATCTTAAAAAAGATATATTGGAATTGGAAAAGGAATAAAGAAGGGCAACTAAAATGGCTACGGTAAGGAACAGCTTCCGTATGAGGAGAGATTTAAAAAGACTGGGATTTTTCAGCTTGGAGAAAAAAGAACTAGGTAAGTTCCTGGAGGATAGATCCATTAATGGCTATTAGCCAGGATGAGCAGGGGTGCAACACCATGCTCTGAGTGTCCGTACCCTCTGTTCTCCAGAAGCTGGGAATGGGCGACGGGATGGATCACTTGATGATTCCCTGTTCTGTTCATTCCCTGTGGGGCACCTGGCACTGGCCACTGTTGGAAGACAGGATACTGGGTTAGATGGAGCATTGGTCTGACCCAGTATTGCTGTTCTTATGTTTTATATTATTCAGAGTACAGTAGAACTTCCGAGTTACAAACACCTCGGGAATGGAGGTAACTCTGAACAAAATGTTATGGTTGTTCTTTCCAAAGTTTACAACTGAACATTGACTTAATACAGCTTTGAAACTTTACTGTGCAGAAGAAAAATGCTGCTTTCCCTTTATTTTTAATAGTTTGTTTAACACAGTACTTACTGTACTTTTTTTTTTTAATTTTGTCTCAGCTGCTGCTTGATTGTGTCCTTTGAGATGTGTGGTTGACTGGTCAGTTTGTAACCCTGGTGTTCATAACTCTGAGGTTCTACAGTATACAGGTATTGACCTCTTTTAAAGTGAACTGAAAGTGAAAAAGAAGTTCAGGCTTTATTGTATGTGAATTTTTGCAAATGTGAAAAAACAAAAGGTTGAGAGTGCTAAATTTGAGATATGTGAAAGATTCTTGGATACTGTACAAGAAGTGTTACAAATATTTGTTCAAATTCCGAACAGCTGTTCGGTTTAACTATTTGGTGCTGCTTACCAGCACTCATGCAGATGAGTTGTTGGTTTTGGATGAATGATTGATGCCTGTCCTTAGTAGATGACATTTGCTGCTGTGCAGTGGGCCAACACAAGGCTTGTACACCATTTAAATAGGAATCGGCCTTGTGTTGGCCACTTGCGCAGAGTTGAATGTCATCATGTATGTATGTATACTTGTATTAAGATGAGAATAAGTGTGTTCACTATTTGTTGTTCATTATTAACACTGTTGTTCACATCATACACCTCAATAAGTTAAATAAAATGATGAAATACTTTTGTTGGAAAGTTGCAACATAACATTATTTAATTTCTTAGTATCTAGAACCCTAACACACAAGAACCAAAAACAGAGAGGGGTAAAGCAGGCACAGCTCAACCCACCTTCATCTAAGCTGTGTCTGCAGACTATCTCTGCTGAAGACTCAGATCATGAATTTCCTTCTGGAGCTCCTTATTCTTCATAATTTTAAAACAGATTTCAGTACACCACAATTATTCTCCTTGTTTGTAATCTCTTCTGCTCCATTGAGGAAGCAGAAACAATATCATGTGACTTGTGACCTGTCATACACTAAACACAGAATAGTCAATGTGAGCCGTTTGCCAGGACCATGAAGGATGAAATTTGTTTGCATAAATTAAAATATTCAAATATTGAGAAATAGAAGTACTTCCATAGGCCACATTTACCCTATGGGCACTACAGTGGCATAGCTACGATGGCGTAACTATGGTGCTGTAACCCTTTAGGGTAGATGCAGACTACAGCACTGGAAGAGGTTTTTCTGTTGTTGTAGGAACTCCATTTGCATGAGTGATGGTGTCTAGTTCAACGGAAGCATTCTTCTGTCACCCTAGCCGTATCTACACCGGGGGTTAGATCACCATAGCTGTAGATTTTTCACACCCCTGAGTGCCATGTAGCAATGTCAATCCTGTTTTAAGTGTAGACCAGGCCATAGAAATTCCAAATGATTCTAAAGAGAAAAGGGGCTAAATTCTTCAGGTAATTTACTTACAAAGAATAATTAGACTAGCTTAATAAATATTGCTGTATTATCTTGAATTTCAACCTTTTCGGAAGAATTACAACAGAATTAATGTATTGTCACTTTGAAACTTATAGTTCACAAAAATACCTGAATTACAGTCCTTTGTTCTACTAGCATCTAGACAGACTTTGGATAAGTGATTTCAAAGCACATGTAAATAATTGAATCTTCTTTAAAGAGGCTACTTGAATCTCTCTCCTTTTGAATAATCCTTTGGTTAAGTCAAGGACATCAATGTGTTACCTTACAAGTAGAAACAAAACTTGTTATATGAAAACATTCTAAAAATGGAAAATAAGTTTAGCTATAGCATTTCTACGATTGGATGTTGTCCGGGTACAACCTGCAATGGTAATAAGGGCATGGGAAAGGTATTTTCATATGTTTTTTTTTCAAATTTGTATTTCCCACCTATGCTTTTATGGCTGTATTTACCTTAAGGGTTAATGAACTAAGTACTGAATAGGGTGCATTTTTCAGGAGAGGCTTTTAATCATAGTGTACAAAGTTTTGTATACCTAGCAGAAGGCAACATTACATAATATATAAACAAAACATATAAAGTATGATCATAAATTGGAAAATAGACTAGATTACAAAAACCTAGATACTAGGGAAGTGAGTGTAAGCACATTAGAAGTATGGTAGATAGAGAATCCTCTTAATATAAAATGCATGAAATAGAGTGAATTATCCCCTTCAGGAATAAACAGTAACAATATCTTTATCTTATAAATGATACTGTTTCAGATTTGGTTTAGGGGGAGTCAGATATCTCAAGTAAATAGTCACAAAAGTAGAATGTGTGGTTCAAGATAATCTGGTAACTGCTACTCACTACTTGTGTTAAAATTGCTTTTATAGGCGTTTGTTAACTTTTGACGATATATTCACAATATCTCCAATTCTGAGATACATGTTTAAATCTGGATTTTGTTAGAGGTCAAATCTAACAGATCTTCTACAATAGGTCTGGTTTCAGAAATCATCCTGAACAAACGGAGGTTAAATCATTCAGCCTTCCCCTACACGGTGAGGCAAACTGTGTTACTGAAGGATTATAGTTTACACAGCGTGTTATTGGTAGGTAAGCCCTGGAGAAAAAACATAGAATTTCATTGTAGAAAGGCTAAAATTGTATTTCCATTGTATTCAGATGAGAGGACTAATAACAGATTTTTTTTTTAAATTAAACTAGATTTAGACAAGAAGAAAAAAGAAACAATGGTTCATAACATTGAATATTAAAATGTTTCAGTTCCAGGAAGGGGATAAAGATGATTGTGAACAAAGCTTTGTTTGTTTGCCTTTACTGTGGCAAACCTTTATCACTGTTTGTGTTCTGATTTCCATGCAGGTGGTTGACCAGATTGACACATTGACATCTGACCTGCAGCTGGAGGATGAGATGACAGACAGTTCCAAAACTGACACGCTGAACAGCAGCTCAAGCAGCACAACAGCGTCCAGCTTGGAGAAAGCCAAAGTGCGTGCCAATGCACCTCTCATCAAGCCCCCAGCACACCCATCTGCCATTCTCACCGTACTGAGGAAACCCAATCCACCACCACCTCCACCACGGTTGACTCCTGTGAAGTGTGAAGACCCTCACAGGCCAGTTCCTTCTGCCAACCCTGTAAAGACTAATGGGACCCTACTTCGAAATGGAGGTTTACCAGGAGGACCAAACAAGATTCCTAATGGGGATGTATTTTGCATACCTAATAGTAACTTGGACAAAGTTCCAATGCATCCTCTGATTCATAGACCTGATAAAGACAGGTGTCCTCAGACAGGAACACGGGAACGAGTGCGATTTAGTGAGAAAGTGCAGTACCATGGCTATTGCCCTGACTGTGACGTTCGGTATAACATTAAAAACAGGGAGGTCCACTTACATAGTGAGCCGGCCCACACACTGGGAAAGCTTCCTCACCAATGTCCTCCTTTACCACCACCGCCTCCCCCTCTCCCTCCATTGCCTCTAGAAAATGGAGGGTTGGGAATAAGCCCCAGTAATAGCTTTCCCCCTCTCAGACCTGCAACTGTGCCTCCACAAACTGCACCAAAACCCCAGAAGACCATCTTAAGAAAGTCAACCACTACAACGGTGTGATGTATGCCACTTGAAAAACTGTTTGTTTTTTCCTATATATAAACATAAACAAATAGGTAATGAGCACTTTCTACTCAAGCAATAAAAAGCCCAAATATATTACATCCTGTGTTCAGTGAAGTGGCATAAAAATCATATGGTAAGTACAAAGAAAATTGTTCACTAATGTTACATGTTTGCACCAAAGAATTTCATTATTAAAAGCTCCAGTATAATGAGCATGCTACGGGTCATGAGCTGTTAAAAGTGATTGCAGCTGAACAGCTCTACCTATGGTCTAAGCAATGTTAATAGTTCATCTCAAAAACATCATATCTGTAGTAGCAATTAGAGGTGAAGTTAAGTCTTCCTCAGACAATAGAATAATTAGTACTGTGGGTGTTTTGTAGTGCAGGAAATTTTTAAAATACATTTGCTAGGAACATAATGTATGATTATGTGGAGCAAAATGTAACTCCAGCTAATGTTTCCTGATTGAATCTTAACAAATGAGTTTTTATATGCCTGGTTGCTTGAATCAAGGGTATCTTGTCCGGAGCTGTGCATTATGGTGCACAGTTTTAAGCCAGCTTGTTTTTTGTTCTCTGGTCTAGAGATGAATAGGCAATTGGAAGGCATGTTGATATGATCTTGGCAAAACAAACAATATTCAAGTTTGGTTCTGAAACACTCAATAATCAAAAAGCAGAGAGAGGAATGCCATGCTTTTAAATGAGGAGGCATGGCCTGATGAGTTATTTTCTGCTTCCATTGTTCCATCTCATGTGGGGATAATACTTATCTACCTAACATGGATGAGATGTGTAGGTTAATGAGTTAGAGCCCAGTCCTAAAGTCCTTACTCAAGTTTTCCTCAGGCAAATCTCCTATGGAGGACAATGGAAATTGTGTGTACAGTCTTCAGGGATTGGTGCTTAATACTTGTAAAGAGTTTTGAAGATGAAAAGCACTGTGTAATGACTAAGTATTAACATGCACAACAAGACATTTCTCTTGTTATGACATTTTGGTGGCTTAACCCAATTAAAATTCTTACCAGTGAGAAAACTCTCCAATATTTTTTCATTGTTTTACAGAAAAGAATGTTTGTTGTTAGGAGGAATGTTGGCTCCTTGGTTTTTAAAAGCAGGTGATCAGTGAAAGAGATGTTATAGGAAACCTTTTCTTCACAAAGTCCCTCCAAAAATAAGCTTGCAAATGACCTAAACACCTGAATGTCAGCAGATGTTACTTGAGTTACACACAAAACATGCACTTAGGCTGTTTAGCTCTGAAAGGGTTGGACAAGGTTGGCATTTGTGGGGCCTTATTAACCAACACAGAAATATGTCAGTCCCTTATGTTTGCATAGAGCAATAGAAATTCAGCTGCTAAATCCTTCAATTCAATTGCTAAATCCTTATGAAACTTTTACCGATAATAAAGGTTGAATTTTGTGCAAATATATCTCTGGAGTTTAAAGCCTCCCATTGCACTATACTGTGTGGTTTACCAAACCATCATGATGGAGAGATGTCATTATCTCATGCATTTGATCGGGGTAGGCAACGTATGGCATGCGTGCCGAAGGTGGCATACAAGCTCATTTTCAGCGGCACTCACACTGGCTGGGTCCTGGCCACCGGCCCAGGGGGCTCTGCATTTAAATTTAGTTTTAAATGAAGCTTCTTAAACATTTTAAAAACCTTATTTACTTTACATACAACACTAGTTTAGTTATATATTATAGACTTATAGAAAGAGACCTTCTAAAAACGTTAAAATGTATTACTGGCACGCGAAACCTTAAATTAGAGTGATTAAATGAAGACTCGGCACACTGCTTCCGAAAGTTTGCCGATCCCTGCATTTGATCATGTTTGCCACGCTTTCCACTGTTTTTCAATCCCATAATTTGCATCATTATAATGCCTTTACTATTTGTATGAGCATATTTACAGATGTCTTTGATCTCTGAAAGTCACTGGAAGTCCCTCTGCCCTGCTCATGAGGCTCCAGAGCAGCTCCTCCTTCCATTAGGAATTTACATTTAAAATATGGTGAAACTGTGTGCAGAACTTCTTTACACACAAACAACACAACCACACAGTGGCTGCTATTAAAAAGGAAAGATTGATCATGTGATGCTGCCTCTATCATAAGTCATATGTACCTACTTGTGTAATTTAACTTAATCAGAAAAATCCTTCTATACTGAAAGAATTGTATTATGTGCATATCCTGATGTATGTACAATCAGTTGTGTGTTTATATAAGATTTGTGCAATCTTATATAAAATAAGATTTACAATACTTTGAAAAATGTAACACCCTATCTCTTCTTGGGTTTTGTTCTATTGCCATTCCCTTTTCTGTTCCTTTCACTTGGTGCACCTAGTCCTGCATTTTCTTTTCATTACCTGTTAGTTCCATGTCTAAAATTGCTGTTTGAAATACTTTAAAGAATTCCATTTACTTTTTCTCTGTCTATTTTTTCTCTTTGCTGGCTGAAGACTTTATTTATTTATTTATTTTGCCAGTGAAGCTTTTTCGGCTTCACATTTATCTGCATTCTAGCGGGTCCCTATTGTGATAATATCTCTGTGCTGGGATCTCATTCCTACTATGTCTGTCCCTTATCTTTGTTATGGGGCTAGGCGCAGCAGCTCCCAAGCCTACTAAGCTGATTTCCAGCAACCAAGGCTCTGATACCACTTCCTCAAAATGATTAATGCAGCAAATAGGTGGTTTGACAACTTTTCTGCCTCTCAAAATGGCTCCCTCTTTCCTTTCCAGAACTGAATTGTGCATGCTGATTGACATTTTTTTGTTCCCTTTCTAGAACTCATAGGGTGAAATGGGAGTTGTGACATTGACTTCAGTGGGTCCAGGATTTTACCCACTGTGTCTCCTTCTACCAACCATTTATTTTTAGTATGAAATTCTCACTATTGATAGGTTCTATCAGATAAAAACTTCACAACAGAAAGAAGTGCAAATTAATTAGTATTTGGAATCATTCAAGACTGAGAACCCAGGATGCAAATAGCAAACTAAATTCTACTTTTATTATCTATTAAAAGAAATAAAGGAAAAACATACAAGTGATAAAACAATGCAATTCCATTCTGTAGTTCTTGGCTGGCTTTGTAGAGCAATGTGTGATGTAGAGTTTGGAGCATTTCACATTTCATTCAGATAACAGCATTCATTGCCAATCACATTAAACAATAGGCTCAAATTAGGTGAAAATTTCTTACTACATTTTTCAAGTAAAATATTGAAATTTGAAAAGTTTTCTCTTATTCTAGCTGTCACTTTTTCAGTATGAGATCTAAATCATATTTATTTTTTCTACTGGAAAATGGAGAATTTTCAGATTACAATTTAAAAATTGTAAGTAATTCTTAGCTGGTCATTAATGTGGAAATGTTTAGATGTTACTCCAGGTAAGCATTTAGTATGCACGGAGTGTGGGATAATATTTAGTCTCTATCCAGGTTACAGGTCCAAGGGGAGGCAGCTGACTAGAGACCTAGGACCTAATGAAGGATTCTCCACTGCTTGTGTCAGGCTCGACTCAGTTCTTCTCCCATAAACTCATCTAAGGTACTAGGTGCACAGCTTTCCTTTCCTATGTTCTGTCCCTAGAGTCTGCAGGAACTGGTAGACATCATTCCATCTCCTACTTAACCATCATACCATGCAGAGATGCCTCTCTCTGACCTATGTGGTAATTGTGCATCTCACTTAAGTACTAAGTTTTCAGTCCTCAGCTTCTGCAGAAAAATGGTCTGTGAGGAACTTTTAACTTCAAGCCTAGGCTTTCCACCCTGAATATTCTGCATAGCCCAGTTGCTGAACTTTTAACCTCACGCACTCACATTCTATTTCCCATCTGCTCTCTGTCTCAGTCTACTTCTGGGAATCCTTTTTGGTCCCTTTCTAGAAGCTTTCTGAGTTCCTAATAACAAAACAGTCTTTCCTTCTCCACTTTCGCACAAAACATTATATTATTGAATTAAAGCCTAAATTTTCAAATAGGTGCACAAAATTACCTTGCATGTGTTAGATATTTAATAGGCCATAGTTGAGATTTTCAAAGCAGTCTAAGGAATTTAGACATAACTTCCATTAACTTTAATAGAAAATATGTCCAAAAGTGTTGTGTCCACACATCTGGTATTTGTGTATATGCGCATAAGTCGTATCAGTGTTCAAATTCTGCCTTTATTGCAGACTCCCTGTATTACTACTTCATCTCTCTCTGTCTTGATTCCCCATCTATAAAATGGTGATGATAGTAATTGCCTTCTCCCACTCTATGCCTGACATGTCTCTATAGATTGAGTTCTGCAAGAGTTGTCTCTTACGAGTTTGCACAGTGACTAGCACAATGACGCCCTGATATCTGTTGAAGTCTCTAGGTGTAAATAATAATTACACTATGAAAAAAGTGTATATCATCCTGGGGAGAAACACCAAATCATGGACATAATTATAGCCCCCTTCTCCTCCCACCAATGGAAAAAAACACCCATACAGGCATGAAGGAATAGTAGCACTTCTTTCTCTTTACAAAAGTTAGCCCAGTGTGGAGGGGCAAGTGAGAGGAAGCTATCAGTGGGGTGAGGAGCCTGCAGTGCTTAGCACTGAATCCAGTTGTGTTCAGTCTCGCCCTTTGCTCTTTCCCATACAAAAGAAATGCTCCTTGCTCAGTGGCATTTAAAGGAAACTCTGCAGACAACCAGCCACCAGAGGGAGCAGCAGGGATGCGTGATTTGGCCCATAGTCATTACATATAGAAACTATGCGTGTGCTTTGCATTTACAAAACAAGTTTTGTCTCCATTTTCATAGTAGTTATTTAGCACATCAGTATGAACATGCCAGCATTAATTCACTTTGTCTCTGCTTTTGTATATATCTTTTAAGATGGCATGATGCTTTGGGCCAGAAAGGAATTTCCAAAGCATGAAAGGTTTCATTTTTCTGCAATACTTGCTAAACCAGTCTTACAGCTGACCATATTATCTATTGAGCATATTATAGATGATGGCCCAATATCTTTGATCTCTCTTAATGCTTCTCTGGTCTTTCTTCTATTGTGAGTTACTTTTACCAATATAATAATTGTACAGTTTTAATCTGAACTTTATTTTATCATGTTAAAATAAGTAAATTTACAAACTATTGGAGGCAAATTAACTTAAAGCTTTATAATGTTGTCTGGGAACCTGTAATTAAAATTCTACAAGGAATAATGCAATGTTCTATTCAGACAGCAACGTTTCTTAAATTTAAATTCAAAATGTGAGGATTGTGAAGCATCTTTAAAACATCCACAACACAGTATGTTTCACATCTTCCTGAGAAAGCCGTAACCGGTCAGCCAGAACCAGACAGTTCCAAAGACAGATGATTACTAAAATAAAACATCTTTGTGATAATATATAATATGCTACAGAGGTGGTGACACTTTGAATTTCTGTAGCTATATTTTAATATAATCAAAAAGGAAAGGCACTAAATATTATATACAGCTATAGTAAACATGGTTATAGCCATTTCAGACTATTATTCAGCCTTGATCCTTTATTAATACTTTTTAAAGTCTGAATTGTAATACTTATTATTCTCATGTCTAAATCCAGACTTCATACGGTCAAAGAGGAAGAATCCTGGATTCTTCCATTAATTTAGTGGAGGTCTATGGAAGAAGTTTTGGAATTTAAAAATACAGAATAATTGCTATTTGTTTGAATACTATAATTGGTTAAGATGCAAGTGAAGTGAGGAGGCTTTCAGGGAAAGGAACAAGTGGGAATAAAAATGTGTTGTGGCAACTAACCTTTAAAGCTTTGAGGGGAGATCCAATGTTCCAGTTCCACCTCTCACCTTATTTGGACTACTGTGTTTTATTACAGCTTTGCTGATCATAGTTTACTGTTCATAGAAGTAATCAATTCTGATGATGGGTTTTGTGATTTTTTTTTTTATGCTTAAGATGTTTCATGAAATAATGGAAATAAATCACCACATTGTTTGGCTTTATTTGGATAACCCAGTTGTTGGTTTTAGAGTAAGAAAAATACCAAATATATTGTTTAATTACCAGACAGTATTATATGGTTCCTGTGGAGCTGTACAAAACTCTTATTTTTGCACGTTCTAATTATAGCTCCTTTTTTAGTGACTCCATAAACAGTCTGAATAACTGTACACGTAATTGAAGTAGAAATGTTGTAATCATGCTACGAATCATTACCATGACTACATTTCTTTTGGATTTTATCTTAAAGTAGGTTACATTACAGGGAACATAGTTTTACTTTGATAATATTTTCCTTTCATGGTTTGTATATGTCTACTGGATCTAGAATCCTTCATTGTTTAAAGTACATACTGAAGGTTCTTATGTGCAGTGTAAGTCCAGACATAAAGCAAGAGTGGATTCATAATGAGTTTTTTTAATAAAATACATCAAAATTAGATTTGTGGGAATAATTTGAAAGGTAAAATCTCTTCAAAGACATGCAGCAGAAGAACAGAAGTGTGGTAAGTACAACATTTGGAACGCTTAATCTGAAAATTACTAGGTACCTATTATGTACCTATATTGTATTTTATAGGGCAAAGTATGATATATGACATATAGTAATTACACACGGGGTCCCTAGCATTTCTGAGTTTATTAGGACTGAATGTGCTGTTGCATAATTTAAAACAGTGGCAGCACTGATGCTGTCGAGTAAGCACACAGCAGTACAGTTCATAAAATCTGCAGTGTAGTTACATCTTCGTTGTGTAGCAATTATATGGCAGTCTTGTTTTATGTGAAACACTAGCTGGGATTTTATCATGCTGGCTTGTTTTGTGATGCAGAAAGAGCCCAAAGACAGTGGGCAGTTTTGTTAATTATATTTTAACTAGATGGCTTGTAGAAGTTGTCATGGGGGGCATGTACAACTGGTATTCATTGACAAATCTTGTTGACTTCTAGTCTAGCTGCTGCAGATCAGCCTAACAGTCATTGGTGCCTCTGTGACTTCCTGAGCTTAACAACCATAGACGTTTCACCCCATGTAAAATGGGTACTTTAAATTCCATACAACTCACTGCTGTATATAGCGAATGAGCTCTATGTGGCATCCTCCTCTGGGGAAGGGTGGGAAGATTTTTCCCTTATTGATTTATGTTGTACGTTTTTGGCATTTACTTATTGTCTGTGTGCGCGCGTGCATATACTTGCACGTGTAAGATAATATTCCAATGCTATTTGGTTATGAAGAGCTCATTAACAAAGGCAAAGGTAGATATTTACATGTGATGGGCTACGTTGCTTACATAGTGAGTGTTTACCACTCTGACCACATCCACTTACATCCCTCAGTGTAGGAGCCTCTCTCATTAAAATGAACAAATCCAAATACTGGCAGTATCATACAGTAATGGTTCAGTACATTATAAATGAGATTTTTCAAAAGCACCCCATTTTAGGTGTGTTGCTCTGATTGACTCTTACTAGAGCTGGGTACCGTTAAGTGCTTTTGAAAATTCTTTCCGATAGTGGTACTGGGTTCTGTTGTGACTCATAGCCATAATCCTACATTTGGGGACAGGGATGAGGCAGAGCCTCAAGGGGTGGTCTAAACTGCAGTGTGAGCCCCTGGTTAGTGGAACTCAAGTGAGCATACCCTGGGATAGAGAGCTTGAGTGACTGCCCAGATTGTCAATCGTAGGGTAAGAATTTTCTAACCGGGCTTGAACCTGGAGTTCTGGCTTCCCCACTCCAGCATGCAGATGTGAGTCCAACCAACTATATCCCAGACTTCCTGGCTCCCTCCTGAAATGTGGCTTCCCTGGACCTTTGACTATGGGAAAACTGTCCACCCCTGCACGTTACAGGAAGTCTGAGCAGGCCATGAACACATCCCTCTGAGCCATCATTTTGGTGTGTACGCTGCCAGCAATATGAAGGAGGCCATATTGTGGACTTTTGTGGGCCAATGAAAGAGGGGGAATAACACCTTTATGAATGTGCTTGGGGCTGGGGAAAGAGATTGCTTGCTTGTGAGGGATTTCAATACTTGGGGAGGTGTGTGGGGTTGATTGCCATGCAATATAGTTATGCATGTTCTGACCACGTAACAGATGGTGGGGGAGGGGTTGTTTTACAGTATGGAGCAATGTAAGGAAGTGATTGAGGTCTGCATGGATGTAGCTAACTTTATTGAGAAATAGTGTTTGCTTACAAATGCCCAGTTGTCCCTGATTATGGTTTCCCTTTAACTATACATTGCATGATGCGATGAAGTGATACCAATTAACTTTCTTCATAAAATAAAAAGCTTTATTTATAAATATATATTAGAAAAGGACAACATTAACCCATTGCCAGACAGGCCTGCTGCAAGTACCACAACAAAATCTTAAATAAATTTAAAAAAAAAAGTGTATGAACAAGTGCAAACAGTGAAACCATGTACAAGACAGAAATCGCCTGCTGTTGCATATACCCCCATTCTCCTTTCACTTTCTTCCACATTTGCCATGCACTTGGCACCAGGGGAGGAGGGTGGAGCTGCCTATGGGAGAGGGGATTAATATGGGTCACTGTATGGGGCAGAGTTGCCATGCCCAGCCACTGATTGGGCCTGATTGCATGGGCCACCCAGCCATGGAGTTGTCCAAGTGATTCCTGGATTGCAGCACAGGGTACTGTGGCGGGGACTCAGGTCATGATGTGGTGTGGCAGGAGCTGGTAGTGTTGTGGCTATTAGTGATAGCAGCTGCTCAAACAGTTCTTTCTGCTGAGTTCTGTCATCTGCCCTTAGTCACCATTCCTGTTCCAGGAGCTGTGAAGAAAGTGCCTGCTCCTGCACTGCAACCCTGTCCTCAAGCTGTGCAGCCAACCTGAACCTTTCCTCTTGCCTCTCACCATGCCTTTTCTCTAGCTGTAAATCCCTCTGTTTTTGTTACTGGACTTGCTTGGTGGTCCCATCCAAAACCTCAACCATAAGTTCATCAAGGAAACGCTTCCTCTTGGAACAGTCCGTGAAAGTACGTTGACCCACGCTTTTGCTGCAGTGTGGGTGAGCTGTGGAGGTACTACCGGCTGTCAAGGGCCTGGAACAGGACAAGACACGAGGGTTATTGTCTCAAATAGCTCACTGCAGGAGTACAGAAAAAAATCCTTGTGGACATAAAATGATAGTTGTACAAACTGAACTTCAGTATATTGTGAGAGGAAGGCTTCAGCCCACCCTACTCACAGCCAGTGAAAGAGACAGTAGTCAGTTAAAAAAATCAGTTTCTGTTTTTCTAAAAATCGCACAGCAACTTGGGTTCTGGGGGGATGTCAGCTGCCATGTTGCACAAAGGTTTCTCTATCATTTCAGGCCTTCCATATTTTGGAGGATATCACAGTCGTGGTGCCCAGTTGGCAAAGGGAGATGTCATTACAAGCTGCAGGTGGGAAACCAGCAGTGTATGCAACCAAAGTATTCAAATGTGTGGTGACTGAACAGCACATCTACAAGTGGAGTGGGCTACCAACGTAGCCCTGGAAAATATTTCCTTCACTGAGAGTTCCTGCTACAGGAGAAGTTTGCTGCTGTCAGCACCTGGATTGGATCAGAATTCATGAGGGAATCAACAGGTTGATGTGTTAGCTTCCACATGGCTTAGCCTGTTATGACTACATGCAAACACAGAGAACTCTATAGCCTTCCTCCTCCTCCAGACACCTAGCACATTTCTGGACAAAATTTCAAACCCCAGTTGTATTTGGGACAAATGATTTTGTCAGCTATGGACTGCATGGATTACCTCTAACTGAAATGGACTAGATTTGTCAATAAAACATGTTTCCTTCTTTCCTCCCCTCATCACTGTTTCCAGGTGGCTTGTTACACTATTGAATGGTTACAGAGCAGTGTACTTACAGACATGGCAATGTAAGAGTTATTATGCTCTAGCAAAAATCTGCACCTTTTCAGTCAAAATTCTCTTTCAAGGTGTTTTTACTCTTTGCCTTTTCCACTGGCCATTTTGAACTTCACATTGTGTGTGGGGGGGTGGGCGGGGGAGAGGGAGGACAGGCAGGAAGATGCCAAGGAGCTGGCCTACCATCTGCCATTAGTGCTAATAGCTGGGGCTTGTAATAACTTTTGCATTGGTTCATAGAACGGAAATCCCTCCCATTCTTATATTAATAAACATTAAAATGTACCCAGAAAGTTAGCATGCTCCAGGAAGGCTTCTGTCCCATCCGTGTCTGCTGCAGGCTGTTCCTCGGGCTGATGGGGGAGATGGGCATCAAACAGCTCCCCCAAATATGGCTCCAGGATGTGCTGCTTTTGCAACAGTCACTTCACTGTCCTCACTTGGCACCTGCTACTGACTTTCATCAGTCCCCTTGCTGGATTCTGGGGCCAGCAGGTTGCCATCATAGCTGACCAGGTCATCGTGCAGTACCCAGCACACAGTCAAATCCCTCATGAAATGGGCATGATGTCGGTGAGTTGCCTGAGGTGCAGTTCTGGTCCCTGGTTTTACATTACCCAGTCTTGAACTCTTTAATCTGCACCCTGCACTGTCACCAGTCCAGTAAATTTGCAACGCTGTCTTCTTTGCGGTTTGCCTGTATCGCTGTATGCCGGTGGTCATTCTGTATGTTCTTACTAAAATCCATTGTTTTGCTGGCCTTACACCAGAGATTTACGAACATCTGGATGTGCTGTTGCAACAATGAAGCAGTGTGCTCTGTAAATGACTACTTCTGATTGGTCTCCATTGCAAACACAGATGGTTCTCTAAAGGTGTGTTTGCAGCTCAGCAATCAGAAAACAATGGAAAGGTTAAATGCTGACTTGCCAAGCCACTGCACTACAACAAAGGGGCTTGCTTCCGTTTCTCTGAAGTCAACTGAGAATTCATGGCATAGAGAGGACAAAGAAAATTGGCCCATTTGGATTGTGGGATACTGTTGGCAGACTCCCAGGACCCAAGTCTTGGGGGCTGCATCTATTCTGGAAACCAATAGGACTTGAACCTGGGTTCTGTCTTGACTTGACCTCGAATACTCCACCCCCATAGGATTTGGCCTCAAGCCTGGGTCTAAGCCCAAGCTTATATTGCAGTGTAGACATACCAGGGAGGCACAGTTCCTGTCAGATGTCCCAGGTAAGGCATACAAAGAAGAGTGTACATCATCCTATAACTACTTGGGATTCAGCATAAACTCCCCTCCATGGTCACCTAGCAGTGTGCTTCCTGTTTTAAAGGAGAGATGGGTGGCGCCATTATGCTGCTTTTTTTGGGGGTGGCTAATGGAGAGCAGTCCTTATGTCAGGAGAGCTCAGGGGCTCCAGTTGTGGCAATCCTTTCAGCATGAGGTAGAAAGGAAATTTCCTTTACATATCCTTAAGGCACTGTATACGCTCTAGCCACCTGTTTCTTGTAAGTTATCGAATTTAGGGTCATTACAGAGAAATTTTGTTTTGAGAACGTTCTGGCCTCAGCAGCACCCATTTTACCTTGTTCTCTTGATTCCAAAACGCGACTTCCCAAAAGCTGGCAAGTTCCATAGGGAACTCTGGTACAAGAAATCTGGTACAAGAAAAGGAAATCTGGTACAAGAAAAGGAAAAATCTGCTGATATGTGTGATATATCATGTTCCTCAGTTATGCTTGCCTGAGGAAGAAACAGACTTAGTTTGCTTTTTGTTAAGTGGATTTATTATGATTACTTTAAATTTTACCTCAGATTGCTCTTGATGTAGATGAATGTAGGAGCAGCAGCTCAAGGACAACATTTCCCACACAATTGTTTATTGCCTTTCTAGTGCAGGACTGACTTTTTGAAATAAGAGCTGCTAAAGGATTTAACCTACCTAGCCTCCTTCCTGAGTAAATTAGCATGTGGAAAGCTGAACAGTATTTTTTTTATACATGGTGTACTGGCTAACTCATTTTTGTTTTCAAGTACAGTATATTTTTGCAGTGGGGACTACCAGTTCTGTTGCCTTGTGTAACCCAGGAATAACTAACTACAGCCACAAATCACGCGCAAATCCACGCTGCCGCCGCCAGCGCGCGCCTCCCCCAGTCCTTCCCTCCTCCCCTCTTCCATCTCTTCGGGCGGGGGGGGGGTGGAGCTGCCAGCATGCCCGTGCATGCCCGGGCGGCACGACCCCCGGGGACGGGAGACCCGCCCAGTCCCTGCCGTCATGCTCAAGGGAGCTCGCGGGAAGCGGGGACCGCCCGACCCGCAGGGCCGCACGCCGGTCCGTCCGGCTCGCCCGTGGCCGTGGCCCGCCGGCATGCCGCGAGGGCTCCACCGGAGCCAAATGACGCCCCCCAGGATGCGCAAGCGGGCGGCGCCCCGCCGCTGTGCCTAGAAGCGCCCTGACTACAGCACACTATAATTTTAATGTGCATTTGTTTATCTTGATTTGTCATGATAATTGCAATAGTAACATTGGATCCCAGACTTGAAAGAGGAAAAAAAAGTGTGTATGTGTGTGTTTGGCAGCCCCTATGGCAAACCAGAATGAACAGTACAATGGAGGACTCTCAAGCCAGTGTGCTTTGCTGTCTTTATAGTTGATAGCACAATGTTTGTACTGTATAGCCAGTTATTTGATACTAGAATGAATTGGCACATAAATACCTTTTCAAAAGAGCCAGCAGCTATGGCATTGTGTTTGGTAAATATTAGATTCTGTGTGTGTGTTGGCACTACGCAGTAAGAGGAGAACTTCAGGAACTTCTTAAGAGATCACTAGAGTTATCTTCAGGAGAAAGATGTATTGGCCACTATGAATGGTGGAGTGAAGAACCAGGGTAACCCTCTGCCATTGTGGTCACTGTCACAGTGCTCTACTCCATTTCTACCCCATATCATGTTTCTTTATATATAACATACAGAATTAAGGGACTGACAAGCTTTAACTTTACACGTGCCAATTTAGCTTAATTTTTTTTTAAACCAGTTCAGTTAAATCAGTACCAAAGGATATGAGGACAGTTTTATTTTGGTTTAAACTGGGTTTACTTCAGTTTTGCTTTAATTTAGGCCTGCTTAGGCCTAGGTATATTCAGTAAATATGGATTTTTAAACTTTTTTTTAACAGAAACATGCATATGTTCTTATGAACTTAAACACAAATTGTAATTCAGTAAAAAAAATTTCTATTCGGTACTGAAAACTGCAAAAATTATCTCTATTTGAAGTTCAGCTCCATTTACTTCACAAATATATTTCAAAGTATAGACAGTTTGAAAAATGTCCAGAAATTAACTTGACATTTCCCACATTATCTATAAATGAATTTCAAATGTTTTCCTGTCTTTTTTTAGCTCATTGACTGGAAAAAGGAGGAAAAGTAGGCTTTCAAATATTCAGGAAGGAACTGAACAGTTAGTGTAATATGCTCATTAAAAGTCATTTAATTCCTGTATGGGAACTAAAGATAGATAAATAATACAAATGTCATAGTGGTCTTCAGTGGGAGTTTTATAATTAGTTCTAGAATGAACTGTGTCTGATAATGAATGTACAGGAAAAGTGAGATGCAGTGAGTAGACAGAAAAATAAATTATGTTGAGGTTTAAGTCCTGGTCTAGGATAGGAGAAGAGAATAAATGGTGCTGGGAATTGTAATTGAATAATAAGCTGTTAATATGTATGGGTTCAACTGTACACAGCCAATAGGAAGGTGCGGTGTAGAGCTGCACTGCCCTGGAGAGCACTGGGAGGCATAGTGTTTCATGGTTGCAGTCTGACTCCTGGAGCTTCTGGGCTCACAATCTCTGTGTTCCTGCTAGTGCACTAGTTCTGCAGGATACAGCTTGATACCCCTTGCCTAGCCAGCCAGCACTGCAGGCGGGTGTATAAAGAGGAACCATAACCTTGTCTCCTCCTTGCCCTCTTAAGAGCCCTGTGCCACAGGGGATTATGGAGGACACAATCACTTTGCTTTGCCAGGCACAGGGACTGGAATTTTGTCTGGCCCTTAAGTGGCCCACATCAGGGGTTGGGGGAGTCGTCTTATGTCCTCCATCCATTCCGCACACTAGTGTAAGGGCCAGAGAGAATTTTTCCTTAAATCTTTGGTTTGAATTCAGTCCAGATTAGCAGTAATTAAAAGTTATCACCTTGTGGCAGTTGGGAGGGCCTGTTCATAATGCACTGGTGTATTCAAGTCTTTTCCAGTTGGACATGACCAAACTCACCAGCCTCATCAGCATTTATTCAGAAGCAGCTAAGTAGTTCATGGGTAAGGAGAATTAAATGCCATTTTATCATTAGGATGCATTTCCATAGGATTGAGAGCAATGTGAAGAAGAGCTGGCATTGTATTTCTTCTATATTTAAATAGAGTATTTTGGTTCCCAAGGCTGTCAATCTGGAACCAGCACTAAATTAACTCAAATAAAGCACATACTTCAAACTCTGATTTCCCAGGTGAAAGGTGTTACATTTCACAGACTCAGGGTCTCCCTGATGTATATGTCATAACTACCACTTTTCACTCTTGAATATACAGAATACAGCATTTGAAACTGTCCTTCCCTCCTCAGGAGGGGGACAAAAGAGACTTTACAAGCTATTTATTTTCTGTGATTATATAACTATTAAGTACTATAGACATTTTCATTACTGGAAGTGTCTTGAGGCTGCATACATTGTGGATAACACAGTATTAGAGAGTCGCACTGCAGTGAATATAAAAGTTTATGTGTAAAGAAGTTTTGCACACAGTTTCACTATATTTTAAATGTAAATTCCTAATGGAAGGAGGAGCTTCTCTGGAGCCTCATGAGCAGGGCAGAGGGTTTTTATTTTCCCAAAGAATGTTAACAGTATGGTTTGTAAAAATTCAAAAGTTTAATTTAGGGCTTGTCTACAGTGCGGTAATGAGCATCAGAGGGATTATAAAGCCCTGTGAAGTGTGGTGCTGAAACTGCCCCATTAGACCCTGCTGACACGTTCTAAAAGACACCTAATGCACATTGATGTAATCCAAGTTGAAACAGTACTATGTTACACTCTAAAATGTTTCTAGTGAGCATTATCAGCAGGGTCTACAGGGGGCAGTTAGAGCACAATATTTTGGAGCACTCTGTAGTTTACATCCCTCTAGTGTGCATTGCCACACCATGTAGAAAAGTCCTTACTTGCACCTTACAAATCAAAATAGCTTTTTTTTGTCTGAAGTTCTATAATCTGTGTGTGATTTGTACTTAGCTAGGGTGACCAGATGGCCCGATATATGGGGCTTTTTCTTATATAGGCGCTTATTACTCCCCAACCCCATCCCGATTTTTCACACTTTCTATCTGCTCACCCTACACTTAGCACAGTAAAAAATGGAAAGGAAAGGAGGGAACCTGGCTTTTTACACTCTAGATCAATGGTTCTCAACCCATGGCCCGCAGGCCACTTGTGGCTCAATCAGCTTACAGCTGCGGCCCATGTGACATCCTCAGGGCCATACAGGTAGTATATATATTGTGTAGATGTGGCCCACATAACACACAGAAAGCTGCATATGTGGCCCACAATGGTAAATAGGTTGAGAACCTAGCACTAGATGCTGAATGATACTGATCAGCAAGCAGTGCTTGATTTATACTAACTGACAGGGTTTAAACTTACTTAGAAAACTTCTGTTTGAAGGCAAATGAGTGAAGATTTCAGTTACATGTTCATTAAAATGCAGATAATGGACAACTGCTTGATTAGAGCTGGGTGAAATTTTTCAGATTAATAGTTTATTCACTGAGAAATGCAGTTTTGGATGATGCAAAACAACTCATGAATTTGACACGAACTGCAAATAGTTTCATCCCCCCAAAAATGTTTTTGGGATTGACACAAATTCATCATTCATAGTGTCAATTCATAATGACAATGAACAGAGATTGCACCAGGGAAAGAGAGTGAGAAGGACTTTATAGCATGGTGGCTAGGGCACTAATTTAGAATGTTGATGACCCATGTTGTCCTTTCTCCAGATCAGTTGGAGGGGAAATTAAACCCAGGTCTCCCACTTCCTGAGCGAGTGCTCTGTCTACTCTGCCAAGCTTATATAGTAGTCTTCTGCTGCTGCCTGGAAAAATCCATTTCACATTGAATAAAGCATGTTTCACTTGACCTGAAACTGATTTTTCAATTTGCTGACATTTTTCTTAGGTTGGACACAGTTTGACCAGTTTTTTTATTTTTTTTAAACTGACAGCAAACAAACAAAATCAAGTATTCACTCAGCTGTTTTTCAGATTGTTTCCTGTAATGTCTCTGTTTATTATTTTTGAGCATCCCAAGCATGTTAGGCACTTGATAGAAATAGGTAGTGATGGTCCCCCACCCTCACAAAGAATTTACAATTTGAATACAGACACAATAAATGAGTCTCATAAAATGAAAAAAGGATGTAAGAGAGGAGGAGGATAAAAGGCTATAATATTGATCTTTCACAGTTGGCATAAGTACCTGCTGATGGTCTGTTCAATTAGATTTTAAATCTTTGAACTCATTTTTCATAGGTAGCAAGGGGAAATGACTTTTCTGAGGGATCAAGAGGAGGAAAAAAGTGGTTAACAAATAGATTCAGGAAAGTTATACAATGTATAGGTGGCTGCATGAAAAATGCGTGGAGTCAGGAGTGGAAGAAAGAAATGAAAGGGTCATCGTGGACAGGAGAGAAGGAATGGAGACAAGGTCAAAGATATAGATTTAGGCTGTGTTGTATAACCTTGAAAGAAAAGAAATGACCCTCAAATGTCATTTAGTACCTTGCCATAAATATATAATTATCTGAAGACTCAAAAAAAGTGAAAGATCAATGAAGAAACTCAAGGAGGTAATTCTTTCTAGGAGTGAGAGCTTCTAGTTTCTGACTTTCCTCAAACAGCTCAAAGTAATGTCTTCCCATGTAGAAAATTAGTAAGCTATTGTAACCAGTAGAATATCATAGCCATCAGATTGAAGAAAGGTTTAGAACTTCACAACTACAGTGCAATAAACTGCTTCCGGCTTGAAAATAAAGAGAAACATTTTAATATCAATCTTGCTCTTTGTAGAACTATGTATCCCAAAGCTTCTTTGACTGAATGTGAAGGAGGATCCGCTCTTTATAGCAAAGCATACATTTTAATACAGTCACATGCATAGTCATATGTCTAGGAACAAATAATGAAGAGCACACTTGCTGGTTGGCAGTCTACATCCTGCAAAACAGTGATTCTCAGAAGGACTTGGTGGTCATGGTGGATAACCAGCTGAATAGAGTGGAATAGAGATGACAATTCCATTTTGCAGCAACTTTAGAGGTTTCAGAATTTGTTTTCGTTCCACATTAGAATGAAAACAAACCCTTTGAACCTCTTTCCAGTGTGTGTAGCCCGGGATGGGGGAGACTCAAGGTTTAAGTCCCTGGTCTGCCTAATTCCGAGCTGAGTTTTTTATCAGAGTTACCTCCAAATCAGGTAGAGCAGAAACTTGAATGTGGGTTTCCCACATCCCTACCTAGTGCCCTAACTACCAGGCTGTAGAATTTTTCTCATATCAGGAATATGTGAGAGAGCATGCCTCGTGGAAACTAATACATCTCTGTGAAACATTTCAGCTTTGACAAAACAGCATATTTTCTAGCCAGCTGTACAACTGAACATGAGTTCCCAGTGCAGTATGGTTGCTAAGAGGACTAATATGATCCTTGGATGCACAAATAAGTGTATACTGAGGAGAAGTATGGGTGGTGGTATTACCTCAGCATATGGTATTAGTGAGACCATTCGTGGAATACTGTGTACATTTCTGGCATCTATACATCATAAAGGATGTTGAAAAATTGGTGAGAGTTCAGAAAACATCTGCAAGAATGATTTGAGGTCTGGAAAACCTGCCTTACAGTGAGAGAATATGATCTGTTTAGCTCATAAAAGAGAAGATTAAAAAGAGACTTGTTGATGGTCTATATGGAAAGATTTCTGATAATAGAGGGTTTTTTAATTTAGCAGACAAAGATATGACAAGAGCCAATGGCTGAAAGTTGAAACTAGACAAAATAAGACTAGAAATAAGGTACAAATACATAAGAGACAGAATTAACCGTTGAAATAATTTACATAGGGATATGGTCAATTTTCCATCACTTGAAGTCTTGAAATCAAAACTGAATTTCTTCCTAAAAGATGTGCTTTGACTCAACCTGAAGTTATGTGCTTTGTACAGGAATTGCTGTGTAAAATTCTATGATATTTTGCAGGAGGTCTGACTAGATGATTATAATGGTCCCTTCTAGCATGAAAATCTATAAATAAGAACTGCTCAGGAAGAGCGATGGAAATGGATCTGGAAAGATTATCATAATGATATTGTTAGTTAGCTTTTATTCATCGTCCCTGTTTAAGACTTCCAGGAATAATGGGAAAAAATCTCGGCCAAATTCTGTGAAGGTGTAAATAGACACAACCCACCCGCTGGGTCATACAGTACAAAAGCACATTAATCAGTGAATACTGGTGTGTGTTAATAGCACTCTGAATTGGATAGAGGGTTTAGACATCAACTTTTTATATCAGATTTTTGTATTGTGTTAGATTTACTTCTCCATTCAGAAGAATTATTCAACAGCAAATTTAAGATGAGATAAATGCATGTTTTATAGTGTATCAGACAACTTTCTGACATCAGTATATGGAATTAGACAGTGAAAAGATGCAGTTGGTGTTAACTCTAGTGATGGCGAAGAGATGGTCAGGATGCCATGCTATAGACACAGCCACAGCAGATGTTCTTTCACCCCAGTGCAGGCAGACACTTGAAGTACATCTGCATTTGATCTGTGAGATATGATTCTGAGCTTGTGTGGTTCTAGCTAGTATGCTAAAACTAGAAGTGTAGCTGGGGTAGCATAGGCAGTAGCTTGGACTGGCGGCCTGAGTATGCACCCAGGGGTGTGGGAGGTTTTGTGCTGCTAGCCCAAGCTGCTGCCTGTGCTGTCCCAGCCACACTGCCATTTTTAGGCACTAGCTTGAGTAGAGCTAGCACAAGAATGTCTGTGCAAGGTGAGAATTACACCCCCAACTCAAATGTAGATGTAGCCTCAGTTCCCCACTTTTCCCGTCCAGTGAAGGAAGATAGTCATACTCAGCCTGATTCCCTCACCATAAACACGCAGACACTCATTGTGACGCTGTACCCCATAATGCTTTATGGGAATATGACGTAACTGGAATATGGTTTGTGCTGCCCGTGCCATGTAACATATCTCTGTAAAAGTTATAGTCTACTATATCTATTCAGCCTTTTTGTACACATACATCATTTTGTACTTGAGGTTAAGAATATTGGCTGTATACTTGCTTGATTTCTAAGTAAGCTTTGTGAGGCATTTGGTCAGCTTCTTTAGGAACGAATTCACAAGGTTAAGTACCTGATCGGGAAGCACTTGGGGAACAATGCATCTTGGAATGCTCCAATCCACATAAGTCTTCCTGGAGACATACAAGATACCATGTGGACAATGGCTTCTGCCTGTAAAGACTGTGAGCCATGCATGGACATGTGACTTGCCCAGGTGACTCCTGAACTCCATCTTGGAGTTGGACTTTGCATAGGAGTAAGGAGGGGGTCTCCACCCACAAGAGAAAGTCTATTTAAACCCCTGGGGGACACCTCCATTTTGTCTTCAGCTGGCTAAAGAGAGAGCATCTCCACCTTCCAGGATACTTGGAAGAAGGGGTGTGAGTGATTTCTGGACCCAGGCTAAAAGGAGATTAGTCTGTAAAAGGGAGCATTATGGAACTGGTGAGGATCTTATCTGTATTCAGTTTGATTAGACATAGATTTGCGTATTTTATTTTATTTTGCTTGGTGACTTACTTTGTTCTGTCTGTTACTACTTAGAATCACTTAAATCCTACTTTCTGTATTTAATAAAATCACTTTTTACTTATTAATTAACTCAGAGTATGTATTAATACCTGGGGGAGCAAACAACCGTGCATATCTCTCTATTAGTGTTACAGAGGGGGAACAATTTATGAGTTTACTCTGCATAAGCTTTATACAGGGTAAAACGGATTTATTTGGGTTTAGACCCCATTGGGAGTTGGGCATCTGGGTGTTAAAGACAAGTACACTTCTGTTAGCTGCTTTCAGGTAAACCTGCAGTTTTGGGGCAAGTAATTCAGACCCTGGGTCTTTGTTGGAGCAGACAGGAATGTCTGGCTCAGAAAGACAGGATGCTGGAGTCCTGAGCTGGCAAGGAAAGCAGGGGCAGAAGTAGTCTTGGCACATCGGGTGGCAGCTCTCAAGAGGGTTTCTGTGATCCAACCCATCACACGCATCTTATGTGTTGGTGAGTCGTGAGGGAAGTGAAAGTGCTTGGGAACTATGCCGACTGGTAGTTAGGTAAGTGGAGAAGCTGGAACTCAGTCTTCAGACATTTTAATGCTATATGTTATATAATATCATTATTATTTTTTATCATTATCACATATAAGGATAAATTCTCCCCTGAGTGTCACTAGTGCAAACCTGGTGATTCATTGGGATTTCACCAGTGTATCAGAGGAGAATATATGCCTAAAATCTGAATGTGAGCCATGCTTTCTTAGCAACCAGACTATCCATACTAGCAAACAAATCGTCATCTTGTTATACTAACAAAGATACTATCCCTGCAGATGTCCTTGAAATACTGATGAATCTTTAGCAGTAAATCTAGCACAACTCAAGCCCAAACTCAAGCTTGCATAAATAGGCTAACAGTCAATATTTTCTCATTAAGAACTTATTGGAAAATTCTTTTTGCCTTATTTTTCCCTTTGCATCCTAGATTAAGGTGATTTTTTTCATGACTTAGCAGTGCTTAATTTGTGCCAGAGTTAAGTTTTAGGCTTGCCGTGTCAGTAATTAAAGTAAAAAATTTGCTTGAGGCCTGGCACCTAATTGCTTATGCCACTTCACCTCTTTCATTACAAATTAAACACTGCAACTCAGTTTGTTTTTCTGTCTAACAAATGTGTATATTACAAGCAACTAGCAAAGAGGGAAAAATGTGTTTGTCCCTTTTATTTTTTTTTATGAGGAATAAAAATGTACTAGTTTGGGCTTTTTTTTAATGCTTGGATTTCTGGTCGTCTTGCACTCAGAGAGATGATGGGTATGTCTACACTTCGAGCTGGAGGTGTAATTTCCAGCTCAAGGAAACATACCTGTGCTAGCTCTGACTGAGCTGGCGCGCCCAAAATAGAAGTGTAGCTGTGGCCGCAGGAGCAACGGGAGGGGCTAGCCACCTGAAGTACGTACCTAGTATCTCGGACAGGATCATACTCGGGGTGCCTAGCACTTCCTGCTGCTCACACTGTGATAGATATACTTTTGTGTGTGTGTACTAGCTCAATTAATATGTCTCTATGATCTGGAAAATAACCCTTCAGCTCGAAGTGTAGAGATACCTTCAGATAACTGGAGAATTAGTGAAAACGTGATCTCACAAGAACTCAGAGAGTAAAACCTGAACAGCTGAGAAAGGAAGGCATTTTTAGCCAAACTGTTGAAACTTTGGGCTTTGTTTGTTTTGAAGAAACCTATTTAACTTCAATGACTAATGAACATCTTGGACAAAGGATCTCTGGCAAAAATTCAGTTCTCTTGGCCCTTTCCAGGAAAGGGGTCCCAACTCAGAATCAGCATGTTCTGATACTCCCCTAGGGCTGTGTTTTTGTCAAATTCTCCCAGTTTCCACTAGCTCCTGTGCAGCTCTGCTTCTATTAGCGATATTGGGAACATCAGTGTACACCAGCCACCTGCATTTTTACCACCTGTTTTAGATAATGTGTACATTTATGTATTTTATATCTTTGCAACTTCTGTCACAAAGTTATTAAGAAATGACCAAGAAAGCCATCACTGTATGAAAAGGGCATATTTACTTAAATTTATTCAGCAGTCCCAGGCTTATATAATAGTTATGTTATATTACCAGTGTAAATATTAAGTGGAAAAACTCTTGCAGTTGTGATGGTTCTCTGTTATTACAATACAGAGACATCATAACCGTGATCACAGGTTCTTTAAGGCTGACAGTAAATTTATTCCTATGACAAGCTTATTCTCACATTGGAGGGAGTCGTTATTTAAGCAGAATGTCAAACTAGCTGTGATGTAGTGAGATACAGGAAGCAAGAGAAGCTCTTTGAATCAGACGTGTGATAACCTGTCACATGTAGGCTAGCTATGATGTATAACAACTATTTAAAAAAATTGGGATTCATTGTAAAGTAGGAGAATTTTCATATTGTGCTCACAGGAACATTTTCCTGGAATGTCAAGTATTGTTATAAATGGAAGAAATAGGATTTTTGGTACTCAGTTGTGCAGTAGAATGTGGGGTTATATTATCCCTATGCTGCCTTGGTGGAAAGTTACAGCAGCAGCACATCAAGAACAGAGGGATTCGATAAAGTTGTTGTGAGAAAGTTGGGAGCTAGCCCGGAGGAGGCAAACGCCAGGTGGCCTGGCTGGGATCGGTTTCAAGGTGATAAACAAGGCCATAATCAGATGAATTGCATGGGAAATGGGAAACCAGTAAGCAAAGGGCCATGCATGTGAAAAGCGTGTGTATTGGACAGAGAACCAATCAGCAGCAATGTAATGTTGGTGTGTCTGACGTTTGCTAATATGGAGAAGCCTATATAATATGATGCATTGTACACAATAAACGATTCTGCTTGCAATCATATTGGTTGTTGTGCTTTATCCCGGCCCGCATGAGATGCAACAAATGGTGACCCCGACGTGATGCGATTCACACAGTTTGGATCGTTCGGTGCTTGAAAAGAAACGCGGGGGTTACAGCCGCGGCAGGAGGTACTGCGGTAAAGGCAGCCCCTGGACGTCCGAGAGAGGCGTGTCTGAGCTCACAGGTGAGCGGCTGTAACAAAAGTATGAGTACCTCTGTATCAGCTGAAGAAAAGATAATACAGAAGTTTTTATTGCACATCATGAACCGACAGGGGGAAAAGATCTCCCCTGCTGCACTGACTCACTTATTAAGAAAAGAGGGGGAGCTGGGGAGGCTCCTCCTAACCGCCCTTCGGGCACAGGACGAGGAGGTGCTCTGCCGGAAGCGAGCCCTGGACGGGAAGACGTTGGAGTGCACGGCGCAGGCAGAGGCTCGTGCCGTGGCCCTGGAGGTCATTCGGACCTACAAGCAAGTAAGTTGTTTTGGCAGGAACCTGGAGAAGGCGTCCTACGCTGGCTGGTCTGAGCCTGGGACAATGCCGGGAAAACCGTTATGCTTCTCCGGTATGAGCAGCAACAGCTGGGTGTTCTGACACAGGATGCACAGATTAAAAGAAGCCAAGCAGGGAAGGAAAAAGAACAGAATGAGTTAACCGAAGAAAGCTCATTCTTTTCTTGCCCCAGTCAAGGACACACCGTTCACAGCTAAGACTTGGCGGACAGCCAAGAAAAAGGGGGGCTTGACTGAGCCCAAAAAGCTATGAGAGCTGCAAAACCCTACCAGGCACTAACGGAATGTGTTAGCTGTCTCTTCTCACAGGTATGGAAGAGCTGCTCAAAGACCTTAGCAGCCCTGCCACTCCTTGGAACCAGGAGACTGACTGCCTGGACCCATGATTCTCACTGCAAAAAGACCCCTTCACATCAGGAGAAATTTTCCTACTGATGATTGGCCTATTTCTTTTTTTAGCTACTGTGCTTCTGGACAGCAGGAAAAAAGGACAAGGTGACGTGCTGGTTAACCTCTCCCTTGTCCATTAGCAGCCCCCATTGTGTCATTGGATTCTTTTGAAAGAAGCAAAACCACTACAGGATGATGTCCTGGTAATCTCCCCCGTAGAAGCTGAACCACGACGGTGGTGGAAAAGAAGAAAAAACACTCACATCACTGACATTGCCAAAGTCCAGGAATTCCTGATTAAAAGGACATTGAGAACTGACCCTGGTGAAGAAACAAAGAATTGTACACTGGCAGGAAGAAATTTGGGACTCCTGCTGAGAAATGTGGTATTAATTGGATTTTGGGATTTATTTTACAGGCTGCGCCCTGTGTTCTGGAGAAATATTTTAGTATGTATTGCCCTCCCTAATTGGATTGTAAATGATATTGCCCTTATTCAGTTTCCTATTGTCGGAGCTCCGCTAACCCAAGTACAGGCTGGAGTTGGTGAGTTACATGTCATTTCCACCATTAGTTTTATGACCCAGAGGCTACTGGCGGAGATGGTATGGGCTATCCCTGAGGCTGGGAAGGCATTGCAGTGGGAGCTAGTACGTTTAAAATCCTGAATAACCAGCTGATGGCCATTCGGAGTGATCTTGAGCACCAGGATGGCCCACTGCCCTTACAGATATATCAGGAGTACCATTTGATTTGGGGAGGCCAAGCATTAATGGCTTTGGCTGGCCCACTTGGGTTAATTTTCTTCTCCATATGGGAATAATTGCGTTGGGAGTTGTTTTTTTGTTTTTTTATTTGCTTACCCTGTTTTGTATGCCTTTTGCAATGAAGTTTGGAGCGGTTTGTTAAGAACAGAGGGGGAGATGTGGGGTTATATTATCCCTATGCTGCCTTGGTGGAAAGTTACAGCAGCAGCACATCAAGAACAGAGGGATTCGATAAAGTTGTTGTGAGAAAGTTGGGAGCTAGCCCGGAGAAGGCAAACGCCAGGTGGCCTGGCTGGGATCGGTTTCAAGGTGATAAACAAGGCCACAATCAGATGAATTGAATGGGAAATGGGAAACCAGTAAGCAAAGGGCCATGCATGTGAAAAGCGTGTGTATTGGACAAAGAACCAATCAGCAGCAATGTAATGTTGGTGTGTCTGACGTTTGCTAATATGGAGAAGCCTATATAATATGATGCATTGTATACAATAAACGATTCTGCTTGCAATCATATTGGTTGTTGTGCTTTATCCCGGCCCGCATGAGATGCAACAGTAGAAGAACATTCATTATAACAGAAACAAAGACTGTGATGATTAGTGGTTAAATATGGAGGAGGTAATGTAGTTTAGTAGTTACAGGATTCCTGGGTTCTATTTTGAACTGTGCAACTGGGTTTCTGTGTAATGTTGGGCAGCTCATTTAAGTCAAAATACAAATGAATGTGTACAGTATTCATAGCTATTGAATGTAACATCCATTTTCCCCACAATTTCTCTACAGAATTACAGCTATGACAGTACAAACAGCCAGCATTCCAGTCTCTCTCTCTCTCTTTCTCTCTCTCTGTCTTTTGGTTTTTTAAAGGCAAGGTGGACCACCAAGTAAGATCATAAATAATCTATGATTGACTCACTAAGACACATAGGTTTTAGAAAGATGACGGCCTGTGGGTACATAGCTACAGTATTTTGGTAGCTGTTGCTGTTATAGTACAAGCTCGTATGCTGCTGCACTTGAGACATCATAAAAGCATGTCCTTGGTGTATACTAAATGCTTCTTTTAAGAGGTTTATTTCTTTGTCAGTAATTGGCTGTACATTTATTTAAGAGTTTCACCATCACTGCCTCAGACATGAAATGAATTGTTTTTAATTGAGTTTAAGTGAATACTTCATTAGCTTTCTGTAGTATTTCAGAAATCAGTGTGTTACATAAAATATTTTCAAGGAACCTTTTCTCTGTCACTGTATGTGTCTAAAATGTCCAAAATACAAAGAAGATAGTGCTATCATACTGCTAGGTGACTCTAAGACTCAAAATCAAAGCCAGGATCTTTGGTAATAAGAAAGGTTTGTACTGACTGAGTTCTCTACAGTGGAGTCAATCCTGCTAAGTAAATCAATTTTACAACAGTCTATTCATCATGCTTGATTGGCAAAATTACAACTCATGGATCTGATCCTGTAATTTTTACTTACACAGAGTCCTGGTGACCTTATTGGAGCTCATAGTGAGCCAGATTTTTCCACTCTTACTCACATTGGGTAGCATTTTGTTTTTGAGAAGCACCATTGATTTCAATGTGAGAAAGGGTATCAGAATCTGGCCTACTGTGAGTAAAGTGCAAGATTAAGACTTGGGTTTTATCATCATCATATTGTCAACTTACATTGGTGTTTTCTGTGAATACTATTTGCTGCCATCATGAAAAAAATCTATTAAAAATAAAACAAAAATGACATGTTAGGATTCTAAGGGAATCCTCAGTTTATCTTCATTAAATGTTTATAAATTGTGTGACATATTGAATCATTATCAAGTTGCAAATCAAATAAGCCTGCAGTTGATGTTTTAGTCCTGCACAACTCAAGTTCTCTATTTCATGTGAAAAATGGTAAATAGCAAGTGCCATCAGAGAGGCAACAGCAGCCATTTTCAATCTTCAGTTTATTTATGGTGCATGTGTTTATGAATTCATGTACTATAGTTATTTAGATTGATGTGGTAGCCAGCGTCTCTTCAAAGCTACTGTGTTTTTTCCATATGCCAGGTTTGTTTTAACTTTGGCGTTGGGTAAATTAATTTACTCTAGAATAGCATGTGCACTCTGATTGATTTACCATCTCCAGATGGGATTGGAAAAAAGCAAATTCAGCTTAATTGAAAAAATGTTGTGTCCATTTTATATTCACTGAACCTAAGCATGATAAAACACATTTTTGTTCACTGTGTGTGATCCACTGTGGCTACTATGTGATAGGCAGAGGATACTGTAGTGCAGAGCACAGCCTTACAGGAAACACCTGACAATTTGTACAAGTTGATCATTGAAGACTTAATTTGTGTTGAAGATCAAGAAATAAAAATATATCTGGTAAACATTCTCTCTTTTTGAGTTTGTATAAATGCTATCTTTGCTGACTGTTTATGGGGGGGGGAACAGTGAATATGGCCCCATTTCCTCCTTGCTAATTCTTCAAAGGCTAATACAAATAACAGCACTAGCACTTTGAAATCCATGCACTCTAAGGCAGTGGTGGGCATCCTGTGGCCCATCAGGGTAAGCTGCTGGCGGGCCACCAGACTGTTTGTTTACATTTGCACGGCCGCCCGCAGCTCCCAGTGGCTGTGGTTTACCGTTCCCAGCCAAAGGGAGCTGCGGCCGGATTGCCCACCACTGCTCTAAGGCCTTGTCTGTGCTAAGAGAAGATTTTTAAATGCACAAAAAAGAATTAGGTACCCAACTTAAACTGACTTTTGGTGGTAGCTGGGTGCCAAACTCTCCCTTCTGCCTTTGAAAAATTCCCCTTAGAATTTTTTCATAAAATATTTTCCTACCCTGGCTATCACTGATATACCTCTATCATTGTTAGTATTGGTAGGAGTGCCTCTGTAGTCTGACTGGCAAAATGTGGGAGTGTTTTAAGTACCATTTTGTATAGACCTGCTATAGTAGTTAAACTACCAATGGCTGTCACTCCCATTTGGTGATAGCAATGGTGGAAATTATTGACAAAGTTGAGTAGAGACTTGACCCTTGTGTGCAAGCACTTTCATCGTAGCCATCCCCCACATGGATACACAAATGCGCCTTGTCTTCTTACACAGAAGCTGCACACTGTTAGGCCCTAAACTTCTGTTCCAAAGAATTGTCCCCTTCCCACTGGGCATACTTATCTGCTGATAATCAAAGATCAGTTGCTAAATTAATTGCCATCATACCATCCCCTCCATAAACTTATCAAGCTTAGTCTTAAAGCCAGATATGTCTTTTGCCCCCACTACTCCCCTTGGAAGGCTGTTCCAGAACTTCACTCCTCTAATGGTTAGAAACCTTCGTCTAATTTCAAGTCTAAACTTCCTAGTGTCCAGTTTATATCCATTTGTTCTTGTGTCCACATTGGTACTAAGCTTAAATAATTCCTCTCCCTCCTTGATATTAATCCCTTTGATATATTTATAAAGAGCAATCATATCCCCCCTCAACCTTCTTTTGGTTAGGCTAAATAAGCCAAGCTCTTTGAGTCTCCTTTCATAAGACAGGTTTTCCATTCCTGGTCTTAAATCCTGGTCCCCTTTTCTAACCAATTAGACTCTTCTCTTTTACAGCTAATATATTGGTTGGTTAATATTGCCTATAAGACAAACCCTAACTTGTTTATGTTGATTCGAGTGTGATTTGTTGAGGTGACTTGTTGATTTCTTATTTTTTGCTTCTTGTAGTGTTTGAAGCTTGCATCTGGTCCTGGAAAGTTTGTTTAAAATTGTTTCCTCTCTCTGAAAATGTCTTTTTTGGACAGTTGTTTCTTTTACTAATTTATCCTTGACTTTCTGAACCCAGCAACTTGAGACCCTGTAAGTAAAGGCCAGCAGAAATTGAGCAGGAGGCAGAAAATCTTTTTCTCAGTTTTTCCTACTATTGACAAGACCTCTTTTGGCAGCTGAAGCATTGAGGATTTTGTAAATGTGCCATGTTTATTTTGAATTCGAATCCCTTTGCGACATGTGCAGTAACAAGTATTTTGGCACAGCGATGACATTTTAAATGTGTTTTTCCCCTGCTATTATGGTAAATCCATGTGTGCATGTGGATGACCATGAGTGACTATTATAGCATAGTTAGCAGAATGCTAGATATAATAGCAACAGTGCCTCTACACCCAAGATTGCAAAAACCTGTCCATGGCAAATATTGTAGAATGCACCTTTAATAATTTACTGTTAAAAACCAAAAATCCCTGCATGTGGCTAGAATAAGTTTGTTACTTCAGAAATAGGAACTAATTGAAATAATATAATCTTACACCTATATTTATAGATCCCAAGGCCAGAAGAGGCCATAGAACTTCCCACAAAATAATTCCTAGAGCAAAACTTTAGAACAACATCCAGTCTTGATTTTAAAATTGCCAGTGATGGAGAATCCATCACAACCCTTGGCAACTTGTTCCAGTGGTTAATTGCGGTAATCCAAGGTGCTTCTTCAGCACTGCTCACTGTAGTATTGGAGTGCCTGCGCGTGCCATGCCTTTGTCATAGCATTTTGTTTTATAAGTGTTGCACTCAGGCCTGTTTAACACCCTATCATTGCCAGTCCAGTTTATCGGATTTGCATGGGTGTTATGTTTATTATGGTAGTGCCCAGAGCTCAACAAGAATGGGCTAAGCACTGTACAAGCACAGAATAGTAGACAGTCCCTGCTTCAAAAAAGCTTACCATCTAAGGTGCATCTACACTTCGAGCTGGGTTTGATTCCCAGCTCAAGGTTACATACTCGCACTAGTTCTCATGGACCCAGCATGCTAAAAATCAAGTGTAACTAAGGCAACGTGAGCGGTGGGATGGGCTAGCCATCACGAGCACATGCCTAGAATCTCGGATGGGTATATATCCAGAACATCTAGCCCCTCTCACTGCTCGCGCTGTCACAGCTTGTAATGAGCTAGCGTGCATGTTTGTCTCCTTGAGCTGGGAATCGCTGTTGGATGAAAAGCACTGACCACACCAGTTACTAATCTTAACTAGTTTGAAGCTTTAGTAAGAAAATTTGAAGACATGATATTACCACTTTCATCAAGCATGAAGCATAGTAAAGCAAATAGAGCTCAATTACCCAGTCCTGGGTCACAGGTAAGATGTTTCTGTCATCATCAAATTGATGGCGGTCCAATTTGGTGTTAAATTGTTCCACCCCCTTTGTTAAATACACATCCTTCTCTTGTGGCATCATGGAATTGCAGATTATTAAAACTACCTTATCTATAAACATTCTATTCTAAATATATTTTCATATACAATAACCCCAAATCCTTTTAACTGATACATTTTTGTGTATTCTGCTAAAATTTTAATTGGTACCTGCTTACCTGTCTCTTTTTTTTTACTGTTGCTATCTTCCTCCTTACTCAGCCCAGCTGGCTTTCCATTGCTTTTATGTGTTTCATTATTTTTCAAAACAGTTGTCTGCTTCTTGTGGCAGGGAATTATTGATTGCTTAACTCTGTTCAGTCACTGTACTAGGGAGGTCTACATCTGGCTAGTAAATCTGGTTTGCTTTGAGCCAGAGCAAGAATCCACTGTAGATGAGGCACAAACCAACTCCCTGATTTTATTTACAGCCCTTGAAAGATGTATCAACAGGACACATACAGAAAACAGAATAAAATTCCTTTTACATTTTCTTATAGCACTATTAAGTATATAATATCTACTTCTCTAACATTATTCAAAGTACATTTCTCTATCACAGTTGTTTATACATTTCCTTTACAACACCCCCAGCTTGACATGTGGACATACTTTAGATAGGACTGACAGAGTGGGGGAAGCAAACACATACAGTGAACAATGTGATGGCACCAAATGTTAGTGCTACAGTTGTTTGGGGGAAGATGAGATTTAGTTGGACATGGATAAGCAAAACAGCAAGACAAGGAAAGGGATGGGGAGAGTAGATGGTATGTCAGGAAAAAAAGAAGGGTGTGAGGGAACAGGTGTAGAGTGAGGCTAATATGAGGCGACTGTGAGGGGTTGGAGCAAACAGCTAATTAACATAGGGCATAGAATGTCCAGTCAAAACTATAAAATATTCTTATGATATCATTAATGTCCCACCAGTCCCTGCTTAAGCTGCTTCTGCAGCTGCTCTGCTGACTTCAGTCTTTGGCTGGCTCCCCCTTCAAGTTTTGGAGTTGGAGTGTTGTCATGTGAGGTATCTCTCCTAAAAACCTTAGTGAAAAATTCCTAAAGCTAGTGCTCAGTCCTGTTAAGTTTAGAGTATGGAGTCACCCCACAGAGTGAAGATCTTTCAGCACCTTGCAGGATTGAGGCCCTACTTATTTATTATTGATTTTTGTGCATTTTATTAATTGCGTTAGATGGGTGATGAGACTGGGTAGGAGGCATGTAGAACCCCCGCCTTGTTTTTACAGCTTCATTTAATAGTTTTTGCACCTTTATTACTAATGTCACCACAGGAAAACCTAAGACCACCATGTGAATTCCAGTAAAAAGAGAAGTGCAGCATAAAATAAGTAACCTTTGATAAAAGCAGTAGAGTTGATCCTGGGAGTAAATGATGATTATAGGACAAATCAAGATTCATCTTATAGAACATGACAGGTCAGAGGGAATTGCATTGAAATGTCATTTTTAATAGTTTAGATAGTGTTAACTGTCTAAACAGACCAGCCAAATCCACCCTTACAGCCACTGGCTACAGTAGAGTTACATCAAGGATGAATTTGCCCCACTGCACTGATGATAGGACATGAAGCTCGAAAAGGGCATGCAAGAAAGATAAACTGAAAACAGATGTCAGGAAGTATTTTCAGAAGCATACATTTGTGGAGTAGCTACTAGGCAAAGCGGTTGATGATAAAAACACAAGGGGACAGGGAGGGATGGAGAGGGAGAGAAAGCATGGTGGCAGAGTCATTCAGGTAACTGTTGAATATGCTTCAGGAATTGGAGTACAGAAAGAAGAGAAAACATTTGTTAAATGAATGCTTGCTCTGTATCTCAAGGTATATTAGAAGATCCATGCATGAGTCCTGAATACTGTTGAAGGGAGATGATTTCTATCAGCAATTGCTGCTTAAACAGTCAAGTCCCCCAGGTCATCTTAACAGTGTGCAAGAAGCATTTATTTATAATTACACTGTGATTTATGAAACATAGTGATTTGCCAAATCTCACTCCGTCTCTGTCTTTTTGGGATTTATCTTGCTTTTTTATTCTTTTTTGTAAGAATGATAAGTAGAGCTGGTGAGAAAAATGAAAGCTTTCTCATAAGAAATTCTGAACCAAAAATCTTTGTTTGAAATTTTGCAGTACAAAAAAATCAGTTTTCTTGCAGGAAATTTCAAATGGATAACTTTTGCTTGGAATGGAGAGTTTGACTTAATGTTAGTGGCTTTTTGTTTTTGTTTGTTTAGGGGTGTTTTGTTTGTAATTTATTTTAATCAAAGAATGAAATTACATAAGTTGAAATTGCAATTGAAAATTATCTTTTTGTTACAAAATTGTCTTCAATAATTTTATTAATTATTTAGTTATTTAGTTAGTGAGTACTCATAATTGATACTTTCCTGTGAAAACTTTAGTTTCTGAAGAAACTGCATTGTTGTCAGCCGACTGGGTCAAAGACGGTCTACCCTAGTAGTTGGAGAGGGCATCTAATAAGGAGCCAAAGCCAACACACTCACTGAAGGTCAGGAATTGGATACCAGACCCGAGGGGCAAGCCGGGTCAATACTTGGAAAGCTGGAGCTAAAGGTCACACTGGAGGGCAGGAACTGGATGCCACAGCCAAGGGTAAAGACGGAGTCTGTAGTCAGGACCCAGAGCCAAGGTTCAGAACCAGAAGGCAGGAACTGGAGCGAGCAGGGTAGCAGGCAAGGAGGAGGTTCAAGGCAGGGGCAGGACAGAGGCAAGTCTGGGTGCAAGGCAGAAGCAGGAGGAACAAGGTAACAAAGGAGCAGGCACAGTGGTGAGTATGAGCATTTAGAAGCCAGTGAACCGCTGCTGCTTCTGCTGCTGCTGGCCCCTGCAGCCAGTCAGGTGGTGTGGCTAATCTGGCAGCGTGACACACACCAGCTGTACTGTTGAGGCTGGCTGTAGACTAGCTCTGCTCCAGGCCCCGATTCCTCCCAGTTGTTTGCTGGGGGATCATTTTCATTGAATTCTTTGACCAGATCTGATGATAAGATTTCAGTCTCTTGTATTTGATAATGTGTGTAATGCCTTGCCTATCTCCACAACCTTAGAGGTGGGGAGGCTTTGAGCTAGCAGGGAAAAAATCCCTTTGCCCCTTTGAAGATTATGCCCTCCCCGTTTTTTCCTCCTCTCTTTGAGGGAACTCAGCCTCTTCATGGGCTTGTGGAGGGGGGTTTCTGTGGCTGGCTGACTGGGCAGAAGGGGAAGTTGGCTCCTGTCACCCAAGAAGAAGTGTTTCCCATGTCTGGGGGCACCATTCTGCTCTGGGAAGAAGTCATCCTCCCTTCCACCCCTTGTGGTTAGAATAGGACTGAGCTTTGCAGCCTTGCTGTGGGCATTATGCTAGTTGCCAGGAAATGGGGGCCAGGAAGGAATTTTTCCACTTACTGCCAGACTGGTCTGGGTAGTGTGGGGCTTTTTCATTTCCCTCTTAGCAACCCAGGGACTCAGTGCGTAGTTTATGTTGTAAGTTCATGTTATCGGAACTTGACAGTAGCCAGTTTCCAGTGCAGCTAATTGATTAATAGGGGGTGCAGTTTCCTGACAAACGGAAACTGGAAATGGATTAGATAAAGGTGTTTCTTAAAGAAGTTGGAGACTGGAGTTGGGGCTCCTAATGTATGGTACAGCAAGGAAACAATCCCCACCTCCTTAACCCCTCACACAAGGGAGTGCAGTGGGTTCTCAGTAGTGGTGCTGAGACCACGATAAAAGTGTATGTTGGGATGGGGGGAGATGGATTGACAGCAACCATCCACTAGATGGTATGGATTATGGAGGGAAGGAGGATGTGCACTGGACAAGTTACTGCTGGGTAGTTTCCAGATGTTGCTTCGTAAAGATGTGGCCTACTTAAACCATATTTCTGGTGTCTTACATTACCAGTGCCTGGAACAAAGCCTTTGAATATTTATTTGCAAATAAAGAATGGTGTTAGACATGCAATAGCACTCTTTACATGTAAGAATCTGTGTGCAAGTGTGTGGATGCACATATTGGTCCTTTTAAAATGTATCTCTGTGGTTCTTAAGTAGAGAAGCACTTTCAGTATAAGTGAACAGCATCTTTGGAAAGTAGAAAAAAAAACACCACATCTTTTCCTCCTTTTCCCTTAGAATATTGTAAACCAATTTCAGAGTCAGGGTTGAAACCCAATACAATATGGTTCATAAATGTCCCCTTTCCCCTCCTCCTGTAGCAATTTTCTGTCAGCAACAATGCTGAGTTAACTTTTTGTAATTAAAAGAACACTTTTATTGTGAAGCCAATAACAAATCATTTTTATGAAGAAACCACAACTAAATGTGGGTTTCTTAGCATCAATGCAGATCTCATTTTTGAGCGTTAAAGCAAAGATAGCATTAGTGACAATGTTTAGTGAACTGGCTGTATGATTTGAATGTTTCATAGTATAAACATTCTGAGAGTAAAATCCTGATGCTTTTATTTTGTGCTTATGCAGGAGATAATGCTATAGGTACCAGGTGCTCTAGGCATGCATCATTTATGACTGCTTTTTCAACAAGCTATTTAATTCTTAAAGTTGCCTAGAGTCTTTGAATACCCAGAAAGCTTTGAAGAGTGCATTTTACAAATTACCTCTGTGTGTAGCTAAACCAATGAATTATGCTCATGGTTTTCATCTTTTACATTGGGAAGATAAAGGTTAAGGGAGTTTACTATGAAGAGTCCTTTTCATTAATGTTCGTCCAGTAGGAATTTTGTCCAGTGTAAAGACCTCCAGTAACAAGTTTGTGGAAATAGATTAACAAAATGTTGGCCTAATTTCCTAAAGAAATTCAATCTTCAAGTTCACTCTTGATGCACCTGCCTGCTTTGTTTCTTCATCTCAAAGGAAACTTTGAAATAGAATGATATTCAACATCTTTTAATTCTTTGGTGACTATATGTTCATTTGGCTGACAGTCTGAAAAGTCAAGCCTGTGTAGTGCAACCCACAGAGGGATTGCCATTTTTTTTTGCATTTTAAAGAAAGTTGAAAACTGACGTTAAATAAATCTAATGAAAATATTTCAAAGATGGCATTACTACTACTTCATAATTTAATTAATTGATTTCTGCAGGACAGAAGTAACTGTGTGGCAATGAGTAAAAGGCCAAGTCTGAGGCAGATTAATGGATCTAAGCTTCTATGCTCCTTTTGCAAAATTGATTACCTACTTCATTTAAATGTGTAATGGGAGCTGAATTTAGTCCACCATAAACCAGACCCAAAATGTGTGTTAATTTTTTCACCACATAATTATCTTCAAATCTACATGAAAATCTGTGGGCCAGAATTATATAATTTTACATTTACTTTGCCCAGCTATAAATAACTATACAAGGTGCAAGGCAGTGGAGAATCAGGCCCTGCTCCTTTTTACTTATTTGCTCACAGAGGTTAATGATTGTCCTTCATCACACTGATCCACCAAACCATCCTCTCCATGAAAAACTTTGCAATAAGTTTCAATCTGTTACAGTGAAGTATACATTAGTCATTTTATGTGATAGCTCAGGATGACCTGCATTCCTATGCAGATGGGGTCAATTCATCACTGAATTTAATGGAGTTGCAGCCATTTATAGCAATAATGTATTTGGCCATGGAAAGCATCAGCCCTAGAATCAACTTTCACACAAATTATCTTCTCGGCCTTTCTTTTATTCTACAATTGGTTAGCCATTCTTTCTCTCAGATGAGCTACAACTTCCTTCAAATTCAGCAATGGCCTCCCTACTATTTTACTGAACTAGTTAGAAGAACATTGTTTTTTAATAGTTTTCCTTTATTTCCATTGTTTGTAATATACTTTTGAATAGAATACAAATGTCTTTCCTCTACGTGAATAAACCTTATGTAATATCCTACTGCTAGGCAAATTGTAGATGCATCAGGACAGAATAGTTCTGCATTTCTAGATCTACATAGAAGATAAATGACAGATATGTACATATAAAAATAAAAGATCAGACCAGGGTCTTTCTCAGTGTTTGTCTCCAAGGAAAATAAAAAGTTAAATTTATTAATTCTATCCTTTTATACTTCTATCCAATTTGTGCCCTTCTGCAGAGAGACAAGTCAGTTGCTTATCAGGCATTTATATCCCAGTGGGATTTATTCTTCACAGTCACAGATTCTTTGTATATTTGTTGTTACTTCTTTAACATTTATCAACCTATAAAAAGGAATCATAAAAAAGGTACTATATGTATAAAATTAGTTAGTAGACCAGACTGGTAAATATTCCTTGACCTGCATTTTTGACTTGATGATCTTTGCTGGGTATCATAGATGAAATTATCATATCCTTATAGAAGAGGTCTTGGTATGTAATTCCATTTTTAAAACTTTAAAAACACTGCTCTTAAGCAATACAGGCCTATTTTCAAACATACAAATGAAACAAGAAAAGATTCTATTGTGAAGTAAAAAAAAACTCTAACTACATTCTCTATCTTCATTGGGAAAGTATAGCCAACCTGCAGTCTGAAATCTACAATTAAAAAAATGAGATGTATAGTTTGTTATTGTTTACAGAGATGAAATGTATATTGATGCTTTTTTCAAAAGGATACAGATGAGGTAATGAATGACTCCTTTATTTAAAAACAAACAAAACCTGCAGAGAGCTGGGCAAATATTGGAAAACAATTTCCATTAATACTCATTTGAATTTTTATTAAATTTGCACTGATTTTGTTTACCATCTACTGTTTCTCCCAAATTAGCCTTCTGTGAAAGAACTTTATTAATGCATTATTATTTATTTCATTTGTACAGAACCAAAAAGCTTTTGAGGTGCTTTGGGAAATTATTAAAATTTGGGCTATATAAATTGTGATTATGTTCAAGAAGTTAATCCGCCAAACATCATATTGTTCCTGGGCTGTGTTAATAATTGATCAGTGAGCAAGGATGATGGTCCTGGATGGATGAGCATGTTACACCTTGGTTTTGTACTGTTTGGCTGAACTTGTTTCACCAAACAAAACTATAGTCTGTGCTCATAGCCTGAAGAAGGCAAGAGACCAGTTCTGAGATGTTAATTGAGAGAGAGAGAGAGAGCCCATCAAGCAGCCAAAAGTTAGACCTACAGTACCTATTTTAAAGGGAAATCTGTAATTATGGCAATTTAAATGGATATAAATAATTCACCCCGTTCAATGTTCATAATTTCATTTATGAGCAACACAAACATTTCAACATATGCAACACTGGCAAAACACAAATAAAAGCCATGCATGTTATTTCGTGGCATGACAAGAACTAAAAACAACATTTGTAGTCAATAATCACTTCAGATACACACACAGTCTATTTCCTGTGGGCTTCAGCAGGACAGACTGAGTGTTAGTCCATGAAAGGTGGAAATAAAAAAAATACCTGTCCTCTTTGTACCCTGTTATGTCGCTTATGCAGAACAAGGAATTAATGCATTTGCTAGAAGTTTTTCTATGAGTTCAATAAGAGATTTTGTAAAAGAACAGAAAAAAACAAACAAAATCTGATGGCAGCAAGTAAATGGTTAAACTTTTCAAAGATGAATATACCCTCTGAAATACCCTCTTCCCCACACACCTGCCATAGCATTAGCACTAATGGTTGAACATGCTCTTTGAGAGATATCAGTGTTCATCAGTCAAATTTATCATGTATTCCTCTGTTACTATGTGAATAGTGATTGTGCTAATCCCTTTAAATGACTTATTTCTTATCATTTTAAATCAAAGCTGAAGTCCAGGCACCTTCATTTTAACGGGGTTCTGTGAGAGTTAGCTAAACATTGCACTCTTCAGCATTTGTGTTCATGGCTAAAGAGCAAATTAAGAAATGTTTAAGTAGTAGGAAACCTTGGACATTTTTCATTTAAAAATATTAATACACTTATTACATTCTTTGCAACAGCAAATAGCAATGTAAATCATGTCAGTATTATAGTCATTTTATGAAGCAGTTTTATTCATAGAGTGAACAGGAATTTTTTACAAGAAAGCTGCTGTCTTCCATTTATGGCCAAATCCTCATCCCATTTCACAGCCTGAGTAAATGGAAAGACCCACAGAAACTGAGGTTTTGGGAATCCTCCCCCTATACCACAGAGTGCCAGCAAAGCCAGTGACTGACCATAACAATAGTAGAAGGTAGAATGTGTTGTGTACAATGACGGTTATGCCCTGCACCCTCTGTGGGGAATGGCTGATGGATTCGCATAGTTACTGAAGCACCCATTCCTCTTCCTGCCAATGGCCAGCTCTACCTTCTTTTCCCTTGTAAGGTGAGAACATTTGATGCAATTCCGTGGAGAAACAATAAATATGAGACCCCATTATGCCATGTTTAGAATCTCTATTTAAAGTACAGTATATACACCCAGTCAAATAGTACCAGATTATGGAATTTCATTTTTTTTTAAACAGCCTCGGAAATTCTTTTTAATTCTTTTGAAATAATTGAAGGGTAGGCAGAGAAATGAAATGTGTGCTCCTATGTACATGAATTTCTTTCCCAACCAACAAAGGCTGAAACAAAGGATGGGACTGGAATGTTAATATTCTACTCAATCTGAACTCATATTCACCACTGTATCTTTGTTGCTCTAAGGATATCTACCGTACTGTTTGTATAAGAGGTAGCCTGTCTGTCCCTGCAGGCTACACATTTTATACTCTCCATAGTTGGTTGAGCTTTTCCTCACCATTGCATACATTCTTAATTTGCTGTTCTATAAACTAAAATGGAAAACTATATTGCTTTGCATTTTGCAAAATTTGCTTTGCTGTGTCATTTGGACCATGTCACTGTGATTAGCAGTATGTGCAGAAAGCATAGCCAGCATGATTTTCTTTACTTGTAATTAATTAGAAAATTAGAGTATATTAAAGTTAAATGTTATCTGTCATTCGCTTACTTCCAAGAATTATCAAAACATAGTATTGGTTCAGCGTAATCATGACTTCCTTCCTGTTTCCTGAAAACAACTTAAACGCGTAATTTGTAACAGAATGGAAATAGGTTCCATGGTACATCCTTCTCACTAGAGTGGTCGAAAATTTTCCAGCAAAACAGTTTCATCAGAAAAAGCTGATCTGTCAAACCCAAACTGTTTAGCTCAGGTTTGAGGAATTTTCATCCCATTATAGGCAGTGTTTCTATGGCATCTTGTCTGGAGTGCTGCTGGGGAGCTCTTCCATGCGGACTGCACTTGGGTGGGGAGTTGGGATTCCAGGTTCCATGGCTCCTGGGCAGCTCCACTATGCCGAGGCTTCCAGGCTCACCTGCTCGAACCAGGACTCAGCTCCCACATCTGCAGCAGGCACCCTGGAAGCCCTGATAACCCTGGCTCGAGCTGGGCTCTCAGGGCTTCCAGCTCCCTGCCATGGAGCTGAGAGCCTGGGAGTTCCAGCTCTAGCTGTGTCTCTCTGGGTGAAGATGCCGAACTCCACACAAGAGAACTTGGAAACCACGATGAGAACCCCAGCGCTCTCCAGATCTCTCAGGGCTTCCAGGCTCCCTGCCATGGAGCTGGGAGCCTGAAGGTCCTGGAATGGGTCTGCAATTTCAGGGCAGCCCTGCCATAGAGACTACTCCAGCCTGGAGTCCCCACAGCTCCCAGACACCTAAGAGAAGCTGTTTCCCAGGGCTGACCACTGAGAATATTTACTGATAGTCGAACTCAGGTGTTTGTTAGAAAACAATTATAAAAAGGTCATCCATAGATGAAAAAATATGCACCAAGTAATGGACTGCAGGGCTTAAATTCGGCCAGAGCCATTCGGAGCATAGCTCTGGTAAATATTTTCAAACCCACTGAAGCCCTGAGCCCAGGCACCTCTACATGGGGCTAAAGCGCTTGGGCACCAGTGCCTCCTTTCCCCTCCACAGGACTGAAGAGCCCTGAGACACACACACACACACCCCCGTACCCCGCAGCTGAAGCCTGGAGCCCTGAATGGGTTGGGGCTCTGGGAAATAGTCTCTGAGAATTTAAGTCCTGAAGGACCCACATTAGTCCCTGTTGTTTCACTGATGTGGTTGACTCTCAAAAGATTCAAAGTGAAAGTTCATTTTAGATCAGCCAAAATAGTAGATGCTTATCATTATTTTAATTTGTGAAGCTCAGTCACCTTATCTTTTCCATAAAACCTCTTTTTCTAAACAGACTAGTGATCCCAATGACCTGACATATTATCTACTGGGATTATACACCCTTCACCTACTCTTTATAAATTGTACAGCCAGTTGCTTGACCACACTTCCATATGAAATATATGGACAAGATCAAATGTCAGTCATTTTTGTTGCTGTAAGCCAATAATAATAATACAGTACAGGAGAAATACCAGTCTCTGGAAAGCCATCTCGTGCTGTGATGTCACATTCACCTTACGCAGAAGGTGTGCTCCCAGTGTTACACATTTCAGATAGTTTTATTTTACAAGTTTCACAGCTCTTTACATATCACAGAAATCCACCCCATTATTTTAACCCAGTTCCCTAACTTGTTCTTTCCCTTCCTTATCTCTGTTTTGGATACTAGCATTCTAGGTATTGGTCCATGCAGGTACTTCCCTAGCTTGTACTAAGACATAGAACGAATGTATCTTGATTTTGACAAGTTTCCTATCTGCTAATGCCAACTGCTTACTTCAGCAAATGCAAGGAATTACGGGCTATTTGATAATTACGGGATTACCAGATTATGGTATAGGCCAGTTCGGCTATATCACAGTTACACTATCTGCTTAATGTTATTGGTTCTTAATGAATACTTATATATATGATGAAGATAATACATATTATTAATCATCTTTGCTAGCCAATATATATTAGTCATCACTTACCCTTTCAGCACTGAGTAGCCAACAGTATTGCAAGAGTTCCAAAATCATGAGTCTGATCCCAATTATGAGACTGGTTTAAATATGATGCAAACATCATGTAAAAGATCATAGAAAAAATAAATTTTGGATTCTTTTTATTTCCCTTCTGGTTTGGGAGTCCTTAGAGTTCTCATTTTCAAGCTATTCACTGCAACCAAGAGGGCTAGAAATGTCTTTTGTAAAAATGAAAGCTTAGATGCTCATTTAATCATATAATTCCCGGATCTGGGCCTTAAAGAAAAATTCCAAATCTCATGGGGCTTGCAGTAAAATCATGAGAGTTGGCAAGAGATTTCACTTTTTCTGGACGTTCACAAATCTACACCATTGTGTGTAGGTAATTAAAAAATAGAATTAATTTGCTGTCTCTGCTGTACTTCTCAGTCTGAGTTTCTTATGATTTATCCATACGTAAGTGATTAAGCTTTTTATCTTTAGTAATGTTGAGTAGAAAATGTGTCTCTCCAGTTTTTGCAAGGAATTACGTTGGGGGGTGAGAGAGAATTATTTCTATAAGTGTCTTTATGGATTTTTATATCAATGAATAATACAGAATAATAATGTAGAATAATACAGGCTCAGACAAGCAAAAGACAACCAAACACTTAAAAAGTGTCCAGAATTGCTACAATCCTCTACCTCCACAACACTACTTCAGTGATCTATCACTTGCACATCTGTTTTCCTTTACATAAGAAATTCTTCCTATACTACATGAAATACTTAATTTGCTTATTGAATTTATTAATAAGGTGCTGTGATGGAGTGTACTTGGACTTTTGTGGGCCCCTGCTGGAGGCCTTGCAGTCCTATTACATCCCACCCCTGGAGGGAGCAAGGAAGGTGGGTCCTCCAGGCCTGCTGAGAGAGGCTGCACAAAAGCAGTCTATCAGAGCCCAGAAGGCTCAGATAAAAGGAGCTGCAGGGCTTGAGCAGGTAAGTTCCTGGCTGGGACCAGCGGAGCAAGAAATCGTGCTCCTTGATGGTCACAGTAGCTTGAGAGAAAACTAGAAGATGTGTTCTGGTGGCATTTGCATTCAGTGAGGAGGAACAGGATCTGAGAACTTCAGCCCTGAGTATGGGTGAAGAGAAAGAGACAAGGAGGGAAAAAGCCCAGGAAATAGCAGCAGCCATAAGTGGTTGCTGTTTATAGGGTCCCTGGTTCGGACCCAGAGTAGTGGGTGAGCTCGGGTTCCTCCACCGGCCACTCGAAAAGGGCCTAAGCCCTGAGAAGGGGACGAAGCTCACTTAGAAGCTCGAGTGAAGGGTGGTATTTAATGGGACCAGAGACAGGTCTGAAGACCCTGGTGAGGGCCAATAGTTTTGTTGGACGTTTACTACCCGGAAGGGGTTCATTCATTCTGACTGTGTGACGTGGCTGGAGGGCTGAGCCACCGAAGACCTGCGTAGTGAGGTCAACAACCTACAGGATGTGCTAGGAGCAGGAAAAGTCCTGTAGCATCACACCCAGATGCTAGGAGGCACTCTCGAGAGATAAGTGGTCCACTTCACTGGTACTCCTAGGAAGAAATTTTTGCCTTGTCAACATACTAAGTACCAAGCTTTTAAAAGCAGGGCAAGACTTTTAAAGATTTATCTTTGTGGTTTTTTTTAAAAAAAGGCAATTGCTGTCCATTTAAAAAAAATACTTCATGATCACATGTACTGATGAAAATTCCTGGAGCAAATACATTTCTGTTTCAGCCAGTAACTTTTGATTCTATGTGGTTTCCATGGCATTATAACATTTATCAAAAATGTGTGATACTCAGACATTATTATCCAAATGTTACCACTCGGTTCCCATAGCACCAGCACACACTGTTGTCTCATAGGCCACATTGGAGCAAGCATACAAGTCCAATATATTCTTTGTATGAATGTAAATTGTTGCAATTTCATTTCTGATGCGATAGCACATATTGTAGTATAGTCTGTAATCTTTCATCAAAGTATACATTTAACTTACGTTTCCATCTGTTTTGCAGAGATTGAAATGCATGAGTAGGGATAAGCTAGTCCAAGTAACAGTGCATACAATTTTTAGACTAGATGAGAAGATACACATTTTAACATGTAAGAGGAGAAGAAGGAATGCAAATATCTTGAAATTATGTGACATTTTGGTTGCTGATTGCTTCCCAAGTTAAAGCCTGTTTGCAGTAATATGAAATGATTTGAAATGTAATTTTTGATTGCTCCTCAAGTTAAAATCACTTTGCAAAGATCTGTGAAGGTTCACTAACTAGTAAACTCTCTGGACACAAATCCTTAAGAGAAACAACATTTGCTGTTTCCTAGTCCTCCCAGTAAATTGACTTATTCTTAAATTTTCTTCTCTTACTGTTTCATAAGGAAGAATGAGGGGTTAATTATGGTTAAACATTGTTCCTTTTATGCTTGTATATCCTGCTGTCATCCTACTGTATTTAAATATTGGCTGAGTCAACTTTTTCACTGGTGCAAGTAAGAAAGTTTGGGTTGGAAAAAGTTCCACGTCTAGAGCTTTTAAATGCATCCAAATAGGAAATGATTCGTAGGATCAAGAAAAGTAACCAGTTGTGAAAGATCATCTGCAATATAATATAGCTTTGTATTTGGAAGCGCTAAGTCATCTTTTGTTTTATGAGTCTCTAATCTTCCTGTTTTAATTCTTGGCCTTGTCTCTTCCCATAGAAAGGTTTTGATCATGTGCTGAATTACTTTATAGCAATTGAGAAGAAATTTAAGTGGTGTCATACTAAATAAGTAATTGAGCTGCTATCATTTTGGATTCAACCCACACAATGAAAGCATTAGTTTGTTCCAGTTCATGAAGTAGACTTGCAGTGATTGGATTACTGTGTTAAGTTTGTCTCTTAGTGTATTTTAAAGTCCCCTGTTTAACTATTTCATGCCCATTGGCAAATGTCTGATGTTTCATCCAGATAAAAAGTCATTAGGTCACAAATGGGATATGGGGAAATGTCTCATTTCTTAGTATGTGTGTACTTTGTTTTTAATAATCTCTCATTCAGAGGTGGTAAATTCTGGGGGAAAATAAGGTATAGAGCAGTGCTTAATTTGTGCCAAGGTTTGCTGGGGTTTAGCCCTGGCACCTCTAGGCTTGCAGTTCATAGCCCCAGCACCTGTGGGCTTGCTGCATTATTTATGATTGTAAAAAAATTGCTTGAGCCCCTGCACAAAATTGCTTGAGTCCCAGCACCTCTTTCATCACAAGTTAAGCACCGAAATAGAGGAAGCAAGGAGTCTGACTTACCAGTGTTGTAGTTAATTGATGGGCTGTGTTCACCTATTACAGGTGACAGAATTATCATTGGTGCTATTATGCATATTGAGAAGTGTGTGTTTATGTAAAATCTTTTGAAGTTCATTTAAAATCTGCCAGCTTTGTTCAGTTGCTTTCATGCTATCTTTACTAGTGAAAAGAATGAAGAAAGGGTTGAGCTGAGGTACTTGTGAAAAGCACTGTACCAACAGAGGCCAGATTTAAGATGCACTGAGTTAGGTACTATATCACTGCCTGAAATACAGAGTATTCATAGCTTTCAGAAGACTTAGTACATGCCTTTGAACCAACGAATTAAATGTTCCTTTTTTTGTAGCTTGCCATCCTTCACGCTGACAGGACCATAGTATTCCATGCTTCTTTACTGTAACTCAGGTGCCTTCTTTTGTTGATTATTTGGCAACCTCTAATTGAAATAGGTCTGGGAGGAATATATCTAACAGTTGTAAAATACTGCCTGTTAAAATGCAATCTTATTTCACCATCGGAGTCTCTGGAATCCTTTCTGGGTCCATGTAAAACATTTTCACAAATCTCTGGTGAGTTGGATCTGGGGTTAATACCCATTCAGCTGAGAGCTAATGACGTGTGACATTGTAGCACTATTAATTATATTATTTTATCTTTAATTGCAAACAGGGGAACTCCCTGATTCCTAGGACAGAACATTTTTACAATCAAAGTCATATTGTAATGTGCAAAGGTACCAAATGACACTGACTGTCAAAAGTGTAGTCGTTTTGGGTAAGTGTAAACCAACTTCAGTCCTGTAGGCAAGGTCAGAATTTTTTTTAAAAGCTGCTGGTAACAAAATAACTGATCACATAAATGGAAATAATTAAAGGTCAAACAAATAAGAAAACATAAATCTTCCATTACCACTGTATTGAAGGTCACTAATAACAGCACACTTAGATCAATATGTATTCTTATCAATAGCACACAAATGCTTTTCATTTGAGCCATAAACTCTTACTTGTAGATTAGGTGTCAGCACTTTGGCTGCCACTTGCGGATGCTCACTTTAAAAAATATCAGGCAATTAAAGCACAAGGGGATATGTCCAAATATAGACTTTGATTAATGGAGTGCTTCAAGGTCATTAGTAGATCCTTTGATATTCAACTTATTTGTAAAGTTAGAGAGACTATGCAAATTGATGTCAAGTATCAGGGGGCAGCCATGTTTGTCTTTATCCACAAAAACAACAAGGAGTCCGGTGGCACCTTAAAAACTAACAGATTTCTTTGGGCATAAGCTTTTGTGGGTAAAAAGAGGTTTCAAAATGCATCGTTGTAATTATAAACTGTGTATGGATTTATTCAGCAATAGTTTATGCAGAGTAAACAGCAGACTAAAAAGATACATGAAGCTACAGTAGCTTGTGGGATTACTTGTGGGAAGTAATCTCAGAATTATTTAAGATTCTATAACAAAAGTAGGTTTGTGGACTGAAGTAGCCTTAAATAAACTGAAGGTCTTGTTGGACTGTTGGAGGGTTGACTAACCACATGGTTAAAGATGCCAGTGCTAATTATGATGACTTGAAAATTATTTGAATGTAGATGTTCTGTAAATAAATAGATAAATGCATTAGTCAACAAGTTCAGGCCCTCTACTTGATTTAATGCAGTAGGTATAAACTGTAGTACATAGATATTAGGAGAGCAGTAGAGGGGATTAATGGTCTATACACGCAGATTTCTTCAAAGACACACTGTAACCTTCATAAACCTCTTGGATTACTTTCCTGTGTTAGGATGTGAAAATACATAATAAATCTCCATTCTTCCATGGTAATTAATGTTGAGGAGTCTGACTCCTAGGCAGACTGTATTGTTACAGCTAACAAATTTCATATTTAAGAGTGGGATCTCTACACTTGTCCCAGAGTTTAAAAACACATATGGAAATAGGTTTTTAGAGTATTTTTATTCATATATGTGAATAATATAACACATAATCTACCAGTCTAGTTTTATACAACACACAAAAACTATTTATTTAAACTGCAACAGACATGTGGGTTTCTTTGTACTCACAGAACAGTTATATTTCTCAAACCTGTCTTGCAATCCAGCTATTAGAGTTAATGTTTCCCCAGATTATATCAAGTGGTAGTGTTAGCAGAACTACAGAGGGCTCAGAGATGAGTGACAAGAGTAGTTAGAGCATAGGAATACTCATCTGAAAAGAATAGGAATTTGTATTTTAGAGAGGAGACAAAGGAAAAGAGGTCATGATAAAAATATACATAATTTAATGGCATAGAGAAGATACTACTGCAGCTTCTATTCACCATGTCTCATAACACAAGAACAAAGTGACAATCAATGAAAATGAAAGATGGCAAATTTAGAACTAATAAAAGTACATTACCACAATATATTATTGAGACAAAGAGTAGGGCAGAATTCAAAGAAGAGTTGGTCTTTTGTATAGCTAAGGAAGTCCAGAGTTATCCTAGTATATATTCAAACGAAATTAGCAAAAGATTTGAAAGGGATGTAAGCCCTTGTGCTTTAAGTAATAAGCCAACCTTTAGCTGTTGCTGGTTATTAGCCTACTGTAAGGTTACTGGCAACTTCCTCTGAAGTATATGGTACTAGCTGCCATTGGAGATAGAATATTGGACGAGATTCTCGGATGGCTAGTCTGATCCAATATGGCAATTCCAAAGATCCTAAATCCTATTAGGTGTAATCTTCAACTTCCCCAATTTAATGGGCTTCCATAGGCAAACGCACCCTGGCATGTAATCATCAGGTAGCAACATTGGATTGTTCAGCCTTTTTTTTTTTTTTTACAGAATTATTTATCAGTTACAGAACATAACACTTTACATTTTCAATGTTCTGTTCAAACACTAACTAAATCATTTGCATTGCCTCTTCATTTCAAAGAAACAAATCTATCAAATGGAACTGTTTATCTTTCGAAAAAAATGTTACATAGGAGAATCCCTGGTAAATGTATTATTCCAATGTCGTAAAGAGATTTCCAAAAAGCATTACAATTACATTATATTACTTTGACTATTTTTTCTATAAATTATAATTCTTTCCCTTACCTTCTTTTCATGCACACAATAATTAACAATGCAAACTGAGATTAATATCAAATGAATACCACATTTTAAAAAAATACCCAACAGCATCCCAAATGGGGTGGTTATTTGCTATTCCCAGATTACTCACTTTATGCTTATTATATTTCCAACATCTATTATCCATTTGCGATAAGTGGATGGAGTTCAGTGAACACTGTGCTCTCTTTTTGTGCCCAGGTTTTTTTTACCACGGTTATCTGTGTGCAGTTGATGCCATTGAGACATCTAATCTAACCACCAGATATGAGGGTGCTATGAAATAGTTAAATGATTTAAAGCCATCGATTATTTCTGCATTTATTTAGCAGGTGTGAAAAGAGAGGCAGTCTTGAAGACCTGTTCAAAATCAAGGTTCTGTGTATCAGTTTATACTCAAAGGCTGTAATGTTGTAATTTTTTTGCTACACCTTTTTATATTTCTGTTAATGTAAATCCATTTTTGTATGTAAACTTCAGACACAAGTCTTGTCCTAACGTTGATTTTGACAGATGTTTGAGTCTTGTAGGTTAAGGGATCATACACAGTGGACCAGAACATGGTACATTTGCTGCACATGAATGCAGGATATTCAGAAAGTATCTCTGATGATTCAATATATTTATTTTATAAGTTATTATGTAGAGTAAACATAACCTATTTTTGTAATTAGGGCAGATAATACAAGCCATATTTTCCACAGCTTTCATCCTTTAGGAAAATAACTCTACCTTCCTTTCTATTATAACATGGTATTCTTGCATCCCATCCAAATGAACTGGTAATAGCTACCTCTACAGTTGAGTGAGACCAAGTTGGTATTGAGGCCACATGAGAGGCACTCACACTATTGAAATGGAATGACCATTTCCTCCCTCTGATGAGTGAGATTTAGGAGAAAAAGTACTGTTGGTGAGGAACTTACACTTTTAAACACAGCCACAGAGTGAGGTATCACTTTTAGGGCAGCAATTCAAAGCAATGATAGAATGTGAAATCAATATGAGTGTAGCGGGGTTGTCACCTGCTCCTGCCCGGAGGGGTTAAAAACTGCCCTGGAGAGGGCTGTAGCTGGGGAAAGCCCGATTTGGGGAAGCAGCCTCAGCTGGGGCCAGGCCCCAATTAGGGCCCAGCTGGCCCTTATAAGAGGGCAGTGGGCCAGGAGCAGGGAGTCTCTGTCTCTAGAGGGAGAAGGGCCTGGCTGCTGGGAAGCTGAACCAAGTACCTAAAGTGGAGCAGGGCTAGGGAAAGACCAGACGAGCTGGGGAGCTCTGGCCTGGAAACCCCCAAGGCTGCAGGCCTTGTTAAGGGATGAAAAGGTACTGGGATAAGGGATAAATGGATAATGATGATACTAGAGATATTGATATAATAGGAGGATATTGATATATATCGGAAGATCAGAACCTGGTGGACACAAGCAAGTGAGAATACACAGGAAGGAATGGGAAGGAAATATCGGAAGGACAGAGAAGGGAAAAGCACAGAAGAAGTCAATATAGAGTTAAAAAAAGTAAAAAGAAAAATGAAGTAGAAAAAAATGAACATCTATTAAGCGACCAGACAGAATACCATAAGTCTCTATGAATATAACAATAAAATTCTACAATCATAATCTATTATCAAATAGTAGACCTGATGAAATGGATAGGAAAGAAATGATGAGAAAAAATTAGAAATTAAATCAAAATTAAGAACCCAATTCCAAATAATATCATATTGACTGGGATTCCATTTATCTTTTGGGAATAAAATGCAGAGACTGAAAATGCAAAGATAAAAAATGACTTCTTCATGGACTGGCTGATGGGCAGCTTGGCAGGGAGGCGGCTCTAGGCGAATTCCTGAGTGGAGTGCCTGAGAGTGCAGAGTAGAGAAGCAATGGGTGACAATACTATATAGTATTGGAAATAAATACCATTCAACATCCCTGTTCAAGGAAGAACCTGTGGAAAGAAGAACCCACTGCCCAACAAAACAAAAAGGAGATACAAAAAAAAGAACTATACAAAAATGACTAAAAAGTTAGACAAAAGTTAAAGTACATTGACTAAAGTAAATAAGTTGCAAGTTAAAGAAGCCATTAAAAAGTATACCCCAAATACAGAAACCATGAAAAATAAAAAAATTAAGAAAAAAAAAAAAAAAAGAAAAAGAGCCAAAGTTAAACCACCAAAAAGAAAAAAAAGCAATGAAAAGATAAAAGACTTAAAAAGAAAGTAAAAAGAAAGCAACACAATAAGAAAGAAGCACAAACAAAAAGAAGAAAAAAAAAAGAACAACCAAAAAAAAAAAAAAAAAAAAAATAACAAAAAAAGAAAAAAACTCCAAAGGTAATAATAAAATGTAACAACCAGTGGGGCCCCCTGCTGCTAAAAAATAAAAGGAGTTCTTGATAAAATACAAAGAAAATAAAAAAGGAAACTAAAATGATCTTCTTTGTCTCAGTCTGATTGCTGAGGATGTTGGGAGATGGGCAGAACCTGAGCTGGCTTTGTGTGAGGGCTAGGACAGCTAGGTTTCACTGGTGGAAAGTTTTGGAATTAATTGATCAGAATTAAATTAGTTTTAATTCATCAAGAAACTCATCATTAACAAGTCATTACAGAACAACTGAAAGAATGAAAACTGAAAAATTAACTAACTATTAACTAAGGTTGTAACCTAACCTGTACTTTATTTGGGCTAATGACTTAAGTTAATATAATATAATAAAACCAAGCTAGGGAAGCAAAAAAATTACAGACAGGGTGAATTACAGATGAATTACACAATAAGTAGTTAGAAAAAAATTAAAAAATAAAATTAAAACAAATAAAAAAGAAAAAATTAAGAGAAATAAGAAAAAACATAAACATATAAAACAGTCAAAATGGTTTCTATACTAATCTATTTCTTACTATCTTCAAAGTCAACTAAAAGGTGGACAAAACAAACAGGGACAATGGACAGATTTGGACATTACATAGATTTTCTTTTTCAAAAAGCCTTTGTCAAATCCATCATCAATGAAGCTGGAAAAAAGGCTGAGAAAAGGGAAAAGGAAAATGGTAAAGGAAAGACAAAAGGTGGGAGACAAGGGAAAGGGGGTAGGGTAAGGGAATAAAAATAATGGGGGAGGGTAATAGTGGTGTTCAGTCTACAATCCTATCTAAAGTCCTATTCAAATTATTCTGGAAAATTTCACAAATGGAAAAACAGTGAGTAAGAAGTGGGTGGCAATGTTTGCAGATGATAAAGATAGTTAAGAGATAAGTAAGACCAGAAGCAGATAAAAAAGAACCACAAAAAAAAGTGAACAAAACAACAAAAACAAAAAAAAAAAAAAAAAATAAAAAAAAAAAAATTAATATAAATTAAAAAAAAAAAAAATAAAAACATAACTATACATACAACAGGATGGGGGGGGAGCTTAGCTCAAAAAAGAAAGGAAAAAGATCTCTTGAGTTATGATGATAGAAAGTGTCGCATGCAGTGGTCAAAAAGCGCAAAAGCAAAAAGGAGACAGGGAATAAGGAAATTAAAAAGGAATAGAGAATATATATATAATATTATATATATATATCCAATCCCGCATCGAGATATCTGTGTAGATGTGTGTGTATGTGGTCCTCTCCTCAAAAAAAGAAAAAAGAAACTAGCACTAGAGAAAAAAAGCAAGAAAAACTAAAGAAATTTAGGGGGGGAGAGAGATGAAGATATGAGGAGAGGAAAAGGCTAGGGAGGCAAGAAAAGAAAGAAGAAGACTAAAGGGGGATAAATGATAGAGTATAATAAAATCATGAGTGTGAGAAAAGGGAGGAAAAAAGAAAGTTTATTTATTTATTCACATAATACAAGAAAGTCACCAAATGAAATAAATTAATAGGCAGTAAAAAAAAAAAAAAAAAACTTCTCTTCTTTGCGCACAGTCAACTCAACTTGTGGAACTCCTGAGGAGAGGAGGGAAGGGAGGCTAGATACTAATAATTATAAAAAGGGGATAATAAAATTCTATGGCATGGTGGCTAATAAATGGCTATTAGCCAGGATGGGTAAGAATGGTGTAGTGTCCTCTGTTCAGAGGAGGGAGATGGATGGATGGAGAGAGAGATCATTTGATCATTGCCTTAGGTTCACTCCCTCAGGGGGGGCACCTGGCATTGGCTTGTGGTAGACAGACAGACTGGAGAGATGGACCTTTGGTCTGACCCGGTACGGCCTTTCTTATGTTCTTATGTTCTTATGTTCTTATGGTTGCAATGGGGCAGCCCAAGCAGAGGTAGCAAGTCCAAACCTTTCTTGCCAGTGATGAGTGGCAATTATACTGCAGTCGTCCCCAGTGAATGTGGGCTAGATGGTGACTGGCAGTAGCCAAAGACTGAGGCGAGGTGGGGATAGAGGGTGGGGGTTCCCCTGAGTGGGGAGACCCCGAGAGTGGGTGTACTGCTAGGGGGTGGCACCCAAGGACAAGGGGCACCGGGTCCTGAAGGGACACAGGGGCCAGTGGCAGCGAGACACTGGCCTGCAGAGGGTGCTCTGGGGCAGGAAACGCTAATTTCCTGGACAACCAGCAGGAGGAGCCGCAGGGGTGAGTCCTGTGCTGTTACAATGAGGAATAAAAATATAATTTTTCTTTGAGTGCTTGGTCATAACAAGTCCAATGTAGGTGTGTGATCGTCCCAAGCAAAGACACCAGAAATTATTTTAAATCCTTCTGAGTGTCCCTTCTTTACAGCTGCTTGTGCAGTCATGCCTTTTTCCACCTCCAGAAATATGCTTTTGTGTGTGATAGTTTTGTTCTAATGATCCTTTTGGGCATTGATCCAAATGTGTTTTGATCACTATGACTAAATATCATATAATATATCCAGATCCAATAAACAATGACTTCTCATATTAGGCCTTTCCTCCAAAGCAAAATCTCCATTGTATATATACAAAGTTAATTGTGCTACACATGTTGATGCCAGAATAAATCTGTCTAGTTATTGGGCCAGAATCTCAGCTGCACCCAAAGAGTTGGAAGCCAGTTATTGCTCCCTGATCCTCTACCTGGCCCCAGCACAGCTGAGAGCAGCCTGTAGGAGATCCATGGAATTGTCTGACAGCTTAGAGCAGCTGGAGCATATAGTACAGCAGTAACATTGCATACTAACCTTGACAACTCTGTGTTGCGAGCTATAGGAAGGATTATATAAGCCAGTGATGCTGGCTCTCTTCTCACTATGAAGGGGGATGAAGCTACTCTGCAGTCTCTGTGTACCACCTCAGCTGCACATACGGAGCAGAATAGGGCAGAAAATCTGCCCCAGAACTGTCTCTAAGCAATCCCATCCACAGACGATAACATTCTTTGCCTATAGCTGAAGGATCTAATTCCACCCTACCTTAGAACACATTTAAAAAAAAATACTTGCAATCTGACTGGCACATTTCAATGCCACCTGATCAGTACAAGTGTTCATAAAAGAGCAACAAAAATGATCAGCAGGCTTGTAGAATTGTCTTATGAGTAAATCTACAGTTTTTCATTGGCAAAAACGTGCCATTTTTCATGGAGCAAACTGAGAAACGTTATAGGTAACATTACATTTCATAGACATTAGCAATGCCTTATAAGGTAATAGAAATATTTCAGTATATACCAAAAGAAAGATAATGTCCCTTCATTCTTTCAATGTGTTGATTTTTTCAAATGATAACTTTTTCAAAATCACAACAGATCCCAATAAAATCAAAAACAAACTTTCTGGACCTTCTTCTGTGGGAAAATAGATTTAAAGTTTTCTTCTAGATAGGAATTTTGATTAGGCTTCCAAACCATTGAGTAACACATTTACACGTGGAAGTTCTTCAACCAAATTAAAAGGTTTATTGTTCAGTCATCTGCTTTTCCACAGGTTGCAGCCAGGATCAGGCTTTCTCTTCATCTCTCTCTCTATATGAAGAAGCTCCCAGAGGGGGGACAAGTAGTAACTTTGACTATTAATAGGAATACTGCATATAATGTAAAACATAACATCACCAGACACATGAAATTTGCTGTTTTTATACTGTAGAGATTGGAATTGGACAAAAATATTTTCTCCTGTAAAATCTGCTTTTGTCTGGCTCAACTTTTTATGCTCAGGGTACAGCAATAATTCTCAATTTAAAGTCTGTAAGGCTTGTCTACAAAAGTAACTCCAAAAGAGGACAAATAACTCAGAGTGGAAGAGAAGAAAATATTTCAAAAGTTCAAAATATGTGGAAATCAGCCGCTTTAACTCCACCTACCTCCATCCCATGCTTCCTTTTTAAGAGTGCTTTTTAGGTGTAGCATGAGAGCGCACAAAGGCAGGCCAACATATTCCAGTCAAGGCCTCATCCTCATTTGCCTCCTATACTCCCATCCCTATCTAATTGACACTGATCGCCCAGTCACCACTATATTTTTTGGGCTTTTCACTGTGCATGTGCAGTACGTGGGGAAAAAATGGTAAAAGGTATCAATTTGATTTTTTAATGGAAGTTTTTTGAAAGGAGATGTCTGGCAAATGGTCAATTTAATGTATTCCATGAAATCTCTGATCATTGTGAATATAGTATTTCTCTATTTTTGAGGCAAGATTAAAATTAAAATATGTATAACCTCACTGAATAGTGACTGAAGGGAGACATGATAGCCTACAAGTTACAGCTGGTCAAAAAAAGAGGAAAAACAGAGGTGTGTGGGATTTCTTTGTTTGTTTCATTACAAAATGTTCATGACTTGTTTGGGGGGAGAGGGGGCAGCTTGATGAAAAAATTCATTCTGTTTTGTTTGGAAAAAGCTACCCCCCCCCTTTTAACTTTCTGCTCACTTTATTCCCCCTGGAAGAAGTGGGGGACATTTTTAAGTTAGTAAGTGGGAGGAAAAACACTCACCACACTTTTTTATTCCTCTCTCCTGTAGCCCAGAGGGCTAGCTTGCCTTTACTATATTCACTGCTTTGCCTTCATTATATTTAGCTGCTTTCATTATATTCAGCTCTAATACAAGAAACCTACAGTATCCTGTAAAACATTAGCTGAAGCATAAGCTAGCATAAGTATGGTTAAGTAGCCCATAACCTTTGGCATAGATAAACAGTTATCTTTAGATTTTAGGAACTAAGAAGAGATTGCTTACTGGTAGGAGTTAGAATGTTACTGTAAGTGCTGCCGCTAGGAACATGTAAGTAATAACCACAAATCTGCTTAAGGAAGGGGTGACAGGTATGATCATGAGCTGAAAATAATCTACAGAGGAGGACACATCAACATTAATAGGATGAGGAAATACAAATAAGGAAAAGGGGGGAAAAAACTATTGAATATGCATTAGATATAGTGACGTCAGCATAACATATAAACATTGCATCCCAGTCTGTGGGAGTATAAGAGAGAGAGAGAGATGTAGCCCTTGAAAGGGGCCAGAATGACAGTCATTGGTGTTGGTGATGGTGATGAGGAAGATAATGGCTAACATTTCAGATCATCCTGCAAGGGACAGTGTGAGTATATGGCTGTGCAGATGTACTTTCTGTAGGCTGTCTATCTCACTTACTGAGTTGTGGTGTTTGTCACTCTTCTTAAATGTATTTGGAAATATAGAAGAGTTTCTATATTGTGATTGTTGCAATTTTACACATTGGGGTTCCCAACTATCTAGCAATTTTAATAATACTAGGCCTGATCTTGGGACAAGAACCTGTCAACCCTCAAAGAAGTGGGGGAATGCTTAAGTAGTCAATATAATTATTACATAATCTATAGATCACGCTACCCTCCTTTTTTTTACAGTGGGGGGGAAAAAGAGGGAAAGGAGTAAAAAAAAGTGAGAGAAAATGGGATTTCTCTTCTCAAAACAAAATTAAAATGTTCCGAATGTTTGATTTTTTTCAACTTTAATTTAAAAATGCCAAATTTTGAAGAAACTGAAATGCTTTGTGAAATATTTTGATTTTGTTGAAAAAACATTTTTCAACTTTTTTTGAACATATTTAAATATCAGAAGATGATATACTATGTATATCAGAAGTGTGTAAATACCAATGAGTAAGATGAATTATTTAGTCTGATATATGAAGGTATAACTATAAGTAATGGGGTGGAAATAAGAACGTGAGATGTAATAGTCTGTGAAATAGTCCCTCTAGGAAAGTGGTGGAAGCTCAGTTGGTTAAAACTAGACAGAACAAAACACTAGAAAATATCATGCAGGGAACAGTCCTGCATTGGCAGAGATGGAGTCTATGATTAGATAGGCCTTTTACCTCTGTAGCTTCTGAGAGTCTGTGATAACTCATCCCATCGCATCAACACTAACAGGAAATTGCTTTTGGAAAGAGGTAATCAATCTATATAACACAGTGATTAACACAAGTAGAGATAATTAAAACTGAATTTCACTGTGGAGTATTTTTATATTCGGTAAGATCTCTGAAATGTGTCCAATACTTGTATGCATGAGAATGATTTCTGGATATAATGTAGACATGGGAATTTAGCTACAAAATTTCCCCAACCGTGATTTTGGATAGTTATATTTTCTGTCTCTGTAGGAAAGTTCACGTTAATGAATAAAGCTTACCTTAATTTTTAATGAACGATTTTGAATATGCTGTCATGTGTCTTCTCCATCAGGAAAGTACTCTAAGAGTAATGTATTGGCGTATTGCTTTGTAACTAAAATAAATAAATGGCAACACTTTAAAATAATTCAGTAATTATTAATGCCCTAGGTATTTATTGTAATAGGATTAATTATTATGAATTATCTTAAACTAAAGTAGGTGACATAAGTACCTCCCTAGGATTCATCCTGTAATTCAGCATTAATGAATGGGTGACTATTTTAAAATCCTATCAAATAAAGACATTTCATCTATAGCTTTGTATTTTCCATGGTGGCTCAGTTTGACCCAGAACAAACTGGTCCTGTAATGGGGACTTTTTGTGTTACCTTTCTGCTTGCCCATTTTTAGTTGTTGTACAAAGGAGGATTTGACAACTGCAGTAAAATAAAACTGCTTCTTAGAGCTTTTACCCTAAGATTTATTAAGGAATTACCAAACCAAGGGGAAAGAACTTGTGTCTCAATTAAAACCTCTAAAGCAGAGGTCACATTTTAAGTACTGCTGTTGCACTGTTATCAGCTACTGATGCTTTCAGCTAGCGTTTAATCAACTTGCACCTCTTGAACCTTTCCTATTTAGGGTAGCTATTCATTGGGATAACCCGGGGAGAAGAGGATGACATGATAAGACTGAGAATTAATTATGTGTAAATCCATACCATTAAAACCTGTTGTACACAAGATAATATATTTTCTCTTCTCTTCTCTTCTCTTCTCTTCTCTTCTCTTCTCACACACACACACACACACACACACACACACACACACACACACACACACACACACACGGCTTTGGTACCCAAACAGTGTATTAAGTTAACTCTTTCTCTGCTGGTCATTAAATTTACCTGCCCTGCTGCTGTGAGTCATTAAAATCAGTAGTGTAAGGATGTACCTAACATACAGATGTATCTAGGCTGGTCCTAGGATCTGCAGAGCTCCAAGATGTGAGGGAAGGAAAAATCTGGTGATGTGTTTGCTATCCTACTGGTCCCAATACTAGAGGGGGATGGATTCCTTTAAGCTTATGATTGGGCCCCCAGAACCCTTTCATACTGTGTTAAGCAGCAAGTGCTGCAGAGCACAGGGGGATGTATGCTGTTCCTGTTTGGGATACCAGCAAACACTGCACTGGGGGTTGTGCTCTGATGCCAGCAGGGTGGCTCAGGGTCTCTCCATTCAGCCTCTACCACTATCTTTCCCCTTCAGTTTGTTTGACAATAGTAGGCCTAGAATTTGTACCTCTGTGAAAAAAATGTCACAGTTATATTACGTTTTTAAAGGGAGACGGAAAGAAGGCACGGGTTTAAGTTTACAGTTTATTACAGTTCAACACAGAGGTTCTGTATTAGTGGATGACTGGATGACTTGAAATGAATGCCTGCTTTGTGCAAGAAAGCTTTCAGAAGTGAGCTGGCAAGCTTGTCTCTGGCCATGACATGTTTTGCACGTTTGACATGACACATGAAGATTTTGTTATATGGCAATGAGTTTTCACCCTAGTTATGGCTGTGATAAGTATAGTGATTTATACACCTACAGCCCCAAGAGCTTTCATGGTTGTTTTTAATTCCATTTTTTTGCTGCTTATTTATTTTCTTATTAAAAGCACAGTTTGACTTTAAGTCTATTTGGTTTTGTCTTGGTATCCCCTATTCGTAGATAAACAGGTTACAAAGTCCAATTTAAAATCATTACTTTCAGCAATGCATGCCCATTAATGTTTTGCTTTTACTTCTGGAGACTTGCACATTTTGTAGGTCAATTATTTCTTTGTAAACAGGAAACACACAAATCTAATTATTGTGATCGACTATCCAATTTGCCCCTACCCTCCACATCCCCAGTGCATTTAGTGTTTGAGTCCCAGCCTTCATTGTTGTCGCTATGAAACATAATAGAAAATAAATAAAAGCAAGCCAGTCCAATTTTCTTTTTCACTTGAAATAATATAATCTTGAGCCTTCTTTTGACAGTCTGAGGAAAATAAGGTATTTAAAAGAATAAAATGCTATAAATACATGAGAGAGCCAGATACACTGTTTTGTGTTTTATGACAGTTTTGTTTTACTAAGTCTTCAAACCAGCTCCCTGGAAAAATTCTGCCTGGTAGACAGTCTTTCCAGTTTTGTTGTTGTGTTTACAGTACAAGGTATAGTTTGTTTTATTTTAATTTTATTTTATATGAGCCAATGAAGCCATCTGAAGTATTTAGCCCTCCAGAAACTCCCTACAGCAGGTTCCATACTCTATAAAAAGGAAAGGGCACACACTGAACTCTAATCTAACATTTCTTAATCTTGCCTTGTCATTTAGACTGGCGTGGCCAACGTGCAGTCCACAGATCCTCTTGTATATAGAGATACAATCTCTAAGGGCCACATCCTTGTGTTAGGCATGAAGATGGTTACAATCTGTTCCATTGATCCATTGTTTGCAATTACTCTCTGGAAATAGTTAACTATTAATGGAAAAGAGGGAACACAGGAAAATGTCATGTTTATGATAAATCCAAGATGATTTCATCTTCTGTGGCTTGTTTTCTTCCTTTCTGCTAATAGGTAGGTAGCAGCCTATCACATGAAGGCTTTTTTGTGCCCTTTGATAGGCTCTTATTATTATTCCTTTGAGTTGTTTCTTCATCTTCCTACCTCTACCAAAGGCAATGTACTGGAAGGCATCTACTGGAAGTTTGTTATCCTATTTTTCATTTTGTTTGTTATTTGATTGCTTTTTTTTCTTTCACATGTTTGCCTTCTGTGAAATGAAAGGAAAGTAAGGCAGAAAGGGTACCATTCACAGCATTCTATTGCATTCTGTAATAGCATCAGTCTACCCAATCATATGACACTGCTTCTATTATTATTATTCTTGGACACATAAGAACAGCCATATTGGGTCAGACCAATGATCCATCTAGCCCAGTATCCTGTCTTCAGACAGTGGCCAATGCCACATGCTTCAGAGGAAATTAACAGAACAGGTAATCATTGAGTGATCCATCCCCTATCATCCACTCCCAACTTCTGTCAGTAAGAGGCTAGGGACATCCAGTGCATGGGGTTGCATTCCTGACCATCTTGGCTAATAGCTGGTAATGGACCTATCCTCCATGAACTTATCTAATTCTTTTTTGAACCCTGTTATAATTTTGGCCTTCACAATATCCCCCAGCAACAAGTTCCACAGGTTGACTATGCATTGTGTGAAGAAGTACTTCCTTTTGTTTGTTTTAAACCTGATATCTATTAATTTCATTGGGTGACCTCTGGATCTTGTGTTATGGGAAGGAGTAAATAACACATCCTTATTCACTTTCTCCACACCATTCATGATTTTATAGACCTCTATCATATCCCCCCTTAGTCGTCTCTTTTCCAATCTGAAAAAGTCCTAGTTTTTGTAATCTCTCCTCATATGGATGCTCTTTCATACCCCTGATCTTTTTTTTTGCCCTTCTCTGTACATTTTCCAATTCCAATATATCTTTTTTTGAAATGGGGTGACCAGAACTGTAGATAGTATTCAAAGTGTAGTCATACCATGGATTTATATAGCGGCAGTATGATATTTTTTTTGTCTCATTATCGATCCTTTTCCTAATGGTTCCTAACATTCTATTAGTTTTTTGACTGCTGCTGCACATTGAGCAGATGTTTTCACAGAACTATCCACAATGGCTCCAAGATCTCTTTCTTGAGTGATAACAGCAAATATAGATCCCATCATTTTGTAGGTGAAGTTGGGATTATGTTTTCCAATGTGCATTACTTTGCATTTATCAACATCTGACTCATGGAAACTCCAGAGCATACAGGATATTTCCAGTGCTTTCAAGAGAGTGCTGTCTGTGAGGGGTCATCCTCTAACACAATGGAATATCAGCAAACATAGGTTCTTGATGAACATCTTGAAAATATGAAAGAGGACCATGTTGGGGGTGAGTAGGATAGAAGACGGGGTGCCAAGAAGTGAGAAGAGAAGTCAGAGACCTGAAAATCTTTGGATAAACATCTAAAAGTTCTGTGGCTTAACTAACCTTATAGACTTTCTAAGGTTTGACTAGCTCTGTTTAGCATGCTCCAGTATTCACTGCTTCTAATCATTTGGGGATAGTACCACAAGAGCAAACCATTTCTGAATGTACAGATACATAACATAAAATACATAAAACCAAATACAGGACAAGTGTCCTTGCTATTAACCATCATAACAGATCAATGTAGCAGGTAGGTAGCCCCATCGCTCATGTTATCCACAGGGTGAAGCAATATAATTTTGTAATCTACTTTTAAAATACTCATCTACCAATAGTTGTGGCCCTCTGTCCATACATAGAAGGAAGTATGTGAAGAAAAGTTTGAAATTGCAAGGGTACCATCTGCGTCTTATTTTGGATAGCTGCAAACAGACTTACTTTGAACTCTGGTTTGGGAAACAACAAAAGAACGGACCTTATCTGTTTCAATGTGCACACAGTAGGTTTAACAATTCAAACATAATTCCATTCCAAATAGCCCAGAGCATTCAATATGTACAGCTATTCTGATTTGGATCAGGCCTTTTCAGCAGATCTTCTTATATTGCTGAATACCAGAATTGTTTAAATAAATAGAGCTGTATTTTTTCAAACCTGAAGCAGACCATGACTTTTCAACCCCTTTGGCAACCAAATACTTGTAGCATTCCAGGCTCAGTATTGTGTGATGGTTTTCTGACAAGACGAACACTGCTGGTTTTCGGCATTCTAGGCCTGTGCTGAATATGCATACCAATGTACAGATTATTTTTGCCAGTAACCTTTTTCAGATTAAAATTAGAAACAGTTAAACCAATATGTGTTTGACTGTTGAGTCTCTCTTGCTTTGGCCAGAATGTCCTTTTTGTCGAGTGAGTCATTTCACAGCCAGATAAACATGGACCCTTGTTTTTAAACAAGCCTGATCAGCCATTTTTGAGTCATTGAACTAGTCTGCCCTGGCAAAGATTTCAGAAATTGCAAACGTTGATGATTAATTTGGGGAAGAAATCAATTCACATTAATTGTCCTCCTAATGTAATGAAAAGAATTACAGATTTGGTAGTTGGATGGTCCGCTCCACTTGCCCTGTGGACCAAGGACAGCTCTTCTTCCTGCCTTTAGAGCAGATTTTGAGCCCCACCTTATGTTGAGCATTGCCTTACTCTTTGACTGGTCCAATTCTACTCCACATGATTAAGGGGAACAGAATCTAATCCTTAATGATTAAACTGGGGCATGCCTGTTTGAAGAGCTTTTGTGCACCACCACCTCATTCAGCTACATACTCTGTCTATCGTTGGCAACTCTACTGCTCTAAACCTCAGTCTCATGCAATCTAACACATTCTGGAATGACAGGAGTCAAAGCTCCACTGAGTGGTGCGTAGCTCTGGAGCCACAGATCCAGCACAGAGGCTGGCTGTAGGGGGCAGAGGCGTAAGGAGGTTGGCCAGTACAGCCAAAGTCTTAATCTGAATCACTGACACCCTGAGTCACTGGTACATTTGCCCCAAAAGTTTAGGAATCTCTATGCTATTATATTAATCTTTTTTGATCTACAACGATTATTTCCTTATTTTAAAAAGTAAGGAAATGCTAATAGGGAGAATATGCATGTAGGTTGATTTATTTTTCAATAAGTCTGAGCCATTTACCAGTGAAAAACTATGTCAGTGCAGACAGTTTTGTACATTGTCTGAAAAGCTAAGCCCCTACCACAGAGAGATCTGTAATCCTTTTTCTACCAAATTAATTTATGTCAAGTCTGGCTGAGCTGGTTTGTTAATGTAGTTGCAGAGCCTAAAAAACAATTCTAGGATGCCAGGTAATTTTTTGCTGATCAGCTATGGAGTTTTTTTCCTCACCATTCAAACTTCAGAATGTATTCAGTTAGGTTTCCAGTAAAACTTGTCCTGTTTTTAGTTCAGATTGTTTCTACTGCCATTCATTCTTTGGGAGCTCCAGATTGTAGGCTATTCAGAAAAATAAATTCCATCTGCCTGAGGAATGCACAAGATATTTCTGAGTTGAATTGGTAAATTTTGGTAAACTAGAATGGCAAGGGAGTCACAATCAGGCTTCCAGTCACAATCAGAGTTATTCATAGTGAATAGTGTATTCATCCAATTTTATATTTAATATTACTTATATGTTCAGTTTGCAACTGCCTTTCCTGGTCATAAGCACTGACAATGCGCAAGAGAGGAAGCAGTTATTACTGTACTTGGAAATTTGGTTCGTTTATCAATAGAACATCAATCACAGTCAACCAAATTTATTAACCCAAGGGTTTTAATCAGAATTATTCAGCACAAATACAGAAAGATAGGGATTACATATTTTATCACTCCATCGATCTGGGGTACAACCAACAGCATGGACTGTCCAGAAATATAATTCTCTGCTGAATAGTATATATAGGCACAACCTCCCCAAATTGGTTTGATTCATTTTACCCTAATATTTCCATTCCCATGCAGTTTTGCACTTGGTGTACAAGGTTGTCAGAAATTTGTACCTGTTTCTAGCAACAGTTATATCAGTTGTTTATTATTTTCACAAACCCTAGCAAAACACTATGTTTATCTCTGTGTGCACCAAGAACAAAATCTTACACACAGTTTTTAATATATTTCTGTATAGAGGGTGCTGAGAAATGGTTCGCTTTAGCATAAGTATGGATTCTCTTAAGAATACATACTGGCTAAATAATTTTGGTAACAGTGTAGGAGGAAAGTATCTGACCTGTCCAAAAATTACATTTAAGCCTAACAGACATTACCATAATCCCCACAAGCTGGTATTTCTGATGCTCAGCTGTCTTTTTTGGATAAAGTGACTGGGCAATGAAGAAGGTTTACTAGTTTTGCTTGAAACAAAGTTAATTTAGTCACAAAAATTAATTTGGACCCAAAAATCATTTTCCATGACTATTCCTATGAACAAAGTTTTGGGTACATGAATAGAAAAGTGGTGTAAATACACTATACCAGAACTTAGTTTCTGATTTACCTAAATGTTCAATCACAAATTTCCCCACTAGTCACACTGCAAACTCTTGGCAATAGATGGACAGTGAGCATATAGTTTTCAGTAAGAATCTATAGATACAGATGAAAATAAGAAATACCTATCGATCTGTTATGGGGTTACTTTCATGACAAAAAGAACAGGGCTTGCTCCCTATATCAGTGAGAGCATAGATTTATTTGTGACATACTCCTCTCTATGATTACTGCTAGTAGCTGTTTATTTTATGATAGTTGGCTGCAGATGTGCAATTTACAATAAAGGGCAGGTTGTTTGATTAAAAAGCGAGGTAAGGAAGTACATGTATTCCTAGAAATCACACACTGACCATTGTGAATGGTAGGGGCCAATGAGTATGGAGACAATAATTATCATTTTTGGCCAAGTGGTTGCAACTTTATTGAACCTTAAGATAGCTTCTAAATGCAACTGGTCCTGGAAGCAGTGAAACATGGGGACAGGGATTAAGGCTCCAGTCACCCTAGGCTATAAACAACTTTCCCATCTTTTCATGTTCAGATCAATAGCATACCAACATTTCCTGGGGGACAGTCCCACACAGAGGTGCCACATCAGACAACTCCTAGGCCTTGTAAACATGCCCAGATTTCTTTGTGAATCTAACCCCTTTTTCTGATGCTGGGCTGATGACAAATTTGCAGTGGTTCATAGAGGTTTATCTTCACCTACTGCTGTTCTGTAGGTCAGTCCTCATCAACCCACCAGTCCCAGCATTTGAAAGTCGCAATAGGAGTTAACTCATGGTGGCCTCTACCAAGGAGGACTTCCATTGGCCAGCAGCTACTGTGGCCTGGTCAGGCGTGTGGCACTGTCCCTTGCCTTCACCCAACAATATGGGCCATCTCTGTATATATGTATGTTATTTATATATGTTATATTTATACTCCTAGACAAAAACAAAATATATAAAGTTTCAGTTATACACACAGACACAAACTTGATTATTGACCTTTCTCTTTAATAAATACTGATGCTAGAAAAACAGGGCTATTGCTCTTTAGTGAGAAATCTCAGAAGTACCATCAAAAGGTATTCTGGCCTTCTAAACTGTTTGCTGACCCATGTGGTAGGGGAAAAAATTAGTCTTTTGGAGAAGTGAACTCTTCTTACCAGTGCTTGAGACCATATGTTTCAAAGCCACAAAAAGGGCATAAGATTGTGTCTCCATCAATTAACGATTCAAGGGTTGCTCCTTTCTCATACAGGCATTAATGCAACTTCACTAGAGAAACAGCAAGGTTGGAATGGGGTACTCATTTTTAGAGGTCAGAGATCTCATTTAAAGAAAGCAAAAATATCCAGATGTTTCCAAAGTACTGTCCTCCAACATCGCTGTTAAGCCAAGACCTGCATTTTTGTGATTTTCTTAGAGCAAGTAAATGCAGTGCAGGTCATAGATATCCAATATTTTAAAAAAGCGGGTGAGAGAAAGAGATGGTGCTGGATCTGAACACCCCTAAACTTTGGGAGAGGGAGGCTTCAAAATCCAAACCAAACCAAATCTGAATATTATAAACAATCTGTATCTTCATAATGGAGCACACCACGCCCCCAAGATGGAATATAACTTAATGCTGGGATGTGAAATTTGGATGTAGATCAGGTTTTTGCAGCATGAACCCATCTTCAGTAAAAATATAACACAGAGCATCAGAATATAATGGAACAACAATAATAGTAATAAAACCCTTTATGTCCAAATGACCCCAAACTAGAGAGACTGGATCTTCTAGGCAGGCTGAGAAGAGCTGAGCACAAATCTAGAGCAAGACATGAAAGGCAGCTCTAAGCCTCTTTCCCTGGCCTTCATCCTGAGACTGCCAAATGCTGGCTTGGTCTCTGTTGCAAGTTCAAAGGCTCTTCTATCTTGCAGCAGCTACCAAAGGCACCTATGTGCTGCTCCAGCAGCCAAGGATCAGCTGGGCATAAAGGAAACCTGGACATGACCCCTTTTTGTCATCTTTACTCCCTGTGTCAGCACCTGAAAGGAGCGTCTGGTGTAAAGCCATTCCACCAGCTCTCCAGCACCGGAGGATTTCTCTCAGCAGGCACAGCACCCTTTAGTGGCCAAATCCACTAGCATAAGGGCTATTTTGCACAACTAAAGTGATATAAAGCAGCCAGAGCACTCTGTAGAATCAGAGCAATTATTTTTATGGGAAAATGTTTAAGCAAGCATATGGCTTTGGTATCTGTCTCTTTTATTCAGTGCTGCAATATTGTTTCATTACTTATACAGTGCAAAAAGTCATTGTGATTTTTACCTTCCTGTCACATTAGCATGTTTGGGGGGAAGAGTTTAATGCAAAAGTAGTGTTACTTCAGGAATCTCCATATCAGTTCTGGCAGTCAAATTCATATTTAATCCTCAGTGGCAAAATATTTGTGGCAGAGAATAAAGGAAGAAGTTGAATCCTGTAAAACGTTTGTTAACAAACAAAATGCTGTCAGTTGGAAACATAAATGTTTTCATCCCTAGATAGGGAAATCTGTAAACAGGGTGAGCCAAAGAATTTTACAAATATCTTCTGATGTTTTGCTAAGTTTTATTGGCTTGAAAGATGGGTGTGGTCCTACAAGGCAGTTCAATTGCTTGACGCATGGCAGAGAGATATGAAATAGATGAAAGATCAGTAAATGTCAAAATGAGCAGAAATAATGGTAGCTACATTATTTCACACATGGCTTTTTTCACCCATACACATCTTTTAAAAATAGGCAACTGAGGGGCTGCCAGTTCAGTTCTCCACCATCCAGCCTGGCTCCAGGCTGAACAAGAAAAGGTTTCACTTGTCAGCTGGAAGTTGTACTCTGGTATGAACTGTTTCCAAACAATTTGTGTCATTTTAAGTATCTAAGAATAAAATAACTTTAATAGCCAATGCATGCATTCCCAATTAATTTATTCATTGTACTCTGTTGCATGTCTTGGGAGGAGCATCCTCTCTTCAGAGAATTGGTTAGCACCAGATAAGGCTGACTGTAACTCTGAGGCCTGGTCTACACTTGGCGGGGGCGGGATTGATCTGAGGCCTGGTCTACACTAGGGGTGGGGGTCGAACTAAGGTATGCAACTTCAGCTACGCGAATAGCATAGCTGAAGTCGAACTACCTTAGTTCGAGTTACTTACCCGTCCTCCGCCACCGCCATTCGGTGGTGGAGTTCGGAGTCGACGGAGGCTCCCCATATATCGCGCCAGATGAGACGCCATATCGAACTCCGAGAATTCGATTGCTACCCGCCGATCCGGCGGGTAGTGAAGACATACCCTAAGTTATGCAACTTCAGTTATGTGAATAACGTAGCTGAAGCCAAGGTACTTAGATCTACTTACTGCGGTGTCTTCACTATGGTGAGTCGACTGCTGCCACTCCCCCATTGACTCTGCCTGCACCTTTCGCCGAGCTGGTGTACAGGAGTCGACAGGAGAGCGCTCAGGGATCGATTTATCGTGTCTAGACTACACGCAATAAATCGATCCCCGCTGGATCGATTGCTGCTCGCTGATCTGTCTGGTAGTGAAGACATACCCGAGATGTGCCTGTGAAAAGAAATTCTGGTTATCTATGGCATGTAATGTTATGATATGGGTGAATATGTGTTATGGGTTGAGTTAAAACCCCATTGAGATTAATATTTGTGAACTAACCTTTCAGTTAACATAACCATAAGCTCACCACCTAAGACAAAAGGAGTACATAAACCTGCCCAAAAGCTTTTGGCTGAGTATTGTTTTTGGTAGGTGTGTGGGGAAAGATGGAACAGACAAAAACTGGGAAAGACTGAGGCCTGATCTACACCTAAAACGTGGGTCAACCTAGCTATGTTGCTCAGGGCTGTGAAAAATTTTGCTCCCTGAGCACCATAGTTAGGTTGACCTAACCTCCACTGTAGTTGCAGCTAGGTCAATGGAAGCATTACTCCATTGATCTAGCTAACATCTCTCAGAGAGGTGGATTGCGTACATTAATGGAATACCCCCTTCCATCGATGTAGGAAGCTGCAGGGCTATAGCTGTGCTGATGTAGCAGCTGTATTTTAGACATAATCAGAGAGAAAGCGAGACTGAAGGAGCAGCTAGAAGCATGGTGGGTGACCCTGGAAGAAACCTGGGAAGAGGTTGTTGGGTCATGTGTGCAGGCTGAAAAGAGTGTTCTAATAACAGTACATCCCACAGATAAACCAGAATCTCCTTTCACAGGCACATGTCAGAGCCACAGGCAACCTTATCTGGTGCTAATCAATTCTCTTCAGAGAGGATGCTCCTCCCAAGACATGCAACAAAGTACATAGGTGCTGTGAGGAAAAAAAAGTTGTTTCTTGCTATTTGATTCCGTCTGTGATAAGAGAGACAGAACTTGATATGTTCTTTGTAAATAAACACAACTGCATCAAATAAATACCTATCACCGATTTCTACTCCCAGCTGGCATATCCATAGGGCCCTGAACTGGACTAGCTGCTTCGGTCAAAAGGGGGCAACAGTACCAGTGAATTTGTGTTCTGATGTTTAGTAAGTTTGTCAGGCTCTCTGGAGTGGCTCATGAACGTGAATGTCAACTTCAGGGCAGACTGTTACAGACGAAGGCACAAACCCCAAGTTGGTTGTGTTCTATAATTAGATTTTGCCAGCCAGGCACTGTAACAGCGTTAACATGGAGTTACAGATAGTGCCCTTGGGCATGCCAGGCTATCTTGCCACCCAGGCAAGACTGCCTTTGTGATAGATGATCCCTTATACCAAAAATCACATCAATATTCAGATTACTCCCAGTCCCAAAGGACCAGTTACTTATCCCAGGTCAATTGTACCTGAGATCTCTCACCAAAGACAACACTTGTAGCCAATCCTGTAATAAACTAACTAAAGAGTTATTAACTAGGAAAAAGAAATGAGAGTTATTTATAGGTTAAAACAGGTAAATATACACTCACAAATGAGTTACAGTCTTAAGTAATAGGTAATAGAAGCTGCTGTAATATGCAAGTTCTTTATGTCTTCTAGGACTAACTCAGGCTAGAAGCTTGGGGATCCCTTCCTTAAGCTTAGAAATATTGCCCTCTTCAAATTCCAAACAGCAGAATGATACAGTTGTTTCTGGTCAGGAATTTTTATTCTCTTACCCCAGAGTTCAAACTGTGATGGGACAAGGGTTTGTGCATGTCTCCTCTTAATAACTGTGGAAGGAGCAATCAACAAAGTCTTTTGTCCACTGGTGTTCCACAATGGTTCATCTGGTGTCTATAGGTGTTCTTTAGTTGGGGAGGAGATGACACCTCTTGTGATAAACTTGCATTTCACACTTAGTAATGCATTTCTCTTGACTGTGGGGGTTTCCAGTTACAAAGCAAACACTTAAATACTACCTTATAGAATAGGATACAAATATTGTAAGTGAGATTAATGCATGCAGCAACTCTCAAGCATTTCATAAAGTGAAATACTAAATACATCTCTATAAATCTAATGCCCATTTTAATACTAACACACAGATGAGCCAGACTGGTTCCCAGCTACGCATTCGTCAGTGTTCAGTGAAGCCTAGGGGCCTTGGCCTGAGCTGGCCCCTGCTCTGCCCCATCACAAAGTTCTATTTTGATTTTCTCATGAAGGCAATTAATCTCATGAATACTTCAAAATGTATTGAAAAAGCCACTTTATTTGAATTTAGCCATCAGAAAATCCCCTTATTCTATGTAACAAAAATAAATAAATAAGCACCTCTTGGATCAATGTAATATAGTTCCTTTTGCAGGTTCCTTTTGCATCTATAATGAGTCCTGGGTGGTATCTGTAAATATTGTATAACTTAAATATGTATAAATTCTAATGTATTGTTATGAATTATCACATTCTGAATACAACCTCATGATTGCTTATCCTGAAACCTTGTGCGAATAACTTTTTTGACTGCCACACTAACTAAATACACTCATATATTTCTAAATACACAAGCCTATACATTGTCCTCATGCCCCTAGGTAATACTGAAGTCAATATTGGTAAACTCAAACTGAAGTTAGTGAAAGTAGTACTGACACCAGCTTTGAATTTAGCCCTCCCATCTTTGGTAATTTTTTCCACTGGAATTTTTCAAAGAAAAATAGTTAATTGAAATGTTCATGTTGGGAAATGAGTAAATAAGGAAAAATTTTAAAAAAAAAGTGTAGAAAAACCTTTTTCTCCCCATTTTTGCCAACTGGAAAACAGTATCAAAGTATGAAAGGTATGACTTACACACAGATATACACTTCCTCACTTTTTTTGAGTATCTTCCAAATGGTAAGAAACAAATCATTGCTATGTTATATCTCACTTAAAAAGAGAGAATGTTTAAAAAAGCAACATAAATTAAAATTTAATAATGCAAGTGTTACTTTCTTCCACTCTAACTTTTTCCTACTTTTCTAAGAAAAGAAAGTAAAAGAAAAAATATAAAATGTGGGGCCAATTTACCCTGAATTGTTTTGCTTTGAATTTTTTTTTGAAAATTACATTGGAAATGATATTTAATGAAAAAAAATTAGTTTTGACATTATGCTGCTTTTAATGAAAAAAAGTTTTCTTTAATAATTTCACCCAGCTCTAGTTAGATACAAGTCTAGGTACAAGGCAAGAAAGAGCGAGCACTGCAGCAGTCTTTAGCCATAAGATTGTCCTGTTTTTGAATCATCCAATTTTTCTGAAAGAGAAGATGCATTTGAAACATTCCATAGTTTTTGGTAATCTACATGTCAGCTATACAAAACAGGAAGAGAAGGAACTGGTAAATCATCTCTCCTCATGAACCAATAAAAGGTGACAGGACAATTAATTTCACTAAATAGTGTCCCATTGTGATGGATCTGGTATCCTTAGATAAGAAAAGCTGCATATAACATAATGCTCAGGAGAAGGTCATAAGAACTTTATTTTCAAATGCCTCCACCCTTCTTTGAAGTCTGGTCCTGAAGTTTTTTTGAAACTGCTGAGCTTCAGTTCATCTGCAAATTTGACACCATCAGCTCAGGATTAAACAAAGACTGTGAATGGCTTGCCAACTACAAAACCAGTTTCTCCTCCCTTGGTTTTCACACCTCAGCTGCTAGAAGAGGGCCCCATCCTCCCTGATTGAACTAACCTCATTATCTCTAGCCTGCTTCTTGCTTGCTTATATATACCTGCCCCTCGAGATTTCCACTACATGCATCCGACGAAGTGGGTATTCACCCACGAAAGCTCATGCTCCAAAACGTCTGTTAGTCTATAAGGTGCCACAAGACTCTTTGCTGCTTTTACAGATCCAGACTAACACGGCTACCCCTCTGATACTTGACATCATTTAAGCAGTAGACTTCAGTTACAAAACATGATATACTGTATTTTACTAATCCTTTCTTCATATGCTCTCTGGATTCATTAAAGACAATGAGCCTTATTCTCAGCTAGTGTAAATTGGTATAGCTCTATTGAAATATCTGAATTTCCAGAAAAAACGCTGGCGTCGTCAGTGCTGTAGTAAAATAAAACCAAAAATCATTAAAAGAAATAGAATAAGAGCAATATTATTGTTGATGCAGTGATAATAAGTGTCACCTACCTGCAAACATTATGGATTACAGCGAATAAAGAAAGCAGTCAAAAATTATTAAGAGTTAATTTTAGATTTTGAAATGTTTTATATCATAGTTCAAGGTTATAAGCAAAACCATTTTAATGAAGATAATGTGTATTCTAATTGATTTCATGTTGGTATACTGATTATTTACAGGTTCAAAAAGTCAGACTGATTCTCTGAGTAATTACTACTGGAAAATTACTAGAAGTAAAAGCATGTTCTGAAAGAGAGTAGCTTGAAAAATCAATATAATTGCTTTACAGAAAGGTGTGGGAATGGAGTTGTTAACATTCAGTTTTGCAGACATTTGAATGTTAATCTTGGTTTAGGATGGGAGACAAATGTTTGAACACAGTAACACACTGCTGAACATGGATGTGATAATATTAGTTTATAAAGTCTGAATGATGGAGAAGCACGAAGTAAAAATGCCACCTCTCCATCTCAATGGGTGAGGGAACTTGACTGGGCCAGCGGCGAAGGGGTAAATCCCCAGCAGCAAGAGAGGAGACACTTGCTGAATGACGCCAAGTAGCTCCTCCTACCCAGAGTCTCTGACACCCGTTGGCCAATTGGGGTGGGGGTAGGGGTGCTGATCGACCAACATTCCCCAGTTTCCAGGATTTAATCTGGAGCAAGGACCATGTGGACCCTCTTTCAGCTCTGTTTCAGCAACCCCACCCTTAACTAGGAATGGGACTCCAGCCTGACAGATGATGTAGGTCTAGCTGATCACCCATCTGGAGGTCAGGAAGGAATTTTTTCACCCTTAGGGACAGTTGGCAGAGGCCCAGGGGAGTTTTTTCACCTTCCTCACAGCACCTTCAAGCCACAGTGCATTAAGTAGGAATGTGCTTGGTACCTAGCTGAAGTATTTTTCTTAAGTTGTGAATTTGTCGCAACTTTCAGCTTCTTTCCAGTGAGGTAAAAAGGATAAAATGAATGGATCCCATAGGTAAAAGGCCTGTGATTTTGCTAATGGGCCTTAGCCTCATGGGATAGGGTGAGACCTTATGGCTGTTGGAGACTGAGGCACCCTATCCTTCTGCACCCTCTACTCCTGTTATTGGGGGTGGTGTACTCTAAACCACCATTTGTATTTAAAAAAAGGAACCAAGGTATAATGACAAATTTCCAAACCCTGAATAGCAAGAAAATATGTTTGTGACCTAAATGAAGATGAAAGAATTACAAATGGACAGCAAGAACAAAAAAAGCAAAAGCCAGCTGACTAACTTCAATTGAAAGAAGAATTAAGCTTTAGTATACACATAGATTTCATTTCAAAGGAATAAGAAAAAATCCAAATAGCACAACTTAGACCTGGATCTAAATATCTGTATTTTTGAAACATAACAGTGTGTCCAGAAAGATGTCAACAGAATGTAGAAATGCCTGGAAAATATTTACTCAATATTTTTCAGGGTTTTAAATTGTTAAAAACTAATTGGAACCACTTCTACATTCCTTTTCTGTATCCACAATTAGAGCTGTGCAGATAATGGATTATTATTATTATTCTATTATTCTATTATCATTATTATAATATTTTATTTTTTATTTCAGGTTCAAAAGAAATTTTTTGAAATTTTCAGCAAATCAAAAAAAATTAAAAATTAATTTTGGGTCAAATGAAACATTTTGAACTGAAATGAAATGTTTCAGTTTGATTTTGAGCATTTTTAACATTTTAAAACAAAATGGAAGGAAATTTTCAAACAAAAAGCCATGTTAAACTGAACACTTGAAATGTTTCATTTTAATAATTAAATGAAATGAAACATTTTGACTTTTCTGAACTTTTTTGTTTGTTTTTGTTTGGTCATAAACAGTTCAGCAAATCCAACACAAATTCATTAAACATTTCTGTTATGGAATCTGCATTTTTCACCAACAAACAGTTTTGGTTCTACTTACCTGAATAACCCACATATGAAATAGTTATTAATTATAATTCCAAATTACATTGCTTGTGTTTTAAGTGACCTGAACATGCAGCTTGTGGTTACTAAAGGGGATTTTAATATTAAATACTGTAAACTGGGGACTTGAATGAATATCCTCTCTCGTTAAGTATAAGTGACTGTTTATACTATATTTTAAATCAGTGTTCATTTACTATTTAGAAAATTTTTTAATTAGTACCCTTATAGGTTATTTTCCCCTTATTACATCATCTTATTAAAAGCTATCTATACAACACTCTATATTGTAGTTTGAGAGGAAAGCTGGTAACAGAACGATGCACTACTAAAATGACTAAATACTGGACATATTCCAACTGCCCGTCTTTCAATATGTTTACATTTAATATAATTTTGAGTAAAAATGAGGAGGGTATGTGTGTGTTTTAAATTGAAATGGGGGAGGGAGGTCAAGAATGAAACTCAGGAGGGTTTTAGAGGGTACGTATTAGAATGTAATTGGTTTCTTTGGGGTGGGGTCTTTTGGAATGAAATGCTAGTGGAAGGAAACGGTTGAAATGGAGGTGCTGGTAGGGGAATGCAGAGAGAGGGAATATAATGATATAGTCTCTCTATATACCCCTCACTAGCTCTGCCCTCCCCGTCCCCTACCTCTGTATCTCTCTGTATATTTATTTAAATTTCTCTTTGTGTCTTTAGGTACTTTTATGCAGTTATGCATCTCTAAAGTTTACGCTTTACCCTATATCAGGATATTGACAGGTATGGGTCATAATACTTACCAACTACTTAACAGGGCTATTGTGGAATTAATTAATTTAATGCAGTGCTTTGAATATATACATCCCCCCAAATGGTAAGAACTTGTAAAATTAGATGTTACATGTCTCAAAGTGGGCAGCTAATCACTGAGATCCCCCAAATTAGTGGATGTTTTTCCAAATTTTTGTCCTAAACTCACTCACTCTGCCTCATTTCCCCATCTGTAAATTCAGGATAATACAAATTTCTTACCTTACAAGACAGTTGTGAAGGAAAAATTGCACAAGCAACCTTAATTCTATCATTTCCTAATTTTTGAATGCTTCACTTTTCAACTTAATAGTCTGTTAATGTTAATACAGCTCTTTTGTATGTAATATTTATTATTTTAAAATAATGTGGGGATGTTCACCCCACCTGGTTTCTGTGTGTTTCAGAACATTGCAAAACTGTGTTTTGTATGGGAGATCCCATATTAGCATACAAAAGATTTGTTTTTGTTATGGAGACCATCAGTCACAAAGAGACCAATTTTTAAGACATCATGTGAAGGTATCAAAGTATTCAGCTGTGCCCTGGGAATGAATCATGCAGTGTACGTTGACATCCAAGATAACAAATGCTGCTAGGAGAATACGAATAGACCTTTCATGTTTCACATGGATATGAATTTAGATATATAGAGAGACTGCATGTCCAAAAAAAAGTGATTTTGATATCACTCATAAAGGAATTCAGTGTTCTGAATAAGTTTGAGGAAGGACTGCATACTGACAGACAGTACTGATAAAATGATTCATGTTTGTATTGAATTGATTAAACCCTTCATGTATAAATTTAGATGAATTGGTTGTGGAATTTCCATCTTGTTGGACCAGTGTGCAGCACAATCCAGGGACATTGCCACCACAGTGTATTTTTTCACAATGCAATATTAGCCTGAGGAACTCATTGCCATAAGGTGTAGTTGAGGCCAAAAAGAGTTACATATTTCTATGAGATAGCACTACAGATTTAAATGGGATATAAACCTTTGATTCAGCATGCAAACCAAGTCCTGACTATCTGGAATTAGGATGAAACCTCCCCTAAAGACAAATTATACCATAATTGTCCATTATACTATTTCTGTGAGAGGCAAAATACTGGACATGGGCCACTGTTGTGTCATCCGATATGGCAATTCCTATGTTGCTATACACCCACATTAATCCTACAGTGAAATGCTAGCAGTTTTCTCTAGTACCTGTCAAAATGATTATATTGCAACAATGCATCAAATACCAGGTGTAGCCTTGCTTTGTCTTTCAGTAGAATTGAAGTGATTGACCCCTAGATCTCAGATGTAGGGAAATGACTGTTTCTGTTTATACTGTGCCAACACTAGTCTTTCTCTGTCCCCATTACCTCATCATCTGATGAAAAGATATCACCAGTCATTTCTTGTTTTTGTTTGCTAGATCAATGCTGGGGATAAAACCTGGCTCAAAAACTTCAGGAGAGTAACAGTGTTTTAGCATCTAGTCTCTGGAGTGGAAGGATGCAAAAATTGGAGAGGTAAACAAGGTCTGCTACAAAGTTTAATATATGGTTATGATGAGGAAAATGACTGTGTGAAACTGGAGTATTACTGATATGCTCACTGTGAATATTCTGAGTTTAAGTCCTTGCTTTAGTAACAAAAGGAAGTTATTCGTTTTTGTTTTTCTCCCCTTAACCAATGCAGAATCAATGTAGCTATGGCGAAGTGATAGGGATTCTTCTATTCTGACGCTGTACATAATAGACTTTTCAGCTAAGTTTCAATTGCAGAATCTTCATTATTTATGATAATGTGGGACCATGAAGAACCCCAGGTTGACTTTCAGAGCCCATGCTGAGTTTGCAGTTTTTTTCAACCTTCTTTAACTATAAATACATTTGAGCACTTCTAAGATGGACGTTACTGAGAAACAAAGACCGAACACCCATTACGCCATAATTATATAGTATAGCCTCCCTCTAAATGTGCCACATTACGTCAGCTGCAGTCAATTGCCATAAATTGAGTATGTAGAGTACAAATCTGAAGATTATTTTGGATTATACATTTTCTCTAAAGAAACTACATTGCTAATCTGTGCCTCTGGTATGTAACAGGAGAGATTTGATTTATTTCTAAGGTCTCAGCATTTAGGACACCTGCCAACAAGGGATTCGAGACACTCTGAGTGGATGTTCCAATACCAGTAACTACATCTCATTTCCTTTCTGTCCATGGGCAAGACTGGAAGCTCCTCGCAGATATTGTTGCTGCTTGTTTCAACTATGTGCTAGTTCCCACTATGTTTCTGTCATATAAAGTGGCATAGCATATATATTCTTTGATATCATTCTGCCATGATGTTTCTGTGGTTTTATTGCTGTTTTCTGACATTGATAACTTCAAAATCTCAAATTTAGCAGAATTCAGCTGTGTGCTGCAATTTTGACAAACCATAAGTAAGTTGGACAGTATCTAAAGAAAAAATGTAATATATATGATTGATATTTTAAAGTTGGTTACATTTGACATTAGATTTTCTGGCAAAGGGAAGTGGTTCGGGTAGCAGTTATTCAAAGAAGTGGCAAAACCAGCAATTATGTCTTCAAGGTGCTTAGCACAACAGATCCCAATTGCAGCTAGTTGCTACTGGAGTATAAATATTAAATGTGAATAAATATCTATTTCCTTGCTCCATGAGCTGGGATCACAGCACAATTGGCATGCTCAGCCCAGGGAAATGGGAGGGACAAGTTGAAACTATATTTATATTACTCTTCAGTGCCCTCCTTTGATTGGCACATGGAGTAACATTGCTAGCTCCAGTGTATCCGGCAGGCTAGTTGTAAGGCACCTGAGTGTTGTGGGGACATTAAGAGAATCATAGAATTGTAGGATTGGAAGAGACTTCAAGAGGTCTTCTAGTTCAGTTTTCTGCACTCAGGCAGGACTAAGTACTATCTAGACCATCTGTGACAGGTGATTGTCTAACCTGCTTTTAAAAATCTCTACTAACAGAGATTCGACAGCCTCCCTAAGCAATTTATTCTAGTGCTTAACCACCCTCATAGTTAGGAAGTTTCTTCTAATGCCCAACCTAAACCACCCGTTGCTTCTTGTCCTATCCTCAGAAGTTAGAGAACAATTTTTCTCCCTCCTCTTTGTAACAGCTTTTTATGTTCTTGAAAACTTATCATTTCCCATTTTGTATGTGTGCAACTGATTGTTCCATCCTAAGTGGAGTACTTTGCATTTGTCCTTATTTAATTTCATCCTATTTACTTCAGACCATTTCTCTAGTTTGTCCAGATCATTTTGAATTTTAATCCTATCCCCCAAAGCACTTGCTATCATCCACAAACTAATCCTATCCCTCCCCCCCATCTTGGAATCAACCACAAACTTTGAGTGCAGTCTCTGTGCGATTATCTAAATCATTGATGAAGATATTGAACAGACCTGATCCCTGCAGGACCCCACTTGATATGCTTTTCCAGCTTGACTGTGAACCACTGATAACTTTTCTCTGGTAACATTTTTCCAACCAGTTATGCACCCGCCTTATTGTAGCTCCATCTAGGTTGTATTTCCCTAGTTTGTTTATGACAAGGTCATGAGAGACCGTATCAAAAGCCTTACTAAAATCAAGACTTGTTATCTTGTCAAAGAAAGCCATCAGGTTGGTTTGATATGATTTGTTCTTGACAAATCCATGGTGACTGTTACTTATTACCTTATTAACTTCTAGGTGTTTGCAATATGATTGCCTAGTTATTTGCTCCATTATCTTTCCAGGTACTGAAGTTAAACTGACTGGTCTGTAATTCCCTGGGTTGTCCTAATTCCCCTTTTTATAGATTGGCACTATATTTGCCCTTTTTTAGTCCTCTGGAATCTATCTCATCTTCCATGACTTTTCAAAGATAATCGCTAATGGCTCAGATATCTCCTCAGGCAGCTTCTTAAGTATTCTAGGATGTATTTCATTAGGCCCTGGTGACTTGAAGACATCTAACTTGTCTAAGTAATATTAACTTGTTCTTTCCCTATTTTATCCTCTGATCCTACTTCATTTTCACTGGCATTCATTAAGTTAGATGTCCAGTTGCTACTAAACTTTTTGCTGAAAACTGAAACAAAAAAGTCAGTCAGCACTTCTGCCATTTCCACATTTTCTGTTATTGTTTTTTCTCCCTCATTGAGTAAAGGGTGTCCCCTGTCCTTGGTCTTCCTCTTGCTTTTAATGTATTTGTAGAATGTTTTCTTGTTACCCTTTATGTCTCTAGCTAGTTTGATCTCGCTTTGTGCCTTGGCCTTTCTAATTTTGTCCCTACATACTTGTGTTATTCGTTTATATTCATCCTTTGTAATTTGCCCTAGTTTCTACTTTTCGTGGGACTCTTTTTTGAGTTTCAGATCAAGCCAGGGTGGTCTCTTGCCTGTGCAGTGGGATAGTTTGCTCTTGTGCCCTTAATAATGTCTCTTTGAAAAACTGCCAACTCACTTGAACTATTTTTTCCATTAGACTTGTTTCCCATAGAAGGAACCATGCATGGGGGAAATCTCTACAACAAGAAAACAGCCTGATAAAACTATCTTTGGGGCATTTGAAATTCCCTTTGAAGGTCTACTCATACAAAATGTTTCAACAAAGTAATAGCAGATTTCTAAACACTGTAATATTCATGGTTTTACAGAAAACACTAATAATTGAGCTGGGCCTCTTAGGTCCACTGAATCAGTATCAGGCTTAATATTAGAGAGTCAGTAAGATAGGAGGTGTTCTAGTTGGTTCAGTGATACAAAGGTAAATGTAGGTGTAAATGCAGACTGCACTGCTCGCAGATCATTCTTTCTCATGACATGTACAGCCGTACATTATCATGGAAACAAGCCTGGGAAAAAAGGACCACCATGATGGATTATTTAATAGATCTTTTTAAAATCCTAACTTTGTACCAAAGCTAAATTTTAAGAAGCAGGAGTTGGACTCCTTCCTAAATTTAGTTTGACTTCTGAGCGGTACTCTAAAATATTTCAAGTTTTCTTTTCAATAAAGATCACAGATTTTTGCTTCTTAATTTTCAATATTAAGGGTTTGTTTTTTTTAAATGCACTATAGTTGAAGAGGGCATTCTGTTACCCTCTCACTACACTACTTTCAAAGCTTCTCATTTATGTTCTGGGCATGTAAAATATTGTCATTGGTTTCAGGGGCATGCACAAGGGGGAACAAGCAAGGGCACAGGCCCCCCAATAATTGTCAAGGTCCCAGAACTCCTCCGATCCTGGGATTGCAAAGGCAGGGAAGAGCGAACTCCTTCCTAGGGCGGGGGAGGGGGATAAAGGGAGTTCCTGCTGGGGTTGTGGGGAGGGAAGAGCAAGCTCCTGCCAGGGAACGGGAAAGAGAAAGCTCTTGGGGCCAGGGTGGTGGGGAGCAGCAAGCTCCTCGGGGTGGGGGTAGGAGGGGGTAATGGGGAGGCACAAATTTAAACCCATTTACACCGACGGGGGATCTGGTTCTATATCAGTAGGGATGTACAATCATCAAACAACCCAGTGCTTTAAGAATTTGGAATTATGTGGACTCTTAATTAAATGAAAATGTTAAATGAAACTCTTCCATATTATGGTTTTTATTTGTTGATAACTATGTGTCTTTAAAGTTTTGTTTTCTGTTTTGTTTTCTCTTTGACAGCTCCTTCAGGCTGGAAGGAATATCTACATTTGGAGGCATATCAGTTATTTCTTTGATGTTGGATTCATCATTGTGACTTCTTGCAGGCCAGCTCTGATGAAAGTAACCTGACCCTCCTTGGAGCATGGAAGCCCTTAGAGTCAGAGCACAACTAATTACTGGTGTAATCTGCATGAAACCATCTGCCTCAGATCTGACAGCTATGAGCTGAGCCCTGACAAAAGCCACAGCCTTAAATTCTACTCACTCGGAAAGAAGAATAAAGTGGACTAAATACCTTGCCCCATTACAGAAACAACTGTCTCCAAGCCTGACACTTCAGGAGTTCAGTACTGAGCAATTAGAGTAACAAACAATAAATCAGTTTTTCATGCGGTCCAGCCAGCATCCAAAAAATATTTAAATATGTAGCCAAAAGGAAACATGAAGCACTTAAGTGATTGCAGGAAAAGCAATGTATGTACTACAACAGAGGAATATTGCTATTTGTGGGGAAAGAAGACCTCTGCCATCCCTTGTACATATTCAAAGCCATAGAAGAACGGAGCATCAGTGATGCTAAAATGCTTGAAAGAATGTTGTCTCCTGTTCTCCACCCAAATCTGAAGAAAAAAAATTAGCTGTTACAGAGTGCATCTCAATGCACTTCTAATATTTGCACTGTCACTTCCATTCAGGGTAATGATGTGTGCCATCATTTGCACAGATGGCCCCATGAGATTTTAGACCGCAACAAGCTGTATCTTGCAGGGGCTCCAAAAGGAATTAAAAAGTAAAAAGCTGAAGAAAAGGAATGCTCTCTTACAGTGAGGATTTCTCCCCACAGGAAAATAGTCCTTCTTAAGATTAAAAAAATATGTATGTGAAAAAAGCATCAACGTGATAAAGTGGATTTAAAAAGGGATCTAATATTTTTTTTAATGAAATTCATTTTATATCATAGTAACAGCCAAGAGATTGAACCTATTGAACTATACACCCAGAATGTTCCTGCTGGACATTGACAGTATGCTCCTAGAAAATATTAAAGAAAAAAGTCATTTGTAATATGTATTTGACATATAGTAATTTTTATAACCATTTATCTATGCTTCATGGAGAAATGTAAAAGACAAACAAACAGCATTTTCAGTTTATTTTTCTAAATAAATGTGTTGTTTGTATTATTTGCAGTCACTTATTTTAGATGATTTTCATTACCCCAAAAAAGGATTTAAAGATGGAACCAAAACATAGCAACTGTTTTGCCATGTTAAATCGTAACGATTTGCAGACTGAAAGCTTTAATATAAATATTATAATTTGTAAAATTATAAAGTATATTTATACTGGCAAATATGTATGGAAAACAAGAAGAGGAGGTATTTTAACTCTTACTTTCAGTACATAGGTTATTTTGATAGTCACATGAACGAATGTGAAGTTATATAATTGGTACAGGTTTTTTTCTGTAATAATATGTTGTAGCAAATGAAGATTCAGCTGCCTAGGAATTCAGAGAATAATTCTAATGTTCATGATTTTCCAAAATGACACACAGTCCCCTTGTCAAGTGATTCACTTCATCCAGGAACCACTTTTTTCATACTGTAACATACTCACAAGGCTATTAAAGATGCCGCTATTTGGTCAAGAGGAATTTAGGAACCTAAAGGGTAAGAGAGATTGATCATTACAATCATCCACAGATTTTCATTTAGGAACAGTCATTGTATCTGTCTAATGGATTATTTTGTTATCGTCATTGAACACATTGATTCTAGAGCTGTTTTGAATAAAAATATATATTTTCCTTTTTTCATAATCCTCTAGCCTGTGTGTAATTTTAAGAGAAAAAGCAAAGCATGTGATATCAATTCTCTTACTTTAACCATCAGCTTTAATCTAAACAGGCTTTTCTTTATTCCCTTTGCTCATGAGGAGCATACTAATTAAGTGTTGAGTAGGGGAAAAGTGTTCTTTCAAAAATAATAATATATAGTTGAATTTGAAATGGGTAAATAGCTTAGTACTCATGCTCTGTTCTAACGTGCTAACAAACGTGTATATGCTTCACCCCTTCTTATGGATGAAATGATAGAACTGCTGAAGTGTGTGCCTGAAGCCCTATTACTGCAACAGGTGATAAAGTACCTGGGCTTTGGGAGAAGAGAGATCTGAATTCTGTCTCACTTAAAACTGTGAAGCCATGGGTAGCCACGGTTGGGGATTGAATGATTCATTGCAAAAAAAATCAAATCAATTTTAGCCCTATTTGATAGTATCTGTGATATTTATGAATGTATTAGTTATTTGTCATTACTGAAAAGTGACCTGATCCTGTGATGTGGGGAAGACCCCCCAGTTCCACAGGTGTCAACAAGAGATGAGATCTCGGAGCACAGCTGAGTCACAGCCTTAGTTCACACATACAATTTTAGTTGATGGTTGACTCATAGACAAGTTGCTATGAATATTCACAGATTTGTCATTTGCACTGTAGAGTCGGTCACTTAAGTCACAGAGACTCACAGACTTTTAAGGCCAGAAGGGACCATCATGATCATCTAGTCCAGGGGTGGGCAAACTACAGCCCGTGGACCGGATCTGGCCCATCAGGGCTTTGGATCCAGCCATGGGATTGCCACCCCCGTGGCGCCAAGAGGCTAAGTCAGGCTCCCTGCCTGCCCTGGCCCCATGCCGCTCCCAGAAGCGGCCGGCACCATGTCCTTGTGGTCCCTGAGGGATAGCAGGGGCAGAGGGCTCCGCGTGCTGCCCTCGCCTGCGGGTACCTTCCCCGAAGCTCCCCTGTTCCCGGCCAGTGGGAGCTGCGGTGAACCGCAGCCAATGGGAGCTTCGGGGGAGGTACCTGCAGGGGAGGGCAGCACATGGAGCTCTCTGCCTTCCCTCTCCCCCAGGGGCCACAGGGATGTGGGGCCAGGGCAGGCAGGGAGCCTGCTGCACGCCACTGCCACCCCAGAGCCTCTCAAGGTAAGCGGTGCCTGGCTGGAGCCCGCACTCCGAACCCCTCCTGCACCCCAACCCCCTGCCCTGAGCCCCCTGCCATGCCCCGCACCTCTCCTGCACCCCAACCCCCTGCCTTGATCCCCCTCCCACACACCAACCCTCTGCCCTGAGCCCCCTCGTACATCCCGCACCCTCTCCTGCACCCCAACCCCTTGCCCGGAGCCCTTCCTGCACACCGCACCCCCTCCCATACCCCACACTCCCGACCCCTTCCCCCACTCCTACATTCATGGCCCTGCATGCAATTTCCCAATCTAGATGTGGCCCTTGGGCCAAAAAGTTTGCCCACCATGATCTAGTCTGCTCTGCACTTTTTAGGCCACAGAATCTCACCCACCCACCCCTGTAATAGATTCCTAACCTCGGGCTAAGTCACTGAAGTCCTCAAATCATGATTTAAAGACTTCAAGATACAGATAATTTACCATTTACACTAGTTGAAACCTGCAAGTGCCCCATGCCCCATACTGCAGAGCAAAGCGAAAAAAACCCAGGGCTTCTGCAATCTGACCCGGAGGAAAATTTCTTCCCAATCCCAAATATGGTGATCAGTTAGACCCACCAGCCAGACACCTAAGAAAGAGTTCTCTGTAATAAATCAGAGCCCCATGTACTGTTCCGTAACCAGCTATTGGAGGAATTTCCTTCTAGCAGTCGCAGATCAGCTACATGCAATTGTAGGCAATCTTATCACCATCCCCTCCATAAACCTATCAAGCTCAGTGTTGAAGTCAGGTAGGTTTTTTGCCCCCACTGCTCCCCTTGGAAGGCTGTTCCAAAACTTCACTCCTCTGATCATTAGAAGCATTGGTCTAATTTCAAGCCTGAAGTTGTTGTTCTGGTGCTTAACTTAAATAACTCCTCTCCCTCCCTTGTATTTATCCCTCTGATATATTTATAGAGGGCAATCCTATCTCCCCTCAGCCTTCTTCTGGTTAGGCTCAACAAGCCAAGCTCTTTCAGTCCTTTATTTTGTGTGTTACCCCATTAGGTGACCTGAGTTTTATAACTAGCGGATCCTCATTTTATGTTTGCAAATTATCTACATCCATAATTGTTTAATTAAACTACTGTATTATGCTAATAATAACAGTATTTCAAAATAGTCATGAAAGAATTTCGGGTGTGAATATTCTCACAATCACATTTGCAGCAGTGTTTGACATTTTTTGCTTTCTGCAAACATTCTTATGACTAAACACTTGTTCACCTGAATGTCTGCAAATAAATGAAAAAAATGCAACTTAAATAACCTGAATTAATATTTACAAATACGTTTTCTTCTTTACTTGCCCAACTCTAGAGAAAGCTGTATGATATTTTTAATATACTAACTGCACCTATCTAATACTCTAGGCACACACACAGTTTTATAAGGACAACTACAGTAGAGTAGGAAGTCCTGGGTGCCAGTGGAGCTGTTGTTTTATGTTAATAATGCATAAATAATAAAGATAATAGAATGCTTTAGTCTGAATTACAAGAAACAGTTCGTGTGTCGTCAGGAAGATGACGTAGCAAAAGAGATTATGGTTCTCAGCAACAAATACTGTTGTTTACAGCTCTTTATTAGTAGAGCTTTTGCATATTTCAGAAGATGCTGAAACAAATATTACTCACCACCTTTCAAAATAGAGGTCAGCGCACATAGAAGTGACCAAATTCTGCTGTCCATGGCATTAGGATAAACCCGTAACTTTTTACTTCTGTAGATTTACTCCTGTATAGATGGGTGTAACTGATAGCAGAACTTAATAAACCATATATACTGGTTCAGCTACCAGAATGCACACCAAAAAAACATAATGAACAGTACCATAATAACATAAGAACGGCCGTACCAGGTCAGTCCAAAGGTCCATCTAACTCAGTATCTGTCTATCGACAGTGGCCAATGCCAAGTGCCCCAGAGGGAGTGAACCCAACAGGCAACGATCAAGTGATCTCTCTCCTGCCATCCATCTCCATCCTCTGACAAACAGAGGCTAGGGACACCATTCCTTATCCATCTTGGCTAATAGCCATTTATGGACTTAACCACTATGAATTTATCCAGTTCTCTTTTACATGCTGTTATAGTCCTAGCCTTCACAATCTCCTCAGGCAAGGAGTTCCACAAGTTGACTGTGCGCTGCATGAAGAAGAACTTCCTTTTATTTGTTTTAAACCTGCTGCCTATTAATTTCATTTGGTGACCCCTAGTTCTTGTATTATGGGAATAAGTAAATAACTTTTACTTATCCACTTTCTCCGGATCACTCATGATTTTATATACCTCTATCATATGCCCCCTTAGTCTCCTCTTTTCCAAGCTGAAGAGTCCTAGCCTCTTTAATCTTTCCTCATATGGGACCCTCTCCAAACCCCTAATCATTTTAGTTGCCCTTTTCTGAACCTTTTCTAGTGCCAGTATATCTTTTTTGAGGTGAGGGGACCACATCTGTACACAATATACCATTAAACTGCTGTGTAGAAACAACTAATAAAAGCCCAGTAATACAATTAATTGCAGTGATTTAGATTTATTTGCTTTTTTTGTGTGGTCCAGCTATTCCCTTGAGTTAACAGTTCAAAATAGAAAGGTCAATACTTTACTGGAATTGGAGCCATCTCTAGGCAAATAATTAGTTCTGAAAGTCTTTTATTTAAGTCAGTTTTCAATGCCCACTTATAGACTTGGTGCCCTCTTGCAGTTCTTTGTATGTATATGTGTATGTATTTATATAACACGTTTTTTAGGAAGGTCTTAATTAGTGGAATGTTGCAAAATGTTGGGGCATCCAAAGAGGTAAGAGTGGTTGAAATCCTTACATTTCCAAAAGGAAAAACTGCTGCAAACTACCACTAATTCCGGAGATTTAGGCAAATACATATGATACAAAATGGTCCTTGTAGTCCAAATTTGCAGAATTCATGTACAGCAGGGGTCTCAAACACATGGCCTGTGGAGTTATTTTCTGCAGCCAACCAATCTCCCCGCACTCCCCCTCCCCCGTCCCCCCGAGTTATTTCCTGTGGCTGCCAAGCTTCCCTCTCCTGGCGCGCCCACCCAACACACCGTGTCTCCGCTCCTATGCCTACCTCTAGGTGCATCCATCTGCCAAATGGCTGTTTGGTGGCGCTTAGCGCTTTCCAGGAGGCAGAGGAGGAGGAGCGGGGAGCCGTGCGCTCGGGGGAGAAGGCAGAGAAGAGGTGGGGCAGGGGCGGGGATTTGGGGAAGAGGTTGGAATAGGGGCAGGGAGGGGGCGGCGTTTGGGTGGAGACTTTAGGGAAGGGGTTGGAATGGAGCGGGGTGGGGTGGGAAGAGGTGGGGCAGGGGTGGGTCTCATGGAAGGGGTGGAGTGGGGGGCGGGGTCAGGGACAGCGGGGTGTGTGTGTGTGTCAGTGATGCAGCCCTTGGGCCAATGTACTAGTCCTCATGTGGCCTTCCTGATGATTTGAATTTGTGATCCCTGATGTACATCCTCTTAGTGTCTATAATGAACTATGCTGACTCAGCTGATTTGAGGAATTTGGGGTAGATTTTTAAATGTATTTAAAAGTTACCTAAAGATGCAGTAGATGCCTAGAGTTTTTTTCAAACATGCCTAGGACCCAGATTTGTAAAGGTAGTTAGGCATTGCTCCTCTCAGTGTTGCGAGGCCTAAGATGCACAAAATGGTGTCACAGTGTTCAGCATTGCGGTGCTAACTTTTAGATAAACTGCTGCCTTGTGGAATTCTCAGTCTTGAGTTGGGACCCCAGGCTCCCTATGCAATGTGTGATTAGGCACTTAAGGAGATTCACAAACACCAGGAAAACCACCTAAGCTAGCCAGGAAATGCCAACAAGAGGATCGGGTACAAAGTCCTATCCCACAGAGGTAGTGAGAGGCCCAAAGGAAGTCCTTTCCTCCTCTCAGGATTTAATTATATATATAAAGTGGAACAGCTTCAACAGAAAGGATTCAGAGAGTGACTACCCTAGAATACCCAATAGCCTTGGAGTTAGGGTACTCTATGGGACATAGGAGACTCAAGTTCAAGTCCCTGCTCCAAATCAGGCAGAGTGGGGATTTGAAAAGAGTTTCCCCAAGTGAGTGCTCTAACCATTGGGTGTTCTGGAGGACACATAGACAGACAAGCCCCGACCTGGAAAATTCCCAATCTGGTTACTCCTCGCTGTCATAGAATCATAGAATCTCAGGGTTGGAAGGGACTTCAAGAGGTCATCTAGTCCAACCCCCTGCTCAAAGCAGGACCAAATCCAACTAAATCATCCCAGCCAGGGCTTTGTCAAGCCTGAACTTAAAAACCTCTAAGGAAGGAGATTCCACCACCTCCCTAGGTAACCCATTCCAGTTCTTCACCACCCTACTAGTGAAAAAGTTTTTCCTAATGTCCAACCTAAACCTCCCCCTCTGCAACTTGAGACCATTACTCCTTGTTCTGTCATCTTCTACCACTGAGAACAGTCTAGATCCATCCTCTTTGGAACCCCCTTTCAGGTAGTTGAAAGCAGCTATCAAATCCCCCCTCATTCTTCTCTTCTGCAGGCTAAACAATCTCAGTTCCCTCAGGCTCTCCTCATAAGTCATGTGCTCCAGCCCCCTAATCATTTTTGTTGCCCTGGACGCTCCGCTGGACTCTCTCCAATTTATCCACATCCTTCTTGTAGTGTGGGGCCCAAAACTGGACACAGTACTCCAAATGAGGCCTCACCAGTGCTGAATAGAGGGGAATGATCACATCCCTCGATCTGCTGGAAATGCCCCTACTTATACGACCCAAAATGCCATTAGCCTTCTTGGCAACAAGGGCACACTGTTGACTCATTCAGCTTTTCGTCCACCGTAACCCCTAGGTCCTTTTCTGCAGAACTGCTGCCCAGCCATTCGGTCCCTAGTCTGTAGCAGTGCATGGGATTCTTCTGTCCTAAGTGCAGGACTCTGTACTTGTCCTTGTTGAACCTCATCAGATTTCTTTTGGCCCAACCCTCTAATTTGTCTAGGTCCCTCTGTATCCTATCCCTACCCTCCAGCGTATCAACCACTCCTCCCAGTTTAGTGTCATCTGCAAACTTGCTAAGGGTGCAGTCCACACCATCCTCCAGATCGTTAATGAAGATATTGAACAAAACCGGCCCCAGCACCGACCCTTGGGGCACTCCACTTGATACCGACTGCCAACTAGACATGGAACCATTGATCACTACCCGTTGAGCCCGACCATTTAGCCAGTTTTCTATCCACCTTACCGTCCATTCATCCAGCCCATACTTCTTTAACTTGCTGGCAAGAATACTGTGGGAGACTGTATCAAAGGCTTTGCTAAAGTCCAGAAATAGCACATCCACTGCTTTCCCCTCATCCACAGAGCCGGTTATCTCATCATAGAAGGCAATTAGGTTAATCAGGCATGACCAGGGCCGCCCAGAGGGGGGGGCAAGAGGGGCAATTTGCCCCAGACCCCGCGTCTCGCAGGGGCCCCCACGAGTGTTTTCCGGGTCCCCTGGAGTGTTTCCCGTCTTCCCGCGGCTCCGGTTGAGCTCCCGCAGGCATGCCTGTGGCAGGTCGACCGGAGCCCGGGACGAGTGGACCTGCTGCAGGCATGACTGCGGAGGGGGCGCTCGTCCCGCGGCTCGGCTGGACCTCCCGCAGGCATGACTGCGGCAGGTCAACCGGAACCGCGGGACCACGGCACCCGCCGCAGTCATGCCTGCGGCAGGTCCGCTTGTCCCAGGCTCCGGAGCCGCGGGAAGACGCCCCCCAGGGAAAGGGCCGCCCCACGCGCCTGCTTGGTGCGCTGGGGTCTAGAGCCACCCCTGAGCGGGGGCCCCCCGCCGCCGAAGACCCCGGGCCCCCGGAATTCTCTGGGCGGCCCTGGGCATGACTTGCCCTTGGTGAATCCATGCTGACTGTTCCTGATCACTTTCCCCTCCTTTAAGGAATCAATTCTGAACCACTTGAGGACCTGTTCCATGATTTTTCCAGGGACTGAGGTGAGACTGACTGGCCTGTAGTTCCCTGGATCTTCCTTCTTCCCTTTTCTAAAGATGGGCACTACATTAGCCTTTTTCCAGTCATCCAGAAATGTCCTTTATGTAAGGTACAATTCAGTCAGTAGGTTCAGAGAATGGATTGAGTCCTGCAGGCAAGATAGATGGAGGAATGCCTCGTTTCAGAATTCTGCCTTGCTTTAGGTTATGAATAGAGGTTATGAATAGGTTATGAATAGAGGTTATTCGGGGTCAAGTGCCACCACTAGATTTCTGCTTGGGGGCAGGAGGAGAGGAGCTCTGTCTTTCTTCTGCTTTCACCTGCCTCCCTGGGCTTGCTCAGTCCTTGTCCCTGGCAGCCAGGCCCAGGTGGATAGCAGAAGAGGTGGGACCAGCCACTTCTTAGGCCAGCCCTTCTGGGAGTCGCTGCTCTGTGTCCCTCTTCCCCCGGCACATTTCTGGCTTGCTTGGCCCTGTCCCTGGCAGCTGGGCCAGACCGTCCACCGCTGCCCCATTCCCAGCCAGGTTCTCTCTTAAGCAGCTGCTACACTCCACAGAGCAGTGACCTGGGGCAGCCAGCTTCAGCTGGAATTAGGTTGAGTAGCACTCATTCACATGGGTAGTCCTACTCAGCATGAGGAAGATTTTCTGGAATTGGGTCTTAACCATTAGTAGAAAGGACAATTCTCTGAATAGTTTTTGCCTCTACATTTTAGGAACTGAATAAAGCATAAGAAATTAAAACAGACTGCAGACACAGAAACCAGGGTGCTTCAGCATTCATAATGCTTAAGGCATTAAGACATTTTTACCGAGAGATAAAGAAGAGGTTGATATTTAACATTTATTTCCAAAAGCCTGGAAGAAAAAGTTACCTAAATTAATCAGTGCTTCATTTTCCTATTGAGACTTCAGAATGTCTAGTGTAAAATGTTTTGACTGCAACTAGTCACTTCTGTGGCAAACATTTTAATGCAATCAAACACATTCAAGCAGTGTAGCTTGTGTATCTTGAACAAAAATCTTTTGGGATCACGTTACCATACAAGAGCAGAACATCTTATTATTATTCTTTATCTGAATGTGTGCCTAATCATAATCAAACTTCTATTTATTATGTGTTTTATGGATCAAAATATTAACCAGTAAGGCTATTATAAGCTCAGAATTGAAAATGCTTCTGTGTTGTTTCATATGAAAGAAAAACAAAAAACTTGAAAGATGTGAAAGTTCAAAGACATATAGCTGAGCTATCATGTAATAATGCATCATCATCGGCTCATTCTGTTTAAGTAGTGAAGACAATACCAATCTTTAAGAGCAAGAAAGTAAAATAGACGAATATATATTTCAGAAGGCAAAACATTCCCCTAAATATCATAGCCCTACAACCCACCGGGTAATGCTATTTACATTTTTGTTTTCTGCTAATATGCACACTGTTTTCTTAAAGATGTCATTACAGTACTTTTCTATTGGAATAAAAGCACTCTTCCAAGGAACATGGTTGCTCAGGTGCAATATAAATTTCACTTTTTCCAAGGGAGACTCTGATTACAGTATCTTCAACTTGCTTCTGAAGATGGGCTAAAAACAGATGCCCATACCTAAACCCCTTGAATTTCCTAGATCTAAACAGCTGTTTGTGTTAGATTTTGATCATATTTGATAGATATCCCTTGACAGCAGCTGAACTCATAAGATTTCCACTATTCAAGGGAGCAGAATAATTGTAAAAGCAGGCAATCTTATGAAATTTATATAATGATTTAAAAGAATCTTGCAAGAGCATCTAGCTAATAAAAGTGCAGAGCTCAATCCAAACCTGAATTCTGATTCAGCCCCTGAGATGAACCATATAGTCTAAATGTAACCTGGATTCTAATACCCTTGTCTTGGCTCATATCTACTTGATTCAGTCTTAAGAGGTTTTGTATTATTAATTAACATATGTTGGCTAAATTGTTCAACAAGATTACACTTAACAGGAGAAAATATTGTTTCCAAAAGGACACAACTGGATGTCTTTCAGAAGTAGGACTCTTAACAACGGCTATAATACATAGCACCACACTTGAGTATTTTCAAGTGTCATTCTCAATACTGTCAGTGTAACAAGTTTAAACCAAGTCCACTTGTTTTTTCTCACACATGCTCTTTAAATTATGTTTGAAGATGTACTCTTTAAATTGGTCTTTTACTTCCTTTTTCTTTTAACTAGGTCACTAAAGATTATTGATCTCCCAGATTCAAAGCTATTGTAATTTTCTGTAAGGACATCTGGTTTTGCATTATTAAGAGTCCTTTTACCTGTTCATCCCTATAGCTTCAAAATATAACTGTCATCTTTGACCTTATAAAACTAACTAGTTAATACACCTGTTGAGAATTGCTGTGCACTGATCATATGGAAAGCAACCTAAATCCCTTTCTTTTTGGAGTATATATTTCTTCATATTGTTCTTGTATTAATGGTTCATAGTTTAATCTAGATAGCACTACATTTATCTTAAGAAATAGAGTAAACATTTTTTACTTATTTGAAGAGCATAATTCCATAGAACTATATTGGACTGACTGTAAGCAAATAAATTAAAAAAATATTTTTCTAAGGAAATATTACATATACAAAGTTTTTAGGAGATTGGTGGGGAGTTTTCATATTTAGAAATCACTTTCTTTCTTGAACATATGATGTGAAATCCTGGCTTCACTGAAGTCAATGGCAAAACTTTCATTAACTTCATTAGGGTCGGGAATTTTCCCATAGTTTCTTTAGATGTTATAAAAGATAGTATCAATCCAAACCTCTGGATCTGAACACTCCCAAAACCTTGTGTAAGTTCAGAGATGGATCTGGACTTTGCGGCTCAGGCCCATTTCAATTTGTAGTGAGAGGGAAATTTGAGGAGAGCAGAGAAGAGAGAAATACCTAACAAAAAAAGGCTGTCATAAAGAAGAAACCAGGAATAAAAATAGTACAGATCATACTAAACTGTATTAATTGTTTAGCAGGTTTTTTTTTCCTTTCTTAAAAAGAATATTTTATACTGGTACCAAGGGTGGTTAAAGGAAGCAAATATTCTTTATTAACTGCAAAAAAAAAACATTTCTTACAGAGAAGACTTTCAGTTTATTTTTGTTGACCACAGAAGAGGAAGGTTAACAAGAAGACATGGTATGAAAACCTGAAGTTCCAAATTCTGAGACACAACACTGAAAATAGATGCATGAAGTCAACCAATGCAGCAAACTCAGATGACAACTGATGCAGAAGCCCAATGAATTTGGGCAGAATACATTTTTTATGTAGGATTCCAATATCCTAGGGTGGAGTATCCTATAAAAACAGTAAAAGTGAAATTGCTTAAAAGGTTTATGACACAGAAACTAGTTGACTTCAAGCTGTACAGCCAGAACCATACTAATATTTAAGCTACGGGACCAAATCCTGTAGTCCTTATTCAGTTCTTATTCAAGCAAAATTCCCATTGACCTTAATGAAAATTATGCCTGAAGGACTCTGCAGGATCTGACTTCTGTGAAATTAAAGAACATGTGACAGAATAATTTATATAATTATAATAATAATTTGAACATCTTAAACAAACATTGGTATATTTCCAGGAATTTGTAGGTATTATTTTCTGACTCCCAGGAATCTATATTATTCCATAAATATAATATGAACATACTGAGAGTCGCCAGGCAACTGAAGGTTAAAATGTTTACAGAAGTCAGCCATGCATCCGAAGAAGTGGGTATTCAGCCGCGAAAGCTCATGCTCCAATACGTCTGTTAGTCTATAAGGTGCCACAGGACTCTTTGCTGCTTTTACAGAAGTGTATTTTTTAGTTCACACTAAGATCTGCAGGTCAACCATGCCTAACTTCATCAAAATTAGATACCATTTCTCATTTGTTTTTTCAGAATTGTTTAATTTTTGTTATGATTATCAACTAATTTTGCAGGATACGTATATATACACATAAAGTCTATTTAGCACTAAGAGAACAAAATATTAATGATTTCTATTTAAAATGTTCCCAAAAAGATTTGAAAGAGAAATGTTTAAAAGTTCCATAATAAAACCAGGAAAGTTGTACCAGGTTTCCTGCTTTTATCAACTCAGAATTTGGATCAGGTTCACCCAAAGATTTACTGGGATTTGCAAACTTTTTGATAAATTAATGTTATCATTTTACTGAATGTGGATCTATTTATGGATTGGGTAGAAGTTAGGGTTGAGCATGAGCAGCCCTTTGTAATTCAGATCTAAAGTTCCCTGAGTTCAGAAGGATCTGTGATTGTAGTTTGGGACTGTTCATCATGTGAAATTCTGGAGTTTTCTTGCAGAGCCAGAAAAATCATGGCAGTTTTGCTCCGAGTTTGGCAGTTTCTTCAAGCATGAAACTTAAAGAATCTCAGTAGATGAAAACTTACCTGAGCCCTAAATTGGAGAAAGGATTTGGATGAACCCCAGTGAAATTGAAACCGCTAAACTTGGCAGAGCTCTGCCAAGAACACATTTAACCAGATTTATCGCTGCTATTTCCCTTGACAGATATTACTACCTATCAGAACCTATAGCACAGATAGAATGATATAGAGATATATTGTGATGTTTGTCAGTTGAGAAGGTCGGTCTACAGTAAGAAGACTAAAAATGAAGGAAGTGCAACTCCCACCTTAGCAAGCTCAGTGTTGATGTGGAGAAAGACATTTAGTTCATCACAGAAGGCATTTCCCACACTGCTAAATGTGTGCTGAGTAGATTGCTTACAAGCATCAGAGAATATGACCAAACTTCCTTTTGTCTCTGGGACTCAAAGGAGTCAGCTGCTAATGACAGGTTTCAGAGTATCAGCCATGTTAGTCTGTATCCGCAAAAAGAACAAGAGTACTTATGGCACCCTAGAGACTAACAAATTTATTTGAGCATAAGCTTTGGTGGACTATAACCCATTTAATCGGATGCATAGAATGGAACATATAGTGAGGATATATATATATATATATATATACACACACACACACACACACACACACACACACACACACACACACACAGAACATGAAAAGTTGTCCTATGACAACTCCCACCTTTTCATGTTCTCTGTACGTATATATATATCTCCTCACTATATGTTCCATATGTACACTACTACCAGGGACTGGGGGAGCTGCTTCTCCACATGTTGATAGAAATGTAGTTTCACTTCCAATTAATTTTGACAAACGTTAGTCAGACTTGTATTGTGGCTCTTCAAGTTCAGTATTAAAAGGTTGTGAAAATGATATTTCTATCCAGCAACTACCTAGTGAGTTGGAAGAAGGGCAGGATTATGGGTAGAAAAAGCCGAGATCAATTAATATGGCTTCTAATTTCTAATGTGCCAATCATCTAGAGGCTAAATATAAAAATTAATAGAAGCATAAGTGTATTTCAGCGAGGAACTATATTCCCTGCTCTTTCATGGGGTGTTGATGACTTAAAGATAATTGTTTCAACATTTTGCCCATCGCCCTCTCTGACATATAGTTTAATTGCAAATATTCCTTAGTGTAGGTGTCAGCAGTATTGAAATCTATCCTGACTTTTGGCACTGGAGGAACAGTTGTGGAAATTGCAACCAGACCTAGTACTGGATGCATCAAATATGGAAAAAATAAGTTTATAATTGTCCAAAAGTAGAAGAGAAATGAATGATTTCTTAAATGATTCTATCACTCTGCCTGTCTATCTGCACTATCTAATGGTTTTCTGTTGTGCCCATAACCACAGTATGTAAGCATCACTAATGTGTTTCCAAATATGTTTATATAGGGTCAGATTTTGCCATCTTTACACACAATGGGTAGCATGTTAGCCCCCAAGTAGTTCCACTGGAATAGGATACTAGTTAGCATTAGTAAAGCTAGTAGAGCAGTGGTTCTCAAACTTTTGTACTGGTGACCCCTTTCCCATAGCCCCTGAGTGCAACCCTCCCTTATAAATTAAAAACACCTTTTTAATATATTTAACACCATTATAAATGCTGGAGGCAAAGTGGGGTTCAGGGTGGAAGCTGACAGTTTGTGACCTCGCCATGTAAAAACCTCCTGACCCCCTGAGGGGTTGTGACCCCCAGTTTGAGAACCCCTGTGGTAGAGTCTGGCCTATAGTCAGTTGTTCTCATCATATGCAGCCATGTAAGACAAGAATACACCAAGAAAATTAAAATGTACAGTAGCAAAAGTTGTTGAGTGTCTTCAATACAGGAAAATCTTAATAGGAAAATTCAGTTTGGCTAGGTCAGGAACGTAGTTATGTGGACTGAAAACTGACTATGAGACTGTAAATAAAGAGTAATTATAAAAGGCAGTGTACAGAGGATGGAGAGGAGTAACTGAAAACTTTAGGCTGACTATCAGGAAAAACTTCTGGAAAGTGAGGGCTATTAGACTGGAATAATCTGCAAAAAGAAGTAGTGAACACCCTTTATCATTGTGATGTTGGACTTTTAAAATTAGATAAGGAAAAAAGGTCACTAAAAATATACTGTATTGATTAATCAATACTTAATTTACAAAGATGGGACAAATGTTCTGATTGATATTTTTCATCTCTGATTTCTGTGTTTCTATATATGTACCCTATCCAAATAGTCTTCTAGAACCCTTCAGTTCTTCCCCATACATCCATCAGAAGGGTTTGCTGCAGGTACTCTAGCGGAAGCACAGTTAAAATAATATTTTGTATCAAATATCCACTGATCAATATCACTGGTGATAAGACAATTGCATCTGACTATTATTATTTTGATTTGATAAGACATGTATTTCAGATTGCACAATGTGTCTATGGCACAGGCCCTTCAGTACCACACTTTTGTGGCTACATCTTAAACTGCCAACAGTTTTCAATACAGCCAGTCAGGGCCAGTTACTTGTAAAATAAATATTTTGAAATGCCATGTGCCATCTAGTTAGTGTGAAGTCCTTGCTAAGTGCAGTACATGATGAAATTGGCTACCATTAACGGAGATGAAGAGTCTGACCTTCAGAAGGCCAAATGATGCCTCCTTCCTCCCCCCACTATAATTAACCTGATATCTTACATAAATAGCAATAGCTCTCAATCTTCCAATTTGACAGAATAAAGTAAACAAAACAGCATAAAGCACTAGAAAATATGCACAGAAAATAATCTTGCATTGGCAGCCAGGTGGATGGGATGATCTTACTGGTCTCTTTCCTCTCCAACCTCTATGATTCTATAATCATACTAATGTAAATTGTCAGCATACATGCAACATTTTGCAGGTGTGTTGTTCAGATCACTTCCATTTCTGAAGAAGAAAATAATGGAAGATAGTGATCTATGCTCCTGTTCTGCATGCAATGACAGCACAGTTGGCACTGTAAAATAGATTAGGATTCAGGAAGTTTCCCTTTGCCATTCATTAATTAAGATATATAGAAATGGCTGATGGATACTAACATTTAGAGAAGCAGTCTGCTAGCCAGTATATATTATTTAGTGGTGACCAGAATTTTAGTGCAAATTAATTTTTTTTTTCTTGCAGGTACAAATTGAGGGAGAGAGGTAACTATAAATTCTAGTGGGAGTTCGTGCTCTTAATTTACTGGAGTTTTGAATGAAGGTCTAATGGATAGTCTGGAAATGTATGAAATCTTGTCCCTTAAACTACAACAGATCCTGGGAAAGAAGAATAAATACTTCAGTGAGCTACACATATGCTGAACAAATACAAAGGTAATTGAGACTACACAACTCATCAGGTTACTATTTGTTAATTATATTAATACCTACAGTGTGATCAGGATGCCTTGAAGGCCTTTGATTGTAAAAAACAAACAGAATAAAATAATATGGGGAAGGGAAGAAAGAAGTTGGTCAACATACAGGCATGTGTAATGTTTTGCTTTATTGTGCATATGGCCAACTGCCACTTTACCAAGTCAATATTAGGTGACTAATAGTGAGTAAGTTGTGTATTCTCTGTAACTTGAAGTCTTTAAATCAAGATTTGGAAATTTAATAACTCAGCCAGAGATTATGGACCTACTGCAGGGGTGGGTAGGTGAGGTTCTGTGGCCTGCAATGTTCAGGAGGTCAGACTAGATGATAATGATGGTCCCTTCTGTCCTTAAAGTCTGAGACTAATTTCCTGTAAGTATTGTGGCAGAAGTGTGTCTTGCAATGAAATGTGTATGAGAAGAGTGTAGCAGCGTGTTGGCCTGTCTCAGGGAGGGCATTTCCAAATATTAGAGTTGGCATGGAAGATAAGTTGAAGATGATTGTGGGAAAGGCTACCAAATAAAGTCTAAAGGCTAGCACCTTTGGCAGAGTGAAGAGGCTGGGGGTGGGCAACACGGAAAAGCAAGTTGAGTGAAGCTGCATTAGAGAGATGTTTGCCTGCAATTTAAATATGAGACAGAACTGCATATTCCTCTTCCTGTTGGTTATACATACAATTTGCAGATACTATCTCCTGGAAGAGGGAATTTAAACATGAAATATGCGTGCATTATATTTTGTAGACAACATTTAAATGGTCATCACAACATCACAGGAAACTGCAAGAATATGAATGCTTGCACACCCAGAACATTGAATTTAATGCTGAATGCAATCGTTAGGAGCAGGAGTATAGTTGTCTCAATCTCTCATACAGGCAAGCAGAGAAACACTTTAACATGTTATGTAAATCTCCTTTTAAAGCCCCTGCACATAGCCCAGGCAGCAAATGAAACTAGAGCATCATCTGTGTAGAAAAGTTATAATGAAAGACAGAGGGCAAAAAAAGAAATGTAGAGAAAAGATCAAAATACTCAGGGCATGATACACATTTACACTAAACCTCTTTACACTGCTCTGGCAATAAAAAGTGAGTGTAAATGCTCTGAGTTGGTGTAAAATGTAATTCAGACCCACTTTAATGACACATTACACTGCCATAGTGGTATGAAGGAGCCTTCATGTAAATGAAAACCAGGCCCTCAAAATGGTTTCTATCCTCAGTCACCAACCCAACTGATGAACATTAATGTTTGTTTTGGCCAACTGTAGGAATAGATCCTAAATTAGAGTTAGCAGCAATTGGCCTGTTGGGGTGAATGCTGTGAAATGGGTGTCATTGATTTCATGGATACATAATATTTCTCTCTGATTGAGGTGAAACAAAACATAAATAAATCTAACATTTTGTCTTATGATTTTCATATCATGTGAGAGTGTAGACATATTCTACCGTGGTTATCATTACAAAGTCAGCATATGCCAAAGACACAACAAATTGGTACCATGGTCACTCTTACAAATTTTCCAGTTTTGCTTTAGAACCATAAAGTAAACTCAATATTTGTAGTATTCCTTCTACTTCCATATATTTTCTACAGGGAATACCTGGAATACTACAAATATTGGGATAATATTGTTTATGAATGTGTCCCTATGCCTGCAAATGAACCTATGCAAACAAATCATTATGCCCATGCAGAATTCCATTTGTATTCTGTGTACTGTATATGAGAAGTGTAATATCTCAGATTCAGTTGTCCTTAAACATCAATCCTTCAAATGTTAAGGCATTATACAAGACAAGTGGGAATAGTGGTCCTTGTATCTAAGATATGACATTATACATTATCAAGGAAAATAACTGTGATAAGTCTTGGCGAATGTTGACTTTTTAATGGTGACCACTCTATGATGATCCCTTGAAAAAAAGTATTTGATATCTCACTTACAGATCCACAAAGTGACCCAGAAAGTATGGGCAACAACTTATGGCATTGCTATAAGAAAAAGTGAAAAAGGTAACTTTTATAAAATGCTCCTATTAGACTCAAATTGGACATAGAGAAACAATGTGGGTGGGTGAATTGGACCAACTTCTGTTGGTGAGAGAGACAAGTTTTTGAGCCTTCTGAAAAAGAAGAAAAAGAACCATCAACAAGTCCTGCTGTTCCATATGTATGTATGGGAAGCTCAGGTTTTCTTGTCCTGATAGATACAATCAGGACTACAATCCGGATACACTCTGTCCAATTGTATCAGATTCAAAATTTAAAATAGCAAACATTTAAAAATATTATTAGTTAAATATTAATATTAGTTAAATTAATTGTGTTTTACTATGAGAGTGGTATGCAGATCATCTGGAACAGTTGATGTGAGTGTTCATCTTTATACAACTGAATCTTGTTCAATTTTGTAATTTGAATTTTGATCAATAATTACAAGATCCTAATTGCCCTACCTCCTTCTCCTTATTTTTCTTGTTAAGCACAATTTTAAAAAGCATAATTTTAGAATTACCTTTAACATTGCCCTCCTCTGCAGTTAGAGCGTGCTCCTATGGTAGTGCTGAACACACTCCAAGTCCTTTGAAATCAATGGGAGTCGAAACAGCTCTGCCGTTACAGGCTCAGACCAAAGATTTACCTCTCAGATTTCCCAAAGCCCTGTTTTTTCCCCCTAACTCCAGTCATTAACTTAGTCTGTTTTGCAGTACTAATCTTTCCCCTGTAAGCCTTAACTGATTCTTTTGGTTTTGACACTCATTTGGCTTTTCTCCAAACCCAAGACAGTTCTTTTTTTACTCTCAAACTTTGAGCATTCTCTAGTGTAAATACATTGACAACTTCTTGCTGCTCAGAGTTTCCTTTTAAAGAAGAATTATAGTTTGTTTACTTTGCTGTAAAGCACTCTTAATGCCTCCTCTGACATATTAAAACTTTGCCTCCAGCTTATATACAATATCAACAGATTTATTCATTGACCTCTATTCTACCAATTCTCTGTCTCCCATCTTGTGTTATATTAATTTTAATCTGTTATATTTTATCTATTTTAACAAATTCCACGTTATTCTCTCTTTATCCTTTTATGTGCCAAGAGCTATGATTACTTTATTATAAAAGAATTGAAGTTCTTATTGTATAAGTGGATTTTCATTGTCTATTTCTGGAACATACTCAGCAAAAAGTAGGAAGCACTCAACACCCTGTTAGATTCAGCCCTACATTTCTGTTTTATGAAATTGCAATTCCAAAGACTTAAAAATAACTGATGGATCAAATTATAATTATCAAATTATAACTGTCTGTAGAAGCTGCACATAGTATAAAGCCATTCAATTTCTGTTCTCAAAAGGAGACTAAATCTTTGCGTTGAAAATTCCTGGGTTAAAAACAATATATATTTGCAGTGTTCGAAAGCTGTCTATAATTGCAGGATTTCATATATAGATCCGCACTGTTTTCAGACATTGTGCTTACAAGTTTTTATTTTCTTGGTTTGCGCACACAGATTGTTGCATCCTCATTGTCTGACTATCATGGGTGACAAGTTTTGGCTAATATCTTACTCGAAAATAGAATGACAAAAAGTACTGTAACAGGGTTATCCATGACAAGTACCTTAATAAGGAAAGTACTCTGTGCACCAGAAATGTTTTGTCTATTCTGAAAAAAACATGATCATGTTTTTCATCTAGATTAAGTGGAGAATTATGCATTACTTTTTGCTAATATGACTGAAGAAATCAATTAAGATTCATAGGAATGCTAGATTTTATTACACAATAGCAACTAAATACTTCATATAAGTGATGTTAGAGGACTTCATTAGCAACAGGAAGACTACTATACTTTATTACAGAAATAATTAGTTCTCAGAGAACGCTTGTATATTAATTGTGAAAACAGATAATAAAGACAGAATATGCCCATGCTAAGTTTAGCAAAACTGCTCATTATTTTCAGCCAACATGTTAAATCCTAGTACATTCACCTCTTTGACTCCACAGTACACAATTCTCTGATAATGACACTTTCTTAGGGAGACTGGTTACTGAGCTAATGGAATATGCAAACCACTCACAGAGGAGTTTCTGAAAAGGTGTTTTTGTAAATCTCATAACCCAAGAATGTGATAAATATCAAATTGTTTTCTGAACATTGGGAGAAAAATTCACCACCAGTATAAATGCCACAATGCCAGCCAGTATCATGAAATTATTTTAAGTCTTTGCAAGTACAAAATTAATATCTTATTCATCTGAGTGCCCAGACCAATTTCTCTCTTGATGGACATTCCATAGCTGGGAAACCTGTGGCATTTTATGACAATTTATAGACTACATACCAGGATTGGAGTCCCATTGTGCTGGATGCTGTACAATCCCATAGGAAGACATAAGTCCCTACCTTTAAGTGCTACTAATATACTTGACAATATTTTAAGACAATACACAATAAATGAGTATTACAAACAGTAGGGAGCAACACAGAGTTACAGAGGCTATCTACCAGCATAATTTGATGGTTCTAAACCATTTTAGCAATTAAAAATATGTAAATCATAGAATCCTAGAAATGTAGGCCTGAAAGGGACCTTAAATGGACACCATATCCAGCCACCCCATTAATTCCCTTAGCCCTCTACCTGGCCATTAATAATGTGCAGTTTCCTGTAGGCTTTGTGAGAATTAATGGCAATTACGTTGCACAATGGACCAGGTGAAAATATGTTCTTTGGCATTTCAATGATGTTCAGTATAATGAACTGTCAGAGGCAGGAAAGCAGGATGAATGGATCATTGATCAGTTCTGTCACAAATTGGTTAGCTCTATGTCTGTGGGCAATGAAATAATCGGCCCAACCACACCCACAATTTAAATGGGGTCTTTCTGGGGTATTTTAACCTTCAGACCACAATACACAGCATTCATATATATAAAACTCAAACATATATATACCTTTAAGCTGTCACTACACAAACACTACATTTGAATAAAGTCCATACAATAGAAATTGTATAAAAATCTCCACATTCACTGGTTCCAGGTTGAAGTTTATCTTAGTGTTTTTCAGAGCATCCATACATTTTTCCTGTCTTCATCAGAGAAATTGAAACAAAAAGAAATGTGAATTAGCAATTATGAATACAAGCAATTGAAAAGGGCAGCTGAAAACATAAATGAAAAAAATCTATTGTCAGTAAGGTTATGAAAAACAAGATGGAATTCTTTAAATACAGCAGGAATAAAAGAAATCCTAGTGATAGTATAGCACATCCTTGTTAGTCATGCTGTTTTAGGTGCAATTTTCCTACATATACACACTTGTGCTCTGCTTCACCATTTCAGTTGTGCTCTGGATACATACCCCATAGTTCCTGTCACAGCTCCCGGAAGCACTGGCTTCTAAGTGATATCTGTAGGTCTTCTGTGAGCCTTCAGAAAGCCCAGAGGAATGTTTGGAAAGGGAAAAGTTCCAGAAGTCCCCAGGATCCAACACCATTTCCTAGATATTTCATCAAAATGGAGCACAGGATGAACCCTCAAAAAAGTAAGGTTTCTATGCTAAGCAATCACAAGGCATCTGATGTGTGTCCAGTGCAACTGGCTTGGCTGGTTCTACCTCCTTGCAGTTATCTGTGCAGAAGACCATTGTGGAGTTCATTGTCTCTCATGATACGGGTACCACTGTAAGTGCATGTTCTCCATGAACCCTCTCTCTCCTGATGATGCAGTGCTATAGGGTAGCTCAGAACATATGATACAAAAAAGCAGCATCATGGGTGAGGATGTGCAAACATGATTGTGATGGCAGGATGACTGCTCTGTGGACACATACTGAACCATGAACTCATGCCTCTAACTGGTTACTACAGCATCCTAAGTAATGTCTTCTCATGAATGCATCCTTACAGCTCCAAGTATTTTCCAAAAAAAGGCAATTGGTTTCAACCAGTTCCAGCCATAACCTGCCCTGGCTTGGTTCTCTGACAGAGAGTCCAGACGCCTATTACTGGCCAACAACTGGGTAGCATAAATAAAGAAACTATTGTGATGGAAAGGTTATAATTTTATTGGGCTAATTTCTTACAGGCAGATATTATATCATATTTGGCCCATTGTATATTCCCCTAATACTCCTGTAGCCTCCTACATCCACAACTAGGGAGTGTGGAGGAAATCTATGCCTCCTCTCAGTGTAGTTCCTATATATAAAAAGGACTTCAGTGCATACAAAATCTCACCAAAAGTTTCTTCAGTACTCATACTCCACTTTGCTCTGAAGCTGTGGAATTTACCAGCAATGAGCACATTAAGCATCCCATTATATCCAGTGCGTCTTTTAATAGTCACAAAGCTCTATCTGATCACAAATTATTTAGCAAAGCCCTAATTACTATTGATTTGAAATGCTATTGGAAATGACATATTTGCTAATTAGGATTTCCAGTGGGATATAGAAAGAAGCCCCTTTAGATCTGACTGAGGACCAATATACTTTATAACCGATGAACTGAAAGATTTAAAACTAACTGGTCTGGTTTGATTTGAAGGTGTTAGTGATAAAAATGTAAGACTTAAAGTTGAACTTGGAGGGAGCCTCCCATGTATAAATGTTAAATTGAATAAACTGGTTTAGTACTGTATAATTCAAGGGTTTTCTGAGCACCTAGGAATATGCATACTTAGGAAAGTGTTTTGCCAGAAGTATTACTTTATCTTTGAAACCAAACATAATAAAAGCTGCCCTGCAGATCTGATTCCCTCATGTGTAGTATATATTGACAACAAGTACCAATAGAGTGAGTTTACCAATTATAGTCAGGTCCGTGTATTCGGATAATAATACTGATAAATCCCATGTTATTCTAACTAAAGTTGAACTTGGCATTGATTGATGTACTGGAAACAACACTCCTGATATTTCATACAAACATATTTAGGTGTCTAAAGAAGGGTCTGTAGAATTTAGGTCAACTGCACTTATTCCTGAAAGGTATTTCTGAATGGAAAGTAAAAATAAAACCATGTTTTATAATCCACTCAAATTGGGTTGATTAAAATAGGATTAAACATAAAACTTCATGCACACACGCACATACACACAGAGTTTTACTTAGGATGAAATTAATGTCAATGAAATCTTTCTGATCTTGTCTAAGGGTTTTGTATTTACTCTGACAAGCATGTCCTTTTAGGTGCCAGTTCAGAAAGGTACTTGAGCATGTTCTTAACTCGTAAGATATACGTAGCCTCATTGATGTCACAGGGACTAGTCATAGCTTAAAATTCAACATGTGCTTAACTACCATACTGAAGCAGGTCTTAATTAGGAAATTAGAAAGGGCATGAAGGAAGAAATCTGGCCTGGAGTCTTGTAAGTGGACCATTGCTTTAAGAGTAGCACAGTGATATCTATAGCCAACGTGTTTCCCTTCTAAAGCGTCTTTTTCAATTTCTTATAATTTTCTCAAACGTCTACCTTGTGTGTGGAACTTTTCCAGTCCTGTTCTCTCAGTGCTAATCTTTGTTGGGAAAGTTTAATCAAAAATGTTTGTCATTTTGGAATAAAACGAGAGTGGAAAATAAGTCTTTTATAATTAGAACATTTGTTTGCACCATTCATCTCTTTTAAACACCTCTAGAACCTTATTGCTGTAGGGTTACGGTGACCAGATAGCAACTGTGAAAAAATGGGACAGGGGATGGGAGGTAACAGGTGCCTATATAAGAAAAAGTCCCAAAAAATGGGACTGTCCCTATAAAAACAGGACACCTGGTCACCCTATGTAGGGTGGAATCCTGAAATTTGGCAAGGACATGTGCCGTTAGGGCCAATCTAGCAAACATTCACATACATGAGTAGTCCTATTAATTTTTCAAAGGAAATGGCTGCATGCTGGGTGCTTTCTAAACAAGTCAGAAAACAACAAATGCTAAGATCTGAGATATCTTACAACCAATAATCATGACTTTATAGAGTAGGTCTTTTCCTCAGATCCCAATGGGACGGTGGGAGGGCTCTCAGCAGCCCAGGAAAAAAACAGTTGCTCACTGGAGTCTGTTTCAGAATTTGTTATTTGCACACACACAAACTCATGAAGTAATACCAAAGGAAAGGATTCCCTTGACCCTTGCCTCTAACAGCCCCAGAAAGAGGATATACCCCTACCTTCAATTCCCTGCTGAGCCATGTGACAGGCAGGTACCCCTTCCCTTAACCCTTTCCTGGCTGTTTCACCCTGTTAAGAGATGGTACAGAGAACAGTATGGTGTGGTGGGGTCACCTATCGGTTTAAGATAAGCTTATAAGGGCAGAACTTCTTGAGTTTCTCTCATCTATGAATTTAATTCTGCTCTGAGGCTGGTAAACACATAGTCTGTGACTGGGCTTTGTTAATGCTGAGTTTGCATGTATTTTATTTGTTTTCCCTTGCAGTCTTAGTAGCACAGCATGAATTATTTAAAAGGAAAATGGAGATGGTTCTTATATTTCAGTTTGGGATTCACAAACTCAGCATGTGAAAAAATGTGGTCAACACAAACAAATATAGCTGCCATGGAGTATATAAGTGGCTAGCCAACCAATTTGTACTTGGAAAATGTATTTTGTGCTGTGAGTACCCAGGTGAGATTCAACAATGCTTTGGTGACATATTTACAAAAGTGAGGAGTGGTCTAACTCTGTGAATCTTGTTTAAGTTTATGAAGTATTATCATTACTATTGTTACAGTCTGTGTTCAATATCATATAGATCATACAAATCAGTAATGACCTGTGTTTATTGCTGGATTGTGGTGGGAAATAGATCTGCTTCTTTGCTCCCATATAACATTTTTGGTTCGGGGTGGGGGGGTGTTCAAAGAACATGCACCAATAACCATATTAGCCTGAGCTTCCCTGGTTCCATTTTCCCAGACTAAAATGAATCTCTCAAAACCGTAAAAGTTCCATAGCAATACAAACAGTTGGCATTAAATTAATGTTTTAAGTAGATGTTTTCTTTCTTAAGTTAAATATAAGTATCTTAAGTATATTTAAAATACATCTAGTTTTATACCATGTACATTTTACAAGAATTAACCAGACACATACAAGTCACCTGCATTTCATATATATGTTGTAGGTACAACATTTATTTAAAACAATTTTTTCACAAGGCAAATTTACATTACTTGTCTGGGAAATTGTCAGCATCTAAAACAGCATCTTGCTGTTTTCCAGCTACCATACAGAGAGGACTTGGTTGAAAATGTTGTTACTCTGGTGATGAGTCGAATTAATTATTTATTTACATTACTAAAGCTATAGTTTTGTCTTCCAAAGTGGGAGAGAGGGGCATTCAAGGAGTAAGACTCATTGTCAAGGAATGCAGACTGGTTGCTCCTGCATTCTTTATGGATAAAAGCCACTATACTGAAAACGTCTGAGAGGGGCAATGGGAATATTGGATATGCCGGGAATACAGACTCTGGGCCTATGGTCAGGATAACAACATAAAGTATTCTTTGAAACTGCTGGTAGAAGCAAGAGGGATGGAAGGGAGAATCACCACATAGAAATCCTTTCACTTGCTTTAACTTTATTGTAGTTTTACCATCATATTTTTCTTTTCTTCTCGATTCTTAGAAAAGAGTTAACAATATTTGATCACAGCTGTGAAAAATAATTTGATTTCAGCTGTCTATATGCAAAAGAAAAGCCCTCCAGCTATATAGCCTGGCTATGCAACATTCCACTTTGTAGCAATGTATCATCCTTGTTGTTGGTTTTAAAGGTAGCAATTCAAATTTGACAAATCCTGAACTCTGACTTGTTGAACATTGGGCCTTTCATGAACAAAAAATTAAATACCTGAACAATCTTGACGTCCCAGAGCCCCACTCAGGGCCGTTCCAGGGTTTTTGCTGCCCCAAGCAGTGAAAAAGAAAGTCGCGATCAGCTCTACTGCCACCGCTTCAGTCTTCAGCGGCAATTCGGCGGCTGGTCCTTCGCTCCAAGAGGGAGTGAGGGACCTGCCGCCGAAGAGCCAGATGTGCTGCCCCTCACTGTTGGCCGCCCCAAGCAGCTGCTTGCTGGGCTGCTGCCTGGAGCTGGCCCTGGACCAACTATGAAAATAATTGTGCAATATGTCAATCTGCTTGTAAAGTAATTTTATCCAGACTGTGTTGTGTCTGGAGGGGATTCCAAAAATTAAGAGGACTCTGTGCAATGTACAGATTTATTATTATTAATTATTTTGGGATACTCTTCACTGTAGGTGTTGGGTACTGTGGTGGGGCAACAACTCACCGGTGCAGCGCCTCCTGCTGGTCATCCAGGGAATTAGATTTTCCAGCCTTGGAGCACCCTCTGCCAGCCTGTATCCGGTGTGCCTCAGGCCTCTCCCGGACCCCGGTGCCCCTTTATCTTGGGTGCTGCCTCCTGGCAGTACCCCCACTCTCTGGGTCTCCTCTCTCAGGGGAATCCCCAACCCTCTATCCCCATCTTGCCTTGGTGGCTACTGCCAGTCATCATCTAGCCCCCACTCACTGGAGCAGACTGCAATCTGTAAACCACTAATCATCAGCAAGGGGATTAGGACCTGCTGCCTTTGCCTACCCTGGGCTGCACCTCTGCAACCCCAGTACCCTTCCTGGCCTTCAGCAAGGCCTGCATCCTGGGAGTTTTCCAGGCTGGAGTTCCTCTGGCCTTCCCCCAGCCCTGCTCCACTCCAGGTACCCTCCTCAGCTCCCAAGCAGTGCAGTCCTTCTCTCTCCAGCAAGAGACTGACTCTGCCTGAGCACCTGGCTAGCAGCCCTTCTATAGGGCTTGCTGTGGCCTGATTGGGGCATGGCCCCAGCTGTGGCTGCCTTCCCCATCAGTCTTTTCTTCTCAGCTTTCAGCCCCAGCCCTCTCCAAGGGCTGGCTTTTAACTCTTTCAGAGGAGCCGGGTTACTGCCCCGCTACAGTACTTTTTCCATAGTTATGAAGCACATGAATTACTCATCAAGAGGTTATGACCCTCCTTCTCCCCTCCCTCTTTTCTCATTCAAAATGATGTTCCTAAAAGGGTGAGGGCAGACGAGTTCCACACCACCAGTCAGAAGAAAAAAAAAAAACCTGTACCAAGAGATGCCTTGAAAGTGACAGCACTTGAGCTCAGCCTGCTACCTGAATTCCACCAGAATTAAGATGTTCCACTGCAAACACCCTGCCCCAAATCTCAGAAAAGACAGCCTGGGATACAAGAGCCAAAAAGATGCATACTAATGGAAGCCACCAAATTGAATTAGTGTGAAAGGTGGCCTCATTCCATTTAGGATTTTGCCAATAAGAACCAGGATGCAGAATCGTACCTGGAACATAAGTGCTACTGTGATGTACTCTTGTTAAAAGGTGGGTTACTGTCTACTGAACCATCTTCGGTCTCTGGATGGCCTTGAGAGTCATCCCCAGATAAAATGCATTTCAAAAGTCTGTGCTGGCAATAATCCTCATGGAAACCCTGGGCTAAGTTTCTTGATTAGCCAAAGATGGAATTGGGCATTTCCACTACTATTCAGGAGGCCAAGAAGCAGGGATGAGTCCAGCAGCATCCCAAGGTGGTGCCACATCTTTGTAACCAGAGAACAAATGCCCTCAGTTAAGGACAAAGCCATCTTTAATTCCTTCAAGTGCTTCCCTCAGCCAATTAACAACTTCACCATCACATCTGAATAAATCTTAGTTCAGTGCTTCTCATCCAGATTCCTATTTCATCCAGACAACGGGACAGCAATGAGACTCCAAACAGGAGATATAGCGCTGGATGTCATATTGATGGCACTGCACCCCAAAGCATCTCCCATGTATATGGAACAAAAGGTGTGACAAGATTACTTAAGAGATGAGTTTACACTGGACCCTTGTGATCCACAGACAACTCTCCACCAGGAGAGCCTCCTGCTTGCCAAGGAGCCATGCAAATCCTGTCTTGGCTGGAAATGCATCCATAAGACTGTTTAAAGATTTTAAAGAGAGATGTTTTTCATCAGCCTAACAGTGTCATTACTACTACTACATTTCCTCAGCACCACTTCACTAACTTGAGACATCATGAGCATTTTGTTTAAAAATATATATTTCATGTTTAAAACCCATTAAGTTATGCTTATGTAAACGGTTGTGCTGTAATAACAATAACAATGGCTGCTCTCCTTTTGGCTTTAAGCGCTTAACTTTTCTAGCTGCTTCTTAGTAGGCCTGTAAAATCACATCCCCCCATGGAGCAAGAGTGAAAGCCTAGTGCATTACCAGCTTTGTGGTAATCATACAAGAGAGTCATAATAAAGGCTGTCACCTCAGTTGGCAGCCAGATAAAATAGACCGTATTACCAACCTAACAAGAAGAGAAGCAGAAACAGTTTTCTAGCTGCTGTATGATAGAAGAAAAGAAGACCTTATATGCTGTTTATTTTTTAAGAGACATCACCTCAAATTGGTAGTCCAGGAAACATTTGATGGTAATCTGTGGTGAGCTGTCTGGTCACAGGATGCTGGCTCTCTTCCTCGTTTCCAGTTGTTGAATTGTATTAAAAGATAGTTTAACAGTCATTACATTATTTTACTTTTCCATGTCAGTAATTGCTTAATTGACACAAAACTGTTATATGATTGCAAATGGGAGAGGAAGTGGCCGTAAACAATCTCTATATTATTATTCTTTTGGAAATCAGCTAGTGAAAGAATCCTCCATTATTATGTTATGCTTTGAACAGACAAAAAATAGCCTTTGTTTGTAAGATGCAGCACAATCAGTTTGTTATACTCAGTTACACTGGATAAATCTACACCTAATGAATGTGTATTATGAATCCCTTTTAAATGATGAGAGAGAGAAAGAAATGTACTGATCATTGCTGCTACATATATCCACAGTACAACATAGGAATACACCTCAACTGCTAATCCAGGTAACAGATATGTCAACACTGAACTTCCTTTATTCCATTGGAAGGAAAATGCTTTAAAAAATGCTACCCTGTTCCACAACAGTGCAGAAGATTCTGCAGAGGCCAGCCCAGCGGTGAAGTGTTTAAAGAAATAAACAACTGCTTTGGTGATGTAATAGTTATCAGACTTGTTTAAAGAATTAAGCTACTACATTCTTAATCTGTGCACTAATTCTGTCAGTCACAGGAATGTGGTCTAGAATGGCCCTCAAAGGTAATCAATTCTGCAGGTGTCAAAGCACAGGTTGTCCCATCCACAGTGGCAGCTAATGTTCTAAGCATGGGGTTGGGATCAAGAAACTCCTGAGCTCTAATCTCAGCTCTGACATGGATGAGCTGTCAGCATTCTGACATGTTGGCTTTTATGCCAAAACATGAAAATTGCTGTTTAGCTGAAAAGATGTAATGAGACTCTATGGCTTTTCAGTCTTTTTTGTCCATAGACCATTGGTTATAATGTACTGTCGGGGGGCAGCACCCCAGATAATGGGGCACTGGAGTCCAGGGAGGGACACGGGGAGGGGGCAAAGCGGTGGTGGGACACCGGCCTGCAGAGGGTGCTCCGGAGGCTAGAAATGCTAATTCCCGGAGATGACCAGCAGGAGGCACCGCAGGGGTGAGTCCTGCATCGCCACGTCATCTCATTTGAGTAGAGCGAGCTGAGGACTTGATATGAATCCAGATCCAGTGATTAGTTTGAATTTTTCTGTGGTGTATGTTTAGATTTGTGTTGATATTTTTGGACAGAATAAAGGGACATTTCAGATTCTGAGCAATATTAGAATAATTTTTAAAGAAAATATTTGTATCAGAAATATTTGGATGTTTTTAATAGAAAATAGTTATCTACACTTCCTGGAGTGTTTTGAAAATTGTAATCATGAATTCCTGCAGTCTGCTTCAAAATTGCTCCATCTTCCTATTACTTTTGACTTTGACCAAAAAATTGACTTTTATCAATGTTGGAAATTTGGGCTTCAATTCTGCAACTGCATGTGATTCTACTGGGGTTTAGCCTGGTAGCAGGGGTCTGGCTAATTGCAGAAACAGGGTTTAAGAAAAGAGACAAGCAAAGGGGTGAAAGAAGATCAGAAAAAAATTTACCCTCTGTGTACATTTTCAAAAATGAGTTTTCTGAAGTGGAAGTATTTTTTTCCAACTGGTTTGCCTTTTAATGATAAAGTACTTAAAGGCCTATAATGATGCTATATGCTTTGCAATGTGAGAAACTATGAAGAGTATTTGTCTTATTTTCATTAAAAACAAACAAACTATATCTGCTTTTTAATTCGTCTCTAACTCTCAACACCAGCTTCATCACACCATTCTGATACGTAATGATTAGCGAGAGTGAACTGAGAGCAATGCCACAGGCAGCCTCTTGCTTGTATTACAGACCAAGCATCTTACCTATGAGGTCTCCACTGAAATGGCATTGTTGAGTCTGTTCTTGGCCCTGAAGGTCTGGCTTTCATACCAGTTCTATATGCTATGCCATGGGTGTGTGCAGAGGGAGAGAAGCTGTGTTGCTGACCAAGACTTAAGGCCATGTTGAATCATGTGGGCTGGACATGTGACCTTGGGATCAAGGACTCTTATTTTCATGTGTTTTAGCAATCCAAACAGCAGAGGCTTTAGTTCAGGTTCTTTTATTTTAATCCAAGCAAGTTTTATGCTTAAAAAAAAATAAAAATGTGTAGCAGCCAGCCACAACAGCTTATGAAAAATCCTAACCATCTGTTAAGTTTCTAACTAAAACACCCTTAGATTAAAAAACTACAAGCAATGTAGAAAAATAGTTTTTAACCTATGTGGTTTGCTAATCTATGTGTATGGTTGAATAACCATAGCTCTTATTTTTCCTTGAGAACCTGAAATAACAGACATCACAAAAACAAACAAACAAAAAAACCTTTGTCTTCTGTTTAAAGTTAACCTGTCTTGAATCAGTTTTCATGTAAGGATGTGTTATCATTGAACTTCATGCCATTTTAAAAAATGTACAGTATGAGATCTCCCAGTTTGCTGGAGTCGCAACTTAATTCTATCCAGATGGTATATGTAATAATAAACTGGCAGCATTCCGGTTGTATGTTGTTAATATTGATACAAAATCAATCTTCCCAGTACTTTTTTAATACCAGTAAATATGCCCTAATCTCTTTTCATTTTTTCAGATCACAGAGTCTGGTGCTTGAACACTGTGTGTGTGTTCACTTTTTTTTATTTTTCAAACATATATATCCTGAAGCACAGAATATGGGCATGTATTTGGGTTTTTTTTCTTACTACTTTTTGTCCATTAAGCAAATAAAACAATTACCAAAATCTCCTCACCAGGGTTTAAAGTGTGATTCTGTTTAGAAAAAGTGACTATAAAATAGCATCATGTTGTTCTATATTTACTGTGTCTCAGGGTCCTTATCAGATGTGCTTGGATTACATGTAATATCCAGTCCTGAAAGCTCAGTCTAGATTTTTGAGAGTCAAACAGTGGGTTTTTTCCGGTTTGTGCATCACTCACCACGAATAATTAGTAGTCCAAATTCTGCCCTTTGTTAAAAATTGTGCAGTCCTATTCTTTGGTGCTTGCCATTGTTTTCACTTTTTTGTTCCCTTTAGATTATCACTGCTGTGCATCAAGTCACCTGCCAACTGTGTTCTATAGCGACTTGTGCTTGAGCCAATTTGCTGCCAAAACTGAGTTTAATCGAAAACCTTTGATCAATACTTTGTATATTTCAGTGGCCCATATGAAAATTGTGCAGCATGAAATGAAAGTGCCAGAAGGAAGATGAATATTGTAAAGTGTCACTTAGAGCAATACCATATGAACACACAGCAATAACGTACTGCTCAACAGTATTAAAGACAGTCTGAAATAGTTCAAAAGTGCTGGCAAGCTTCAACACAAACTGCCTGCCTGCTTTGAGATAGGTTTGGTATTTTCTGCTGTAGTTGGCATCAGCTAGACTGGCAGTTGGCCTAAAATGCTCAGCGCAACAAAGAGGCTTTTTTAAAGGCAGTCCTTGCCTTGGACTCCTACACATTCTATCATGTGGCATCTTTGTGAATTTTCTGACACTACGAACAGCTGTATCAGTTTATCTCTGTGGGAGAGGCAATCATGCCCATAGACTCATCCACAGCTTCTTAAAAGATGAGGGCGTGATTCTGCCCTTTTAAAAATATTGGTTTAAATCTGGAGTAGTTCCATAGCAGTCAATGGAATCATAATACCCGTAAGTGTGGAGTCTAGTGAATTTTTTAGGTAAAAAAACAAAATTCTGAAAAACATCAATTTCATTTTGACATTTTACAAATAAAGTTTCAACTTTTTTATTCAAAATGGCTTTTTGTTTTGAAATTTTTAATTTTATTGTAAACTTTTTACAAAGAAAAAATTGAAATACAAATGTAAAATTTTGTTTCAGGTTGGGTGAATATTTTGTTTGACTCTAAACTCATTTTTTTTTACTGCCAGTGAACTGAAAAAATAATTGTGTACAGCTCTAATTAATGCCTTCTATTAAATAATATTACTTTTAAAAATCTAACATAAAGCTGCATTGGACCAAAGTTAGAATGATTTGTGTTTTCTGTTATTCTTGCTTCCATGTTCCAGCTAGTCAAATTGACTGACTACCTTAGAAATAGATATCATTTAAATACAACAAACTTCATTGACAGACAACAAATTAACTACACTTAATATTAAGAAAAATACATATTAGGGATAGATGATTCACATTGATGAAATAAGCATTAATTCAAACCTTTTCCTAAAATGTAAACCAAATGTAATATGAAAAATGTTTGGTTAAATTTCCCCAGTTTTATTTTTAAGCACCTCTCTGTGGCCTCAGTTTGTCTGGGACCACACATGAGAAACCAGAAATCTCATGAAACAGTCTGTTCTTGTGAATTTTCCAAACTGATTTCTAGACTAAGTTTATATATTTGAACTGTTGATTACTTATTTGAGAAGGTTCAGTTTTTTATTCTTTTCAGGTTTGCTCATCATGGTGGGTGAGTGCCAAAACGTTTGCAGTTTCAGATAAGCCCTGGAAAAACTTGGCCAAAACTATCTGATCTTTCTCAAAGTTGTCTTTCGCTTTATGGCCATCTTTCAGGGTAAGTACAATTCCAAAGTAATTCCCCCTCCATGATCCACCAAGGTTATCCACTTTAGGCTCCTGTCTCTTAGCTATCACCTCTCTTGGGCAAAGGCTCATGTCTCACTCCCTCCTGACTGGGGTTTAAGGCTGCACAGCTCCTTGGATTACACTGTGACATCCCCAGCAAGCCAGACTGTTTAACCAGGCCACTGTCTACACTTTACTTATTCTCCCAAGGCTATGACTAGTGTATTGGTTGCAGTTGTAAGTTACCACATAGTTCCTTCCAAGCTTTATTCTTAAAGTAAAAGCATTTAAGAGAATACATATTAAAAAGAGCCTACATGCATACAAACACCTTACTAGCAGTCACCCATGAGTCTTATGGGGCCCTAGTAGGTCAAGATGTCCAAACCTTCCCTAAGGATGGGGGACCTCCCTGGGACAGCGGGTCCTGTCCATGTGCTGGATAAGAAAGAAGGCCTTGAGTCAGTTTAAACTTAGGCTATTTATCCAAAATTCCTCTCTTTCTCTGTTGGTCTTTGGAGAATCTAGTTTGAACTAGTATATGTGAGCATCTGCAGGAGGTGGTCCCTCTCTGGGCAGGGTTGCAACCTGGCTGATTTTTCTGAATCACCACCCACTGTTTTTACTTCCTGGAGGAGCTGTGGTAGCACCCACTTCTCCCCATGCAGTAAAACACAATCATACAGAAAACATTCATTTAAAACAATGAATCCCAAAAATACTGCATGGGGTTACAATATATGCACATCTGTCTCCCAGACAGGTTACATACAATCCTGGACCACAATAATTTATAAACTTAATGAAGGATATTGCAAGAAATTGTCATATCTGTCACAATGAAATTGTTTGGTTACCATCATTGGCTCTGGTACTTACTGGTTCAGAATTGTCCAAGAATGCACTGCCTATGTTAGTGTGAAGGAAACTCTGGAGTTCATAAGGTTTGATGGTAGCAGAGGCCCCTTCACATGCCCCTCCACCTGCTGAGAGCCAACATACATGTTGGTTTGAAACGTGACATGGTTCTTAAAATTTTCGAAACTAGTTCCCTCATCTCTTAAGTAAGTACTGCATGAGTGTGTATAGATATGATTTAGACTTACATAGGTTTAAATATTAACTGCTCTGTATTTTACATTCTGTCAAACTGTCAATATATCCTTATAACAGCATAGTTAAACTGAAAACTCTGAATGTTTAAAAACATTTAAAAAATGTTTATTCAAAAGGCCACAGATTTTTATTACCAAAGAGAAAAATTGTAGAAGATAAAGTCCAGTAATCTTTTTATTCAACAAAATATAAAAATTTATGTGCAAATCCTGCCCCCTCCTCTGGAGCTGGGGTGGTCCAAATGTGGCAGAATCACTTGGGTTGTCCTGTGTGCATGGAGAAGGATTTGGGGAGATAAGACCTGATCCTACACCTAATCAAGTCAATGGGAGCAGGATCAAGCCCCTACTACTAGGGGCCACCCCCTATGGAAGTTGCAGAGATCTGCATTTCCCATGTAATGAGGTTTGTGGGGGCAGTACTGTGTAATGTTTTTGACCCTGTGTAATATTTTGATTGTGTGGGTATTTAGGCAGAAGCTTTGCTATGAAGAAATTATTCAGTTAAAGAGACTCTCAAAGTGAAATATACTTATCTCCTAGAACTGGAAGGGACCTTGAAAGGTCATTGAGTCCAGCCCCCTGCCTTCACTAACAGGACCAAGTACTGATTTTTGCCCCAGATCCCTAAGTGGCCCCCTCAAGGATTGAACTCACAACGCTGGGTTTAGTAGGCCAATGCTCAAACGACTGAGCTATCCCTCACCCCATAAAAGGATCAATCCCCAACTAAATCCCCAAATGGCCCCCTCAAGGGTTGAACTCACAACCCTGGGTTTTAGCAGGCCAATGCTCAAGCCACTGAGCTATCTCTCCCCCCCTCCCTCTATTTATAATATTTATATATTTTACATCAACAAACTTTACTTGTGTAATGCCACAGAAGCTAAAGAACTGTTTCAAATCTAACAACTAGTATTTCTCCAAGATCTAACTGCCTATGCACTTATTTAAACAGAACTTACAATGTCTGCTGTAGTGTTTGGTTACTCCCATTAGCTTCATAGACTGGTCAATCCACTACTTCATATTTCCTAGCCCTTGGAGTAGGGGCATAGCTGCTCAGACACCACAGTGCCTATATACCAGGGGTGCTTGAAATACCATGATGATAGACCTAAGATAAAATCTAAAGGGATAGAAAGAGCCTTAGGAACTGCCAGGGGGATCACAATAGAGGGGAAGATACACTCACTTGCTAGTCCTTTGGAATTTACTTTACTCAGCTGCTCAGATTCAGCATGGGGAAATGTGTTTAGAAAACAAATATATGTTTATATATTTTACATCAAAAAATTCAGCCTTGAAAAAAGTCTTTTTTAAAAGGCTGGTGATTTTTCTTTTTACAGTGTGTAATAAGTAAAGGAATAATATATTCAGTCATGAGAGGAATATGTTGTATGTATTTTTTTATTCATTTCTTTTGACTGCACAAAATGTTTGTGTTAATTCCTCATGACATTCACAATGGCCAGATAAAATCATGAATAAGGACAAAGACTGAAACTGGAATGTATAATACCACAGGGATCTGTGTTAGATCCAGTGTTATTTAACATCTTCATTAATTCTCTTCAGGAGGGAGTAAATAGCATTTCTAATGAAATCTGTAGATGATTCTAAATTGAGAAGACTTGTGTGAACTCCAGTCAAGACAGAGAAATAACACAAAGGGACCCAGAGAAATTAGAAATATGGGCAGCATGTAACAAAATAAGATTCAACTTAGGAAAAATGCATTATGGAAATATTATCAAATTTGATAGTCAATGGGACAGCCCAGAAAGGGGTAGATGACAGTAAATTAGACATGAGTTTACAGTAAGATATGACAGCAAAGAAGTGAAGCTCAGGTCTGTGCACACAAGGTTATTATGTCATGCAGTCCCTCTCCATATAAATACTGCAAAGAGTCCTGTGGCACCTTATAGACTAACAGACATATTGGAGCATGAGCTTTCGTGGGTGAATACCCACTTCGTCGGATGCATCCAAGGAAGTATTCACCCACGAAAGCTCATGCTCCAATACGTCTGTTAGTCTATGAGGTGCCACAGGACTCTTTGCTGCTTTTACAGATCCAGACTAACACGGCTACCCTTCTGATACATATAAATACTGTTATCTATAGGATTGGTGTGGCCATGCCAAGAATATTACATTCACTTTTGGCTATTTGGAGACCAGGAATATATTGACTAGTTGGAGAATATTCATAGGAGTGCTTCTGGAATTATCAGGGGCTGAAGGGATTGATTTATAAACAAAGTTTTAGGTATCTGTACTTCAATCTGTAATATGGGCAGACCATATTAATGTTGCATATTTGAGCACTTAAAAATTAGAAAAAACAAGAATTATGGTTACCTTCAATTTTTTTTTCTACAGGACTCCTTCCTGAGAATATTGTCCCTGCTCCAAGCATGGGGCATGAGAATGTTTCAAAGCAAAGGTTGCCAGAATTTTTTAAACTAGGTAAAATACTGCATTTTTCTTTAGCCTTGTTCTCAGAAATGGCTAAACAATTTTGGCCAAAATTTTCCAAAATAACTCAGCCTGAGACCTCCACCATGGAAAATTTCAGCCCAAATAGTTTGGCAAAGTTGTAAGCAACTGAAAGCAGGGTCTTATAATGGGAAATGTTGGGCTACCTTCATAATAGGTGGTGCTACCAGCCGTCCCTATAATTTGAAGGATAACACCAAGAATGGAGAGGAATTAGCCTGGTATGCTGAGGAATAACTAGAAGTGATAAGATTAATTACGAGAGGCAACATTACCCTGAACAGTAAGAAAAAAAATCCTCTAAGGTAGAGCTATTGGAATTTAGATTAGTCTCCCAGGGGAATAAATGTATCACATGGGATCTTTTAATCTGAAGTGAACAAAACACAACCCTGCATCAATATAAAGATGGATTGGTGATTTAATGGGTATTTTTTATTCTTTTCAATAGCTGTATGAAAAAATAAAATATATTTAATAGAAAATGTTTACATGTAATTTTTCTTGCTTCCTGCTGGTGAAATCCTGGCCTCATTGAAGCTAATGGGAGTTTTGCCAATGGTTTCAGCATGACATGAATTTGACCCAGTGTATGCCAAATTTAGTCTTTGATAACTATGGCCTAGATGTGCTTTTACTAGAATCCCCATATATAGGATAGTGCAGTGAAGGAACTGTGCCTCAGAAAGAGACATAATTCTCTACCTGGTCTGTCTCCTTTTGCTCCTGAAGAGAAACAATCTGCTTCTATCAGGATCAGATTACTTCCTCTCTGCTCGGATCTGTATGGCTCCATCCATTCCCAACCCATTCTCTGCCTACTTGCCCTGAATAGGGAGTAGTGGGTTCTCAGCACCTGTGTCCCCAGACCAAAGATTTAAATAGCCCATGCAGAAGCATGAAGGTGAGGTGGAATGGAGGATTCTTACTCTCCTTTATGATCCTCTGCATTGCCCAAGATACAAGTTAGAGCTTTTAATGCAACTAATAGCTCCTCTTTACACTGCTATTCCCAAAGGAGTTGATCACAACCTAGCTTGTACTTACGGTTGTCCACTTCACTGATTTGTGAATAATAATAGTATCTTCTGAGGAGGGATTGTGTTTAGTCCATCTAATTGCCTATGTGACTCCTCAGCATGGGAACCTCATCTGTAGTGCAGCTCCCCTTCTTCCCAGTGTGTGTGCTAAGAACTCATGTTTTTCCTCACAAAAAATGTGTGGGGAAACTGCTACAGTATTTTCCACTTTCCCCAATGGAAACCCTTTTGAGCTTTAGGCGTGCTCTTTCTTTTCCAGCTGCCACCACCACACATCTGTGCAGCCCCGTTATCTAGTGCTAATGTATACTCATTAGGCATGTTTATTAGGTGAGAACAAAAGTGGTTGCAGTTGCCAACAGTGCTCAATTCTGAAGCATTCCTTCAGGAACTCCTTTGACTCTTCATCCAAACATTGATGCCTCAGGATCTGTACAATCCAATACCAACCTTGCAGCTTCTAACCAGGAAAGAGGAAGCTGTGTACTTCATGTGTCTGAGCTACTTTTGCAATGTGAGTCCCCAGATACAAAGTGTCAGTTCAAATGAGTAGTCAGACTATTTCTAAAAATAATATATGAAATTCTCCTTTGTAACTGAGATGTAAAAATGGTATCCCCCTAGTAAATTTGACAGCTTCAATTATTTTGCAATGCTGGATTTTGCTTTCTGATCTCTCCTAAAAACAAGGGCAGGTTTATAAACAAAGTTAATAATAATACTTAAAATCCCTTGTACCTAACCCTTACCAAATAAAAATACAAACCAAATGGTAGCTTTGTACTCAAAGTTCTGTAGCCATATTTAATTTAGCCATGAGATGAGGGTATGGCAGTGTAAAGCTTCTACCTTCATGCTTCACAGGGATGGGGTTGAAGGGACCAGCACACCCCAGAACATGACTGGGAAGAAGCATGGTCTCAGGTCTACTGGACTCAGAAGACTTGCTGAACCATTTTTCTTAAATCTGGCCTTTCATCTAAGTACAATAGGCCTGATTCACATCACCAATGGCAACCAGGGCTGGAGTGTGGGGAACAGTAGCACAAGCTGCCTAAAAACTCCTCTTTACCATCTGGGTCTGCTGGTGAGGGGGTGGGGCCAAGACATCTGGGTGTTACTCTTGATTCACTGCTCGATCTCCTTGGCAACCCACTTGGTGTGCTTGATCCCCTTGACAACCTCCAATAGCTGCTTCTCTGTGATAAAATACTTCACTGAGGATGGCAGTCATATCGGGAGTGAATGCCTTCACTGTTGCAGTTACCCCTGGGGATGCATTGGGTGCATATTGCATGCATATACACAAGCACACAGAAAAACAGTCTATTCAAGGAAAAATAATGACTTATTTAAAATATCTAGTTATCAGCTCTTTTGAAAAATAAGTAGCTGAGTTTAAAGTATATGTTAATGTGACTCCACAGTGGTTATGTACATCACTGGTCTAAAAATTATATATGAAGACTTTCAAACAACTCTAAGTTCTGGCTGAGACTGTTTGTTGACAGCACTTACAATCAGGGCATGGCCAGATTAAGGCATAAATACAGTAGACTTATGCCTATCACATTAGCTCTTGGAGTCATGTGATTAAAACAGGATCTCAGCTTTCATGTAAAAGAACCTAAATGACTAACTCTCAGGGTTATGAAGAAAAGCTTGAAAACATCGGAGGCTTATGTCACAGTGTGTTTAGGGGCACAGGTTGCCCTAATCTGGTCCAGAATTGAGGCCCAGTTTTCAAAAGGGCTCAGCTCCCATTTAGGCACCAAAATAAATGGCCATCATGGCTTTGCATGTTGTATGCTGGACATTTTTGAAAGCCTGGCTGTTAGTAAGCTGCTTAAATGGGAGCTTAGCTCTTTTTTAGAAATCTGGCCCTGAGCTCTTTTGAAAATCTTGCTCATAGAGCAACAGGAAATTCTTGTTACATCTTGCAATCTGAGATTTAAAAAAATATTAAAATTATGTAAAATATTTAGCAAAAACTCTAGAATCAGTCCTTCATTTATCAGTTTTTGAAAGGGATTGACTCTTAATTATATAATGTTTATCTAGAAATGTTGTAGACAAAAGTGTTTATACGTCGAATGGATTTATTGGTGTAATATTCATAGCCTCATTTAACAATCTCTCATGACTGACTGTTAATGTAGTAAAGCAATAAGATATAAAGCTATTGTAAACAGTGAATATTAAAATGAAATACAGTGCAGATTCAAAGAATGGAACAAAAAATATACTTGGGGAAAATGGGCTTGTCAGAAACCCACATAACCCAGGAGGTTGGATGGCACTTATTACAAAAAAAACAAAGTGTATTGGTATAAATGGAGGTGGAATAGAAATCTAAATTTTTGATTTCTTGCATTTGCTACAATCTTGGGCTAATCCAAACCCCTTTGAAGTTAATAGGAATCTTTCCACTGACTTCATTGGGTTTTGGATCAGCTGTTAGGCTTCAGTCTTGCAAACACCTATGCAAGTGCCATACATAACATTATCCATGTGAGTAAAGTTATGCATATTAGTATTGGTTGAATCAGAGGCTAAATGTTTTTCAAGGAAAAAAATATCGATAAAATCTTTTGTAGAGAAGCTTTGCAACATTGTCTGGAATGTTTACTAGTCCAGTCAAAAACATCTATTTACCTATCCTTCCTACAATGTATTAATAATGACAAAAACACAATACTTTTACTCATCCATTAAAAAAAGTTACTAACCAGGGTGAATTTTGCAATGCTGATTTAGGGGAAAACATATACTGGTATTCAGGCTCATGTAAATATTTAGGGCTATCTTTTCTGCAGTAAATAAATATGAATGTCTAGGTCTGAAAACTGACACTGCCCCTCTAGTCCTTTCTCATGGAAAGCTCTGCATTGATTTCAATGAGGAGATTTTACCCATGTATGGGCAAATGGACCGGTCACAATATATTTACTCAATGATGCCAGTTGAGTAAAGTTAAATTTTGACATTTGACAGTGGAGCTAATCTGGTCCATCATAGATAAACCAAAAGTCTATGTCACACTGTACATTCTTCAGCTATTCCAAAGCACTTTACAAATCAATTAGATACAGTAGTAAAGTGAAAAAATAAATACCCACTAACAATAGTCTATATGCAACCTTAGACAACAGAACTTTCCTTACTGAAAGAGCGAGTATTGGTCAAGGCAGCAGGGTTATTTCCTACTCTTTTCTAAAAAGTGCCACGAGACCTATAAATTCTATCTGAACAGCTGCCAGAGACAGATGGAACTTGGTTTAATGTGTCTTTTGAAGCAAGACAACTCTTTCCCCCCACTCCAACATTTACTGCAGCATCAGCAGTTTAAATACAAGCCCAAATCCTGTGATAGGTCATGATCTGAGCTGGAAATCTAGCTTGTAAATCAGGTTGTATCTTATGTATTAAGCAGTCATAAAGTGCTGGAACTAGAGTTGCTGGGGGTGCTCCCACACTCCCTGGCTTGAAGTGGTTTCCATTGTATACAGGGTTTACATTTTGGTTCAATGGCGCTCAGCACCCCCGCTATATAAATTGTTCTAATACCCCTGTCTACAGGGCAAGTCCTCTTCCTAGCATCCAGCCCAAGTGACAGGCAGGGTTTGGGAGATCTTTGAATTGAGAAAAGAGGAGGAATTTTCCTGTCCCTGTAGGCTGTAGAGTATAACTAAGTCATATGGCTGGAGTAGACTACATAGCCCTAGTGACCCCCTTTGCAGAGAAAGTCTGGAGCCCTTCAAATCCCCTATAGCCCCTGAATATGGCCACACAAAGAGTCCTTCAGATTTGGTTTTCTTTCCACTCAAAGAGGTATGCACACCCATGTGGTCTCCATAATCTTATCCACCTTATCTCTTTGCGCAGTAGAACTGAACTAGTCCCAATGCCAGAGGGAACTCCATGGGTGAAGGATTTACTGTTAAATCTTCATGCTAAAAATCATAATGAAATTTGAATTAGAAAATGAATTAACATGATTCTGAATGGAGTAGCTTATTTGGTTGAATTGCTTTCCAAAAAATTAATAGGCACTAAAGGTCAAATCTGCAAAACCATTACTTTGTCCTCCTTAAAACTCTCTGCTGCTGTGATGTCTATGAATCATTCAGAGATGACTAGGCTGTTGGTGTGCTGACACTTCTTCTTCTTAAGGTAACCAGGAATTTTCTTGTTACCTTGTCATTTCCCTAATAGATTTGTTTTATGCATTATACATATAACTGTATATAGCTTATAAATTCTATGGAGAAGGGACAGTTTTATTACAGGACCCAGCACAATGAGACCCAAATGCCTGATCCGGGCCGTTAGGTGCTACCAGAATATAAAGAATAATTGTTGCTTTTTAAAAATGCTGGCAGTTTTGAGTTCTATAATTTTATGCAATTTGCCTTTCTTTAGGAAATTAAAATGGTTCAACACTTCTGAAATGATCCCTTGGTATATCAAGAAAAACTTTACATTATTTGTAAACAACAAACGGCAATGGGTCAAGTTCTATCTCCATTTACATTCCAGGTGAGACAAATCCAACAATATCTTGGACAAACCTTATGGAATTAAGTTAAACCTTATTGAATTTAGTATTTTGGGACTATACTGGATTGAAAAAGTGTTTTGGAACTCCACTGTATTGAAAATGGAAATATTTATGGATTATTATAGGATTATATGGAACTTCTTTAGAAGTAAGGATGTGGTTAATGAAATCTATGGAAGACATTAGGGACTTCAAAGACCTTTTAGGACAATATATGTGAAGTGGATTTCCTGGGAAATATTTGGGGAGGTGACCCAGCTCAAATCCATCTTTTGTTTGAAGCTGCACTTTGAGGAGGGATTTATTGTCTGGCTGATTAGATAACCTGTTCACAGTCTCTACAAAGAACCAAACTGGATAAATGAGTGACTCACAGAGTCATAGATTCTTGTTCTCAGCAAAGAGTGTGATGAACTTGAAGCCAAGTGAGACCCATGGGTCAGGTTTTGAAGGACTGATCCTACCAGAGTCCATGTTGGAGGCGGTGATCTCAGGCAAGTTTATTAACGTGTTTAGGTTCTTTTATTGTTTTTAATATGTTTTCTCTGTAGTGCTTTTACTTTAAGAATAAAATACATTTGCTTAGAAGAATTATGCGATAGCTTAACTGTGGGCAGTTATACTGCTATTAGTCTCTGAAGAGAAAGCAAACCGGCCTGTTTTGGCAGTTTGTCTTTTGCTGGGAATACCACAATGAAGGCAGGAAACTATGCAGTTTGGAAATCCAAGAAAGGCCACTGTTAGGGAGCCGGAAGTCTGAGAGTGGGCGCCCTTGCTGAGTCATTAAGGGGAAATACAAGGGGAGTTGCCCTGAACTGTGGCATCATGAAACCCTAATTGAAGCTTGGGCAGTTGCAGAGTGTAATTGAAAGCAGAATTTGACACTGCACATGTTTTTCCTATTTTTAAGGTGATTCTGATACTTGTAATATCTATTAGACATGGGAGTTCTCTAACCAGAGAACAGGTACAACACAGAAACAGCACTGCAAGCTTCCACTCCCTCACAGTGACTCTTGTTTGGAAGGGCCAACTCTAGAAGGGAAAGTCAGACAATCTCAATGCTAAGTCAGACAAGGCCCATCTACGGAGGTTGCCAGCAGGAAGCCAGACGGTTTGTTAGATGTAGTTATGAAATGTTTGGCCTAGATACCATTTACATTCACAGAAGGTTTTGGACTTAGTCTTATCCACTAATAATTAGCACAGATCAATTAATACTGGAGGCCTGCTGGGGTTTTGTGGGGTAAGCAATCTCAAATAAAGTCTTCCTTGAAGTTTGCAGAACCTTCTAGCTGAAGTATGCAATTCTCTCTTGGGAATTCTCACACCTAGGCTGCCTTGGATTGAGGTTCTCTTTCACAGCAATACCCAAAACTATGTAAATATCCCATGATTTACTATGAAAGTTTTGCACAGCTTTATTACAGTCACATATTTAACTATAAAGGCATGAATGCAGGGGAGGCTCTAGACCCCAGCGCGCCAAGCAGGCGCTTGGGGCGGCGGTTTCCCGGGGGGGCGGCATTTGGCTCCGGTGGAGCTCCCGCCGGCATGCCTGCGGCAGGTCCACCGGAGCCCGGGACGAGCGGACCTGCCGCAGGCATGACTGCGGCGGGTCCCGTCTTCCCGCGGCTCCGGTTGAGCTCCCGCAGGCATGACTGCGGCAGGTCCGCTCGTCCCGGGCTCCGGTGGACCTGCCGCAGGCACGTCGGCAGGAGCTCAACCGGAGCCGCGGGAAGAGGGGACCCGCCGCGGGACCGGGGAAGGGCGGCGCAGCGCTCCGCGCTGCTTGGGGCAGCGTGATCTCTAGAGCCGCCCCTGCATGAATGCTACTACTGGAGGACCAAAACCTGCTGGCTGTGTTCCCTATGACCATCATGTAGTCCCACTGACCATTCCTACAAGTAAAGCAAGTAGGATTTGGCTCACAGTACAAAAAAGCACATATGTATGCATTTGTGGTGGGGGAGAAAACTGATTTCTTTTTCAGGGTCAATTAAAGGCAGAACTTCATAAGAAAAAATCCAGATCTTCTCAATCCTGTTACTGAGAGTTAATGTTATCTATTAGGGGAAGAATAATCCTTTGAATAGATTTAATAAATGCATTCAGAATCTTTATTTAATCTTCTGAAATGTGGTCCAGCCTTTCTTGAACGTTCATCTTTTTGGCAGAGAAACAAGATGTTCCTTATGGCTGCCGCACAGACAGATGAAATCCCCCTTGCTTCAGTGTGAGGCTCTGAAGCATATTACAAGAAATAGTAAGGTTGTGAACTGATCCGTTTTTCAGTGTATTATTTATCTGGCAACATAAACAAACATTAACACAATGTGTCCAGTTCACTAAACAAGAGGCAATATATTTTAAATGAGCATTTTGGCTTGGAATTTGATAGTTTTCCAGCAATTCAAGCCTTGATAATAAAAAGCAAATAAATCAAATAAAACCTGCTATGTAAAGTAAGCCATATGTGCAGTTTGGGCAGATTTAATGTGAGTGTTCAGAATGATGATGAGAGCTAGGGGGAAAAATTAGGGAAAGCATGTAAAATGGAAAAACAACATTAATTCTCATCTTATTACAGCTTTATTTCATTGGGGATGTGGAACCTTTCTGGGTGGGTGCAATATTTTAATGCAATGCAAGTCATGTCTGTCTGCAAAAGTTTGAACAAGGAAGGGACTAGGACTCAGTATTAAGTCTTAGTAATGTGCAGAGGTCACAACCTCAGAATGATTTAAAAAAAAAAAGAACCTTTGCAATATCAGTACACTGATTAATCAGACTAGTTTTATCCTCTTGTAGCCAATGGGTCTGATGCTCCCAGCATGAAAAGATTAGAATTAGTGCAAAAATGCATTAGGGAATAGGGAAATCCAGGCTTTCCATGTCAAAAGGTTCAAATGATTTAATGTTCACAAACTGAAGCGGAGAGAAGTGGGCGATTGCTGTTTGCATTTCAGTAGAACACCCAGCCCCCTCCCGCCCCAGGATAAATAAATATTGTTTATTCAAAAATGCCCTGCAGCAGGCACTAGTCTTTTAAGTTGCAGAGCTACATGGCAAAGGGCAGTGGTTCCTCAGGGGCACATTTCAAAGAAATTCAGGATTTATGCACACAAACCTTAATATTTAAAGTGCAGTTATGCTCTGAAAATTACTCTGTTTGAATGGCATTGTGGGGTTTCATATTTATTCTTGTTCTATGTTTTGCATGTCAAATTTGCTCAGCATACAAGTTGGGGGATTTTCCTAACAGCCAGCCCGACAAACTGAACCTGTGATCTGAAGTCAAACTGCCTTCTCTTAGTCTTCTTAACTAGTTCTTAACTAGTAACTAGTAAGAAAGATTCTGTAGTTGGAACTAACTACCAATTTTGTTTGTTGATTAGAGACAAGCCAGAAAAGAATCCAGTTCACACTCCTGTAGCTGTGCTAGCTTGGCTGGACTACTGGGACTGAAAGGTAGCAAAATCATACTTTTTTCCAATAAAGCAAATGGCTGAGACTCTGAGGAGTCATTAGGAGCAGATTAGTAGAACATTGTCAAAATATAGCCATACTTTGGGTCATCAACACACTTGGTTTGTTTTTAATTGTGATTTCCTGTCCTTAGCCCACTAATTCTAGGCAAAAATGAAGCAATCTGATTAACCTCCTTTGCATCCCCATTAACTTCAGGGAGATTGCACAGGTTAAAAAATCAATTCAGAATGTGGGTCTAAATATTTAGGTCAGAATTTTCAAAAGCATCTCTGCTTTGGGGGCACAGCCTAGAGCAAATATACTGGAAGTCTCAAAGGTTGCTGGTCATCTAAGTAACCAAATGAGCCTGTAACAGGGTGTCTATGGTGGAGATCGGTAGACACAATTTTCAGAACTGGGTTCTAACACCTCTCTTTGGTCAGAGATGTGAGGAGCTCATGTCCAAGTCTTGGAGGGCACTGCCCAGTTCTAGGTGCCCTATGGGGTTTTTGATACAAACAGAGGGTGGGGCATCTTCAATATGTTCAAGTTTTGCCTCTGTTGCTTGGTCAGTTCTGGAAAGGCTGCTTGTAGAGTGTAGCTCAGGCTTTTTGTTATTAGCATGAGGACCCATAGGCCTAGAACACGTCTAGAACACATGGAGAGTTGCTAGGTAGCTGGCATCTCCAGGCTGCCACCCAGCAGCTGCTGTAACTAGGTTGTGCTCCATGACCTGCTGTGGACACACCATGTTAAGTCCCTCCTCAAGGGGTTTGACAGGCAGCAGCCTCATAGCTCCTGATTGGCATTCCAAGATGTGTCTAGGCAACAGTGTGGCACTCCTGTAGTTGTTATGACCATTCCTATGCCTGAACTCCTGCCTTCAACCTCAGATTGATTTGGACTTTGCCTCCCGACTTGAACCCTAAAACCTGACTTGGACTCTGACCCTTGGTATTGAACCTGGCTTGGAACCTGACTATAAACTCCTTTGCTACTTCCAGCCTCAGGTTTGCCCCTGTTCTGGCCCTTGGTCTCAGCTGCCCTTGTTGGGATCCTGACAGTTAGTTAAATACTAGACAAATGTGCAGATTATCAAAAAAAGTGAATTTGAGGTGCAAGTGGCAGGGTGGGAAGTGTGATGGGAAAGAACACAATAGGTGCATGGATGGAGCTGTTTACTTGTTTTCTCAGCTTTTTCGGTGGCTCTGGTGTCATTTTAGACTGTGCTCTTATTAGGGTGTGTAAAAGAACTGATTTTTTTAAAACCAAAAAAATCAGATTTTTTTTATTTCAGTAAGTTTTTTAAATGTAGATCAGATCTTTTAAAATTAAATACAGGGTTTAAAAAAAATTTAAAACTGAATTTGTAATTGACAGCCTATGTTAAGACCTAATCTTCCTATAATATATTCAGATTATTGAATTATATACATAAGTAATACTGAGCAGTAGGTGTTTGCTGCCAAGTTTTAAAGAAAGTCAAACCAATGAACTGATGCAAGTCATTGGCTATGCATTTGGAACCAGAGTTTATTGAAGCGCTAAACTAGCTTATGACATTAGCTTCTTCTGCAGGTGCAGAGAGGATATTTTCTTAATTTCTCTTTGCTCAACTAATTCGGTTCAGTGACTAGTTCACTCAAAGATGAGCCACCAACTAGAAGCTGAAAAAGCAGGAAAACTTGTTTTCTTCTTCCAATGTATGAATAAAAACTAGGTATGAGAAGATGAGGCCTACTAGTTCTAAAATCCTGAAGGACATGGTGACCAGAAACAATGAGTTCAGATACATTCATTAGATACACATAATACTACTTTTGTTTAATAAATAAGTTAATATTAAGCATTTGTCAGATAGTTTTATTTAATTAAAAAAAATTAAAATGCTGTTTTGTGCATTTTAATTGAAATTTGAATTTCCATCCAAATAGAGCTTGACACAAATCACAAATAAAAAATTCATCATCTAGTAAATAAGAATTGCATCATTCACCATTTTCTAACATAATATAAATTTGTAAAAATTAAGAGTTTGAATAAATGTAAGCTACAGAATTGCTTAAATGTGGATCAATACAGTGAATCTTGGTTAGCAAAAAGAAGCACTAAATGTAGTGTATTTAGTTACAAATCAGCATGTTGTAATGGTAGCCAACTAATAAGAATCAATCTTTCTTTAGGAAAATAACTAAGAAGTACAAATGCAAAATGTGATTTAAATTATTGATTTAAATCAATACACCTTGGCTCTCATCAGCTGTTAGAGTTTAATGGATCCCTCTTCTCTTCCCTGCCATGTGGTCTTGGTGTGTGTAGGGGTGGAAACTGCAATGAGGAGCCAGTCAGCGACTCCAGCAGGTAGGAGCAAAAGCACCTACAGCAGGGACTTCTGGATATTGAGTATGTCTACAGATCCTGGAGTAGCAAACATCCAAGCCTAGGTTGACAGACTTGGGCTCCTGTTATCATGCTAAAAATAGCTATGTAGACATTGTGGCTCCAGGGAGAGGGGTGGCTTTCAGAGCCTGAGCTGCAATTTAAAAATGCTGTCTGCACTTTTTTTTTAGTATGGTAGTGGGAGCCTGAGTCTGTCAACCTAGAATTTCAGGCTTGTTGTCACTGGCTGTGTGGATGTACTCAGAGAATTTTCTACAGTTTTGACTGGTTTTCTCTGCTCTGTGCTGATTAGCTGTTTGCACTAACCTTCTCCCTCACAGTCTCTTCACCTCTGCTTCATTCAACACCTGACCTTTTATCATCTTCTCCCCAGCCCTGTGCTCTTGACCGTCTTACCTTTAATGTCCCCTCTCCCTTCATTTTTCTTCTAATTTGGCTTATCCCCTCCTAATTAAACCCACCCCCCTGCCAAAAAATCGTGGTATTAACATGCTGTTTACTGCCATCACAAGCTGATTGTGTAATCTACCTCTTTCCCCTGCCTTGTCTATTTAGATTGCAAACTCTTTGGGGCAGGGATGGTCTGCTACTGTGTTTGTAAAGTGCCTAGCACAATGGAGCGCCATTCTTGGTTGGCCCTTAGGTACTCCTGTAATAAACATGATGATGAATAATAATAATGACATCCATATTCTTTGGACCTTCATGTATTATTGGCCTATATGATATGATTTCTCTGTTGCTTATGCTATTCTGAAATTGCTTCATGAAGAAAACCAGCACCAACATCTGAAAGCTGAGAACATACAGATATTCTATGTGCAAGAGAAACTGCCCCATGCAATCTAACATATCTGGTTAATTTACATTAATTTAAGCATCTTTACACTTTTGCTTTCTTATATGTAATGTACAACGACAAATATGGAAATAGTTGACAGAGGGGACAGCAGAGTACATTGAGGAACAAATGGTACTGACATATTTAGATAAAGTGACAAAATCCACATCACAGAAAGAACTTAATTTCAACATGGCTGATTCACAGCAACAGGACAGTATTGGTTGCCAATTAGGTTTTGAAAGCATTCAGAGGTAGCTGATTAGAAAAAAAGGCTTAGGAGCGAACTTTTGAGCCCCACAAAAAGCACAAGTCAAAATTCAGTAAATGTTTATTTCTCCGGGATATTAAATGCTCACTAGATGAAATTGTATCCCACTAAACAAACATAATCCATCTGCATTAGCAGGTTGTTTTAAACAGTATTGTTCTGTTTAGTACAGCTATAAGTATTTCCTGTAGGAGTTTTTATGTACCTATCAGGAACAAAACCCTATAACTATAAGCCTCTTTCAATCTCGTGTTTGTGAAATGAATCCTGTCCTGTCCAGCTGCTAATGTGCAATGTCACATTGATCAAATAGCAGTCAGAACTGCGTCAAATTCACAAGCCAAATTCTGCTGGAAGAGCACAGTTTGCAAGTGCTAATAGTGACAAGTCTGTCTGTAGCAGCCTTGCAGTGAGGGAGACAGGAACAGCTAGGGTCTGATACAAAGCCGATTGAAGTCAGTTGTAAGATTTGAATTCCCTGGGTTTTTGATCAGGCTTTAAATCTCCTAGGCAGCCCCTGCCCACAGCGATTCTGTGGAGTCTTGGTGAGAGTTTTTCTCTCATTGGTGGAGGGTAGCTGTGGAATGGTTGCCTGCCTTCACCTAGATGTGAATCATCACCTGCCACTGAGCAGGAATGGGCAAATTGTACCTCTTAACCCCTGCCTCTGTGGTGAGGAGTGCATTATAAGAACCTAAACAGAATAGATTTTCTTTTTTCCCCTTTGCAGGGTTAAGAGTTAATAGGGAAGCAAGTATCAGAGGGGTAGCCGTGTTAGTCTGGATCTGTAAAAAGCAACAAAGAGTCCTGTGGCACCTTTAAGACTAACAGATGTATTGGAGCATAAGCTTTCATGGGTGAATACCCACTTCGTCAGACACATGCGTCTGACAAAGTGGGCAGGGCCGCCCAGAGGATTCAGGGGGCCTGGGGCAAATCGGGGGAGCTGTAGCCCTTGTACTCACCTGGCGGCGGTCCGGGCAGCACTGAAGGGCCCCCCACTGTCGAAGACCCGGACCACCACCAGGTCAGGACTCGCGGGGCATTTCGGCGCCGGGGGGGGCCCTTCAGTTGCTCCATGTCTTTGGCAGCATGGCCCCTGCTGCCAAAATGCCGCCGAAGACCCAGACTACCGCCAGGCCAGGGCTCGCGGGACCCCTGTGGGGTCCGGAGCCTGGGGCAAATGCCCCACTCGCCCCCCCGGGTGGCCCTGGAAGTGGGTATTCACCCACGAAAACTTATGCTCCAATACATCTGTTAGTCTTAAAGGTGCCACAGGACTCTTAGGGAAGCAAGACCACTGGAATTCCCATGTTGCTCACAAACCGTATGATATGAAATTAACAATCTAGTTTAAAGCAGTTTACATGCTAGTTATCCTGTGATTGCCCCAAAAACAACACTAATGTTGTTTTGAAATAGCTTCCTTTCTTTGCTTCCACAATCTCCATTTGAAAAGGTGAACTCACTGTACTGGAGGGAAAGACCGGCAGAAGAGGTTAAGGTGCAAGAAGCTTGAAGGAAAAATGTCCCACCCCTTTTAAAATCAAACAATGCTTCAGCACAAATGAAAAAGATATAGGTATCTTTAGATTGGCTCCTCAGTGTTTCTTTAATAATTTTAATTTATTTCTGGCATACTTATCTATTGTAGAATAATAGAAACATAATAATAGATGGTAGGTTTTTTCATTAGCTTTAACTCATCAGTCAGTTAGGTTTAGATTTTTAAAGGTGCTTAGGTGTTGCTGTGCTCAGCATTGATTTAGAAGTCTACATCATATCTTCAAAAGGGATTTACACACTTAGCCTAAATCACTTTGAAAATAAATCAGTTGAAGGATTGCAATGATGAGCACAGCAATGCCTAAATACCTTGTGACAGACCCAGGCCAGTGGGGTACAGGAATCTGGTAGAAGGTACATATACTGGCCACTGGATGAACAATTTTCTGTTCCCTGAGTGACCAGAGCAGGGGCTGCCCTAGAGCAATCAGGAACCTGCTAGAACCAATTAAGACAGGCAAGCTAATCAAGACATCTGGAGACAATTAAGAACTTTCTAGAATCAATTTTGGCAGGCAGGCTACTCAGGACACCTGGTTTAAAAAAAGGACCTCCCGTCAGTTAGTAGGGGTGTGTGCAAGGAGCAGGGAGTGAGAAGGGGTGCTGCTGGAGGAGTGAAGAGTTCAAGCGTGATCAGGCTTCAGGAGGAAGATCCTGTAGTGAGGATAAAGAAGATGCTGGGGAAGGCCATGGGGAAGTAGCCCAGGGAGTTGTAGCTGTCATGCAGCTGATACAAGGAACATTGTAGACAACTGCTATCCACAGGGCCCTGGGCTGGAACCTGGTGTAGAGGGTGGGCCTGTGTTCCCCCTATCCCCCCAACTCCTGATTGGACACAGTAGGAGTTGACCTGGACTGTAAGAAACACCAGAAGGGAAGGTCTAAATTGAAAAGGGATCTGACCTGTCCCCGACCCACTAAGAGGGACACAGAGAGTGTGGGGATTGTTCTCTGTTCCCCCCATGCTAGCCAGTGATGAGGTTAGCTGAGTGGACAGCAGGTTTGAGCCACTAGCAAAAGTAGCCAAACTGAGGGCTGCCGTGAATCTCTGAGGTGAGCAATCCACCTATAAGTGCAGGACCCACCAAGGCAGAGGAGTAACTTTGTCACAACCTTTAAAATTTGGGCCTTCTGCAATTTTAAAAATCCTACTCACTAAGCATTGTGCCCTATCTAAATATTATTTGGGCTAAGTGTGTGCAAGCCACAAAGAGGAATCTTTGCACTTGCAAACTCATAACCAGCCTACACTGATAAACTTTAATTTCCTTGCAAAATGTAGGTACTTTTTTGCAATTTAAATTTCTTTGTTGGGGGAATTTAATAAACCTTAAAAGCCAGGATCATCCTCTCTCCTCAGATGCTATTCATAAAACCCATAATATTTTTTACTGTTGCTGGCAACTGCAGAGTGATAGATACTTCATTTATAATACATGTTGCTTGCATAATAACATAGTTCAGTATTTCCAACACCTCTAAAATTCTGGGAAGTCTCAGTGTACAAGTTATAACATACTATCACTGCTCACCATTGTGATATAATAACACTCAATTGAATGACAGAGAAACAGCTAAGTCTGCCAGGTTGGTTCTGAAACATTGCCACATGTATGCTATTTTCCCTTTTTTCTATTCTAGTGAGATATAGGATGTTATCTGGATATTCAGCAAGAAGGAGTAACAAGTTACTATTGACTCTGAGAATGAAGGAACACACTCTCAGTCATCATTGATATCAACATACCATATAGTCAATGTAGACATCTTAGGATGTCTTGGGGACAATCTATATGCCAATGTTATAGGTTAATGCAAAAGAATTTTACAATTTATTAAGTGCCACCTATGCAAATATTTAATTCAGAGCAAGTATAATGAAAATTGGAGATGGAAAAGACCTGTTTCACCTCTCTTGCATGAAATACTGTGACGTCGCACTCCATATGATTTTATGAAAATATGTTAATGTGTGAATATAATGTAACTGGAATATGCTTCATGCAAAAGGTCTCTTGTAAGGTATCATTACAAAGCTTATAATCTACTGAGTGTGTTCGTCCTATTTGTGTGAATGTATCATTCTTTTATCTCAAACTAAAAATATGAAATATAACTCTGAGGTCCTATTGTAACTATGCAAAGTGTGAGCAAACAGCTGTGCATATCTGTGTTATAGAGGGTAGACAATTTATGAGTTTACCCTGTATAAGCTTTATACAGAGTAAAACGGATTAATTTGGGGTTTGGACCCCATTGGGAACTGGGTATGCGGGTGCTGGAGACAGGAGCACTTAAGCTGTTCTCAGTTATGTCCGCAGCTTTTAGGGGACATGGTTCAGACTTGGGTCTGTGTTTGCAGCAGGCTAGCATGTCTGGCTCAACAAGACAGGGTACTGAAATCCCAAGCTGGCAGGTAAATCGGGCTTAGTGGTGGTCTCAGCACATCAGGTGGCAGTCCCAAGAGGGTCTCTGTGACCCAACCCGTCACAAATACCTAGGATTTTTTTTGATGGCTAATTAACAAAAAATGAATGCTAATCATAACAATCTTCTATGGGTGGATTTGTTATCAAATTTGTGAAGCCTTAAGTAATATATTTTAGATCATCTAAGCCAATATTTCTCAACCTTTTCAGGTTGGTGACTCCTTATTCAAAATAAAAAAAAAATCACATCCCCTTACTTTTATATTAAATGCATTGATGATAAAAATAAGCCTAGATAATGTATTTGTGTATGTTTCTAGAGGTTGACAGAGAATACTTGACATTCAAGGGTAAGGTTATGTGGGAAGCAGGCCTGTTGACAGAAATTTGGGGCCCTGGTACATCAAGATTCCTGGGCGCTCCCCCCTTATTTCACCCCTATTTGTTCCTAATACAATTGTCCTAACTTCCCGCCCACCTTCTCATCAGCCCTGGTGGGGAGTGAGATTTTCTTTGCTTTGGATTGTAATAACATTTTCAATGACTCCTGCCTTTCTGCCCCTTGATCCTTGATTGTCTTTAATGAACACCCATAGGAGTTGTAATTCACCATCTGAGAAACAATGTTCTAAGCCCATGTTGGAGTGGTGCCTACATTAATGGCATATTATTCAGTAGTTTGTCTAGTCCAGTTTCAAACGTTTGAAGCAATGGGCTTCTATCACTTTACTTGGAAAAGCATTTCACAACCTTTAGAGGGCTTATGGTTAGCTTATTCAGCATAACTGTGCATCCGCCTCTGAAGATTATGGCAGGGTAGGGAATGACTGCAGGCTATTTGACTTACTAGAAGGCAGCAGCTGGTAAGTATGGAATTCTGGAGAGACAGTGAGGCTTTATGTGGACTGTGGAGGAAAGAGTGGTGAAGCTCTCTACTTTCTTTACAGATCTGATGAGTTTATCCAGATTAACTTGCAATGTCCATGTTTGTATGGATCTGAAACCCTAAGCATGACTAAAGGGCTGTATGTGTCAGTTCCCAAGGTAATGACACCTGTTACACCTTTGTGTCCTCTTTGAGGCAGCCCACTTAGGTCAAGGCCTCTAGCCATCAACATTTTTGGGGTGGAGTCCCACAAAACTCTCCCTCTAGACCAGGGACTTAGGCAGTAATTCTTCCTGCAATTCACTGTGATCACTTTCACAGATCTGACTTTAATTCAGCAACTTCAGTCCAGAATTAACCAGTGAATATTCTATGTGTGCATAATCTGTCACACTGTGAACTCACTATCAACCAATTCCACTGAATTAGGTTTGTGACGCCATCAAACCAAAACCACTGAGAGTGTCACATTTCATATAGTCCTAATTTTTGTACTTGTTTCCAGTCCTGACCAAAACCAGGTTGTTCTGAGACAAGTGAAAACTGAAATTATGTATCAAAAACAACTATTTAGACTGCCAGACCCTAAGTTAAAACACATCACTATTAACAAAAGCTGTGAGTAACTAACAGTTCCTCTTTTGCAAACTTGCATGCTCTCAAATTTCACATTATTCACAATTTCTGTGAAAAGAGATTTTATGTAGAAAATGTATCTTGATTTAAATTTAAACCTTCTAGATGTTCCAGAAATCATCACATATAACAACATTTATATAATATTTTTTAAGAAATAGCTTGCTTTCACAATGTTAAAAATAATTGGGTTTTCATAACATAAATTTGTATATATGCAAAAAGCTGGGTAATGGTACAATATAAATGGGTAAATATAACCATATTTTCATACTATCTGATTTATACTAAAGAGTCTAGGAAAAGACAGAGAAAAAATGGAGGGAGGGAAAAAGATAAAAGAAGCAAAAGACCATACAAAGAAACATAAACCAAAACAAACACCACTCTTCTTGCTCAATTCCAAATGAGCACATATGATGGCAAAGTGAGGAGGTCTAGGCACCACACAGAAATGATTTACATAAGGGATAAAATATTGCCATTTTATTAGTAAAAATACAGGGAAGGTTCTTAAATTTCAGTGTATTTCACAAAACAACTTTTTCTCTATTTATTCAAATTACATAGAGACTTTGTATCTCCTGGACCAAAATTATCTTTGTCCAAAGAGTTTTCCAGGACTGACTCTATTAATCTAAGGATATCATCACAGAAAGGGGTTATACCCTGACGATCCCACATCATATATGTGAATGTAATTTTGTCAGGGCTGCATTTCCAATCTTTGGCATTGTCATGCCTAAATAGTATAATCAGATGGTAGCCTAATAGATAATATAGGTTAATTTATATTGAAAGGTATTTGCATATTGGTTCAAAGAATACCTTTGGGCATTATGAACAAAACTGTGGTTTTCCCCTTCTTGCTTCTCTTTATGTACTTACCAAACGACAATAAAAGACAGCTTCAGTGGCATTTATTATTTGTAGAATACCAAGTGTGTTGGGAGCAAGTAGTTGTGCATTTTCAACTGTACATTTACTCAAGCTGGTGCTAAAACAAATTCCTGGTGTAGGACAATTTAAATTTGTTGTGAACCAAAATGTCCTTGCGAGTATGTATTCCACAGTAGAGCCATAATTCCCAGAGAAAAGATTATTTAGCAGTCCCATGGGAAAGGGGATTTAGCTATAAGTCTTCGTAATTGCTGATACAGAAACCCAGAGATTTCTGCTATTTTTTTTCTAATGAGGTTTGTATTTTCCTGGACTAGGGGATGTATAGTGGAAATGTTCCTGAGATAGATTAGATCTGAGAATCTTCTTTTTGAGACAAACCAAATGTCCACAGTGACTGACTATCACCTTATTATAGTCATTATATCTTAGTCATTGACTGAAAGAAATATAGCCAGGGAGTAAGGTTTAGATGTACAATGAGAAACAGAGGCTGGTCAGAGCTCAACATGAAATCTACTTAAAATACACTAATGACTTTTAATGCAAAGAGACTGTATTTTAATATTTGTTAAAATAATATATTATACAGACTAAACTCTTGTACAATTTGACATACATGAGCCAGATTTATTGATGGTATAAATTGGCATAGCTCCATTGAAGGCAGTTGAATAAGTTACACACATAGGCTATGTCTGCACTTATGGGAGTATGTAGAGTACAGACCCAGCGACTCCACAGCATGAGTATAATCAGAACTGAGGACGGTCAGGGCTGGTTTGGGCAAGTAGACTAGAGTGTCCTGCATGCCAAGCAGTCTACATTGCTTTTCCCTATGGCGTGTGTCTACATGTACCCTACATGCTAACTCAAGTGTAGACAAGGCCATAGTCTTCAGATTTAACCTGACTTTTAAGTCTCAGTGAGGTTTACAAAACAAGCACATGTTGAAGAGTGCCAGTTCCAGAATTTTAAGTTAATGGACCCAGGACTTACAGATACCTTCACCCAAACCTAGAATGAGTGTCACCGGTCAGTACAAAATGATAATGTTGACACTTTCAACCATTGCTGATCATCCTGGTTGCTATGTACTGAGAAGTAAAAACTGGACTTTCATTGAATTCTCCCTTCCTATATTTTAATTTCCTGTCTTTCAAACATTATCCTTTCAAGTATTTGAAGACCTCTCTCATTTCCTAATAAGTATTTTATATTGTTTTAGTTGAGAACTAAAATGTATCTAAAATAGTCACACAAATAATGCTTTTTTTTATTTGTGTGTATCATAATTTAATTATGTGACTATTTTCTATAGCATTTCATAACAGTATTAAAGTGACTATTGATTTCTCTAGTGTCTGCTGTGAGATGACATATTAAAAGGCAAACACTAAGCTACTTTGTTCAGTGGAGCCAATTGCAGGTTCAGGATTAATTACTGCAAGATGGTGAAGGGTTTCTTTTCAAAATCTTGTTAGCCAGTGAGTGGCTCTAAACATGAAAAAGGGGTGTGTGAGTCAGCATTTGTACCATGGAGATTTTCTCTTCTTTCTGTATGACTTAAATGCTTTTAAGGTAAATGGTAATATGCTTGCCAGATTTTCTTTATGGATGAGCAGGATAAATCATTTTCTGTGGGTCTAGAAATCCTTTTGATCCTGTGGAAAGTTATACATATACTCCACACAGCAATGAAGTAGATGTTATAAATACTTGAAGATGCTTTCCTTTTGATCACTTCTAATCAGTGAAGTCACTGTTAAATAGTTTTGCGGTAAGAAGGCAGCTGTATCTTAACTATTTAACAGAAGTGTTTTTGCAGCCACCAAGAAAGGAATACCCTTGCTCCCAGTATCACCACCATCCCAACCTTCATTCCGTCTTCCTTCTAATTAATGCCTTTGGTAGATCTTGTAATATTCATTATGGCCATTTGTGAAAAGTTCACAGTTTAAAATAAAGCAAATTGCTGGAATCTGGATTTTCGGTGCTGGAAACAGTTCTGTTGCGAAGAACTGAGTGGTTCAAAAAATGGAAATACTTTTTAATATTTTACCCTTTTTTGGTCAAGATTTTGTGTTGATTTTGTTCAAATGACTGCCCTACCTACCATAGAGTGTTGGCATCCTTTCATCTGTGAGAGATGGTGAGAATTGCAGCCTATGATGGTTTGCAATGTCTCATGTGACTGAATAGTCCAATCCGAGACATGATCTTTGACAGTTGTTGCAAATGTATGTGTCTTGGTTGGGAGCTGCTTGCTTCCTACGGGCTCTTCAAGCTATAGGAGCCAGCTCCTGTCATGGATTTTGATACCCTCATGGAGATGATGGCTCCACTTGTTATGATCACTTGCCAAGATTTCCCATTGGTCAGGATCATTTCCAAATTCCTTCATATATCGCTTGCATAAGTCTTTATAGAGAAGCTTGAGACATCCTGTTGTTCTTGTTCTTGTTCCCTCTGATAGCTCCCCATATAGAATGTCCTTGGGTATGCGTCCATCTTCCAACTTACTCAGATGGTCCAGCCAGCGCAGCCATCTTTGCTTGAGCAGAGATGTCACAGTTGGTAGATTTGCCCAGTTCAAGAGTACTGAGAAGATTCCAAAGACTGTAGGGGCAAGAACACACCTTTGCTTCACTCCACTTTTCATCTCAAAGCTGTCCAAAGTGGCCCTATCAAACTGGACAGTTGCTCTCATGTTGTTGTGCAATGAACGTACAAAACTTAACAGGGTTGGTGGACATGTTTTTTAGTATTTCAAATAGACCTTGCTGACTGTGTTGAATGCTTTGGTTAGGTCCACAGAGACGATGTACAATGGTCAGTTTTGCTCTCTGCACTTTTCTTGGAGTTGATGCAGAGAAAATATCATGTCTATAGTTGATCTGTCAGACCTGAATCCGCATTGTGATTCAGAGTAGACACGATTCATCAGCTATTGTAGGCACGCTAAGATGACTTTTGCGAAAGCTTTTCCTGCTATGCTTAGTAGCGAACTACCCCTGTAGTTGTTGCAGTCCATTTTTCGCCTTTATTTTTATACAAAGTGATGAAGTTTGCATTGTGCATCTCTTGTGGTAACTCACCCTCTTTCCAGCATTTAAGTAGTAGCTGATGAAGATATGGTAATAGGCTGTCTTTCCCACACTTGAGGATTTCTGCTGGAATGCCTCTTTTTTTCCAGGAGCCTTGCCTCTTGATAGCAAATCAATGGCCTTGCTTAGCTCTTCTATAGTCGGCTCCACATCTAGCTCTAGCATGACCTGTAGTGTTGGTATTTGGTCCAGTGATTCGCTGGTGATATTTCTTTCTTGTGCATATAGCTCTGAATAGTGTTCAACCCAATGAGACAATTGCTTGCTTTTATCTGTAATGATTTCACCACTGTGCGATTTGAGAGGGGTAACCTTGTTGACAGTGGGACCTAGAGCTTTCTTCAGGCCATCATACATGATTTTGAGGTTTCCTGTTTATGAGGCTGTCTGTATCTCTTCACAGAGCTTGATCCAGTAATGATTTGCACAGCATCTGCTTGCTCACTGTATCTCAGTTTTTGCATGTCAAAGTCTCACTTGGTGCTCTTTGTTGGCTTCTTGTTGTTTCCAGGTAGGTCAGGGGTGGGCAAACATTTTGGTCCAAGGGCCACATTGGGGAATAGAAATTGTATGGCAGGCCATGAATGCTCATAAAATTGGGGTTGAGGTGCAGGATGGCATGTGGGCTCTGGGGTGGGGCTAGGGATGAGGAGTTTGTGGTGTAAGAGGGTGATCTGGGCTGGGACCGAGGGGTTGAGAGAGCAGGAGGTGGATCAGGGCTGGGGCAGAGGTGCAGGAAGGGGTGCAGGTTCCGGCTAGTGGTGTGAACTCTGGGGTGGGGCTGGGGATGAGAGGTTTGGGGTGCAGGAATGTGGTCCAGTCTGGCATTGAGAGGTTTGGAAAGTGGGAGGGGGATCAGGGCTGGGGTAGGGGGTTGGGGCATGAGGAAAAGTTCAGGGAGTGCAGGCTCTGAGCAGGACTTACATCAAGTGGCTCCCAGAAGCAGTGGCATGTCCCTTCTCCAGCTCCTATGCGGAGGTGCAGACGAGTGGTTCTGCGTGCTGTCCCATCTGCAGGCACCGCCCCTGCAGCTCTCATTGGATCACTTAGGAGCTGAAGCGGGGCATGCTGTGGCTTTCAGGAGCTGTGTGGTGCGGCCCCCACCCAGTGCCCTGGTCGGAGTGGGGCTGAGCCACTGGTGCTGCTCCCAACCCAGTGCCCTGGTTGGAGCGCCGGAGCGGGGCTGAGCCATGTGGTGCAGCTCGCAGGCTGGCTTAAAATGGCCTGCAGGCTGTAGTTTGCCCACCTTTGAGGCCTGGTCTACACTAGGAGTTTATGTCGAACTTAGCAGCGTTAATTCGATTTAACCGTGCAACCGTCCACACCAGGAAGCTAATTAGTTCGACCTAGAGGGCTCTTTAGTTCGAATTCGGTACTCCACCCCGACGAGGGGAGTAGCGCTAAATTCGACATGGCTATGTTGAGTTAGCCTATGTGTGGACGGAAATCGACCTTAGTAGCTCCGGGAGCTATCCCACAGTGCACCACTGTGTTGACGCTCTGGACAGCAGTCCGAGCTCAGATGTTCTGATCAGCCATACAGGAAAAGCCCCGGGAAAATTTGAATTCCTTTTCCTGTCTGGCCATTTTGAATCTCAGTTCCTGGTTGGACATCGGGGCGAGCTCAGCAGCACCGGCAGCGATGCAGAGCTCTCCAGCAGAGGAGTCCATGCAATCTCAGAGTAGAAAGAGGGCCCCAGCATGGACTGACCGGGAAGTCTTGGATCTGATCGCTGTGTGGGGTGATGAGTCTGTGCTTTCAAAGCTGTGCTCCAAAAATCGGAATGCAAAGACCTACAAGAAGGTCTCCAAAGCCATGGCACTCAGAGGATACAGCCGGGATGCAACGCAGTGCCGCGTGAAAATCAAGGACCTGAGACAAGGCTACTAAAAAAATCAAAGCGGCAAATGGACGCTCCGGAGCCCAGCCCCAGACATGCCGCTTCTACGAGGCACTGCATGCCATTCTCGGTGGGTTTGCCACCACTGCCCCACCAGTGACCGTGGACTCTAGGGATGGGATAGTGTCGACGGGCAGTTTCTCGGCGATGTTCGCGGATGGGGAAGATGAGGAAGGGTTTGTGGAGGACGAGGCAGGCGACAGCACTTACAATACTGCTTTCCCCGACAGCCAGGATCTCTTCATCAGCCTCACAAAGATCCCTTACCAACCCTCCCCGGCCGTTAACCCGGACTCTGAATCAGGGGAAGGATCAGTCGGTAAGTGCTATAAACATGTAAACATTTATTTTTTTAAAAACAGGAATAAAAACTATATGAAAAGAAGGTCAATACATATAGGGATCGAACAGAAATCCTCTTGGGACAGTTCCACGAAGCTCTCGTAGAGGTACTCGAAAAGCCTCCGCAGGAGGTTCCTGGGGAGAGGTGCCTTATTGGGTGCTCCGTGGAAGCACACTCTTCCGCGCCAGGCCATCCTGAGGTACAGTGGGAGCATTGCCTCCACGAGCATGGCAGCATAGGGCCCTGGTCTGTGCAGGGATTCATGCAGCATGCGCTCTCTGTCTCTCCTAGTGACCCGCCTCAGGGTGATCTCGCTCGGCAACTGCTGCATCTAATTAGGGGAATTACTGTAATGTTACTATTGTGAATGCTTGACTTTTCCTTTGCATAACAATGACCGTCGTTTAACAGCCACGTGGTGGAGGCTGCAGAGGGAAAGCATACAGGGATCTTTCCCGGGGACAGCCGCGAGGGGCTGGAACAGGGTCAGACTTTATGCTTTCCAGATTGCCTGCAGCAGGAGGGCACTGCTATCCATTAACTGTTAAGCAGCCTAAAGTTTACGGCTTACCAGGCCTGGCTGCTACACGGATTCTGCTGTCCTGCCCCGCTTGTCTGATCTCCAGTGCAAGACCCCAGGCAATGAAAGCGAATGCCGAAAATTCGAACTTGTCCTGAGAGCACATGAGATAGGTGCCCTGTATGGTCTTGTTCACAGAAACTGAGTAGACTGTGTTCAGTGTTCGCAAACATGTATCTTTGCAAGGAAATCACTTCCTTTTTCCCATCACACAGCTGCGGCTCTTTCCCGAACTGCCCCGGCATCCCCCTCACAGAGGCTGGCGCAGATTAGGCAACGAAAGAAAAAGACTCGGGACAAGATGTTCGCTGAACTGATGGCCTGCTCCAGAGCCGAGGCGGCCCAGCAGAGCCAGTGGAGGGAGACCCTCTCTCAGCAGCAGCGCTCACACAGCGTACGGGAGGACAGGTGGCGGCAGGAAGACCAGCAGGCGACTCAAACGCTGCTTGGACTAATGAGGGAGCAAACGGACACGCTCCGGCGCCTTGTGGATGTTCTGCAGGACCGCAGGCAGGAGCAGAGAGCCCCCCTGAACTGTGTCTGCAACCGCCCTCCCCCGCCACAAAGTCCTGTCCCCCCCTCACCCAAAATCACAAGAAGGAGGGGCACTAGGGGCCGTGAAAACTGTCACTCCACCCCAGCAGAGCGCTCATGTACCAAACAGCTCTCATTCCCTAAAGTATGAGAATTGCTTCCCTTCCTGGCTCACCCAGTCCAAAATCCCAGTTTCATCCCCCAACTGTGTAGTTGAGTATTAAAAATAGTTTGCTGTTCATTACTGTTTCCATCATGTTTCTTTGCAGAAGACTTTGTGTGAAGGGGAGATAGGGGTTTGTTAATTGCATAGGACAACCACCATTACCAGGGTGCAGACATGGGGGCAGGATCAACAGCAGGTCACACACAGAGTGCAGTCACTAGGCACCAGGGTCAGTCTGGGAGGTGTCTGCTGCCCCAGGTCAGTCTGGGAGGTGTATGCTGCCCCAGGGTCCGAGCGCCTGGCATCCACAAATGGCAAGGCAGGCTGCCCTTACCATGCCCTTCCACCCTAGCCATGAACCTCTCCGATGCCCTGAGCCCCAGCCAGAGCCATCATCCCCCTACACCTACTCTCACTTCCCACACACCCCTCACCCCTTCCTGCAAACCCACCCCTTCCTGCACACCCTCCTGTAACCGTCCTCCCCCCAGAGACCGCTGTAGGAGCAGGAGCCTGTCAGTCCTCGAGTGTAGAAGTGGTCTGTACATCACTGCACACCGTACCCACCACAGTCTGCGTCCCTGTTTGAACCCTTTAACGCGAATTCGTTAGTAAAGAAAACTTTGTTAATTAAAAATGTTCCAATAACTTTATTTTTAAACATCTGTTGGAAGGGGGGAAACCTGGTGAACGGGGTATGTAACCGCTGAAAAAAGTCAATAGTAACTGAAACAGGGGCAGGTTCAGCTTCTCTGTAAAGAGACCGGACAGTCATAGGTTACCCTGCTCTCTGAGGAACCTAGCTTTCAAAGCCTCCCGGATGCACAGCGCTTCCCGCTGGGCTCTTCTAATCGCAAGGGTGTCTGGCTGAGCATAATCAGCAGCCAGGCGATTTGCCTCAACCTCCCATCCCGCCATAAAGGTCTCCCCCTTGCTCTCACAGAGATTGTGGAGCACACAGCAAGCTGCAATAACACTGGGGATATTGGTTTCGCTGAGATCCGAGCGAGTCAGTAAGCTCCTCCATCTCCCCTTGAGACGTCCGAAAGCATACTCCACCACTATTCTGCACTTGCTCAGCCAGTAGTTGAAGAGCTCCTTGTCACTGTCCAGGGCGCCTGTATAGGGCTTCATGAGCCAGGGCATTAGCGGGTAGGCTGGGTCCCCGAGGATCACTGTAGGCATCTCCACATCCCCAACACTTATTTTGTGGTCCGGGAAGAAACTACCTTCCTGCGGGCGTCTAAACAGACAAGAGTTCCTGAAAACACGCGCGTCATGAACCTTGCCTGGCCACCCGACGTAGATGTTGGTAAAACGTCCCCTATGGTCCACCAGTGCTTGCAGCACCATTGAAAAGTAGCCCTTTCGGTTAATATACTGGCTGGCCTGGTGGGCCGGTCCCAGGATAGGGATGTGAGTGCCATCTATAGCCCCACCGCAGTTTGGGAATCCCATCGCGGCGAAGCCATCTATGATGACCTGGACGTTTCCCAGGGTCACTACCTTTGAGAGCAGTAGGTCAATGATTGCGTGGGCTACTTGCATCACAGCAACCCCCACGGTAAATTTGCCCACGCCAAAGTGGTTCGCTACTGACCGGTAGCTGTCTGGCGTTGCAAGTTTCCAGAGGGCTATGGCCACTCGCTTCTGCACACTCAGGGCTGCTCGCATCCGGGTGTCCTGGCGCTTCAGGACAGGGGCCAGCAAGTCACACAGTTCAAGGAAAGTGCCCTTACGCATCCTGAAGTTTCGCAGCCACTGTGATTCATCCCAGACCTGCAGCACTATGCAGTCCCACCAGTCCGTGCTTGTTTCCCGGGCCCAGAATCACCGTCCCATAGCATGAACGTGACCCATTGCCACCATGATCTCCGCGGCGCGGGATCCCGTGCTTTGTGAGAGGTCTGTGCCACTCTGACACTTCATGTCCTCACCGCGCTGCCGGAGCCTCCTCGCCCGATTTCTCAGCAGCTGACTGTGGAAGAGGTGGACGATAAGGTGCGAGGAGTTGACAATGGCCATAAGTGCAGAGATGATCGCAGTGGGCTCCATGCTCGCAGTGCTGTGGCGTCCGCGCTGTCACTGACCAGAAAAGTGCGCTAACAGATTTCCCGCCGGCGCTTTCAGGGATGGAGGGCGGGAGTGACGGTTGAATGACGACAGTTACCCAAAACCACCCTCGACACATTTTTCCCCCAGCAGGCATTGGGGGCTCTACCCAGCATTCCAATGAGAAGCAGGGACTGCGGGAACTGTGGGATAGCTGCCCAGAATGCACCGCTTCCAATGTCGACGCTTGCCCCGTTAGTGTGGACTCACAAAGTCGTATTAGTGTCCTTAGTGTGGATACACAAATTCGACTTCATAAGGTCGAATCCACAAATTCGACCTAAGTTAAATCGAACTACTCTTGTAGTGTAGACATACCCTGAGAGAGCCTGTGTTCTTAATGTTCATGAGAGGTAATAGTGTCGCTTCTTTTTGTGTAGCTTCCCCTTTTCTGAAGTTAAATGCTACTGTGGGGAACTTCTTTGGTATTTCCTCCCCACCGCCACCCCCAACAAGGATGTTACATTTAATTACATTATGGTCGCTACTACCGAGCAGTTGAACTCTATTAACCTCTTGGACCAGATCCTGTGTGCCACTTACGTCTCAATCAAGAGTTGCCTCTCCACCGTGGGTTCCAGGACTAGCTGCTCCAAGAAGCAGTCATTAATGATATCTGGAAACTTAATCTCTGCATCCTGTCCCGAAATGACATGTACCCAGTCAATATGGGAATAGTTGGAAATCCACCATTATTACTGAGTTTTCTATTTTGTTAACCTCACTAATCTCCCTGACCATTTCACAGTCACCATCACCATCCTGATCAGGTGGTCAACAATAGTATATTCCTACTGTTACACTCTTATTATTCGAGCATGGAACTTCTATCCATAGAGATTCTATGGTACAGTTTGATTCATTTAAGATTTTTACTATATTTGAAATTATGCTTTCTTTCACATACTGTCACTCCCCCACCTACATGACCTATTCTATCATTCCTACACATTTTGTACTCTGGTCCCATTGATTATCATTATCATTCATTCAATCTGAAACAGAATGTTTCATTTTGGTTTTGAGCTGTTGTAACCTTTTAAAAAATGAATGAAATTGAAGTAAACTTCAAAACTAAAAATTGTTTTGAATTGAAAGAACAAAATGTTTTGCTTGCTCAGTGCTGCTCTGAAGAAGATAAATCCTGCTCTAGTGGACTGAAAATAGGACTAGAAAGCAAGAAGTCCTTGAATTCCAGTCAGTTCTGCTGCTGATTTTCTATAGGACATTTGGAAAATCGATGAAAGCCTTGGTAAATCTGCATTTTGAAAACCAAGTCACTTTAGTGTTTACATTTTGACAACAAAATGTTCACCCAATTTTGTTCAGTCTCAATTTCTCCATCTGTAAAATAGGGATAACCTACTGTAGTTCAAAGAGATCATATTTGGATTACAATACAAACCAATATTGCAACTCTGTGTGAAACTACTGGGTGATTTGGAATAATATTTGTTTATCCATATCTATTTTATGTGTTTAGTATGTTTGTACATTGATTGCATATTTAATTCTTCCAACAGTTTTACTCAAGATGTTGTCATTGTTTATTTCCATTATAGTTGTGTTTACAGATCTCAGCTTTAAAAGCCCTTCTAGTATTGCCAAGGCTCCCCTTTGCTATTGCCATTCCAACATATGGGATGGGGACTACTCCTTCCACAAACACACCTGTCATGGTTACAGGGTTACCTGCCCCTTTCTGGTCTCTGTAAGTGCACTGCCTCAGGTGTCATGCATCATGCTTTTGCCTCTCCTATGGTGGAATCATGTGATTCTCCCCCATTAGACCAGGCCCTGGTCTACAGCACCCTGTGTATCGACCATGCTTACCCAGCAGATCCATCTGGTTTGGCACCTGCAGTTCTCCCATTTGGGAGGCTGTGACTAGAATGAATATACTGAGTAGACACACTTTGTATGCTAAATTATTGTTTAATCTTAACAGTAGGAACAATACTTTTTTGTTGTTGTTTTTTTTTAAAAAGCTTTTTTTATGATTATGCAAACAGTCTACATGCATATCTTTACCTCCCAGATTTTCATCCCCTGTGATAGCAGCAAGGAATCCTGTGGCACCTTATAGACTAACAGACGTTTTGCAGCATTAGTCTATAAGGTGCCACAGGATTCCTTGCTCCTTCTACAGAACCAGACTAACACGGCTACCCCTCTGATACTTGATCCCCTGTGATGGGAGCCTTGAAAGGCCCAGCTTCTTCAGATCCTTCTGGGAGGGGGGTGTGTGTGTAACAGTTTCTCAGTAACCATTGTTTCTTTCCCTACAGGGAGACAATTTTTATGCAGCCAGAAGTCCTTTGTCTCAGTTTTCCGGGCATGGAGACATATACCCCTTGAGAAATTGGTATGTTGAGCTGAGCAGGGGTTGGAGGTGGTGCATGAAAGCAAATGACTCTTGCATAGTCCCTTAAGTGTTGGTAGGTGAATGGCTATCTGAAGCCACTGTACTCTTTCCTGCCCATGCATAGTCAGCTGCCTCTTGCATTAATCTCTTGTACTCAGATAGTAAGACCCCTTACCTCAATCAGACAAACATACAGATCAGTGGTATTCATAAATTGTTACAAAGCAACCCCACTTCCATCACAGCCCCCTCTAGCACTGCAGCAGTGCTTAGTGCCAGATTATGTCTGTCTTTTTACCCTAACCTTCACACTACTTCCGAGGATGACTGTGAATTATAGCAGGGGTAGAAGATTTGTCACAACTTGCAAATCTCTAAACATAATCGGCCAGATCCTCAACTGATGTAAATCAGCGTAGTTCCACTGAAATTGCTGGTGCTATGCTGATTTACATCAGAGTCTAACAGTTTTCAGCAACTGGAATATAGCTACACAGATATCATGACTTTTCTGGATGTTGTTTTATTGTAACCCAGGTAAGATTATAAAATACTTTTGGATATAAATGTTTGTACCAGCTGAGGATTTGTTCTAATAATAAACTGAAATACCTTCAATGAAGCTACACTGAATCACTCCAGCTGAGGATCTGGCTTGTAGGATGGACAAAACTTGTCATTGTTAGTGAAAATGATGAAGAATTATATTTTCATGCATTTATAAGAGCTGATTTGTCTTATTTATCTCAGATTTGTCATATCTTCTATGTTAAGGAAATGTTTCCTATTTGAAAATAATATTTCCATAATTTGCAAAATCTAGATTAGGAATGGTGGAATCGAGGAAGGGATAGCTCAGTGGTTTGAGCATTGGCCTCCTAAACCCAGGGTTGTGAGCCCAGCCCTTGAGGGGGCCACTTAGGGATCTGGGGCAAAATCAGTACTTGGTCCTGCCTAATGAAGGCAGGGGGCTGGACTCAATGACCTTTCAGGGTCCCTTCCATTCTATGCAATGGGTATATCTCCATATATTCTTATAATTCCCAGGCATTTTGTCCACTTAATACAAATTGTGTTCAGTTGCTTAATGCAAAATTTTGCCCTAGACAAAAATGAGATTTTTCATTTTAAAAATTGTTTTTATAGCTAATTCTTTGTAAAGCAAAAACAGCTTCACATCTCTTTAATGCAGTTTCATCCGGTGACTGGCTAAGGGAGAAAGGTATTTACTTGAGCTTTTGTTTACAAAAGTTCAGCAGTGAAGGAGAAATGTGCGTCTGAGAAAGTCTTTGAGATAGCTACACTGAACCCTGCAGTTCTTCTCTCAGTAGAATGCACAATTCTGAGGAAGATGGTGCCATAAAAGAAACCATTTCACATGCTCAGGGAGAATGTCTTTGGTTCAGGTAAATTTGTTGATGACTTTGATCCTGTAATGAAGACACACATACTCTCTTTGTATTTTCAGTGTACATCTCCACAATCACTACCTGGAACAACTATACATAATTAAATTATTCAGCTGATGATGGAAAAATGTCAAGAAGGCTCTGTCTGTGATGATAAACACTTTATAGAAACTCTATTTTCACTGGAAATTGCAGTACAGAAATGTTGAGATAGAAGTGCTACACATCCTTCAACACCTAGGCATGATGGACTCATTAAGGAAACACTGAAAGAAGTATGTTGTATTGCTCAAGTGTTGAATAGGTTGTACATTTAACTTTCCCTTGTAAACAGTGCAGTACTTATTTTGTCTGGTTGGATTGTAGCTTTAGGAAGAAAGTAGGGTGTTCTGTCCCTTGCTCTTTGCACAAAATACTTAATATGAAGGGCACAGGCCTAGTGGGGGTACAAATAGCTGTTTTTTTTATCAACTATATAAACCATGCTTGGCCGCGTGCGCGCTCTCGTTCTCTCTCTCTCTCTGTATATATATATATATATACACACACACACATTGCTGCACTCACACAGTTCTGTTGGCTTCTGAAACACAGAAGACAGGGAAGGCCACTAGAAGGCTCACAAAATATTTAAAGAGCTATTACCCAATTCTTATACACTAAGCAGGGTAAGGTGCAGCCACAGAACATTAGCAGTCCCCAAAGGGCTTGTTGCTGATCTAGGAGGATTGTACATGGGAATGGGAGTTCCACTGCACTTTGGAAAGATGAAGTGTCACTCCTGCACCTTATACCATCTTAGTTTTGCTGGTTACAGCAGATGGGTAGGGCCATGGCACCAACAACACTTCTTCTATTTTAGGTAGTCTGCCACTCCTTGCTATGATTATGGCTGCCTGGCACAATGTGGCTTGGGAAGGATCCTTGTTCTGTCTTCCTCCTTTGTCCCTATACTCTGACTTCCTATTGCACAGGGTTAGAGTTAATACTTTATTTTTTAATATATTTTTGTCTGCAAATTTAACTGTAGCTTTAATTAACGGATTAAAATGCCTCCTCACAGGGAGATCTGCAAATTATCCAATAAGATATAACGTGGGAGCCAATTTACAACAGTGACTCAAATTTTTTCACTTTGCTGGACATTGAAATATTGGTTCACATAAAGGGAAAGTTTATTTACAAACCAAACTAGCTCCTTCTTCTAATATCTTTTTTGCAAAAACACCAAACTAGCCATCCTGCTTCTGGGGTTAATCGATGACCAAGAGCATGTTATAAAATGCTGGAGGAAATGCCTTACAGTAAGCAATTTTAAAAGCTTAATCTATTTAGCCAAAAAGAAGGGTGAGAGGTGACTTGATTAGTGTATAAGTACTTTGATAGGGAGAAAATGTTGGGTACTCAAGGTTTCTTTAACCTAGAGCAGAAAGGCAAAACAAGAGCCAAAGGCTGCAAACTGAAGCCAGAAAAAGTAAAAATTAGAAGTAAGGTGCATATTGCTAACAGGGAAAGTGATTAACCTTTGGAACAAACTGCCAAGAGAAGTGGTGGATTCGCCACCTCTTGATATCATCAAATCAAGACTGGATGACATTTTGGAAGGTGTGCTTTAGTCAAACACAAGTTATGCCGTCATCAGTCACAAATTATTGGCCTCAGTATAGGAGTAACCGGGTGAAATTTAATGGCCTGTGACATACTAGATCAGACTAGATGAGCTAGTGATTCCTCCTGTGATATTTACCTGAGTATGTGTGAGGCTCCTCTGGGTTACCTACGGTTGCCAAGCACCACACCACGACCTGCCCTTAGTGTGAAGCAATCTTGTTGCTGCCCACTGTGGGTCAGCTCCCTGAAACCACCAGCCTCTGGCAGCACAAGCACTGCCTTCCATGCCCCTGCAGGTCTTGCTCTCTCTGTGCAAGTAGCAATAGGCACACGTCAACCCCTGAATAGTTGGAGCTTTCCCTGCAGTGTCCAGCCGCTTCTCCACTGAACATTCACAGAATTACCAGCCCTGTGGTTAGGGTGACCAGATATCCTGATTTTATAGGGACAGTCCCGATTTTTCACACTTGCTGTCTGGTCACCCTACCTGTGGTTCCCAAAGCAACAGTACACACTAGTTTATAAGATTAATCTCAGGAACACCACCTTGCTTAACACTGCAGCATTGGGATATATTTATAGTGAAAGCAAGAATAAGTTTATCATCAAAGCATAAGGATTCCAGTGATAGTGAGTAAGAATATTGGAAACAAATGGTTACATACAAAACAAAATCACAACATGATTTCTAGAGAGTACTTAAGTAACAGCTTACCTCCCTGTCTAGAGAAACTTATAGCTGTGAATGAGACAATACCCAATTTACATGTAAACAGATAGATGGAGAGAGATCTCCCATATAACAGAATTTTTTTTCACCTTTTGTGATGCCTAATACTATGATACAGACTTGTGACCATATTTCAGGATATATACATAACTCCTTACAGTATGTGAACATACATTTCACAGTGACATTGATGACCACTGTGATGCTGGTTTTCATTTGAGACCTTACAAGACTTTGTTTGGTGAACCAGAATGTACATCTCAGAATCAGGTGATTCTGGCAAATCTTCTGCACCCACTTGTCAGTTGCCATAAGAGGTTCTTGGGTTACTGTAGTTATGCTTAGCATTTTTTCCTCTATCTGACTGTGAAAAGTGAGTAGCTGCCTTCTCTGTGTCTCTAAGAGCCAGAATTTCCTTGTGCAGTGATTCTCAACCTTTCCTATACTGTGAGCCCTATTACAACATGAATATCTCTGGAACCCTCTTCACATCTAGTCATAAAAACAGTGAGTGCTTGTGATCCCTCTGGGCCCGTTTGCAATCTCTGGTGGAAAATCCATGGCATTATGTAGTAAGAACAGAGCTGAGACCCAAGAACCCTGAGTTCTGTTCTCATGTTTCTCACTGATTGGTTTTAATAAAAATATGCATCAATACTGCACTTTAAAAACATTATTTACTTATTCCAGACAATGTCCCTGCAAGGTAAGTTACAAATCATTGTCCCTTGTATAAAGATGCAGGAGAGGAAGACCCAGGATTAGAACCCACATCTTCTGATGCCCAATGCAGTGCCTAACTGTCCAGACTTGTCTGTCACAGGCAAGTCACATGTTAACCTCTCTTTGTCTACCTCCCCATCTGTAGAAGTGACCCATTTGCATGGTCATTTTAAAAAATACCTTTTACTAGTTTTCCACAGCTTTCTATGATTTATTTCTTGATGTGATAGGAAGCAGCCATTTAGCATACATGCAGAAGTGGGAAAGATAACCTGCACGGGTTATGGTCAATGAGTGGGGCTTCTCTGTGTTACCACAATATGAATATAACGAGAGAGAGAGAGAAAGACTCCACATTATTTTTAGTGTAATTAAATTTTATTACTTGCGCACATGTTCATTGCTCACAAGACCCTAGATAAACATTCTGGACAAAACTGTAAAACTGTTTAAACATTAAAGACAGATTTTTAACTCTCATTTTGACATCCATGTAACTTTCAAATGGCAATGCTAAATGGGAATCAGGAGTGCCTATGGCTTTCCATGCCTACAGTTTAAACATTGTGGGTATGGTCAGATGGGATTTTCAAAATTAGCAGGAGGGTGCTTGACAAGATTCGGGCACCTGAAATTTAAGCATGGCCTGAACAAGTGTAACTCAGTAGGCACTGGTGGGCACAGAACTGGCTCCCCATTGGGTGCTGTGTTTTCAGCTTAGTTTTGAAAGAGGGAAGAGGTGGGGCAGAGAGACATGTGGAGAGCAGAGCAACAATGTGAAATCAGCCTATGTAGTTGTGGATATATTTTCAAATCTGTAGTCTCATTATTGAATCAGATCTAAATGATGTGACCTTTCCAGAAGGCATAACCACACACTGAATCAGAGACTTTCCTGTAGAAAAATGAGATTGTAGAGAATGAGGCTTCACTATGGTGAACAAGTATATCATCAGTGCAGGAGGAATATGAAAAGTTAGATTGTTAGTTTTTGTAGGTTAGTTTAGCTGTAGACCAAGATATCAAAGTGGAAAATAACAAGGTTAAGTTATTTTGTACTCACTGAACAATTTCATTAAATGTTCCATGCCATCTGTAGAAGTGAGTGTAGAGGAAATACAAGGTTGCTCTTTGTGGGTAAAAGATAAAAGTTGCCAGAGAGTCGTTTTACAGGCTTATGTAAAATGACTTGTTGTTTTCCACCTCCTAGTTAGTAGCAGCTGTCCACACCACAAACGGATTTATTTGGAACGCTAGGGAGCAGTCTCAGCAGAGAAGCCAAGGACTGAACGGAGACTGATAACTCAACTGTTCTCTCACTTGTAATGTGAGATCCAGATCGGATTTAAGATACATTAACAGCAAGGTATAAGGAAGCTTGCAATGCTGATCTCTGCCCTAGTCCTGCACTTATTCTTTTGGGCTGGGACTTTCAAAGGTCAAAGAGAATTAAGTGTCCAACTCATAGAATTTCAGTGGGATGCGGGGTCCTTTGAAAGGCGAACCTTTAATACATAAGGCCTTTACTTTATACAGATGCCATGTACTTTTCAAGGGCACTGATGTGCCTTTTTAAAAAGGTTGTGCTTTTTTTTTTTTTAAATCCCAAATGCCTTCACCAAAGAATTGGAACAAGTAGAAGGCTAAGGTGAGAAATCAGTGTATAGATCTTCTGGTATCATTCTATGTATGGTCATTCTTCAAATATATTACAGGATATTAAATCTGTTATCCATTTTATCCAAAGGCACATTCTCATTTAAACTTGAAGAACTTGAGTCACAAACCACTATCCTGCATGAAGCAAAGGGTAGCAAAATACACCATATTAATGGACAAACCCACAGTATGAGGGAAGCAACTACTCTACTTATTTCCACCCCTCCTCCTTGATCCCAGGTAACACGACCGCCCCAGCTGAGTTGAGACAGCATGGCTCTGTATATGGGAGTTGAGCCAAGGAGGGCCAAGGGGAGAAGCCCGGGAGTAACCACTAAACATGGTCTGCACACTGCTTAAAATCAAGGTTGAGAGAGCTGGTTTGTATAGAAGCAAAACTAACAGAAAATTCCTCCCTCTCCGCCCTCTAATTTAAACACTTTCATTTTCCCAGACTTCAGTGTTTCCTAGTTCTGGCTAGGGCTTGAAGTAGATGTTTCTAGCTACTTTGAGTGAGTTGGCTCTTATATTATTGCCTGCCTTGCCGGACAGAGGGCAACACCAGAAACTTGGAAGCTTACTTCTGTGAGATTTCCATCCTAAGTTGTACACCCAAGGAGTTTGAGGCACTGGGTGAGCAGCCATTGAACAGTCATCCATCACTGCTTAAAATGCCCTGGTCACATTAAAAATAGGTACAGAGTGTCTACATTCAGTACCTCAGTGTTCTATGGAGTTCATTGTACAGGAAGAATTTTAAAGGGTCAGGACTGTATAGCATTTAATGGATATTTACAGCTAACAAAACTTTGTTTTCTTGGTACCGGTCTCATCACACAATCAGGGAGCACTCATCAGACACTTAGTATTTCCATTACAACAGTCATGCTTTTCTTGTTTGTTTTAAAGGAGCACATTTTCACCCCAGAAACCTATTGAATATTTTAATATCTGTGTAAGTATAGTGACAAAGGATGCACATTTCACCATTATCATAACGCAGAGGGGTTCGGGGAAAAGAATTGCAGGTGAAATTCAGAATCAATATAACACAATTACCTTTGATTTTTCTTAGCATTTTGATCTTTTTCATTTCATTTTTAAACATATTCTTTTAAAGTTTAGAATTGATTGTTTAAATGCAATTAAAGATTTGCAGCTGTTAGCATTCGTCAGCATCTCTCATTATTGAATATTAAAACCAACAAATATTGATATGATGGCTTATTGCTACGTATGTAGATGTGTCACTGTTCATAAGAGCTTCAAAAAGAACAAGTAATTGTATATGGATCATTTCTACTAAAGTACCCCTTAGATCAGCCCATATCTGGGAAATTGTTGAATTATTTGCAGTGGGGATTCCATTATTATCTCTCCTTTAGGGGCATTTGGCAAGTGTTGGATTCTCATTGTAATTGCTTCCTGCAGGAACCCCAGTATGCTGGACTCACTGTAGTTCCTTTCATCAAGTACTGAACAGCTGTTATGTGTGGGCTGGAAGCAACACCTGCAGCTGAGGGGCCCAAAAATGATAAAATACTTCAAACATCCTGTGTCTTAAAGGGATGGGTTAGTGCTACCGAGTATGTCTTCAGCTTGGAAGAGAATCAGATGAAAGAAGAATGATGAAGAGGTGTGTGGAAGCCAAAAAGCTCAGCTACTCGTGAGGCCAAGAGCTGAGCTGCCATCTCAGGATTCAGGCAGCCCAGGAGCAGAGGTTAGTGGTTTAGTAAGATGATATGGACAACTTGAGTGACTGGAAGGGAACGGTTAGGATGAGAGTTTGGGGGCCCATCCTAAAGCTGTGATTGGAATCCCATTCACAAATTGTTGCTGCCCGGATGTAGTATTGGCATGATATATATTTTCTGCTTTAAAGAAAATTTGCAAGGTTCAGAATACCTCATGTGACATTTATGTTGCATCTATAAATGGGAAGAAAAAACATTCCTTAAGCAGAAAGAAAACCTGCTTCCATCTAAATTATCACCAGAATCCCATCATTATTAACTTTGCAGCTGCATTTTTTTGTAATGCTAACCTAGAGATGCACTAATAATATTATTCTTAGATTCTAGGAACAGAATGGAAGAAGCAGTTTACTGGGCAAATTCACTCAGTGCAATGTCTATACGGTGCCTTTGGGAGCTCTTCTTTTACTAAGGCATTATATAGCCACAGACTGTTATGCCCCTAAAGCTGACAACTGTACAATTTAGACATTTATATGTAAGTAGTAACTTATAAAAAAGCACTTACCAGCCATGAAATAATAGTTTAGACTGAAGTGTATTATGCATTGAGTCCGGTTATTACTGATCAAAATGATTCTAAGAGTTTTTAAAAACAACAAGAAAAAAGTATCGCTGGGCCTGTCAAAGATTCTGAAATCCCTGAGGGCATATGTAATCTCTACTCCCCCATTTCTTATCATATTAATCCCAATTCATACATAGAGACATCAGCAGCACTTCCAGGAACTGGCTATCACATTTAATTTGTTCTCTAATGATCACTAGCAATACAATGTCAAAAAGCAATATAGAACAATTGAGAATATCAAAAACAGCATTAACCATGTTACAATTCAAGGACCTAGTCCTGAATTTTTATTTTTTTTCCACACAATTGGTTTCCCAAAGTGGACATTTTGGGAAGCGGGAGCAAGGAATCCAGACATTGTTCTCATGTGGGGGAGAAAAGCTCTGACTCTGGCAGGATAAACAGAACTTTACATTTTTATTTTTTTTAAAAGGCTGCCCTCAAGAAGGATTTATTTATTTACTGTTGTTTTATTTTTGCAGCCCTCACAATGTGCTATGTATTGTACACACACATGAAGACAAGCCCTTGTCAGAAAGAACATGCAATCTAAAGAGATGCTTGAAGGAGCCCATTACACTCAAAATGTATACAGGTTCTACATATAGTTATGTACATTGAGGGTAGTGGGGATAAATACACTTACCTCATTACCCCTCCACGTATCTGTTGTTAGCTGGCCCCTTTTCTGTGGGCATCACAGAAAAATTTAGTCTTGAGAATTGATTTGAGCCTACTGGGTCAGTTCAAGCAAAGGCATTCCATCAGTCTGGAGGAACGTGGAATAAACTTAAATACATCAATAAAAGAGCAATGTAATTAGGCAACCTCCTGCTTTAAGAAACTGCCCCAAAATACCTCCAAAAATATTGAGTCAATTTCAGGAGTGATGCATAACACTCAGCTACATTCCCTTTCAAATACTTGAGCTCGCTGTACTCAGGTATAAGGAAGTCTGTGGTAGTATAAGGAGTGCTGGGGAGCTAGAAGTGGTACAAGTTAAAGTAGGGTGCATGCCTCTAAAACTTATAGCTTCTTGCAGCATCTCAGCATGTAAATTATTCCAAGTAGGCTGTACACTGGATGTAAGTGTCTCTGTAAAGAAAGTCTGAGTATAAGGGTATCTGAGTTACACCTCTTCAGGCACCACTTCTAACCTTGTTCTATTGAAGGCAATTCTGTTCCACCTTTATTAGAAAACCACGGTTGTTGAACAGCCGTTGTTTATTGGTCCCAGAAGCAGTCACTTTAGGATAGCTTTCACTGTATATTTAAAAAAAAAATGATGGGCATCTAGCGAATCTGAAAACTAGACTCAACCTGCCAAAGCCTTGTTGTGGAACTAAGTGCCCAAGTGAGGGCCATAAGTAAAACACCAGTGAAGGACAATTTAAGCAGCATGAAATGAATTTCATGAGCAATGTTTTCAAAGTAGGTCACACTGTGGCTCAAGATATTCCAGGCAAAATGAACAGAATTTCTTTTTTTTTCTGTTTAATTGTTTTCACTTCAGGCTAAAAGAGATGGTGTGGTTCAAAGAATTAATAATAATGCAACAAACATTACCTCTTTTGGTATGAATTACTTCTTCCAAAACTTCAGTTTAATGAGTGAAAATGTCTAATTTTCAAGTGACAAATAATGTCTAAAATAAATTTGTATCTGACATTAGATGACATCCCTCATAATGAGAATCAGCAAAAGCCTGTGCTCATAATCATGGATATGTTTTGTTGCATTATGTGTTAGATTGGCTGGTTATACTTCACTAGAGGGGCTTCTGTAACTCAATATGAAAGGCCTGAGAAGTGGCAGAAAATGCTTTGTTTATCTGGTTGTCTTCTGAATCTTTGCCCTACAACATGTTTCAGTAGAATGTGTGGGAATTTCACTGTGCAAATGTTGTTAAATCATAGATTATTAGGGTTGGAAGGGACCTCAGGAGATTATCTAGTCCAATCTCCTGCTCAAAGCAGGACCAATCCCCAACTAAATCCCCAAATGGCCCCCCTCAAGGATTGAACTCACAACCCTGGGTTTAGCAGGCCAATGCTCAAACCACTGAGCTACCCCCTCCATAGGGTTTTGTGCCTTAGTGGCTCATACTAAACATGAATCCTGTAGTGTACTAAAACATGTAAAAATGTATTTACTCTGAGGAGCCATTTGTTTCTTCTGCTTCACTGTACTTGAGGCTGGTTTCAAAGCTACATGAAAACATGGTGCTTGGTAGAAGACTCTTTAGCTCTGCTACTCAAAACCACTACAGGAGATTCTCATACAGTACTGTGCTGTGGCCAAGGAAGCCTGATATTCACAGTAGTTAAACTTTCTTAAGAACTAATCTGAAAACTTGGAAAAACCATCAAGAAAAACCCTATCTGACATGTGGCTGAGATTTCAGTGGAAAGGAGAAATTGAACAGAGGGGGAAAAAAACACCTTCCTGAGAGACACCAGCATATGGAGATGTTAGAAATGTAGAACTGGTGGAAGATTCCATCACACTTAAAAATTGTGTTTACTGTGAGCATTAAGCCACTTAGGACAAGAAAAGACAGCAGTGAAAAGAAGAAACTGAAACTAATCCACAAGCAACTGATATTGCTGTAACAGGTTCAGATACACAGCAAACGATTTGGGCTGAGTTGCCTGAAAGGTTGGGACTGTGAAAGTTCCCAAATTGGTCACTGTTGCAGTGGATCATTCACTAATTTAGATAGGACTCATCTCTAATCAACAGAGCAAGCAACTATGATTATTATAGATCAAGGGTTGTGATATGGATTTTCTTCTGACTCAGCAGCAAAATAAAAATTCTGAATGATAACATGTCATTTCCCCTTTTCAGATTTCCTTATTGACCTGGTGGAAAAAAACCTAAATATCCAACCTGTACAAAAATAAATAAATAAAACCACCCTCCATATGGCCTAAAGTATCCAGGAACTTTGGTTGAGAATTGCAAAATGAAGAGACTTTATAACTCGGCAACGCATTCAAGAAACAGCCAACAAGGTGAAGAGGAGCCTATTCAGTTTGGGCAGAAGTGTCTCTACTCTGAAACCAATCACGCCAAGAGTGTCTAGAAAATTTGGAACAAAGAAGAAGCTAGTGATAGGTGAGTAGAGGGAGCAGGGAGGGGAAGTCATTTGCAACTCTGTTATTTTTTGGGGGGGGGTAGTGGTATGCGTAACATTGTAACCGGGTAGACAACCTCCTCCTCCCTCTCCCCCCACCTAATAATTTGTTTACACCAGTGTCTTAACCTGACCTTAATTTTGTCTGACAAAATCTGAACGTTGTTTTGCTACATGTTATCCTGTTTATGAATAAGCCTTGGAGATCATCTCCATCAAATTAATTTAATAGACTTCCCTTGTTCTTTGCCTTGCCTCTACATAAACCACATAAATTGCATGGCTACAGTTGTTTTATTGTTAACTTAAAATGTAAAAGCTTTCTTTTATATAGGATAACACATGTAGTATCGGAAAGCATGGAAAACCAAATGACTACAAGATTTCCCTATAATATCAAATTTGGCATTTTCAAATTCTAATTTGTTTCTCTTAGTTTAATAATTGAAATAGTAATCATGAACTCACAATGATGTTCTTGTGTATGCAGCCTTTCAACTAACCAATGTTATTTGGTTTGGTTTAGGCAAAAAGAGAATAATTTTTCAGTCCTATTTCTACATAAAGGCTTAGAAAGTTTGGAAATTACAATTTTCTTTAAAAAATGATCAAAGCTTTTTTCCTTTTTAATCACACATGAGAGAGTTTTTTCTCTTGGCATGGTAGAGAAAAGCTTTGTTCAGGACAGGCTCTGAAGGGATCTAACCAGCCTAAATTACATTACCATGCACTAAGACCTGAGCTACACCTAAAACTTAGATTGCCCTAGCTATGTTGTTCACATCCCCGATAGAAGTAACTAACTGGCCTAAGCCCCAGCATAGAATCCACAAGGTTGATGGAAGAATTTTTCCATTGACTCAGCTACTGCTGTAACTGACCTACCCCTTTGGTTGCTGTAGCAAGTCTACACTATCATGGCACAGCTGCAGATCAGTAGTTGTGCTGCTGTAGCATCGGTAGTGTAAACAAGCCCTAAGGAATTGTGATTTTCCTTTTTTATTGATTTCCTTCTTCTCTTAGCATGGTGAGCATTGTTCCAATATGATCAATATATTCTCTTTCTATCCTCTTTTTAAAAAGATATTTTCACTGTATAAAACAATTATTCTTCCCATTTCCCAGTTTAATTAGGAAATAGTTATTGCTATCCTGTTCCAAGTACCTTTTGGATAGGAAACAGTACTTGGTCCTGCTAGTAAAGGCAGGGGACTGGACTCGATGACCTTTCAAGGTCCCTTCCAGTTCTATGAGATAGGTATATCTCCATATTATAAAATAGAGCTTTGTTTTTAAACAGGTCATCTGAAAATAAGCTTTCCCTGGTTGTGCAGCTGTGTGTATGCTTACTTTCTATTACCAGAAGATAAGTCTCAGCCATATATTTAATCATTTCCACAGCCTTTGCTGGTAAATGGCTCTTTTTATGTTGTTATACTTGAATGCAAGAGGGCTGAAAAGTGAAGGATTTGTGAAATGAATGAAGTGAAAAGTTAGGATGTTAAATGTCATTATAGAAAACCTCATCTTTCTCCTGAGGAACAAACTGAGCTGAAAAGGGTCAAGGCTGAATTACTATTTTCTTCAGTGCAAAAGGGCATAACTATTTTGGCACACAAAGAGATGCATACAGTTATAGGGAGGAGAATAATCAGATTTTCACCAAATCCATCCCACATTCCCTTAAAAAAACATTGGGCCAAATATAAGCCAGTATAAGTGGGTGCAATTGCAATAACTGTGCCCAGATACACTTGAGCTGGTTTTATTCCATTCATACTATTTGTTTCCAATAACTTCAAATCCAGTTCCCAGCAGAGAGAAAAATCTTTCTGATATATAGTCAAAACTAGTAATAACATCAAGACCACGCATAATCCCCTCTTCTGTCTGGAAAGCTGTCTTCCCAGCTTTTGTTTGATTCCTAAAGGCAGTGGTTCTTAGTCTTTTCCATACCCAGACCCTTTTTTCTATATCGGAACCACTCCATCTTCCCAAATCCCTTTAGCCCATCAACTCCCACCCATGTCTGCTGAATCAGAGTCCACAGGGCCTTGATTGAGTTCACACATCTCTGAGCTATTGTTCCAGTCTCTCTGCAGATTCAGGCAATTATCACTGTATCGGTTTGTGTTTTGTCCACATGTTTGAGATTATTTTCACAACATGAGGGCTAAAGACATTTGCTTTTCCAAATGAAAAAAAAGAGAAGGGAGGTCATGACCCCACCCAGAAAATTGTTAGGTTTTGACCCACATTTTAAGAACCTCTGCCACAAAGTATTTTTCATGCTTGTGGTAAGAACCCTGCTCAGTCAGCTTTTCTCGTTGCTAAGCATATATTCATTTTAAGGAGCATTTCTTTTACAGATGATCATCCTAGTGACTGCCTAATTCTGCACCCATTAAAGTCACTGACAATGTTTTGGGAGCAGAAGCAGGTTGAATTTCTTATTTCTGTTACCCACTCCAGAATTTGAGTTGTAATCAAATTGATATGTGATGTGGACTTTGTAAATGGGAAACATTATTGTCTTTGACTGATGATTAGTTGTCTTGTTTATATAACCTAGAACTCTCAATCTTATTCTTGATGCAGACCCTCCATCCCTATATGCGGCCAGTTACTGTTCCTATCTATCTATAAATCTATCTATTTATCTAAAAATATGATTCAGTGTATATTTTCTCTTTGTATTGTCAGTCCCTAAACACATGCCATTTTACTGTATATTTATTTTTGAATTCCATGTTTTGGGTTTTTTCCCATGGCCTCAGTCTCCATGATGTGTCTGTTTTAACAAATTAGTTTTCCTCAAACGTGAAATCCAATTACAGTAGTTTTAAATAGTATCCCAACACATATGCAAGTCCGGGGCCCAGTCATGCCAGTGTGAAATTCTTAATTCCTGCACAATATCCAAGTAAATGGGTGAGGAGAGGCCCTATTAATGCTGGGGTGATAGGCTCTTCCACACCCACATCAGGGCAAAAGATTATGGGGCAGCCTTTTACACAACTTTTAATGTTACCCCTGGGCAATCAGATGAGCTATGGCTGCTATGTGCAACACACACTGCAAATTGATTTTGTGACCTGTGGAACCACACATAATTGTATATTCACTGGCCATTCTACCCTGACTCCACAACCAACCTATACCCCAAATCTAAGTTTTCCTATGCAGTGGGCTGCTGTCAAGGGATTGAATGATCCTGAATGGCTTCTGAATGAGACTCTGACATCTACAGACCCTCCTCCACCTTCCCTTCATGCAGCAAAACCACAGTAGTTGGTCTTCATTTTGGCCTGTCTACTGCTGCCATGAGGAAAGGCTTAGATTTTCTGAAAGCCTTTGACAGGATCCCTCACCAAAGGCTCTTAAGCAAAGTAATCTGTCCTGGGATAAGAGGGACAGTCCTCTCATGGACTGGAACTGGTTAAAAGATAAGAAACAAATGGTAGGAATAAATTATCAGTTTTCAGAATGGAGAGAGGAAAATAGTGGTGTCCTTCAGGGGTCTGTACTGGGACCAGTCCTATTCAACATATTCATAAATGATCTGGAAAAAGGGGTTAACAGTGAGGTGGCAAAATTTGCAGATGATACAAAACTACTCAAGATAGTTAAGTCCAAAGAGTTACAAATGGAGCTCACAAAACTGTGTGACTGGGCAACAAAATAGTAGATTAAATTCAATGTTGATAAATGTAAAGTAATGCACACTGGAAAACATAATCCCAGCTATACTTATAAAATGATCTAACTTAGCTGTTACTACTCAAGAAAGAGATCTTGGAGTCATTGTGGATCTGGAAACATCCACTCAATGTTCTGCAGCAGTAAAAAAGTGAACAGAATGTTGGCAATCATTTAAGAAAGAGATAGATAATAAGACAGAAAATATTATATTGCCTCTATATAAATCCATGGTACGCCCACGTCTTGACTACTGCATGCACGTGGGTCGCCTCATCTCAAAAAAACATGTATTGGAATTGGAAAAGGTTCAGAAAAGGGCAACAAAAATGATTATGGCTATGGAACAGCTTCCATATGAGAAGAGATTAATAAGATTGGGACTTTTCAGCTTGGAAAAGAGATGACTACGGGAGGATATGATAAAGGTCTATAAAATCATGACTGGTGTGGAGAAAGTAATTAAGGAAGTGTTATTTACTCCTCATAACACAAGAACTAAGGGTCAGCAAATGAAATTAATAGGTAGGTTTGAAACGAAAGGAAGTATTTTTTCACATAACGCACAGTCAACCTGTGGAACTCCTTGCCAGAGGATGTTGTGAAGGCCAAGACCATAACAGGGTTCAAAAAAGAATTAGAAAAATTCATGGAGGATAGGTCCATCAATGGCGATTAGCCAGGATGGACAGGGATGGTATCCCTAACCGCAATTTGCCGGAAGCTGGGAATGGGCGACGGGATGGATCACTTGATGATGACCTGTTCTGTTCATTCCCCTTGGGGCACCTGGCATTGGCCACCAGCGGAAGACAGGATACTGGGCTAGATGGACCTTTGGTCTGACCCAATATGGCTGTTCTTATGTAACATGAACATTATCCTCCATTCCCACGCAGGAGTCATTTACTTCCTATGTGCTACAAGTGTCTTTATTAGTGGAATCTATAGATTGCAGCAACCAAATTTCCTTCATCTGTTTCTTTTGGCAATTCCTTTGATGACCTCAGAGATGTCTGACAAGATTTATTCTCTATAAACCATTCTAATGTTTGCTTGAAAGTATTTTTGCCCTCTAATTTCACTGCAATTTCAACCCTAGCCATAGATTTCAGTACCTTACCTGAGGCAAAGGTAAGATTTACTGGTCTGCAGTGCCAGATCCATACCTTCTAATCTTTTTTAGGTGGTGTCTGGATACAGACTAACGTGGCTACCACTCTGAAACCTGAAATTATTTTGTAACTCCTGTATCACTGGCTTCTGCCTGATCATGTAGGGCCAAATCCTGTTCCAGTTAACAAATGCCTAGTAACAGAATTCTGTAAACCACATCGAACACATGTGGGACACACCATTACACTCCAATTCAAAGAGCTGTTGCAAAGTTCTGCATGCTATAGAATATAGATTTGTAGCAGCTCTCTGAAGTAGGATGAATGGGACCATCCCATCCTTCTTCAAGTGGATTCTGAAGACCATGTGCAATGCTGCTGCATTTAGCCCCTTGTGCATGGGATTTGCCACTATATAGTAATGCTTTCTAAGGGTCTGATCCAAAGCAGATAAAGTCAGCAAGAATATTTCCATTGACTTGAATGGCTTTGGACCAGGCTTTTATGGAGTGAAAATACTTAGAGTGTATATTGAATTTTTCTACTTTCTCTTCAGTGTAATTTACATGGCCACCTTTATCGTTGTGTCCTTTTCCCTGTTGTATACAATATATATAAATAACTTCATTTCCCATATTCCTTCTTCTCTTCCATGCAGCTTATTCTTTCTTTAATTTACTGCTAAACTCATTTTACAGTAACTCTCTACCTGTATTCTGCTGTCAGCTTATATCTTCTCCTTTGCTCTTTTTATTTCTTTATTCATTCAGGGTGCCAAAAGGGACCCTTTCTTACCTTAATAATTTTGCCTGAGGACATATTCCTGCTAGATGTTATCTTCCTGAAACTGGCCTTAATCCTGTTTCCATGTCCTTTCCATTAGTGTATGGATTTCATTTAGAATATTGCACTTTGGGGATAGCTTCATGAAAAACATCTAATCTGTGTGAGAATCCTTGTGGCACAGCATAATATAATCTCATACCAACACAATTCAGTAAAAGACAGATCAACAAATTTCACTCTGGCCTAAATCACTTACTGATTCTCTCAACCTTACAGAATTGGTTTTCCTTATAATCATACATAAAGCCTGATTCTCTTCTCACTTACATTGATGGAAGCAGGGCCGGCTCCAGGCACCAGTTTATCAAACAGGTGCTTGGGGTGGCCACTCCAGAGCGGGTCGGCACTTTCAGGTATTCGGCAGCAATTCGGCGGAGGGTCCCTCACTCCCGCTCGGAGCGAAGGACCTCCCGCTGAATTGCCGCAGATCGCGATCGCGGCTTTTTTTTTTTTTTTTGGCTGCTTGGGGCGGCAAAACCCCTGGAGCCGGCCCTGGATGGAAGCCAGTGTAGTAAAACTGGTACAAGGAAATAATAATATCTCTATGATTATGATAATTATTTATTGCTATTATTTTACATATGGAAAAACTAAAGCACAGTGGTGTAAGGTTCTGATTTTCTAGACTGTGTATGTGTGGCTTGCCCCCTTTTTTTTTTTCCTTCTCCAAGTTCCATTTGTGTGGCTGAGCAGGCAAAATTGGTTAATGCACACTCAAATGGTCAATTGGGAAAACATTTACGTGTGACCAAACACCTCATCTACATACACCATCACTGTAGTTCTGTTTAGTCATGCAATTGAACATGTAGCATTGTGTGCAGTTCAGAAAAGCTGGTCCTAAGAGAATTATCTAAGGTCACACTGGAAGCTCTGTAATCATGTCAGTCTTTTTTTCTCAAAGCTCTTCTAAAATTCTCTGCTCTAAGGAAAAGCTGAACAGTCTCTTTGAATTCTTTCCAACAAAGTAATATCAGAATGGAGCTTTCTTAATTTTCTTCAACATTTTTTTAATAAAGCAAATCCAAAATATTAAACAAGGATAAATCATAAGTTCAGAAGGTCACAGGCCCCAGGCTACATCTTAATGTCACTCAAGCATGTTAAACTCAGTGAGCAATCTGTGTCAGAACGCCTAAACCTCCAGAGAGACTTTGGCATAGGAGGCGTGAGCCTGTGAGGTACTGAGCAACCCTTACGAGCTGCTGTGGGTTGAGGGCACCAGTTCAAATCAATAGGATCTGAGGGCACTCTGCACCTTACATGCTTATGCCCAGTGTTAGCAATGGCACAAAAACTGCTTTCTTTTTCTTTTTTTTTTTTTTCATTTTTTGCATTTTTTAAAATTAACAAAAAAAATAAAAAATAAAAACCAAAAAATAAAGCATCAATAAAATTTTTTTTTAAAAAATTTTTTAAAAAATAAAAAAAAAAAAAAAATAAAAAAAAAAATAATAAAAAATAAAAAAACAAAAAGTCTCTCTTCTTTTCTGTCTTTTTTTTTTTTCTTTTTTTTTGGTTTGTCATCTTCCAAAAAAAAAAGAAAAGAGCTATGCAGTGAGTGATCCTCTGTTAATGTATACATAATTAGTTAGGGTCAGTTTTTCAAAAAGCACCTAAGTGACTTTGGAGCCTCAACCTCATTTTCAGAAGTGTCTTTGTCAATCTAGCCAATAAATGCCTAACAGACTTAGGCACCTAACTCCAATATTCAGGCAATCACTGTGATCCTCAAATCCCCTCAGCCGCCACCTAAGCCTGGAGGCACCTGGGTTTCCATTGTTAAAGTTCCCTAGGCACCTACATTTCTGCCAGTGAGCACCTGCATAGCCACCTCCATTTAGGTGCTTAGGCACTGACCTCATGTCTAAGTTCCAGTACAATCCTTATACTAGACATTCTCCTACCTACCTTGCCTGTGGGGCCTGGTCTGGTAGGCATTCTCAGAGTACACCTAAACCCACACAAAATGGCATGGGAGGAGGAGGTGGATGTCTCCCTTATAACCTTTAGTCCAGTGGTTAGGATACTCATCCAGGATGTGGATGTCTCAGCCTTAATTCCTCTCTCTGCCTGATGTAGATCAAGGAGCTTGGGTGAGTGCTCTAACCACTGAACTGTTGAGTTGTTTGCACACTCTGTCTCAATGCATATTTAATGATGTAGACACAGTGGACCAGCTTTAACAGGAGAGAGTGTGAGAGACTAGATATCCCATAGCTCAGTAGTTAGGGCGCCCATAGGAGATAGGAAACCCAAGTTAAACTGCACCACATTAGGTAGAGGGGGGACAGAATGCAGGTAACCTGCAATCTGGTAGAATGCCCTAACCACTGGGCTAAAATTTAGAATGAGGTCCTCCTCCTTCGCCAGCCCTAGTGTGTCTTGAGAGGGGTGGGCAGAGTAAAGAAACAAAACCGTGGGATCCATGAAAGTATACAGGTGCGTAAATCTTGTGTTTAGGCACTGAAATCCCAGTTTTGGCTCTGCTATGACCCAAAAACCTCCTGCCAAACCCTGTAGAAGCCTAAACTCACTTGATGCCTAAGTTTTCAGAGTAAAAGTTCCCTAGGCACCTATGTTTCTGCCTCTGGGCATGTGCACTGCTGCCTCCCTCTAGGCATCCAGATGCCTATCTCTTTCCTGAGCCCCAGAGCGATTCATGAACTGGGGAAAGTCATATGAATCCAGTGTGCAGGCCTCCTTCTTGATCATCTCCCATTCAGAATCCAGCCAGATAACTATTTAAGTATTTATCCACAGTGGATCAGCCATTGGGCCTGAGAAAGAGAATTATTCTGTATTCTAGTGGTTAGGGTACCCACCTGGGAGGTAGGAAACCCTGTGTCCAACTTCCTGCTCCAATCATTCTTTCGTTAATTATCCAGAATGCAACAGCTTCAACAGAAGAGCCTGTGGGATCCCCATATCAGACTGTCTCATAGCTCTGTGGTTAGAGCAATCTCTGGAGAGGTTTAGGACCCCAATTCAAACTCTTTCTATCACTCTGGTAGGGAGATGGAATTTGAACCTGTTTCCTACATTCCAGGTGAATGCTCTAATCACTTGGCTAAAAGTAACAAGTACATCAGCTCTTCCTCCTCCAGCCATGTTGTGTGGAGCAAGCCAGGCACCTAAGTCGCCTGACTCAAGGCACTGTGTTCCTGTTAGTGGATCACTAAGCTGAAGCTAGGCACCTCCCTTCAGCCTGAGGCGGACAAAGCTTAGCACATTTCCATCTGGCTGGCATCTCCCATGGGCTAGAAGTGGTGTTACTATGATGTTTTGTAGGCACCTTGAAGTTAGATACTGTGACAGACATCATTTGAACACCTACATACTTTTATGTATCCTACCCTATGTGACATGTGCAGCTAAACTACACAGTGCAGATTGCAATTACATATAACATTTTAAATTTATATTGATGAGATTAATTACAAAGTCATGCAATACTGTTTCTGTTCCCTGATTGGATCCCTTATGTAACTAGCAATCAAATGGGTATATTGCAACTGAATATATAATAAACATTCCTCTCTGTGTGTGGGTTAACTGCTTTAGTAACAGAAAAAATAATCAGCATACTATGAATGTCTAATATTCATATTAAACTGATCACAAACTGCAGACCAAGTAGTGTTTGCTGAAGAAATTTGCAAATAATTTTGAATGAGAAATACATTTGAGATGTTTATGATCCATTCATGGGAAATTTGATCATAAATTATTTGTGCTAATTATTCGCTCAGCTCTAGCTATTATACTATGAATAGAATACACGTCATGCTATCACACTGTGTCTGGAACTACAACCTGCTTAAAGACCAGACTAAAATTAGGTCACTTACATGCCAGAAGCACAGAGTGGCAAGGGATCATGCATATAGCATAGACAAGTATGTTTGAAACCATATCCATGCACTTTAGGGTTCCTCCACTTCAGAGGTAAATCATTAAAATGAAGTGGATTCAGTAGATTTAAGATACCAGCAGCCACAAGATGTGAACTTCTTAAATTCTTCTTCTAAACTATCTTCACCCAAATATTTACATCTTACACAAAAGGAGGAACAAGTGTATAGGATGGAAGATTAAGTAGCAAAAGACAGAGTTAAGCTGACTTTAAGATTATTTGACTTTCAATTTAATTTTTTTAAGTGTCTCTTAACTGTGCATTTCCCTGCTTTCTAACTTTTGTTTGTGGGAGAGGGCACAACAATCTCTTAATATTTTCCCCCCTTTAATACCAGTTTAATAAACTTTGCCAAGGAATACTTTAGGTATTTCAATTCCAAATAGTTTTTTTTCTTGATCCTACCCCAAACTTAGTTTAAAAGCTTTTCCATTCATAGAAGCCTGTCCATTCACATAAGTTTGTGTATCAAACATTGGTTGGTTATCAATTTGCACCTTTTTAGGTACTTGAAAAGTTACAAATAATTTCATGCTTGGAAAAATTTCATCATTGGTACCCAAATCAATATCTCTCACTTTTAACTCACAGTTGAGTTAGACTAAATAGATCCACTATATAAGCCAGTTCTTGTCTGTTTAGATGAAGTCTATCCCTGTTAGCCTATCCAACTTCACGATATATGATTGCTGTCTTTGTAAGTGGCTTTTCCTTGTTTTATTGTAACTGTGACTTACCTCTGAACTTTTTGTATATTTACCATGATAAATATACTGCCCTGAGCTTTGTTCTTCCCAAACAATATAAATGGAAATGGAATGTCTGCATTTTTAAAGGCCTTGCATACATCATTTAGATCTCATAAATGATCATGGAATGTCTGTCTTTTAATAAGGGCTCCATGGATTCTTCTATAACCCTTTGGGAATCACTCTAGGCAACAATTAGGGGAACTTGCATAACTTTTGTCTCTGCTAGATAACTGATAAGGCGGCCCTAGAGGATAAACACAAGATTTACCATGCAGATGCTCATCTCTTGAATGAATCAGGAAGCAGAAATATCAACCAGATGCAGAACTACTGATTCATATTGATATTTTTAGTAGTAGAACTAAGCAATCTTGCTATATGGAAAGAAATTGGGCAGGCAAATATAAGTTTAAAGAAGTTTCAGAACTCCTCTGCTATTGCCTTCTTACTAGCCTTCACTTTTGGCTCCGCTATTATATAATTGAAATAAAATTACATTGAATTTCTGAAGTAATAGAAATCCCTACAATTCCTCGGAAGAGGCAGATGAAATGAATATATTGGACAATTTTCTCAGTGATTTGTCATTTAAAAGTCACCTCAAATACATATCAGAACATTCACAAAAGAAACATATTCAGGGAAGGGAAATCCTACACAAAATTCAGAATATGCCTTCAGGAAAGTTTCTAGGAACAGTTTTCTTTAAAGTGCTGAAAAAGCTACGCCTTCGATTGCTACAGGGAGCTCTTAAGGAAAAATTTCAAAAAGGCCAGTTACCTAAAGAAATGAGAGTAAACTTTAATTGCTTGTCAACCTTGAAGAAGAAGAAGAAAAAGACAAGGCAGAGCTCATAATTCTCCCTCTGTTTATAATGTCACAATATTTTCCTCCTTTACACAGGCTGTATACTCACTCCAAAAATTAGAGTTGATAGATTTAATATTTTACCAGCTCAAACCAACAGATTTCCTGCAGTGGATATTGGCTTGAGATGATCACAATTGTGGAAGCAAGGAAAGAATTAATAAGGATTTGAAGGGGATTTTAATGCATGTTAGTCAGGCCATACTGTGACCCTAATGACGTGAGATTTGTAGAAGCAAGATAATGTAAGACAGAGTGAACTGTGTGAAAGTTATTACGACCTTGCAATGTGCAGTCTTGCTTTTTTCTTAGTAGTGAGATAAATAAGATAGCAAAGAGGCTTATGTATAAACAAATGCAAATGTTTTCTTTTTACTGTCTCCAGGATTGCTAGCTATTGTCTGTAACAAAGGTGTAAAGGCTTGATGTAATTGTTTACCAGTTGAGAGACCTGTCCAGGACTGGGGTGAACCTGTGTCCTATGGCACTCTCTCCCTCCATTGTAATTACTGGAGAAATAATAAAGTATTTGATTTTGCTGCACCCAAACAAAAAAGCGAGAACTGAGTTTTTCTCCGACACAATGAATGGTTTTATGTCATCCACCTTCCTATTGGACAGAAGAACAAAGCTCAGGGTCCTACATTCTCTCCCTTTATTTTCCCTCCTACTAGATCACCTGGTCAGGAAAAGTCAAACACTTATCTGAGTCCTACCCCCAATAAGAGCAGGGTGCTGAAAGGGGTGTAGAACAACTACAGGTGTATGCACCTAGGTATGGTGTAGGTTCAGCAGCCAGTTGACAGGCTATTGTGGAACTTCATTTCCCTAGTGGACATGCATGGTTATTGTTATGTTCATGGCATACACTCAGAGAGGTTAAATAAAAACAATTGTGCTTGCTGGAAGGTTGCACTGTCGCACCACTTGACTTCTTAGAATTCAGAATGATAACCCACAAGGACCTCAAAACAGAAAGAGAAAGCAGGCTGCTCCCAAAGACAGAGCAGCACAACTCACACCAGTTTTAGGCTGGCTCTTTTCAGGATGCCTGATGCTGCCCAATTATATGCATCCCTACAGAGTCCCTTAGCCTGAAAGCAGGCCCAAGAACCCCCCTGAAATTTAAAATGGCAGCTTACAATTATAATGCTGCACATTTCTCACTAAAAACACCACTGCATTTGACATTAATTGGTCTCTTTGGCTGTCTCAATAGAGAGGTCAAGGACTGACTGCCTATAGAAACTGAATTATGCTTTTACACCTAGAGTTAGTTTTTCTAGAATAGGGCAGACTTGGAGGATGGTGCTGAAACTTGTGCTGCCAGTTGCCATGCAATACCTGTCGTGAGGAAAAGCAATGAAAGTCAGAGAACTTTTATAGGAGAGAATTGCTCCTGGATATAGAAAATATTGGAAAAATAAAGTTGCACTGTTTGATAGTGGAAGTGCAATATTCTGGTTTCTTCTTCTAGTTCTAATGTGTATAAATAGCAGTGAAATGCTCTTTTTTAACTTGATTGTCACAACTGAAACTCTGAATCCGAAGAGAAGAAAGATGCAAGCCTTGGTGTGAATGTAGACATCTCTTATACTACCCTCCAAAGGCCCAATTCTGCTTTTCTTATTCTGACAAAACTGTTACTGTGTTTGTCCAAACACTGTTGTTATGTTCAGGTAATTAGTTCTACTGCCAAAGATTTCAACCACTCTTTTTAGGTGCCATGTATGTCAAGCTGCCTATCACAGGGCAATGTGGCCGTACCCATGGACAAGCAGCAGTATTTCATCCCCTACCCATCTCTCCTGCCCAAATCATTGTTCTTTGATTTGGAGGTAGAGAATGATGCCAGCTGCAAGTTTTTCACATGAGGGGAATTATAGCTAGCGTTGTTCTTATTTTAAATACATCACTTGGGGAAAGGAGAAAACGGATCTGTGTATAGGTTATTTTGTTCACTTTGCTGAGATAAGTATGTATGAGTGGTTTCTGACTGGTAGAATATGAGCCAATAGGTATATTGTCTTACCTCCTAGGCATAGTTTGTGGGGAAGAAGGGTTGGAGGGAGAGGACGGTTTCAGCATTAGCCCCTGAAAATCGCAGACTATCTGAGTTGGCTGAGAGGCTGAAAGTGCTTCTGTTCACTTTTACTTTAACATTTTAAAGATCAGCCAAATATATTTTGAGAATAAATCCTGTTTTGTATTTCTTTAAAACCAATAGAAAGTGGATTAAGAGGGGAAAGAGCAGCCCTGTCTGTATTCATTTAATGATAAAATACTACAACAATGTTTTTCATCCATATCTTTTCTCAATTTATTTTAGGTCCAGAGAATACACAACATGACCTGCTAGAAAAGGAGGTTAAATCCATCCAGCCCCATTATTTTCCCTGAAATTATTATTCTGGCATAGTTTTCTTTAGAGGATTATACTGCAAATCTAAGGAAACATAGTCCCTTAAATACAAAACCCCAAACCTGAAGAGCAGGTGTTGCGTGTGTAATAGCACAGAAAGTCGTTTCATGAGTAAGCTTTAGAGCCACTTTGAGTAACAACAAAGTGACTGACTTGAAGTCTCACAATTCTCACCTGAGTTTTAGAAACACTTAAGCAAATATGAAACTTGGGTTCTCTTGCTAATTTGAGTTTAACCCAAGAAGAAAACTATAAAACAGATTGTTTCTGGTCCAGTGCTGCTACACAAGGGGACAGGAGCGTGCTAGGAGCCTTCCTTGCTTCCTTTCTTCCATCTCAACACACATGAACTACACAGGGGCGAGCCACAATTCCAATGAAGAAAAAGGTGCTAGCCTGACCAGCACCAGTAACCTCTGGAAAGGGGCAGGTTGTGGCCCTCATCCACCTCTGCAATGGCTAGCAGAGATGAGCCAGCACAAGGTGGACACATACAGCAGCCTGTGATAGAGTTGCTGCTCAAGTGGGAGGTCCCCAGAGCTCCTATAGGAATTAATCCAGAATTCCTGTGTAGACACCCATTGCTGAATAGCTCCTTACCTCTTTCCAATGCCACAAGTCCCCTAAAACCACAATATGGCCCTGTGTGTTTTTATAAGGGGAGTATGTTTGTGCTATGTATGTATTAAAGGAAATATAGAAGTATTCCAGAGAACAAAAGTCCTGTTTAAAACTTAGGAGATTTAGTAGCAGAAATGCCTCTCTTCATAAATTTCAGATTTTAAAATAAGTTATCTCAACCCAATTCCATGGATAAACCTTTTACTGGAGACAAATATATGTTGTGTTCCTGAAAGTCAGGGGAAATCACAAATTTTAATCATTCTGTAAACCATTTGTTAGCCAAGTACGTGAAAGTTATAGGCTATAAAGTGCCTAGGTGTCTTTAGTGCTTTATATGTAGATGGCTATAATAAGAATCACTCTGGATTGTGATATAATTATGTCCAGAAACTGAACAGAGGGATGCGCTTATATCAAACTGAATTTAAGGTTACCTTGCAAACCCTTATCTTAAGAATCAGATGCCTTTAATTGTCCCCTAATGCCTCCTGCCACAAATATGAGATTTATGTATCTGTTTAAATTATTACTGTATTGTAGAAAGTGGCTTTTATTTCATACGAAGAGCCAATTCATCTCTTTTACACAAGCAATAAAACCACTGATGTCCATAATTTTCCCTGGATGAGGTTGGAAAGATTTTTGGGCAAAACTTTGTCTAACTTTCTTTGTAAATAGAATTCTATAATGGAGACTCAATAAGGAGCTACTTACTGCACCCTATTTTCCTCAGAGCAAAGGAGGAGAAACCTGTACTGTCCCTTTAAAATATAGACTCCGAACAACATTTTTCTCTTCCTTTATATTGAAAGTTCTAAATACCTCCACAACCCTTACTTTTAGTATAAAAAATGTTGAACAAATCAACTGTTTTTAAAGGATATACATTATTTATCAAACATGCAGAGGGTGTGTAGAATACAAATGAATATTGAGGCTAACAAAACTCCCACGTTAAAAGGATTCAGCATTACTGTCCTGCATCAAATAAGGGGAAATATTCTTAAAGGTCAACTGAAATGCTTTTAAAAATAGATGACCAGTTTCTAAATTGTGCACATGCAATTACTAAGACACAACCAGCCATTTTGCTGCACAGTTACTAAGATTTATTTATTTATAGGTTTTTCTGTGGTACTTCTCAGTGTAGTATTTGAGCTGCTCACAAACTTTAATGGATTTATCCTCTCAAGACCTCTGTGAGCTAGGGTTATATTCTTGTTCCCATTTTGCAATTGGACAGAGGCATAGAAAAATGAATTGACTCACTCAAGGTCATGCAGGGAGACCCTGGCAGAGCAGGGAATAAAGTCTCTATTTTCTGAGTCCTGGTCTTAACCCTTTGAGGAACATGTGGAACTTGTACCAATCATGGTACTTGTGTGTACAAATTATGCATGCTGGCACTTTTAAAAATCAGTAACTGATCCTGTAAAACCCTGTAGAATCTCACATTTGTCCTTATCCAAAAGTCAGTGATGTCAATAGGAATCTTCTCATTCATTTCAAATTGTTCTCATTAACCTTTAAGAATAGAACAAGAAGCAATGGGCTTAAATTGCATCAAGGGAGGTTTAGGTTGGTGTGATGGGTTTTCCACCCCACACTGGACTGAATGGAATTAAGGTGGTTGGATAGGCCATTTAACACCACAGGCTGCACCTGGAGCAGGAGCCATGGAGCAGGAGTTTGATTCGGAACAGGCTCACTTGTGCAGGAACAAGTTCACCTGTGCAGGAACAGGCGAGGCCTATAAACCATGTAGCAGGCTCCATACTGGCTAGCAGCTGGAAAAGGGTAGTCTCTTCCTGTGAAGAGAGAGGAGTGTTTGGGGGTCACTGGGAAAGGCTGTAGGAGCAGTAGCTTCCTGGAAAGAGGCAGGAGGGTTTGGAGCTGGTTTGCTTAGAGACAGGAGGGGAACCAGAAATGTAGGCTGCAGTCCAGGGAAGGAGAAGTGAGCGTGGAGAGAGAAAGCCCAGAACTGCTGAGCTGAGGGTCCCTGGACTGGAATCTGGAGAAGAGGGCAGGCCCAGGTTCTCCTACCAGCCACTGAGAGTGTGGCATAGAAATAGAGTGAATGGGAAGACTGCCTAGGACTGCTGATGGACTGTACCCCAGAAGGGGGAATGCTGAGTGACCTACCTGGAGGACTAAGTTATGAAGGAGACACCGAGGGTCGTGTAGTGAGATAGGAGCTGCAGACTAGAGGGAGAGACAGAGAAATGGTGTGCAGACTGTGGACAGAGGTGTTGTCCTTGAGAGCTAATCCCCAGAGTGACCAGGAGGAGGGGCCAGACTAGTGGTGAGTGGTGCACCCATGTGACAGTTGCACATTTAGGAAAATTTTCCTGTCAGAATAGTTAGGCACTTAAATAAATTGCCTAGAGAGGTCATGGAGTCTCCATCATCGGAGGTTTTTCAGAACATATTAGACAAACATCTGTCAGGAAGGGTCCAGTTACTACTTAGTCCTGCTTCCAATGCAGAAGACTGGACTAGATGACTACTGAGGTCCCTTACAGGCCTACACTATGATTCTGGAAGGCTTTATGTAATAGTGTCACCTGGTGATGTTTGCCAGAGCATATTTTAACTGAGATGTGATACCAGAGTTATGGTAAAGAGTTCCAAACTGAGAGTTGAAATGTTATCATGACCACTGGTTCCTATGGCTTTCTCCCCCAGTTTGTCTTGTTTGCTGTTTCTGAGGGACAGAGGCCTTTTACTGGCTACACGCCTGAAGGGTTGTGGAGGTATATCGTGAGATGAGGCAACAGTCTTGGAGGGCCTCCTCATTCCAAAACACTTAGATTTTTGTTACACTTATATTGTAAGCTTTCTTTTTGTTCTTTGTACAGTGCCTAGCACAATAGGGTCCTAGTCTATGACTGGGGCTCCAAGGTGCTACTGCATTATAAAGAATAATTCAACTCTGGGAGTTTGGTGGCTTACATGAATTTTGACTAGTCTTCATTGTATTTACGCACATAGCAAGTGCAGTATTTGTTCATGGTCTCTCTAGTATATACTCTATAGTGCACACAAGAAGTTCCTAGGTGATTATTTCAGGATGAAAAAGCTCTTAGTCTAGGCACAATTGGTTTTCTGAGAGGATTATGTGCAGATATGTATATTTTATGAAAAATATATTTAAAAGGTCAATTGGATTTGTTGATTTAAAAAAAAACCCATTTAGAATAAAATATCTGCCCTCCTACCCGAAAGCTTCTGTCAAATAGTATCAATACAGTCTCATCCATTACAATAGTGATCAATGAAGCTGTCCTGCAAAATACATGAGAATTGCTGCCCGTTTCTGTGCTTCATATAACTTATATGTTGACTGCTTCATATCTGACATAACTACTGGAGAGTAACTCACAGTGAAAATGGAAGAAGTTAAAAAGGAGGAAACAATTCCTTTGACTCCTTTCTTTTCATTAATAAATACACAAAGAGCTTCAGTTTGCTAGCAGAGGCTGTGGAAGTGCACTTTGAAGGGTGAGGACAATGGTGCATAGTGAAACCTGAACACCCTGAGCACTGTACTAAGCATGGGGAGCGGAAGGAAGTTAGAATGGGCTCTATGCTTGAGGCATGGTGGCAGTCAGGAGCAGTGGGGTGGAGGTGGGAATTTAGGGTTTCAGGAGTAGGCAGTGGAGTCAGGGTGGGTGTTCTTCAAGAGGAGTGGGTGACAGTCGGGGTGCCAGGCATTAGCAGGAGAAAGAGCTGTGTGCTCTGCAGGAGGAGTGAAAGGAGCTACTGATACTTGACCTGGTCACCCCCGGTTTCTGCCTCCTCCTCCTCAGCCCAATTTGGGACAGTGTGGTGATCACTTTAGCCCCTCTGGGTCCCTTCCTTGACTCTTCTTCTCCTCTCCTCTCCCCTCCCCCTCCCCGCCACCTATTAGCCATGGAGACCCACCTGGCCTGAGCACATGAAACAATTAGCCTAAGAATTATTGGCAGGGGTGGAAACATAGTTCAGACTCCCCACCCAGTATTTCTATTGTGGGGATACTAGCCCTGATGGCTTCCCTCCCCCCAGGTTCTACCACGCCTAGCTAGAAGAGGAGCACACAGAAGCATTCATCTAGCTTGAGGTTGGTTTTCTTCAGACTGGATCTGTGCCATTCCTGTAAGTTGGAAACTCCAGAAGAAGGGACTTACTTTATTGTGGTCCTGTCATGCAATTTATCTTAAATACCAACATTTCATTTTTTATCTTGCTTAAAGATGAAGATTTTTTTTTTCATTTTCTTACTATAAAAGCAGTGGCCAGAGAACTAGTGAGCACCAAAAGCTATATTCCAGACAGACATTAGTCTGATGTACATCTTCCCTAATATTTGGGCTAAACTCCTACACTAGTTGATTTTGTAGAATGGCAATAATTACATAGATTCTCAGAGAAGTAATGTAGCATTTTAAAGTGATCTAACATGGACACAATAGCAGTCAGTGGGCAGCTGTTCTTGTCCTAGTCATTGGCTTTCCTTTCTCATAGGGACCTAGAATGTACTGCTGTTCTACAGTATCTATGTAATCTGATTAGGAATTTCTGATTCCAAATGCATACCTACATCCTTATTTCACTGATGCTGATGGCCAGCAATTTTCACACTTTGGAAAAAATGAACATTTTTTTTTGGTGGTTTTCTCTAAAACTTACAAGTAATTGCAGTCATAGATGAATGAAAAAATGACTCCATCATTCTTTTCTCTCAAGTGCTTTCTGTAAATAGACAATTGACCATTTAAAATCATGACTGTTCTGGCTCTGACTCCTGTTTTGCTCATGTAAGAAAACTTGGACTTTGATAGAGAATTCAGAGTTCATTTTTAAGACCGTTTATGCAAATACATGATGAAAGAAAAGTTTGAGTTTCAGGTAGTTTGAGATTAGTACATTGTGAATGTGTACATTCAACAGAGTTTTCCATTGAATAGTTGTTAGTTAACTGCTAGAATTGTTTGCTGGAATAGATAAAATTTCAATATATTCTCCAAACACCAATCTGATCATTGGTGATATTCATTTTACATTTGTGGGCTTCATGTACAATACAGTCCCCTCATAAATTGTCACTGCCATATCCACAACTTAGTTTTGAATGTTGTAATATATGCAACTAGCACTAAGGACCAGATCCAAAGCCCATTAAAGATGATGTAATGAGTCCTATTGAGTTCACTGGACTTTGGATCAGGCTCAAAACTCTCTATTCAGAAAAGCACTTAAACTCATGCTTGCTGTTAGGCTGAATAATAGGGGTGGATTGCTAAATTGGGAGCCTAGATTAGTACAGGGGTTCTTTATCTGGTTTTGCCTTAGCATTATAGAATCAAGCTTCTCTTTGAAATTCATGTCTTAATTCAGTGAACTTTGTACTTTCAGAGACTACAGCTAATGTCATATGACACTGGAAGAGAAGCCTGGTGTTTGTGGGTGGGCTGCAGGAATAAAGTCAAATTTCCCCTGTTGAAAACGAAAGGAAATCATCCTCAAGACCAGTAGACTGATCATATAAATGCATGTGTACAGTACTCTAGCTAAAGTTACAATGTAAGCCCCTTAGAATGTATGATAAAGTCAAATATCTTAATGCATATTCATTTTAAATGACTTTGCATTGGGGTGAAAGTAACTTAAAGGACCTACCGGTATGCAGGGCAGCCGGGGTCCTGTGCAAGGTGTGTGTGGGAGGGGGGCCTCTCCACCCTGGAAGGGGTGGGACCTCGGTGGAAGGGGCGGGGCTGGGGCCATACTCCCCCAGCCAACCCTTCAGTGTTGCCCAACCTGTGCCACCCTTGGCTCTGGTGGCTATTTAAAAGGCCTGGGGCTCCAGCTGCTGATGCGGTAGCAGTGCCCACAGTGCCCTGGGCTCTTTAAATCGCAACCAGAGCCCCGGGATAGCGGCGGATGGGAGCCCTTGGGCTCTGGTGGTGATTTAAAGAGCCCAGGGCTCCAGCCACTGCTGAGAGCCCCAGGCCCTTTTGAATTGCTGGGCCCTGGGGCAGCTGCCCCTTTTGCACCCCCCCCATCAGCAGCCCTGCCAGTACAGTGCTTAAAGCACTGCCACGGCAGTGCTTTAACGTTGGCTGTGTACTGGTCTGTACCAGCGGCCACTTTCTTACTGGTACACCGTACCGGCTTACTTTCACCTCTGCTTGGCATACAGATTTTTTTAATTGCTGATTTGTGGCTTAAACCTCAAACATTGTAATCAGTTTTATGTTTAAAATATAAGTTGTTATAAATGTACAATGTGCCAAAAATCCACCTAACACTCATTTGTGAAATTACAATGATTTATTATAGCCACATTTGTACATAAACTGAGCAATAACAGCTGAAAGGGCTTAATTAAATGGGCTATTTAGGCATGCCTCAGGAGCATTATGTTGAGATTGCAAACTGTGGGCAAACTGATTCAGCTGTCCTAAAGTTCATCAATGGCCCTATTAAGACATGTCCCTCAGTATCATGGTGTTATCTGATGGGTATAGAACAATCATAAATGCTGTTGTTAAACAATATATTCATGTTGCCCATTAATATTTAAACAAGTAAGATCCTCTAAGAATTCTAGAGAATGAAAAGCGGAAAGAAAAAATGAAATTGGATTCAGTGCTCCTGTTTAGTCCCAGTGTGACTTAGTTTGGTGTGATGAAGGGTGGGGGTCGGGAGAGCTGTCCCTGGGAGTTATAAATGAGAGACAGCGCAAAGGCAAGGAAGAGCTTAGAAGCCACAGTTCAGAGAGAACATGCATTGGCAGAGGATATTTAGAGAAGTAGAGAGACTCCGCCTCAGATCTAGATTGAGAGAGGGGATGCTTCTGAAGGAGGGAACACTGATTTCCTTGGATGAGCAGTGGAGCTAGATCAGGCTGTTGAAAGCAGAAGATAGTTGGGAGTCACCTACAAACATCCTTAAGTCATACAGCCACTGCTAAAGAGGGTAAAGACTGCCAACAGTAGAGGGAGAGGTCTGCTGGCTCTCTGAGCTGGAGAGCTGAAGCTGAAGAGATGAGGTTGGAGGATATGGAAGGAGGGTTGGGTGAGATGCTACTGTCTCCAGGGCTAGACTCGGACTTGAGAATGAAACCGGGCATAGAACTTCTGATAGAAGCATCCCCTCTAGCGGGCCTAGGATGAGGTGTAGTGAGAGACACTGGAGCTGTACTTGGTGTTGATGGACTGTGCTGGGGAATTCTGGGTTTTGGTTGTGAGATGTCTATTTATGTTTATGGTCCTTTTTTGGTAACAAATTAACCTCATTAGGGCTATTTATACTTAGAAAGCTTTTGTGGAGTCTCTTCCTCAACTGGCTCAGCCTGCTCTGCCTTTGCTTCCCTTTCATCTGTACCTCTACAACCAACTTGCTGAATGATTTCTTCTGGCAAGGACTTTATTGTGCTTAGACTATCATTGGTACACAAAGTGCCCTATCCTGCTACAATTAAAGTCCAATGGAAGTTTAGTTGTATGTATTGTCATAGTGTCTAGAGGCCTCAATATAGGATCAGGGACTCAGTATAGGCTCAGGATCATGTGACAATCTTGGACATGCTTTGTAATACTATAAGATTCCTGATGTGTAACCACTAGTTACTGAGAGACTGTATACGTTATATTGGAGTAGTAAAATGTTTATTGTTTGCTAGAAAAGCAAACAGGAAGGCAAAATGGCTCCCTGGAAAAGATACTGGCACAAATTCAAAAGGCAGTGAAGGCACCTATTCTGAGGATCCTAAATCCTGACTCCAATGAAGCTGCAAACCTTATTTTGCCAGGCTGGAAGCCCAGAGAGCAAAAGAATGCTGATTGGTTAAGAAACCCTTATTAGGAGTGAATGGGAAGGTCAATTAGCAGCAGCTATTCAGAATGACAGAGTCTGAGAAGTTGGGCTTTTCCCTGGATCTGGGGAACAGCAAGCCTTGGAGAAAGTCAGGGATTTGTATAAACTGATTTATGGTTTTCCAGTATCTGTTTTGTATAAATATTTTTTTTCTAAATAAATGATACTTTAGAGAAAGGCATCTGTTACTGGATACTGTCCCTGCTCCCAGAGGGAAATGAACTGCTGGTACTTTACCTAGCTTGGGTTAGAATGAGAGAATTGGTGACTCCACCCTCAGATTGCTGACAGCCAGGAGACCAGGAGGGGTCATAGGTGCAGTAAGCCCTATAATTGACAGTCCCTGTCTGAAATAGCTAACAGTCTAAAGTGAAGCAAGTCTGGGTTACAAATTTCCATTTGGCAAATAGAGCATTTTAATTGTATTTATTTTTATGTATATTATCTATACAGTGCCTAAAATGTACTTGACAAAACGTACACAAACATGGTTTACAATCTAAACATAGACAAAACACAATGAATATAAGAGAGTAGGAAGATGGAAGGAATATGTACCCATGTAGACTTGAGTGAATACCCTAAAAAGCAAAGGCTTAGGAGGCAGCTCCATAAAATCAGTGAACCAGACTTCATTATTGTAGTACCAAGAGAGGAATTAATGAAAAAACAGAACAGACTCTAGAGGAACATCAAATTTCCACATAAAATCAATCCTGTCACAATCTGTCTGTTTCAGTTGAAATTTCATTGCAGAAGGCTGATACTGCCTATCTCCCCTTAATGTGTCTTTTGGGGCTTTTTAAATACAAAAACAAAAGGATGGAAATAAGAGTACGTTTATAAGCCATCTCTCATGAAAATAAAATATAAAGTCAGGACATAGGGGAGAAAGTGTCATCTCAGCAGACTGCTTTATCTCTCATCAGTTTCACTGTACTACCACTCTCTGATGTTCACTGTCATTTTCATGATCAGTGTCTTGAAATTGACGGGGGGCATAATTGGTGATGACATAGCTTTTTTTCACTCTCTTTTCTTGTTTTTGTTTAGCATTAGATGAGACTGTCCGTTGACATAATTTCCGCAGAATGAGACTCTAAATACCATCTTGAATCTAATGGACCCAATCCAAGTTACCCATAAATTGGGTGGACACAGATACTTCAGGAATTTATAGAGCAATAGCAACAGCCATAAGAAGTTATTTCATATTTACTCTTAAACTAAATATGATAAGGGAGATGAACTCTTAGATGTGTTTATTATAATATAAGTGAACATTAGTGCTGCATTCACAATGGGACATAATTATGAGGTTTAGGTAGAAAATGGGGTCTGAAATCAAACTTCCTCAAACTCTGTAGGACAGATCTGGTGTTCCTATAAAGGTCCATCTCTTATTAAATGTTGGCAGAGAGCACTATTACAAGGAAACTTTGAATTATTCACTTTAAATAAACTATCAGGAGAATTTAGCCTTTTATTTCTCTTCACAAGCCAATGCTGACTTTTATGGATATGTTCAATGGTAAGTATTTGCCAAAAGCTTAATCTATGGTTGGATGTTACTGCTTATTTGTTTCCGGTAGAGCCCATGATGTGTTAAGTGCTATGCTATTATAAATGAGAGCATGATCGCAAATCCTAACAATATGAAAAATACAAGATAGGCAGACAGAGGAAAGGCTTCAGTAACTGTTCCCAGTGAGGCGGGGAAACATTAGTAAAATATATCTAGTTGTTGCATACCTCAACAGATGCCACCTTGTTTGTTCCCGTCCCTATCACCGAGATAGTCAATACAGTCTAAATTTGATAAATCTTCTTGGCACTGTAGATAAAAACTACTAAGAAAGTAACTTATAAAAGTGTGTGACTTGGATTGGAGCACATCAGAAGTATATTTATTCCATTAGTAAGTGTGCCTGACAATATTAGAAACCCAGATAATGCAACAAAAAGTAGAGTAAAGTACTAAGGAGAAAATAATAAATGACTGAGTATCTGGAATACGAAGCAGAGGAAAAACTAAGAAACGGTGAATAGTTTACTTAGCCGACTACCACTAATGTTGTCAATAAATAGTTTCTGAAATAAAGTGCATGTGTTCTAGGATCACTTAAAGAGGACAGGAATTGAAGATGAAAGATACAGCAATATTACTGTACTTCATTTGCAATGACAGATATGATGGTATCTCTTAAGAAATCTGTAGACTCCTATTTAAAATCAAGTTCATGAGAGAAGGAATATGTATTCTGCACTTCAATAATGGGCAGGGATTTCAGAAAAAGATCCCGTATTATGAGATGCTGTATCAAGAAGAATAAAGCTGTAAGGTGCATACAGAGTTCTCAAGGGTTAGAGTTGCAGGATACACATTAACTACCAAAGACTGCTCTATTTATTGGCCCAATTAGAATACTTCAAAAAGCTCAACCATGACCTCCTCAGCTGATGGTGGAAAAGGAGCTGGATGGATAAGATTTATATGGGCCACATCTTCTCTCATAAGGATTCCGCGGGGGTTATTTGGGGTGCTAAGTTGTCTGGAATTTCCATGCTCTTTTCTTGGAGTGGAGAGCTTTATCTGCCTCTTAACCCTTAACCCAGGGGTAGTCAATAGGAAGACCATGGGCCAAATCCAGATTGCCAGATGCTTTTGAATGGACTGAAATCTTTTTATTTATTTTTTTAAGATTATTTTCTCTAGAATCTGGACCTTGATTATACCTTGGCCAAGAAATCTGGACTTTGACAGAAAATAGACTACCCCTGCCTTACACCCTTTAGATCCCTTCTACAATGGGTTTTTACTCTTGAATAACTACAACATGTGGATCTCTCACCTGGCAGACTAAAACCAAACCACACAACCAAAATAAGGAACAATTAAGTAAACAGTAAGGAAAACTTATTAAGTTGCTAAGCACAATAGTTATACTGCATTATACTCCCATTATATATCTCTGATGTCTAACATGAGAATGCTAACTCAGCCAATGAACAGAAACACCCACCGTTGGTCCCTGAGTGCTTGTATTTCAATGACCCTTATATATGAAAAGTACTCAGTGTGAAATATTGGCACATTGAACTCAATAGGAGATTTGTCACTAACTGTTGTGGAGCTAGGGTTTCACCCCTAATGTCTAGCAATGACTCATTATATACTTCCATAGAAGTACACTAAGCTTCGGGAGGTGCAGGGAGGAACAGCTCTGTCTGTGATGACGCAATGAAATTACAACATAACTCGGTGGTAGAAAGGGGAATAGGGAAGTAGGGTGAGGGCAGTAGAGGAAAGCATTAAAAACTGGGAGTGAAATACTGATCTTTGGGGAGCATGATTTCACAAGTATTACAAATCATGTATTTTGTTTTGTTTTACCTGTTAATTTTTTAAAATAAAACACATAAAAAGACCATTATTAGCTGCAAGAGTAGTAAAACCTTATCCATCATACCTATCCATCATATTTAATCATACCTATGAGTTTCTTGATTGTGCATGTATTGCCAGGATCTGGTGGGATGATTCATATGGGACAGTTGGCTTGTCTGCTTGGATACTTGTGTGGACAAACATAATTGAATTAAGTTAAACCTTACTGAATTAGGTTTAATATCTTTGAGGTCTATTCGATTAAAATATAATTGTGTATGTTGTGGTATTGTATGTAACTCCTGTAGGAGGAGAGGGATGCTAATGTAATTCCTTAGAGAAGGATAGGAAATATTTGGTCTTCTGAGGCCCAGTAAGACTGCATGCTTGCTTTGACCTGAAGCTGTGATGAACTCTCAATCCATTCTTCCTTCCACTTAAAAAAAATAATTAAATACATCTGCTCAGATTTTTTTCCTACTTTGTCTCTATTTTTGATTCCTCCATAGTTCTATGTGAAACCCATCTGGCCCCTAAGGGTATGTCTACACTATGAAATTAGGTCGAATTTTTAGAAGTCGTTTTTTTAGAAATCATTTTTATACAGTCCATTGTGTGTGTCCCCACACAAAATGCTCTAAGTACATTAAGTCGGCAGACTGCGTCCACAGTACCGAAGGGGCCAGATGGGATTCACATAGAACTATGAAGGAATCAAAAATAGAGACAAAGTGGGAAAAAAATCACGATTAGATGAATATAACTTCAATAAAACTCTTCAAAGTTCACTAATAATGAAGGTTTTAATAGCTTAGGGAAATGTAACACTTTAAGGACAGGCAGTTAAAAAAAAAAGCTGGATTAGGAAACTTCAGAAAATGTAATACTAGAAGTTCAAATTCAGATTTTTGATAAAAATGATTGAAAATACAGGAGATAATATTAAATTATTGATTTTCCCTTGTCCCTGGTCTTTGGAAGAATTATAGTGATGGTGAAAACATTTCAAATGTTGAAATTTTAATTAAAAATGGTAGAGGGGAAATGTTTTTTTGGGGAAAAAAACCTTCACATCCCCTCCGCAGCCCACCTTGGTTTTCAACCAGCTGTATTTCCAGCAAAACAACACATTAAAAATGAATCTACTGCAAGACATATTGGCAGGATGCAGAATTGAAATGTTTTCTCATTACTTTCACACAAAGTAACTGTAAACATGCACACTCCTAGCTGTGAATGGTCTGGTTTAACTGCCTCTGTACCAGGGTTTAAGTGTGTGTGGACAACAAGTCTTTAATGAAATTGGTTAAAAAATATTAGCAGAAAAAAAGAATACATGAGCAAGTCAGAACAGCCTGCTGATATGACAGCATTGCTTTTCAATGTTAACTGATAGGCCTATTCATAGATGTAAGAAATAGGTTAGTAAGACTAAATCATTTTAAGGATGAGATTCTGCTCAACATAGATTTTAAATTGTTGATTACCTGCTGTATGTTATGTCCTCTATTTTCTATAAAATACAGGATAAATGTTCTATTCTTCTCTGGCTTAACGTGATTCAGAATTATATGTCCATATGGAAAGGAAAATGTGAAAGTGAAGAACTTGAGATCTAATCAATTTTGTCAGTTGTTGTAAAACCATCTGTCAATGAATATGAATGAAGCATGACATGAATTGATATTCCTTTGTTTCTCAGTCTGGGAACTTAGCTTATAGTAGCCATATCTGTTGGTTGTATTGATGTATTGGGTATATACTATTTCTGTTAATAGGAATTTCCAGTTAACATTTGGAATTGTGTTCATAGCCCCTGTTGTGGATAGTTGGCGCTCTTCTTACACTTGTGCAATGGACTTTCCAGTTTGTCCATTCTGAGGCATTTCTGCACCATTATCAGTGTTCTCAGCTCTTGATTTAAATGCATTCATTTATTTAAAGTTTGATTATTTTTTTTTAAATTCAATTCTCTTGACTTATTGTGGTATTATGTTTTAATAATACTTGGCATATCCGTAATGCTCACATCTTCAAAGCACATGAAAACAGTAATTAGACAATCTTTGTGCAATTTTATATTTCATGTAAACATAATGCCAAACAAAGAAAAGTTTCATTGGTTTATCTTTAATTCACTGGTTTCCAGGTTTCTAGTAATTTACATTTAAACTATATATTATAAATTTGCATTTATGAATTTAAAACCTACGCATAATTATGTTCTTAACTTTCTTTCATTTACTGCTTTATTTCTGTTGCCTCAAAAGATAAAAAAAACAAACAAAATGTATACTTTAAAAAGCCATTTAAGTATTCTGATCAAATTTCTATTTGAATATTCTTCCAATTAATAGAGACATCGACAACAACAAACATCCAGCAACTATCGTCCCTTACTCAACCGTATCATAAATCATCATAGCTGAATCTCTAGCTCCTCTACCTAGGACCTGCCTCCCCCATCCCTCGCCTTTAAAATGCTTGAAAAATATTGGTTTTACAACGTTTGGAAGGTTAACACATCTGGGTTCTAGAAAACCAAGGAAGGAAGTAAATTCCAGAACTGAGGATTCCTCTTGGATAATGTCATGCCAGCAGCTTGCCTGCTTGTATGAAGGGTGCTCCTGCTCAAGTGCCTCTATTGATATCAATAGTGGTAGTATGGTCCAGTGAGAGAGGCATTTCCTCAGGTAAAGGAAACTATAGCTATTTAGGGTTTTATAAGGGAAGACCACACTTTTGAATAGTACCAGGAAACTTACTGGAAACTAGTGGATTTGTCATGGTATCTGTGTATTAAGCTTTGTGTACACTACTCAGCAAATGGGTAGCTGTGTTCTGTACTAACCTGTGGATCTACTGGCTAGCCCTCTTTACAGTGTCTTCTAGTATTCAAGTCTGGATGTGACATAGGCATGGATATTGATTGTAAAGTCCCCATTATAGTGAATAATTGCACTCTTCTATAGATGAAAAATGCCTTTTTTTGTGTGTCTCCTTTTTCTTGACTACCTTTACTTGCTCCTCCAGTTTGTTGCCCCCATCTCACCAGCTAGTGCTCAACTTTGACATTTTCTGGAGAAATCTTCATTCACTCTCTGAATTCGCAAAGTCCCAAGGTTACTGTTTCAGCTGCACTAATTGATTTTAATGTGCTGGACATAGACCTGGATATTCGCCTCATCCTGAATACATTGTGGCCCCTGATTCATCAGCTCTCCTAACATGATACCCTCCCTGCCTCTCCCCCGCAACCCATCAGAGTGCTTGAGGCAGAAGAATTTTCCCCATATAGGAAATAGTGTAACCATTCAAGTAGTTCAGTCTACTCTTGCTAGTGAATGCAGAAGTCCTAACATGTTCATGGTCACCAGTGTTATAGGCAGTTAACATATCTGGAGAAATCAGTACACTTTATCCTCTCCTATTGCAACAAGAACTTTATATAACTATGCAAATAGTGCAGTATCCTTAAATACAAATAGTTCAGAAACCACAAAGTCTAAAGACTACAGATATTACCAGAGTCGACTTGCATGACCACCTCCAGAAAGCAGACTGGCTTTTCCAGAGACAAACAAAATCTCCACCAACAATTGCCTTAGTATATCCCAGCTGGCCTTCACTAAAGGACATGAATCCAACTCACAGATTGGGGAATGAAGCATTCCTAGCAATCCCAGAACCTCAGTGCATGAAAAAGGACTAAGCTCAAGCCATGAAGAACTAGCATTTGCCCCCTCCAGTTATTGCCCTCTAGCCACAGATGTAGACAATTTAAATCACTGAAATTTAAACTTTTTTTTAATCTATGAAGTAACTTCTAATGAAAGAAACTAAACAGTATCCACAATTGGCAGCAATGCAGATTCACAAAGGTTTGCTGTTAGAGACTTTCCAGATGCTACGAGGGAGTCAAAGGAACATACAGAATTTTTAGAATTGTATGTGACAGTCAATCAGATTCTGCCAGAGACTTACAGCATCAGAATTCCAGCCATCATCTCTTACTATTGTAGTGCCTCGGAGCCCTAGTCATGGACCAGGATTTGACTGGGCTAGGCACTAAGTAAACACGAGGGGAAAAAGACTCCCAGCCCCAAGGAGCTTATAACTTAACTACAAGACAGACAACAGGCAAATGTACTCCTCTGTCTAAGGAAACAATGGGATAGTATTGCTGAGTATGATAGGCGGTGGTCTCATATAATCTATCAGTCATCAATAACTGTTGTGTCCTGTGAGGGCCAAGCCTCAGAGGGTGGTCACTGCTTTAGTCATTATCTGTATATCAGTAATCATCATTTCATGTACAGTGCCCTTACCAAAAATCTTATCTGTGATTTTTACACACAGCCCATCTGCTTGTTAAAGACTGCATTAAAACTGAGTAAGAACTTCAGGGTTTAGCCCATGAAAATCATTTAAATTTAATATTGTTGTGATTTTATGCAATAAAGGTGATTCCATGTCTTTGGATCACTGTGGGCATGTGAATTCTCCCATTGAAATCAACATTTTGCCACCAATTTTAATGGGGGAACATCCTAACTTTAACTAGCAATACTTAGGGTTGAATGTACATACCCTACATTTTTTCTCGATCACGTTTTCGTAACTCAGTGCCCAGGTTAACATATTATGATCAATCTGGATAAATCATCTCTCCAACTATGGACACACAGGTACCTGTTCATGCAATATAGGCACTGAATTTTGAAAACATTAACTTCCTTGTGTTCAGTTTTCTGCAGAAATATATAATGCAACGTTCTTCTCCTTTGGACCAGGATTTCATTTTTAAAAAGTTTGAGATATTTGAAAAAGGTATAGAGGAATATTTTTACTCATTAAAACTTTTTTTAAAGATCCTTTAAAGCTGTCTTTGGGTTTGCACTCTCACCTCAAACCATTCTTTTCTTCCCACCCTCAGATGGGATCACATACCAACCTCCTGATATTTTCCGAAAGAATGTAGAGATCAAAGTGCAAACGAGGTACTTGTTAGATTTAGTGGAAGGAAAAAGCTAACCCCTTTTTAGTAAGATTTGTCTGATGGTAAACTCAAACTCAGAAATGCCTTGTGGCCAAAATGGAAAAATTGCCAAGGGGTCTGATCTGAAGTCAACAGGACTCTTTCACTGAATTAGATCAGGCCCACATGAACAAACTGTATAAGGTAATTAAGCATGAAATACCTTACCTCATTGTGATAGAAACAAAAAGGGAACAGACTAATGAAATGAAGAGTTGGGTTATAAGAATGTTCAGACAGTAATGGAATATATGTTCTAAGGGAAGGAAAGCTTAGGAAAACAAGGATTTTAGATTTTCCTGGGTCATCTTGTAAATGTCTTTCTATTTCAAATCTTCTCCTTTGAAATGTATAATCTTTCTTTTGCACTCTTTGTAAGTCTTCTCTTAAAGTGGAGATGGAGACAAGCAGGCAACATGGTTTCTAGTAGCATAAAACAATGAGTGCATCCATTTCTAGGTATCAATGTGTAAATGCAGTGTTTATAATTTTGGCACTGTAGGCAATTCTTTCAGATGTAATGCATGACAATGAAAGATAATGGAAACAACTGGACAAAGCAAAGTCATACCTACAGTTTTACTGGTCAGATGAGGGATTTCAAAATGTATTAGTTACATAGGGCCTGAAGAGTGCACAGAAGTTGGCAGAGGAACTTCACACTGAAGCTATTTTCCCACCCATTCAAGAATACAAGAGTCACCGAAGAAGACGACGTTTTGATTACAAGGCACAGGATAATCCCATAGGAGACCCCAAACAACAATTCAAAGTTGAATTCTTTAACCAGGTGCTAGATTGTGCAGTACAGTCAGTTGAAGAACATTTCATGCAGCTCAAGGAACACAGCAGTATATTTGGGATGTTGTATGATATTCCAAAACTCCTCACTATACCTGAAGAAGACCTACACCAGCAATGCAGAGCACTAGAGACAGTGTTGACACATGATGACATGCGCCATATTGATGCAAGTGATTTCGGTGATGAACGTAAAGCCCTTTCAAGATGCATTTCAGCAGGATCAACTCCAAAGGCTATTCTGGAATATATGTGCACAAATAAGATGACCACCCTCTTTCCAAATGTTTTTGTTGCGTACTTCTAACACTTCCTGTAACAGTTGCTAGTGGAGAACGCAGCTTCTCCAAGCTGAAGTTAATAAAAACACATTGACGCTCCACAATGACACAGGAGAGGCTGGTCGACCTTGAGCATGAGCTGGCCCAGACTGTGGACCTTCAGGAAGCAGTTCAAATCTTTGCAACCAAGAAGGCATGGAAAGCACCACTTTGATTATTCAAACAGATAAAAATGCCAGAGTTTACTATGCAGACAAGAAAAGTTACATTTGCTGCTCAGCTGTTTGAAAGTTAAGTGTTACTTAACATTTTTGAACAAGGCATTTTAAGTTGTTAGTTCTCTGTTATTGGGGTAGGTAGCAGAGCAGTACCATGAGAGGAGTAGAATAGGAAGAAGGCAGAATTGAGACCTTTAAAAGTTTTGGCCCAAGTGAGGGGGCCTGGGAGCATCATTTGAACTCCCTGCCTCAGGTGCCAAAATGTTGTGGGTCAGCCCTGTGTACTATCATGAGGAACTACAAGTGTATTCAAGATACTGTCAGTAATCAGGTACTGATCTTTTATTTGACAAACAAACAGATGTTGCCTCTGAATGAATTCGCTAAGGTTGTCTGAAATTCAAATGTCAGTGATTGCTGTAATGAGTGAAGAAGAATGTTTTAGCAATGTTGTATTAGCAATCTTTCAAGGGCAACAGTGAAACCACACTCCCAACTTCTATTGTCCAAGCTTTTTAAAAATAAAACATTGCCATGTGTAGGTGCTATTACAAATATGACTTTACGATTAGTCTACAGGAAAATATATGCTCCTAAAACTAAAAATTGTTGTCTGACAGATAAGTTTAGAGAATCAAAGCAGCAAAACAAGAGGTCCACAGGGATCCTAGTACCAGGAAAAGAAGTTCTGTAGGTAGACCAACAGAAAGGTATCACTAGAACTCGACAGGAAATGCTTTTCCCATCCTATGAACACATTTGAGATTTCAAAGATTTTCCTGTTTTGCATCAGGACAAAACTAAAGTCTTTCAAAATGTTTAACAAAAAAAGAGACCAGACCGACTCCAGAATAGCCAATAGTTTGGTTGTTAGGGCACTCAACAGGGAGGTGGAAGACCCAGCATCAAATCCCTGCTCTGCCTTATTTGGAACAGGGATGTCACCCTGGGTCCCTCATCTCCCAGGGTGAATCTCATTCTCTCTTGTTTTGTTCATAACATCCATCCTAGACCTGGGAAATCTTTCTGATGAAAGTTTTGCCAAAACTGTCCATTTCAAGTGCAAGGTTTTGGTTTCAACATATCTACATTTTCCTACCAAAAAAAAAAATCTTGTAAAATGCCAGTCTAGCCAGAAAAGGCTGTGGGCCAGGAGCTCAGACGGACCCTCCCTCTAGCTTATGAGGGAGAAGGGCCTGGTTGCCTAGAAGCTGAGGAATGGAGCAGGGCTGGGGAAAGGGTAAAGGAGCTGTGGAGCTCCAGCCTGGAGAACTCCCCAGGCTGCAGGCCTTGATAAAAGCTGGAAAGGTACTGGGGTTGCCCAGGGTAGGCAAAGGCAGCAGGTCCAAACCCTCCTTGCTGATGATGAGTGGCAATTATACTGCAGTCTGCCCCAGTGAGCGGGGGCTAGATGGTGACTGGCAGTAGCCAAGATTGAGGTGAGGTGGGGATAGGGGGTTCGGGGCTCCCCAGGGAGGGGAGACCCAGCAAGACTGCAGGGTATTGCAGAGGGCAGAACCCCAAGAGAAGGAACACTGGGGTCCAGGAGAGACACGGGGGCCAGCGGCAAGGCGAGACACCAGCCTGCAGAGGGCGCTCCAGAGGCTGGTGAGCTAATTCCTTGGATGACCAGCAGGAGGCGCCACTGGGTGAGTCATCGCCTTGCTACAGGGTACATCAACTCATCTAGATATTTGCCTAGTTTTACAACAGGCTACGTAAAAAAACACTAGCGAAATCAGTAAAAACTAAAATTTCATACAGACACTGGCTTGTTCATAATGCTCTATATACTATACACTGAAATGTAAGTACAATATTTATATTCCAATTGATTTATTTTATAGTTGTATGGTAAAAATGAGAAAGTAAGCAATTTTTCAGTAATAGTATGCTGTGACATTTATGTATTTGTTTGATTTTGTAAGTGAATAGTTCTTAAGTGAGGTGAAATATGGGATACACAAGACAAATCAGTCTTCTGAAAGCAGGGCTGGATTACCCAATAGGCAGACTAAGCATGTGCTTAGGGCACCAGCAAAGCAGGGGGCACCAAAAAAATGAGTTTTTTTTTAAATTATTTGATATTTGATATTTCAAAAAAAGCATCGAAATAGTCACCATGGGAAAAATCAGAACTTTGTTAGACTTCCTTACACTCCACTACACACTCTTCCCCCATTTTTCTGTTCTCTTTTTATTACTTATCCCCACCTAAACCAGGGGGGCATCCTACTAACGTAGATCGAAATAATGCGAGGAAATCAGAGACTGTAACTGATCATTCTACTCCTGGTGGTAAAATAGACATTGTTCTAGAAGATGTTGATGTGTCAGACTGAACCAGCTCATGCTGTAAATAATAGGAGAAAAGATCCTGGTATGTGGATCTTTCAGTACCGATGATGTAGCTTACTGGATAGATCGTGGACCAAATGACTGTCAACACCTCACTGGGCCATTTGAGAAATCACGTTGGACTTTTACCAATGGCAAACAAACAAGATATTGTCCCCAAAAATGGTGAGAAATACACTCGAGAATGGCCACTGATACACTTGAAGCTCATATGAAGAGGAGAGGTGAAGTGTACAAAGAAGTATCAAGTAGATTTTCTTTTCTAAACGATATGGACTTATCTGATGAACAATATTCACATGGTTCCCAAAAGCTAGTTGACTCATACCCTGTTGACTTGAACATGAATCTCTGTGGAGAAGTATGGCAGTTCCACTGTTATATGTGCACAAAGTTTAATGAAACAGGAAAAATGAAATTCAGTCACATTGATCTTCATGACACAATATTGAAAGATGGAATACAGTGTGTATTTCCAAATGTAGAGATTGCACTATGTATTTTTCTAACATTGATTACTAACTGCTCTGCAGAACGCTCTTTTTCTCAGCTGAAAAGAATAAAAAACGCTCAGAACAACGTGTCAGAACAGACCTTATTCACTTTCCCTATTGTGTATGGAAGCAGACATGCTTTGTCGAGTCAGCTTTGATGAATTTGCAATCAGAAAATCTAGAAAGAAGCTATTTTAATTTCAACATACATGTAAGTTTTGTGTGATTTTGAAAAATAAAATTTTATTTTACGGTATAGTATTGTTTTTATTTTGAATTACATATGGAGGGGCACCATAATATTTTCAGTGCTTAGGGCCTCTAAAGATCGTAATCCAGCCCTGCCTGAAAGGAGTACAGTAGTCTGGAAAGGTTGAGAGCCACTGCATTAGAGTGACAGATACAGAGGTAACCTGGTGGGGAAAGAGGCAAGAAAGGGAGGTGGGGCAGAATAACAAGAAAGCAGGTCCCTTTGGGCTATGAGAAACCCCAGGTAAGGAGAAAAGGGAAAAGGTCTGTCTAATATAAAACCCACAGGAAACCTACAAATAAAGTTTACTATCTCAGGGTTTCAGTGACATGCTCATTATACATGAATTTGCTGTGAGATATAACTGTAAAATGGCCAATGGAACTTTGAGCTATATAAGATGTCACATTACAGAAGAGGGAGATAAGTTCCCCTTCTCTCTGACAATGGTCCAGCTAAATGCAAATGATCAGGTGACTTGAAAGATAAGAAATGTTGTAAGAGCTAAATATGTATAGCCTAGCCAAGTGATTGCTAAGAGGTGAGGAGTTCAAAGAAACAGACCCCTATAAATATTGAAGTCTTTAAGCACTAAATGAAGGTTTAAGGACTACTGGGAGGCAATTAACAGAAGAAAATGTACGCTGAATATTAGGAAATCCTTCATGACATTGACCTGTATTAGCTTGGGAAATTTCCTAAGGGAAGCCATGTAAACTTATTGGTTGGAATTCTAGAGCTAGTCAGTCAAAAACACTAAAAATGCAATAAGAACAATCCTGCATTTACAATGAGAGACACTGTAGGAGCTAAGATCTTTTTATCTTTAACTTCTATGATTCTATGAGAAATAGGAATGAATAGACTTTTTTCTGAATCTGATAATCCATCTGAACTTCATTGCTATGAGTGAAATGATCTTAGCCTATATGCTGCAATAATGCAAGGCCACAAAAGCAGACACCATTACAAAGTCAGTATTTTTTAACAGATACCTAGTTTTTTACCCCTTTTTGGAATAACCGTTATGGTACACATATGAGATCTCTTATCAAATGCTGACTTAAAGGGTTTGTCTACACAATGGGCTCATATATTCTGTAGGGTTGTGATTTCTAAAATGCACTGATGTGTTGTATGTTAATTGGTTCACGTAGACTCTGTTGGTATGTTTTAATGTAGAGATATTTGAAACAGAACTACATTAAAGCATGGTAAGGACTCTTTAGTGAGCACCAGCAGGATCTACATGGGCCAGTTAATGTGCAGCTGATTAATGCACTTTAGAAATCCCAACCACATAGAGCTCATTACCTCACTATGTAGACAAGCCCACAGTAGCTGATTTATCTGGTAACTTCACAGATGCTGGTCAAATGTGACTCAGAATACAATAATCCACTTTCTTCATCCCCAACACACTATCTCTTTAATCATGCAATACTGGAGATAATGTTGGCATTCAGTCTTCAGTCCTCAGGCTCATAAAAGAAGATGGGGTTCTAGGTTAGTATAACAGTGCCTGCGAGAAAGAGACAGCAGTGGAGTGAAAGGATTTGGAGTCGGAGATGGATTCTGGCTTTGTATATAGATGGCAGGGATAATGACACCTTGGGGCCATTAGAAAAACGTGTTTGGGGCATGAAGCCAGTTGACCTAAAAGCAAGATCCCTCTATGAATTACTTAATCTGCTTTTCCTTAATGAGATGCTGACTGAGGTGGCTTCCTGACTCGGGGAGTCTGTTACAATAACATACAACTTTTATACTGGACCTAGTCCCTTTTAATCTCTGTCTGTTTGGGGAATTTTCTAAATGTTGTTGACCTCTGGCCTTCTGCACACACACAGTGTCTTTTTCACAGACATAACTTAGTGATCTAATTTAATTCCCTGGAAGAGGATACTAAGATTTTCTCTGTGTAGCTCAAGGAGAGTGAGCCTATATTTTTAGCTCGGTCTCCTCCTTACCTTTGTTTCTTTGTCAATAATTCCTTTAACACTCTTCTTTCACAAGCCTCTAAAAGCTGCCTCTATTTGCACCTTGTTAGAAGAAAACTCTCCCTAGACTGATGCTTCCTCTAAATACTGCTCCATCTGTAACCTTGATTCCATTGTCTAAGTGCTTGGGAAATGATTTTTCACTCTGAAGATCTCTCAGCAATGCCCTTTAGTCTTTTGAATTTGCATTTTTCTTTGGATGTACCATGCTTACTGGGCTCTTCTATATAGTTGATCTCACTGCACTTGCAACGGATTTACACCAGAGAAAAGAACTTGCTCTGAAGAGGCAAATACATCGCTATGTTTTGCATGGTGAAAAAGAGAACTTAAATCAGAGATTCAGGAGTTAAGTCATATTTATACCATTGTAAATGAGAGCAGAATTGTAGACTCTAAAATCATGTCCTCCTCCATTTTGCTGATGACAAATCTTTCTAATGCATCATTCTCATTCAATACAGTGGACCATCTAGTGGACCTCTTCACCAGCTATATTGGAGTATGTGCCCCTTCCTGTCTTGGCTTTGCTCCTCTTTGTTAAACCGCTCTTTCCCTGTATCTGGTGTAAGTTGTCATCTGATCCAAAATTTCTCCTCTATGGTCTCCCACAAGGTTAGTTTCATAGCCATCTGCCTGAAATTGTCGTCTTGGTTATTTTGGCCTCAATCCAGGGCAATGATTGCAGAGCACACGCTGGACCTTTGGAGATGCAATTTTTTTTTAAAACAGCTTTGTATTTTCCTGATCTTCAGCTGGGAGCACACTGGATTGGCCCCTCAGAGGGAGTTAGAGCAGCCTTCAGGATGCTCTAAATTAACCAGCTAGCCATTGCCTGGTTAGATCCCACATGCACATGCGCTCTGCTGGCTAGAGAATAGAGGTGATGTAGAGTGGTTACATTTGCTCTATACATGAGCAGTTACTCTAACTGTATAAATGGTATAATGGTACTAACCACCTCTCTGTAGAGTATTTTTGAGATCTTTGATGAAAAGCAATGTATAAGAGCTAGGTATTACACTGTTGGAAGATGCCCTTATGTTTGGGTGAACCCCCGTTTGAACTATGCTGGTTTTAGGGCTGCTTTATGCTGCAAATGGAATAGAGACCCCAATACAGTTGAGAATCCGGGCTTTCTGTTAACTGCTACTTAAGCTCAACTATACACACTGTATCTTTTGACATATTTAATGAGTTTCATGTTACATTCTCTGCCTTTCATGCCTAATTTGTCAGCCTTTTGCCTGTCCTGTAAATTCATAACTTGAGCCAAGATTTTCAAAAATGACTAATTTTGAGTATTTGAACATGTATATGTGCCCAACTTTGAACACATTAATGGGGTGTGATTTTTCACTGCTCAGCACTTTTAGTCATGATCCTTAAGGCATCTCAATTTGAGCACCCAAAAACTGAGGTATCTCAAATCATTAGTCACTTCTGAAATTATTGGTCTTCATTTCTGTTTCCTTCAGATAAATATCTCAAAGTCAAAAGTACTTCTTGTGGGAAAACAAAATTCTACCGTGCTTCTTGACTCAGCACTCCCATTTGCCTCCACTGGCAAAAACTTTTGGTGATATTCTTAACCCAAAACCTTCCTTATTCTCCAAAATCTCTTATGTGTACACATCTCTCAGCATATGTGAGCAATGTTGTGGAGGTGTTAAGTCCTCAGCTCTTTCTTGTGAAAATTTGAATTCGTGACTTTAACTCCTTTCCTTTTTACTATTGCATCTTCCGACTCTGACTTCCCTAAATCCCAGATCTCCAGACCTCAGAATGTGCAATATACTACTGCTGTGCTTTGTAATATATACAAAGTAGTGTTCTCACATGACCCCCATCCTCTGACAAATTCACTAAAGCCTCCTAAGAGGTATGCTTGTCCAGTGAGGTTATGGAGACCTATCCCATAATCTGGGTCAAATCAACGCATCTCACATTTTCATTTGATATTTTCAATGTACTGCGCACTAACTACAATGATGTATAGAAACTATATTGATAGCTATTCTAAATAACTAATAACTTTGGGAAAAATCATGAGCTGTTCAAAAACAATTTGAATAGAAAAATTTTAAATTAGTTAAATAAATGACTCATTGCAAAATTTTCACCAGCTCTAATAAAAGGAAGAACTTCCTTGACATTCAAGTAACACTTTACTCTTTCCAATATGAGTTATGATGCATAATTTTGTCTAGTGCACATTTTGCACAGTCATTCAGGAAATCAGTATTTGGCCATGGCTGGCATTTTTCAAAGTCCTCTTTTCTATAATCATTACAGGAATTAATTGAGCCTTAAAATTATCAAGATGAGTGATGAGAGATTCCCAATATATTTTGTGCACTGTTCTTGGAGGTAATGGCTCCTTTAGATGTGCTTAGCCTGTTTAATGCTTGCTTTCAATTATCAGTTTTCAAATATGCCTACAAAGCTCATCAACCTGTATTTGCAAATCTTTTGGTCAGAAGTTGAAGACTTGGAAGCCAAGAACAACAACACTAAAATCCTTGTTACCAAATATCTTTTATGTACAGTTGGAAAGTTTGACAGGATTCACTCCACAAACTGCATGCCTCAAGTAATTTGCACATGTAGTCAGTGAAATTACATGAGCTGATCTGTAACTATATGTGCTAATACGCATGCCTTACCACATGCACACACTATTATTCTTTCTATTTGCATTTGTGAAAAACCCACACACAATAGGAATATCGTTGTTTGCAGATCTTGTACACTGAATTGCGTACTAAGTCTATTTTTTTTAAATCTGGCAGTAAATGTTTCCCCAGGCTTTTTAAATTTGGGGGACTTCATGTATCAAAGTGGCAGAGTCACCCTAGTAGGAACAAGATCAGGATATAGCCCATTTACACTGTTGTACCAATGTGTCAGTTACACCACCAGTTACATTGCTTCTGAATTTGGCTCTTTGCTTATGTAGTATTCATCCAAAATAAGAAACTATGTTGGCATAAGGCACTTGTGGGAATTTTACACATCAGACAGTAGACGCCCTTTTTTAAATTTATCATTCTTTGGTAACACATTTATGTTATCACTTTTATACATCTGACATAACCTAGAAAGTAAAAAAATCGATGGGACATCTTTTTTTGCTGTCTGACTGTCTGCTCCTACTTGAAATCACTTCAGTCTGAAGTCTGGCCTTTATATACATGAAAGAATAAATGTGTGGTGACCCTGCCCCTGTGACATCGACTCTTAACATGAATTGAAGGGAGGAGACAAATAGATTTAACCTTACAATCGTTCTGTACAGATCAGTTTTTTCTTACGTTAAAAATTCTTGTCAATGAGCTTAACTCATTCATTTTTATATTTAGATGGATGTTTTTACCTCTGAATATATCACAATAGAAAGCAACCAGAATTTTAGAGGAGAGAATGTTGTAGCAGCTTCACCCAAGATGCCAAAAAAAAATTGATCTCTTTGAATTGAAAAGAGAATTCTTTGGAGTACCGAGAATTAGAGGTGGACAGATAGTTTGCTTCTAGACTCTCTGTGCTGTCAACAGCTGTCTTGTAAAAAGTAATGGTTTCTTCTTGAAGAAAACATACTTGGAATAAAAGACTGCAGAATATGAATAAATTACTAGGTTGCAGCATCTGCCTCAGCCATGCAGCATCTATTGGCCCAGAGGCGTTGATAAACAGCCTCTCACTCTTTTTGTACCATAGGTACTGTACTACCCTTTATTCTAACAAAGTGACATGAGAGAATAAATGGTAGGGATAATGTGATCCTTCACACTTATCTTTAGAGGAAACCTTTATCTGTTGAGAATTTTCTTCAGTAGGTATGAGACACGAGGGAAAATCACCATAATACAACTACAGCCAGCCTGGGAGTCCTATGCACTGGATTCTCACCCATTTCTTTTCCCTTCCTGGTAGCAAATTGAGGACTAGCTGCAGTGGTGAGTAGGAGAAACTATGCATGGGGGAGAGCAAGAAGACCAATGCCTCAGCATCTTAAACCTTAGCAAATGAACTACTGTAGACTCTCTAGGGTTGCTTCTCTCCTCCCTTGTGACTGTAGATCTTATGTGAGATACTTGCTTATCCTTTTCTCTGCTCTGCCCTCATCAAGCTCATATTGGGATGGTGGTGAGGGAAATAGTTGTCCAGTCTCCTTTTCCTAACTATATTTTGTGAAGTTTGGGTGCATAATTCCTTCCTGGTCTGCTACATACCATGTTTTTGTGCAGTACTGGGGAAATTGTGAGTGAGTGGACCATTTCTGGACTCTGAGTTTAGGGTAGTGCCTGGTCCTGCAGTCATCCCTGTAGATAAGCTGCAGGGGCCCTCAGCAGGTATTGGATGGGTAGGCATCTACCTTACAAAATAAATGAAAACACTTTTAACCCAACAGGAGGGCATCTATTTAGGTTTAACTGGAGCTAGTTGAAAATCAAAACCTCCGGACAAAGGGAAATCTTGATATTTTGATCTTTTGTTTTCATTATGAAGTGGGACAAAAAGTCAAAATATTGAATATTTTTTTGAAGTTTTTAGAATTTTATTTTTTCTCCAGTTAAAAAATGACAAAATATTTTCATTTGACTGAAATGAAGCACTTCAACATTCCCAAGTTAAAAGTCTTTTTATTTTGGTTAGTTGAACTGAATTGAAATCTTCTGGCTCCATTAAATGTTGAACTGCATCCACTGAAGTTACTGCAGTGCACCATGGAGTTGTCGTTGCCATGCCTCATACCCCCATTTTCCCCTGAGATCCCTCGACAAACATTCTCTCCCACGATGCCCCATGGTCATGGGACTATCATGAAGCACTAAAGCAGTTTAGCAAGAAGGGAGACTAAGGTACATCACAGGAGATGTAGTCCGGCCAGGAAGTCTGGTCTACAGAAAAGAATGGGATGTGAGGCACCTTCTAATGTCAAAATGAACTGAAACTAAACATTAAAATACTTTGATTCAACTTGACCCTACCCAAAACAAAATATTTCCCCTAGATTCTAACAATAGGAAATCATTTTTCTCACAGAAAATTTTTACTTTGGGAAACTGCATTTTCCATCAAAAATACATTTACGTGGAAAGTTCCTGACCAACAGCAGGTAGCACATACCGTTTTTTCCCCTCATATTTTTTTAAAAACTGAGTAAGTAGAAAAACTGCCAGCCTACACATTAAGTAGAAATATTGTGTACATCAGTTATGTCATGTTTGCCCTTGGTGTTCTATTATCACTCACATTTCTTAATAGAAAAAAACTTTGAACATCTTTTGCTAGCTCTGTTTGTTCTAGCAACAGTTCATCTTTTTGAAGTTTACTACTGCTATATTTTGATGTTTGATATGTTTTCTATAACTAAAAATAAATAATGGCTTGTAATGCTTTCATTTCTGTAATTCCTCTCATACATTTTCAACACCTAAATCATAAGTATGTGTGCCAGCAAATACCTTAGCATTTCACTGTAGATGTATAATTTTTATAAGACGAGAAGCAGTGACACTGCAACTAAAACTAAGATGACTTTAAAGGTCTGGGCATATAGGGGAAATGATGAGTACCTTCAACTCCCAGTGAATTAATGGGCCTGATCCTATGGGTGGTTCATCTCCCTTTAATTCCAATGGGGTTTGAGGGTATTCAGCAGCACTCCACATATTAGATACTTTAAACCCCTAACTTTCAGTCACTGGTAAAACTGAAGAAAAACACACCTTTCTGATCCATTTTAGATGCAGTGTACCTGCTTCAGAGTAAATATCTACATCTGCATTTGGGCATTTTACAATGTGCTTCAGGTAATTTTTTTTAAACTTAAATGACTTGAAACCAAATGACTAGTATATCCCCAGTCCTGGTGGAGCCGAGGGGGCTGAGGAAAAGGTGCCTTTAAGCCTCTTTGTGCTCCCCTGATCATAAGGTTGCTTCATGCTGGGCTGGTCCCCAGGTGCAAATTGCAGCAGCCATCAGTGGGATTGTGGTGGGGCGGACTGCCCCACTCCCTGAGAGTGTGGGCTATGGCAGGCCCGGGCGCCTGTGCAGACAGGGAGCCAATTACAGAAGGGCTTATTGTGAGCCAATCAGGGCTCAGTTTGGAGACAGCCAATCAGGGCCAGGCTCAGCCCTATAAGAAAGCTGCCCAGGAAGGGAGCAGTCTGTCTGTCCCAGGCCTTTTAGAGGGGAAGGTCAGTCTCCAAGGGTGGGAGACTAGCACCGTGGACAGCGCAGTGCTGGCCAGGCTCAGGGAGGCTAGGGAGCTCTAGCCTGTAGCCTGCCAGGCTGCAGGCCCTGAACGGAAGGGCCTAGCAGGTGCAAGGCGGCCGTAGGGGAAGCGGCCCAGGGAAGCAGACAGACGAGGGGAGAGAAGGAGGACAGCGAGGCTGCTGCCAGAGGGTCCCTGGGTTGGGACCCAGAGTGGAGGGCAGGCCTGAATCCCGCCCCTTGCAGTACACCCAGCCATTGGCCGTAGGGAGCGGCCATTACAGACTACGCCAGATCCCTGACGAGGGATTGGACTTAGAGGGTGTGGTTGGACATGGTTGCTGTGGTGTAGGACTGCTGATCACCAACCCCCAGAAGGGGGTGCGCATAGACTAAGGTGCACTGCTGGAGGGCAGTGGCCTCGAGGAGGACACCGCTGAGCAGGGAGCAACACGGGTCCAGAGATGCCAACAGAGGGTGAGACGACGGACGGGACACCACCAGGAGGGAGCGCTTCACTGGACAGAGCTAATTCCCAGAGTCACCAGCAGGAGGTGCTAGGTGGTGAGTCCCAAACCGCTACAGGAATATAGGGATGGAGTGTGATGTAAGAGCTGGTACACCATCTGAGGATGCCCCTGTTATGATGTGATCCTACTGTGACAACTTAAACTGAGTTTAGAGCAGGGAAGAACTGCGCTAATTCTTCTCTATCATTTACAAATTGTATTTTTAGCATGCGCAGTAGAACATTTCTGTAATGATCAGATTGACAGCTACAAAGAACTCTAATTTAAAGTGTCATCAAATGCAAAGTGGGTTGAATTACAGAGTTATCAAATACAAAGAACATTGATTTCTCGATGGCAGCCATTCATGCAGAATCGCCCCCTGCCGCCTCCTTGAATTGAATAGTCTTTATTTTTGACAACACTGTCACAGAAATGTTTTACTTGCCTTTTCAATTTCTTTTAGTTTCTTAATGCTGGGAAATTGATTTGGATGAAGGAACGAGGAAGAAAGGAGAGATTCAAAACCTTTTAAGTTCTGTATAGTATCCTTACATTCTCTCTACAAAGCCAGAAACTTTTTTACTCATAATTAACATTATTCTATGTTCTTTTCTAGCTACTATAAAACTCCTTGTGCCACTGTATTTAAAACTTTAAATCTACTGCAAAATAGAACAAACCAAAATAAATGACAGCACTAGTGCATCCGGGGCTCGATAATGATGGACACCACAGTCACTTGTGAGAGTAGCTTAGGGTGGAAGAAAGGTGGTTTCTGCTAGAATCTTTGCGAAATAACCCCTCTTATTGGGAGGAAGAGACAAATATTTGTGAGTTCCTGAATGGAGCTGGTTGGGAATTTTCCAATAAAACATTTTTAATCAGAAAATGCTGACTTGTTGAAAATGCATTTTTTCATTTGAACATGCCAGTTTTGACACAGCTTTTGTCAGACACGGTTTTCCAGGCCCAAGTTGGAATATCTGTGGAGGGAGAGCAGGAGTCCCATTGGGGACAGGTTGGTGGTTCGCATACTTACGTAGGATGTGGGAGACCTAAGTTGAAGTCCTTGGTCTGAAGCAGGCAAAGCAAAGACTTAAACCTGGGTCTCCCACCTAGGTAAGAGCCCTGACCATTAAGCTATTGACTTCTTGGGGGTCTCCCCATGTGTGCTGAAAAACTTCAAAGGGTCTTAGTTTTGTCCTTAAGCAAATTAGGGCCCCAGGAAAAGCTGGTTGGGGTAATTATCTGATTTGGGCTGGGTGGGGTAAATATTCAGTTGGCCCTGTCAGCCTTGAGTTGATTAAGACACAGGAAGGGAGTGCAAGGGGACAGAGAGAGGAACAGAGCTAGCTGGGTTTAGTCATACAGGGGCCTTAAAGGAAGGAGACATCTCTTCCCCTCAGATCCTGCTAAGATGACCTAAAGCTCGATAAACATTGTAAATAAGCAGGAGCATGGGGACTGTTTATATTGGTGATGAGGAATTGAAATAATGTTTCAGTGAGAACACACCCAGTGGAGTCCATGTGGTTACTGCAGGGAAGAGGGTTGAGGTAGAGCCAAGCCCGTGTTACAGCTTCTCTTATAAAATGGGGGAGAAGGAGATGGTGCTACTGCCTCCCTTAACTTCTAGCCCAGCAGGTAAGATCACCCAGTAGGTGGGAGACCTGAGTTCAATTCTCCCCTCTCAAGCAGGGATCTGAACTGGATTTTCACAAGAGTATGCCCTAACCACTGGGATGTAGGGTATTCTAGGATAGATGTCTCCCAATCTTTCCTGTTGAAGCTGTTCAACTAGTTATTGGTTAATAATCATGGGCCAAAGAGAGTGAGTGTGACTCTGTAGCTGGTGGCTCGGGCACTTGTGTGGGATGTGGGAGACTCAAGTCTCTATGCCATTGAATATTTAATTATTTATACAAAGTGGAACAGCTTCAACTGCTGGCCATAGATTTCTCTGTGTCATCTTACTTTCCTTTTCATTTTGCACAATTTTCCATTTATATGCATTACTAAAACTGAGCAAAATATTTTGGCAAAACTTAGTTTTCAGTGAAAAATGCAGATTCGGTGACAGCCTGCTGCTGCTTTTTATTTAAGATCATAGAATAAAGGATGGGAGCCATGTTTCACAAACTATGTCCATTTCAACAAATTATATTGGTTCACCAAAAAAAAAAAAAAAGCCCAACCCAAACAATCAGTGTTTTGTTTTGAATGTATCAGAATTAAACTCTTCTAAAATTTTCTGGTTTGAAACAACTGTTTCAAAATTCTTATTTTTTTTTAAAATGTTTAAAATGGTCAAAATTGAAACAAAACATTTTGATATTTTTGAAATGTTTCCTTCACCCTGAAAACAAATTTATTTCCTATTTTTTTCAGAATTGTCAATGAAGTGTGAAAATCTGTTCATTACCATCAATTATCCCTTTCTTCCATGTGTTTTTCTTTTTCTTTTTTTATAGCTGCTTTCACTTTTCTTAGTGAGGGCAGTGGTAGTTCAGGTACTAGACACTTGCCATGATTGGGCCTTACTTAACTTTGGACTGAGAAATGTTGATGTTTTAATGCCAAACAGGCTAGCTAATGCAGAATCCTCTTTACACAATAATTGGAGCAACTCAAATCACAAGTTTCATCCTCCTCACATGCTAAGAGTAGAGCTTATTGGAACTTTCCAGCAAAATGTAGTTTTGTCAGAAAATGCCGATTTGCTAGACCAAAATGTGTTTTCAGCTCTATTACAGATTCAGCAAAACTTTGCCAAAACACAGGCAGGCTTCCATTTGTTCCAGGATTTGCAGCTGGGGCAGGGAGCCTGCCAGGCCCTACAGCCACAACCAGAACTTTGGCTCTGGTGGGCTCCCTGCTCTGTGTCCAGCACTGGGAGTCCTACCTGTGCCAACACGCCTACAGGGAGCCTGCCAGTCCATGGAGCCATGAGGATATGGAGAGCCAGAAGTAGGCTGGGAGATGTTGAAAATAGGCCATCTTTCTTGGCAATTTACCAAGAAATACACACATTCTGAATTACAAACATTGCCCCCATCCTCTATGCTATGATCTTAAATAAAGAGCAGATGCAGACATCATAGTCAGCAAATGGGTTTTTATAAGGTGAGGGCAGCATTTGTCAGATGAAATGTGTGTGTTCTCACATTTAAATCTCTTTTTAGTTTCCCAGCTATCAGGATGTAAGCCTGTATGAGCAAATCTGAGCTCAGCAATAATCCACAAGTGTTAAGAACAGGAATAATGTTTAGGATGAACAGTGTAGTATAGTACATCTCCTGACATATAGAAGAACAGAATTAACTGAAGATCTGCAGTATGCAGTACTGTCTATTTTTTGTGTGCTACACAGTGAATGGCCAGTAATCTTACTGTTTGGTCTGATTCTTATGAGTAGGAGACAGGAGTTAGGGGATCAGCATTTTGTACTCTTACTGTAACAGATGAAATGACTGCTGCTGTATGTCAGATATTGAACAGTGGCCTCTGGGCTATGTGTCTTTTCATCTCAGTGGATTAATAAAATTGGAAATGTGACAGATAATGAGTGTAAAGGTATCCCTGTTTTTTAGCTAGTTAAATCTATGTTCTTTGCATTTGAATGACTTTCCTACCTGTAAAAATGAAGGAAACAATCTCCCTGAAGTGATAAAAGCATTTATAACTTTTGCACTGTGATAAATGACCAGTAGTTAAGTTGCCACATGCAATTTTGCATAATGCTGTAACACAACATGTTTCAAAGTTTTATTAAAACTGCTTTATCCCACCATGGAAGAAGGCAGTCATTTACCAACAGGTGGCTTACAAGACGTGGTATTTTAATGCCTTCATCTGTGATAACTGCTTGGTGCCAGGAGTTAGAATCTCCTGGAAGTAAATTGCTTGCTGGTAAATTCTTACAAATCCTTTTGTGCTCAGGGATGAAGGCAGAGTTGGTATTTTGGACTTTGGAAATTGAAACATGCTTTTAATGTTCTTATATTTTTCAGAGACCTGTATTTGATCCTCTTTTAAAAAGTTGTTAGTTACCCATGTTACATATTTTATTTGTTGTAGGGCTGTCGACCTTTGGGAATTGGAGCACTGCAGATAGCTGTGTATGCCATGAAAGCCCTCACTTTCTCAAAGCAGTGACTAGGAATCAGTCAGAGGGAGTTCTAGATATTTCATTCACCTCTTTATTGAGGATGCACGTCTTCTGTGTTCTTTCATCTGCATTCTCCTTTTGTTTAAGAGACAGCTGGGATAACAGCCTTCCAGAAAATGGAAATATTTTATAAATATTCCCACTTGAAAACCTGGTAAACATGGGAAAGAGCCTGATGCCTAGAGAAATCTTAATTCTAATTTTTCCTTTTCCTTAAAGTGGCAAATCATTCTTATGAGGCATAGATAATTAGAGCTGGTTAAATTCTTTATTGCCACTAAATGGTCCAGTAAAATCATTTCTTGTTCTGAACTGATCCAGATTTGTTCTGCAAAGAGAAGGAGGACATTTTAAAAAAATCCTTTTGGCAGTGTACTTATTTTGATTAATACCGACATTAAAGTCCTCTCAAAAGCTCTAGGTGCTTTTGACAATATCAAAGCAAAATTCGATGTAAATAATATCAAAATCAGTAACACTTCCTGAGCCACAATAACGACTTAGAAGATTAAGATTAAAATGAAATGCTATGTTAGCTTCTCCAGACATTCAAACACTCCCCAAACCCTAGGAATGTAGATGGGCCTTGCAGCAGGACCAAAAGGTCAACAAATTCAGGCTATTTTGGAGCAAGGATAGGGAGTCTATTTCAATGTTAAGGGCCCTCTCATAGGGGAGTATCCTGCCACCAGGCTTCTCCAAAAAGTGTAATTGTCACAGAGAGAGAAAACCTCCTTTATGCTGATCTGATCTATAAGTATTGTTAAGGATATTTTTAAGATAAATATCAAGAAGTAGACAATCCAAAGTGTCTCCTATATTGTGGAATAATTTCCCTAGGAAAGTGGTGGACCTCAGGCATTTATATCTGTTCTGGATAAATACTTAAGATGAAATACTGGCCCTGCTGAAGTTAATGGCAAAATGGCCACTGGCTGCAATGGAGCCAGGATTTCAGCCTTAGTGTATTGTAGGGAGCACTCCTGCACTGGTAGCTGAATTGACTCAATGACAGTCCAATTTTAATTCCTTTGTCTTTAAGAGTTTGTTTAAAAAAGGAAATTTGCCATAACACTGCAATCTGTCTGGTTATATTGTGTAATAAGCCTTCATTTTAAACAATTTTTTAACCCTATGCACACTGATTTGCAGATGGGGTATTTAAAAATGCATAGTAGGCACAAAACATCTGCCTTAGTAATGGAAATGCAATATCACTGGTATCCAAGGAGTTTGCAGAAGTCAATTTAAGGCAATAAATGCATTTACATAGAAAACTTTTTTCTAGATAGGGAATATATTTGAACAGTTTCATGGGCCATCACCAGTAAATCTAGGGTGGCACCTTCTAGAACGAATGAAGCACATACTTGAAGTACCTATGTATTTTGTTACGCATTTAATGGATGGCTAGAACACCATGTGGAACTTGTCCAGTCAGTCTTCATTCCTCTATTATTTCCTAAAATATTCATTCTATGCCCTATACTCTGCTCTGCTGACTGAACATAGGAAAGCATCTAACAAAATCGACGTATAGATGGTTGATTTGGAAATATGATTTCAGGGTAACTTGCCTTGTCAGTATAGTTCTGACTTATTTATAATCTCATCATGGTGGGGTGGGGGGCAGATTAGCAGACTGGAAAAATATTTTCATTGCCATCTAGACTGTAGATGAAAAGTTGCATTAGGTTTGTAATTGCTCTGGATGAAAGCTGACTCTTCAAAAGTTTGGCCGTTAAGCCAAGTAAGCATCCTAAATGTTGGATGTTTATCTGAACCTCCTGGGTCTGCAAAATTGGGATGAATATCTTGCAAGAACAGCCTTTGTTGTAAAATAACTTATGGGTTTTTTTTAAGAGAAAAATATCAAGTACAAGTAGGGCCAGCATTTTGTAGAGAGTATAGAAACACTGTTTATACAATTGAGTACAGAGATATGAATCAACATGTCTTCAAAGTACAGATGCAATCAAAATATCACAGATAAAGATCATTGCACTGTGTATTTTCAACCCTGTGGTATTGAGTCCAATTGCAGCCCTCATGGGAACACACTTCTACTAAATCAAAAAATGCCCCATATTGTATTAGTTACAGGTACCTTTTTAATCAGGCTGATTATGGAAGGATTGGGGATGGGGGAGGCATTGTCTGTCCACTCCTACTGTTTAGCAGTAACTAGTAATCATTTTAAATGATGCTCTATATCAGGAGTCGGCAACCTCTGGCACGCAGCTCACCAGGGTAAGCCGCGTCAGGAGGTTTGTCCGATTGCGGCTCCCACTGGCCGTGGTTCGTTGCTCCAGGCCAATGGGAGCTGTGGGAAACCGTGGCCAGCACATCCCTCACCCGCGCTGCATACCCTGGCGAGCCGGGTGCCAGAGGTTGCCGACCCCTGCTCTCTATATTGCCCCACTAGCAGTATATACGGAAAATATATATGTCAAAATGTTATAGACACACCTCCATGTCTAATAATTTTGTGAAACTTCTTTGTAACTCTGTTAGCTGGTCCTCCATCACAACTGATGTGCTTTAAAATAACAGAATATTGGCATGTACCTTCTGTAGTTGGCATTATAATGGGTACATTTTGCATACCAGTCCAAAATGTATACTGCAACTGTTCCAACCATTGTACAACCACAGTATTCATATTAAGACTTCTTGATTTTGGAAGAATCTATATATAAAATGTGAAATACCTCTGGCAATGGTAATAGCTCTCAAAAGAGGAAACTTCTAAAAATATGAACATGCTATGTGACTAGATGATTGTAACTTTCCTTGGTGGTTTGTATTGGACAGTAGAAAGACTTGCAGACTGACTTTAAAAATAAAGTTTATTTGTGTGTTTGTGTTTCTAGCTCCTTAGAAACTTACTTTGGTATTTTTATTGATGAAGAAAAACACTGAAAACAATATGCCATGTAATTCACTAACAAATTTACATCTAACGCAAAATTGAGCATTTAGTGATTAATAATTCTGGAGAAAGCACTGTACAAGTTTGGGGCCCAGAAATATGGATTAATTGGCATAAGAGACACTTCAGTTCTATCTTTCAAATAGGAGAGCAAGGCAGGTGAGGGTATTGAGACCTAGGTTTATATTAAGCAGATAACAAGTATATGCTGGACCCCTGTTACCCAAACCAGGTTAACTTGAAACTCTCTCACTAATCTAAACATAAGAATATCCAACTTCTCTATGCTTTTGTACCTTGCTGTGGTATTTGAGAATTTACCTTAGTGAGTTTTTATTTATCTGAAGCCCTTCTGCAAGATAGAAAGTGTCTTTGTACTCTTACGGTTGATAGACTCCAGAGAACCTTTCACCTGTGGAGCTTTAAAACTGAGCTTTTCCTAGCCTCTAGTGACCTTTTTTTTTTAATTTAAATCTAACTCCTGGGTTACCTGACTTTGATGTCCCCATTAATCACATAATCAAGGTTGTACTGTATATAAGCTTATGCTTTAGCAGGTTCCTTCACTTAAATGAGACCACCTGCATAAAAATATGCAAGCATGTGTAGCTTCACTATATAGATGACAGAGTCCAGAAGACTGTTGAATAAAAATGATGAAGCCATGAATGCTGAGGCAATGCACTAACAATCCTCTGAGCCTGTGATCCAGCAGGCATCCTGAAATCATTCTGGGACTTTTCTCCATGGCTCATCTATTTCCTACTTCTTAGTTCTGCTCTTCTCTAAAATTGGAACAGGATTTGACCCTCTGGCCTTTGAAATATTTTAGGATGACATCTGTATCTTGATAGATACACAACTTTATAATGAAAGAAATACATTTACCTTATTTAAACAAAGATATAGGAGCCCTGAAAGGAAATTTTCTCATGATTGCAGCTTTATTAACTCTGATGGCTTAAGTGACATTTATAGGCCTTGTGCTGACTCTTGGCACAAGGGTGAATTTCACTCTATGGCCATTGCACTACTAGAAATACTGAGTATCCTTGTCTGCAATACAGCATCTCATCTCAGTCTAACTACTCTTATGCTAGAGAGTACTTTTGGCACTAAACGCATGGCATGCTATTATTCAAAACACTGGCTTCCATCCTTTTGCTGACAGAGCTGGTTTCCCGGCAGATGATCCACATGCCACAAAGTAACAATTGTTCCTGCTGTCTGGTTCTTATAATTGCAGGTTAAAATTACACCAACTTAAATACCATTTTTCTGCCTGAAAATGTTTCAATAGCGATTGTTACAACACGTAAGATTACTATAACTGCAGGAGATAACAGAACAAAGTTTCTCTATTGTTTACTTTGTGCCTATGACAGCACTTTGTATCAGTTTCATGTCAATGTTCTTGTTGTTGTTGTTCTTGTACAACTATTAGCTGTTAGTATCTACTGTTTTTTTGTGGATTTTCTATACAACAGTAACAGTGGAGGGAGGAATTTAAAGAAAAAATGGGATTATAAAATAATAAAGTACTGGTAGGAGGACTCGCAGGTATATGTAACACATAAAATACATAAAAGCATTCTCCCAAGGATGCTTTGTATCTAAACAAGAAGTTGGTAGTAGAAATTGGGAGAAGCTGAGCCCTGATTAGGGGGTGGGGCTTCTCTGACGAGGGGTCCTATAAAGGTAGCCAGCCAGTCAGGCAACGGCATAGACAACTGCAGCAGCACAGGAGCCAGCAAACAGAGCTGTAAACAGGGGAGTTTGAGTGGGAGTTTGAGGGGAAGACTAAGAGAGCCAGGCTAGTGAAGGGAGTGTGTGGTGGTCTGGCAGTGTTTTGGTACTTGTTGGGGGTTTGTGTTGCTGTAGGTGGTGGTGGTTTGGTTTGTGTTTCCCGGACTAACAGGACTTAGGTGAGAAGGCTATTATAGATACAGAGGCAGCAGTGGTAGTGACCCAAGCAGTGGAAGACACAATGAAGATGACAGGATGTGGAAGCTGCGGCATGTACATGATCCTGGAGGGGGTACCTGAAAAGAGTTTCATCTGCATGAAGTGCCACCTGATAGAGCTGATGGAAGAAAAGATCCAAGGATTGGAGATGCAGGTGGAAACTCTGGTTGAGTTTAGAAGGAGATTCGAGTGGATGATGGAGCAAAGACATGAGGAGGCTGAAGGGAAAAGTTCAGACTTGCAGATGGAAGCAGGACCAAAGAATTCTGAGGGGAGACTTGCTGGATGAGGAAAGTGGACAGTGGAAGCATGTCACTAAGAGAACCAGGCAGAGGAAAAGACGGGCTAGTGAAGGAGAAATAGAGCTCAGGAACAAGTTTGCGGAGTTGGAAAATGAAGAAGGGGCACAGCAGGTGGTTGCTGAAGGTGAGAAGGCAAGGAAGAAGAGAAGAGCAGCTAGCCCTATAGGAAGAGGGGAAGAGTCAATGGAGATAACACCAAATACGAGCCCCAGGAGGACATGGGATGGGTTGCGAAGGATTGCAATTGACAATAGGAATTGAGAGGACTTGCAGCCAGAAGAAACAGGGGATAGACCAGAGAATCGCACCATCACCAGGAAAAGGCAAGTCTACATGATTGGGGACTCCTTACTGAGAAGAATAGACAGGCCTGTTTCTAGAGCTGATCCAGAGAGCAGAAGGGTGTGCTGTCTGCTGGGTGCTAAGATATGGGATGTGGACCTGAAGAGGATCCTAAAGGGAGCAGGAAAGAATCCACTGATGTTCCTTCATGTGGGAACAAATGATACTGCTAGATTCTCACTGGAATGTATCAAGGGAGACTATGCCAGGCTGGGGAAGACGCTTAAGGAAATCGAGGCTCAGGTGATCTTCAGTGGGATTCTGCCTGTTCCTAGAGAAGGGCAAAAAAGCTGTGACAAGATTATGACAAACAGATGGTTCAGGCAGTGGTGCTATAAGGAGGGCTTTGGGATGTATGGACACTGGGAAGCATTCATGGACAGGAGGACTGTTCTCTCAGGATGGACTTCACCTGAGTAGGGAGGGAAATAGACGTCTAGGGTGGAGGCTGGCACAACTGATTAAGAGAGCTTCAAACTAGGAATTTGGGGGAGATGGTTGGGAGATGTTCAGGTAATCTCCATGCTGGATTTTAACATTGAGAGGGAAGAAAACGAAGTAAGAAAGGATACAGCCATGGGTAGGAGAATGGACATAAGGAGGAAGGGTAGTGTAGATACCGATCTAATAGGTGACACTGGTGGTAGAATGTATGTGCCTAATCGAATACAGAAAGTGAGAGAAGCAAAACAGCAAAAATTAAGATGTTTGTACACTAAAATATTTTTCTCAAAGGTGTTCTATGTTTTAATTCAACTGTTCTAGAAGTAACGACAGCAAAGTCTCACAATCATGTATTATTTGGGAACCATGTCTATGAATAAAGATCTGTTAGGGTTTCAACATCACTTTTCAGAAACTTAATCTGCAAATTCTCCACATTAAAATCTTCTCCAGGATGAGTTTAGGCAACACACTTTCAGATGCAAAACCTTATTTTATGTGGGGCAGGGACTAGAAACTTTAGAAAAAAATTCTCAGTTCTGGTTTTGTGTGTTCAGTTGTTCTTACAAATTATAAATATCAGAAATATGCAAATAAGTGTCACATGGTCTGATAATTGGGCATACAATCCAGCAAGATAAGGGAGGTATTTCTCTCTTTATTATGTATTTTGCCTTTGTAGGACTAGAAAGTCTTTTATTTTTACCTTAATGTACTTTGAATGTATCAAACATTCCTTATTAAACGAGATAATTGCTATCATGACAAGATGTTTAAAATCCCATATATTAAAATAATCCTGGATGCAGTATAAATGAGAAGGAGAATTTATTCAATTTCACTGTTTTACAGTATAAATGCATTATTCAAAACAACTTTCCCTGTACTGTTAATATCCTTATACATCAGCTGGGGATTAAACATCATGACTACTTTTTCTAAACCTGTCTTGTAATTGTGATTTTGCTGTAGATCATTTGGACCTCCTGTTCTTTAATTTGTACATCTGTGGGTGGAAGAAAAGAAACAGACTCTGAAAAAGGCTCTTTCTTCCATTTGAAATATCTTATTTTCCTGTCAGTCAGAGGAGAGTATTATCAGAGCTGCTGTTGCTGGATTGATGGACTAGAGCTGATTGATGTGATAGCAAGCTACCCCGTCCTTTACTAAAAAGGCAATGTAAACACACAGTCTTTATGAGGAAGTATTAAGCCCTTCCATACATGAATTGTTGGCTTTCTATTCCCTTTGATTCTCCTGTAAAATAAAGGAACAGAATTTTCAAATGCAAATGGGTATCCTTTGAGAGAGACCCATGAAAGCTTCTATATGCATGAATGTTTAAATCCATCATGGATTCCATGTCTCTAAATGTTTAGCTGTCTCAGGTGATCAGTTTGCTATTTATGAAAATTGCTTCAGGTGTTCAAAGCACAGTTATGCAGTTTAGTTGACATAATAGTTTTTCTCAAAAGGTTAGATATGTATATATAATGACACCTGCAGTGGCAACCTTGTGACCTGAACACTATACATTTTGAAGTGCAGATGGAGCCAAGCAAAACTGGAAAACATGGGCCAAACCGGTACCTGGTGTAATGTCATTGGCTTCACTTGTGCTATATCATGAATGATTATGGCCTATTTCAGACTATAGTTGTGGGCAATTACCCTGCAGTTGGAAAATCAAACAAGCCTATCACCTGAATGTTAAACAGCTATAGCAATGTTGGTTTTCCACATACTGTATTGTCTGTTACAGCATGTTTCCTTAGTTGTTTGGTGTATATATGAGTTTACAATTTATCTGACAATATAATACTTACAATATTTCAAAACTGTCTAGTTCTTGTGACATTTAATGTGTCATCATGATGCGTCTTTTATTTTCAGTCCAGTAAATATCCTGGAAACCCTTTTTTCATTTTTAGAAAGAGGATTTCCAATTGTATGTGTTAAGTGCTGCTCCACATGCCTTTAAATAGAAAGGACTAATTAAATCTGAGAGCTGGGTGTTGCATTGCATTGTACGTAAATATCACCACCTTGAAATTTTTCTGCTTACATTTCTTTAATAAAACAAAATGTGACACAGATGGCAATTTCCTGGACAAACCATATTGAATTAAGTTATAGTATCTTAGGAGTTCATTGTATTTAAAATGCAAATGTTTGTAACTCCTCTAGAGGGAGGACATGCTGTTATGCTTATAAGAAGCACACGGAATCTTTTTCAGGGGAAAAGGCAATATGTTGCGTTTATTGAAGATACAACAATTAGCATATGCATTCAATCTCACCACACCACACCCCCCCACACACACACATACACAGTCCCACCAGTCAATGTTATAGTTACCAGTCCAGAGTCCGGATCAATCTAGTGGCCAGCTAGGTTGATCACGAGTAGGGAGGAGTGGGTTCCATCAGTCATGACACGATGCTCTGGGGAAGTCTTGGCAGGACAAACCCAAAGTTTCATGGCAAGGCATCCTGTTTATATAGTGATTTTCCTTCATTGGGACCAATGAGTTTTGCACCATCAATTGTTGTTTGAGTGCTTGTTTTCTTAAATTGTCCTTCTCATTCTTTATCTTGTTCTTTCATCAAGTTTCTCAGGGAGTTATTCCATGATGATTTTGATCACCACTATCTTGTCTCATTGATAGATGCCTGTCTCATCTTTAAAGTCATGAATCTGCCCTCCTCTGACATTTCAATAGGAGCGTGTTTCAGCTTCCTGGAGCCCTGTGTCTGTCTCCGGCTCCTCCCTAGACCATCTGGTTCAGCAATGGCCTTCACACTTACCTCTTAACCCACACATTCCTCATTCACACACAAATAGGGTGACCAGATGTCCCGATTTTTATAGGGACAGTCCCGATTTTTGGATCTTTTTTTTATATAGGCTCCTATTACACACCACCCTCTTTCCTGACTTTTCGCACTTGCTGTTTTGTCTACACACAAAACAATTAATTTACACAGAACATTTTGAACAGGAACATCAAATTGCAATGCAAAAGAAAACATTCATGGCATTCCTCTACTTATTTTAAAATGCTAAACCTACAACAAATTGGTGACTCTCAAAGGATCTGTTACTGCCTTGAAATCAATCCAGACACAGATTCTGACTGATGTATCTCTACCAATGGCCCATTAAGCCATTCTTTCTGCTATTCAAAAAGTGTGGCTGGCAGAATATGATCAAATCAGACATCAATACATTTAATACATACTGTATTATTCTTTATCCTTCATTCTAAATTTATATAAAATACAAACATAAAATCTTACTACTACAATGCCTAATGTAAACCCTGGGAAGTGTTGCGTTTCAAAAGATTCTCTCAAGCAATATGCCAGACAAGAACTTTTAGGTGTGCGGGTGTGTAGGAAATACTTAAGGGAAGAATGAAAATTCCCACCTCTGGACCTAACCATTCGAAGTTATGCCCTGAGAAGAACCCCATTTTCAGCTAATTACATGTTCCCATGGTCCCAAGAGCTGAGGCCCAAATGCATAAATCTGTCACTCTGATTAATGTGACTTTTTCCTTCTGAGCTAAAGATGTTGTTCACTTGTAACCACAGAAAAAAAACCTATGTGGGGTTTGAAGGACTGGCTCCAACCAGAGCCCTTGTTGGAGTTGGGGTGATCTCTGGTAAGCTTATTAGTAAAGCTGCGAGTTTGTCATGGAGGTCACAAATTCCATGACTTTCCATGACTTCTGATGTGGCTGGCCTGATGGCTGCCTGAGCAGTCTAGGACCATGGCTGCTGCTGTGGCAGTCTCGGGCCACTGCCCCTCTCCCCAGTTGGGTTGGGGCGTGGAATGAGGTGAGGGATCTGGGCAACGTTTACTTCAGGGGGGCTCCCCAGAAGCGGCAACATCCCTCGGCTCTGAGGCGTGGCCAGGCAGCTCTGCGCGCTGCCTCTGGCTGCAGGCACTGCCCCCACAGCTCCCATTGGCAGTGATTCCCGGCCAATGGGTGCTGCGGAGCTGGTGCTTGGGGATGAGGCAGTGCACAGACCTGTGTGGTCGCGCCTCTGCCTAGAAGCTGAAGGATGTATCTGCTTTCAGGGAAGCACAGAGCTGGGTAGGAAGCCTGCCAGCCCTGCCAATTCCCCCCTCCCATGAGCACCAGTGGGGGTCCCGGGCACCAGCAGGGGTCCCAGGCCACCCGCTCAAGCACCATCAGGGGTCCTCCAGGCCACCCATTCCCCAAGATTTAGTCACGGGTATATAGTACCCCTGTGAATTTTTGTTTACCGCCTGAGACCTGTCCATGACTTTTACTAAAAATATCTCTGACTAAAATGCAGCCTTACTTATTAGCACCTGGGTAAGTGGGTTTTTTATTGTTTTAATGTTCTCTGTAATGCTTTCACCTTAAGAATAAATATGCTTTCTTATAAAGAGCTGTGTAGTATGCAATAACTGAGCAATTATGCTCTTTATGGCCTCTGAGGGGAAAGCAAAGTAGGCCTGTTTAGGGAGTATATATGCAAAAAAAGCAAATGCAATATTAGGATTTGTATCATACTGACGGTTCATCATCCTGTGATTGACCACCACATCTAGAACTCTGTCTCTCCTCCTTTGTGGCTTCCAAAGGATAAGTCACTGGCTTGTAGCAGAAATGCCTAATATTAATACTTAATATGGATGCACTTCGTATTATTGAATTTCTTTGCATTTCTGTTACTCCTATCTTCAAGGGCATCCAGACCTTCCTGTATAACATTCTTATCCTCCTCTTTACTGATGCTTCCCAACTTTATATTGTCAGCACACTCCTATGTTTTGTGACAAGGTCATTAGTCAAAATATTGAATAAAATTGGTCCCAAGTCAAATCCTTGAGAATCTCCACTAATAACTTCCCTCTAATCTGGTAGTTCACCTTTCAGCACAACCTCTTCCCGTCTTCTGTTAAGCCAATTCCTTATCCACCTTACAGCCTTGTACCAATCCTCACTTTCTCCAAATGTAACTAATTTCCCAAGTGGTACCCATATCAAACTCTTTACTACAGTCAAAGTATATTAAATCTACTGCGTTTTCTTCATCTTTAAAAAACGTTTTGAGCAAATAACTGATTATCGTGTTAGTCTGGCATTATCAACCTATGCTGCATTATATCCCATTTTCCATTTACCTTCAAAATTTGTTCTAAACCCTTGCATACTACTTAGGTCAGACTAACAGGTCTGTTAATGCCTAGATCATTTTTTCCACCCTTTCTTAAATATAGGTCCAACATTAGCTATTCTCCAGTCATATAACAAATTATCTGCATCCCTCCCCCACCTTTTGAGTTCCTTAAACACTTTAATTTTTTCTTCCACTTCAGATGTAACTTCCATTTCTAGACACTCATTTCCATCAGCCATCCTGTGTCAAATAGTCTGAAATAATAAGGTGTAACATCAGAAATGTAAAGAAAAGGCTGACTGCAGTCCTTAGCTGTAGTCCTTGAGGTTGGCAAGAGGCTGTACCTAGTTTGCCTGTGTCTCCAAGAGACTGCTGTCCCAGTGGGTGATTGCTGGTACAGGAGGCCTTAGCCATAGGATCATAGAATTTTTAGGACTGAAAGGGACCCCAAGAGGTTTTCTAGTCCAGTCCCCTGCACACTAGGCAGGACTACATAATAACTAGACCATTCCTGTTATTAAAAACCTCCAGTGATGGAGATTCCACAACTTCCATAGGCAATTGGCTCCAGCGTTTAACTATCCTGATAGTTGGGAAGCTTTTCCTAAAGTCCAACCTAAACCTCCTTGGCTGCAATTTAAGCCCATTGCTTCTTGTACGATCTGAAGAGGTTACGAATATTTTTTCTCCCTCCTCCTTGTAACAACTTTTTATATACTTAAAAACTGTTATCATGTCATATTGAGTCTTTTCTTTTCCAGACTAAACAATCCCTAATTTTTTAATCAGGTTGTGTTTTCTAGACCTTGAATAATTTTTGTTGCTCTTTGCTGGATTTTCTTCAGTTTCTCCACATCTTTCCGGAAGTATGGCACTCAGAACTGGACACAGTACTCCAGCTGAGGCCTTATCTGCACAAAGTAGAGTGAAAGAATTACTACTTGGGTCTTGGTTACAACACTCATGCTAATGCATCCCAGAATGATGTTTTCTTTTTTTTTCTTTTATTTACAAAATTGTTACTGACTCATATTTAGCTTGTGATCCATTATAAATCCCCCAGATCCCTTTCCACAGAGCTCCTTCCCAGGCAGTCATTTCCCACTTTATGTGTGCAACTGATTGTTCCTTCCTAACTAGAATACTTTGCATTTGTCCTATTGATTTTCATCCTATTTATGTCAGATCATTTCTCTAGTTTGTCCAGATCATTTTGAATTTTAATGCTATCCTCCAAAGCACTTGCAACCCCTCCCAGCTTGGTATCATCTGCAAACTTTATAAGTATATGCTCTATGCTATTATCTAAATCATTTATGAAGATATTGAACTGAACCAGGGAGGAGTGGGTGGGGTGGGGGTCTGAGGGCAAGCACCCCTGGGCATACTGTAAAGTCAGCACCTGTGCTTCATCCTCTGGAATCTCCATGTCCCCTTCACCAGTTGCCAGTGAAGAAGGGGACAGTGTAGGAACCGGCTGTGTTGACTCTACATCTCCAGTGCAAGGGGAATCCCCAGCTGGAAAGAAATGTTAGCCCTTACGCCCTTTGCACAGTTCTGGTTGTGTGGGGGGAGGAGCTTGCATTAGAGCTTGTAGTTGAACCTACTTTGGTTTATAGTAAAATCGGTTTCTATAGCTCTTCCTGCCTATGGAGCAGTTGAGTCATTCTTTGTCACCATATCAACCATTGCTCATGTCCTTGTGCTGGAATTTTAATTTTAATTCCTGCATCATTCCTGATTTAAACACAACCACAGAATGTTGCATATGTATTTCTTAGAATTCTTTTTAATTGCAAAAACCCTTGAATTACCTTCTCACTACTTTGTTCTCCCAGACATTCTCCTTTTAAGACCTACCATGTATGCTGATCAACTTAGCCTGTTTTTCCTCATGTGCTTTGACTTTGAGCTACTTCTTCCTGACACTTGACTCCTGTGCTGCTGCAGCTCTCATTGAAGTGGAAGCAGACAAGCCTGTGATGTGCACAAAGAACAACAAAGGCCAAAGGAAGATATGGTCACTATTTTGAATGTTTGGTTTTCCCATTGATCCATCAGTAAAAGTAGTTGCATAATATGCTATTTCTTACCTTATGGTATCTCATGGCTCCTTTTCATTTGCTTCCGTCTTGATATTCATGCTGCAGGCAATTACTGGCTGCAGAGCTTTTCATAGGTGGATGAAAGTACAGACTTCCAATTTCAAAGTAAAACACTAATTTAAAAGCTGAACCATGTGTTTGAAATTAGCACATTATAAAATATGTGATATTGCAACATATCTGACTTTGTTAGGCTTGCTTTCCAAATGCAACAATGTAGTATGTTGTTCTTGAATATGATACACTGGAGATGATCCCTAGTTATGCTTCTTTAAGCATTAGAGGAAAATTGAATTAATAACTCCATTAGCCGAAGAATATCATAAGTGATGCAGCCAATGACTGAAGAATGGCCCACTGACTTCAGTGAATAAAATACAGTAACTTATAATACATTTGTCTGAAATGGATTTATCACTCTGTGAATAATTTTTGTCCCAGAGACTGATGGATAAGTTTAAAAAAAAATCTTTCCATTCCTGTTCAGACAGTTATCCTCTTTGAAATCATAATGCTGAAAAATGTTAGACTTAATTTGAACTCACCTAAATACAATTCAAATTCACACTTATCATGAATGTTTAAAAGAACTGTACCCATCCTACACAATCCATAGGATTGTGAAAGTGTCACAAGGCAATCTTTCGTAGATTTAATCCATCCTCTATTTGTATCGCGCTCTCGCTCTCGCTCTCTCTCTCTCTCTCTCTCTGGTATGGAATAAATTAACATATACATCTCAGGTTTTTTCTTTTATAACATAGGAATACTATTTTCTCACAGGCCACCTGGGGTACTGTGAGGATTAGCTAATCTGAGTCCACTCAGCCACACCTCTCTCAATATTTAAAGAAAATATTTAGAGCTAGGTTGCGTCTCTGCTGTAGTGGGGTTTTCCTGATGTGGTGGAGGAAAAAGAATCTGACCCTTAAGGGTTGCGACACTAGCTTTATGAGTAACGGGGAGACAGAGAAACTTTTTTTTTTCTTGTCCCTCCTCAGTCTTGTCTACTTCAGAATTTTAGCTACTGGTACAGTTGAACTAGGGTAAACTACTGTAGACAGTTTACACTGGTGCTGCACCAATATAAAATGTGCTTTACCAGGGTAACCAGTGTCTATACAAGTACTCTGGACAATCAGGATGGCTGAAATTCGAATGTGGAAAAGTCCTTACTATTTTGATACTAAGTAACAGGCTTTTAGGAATGCCATTCTTGCCTGCTTTTACACAGACTGCACAAGATGGGAAAGCCCTTTATTTTGTCCTCTACTGCCATGTTAGAGAACATGAGAACAAAAACTCTCCTAGGAATATATCAGCCGTTCTGGAATAGAAGCACGTCTCTGGAAAGCGAATGATGCTATATAGATAAATGCCAGAGAGATGACACTTAGTGAGCAGTTGTGATTACATGTGGGGAAAGACAAACCAAATCACAAAAAGAGACAATGAAAATGCACTACATCTCCCAACAGACCTTGGAGCAAAGTAGGAATGAAAAAATTGCACTGTAAACCACATAAACTACCTCATTCGTGTAGACTACTATTCGGACTGCTAGGAACTCGGACTATCAATACGATCACAGTGACCACCTTAGACAAAGCAATGAAGCATTTCAGCAACCAGGGTATCCCAAAATGTGTAGTTTCAGACAACGGCCCCTCGTCTACTTTCAGTGAATTTGTGCAGTGTACCTGGGAATGGGGATTCAGTCACATCACATCACTCCTATATTATAGCCAGTCAAATGGTAAAGCCAAATCAGAAGTAAAAAATGGTGAGAGATTATTAAATGGAGCTGGAAAAACAAAGAAAATGTTTTTCCTGAATAATAGCCATTCCTGAATAATAGCTCAGTAGAATGTTTAATGTCAAGATTGATGCATATTGCGGTACCTATCGCCCCAGCATTCCTACAATCAGCAGTGGTGGCAGGAGTAAAAGAAAAAAGGAAAGAGATGCACATAAAGGCTAAAGTCCACTATGACGAGCAAGCTAAATTAGGGTCAGAACCCAGAATTTCTGTTCTGCGGGAAACTGGCATTTTAAAAAAAGTCATAATGTATCAAAACAAAATCTCAATATTCTGTGGAACAGGATTTCCATCCTTGTTTTGGAAAATCTGAAATATTTTGTTTTGACCTTTTGAAATTAAATTGATGCACCTGGAGCTGCTGAGAGACCTGTAGCCCCACTTCCATGCTTCCTGCCATGAAGTCCAATAAGGGGCTCTACAGTATGATCACATATACTAATTTAGAGAGCTCTGCTATTGGGCAGTACAGTTAGAAATAAAGCCTGAGTGTTGCACTGTCTTGGTTTTCTCTCTTTATGCTCACATGCAGAACAGATGGAAGGCTGAGTGGCAAGCAAACTGAGATCTGGAGCTGTGAGCCAGGCAGGGAAAACAGCCTGTTGCTGGCAGGAATATACAGTGCAATGATCTGCAGGGAGGAGGGGCTGGGTAATTGTACATCTGGAGAACAATGTACATGGGCCCCCACGAGACCATAAACCAAAAAAACCTGAGCTCTCTCTGAGGGGTCTGCAGGCCAGTCCTTCCTTGTCTTGTGGTGGGAGTGGACTGGAGGAGGTATCCCTACTACTAGAACTGAGTAACCTCACATGATACAGTTACCTTTATACCCCTGTGCTATACTCTTTCGAGGCTCTGGGTTAGGACATTTTGGGTTGGTCTTCTAGTGTTAAATTGTGCCTAGGTTTTTTTCCCATTTATTTTCTGACAGCTGTGGTAAAGCAATCCATTGTTGTTCAAAATGTGAGTGTGTTTATGGCAACTCACTGAGGGCTAGAGCCTCCGGAACCTAGAACCAGATTGAAGTAATAAAATGTGCACAGCAATGCTGTAATGGAGTTGTTCTCCAAAGAGTGAGATTATCATATCTATATATCATATTACCTATATCTATATATTTATATAAACTAAAGGGAAAATATTCATATTCGTAGAAAGAACAATAAGAGGATATGAATGTCCACTGAAGTAGTAAAAAGAATGGCTACATTTTTGACAGTGTAAATACAAAAATATAATCAGTCAGGATAAGTTATTCTTCCAAGAAGATAATGAAGAATGCAGGAAAGTCTCTGCCAGATTTTGAATAATTTGATAAGTAGGAAACATGAATAGTCTTGTCCTTGAAGGAACAGCTCATGCTGAAAGATCCTACTGATGCCAGAGTTAAGGCTATGTTGGGATTTGCACTTAAAATAGAATTTAAAATCCCTCTATTTCCCACTTTTAATGATTACATGTAAGCAATGCACGCCTCCCTAATTTTTCTTATAATACAAAAACAAGGGGATATTCAATTACATTGAAATGGAGAAATGTTAAAACTGCTAAAATGAAATATATTTCACACAACACACAATCAACCTTGGGAACTCAACCCATATTTCTTATGGAAGCCAAAAACCTAGTGTGATTAAAAAAGAAATAGGCATGTATAAAGGTAATGAGAACATATATAATAACATAAGACAGGATTTTAAACAAGATCCATATAAACGCTCACACTATGCTTCAGGATATAAACCAACCCCCAACTGCCAAAATGTAGGATGAAACTTTCCTTATAGGCTGGTTATCCCTAATTGTATACTATGGGCTTTCTTGTACCTTCATACTCTCAGCATCTGATGCTGGTCACTGTCACAGTTAGGATACTAGACTAGGCAGAGCAGTGGTCTAATCTAGTATGGCAATTCCTATCCTGGTTGAAAAACTGGATACTTCCCCACTGTAGGGAACCCTAGAGCAACTTAACTCTCACAGAACTTCATGATTCTAAATCTAAAATGATCAAAATGGGATTTATAATTTTTTAATATTCCACTTTATAGGAAAGAAGGACTTGAATTGCTATTCTAATAGCTCTTATTGTCTCAAGACATCGAAACACTGTTGGAAGAGGCTCATTTGGCTAGCTGTGAGCTGTTTACTTACTTTGTAAAGCTCTGGCTTTACATCATCTGAGATGGTGTCAAATTAACTTTATCTCATTTAAGAGCAGGAAAAGAAGAGCAGGTCTGGCAATGCCCATTTTAGTGCCTTAGGACCCTGTATTTAGAGATAGAATGATTGTGCCCATAAGCCCAATTACCAATGTCTGAGTGCTTGGGAAGTCTGAGTTGCAGTGGTGAGTGCATTACAAGGGCACAGGAAAGTGACCTGGGTAAATGAGCATATTTGATGGTATTGTTTTTCAGTATTGTGATCAGAAAACAGAAAGAAACAAGAACTCAGAAAAGAAACTACCTTTTATAAACACTTTGATTTCTGTGTATTATGTATTCTGCATCAGACCTACAGACATTAGACTAAGACAAATAATGACCTTTAGATAATGTGTAGTGACCCTTATTTTAAGTTTTAACAAGCAATCAATTTTGGTAAGTTTTTTTCAGAATGAAGAAATAATTTTCTTCTTCTCATCTAGTGCTTTTAAGCAGCTTAACATTTTGGCAGCAAAGGCTTGCAATTTCACTGAGGAGTCCTTATCACTGAACATGTTGTCAAACCAATGATTACTTACACCGTACAAGTGACAAGACATGTTCTTAATGCGTGCACCTTTTATCACCAGCATAGAATAATTTTGGACTCAAAGGGTGGTGTTATATAAATTCAGCATTGATAATGTTTGACAGCCAACTGTTTGCTTCACTTTCCTGCCACATTAGTGTTTTTTTCTTGGCAGAAGATACTCCATGTTTCTATTAATTGAATAAAAATGAAGTCCATTGCACAATTTCCCTTACCTTTATGAAAAAGGCACTGAAAGTACAAGTATTACTTTATTGCTACCTACTTGTTCTTAATAAGGATTCATACAGATATTTTAAATTATTTTTAATTTCTATTTGTTTCGTTTATTCCTTTAAGTACATATTCTCAACCTGGTGCACAAAGAGTTTGTGTAGGATTCTCAGAGCAGGTACTGTAGTGGATGTTTACTGAAGAGAACAGAGGTCAGGGAAGGAAGACAAGGTAGGTTTTATATCCTGTAAATAAATTGCTTCATCTTAAGCTGCTTCTTTAAAATGGGCATAATAAGTAACCAAAGCAATAGTGAGGTGCTTAATTAATTTTTTGTTAAGCATATTGAGATCTTTGAATGAAAGATTCTGTTAAAATGTAAAGTATTACTCTCCATAATAATTTCAGTGTGGCATTTTACACACACATACATACACAGAGCGGAGTGGCTAGAGATCTGAATTAGGTGCTATGCTGTGGTGTTACAGTTCCCCTGCACAGACAAACCAGGAAGACTTCTACACCCTCAGAGAACTTTGCAGGATTTTAGGCTAAATTCAGAGGTTTCTAAATACTTCACCACTATCTCTTTCAGGCTGTGCAGTGTCCATATCAGCATAGTAGAGTGTAAACAATAATATTTCAGCTATAGGTAGTGGAACCCCTAATGTCTTTCTAAACTTATATTCATTCCATAATTGGATTATATGTAGTCTAGGAGCAATTTCTTCTTCCAACACATGCACTGGCTACCATTTGCTCCATAGTCATATACTCACCTAGTTAACAGTACTCAGAGAGACAAGCAGGTTTTTTTGCATTGCCACGGGGCCTGCTTTTACTCAGGGTTACATAGGTGTAACTCCATTTGCTTCAGTGGAGTTGCTTCTGATTTCACAGTGGAGAATAAGACCTCTGGTATTTGTTCATCTACTTCTAAGGTGTCAGCCTCTTTTCTAAAGTCATTTGTCATTTAGTCTATAGAAATATTCCATAGTTAACAACTGGCCATCTTGTTTCCAGACAATGACCTATTAGTAGTAATTGGATGGGTGATTTCAGATTGGCCTCTTAGGTTTATGTTTTTATATGGAAATATACATCTTCAAATCAAGACGACAATCAATACCTTTTCCCCTAATCTCCCCCACTCTTGCTGAGTATATATTGGTTCTCTAGGTTTGTGGATAGCTATATTTGACAAACAAAATATTTCAAATCATACCTGCAAATTGATGTGTTCATACTAAGTCATTAAAGATTTCTATAACTCTCCCTTTGCATAACTCCAGCTATTCCTTGTTAATGCAACTTTTATTTATTCATGCAATGGAACCATTATTTTTTCTGTCAGTATATTATATCTCCAACAACCATTAACTCACTGCAAATAGACAAATATATTTGTGGGGAAGAAAGTCAGCCTTCTGTCAATTCTCGTCAGTTTACTTTGTATTGCCTACATGAAATACCGTGGTGTGTTTCTTCTGAACATTGCTTCTTCCTAATGCCTATAAAAATTGTGCAAGGGCCTGCTTTTTGGAAGGATTTATCTAGTAATGCTTCAAATAAATAAATAAAAATGGACAGTTCTGTGTATCTCCCTCCAAAGTTAAAATTATACATAATAGCTCTGCTGATTCACTAGGTATGTGTTAGCTTCTTAAATCAGCATTGTTTTTATGATTGTGGAACTGCTTATTTTATGGTTTGTTCCTTCTTTTAGAATATGTTGCTTTCATTTGTGCATTAGAGAAGTCACCCATTGCAAATATAATTTCTCTTTGATGCAGAGCACTGCTATATTATTTACCGGGTGGAAGTGCATTCTGTAATATTTTCTGAATAAATAATGTGAAAATCCTGGATAATACTCAGGGATCCTGGAAAATTTCTGTGGCAAACAGTTTGGGGATGCTATGATCTGTATCTCCATGAAGTTTTTGCTTTTTTCCTGCACAAGCCAAGTTTGCATTTAATAAAAATGAAGTTCCTAGCCTTTTGTGTTGCAACATACAATGTAAACTCAAACACTGTTTCCCTTTCCAATACCCTTCATCAGGTGTATTTTTTTTTTAAGAAAAACTCATATGTCTATTGTCCCAGGCTTACTTTAAGGCACCTCACTGTAACATTTGCAAAAGGATTCTTGATAGTGCTTTCTCAAACGGTAAAAGTGTGTGTATGTCCCCACGCACGCATACTGGCGGGAGAATTCTCTTGAGTTGTGGGATGTTAGCACCACGTCTTCTCTTAACAATATTATTGATTTCTGAAGGCTAGCTTTTAATAATAAATTATTAATACTTATACTACTGTACACAGTGATTTACAAATGCTAACTAATTCTCACACCAGCCATGTGAGTTAAGTAAATATTCGACAGTACGAAGATGTGTTCTCAAGAACTCTCTCTCATGCTCATCTTCACTTGTTTACATATTTTCCTGTTGATCTCCAGTGCTGCTTTTGCAGGCCCTTAAAAAATCTATTTCTTAGAGCTTTCAAGCTTTTTTTATTTGTGGACCCCTGAAACATTTCAGATGGCGGTGCGGATCCCCAGGGGTCTGCAGGCCACAGGTTGAAAACAGCTGTCTTAGAGAGAATTGACTGTTGGAAACTCTTCTGAATGCAATTTGAGTCTTGTTTGAGAAAATATACTTCAGACATACATCATGTCTTGACTTGAGAAGTGCTTAATTGTGTTCTAAAATATTAATTAAAAGCATCCCAGAAAGGAATGAACAATATAATTATTTAATAGAATGTGAAAAACATAATTGAGTTTGCAAATATCTGCCTACTAGTTTCAGCAATGAGCTTTCTTTTATTTTTGTTTGCTTATGAATTGGCATTGCAAAGAAGTGGTCCTAGTGGCTGAAATGAAAGCACATTGTCCACACAAAGAATGCTTCTGCAGGTGTCAGCACAGCTGAAACTGCACTGCATAAATAAATTTCTGTCCATAAAAAAATAGATTCATCCATGATGATGATGGTATTGTCCTGAATCTATTTAATATCCTTTATTTGTAAATGTGGTATCCTATGAGACCTGGGACAATAGACATTTTAAAAAGGAGGTGAACTAGACAAGAGGGACTAATTAATAGATAATCTAAATTATATTGATTTAAAAAGTGATACTTTGTTGCCTGCATATATTTTTAGTCAGTCATTTCATTGACTTATTTTTTTGAATGTCAAAACAGTGAAGCAGAAAGAACAGAGGTTTATTAAACTGCCAGATGGAATCCTACACTTAAATTTGCTTATTGGACTTAGATTCAGGAAGATAGATCCAATGGAGCTACCCTGATTTATACCAGCTTCAAAGATCCGATCTGAATTCATCACCATGGAAGTAGCTGGTACAGTTGGCACTGTGGTACAGAGAATACTGAGAAACCATATTGATATAAATCTTTTTTTTGGGGGGGAGTGAGTTTAGTAATTGTGAAATCTAGCAGGTTGAGAGCCCTGGTGACTGAAGTCCTCTGTTTCATCACTGAAGAACTGACAATGCTGACAAATTTGATGACATTCACCTGCCAACATGCTTCATACTTGTGTTGGAAGAACCACCACTAGCTGTTCCCATTTCATTGCCATTTCAGTTTTTGGCTTGCTTTCTGAAACCATCAACAAGAGCACCAGTTCACACTTCATATGGTTGTTTTTCCTGTCTGCTAGGAAATTAGTATAAAGTACCAATTCATTTCATATAAGATTCCAAAAAAGATGCATCAGTTGCAGCTATGTTTGGGTGCATAAAACCACATCCTGCCACTGAGAGCTTAAGAGACAGAGTAAATACCTCATCAGCTACAGCTAAGTGGTGGACCATGAACAGGGATACGAGCCTACAGACCAGATGGCGGTGGAGGTCAGAGAGCCTGAGGAAGACCCTGTATCAGCTGTAAACTGGCAGGGAGTGGTTCAAAGAGCTGGAATGTCCAGTACAAAGCACTGGAACAAGTTGTACAGTGAAAGGTGCCAGGAGGCAGATGAGGTATGAAGCGACTGAAGAAAGCAGTAATGAGTCTGAGCCCTGGTCTACACTACGAGTTTAGGTCAAATTTAGCAGCATTAGATCGATTTAACCCTGCACCTGTCCACATGATGAAGCCATTTTTGTTGACTTAAAGGGTTCTTAAAATCGATTTCTGTACTCCTCCCCGACAAGGGGATTAGCGCTGAAATCGATCCTCCTGGGTCGAATTTGAGGTAGTGTGGACGAAATTCGACAGTATTGGCCTCCGGGAGCTATCCCAGAGTGCTCCGTTGTGACAGCTCTGGACAGCACTCTCAACTCAAATGCACTGGCCAGGTAGACAGGAAAAGCCCCGTGAACTTTTGAATTTCATTTCCAGTTTGGCCTGCGTGGCAAGCTCATCAGCACAGGTGACCATGGAGTCCCAGAATCGCAAAATAGCTCCAGCATGGACCGAATGGGAGGTACTGCATCTGATCACTGTATGGGGAGACCAATCCGTGCTATCTGAACTCCGTTCCAAAAGACAAAATGCCGGGATTTTTGAAAAAATCTCCAAGGGCATGAAGGATCAAGGTTCTAACAGGGACCCACAGCAGTGCCGCATGAAACTTAAGGAGCTCAGACAACCCTACCAAAGAACCAGAGAGGCAAATGGCCGCTCCAGGTCAGAGCCCTAGACATGCCGCTTCTATGATGAGCTGCATGTCATTCTAGGGGGTGCCCCTACAAATACCCCACCCCTGTGCTTCCCTCCTCCTCCATCCCTCCCAGGCTACCTTGGCAGTTATCCCCCCATTTGCGTGACAAATTAATAAAGAATGCATGATTTTGAAACAACAATGACTTTATTGCATCTGCAAGCGGAGATCAAAGGAGGGAGAGGGGGGTGGTTGGCTTACAGGGAAGTAGAGTGAACTAAGGGGGCGGGTTTTCATCAAGGAGAAACAAACAGAACTTTCACACCGTAGCCTGGCCAGTCATGAAACTGGTTTTCAAAGCTTCTCTGATGCACAGCACACCCTGCTGTGCTCTTCTACCCGCCCTGGTGTCTGGCTGCGTGTAATCAGTGGCCAGGCGATTTGCCTCAACGTCCTATCCCATCATAAAAGTCCCCCCCTTACTTTCACAGATATTGTGGAGCACACAGCAAGCAGTAATAACAATGGGAATATTGGTTTTGCTGAGATCTAACCGAGTCAGTAAACTGCACCAGCGAGCTTTTAAACGTCCAAAGGCACATTCTACCACCATTATGCACTTGCTCAGCCTATAGTTGAACTGCTCCTTTCTACTGTCTTACATGTCCAGGCTTCATGAGCCATGGGAGCAAGGGATAGGCTGGGGTAGGTGCGACCGCGCGGTGCTGCTGACTGGGAGAGCAGCCTGAGGCAGAAGCCTCCAGCTGGCATGATATTCCAGGCAGGACTGAATCTCCATTAGACAAAACTTAAAGAAGAGAATGACCTGAAGTCATTTCCATTTTTGTTCAGGCACCCCCGACTGTCCTCACAGAGGCTGGCCAGGAGCACCCATGTCTGCCCAGGTGCCCCTGACCAACCTAACTGAGGTCGGCCAGGAGCATCCATGGGACAACGACGATGGTTAGCAGTCGTACTGCACTGTCTACCATCCGCAAGGCAAGAGGATGCTGTTGTGTAGCACTGCAGTACCGCATCTGCCAGCAGGAGACATACGGTGACAGTGAGCTGAGCAGGCTCCATGCTTGCCGTGATATGTCGTCTGCACGGGTAACCCAGGAAAAAAGGCAAGAAACTATTTTTTGCCGTTGCTTTCACAGAGGGAGGGAGGGAGAGGGGCCTGATGACATGTATCCAGAACCACCTGCGACAATGTTTTTTGCCCCATCAGGCATTGGGAACTCAACCCAGAATTCCAATGGGTGGCAGAGACTGTGGGAACTTGGATAGCTACCACAGTGCAATGCTCCAAAAGTCGACGCTAGCCTCGGTACTGTGGACGCACACCGCCGACTTAATGCGCTTAGTGGGGACACACACAATCAACTGTATCAAATCAATTTCTAAAAAATCAACTTCTATTAAATCGACCTAATTTCATAGTGTAGACATATCCTGAGGGAACAGACCTTAGCTGCTTAGCACAGGGTCTATGGGCTGGAACGCAGAGGTGATGAAGGGCCTGGGTTCTCCTACTTTCCACTAGGAAAAGGAAGTAAAAGCCCTCCTGATGCAAGGAAGAAAGGACTGTGGGGCTGAAGAATGGGCATATCATCATTCAACTTTTTTTTTTGTTTTTTTACTATCCTGGAAAGGGTGAGGCTTGTAAGCGACCTGGCTGGAAGGCTGAGTTCTGAAAAAGGGAAACCAGCACAGGCTCAGAGGTACTGTCGATCAAGGGCACTGGTAATGAAGAAGCTGCTGCACCACTCCTGGCCATGAAAGAGGACAGCAGTTGGTGAGTGTCCCCACCAGAGTAGCCAATTCTATATCTGCCACAAATGAGAGTGCAGCTTAACAGGCACAGCCACAGTAATGCCCTACAGCCACATGTCCCTCAGAGTAAACCTGCCTATGGAAAGTGTTTTCAGTGATTCAGAACCACGTTTCCACTGAATAAGCAGGAAAATTATTTTCGGTAATAGTTATGCTACATGCAGTGACTCCTTGTACCTGGAGCAATGAGAAGAAGGGTGAAGAGTGAGGGGGTGGAGTTCTTAAAAATTTTACAGGACTTATTAATGGAGCTGGTCAAAAGATGTTTTGTTTTTGTTTTCCTGCAGAAAACTGACTTTTCTGAGAAATCAAAAACTCAACTTTTGGCTGAAATCCAACCATAGAGATTTGGAAATGCTGCTTTGGTGCCACAAGGGAGTTGTAGTTAGGTGCCTTATGCCCCCATTCTACTCTGAGCCAGGTTTCCTGATTGGGATACATCTTCCATGATGCAGCATGGTCTCCCCAAGCCACTGGAACAACCTTGGTGTCTTTTCACCTTCCTTTGCAAAGTGTGGGTCGCTTGCCAGGTTTATCTCACAGTCAGTGTCTTGCCATTTGATGGGGCATTGGGGCACCTTAGTCCCTCCCAGTCTCTCAGTGCAGCACATAATCTAGTTTTCCATGGGACGTAATACCTTGGTCTAATTTCAATTGTTGGGTTTAGTGTTCATGTGCTGGGTGGTATTGGTGGCCTGTGATACACAGGAGGTCAGACTAGAACTGGTGGTCCCTTCTGACATTAAGCTCTCTGGGTATGTCTATGCTACAATTAACACCCTGCCCCCCCATGGCACTGAGTCTCGGAGGCTCATGGGTCTTCAGGTGAGGGTCTAAAAATTGTAGTGTAGGCATTCAGGCTCAGGCTGGAGCGCAGGATCTGAGACCCTTCCCCCTCACAGGGTCTCTGAGCCCGGACTCCAGCCTGAGTCTGAATGTTTACATTGCAATTTTTAGACCTGTAGTCTGAGCCCTGCAAGCCCAAGTCATCTGGGCTGGGCCACTTGCGGCCATCCTGCAGATCTTTTATCGCAATGTAGGCATACTCTGACCTCATCTAGTACCTGAGTAATCAGTTTTTGTGTTGAGTCTCCACTGGGGCTGAGGAAAATCTTCCTATTTCCCAGAGTGGCAGCAAAGCTGCTCTCCATTTACAAATAAAGCTTCATAGCTGTATTTGTCCTGCAACCCTTCAGTCTATGTAATTATAGTCAGTGGAGTCATATAGTCATATCCCTCTACCCCCATGCATTTCTATAAACCTTTCCCTTGCTGGGGTGCAAGGCTCCCCTACAGATCATGGCTCTGCAACATGGGCGCCCACAATCCTGCTTACTCCATGCAGCATAACTGCAGTAGATCCACTGCACCATGAGAATGAGGAAGGGAAGAGTGTGGTGGATTTGCCTCTACAATTAAAATGGGCCTAAGCTTCAAAGTTCAGTGTGTTTAGATCCAGCATTTTTATTTTATCTCTGGATCTTTTTTTTTTAATGTTATAAAGGGGTGAAAATGAGCAACCACAATTGATTGGCTCCAGTGATTTTCCACTGGGGCAAAATTGAGCTCCATTCAGAAATTGTTTTGCCTAGTATCGGCACCTTTTTCTGTATTTGTGACACAACGGCAGGATTCCATGTGGAAAATTCTTCTTAGAAAAAACATGTTGAACTCAAGAATAGAAGAATCAAGCAATCTGGGCAGTTGGAAGGAGCTCTCCCAAACAAGAACAGCAGCATTCAATCCAGAATTGAAATTTAGCTCCTTTTAAAAGAGCTGTAACGTAAAATAAAAAGTTTCTGACTAACTTGCCAATTCTGGGTTCCTTAGGCACATTGGAAGCACTTCCAAAAGTTGTTATAACATCCATAGAGTTGGAGTGTAAATTCTGTAATTGGCTCTTGTGCAGGTGTCTGATGGGTGTATGTAAGTACTTTCCCCCTTCTTTGTGGACCAAACACAATCGCAGTCCCTGTGAGCAGAGATTGTAGTCACACTCTTCACAGAGCGAGAAAACTACTTGAAAGCAAGGGAGGGAGATCAAAAATCCTTGTTCAAATTCTAGCTAAGACACAAGAAGGAGCAATATGCATCATCTTAAGAGATGATCGAGTGAGCACCCTGTGGTATGCTCAGGAACAGAAGCAATTGTAGCTCAAGAGGCACAATTTCTTTCCAGGTGTGGCACAGCTCCACATCATTCCCTCCACATTACTGCTTGTAAATCACATAGCGTACCTTTAAGACAATAAGGGAGGAGACAGTAGGCAACTAAAGGAACAGAGATTGCGACCGAAGAGAAATATTTCTGAGACTCTTTATAAGGGTCTTATTCTGACACCATTACTCACTGAGTAGTACCTTATTCCACACAGTAGACCCATTAACTAATCCCCCTGAGTAATAGTGGCAGAATAAATTGCACACACCAAATTTGGGGCCTGATCCTTCAAACATATATTCATGCAAGTGACGATGAGCTACAATACCGACTGAATGGGACTGTTTGCATGAACAAGGCCAACAGCTTTCCAGCCTCTCTCAACTTTCTCTTTTTCATATCAGCCATTTGAAATTCTTTCTGCTTGTGGAAAATATTTTTGAGGAGCAAGTAAAGTATTTCCCCCCATTACCATCAATTATCATGAGAGCCAGGTGCATAGGCTTTGTGCCTGGGCTGGAAGACTTTCACTACAATTTTTCAGGTCTATCTTATGTTTATAAAAGATTAAGGGCTAAATTTTGCTCCCTTTCAAGTCTGTGTTTAAACTTCTATTGGCTTCAAAGAGAAAGAGATTGGGGCCAGAATATGTGTAAATTTATTATGCTTATTTTTGAATATGTGTAAAGTTTCTAAATTATTATGCCTATTATTTTTCTTTGAAATGTTCCACCAATGGAAATGACTTTTGCGAACAGGAGGAGTACAAAATATTTTCTATGCCAAATTAGTGTTCTTTGAAATAACTTAAAAGGATTGAAAGCCAATTCTCTTTCCTTACATTATGAATCAGAGATTACATGCTAAAAATATAAAATTTAATATTAAAAAAGCAGTATGAAGTAGAAAACTCCTTAGATTACTGCATTGCAAATCAAGAAGACCTTTTAATTTCCAAGCACACACAATAGTAGATTTAGTATACAGTATCTGTTTAGTGCTTTAGTTTACCTCCAAATCTATCATATATATTAGGCTCTTAAATTTTCCTAAATTTCATAATAAGTGTGGGAAAAGATTCCTTCTAAGTGTGTATAAGGTAGAAATCAGTGTATAGGTGTTTTATTAACTCTGTCAAATAACAAATACATAGAAGATGGCGGGGGAGGGGTGGTGGGGAGAGGAAACACTTTTGTTATTACCAGAAGCTCCTTTTTAAATAAAGGATAAAATGAGTTATTTAGTATTTTCCAAGACTTTGACAATCTTACTATGTCTAACTACAGCTGAGTATTAACAGGCCTCTACCTTAATGAATACTTAAGCTTTTTTCTTTTTATACATAATTTAATATAGATGATTCAGCAGTCATAGAAGTTATGGCTAATAGGCACAAGTTTGCTGACTTAATTGCACATTAATCCAAGCAGAAATAGAACATTCCTTGATTGAAAATAACTGAAGTTAAACAGAAATGGATACACAAAGAGTGGGCAATTACTAACTCATATTTTGAAGATCTGGGTGCATTATAGGATTGGTCATCAAATAGTAGATCCTTTCACTTCTAAATTACCAGGTCTAATTTAGCTCAGGTCAATTTATTGATTAAGTTATTCCCATCTGATGGATGTTCAGCTCTCAGGAGACAGGTGATCCCACCACAAAGGCACTACAACTAACATTAATTAGCACCCCCTGTTGACAGTTTCAGCAGAAAAGCCGAAGACTGAAATGGCACAGGGATTAAATTACTTTTTCATCCCTAGAGATGGTTCCTTCAGGTCAGGGTTGAAACTTATTGGTGGGACAAAGGGGCGGAGCTTGTATTGTTGGTGTCTGCTATACCTAGGGATATTCTGCAGATAAAGAACTTCAGCACGTGGGGTGACACTTAAGTATCTTTCATGATCAACCATATATATTCTCTCTCTCACACACACACACTTTTCCTCTATGAAAGAAATATCCATATATTCTTAGGGAAATTTTTCTCTCAGTTCACATGCAGAACTTCTCAATGGGAGATCCAGGCTCAGAATGAGAATGAGGGCAGCATTATATTTTTTTAAAATATTGTTAAAATGTTTTTTTTTAAATAGATTTAAGATCCACTTTGTACAAATCATTATTTATTGCACTGAAGTTAATAATGAGAAAATCCATTCCTAATTTGTGAAGAGTGACACCCAGGAATAGATTAGTGTCTTCATATTCAAATATATTTACTGTTGAATTACTTACAGCTTTTTTGTTGCCTGCCATCTTGGTCATGGCTAGATACTTGGAGCTGACTTAACCAATTAGGAAAGTATTGCTGGGAGCCTTTAATACTCTGTTTTCTTAATGTATTTAGTTAATGTAAAAGTAAGTATTGAATACATCGAACATGTTCTGGTATTGGATTTCCCTCTGCTCTCTACCTCATAGCAAACACCTGCAGGTGCTAGCGGACTGTTGTACTATGTCTGTGTTCATGAACATCTTAAATAAGATCTTTAAGCTTGGGATATGGTATTGTGTCCTCCTGGGTTCTCAGTCTAATGTGAAGTGCAAATTATTGCAGTGAAAAAGAACCACATATAAAAACTTCAGCTGAAATCCTACCCTAACTGAAAATGAACTTGTTTAGGGGAATACAGGCAGAGCAGATTGGCTAGTGGCTGATCAAAGGGCTTGGGAGGCATCCAACTGATATAAAGCAGTATTGCTCAGGGAGCCAGTAGACAACGTATTCACAGTACTTCTTACTTGTGTGTACTTCCAGTGCCTAGTGCCAGCTGGAGCTTGCAAAGAGAAGTGATGGGTTCTTGCCATGACCTCAAGATGGCTGAATGCCTGCTCAAGGCTGCCAAAAGGTACAATAAGCAGGTATCCATCTTGGTTCTTGGGAAAGCAATTGGGAGCATATCCCACTTTGTGAGGCACCCATACAGGAGCACACAATTGGATTTTCCCCATATTTAGTTATCTGAGGTATTATAGCTAAACATTCCTTTTTACTTTGAAGGGATGATTCTAGCACAGGCAAATTATAAATAAGTAAGTACTATGCATGTGTGATAAACACCTGGATTGCCATTATTTGTATTAATTTATCTGAATTTTATATATTTTACTGCATCTATTAGTTACATATTTTACAGGGGAGCTTTTAGGGAATGATTTAATAGGACTAACTTTTGAAATATTTCTTATGTGGGATTGGACACTATGGGCTACTTTCGGCCATATTAAGCAAGGGTTGGCTGTCACACCAGACAGACGTAAACTACTGTGAAATTGCAAAAATTGAGAACAAGGCCCTAACTCAGCAAAGTATTTAAGCTTGTGCCAATTTCCAACCATATGAGTAATTCCATGGACTAGAAATGACTTACTTTCATGTCATTCACTGGAGTTAATGGAACTGCTCATATGGTTAATATTAGACAAATACTTAAGTACCTTGCTGAATAAGGGCCCAATTTAGGAAATATACAATTGAGAATGCATGATTCCATCTCTAGAGCCCTAAACACCTGAAAGGCTTGGCAGAAATTTTTTTTCTAGACCTTATTATAGAATAGGGCAAATCTTGCTCCCCTTACTCATGCAGATGGTCCCATTGATTCATTACTTGTGTGTGTCAAGTAAATTGGATTCTGCTCCACATCATAAAAGAAATAAAACTATCCCAGAAAATCCAAATTATTCAGAAAGCTCCAGTATAACCATATACTTTCAAAATTATACCACAAATGAATTAATGATTTTGTCTTCATTTTTGGTATTCTTCATGCTATATAGGTAGGAAGCTTAATTGGTTGTACCATTAAATTGATTCACAGAACAACGAATGGAGACAACCAATTTTGCTGTCAGTCAGATTTTTATCAATACTATTGCACCTTGAAGCTTTAGGGTTTTCCCCAACATACTTCAGTATGCATGGTGGATGCCTTTCAGAGATTACAATATTAAAAATTGCTGACATAACTAGATTGTGTATTTTATAACTGTATAGAGTGATGGCAATCCAGCTAAGAATGTCTATTTAATAGATAATGCCATCATATTCTTGTCTACTGTAGTTTACTAGCAAAAGGCAGCCAACCTTGAAAGAATGCTAATCTTGAGAGAATATAGTAAAATTGGAATTACAACCCAACTGGGTACTGGTCAGGAAGAACACTTTTTAAATACAGAGCACTAAGCCATATGTTTACAGTCAGTGAATCCTGTGGGGAAATAGAAAACACAAAGCTAGTCTAACCTTGCTGATTATACTGAAATGAAAATGAACTGCTCCTCCCAATTAATTGACAAAATTAATCTGGGAAGGATGATGTTAGCAAACTTTCACAAAAGACTGAAAGCAGATATTATGCACTGTACTGTGATTAAATATCAAGAGTATCAATCACCATAATTAGAGCTTTCTCAAAAAAAAAAAAACCATAAGTACACAAGCAGTTTAAAAAGGTGATGGGTTTTTTTTTGTTTTTTTGGGGCGGTTTTTTGCACTCTTATTTCTTAAAAATGGTTTTGCTTTTTTTAATCATGATTTTTCCTCCAGCAGGCACTTTCTTGTGTTGTTGACTAGTGCCTTTGTGGATAATGTGGTTGGGGGATAGGAGGAAAATAATACTTCCAGTGTTTCATTTAGAAGGGTGGTTAATACATATGCACAATAAACTAAACAAACAAAAATTGTAAGTCTTTAATGTGCAGACTGAAAACCCAATCAGATTTGAAGGTATACAGTTAGCTATTGAGGCCTTGCTTCAGCAAGGCACCTAAGCACATGTCTAGTTTAAATATGAGTAATCTAATGGACCTGGGGCTACTCACATGCTTAAAGTTATGCACGTGCTGAAGTATCTTGCTGGAACAAGAGCCTGGATTTCAGTATTCGTTAGGAATCTGAAACAGCTCCACTGAAGGCAATAGAAAGAATACCATTGGTTTTAATGGGAACTGGATTGGGGCCCAACTCAGTATCTGAAAAATACAATGAGGCACATTTTGAGTATCAGTGTGTGATACATAATATCTTTTTGTGGTCATGTTTGTGAAGTGAGCTCTGCATCAGGACTAAACTATTTCACACAGATATAGTGAACAGCTGCCAAGCAGTAACAATAAATATCTAGTCACTTATGACTAGAGCTGCATGACCTATTTGTAGGAGACAATTTATTTGTCCAGACAGAGCACTTAGTTTGTTTTGCTGTTTGTTGTGTTTCATGATCGCAGTTTCCATGATTTTTTATGCAAGCATATTTCACCCAGTAGATTGTTCGCAAACTATTTGCAGTGATGATTACTTCGGGCATCCTTCACCCTTCAATAATTAGTTTGTTCTGACAAACACAAGGAGGTGCTTCTACTCCCTGATTGGTTGAACAGAACTCTTAGAATCAGGTTTCCAGTGCAAATATTTGCAATAAAAATTTTGTTCTCTGTGAATATTCTGCAATGTTCATTTAAAATCTGCTATTTGCTGAAGATTCCTACCAGTTAATAGGTTCTCTAGAATTTTAATGGAAGTGAACCCAAAAGGGGCATGGGTCGAGGGGAAGTGAATTTTTTAAAGAAAATGTGAATGTTCAAATTATTTTTTTCAGTATTCATCCAGTTTATGACTTGCATTCAAACCAGTGACCCAAAGGTGAAAAAATTTGCATCCTATTACTGCTGCCCATAGCTATCCAGAACCAGTAATCTCATGCTAATAGAGAGAGAACAAAAGACCTTACAGACACCAGGATTTTACAATAGCATGGTGCAATCTGGGATATAAACTGCAGAGAGCTACCCAGTTTGAAAGCACTGGGCTCAATGGGACCAGGAGTAGAAATGTGGGAATAATGGGGTTTTTTTTGGTTTGCTCTCAGTTTGGGGGGTGAGGGAAAGGGGGAGATTTATTTTTTTTACTGAAAAAATTCAGTGGCATCCTTACAAATTTGTGTCATGTTTATGTATCGCTGAATATATATTTCTTGCTGAAAAACGGTTTTTGCATGAAAAAATGTGCCTAGCTCTACCCAGGGGGTCTTTCCATCAACCAGGGCTGGCTGCATGAAAAGTTGCAGACCTTGATGTTAAGTCACTTTTGAGTGGTCATGTGCAGAAAGATATTTTAAATCACTTTTAAAAACAAATATGTTTTTACTTGGAACAATAATTCAGCTGCTTTTCAGTTTTCTAGCTTCTGTACAAAGAAACAGCTTTGAACTGAGAGGAAGTATGGAAAACTTCACACAAATAGAACTTTTTGGAAACTTTTTATATGCATATCCTAAGGGATTATAGTGGAACCCTCTATAGTCCATAGCATTAATTACCTGCAATACTACTGTAATTTGTGACTGCATGCACAGATATCATGGCTGACAATGGGAATGGAGCCTGGGATCTTAAGGACCAAATATACAGATTTCTAACATTTAGGCTAAAGAAGGACTCCTTTATCTGTAAGTAGCAGACTGTTTCAGTTTCTGGGGCAGCCACTGGGGGAAGACAAGATTATATACACTAAGCCACTGTTGCAATATAGTATTTAAAATTTATGAACAATCTCGGAATGCAGTCTTTTGATTGAAATATTAGAAATGCTGGACCTTCCGACTAAACATATAATTTTGAAAATGTATTGGTAATAATAGTAATTAATAACCTGCTCCTGATTATATGGAATTCCACTGATTCATCAGGTATTGGCTAATGCCTAATGATCTGATCCAGAAACTATTCAAGTTGCTAGGAGTCTTTCCATTTACTTTAATGTGCACTGAATCAGGCCCATAGGCAAGATACTAGTACAGACGGCCCTATATTGTAGCCTGATCAGACATGGCAAATCACAAACCCTGAGCATCCTTCATTAAATGTTTTCCCTAAATTTCATAACACTTGTAAGAGGGATTTTATAGAATTTCTGGAAAAAAGTAATTCGTGTTGTGGTGTTAAAAAAAGGTCAAACATTCCTGACCGGTTCTATTTAAAATAACATTTGGAAAGCAATAAGAGTTAGATTATTAGCTATCACAGGAGAGTCCTGAATATTTTCCGAAAGCCTATCATCGATAGCAGTTTTTCCCTGTGATGTGACTTGCTACATATTCTACATACAGATTGTTTTTAATTTGGATGCATTTATTCCAGACAATAGTCAAGTATGTTTTTTTTTAAATAGTGTACATCTGCAAATGCTTTTAATTTGTTGATACAATTAAGCACCGAATAGTTAGATAATTTTGAATCTTAACTTTTTAAGTGCTAAAATATACAAAACTGTGTACAGAGCATCAGTTCACTCGCTCTCAGAATGATCAGTAGCCATGCCAAGTGCCCCCGTGGGGAATTTTTGAGCAGGAAAGGCTCCGAGAAGATATTTTGGTGAAGGTCAACATGTATTTCTATTGGAAAATGCTCCAAGAGGGTACTAAGCCACTGGTCTAAGAACCCACAAAGCACAGATCAGTGTACACTCTACTCTGCCTAAAGACCCAGGGGAATTTGAGAATCTGGGGCCTCACACCTTTTCCCATCGGAAGGAGAAGGAAGAGGCACTCACTTAGGCTATTTCGCCTATCTCTTCCATGAAGTAAACAAGTTATTGTTGCCACCTCCCCACAGCTCCACAACAGGAAAGGAAGAGAAATGCCTCGTTTCTCTCCCCTGATGACATTGGTGGTGGTTAGGAGAGAAGAGTCAACACAAGTAAATACTAAATCAAAATTCTCTCGGATCATCATGTACTTTGTTTAGGTTTATGTTGTTATGAAGGGCACATCTTGCAGCACTTACTCTATCTTTCCTTGGTTGTTCTTATTAACTGCTATGGTGACTTATTTATATCATGTCTTTTTTACTCAGCCAGATCCACTGTGATGGGATGTGTCCACCACACACCTGAGGAAGTGAAAGATGGGCTAAAATCCCATCTCTTCAATAGGACCACAACCACCACCTGTTACTGCAAGGGTGTGGAAGGGGGAAAAGTGGAGTCTGCTGTGGAGGATCAGTGACTCTCTCTGATTCAAAAGAGAGGAGAGAGATGAGCTCATGGAAAAGTAGAGGCTGCTTTAGGGCTGGCAACCTTGAATTTGTAGGAAACCTCGGTACTCTTGGGACAGATGAGTTAAGTCTGGCCCCGTTTCTCTCATGTTTCCTGTTCTTATCCTTGTAACAAATTATCACTGTCTGTGGAGTCTAATCTAGTTACCCGTTATTTTTTATTTCCTGGCCTTTTGTGCCGTGGCATCCCCTGATGCCCAAGTGAAGGGAATTGAAGATTTCCTGAGTAGAGACTTCAAAATTTGTCCCCAAATGTATCTACTTGCTTATACAACTTACATGGGATGACATACTTGAGCTAATCAAAATCCTTCATGTACTATTCAAGTTGTACTATACATCAAAATTGCAAACAAGCTTGCACACAGCTCATGTTTTCATAAGGAAGCATATTGATTCTGACTTATGCTAGGAAATCTTAGTTTCTTGTTTGAGTTCTCCCAGTGTCCCTTTCAATTGTTATGGGTGAGGCAAATTGGCATCTAGACCATAAAAATGACTACTTAGTCATAATACCAGATGATAAGGGCCTTCATAAAGGTTTCCCCAGGCTCAATGTGCAGTCATTGGTGCATATGTTTCACCCTTCCTCTAACTGCTCACTATAGTGCAACAGTGAAATGTGTCATCATCTTAAACTAACATATAATTGAATTAGTGTGCCTGCCAGAAGTAACAGATTTCAAAGTAAGATCAAAAATATAAATAGTAATATTATGCAAATTGCTTCTAAGGCAGTAAAGTAGCATGCACAAAAACAATATATTTGGATGGCAACTCCAGTATCCTTTCTAAAAAGCAACACTGCATGGCATTGATTTATTCATTTTATGAATGTGTAGTTGCATTGCCTTAGGGAAAAAATTGCCCTTTTGTGCTGGGTGCTTCCATAGCAGACAGGTATCTGCATGAGAGCTGAGGATGATATTCAAGGCAGGGGTTATGAGATCTGTGAGTATATGGATGCAGTGACCCTAGCAGCTTGCAAAGTAGCTGGGATTGCTAGCCACTCTTAAGAGTTGATTTAAAGAGCTGTCATAGTAAACCATTTGCAGTGCACAACAAGTTTGTATGGGTCCTACAAAACCCCAGGAACTATGATACATGTTCTTGACAGCCATCTACTGACACCTTATCTATTAACTATTTACATATACACAGACACAGTCACTCCTATAATAGCTACTGTTGTTGTTTTCATCTAGTGTAGTTAGGGTGACCAGATGTCCCGATTTTATAGGGACAGTCCCGATTTTTGGGTCTTTTTCTTATATAGGCTTATATGGTCACCCTAAGTGTAGTGGCTTTGGGAAGGTATATTGAGTGACACAGTAACACCACTCTAACCACTCTAATGCTGTAGCATTTTAATTATAGACCTGCCCTTAGCTTGGCTATTCCTTAACTTTTAAAAATGCCCTTTTGCAACCGTAATATGCTCTTACTGCGTAGTGGGCTTTTTTTTTTAAGGAATTGTGCAGTACGTGCAACCATTCAATATGTGCGTGAAGTGAAAGTCAAGCCATACACCCGCTTTTCTTTTTTTACAAGCTGTACCTTGTGTGGTGCCCAATAACCACTCTGAGGCCAGAGACCCTCTCTAGTCATTGAAGCATTTCCCAACTGTTGCTACATATCAGCACATGCACTTCTGCAGCACCCCTCCCCCAGACTTTCTGCCTGGAAAGCTAAGCTACTTAAATATACAGCTCCTGATATCATACGATGAAACAATGAGATTTTGGGATGGCATAGCCTATGTGAGCTGAAATCCAGATGCACAACATGCTCTCCACTTCATTATGGTGTATGGTTCATGCCACTGCAATTTCCATTTTGCTGTTGATTTGCACATGCTGTTATAAAAGAGTTAACATAAAATGAACTATTTTTCTTGTCATAGGTATTTGAAGAGGATGTGCGTGGGGAGGAGAGTAAGTGTGCCAGGAAAAGAGGACCCCAAACATGAGGGAGGGTCATGGAAAAGAACAAAAGAAGGAAGGTGAGAAGCCTTAAGTTTACTACACCCACCGCAGCTTCAGCTCAACGGCTTCATTATTTAACATTCTGTACTGCTGATGCACTCCATTTAAACATGCAGGCTGAATTACACTCCTGGGAAACAAAACATGAGGCTGCCCCCTAAGGGACTGTCACAAAGCATCAATATCAGCATAGTCAAGTTAGGGATCATCTAACAATTACAATAAATACTCCAAACAATAAAAATTCTTTCATAATACTGCTACTTAGCTTTTAGATAGCACTTTTCATCCATCTCTCTCAAAATTTGTACAAAAAGTGGCAGGTATTTTTATCCCCCTTTAGCAGATTTGGAAAATGAAACAGTGCGGGGAATAAGAATGTTGGCTTGGTATGTGGCAGGAAAGATGCAAGATCAGGCCTTTGAAGTACAGTTTTTCCCCTGCTATAGTAAGTGACAGTGCTGGAATAGGCTGCAGGGTTGGTCAGCCAACTGCTGTGACTCCAGCCCTTCAATGGAGATTGGCTGTTGACCACATTTGGCAATTCTGCTTAGTCTGCTTTTAAATTGTGCTCTCTGCCCTAGCCTGAGATCAATACAACCCTTCTCTTTGTTGGAGCAGACTATGAAAATTAATAATGTAATCAGTGCAGTATATCATATTCACTTTTACACGCCTCTCTCCGCTCCCCACTTTTAAATTTTCATCATGCCACAGAAACTTCGATTGACAATTGATTACTATGCTGTAGGAGCAAAACTGGAGGGCTTGGTATCTGGGTAGGGAACATTTAGGGCTGTACTCAACTGAGAAGGCAGGGGAGATAATTTCTGCCTTTTTGTAACTCTGTGGTTGAGAGGCTTTTAGCAATGGGCAGGAGATGTTTCTCTTCCTCTTCACTGACTCTGCTCACAAGGTGAAGATTTGAAATGCTTGGTGCATGGGGGTGGAATATGAAGTCATATTTCCTCTCATATCAGCTCTTGACAACAAGCAGCTTCCCCACTGCCCTTTGGCTGAATATCTGCCAGCAAATCTAAAAGCAATGGAAAAGTATATTAGCTGGATATTTCTGTTAAAATGATCCGCAGTTAAATAGTGGACAATGTTGAAATGACAAATGCTATCCCCAGGCTTCAGAGCTTGCACCTGTCCTAGAGCTGTTGTTTCAGGCTCTTTGGACACTCACCATCATTTTGTACCTGATTATTATTTTGAAGGCTTTTTTTCCCAATAACCATAGAAATGTGGTTTTTTAGATGAAAGGAACTTCAGCTGCACTATTATGTGGCAAATTGTGTGGCTGCAGAAACATGGACTACATAATACCCAGTCCATATTGTACATTTTTGTCTGTTTTATACAGGTAATTATTTGTATTGTGGTAGTGCTGTGGTGGTCATGGACCAGGGCCCCATTGTGCTAGGTGCTGTACAAACACAATAAAAAAGATGTCCCTGGTCCCAGAGGACTTACAAAATAAGATGTAAACACTAAGTACTGGGAGACTTCATGATTCAAGGAAATAGTGTTGGACTAGGTAGGTCCAGGGCTATCTAATCCAGGATAATAGTAACCAATGATCTATGTGAAATGAATGTGTGATCTTAGTACAGTTCCAGGTCCAAAAAGAACCACATAGTAAAAAATCAACACATTAGCTGGCACTAAGTGTGACCTTTTTTTTAATCAGAGTTGAATTTGTTTTAAGACACACAAGCTAAGTAATAGGACTTTTGCTTGTGTATTGAAACTGACTTACTGAACTCTGAGATTTGCCTCTCACTATCAGTTTTATTAATTATCACATGTAACGGTTGCCCAAAAGCAAATATTTAACTTATACAAAATGTGGATTTATAAGCATAAATGGATGCTAGGTTAGACACAGCATTCAGAACAGATATGATTTATATAAAATGTATTTATGGGTCATCAGGGATGAAATCTGATACTAAGCTTTTGTTGAGGGGCAGGAACTAGCTATGAGGAAATAGTCTGTGAATCATAAATAGTAAATCAACATGATTTTTTCTAATTGGTCCAACAAATACAGCAGCTGATTTTGTGTGTATGTGCTTATATCTGATACTTCAGTGTAGTAATTTTGGTCTGGATATGCAAAAGCAAATTGGATACTGAGCTCACCAAGTTGCTTTTTTGAGGGAGAGGTTAGCACTTCCTTTGTTTTATCCACTTCAAACAAATGTTTTAGATTTCGGCTAGATCCTACACTGGTGTAAATCTGTATAATTTCCTTGACTTTATGGATCTACATCAATTTACACCTGCTGAGTATCTGATCCAATAATTATGACATAAGAATTTGAGCTGGAAAAAACCCACAAATAACCATATTTCTGTTAATATGATCAATAGCTATACAGTGGATAATGTTGAAACGTAAAATGCTATCCCCACGTTTCAGAGCTCGCACCTGTCCTAGATCTGTTTCAGGCTCTTTGGGACACTGTATCTATTTGCACCGGAATATTTGGAAGGTTACTTTTCACAGTAATCAGTCACTAAAAGTTGCATAAATAAGTGAGGTTGATTAAAGGCATAACTGTGATGGTTAAGCCATAGAAGAAAGCGCTTCTTCAGTATTCATGAGTTCAGCATGCTACTTGGTTTCCAGTGTTCATAAATCCAGGGTCGTGATCAGTAGAGAAGACATTTTAAAAAAAAACCCTTCTACCTAAAAGCACTGAGAATAGAAAAGAAATGTATATGTTGCCACAGCAATTGACAATAATATGTAAATTTTGTTGGGGGCTTCATGCTTCAACTTTTAGTGCAGTTTAGAACGTCTGGGCTCTCATTATTTATATTCTTTAAAGCTCACTTTGGATGCAGTCCCACAAGGTGCTGAGCACCCTGGACTCCCAGTGAAGGTGTTCATTACTCTGTAGGACTATGCTCCTTCTGAGCAGTTGTGACTTGTAGTAATAAACAAGACACTGTAATATTTGGATTTCTGAAAAGCAGCACAGTATTATAGAAATGTCAGGTCAGAATTGAAAACGGCTATGGACATAAGCAGTACAACCTGTACTGGTCACCGCCAAGTGCTCAGTGGCAGTTAATTAACCCAAAAACCTCAGGGAGTGCCAGTGGCTTTAGGTGGATGAATGCCTGAGGAGGGTAGTGGAACCCTTGATGGACAAAATGCCATCAAAAGGCAGATGAGTAAATTCAGTCAGTGTTTTTGCCAACCGCATCCATGCAGGAAAAGATTGGGCACTTCAGCTCTGGCTGATAACCAATATAGGAGTGGAGCCCCAAAAAGCAGGCAGATGGACGATCTCCTCTGCACTGGCAACTCATACAGCTTAGCTGGTTCCAAATGTATCCCATCCTTCCTTTGATCCAAACCAGTGAAGTCGAGAGGGGGACACTGACAGATGGGCAAAGCAGCATCTCCATATCAACTGCCCAGGCTATTGCTGCTGCATCACATGGAGAGCAGCATGCACACAACACGGAAGGTGGCAGTTACGGGTTAAAGCTCTCCCTTGATTCTCATAGAGGAGGGAGCCAAGGGTCACCTTCAACTGTGGGAGGAATCATTGCATTTCATTGGTCAGCCACTGCCTGCCACAAAGCTGGGCAACCCCTGGACATTTAGGTGTTGACCCACCACAGTCGGTCTGCCTCATGGGTTGCGTGTGGCTAGACCAAAAGTTGAAAGATGGACAGAAACCTGGCAAAAATAAGAAACCAAGAACTTTCCTGCTTGGAAGCAGGGATGTCAGGACCATGAATCTGGGACTAATAGACTATGACCTACAATACACTAGCAGCATATGGAAGTCAGCTTTGATAAACTGTGAGCTGTACAAACTCAACGTTGACATTGCAGCACTCCAGGAAACAAGACTTGCGGATGCTGGTTCTGACCAAGAGGCCAATTATATCTTCTTTTGGCAAGGTAATAACAATGAAGAAAATTGTCTGTGTGGTATGTTTCACTGTGAGAAACAAGTGGGTAAAGCTCCTAGAAACACCCATTGGGAACTCGGAGCATACCATTAAACTTCAGACGACCATCGGCTCTGTGAACATCATTAGTGGTTATGCACCAACACTCAAATCTATCACTGAGAAGGATAAATTTTATGACTCCATCAAGTCGTCAAAAGAATACCATCAACTTGAGCAACTTTTCCTTCTCAGTGAGTTCAGTGCAAGAGTTGGTGCAGACAACAACTCATGGCCAGATTGCCTAGGACATTTTGGCATTAGCAAGATAAATGAGAACAGCCAACGAATTCTTGAGTTCTGCGCCCAAAACCAAATATGCATTATCAATTCATATTTTACAGGAAAAGATTGCCCCAAAGTGTCATGGCGACATCCACGATCCAGTCACTGGCACCAATGAGATCTTGTTATCGGGAGGAAGACCTATCCTTAGTGGAGAACACTCTTACAATCTACAGCGCTGATTTGTGACACTGACCACTCCTTGATTATTAGCAAAGTGAAGATTACAGCCAAGAAACTACATAGAGCAAAACCTAGGAGCAAGCTCCAAATCAATGCTAGAAACATCAAAAACCAGAGGAAATGTCAGGAGTTTGCGCAGGCTTTTGAACTTAGATGCACTATCAGAGAAGGCAGAGGAATTTTGAGAAGATTTAAGAACAACAATCCATGAAACAACTTGCTACATTCGGGGGAAACAGATCATGAAAACAGGACTGGTTTGAAGAAAATGAAGGGGAGCTATCACCTCTCATGAACATTAAGAACACAGCCTATCTGGAACACAACAAGAAGCCAACAGAGAGCACCAAATGAGACTTCAACATGCAAAAACCGAAGTACAGTGAGCAAGAAGATGCTGTGCAAATCATTACTGGACCAAGCTCTGTGAAGAGATAGACAGCTTCAGACACAGGAAACCTCAAAGTCATGTATGACTGTCTGAAGAAAGCTCTAGGCCCCACTGTCAAAAAGGTTACCCTTCTCAAATTGCACAGCAGTGAAATCATTACAGGTAAAAGCAAGCAATTGTCTTACTAGGTTTAACACTAGTCAGAGCTACATGCACAAGAAAGAAACATCACAAGCAAATCACTGGACCAAATACCAACTCTAAAGGTTATGCCAGAGCTAGATGTGGATCCCACTGTAGAAGAGCTAAACAAGGCCACTGATTTGCTATCAAGTGGCAAAGCTCCTGGAAAAGAAGCATCCCAGCAGAAATCCTCAAGTGCAGGAAAGATGGCCTATTACCATATCTTAATCAGCTGCAACTTAAATGCTGGAAAGAGGGTAAGGTACCACAATAGATGCATGATGCAAACATCATCACTCTATATGAAAATAAAGGCGAAAAGGGCAACTACAACAACTACAGGTTGCTACTAAGTATTGCAGGAAAAGCTTTCGCAAAAATCTTAGTGCACTACAACAGCTGGCGAATTGTCTACCCTGAATCACAATGTGGATTCAGGGCTGGAAGATCACCTATAGACATATTTTCTCTGTGTCAATGCCAAGAAAGGTGCAGAGAGCAAAAACAACCATTGTACATCACCTTTGTGGACCTAACCAAAGTATTTGACACGATCAGCAGAGAAGGTCTATTTGTGATACTAGAAAAGATAGGATGCTCACCAACTCTGTTAAAGTGTTATACATTCATTCCATGACAACATGAGAGCAACTGTCCAGTTTGACGGGTACACTTCAGACAGCTTTGAGATGTGGAGTGGAGCAAAGATGTGTTCTTACCCCCATGCTCTTTGGAATTTTCTCTGTACTCCTGGATTATGTGTTTAAGAACATGAAAGATGAAGTGTATCTCCACACAAGATCGGATGGGAAACTGTAAGGTGCTAATCAGGGAACTTCTATTCACTGATGATGATGCCTTCATAGCCCATGATGAAGATCTACTACAAGAGCTCATGGACTGTCTTTCAAGTGCCTGTCAGGCATTTGCTCTCACCATCAGCATTAAGAAAACTCTTGTATTAGGACAAGATCCTTCAATCACCTTAAATGCAAACCAGCTAGAAGTAGTCCAAAAGTTCAGCTACTTAGATTCTACAGTGACCACCAACCTCTCACTGGATAAAGAACTACATGTTCACATTGGAAAGGCTGCCACCACCTTTAGCAAACTAAGAGGAAGTTAAATCCTAGTGAGGAAAATAGAAAGGAGCATAAACTCTGGCCAAAAAAGAATTTGAAGTACAGCTAGCCAAAGATTCAAAGTAATAGCAATTTTTTAAAGTACAGTTTATGCTCATCAGGAGAAAAGGTTAAACAGTTTCCACCTATATTTATGCTGCATACTCAACAGCAAATGGCAAGATAAAGTTATCAACACTGAGGTTTTTCAAAGGGCGAATTTACCAGGTGTGACCACTCTGCTCGAGCAAAGATGACTGCGCTGGTGGGCCATCTGAGTAGGTTGTAAGATGGACGCATACCCAAGGACGTGCTATACAGGGAGCTATCAGAGGGAACAAGAACAACAGGACATCCCAAGCTTTGCTGTAAAGACACATGCAAGCAAGATATGAAGTAATTTGGAATCAATCCTAACCAATGGGAAATCTTGGCAAGTGATCTTAACAAGTGGCACCATCATCCCCATCAGGGTATCAAAGTCCATGACAGGAGCTGGCTCCTACAGCTTGAAGAGAAAAGAGCCCATAGGAAGCAAGCAGTTCCCAACCAAGACACATACATTTGCAACTGCCCAGGGTCATGCAAATCTCAGATTGGACTATTGAAATCATATGAGACATTGCAAACCATCTACATCACAGGCTGCAATTCCCACCATCTCTTGAGGACAAAGGATCCCAAAAAAATATAGAAATAGAACTTGCCATACTAGACTAGATCAATATAGAGTTGGACAAGAATTTTTTGACTAAACTATTTTTGTTGGAAAATCAGTTCATCAAAACCTTTTCTGCAGGAACATACCAGCTTTGATAAATATTTCATCAAGACGTTTCTCGAGTGGAATTTCTAATAGAGACTGAGGGACTCTAGAATATGGAATAGCCTTGCAGATAGGGCACTTATCTGGGCATAAATCCCTGCTGTAAATCAAGCAGAGCAGGAACTTGTACCAAGGGTCTCCTGTATCTGAGGTGAGTGCCCTAAACACCAGGGTATTGGCTTCTCTCTTACCTTCGTTTTTCATCAAAAATGGGAATTAATTCAGAGGAGTCCCATGGCCTTTGTTATACAGGAGGTCAAACTAGATGATTACAGGGGTCCCTCCTGTCCTTATATCAACATTGTTTCTTTGAAGATTTCTGGAGCCTCTAGTATTTGGATCAGGAATGGAAATTTGGCAAGGAGGATTTCCTTGATGTCTGTCTTGGGGTTAGCAAAAATCCACCCAGATTTTCAAAGCATTACAATTCAGATAAACCACCATTTGCATATGCTCAGTAGAGGATGTTAGAAGCTGCTAAAAATCTCTGAACATTCCAGCTGTACTGAGCTGGCTGCAGCACCCCAGATGCAGATCTACATTTCCAAATGGGATTGATGCATCACAGCAGTAGCAGTGTTTAATTTGCACTATGAGACTCCATTTAAATTCAATACCCAGGAAGGAGAGTGAAAGAGGCAAAGGGTATGAAGAAGAGAAAAGATGTTCTCTTATGGTTAAGGCATTACACGAGGATGAACGGAGATGCATTCTATTCCTGGTTCTACCACTGATGGCCTTTGTGACATTAGGCAAAACTGTATCATAATAAACGTGTGCAAGGGTGACAAATTAAAATTGCCCCTGCAACATTAAATCTGTCACTTCCTAACTTTTGAGGCTTTGATTTTGTAACCTTAACATTCTTTTAATGTAGTTCTTTGCATGGAATACATTGTCACTTTGCTTTTCTACCTCTGTTGCAACTGAATTTCTCATTCTTTTTATTTCCTCTTGTGTAATACACTCTTAACAGATAGCTATGGTATTCCTTGTACCTTTAAGAAAAGGAATGCAAACTTCTTTACTCCGATGCGAGAGGTATCAAAAGATTCCATTTCGCTCACTCAGAGCAAAGACAGGGAGGCAGTCAAATTGACTGTGAAAAAATAAATTGTGCTGAAGAACACCTGCACACTCCCACACCACGCAGCCTCTCATTTTGATGCTATTAGGGAAAGGGACTGCAATCCAGTTTAGACAGAAAATAGTTGTATATTACTTTCTGAACCTGGAAAAGTTTTAACTGGGGGGAAGCAAATCAAGAAGGAAGAAAGTGGGATCCAGTAAAGTTTTCTACTTGGCCAAAAATCTGTCACCAGCACCACCAGAAAGGGGTGGAAGAATGAAGCCCTCAGCATTGGTTTTTATGCATTCTTGGGCCAGTGGTCCTCCCCTCTAGGAACATCTTAGAAACAGCACATATTTCCTGCGTTCCTTAAAGTGCACATATAATAAAATCTCCTCTATCGCAGGTACTCAGCAACACAACCAAATTTGCTGTTCATGTCTCTTGGGACTGGATCCTTTGGTAACTCTGGTCTGGAAATCTCTAGGCCAAATTCTGCTTTTACTTGCACTGGAGCAACACCACTGAAGTTAGTGTGGTACCACCATTATATAGAAAGTTGGACAGTAAAAAGACATGACAAGCCTGTTCTTTTTGTCTGGCTATCATTCTTTATTTCTGTACCTGGGGGCCTATCGCTCTGTTTCTAATTTTTTCCCTCTCTCTAGAGCTTAATCATGCTCCCACAGAAAGAAATGGCAAAAATGTATGCATCCTACATTGTCTTCTCTCTATACTCTCCCCCTGTGTTTATCAAATGGCACTGACTCTTTTCCTTTACTGCATTTCTTTCAGGCACTGCCTTTTCTATATTTACATATCAACCTTCCCCATCTGGTAACAAGTATGAGCATCATCTTAGAATCCTATCACACAGTACTTTTAAATGAGTTGAGTTAATGGAGCATGCATCATTTTCAAAGTTTTCTATCATAAGTACATAGTGAATGCAAGATGAAGCAGATCTGAAATTATATTCAACCATTTATACCTCCCTAATGATCCTCAGTTGGTTCTTTACTCATCTAATACATTGAACAAATCTTTTCTCCTCTACTCATTCTGTGTGCATGTGTGTGAGTGTGTGAGAGAGATGCATATGCACCAAATTAGTAGAGAAGGAAATATATGTATCCTTCCTTATGTGTGGGAAAAGGCTTAGGAAACTCTCTATTCAGGACTGTACATATATATTGTTGGACTGGGTACTGAATTTTGCATGTATGTTATGAATCCATTATTTTCAATTATATAATGCCAGTTTCATTTTCATTCTCCAAGAAGGTAATTGTAAACAACATGTTTCAGTCATTGCTAAAGTCTGCCCCTCTATTCCTCTCCAAAATGTTCCTTTTAAATACCGTTTTGATACTTGGGCCTACATTTGATCAGTCCTAATTACCTTATACACTGGATACACATTTATAACAGCTTAGTTTACATTCTACTTTTCCTGAGTCAGGTGAGTTGTCTTAGAGATGTTAACATGACCTTGTCACTGTACAATACTACACAGTTAAATGTAGTTTTAAAGCTTTAAGTATAGTGATCTCGGTCTGTTTAGTCCAATGGCACAAACACTCAAGAATTCAGGCCAAATTCTGGAAATATATTGATCAAGATACAAAAGAGAAAAAGAATCAGAAAAAGACATAAGTACTTTGGGGGGAAATTGAGTGATTATGCAGAACAAACTTAATCAAAACCATCAAAGTCCCTTTTTCAGAGAGAGGATATTAGAGATCTTATTTTGTCAGATAATCCTTCTTCGTAGGGAGGAAAGATTAGTTCTGTTGTTCAATTCTATGGTATGAATAATGGCCACTTTCCTGGCTTCTGACAAAACAGATAGGAAAAGGAGGAGGGGAAAGAGAGATGATAGTAAAGGTGGGATAAATGTTGTGCTTGATGATGATCCGAGGATAGCAGTTAGCTAGTCAATCATGGACAAATGCTCTGGATTGGTAGGTTGGCCACGATGATTGTTCTTTCCTTAGTGATTGTCCAAGTAGCAGTATAACCCTTTCTGAAAAATGGATAGCCCTAGTGTCCAAGTGCGTGCTATTGTTGAGTGCCTAATGGTTGTTGCATTTGTTCAGAGTCTCCCCACTTCTGTCATCTAACACACATATTTTGTAAAGCCTTTGGGGATAACTTGAAAGGTATTGTATAAAACCCAATTCTGTTCTGTTAATGCTGGTCTTGTTTTTCCTGCTTACAAGAGCTTTCAATTATTTAGTGAGTAAGAATCAACCTAAAGTCTAACACTGTGAAGAATTTCACTATCAAGTTTTCAGAGATATATTATTGAGACACTGCTGCTCACAGTGCTGGCCTTCACCCTGTCTAGTTCCTTTGTTGTTCAGTATGTATAGCTGTAACTTTCGTTTCCTTCTGTCTGTCTGTCTAATGAATTCACACTTCTGCTTTTACTCTTACTCTCTTCCTGGAATCACATCCCTTGTCTATTGTGTGTAGTGTTTGTTTCTATATAATAACCTTTGTTATAGTGCTTATTTAAGCAGGTTTAGGCTTTTTCATTTCTTCCTATATGGCATGAATCAAATAAAAACCCTCCAAGTGTGGGTTGATTCTATGTTTGCAAACCAAAAATGACTGAAGTCTTACAAAATGAAAGCTACCCTCAGCTTGTCTCAGTTCTACTCCAAAGGTAAAATATAGATTAGCAGCCAGACTGGATGAAAGCACTGTGATCTAGATACAGTGACTCAAAAATGTTGCCTGAAACAGCAGCTGGCATTAGGCAACATGCCAAACACTGTTACTGATCGAAACAAATAATTCTGTCCTGAACAAATTAAAACTTCTGCATTACTACCTTGACAATGCCATCTGAATGAATCGAGCTAAACGGGAGGAGCAAGGAAAGACCATGAAATATCTGTGATAACCATGAAAGCTGAACACTGAAATCCTATTGAATCTTTAATGACTTTGTGGAAATGTTCTGAATGGAGATGCTAATTTAGCATGTTGCTTAAATATAGTGAAGGAGCTCCTATTATTCAATGTATGTATGTATAATTCATTGTAATCTGAGCAAACGTAAAACTGATTTTATGGTGCTTTACTTCCTTCTCCAGTAAGGATTATACCTATAGCACTAATTAGAAGGGACATAATGGGGGACTCATTGGGTCCACTGTCTTTAAATAATTCTTCTGGATGTGTTCTGGGGGGAGGGGAAAAGTCATTCAAAGCAAAAATGTTCATCAATTCAGTGAATACAAAGCTCTAATGGCCAGATCCTCAGGTGCCTTCTGGTTACTTTGTCACACTGATGGAACAGAACAGCCATAAATGTAGTGCAGGGGTAGGCAACCTATGGCACGGGTGCCAAAGGCGGCACGTGAGCTGATTTTCGGCGGCACTCAGACTGCCCAGGTCCTGGCCACCAGTCCAGGGGGCTATGCATTTTAATTTAATTTTAAATGAAGCTTCTTAAACATTTTGAAACCTTATTTACTTTACATACAACAATAGTTTCGTTATATATTATAGACTTATAGAAAGAGACCTTCTAAAAATGTTAAAATGTATTATTGGCATGCAAAACCTTAAATTAGAGTGAATAAATGAAGACTCGGCACAGCACTTCTGAAAGGTTGCAAACCCCTGATCTAGTGGATTTAGCTACTTGAGGATTTCCCTTGTTGGTGTGAATTCTCAAGTGTGGTCTAGGAAATAGTAGCATGAGTGTGACTAAGGCAGGGTGGCAGAGGAAACGGGCATCCATGTGCATAGGCAATCCCAGGCTGCTGGAACAGATCCTTGGGGCCACAAGCAGCAATCTATAAAATAGATCAGCCCTGAGACTGGCCTATTTTATATCTTTGGCCAACTTGACAGGGAAAGAGCCACAAGATCTAGGGTGGGGAGGTATAATCTCAAGGTAGCTTTTTACTATTTCCTTGCTGTGCTGAGTACAGCTTGGATGCATTCTGAGATCTAAGTCTAGGTTTATCCATCGTTGTCATAAGCAGATAGTTAAGGGTTAAAGTCTCTTTTACCTGTAAAGGGTTAACAAGCTCAGTAACCTGATGAACACCTGACCACAGGACCAATCAAGGGACAAGATAGTTTCAAATCTCTGTGGAGGGAAGTCTTTGTCTGTGTCCTTTGTTTAAGTTGCCGTTCTCTCTTTGGATTTAAGAGAGGTCAGACATATTCTTCAAGTTCTCCAAGGTTTCCTGAAGTATTTTCTTCTATTCAGTATAGTGAGTATTAGAAGGCAGTTTAGTCTTATAATTGATTTCTACATTTGCAATTGTGTATTTGCTGAAGAAATATCTTTATTTCTGTTTGCTGTTACTTTGATTATTCTGAGAAAGGAGGTGGGGGAAAAGCCTCTCCAGGTTTATAAGTTAGACGCTGTATTTTTGCATCCTGGTAATACAGAGATAGTGTACTTTTTTTTCTTTCTTTAATAAAATCTTTTCTTTTTAGAACTTGATTGATTTCTTCCCTTGTTTGGATTTTCAGGGGAAGGGGACGGGGGAAAAGTGAATCCCTCTTTGTTTTGATTCAAGGAGTTTGAATCTGTGGTGATCTCTCCCAACGGCTAGGGGAGGGGAGAAGAAGGTGGGAGGGGAATAGATTATTTCCCTTTGCGTTGAGATTCAAGGAGTTTGGATCTGTGTTCCCCAGGGAAAGCTGGGGGAACAGGGAGTGTGCCAGACACTAAAAACATGGCTGGTGGCAGCGTTTACCAGATCTAAATTAGGATTTAGTTTAGAGGAGTCCATGCAGGTCCCCATCTTGTGAACGCTAAAGTTCAAAGTGGGGAATAAACCTATGACAATCGTGAAAGCTGAGAATTAAGAATCTGATCTGGAGAGATATTGAGCTGCATCAAAAGCTCCCATCGACTCCAGTGGGTATTTCTTCACTGAGGTGAAATTTGTGGAAGGACTGGGAGCTTGGCACTTTTCAGGATCAGACCCCAAATTCACAAAGGTCAGGAAATTCAAAAGTTAAGGTTCCCACAAACACAAATTCATTAATATTTTGCATATAGCCTTTACGATTGCTATTAGTGATGTTGTATTTAGATGGTAGAAGTGGGAACACAATGTGCTGCGGGAGGATGTTTCCTTAGTGAAGTCTTTGTTACTGGGCGAGCAATCCTTGACAACACCATCAAGCAATGATATACTGTAGATGAGTTGGAGCTTTGACACCAGCAGCAACATCAGCAATGTCCTGAAACAGATTGATGTGAAGGCTGAAGATAAATGGCAAGGGGATGATGCTGTATTTCATCAGTGAGTCCACAAGAAAGCATGCTCCTGCCGTACTTATCTGAACTATACTGTGGACTGGACAACTAACTAAAAATGGGCGTATGGTCTGTCCACTGAATTGGATGAACTATTTGATCTGACAACTCAGTGTATTTATAGATCAATTCTGTGTTCTCCATAAAAAGAACATGAGTGAGCGTAGAATCAGAGCCTTTCCCTTCACTGGGTTTCCTCACTGAGACTAAGGTATAGCTCTCAAGTCAGCTGGGTCAGAAGATGCCTGGAGCCCTTTTCCCTCATTGGGTGTCTTGTCTAATTATCCAAATCTTCCACAACCTCAGATGTGGGAAGTAAGAGAATTTGTTAGGGAGTAACTATCAGGAAGCAAGGCCTGCAATGCAGCCAGTCTCCAGGCAACCAGATGAACATAGCTGGATGGAGTAGGCTGCCAGATTGGCTATATCACCTGATTGGTTGGAAGTCAGCAGACCAGCTCTTAAGCCCAGCAGCAGTTCAGCTACTGCTCAAAGATTTTGTCCATGGTTGCAATAGCTCCTGCTTCTTCCCAGTCTTACCTCACTCCAGGTAATCCAATTCTGACTCTCAGCTCTGATTCTTGATCTCTACGTTTGGCTGTTGCATCTGGCCTCTGATTCTGACCCTATGTTCCAGTTCCTGGCTTCTGATTCTACCTGCGACCATTGGCTCTGACCCTGGGCCCCAATTTCTGGCTACCAACTCGTGTTCTATCCACTGGGCTTGACTCCTACTCTGACAATTGGGCATGACTCCTGCTCCAACCACTAAGCATGACTGCTGGCATCCCTGTCATGTGACCATTACATCCTTGCCTGTTAGTCCTGGTGTAAGGCCACTGCTGTGCCCCCCCTCACCCCCCCCCCACACACAAAGTGATTGTTTTGGCCTACCAGAGGGGCTAGAAAGCAATACCCTTTCAGCATCCTAACACATGCCCTCCTCAGGACTAGTGGTGTGTCATTTTAGGGAGGAAGGAAGAGGGCATGGGGGAAAGGACATGGGGCAGGATCTATGCAGCAAAGAGGAGCTAGGTGCTACCATGCATACAGTCAGTTTCCTAGCATGTTTCAGCTCCAGAACAGACAAAAGACTAAAAGGAAGAAACTCTGGGAGAAAAACCAAAGAAAACTTTGAATACCCTAGCCCTTCCAGGTTTCTCAGGGAAATGTCACCAATGATTCCTATAGTGGTATAGTCAGTTCAAAGAAACTGCTAAATATGATTGTTCAGCCTGAAAAAGCCATAACCAAGTGAGCTGTCTGCTGTCTTAAGAAGGTAGAAAGGTGGCATGACTGAGGCATCTTGGGAGTGGAATTCCAGGGATGAGTGGGATAAAAGAGTGGCCTCCTGGATTAGATATGACCCGTGAGGAAGCTGTGTGACTACAGTGGAAAAATCTTGGGATGCAATTTAGATATGACACAGAACCAGTGGTTGCACGGAGAAAAGAGACTGGGATAAATTTTGGATTGTTGCAGGCCATTTCAGAGGTATTTTTAGAAGGATTGAGAGGGTTGCTGTCACTGATCAGTTTTAAACAGATAAGATGGAGGCTGGGATTGAGATGCCAGAGGGAACCAGATGACATAGCTCTGATCTTACTTTTTGTGCACCTAATACACAAATATCAGGCTCTACTTCTCCAGTGATGCTGAACTGCCATCAGAGGACTTTGATAAGGAAAATAACTATATAATTTGCAAATCAACACTCCAACTTCGTTCTATGATTTGATTAACTTAAATCTCAGCTTTAAACAACGGAGTACAACTATGGGGAGTGAAAGAACTAGACGTCCTTATTGATAATACTGCTGGAAAAGAATATTACTTCACCTTATATTTTCAATCTAACAAGAATGACAGTTAAAGTCTATCACAAATATTTTTGTAGGAGACCGATTTAAAGTATAATTATCTGTGGTAAATAAAGAAGTTCATATATTAATTTGGAAGAAATAGTCATGTGAATGAATAATTGGAGATGGTTTGATTTCCCAGAACTAGTTCAAAATAATTCTAGTGTACTAAATATATTCAACTTGGTAAAACAAAAAGGGTAAACACCTTTCTTAGTCTAATGGAATACTGGCACCTGCAAATAGTGGTACTAATATAATAATTGGAAACTTAGGCAACGAAATCCTGAGAATGTTAAGACCTAAAAATGGTCTTGGTAAGAAGAATTGTAAAATTCAATACTTTAACTGTAACAATCATGGGTTTATTTTTTAATATTAAAGAGAGAATCTGCATCTTGGAATAAAATGTTATGGGGCTGTTTGTTTCTATTATGGGTGCATTCAGAGTCCCCAACCTTGACCAGCCATATCTCATCATTATGGTCCAAAGCCTGATACTCTATAATAAGGAGCACGATACTCATAGTCCTTTATGAATCAATGGGATACACAAGGAGTAGCAGGCTGCTCAGCTGGAGGAAGGGCATCAGAATTTGTCCCTATATGAAATGAAGTATGGCTTTGAAATCTGAGATTTAATGTATAATATTGACTAGATTTCAAATATTTGTCTAGTTTTTCTCTAGACATCCATGACTATCACAGGAGTTGATACTGATTCATATGTACATATTTATTTATCTTAGACATGTCCTAAGTGTACAAGTAAGCTAGGTTTTTTGGGGAGGGTGGGGGGTTATAATTTAGGTGTAACAATTTTTTCATAAATTTTTTATTTCAGCCACTTGTAAAGCTGTTTGGACAGGTGGCAATGTGTAAGTGAAATAGTGGCAGAAAGTCCACTTTTAGCTCAATAATCACAAGGTTATCTATCTGACAAAATTTCCATAAGGAAGTGAAAATTGAAATAGGCAGGATTGTGAAAATGTAAACTAAAACTGATGCACCGTACCATGGACGTACCCTAACTTACAGCTTAGTTCATCAGCATTTATATATTACCAGCTGCCAAAGGGAGAAAAATATATGTACTTTAGATTGAATGTCTTGAAAAATAACCTGGCTTGTAGCTTCTCAGATAGATAGAGCTGTGTAACATTTTTTTAATCAAAACTGAAGAGAGCAGTTTTAATTTGTTCTATAAAAATGAGCAGCAGCCTTGATAAATGATGGAATTCTGCCTATCACTATTAAACTAGTGGAGGGTTGAAGACTATGGAACTTATGCAAACCATTCTCTTCAGGTACTCTACCAAACTGATAGCAGGTCGAGTGCCTCCACAGTATCTTATTCTCGTGATGGATTCAATTGTTTGTAAGCTTTATTAGTCCATTTACTTTAGTAGCTTCACTTGTCTTTATCAGAGTCAATGCAATTACTACAGATCCTTGAATTTTTCCTCCTTGAATTAGAATATCTACAGTTGTTTTCATAAAGCTGATAATGTGCTGCAGAGTATTCACTTTGTGTTTAAAGTCTGTCTGCCACTCATTTTACTTGAACTTACTCTCCCTTTTATGCCAGTTCACTTTATTGAACCCTTGACCTGGAAAACTATGGTATATTGTACCATCACTTCTCTGGTGCCCATATCTGCATCTATTATAAGCTAATCCTTTTTTCTTTTTGTATTTGTATTTTTCCATTTTTTATGGATAAAGACATTGCTTTCCATGTAGTTCCCTCCCTTTTACTACATAGACCTTCCAATTTAAAGGATTGTTACCGAGAGAAGTTGTGACCTTACGTTTGACTAATTAAAAAAAATATCTGATCATCCTCCAGCACTTTTTTTTTAATTAGGATTATTGTCCTTACTACAAGGATTTTTTTTCCTTGCTGATATTGACAACAGTGTGTTTGGCAAAGGAGGGTGGAGCAACGCTGCATGTGACAACAGGCCCGGCTGGTCTAGGCATGGTCCTTGATCTGAATAATTTAAAATCTAATTTGAAGCAAAATGTAATAAGGGAAAGTGACATAGAAAAAGGAGGAGGAAGAGAGGAGAAGAGTAACAGTAATAAGACTGCATCATTATTTGATTGGTTCATGCATAATTTGATGGTTTAAAATTACCTAGCCGTTTGTGCATCCATCTTAAGCGACCTCACTTTCACTCTACCTATTGGATTACAATGAAATGTTCAATAAGCCATTAAGTAGTTATTGAGCAAACTGTTGGCCTGAAATATTTTGGTAAATGACCTTATCTAACAAGAATGCTTCCTGGCATTTATATTGAATCACAATTCTCTAAAAATATTGTGCAATAAGCTATAAAGAGACTACCTGAAAAAAACAGTGCATCTGTGATCCTGGGAACTGTGGTTCAAATTGTTACTTCATACAAACTTTAAAGGTAATTTAAATGCATTTGGTAGTACTGCAAAGATTTGTTATAGAGACATTGAGTTAATGGAGTTGGTGTGGTTTTTGTTTGGTTGGTTGGTTTTTACGAGATTGGCCCAAATTGGAACATTGGGTTCCACTCCTCTCAGACTTTGGAGATCCTTGAATTGACATTCAGATCTGAACTGTACAGCTCTGGATCATCTATTTAAAATATTTCATTTCGGTATTTGTGTCTTAAAATGATCACCTTATCACTAACACCAATAATAACACTATATTTTCCTTCTGAAGTAAAAAAAAAAAAAAAAAGCTGTTTAACACTTGCAGTACATTGCTGTTTGCAAATGACCAAAACACTTCTCAAATACAATACTAATAAATCTACTGTTATTTCCTGGACACAACTGCTGTTGCACACCATTAAATTTACCAAGACCAAATTATAGAAAACTCATCTTTATAATGAAGTGGGAGACATAAGTAAACAAGGCAATGGACTCTAGATGATATGAAATGAATTTGTAATTGATCACAGTTGTGAACTATGACAAAGGCACTCTATATTGATATGCTGTGTCTGCAGTTTTTTTCTGACTGACAAAATGAGGGAAAGGCATCCTCCTTACAGATTCTTGTTTTTGAGTTATAAGTTTTGGATGGTGCTGTGTCTCAGGTCTGGCTTGGGTGGCTAGTTAAAGATCCTTGAATGCATGTGTATCATCTGACCTGCTCCTTGTTGGAACATTGAATAGTCTCAGAAGACCATATCATCTAGACGCCAGCAACACACTATTTATTCAAGTTGTTTTTCTCCAGTGAGGTAGGCTTAAGAAGGTTGCTACCAACCCATAGTTTTTAAAGTAGACAGTTAAGTTGGAGTGTTCATTTGTGCAAAGCGAACCTGAATACTAAAACTTTTTTTTCCCAAGTGGAAAGTGTTAACTTTTAAAATTACAACTGATTGCTTTGGGGATTTTCTCCCCAACAATATAACATTTTTCTGTCCACCACCACCCTTGCTTTGTTTTCTTGAAAGTCATACATCTATTGTAAAGTGTTCTGTTATACTTATATGATATACTTCAGCATGAGTACTTAGTACAGGACTTAGACTTTTCTGTTTTGCTTGTATTTGTACAGGATGTAAATTATATAGAGAGAAGAAACTTGGAAACTTTACCCCATGTTCAATAGTTATTTCAACCTAAAGGGTTAAACAGGTCCCATAAATGTCTCAGCACTAATTCTTCCCTTTAGCAGCCATGTGTGTGTATGTATATATATTTTCATGCTTTTTCAGGGTATACCTGTCACCTCAGCACACACTTAACAGTCACTGTTCAAGTGGACTCACTATTTTATGGGCCACATCTTTAGAAATAGCCTCTAACTTTGTACCTGTAGTCAATTGTGGATGTAAAGGGCAGAATTTAGACATCTATCTTATTTGCAAGCACAATCAACTAGATGTCTAAATTCTGTCATTTGCAGCCACAATTGATTAACATAGTTTTAATGTGCACTCAAACATTTATTCTTATCTTATATAAGTCTATTCAGGAGACATGGTGCTGTTTATTAGTCGTAACATTTTCCTTGAAATTAAATTTGGCCAAAGCTGAAATATTTTTGTGGAGCTGTTGATCAAGTCTCTGTCAAAACATTGCGTCTAGGCCAAAAAAGAGACCCATGGTAGCGTTTATGGCAGTGAGCTGTGATGTGGGAAATGCAGGGTCAAGGCCTGGCTCTAATTGATTCAGACCATGGATTTGAACCTGTGTCTCCTACAGCCTAGGTGAGGGCCCTGACTGTAAGGCTAGTTGTGGGGTAAGGCTTTTAATAGCTCTTTTTTGTGTGAGTGAAAAATCAAAGGGTCTGAGCTGTATCCTGATGAAGAACTGGAATTTCTTTGAAATTTCAGAATTTTGAGGGATTGGAAAACTTTCTTGCCAATCACTAATTCACAGTGATTTGGGATGAAAACCTCTCCTTTGAATCAAGCAGAGAAGGGATTTGAACCTGTATGTCTCACATCCCACATAAATGTGCTGATTACCGGTTCTCCCCCACTCCTTCCCAAATTGAAAACCTTGGTGTTCTTATTACAAAGTGGTCATTTTGACACAATTCTGTTTTCAGACAAAAATTTTGAAAGATTGTTTTCATTCCAATGTGGAAAAAAACAAATTTAAAAACCGTAAAAGTTACCACAAAATGAATTGTGCTCTGTACTGGTTGAAGAAAATGAAAGATCTACAGAGCCTAACTGTTTATATTTCCCATATGTGTTGAAATGATTGCAAAAGTATTTCCCTAATCATCTGTCGTCTTGTCTTTAATTTTCATTGGCCACAAACTGTCAGAAGAACAGTAGATAAACAGTAGATAAATTTGGAATAGAACAATGTCATAACTTTAAAATTCAACATAATGCATAGAATAATACTCTACATTCTGACCATCCAGGCTTCTCAGATAGCACAAATACTCAGATTTCATTCTGACAAGAGTGTATAATGAAAATTTGAGAGGATTAAGCAAACCTTACAAATAATCTCCAGTAACTGTTTCATAGCAAGCTAACTGTATTACCTCAGCAAATGCAACACATTTCTTCATTTGTTGTTTCTGCTAATCAAATATTATATATAGCCTTATAAATATGTGAAGGATTAAAAAATGGACACTGTGTAGAGTCAAGCACAGGAGTTTATTACGCACAGCGCTGGCGAAGTGTCACTTTGCTTATCAGGCTCAGAGCCACTGCAGAACAATTAATGACAATAGATTATATAGGGTGCTCATTGGGCGGAGAGAAGCGATGTGGATGAGTTTCCCAAGCCCCTGGATAGGTTCTAGTGGTAAGACAAGATAAGCACAATAAGCCAATGGTCTAAAAGACTACATAATGGCTCCGCCCAAGGCTCAAATTAACATACTGCTGACACACAGGTAATTACCCTCAAACTATGTCTATTAAAATATATAGGTTAAATCCTAATTTTGGGGTCCAGAGGAATGAGGTAGCTTCTCTCCCGGTTGACCAACAGGTACATTCCTGGAGATTTAAAGCAAAAAAGCAGTAATTAGTACTTAACAATAACAACTGTTTATAAGTTTACCCTTGCATTTCTGTGGGCTAGGATTGGCATACATCTGTGAGGGGAGGGTGTCATAACTCATGTCAATCATATTAGGCCTCTCCCCGAACTCTGTCTGGGATCTGAGGGGTACTGTACCACTATCTCCTCCCTGCATTAGGGAGTAACCGTGAAGCCTCTCTCAGCACTTCGTGTCTATAACTCGTGATAAGGATGCCCAATTACATTTGGAGTTATGCTGACTCCGCTCACTGACCTGAAACACACTAGGTTATCTTTTTACCCCAGCTTTCTCTTAGCTATGTATTGTTCTTTGTTATCTAGTCCTCATCCAGGCCTATATGAAAAGTTCTTAGCAGAAACTGTAGTTAAGATTTTACATCCACAGCAAATGGATTTTGGCCCTTCAATATGAATACACGTGAAAAACAGTCAGAGTGCCTAATTCACCACTGGATTACTCTGTTCTGTCAGTGTAAGATAAATTGAGTTGTTATAGCATAAAACTGAGGAATGCAATGGTGAATCAGGCCGATGGCGCTTTGAGTGTCTGGTTTCCAAAAAAAGAATTTACATTTACAGTACAGTCAGATATCAGCTACAGTTAGTTTGTGTTTGTCAAATTTTAATATGCTATTTTATTTTAACAATAGCACAATACTACCATGGAAGTAAAATCTTGAATGAAAGGAGACATGCATATGGCACAAAAGGGGTTTGTTTCGTTCCACTAAAAAGGTTAATTTAAAAAAAAAAAGGGAAAACCTACTACAACAAAGGTATTAGTCACACTGAATTAATCTGACAGTGAGTATTTTCTCCTCTCTTGCTGACACTGAATTAGGATTTTACACTGGTAAAACATTAAAGATGACAAGAGGCCAAATTCTCTACTACTGTAAATTGGTGGACCTCCTTTAACTTCAGTGGAGTTGTTTCAAATTATACCGGCAGAGAATTTGGAAGCACATGGAGATTGAGCAGATACAGCTGTGGTACTGCAACTTCCAACATTTAAAACCATTTGTACTTAGTGCTCCTTTCATGGAGCTACTGGATTATGGTGCACTGTATTCATATGATGCCTAGACATTTGCTGGTAATTATTTCACAATCATATGAAAAAAAATAGTTGAAATAGAGAACATGTAGGCAAATAACAGATGAATGCAGACAATTAAAGGTAGTTGGGTGAGTGGGTGGGTGTGCTCATACACTCAGTGTATTGAGCCAAGCACTGTTAAAGCAGCTGCTAAGTAAGTGCATTAACAGAGCTTTAGTCTTGATTTATCATTCAGTCATGACCTCTAAACAGACGGCTGTTCATGTCAAGCTATGCCAAACTCTGGTTATTTGGTGAGTATGACTGGGGCCAGTAGTAATGCCTCTTGTTCAGGTTACCCTAAACTTCTGGTATGAGACCCTGTTTTCAGTTTCTTATAACTTTGTCAAGCGTGAACCAATAGGGCTGAAATTTTCCATGCTGGATGTCTGCTTCAGGCTGAATTATTCTAGACTTTTCATTGATATTTTCTTTTAAAAAAAAAAAGTTCAGCTATTTCTGAGAATGATGCTAAGTTTTTGTCCATTTCTTCGAACATCTCTAGCACCCCCATACTTTGGAGAAGGATCTTGAAATTTGAAAGGAGTGTGGCCTTTGTGCTGAGGATATGCCATTTGCTGACATTCCCTATAATTCTTGCTTCCAGATGCTCTGCATCAGGGTGGGACTGGGCACCAGAACAGAAAGCAGGGCATCTTTCTGTCCTGTGCTCTCAGTGACCCCCTGGGTGGCACCCAGGCACTGTGGAAGAGGAAGCTGCCTGATTTGAATGCAGAGGGGACAAACTTGGGGCAGGGGGAGGGAAAAGTCAGATGCAGATTGGGACAAGGAGTCTGGTGACACTGTAACTGGAGGAGGCAGAGATTGAGCTGGGAGCCAAGGGGGAATCTGGAATTAAGAGAAGTGGGAGAGGTGCCTGGATCCTTTTGGGCAAGGAGATTGTGACAAGAAATCAGGAGAAGACGCTGGGACTTGGAGCCAGTTGGTTGGTGGGGGAGCTCTGAGACCATATTCAGAGCTGATGGTGGGAGGAAGAGTGGGACTGACTGGACAACACAAGTGGGACTAGGAACCAGGAGGAGTGGGGACAGAACTGATAAATTTCTGAAGTGCAACTGAAATTGGCTGGGGAAAGAGACTGGGACAAGGAGCTAGGAAAAGGGCTAGAGGGAAGAATGACATTGGATGAAGAGCTGGGGAGAAGGGGAAAGACAAATCAGATGAGATGGGAGAGGGAAACTGGGACTGACTGGGCAAGGAGACTGGGATTAGGATGAGAAACCTGAGAAGAGATTAGGAATGGGTAGGCAAAGTGTTCACTTAATTATTCAAAAGATAAATTCAAGGGAAAAGCCTTAATACTCATCTTTATGGAAGGATACACATCCTTTATGGAATATAAATGACAATCGCAAGGAAAGCGAGACTATGGTTGTCAACAAAGATTGGAATGAAGTTAGGAATATAGAAGTAGACATGTGAGACTGGTACCAGAATGAAGGGATGGGCCATATCCATGCCAGACTGCCTGGGGTCTATCAGCCAACAAAACTACTATTCTAATTAAATAATTCCCAAGCACAGAATACTTTGAATGGTGTGTGAAGTATAATGTTCAAGTCATAATCTTCATAAAATCATGAAATGATTGAATGATTATTCTGTAATGCAATACTGTTTTAAGTAATGTTACTTCTAGTTTCTGTTTCCCGTGCCACGGTGTAGTGACTATGAAAATAAACAGTGTAGAGCATAACTGAACCAAGTGATTATTTTGACTGAACTTTGCAGATTTAGTTTAAAAGAAATCAGACAAAACTTTTAATTTTTATCTAATTTGATGTTTTCCTCACAGACACCAAATACTTACCATTTGAAAATGATTTTCTGTTGAATTTGTGCCATGTGTTCTAATGCTATACATTCGATTAGGTACTATGTAGCAGTAAAGAGTGTGAACAATAGGGGTGCAACACAGAACTTACAGCCCCTAGAAGAGAGCTAATGTGGCTTTAAGTCACCTTTTAAGCCTTCCCAATTCTGCTCTTGGGGCCACAACAGACTTCAGCATCCCAGTTACAGCAGGGTAGTGTAACAGGCAGCCTTGAGCAAGGGCAAGAAACTCACTTTGGGCTTGGCTACACTTGCAAGTTGCAGCGCTGGTAGAGGCTTTCCAGCGCTGCAATTACACCCTGTCCACACTTGCAGGGCACAACCAGCGCTGCAACTCCTGGCTGCAGCGCTGGTACAGGTGGGTATAATTCTGCAGCGCTGGTCATCAAGTGTGGACACTCACCAGCGCTGTTATTGGCCTCCAGGGTATAAGGAGTATCCCAGAATGCTTTTAACTAAATTATTCCCTTTGTTTTGTTATGCAGCCTCTCTTTGTTTTGTTGTCAATTCGGAGCTCCGGGCTCCCGGGAGCTGCTTCAAACATAGCTCCTGTTTGCTGTCATTAATCTGTAACTACTGTCAACAATGAAATGAGATAACCCCTGCAGGGGTTGAGTGTTTGCTTTGCTTGAGAGAAATGGGGGGAGGGGGCAGAGGGGGGAAAGAGTATGTTGGATGCAGGTTGTTTGCAGTTAACAGTAAGGGGGTGGGAAAATTTTCTGATTTTGCCCAGTGTCGGTTCCAAAAATCCACTCTCTCTCTCTCCCCCCGTCCCTGTCACACTGCCCCACACCCCCCTCTTTTGAAAAGCACATTGCTGCCCCTTGAATGCTGGGATAGCTGCCCATAATTCATCACTCCCAACAGCGCTGCAAATGCTACAAATGTGGCCACACTGCAGCGCTGGTAGCTGTGAGTGTGGCCACACACCAGCGCTGGCCCTGCACAGCTGGACGACCAGCGCTGCAACTACCAGCGCTGCAGATTTGTAAGTGTAGCCATACCCTCAGTGTTTGATTTTTGACTGGCTTGAGTATTCAAGGAGAAAAATGTTGATTTGAAAAAGTAAAAGTCTTAGCTGGAAATGAATAGTACAGGTTCAATCAAGTGTTTAATGTTAATGTAATTAGTTTGTACTGTGGCTCACACCAATTTAATTATATTAAAATCATTCAATAAATGTCTGTACTTCAAGGTTCGGCATTTATACCATGGATTGCAAAGTTAATTCTCTACATTTGCTTGTCACCTAACTCTACCCGTGCCACTGACAGTTTCCATAGGCCACTATGCTACCCATTCCTGCATGGAGAGGGGAGAGCACAACCTTTTGAGAAGAACATAGCATGGCAGTGGCTCATCGGGTATCGTCCCTTCCCTATTACTTCAAATGATCCATATAGCCCAAATAGCCTCTTTTGGGGAAAATTGAAAGTGTGGGTGGAGGGCAGGATCCAGACCAAGGGACAAGTTTGAACTGCAAACCCAATGTAAAACATTGACAATAGAAATCATGGAAACCCGATGGTGCTTGCAGCAGCATACCTTACCGTACCTGAGAGATGTCACAGAGTACATCACTAGGTCTGGTAGCTAATGGGAGAAAACACCATGCCCAGGCCAGTCACCTACATCTGGGGGTTTCTGAAGAGAACTACTGAGAGGAGAGAGACCATCTGCACAGTTGACCATGATTGGTGGCCTTGGAGTCCAAATACCCATAAATCCCCAGCCTCCACTCAGCCTTTGGTCTCAAATCTGAGCCAGTTCTAAAAAAGGAGTAAAAACAAGGAGGCATAAACAAAACAAAAATGCTGGCATAAAGAGCTGTGAATATCTTACTATGGACTTCCAAATTGTAAGTGTTTTACATTAACAACAATTTATAGTGACCAGAAACGTCAAAAGACCTCAGTACTTAAAAATAAATATATTGATATTACCAAAGGAATGTGAAAAAAAAAATTCCCTCTGCAGACTGGATTATGCCTCCTTTTTAGAATACCACATTTATTTGTTCATCTCCTTAGTGGGCAGAGTTCAGTATATTAATTAGATACCAGCATATAGGGAGTCTGAATGGTCCAGAATATTGGACTGAGATGTGGGTTGCTTTTCCCATTGACTTGTTTTATGACCTTGGGCACAACTATTTACTTAACCTTTCTTCTTCAGTTTTCCCATCTGTAAAAGGTGGGTGATATGGCTTACTTTTATTAAGGCTTTTGAGACCTACAGAAGTGTTGTATTGTATTTCTTTTCTCCATACAGGATCTCTTAAAGATAGACACAGACACACAATTCACGCCAGGGTAGAGGGCCTGCACAAAGCCCTGAGCACCACTTAATCCCCACATTAAGGGAAAGATTCTTGGGGTGAAATCTTGGCCTCATTCAAGTCAATGATAAAACTCCCATTGACTTCAATGAGGCCAGATTTTCAGCCATGATTTTTACATATATGTATGTATATTTGGAGTAATTCTATTAAATCCTTTTCCTTAAGCTGACCCTATGCACTGGGGCAAATTTCACTCTCAGATAAAATGTGTTACAAGTATTTTCTTGTGCAAATGAATGTTTGGGTGGTTTGCTTCAAAAAAAAGTGGCACTGCTTTCTTTTAAATAATCTGTAAACGGAAAATAAAATTACTTAACCATGGCATTTTTGCCAGGTCATTTTCAATAATGAAGTGTAATGCAAAATGTATAATTATTTAAAATAACTTTTTCTTTCGAAACTGAAATGGTTTTCTGATACTGAATTATCATGACTAACTTCAATTTTTTGTTTAGAGTGTTTTTAAAGAGGGGAAAAAAACCCACTTTGTTCCAACTGTAGTTCACATGCTGATGTTGCAGCTTCCCAATTATTAACGGATTCCAAGGCCAGAAGAGACCCCTGCGATCATTCTAGTCTGATGTCCTATATAAAACAGGCTATCGAATTTTCCCAAAATAATTCCTGGGGCATATCCAGTCCTGATTTTTAAAAATTGCCAGTCATGGAGAATTTATTACAATCCTTGGTAAATTGTTTGTGATTAATTACCCTTACTCTTAATGTGGATAAGTTGTCAATATTTCTGTCACCAATAGCATTCTGGTGAAAAGATCTGTTGAAACAGATGAATGAATGAAATGGCTTTTTTCAAAAAGCCATGTATAGTCCCTTATAAGGTATAATCACCTATAGAAAGAGCTCTCCAAAACCGAAAGGGGATCATGAAGTCTGTCTTTGTTGCACCAGTCTGAGCCCTGTTGAATTTCTCATTGCTAAAAATGGTATTGAATTTTCTCAGCTACTATTGAAGGTGTCTTGTGGGAAGTTGCTACCATTTCTGTATTTGAATGATTTTTTGTATGAGTAAGATGAACAGTATATATACTCATTATACACAAGAAATGCTAATTTTTTTATTTTGCATATTGAGTTCTTTTAGGAGGTGAGATAATGAGTAATTTATATATGAAACTACGTAATAATCAGTCTTGAACTTCTATTATATTTAAATTAATTGGATGTGTTCTTTCTGAATGAACTGCGCTAAGCTTTGGAAATCATCACATTTGTATCACATTAAGTTTACTCCAGTTTCTTGTTCATATGACAAACCATACAGGATTACTGACTTCTACAATAAATCAAATTTATACACCTAATCTGCTTGCACTATGAATAGGTTCTCTTGTCTTTTATATGGTTTGCATGCTTCCTTGCATATTACCTTCTGACAAGCCTTATAACGTAACTATAAATACTTTATAATCTTTAAAACAAAGCCAATTCTTTTTTATACTCTACACATTTTAACTTTTTGCAAAAATGAATTTTATTTCACTTAGAAAACATCATCTGTTTAATCCCAGAGATTTTTTAACAAGATCTTTTCCTATTAAACCAAAGAATGTTGATATTGACTCACATTGGCTCAAGCTATTTAATCAAACATAATACTAGGAAAACAATAGCATAAACTTGATTTCAGGGTTTCATTTCAGTAGGTTATGCTGTTACACATTTTCTTAAAAGAAAATCATGACTTCTGATCAAGAGCACTACGTTTTTTGTATTTTGAACAGTTGTTGTAGTCATCATAAAGGCAAATGCCAAAGACATAGCTTCCTTGCAGATGAAGTGCCATCTGCTCCCTAGCTAGAGCTTTAAGGTGGTCTGGCTGGATATTCAGTTTGTGTCTGTCACTGGGATCTGTGATGCTGGCAGACCAGGTGCCAGCTCATGCCAAAACCTTGGGCCTCACTGAACATTGACAAATGCATAGCTGAAAATCAGTCTCGTTAACCGATTAGTGTTGCTAAAGATGATATTAGAGGTATAAGAATGTGTTTAGACTTTATGAAATGCTTGTAGGATGCTGCATGTATTACTCTTATAATATCTGTATCCCATGTTATAAGTTAACATTTAGGTGTTTGCTCTGCAGCAATAAAAATGCTTGCTAAGACTATAAACCCACACAGTGAGGGGAGAAGCATTACCAAGTGTGAAATACTGGGTTACCACAACAGCTGTTTTCTTCTCCAACAAAAGAAGGCTTCTAGACACAAAGCAAGCCATTGCAAAGTGTTTGTTTGCTTTCCTCACAACACTAAAGGGAGTACATGCACAAGCCCTTGTCCCATTACAGCTTGAATGCCGGGGGAAGGGAATAAAAATGCCTGACCAAGCAGCATAGGAATAGTTTCTTCCGAACACTGAGGGACAAAGATTTCTAAGCATAAGCAAGGGGTCCCTAGTTGTTTAGCTTGGATTACCTCTAATGAACATGTGGAACTGGCATATTACATCAGTTTCTATTACCTTTTGAGTCCTAACTCATGTGTGTGTTTACCTGCTTTAACCTTGTAAACAGGGCCAGCTCCAGGCACCAGCGCAGCAAGCAGGTGCTTATGGCAGCCAAGGGAAAGGGGCAGCATGTCCGACTCTTCGGTGGCAATTCGGCAGCGGGTCCCTCAGTCCCTCTCTCAGAGGGAAGGACCTGCTGCCGAATTGCCACCGAATGATGAAGTAGCGGCGGTAGAGCTCCCGCCGAAGTGCCACCAATCGCGGCTTTTTTTTAATATATTTTTTTTCCGCCGCTTCGGGCAGCAAAAATGCTAGAGCCGGCCCTGCTTGTAAATAATTATTTTTTCTAGTTAATAAACCTTCAGTCAGTTTATTACAGGATTGGCTACAAGTGTTGTTTTTGATTTGAGATGTGAAGTACAATTGACCTGGGGTAAGTGACTGGTCCTTTGAGACTGGGAGTAACCTGATTATTGATGTGATTTTTGGTGTAAGGGACCATCTGTCACAAAAGGCACGCTTATCTAGGTGACCAAATAGACTGGCATGCCCGAGGGGTCTGTTTGTGACACCATGTTAAAGCTGTTATAGTGTTTTAGGAGTTCACCCTTGTTACTTGGTTGGTGCAACCTAATTATAGAACCTATAGTTTGTGTTTCTTGACAGTCCTCCCTGAGGTTGACACTCACAGTCTTGAGACACTGCAGCCAGTGTGACAGTCTTTTCACACCACTAAAGCTTTTGCTGACCATGTGACTACTGGCCATGTAGCAGCATTCCTTGATAAACACACTTTGTAATTTTTTGATCTTCCATCTTAGCAATATGTACGGACCAACAAAAGCCACTGAAATTGACCCAATGCTGATGGAGCTGGGTTTAGCTATAAATAAATTGCTGATCTCATAGAGAGCAGCTGACAAAAATAAGAATTGAAAACATCAGTACACCATTCTTCAGCCTCTCTGTGCCCAGGTTTAACTGCCATCCAACAGAGCAATAAGGAATGGATCACTTGATGATTACCTGTTCTGTTCATTCCCTCTGAGGCACCTGGCATTGCCACTGTCGGAAGACAGGATACTTGTCTAGATGGACCTTTGGTCTGACCCAGTATGGCCATTCTTATGTTCTTAGAGCTGGTGTAACAGTAGTTCTATAGATCTGCAGCTTCATAGTAAACTTGGTGTCATGATAGCCCCTACAGAGGCCACTGAAGGACTGGAAACATGGTAGCAGCTGCTTCTGTAAGAGTGTCAACATCTTTTGAGCACTGTTTATGAGGCTTCCAAAATATTTGCGACCTTCCTGTCTGGTTGTAATCTGGAGTTGGAGGCTGTTTGATGGTAATGGACAGGAACTTAATTTTATACATATTAATAACCAGACCAAGGCAAGCTGCTTCTTGCCCAACCAGATCAGCCATCAGCTGCTGCAATTTAACCAAACTGAACCCACAAAAATCTCAAAGCAAAATGGTGCCTCCTCTAGCTTATCTGTCAAACCAATCTATGCCAATATTGATCAACAATATTAACAGTACACAACTTTACTGAAATCCCATGCAAATAAGAAACCGTGCTATGTATGTGCCATTGACTTGAATGTAATTTTCTATTCCATTATGGAGGTCTTCTATCAATGACAAAATCTTCCCAGGGATGCAGAGTTGTCTCACCAGATCCCACAAACTTACTCAATGCGCTGAATCAGAGCCCTGATGGAAGGCTATAAAAGGTGCTATGTGCAGCTTGTTAAAATCAGCTATCTTCTCAAAAAGTGGTTTGAAACTAAAGATGTGGTCAACAGTAGAATGATCATGTCTAAAGCTGAACTGAGGCATGAAGTGCATCATTGTTTAGAGACCTTAATACAGAAACACGGACTCATTTTCCGTGGAGGAAAGCAGTTTGATCAAAATTGAACCATTTTGTGAAATTGTGTTAATTTTCCCCCATTTCTTTTTTTGGGGAAAAAGAATAAAAATCTGACAAAAACATTTTATTTCATATTTTCAGAATGAAACTGACACAGCAAGTGCTCTACTCACCGCTTGGCAGCACCTCCTAGTGGCTCAGTGGGGGAATTAGCTCTGCCACCTGGTCTGTCACCCATTCCTGCAGTTTAGTCCATCATTCTACTCAGTTACTCCATGGCTTCTCATACACCAGGAGCAGCAGCACTGCCCTCTTCATAGCTTAGCCCTCCAGCCAAGTCCCATTAAAGTTCTCTCCATTTCCGTGCCATCACAAGCCCTTTGAGGCAAACTGTCCCAGGCAGTCTGCTCCCCACCGCCTGGTCTCTGCCACTTCCCCCGGTGGCTGGTAGGGGAACCTGGGCCCAGCTTCTACTCAGGTTCCAGTCCAGGACTTGCAACCCAGCAGTTCAGGACTTTTACTCTACCAGCCCCCACTACTCCTTCCCTGGACTTCTTCCTATTCTCCCTTTGCAGCGTCCTGCACTCCCTGATACAAGGGGAAAGAGCAACTGCAGGTTTTCTCCCTCAGTCTGCCAACTTTCTTTCTTTATATATTATGCCCCGCTCCTTCCCACAGCTGGACTTCATCTGCAATTAGGTCCTAGTACTCTCTAGGTTTCCTTCAGGTGCAGCCTAAAGTTAATTGGCCTAATTTACCCATTCAGGTCTTGTGGGATGTGGACACTCTATCAAACATTTCTGGTTTTGAAATGACTTAATTTTGATGCTTAAATTTTGTTATATGAAATGTTACAACATACAATAAAAATCAAAATTGAAACAAAATATTTCAGTCAATCCAATTATTTTTTTCTTTTACAAACAAGGTTAAAAAGTTCAGATTTTTTTCATCAAAATGTAACTCCTTTGCAAAATGGGTTTTTCATCCTCCACTCAGCTCTAATTTTAACGTAGGTTCATGTTTATTTAGTCAAGCTACTCCATTCTGCACCAGTTGGAGGTTCAACACTGTTACATACTATTTTTATTTTCAGCTACAGTGCTTTGAGGAATTAAGCATGGAGATCACAAATGCCTAGACCTTTATGGCCAACTGTGTAAAGATGGGTGTAACTTCTTGCAGGGCCATATGTTGAAGAAAGGGTGTTTGGCAATAGTCATCCAATGGCAATGAGATCAGAGGGACCACCAGGTACCAGACTTGCCTATTAAGAAAGTGCTCTGATTAGGTGTATGGTACATGCTATGTGAGTGAGGCATTGAGAAAGGGGTGGGTGGGGGGGGAGAGAAGGAGAGGGGCGAGATTTTAAATTATAACTGCTTTTTAAACATATTTCTATATCATTTCATTTAATTGAACTTGTGTGACAGAGTTGAGGTAAAAATATTCAGTGTTAATGAATCACAATTTGGTCTAAATCTCAGGTTTGTATATTATAAAGGTAATGTGGATGAGGTAGTATCTTTTATTGGACAAACTTCTGTTGGTGAGAGAAACAAGCTTTCAAGCCACACAGAGCTCTTCTTCAAAAGCTTGTCTCTCTCACCAACAGAAGTTAGTCCAATTAAAAGATATTATCACATCCATCTTGTTTCTCTAATAGCCTAGGACCAACATGGATACAACTACCCTGCAGAAAGGTTTGTATATTGACTGTTTTATTTCTTACTGTGCTAATGATCTTCTTCAGGTTTTTATTCAGCAAATATTGTATGGTAATGTTTGCATAGCCCAGAGAAATTAGCCACAGCACTTTACTAGAACTGCCTCTTAAATTCTGAGAGTGGAGCATCTAACAGCAGTTGACAAAGAAAGTGTAGACAGTTACAATATTTCATCAAATGTTAGGAAGGTGCAAGCACCAAAAGAGAAGACATGTCCAGGAGAGGTGGGGTATAACAGTGAATACTATTCAGAACTCAATATTCAAAGGAATGCGTTCTAAAAAGGAAAAAGAACAATGATTTTGATAAGGTTTTATACATAACGTTTGTTACTGGTACAATTTGCCGCATGTCCAGTTTGGTTCTGGTTCATGTTTATGATGTACATATGAATACATTAACATCATTTAAAAATACTCAGTATTTACCACCTCAGAAATCTTTTTAGAACACAGAATACCACATCCCCGTGGAGAGGCAAAAGTCCACCCACTAAGTGCTAGATTGGCACCTTGCATCCTACCTCAGTAGGGGACACCAGATGGCTTGGAGATTCACAGTTTGGTCCATTCTCCATTTGTTCCATGGGTACCTTGTGATCGATCTTGCAAGGAATAACATAATCAGACTGAGGAAAGGAAGGTATAGGCTGAATATTAGGAAACATTCCTAACAGTAAGATCTATTCGATTTCAGAATGGTCTCCAAGAGAGGTGGTGGAAGAACCCATCATCTGGCATAATTAAACTAGACTGCACAGAGAGATAGAAACTATTGTAGACAACAAACCCACAAGGACAGGAGATTGAACTAGATGATTAATAGTTTCTATGAGTCACATGTTAAATAACTTATGCCGGGTTAAAAAAAATCCAACTTCCATAGCACTTTACAAGGGTGAAGCTGCCAAAAATTACTCTTATGAGCAGGGCTGCATAGACCATATGGCATCTTTATTGTTCTGGCTCTTAGAAATGTATGAGAAGCAAAAGAAATGAAAACATTTTTGTTTTAATACATAATGTATATAAGATAATATAGAATAACACACCATACTATGTTTTGCTCTGAATTTAGAGCAGATGCCTATACTTTTCTCATATAGTTGTGGCAGCTGCAATTTATAATAGTCTCGTAACTTTGGCAAGAGGCAGACTGATTTAAATGTATAAGACCAGTATATTTCCCTTCAAACTGAAGTTTTGTGGTTCATTGTGGGCTGGATACATCACTGGTAAGTTTCAATTAGTATTGTTCTTTAGCAACTGTCTGAGAGCGTAGATTCAAAATGGCATCTTGTTCTTTCTGGTTCTGGGGATTATGTAGAGTTTGAAAGCACCATGTGCAACTACGTTAACCAAGGAGTGAATGGGATTCAGGTCTAAAGGGTTATTTTAGAAGGAAGGGGTTAAGTAAAAGCATGAAAGCCTTTCATCTGGACCTGCATATAGATAAGGAAGGAAAGGAGAAGACTCCATCAAAAACTTATCTGCTAGCTGGGGGCAGGTTACTATTTGCTCATGTCTTGTAAAGTGTCATTTGAATGGGGAAAGAAAATTAAGGATCATAACATAAGAACATAAGAAGAAAAAAAAGGTAAGAAATCAAAGGTCCCATCTAGCCCAGTATCTGTATCTGTCTACCGACAGTGGCCAATGCCCCTGCCCTGAGGGAGTGAAACCTAACAGGCAATGATCAAATGATCTCTCTCCTCCTCCCATCTCCATCTCTGATGAACAGAGCTAGGGACACACCATTCTTACCCATCCTGGCTAATAGCCATTTATGGACTTAGCCCATGAATTTATCCAGTCCCTTTTTTTAAACATATAGTCCTAGCCTTCACAACCTCCTCAGGGGTAAGAGTTTCCACAAGTTTGCGACTGTGCGAAGAGAAGAACCCTTTTATTTTTTTTTTAAAACCCTATTAATTATATTTTAATTTCACCCCTAGTTCTGTATTATGTATATAAGTAATAAATTTTTTTTTATCCACTTTCTCAACATCACTCATGATTTTATATACCTCTATCATGTCCCCCCTTAGATTGAATACAAAGAACTCTTTAGGCAACTGCCACATTCTCTGTGCTGTGAGAGCAGAGCTAGATGTTTGGATTTGGTCCTGCATGTGGAGATTTTTAAAATCCCCTTTTAACCTTTATAAAAACACATCACTGCTGTCTGTAAGCAAATGATAAACACTTGCTAGCTGGCAAGTTCAACAAGGCAGAATACGGTGGACTGAACTTCTAGTCAGAGCAAGCCAGCTCTAATGATTAATGCAATGTACAACAGGAGTTTCAGCCTAAGATGCCATCTCTCAACATCCATGATATTTTGCTACATTATGTATGGTGAGAGATAATTCTATAATAGAAGGATATTTTTACTGCAATAGCACAGTAAAAATTAGGAGCAATGGCTGTGAAAAGAGAACCTCTATTTCTGCTTAACCTGGGTCGCCAAATACAATCATTATGGAGATGCTCCATTGCGGACTGAGAATTTACTGACTTCAAGGACAGGTGGCCATGCATACCAGGTGATCGTTAGCATTGCTGGATGATTTTAGAGTTACTTAGAATCACATAAAATTCAGGAAAAGCTCTTCTGTTACTATTATTCAGTATTTTTTCTCTTTCAGCTCAAAGATGTGTGATTTAAGATTTGATGCAGCTGGCAGCAGTTAGCATCTGAACTGGAACTGAAAGGATCATCCTACATTTGTACACACTTTGGTGTAAAATAAATACACATCATGTGAAATATCTGTCAGGCTAAACATTATTAGTTGGCTAATTTCTTGTAGTGATAATGAGAGGTGGGTCTTGAGAAGGTATTTGGAGGAGAGTACCGTGGCCACATGGAAGAACTCGTGAAGACTGACATTGGAGAAGTGGACAGGTGAGCTTTGCTGCCAGAATGGCAGGAGAGATCCAAGATAAATTTCAAAAGTGGATGCAAACTGAGAAGGGCAGAGTCACATAGGACCTTGAAGGTTAGGGCATGAAGACTGAACTTAATGCAGTGAGGCAAATTTGAGAGGAAGGATGGTCTTGTGGGTGAGGCACTAACCTGGGTCTTGGGATAGTAAGTGTGGTGCTGTGTATAAGAAAGATGACCATTTGTATCATTATACCACTGTTATACAATTGCAACAAATCTTGTACAAAGTATATCATGTAAGGTGTCAATGGAAAAATTACAATCTATCAATGTGATTATCCTGGTTAAATCCATGTATCATCTTTGCATCTAAAGTTATGACTATTGGCTATGTACTTGTATCTTACACATGTTATATTCCTGGGTGACAACCCCGCCCCCTCAAATATATTTATGTCAAGGTTAGACAGCTATGTGTTGATGGCCCATTAAGGACACTTCACTGTAACAATGGGCCATTGAAGAAATTCATCCTGCCCAGTAGGTTTTCCTGCTGACACCTCAGACTCCAGGGACCAGTGGCCACCCTCCATGATTCAGTAAACTAGTGATTCTCAATTTTTCCAGACTACTGAACCCCTTTCAGGAGTCTGATTTGTCTTGTGAACCCTAAGTTTCACTTCACTTAAAAGCTACTTGCTTACAAAATCAGACATAAAAATACAAAAGTATCACAGTGCACTATTACTGAAAAATTGCCGACTTTCTCTTTTTTATCATATAATTATAAAATAAATCGATTGGAATATAAATATTATACTTACATTTCAATGTGACACTTTAGCCTGCTTTTCATTTGTAAGCCTTGTCATTTTGGGAGGCAGTGAAGCCACAGCAACATTTTTTTATCCACATTCAGTCTATTCCTACTCTTGTTGCTGGCATTAGAGGGGTGGCAAGCAAAGCAATTGCCTGGGGCCCCATGCCACAGCGGCCCCATGCAGCAGGAAGTTGCTCAGGCTTTGGCTTCAGCCCCAGCTCTGGGTGGCAGAACTCAGGCTTTGTCTTTAGCCCCACGCAGCAGGGCTAGGGCTTTGACTTTCTGCCCCGGGCCCCAGCGAGTCTAACACAGGCCCTGGCAACCCCATTAAAATGAACTCGTGACCCACTTTGGGGTCATGCCCCACAGTTTGAGAACCACTGATGTAATATATAGAATGGTATAAACTGACTTTGCTAGAGCTTTTTATGTAGACTGTTGTAAAACTAGGCAAATATTTAGATGAGTTAATGTAGCCCTGGACTATGTTTGAGACAGTAAAATTCCATGCACATGGCAAAGGATATAAAAATACACCTGAGACATCTCCATTTTGTCTTCATTTCCTCCTCCTTTTCTCTGGACTGGGTTTCTAACAAGGACGCTCTGAGAACGGACTGTTTGGGTAATTCTAGAGGGACTTTTGCAAGCTAGCAGCTGATTCCATCAATGCTATGATCCTGATCTATGAACACTAAAAATCACTTGTATGTACATGATCTATTAACCACTTATAATCTCTTCTTCTTTTCTTTTTAGTTTTTAGTTTCCAAAGGATTGGCATCAGTGTGATATTTGGGTAAGAGCTAAGATTCGAATTGACCTGGGGTTACCGGTAAGTATCTGATACTCTGCGATCAGTAAGAACCTCACATATGGTGAAATAAGATTTAAATAACCCCTAACCATATTAGACCTGTTTATCTGGATGGGAGCCAAGTGCTGGAATGCGTAAGGGGTCTGTGTTTTTCTTCTGGTTAACCAGTGTGGTACTGCAGAAGCTATTTTGTTACTGGTTTGGTTAATTTAATTATAGAATAAACCACCATCATTTTGGGTATTGTCTGCTCTATTTCTTGCAGTCTTCCTCAAGTGTGGCATTCTCAGTGTGGCCCTTCCAGGCACCTGGTCACAGTAGGTTTCAATTCTCAGCACTACTGAATGCTGCATGTGTGATCCTTGGCAAGTCACTCAATCTCTCTGTGCCTTGTTTCCTTTTCTCCAATATTGTCTTTTGTGTCTATTTAGAGTAAGCTTTTCAGGGCAGAGTTTGTCTCTTACTCTGTGTTTACAAAATACCTAGTACAACATGGCCTAATCTGGGCTGCAGCCTCTAGGTACTAAACTAAATTATTCATCATAACAAGAGTGGAAAAGAGATGGGGAATGATAATGTGGTCAAACAATGGGCAAGGAAGATGATTTTCCAGGTGAGTTGTGAATGGAGAAAGTTTTCTAAAGCAATTAGTGATGCTTTTGTGTTTGAAAGTTGCATACAAAACAAAAACAATAGCTGGTGACACCCAAGGTAAAGTTTTTATGCAGATTCATTTGCTAAATCAGCCTTAAACTGCCATAGCCAGTGCTGTGGAATTCCTTTATTGTCAAAGTGCAAACCTTTGCTCGCAGGAAATCCTATTCCATACCAACTATTCTTGACTGCATGTACAATTCATAGGAGGGGTGGAAAGAAAATCCCTGAATATTTAACATTTTTAATTAATATTTAAAATGTGGGAACAAACAGCAAAATGTATTAAGTGACTACGTACAATTGGAATATAGTGTAGATCTAGAAATACTTATACTGTTCTGCATATAAATTCAAGGTACTGTTTAGTGTCTTGTATTTAACAAGTACTGATCTTTCATGATTTCTGTAAAGATTCGTGATTTAATCACTTATTTCACTCTCCTTCCTGTATATATTAAGTATTACCTAAGTAGAAGCTTGCTAATTCAAACTGACTGGCAGAGCCATAGAAAATTAATAAATTAATAAACACAAGCAAAGGATGCACTTTCTCATGTATTAGACAAGTGCAACTTGGTTTAATTATTTTAAAATTCATAATGTAGTGGATTAGGAAGATTAATTTTATAAAGTTAATTCTGTATTACTATTATGAAACCTCACTACAGAGCTCTTCTATTAAAACTTTACTGAGAAGTAGAGAAAGCATTTATTTGCCCAAATTTTAATAAAATACAGAAGGCGGAACAGAGGGGACACAGAAATAGGAGAAGGAGGAGAGAAGCTGAAGGGAAGATAGCAAGTCAAGGGAACCAAAAGGCAGAAATAGTGATGGTTCTAACCATGTATTCTTTCACTGAGTGATTGTTAAATGAGGTAGTGAAACAAGCCAGAATGAGGTGAGTAGAATTCATCTGCCTCTCATTATGATTGATGCTCTTCATTTTGAAACCAACTTTAACTCTCCACACACAACTTCTATTATTATTGCAAACTTTTACATCAAAAATGAGTACTTAGGGGATTTGTTAACTTCATAACTGTGACACTGAGCCAGAAAGGTTAAGCAACTTGCAGGCTAAATGACCCAAATTCTACCTTTAAAGACCTATTAGAAATGTATGTGAATGGTAATTAGGGCCATTCCTTATAAATAGCTAACAAAGCCATGTTAGATAGACTGGAGCTTTGACATGTAGACTTGTATTGTTAGAGAATTGGAAGAAGATAGTGATTGTATTGGTCTGTGTTTACCTATAACTTGTTAGAGGTTAACAAGTTAGCTAAACGGGCCATGGGAGGAAAGGATGGGACAGGGGCAGGGCTGCAGGTGGAAGGAGTGGGCTGGATCTACTTTTGTGGTTTTGGATGCACTTCTCCCCCCACCTTATTTATACACACCCCATCCATGGCCCCATGAAGTCGCGAGATTTCCTTGTCAACTTCCTCCTAGCGATGGCCAAAGTGGCCATCTATAACACCAGGGAGAGGATGTTGGCCAAGGGGGTTCTCTGTGACTCTAGGGCCTATTTCTGTTCTTCTCTCTGTTCACATATCTGGGCAGAGTTCCTCTGGGCCATGTCTGCTGGCTACCTTGATAGCTTCAAGGATCAGTGAGCACTGCCTGGGGTTTTCTGCTTGGTGTTCCCTACTTTTGACCCTTTAACCCTCACACCTGTCCCTGTTTTTTTCTTTTGTTGCTCCTGTACTCATTTGTGTTCTGGGTTCAGTAGCTCCTCACCTTAGACTGGAGGAGGGGCCTTTAGCTGTGGATGGGCTTGCACCCACCCACTTCCTGGAATGCAACAGGACCACACTCTTACAGCTGTCTGGTCTGACTTTGTCACAATACATATAAAATAGTTAAAAACTCTTTATCAATACATTCTGTGCTTTGTTGGTTTTCAAAATACAATGCACTCAATGCTAAGTCTGGCTGAAACACTTGCTCCTGTAATGGATGCAGTACTACGATTGCTAGCTTCTGTTGAAATGCTTGGTCATTTTCCCACAGTATCTCTGTTCAGCTTGGTTTCAGAGCAACTTTCCAATCCCAATGAGCTCAGCTCCCCTGTCAAGCTCCCTTCAGTTTTGTTGTTGCTCCACCTTGGCAGGCTCATGCATTTTAAAAGTTTACTTTTTTGTACATAAAGTCATTTCAATAGTTTTTAAACCATTTTAACCAAACCCCAGTGGCTGAAGATTGATGAAATTCAATAACACTTGGAACATTAACAAACTAAACATTATTAAATAATATTTCCTTAATACATTTAACACTAAACAATAAGTTGGATTTGTTTCCAATCTAGGTCATTTCAATCTTTTATATACTTGATCATAAGCCAGTTCCCCCCGAGGATGGATAAGTAAAAATGGAAAAATTTTATAACCTGTTCATAAGCCAACCCTATAATTCAGGGGTCAGCAAACTTTGGCTCCTGGGCCATCAGGATAAGCTGCTGGTGGGCTGAGATGGTTTGTTCACCTCGAGCGCCTGCAGGCATGGAGGTAAACCTAAGTAAACAAAGTGTCCTGGTGCACCAGCTGCTTACCCTGATGGGCCGGGACAGCAACTGGTGGGGAAAATTTTTTGGGGGGTGGAGCTGGGAGTAACCCTTGTGACCACCCCCGACATGACCCCACTCCTAGCCTGGGACCTCCACGCTTTCTCCATCCCATCTCTTCCCACCTTATCTGGAGAGGGCCAGAGGAGGATGTCTCTGACCTGGCTGGAGCTGCTCCGGCAGGCTGGGTGATGCGGCCGCAGCCTGCTCCAGCAGGCCAGACTGGGCGGCACGGTCGCAGCATGTTCCAGTGGGCTGGCCAGGCAGCATGGCCTCAGCATACTGCGGTGGGCTGGGCAGCTCAGCCACAGCCTGCTCTGTGGGGTGGGGCTGAGCGGCACGTCTGCAGCCTGCCAGCCCCAGAGCTGCAGCTGCTTTGAAGGCTGGGGGGAAAGCAGCATGGCCAGAAGTGGAGATACTCTGGCCCCGCCTCTTCCCTTCTGGGTCTGCTGGCTGTGCTGCCTCTCCTTGCTCCCTTTGTTGCGGGGGAGGGGATGGGTCCCACTTCTCCCTCTCCATACCCGTTCATAAGCTGACCCCCTTCTCTAGTGCTTCCCTTTTTTACTAAAAAAAAATTCAGCTTATGAACGAGTATATACGGTAATTGCTTAGTTTTAATACAATTATTCTTTTTCCATTTACAAGATACTACCATATACGTTTTTATTGCCTAATAACAGTTACTTTACACTACTATTAAACAGAACTTTGTGGAGTGCACAGGGTACTGTGAAGGACTGGAAACAAGTGAGGAATGTGGAGGGGGAGTTTGAGGAGGGCATAGACCAGAGTTCTGTAGTGGCTGCAGGGGAAGTCATGCATGGATGTGCTCAGATTACAGGGTAATGAGGGACTTCATCATCTCTGTCTTGCCCTCCAGAAGCTTTGTCATCTGCTCCTGCCCCTGTGTCTTTTCTAGCCTCAGTCTTGTCTCCCTCCACACTCTTGTTTTGCTATGTGCTGCACCTGTTGACTGCAGCATTTCCTGAAACATATCTTCCTTACTGCTGGTTCACTGCCTTACTTGATGTAGGTGCTCCACTGGTGTGGAGGAGTGGGTCCTCAAGGGCACATCTGCAGAAAACAAAGACACAATGAACAAAGACACTATCAGAAGCAGCAAGGAGTCCTGTGGCACCTTATAGACTAACAGACGTTTTGGAGCATGAGCTTTCGTGGGTGAATACCCACTTCGTCGGATGCAAGACACTATTGTGAGTGCACTCACAGCCACGAATCACAAAAGTCACACACACCTCTTTCTCACTGTTCCTTGGCTAGCACACAGGTTTGTGCAAGTCCCAAATATGGTAAGTTCATGGAAGGGAGGTGGCAAAGGGAAATGGGAAAGAAGTGACAAAAGGTGGTTTGTGAAGGGGGTTACTACAAGTGGCTAGGGAGACTATTCTGAACATTGGTGCCTTTTTCCACAGGCTAGGGTAATCGAACCCGATATCTCACTCCTAAGTGTAACCCAGGATGCAAGGGTGCATCTCCTGCATGCATGTGGCTTCAGAGAGAAATGCTTCTCACCTGTGCACCACTATGGTCCCTGCAGAAATAATCGCCGGGTGATGTGGCAAAGTTTTGTAGGGTGGGAGGAAAACCCAGGCAGCTCTACCAAGGAACCTTTGGCAAAGGATTGCAGAATACCTACACAAAAGTTTCCTAGAGATCACTATGGGGGATTCCGGAGACATAACCATGTACATTAACAAACTTTTCTGTCATGGCCCCACTGCATAGATTCACAGGTGCTGTTGTTAATTTCTATCCCATATTCCTCCTCTATCATATAGCAAAGTACATGAGGGCTCAATCTCCTCTCATCATTCAGTATCAAAGCAAAATGAGCACTTACTGGAGCTCCCCTCTCCTGCGTCCTGTGCACCAGAGCCAGTGTGTTGAGACTGGCTAGATCTATCTGGAGTAGAAAAGAGGTCCTCATTCGCCAGGTCACTGGATGACCCTGCCATGTCCTCCACATCATCCTTCAGCTCTACTTCCTTGTCTACCACTTCATCATTGGATTTGACTCTTCTGGTCGCTGCTTACAGTCCCCCTGAAGTATCCATGGGGCTCTGGCAGTGGAGGTGTGGTCACCACCAAGGATGGCTTCCAGCTCCTTATAGAAATGGCATGTCTTCGGTGCCTCACCGGAGCGATGGTTGGCCTCTCTTGCCTTCTGGCATGCCTGCCTCATCTCCTTGATCTTAGCATGGCACTTCTGTGTGTCCCTTTCATGCCCCTTCCTCTGCACGCCACTGGCAATCAGTCAGTAGGTATCAAAGTTCCTACAGCTGGAGTGCAGCTGCTACTGCACAGCCTCCTCTCCCCATAGACTCAGCAGATCCAACAGCTCCAGTGCGCTCCACGCGGGAGAGCATCTGCTGCGGAAAGCTGGATTGGTCCACTGGGAAGATGCAGTCTGAACTGTGTGTGCCAAGCAAACAGGAAGAGGAATTTCAAAAATTACCAGATCTTTAAATGGGGAAGGAGCACAGAGTTCAAACTGCTGACCAGACAGTCAGGATGGGCATTGTGGGACACCTCCTGGAAGCCAATTAAGGTGACATAACCAAGCACAGTATCAATACTGATGCTGCACTATTATGACTGCATTGCAAAAAGCTCTTTGCTGCTCATTGAGGTGGTTTTATTATGTTGGTGTGGCAGGGGATTTACCTTGGCAGGAGGTGCCTTTCAGTGTGTACACCTCCACCATTTTATCAATGAAATCTGACTTTTGTAAACAAAAGTGTGTAGTGTAGACAAGGCCTTACTGAATGTTATAGCCAATATCTTTATTACACCAGCCTGCTTAATTCTTTTAGCACCCAAAAATTTTAGCATCTGCATAAATGCTCCCTTTAATGCCTCACTCTCTTTCATTAAATCACTTATCTCCCTAAGTGAGACATTTCTCAGCTGATTTCTCTAGGTGAGACTGAGCTTATCTTTGTGCTTTTTTTGCACTCATTTTTTGCTACAATTACTTTTCTCTCTGTGGTCAACTATGGATCTTATTTTTTAGACTTTCAATGGCCTTCAACAGACTTATGCTCTGCCAAGCATTGTTTTACACAGGTATTCAAAGTACTCCTCTCTATTCCCCTTATGTTACTGAATAGGAGACACTTCTGTACTATAATTTAATAACATAGTTTTTTTCTTATTCTTGCATTTCTTGTCTAATACTATTTGTTGGGGTTCCTTTTCCATGCAGTTCCACTCTCCCCCTGCCACTTCCCTGGGGAATCCATAGAGACCTTCTTTAGATTGAACCCATCCCTCCAGTGCCCTGGAAACCACCTCAAATTTAAACCCTTACAATACCATTCCTAAACTTATGGGTTGTGATCCTTGACATTAAAGCTGTGGTTAAATGCTTCAGCTGAATGGAATCCAAGTCATGGCACCACTAATGTTGGGATTAACTCCAAGACCTTTTCCACTTGGTTTATTCAGAATACTTTGTCCAGTTCTTGGAGAATCCTTCATCCAGTTCTTTGAAATCCGAAACACTCAGTCTCCAGATTTCATGAGTCAGGTTCTCTTATTTGGCACACAGCGAAGCTATGCTGATTGGATCAGACTCAAGCATAAGGGTGAGTATATAGCATACCACAAATCCAAAATTACACAGAATTTTCTGAATACACATTTGAACATTACATTTTTAACCATATATTGCATCATATGCTTCATGACTGGCTTGATTACTTTTCAGGAACCAACCCCTGTACAGTATGCTCTGTCCCAGGTACTTTTCATGCAAAGCCTGATCTTTACATTCCAGGTTTATCTTGTCCATGGTCCTGAGCATCAGGGTATTCCTGCTTATTTTAGCTAGCACAGTCATCCTGACTCCACCATACTGTTTGCAAAGCCCCTATTTACAACTCGACCTTCCATTCACCTTCCCAGTCATGCCCACTAAGAAACGAGGTAAGTTACTTCTGTCAAGCCAGGCCTAGAGGGTCCAAGTGACAGAGCCAATGGTCAAACCAACCACTGCCAGAAGAAGTGTTTTGAGAGCAAATGGCCCTTTCAAAATCCATCAAGGTTCAGAAATGGCAATTATTGACAGTGTCCAACATGCTCTCATCTATCCTCGATGTACATATTTCTTTCATTAATTGGCTGTATCAGTTTAAGATGGTTTGATGAATAACTACATTGACTTCACTTGAAGCATACTTGATTTGTACTGATATAAATGGAAAGTGTATTATGCTCTACATATCATCTGTGGTACTTAGCTACTGTATATCATGAAAAGCCTTGAAAGAAAATTCCAACTGTTGGAGATTCAGTGCATGAACAAAAAAATAATTCCAGACTGCTTACATTATTCAATTTGACTGAAAACTGATGCTTGACTCATTATTTTTCAGACAGAACATACAATAATAAACACAATGGAACTGAAGATCATCTTCACAGGTGCACAAAGAATTTTTTGCATTTTGTGAAATGTTGAAATGTTTTATGGCTCAGATAAATAAAAGATGGCATTGCAGTTCCATGTGGCTGTGAACAAAAGTACATTACCAATTATTTAAATATTTTTCAAAGTTTTGTTTTCATCAGCACTAATACATTATTTAGTGATGCGAAACACCCTGAGTATAGAACATTATTTGTATTTGAGGTGTGGATCCAAGTCCTTATTGGCCAACCTAATCACAGGGAAATTTTCAAAGAGGGTGAAAATTGCAAAATTTTCAGAGGCCAAATGTGAGATGTCTCACACTATATCTGGTGATAAAATGGGAGAGCTGCAGGAGGAGCGATTGTTCAGGGAAGCATGACTACCTTCTGGACACTGCAGCAGGGGTATGCACATATGCTGGTGAAAAGAGTTGTAATGTGTTTGGGACATGAGAGAGATGGACACAGAACACATGGCCCCAGCAGAAGAGGTTCAGAGAGACTGCCATGCAGCAGCCCCATATCCTGGCCCTGGGTTGAGGGAGTTGGCTTTCATCACTCAAGGTCGGTGACACTTATATGGAACCCAGTTACTCAGACTTTATGTGGGACAAGTGGATTTCACCCCAGATTAATTAGGAAATGCTTCAGGAGAATGTGCTCTCAGTATTAAGACAAATGCATCCAAGATCATGTGTTATGGAAATTCTAATACTGCGAAATAGGTTGCCCGCTGACATAGTGCCTTGTTTGGTCTCATCTCATCATTTATTTCTCACTACAGGTTAATTCTGGTTAGTGACTGACAGTGTAGTGTTGTGAATGAAATGTACTTTGGGAAATTTGTATGCACATTTTATAGCTTGCAAAATAAATAAAACAGGGGGGCTTGAGGCTCTGAGGATATGGAAGTAACTAGATGTCACTTTCAATGTCTCATCCCTAAACAAAGAGTTTTAAATATATACAATGAAACTTCATAGCCCAAATGTTCTAAAAAGAATTACAATGAGCAGTGATATGACAACTGCAGGAAAGTTTTACCGATTCAGTGCACAAAAGGAAGACTGGTTTTGTGATATTAGTATGTGTCCATTGGGATGAGTCTGGCTAACACTTGTAGAGCATAGAAAATAATTCCAGTCAAACTCCCCATAGTATTTTAGACTCAATTAAGAAAATGGAAGCATTTAAACAGCAATTCTAGGCTCTCCTTTCTGATGGCTTTGCTCACAATTTTCACAGGCAGGCAGTGAGCAATACACTGTTAAAATGTTTTTTCATGTAAAGCAATTTTATATATTAGTAATAATTAGCTCTCGTGACAATTTGCAGCAAAACATCTCAAACAACTTTCCAAAGGAAGGTAAGTAGCATTACCCACATATTATAAATGAGACCAATGAAGCACAGAGATATTAAGGCAAACATTTCTATCAGTGTTTATTAATTTTGCTTGCCTCAATTTTTGTGTGCCTAATACCTGCCATAGTCCCTCTTTTTCATAGGTGCTGAGAAACTACAGTGTCGATAGACTTCATGTAGGGTTGTGGGTGATCAAATCTGAAAATAGTGCTCTGGTTGTCTAAAGTTGGGACATGTTGGAAATGTGGAGTTGGCAAAAATCAGTGCTATATAGTGGAGTATAATTTATGGCTAAGAGCGGCTAAAAGCTGTATCACCATCTTCAATGGAGCAATTGAAAACCAAATCTAAAGTGACTAAAGTCATTCTCAACTCCCAGAAACTCATATCTGGTGTTATACAGAACATAATCTGACATGAATTTTGTTGTTGTTGTTATTTTGTAAGTCACACATCAATTATTTAAAGTTAAATTTAACAGCAAATTGTAGTTAATATAAGGACATTGTTCACAGATGAATTTTTTTCATAGGGTTAATTTTTTCCCAGAATTTAGATTATAGTAGCATATAATGTGCTGAGCAGTTTCCAAACACAGATAGAGCCCCTAAACTAAAAGAGAGGAAGGGAAGTGAAGGGATAGAACATAACAAGCAAAGTCATTGTGATAAAGGACGGGACAAGCTTTATTAATGATGTTTTGGTTGTAGGTTTATTTTAAATTAAAATATATCCTCTTAGTATATCAAAAATTCACTTCTGCATTATTGACTATCTTTTGTTTTTTATACTGTAGTTATAGAGCACAATGTGACTCAAATAGCCTACAGCAATTTGTCATCAAAAGTGTATTTCTTCATGTGAATGACAATGTGGTCTTGTACACATTGGGAATACTGTCTGTTTACCAACTGCAGCATTTTTAGGGTTTTTTTCTTATAAAGTTATTTGAGTTGTGTTTGTGCTTGAACTCTCAAGCCCTGGAAGATGCTCCTTTCTAGTAACTTTGTCCCATTTAAAATGTATGAGCTACTAGAGACAGTTCAGAGAGTCACCTTCCATAACCTAGCAAAGAAAAGGTGGAAGTTTTAAACAGATTGCCTGTGTATTTGTTTTGCTGCATTTTTTTTAAATGGAGAAAATATAGGAAATATCAAGTATGTAGAAAACATGCCTTTAAACATGGCCTTAGTTACTATTTTCTTCAACTGAGTTGAAGAAAAGTAAGAAATAGTGGGAAAAAACAGTTTCTTAATTTTTCAATTTTTCCAGTCAGCACTACTTAAAGACATCCACGTTTCCCTTGAATAATCCATTTGCAGTTAGAGAGTAGAAGCCCTCCTCTCCTTATTCCATCATCTTTTGTTGCATGATTTCTGTTTTTATATTTTCACACAGAATTACCATTGCTACTGGCAGTTTTAACTAGCTAAACTGAGTCACAGAAAGACCAGCCCTGGCAGTAGATTATCCATGGCTAAGGGAAAATGTATTTTGCCATCCCTGGACTCCACTAACACACCCATTGGCCCGAGCTCCCTTCTGCAGCCTCACACCCCAGGTCTGCCCTGCTCCTTGCTTCTTGATCATGGCAGCCAACGAGCAGTGTCTGCTGGCCAGGTGCCCAGTTAAGAAGGTAGTGATGCCACCACCTTTACTTCTGCACTGCTGCTGGTGGCAGCACCAGCGTCAGAGCTGGTGGCTGGAGAGCAGCGGCTGCTGGCTGGAAGCCCAGAGGAGCTGCGGCTATGAACTGCCAAGCCTAGAGCTGCCAGGGCTCAGCCCGGGCAAGCCCTAGCACAAATTAAGTATTGACACTGCCTCCTCTTCCCATCCACTGCACCCTGCGTGGGTGCCCACCTTTGGAATGGGCTCTCCAAGGAACCCCTTAATTGTACCAGACTTGCTCACCTGCCAGGTAAGCCACACAGCTTCACCACTGCCTTAGATTGGCCCTCTGGGTCTTCAGCACTCCTGCCTCACACACTGACTCCATTCAGTGAGTCCAACTAAGACAGAGTCCTAATGGAGGCTTGTAAGTGTTTCAGGAATTAGCATGCCTCACCAAGCATTTGCATTCACACACTCACACTGCTGTCCAAACGCTCAGCTTTATTAATCAACTGGAACATCACATAGGAAGCCCCGAGGGCAGTACAGAGAGATGAAGGTTAAAGCATGGCCCATTCTGGTTAACTCAGAGCTTGGCCATGCTGTAGTTAAGCCCTTGGTTCAAGTTCTATCTGTCTCCCTCCATTTTACTTCCTTTGATTTCAGACTCCAGGTGAGAGTTGCATCTCCTTCCAGCAGCCAGCTCTTATCACCCACCTCCCCAGTCCTTTCTTCTCGAGCTGGGGAAATGCTGTTCAGGCTCCTTAAGCATAGGTAGGGAAGTCCGTGTCTCTCTGGGTTGTTGGTTGCTAGGTGTCAATGTCTGGACAATTGGCTTTGCCATTGTCATCTCAGATGCACCATTGATATGAGGACCTAAGGCCCATGCCCCTTCTTTTCCAATGACCCATTTAATCCCAGACAGCCTGGTGTCATTCAGAGAATGCAGCGGTGTGAAAGATAGTGTCGTGGGAAGCAGATATAACAAGATGCGATGGGCGGGCCACACAGCACAGCTCACGGACAATATGTGGACTGCAATCATTGCTGAGTGGTACCCGCGAGAACAGAAAAGACCACCTGGTTGGCCTTCAAGAAGATGGGAAGATGACATTGTTAAACAGCTTGGACAAATGTGGAGAAGAAAGGCAAGAGTGCGAGAAGAATGGTGGACGTGTTGTGATTAGCGCAATCTTAACGACAGCTGAAGACCGATCGATCCAGGTGTTGCTGAAGCTTATAAAATCACATCTCTAAAAAATCTTGCATAGATTTTAAGATGCACAATTTTTAGTATTCACCTTTAGCCTTAAATGCTTGGATCTTCAGAGATATAGTTTTTTAAATAAATCCTTCAAAGGACCACCCTTATCTAAAATACACATTTTAATTTTAATTACTATAGTACAAAAAAAATTGCTTCCAACCTCTTCCTGTCTAACCACTTCTCCCTTCACCACCCTGTTGAAGAGACCCTTTAAAGGGACAACACCCCTTTTCTTCTAGATAGCTGGACAAACAAATTTCCCTTTCTTTAGTTCATCAGATAGTCAGAAGTAGTTTTAAGAGAATCATAGAATATCAGGGTTGGAAGGAACTTCAGGAGGTCATCTAGTCCAACCCCCTGCTCAAAGCAGAACCAATCACCAGACACATTTTTGCCCTATATCACCCCCTCAAGGATTGAACTCACAACCCTGGGTTTAAGTAGGCCAACGCTCAAACCACTGAACTGTCCCTTTCCTCAGTCTTGCCTGTTGAACCCTCTAGCAAAATCTGTACCTTGCTAAAGCTATAAAATCCTTTCTTATGCCTAAAATCTTTGGAAACATATTTTTTAAAGTTGGTGAAATTTCATAAACATGTCTATTGTTATGGAGATCACACAAAGTAAATTAGTGTTCCCTTTTTCTAAAATCAACTAACATTGTTATGAACACACTAAACCTCTGTGACTAATTAATTTTAAAATGTCTTTGTTTCAGTGAGTTAAATATGTATCAATCTGGAATGATTACTTTATGAAGACTTAAGAATATGTTTAAAATATAAAATCAGCTTAGAAATACTGATTAAGAAAATGTAAAACAGAGAAGAACAGCATCATGTATTACATAATATTTAATCTTGTATTCAGTAAGACAGCTGACTTGCCCTTTCTACAGAGTGTTTGCAAATAAATCTCTGACAAACTTCAGGGTACATCAAAAAACCTATGCCTGACATTTTTTATTCCCAAGTTTAGTGCTTTTAATTAGGTACCTTCTGCATGCCCAGTCTTCACCTTCTGGCATACAGTGGAAAACATGCTTCATTTTCTTTAGAAAGAAATTGCAGAAGAGTGTGTTTTTTCCAAATGTCCTTTGCTTCATTTGGGTTCAGGGATTTGGTTGGAAGCAGGTGATCAGGGAGTGGGAGGGAAAATAGGAGGGAGATAGTGGGCAGAAGGCGGGGCCTGGGGCAGAGCAGGGGTGGAGTATGGGCGGGGCCACAGGTGGGCTGGGGAACTAGCCTCCCCAAGCAGCAGCTTCACCCATCACCCATGACTTCAGGTAAGAGCGAGTTGGCTCCCACACACCCAGTGCGCACTGCAGTCTTCTTAAGCAGGGGCTGTATTCACAAAGCTGAATGTGTAATTGGGCCACTAGCTACCCAAGAATCCCACTGTAGTCTAGTGGTTTGGATACTTACCAAGCATGTGGCTGAGACTGATTCAGCTCCCCCTTTTGTTTGCTTAGGAGGGACTTAAAGAGCTGTCTCCCTCTTCTCAGGTGAATGACTTAAGCCCTGGATTGAGAGCAATTCTGATGTGGGAGTTCCCTCAGTCTTTCCTCTTGAAGCTGGTCCACTGTCACTAAATAGTAACTGGGTTAGAGCAATTAAGGAAATCACTTTGTGATTTGGGTACTTCCCCTAGAATAGGTAAATTGCTGGTTCAAATCTCTTTTCTGCTGGTAGAGATGGGACTCGAACCTTGCTCTCTTATCTCTCAAGGGAATGACCCAAGTACAGACTAGGAAGCTATGACAGGTTCAGTCACAGAGACCACCTTGGGACTGTCACCTGATGTGCTGAGACTACCTCTGAGCCTGTTTTCACTGCCAGTTTGGGCCTCCAGAACCCTGTCTTCTCAAGTCAGATATGTTAATCTGCTGCAAGACAGACCTAGGGTCTGATGCATGCCCCCAAAGCTGCAGATTTAACTGAAAACAGTTTAAGAAGTGCTCCTGTCTCCAGCACCCAGACACCCACCTCCCAATGGGATTCAAACCCCAAATGAATCTGTTTTACTCTGTATAAAGCTTATACAGGATAAATTCATAAATTGTTTGCCCTCTATAACACTGATAGAGAGATGTGCACAGCTGTTTGCTCCCCTAGGTATTACTTACTTAATCTGGGTTAATTAATAAGCAAAAGTGATTTTATTAAGTATAAAAAGTAGAATTTAAATGGTTCTGAGTAATAACAGACAGAACAAAGTAAGTTACCAAGCAAAATAAAACAAAACACGCAAGTCTAAGCCTAATACATTCAGACACTGATTACAGATAAAATCTCACCCTCTGAGATGCTCCAGTAAGGTTCTTTCACAGACTGAGCTCCTGACTAGTCTGGGCCCGGTACAGTTCTTGTTAGCTCCAGCCCAGGTGGTAACTAGGGCATTTCTCATGACTGGCATCTCCTTTGTTCTGTTCCACCCCCACCCCCGTTATATAGCTTTGGCATGCGGCGGGACTCTTTTGTCTCTCTGGGTCCCCACCCCTCCTTCTAAATGGAAAAGCACCAGGTTTAAGATGGATTCCAGTATCAGGTGACATGGTCACATGTCCTGTGAGACCCCCCAAACCTTCACTCTTCCTGGCCTGACTCATAGGAAGGCTTGCCAGTAAATAGAGCCTTTTACTCCCAGTTGGCATAGTTGATGGGAGCCATCAAGATTCCATAACCACCATTAATGGCCCACACGTTGCATAATAACAACAGGACCTCAGAGTTATATTTCTAGTTTCAGATACAAGAATGTTAGATTTATACAAATAGGATGACCACACTCAGTAGATTCTAAGCTTTGTAATGATACCTTACAAGAGACCTTTTGCATGACACATATTCCAGTTACATTATATTCACGCTCATTAGCATATTTTCATAAAATCATATGGAGTACAACATCACAGAGGCACTTTGACATTGGAGCGCCCTCAGTCTTTTCTGTTGAAGTTGTTCCACTTTAACTACATGTTAACTGGGACAAAGCCTACCTCCAAGTCCCTCTGTGGTATCAGGCTTATAGGACTCCTCTGGGGTGTGAGTGACCCTGATTCAAATTCCCCATCTGCCAGTGTAGAAGGGAGCTGGTGCTTGAGTTATAAGGGCTTGTCACTGAAGTGTAGACTATTTGGAGTGAGTTTTGCTGTCTTAATTCACTAGTAATTGGGCTCACACGAAAGCCCTCACTCATTCTTTTGTCCCCCCAGTGCCTAGGCTATGCCCCCCAGGCTGTAGGATACCTCAGGTCACCCCCCCAGCCCCCTTCGCTGACCTGGGTATGAATTGAGCACACTCATGGAGAGCCAGAGGTGAGCAATCCCTGTCCAAATCCCCTCTCTGGCCCAAGAAGACAATGGCTGCTTGAGAAAAAGAGATGGTTTGGCCGAGGATGTCCCAGCCCAAAAGGTAGTCATCAGAAATCTCTATATAAACCACCATTGAACAATGCAGACTGGTTATGTGAACAAGGATCTCCAAGAACCCAACCGTGTACCCTAACCACCAGAATACAGCATGATTCTGACTCAACTTAGCCAAAAGAATATTTGTCAGGTGGAACAGCTTCAAGTGGGAGCCCCTCCATGCTATGCACTAAACATAAAGGCCTACATTTGGGCTGCAGAAGAGCACTCTTTACACTGCTTGCCAGAATGCCAAAGGGGGGTGGGGGGAAATGCAAACCAGCCTTGCCCACATACCAGGCTTTAAGCTCAACCACACAGCTGTAGAAGGAGCCAGGCCTGCATTTGGTACAAAACACAGTTAACTTAAGTGGAACAGTGTCAAGGAACCTCTGCAGCACTATAGGCCAAAGACCAGGATACACTCTAGTGCCTCAGGACAGCCCTTTCCAAACCACAGACCAAGAGGAGTTGAACTAGCAACTCCTACACATCCAGCCAGAGGCAGATTAGGGGTTTGTGGGGCCCTGGGCCCCTCCCCACTCTGTCCATCTGCCTGCGCTCCTGCTGGGGAAATGGGGTTGGGATGCAGGATCTTGCCCCCACCAGCATCTCCCACCCAGCACTCCTGCCGGGCAGCTGGCTTATAGTGCAGGGATTTGCCTAGCTCAGCCATCTCACCTGACACTTCTAGGAAGCGGGTTTGGGGCACGGGGGCTTCTCGGAAGGAGTGCTGGGTGGGTGGGTGGAGCACGGTAAGCCCCTGTGCCCTGACCCCAGTAGGAGCACGGGGTGGGTGGAGCAGGTCCGAACACCAGGCTGCCCATTTTTCTGCCTCCCCCCGCCCCCAATTGGCCAGAGCCTCTGGGCACGGGCCCAGGGGCCAGGGTCAGCTTTTGGCCAATTCAACCAATTCCCCTGAATGAGGCCCCACCTCCTAAGAGGGCCCCGCGCCCAAGCCCCAGTACGGCGTATTGGCAAGAGCCGGTGCACTGTACCAGGGTGGCCCGGCTTCCCCAGGGGGCAATTTAAAGGGTCTGGGGCTCCCAGCAGGGACTGGAGCCCCAGGCCCTTTAAATTGCCACCTGAGCCCCTCCGCTTTCCCAGGGCTCCCTCTGCTATTTACAGGGCCGGGCGGTGGAAGCAGGGGAGCCCTGAGGCCTTTAAATAGCCTCCCCACCCCAAGCCCCAGGCTGCTGCTGCTATCCCGATGGGGGAGGGAGGAGGAGGAGGCACTCACCATACAGGATGTGCTGTACCCCCTGTACCTGCACCCCCCCGCCTATGCCAGCCCCGCACCCCCTGTCCTGCCTGCAGCCAGCCCTGCACCCCCTGCCCACAGCCAGCCCTGTCTCCAGCCAGCCCTGCACCCCCTGCCCTGTCCGCACCAGCCCCTGTATCCAGCCAGCCCTGTACCCTCTGCCCTTCCCACACCAGCCTTGCCCACATCAGCCCTGCACCCCCTGCCCTGTCTCCAGCCAACCCCTGCTGCACCCCCCTGCCTGAAGCCAGCCAGTCCCACACTCCTCTGTCTCCAGCCCTGCCAACCCATGCCACACCCTCCTGTGACCCTGCTCGAAGCCAGCCAGCCCACCACACACACCCCCCATCTCCAGCCAGCCCCGCACCCTTTGCCCTGCATGCAGCCAGACCCTACCTCCAGTCAGCCCCTGCCCTGCCGCCAGCCAGCCCCATGTCCACTGGTGCTCTGCAGTTCCCAGGGCAGTAACCCTGCACACCTGCTTCAATGAGGAGGCAGAGAGCAGCTGGGACCCACATATGTACACACCCTAGGGTGATCAGACAGCAAGTGTGAAAAATTGGAACAGAGGGTGCGGGGGGGTAATAGGATCCTATATAAGAAAAAGATCCAAAAATCAGGACTAGCCCTATAAAATGGGGACTTCTGGTCACCCTAGCACACCCCCAGGGAGTGGTAGGGACCCACACATGTGAAATGGAGCTCATTTCTAGTTCAGGCCCATCTTTTTAAACAAGAACTTTAGATAGGGTTAACATACATCTGTATTTTCCTGGACATGTCAGGCTTTTTGGTTCTTAAATCTCCATCCGGACGTATGGTAACCCTATTGGTACAAAAAATACATACTGTGGCACAACCATTAAATCAGAACTTTTTATAGGGAACCGGTTGTTGAGAAATGAAAGACTTTTTTTTACGTCATCCCTACTGAGGGCCTCACCCAAAATGTTTGAATTGGGCCCCCCACTTGCTAAAGCCAGCCCTGCCAGTGGCTAAGCCACCATTTCACCAGCATTGGAGCTTAACCAACAGCAAGTAGAGGGAGTCGGTCCGGAGAAGGGAGTGGAAGCTGTGGTCCGCAGTAGAGCGGGGTGGTCCGTGGTTGGCTGCGGCTGGGCCAGAGCAGGGGGCACATCAGAGATGGCTGGTGTTCCCACCCTACATGGGGGACTGAACCGGACCCCTCTGCATCCCTCGAGCATTCCTCTGTGCCCCTCTATGGCAGTGCACCCCCCACAGTTTGAGGACCACTGCCCTATGCTGTAGTAAGAGCAGCCTAGGGAGCCTGGGCAGCTGTAGGGAGTCCCAAGCCCGGCGCCTGCCCTGGGGGCAGTGTGCCTGAGAGCAGCCCATGTTAAGGTGACCAGAAAGCAAGTGTGAAAAATTGGGATGGGGTGGGGGTGGGGTTAATAGGAGCCCATATTAAAAAAAGGGCCCCAAATATCAGGACTGTCCCTGTAAAATTGGGACATCTGAGGTGCACCACCTAGGGCAGGTGGAAGACTCCCTGTGCAACTCTTAACATGGCCCAGCTTCTGGCCAGGTCAGGGGGCTCAGCTTTGGGGGACAGGGCGGTGCTGGGAGCGGGGCCCTGTGGCAGGGAGGATGTCAGGGACCCCAAATGTTCTTTGTGCTCAGGGCCCCAATAAATCTTAATCTACCGCTGCCCTGACTTGCTTGCCTGCCAGGGTAAGCCACATGGCTTCACTGTCTCCTTAGACTGCACCTCTGGGCCCGCATGATGCCTGCCTCCCACCTGGAGCTCTGTTCAGTGAGTCTGCTTGAGACAGAGCCCTGACGGAGTCGTGAATGCTCTTCAGGGAATACTGTGCCTCACCAATTATTTGCATTGACACTCCCACAGCATTGTGCAGTCAACTTTATTGGTCAACTGACCTACCACCTAGGAAGTCCTGATGGCAGTACAGAGAACTGAATGTTAAAGCACAACCCAGCCTGGTTAACCCAGAGCCCAGCCAAGCTGTAGTCAACCCCTTGATTCAAGCTCTGTCTTCCTTCATTTTACTTGCCATTCTTTCTTCTCAAGCTGGGGAGATGATGTTCAGGCTCCTTAAGGCCCAATGGGGCAGTACCTGTCCCTCTGTGTCGTTGGTTGCTTTGTGTCAATGTGTAGCCATTGGCGTAGCCATGGTCTTCTGAGGCTCCATTTATGGTGGGGTGGGTAGTCCCAGACAGCTAGGTGTCATTCACACTTAGGTATTAGCCTGCCCCGAGGGCAACAGGCCTTTTCCACTCACCAAGTAACAATGGAGCCTAAAAGGGAAACTGAGGCATATATAGTCTTGATAAACATAGTACAAAATAGTCTGACTTTGCCACAAAAGTGTACACAGGAGCCCTCTTCCCAACAATCTCACATGAAATAGAGTTATCAAACCACCATCTAGAGCCTTAAGAAATGCATTGGGGAAACTGAGGCACACAGACAGTATTCAGTTGAAGGGTGTAAAATAATCAAATATTATGCTAAATACAATGACACTCCAAACACCTTCAGTTGGCACCTTGCAGGAGAGTGGCCCAGGCCATCAGTTGCACCTGAGGACTCTCTAGCTGTGGAACCCACTGTGTGGTAGAAAGTGGATTAATTTATTCCCTCCTCTCCCCTGAGCCTGATCAGAAGGGATTTGAACAGGGGGAGTCTGCATTTTCTCAAGTGAGTACCCCCAGTCACTGACCTATGGGATAGGCTGATGTGGGTTGCTGTTTGCAGTGTCTTGAGCCCATGCCATTTTCATTAAATAGTAATTGGCCCTATGGTTAGCCAAGAATCCCTCTGTGGTCCAACTGTTTGGGTGCCCACACAGCATGTGCGTGAGGCTGGTTCACCTGTCCTGTCAGATTGCTGCGGAAGGACTTTAAGAGCATCTCCCTCTTCTTGAGCGAATGTCCTACCTGATCGACTAGGTGTTCTGATGTGGGGCACTCTCAGTCTTTCCTATTAAAGCTGGTCCACTATCACTAAATAATTGGGCCACTGCCAACCTGCAAATCTTTTGGTAGTGCAGTGGTTTGGGAGCTTGGTTTAAAAATTAGGGCTTTGTGGATTCAAATTCCCTTTCAGTTTGCTGACATGGGATTTGAACCTTACTCGCTTACCTCACAAATGAATGACCTAAACACTGGATTGGTCATGCTGCTGTGGGAATTCCCTCGGTCTTTTCTGTTGAAGTTGTTCCACTTTAACTACATGTTAACTGGGCCAAAGTTTACCTCTAAGGATACGTCTACAGTATGAAATTAATACAACATGGACACAGACATTCCTAGAAGCATGGCATGTAGTGATTGGGAGATCATGGTGGCATTGGGCCTGGTTCATGCCGTGGAATGCCGATTCTGGGCCTGGGAAACAAGCGCAGACTGGTGGGACCGCATAGTGGTGCAGGTCTGGGATGATTCCCAGTGGCTGCAAAACTTTCGTATCTGTAGGGCCACTTTCATGGAACTTTGTGACTTGCTGTCCCCTGCCCTGAAGCGCAACGACACCAAGATGAGAGCAGACCTCACAGTTGAGAAGCAAGTGGCCATAGCACTATGGAAGCTTGCAATGCCTGACTGCTACCGGGCAGTCGGGAATCAGTTTGGAGTGGGCAAATCTACTGTGGGGGCTACAGTGCGGCAAGTAGCCAACACAATCATTGACCAGCTGTCATCAAGGGTAGTGACTCTGAGAAATGTGCAAACCATTGTGGATGGCTTTAATGCACCAGGGTTCCCTAACTGCAGCGGGGCAATAGACAGAACGCATATACCTATCTTGGCCCCAGCACATCGGGGCGGCCAGTACATAAACCACAAGGGGTACTTTTCCATGGTGCTGCAAGCACTGGTGGATCACAAGGGATGTTTTACCAACATCAACGTGGGATAGCTGGGAAAGGTGCATGATGCTTGCATCTTCAGGAACTCTGATCTGGTTGAACAGCTGCAGGAAGGGACTTACTTCTCAGACCAGAAAATTACTGTTGGGGATGTTGAAATGCCTATAGTTATCCTCGGGGACCCAGCCTACCCCTTAATGCTATGGCTCATGAAGCCATACACAGGCAGTCTGGACAGTAGTAAGGCGCAGTTCAACTATAGGCTGAACAAGTGCAAAATGGTGGTAGAATGTGCTTTTGGACATTTGACAGCGCACTGGCGCAGCTTACTGACTCAGTTAGATCTCAGCACAACCATTATTCCAATTGTAATTGCTGCTTGTTGTGTGCTCCACAATCTCTGTGAGAGTAAGGGGGAGACATTTATGGTGGGGTGGGAGGTTGAGGCAACTCGCCTGGCGGCCAATTTCGCACAGCCAGACAACAGGGCGATTAGAATAGCGCAGCAGGGCGCGCTGTACATCAGGGAAGCTTTGAAAGCCAGTTCCATGACTGGCCAGGGTATGGTGTGACAGTTGTGTTTGTTTCTCTTGAAGTTACCCGCCCCCTATATATATGAAAGGAAATAAAGTCTAAATTGTTTTAAAACTGTTTTATATTATTTGTTGCACAACACATTGAAGAAATCGGAAGGCAGACTGGGGGAGGGGGTGGGTTAAGGGGGTGGAGGAGGAGGGAAGGACAAGTCAAGAAACCAAATCAAACGTTTGCATATGCCAGCTTTCTGCTGCTTGGGTGATCCTCTGGGGTTGTGTGTGTGGGTCCCCATAGCCGCCCCTCCTCGTGTTCTTGGGCGTCTGGGTGAGGAGGCTATGGAACTTGGCACGGAGGGAGGGTGGTTATACAGGGGTTGCAGCGGCAGTCTGTGGTCTTGCTGCCTTTCCCGCATTAGATCCACCATACAGCGGAGCATGTCAGTTTCCTCCCCCATGAGCTTGACCATAGCGTCCTGCCCTGTCATCACGCACGTCCCTCCTCTCTTCATGTTCCTGTAATGCTTTACGGGACTCCACAATTGTTTGCCTCCACGCATTCAGCTGGGCCCTACCAGTGCGGGAGGACTGCATGAGCTCTGAGAACATGTCTTCCCGAGTTTGTTTTTTCCACCTTCTAATCTGGACCAGCCTCTGGGATGGAGTAGATAAGGGCCACGTTGAAACATTTGCACCTGCGGGAGGAGAAAAAGGGAGGGTAGTATTTTAAAATATACATTTCAGAGAACAAAGGGGAAACTTTGGTATGAGTAAGCCATCACACACAGCTGAGCAACAGAATTCAGCTTGCAGGCAGCCTAGGGGCACGTGGGGTACTGCTTCTTCTACATTCATTTCAATGTTTTCAAACTACTAGGACCCCTTTGCCATAGCAAGCAATGCCTGGTGGGTTTGCCATAAAGGAGGGCCTGCGGGATCTCTGGGCTGATCACTTCACAGAACCCCCAACGTACCCCCCTTCCCCCCATCACCTGCACCCACCGCGTGTGTCTCAGAAGGGATGAGCCCTTTAAACTATATACGAAGAGCCCAGCGTGGCTGGGTTTCCCCCTCGCTTCCCCACCGTGTGGCTCCAATCAGGCTATTGGGGGGAGGCTATTGGCTGCACATTAAGCATAGTTCCTCGCTAGGCGGGGAAATGGATTCCCCACTTGCCGCCTGTGCGCTGTCCACCTCTTCGTCCTCCAATGACTCTTCCTCCGCGCTCCGTGCAACTCCCCCCTTGCAGGTATCCACGGATAGTGGTGGGGTAGTAGTGGCGTCACCCCTCCATAATTGCATGGAGCTCACGGTAGAAGCGGAATGTATGGGGCTGTGACCCAGAGCGCCTGTTTGCCTCCCTGGCTTTTTGGTATGCTTGCCTGAGGTCCTTGATTTTTGTACAACACTGCTCTGTGTCCCTGGAGTAGCCTCTTTCCCTCATGGCCCTGAAGACTTTAGCGTACGTATCTGCGTTCCTTTTTTTGGAATGTAGTTCTGCCATAACAGGCTCATCTCCCCAACATGCAATGAGATCCAGTACCGCCCGTTCGGACCATGCTGGAGCTCGTCTGCGAATCCGGGACTGTGTGATCTCTTGTGATGGTGGACTCTGCATGGTCCCCTGTGATGGTGGACTGTGCTGACAGTCACCTGTGCTGATGGCGACCAAACAGGAAGTGAAATTCAAAAGTTCCTGGGGATTTTCCTGCCCACCTGGCTAGTGCATCGGAGTTGAGAGTGTCTTCCAGAGCGGTCACAAGGGAGCATTATGGGATAGCTCCCGGAGGCCAATAATGTTGAATTGCATCCACAACACCTTTAACCCAGGATTGCGATCTCGATTTAAGCGTGACTCCACTTGTCGAGGTGGATTACAGAAATCGATTTAAAGATCCCTTTAAATTGAAAAAGCTGGTTTGGTCATGTAGACGGAATCATTTTTTTTCTGAATTAACTCAGCTAATTCTGAAATAACAGAATAGTGTAGACCAGGCCTAAGTCCCTTTATGGTATGAGGTTTATGGGATGCCCCTGGGGTGTGAGTGACCCTGGTTCAAATCCCATTTCTCTGCCACAGTAGAGGGGATCTGAGGTATAGGAGTTTGTTACTGAACTATGGGCTATCTGGAGTGAGTCTTGCTTTTTTAATTAACTAGTAATTTGCGGTGGTGGTGGGGCACAGAAAAGACCCCAATCACTCTTTTGTTCCCACACCCCCCTAGTGTGTAGGATACACATCGAGGTTGTGGGAGACCCCAGGTCACCCCCCCTTCTCTGGAAGGGGTGAGAACTGGGAGTGCCCATGGAGAATGGGCAATCCCTGTCCACATCCTCTCCCAGTCCAAAGAAGACAATGGCCTCCAGTGAGAGGAGGTTTGGACAAGGATGTCCCACTCCAAAAGGTAATCATCCAGGAGGTGGGAAATCCTGTGCAAACTGCTGCTGAATGAGCAGACTGGGGATTTGTACCAGACTCTCCAACAACCCAAGCAAGTACCCTAGTACCCAAGTACTCATCCTACCCATCAGAATACTGAATGATTTTGACTCTTGACCTGGCAGAAAGAATATTTAAATGAGGCAGAACAACGTCAAGAGGCAAGACAGTGGGAGCCCTTCAGCTCTATGCACCAAATGCAAGCACCCACAGCCGTGATGCAGAAGAGCCCTCTTGAAACTGCTTCTCAGCCATTCAAGGGGGGATTTGAACCAGCCTCTCCGCTAGCCACTCACCCATCACCCCAGGCACCTGCTGCCGCCCCGGGCTCCCCATCTATCACTCCTGCCTGTGCTGCCTTCCTGGGCTCCCCACCTTCAGCTCCTGCTGCCTTCCCCCCACCCCATTGCCCCGAGCTCCCTTCCGCACACTTGCCGCTTGATCCTGGCTGCTGTGGCTGCTGGCCAGGAGCCCACAGATGCCAGGGCTATGAACTACCAAGCCTAGAGGTTCCATGGCTCAGTTCCAGTGAGCCTCAGCACAACTTAAGCACTGACAGCACCTCTGACCGTCACACCCTGGGAGGTTGTCCACATTGCCCACCCATAAGACCCGCTCCGTCTACTGCCCTCCCCAAAATGAGGAAGTAATAAAAATGCACTTAATGCTTACATGCTGATGCATATATTACAAAGTAATAAGCAATATTCACAGGATTGATACTGATAGGTTTTTCCTGAGGAATGATATTATTGACTTTTTGGAGGTGAAGGATATATGGCTTGTTGCACCTGCTTTTTCTGCTACTTCAGCTTCTGATTATCCCACAGCGGTATCTTACAAGTGGAATTTAACCTTTTGACTCTCATGTCTTCACGCTCATGTGTGAGAGAAGGGTTCCTTAAAACATATGTAAAACTGTAAAGGTGAAGAGTTGGTGACTAGTTTAATTAAAAATGAAATGCGAAACCCACTGACTTTGTTTTCCATGGAAAATATTTTGCACAGATGTCTTACTTCTGAGTACATAGCTCATGTCAAAAAATCTCTGAAGCAAAATAACTATAGCCTTAAATAACCGTCTCCTGGAATGCAATCAGCTGCAAATCTCTACTAATCTTTCTCAGTCAAGACTGCATAGTTAATGATACTTAGTGAGAGCTAGGCTTCCACAATGATTGCATTGATCTACAGTTTCTCCTTCTTTGCCCCATAATTGATATAAGCCTATCCTGTACAGGAAAATGGAATGAACAATTAACCAGCTTTCCATATTTGTCATCCTTATTTAAAAACAAACAATCGTTTGTATAGCTTATCTTGTGTGTGGGGGGAAATAATTTTTAAATTATTACAAGAAACATGTTAATTTGTTCATTGAGCATAATAAATACTAGTATGTATTTAATAAAAATTGCCCCAATTATGTTTAAGGAAATGATTTTCTAATTTTACAAGATAAAAATCTCTATTTTTATCATGTTTCTAACAATCAGGACATCATCTGACCCAAAGGATGATGTTGTCCAGTTAAATAATTTGGATTCACAAACACCAAGGTTATAAACTCTTGAGCAATGACTCCAGTCCCGTCACAACAGTATACCTCCCTTTTTCTAGTGTGGTTTTTAAATATTTCAAGCAATGTGGTTCTAACTCTTTCCTTTGGAGACTATTCTACTATCAAAAAGAACTCATTAGTTGAAAGATTTTTCTCATATTGAGCTTGTTTCCTGTTTTGTTTTGATTTTTTCCCCATCTAATTATACCCCATTGTTACCATTGCTGCTGAGATTTCAAATTCAGTTGAACTACCTTGTAAATAGAGGAAGATAATCTGTTTCTTCTGGTTGGAATAGCTACATCAGTTTCAATCATATGATCCCAGGGCCTAGCTTTGTCCAGTTTAAATTATATACATATTTTAACCTAGCATCTAGATCACTGAAGTTTATAAAAATGTAGTTTATTTCTCAACATTTAGGCTGTTTATTTTTTCTTTATGCATTTCATTCAGCTCAGATACAGAAAACAAACTATAAATATAGAGCCAGATCTTTGGAAGATGCAAATTACTGTAGCCCCATTGAAGCAACTGATTTATAATCCGTTTCAGTTTTGACTCTCCTGTGCTACAACAATGTGACTATTTTCTATTTGCAACATTACAGGGAAAGACAAAGTCAGTTACAGAAAAAATCATGACAACTTTTCTATTCATGTTAAGTTTTGGAAAGTTTTTAAAAACAAATCCTAAATTTGGGATATGTATTATTGTCCTTTGGCAGTGTTCCTTCAACCAGAAAGTAGTATTTGCTTTCTTGTGCCCCTCTCCCATTTCATTCAATTTTTCCCCTTTTCTTCCTAATTTTTTTTGACAGGTTTTGTTTTTGTTTTTGTTTTTTTACTCTTCCTTGTCCTCACAATGAAGATCAAGCATGATCACATGGGCTCTACATGCAATCTCAGGAAAACAAATGGGAATAGCTTCATTTCATGTCTCTGTTAATTCATCAACTGAATTTACCATTCCTTTTGAAATCAATACACCGAGAGCAAGATTTTTTCTTGTTATCAAGTGAGGCTGTGCACAGATGGCAAGCTCACAAAAAGAGTTCATTTCCTGATCACCGAGCAAGAGGCAAAAAATGACTGGTTCCAAATACGTCTTAAAGAGAATTTGACCTTTTCATTCCTCCTCTCAACATAGCCTTAATTTTCCTGAGCAATGATCACTAAAACGAAAAGCTACAGCAGTAGAACTAAATACAGACATGGTTGTATGTCCATTCTTAATATATACACATTCCTTTATGTCATAGAATCAGAAAAGATCTAAATGGAAAAGATCTATTAGGTCATCTAGTCCATCCTCCTGTCAATATGTGCTTGTATCACATTATTCCCCAAATCCAAACATTCTCAATTTGCACACTTTTGCAAAATAAATTATCCCATTAATTAAATTTACTCATTTGCCATCACAAACAAAAGTTTACTAAATTGAATTTATCATGCACCTATCCCCCACCTCATCACTACTCTACCCAGGGCGGGCTCCAGCATTTTTGCCGCCCCAAGCGGAGGGGGTGGGAGAAGGGAAGGTGCGATCGGTGGCACTTCGGCGGCAGCTCTACCACGGTTGCTTCATTCTTCAGCGGCAGGTCCTTCCCATCTGCTTGCTGCGCTGGTGCCTGGAGCCAGCCCTGACTCTATCCACACTCATTTCCGCCTGGGACTTACTATAACATTCCACACCTGGGAGCAGCTTAAAATGGAGGCCATTAAAATAAAATATGCCAAAGAAATGTTCCCTCACTTTTCCCCAAAGTGGAACTGGCCTGGAATATGGGCAAGATGCAGTGCTGCCCCAGTGCCAGCTGATACTTCATGGAACCTCAGGAGTTGAAAAGGGAGGTCTGGGCCCCACTCTCCTTTATACTAAAGCCTCTTTATGCCACACAGTGCTTGAAGTGCTTTAAAGCCCCTGTACACTGCTTGAATGCTGTAAAAGGGCTTCAATTAGGGTTGCCAGGTCTCTGGTTTTCGACTGGAAAGCCCAGTCAAAAAGGGACCTTGGCAGCTCCAGTCAGCATCGCCAACTGCACCATTAAAAGTCCAGTTGACATTATTGCAGGGCTAAGGCAGGCTAGTTCCTATCTGTCCTGGTATTATGTTGCACCCCAGAAGTGGCCAGCAGGTCCAGTTGCTAGGCAGGGGGACCATGGGGCTCCTTGTGCTGCCCCCCCCACCCTGAGCATTGGCTCCGCACTCCGATTGGCCAAGGAACTATGGCCAATGGGAGCTGGGGGGCAGTGCCAGCGGGCAAGAGTGGTGCGCAGAGCCACCTGGTCCCCAACTGACCAGGAGCCACTTCTGGGGTGCAGCATGGAGTCAGAACAGGCAGGGAGCCTGCCTTAGCCCTGCTGTGCCACTGACCAGGAGCTGACCAAGGTAAGCCCACACCCACACCCAGAGCCCCAACCCCCTGCCCCAGTCTGGAGCCCCCTCCAAACCCAGAGCCCCATCCTGCACCCCAATCCCCTCATCCTCAACTCCACCCCCAAGTCTGCACTCCCAGCTGGAGCTCTCACCCCCCACACACCTCAACCCCTGGCACCAACCCATAGCCCCCTCCTTCATCCTTGGCCCCACCCTAGAGCCTGCACCCCCAGCCCAGAGCCTGCACCCCCAGCCCAGAGCTGAACCCTCCTGTACCCCAACCTCCGCCTCAACCTGCAGCTCTCTACCACACTCCGAATCCCTTGGCCCCCCAGCCTGGAGCCCCCCTCCTGCACCCCAAATACCTCATCCCCAGTCCCACCCCAGAACCCGCATCCCCAGCTGGAGCCCTCACCCCTTCCCACACTCCAACCCTCTGCCCTAGCCCAGTGAAAGTGAGTGAGGGTAGGGGAGAATGAGCCACTGAGGGAGGGGAAATGTAGTGAGCAGAGGGCGGGGCCTCAGGAAAGGGGTGTGGCAGGGGATTGTGCCTCTGAGAAGGGGTGGAGCTAGGATGTTCAGTTTTGTGTGGTTAGAAAGTTGGCAACCATAGCTTCAGGATAACTACTATTCAGCTGGAGATGCTTTCTCAAAAGTGTTCTTGGGATGGGTGAGGCCATCTGTTGCCAGCTCTAGAACAAGCAAGGAGCTGCTCTGGCTATATTGGATTTTTTTGGCCAATGTGGCCAGGCCCCATTCTTTTGGATATGTTTCATGGATTGAAACCTCTACAGGACAGGGACTATATTTTTGTACACTGCCTACCTCATTTTCAGGGCTGAATAAGTAACTTTGCCTTTGTGATGGCTTCCACTTTGGTGTTTTCCCTTTCAGAAATAACTCTTGTACTCTTTGTAGTTCTGCCCCTTTAAATTCTGTTTCAGTGTTCTTTGTCTTTCACTTTTGACCAAGGATTCAGTTGTTCTAATATGTGGTACTTCTTCACATGCATAGAATGTACATAAGCTTTGGGATGAGTCATTGCAACACAGTGGAGAGGTTTAAAAGGCTTTTCAGTTCTCTATTTTTTCTTTTTCAACACTTTCCTTGCTAAAGGGTCAAATATTTGTCAGGCAACATGCTGATCCTATGTAGTATTCATTTTGAACATTAACATGCTCAACTTTCATTACACATCCCGCATGCTGTGCTAATTGCATTAATAAACATTTGTACACAGCAGTTTTTGTTACTTGTACCTACACAGGTTGAACTTGTATTAATGTGTTAAAGTCTATCACTCATCCAGAGTATTATGGCCCAATTTTTAAAGGTAAGTAATGATTTCCAATCCCCTGTGGGTTCGGGGACAGAATAGGTGCACTGCTCCTCCTGCATGTTGTAAGAGGTGACTAAAAGGGGGCTGCCTGGAGAGGGATGGGCTCCACCAGGTTAGAAAGCTGCCCAAGACACACCATATGATGAGCAAATCAACCATGTCCATACCAGATTGGTCGCAGCCTGGGTTAATAGTGACCATGCCAACCGTTTCCCACCAGGGCCGATGTGACAATATACTACTGGTTGTCAAAGTCAGACTCAGGACTCACAGTTTGTCAGACCACTCTGTTTATTAGCACAGTGCTTGCTAATGACACCCAGATAATGTGAGCACCATGCAAGACCCACCCTACCTCAATTTATACAGATAAAAAGGGAGCAAACTTGACAAGATAACAAAGGGAGGAGAACTGACAAGTTCACCGGAGGCTAGAGATACATAGTTAATTTCCTTGCTAACTTTTACCAATCTCCGTCTAATGTTTCATCGTTAGCTTAAGTGGACTCATTGTTTATGTCTTAATGTTCCTTTTCCTGACACTTGTATTTTAACATTTCAGCTCTTTTGCTTAAAGGTATATACAGCATTTCTTTAATCCTTTCTATTTTGACAATATAATTCATTCTACTTTCACATGGTGTAACCCCAACAAAGAGGATCCGTGGAAGAGATAACATCACCATAGCCACATGGAATGTAGGGACATTGAGACAAATAGGGAGGTTGAAAGAATTCATGTACAAAATGGAACAATACACTTGGCACCTCCTAGGAATCTCTGACGTCAGATGGAAGAACTTTGGAGAGGCACTAACGGAAAAAGGCCATATACTCTATTACAGTGGAGAGGACAAACATGTCAACGGTGTAGGATTTCTTGTGCTTAAAAATCTCAAGACTTCAGTATTAGGATGCCACCCAATATCCAGCAGGTTTATTTCCATCCATCTAAAAGCTGTACCGTTCATTATCACGGTGGTACAAGTCTATGCCCTTACAACAGACTATGATGATGAGCAAATTGAAGATTTTTACAATCAGCTTCAAGACATCGATAAGGTACATAAGAAAGATATCCTGACTGTACAGGGAGATTGGAATACTAAAGTGGGTACTCACACAGGCAGATTGGCAAGATTATTGTGATCCTTTCTGTAATGCAGTAAAGAATGAGAGAGGACTGAGACTTTTGGACTTTGCCAGCTATAACCATCTGGTTCTTGCAAACACATTAGGAGCACATAAAGCATCCAGATGAGCAATGTGGCATGCACCTGATGGTTTACATCACAGTCAGATTGACTACATCATGGTGCAAAACTGATTTCATTCTGGGATCAACAAAGCTAAAAACAAGGAGCTTCCCCGGTGCTGATATTGGAAGTGATCATGACCTTGTGATGCTAAATTTTTGCCTGCGGCTAAAGAAAATTGCCAGGCTAAAGTCCACCAGAAACAAGTTTGACTTAGAAAGACTTAGGCTACGTCTATACTACCCGCCTGGGTCGGCGGGTAGCGTTCGACTTCTCGGAGTTCGATATATCGCGTCTCATCTAGATGTGATATATCGAACTCCGAATGCGCTCCTGTCGACTCTGGAACTCCACCACTGCGAACAGCGGTGGCGGAGTCGACGGGGGAGCCGCGGACTTCGATCCTGCGGCGTCTGGACGGGTGAGTAGTTCGAACTAAGGTAGTTCGAGTTCAGCTACGCTATTCACGTAGCTGAACTTGCATACCTTAGTTCAACCACCCCCCCCCAGTGTAGACCAGGCCTTAGAGACCAAAGCATTGCAGAGTCATTCCAAGCAATGATTGGTGGAAAATTTGCTCCGCTGCTTGCTCTAGAGGAAGATATAGAAACAATGACCAACAATTTCGACACTGTAATGAATGAGGTGGCAATGGACATTCTTGGGAAACACCATAAGAAGAGACAGTCCTGTGGCACCTTATAGACTAACAGACACACTGGAGCATAAACTTTCATGGGTGAATACCTACTTCGTCAGACGTCACCCATGAAAATTTATGCTCCAATACGTCTGTTAGTCTATAAGGTGCCACATGACTCTGTCGCTTTTTACAGATCCAGATTAACACGGATATCCCCCTGATACCTGACACCATAAGAAGACAAAACCATGGGTCACAAATGAAATACTACAAATGTGTGACATTGGAAGAGAACTCAAGAGAGATAAGAACAGCACTAAGGGTGCTGATAAATACAGAGTGATTGGCAGAAAGATCAAGAAAGGAATTAAGGTGGCCAAGGAGATATGGATCGAAAAACAATGCTCTAAAATTGAAGAGAGTCAATAATAAAAATACCAAATGAGCCTTCCAGATTATAAAAGATCTGATGAAGGAAAGATGGACCAAAGCTAACGCAATTCAAGACAAAGAAGGGAACAGTCTTACAGAAGAAAAGGACATCATGAATAGGTGGACAAATAACTGCTCTAATTTATACAACCACCAGAGAAATGGAGATCCTACTTTCCTAGACAGCCCAGATTCCATAGAGGAGGATGACTTTCCAATACTACGTGAAGAAGTGAAGACAGCTGTGAAATCACTGAAGAACAGAAAGGCTACAGGCATTTACAACATCCCAGCCAAACTGATGAAATTTGGAGGAGAAATAGTAATAGATGTACTCACCAAGATCTGCAACAAGTTCTGGCAGACCGGTGAGTGGCGCTCCATATGGACACAGTCACTAATCATCACTCTGCCAAAAAAAGGCAACCTGCAATTGTGTCAAAATTACTGGACCATAAGCGTAATGAGCCATCCAAGCAAAGTGATGTTGAAAGTCATATTGAACAGACTGAAGCCACAAGCGGAGAATATCATTACTGAAGAACAGGCTGGCTTTCATGCTGGAAGCAGTATCACAGAACAGATTTTCAGTCTTCGTGTTCTATGTGAGAAGTACTTACAACACTCGCAGGACATCTACCAAGTCTTTGTTGACTTCAAGAAGGCTTTCACAGAGTATGGCATGAAGCAATCTGGGCAACCATTAAGATGTACAATGTTGGTCATAAGCTTATTCTTATCATTATACAACTGTATGCCAAGGCTAGCAGTGCAGTTCTCGTCAGTGGCACAATAGGAGAGTAGTTTTGCACTATTGTTGGAGTCTAGCAAGGCTGCCTTCTTTTGCCCTCACTGTTCAACATCTACTTGGAGTGCATAATGACTGATGCCTTAGAAGATCACATATGCACAGTCAGCATGGGTGGGGGGAAACGATCTCAAATCTTCAGTTTGCTGATGACATTGACAGCCTGACAGGTAGCAAAGATGAACTTGCCAACCTTGTGAAATGATTGGATGAAACCTCCGTAAAATATGGCATGGAAATCAGTGCAGAGAAAACCAAGCTGATGACAAACAAACATGACGGGATCAGCTCACATATCACTGTCAATGGACAAGAGCTGGAGACAGTGAAACAGTTCAAGTATTTGGGGGCAATCATCACTGATGAAGGATCAAAGGCAGAAATTCTGGCAAGACCTGTGCAACCAACAGCAACAGTGGCAAAGCTAAAGCCAATTTGTAGGAATAAGAACATCTCCCTGGAATTCAAACTGAAACTGCTGCACGCAATGGCCATCTCCATTTTTCTGTATGCATGTGAGACAGATCCTTACGGCAGAACTTGAATGGAAAATACAGATAGTAGAGATGAGATACTTCCATAAAATCCTGGGCATCTCCTACTTTGACCACATCACTAATGAAGAAGTCTGCAACATCATCACCCAATGCGCTGGGTCGTATGAAAATCTCCCGATGACTGTGAAGAAGTGCAAGTTGAAGTGGTACAGCCATGTAACAAGATCATCTGACCTATCCAAGATCATCCTCCAAGGGACAGTACAGGAGAAGAGAAGAAGAGGTAAACAGAAGTAGAGATGGATTGAAACATAAAAGAGTGGACAGGAATGGACTTTGCGGCGACTCAAGCACTGACACACAATCGTCAGGGGTGGAGACAGTTAGTTGATTGCTCATCAATGATGGTGCCCCAATGACCAATGCTGTTATGGGAGTGATGAAGATGATGATGAATGATTTCCAAGTTAGAAATAGTTATTATCCTGAGGGGTGTTGAGCTTTGACACTAGTTTTATCATTCTTAAAAAATAAGTATATAGATTGTCCTTTTACCAGCTCCTCCAGTGAGCCTCAGCACAAGTCTTCTAATCAGCTGATAGGTCTGACAGTGGGAGGAACTGCACTGTAATCCAATGTGTGCTTGATGCAATTGCTATTGTTGTTTCCATATAGCACAATTATAATATCATAGAGATACCTTAGCAGCTACACAATCTTGACTTTCAGTTTTACACTTAACATGGAAATTCCATTCACAAACAGGAACCATTTAAATGAAAGAACAAACCTGAATTTACCACACAGTACTTCTACTACATTCAGCAATAGTTTTCTCTCTCTAAGGAACTCAAAATAAATGCATTTTAAAATTACACTTGGATGCTAACATTTTTCAGATACTTATAACTTAAATACATAAACCCTCCATACAAATACATAAACCCTACATTCAAATCCCCCAGATGTCAGTCTTTAGTAAAGATCTGACATACAGTGCTTTTCAGAAAAAAAGAATTAATAGAAACTAACAGTTATTTTCACAGTTCATTATAATTCTCTCTAGATTCACCATGGAGGATGATACAGAATGAGTGACTGCTGTAAGTTTCCATACCCAGAAGGAAGGGTCTGGAGCAGAAGAGAGTTGGAGCTCATTAGGGAGGCTCAGTAGGGCCACATGGCACAGAGACAACCAGATAGAGTGTTGAGTTGCAGCTCATTGCTGTAAGAGGAGAAATGAGGGAAAACTAACCACTTAAATGTTTTTTCTCAGCTGATGGACCTTGGCAGAGGACATTCCTGGTGCCAGAAACCAGATGAGGTGTGCTACAGTAGGATACTCCTCCAACAGATTCTCTAGGAGAACCTCAGGTGCCAGTCCTCCCAGAGACCTGTCGGAACAGATAGACAACTGCTCATGAATGGGCAGGCCTGTGTCTGGCTACAAAAGAGCTTTGCTGCAGCACGCCTGCTATGATTGATCGGTAGGAGTCTTCTCATCCTGCTGAGTCATAGGATTTGGACAAGTCATGTCCACTCTTTCTAAATTGTTAGGGTATGCTAGAAATGAGTAAAAAAAGTAGAGCCATAAATCTGATCCCTTTGGGAAAGAGGCCAGTTTTCATTCCAGTCTCTGAGAGGCTGAAAAACCCCCAGAACCACTCCTGAGATTTCAGGGTAGTCACATCTGAATCAGAACTCTAGAGCTCTGAGGGCACAGTGCAAGGCAAGTGGGGATGTAAATCTACAATGTTCCAGCATGCTGTGCACTAGACGTCCATGAGGATGCTGCTGCTGCTGCAGCAGCACACTAGAAGCTCTCTAGCGTGTATTGATGTACCGTGTTTTGAAACAACACTACATCAATGCACCCTAGGGAACTTTTAGTGTGCAGCAGCAGGGTCCACCTGGACAGTTAAGAGTACATGTCAGCTTGCCATGCAATAAGTATTTGTATAGATGTGCCCGGATTTGACCTAAAATGTCAACCCTTGTCTAAATGTACTCCAGATCCAAATACCAATTCCTAGGCCTATCTCTAGTTAATATGGAATTAAAAATACTTTGCACTTCCACACCAAGTTCTAGCAGAGGAACTTAAAGCGTTTTATAGACATCAGTGAATTGGCTGTTTCTACCCCAATTGCCAGAGCTGTCCCAGTTTCTAATGGGAGGAATGTATATGTCACAAGTTCTCCTGGGTAGACCCCCGCTCTTACTCCTACTTCCCCACCCTAACTACTCTATTGTTATTGAAGGGCAGTCTCCCCCCTTGGCTGGGTGGGTAGGTAGGTGGTTTTGTTTCTCACCTAAGCTTCATCAGATCCTTTTTGGGGCAAGGTGGGGGGAGAAATGGGAAGCACATTAGTGGCCCCCCTTGTCTTAGGACTGCTGCAGTCTTTTCTGGCTGCCATTATTTCTTCATCAGCCCCCACCCTCTGTGATAATGTAGGAATCCACCTGAGCAGGGCTTTAAACTGCAATCAGGGAGAAGAGGGAGAAGCCACTTAAGGGCACTTTCATGTAAAAAACAAAAAAAAAAAAAAAGAAAAATCCATTTTTTTTAAAAAGGCCATTTACTCACCATCATTTTTATTAAAAGTGGTCAGTTAAAAAAAACAAGTGTAGTCACACTTTAAAAGAGATTCTTAAATCTACCATAGTTTGCTGTCTTTCCTTTATCTACTATTTGATCTGTCAGTCAGTCAGTACTGCTCTGATTGCCTATCAGGTCACACTCAGCTAAGCTGTAGCCAAATGTTGTATCAGACTTGTTCACCCAGTTAGTTAACTAGTCTGTCTGTTAGCTACACTATATGGTAACATTATTTTTTGAAATACATGTCTATTGCTTTTCTTATTCTCGTCTCACAGTTTGTAATCCAAATGGAATAAACACTTCCACAATATTTAGTTAAGGATACCCATAGTCACAGAATGATTTTTTTCAGTTGTATTAAATAGTCATTAACAGAGCCTTATGTTAGAACCCCCTTGTGCTAATGTATTTACTAATTAGTGTAGATTTAGTGAAAATGTTGTACAGGTATGTCTGTGTCAGTCTCCTCTGATTAGTGCTTTTCTCTGATGTGCTTCTCATATCACTAGTGTAGGCGGGCATATAAGTTAGAAGTCTCTTGAGTCTACTCTAACTTACATGTTTAATTTTTCTGGTAGATGTTCACTTTTTTATAATTAGAAGAAAATATGATTCAGTTGCTCCCTGACATATTCATCCATTTAGACTTTGTTCCCACCACTTTTCCAGCCTGTGGACCTATTTTAACAGACAAACTATCTGAAATGCAGGTGTCTTTGTGTCAGTCAGGAAGAGTATATGAAAATCAGTACATGCTGTATAGTAACAGCAAGGTAGGTTCATTATGGACCAATACAAGGAGGCAGTATATAAACCAAAATATTAATTATTCTTAATAAGAAGAAACCTCCATGTTGTTCCTTCCTCTGGGCTTTTCAGTATGTAGTGGTTTTTTTAGGTATGTTTTTTACTCTGATCATGAAAAGAGCTCTGGGTAGGGTTCTGTGAGCAGATCCTTAGACCCACGTGGCTCTCCACTGAAATCAGAGGTATTCCCATGCAGAGCAGTTTGCAGGATTGGGGCCTTAGATTATAAAGTCTTTGGAGCAGGGAATGTTTTCATTTTGTGTCAGATGCAGTGCTGAATATACTGATAGGATTTACCAAATAATGACATATATACCTAGTTCTCATAAAATATTACAAAAGCATTTCTTTTTGCATAGTGATATTAAAACATAAGCTTTACATGCTAAAATTTGTATTGACAATTTCAATTATTACTAGAGTTGAGGAAATAATCCCTGACCCCCTAAAATCATTTGACAAATTACACCTTTTTCTCCAGGAATAGTTTTTGAACAAAATGCAAAATTATTGAATATTGTTATTTGAAATCTATGAATTTCTTCAGTGAATAATTCTTGGCCTGCAGATTGTTTGAGAGCAATTTGTTGTGAATATTTGTAATTCACAATACTGCCTTTCTTGCTCAGTTACAAAGGTCATATAATGAAACAAACAATATGTACTTAATAGTCAACACAAAGATAATTAAGTATTGCAAATTTTACAACTGTTACTATGTAGGAAACATACTATTGTGGAATCTTCCAGTATATTCTCGAGTAGCAGAAACCCTGATTCCAGTGGGCTAACATCATGTTATACTGAAAAACTACCATCAGCCTAGATTCCCTTATTTACTAATTACATAGAAATTAGAAACTGATCTTGAAAACATCCCCCTACTAATGTATGATTTGTCACCACAGTATATAAGTAAGTGTCTTACCAAAATGTCTCCTGTTCTGTGCATCACTAATAATGAACTGAGAAAACGAACTTGAAAACCACGTCTGGTTAACAAGAAACCTAAATTATTTACGTTTTCCTTGTTCTCTTCCTTTCCTTGTTACTCAGAAAAATTGTGTCAAAATAATACTGTAGTACCTGCATCCTTTGAAACTAGTTAGATGGTAGAAGTGGGTGGCACAGGCTTCAGAGCAGATTGAATGCTGCAGATTCAAAATTGCTAAGTGATTCCTGTCTCACTTTCAATAATACCTATGATCATAAGGGAGTAGTAAATAGTTCTGCTTATGATCACATTCCCTCTGACTTTCTACATATGCATTTTGCATTCATACATTCTTTTCTTTATTGTCACAAAGGTGATTTCTGATACCTATCCTGGGTAAGGCAGGTGAAACTTGTCCTATCCTTTACAATAGGAGATAGATCATACCCTGGACTGTTTAGGCTTGAGCACAGGCAGGCAGGAACAGGAGAGGTGAAGATAACACCTACAACACACAGACCAACTTTTTGTTCTGTGTTTACACAGTACGTAGCACAATGGAGTCCTGGTCCAGAAATAGGGCTCCTAGGTGCTATGGTAACACAAATAATAAATAATAACAATTTTCTTCAGACCATTTGTCTCTAAAACTGTATTTCCTAGGTTTGGCTGTTTTCTTCCATTCAGAAATTGACCACTGACAAACTGGTTTTCATTTGTCTATTTTAAACAATATTTTGTATTAATGTGCTCATGCATAAATGTTCAAGTTGCCTTAAATATATATGGTCCTATGGATTTTTCACACTGTTCAAAATGCATTTTCCTCATAGTATTTGGTATTCAGAATTTGCTATTTGAGCCATGTGGGTCAGCTAAGTCACATGAATTCCTTCCATTCTCTTATTAGATAACCTAAAGTTAGCACTCATGGCATGCATTTGCTCATTTTTGTATGAATACTCCAATTGATATGAATAAAAGTTTTTAAACCATCCTTTGTGGTTCCTTCAAATGGAAGGAATTAACCCCTTGTAGGTGTTTCCTAGCTATTCCTGCAAAGCTCTGCGTGTTCTGTTACAACAACTTGATTTGTGCAGCACACTAGATTTGGCATTATCCTTGAAAATTAAGTGGAAGATTCAGCTAGGGTAGAATGCAGTTGCTCAGCTCTTAAATAGAGTTAAGCTGTATGTAGGTAAAATACACAGTGCTCTAAGCTCTGCTCTGGCTACTTGTTCCTTTCTGAGTGAAATTCATTTTTTTGTTTACATTGTGTAAGTCCCTAACTGGTGTGGGACTGGTTATCAGAGGGACTGCCTCTGAGCCATCACACAAATTATGATCCACTGACTCATTCTTAACTCCACCAGAGAGGTCCTTTGGGGCCATCTGCCTGTCCCAAGTCAGGGTAAAGGAGGAGGGTTGGGCATGGGGCTAGCAACTCCACCCTGTAAAAATCAGCTTGCTACAGAAACGCCAACAATAGAGTTAACAGAGACTTTTAGCCTAGAAAAAGAAGGGTCTTCAACTCGAAGATGCATGACGCTGGGTGGTGAAAGCCGCGAGGAAGCCACTAAGCCGATCACCCTTCTTACAACCAGGAGGATTACCATCGGCACATGGAATGTGAGGACCATGTACGAGTCAGGAAAGACGGCGCAGGTTGCAGAACCCCCAAGGCAAGCGGAAAAGAGGCCGCCCAAGAAATACCTGGCGACGCGACCTTCAGGTTGATAGCAAAAAAATGGGCTATACCTGGAACCAGCAAGAGCGAATGGCCCAGGATAGAAGACTATGGAGATCTGTGGTTGGCGGCCCATACCCCGGTTGGGGTGACGGGCATGAATGAATGAATGAATGACTCATTCTTACTCTTGGTTTCTGGGATTTAAGTCTTCATGATGGGAGAAGTTCTGTCAGTGTGAATTTAATGAGTAGAGCTTGTCAACATTTTCAGATTTTTGTCAGGAAATTTTAAGGTTTTTGACCTGTTCAGTTAATGAATTCTAAGGCACAGCATAAGATTTCTCTTTGTGCAAGCCTTTAAAAGGCTTTTACGTTTAGTAGCAGGGATTGGGGTGGGAGGTGTGTACTGTTTCTTTAAAACAGGAGCAGGAAGCCAAGGGACTTGAGAAGGTTCTAGACTGAAGCTCTAATGTGAAAGAGTAGCTTTTGTGATGATCTTCTAATGTTCTTTGCTTTAATGTTAGAAGAAAATTGCTTTCTTTTCACATGACAGGATAGTGATGAGTTTTAAATTAAATGGATGGTGTTGTCTTTAAAACTGCTTTTATAAACCACCCATGTGTGGGTGGTCCTACTGTAAGTAGAGATGATCTGATATTTTTAGTCAGGTAGCCAGCATACTATGTGAAAATAGTTTGCTTCCTGTGCTCATTGAGACCTCCAGGCCACCTCCTCATGCCTGGATAGATCCTGGAAGGGGGATTTTGCCTCTTGTACCCTCCCTGAGGGCACTTCATTGGCCAGCCCATATCTTCTCCCTACTCCTTCTCTGGGTTTTCTGTGGTTCAGCCCTCCTCCCAAGTCACATAACAGTTTGCTCTCTTTCTGGGGTAACAAGAGGTCCAACTTACAATCCAAATCAAATGCCCAAACCAATTGTTCTTCTACGCCTCGAAGGCTCCACCAAAGTCTTCTGCTTCTTGGCCCTTTCAGAGCTTCTTTTCTTGCTTCTTCCCAGCAGAATTCCCCAACTACTTACCTTTGCCAGGGCTCCAGCAGTTTTCCTTGGATGATCTCTCTCTTCTTTTTAGGCCCTAACTCAGGGCTCTCCGCACAAGAGCCATGCTATAGGTCACTAAGCCTGACTGTCTCAGACTCTTTCCAGAAGGGAAGGCCTCTTGCTCCTCCCTGCAAGGTCTTTCCCCTCTACTGACGTCCCAGCTTTATTTAAGTGGGGTTAGTCTTTCTACCATCACAGGTGGGGTTAGTCTTTCTAACTAGGGGTACGTCCATACTACCCGCCCGGGTCGGCGGGTAGCGATTGACTTCTCGGAGTTTGATATATCACGTCTCATCTAGATGCGATATATCAAACTCTGAACGCGCTCCCATCGACTCCGGAACTCCACCACCACGAATGGCGGTGGCGGAGTTGACGGGGGAGCCGCGGACTTCGATCCCGCGCCGTCAGGACGGGTAAGTAGTTCGAACTAAGGTAGTTCGAGTTCAGCTACACTATTCGCGTAGCTGAACTTGCATACCTTAGTTCGAAACCCCCCCTCAGTGTAGACCAGGCCTAAGTCCCACTACACCCAGCTGGGATCACTAATTAGCTCTTATATTGCCAGCTCATCAGTGAGACTGAAAGATTCACGAGCAAGGTTGAGTCCAGCTTGCCTCAAAGGGCTAGCCAGACAGACTGTGGCAGACTGATTTTGGCATTTCCCTACAAAAATGAAGTTTTGTTTAATGAAAGTGAAGTTCTCTTTAGAAAAGGATTTTACCTTGCATAAAAAAATCCTTCTTCTAATGCTCAGCTTGGTGCTAGTCAGTAATGGAGTAAAGCTCACCAGGAAATACAAAAGAAGAGTTTTCTTGTACAACTTTGGTTCAGATCCCTTGTATCCCTTATATATCTGCTGGTTTCATGTTTTTCAGAAACAATCCAGCCACTGAAGAATTCAGGTTGCTGCTTTTATGGGGTATACAAATTAATCAGAATTCAGGCTTAAAGGATAACTCACTTCCAATGACTATCCGGAGAGACATTGCACCAATTTTTCAAATTAGGTACTTAAGTTTCATCTGCAAGATATGTGCATCTGAGTTTAGGGTTAATTGCACCTAGAAAAATATGCAATTGCACATAGAATTTGGTAAATGCTTATGCAAATTATTTGCATATGAAATTACCTCACTGAGCCTATCTGCACACATTTTGTATGCACAACTTAAGACATCAGTTTTTGATAAACACTTGAGATAAACTTGGCTCATTATATACTAACCACTGGAAAATGTTCTGCTGCTCTCTGGAAATATATGGGATTCTTCGAGAAAATTGAGGTAAACACTACTATTTTATACAAATACAAATCTTGAATGACACAAAAAAACAAAATAAATACCCCAGCATTCTTCAGCAGTCACAGTATGCCAGACCATCTAGTGTGGCCCATATTGATCTGCATTTATGTCATGAATGTACATTGATTTCGTTTGACCCTCCAGCCTTAAATGTCACAGTGGAGTAGTCTGCAAGTCCATTAAGAAATTCTTCTTTACTCAGTGAAAACTCAGAACTGAAAAGTGTCTATTTAAATAGCAAACTTAAAAATAGAAAAAAGGTTTGAAAGGAAGTAAGTCTCTAGCCCCAGATTTGTAAAAGTGGTTAGATGTTGCTCTGCTCAGCGTTGCAGTGAGTGACTTAGACTAAGTCACATTTTCAAAATTGATTTACGAGCCTAAGACTCATTGAAAGTCAGTTAGATGTAGGCTCCTACGTGCCAGTTTTTAAAATGTATTTAGAAACCTGAAGATGAAGATAGCGACTACTGGGATTTTCAGAGGCACCTAGGAGCCTAATGCCATTGATTTCAGTTCTACTTTTTATTTGTTCTGCTTTTCTGCTTGATACTGTGCACTAAATCGCACTAAAGCATCCTAGTGATATACATTTCTAGTGCTTCTTAACTACTCTTTTATTCTCCTGTCATTGCACAGAAAGCATTAGATTTCAGAAATATTGAGAACACTTCCATATTTAAGGAACTATATCTTAGGAAACTTTTGGTCTTTTGACCCCAATTTTCCCTACAATTTCTATCTATGTAACTGATCTGGTTTGACAACATTCAGACTGATCTGATTGTTCGTGTGACTTTGAGACAGAATGCAAAATTGAACTTTAAACAAGCAAGTGTGAGTGGCATCTCATTTTGCTGTCATGATTAGATGAAGGCTGGCTGGCTGGTAGGATAATGGTGGAAGTATCACCACCTTTCTGACTCCTAGTTACAACTGGTTCTTGAGCAAAAGATCAGTTCCTTGGTGGCTGTTAATGGTGTTAGATGAGTTGCTAGTTATGAGTCAGCTGTTGATCTGATATTTCTTTACTGGTTTGAAATACGCTGGGAGTCAGACTCTTTGACTAAAAACAGATGGAGCCTCAAATGGATTTTAGCCTTTAAGTGTGGCACAAGACTGCTGCCTCTTTTCTGCACTCAGTGGCCCCTTCTTAATACCAGCTCAGCTATTTGCTTTGTCATAGCTCCCTTTTCCCCCATGGTTTGTTGGCGGCCTTTTTTTTACCTTCCTTTATCCTACCATAGTGCCACTAGTTCTCTTTCTGACTCCTTTGTCTGCCATCTATACTATCCTTCTGGTCTAACAGGTTGCTGTATTTCTTCTACCCATTCTGCCTCTTTCTCTGTATTAGACTATGTTCACATGAGTGAGAAAATCAATAACCTGTGTTCTCATTCCCCACAAATACTAACCTCTGCTCTTTCCCTGCAGTAGGAAAGATAACTGAATGAATAACCCCTAATCCTGGCCATATTTATCACAGAGAAAAAAGGGCTGGGAAGAGATTAACTATTTTAAAGGCCCTTAATGGTATAATGGATACTCCAATAAGTAGCTAATGAATTAATTAAATATTGTACATGGTACATTAGCAAATGATGAGCTAGTGAAATTTTGGGACTCTGGAGTCCTGTAGGTACATTAATTAAGATTAATTTTGTCTTCCAAGGGCCAAGCACCTCAAACTGCCATTAGTACTAGTCTTCATATACGGCGATTGATTTTATGCTTAGTTTGATTTTTCTTTCAATAAAAAAAAGTGACTGTAATATGATGAAGATAAAGCCTCCTCTGAGGTTGGGAAAGCCACACATTAGAAAAGCACATCGGTGCTCATTGCAGCTGTGAAAGCTGCAAATATTTTATCTGAAGTGATCAGCTTAATTCCTTCTCAATCTCTTCAGCAGAGTCGGCATGGTGGTGCTCTGTGACTTGGGGTTGTGCAGAGCTGAGAATGGGAAGGGAGACACCACAATAGGAGACAGTTTAAGGTCTTAGCTACAGTGGAGATTTATTGCACTTTAGGAGCCAGATATTGCTCCAGATGTTCCCATGAAACTCCCTAATAAGACAGTGTAAACCACTAAGCCTTGATTTGCACTCTGTTGCAAGTAGGGGTGAGTTCCATTGATGCAAATAGCTGTTTTACCTGTCTATTATAGGGGTTTGCACTGTTGCAGCTACACAGGCAGCAGAGTACTGAGGATTGAAATCAGGGCAAATTTCCAGTGTAGACAGGGCATAAGCCGCAACACTCTTTCACCTGTTGGCAGGGAGAGCTCAGTTTTCAACTCACCCCACAGGCCATCTGAGGGAACTCAGGCTTTGGTATTTCTTATATAAAAACAGATAAAATGAATGAAGGAATAACAAAGAACACAAACTACTTTTGTTTTGCATTGCAGATTATCTTTCAGGAATTCATCACTGCCTGATGCTCTGGTGACTGGCTCTCTATAAATACCTAAGAATCTAAGACAGATAAATAGTTTTCCAAAAGTTATATGGCTAAGACTTATTAAAGTGATTAGTCATTTTTTTCAGATGGCCAACTTGAGCCACCTTAATATGGTTTGATTCTTGGAGGGTGGACACTTTAGCACTATCTGAAAAATCAGGTTCCTTTAAGGTTCTTCTATGTTTGCTATCCAAATTTAAGACACTCAGAACCACTACTTCTGAACATCTTGGCCTGTGTATCTATATTTTTGCTTTTTATCTATGCCACCTTCAATTTAAAATATTTCTCTCAAGCCGCTATGATACTTTAATTATTTCATACAATACTTCAAATTACTAATGTCCATGTTCCTCATCAAATTTTAATATCTCCTCAACACCAAACCATATCAAATTCAAAGGCTTCACGGTTGCTTGAATGCAGCAAAACCTTTCCAACTGCTAAAGGGAGATGACCACTATTGTACAACCAAATCAACTAGCTGTCAGAACAGGTCTCTTTTTCAATGCTTCATACAAGCTACATAAAGCACAGTTACCAAAACTGATCTGAAAATCAACAAAGAACTAAATAAAAAAATTAACAGAAAAGTGGACATTGCAACCAACTCTTTATACATGCAATGATACAGTGAATTATGGAGAAACCCAAAGGGAGTATATTTTTTTGTTATCCTGAATTACATTCTTTTATAAATCACATGAATGATTGATCTAATAGAATTAAACTTTTGACATGACATGAATTAGATCAGAATGTATAGACAAATCTCCACTTCTGGTAAAATATGTTTTCTCCTGTACACTCTACCAGAAGAACTAAAATGAATCAGTGGAAAATATAGAAATTGACTTAATCTGTTCTCTTTGTCTGAATATGCCACTCTAGATCTTCCGCTTTGTTCTGTGAGTTTGTGATAATTTTACGGAATTCATGTGGCCTGAAGCCTTAGAAATTAAAGAGCTCTTTATTGCCACCCATTGGTGAAATGGGAGAAGACTGGCCCAGAGCTTAAACACTTCAGCTGGGGAGGGGATCCTTTGGGAACAAAGCTCTCTGCCGGCACCCGTTGGAGAGCAAGGAGATTGACGGAATGGGCCAGGCCTTATTTGTATTTTAGTTATGTGACAGTTTGGGGCATTTTAGTTAGAATACAATTAAAATTCTGCTACTGAAGTTTTTGGTAAATAAAAGGGCAAGAAATCAACAATGCATGTGCTTTGGGTTACCCTGAATGAGACTGCTGTCAGGCACAGCTGGGAAAGTGAGTCTAGACAGAGCTAGGAGAAGGGGAGAGAGGATAAAAGGGCTTCTACAGGGAATGCCTGTCTGGTGGGGCAGACTCTGTAAAAGATCCTAGATACTAGTGATCTCTTCCTAAAGAGCTGAGCTGAGCCTGCTGGAGAACAGGCTTGGGGCGTCTGTTACCACCATTAGGCGGGAGAGAGTTCTAAGCCCTGGAGTGACATTCAGTAGATTAAGCTGCTTTTCCTCCCATGGGACTTATATGCCTGCCCTGGGAGTCACCAGACCAATTCCTGGCTTGTGGATTTGTTGGAGCCCAGCACAGGAGTGACTCATCACCTTACAGACACCAGCTTTGATAAATAGCGGGTCATCCTGGGCTTCCTGTTGCTCCACCCCACTGTTCCTGGAGATCTGGTGCAGTAAAATCTGGCCCTGTGAATCAGAAAGAAACAATCAAAATTTCATAGATCTAATCAGATTTATGGGATCATAATATACAAGCATGAAATGGAAGAAATATATACCTACCTACCTGTAGCTGCTTCTGCTAGTTTATTATGCTTTCACTACAGCTGGCTTCACTGTTATGTCACTCTATGTACCGGATTCAGAAAACTTGTTATTTAAGGAAACACAGTGACACACTGGCAAAAAGAAATGATCTAATTTGTTTCCATGATAATGCTCAAAGAGGCAAATAGCACTCATAACAGACCTCTTTTCCTCAACGTATTTGTATTTAGATTTGCTTCTATTCCCATATGGCAACAACAGAAGCAACCAGAAGTAGGGTCACTTCCAGCATAGCAATTTAATATTTCCCCTCATCTATCAAACAATGGGTCAGAACTTCCCTAGGAAAATGCAGCACAATCAATTCAATTGCAGCAGTGACACTTGTAATAGCCAAGGCCCAATTACCAAGCAGGACACAAAGATAACTAGAGCCAGGGATGGCTCCATCACATGTGCAAGTAATAATATGTGTATATTAAATTGTTTGTATGTGTGTGTATAAGTGGATGATGGTGTACTGTACAATAAAGGCTTTATCAGTATGCATTTTGGATAGGTCCATTACACACAGGAGACAAACCACAAGTAAGGTATGCATATCATGCCAGACAATCACTGGTAAAACTATAAATCATGAGTTCTGTATATGTTACATAAGTTATAGCACAACTACCTCAGGGATGTTTTAGAGAGGGTTTTTTATAACTATATTGGATTATTTCTCATTCCTCCAACTGCAAAACAAGGTGCCTCAACCACCATGAGCTCAAGCATACAGGGCTCTCAGAAAAACCATTAACACCATTAAAAATGACTGTCTCGTAGCTTTGCCATACCTAACAATATCAGAACTTTAAAATGTATTATGGTTGACTTTTCTGGTGTGAATGCTGGATCCCTCTGAGAAGTTATAAATCTCCCCTTCCTAAAGGTATAAAGTTAGAACCCACACATCTTGAAGAAACTCCAGTTACAGGTAAGTAACCTCAATTTCTTCTTCAGGTGATGACCCCTATGTATATTCCACATGTGGGAGACTAGTAAGCAGTAGTCAAACAGGACGTGGGTGTGAGGATGCAAATGTTATATCTGTCTGTAGTACTGTTGTTCCCACAGCTTTATCTGTAGTAGAAGACTAGACCAAAATGTAATATATTGTGAAGGGTGTAAGGAGCACCCAGTTACCACCTTACATATTTCAAGTAAAGGTGCATCTCACAAAGGTTGCTTGTGCTCAGGTGGAATGGGTTCTCACTCCCAATAGGGTGCAGTGGAGGGGGAATACGAGATAGTTAGTAGCAAAGGATGATGCAGCCTGAGATCTTTTTAGAGAGTCTCTGAGCAGATAGAGCTTGACCTCTCAATCTCTCTGCTATAGCAATAAAAGTCTAGGTGTTTTTTGAATTGCTTTTATTCTGGGTAGATAAAAGGCCAGTGCCCATTGTGCATCTAGGGAATGAAAACTTCTCTCCTCATCAGAGTCATAGGGTTTTGGAAAAAATACTATTAGATTGATGGTTTGATTCATGTGAGATGCCGACATTACCTTAGGGGTGAATTTTGGATGGAGGCAAAGAGAGCTTTTCTTTATGAAAGGTGGTTTATGGCAGATCTGCCATGAACACTCCCAGCTCATTCACCCTTCTGGCTGATGTGATGGTGACTAGGAAGGCAACTTATTTTGAGAGAGACAGGACAAAGCAGGTGGCTAATGGTTCGAAAGGAGGTTTGGTGAGAACCAACAGAATGAAGTCAAGGTCCCATTGAGTGGTCCTCAATACAGGGATTAAAAGTGCTGATTGTTGCCAGAGGGACCCATGGGGAACTGATAGAGAGACCCAAAGTCTTAAGAGTATATAGGTAATCTAGGATAGCAGTCCCAGTGGACTCTGGAGATAACTGGTATTTTCATGACCAAGAGGAGAAATGCTACCATTTGTATGAATAACATTTCCTGGTAGAATTCTTCCTGCTTTAGTTGAGGATGGATTGAACTACTATTGAATATGAATGCTGTACATGTGATGTCTATCCAAATACCATGTTATGTCAGCAGATCCAGAAATGTTCAGATCTGAACAATAGAACAATGAAACTAAAACTGCCTTGGCCAGCTGGGTGCAATGAGGACATTTAGCAGGACTTGTGGTATCAGTGGGATGAGAGGAAAGCCATAGCTGAGGTGATCCATCCTGTGCAACAAAAGGGCATCATCCTTTGAGCCTTGGCCCAGACCTGCTTTAAAGCAGTACAGGGGGAGTTTTCTGTTCCTCTCTGAGGCAAAGAGATCCCAGGATGGTGTTCCCCATTCATTACAAGTCTCTTTGAGAACAGATTTGTGACTCTCCCATTCATGGGCAGTTGAAAAATGTCTGCTGATACTGCCTTCTAGGGAGTTCTGCACACCCGGTAGGTATACTCCTGAGAGTGGAATAGCTGATACACCACTTTCAGAAGTCAACTGTCTCTATGCATGGGGGGATCTTGTTCCTCCCTGCTTGACTATGTAGGAAACAGGCATCATATTGACCACTGGATGAGTTCAGAATGTTTTGTAGGCCAGACAGATCACCTTTAATTTCACTATGTTCATGTTATTTAATTTTAAGATGAATACATTCAGATGGCATAGGTCAAGAATCTCCAGTCTCCACTGGATTTCTTGGTGATCAAGAAATGTGCGGAGTAGAATCCCATCCCATAATAATGAGGGGACCCCTGGTTCTTGTGTTATATGAAGGGGTGAAATGACATTTTCTTATTCACTGTCTCCACACCATTCATAATTTTAGAGACCTCTAGAATATTGCCCCTTAGTCATCTCTTTTCTAAGCTCAGTCCAATTCTTTTTAATTTATCCTCATATGGAAGTTTTTCCCCTAATCATTTTTCCTGCTCTTTTCTGCACCTTTTCCAGTTTTAATATATTTTTGAAATGGGGCGACCAGAACTGCAGTATCCAAGGTGTGGTTGTACCATGGATTTATATAGTGGCCTTATGATATTTTCAGTTTTATAATCTCTCTCTTTCCTAGTGAACATTGTTAGGGTTTTTGATTGCCACTGAGTAGATGTTTTCAGAGAACTATCAACAATGACTCCAAGATCTTTCTTAAATGGTAACTGGAAGACCCACCCTCAAAGTGCCAGAAGACAGGACGATGTCCAGTAGGCCCTGTTGTATGTCCTGGACCTCTTCAAGAGGTATCTGGAGCTTGGATGCCACCCTCTGCAACAACTCCTGTTATTTCTTGTGGTCATTGGGTGGAGAGGAAGATGATGGAGCAACCACCTCATCCAGTGAGGAGGATGACATATTTGTTGGAACAGGGAAACCCTGCTCAACCTCCTACTCCACTAATTCTGGTGGAGCCAGTTGGTGTTGCTGAGAGATTCTTGCATAGAAACAAAGCACCTGCTATATGGATTTCAAGGGCCCCAGTAAGACTGGTAAGGATTGACCAGAGAGGGAGAGTCTCACGGCCTTGGGTACGAGTGGTCCCAGAGGTAGCAATATTTGGAAGGAGGGGGACATTTTCAATATTTTGTTGGTTGTTTCCCTTGTGGGGTAAGCCTCATATGCAGCATCAGATTCACTTGATGAAATGATAGGCTCTTGTTCTACCAATGGTACGGATGGGAGGATGTTCTAGGTTGTAGATGTAGTAGGGAAGGATACTCTTCTCTTCAAGGTGGTTTCCTCAGGTGTAGGGTTTTCTCTAATAAGAACCAGGCCAGACAGCAGTGGTGATTTTGGGTAGGACAGAGTGAAGTTTGTTGAGGTAAAGGCTTCGGTCTTCCCTGATGTCTGGGGTGGGAGGGCTCTTTCTTAGAGGTAAATCTGGAAGGAGATTTGTCCTTACACCTATGTTCATGTCCTTGACTCTCATGAGAGGATTCTTAAGCTTCAGAGTTTTTGCCTTGCCTCTGGTGGAGTGCTGCTCACCATCTGGGGCCATTGTATGGGGTGTTTCCCCAGACTGAATCTGAATGGGACTTGTGGTTTCACAGCCTGCTCCATGAGGTGTTTCTGCAAATGAAGTTCTCGTCCCTTGTGAGTTCAGGGAGGAAAGAAGAGGCAGATATTTCACTTGGTGGCAATATGAGCCTCCCCAATGCAACAAAGCAGTGCTGGTGGTTGTAACCAACAGAGATGGAACAGGGCCAGGAGACACAGTTTTTGAACCTGGAGACTCTTGGCAAAGTCCCTCTTTAGAGGAAGAAGCTCCCCAGGGTGCGGAGAAATAAATTAACTATGCGAACTATAAATACACTAGAACACTAAAATATTAAACCATTAAAAACTATTTAAAAATATATTCATAGGATCAAAGTAAGGAAGATTGAAGCAGACACAGAGGACAATAAGAAGGAATGGGGGTGGCTTCAGTTCTCATGCCCTTTATACTCTCAGTCTGGAGCACCAGGAGAACAACTGCACATGTGTGGACAGGGCCAGTGTAACCACTAGGCGAACTAGGCAGCCGCCTACAGCACCAAGATTTGGGGATGCCAAAAGCAGCGCCCCTCACATTTTTTTTACACTACAGTGGAGTCACATCTTACATGGGGGTTAGGTTCTAAGGTCAGCACATAAGAGGAAAATCACGTATAGTGAAAATTACCATAAAGTACAGTCCACAGTCCACTGTATACACTAGAACAGGGGTCCTCAACCTACGCCATGCATGCCAAAGGTGGCACGTGAGCCAATTTTTCTTTTAAATGGCAGGCTGTGGGTCCTGGCTGCCACTGAGCCCACTGCCGGCCTGCGGTTCTGTTCACTCAGCCGGCAGCGGGCTGAGCCGATACCCCGGCTGGCAGCAGCCAGCAGCCAGAACTCCAGACATCTGAAAGTTCATAATAAGCGATGCTCCGGGGGGAAGAGTGGGGGGGTGCAAGGTGAAAGTTTTTTCTAGGGTGCAAAATATCCTTGCACCGGTCCTGTGTGCGGACCAACAGACACTACATATTTGAAATTGCTCGACTTAGGTGCATGGTGCACATGCATACACATATGTAGAATACACATAGGGACCATCATTCAAAGAAAAAGAAAATATCTTGGGCAGGTTACAGTGCATGGTCCTAATTTTAGTGAGGCTCTGAACAGGGATCCATCTGTCGGGTTCACCTTGCAGATTTAGGGCCTGTAGTATTTTGTTAATACTACAATATTCTGTAGTTAGGTGTTTTTGGCATCAGCCACAACTTAATAAATTGGCAATAGACAAACTCTAATGGAGCATCTGCCTTAAAGCTCAACATCTGAAGACTCAGTTTTTTAAAAGCTGATTCTCTGCAAAGTTCTTCTTAATACTTATATGCAGTGGTTTAAGCGCAATCCCAATGAAAAAGATTTTTGAAATGTTCTTGAATACATTTGGAGCTGAATCTTTATTAATACACTTTTTCCTTGGATTATATAAGTTATGTCTTGTAATGTATTATTCTTTCAGACAATATAGCTTGCTGTGAATACATGTAAGTCCTTTAGTTCGTAATTCCTCCATTTACTTGCCGAGTCCTTGGAGACCCTTAGTACATCCAGCCTACTCCCTCCACATCAGTAATCATAATAATGAAATTTTTAATGGCACTTTAAAACAAGTAACTTAAAATGGAATTAGATGTTACAAGCATAAAATTCTTTTCAGGCACAATTCTGTCCTGCTTTGCAGCTGTGGATGTGAATACCTGGAAAGGAGGGAGAAGGCAATAAAATATATTTTTAAATTATAGGTAAACTGTTAATTTAAAAAAAAAATCCAAGCACAGTAATTGTTGAATTATCAGAGCTCTTTTATATTAAAGCTTAATATTCTGTGCTCATATTTCCCATTTTTAAGAGAAAGAAAATAATTTCATAATTTCATATTCCTTATGGCATCCAATCTGGTTTACCATACATAACTGTTTCTATTATAAACTATACTTTCAGATAAGCATATCTTTGTGCAACATTCAGTTTGGAGGGCAACATGTTTCAAGAGGAATTCATTTGGAAGGTATGAGCAATATATTGTCCAGCCAATTCTGAGTGACAGATGAGTAGAAAAAATACATCATTCCTATTTAAATACAAATTATTGCTATCTTTTTTTTAACACACCAATAGGTTAAATGGCTGAAAGTTGTATAGTTAACCTGAAAATACACCTCCTCATGGAGCAGTGATTAGAGTCTTGATCTGGACAAAACTGATTTTGATTTGATCAAGTATAAGCATTGGAAAATTGCTTTTTGAGCATGCACAGTAAAGTGTGATTTTTTTTTGCTGCTATTGTTGTGACCTTAAATGCATACTTAAGGAACAATGCATTGCATATACTTTTGGCAGTAGCTGAGTGTGCATTTAAATGCCTCTAGGTGATTCCAAAGTTGTATTCAGTTAGTGGTGGGGTTTGGCTGATACCAGACATAGGTTAGTCTGTCATTCCCAAAAGAGTTTCAAAGTATTTTTAATTTGAAGGTTTCCCTTTAGTTGAAAATTAGCTTCTGATTTTTGCATATACAAAAAATGCACAACATACTCACAACAAATAGACATTTTTGTGTGCAAAGCAGCTAATGAGTTTTGCAGCTTAACTTGTGCATGACCAAGTGAATGTCCATTGCTCATGCCAATGTGGGGTTTGTATGCATATAAAATAAGGCTGGCTGAAAATATGAACCATAAGTTTGAGGATAAATTCAGTTATAGAATCTTCTGTGACCTCAAACAATCCCTCAGATCTCTTCATTCCTGCCTATGGAACTAACATATCTAGCTACCTCCCAATTACAGCATCTTCCCTTAAATCTGAGCAACTAGCTCCTGGCTTTAAAGCTGCCTATATTTCTCTAAACCCAATAAGGGCTTCTTCTGTCCACCCAGGCTCATTCCTTTTCACACCCTCCTCATATCAACCTTTAATGTTCTTTTGTAGAGTCTAGCTGAATCCTGTTGGCTCCACTTTAAATCTTGGAACGATTCCTATATAAAGCAGTCTGCAACTTCATAGACCTTAGAGCACACACACAATACTGGAAGCACCAATGCCTTGTAAAGAGGAAAAAGATGGATGGATAAGGGTGAGTTATCACAGATTTCAGATATGGATTCATATCCAGGCATTTGGATGCTAATCAGATCTATTTTCCTATTTACCTGGAGTCTCATCTTTTGTGGTCCATTGGTCTGTCACAACACTCCAGTGTTTGACTACACGGTTCATCGTTACAGCAGTGACTGTGATGTTGCAAACACTAAACTATGACATCGCTGTAGGAATCGAGCAAGAGGAGCAGGTTGATTAGAAAGAATAACACAAATAACATTGACCATTAGCAAACTGGGGAAAGAAATATAGCTATTGTAAAGTGCTTGACAGTTAAGTCAAGTTTTGATGAAACACAGCATTTGCAGAGTTTGTCAACATGTGGCAGTGGTTCTTTAAGGAACACTGAACTGTTCACTGTTTGCCACTGGCAAGTTCAGAGTTCCTGACATTAAAACTAATGTATTTTGCAATTGTAGTTATTACTAGAAAATATTAACCTCGGGTGCTGAAGAGCAGCACATTTATCTAGCAGCACTGGCTATTACTAGTGGCAAAGCTCAAACAGGAAAACAGGATTCTTAATCCTGCCATTTGAATTGATTTGTGTATTAACAATAACTTACTGCTTACATTAAATATAAAAAGTAATATTGAAGAAATGTGTAAAACTGGCCTTAATCTCAGTGTTAAAGCTAAGAAAATAAAGCTCAGAGAAATAAGAAAATTCTCAAGTTAAGGTTCATATTGCCACATCCTTCTTATTTTATGCTGTACATTTAACAAACACAAACTGTAATATATTAATAGGTTTGAAAAGATTAGATTTTATTTAGTAAATGTGGATTTCACCGTACACACACACACAGAGATGAAAAAAAACATTTCCATTGATAATTGAAATCTACATTTAGGCAAAGTTTGAAAAATACTGTTTGAGAACTTATTAGAGTTTAATTTAAGGATATTTCATTTGCACATTTTGACACGTGATTTTGATCATTTGCGTTTTAACAATTATAAAGGTTTGACTTTTGGAATCTGTGTCAACTGTTCTTAAATAATTCTCTGACATACCTCCCCTCCCTATCTGACCGCTCCCATAATTTCCCACAACTGTAAATATTTAAATAGATGCAAATGGCAAAATGCTTAAAACACATAATTTTGATCAATCAATAAAAATAGAAAAAAATGCTTAAAAATAAACCGATATCAGACTTAATTATAAAAAAATCTAATTCTGCCAAGCGTATGTAAAATGTTTACCTTCACCACAGAAAGCAGAAATAGAAATTACTAGGTACTCTAATGTAACAGAATTAACACTTCTGTAGAAAACCTGAGCCAGATTGACTGCCGCTGGCACTGGGAGGCATGAATTCCCCCCTGCAGCAGAAGATGGATTTGCCCCAGTGGGACAGCTTTAGTTTTCAAGCCTTAGACAACTTTGTTATTAGGTTTGGCAGAAGGATGATGAATCTATTCATCCCCAACTGTTCTGGCTAACTTCCATCCCCAATAAGCACTGTCCACCCTTGCTCCCCTGAAGGCTCCCTAAGCAAAGGGGAATCTATAGTTGTCTCGCAAGTTGCAACACTGTATTCTCCTTGCTTGCAGACATTCCATTGTTGAGATCCTGGCCCTCTGGCTTATGTTAGCGGAAGCCAACAGAGAACAGCGGTGAAAGTCAGACATTCGCAATTTGCTGACTTTGTGTCCTTGTTTTCTCATTCTTAACGTTGCATTAGCATTCTTAAAAATGTAATTTCTCTGATTTTTTTATGAGAAAAAGATGAAGATTAAGGACTGTTAAGCCTCCATAAGTGCTTCTATAAAGTTATAGTGCTATATCAGACTCTGGATAGTGACAGTACTGCTAAATATCTATGGCAGTGCTTCCTGTTATTAACTCAAATGGCCTTAAACATTTGAAAAGCTATGGCCTTAAATACTTATGCACAAATAACCTGTTCTAATTATTCAAATAATGAATTGACTTATTTGAAACTTGGATTGTTTTTCTTTTTATGGCCCTAATCCATGCAACTGCTCAGCGTCACACATGTGAAGTCATTGAAATCAAATGGACTGCTCATATGAGTACAATTAAGAACTTACATAGCTGTTTAAGGAAATTCATGAGGACTAGAAATCAAGTCACTTCATTTTTCTTTCTTCAGCTACATTTGAGCTATGTGAACACAAACCTCCAATCGGAAAAGTGTGGGGGTTTTGCACATGTGCATATGGTAACTCCAAAATGGCTGAACTAAATTTGGTAAAACTTTAAGCTGAAATGAAGCATGAAAAGTATCAGTCCAAAATTAATTATCTGAAAAAGTGAAATTTGCATCTCAACCTACCTCTATTGTACCTTGTACGTATTCAGAAAATAAATTCCAAAAAAGAGATAAGTAAGGGAAGAGAGAATAGATTGAAGATTATAGAAGCTCTCAAGAAATTATAACCTAAATATACTGAGAATGGTTATTTCCCTGTATATCTACTATAAAGGGTTTGTACTTTTTTCTGTTAGAAAATGTGCTCTAGAATAAGCCAAACTCTCTGTCTACATACAATATTAAAAGAAATTGTTTTATGTATCAGGCAGAGTACCTCCTCCTTTCAGATAGAAATAAATTCTATTCAATAAAAGTGCCCTGACACAATTACATGTTAAAACCTCCGAATCAGATTTTTGTGTTCTGTAACACCATTCCCTGAAGTGATCCTGTTTACGAAAAGCAAAATTTTCAGCCTTGACACGGAAAACATTACCCTACATTACTTCATCTTAGCAAAAGAATGGGTGTCAAAAAGACCTGCTCTTCTCACAAACCAGAGAGCATTCTTATGTTTGGAGATAATTTACCTGAATCTGTAAGGCGTAACCAGGGCATCTCTAGTTAACATACAGTGACAAGTATCTCCATTAACCAGAGTCGTGGATCATGCATTTGAGAATATTTCAACATAACATTACAGCTTTCATATACACTTGACATTTTTAAGACTGGAATGAGGATTAGGCCTCCTGCACAATATAATGACTAATATATAGGGCTGTCAACCGATTAAAAAATTGCAATTAATCACACAATTAAAGAAATTATTGTGATTAATCGCACCGCTAAACAATAATAGAATACATGTATTTAACTATTTTTGGATGTTTCTACCTTTTCAAATATTGATTTCAACTACAACACAGTGCACAGTGCTCACTTTATAATTATTTTTATTACAAGTATTTGCACTGTAAAAAAATAAAAGAATGGTACTTTTCAATTCACCTAATACAATTACTGCAGTGCAATCTCTTTATCATGAAAGTTGAACTTACAAATGTAGAATTATGTACAAATAAACTATATTCAAAAATAAAACAATGTTCTTGTTCATCCAATCATTCAGACAAACAAGTTTGTTTACTTTTTCAGGAGATAATGCTACCTGCTTCTTATTTACAATGTCACCTGAAAATGAGAATAGGTGTACTCATTGTACTGTTGTAGCCAGCATTGAAAGATATTTACATGCCAGATGCACTAAAGATTCATATGCCCCTTCATGCTTCAACCACCATTCCAGGGGACCTGCATCCATGATGATGACAGTGCAGTGGTTCAAAGCAGTGCAGACCAACGCATGTTCATTTTCATCGTCTGAATCAGATGCCACCAGCAGAAGGTTGATTTTCTTTTTTGGTGGTTTGGGTTCTGTAGTTTCCGCATCGGAGTGTTGCTCTTTTAAGACTTCTGAAAGCATGCTCCACACCTCATCCCTCTCAGATTTTGGAAGGCACTTCAGATTCTTAAACCTTGGGTCGAGTGCTGTAGGTATCTTTAGAAATCTCACATTGGTACCTTCTTTGTGTTTTGTCAAATCTGCAGTGAAAGTGTTCTAAAAATGAACAACATGTGCAGGGTCATCATCTGAGACTGCTATAACGTGAAATATATGACAAAATGCAGGTAAAACACAGAACAGGGGACATACAGTTCTCCCCCAAAGAGTTCAGTCACAAATTTAATTAAACACATTATTTTTTAATGAGCATCATCAGCATGGAAGCATGTCCTCTGTAATGATGGCCAAAGTATGAAGGGGCATATAAATGTATAACATATCTGGCATGTAAATATCTTGCAATGCCGGCTATAAATGTGCCATGCAAATGCCTGTTCTCACTTTCTGGTGACATTGTAAATAAGAAGAGGGCAACATTATCTCCTGTAAATGTAAACCAACTTGTTTGTCTTCGCAATCGGTTGAACAAGAAGTAGGACTGAGTGGACTTGTAGGTGCTGAAGTTTTACACTGTTTTGTTTTTAAGTGAAGTTATGTAACAAAAAAAAATCTACATTTTTATGTTGCACTTTCATGACAAAGAGATTGCACTACAGTACTTGTATGAGGTGAACTGAAAAATACTATTTATTTTGTTTATCATTTTTACAGTGCAAATATTTATAATAAAAATATACACTTTGATTTAAATTACAACATAGAATACAACATATGAAAATGTAGAAAAACATCCACAATATTTAATAAATTGGAATTGGTATTCTATTGTTTCACAATGTGATTATAACATGAGATTGCCTATCTCATGGAACTGGAAGGGACCCTGAAAGGTCATTGAGTCCAGCCCCCTGTCTCTAAGTGGCCCCCTCAAGGATTGAACTCACAACCCTAGGTTTAGCAGGCCAATGCTCAAGCCACTGTATGGTCAAATTATGTATCATTTCATTTTTGAATGCTCTCTAACATGGCATATCTAACATAGTATTCTGATATAACATGACACGTAAGGGAATTAAAATCAAAAGTCATTTATTTAGGAAGCTAATATATTGTGGAACTACTAAGGTTATAAATAGAAATCTAGGGACAGGACTATTACTGCTTATCTTTGAGAATATAGCAATAGAAAATTCTGACTCCTAATTGGGAAAAATGTATTATGATTTTTCTTTTCACCTCTGTGTTCCTTTTTTACTTGAATACCCTTTCTATAAATCTTTTTTTTCCTATTTCAAATATATCCTGCATATTTCTGTGTTCTTCATAATTTGTTAACCACAAATTCCACTTTTTTTAAATCTGTGAGATATAGACATGTCTGTCTATATCTTACAGATAAATATGTATATATTATATTGTATATATATATATTGTATATTTTCTGTCCCTTAATTTTCTTTTTTTTCTCCTATCTAACATTTTAATTAAATATATTTTTCAGTTACTCTGATGAATAAACTCCATTATAAAAATTTATTTTAAAAAATATTTCTTTTTAATGAATTGATTTAGGTTAATTTTTCTTTAGTATTTATTAATATGTCATTCTACATTTTGTCTCATTCTACATACTATATGTGTGATTAATAGGTGTGCAATAGAATACTGCTTCTTTAAATGAGAATTTTGTTTGTCATTGCAAAACACCTCACATAAAATATAACATACATACTAATTAAAAAAACATGCAAATATAGATCAATTTTACAAATGCACACAACTTCATTGATAATCTGTCAAATATTTTAAGTACTATTCCTAACAAATGAAATGGACTTTGTAAAAGTCAAGTGTTTTAGTCTGAAAAACTGGATATGTGGACTAAGGGTGGCAAGGTCCGTCAGTGTGGTGTTTGTTGTAATTTTCAGATAGAAGTATATGAAGAAACTTTAGACCAGAGCTACTAAATGTGCAAGAGACATTATTTCAAATATTTGTCACTTTTGAACTATTTCCCCCCCTGACAATACTTTCCCTAGTTTCTTCATAATATTAAGTGGCTGAAGTTATAAGGGAAGTTAAGCTTTGGAATAAATTTCCAAGAGAGATTGTGAAATCCCCATCATTGAGGGTTTTTAAGAAAAGGTTGGATAAACACCTGTCAGGGATTCTTTAGGTTTACTTGGTCCTGTCACAGCTCAGGGGGCTGGACTTAATTTCTCACAGTCCCTTCCAGCATTTCCATGATATTGTAAGTTTGCTATTTGTGCTGTACACGAGGCTATTCCCTGAAAACCATTTGGACATTAAAGCTGGTGCTGAAAGGAATGGCTTGCTGGGAACATGACACCATTGCTCCAGGATCTACACTGTTCTCTGGGTGGAGTTTAAGGTACTGGTTCTGACCTATAAAGCTCTAAATGGCCTATAAAACTCTAAATGGTCCTTTGTTCTGAAAAAGCCTGAATGTAGTGACTTTCTGGTCTCTTTTATATGAATTTTGGACAGGACTGAGGTTAAATTCCCGGCGTGAAGGGAGAGTAGAAAGGAGCTTTTGGGAGCTAGCTGGCTGGCAGTGTTATTGTTCTTGTCTGAATGTTTGCTTGTTAAAGCTCTCTATTATTATATTGTGAATGTAACTGTCAGTGTGCCTACAGTCTTTGTATAGGAACTTATTTTGTAAACTAAAATCTTTCATTTGCCTATAAAATACATGATACTAAGCAGTGCCCAAGGTAAACTTGCCCCCTATAGTTTTAATTTATTCCAGGACTGAGTTGCTGAGAATAAGGGAGCTACAATCAGCTGATTGTCAGCCATGGCACTCCAACCCCCACTCCCCCCCCAATCACCCTATTCTTGTCTTCATGAGCTCCTCCCCAGAATCTCATGGGAAGGAAAGTACAAATTTCTAGCCACTGTCCATTGTTTCGGGCAGAAGTGGGAGGGAAAAAATCCCTTCTCAAGACCAAAAAATCTACAAGAAAATGTTATGCAGTCAACATTGCAGACTCTGGATTATCTGAACCTCCTAACTTTCCAGTGCATATTCACGCTGGCTTGAACAGCCAAACATCTTATATTTAGAAAATTCTTAATGTAGATATGTTTAGCTCTTTTGCAATATCTTTTCTTTAGATTAAAATAATGGAAATTAGAAAAGAATGAATGATATTTGTGTAGTATTCATACTGTAATATTGGATATAATGATATTGTATGAGAAACCTCATTACATGAATTTGAGTAAATTGCTAGTACCAAAAAATAAAAAATAAAAATCATGGTTCAGGATCAAGGGCAGATAGTAAAGAATGGCCAAAAGAGGAGGGGAAAACGCAGAGCACTCTTTACCAGGAGAAAAAAAGACAGTTACTCATATTTGAATGCAATTATGCTTATCATCACCATGCTCAGTGAATGTAAACTTCTTGCCTCTACCCTTCAAATGTAAGTGCTTAAGTTAAAATTGAAGACTGCCAGAATTCCTATGGAAGTATATAGTACTATAACTCATAAAGGACTGCTATTTTTTTAAAATATTATACATATGGGGGCCCAGTCAGGTAAAAGACCCCATTGTACTAGGCATGGTGCACACATGTATTAAGGAGTCCCTGACTCCAGGAATTTATGGCTGGCACATTCAGCCAAGAGACATCAGATTTCCTTTGGCTCCTTTGAAAATCCCACCCTTTAATTTAGTATCTGATGAGAGAACAGGTGGGAGAAAAAATAAACACATGGGGTCAGGGCAAGGTAACAGGGGAAATGATTGTTTGGGATGATAAGTAGCAGTCTGAGTACATCAGCTGCCCAACCATTGTAACTACTAGCAGATCCTCACACTGATGGGAATTGTAGGTGCTGTCAGAAACAGGCCCTATAGTACTAAAAACAATAATAATAATAATAAAAAAACCCACTTTAGATCAAGACTCATAAAAATTACCACTGAGGGTCTATTCAGTGGCCTATAGCATGTGATATGAATTGGGTAGCTCAATGACCCAATCAGGCACTATCATTTTAGTACCATTAACTTACATACTGACAGTCTCAGCAGAGAGGCCAAGCATTCAAAGGCAATTGAAATTGAAGTACCTTGCCATGCTATACTGGATCTGTTGGCAAGTAGGTCTGTTAATCAGTAATTTTTAAAAATGGGGATTCATGTACATTAATCAGATGTTGCCCATTGCTATAAAATAAAAACATTTTTTCCCCTCGCAGTATTCCAAGTGGAATGAAGCTGCATGGTACTAGATTTTCTTAATGCAGCAAAGCGAACTAAAGATGCTTTATTTTATGACGGTCTACAGTTCTGGAAACTCTGAACATAACCTGGTCTGTATAAACACGGAAGTTGAATTAGTGTATCCTTTTTCAGCCACAGGGCATTTGCCTCTCGATTTTCAGTACATCATACTGAAGATTTTATGAGATGTGTGAGTTACCAAAATAAGGTGTTTGCCATGCTTTTGAAAATTGTAAAGACCTGAAGATGACATATAGCATTACACATTGAATAATGGGTTGGGAAATCTGTTAAACCAGGGCAATGATTTATCACAAATAATCCAAACCAGTGCCCACAGATGTGACACTTTTTGTATAGTCCATGATAAATATATGCATAAGAAAGATTAATCTAAATTTAAAGCACAGTATCTGGAGTATGATAGATGACCTAGGTTACATGAGGGTTTTGTTTGTTTTGGGGGGGTCTTTTTTTTTTCTTGTTTGAAAATGTAAAATAAGTTTACTGAGCCTAAGCATGAAAAAAGGGGACATTTTTTATGCAAACCCCTTCACATAGATTCAGTGCAAAGGGAGAATGCTACTGAACTCTTGGGTCTCCAGCTGTAATGATGCAATAATGGGTTTTCTGAAACATAGCAATGAGATAAAGAAACATGCTTAAAATAGTATAACCCCCCCCCAATTTGTATTTTATTGTATCATAATTAATAATGAATTGCATTTTGTTGGCCAGATAATGCTACTTGCTAAGTTACAAAGATTTGTTAAGATTTTAGTGATTAAGACACTAAGGGATAGATTGTCCCTGGCTCTCATGGAGACAGATGGCATTGGAATAGTACAAGAAAATTTTCTCTCCTTCCCTTCTGTGGACCCCACTGAACTGCAGTGTCTGGGCTCAGGGGAGTACCTGCAGTGGTCTTACCTACTCACAAAGACAGAACTGTAAATCTTTTAATGGCAACCACTGTGGCTCATTCTCTCACTTAATATATTACTGTGTATGAACTGCACAGTGTTGATTCTTATTCCTCCTCCTCTTCCACTTCTTGGTTCATTCTCTCTCTCTCTCTCTCTCTCTCTCTTTGTATGCATTTATTTTCGTGGAATATCTGTTACATAAAATTCAATAAACAAAAATTGCAACTAATCAGTCAGAGAAAATACAAGGTGATTACCAATAGGTAATGATGGATAAGTAACAGTGCATGTGCACTCTGAAATAAGGACTCACACACATATAACCTACTGTCTTAACCTTCTGGATATTACAAGACTCGGTCACAGATAGTGTCTGTGGTGATGATGATGAGACATTTGTGTTGCCTTAAGGGTCCTTTGGATGCAAGTGCTGTTATTCATATCTTCACTTGTTACAGTGAACATGACTAGGAGCTCGTTTCATGTCTGCACTAGAATTAGCAGGCTTGTTAATTAATACATATTAAAACACAAGTTGAATTCCCAAAGTAGACAAGCCCACACAGAGTAGGAAAAGTTTATTCAGCATGTGCTTGTCCCTGCCTCCTGTATCAAGACAGCACCCTATTTATATAACTGAATACAGGATCTCTGTGTGTTCTTATCTGACCCTTGTGATAGTCTTAGGCCCTGATCCTGCAAATAATTAATATGTGGCAACAATTACAAATCCCAGAGTAAGAATGTATATACATATCTGCAGAATTGAGACTTTAGTTTGTTAATTCCTCAGACCAGGGACTATATCTTTTATTTATTCATGGTAGAGTGCACTGTTGACACAAACATAATAATTTGGGATCAAATTGTGAGATGCATATTCAATGAGAATTTCATTTCCTTGAGTAAGGTCAGAATAAAGATCTCATGGTTTTGCCCACAGGGGAAGGGTATGACTAGTGTGATAAGCTTTTAGTGGCATGCTGAAGAATGATTGTCTTCTTATGCTTGAGAACACAAGACCTCTCCACTTCATAAGTCAAGTGGATGTAATGGATTACATAGGCTATATGAAGTTGTGCAGCATCCTTCTAACTCTGAAGGATTATCCCAAAAGTAAGATTAATAGTATCCAAAACTTTTCTGGTGAAAAATATTTGCATACTCAGCTTTGTTTTCTTGACGTTGTAAATGGCATGCTTTAGGAATTTTAACTTGGAATGGGTGTTTTGTTGTTTTCTGAGACATGTCAACTACAATTGTAAGTTGCACTTAATTGGACAACTTACTTTATAGATGCTAAAGGATGTCTACACATAAATAAGGGATGACTGAAAATTAGTATAAAAATGATGTTAAATGATTTAAGAGTTCCAATTTGCTTGAATTTACATAATGAAATTCCTCAGATTATATATGATATGCTAAAGAAACCAAAGAATCAAAGATTGTAAATTTCCCTTCCATGCTGGTTTCTAACTACCATAGACTGCAGGTTCATTAATCCACTTGTCAGAATTTTTTTTAAAAGAATATTGTTGACATGGATTTTTATAAATTGTGGAAATACTTGAACATAATATAGAATTGTTCAGTCAGCTAGCAACATATGTTGTGGTAAGCAGATTTCTTTATGGAAACAAGACTTTTCAAATTGGATTTGTGTAATGTCACATTGCTAGGTATTATAATACCTAGCACTTTTCATCTATAGACTGCAAAGTACTTTAAAAAGGAGGTGTCATTATCCCTATTTTACAGATATGGAAATTGAGGCACAGTGGGGCAAAGTAACTTGCCCTAGGCCATTCAAGCCCCAGGCCAGTGTGCTAACTACTAACTACACTGCCTCTCAGGATTGAATGATCACATATATTCAAAATTTACTAACCCAATCTTCCAATAGGCAACCATTTATTGCCAAGTATATTATAAAATCAGCCGTTCCATATATATGTGCAAATATATTCAGCTAACGAACATTATGGGCCAGATCCTCAGCTGGTGTAAACTGGCACAGTTCTACCATAGTTGATCTAGCCAATGGCGTGTACATAACCTGAGGCCTGTCAGGTGCCCCCTTTTTCACCATGTCATTGTTAAACCTCTTGTTCTTACCTTCCTAGTCTGCCACAGCTATGCATTTCCATATGTGCCCATGTGTTTCCTCTTGCTGTGTCTCCCCAACCCCTTCCACCCTGCCAGTGATGTCAGCCTCATCCACATGTTTCTCAGCTACTTATAATTTCTTAAGCTGCTTAACAGAGTAGCTTTGTCAGAATTGCAATGGATATTTCATGGCACAAGGAGAGAGAAATCTATATTCATGTAAGGCAAATTCATGTAAGTAGCCTTGTTTGTATTACTGGTGTTTCTTTAAATAATTCTTTAAATAATTGTTTCTTTAATAATTGCCAAATATTGTAGGTCTGCTCAGTAGTCTACAGTCTAACTAGAGCCAAAATAACATTATGATGAACAAGTGACTGACTGAGCTATTGTGTGTATTTCATAAAAATAGATCTAGCAGGATTAAAAACCTATGTAATGGTGGTGGTGACTTGGCAGCTGCCACATAGTGTCATTTCTGCTATTCTACAAACATTAAAAAACAGTGAAAATGAATGATGATCTCACACACACTACCTGGCATGGTTAGGGTTGTCATAAAAAGTGGTTTTAAAAAAAATCTGGTGCCTTTGTTGGTCACATCTATGATAATGATTTGTCTAGACCAGAAGGCACAGATGCTGTCTTCCTAATGAGTGCGAGATGTCTTAATTTTGTTAATATAATCTTGGATGCCTTTCTTGTTTGGCCTGTACTCTTAGACTTTAATATCATTTTGTCATAAATAATTGCCTTGCATTTACTTACCAACCTTTGGAATCAATCATTGAAATATGTTCTCTTTGTCATTATCACAGTAACACCTAGTGTACCCATTGTAGGTAGGTGTTGTGCAGAGTAAAAAAAAAATAGTCTCTGCTCTGAAGAACTTAAAATCTTTACTTATACCCTCAATGTTTGATGCTAACTTTATCCTCATCACAGCCCTTAAGTGACACAGTGTGATCAGCATCATCATTATTCTCTCTGATAATAACTATTAACATCTGACCTCCACTTCTCTCTTGTTGATATTCCTATTTCTTCAATATGTGGGAACAAACTCAGTTGTCTCCCTAAAACACTGAGGTGGCATGTAGGAGTTGCAAGCCTTCCTATCCAGTAATTAGGCAACTTTCAATAGGTTGTTTCCTCCTGATTTGTTACTGTAGATAATGGTTAACAACAATGGAGCTTCTGGGACCAGCAGTTCAATCAAAGTGTTAATGCTTTGGTGATGCTGATAATTTTCCTCTGGCTACCCAGTTTCTAGGCAACAACTAAGCAAATCCTTCCCTTTCCTTCAATAGGCCCAACCTATTGAAAGTTGCCTAATTACTGGATAGGAAGGCTTAACAGCACATCTGAAACACCACTGGGATGAACTGGATAACAGGGCAGAGCTACAGAGACATCACTCTGCTTTCACCAAAGCATCTTTCTTCACCATTGTCATTTTCTCTGAAAGTTGGATCATTTCCCCATTGTTTTTTGCAGCTCTTGATTATATATGGTTTCTTCAGTGTTTAGGACTGCACTTCATGTATTGTATCATTAGAGGTGTCAGAATTCCTTTCATCCTTCTAATCTTCCATCTTGTCTTCCTAACGTTGCCAATTTTCTAATCGCACAAAACTGAACACCTTTTCCCCATCCCTTCTCTGGGGCCCCGCCTCCACTCACTCCATCCAGCCTCCCTCCCTCTGTAGCTCACTCTCCCTCCCTGAACTTGGGCAGGGGAGTTGGAATGCAGGAGGTGAGGGCTCTGGCAGGGAGTACAGGCTCTGGAGTGGGAGCCAGAAATAAGAGGTTCAGGGTTCAGGAGGGGACTCTGGGTTTGGGACTGGGGTTGGAGGGGGTGCGGGCTCTGGGGTGGGGCCAGGGATGCAGGAGGGGAGGCTGAGCTGGAGCTGAAGGTTTCGGAGTGCTGGATGGGACTCAGGGCTGCGGTGGAGGCGGTGGTGTGGGCTCTGGGGAAGGACCAGGGATGAAGGGTTTGGGGAGGCTCAGGACTGGGGCAGAGGGGTTCAGCGTGAAGGAGGGGACTCAGGGCTGGGGCAAGGGGTTGGGGCATGGGAGGTAGTTTTGCCTGCATTTGTAGCTGACATTTGACGATCTCCAGCTCTCCCATCTTGTTTAGTTTATGAATCATTGAGTCCTTCCTTATTGGTTCATTTTAAATAAGTTACATTTGTGATGGCAGAGTTTCTTATACATTATGGGACCATTAATGGCAGCCTCTCCAACCTAGCCTTCGACAAAATATGTTCTCCTTAGGTGAGCCTAAAAGCCTTAATCAATATTTATACTTATACAGTCACTATAGGTGTCACAGAGACACATATCAATGACTTTTTTTAAATTAGACCAATATGTTTTGTCAATTTCATCAGCACAAATTATATTCTCTGCATTAAACAGATATGTAAATTCACCTGTTCTTTCATTCATTTATTCTGTCCCTTTCATTTTAATTCTGACTGCTCAAATTCAAGTAAAAATATTTTCCCTTCTTCCCAAGTACCCATATGCCCCCTAAATACATGGTTTCTGTGATAAAAAGCCAACCAAAGTAAACGAACTTGCACCATTATGCATGGCAGAGCAACATAACACCACTGGGCCCAATTCACTAAATTTTAATACACCCTTTATGAAACTTCACACTCAAATAACAAGAAATTTATACACTCAAAGTGACTTATATATCCAAACTGTATAAATCTTCTCTCTTTGCCTATAAAAGACTCCACACTCACTACATGCATCCTCATCTAATATGTACCTCCAGGGTACATGAACCACAAAACGAGGCAGGGTTGGCTAAAAAGAACTTCCCTTTGTGGGCACTATTACTTACTGAAGTGAAAATTCTAAAAATGTTCCCAAATGTGCCAGCTGTAAATTAGAGCAGTTAAGAGCAGCATTAAGCAACTATTCCGTTAGCCCTGCTTCACCTCCCGTATCTCAAGTCATACATCACTTTTCCTATAAAAGGGAATAAATGGAAGATAACTAGACCTAAGTCTAGTTTAGGACCTGAAATATATATATCAGACCAAACTGAATTAACTTTCCTTGCTTAATAACCAAGCCAGGTGCAAGGTTACCAATGTTTTATATTCTATTCAAAACAGTAAGAGAACATTGCCAAGCAGTGCTTCAGTTAAAAAAATAGGAGTAATATTATGTACTGTGATTCAGACAGGGACTTGAACTTGATTCTCACATACTAGGTGAATACCCTAATGCGAGGGGGTGGGTCACTCACTGCTAAAATGGTGCTGCCTCCTGGCAGTTGGGGATTAGCTGAGTCAACCTGAAAACCCTTCCAACAGTGCACACCATCAGTTTCTGCCTCACATTGCCACTCTCACAATCACTGGCAGGGTAACCTAGGCCCACCCTCTACTCCATGTTCCAGCTGAGCTCAGCAGCCAAGCTTTGTTCCCTGCACCTTACTACCTTCCCCTGAGCTACTTCCATATTTCCTGGCCTTCGCTACTCCTCTGGGTTTGCCAGTCTCTTCACTCTCTCCTCTCTGGAACAAACTTTAGGCAACTCATCTCTGCAGCTTTCACCCCTTTCCTTCCAATTTCCTGTGTTTTGTTGAAGCCCCACCTGTTCCTCACAGGTGAGTTTCTCTCTAATTAGCTGCCTCCAGCCCAAGGCTCTCCTGTTTGAGCCTAATAACTGATTGGACCCATTCCTTTTAAAACAACAACATAAATTTGGAGTGCAGTGGTTAAGCTTTGTATAGTAACAGAGCTGTGTTGTTTAAAAAGAATGTATATTGAAAGGGGAAGTCTACAGATAAAAAAATGGATTTTCAAGAATTAAAATATCCTCATAAAGGGAGGAATCGATGACAGGGTAGCAAGGCAGAAAGGGGTGAAGACCAATGCATTGGCAAATGGTGTCAGCTTGGGAAGGAAGTAATCAGCCCCTGTTAAGGGGCTGTCCCAAATTATTTCCCCCTTGGAGCAAATGGAAGCAGGGAAGGAATTGTGACTCTCTTCCTTCAAAAGTTTATTCCACTGTATATTGTAAGATTGTGGCATCAAAATATTCCATTCAAATCTCAGACTTCTGCTGTCCCCAATCTTCTCAGATGACTGTGATTCAGAATCTGGTGCTGGATCTATATTGGAAATTTGTGCATGGTACCTATGTCTATAATGAACCAAAGGAAAAAGCATTTGCACCAATCTTTTCATCTCCTAGCTCAGGAATTTTGAGTGCCCCAATTGATAAGGTTCTGAGTGCTCCAGCTTGGGTCCATTTATTTTTTAAATAAATTTCTGCTCTTGAATATATGCCTGATTTTTTTTGGGGGGGGGGCATATGAAAGTTGCTTACTTATAACTGGAGTTCTTTGACATGGCTCTGCATATTCATACTTATCGCTTTTCTACCACCTAGTGCTGCCAGGAGCCTTTCATAGAGTGCTTGAATGCCCACTCCTACCCCTCTGTTCAGCATTTCTGAACACTCTGGGGAGGCTATATAAGGTAGTGAAGCACCCTCTACCACCTCAGTTCCTTCCACTGCCAACCCACAAACACAGAATAAAGGGTTCTAAGAATGAATGGAAGGTGAGTGGGAAATGTGAATGTGAAGAGCCATCTAGAAGAATTCCAGTTACCTTCGATTCATCTTCGAGTGGCTCTGCATATTCCCACTTATGGGGAGTTTGATAAACAGTGCTGAAAATAACCTGGAGGAAACAGCCCTAACTGACTAGAGTGAAGCATGGCTATACCAAATCTAGCAACAGCCCTTGATGCCAAATTGAGAGCATAATGTTTAGTAGAAGTGTACTCAGAAATCCAGATTACAGCCCTGAAAACCTCAGGAAAGGAACTTGATTAAGGCAAATATGACATACAAGGGTACAATCCAGACTAACAAGTAGCTGTGTCATCCCTGCCCTGTAACCTGGGGTGCCCTTTACAATGCCTTGCTGCTTACAAACAGCCTCCAGCATGTAAATTACTCCCAGTTATGTCTGTGTGTGTGTGTGTGTGTGCCGCAGCCAGTCAGCCACACCTTGGCTCTTACCAGCCTTAAAAATTACCTCAGTCCTAGATTTCCACCAGAAACGTGTCCTATATTGCCCAGCCCTCTCTGTACTGTACAACTATATTACAGCCATTATTCTTTTAAGGGAATAATATGCACACAACTTGTTACTCCAAATGGAGTTACCCAGACACTTCAATTTGAACACACTGGATTAGACAAAACAGTACAAAAATGTATTAACTACAAGGAGATAGATTTTAAGTGAGTACAAGAAATGCGGCATAAAAGTCAGAAATGGTAACAAGAAAAATAAAGATAAAATGTCTACTGTTGCTTAACTTAACTATATTAGATTCAAAGCAAAGTTTTCTCAACATATGCTTTCAGCAGTTTTACTGACCAAACGCTGTAGGTCAAGACTATCCACCAGAGTCTACCTGCTTCCTTTGTCTCTTAAGGTGCAGTGAATGCAACAGGCAAATTGAGGGTGTGTGTGTGTGTGTGTGTGTGTGTAGGGGTGTTTGTCCCTCCTTTTTTATGTTTCAGTCCCCCTCTTGAAAAACATTTCATCTGAGAACCAGGAGCCAGAGTTTATGTGGAAAGATATTCCTTGCTGTTTTTACCCTCCTGTTTGAACTTCCTGCATCTTCCCTTCCTGCTTGATGACTCTGTTTACTGCTTAAATGTAAATTAAGCAGAGCACATATTCCTTTGTTTAGGATAGATCTGCTTGCCAACTTCTGTCTGGGCAGAGGGGTGGGGTTTGGAACATGTATTAACATCAGACAGGAGAATACCACAATTTCACATACAATGTTGCCACACATATTTTATTAGGACAATACAGACCAGCAAATTACTAGTTTTCAAATGACACCGTACAAGGCATACCTTCTACAAACATAACAATGGTGTGGGGTGTGAACAGAGGGGTATAGTCTGTCACAGCAAGCAAAAGACACTGCCCCATGTCTGGTCGAATCAGATTGGATATTTGTAGGTACAGAAATTTCTGCTAACATGCAGCATTCAACAATACATTGTTTAATCTATCTAGGAATTGTATGGTCCATGTAATTTTTAGCATAAAATACAAATCTAGATCATTTTAGAAAAAATTTACTTATGTTTAAATAATATGAAGAGCTCTTCTTGCATCCAAAGTCTGTAAAACAAGGTTTCCTCTTACTAGTATGCAGCCTTGGAAAAAATACTGGCAAATTAATTGTGTGATGTAAAATTCAGAAACTGCTTTTGGCAAAACCTGGGATTAGGCATAAGAACAATCTTATCTTTATGAAAACATGTAAATGGTGGATTGGCTATCAAGGCATTTAATTCACTCATTCTTCTAGCTGATGTTATGGCATTAATGAATGTCATCTTGAGAGAGAAATAATACAAAGAACACTCAGCTAAAGGGTTTAAAAGGTAGCTTCATGAGTGTAGTTATGACCAAATAAAGATCCCAAGGAGGGACAAGGTTCTTCAAAAGGGGATACATATTAGGTAATCCCTTCAGAAACTGTTTAACTATATTATGCACCAACAGCAATCTGCCAAAACATGGTAAGCTGTAATGGCTGCCAAATGAACTGTCAAAGATGGGTTAGATAACGTCTCAGTTTTTAAGTATATTACATATTTTAAAATACAAGGTATGGAAGCTGAGACAGGAGAATCAGATTTTCCCTGCCTCCAAACCACAATTCCGGACCATTTCCACTACACTTCCTCACAGACAGTTTGCTAGAATTAAGCAGTACATTCTGCATCAACAAGAAGTATGACTGTTCAAGAGTAGATAGAATCAAAGTCTGATTGCCCAGGATGTTTAGGTGAAGGGAAAAGTGCATAGAAGGTCCCTATCACAAAGCAGAAGGAAAGCATCTGAGATGGATTAACTGTCTCTTCCTGCTCTCTAGAAGAAGAAGTGACACTTTCTGTTGAACCTCTTACCAAACAGGTGCACATCTGATCAACCTCAACTGGAAAAGGTGCTCTGAATCACCAGATCCTTCAGGGACTATTTGTACATTTGAGAACTGTTCTGCTGAGAAGATCTGCAGTCACACTGTTCTCTCCTGCTAAATGCAGGGCCACTGGGTGAGTGTTGTGGAGTTTACACCAGTCCCATGAGCTGATTGCCTCTGCACATAGTTGAGCTGAGTAAGCACCCCCATGTTTCTTGATATAATATTTAGCAGAAGTATTGTCCATCACTACTTGAACAACCTTCCCATGTATGTGAGGGAGGAACTGAGGCCAAAATGAATGGCTCTTAACTCCAACATGTTTATGTGCAAACCTCTTTCCTGAGAAGTCTGGTGACCTTGAACTGTAAGATGACTCAGATATGCCCCCCACAGCCTTTGTTTGATGCATCTGAAGTTAAATGGTGAAGAGGGATTGAACTGGATAATGCTGAGGACATTGGTCTGACTGCCACCATGTCAATGGGTCCAGAATGTCTCAAGGCATGTTGACTAATATTTGAAGACTGTCCAAGATTGCCCTAAGACATCCAATACTGCATTGGCCTCATTCTGAGATGCCCAAAGGGAGCCATGTAAGTAGTAGCTGCTATGAGACCCAGGAAGAAAAATTACTTTCTGAGTCTGACATATTTGAATGTTTAAAACATATTGCATTATTTTTAAAAATCTGTCCTGTTTGCTACCAAGTCCAATAAGGAATCAAGAATAAAATTATTTGAGTTTGACAGAGACTTGACTTTCTGATGTTCAGAAGCAGCCCCAGGTTGCCAAAAAAGGTTGTTGTATAAGTGATCATTGTGAATAATAGCCTTTAACTTCCAGATGTGGGTAACCAAAAAAGACCCTGCTTTATCAACCACTACCACAGAGAGGCACTCTGTAAATACTCTTGGAGCTGTGAACAGGCTAAAGGAAATGCCTTTAACTGGAAATGGTGTCCCATCACCAGAAGCAAAGGTACTTTCGATGACTATATCAGAGAGAAATAGGAAAATGTGCATCCATTAAATGAGTCATGAACCAAACCCTAGTTAGAAGGCAAAGAGATTATGGAGACCAAGGTCACGTTAAAGTATGGAACCAAAACTACTGAATGCATTCATTCAAGTTCCTTAAATCTAAAAATTGGATAAATCTTCCCACCCTTTTTTCATACCAGAAAGTATCTCTAATAACCCCCTGACCTCTCTAGTATGTGGTTACCTCCCCGATAGCCCTGATCAGAAGCGATTGCTGCATATCTGACAGTAGAATAGCTTCATGAAATGGTTCCCTGAAAAACGAAGGTTAAGGGAATTGAAAGGGGCTAGTTTCTCAAAATGAATGGCATCACCCTTTTATATAATTTCGAGGACCATTTGCCCAGTGTAATAAGCCTCCACCTGCTGATTAAAATGGACTAGCCTGTCTCCAAACAGGAAGGGAAGGACCCTTGCCTATTGCTTCTTGACTATGAATCTTCATGTCAAATCTGAGGCCTGGTGTTCAATAAAGAAAATAGGGAGGAAGCAGATTGTTTATATTAATCCTCAATTTTAAAGACATTGTCCTGTGTTTGCTCTAGAAAGATGTAGTCTGCTGACTTTGTTGCTTACATCTTTGATTTGATGAATAACAAGCAAAGAAAGACTGTGAATAATACTGTCTCAATGGAGAGAAGGAATAGGTCTCCCCCAGCAGAAGAAAATCAAGCTCAAAGAGCAGGACTTCAAGCTTTCATCTTTTCACTGAAAAGACCATCCCCTTTGAAGGGGAGATCTTCCACCTTAATTCTAGTATCCAGAGCCAGAAAAGAGGAATGAAGCCAAGCATGTCTCCTCAGATTAACTGCAGAAGCCAACACTCTGGCAGAAGACCCTGAGGCCCTGGTCAAATGAAGCCCTGAGAGCATGCTTTGCCACATTTTGAAGCTGGAAACAACCTGGGTTTTAGCCTTGGAGCCATAGGGACCCTTTCAGAATCTGATGGATCTGAAAAATCTGCCATGTGGGATCTGGCACTGCTAACAGTGGCCATCTTCTCCTTTACTGTTTTCTTTGGAACCCACACACCTAGAGCCAATAACATGTTTCTTGGTTCTGTAGCAGGCGGTCTGCCTTTCTCCAACTCCTGACTGCCTAAACAGCAGGATCCATAGTCATACCCAACAAAGGTTCTGATTTCCTGGAACTTTTAAGCTGCTTTGACTTGCTGGAAGAAGATATTAGACCCAATGAATGCCTGGGTCTTGAGAGTTTAGCCTCAAAGGTCTCCTTAAAGAAAAGCACCTGCAATCTGTTCTGCCTCTTCTTGCAAACTCTGGGGTTGAAAGTCCAATGGATGGAATACCCAGAAGGAGAGTGGCCCTCTTCCATGCACTTCAGGCACCTAACATGGTCATCCAAAGCCTGGAAGACATTAAGCACTTCTTTTTATTCACTTCTACCCTACCCTGGAACTGAGATACTAGCTAATTTAACTATCTATACCAGGGGTAGGCAACCTAAGGCACTCGTGCCAAAGGCAGTACACGAGCTGATTTTCAGTGGCACTCACACTGCCCGGGTCCTGACCACCGGTCCAGGGGGCTCTGCATTTTAATTTAATTTTAAATGAAGCTTCTTAAACATTTTAAAAACCTTATTTAATTTACATACAACAATAGTTTAGTTATATATTTTAGACCTATAGAAAGAGACCTTCTAAAAAACATTAAAATGTATTACTGGCATGCAAAACCTTAAATTAGAGTGAATAAATGAAGACTCAGCACACAACTTCTGAAAGGTTGCCAACCCCTGGTCTATACTGATAACTAAATTATTACTATGCTAAAGAATAATCAGGACACTAAGAACGGAGAAAACCCTGAATCAGAACAGATCCGTTTGTTCATGTCTGTCTGGCAAAGCAGGTGGAAGGAACTGAGGTGGTAGAGGGTGTTATTATATAGCCTTGTCTGCAGAATGTTCAGGGAGGGGCAAGGGTAGGGCACACACTAACCAGACACTGCTTGGAGAAGATTCTACTGTTAGGTATCACTAAGGGGTGCAACACTCTTGAGTGGGAACATGCAGAGCCACTCAAAGAAGAATCAGAACTTAAATTTTATGTGTTAGCTTAATAGATTTCCCCTTTTTTGTACTCTCCTCCCCTTTGTTCTTTGTCTCCTTGAAACTGACATTTGCTTCCCTGTGGCCTGAAGTGGAAATGAACAACTCTTCCTTCAGAGGACTTCAAATCTATATCACTCCAATTGTATTTACCAGCCAGGAAGTGTTTTATGAGTTTAGCCCCTTCCCTGAGGCATGTTCAAGCCTCCCTGGTGCTTGCTAATTGGAGTGGCTTCCCTACACTCCTTGTGTGGCTTGAGTCCTAGGTTCTTCGTTGTGTTGCCTGGGGCCTTCACCCAAGGTGACTCCTTTTTGAGCCTGGGACACAAGGGGTGCATCCCTTGGGAAAATGAATACTCCTCCTCCTCACAAGAAGCATAACCCAATACACAATAAACAAAATGCAGTAATTCAAATTCCAACAAATGAAATGCTACACCCAAAACTGTAACAAAAGAGACTTTACTGGGGACAGGAACCAGAGGCTCTAGGGAAGGAAAGGAGTAAGGTCACTAATAAATGCTAAAACATCAACAACATAACAATTGTCCACATCCCACCATTCACAACTATACCACACACCCCAGCTCCCTCCCTGGCACCTTCCCAGGTAGATGGAATGCCTAGGATGAGTCCAGAGATGGGTGTAGCAGCACTGCAAATGTTGGCCAGGTTAAAGAAAATGAAAGGGACCCTCTTACAGTGTTTTCAATCGTGGGTGGGGCAGGCTCCTCTCTTGGCTTCCTGTTCTGGAGTCCTGTGGAGGTTCTGGCTGGCTCAAGGTAGTCAGCACTGGTTGGTTCTCTGTCACCCTGGACACTGGTTTCAGTGGGGGTGAAACTAGATCCCAAAGCAGTTCAAAGTCTCCCATTGTGTGGCCGGGGAGCTAAGCAGACACTTCCCAAGCTGTTTTGCTTCTCTGCTCCAAACTCAAAATCCCCCAAAGTGAAACTAAAACTAGTCCCTGTTTCTCTGAGTCAGGATGCTGAGCACTCCTGGCTCCTTCTTGGCCCAAACAACTCTCTATATAAATCACTCCATCAGAAGCCTCTCTTTTGGATTTTGCAGGAGTTCCCAGTCTATTCTGCCCTGAGTATTATTCTAAACAACCTTGGAAATGCTGTTCAGAGGCACTGGACATTTTGTTATTGTAGTCCATAAGGTAGGTCCCCTAAAGGTTCAGTCCAGCATTCCACAAGGAGACAAACCCCAAAGGGGATTATATAAACTACATAGATACATATTTGCTCATCATCCCACTCCAATGACTTATTAGAGCAAAACTGTTCTCAGCTTCAGATCTCTGACTGCAAGAATGAGGTCCAGATTTAGCAGCACACTTAAGCAGATAATTAGAGCCATTGATTGCAATGGGAATACTAACATGTTTAAAAGTATGTGCTGAATTGCTCTGCTGAAGCTGGGCCTGAATTTCCAAGCTGACCCACCACTTTCTCACTAGAGATTCCTGTATAAACTAATCTCTTACCTGATCCTTTCACACTGCTCTGCTTTTTATAGAGAAATTTCATAGAGAATGTCTGAGCATGAGATCGCTACTCTCTATGGCTAAACAACTTTGTAACTTCCATCTTCAAGCCATTATTTACGCTGACTTTCTGGCAGTTAAACTAATGACTTAGTAGATGGATTTGTCAGGCTGCTCCACGGGGATTTATGCGGACTATGCTGCACTGTGCAGGTAAAGAAAGAATATGAAAAAATAAAATACAGGAAAGAAAGAAAGAAAAAAACTGATGGTAAAGGAAACATTTAATTGTACTAAACAGCAGTAGGATGGTAAGGAAAGAGACAATAGTATCAGGAATTAATTGCATCATTATTAGTGATGTTGTCCAACTGCATCTGACGATACACCATCTCTGAATTTCTGTGGCATTTCCAACTGGAAACAATGCTTTACAGTAATGCAACTCAATGGTAGCTCTCTAATACAGACATGGTTGTGGTAACCTTAACTTTGAACTTCCTGACATTTGGGCTTTCAGGTCTGAATTTTAACCCTCTATTAATATAGTTTTTTAAATGAACATAATTGCATTTTTACAACTTTTATAATTATTTGATAGTCTCTGGGGAAGACCTGAGCATCCCTTACTGAATCACACTGATTTGAATAATCACATAGTTCTTATTTGAACCTTGTAGGAATCCAAGTGAGAACCTCTTTATTATTGCATCTTTTGCTTGAAACCTTTTAAAGAACTATTAGCACTTCGAATAAATCCTGCATCTTAATGACATCTTCATGAATATTAATATAACGGCACTGTGAGGACTTCAGATCATGTTGATTTTGTTGATACATTCTGTCACAGAAGTATACTGAAATATGCATTTTAAAATAAAATCATTTCTGGATTACTTTGCGTTCCTTAGGTGTTTTTGAGTTAAAACATGAATTCAGCTTGTGTGTAAATGGTTAAAATTGAATCAATTTGTATTTATTTTTATTATTGTATAATACAGTCCAATTTATTCTTGTTCACTTTTGTTAAAGACCCTTTGAGAAAGCCCATGCAAAGCTAGGTACCAGGCCTTGCAATGAGTTTGCACTCCCTGCACAACTTCTCTGCACCCAGCCCTCAGCTTGTGCAGTAGAAGTGCAACAGTTTGGCCACCAGGAGATTTCCAGGCCCACAGAAGAGGAGACTGGATTTGATTCTAAAGACAAACTTCTGGCCTATCTTGTTTGAATATACTGGAAGGGAGAGAGAACATGGAATCTAATTCCCCAGAATGGACTTGCTCAGCTGAGAACAGAATAAGGACGTGGCGCTCCCTTGCACATTAGTGGGAGCACTAGCCAATCCAGAGGTGGTCATAGCTAGTTGGTTTGGGTATGTGACCAGGCCTCTTGCAACCTTATAGACATGTTACAATCAGTTGGATGCACTGGGGGAAGCATTTGCTTTTCCTTTGTAGCAGTACTAAGGTGCATTCCAGAGCAGTGTGGTGTGCAGGCAAGATGGCTCAAATTAAGTTTTCCATTTTTGGCCCTTAACAATAGTATAACTACATCAGCTCAAAATATTCTACTGGAGTTAGCAACAAATGTCAAGCAAACATTGTGCATAATATGGCTCCATGCAGGCATAGGTTTCTATCTGCATGAATCCAGTTTCAGGATCAGGGCCACCAAGGCAGTTAACTAGTTGACGATCATATACATTATACCATATAGTTAAGCAAAGATCAAATGTTAGATCACGAGGAGAGGAAACAAGTCTGGAGATGTAGGCTATAGGACTTTAGAAAAATATATTATTTATTTTTTGTATTAGCAAAATTTCTACAAGCCCTAGTCATGGACCAGAACCTCTTTGTGCTAGGTGTTGTACAAACATAGAACAAAAAGATGCTCTCTGCCCCAAGGAGGTTGCAATCTAAGTATTGGACAAACACAACAGATGGAGACTGGGGGAGTAGAAGGAAATAGTGAGACTATATTGGCCAGCATGCTAGGCTGGAGACAGTACACCAGCAGCTTCATTGTTTTAAAGGTTTTTTTATGGGCATCATGGCAAAGAAGGGCTCTGAAGAAAGATAAGGAGGTAATTTTGTGGCTGCTCATGGGGTGTTCCTCTCAAGAGTGAAAGGCAGCATGGAAGACACAAAGGTGCTTGTTTGAAATTTTAACAAGTGGGCAATTGAGGCTGGCATTGTTGGCTAATCAGAAATGGGCATTGACATCCCAACAATGAATGAAAAATGGTAGAGTGGGGTATCCCATGATAGTAAAGACAAGCAGTTTATGTTTGATGCAACACAGAAGGGAGAGCCGGTGGAGAGACTCATAGAACCATAGCACTGGCAGGACCTCGAGAGGTCTTTATTCCCAGTCCCCTGGACTTAAGTATTATATAAACCATCCCTGACAGGTGTTTGTCTAACCTGCTCTTAAAAATCTATAATGATGGACATTCCACAATCTCCCTAGGCAATTTATTCTAGAGCTTACCCACCCTGACAGTTAGGAAGTTTTTCCTAATGTTCAACCTAAACCACCTGGTTGCAGTTTAAGCCCATTGCTTCTTGTCCTATCCTCAGAGGTTAAGAACATTTTTTCTCCCTCTTCCTTGTAACAACCTTTTATGTACTTGAAAACTGTTATGTCCCCTCTCAGTCTTCTCTTCTCCAGACTAAACAAACCCATTTTTTTCAATCTTCCCTCTCAGGTCATGTTTTCTAAACCTTTAATCATTTTTGTTGCTCTTCTACTGGACTGTCTCCAATTTGTCCACATTTTTCCTGAAATGTGGCATGCAGAGCTGGACACAATAGTCCAGCTGAGGCCTACTTAGCATGGAATAGAGCAGTCTTGCTTACAACGCTCCTGCTAATACATCTCAGAATTATGCTTGCTTTCTTTGTAAAACTGTTACACCGTTGACTCATATTTATCTTGTGATCCACGATGACCCCCAGATCCCTTTCCGCAGTACTCCTTCCTAGGCAGTCATTTCCCATTTTGTATGTGTGCAACTGATTGTTCCTTCCTAAGTGGAGTACTTTGCATTTGTCCTTATTAAATTTCATCCTATTTACTTCAGACCATTTCTCCAGTTTGTCCAGATCATTTTGAATTTTAATCATATCCTCCAAAGCACTTGCAACCCTATCTGCCTTGGTATCGTCTGCAAACTTTATTAGTGCATTCTTTGTGCATTATCTAAATCATTGATTAAGATCTTGAACAGAATTGAACACACAATTGATTCCAGTGGGGCCCCATTTGATATGCCCTTCCAACTTAACTGTGAACCACTGATAACTACTCTCTGGGAATGGTTTTCCAACCCCTTATGCACCCATCTTGTAGTAGCTCCATCTAGGTTGTATTTCCCTAATTTCATTATGAGGTCATATTAGATAGTATCAAAAGCCTTACTAAAGTCAAGTTATACCACATCAACCTTTCTCCCCCTCCACAAGTCTTGATATGCTGTCAAAGAAAGTTATTAGGTTGGTTTCACATGATTTGTTCTTGACCAACAGTCTATGCTGATTGTTACTTATCACCTTATTATCTTCTAGGTGCTTGTAAATTGATTGCTTGATTATTTACTCTATTATCTTTCTGAGTACTGAAGTTAAGCTGACCAGTCTGTAATTCCCTGGGTTGTCCTTATTCCCCTTTTATACATTGGCACTATATTTGCCCATTCCCAGTCCTCGAGTAATCTCGTCCATCTTCCATGACTTTTCAAAGATCATTGCCAATGGCTCAAGTATCTACTCAGTCAGCTCCTTGAGTATTTTAGGATGCATTACATCAGGCCCTGGTGACTTAAAAACCTCTAACTTGTCTAAGTAATATTTAACTTGTTCTTTCCCTAGTTTAGCCTCTGATCCTACCTAATTTTCACCGGCATTCATTATGTTAGACATCCAATTGCTACGGAACTTTCTAGTGAAAACAAACAAAAAGGTTTTTTACCATTTCTGCCATTTCCACATTTTCTGTTATTGTCTTTTCCCTCTCATTGAGTAACAGGTCTACCATATTCTTGGTCTTCCTCTTACTGCTAATGTACTTGTAGAATGTTTTCTTGTTACCCTTTATGTCTCTAGCTAGTTTAATCTCGTCTTGTGCCTTGGCCTTTTAAAATGTGTCCCTACATACTTGTGTTAATTGTTTATATTCATTCTTTGTAATTTGACCTAGTTTCTACTTTTTGTAGGATTCTTTTTGATTTTCAGTTCATTGAAGATCTCCGGGTTAAGCCAGGGTGGTCTCTTGCCATACTTCCTGTCTTTCCAACACAGTGGGATAATTTGCTCTTGTGCCTTTGATAATGTCTGTTTGAAAAACTGCCAACTCTCTTGAACTGTTTTTTCCTTAGACTTGCTTCCCAATGGATCTTACCTACAGACTCCCTGAGTTTGCTGGAGTCTGACTTCTTGAAATCCTTTTCTTTATTGTGCTGTTTTCCCTCCTACCATGCTTTAGAATCATGAACTCTACCATTTCATGATCACTTTCACCTATGCTGCCTTCCACTTTCAAATTCTCAACCAGTTTCTCTCTATTTGTCAAAATCAAAGCTAGAACACCCTGTCCCCTAGTGGCTTTCTTCACCTTCTGAAATAAAAAAATGGTCTCCAATGCATTCCAAGAACTTATTGGATAATCTGTTCCTGCTGTGTTATTTTCCCAACAGATGTCTGGGTCTCCCATCAAATCTCCCATCACCACCAAGTCCTATGCTTTGGATGATTTTGGTAGCTGTTTATAAAAAGCATCATCCATGTAAAGAGATGGGTGACATGTTCAAAGTGATGGGAAATGATATAGGAGCTTGAGAAAGAAATACTTGCTAGAAAATTAGAGTATGTGGAAGTCAGTAACCTGGTAGTATAGACCTATAAGGCTACAAAGCTGATATATGTGCAAGAGGCTGGGAAATCCTGTAGACTTTTGAAGAATAATAAAATAATAATATACGATAATAATCTTCACTTATATAGTGACACAACATGTAATCAACTCCTCCTACTTGAAGGGATATAGTGCTGAAATGTACTTAGTGCTATCAGTTGCAAAAATAAAAGGATACAAGGTTCTCTTTAAAACAGAGAATGAAAAAGATGGAGTAAAATTAGATCTGAAAAGTTCCATAAAGCTGCAACAGCAAAGGAGAGAAAAACCTATGGAGATCAGTATTACATTAAGAACAAACAAATTTGAACTTACTACGTTGAGTCTCAAAACATATTTCATCTAGGACAAAAGCTCTTTCAGTGCAGATGAAGGCATCACTGTCATTGGTAAATAAATGATGAAAGTCTCCTCTGCTTTTAACCGATAACCGCTGTAATTAGTTATGCAATGATCAATGTGCTTCCAGAAAGGAGCTGTCTAAAACACATTTGGAAACACTGTAAACAATTTTGGATTTATACAGTATGAACGCAGAAGAATTTCTTAGTGTAATATGTCATCAGTCGTCTTGAATAGGCAATAAAGTCTGGGATGCTATATATTTTATGCTTGTGAAATTAAAACAGTTAATGTTCCTGTAAAGTATCCCAGCCACACATACAATGTAGAAGTGACTTGTTCATAATTAAATTTCAAACTCTACTCTAACTATATCCCAGGACATGTAAAATGCATTACAAATTCAGGATAGGATTTATCAAAACAAGTAATGTGCAACATGGAATCCACAGATTTCAGCCTAGGATTTGAACTACTTACGAGAATTACGATTTTTTATGAATTTGGAAAATTAGCTCTTTCACTTTAAATCAGGCTTGCAATGTATCAGAATCATGCCAGAGACTAGATTGCATGTCACATAATACTTCTCTGACCTATAAATAATAATGACAGGTTTCAGAGTAGCAGCCGTGTTAGTCTGTATCCGCAAAAAAAAAAAAACAGGAGTACTTGTGGCACCTTAAAGACTAACAAATTTATTTAAGCATGAGCTTTCGTGAGCTACAGCTCACTTCTTCGGATGCATAGAATGGCCAGTTAGTCTTTAAGGTGCCACAAGTACTCCTGTTTTTTATAAATAATAATGTTACTCTCTCAGAGTTGAAATTTGAGTGTGACTTTTAAAAGAATTAAATCAATAACATCAATATGTAATTAAAATCAATAACAGGCTAAGTGCTAAATCTTAGAGACTGGCAGTAATGAAGACTCAGATTGTTGCTATTTACATATTATTTGACAGTGATTTAACAAGTAATCACTCAGCCACACTGGAACTAATGCATGAAAATTCTTTTTTATTACATGCAACTCCCTTTGGAGTTTGCTAGCTCCTGGAACGCTGAACTGAGCCTCTAAGGGTCCCACCCTCTTGCTTCAGAACCTCCAGACACTATTTCTCAGCCTGCTTAGGGCCTTTGGCAGGTGTCTACAAAAGCCAATGGAGAGCTTCAGATGGAGTGATTATATAGTTTGCTGGACCAGTGACAAGCCACGCGTGCTCATTCCCTAGTGGGAGGGGACAGCCTGACTCAGAGAAACAGGGACTAGTTTTGGTTCCAAGTTTTGGGCTGTGTGAGTTTGGAATTGAGAAGGGCAGCATAGCCTGGTGCATCCCTAATCAACTCCTGCTCACCACACCAACTGAGACTGAACTACTGTGGGATTTAATATGTGAATCGGGAGTGCCAACCTTGCAGTGATCAGCGATCAAGGATCCAGAGAACCACTCCTATGCAGGCTACCTACAACCAGCCGAGATCTCCACAGAACCCCAAACCAGAAGCCTGGAGAGGAGCCTGCCCCCGCCGAAGGTTGAAAACACTTTTAAAGGGCCCCTTTCATTTTCTTTAAACTGGCGAACATTTGCAGTGCTGTTACACCTATCTCTGGACTCATCCTAGGCATTCCATCTACCTGGTAAGGTGCCAGGGAGGGAGTTGGGGATTGTGAATGGTGAGAGGCAAGGAATTTGTTATATTGTTGATTTTGTTAGTATTTTACTTCAGCCCTTTTTTTCTCTAGAGCATTTGTCTTCTGTCCCCAGTAGAGTCCCTTATGTTATTTTGGTCTTTTGGGATGCGACATTTCAGGGGTGGGGCTTGTATTAATGTAGTGTGGTGTTTATGTACTGGGTTATATTAGTTGTTAATGGAATAGTATTAGTCATTTTCCCAAGGAGTCACATCCCTTCTGACCCAGGCACAGAGGAGTCATCTTGGCTCAAGGCATTGGGTGCTAAAATAAAGAATCCAGAACTCAACCTAGGGGAGGAGAAGGAAGAAACCACTCTGATTAGCAAGCACCAGAAAGGAGGATTGAGCCATGCTTTGGAGGAGGGGCTATATATAATTTTACCATCAGTTCAACTGAAAGCTTTACTTAGAGCAATAAAATGTCCTCCAGGTGCAGTGCCACCCTGTTCACTCATTAATTCATTAATAGCCTGATCAAAGGCCCCATGAGGTGAGTGAAAAAAATTGCTATTGATTTCAGCAGTCTTTGGATCAGGCCCTAAAATCCACAGAACGAGTAGAAAACTCTTTGAAAAATCAGTTCTCCAAGTGGTCCTCTTGGGGTGAGTGAGTTGTCTACCATAGAAATGAGTTGGGGGCCTGTCCTCCCCCCCAACATGATGGAGCCTCGTGAAAGCAGGGCAACCTATGGAAGCCTTGTGCTTCTCTTCGCGTAAAGGCCTTTATCTGTGGGGCACCTCACACCACTCCATTAGAGCCACGTTAGCAAAGATTCTCCTTGTCCTTGCCAGCTCCAAGAACCTATGTGCGAAAGGGACTGTATTACTTTGTAGACAGAGCTCCAAGAGTCTGGGGCAGGGGGTGGGGAAGATGATGTACGTTTCTCTGTTTCATCACTTCCTCCACCTATCTCATCCTTTCTGCACTCCCTTTGTCCACTGGATCTGTGTGGGGGCTGGATTGGAGAACCTCCTTCTGTGCATATTCAGATTAAGGGGGGCACAAACTTCCCCTCTCCCCCAAGTAACTTGCAGTTATCCATTGACACAATTAGATTGAACACCTATATTTTGAGGTCATAAAGCAGGGCTCCCTGGCTCAAAAATGCTATTATTTCATGTAACTGGTGCATTTAAGAGTACATTGACTTTGCCAATGTATTTGACAGCTTTGTTGAAAATGGAGACGCTTTTGGATTAACATACGGGTAGCTCCTTTGAAGACCACTTGTGAAGTTCAACTATGCAGTGTGGCTGTCAATTTACTGAACAAGGATCTTTACAAACTTGTATATTACATCAGTGGTCCAAAAACATTACTTTCTTCCAAATTGTTTCCAGGTGACTCCACGATCTTGTTCTGTGAAGTCTTAGATGCTTTAAGCTGTGGCTAGCCTATTGATACTATTGCCCAAAGCAAAGAGCATATTGTTGATTCAACCAGCTTTCAGAAGGTCGAATCGATACAGTGCTTAACGTGGTTGTGATAGCTAGCTAGAAGATGGGCTGTATTAAGGGAGCCCAGTGTTGCTTAATCCATTGGAACTAAATCAATATTGACAATTATGGGAAACTTTTGTCAGATTTCCCTAGTACAAGGAAGACTTTCAAGACTCTGTCTCCTCCTGCACAAATCCTGACACTCAAAATGAACTGGACACTCTTTCTGAGAGTCTCCTGATTTAAAGCTGTGAGGTCCCATCAGAGTGTTGGGGGAATCTTGGTTCTGGAACTCGCTTCTTCCAATGGCTGGACAGAGTCCATGATTGTTCTCCTTCAGGGAACATTGCAAAGCCCACCTATGTATTAAGCCTTTATCCGAGGGGGAAGTCTGGCTGGCAGCTTCATTTGAGTTCTTTTGGCCTGAGGAGTTTGCTCTGAGTCCTTGTGAGTCCAATTATAGTAGCTTGTTTTAACTGCTGTTTTACAATTCATGTACACGTGCTTAGAGGTGGAGAGAGGCATGTTTTATAAATCAGTAAATCAATATCTATTTTATTTATGCTTGCACTAGATGGATGTAGAATCTGCAATAGTACCTTCTAGTAGTTCTATATATGAAATGTGACCTGATCCTGCCAACCGTTACACATATACATAGGCCCATTGATTTTAATGGGACTGGTAACCCAAGGAAGACCTATCCAAGTGAATAAGGGTTTGTTTGGGGGCTCAGTCCTATAACTTTAAGCTAAAGTTTAGAATTCTTATAAAAACAGTTTACTCCTGTTTTTCTCTAGCAAACAGACACTGACAAAAAAAATCAAACCATAACAAAAAACTGTATAAGAATGCAGAGAAACATAAAATATTTCATACACAGTGCTAATAAAAACATGGTTCCTTGTTAAAATCTTGTGGTGACTTTGAAACTTATAAAACACAAACTGAGAAAATCTGAGCCAAAGGTTTAACAGGTAATTTGGGGTTCTGTTAACATCACAAACCATTTGTTTCATACCAAAGGTTAGCCTGATGTCACAGAGCACCATAAGAGGCATGTATGGTCTTAAAATTAAGTTACTTTTGTAGCAGTATGTTAGCAAAATCTTCAACTGTTGGGGAAAAAGGCAGGGCGGAGGGGGGATAACATAGAATAGAACTGAAAATGGAAACTAGCTCTTGTTTATATGTACAATTTTTCCATAAAATTGATAAATATTGGGTTTAAAAATAACATGTATCTTAACAGCAAGGATGCTAGATAAATTTCAGGTAGTATCTGTAGGGTACATCTATACTGGAGCTGGGAGTCATATTTCCAGCTAGGATAGCTGTACCTGCACTTGCTTTGAAGATGCTAGATAGCTAAAAATATCAGTAGCTGCAGCAGGATGGGCTATCTGCCTATGTATATCCCATCCAAAACCTTAGGTTCTTATTTGGGCGGCTAGACTGCCCTGTCACATGGCTACACTACTATTTTTAGTGTGCTAGCTAGTGCACAGAATGTCTTCCCGAGCTGGAAATTGTGCCTCCAGCTCCAGTGTAGACATGCCCTCAGTCTTAAAGGCTCATTGGAATTTTACAATCCTGTTCCCAAGGAAGTATATGTTAACTAACTGTAACAAGTACTTTGCTACAGGGGTTTGAGTATCAAATAAGACTCTCTGTTGAGCTGCTGCTTTGTTTTTGCAGCAGTAAATCCTAATAATGTATTTATTAACTGACAAACACCCTAAGTCTACAAGTGCCAACTGCATCCATGAAATCCATCTCAGCCTATAACTTCATATTTTTAAATAAAGATTTGTGATATCCAAAGAAGATGCCTCAACCATAAATTGTACCAAGAGTTTTGTTGTCTAAAATATAACAGAGTGCTAGCTGTTTTAGGAGGTACACAAATGTGTAACTGATCATGATGGCTGTTATAATAATGCATTCACCTGCCTGGCTTTAGAAGAAGAAATGGGATAAGTATCAAAATCTCTTCTAGTGCTGGAACTTATGGGAAAATTTACACTGTGGTAAGTAATATAGAAGTCTTCCAGAATAGTTTCACTGTAACAGTGGGCTGTAAGACTTACTGAATGGTCACCTCTTAGAGGCACTTTGAAATCCATTTCAGGTCCTTATGTACCCCCACACCTCAGTACCACAGTACCTTATAATGTATTTATTCTCACAACCCCTGTCAGATAGGAACGTACTATCATCCCCATTTTATTGATGAGGCACAGAGACTGAGTGACTTGCCCAAGGTTATCATCCTAGTCCCTAGGCCATCCTGGCTTTCCAGCCAATGTTAGTCAGATTATCTCCTTTATTAATGTTGGATAGCTTTGTGGGTTAAATAAGGATTAATGTTCTTGTGGGGAGGGGAGAATATGAGACACGACAAGTGGCTTGTGAGGTAAGGAACAGATTCAAAGTACTTAACGATGCCCATAACTTCAATCACATAAGTAGTCCCACTATCTTCAGTGGGGCATCAGGTGTACAGACTGAGGGTGAAGTTAATGAAAAGATTGCCATCGACTGCAATGGGCTACATGCCCCAAATGAGATGTTAGGTAAATACAAAAGCTTGTTGTAGTGAAGATATACATTTTTCTTATTTTATGTGGGCTTGAAAATTTTGTGCTGCTGTCAACTGGCCTTTTCATTCATGTAGGATTAGGCAGGTAGCATAAGGGAAGAATTATTCCAGAGGTGGTCTGTGTGGAAGAGCAGTGATTTGATTAACCTGATATGGGCTTCATTTGCAGATGAATCATGCCTATACGAATTTCCATGATTATGAGCGGATTATATCTGATTTGTCTATGCAGTGATAGGTTGAAATCCTTGTCACAGAATTATGTTTAATTTCTATCATGTGTAAAGCTTGGATGATTTGAGTCTTAGAACTGTTGCTGATTTTTAAACCATACTGCTATATTGATGAGCCCCATTCTGTAGCTGTCACTCACATAGACAGTCTCATAGAAGCCAGTGGGACTTTTCATATGAATGAAGGGGGTGCAGGACTGGGTCCTATAGTTGTAATTTTAATATGTTTATTTTATTGTATCTTTTGTAAATTCTAATAGTCAATGTGTTAAATGTTCCCTTTGCTGATACCTCTGCTGATTTAGCTATAGTCCAAGTTGGTATTTCATACTTTTAGACACAAGAAATTAATAACATTGTCAGAGATGCAGCTCAACATTAAGGCTCTGATCCTGCATTTTTTGTGTGTAGCCAAATCTGACGGACATCCCTGGATGCTCCACAGGGCAGGTCTGCCTCCATGGAGTAGCTTGCAGGATTGGGACCTTAGACAGTTGCACAAAGGACTCAACCCAACCTGTTCGATTAATCAGACCTGGAAGTCATTGCGACGATGCTGTTCTGGCGGGACCCAACTGAGAGTGCCTATTCAGGACCAATTGCTCAAACAGGGCAGTTACAGCCCTAGGCTGGGGTTTTTCCACCTCTAAGGCAAACCAAACCAGCCAGACAAAGAGGACTTTGATTTCACCCCACTGGCTAACCACAAGTCACACAAGCAATTTCCTTAGACACTCCAGTCTCCCAGTATCACCACCAGTCCCACTCGTCCTGGGGATGAATGGTTATGAAAACCAATACTCCAATAAAAGAAAATGGTTCTCTCGATCCCAAAGAATCAAGCCCTAGACCCAGGTCAATATACACATCAGATCTTACCCACAAATCACGCTGTTGCCAATCCTTTAGAATCTAAAATCTAAAGGTTTATTTATAAAAGGAAAAAGGTAGAAATGAGAGCTAGAATTGGTTAAATGGAATCAATTACATACAGTAATGGCAAAGTTCTTAGCTCAGGCTTGTAGCAGTGATGGAATAAACTGCAGGTTCAAATCAAGTCTCTGGAGAACATCCCCCACTGGGATGTGTCATCAGTCCTTTGGGCAGAGCTTCAGTTTGTAGCAAAGTCCCTCCAGAGGTAAGAAGCAGGATTGAAGACAAGATGGAGATGAGGCATCAGCCTTATATAGGCTCTTCCAGGTGTAAGAACACTTCTTTGTTCTTACTGTGGAAAATTACAGCAAAATGGAGTCTGGAGTCACATGGGCAAGTCCCTGCACTTTGCTGAGTTACAAGGCGTATCTGCCTTCTCTCAATGGGTCAATTGTGTAGCTGATGGTCCTTAATGGGCCATCAGGCAGGCTAGGCAGAGCTAAAACCAACTTGTCTGGGATGTTTCCCAGAAACACAGCACAAATTTGAAATACAGACAGTACAGAGCCAATATTTATAACTTCAACTACAAAATGATACAGACATATAGACACCATAATCATAACCAGCAACCCATAACCTGGTCTTAGAGACCTTATATGACCCCCTTTACATAAGATTTGGTGCCACTACAGGACCTTGGTTGCCACCATGTTCTATATGGTCCCAGATTATATCAATAATGTCACAGTCATGTCCCCTCAGCAAGGTGTCACTTGGCTACTTCTGATTTATAATGGTAATAAGCTGTAGGACAAATATGGGAAGTAAAAGATTTCTGCATTTCAGGTAAGAGGAAAATGACTCATGTCACCAGAGGCTCACCAAAACATCATCAACAACAGTCAAAGTGAGAATTTTAATATGACAAAGTTTCCAGAAAAAGCAACCCTTGCTGAAAGCAGTACTATTTTTAGAATACTGAGCAGCATTTATCTTCATGGCAGTACTGGTAGTAGGATCACTTAATAGTCCCTTGGATCACCTATTGTGCCCCTGAAGCAGAACAATTGGACATTGTCCCTAAGCAACTGCAGAAACATTATCCCTGGGGCTTCTCAGAGTGTATACCTTTAAAAAATTGAAGTTTCAACACCTTTAACACCACAGCTAAGTGCAGAGTTTGGAGGTGATATGGTCTTGTAGCTAGAATAGTAAAGTGTGACTCAGATGTCCTGGGTTCTAGTCCCACCTCTGCTACTAGCCTGCTGGGTGATGTTAGGCAAATCACTTTATGCTTCAGTTTCCTATCTGTAAAATGGGGGTGATGATACTAACATCCTTTGTAAAGCACTTTGAGATTTACTGATGAAAATCACTACATAAGAGCTGGGTTTTAGTATTAAAGAAATTTCAATAAGTTTATGCTGATTCATCTTCCTCTCATTAATTAAGACTTCGGGTAAAGAATTAATGAAGAAAGTGAGCCTAACCCTAATTACCGGTCATTCCAGATGTTATTGCATATCCCTGATGAGGATGAAAGAATCAATAGGATCTAAATTAGATTTTCACACCCTCTAACTGCAATATTTGAGACAGCAATCGACATCCTTGGGAAACATTGTAAGAAGACAAAGCCATGGGTCATAAATGAACTACTACAAATATGTGGCATTAGAAGAGAACTCAAGAGAGATAAGAACAGCACTGAGGGAGGTGATAAATACAGAGCGATAGGCAGAAAGATCAAGAAAGGAATGAAGGTGGCCAAGGAGATATGGATCAAAAAAACAATGCTCTAAAATTGAAGAAAGTCAATAATAAAAATAGCAAACGAGCCTTCTAGATGGTAAAATATCTGACAAAGGAAAGTTGGACCAAAGCTAACACAATTCAAGACAAAGAAGAGAACAGTCTTACAGAAGAAAGGGACATCATCAATAGGTGAACAAACTACTGCTCTGATCTATACAACCACAGGATAATTGGAGAATCTAGTGTCCTAGACAGCCCAGATTCAAAAGAGGAGAATGACTTTCCAATACAGCTGTGAAATCACTCAAGAATGGAAAGGCTACAGGTATTGACAACATCCCAGCCAAACTGATGAAATTAGGAGGAGAAATAGCAATAGGTGTACTCACCAAGATCTGCAACAAGATCTGGCAGACCAGTGGACACAACCACCTCCACGGGGACGCAGTCACTAATCATCACTCTGCCAAAGAAAGACAACCTGCAATTGTGTCAAAATTAGCAGACCATAAGCTTAATTAGCCATCCAAGCAAAGTGATGTTGAAAGCCATAATGAACAGATTGAAGCCACAAGCAGAGAATAACATCGCTGAAGAACAGGCTGGCTTTCGTGCTGGAAGAAGTAGCACAGAACAGATTTTCAACCTTTGTTTTCTATGTGAGAAGTACTTACAACACTAGCAGGACATCTATCACGTCTTTGTTGACTTCAAGAAGACGTTTGACAGAGTATGGCATGAAACTCTCTAGGCAACTATGAAGATGTACAATGTTAGTTGTAAGCTTATTCTTACCATTAAACAACTGTATGCCAAGGCCAGCAGTGCAGTTCTTGTCAGTGGCAGAATAGGAGAGTGGTTTCGTACCACTGTTAGAGTCCTGCAAGGCGGCTTTCTTTCGTTCACACTGTTCAACATCTACTTGGAGTGCCTACTGACTGATCCCCTAGAAGATCACATATGCACAGTCAGCATTGGGGGGCGAACAATCTCAAATCTTCAGTTCTCAGATGACATTGACGGTCTGGCAGGTAAAGAAGATGAACTTGCCAACCTTGTGAAATGATTGGATGAAACCTCAACAAAATACGGCATGGAAATCAGTGCAGAGAAACCAAGCTGATGGCAAACAAATATGATGGGATCAGCTCACATATCACTGTCAGTGGACAACAGCTGGAGACAGTGAAACAGTTCAAGTATTTGGGGGCAATCATCACTGATGAAGGATCAGAGACAGAAATTCTGGCAAGAGCTGTGCAAACAGCAGCAACAGTGGCAAAACTAAAGCCAATTTGGAGGAACGAGAACATCTCCCTGAAATCCAAACTGAAACTGCTGCACGTACTGGTCATCTCCATTTTTCTGCATGAGTGCGAGACATAGACCATTATGGCAGAATTTGAACAGAAAATACAGGTAATAGAGATGAGATACTGCCGCAAAATCCTGGGCATCTCCTACTTCGATCACACCACTAATTAAGAGGTCTTCAATATCATCACCCAATGCTCTGAGTCATATCAAAACCTCCTGACAACCATGAAGAAGTGCAAGCTGAAGTGGTATGGCCATGTAACAAGATCATCTGGCCTATTCAAGATCATCCTCCAAGGGACAGTACAGGGGAAGAGAAGAAGAGGTAGACAGAAGAAGAGATAGATTGACAACATAAAAAAGTGGAGAGGAATCGACTTCACGGAGACTCAAGCACTGACACACAATCGTCATGAGTGCAGACAATTGGTTGATTGCTCATCAAGGATGATGCCTCAATGACTAATACAGTTATGGGAATAATGATGATGAAATACTGCAGGAGATGTCTATTGCCCTCTATTTTCCTCTTATTTTGCTGGTATTAAACCAGGGAACTTCTAGAACCTTCCCTCTGAAGCCTGGGTGGGTATTTGTGCTCTAAGTCCACAAGCCTTTTAAGGTTCTACCATAGCTCTTTAGGTCAGCAGGTGATCTTGCCTTTGCTGTGATAGCACCTAGGCTACAGAAATAACACTTGCTTCCTGGTCTGTCAAAACTTTCCTAGCTCTAGCAGGTTGACCAACAGGCTTCTCGTTGTCTGGTTATGAGTGGTAGTGATAGACCTCTAGAGGATAGCTCTGGAAGCACAGATGTCACATAATTTAATCTTTTTCAGAACTTTTGATGCATTGTTGAATACCATGCTAATAAGACTTTTTTTTTCCAATACTTTCATGAGACCTAAAAATACCTATTTCTCCCATGGCTGTAATTCCCCTGACCTCAGCAAAGTGATAGACACTTAGTAGCATGTTGATGAAAATATTATAGCAATCCCTTTGTCCATATTCAAGAAGAACAAATGGCACAACAACTCAGTTATGTTAAATTGAGAAAATACTGGATTTCATTCTAAGATTATTTTTTCTCCATTTACTGTTCAAATTCATGAAAGTCCCAGATTTAAAATGGTGCATAGTATTTATTGCTCGCCCTCATAGTCTGTGAATTGCTGATCAAAACTGTTTCAAGTCCCTCAGGCCAGCAGGGTTGCTTTAGCACTGATTCAGGAGTAAAATGAACAAACTCTGGCTGGCAGAGCAGTGTAACTTTTGTTTCTTGCTCCTCTTCTTTAAATTGAAGAAATGATAGTTGGAGGAATCTGACAAAACTGAGGCGGGCTATTGACTAACATCCAAATTGAATCTACATCTGCATTATAACAATACTGAATGCCTACATAGTACTTTATATTTTCAAAGCACTATGCAAATATTACATTTTGTTATGAGGCAGGAAACTATTGTAAGTTTTACTACGCTCATTTTACAGAAACACAAATGAGATACAGTGATTTAAAATGATTTGCACAAGTCCATACAGAGTCGGTGAATTTAGGAGTTCCTAGCTTCCAATTGAATACTCTAACCACTAGACCTCTCTACATCTCTGTATATTCATTCAATATTCTTTCTTTGTGGAATGAATAGTAGTACAAAATCTACATTGCCGCAAGATAACAAAATGTGTACTCTTGCACTGAAACTTAGAGGCCTATTTGATGTCTTGTCTCAGCCTGCCCAGTTGTATTTTTCTTTAAGCTTTCTGAACACCATCCAATTTAGACAATGAACATCTAATTCTTATTTAATTAAGCCTCTCTGAACTACATCTGACTCCCATCTAATCAATTTTTTGCCTTGTTTATGCTCTCTTCTCATTCTATTACAAGTACAGCCTTTCCCCTTAACTGAGTTATTGAATACATCAACTTTTTGTTCTCAGCACTACACATATGTATTATAAATCATTTTATTAATCTCTGCTACTGTAGGAGTTAGTAAAGTGCTCTTGTTTCCCCACCAAGTGTTACATACAAAACATTTATAAACAAGTGGCATATACAGTAAGAATATATATTTTAAATATAGAAATAAGTATTTCATATTTTAACCATTTTTAATATGCCTGTGGCTGTTTCCTTGTTATCTTGAATGTCTTTTGGTTGTAGAACCCTTCAGCATTACTTAAGATGACACTTTTAACAGCACAAAGGAACTGAAGTGAGGCCATTGATATATAAAAGTAAAACCTTCTCCCTTGCACTCATCTTAAAACATGGTTCTGTGCTGTAGGGTACCTAATGTCCTCTAGAAATTTTTTTTACTTTCCATTTGTCTTACTTCCAGACAGCCCTTTTAATCAGTCAAGGTAATGCAGGCATCCATTTTAGAAAGGCTGCCTTTTTACCAATGCAACTTGGTGTGTCAAGTTACTGTATATGTCAAGTTACTGTATATAATCTGTGTCAAGTTACTGTATATAATCTGATAATGGCAGGTGATGTGACTCATCTAATAGGGTTTTTTTAAGCCTTTCTTCTTTGCAGAATTTAGATAACTGCTTAATTTCTTATTTAGTCAGAAAGATCATTTGGTCAGTTTTCTTCACACTCCAGGCATAAAATAATAGTTCTTTTTCCTGTTGCTATGACACCAGCTGTTTACCAAACTATCTAAACAATGTATACAGTAGGTGGTGCCTCAATTATTTCAGCAATGAATTAGGATGGATTCCTTGCCCTTTCCAGACAGGAACTGAGTCCTAAAGGAAAGCTTTTGTTTTGATTTTAATTCTTTAACTTATGGTATAATACATGGATTTACTCAATTTTACAAGCATCACATGAAAACATGAGCTAAGAGAAATAAAAAAGCAGAGCCGAGACCATGAAACATTTTCCTCTTCACTCCAAGACTGATGTCTGGAGAGAAAATAGCTGTATTTACAGTGTTTTAGGTTAGTTTCCCTTAAGGTTGAGCCTCCTAACTCCATATCTCCGATAGGAAAACATATTTCAAAATAGATAACTAAGGATGAGCAAACTGGTTTGGTTAAAAAAATGAAAACCCAACCTGAGTCATCAGAAACTCCCGGAAATCAAAGCTTTCTTTTGTCCTGCAGATGGTGAGATTTGAAGCACAGTTAGTCCCTTTCTAGAGCACCACACTTAAATATATTTAATCTAGAAAGATGGTAAACAAATGGTCAATTCTCATTGCAGACAGAGCATTAAGATACATAAAAGTTTCATTACGAACATGACTGCTGCCCAAATCTTCTCCCAGGAGAAAAGAGAGGCCCACCGTGGCCTCTGTTCTTGCTTGCCAAATCCATTAACTGCCAAAAGCTCTCTCCTGGAATGTCAGGTAGATCCATCCTTCTTTCAGAACCACTTACCTTACACAAAATCTCATTGTTGGGCACAGCACTTTCACACTCTCTCTCCTGAGCCCCTGCCCAACACTCAGCTAATACTTGTGCATTCCATGGTATATGGGATGTGCTAGGCTGTGCCACTTCACTTGTGCTGCTGCCAGAATAGAGCAAGAGAGAATCAGGCTGTTTCTATAATATATGGGGCTGAAAGTGGGGATTCAGGCCTGTGGGACAATGATACTCAGAGCTACAAATGAAAAGCACTATTATTTATTAGTAGCATATTGTCCGCAGAAAACAAGATACCATGAAGGAGGAGAGCTTCCCCAGGAAGAATAGTTATTGGTTGGAGCAGAACAGCTTCTAATCTACCCAGAAATGCAGCAAAGAAGGCTGGTAGGAAGAAAGTTTGGTCACATGAAAGTATTTAGTGCCTGATGGTGGAGGATCTCTAAGAAACTGTGACAGATAGGGGGGTTGAGGGTCAAGTTTCCAAGAGGCCTTAAGCATCATCAGCATTAGAAGCAAGAGGAAGACCAAGGACAGGATAGGCCCACTGCTCAGTGAGGAGGGAGAAACAGTAACAGGAAACTTGGAAATGGCAGAGATGCTTAATGACTTCTTTGTTTTGGTCTTCACTGAGAAGTCTGAAGGAATGCCTAACATAGTGAATGCTTATGGGAAGGGGGTAGGTTTAGAAGATAAAATAAAAAAACGAACAAGTAAAAAATCACTTAGAAAAGTTAGATGCCTGCAAGTCACCAGGGCCTGATGAAATGCATCCTAAAATACTCAAGGAGCTAATAGAGGAGGTATCTGAGCCTCTAGCTATTATCTTTGGAAAATCATAGGAGATGGGAGAGATTCCAGAAGACTGGAAAAGGGCAAATATAGTTCCCATCTATAAAAAGGGAAATAAAAACAACCCAGGAAACTACAGACTAGTTAGTTTAACTTCTGTGCCAGGGAAGATAATGGAGCAAGTAATTAAGGAAATCATCTGCAAACACTTGGAAGGTGGTAAGGTGATAGGGAATAGCCAGCATGGATTTGTAAAGAATAAATCATGTCAAACCAATCTGATAGCTTTCTTTGATAGGATAACGAGTCTTGTGGATAAGGGAGAAGTGGTGGATGTGGTATACCTAGACTTTAGTAAGGCATTTGATACGGTCTCGCATGATATTCTTATCAATAAACTAAGCAAATACAACTTAGATGGGGCTACTATAAGGTGGGTGCATAACTGGCTGGATAACCGTACTCAGAGAGTAGTTATTAATAGTTCCCAATCCTGCTGGAAAGGTATAACAAGTGGGGTTCCACAGGGGTCTGTTTTGGGACCGGCTCTGTTCAATATCTTCATCAACGACTTAGATGTTGGCATAGAAAGTACGCTTATTAAGTTTGCAGATGATACCAAACTGGGAGGGATTGCAACTGCTTTGGAGGACAGGGTCATAATTCAAAATGATCTGGACAAATTGGAGAAATGGTCTGAGGTAAACCGGATGAAGTTTAATAAAGACAAATGCAAAGTGCTCCACTTAGGAAGGAACAATCAGTTTCACACATACAGAATGGGAAGAGACTGTCTAGGAAGGAGTACGGCAGAAAGGGATCTAGGGGTTATAGTGGACCACAAGCTAAATGAGTCGACAGTGTGATGCTGTTGCAATGCAACAGCAACCATGTCAAAGCTCATTGCCTGTAGGTAAGAGAATGCAAATCTGTCACTGGATTTGTTTTGTCCATTTTGTAAATACCACCTTCATATTATCCATATTATAATTACTTTTTAAATTTAGGAATAATTGCTGTTGCAAAAAAAGCAAACGTGATTCTGGGATGCATTAACAGGTGTGTTGTGAGCAAGACACGAGAAGTCATTCTTCCGCTCTACTCTGCACTGGTTAGGCCTCAACTGGAGTATTGTGTCCAGTTCTGGGCACCGCATTTCAAGAAAGATGTGGAGAAATTGGAGAGGGTCCAGAGAAGAGCAACAAGAATGATTAAAGGTCTTGAGAACATGACCTATGAAGGAAGGCTGAAAGAACTGGGTTTGTTTAGTTTGGAAAAGAGAAGACTGAGAGGGGACATGATAGCAGTTTTCAGGTATCTAAAAGGGTGTCATCAGGAGGAGGGAGAAAACTTGTTCACCTTAGCCTCTAATGATAGAACAAGAAGCAATGGGCTTAAACTGCAGCAAGGGAGATTTAGATTGGACATTAGGAAAAAGTTCCTAACTGTCAGGGTGGTTAAACACTGGAATAAATTGCCTAGGGAGGTTGTGGAATCTCCATCTTTGGAGATATTTAAGAGTAGGTTAGATAAATGTCTATCAGGGATGGTCTAGACAGTATTTGGTCCTGCTCTGAGGGCAGGGGACTGGACTAGATGACCTCTGGAGGTCCCTTCCAGTCCTAGAGTCTATGAATCTATTAATCAAATCAAAGGGTCTACACTTTCAGTTTGCACTGGGTCAGCTACATTGGTGATTGGTAGTTAATTGCTGGAATTGGAGCAACTGCAATTGTAGACAGTTAAGGTGACATTTTCAAAAGTGCTCATCAATGACCTAACCCTGCTCTCATTGCAGTCCATGCCAAAATTCATATTAACTGTAATATGCATGGTATTAGGCTTTAGAAAAACCCCATAGTTAGATTGCAAGCTCTCTGGGGCAGGGTCTTTGTATGTATTTGTAAAGAGGGACTGCATATAGGAGGAAGGACTCCTTAGATTCTTCTTATTTTCTAAGTGGATTTTAAATAATTACCAGTCCCCCTCATGCCAAAATTGCCTGAAAAGACATGCCATATTGCTGTAGAACTCTTTGGAGAGAGGGATGGGGGAAATAATAGAAGGTGGGGGGGGTTCAGATAATTGCTGGACTCCTGGGGAAAAAAAGGGAGAACAAGATGTCAGCCAGAACTCATTCTCCCAGCTTGCACTTTACATCACTTCCCGAGGGGAGGGCTAAATCTTTTTTTCACTATATTGTTTCTGTGAAATAATCTTTTGACTTGTAGAGGGGGAAATCCTTGATGTACCAGTAGAGGTGGTTGAAAATTGGAATTTCCATCTCATGGGAAATTCTGATATTTCAAAATTGGTTTTTGTCTCAAACTGGGATAAAAGTTAAAATATCAACATTTTTTTCATGGAGTGGAAAGTTTATAAATGTTGATATATTTTTGAGTGAAATAAAATACTTCAACATTAATTAATTTAAAAATGTTATTGTGGTTTGTTGAACTAAACCGAAACATTTCATTTTGGCTTAGTTTGACATTAATCTGTGCCCCCCCCTGAGTTGCCATGGTGCCTCATGAAGCACCTGAATTACAACTCCCATGTACCTATCCTCCAGTAAGGGATGGGCTTCCAGGTTGGACTACATCTTCCATGATGAATAATGATCATGAGATTCCCCCTATATTGGTTCAACAAGGGGAGACCACAGTGTACTATGGGACATGTAGTCCAGCTAAGAAGCTTGACCCTTGGGAATAATAGGGTCTGATGTAACCATAACTTCTATGAGGCACTGTGACAGCTCAGGCAAACAGAGATTAATGTCAATCTAACTCAAAACAAAATGTTTAGGGTTCATTTAAGCAAATAGAAATGTTTTGCTTCAGGTTGACTTGACCCAAAATCATATGGATCACTTGCCGTGTGAAAATATGAGGTTAAAAAAATAGTAGGGAAGCCTAATGCCATGATGACACTGTACACGCACAGTATTGGGACATGCAGTTTTCAGTCTGTACAGACTGTTCAGAATTATTAGTTCAAAAGCAAAGCTAACTGTTGAGTAGATTGTCAGTTTTCTCTAGTATTTCCATTACCAAAGCATATATTGTCTGACAAAAGTCTCTCACATAGGTACCCTACAGTGATTACATTTTTCCCCTTAGTGGATACTCAAAGCCTATCCAGATGATCAGCTATTTTTCACTTTCCATCTCATGATGCAGAGCAGTAAAATAGCTTTATGCTGTAGTACGAATTTGCTGTTTGAATGCCAGATTCTGAATGTCAGTAAAAAGCAGCCTCCAAAGAATCTATCAGTGAAATATAAAGAACAATTATTCCTAAATTTAAAAAGTAATTATAATATGGATAATATGAAGGTGGTATTTACAAAATGGACAAAACACATCCAGTGACAGATTTGAATTCTCTTACCTACAGGCAATGAGCTTTGACATGGTTTGTTCAGGTTCATCATTAGCTAGTCCCTTTTTCATTGCAAGATATCATCATAATTTGCAATATTTACAGCAGTAGTACACCTAAAAGAGCAGCACGGCATTAAGAGTAAGTTATACATATAATAAATTATGACAAGTGAAAAACAAAGCAGTGCAGCAGCCAACGTACATTCTATCAGTTATGTTTTGAAAAAACAATAAAAATGTTGTGATTGAGATGTGTGATTAAAAGTTATTTTAATCCCCATAGAGAAGTGCCATAGAATTTGATAAAGATGAAACCAATAGAAATCTATAGAAATCTAAGATGACTTTAGCAAAATTACTCTAAAAATGGATATAATTTTAACAGAAAATCTTAGGCTCTCTCTGGGTTTCTTTTTTTTTTTTTTTTTAACCTTCGTCATATCCTTGCTGTCTTAAGTTTTATGGGATAGTTCAAAACACAATTCTATAATGCTTTTCCATAGGGTAGATACCACTGGCTCAGTGCAGAGCCAGATCCTAATGCCTGTTGCAGCTGCTTTGTGCCGGTCACCTGGGACAAAGCAGTCATAAAGCCAGTGATCCCTCTGCTTGAGGGTTCCCTGGAATGGAGAAATTCAGAGGAGGCTGAGGGCAGGCATAGCCATTCCTCTGGCATAAGGGATGTAGGGTCAAGGACTGCTGCACTTGACTGATTCCCAGCTGCCAGAAATAGTCCCTGGTAGCCATAGACAACTGATGTGTGACAGACTGTATGTCCAATTGGTCTGGAGAAAAGTGTCAGGTGGGTGTTTAAGTGCCAAATCTACTGCTCACACATGCAAAACCCACACACAGAAGGGGGTAAAATCACATTAGGGGAGACACAGTGAACAAAATTCTCTCCTGTGCCAAAGCTCTGTTCAGCACAAGTGAGTAGTAAAATAACATCTGATAGCTGGTTAGGCTTGCCTGATTTTCAAGGCCAGCCCCAATTAGCCAGTTCCTGCTAATCGTTCCAAAGTTCCAAAACTAACGTAGGGTTTTTAATTCACTGTAGACCAGTGGAGAACAAGCATAGGGGAGCAGACCACTCTCTATTCCCTTATACTGGTATCAAAGGCAGAGACCCACAGGTGACCCACTTATACCCTGGAGAGAGTTCCTCTACCTCACTAGAATTCTCTGCTGGATATTAGTGGCCAGGTTATTGCCCCATTACACTACATGCACAGCATAAATGGGTCTTGAGTTCATTAGAAAATCTGACTGAGAGACTAACAGACGAATCCAAACATCACTCAAGTCAATAAAAGACTCATTAATTTCAATGGGCTTCGGATCGGGCTTTTACTTATTCACAAGGGTCTACAAAAATAAAGTTAATGAATACAACAGTATAGAGTGATAGTAATGAGAAATATCAATTTAAGATAGGTAAACTTACCTTAGCATTTGCTGTATTCTCTCGCATTCCCATATATTTCTGGGAACATTTTGAATATGGCAAAAGTTGAGTTTAGCTGACTGCAAATCTTATTCACTTATGTAAGGAAATTGGCAAGATTGTAAGTGCCACCATTTTAGTGATAAAAAATAAAGATAACTGAAAAGAAAATACAAAGAAATGTATATAAAGCAGGCATCACACAGCAAGAATGTTACACTGTCAATTTCTCGGGATTGCACTAAACTGGGATCTCAGAGCTCTTCTCTTCCTTACTCAAAGACTGAAGCCTTAGGGGCAATGCTGTATTTCCAGGTTCCCAGATCAGACCACTTGAAGGCTTGGCCTTCTGCCAATGTTTTCCACAGTTTAATATGGACCATTGTGTATAGTCAGTAGGATCATTTCTTCTGTAAAAGGAAGTCTGGGAGAACTCTGTCCCCACTCCTCCAAACCCAGGCGGTAACTCTATAGCTCAAGAGGCATACTAAGATCACCACATATTCTCTTAAAGTAAGGTTTAACACACTCGTTAGCATACTCTGTCACACTAGCAACTTCACAAGCCATTTTTAACTGTGGTCTTTAAGGTACATATATCAATCTTAATTATATCTAAAACTGCTAGTGGAAAAAACCCTAACATTATGATTCATGAATACGGAAGACTATGTGGGGACCAACAATTCTCATCACATTCCTCACAACCACATTTATACATCTGACATAATGGTGGGTTTTGTGTTTGGTCTATAGTGGCCATCTCATGGGGTTTGCCTTCACTTCAACATTAGCTTGAGTTATCTACACTGGAATTAACTCCTCTCAAGCTGGCCTCGCTTGAGTGTGAGCAGCCATACTGTGAAAGAACACTTGAGCAGCACAGAGTGTTTGGATAAGCAGCACAGAGTAGCAGTGCCCCACTGCATTACTAGCTCCAACTTCAACAGCACTTAAGCTTCAACACACACACACACACACTGATCAACTAGCTCAAGTTCAAAACCTCACAACTCACACTAGAGATTTCTTGTGTAGAAGCCAGGTTAGGGACAAGACTTGAGTTATGTCTTGAGTTAACAATGCAGTAAAAACAATCAAAAAGTAAAGCTAATGGAGAGTTAAAGTAATAGGGCATTTCATCAATTTCGTAGACTTAAGTAAAGACATTGAATAGTAGGTTTGATTTTTCAAGTTCTGATCCTCCTTTTCTGTTATAAATCACATTTTTAGGAGCTGTCTCTAATGCATCTAGGAGGCAGCACAGTCTGGTGCGTAGGACACCATATTGAGAGTTAGGACACATGGGTTGCGATTTTCAAAGCAGTGTAGGGATTTAAACATATATCTTCCACTGAAATTAATAGGAGATATGTATAAACACTTTGGAAATTTCAGTCATGGGCTCTAGTTGTGGTTTTGACACTGACCTTTGGCAAGTTATTTAATCTCTATGCTTTGATTTCCCTGTCTGTAAAAAAGGGAATATTGATATTTGTCCACCTTTTGTAAAGTGTTTTGAAATGTACCAGTGCAGATGAAAAATGCAGATATAAGAGCTTAAGTATTATTGTGTATCTGTCATTTTATCTCTGGATGCATGGATGTGTATACATAGATATACATTTCATTTCTATAATAACGTCCCATTAAGATTTGCATTTTAATATGATGAAATGTTGTTACAAAAGTGATTATGAATAGTTTAATGCTGAGAGCCAGAATACAGAGTCCGCTGTCAGAGACAATTTTATAATAAAAAGCCCTAAAAATGCACAATGTATTTTGAAGCAAGTACCATACTGTGGTGATGTAGTGTGTTTTACTTCACCGTACAGCAGAGTTGAAAAACATTTACAAATCTTTGTATATGCCTTTAAATGGACCAGTTCATTCCCCCCTTTTAAGTGAAGCACAATAGGTCTTTATTCCAGTCACTGAAGCAGCATCCTTGAATTACAATTAATGTTAATAAAGGGTTTTGATAGGACTAACCTATTATTCTGCTACTTCTTTTAAAAAAAATCAAATATTGCTGGAACAGCAGAGGCTTATGAGTGGAAATTTCTTGTTTCACTATTGCTTTGTTTGTGGTCATTCAGTGAGTAAGTGTAGTTCAATAGAACTTGATACATACCACACTTTTTTCCTCAAACTGTGGTCTGCAGATGAGTAATCATCAGTGAATAGCTGCCTAGTCACATGCACTGACTCCTCCCCCTATCTAGCTCCTAAAGTGCACTAAGAAGTTGATCCAAAGCCCATTGAAGTCAACATGAGTTTTTCGTTGACTACAATGAACTTTTAAGGTCTGCTTTAATGACAGCTAAAATGCACATGCTTTCTAAATACTGTTTTATTACAAAAGCAGGTCCTATCATTGCCGCAGAGATGTTATACAAAAACAATTCAAACAACCTCTCTATTAATATGTGATGCACATTATGATATCTAAGAACCCCTGCTTTATGATGACAAAGTGTCATGAATCCAACTGCCACTGAAGTAAGTGGTAAAATTCCCATTAAATTACAAGAGGAGCAGAATTGGAGGATTTGTTGCGATTTAATTTGGTTGGATTGGGTTGGCTATTTATTTGTATTGATTTGTAGTTTCTACAGTAAATGAGCATCCATCTGAAGTTCTAAGCAACATTCATGCTCTCTTAAAATAAATGCTTGAACGTCAGGCTTATCCCTAGCATGTTCTTATATGTGAACAAAGTTTATGCAGTATTGCATGACGTAGCAATGAAGGGAATAGTAAAAATGCTAATGCCTAATACTGCAATTTATAATTTTACAATATATTGGTTCAACTATATCACCTTTTATACCCCTGCATTTTATAGTGTAATATCACAAACTGTAATGATAATATATTATTATAGAAGAGGATACAATACTTAGAACTATAGATGTTTTAAAAGAACTACTGTAATTACACTGCAGCAAAAGGCTACAAGCTAGTCTAGATTTATCTTTTCATTATGAAATATTGAGAACAAATTGCGAAAGACCGAATAAAGCTATTAATAAACACAGCAAGTGCTGAATAAAAATGTGAATTTTACACTTGATTTCGGTGGGTTTTAAGCACTATGGTAATAAAATACACCAGCACTGTAGATTATAGCCCCAGTTCTTCACCAGGATCTCCTAGCATGGACTTAGGCATTGGTTTAACTCATTAACTTCAGTGGGTCCAGGCATGGGTATAGAGGACTTTAGTAGCATATCCCAATGCAGAATTAAGGTCTATACAAAACTACATTTTTCTCTTAACTTCTATTGTTTAATTCACTAGAAAAACTATATCAAACTCTACTTTCATCATTGACATTGTCAGCAGAATTTTTTGATAAAAATATGGCTTTTACCTACATTTGGGAACAGTTATTTCTTCCTTATAAAATGCATTTAAAGACATTTTAAAAAAAAGTTTTTACCTTTTCCCTTTGGGAATCTAAAGTAGATGAGTGAACTCACTGGAATTGAAAAGCTTTTGGGGGGATACAAGTATTCTTCATTTTTTCATGCCTACTGCAAATATATATTAATCATGACTTTTACAGGCAATTTTAATACCTAGGAGGATGATATTGATTTATCAATAGCTTCAACATTTATCTGTAACGCAGTGTTCTTAAACTCTTCCCAAAAAAATCTATACTATGAATTTAAAAATCCTATTTTTGTTATGGGTGTGTTTTTCCAGTTAGAGAAAGGTCTATAAAAATCAATGTGTTAAGAGACTATTAATGGCTGAGCCCTCCAAAACCAGTAAATGCCAAAGCTAGATGTATCATAAAAGGAGTAGAGTGAATGTTGTACATCTTTTAATTGTATCATTGCAGGCTGTTTGTCAATGGAAGCAGCCATGGGCAATCTAATCTACTCCAGCAAGTCACAAATCCTCATGGTCATTTTTACCAAAACTGTTGAAAGATCTAAATAAATCACCTGACTACTGATCAAAACCCATGGAAACCAGTGCAGGCTCCATATTTCAGATGAGATTGAAAAGGGTCGAGGAAATCAATGGACTATATTAAATGAACACCTTTTCACTAACTCACCAATAGCAGATTACATATAGCAAAAAATTGGTAAGGATCTCAGCTTCTAAAGCTTCAAATATTCAAGAAATATTTAATTCTGTTTTCAACTGCATGCAGCCCAGAGGCACCAAGCTCTTATATATCCAGGAAAGGATTTTTTTAGCTGGAGCTGTGTGCACATTGTGGTTGAGGAAAAGAAACGTTTCTGTTTCCCAGTCTCAGATATGGTACAAGATTTCAAAAATTCTGTATGCCACAACAATCTAAATTCTGTTTCCTGTATAATCTGTCAGAGGTCATCTGTATACCAAGGTGATTTATGAAGGTGGTATATGGAAGAACATACTATGTCTCATGTTGATGGTCAAGGAGATGTAGTATTTACAGTGTCCTGCTAAGGCACTGATAGAGCAAACCATTAGCTGCCATTTTAAACCAAGGCATAAGGTCGTCCAAAGCAGAAATTTTTGCAGGGAAAGTTTACATCTCCAACAAGGCAGCTGTAACTTGCACTTCAGAAAATCTAGGGTTCCCATAATGGAAACATAGCACAATGGAGCATTGGTAGAAACAAAAGCTGGCCTCCCCAGAATAATCCTAGTGATAAGATGACAGTGGAAATATCTTCTGATTTGGGATGTATCAAACCCATTGTCTCCAAACATCACATTATCTTCAAATTTGGCTATTAATAAATTCCACGGATTAGCTAATAGCTTCTTTTTTTAATACCATGTTTCATTATAAGAAAACACGGCCCGTTTTGTTCTGTTGACTTTCAAAGCCTTTCTGCCATTCTTCCATCTCTTCTAACTCCTTCATGCTGATTTGATGGAGGTTTGATCTTACCTCCTAGGTGAATTCTGACAAAACAATTTGATTTAGGATTTTTTTCTGCATTCTGACATGGTGAGATTGAAAAGTATTTACCGATCACCCTTCCAGGGTAATTCAGAACTATGCAATTCACAAAATATATTATTATTTTGTTATTATGAAGGATCATAAATGTTTCATTCCTATTTAATATGATAAATACCTGCTTTCTAAAAGAGAAAAATATTGTTCACCTCTAATGTGTTCTAGCCTAGAAGAATTATTTAATTGGATACATTTCTTTATATTTAGCCATTTTTTTGCTAACTGATGAAAAATGGTGCAATATTTTCTACTTTACTGTATTTAACTAGTAATAGGAGAACCTCCAATTTTTTAATTGGGTTAAATGGCCAAAATTAAATTAAATATATGATTTGTACAACCAATTTGATTTTACTTTCTGTCTTTGACTGTTGAAAAGATGATGAGATGGGTAGGAGATCTACAAGCTCTGAGGGCATATTCTATTAATTACTTAGCTGTGGAGCAAAGAACTTTTAAAAGGCAACCAAGTCAGACCAACCAACAGCAATATTAACTCCCACACTGCATCACTCAAGAAAAATTTCTAAAGGTGATCCCCATCACCAGAGCAGTCTTGGAGTTGACCAGAAGAGAAAATATTCAGTAATTTTATATTTAAAAACTATTTTTAATACTGTAGAATGATACAATGTGGATTCACAAACAGGGCTGGCTGTACTGTTTTTGCCACCCCAAGCAGCGCGCTGAATTGCCGCCGCGGATGGCGAGGGCAATCCATGTGCCGTTAGGGTGGCACACGTATTTCCGTGGTGGCAGCAATTCGGAGGCAGCTTCTATCTTCAGCCGGAAGACAGAAGCTGCGCCACCATGGACAGCTGAACACAGAAGCTGCCGCCGAATTGCCACCGCAGAAATGCGCATGCTGCCCTAACGGCACACGGACTGCCCCTGCCCTCCGTGGCGGCAATTCGGCGCACTGCTTGGGGGTAAAAACACATGGACTGCCACCCCTTGTAGATTGCCGCCCCAAGCACCTGCTTGGGACGCTGGTGCCTGGAGCTGGCCCTGTTCACAAAGGTAGGTTCACTGTGAAATACAATACACAAGATTTTGTCTATATGAATAATTAATTTCTTTTTTTTTCAAACTAAGAAATGATGCAATTGTTTGCAGCTTGGATCCTCAAGCATTGCTCCATCCCAGTCTCTTATGAGCCCATCTGATCACGTGAGTAGGCTTTTAGATTGAATCCAAGCAAACTAAATAAAATCAGTTTTATCTTAGGTCACGCAGAGGCAAAGTCTCTTCTATACAAGAACTCAGTTCAGTGCAGGAGCTGATGAGAGGGGAGGCACGTTCTGGGAGTGATTTCCAGATCCTCAGTTCTTGAAGATCTGACCTGGGGATCTCCCCACAGATAGAGGCACAGAGAACAGAAGCTGGAGGCAGAGGTACAACAGAACCTTTTCACTCTCATCTTTCCAATATCTTTCTCTTCATCCAATAGCCCTGATGTAATTACACATATGGTAGTTTGATAGATTCTTTTAGCAGAGATTATCCTCTGATAGCTAATGATACTGACTGTGGGCAGGCAAATTAACACAAGCAAAAAGGGTCAAATGTTTAAAGGCATTTAGGCACCAAAAGAAGCAGATAAGTGTCTAGTGGGTTTTTCAAAATCACTTAGGAACTTAACTATCCCACTAGACATCTACCTACATCCTTAGGTACCTAGAAATACCTTTAATAATCTGGCCTATAGGCACTTAGGAATCTAACTGTCATTGAAAGTCAATGGGAGTTAAGTTCCTAAACCCATATTTTTAAAGTATTTAGGCATTGCAAGGCCTAAGTGACTTACATGGCTAAGTCACTTAAGTATTTATTTGCCTAACTCCCATTGATTTCAAAATGAGTTAGGCACCATAATACCTTTCAGAATCTAGGTCTTAGGCCTTGTAACACTGAGTGGAGCAATGCCTAAATACCTTTAAAAATATTATCCCAACTGACTCAAACTTTGAAATCAAGAGGATGACTCATGCATGAAGTTGACCATGTGTGTAATGCCTGTAGGATTAGGGCCTAAAACATGCTCCCTTCCAAACGTGCTGAAAGTATCATACTAGAGTCCCGCCAACTATTCTTCTGAAGACAGTAAAATAGAGTAGGCCGTCCTTTAAAGAAGACCATTGTGAGGAATGGTGCATTTTTAAAATGAGTATTTATTGAATTCCTAGTCTGTTATTGGTATTTTTTCCTAAGTTGAAGCAATTCTCTCAGTTGCATCAAATGCCTGCACATATATTGGAATGCTGCCTGTTGTTGTAAAGGCACATCCCGCTGTAACTATAGCCTGGCTAAAACAGCAACAGTAAGTTCCTTTACAAAAAGACATGTAAACTTGTTCCTCCGCCCCCACCATACCGATTCCCTAAGAATAGCAGTTGAGAGCTAAGATTCGTCACTGGCATGTGGAGAACTTTAAAATTAGAACTGTCAGCTGTGCTCCTCAGTTTGGAAGTAGAAATCTCTGCCATCTGAACCTTTTTAAAATTCATTCTCAACGCCCTCAGAAATGTCTGATCCTCATATGTTAAGATTCATCACTGAGCATTTTGATAAACTCAGAGGCTTTTCATATTTTCAGATGAGATTGTTTCTACTCAAAACCCAGAAAAGGCATATGCAAGAAAAGATAACGTCAGTCAGAAGTGAATCGTCATAATAGCATGCTGATCTCAGATTCATCACTTACATCACAATATCATCTAAAAAGTTCTGGACAGGGTACAAAGATATAGGAAACACAGTCCTTGTCCCCCCAAAGAATTTACAGTGTAAATAGTTGGAAAAAAAATGAAGATTAGATACAACACACAAGCAAATATATCATGGTGATTACTTATATGCATCTTTTTTAAACTCCCCTCAACTGCTTTACCTAGCTCTTGTTAGTTCCTGTCATTTAAAAACAACTGTCTCACACTGGTTTACTCCTCTCTTACTGTCATGCCAGATGTCCCAGTCACCACCTACCAACCCCATACTTGAGATACCTCCATTCCATGCTGTCCTCATCCCCATGTATTTAAGGCTGATATAAAAATAACCAGCCAGCCAGATGGTGTGCAAATTACTAAGAGTGGTGAAAGAGCCCACCAGCAGATCCTGCTGTTCACAGACATATTCCCTTATGCTCTTACTGCCTGGGTGAATTGGTAACAACTGTATGACTTCAGCTTTTAATATTCTATTTCCAACACTATTTCAGTGTAGATACTAGATCTCTAGTGACACTGTTTCTTTTCTTCTTTACACAATGATCAACAATATGAAGAATCTGCAGAGCACACGGGGCCCCAAATATTTGTGTTCGCTAATTATGCACAAACATGCAACGCCTTCTATATACATACTGCTGCTCTTTGCATTTTCAGGTGGCTTCCAAAACATAGAACACAATGAGCACCACAAGAGGGATCACAGCCGATTGAAAGAGATACTGCCCGGTTCCTGCACACTCCGCATCTCACCTTGTCTTCATTGTAGTAGCTTTATGCCTGCACATAATAGTCTCTGTTAAAATTCTTTCAACACACAAGCCTTCAGAAAATTAGTAACCATTTTTCACTGAGGGTGGAGCTGCAAGTTCATAAGTGTACACCATTGGTTAGTGTCTGTTGCATGTCTCCTTCTGTGTCTGATCAACTGAGTATGTGAGTATTATAGCCCTGAATTGAAGAGCCTGGCTGTTTAGCTCAAGGCTCATGCTATGTTGCTTGGAATTCAAACTGTTGTGGGCTTCAGAGGACCTGAATTTCTAATGTAAAAAGCAAAGGAGAACACACTTCATAATAAGCAATTACGGTAAAGCAGAAGCAGATGAAGCTTACAAATTCCAGAACATATTCTAATTATTAAAATAATCTTACACTTAAAACTATTTAAATAACTTTCACAGCACAATTATTATGTTAAACAGTAAAAGCAGCAGCATAGCTTTGCAACTCATAACACAAAAGCTGCTGTGTTCAAACCTTCAGAGAGACAGCTGTTTATTTCACATGTCCAAACTTCTGTGTGACTTTTTGAACAGGACTTTTTTGCTAAAAAAAGAAAAAAAAAGTGTTCCAGATTTCTCTGTGTTTGCAAATACAATTATTGTAACTATAAGAGTAAACTGAGTATTTGTGCATGCAAATTCACATTTAGGTATCTGTCTAACCATTTGTGTGTGTAAATCCCCACATTTCACTCACAGCTACAGGAAATACATGCTCAAAAATGTATACACAAAAAGTCTTTTATTTAAATTGCCCAATATGTTGTGCTAATGTGCATATTAACTGCAGATGAATTTCAAATGGAAGCTTGGATGTCCCAGTCTCTCAAGAAGTAATAAGTAAAAATAATCATCGATTGCAGGTCATACTCACAGTGGTAGGACTTTCAAACACATATGACAATTGTCAATCAGTCCAGGAATGTTGTGCTGGGAAGGCTGCCAGCTTGTATTCTCTTTTAAAATCAGAGCCTCAACTACATGTTATTTGGGTCCTGGACACCCAGATTCCCATTGAAGAACCACACTATTCATATCTTATGAGCTCTGAAGGGTTACAACTAATCACATCCAACGGTTTTGAGCTTTTGTTCCCACCATGCAGCTATATGGTGTTTTTTGTATGTGGCTTAAATGCTTTTATTGGAGATCCTTGCCCCCTTTGATGTTGGTATACGGCATACCCAAGATTTGCATCAGTGGAAATGGCAACATTGCTAAACAATCCAAACATGGAAACCATAGTTAGATGATTGACGTCTCTTCCAACAAATTACAAGCACTCAACAACAGAACGGTCCCTTTTAAAAAACTTGGGACCAGCGAGAAACAGTAGTAAGTCATCTGCATGCAGCTTCTGGCCTTGAGTCATAGAATTAAAAAATAATGTTCTCTTTTGGCTGATGACCAAATCTAATGCTCAAGAGAGTTGTTAATAATTTGACCCAAATTTATGATTGATGAAAAAGTTAAAATTGGATCCCAAAAAAATCAATTGTTTGTTGTATCTTTCCCCAATAGTACCATGTTACAGTACAGACAGCACACAAGTAACCCCAAGGGCTACATGCCCAGATATTATTGACAATCCCAAGCCAAGAGTAGTATAACACTATTGAAAGTTAACAGATCAGGCAAATTACTATAGAAAGATAACACAAAAGAGAAATGAGTAAAGTCCAATATCCTAGAAAAAACAAGATTACCTGTATGAACATGATTCTGATTTCCCAAGAGTTTGAGTCAGTTTGAATCAAATGTTTCTATTGCGAACTTCTCTAAAGAAAGATGAAAAATAGAGAAAAACTGCAAGCTGTAAAGTCAATTGGATTCACTGGTCATCCTGCGCCAATGCACTTGAACCTCTGAAGTCCAACAAATTGATAGTTTGCTGGATATCAAATTGTCCCAAGAAAGCAGAATATATTTGTGATAGGTGAAATTCAAAGGATTAGGTTTAAATAGACATCCACAAATTCAGATGCTTTTTCAAAAAAATATCCCTTTCTTTTTTCCCCATAGCCTCCTTTGCAGGCATTCTTCCTTCACAAGACCGATCTCCTCCTTATCAGTTTTCCAGTTATCTTCCAAAGGGTCATAGACTCTCCTTTCCTGTGATACCAAACGGGGTACAAATCTGTCTGTACATGCAATTATGTATGTACGGATGGGAGCATCTGAAGCAGATGAAGTTGGACTGTCTATGATTGACATTATAAAGACAACCACCATCATCACTTTAAGAAAGCAGAGAAACATTATGGAGACCAAAGGATCAAATCAAAAAGTTAAATAATTACATCCTGGTTAAAAATATACCAAGTGATTGGATATTTTGTTTACTCTACTGTCTAAGGTGCGGAGATTGAGCTATACCACCAGCACGCAGTAAGAAATGGAGGGTGAAGTTAGGAATGGGCAAACTGATTTGGATAAAGAAACCAGCTAAAAACTTCACACATGACTAACTGTGTATGTGGGCGGGGGGAGGGGGATTTGAATTTGTTCAGTTAATATTTGTTTTGTTAAGTTTTCATTTCAGTGCATTTCTACATTTCCGGGTTTTGGCCAAATGCCAAAACACAAGAGAGGATGCCCTTACAATAATTCTGGCCTGACCTGAAGGAGAAGTTGCATAGTTTTCACAAACCTGTTAACATGCTTTCCAGAGGAAATTTGCAGACCTATGAGGTTTGGATACACTGTGGTAAGATAAGCATTAAGGATGGCATTTTCCAAAGCACTTCTGGGTTGGTGCAACTCTATCATAATTGAAGTCAACGGTAAATCTCCCACTGCCCACAATGGGACCAGAGTTAGGGTAATATAGAGTGCTTTGGAAAATCTGGCACAAAGGCTTTTGGTGCTTATCCAAACATGACAGACTCCTCATAGCTTTTATTGTTGGTCCATCACTAGAAACTATACAGGGCTACCGAATGCTGTGAACAAACACAGATCATCAGTGCTATAGTATGTTTTTCAGTAACAATACCCAGGAATAGGGGATTTATTAATTTTTAAGACACTGTTGTAGCAGGGATATACAGATTAACACAAGCATGTTTGACACCTCTCCAAAAATTATAAAGTGATTATTCTAAACATCCTTTTTTTTTTTACCAAGACTCTTACTGCCAGTTATTAATGATCTTATAATTGCCAATACAGTGAACAATATTCCTTAAAATGTGTTAAATTGTATATCAGAGTAATTGCTGAGTGTTTTTTGCTTTATTGATTTCACATTTGTTATGCTTTCTAAATTAAACTGTGTTATTAACAAGCACTTCTTAATGCTTGAATTTCAATCTTGTGTTTTATCACTTGGCAAGGCTAAGACCTGCCGCTAAGCAGAGCAGCTTTTTCAAGTGATATACTCAGTGTGTTTCTGGTGATATAATCAGTGTCTGGTTGTCACAGGTGCAAAGAGGTTAGCCATTCTAAAACAGGCCTGCAATTGCTCCAAGTTCTGCACACATAACTCAAAATCTGCCAGGCTTGTCTTACCGCAGAAAAGCAATATCTTTCAACAAGAAAAGATAAATCTGTGTGAGCTTTGAGGTCTGAAGCTGATGTGCGTACATCCAAGGAAGCTTTTCAGTCTTTAGAGGGGGCATGTTCATGCAGCCTAAAGCATTGATTGTAACATGGGGATCACAAACCCAGAGGAACCAGAACTGTTCATTTACAGAAACTGTGGGAACTGACATGGGTGGGGTTTGTGTTAATGGACATCAGCCCACATGATGTACAGAATTATCAGCTGACTATGAAATGTTATGAGACAGTGCCTATTTTGTGAATTAAATTTTCTCTGTTTTAAATATTATGAATTATGTTGAAGTGTAAATAATGGATGTTTTGGTTCCCTCACAATTTGTGGGGGGAGGGAAGAAACATTCATTTTGCATTGAATGGAAAACAACATTTTTCAAAAAATTCAGCAAATTTAGTAAAATAATTTTTGGATAAAAGTGTTTCAATTTGGAGTTTTTTTACATTTTTAAAATTAATTTAAAGGAAATTTCTAAGCAAAAAGTCATTTTGAACTGAACAATTGAAACGTTTCATTTTTAAACACAACATTTTGATTTTTTTGGAATGTTTCTCTTTTCAGCACAGACAATTCAGCAAAGCTCACATGAATTCACAGAATGTTTTGGTGTTGCCAAATCTACATTCTTCACCAAAAAAAGTTTCAGCTGAAAAAATTTGCCCAGCTCTAATCTTTTGTGTGTCTTTGCAGTGAGAACTCTGATCATCATATACAGGAAGAATGCAATGTGGAAATTGTTAGCTTGCTAAAGCAACGTTTCTCTAGGATGGATGTTTGTTTGACTCCTATGAAGTGGGACACGTCTGCATCTACATGTTTAGAGGTAGAAATATGATTATGTATTGAAGTGTGGTTCTTCTTGGATCAGTGAATGCCTAAACAGGGCATCATGAGCTTTCATATATATATTGAATCTCCAGGTGCCATATAATGCTTAATTACAAATAAAAATTTCCTTCTCCAATTACCAGTCCTGAAAACTCCACTAGACTGAGTGTCAAGATGGGATCTTTCCTCTCAGTCACCATCATCAGTAATAAGGATGATGCAAATCAAATGATACTCTTACACTTGTGCAACCCCATATCATCTTCAAATTAAGTTCTCAGTTATACCTGTCCAATCAATGTTCTAACTTGTACTTGTCACAGAAAATTAAGTGAACCTCACTTTGACAAGAACAAAGTCCTGTATAAAACAGTCGCTATAAACCCAGAGAAAATAGCTGTGGATTTTGGAGAGCTCATTGACCTGTGAGCTACGGAATGACACATTAATTAGGACTTTGTAAAAGGTGGCCCTTGTCTCATGGGCCTGAGAGCTAGTGACTTCTTGTGTCATATAAAGTTTACAACTACCATACTTAAATATCTGTAACTAAGTCTCCTAGCCTGTATTAGTGCAAGCAAGTGGGTGGACTTGCACTGAGTTTATTTTGTGTGTGTCTTGCAATTCAAGTAGTTCTTCATACCCATGAGCTAAAGCAGATCTCCATTAAAGCTACTTTCTATGCCTGACTTTGCTTTAGCTGGCTCATTCCTTGATGCTGTCTTAGTTGATATGAATATTAGTCTATTTCAAAGTGTAACCTGCATAGAAAATTGTTCTTTTGCTGCATTATCTCAACTGCAGACTCTAATCTCACTCTTGATTTGGTCCCAGTAACAATATGACTATGCTACACACAAATGCTATACAAAATATGAAGAAGATCTCTGAGGACCTTGAAAGCTTGTCTCTTTTACCAACAGAAGTTGGTCCAATAAAAGATATTACCTCTCTCAACTTGTCTTTCTCATATCCTAGCTTTGACACACTACAGTAACACTGCAAACAAAAATATAAAATATGTGACACTACAAGAGAAATATTGGCTTCATTTTGCTTCCCTTCCTAATACAATAGCTTCCTAATCTAACACCTCAGTATGAATCAAGATTTAGCCCTTAATCCTCACCACCTTTCCCAATCTGGCTAGGCTCCAGATAACTTAGAGGAGGCAAGAAGCGTGGAGCTGCCCTCACATTCCAGCCACTGAGCAGAGGTTGAGCTGCTCCATGGCTGATATTTCAACCTAAGTCCTCTGCTTTACTTGTGCCACAAAAGAGAGCTGTTTGACCCACAAAGCAGTATTCCTTTCCATCTTAACTCTGTCTCAAAGAACCATGGAGCCTGGCTGCACCAGGACAGTCACAGAGCTGTGAGACGTATAGAGGTAGATTCTAGCATAGGCTATTGATTAACATTGCCCTTTGGAAATATAGTGGCTCAGGTGTATCAAGAGCCATCCAGACTCAATGAGAATGGGGGCAGGGTTTGTCCTTAAGTGAACAAATTTACAATCTTTCCATCACAGCTTCCATTTTCAAGAGAGCTTCCCAACGCAATCCATATTTCCAATAGAAAACACACTTATTTTCAGTGTTATTCACAAGTTGAACGCTGATGCTTTACAGAGTTTTATCTGAGCGATTCAAAGCCAGCCCACTTCAGAGTGAGCAGCAGTGATCTCCACCATCTCTGAATCCGACTGGGAAAAAGCCAACAGATGAACTCAGAGCAAAAGACCAAAGTGTGAGAGCAGAGGTTTAAAGCCCATATCATTCATTTGAGCCTCCAGAAGCATGTTTCCTGACTCACTGCTCACTGCTGCTGCAGTCAGCCCGAATGGGATAGAATCAGTTGGAGATGTGTGTGACCTATTTCTTTCAGTATAGTATTTGAAGTGATAGAAATCATGTGGCAACCAGAAAAGAAATATTGCTCTCTCCTTTCTTGTTCAGACACCCAAATCATGGAAATTTACTCCATTGGACAAAAATTCCTGAATATAAAATGTTGAGGATTTAATAGTTCTGTGACAGAGCATCTTTAACCTGTCAATAATTCACATTTGATAGAGAGTATATATAAAGTTTAGAGGGATTTATATGAAAATCTGAACTCTGTCTCTTTAAAGGCTGACAGTGAGTGGGATTCAAGTTCACATCTCCAGCCAAGACAATTAACCTGCTGTAGCATGGTCATTAAATTACAACACAGAATAGACACTTGTAGAGTGGGAGATGTTTATTAGGAAATAAGATGTGAAGCTGATAGGCAGTTATAATGCATATACATCTTGACTTCTTAAGTTATCAAGTATAGGAAATAGTGCAGGGAAAGATAGTAATTTTGTAAATCTATGCATTAAAGGCCAAATCCCATACTCCCACTGTGTGATAAAACTGAACCTTTGTATTTGCACATGCAGTGTTAATGGAAATACTCAGTGTCTCCATCAGTGAAGCATACCTACCAAACTCTTTGAAAAACACAATAGTTCTCCAAATCCTGAAGAAGCTACAACTCTACCATGAAGACTTCTTCAACTACTGTCCCATTTCCAACCTTCCATTCCTGTGCAAAATAATTGAGAAAGTAGTAACTAGCAAGTTACAAGGCTTTATACTGTTCCTTATCCTGTTCAATATCTACATGAGACCACTGGCACAGACAGTGAAATGCCCTGGGCTCATCTGCCAACAGTATGCTGATGACAGTCAACACACTCTTCTCTCTCTCATATTATAATTCTCAACTGATGCAACCAATGCCACTACTCAGATGTCAGAATGCCAACAACAAAGCAGCTCTTGGAGGAGGAGGAGGAGGAGGAGAACTGGCGTAAGGTGAATCCAGACATGGCAAAGTGATGCTGGTCAGAAAGGGGAACTACTGTGAAAAACTAGCTGAGATGGACTCTCCACCTTCCACTGAAGGCATGTAAATCCCATTCATCAAAGTGGTGCAAAGCCTCAGGATCCTATTAAACTCCTCACTAAGATTAGATGACCTGGTGTCAGTATCTAAAAATGCCTTCTTTCACCTCCAGCTTGCTAGGAAACATTGTCCCATCTTCCCAGATGAGGACCTGGCCACAGGAATCCCTGCAATATTCACCTCTAGGCTGGATTACTGGTTGTAATTCACTAACTCAAGCTGTATATGAAGACAATGCACAGGCTCCAGCGGATACAGATTGTGGCTGTCTGCCTTCTCCATGACTTTGGCTGTCATAAGCACATTAGGTTTATGCTCAAGTCCCTCCATTGGCTCCCAGTCAGCTTCCAAAGCCAGTTTAAGGCCTGAGTCCTAATCTTCAAAGCAATTAATGAATGAAGCCCCAGCCGTGAGACCAAATTTTAATCTATGAACCACAGGACAGCTGCACTCCTCTGAGACTATGCAGATCACAAAGCCCAGAACAAAGAATGTTGGAGCTGGGGACAAAACATTCCCAGTCCAGGGGATCCAGTTATGGACCAAATTGCAAAGGAGAACAGATGAATCCAGAGTCTGACCAATTTAGAAGACACTGCAAAACCCTCCTCTCTGATAATCAGAACACTGATACTCCCTTATACACAAAACCCCTCAACCAATTAATAAACCTGCTTCCAAATACATCTGAAACAAACAGACCAAGGAAATAAAGTAAATTAATAAAATCTAAAAATATGAAAAACAAAAGCCCTACCCCAAACAGAGTTTTTACTCCCAAAAGGGAGAACTACCCAAAAGTTCATGAAGTCCACTAGGGCCTTCACTATTACTATCCATTTTACATGGAAGACTTTCATATACTATAGTGATATGATGGAGTATAAAACTCTAAGATTCATAGATTCCAAGGCCAAAAGGGACCATAGTGATAATCTATTCTTACCTCCTGTATAGCAAATATCATGAAAATTCCCCAAAATAATTCCTAGAGCAGATATTTGAGAAAAACATCCAATCTTGATTTTAAAATTGTCAGTGATGGAGAATCCACCACAACACTTGTTGAATTGTTCCAATGGTTACTGCCTTATTTCCAGTCTGAATTTGTCTAGCTTCAACTTCCAGCCACTGGATCATGTTAAACCTTTTTCTGCTAGATTGAAGATTTGTTCCCCATACTTACAGACTATAATCAAGTTACCACTTAACCTTCTCTTTAAGCTAAATGGATTGAGCTCCTTGAGTCTATCACTACAAACAGAGCTGTCCCCAGGGTACGGCAAACTGAGGCAACCGGCCAGGGCCTCACGCTTTGGGGGGCCCTGTGCTTCATGAGGCGGGTGGGGAGATGAGGTGGGCGGACGGATGGAGCCAGGGGGAACACCCCCGGCAGATAGAAATTCAGCGCCTCTGTCCTGGGCCCCACACCTCCCTACGGACAGCCCTGACTACAAGGCATGTTTTCTAATCCTTTAATCATTCCTGTGGCTCTTTTCTGAACCCCCTCCAAGTCAACATCCTTCTTCAGCTGTGAGCACCAGAACTGGACACAGTATTTCATCAGCGGCTGCACCAATGCCAAATACAGAGGTGAAATAACCTCTGTACTCCTACTTGAGATTCCCCTGTTCATGCATCTAAGGACTACAATAACCCTTTTGGCCACAGAGTCACACTGGGAGCTCATGTTCAGCTGCTTATCTACTATGACTCCCAAATCTTTTTCAGAGTCTGCTTCTCAAGATAGAGTTCCCCACAGTGTAACTATGGCCTACATTCTTTGTTCCTAGATGTATACATTTATATTTAGCCATATATGAATAAAGAGTCAGCAAATATAGGATTCATGATGGTTATCCAAAGCAGCAAACACAATCATGGATGGATTTTAGAAATATTTAGTAGAATAGAGATTTTATGAGAAATCTTTATGAAAAATGAAGTGACAAGAATGGAGGGCCAAAGGTTACAAGCCTTATTATAGTAACTCAAATGATTGAGGATGATAATATGATGTCAACAATTCTGTCCCACACATAACAGAAAAATAAACATTTACTTCTTGCAAACTATTTGCTAACTTACATTTGAACTAATAGAGTAAAATTCTGATAATGACTAATGGCAAATTTTTGGCTGAAACCTTAATTTTAAAACTGACATGCAATATCAGCTGTTTGAATTGTATTACATTGGGGAGTTTCCACTAGAAAATAATTTATCAAGTTAATTAAGATACATTCTATTAAGCCAAATTCTGTGCTTGTGTTACTATCTCCAAGAGCTGTCAAAATATGTATTTGAAGGAATATTCAGTATGCACAGCAAGAACAGTTATATTTCCTACTACAATTAACATCAAAATGCACCTCTCATTAAACTCTTCCTTTCAGATTGCTAATAACTTATGCAAACAGAAATGTTTTTTCAGCTGAAATTGTCCATGTTTGAATTTATTGCAGAAGTCAATTTCTTTGGGAAGTTTCAGACAGTTAAGTCATTTCTGAGTTCTGTATGTGAGTATAAAAAGCCCTCAGATAGGCTTGTTCTATATATTCTAATCAGACATTTTGAGCATACCTAACTCAGTGAGTATTAAACTAATTTTGTTCAAACTTGGCTTGTTTTGTAGATATAAGTAAAATCAAAGGAACAAGCCACATTTGAAGGAAGTTGAATTATCAGTTTTGAAATCATGTGCATTTAAATGTTTCTCATGCATGCACCATATATCAGGGGTCTGATTCTCATTTACAGTAAGGTGTCTTTACACAACAGTGGCAATATAAAGGGGCCTTACATTTACATCCTCTTTAGGGTCCTTTTAAACTATCAGAAGAGTGCAAAGTTGCAGTGCACTAGTGAAAATGTGAATCAGGCCTTTTGCTTGTTTATAAAGCAGTTTAATACACCACAACATGCACTGTATACAGGACACAAGCAAGACAATGCACAATCCATTTTCTCCTCACTTACATTCATTATTGGTACAATTGTCCAAATGTAGCTGTTTGAGCTAATTCAACAAATGGATCATTGGTATCTATGTGGACTGGGACTTGGGAGATTAGGGCTCAGTTCCCAGGGTTGTAACCAGGGCAGGGCGAGCAGGGAAGCCACACAGAGTGCTAAGCTGTGGGGGCAGAAAAAATGGGGCAGAAAAACAGTAGAGGGCGCCAATACACTTGCTTACCCTTGGCGCTAAAATGCCTAGTTACGGCTCTGCCAGTTCCACCACAGATCACCTCTATGACCATGGGTAAAATACTTAATCCTCAGCTCCCCAGCTGCAAAATGTGGAGAATACTGCTTTAGTTCACGCTAATTTTATAAAATTATTGGAAGCGCACGAAGAAAAATGTATATTAGGCCCAATCCTGATATTCAGAACACAGCTCAAAACAGTGAGCACTGAGCTGGTGATCACAAGGGACAAGGGAATATACTTCTCCCTCGGGCCAATCAACAGCTGTTATTATAGCACTAGAGCTACCATAAGCCTGTGTTGCCTGTGCCTATGCTTTGTGGGGTGCATTGCCCTTTGGACCCACGTAGAGGTAGATGCACAAGTCCCGCCCTGTCACTCTCTCAGCCTGCTATACCAAGACTCCCGTACATCCCAATTCTCATGCACAAAGCTGTGCAGTGCATCCCTACAGAGCTTATCTCCATGCCAGGCAAGGTATGCACTTCCTCTGTATAGTTCCTCCAAAACTTGATCCCTTGTACAATGGAACTGCATTGATCCCACTGCCTATGGAAACATCCACCCTATGGAAGAGGAAGCAGACTTTGCTTCTTATAAATAGCAGAATGAAAGACAAGTCTTGTCTATACTAGGCTTTTATACATTAAATTAATAATCCAACACGCTTATATTATGATGCCCCTACATGTGTCCTATCTGTTCATTAGTTAAAATGCAACCTTCTGTTTCTTCCTTTAATTCATGTACTACTTCTGCCCTAGATTTAGTTGGAAGAATATTGATTTCATTAAAGAAAATTAAGTCATCTAATTAGAATTTACACAGATGAATCACACAGAGCAAGAGAGAACCATTTCCAGTCTTTGTACTTTGTTTTGTAAGAATTTACCATGAAGTTGTAACAAATACATTTTTGTTCCCTAGGAAACATGCTCAAAATATGATGGCACATCTAGAATATTTAATTTTAGTGACAAGATTTTAAGGAGAGATGGCAGACGACAGAAATTCTGTTTAGCCAAGGATCTCATCATTTTGAAATTCGGCTTTGTTTCAAATGGGAAGAAAACCCCAACATTTCAAAATTCTCTGAAGGAAAATTCTGAAAAAAAATCCTTCAGATTGATTGAAATGTTGGGGGTTTTTTGACACAGTTGAAGTGTTTTGTTTGGATTTTGACTTCTTTATATTATAACACAATTTTTAAAATAATTTTAAATTGTCATTTCAAAACAAAATATTGAAACATTCCATTCTGAAAATGTCAAAATAAGATGTTTTAACATTGTGAGAATTTTTTTCCCTCTGAAACAAAATTTCAGCAGACGACACAATTTTATGAAGTGTTTAAATGTTGACAGAACTATATTTTCCAGTGGAAAGTGGTTCCATCAAAGTTTTTCTGACCTTCTCTAATTTTAAGTGTATCAGATCCATAGCTGATGACTTCAATGGAGCTACAACAATTTACACCAACTGAGGATCTGGGACATTAATGTGAAAACATGTTGTTGCTTCTTGACACAGAGGTGCCATATTTTATAACCATCTGTGCACACAAATTGCAAATACAAGCTCTTTTGTGCTACTGATCCACGGATATGTTACTTCAGTTTTATGCTAATATAGCTCCATTGATTTCAGTGAAAATACACCTCTAGTAATCCTGGTGTAATTCAGAATTTAGTCAGAGTTCTACATATGCAAATCCCCAGACTACACATATGCATCTGAAATTGTGTGAGAGAAACTTGTGTTTGCCAAAATATTTGCACCTTTCCACAGCATATATTAAGAATTAGGGCCAGACTCCTTATACTGTGGTTCAATTTTGTATTGTATTGGATAATTTGCTGATGAAAAATTCAGTGTCCTCTGTAGCATTCTTCTGCCATATATCTTCATTCTGAGGCCATTCATTTGCTCCAGCACATCTTTCAAGTAATTTTCCACTCTTTCCCTATTCCAGGAAACATATGACTATATTAGCACTCAGAAGAGGTTTTGAACTCTTAAAATCAGCTGTAGCAAATACAGCCATTTTCCCCATTCAGCATGCCTTTGAAAGTATTTAAAGATAATGCTAGCACCTCAACAGTGCCTGAAAATCAGGTGTGTGAAAAAGGAACAGTCATGAGCCCCTTTCAGAAGCTGAAGCTTGATAACTAGAAATAAAATCACAGCATTAGCTATCAGTATTCCAGATACTACAGTATCATTTATCGTATCACTTTTGAGGAAAGTAACATTAACACTCACTTCAAAACATGATGGCAGTTACCACTGAGCTGAAAAGCTGCCAGTTAGAACTCAGCAGAAACAAAATCACATAGCTTTTTTTCAGAGAATAAAGGTTTACATCCATAAATTAAGGAAATCTAGAGTAGAAACTCCAGCCTTCATTCAATCTGTTGCATTCAGTTGGCACCTGGCATTAAGAGGCATGTTTTCCTTGACCCTTATGGGTATGCATAGTGGGGAAAAGGTTGCAGGAACTATTCCCTGTGTTTTTCTTTGGGAATCGTATATAAACTATAGGGGATGGGGAGGTGGCAGATCCAGGGCCCCACTTCCTCTGCACTGGCCGAGGCAGAGCAGTTCCATGTCACCTTCACCACAGGCCAGTAGATAAATACCCATAATCTAGTCCTAAGTGAACATCCTACACAATCATACAATACATACATATACACCACCGAATTATGGACAGACTTTCAGATTTAAGATGGAATTTCCTTACTTTTATTGTTTTAATGTAGAGCCTTTAGACTGCACCTGGGCTCCAGTGGAACCTGAGAGAAAAGGGAGGTCACCTGAAGAGGGAAGGAGTTGGTTCAAATACATTCTATGCAAGAATCCTGACCTGGCCCGTCGCTCAGTGGCCAGAAAGCCTCCATATTCTCTGGTACAGAGCAGCCAGTGGCTCCCTCAAAACTTAGGAATTAACCAGTCTCTATAAATAGGCTAGTTACCTAAGCAGAATTAATACATACAATGTCAGTGTTTTTGTTTTATAATTAACAGTCTAAAGGGTTAACTTTTTTGCCCAAGTTTTGCCAATGTTGCGGATGACTCAGACTCTAAGTCCCTCTATGTTCTACTAATGACTTAGATGATACCTTATCTTACACTGAACATTTAATTTACAGAATAAATGTAAATGTTCCATTTTATTCAGTGGCAAATGTGGATAAATAATATATTCTTGCTAAGTAAAACTAAATTGAATATATAATTTTCTCCCCAACTGATATGATGATCTCTATCGGACAGTGAAATAGACTGTTTAAAAGTAAATTGGATGAGTAATAAGAGAGACTGCTGACATTTGTATTTAAACATTAATTGTATTTAAAATTAAAATTAATGTGATTGATGCTGTGCTGCAAAGAGCAGTTAAAGATCTCTGGTAACTTACATGCTTTCTTCATTAGGGGACAAATCATGGCCATGCAATCTTCCTCCTCTGCAAGGGCTAGTGACATTGCAATGCACAGCACAGGGGGAGACATCACTACTTTACCTCCCATACATGTGCACATGGAGTGGGTGAGTAGGAGCAGATCCCTCCATCCACCGGCTAGTCCAGCTGAGCCAGCACGGGGGGAAATAGGCTGCCTGGTTAGAAACAGTGAATGTACTTTATTTCCACCCCTGGAGTAAGGGGGGTTGGGGTGGACAGGACCAAAGTATGACGCTAAATTACAATTTGGTCACTCATCTGCTGGCTGCTGGGAGAGCAAAGATATGCACTGCTCCTTTCTTGGGGCTCGATCTAGCCCTAAAATAGTAGGCATGGTGGGGAATGAGCTGTTAATACAAAATTGTTGTTGGCTAATTTCCAACTGTGGGAAGAAAAAGAGTGAACATTCACTGAATATATTCTTCAGTCTAAATTATGTGCTAGGAACTATTTAACATCCTTCAAGAATTAGGCTCATTTTATAATGTTAATCTGCTAATACCACATTCCACTTCTTCCTTGTGATCTCTGTGTCAAGAGTTGATATATATTTCATCTGCTATCCCTTAAAATTTATCTCCTTCCAATAAGGCCTTTCTCCAATGCACAATTTGCTAGTGGAACATTTTATGTACTCTGATTCACTAATCATGTTTTAACAGAAGAGTGAAATCCCCCCTAATTTAATCTGCTTCAGTTTCACACAAGTTGATTTGCACTAAATTCAGTGGAGTGGTCCTTGGTTTACACCAGTGTGTGAGAATGAAAGGAGAATCATTCTCCCATCATTTCAGCTTGACTTTTGCCTGTACATTCAATTTCCATTTTCTACAGTTTTATTTATGTTTAGTAAAGAGCTGTGAGAGATCCTGTACCAATAATACCATTAATCAGTTATTATACTACAGAGAAAACTAGTCTCTATTGCTCTATTGGGAAAGAATAACCAGTTCAGAGGGACTTGAGAAACAAAGTGGGAATATTATTCATGAAAAAATGTACAAATAAAGAACATTTTTAAGAATTTCATTTTTGTAACAGATAGTTTGGTTCACAGGTCAGTTTATAAATATACAATGGTATATTTAAGAGTGATTATTCTTTAAAATACATATATACAGAAATGTTAATGCAACTATGACTAGAATTAGTTTTAAATGTATCAAGTATCAGAGGGGTAGCCGTGTTAGTCTGGATCTGTAAAAGCAGCAAAGAATCCTGTGGCACCTTATAGACTAACAGACGTTTTGGAGCATGAACTTTCGTGCTTTTTTTTTTTTTAAGGCAGAATATCTTTTTCCTGAAGGGTAAGATTCTGCCATCCCTACCAAGGAGTCAATTACTATCCCTCTGTAAACCCACCCATCCATAAAGGGCCAGCACGATGCCTATGCACCACTTAAAGTCACAAAGTAGTTGTTAATTGGTGCATAGTGCTTGTGTCAGCCCTCTGTACATCGCTGAATTTCACCGTAATGTGAAAAACAGTGGCAGAATCTGGCCCATATGTTTTCAGATTCTCTCAGCAATTTTGAGCCCTGTAGCATGCTACAAAATAACCAAACTCAATTACCCATAGTGCAGTTTGGAAAGACCTTTATGATTCTTTGTTTATTAGGGTCTATATTATAGACAAACCATTTAATGTTTGAGGTGCAAATCCTGGTAGTAGACATCCATATATTTCTGTTTAGAGAACAGTAGCTTAAATCCAGGTTAAGTGACATCTCCATAAGGCAAGGTTATTCTGACTACTTTGGTCCTGATTATGTTTTCTAAAACATTTACTGCATGTTTAACAACAACAATAAATTGTACATAAGTAATGTATACACTAAGATTCCAGAGAATGTCACTCTGAAGTCTAAAATGTCTGCTGAATTCAAGTGAAGTGATGGAATTAAATTGGGTATATGGGGGTGATTGAACAGATGGTGGATCACTTAGCCCAGCTGCTACACCTACATGCACAACTGCTATCAGCACAAATCACCACAAATCTCTTAGTCCTACTCCCCTGAGGCACAAATCAATACAACCAGCAAAAACAATGACAATAAATATACATAGCCCCTCACAGCAGCACACCCTCCTCATTTGCACAAACCCACACAACAACTCTCCCAGCACAACACAAAACCACATGTATCAACACAATCACCCACACAACACTACATACAGCATGCACAATAATTCCAAACATCACTCTGAAGCTTAGAATGTCTATTGAGTCAGGATGAAGCAATGAAAAGAGAAACAAGCATGGCTGAGAGCTTTTTGTTTCGAATGCCACCAGGTTCAATCATCACAGATTTGTGGTCTGTTACCATCCAATTTTTAAGCTCCCCCCACCCCACACAATCATAGAATATTAGGGTTGGAAGAGACCTCAGGAGGTCATCTAGTCCACCCCCTGCTCAAAGCAGGACCAACCCCAACTAAATCATTCCAGTCAGGGCTTTGTCAAGCTTGACCTTAAAAACCTCTAAGAAAGGAAATTCCACCCCACCCCCAGGTAACCCATTCCAGTGCTTCACCACCCTACTAATGAAATATTTTTTCCTAATATTCAACCTAGACCTCCCCCACTGCAATTTGAAACCATTGCTCCTTGTTCCGTCATCTGCCACCATTGAGAACAGCCCAGCTCCATCCTCTTTGGAAGCCCCCCTTCAGGTAGTTGAAAGCGGCTATCAAATCCCCTCTCACTCTTCTCTTCTGCAGACTAAATAAGCCCAGTTCCCTCACATTCTCCTCATAAGTCATGTGCCCTGGCCCCCTAATGATTTTCGTTGCCCTCTGCTGGACTCTTTCCAATTTGTCCACATCCTTTCTTTAGTGGGGGGGCCAAAACTGGACACATGACTTTATGAATAACATCTGTGCAATAGCAAGGGCTTTCAACTACTAGTAGTTAATATACTGGAAACAGAATGAAACACTGGAAATATTAGTATGGTCAACAATTTTGCAACTAGAAAGGAAATCACTAATATTTAAGAGTGAATATTTTTAAACTAGAGTTGAGAGCAGTTCTAGAAGTGAACAACTTCAATACCAAACTAAGCGGAAATAATCACAGAAAAAAATTCAAGGGGATGATCCTTTTGATATGCTTCCAATCACTTGACTATGATTATTTTGTGATCTAATATTTTTTCTTTTCTTCACATACCCTATGCACATGTTAATTGATTAATTATAATTTACTAGCATGTTCGTTATAAAGCCTCTGGCATAACAATGTTTTTCTTTGTTTTTACAGATTCTGTCAATAGTTCTTTCTTTCATCAGACTTATTTATCATCTTAGTCACACATTGGAGTGAGTCACTATAGACCAAATTTCTTTGTGCAGCTATATGCAATGCATGCTAATTCAAAGCATTTTTCCATGTGAACAAAGTTAACTTTGGTAATGATTTATACTGTGCTATCTTCCAACTCCACTGTGCTAAATCTGGCTTGTTGGCCTCTTCAAATACCAAATATTCCATCTGGATCTGCAGCACAGCTACTGCATGACTAGCTAGTCAGTATCCATCTGCATTGCTCACAATAGGGATTTTTGTGGAGTCCCATTCATTTCTCTGAGAACCATGTTCTGAACAGCTCAGCTAATCAATCTGCTTCTTTGCTAGACTCCTAGACACATCAGGATTTTGTAAAATATCATTGTGGCCTAGTTCCAAAATCTCAGCCTAACATCACATGTTCTTGAGGTTGAGCCAGGAATTAGAATTTTAAAGATATTGTCCTGCTCTTCTCAGTTCAGGTAAAATTGCATCTCTAGTTCTCCCACTTTCTTTGCCATTATCCTGCAATATGTCAGACTTTGCCAAAACAAAACAAAAAAGTTTGCAACTACTCTTCAGTGTCATTTCCCACAAGTATTTCCTCCATTACTCCATACCTAGAAATCCCACATCTGAGGTACAACAAAAGCAGGATATCTGGGATCTTCCTGAGCCTGTAAAACTAGACAGCTGGCAGTATGTGCTGAGCATCCTTACAGCTATCTCAAAAAGGAATGATCCTCTGGAAGCCTGGACAGCTGGCAACCCTAATTGCTACCTGCAGAACATTTCCTTGCTTTAACAAGTCAAGATTCATACCAAAATGTTCAGTTAGGATAAAATTAACCTCTGGGTGGATGAACCCTACAAGGTTTATGTCCCACTTAAACTTTCAGAATAAGTATTAAATAGATTTAAGTGGTCCATAGATCTTGTATAAATATTAGGCTGACAAGAACCTAGAAAGAAGTAAACCAGAGTCCTGACATTAGGATAAGGAAGGACTATTAACGGAGTATTTCAGTTCAAGCTAGCCATCATCCAGATGCTCAAGTTTAATTTAGATCTTGACTTGTCTTTTACCTGAAAGTAGTAAAGCACCCTAGAGTGCAGTTAGAGAGATACCGATGGGGCTTTTGAATGATCCTACCTTGATGCTATAAAAGTGCATATATACACTTCCTAGAATTTATGGTAAAATGCCCAGAATTTGTCTGACTGTGTTTTATCACACCTTGTAGCTATTGGAATGGGCAGAGTGGTTATCCAAGAATTGAATGTTAATACATTAAAACAATCTATAAATAACAGGAGATGTGAAAGCCAGCTAATTAGAAAGTGACAAAGCAGTCTGTTCAGTTTCAATAAATACCACATTCCTCTTAAGGAAGTTATATTCTTGGCAGATATTAAAAATGGCTGCTGATTTCAAAACTAGCCCTTTACATCAATTCCAATGCATCAGATTTCAAACTTCACAAGGTTGAGAAATGCTGTCTGAACAATGAGAAGGAATATGATGTTCTTCATCACTTTTCAAAGCTGCTGGGACACGATCATTATGATAGTTTATACTAACATTGTCTGACCCATAAGCAGAAACAGGAATCAGTTTTTGATTTTAAGTAATTGCATCCAAAGCTTCAGCTGCATCTTGAATGTGTGGGTAGATACTGCCAGATAAATTAAATTAACTTTATCAGCAATTTCAGAACACTTCTCACGTGCTATGGAGTCTTGACACGGACATTGGCTATTACAAAATGGATGCCGGTGGAACAGAAATTTCTTCACAAGAACCTGTACTGTTTGTATCCTTGAAAATGGCATAATATGGGTTTGTAATTTTTAATTTCACTAATTATGTATTTTGTTCTATTACTGATAATTTTACACCATTCCAAATTGTGTAGTAAACCCAGAAGACAATGTACTCTGTATTGTCACAGCTAATGGCATCATTTTATTAGGAATAATTGCTAAAACTTAAGAAATATTTCTGGAACTCGCTGCATTTTTAAATATGTATTTTTTGACAATGAATAGCATACCTTTAAACTTTACTGTAGTTTTTTATGGCTAATAATTACATTTAATGAAAGGTAGGTTGAAGGGTAGATGGGATTAGTTCACTCTCTGTTATAACAATAAAAATTGCAGATCTATGTGTAACCCGCCAGCGAGTGTCTCTCTGACAAGTTTCCCCTCAGTGCCAAGCCACAAAGGATATGAGTTGCTACACTGAGCAAATACAGATGCTCAGCTCAAGTTGTACTAGCTTATGCTTTTAGGTCTGGAGGTCCCCACTTTGGTCCCCAAGATAGTGGCCATCACATGTATGTACACATTGATTGAGTCAATCTGCCTTTGTAAATTGTTTGTCTTCATTCAGCTAGATTTTCAAAGCCCAAGCAATGGAAGTTAGGAGCCTAAATACCTTTGAGGATCTGGTCCTGAATACTTACAACCTTATAGAGACCATTAGAAACAAAGAGGGAAGAAACAATCAGAGGAGCAGACTACAAAAGATAGGCGCTGGGCCAAACTTCCTACCCATTTGCCCCATATCATCATCTGGTGTGCCAACTAGGGATGGGTTTGAAAACCTTTTATACACCTTTTTCCATTCCACCCAAGTATATCTGGAACCATATCTGATGTCTCAACACATTCATATTTGGGATTCTGGGAGACTAATGTTAGGGTTCCAGTTGACCATAATTACATTTCTGAGAGATAACCCAACCATTCATATCAGTCTCTTTCCCAATAGTTTTGATACATCAGTGCAGGTGGCTCTTATTGCAAAAAGTTCCTCAGATGCTACCATCTGTTTGTTTATGGTTCACCTGGTTATTACAAGATGCACCTCAAGCACTTAACATTTTATAACCTTCAGTCAAGGCCTCACTCAAAGCCCATAACACTTAATGCTTAAGACCTATAGCCAAGCCTATTTTCATACATATTTGGTTCTTCTACTTGCTGTTACAGCTTCAATAACTTCCATTGTTATTTCTATAAGCATGCTCAGTAGATAGATTATAAATTTACCCAAAAGTATAGACCTGCTGAAATCAGGTCAGGGGTCAACAGTCAACAGTACTCATATGTGATTGTATGTCTTTGATAACTGAAGGTTGTTTTAAAAAAAGTTAATGGAAGTAGTGCGAGTTTTATTAGATGATATTGGGTTGGGTTTGTGGCAGGATGGGTCTCTGTATATTTTTTTTGGTTAAGTTTCCTGCATCCCTGATGGACTCAGCATAAGTAGTAATACCTTATTTTACTTTCCATCTGCTTTGTTGCAGACAAAGGCACATGACCATAGATCACTTTCTTTACCTCTAATTTTCTGATTAAAAACTTGATATATTTAATCAGAAATTCTTGAGATTCCAAGAAATGTTTGAAAGAGCTGCATCAAAGACTCTAAAGGGATCAAACCCATCTGTACAATGATGGGACTCTTGTACTATATATAATTATCAGATCTATGCTCAACAAATTAATTGCCAGACAGGAGTGAAGGCTGGAGTTATGCATGGAATGCTGAAGTTAGGCAAATCTTATCATACTCTGACACAGAGTATAGTCTCTGCTAGCTAACAAGGCTGAGGGTTTCTGTTTCAGCCATACTATCATTTTTTAGGGGCCCAAACATGGACTTGTGAGTTTAGTTTTAGGCAGACAGATGAAAATTTTGACCACTGAGGCCAATTTTTTTTAAGTGGTCACTGGGGTTTTGGATGCCTGTGTGTGGGAGGCTAATTTGAAACATCCTTTAGTTCTGATTTGCAGAACTGCTGAGCACCTGCAGCTACCATTAAAATAGTGGAAGCCATGACTGCGTAGCATTCGAGCACATCAATATGTATCTTCATCTCTTGTACTGGACTAACATGAATGTATAGCCTGTATTTTGTATGCAAAATATTTAGTGCTTTCTCCTGTGTGGATTATATTTTGCGCTAGCAGGGTGAGCTGAAAGCTAATTAGAATAGTCAATTTAGTGGAAAAGTGACAGTTCCGGTTCAGAGATCTCTGTTCCTGCTAGTTTATGCTGAGCCCAATGAACAAGAATGATTTAATGATACTTAAAACTTTAATTAGGGTTCTAACTAATCTTTCTGCTTTCTATAATTTCCTTGTCTATATTATGAATGTCTGTTGGAAAGTCATAAATTAGTACATCCAGGATAAACCATTTACTAATGCACAACTTTTAGAAAAGTAAACCAGATAAGGATCTCTCTTACCCTGCTCATGCTACATCAGTACTCTTACCTAACTCTTCAAATGATAGATTTATGGGGGCATTGTCTGAACATGGTTAATATATCTTGGTGCAATTAATATGACCCTAACTATGACAGAAGAATTGGAAGCAAATTTCAGTTCAGAGATCACTCTGGTACTTTAATTGCTTTTGCTGAAGTGCAGGGCACATGATGCTCCTTCCCGCACCTCAATACCTCATTTTACTGTTATCTACTCAAGAAATGAATTAACAAAACAATAACATAATTTATCAGTCTGATGCAGTAAGTAGCTTTCAAATATCTTTAGCTCCAGTGAGCATGACCAAAGGCTGAATGTTTTGTGGAATGTTTTGTCTTTTCTATATAGATGCTTTGGAATTATGATGATTGTTTATTATTTGTTAAACACCAACAATGTGCTTCCAAATGGTGTTTCCAAAACACCAGATCATAGAAATATAGGACTGGAAGAGACCTCAATAGGTCATCCAGTCCCCTTCAACGCAGGACTACATCATTCCTGACAGGTGTTTGTCTAACCTGTTCTTAAAAATCTCTATTGATGGAGATTCCACAACCTCCCCAGGCAATTTATTCCAGTGCTCAACTACCCTGACAGGAAATTTTTCCTAATGTCCAGCCTAAGCCTCGCTTGCTCCAATTTAAGCCCATTGCTTCTTGTCCTTTCCTCAGAGGTTAACAAGAACAATTTTTTACACTTCCCTTTGTAACAACCTTTTACGTACTTGAACACTGTTATGGTCCCCCCTTCAGTCTTTTTTCCAGACTAAACAAACCCAATTTCTTTCCCAATCTTCCCTCATAGGCCATGTTTTCTAGACCTTTGATCATTTCTGTTGATTTTCTCTGGAGTTTCACAATTTTTTCTACATCTTTCCTGAAATGTGGTGCCCAGAACTGGACACGATACTCCAGCTCAGGCCTTATCAGCATGGCGTAAGTGGAAGAATTACTTTTTGTATCTTGCTTACAAAATTCCTGCTAATACATCCCACAATGATATTTGCCTTTATTTTTTTGGGGGGGGAGGTGGTCCACAGTGTTACACTGTTGGCTCATATTTGGCTTTTGATCAGCTATACCTGCTAATCCCTTTCCACAGTACTCCTTCCTAGATTGTCATTTTCCATTTTGTATGTGAGCAACTGATTGTTCCTTCCTAAGTGGAGTATTTTGTATTTATTTACTTTCATCCTATTTACTTCAGACCATTTCTCCAATTTATCCCGATCATTTTGAATTTTAATCCTATCCTCCAAAGAATTTGCAACACCTCTCAGCTTGGTATTGTTTGCAAACTTTATCAAAGTGTACGTTCTATGCCATTATCTAAATCATTGAACAGAACCAAACTCAGGAGCAAACCCTGTGGAAACCACTCTATGTGCCCTTTCAGCTTGACTGTGAACCACTGAGAATGGTTTTCCAACCACTTATGCGCTCACTAGGTTATATTTCCCTAGTTTGTTTATGAGAAGGTCATGTGAGACAGACTCAAAAGCCATACTAAAGTCAAGATATAAAACATCAACTGCTTCCCCCCAGGCTTGTTACCCTGTCAAAGAAAGCTATTAGGTTGGTCTGATATGATTTGTTCTTGACAAATCCACGCTGACTGTTACTTATCACCTTATTATCTTCTTGGTGTTTGTAAATTGATTGCTTGATTATTTACCCTATTATCTTTCTGGGTACAGAAGTTAAGCTGACTGGTCTGTAATTCCCTGGGTTGTCCTTATTTCCCTTCTTATAGATGGGCAAATATGGTGCCATTTTCCAGTCCTCTGGAATTTCTCCCAGCTTTCATGACTTTTCAAAGATAATTGCTAATGGCTGTTCCATTGTATCCACAGTCAGCTCCTTGAGTATTCTAGGATGAACTTCATCAGGCCCTGGTGACTTGAAGACATCTAACTTGTCTAAGTAATTTTTAACTTTTTCTTTCTGTATTTTAGCCTCTGATTCTCCCTTATTTTCACTGGTATTCACTATGTTAGACGTCCAATTGCTACTAAACTTTTTGGTGAAAAACAAAAAAAACACATTTACCACTTCTGCCATTTCCACATATTCTATTATTGTTCCCTCCCCTCACATTAAGTAATAGGCCTACTCTGTCCTTGGTCTTCCTCTTGCTGCTAATGTATTTGTAGGGTATTTTCTTGTTAGCCTTTATGTCTCTAGCTAGTTTAATCTCATTTTGTGCCTTGGCCTTTCTAATTTTGTGTCAGGGCTGCCTTTATTTATGCTCACTGCCAGCTGCCTATGGTCCCAATGCACCATCATAGCAGCCAGCAATAACTGCAGCTCACTGGCACTAGGGCTACACTCCCTTTCCACTGACCATATGCCTTACATGTCCCCAGCCTCTACACAAGGGCTGTGAGTGGGGGTGGTTTTTAGAGCCTGTGTTTTGTCAGAGATCCAATTGGGTTCCCCCTGCTGGCAACCCACCAGATTACTGTAAGGGGATCCAGCCACTGGGTCTAGATGTTTTAAGCTGCACTGGGTCTTCGAAGGCTGCCACACTTTTTCATTCTTTGGCTTCTCTGGCATATTTCCTGGGCACTGACTGTCGCCTATCGCTTCCTGAGCACTCCTCAGTCCTCCAGCCTTATACCAGTGTCTCTCAGCCTTTCCAGATTTCTGTACCTCTTTCGGGAGTCTGATTGGTCTTGCATACCCCCAGGTTTCACCTCACATCAAAATTACTTGCTTACAAAGGGGTCACAACACATTACTGAAAAATTGCTTACATTCTCATTTTTACCATATAATTATAAAATACGTCAATTGGAATATAAATATTGTACTCGCATTTCAGTGTATAGTACATAGAACAGCATAAACACATCATTGTCTGTATGAAATTTTAGTTTGTATGGACTTCGCTAGTGATTTTTATCTAGTCTGTTGTAAATAGCTAGGCAAATATCTAGATGAGTTGATGTACTCCCAGAAGACCTTTTTGTACCCCCAGGAGTACACATACCCCTGGTTGAGAACCAATGTCTTAGGCCACCAACATCAGTACTGACACCCAAGATCTCCAGAAGATTGAACAAACACTCTTCCAGAACTGCACTGCAAGTGTGAGCTTTCTGGTTTACCAGTTAACTCTCTCAGAGGACCCAAGGTATTTGTAAAGCCTATAAGACACAACAAAAGCTTTACCCCAAATCTAACACATTATTGCTTTCACTCAACATATAAAACACAAGAGACTCCACATCACAGAACACAGCAAACATCCTAACCTCAGAGCCCCTCACTAGCTCATCCTTCACTTGGGAGAACTTGGGGGACCATCTATGTCTAGGTTGGTCCCCTGCCTCATGCAGGCCCTAACATATTGGGTTGCTTCTCTCTCCTCCTGAGCTTGGAGAAAAACGGACCCTAAAAGAACAGTTCCTGTCCTGTTTATAACTTTTTCCTCCTTTTGCAGGTGACATCCTGCTAAGCTTCCTCGAGCGATCACAAATGATTCTGGTGCTGAGGTGATCTCTCCCCAGCTGAACCAGTTCTCCAGGTTGGGAGCTGTCAAGGCTGATTCCCCACTCTGGCACTTTGAGTGCACAAGGTGGGGGCCCACAAGGATTCTAAAAATTAATACTGGCCACTCCAGGCTTGTATTAAAGTCCCAAGGCTACAGCTTCTCTCTGACCTTGGATTGATAGATGCTGCCACCACTGAAGTGCAGAACCCCCTTGAGACACAAGGAAGGCTCACCTGGGAATTCCTTCTTGTGGGGTACCCTCAAGCCCTTTCACTCCCCCCCTTCGGAGAAGAGCTGAGAAAGAAAAGAAAAAGAAAATCAGCTATTGCCACCAGCTAATTAAAAAAACGTGCACAAACCTCATAAGACACAGAACTCCAATCCTGTTCTTTAAAAAAGGTAAATTTAAAAAAGAAAATAATCTGGAAACTCAAGCTATTGCTAGATTTTAAAAGGCACAAATACAAGGATTAAGCACCAAAAATAACTTTCTTAAGGTCCAGCTTAAAGGTTACAAGTAAAACAAAAGCACCTGGGTTAGCATAAAGGAATCCACAAGCCATAAAGAAATAAAAGGGATAAACCTAATCTCGTCTTCCTAGACGTTTCCCAATCTACTTACATATCTGGGGTTTTAAATGAGTAGGTATGAGACTGATGACTTCTTCATATCTGGTGCAAGCTTTTCACCATTGCTGCTCTGTCCCCCTCTTCCTGGGAGAGCCACCATAGATGGACAAAGGAGATTTTTTTCTCAGTATTAAAAAGTTCTAGCCTTCCCATTGACTCTTTTCATCAGGTGCCTACTCACTTCCTTTTACCTATGCATAGCAGCGAGACTTTTTAACCCTTTACAGGTAAAGTAAGTAGAGAAGAGCTACTAAGAGGGATTTTACAGCTAACTGACTGGCTGGGTGTCCATAAAAGGGAGCTACCCACCCACTTCATTTTTCACAGGAGCCAATCTATTATTAATAACTATGCCATTTTGATGGGAGAACACGTCAACAACCCTCTTTCTTTATTCTTTTGCCACCAGCCTTTGGCATTTCAACCCAGTATGGAGGCAAACAGACAGAGAAGGCAAAAAGCTGCATCTTCAAAATGGAGTTTGTAGCTTAGTAAAGACACAGACAATTCATATCTTACACAAATTTTATAAACTGTACAGATTCCTCAAACCATCACATATCCAAGAGGAATTCCCTGGTGGTCTGAGCCATGGGCTTTACTTTCTTTTGACATCAGCAAAGCCAGTGTAAAGGAGATGTAGCAAAACAATGGCCTGCTTGCTGTAGTGTCAGTGTGTCTTTTGTTTGTGGGTGTACATGGCGAGAGGCTTTTAGTGGCTAACTCCCATATGGCAGTTTGTTTAGATGAGCAGCCTGCAATGGAACTGGAATATGGATAAGAAAGAGAGTGTAATTTTATGGAAAGATGGAGGTTAAGGAAATATGTCCTATTCCTGGCAGACAGAACATTGGACTGGTACTATGGAGACCTGGACCCTATTCCTGGCTCTGCCACTGGCCTGCTGGGTGACTTTGGACAAGTCATTTCCCATGCCTCAGTTTCTCCATCTATAAAATCAGCATAAGGATTCTAATCTCCTCTGTAAAGTGCTTTGAGATCTACTGAGGAAAAGCTCTGTATAAGAGCTAAGTATTATTATTTAACATCGTAAAACTGGTGCTGCTTTTTGAAACATTCTCACAGTCCAGACAACTTGTTTTCTAACATGACACCATTTGTCAATAAGGCAATCAAGGGAAACAAGGGGCTTTGTGAAGGACGTGTGTGATAATAAATCAATTTGCATTTGTCACCTAACATGAGTAATTTTTCTCCTTTAAACATTCTGAAAATTGGGAATCACATTTTATTTGAGTGAATGTAGTACTTTCAGGATGCTCTCTCTCTTCCAAGTCTCAAGAGATAGCATTTGTCACATGTTTCAGTGATTGCTATAGTAAATACTCATTTTATTATCTCTCCCCATTTATTTATTTATTTTTGCAATGCAAAGTAAATAGTCACAGATTACCTCTGTTAATAAGCATAATGTGAAATAAGGTTGAGACTAAGCAGCTTTGACCTGCACACTTTATGCAAGATATCAAGTTAGGATCCTTTTAAATTTACGTTGACTATGAAATCAATATAGCCATGTTTTGGTTTCTTTCCAAAAAGACAGCATTGATGGGGGTGGTAGTGTATGCAAATTTACTTCAAAATTCAGGAGGCAAAGGCTAAAACAAATCAAATGTGTTCACAGCTACACATTTTAGTGGAATATCATTGCAACCCCCAAAGACTTTTGTCAATTTGCTGTTCACAGTATTTACATGGCAAATCTCTTCCCCCACAAAAGAAAAATATATACATCTAAAAATAAAAATTGCGTGTTGTAAGAGGCCTACAATTTCCTCCTGCTGAAGATGAAAGTCTATTGAGGGGGGAGAAAGAGTGGTACTAGAGAGGCAATGGCAGAGTAAAAGGAGAGGAGAGGAGAAGCAGCATGAAGCATAGTATCAGAAGGATGAGAGAAGCTTTGCTTGCTAAGGAGGAGTGTAATACTAACCAAGAAGAATCAGATTACAATATGACCCTGAAGTCTTCCTGAGCAAGAAGATCCTTTTTGAGGGGTAGCTTTTAAGCCTCCTCTCTCACCTTATCAATTAGACTCTGCAGAGCTGGGCTGCACAAGCCTTTCCCTAGCAGTAGGAAGTAGACTCCTCTCATGGGAACACCTGTAACCTCCTCACAAATAATAGCAGGCAGAAGCTAATGCAGTGTGGAGTCCTGCACCCTCCTTGTTGACTGCGGCTATGTCTACACTTAAATCTTATGCAGCTCTGGAGCTTTCCTGTTAGAGGCACTGCTAAGTTCATGGTACATCTTGGGACCACAAATACTTTACGGGAAAGGGCATGCCTGGGGCCACTAATAAGCAACTCTCCAGAGGTAAATGAGCAGAAATAGGCCTGGCAGTGAGGCAATCAGACTGTATGACCTTGCACTGGAGAAGGAGGGGATGTGAACTTATGCAAAGTTGTATCAAACCTAAAAGTGATTAGGGGAAGAGTAAAGGCTTGGATCTCTTCTTGTTCAGTCTGAGCTGGTTCTCCCATCCCTCTTCCTCATTACTATAAACAGAGAGAAAGAACTTTTTAAAATAATACCTTAAATAAATGCTACATTTTCATTTCCTTAAATAAGAGGAATGAGTGAATACTTTACAAAATTCTCAGAGGTGCTTTGAGAGGCACACAACTTCTAACTTATTATAACAATGACGTGCTGCTAAGAACAGAACAGCTTATCTTTTCCTAGCCATCTCCTTAAAACTACGCACTCCCATATTGACCCACAGACACAGAAGAGCTGGGGGAGGATGTAGATCCAGATTGATTTTTATCAGGAGAGCCACTCATTACATTTCCCAGCTTCGAAAGTTATAGTCATTGACAGAGTAGAAGAAAAATTTTATAGGCAAAGAAATGTCATTGTCAAAACTAACTTGAGGATGAGTTATTTTGTATCATTTTCCATTTTCAAAGCAGTTTGTTTTCTCATAGCAATCTGAAGATTGCAAACAGACACAAAAACTGATGTATTGCAGCCACTGATGATATTTTTGTAAGTGTTTTTTTTCCCCAGTCACAATGAGTCTTGGTGGAATTTTAACACCTGTTGTCTCAGATCTTTGTCTTACTCTCCAAAAGTTTTGTAACTGAACTGATTACAGAATTGACAGGAAGGATATGCTTTGAGTCCAGCAAACAAGTGATATAACCATTCTACTCGTTGCTGCTGCTATTTTTGAAGGTCTATATGGGAATCAACAAGTTAAAAACTAAATCCAACACACTATTAACACAAACGTTAAGACAGCTACCTCATTTGCCATAACTCACTGGTATCTCAGCCATGTTGTACATTTTGTACTTTTGATGCTACATGTATACATTATAAACATAAAAGCAAATATGTTAAAATTTAATGTTACTAAGTCACGGAATTTCTAAACTATTCAGTATTTTTATTGTTACCCATAAGCATATAATAGAATTAATGAACGAATTAAAATTTAAGGCAACCCCAAAAAATGAAAATAGAAAATACTACATATTTATATGATTACCAAATTATCAGTGTGGAAACACCATTATCTTCTGCAATTTTTGGACTTTAATGTGCTTGATAGGCCAACCTTAATGTCCATTCTGTCTGTCCAGGTATTTACATAGCATTGGAGCACATCCAAAATAGTTAAAAACAGAAATAGTACAATATCTTTGTTTCGCTCTTCTTTCCTTCACAGCTTGTAGGAGGATGCCAGTGTTTTACATTTCTCTTTCCCTTTTTTATGTTATTTTAAAGATGTGTCTAAGGCCATGTCTACACTAACCACTTATGTCAACAAATCTTATGTCACTCAGGGGTATGAAAAAAACACCCTCCTGAGCAACGTAAGTTTCACCAGCATAAGTGGTAGTGTACACAGCGCTATGCTGGCAGGAGAGCTCATTAGTTGTGGTTTAATTATGTCGACAGGATTGTTCTATCCTGTTGGATAGAGTGGCAACACAAGAGATCTTACAGTGGTGCAGCTGCATTGGTACAGCTGTGCCACTGGAAGGTCTCCAGTGTACACACAGCCTAAATCACCTAGACTCCTTTGAAAAGCCCAGCTACAACATTTTAAAAGGAGGACCTGATTTTCAAGGTGCTGAATTCAGCTAAGAGTGCTAATCTGCCATTGAAGTCAGTGGAAGTTCTGAGGGCTCATCACCTCTGAAAATCAGGTGAAAAGCAGTACTATTACTAAAATAAAAGTCTAAATTACAAAGCAATTAACATGTATAGTGGGAGGGTGAGAAGATAAAATTGTTTTCAAATAATTATCTATATTTTGAGAATTAAGGTTCAGTCCTAATACAGCTTTTTTTTTTAAACTAAGATTGTCATCTTGTCTTAATGCTATTCACATGTATCTCATTTTTTCTAGCATCCAGTATTAAAGCTTTCAAGATTTCCTAATGGAAGACTTAAGCTAAATCTTGTGATTTGAGCCAGAATCCAGATTAATGTATCATTCATTATGAAATCCTAATAGAAAAACAGTATAAATAAGTAGCACACATTTTCTGATAGCACTACTTAAATGGTAAGAAGGAAAATAATTGTGTTTGATCACAAAGGAACATTTCCCAGTAAAAATAAAATAATTACATGATCAACAGCAACCAGTGAGGTATTAAATATAGGATAAATTGTAAACTGGCCAATTTACAATGTGATAACTTTAATATATTATCCTCCACAGTTGCTTCAACATAAGACTTTAGTCCATTTAGACTATTTTGTGATGAATGCAGTATAACCACCCTTATAGTACAGAAAGACTTTAAAGCCAAATATCAAGTAGTGGTGTTTAGAAACTAAAGTAAATTTAGCATAGGTAGCTAGAGAAACTGGCAGGCAGGAGGGTTACAAGAAACTCTCAGTACTGCAGAAGGATTGCTTCTACCTGGGAGTATGCAGGAGCTGAAGACAATAAGGTTGGTTTCCTTTCTCTCATGTCAGTTATACACTAGTTACTTTAGTTAACAGGCCCAAAGTCTGCTGCTATCCAAGGGTACTAAAAGTAAGAACTCTTAGCAAGATATTTAAATAGTTAGGAATTCATAAAGGCATGGTTCACTATTTGCTATACTAGTCACTTGTCCAACAAAGACATTCACAAAGTTGCCAGCAAGAAAAAAGCTTCTTTGTTTTCTTAATCAAAGAAACTATGCATCTTTTCAGCACAATGAACAGAAACTATCCAAGAGCTTTCACTGATGTCTTAAGGTGTCATCATATGTCATAGGCCCCTATACATGGTACTGAAAAACAGTTCATCTCCAAATTTTATTTATTTTGGGTATTTATAGAACAAAAGATAAGGAAAGGATTATTTAATTCTTGGTCTACTGTGCCATAGGCTGGAAGCACATAAGAGAGGACCTGATACTGGGTCAGACCAACAGTTCATCTAGCCCAGCATCAGGGTCAGACCAACCGTTCATCTAGCCCAGTGGCCAATGCCAGATGCTTCAGATGGAATGAACAAAACAGGACAACTATCAAATGATCCATCCCTTGTTGTTCAGTCCAGCAGCTGGTAGTCAGAAGCTTAGGGACACCCAGAGCAGGGGTTGCATCCCTAACCATCTTGGCTAACAGTCACTGATGGACCTGTGATCCATGAGATGGATCTATCCTCCACTGGAAGATACAATCTCAGCTGTTCTGAAGGCTGCAGCTAAATGAAGGTGATAGCAACACTGAGTCCTTCAGCTAAATACTAGGCAGTACCGATGAGCTCTGAAGTGAAGCTCCTCGGCAGCAAGTACAGAAGCCTTCATTGGTGATGTGGTGTATTGAAAACTGTTACAATTTCAAGCTCTCTTTTTAAACTTTAAGGGGTTTCCTAGTCCTGCTTGTAGGCCAGGAAGTTCTGTAGGGAAGAGTGTAATCAGAGTCAGCCTGCAAATAGCCAACCTACAGCAAGGTAAGGTGACTTGTGCCTCTCTGTTTTAAAGGGGGCATTTTGCTTTGTTCTCTCTGTTCTTGTGTGGTATTCTGCATTCAAGGAAACAGAGAAATGTCATGTTGCAACATTCCAGAAAGAGCATTTTATGTTTATCTAACTTCTCCCTTTGTATGTCATGAAACATAACACCAGTTGTTGCAAAATAATGGACTTTCATGGGAATGTGGAAGACCACTCTTTCGGGGTGAAATAACAAGAGAAGAGAAGCAAAGCAATACAATTATTCTAATAAATGAAACCTACAAAACAAATTAACATACATTTGTATTAAGTTTATTATTTTAGTGAGGTTTTAAACCATTAATGTCATAACCAGTAAACAGATTTCATTGGGTTTAGCATTAACATATTATGAAATAACTTGTTTATTAATATAAAAATATTATAAAAATTACAATACCATTAGTTAATTTGCAAGATCACTACATGTCAGTCATACTGGCCATCTTGAATGGAATGTAAATACAACTCCAAAAGACATAATAAGGACTCGTATATTTTACTTCTTTTAATGTTGATGCTTTCTCTATTACACTTAATGAAAACATTCAATTAAGCAAAAATTTACCAGAACAGAAATTGTCACTGGAAAGTAATGATATTAATGAATTAACTTACTGAGAAATGCAAAGACATTAGCTCATGAATCTCTTAACATTACTAAAGACTAAATAAAATCATTAATGAATTATTATTCTTTTTTGGGGGATTGTCATGAATAAATTATTAATAAATTATTAATATTACTGAACTGTTAATATGTGAATAAGTTGCTTGGTTGGATGTTTTTAAAACTTTTGTGAATAGAGAGGTTACGAAAGATACAGCTGTCATATCCTTCCTGGAAATATATCACAATCCTTATTGAAGCTATGGGAAACCCTTTCTGATGGAAGACTAGAACCCATCAGAATATTAAGTAATTCAGTCTTTTAGTTCTGTATAGTTGTCTGATTGACAGCCAAGGATAACCTGGACTCAATGGTTATACTAGCAGAATACAGCACAGAAGAGCTTGTGCAATTTAGCAGTAGGAGTTTCAAAAGTGCTTGGCATTGGTTTCTATTGACTTCAAACAGGAGCCATGTTAGGGCTGATACCAGATACTTTGGAAAATCCAACCCCTGAAGTTCAATAAAAAACATCAGATTTAGATGAATATCATCAGTCCAGATTTTAATCTAAGACACAGAATATGCCATGCTGACAGGGGCAGGGGGCCCAGGCAGCAGGCAGCTGCAGCGCCGCCCTTCCTCCTCGCCCCGCCTTCCTCTCCGCTGCTTCCGGCTCCGGTTCCGCGCTCGGTCCAGCTCGTCCACCGTCCAGCGAGCGGACCTGCGCAGCGCACTGCGCGGGAGCCACGGAGCTCGGGAACAGAAGAGCTCAGCGGCCGCGCCGCGGACGGGCGCGCGCGGTCCGCGCGGCCGCGGGGCGCGCGTGCCCGCTGCGCGCGGAGGAGAGGAGCAGCCCGCGGCCGCCACGAGCGCCCGCCCCATGCATGCGGGCGGTCGGTCGGTCGTCGGTGGGACCTCCCGCTCGCATGAGCATGGCTGCGGGTCCACCCCCCCCCAGCCCCCCGCCCTATTTTGGCCGCCCTAGGCAACAGCTTGGTTTGCTGGTGCCTAGAGCCGCCCCTGCATGCTGAGTATCTTTTAAGAGGAGGAGGATGGGAGAGTAGAGAACCAAAAACATGCCACAATGTTTAGAATTGCACATAGTATATTTTCAAGGTATGCTAAAGCATGTAATCTGGAGGCCCATGTCCTATCAACTGCACATGCATAACTCCCATTGGCTTCCAATGGCAGTTGTGTGCATGCCACTGATGAAATAATCAGGCCTATGAGGTTATTTTCAATGTGCCTTGTGCTTTTTCTATTAGGTACAGAGATCTTTATCTTTTTATCTGTCTTGTCTATTTAGATTACAAGATTTTTGGTACAGGGGTTGTTTTCACTCAGTTTGTATGGCATAGTGGGGTCTTGATCTTCACTGGGACCTCTTGGAGCTATCATAATAAAAAAATAAAAATTCTGTAGGTGACGAAGGACTTGGAAGTACATCTTATGATAACTGTTCATGCTTGCTTCTCTGTGCCCATCCAAATGTGCTAGCCAATGAAGTGGGAGCATGGGCACACCTTTTAACTACCGCTCCCTTCCCACTTTGAGAGCGTCTGGCAACTGGATATGCAGGGCACATGTAGCTCCTATGCTTAGAGTGAGCAGGACCTGAAATTTTGCCCAGCTACTGTACATGAGGCACAAGGGACCCTTTGATTTCCTCTCCAGTGCACATCCGGCCCTTAGTTGTTTGTCAGTTAGTCTGAGATTCCTAAGAATTAAGTTACTGTAAAAGTATACATCAGTATTACTAATCTGTTATTTTTTTAAAGTCTAAATGTATTAAAAGCTCCCAGTAATGTGCAATGTATTAAAAGTCTTCTGCACAAGTAACTTAAGCACTATGGGCAATGCAGAGTTCTTCTGAGACTGACTTTTTAAGCTCTTCACAGTGATTTAAAATTGTTTATCAAATTAATATTTTTGGCATGTGTGTTTGTCTGTGAGTTCAAGGAAAGTACATCTGATGCTACCAGTTATTTCTATTGAATAGTCAATGTATTCTTCTGGCTCTTTTATTATCAAATACCTAAAAGGACATAAAAGAGATGACAAGATATTTAGGCTCCTTAATTTTTCTAAATTTTCAGAAGTATGTTTGCATATATACGCTTTTGAACTGATCAAGCCTAAATCAGCAAACAAATGCATCAGACTTTTGAAATACACAGGTTCAACAGATTTTTGGATGAAATGGGTCTTACATATAGTGATTTGCCCAAATTCCACTTAAGATTGTGTTTAATTTTGTACAGGAAAAGAAAAATAAAGAAAATGGAACACTGAAAAATACTTATTCCTCCAGTTCATTTATTCTTCCAGCTTGCCAGTACATTGATTTGTCACTACCAAGCTATTTTGGTGCCCATGTTGCTTGCATGCTTTTCAAAATGTGGTTAATAAATGTCATTATGCAAATGTTTACTATTATTGTTACAGACTGAATTTGTCTCAATTATATTGCTTCTCTCCCAACTGCTTGCAAAAATACATACGCTATCCATCTGCTTAATAGTTGACTAATGTCACAGTGGTGTTTTGTGTTGATGGTGGTATAATAGGTGTCTCTCTGGTTATTATTTGTTTCCTTTGTTCTTTTGGGTACTGAAACAATTTTTCTATGAAGTTGTGACAAAGTGGGAACATTCTTAATATTTTCTCTGTGTGTACCTCAGTTTTCCCTATGTGTTACTTATTCAGGTATCTAGGTGATGGGGGAAATGGTGTGTGATCATTGCAGAGACCCCTAGAGGGCAGGTGTGACTGCCAACTGACTGCTTGGGCACAGAGAATTGCTCACCATCTGTATCTTGGCAACTGATATCTGGGGCCCATCTCCTGCAAGAATCAGCAGGAGATGCTGGAGAACAAAGAGAAAGGTGCAGACTAGGTAACTCTTTTGCCTGGGAAAGGGACAAAGGACAGAGAAGAGTAACAGGGGTGTCTGAGGCTGAGCTGCTGTGGAGGGGAGCGGGCAGGCATGGGAGGGCCAGAGCATGATTTGCCAGATGTTCCTGGTTTCTGTACTATTGGTTTCTGTTCTACATTTGTGTTCCTGTGCTCTGTTCCTCTTTCTGTTTTTACTCTGCTGTTTTACTGTGCTGGGTGCTGTTGGCTGGCTGTGCGTGCAAAGGGCTGCTTGGGCTTTTGGGGCATTGGCATGTCCTGTTTCCCATGTGGGGGAGGTGTCATGTGGGAAAGATGGGTGGGGAATGGTGAGTGATGGGTGGAGAAACTGAGAGGGCCAAGAAGGAGGTCAGGAGCCTGAGGACACTGTGGAGGTGGACAGGGTGACTCCTGGAGAGGACCTGCCTGACTTCATTCAGCTGAGAGACTGTGACTCAGTGACAGAAGTTACACACATTCTGACTTAAAAGTGACTTACAATCTGTCTGTCTGCCAAATGTAGTTGTGAAGCATATAGTTGTGGCATATGCTATTAACCCTTATATTACTATTGTCACTCATCCATATGTAATATGTGATCTGGAGATTTTTTTTTTTTTGATGAATTTTTAGCTCAATAAAATAATCTGCCAAAAAATCTGCCAAAAAAAAAAGAGCAAATAGAAACTAGAAAACTGTATAGAAAATAACTGTGACTGTATGTCACAACACCAGGACAGGGTCACAGCACCAGGACCTAATCACATTTTTTTTTTTGGGGTTTTATATACACAACAGAACACAGATAAGAGAGAAGGAGGAGAGAATAACAACAGAGAATGCAAACTAAAGAGAATTACCTTTACGCATTTATTAAAGAGAGAAAGAAAAAGAGAAAGATGTTCCAGTCCTGTGTCTCCAGTCCTGTTTAAGTGTGAACGTGGCCTGTGCCCTCTGTAACCTCTCTCCCTCCCTCCTCCCCCCCCCCCAGCCAGTGCCAGTGTCCTCTCATGGTCCCCCTAACTAACTAAAAAAACGAGATCCCTGAGGAGAGCAAATTGCAAAAAAAAAAGCCAAGTGCAAGTCTAGTCCCAGTCCACCTAGTATCCCATCCTCCAATGTATATATATTATCCTCCTTCCATCTCCAGCCCCAGCTCCCCATCTATCCCAGGATTATCTGTCCTCCACCCTCTGTCTCTGCAGCCCTGGCCTCCTCTGTCTCTCTCTGGGGTGCAACCCTGCTCTTCCCATCAGGAACTCCACTGTCTCTGTCTGGGGGATTGACAGGACATATCCCCCCCATCTCCCTCCCCCCCTGGCTCTCTGGTCTCTGGGTCTCAGTGGTCTCTAGCAAGGAGACATCAGTGTGTAATCCCTCCCTTCTTTCATCTCTCTTTCTTTCTTCCCCTCCTCTCTCAAGCCTCTGGCTGCATCTCCTCCCTCTCTGCTGCTGCTGCTCCTACCCGCAGCCCTCTCTAGCTTTTGGTCTCTGCCTTGGGGATGCCAGCCAGGAAACCCCTTGTATGGCTACCCTGCCTTCTTCAGCCATTTTTATGTTTCCCTTGTGGGCTTGGTAAAAAAAAAATTCTTTGATTTTAAAATTACCTGGTTTACCAGAGTTTATTTCATGATCTCTCACTCCTTTACAATGACACACTGATGTCACTCAAGCACTTACGTACTTAGTGGGAAGCAATGTCCAAATTAAGATTGACAAAATAAAATATGCTACCTGATAACTATAACTAGTTATCATTGGCTGGCTAGTAGAGCCCTGCAGTGAGACTGGGATCTCACAGGTCCTCAGGAACCCGCTGCCAAAATAGCTTGAGTGGGATCCAACAATAGTCCCAATGCAGGGCTCTACTAGCCAGCCAATGAAAATAAGCATCCTGAATTCCCCTATGGAACAGGTGTCCCAGGCCCTTACCTTCCAATGAAATCAAAGCAAACTGGGAGCATACAACACATGACATGATCAGGCCCCAACTGGGTTTAAGGAAAAACATGTCTTGCATTTCTTGACCTTTTAATGCGCAACTTGTTCCTGTAGTGATCTTCATAGAGTTCAATAGAGGCACACAGATGGATCTCCAATATCCGTGGCCTATCTTCTCTCCCACTGATGTACAGTAGTAATATTCATTAGATCTCTTCTATGCCAGAGTCATAACCTTATTCTCAAATTGCAGCTTGATATTGAGAAAGGACGTGTGATCCCAGAATGAATTTTATATTCAGAAGAGAATTCAGGAAATGGAATATTGTTTTTAGGCCCCTTTCTTATTTAGAAGAGAAGTGACTGCTCAATAATGCATTTTTGCCTCAGAGTTCACTAAGATCCTAATCTGCAAGAAATTTTAGGAAACATTACAGGGCCCAGTCCTGCTCCCACTAAAAATCAACGACATAACCCTGGTTAACATCAATGGGAACAGGCTTTGATCTACATGGTATTTTTATAATGCAGATGTCCTTAAATTCCTACAGAATCTCATAGAACTAGATATCAGGGATTTGGAGCAATCATATTTTTTAATTGCTCTGCTCCAGCTCCAGGCATAAAACCTACTGGTCTGTGCTCCAGCTCCGGGCTCCACTTCAAAGCCCTGCTAAATATTCACTCTTTTAATGATCTTCAGTCATTGTAGCTACTTCTGCATGTCCCACTCACTCCCCTTCTGTCATATCACCAGGGTTAATCAGTTATTGGATTACCGCAACAATCCATTAAAACCCAGGACAGTCCCTGCTATGAAAGGACATCTGAGCACATAACATAACACTACTAATTCTTGATCTAGTAAACCAGTCATGAACAGATCAAGAAAAGTTAAATAGAAATGTTAAATACAACAGTGCGGCCATTTATCACCAACCCATGCATAAAGCAAATATAGTGCTACTAATACTCTGGCAATCCATTATGCCTGACTTAAAAAAAAAATACTTGCTACTACTGAAAGAGGACAATAAAATCCAATGTACACAGCAACCATCATTAATGAGGAGAAGTAGCAAGAACATGATAAAAACAGGGTTGTAAAAGCATGTACAAAATTTCTTTTATTATTCCTGGGCATTTCTATTTCATTCTTTGCTTTCTTTAACAAAATAGTGAGATGGGGCATTCAAGGCCAGGCATATTAATTGATGTAAGTTTAAAAAGGAAAATAAGGAAGTCTGAAGTTTTTCTCAGTATATATTAAAGGCAAAGTTTAGCTCACCAACAAAGACAACTTTTATATAAAGAACTTATTTCCACCTCCTTGTTAATAGAGAAATATTCCTGTCTATTTACATATCCAGCTAAACCAGCTCAATGATCAAAATATTTATTTGAAATGGGAAAACTTCTTTAACTGCAACAAAGTGCCAATGAAATTGAAAATAGTACAAGAGACAGGAGTAAAGCTTTTTTACGTGAACAGCATACGTATTCCAAATGAAAGTTATAAATACAAAAAGTGAAATTCAAAAGAAATGCCTAGCGAGAAGCTGAGTAACTGGGGTGGGGAGGGGAGGCGAGGCGAGGCGAGGGGAAATAGGAAATTAGGCTTTTTCTGTATTTTTAGCAACTAAAATTCTCTTTTGTAATTGAACAAAAAAGTAACATTTTTCATGTTCACTGGGCCAGAAAAAGTGTGCGACAGTCTATAGCTGAGTGTTTAGGGCCTACACCTGGGATGTAGGACTCCCAGTTTAATTCCCTGACCTAATGACTATTTATCTACGTGAAGTGGAATGGCTTCAACAGGAGCCAATGAGAAAGCCCCACCCTAGAATATCCCATCATCCGGTGGGGCTAGGATATTCTTCTGAGAGGTGGGAGATGTGGGTTCAAATCCTTCCTCCAAATCAGATTTGACCCCAGATTCTTCTGAGAATGCCTGCAGATTGGGACCTCTGGGTAAGATAGGTTGGGAAATGCCTGGTCTGCAGATCTCATGGGGTTAGGTGTGAGTTAGGCACTAGGCATCAGAACTTAGATGGCTACTGGCAGACTTTAAGTCACCTAGGGAACTTTAGTACTGGAAAGTTAAATGTTATGGGAATTTAGGCACCTAAAGGGTTAGATGGCAGCTGCGCAGGGGTTTTGAGGAGCTAAACTTTGGACTCAGGCTATGTCTACACTAGCACTTTTGTCAGTATAATATATGTTGCTCAGTGGTGTGAATAAACACCCCCAAGTAAAATAAGTTACACTGACAGAAGTGCCAGTGCAGACAGCGCTTGTTGGGGGAGATGGTCTCCTGCCAATCTAGCTACAGCTGCTTGTTGGAGGTGGTTTAATTATGTCAATGGGAGAGATCTCTCCCATCAGCACAGAGCAGCTACTTGGAAGATCTTACAGCAGAATAATTGAGCAAAGAATGATTGAACAAGTAAGGCCATGTTTTGAATACTGTCCATGAGCCATTTCAGAAACATCAGGCCAAATTTTGCTCGTATTTACTCTTATGTAAATCCAAAATAATTAAAACTGATGTTAGATTTGCACTGGAGTGACAGAGAACAGAAACTGACTCCTATTTTTCTTCTTCTCTCTCCATACCCCACATCCCCTTACTTCTTACTTTTAAGAAAGAGAGATAACAGAAATAAGAAGGATGCAGAAGAAACTAAGATAAGTTGCATGGAAAAGGCAAAGTAAGGGCCAATCCAATTTATGCAAAGACTCCATATAAAGAAAAAGATTGTGTCCTTTGGAAAAATGATTGAGCTGCAACCGAACGGAAGCCTGAAAATTCCAAAGGGAAAAAAGATTGTAGACAATTTATGTTTCTGTGCTTTTCTTCGTCATGTAGCAATGTCACTGGATTATGATGGCATAGTATTTAGTGCATATCTAGTGTATGCTTTTTAAGTAGTGAATTTGGGTGTAAAGCATTTGAGCTGACCATTGCAGCTAAATCTAGTGTACGGGTCATGCAAATGACAAAGCAAAGTGTTTTTTTTTCCTTTCTTTCATTACAGGCAACTACAATAGCAGTTGCAACTACTGACTTTTGATTTTAGTATACATTATGCATCTAAAGAAGTGATGCTTATAACAAGGACCAAGTTATATTTAGATCAGTGTTCTAGTCTGAGGCTAAATCACTAAGCGAAAGCATCAAAAAGTATTTACAACTCAACACACCAAAATCTCATAAGCTGTTCTCAAAAGATTTCAAATCAACATGGTGAAAATCTCAGGCAATCAACTATTCTTGGGATATCTGCCATCTCAAACTGAAATCTGCAAGATTGTATTTGAGAGAGAGATTTTTTTTGCGTATCAGAAAGAGAACCAACATACAAGTAACTAGTTTTGGATATGATTCAGAGAAAAAACCATTAGTGGCAAGTTAGGATCTGGTGAATGACATCTGATCCCACCTCCCTCTGAACCTTGCTGGGCTTTGTATTTGAGCTTTCATTCTGGCTCTGTACATACTTCTATTATCTTATTATAATATGCAAGGGAGCAAAGCTTTAGATGCTATAAATGACAGTACACTACATCTCCCAATAGACTTTAATGGTGCTATGTGATTGCAAAGCTAAAACTACTAATTTAAATTTCAACCCTCCCCACCCCCATCTTTGATACATCTGCTTTGCTTTAATACCTAAACAGTCTGACTACTTCAGAACCAGTACAGAAGCTCCAAACAATCATCATTCTCTTTCCACATAATTAAAATAAATTTACCTGCAGAACAAATGATAATGAAACCTGCTTGTTCTAATTAGCATTTTAGTAAATGAAGGAAGAATTATTGATATGCTGCATTCCCCCATCACAACTTCAGGGAGCGGATGTAAAGGTGAGGGGAAATGGGATGCAGTTAATAGCTGATGCTTCCTTTACACTGATTATTTTGACCCCGGGGCACAGAAACTAAAAGCATTTGCCATACAAAGCACACAGACATCTGGTTTTCTCATTCCAGAAAGCATATTCTAAGCAGCAGGGCATCAAATACACATTTCAGACATATTTCTGAAACAATGAGAGTCTATAAAAAGTGAGTGTGTCATTTTTAAAGGGGCACAAATCATAATGATGCAATAAACTCTCCAATAGATGGCACTGCTAGCAGTGTCCATCATGAACAGGGACTTCAAACAGCTGAGGTCAGGCATTCCCCCCCACACCCCAGAACTTTTGATATAAAACAAACCAACCAAAACCACATCAGTTTCTTATCAACAAGAAAAAAAATGATTGAAGGAATGAAATATAAAATTAAAGATAAATCTAATGTAAAGGGGAGGGAAGGAAGGTTAGTTCAGAGGATTTAATGTACAATGTACATTTTTCACTGAGCCAGGGGCGGCTCCAGGCCCCAGCACGTCAAGCACGTGCTTGGGGCGGCATGCCGCGGGGGGCGCTCTGCCGGTTGCCGGGAGGGCGGCAGGCGGCTCCGGTGGACCTCCCGCAGGCGTGCCTGCGGAGGGTCCACTGGTCCCGCAACTCCGGTGGTCCTCCAACAGGCGTGCCTGCGGGAGGTCCACCAAAGCCGCGGGACCAGCGGACCCTCCACAGGCACACCTGTGGGAGGTCCACCAAAGCTGCGGGACCAGCGGACCCTCCGCAGGCACGCCTGCGGGAGGTCCACCGGAGCCGCCTGCCGCCCTTCCAGCGACCGGCAGAGCGCCCCCTGCGGCATGCCGCCCTGCTTGGGGTGGCAAAATGTCTAGAGCCGCCCCTGCACTGAGCCCAGTTCAGCTTTCTGAGATACACTAAGAATACAGGACATCAATGGAAGCTGCATAGTTGTAGATAAATGCAGAAATGGACTACACGGACCACATTCTGATCTCAGTCATACTAGCATAAATCCAGAGCAATAGGTTAGTGGAACTGAGTATGAAATCATGCCTGCAAGATTTAACACTGTTCATTGTTAAATAATAAGAACTGGTTACTGGTTGTCACCGGTTAGGAAGTTTGAGAGGATTTATGTGTTACTTAGGAGAAAATATTGAAAAGTAGGTCAGGTGTCACAAATGTAACTTCCGACAGCTAATCAAGGAAAAGGATCAACTATGGTTTGAGCACTGGCCTGCTAAACTCAGGGTTGTGAGTTCAATCCTTGAGGGGGTCATTTGGGGATTGGTCCTGCTTTGAGCAGGGGGTTGGACTAGATGATCTCCTGAGGTCCCTTCCAACCCTAATAATCTATGATTTTAGATAGAGGTAATCTTAGGTGTTCACAACTATTATTTACTGATTGCCTAAAAGTCATTGTAAAGGTGACTTGTCTCCGTGGAAGTTATTCTTCTGCAGACATTACAGGCATTTTAATAACTTCTAAATACATTTTGATTATGCATATCCTTTAGAGAACTACAAATTAAGGATCAAATTTTGGCTGGTCCTTGCCTGAAAGCACCAGGTTTCTCTGAGGGAGGGAGGCATCCTGCACAGGAGCCAGCAACAGTTTCAGACGCCCACATTACCCTGTTTCCTATCAGCACAGCACAGCTTCCCACCAGCTGAGAGGACCCTGTGCTGCACCGTCTTAAGGATATGTGCAATTGGCATGTTCTTCCTTCACATCTGTGAGCCATGTGAAAATTAAATTCCACAATCTGAATGTCAAAGGTTTTTCGGGCTGGACAGATTATAAATTGTTATATTTTATAATAAAAGAGCATTGAGGCAGCTGATTTTGGAGATTCTCCCCCTCTTTGCCCTAAAATTTGAAAGGACTTTACAAATAAAATAAAATAAAATAAAATAAAAGGATATTACAAATGGATAAATAAAAAATAGTTTACATATGAACTTTAACAGCTACCCTTTAGCTTACTAAATAAGGGCCAAATCCTGCATTTCTTGCCCTCCTAGCCCTTAAAAAAAAGATCACATGCTACTTATTGCATGCCAAAAAAAAAATAACAGTTAATACAAAAGCCAATATAGAGCAGAAAATGTTTTAATAAGAAAAGCCAACAATACTAAAAGTTAATGTACTATGTCTGAAACAGCATGGTGGGTGGGTGGGTGTGTGTGAGAGAGAGAGAGAGACAGACACACAGACACTGTTTAGAAAGAAAAACAAGATGAGCTTCTGTTAAAAAACAGATCCAGTGGCCTATTCTAGTTACATTTTTTTGTTAAGCCACCGAAGGTGGTAAATCAGAAACACCATTATAAATTAATCTTTCAACAGATGTTGTCTGAAACAAAATAATTATTGTGATTGTACAAGAACAAAATCTAGGAACTAAATAGGTACCATTTTCTCACTTGAAAGTATGAAAATATAATCACTATAAAAAGAAAGCACTTTTTACAGCAATGGTCTAACAGAAATGCTGACAATAGTGATCCTACAGCATTAAGGGCTATTGGTGTAGAATACTGTAGTATGGTTTATAACGAATGCTGAAGATGAAAAGAAATCAATAAAACATTTTAGTGGAATGTATACTTGAGGCTATTTTTTTCAAAAACAACAGAACAGCTCTTTTATACCAAAAAAAGGTGATTGTCACTTATACTGTAAGAAGGAAGCATAAAGAAAAAACAAACATAAAAGCACTCAGAAAAAAAAGCTACAACCTTTATATAATATGCAACTCTTAGAAGTTAAAAATAAATAGCTTTTAATTTTGAGTATCAGCAGCCTCCAAAAGAGGAAGCAGCAGAACATATAGTACTCCAGTGACTAGAATCCTGTGCAGATACAAAATGTGTATCCTCATCCAATCTGTTATCTGCATACATGGTCCATGGATATCCACACATTTGCAGGGCTCTACAATGAGGTTCTTTTAAAAACAACATGGTAGGATTTGCAAGAGGGATCAACACTGACCTAATTTGCTGCCGTTTAATTTTTGTTCCAAAAGCAATAGAACTTCAACTCCCCAGAACTTAAAAATTATTGATTTGAGATTCTTCCTTCTTTCAGGGATTTATCAGCCTGTGGATAAAATGCACACACTCATCCACCCCTATTATCCATCAATGCACTGATGGAAAGCTAGATCTCTTGTGAATAATCTTTTGCAACTGGTAAATGAGAACATGCTTAGAAATAGTGACAACTGATTGAAAGGGGGAGGGGGAGAAGCGCTAAATATTTTCCTTTTTATTTATTTGTGGGCACTGAGATTTTAACATCTGAAAAAATTCAACCAGCTCTAATAATCAGTAACTGTATTTAGAATCACAAAATTCACTCACTGACAATCCTGTAAAGAGGTTTGAAATGCATTTATGTGAACACGATTACACCAAGTAAAACATCTTTTACTGGAAAAAAACGAAAAACAAAAAACGAGTTCTAATCACTTGAAGCCCAATTTTGACACCCTTAACAACACTGGTGAGTACTTCTCTCTGCAAATAATCCCTTTCATTTCAGTGGGACTACTTATGTTGTCAGGTACTAAAGATGAAAGAGCATCAGAATTAAAACCATTATTTTAGTTCAGAAGTGGAAATTAGGTATTCAGAACAATGAGCCTGATTCTCTTTTCACGTCTGACAGTGCAAACCAGAGGTTAATTACTGCACTGAAGTCAATGCAATCTTACCATGTATAAAAACAGGTGTAAAAGAAAGGGAGACTCGAGAGCCAATATTACATTGCTCTGTATGGAATTAAGGGAGCATTAACTACAGCATAAATGACTAGTCAGAGACTAGCAGTCAGGCCACATTTTCAGCATTGTGCATGCCTCTAATCTGTTTATTACAAGATGGAAACTTGCACTTCAGACCGTCACCTCCACTAGGCAACTCACTAGCTTATACAAACTTTTGAAACACCTACGAGTTTCCAGTAAACATTGCATCAACCTCTTAAACACCATTTTCTGTTAGACAACGGATTTTGTTGGTCTGTATGTGCTTCCCATGTTTTACTGTATTAAAGAAAAAGAATAGTGTAAGAAAGTAATACAAGGATCCAAAGATCTCAGGGATTTATAGTGATTAGAGAAGTAGGAGCAAAATTCACCTTTCCGATTCCCACAGAGGCCCAGTATTGCATATTCTCCACTCTTCAATGCATAGTACTCACTCATATGAGTAGAAACTCTGAGCACAGACCAAGTACAGATTATTCACTGAGAATAAGAGAATCACAGAGTGACCCAGAAAGGAGAATTTTTATCTCAAAGCTTTATGAAACAAAAAGAGCAACCAGGCTATTTGAAGAAGGCTACTTCCAATCACAACACTATAGGACAAACTTCAGCCCAGGAAAGGCCCAACAAAGCATGTTAGATCAAATAATTTTACACAGGGCTCAAGTCTGCTGGCTTTGCTCTCACATGCCTTTAATAAGAGCATTTAGATTTCTAAAACAATGTATTTATCCTTTCATCTTGCGTACCTGTACATTAAGAAATTTTACAAAGAAAATCAATAACTTATGGACTCTACCCACCTATCAAACTGCCAAGATTAACAAGTACCAAACCCTATTGCCCCACTAGGAAATAGAAAAGATCTTCAGTTTTTCCAGATGCAAAATTTACTTGAAATTATGTTAATTTAGATTTGTGTGTTTTATCATAATTCATAGTAGCCGCAGAGTTTTGTGCACGCGACATTTAATTAGCACATTACTGTCTATACACTAAAAGCATAAATACATATATTTCTTATTGTTGCCTCTAGTGGTCTAAAACAGTCTTAACTGCTTCCTGTGAATCAAGTCTTGTAGCCTTAACTCAAGCTATATTCCCATCAGATATTTGACAAGTTGAAGGAAATTATGTTAACATTTTGTGAGAAGATAGTGGTCAGGCCATGTTAGCAAACCCAGTGGCAATTCTACCAAAGTAAGGGCTGCAGGACTGTGGCCATAGGCAATACTTAAAAGAAAATAAGAGCAGAAATTCATTCCATTTTTCCTTTCGGGGCTAGCCTGTGGCTTTAGGCAGAGCTTTGTACCACCCCAGGAGTAGCCCTAATGGGCATTGTGTCATGGAGTCACCACTCTAAGTCACAATGCCTCCCCTAATTCTGCCTAACTCCTGCGAGTTCTGTACCAGTAGTAAATTATCCGCCCCCAGCGATGGCTTAGCTTACAGGCTATTGAATAGTGGTGGTAGAGCCAAGGCACAAATTATTCCCTACTTAAAGATCATTTTTAAGGCGTTAAAAAGTTTGTCATCATTACATCATTACAGAATCCCCACTGAGCTAATGGAAATAAGGCAGGAATACTCTGGTGGCTTGAATCCCAAACTTTACATTTCCTTTAATGTGGAAAGAAAAGCCACTTGATTTATTATAGCAGAAACAACGGAAGTTAAGAGTCTAATTCAACCCTGGAATAAGCAGATACAACTCCCATTGACTGTGCTTATGTCAGGTTGAACTTAATATAAATATCAGCTATTTAGGATCATGATAAAATCTGTTCACCATGAGCCAGACTGTAACTTTGGACTACATACCTGCACAGGGGAGTAATGAGGAGTAAGAATCTTCCCTTTGAGCCCGTGTGGGCTACCGGCAGCTTGAGTGCTTCAGTTTATGCACCACCCCTTACACAGGCTGAGATTAAGGTCACTATTTATTTATTTTTATATTTTTTAAGAATCAAAATGCTCATCCAAAGTTCCAGAAGCGAGATTTTTGAAAGGTATTTAGGTGCTTAATTCCCATTATACCTTTAAAATACAACCTACATACATCTTTAAAAATCTGGCCCTGAGCACCTTAACATAATTAAAATCACACAATAAATACAATTAAATTAAATTTCAACAACATTTAAAATCAGCTCCACAGGAACTTGGCCATCCAGTTAGTCACCTACCCCCATAATCCGGGAAGCATACCCCCAGCCTTCTCCAAAGACGCAAGCCAACAGATTTATTTTGCAGCATGTCAGGAAAAAGTCACCATATCAAGGATATTTTGGACCAAGCAGGGAGCAAGTTCTAGAGCCCTGGAGCCCTCTCAGAGAACACTCTGCCAGCTGCCCCATGAGGTCATGTTGCATGAAAGTACTACATCTGGTTGTGGTACTGTACATACCAGTATTGCAAAAAGATAATTGCTAGTTTTTACAGCTTTCATAGTTTTCAAAGATGTAAATATTATTGCTAACAGCATAATCAAGGTTCTGTAGATATACCCCCACCCAGATGACACACCTCAAAATATTAAGTGAGTCCCACAAGTATGACATCTGAATTCTTAAGTGCTTTATGCAAAAGTTGGGTGCACTCTTAAAGGACTGACCATATGCAGTGATACGTTCACTATGGTTTATGTAGCTTAATGTAGCATAATGTCATCTAATAGTATGAGAAACACTGAAAATAATTCAGGTGCAATCTGGCAGTGTTGACAGTGGCGGCTTCATTAACTGAAATCCCAAGACAACTGAGTTGCCCAATATCACTGCCTTAGCTCAACGCACTGTCATTTTCCCTCCATTTTAAAAAATGATTGATAGTTTAGAACTCTAGTCAGCAGAAATATGATTACACAGGTGCCAGCTCTGTAGGTTTCATGGTCCAGCAACTGGAAAGGGGGTATAAGCCAGATTTTGCTGACTTTTCTTTGGCACATATGAGATCAGAATCTGACCCTGACCAATAGGGAGAGGATCATTTTCTTTCACACGATTCGTTTTGTTATTTGCCAAATGAGAAAGGAAAACACAAGCACTTCACTGAGTAAAAATCTAATGCATAACCAGCAGTCTTTAGAAATGGTATTGGGGTAAAAGATTATGGGGGAGCTCCTCACCCTCACTCCAAATCTTTTCCTTTCTACTGGTCAAAGGAGAGGAAAGTCTCAGTTCCAGCCAAAGCACAAGAGAGTAAGACTTCTGAGGACCCCCTCACAAACCATGGCATAGGGAATGTGTCAGGGGAGGGGGCACAACACACAGCACTCTGGAAATCTTAGGAAGGTTGACACACAACTTTTTACACAGGCTCCCATAGTTATCTAAGTTACACCAGGGGTCTCTCTAGCCCTCACAGCAGCCCGGGACTGAAGATGCACAGAACAGAATTTCACTCTCTCTGCCCCTGACTGCCCTATGTGGCAAGGCAATGTTTCCCTTCGGTTTTCTGATAAAAGAGAAGCTATTAAACAATTTCTTTTCTCTCCTTTTATGTATATTGGTATTTACTAGATGCAGGCAGCTTGGCCATCAGCTGTTCTGAGGGTCTTGGATGATAAAAGCATCAAATGACAATGATGCATGGATTGGCCCTTAGTGTTCCATGATACTTAACAGAGACCCTTCTCTTCAAACCCCAATAACTAGTATGGAGTAGCAGGGTGAGGGCAGGTGATATCATCATACAACTAAAGAACACATTATTTAACTATTTTATTCCACAGAACAAATATAAGTTGAATATGGCAGCAGGTTAAAGTTCCCAACCCATAGGGAGATTACTGCTAAATTCAGATGATGTCAGAACCATAACTAAGAATTTCTTGAGTTTTAGCATCTATATAGGGTTTAAAACATTTTTTTGGTTTTATTGGCATTCTTTTAAAGGACCATATATTCTCATTATTTATCCTAACCATTTTTTTCTCTAAGATTATATTGTAGCAATTTTCAACTCTCCTCAAAATAGGTAGGGGCTACATTAAGCATGCCTTAGATTAAACCTAATTTCTGTGGCTGAATATAAAAAAAGAGGATGAGTTTGTATATGGTACTCCAAGCATATTATGATGAGAGTATGGAAGTACTCTAGAACTTTAGCAGAGGGGTGTGACAGAAAATGTGGTGTCATTTTCTCAGTCTCTTAGAAATAACTCTTGGCGATTACCTCACTGTTACTCTGAACCAGGTCATTCCTTTTATGTGGCTTCTTAGTAACGACACTTACGAATGATGATGAATTCCATAAGATAAGGAGCATGTGGTACTGAAAATACAAATGCAAACCTTCAGAGAAGACAATAAAATTACTAGTTGGCTGCAAATAATGCAAAATGAGCCCACAATATCTTCATTGTCAAGGTTCTTCGTAACCACCTTGATCCAATAACTATAGAAAACACTTACAATTCTGTGTTTTCAGAGGAATGTCAGATACAATGTTTAAGCCTCATAGCATTTTAATTCTTCTGCAGCTTCTTAAGAAAGCGTCTAGTCTTTTTCAGTCTAAAATGTGAAGTTAAAAGTTGCAACTCTCCTGGGTAAGCTTCACAGATTTTACATCATCTACTATGTCTCCTGATTATTGGATTTAGCTGATGTTTACATTTTCAATCAATTATGGTAGACAGTTCTCTTTTTTGAATCATCTTAAGGTGTCCATTATTGCATGACCTTTTGCCTTTACTGAATAGATAAACATAAAAGATTTCAGCATTATTATCCAAAAGAGAGAGAGACTTATTATTCTCTGAGCTGACCACCATAAAGCACACTTCAGTAATGCAGCTACTGCCACTAGATATGAATTATTTGAATTAATCCTCAAAAGATCTAGGTGCTGAGCCAGGGCTGTGCTCAGCTATTTTGAGTTTTTCCCACTGAAACCAGTTTTAAACCTAACTGTTCTGGCCCCTGGAAGAACTCTACTGTGCACGGAGGGTCCTCTAGAGGTGTAGAGCCACCATAGTTCCTGCTGTGTCTTCTATTTGTGGATGAAAGCATAGGGAGTGTGCTTACAGGGAAGCACAAGGCCGGGGCTTCTATGTGTCCTGTGATTCCTGGCTGCTTGGGGTCCTTGGTAATGGCACAGATTAGGGCAGCCTTTAAGCTCCAGGGGACAGTCTGGTGCAGAGCAGCCATGGGATCAGAAGAGCAACAGTAGACACCTTTGTACCCCACTTACACTCTCTATTTAGATTTATTACTGTGACCCACATTTGAGATTAATATTATGACATTTTGTAGCTGAAAGAAAAATGAAACCAAAGCTTCAAACCCTAGCTGTGTTCATTTGTAAATGAATCATGTTAACTAGAGGGCATTAGTACTACTATTTGCATTCATGTTGCTTTTAGCTTTAAAGCAACATATTTTTCAAAGCCTGGTATGCCATTTTGCCCATGTAAAAACAGAGCAATACACCCTGAATTTTGGAAAAGTTTCCATCTAGATCCAGATCTGAACTTCACAAAGAAATGTTAAGATCTCAACACCCTTGAACTTGGATCTATCCAAAATAAAATGGTGTGCCTTGAGCAGAGACAAAAACCTTGAAAAAAGGAATGTTAGAAGGTGTAGGAGAAGTACTTCTTTACAAGTAGCATTATGTTTAGAGGAGGAGGAGGAGAAGGAACATTACAGAGATGAGGATGAAAATGGCTGAAGTTTAAAACTTGATATGGATGTAAGGCATAAGCCAACTCTCATTAAAGCTACTGCCATGGTTTTAAAGGTATTGAAAGAACAACTCTCACAAGTCCATTGACTTGTATATGAGTTAGATCTAAGCCACAAACCAAACTGAGGAACAGTACCTTCAAATATTTAGGGGCCAGATGAGTGGAATAATTTAAAAATTAAAAAGTTAGAAGCCACTGAAAAATAGAGCAAGCTCAGTAGCATCCGCTAAAATGTTATCAGAACTTAATAAAGACCCATCCCCTTTAGGTCCCCCTGCCTGACCTGATGATGAGACTTTGGAATACAAAGGGGCTGCTGCTCTCATGTTGCTGCTGAGATAACAGAGAGACTGTGCGTCCCCAAAACACAAATTGTAAATCATCTATGGCTCTGCAAAGGAGCGACAGAGGGTCATTCATTGGCTACTGTTTAAACTCATGCTGACTTTGGAATAAAGTATGCTTGTAAGCTTAGATACAATCAAGAATTTTAGTGTGTACTATATTTAATTAAAATCCCATTTATTTAAGGTTCCTGTTAAAGGTGGCAATTTACAAATTGTACTTTAAATAAATTCCTGTACATATGCACTTTTATGATATAATTTAGCATAATTTAAGTGAAAGATTTATGGATCAATTAATACCAATGAAGGAATGCTGTTATATCAGTGTATAGTCAGCCATGGTATGGACAGGATTTTGATTACTTTGGTGACTTTAATGCTTATGTTGGTCATGATGATTTTATATGGTATAATGTACTTGGCAAAAAAAATGGTAAGATGAACAATGGCCTACTTCTGTTGACAGCATCTGTCCAGCACCATTGTGTTATTACAAACACTGTCTTCTGACTCCATGACAAATATAAAACAACCTGGATGTACCCTCACTCATGACACTGGCATCTGATCAGCTATGTGTTGGTCAGAGAGCGGGACCTATGAGATATGTGCATAATGTAGGTATTTTTCAGAACTGATTATTGGACTGACCACCATTATGTTTGCTCAAAACTTTCCCTTTTTATTTGGCTGAAAATGCATATAAGCCTATCAGTTAAGCATGTAAATATTCTCTGCCTGAAAGATGTGGCAATTGCTGAACAATTTTCAACATAGCTAACTACTATTTTAGAAATTCTTCCAATAATCAGTGATGATTTATCTGCCAAATGGGTATCCTTATGTGACACAAATCTATAAAATTGGTGTGGATTGTGTTGCATGTACCAAATGTGATCTTGCAGACTGGTTCAACAATAATAATCCTGAAATACCGCATCTTCTTGATGCCAATCAACAAACACATACTGCACTCTTAGATGACTCACTTTCTGAGTTGAAAAAGGCCAGCTAGAGGGCAGCTTGCAGTTTGCCCCAGTACAAACTCCACCAAATGCAAAATATGTGGTTCGACTGTGAAGCAAATTAACTATAGGCCCTTGCTAATAAACATGACTCCCAAGGTTTCTACGATGCGGTCAAAGCTATGTGTGGCTCTGCCCTCTCTATCTTGGCATCGCTTACAAGTGCTAATAGTGAATCTCTCATCACAGATCACACTGCCATCCATCAACAGTGCCCTGAACATTTTAGTGAACTACTTAGTCATTTATCTACTGTTTCTGATAAGTTGTTGGATTATGTCAGCAAATTCCTCACATATGTACTTGCCAATCCACCCAAATGAACTGAGGTATTGAAGGCTGTTCAAGTAATGAAAAATAGTAAGCCTTCTGGTCCTGATGTCATTCCAGCTGAAGTTTTAAAACATGGAGAAAATATTCTCATTCACAAGATTTTGATTTTTTCTTACGTCTGGATTCAAGAAATTATACAGCAACTACTGAAAGATACCACTGCCACTATCTAGAAGTCTCAAAGTAATAAAGACTGTGGTGTTTCTTTGCTCTCTGTAGCCAGTAAGATTCTTGCACAGATCCTCCTGGCCCAACTCCTGACCCAAGTCATTGACAAGGTTCTATCCAAGTCACAATGCAGCTTTATGTTCAGTGGAACACTGTTATATGATTTTCATCATTTGACAATTACAGGAAAAATGTCACAAACAGCACCAACCTTTGTACATTGTGTTTCTTGATCTAACCAAAGTATTTGGTCAACTGCACCATCCTCCAAAAAATTCTTGCTAAATTTGGATATCCAGACAAAATTGATTAACGTCATTTGGCAAATCCATGAAGGCATGGCTGGAAGAGTTAGTGTTGATGGTGATTTAGCAGACCAATTTCCAATCAAAATGGGGTGAAGATAGGATGTGTCCTTGCTCTTAGCCTTTTTAGTCTATCCTTTCCTGTGACACTAGAGGAGGTTCTTTGTGGCTCTTCCAAAGGTCTCTTTATATGCCTCCACAGTAGAAAGTTTTTCAAGTTTTCCCATCTGCATGTGAACACCAAGGTGATAGAAGCACCGATCCAGGAACTATTCTGTGCTGATGATTATGCCTTGACAGCACACTCTGAAGTGGCGTTACAAGATCTTACAAACTGCTTTGCAGTAGCAGCTCATAATTTTGGCCTTACCATCAGTCAAACAAAAACTGAAGTTACATATGAGCCAGCTCCTCAACCACCTTATCAGGATCCCTCCATAAGCTTGGAAGGTATCCCACTCCAAGCCATCAAACCAGTTTACTTATCTTGGCAACATGTTGAGCAAGAAAGTGACAAATCGACCGCAAAGTGGATGTGTGAATTAAAAAAAGCCAGCACCACACATGGTCACCTCTATCAGAAATAGGGAAACAAAGGGAATCAGTCTACAGACAAAAATCAAAGTCTATAATGCTGTTGTCCTCATGACATTGCTCTATGGGTGCAAAACATGGACCTGTTATCACTGGCACATTAAAAAGCTTGTCAGTTTCCATTTGTGACACCTATGATGATTTCTGGACATCAAATGGCAGAAGCATGTTTCTAACACAGAAGTCCTGGTGAAAGCTGGTTTGGTCAGCATCCAGGCTCATTTGATCAGTGCCTAGTTGTGATGGACTGGCCTTGTAATTTGCATACTTGGGACCTGTTTGTCAAAACAAGGTATATTCCAAATCAAGCTCTGGCAATCATAAGCATGGAGGGCAGATGAAATTCCTCAAGCAAAATCTGCACAAAATGAACATTTCTGACTCTACCTTTGAGCAAGTGGCAATTGATTGTATTATATGACACCACATTGTACAGGTGGGTGATCCATGATTGCATCAAGCAGCTAGAAGTGCAGCTCCAGACATGTGCTGCTCAATCAGCACAACTAGGCAGATGACTCTGTGGCCAGTACGGTAAACTGTTGCTCTTCCCAAATTGGTCTATGGAGTCATGCAAAGACCCATTAGTACACACGATGATTGCCAACATTATCCCAACATTGAGGTGACTAGCATCCTATTGTCACAGGCCCAAGGACTCCCTCCCTCAGGGAGTCCCCTAGGGAGGCAGATAAGCACTGTATGTTGCTAATGGGGTTGCAAGCATCGCAAGACATTTCAGGGGAGGGTCAAAGGTGTAAGTGAGTGTGGAATGGAAGATTCCTTTGCAGGTCACGAGAGGCCAACGGGGGAAGAAGGAAGAAAGCAGAGAATGAGTTAACTCAACACTGTAGCTAGCTAGCTCAGTCCGATAATAAGATGCTACGCTGGCCCCAGTCCAAGGACACGGCACCAGATGAGAAATTATTATTTATTTATTAATAAAGCTTTAAAACTTAGACACTTGGTGTGTTTCGTCATCTCCTCCCCAAAAGATGCTGTGGCCTCAGCCTGATCACCTGACACCTCAGGCAGATTGGTAACAGAAATCTGTCACAGTTTTGGTGGAGAACTGCGGAGTGGGGAGAGCCCTGCAGAGCGCAACTGCCTTGCTTTGGTATTTTATGTTTGCTTTGTCTAGCACTGTTGGTATTGCATGTTGGGAATTTTATAATTAAAAGGTGAGCCCCACCCTCAGTCATAGCATGACAGAGAACCGGAGGGAGGTTTAGTATTCCTCTCTCCACCCCAGTTGGCAGGGGAAGGGTGCAGGTGGGTCTACCCCCGGTCGTAAAAGTACTGGGCAACAGGAGGTGGGCTTAAAGACCCTCGCTCCATGTGACAAGTATCCTTGGTACATACACCCTCAGTCGTAACACACGATGTCTCGGTCTGCCTGGAAAGGGTTGTGGTGTATGTACCCTCAGCGGGATCGGACAGAGTAATACAGAGGGAGACTTAGCGTCTCTCCCTCCAGCCCTGCAAAGGGTGGTTGAGCATTGTAAGCCCCGGTGCCAGTGTGGGCAACGTAAAATATCAAGTAATTAAAAGACTTTCAGAGTTGTACTAAGGGATTGTGACAGCATGTTCAGGAAACAGAAGGGTAGAGCTGTGGACTTGAGAGTCCTGCAGTTGTGGGTGATGGCATCAATGATGGGTTCAAGGCTGGACGTATGGGCATTAGGGAGTGCGGACACGGTAGTCTGGCTGCCGGTCAGCTGGCATCGCGGGAGGCAGGTGGACCTGATGCCCGAGCCATGGGGGAGGCAGCAAAAAGGGATAGAACCTCTCCCAGCTGGAGAGGGCTCTCACCAAGATAGGATACAATCCCTGGGGTTCAGTGGTGGAGCTTCACAAGAAAGTGCAGACTTGGCAGGATTTGTTAGACCTGTATACCGAGTATGAAAAGCTGAAAGGCAAAGACCTAGGGGCAGCTGGGGGATTAATTTCGACTGCAGAAGCCACATGGTATCATATGTTGTCGTGACAGAAAGAGGAGTTGGGGGGGAAGGGACGAGGTGTGTACTCGACACCTGGTGGAAATTGAGCAATTGAGGCAGCAACCCAAGCCTATGCCCAGGACAAGTTGCAGGCCTTGAGACAGGACTTCCAGGCGGAAAAAGCAAAACGCACCCTCCTGGAAGTACTGGCTAAGCAAGTACTGGTCCTTCAAGGACTTGTCAAAGATTTAACCATTTGTCCTCAGCATACGCTGCAACAGCAGTGTGCTCGCCCTGAAAAGAAAATTAAACAGTTAAAACGTCAATTGGCTGTGCATTTGGTCCAGGTGGCGAGCCTCACAGGGGAAGATTCGGGTGACCGTTGTGAGGGCCTTGATCTCTCTCTTTGTGAGGATCCTCAATTTTGGGTGGAACCTTTGTTGCACCTTCATTAAGAAGAGAAGAGGTCCATCAGGTAAAGGGGGAGAAGGTTGTATGTATGGCTCCCCCAGCTACAAAGAGAGCGCCCTGTGGGGTGATTACGAAAAAAAAGGGACCAGGAGGGGTGGGGGATAGTTAAGGAGAAGCCTGTGCCCATGAAAAGGTTCAACAAAAAAGCAGGATCGGGCCCAGCCAAGCAGGCAGGTAGCAGACAAAGAAATTAAAAAATGGGTTGGAAGCCTAAGGGCATAGTGGCAGGAGTAAAGAAAGTAGTAAGTGCAGACATGGGGAATTTAAATCCCTAAAATAGTACATGAAATGGTAAAATCAGCTACCAGGCAAATTAAAATGGGTGCATGCTAATTAGCTCAAAATATATGTTTCTCCCTAGGTTTCTGGTCATGGTGTCATGGGCCTTGGTTGTGAACCAGCCACCTGCCTGAACCATCCAGGTTTCCAGCTATCCATGGGATTATCTAAATAATTACAATTATAAGAAGAAAAAAAGTACCTCCAAAGGCTTTCCATGGTCGAGCCACAGATGGGGTTCAAGCCACAGTGTGGTGCAAGGCTGCAGGGGAGGAGCCGTGGAGGCAATGCATAGTCCGAATAAACACAGAAGGGCCACAGCAAAATACCTGGTGGGTCCTCGGACCTCCCATGGATCCCAAAGGGGCAGACCCATTCCTCATCTGGTGGCCTAAAGTGGAATGGAAGGTCCTTTGGTGAACAATAGCAGCCCCTGATCCCTGGATGAAATATTGTTGTTGTGACCTCTTAAACCAAGAAAACAACATCCATAACAAAAGCCAGGAAGGGCAGGAGTGAAGAAACTAATAATGTACAAAAATTATCCTCCGTGCCTCAGTTTCCCCAATAGAAACATTTACAATATTTTTTCCTTTTCTTTTTCTGCTTTGTTAACAGAACCAGGCAGTAATAGGAAGAGCCCAGGGACACCCTAAACAGGAGTGGTGGGACTGCTCTTGCTGCTTCAGGCCTGCAAAATTTGTTAGTGTAATACAATGTATGTATGGTGGCACATGTCTATTGGAATCCTCAAGTGTCCGACACTTTTGTCCTCCTTTGTTAATTTTACCACTGTTCAAAATTGGCCCTAGTAAAAAAAAAAAAGGGGGGGGAGGGTGTCGATTATTCATTGGCACGGGGGCAAGTGTGGCTTAGCATCCTAAAAATGTAGCATCAGGTATTGCCTGGGTGTTTTCCCAGGGGCAGCCCCCTGCCAAGAGTCTCAGGTCTCCCAGCCTTGCATATCCCTCCCCAGCTGGATCCCAGACAGGATCAACCCAGAAGGGCCCTGCACCTCCCCAGGCAACACCCCGTGGGACAACAGTACATCCCATCGCCACCTAAATCCCCCTTCCAAAAGGGTTTGTATCCACCTGGGAACAATGGCCCCTGCTTTGGAGGAGGAAGACCTCCATCCATACTGCCAATGCTTACAGTTCCACTGGGAGGGAAAAATCTGCAAAAAATGGCTCAAGTGGACTACCAATGGGAGGGTACATGGAGAGGTATTCAAGATCATGGAAAAATTTAACGTGCCATCTGAGTCAATGCTCCACATTGACAGTTGGCATCAAAAGGTAACTGCAATTTTAGCCCTCAAGTGATGTACAGTTCAACCTAACCCCCATGGTCCCAAATGTTGGTATATCACACATATCACTCACTTATCCGCACACGCAATCCACCATTGTGAGGAGGTAAATATTACAAGCCCCAAACGATTTCCAGCACCCCTTCTAAATTGTAGCCTTCTCCGTTTATCCCCTAATCTCCAGGAAACAGTTCTTGGAAAGCATCTCCACATCTTGCCCCCAGCAGCAGTGGTGGCAGATGTTACCCGCCACTAAATGGGAGGCAGCCACAACACTGGACCCTCCTAAATGCCACCTTGGGAGCTTTAAACATTTACCTGCCCCTGACATGCTTTCAGGTCCCAGCCCGTCTTCCCAATTGTACCAGGGGGGGAAGGCCACCCTCCAACTGGCTGTCCTCAGGCAAACAGTGTCCTTGTCCCCTCCCCCCAAAAAGGCGGACCATAGTGGCTCCTTATGCAGGGGGCCATGAGAAACAAGTGGTTAAAATGATTTAAAATGGCCATGGGACTGGTCATAAGTGAAAATCTCACCCACCTGTCAGTGGCCACCGCTACCCTCAAACAGACTGCCAAATTGGCCCTCCACACACGGAATACCTTGCAGGGACTGATTAAGACCATAATTGAGGCCGGGAACCAACCAACATTGAATTCGGTGTGCTCCCAGCTCCAACAATATTTAATCTAACAAGTCTGTAGCATGTGCGTGCTATATTGCTATGTATGTAAAAGGCCAATAGTAACCCTAGCCACCATGTCAGAGGGAGAGTGGAAACCGAAATGATGACCCCTAACAACAAAATGTTGGGACTGTCACAGGCCCAAGGATTCCCTCTGTCAGGGGATCTCATGGGGAGGCAGATCAGCATTGTATGTTGCTAACACGGTTGCAAGCATCCCAAGGCATTTCGGGGAAGGGTCAAAGGTGTGAGTGAGTGTGGAATGAAAAATTCCTTTGCAGGTCGTGAAAGGCCAAAAGGGGGAAAAAGGAAGAGAGCAGAAAACAGGTTAACTCAACACCGGAGCTAACTAGCACAGTCTAATAATAAGACGCTACGCTGGCCCCAGTCCAAGGTCATGGCGCCAGACAAGAAACCTGCAGCGCTTCTCTCTCACTCAGCCACAGACAGCCATAAAAAAAAAAAGTACACTAAACCAGGGCTGCAAAGATGGAAAACACAGGCGAGACAACGAGGGCAGGGGAGCAGAGCTGTGCATCCCTGGAGCTCAGGCAGATTGGTAACAGAAATCTGTCACACTATCACATGGATGAAATTTTCAGTAGTAGTCACCCAAGTTGTGCAAGCAAATTAGGTGTGTGAGCACAGATGTTTGTGGGAACAAATATGCAGTTGCAATCATATTTATGCTTTATGCAATCATCTGTTTTGAACATGCAAGTGTATATTCTTCATACAGTTACCTCTCTGTACTCCCACAGTAATAGGAGCCTTGCCATTGACTTTAGTGGGAGCGGGGTCAGACCTCTGGAACCTGTTTGCATCACATATGCCTAATTTGATATATTGACCCTTATCTACAAACCCTATGCATTTGGATCACCCACTTCCAACTTGCCTCAGAATAGCCTGTATGCTTGCTAGTGTATGTCAGGTGGGGAGAAGCTTAATGCATTTAAAAACAAAATTGTAAGTGTCTATCATTTTCTATAATTTTTGTTTTATTGCTACAAGAATGTATTCATGTTGTGCCACTTGTTCTCATTATAATCATTGCCATGAGACTACATTCATGTGGTGTCTTTTTTCTGTTCTAATTATGTTTGTTATTAAAAGGAGGTACCCACTTTGTGATGTGTAGCGCAATCTAAAACTAACACTATTAGCTGGTGCTAATTTAACAATAGAAATGGGAATATCTGAAAAGGTTTCAAAGGTGAAATCCTGGCCCCAAGAAATTCAATAGCTAAACTCCTATTGACTTAGATGAGGCAAGATGTCATTACGTTTTTGTTTTTTTAAAATATTTTTAAATGTATTGCTTTGCAAAACAAATAAGCAGAGGAAGAAAGAGAAAACATGAAACCTACTCAAATATGTGTAGAAATATGTTTTCTTAAATAAAGAGGTTTATTTTACACCTTATGACCTGAAAAATAAACCTAGTATGACCAGTCCTGGACACACCACCACCAGAGCTAAATTAAGCCAGTGTATTAAGAACCAGTTAAGGAGTTACCTTAGCTTCCAATTAGCTTAGAAGCATCCTTAGCTAGTAACCACCCATACCTATTAGCCATATCTTTACCATGTAGTATTTAATAGAAGCTGCCTTTGTTTGGTAGCTGTAGCAATATTAAAAGAGTACACAAGTATGATACTCATTATTAGTAACATTTAGGAATCAGTTACCACCCCAGTTACACATTCCAAAAAATCAAAAATAGAGTTGAACTCACTGTCCCGATTACATATTCAAAAAAGGGCTAATATTAGACTCTGAAACTGTGCACGTACATTTTGTAAACACACTGGTTATATCCAACTAACCATCTAGTCCAATATCCTGCATCTGACAATGCCCAGTACTCAGTGCTTCACAGGAAGGTGCAAAAAGTCCCACAGTGGACAATCACGGAAAAAACTAATCATAAGGATAGTTTCTTTCTAGTCTTTGTGAGTGGTTGGCATATGCCACTTTTTAATAGGTAAAATCTCTCTGGTGAGGGGGAATTACCCCTCTCAGGGAAAAAAAGGAGCAGTCTGCCAGAGCTTCGAAGAGCCATCAGCCATGGAGGCTAATTTCTTAGGGCCAGTTAAAGCCCCTGCAGAGTATTACAACAGTATTGACATTCAGATTTGCTCTAAGGGCTTGCAAACTGCTCTAACATAAGAGTTTGTTTCAATATCTCTTGAATTAATTGTGAAACAGCTTACACATATACATCACAATAATTGGTTATACTGTCCATAGTTGTATGTGAATAGTATATGCACCAGTTCTTTAGGAACTAGGCAAATGTATATGAGATTCATCTGCAGAAGAGAGTGCAAACTGCCAGCCTGAGGGATGATAGTGCAATATTTTTGCATTAGACCGATATTTTCGTATTTTCTCTGATGTAATATTTGTTCCAATTCTGCACATACCTTGCATCAATGTTCAATGTTGAATGTTCTATGGTAATTTGTTTTATGTCACAAAAGGGAAAATTGTGGTGGTAACGCTTTACCTCACAATTTTTATAATTTGGTATGGCAGACACTACCACTGTAAAAGAAGCCTATGCTAATATTGTGGCTAGTCATCATAATAAGTTGCTCTAATTAGGTGAAATTAGAGAAGTTAATTCAAACAATTAAGGACAAATCTTGACTTGAAATATGGCCCCTTTGCACTACACCTAAATCTGCAGCTGAGAGTTTCACTGGTGTGGGGAAATAGCTGACATAAATTCTATTTCAGCCGCTCTTTGATTTCCTGGAAGAGAAGAATTATGGGAACGCTGGTGATTTCCTGCTGCACAATGGCCTCTTGGAAGCCATTACAAGCTGGTGTAACTTAAGGCAACCTAGAGTTACACCACAGACAGAATCAGCTGCTAAGTGCCTTGGAGTCTAGATAACCAGAGCTGGCTTAAAGCCACCTTTTACACAGAGCTCTGACACAACTAAAAAGCTGACCCCTATAAAAGCAAAGAAAAAAAGGAATACAAATTCTGCTCTCATTTATGTGCTGTAAATCCAGACTAAGTCCACTGTTGTCGTCAGTTATTCCAGATGTACACAATGTTAATGAACGAAGAATTTAAGTCATTTTATCCTACCATCCAACATGTCAATACTTCCATTCATTTCCATCACATTAACATATCACTCTAGTTCCAAAACCAATATACTGATTAAACCTTCACAGTCCCTAGTCTGCAATCCCTTTGTATGGTATATCCTTCAATGAAAGTTCCACATGTAGAGCAATTACATCATCAAGCCTAGAATAGTAATTCTTTCTGTATATTTTATCTAGTTAAACTCTGAAATAATTGGAAAATAGTTTTCAGCACTAAAAAAAAAAATTATCTTACAAAGAACTAATTACCTAATCAAGTACTTAACCATACTTGTGTACATCAGTGATACTTACACTTTTCATACTATGGACCACTTCTTGTGGAATCCTTGCTTAGGTACCTCCACTCAAAATCCCAGTTGCAATGTCATATCTCTACACTAGATATGGCATTTGGTTACACTAACAAGAATAGGACAGAATGAGAGAGACCAAATGAAAAATAAACTTGCTTTATAGCAATAAACTTGCTTGGTTACGTCCACCCAAAATGTCTGGGGTTTTTGTTTGATTTGGGTTGGGTTGCGGTTTTTTTGAATGCAAGTATTTATGGGTGAGATTTCAAAAACAATCAGTGTTTACTTAACTCTGCCCCCATGGGTGTCAATTTGAATTTTGACATGAACTTCAACAGAGGCAGAGTTAAGCCAACACTTAGCATATTCGAAAATCCCATTTTATATTTATTAGGGCTTAATAGAATTGGTGAAATCATTTTTAAAAAGTGGATCATAGATAATTTGATGAAGAAATGTGACAAGTTAGTTCACTCTGGACAGTCAGAACAGAAACATCAGATGACTTAACAACATGGACAGCAAGCAGTCGTAGTGGGCAATCAATGTTTCCCCATGAATGTTTTTCTCTCACCCCAGAGGTGAGGGTAGTGAGATGTCCTTTCCACCCCAGACAGAGGCATTTGAAAGGGAGAGAGATGCTCCTCCAACACAGTTAGAGAGTTGGGAGGAATTCCTTCCTCCAAATGCTCAATTATTGCCAGGGAAATGACATCAGTGTGTCAAGAAAGAGGAACCCTGAGCAGTGCCAGTTTTGGGGAGTAGGAGACAAATGTAATTGGGATTATGGGTTTCCTCCAGATGAATGCATGGAGGTTGGGGCATGGAAGCAGGAGCAGGCTGGGGTTATCAGGCATGGCAGAGACCATGATACTAGCAAGAGTTCTAGATGCTGCTTTATTTAAATATAAAGGCTTCACCACACAATTTGAAATTTGGGGATTTAAATGCTGCATGGGGAGGTGAATTTTGATAACTGAAATAATTTGCTCATGCTTTCTTTAGCACAGTTATTCACTGGGGGAAAATAGCTGGGTAAAGTCAAATTTGGAAGCACTTCTAGAATAGCAGTGAATGATTGACTTACATGAGAAGCATGTCACTTATTGGACTCATCATACTGATAAAAAATGAGTTTGTAGAAAGAAAGGTTCCAGTTTATAGAAAGCATGCATGCTCAGAGTAAAACAATCAAAAGTACATTTGAATGTAAAATTACAGTCATCTCTGATATGAAGTTATGTTCCATGTTTTAAACAATACGGTGCAGGCTTAATGAATATCATTTTTCAAACACAAACTTTTAATTGCTTTCTTTTCAGCTTCATTAGTGAAATGGCAAATCTTCAGTCTTTCAAAATTAGATGCAAAGCATCCTGCCAGGTTTTTTTTTTTTGGTAGTTAAGAGACGTGTTACAAAAGTCATTAACTGAAGAGTCAGACAGACTGCTTTTCTAGTATATGCAGGTCCACAGTAATCACTGTGCCAAATATTACTGCCTTTAAATAAGGTGAGGGAGGTAGGAGGATGCATTTGTGCATTGAGAGCCTGATTCGCCTCTCACTTGTTCAGGTGCAAATCAGGAATAACTCTACTAAAGTCGGTGGAGTTATCCCATTATAAAATCAGTGTAAGAGACATGAGAATCAGACATTTAAACTGATATCGGATCATACAGTTTTATGTATTGCTATTTATTAATTCGTCTGAGGGTTTCTTAGTCACCTGAGTAGAATGAATTCAGAATTAAGTGAATACTAGTTGGACAATTTTTTGCCATCAATGAACTGAGCTTTCAATTCACCTTCATTCACTCACAGAGGTCTCTAACCACCAGAGACATACTTCTTTAGTCCTCTCTCAGGATGGGATATAGGTGAGCAACTGTACCCTTGGCATGCTATAGATGAGAACTCCATATTAGCCCTGGGCTAGGCTACCATGAAGACAGTTAGGCATGGGCCAGGAGAGAGGTTTCTGAATATGTGATAACAGACAATGGCCCCCAAACCCTGTACTGTGGAGGGGAGCAGCCAGTAGTCCAGTGCATAGATTAGTAAAATAAGCAGCATTTCAGACCCACTGCCTGCCTATTGGTAGAGAGAATAGATTTAATCCCATTCTCTACCCACTCACCCTTTCTCAGTTTCTCAGGCTTTGAGTAGGGATGGGTGAATTTCCTACATGGTCACCCAGCCAAACTCTCGTCTCAAGCACAGTTGGCAAAAGCTTACAATTATATTTTCACTGAATATGCACAACTCAACTACAGAAATTCAAGAATGTTCATGAATTTGGAATTTTTTTTTTACCATTTTTAAATTTTAAATCCATGTGTGAAGGACATTTGCAAATAACATTCAAGTTACTTACAGGAACTGTTTACAGGTGCTTTTTTTCCTAGTTACAGATGAGTGGAATATGAGAGAGCAAGGAGTGCACAGTGGTGTATTCTTTACTAAAGAGAAAGTAGCAAGAAGAGAGATTGTGCCAGCATAAGCCAAGCTACAGCCAGTTATGAAGTAGAATTATAGAGTAACCAAGGATAATAAGGAGTCAGAACATTTTTGTCAAAATATAATTCTGTCAAAGCCAAAACATTTCATGGAGCTATATTAGTTTTGACAATGTTATTGAGAAGGTTTGAGGTCCAGGGTTCTCTGGTCACTTTTGATGAGATAGAGAAAGAGAGAGACACCCAAATCAAAAACCTGAACCTTCTGATCCAAAAAACAGCTGTTTTGACAGAATATTGTTTTGCAAAAATGTTCCAAACATTTTGGTTTTGTTCCAATGATGAGTGGAATCAACTTTTGAAACCTTGAAATTTGTCATGAAACAGACTTGTCATTTTCTGGCCAGCTCTATTTGCTCGACTTCAGGTGATAGCTAATGAGGTATTCAGAGATAGTTTCTTAAGCAAGGACTGGCAGGTCACCTTCCTTTTGAGTCTGAATCTGTGCTCTATCACCTGCATGCTGAATAACAGGGATGGAAGAATCTTAAAATCAGATCTAAGGAGAAACCAGCAATCTTCTCCTTTGTACACTCAGTAATATCTAAATAGAATTATTGTTCCGAGATTGCTGAATGGAAAAATGTATTATACAAGAGAGAAAATAAGCTGAACAAATCATTTTAAAGATACTGTTATATTATATGACCCTTGAAGGTAGAAAAATGGCAGGTTGGAATTTCTTGTGGTACATCCCAAACTGCATCTCTCAGCAGTAAATTCCTCTTTCCTCTGGCCCATCCCTACTTCCTTCCATCTCCCTTCTGTCTCTTACTCCTGAACATGTTGGACACAAAATCATCATTAAGGATGAACCTGAACATCTTCCTCTGTGACTTCATACTGTAATTAAGACAGTTAGTAGCTAAGCAGGGGTCAGTAATGTGTCCATAGCAAAAATTTTGAGGTCTGTGGTAATTTTTCAAAAAATTGAATGACTGAATGACATACCCCACCCATCCCATGTCCGTCACGAAGTATGGTAATTTTGTCAAATGTCCGTCACGTAAAATGGTGGTGCTGACACCTGTAGCTAAGTTGTTGCAATTATGGCAAGATGGATGCCATTCCCTGGGGAAGCTTTACATTGAGAAAGGAGGGCCTGAGAGTGCTAATCCCCTCATCTTCTCCTGGCTAGTAAATGGGAGGCAGAGAAACCACTTCCCCAGGCACACTCCACACGTTCTTTCAGGTGCAAGGGGTTTGGCTCCAGCATGTCTGTGTGCAAGCTCACATCTCTCCACTTCCCTTCCTAACAACTGTCTATCCCTGTGCTGGTCTGACCAGACTTCTCTCCTGATAAGAGAAGGAGGGGCCTGGTACACTGGCAGTCCATTCAGGTAATTTTTATTAACTTGTGCTATCACTGTATGACTGATATCACAGGGAAGTTTTATTCTGCCTGGCAGGAAACAAAAGCAATTTGTTTTCCATTATAATGGATCTTTTTGTAAGATATACTAAGTTTTAATATACTAATAAGCATTTTCTTAAGCCCTTTCTGAAACGTCTTTCAAATCAGATTGAGAGCCACGTGACTATTGCAGACAACACTTTTGTAGCAGCATCGCTGAATTCTCAGTAGGACTACCAATACCTGCTGAATGCAAATTCTAAACACTCCATGCAATAGGAAAATGATATCCATTAATCTATTTTCCTGACCTAAAACTGAATTTACAGCTCACTGCTGCTGCTGCATATGTTTAATGTCCTGTTGATAAATGAATATCAATCATTTGTATATATTGCGGCTTTCTAGTGCCAAGGGCAACCTTCTGTTTTGAAGAGCAGTTTCAATACAAGATGTAAGATGTTACAAGCTAACTTATACATAAATATGTGCACAAATTAGTTTGTAACATCTTACATCTTGTATTGAAACTGCTCTTCAGAATAGAAGACTGTCCTTGGCTCTAGAAAGTTGCAATATGTGCAAGTGATTGATATTCATTTATGAACAGGACATTAAACGTGCAGCAGCAGTGAGTTGTGAATTCAGTTCTAGGTTTAAAAAAAATAAAACAGACTAATATATGACTAAATACACATACACACACATTTTATACATGGTGTAATTACACTGTGCTCTCTGGTGAAGAGTTTACATTTTTTAATTAGTTTTTAATTTAAAATTTGTTCTGAGTAAAAGTATGCATTTGCTCGTGTGTATGAAAAACATAACATTCACTTGGTGATTTTGCTCCATTAACTTTTTCTCAGGTCCACATATGGCGTGCTGGTTCTCTACCTTGCACCTATCAAAATATTGCAGGCAGTAGCTCAGAACTCATTCTTGGCTGGGCTCCAAACTAAAGTTGAAAGAAGCTGCTATATATTCTCTGAATTGCTCTAATCCTTACCAGTCATGTCACAAATTGACTGAACTATCAGATGCCCACAGATCTTTTAGGAACTGAAAGCACTCTCATTCATTGTAAAGTTCAGACTACTGAAACAATCCATCTGATTCATAATTACTGCAGCCTGAGCTATGTTATTTATTAGGATTTATAGTTTACTTTTTGCTGCAGCCTTGTAATTGGTCTTGTTTTGCTTTTATGTTTCAAATACAGACCAAAGTGGTAAGGATATGTATAGTCATTTCATTTTTTTGATTCTCCTTACTTTCTATGGAAAGGTACTTAAAGAATAAGTACATGAATACCTCATATAAATACTGCCTTTGATCCATACTAAAACTCTTACTGAAGTTTATGGAAGCTGCATACATATCCTGATCAGATGATGAACCAAAGGGTTTTATGGTCAATGCTATCGCAGGCAAACTAGCAGCCAATGGAGGTTGAAAAGATTTTCTAAAGCATGAGTAGTACTCCATTTTCTTTTGACAGTTTTAGGTCTCTCCTCACCTATTTTACTGGCCTTGTGAGGTAGTATGAAATGCATAATGTTCTTCAAGAATTTAGTACACAGGGGGAAAAAACCACTCACCTCTCTCTAGTGCTAGTAGTTTATGTAGAATTTTTTCTAACAAGATATTGGAGCTTCCAATATCTCAAGGGAAGCCTGTGCACTCCTCCTTTAGCACAGCTGATTTACATGCAATTTGAAGTTTGTCAGATCAACATATGGGTGCAATTTTGCTCTCTCCAGCGGTCTTGTGTGGATTCAAATCATTTTGAAAAGAAAATGAAACACAATGGTAAGAGTAGATTGGAAAGTGTTGACATATATTGTCAATAACATAATTTAAAGCAAGCACTGACTAAAATGAACAGAAAAGCAATGACAGTAACAACGATGGGTGCACAGAAAAGATGTAGTATATAGCAATTGAAAATTGAAATGGCAAAGAAGGTGTTCCACTTGTGTCAATGGTTTGACTGAACAACGAAGTATAGTTCTTGTACCTTTCTTAAACCGGTCTGTTAGAAGCACTGACAAAGAAGTGAAGTTCACAAAATTTAATTAATTTGCTGCAGGAAAACAAATATAATGTGGCTGAGGAAGTGTTACTATACTTGGGGAACAAGCAACATTGAAACAAATGTCAAAGGATTTATGTACTGCTGTTTGTTTAATTAAGTGTTGTCTTTTCAGATGTTTCTCTAGATTAACGATCTGCTGTAGGGACGTGGAATAAGTTTCAATAGCAAAAACAATGCAAATGACAAGCAAAGTAGTGCAGGTTGTTCCAGAAATTTCATATTACTAGGTGTAATGAGAAACATTTCAACCCAAATTACAAAGTTTACTTGTTTCTCACTGGCTAGACACAGCAGTAAAGCTATGTCTGCCAATGAACTGCAACTTATTTACAATGAAACGATCAATCCTATTAACTCTATTTCTAAAAGGGTATCTGTGGCACTGAAAAAACAAAAACAGCAGGATTGGCCCACTGCTGTCTTGCTTTGGGGAATCAGGAAGCATTCAAGGAAGACAGCAAGCACAGTGTTGGATAAAGTTATGTCTACATAGCCTGTGGAAGTGAGCCTTCCAGCCCAGGTCAACAGATTTAGTTTAGCAAAAATAGCTGTGTAGACATCACTTTGAAGTTGAAGCCGAGGCTAGCTTCAGAGATTAAACTTGAGCCTGAGTTGCAGCTCCAAAGAGTTATCTACACAACTACTTTTAAAGTGCTAGTGCAAGCCCAAGTCTGTCAACCAGCACTAGAAATCTCACTCTGTGGGCGGTGTAGACATAGCCAAAGTATGCTGGAATGTTCATTTCCCCAGGAATCAGTGAAAATGGTGGATGTTTACTTCAATTAGATGATTCTCTCTCTCACACACTCACACCTTATTAAGGTGAAATTAAGGTTGCATGTACACCAGTGGTTTGGGTGTGAGTGTACATTCCCTTTCAAGAATGTTAGATATAGAAGAAAACAGGAAAAAAAACCCAATAAATTTAGAAATGCAAGAAATACAGAGCTGAGGTACCACTTTTCGAACAATGTAGACAAACTATTTTAATTCTACCTCATCTTGACCATGATCAATCTGCATTACTACAATTGACCTATTTGTATCACTATGGATCACTTCAATTTGTTCAGTGCTTTGAACAAGGTGTCCATCCTGACTGAGGAGTCGAGGTGTCACTATAATACTATGCATGTTAATAAGTCTTCAAGCTCTCCCTATCATTATTTTGATTATTTGAAGCCTGAAAATAGGCTAAGTAGGTCATTTATTGAAAGCTTGTATTTCATACTCCACATCACCCCAAGGCAGCAGTGGAAAGGTTATCCTTTTATAGAGAAGAAAGTGGAAAAACTGAGAAATATCAAAAGAACCTACTGAGAATTACACGTTCACCTATTGTCCTGGATCAGCAGATAAAAATCAGATTTTGCCAAAGGATCTATTGTAAAGATTTATCATACAGCCATGGGAAAAACCCATGGGACTTGGTGGGATGGGTAGGAAGTAATAAGGCTACCCTGAGGAATAAAAATAATGATCTTACAAATATTTTTAAAGAGCTTCTCTTCTCAGTATAGTTGCCTAGAAGCAAAGGGCTACAGATATCAGGTGTTTTTTTTTTGGTTGTTGTTGTAATTAAATAAAATCTGAGTTACAACAAAGCCAAACACAGGAAACAGAATGGTTACACTCCTCTCTCAAGTTATGGCAAAAAAGACAGAGGCCTGAAATCAGTAGAAACACCCAAGAGAGGATCAGTCCCAGAGTAATCAGTAAAAAGCCCTACAGAATACATTTGATCTCAACTGTTAGCTTTCTGAAGGATATTAATTTCTGGTGTGTCTATGGCTTTTTCTCCAGAACTATTCTCAATCAGTAACAGCTTGAAAAAAAATTACAAGTATAAAATTCAAAATGGGAGATAAACTGAAAACACTGATATAAACAAAATAAAATAAAAAAAACAAAGTACTTTAGAATAAGCTAAAATGAAAACTCTCCCTTTATTTTATAGGGTGTAATGAAATTCACAAAGTTCTGATTCAAAGCCCACTGAAGTCAACAGTGACTTCAAGAGGCTTTGGATCAATCTCTAAATTTCCTTTCTTCCACAGTTCTAAGACATCTGTAAGAAGCAGAATAAAATAAGAATCCTTTTAATGAGCTGCAGGAGAGGATTGTGTATTTATAGTTTGTGTCAAGAATGGGTGAATTGACTAAGGGAAAACCATCCTGATTTTTTTATATAGATATAGATATATAGAGAGATATATAGATTAAAAGAGACGACAAAAAATGTTAGATTAATACACTCATAGGTGCCGACTCTGTGGGTGCTCCAGGGCTGAGGAAAATTATCAGGTGCTTAGCACTCACCGGCATCCAAACTCTACCCTCTCCCCCCAGCACCTCTCCCCCGCCATCAGCCCCACTGATTACTCCTCTCCCTCACTCCCAGCACCTCCTACCCACTGCAAACAACTGTTTTGCGGCCTGCATGTTGGCTCCAGGAGAGTGGGGAGGAGCGGGGACAGGGTGCACTCGGGAGTAGGGGGCAGAAAGAGTTGAGGGGGGAGAGGCAGGAGAAGGGCAGGGCCTGGAAAGGGGGGGTACCTCAGGCTCCCCCCCGACTAGAGGGGAAGTTAGTGCCTATGAACTCACCATTCCCTAATTCTCTCCTATCTCTGCTGAGATCATCTCAAAGGTTCATCAGGTCCATCAACCTATACTATACCAGCAAGTGATAGGCGGGTTCCTTAAGGTTAGAGGAAGGAATGTATTCTAACCTTCTTATGTAAGAAGCTCTAGAGGACACAAGTGGCCCAATTCTGCTTTTAGGTACACAGTCTAATCGGACTTCAGTGGAATTACACCATATAAACACCTGTTTATATTGGATTAAGTCTTCACTTTGCAGTGGTTAACTTAACCCACAACCTGCTCCACCGTGGCTATGCTTCTGTTTTTATGGTGCTAGCTTGATCAGAACTTATATATGTGTATGTCTACCCATGCCAGAAATTGCATCTCCAGCTCAAAGTGTAGACACCCTTAAAGAACAGAATCTGGCCCAAGATCTGTAGAGAAGAAATGGTTCAGAGTCCAACAGCCTCCCAAGGGGGCAAAACCCTTAACTGGTTTCAAGACTGAGCGCAATAAATTTATGGAGGGGATGGTATGATGAAATGGGCCACATGCTGTTGTAGGCAATCTGACTTCCAATAGCAAATATCTCCAATTGCCAGATATAGGACTCTAGATGGGAAACATTCTGAGTTACTACAGTGAATTCTTCTCCCAGCGTCTGGCTAATGGGTGCCACAGACATGCTTAGGTCTAACAGCTTCCATCCCACCATCAACCTCAGCCTGGACCAATCTACACGGGAGGTCCACTTCCTAGACACCACAGTGCAAATAAGTGATGGTCACATTAACACCACCCTATACCGAAAACCTACCGACCGCTATGCCTACCTTCATGCCTCCAGCTTCCATCCCGGGCACACCACACGATCCATTGTCTACAGCCAAGCACTGAGGTACAACCGCATATGCTCTAACCCCTCAGACAGAGACCAACACCTACAAAATCTCCATCAAGCATTCTCAAAACTACAATACCCGCATGAGGAAATAAGGAAACAGATCAACAGAGCCAGACGTGTACCCAGAAGCCTCCTACTGCAAGACAAACCCAAGAAAGAAACCAACAGGACTCCACTGGCCATCACATACAGTCCCCAGCTAAAACCCCTCCAACGCATCATCAGGGATCTACAACCCATCCTGGACAATGATCCCACACTCTCACAGGCCTTGGGTGGCAGACCAGTCCTCGCCCACAGACAACCTGCCAACCTGAAGCATATTCTCACCAGTAACTGCACACTGCACCATAGTAACTCTAACTCAGGAACCAACTCATGCAACAAACCTCAATGCCAACTCTGCCCACATATCTACACCAGCGACACCATCACAGGACCTAACCAGATCAGCCACACCATCACCGGTTCCATTCACCTGCACGTCCACAAATGTAATATACACCATCATATGCCAGCAATGCCCCTCTGCTACATCGGCCAAACTGGACAGTCTCTACGGAAAAGGATAAATGGACACAAATCAGATTTTAGGAATGGCAATATACAAAAACCTGTAGGAAAACACTTCAACCTCCCTGGCCACACAATAGCAGATTTTAACGTGGCCATCCTGCAGCAAAAAACTTCAGGACCAGACTTCAAAGAGAAACTGCTGAGCTTCAGTTCATCTGCAAATTTGACACCATCAGCTCAGGATTAAACAAAGACTGTGAATGGCTAGCCAACTACAAAACCAGTTTTCCTCTCTTGGTTTTCACACCTCAGCTGCTAGAAGAGGGCCTCATCCTCCCTGATTGAACTAACCTCGTTATCTCTAGCCTGCTTCTTCCTTGCTTATATATACCTGCCCCATGAAATTTCCACTACATGCATCCGACGAAGTGGGTATTCACCCACGAAAGCTCATGCTCCAAAACGTCTATTAGTCTATAAGGTGCCACAAGACTCTTTGCTGCTTTTACAGATCCAGACTAACACGGCTACCCCTCTGATACTTAGGTCTAATTGACCATTATACTTGAGGTCAGGAAGGAATTTTCCTCCAGATCAGATCAGCAGAGATCCTAGGGATTTTTCCCTTCCTCTGCAGCATGAGTTATGGGTCACTTGCTGGTGTGAACTAGAATTTAAACTTTAAATCTTTGAACTGGTTTGAACTAGATTTAACTTTAAATCATGATCTGAGGACTTCAGTAATTCAGCCAGAGTTTTTGGATCTATTACAGGAGTAGGTGGGTGAGGTTCTGTTGCATGTGATGTGCAGGAAGTCCGACTAGATGATCACGATGATCCCTTCTGGTTTTAAAGTCTATAAAAGAGTGAGGGCTAGTCTACAGTTCAAAGGTTTTGTCAGTATACCTATAGTGAAGATACAGTTTATTTCAGCAAAAGGAGTTATTTTGTCAATATAGTTAAATCACCACCTCCTATGATATAAGCTGTACTTGTAAAAGAATTCATGGACATGGATTCTGTAAAACACAGACTCTGAAAGTGTAGAATTTGCTAGAACGTGAAATGCTTAAGCATGAGTCATGATGTTATACTGCTATAAATCCAAAGTAATTCCACTGAATTCAATGGGGTTGCACGGATATAAAACCAGCACAAATTAGAACAGAATAAGTGTGATGAACAAATACAGTGCTGCCACTACTTTGCAGCTGTGGATGGCTCTGCCTGCATGGGATCTACAAAAACAAGTAGAACTGGGCAAGGAATGACTTCTCCCCCCTCATAGAAAATGTTGATGGGGATAAAAGTTTGTCCAAAGTTATCACAAATCTTTGGATTTTTGTCCAAAACCAAACCAAACCCCCTGAACTGAAAAAATTGGTGTCGGGTTTTCAGTTTGACAAAAATTTCTAGTTAGTTTAAAAAAAAAAGCCTTTTTCCACAGAATTATGTAATAGGAGGGCAACAGCAGCCAGGGATATTGCCTCCACTGGCTCTCCTGTCCACTTTCTGGGCATTCAGCTATACACATGAACAAGAATTTGGCCCTGTAAGCAGGTTCCACTGTTAGCATCCTGATATAATAAAAGTGCCCAGTCACTAGGGTAAGTGATGCTGGTAGCACACATGCAATTAAGGTCACCTGACATATCTCATTATAAGAACCTCCTTTCAGTTACTTTAACAAAATTATAACTATAATTATTTGGCTGAAATATTACAAGTTGGTATCTGCCTCATGATGATTTTTATATCTAAATTCAGCCAAAATAGCTCAGTCATGTCCAAAACCCAGATTAGGAAAAAATGTATTTTGTTGCAACAAAGATAATGTTACAGAGTTTCATTAGCTATCATCCCCCAGCTCACCCCTGCTCTGCCTCCAGGCTGAGCACGCCGTCGCTGCTTCACTTCTCCTGCCTCCCAGGCTTGCGGCGCCCAAGCTGATTGGCGCCGCAAGCCTGGGAGGCAGGAGAAGTGAAGCAGACATGGCGTGTTCAGGGAGGAGGCGGGGCAGGGGTGAGCTGGGATGGGGAGTTCCCCTGCCACCACCCCCCTTACTTGCTGCAGGCGGCCCTCCCCGCGCTCCCCTGCCCCCTCCGCCTAAATGCCAGCGGCGACTGGGGCGGCCGAAGATCCAGCCGCCACAGTCTGCTGAAGAAAATGGCGCCCCCCAAATCCTAGCATCCTACGCAACCGCCTAGGTCACCTAAATGGTTGCCCCGGCCCTGCCGAGACCACTGAGCGAGAGAAAGAGAGAGAGAAACGAGCCTGCTCTACAGCTTGAGCTAACAGCCAGTTGGCTTTTAGCTCATGCAGTGGAGGATCATGCACCAAGCTCCAGAGGTCCCCAGTTCCTGCCCGAAGGCGATCAGGGTCTGTCGGTGTTACACTAGCAGGCAACCTAAATTGCTGTAAAATAGGCACTTATTTGATGTCACCAGGATGACTCCCAGGTGGCTGAACCACAATCTCAGTCATCTCACTTCCATGTGTCATTTGCTTTCAGGAAGTGAAGTGCTGCAGGACACAGGCCATTTTATCCCATTTCTGCTGGGTTTTCCAACCTGCTTCCTCTTCTTGGAGATGCTGTCATGGATCAATTAAAAATGCAAAATAGCCAGCCAAATAGAGTTTTCCATTCAAATCAGGAAATTCTTGGGTGCTTGCAACTGGGGCCAGAATTTTCCAATCTCTTTGTGCAACACATCCTGTCATGCCAGCTTGTGTAAGACAAGTTAGACCATAGCTGTTGGCATCTTTGGAAATACATTTAACACTGACTGATTTCCTCCAATCAGCAATTTACCTCTACAAGTCACTTTCCATGGATGCTTCTGCGGGGTATCATTTAGCCAATTTTGCACATTATGCTTGTTCATGTTGCAATTTCATCATCAAAACTCTGCTAGCCACTAAAAAAAAAAATCCAGCCTAAAGTTCATATTGTTTAGATAAAGTCCCTCCGCATTCTTTGATGCTCTTCGAACTTGTTTTACCAGTCCATTGTACAAGGCAAAGTCACTTCGAGAACTATTGTTCTCCAGCAGGCTGGAATAAGTCTCCTGTTTATGTTCCCCTTGTTTTAACAACAAGGCAGGGGACCTTGTGTCTTGTACAGCATTATTGATTAGCTACTTTTCTGATTATTCCACTCTGGTCATGTGTCCTTACAACTTACTATTTGGTTTTAGTTCATTTTAATTACTACCTCTTTCAGCACGGGTGTATTTCCCTAACTTGATAGCATAAGTTTACTCAGTTGCAAATATTAGTAGTATTTCTTCACTTTATCATTAAACAAAAAACAAACAAAGGTTAATACAACCCCCATTCTATCCCTTAACAGTATTCCCCTTCAGTAAACCCTGTCACTAAAGTTCACAATATTTTGCCAAAATTGTATTGCTTAGAGCTGATTTTCCCTTTACACACAAACTTCATTTAAATCACAATCATTGACTCAGTCTGGTTCCTTATTTTTCACTGCTGTATCTGGCAATATAATACAGTATCAATATTAGATATCAACTTTTTTAATTCATTGATTCACAAACCACTTAAAAAGGGAAATCTCTTCAGCTGCATCAATAGTATACCCTTGGGAAAGCTGAAGAAACTGACTTTTTTTGGACTATTTGGAAAATCTGAAGAAACGTCCAGTTAGACTTTGAACATTTGTTCTTAGAAAGATAGGACAGGGGGTTGAGAATAAAAAGACCACGATGCCCGGGGAATTCTTAAATAGTAATGATTCATAATTTTACTACTACATTGTTCATGTACATTGTCCAAGGAGATTCCAGCAAGTTTTTTTTTAACCACTCTAATGCGCCTATGCTTTGGAACAGAGACTTGAAACTTGGTAGTGGGGTGACTTTTGTATCAGGGATTTGCCTTTTGCCATAAAGTCCACACAAATTTGGCCAAATTATAAAGCTTGGGGGAAATGTTTGCACATGCTCAGTAAAGAGACTTCCTCAAATTTAGCTGTTATGCTCTCCTAAGATCCCATCTCAATGAGCATGCTCAAACCTCTCTCAGCTCCTAGTGCTGACCAGATTATTTATTTTATATATTATATACACACACACACGGTCCCCATAGATAGATTGAACATGCTCCAGTCTGTACCCTCACAATCCAACATGTGAGCAGTCTGTGCATATGCCATTCTCACAGATCAACTCAGCATGCTGGAGCTCAGATCTACAGGGGCCAAGAAGGACTTTCCCTGTAATGCTGTTCCAGGCCAAGGTGGGGACAGGAACTGGAACTAAGAAAAAAGAATTGGTCTCTCCTGTGCGCTGTGACCCACCTGTGGAAGAGGAAAAGGATTCAGCAAAGAGCTATGAGAATGCTTAAAGGATTAGAAAACATGCCTTATAGTGACAGACACAGAACTCAATCTATTTAGCTGAGCAAAAGAGAGGGTTAAGGGGTGACTTGACTGCAGTGTGTAAGTATCTACATGGGGGAACAACTATTTAAATCGTGGGCTGTTCAATCAAGCAGAGAAAGGTGCAACAATCCAATGGCTGGAAGTTGAAGCTAGAAAAATTCAGACTGGAAATAAGGTGTAAATTTAACAGTGAGAGTAATTAACTATTAAAACAATTTACTAAGGATCATGGTGGATTTTCCACCACTGACAATTCTGAAATCAAGGTTGGATGTATTTCTAAAAGATATGCTCTAGGAATTATTTGTGGGAACTTCTAGAGGAGGTCAGATTAGATGATCACAATGGTTCCTTCTGGTTTATGAATCTATGAATACAGAGAGGACAAAAGCTGCAGACCAATTTGGGGTGGTGGGGCAGGGAGAAGAGAAGGAAAATAGTAGATGGGACAAAGACTCTGGTGAGACTGGGATTGGAGGGGGTGGAGGAGAGAAACTGTGACTCTCTCGGGGGTGAAGGGGGGAGGCTGGGACTGGATGGGCAAGGGGACTAAGACTGGTTTGACAAGCCTGGGAGTGTGTAGCTAGGAGAATGGGACTGGAACAAGAAGTCAGCAGTGGGGAAGAGACAGAACTAGAGCAGGTTAGATGGGGCAGACCAGAAGAGATCAAGATTTGGTGGGGGGAAGGGAGGCAGAAGAATTTGTGCTGACTAAAGCACACTTCCCATCCAGTGCTTGGAACGGTATCCAAGTTTCTTGAGTCTCACCATTCCTCTACTCTCAGCAAATATCTGTGAAATCCACTAGTAAAGTGTCTTTCTCTTCCCCTCTAGTGCATGGAATAAGGCAGGGTTCGGGGGGGGGGGAAGTGAGGGAGGCGAGAGAGAGGAAAATAGTATGTGATCATGTAACCAAGGACTATCAAAATGCACATGCATAAGGGTTGTAAACAACCACCTCAGTTATGGTATGTCCTAACTTTGGAGCTCTTGACTTTGCAACCAAATGTTATTTTAATGTAGTTAAATGTGTAATAAGTATATAATATATGATTAAGATAAGGTACACTTAGTAGTTGAATATTTTTGCCTTTATTTTTGTGTAGATCTTAGTTCTTCTGGACATTTTGATTATCATGATTCTACTCCCTTTGATGTCAGAAAGACTTCTGCCACTGACATAAATAGGTCCTTCGACACCTTATCTAAAATCTTCATCTGCTCATTTTACTGAATTTTCAGTTTGCTTGTCCAGGTTTAGATAGGCTCTGTTTGTCTTCCAACATGCCTTTTCATTTCAGAGAGTAGTGCTATTAATATGCGAGTGTGAATCTCTTTTCAGAATGCTCAGAAGTCATAACATGTGGGTTTTTTTAGATTGGCAAGGAGAAAATTTCTACATTTATTTTATGCTAAATTGTTTATAAAATAACATGAGACTGTATTCAATTTTAGGGAAGTTCTCAATGATTTGACTCATTAAACTCACCTCCATTTCATTCATACACTAATGAGTAAAACCTAGAAACAATACTGATTTTCCCTGAAGAGTCTCACTAATTTCCTATCCTGCTAGGAAAATCAAATGTAGCACAGAACAACTTACTCTAGTTAATGTCTCTAAACATCACACTGTGCATCAGATTACAAATAAAACCATCAGTAGGAACAAATATTTCAGAGAGTGATCAGATTCACTGTAAAAAAGCCCGTTATTTTTCTTCCAGACTCACAATGGAGAGTAATATGGTAATGCAATTATTACAGTGGGCTTGTATCCACTCTTTTCAGCCCAGGGGCCAAAGACATTATTTCAAAAAAAGTCAATGGGCCACAATCAGTACATTGGAGCAGATTGTCTGGGCTATTCTGCTCCCTTTGTACAGTTCAGGTATCACATAGGAAGCAGAAGCTGCATGCAAGTTTCCTGCTGGGGACCCTCCAAGGTGTGGCATTTCTCAGTGTGCCCAGAGCCAGTGATTTGGCACCTATACTACTCATCTTGTAGTAGCCGCTAGTGCAGGTCCCATGTCAGAGTGGGGAGTGGGAAGGGAAGGGGGAAGGAGGAGTGTCTGGTGTGCCTTTGCTAACACTGAAGCCGGGTGTTGGTTCTTAGTTTCTTTTCTCCTCTTCCCTGGGCTTCCTTTGGTGACTATGTAGAGGTGAGGAGGCATTCTTTGCTAGATTCTCCCATAGGCTTAGGTACTAACAGTCAAATGCCTATTCTGTTTCCTCTGAAGCTCCTAGGACCCAACTGGAAGGCAATGGAGAGCTCTCTTCTCGCTCCCCTGTGATTGTTTGCAGTGGTGTCCAGAGAGAGAATTTCTGAGCAGCTGCAGTAGAGAAGGGACAGCAGATGAGCAGAGTGCTTTCAGGTGACTCGGGAAGGGGAGGTAAGCAACTGGGGAGATTGCACCCCATACCTCCTTCACACGATTCAAACACTTCAGTTTAAAGTCAAAGGGGAAAGCTCCTGGAACATGTTCTCAATCCATAATCAAGTACAAATATTCTTGTCACAGCTACCATCAAGGACTACATTTTAGAGCCTCCAGGACCAACCCCTCTAAGCCACAAATTGGATATTTCTGATCTAGTGTGTTCACTGCATGTTTATATACTCTCTCAACCACTGTAAGATGTCATATAGCATTGAAGCACACATGATTACCAAAGTATTCTGCAGCAAAGAATGCAGGAATCAAAGCTATGGTTCCAGGAATCTTACTCATGAGATAGCCAAAAGAGTGGCAAGTTAGATATTCTTTAATTACTAAAATGTGGACTAGTCTGTGTACTTAGTTACATGCTACCTACAGTCAAGTCACTAGCAAACATTCTCTTTTCACTTGAGTATTATGATGTATGCCTATGGTAAACTCAATTTGTGAAACAGAGACAACATATATAGTGAGAGAGTGATCAGTTTATGGAGTTAAGTAGGAGAAACCCTATATAGCATTTTCTTCCATTAGGTCCATCAGACAGCTCTTCAGTGGGACAAAGATTCATGCTTAGTGTAATGCAGTTCATTATAGAGGACTGAAAATTGAACTATTGCTTATACACCTGGTCTGACATATTGAAATCATCACAATGTAATTCTTAAGAAAACAAAGCTGTTGTATATTACCATAATTATCATTGTGAGTCACCTATTGCTAGAAGTTTATTCTGTAACTTTAAGAACGGATGAACTTTAGTATCATTAGTGACAAAGTGGTGAGTGAATAGGCTATTAATAATTGTGCCTCCAAATATCAGACCCTAGATCTCTCTCCCACAAGTGACTTGGGAGATCACTCACTTACCTAGGCATGGTCTTTGAGGAAGGGGCTGGCCTAATGGCATTTTACTTAACCCCACTTCCAATATATTTGAAGCCAGCTGAGTTGCTCCATCCTGCATCTTCTGGGGTAAGCCAATTGATCCACTCCCCCATGTCCCGCAGCCTCAGAGAACAGCAAGGTATGATACTCTCTTCTCATTATCCTTTCTTCATTAGTTTTTGGGAGCAGCCAGCTTTTTTATTAGCAGTAGGTGGAGGAAAAAACATTGCTACTCTTTCTGACTCCAGTCCTGCATTGCTCCTTTAAGTCTGGGATTGCAAGCTGCCTTAGAATCCAGGAGGTTAAAAGGAAATTCTATTCTCACATGAGCTCATTTTAGTCTATGAATTCTAATTCATCACTATTCTGATTTATAATGAATTAGAGATATTTGAGCTATTATTGGTTATGCAGCAATGGTTGGCTTCCTTATCTTGTGACCTACATGGACATGATTATAGTTTACTGGCTTTCCCATTAGCCCACTAGTTTTTTCAAGCATTCCCCTAGCCGTAAAAGGTCACAACCTCATGTTCACTAGTCCTGTCAGAAACACAAATTTAAACATCTGCAAATATAACCATAAAAAGAAATGTAAACCATTAATTTATGTTCATTCTGGATAATCCCTTCTACACATCTCAATGTCCGGTAAAGAGAAGTCAGAAAAGTACTAAAGTGTGGTCATATGAAGTATATAAATTGAGCAGAAGTTTATCTAATGTAAAGCTATAAAAATAAGTTTGTATTTTCAAGACCCGAATATTTAGTAGAGCTGTGTGTAGAGATGTCACAGAACATACTACTTCTAGAAATGCAGCAGATGCACCATGTAGAGATTACTCAGGGTGTTAGTTCTGTATTTAAATTTGAGTCACGTCTATTAAGCCAGTGTACTTTTGTTTTGTTTGGTTTTTAACGCTAACCATAGCAGCTCTCTTACAGGTGCTCTTTACAGCGACCCAGAGTTTTTGGCAATACTGGTTGAGCAAACAAAAGATTGCCAGGGAAGAATGGTCTTATACAGGTTGACTGAAAATATCTGGATGGTCTACAAAAAAGCAAGGCAGTTATTTGTTTCTCAAATTTGGTGGAATGGCAGCATGTTCCTTTACAAGTTAGGCAGCTTACATTTTCAAAGGGACTCATCTGCACCCATGATTTTAGATGCATGGTCACTTGCCCTCACACGGGACAAAATTGAAAGAGCATTTATTTCTGCAGGTTACAAAGCTAAATATCTAGTTTATATGTTCAAGTTGTGTACACACGTTCTAGCTTCTGTAAGCTCAAGTGATTGTGGGTGCAACATGGTTGGTCAGACAGAGGCTCTCATTGAAAATTTTGCCCTGAAAGATTTTTTTTAGACAAACTTCCATCATTGACAAAGATTTTGGCAGGATGTGATTTACATCAGGGGAGTCAATGAACTGAAATCAATTATTTTGGTTATAAAATGGTTAGTCTTAAAGGAATAAAAAGTGCCCATGTATATTTAATCTTCATCTTCAAAACATGGAATATGCATCAACTATTCTTATGTAAAATAGCCAGTCTAAGCAAGTATCAGATGGTTTGCAGTTACTGGTGAGAATATGCTTCAGGTTGGCAGGTTGTCTGTGGCGAGGACTAGACAATGGATCTTAGGCTGAGGTTGATGGTGGGGATGGGTCCAGATGATGAAGATGTCATCAGTGTCTGGATATATATATATCAAATTTGAAAAAGTGTGTGTGTGAGAGGATAAAGGCACAGAGCTCAGCAACAGTTTGTGCTGTGGCATCATCAGGATACTGTTCCTGACAGCTTGTATTCCATCAGTGATCCATGTGGCCAGGATGGTGTTTTCTGGAAGGTTTGTGGATTTTGGGCAGTAGCCTCCTTTATCAGCCTCTTTGATTATAATGTCAGGATGGTTTCTGAGGCTGTGGATGTTTTCCACAATTTCTGCCTGTGCAGACTTCATTTCGACCCTCAGGAGAGTCCATGTGGAGTTCTTCTTTTTGTGCTGTTGGTGGGAGGGTAACTGTATATCAGTGCGCTGTTCAGTGTTGTCCTGAAAGTATTCTTTGAGATAGGACAGACGTTTCTTCTGGGCTGAGTGTGTGGTTGGATAGATTGAGTTCATCTGCAAATTTGACACCATCAGCTCAGGATTAAACAAAGAAATTACAGAACCAGTTTCTCCTCCCTAAAGCATGCTGCAGAACGTCTGTTAGTCTATAAGGTGCCACAGTCTAAGCAAGGTCATTTGTCCTTTCCTCTGAGCTAATGTTTGATAATGCTGAACAAGATAATTAAACATGCTATAAAAATTGAAGAGCAATTACATCCAGCAGAAGCAATGCAAGCTGCCATGCATTCTGAGCAGCCACAAAACCTTCACAATACTTGGGTTTCAAAACATTTCCCCTCTATATTATTGGCATTATTCATAAAATAGCAAAATTAGTGAGAGACAGAAGTTCAAATGTCCAGTTCAGAAAAAAAAAATCAAATATCTGAATGGCTACTTGATACCTGTGTATCTACAAAAGGGAAATATGATTTTTCCAGAGATCCTAAATGTTCATAATTCATTTATGTACCTAGCTATGAATTTAGGTGCCTAAAGGTGGGCAGTCAAGTTAAAATAGTTTGGCCAAAGCACCTACTTGTTCAAAGTAGTCTCAGTGACAAAGTGATAAATGTTAGAAGAAATAGAATCCAGAAGATTCCCCCCCCCCAATGCTCTACAACAATTATAAATGTTGCTCTAATACGCTGTATTAATTTTTTAAATCAGCGTAGATGCTAGAAGAAAAGTAATCTTTTCCCCTTGCCTGGAGTTCTTATACAATTAATTATTCTTATAGAAGACTAGTCTGTGTGCACAGCACTTTTTCCTCTATTAGAAGCAATTGCCTAGCTCTAGTTTACTGCCCAGTATAGCTTCCTGTCCTTGCCTTTGTTGAGTCTATTAAAATTGGGTGTATTTTCATTTATGATTTTCAAATTTTGTATTTACTGTCATCTCTAAACTAAAATCTGTACCCATCATTGAATGTAAGTAAGAAATGCTATTAGCATTTTAATGAAACTCTTTATATTATCTGGACTTCTTTGGCAATAGGAGAGAAGTAATTGAAAAAATACGCAGGGAAACCTATTTACCTACTGAGGAAAGAAAAGGAGATTGTAGGTTGAGTTTTTCAGAATGCCTGAAAATCAAAAGATCCTGTTTAAAATAGATTGGAGTAAAGAACCATATATATGTAAATTTAGACAACATCCTAGCCTAAGGGGAAGGGGGCAGACTTTCTTTATCAAGAGAATGCATTTGAATGCACAGTTAATGTGTAACTAAAGAAAAAATGAAAGGATGATCTGGATTCTAATCTTACTTATACTCATGTACATCAGGATTAATTGCACTAAAGTAAATTGTGTAGTGCCAATTCAAAAGGTGCATAGTCAGATCAGATATAGGCCCATACCTAAACACCAAAAGGGAATTGGAGAACAGCAATGTTCCAACCCTGGGTACTGCTCACTGACATGAAAAGCAACATAGTTGTTCCAATAATCTATTAAAGAGGGAATTAAGAATATGGTTACAGAGGCAAGCCCCAGCAAAGAGCCAGTTCTCAGCAGCATATTGTCTCTAGCATTCGTTGTTATTTTCCTCATGGTTAATTTTGTAGTGGGAACAACAACAACAACAAAATCACTGTATCAACTGTTTGTAATAAACACTTAAATTCTAGTAGGCACATTACACAGGCCTAAGACAACTACATGTAGACTAAGTATAGAAATCCCAAGACTGTTGCAGACATCCCCATTTCAACACTATTATGGGTCACAAACCACAATTTCAGGTCATGTACATAACCCAGAACTGGGGGGTTGGGGAAATGTTCTGATACTCGCACAAGTCATTCATTTTCTTTGGAACCTTTAAAATGTTTCAAATTATGTACGGTCACACAGTGTATACAACACAGCATGTTTTGATTAGAAGTGTGTAAGGAACATTTTCATTCTTTCCTAGATTTCTCTCTTCCTCCAAAAAAAAAGGAGAGAGGAGTTCTTGTCAGAAAATTAGAACAGAGTAAAAGATTTCTGAAGCAAATCTGTGAAGTCACCTTTTATTTTACATGACATAATTTACCCCTCCAGAAAAGGTACTGATCGATAAGACATTTTACTTTAAAATAGCTATTTGTGTTACTGAAGTTTAGTTAATGTTTATTGGCTGGTTTTCATATGCCTTGTTTAGCCCTTCTTCCTCACCCTCAGGTATCTTTATGGTGCTATGTTAAATGACAGCTTCATTGAAATCAGGATCTACAAGGTAGAACATACGATTACAGTATTAAAGAATGTAAAATTAACTTTATCTATTTCTGTTTATTACATATATATTCTTGACGCAAGCAAATCAACTGCTTAATTTAACAAGCATATGAATCCGTCCACAAAGAGTACTCTGAAAGCACTGTGATGTAAATAGGATTGAGACTAGGAACATCAATTAAAAATACAATGTTGAGAAATGTTATGTGGAACAATAGGGCAAAAAAAGGTAATGGCAGTAATTCTGCATGCAACCTAGAGGCAAAGTTATCAATGACAAAACTGGGCAAAAAAAGCAGTTACATTTCAATGAGTATTCATTAGAGCTTTTAAGGTCCTGACATCATAATATCCTTGGAAATCAGAATCCTTCCATTTTTCATATATTGGACTGGTCCCATATGACTTCACTGAAACTACTTCCTTGCCTCTTTTGTGGTTACATTCCATAAATATTACTTCAAAGTGTGATCCACCAAAAATACCCATAGGGAGCAAATTTTAAAGGTGCATATACAAGAATTAACAGATGCCAAATTTTATATTACAAATGTAAGTATTAGCACCAGAAGAGCTTGTGCATTCCTCCAAACAGAGCAAAATTTTGTCCAATGTATCTGATCTATCACAAGTAAGCTATGCAGCTTAAATTTTGAATAGTCATGATCAAACTATAAAAATATTCTCAAAGGTGTAATTTAAATAAGTTTGAGCAAAGTTCAATACGTTTGTAGATATTCTATGGAGTTGAAAGAAAGGCTAAACTCACTGAATAAATTGCTAATGGCAAATTATTCACGCATTTCAACACACTATGGACAAGGATAGCACATTGAAATGAAATAGAGTTTTATTTTTATATTGCCTTCCCATCAACATCCTCAGAGCTGTATTTCAGATCATCAATAAATACAACATAACTTGATGCTATCAGTTATACTACTGCCATAAAGAACAAATTATAAAAGGGGTTTAATATAGTGTGATGGCGTGAAATAGGCCCTAAGGCCCCAAGCTGCCCAGAGAGACTGCGTGAGACACAGGCAATCAGGGTCCCACAGGCCCATATAAAAGAAGTCGAAGGGCTAAAGTGAGTTCAGTCTGCTTACAGGGACCAGGGGAGCAAGAGGTGGTCCTGGCTGGCTGCAGGAGCTGCAAGGGCCAAGGCAGGTAGTTGGTGGCAGGGACCAGGGGAGCAAGGAAGGGACTTGACAATAAGGCCTGCAGAGAAGTGGCCCAGGGAAACACAGTTAGTTAAAGGGATGTGGCTGCTACTTAGAGGATTCCTGAGTGGAGCCTGGAATAAGGTGGGCAAAAGCCCTGACCCCACCCCCAACAGTCACCGGGAAAGTAGCTATGCCCTGAGAGAAGGGAATTTAGACAGGCCCAGGGAAGGGACTGTATGTGAAAGTGTTAACCCCCCAGAAACTGAGACTGACCCAGCTGGAGAGCTGGGGTCAGAGGACTAAAGGGCAGGCAGAGAACCTCCAGGGAGGAAGCCCTGGGGGTGTGACACCATCCCAGAGCAGGAACCTTTGCACACAAACTGGCCAACTAGGGGTACTGAGATAGGCCCTGCTGGTCAGAATGAGGACTGAGCCTGGGGAGGCTGTGATGGGACCTGTTGGACTGTTAAAGGACTGAGCTACAGAACATTGAGGGCAGTGTGATAGGCCTGATTGGGCAGTATACCCTGGAAGGAGCTTGTTTGTTTGTTGTGCACATGAACAGAGTGCGACTCAGCTGGTGGGCTGAGTGACTGGAGACCTGCCTGATGAGCACAGTGGTCCACAGGCGGCACTATGAGTGGAGGAAATTGAGAAACTGCAGGCGCACAAAAACACATACACACGACCAGGAGGTGTTCACGAGAGGAGGGTGCCACCCCATTCAATGTGGGGAAAACATAGATGGCTTAGGAATAGAGGAAAAGATGCCAACATTTCTAAAATAAAATAATAATAATAATAATAATAATAATAAACTATTTTAAAAATGAATCCTATGACTGACCATTTGGTATTAAAGAGATGTTCACAAGGAGTAGCAATGCACTGGAAATACAAACATGCCAGAATAAGAGACTATAATCTTCTAAAAGATATTGTAACTCAAGCCTCTCCTCACAATCTTAATACCGTTGAGTCTGCAAACCAAAAACAGTTGAGACTCTTTTACACTCATGTGTTAAAATAGTGTCCTGTGAAAGGATGTGGAATTCAGACCAAGACGCAGGGTACCTCCCAGCTAAAGCATCAGTGGTAAACCATAATTTAACTGCAGTCATAGGTGTGGTCGGATTTCAGCTAAAAGTGTTATGTAGCTACAGATTTGGGATCCAATTCTGCAATACTGAGCAGCCTCAGTTCCTATTTAAATCAAACAGGATTTGTGGTGTTGTCAACCCTTGGCATATTGAAATTCCTGCAGAATTGGGCCCTTAATGAAGCATTTGAATTGTGACTGGATTGGACTCTTTGGATGTGAACATGTGTTTTAGTTCAGTACTTTAATTGACAGCAGTTCTCATTTAGCCTTTTGTCTTTAAAGTGGTGTTCTAATGCATTTTAATTCAACCTGTGGCCAAAAGCTTGACTGATAACAGGTAGGCCTGCTGCAATGGGAGCTAACCTAAGAAAAAGGTGATGTGCAGGGGACCAGGTTAAGTACTGTCAATTCAAATGCCCTTGAAGGGCACAAGCTGTCTTGGTCATGAAGATTATGGTGATGGTGAGAGACATTGTTTAAGAGGTATCTCTGGCCTAGACTACTAAGGGCTTGTCTACACTGGCAATTTACAGCACTGCAACTTTCTTGCTCAGGGGTGGGAACCCCTGAAGCATAGCAAGTTTCAGTGCTGTAAAATGCCAGTGTAGACAGTGCACCAGCGCTGGGAGCTACGCCTCTTGTGGAAGTGGGGTTTTTTTAGAGTGCTGGGAGAGAGCTCTCCCAGCATTCTGCCGTGCCACGGCAGCACTTTAGCGTTGCCAGTGTAGACTAGCCCAAGGGCCTTGAAGATCAAAAACAAGGACCTCGATTTGAACCCAGGAGCAAGTACAGAGCACTGGGGTAATGTGTTTTCCTCCCCTGAGTTGACTAGAAAGTAGTCTGCCTCAGATTGTGCTATCTGGGACGTCTTCATGATATGCACAGTTAGCCCCTTGTACAGTGCATTGCAGTAATCAACCCTGGACGTGAGAAATACGTGGATCAGTGTGTCCGGGTCCACATCCCACAGGAATGGACATAACCTCCAGACTAACTGAAGATTGAAAAATACATTTGTGTCTGTTGGAACTATATCAGTATTCAGGATTAGTACACAAGGAGTGTGAGACTGCCTTATCTTGATAAGAGGGTAGACTGCCCAACCAAAAAATTCCATACTCTCAGTTGATGGAGATGCTATCACTTGGTGGGAGGGGAAAAAAACAAAACGAAAAACCACCCACAAAAGCAGCAAAACACAGATGCATTCAGCTAGGACCACTGTCAAGGTTGGGTTTTACTGGAGATAGGGAGGAGGGAAACAAGGGTTGATCCAACAACCTTGACAGTGTCCTTTTAGTTTAAAACGATTTTGCATAGATAAAAGAATTAGGAACTATTCGAAATGATTAGTGCTGTAATTAAAAAGAGCTGAATTACAGTCTGTTGTTCTTAGAGAAATGTGAACAGATGGTACATACGTTACAAAGATTTTAGTAAAACGAGGTGTCTAATTAGTTCACTGCTAATAGTACTTGCTTTACAGAATATATGACACTTGTGAATTAGATATCCGCAGGAATCAAGTAATTTTAATGTAGATGTATATTTTACCCTCAGGGTACTACTTTCTGAATTTGAGTGAGATTCTTGAGCTGAAGGAACATGATGCCCAAACTTCACACAGAAGTCTTATAAATAAATAAGGAGGGATTTTTTGGATACATTATAATAAAATACTTTAAATGGTTGCTGCCATTTCAGGCACCAGATATTTATAATTATATTAAAAATGTCTTGGATTCTACATAACTGCTTTTACAAAACAACCATGGGGACTACATATAACTTAATGACCTTTCTATATTCAACGTTTATGATTTTATAAGCAACAGGAGAAAAATAGCCACAGTTTATCAATAAAGCTGAAAACATTCAGACACTACATTCAGTAGTAGTCATTCAGCAAGCACAAGGACCGAAAGTTATTTCACAAATCATGGGATATGTTGTCACCTGCATGAGACAGCCTGCAGAAAAAGAAATGCCACTGGAAATGCCATTTGGTTCATACAGTTTTCAACATGCCAATTCACAGGAAGTGGGTAGGAATAGGAGACAGGGAGTTCAGACCTCTAAATTCATGAATGCCCAGAGTTGTATGGGAAGTCTCCTCCATCTAAGAGCATTTTGGACATCCATACAAAAGCACAGTGTCAGTACCCCAGGCTCCCATACCCGGAGCTGCACAGCTGTCTCAGGAATCATGCTCCCTTGTAGTCCCTACCCATGGGCTCCCTAAAACCAATTTCAAGAGAGGTGGGCCACTGTCTTACGGAGTCAGCATTATTTTATGTAAGGAAAACCCATGAGTTTTGAGGAAGGAACTGCGCTGCAGAGGGCGAACGATCTCTGACCCTACGGAGTAGAAAGCCACACTGGGGCTTGGAATTAGGGGAAGTGCCCAGGAGCTGCTTATTGTTTCATGCCCCTATGGCACCCCACATGTATCTAGTCTTGCTAATCTCTGTTACTGTAATGGAGGGGCTAGGCTGTACTAACAACATTGAGTATGAGGATACATGGATAGAAAATACACGAACTCAGGCTATATTTGCTTGCGTTCCATTATAGACAGAGATCCCCCCCCCCAAAAATTGAACACTAGAAAAGAGAAAACTATAGGGAGACATTTGTAAGCACTTAAGAGGCCATTAAATCAATGATTACCAAGTAAGGGGCATCACTGTCCCTTTAACCACTAAAAGCAAAAAAATAAGCACAACACAAATGTTTTTTCCCCTTCGTAGTCAAATGGTTTAATGTCCCCTTCCCAAAACAATGGGATGATAGAGCATGCATAAAACGAGTCTAAGACACATTTCTATCACTAGGAAGGATCCAGCAATTTGTTGAACATATCTAAATGCTTTATAATTTACACTGGCAATTCATGAATTGCCAGAGAAAATATAAAAACAAACGGGTTAAAAACTTCACTGAGCTTCATCAAGTTATTTGGAGAGTTAGATCAGGTTTTCACACAGATTTTGCACCAATATAATGATCTTGATTAAAAAAGATAAAAAATAATAATAAAAAAAACACCACGCGAAACATTAAACAAACACTCAGTACCACTATGGATAAGGCCATACCATCATTTCTTGCCATTAAGGACTTGTCTAAACACAAAAAGTTGTACCACTGTAACACTATCAGTACAAAAGTGCTTACTGTTGATGTAGCTTTTTCCGGTATGTGAAGAGGAATAAAATAATATATTAAGGCAGCTTACTACTGGCATAACTGCACAGTATGGGGGCGGGGGAAGGTGGGGTTGATTTAAAAAAACCTCAGATGTCTAATTAAAATAATCATGAGTATTTTAATTAGGCATCTGAATTTTTTTTTAAACCAAAAATAGGGATATGAATAGAGCCACTGAAATCAATGTGCTGAAAGTTACATGTGCCTATGTAGCTTGTTGAATCAGGGTTTTATTTATGAGAGATCACTTACCAGTAACATGAGGTGCTTCTACAGCCAGTGAGCTGCCCACAGCTCCTTTAATTATTCTTTACAAGAGGTGTTTTATTTGATTAAGATGTGCCTGAACTGCAAAGTTCAAGTATGTTCATACCAGTGTTTGATTTGGCACATTACAGAAAAGAATTAGCCACAAAAGTTGAACCTAGAGTCAATTCCAAACTGCCATGAAGCTCTCAGCACAGAACTCGCAGCCATGGGTGGGAGGGGGCTAAGATGACTTTAAGCACTGTCATGTTTCTGGGCTGCTAGAAGGCCAATATGGCAACTGGCACAATTTAGAGAACTGAAAGCTGAAAGTTGCCTAAGTTGCAACAGCCTGGCTCTGCTCCAGCCCGTTGCTCTGACCCACCTCTCCTATTCCACAGCTTCACCCCTAGCCTACGCATACACTGAAATTTGCAAGGGAGTACTCAGAATGACAGACAGTCTCAGCTAGTTTTCTCAGTTCCTACAGCACCAAGGGAATTATCCCCTGCCTAAATTTGAGGCTTTTAGAGATTCCTCACCCTGCTCTGGTCCTTTTCAGGGACTGAAGTGAGGATGGGAAACTTGACTGTGGTGTCCAGATTTAGGGATTAGCCAGTGTTTACTTTCAAATCTTCATAGGACTCCTTGAACCATCTCAGTTTGTCACTAACATCAAGGACATCGCCACATGTTAAAGAACCATATCTTGTAAACAATCTACCTTCCATACTTCACAAGAAATTCCGCTAACCCCTGCCCTTACGACTTTGAGGAATTGAAATGGACTGCCTGTTTTGTTGATTTTAGATATAATGGTGTTATTTTCTGACACACATGAACATTGATGGCTATCCTTGCACACTACTAGTTCCACTGCAGTGAGTGGGAAAGCAAAGATAAACATTGAGACCATGACAGTAACGATACTAGTAAAAATGCTTTGGATAATCCCTCTCACCTCACACTTTTTCGAAGAAAGATGAATACGCTGCTAGACTGTTCTCTTATCAGAGGCCCAATCTCCTGTCAACTGTGAAAACAGGATTATAAAGCCTAACTGGTAGCCTGTGATTCACTGCTATTATGATTGGAATTACAAGAGGAAGAAATAGCTACAGGACCTCATCCTGTGGCTACGGTTGAACATTTGCAAGTTCCAGTGTGTCCACTTTTTCAGCTGCAGTCAGAGTGTGTGTGTGTGTGTGTGTGTGTGTGTGTCTCTCTCTCTCACACACACACACACACAAAACTAGTTCAGAGGCATAACATTTGGATCCTCCTCCAAACCAAAAATTAACATATGGCCCTATACAACTTGAATGTATACATTTAAAGCATGCCACCATCCATGTCTGGTGGTTTCCTCCACTTTACTTACTTACCTTACACACACACCCTTACTGACTCCCTATACAGTAACAAAAATATATGCCGCAAGCAACATACAATTATTATATAAATCAATCTCTCACACAGGAAACTGCAACCGCAACCCTGCCTATTCAGCTCCAAAAAAACAGCTTAACGGGATCCCCTGTTGTTGATAGTAGTAGTACGTTCCATATCCTATCTGTGGGCCAGTTACTAGAAGGTAACATCATTCATGCACTACCTTGCCCACACAACATGCTAGCTGCCCTGTCTCCCACCAACCAGTAGATGGGTCGCTCATCTGCTAGTGGTTGCATGATTTGCTCCCAAGGAAGAGCAGAGTACATCAAGAGCTGCAGTGGGAGGTAAGGCAGAAAAACGGATCACTAGTTTCCTAAGGCCCTGACTGCTTCTCTTCCTATTCCAGACAATACAAACAATTCTGCAGTGGAAGGGGATTTGCAACTCTCCTCACATTATCACAAAGTCTTGCATATTCATATATTTTGTTAAAGTCATAAATAGGATAAGAGGGACCAGGTAGTTTAGGAGATCTAGCCACCAAACCAAATGATGTGGGACTTACAATAGCTGGTTAGAGAACACTGAAGACATGATTGAAACTTCAAGTGAAATTAATGGACGTTAGACATCTTAATGCCTTTGAGGATCTGAGCCAAATGCATTATTTTTGTCTCAGCCACAGAAAAATCTTAAACACTATAACTGTTTACAGTTTAACTACAGGGAGGTAGGGAGGGAGGTATAGCTCAGTGGTTTGAGCATTGGTCTGCTAAACTTAGGGTTGTGAGTTCAATCCTTGAGAGGACCACTTAGGGATCTAGGGCAAAAATTGGTCCTGCTAGTGAAGGCAGGGGGCTGGACTCAACTCAATGACCTTTCAAGGTCCCTTCCAGTTCTAGGAGATTGGTATATCTCCTATTAAAAAAAACAAAAAACCAATACTATTCCTTGATTTGCCAGTCAACTCAGGGCCAAGAGCCTTTGCTCTACTGAAAAGCAATAAAAAGACACTGTGTTATGTAATTGGATTTACATTATTACATCCCAATCCCCCAGAATTCTCCATGAAAACTGCAGCTTGACCATATAAGTGATTTGTAAGGCTTTGACATCCCACTATCTACTACATAAAGTTTAGTGGTAAATAAATTGCCTTGATAATGGAAACTATGATAAAATGGCACATAATCCTCAAATACCAAGGAATTAGGAGTCACAGAAAAAGGCATGCTGTCTTGCTGCTACATGCTGGCCACAAGTAGCTTATCAGAAAGGAAGATTAGAGTAAATAAAAGTTTAAATCCTATTGTCAATGCTTATTGGGTAAATCATGCCTTTGGGTCACAAAATATAATGTACCAAGGGTGAAATCCAGGAACCAGTGCTGAGCTCAAACAAAGGGCTGTGCATTGGCTATCTGTATGATCTGAGGGGAAATCTAATCCTTCCTTCTGGGGCCACAGAAAAGATGCACAGCTGTTATCTCTATCTAGGCTCACATCACCATTTCAGCTGCTCCCCATAAGGCTAATTCATTCTAATAGCCAAGATCCTTAATGGCCTTAACAAGGAAAATACCCTGCAATGGAGAATTCTCTGAATGCCCACTCATCCCAAAATACTGACAAGCAGGGAGCTCCCACGGATCTTGACTCTGCCCCATGCAAGGCACACGTAGGCTGTCTCCTCAAATCACATCCCTCCTTGCACAAGGAACTACACTGGCTCTGCTGCCAGTGGGATTGCCACAACCATAGAAACGGAGCCTGGCTTTGGCAAGGGGGAAAAAGTGTTCTGCCTAGTATTAACAAAGCTTCAGTTTGCATGGCTGCAAATAATTTCAGCCACACTTGCCATCCACAATTATTTCCATCCACTGTGTTATAAAGTTCTTCAGGAAGATGCCACACTTCCTGTGCACTCCAGGTAGTCTTTGGTTACCTGTGACACATTTCTCAGTGAGATACTACATGATACCAGGAGTGGAAGGGACAGCATTCTGGAAGAGCCAGTGAGAGAGGTAACCTCAAAATAGCTATTACAGAGCCTGTGTAACTTAAAGTAACTTCACCACAAGCCCTGAAAAATCAGAGGAAAGGCTGACTATGCCGGGAAACAGTTCAAACAGCAATTTGAGCTGTATATGAAAGCCACAGGAGCAAGTAAACGGGAGGATAGCAAAAGATTGCTTTGCTCTTAACAGTAGCAGGCACAGAAGCCCTTGATGTACACCAGGGGTAGGCAACCTATGGCCTTCGGCACGCGAGCTGATTTTCAGTGGCATTCACACTACCTGGGTCCTGGCCACTGGTCTGGAGGGCTCTGCATTTTAATTTAATTTTAAATGAAGCTTCTTAAACATTTTAAAAACCTTATTTACTTTACATACAACAATAGTTTAGTTATATATTATAGACTTATAGAAAGAGACCTTCTAAAAAAGTTAAAATGTATTACTGGTACGTGAAACCTTAAATTAGAGTGAATAAATGAAAGGTTGCCGACCCCTGATGTACACAATGCATTCTAGATGGGTAGTGCTGGTGGGGAGAGAGGGGAAGCCTTTGCAGGAATAATGAAAAATGTTTGAGGATCATTGTGTCCTTAGGAAGAGGGGAAACAAAAAGGTGTTACTCGTGATGTGTGTGTGTTCAGGATGAGAACACAGAATGAAGGGGAAACCATAAACGAAGGGATCACCGACTTAAAACTGAAAATTCAGTGAATGTGGAATATTGAAAGATGCTCTCATTAAAGTCAGATTGTCCTGTGGTGTAACAACAGCAACAAGAGCCTGAACAGTTACTAAGTGAGATGGATGACTAAGTGAGAAAGGGAAAAACACAGGTGCCAAGCAGCTAGCGAAATGCACAGAGCACATGACTTCCGCTAAACCAGCAAGGGAAAAGTTCACAGAAATTAAATTGCCAGAGGACAGAAACATGGAATGCCAAAAACAATGCCGGCAATGTGACAACCAGCATGAGTATAGGAAATTACCAGCATTTGGGCACATACATAGAAACTGTAATAAACCAAACCACTATGCAGAGAACAGCAGGAAAGTGTGCATTGGAGAGGAAGAGCTGTTCTAAAGCACAATAAGGGAGGAGGCTGAAAACTCAAAGAGGAGCTAATTTAAATGTGTACAAACAGAACTTGACACATACAAGACAGACACTGGGCACAAGTAAATGTAATAATAGTGACTGAAACAGGGAGATGTAAAGAGCTCCTAAAAGGAGAGGAGTCAAAACTTTCTAAGAAAGACAGTAATGGAGGAAGAAGAATTCCAGTGTCAAGACAGTGCACACTGACATCTAATATAAAAAGTGAAATGATAAAACAAGAGCGCCTGGGATGCTATACAGAGACTGGCAACAAGTCTTGGGCTTACCCACGTGAGGTGCTTGGTCTCATTAAGATGTATATCAGAGTCAGAAAGACAAACTTAGAGCCAGATATCAAAGTATTAATAGCATCATTTGAAGATGCTACAGGGTCTAGCAGGTGTGAAAATGTAAATTCAAGATAATGATTTGGGGCAGCACTTCCACTGAGTTCAGGAATAACTGAAGTGTATGAAAATTGTGAGAGCTAATAACCCTAAACTGAATAAGGCCAAATTCAATTGCAAATAGTGGAAATAATATACTTGGGAGAGACACTGACCTCCCAGGGAGTCTTGCTTGATTAATCAAATATTCAGGCAATACTCAACATGCTGAGGCCTGAAGATAAAAAGGGAATTCGAAAGCTGTTAGGCATGTGAATCACTTCAGTAAACTCATACTTAGCTCTACAGCTTGCACAACACACCTAAGATATCGCCTCCACTGTCCAAAAGAGCATGCGCTTGGATACCAAAACAAGAAAGTACAATAGTTTAAAAGCATATTCTGACTTCAGCTCCAGTCCTGCAGTTTTTTGACTCACTAACAAATATCAAACTCTTCACAGATGCTTTGAAAGGAGGTCTAGGGGTGGTACTATTATAGTATCATGGAACTGATTGGTTGCCAGTCTCACACGCATGAAACTATGAAAGTCGCCGAGAAGATCTAGGCACAAATTGAAAAAGGAACACTAGGTCTGGCACACAGCTGTAAAAGTTTTCAAGACTTTTTTTAAATGGTCCTAGCTTCAAAGCAGAAACTGATCACAAACTACTGATTGCTATACACAAAGAGAATTGGCGAAGCCTCACCAATGATGCAGTGACTACTTTTGAAAATACAAAAATGTATGACATGATCCTGGAGTCCCAACCTGGGCCTGTTTAGTATTAGCAGAACACTCAATATACAGCCTGATGATCAAGAACAAGCAACAAACATACATGTGAACATGATAAAAGCATCACATACTGCATCTCCAGGCACATAGGATGACTTGGTGACAGAAACAGCTAAAGATGAATTGGTACAAGAGATAAGTAAAGGAAGGAAAAAACACCCCAACACTTCTCATTTCTATAGTAGGAATATGCAAGTGGGCTTTCAGTCATCTCAGGAGTGCTCTAAAGGGAACACAGCTTATGGCTCCCACAGTGAGAAGAAAGAAAATATTGGAATGAACATCGAGGGCCTCTAGGAATGACCAAATTCAAAAAGGAGAACTAGAGAAGTTGTATTATAGCCACAGATGAATAGTAATATTAAAGAAATGGCAAGCAGGTGTGGACCATATAAGTAGCACAGAGATTCCCAGCAGTGCTACCATGAAAATAACTCACAACTCTATGGTACAAAGTTGGAAATGACATGTTCAGCTCAGGAAGACCTGATCACCTACCTGGCAATAATGGACTACTTTCCCATAAGCAGTCATACTTAAAGATACCACAGCAGCAACAATTATCAGGCACATTAAATCTTCATTTGCATGTCATGGAATTCCAAGGACTGTAATAACTGATCCTGGAGTTCGCTAAAATGGACAACTTTCATCATGAGACATTTAGTCCCAGATATCCTCAAGTCAACAGATTAACTGCGTGTGGAGTACTTACCCTGAAGAACTTGCTTGAAAAACCAATGAATGCAAGAGAAGATCCGTACTTAGCACTTGTCAGATATACAGCTACAGCACTGCAGTGGAAAGTCACTTGCTGAACTTCTTTACAACAGACATACAAGTGCTCAGTTACGATATGGGTCAAAACACAAATGACGACTAAGGAGAATGAGGAAAAGATGGGGAAAGTACAATCAGACAAAATATAATAAAGAACCTCTTTCTCAGTTAAAAACCAGACTTGTTGGGGAATGGGAACTAGATTTGCCCCAAGTCATAAAAACTTTAATGTAAAACAACTAAAGGATTGACCATCAGAGATATTCCTCCCGACATCCATGCTTTATTGTCAGTTATAGTGAAGATCACTGAAAGTAGTAATTTGAAGACAATCAATCAATGTAATGCAGATTGTCCTGACTGTACTAACAAAAACTTTTGAACCTGTCCATAGCAATTTAAATAAGAACAGGAACACATACACAGTGTACAGCTGACCAACATTTTCTGAAGCATTAGCAAAATCTCATTAAAACAAAGTCTGTCATACTGTAATCTAGAACTGGAACATCAAATGATGTAATAAAACTCAGGAATGTTTCCCTGTTCCTGGAGGCCTGTTTATGAGCAAATTTCTCCCTGCAAAGGAGACTTTCAAAATTATTCCTGAAACTCAACCCACATTTGTGCAGTGTGAACTTTTTAAAAGGTAAAAAGCATGATTGGCAAACTAGCATTTTCTTCTAAATCTGTGAAAAGTGAAAATCTGTTACTTATTTGATTAGCTACTGCTCAATGAACTGGGCCCAATTTTAAAAGAAACACATTTCTAAAAATGGCAGAGCAAGTTGGTTTGCTATAAAATATGGAAACACTACGGAAACAGTGGGATAACTGCACACAACATACTTCCAATTCATTACTGAGGCATGGCTACACCAACTTGAGCTTTACACCATCTACTGACATCAGTAAAGTTACGTTTTCAATTTATGTAAAGGTGTTTGTATGTTCAAAATATAAGGGAAAACATTAATGGTATTTCAGAAGAGAACACTGGGAATTTCAGGAAGCCCATACAGATGTGCACTGAAAATATAATCATGAAAAATTGGTAGGGAGTATGGTCCAATGCTCAGAACTGGGCACTGGGGGACAGGACTCTCATTCTATTTCTGGCCCATCTATTCAAATGCTGTGTGACTTTCAGCAACTCAGTTAACCTCTCTATGCCTCAGTTTATTTATGAAGATGGGGATACTACTATTAACTTACTTTAGAGATGTTGTCATCATTATTTCCAGTAATACCTGTGGTGTGCTTGGTGCTTTTCAGATCACAAGACAAAAAAAATCACTGCCTTTAGGAGCTAACACTAAAGACAGAGACAGAGGGTAGTGGGACAGGCATGTGTCCTGTTTCAAGTTTATCAAAAAGGTAGCAGCAAGCTACTTTCAACAACAATCTTTGTCAACAGCCTAAAAATTTCACAGATGGCAGTACTGGTTTCACTGTTGGATCTATCTTCTGTCCAAGACTTTCAGATCTAACAGTATTAATAGAGTCAAAGGGGTCAAAAAGATTCTACCTCTAGTAAGTTACAGCAATTTATGACCCCTACTGCTTCTTAGGGGACCCAATGAGACAAAGATGCTCCTAGGAACACAAGTTCTGGTGTCTCATACTCAAGGGCATAGAGGTGATGGAGAGCCTTTTCCAAATCCATGGTGGGACTCACCTCGAGTATTTTCCACACCTACAGCATTCCTTTTAGTTGGACTTTATTTACTCAGCGAGGTGCAGAAGGAAGCTGCATTGACTCCGATTTTGACAGTTTCCCTGGTGGCATTACTAGCACAGGCCTTGAGGCCAAGAGCTGATATCTAAAGGAACTGTACAGCAAATGAAGATTTCACTGGCGTCTGTCCCCATACTGGAGATTGTTTTAAAGGGAAAAAAAGATTTTTTTCCTCCCTCTAGTCATTTGGTGCCTCTTATGATCTGCTGAAGCCCAGACCATTCTCCTATTGTTAATTTGCCGGAGATTAATTTCCCAAATATTCTATGCGACACCTCAAAAGTGAGCTTTCACACTAAATCTCAAATATCAAATGAAGTTTGTTAAAAAGAAGTTTCTAGGACTGATTTTCAGACAAGTGGCAAAAGAGCATTAGATAAAATTTCATAACATGACTAACACCTATTGGTTTTAATCCAGTATCTCAAAAATGGGTGGCTAGAACCAGGGGCGGCTCTAGGAAGGTCCACCGGAGCCGTGGGATCAGCGGACCCTCCGCAGGCATGCCTGTGGGAGGTCCACCGGAGCCGCCTGCCGCCCTCCCGCGGCACGCCGCCCCAAGCATGCACTTGGCGCGCTGGGGTCTGGAGCCAGCCCTGGCTAGAACCCTCAAAGTTGAGCAAAGTGTCTGCAAACACACACATTTGACATAATTTTTAAAAGGATCTGGGAGAGACTGGGGAAAGGGCAAAATCAATTTTCTAATGGAAAGCATCTCAACCTTAACTATAACAGGCTACTACATTTTAATAATGAGAAGTTGAAGGATGCAGTATGTTAACAGATTCTACATTTAGAACTCTGGGTTCTATAGCCGATGAGGGAAATGAAGCTATAACACAACAGTAAATCTCTTCTCAAAGAGAGTAAGGAATAATAAGATGAAGTGGTAGAGACATCTCAATCTTACACCATAAGACAGGCTCCTTGCTGCTGATGCAGGACAACTACACAGCAAAAACAAAAAATGTAAGAAAGTGCAAAAGGAATTTGATCATTAAACTCCTGAAATAATCCACACTGTATCCCTATCAATATTGTGATATTTGAATAAAAGTTTGTCTTTCCTGGAAAGTTTAGAGAGCAGTAACCTAAAGTATAGTCCAATGAAGGATTCTTTCCTCTCCATTGCTGAGTTTGCATTATTGCTGAGTTAATGACATACAGAATTACAAAGATGAATGGAAGTTATTGACCTGCGCTCATCAGTTTGCTGAGAATGCAATTAATGTCCCAAGAACTCATACTACACTTGAATGGTTCACTACAGCTCAAAACCTGAGTGAAGTATCTGAATTAAATTTAGGTAGTGGCATGATTGTCAGTTTGAACAGTTCAAGCTTATCAGAGCATTTACATGTAAAAGCTTGGGTAAGCTTGAATCAGCAATTTTTGCCATGCATTACAATTTAAGAAAACACTTAGATTGCTTTGAAATAATCCCAGTTGGTTAAAGCCTAAAAAACAATGTCATACACAGCACTAAAACAAAACAACAGCTATTGTCTTCCTATTACATGTTTGTTATAAACCTGTGATATGAATGATCTTAGGAAACATCCAATGGAGGATCGAACAATTTCATCATGCACAGAAAAGAACAATGCTGATGAATTTATCAGCAATTTTTAATCAATGTTTTTTCATGGGATATGTCAGCAGATACATTTTGCTAGACCTGCATCTCTCCCTATTATCCAGTTGATTTGATTTTAGGTTTCAAAATAAAAGCCATACAGCGTGTGATAATAATGGGCAGTTTCATGTGACTGACTAGAGAACAATGTTTGTGTATTGTGGGCCACATACTGAGGTGCTTACTCAGTTTTTACTTAGACCCAGATCCTTTAAAATATTTAGGTGCCTAATGCTCCTTGAAATCAATGGAAGTTAGGTGCCTAAGTACTTCTTCAGGAAGAAAGAGAAAGGTCACATAGATGTAAGTGAAATCAAAGCATTGGTTGTAATCAAAGGTTGTAGTAGATATAGACCTAGCTGCAATATACATATATGAAATCATAGGTCAAAGACTGGATGGACTATTGCAGAACATCCAGAAGCTATATCTGTGACAAACCATATAATATGCCTGCCTGCTAGATAAGGCAAACTGACATGATCACATCACACCAGTACACTCCGCTCTGTGCTGGTGACCAGTTAAACACCACATGCGTTACATTGTTTGATATCAACTGGACCTTATCTAAACTAGGGAAAAAAATAAAAAGGTTTTGCTGAGGTTTCTGGTTTTGTTTTAAAAAAAAACTAGCTAATGTGTTTTAATTAAGAACTATTTAAATGTGTTCCCATCTAGTGTAGACAAGCTTTAATATTTTTATAGACATATTCTCTGGTCATGGTCAACCCTAAGAGAGGTATGTTTTGAAGCAGTCCCCTATGGTAGACTATGACCAGCTAGCACATTTTAAAGATGCGAAAATCTGTCTACACTAGATGCTAACACCTACCAGTATTTCCCTTCCATTTCCTTAGCCCTTGTCTCCTCCGTTGTCAACTACCATCTCTTTTTTTCGCCCCTTTCTTGCTTATCTCTGGTTTCATTCCGCCCTTCCTTTCCCCTTTCCTCCTTGGATTACATCCCAAAGCATACTGTTGCTGGTACCTTTCAAGGTACACCTTCTCATTGCTGTTTGAGCACTTAAAAAAAAATCTTACCTTCTGATTAGTGCTGGTCAAAAATAGGCTTTATGTCCACTATTTTAAAGTACAAGCTTGCTGGTGACTCTTATCCATGCAAAAACAACTGCTTTTGAGAAGCATGAGCATCCATTCAATCTTTTTTTCTACATTTGTAAAGTGCCAGATCCTGTGAGGTGCCCTGAGCTCTCACCGGAATCAACTGAAGCTGAGGATATACAGAGCACCTCCTGCCTCTAATCCATGGATTTATTTATTTAAAGTGGGTCTTTTCTGCAGGAAAGCAAACAATAAAAACAAAATCCCTGATTACCTGGGATTCTTGCTATCCATTCACAAACACAGCTATGGTATTTGGAAACCTGCCCATCTCTGCCTTACTGGAAGTCACTTCAGGAGGAAAAAACAAATAATAGAATCATAGAATATCAGGGTTGGAAGGGACCCCAGGAGGTCATGTAGTCCAACCCCCTGCTCAAAGCAGGACCAATCCCCAACTAAATTCTACTTTCAACCCACTTGTGTAACTTTTCAATGTGATGTTTCATCCAACACAAAGGCACTGAAAATATACTTGAAAGTCATATCAGTCTGCTGTAAAAGAATTCTTAGGTCCATTATAAAAATCATGGATTCCATCCTCCATCTTTTACTTACACATTAACTCCAATATGCGTGGATTAGAAACAACAATGATTTGGAATGGTGTCAATGGAATTGATACCATGGTGGCTTTCTTGGTATGTATTGTACCTGCAGAACAATCCTATCTAAAGATGAAGCAAGTCATATAAATCCAGCAATAAAACTCCAAAGCTACTTGCCTTGAAATCTACTTCACAAAAACTGTACTGTAGCTGTTCATGTCAACTTGTAAAATTAAGGTTTAATGCTTACATTAGAGTTTAAGGACCCAATACTGAACATGTCAGTCCGTGGATGGGTTGCTGTGCCTGCAGAGATTCATTTAAGCCAATGGGGTTCTACGTGGATTCAGCAGTCCTCCTGTACACTGACAACCTAAATCAGGATTTAAATACATATAACTATCATATAGCTTAGTTTTGATCAATCAAATCATATTTAGAAACTCTTAAGACCTGTGGACTCTTTTCAAGGGGAAAGGTTTGTTTTATTTGGGGGGGGGGGGAGAAGGAGGTGGTGGGGTTGAATGTAAACATCCTTTACATTTCTCTTAGTTCTATTCCCCATTTTGAGAATCTCAGCTTTCTGCAATACCAAAGAACCAGTATCCACAAGGTTGTATGGCCTGGAAGACCAAATATAATTTTGATCACTGGGGTCTTAAGAAAGGAAAGCTATAGGGCAAGATCTAATTACAGTGACAATAAACTCTAAAGTTACAAGATGTATGATAAGCAGAATAAATTGAAGGTTCAAAACATCCAGACTGTATATTGGATGAGACTGGGGAGTGGAGAAATTTGGGGGATTTAGGAGATATTCAGATGTTCTGCAACATTAGAATAGAGATTTTCTTTAGCATCAACTTTTACTGGCCATTCTGAGACAAATTCTGCCCTTGTGAATTATATTATATGGAGCCGAGGGAGGCCAAAGAGCAGAGGTGGTCTGGGACAAGGAAAGGCTGGAAAAGAGGGAGCAAAAAGGATCAGGTTTTGTGAGGGACAGAATTAGAAAGGCCTGCAATCACTAGAGGATGTTCTCCTCAGAGCCCAGAATCAGGAGCGGCTCTAGCAATTTCGCCGCCCCAAGCACGGCGGCACGCCACAAGGGGTGCTCTGGCGGTCGCTGGTCCCACGGCTCCGGTGGACCTCCTGCAGACGTGCCTGTGGAGGGTCCACTGGTCCCGCGGCTCCAGTGGAGCATCCACAGGCACGCCTGTGGGAGGTCCACCGGAGCCGCCTGCCGCCCTCCCGGCGACCGGTGGAGCGCCCCCTGCGGCGTGCCACCCCAAGCACGCACTTGGTGTGCTGGGGCCTGGAGCCGGCCCTTCCCAGAATAGAACTCAGGATTCCAGAGTCTCAGCAATCTTCTGTTGTCAGCAAAAAAGCTTGAAACCCACTGACAAAATATGTGCCTCATCTCTCTCTAGTGGCTGGCCAACGTGGAAGACGAGAAACTAAAACTGCTATCAGTTGTCCCTTAGCCCAAATGACAGATGTATGTGGTGAAAATAAAGCTTCCAACACTGGTTGTGAATAAGGTGGCAGTTAGTAGGGTTCCACATGATGGACATCCTGTTATTTTCAGGTGGCTTTGAAAAAAAAATAAAACTAGCAAACTACATAAAATTACATTTTAAGATGTTAAGACTGCAAAGTATTCAAAAGTTAGGAAACATCAGAATTAAGGCTGCCCGTTCAACCTTAATTCAGCCCCTTGTGAGTATAGCCTATGATACAGTCTTTAACTATGTGATCATATACTATTTTTTTCCACAGAATCCCTGTCTCATTCAGTTTACTCTAAATGTTACATAGTCACATGTAGTAGATACAACCTATTAAACCCATACAGCACTGGACCAGCTCCTGAACCACTCCTGAAACAACTGGCATATCTCTAAAGAGGGGGGAGGGATAGCTCCATGGTTTGAGCATTGGCCTGCTAAACCCAGAGTTATGAGTTCAATCCTTGAGGGGGCCATTTAGGGATCTGGCACAAAATCAGTACTTGGTCCTGCTAGTGAAGGCAGGGGACTGGACTCAATAACCTTTCAGGGTTCCTTCCAGTTTTATGAGATAGGTATATCTCCATATATTATTATAAATGGAAATGAATGGCAACTTTTGAACAAACAATAACTCATACACCCAAAAGCTTCTGAGTTAAAAAAGTTACTGATGCATGCCTGAAATGCATATACAGTAAAAGAAATGAGGTCATTCTTGGGAGAAAAGAAAAATCTGCATTAATCAGAAGTAATGTACCTCAAGATCATCTTCTTTACTCCATAAAACATGAATGAATAGATGTGTCTCCTTTGTGACCCAAGGAGAAAGGCAAACTGGATTATACTAACCCAGTGACATAGGTATAGGTCTTTATAGAGACTGTATCTAATGAGCCTGTGCCTGGCCTTAGCAGATTGTGCAATGGAGGATTAAGTTCCTATGCTCAAGAAACACAGGATCTACTTGCTCTTACTGCCCTCAGGACATAAGAGAATCTAAGGAGGCAGGACTATGTTCCCACACCCATTATATATGTATTCAATAGCACAGCACATCTCGTGTTCACCAGAAGGGATTGCACCTTCAGACTATCCCTTGGAATACCATTGTGCCATACCATCCTCTACCTCAAGGAGGGTTGTGTACAAAATATACAATCTGACCTCTCTATCTCATGGCATTATATATTGTTTAAAAGACTGAATATTAAAGAGCATTAACCTCAGTAACAGAAAATTTTATTGGCTCCAATCAAATTAAGCAAGATTGCTTTGAAGGCATGTGGAGCATATGAAAGCAAGCATAACTCATTCAAAGTCACCATTACTTTCCTGGTTTAACAAGTACCTTGAAAAATAAGTGGTATCATCTTACCAAATAGTTACACTCCCTGGAGCAGTGAGGAACTGCCAAAACAGATGGGTACTACTCAGTTTAGAGTCTTCAGAATGAATTATATAGAACAGTTATAGAGAACAATGTTGATAAATACACTTGCACACAGGGAGTAGCGAGTGGTATTCAATAAAGATGGCAGGCATGTCTAAAAGATTTAAAAGAGTACGAAGGAAAAGCAGCACAGATTATTTTGACACTAATAACATTTAATGAGTCATAAAATTCAGCCTGAAAAATTATTTGTTCGGATCTGATTCACAAATGCATGCTATGTACAATGTGTCACAGTGTCATTCATGGTTATGCATTTACAGTGCTGAAAGAAAACAAGCCTGATTTTCTGAGACATTATTACTCCTTTCTAGTAGCTGATAAAAAACCCTTATTTATGAAACAAGGGGAGGGATAGCTCAGTGGTTTGAGCATTGGCCTGCTAAACCCAGCGTTGTGAGCTCAATCCTTGAGGGGGCCACTTAGGGATCTGGGGCAAAAATTGGTCCTGCTAGTGAAGGCAGGGGGCTGGACTCAATGACCTTTCAAGGTCCATTCCAGGAGATTGGTATATCTCCAATTATAAGAAAATATAAGAAGTGACTTAAATTACACATATCTTAAAACTCTTGCAGGCCAACCAATACCTTCCTCGTTAAGAATTAGAGCTGGTCAGAAATTTTCTGACAAAATGTTTTTCCATTGGAAAATGCTGATGCAAAAGAATCAAAATGTTCTGTGGGAACATGTTGATTTCATGGATAGCTTCCTGGTTTCCTACCAGCTCACCCACTCAGAGCATCACAAGCCCACCTAGCTGACTGACAGGGAGCTGGGAGCCTGGAAAGCCTTGGGAGCCTGAACTCCCAAGCTCCTGGATCCTCAATACCCCAGACTGAGGCTACTGGCTCCCTGGCACCCCACCAGAACCAGGGTTCCCCTTTCCTCAGCATCCCAGAAGCCCTGAGAAACCAGGCAATAAGCAGCTCAAGGAACCTCAAAAATGTCGCAAAAAGATCTGAGCGAAATGCTGTTTAGAGTTTTTCTAAACAAACTTCTGGAATTCCCAGTTCACTGGAAAACTCCATTTGGTATTCCATTTCTGATTTTTTTTATTTTATTTTTTTTTTATTTCAGAATTTCCTGTGTAAACAAGTCTACTCACCACTAGGTGCCCCATTGTGGCCAGGCTTGGCATCGCAGATCTCTCACAGATAGTTGATCCAGCACAGTGGCAATTTCTTTGCCTGGTAATTCAGTCTTTCAAGCTGGGTCACCATCTTTAGTCCATCTCTTCTGGGATCCAGCTGTCCCAAACTAAAAGTACAAAACAAGTCCTTTCACCCTCTTTGGGGCTTGTCTTCAGCTGAGCCTGCAGCCACCTTGCTGGGCATGGTAACCCTTTCTATGGGCATGTAATCCCTCCTTCCTTGGAGTTAATAGGGGAACTCAGTCCCACCTTTGACTCCAGGCTCCAGACTAGGCCCCTGTACTGAACAGCTACATCTGCTCCTTTACCTTTGCTGTGGTTTTCCCTTGCCCACTTTCTATCTTGTCTCAAGTTTCCCCTCTGAGCCCCCAAGTCACTTCCTTGGCTAGTCAAGGTCTCTCCCGGGACCTCCCTACATGGTAAGATTTTCCACTCACCCCTCCACACACAGGGTCTCTCCTTACCTGCAAAACTTCCCTTACTGTTCTGAGCTTCCTGCCTATTTCTCACACTGGCTCTTTACCCAGCTGCACTTTATCACCTCTTAAGCCTGGGCTCTTTCTGGGGAATTTCCTATTCCCTCTCAGGTGGGCCTCATTCAATCAGATTGGCTTAGCCCCAGGCTCTCCAGCCCCTGGGGTAAGCCACCCTGTTACACTGTGGAACAGAAATCCAGTTTTTAGTCAACTCTATTAAAGACAAAATATACAAAGGGGCCTTTGTCACAGAGTCCCCGGGTGATGCTCTGGAATTGCTCCCCACAAAGCTCATCAGGACTTTGGGGAGCCTCCTCTCCCTTGGAGTAGACTGTCTTCAGGGCAGGAAGCTTACACGGCTTCACCTCCTGGGTCTCTCCTTTGAGAATTCAGCATATGCCCCTCCATGCGCTTCCTACAGCGAGTCCACCCAGGTGGGGTCCTGGGGAAGTCAGAGGGTCCTGCACCCCCACTTCGCAGTCAGACGTGACTCTTAGCCAGCAAGTAAAACAGGTTTATTTAGATGACAGGAACACAGTCCAAATAATGTTTTGCTGGTACAGAGAACAGACCCCCTTTAGTTAGGTACATCTGGGCCCCCCAAGAAGGCCACAGCCCTGTTGGGAAGCCCAAGCCCTGTCGGGGCACCTCTCCCCATTTTCCAGCCAGCTCCAAAACTGAAAAAACCCTCCAGCCTCTCATTCAGCCTCCCCTCAGCTCCTCCTCCAGGCTTTGTCCAGTTTCCTGGGCAGAGATGTCACCTGGCCTCCAACCCCCATCCTGGTTCCCAGATTACATGCTCAGTTATGCTCCCTTCCCCCAAGGCAGGCCGTCCCAGCACAATTCCCCTGCAACCTTCCTAGGTCAATACTCCCCACTCAGCATTCACATAACACATCAAGATTATTCCCACTTCGTCACAGCCTTAATTTGGCTTCCATTTGTACAGGTAGTTTGTAGCATGCACAAAAGACCTTCACAGGCACTTTTCAAGCATTAACATCCACATGGCAGTTGATAGAGTCTAACAACTACCAAATAGAGGCTACTTTATGACAGTTGAACACTCCTTACTCCAGCAAAATCCATGATGTAGCCCAAGGGAATTTTGTCTGAGTAAAGAGTGTGGACTAGTGTCCTCAAATGCAACAAAATCTCCAGTAAAGAGCATGGAAACCATAACACTCTGCACTCATTCAGAAATATAGATTTCAAAATTAAGGAGGTGCTGAACCAAGTTGGGAGGAAATTGGGGTGAAATGTCCCTGGGCAAAGATATTATTTTGCTTCTGCATTTCTACAGAACAGTGTGAGAGGCGGGGGGTGGGGGGGGGAGGGTAGAGGGGGTGTCATGGTCTTGTGAATGCAATTGAAACAAGTTCCATGGCTAAAAAACAGGACTTTACAGGCTGAGATTAAAGTCTTAGGTAAGTTGGTGTCTATGGAAAGCACTGCAGCAAGGCAGGCTCTGCTCCTGCCTCTCTGCACCACAGACTCAGACTGTACTGGTAGCATATGGCCCATGCTGTGTATTTGAGTTCCATCCTTCAACATGCTTACAGACCTGTGAAACAGTCCATTTACAATATCCCCTGTGTTTTAGGCCATCTCCTCAGAATATGAGAGGAGCAAAAGTCTCCCTTCTCTGAGGCCTCTGAAAGGTTGCACTTAGCTAGCTTTGTTCCTCTCCCCCTAGCGCTTTGTTCCTGTGCCTCTTTAGTCCATCAGCCTAGTGGGATAATGTGCTCTTTATCTCACCCAGCTCACGAGCCTGATTATCTAATTACCTCAATCACCTTTCTCTGGTGGGAACTAACTGGTGTCCCAGGCTCACCTCCCCTAAGGAGGTGTTATTCTCCCCAATAGGTCCAGTGTATTAGTAACTCAGGTGAAATGCAGATGCTAATTCACATTACCCCTGAACTGTTTCACTTTTCTGTTGCTGAAATAGGGTTGTGCTGATTTACACTCACATGATATGCAAAGATTTGCATACCTTCTTCAAAGATGTCCATGCTGATAGTCACTACAAAAACTAAAAACTAATCTCCCTGTGCTAATCTCCCCCTACTGTTACTCACACCTTCTTGTCAACCATTTGAAATGGGCCACCCTGAATACCACTACAAAAATGATTTTCCTCTTGTTGATAATAGCCCACTTTAATTGAATTGTCTCATTAGAACTGACCCCCCACTTGGTAAGGCAACTCCCATCTTTTCATGTACTGTGTATATATATCTTCCTACGGTATTTTCCACTCCATGCATCTGATGAATTGGGTTTTAGCCCACGAAAGCTTATGCCCAAATAAATTTGTTAGTCTCTAAGGTGCCACAAGTACTCCTCATTGTTCATGCCGATAGTATTAGTTTAGTTCTAAAATAATGCTTACTTGTTAAAAATGCAAGGCACGTGTACAAAATCAGCATGCACAAAGTTTATTGGACACCTGGAAAGCATATCATCTTGGAGCTGTTATTTCTTGCAGCCCAATTAATAAGTGTTAATATCTGTCCTCATTCTTCATCTGAAAGGTTTAAACTGCAAATCGTGTTTACCATTTCACTTTTATATCGTTGGTATTGCAAGGTGCGGTCCCTGCAGGCAGAGCACAGGAAGGAGGTGAAGGATTTGACAGTCATTTTTGCTCAGACTTATATCTCTGAAAGAAAGCAATTTCCCTCTTTACTCAAATCATCCAGCATCTGATGTACAGTAGCTTTGAAAGAAGTGTCATGATTTATATTTTAAGTACTAAGGTAAACCCATCAGCGAATCAGCTGAGAAGTAAGATCCTCCCAGGATTCAGTGTGGACAGAAAAAAATTGTGGGATCAGGGTCATAATTATTGTATTTGCTAAGCAATTATTAACTATTGCTTGGTGACACTAAATCCACATGTTGTTTAAACCACACAGTATAACACAAAGACATTCTAAACCCTCAAAATGGAAATGTTTTGACAATCTAACAAACTCCTAGGTTACCTATTCCAGCATTTTAAGGTAATTTTTTCAGTTCAATGGCCCCAAGTATCAACTATGGTAATATTAAGAAAGCATGTATTCTCTACATTTATTCTCCTCCAAGTTCTGTTTCCCAAGACCTTAAAAAAAATCTTTTATTTTACTTATTTCCACTCAGTAGCAGGCAAGAAAAAAATGTTTCCAGTTTCTTGATTGCCTCTAATTTTCAGACAAGCCCATGGGCTGACCTGCTAACTTACCCTCTATAGCGCTGTCTTGATTTGCTTCACTTAGTGGAAAATTGATTTTTAAAAATGTAGTCAGAGAATGAGGCTGCAGCACAGTTGATGCAGGTCTTCCAGTTTCTGTCTGATTTTAATGTGGCTCTGCCAGAGTGCAGAGGTCGGCTTACCCAATTGTATTACTGGGTCTAAGTTTGAACATGGCTTTCAGATAATATATTTAGAAGCACTGCAACATTGGTGGAATTTTTTAATAAAAAATCCTGGACAATGGACCTCATGGGTAGAGCTGTGCAAATAACTGATATTTTCAGTTAAAAATAAAACTGTTTCTGATCGCCCCAACATCATATTTTTTTCAGAATTTTCAGCAAATTGAAAAGTCACAAAAGAATTTCATTTTAGGTCAGACAAAAGGTTCCATTTAACCCCAAACTAAATATCTTATTTTAAATTCAGGTATTTTTAACCTTTTTAAAAAAAATAATGGCAAAGGGTCAGCGTCACAAGGGGACTTAGGCACCACTGACATTCACAACATAGAAAAATATGTTATACCCAATAGCCCAGCTGAGAGGTTCAAGACCCTAGTTTGAATCCCCCTTTGGAACAAGGAATTTAAACCTGTCTTCTCCTTGCTAGGTAAGTGCCGTAACCACTGAGCTAGAGAGTATTCTGAAGGAGATGTCTCTCATTCTCTCCTGTTACACAGTTTTACTTGGTAAAAATAATTCAATATTCACTGGAATAGGGATGGGATCCAAGGAATTCTCTCCTCACCTGGGTCCTAACCACCAGGCTACAGAGTCAATCTCAGTGACAACATTGATGCCAGTTGTACTTACCACCCCTTGTGAATCAATCCCTAAAATCAAAATGGTTCATTTCAGAAATGTTGAAACAAACAAACAAACAAACAAACAATTTTGACATTTTTTCCCCTTTTTTTTCCTCCAACCAAAACAATTAGTCACAATTGACATGAAGTTGCTCAATGTTTTGGTCAGTCCAAATCTGCATATTTTCTTTTAGAAAATTTCAGATATATCCAAAAATTCACCAAGTTCTGCCCAGGGGTTCTATTGTTGGTTCTATCTCTGACCTTATGTGTGACTGTGGGCAAGTCACTCCCTGCTCCCTGTCTCAGTTTCCCTTTCTGTCCAAAGGGGATAAAATGCCTCCTTTGCAAAGTGCAATGAGATCTACAGATGGAAAGCATGATATGAGCACTAGATATTAATAATTACATTTAAAATTCAAACAATTAAGAATCTTTCAATTACACAGCAATATCTTGCAACAAATGACAAAAACTAGCAATAGGTCTAAAATTGTTCTCTATCACCCATACTGAGGTTCACCTTCTTCCAGGCCTCTTTAACATCTTGTTTTTCTTATGGTAATCCCTCTCTTACTGATCTCCATTCAGGCCTCCAATATGGACAATGTCCCATATATTAATCTTATTTATATTTTAGCAAGGGGCATTTTTGGGGTGCTATCTTTTCGGGCTAGAATTTCCTATATTGATGTTGCTTTATCTGGACATTATAAACTGGTGTAATGGAATATTAAGTACAGATAATATGTTGTGAGGGGAGAATCTATAAATTATGTGGTCTCAGGAATCATACTGGGTGCAGGAGACCAAGCCAGCAAATTATGGTGCAGGATAGAGGCTTGTATGTGGTTTTTGTCATTCTCCAGCTTCTGTCAGGAAAATTGTATTGAGCCCTAATCGTGCATACAATTATTGTGAAAGATGGGACCTGATCCAAAGCCCATGGAACTCAATAGTAGTCCCAGAGATTGACAGAAGCTAACAAATGAAGAAAACAATAGACTGTATTTGTTTATAGACACAATACATGGTTTGACACAAATGGGATGATTCTAGATAGTGAGCAATCTATTTATATATATTATGCATATTTTGCTGTGATGTAACAGATAGAGTGCAGCTATTTGTTATTTTAAATAAACTATGCTGCACTGGAAAATAATGTCTCAGAAAAATTAGAAAATATGAATAATTTTTACTTCAGGCTCTTTGCTAAATTTCCTGTAATTAATTAAAAAAAAAGATAGAGTTTTTTAATCTTTTTCATCTAATCCAAATTCATTGTGTTTCAAAAGAGCATACAGTGTAAATGTAGTTCATATCAGAACATAACTCTCAGCAAAATACAAACCTATCTTCAAGCAACACAATGAAACAAACATGAAAAATGGATACACTATAGGTCACCTCCCTAGTGACAGACCATATCCTAAAGTACTATGTCAAATGACCATCCATAGTGTTTAAATCCTTATAACAGAAAGAATGCAATGCAAAAGGGACAGTTAGATGACTGTATCTTAGAGCAAAGGAATGATACCACATTATATTTTATGATGAGAATAACATTCTTTCCATTGATTCTTTCCATTCATTCCTCTTCTTCCTTTTATATTTCTGATCAACCAAAGAATGTATTTTATAAGTGACAAAACCTAGGTTATGTTATTTTTTTGTAAACCTATGTCTGCGCGTGGATTGTTCCATTAATTCCTATCTAAAATGTACTTTCTGTAATTATGCAAATATAATGCAAATATAAAATTTATAATGCAAATATAGGAATAAGATTTTACCACGGTAAACAAACTTATTGAAAGCCATCAAAAAATACCCCCAAAGGTATCTATTTAATAAAATGGCAAGTTACATTTGTTTCACCAGCTAATATCCACAAAGGTGTATATGCTGTAGAGCCCCCGGATCGGCATACATTTTCACGCAAGTAATCCTGCAGTTGCTATATAAAGAAAATAAAAATGAGGGTTGACTTTACATTTAGACCCTGATCCTGCAAGGACATATGTAGAATATATGCCCAACAATCCTCAACATAGAATGCTTTTAGAATCTACAGATAAAAAATGCTATACGAGTTAGGTATTATTATTATTCCATTTACAATTGAAAGAATTAAGAACATTTCCTTTACTTTGCAGAATCTTGCAACAAATGACAAAAACAGAGGGCAAAACTGTAATTACCACTAGTTTACAGTGGCCTCCTAGAAACCACTGTAGCAGCTAAGAGTAGCTGGACTGCAACAGTGATCTGACCGCACTCTGGCCTCTGGCTACATCCCCATTATACCCCCACATGCTAGGGCTGCAAGGGGGGGCAGTATTCTGTCCCATAGGATGGAAGAAGTTGGGCACAGAAGGTTGATATGGTGTGTAAATCTTTAGAGTACGCAAAGGAAAAGAAATACTAGGAAGAATATAACTCTACTAAAATATGACAGCAGTTTATACATTGTCTATGGCTACAGCAACAGACTAAAGATAAAGATAAGAGTACGTGTACTCACATAGGCAGTATAGCTAAGGATTTCTTCAGTAACCCAAGCCCTTTTCATGTTAAACTCATAGTAGTATGTTATACTGTTCAGTAGGCAAGTAGGCTAATAGACTAACTGTCATTATTCTCAATAATAATAATGACTATCAGGCCTGCTGTCATAATTGCTATAGTTAGAACTTCCTCTGAAAAAAGAATTTTCTCTTTGAATTGCTTCCCCTTTGCTAAATCCTATACTGAAGTAAACAACATGCCAATGTGATACTTTGTTCTCTGCAGATTCTCTAGTGCATTCATTCTAATTCATAATACATTTGGAATGATGTTTGCCAAAACAAAAACAGCTTTTTGTTGTCCCTGATGCCTTCTCATAGTAACGAGGAGCCCTCCAGTGCATACAAGAGTTAAAAAGAAAAATCTGAATTCTAAATACACTTTTAAAAAATATCCTATTGATTTATAAAATGTGTACATTGAGGTAAGATGCAGCCCAGGGAAGAAGAAACACCCTACAGATTTAGGTTGAAATTAAGGATGAAGTTTCTTGCAAAAGACAGTCAAATAAAAACTGTCAAGAAAGTTTCTGTCCCCTCAATACATTATGTACTGAGGTTCTGGCTCCAAGATCACTCCCAAAGCCCACAACAAATGATTCACAAAAGCTCATGTCTCTTGTACTCTCTCACAACAGAGTAATTCCTTGCATCTGAACCCCTATTGACTGGGCTCGGTGACAGACTTTTCACTGAGGGCAGACATTTTTAGTAGTTTCTCAGCTCAGCAGACACTTTTAGTAGCTCCCTACTGAACACTGCATGGGGACCATACACTTCAGCACATTATGCACTGATAGAAAAATTATTCTGTGGCAATGATCAGAGTGACAACTGTGCATCTTTAGGGGGTTGATAAGGATTGGTAATCTTTGCTATGTTTTTCTCTTATCCTACAAATGTGAGAGAGATACAGTAAGATATATAAGAATTCTGAAAGCACCTATAAACATATAAGGGCAAATCCTGCTATCTTTACTAAGTTAAAAATTTCCACTGAAATCATCATCATTTTTATTTATTTATATATTTTTTTACAGTAATACAGATTCCCTGATCTGAAGATCTAATTTTAGGTATGATAGGATGAGTGGCATTAACAAACAGTAAGGAGCAGATGGGTTGAGAAAGGACAAGGGGTTACAGCAATGAGATCATATGATTAGATCATTTTGATCAAAAGTAATTTAAAATAGAATAGTAATTCCTAGACTCACTTCTTATGGGTATCAAAGACAACATGAGTCTTAAAGGGGTGATTTGAATGAAGAGAGGTCAGTGACTTTGCAGGTCACAGGGAGGGAATTAATTGACAGCTTCCCTGAAGAACTGAGAAGTTCTGAATATGACCCATAGCATATAATTTGATGGGATCAAGGAATTTCAAGTATTTCACTGTGATGAGAATAAACTGCTGGAAATTATACAGGAATAATTTCTGATTCTATTCCTTGACAAAATAACACTATCACCTCGTAATAATGATTTGATTCTGGGCAGTAATAACTGTGCCTTTTAGATTGCATTTCATTAGTATATCATTTAGATCAGCTTGAAGTTGGTCAGTTCAATTAAATGAGAAATTGTCCCTAAAGTGAATTTGCATTCCAAAGTCTTCTTGTCAAAGGAAATCTTCTTATAGACAAGAGCCTATCACCTCATCAGTGACTGGCAGACATGACCTTCATTTCGCAGAAGCCATTGAGGCACTCATTTAGCTGAAAAAGTCTTTGGTATTTATTAGCACTTGACTATTTTTTTCCATCTGAGTTATTATAATCACTGAACAAGTGCTTTAGGTTAGTGGGAAAACAGCATCTTCCTCTGCATGCAGGTTAGGGTCTGAATTTCCCATAACATCCATCCTTGTGTGTTTGTATGTGTGTGTAAAAACTGCTAAAGTGTTCTACCTTATGAAGTTGTTCTTGGCACTGATCCCAGATTTTGAGTTAATATATTCAGTGTTTTCACTTGTTACACTCTCCTTTACTGTTTTCTTCTTTGGCAAGATTGCTATACGAATGACAGGGCTTGCAATTCCTGAACATGACTCAGTGCAATGCATGTTATCTCATTTCAGCTTTTTTGTTGCTGAACTTCTTTTCACTTTTGGTTGGTGGTCCTCTATATTTAGGGAAGAAGTTGGATCCAAGAGATGCTCTGTAAGCCAGTCAGTTGTAGTTTTAAAATGCTTAAAGCTAAAACACCATATTGATTTTCAAATTGTTGCATTCAAGACAAGGCACTGTTTGTGTAAAATAATTCCCGCTGTTAAAGGTTTCATAGATTTGGAATAATTTTTTTTCCCCCTTCTCCAAAACCTGCAGCACACTCTGCATTGCCTCCTGAAGGCTCAGAAATAGATATGGTATCATTCATAATATCACATAGGAACCCATAAACTGAAAGTATCATGGAGATTGCACTCAAGTAAACAAAGGAGGGTTTGTGATGTCTTATAACCCTAGATTTAGCTCTTCTATGCTCCTAGATGTGAGTGGCATAGAATGGCACATCAACATAGGAAAAATGAGAAGTAGGCCCTTAATTTAACATTTGTTTGTTAACGTGTTAAACGTGCCCTACTGTCTCAGGGCAAGTATACTCTGTCACCCCCTAGGGGGTGTTATGGCCCTGCGGCCAAATCCCATGGACCACTCCTCCTCTCAGGGCCTCATGGCCCAAGCCAATGGGACCACCCTTCAGTGCAAGGTGGTATAGCCTAATAGCCAGAGTCAATGGGACTGCCTGCTTCTGTGCAGGGCAGTGTGGCCGAATGGACTCCGTGGAGGGTAACAAGAGTAATATCTGGTCTCCAGGCTCGAAGTTACGTAGCTTAGTCCCTCTGTTGTACTGTCACTCTTGTGTATGTTGTGCCTGTTGTAGGTTCTCTTGGGCGTTTGGAGCCATTCGCACAGTTGCAATACATAGCAGGCCAACCCCATGACCCAGGTTTCTTGTTCCTCCCAGTCTCCCTTATGAAGTCGAGGCTACCCCTGGGCTCCCTCCCATAGAGAAGCTCAAAGGGGAAGAAACCCATGGATGCTTGGGGTACTTCCCATACTGTGAACAAAAGAGCTGGTAATAATATGTCCCTGTGCTGGGGGACATCCCCCACAAATTTTCTTAGCATTATCTTCAAGGTTCTGTTGAACATTTCCACCAGCCCATCCATCTGGGGGTGGTACACCGAGGTCTTCAGGGCCCGAATGTTCACTAGGCGACATAATTTGGACATTAACTGTGATGGCATGTTGGTGCCCTGGCCTGTCAGTATTTCCCATGGTATTCTGACTCTGGCAAAGATTTTCATGAGTTCTGTGGTGATGTTTTGTGCCATGGCTGTGGGTAAGGGGACAGCCTTGGGATACCAAGTAACCTACCACAAGGATGTAATGATATCCTGTCCTGCTTTTCTCTAAGGGTCCCATTAGGTCCAGGCTGATGCATTCAAAGGGCACTCAGACCATGGGGAGCAGGATTAGGGATGCCTTTGGTATCCCTTTGGCCCAGTTCATTGGCATTCAGGGCAGAAGGCACAGTAGTCCTTAACCTTGCAGTGTATAACTGGCGAAAATAAACTTTGTGCCGCCTGCTGGAAGGTCTTCTCCCTTCCCAGGTGCCCTGCCCAGAGCACTGAATGGTCTAAGTGCAAGAGGCCCCCCACTAGGTGCAAGAGGCCCCCCACTCCAAAGGACTAGCAACTGCCTGAAGTCTTCCTGGATCTGTGGGTCTTTACCTACTCAGTAGAGGCCGTCACTCTGGGTCTTGAATTGGGTTCCCTGCAACAGCTGAGGGGCCTCATCTCTCTTCTGGTCTGGGGTCATTGCCTACTCTGAGGCCTGACTTAGGGTCAGGTCCTCTGTCTTTTCCTGGAGGAAATCTCCATCACGTTCCAGCTTTACCTGAGTGTCCCCCACAGGTGTCCCTGCAGTGGGCTGTGCATAGTCCAGTGCATCTGGCAGGCTACAGGACTCTTCCGCAGGACTGGGATTCACTGGTGGCCTATCAACCCCCTCTTCACTGGCCCTCCCTTCCACTCACCTTGGAGTTGGCTGCTGCTTTCTTGTAAGATTTTGTGAAACCATGGCCATTTACTCCCTAGGATCATGGGATATGCCAACTTGCGGGCCAGCCCAACCTGACAGATCTCTTAGTGTCGGGCAGTCTTCAGCTATACCCAGGTGGTCCCCATGGATGCACTGTAGGTGGATCTCTGCGCCTGCCGACTCTGGGGTTTCAATCAGACTAGCTTGGAACAGAATCTGGCTACACCCTGAGTCAACCAGGGCCATCACTGAGGTTCCGTTCATCCATATGGGGACCCAGAATATCTCCGGACCCCTCTACCTGGCCCCGGGACCCACCACCCACACCCGACTATGAACAGGCATTCCTGTCAGAAGTGTCCCTCTAGCCCACACTCATAACAGTGGTCCAGGGCACCTCCAGCTGGCGGGTCCATTTTCACTGATGTGGATCCTTCCAGTCAGTGTTCTTCCCTCTGGGTCAGAACCCACCCGGCCGGTCTTCCATGATCGGCAAGCTATATGGGGGGGGGTGTGTCTCAGCTTGGTGGGGTCCCCGTTCAGTATTGGCTGTCTGGGCCTTCTGGCTTATTGGGTCACTGCTCCAACCCTTTGGCAGCCAAGTAATCCTCCATCAGCATGATTTCCTCCACAAAAGTCGCCGGCTGGTGTTGCTGCACCCATTCGTTCCCTGCACCGGGAGGAAATGGGTAAACTGTTTTAGGGCCACCAGCTCAGCTACTTAGACTCCAGTCGATGTCTCCAGTTCCAGCCATCACCAACAATAGTGCCGGAGACAATGGGCTACCACCCTCGGTCTGGCCCCAGGTGGGTATTGTTCCTGGTGGAAGCGTTGATGGTATCTCCCTCGGCTAATGCCAATCTGGTCTGAGACGGCTGCCCTCATTTTCCCATAGTCCAATGCCTCCCAGGGGTCTAGGTTCTGGTAGGCAGACTGGGCAGGCCCTATCAGATATAGAACCAGGAAGGTAGACTGGTGCTCTAATGGCCACCGAGTGGTGGTGGCAACTCGCTCGAATGTCAGAAGGAATGCTTTGGGGTCATTGCTGGGCCGCATCTTCGTGAGCCACATGGGGAAGCCAGCCAAGATGTTCTCGGCATCTGACCCCACTGGGGTGCAGGATGGTGCTCTGCCCAGCTGCAGTAGTGCCGCCATCTGCCAGAACAAGTGCTTCTTCTGTGTCTGGTGTTGGGTGGCCAGCTCCCATATCATCTGCTGCTGCACTGTGATCTTTTGTAGAAGCTCTGTCTGGTGCTGCTGCTGTTGCGTTGCTTGCTGTTACTGACTATCTGGCAGCCACTTTATAACTTTGTCCATCTCCTTCCTAATCCAGCTCGACAGAAGGCAAACAAAAGAAAAAGGGGTGTCCTATCACCATCTTCCCTCATTTGGGCCTTTTAACAGGTTCTGGTCGGTGCCCACATTCTCTGCCAGTTGTTGCAAGGCACATATACCCCATCACCCCCTAGATGGTGTTATGACTCTGCAGCCAGACCACTTCTCCTCTCAGGGAAGTATAGCCTACTGGTCTGAACCAGAGAGGCTGCTCTTAGAGTCAGGGCAGTATGACCTAATGGCCCAAGTAAATGGGACCACCCTTTAGCACAGAGTGGTACAGCCTACTGGCAAAAGTCAATGGGGCTGCCCTTCTGTGTAGTGCAGCATGGCCTAGTGTCCAGAGTCAAAAGGTCTGCCCTTCTGTGCAATGGCCAGAGTCAATAGGGCTGCCCTTCGGTTCAGGACAATATGGCCTAGCAGCCAGAGTTAATAGAGCTGCCCTTCTATCCAGGGCAATGTGGTCTAGTTGCCAGGCAGAGGTTGGGACGTAGAGGCACCCAGGCCCTCCCTATTCCACTGAGCCCCAGCCCAGGGCCCTACCAGTGGCGAGAGTATCCATCACTGAGTCAGCAGGGATCCCTCCAAACCACGCTGACTTTGTTCCTGGTTCCAAAACCAGGTCAATGTCTGGTTCCGCAGGGCTACTTCCTACCCTGTCTTCATGCTCCATAGTCCACACATCCCCTCGTTCTCCAGGGTAGTTGGCAGGTCAAATTCCTGAGGACTCCTTCCTCTCATGGGCTTCTGCAGATAGCCAGGTCTTGGCAAACCTGGCCTCTGCAGTCTGGGGCTCCAACAGCTTCCAGTGGCAGCTTGCAACGCATATCCTCTCTCTTTCCCAGTCAGGGCAGATTGAGCTGAGCTTTTCCTTTTTATACTGTGGTTCCAGTTGGAGCATGCCCAGGAGGGGTGAGGGCACATTGCTTCCTAAGCCCACCGTATGGCGTTAACCAGTTCAGGGCAGATATAACATTACTGATCATATTTCAGGACAAAATCTAATAAAAACATACAATTTGGCCTCTTATCAAAATGCAAAAAAGACATTCTCCAAAATAGAGCTTGTGATGGGTTGGACCCCACTTCTGGGGTCTCACTGAGTCTCCCCTGCTCAATCAGCCTGGGTTCCCTCTCTTTGCTTTGCTGAATTAGGCTCTCCGGCCTCTTGCAACACACACACACACACAGGTAGGGCCACATACCGCTGCAGACACAAATTGAAGTCAGCTCTGTGTGAGAGGACTCCCCAGCACTCATGTGCACACCCCTTTTGGGGAGATAAATGTAAAATAATACTGTCTAGCACTGTATAAAAAAATCTGCCCAGAGCAATCCACCCTCTTCCTCCATGTGAAGAGAGATGTGCACACTTCTTGCCACCACCCCCCATTAGAAATTGCATAAACTGGGTTTTATTTTATAAGCAAGAAATAAATGTATTAACTACAAAAGGTGAATTTTAAGTGAATATAAGATAACAGACAGAACAAAGCAGATTACTGAGCAAATAAAACAAAGTACACAAGCTAAGCTCACTATACTTAAGAAACAGGTTACAAATTGTAATTTCTTACCCTACATGATATTTTAGGCAGGTTGCACAATTTCTATGGTTCAGCGTTCCAGTTATATTTCTTTTCAGACTGGACCCCCTGTCTCAGTCTGGACTCCCCCCTTGCCTTCCTTTCAGGTGGCTTTAGCAGTCTTTCTTCTTGGGCAGACAGACCATGGAGAGGAGGAGTGCCATTTGCCTTCCTCCTCACCCTTAAATAGAATTTACATAAGGCGGGAATCCTTTGTTTCCCAAACTTGCCCCCCCGCCACCTTCCCTTCCAGTGGAAAGTTACAAGAAGTCTCAGGTAATGTTTAGTCTCAGGTAACAAGACCATTTGACCTAGTAGTCTTGCACTTATGTCCCCGGACGGCTCCCAGGAGGGAGAGAGATTAGTATCTTCACAGTCTTGTTGTTTCTTCCTGATGGCTCCTCAAATCTGATGGCCTGTCATCTGGTTGGTGTCTCCTCAATACACACCTAGTTGTAATTGTTACAGAGTCCAGACTCCTAACTTTAGATACAGAAATGATACAGGCATACAAATTGGATAATCACATTCAGTAAATCATAACCTTTCCAATTATACCTTACAAGATTCATCTTGCATAAAGTATCTCAGTTATGTCATATTCATATCATAAGCATATTTTCATAATGAATATGGAGTGAAATGTCACAGAACTGTCACTCATATGTACTCAAGCCCTCTCCCAGAAATCTAGGAAACTATATACACCACCCTGGATGCTCTGATGGGCAATTCTTCCCCACTTACAGCCACTGTTGTACAGGAGTTACAACTAAAAGAATATTATTGGGGGAAAAGAGGGGAATAACAGAATAGATTTGGGAAAACCACCAATTAACAAATTATCTGAAATAAAACTCCCACTCTGCAGGGTGTTTTAACAAAGACCCAACCTCACTCCTCCTTTGGCCATTATGGGTGGCTGATGTGTTCTGGCCACTTCCCTCGTCCCCAGAACCCTACTCACAGTTAGCTGTCCTGGGCTGGAAAAATCCAAGGACTCTAGTAGGTTAGTGCTGCCTGGGGGCTCTGCCACCTGACCCAGCTAGCGTGATTTCAGCTTTAATTGCTGGGCATAGAGGCCTGCACCAGAGTCCCTTGGGTAGGCTGCTGCCCTCTGTTGTATTCAGGACATAAAGTGAGGTCCATCACTTTTTTAGAAGTTGGCGGGGGGGGGGAGGGTGGAGAGGCCTTTCCAGAGACATTGTGAGGTCAAAGTCTCTAGTGTGTACATTGTTCAATGAGTTGTTATATTTCAAAATCTCTACTATTCCTAGAGTCTTCTGTGATAGGCACTTTTATAAACAACAAAAACTAAATTAGAGATGGAGCAAAGCCACAAAGTTTGAATCCAGACCCAAACTTCCTCACAACTGGAGGGGGTTTGGATCTAGTGTTCTGGTTCAGATCAATCTTCTAGAGATGGGCCTAAGCAACAGCCTTTGGGTCAAATTCAGATTTATTTCAAACATATATAAAACAACCAACCAACCAAGCTGGCCTTCACCACTTTGGAGAGTCTATGAGAAAGGCTGTCTTTGAAGAAGGCAATGAGGAAGAGTGATGTATGTCCGTCTATAGAAGGATTTGGTTAATCCTTTTCCTATCAGTAGTCTTTGAGTGTATTCATATATTTTAATGCTCTGTTGAAAGAGTGTTTATCTGACTGCAAAGAATTTGATTTGGGTATGATGTCATTTCAGTTTGTTTGTAAGACTATCCTTGTAATCTAAAATATTGACTTGCAAAGCTGTAATGTATAAATTAAAAAAAATTAATAGTTTGGGAAAGATTTAAGTGAGTCTTGTATGATAATTGCCCTGTAGAACTAAACATACTTTGTTGCAAAAAATAATAATAATAAATCAATGTATTGCTTAACAATATGCAATTTTTTGGTCCTTAGTATGCCTTAGTGATGATTTCAGTATCTGGGAATGTTGTCTTTATTATATATCTCAATATACGCAACTTCTAGATGTAAAAATTGCCACTACTTTAAGATAGCTTTGTATAATGATCAAACAACTAAAATATGTTCCCTAATTCCTTGAGTTTATTAAATTGGTCTATATTTAGGTCTTGATTCAGGAAAGCAACCCTTTTCAGGAAAGCCCCATTTAACTTTAAAAGAACATAAGAAAGGTGATACTGGGTCACACCAAAGATCAACCTAGCCCAGTATCCAGTCTTCCAACAGGACAGTGGCCAATACCAGGTACTTCAGAGGGAATGAACATAACAGGTAATTATCAAATCATCCATCCCCTATCGCTCACTCCCAGCTTCTGGCAAACAGAGACTAGGGACACTATCCCTGACCATCCTGACTAATAGCCATTGATGGACCTATCCTCCATGAACTTATCTAGTTCTTTTTTCAACCTTGTTATAGTCTTGGCCTTCACAACATCCTTTAGCAAAGGGTTCCATAGGTTGACTGTGCATTGTGTGAAGAAATACTTCCTTTTGTTTTAAACCTGCTGCCTATTAATTTCATTTGATGACCCCTAGTTCTTGTTATGAGAAGGAGTAAATAACACTTTCTTATTTACTTTCTCCACACCAGTCATGATTTTATAGACCTCTATCATATCCCCTCTTAGTCATCTCTTTCCATAGATGAAAAGTCCAAGTCTCCTCATATGGAAGCTGTTCCGTAACGTTAATCATTTTTGTTGCCCTTTTCTGTACCTTTTCCAATTCCAATACATCTTTTTTGAGATGGGGCAACAGACCTGCATGCAGTATTCAAGATGTGGCTGTAGCATAGATTATTATCTATCCTTTCTTAATGATTCCCAACATTCTGTTAGCTTTTTTCAAGTGCTGCTGCACTTTGAGTGGCTGTTTTCAGAGAACTATCCACAATGACTCCAAGATCTCATTCTTGAGTGGTAATGCCTCCTCCCCTCCTCCCTCCGCAGGTATAGCAGCTGCCTCAGCCTGCCACTGGCGCTGCTCCCTTTGTTGTAGACAGCAGTGGCCAGTGATGGAGTGCAGTGTGGAGTGACAGGGCAGCACAGGACACAGGCAGGGACGCTCTGCGGGAGGCTTGCGGAGGCAGCAGGTGGGGCCGGGGAAGAAACCCGGCCCTGAACATTGGTGGAGTCAGACCTCTGTGCCCTGAATATTGCTGGAGCATGGGCACCATGGGCCCATGTAACTCGCTGCCCCTGACTGTTATTCATTTTTAGGTTGATAGACAAAAATCTTAGCCCTCCTATTTTATATCTTACCTGCCATTGTTTGTGTTTTGTTCTAGAGACTTCATATGAGCTGGATTTCCCTTATTGTTTGGTCTCTGCTTTGCTGTATAAAAATAGAAAATACTCTCTTTGTGAAGAAGAGATGTCTTCCTTGGAAAATGTGTCTGATATTGTGCCAAAAACTATATTCAAAGCTATTAGGAAAATGGAAAATAAAATTGATTTCTTTACTGTAAGAGTCACTAGAATAAGAGCAAAAATAGACTCTCTGCAGGGGCAAGTAAATAATAATGCATCTTTCATTCAAATGGTTGCCACTAAAGCAGACTGTTTAACTGAAGACTCTGTGATGCTTATGAAATGGAATGGATCAGTGCAGCCAGGGCACGTCATTGAAAGCTTCCTGCAGCGAAGCCAGTATATGATAGGTAATTGCCATGTTAGAAAGATGAAGTAAAATAATATATAAGGGAACATTTCTTCAGTAAAGATTTGATAAAGCAATCAATTAGAGATCTAACAGAGACTTTTAATATCCATGAACTTCTCTGCAGAGTTGTTAAACTGTTGACGAACTGCAAGAATAATAAATATGTATTCTTAGAGCCTGATGCCATACTCTCCCAGGCACCAGCTTTCCCCAGTGGTGCTCAACCCCCACTGAGCCCCAGACCCCTCCCTCACTCTCCACCCCTCCCCCCACTCCCACATCCCTACTCCACATCTCCTCTTCCCACTCCTGCTCTGCCCCACCTCACCTCTTCCCACCCAGTTTTGCCTCCTCCCCCAAACACACCCTGTCCCCACTTCTCCCCCTTCCCCCAGTGCCTCCTGCACACTGCGGAACAGCTGATCACGGCAGGTGGGAGGCTCTGGGAGGGAGGTGGAGGAATTGATTGGTGGGAGCCACTTGTGGGCGGGAAGCACTGAGGGAAAGAGGGGCAGCTAATTATTTTCTGTGGGTGCTGCAGTTCTGGACCACCCACAGACTCGGAGCCTATGCATACCCTTACTCACAATGAGTAGTCCCACTAACGTTATTGAGAAAGAGCTTGAGATCAAGCCCTTTATGCTGGAAATAAGGCATCAATTTTTAAGAGTGAGACTAATTAACCATTGGAACAATTTGCCAAGGGTCATAAGACCATAAAAATGGCCATACTGGGTCATACCAATGGTCCATCTATCTCAGTCTCTTGTCTTCTGACAGTGGTCAGTGCCAGATGCTCTGGAAAGAATGAACAGAACAGGGCAATTTATCAATTGATCTATCCCTTGTTGTCCAGTCCCAGCTTCTGGCCTTCAAAGGTTTACGGACACCTGGGGCATAGGTTTGCATCCCTGAACAATTTGACTAATAGCCATTGATGGACCTATCCTCCATGAATTTATCTAATTCTTTTTAAACTCAGTTATACCCAGTGGATTATCCATTACTGACAATTTTTAAATCAAGACTGGAGGCTTTCCTAAAAGATCTGCTCTAGGAATTATTTTGGGGAAGTTTTATGGCCGGTGTTATACAGGAGGTCAGACTAGATTATCACAATGGTCCCTTTTGACCTTGAAATCTATGTTAATATAGGGGTTCTTGAGGTATGGAGGGTTGGAGCGTGATCCTCCTTTCTGCTGCCATGAGCTCAGAGCAGACATTGCAACTGAGAAGGCACTCACTTTGCAGCACTTTACTTGAGGATTCTGTTTCCTTACTGGATGATTTATATTGCCAGTAGAAGTGGGTTTAGAAATGGTAAGTATTTTCCATTAAAAATGTGAAAAAATAAAAATCTTAATATTTTTACAAAAAAAAATTCACATTTTCAGTTTTTCATTGAAATAAAACAAAAGAAAAATTTTAATTCAATTTGATTCAAAAACATCTTTAAATTTTTTAGTTTGAATTTCTCCCTTTTCTCTTTGATCAAAGGGAAAAAAATCTCTCCTTCCCTCTAAGAAAACAAAAACAAAAAATAATCTGAAAAAGTTGTTTTGATTCAAGTTTAATTTTGTTGAGAAAAAAACAAAACATTTATTTCAACTGAATATTTTCCTTTGAAGATTTGCATTTCATTGAGAAGCTGTTTTTCATCAAAATAAAAAAGATAAAAAAATTCATCAACGCTAATAACTTGTTAACACAGAATTTGAATATTGCAATTGCATATTCATTCAGAAATTAACTGAATGAATTGAATCAGAGTGTTCATTTTAAAATTAGCTTTTTGGATTAAAGTTATCCCTATACAGAAGACCAACACTAGTTCTAAACAATATGTAAATCCCACTCATGCTTTCAATATAGCTCTTAAGAAGGATTTATGTGGTCCATAGTTCTTATGGAAGTTATCTGAATAGGAGTGAACATCACCTTTTGCGATTATTCATTCTAGTAAAGATAGAACACTGAAGTGGCTGAATGTAAGTGCCATAAATATGGTCAAATTGGAAGTTGTTCTCTGTTCTCACACACATTTACAGATCATTTAGTAGTTGCTGAGCTCCTAACTCTTAGCACTCACATTATTTTTCTTCACAAGTGTCCTGTTTTCTTTTACCTACAGTGCTTTACACAATGTTCTTTTCCCACCTGTTCTTTGCTAGAACCACTTTTTCCTCAAAACCCCCTTCCCTTTCATTGTGATGATAAAAAAGCATTAAAATGCATTTACTAGGCTTATGTTTTCTGTAATGTTCGTTACTTACCATTTCTCTACTTTTTTAACAAAGATAAACTTGAATTGAATCCCGGATTAAAACTCACCAAACTTTAGGGAAATTCAGTCCAATTTTTAATTCAAACTTTGTTGCTCAGGTCTATCTCTAATTCTGAAAAGACAAACACATAGGAAATATATTTTAAGAATCTTGAGATATTTCCTGTAATAAGCAACAATTAAAAACTATATTTTTCAGTTAGAGTAATTCCTTGAGCATCAATAAGTTATGGTCCCTCAGTAGCTATTAACCAAGATGTCTTCCCCATGCTCCAGGTGTCCCTAAACCTTTGATTGACAGAAGCTGGTACCATTCTGTTCATTCCCTCTGAAGTTTTGGCACTGTCCCCTGTCAGAACAGAGGTTACTAGACTAGATGGATCATTGGTCTGACCCTGTATGACCATTCCTATGTTCTTAATGATGGGCTGATATGATTAGACTGTAGTCTAAACATCTTTGGGATCATTAAAATCTCTCAGAGGCACCTACGTGCTACATTTCAAGGGAAGAACAATAAAGACTTCTCTTATTTAGTCAGAAGTTTAAAGTGGTTGATGACCCCAGTAGGGTCCAGTGCAAAGGAACATGGTGCAAGTGCAGATGATTCTGAATGAAATCCTTCTTCTTGTGTACTTTTCCTGCAGTAATAGGTTTTTCCAGTGTTAGACACATGATATGGCCTGGTCTGTGACCCTGGAGAGGTCTTCCATAGTGCATGGCTCCTCCAGGAGCTAGCAGATCAATTGACGTACCACGATACTGCAAGATATGACCCTGAGAAGATTAGAAGTAACTACAGTGTTCTGGGAGTGAAGAAATTGGGGGGGCAGGTGGGGTGTTCTCATTGATCCTTCTGGTCAAGGGTAGGGGCCCAGGAAGAGGCAGACATTCTGGAGGTAAGTACATGGCTGCATACATGGTATGACCAAGAGGGCTTTGGCTTCCTTGATCATGGTATACTGTTCTGAGAAGGATACTGAGCAGAGAAGGGGACTACCTATCAAGAAAGGGGAAGAATATCTTCAGATATAGACTGGCTAACCTAGTGAGGCAAGCTTTAAACAAGGTTTGAAGGGGGTAGAAGACAAAAGCCCACAGGTTATTCCAAAACACGGAGACCTAGGTGAAGCATCAGAATCTTGGGGAACATGTGCAATCACAGGAACAAAGGAGAGACGAAAAGGAGTATACGGGGGAACTGTAACAAATATCTTTGATGCCTGTATACTAATGCAAGAAGGGGAATAAACAGGAAGAGCTAGAAATACCAGTGAATAATCATAATTGTGACATAATTGGCATCACAGAAACTTGTTGAGATGATTCAATGTTAGTATAAAGGGTACAGCTTGTTCAGGAAGGACAGGCAGGGAGAAAAAAAAGGAGGAGATGTTGCCTTGTATATCAAAGATGTTTACACCTGCACTGACGTTGAGCTAGAAGTGGGAGGCAGACCTGCTGAAAGTTTCTGGATAAGGATAAAAGGGGTAAAAAACAAAGGTGATGTCATGCCACATGCCTGCTATAGATCACCTAACCAGGAAGAAGTGGATGAGGTTTTTTTAAAAAACAACTAATATAATCGTTCAAAGCACATGACTTAGTGATGAGGGGGGACTTTAACTACCAGACGTCTGTTGGGGAAATGATATAGCAAGGCACAGTTTATCCAACAAGTTCTTGGGTTCATTGAAGACAATCTTTGATTACAGAAGGTAGAGAAAGTAAATAGGGGAGAGGCTATTCTGGATTAGATTCTGACAAATGGGAAGGAAATAATTGAGAATCCGACGGTGGAAGGCAGCCTGGGTGAAAGTAATCATGAAATGATAAAGTTCATGATTCTAAGGAACGGTAGAATGAAAATCAGCAGACTAAAGACAATGGACTTCAAGAAGGCAGGCTTTAGCAAACACAGAGAATTGGTAGGTAAGATCCCATGGGAAGCAAGTCTAAGGGGAAAAAAAGAGTTCAAGAAAGTTAGCTGTTTTTTAAAGAGACATTATTAAGGGCACAAAATATCAATGTATAGGAGAGAGAGAAGGTATAGTAAAAGGCCACCCTGCCTTAACCAGGAGATCTTCAGTGACCTGAAACTCAAAAGAGAGTCATACAAAAAGTGAAAACTAGGTCAAATTACAAAAGATTTATATATATATATATATACAGTGACAAAGCTCCTCTTCTGCCTTGGTGAGTCCCGCGCTTTCCGGCAGATTTGCTTGCCTCAGAGGTTCACGGCAGCCCTCAGTTTGGCCACTTTTGCCACTGGCTCAAATCTGCCATTCACTCAGCTAACCTCATCACTGGACAGCATGGGAGAAAGGGAGGAGGTCTCTGTTGTCCCACCTAGTGGGTCGGGGACAGGCCAGAGACCTTCCTCTTTAATATGACTCACAGTCCAGGTCAACTTCTCTAGTGTCAAATAGGGAGTTGGGGGAATAGGGGGAACCTGGGCCCACCCTCTACTCAGGGTTCCAGCCCAAGGCCCTGTGGATCACAGCTGTCTACAATGTCTCCTGTAACAGCTGTGTGACAACTACAACTCCCTGGGCCACTTCCTCATGGCTTCCCCCAGCACCTTCTTTGTCCTCACTGCAGGACATTCTTCCTGATGTCCGATGGTGTTTGTATTCCTCAGTCCTCTAGCAGCACATCCTCTTACTCTCAGCTCCTTACATGCCTCTCTCTAACTGAAGGGAGGTCTTTCTTTTTAACTAGGTGCCCTGATTAACCTACCTGTCTTAATTGGTTCTAGTAGCTTCCTAATTGGCTCCAGGTATCCTAATTAGCCTGCTTGCCTTAATTGGTTCTAGCAGGTTCCTGATTGTTCTGGAATAGTCTCTATTATTTTACCCAGGAAAAAGGGACCTGCTTAATCTGGGGTTAATGTTTTTACCTTCCACCACTCTCCTGTAGCCATCTGGCCTGACCCTGTCACAATATATACATCTTTTGTAATATAAAGAACACCACAAGCATATAGGGACAAAATTTAAAAGGCCAAAACAGAAAATGAGATTAAACTATCTAGTGGTATAAAGAGTAACAAGAAATACATGAGAAACAAGAGGAAGACCAAGGACAGGATAGGCCATTACTCAATAAGGAGAGAAAGACAATAACAGAAAGTGCAGCAAAGGCCAAAGTGTTAAATGCCTTTTTGTTTCAGTTTTCACCAAAAAGTTAACAGTGATTGGATGACTAACATTGTTGAACATCAGTGTAAATGGGATATGAGATGAGGCTAAAATAGGAAAAGTTCAGGTTAAGAATTAGATAGATAAGTTATATGTCTTCAAGTTGGCAGGGCCTGATGAAATAGATCCTAGAATACTTAAGGAACTGGCTGAAGAGATTTCTGAGCTTTTAGCAATTATCTCTGAGAACTTTTGGAGGATGGGAGTGATCCCAGAGGACTGGAAAAGAGCAAATATAGTACCTATGTAAAAAGGGGAATAAGGACAACCCAGGGAATTCTAGACCAGTCAGCTTAACTTTGGTATCTGGAAAGACAATGGAGCAAATAATAGAACAATCAATTTGTTACCACCTAGAAGAACATAAGTTAATAAATTACAGTCAACATGGATTTGTCAAAAACAATTCATGTCAAACTAACCTAATATCCTCCTTTAGCAAGCCTTGTGGATGGGGGGAAAATGGTAGATGTGATATAGTTTGACTTTACTAAGGCTTTTGTTATTGTTTCACATAACCTTATCATAATAATAATAAAAAAAACCTAGAGAACTATATCCTAGACAAATCTACTATAAGGTAGGTGCATAACTGGCTGGAAAAACATACTCAGAGTAGCTACCAGTGGTTCACAATCAAGCTGGAAGGGCATATCAAGTCCCACGGGGATCGGTCCAGTTTTCTTTAATTTCTTCATAAATGTTTTAGAAAAGGCATAGAGTACACTTATGAAGTTTGCACAGTTACCAAGCATGGAGGGATTGCAAGCACTTTGGAAGACAGAAGTAGAATTCAGAATGATCTTGACAAACTGTAGATATGGTCTGAAGTAAATAGGATGGAATTCAATAAGGACAAATACAAATTCCAACATTTAGGAAGGAATAATCAGTTACACGAATAAAAAATGGGAAATGAATGCCTACGAAGGAGTACTGCAGAAAAGGATATGGGAATCATAATAGATCACAAACTAAATATGTGTCATCTATGGAATACTGTTGCAAAAAAAATGCAAACTTCATTCTCAGATGTATTAGCAGGAGTGTTGTAAGCAAGACACAAGAAGTAATTCTTCCACTCTACTCAGCACTGAAAAGGCCTCAACTGGAATACTGTGTCCAGTTCTGGGCATCAAACTTCAGGAAAGATGTGAACAAATTGGAGAAAGTCCAGAGGAAAGCAACAAAAATGATTTAAGACCAATCCCCCAACAGATTTTTACCCCAGTTCCCTAAATGGCTCCCTCAAGGATTGAGCTCACAACGCTGGGTTTAGCAGGCCAATACTCAAATCACTGAACTATCGCTCAGGTTATTGTAAGGAGGAGTATGATAAATTGTTCTCTTTAACCACTGAGGACAGGCATCGAAGTAATGAGCTTAAATTGCAGCAGGGAAATTTAGGTTAGATATTAGGAAAAAAATCCTAATTGTGAGGATGGTTAAGAACCGGAACAAATTATCTAAGGATGTTTTGGAATCTCCATCTTTGGAAGCTTTTAGGAACAGGTTAGACAAACACCTGTCAGGAATTGTCTAAATAAAACTTAGTACTGCCTCAGTACAGGAGACTGGACTAGATGACCTACTGAGGTCCCTTCCAGTTCTACACTTCTATGATTCTGTAGTCTGTGTTTCACCATAGCCACATGTGTGTGGGTCACTGAAGTAACCCCACTTCTGCATATTGACTTTTGACCTGACAACTCTTGTTATGAGGTAATTTAAACATCTCCATGTCGATCCATCCTTCTTTGTGCCTGCAGGAAGGCCACTGATGGTGGGGCAATAACAGGGAGTGATCATGTCACCCCTTGTCAGCTTCTCTCAATCTCAGTTCTGCTGAACACCTACCACGACAATTCTGAATTAAGTGAAGAGACAGAGAATTTGCCCATCCCAATTATATAATTGTGTCACCACTTTAACATAGCATTAAGAGTGTGCATAAAATCTATCAGACGATGTGATAAATATTTACAGCTAAATCTAAATTGAATAACAATACCCCATGTAATTATATATAACTCTTTCCTTGTTCCATACTGCTGACACCATGAAAGGGGGAAATCTAATGAGTTTGTAAAAATCAGTTTAATCTAAACTGGGACCACAAACACTAATGTGCCTTAATCATAATTATGAGATTATTGCATTGGGTCACTATGTGCAGAGTTAATGTTGTTTGGGTGCCTTAGTCATGCTTTTCAATACCTTAACATGTTTAGATTTAGATTTAACCTGAACTCCCTTAGTTTTTCAAATAATTGCAACATCCCTATAATGTATTTTACAGTAAGTTATTGCTATGTACTTTCGACCTTTTCTCCATCTTACTGTGTATCTTGTCCAGGAATAAAAATAAAATATATAGGAATGTGTATTCTATATGCCATTTGCCATTTGGTTAATTGAAACAGCAAACCAAAAAAAGTGTCCAAATTGGCTCAGAATTTCTTCATTGCCAAAATATGTCCCAAAGTAATTGAAAAAGTTAATCATCAAGATCTTTGGATGAAAAGAACTATGGGCCTAACATTGTCACTCTCACTGACCTTTGAGTTCTGTGGGATTATTCACAGAATAAAGGTAGTAATGAATTAATGAATTAATGAATAAATAACAGTGTCAGGATCCAGCCCTAATATTATTATAAAGACCTCCCCTCCCCCCAGGAATAGCTAAACTACATATTTCCACAATGGCAATTTTAGCTGCAGTTTTTTAAGGTAAACTTGTCTCAAAGCAACATGCTTTCAAAACATTATCTATCAACAGGCTGACAATTCTGGAGGAAGCAGGCTTTCATAGAGACAAGACACTTACTTTGTTCTTATTCAGCATTGCAACTACAGCACTGCACTTCACTGTATGATAAAAGGGACATACTGCTAATGCTTCATTCTTGGCTATGTGTAGGTGATCATGTGGGAGGATTGCTGTCTGTCAGAAGCAGAAGTTGCCTATAGAAACCCTGAAAATATAAGAATCTTTGTGCTGCCCAGTATGTGCAATGCACAAAATGGGTAGGATTCAACCTGCCACTTTAGGCACCTAAGTCCAAACCCCTGCTCAGCTGCTGCCAAACTCTATAGATGCCTAAACTCCCTAGGCACCTACATTTCCACTGGCAAAGTCCCCTAGGTGCCTGAATTACTGCTAATGGACATACACACAGCTGCCTCTGTCCTGACACCACCAAGTAGCTCAGCACTTTACACCTAAACTCCACCAGGATTCACAAACTGGCATCTATCTTGCCCTTAGGGCCACATCTGGTGGACATGTTCAGAGGCTGCATCATCATCCTGCCTCTGTTACCCTTTTACCCAATACCACAGTACTTAGAGAACTTACCCAGGATGTGAAAGAGCTGAGATCAAATTCCCTCTTTGTGTGATTCAGAGCAAGGACCTCAATGCAGTTTCTCGCAGGTGAGTGCTCTACCCATTAGGCAAAAGGACATTCTGGGGTACACCCATCTCTATCACTCCTGTTAAAGAGATTTCACTTTATATAAAGTACTTCAACACTCATTGGAGCAGGGACTTGAACTGAGGCCACTCACCTGTCCTATGGGAAACCCAGCCAGTGAGCAACAGAGTCACTCTCTCTCTCGTGCGTGCCATGGCTACTTAAATATTTATTAAAAACAGAAGAGTAGCAGGAGAGCTTGATAGAGGCCCACATCTGAATACCCTATAGCCAAGTGGCAAGTACACTCACCTGGGAGGAATGAGACCTACATTCAAGTCCCTGCTCCTTTCAGGCAGAGTGAGCATTTAATTCCAGGTCTTCCAGATAAGTGCTCCATTGGGCTGTTGGGAAAGAAGGGGGCTCCTCCTCAGTTTTTCATGAAAATTGCTTGACCTGGCTTAGCCACCCAACTCCAGGAGATGGTTCACAACTGTGAATCCCAAGTGGAGAGAGGTGCCTCCCTCCAGCCTGGAGTTAGACATCAAGCTCCCCCTAAGGGACAGGGATTAGGCCATATCCTCATCTTCAGCATTTCCTACTGGCTAATGTAGGCAGCTTCCAGCTCAGCATGCTGGCTTCTGTCACTTTTTTAGGCAAGCATTGCATTGAGAACCTGGATGCCTAACATGGGTGTGTGAATTCCAGTTGGCGGCAGGCACGGCACCTAAAAGTTAGGCCTTGCAATGCTAGCCTAAGCCCCCATTGGGCATCCTAGCCAATGTTTCCAGACTGTAGGTGAAGTAAGATAGCAATGTTGACATATGAATCTTTAAACAATCTTTTGTCAGCACAAAGTTTAGCAACAGGAATGGACTATCACTGATTACATAACTCCATTTTAATATTAGTAAAGTAGTTTAATGTGCCCAATATATATATTCACCCCTTTGATTCTCTTCTAAAGAATGGCAGATGATTTTTTGCTAAACTGAAGGGATAATCCCACCATAAGATCTATCACTTCAGGCTTTTTTTTTTTTTATTTAATGGTTGTAGTGTATACCTAGCATCTATTTGGTAACTTACTATTAGCCATGAATGCACTTATCTGAAGTAACTATCCATTGATCAGTGTCACAAATGTCATTTTTTTCATCCATAAACATATTTGGAATCATTTTTTGAAAGGTCTCTCACCAGCTAATTATGCTGTAGTAAAATGAATTGGAAACCAGATGTTGTACCTTGACGTAATTAATATATTTAAAGTTTAATGATTTTATGCTAATATGGAGTAGAATGTACCAATGAAAATGATCTAAGCACTCCACTGTAGTACTGCATTTTCTTATCTTTCTGTGTGACTCTATAGTCTAAACAAACATACATAATTTACAGCTCTTCTGTCAGAGAACCCAAGCTGCATTGTTTCAGAGAATGTTTACTTTCAGAGATTTCTGAACATGATACCAAATAGCTCCAGATAGAAATGGATCCACACAAGGACAAAACAGCACCATGGGTAGTTTCTTACAGAAAAAGACCAACCTTGAAAGAAATATTGCTCTGACACTGGTTATTGGCAGCGGAATATTAATTATGATGGACTAGATCCTCTGTTGCAGTGAAAATGCAGTGTCCAGGTCAGCAGGCAGAGTTGACTTAAAGCTCATCTTTCTGCTCCCGTGTACTTGGTACTACTCTGTGTATGGCCATTCCCCTGAGCTGTTAGAGCTGCTGCAAGGCAGGGAAAAGGGGTTGTGACTTAAGATAAGATGGAGTGATTGGAAATGGCCAAGGCTGTTCTAACTTACTTTATGCTGCAATGACCATGAGGGGATGAAAACAAAACCAAAGATTAGTGTGGCATAAGGACATCCCAGCCACTCTCCTTCTTCCTCCAGCTATACCCCCTTTTCACAGCTCCGCCAGCACCTGGGAGGGTGTGTGGCATAAGAGACACTTCCTTAGTGTTGAGTCACTGGAGCTCACACTTATATTGGAATATTTAACTGTTCCACCAGGAAAATATGCCTTTATAGGCATTTTGGTGACATGATGCAAAGATCTGGCCGAATATGCTGGATATATTATAATTTGTGACTAGAAAGTGAGCAATTAAATGGATATTTACCAAGGTAAAGGGTCACAGATTCGTTCATTGTGGTACCAATTCTCAAAGATAACCAAGGGATGAATTAGTTTCCACTGAAGTCAATAGGAGTCTTTCCATTGGATAAGGTCTTAAACTGATATGAAGATACATTCAGAAGAACAGGGTCTCAGGCCAAAAATAGAGAAATTCCATACCTTACACATTACATGTTAAGTTTTGTACATATGGTATTATTATTCTGTCTGCTGGCCCAGAGCTGTTCAAATGCCCAGTACTTGTGTTTGTAAGTTATTTTTAAAAACAACTAATCAGGATATATGTCAGTATTTAAATTGTCTGAGGAAAAGAAAGACCATGTACTTTATTACCTGCCTAATACCAAGTTGCACAAAGAAATAAATTTTAAAATTTGTGGTTTTCAATTAAAAGACAGAAGCTTTCCGTTTCCCTGGCAAAGTTTTGCAAGTAATAAACCAAGATTTTTTTTTCTTCCATGACTCATAATAAATGGAGGAGGAAGAGGTCAAGCTGAAGATCAGAGCTGAAGTACAGCTCACTATTGACTGGGCCAGCAGATCTTGGTTTGAATCCTCATGATCACCAGAGCTTTCTATCATGTGGAGGATGATCAGGGAAGGGCAGGATGATTAAACAGAAGTCTAAAGAATATGTTTAGTAAATAATTGCTCTAACTTATTTTTTAATCTTAGAAAATGTTATTGTAACTTGAGATCTAATGCAAGCATGTGCACATCATTCAATAACCAAAATACAAGCCCAAAATTTATATCAAAATGTCATTAGAAAGCACTGCTAGGGAATGAATAATAATTATTTGAGTACTGAGACTATAATTTGTTTCGTACTACACCAGTATAGCACTTACAAAAACTACTAACATACTAATTAGATCCTAAATACAAAATAAATCCTTTCAAATGCAAGTCCAAGCCTTAAAGTAGCTATAATCAAAAAAATATAGATGTACTTTTGTTTGCAACATTAATAAAATGAAATGGACTTTTCATATAAAGGTCATATTATACGATTTATGCAGTATATATAACATAGAAGCCTAACTTGGCAGATCCGTGAGCATAATGAAACGGCAGAAGCAAGGTTTAAAATATCTCAAAAATACATGATTTAGGCAATATTTTCAGAACTGTTAATGAAGTGCAATGATGGAAGAAATACCAAGAAGTTTACAAACACCTTACCAGCCATGCAGATCCTCTGGATAAAGTATGATCTCTCCAACCAGATGATTTGTGCCACAGGTACCTATTTCAATTCCAGTTGCAACATTAGCCAATTAAAACTGATCATATGCAGTCATGGGTAGCATCCTCTTATTGGTCACTCTCACATAACACAAGCTGAATACTGCAGTCTTTCTGCACCCAAAATGCAAATTGACTTCAGTGGATATTTTAGATATGTAGAAAGGTGAAATTCAACCCAGTGTGGAAGGTGAGCATGAGTCCTTCTGAGTCAGCTAACGCTTTGTTGCTAATATTGGATGAGGACCAATGGGTTGCAGATGGAACACCACACAGTAGAAGTGGTCTCTGCACTTGCCCCTACATAGACAGGTGCAAAAAAATCAAGAACAAAATACAAAAGGCATAAAGGCTACCTGCACCTTTAAACTGGATTCCATGTTCCTAATCTCCTCCATTTCACCCACAGAGCCCAAATAGTTGGGTTTAAGGAGTGATTAAGGATTCAAATCAGAATGATAAGAAGTTAGATTTGGACAAGGGGTTTTAACATATATAGCAAGTACCATTTGTTTTCACAAGAAAAGTGGAGAACAGGGTTATGGAAGAAAAATGGCTACATTTACCTAGAAGTGAGAAAAGGGCAATGATTTCATTGTTAAATGCCTAAAAGCATGGAAATCACAGAAATGTCTCAGCTGTAGAATGAAGTAAACAGAAGTAGACGGAGGTGAGAGGAGCAGTAAGATCCCTGGCTGTGAAGTTAAGCTCCCTGGGCCAAGGACCTGTCTTTATAAATACATCTGCAAACCACCAGGCATGCCTATGACCCTAGAGCAATAATAAATAAATCATTTAAATCCAGGGAACAGATAGCATAGAGAGGATAATTTCCTTAGTTCTCTGCAGAACCCCACTACCCACCAACAAATAAAGAACTGGCAGCAGGTGTTCACAGTGGGTAGGTTAGTATCTTCGCATGTTTAGTCTGAATTAAAAATAAATGCTATTGATGTAAAAATAAATGAACCAGAACTGGATTAAAGTGATGCCAAAGGCAGAATTTCACAGCGTAGTAGGCTTATAGGCATGCTTATAGGCATGATCATACAGAAAGGGAATGATTAAGAGCTGGTTGTTTGCTTCTCTGTTTTCAGCTGTTTTCTCTATTTTTAGGGTAACGTTTTCAAAAGTGCATGAGTGACTTAGGAGCCTCAATCCCATTTTCAAAAGTGACTTTGGCATTTTGGATTGCCACTCAGTGTTGCAAGGCCAAGGTGATTTAGACAACCAAGTCCCATTGTCAAAAACAATGTAGGCTCATAAATGCCTGTCTCAATGTAAGTCATTGGGATATTGGTGGGATTCCGCTTTGTCTCCAGCATTTACAATAGCATTAAATATTTTTAAGTGTTTTTAATTTATAATGGGGGGGGTTCACACTCATAAGTTTGCTGTGTGAAAGGGGTCACCAATACAAAAGTTTGAGAACCACTGCTCTAGGCATTTTTGAAAATGCCACTAGGCTCTATCTGCATCTTTAAGGACCTAAAGACATTTAAAACACTGCCACAAGCTCCTAAGTCAATCAGGCCCTTCGAAAGATGTTATCCTTGTTCCACAAGTGATCCTATTGAAGCCAGTGGGGCCACTTGTAGTTCATTATGAATAAGGCAGAACTTGGCCTTACAGGGCACGTATGTGTGCATGAAGAGGGTAATTTTGCATGAAGGAATCACACTTCAAAACAAAATAAAATATAAAAGCCAGTTAAAATACACACAAGGTGGCTTGGACGATGAAGAAACAAAGTGATGAGGGGCTTAGCAAAATCACTAGGACACTTGCTGTGAATGAAAGTTTGGCAAAAAGTGGCTCATCTGCGTTAATTCTTATCCTCTTTTACATTTTGATGGGAAATTTACAACCCCCTTAATAAGATACCTTTCTTCATGTCTAAAAGACAGTTGTTAAACAAAAATATTGCAGCTCTCTGAAGGCAGGAGCAAGGCACCTCTGGGCCAGTAATTTGCTAATAAATTCTTATTAAATCTAAATATATACAAGAGATTCCAAAGATAGAGAACATTATTTTAATAAGCAATTATGTAATATAAAAAAGCTAAAGGAGTAAATGACACTTGTGCTATTATTCTTCTGAATGACATGTTATTTTCAAGAAGTCATGCCTGAGATTTTTGTGCAAAATGGCCTTTCTAAGGTTTAATCTGATACACATGATTTGTTTTCAAAAGGAAGATATAACACACTACACAGTTGTGCTACTTGTCAATAGATTGAGACTAGGCCCAGGTACTCAGAAAGAAAATTGGTCTAGGAATACTGAATTATAAGCCAAATTGTCTTCACTCACTTTTGCAAGCAAATCTTCGCTCATGCAAAACTTGAGTGAAATCAAGTATTCACACCTGTGCCTTGACACATGCTGGAATTGGTTGTGCAGCCATCTTACAAGTTATCTTGCTGTGGTCTGGGAGTGAACCTGCTATAAGAACAGAGAAACAGAGTTGTTGTAGCCGTGTCGGTCCCAGGATATTATAGACAGAAGGTGAGGTAATATATTTTATTGGACCAACTTCTGTTGGTAAGATGCTTTAACTACTTATGCTAAACAATCTGTTTCACTTTGTATTTAGCTGTGGAAAATCTAAGTCTGTTGCCCAGACCTCAAGAAGCGCTCTGTGTAAGCTCAAAATTTTGTCTCTCTCACCAACAGAAGTTGGCCCAATACAATGGGTTAGAAGGGACCAAACTCATCCAACCTGTCTCTACCTATTTTCTCTACCCATTGTCTGTCTCTACCCATTATACTGGCAGAGGCCAGTGGCTCCTAAGTCAACAGCAATAGGCCAGGAAATATTGTTTTTTCTCAAATCATTGGTGGTCACTGCTACACAGGATCCTCCAGCTGCCATGCTGGCTACACTCTACCAAGTCCCAGTGCCACTCGCTCAAGTTTGGCTTGGCCTGCCATGCTTCTGTAGAAAGTTAGTTGTAGCCCCAAGGGGTTGTGCCTCCTGACTGAGAACCTATGGCCTAAGTGATTTGTACATGGTCACACAGGAGGTCTATGATGGGTGACCTGAGTTCAATTCTCTGCTCCAAGGGCTGAGCTACTGCCCTAACCAGAAAAATCAGATCTCCTCAGGTAGAAACTGTTTCCCACTCTGTTTTTTTTCCTCTTTATGGTCTTATCCAAAAGATCCACACACGCACTATGGCACTCCATTTATCTACCCCAGTAGAATGATGGGCTGATTTTTTTCCTGCCAAGTTTAAATAGTAGCATCCTCAGCATCTGTTTGAAAACTGAAGTGTTTCAAACCCAAACCCTAGAGCAGTCAATTATGGTGATGGCCAAGCATTTCTGTCCAGCTCTGATGTCTGTCTGACACCCATAGTGCTTTTTAGGACTCTTTTCTAGTAATGATAACACAAAAGACAAGGATAGGTGAACCAGAGCAAGTAAAGTAACAGCCACCCTGGCTTTCATTTCAGACCTGAACTGAACCTTCTGTTAAGTTTCAAATAATTTTCGCTAAGTTTTAAAACATATTGTTCATTTGCTTAAACCTCCCGTAACTTTAGGTTTTGAAGGGAGCTGAATTGCAGAAGTGACAGATTGCTGCACCACAGTAACCCTGATGCTTATATGCCAAGGTGGCAATAAAATGCCAAAATTCATCAGATAACTTATTCTTCATGTATAATTGTAATAGGTATAAGATAGAAATTGAATCAGAAAGTATCAGAAATCTCATGAGAATACCTGTTTTGTGATATTCCTACCTACTTTTGCAGAGGTTCAAATAGTTCAGATAAACTGTTGAATTTTTGGGTGCTTAGCCATATTATAACCTGAAACCTCTTTAAGTTTAATCATCGTTAATTAAATACAACAGCTCCCACCAGACTTACATGTGGGACCAAAACACAGGTGCTGGACCTGTCTGAGTCATCTTCATATTGGCAGATTTCTAGCTTGTTTTCCATCCACAACTGAAAGGGTTACGGCAGGGATGGGCAAACTATGGCCCGCGGGCCGGATCCGGCCCTTCAGGGCTTTGGATCCGTCCCGCGGGATTACCCCTGGTGGTGCTGCGGGCCCGGCGCTGCTCTCAGAAGCAGCCCCCGGGCCGGGAGGCAAAGGGCTCCATGTGCGCACGCAGAGCCAGGGCCGCCCAGAGTGGGGGGCAAGAGGGGCAATTTGCCCCAGGCCCCGAGCCCCACAGGGGCCCCTATGAGAGTTTTTCGGGGCCCCTGGAGCGGGGTCCCTCACTCGCTCCGGGGGGCCCGGAAAACTCTTGCAGGGCCGGGCGCATGAGCGTCTTCGCTCCCGGTCTTCGCAGGCGGGGAGTCCTTCCGCTCCGGGCAGAAGGACCCCCCCGCTGGCGAATTACCGCCGAAGACGGAGCGGGACCCACCGCTGAAGTGCAGCCCAGTCTTTGGCGGTAATTCGGCGGCGGGGGGCCCTTCCGTTCTGGGACCCGCCGCCGAAGTGCCCCGAAGACCCGCCGCGGGGAGCCCCCCCGCCGCCGAATTACCGCCAAGACCGGGCTGCACTTTGGCGGTGGGTCCCGCCGCGGTATCTGGCGCGGGGGCCTCGCCACGGGTATTCGGGACACTTCGGCGGCGGGTCCCGGAACGGAAGGGCCCCCCGCCGCCGAAGACCCCGGGCCCCCGGAATCCTCTGGGCGGCCCTGCGCAGAGTCCTCTGCCCCCCCACCGGGGCCGCAGCACTTCCTGGAGTGGCGTGGGGACAGGGCATGCATGCAGGGAGCCTGCCCTGGCCCTGGTGTGCGCCACTGCCACCCCGGAGCCACTTTAGGTAAGCGGCACCGGGCTGGAGCTCAAACCCCTCCTGCCCCCCACCCCCCAACTTCCTGCCCTAAGCCCTCTGCCTGTACCTCGTACCCCTCCTACACCCAACTCCCTGCCCTGAGCCCTTTCTGCACTCCTGTGCATTCCAACCACCTGCCCTGAGCTCCCTGCTGCACCCTGCACCCCGTGCACCCCAACTCCCTGCCCTGAGCCCCGTCCTGCACTCCGCACCCCTCCTGTACCCCAACCGCCTTCCCTGAGCCCCCTCTTACACTGCACCCCTTCTCTGCCCCAATCCCTTGTCCTGAGCCCCTTCCTCCACATCCCGCACTCCACCCCCCCTGCTACGGCCCTGCATACAATTTCCTCACCCAGATGTGGCCCTCGCCCCAAAAAGTTTGCCCACCCCTGGGTTAAGGGCAATGACATCACAAGCTTTTCCAAGAGAGCCTAGAGGCACTTGTTTGCCAAAGCTAAAATCCCAGTTTGGCAATCCTACTCCAGAGTTCTAATGAAATCAGACTTTCACATTGTGAAAACCTCCATCGAGATTCCCATAGGGCTTTGTACTTAGCATCTTTATATACATGATTCTTCTTTCAGAGCTCATCTAAATGCCATCTTTGTATCATACTTATGCCAGGAGCAATGAGATTTATTGCTCTTTAACATCATTTAAATAATGTATTTTGCTGTATTTTGTCTTTTCTAAGAATCTGACAAGTGACCTGAAAATAATTTGCCTAAAATAAGCTTTCAAGGCACAATACCCATTTGTGGATACAATACACAGTAATTCCCTTAACAAATTCTACAGTAAATTCATTAAATGTAAGTTAATAGTAGGCGTCTGACTTACTGACTGACATAAAGATTATCTTAGGTCACGTTATGAGTTTCCTTTGCAACTGTGGGAAAAATCCTCATGCTAAAAGATAATGTGTTTGTGAAAAAGCAAAACTTCACCCCTGCCCTATAATTATATCTTAAGGGAAAATCCTGATCCCTCCTCCAAGCTCATGGAGGAACCTCAGCAAAGAAAGTTGTGCAGGGTGGAGCTCTGCTCACTACAACTCAGCACGTAGTCAGGGTAGAACTGGCAATGGGTGAAGAGCAAAGACCACAGGATCTGCTCCTAACCAAATCGTTTCAGAGCATTCTTGGAGTCGGGGGAAGAAGTTGCCATGGTGCATAGCTGGCACTGCCCACTTCCATGCCACATCCCATTCACAGATCCACTGTTTGCTCCCTTACATGCACCTAAGCAGAAGGGAGTATTTTGCCCTCTGTCTCAAACACGAGCCTTCTCATGGATGCCTTATCTGTTTTATTAAAACATGACTTCTCTCACTTCACCTCCTTCTGCATCTACTTCTATTTATGTAAATCCCAGCTGTAGTTCATGTGTTCCCTTAAAATACATCCAGTGTGTGGGGTGCTTTCCATTTCCCTCTGTCTCATTGATTCATGCTAAAAATGAAGAAGTATTTTAGAATATATTATTTTTAATTTTTAGCCCTGCCATTCACTAATGTGCAATGAATCCAAGCAGTAGTACATAGTTTTTGTCAGTAGCTTGCTGTTCTAGAACTTGTGATATTTACCAGCAAGGTGGCATTGAACAAACATAATTGTTACTGCTAAGATATTTGTATTTATGATGTTACAGATGAACGATTCTGTACTGCCTTTGCATGCTAAAACATGACAAGCAGGGCATTTCTGAGTGAGAATTCTCACCAGACTTGGTGAATGTTTGAGGTTAACATTTGAAATGCACTTCTTGGAAAATTAATTGTATTAAAACATAAAAATAAGGAAAGCAACCATTAATTTACTGGGTATCCCGGACATGGTTATGAGAACTAGTGGACATCAATGACAATCAAAAAAAGTTGTCTCCACATGCGTCCGGAGTTCTATAAACAGAGACCAAAATGGTCAGTCCTGGGTTCCTCAACTAAGGCACCTACTTCCATATTTAAAGATCTTTGCAACCTTAAAGTTCAATAAAGTCTAGCCCTCAAAAGTTATGAAATGCCAGAACTAAGGTTGCCTGTGCAGCTCAGTGGGATGTTGAGTACTGAAGCCAGGAGCCTGGAAGCCCCAGATTTGCAACAGCCAGGGGCGGCTCTAGGCACCAGCAACACAAGCTGGTGCCTCTGCAGTCATGCCATGACTGCTTCTGGCAACAGCCTAGCTTCTAGTTGCTGGTTCTTGCAAAGGCAACCTTAACTCTAGAATTTCTTAGCTTGTGAGGGCTTGACGTTACAATCTTAACTTTTTTTTTAAGATTCTTTTTTTACAAACCCCAAAAATTTCATATAAAAAATGAAAAAAATAAGAATAATTCAACTCTGTGGCTTCATATTGGCACCCACATGGATCATCAGCAGAGCTGGAACATTTAGATCCATTGCACACATCTCTGCCACTCTAACTAATGGATAGCAGTAGTAGTTGTTGTCTTCAGCCCTACAGGGGGATGGGATATTTTCCTGGTCAGTTCTGACAAAAAAGGAACGGTGAGACAGATCTTGGTTTCTGTTATAGGCTTTGGAGGGGAGTGTGCTCCAGCAAGCAAAGCATAGATACTTCTGCCCTTACTGTGACCAAAGGTCCACTTGGAACCAACTGGTAGAGAGCTTAATGGGTGCACAGGGGTTTACAGGGAACCCTTGGATCTTAAGTCTACATAATAGTGAGCCAAAGTGACCATGTGAAGTCTCTATCAACATCCAGTAACACACAGGCCATCTTAATTATTTCAAATGTATGTATAAGTAATAATTAAGAAGTTATGTATTTACTCTGGAAAATGTGTTCTTAGAGCTCTGAGTTAAAAGCAGGTCACCAGGAGGTGACAGGTCTTGGACAAATTCTGTTCAGACAGAGGATAAAAGATGCTTCTTTCCCTTTGTCTGCCCAAGTTAATATTATATGTCTCACAATGTAAGCCTCTCTGGATACAGATACAGATGCTGATTAAAGGATTGCTAGGTCAGTAAGAAAGTGGGCCACAGGGAAGAACAATCAACAGGGGATTATGAAAAAGAAAAAAGGACTGTCCTGATATATCTAAAGGGACCTAGAGATACCTTTCATCCTTTACTGGGGAGAAAGTGCTAGCGTGTTCCGTCTTATGAAAGGAGGGTCACAACCTGCCTGGATGGAAAATGCTGCAAAGACTTTGGGGAAAGAAAATGATCTTGTAAGTTAAGTCTAAGGAAGGCATGTTATGATATTATTTTACATGTAATCAATTGTTTCCAATATTTCTGTCTACTTGTGGTTTCTTGACTCTCTGTTAAATAAACTTAGACTTGTTTTCACTATAAGCAAATTGAAGTGGTGTTAGTTGAACAGAGCGGTGATCCTGGGGAAAAACTGGCAAGCTGAGGTGTACAGTTCTTTTGGTGATAGTGGATCTGAGAATTCAGTGAGTGGCCAGTGAAACAGGGGCATCTTGCATAGGGTCCTGCATGGATCTGTCTTCCATCCAGTTCTATTCACTATCTTCATCAGTGATTTAAATGATGGCATAGAGAGTACACGTATAAAGTTTGTGGATGACAGAAAGCTGAGAAGGATTGCAAGCACTTTGAGAGGACAGAACTAGAATTCAGAATGAACTTGAAAAACTGGAGAAATAGTCTGAAAAAAATAGGAGGCAATTCAATAAAGACAAATGAAATGTACTACACTTAGGAAGGAATAATCAGTTGCACAAATACAAAATGGGAAATGAATGCTTAAGAAGGAGTACTGCAGAAAATGATCTGGGGTCATAGTGGATCACAAACTATCAGTCAACAATGTAATACTGTAGTAAAACAAGCAGACATCATTCTTGGATGTTTTAGCAGAAATGTTGTAAGCGAGACACAAGAAATAATTCTTCCACTCTACTCAGCATTGATAAGGTCCCAGCTGGAATATTGTATCCAGTTCTGGGCACCACATTTTGGGAAAGATGTACACAAATTGGAGAAAGTCCAGAGGAGAGAAACAAAAATGATAAAAAGTCTAGAAAACATGACTTATGAGGAAATATTAAACACATTTGGTTTGTTTAGTCTACAGAAGAAAAGACTGAGGGGCCGGGGACATAATAACAGTATACAAGTATGTAAAAGGTTTATAAAGAGGAGGGTGATAAATTGTTTACCTTATTCACTGAGGACAGGACAAGAAGTAATTGGATTAAATTGCAGCAAGAGAGATTTTGGTTCAACATTAAGAAAAAATTCGTAACTGTAAGGGTAGTTAAGCACTGGAACAAATTACTCCAGGAGATTGTGTAATCTCCATCATTGGAGATTTTTAAGAACAGGTTAGATAAACATCTGTCAGGGATTGTATAGATAATTGCCTACATGATCTATGAAGATCCTTTCCAGTCTTAAATTTCTATGATTCTATTTTATCATACCTGTTTATTAAGACACGTTAGTAATTAATAATTTGAACTTATGTAGCACTTTTCCGCGAGTGAGCGACAGGGGATGGACCACTTGATGATTACCTGTTCTGTTAATTCCCTCTGAATTAACCTGGCATTGGCCACTGTCAGAAGACAAGATACTGGGCTAGATGGACCATTGGTCTGACTCAGTATGGCCATTCTTATGTTGGAAGTGCTGTTAAAAAAAAAAAGGAGCAAAATCTGTCCTTGGGTGAACTTCAAGCTTGTGTGAGGGTGATGTAAATGTGAGCAACAATTTGGCCCTAATTACTATAAATTAATGTTTGTGAAGATATCTTTTACAACATGAATGATGCCGAATGTTTATTTCCTAAATAATACACTGTATAAATATTTGGATGTGATGACTTAAGCATAGGTTTAAGTGCTGTCCAGAAAAGAGGTGCACATATGTGGTTTCCTGAATTGGTTCAATTATGTTACCTTCTCATAAATGACACAAATTATATTTTTTTATTTTTATTTCTTCATTCATTATCATCAGTTTGAAATATTGAAGTTTCAATTCTTTCAACAGTCACAATAATTTCTTTCTACTGTTTTTTATAGCAAGATAGTTCTTATGTTCTATACATTGTAACACTTGAATATTAAACAGAATGAGAAATACAACTTTTTTGAGTATTAGTGCAATTTTCATGGGCTGATAGTAAGTAAAGAAGGACATGGTCCAGTGGATAAGGCATTAGACTGGCACTCAGGAAAATTCTATTCAGTGGCAGAGCCAGAACCTCATGTGTGAACGCTGGTAGGTCACTTCACCTCTCCGTGCCTCTGTTTCTTCTCCCATTGTGTCTATCTTGTTTAGTAAGATTAAGTTCCTTAAGGAAAGAGTTGCACAAACATACAGTAGGAGATAGCACCTAGCACAATGGGTCCCGGAGCTTTGATTGTGGCCTCTAGGGCATATTGTAAGACAAATACTAAACAGTATGAGTGAAGTGGCTGCATCCTTTTCATATTTTTGGAGGGAGAAGAATCATTCAGTGAACATCACAGAATATTTTCTGGCTGTTGGGTAGATTCCATTGATATCAACTTTCAATCTTAACGACTTCTTAAAGAAGCATTTCATTTGCCAATATATTAGTCCATATTTAATTACAGTAGTCATGGAAGTGAGGCTCTGGAACAGCATTATCTATAAACAAACTGTATTTATAGTTCAAGATTTCCTTCACAGTTCTGCCTGTTCACCTCATTCTTGAACTACCGTATGCTTACTTTGCAATGCTGGATATCTCCTCGTGTAAGACTAGCACAAGAGCTAAGCAAGTAGAGTATAAACAAATACTGTGTAGAAAGTGAGTGAAGGCCCATAAAAAAAACAAACCTGGACGCCCAGAAACACTATTCAGCTCCTCTCCAGCAGTACAATAATGTATCTGGTACATTAAAAAAAAAACACTGATTACAAGTTGTTTTTGAATCCAGAATTCCTGGGGCAATAGTTTAGCATTGAAACATGAGACAATCCAATCTCCTATTCTGCACCTCAAGTTCAGAGGAATGTCTGAAAAGGAAAATCTGAGAAAATAGATTGGTAACAGTAAAATGGTTCACAAAGCAATTGATTCTGCTGCTCTTTTCAATCAAAGCTTAAACTAACATGATGTCAGAACAACAGAAGTAATTTTCTCTTGTGCTGGTGGATTTATTTAGGCATTAGCAAAAGATCTAGTTGTCTCTTTTATAGTTATACCAGAATCCGATGAGCTATAATAAATGATTATTTAATTAACAATAAACACTTTCTCTGGTGAGAACAACAGAAAAGTCTGATTAGCTTTGGTAGGAAAATTAAAATATACTAAACACTACAAAATCTGACAATGTCCTGGGTGAATTTAGTGGCTTAACAAAAAAATCAATAGGATATAGCTTTTTTCTTTGTTTGTTTGTTTGAAGCAATGATTCATTTAAGAGGGTCATTCAAACAAAATTGTATTGCACCATGTCTTTTATTGAAACAAGTTATCTGATGAGCTCTGTTTAGTTTCAAGCCCACTTCTTCATTTTCACTTAACTCCTTCAAAGCTAAAGTAGCACATCTTTCCACAATCTCATTTTCACACCTGTAAGGACCACACGGTCCTTGAATACTTGCTATAGGAAATCTCCTTGGAAATATATATACTGTTGCTACTTACAATCTTCTCCTACCACTCCGATTTCTGGAAAACAAAAATATTTCCATTTAACATAAGTCAGTACAGGGATCTTAATAATAAATGCATCAAAAAAATCAGTATGTGTCTACTGTTGTCATACAGCATATGAGTGCCTCCTCATAGCCTGGGTTGGCTCTATGATGCCCTGCCTCAATTTCCCTTCTTGGACACCTCAAAAACTAATGTGCATGGCCCAGTTTCCATTATTGTTTCTTGTTATGGAGGAAATAATGGGTTAAGAATCTGATCCAATCCTGCTCCCACTGAAATCAGTAGTAAAGCTCCCATTGAATTAGGTGGGAGCAGGATCAAACTGTAAAAGCTTTATCTTTCCTTGTGCAGTTTGAACAAAGAATTTCTTTGATGGGGGGGGCACTAAAAAGGATCTGATTAGGACTCTCTGATCCAGGTTCTACACCCAGCCTCAGAAAAGATTAATGCAGCCTGGGGGCTGCTCAAACATACATCAGCTAACTACAGCCCTTGAAGGGCCATTTACCAGTGAGAAGCCACCAGGGAGCAATGCCTACTCTATGCCCATTGTGGACTCTCTCACAACAGGTAAATCCCCAGCAGTGAGATCTGGAATAGCAGGAGCCAGAGGAGCCTATTATTTCTGAATTATACTTGGGGCCCAACACATTTATCACAAAATCTTGCAGAGGTTCCACATCCAAAGCTGTGGAGCCACAAGTTTTCATAGGAAGCATTTATTTACTATGTAGTAACCATCAATTATAGTCACATTTTCTAATAAACCCAGTCTGCTAGCAGGTGAGGAAAGGGGAATTATGACTCACTTTTAACCCCCGCCCTGAACTCTAGTCTCTGGGCTCTAACACAACATAGACAGGGACACCAGATTTAACTTGTTATTAAACATTAATTTTTTCTTTGCTGAGATCTTTTTCTTATTTCTCAGCATCAGCTTGCCTTATGCAAGTTGTGTTTATATATAATTTCTTGAAGACCTCCCTGCCTGTGGAGAACAATTAGCAGCTGGAGCTGCTCAGAGATAATCAGGGGGTTGGGTGACAGAAGAGGCTATTCAGGGGGCACCATTTCCCTGCTGTCATTTGCATTGGTGAGGCAGCATTAAAAATAACTGAACACAAGCACTACAAAGAGGCGGGCCCACACCTGCCAAAGCAGCAGCAGCACACACCACCTTGGATATGCCTGAAGCTGCCAGAGCAGTTGTGGAGAGAGCCAGGCCAGGCTCCCCACCTCTGCTGAAATTTTCCTTTAGCTTTGTTTCAAAAATTTCCCACAAACAAAATTGAAAAAACTTGAATGAAAAACTTGAAATAAAAATGTGTGTGTTTGATAACTACCATCTCTATCTAAAATTAATATAGGGAAATATTAATAAAATAGATAACACACACACACACAGAGAAAACAGAGAAGGGCAAAAATAAAATATGTTAAAGTAGTAAATAAAGGTTTAAAATAAATTAGGAAAAACAGTAACGGCTTAAAGTAGGAAAAACATCAGAGATATGGTCTTATCACCTCAAGCCACTTGCTTGTTTGTTGTCCATCTATCCTTGACTGCCTACCTTGTCTTTTCAGACTGAAGCAATTCAGTTCAGGAACTGCATCTTCCTCTCTGTCTGTACTGCTCCTGCTACAAAGGTGTGTTGGTCCCTGTCCTTTCTGGGGCCTTAGGCATTACCTCAGTAAGAAAATCGACAATAATTGATGGTAAAATTGTGCTCAGTTATTAATCCTGATCTTGAACTTCTCAGATAAGAAGGTTGGCCTAGGGAGGGAACTGGGGTCTAGTGGTTAAGGCAGACAGAACTGGAGTCAAGCCTGCAGGGTTCTAGTTCCAGCTCTGGAAATCGAGCACTGCATGGAACAGGATTAGGGCTGTAGGGAAAGATTTTTAACCAAAGTATAACTGGGTTTAAAAAAGAATTAGATAAGTAATGGAGGGTAGCTCCATCAATGGCTATTAGTCAAGATGGTCAGGGATGCAACCCCAAGCTCTAGGTGTCCCTAAACTCTGACTACCAGAAGCTGGGACTGGATGACAGGGGATGGATCACTCAATGATTATTCTGTTCTGTTCATTCCCTCTGAAGCATTTGGCACTGGCATGGGAAGACAGGATACAGGGCTAGATAGACCAGTGGTCTAGCCATTTTTAAGTACTGTTTGCCTAGGACAATGACATTTTTTGTGCACTTGGAGTCACAAAGTAGGTCCCTTATCTTTCCATCAGATGCCCCTCATCATGTCCCCATACTCAGGTCACCTTGCATTGCTTTTCCCCCCCTCTTCTCCTAACTCGTTCCCCATGTTTCTCTCTCTCTCTCTCTCTCTCTTCAGGCTCTCCATGAGGTTTTCTCATCCCCTGTTGCATAAACAATTTGGCTCCCAGCAAGGTTGACTCCTCCAGCACACACTTTAAACTTAAAATTCCTTGAGTACAAAGTCTTCTAGCCAGATGGGTCGTGATCTTCAATATCATTCAGCACTACCTAATGCATGACACCCTATGCAGCCACTTATTAAGCTTATCCTAGAAGCACAGCAAGGAAGTGAATACTCACCCCAGGTAAGGACTGCTTCATATCATTTGCTGTGGTCCCCAAGGTCAATTATGAAACAGCACTGATGGACTCAAAGGAAGATGACGGTGGAAATTTTAAAGAATGGACATGTGAGGGGATACTTCTTCCTCCTAAGTGGGAAATAAGGGAACCCATGGGAGAACAAATTAAAAACCCATACAACATAAATTCTTTCTGTTCTTTTGACTTATTAGCATGTGTTAGATTAAAAGCTCGTCTGATTAGTGAAAACTGATGATTCCCAGCCAATTCCTGCTGTGAATTTAACTCATGATAGTCTACAGTCCATTTGCCTCAGAGTTCAAGAGTTTCACAGATTAAAATGCGTTTTGGATTAGCAGTCATTAGTATTGGTTAGAAAATCATTTGAAATTTAGACCAACAAGCAATTTTTGCAATTGAGAGGAGCATGAGGTCTCAAATATTTCAGGTGTATTTCAAGTCATTTTGTTCAATAATACATATGCTGTTTTTAACTACTGAATACTTTGGGGCAAAGATTATGCTCCATTTCTATTGCTGGCATATTTCAACCACAAAAATGAGTTATGAAAACACCAAAAGTTGCTATTTTATGTAATAGCCATCTTCAACATGGTTAGAATTTAAATGTGAGACTGTGGTGCAGCATTCAAAGAGATGCAGGCTGTGATTTTTTTCTTTTAATAAAAGGTTTAGTCATTTTTACTTTTCAGTACAAACATCACAATACAAAAAAATGAAAATTATAAACCTAAAATTACCATCTGTAACATACAGCAGTGTGTTAACATTCATATGCAACCATCATTTTTAACAACCTTCATATAAAACTATAAAAATCAAAGAGCCAGCCAGAGACTCCAGCTGACAGGAGCAGAATCTGCCAAAGTTTTCTTTGGTCCTTTGGAGACCATTACTACAGTTATGAATGGATTTTCTCTGCCCTGGGCTGATTGGCTGATTTTCTCCAACTTTTCCCTTCTCTCCACCTCCCTCATGTTTTCTTCACCTGAGCATCATCTTTATACTCTTCTTGCCTTCTCTTCATCTTATTGCCTCCTAACTAAACTCACAAAATAAAAAATAAACAAACTAACCAACTATGACACTTACATGCTGCTTGCCATCACTTAGTTTCTTCTGCTCTACCTCTTCCTTCACTTTGTGTCACTTCTGTCTATTCAGATTGTATGCTCTTCAGGGCAGGGACTAACTGTTCTATGCTTGGGGTCCTGCGTCCATGACTACAGCTCCTAAGCACAACAGAAATACAAATAAATAATTCAGTGCTTTACAAATAACAAGGGGACAACACAGACAAGGTAGGGGTGGGATGTGTGACAGCAAGGGAAAATGAAGTGGGGGAGGAGTCAAGGGTGACAAAGAAGAGGTCTGGACTGGCCATGGAGCCTTGGGGTTCCTTAATTAAATGTTTCTAAAAGCAGAGTCCAGATTTCTTCAACTTGTACAGTTGATCCCTGTGGCAAAGGTGGCCCTGTCTTTGGCCACTTGGTCAGAGAAGTCAGAGTACCATCGTTCTATTCTGTGCCTTGATTTACTTTTCCACCTCTGTAAAAGTATTTTCTTTGTGATCTTGGATGGTCTCAGATACCATGAACACTGTTACTGAGAGGCTCAAATTCATCCTACCATGCAGTTCCCGACCAGTGTTTGATTGCTAAAGTCTCAAATCATTCTAATTCTACTATCTTTCCATAGATGTTTAACTGCAGGAATTCCCACATGTGTCAAAATGTGCCCTTGTCTTTACCATGTAACTGAAGGAAGAGCTACAATCCTATCTAGTTTTTGCAGTGTCTAATACAGTCTAAATATTTTGTTGTTGCTGAATTAAATTAAGTGTAAATCTATAGAAACATGTTTTGAATTATGGCATACAATTGACTATTATGGAGCCTTTATAGAATGCGCCAATTCTTTATCCCAGGACTTAGAAATATCTTCAAGACCCCAAGAGTATTTTTTTGTCATGAGACATAGATGGGTCTCCACTAAATTTTGTACATCAGGGTGTCAGGCAGTGTCCAGCACACCTGAATAAAAATAATAAGTCAATACATATTTTAACTGCATATGTTGCCATATTGCCTGGCCAAGAGGTTAAACTGATGTTGTGGGACCTGGAATGGAACTATCCCCCACATCGTCACCACCTGATCATTATATACCTCTGTGACATTATCCAGGGTACAATTTGGACTTATGAACAGCTGTGTTCCCTCGGTTCTTCAACCTGGAGTGCACTTTACACTGTTTTGGTATGAAAGCTACCACTCTTGATCTGCTCACACACAGCCTCCAGCACATAAATTACTCCCAGTTATACTGTATGAGTGCTATGGCCTGCCACTCATGAATTATACTGCAGAGAAACACCAGCAAATCCCCAGTCCCTGACTTTCCTCCAGAAATGTATTCCTTGTCCTGCCCAGCCTTCTCCTGAACAATACATATAAACTCAGTCATTTATTAATAGAAAATGATATGCCCCAATTTTGTTATCTCAAATGACATTTCCCAAACACCTCAATCCAAACACACTGGGTTTAGATAAAACAGTAAAATAAGTTTATTAACTACAGATAGATTTTAAATGATTACAAGTAATACGGCATAAAAGTCAGAATTGAGACAAGAAAATAGAAGTAAATTGATTGATTGGTGATCCCTCAATTTGAGGATGATCTCTACCATGGATTTACATATGGGTCCTGAGATGACTCAGGAGTCTAATCCTGGAATCGCAAATCCGCCTGCAGTAGGTACAGACATTTCATGGCAGATCAGCTGCCTTCTGAGAGAGAGTTCTTTCTTTTTCCTTCCTTCTCTCTCTCTTTTCAGCTTTAAGGGAAAGGTGTTTTTCCTCGAAGCAGACCACTGCCTGATGGAAGATATGGCACCACGGGGGTTGGTTGGGGGCTTGCTCCTCCCAGCTTGTGATGTCCACATCAGTTTTCTTAAGATACGCTTTCAGTGTGTCTTTGTAGCGTTTCCTCTGACCACGATGGGATCTCTGACCATGGGTGAGCTGAGAGTAGAGGATTTGTTTTGGGAGGCGAAAGTCTGGCATCTGCACACAATGCCCCACCCTGCAGAGTTGGTGCATGAGGATCATTGCTTCAATGCTGGTGACATTGGCTTCGGCAAGGATGCTGGCATTAGTGCGGCAATCTTGCCACTTGATGCGAAGGATCTTCCAGAGGCATTGTTTGTGGTACCTCTCCAGACTCTTGAGGTGCTGTTGATAGTCACCCAGGTTTCGCATCCATAGAGGAGTGTAGGAACAACAATTGTCTTATAGATCTGGATCTTGGTGTCCTGCTATAGGTCACAGTCCGTGAAAACGTTTCAAAGCAATTTCCCAAAGGAAGCACTTGCGCATTGGATCCTATGCCGGATCTCACTATCGATTTTTGTGTTTTGAGAAAGTTGGCTACCAAAAATGCTCGACTTTCTCCATAGTCTGACCCTCAATGGTGATTTGTGGTGGGTCATGTGCAAGACCTGAAGCAGGTTGATAGGGGCACTTTAGTCTTCTCAATATTGAGTGAGAGTCCTAAGCTTCAGTAAGCTTGTGCAAGAAAATCCAGTATGGACTGAAGGTCATTCTCAGTGTGCACGAGAATGACACAATCATCAGCATACTGAAGATCAGTAATGGATGCCCTGAAGACTTTAGACTTCAAGTGGAGACATGGAAGATTAAAGAGCCGCCCATCCATTCTGTATTGAATGTCAACTTCATTGGGGAGGTGATCTTTAACGAGGACCAAAATGACTGCTAAATAGATGGAGAACACAATTGGGGCAATAATGTATCCTTGCTTAACCCCAGTTTTGATGACAAAAGGTTCCATCTCAAGGCCATTTCAGAGAACCGTAGCAGTCATCTGATCCTGGAGAAGCCTTAGGACCTTAATAAATTTTGTAGGGCAGCCAAATCTGGCCAACAACTTCCACAGGGCTTCATGATCGACAGAGTCAAAGGCCTTTGTCAGTCAGGATCTCTCCCTCAGTCCAATGCTGTTTCTTATGTGCTTCGGGTGGTGTTGATGTCGTGGGTAGAAAGATGAGGAGAAGTGATTTGGGGTGCCTCCTCTCTCCATTTATAGTTCTTTCTCTTCTTCAAGAACCATCTCCAGCTGAGGTTCAGGAGACAAAGTCAAAGGGAACCCCCTTCTGTTTCTTTGTCAATATGTAGATTTTAACCCACACCCCCTTTCCTGACAAAGAATGGCCACTTAATCAGGGGGTGGTCTATTGGATTTCGCTGACACCTGGCTGAGGCACTGGCTAGCCTTTCGTCTCTGGGGAACTAATTTCTGGCTGCTCCCCCCAAGAATTGGATCATGTCTAGTTATACCATACAGAGGAATCCTATAAATTTACATGCAATGTTGCCACACTATTTACCAGACCAATAATGATCAACAAATTATGAGTTTTCAAATGATACCTCACAAGGCATACTTTGTACAAAATTTATCATAATCCTGTAAAAGGGGTATAGTCTGTCACAACCTCCCTGTTGATTTTCTCCATATCATTGGTTGGTTGACAACCTGTAAATCAGAATTACCCACCAGATAGTGGCTTTTTATATGTGGTCAGGGATGAAAATAGAATCTATTGGACACAACAATCCATATTCTCCTGGTTGCCACTAAATAGAAGATTTTCTTTTCTCTGTAAGGTAGGATGAGTATCCTGAAGGCCCCAATATGGTGATCAGTTTCATTAACTTTCTTTCAATTCCCACCCATGAAGGAGTGTTATTGTTTATGTATTGGAATCACAGTGAGAGGCTGGGACATGATACAGACAACAGCATAGTTCTTTTAATAAGAAAGTGGAATGGCATTGCAAAACAGAAGAACAGGAAACAAGTCTAGTGATAAATTGAAGTATTTAGTGTTTGTAGTACATATACTGTTTTCTATACAGTTAGGACAAGATTCTGTAATGCTTTGCTGTAGCTGTAGTCAGTTGCAACTGTGCAGAGTGCAAAATAGCCACAAAATAAGAGATTATGGTGGCTAGTTCTGCATACAATAGGAAATTAGGCACTTTCCTTGGTAGCAGAAAGTTTAAAAAAAAGGCATTTGTAGCCCCATCTGCACTTCCCCAACCATGGTCACAGTTTGATTACTTATTTTAATGTAGGCACCTACCTCTCATCCATATTCACGGGATAATGTTGCTCCCTATGAGCATATATGCTGCAAGAACTCATCAACTAGTGACCATCCAACTATGTTGTTTTAAGACATAGTCACCTAGGCACATGTATACAATCAGAGGGAAAAAATAGTATGAAAAACATTGCTACAAAAAAGTATGTGAGGTACAAATATACCCCGAATGTGTTGCACTGTTATTCTGCATTTTTACTAGTTTTATATACATATTTGCTTCTAATGAGTATCTTTTATTGTAATAGTTAGCATATGCTAATTGATAATGCATTGCAGTGACACTGGGTGCAGCATATAGTAATTCTAAGGTAGAAGGTACTCCAGGAAGGTTGGTCCCTTCAAATCCACGCTTGTTAGGTATATGCAACAGAGTACACTGATATTGGTTCTCTGCCTGGCTTCTTGAGGGGATTTTCTGTCTAGGTTTTGTGCTCCAAACACTGCAGACTCAGGAGACTTTTCTGTGTTGTGCAATTCAAGATGGTGAACAAACGGACACGATAGTCTGTTTCTGACCTTAAAAAATGGATTTGCAATCTTGAAAGTGAGTCATCGTGTTATAACAATGTATTAGGTGATAGCGATTTGTGTCAGATCATGTTGAGAGTTGATCTGAGAATGAAGACCATGTTCCTGTTAATTGTTCATCAAGTTTATCTTCAGACAATGAGACGCTCGTGTTCAGCCCTGGTATAAGACCGGAAATATCTCCAGCAGCCAGTGATTTGACAGTAGAAGGGGAGGGCTCTGTGTTCTACAGAGAATCTTTCCCAGGTGTCTGCCAGGTGGGTCTTGCCTACATGCTCAGGGTCTGATTGCCATATTTGGGGTCAGGAAGGAATCTTCCACCATGTCAGTTTGGCAGAGACCCTGGGGGATTTTCGCCTTCCTCTGCAGCGTGGAGCACAGGTCACTTGCAGGTTTAAACTAGTGTAAATGGTGGATTTTCTCGAACTTTAAGTCTTTAAATCATGATTTGAGGAGTTCAGTAACTTAGCTGGATGTTAGGGGTCTATTACAGGAATGGGTGGTTGAGGTTCTGTGGTCTGCAATGTGCAGAAGGTCAGACTAGATGATCATGATGGTCCCTTCTGACCTTAAAGTCTATGAGCTGGAGATAACTTCTTCATCAGTATTCAGCTTGCTGAAGATCTTCTTGGCAAAAGTTGGAACAATTCAATAAAATAAGCCAGATATACCCAATGAGATGCATCCACATCTCACAGAGAAAAACGCAGTGTCCGGGTTTTCTGGGTTACTCACCCTGGTTTCCTATTTGTCAAAGAAGGAAAAGTCTGTAAAAATGTTATCGATGATGCATCATGACACGATTGTAGAAGGAGACAAAAAGAAAGCCCACAGAATTCTCCACTAGGATGACACTAAAAATGGTGTCAATAACCTGGGCCATCTTGCAATAATTTACTCCTGAAAGTACCAGATAAATAGGTGGCCCATGGTTCTTTTCTTCAGCCTGCTTAATCTTGTTGGTATTGCAAATTTCATCATTTGGGTCAGCAACAATCCTACTTAGCACCTCACTCAACCAAGACAAAGAAGGAGCTTGTTGCATGTAATCTAGGAGAACGACTCAGAGACACATGTATAAACAGAAGAATCCTTGGCACTCTTCATCTCACTATGCCCATCAAAGCAGCACTCTGATCCCTGGCTACTGCAAAAACCGGTCACCATGGGATCACTTAGCACTGCCACATTTGCCCAAGGCATCTGACCTGAATTGCCATAAATAATATGAAGAACACAGTGAATTTGTATGTGCTAATCACTCCACATTGATGCTGATATGTCAAAATTGCATATAGGCTCACACTGAATGAGACTCCTGCTACTTCTTTCAATTTGCTAGTTAAATAAAGGTTTTTTGTTTTGTTTTTAAACTTAAGATGTTAACGAGTTGTACTTAGTTTCTGAATGCATTTGGGGGGACAAAAGTCCCCCATATCTCAGTAATGTAACTTTTTTTCATGAGAGTGGATGGTCTGATTTTCAGAAGCTTTTCATCTTTTCTCATAAGCCATTTCTTCTACCAGGCTCTTCATATTTATTTGGTTCTTCTGAGTTTCATTCAGTCTGCAAACATTTTTATGGTACTGAGATTGGCCAAAATGATTGCAGAATGTTAGGTGTGAAGCAAGAATATGTTGGACTGTAATCCTCCAAAGTCCCTGGTGATGTCTCTATATGACACCACATTTTTGCTTGATTTATATAAAACAATTTGAAAACTTGAACGTCCACTGAAACATGGAAATTTTACATGAAGCACCAAAGAAAATATTTAAAATCTATATACTGTAACAATGAAATGGAGTACTTCAGAATATTTTAAAACGATACAAGAATTTAACATGAACATTGGTAACATTGGGTTTGAAATAGATCAGAATATCCATGAGGGTAACACAAGAATAACATTCTAGGGGTGACTATGCTGCAAACTCTGGACTGGGAAATCCTGAATAAATCAAAAGAAAAAAAGAAACTCTACAGCTCTTAGCCTCAGCAGCCCAAACACCATAGAAATATCAGTAGAACTGACATGGTGAATTACTGATACTTAACATCTTTGACAAGATTTACAGTCTTTGATATTTACTGTGCCTATGCCAACAATACACTCATTTATAAGTATTCTCAGGAAAGTCTACTGGTATGAATAGAAAAGTACAAGCCATACTGTTTTCTTGTGCTATAGAAAATTTAAACAATGCAGCAACATGTTTGCTTCAACAAATCCTGGTAAAAGTATACGCTAACAGGCATAAAGGAAACCAAAATAAATGTATGTATATGTGTATCTCTTCATGAGTCATTAATGTGACATTCTGTTATGAAAGAAACAAGAGCTGTTTGCTAGAGCTGGTAGAAAAATTCTGAAATTTCTCAAAAATAATTTTTGCGTTCTTTTGACAGCTTAGAGAGTGGTCAACATTTCTCAAAAAATGTCAAATTTCAACAAAAGAAAATTGAGGAAAATGGTCTGCATTTTCAACCAGCTCTACTGTTCACAAACTACAGATCAAAGTGTATCCTCACTTGTCAACCTTTGCATAGCCCTCACCCCCTCTACTCTGCCTGCTCGTTACCTTGTTATAAAATCGCTTCCATGCTTTTTCTTCCACCTGTCCTTGTATGCTTGATATGACCCTGAGCACCACCCCTATTTTGTTCACATTTAAGTTTCTCTTAAAGTCCCAGTTTTGGTATGCTTCTTACAATGAACTTCTTAGAATGAACTGACTTCATTTATGTTGCCTACTGTTGTTCCCCCTTTCTCTAGCCTCTGTCTACTGTCTGTCCTTAGCTTGTGAAATTATCCCTTTTGGGTGTTTGGAAAGTATCTAGAAGATCATGAGTGCTATCATAAATAGACAGAAACAACAACAACTGCATGAAAAGTACTAAAAATCAGGAAATGCCAGAGCCAATGTTGTCTGCAAAATCTCAACACTCTACTCTAGCTTTTTTATGCAGTGATATAGTCTTCAACTACATAATCACATGCTAATTTTCCCCACCGTATCCCTGACTCATTTACCACTTAAATTGGATATGTTTTTTCATCTTGTTTATCATGTGGCCACCCTCATTGATTGCATATGCTTGTAACAAATTTACCACAGCCACATGAAACCATCTTGGAGTTAAAATGTGTGAGCTGTTTAACACAAGCATTTTAAGGCTAGAAATTACAAATGCCACGTCTAACTGCTAATAGTCTCTTGATAACTTTAACAGCTATATATGATATATGATTATACAGCCTAGGTTTTAGGTAATTCTCTAGATTTATTATGTATTCCTTTTAATTAATGAGTTGTTACTCTTTTTGATGGTTGTTTTTGTCCCCTGCTAAAGTCACTTCCCTGATTTTGTTTTAAATTTCAATTATATTGAATGTATACAAAGACGAATATACATACCTAATCTATGGCCCTGCCTACAATAGAGAAATTTACACTGGCACAACTACATTGATATAAAGTAAAATAAATTAAATGCCTGTGTGACTTACTGGCTTTTGAATATTTTAACCCATAGTCACTCCAATGCAAATCCCTTGTGTAGACACTCTGAACTGATGTATAGATAGGTGTAGTGGCTTTCAGTGGTTCCTCCCCATCAGCACCAGAAGGAGGCCATTCTGCCTCGCTACACCACCTAGCAGCTGAGAACCAAACAGCAAGTGATTAGCAAGGTAAATCACTAAAGAGTCTAAAGCCCTAGTCCCTTGGGACAAGGCAACTGGCAGTCTTTAGCCAGCTCCCTGGCTGGGACAGACAACCACCACAGTCTGTAGCCAACCCTCTGGTTGGGGCAGGCAGCATCCAGACACAGGCCGGCTGGCCTAAGGTGGATAGGCTGCCACCCCAAGAGTGGGGTTGGTGGCAGAGGATAGGGAACCCAGGCCCACTCTATTCCACCATGTCCCAGCCCAGGGCCCTAATAGTGGCATGGAATCCCACCCCTGGGTCAGCAGGGATCCTGCTGAAACATGCTGACTGTAGTTTCAACAACACAATCAGACTAATATCTGGTTTCTCCGGGCTACTTCATACCCCTACCTGTTCATAGGGCTTCATCGTTTATGGGACCTCAGGCTCCTCAGAGTACTCAGCAGCCGGCAGTTCCAGCAGCTCCTCAAAGTATTCCTCCAGAGGCAAAGGTTGGTATAGCTCAGTCCCTGGTTCAGAGGCCAGCTGCAGCATCCAATGCCTTCTCTTGCACTCCATCAACGGAGCTGGAGGCCCTGTCTCTTATACTTCCTGTTCCGCCTCTCTGCTTCCAGTTCAAGGGGCAGTCCTGGCCTATTTCCACCCACCTGTGGGCATGGAGTGATTCCTCCCTGTCAGCGTCAGAGGGAGGCTACTCCGCCTCACTACAATACAGTTTATACCTATATGAATTAATCCAGTAAATTAATGATGTAAACTGCACCACTGTAAACCATTTTACATTGGTACATTTGGGTGACATAGTTAAAATAGTGCAGATTTCTCTAATGTAGAGAGGGCCTGTAGCCATACGTCCATATACAACTCCCTTGCCAATAATTATTAGCTTTGAGTTAATGTCACCAGAATGTATCACACCAATGAAAACTGTAAACAAGGAAATAACCAATCAAGTCATTCAGCACCTCATCTATACTTCATTCATCTGATGAAATTGAATAATCTGCATCAGGTTTCCTTAAACTAGTAATAATTTGAATCTCTCTTGAGTCTACTTCTCCTATGCATCCCCTTTGCCACAGTGTTTTCTCACTTCCTCAGCACTGACATCTGTCTATTGCTTGCAGGAGATCTCTCTTCTTCTCAGCAAAATCATTAAATGATATTTTTTAAAAGCCTTCAGGATAAGCAATTTTGCAGTTTGAGATTGAGACTTGGATAGGCTCTCATTCACAGAAAGCCATGATGCCAGCATATTATAAGATGGCTGAAAATGCTTCTGTATGCATAACAAGCCATTTATTGATCTTAAACTAGCCTTTATAAGTAATTCATTATGTCTGACTTAACTTTATGTATAGTATGAGTAATTCATGAGGCCAAATTTCTTATTGCATCTGACATCTTTAACACTGAATCTATTCCAATTGCCTTTCTTTTTAAAAAGCTGTTATGAAATAACTTGTAAGATCAGACATTTGATCTTTAGTTTTCATTCATTTATATCCATTATAAAGGATGTGTGAAGAATTGTTTGTTTTTACAAAAAGATGACACTATCTTCCAAATGTACCTCATGCCAGTTGTTTTAAAAGAGAGATTAATAGTAGATACATTTTACTGCAACATAATGTTTCTTGACTGTTTCTCACAATGACCCAAACACTAAGAGTTTTCCCAAACTAAAAAGCTTAATTTCAAAAACTAGGCTAGGTTGCCAAGTCACAACAACATAGTTGTTACCTATCACCTCACATGTATGCCAATATTTATGAAACAAAACCCAAGTACTTTTGAGCAAGGTAATGAATAGTTACGGACATTATAAACTTTACACTGCCCTGTAATAAAACAAACACATTATTCCAATCAAATATAAAGAAATGCACATTGTTCAGTACAGAAGTTGCATGTTCATGTTTCTAGTTTTTACTGGCTTGGAAGATATTTACTATACATGGGACAGAGTTAAGATTTTTGTCAGCTGTACACTTGTATACAAGAGGGAATAACAGCAGGCATGCAGCAGCTGTGTAGTCCGGAGAAGGAGAGTAATAGCAAGCATGCATGATTGTGTGCTCTAGAAAAGAGCATGGATAGGGGGCATGCAGAGGCTGAGTACTCAGGAGGCAATATGCCTTCTGGTGCTTTCCCTCTGGAGCAATATGGGATGCATCTCTGATGTTTTCGGAATCATCCAGACCAGTAAGGGGTTCTGTCACTGACCTGGCCTGTAACCTGGGGGTGCCTTAATGCTGTGCTTCTATGGCTCAGATCCCTGACACCAGTAGCCTGCCCACAAGGCCTCACCCTGGTTTCCACCAGCCTAGTTACTCCTTTCAGGTTGGCACCAGAACCCCTTCCAGTCCCGAGTCTCCACAAATCTACCCTCCCTGCATTCTTAGCTATGAGACACTTGGACTTTTCAACTCTGGTTCATCATTCTCAAAAACATGAAACCAACCCCTCAGTTATCAGTTTACTCTAGGCATGCACCCTCCACACAGTTTGCACAACAGGGACCAGCTTGGGGTAAAAATAAACAAAAGGTTTATTTAATAGAAAACCCACAGATTCAAGGGTGAAATAGTAAGGGAAAGCAAATATATACATGTTACACAAAATAAAGACACAACTTCAGGCTTTCCAGTTCTGTATTAGATAAAATCCCTTTTCTAATACAAGTTACTTATTGCCTTTGACCATTTCTCAGCATACCCCCTTAGCCAAACGGGGGTGGTGTGTAACAAGTCCTAGATGCCAAATCTCAGACACAAACCTGCTTCTAAAAGACTTCTTTGGCTCTCTCTCTGTGATTCATAGTTATTCAGAGCTTGGAAATCCCCTCTTAACCGAGGAGGATGTCTCAGTGTCTTTCAGTTAATTCTAAAATGGCCCATCATCATCTCTTCTTGGCTGGACAATGGGTTGCTACTTGGAGCAGGTTTCCTGTAAACACCTGTCTTGGCAGGTGCCCCTCCCTGCTGTGAAATTGTAGTACGGGTTATGAGCACAGTTTTCAATATAAATGAATCTATGTATTTACAACTGTGTTTTATAATGACCATCAAGTTCAGAACATTATTAGATTTCATAAAAGACCTTACTCAATACACTTTTAGTTTTGTAGAACAATAATACAGAGTGCAATCAGTTGATTTAAGTGCTCATATGGGGGTTTAAACCTTCCATTCTCCCCTTGTAGGGTGACCAGATGTCCCGATTTTATAGGTCTTTTTCTTATATAGGCTTCTATTACCCCCCACCCCCGTCCTGATTTTTCACATTTGCTGTCTGGTCACCCTATCCCCTTGGGATGTCTGGACCCCGATTGTCACAATGCTTTGCTATGGCTTGTGTGCAGTTTGCCCAACCTAGACATGTCCTCCCTACCCCATCCCCACCGCATTTGTTTAGAAATTGGCACAAAACTGGACAACTCCCCCACCAAGTCTTTGGGAAAGTTCAGATTCTGATCTCAATCCACTTCTAAATTTTGCAGTTTAGGGCCATCTCTCCCTTCTATTTTCTTTTCCGGTGGCAACATATCAACTCAATGAGGCTGAATATATTTATTAAACCTAATCATGTGGAAGATTTTTCTCACATTATATATGTGACATCATTTTTCAATGGCTAATTCAAAACAGCCTATGTTTCTGAGAACTCCCACTGAGTTTCTGCAAACTGTGTGACATAGTAATAGGTTTTTTTTCCCCTGAATAGGAGCCCACACCTTAATGGAGCTATACTTTAGTTCACTCACCCTATCTCAGCAGAAGTTCCTGGAAAATAAAGCAAAAAAGAACAGGTTACAAAGGACATGATTATATTTAGAAAATTTTTTTAATCCTGCCTGTGTATTAGTAAATAATGCCACTACAGTACTGTAGCACATTAGTAGTAGTAGTAAATAATAAACTGCAGTCCTGTAGCACACTATATCAGCAAAACGTATGTACTAAGAGATGATCATTTGCTTGGTAAATTGTTGGGATTCTCTTCCTCCAAGATTTTTTCTCATTAATTACAAATAGTTTTGTTATTTCAAGAGTTTCTTTAATGCTAAGATTGATATGCTAGATAGATAATGATAAAGGTTTGAATTGTAGCTCCAATAGTGTCTTGCAAAGGCAGGCTATGAAACCTAGAGGGTCCAATCTCCAAATCATGTAGAAAGATCCCTCTGGAGTCAGAAGCATTGGCAAATGAGCTATTCCCTTCTTCCATGACTGGATTTTTTTGAATTAGGAATGAGACATCCTGAGATCTGTGAGTAATGGATTCTATGTCATGAAGGCCACGTAAAGATATCAGTGAAGATTAAGTCTTGGAGCAGGGTGGGCTGAGGGGATTAGGGAAGTGCAACTCAGACATTTTACGGGGGGGAAAGCAAAGCTTTCACAGCTTCAAAGAGTGGCTAGAGAAGAGGCTGGAAAAATAGCACAAAACTTGAGACTGAAGAGAGCAAGTCATGAATGAATTTGGTTCCAGAGAGTGCCCTTTAACATCTTGCTTAAAAGTCATCCATTGGTTTGTTAGTTGTGGGGTTTGGGGTTTTTTTTGTCTTCCCCTCTTCCCCCAGTAATTTCATTCACTGATAAGTCAATACACAAGTAAGCGATTTGCTGAATCAGGTTTGTGCTGACGGAAAAGCCAAAATGACCCACAGATCAGACTACTGTTTAAAAGATGAAGTCTGATGCACACAAAAAACTGTTTAGTTGGTTGTTTCAGGAATCTCTTCTTCAGCTGCTGGCTCCTGACATTTAGCTAAAGAAAGTTATCAAACAAGTATCAGCTGTAATACTTCCAATCCCCTCTTTCTTGCTAGTTTATTTCTGCTTCATACTAAAATTGCCAACAGTCACTTTTGAAAATTATATTAGTTTAGGGTTTTGTAGAGCACAACACCAATCACAGCTGGAATGTTTGACTTGATCCCTGGGCCACTGTAAACACACATCCTCACCTATAGAGCTCCCTCTCCTGCCCAGATGTGGCATTGCAAGGGACTTGAACTTTTACAGCCTTCTGGTGGCCATTTTCTCAGCCACAGTGACCAATCCCAGCCAGTCTCTTCTCCAGACTCTCTTACTGGATCTTTTGTGCCTCAGTCCTGTGGCCAAATCACACAACAGTTCAGTCTCCTTCCAGGGTAAGTAAAGGTCCTACTCAAAATCCAAATCAAATACCTAAACTAATAGTCCTGCCCTTCTCAGGCTCCACTAAAGTCCCCCATTTCTTGGCCCCTTCTCCTGGCTCCTGCAGAGCTTCTCTCACCTTGCTTCTTCTCCAGCACTATTCCCCTACTACCTTCCTTCCCCTAGGATTCCAAGAGCTTTCCTTAGGGATCTCCCTACTGCAAACCTTCTTTTATAGCTCCTTTTCCCCTCCTGGGCTTCTCTCCTGTTCCCTTATCCTCCTAGACCCTAGCCTAGAGGTCCCTCATAGAGTCTTCCCAAAGGGCAACTCTCCTTGTTCCTCTCCATCTACTGACTACCCAGTTCTATTTAAGTAGGGGTCTCCCTGCTTCACCATCACAGGCAGGATCAGTCTTTCTAACTGGTGACCCCAGCTGGATGTAATGGGGCTTAATTAGCCCTTATGTTGCCAGCTTATCAGTGAGGCTGTGAGATAGCTAAAAAGTCATGGATAAGACTGAACCCAGGTTGCCTCAAAGGACCAGCCAGCCTGTGACAGTCATATTCAGGCCTATTTCAGTTCTAATAAAGTCAGAAGAGTTAAGAGTGTCAAAGTTAGACTCAGGACTCACAGTTTGTCAGAGACTTGTTTGTTGTTTTAGCACATACATAACACTAAGATAATGTGAGATAAATGCAAGATACCAACTAACACTACTATATTATTTATAAAGGATGAGAACTTAACAAACAGATAAAGAAGGGAGCAGAATCAGATAAGTTAAGTTTACCTTAGGGGCATGCATATTTTTTATTTACTACTACCTACTCTCTCTTCTTGTTTTGCCATTTGCCATTATTACCATTGTTTAAATTTCTTTTTTTTTTTCCTGGCACCTGTACACATTTATTTTTTCTTTAAAAAGGTACATACAACATTTCTTTAATCCATTCTTATTTTTACAATATAATTTATTCTACTTTCACAAGAGCTACGCTGGATTAATTAGATTTTTATAAAACCCTAAATTTTTACCATTCACTACAATCCACTCGATCACTGAAACAGTTCTGCATTCTCTTGTAATCTGGTCATATCCTTCTCTTTCAAACTTTCATTGGGTTGGGATAGATACACCTGGCCAATGCTGTATTTAGTGAAGGTTGCCACAGAGCAGTATAATTTCACTGGTAAAAATTTATCTCAATTTAGCCACTTTTACTAGTTCAATATGCCCTGAAATTCTTGCTTTTTACCACATTTGTTAGTGACCACAAATTAGAAACTGAAAACACAGGGTAATTTAATACTTGTCATGAATTTCCCTGGGAGAGACCTTGAAGATTGTTGATCCAGAAGTAATTAATTTGTCTTGGAAATAATGACTAATTACTATAATAAACTATGCTAATCTTTCAACAATAATGAATATCACTACAGTGCATCCCTGGAAAATACTAACTCTGAAGCCTCACCAGTTCAAATTAAATCATCATCCAACATAATGACAACACACTAGAGATCAAATTCTGTGCAGGTGGGTCCAGAAGTACTTCCACTACAGCAGAGCTGCCATGATTCTTTTGCATGGATAATTCTGTACTTTTAAAACATAGTTTTTTATAGCAAAGAGCACTGCGATCGGCAAACAAAACAACCATGCAGAAGAACAAAGAATAGGAGGGAACATAGATTTTTAAAAAATAAAATAAATTGGCAAATGCCTCTAAAACCCTTGAACACCTCAAATAAATCAGACTGACAAACCTTTAAAATCTAATAAAATGGAACCAGGACTAAATAAAACATATGAATTGGGGGGAGGGGGAAGAGGGGAGAATGAAACCCAGAGTCTGTGCATAAATGAAAAATACTTCATCAGCCTCTCAGATACAAATGGAGTATGATGAAATGGAAGATGAAAATGCAAATCTAGTGTAATAAAACTCTTTCAAGTCTGAAAATAAAATAGAAAAATTCCTGAACTCTATAAATAGGGTCCCACCAAACTCATCATCCATTTTACTCAATTTCACGGCCATAGGATTTTAAAAATTGTAAATTTCACATTTTCAGATATTTAAATTTGAAATTTCACAATGTTGTAACTGTGGGGGTCCTGACCCAAGAAAGAGTTATAGGGGGATTTCAAGGCTATTGTGGGGACGGTTGCGGTATTGCCACCCTTACTTCTGCACTGCTGGCGGCGGCACTGCCTTCAGAGCTAGGCTCCCAGCCAGCAGCCATGGAGCTACCTGCAGCTGGGGGAGGTTCCTGGGGATGGGTCTGACTTGGCCCCGGGAGCAGCCCCCCTGCAGAGGAAGAGGAAGTCTCGTCCCTTCTCAGCCCAGCTGGAACTAGCATCTGGAAAGCGGTGCAGTAAGAGCCCCGAGCCCTGCCCCTCCCCTACACCAGACAGATTTCCTGGGGGAGATCAGATTTCACAGTCCATGATGCATTTTAATGGCTGTGAATTTCACAGGGCTCTCCCTATAAACCCCCTCAACACCCAATGCCCACACAACCCCACCAAAATTAAATTGTCATAAAACGAAATAAGGAAAATGAAAGCAGATGTTTTCAGTTTCTTCAGGAAAAAGAAAACCCTGAAGTCTCCAGCATACTCATACCTACATTAAATCAGTCTCTCTCATTCAGTAACACTCACCTATGGTGGGACAAATTCTGGGCCTCATTTCTGTGACAGCATCGGGTTTGCAAGCCCCTTGCAGCAATATAAACCTCCCTCACAGCAGGTCACCAGACAACAATCAGTCCCAGGGCACAAAGGAGGAAAAAGACTTCTAGGAGGATGTGGGGAGATAGCATGTAAATAAAGTCCCCGTGTCCTGATAAGTTGCCTTCTGCAGATACTCATCCCTCTCTCTCACCCCATTTAGGACTCATGCGAGTTACTGAAGCTCCTGCAAGACAGAAAGGCAGGGACCAGAGTGTGGTCTCCCTGTAGGATGTGTGTGGTAGAGGCCTTCTCTCTTTTACCTGATTTCTCAAAAGGAAGTATTTTGGCTCAGTGGCCCAAGGTTCCAGCTGATAGCTCTACAATGGAGCTGTCAAGCCAGGAGCAGGCTCGGGCACAGTGGCCTGTCCTATCCTTGCCACTCAGATTGTAAAACAGCGGATGTGCCCTCTCATTGAGCTAAACCTGTAGAGGTTCTCCACCATTAATTTTAAGGTTGCACCACGCATTTTCCTTTATGTCCATACCATGGAGACTCCTTTCTTACATATGCACAAGCAAATCAAAGTGATCTCCATGCCCACAGGATGCAGGAGTTACCCTTTGTGTCAGGTAAGAAAAATGTGAAGTAGATTCTCTATGCCATTGGCCTGGTCTACACTAGCACCACCACTGCCGCTCTGGACAGCAATCTGAACTCGGATGCAGTGGCCAGGTAGACAGGAAAAGAATATTTCCTGTTTGCCCAGCGTGCTCCCGATCAGCACGGGTGGCGATGCAGTTAAAAATCAAAATAAAGACATGGACTGGAGGACCAAGCTATCCCACAGTTCCTGCAGTCGCATTCTTGCTGAGCCAAAAATGCTTCTAGGTCAAACACAGTGTCCGCGGTGGGTCAGGGCATAGCAACATCCTTGTCGCCCCGCCATGGGTGGCTGATGTGATGACCAGCATCTGTTTCGATCAAGGGCGCGCTGTCCTTTTTTTTTTCATGGTAGACGTGCAAATATGGCTGACCATCATCATCGTCAGAAAACAGGGGGCTGCTCCATCAGCCCCCCCCCTTCATGTGTAAAGAAAAGATTATGCTGGGCTCCCTCCTACACACCTTACTGTCCTGTCTGGACTATATCAGCAGCTGGAGGCTGCCTTCCACTCATATCTCTGCATTCTTTATTACTTCATCACACAAGTGGGGACAATGGCTGAGGGAGACGGAATCAACAGGTGGGGTTGTTTGCAGGAGCCCCCTGTGAATAGAATACAGCGCAGCTGCTCTTTTTGTTTCTATGGATACAGGGTTCTCTAGTACACTTGCCCATATTCTAGGCAGGACTAGGGGACTTGCCCATATTTAGGGGACTTGCCCATATTCTAGGCAGGACTGATTCTATTTTGGACTGGTAGCCACAATCATCTTATTACCAATTTATGGTATGGTAGATGGTGCAATATGGCTGATAACCATCCCTGCTATCATGCAAAAGCAAAAGCATGCTGCTGTGTAGCGCTTGAATCGCCTCTGTGAGCGCATCTAGTACACATACGGTGACAGTCACAAAAGGCTAAACAGGCTCCATGATTGCCATGCTATGGCATCTTCCAGCAATCCAGGAAAAAAAGGCATGAAATGCTTGTCTGCCGTTGCTTTCCCAGAGGAAGGAATGAATTTCTCACCCGGAAATTCACCATTGTTTTCACTGCTTCCGACACTACATTAAGAAAATGTGACAAAAGTCCTGGCCCACGTACTTTTACAATGCACATTAGGCAGATTTACTCAGCCTTTGGTACTCGGTGAGCTAATCTGCAAGAAATACATATCATCCCAGTTTTTGGACACAATTGTGTTGTATTGCACATTGCAATATTTTTGCTCAAACTGTTCTGTAATTACATAATTAGTATAAATAAGTGGCATGCTCTCTCCATCATCATAACCTATGGAAAAATACTGAGTTCTGTTGATAGGATCTGGGATGATGGAATACTTTGTTATGATGTGCTATTCATTATGGTCATAGTAAAAATAAAAGAAAAAACTTCAATCAAATTTTGAAAATGACAAACAATAATAAAATAATTTATAAGAATCAGGGTCAAGATTTTCAAAAGTGGGTGCCTAAAATTAGGTTCTAATTTTATTTTTAGACACATAAATAAGTGGCCTGATTTTCAAGCGGCTGAGCTCCCAGTAGTGTTGAATTTAATGGGGGGAGATGAGAGTTCAGCAGCTTTGAAAAATCAGGCCACTTATTTATGTGCCTAAACATGGAATTGAGAGGCTAACTTTAGACTTTTGCAAATATTGGCCCAGATTTATAATCCAGCTAAGTGCAAGAAAAATTGAGAAAAAAATCTGCCATGTTATCCTTATATTCTTTACTGTCATCAGATGTTTTGCATATATCCAGCAGGGATAAGCACTTTAATCTGAATTCTAGTCTGAGGATTCCTCTATTCAAGTGACATTAGAAACCCTAAATCCAAATATCACCCTATTAGAAGTTCAGCCTATATTTGCTCCTCTTAACATGACTTTTCCTGAGAACTGGCCTCTTTTAGCTGAATAGCTGGAATCAACTCACATCAAAATATTCCGCTCCCTCAGCGGTATTGATATATAGGCCGTCTGAAAAATGTATTCTTCAGTTTGCACCTCCACAGAGTCCAGGTAGTACACACCTAGTCTGATGCTACAATAGAATGGCATGGGTGACACAGCCCCACCACAAATTAAGGTGCAAGGGAGATGCAGTCATGAAAATTTAGCCAGCCTTACTCAACCAAATGGGCTACAAAATCCAAGATATCTGTTGTGGAACTCATACCAATGCTCTTACTTTTTATTAAGTAAATATTAAGAAAGTTGGCCTCTCTTAGTTCAGTTGGGAGTGCAGATCAGGTAGTAGTGCAGGTACTCAACAAGTCTTACAACATGCATAATGAAGAAGTTAGGGCTCATTCAACGATAAGTTAGAGGAAAAATGCAAGTGATTAGGAGCAGCTGGCACAGATCTAGCGCCAAAAACATTTTCACCTTTACTAACCTGCAGATGAGCCCTCCTGTCCTCCGTATACACGTGTCTATGTCACATGACTGGACAAGACTAAGTGTGCTTGCCATACCCTTGATATTTACAAAGCCCCATAGTCACCGACTTCCTGTCTTTCCCAATCACATTCTGCAATTTCTGTGCAGTCGTTTGCTGTGAACCAATTCACATAGAAAGTGTTACGTTGTGAACATAAGTTATGCTGGTGGTGTCCATTTTAGGCCTGGCTCCTAGCATCTCCACAGAATCTAAACAGGTCTTTTTGGAAGGTGCGGATTCCCTTTTTTACTTCCACTGCTGCTCTGGCTGCCATACATATTCTGATTCATTCTTATGGTCATCAACACACACAATTACTTTTGGAACACTGATCAATAGTAATCATATGTAGGGAACAGGTTTGTTCCCCAGCCTCCTGGAACAGGCTAGTTCAAAAGTCTGAGTACATCATTCACATCTAGAACTCAATTTGCACACACAACTGTTACGATGGCAAAGTGTTGGAATGAATAGGGACAGCATTAGTAGTAACATTCAATAAATGAATCTGGCAAACAGATCTTATACCTCCCAGCAATCCACCTGGCTTGGACAGTATTTCTACAGTTACTCCCTCTTTCCATCCTGCCCCTCCTACACTTATGCACATTTGCTACCATCCAGGCTGATTCCCACTCTAGTTCCCCCGCCAAGAATACTGGAGTGGAAAAGGCAGCCATAGGCAGTAAAGCATGTAGAGAGTGGAGCATGTTATGGACAGCACTGAATGATTTCTTGGTGGGAAGGAACGATTGGATTGTGTACTGCCTGGATGAATAGCCTCAAGAGGTGCTGTCACAGCCCTGGGAACTGCTCCCTAGAGCTGGCAGGAGCCAAAGCTAATGGGGAAAAGAATTGCCCATGTATCACAATATTAGAGCCATCCCCAAAATGTTCACAAACCATAAGAGGAATACAATTGATGGGAGTAAAACTTGGGAAACTGAGTCAAGTCCACCCTACTTGGTTTAAACAATTTTTGCCTTTATTTATACAGTTTGAGACAGAATTATTGTCACTTATAGTGACTGGACATACATTTATTACAGACAAGATGGAACTGATAAATGGGACCAAGTTACCACATTCCAGGGCTCCATAAGTCTTTCCACTTTCCAGAATAGTTCTTGCCTTCTCTGATCTCCTGGTCCGGTCCTTCAGTCTCTGGGTTTTTTTCCAATTTGGGCCCATGTTCACTTAGGCCTTTTACACATTTTATATTAGAGATAACTTAAACTTTATCCAGTTAGCTTTTAATATGGGTTTCATATATTACACAAATGCAAGATTCAGTTATGCAATTTCTGCATTTTTTTCAGCTTGTTTTGCAGTTTCAGTGTGATGTTTTTCTGTCACATTGTCCTGGATCTTCCCAGAAAAGGTGGTTGTTGTTGTTGTTTAAATCTCTTACTTGTATCTTCCAATACAAAGTTACCTTTGTTTTGTCAGCAACAACATTTTAAGCAGATTAGCAATTCTATGTAAAAGAAGAATTGGCAAATCCATAGTCACGCCAGCAAGGCCTTGGTCTAAGAGTTACCTCATCTGTACTCATTCACTATCCATAATTAGAAATAATTAAAAATATAATTATCAAACCCCTTAATCTTACCATTAATAATAGTCATTTTATATTTCAATCTTATAAATCAGTATATGTACATTTTCCTGTGCTACCCTTTTAACATAGGGTGGTGGGAATTATGGAAAACATGGTGGTTCTTTAAAATTGATATTATCTTATCTTCTTTAAAGATGCATTTTTCGTTCAAAGTCCAGCTTTGTTCATCAATCATTACAAAGAAACTTTATTAGAAATTTTCCAGTGAATGCATTTTGAAGGATGTCTTAATTTTAGGACTTTCATATTTAATTGCTTTTCAAAAGGTACCCCACCACAATATTGCATTCTACTATTTGGGCAATAGAACAAAGTGTTATATCAGGACAAGAATGTGGTCAGTATGTGTCTAGGTGCCAAAATTTCAATGCATTTCAGCTGTTCAGTGTGGTTTCTTCGTATACTTTGTGCCCTTCAGAAATGCACATGCCTTGAACTATATGCTGAAAAGTACGTTGAAAGATGGGGAAAGACTGCAGGCAAAATCCTGATCCCACTGAAATCAATGGTAAAACTCCCATTGACTTCAATGGGGCCAGGATTTCACCATACTCCTTTTTTGGTTTGTTTTACAGAGTAAAGACTCCCTACTATTTTATACCTTTGAAAATGCAGACTTCAATCCTAACCACATTGTTACAGATCTATAGATAGAGCTAGAGTGTGCCCTGCCTCTGAGCAGGGGCACAAAAGGAGAGCGAGCGAGAGAGGAAAAGATGCTTCTGCCACTGGCCCCCATTCAGGAGCCACAATCACCACAGACCTTGTGGTCACCTGAACACAAGCACTGAGTGAAGCTAGCAACTCCAACGAGACAAGGATTAGTGGGGATGAGACAGAGCTATTCAGTGGAGTAGAGCAGTGCCTATGCTCCCTGTGGGTGTGGGAAAGGTCTATGTAGGATCACTAGAACTTCAATATGAGAGATTAAAAAAGACTGGGACTGTTCAGTTTGGAAAAGAGATGACTGAGATCTATAAAATCATGAATGGTGTGGAGAAAGTGAAGTGTTGTTTACCCCTTTACACAACACAAGAACCAGCGGTCAACCAATGAAATTAATAGGCGGTAGGGTTCATAGAATCATAGAATCTCAGGGTTGGAAGGGACCTCAGGAGGTCATCTAGTCCAACCCCCTGCTCAAAACAGGACCAAACCCAACTAAATCATCCCAGCCAGGGCTTTGTCAAGCCTGACCTTAAAAACCTCTAAGGAAGGAGATTCCACTACCTCCCTAGGTAACCCATTCCAGTTCTTCACCACCCTACTAGTGAAAAAGTTTTTCCTAATGTCCAACCTAAACCTCCCCCTCTGCAACTTGAGACCATTACTCCTTGTTCTGTTATTTTCTACCACTGAGAACAGTCTAGATCCATCCTCTTTGGAACCCCCTTTCAGGTAGTTGAAAGCAGCTATCAAATCCAAACAAACACAAAGAAGAACTTCCTTACACAGTGCACCATCAGCCTATGGAACTGTTGGCCTTCATAACATCCCTAGGCAACAAGTATAACTGGCTTTTAAAAAGAATTAGATAAGTTCCTGGAGGACAGGTCCATCAGTGGCTATTAGCCAAGATGATTAGAGACTCAACCCCATACTCTGGGTGTCCTAAATCTCTAACTGCTAGAAGCGGGGACTGGATGACAGGGGATAGATCATTTGATACTTTATTCTATTGCCGCTGTCAGAAGATAGGATCCTGGACTAGAGGGACCATTGGTCTGACCCAATTTCTTATGTTCTTATCCCTCCAGTGTGTCTCTTCACTACCTCTGACAGAGAGCAGTGCTCATAAAGGACAATCTAGCACTAAATGTGACAGCTGAGCAATTGTTTCTATCAGAATAAAATAACTGCTATTAATTTTACCACAGTTGAGGCCTCTGTTACCTAGAGTTTAGGCAGTTGCAGATGTAAGATCTATTTTTCTTGGGTGGCCTTGTATGCAAACTTTATCATATGTACAAGAATCAGCTTTCATTCATGTGCATTTGACATTCTTGTAATCTTTAATGGTGCAAGGGAGCTGGCAGTAAAATAAAATAAAATAAAATCATAATAATAATAAAAAATCAAGGTAGGTAGACTGAGTGCTTTTCAAGCTTCCTGAGGCTTATTTGCTGGGATTTATGACTGCTAATTAGTCCTCCTCAGCTTTGATTTTAAACTTATTTTTATACTCAAGTGCTTTGAGGTGTCATTCCTCATTGGAAACTGCCTGTATTGTGGAGAAAGAGAATGTTTTAAAAGTCTATCACAAACGTAGGCTGCTGTCACAAGTGCCACTGCAATATTTCATTTTTATTTCTATCAGGACCAGTTCATACAGGTATCTCAATGACTCCTAAGTCAATGATTTTATCTTGTGAATGATATGTACGTATATCTTTTTAAGCAAAAATGTCATGGTGTTCAAGCAGTCCAAGTAATAAAACTTTTTTCCTTTAACAGTGATATGTTAGATTATAGGAGCCATCCACTGGGAATCTGATAACTTGTGTTGTGTGGGACACATCAAGATGCAGTGTACATTTGTCATGAAGTTCTGTCTAAAAAAAGAAACAGCACGCTGCCATGAAAATTTACAATTTAAACACTGCAGGATATTCATAAATAATAATGTGACAGCATACACAAATGGGGAATAAGTAAATTCTACCTAAGAATTATGGAAAAAGAATGCCACTTATATGGAAACAGAATAAATGCTTTACCCACTGTATGGATAATATAGGTTTGCGAGTGCAGGTTTTGAGGGGTGTGGGCTAGGCCCAGAGATCTGCTGCTCTGTGGTTCTTTCAGTCCCATTCCCCATAGCAAGTATATATAAAGATCCATGAAGGCCCTGGGCACCACTTAATTTCCAGTGAAACCCTTAACTCAAGGCTTAAGCAAAGCAATCATTAAGGATATGTCTACATGGGGATAAAAAAAAAACAAAACCCACAGCTGTCTCAGGTCAGCTGACTTGGCTTGCAGGGCCCTGGGCTGTGGGGCTGAAACATTGCTGTGTAGATAGACTTCACGCTCTCAGCAATTTTTCAGCTCCAAAGCCCAAGCTATGCAAGCTCAAGTCAGCAGACCCAGGCCAGCTCAGCTGCAGGGCTTTTATCCCCATGCAGACATTCTTAGTGTGACTGCAGGCTACATTTACTGTGATAAATTTCACCCTGAATATAACAAGCTGCCTTAGTAGCTGTGATTCCCAATATCAAACTATAGGTCCAAGTTTTCAAACCTGGCCTCTGAATTTACAAGTGGAATTTTTTGCATGTTAGTTTTGGGGTGCACAATTTTATGCATGTAATTTGTGTGCCCCAAGACATGAAAATTTGCAAATAAATGCATTTTGCAGCTGTAAGTTTGGTAGTTAGCTGCTATTAGCCTCTGCTTGGGTTGTGCAAAATTACTGGTGAAGAGTTAGCAGCAGGTTGAGGTCCCTTTGAACTAGACAAAAACCCAGCAATGGTTGTAGGAGGAGAAGGGGACAAACAGAATGACAAGGCAGGCCTTACTGGTAACTGGAGAAGTAGAGAGGAGAAGGGGGGATATGGTTGTTTACAGAGATAAATAGGAAGGAGCAGGGTTAGGTTAGGATGTACCAAAAATGCTGTTCTAAATTTAGCTATTGCAGGTGGTGAATATCATTGAAAGGTACTCCTTTCATGAAGAACATTGGAACAGGTGTAAACAGGGGCAGCTCCAGGCCCCAGCACGCCAGGCGCGTGCTTGGGGCAGCATGCCGCGGGTGGGGGGGGCGCTCTGCCGGTCGCCGGGAGGGCGGCAGGCGGCTCCGGTGGACCTCCCACAGGCGTGCCTGCGGAGGGTCCGCTGGTCCCGCGGCTCCGGTGGACCTCCCGCAGGCGTGCCTGCGGAGGATCCGCTGGTCCCGTGGCTCGGATGGACCTCCTGCAGGACCAGCGGCGCCTGCGGGAGGTCCACCGGAGCCGCCTGCCACCCTCCCGGCGACCGGCAGAGTGCCCCCCATGGCATGCCACCCTGCTTGGGGCAGCAAAATGTCTAGAGCCGCCCCTGGGTGTAAAGCACTTGTCAGGGTGTGCGATCAGTCTGATTCACAGAAGAGGAAAGTCCATTACGATACCCAGCCAGAGAGCCATATGTACGCCACTGGTCAGTGTATGCTGTGCATCCTCTCTGTGTCTGATCCACAGAGCAGGAGAGTCTGTTATACCTTACAGCCAGGGTCAGTGCTACCATTATGGCGAACTAGGCGGTTGCCTAGGGCGCCAAGATTTGGGGGAGCCAAAAAGCGGTGACCCCAATTTTTTTTTACAGCGGTTCCTCCCCAGGCACACGGTCGCTGCTCCACTTCTCCCACCTCCCAGGCTTGCGGCGCCAGTCAGCTGTTTGGCGCCGCAAGCCTGGGAGGAGAATTAGAGCAGGGGCGGCGTGCTAGGGGAGGACGCAGAGCAGAGGTGAGCTGGGGTGGGGAGGTGCTGCATGGCTCCCCGGGCTGGGGACGGGGAGCTGCCGCAGGGGTGCCTCAGGGCGGGGGAGGGGCGCAAGGTGGTAGTTTCGCCTAGGGCGCAAAACGTCCTTGCACCGGCCCTGCTTACAGCTGTTAACTCACTTAAATTTAAGATGTTGTTGTTGCCAGCACAGAATGCTCGAGGACAGCAACAGTGGTTCCTTGCCCGGTGTGCTTCGCTCCAATAAACACACCAAGGTGGAGAAGCAGACAAAGTTTATTTGAGATCTCAAAGCTTGTGCAAGGAGACACATACGTCTCAAATCAAGCACACAGATGCAAGCAGCCTTCTCTCTTTATACATGATTTCAACTAGGCATTCTCATTACCCCCCACTACTCCCCTCCCATATAGTAGATACATTATATGGCTAGCAATTACACTAAGCAGGTTAAATCATTCTTGGCAGCAAACAAATTATCTCGTTAATGCTTACTTTTTGAACCTTTATCTTGTCTTACTTTTGGATTTATTACTTTGCCCCCCCCCCCTAAGCCAGGCACAAGCAGGCCTCTTTATTATCTCCTGGTACCAGTGTTGCACTGATAAGGAGCTGTTACACATTCCATTCTCGATTCTGGCCTGTAAGGTCGATTAGGGTTTAACATGGAAGCGGTTTTGGCAAGCATAGCATTAACTCTGATTCATTCAGGCCTGGTACAGAAAGGCTTCATTAACACTGTGGTTTTCCACCCTCCTGAGTTACCTAGGGTTATGCCTAATGACACCAACATTGTCATGCATCCTTTTAACTCCAGAGGTCCCTGGTTCAGCCCCCAGTGTGGGTTAAGATGGCAACAGTCACAAAGGCACAGTTCTGATCCTAAAATTACCTAGCATATTTAGTCCATTTTCCTGTTGTCAATTCCTTCCAAGAAATTGGAATTATTCACAAGAACACTTGGCAGTAGATGAAACAAGGAGCTCTAACTTGAAAAAGTTCTAATTTTCCCAGCAGTGAACACATGTATTAAAAAGATAATACCAACATGAGGTACACCAAGCCCAATGTGCAATCCAGGCAGCTATCTTTCTTGTTCTTTAGAGATCATGCATTCCAAGTAATGCATATTAACAAGCCTATATGATTAACTGATACTATTATTTAAAAAATAAAGGAGATGGCTAGTATTGAATATTTTTAAGGAACACTTGGCCATATAAGACTGAGGTCTGCTTTTCCTTTATTTTTTAACTGTTGTTTATTTTGGCAGGAGTCGGGAAGAACCAACCTACGTGGATTACTACTAACTTGTATGTAAAATATTTCAATAATTAAGGTTGCTACGAGCTGACACAATAAAGGCTACTCTGAACATCGGCTCAAAATAATGAGTAGCCAGCTTTAGCCTTCTCTGAACTATTGAAGAATATATTGTTTAGTGCAAGAGGCTCTTTGTCTATCCCTCATAGATAAATAATAGTAATGTTAAATGAATATCCATCTTTTTATTATTCTTGCCTTTGCAGCACTCTTCCACGGGAATAGTTTTATCATCTAACCAAAGACAGTTAATCCTTCCCCCTGTAAGAAAGTTGATACTGGAATTTCTGGGGTAATATATAAATGTTACAGCACACATCAAAGCACAGCTTGCTTTTTAAAGCCATTTATTAGCGTTACATTATTTATTTAGAAATGCCTGCAAGTGTGTATAGTACTGTTTAAACTCTATATAATATTATGATATTTTTAAGTATGCTATCATCATGCCTATTTAGCTTTAACGGCACTAATGAGTTTAACGAATAAAACTATGTTCTGCTTCCTTTGGCCCCATGATAAGCATTTTAAGCAACAAAAGATTCTTGAATATGAGTAAACAATAAACTTATAATAAAACCTACTGATACATAACTGAAAAAGAACAAGGTTGGTAGAACAATACAGCATGTACTGTGTATGCATTGCTATATTTCCAGATTTGTTAATCTTGATTTCAGAAACCCGGCACTGCTTCATCTTTTGATGTCAGACTCAAACCCTGTCCATAAAATGTAATAAAAGCCCTGCAATGCAGACTTTGTATTCAGGTTGCAATGGATATTTGAACACTAGAAGTACAAGCTTTTGTATCTAGAATGCTTTTCCAGATCACAGCAATGTGGCAGTCTGAATCCCAAAAGGAAATAAGGCATGCTTGAGATGTAGGCTCTGATCCTGCAATGAGCTCTGAACAGGCACCTCAGTTCACCCATGCAAAGCACATTGATTTAGTCAATCTAGCTTAATTCACAGATCTTCACTTCTAAAAATAAAACAAACAGGTTCAGAATAAAATGGTCTGAAGTTTTTGAAAGTTTTTTGTCGGAAGTCAACAGTATCTTTTCATTTGAATATACAGCTTTGCTTTTGTGTAACAAATACATTGTGATTGCTTATATTTCACTTAGGCAGTGATCATCAGCTGGTGAGACAGATAGTCAATCCTGCCCATGCCCTTTTTCTCTGAAGTAATTACTTAGATAAATGGAAGAGATGTCACTGTGGAAACAGAGAAGAGGAAGATTTTTGTTGTTGTTGTTGTTCAGAACTGAAGATTTTATAAATGAGAACATTTCTGATTTTTCTCCTTCCCATGAATCACAACATAATTGAATATCTACCTGAGTTTTAGGGTATGTCTACATTATCTGCCGGATCAGCGGGCAGTGATCGATCCAGTGGGGGTCGATTTATTGTGTGTAATCTAGAAGCAATAAATTGATCCCCGAGCGCTCTCCCATCGACTCCTGTACTCCAGTGCTGTGAGAGGCACAGGCAGAGTTGACGAGGGAGTGGCAGCAGTCAACTCACCGTGGTGAAGACACCATGGTACGTTGATCTAAGTACGTCGACTTCAGATACATTATTCACGTAGCTGAAGTTGCCTAACTTAGATTGATCCCCCAGTGTAGACGAGGCTTTAGTTAAAAAAACCATCTCAGATCATGTGGTGAATAACTCAGTTTTTTATTATTCTTCAGATCTGAAGATTCACTTTGACAGTCATTTGTACACATGCTTGACTAGTCAATTTAGAAAAGTTGAAGTGCAGTTCTATTCTGAGAAGTGACTGTTTAATAATGGTACCATCTAGCTCAGTGGATCTGCTTCCTTTGTGTACTCAGTCATATCAGCTTAAGTACTTCACTGACAAAACAACAAACAAACAAGCTTTTACTGATTTTTACTCCTATAGGCATTGGAGAGCCAATACACCTATCCTTTTCCTTTCTGTGCATTATGAACAGATTTCTTTATTAAGAATATAATATAGTATAACCTAGTACATTTTTAAGAAGACATGTCATGGCCACATCATGGGCAGCTGGAACTGGTAGTCAGAGCCAGGGTTCACAGTCACAAGACAGGAGTCAAGAGTCGGCTAGGTCGGGACGCTAGGAGGTCAGAAGCAGGAGACGAACTAGAGATCAGAACCACAAGTTGGGAACTAAAGTCAGACGAGGATAACAGGCGGTCAAAAGCAGGAGACAAATTGGAGGTCGGGAACCACAAGTCAGGAGCCAGGAGCCAAGCCAGGTCAGAATGCCAGGAAATCAAGCCAGGAAAGCAGGAGCGGAGAATGCAAGGCATACAGTCCAGAGCAGGATGGAGCCCAGTTGTTCAGACAGTTTCCTGTTCCTGCTGCTGTCTCAAGTAAGGCCAACAGGCCAATCAGACGCTTTGGGACTCTATCAGTTGGACTCAGTGGCAAAGCCTCATGGTTTTCAGTTAAGCTGTTATTAGCAGGCTCCTAAGTGGAAGGTTGAATGTGGCTTCTCTCCTGAACCTTATGGGCCTAGGTTTGAGGTGCATGGTCATGAAAGGACAAAATTTGAAGACATTGGGGTTGCACGAGTGCAGGGGCAGCGAGTTACATGGGCCCAGGCTCCAGCAATATTCAGGGCCATGAGCCCAGCTACACCAATGTTTGGAGCCGGGTCTCTCCCCCGGCCTGTATGGAGCGTCCCCTGGCCCTTGCCTGCCGCCCCCCATGCACCTCCCCTGGGCCCCAGAGTGTCCCTGCCTGATTAAAAGCAGGTGGCTGCCTTGCTGCTTCATGCTGCTCTCCTTTGCCTGCGCTGCCACCTAAGGCTAGGCTACAGCACAAGTGCAGGCTGAGGCTGCTGGCTGCTACTGCACCAGAGGAGGGGAGGAGGTGCACATGATTGGGAGCCCTCCCCTCCCCAGCACCCACTGGGAGGAGACGCTAGAAGAGACCTCTGGACCTCACTCACCTGCGCAGCTGCTGGGGCTTCCTTGAGTGTCTGACCCTGTGATCCTTCTCCCCCAGCCTGCAGCCACGGGGCAAGGAACAGCCCCCCCCCCCATGAGGCTATGGCCTGGGGCAGCAGGCTGCAGCAGGTGAGGAAGCCACATGTGATGGCAGACCCCTCCCCTTCCAGCACCCACCCACCACAGGGGAGGTGAGGGGGCTTCCTGGACCTGAGCAGCTGGGATTTGGATGAGTGTAGTGACACCCTGTACTCCCAATGAGGCTACGGTGAGGGGCAGCAGCAGTAGGGGAGAGGGCTGGGGAGGAGTCCTCCTCTCTGGCCCTAGCCCTGGGGCAGCCTGTCTGCAGCCCGAGCTCCTCATCCCTGGCCCTGCCCCACTTCAGAGCCTGTGCCCCCAGCGAGAGCCCTCACCCAAAACAACCTTCAGTCCCAGCCTTGAGGCCCCTCCTGCACCCCTACCCCCACCCAGACCTCTCACCCAAATACCTTCCCAGAGCCCACTCCCTGCCCCAGCCTAGAGCCCACACCCCGCACCCAAATGCCCTCCCAGAGCCCAACACTTTCCCCCTCCCACACTCAAACTTCCTCCCAGACCCTTAGGAAGGTGAGGGGGGACACGACTCAGACCCATTCTGGGCACCACCAAAAATTATACAAACCTGCTGCCCCTGCACGGGTGTCTGCAAAACTTTCATTACTTTTGAGGAAAAGGAAAGAATCTAACCTGCCTCTTGGAGACCCAGCTGAGCTGGCAAGGCTAGCAATCACAAAAACACTTACTTGTGATCATCAGACATAAAACAGAGTATATGGTCTGTAGTTTCAATGATACTTTGCAGATTGACAATGAGACTAAGTTTGGGAGGCCTGACACTACCAAATATACAGAAGTTCAAGTACATAGGTTTGATAGTGCAAGGTAAAGATGAACTCAACAAAAAACTTATAAGCAGACTAGGAAAGGAGTGAGTAGAGTTATCTGTGATAGGAGATTGCCTATCAACTTGAAAACTAAAATCTAGACAGTAATTAAGCCTGCACTTTTGTATAGTTCTGAATGCTGGACACTGAGGAAGAGACAGGAGCAAATCCTGAATAATCATAAAAGGTTGTTACAAGGAGGAGGGAGAAAAATTGTTCTTCTTAACCTCTGAAGATAGGACAAGAAGCAATGGGCTTAAATTGCAGCAAGGGCGGTTTAGATTGGACATTAGAAAAAACTTTCTAAGTGTCAGAGTGGTTAAGCACTGGAATAAATTATCTAGGGAGGTTGTAGAATCTTTATCATTGGGGATATTTAAGAGCAGGTTGGACAAACACCTGTCAGGGATGGTCTAGATAATACTTAGTCCTGCCTTCAGTGCAGGGGACAGGACTAGATGACCTCTTGAGGTCCCTTCCAGTTCTATGATTCTATGATGCTAATAGAGAGGAAACTGAAAAGTTAAGATGGATGTTTGGAGTTACAAGGATGTACCATGTTCGGAATGAAGTGTAAGTGTGTGAACGTAGTACCAAATATAGAAAAGCTCAGGGAATCCAGGTTTAGATTCTTTGGGCATGTGAAAAGATGATCAGAAGAATTTATAGGAAATCACAGTGGAAAGTAACAGAAGGTTTGGAAGACCCAAAAACTAGATGGATGGATGTCATACAAAATGATTTAATTAGCTGTAGTATTTCCGAGGAACTGCTTCAAGACAGAATGGAATGGAGAAGGAGGACTTAGAAGGGATGACCCCATTTAGATAAGACTAAGGCTAGAAGAAGATGAGTTTGGGAACTGAGTACAGTTCACAAGAAAATAATTGGGACAATAAAGAGGGAGCCCCTGATGCCACTTTTACAAAGTCACATTTTAGAAAAGAATCGTACACCCAGCTCTGACGGGGCTAGCTGAGGTCATATATACCATATCAAGGGAAAGAAAGAGTTAAAGCCCCATTGCCGTGATACTGAACCAGTGGCTAAAGCCACTTGTGGCTCCTCAGGATTTAAATTCAATTCTAGCAAAGTCCACAGGTCTGATGGAGTCTGCTCTCTTCTTGGCCCCTGGCACTCATCACCAGAGCACTCCCCTTACTTCCTGTACAGGGAGAGCTGCACAAGTTCAACAGAATCAGCCCCCTTCTGAAGGTGCCAGTAATGTAGCATTATCAGCGCCCTACCACTGAGAGACGTCTTTTCATACAGCTCTTTGGAAAATGATGGCTACATCATACTGGTGGCTGAAGAGTTAACACAAAAAACTATTATATTTTTAAATTGCATATGGGAACACCACACATTTTAGACATGTGCTGCTTATTTGACTTCATCACTCCTACACATTGCATAGAAACTCTAAAAGCAACCATGAGGAATATTGTCAGATAGAAAACCTGGACTGAAACTAGATATAGCTGATCCATAATCATGTAAACAGGGAATGAAGTCAGCAAACTAATTAAAAGAACTACAATATATAATGGTGAGTAACATCAGTGAGCACAGCTAACTGCAAGGCAAGAGGCAAAATACTGATTATTTCCATAAACTAGCAGATCTGTATTTGCAAATCCTGCCTTTCCCCTTACAGGGGCATAGACCCAATACACAGGTTCCTAGCATTGCAGGCTGGTGCAGAGCAGGGGCGGCTCCAGGCCCCAGCACGCCAAGCACGTGCTTGGGGCAGCATGCCACGGGGGGCGCTCTGCCGATCGCCGGGAGGGCGGCAGGCGGCTCCGGTGGACCTCCCGCAGACGTGCCTGCAGAGGGTCCGCTGGTCCCGTGGCTTCGGTGGAGCATCTGCAGGCAAGCCTGCGGGAGGTCCACTGGAGCCGCGGGACCAGCGGACCCTCCGCAGGCACGTCTGCGGGAGGTCCACCGGAGCTGCGGGACCGGCGACCGGCAGAGCACCCCCCGCGGCGTGCCGCCATGCTTGGGGCGGCGAAATGGCTAGAGCCGCCCCTGGTGCAGAGTGTGATACAATCAGTGGCTGTGTAACATTCAACAGCTGAACACATACAAGTGTCATATAGGGGAGGGCATAGTAGCTGCAAAAGGCAATTGTAACTAGGATAAGTGTCTTTCAGAAGCTTAAGGGAGGAGGAAGATTTCATTTCCAGCACCAAGGAGACTTTCCCCATGTTTAGCCCATACCTCTTTCCCTCAGACTTAGTGCAAGAACCAGGTTTTGCCCCAGAATCTTCTCAACAGATCACAGCGTAGCATCCCTAGTACTAATCGGCACTACCACGCATAAATGGAGGTGTTCTGGAGAGCATCTCACTGAATGAGCTGATGACGGTCATTTTTCTTTATGGAAATGTAGCATTTTCCCTGTATTAAAGGAAAAAACAAAAACAACACACACAACAAGCTTACCTAAAACTCCACGACTTTCTCAAAAGGCAGAAACAATCATTCTTTGCCTCTCCCTCCCCGCCAACACAGACCTGGACTTCAATATACTGGAGGAAATATTATAATAATAAATGGGACCTTGTGTCTCGTAGGTGCCTACCTATTGCCAGTGCCTCCTCCTTGGTTGTACTGTACTGATGGCCAGTGGTTCTCAGGGGTATGCATCTCCGTGGGGGTACACAGGTGTCTTCCAAGGGATACATCAACTCAACTAGACATTTACCTAGTTTTACAACAGGCTACATAAAAAGCACTAGCTAAGATAACAACTTGTTTTCATAAAGGCAATGACCTGTTTATACTGCTCTATATACTATACACTGAAATGTAAGAACAATATTTATATTCCAATCTATTTATTTTATAATTATATGGTAAAAAGTAAGTTATTTTTCAGTAATAGTGTGTTGTGACATTTTGTATTTTTATGTCTGATTTTGTAAGCAAGTAGTTTTTAAGAGAGGTGAAACTTGGGATATGCAAGATAAATCAGACACCAGAAAGGGGTACAGTAGTCTGGAAAGGTTGAGAGCCACTGTTCTTGGCCACTATTTCTGCTACTTAAATCATTCTTTCAGCTTCAAGGGTCATTGCTATAATGGTATTTCCCTGGGAAAGTCTATTGGGAAAAAAGGTTATTCCTCCTACACAATTCTGAAGAGAGCTCACATCCTTGAAACAACAGCGTGTCACTTTGAACATGCATTCCCACCCCTTATAGCACGTGAGTAAGAATAAGTCATTCAGTTATTCAGCAGTTGACCAGGTTGGAAATTTCGACATCTACAGATCAGAAGCTTACTATTAAAGCATGGCACAAAACAAAAACAGAAATAGAATCTCTCCGTAGACAGGGCAAAAAGCTATCCGTTTTTGGTTTCCATATGCAACTATTCACAAGTTAAATCTGACATTTTTGTACTAATAATTTGATCCAGTGCAAAAATTTTCATTTCTGGGCAAGAGTGATTTTTTGTGGATTTGGATCAGGCAGAAGTTTTCTATTTTCTCCTTTTTCATAGCAAACACTTTTTCTTGGGGGCGGGAGAGGGGAGGGGAAGACTTCCTGCTCTCAGTAAGGCTTTTTCCACTAAACTGTAGTGCTGAATTTATGCTACAGCTTCCGTTTTACTTAGTACACAGGTACTGATTTGCTCAAATTTATGGAAAATGGTGATCAAGGCAATAGCTTCCCAAATTTGAGACTAAAGGTGTCAGCATGAAAGCTAGATAGTGGTACAGGTAATAAAGTTTACCTTCCCGACTTTTTCATACTTAAATGTTACCTGACCCACAGCAATCTGCATGTCAGATTTACCTCAGAGTGTCAAGTTCTCTGAAGAAAGAATGTATTACAAATCAAACACCCTTCTATTATTATTTATAATAGAGGCCTGAACTGAATGAGGACCCCACTGAACTAGGCACTGTTCATATAGAAAGCAAGAGATAGTAATTTCCACCAAAGAATTTACAACCTAAATAGATAACTCAAATGGTGAGAGAAAGGAAATATCCCCATTTTACAGGCAGGGACTAAAGCAGAGAGTACTTAAATGTTTAACCCAAGATAACTTAGGAAGTCTGTGACAGAACTGAGCCCAAATCTTCTGAGTCCCAGGCCAGTATCTTCACTATAAGACCATCCTTCCTCTAATTTTCTCATCTATAGCTTTCTTTCTGTTATAATCCCTTGAACAGAAAATGCAGGTGTTAGAAGTTCTAACCCAAGCTCCACATATATTTAAGGCTCCAGATGGAAATAGAACAGTGCACATCTTTGTCCTTTACCATATGGCCCTTTTACAACAAGCTGAGAGAAATGCAGTTTGAGTGACAGCCTTTTTAGCCCTCCCCACACCCATCAACTAGCCAGTCAGACTGGAACAGACAGTGATGGGAAAGTAGAAACACTGGACTACAGTCAATCATCAGAAACATTACACTTGAATCCTGGGAAGCAGACAAAGAAAGTAGTCTAGTCTCATTTCAAAGTGTAGCACCAAAGAAGACTATGCTAATAGCAATTACTTGATGTTGCTTAGCAAAGAGCATGTGCATCCAAATCAGAATATGAGCTTGAGAAAATATTTCTTTAGAACAAGTTAATAATGCTTCCATACACAAAATTAAGAATTGCCAAAACCAACCTCAGAGAGAGCTCAAAAAACAAAAAATATATATATGCTGATTGTACTTTAATAAATTGCACTAAAACAAAATTATCAAAGGAAAACTTTAAATGATTCCAAGTGCCAATGTGTGCAGGAGCTTTCTTTTTTTTTTTTTAATAGTTTTGATGTGTGACAAAATGGAGAGTTAGACTTTGAAAACATTTGTTTCACAGCAATTTATTCATAATCCTATAAGAGCAGATTGTTTAAATATAAATTTTGATCAACTTCCAAAAGAGCTGTCGGAGTATTGAGCAAATATTTATAACAGGCCAAAATGGCTTTTTAATATGTCTATATAAAGTAAATTTCATGTGCAATAATAACACTTTCACCGGAGTCATGCTATTTTTTGTGTCTTGCTAATTGTGTATATGTTAAGAGATTAATTTAGCAGCACTTCATCCGTTAAAGTTTTTCTGTTCACTCAGATTTTGGCCGAAAATGTTGTCCTCAGAGGTAATGAGTTCACCTACAAAAGATACACATTTAACTATTGGATGGTAAATCCTCCCCTGCCTTGTAGCCTAGAGGTATGATATATTCTAGGTAAAGCATAGGTATAAGTTAAGGCAGTAATACAATAAACCTACAAGGTTCAAGGCCTGCGATACAGTAACTTATCTAAACTGATCAGGCGTAAGGCCCAAAAAGCCTTAGCATAAGCAGCTAACCAAGAGTAACCCTAGATCGTAAGATATCACAATATTGAATGCAGTGATGATTAAAGTGTGCACAGCTAACTACGTGATACCAGTGACACCAGCATGAGATATTTTAAGATACGAACATCAAATGTATGACCACAAGAATGCCATGGTAACTAACTGATGTATATGCTAATAAGCTTGAGGTCAAAGGCCTAATAATCTATGGGAAAAGGGCATCCCAACATTAGTAAGGTGAGGAAATACAGAAGGAAAAGAGGACTGAAACCCTTAAAGAATATGCATTAGGCATCGTGGTGTCAGCGGTACCTATTATAAAAGTCATATTCTGGCCCATGTACCTGGGGAGATGCCGGGAGGGCAATCGCTGACAGCGATGATGATGATGAGGATAATAACTAATACTTTGGTTTTTTCTACAAGGGATGGACGCTCAGGCGCTCATTCTGTATTATCTCTATCTACCTTGCTAGGTTGGAGTGTTTGGGATTTTGCTAACTGTTTTAATAAAACTATTGCAAATTCAGAAGCTTTTTCCTAAGTGTGAGGGGAGCAGGGGGTTGGACTAGATGACCTCCTGAGGTCCCTTCCAACCCTGAGATTCTATGAAACTGTGCACAGTGGGGTCCCCCACTCCACAGAAGTTCTAACATTGGATCTGATCTTGTGAATAGAACCTACCAAACATCATTGTTGATTTTCAGTTGGGGACTCAATATCAATATAATTAATAAACAATCAATCAATTAGGCAACAGAGGTCCAATTACTGTACCACACCAGGTAGTTTGACATGCAATGACTGGATCAGCTGTTGTGACCTGCACAGGATGTGCCATGTTCATCTTTCTCCCAGAGGACAGAAGCGACTTCATCTGTATGAAGTGCAAGCTGGTCTCCATATTGGAAGAGAAAGTTAAAGGACTAGAGACCCAAGTATCAACCCTGCATTGCATCAGAGAAAATGAAGACTTTCTGGATAGAAGTCAGTGTTTGGTACTGCAGGCACAGCATGCTGAAGAATCAGAGAGGGCAGTGCAGAACGGGGAAGAAAATTGGCTGCATGTGACCCCCTAGAAGAAGAAAGAGGAGAACCCATATACCCCCAATGCAGATAGAGGTAAGAAACCATTTTCAGGCTCTCTGCATGGGTACTATGGTGGAGAATAGCTTGGAAGAGTAATCTGATGGAAGGGATCAGAAGGAGACCCCATTGACCAGAAGCACAGGATGCATTGTCTTAGGAATGGGGGTTCCATGACCACTGCTATCAAGAGGAGAAGATGGGTGGTCGTGGTTGGGGACTCTGTGCTAAGGGAGACAGAGTCATCCATCTGCCATCCAGATTGGGAAACTCGAGAAGTGTGCTGCTTTCCTGGAACTAGAATTCAGGATGTGACACAGTATCTGCCAGATGGAGTATCTGCCTGGAACTAGAATTCAGGATGTGACTGATCAAGCCCTTGGATCGCTACCCCTTCCTACTTCTCCACGTGGGCATCAGTGATACTGCTAAGAATGACTTTGAGCGGGTCACTGTAGACTACAAAGGATAAAGGAGTTTGAGGCACAAGTTGTGTTCTCATCCATCCTCCCTGTTGAAGGAAAAGGCCCAGGTAGGGACCATCGAATTGTGGCAGTAAATGCGTGGTTGCCCAGGTGGTGTCGGAGAGAGGGCTTTGGATTCTTTGACAATAAGATGTTGTTCCAGGAAGAAGGATTGCAGGGAAGAGATGGGATCCACCTAACGAAGAGAGGGAAGAGCATCTTCGCAGGCAGGCTGGCTAACCTAGTGAGGAGGGCTTTAAACTAGGTTCGCTGGGGGATGGAGACCTAAGCCCTGAGGTAAGTGGGGAAGTGGGATACTGGGTGGAAACACAAAAATGAGAGTGCAACAGGGGAGGGCTCCTGATTCATACTGAGAAAGTAGGGCAATCGGCTAGTTATCTTAGGTGCCTACATACAAAAGCAAGAAGCCTGGGAAACAAGCAGGAAGAATTGGAAGTCCTAGCACAGTCAAGGAACTATGATGTGATTGGAATAACAGACTTGGTGGGGTAACTCACATGACTGGAGCATTGTCATGGATGGGTTTAAACTGTTCAGGAAGGACAGGTGGGGAGAAAAGGTGGAGGAGTTGAACTATATGTAAGAGAGCAGTATGATTGCTCAGAGCTCCAGTATGAAACAGGAAAAAAAGCCTGTTGAGAGTTTTGGGGTTAAGTTTAGAGGTGAGAGCAACAAGGGTGGTGTCATGATAGGCATCTGCTATAGACTACCAGACCAGGAAGATGAGGTAGATGAGGCTTTCTTCGGACAAATAACATAAGTTTCTAGATCACAGCCCCTGGTTCTCATGGGGGACTTCAATCACCCTGACATCTGCTGGAAGAGCAATACAGCACTGCACAGACAATCCAGGAAGTTTCTGGAGAGCGTTGGGGACAACTTCATGGTGCAAGTGCTGGAGGAACCAAATAGGGGCTGTGCTCCTCTTGACCTGCTGCTCACAAACAGGGAATAATTTGTAGGGGAAGTAAAAGTGGGTGGCAACCTGGGCAGCAGTGACCATAAGATGGTCGAGTTCAGGATCCTGACAAAAGGAAGAAAGGAGAGCGGTATAATACGGATCTCGGACTTCAGAAAAGCAGACTTTGACTCCCTCAGAGAGCTGATGGGCAGGATTCTCTGGAAGGCTAATATGAGGGGGAAAGGAGTCCAGGAGAGCTGGCTGTATTTTAAAGAAACCTTATTGAGGGCACAGGAACAAACCATCCCAATGTGCAGAAAGAATAGCAAATATGACAGGCGAGCAGCTTGGCTGAACAGAGAAATCTTTGGTGAGGTTAAACACAAAAAGGCAGCTTAAAGAAGTGGAAACTTGGACATATGACTAGGGAGGAGTATAAAAATATTGCTTGTTTGCAGGGGTGTAATTAAGAAGGCCAAAGCACAACTGAAGTTGCAGCTAGCAAGGGATGTGAAGGGTTTCTACAGGTATGTTAGCAACAAGGTCAGGGAAAGTGTGGGACCTTTAAGGAATGGGGGAGGCAACCTAGTGACAGATGATGTTGAAAAAGCTGAAGTATTCAATGCTTTTTTTTTGCCTCAGTATTCACAGAAAAGGTCAGCTCCCAGACTGCTGCACTGGGCAGCAGGGCCGGCTCCAGACCCCAGCGCGCCAAGCACGCGCTTGGGGCGGCGTGCCGTGGGAGGGCGGCAGGTGGCTCCGGTGGACCTCCTGCAGACATGCCTGCGGATGGTCTGCTGGTCCCACGGCTTCGGTGGAGCATCCGCAGGCATGCCTGCGGGAGGTCCACCGGAGCCGCGGGACCAGCGGACCCTCCACAGGCATGTCTGCGGGAGGTCCACCGGAGCCGCGGGACCAGCGACCACCAGAGCGCCCCCCGCAGCGTGCTGCCCTGCTTGGGGCGGCACAATTCCTAGAGCCGCCCCTGCTGGGTAGCACAGTATGGGGAGGAGGTCAGCAGCCCTCAGTGGTGAAAGGTTAAGGACTGTTTAGAAAAGCTGGACATGCACAACTTCATGGGTCCAGATGCAATGCAATGCAATGCATCCGAGGGTGCTGAGGGAGTTGGTTGATGCAATTGCAGAGCCATTGGCCATGATCTCTGAAAACTTGTAATGATCGGGGGAGGTTTGATTTGAAAAAGGCAAATATAGTGCCCAACTTTAAAATAGAGAAGAAGGAGAATCTGGAGAACTACAGCCCGGTCAGCCTCACCTCAGTCCCTGGAAAAATCATGGAGCAGGTCCTCAAAGAATCCATTTTGAAGCACTTGGAGGAGAGGAAGGTGATCAGGAACAGCCAACATGGATTCACTGAGGGCAAGTCATGCCTGACCAACCTGATTGTCTTCTATGATGAGATAACTGGCTCTGTGGATATGGGGAAAGAGGTGGACATGATATACCTTGACTTTAGCAAAGCTTCTGATACAGTCTCCCTGTAGAGGGGCTTTGCCGAGGTTCGTCCCTCAGCGGGGCTGTGGGGTATCCCACCGCCTCGCTCTAATTCGCCGTCAGTCCGGGCTCTGCGGCCGTGTGGGACGGCAAGCACACGGTTAGGGGCTCAGACCTTTAAACAGGGGCTAAGTCAGTAGTTCAAAAGCAGCCCAGGCCCTAGGTCAGGGTGGGGCAGCAACCAAACAGTCAAGGACTCAGGCCTTTGAACAGGGGTTGAGTCAATAGTTCAATTTGTCCTAGCCTCTCCAGGCCAGGAAAAGGAAAAGGGGGGAGTCTGTCACCCACGGAGTGGGTGGCAGGGGGGACGCAGGCCCTCCCTCTCCTCTGCGTCCCAGCCTGGGGCCCTAACAGCGGCAAAGGCTCGCTGCTGTCAGTGGGGATCCTGGCCGCAACACACTGACATAGGTTCAGGCAGTGCTGCAGCCAGACTGGGGTCGGCTGCCCCCGGGCTACTTCCACACTCCCCCTCGTAGGGTACCTGGGTCGGGCTAGCGTCCTCAGCGGTCTCGAACACCATTGGTTCCTCCGGGTAGGTAGTGACAGGTAGACTCAGCTGCTCCTCGGGGTAGTTGGCAAAGAGGCAGGCCCGGCTCCTCCTCAGGGTAGCTGCAAAGAGGCAGGCCCAGCCAATCCTCGGGGTAACGAGCTAGGGGCAGGCTCGGCTGACCCGGTGCGACCTCCAGCCAGCTGGGGTCTGCTGCTGTCTCCCAAGAGGGAGCTCGGTCACAGACGTCTGGTCTCTCCAGCGGCTGGTTCTCCACTGAGCTCTGCCAGTGAGCTTTTATACTTCCGGGTCGGCGCCGTGACCTCTGAGGGGCGGGCGCAGGACCTGGTGGCTCCGTCCACCTTGGTGTTAGGGGCGGTTCGTCCCTCAGCGGGGCTATGGGGTATCCCACTGCCTCGCTACACTCCCACAGTATTCTTGACAGCAAGTTAAAGAAGAATGTATTGGATTAATGGACTATAAGGTGGATAGAAAACTGGCTAGATTGTCGGGCTGAATGAGTAGTGATCAATGTCTCGATGTCTGGTTGGCAGCTGGTATTAAGCGGAATGCCTCACAGATCGGTCCTGGGGCCGGTTTTGTTCAACATCTTCATTAATTATCTGAATGATGGGATGCATTGTACCCTTAGTAAGTTTGCAGATGACACTAAGCTGGGGGGAGAAGTAGATAAGCTGGAGGGTAAGGGATAGGGTCCAGACTCACCTAGATAAATTGAAGGATTGGGCCAAAAGAAATCTGATGAGGTTTAGCAAGGACAAGTGCAGAGTCCTGCACTTAGGATGGAAGAATCCCATGCACTGCTACAGGCTGGAGACTGACTGGCTAAGCAGCAGTTCTGCAGAAAAGAACCTGGGGATTACAGTGGACAAGAAGCTGGATAGGAGTCTACAGTGTGCCCCTGTTGCCAAGAAAGCTAATGGTACATTGGGCTGCATTAGTAAGAGCGTTGCCAGCAGATCAAAAGAAGTGATTATTCCCCTCTATTCGGCACTGGTGAGGCCACATCTGGAGTATTGCGTCCAGTTTTGGGCCCCCCACTACAGAAAGGATGTGGACAAATGGAGAGAGTTCAGCGGAGGGCAATGAAAATGATTATGGGGTTGGGGCACATGACTTATGAGGAGAGGCTGAGGGAACTGGGCTTATTTAGTCTGCAGAAGAGAAGAGTGAGGGGGGATTTGATAACAGCCTCCAACTACCTGAAGGGGGGGTTCCAAAGAGGATGGAGCTCGGCTGTTCAAAGTGGTGGCTGATGACAGAACAAGGAGCAATGGTCTCAAGTTGCAGTGGGGGAGGTCTAGGCTGGATATTAGAAAAAACTATTTCACTAGGAAGGAGGTGAAGCACTGGAATGGCTTACCTAGGGAAGTGATGGAATCTCCATCCTTAGAAGTTTTTAAGGCCTGTTTTGAAAAGGCCCTGGCTGGGATGATTTAGTTGGGGTTGGTCCTGCTTTGAGCTGGAGGTTGGACTAGATGACCTCCTGCGGTCTCTTCCAACCCTAATCTTCTATGAATTTGTATATGTCATGAAGGATTTTTAGGAGTGCAGTTGGTGTTCATGCTGTTTTGCACTTATGACAGAATGGTTTGATCCCAGGTCCAGATTCTGCCACTTTTATTCATACTAACATATAATCCATGAGTAGCTCCATTGTTTTCAGTAGACCTACTCATGGAATTAGGTACTGCTCCACATGAAAAAGTGTGGCAAAATCTAGCCTTATTATTATGATCGTCCCATTTCTCCAGGGCAGCATTTCCTAAATTTTCAAAAGCTGAGCTCCCACTTCAGGACAATTCAACTAATCACATTCTCGTTAAGCCCCGCCATGTACTGTTAAAAGGCCTAACAAAAATGAGTGTAGATTTTTATAACATGATATGACACTGAGGCAAAAAGGGGTTAAGCACTAGCAGGCTATCTGCCCCAGATTCAACCTTTAGGGACATATTAGTAGATAATGATTGTGGGGTTTGTGTGTTTACATATATATTGTTCGAGGTTAATAATGTAGCCAATCTGTTACTGTCTATCGCTGTATTCTGTTAATTCAGAGATCAAAAGGAGATGTTAACATTTAGATGAACCATGAAGTAGTAACATCATTGTCTTTATTTCTCTTTGAAGTATGTAGTAAACTATCTGTAAATAGCGGGAGATTGGCAGTTGCCTTAAACTAATCTATTCAGCTAATTACTGGTGGTGCTTAGGAAATAGGAGATTTTACTTCAAAATCACAATGCTTCACCCAGGAATACCTGCTGTCAAGAGAGTGCCAGAGAACTATAAAAAGAACTCTTGGGCCCCAATCCTGTTATCTCAGATCTACTTAAGCTTTGTTGGGGAAATTTGAGGCTTTGTCAACACAGTCACTTTACAGTGCTAACTGAAAACAGCTACTCTTATAGTGGAATAAGAATGTCCACAGGGGCAATTATACTGATATACCTGAATCATTGGTTTTCCAATTATATTCGTATAGGTTCTCTGTAGGCAAGCTGTGACATTATCTGATTACAATATGACCATATAGAGCATTGTTGCAACCACTGTTATATATTTGCAGCAAATCTTTTACAAAGGTTGTAAAGTGAGGTGTCTATGAAAAGATTATGATTTGCTGGTTATGATAATGCTATCTGTATGCATGTATTTTTTTTGTATGAGAAGTTATAAGTATTGGCTCTATACTTGGATTTCAAATGTTTGCTCCTGAGGTAACGCCCACAAGGTAATGCCCAGCACATCTTGGAAGGACTGTTCAAATTAAGTGGCTCATCAAGTACATTTAACTGACAGTGGACTATTTACACTTGATGGAATTTTCTGTTGTGACTAGGCGAAATGCATGGACATGGGACTTGCCCATGTGACTCCAAACTCCATCTTGTTGTAATTTTCCACAGTAAGAACAGTGGGATGCCCACCACATGGCAAACACTATAAAAAGTCCTGGAAACACTTCCATTTTATCTTCAATCCTGCTTCTTAACTCTGGAGGAACTTTGCTACAGACTGAAGCTCTGAACAAAAGAGTGAATGACCCATCCAAGCTGTGGATGTACTCCAGAGACTTGACCTAAGCCAGCAGTTTATTCCATCGCTGCTACAAGCATGAACCAAGAACTTTGCCATTACTGTATGTAATTGATTCCTTTGACCAATTTTAACTCTCATCTTTCTTTCTTTTTATGAATAAACTTTTAAATTTTAGATACTAAAAGATTGGCACCAGCATGATTTTTGGGTAAGATCTAAGTTATATATTGACCTGGGTGTGTGGCTGATCCTTTGGGATCAGACGAACTTATTATTTGATGAGACTGGTTGTAAAGAACCACTCCTCTGAAACCAGTGTTTTTGGTGGTGATATAAGAACTGGAATGCCTGAGAAAACGGCCTTTATGTTTTCTTGTTAGCTAGTGTGGTGCAACAGGAGTTTATTTTTGAGGCTGGTTTGGTATATCTTATAAAAGAATAACCATCAGTTTTGGGTTGTGTTTGCCATGTTTCTCAGCAGTCTGTCCTGAATTTGTCATCCTCAGTTGTGAACGACTAAGGCACAGTTACACAAGCCCTTTGTCAGGATCTACACCTCGTGTCAGGAGTCAGTGACACGTCACAGAAATAGCAGCAGAGACAGAAAACTGGTCATAACTGTAGCCAACCTGGCTCAGTATTCAGAAATATTGTGACTGTATAATTCAGGGTGAGTCCAGTTTTACTTTTCAGTCTTTGCCTCTAATACCTTGCAAATAAATTTGTCAAAGTAACTAAGTAATTCTTGTTATTTCTCTGGTAGCAGAATAACTGCCAGTGCTGTATGTTAGTCAGGTGTTTTCCACCTGCTTTTTCAAGCGAGAATCAGGGAATGTGGCCAGGTCATATTGATTTTGAACCAAACATATCATGGATTTTTCTTTCCTCATGCAGCATTCTCTACAGATGGCTAGCCCTGATTTTTTCACTATCCAGGACTTGGCCAATAATTAGAAGGAGCTGGTTTGGAAAACAAATGGATTTGATGACCTATTTGGACACAGATTCTGCTCTGCTGCTGACAACACTGAACTAGGCCACTGTTTACTGGTACCTGGTAACTGAAAGATAGCATTCAGACAACTTTGATTTTAAGTTAAGCCTGCTGCAGCAACCTAACTCAGGTCCTTTGTAGCCAAGTAAATTGGGCTTGCGCAGCAGTCAAGATTTGTTCTAAAATCAAGAGAAAAATGTATGTGTTTGGTTTCACATTATAGTGGAGTATGTGTGTCTGAGTGTACATTTCTGTGAGTACATAGGAAGAAGAGCGATGGTGCAAATTAAAGAAGCTGAACACAGACTACAAGGGTTAAAGTGTTACTGAGGCTAGTTGAAACTCAACCCAGATCAGACTGAAGTGATGCTTTTAGTGGGGGGAAGCAAACAGAGGAAAGAGAGTGTGTCCATACCCCATGTTTGGAGGTGCTCTTGTTGGATCCTCACTGCTGGGTGCATGGACAGCAGCATTTGTGAAGACTTATGCTTGGCAAAAAAGTTGCTCTTTTCTTTTAAATTGGATCATCCATGCCTGTAATAGTTGGACCATTATTGTGCACTCTGCATTGAGCTCTTAGGACCAGTCAGAAACTGAAAGCACAGCAGGATGCAGCTGCTCACTTAAGTAGTATTTCACACACAGAACACCTTACATCTGGGCTCTGCAATCTGCAGGGTCTGCAGTTAGTTTCTACATATATTTAAGGCATTAGTTTTGATCTACAAAGCACTAAGTAGCTTGGGCTCAGCCAACCTGATAGGCTGCTTTCCTCTTCAAACAATTCTGAGGCAGCCACAATTTATTTAGACATTTTTTGACGTCTGAGTGGACTTCTGGCACTGCATTCTTAATCCTAGGATCTGGAACTCAATCTTTCTCTCTGTCCTTTGCTCTGCCAGAGATCAAATGTTCTGACCTTAGGACATGCTACAAGATTGATATATCAATCAGGCTTTTCATAGACTGGATGCATTTTTCCTTAGGTATTCTTGTAAAATCTGCTCATGCTTTAAGAGACTGTTGATCAGCACATTTTTTTTAAAAAGTCAGTTGAAGTTTATTTTCCTTCACAGAGAATGAAACTGCTTCAAACATTTACACAAAGGAACCAGAGGAAAGAGTGAAACTACTCTGTAATCTGTGAAAGTAGAATGAATTATATTGTAAAAATAAGAATGGATTAAAGAAATGTTGTATGTACCTTTAAGCAGAAATAAGAAATGTTGAAATACAGGTGCCAGGAAAAGAAACATTAGGCATAAACAATGGTGCTAATGGCAAAACATTAACAGAAGATGGGTAATAGTTAGTAAGGAAATAAGATATGCATGCCTAGCCCAGGTAAACTTATCTGATTCTGCCTCCTTTGTTATCTTGTTAAGTTCTCACCCTTTTATCTGTATAAATAAGATAGTTTGTGTCTTGCATGGTGCTCACATTATCTGGGTGTCATTAGCAGAGCGCTGTGCTAATAAAACAGAGTGGTCTGACAAACTGTGAGTCCTGAGTCTAACTTTGACAGATCACATCTCACTCATCTGTCAGCACTTTAAATTGTTTGGAACTAATTAAATCTCAATATCTCATTTTTACCTCTTCCTCCAGCATTGGAGATTCCTGCTCAAACTTATATATTTTTTCTTGACAAGGAAAGAATCCAAATGTGTAAAATGAACCTTTGATTACACTATTAGCTCTGGTCTACACTATGAGTTTAGGTCGAATTTAGCAGCGTTAGATCAATTTAACCCTGCACCCGTCCACACGACGAAGCCATTTTTGTCAACTTAAAGGGGTCTTAAAATCAATTTCTGTACTCCTCCCCGACGAGGGGTTTAGCGCTGAAATCAACATTGCCGGGTCAAATTTGGGGGTAGTGTGGACACAATTCGATGGTATTGGCCTCCGGGAGCTATCCCAGAGTGCTTCATTGTGACCGCTCTGGACAGCACTCTCAACTCAGATGCACTGGCCAGGTAGACAGGAAAAGCCCGACAAACTTTTGAATTTTATTTCTTGTTTGGCCAGTGCGGCAAGCTGATCAGCACAGGTGACCATGCAGAGCTCATCAGCATTACCATGGAGTCCCAGAATCGCAAAAGAGCTCCAGCATGGACCAAACGGGAGGTATTGGATCTGATCACTGTATGGGAGACAAATCCAGGCTATCAGAACTCCATTCCAAAAGACGAAATGCCAAAATATTTGAAAAAATCTCCAAGGGCATGAAGGACAAAGGCTATAACAGGGACCCGCAGCAGTGCTGCATGAAACTTAAGGAACTCAGGCAAGCCTACCAAAAACAAAAAAGGCAAACGACCACTCCGGGTCAGACCTCCAGACATGCTGCTTCTATTATGAGCTGCATGCAATTCTAGGGGGTGCCCCTATAACTAACCCACCCCGTACGTGGACTCCTGCAAGGGAGTCTCACAGAACAGGGATGAGGATTTTTGGGACGAGGAAGATGAGGAGGAGGAAGTTGAAGATAGCGCACAGCAGGCAAGCAGAGGAACCGTTCTCCCCAACAGCCAGGAACTGTTTATCACCTTAGAAATATTACCCTCCCAACCCGGGCTCCCGGACCTTGAAGGCGGAGAAGGCACCTCTGGTGAGTGTTGTAAATATAATACATGGCTTAAAAGCAAGCATATTTAATGATTAATTTGCCCTGAAGACTTGGGATGTATTTGCAGCCAGTAAAGCTACTGGAATGCAGTCAAGCAACATCTGTTCTTCATCTCTCTGTGTTATCCTCAGGAGAGTGATATCATTCATGGTCACCTGGCTGAAATAGGGGAATTTTATTAAGGGCACATTCAGAGGTGGCCGTTCTTGCTGGGCTGTGTGCCTGTGGCTGAAAAGAAATCATCCCCACTGTTAGCCACGCAGTGCGGAGAGGGGTGAAGAGATCATCCCAGAGAATTGCGTGTGAGAGGGGTTTAGTTTGTGCTGCATGTTAACCCGAAAACCGCAGTCCCTTCTTTTAAATAGCCAACTCATTTTAAATGGTCAACCCAACTCTCCCTTTTTTTCCTCCTGCAACTGCAAATGTTTCAACACTCTCCCTATCATCTCCATCCCAGAGGCTAGTGCAGATAAGAAGGCAAAAAAACCGTACTCGCGATGAAATGTCCTCTGAGCTCATGCAGTCCTCCCGCACTGAAAGAGCCCAGCAGAATGCATGGAGGCAAACAATGCCAAAGTTATCCAGGAAAGCACAAAATGAACGTGAGGACAGGAGGGATGCGCAAGAGGTTAGATGGCTGGAGTAAGAGGGGCACACAGTAGATTTGCCCACTCCAAATTGATTCCCGGCTGAACGGTAGCTGTCTGGCGTTGCAAGCTTCCAGAGGGCTATTGCTACTCACTTGTGAATTGTGAGGACTACTCTCATGTTGGTATTCTGGTGCTTCAGGGAAGAGGAAAGCAAGTCACAAAGTTCCATGAAAGTGCCCTTACGCATGCGAAAGTTTCGCAGCCACTGGGAATCATCCCAGACCTGCAACACTATGCAGTCCCACCAGTCTGTCCTTGTTTCCTGGGCCCAGATTGGCATTCCATGGCATGAACCTGCTTCATTGCCACCATGATTTCCAAATTGCCAGGGCCCGTGCTTTGAGAGAAGTCTGTGTCCATGTCCTCATCACTCTCATCACCATGCTGCCGTCACCTCCTCACCTGCTTTTGCAGGTTCTGGTGCTGCATATATTGCAGGATAATGCGCGAGGTGTTTACAGTGCTCATAACTGGCGCAGTGACCTGAGCAGGCTCCATGCTTGCCATGGTATGGCGTCTGCAGGACAGCAGAGTGGCAGCAGAAGCATGACAATGGTTTGCAGCCTTATTGTACCATCTGCTGCCACAGCAGGAGAGCAGAGTGGCAGCAGAAGCGTGACGATGGTTTGCAGCCCTACTGTCAGCAGCACCCGGGACACAACAGCGGCGGCTGAGCTGAGCGGGCTGCACGCTTGCTGTGGTATGGTGTCTGTGTGGAAAAATGGTGTGAAACGATAGTCTGACATTGCTCTCACGGAGGGAGGGACGACTGACGACATGTACCCAAAACCACCCGCGACAATTTTTGCCCCATCAGGCAGTGGGAGCTCAACCCAGAATTCCAATGAGTGGTGGAGACTGCAGGAACTGTGGGATAGCTACCCACAGTGCAATGCTCCAACAGTTGACGCTAGCCTCGGTACTGTGGATGCACTCTGCCAACTTAATGTGCTTAGTGGGGACACACACAATCAACTATATAAAATTGCTTCCTAAAAAATGGACTTCTATATATTCAACCTAATTTCATAGTGTAGATATACCCTTATTTATGAATTTGAACAAATAAAGCCCTTGATAAGGTGCTCACTATAATATTCTGCTGCTTATTCACTTAGTTGGTATAAAATGTGGATAAGAAATGCTGTTTAAGAAGTCTTTACCACACTGCTATATTGTACTTGGCAACAAGAAATTTACATGGAATTAATCACGAGCACACTGTCAAAGCAAGAGAATGATTAGGAATTACTCTGAGAAACCGCCTACTAGAGCAGCATGTACCTAGAAGCAACAGCATCAGTACATCCATCACAGCTCAAACATACATTGAACCAATGTAAGTATCCTTGTTGCTACTTAACTATGTACAGGATGATGATGATGCAAACTCCATTGGGAGACTAATTCTGCCCTCACTTATACCACTCTTTCATTGATAAACTCCATTTGCTGTAATGGAGTCAACTCCTGATTTATGAGATCAGAATCTGGTCCTTTCAGTGATACAGGACAACAAGTATTTCTGCACTAACTGAATGTCTTGCATCCAAACATGGTGGGCCAAATGCTGATCTTTATTATACCAGCATTGACATCACATATATACCAGTATAAATCTGGAGAAACTATCAGAGCAAAATTCAGCCCATGTACCCTATGTCAGTCCACTTACTGTTGCCTTAGCACCAGTGCTGGTCAAAAATTCTATCAAAACTGTTTTTCAGTGGAAAACTGGGGTTTTGACTAAATGAATTTTTTTTACAAGAAGTATTTGCTTTCTTCAGGAAATTTTTTATTTCATTAAAAAACACCTGAAAACCAAAAATATTTCAGCCAAAATATTTTGATTTAGAAATGCTGCCATGGTGCCTCGTTAATTGTAGTTTGGTTGCTTCATATTCCAATTTTCTTGTATGAGCCTGGCTCCCCTGCCAGACTTCATCTCTCACAATATGCTATGGGACTCCCATGATGCACTGCTTCCCCTCACTCAGTGAGAGCCTCTCTCTTGTAGCCCTAAGGATTAATCTGTTGGTCTGTATAAAATGTCTTTTTGATAAAAGTGTGTAGGCTACATAGATTAATAGAATTATTTACAATAAGCTGTAATGCAAAATACCTAGAAACTTCTAGGCCAGACATCCTGGCCAATTTCCTCTGTGATGCTGAAAGCAACCTTTAAGACCCTTACTCAGAAAAGTAATAATAGGCAGGGGCGGCTCTACAAAGTAGGCTGCCCCAAGCAGCGCGGAGCGCTGCGCCGCCCTTCCCCAGTCCCGCGGCGGGTCCCCTCTTCCCGCAGCTCCGGCATCCTGGGGAGGGCGGCATGCCGGCGGCAGGTCCACCGGAGCCCGGGACGAGCGGACCTGCCGCAGTCATGCCTGCGGGAGCTCAACCGGAGCCGCGGGAAGACGGGACCCGCCGCAGGCATGACTGCGGCAGGTCCGCTCGTCCCGGGCTCCGGTGGACCTGCCGCAGGCATGCCGGCGGGAGCTCAACCGGAGCCAAATGACGCCCTCCCCAGGATGCCGCCCCAAGCGGGCGCTTGGCCCGCTGGTGCCTAGAGCCGCCCCTGATAATAGGATACAAACCTACGCAAAATGTCTAGGGACCTTTTGAATGTCTGCTAACCATTCACCTAGATAGGGTGAAAAGGGGGGAATTTCTGCCCACAAATCTAACACATACACCACAGATACGTACATATCTGTCATTAATACGCACACAAAAGGTCAGCCTATGGGAACAGGTACCCTCACCTTTCCATGGGGGAAAGACAAATTTGGGCATAGGAGGAAGGATTTCTCCCTATAAAAAGGGTGACAATCCACCATTAGACAGGCGATATGCCTATCTATTTCCTTATCGTCTCAACCTACTTCGATGCCTCTCTCTCCTACGAAAGCTGTCAATACTAAGTCGTAGTATTAATTCTTTTCACAGCTGTAAGTATGAACAAATTCTTATTTCTGCTCCACCTCTAAGCATTTAGTTTATAGAGGGCTAAAACTCATAACTATACTTCCTCTATCAGAGGTGTAAAATTCACTCTAGTGCTACTGCTGCAGAGTGCATTTAGAACTGTAATATTTGTAACTTTGTAATCTCAAACTGCTTTTAACATTTTACATTTACTTCTTGTTTTATTGATTTTAAATAAAAGGTCTTGATTGACTAATTTTGTCTCAGTGTAATTTCCTGTCATATACCCCCAATCTCCTTGTATAAATTCTGTGAAGCCTGATTCAAGACGAACTTTATCTTCTAATCACATATATTGGCAAGCCATACCCATATTATTAATATCTATTAATTATTATTAATATTACTAATTAATTAGAAAATTAATTATTAAATAAAACGAAATTAAGTGGATAAATTCCACTGTCCCTATTAACCCTCCCCAAATCAGGCTACACTCTGGGACACATAGCCCAACCAGAGAGCATGACTTATGGAGAAGAACAGGACCATGAGGCAAACTACATCAAACACCACAGCAGCATTTCCAAATCAAAATATTTTTGTCAGCCAAAGTATTTCATTTTTCACCTGAACTAATTTGATACTCAAATTTCTGCTAAAATTTGAAGATTTCTACAAAAGACATTTTTCAAACACCTCTACTTAAGAGTAAAAACAAAATAGCTGCTTTCCCTATGCCACCCTTCCTTTTGTGCTCACAAAACTTTCTCATCAATTTTTATCATCTCGGGATTAGCGGAAGACAATTGGGATCACACTTCCTTAGTATTCCCTGAGTCAGTCCATGTATCTCTGGCCTGAGCAGGTAGAATGCTGCCATGCGGCCACCACTTGGTGCAATTGTATATTCCTCACTCACTTACCCAACTGTACCAAATCACTTTTGATTGCAAAAGTTCAAATTTGACCCACACAATTTGCTATTACTGACAGTCACTTTTCAGCTGTGTAATTACACATTCTTCTGAATTGCTTGTAGGTTAGTTTTCTGTATAACATAACCAAGTTGACACAGAAATCCAGTTTATGTTACTTGAGTAAGAAGTAGAGTAATCCAATCAGTGGAGGGATTGCATACATATATCTGATAGTTAAACTCCAGCAATGAATTTTTGATGCTTGCATTCCCAATTCTACCCTTTTGATCTCTGCTCTGAACTTTTTATATTATTGCAACCCTTAAATGCACACAATGTTCCAGTTAGAGTGTTACATTATGTCCAGACAGTGTGCTTGGCTCTTTGTCAACATGGATGCACTCAAAGGCTTGTAAAAACTTGCAAGGAAATCTTGCAGAAAAACAGAAGGTAGTTGCTGCCAAACAGTTGGTTTAAGAGTACTGTCTGCATGCATGCTATTGGTCTCTCTCTTAATCTGTATTCCATTTTATGCTGCCATTTAGATTTTAATCCCCATACTATTTGTCGGTCTCTAGCTTCATTAATTTAATTCCACTACTCAAACCACTTATATCTCCTTAAAACAAATCCGTACATATTGTTTTGTACTGGGCTGCTCTGTTCCTTTGTGCTTGTTTCATCTCATCACATAAATATACACACATTCTCAAACCATGAGCAAATATGGGCAGTTTTGAAAGTGCATTCAGTCCAGGTTACTTACATCCAAGGTGAACAAAAGCTAGGTCTGATATTGTCTCCTGAGGCAACACTTCTTATCTCTCTGTAAATCTGTGTTATGTTTACCAGCATGCCCTACATTCTACTTACAAAACAGTCTATTATTCATTCCAGTAAGTTTCCCTCAGACCATGCTTGAAGACTCTGTAAAGCATTGTTTTATTCAGCAATAAACTCCTCTGCAATATAGTTATTTCTGCAGTTTTTCCTCTTCAGTAAGTCTATATAATTAAAATAGCTGAAGCAAGTTTGTCATGTCTGAGCCTTTCAAAACTGCATGCCAGCTATCTAAGAATTCTTAGTTCCACATTACATTGGCAAAGGCAAAAAGTAAATGTTTTAGTAAAAATAATAAAATGATGAGAACATTGGACATACAGCACCCCTGCGTATCAAGTCACCTATTTAGGTGCTGAGACAGTGTACTGGGAACCAACACCTGAGCCAGGACTCTGATCACTTAAACACCAATTAACGCCCAACGGTTGGACCTGACTCTTCCTAATTAGCAGACTAGAATGGGCTGGGAGGAGTACAAAGCTAATTAGTCCATTAAGGCAGAAGGTATAGAAGAAGGTAAAGGAGAAAGGGGTGGAGGGAGAGACAGGCTAGTGAAGCAAGAAAGAACTGTGGGTGATGAGAGCTCTTCCCTCTCCTCCCAGTGGCAGGAGGAAGAACTAATATTGTAAATGCTGTGGTGGGAAGACAATGTAAATAAACACCACCATGTAGTTTGACATCTGAAGTCTCTGATTAGTTTGAGAAGACAGGAATGGGGCCTGGCCTCATCATAGGTGCATAAACCAGATTTAGGTGCTTAGCTTTAGGCCATTTTTTTATAAACTGGATACCTAATAACCCAAATAACTAACTGAATAATTGAATGCATTTAAATGTTACCTACAGTTACAGGTTAGAGGGAAAAAATGAAGTTTAGATCTTTTGTCAAGTCTTGAACTCTTCATTATTTTGCATCATGTGATGCAGGACAAACAATGTAGACATTCTGATTTATGCTAAGACAATATCTGACTGTAGTAATTGTTGCATCTTATACTGAAGTCAGTGCTAAGTGTGCTCACTGTGTTCAGATTATCTGTACCTTGTGAAATGCAATGTGTCACAAATCCTTTTTCTTTTGTTAAAAGCTCTGAGCATGAGCAATGTGGACCAAATGTTTCCTGAAGCCTGAGCAGAGTCAGATTGATCCAAATGCTCATGCACTTAATAAAAATGTTGAAATTTCTCTGTGACCAACCTGCTTCCCAGCTGTTTTTGTAACCAACAGTAAGTGGATCAGTGCTGTCTATAGCGGGGATTAGGTTGGCAAAGCTGTGTTTCTGAGGGGTGTGGATTTCTCACAACCCTGCAAGCTGTAGCTATGCTGATGTAAGTTCCCAGTGGACCAGCCCTTGTTTTTTTTAAGGAAAGCAAAAAATGCTTATGCTCTTTGAGCTGGAGATTCAGAGTTGAAACTCTACTCATGACCCAAATGGATAGGGCATCAGGAGGGTCATACTTAGTAAACTATAAAGTCACAATCTCAGAAGAAATCAAAGGGTTGTTGAGGGTAAGCAGAGACGAGATGCAGGATCAATGGAGGAGAAGAAGCTGGATGGGGCAGTGGACATTTACATTGTACAGAGAATCTCCAACATAGGAATAACCCTGGTGGGCTCCTTACCCTCTCTCTCAGCTCTGAGGGACTGATCTAGCACCAACTGAAGTCAGAATCTTCCCGTCTCCATCAGTCGAAACTGGATTGGGCCTCAAGCATCTCACTGTAGAGACTAGAGCCAAGACCATTTTTGCATTCACTTATGAAGTGAGAAGTGCATGCAAGAAAGATAAATTTGGTCTCTAATGGTGTAATAAGAAATAGGAAAAGTGATTTAAAAACTAGAAAAGAAAGGAGAGAAAATCCATTATAGGCCAGACTGGGCACTGCACAGGTAGGTACTAGGGAGAAGATGCAGCTGTGCAGAGAGAGGAGAGCCCACCTCTCAACCTCTGGTGCCTTCATGCTTTTGAAGAGTGAGGAGAAAATGGCAGGATCCTTCCAGAATGAGAATGGGAGATACTGGTTGGGAAGGAGGGGACAACATTCCCCTAAAGGAGGAACACCACAAGAAAGAAGAGAAAGATCCCCAGGGTTCAAGGTAGGAGAAGATGACAAAGACACCCTGAAGTTTGTAGAACAGACTTCCATTTTGTGGAGAGGGTTGAGAGAAGGCCCTTAAACAGGAAGGGTATTGAATGCTTCTGGGTGGGAGGGAGGATATGTTAGGGAGGCAGAATGAACCCTAACTCCACCCCAAGAGGGCTACTCCAAGAAGCACAGATTCAAGGGAGAATAGATGAGCATGGCTCCTCTAAAAGAAAGATGGGAAAGAACACCAAGCTTTCAGAAATTCTGGGGGAAAGAGAGGAACCCAGGGTGAAGGAAGAAAGACTCAAAGGGGAAGCGAGGTTGTAGGCGGAAGAAAGAGGAGGAGATCAGGAAGAGAGAGCACTTGGGTGGAGAGAACTGAATAGAGATGAATGAGATGCTTTGAAGAGCAAGCAAACTGTGACAGGCCTACACCTGTCATAAAGAACACTCCAACTACATTGCAGGACACAATGAGTAGTGAAAGGGCAGTCAAGCCTCCACCCAATCCACAACTCCAGCTGCTCCTTCCTGCCCAGCTATGTGAGATGTGTGCGCATACCGCATAGCTGCTTTGAAGAGTCTGCTTCCTGTGTATGCACAGAAAATGGTGGTATGCTGCAGCAGCACACAGGACTACTCTCTTATGCCAGTGCAGAAGAGGTCACTCTCTAACCCTAAAGGTCTTAGAAGTCTACCCACTTCTCAGGTCCATTAACTGAAATAGCTGTCAACACTGCTGTATGAGCCACAATTGCTCTCCCATAGTGACAGTCACTGGTGAGATGAACAGGAATGCAGAATTTAGTCACTGCTGAGATTAAAAGAGATTGCACAGAGATTTTCCCTGTTTTTCTCTTATCAAAGAATTTCCCTGAATTTCAGGTATACCCAAAATTCTAACATATCTAAGAATGGGTGTCTCTTTGTTTGACACATTAAAATACCTAGATAAGCAAGCTTGTTTCCTTTTTTGATTATTATTTGTGAATTTTTATACAAATCAGGCTGACAAATTTCATCCAAATCTGAATTTATTGAGATTTGGCTACTCTGTCCTGCTCTATATATAGACTCTTGTACTGCACTCATCACCATAGCAGTTGAGTGCCTTCCAACAGAGCAGTTAAGAAATGTGACTAATCTGTCAGGTGTTTGTTCTCTCATCTCCCAGAGGGAGAAGTGTGTACAATAGAGTGTTTTGTTTTAGAGTGGTATATTGCACACACTTATGTGCTTATGTGAGAGAAATCAAGGTCAAAGAAATGTGTTTTGCATTTAGAGTGGAAGGTGCTGAGGTTTGTGATGGCCCTGATTCTGATCGCCCATTCGAAAGAATCAGGAATCACTGCAACAAAAAAAAACCAACCAAAATAACCTATCTTTATACACACAGCAGCACGCAGGAATAAGTTTACTCGTGTTTGATATGATGGAAAACCTATGCTAAACTGAAGAAGTATATAGAATTTCAGTGACTATATACAGATGCTCACGCTCCTTTTCAGGATTTTGATATCTTTTTAAGACATGAAAGTGAGAAGCCCAGTGAAGTCATCCCATTTCAATAAGGAGCATTGCTCTAAAATCCTTACTGGTACACAAATTTCAGTGACTGCAATAGCTCACTTATTTCTTGCCAGATGTGTGTTTAACTCAAACTGCCAATGCGGAACTGTTTTCAGTTCACAGGAAGGCCATAAAACTTAATTTGTGCTCTTTTTTAAAAAGACCTGTTTTCTTTCTCTATAGACCTATATAGCTAGCTTAGTTCAAGCAACCACAATATGCGCTTTACTGCACATCTTTCCCAGTGACCTCAAGCCTTCATATAGGAGTCATTTTCTCTAAGGAAAAAAGTCTCAGTCTTACCACTGGTTTAGTCAATACGCTGTTAGAACACTAGTGTCCGCCAAATGTGCTGCACTTTGTTAAATAATCTGGAGTGATTTTGTTACGTGAATTATTTTACCACCAATAAAGCGATTTTAGATCAGTGAATTACTTCAATTTTCCTGTGGCTTAGCAATAGAAAGGAGATTTTTTTTTCTTCTAAGCAAGCCTTTCCCTGTATTTCATATTATTTAATAATACATATTTTGCTCTTATATACTACCTTTCAATGCAAAAATAATTTGTGTTTCATAAACATAGGCTTGGCATGTATGGCCGGTATTATACCTCCTTTACAGATGCACAAACTGAGACAGTTCACAGAAAATCAGTAGAAGGGCAAGGAATCAAAATGAGGTAATCTGACTCACAAAAATATGCAGTGGGCATCCGAAGAAGTGAGCTGTAGCTCACGAAAGCTCATGCTAAAATAAATTTGTTAGTCTTTAAGGTGCCACAAGTACTCCTGTTCTTTTTACGGATACAGACTAACACGGCTGATCCTCTGAAACATATAAACTTACTGTGATTCCTCAATTGTTTTTACTCTTAAGCACCTTGTAGTGGGGTGGTTACCCACTCCAGCCCTGAAAGGGTAGAAACCAGCCCTTGGAGAGGGCTAGGGGCTAGGAGAAAAGGTCCAAGCTGATTGGGGAAGGAGCTACACCTGGGCCACGCCCAATCAAGGCAGCTGGAAGCAGAGAAGAGTCTCTCCTCTAGCTGTGGAGGGAGACTGGCCTGGCTGCAGGGGACTAAGAAGGTGCCTGGGAGGGAAGCAGGGCAGTGGAGGAGCCAGAGGTGCTCCAGTATGGTGATTCCCCAGGCTGCAGGGCCTGGTTCCAGGCCCATAGAGGTACTGGGTGGTAGAAGAAGGCAGCAGCTCAAACCTCCTTACTTGTGATGAGTGGCTTTTGTACTGCAGTCTGCCCCAGTGAGTGGGGGCTAGGTAAGGACTGGAAGTAGCCCAGACTGATATGAGGTGGGGGTAGTGGCTCCCTGGGAAGGGAGACCCCCAGAGATTGTTGGGGCATTGCCAGGGGGCAGCACCCCAGAGAAAACAGGCACTGGAGTCTGGGAGGGACATGGGGGCCAAATTGTGGTGGATCACTGGCCTGCAGGGGGTGCTGGAAATAGAGCTAATTCCCTGAGAGACCAGCAGGAGGTGCTGCAGAGGTGAGTCCAAACTCTTAAACACCTCTATTCTGCAATTTTTCTGCTATAGTCTTCATTGTAAATGGAAGAATTCTAGTTGTTTTGCCATTAAGAATTTGTAGTAAATATATGTGGATGCATAAGTGTCCAATTTCTCATGGGACTATTTTTCTTATAATAATTTGAAGGCAGCAAGGTCAAAATTTTCAAAAACAAATACTACCATCTAGGCTCCTATATCTGTAGTTGGGCATCTGAGTAAGAGGCCTGGTTCCCACAAGTGCCATCCTCCCTCCCGCCCGCAGCAGAAAATGATATTTAGGTGCAGCATTACCAACTCCAACCTTTCAAAGATTATCTGTTGCCTCAAGAAGTTATGAGATTTGCTTTAGAATCATGAGATCTTAACTATAACTTTTAGATCCTTTTATTTGTTCTTTGGTGTTGGAAACTTTAGAATTACCATTGGTATGACACTCCACTACCATGAGGGCTGGAAACTTACCTTAAAATAAAACCAACCAAAAAAACCACAAACCTGAGGAGCTGGAGTTATCAAAACACCATCAAATATTGCAAAGGCTTGCAATATCACAAGGATTGAGAACACTAGATAGGTGCCTAAAAATAAATTTAGAATTTAACTTTGGGCACTTAAGGTGAAATCCTGTCCCCACTGAAATCAGCAGCAAAACTCCCCTTGCCTTCAGTGGGGGTAGGATTTCATCTCAAGTGCCCAAAGTTAGATTCTAAATTTATTTTAAATTGTGTCCAAGGATTTATAGGCACCTTTATAGGGTCAACCAGGCAAGTCGGGGGGGAAATGGAGAAAGAGTCTGTATGTTCTTAAAGTCTTCAGATTCTCACAAGGGAAGACTAACTTTTGTGGGCGTGTTCTAATACATAACTACCTCTGCCCATGAGAATGGATTGTAGCTGTACAGGCTTTATCATGAAAATGAGAGCAAAAATATGCTAATAAAATACAAAATCAAACATAAGGAATTCTTCCAGTAAGAATTTTTAATTAAAACAATCCCCAAAACAAGATTAACATTTATAAAGAAATATGTAAAGCTATTTATTTCTGTACCAAAAACTCAATTTCCAAACTGCCATTTTAGAACTAGAAAGCTCTGTGATCCCCTGGGGTTTTGGTTTTTAAGCTTGCTGATTTTCTGTTAAAAGGTTTCTTTTTCTAAAAGTAGAATTTTTGATGGTAAAAACATTATGGTTCAGTGCTAATTCATTTTACTAATTAATATCAGGCAACAATTATTTATTCATTGCACAGCTTTATATGTACAATACAGCTTCTGTAGCACCACTTCCATTTTTGCGTAGAATAATTCTCCTATTGAGTAGGTATTACCCAAAGTGTGTTTTGCATATTTCAAGTGAAAAAATAATTAGGACTTTCAGCTTATCAGTCAGCAAGTTTTTCTTCTGCATTTAGTCTTTGACCATGTTGGTCTCATTCAGGAAAGCTCCCCCAGAGAAGCAAGACAACTGCATATCTTTCACATGTTCCTTGTTTTGAGACATCCCTCATTTTTGTCCAAAAGTTACTTATATTCCACACAAATATAGTGCTTCCTCACTTTTATTGTTAAAAATTTCATGCATCAGAAGTTAAGAATCATTAACGGAGGTTATCAAAAGTTGAAAGAGGGAATCCTACAGTCTAAGCATCCTTCTTCATGAATAATTGTGTATACCTCATTGTGATACTTTGTTGTCACATCCTGCATCTCACATTGGGACTTTTCCAAGTAAAAATGTATAGACAGCTTGTTCTGCCTTAGGTATGTCTACACTGCAATCATGGGGTGCAATTGCTGCTTGTGTAGACATACCCAAGATAGCTTTAACTTAGCTAGCTCAGGTCAGGTACCAGAGCAGGAATGCCTGGAACAATAATGCATAATTATTTGGACAGGCAGCCTGCATTGAGGCCCATGCTGCCACAGCTTTGCTGCTCCAGTACCTGAGGTAGCTAGCTTAAAGCTAGCTCAGGGAGGTTAATGGAAGCTGCAATCACATACTGCATTGTAGTGCTGCATTGTAGACAAACCATCTGGCCCTCATTCAGCAAAGCTGAAGGACTTGGGATTTAACAACGCACTTAATGTTCTTTAGGACTTGATCCTGCTGTGATTCAAGTCAATGGGAAAACACACATTCATTTTAATGGTGCAGGACCAAGCACTTAGTGAATTGGGGTTCTATGCTGATTTATAGACCGAGACCTTGCAAAAATGAATAATGTAAGTTTAAGCAGCACCTTCTGATTTATTTGCTTTTCATGCTAGGTGGGGGTTTCACATCTTGTTACTTTCTTGTGTATCATTTCATTGTATGGTTCAGGCAAAGATTTGTCATGTAGTGCTGCAAATAAAAAAAAATCTACTTATTTGAAAACACTATTTACAGTGTAAAATACAGGTTTCAGAGTAGCAGCCGTGTTAGTCTGTATCCGCAAAAAGAACAGGAGTACTTGTGGCACCTTAAAGACTAACAAATTTATTTAGTGTAAAATACAGACTCAGAATTTGTCAGTTCATTGCATGATTGCTTTTACTATCCCTGTGTATATTAAATAAAACTCTTTTTAGTTCCTCAATTTATTAACAGGTCATTATGTTAAATCTGTTAGGCACTCACTAACAAATTTTGGAAGCCAAAATATGTTTACCATACAATATCATAAGTCAGTAATTAAGTAAGTCAAAGTCAATTAAGTAATCAAAGTCTAAGTCTTAATTTAAGTGTTTTGTTTCCTCAATAGCATTCTCAATTTTTTTATTTTAAACAAGCAATACAAGTTGCTCAATTTCCCTCTGATGTTCATGATCAAAGGTAAATGATAGTAAAAATATTGTGTGTTCATCTTACAAATGTTTATGCTATTGACTTCAGGTGCAATTTAAGGACCTAATACTACACTCCCTTCTCAAGCAAAGTTCCCATTGATTCCCAAGGAGTTTTGTCTGAGTAAGACATGCAGGACTTAGCACAAATTGAGGAGTAGTTTATTCTATTGCTCACGTTTATTCCAAAACTTAATGTTCAGTTTAGTAACACTTTATATATGGACACACAGTTCTTAAAAGTTTGGTCTATGAATATAGATGTGACTGTGCATGCAAGATCTGTTGTAACCTGGTTTGGACAGCAACTTCATATTCAACAGCAACAAAGAATTACCAGCTGTTTGCTTATATATATATATATGCAAATTAAGTGTCTATTTTTGAACATTTTGTCCTGTATTTCCATGCCTAGTGCTTAAGTACTATCCTTCTCCCCAACATAGGCATGATTCCTCTTATAACCAATGGAAGGTAGGTGCAGGGAGTGTGTACCACTTGGCATATCAGAGCTGTGCTTGGGACTTCCTCTACCCAAGCACATGCAAGTTTAAGAGAGAGTTGATGAATCTGTAACTAAGGGCTGGTCCACACTAAGAAGCGGGGTCGAACTAGGGTACGCAAATTCAGCTACGTGAATAGCGTAGCTGAATTCAAAGTACCCTAGTTCGAACTACTCACCCGTCCAGACGCCGCGGAATTGAAGTCCGCGGCTCCAAGGTCGACTCCGCCACCGCCATTTGCAGTGGTGGAGTACCGGAGTTGACCGCGGCGCTTCCGGAGTTCGAACTATCGCGTCCAGATTAGACGCGATAGTTCGAACTCCGAGAAGTCGAACTCACCGCGTCGACCCGGCTGGTAAGTGTAGACTAGCCCTAAGTGGAGTCACTGACCAACTGCACTGTGAGGTGGGGTCAGCAGCCATGGAAGCTACTGAAGCCCTGCAGCTGTACTAACAGCAACTATGCAACTCTGCTATCACTCCAGTCAGTGGTGGTAAGTTGATACCTATCCACATTTTCAAAATAAATAGGTAAAACCATTCTAGAGCAATGCATTATACCAGGGGTTCCTAAACTTGTTCCTCCGCTTGTGTAGGGAAAGCCCCTGGCGGGCCGGGGGCTTTCCCTACACAAACGGAGGAACAAGTTTAGGAACCAGTGCATTATACCTTTTTGTCCCTAACAAATCATTAGTTGGAAAGATTCCCTGGCACAATCCATTAGTTCATCAAGGAATAAAAATCTACAAAGCAGACAACTACCTGAGTAGTGGTCATCTCCACAAGATTTCTTATGTTCTTTGGGCACAGACTCCATAGAAATTCTCTTATGGTGACTCAGATGGTTATACTGCAGGAAAACAGAAGTCATTGCACTCTCTCTCCAACTCCACAGGACTTGTTTAGAGAGTGTCCTGCTATGTCCTAAGCCTTTTCTTTTATTTTCCCATTCACAGCATCACGCTGAGTCACAATGAGAATTTGAATTCTTCTCAGACACTTAGCAAAAACACAACAAAATTTAGCCTTGAAAATGATAAGTGCACAGAATGAAGGGAACCACAAATGAAGTGAGTCAGTCACTCATACATTACTCCCCCACAGACTTTGCAGGTCCTTCTGTTTCATGTGCCAAGTCTTTTTGAAAAACCTCAGGTTTGACTGTCCCTGAAATTCAGCCTCTCTATTGAAATCTTGTATTGCTGGTAGCTCTTCAAACAACAGTGAAAAGCAGCAATTATTGCTTTTCTTACAGATGCCCCACAAGCAACTAGAAATTAATAATATGCCAGTGATAACTGACTGTATATAACATAAGGTACACAGCACATTCTTCCACTATACTTAGCCACAAAGCAACAAAAAATTTTAGTCCATTTGAAAAACTCTCTGCTTCTTTGTTCATCTCAGGATAGGACTGGAGGCTATGAAAACATCACTGCAGATACCCAACTATAAAAAAATACCTAGAGAAAATTCCCTTTTATTATTCTATAAGTACTGTGCTAACAAATTTGATTATATTGAACACACTATCCATTTTGTCAGATGGCTTCTTTCTGCATTTTTATAGTATTATAAGGTCTGCTGTGATTTGAGCTAATTTGACGAGTCCATGAGGATTAAGAATTGACATATGAATAAACAGTTAAAATGCCTCTTCTTAAAAATGTATATTACCGAAGCCAACTCATCAGGGCTCGCAGTTGGCTGAGGCTCACCTTATAGAAGCAGCATTCACCTGTTGCTTTTCTGCAGGATTTCTGGAGCTTGGAGCTGGGAGGTCTGAATACATCAAAATGTACTGGTTGGCCTGTGTTCGGCATCAGGTGTTATATAAAAGAAATGCGGTAGAGCTTGGCATCTTGCCTTCTCACCTACCAGCAGCTGGGTCTACCTTCTTCTCCAGTGGCCTCTTAATCTCCTCCCCACACCAACAGCTGATGGAATACCAGGCAGAGCAGAAACAGGACAGCAACGAGTATCCTCATTGGAGCTGGTAGCAACAGTAAGGAAGGAAGCAATTGTGGAGGCCAAGGTGATCCTATAGCCTGCCCCCTTCTCCCATATCTGGTTAGCCCAACAGCCAGTGTGCACAGGTCAGGATAGCATGAAGTCAGAGTCAGGCACCAAGTTGCAGGCAGTAGGCAAATAGAGTTGGGCTTGAGGTGGGTCAGGCACCAGTTTATAGACAGCAAGTAAATAGAGTGAGGGATAAACCAGCCTAGGGTTGACAACAAGGCAAGGTCTGGAGTAAAAGCAAGCAAGTAGACAGCACTGTTGCTCAGACAGCTCCCTATGCTGGCTTCCTGGGGGAGAGATAGCTCAGTGGTTTGAGCATTGGCCTGCTAAATGCAGCATTGTGAGTTCAATCCTTGAGGAGGCCACTTAGGGATCTGGGGCAAAAATTGGTCCTGCTAGTGAAGGCAGGGGGCTGGACTCAATGACCTTTCAAGGTCCCTTCCGGTTCTCAGAGATTGGTATATCTCCTATTTTTATTTATTTATTATTATTATTATAAGACAATCACTGAGCTGTGAGGGGCTGCCATTCAGGCCCTGCTGGGTGGTACTTCCTGTAGAGCCTAGCTTCACAGGGTCCTGCAGCAACAAAACTAGCCTATGCTTCCTATGGTGAAGTGTCAGCAGCCCAAACCCCTCTGTAGTCCCAGGTTCAAGCTCTGCAGGGTCTTATGTGGGCACAGAGACCTGGCTGTGGAACTTTAGCTAGCCTCACCCCCCTCACCCTTACACCCCAGTGTGGGTGACATGCCCAGACCATTGCTAGGGTGGAGGGAAGAGTGATCAGAGCACAAGCTCAGAAGGTGGCAGGGTAGGTACAAGATTCAGGGGCCAAAAGCAACCAGACCAGTCACTGGCCAGCTGTAGTACCTTGAATTTGCAGTTATGCCGTTCTGCAAACAAGTTGGGTCACTGAAGCAGAGGCCAGATGAGGGTAGCTGCAAGGAATAGCAGGAGTCAGATTGGTCCCTCACATATCCCTGCTAGCTAACTCAGAAGTATATTTTGTCATTCAAGGCTATCCCACTGGATCAGCAGTGCTGGGCCTGGGGTCCCTCAGCAGTAACACTATTCATGATGCAGAATAGTAGGCAGAGGAGGGAAAGGGCAGCAGCAAGGTGGACATGCAGGGAGCAGCCTCAGTGGAAATACTATATGGTCCTGGGCTAGCGCCACAAGCAAGTTGGAGCTGAGAGCAACAGGAAAAGGGGAGCACCACCAAGGGTAGTAAGTAGGGTCCCCTTCCACTCTACTTATCAGGAGAACAGCCCTTCACAGTGTGAAATGATTGGGAACTAAGATTAGGTGACAGACCTAATGGCTATGCTCTGCATGAATAGTCCCTCCCTGCTTGGCACTGGTATCATCCACTAGATGCTTTACGATGTTCACATGGAGTGCAGCAGCTCCACAGGTTCTCTGGGACTTTCCACTCCAGTAACATCACAGCAGGAACAATATATGGGGGTCTGTGACAGGACATGGCCCTTGCTCCTGTCTTCTCTTATAAATGACTCTGACACCGCTTGTCTGTAACAACTACTGTGTATTTTATTTGCGTTTTTATCATCCACCATCCTTTTACAGACTCATACAGCAATTCTTGTTTACAGTGTTGTACAATCATAAGAGATTGCTCCATGCACAGATTGCCCTTTACCTGGCCCTACTGGTCTTCCACCCTCTCCATCTTTTTTTTCCTTTCCTTGCATGGCCTTCCTGTGCTCCTTTTCTACTCTTGCAGTTAACAGGGTAATTAGTTTCTTAGCTCTCTCTAGCCCCGGCTGATCTAGTAATTAGCCATTCCTTCCCTCAATCAGGCCCTGGGGTAGGGGTTGGGGTAACTAATTGGATTTACAGTGAACAGGGGCTGGTTCAACTGCTGGTTTTGAGCATTCTGTCAGGGGTCCAAATTAGGCATTTAGCCCTGGGAGCCTTGTAATGTCCTCTTGGTGACACCTTAGGTGGACAAATCACACAACCCTGCAAACTGACCAGCAGGAATAACACGAGATCTGAAGGTCATTTGTCCTCATTAGGAGAAGGGCTGATTCAGACTGGAGCAAGCCAATAGGTGCCCTTTTCCTTACAACAAAAGAGACATCTGCAGAGAAGAATATCTCTGACAATGTACAAACCATTAGCACTATTTGTCGGGCATTCATGTATAAGCATGAAGGATGAAAAATTCCACAGAAAGGATTAAAGAAGCCATGCAGTAACCACAGCCTGGGAATTATTAAAGGGTTTTGTGTGACTTAAAGAATTCATCTTAATCTAGGTCATAAAACCTTCCTGAACTTCTCTTATATTGCAAAAGAGCTGATCCAGGATCGCCATGGGTCATTTTTCCAGGTCATGTGGTCTCTGTAACCAACATTGGACTAGAGGTTTAGCAAGTAAAAATGGCACAGGTGAAGGAAAGAAAAGGGGCACAGAATTTGTTAAGTAGTTGAACTGAAGTGGGATCTTTTGGAGGCAGAGGAAGGGAAGAAAGCAGGGAGAATGAGGAAAGAGAGCTGTTCCTGAGGTCAAGACCGGTGCTTGACTGAGGTTTCTGCAAAAGGGAACATAAGAAACAGGATTTTTGTTCATTTTGTAAATAGACGAGTTACACTAAAAATACCTGACTCTGTTACTGATTTCTGCTCCAAATGGGAAATGACTTGTAAGGCCCCCCAAAAATCTGATCCTGCTTGGCAAAGGGGCAACAATCAGTGACCTCTCCCACAGCCTTGTGAAAGAGCAGAGAAGAGGATGGGGATAGGAACAAGTGCAAAAAAATCAGATGTTCTAAAATTACCAAATCCTTAGACCACTGCTTAGCAGCCTCCTTTGCAAAGAGTACTCCTGAGAACTTACTTTAGTTGAATGACTATGGCCAGCTCTGATGCTCATCACTGGTACTTCTGGTGGAGTAGCTTCACTGCCTACTCTACTACTGCACCCTAAGGAATTAGAACCATAACACCAAACCATCTCTGACTTGTAATTGCTCCCCAGAAGGACCTGCTCTATTAGCTTAACCACTATGGTCAGTTCAGTCCAAGGAAATAATTTTCTAAGGGTTGTCTATACTACAGCAGCACAGCAGCAGTTCAGACACTTCCTACATTGACAGAAGGGATTTTCCCACTGATACAATTAAACAACTTTTCTGAGAGGTGGTAGCAAGGTTCGTGGAAAAATTCTTCCTTTAGCCTAGCTGCGTCTACAGTGGGGCTTTGGTCAGCATAACTATGTCATACAGGGCGCAAAATTTTTCACAGCTCCAAGCGATGTAGTTTTTACCTGGTCTACACTAGGAATTTACTTTGGTATAGCTGCATATCTCAGAGGTGAGAAAAATCCACACCTCTGAAAGATGTAGTTAAACCAACCTAATCCCTGGGGTAGACAGCACTAGATCGATGGAAGAATTCCATCTTCGCCGACAGGAGAAGATGTCCCATCGGCAAAGGTAGTATCTACACTGAAGTGCTACAGCGCACTGTAACATGTTAAGTGCAGATATTCAGATAGACCAGGCCTGAGACCAGAATTACAAAGAAAGAGAGGAGAAATACATTTGGCTTTTTTCAACTTGTACGTTTAAAATCTTACTGTAATACGAAAGAACTACAATGTTTCTAAGTATGTTATTTAAGCAATGAATAAAACAAAAAAGCACCTGCTCAGGGTCAGTGCTATAGAAACCTGCAACTAGCCCAGACATTTAAATAAGTAATTTTATCACTTCTGCCTTACATACATGTGCACAAAAATAGCAGAGACAACAGCAGCAATGCCACAAAAGTAGCATTTACAAGAGAAACTAGAATGTATTGGAAGGGTTTGACTCAGCCTGTTTGTTAATTTCATGATATAATTTTATTTAACTAGAGTAGTAGTGTTCTGGTGTCTTTTTAAAAATACATTTTCTTGTTAAATATTAAATCACTAAATAAAATGAGAGGAAATACCCTAAAGACACCAGAATACTACTACTCTAGTTAAATGATATATAGATAACCGTTTATGCTGTTCGCTTTCCTTCTAGAGACTCCTGGTAACTTATTCAAGGGTAATACGAGTCATTTCTCTTCCATACAGATTAGCCTCACAAAAGTTATGTATTCTCTTTAGGGTAATCTTCAGTAATCTTTGGGCTCATTTACAGAGTCACGAATATGCTCATGATAGTTCAAGCACTTCCAAACGAACATACGCCACACATTATTTTGGATACCTAAACATTCTATTAACCACCTGAAGATTGGAGCTGAATAATCTGAAAAGGGAAAGAAGAACAAAGGCTGAACTTGAATCTAGCATTATTTGCATGCCAGGAAAAGGACACATTCTCGGGGTTTTGATAAAAGCATGTAGGTATAAGGAACATAGCAAAACATTTGAAGCGAGCAAAAAGAAAAGAGTTTTCAAAAGTAACATTTTTAACCGGTAAATTTAGTCAAGCATGGATTAAGATTAAATGGAAAAGAGACCCACCCAAATTTCAGGGCCAAGATTTCCTTCCAGATTGTTCCTTAATCATCCTACAACTGGAGTCTTCCTTATTGTCCCCATTTATAAACTCCATTTCTCTCTTTTAATCTACTTGTCTCTTCCCACAACCTCTTGCCTGCTTAGGCTCTCATCTTGATTTCTCAGTGATGTACTAATATGTTGTGTCATCTTAGACTATCAAACTTGATTACAAACATTTGTGTTGTAAAAAACAAAAGAAATAGTATGTCAATTCACCTCATACAAGTACTGTAGTGCAATCTCTTTATCATGAAAGTTGAATTTACAAAGGTAAACTGGTAAAAGGTAAAAAACTGCATTCAAAAATAAAACAATGTAAAACTTTAGAGCCTACCAGTCCACTCAGTCCTACTTCTTATTCAGCCAGTCACTCAGACAAACAAGTTTGTTTACATTTGCAGGAGAGAATGCTATCCACTTCTTGTTTACAATGTCACCCGAAGGTGAGAACAGGCATTCGCATGGCACTGTTGTAGCTGGTGTTGCAAGATATTTATGTGCCAGATACGCTAAAGATTCATATGTCCCCTCCAGAGCTGTCAAGCACTTAAAAAATTAATTGCAATAATTGTGCAATTAAAAAAAATGAATCATGATTAATCGTGAAATTAATCATGGTGTTAAACAATAATAGAATACCATATATTTAAGGATTTTTGGATGTTTTCTAAATTTTCAAATATTGATTTCAATTACAACACAGAATACAAATTGTACAGTGCTCACTTTATACTTTTATTACAAATATTTGCACTGTAAAGTTGACTTTACAAATGCAGAATTATGTACAAAAAAACTGCACTCAGAAGTAAAATAATGTAAAACTTTAGAGCCTACAAGTCCGCTCAGTCCCACTTCTTGCTCAGTCAATCACTCAGACAAACACATTTGTTTACATTTGCAGGAGATAATGCATCCCACTTCTTGTTTATAAAGTCACCTGAAAGTGAGAACAGGCATTCGCATGGCAAGATATTTACATGCCAGATGTGCTAAGGATTCATATGCCCCTTCATGCTTCGACCAGCTATTCCAGAGGACATGTGTCTATGCTGATGATGGGTTCTGCTTGATAACGATCCAAAGCAGTGCAGACCGATGCATGTTCACTTTCATCATCTGAGTCAGATGCCACCAGCAGGTTGATTTTCTTTTTTGATGGTTTGGGTTCTGTAGTTTCCACATCGAAGTGTTGCTCTTATAAGACTTCTGAAACCATGCTCCACACCTCATCCCGCTCAGATTTTGGAAGGCACTTCAGATTCTTGGACCTTGGGTTGAGTGCTGTAGCTATATTTAGACATCTCACATTGGTACCTTCTTTGCGTTTTGTCAAATCTGCAGTGGAAGTATTCTTAAAATGAGTAATGTGCTGGGACATCATCTGAGGCTGCTATATTATGAAATATGTGGCAGAATGAGGGTAAAACAGAGCAGGAGACATACTATTCTCCCTCAAGGAGTTCAGTCACAAATTTAATTAACGCATTATTTTTTTTAACAAGCAGCATCAGCATGGAAGCTGTCCTCTGGAATGGTATCTGAAGCATGAAGGAGCATACGAATGTTTAGCATACCTGGCATGTAAATACCTTACAATGTCAGCTACAAAAGTGCCATGCAAACGCCTGTTCTCACTTTCAGGTGACCTTGTAAGTAAGAAGCCAGCAGCATTATCTCCCATAAATGTAAACAAACTTCTTTGTCTTAGCGATTGGCTGAACAAGAAGTCAGACTGAGTGGACTTGTAGGCTCTAAAGTTTTACATTTTTGTTTTTTGAGTTCAGTTATGTAACAAAAAAAAATCAACATTTGTAAGTTGCACTTTCACGATAAAGAGATTGCATTATGGTTCTTACCTGATGTGAACTGAAAAATGCTATATCTTTTGTTTATCATTTTACAGTACAAATGTGTCATAAATAATATAAAGTGAGCACTGTACACTTTGTATTCTGTGTTGTATTTTAAATCAATATATTTGAAAATGTAGAAAAACATCCAAAAATAGTTAATAGAGTTCATTTGGTATTCTATTGTTCGATTAAAACTGCGATTAATTTTTTAATCACGATTAATTTTTTTGAGTTAATCACATGAGTTAACTTTGATTAATCGACAACCCTAATAATTTCTGAAGGTTTATATTAACATCCAAAATTCAGATACTATTCTGGGGCTCATCTGAGTTTTCTGGAGCATATACACACATACAACATCTGTAGTAGAGACAGGAATAAAACCTAGTTCTCTCAAATACCAGGTTCCGTCTCTAAGTACGAGGCCAGCTTTTCTTTCCTACAGACACACACAACATTCAGAAACCTGATACTTTCTACTTTCTCTTCATGAATTATAATCATCCAGATGTTCAAATTCATCTATCCAGAAACTTTCTCTTTAGAGAGGGTAACTGCTCGACTGATTATTTAGCAAGGTGAGCTTTTTTGTTCATTTGTTTTTTTCTCTCTCTCCTGTTTAATTTATTCAGTGACCTAAATACAAATGGTCTCCAGAGCTTGTGTTTGTGATAAACAATGTTTCTTCAAAGAAAACAGTGGACACCTTTGAGAGCCCAGCCTGGAGTGGCCCTAGCTGTTTTGCTAGCAAAGGCAAAAACATCCCCCCCCTCCCCCAAGTGACTAAGCAAAAAAAGAAAAACTGGAGTGGAAGGAGGAAAAAAAGCCAAGTGGCACAACAGTTTCTGTATCCTAGAAGTTGGTGCCCAAGTGACTAACCTGCTTCCCCACACCTTAAATCATCCCTGAAGTCAGTTCTCTTATGATTACATTTCCTTTGCTTCCTTTTCATTAAAATGTATACCACATCACTCCTCTATGTGCTTTAATACAGTGTATTGAGAATATTCTTTGCAGATAAAAGTGTTATTTTCTAATCAAAGCAAGTTGAAGAATGATGTTGTGAGGGGTTCCTCGGGGTGCAACTGGAACTGGGATACTGCTGAGCCCTCTGTCTTACCAACCTGGGCTTCCTCTCACACTGTGATGCTGTGACAAGCTACAAACCTCTCCAGGTCCTGCACTTACACAGCCATCCATAGGCTGTACATCCATGTAGCATCCATGAACCAACAATAGAGAGGCTCCAGCCAATTCCCCTAGCTCCCCAAACTAGGACCCAAGGGCTGTACCATCTTGTCCTGATCAGAAGCCTGACCAGCGTAAGTTTATTACCCAGTCCACCCCTCCCTCAATGTGGAGAGGACATGCACCAGCTCTTATTCCTGAGCAGATTTTCCAAGCACTTCAAGCCAAAATGCACTGTTTTCGGTAAAATATAAAGCAGATTTATTAACTATAGAAAGATTTTAAGTGATTATAAGTAATAAGTGTACAGATCAAAGTTGGTTACCTAAGGGAAAAAAAAACAAATTTGCAGTCTTAGTTCTATAAACTAAACAGGATTTGAATCAAGCAGTGTCTCACCCTGATAGATGGTAGAGTCCCTTAATACACAGTCTGGGATTCTCCTTCCCAGCCTGGGACCACCTCCCAACAAGTTCAGTCTTTGTCCTCTAGATGTGTTTCCAGATGCTGAGTTGTGGGGGGAGTGAGGCCAAATGATGTCACTTCCCCCTTTTATAGCTTCCAGCTTGCTGGAAACATGTATGTTTGTGATGTGGGTCAAGCAGTATCCATTGTCTATGTGATTCCTCTGAGAAGTCTTCATTGTAGACAAATCCTGTGATAGTCCTTGGTAGCGTGGATTCCCCTTAATGGGCCAGCCATGCTGTCTGGCTTCTCTGTTGTTGTACCTGAAAGGCTGGTTGTGAGTGTTTCAATTTCACAGCATAGTTCAGTAACACCCAAATAGCAAAATTTCATAACTTCACTTATAATTATAGCACCTACAATCCAACAGGATATTGATGTTCAACAGATCAAGACTTTTGAAATGATACGTCACAAGGCATACTTTGTACAAAACATTATATATGACAGTGATAAATATGGGGGTGCCAGGGCGTTGCTTTGGGGTACAGTGTCAGACGTAAAGCCAATAATCCTGTACCTTGAGTTTTACTCATCATGGTATACTTACTGTACACACACTCACGGCTAGCAGCGCACTGCAGAGATCATGGATTCTTCTACTGCACCTCATCTGCTTTTTTAAATAGGACACAAGGACTATTCCTCTCTCCCTGGCCATAGGAAAGCCAAGGAGAGAGCATTGTGTCAGGCAGAGTCACACTTTATGTAAAGGTTCCATTTATACAGATCTTATACAGGGTCAATAAATGATTGATAGATCTTTTAATAAATGGTTAATTGATTGTTTATAGAGTCAAAGAGGTCAATAGACTACTTATGACTATGGCTTATACACATCGATAACACCATCTAGTGATGTGCTTGTAACCATTTATAGCACCTACTACTCTTGTCTGCAACATGCTCAAAATGAGCATAAATCGTTTATTAATCCTTTATAAAACATTTATAAAGGGATCCTTAATATAAACTGACTGAAGATTTAAACATGTAGAATTAATTTCCTTACTATTAAAACTCTAATCTCCCAGATTGATCATTTAACATTTTTTATTGAAATGTGACAAACCCAAGCTGCCATTTATTCCCATAATGTGAATGTGAACAAAAGAGAATTTTGGACAAATAATATTATTTCTAGATCGGTTTCCACATAATCCAGCTGATTTCTTGTGCATATGTCAGGGTTCCCATTGGTCCTTCTGGTCAGGTGCCAACTAGGTTAATTGAACCAATTAACCTCTTACAGGTAAAATGATTCTGTACCTCTGGCCAGGAGGGATTTTATGTTCCTGCATAAATAAAGGTTGTTACCCTTCCCTTTATATTTATGACAGCATACATGCCCATGATCTTTTCACACTTAACTGGAAAGCAAAACATTCTTCTGAAGAATACCTTCAGTGGGCCATTGGCTAAGAAGGATATATATTGTAAACTTACAATTTAAGTAAGCTCTTTGAGACAGGAACCATGATGTTGTTCTGTGTTTGTACAGTATGTAGTACATTGGAATTCTGGTTCATGACTGGGACTCCTAGGCACTATCACAATACAAAAAAATAATAAACAGATTAGTTAGTTAGTTCTGCCTTTTACTATTGAAACTGTATTGTATGGAAAATATAGCACTATAAAAATAGACATATAAAATAGCTTTGGTTCTCTGCTCTAAAGATCTTTATATCAATATTTTATGCCAGTAGTTGCTAGGTTATATCATTTTGAATACTTATTACTAGTACCTGATTTATCTTACCCACAGAAGAGTGAAGTCACACATGCACAATATAATGATCCTACATGGAACTAGGCAGGGTCATTGAATACTCTTTGCAGTAAAGTTTGAGTAATTGATCATTGCATAATCTGTGTTTGGGCCTCTTGATTGCATATTTCAGTAAAGGACAATCTTGCAGTTACTGAAATCAGGCTGTCTTGTGAGATTTCCAGTGCTTCCTGATTCAAGTGGAGCCAAAAGTTCAGTGAACGCAACCTATCTGAGGGGGTTTGTCTGGATTAGGGAAAGAGGTTATGGTTATGTCCATTAATTTACAGTTATGTCATGTAACTAACACCTCCTAGCTAACCCTGACCTTTTCCCTGGTGCAGATGCAGGTTAACACCTTTTATCTTAATTTAGTTGGTCAAGATTAATTCTAAACATCCCCTAGGAGTTGACCTCGATTAACTAAATTGAGATGAAAAGTCTGTGTTCGTGTCTACATTAGGAAAAATGTCAGGGGAATTTTCATATGCTAGCTAACCCTAATATCTATTCCTAATCTAGACAAAACCATAGAGTTTCAGTTCTTTTTTCAGTGCTGACCAAATCTCCTCTGTGCCTCAATACCTCCAGCTAAAAATGGGGATAATGATACTTACTCTCCTTTGCAGGGATGACAATATTTGCATAAGAGCCAAATATAATCATTTTATTATAGAAATATTCAAACTGTGGTTCCCTGAGCAGTAGCTGGTGGTCCACCGAAAGCTGGCTATTCACCTGCTGCTGACTCTTTGTTTCCAGCTGCTACATCACATTAAAAGATAGATAAAATAAAATAATTCAGTAAATACATTCCAAACATTATTTTTCCATATGAACAATCACTGTTGTTCCCCAAGATATTATGCTATATAGAATGAGATGGGAAGATGCCCATGAGACAATCTCTCTATTAAATTGAAGTTCATACTAGAATAAAATGCAAGAATGTTTGTATTAAAATAAATCTGATTAAAATAGCCAACAAAATGTTTTAATGAAGTTTGCCAACATGTACATAAAATAAGGACAATAAAATAAGGGGCCACCAAATGAAATTAATGGGCAGCAGGTTTAAAAACAAATAAAAGGAAGTTCTTCTTCACACAGCGCACAGTCAACTTGTGGAACTCCTTGCCTGAGGAGGTTGTGAAGGCTAGGACTATAACAGGGTTTAAAAGAGAACTGGATAAATTCATGGAGGTTAAGTCCATTAGTGGTTATTAGCCAGGATGGGTAAGGAATGATGTCCCTAGCCTCTGTTTGTCAGAGGGTGGTGATGGATGGCAGGAGAGAGATCACTTGATCGTTACCTGTTCGGTTCACTCCCTCTGGGGTACCTGGCATTGGCCACTGTCAGTAGACAGGCTACTGGGCTGGATGGACCTTTGGTCTGACCCAGTACGGCCGTTCTTATGTTCTTACACCAATACTAAATAAAAACAATCAACTAAATGCAGGACAAAATTAATGGGCCCTATATTATGTCCTGGAGCTCACCAAATTTGGGCTTTGGTGGACCATCAAAGGGAGTGCATTCAAAGATGGAGCCCTTCAAATAACAAAGCCCTGCAATCAGCTTCAGATAATGTTACTTGAGGTACTGGCAGCAAGGACATGCCAGCTGGCCTTTATTGTTGCCACATAAAATAAGGAGAGAAGAGAGGTTTGTATACCATGGAGAGCTTTCAAGATAGCATCAGAGAGAAAGAAATATGTATGTAGTATATGGGAAGGCAGGTGAATGTTGGGTTTCTTTTGCTTTTTTTCCAGTTACACTGACAAAGGCCACGATTCCACTGGGACCAAATCAGGACACAATAGTGGATCATGCTCTGAAAATAAGAACTTCTTTTTTCATATTCTTCCCACCCCCCCAGTTATATTATAGTGAAGCAGTAGCTCTGATGTAGCTAAGATTGAGACTAGCTTACGCTAATGCTTTTACATGTGTTCTAATAATTTGGGTTTTTATGATCACTCTGTGAAAAAACAGGAAATAATGCACATCAATTGTCAAACAGTCCAGTTATAACATTCTTCATAGCCCCAAGTGAAACACCCAAAAAGTCAAATTAACACAACTGCCAGGATATGCTGAAGACCATTAAACAGAACAAACTGTAATTTGAGTGGTGTGAAGTATAAAATTATGAATAAAGAATGTATTAATTCAACAGTAAACGTTAAAGATCAGTTGAGTGAGTATGAGGATGCAAGAGACAAAGAAGATATAATATTTCATTTGACAGAAGCCTGGAAGGCCAGATTCTGATTAGCATGCACCCATGTAAATCAAGTGTAATTCCACTGACATCAGTTGTGTTACACTGGTGTAAAACAAGTGTCAGTGAAATGAGAATCAGTCTCAAAGTGTAAGTGTGTTTTTTTCAGGACTATGTGTATCAATTGACAGAATATGCTCAAATATTCTACACACTAATCTCTTCTGGAAAAATTAAACTGTGGTTTTACAGGTAGTCTCTTAGTCTACATCTACACCACATGTACATGAAGCTACATGCTGCAGGTATAAGTGTCCACACTGCAGAGTGTAGCTACATGGGTCAGTGAAAGACACTGGCAGCAGGAGAGATGGCAGGGAAAAGCTTCAGTAGCTCACCAGTGCAGGACACTTCCTCCTGCCTCTTGGCTGCCAGAGTCTTCCCTTGTGGCAGGAGAAGGCTCTGGCAGATGGAAGCTGGTAGAGCCTTTCCCCACTGCTGGAGCAGGGAAGGGCTCCAGCAGCAGGGGCGGCTCTACGTTTTTGGCCGCCCCAAGCAGTCATGCGCGGGAGGCGCCCCGGAGCCACGGGAGCAGCGGACCTCCCGCGAGCATGACTGCAGAGGGACCGCTGGTCGCGCGGCGCGGCTGGACCTCCCGCGGCTGCGGACGCTTGAGCTGCCGCAGTCATGCCTGCGGGAGGTCCAGCCGAGCCGTGGGACGAGCGCCCCCTCCGCAGTTATGCCTGCGGGAGGTCCAGTCGTCCTGGGGCTCCGGTGGACCTCCCGCAGGCATGACTGCGGCAGATCCGCTGGCCCAGCCTGCCGCCCCCCCCGGCTGCAGGGGACGCCCCCTAGATTTTGCCGCCCTAGGCACCAGCTTTTTTTGCTGGTGCCTAGAGCCGCCCCTGTCCAGCAGCAGGGAGCTGGTAGAACCTTTCCACGCAGCTGCTTCCCTGCGGACAGAGCCTTCCCCTGCTCTGGGTGTCTTTCCCGGTAGGGGTGTCTGTATTCTACTTGCCTATGCCACACTTCACCTGCTACATTGCTATATATACCCTTGCTGGGGGGGGCTACACAGGTACGTACACTGCACACCACTAAAAGAGGTATGAGGTGTAGATGTAGTCTTAAAGGAATTGATACAGGAAGTTAAAATTTAAAAAGTAGTGTATAAAACTAAAAATATCCCTCATTTCTTTTCCAAGTCAACACAGAGATTAGTGAATTTAAATTGTGGATAATAAATTAGTAGCATGTTGGTGATATTGCCCTGCTAGAGGAAGCTTTATGCGCTGAATCAGCATGTCTCTTTGCTGCCCTAGGCCTGTATTCTCTCTAGCCAGCACCAGCTATTTTGAGCAGCTGTACTGACTATCTGACTATCTGGGAGAAGAATGAGGATGACTGAAACTGGTGCAACCCTCCCCCATGTAGGCTTTCCACCAATGGATGCTCTGTGGCAAGCTCTATGCTAATTTGCTGACCCTGAATGAATTGGAGCCATTAAATTTTAGAAGGAATAGAGAGAGAAAAATGGATGAAAGGGAAAACTGCTGATCATATAAAATATTGGAGAGCTTTTGCAAATGATATTGTGTCTTACTCTAATGAAACAGTTGCAACATTTTTCTCCTCTATAACCTTAGGCTATAGATACTGTGACAAGGAACTAGTATAATTTTCAAAATGTACCACTGTTAATATGAGTGCATTTTATTCCGAGATGCACCTAACTAGTAGGGAATTTCAGAAGAATCTATTGTCCATATTATTTTTCATAAGGCATTTTCCATTCTGTATATTGTCACACTCTGAAGTACATTTACATTGACGAGTTTGGAAGTGGGATAGTGCCAAAGTATGAACTTATAATTCTCCAGGATTCAGATTTTTTTTCTTAGTTAACTGCATTTGTGAATGCTGGACATTGAAACATCACATTCAAACTAGATTAAGTCTTTTTACATACGAATGCTGGCATGTTGCAAGTGTATGTCGAAGGGAACTTTTTTAAATATATAAACTACTACTGAAGATGCAAAAAGAGAAGATAGTTAATGGAGCTGGTCAGAAATATTCCAATGGAATCATTTCTCAACAGAAAATGGAGTTTCTGCAAAATTGGAATTTTTTTGCAGAAAAACATCAATTTTGCAAACAAAAATTGATTTTCCGTCAGGCAAATTGAAGGAAAATGTTTAGTTTTAAGTAGGTTTGACCCAAATCAAAATATTTTGGTTTGTTGAACTGACATAAAATATTTCATTATGAGTCAGTTCAACATTAAACTGCATTTTCCTATGATGGCATGTCACCTCCGATGTCCACATTCTCTCTTTTGGACCTGGCTTCCTGGCCAGACTACATCCCCATTCTGCCATGCAGTGTCCCCTCTGACTGAGTAATGTGGTACATCATGGCAATCACAAGGCTGTGGGTGAATCCTGGGTAAAGTCCGTGTGTTTTTTTCAAAAACAAAACAACATAAAATGAAAAATGATGGATAAAATTAAATAAAATGAAAAACTCACCCTACAGCTGCCGCTCCAGAGGCTCCAGTCCCAGCTCCCTGCTCCAAGTGTTGCATCCTGATGCACAGGGTCGCAGCACCGCTTAGGATGGACCCAGCTGTCCCTCTATCATGATGACAGAGGGACAGCTGGGCCAAATTTGAGTGAGTGATGCTCAGACCCATGCCACTCACTCAAATTTGGCCCAGCTGCCCCCCATCATGATGAAGCCAGGCCAAACCCAAGTGGTACTGCTAGTGCCAGGTCACTTTGCCCAGAATGCAGAACTGGGTCCAGAGCCACAGAATAGGAGATGCCACTGCAGGGTGAGTGTGGGGTGAACTCGGTTTGCAACCCCATCCCCCACTCCCTGGGGGCAAGATTTGGACCCCTCTTGGGGGAAGTACCCAACCCCCTCCCCCAGGATCACTCACCCCCCCCAGGGCAGTAGGCAATGCCCCTGAATAAATAAAATAGATAAAACGTAACACAAAATTCTTTAAAAAGTCAAATGAAAAATTATACAAAATAAAAAGAATTTCACAGGGCTCTGCTCATCGTAAATATAGTCCAGCCATGGAGCCTGGATCATAGGGAAGACTGGGGGCATCAGGCAACCTGAACTGCAGCTGCCATGAGGCAATGTGCCACAACAGGGAAGTGCAGTTTAGCATTGAACTGACTCCAAACAAAATTTTGACATTTCTGAATTGACATTTCAGAGCATTTTGTTGTATGAAAATTTTTGATATTTCAACTTTTCATCCTGATTCAGGACATCCGAGGGATGGAAATTCTAATATTCTTTTAGTTAATAAGACCAACTATAAAAGTGTCATGTTATTGGATAAGGATAGCACAGTGATTTTTGCATGACAGTTGAAGTGAGATGAATGGTCTGTCCACTTGAACATATCTGAAGGGAGCAGTAAGAGGCTGCAATGAAGAAATTATTCTCCAAGGCTATCTACAGAGAACTGAGGTAGGGCAGTGGAGACCTTGTGTTAATGACAGATAAAGGGAAGAGAAATAAAAATGTAAGGAGCACTCTGGACACATGGTATCTTGGATAATCCCTTTGTTCCTTTCTGTTGTATATTATAGTTAGTTGTAGGCTCAGTTACAGTGTTTGAAAAATCATTAGAGAGAAGGAAAATCTCACACACTGTACATGCCTTACCAGAGGGATCACTTCAGAGCACTTGCATGTAGTTGCCAAGACTGCAATTGATTGCCCAGTAGAGTCTCTTTCCATTAAATCTGTTGCTGTATCCTGTCTGAAAGCATGGAACTTGTATCACAGCTTTATAAAATAATAATCTCCCTTGACAATCCCTGAGTCAGAAGTTTTGTTTCTTCTCCATTATTGCTTTAAGGAATCTGCACTGGTTTATTAGTTATGGACCATTTAAATACAAGAGATTCAGGTGCTATTGACACCTTCTTTCAAAATATAATGGGAAGAATAATACGGATTCTTTATTATCAATGAGAATGAAACAAACATTTAATATAAATTCCCAGTAAGAAACCATGACGTTGTAAGCCTCTCCCAGTAGGCAAAGGATGACTATCTACAATAAGTGTTTTTACAGTACTGCATGCCAGAAAAGGCTAAGAACATAGGCAAAACACTTACAGAATATGTCAGAGTAGTAGTTTGTGTCATTTAGGTAAAAGAAGAAATGCTGCCAACAGAAGAACTAAGCAATCTCATACATTATATACACCACTTACCCCTTTGGCCTATTAATGGCAACAAACAACTTAACACCACAGTAGTTTTGAAAGAATCGTGTTCCTGCAAATATGAAGTTAATTGCCAGCCCTCTGGTATTTGCCTCTTTTATACAGTCTAACCTTTGGGGATAGGGAACATAATTTCCAAAAACCTATCCAAAAGATATTACTAAAGAACCCTTTAGAAATTTAGTTGAGATGCCTTTATGGAAAAATCTACTAGAGTGTAACAGGAAATTATAAATTTTCTATGGGTATTTTGTAACCTGCAGAAGGAAGATGATTCTGTATTAATTTCTATAAGGTTTGAGAGGGATTGCCATAGACCCCCTATAGGTTTAATCACTAAATAAAAGGTTGTGGGAATTACCACAAAAAGAGCCGCTTTTACAGCATTTTCAATACTTGCACTTTTGACTCATAGTTGGAGATGTACAGGTGTGTAGATAAAAAGGATTAAGTGCCTGATCCTTCTCCCATTTATTTCAGTAGGAACTGTGAACTTTCAGCACCTCTGAAAAATATCAAACTACTTTAATTAAATGTAGATTTAGATGGGTCTCATTAAGCACTCGAGTTTGAAAACTTAGGCATAAGGTAATAAAGCTGTTTCAAACTTCAGGAAAAGATAAGGTTGACTTCAAATTTTGAACAAAGTTTGGGTCAGTTCGTCATTAATCAAATTGCTTTATTCACCATTACTCTCAGACACTCAACTCACACTTTCAGGGACTACCGGCAATTTGAATTGCCCATTTGTCTGAGAGTATTTTGGTATTTTAAAAATAGTATGCAAATGTATCTAACAACACTACCACTGCCTACCAAAATGGAATTTCAAATTCTCATGTGCACCATAATGTCCTTTACCTCACCCACTTTGTCTCATATCCTGGGACCAACATGGCTACAACAACATTGCAAACCAAAATGTCATTTAGGCACATGAGAGAAACGGACTAGAATAGACCATTTCCAACTTCTATCACCAATCTTTTATAAGTAACTCCAGCTCTAAACAACCCATAAGGTATCTGAATTCACATATCTTAACGCTGCTGCAAATGCAACTTTCTGCATACGTTCTGTGTTCGTTTCTACTTGCCGCTACCCACGCTTTAGATTTTAAGGGCCAGTATCTCTGATCAGTTAAAGGGGCTTTGTGTAAAGCAGCCTTAAACACTGGGTAACTGGCTAAGGGGGCCTTCCTCCAGCATAGAAGAATCTTACAGTGACTAGTGTCACCAGAAGGGAGGTGGAGAGGGGCAAGAGCTGCCTTCCCCTCAGCTCCCAACATATTTGGTAAAAGTTTATCTGTGGCTGGTAGTGGTGCTGCTAAAGCCTCAGAGGCAGTGTGGTGCTGAGCCAGTGGATCTCCTCCCACTGCCCGTAGAGAATGGCAGCAGTGGAGGAGTTCAGGTTTCTACTGCTGCTAGCTGGGCCGTATTGCCTCTCTGGGGTTCTCCGCACGCTGCCTGCAGTGAAGAGGAGATGCCAAGGAGTTGGAGATGCCAAGGAGGTGCCACGGGGAAGGAGGGATGCCAAGGAGCAGGCTCTGGGAATGCCAGTTCCGGGAAGGGGATGGTGATGGCCTGGGGAATGGCATTGTCACACCTTTTATACTGTGCAGCCTGCACAGGCCCCACCCAGTAACCAAACTCAACCGCCAACTCCTAGTAATGCCTGAGGCATGGGTTGGGGCCTGTGCAGGCTGATTCAGTCCCTAGTGTCTCAATGGAACGAAGGGCCCAGTCCAGCTGCCAGAGGGCACTAGCTTGGAGTTGGGGGGATGGCACAGAAAAGCACCAGCCCCGGCCAGCAAGTCAGGTTTGTGGCTCAGGATTAGATCTGGTAAGACCTGTTTCCCTTCCCCCCTTGTCCCACCCAACTCCAGCCCCTAAACCCTTTCCCCTACCCTGGGGACTCTACTCCAGTCTCCTCCCTCCACCACTCACACTATTTGATAAAATTTCAGGAAACATTTGGTAAAGGTTTTAAATTTGACTCTGCCTGCTTGAGACCCCAAGTGACATAAAGCCTCCCTCTAACAACTCCGACATCACACCCCTCCCAGCAGGGGCGGCTCCAGGCCCCAGCATGCCAAGCACGTGCTTGGCACGGCAGGCCACGGGGGGCGCTCTGCCGGTTGCCGGGAAGGCGGTAGGTGGCTCCGGTGGACCTCCTGCAGGCGTGCCTGCGGAGGGTCCTCTGGTCCCAGGGCTTCGGTGGAGCATCCGCAGGCACACCTGCGGGAGGTCCACCGGAGCCACGGGACCAGCGGCCCCTCCGCAGGCATGTCTGCGGGAGGTCCACCGGAGCCGCAGGACCGGCGACCGGCAGAGCGCCCCCCGCAATGTGCCGCCATACTTGGGGCGGCAAAATGGCTAGAGCCGCCCCTGCCTCCCGGTTCCTGTCATGGAGCATGTGGACAGGAAAGAGTAGGTGTGGCCAAGGAGTCCTTGCACCTAGCTGATCTCTAGCTGCTAGATCATCCCCAGTTGGCCATCAGCAGTGGTCTGAAATAGAGTAACCCTTCAGGCTTCTCTAATTTACACCAGAGACTGGACCAGCACCAAGCAGTCTTGGGATTAACAGAGCACAAATGTGCTTGAAGCCACCTTTGGCTTCTACTGTGTCTTTTCCTCTTTGCAGAACAAGCATAATATGAAGGAACCACACAGGGTGTGTGTGTATCCAAATAACCATGTTTAATAGCTATACACAACATGCCTCACCTAGTTATATGTCTAGGTGGGCTTCTTGTTGCTTCTGGAACACTGAAGACAGTGAGGGTCAATAGAGGCTCATAAACTATTTAAAGGGATACTTCCATGTTCCTATGCACTACAGTTTCTCCCTCTGTATTTGCTCCTAGGTGAACTTGTCTGGCCGGCCTGTTTCCTAAAGTCCGCACAAAATGTAGCACTCCCCACATTCTATGTCACAAGAATAGTCAGAGATGCCCAGTGTTTCAAGCACAGTTTGATAACCCACTCATCTTATATCTCCTACACTGATTTTAAGGCTCCTACCCTTCTTTGGAAAAGGCAGCATAAAGCATAGTGGTTTGATAGACTTGCATTTTCATGTCCATTTTATAAAGAATCAATGCACAACTTCTCAAAACCCTTTGAAAATAAGCTCTGGTTTTCATCAAGAAATCTATATAGCAATTCTTTTGTTGCTGATTCAAGTTGGCAGTATTGTGCCAATAGAGTTACCTCAGAGTTGAAGAAGCATGTTCTTCCCCATACACTACTCCTTCTGAACCAAAACCATTTTTCAAGTTTTGATAATTATATGACATATTTAGTAAGCAGCCATACCTCAGATCTGTCCGTGCTTTCTCTAGGAACATGCTTCATATTTGGTTAGATCCACAATAGTCCTTATGTATTTGAATTTTATCCTTAAGTAATCTCTACACTATCCTTTACTGATTAGAAGAAATACTTATTTCTTTCTGTGCTACCAACTTATTATTTCGTATGTTGCCAGTCAAGAATCTATGTAGCACTTCATTGTGATCATCTGTCTGTAGCTAAAAAGAATAAAAAAATCAAAAGCTAATATGCATTCAGTCAGAATATACACTACCCTCGATTCCACATTCAATTAATCAATCTCAGTTTGGAATGTTACTGTCTCCCATTTCAGTACACTTACGCCATCCGTATTCACATTCCTCAAGTGACAGTTTTGCAACAACATATTTCCCCAATCTGATTTAAAACTGCCTGCCACGTATCCAATTCAAGCACAGTAACAGTCAATCCTGTATCTGAAATAATAGTACAAGATATACTTTCAGATTCAGAAAAAATCATGCAAAGTCCTAAGTTTACCAGATCCTAATTTTTATGTGCAAGATTCACATTCATTCTCATTAAGTTTTGCTCATCAAATGTAAATTATTCTCAAACTATGAGGATTCATCTTTCTTTCACTAGCATTTCTTTAGTTTCCTAAAACCTCAGGTGGCTTGATTCTCATTCACCAATTTTTTACTATGCCCACTGTGACGGATTCCCCCTGGGGTACCAGCTGAAACTGGGGTATCACTGAGCCCTCTGACCCACCAGTCTGGGTGCCCTCTCACACTGTGCTGCTGTGGCAAGTCACAAAGCCATCCAAGCTTGCACTTTCACCAGCATTGACACAGGTAGGGACACACGCAACTTCCCAGCCTAGGAGCCCAGAGCAGTACAATCCTGCCCTGGTCAAATCTGGCCAGTATATGGGTTTAACACTTGATCCACCTCTCCCTCAATGTGAAGAGGACTACCCACACTTGTGATAACCAAGCTGAGATTTTTCCCAGATCCCTTATGCACACTGATTTGGATTAAAACATAAGTTTATTAACTAAGTGATAGCAAACAGATCAAAGCAGATTACCTAATAAATATACAAAACTGCAAACTGAGTTTAACATACTTCTTGCCCTGAGTGATAAACAGGCTGGCAGATTCTTAAGGCACAAGCTGCTTTGGCTCTGCAGCTTGGATTTCCCAGGTTTTCATACACAGGCTAGAAATCCCTTTCACCAGGATCATCACTTCCCCCCTGTTCAGTTTTTGTTCCTCAGCTGTTTCCAGGTGTGTTGTCGTAGGGAGAGTGAGGACCAGTCATGATCTCATTTCCCCCCTTTTATATATTCTTCCCAGTTACTGGAAAGCTCTTTTCCTGTGACCTGGGTCAAGCAGTTCCCAGTGTAGTGCTCTCTCTGAGAGGTTTCTATTGTACACAGTTCCTGGGATAATCCTTGTGCACTGTGTGCTCAATAAGCCATTAACATTCATTGGCCTTTTTACTGTTGTATCTGAAAGGCTGCTTGTGCGTGTTTCAACATGTTTCAGTAACACATACATAGCCAAACTTCACAATTTCACATATGATGATAGCACATGCAATCCAATGATAGATATTAATGTCTAGCGGATCAAGACTTTTATAATGATACCTCACAAGGCACACTTTGTACAAAACATATCCTAATTACATGACAGTGGTGAATATTGGGGTGCCAGGGTGTCACACCACAACACTTTTTTATATTAGATTTTATTCTAAGATCAAAGATCTGAGGTTTAAAAAAACTGTATTGGAAATGGAAAGAAAGGGAGGCCATCAAACAAGAATGAATTAGGCTTGCAGGGAAAAGGTAAGGACACTAGGCAAGCGTGAGTAAATCCTGGCAAAGGAATTCAGGAGAACAATAAGAGTATTTTAATAAATATATTTATTTTTACTTCTTTAAAATGTGTCCCTCCAAAGCCTTGGTCTCTTATACAGAAATTTATGTATAGCAACCTATAACTATATAATTAGATCAGTGTCCAAGACTAAAAGGTCTCCCAAACCCACACCAAAATGTAAACTATCTGCAATCCATTCAGTTCTTCACCAGGCTCCCAACCCTCACCCACCAACAACCTGGCACAACAGATTCATAGATTCATAGACTCCAGATCAGAAGGGACCATTATGGTCATCTAGTCTGATCTCCTGCACAACGCAGGCCACAGACTCTCACCCACCCACTCCTGTAACAAACCCCTAACCTATGTCTGAGTTATTGAAGTCCTCAAATTGTGGTTTGAAGACCTCAAGGTGCAGAGAATCCTCCAGCAAGTGACCCATGCCCCATGCTGCAGATAAATGTTGACATATTACCTGGACATCAACCCTTTTGTACTCAGTGGAACCTGCTGTTGAAACAAGTTTCAGGGTTGAGGGCTAATGCCCTGTAATACCCTACCTCCAACCCCGTCCCAAATAAACCAAAGAGACCTTAGCTCAACCACCTCAACTGATTGCAAATACTAAAGCCTCACACAAGGAAAGTGGAGGGGGACAAAATTAATGATAACTGAGACTCTGGAACCCTTTTTTTTCCAATTTTCCTTCAAACTCAAAGAATATAAAGGAGGCAAGAACAATGACTCTTGAGAAGCAGCAGATGAGGGTTAGGAATGCTTGGAAAATATAAATATAAGCAAATCAGTGCTAAAAAAAAAAAGAAAAAAAGGTTATTTACCTGAGCCAGTTGGCAGAACATGAGAGTCTTGATCTCAGTAGCATAGTTTTAGGCTCACTATTGGGTAAGGGGAGGTTGACACTAGATTCTAGAATAACTTTCAATTATTATGCAGGATGTCAGACTAAATTATTCCTACAATGGTCCTTTCTGACACTAGCATCTATGAAAATCCAGTCTGGATGACATGCAGCCTATGACATTAAAAGAATTAACTTACAACTTTACTAAACCTCTGACAATTATTAAAAAAAAACACATGAAAGACTTGTAGGGTATAGAACTGGAGAACAACACAGTATGCCCTTGCAGCAAATGGAAGAAGAGTAACGCAGGCAATTGCCAATTATCACTAACAAAGCAATGAAAAATTCTTTGAGAGAGAAAAAAGCAATTTGAAGATTAAAACTGCAGCTATATTACTTACATGAATATATGTAGCATCTAATCTTTTTTTATTCTCACAGGTTGATTAAATATACAGACTATAGCATTTAGTAATCTTTTGATTAATTAATTAAATGGATGATTTTGCACAGGTCTCTTCACAAGGTTAATTCTTTTCTTATTTTTTATTCTTATTTTTCTATGCTAAAGTGTTGAGGTATTTTAATTTCAGCAATACAGTATAAACCAGTGTGAAGTACATGCCATGCCAAAAGAAAGTAAAATGTGAGTAAAACTAAACTGTGCAATTATTATGAAGGAAAAAGAGGATGAAAAGTGGAGAGCAGACGAGGAAGAAAATCTGGATGCTAGGAGAGAGATTGTTGCAATTCAATAAGCTACATTGATATTTGCATTTTTGCCCATTTCCACGTATTAGTTCCACAGGGAGCAGATATTCAACAGCATGTGGTGCAGCAGTGGCAACGATTATAAGCAATCCCATAGCAAAGCACCGAAGTGATAGTGCTTCCTTATCAGTATATAGTACACTCAACTGACATTGCAACAGAACTGATCCTGCAAAATGTTGAGCATCACTGAAGTCAATGAAAGCCAAGGATGCTCTGCAGCTCTTCTCTGGAAATGCTCAACTTGTAGAATCAGATTCTAGGGGCCCGATCCTGCATGCACAGAACTCTATTGCAACACTCCCATTAATTTCAGTGGATGAAGACTGTGTCTGTTTAGGTCTTAGTACAATGGGATTCTGAACTGGCTAGGACCTTGAGGTGCTGCATAATACAAACAGTAATAATCATGGGGATCTAGTCCTAAGAGCAAAAACTGTACAAGAATCTTAATTTGTATCAAAGATAAGCCATAAACCTGTGTCCGTCCCAGCATATTAGAGAGAGACAAGGTAGATGAGTTAATGTCTTTTATTGGACCAACTTCTCTCGTTGAGAGAGACAAGCTTTCAAGCCACACAGAGCACAATACTTTCAAAAGATGGGCCCAGGAGCTTAAATTCATAACTCTACCAGACACTAAAAATCATGGACTGAATAGGGGCACTGGATTTATGGTTTATTACCATCTGTGACATGCTAACCCCCTCCTTTTGTCCTATGACTGCAGAGGTTTTATCAGGCCACTCTACCTTGAAGGGTCTCTTAGAATATCTGCTAACTATTATGCTAAATAATCTGTTCCACCTTGCATTTAGCTCTGATGCTGGGAGTACCTTTCCCAGACCTGAAGAAGAGCTCCATGTCCCTTGAAAGCTTGTCTCTCTCACCAACAGAAGTTGGTGCAATAAAAGATATTACCTTGCCCACCTTATCTCCCAAACATGAACCATGAAAGATTTGATGGGATATAGTTGTCAAGCACCTTGTTTTCTGCGGAACCTTCCAATTCAGAAGCATTGCTTAGAATGCCTTGCAGGTTTAATTTAATTATTGTAGTACTGACCTTTTTATACTATTAACAAATAATCTTTTGTCCCTCTAGACTAGTCTATTACATTTTTCTACCCACATCTTAAAGTACATTGATTTCCAATTACCAGTTTATAAAACTGCCAAGTAATCATTGTCAAATTACTTTTATTCCCCCAAGCAGTTTAAAAAGTATACAGGTCAACAGAGGTAACTACAGTATTAATTAAAAGTTACAGGGGGAAAGGAAGGATCCAAGAAAAGCAAAATCATTGTTAATGACTTCACTCAACATAAAAACAAGGTCACTTAAAATATGATGTTTCTTAAAATATGATGAATCCACAAACACACAGATTTTCTTAATCTTTAAAATGGGCCAAACATATAAGAATGTTTGTAAGAAAATATTGAAAGAAATGTTTATAGTCTGGGAACAGTAAGATTTCATCAGCCCAGTATATGTTTACATGGTTACCAATCCTAAGTACAAAATGTCTGGTTTTTTCCAACTACTTTCATGATACAAAACCATCTTGAAGAGAAAGGATAGTCTTGATCTTAAGGCACTGGACAGGAATTGTTTATCTTAACAAAGAAAGGATTAAGGGGTTACTTCATCACAGACTACAGACTGACTATATGGGGAACCAAAGTTTGATAATGGACTCTTCAGTCTAGCCGAGAAAGCTATAACAAAGTCAGAATTGGAGATCCCCAGCCATTGTGTTTCTGGGTAGCGACCTGCATCTCTCTCTCTTCTCCCTCTGGTATTTCCAGGCTGCATAGTCCCCTGCCTTCACTGTGTTAATCCCAGAAAAGGCCATCTGCCTAAACAGACCTGTGTGTCTCTTCAGACAGAGACGGCTAACAGGTTTACTTGCTGGAAGTTAGAAGGTACTACATAGCACTCCTGTGAAAGCCTACTTTATTCTTAAGGTAAAAAGCACTATAGAAGAAAACATATTACATAAACATAAAACATATTAAAAACAATAACAGAACCTACACACATACTATATAGCTTACCAAAGATCACCCCTAGCAGGGATTACTCCTTCAAACTCCCATCCTAGGGAAGTCTTTGTGGTCACCAGTTCAACACAGCTTCAACTGAGAACAAACCCACTCATAACAGGCTTAATCTACCCTTTATAAAGTGTGGGGGTCTTTGATCTGCATTTCCAGAAGCAGGTTAGCAGACAATGGGTTTTCATCACCAGGGTGTAGCTTCAAAAGGGAGGATTTGAAGTGAGTCATTTGCATTCCCCACGCACTTTCTAGGAAATTCACTTCAAAAGTATTGTTCCAAAAAGCCCTTTGTGGTTCCTAATACCTTCCTGAGACTGCATTAATCTTATTTTCCTGCTAAAGAAGTTCCATACAATCTCACAATAGTACATAAACATTAGCATTTTAATACAAGAGGAATTCCAAAGATGTTAAAACTAATTCAGTTATAAGGTTTAATTTAATAAAGTTCATTCCGTATATTGCAGGATATTGTCAGTCACAATCATATCAGTTGGAAAGTCATATAAGAGAAGGATGCTTACCTTTAAGAATTTTTAAAAAATCATTAAGACTATTGGACATTTCCTTGACTCTCTCTTTACTTAGTACAAGGGAATCTGTCTTGAAGTTATGTATTATTTAAACACATTTGTCTAAAATAAATGTTTAGTATTGTGGTCTGAAGATGTGGTTCTGCAAACAAAGTGTGGGTAAAACTCCATTAGAATTGGAGCAGCATTAGGTCCACTAGTTAAATTATAATTACAAATTAATTATATAATTACACCATTAATGCCTGATCTGATTACCATTGAAGTCAATGGACAGTTTACGTTGCATTAAGACCAATGGTGGTAAGCTTTTCTGGACAGGAATCAGGGCTTCTTATATGTTTGTACTGCACCTAGAATAGAGAGGCCCTATTTGTCATTGACTCACATATTTAAAACAATGCCTATGAACTCTCACATTACATGTGATTTAGTTGGGGTTGGTCCTGCTTTGAGAAGGGGGTTGGACTAGACCTCCTGAGGTATCTTCCAACCCTAATCTTCTATGATTCTATGTTCATCAACATTTTGCACACACAGTCTATAATCCATGCCTCAACATGGGGCTAAGGCACTCTGCTGTTGGAAATCCCATATTTTAGATAAGACAGTAGTTGTTCAGGTGACCAGTATTGGTTTCAAACATTATGTTTGAACATGTCTGGAACAAAGTAATTACTCTTCCTGAGTTCTGGACAAACTCCAAGCCTGATAATGTGATCCTGCCTAAATTCCCCTTGATTGTTGTTGTTGAACATGGTATTCTTCTTCACTTTTGGTCCTAATTTTGTGTGTGTGTGTGTGTGTGTGTGTGTTAGTGTGCAGTGCTACATAGTTGCTGCATTTAAGCTGAGTATGGCTCCACTCCTGCAAGCTGTTCTGCACAGATAGACTCCCTTCACATGCATGGAGCATGAGTGAAGTCAGCTGAGCTGTGCAGTGGGCACATGAATCTACCTGCATGGAGAAACTTGCCAGATTGGGCCTATGTTTGTCAAGCTTGTTGAGCTGATCCTGAACAAAAGGCTTCTGTAAATGTAAGTGATTGTTTTTTGTAATTTCAGGTGCTTGCATTTCAATAAAGCCTTTCATGGATAAATATCCCAAGTGAGGCATGCCCAAATATGTCCAGATGGAGGCATTCCCCTTCTGGTGGGTGATGTGCCCTGACTTTCAGGCAGACAGAAGCAGGGGCGGCTCTAGCTTTTTTGCCACCCCAAGCATGGCAGGCAGGCTACCTTCGGCGGTGTGCCTGCGGGAGATCCGCTGGTCCCGCAGCTTCGGCATACCCGCCTCCGAATTGCCGCCGAATCCTCAGGACCAGCAGGGCGCCCCCCGCGGCTTGCCACCACAGGAACACACTTGGAGCACTGGTGCCTGGAGCCGCCGCTGGACAGAAGTAAAGAAATATGGTTTAAATACCTTTAAAAATCCATACTACGAAGGGCTTAAAAGGAGTATGATCTGGAAGCAGACTTTGATATGATCAGAGGGAAGGCATAACAGAAGTGCAAGGCATTGTTTTCATGTAGCTTTAGTGCCCTTTGTGTTAATGTACTGTATACTTATGTACTTATCAGATTTCTCTTGTCCTCTCCCCTTTCTAACGGAATTCTTACATGTGTTTGAGTGGTAGATTAATAGTTATCCCATCAAGCAGCTCCTCCCAACACCTCCCCTGGTGCATGTACATTACAACTGAAACACCAGAAACTGGTGCACTAATTAAGCAGATTTAATTCAAGCTTTAGTCTTATCAAACAGGGAGTATCTGTTAATTGTGTATGATCACTTGTTCCTTATCCAGAAAGCCAGAGAAAGCCCTCTACTTTAGAAAAAAATTACATTTTTGTGAAAAAAATTTATAGTGAACACTTTATATTTTATGTAATATCAGACAGATAAATTCTAGAGACATTAAGTGAAAATATTTAATATGAATAAATATTTAAAGGATGGCATTACCTTCAAGAGCACATTTAAAAATATATATTTTTTCTTAGTTATGTTGCTAACATCATCTTAGAAAGTTCAACAGGAAATTTGTTTTCAGACTGAACTTGCACCACAATACAAAGGACACAGTACATTGGTATTCTTGTAACAGTAGCTTTTCCTTAGTTCTGAATCCTTTACCATGTGCACCTTCCCAAATGAAATTAAGTGTAAATGTGTTACTACATGTTTAGCATCAGATTGTGCAGTGACACTGACAGCAGGATATGCTGCTAGCACCAAGTTGTTTACATGAGACTTCTGCATTTTTCTGTTGTTCATATCTGACATCAGTGTTGCTAAGAAACTGAATTTACTCTGCTTGTTAATGGACCAGTCCTGCCAAACATTATAAAAAATAGTCTTTATACACAAACTGACTACAATAGGACAAAGTGGATGAGGTAATATCTTTTATTAGACCAGCTTCTGTTTTATATCCAATAAAAAATATTATCTCACCCACCTTGTCTCTCTAATATCCTGGGACCAACATGGCTACAACAACACTTCATACTACAGTAGGACAACTCACATGAGCAAGAGTTCCAGGCTCAGGATCTATGTGAATCAAATAATTATGTTTGTGCAACAGTATGAACAACAAAGAAAGGACCTGCTATTTTGAGAAATCAAGCCCTATTAAATTAAAATAGTTTAAATGGTTTTTCTGTTACCTCAGGCTCATTTAGCTTGAAAATGACTATTTTCTATATTGACAATCTGAATGTCATTTACCATGAGACTGGATGAATGATTTCAGATACCAATGATATTTAATTTGAGCAAAATAACACAGGAGAAAACTAGTGGCATCATCCTTTTTTCCAGTGATTGTTTAGCATTATTATTCTGTGGTACACTGGTTCTGCTTAAGTTCTACAGTTAGTACAAAGATGCTAGTGAAGAATTACAGGAAAACAGAGGGCACAAATGTAGAACAAGGCCCAGGAATTCTGCAGCATGCAGTGGTTTCTAGATGTGTCATGACCAAGGGTTCTCACACATTTGCATGAGGACCACATCTTAACAGAAATTGTCTTTGTGGACTTCTCATCTCCTACTTACAATTGCATGGACTATCTTGTCTCCTATTGAAAACTGCATAACATCTCTGTGTTAATTACAGAAGTTGCACACATGGAAAACAAGAGCATATTTTTAATTGGGATTAGACTGCTGAAGATAAAGAGGAAAGCTAGTATATTGTAACTAGCCAGCTCTCCATAGACCAACAGCAGCAAGTATGATGTGTTAGTCAGAATATTAATTAATATTATACATTGCTTTGCTAATTATTCATGAAAAAGTTATGTATTCCGTTTGCTAAATAAAGACTACTCTTTGTAACTAGGATTAGGTGAATGCTAGAAAACATTGCTATGATATTCTGTGCCAGTTAAATATTGCTATGATGTGCCAGTTCAGTTACTAAATGGATTCACTTCTGACATTGTCATTCTCTTTTATCTTCACTTTTCAAGAACAATGAGATCAAACAATTTCATGTTCACATACTTGAATAATTTTAAAATAACTTTAAATGAGTGCTTACCCCAGAAAGTAAAAAATAACCACCCAGTTAATAATCACATTTCTTATGGACCTGTACAAATAAGTATCACAGATCAAACAGCAAGGCACAACATACATGCAATTTGTGAAAATTTCCATCAAATATCCTAAATGTATTTGTTGTTAGAGATTAATAGGAATATGTTCACAGATCTTGTGCAAACAGAGAGAGAGGTTAAAGCCATCAAATAAGTTAATAGTTATGAAGTATTCACTAGTTCTCTTTATAACCTAAGGAAGAGTAATTGTTCTTTTTTTCACAAACTCATGGGGGAAAAAACTCAAATAGAAAGTCATTGAAACTATGTAGCCATACTATACATACTATGAGAACGGTAACAAAAAAGAGGGAGGGATTCTCTCTTCTGCTACAGCCCCTATATGCCATTGCTCAGTGTACAGTGACCATAAAAGCCCCACAGCTAGCTGGGGAAGAATTCTCCCACCATTAGTATTGAGTAGGGCCACCAGAAATACATGCCTAGGATGGGCAGCTGTAATTTAGAACAGCCCCCCAAGTTACACCGGGGGGGGCGTTTTTAGCCCTTGGAGCAGCCCCTTGTTGGGATGGTTCAAAGATGCGGTTCTGTGTTGTGCTTCCAAGAGGTTCAGCCTAGTATTTTACTGATGAAAGACTTAGCATCCTGTGGGTAACTATTCACCAGAAACATGCTAACTCTATCAGAATCAAGTAAACATTCACTCAAAATATTTATTGTGTTATTCCATAATACCTGGTCATATAACTTTTATCGCTGCTCAGTAACATACCTTTTCATAGAATTTGGGGATTTAACTCATCCTAGAGCATGAAATGTGCTCAGAAAGCTCTAAAAAAAATAAAAGTATGTATATTTTTTGGCAGGTTTTCAGTTAATTTTGACATGGAAACCACATACCTGTCACAGAAACCATGAAATGAGTTATGGAAATGCAAATTGGGTAGTCTAACATTATGTATTCATTACTGGGTATTTTCTAGAACTACTCCAAACCACCTGCATAAGCACAAAGGAGAATACCAAGAGTGCCTATTGGATAGGGGACTGGATTGATAAGTCTCTGTGTTCTGTTTCTGGCTCTGCCACTGACTTGTTATACAACCTTGGACAAATCATCTCACCTTTTTGTGCTTATTTCCCCTCCCGCCCTTTGTCTGTCTTGTCTATTTAGAATGAGATCTTCAGGGCAGGGACTGTGTCTTACTGTGCATTTGTGCAGCACCTAGAACTATGGGGCCCTAATCTTGGCTGAGGCCTCCAAGCATTACTGTAATGTAAATAAGAGTAAGGATTCTGAAGAGGTCGAGGGAATCAATACTTAAAGCAATTAAGATAAGCATAACAATTGTCTGTATTTCATCTTGTCTTTACATGCTAGGTGAGATTGTGGATCCTTGTAAAAGCTGAATACTCCATAACTATAACTAAGTCAGTTTGAGCTAGTGGGTATTTAACAACTTGATAACTTGGCTATGTATCCAGTAACTTTTTTTCCTGTGTTTATCATTTAGCTATTTTTAAATTCTTGGAATAAAGCTCCATCATCTATCAAAATCAGATTAATACCTGCACCTCTGAGACTCCCATTTCCCAGCCATTACAAGTTCCACCCATAACTTTGATGGTAATCACAACTACATATCATACTGTATGTTCCAAAAGCTTTTGTAAAATAGATGACTACTCTGTTGTAGCTAGCTCTGACCGTCAAGACTATGGCCTGGTCTACACTAAGGGCGGGGGTGGAACTAGGGTACGCAAGTTCAGCTACGCGAATAGTGTAGCTGAACACGAAGTACCCTAGTTCGACTTACTTACCCATCCAGATGCGGCGGGGTCGAACTCCACGGCTCCAAGGTCGACTCCGCCACCGCCGTTCGTGGTGGTGGAGTTCCGGAGTCGACCAGAGCGCGCGGGGAGTTCGAACTATTGCGTCTTGATTAGACGCGATAGTTCGAACTCGGAGAAGTCGAACTCACCGCGTCGACCCGCGCAGTGAGTATGGACCTGCCCTTAATGTTGCCAAATGGAGTTATGATGGAATGTCTCTGTCCTTTTACTGACCTTTTTTCACCTGTTGTCAGACACATTCTGTAGGTCTGGTCTGATCCATAAACAATTTCTTATTCATTTTAAGCAATATTTTAAAAATAAATAGACAGCTTCTCCACTGTTTTTCTTTTTATAGCTCAAGGTTTCACAGTCTACTTTTTGTCAGTCACAGAGCTATTCTACTTCCTTTCCTCCCCAAAGTCTTCTTTTAAGGCCTACTCTTTCCCTTACCCTGTTTCTCTTATTGAAGGAGTGAAGTGGCAATAAACTCTCCCTAGGTTCTTTTAATGGCACCCGTCGCTCTAGTATTTGAGCACTTCCTTATATGGCTAACTCAACTGATCAGACTCCTGGAGACCTACCACTTAGGTCAACAGCAGGGTTGTCTGACAATTAGGGGACTAGTAGGTCTAAGGCCATTCAATGGCAGCCAACAAGCATGCCCAATTAAAGACAACATGTAATGTGCAAGTGTGCTGAAGTGCCCGGAGTTGCAGGAGGAGTGGTGGCAGCAAGAGTTGAGTCCTAAATGGGCTGGAGCTACCCTAGGCCTCCTGGGCCTTGCTTCATGGGGCCTACAGGCAACAGTACACAGGAACAAGCAGGGTTTTACAGACTGCTGATGGCTTGTTTCAGAAAAGTCTCTCCAGAAGCAGATTATGGGGGACTTTCTTGTCAGCACCTGTACATTACAGGGATGCTACCCACTTGAAGAAAGAACTCATGAAGCATATCAGGACCAACAGCTCTACTCTCTGTGTTTCTCCAGAGCAGGAAAGTGTTTCTGACCAATTTAAGAAGTTAGATGTTAGAAAGAAGTCAGAAATGAATGGGTGCTTTCTGCATATGAGCAAGGAGGAAGAGGGAATGAGTCAGCAAAAGGGAACACATGGCAGTTCTCACACTGTTCAGATAGGAGTCAGAAGAGTGCCTCCTGATCCAGTACTTGTAAAATAATTTATTCCACCAATAATATTTAGAACATAAAAACGGCTGTACCAGGTCAGACCAAAGGTCTATCTAGCCCAGTATCTGTCTAGTGACAGTGGCCAATGCCAGGTGCCCCAGAGGGAGTGAACCTAACAGGCAATGATCAAGTGATCTCTCTCCTGCCATCCATCTCCATCCTCTGATGAACAGAGGATGGGGACACCATTCCTTACCCATCCTAGCTAATAGCCATTTATGGACTTAACCACCATTAATTTATCCAGTTCTCTTTTAAACATTGTTATAGTCCTAGCCTTCACAACCTCCTCAGGTAAGGAGTTCCACAAGTTGACTGTGCGCTGCGTGAAGAAGAACTTCCTTTTATTTGTTTTAAACCTGCTGCCTATTAATTTAATTTGGTGACCCCTAGTTCTTGTATTATGGGAATAAGTAAATAACTTTTCCTTATCCACTTCCTCAACATCACTCATGATTTTATATACCTCTGTCATATCCCCCCTTAGTCTCCTCTTTTCCAAGCTGAAGAGTCCTAATCTCTTTAATCTTTCCTCATATGGGACCCTCTCCAAACCCCTAATAATTTTAGTTGCCCTTTTCTGGCCCTTTTCTAGTGCTATAATATCTTTTTTGAGGTGAGGAGACCACATCTGTATACAGTATTCAAGATGTGGGCGTACCATGGATTTAGACAAGGGCAATAATATATTCTCAATCTTATTCTCGATCCCCTTTTTAATGATTCCTAATGTCCTGTTTGCTTTTTTGACCGCCTCTGCACACTGCGTGGACATCTTCAGAGAACTATCCATGATGAATATCCTGAAACATTATTCCAATACATTATTTGACCAATAAAACTGCAAAATACCAAATACTGTTCAACCACCTCTGCCCAAAATCAGGTTTTTATTTTGTAAACAATTAGTAGAAGGAATCTGTTCATTTTATTTGTAAAGAACCATATATACTTATGGTGCTGTAACAACAGAGCCAGTGCTACCTGTTTAAAACCGATATATGGTGAAAATTGGAAAGGATCTCAACCTCTTATGCTTTTGAAACTTAAAAAGATAAATCCAGGGTTTTCAACAGTATTAAACTATTTAAAAGTTTCCATAGAGAAGGAGGTTGATCCATTATAGCATGAAAACAGAGTCAGTCATATTCTTGAACTCATATTTGGATTTATCTGAAATATTTAATATGCTCAGATTACTGATAGGATGGTCCAAAAATCACCTTGCCCATTTCTATACAAAGGACAATCCATACCTAAATTAACACCAGAGACAGTTTGTTCTTTTACAGCCACAGAGATTCCCATTGATTCCTGTGGTCTTCTTGGTGCTATGCACAGCTGAATACCCGCCATCCCCATTGCCAGAATGTCAGTCAGCTCACCAACAGACATTATCTGCTGTTATCCTCAGCTGGTTGTTTCCTGCACCTGGAGGTTTAACAATGATCTATGAGAGCTGAAATATTTGGGGTTCAGACTGGAGAAGACATGGCTGTTAAGCAACCTAGAATCTGACCTGTGTAAGAGGTTTAACATGAATTTATGGAATTGCTGTGACTGAAGCCAACAAATATAGCTTGTTCTAGGCTATAGCCACCAGAAGGTTGCAGCCAGCTTTTTAATCCAGACGGCCTCATCCCTGTAACACTTACTTTAATCAATCACTGTGTTGAGGGTGTTATTTTCTTTGCAGGTAACATTCAAGAAAGGTAACGTCTGAAAATTAGACTGTTTCTTCCCTTAATTAGTTGGGTTTGAGCATATCTGCTAACTTCAGTTCAGATTTCCAATATATTCATAGATGGCAATAAATGGATAATATTTATTGAATAGGATTTAATGAACAATAGACAATCTTTTAGAAAATGTGTTGATTAATATTTTAATATATTATTATATGCAAAGAATATCTTCTTTAATATGGCAGTATGTTATTTTTCAAAACCAAATATTTTTCTCTAATCCCTCACAGTGGTTTTTGATTGTTTATGTAGTCCCTTCTCTTCTTCCCCCGCTCCCACCATTACCCCTTTTTATGGATTTTTTGCCTTGAGGAGAAATTCAATTTCATCCATGATTAAAGTGGAAAGAAGAGGTTACAAACAATTGAACAACCCTTTTAAAAATGGAAAAAAATAATATTGCACTGACAGTGATAAATTGCATCTGGCTTTGGCATTATGAGGAGTCAGCTCATTCCTCTTAAAGCCATCACTTATTTAATGATACATTTAATATAACTAGTTCTGTTTAAAATAAATACTCGTACTGTGTTGAACAATGACTATTTCATAATCGTTCATTTCAGGCAACACAAGTCAGCCTTGTGGACAAATTTTAAGTGCTTTGTTCACTATCAGGTTTTTCTTTAAGAACAAATATTTGTTAATAAAAACTCATTTGCACTCTCTGTCAAGTAATGAATAAAATGTCAGTTGTTCAGAACTAGAACAAATGTTCATCAGCGCTGTTCAGCAATATTCACCCAGCTCTAGACTAAGCAAACCATATTTATGGAGAGTCTTCTCACTCTTTAGATTCTTTTGCCGTTACCCTCATACTATATACACAAGTTATCTAAATGTATCTCAAGTTAATATGGCCCCATAATAGACATTCATTGTAAGGCGGCTTTGTTTTCATTGGAATCACAAAATAAAATAATATTATAGTCTATATGGTACAAAGAGCATGCCATAAGAAGGCACACAAAAGAAAATACAGTACATAAACTCTTGTGAATCTATACATATATATAAAGATGGTGCTCCAGGCACATTTTAGAATCAATATGGTAGTGCAGTAGCTCCTAAAGCTCCCAAATTCCACTGGGTAATGGCTAAACAGAGTTGATATTTCCCTATTCAGGTAAGGGCCACATTATAGATTCCTGCTTCAGGAGAACACAATTCAGAGCACTTCCAGACAGGCCAGGTGACAGCGTGGAGAATCAGGAGCAAGTTCTTCTGGTCTGCTTTTCAAATCTGTAGAGAACTCTTCTATTTGATGAAGAAATCTCAGTATCTTCCCCTCCTATTGAGTCTGTCATCACTTCCACCACAGCCAGAATAAATAATCATTGTATTTCATTGTGTAGTAATCATTGAGTAGAAGTGTGGGAAGCTATATCTTTTCAGGTGATTTCTTTTATCGGATATTAGAGTGATTAGGTAAGTACAAAATACACAAAGAATAAAGTTTCATTGAATGTTGTTAGCATCAATACCCTAGATTCCCTCTCAGTCAGTCTCGTATGGATTGTAATGGTAATGCTATATTGTAAGGTGGCTTGAGTCAATGCTATAACTCTCAATGTACTGGAATACCCCTCTACTGTTTAATAACTTGATCAGTGTGTGTCAACTGTCAGCTCTGAAAGCTTGGTACAGTGAAAGGGAGGCACTGGAGGAAAATTGTCCTGCCTGACATAAATGTTGATGTTCTAAGAACGGAGTTGCAACTCGGAGGAGAGAATGTCACTTTTAACTCACCATTGCTACAGAAATAAAATCCCATGAAGGAAATTCTACAAATGGTAAACTCTTCCTTTTTATTAAGTTTAATCATTGAAATCTTATTGCAAATGCTTAGCAACTATGTTTTTTAGGGAAGCCTGAGTGCAGGGATTATGGAGAAGTTGTGGCCAGCACAGTATACTCTCAATTAACAAGTCAGGCTGGATATTTACTCCCAATAGTACTTTATAAAATCAACTGGACAAAATAATGATATCTCTGACATTAACATAGAGAATTCAGAGTGCCTGGTATTTTGTTTGACACATAAGGGAACTTCTTCCTCCATAACATATATCAGTTAGGATACAAATTTATACTTAATCTTTAGGCAGATTTTGTATAATTTTATCTAATATAAATAATACTTTAGGCCTATGCTATTTACATTATTAATAGAAGCTAGACAGGCACAAAAGTTTATGTACTCTGTGAGGTAGATAAACAAAACTAGATTGTACTTCCACAGACAGAGGAGATTTCTTTCCATGTCACCTACTCCAAATCAGAGAGTGCTGCCCCAGAGTTGTAACTCCGCCCTCTACCTGGGCTGCATGTAATTTGGAATTTTGTGGACTGAAAAAGGAGTTGGAGGGGTAGTAGAGCAGAGCCAAGCTGCACTCCAAAACATGATTTCCTGCTGAGGCCATGGCGATCCCAAGTAGAGCTGGCCAAAACTCTCAGTTTCTCATTTGCAGGAAATTTTAAAATTTCAAACCCTGACTCGTGCTTTTTTCTGAATCTAAATATGCTCTCTGGTACCCCAGCAACTGCTGACTGAACTTGATATGGTTCTTGCTTCCCCGTTGCTCAGGAGTCAGTCAGCCCTGAGTGCCGGCTGGGGGCTGTGCATATGGTGGAGCTTCCCCAGAGTTATAGCCCCTGGAAGCCTATCCCAGGACTTCTAGGCTCCCAGCTATGCAGTAGAGAGCCTGGAAACCCTGAGCATCCTGGCTCAAGTCAGGGTTCTCAGGGCATCCAGGATCTCCTGCTAAAGATTCGCGTGCTGAGCCCCCAGTTACAGCTGGGGTACCAGGGCTTTAGGCTCCTGGCTGCACAGCAGGGAGCCAGGAAAGCCCAGCATGGTTGGGCCTCCTCAGAGCCGAGGACGCTGGAAGCCTGGGGTCCCCAGCAGTCCATCAGGAAACCAGGCAGGGTCCATCCAAAGCCTTGCCCGTGATCCAACAAAAGTTATTCAGACATGAGAGTTCATTAAACATGTTGGCTTGATGAATCGGCATTTTCCAATGAAACTGTTTTGTTGGGAAATGGCCAACCATCTCAAGTAAAAACTGTTATCCCAGCAGACCCCATCTCAAGTAAAAACTGCTCCAAAAAGCATTAACATTCACGGAGTCCCTACATGTCTGCTGCTGCACAATCAGGAGGGGACTTGCTAATTACAAAATAGTTTCTGAAGGAGAATGGGGTAAAAAAAAAACACCCCAGCATGGAAGCCTCAGCCCTGTGAGTGAAGTGCCTTCTGGCTTAAATCCCTAAGATCTGTGGCACTGGGAGGCCATGATTCTTGCCACTACACCTATCTCCAAAATTTCCCACTTTAAAGGACTGTTGCTTGGAAAGACCAAACAGTGGACTCTTTGTGTCCCTCTGGCCCTCCAGCGAACATTTCTATGTGGACTGGGACAATCTAGACTAAGACGTTGTGTTATCATGGGAGTTACCTTTCCCCGTGTTATGTTTTATTGTTAATTAGGCATCCCTTTCTGCCTGAACCTTTGCGCCATGTTTTAAAATGGAATAAGTTGCTAATTCTAACTGCTTTATTTTTAACAGGTATGCCAAAAGGGGTTTAGTTATCAATAACTGACTGATAAGATTTAGAAGGACACAAATAAGACCTTAATATTCCTGCTATCTTCAAAGGTGGTGAAGTCACTGGGAGTTGCACATGCTCAACCTTCTTGAAAATCAAATACATTTTACTCGAAGTACTTAAATATGGCTTTGAGAAAAACTTCAGACATCCAGATTTGAAACTGTTTCCCATTTATTTGCCTGTGATGATAGATGGCTGCTGAGGTACAGTATGCAGTTAGGGTAAGTGAGCCTGGGTATAGGACATTACAGGAAAGCTACAGCTCTTGAAGAAAGTAATGTATTTCAAGCTTTAGTATAAGCTCCAGCAAGAACTGCAGGGGTAGTCCTAGGGATTGGTGAAATGTGTTGATTAAAGTAATAAAAAAAGCATTAAAATTTAGCTTTTCTCTCAAAACTAATTTGAGTTTTCACACGCACTTTTCATTAATCTTCTCAGAGATGCTGGACAGACTACCATGGAAAGTGAAGATTTTGTTTATCCATTGAACAGGTACAATAAAGGCTTTATCAGTACTAACTTCTCGCCATGAACCCACCAATTTGCCTCAATAGCCAACTACTAGCTGTGAGCAAGTAATTCAGTTTCCAGAGTCAGGCAATCCTTGAAACTCTCCAGTGAGACTGCCAATAATTACAGTAATTTAGAGCCAGTTCAGGTGGATGGATCTGTGATGTGGCCATGTCCACATTGAACTGGACTGTGAGCACCAAAACTCTTTTAATAAAGATCACCAGACATCAAACAGAGGGTAAGGAAGTTTGTCCTTAACTGAGTAGGCCAGATTTGAACCAATGATCCAACAATGAAAGTCTCAGTCTATCAGAGTGCCTGAGATATTCAGTCTCCCAATTTAAACCTTTGTAAAACTTCAATCAATTTTGGATAAGTATCTCCATATTATTAATGCTCTTTAATAACACACACTTTCTCTATCTTTACTTTCACTTTAGTAATACCCTGTTAGTTCTTACCTTTCCTCTTTCAGTTCCCAAGCGGCTGATAGCATTTTAGAGTATCCAACTTCCACAGAGTTATTGGCCCATGCTTTTCAGCTCCGAGGGGGATCTCATCCTGGTACTGCAGGGTCATAGCAAGCTCAGCGCAAAGTTCCCAGAAGTCTCTTTCCTCATCTTGAAATTCTGCAGCTAAAATCAGTTCATTGATTTCTCTAGTGTAGCTAAGGTCTCGCTGTGAGTACAGCATCAGGGGCCTGTGTGCTACAACAAGGGAAAAGAGGAGACTCAGGACCTGCTCTCTAGAAGAGCTGAGCACTTGCAGCGCCCACTAATTTTAATAAGAGTTTTGGATGCATAGAAGTGCATTGCATTATGATTTGTCCTGAAGGACCTCCTGTTTTTAGAAAGTGAGTGTCAGCATCTAGCTATCAAATCTCTTGATATAAATCTGCTAGTTTATTGTTCCTCACTAAAGTTACACCAGTGTAAATTAGATCAGAAACTGGCCCTGTATGCACATAAGTAAGTAGTTTTCTAAAATAGTTGATTTAAAGTGTTAATTTTATATTTGATGACCAGTAATAGGATATTTGTTGCTTTCTTGCCAGCCACATAAAGATATTTTAAAAGAAAACTCATTGTAAGTTTATTTTGTCAGTACTACATTTAATAAGATGGAAACTATACTTGTGCACCACTCTCAGAATACCAGAGAGCCTATTTGTTTACTGTGTTATGAAATATAGCATTTCATCCTATTAATGGGGGAAAATCTTAAACGTAGAGTTTCATTTGGTGGTATTTCTCCACAAATGGAAACATGGCTAGATCTCAGAGAGGATGACAGCCACCTTTAATTTTTATAATTCCATCTCTAGTTTGTTTGTACATTCCAACTATCACCACCATCTGTATTTGTACCTGACAGATGTGTTTTATACTCCTATCAGAAACCCAAAACATTTTGAAGCACCCTGCTCCTTCTGGACACTAGACTCCATGAATGCCTGGAGAGTCATCTGACATTTCCTGGAGAGAGAGAAGTCTGTTCATAAACAAAACAAAAATCAAATGTCTTTCCTCAACCTCAAAAATCAAGTTGTTCTACTTCATATTATCATCACCAAAAGTTAATGATGATTTGTCCAAAGTATGTTTTCCTGAGCTTCTGACAATATACTGAAGCTGAGTTTTACAGAGCATCATTTTTTGACATTGAAATTCCACAGGCGCTCCTCTCTGTGGATGAACAGAACCTTTTTTTGAAGTAGTGAGATAATAGTGTATAGTTTAATGTCTTCTTTCAGATCCTTCCATCTCTACAGGCTCTTCTACTTCTGCGGCTCAGCCACACTCCAGCAGGAGCCTGGGAATGGTCAAGGAGCAGCCTGAGAGGAAGCATTTCCATGATGAACTAAGAGTGGATATCCTAGACAGGGCCAGCAAGCAGGTACCCATACCAAAAGGAAAAGAATTCATGGCAGTAGAAAGGGCACAGACAGGCTGCAGAATGTAAGGAGAGAATTACAGCACAGTTCCTTGAGCAGGAACATCACTTGAGGGAGGAAGATTTATGTGAGAGATTTCTTATGCCAGTGGCCACAAGAGTCCAAACTCCTGCTGCACCCACACATCTACATCCTGAGTTCCCCTCCCCTCTGAAACTATGTGCTGCAGACCAGCAATGCATTGGACAGTTCAATGGTTGGGTTACCCAGGCAATCAGGATTTAACAGTAGCAGGACAGGGCAAATGAACCCCCTGCAGGCCTTCATCCTCCTACAGCAGTGTCAGGTGCATGCAAGAAGGGGAAAGGATAATGGGGGGGTCAGGGGACACACAGAAGTAGTGAATTTCTTTGTTTGCACTGATTTCTCACTATTCAATGTTTGTGTTATGCACTTTATTTTATTTCTGGTTTTGACATTGGTTTATTAGCGGCATGTTGGTGTTTCCTTGGAAGCTGGCCTGCCTGACCATGCCCACAATATATCCATGTCCACAAATAAACTTTCTTGATAAAATAAAAGACTACCATCACTGCATCATACCACATAACGAGTATTTCTTCAAAGAATAAAGATAGACATGATAAGGTACAACTGGGAAGTTGTATCCCAACACAATTTCTCAATTCATCTCTTCACATTAATCCATAATGAAAACCTACAGTTTGTGTCACACAAACCGCCCCCCTCCCACACTGTATAAGCAGTTCTCTCATCTGCAATTAATAACTCATGACAATCATACAGCATTTGTAGTGTACAGCCACAATACTTCATTTACTGTAAAGACAGCAGTACAAATACAACCATCCATAAATGTACTAATCTTCCTCGTCCATTAGTCCATGAAAGTTCATAATGTGGATTTATAAAGCAACCCTGATTTGTTGCCTTTGAGCATCCTGCTCCAACTGTGACAGGTGCACTTTGTGACTGAGTGTAATGGTTCAGCAATCAAGTTTTTCCACAGTGCACTATGAACAAAAGGCTAGAGAGCCTACAGCTGAGAAAAGCACTAGGAAGCAAGGGATAGGCTGGTTTGAGTCAGATCTGTGTAATGCAGCATGGACAGTTGAACACAGGATCAGAAATTCTAATAGGTGGGTCAATATTCACTGTGGACACTCATGCTTGGGCTTACAAACACCAAGCTATAATCCACTTCATCACACCTTCTTGTTAACTGGTGGGAATGGACCACATCCACCCTAATTGAATTGGCCTCATTAGCACTGACCCCCCACTTGGTCAGGCAATTCCCATCTTTTCATGTGCTGTATATTTATACCTGCTTACTGTATTTTTCACTCCATGCATCTGATGAAGTTAGTTATAGCCCATGAAAGCTTATGCCCAAATAAATTTGTTAGTCTCTAAGGTGCCACAAGGACTCCTCGTTGTTTTTGCTGAGACAGACTAACATGGCTCCCCCTCTGAAACCAGTACTTAGCATGTTACCAGCCAAGGTGTGTTTTAATTTACTAGGCCAACTAATGAAGTGCACCTCTGCTCTCTTCAGAACTTACATTAGCACTACTTACATTAGAACACATGGATGAGAAATAACAGACAGCTCAACAATGGAATCTAAACAGTAGATTACATGGCAGAATTTGTCATGCTATAGTACATAATATAATATAATGTACTTAAGTTGACCCAATACCTATATCATATAGTTTCGGTTTTAAAGAAACAGAACTTTTTAGAAGTCTTTTTAAAAGCTTCGCTTTTTAAAAACACTAATGTTCTACAGCCAAGCTGTCAACATTTATATAGATTTTGAGGTACTTTTGCAGGAAAAACAAGTGAGTGAACCACTCAGTGCTCTGTGTCTGTCAGTGCCAGGAACCATGATTTTAATTTGGCAGTGAATTATGCTTTCCAGGTTTAGGCAATGCTTAAATCATAAATGATGCTTGTCACTTTGAGTCATTTTGTTCCGATCTCCCTTTTTGCTGGTGAATGTTTGTTTCTTGATATTCCTATTGTGCTCGAATTAAAATACATTCTTGGTATTTTGTGTAATAAACCCTTGTCTACTGGTTTAGTTGCATTGGTTTAGTTAAACAGCTTCAAACTTCTTTATAGCGATTTCTATTTCTCTTTAAAAGTGTCCACATCTTAAGTCTGTTCCTTATACACTTAAGCTAAACTGCATTAACAAAAATAAGAGTGTCCATGCAGCTTTTTTGCATTGGTTTAACTGAATCAGTTTAAAGTCATACCTTGTGTTAAACCAGTACAACTCCCATGTTTTGATCAACCATTGTGGCCTGGATATTTTATTTGGAGCTACTCAAATAACAGGGTAAACTATGTCCATACAACAATAGCTCTCCAATAAGCAAAGAAGATTAGCCATATCAAACCAAACCCTATCAGACATTCATTGACATTTCATGTTACGTAATTCTCAGCAAGCTGTCTGCACACACATAGTAAAAAGGTTTCCACTGAAAATATCAATGAAATTTATTGTTTCTCTCTGAGTGCTAAATAATCTGAGTTAATAATTCTAGGTAAAGCAATTTTATTTCCACCTAAAGTCTTATACACTGCTCTTTGTCAGATCTTCTTGATCACTAAAGGGACTTTGGTATCTAACTGCCTCCAACATTTAGGTGCCACTCACATAACACCACTGTTTAGCAGTCACCTATCCCTGTAGGCATGTCAATTTCAGGTGTAAGCATGCACAAAACTGGGTAGATCCTGACACCGCCAAGCTGTTTGGCGCCCTAGATCATGCCTAAACACTAGCAGGATTCTCATACTATGTGTTCCCTGCCTATCTTATCTGCAAGGCCTGATCTGGTAAGCACACTCTGAACACACCTACCCCTACAAAAGCCAGCCACAGGCAAGAATATATTTGGGGCTGGGTGGTGTATGTGTTATTATACCCTCCAGCTCAGTGGGCACTCTCTTGAGATGTGGATGACCCAAGTTTGAAGCCCATCTGCCTGTTTTGGAGCAGGGACTTGAACCGAGGACATCTGTCTCCTAGTAGCATGTCCCAACCACCAGCCTATTGAGTATTCTGAAGCAGATGTCCCTCATTCTCTCCTGTTGATGCTGTTCCATGTTGTGAAACTAATTAAATATTTATTGAAGCATTGAACCTGACTCTCTCAGATCCTCCTTGAGTGTCCGAACCACTGGAATATAGAGTCACTCTTGCTTTTTCTCTCTTGCTCTCTGGCCCATTGGCTATAGTGGGGCAGGGTTTGGTCATAGTCTCTCTCTGAGTTGTTTTTTTTGGGGGGAGGGGTGAAAGAAAGGGCTGACATGGCACCTAACTACAGGACAGAGTTTCACGATTGTGAATCCTGAACAGAGGGAGGCATCTCCCTCTAGCCTAGAGTTAGGCACCTATTTGAGAGGCAGGGCATAGGCCCTTTCCTCAGTATTTCCTACTAGCTCTCTTAGGCAGTACTCAGCTCGCTGGCTTCAGTGAGTCCATTATTTTCGGTGCCTACCTCTCCCCACATAATGCATTGGGAAGCTTGGACTAATTCAGAGCTGTGAATTCCACTGGGCAGTATGTATTGCAATGCCTAAATCCCCTTTGTGACGCTAGCCCCAGAACTAAGTTGCAAATGCCCAGCAGGGAACCCTCTGTTAGAGGCATTTCCATGCTACTGCTGGGCCCTGCATCTCCACCATCCAGACCCCAGTTCTGAAGGAAGAAGGGAGCCTTTTCGGAGGTGGAGGGGAAGGGAGGGAACACAGCAGAGCTCTGCCATGGAAATCCTCCTCTGGTTTAGAGTCCTTTAAATATCCTAAGCCACTGGAAGAACTTAAGCTACCAAGCAGCAACTACAGCTTTAAGTTGTATTGGGGCTACAGATGGCCCTGAGAACTGGGGAACAACCTAATCTCCACCGTCCATGCCAAGCTCATCTTAGTGACAGCCTTCTGTGATATCACCATTTGGATTCTCCATGATCCTCCAGTAAAAAGAGGGAGGCAAGGACTTGATATTTCTATTTCAAGCAGAAAAATATGTATGTAAATTTTAGGCCATCTGTACACATTGTAAAGATGAAGAACATGAACCAGATTCCATAGTAGTTTGGGTCAGACTTTCAAATCCATTATACTGGAGTGAATTCAAAATTATGCAAAATGTGTTTGCCTATCTCTATTAGAAACCCTAACATAGAATTTCTCAACAAGCTTATGTGACTCCTTGAAAAACAGGACTAAAGAAATGGAACACTAGAAATCTGAAGGGCTCTTTTCAGCACCATAAAGTCACAGCTTCTTTGGAGCTGCTCCAGCATTTTAACTAGATAAAGCTCCACACTTGTCAAGTGTTTATATGATAAAAGTACAGATTTATGGAGCATATTAGGTTTATAGATTTAGAAAGGCATTAAAATATCCACAGAATAAAAGAGATGGTTCTATTAATCATGTGATTATGGTGCAGACTAGTTTTAGCAGCAAGAAAAATCTTGAATGTTGCCATCCCGGTTGAGTAAGAGGTATTATTTAATTCAAGCTCGCTCTAAGGCTAAAATATTGAGAGTAGAATTTAGAAAATTAGGTTGTTTGTCAAAATATGTATCATTTGTGCTCTTGGATGCTTTAATTTTTAGTTGTCCAACTGAGCAACCACTTACATCCGACGAAGTGGGTATTCACCCATGAAAGCTCATGCTCCAATACGTCTGTTAGTCTATAAGGTGCCACAGGACTCTTTGCTGCTTTTACAGATCCAGACTAACACGGCTACCCCTCTGATACTTGACACTTGCTATAAATCAGGCTCTGTTAAGATGTCTCCAGTTAGGCATCCAAATATTGAGAGACTAGTCACTTATGAAAATCTTGGTCAATGTCTTCCTCCATTTGTTTGCCAGACTAACAGATAAGGCAATAAGTTGTTTGGAACTTTGTAATCAGTTGTACATTGGAAAGTATTTGCTAGAATGTCACCTGCTAGTGTTCTTGTATATTATAATTCAGCAGCTTTTTCTCAATTTTCAAGTCTATCCCCTTTTAGAGGGTGCTTATGTGTGGGAAATGAGGGTTCAGAACACAGATTGATATGAGATGTGGGAACTATTTTGCAACCAAAACCAAAATCATAAATAGTGAATCTGGGTTTTGAGTACAGAACTGAAAGCCCCAAACTATATGCATGCAACTTTTAGGGTCCAAAAACCCTTGGGTAAAACTGAAAGTTGTTTTGCTGTCTCTAACCAGGGACATGTTTTTTCAAGATGTGTGATTTTTTTATAATGAAACTTGGGATGTCAAGTCATATCTGGCTTGAATAAACCCTTACAGTTAATATTGCAGGTGCAATTCCAGAGCTCAGTCCTGCAAGGTTCTGTACAATCCCCGCACATGCATTCTGGCACCAGCTGATTATCTGATCCAAAATGTTTAATTTCTTCCTGAGGCACTTAATCTGTTTTTGTTAGAACTTTATCTGATTTGACATGTCAAAATGTCAAAAAGCAAACCAGCCCCCCACCCAACAGATTGCATTTAATAGTTTCTTGGACAAATGTCATTTGAACATGAACTGATAAAAACTCTCCCGCTATTCACAGCACAATACTACAAGAGAGCATTCCGGATTCTGCTTAGTGAACCAACAAACAGATTAATAATAAATGAGAATCTCAGAGGGCAAGCAGCCCATTTATAACTGCCTAATGGGGCTCCCTAAATAACGCAGGTTGTACAAATGGAGTATTAGAACTCTGGAAATTGGAAAAGAAAAATATATTAAAAAGGCAAGAGCCCAGCGTTGAAGTCCATTACTCAGAATGATGAACAAAAATGCGTTTTCCAAAACTCCATGTTAACATAGTCCTTCTCATTAGCAAAACTAAATGTAAATGCGTATTTATTATGATTAAGTGAATATTAAAATGGCTTTGCACAATGTAGTCACTTCCAGTAAGTGGTTTTGCTTAATTCTATCCAATCTGAACCAGCTATTAATATTGTAATCTCCACCTCCAGGAGATTTATGAGCAAAATTGCTCTTTTAGCTTTATGAAAAATTTTCAGCACCACAGAATATTTCAATGAAAAAACCCTTAGCACTCTGGTCAGGATGGGAATGTCTGCACAGTTAGATAAACTTTTGTGAAATATAGCCTACCAACACAGCTTAGACAAACACTATTGATCACGCTGAAATGCAGCATGGAAGAAAAATTACAGAGCAGAAGTGTTAAGGGCAAAAGCATTGCCCACTAAAGCTCCAATTACAGATTTGCCAGCTCCACGTCAGTGGGCAACAAAAATAATCTGCACAGCATAGCCTGTTTGCTAAATATCTCTTTTGGTCTTTTCACTGTCACACCACAAAAGCACAATCACATACTCCTCTCATCTCAGGAAATGCCAGATCTTAGAAAGACAATGATGTCCAACATGAGACAAATGCCTCTCTTCTCTTGGAGTAGAGTACAGTAACTGTAGAGAACAGTAATTGGTTTAATCTGAGCTCTCTTAGAGCTGTAAGTATTGGAGTTACTCTGTAACAGGATATACCAAACCCCTAAAGGTGCCAGTAATGTGCAGGTGTACACAAAGCAAGAGATAGTCCCTGCCCCAAAGAGTTTATGTTCTGAATAGATAAGGCAGACGAGTGAGAGATCGGAAGTATTGTTTTATCCACATTTTACAGATGGGGAACTGAGGCACAAAGGGATTAAGTGACTTGCCCAAAGTCATACAGGAAGACTGTGTCAGAGTGCAGAGCACTGGATGACCACTCATTCTACAGTAGTAAAAATCCAAATAAATAAATAATATTAACAAATGGGACTAATGTCTGAAGTGGAATGTAAACTCACTCACACACATTGTCTTTCTCCACTCTCCCTGCCATGGGTTCAGACATCTCCTAGGGCCTTAACTGATGGCCTGACAAGAAAGATTGCAGTTGTATTTCTTTGAGATGGCAGGATAAATTTTTATGAGCAGGGAGTTAATCTAATTGTGGATTGGAAACTATGTTATAGTCACCTTCCAGAGTAGCAACACCTTGCAGGCATTTGTCAGTTTTGGTATTTACTAAGATAAAGAATATGAAATCTGATTCAAATGCTGCATGTATGTTGGACACATTCATTCTCTTCCCATATACAGCATGCCTAATATGATACTGCTTACCTTATCTACTAGGGTAATTACTCTATAGTTGTGAGCCTATACCATGCTAGTCCAGCCCAAATGCATACTAAATTTATTTTTATATCTGAGAGTACATACACAAGAAGCCATGTTTTTCTTTTTTAAAGAAAGAAAATAATTGTTTCCCTTGTTAATTGGAATTCTCCCCTTTATATTCTAGATAAAGGGTTTCAAACCACTCCCAGCACCTATGATTTCCTTTAAAGTCAAATCTTAGTTTCAAGGCCACATCTAGACTTGATTGCATTGACAACACAGAAAAACAAACATTTTCAAAAAACAAAAATAAATTATAAACTAACAAAACTACCCAAGAATCTCAGCATTTCAGTTATATTGCCTAGCTAATCACACTTGTGCTGGGAAGTATTTATGATGTATTTCCAATATAAAACTGAAGCTTTAGCTTATTATTATTATTAATAATAATTATTATTATTATTACAGGACAGGAAAAAAGTCAGCAAGAGTTCACAGCTTCTTAACCATTTAAATATTTAGGATTGCAGAAAGTAACAATAACAAGGGACTGGTCTTGCACGCACATAAGCACTTGAGTGTCTCTACCATCTTGAATCGTTCTATTGACTACAATGGGACTATTCACATGTGGCTCAGTGCTGCAAGGTACTGAGCATACTAGCCCCAAACCCGCATAGCACTTAGCTCTGACATAAATTTAAGTCTGTGAATATCAATGGGGCTACTCACATATTTACGGTGCAAAAGAGAGCTTTGCTGTTGGGGCCAGAATGCTCAGCACCTTGCAGGATAGATCACAGAAGACTGATCCAAAACCCATTTTTTTGCTGATCCAACAAAAATCTTACCACCAACTTCAACCAGGTTTGGATTATGCCCATGATTTATAAAGCTACTCACATGTTAAACTGCTTCCCGGATCAGGCTCTGGAAGATAAAAAAAAGAAAAGAATGTATAACGGGGAGGAAGATATGGGATCAAGCGTAGCCAGGAAGTGACAATTAGCCCAACAACATATAATTAGTAGATCACCCATTTATTGAGTCACTGTTTCTATTTTTAGAAATTCCTCTCTCCTTTTTCTTTCTTAGCTTTTATTATCACCTTTAAAAATCTGGGCCTATGTATTTAGGCATTGCTCCAGTCAGTGACTTAGTCTCTTTGATGCTTATTAAAAATTAGTGGGATTTAGGCTTCTAAATTTGGAATTTTTAAATGGGCCTAAATCTCAGCGAAAGTCATCTAGGAACTTTTGAAAACCCTTCCCTTTAACCCAGTGGCTGCAGAATGTTCAGCTGCAAAAGGCAATATTCCTGGATGTGTGTGCCAAGCTCTCACTGGATCTCCTGTGCAGAGACACCAAAATGAGAGCTGATTGTGATCACCACTCACTTCTCCACTGTCACTCTGAAAGCTTGCAATCTCAGATTACTATCTGTCAGTGACCAATCAGTTTGGAGTTGGAAAATCCACAGTGGGGACCATTATTCTCCAAGTATGTAAGGCTGTTAAATGTATTCTGTTGCATAGGACTGCGACTCTCAGTAACGTGCAGAAAACAGGGCATAGATTTGCAGCAATGAGATTCCTAAACTGCAGTGTGGCAATAGATAGCAAGCATATCCCTGTTCTGGCACCACCCATTTTGCCAGTGAGTACATAACCAGAAAGGGATGCTTTCCATGCTATGCAAGTGCTAGTGGATTACTCAAAATGCTTCACCGATGTCAGTGTGGGCTGGGCAGGGATGGTGCATGGTGCTCACATATTTAAGAACACAGGACTTTTAAAAAAGGACTTTAAAAAAGCTGCAAGCAGAGACTTTCTTCCCCAACTGGTGCATTGTCAGGTGCCGTTGAAACGTCAGTAGTGATTCTGTGGGACTGTGATGGGATTTATAGGACACCCGCTAAAACAGAGTGAGGCATGGAGCAGTACTGGGCCAGGGAGATCCTGCCCTGCAAAGCTACAGGGCATACTCCGGGTGGAGTGATAGTTTAAAGGGGCACTGGTAGTGCAGTAACAAGGGGCAAGGAGCTACAGGCTGCACCAGGAAGTGAGACTGACACCTGGACTTGTGGGTAGAGTGACTGCAGGCTTGGTAAGGCCACTCCAGGAGCAGTGATCCATATTCCCCTACCTTTTGGAGTGAGAAACCCATGAGAAGCCTTGAAGTACAAGATGTTGTGCTGGCAGAAGAAGCTGACACTGCTAATACTTGCATGGTGACAGGTTTCAGAGTGGTAGCTGTGTTAGTCTGCATCAGCAAAAAGAACAAGGAGTGCTTGTGGCATCTTAGAGACTAACAAATTTATTTGGGCATAAGCTTTCGTGGGCTAGAACCCACTTCATCAGATGCATGCAGTGGAAAATACAGTAGGAAGATATAGATATATATATACACACACACACACACACACACACACACACATACCATGAAAAAATGGGGGCTGCCATACCAACTCTAACAAGACTAATCAATTAAGGTGGGTTATTATCAGCAGGAGAAAAAAAACTTTTGTAGTGATAATCAGGATGGCCCATTTCAAGCAGTTGACAAGAAGGTGAGAATAACAGTAGGGGAAAAATTAGCATGGGGAAATAGTTTTTAGTTTGTGTAATGACCCATCCACTCCAAGTCTTTATTCAAGCCTAATTTAATGGTGTCAAGTTTGCAAATTAATTCCATTTCTGTAGTTTCTCACTGGAGTCTGTTTTTGAAGTTTTTTTTGCTGAAGAATTGTGACTTTTAGGTCTGCAATTGAGTGTCCAGGGAGGTTGAAGTGTTCTCCAATTGGTTTTTGAATGTTATAATTCTTGACTTCTGATTTGTGTCCATTTATTCTTTTGCATAGAGACTGTCCGGTTTGGCCAATGTACATGGCAGAGGGGCATTGCTGGCAAATAATGGCATATATCACATTGGTAGATGTGCAGGTGAATGAGCCCCTGGTAGTGTGGTGGTTGAGATTAGGTCCTATGATGGTATCTCTTGAATAGATATGTGGACAGAGTTGGCAATAGGCTTTGTTGCAAGGACAGGTTCCTGGGTTAGTGTTTTTGTTGTGTGGTTGCTGGTGAGTATTTGCTTCAGGTTGGGGGGCTATCTGAAGTGAGAACTGGCCTGTCTCCCAAGATCTGTCAGAGTGAGGGATCGTCCTTCAGGATAGGTTGTAGATCAGGGATACTTTTAACGGAAAACCTGATGGCTGAACTTTGTGACTCTGTCCTCACCCACAACTATTTCACATTTGGGGACAATGTATACCTTCAAGTCAGCGGCACTGCTGTGGGTACCTACATGGCCCGTTGGCCCCACAGTATGCCAACATTTGTATGGATGACTTAGAACAACGCTTCCTCAGCTCTTGTACCTTAATGCCCCTACTCTACTTGCACTACATTGATGACATCATCATCTGGACCCATGGAAAAGAAGTCCTTGAGGAATTCCACCATTATTTCAACTATTTCCATCCCCCCACCATCAACCTCTGCCTGGACCAGTCCACACAAGAGGATCCACTTCCTGCACACTACAGTGCTAATAAGCAATGGTCACATAAACACCACCCTATACCGGAAACCTACTGACCGCTGTACTTACCTACATGCCTCCAGCTTTCATCCAGATCATACCACACGATCCATTGTCTACAGCCAAACTCTAAGGTACAACCACATTTGCTCCAATCCCTCAGACAGAGACAAACACCTACAAGATCTCTATCAAGCATTCTTAAAACTACAATACTCACCTGCTGAAGTGAAGATACAGATTGACAGAGCCAGAAGAGTACCCAGAAGTCATCTACTACAGGACAGGCTCAACAAAGAAAGCAACAGAACGCCATTAGCCATCACCTTCAGCCCCCAACTAAAACCTCTCTAGTGCATCATCAAAGATCTACAACATATCCTGAAGGACAATCCCTCACTCTCTCAGATCTTGGGAGACAGGCCAGTCCTTGCTTACGGACAGCCCTCCAACCTGAAGAAAATACTCACCAGCAACCACACACCACACCACATGCATCTGATGAAGTCAGTTTTAGTCCACAAAAGCTTATGCCCAAATAAATGTATTAGTCTCTAATGCCACAAGTATTCCTCATTCTTTTTGCTGCTATGACTATGACTACACCCCAAATGGGGCAGCCACAGCCTAATAGGAAGCAATCCAGTAGGGAGTATAATTTGGGGTAGACCAAGTGGTCCAGACACTGCAACACTCTTTTAGGGCCCTGGGTAAGAACCTAGTGAAGTGGGAGGGTGCAGGTCCCCCTTCCCCCTGTCATGAAGGAACACCTAATGGCAGAAGAAAGGACACATAGGGAGGCTGTGGTCTGCTGTATATGAACTGGCAGGGGCCCTTCTAGAATGAGCAGATGGAGAGAACTGTGAAGCCACTGCCTGACCTCTAGGCCAGCTGGCTATCAGGCTCATCCAGTACAGGGATTTAGCCTATATCACACTTGCCTGGCTCATGAAGCTGTACACTGGCTACCCGGAGAGCACCAAAAGAAAGATTAAATTAGCAGCTCTGTAGGCACAGGCATACATCCCCATTATCATAGCTGCGTGTTGTATACTGCATGTCTGTGAGACAAAGGCTACTGCCAGAGTGAAGGGATGAAGTAGATTGTCTGCTGAATTTGAACAGCAAGACACAAAGGCTGTTAAAGCCAACTAGGGGCTATACAGCTGACAGACCATGCAGCCACTTTAGCTTTGGAGTGCCTCAGTACAACACTGCTCTGGAGCTCAAGCCATGGCAAGAACGGACTAGTCTAATGGGGAGGAAAAGGTGTGTTCTGGTGGATGGAAGGTTTAAACGTTGGGCACCCAGGTGTGAATATAGTGAGAGTGAGGTGAATATTGTCACAGGCATTGGTGATTTGGGGTGATCTCTCAACTCTTGAGGGTGACAAAGGCACAGAAAACCCAGCTGCTACGGACATCCAGAAGCTGCCCAGACCCCTATACTACTAGCCTGTTTACTGCAGTGTGCCAGCAGAACTCATCGCAGAGCACCATGGGAAAGTCTCCTGTCGTGGGGGAGGAAACAAAACTGCTAGAAATCTTCAGGAGAGGATTGCAGAGCATCTCCATGAAAGTTTAATTGAAATCACTCAAGAAGATGAGAGATATCACCATTCAGATAAATAAAGTACTCTGCCACATCCTCTTCCCCTCCCCCTTTGTCCAACAAGGGAAAGGACTGAACAGCAGATGCTGACTACCTCTGAGTTTGTTCTACGTCTACCGAGCAGAGCACGCGGATGTGATGTGAATTGCGTATCTGTAAGCATGTGGGACTCACCCCTGCGTCCTGCTGGTGTCTTGGGATTTAGCTTATTTCCAGCCTTGGAGTGCCCTCTGCAGGCCAGTATCCTGCTGTTGCTTGGCCCCCATGTCCTGGGGTGCTGCCCCTGGCAGTACACCCCTCAGTCTCAGGGTCTCCCCTCCCCAGGGAACCCCCACCCCCTATCAGTCAGGCTACTGCCAGTCACCAACTTGCCCCTGCACCCTGAGGCAGACTGCAGCAGCAGCCACTCATCATAGCCAAGGTTGGGTCTGGACCTGCTGCCTCTCTCTACAACCCAGTGCCTCTATAGGGCCTTGGACAAGGCCCTGCAGTCTGGGGAGTTGCCAGCCTGGAGCTCCCCAGCACCTCTGGCCTTTCCCCAGCCCTGCCTCACTCTAGGCACCCTGAGCTTTCCAGCAGCCAGGCCCCTCACTCTCTGATGGCAAAGAGAGACTGGCTGCTCACAGTCCACTGCCCTCCTATAAGGGCCAGCTGCGGCCTGATTGGGGCATGGCCCAACTGCAGCTGTTTCCCCCAATCAGCCTAGTAGCTGCTTTCTCCTGCCACAGCCCTCTCCCAGGGCTGCTTTTAACCCCTCTGGGCAGGAGCAGTGTAACCACCCCGCTACAGTGTCAGACTGCCATATAACTTCTTTGATTTTATTCTCTAACATTTCATATTCTAACATACAAGTGAAGAAAGCAACCAAAAGCCAATGGCTTTGTTCTCTAAATTTATAGATAGGATGAGCATCATTTTTAAATGGGGAGAATGGAGGGAGATGAGATTTTGCGTGAGAAAAAAGGTTAAAAATGGAGAAGACTATAAGGAATAACGCATGTACACTCCTATTCGAGCTCCCTTTCCCTTCACCACCAGGTACATCTGTATTCACCTGGTGGGCCTGGCTTGACTTTACCAGGGTTTCAAACAGGCCTGGCTTATGTTCGAAGCAGGGGTATCCACCTACAGATTATGCAAAGTGCCTCAGTCAAATGTGGAGTGCTGATGGGATCCCTGCCAGTTATGGGATGCAGGTTCCGTTACAAGTGACAGATCTGTGGAGTAGCACCAGATTTGTTGTCCTCCCTTGCCTTCTGGTATGCCTCATAAAGTTCCTTTGCTTTCATGTGGCACTGCTGCTTATTCCTATCATGCTCTGTTTCAGGCTCCTCTCTGCAATCAGCACATAGATGTCAATATTTCTATGGTTGTTCCATAACTGTGCTACCACAGTCTTTTCTTCCCACAATCCAAGGAAATCCAGGAATTTCTTGCCTGCTCTAGGCAGAAGCAGATCTAGCAGCTCTGTGTGTGTGAAGCTGGTATGGTCGGATGAATACAACAAAGATGAGGTGGAAGGTGGAAGGTGTACTCACCAAGGTAAGCAGTGAGGAAAAAGCATGTCAAAAACATGCGGGAGGTTTTAAGTTGGTTGGCATGGCTGTGTATTGCTCAAGGAGGTGACATTACTACATTACTGTAACAGGATGCTTAGGTCAGCAGGACCCAAATTTTGGTGTAGATATACTATGTACACCTACATCAATACAAGACAAATTAGGTCAACCTAACTTTGTAATGTAGACCAGGCCTATGCCTTTCTAAAGTGATGTAATTATAATGGTACAAAAACAACATGTTAATATTTTTGCTTTGTTGTCTATTATCATCATCTTTGTTGTTTTCTTCAAGACACATGCTCTTTTCCAGAGCTGCAATGCTCTCGCTATGGTCCAACTGTGCATAGCTAAAGAATGACGTCTACACTGCAATTAAAAACCCATGGCTTGATCATGCCAGATGACTTGAACTCATTGGGCTCAGGCTGCAGGGCTATTTAATTGCAGTGTAGACATTCGGGCTTGGCTGCAACCCAAGCTCTGAGAAACCCTCTCCCCCCACACCTCTCAGGGTCCTGGAGCCCTGGCTCCAGTCCAAGCCAGAATTCAAATATTTACACCACAATTAAACAGTCCCTTAGCCCATGCCCTGTGAACCCAGGCCAGCACAGGCCAGCCGCAGGTTTTTAATTGCAATGTATACATACCCTATAGTCCTTCCAACTTTCTCATTTCAGTAAACATGGTGTTGCCTGACGTGTACTCTGATTCAAGAAAGCACTTATTCATGTGTTTAAGTTCATCCCTAATCAGGACAGTACTTCAGCATGTGCTTAACATTAAGCACAAGTTTAAGTACACTTTTTTCTGAACATAAATCAAGAGAGTACTAATTAGGTCTCAAGCTTTTTAATGACTATTAAAGTCAATGATATATGACTGATAAGCAGAACAAAATTAATCAGATAGTCCACTGAATGAGTGTAGATGTGACTGGAATACACTTCTATGAGCCAAGAACACAGTAATCCATCACAGGTAGAATTAATTGCTGGACGAGTATTTGCCTAGTGATCAAATTGAGTTTAAGTCCTTCCTATTGTTCAAGGTATTCTGCAAAACAGATGGCTTTATTTACAGCATTGTGTCATGTTAAACCAAAAAAAACCCCAAAAAACCAACATTTAAACTTCACAGAGACTGGTAGCAAATAAGAGTTATCATCATGTGACAACTATTCTGTGACTTATGCACATGGTGTCTTATGTACATGGTGTCAGCCCACTTAGCTGTTTACAGGTGGCAACATAATAATTAGCATCCTAAATAGGTTTTGTGAGAATGAGTTAGGCATCTGCCCACAAACTAGGGGTGGGGGATGATAATTTTTAGCCCAGCTGTTAGACCACTCACCTGGGATATAGGAGACCGAGGTTCAATTCCACCCTCTAGCTGAGGGGGAGTCTCACAGGGTGGATTGAGCCCTTTAAGAAGGAATTTGTCCAGCCCACCTGTGCCTTATTAATAGCTTCTCAGTGGGGCCATCTGGTTTTTATAAAGAACCAGAGGAGGAAGCCATGGTACAGTGAGAAAGGCTTCTGCAGGGAGGATCCTATGATACCAAGGGAGTTTTAAGACCATATATTAGGGAGGAGGAGGTGCCCAGGTTAAAGTGGGAGGGGAGAAGAACTCTGTCAATAAAACCAGACCTGAAGGAGGTCTGAACAGAGAAAAGCCCTTAAGTTTGAGGAGCCCAAAAGGGGAAACTGAAGCAGGAGACTGCAGAACCCACCCCAGCACAATCTCTCCTGTAGAAGCTCTTCCACTGTGGATAAATGATTAAAGAGTCACTGGATATGAGAGAGAGAGAGACTGTAGTCCGGTGCTTGGGGCAACCAGCTGCAAGCCCCAGTCTCCCTGCTCCAATCTCTTTTTCTTTCTTTATCTCCCACATCAAAATATTCCATAGTTCAGGGGTTACAGCACTCTCCTGAAAGCGGGATACCCCTCTTCAAATCCTCTTCCTGCCCCCACTCTCAGGCAGAGAGTGAGGAATTGAACTCGGGTCACCACATCTCAGATGAGTGCTCTAACCACTGGACTAGAAGTTCTAAGGGGAGGGCAGGGGAATCAGCTTATCCTCTGGATGACAGATTTTCTGAGTGGGACCTTATCCAATAGAGCATGCCTATGAGATCAGGCCCATGACAGGCAGCTGAACATATCTTTCCCTAGTTCATGATCACTCTGGGGAGACAGGTGTCTAAACAGCTAGAGTCAGGCAGCAGTGTTCATGCCCAGAGGCAGAGACTTTTACCCTGATATATTTAGGCATTGAATTAGTTTAGGTGCTCACAGAGTTTGGCAGGAGTTTTGTGGATCACCATGGAGCCTCAAACTGGGATTTAGGTGCCTAAATCTGGAGCCTCGGCACCTAAATACCTTTCTGAATCTCATCCAACCCCCTCCAAAGTAAATCTATATGGAGACAATTTCATTTTATACACACAGTAGCTTGAAGAGTTAGTCTCCTTAAAAGAGATGGAATCAGAGTTCCCTTGTAAATAATCTATTTATCCTATCTTGGTTCTTTATCATGCTCATCACTGGAGCAGAGAGTCTTCCAGTAGCTCAGTAAGCAATATGACTAACATCTGTTTGCATTCTCATACTCCCTGTAGGGGGAGAAGTATGGTAAGTGGAATGTTTTTTTTTTGGTAAGGGATTTTTGTTTTTTTAAATATATATGTTCAAAGCAGACTTTTGGCAAAATTTCTGATACCATATTACATTATCTTCTGCACATCTAATTTAGGGCCTGGTACTGCAAACTTTAATGTGCTCTACATCTAAGTACAACTTAATTCTAAATTAAATGGTGATTTAAAATCCCCTCAAGGGCCCAGTTTTGATACAGATACTCATCCACTTCTACATCTTCCTAGTATTATTTAAGACTGTTTTCGACATTTTTTTTCTCTACTACTTAGTATCACTTTACATATTTCCTCACTTCAAACTAGTTTGTTGTCCAAGTAAAGGAATGCCTTACAAGCCTGTTTCTACAACCCTTACTCAGAGTGTAATACTTTACTCAAAACTAGTTTGTGAAGGGTGACCCTCACCAGCAGAGCCATCTAGTGGTCAGACAAGGTTGTGGAAAGTGGTCCCCCTTCCCTCTACAACTCCATCCTGAGGGGTCAGTCCCTTCTCTTATAGCTCAGCCCTCCAATGAGGTCCCACCCCTTTTGGAGTATACAAAAAGAGAAATCCAAAACAGAGAAGGTTTTTGGTGCCCACAAAGCTTTAGTGCTTTCTCCTTAGCTTCAGGACTTAATGTCTGGACCCATGTGCATTAAGGGCTTTCATAACTGGATTCCCCACAGAAGGGTAGACTCTATTATCCCATTTTTAGGGGTTGGTAGAGAATCCTAGCAACCCTCTCCACTGAGCTTTAATCTAGAGCCCAATAGTAGGCCATTTAGTTCTGCTCCCTGGATTACTTCCTACCTAAATTCCCCTTCTGCTCCCTCCCCAAGGCAAGTTTAAAGCACTGAACAGAAAATAAAATTTGACCTTTCCTAACAATCACCAATCTCTCTTTTGTAGGCTTGGTCAGGTCTCAGGCAATTAGAGGTCCCGGGCTGTGACTTTCCAAGAGCAAAGATCTGTGCCCTTCTACTACCTGTCCTCTTGTGAGCTATGCTGCTTCTCCTTTTAAGCTCCACTTCCAGCTTGTGCAGGCTTTGCTGATGTGGCCAGGTGGCTGGCCTCAGAGCTCCTTCTTAACCCTGTGTTCTCCAGTGTGGTGTTTGTATACCTCATCACAAAGTCCTACTAAAATGAAATTAAATGTACTCTGGTGCAATTGATTTTGAGTAATTCCACTGACTTCCACAGTCACCAATGTGCTGAGAGGAATTTCCCTATGTTTAGCCACCCTGTTTGATTCCATGCATGTACCACACTGCAGAGGTTCAACTACATGAGAAAAGTGGGGTGTGTGAAAATATGAAATAAACAGGGGAATGAAAGGGTGGGGAGGGAGCCACAACAAGGGAGACATTAACAAGAGAGTAAAAAATAGGAGGGTAGCATAAACCCTAGTAGCTGTGGCTAACCTACTAGGTGATCCTGGAGCAGTTAGTATTTATATTCCAGAAAGAAGTAGGAGGAGAGCCAAGGAAAGCAAAGAGCTAACAATCCTCTGAAGGCCTTTTCCAATTGTCCTAGCCTGTGGGCCCTTGAGTCTGGCCAGTCAAGCTTGACAGGAATTCCCAACAGCTCCTTAAAAGCCTGAGGCAAGGGTGGGTATCCTGAGCTTGCCCAGTTCCTGAGAGTGCTTTAAATGGGATTATCATACAGCATGCTTGCATCAAAGTGTTCCATAATAAACAGCTTTTCTAATCAGGGCCTGATGCATTATTTATTTTCTCAAATTAACAGTCATATCAGGTGCAAATTAAAAGCTACTTGATTCATCCCATTATGTTTATAAACAATGGCAAGTACAGTTATTATAGGAATAACTATGAGGGAAAGTGTTTATTATGGAATACTTATAGTGGATCCCTTTAAATACTTTTATTTTTCACTGTTAAAAAAAAATCCAGCTCATTGACAATCCAATTACAGATAGTATGGTAGCACTGCAATCAAATGCAAATGTTGCCATAAAATATACAGTTTTACTATAATAATTGCTTAAATTGTCCTTTTAAACTGTAAATAAACATCTCTAATATGCATACTTCAAGTAACTCAAATTAGCAGTTTAAAAGGACTGCTTTCTATTGTCTGTGTAATTGTAAAAACTGTTTGATTTGGCAATAAATAAAATGTAAGGAACCAAATGGGCTGTGATGCAAACTTTTATTAACTTTAAATGTAGTATTTATCATAGCTAATTTGAGGAGGGATTATGCCAGTCATTGGCATATAAAACATCCAAGATGGCTTAAAATTGCATTCAACTATTTCAATTCACAATTACACTGCTCTGCAAAATGGCTACAATGAGGCACTTAACATTCTCAAATCATCTTTGATAGTAAATACAGGTTTTCAGGAGGGTTATTTTAAAAAAGGAAGGAAGAAAATATGTGTTAAATTATTCAAACTGAAAAAAATCCATGTGATTACTATGTTCCCCCACACACTTCTGGATATTCTATAAAAGTCAAGACCACTCTCTGCTTTCATTAAAAAATAAAATAGATCGAGTCTTTTCATTGCATAAGTAGCCTTGAAAATGTAAGCTTAGTGTTGCTATTGTAGAACAAGTCAGGATGGCTCATGTAAAGATACGGGAGCCAAGCCTGTAGAATTCTTTGAAAGATTTAACATAATGGATAAAGGAGCACTAGTGATAGTTTATTGAAGGCTTCCCAGTGCTTTTATGAAATACTCTCACAAGAAGCTACTTAGGAAATCTGGTAACCATGGTGAGAAGTAAAGTCCTGTCATGCATTAACCCCTGGTTAAATTATTGGAAATAGGGTGACCAGATGTCCCAATTCAGTTTATCTTATATAGGTGCCTATTACCCCCCATCCCCTGTCCTGATTTTTCACACTTTTTATCTGGTCACCCTAATTGGAAAACAAAGTAAATATAATCAGTGTTCATCTTGGAAAGAGATTAATAACAGTAGTAATCAGCACTTAGGGCCATTATTGCACAGTTTACTTAATTAAGAAGTGAGTTTCCAGAATACTGAACATTTAAGATTTTGCTTGGTTAAGAAGGAATATTGTGATGCTGTACACAGACAACTAGATGCCACCGAGCAGACGAAATTCAAAGAGTGCCCAGTGTTCATTTCAAGATTAATGTAAAACTACTCATTCAGTAGCTCTGTGTACATTGAGGGGTTCTAAAGAATCACACTGAATCCTTGACTGAAGGAGGGCATGATCCGTTGGAGACAACTGGAATGGAAGTGATTTTAGTTTTATTTTTATTGGTGCATAGATGCCAAAGATGTAAAATAAGCCATAAAATTCAGATCTAGATCCAAATTTCAAGCTACCCATAGTGTGGAAGCATGCAGATTTGGTTTAACCCACTATAGGGACAGGAGTCAGTTGAGAAATAGGGGATCCAGTTTTGGGTTGAGATTCTGAAATACATCTACCACTGCCCTGCCAAAGATCAGTAATGCTCAGGTGCATGGTTTTGGTTTGGAGCTCCCTTTATATATAATGTTAGGCAGAATCAGGATTTTAAGGCATATGAGGTGGGTGAATGGGAATACTTCCTTGTCTGGTGAGAGAATCCCAGACAGAGTGACTCCAGTTGGACATTTAGCAGAGGAATGAATTTGAGTGACACCTCTAGCAGAAAGGACAGAATTTAGAGTGGGATTCATGAAGGGCTTAGGTATTGCAATGCTGAGTGTCACACCACCTAACCTAGCCCTAACGTGTGCCTTCCCAGTTATATTGCTATTGTTAGCCAAATCCTGTCCTGCTGCCTCCCATCTGCAGGAGTCTCTCTCTGCTGCAGGAAAAGACTCCATCAGTGGGGAAAGGCTCTGGCAGCTCCTCAGACTGGAGCATTCCCCCACCACAGGTAAAGACTCCAGCTACAGGGAAAGGTTCTTGCAGGTGGGAGGCAGCAGAGAAAGGACTCAGCCTTTCTTGCTGCCTCCCGCCTGCTAAAGCCTTTCCTCACAACAGTGAAAGGCTCTGGCAGCAGCGTAAGGGTGAATTTCCTCACTGCCTCTCCCTGCCAGAGCCCTCCACTGTGATGTGTAGTTACACACTGCAGTGTGGATGCGGCCTGGTTTTCACTGTTGAATGTAGTTACATGTACCCTACTTGCTACCAGAAAGTGGTGGGAAGTGTAGACATAGCCTTAGTGTTCAAGGAGAGGAGAGTTAACAATCAGAGAAACAGACAGTGAAGTGGCTGTTAAATAAAGGTGCATGATGGCATCCTGAAAGTAAAACCTGTGTGCAGCTTTGTAGCTGCTTTTGCTAAATTTCTTCAGGGTGAAAAAGACTTGTGTATATGGGGGCACTAAATAGAAAAAAAGTACCTGAATCTCAATCTATACATTCATTTCCCATCCAATGAGAAATCTAGAAACTCAAACTTGACTACTTGGAAGCTTGAAACATAACTTAATGAAAGGTATACAAAAAGACAATGGATGCTCATTTTTATACTCTCATAATACATAAGCAAGGGGGGCTCTCATTAAAATAATAATACAAAACATAAGTGCAATTAGTAAAAGGAAATGCTACTTTACACAGCATCTAACTGATCTATTCAACTCACTGCCATAGGCTATAATTAAGACAAATAGCTTGGTAAGATTCAGAAAGCATTAGTCAGGTACTGAATAAGAATGGTTCTGGCATTTATACTGACAAGAACAACATGGACCATCTATCTTCATGTTTTATAATATAACATGATTATTCCTAGTGTCGGGATAAAGTTACATACACACACACTGATGCAGTGCTGCATTTTAGCCCTAGTGGTGCATTCTTGGGAATTCTACATCATATGATACATATATTATAGGCAAGCTCACGAAAGCTCATGCTTAAATAAATTTGTTAGTCTGAAACCATATATTATAGGGCATTTTCTGCTCTAGAATTCCTACCATCAGACAAAGTGCTCCTGTTAGCTTAATTATGTGATCACATCCTATGTATATTGCATTAAACAAAATAAATTTAATTTTCTTTTTCTTTTTTTAAAATGGGAAATGATTAGAGATAACAGCATTTCATTGCATTTTGCAGCATTAGTCAAAATAGTCAGGAACTGAGCACTGGCGCTTCTTTCCAAGAGAAGCTAAGTTACTATTTCTTTTTCAGATTAAACATTTAAAAACATGTCTTACTGTTGCACTTCAAGAATTAAAAAATGATGCAAAGACAGAAAGGATTAAATGAAAAAGTTATATAAACTACAGTTTAAAAGGAAATGGGAAAAGAATAAAAACCATGAATGTATAGGTCATCTTTGACTGATCTGACGTTAGCCCTTTGCTAATTACATTTAAAAACAAAGTTAATTATTTCATTTTTTAGGGAACATTCCATATCTGAATAGAAATGTAGAATATAAGGGAACATTCAAACTCAAATGAGTTATGGGGTATCAATAATGACTTGGTTACAATTAAGGATACATCAGAGAATCATTATTCTAGTTCCCCTTTATATTTTCATTTCAGGAGGCGACAGACCAAAATCTGGACACATTAGAGAGAATCCTACCATATTGCAAGTGCTTGCAGTTTGATGAATAATTTGCTTTGGCTATCAAATTTCTGACTGAAAAGAGGTCGTGATGAGTCCAAATGATTGTGACTTCAAGGCCAGGTCAGAATAAATTTTTTACATTGTAGCTAGAGAGAACCCATATGACATGCTGAACCTTGTCTGATTATATTACTTTGCTTGTAACTGTAAATACATTTCATTTTTTAACCCATTAGGCTCCTCAAGTCAGTTTCTGCCCTTGATTACAGGTAGCCTAATTCAATGTAAGCAGTAGGATAGCATAGGTTAACTGAGGGCAGAAATTGGCCTTACATGTATAAACTGCTTTAGTATCTTTAAAAAAAATAGCTTGTGTCAAACTAGAATTTTTCTTCTCTATTCCTCTCTTAGAGTTTGACTAAATACTGCTTATCCTTCACACAGTGAATGTAAGTCAACCAGAGATTGCCATTGGAGAATTTCCCTGGCAGCTGTGCTGCCTCCTGCACCAGAGAAACCTTCCCACTCCAAGAGTAAGGAGAAGGAGGAGGCATGTTGGAGGTTGGGCAGAGAAAAGGCACAGGAGGGAATGAGTGGTGGCATGGAGAATCAAGGTTCTATTCACCAGGATCTCCACCAGCATAAGGAGCTTACATAAATGGTGTAACTTAACACTGCTCCTGTCTACTAGGGTCAGTGGATGAGAAACAGGGATTTGTGATCAGCTCCAAGACATTTCTCCCCTCTTCATTGCTTACATTTATACTATATCTATGGGCATATCATGATAAATTGCAACAGCACATGATAATCGACATTTGTTTAGTTCCTTTAACCATTTGAACCTGACACAAGTGTTTCTTTCCCCTAAAAGCCTCTTGTCTGCTATCCTCCACCAAACACACCCACCCAACACAGCACTATAATTTTGATCCTTTACAAATAAGAACACAATCTGTTACTACCCAAATGAGGAATATCTCTGAAATGTTGAACAGAGAGATACTTTGCCCGTAAGCTACAGACAGCCAATAATACCATTAACACTAGATGCATTCATTAATAACTTTGCTTACTTGTAGTCTAATTTTCTAAAATGTAGTCTAAGCAGGAGGTGCTTAGACTCAAAGGGCCAAATCTCCAGGTCTAGTAAGGCTGTACTTGATGTAAACAAGAGGTACAAGAAGGAGCAGCAGGTTGGCTCTAAACAACCCTCCTGCTTCCTCAATCTTTGGCCTGACTGGGTGCTGAACTGGTCTGCGGTATAATTCAGAGCAGCCTAAAAGCTGCTCTAAGTTATTTCTGCTGGATAGGTCTCTTCCTGGCTGGCAGATCAGTCCTGTGATTACCAGAGCATAGTGCATTCCTGCACAGTAACTCTTGGCCAACTCTCTTGCCAAATTCTTGTGCCTGTGGGGAATGGACAGTGTCTTGCTGACTATGCTGGCTTTACGCTGCCCAGGGAATTTCCAGCTGCTCTCTGTTATCCCTTGCCTCCATCAGGCTATTCTTTTCACTCTTCTCTGGCAGCGTGAATGGGGCATGACTATGGACCAGGATCTGGACCAAGGAGATTAAACTCAGCAGGAAGTTTGAAAAGGTAGCAACAAGTTACTTCAGAAACAGACTAACTTTGCTGGACACAAGTCAACCTAACAAAAAATTGTTCGGCCATTTCCAAGATCAAGACTAGGGAAAAATGTATTGTTTTGCCCATGTTAAAAATAAATCCTGGTGACCTTTTGTTTAAGAAGCTCCAGAGCCTTTATGCTTTGGAGCAGGGACTTGAAATAAAAACCCACAGATGGCCCACGCCAGCTGACTTGGGCTTGCAGGGCTCAGGCTATGGGGCTGACGGTGTAGACATTTGGGCTCAGGCTGGACTCCATGCTCCAAGACCTTGTGAGGTGGGAGGGTCTCAGAGCTCAGGCTCCAGCCCGAGTTTGAATATCTAAACTGCACTTAAACAGTCCCTCAGCCAGAGCCCAGTTAGCCCAAGTCAGCTGGCACAGGTTTTCAGTTGCAGTGTAGACATACCCCAGGGCCCTCCTTGCTCTGGATTGGATTAGTGCTCCATAAGCACAGAGCCTGGCCAAGCTATATTAATTATGATTATGTATTATGCCCAGTACCCAAAGATCCCAATGGGGACATGGGCCCATTTGTGTTTGTACAATGCTTAACACACAGTAACACACTGTGGATATGGGGAAAGCGGTGGACGTCATTATTTTTTGATTTTAGCAAAGCTTTTGATATGGTCTCCCACAGTATTCTTGCCAGCAAGATAAAAAAAATATGGATTGGATGAATGGACTATAAGGTGGATAGAAAGCTGGCTAGATTGTTGGGCTCAACGGGTAGTGATCAACGGTTTGATGTCTAGTTGGCAGCCGGTATAAAGCAGAGTGCCCTGGAGGTTGGTCCTGGGGCCAGTTTTGTTTAACATCTTTATTAATGATCTGGACAGTGGGATAGATTGCACCCTCAGCAAGTTCACGGGTGACACTACGCTGGGGGGAGAGATAGATGCACTGTAGGGTAGGAATAGGGTCCAGAATGACCTAGACAAATTGAAGGATTGGTCCAAAAGAAATCTGATGAGGTTCAACAAGAACAAGTGCAGAGTCCTGCACTTAGGATGGAAGGATCCCATCATAGGATGGAAGAATTCCCAGCCCGCTACAGGCTGGGAACCGATTGTCTAAGCAGCAGTTCTGCAGAATAGGACCTGAGGATTACAGTGGAGGAGAAGCTGAATATGAGTCAGCAGTGTGCCGTTGTTGCCAAGAAGGCTAACGGCATATTGGGCTGCATTAGTAGGAGCATTGCCAGCAGATAAAATGAAGTGATTATTCCCCTCTATTTGGCACTGGTGAGGCCACAATCTGGAGTATTGCATCCAGTTTTGGGGCTCCCACTACAGAAAGGATGTGGACAAATTGGAGAGAGTCCAGCGGAGGGCAACGAAAATGATCTGGAGGCTGGGGCACATGACTTATGAGGAGAGGCTGAGGGAACTGAGCTTGTTTAGTCTGCAGAAGAGAAGAGTGGTGGTGGGGGATTTGATAGCAGCTTTTAACTACCAAAGAGGATGGAGCTCAGCCTGTTCTCAGTGGTGGCAGATGACAGAACAAAGAGCAATGGTCTCAAATTGAAGTGGGAGAGGTCTAGGTTGGATATTAGGAAACATTATTTCACCAGGAGGGTGGTGAAGCACTGGAATGGGTTACCTAGGGAGGTGGTGGAATCTCCATCCTGAGAGGTTTTTAAGGCCCTGGCTGGGATGATTTCATTGGTGTTAATCCTGCTTTGAGCAGGGGGTTGGACTTGATGACCTCCTGAGGTCTCTTCCAACTCTTATCTTCTATGATTCTAAGGGACCATCTGTATTCCCATAGGCTTCCAGTCTAAATAGACATGGTAGCAAAAGGGTGGAAGGAGAAAAAGGCAAAAAAAAATAAAAATGACTCACCCAAGGTCATATTGTAGGTCAAGAGCAGAGCTGGAACTAGAACTGCCCCATAGACTGGACTATGCTGTTTCACCATAGAGCTTAACATTTAACAGCCATATGCAATGCATGTAATAATGAAAATGCAAACTTCCATGTCAGATCTACTAACGAATATTAAATTTTACATATGTTGGATCAATGCGACCACACTTACTGACAGATACCAAGCTGAGAAGCACTTTAAAAATACTTTTGTGAGACATACGGACACTGTACAATTTGAGCCACCTTGTTATAAAAAGGTCACAGAATGGACGGGGCCAAGAAGAACAGCCACAGCAACAAAAGAAACCAAGAATCTTGGATATTTTTTAAATAATGTTTTTTTGGAGGAAATAAAAAGTGAAAGTCACTATGGAAAGAGATGCCACATATATGTAACTCCATTGACTTCAATAAAATTCCATCTGCTTATACAAATGGTAAAGTAGGTCCAAAGTTGGTAAACTTTGGGAAAGAAAAGATTTGGGAGGGAACCTGACAGATAAAAATTTCTGTGAAAACGAGATAAGCTAGATTCTTAAAACTGTGTGATTGTGTCAAATGTAAGAGTGTAATCTAAAGGATGGGACAGCAATAGGAGCAGCTGTCACAAGTCATTCTAAAAAGGCAAGTATTTGTAGAAAGAAAATATTACGGGAAACAAATTTATATGTGTTTCCTGGTCTCCTTCCTCCAGAATATTTCCTACATTGCCATGTCATATTGAGTCCCTCTTTTAAAAAGCAGCAAAGAACTACACACAGTCTTAGAGTGCATAAATATTTTACAATTTAACTCATGTCTGTTTGATTTATGTTTTCATGTTTGACCAATGGCAGTTTGATTTATGTTTTCAGACTTGCCTTATGCATTGAGTATTTACAGTAACTGCTCCCAAAACTAGAAGAGAATCCTAAAATAAAGTTAAATTTCATCTTCTGAATGGATATTTAAAGGTAACTGCACACTTTGTCCTCAGTTATTCATGGGAGCTGAGGAACTGGAATGTAAGCATGGTACAATATGTGCTGTCTAAAAGGGGTTCTAGATTTAAAGATGAGGAAAATGTTTATAAGGACATATTTCCAGAGATCTGTATGTGTCAGGTAGAGGAACTGATGGACATCCCTGTTTTTCAGAATGCAGTATACTAGGCAGTGAGTGAGATTAAGGAGAGTTTAACTAGTATGTAAGTGAGGGTATGTTTTCACTGACACCTTACAAAGAATGTCATGAAATGTTACCAGCCCACTTACAAACATAAATAAATAAATAAATCCATTCCCCCACGTATATGATGACAATAAAACTAGTATTTTACTCACTCAAAACAGTTAGTCACAAAGGGTAAATGAGTGAGTAGAGTTTTGCAAGACTAGTGTATTACCACCATTCTTTCTTAAGTAATATGTAGGCATTGTAATGTGGCAAAAATATTTTCTAATCACATTGTGGACATTGTTTATTATTTCCTAGGCCTGACACTACCATAAATAAAATGTTATGTGGTATGTACTGCAGATGTGATTACCAGTGGCTTTTATATTTCCCAAACAGAAAATTGTAGCCTGCTCCACAGAAAGAATGATTGCAATCCTCTATAACAGTCTATGAGTGAAATCATGGGCCCCCCTGAAGTCAATGGCAATGTTCCTATTGACTTCAGTGGGGACAGGATTTCTTGCTATAACTTTATCCTGCCCCTATTCCTTCCTCACTCTGTTACCTCTGCTTTCTCTTTGAGTCACCACTGTCATATTTCAGTGTTTTCCATAACTGTCTACACATCTTTAGATCTGAAACTAGAAATGGCCAGGAAACTAGAATACTGCCTGACTCATGGAGTTGCCCCTGTCCCCCCCCAACCCCCCACTTTTTATTAGAAGTGCCTGACAGCGGATTTGCTGCTTTAAGAGTTCACTGGGAGAGTAAAAGAGGGGTAGAATGATAACGTTGTTAAAAATTACCATCGCTTTCTTAGATTGGCAATCCCTGGGACATTGGATGATGGTGTGACAGGTTCGGTCACAGAGACCGCCTTGAGACTGGCACCTGACGTGCTGGAATTACCTCTGAGCCTGTTTTCCCTGCCAGCTTGGGACTCCAGAACCCTGCCTTGTTGAGCCAGACACACTACCCTGCTGCAACACAGACCCAGGTCTGGTCCATGTCCCCAAAGCTGCAGGCTTAACTGAAAACAGCTCTTCAGGTCGCCAACCTCCGGCACCCAGACACCCAGCTCCCAATGGAATCCTCTTGCTTGGCCTGACTGCTCTGGAACTTAATTTGGACAATTTCCATCATGTCCTTTAGTCCCTCCTGAACCTCTGAACATACTCAGTCACAGGTTCTTCCCTCACCTTGGTGCATCCTTCCCAGGTATCCCTAATAAGATCAAGAGGTCCCTTCACTTTCCTCCCGTACAGAAGGTCAAATGGGAAAAATCCCGTGGACTCTTGGGATACCTCCCTGTATGCATACAGCAGGAATGGCAATAACTCATCCCAACTTTGGCCCCTTTTCTTGGCATACATCCCCAGCATGGATTTTAGGGTCCCATTGAACCGTTCCACCAGCCATTGGCCTGGGGGTGGTAAGGGGCCGTCTTAAGATGTCTCATTCCACACACCTTCCATAGTTCATTGAACAACTATGACATAAAATTTGCCCCCCAGTCAGACAAAATCTCCTTAGGGAAGCCCACTCTGCTGAATATGGTGAGCAGGGCTCTTGCTACCATTTCAGCCTGTATGTTAAACAGCGTGATTGCCTCAGGATGCCGAGTAGTGAAATCCACCACCACTAAAATATACTTGTTCCCCCTCCAAATGGGGCACAGCCTAGGACCCACAATGTCCATTGCCATCCTTTGGAACGCCTCCTGTATAACAGGCAGGGAGGCAGTGGAGCCTTCTGGGGTCCCACCGGTTTCTTCTTCTCTTGACACACTGCAGAAGTCCTACAATAATCCCTCACATTATTCTATATCCCTGGCCAGTATAAATTCCTCCTGAGCCTGTTGTAACTCCTCTGTACCCCCAAGTGACCAGCAAAGGGACTATCATTTGCTACCAGCGCTAATTCCCCCAGTGTTGGCTGGGTACAACCAACTGCTTATAGGGTTGGCCGGAGCCTCGGTTCTTCCCTACAGGGGACTCCCTATACAGTTTCCCATCCTCTTAAAAAAACTTCTCCCCCCATCCCTTCCTGGAGTTCCCTCTGAAACACAGTTTCTTATGCCCTCAAGGGAGGGGCCGACCCTTTGTTTAGCTGCAAATTCCTAACAGACAACCCTTGAGATAGCCTCTCCATCCCTAGGCACTGACTGCATCTCCCCTGCCCCCATCCCTGGGAGTCTGTCGTCTTCAGCTCAGAGGTATGGCTCTACCTCTCCCATACTTGGAAGCACCCTGTCTTCCTGCACTGTCATGTCAATGGAACCCTCCTTCGCCTCCTCTGTGGGTTCCAAGGTCCCCGCCCCATTTCTGGGGATTCCCTCTGAGATACCTACTCCCATGTTCTCTAGAGCAGGATGTGTTAGCTGTTCAGCTGCATCAGACCTACAGTTATCAGCTAGAACAACCTTCTCACCGACAGGCAGTTCTCTCTCATCACCCTCTGGGAACCCCTCACAGTGTTTCTTCATGTTGCGAGTTACTACATTAACAGTCCTGGCTTTGCTGAAAAAATCATTTCCCAGCCACATGTCCGTGGGGATATCCTCGAGCATCCCCACCAGTAAATCACCTTCCATACCTTCCCACTCCACATGAACCTTCGCCGGGGTACAGGGAATCTTTGCGGTTCCCACCCCCTTAATGTGGGCCATCTGCCCCGTCAAAACACTAGCATCTAGAACCACACTTGGTCGAACCATAGAGAACTGAGCTGCAGTATCCCTCCATCACAGACACTCTGTGCCATGAGTCTTGACAACCTTGATGTGTTCCCTGGCGACTTCACTAGGCCCCAGGTCCACCAAGCTGGTATGATAAGAGGTGGGAATGCCCTCTGGGGCCTCAGGGCTGAGGACAACTGAGCTAACATAGAATAAGGGAAGTTTACTCTCCTTTAATTTGGGACAGTTGCTCCTCAGGTGCTCTGGGGAATTGCAGCGAAAGCACCTTCTGGAATTCCTTTGTTGTCCAGGAGCCCTGGGGTGAGTAACCAGGCAATGAGGAAGTGACCACCCAGTCTCCTTTTTCCCAGGGGTAAAACAGAGATTCTGCTTTCCACCAACATTGTACCTCTCTGCCAGTGGTTTATATTTAATTGCAGCTTGTGATTGCTCATAAGAGTCTGCAAACCCAGCTAATTCACCCACTGCATCCACCTTTTTGTCCCACAAATACTGTTTTACAACATCACTGCACACATTCAGGAACTGTTCCTAAGTAACCAAATCACATATTTCTTCAAAGCTTGTAATGCCTTTTCTCCTCACCCACTTGTCTAAGAAATCTCTCATTTCATTTATATAAACCACATTACTCAATCCAGTCCCCCTCCTAAGGCTCCTGAATTTAACCCTATAGGTTTCAGGTGTAATCTGAAACTGTTTCAAAACCAATTCCTTAAATATAGCATGGTTTAAAGCATCAGCAAAAGGCATCTTATTGAATATGTCCAGAGCTCTTCCAGTCAATTTTGCAACCAGAGTAGTCATCTTTTGATCTTCAAGAATTGCATGGAGAGTGCACAGTCTCTCAAAGGTGACGAAATACTCAGCAATAACAATGGATTCATCATATGGTGAACATAACCGCTCCCATTTATGGATTTTTGGGGAATTGGAGCCCACTGTTGAAGGGTTCTGTCTCTTCCACTCCATTATAGCTAGTTCATGCTTCTGGGTCTCAATCTGGGCTTGTCTCTGGGCCTCAATTTCTTTGTCTCTTACATCCAGGGCTTGCTGCCTCTCCCTTTCCTTCTCCTCCAGAGCATGTTGCCTCTCTTCTTGAGCAGCTTGTTGGGCTAACTCCTGGGCTTCCATGTCTCTTTTGTGAGCAGCTTTTTCCCAGACAAATTGGGAATTAATCTCCATTTTTTTAAATTCCATCTGCCTTTTATGTTCATTTTCCTTCTCAGAAATTTGCAACCCATGCAGTTTTAGCTTCTTCTGAGCTTCACTCACATTTTGCTAATTTTCTGCCTCTATTTCCCTTACTCAAAATAAGCAAACAGAAAATAACAAAACAGTAACCACTTTGTCTGTTCTCCAGCCAGCACACTTAAAACTCACTTAAAATCACTAACAGTGTCTCAAAGCAATCAGCTGTGCACAGATCCTGCTCGACTACACCACTGTAACAAGTTTGGTCACAGAAACCCCCTTGGGACTGTCACCTGACATGCTGGAATTATCTCTGAGCCCATTTTCCTTACCAGCTTTGGACTTCCAGAACCCTGCCATGTTGAGCCAGACACGCTAGCCTGCTGCAACACAGACCCAGGTCTGGTTCATGCCCCCAAAGCTGCAGGCTTAACTGAAAACAGCTCTTCAGGTCACCAACCTCCAGTACCCAGACACCCAGCTCCCAATGGGATCCAAACCCCAAATAAATCCATTTTACTCTGTATAAATCTTATACAGGGTAAACTCATAAATTGCCCACCCTCTATAACACTACTAGAGAGATATGTACAGCTGTTTGCTCCCCCAGTTATTAATCACTCACTCTGGATTCATTAATAAACAAAAGTGATTTTATTAAGTATAAAAAGTAGGATTTAAGTGGTTCTGAGTAATAACAATCAGAACAAAGTAAGTTACGAAGCAAAATAAAACAAAATACGCAAGTCTAAGCCTAATACATTAAGAAACTGATTACAGGTAAAATCTCACCTTCAGAGATGTTCCAATAAGCTTCTTTCACAGACTAGGCTCCTTCCTAGTCTGGGCCCAATCCTTTCCCCTCGTACAGTCCTTGTTAGTTCCAGCAGGCATCTTAGATGGAAAGTAGTGGTGTTCTCATGACTGGCAGCCCCCTTTGTTCTGTTCCACATCCTTTTATAGCTTTGGCACCAGGCAGGTATCTTTTGTCTCTCTGGGTCCCACCCCTCCTTCTAAATGGAAATGTACCAGATTTAGGATGGATTCTGGTATCATGTGACATGGGCACATGTCACTGTAAGACCTCATTCTTTATTACCCATGTGCTGGCCCACACATACAGGTAAATAAACCATCCATACAGGTAAACAGACCATCCTCAACCAATTGTCCTAGTCAATGGGAGCCATCAAGATTCTAAACCACTATTAATGAGCCACACTTTGCATAATTATAATCGGACCTCAGAGTTATATTTCATATTTCTAGCTTCAGATACAAGAATGATACGTGCATACAAATAGGATGAACACACTCAGTAAATTATAAGCTTTGTAATGATACCTTACAACAGACCTTTTGCATAAAGCATATTCCAGTTGCATCATATTTGCATTCATAATCATGTTTTCATAACGCATATGAGTGCAACATCACAGGTGGACATAAGGAGGAAAAGTAGTGTAGATACCAGTCTAATAAGTGATATTGGCAGTAGAATGTCAGTAGAATGCCTAATCAGGTAAAGAATGTGAGTGAAACCAAACAGCAAAAATTAAGATGTTTGTACACCAATATGAGGAGCCTAGTAACAAAATGGAGGAACTAGAGTTACTGGTACAGGAAGTGAAACCAGATATTACAGGGATAACAGAAACATGATGTAATAGTAGTCATGACTGGAGTACAGGTATTGAGGGGTATGTGCTGTTTAGGAAAGACAGAAATAAAGGCAAAGGTAGTGGAGTAGCATTGTATATCAATGATGAGGTAGACTATAAAGAAATAAGATGGAATGGATAAGACAGAGTCTGTCTGAGCAAAAATCACACTGAGGAAGAAAGCTACTAGAGCGTCCCCTGGGATAGTGCTTGGGGTGTGCTATAGACCACCAGGATCTGATTTGGATATGGATAGAGACCTCTCTAATGTTTTTAATGAAGTAAATACTAATGGGAATTGTGTGATAATGGGAGACTTTAACTTTCCAGATATAGATTGGAGGACAAGTGCTAGTAATAATAATAGGGCTCAGATTTTCCTGGATGCAATAGCTGATGGATTCCTTCACCAACTAGTTGCTGAACCAACAAGAGGGGATGCCATTTTAGATTTGGTTTTGGTGAGTAGTGAGGACCTCATAGAAGAAATGGTTGTAGGGGACAACCTTGGTTCGAGCGATCATGAGCTAATTCTGTTTAAACTAAATGGAAGGATAAACAAAAATAGTTCTGTGACTAGGATTTTTTTATTTCAAAAGGGCTAACTTTAAAAAATTAAGGAAATTAGTTAGGGAAGTGGATTGGACTGAAAAACTTGTAGCTCTAAAGGCAGAGGAGGCCTGGAATTACTTCAAGTCAAAGTTGCAGAAACTATCAGAAGCCTGCATCCCAAGAAAGGGGAAAAATTCATAGGCAGGAATTGTAGACCAAGCTGGATGAGCAAGCATCTCAAAGAGGTGGTTACGGATCTAGGCATGGCCCAATATCTAAACAAATACTTTGCCTCAGTCTTTAATGAGGCTAATGAGGAGCTTAGGGATAATGGTAGGATGACAAATGGGAATGAGGATATGGAGGTAGATATTACCACATCCGAGGTAGAAGTCAAACTCGAACATCTTAATGGGACTAAATCGGGGGACCCAGATAATCTTCATCCAAGAATATTAAAGGAACTGGCACATGAAATTGCAAGCCCATTAGCAAGAATTTTTAATGAATCTGTAAACTCAGGGGTTGTACTATATGACTGGAGAATTGCCAACATAGTTCCTATTTTTAAGAAAGGGGAAAAAAGTGATCTAGGTAACTACAGGCCTGTTAGTTTGACATCTGTGTTATGCAAGGTCTTGGAAAAAAAATTGAAGGAGAAAGTAGTTAAGGACATTGAGGTCAATGGTAATTGGGACAAAATCCAACATAGTTTTACAAAAGGTAGATTGTGCCAAACCAACCTGATCGCCTTCTTTGAGAAGGTAACAGATTTTTTAGACAAAGGAAATGCAGTGGATCCAATTTACCTCGATTTCAGTAAGGCATTTGATATGGTTCCACATGGGGAATTATTAGCTAAACTGGAAAAGATGGGGATCAATATGAAAATTGAAAGGTGAATAAGTAACTGGTTAAAGGGGAGACTACAGTGGGTAGTACTGAAAGATGAACTCTCAGACTGGAGGGAGGTTACTAGTGGAACAGGTAAAGAGAAGGGCTACTAGGATGATCCGAGGAATGGAAAACCTGTCCTATGAAAGGAGACTCAAAGAGCTTGGCTTGTTGAGCCTAACCAAAAGAAGGCTGAGGGGAGATATAATTGCTCTCTATAAATATATCAGAGGAATAAATACCAGGGAGGGAGAGGAATTATTTAAGCTCAGTATCAATGTGGACACAAGAACAAATGGATATAAACTGGCCATCAGGAAGTTTAGACTTGAAATTAGACAAAGGTTTCTAACCATCAGAGGAGTGAAGTTCTGAAACAGCTTCCAAAGGGAGTGATGGGGGCAAAAGACATATCTGGCTTCAGGACTAAGCTTGATAAGTTTGTGGAGGGGATGGTATGATGGGTTAGCCTAATTTTGGCAATTAATTGATCTTTGACTATTAGCGGTAAATATGCCCAATGGCCTGTGATGGGATATTAGAGGGGGTGGGATCTGAGTTACTACAGAGAATTCTTTCCTGGGTGTCTGGCTGGTGAGTCTTGCCCACATGCTCAGGGTTTAGCTGATTGCCATATTTGGGGCTGGGAAGGAATTTTCCTCCAGGACAGATTGACAAAGGCCCTGGGGATTTTTCGCTTTCCTCTGCAGCGTGGGGCACGGGTCACTTGCTGGAGGATTCTCTGCACCTTGAAGTCTTTAAACCATGATTTGAGGACTTCAGTAGCTCAGACATAGCTTAGGGGTTTGATACAGGAGTGGGAGGGTGAGATTCTGTGGCTTGCGTTGTGCAGGAGGTCAGACTAGACAATCATAATGGTCCCTTCTGACCTTAGAGTCTAGGTGGTACTGTCTGTGGGATGGTGATTTGCCATTATGGACATCACACTTGCCAAGGATTTTAATTTCTTTGGAATTAAAGTCAGATAAAACTCTTGGACATTTTCTTGGATAAAACAAATACATTCACATGTGAGCTGAGGATGTTGATTGGCTGAGGCTTTTGGATAAAACAAATACATTCACATGTGAGCTGAGGATGTTGATTGGCTGAGGCACCAATAGAGCAAGTAGTCTGTCAGTGGACTCTTTCCCCTTTATGGGAGTTTCTGGGGTGTTCTTTTGTTTTGTGTTTACATTTGTCCCCCTTCAATCCTCTTATTCCTTTTCCAGCATTTCCTCAGATTCAGAACTGCAGTTATCTTCTGGGGATTCACAAAGGAATATTGGTTGATGAAAGGATGTTTTTCTACTCCCACTATCAGGCATAGTCCATGTTGTAAATGCTTTAGCTCCTGTTATTTGTACTGCATCTTCTTGTGGTCTTTTCACAGTTCATTAAGAAGAGGAGGAGGAAAAAGAACAGACTGTCAGTTCCATCATTAATGTGTGCCAGTAGTATAACTGAGGGAGTAACATGCTCCACTAACTCTCGGATAAACCAGAAAAACCTGGCAAGCCTTTGAGAGTCAGTCACAGACAGTCTGATTGTAGCATTCTATAGAGTGCTTCCACTTTTTCATTATGTTTGGCATTTCTGACCTGTGCTAGAAAGTAGAAGCCTGGGGTACTGTGCTGTAAGGATGAGATTTTACCAAGCTACAGACCACATTGAATGAAAATAAAATTGAAATGACAAGATTGCTGATATGTAACGCCTATGTCCATGACATTTAACTTGATGTAATTTTATGTTGTTTGTATATTGAAAGATAGTAAAGGAGGTTTCATATCTCTATATCTAACATCAGAAGGCAGTACAAGTACCCTTTGTGAGGGTACTATTGTAGCTAAGTCACACAATACTGCTGCTTTGACACCAAGCAATTTTTCTGCCTTGAACAATACTGTGACTGAACTGAACTGTCCTGGTCATGAGCTCAGTGCACACTTTATCTAGATAATATGAAATTTTTAAACAATTCATTTTATATCTAGATATTACACATTGGTGCTGCTAGTTTGAGGCTATACAGAACCTAACTCAGTAGTGGGAACTTGCCTGTGTAAGGATCTCTGCATTTATCCCATATACTCATTCAATGTGCTATATACAATGTTCATCTCAGTAAGAGATGCAGCCAGAAAAAAGCCTGTCTCCTGGAAAAAATAAATACTACTTAATGGTCCAATACTGCAATTTTTTACTTCCGGGCATCATACTTACTCCCGTACAACATAAGTACTGCCAGTGAGCTGGAGAACTTGGAAATGAAAACCCTTCAAAATTCCACCATAATATCATGGTCCTAATTCTGCTTTTAAATACTCCAGATTCACACTGGGGTAGCAGATCTTAATTTAATCCCATGATTTTTAAAGTGCTTTCAAAATATATTTTTAGAGAGAGAGATCTAAATTAATTGGTTCACCTGATTGCTAATGGGTATATTGTTCCAAGGGGATAGCTGACTTTTCAGTGGACATACACTACAGTAGGCATATACTACAACCTTCTAAAAGAGAATCACCTAATGTTTCAAATGGGCAAATTGACAATAGCCAGTTCTATAACATTAACCATGAAGGTACCTACCTCTTCAGAGGGCAGTGCTTCTGTGGACCAGATCATTTAAAATAGCGACTAGTGCTGCCAGAGTTCATAAGTATGTTGGTAAACCAAAATCACTTTCTATAAAGCCAGATCAAGTTAAAATATAAATAAATAATAGGAAACATACCAATCTCCTAGAACTGGAATTTGAAAGGTCATTGAGTCCAGCCCCCTGCCTTCACTAGCAGGACCAAGTACTGATTTTTGCCCCAGAACCCTAAGTGGCCCCCCTCAAGGATTGAACTTATCACCCTGGATTTAGCAGGCCAATGCTCAAACCACTGAGCTATCTCTCCCCTCTAGATAACTTGAGTTTTCCATATTTAATAGAAGCATGCCATTTGACTCAATTCAAAAGTAACCTTTTCACCAGAAGGTTTTTTGGCTGGTTGGATTTTTAAGTTTACAGCCAATTATGGGGATCTTTCCTCCAAAAAAAGAATCTTGTTATAGCAGAATTTATATTTAATTCCATAGAATTTGGCAGATATTCTTGCCTGCCTCCTCCTTAGTCTTAGCTTGATAGGGATGTGCCCTCCAATACTAACGCATGTTTAAGAATACCACCTTCATATCTTAAGATAGTAGGTGATCAAGCTTTTGCTGTGGTGGATGATAGGGGTGGTCTTATTTTGGGGGAGGGGGTTCATATACTCTTAAGTACCATGACTGGTTATTACGGTTTTATTATATTTCCAGTGCAACATCACAGAGGGAGGCTGAAGTAATTCAGCATTCATATCCCACATACTGCATTACCTGTTTTTTATGTTTGGAGCTTTCAAACACAACTTTCAAATGCACAAAAGGAAAACTAAAGAGGAAGCACAGATGTGGGGCTGTATGTAAGAAGAGCATGCATAGGAAACGAAGGGAAAACCTGTAAATTAAAGAGATCAAAGCCTGAGCAGTTAAAAAGGGATGATGAATTAGCAAAAAGGATGAGGAACTAAAATAAAAGTGCTACTGAAGCCCTGTTTTTCCTCCAAATGTCTGATATTCAGAGGTGTTGATTATTTACTCCAGGGATGGCCAACCTGTGGTTCCGGAGCCTCTTCAGAAGTTAATATGCGGCTCCTTATATAGGCACCGACTCTGGGGCTGGAGCTACAGGCGCCAACTTTCCAATGTGCCGTGGGGATGCTCACTGATCAACCCCTGACTCTGCCCCCACTCCATCCCTTCCCCTGAGCCTGCCATGCCATCACTCCTCCCCGTCCCCCTCCGAGCCTCCTGAATGCCATGAAACAGCTGATAGGGAGGTGCAGGGAGGGAGAGGGAGGTGTTGATTGGCGGGGCTGCTGGTGGGTGGGAGGCACTGGGAGCAGTGGGGAGCTAACATATTACTGTGACTCTTTGGCAATGTACATTGGTAAATTCTGGCTCCTTCTCAGGCTCAGGTTGGCCACCCCTGATTTATTCCTTCAGTTAAAATCGATTAGCACTGCAGCATCTCCAAAAATCATGCCCCACATGGCTAGAAAAGGCTGTTCTCTCAATAGCACAAACCATTCCTTTCCCCTCATTTGCAGATATAAGTTATAGCATGTTCCCCATAACTACCATCTGGGGGAGAGCAAGAGATCAAGGCTGGGATTCCAACACCTCGCTCAGTGATGGCTCCCGCTGATAATAGTGGGTTCCTGGGCTTGTCCATTTTGAGAGTACTGTATGGTAAATTGCATGTGAACTGTGCAATACATGGCACAGAAATATAGACAAATACACACACACAACAAACTATGTTTAGTAGGGGGTGTACACTGCATATGTGTAAAATGGATATAACAAAAGGTGACATGTCCCTGAGGGTAACAATGTATGTACATCTTTGCTGAAGCTCATGGGTGAAGGCAGACAAATAGTCTTCCACTTCCAATGCCTCTGTCTGCAGGTCATTCCTCTCATCTCATTCTGCTAACACACATCTAGCATATAAAGGGAAATTTAAATTCAGCATTAAGACTTAAAGATTTGCACAGCAGGGATTTGATTTAGAACACCTAATTTTCTTCAGAGGTAGAGTAACCTCCTCCCAATAGCAGTTAATGGAATATTAAAAGCTTGCTCCTCATTGCCCATCTGTTTTCATTGCACTTTCCTAAACCTGAATGCTCAAAAACCTAATCTTTAAAAGAACTGCTTCTTTTAACTGTACTCTACTAAATGGATAAAAGTTCTGTTTCGGTAGCATGTAGGGACCTGCAGAAAAGATTAATTTAAGCAGAGTTCAGTGAATTATCAGTAATAAACACCTGTTGCCATTTTTCTCCATCAGTCAATCATGATTTTCCGAAATTTATTTATTTGTACTCCCTGAAAAATTATTTATCTGACCAAATTGCAGCAAAATGGTCACTATGCTTATTATATGTATGTGTGACTGGTCACCTATGTCACAAGATAGTTCTGTTCCCTTTGGATGGTCTAAGCTGTCTAATCAGGAGGGCTCTCTAGCCAAATCACTGGGGCTGGGTCTTTCCCTGGGAGCAGGAGTGGCACACTACAGGGAGAGAGAGAGTAGGCACAGGGAACTTCAGGGCATTTAAATATTTCCTTGTTTTGTACAATAGGATAGGAGATATTCCATTGGCTTCAGTGGGATTTGTATCAAGGTCTACATTTGGCTGCATATATGGATACCTGATTTTAAAATACTGTTTCCTAGTGCAGGGAAAGACGGATCTAAGCATAATTTATTGGCTGTTTGTATGGAGAGATGGCAGGAGGCAATTTAAAAGCACTCACACTTTCTTCCTGGTTGATGCTGTGTCCCCATTTCTCCCTGAATCACTGGAAGAGCTGATGTCCCTCCTCCATGTCAGCAAACCTTTTATGTCCATCTGGCCACAAGGCAATAATATATGTAGTCCTGTGCCTTATGCAGAGGTAATTTCATAGTGCATTTTTCCCCAGGCACTGAACCCTTAGCACCTGGCTATCTTATCTTACTCTATGGCCAAGACATGTTAAAAGTGTGTTAAAACAACAGATCCTTCGTCTACTAGAACATTGCCCCCTCCTGCCTCAAACTAGTCTCTTCTCACTGTTGTTCATGAAGACAATTATCACACAGTTTGGTGTTGTAATTGCTTGCTTTTTAACTCTCCCACAAATCTTTCATGGACCCCAATGGAGTCAGCACAGGAGTATGATGGTTAGTAAAAGAATTCCTGCTCTTTACCACTATAGTATTTCCTGAATATGGTAACTACAGTTTAGAACCAAAACTTGGCACTCAAATTGTGGTTCTTATTATAAACAGCAAAGTAACTGGAAAATTCCACTTAGAACTTTATATAACCCCTTTCTGTTCCTGAAAGCACAAGTGTGTGAGTGTGCCTTGAGGGGAACATAAATGAAGACTAAGGCACTTCGGATGGATGGCAAACATGCAATGTCATAGACCTCTTACATGAGTTACCGTTGATAATGTCTGTCTCTGGGCAAGTCATTATAAATATTAATACTCCTGGAGAACAGCAAAAGGAAACAGCAAGTTGGCTTATCCAGGACTTTCTGAAAGGATCCTGTAGCCAGGTGCCCCAAAGCAATGGTGACTTTGATTATCACAGTAAAAGCATAGCTGCCATGTGGGGATGGTCCAAATCGTCTGCATTGTTGTAGAGTCAAACTGGAATTATTCCCCATCTATATTCATAATGATCACCTGCTGCTGTAAATCCCATTTTCAGGCCGTGAGAGGCTCTCAGCATTTCATAGAATCAAACCCTAGATGCCAAAAAACAACTTAGTTTAAGGGTTGTAATTAAATGAACTACAATAACACTACTTTCATTTAAATAAAATGCAATTTTTGACAAATATATTCATGCCTGAAGGTAAAATTATTGTAAAGGCTATTTACCTTCTATGTTTGTTGTTTTTATTCGAGAAAGCAACCTAACTAAAAATTGCATCCCTTTTTATTAATAGATATCCTTGTGGACATAGTTTATGAGAGAAAAGCAATAGATCTAAACCCATTTAGATAAGATTTAAAGTGCTGAAGGCATTTTTAAAAGGGCAGGCATAAAAAGAGATCCAACTGTAGCAAATATCTATTATGAGCACTTAGTATAAACTAAGGAAGAAACATTACATAAATTAAGTTAGTGGCCTCTTTAATAATGATGTACAGGCAGAAGGAACAATGATACTTTGTATCATATAAGACTCAAGTCTAGATTGGTAGCTCCTTCAGGTAAGGACCTTGTCTTCTTTGCTTGTTAAAATGCATAGCACACTTTGGGCTTTGTCAGAATAAATTAAGGGCCCAATTCACCTTTGCTCTGCATCATGTGTAGTCATTTACTCCAGTGAAAAGCAGGCAAAAACACTATCAGAAACGATAACATTTTGCACCCACCTTCCACTTATGTAACAATTTACACAAGATGCAGCCTAAATAAATACCTCCAGCCCCAAAAAAATTACATTCTGAGTAAATACACATGTGACACAAAGCAATGAGGGTTTCTGTAGTGCCTGTCAGATAAATAGATAGAAATCAGTAACATGCTAATAATCACACACAGCTCATATAACAGTTAGTCGCATGGAAACCTGACTGGAATCAACTTATTCTGATCTCTTAATAGCAGCCCTTTGTCTTCTGGATTGTAAATTATTTCCAGCTATTTCATTTCTATGAGGCTGAAACAGGTTTTGAATTTTTAATGACTAAAGTTACATCTGACCAGACACCTAAAGTAAATCAATACAGTGAGAAAAATAAAGGCCTGAGCAAGTGAACACCTCGTAAGTAAAAGGACTCTGCTCATCTGACATTCCCACAAAGCAACCTGGCAGAATCTTACCCTTCTAACTGAAAGTCATTCCTAGAGAACTGATACAGCTAAGTTGCAGCCCGCTACTACAGGGCATGGGGAATTAGTGAATATAGGTAGCTAGATGCTCCCTTCGTGCCCTGCAGTAGCTGGCTGCAGCCTAGCAAATTGGAGTTTTATGAATAACCTGGCATGTTCATATTCCACCCCTCCATGGAACCCTGCAAAGAACTGCCATAGAGTTCCTTTTCCATCACAAAAGAGAGTGGGGGCTGCAATGCTTTTGCTTCTCCATCCAGGCAAGCAACCCTTAGGGTATGTCTACACTGCAATAAAAAAAAACATGGTACAGAATCTCAGAGACCGGACCAATTGTCTTGGACTTGGCCTTGGGCTTGGAGGGCCAAAAATTGCAGTGTAGATATTTGGGGTTTCAGAGCCTGGGTTCTAGCCTAAGCCCGAATGCCTATATGGCAATTTTTAGCCCCATGAGCCCAAGTCAGCTGCGGCCATGCCATGGTACTTCATTGCAGAGTAGATGTACCCTTAGAGTCTGATCTTCATTTACACTAAGGCCCTGTAAAGGGGGCATAAATTTGATCTACATGTACTTCAATGCCCCTTTACAAGCCAGAGTGGTATAAAGAGACCTCACTGTAAATAAGAATTAGGCCCTCAGATTTTAAGATGTTTTCAAAATCCACTTGAGAAGCTTTGGGATAGAGCCCTTATTACATTAAATTGTTGGAAAGTGCTATATTTCTTTTATCAAGCTATTTGAAAACCAGAGCTAAAACTGCTGAGTTCCCACCTTCCTGAGACGTAGACTAATTTCAGCTGCTTGCTTATAAGGACCATAAAGAGCTGATAACGTGTTTAAAAGTTGAACAAATATATTCCATTTAGGAACAATTCTTCATAGATTCCATTTTTTCTTTCACTGGTCTGAACATCTATATGAAAACATGTTCTTCAAAAAAAGAGCATAAATTGGCCAAGACTATTGTAATATCATATTCATAGCAATTTCTTGGCGGTGTATGCAGTGGTGAGCTGGAGCTGGTTCCCACCAGTTCACAAGAAGCGTTTGTTAAATGTAGAAGCCGGTGTAGAACCAGCTGTTAAAGGGATGGGTAGGTGGGCAAACAACTCCAGTCCGCAGGCCACATCTGGCTCGTGGGACTGTCCTGTCTCCGGCCCTCCTGAGCTCCCAGCTGGGGAGGCTCCCCTGCCCCCTCCCTCTCTTCCCCCCCCCTCCCCTCGCCTCGCCTCGCCTCGCAGAGCTGCAGTGTGCTGAGCCACTGGCACCAGCACTCTGGGCAGCTCTGCAGCTCCTGCCGCTTTGAGCAGCATGGTACAGGGGTAGGGCTGTGAGCTCCAGCGGGCCGCGTGGCATCCTTACATGCTGCCCTGAGCAGCATGTTAAGGGGGCCGGGCCAGGGCTGGAGGAAGGGTCAGATAAGGGGCAGGGAGTGGTTGGAGGGGGAAGAGGTTCTGGGGGAGTGGTCAGGGGATGGGGAACGGGGGCGTTGGGTAGGCATGGGAGTTCCAGGGATCTGTCGGGGTGGTGGTGGATGGGGTTGGGGCAGTCAGGAGACAGGGAATGGGGTGAGTTGGGTAGGGAGTGGGGTCCTGGGGGGCAGTTAGGGTGGGGGGTCTCAGGAGGGGGTGGTCAGGGGACAAGGAGCAGGGGGGGTTAATGGGTTGCGGGTTCTGAAGGGGGCAGTTGGGGGCAGGACGTGGGTGGGGGTTGGATGCGGGGGGGACAGGCTGTTTTGGGAGGCACAGCCTTCCCTACATGGCCCTGGATATAATTTTGCAACCCCGATGTGCAGGGCCAGCTTTAGGAAGTGCAGGGCCCGGTTTTGACGGGGCCCCGGCAGGGATGACTTTAAAAAAAAAAACACGTAAAAAAAAAAAAAAAAACACGTGGGGCTTGTACTCACCAGGTGGCTCTCCAAGTCTTCAGCGGCACTTCGGCAGCAGGTCCTTCACTCGCTCCGGGTCTTCAGCATCGTTGAAGGACCCACCGCTGAAGTGCCACCGAAGACCCGGAGCGAGTGAAGGACCCGCCGCCAAAGTGCTGCCAAAGACCTGATAGGAAACCGGTTGTTAAGATTTTGGCAGCTCATCACTGGGTGTATGATATGGTATGACAGTTTTGAAAAAAAAATTCAGAGCTCATGAGACATTAGAAATGAAAGTCAATGAAAACAACTCTATACCCAACCATCTATCACAGTTTTGGGAGCTTTCACATGACACTATTAGAAGCAGTAAGATATTGTAAGATCTGCTTATCTGAATCACCTAACCCTGCACTTAGGCACCTAAGTCCCCTTTTTAGGTTCCACTGTGATCCAAAAAAAACCCTGCCTGGCTGCTGCCTAACCCTGTTCGCTCCTAAACTTGCTCAGCTATCACTCTTTGCTGTGCTTAATTTGTGCCAGGGCAGAGCCCGGCACCTCTAGGCTTGCTGCATCAGTTTTTAATGTAAAAAAATTGCTTGAGCCCCAGCACCTCTTATTACAAATTAAGCACTGTCCCTACCCATGTTTCTACCTCTGGGCATGTGCATAGCTGCCTCATCTAGGTACCCAACTCCTGCCTAAGCCCCAGAGTGATTCAGTGAATCAAGGGAAGACAGGCTTTCCTCCACCTATCTTGTCTGCAGTGTCTGAGCCAGTAGGATGCTCACCTACCTATACACAAAATGACAGAAGAGGTGGTAGTGCTCCCTTATAACCTTATCCTAGCGGTTGAAGTACTCACATGGGATGTGGAATGAAGAGAGTCCCACTGTTTCTCTGGGCCAATTAATATTAATTAGTCAATTAAATATATAAAGTGGTACAGCTTAACTGGAGAGATACCCATATTAGAATATCCCATAGCCCAGTGGTTAGGGCACTTACCTGAGAGGTATCAGATCCCTGTTCAGAACCCTTTTCCTCATCAGGTTCAGGCATAAGAGGAACTTGAAGGGGGGGGGGTCTCCCACATTCCCGCTGAGTCCCCTAACCACTGGACAAAAGTCTATAAGGAAGTTGCTTCTGCTCCTTCCCTCCTGGCAGCTATTATATGTGAAGAAAGGCAGGCACCTAACATTCTCAGAAGAAACTACTTAGGCATCTAAGTTGCCTGACTCCAGAAGAGGGGTTCTCAGTTATAGATCACAAGCAAAGACAGGTGCCTCCCTGCAGCCAGACTTAGATACCTGTGTTGGTGAAAGGGGCAGGGCTTAGGACACCGCCCTCTCATTGGCATCTTCCATTGAGTAGCTTTCCCAGCCTACCTTGCTGACTTTTGTGGATCCCATTCTTAGATGACTATCTTCCCCATACATTGTATAGGGAGCCTAGACACCTGATTCAGGCTTTTCCTAGAAAAATCACTGGGACAAAACCACACGAGTCCCTTTGTGGAGTTAGGCCTTAGCTCTTGAAGAAGTGTTTGTCAGCTGTAATTCATTTTTCTTTAGATGGCAAACATATCTCCAATAAAGGCTGTGCTGCCTTAGTTTCTCTTGAAATCATTCTAAGCCAGCACAGCTGACACATGAGCAAAGAAAAGTCACATGGTGTAAAACGTTATAATTTTCTCATCAGGCCCATTGCCTTTGGATGCAAGAAGTTCTTAGGTGTTTTTAAATGCTCAATTTACAATGGGCCATAAATTAAAGGGCATGTGGAATTAAATAACACAGAACAGGGTTGTTGGATAGACTGACTGTAATATTCAAAATTCTGATCTTGAGCCTTTCACCTTCACACCCCAAAAAAAGTGTGGTTGTTCAAAAAAAATCTGTCATAAGTAGTTTACTTTGCTGCCAAGTCAAAACAGTTTTACAGGAGCTGTTAACATAATGACAGCTCTTACCATTCAAACTGACAACAAAATAAAAGCTTTTAGCACCTTTATGGACCACAGGATCCTAAATCCTGTAGTGTTTAAAAACCCAATCTAAATTAGGAAAAAATTAGGGGGAAAATAGTGCCCCACGTGGTTATTTTAACATAAAGAGAGAGAAGTTAATAAGTGATAAAATAATTATTTATGACTGATGAGAATCCTCATTGGTAGAGCTACGGAAATAATACATAATTTTTCAAATTTGCCCTTTTTTCCAGTTTGTAAATTGTCTGTCAACAGACAAATTATAAATTTTACAATCACACATAATTTTATATTTATTCTTGGGAGATGTTCAGACTGGTCAGCTGAATGTTCACTTTTTGTATTAGTCTTTGTAAAGTTTGAGCATTTAAATATTTTCAGAATCAACATGGAAAGGCTGCCAGCACAGTTGAATCAACAGTAGTTTTCCAATTCAAAATAATAGTCATGGAAATGTTTTCCACTATTCACTCAGCACTATTCATTAGTCACTGAGATTTTATTTTCATGCTGTTGAGCATCAAGCAAACTTGCTGTTTACATGAAATCATTCTATAGTGTTTTTCCATCCATAAATTTCAAGTCAGTTTGTGGAGTTAAATATTAGCATCTGCATTTTACCCATGGGGTAACTGGGATGTATGAAATGCTCACCAGAATACGCAAGAGCATAATTTGGTGTGCAGTCTCCCATCTTCCACTACAGAACTCAATCTGCTAGATTACAGCTGCCTCATATGTATGTTTTCATAAACTACTTTCTGTGGCTAATGAATGACAAGATTTTTCTCTTTAAAAAGCATATAAAGGAACTGTGATTCTGATGGAACCAAAATTATCAAATGCTCTTTGGGATGCTAAAGAGTACATGAACTTTCACACAGGGCTGCCCATTTCCCATGACAGAAGGGAATATACAGTCTTAAAACTCAGAAAACATACTGAAATCAGTTATTGAAGAGTATTATCCTTAGGATCCAATTGTTAATCTGAGTCTGTGAAGTTCAGTTGAAAGGGCAGTGGTCCCTTAGAGAAGCATCTAATCTGCACACTACAGATCTCACAAAATGGATGTTTTTATTCACTTCTCTCAAACTTTACATCAAGTGCTCAAAGTCAAGCAAGTTCCAATGACTTTATACATACAGCAAACTTTTGTATCAAAGTATTTATTTTTGCAGAAAGTGAGTGAATTTATTCAAACTGCTAGCATAGCATGAAGGAGTGTGGGGAAATAAATATACATAAATATACATAGGGTTGTAGGAGGTAGACCTGCCCATACCAGAGTTAAGGTTAAGGGTATAGGAATTAGGCTTCAAACAAGGAGGTCTGCCATGACCAGAGCTAGGCTTCAAGCAAGGAGGTAGTTATGCTGGGGCCAGGGTTGTGGCTTTCAAAAGTAATAAAAATAGATCAAAGTCTTTTCAACTGTGCTCTCTACTCAATTTCTGACCTTTTTAACATGCACTAAGGCATGAATGCACTTCACAGCCATGGTGGTTACTATGCTATGCTAGAGGTCACAGTATAGCTCCACAGTGCAAAGAAAAGAGGATTGGTGAGGATTCTGAAGAAGGTGTGTGTGAAATTCTCTAGCGATCCACCCCATGGCATATATGCATATGGGTTCAAGCATATGCTGAGGTAACCACCACACAGCCTCTCCACAGCTGAGGGAGGCTATATTTCTTCTCCCACCTTCACTGCACATCTGCCCAGTACCCAGCCTAGATAATACTCGAGTTGGGTGCTGGCAGGAAGATTTAGCCCTGAGAGCATAATGTCACATTCTGAAGGAAAATCTCAAGAAAGAGTAGTAGTATTGAAATCTGGTTCATTTGCGGTTTGGAAACCACATCATCCTACCTCCTTGTAGGATGGATTAGCAGCAACATAGATTGAGCAAGTGGTACTGTCTTACAGCTACACAGAAGCCTGCAGGAATTTCTAACATCAACTATGCACATTCCAGAGCACTTATTTTATTTCTTAACCCTCCTCTCCATCCTAGTAGCTGACCAGCCATGCTACCACAAGTCTACTGGCCAAGGGTGCAGACGCATATCCCTTGCAAGGGGGAACAGAAGTCATACTTGAATAAAATGTTTTACTGTACATTAATGTCGGTTTCATTTCTTGGCTTGCAATACAGTGTTTTCTAGGTGAGCATAAAATAGCTGTCCCTGACTCTACGCTCCCAATCAGCTTGTTATGGTTCACAGAAAATGCACAGAGTCCAAAAATAAATGGGGTCTTGCCACAGGGTGCGTGCTACTCACCACTCAGTGGCAGCTCCTTGGGACTCATCTGGGGAATTAGCTTGACTCTGTCCACACTCCATCTGGCAGTCACTCAGCCTGTTGTCTTAGTCACTTGCTCTGCAGCCCCTCTCTCACTGGTCAGGAGCTACAGCACCTCTCTTTCATGGCTTAGTCCTCCAGTAGGGTGATCAGATGTCCCATTTTTAAAGTCCCATTTTGGGGGACTTTTTCTTATATAGGCACCTATTACCCTCCACCCCCATCTCGTTTTTTCACAGTTGCTGTCTGGTCACCCTATCCTCCAACCAAGTCACAACTGTCCTCCCCTGTCAGGGTCTCACCACAGTCTCTCTCCACACAGTCTTAGGCAGTCTCCATAGCTACAGCATTGACCATGTGGCTTATAGAGGAACCCAGGTCCACCCTCTAACCTGGGTTCCAATCCAGGTGCCCTCAAACCAGTAGTTCAAATCTATTCTCTTAGCCTTTACTGGTCCTTCCTACATTATTACAGGCTCCTACTCTCTCCCCACTTTGTAACAGAGGGTATAACTGCAAACTTTATCCCCAGTTAAGCCTCCTCACATCTTAGCTCCCCTTCAGGTGCAGCCTATTGCTAATTGGCCTCTCTCTTGTCCATATTAACCCACCAGGGTTAAGAGTAGGGAGAACCTTATCACAGGCCTAAAGACATGCTGTTGCTGTCGAGTCCCAGGAAAAAAATACTATAGGAAAATTATTTTTTATACAATTACAGTAATTCTATATTACTGTAAATACAGTTACTACAGTTTTTATCTTAAGTTTATTTATTAAAATATGTTTATGGTAATATTTAGCTCTTTTGATTACAAAGTATATTAACATTACAATAATGAGATTACAATATAGAGCTAGACCCTAAGCCAACATTGGTATGTCTCACAGATTTTAAAGACTATACTATATTGTAGTCAACCAATAGTTCTTAAAACATTACATGCCAGACAATGTCTTTGTGGCTTGCTTGTGCTCATGCTTAACTAGGCATGGTGGAATAAGTTCAGGTATTATAAGAATCAGAGCTGAACACTTATGAGATTTGAAAAAGTAAAAATAATTCCTCCCACCCCAGTCACTTTCATTTTCCTGTAATTTAGCTCTATAATTAAATGGAAGTGCAGCAAAACTACACACAAAGACTATTCTTGTCGAATTTCACTTCTATTCTCTGGTTAAACATACTACTAAATGTCTTGCCAGAAAGCTGACTTTGAAAATGTCTCACACAGTTTTGCAGATCCAAGTGCTGTGAATAAGCTTCAGATCATCATCCAAATATTTGAAGATTATTGGAGATGGGCCTTAGCTGCAAAATTTGGATTTCAATCTGAACATGTTTTGACTTAGTCCAGTTTAAAGGGGCTTAGTCACAGCATTCATAGTTGACCTATCCCAAAGACTGAGAGTGGTTAGTGGTAGGATACTGGTCAAGGGATACAGGAAACCTTTTGAAATCTGCTCATCTGTGCTCTCTAACTATGTCTCTGCTTTAAAGGCACCACACTTTTGAAATGGTCTGCTAGTAGTTTTCTCTTTGATAGTTTTCTTTTGGGTAGATATTAAAGTAGAATATATTTCAATTGCAAAAGAGTAAGGACACAGCAATCTCCTTTGTTTGACTTAAAATAATGTAGTTAGTTAATGTGATTTATGTGTGGTCAGCATATTCCAAAAATGCAAAGCAGAAATATATAAAGCCAATGAAGATTCTCTAGGAAACAACTCCATCTTTCAAGATGTTCTTCATTTCTTGGAAACTCCTGAAATTTGTTTGGTTTTTTCTTTCTTCATTTCCTACTCGAACAAGACAGCAACACTTTGGTCACAGGGAAAGAACAGTTTTCCATTACCAACCTAAGCATTTTGTTCTCCCTTGAATTTGGAGTTTTCATTCTCTTCCCTTATGGGAAGTTGGATAAGTAGTGTTTCAACAATGAGCTGAAGAGAAATGTTTGTGCATAGTACTGTAGCAGTAGCTCATCCCATGGGCAAGATACTAATTCAAAACTCATTTTCCCCTGTTCTTTAAAGTGCAGCCTCTGACAAGGCATCTCTTCCAATGTAGGCAAAGGTCTCTGATCACAAGAGACAGATTCCTACAAATGAAATGATGATATCTGAGCCCAGTGGAATCACAACTTAAATATTTTCCCTTGCAACTTTTCATCATGTAATTCTGTCAACATGTATGCTTGATTCTAATTCCTTCCTTGAATTCTTTGAGAGCACGGTCTACTTTGAGTATTCATATAGTGAGATTGGGATCTTTGTTTTCTTGTTGGATTTGGATTTGTTTCAGAACAATAAGTACTGCAGCTGACTGATTGATTATAGAAGAGTTCCTAGCTTATTCCCTCAAAAGTCGATAGAAAATGCTTAAATGTCAAGAAGCCATTTTGAAGAAATATGTACTAAAGCACATCAAACTGCAACAGCACCTGGATTAAAAGATTCACATAATCCAAGAAGCTTTATTTTGGATTTCTGTCAATTTTTGCTCTCAGATAGCTTGATTCCCCTCACACTTAATTCTTGTATAGCAGAAACTATTCCAATGAATTCAGTGGAGTTGCACTGGTTTCACAATATTGTAAGAGAAGAAACAGTCCCAATTGTCAGTGACCAAAATCTAAGCGGCTAACAACCACATGCACCACTCCTGTCCCAGAGCATTTCTTATCAGTACACCAGAAGCAGGAAAAAATGCACTCTGAATTTTATAGACCAGCTACTTGCTTTTTACGGTTCTTTAAAAATTAATTTTTTTTACAGGTAAGTGCTTTCTTAGTAGCAAATGCTATAGTTTAATTTGCTAGTTAAACAGTTTAATTACAACTTTGTTCTCAGTTGCTCACAGATTGTCCATCAGTGCTACTTCTACACTAGCCACTCTCTAAGAAGAAAAATCAGTATGGCTCTCTTGAGGACCCCAGCTGTCTATGCCACTTTACAGATCACAAAGTGGTATAACTACAGTAACGGGAGCATAAGAAAGTCATCCATCTAGTAGGGCAAAGCTCCAGCCACATCTCCTACACCACGAGGCTGAGTGGCCTAGAGCTGGCTATGCCAGCTGTTCAGCATCTGCATGTTTCCTGATCCCTAGGGAATCCTCATTTGGTCAGTTAAACCAGCTCTATGACCTCGCCTCTTTTTTTCCCCCCTTTAAACGTGAATGACTACAGCTGAAGAAATATGGTAAGCCTGTCTCAGATTCTTTGCTTGTGTGATCACAGCAAGTTATCTTGTTCTTCGACAGCTAAAGATGTTTTACTAGATGTGACTTTCTAACTGAAAGAGCATCCAACCAAACAAGGCCAGGAAGTGCATTAGTATGGAACTTTTTTTTGCTGATTTAGTGCTCTATTTATCTGAAGATAGATCCTTCCATGCCTGGAAGCTGGCAGAGGCTAGGGACAGACTCATGTTTCTGCCACTGAAGAAAGTGTTTGAATTTCTAAATATGAATCCAGGTGGGAAATAAATTAACTGCCTGGATGCTCCCCTCTGACAGATTTGGCACATCTCCAGTAGAAAATCTGCTTTGTTAGGCATGAAATACAACATTCCAGGATCTAACTTCATCACATCTGGATGTATTTCATGCTGATCTCTGTACATTAGATTGTTCTTGATTAGGAACAGGGACATTTAGACAATATGTACTTTTATTTTTTTAAACACAAAGCAATCTTGACCGTGTTAATGTGGAGGTGATTTTTCTCCATCAATGGGATTATAAACTATATTATTAGGAAACTTACCCAAACACAGAATGCAAGATGAATACCTCTTTTTTCTTCATGGATAATTCATATTTTGTTTTCCATAATGCCTGCATGCTACTGTTATTTATTTTAATACAAATAATTATTCATTTATTTGAATGCAAATATAATCCATCAGACATGTAACTTGAGCTGTGGTAGTAACTGACTCTGTAGTAATTGAGGATGCAGAGTACAGATGAATAGAAAAACAACTTGGGATGCATTTTGATTTCAGGGTCTTAAAGGTACTGATAGCAATAAGAGGTATAGCAGACACTTATGAATGGAACTGGTGCCAGCACCAGTCATACTGTTAGATAACCTTTACTGGGCTGCCAGACCTCCTACTGTACTGCACCATGTATTTATGCCATTATATGAATGACTAATAATAAGCCAGACATACTTTACTGAGGCATCCTTAGCTGACTTCAGAAATTCCTTCATATGGAATTATCCAGCCTGAGGAATTTATGTGGCTCATTGGTTTTATCAGAGGAGCAGGAGTTGTAACATTTTAATACAAGATGATATTTCTTTTCATTGTAAAGGTAAATAAATCCAGAGCTTCCATCCTCTGTATTGGGTTGAAAAGAGGAGTCAGAGGAAGATAATCCTCCCAACTTTACCTGGTTCATTAGAAGACATTTTTGAAGTAAAAGTTGACCTATAGAAAGGGCTATTTGTTTGTGTACAAAACTGTTGAAACAAGAGATTCAGTTAATAAGGTAGTATGGTTTGATTATGTTAGAGTCTATAATTGATCAATAAAGAATAAAATTAGATTTAAAAAAAAAGTGGCCTTTTGACATCAGATTCTAATAGGTCCTCTGATCTAGCAAGGAAGACCGCCAATCAGTAACAAGCTTTGCCTGTTAATGGAGAAATTTACAAATGTTAGTACCACAAAAGCTTTAAAGCATTAATCCAGTAAAGCACTTAAATTTAAGGATGTGAATTTTTCCTTTTTAGTGACTAAAAACAAAGTACATGCTAAGAACTTTATTAGATCAGGGTCTAATTTTTCTGGCTAAATTGTTGGTTATATTAGATTATAAATTTACTGATTATGGTGAACCAAGATCTATATTAACATCTATTTTTAGCATTCATACCACAATCTAAGCTAGATAATGGTTTAGATTTTACAAATAAATATTGTAACCCCAGTTTGGAATAGTCTGTATTTTTTAAAAAAAACAAACAAACACATTTCAGGCTTCTCTTACATAGCAGTATTTTTTATGAGACTCAATCCTCATTGTTCTGAGGTACTCATAACAATCACTGCAATTCAACCTTAGTCAATTGACTGGCTCCTTCTTTTATCTTAATGATTTTTTTGTAAATCTTGACCATGATCCTCTCATCTGACTGAATTCTGTTTGCTTCAGGACCAAAATGGAGGAGCAAAGGTGGCTGTTTACCACCTTTGCACTTCTCTGATCTCTGTGACTGTAGTGCGCTAGCTGCAACAAACAAAGGACAACCAGGGACAGCCAGCATACCGCTTTCATCCTGGCTCCCCTCTGATATTTCCCTGTGCTGGGTGTCATGTGAGGGAGGCATAGCGTTGTCTATTCCAGCTCTATCCCAGTTCAGACTCTCTCTACCAGTGGAATCCTCAGCTTTATAGCCAATTTGTGCCATTCGGGTGCTGCAAAAAGGCCATACTATCAGCTGAGATTTAGACCATGAAGTACAACTGATCTTATTAAGTAAGAGTAGAATGCAATGTATGATTTAAAAATAATTGTTTTAATATACTTTATATTACTGTAACCCAATGCAATGATAATTAGCTGCTGATTCCACTATTACATGAAAGCAAACAAAATACAGCTCTGTGTCAGTAACATTGAATAAGTCAATTGTGTAATTCATTTCCAGAACATACTTGTGCACAACCAGACAAAATTATTTTTTTGCACAGGCATTAGAAAGCTTTTGTTCACCTCCCCAACCCCAATTTAGAGGAATCCTATTTGCAAACCTAGCTAGCTAATGCTAGTACACCATCTTGTGGTTAAGAGGTTTAACTGGGACTAAATCTTTTAGCAGGAGAGGTTTTTGATAGGGTTGCTTCCTTGCCATAGGATGGCTCTGAAAAAAGTTTTAAATATTAAAATACACATCCAATGCCTAACATCTGCACTGTTTATGAAGAACAGAAAGTTTTGGTATAGGAAGTAGTGGATTAAGTGGCAGTATGTTTATATCAGCTAACTGGTAAATATGCTCAGTAGGCCACATTTACAATGGTATCTTTGCAAAAGCAACCAAAATCATCTAGCAACGCATATGGTTAGTTACTATAATTACTTGCCTGTTGTGTTGTAAAGATAACCCCACCCAGCACTGTTGTGAGAGAATTTACCATACTTGTACTGACCCCTGGCTTTGTTCTTGTGCGCAGGTGGTAAGCATCAATGCAAAGCTTGGTGAACACCTGTTGTTCATTAGTATCCAAAATGCTGGGTAGCTTTCTTCAGATATTAGAAATTAAATCCATATGAATGTAATGATCTGTGATATTTATCATGTCTTATTCATGTGAATTGTAATCTTAGTTCAGATCACTGAAAAATAAACGAATAGGGTAAATTATGCCCAGCTCAGTGTGCACAAGGTGCAGGAAGGTGCAAGGAGTTTTGATATCCCCTCCACTTTATATGGACCTCTGGAAAATAATCCTATTCTTTGCACTCCTAAAGCACAGGTCCCACGAGGTGGACTAGTGTGAACTCCTCAATACAGAGTGATAAGACTAGGACAGGGCCAGTCCCTCCACATTGTGTTGTCCAGCACTACTGGTCAGCACAGGGGATAGCATATGCTACACCCTCTGAAAGGACCATAGCCTGCTCAATCCTGCACCCTTCCAGAATGCCAGGAGAAAATGGTCCTGATTCTCTACTGCTCAGTCATTCTCACCAGTGGAAAGTGAGAAGTGGGTGTAAATACTACCACAGTGATTTAGTAGCATTTTACACCCACTTTGCAAGGGTGAAAAATGACTACATAAGGTGCAGACAATGGAGAATAAAGCCTGTTGAACACAATCTCACCGGGTGCAGCCATTGTTGTACAATTCCTTCTCCCATCCAATAGAATACAGGCTCCATAAAAGACACAAACTTCTTCAGAAGTGATTCAGAATTTCAGTGCCACCTATCTTCCCACACTCACACTCTGCATACCTGTACACCCACATGGAATGGCAACAGCAGCTTAGTGGTATCACTTCTGAAAAAAACTACTTATGGAATGTTACAAATGGCATATAAAACATAATACAGTGGTTCACTTGTTGTCCATAAAATTAGCAATGGGCAAAGTACTAATCCTTCACATGGGCTTCTGAACCCAGAGACTGTACCCCAACTTTTCTACCTCGTCCTTCCCATCTCTCATTTGAAATACATTTCTTAGACAGATGGTGTCATTGTTCCTTTTCTAATCTTCCCCCTACCTTGTACTCTTTACTGCAGCTCCTCTGTCTAAAATGAAAATGCAACACAAGTGCCAACCACAAGAAAAGGTAAAAAAGCATCTTAAAGCAAGAAATAATTGTGAGGGGAAATTAGTGTAAAAAGAAAAATTCAGTTTGATAGTATCAGCATAACGTGCTGTATTTTGATATCTGTGGATAGGTTTAGATGGGGCAATTGATATTTATTGAGTAATACCATGACATGGTAGTTTCATGAGGCAACTGCATCTTTAAATTTAGTGTGCATAGTTGCCATCTGTTGTGGAATGAGAAAAAAAGTTCTTTTTTCAACTAGATTGCAATCTAAATATCATTTATCTCTAGAGAAGAGATTGATTATTTAATCTTTGTATTAGAATACTTTCAATTTAATATGTGTTTAAAATAACCAGAAAACTATAACAGACATAAAGATGCTCAAATTTGTTGATGCTACTCCAAATTGGCAAACAATCAGTCAACTCAATGACTGAATATGCACAAAAGTAGTGCAGACTGATGCTGTATTCTGTGGTTCAGTGTAGATTAATTGCAGATCTTTCAAAAGGTTAAAAACTGACTGCATCAAAGTATATAAACAATTGTGAGGACAATAGAGATGCTAAATGCTATTTCAAGTAATGTAAATTGCCAGTTAGGGAACAGAGGCTTAAACTAAGGAGGGGTAACTCAAGAAATTTAAAAGGAATTGATTTGCATTAAGCAAAGATAATAAGGAATAAATTACCAAAACCGGAAATAGGAGTCATTGGTTTAGAGTGGTTGTTAGTGTCCGTTGTAGTGTTTGCAAGATCATCTTTGTTTTCTTATAGCAATTCTTCATCCCACAAGCATTGCTACCAGGATATTCACAGGACTCAAAAATCAGTTGGGCTGGGATGGGGCTATGAAATATCCCAGAGTTGCCTCATAACTTTATGCCATTTTAACGTACATCATTTTGCATCGTGAAATGATTAGATTGTGTCAGGATATCACATTGTAAACATCATATCCTGGGAGAGAGGGCAACATTGTAGCCTTACAAATTTATAAGGTGAAGTAAGTGAACGTAGTGCTGTGCAATTGGAGACCTGTACCTAATAGGTTCCATCCCTTGAAGGCCTTAAAATCTAGAATTACACTCTGGAACACTAGATATCAATACAATAACTAAACAGAAGGCTGCATTGTAGATGTAGGAGAACGGTCAACAAGAGTCATTTGCAGCTCAGATCATGGGGCCAGTTCGATGCCAGCCTTGGCATAATTTAGAGCAACCAAGGAGCTAAACTACACCAGCTAGCTGTGATCCGCACGTGCTCAGGACTCCATAGCACCAGAGGAATTCACAGTATGGGATCTGGGCTACTTGCCACTGCCTTAGTGTCACCTGGGCATGAACAGGCCAGAGAATTTGACCCAGAGAATTTGATACAATTATTGATACACTCGGTTTGTAAGAAGACATTAGGCAAATACAAGAAACAGAAAAGAGAGTCTCAGAAGTTTCCTGGAACTTTTCCATGTTAAGATTAACTTCCAAGTAGCCTGTTATGCTTTCAAAACTAGACTTCACACACATTACTAGCTACAATATGCTCTAGAGAATAATTAAAGCATTCTTGTTGTAAAGCAATGGATGGGCATTAAAAGAGGTACCAAAAGATCTTGCCCGGAAAAGATGCTTGTGCCGGAGTCTGATCTCATACAAGCTTTACGTCAATGAAACTCCATTGATTTCAACGGTCAGTCCAGATTTACACCGGTATTACTGAGACCAGAATTAGACGATCCCTTTAAAAATCTGTTATGATTCCTAATGAGAAAAACAAAGTCGTGGTGGGGGATGCAAAAGGAAATTCTAAACCTTACCACATCTCAGAAAACTCTTTCTGCCACTAGCCAGCAGGAAACCTGAGAAAGACAGCGGGTAACTACTAGTCTATTTTCATAATAGAAGTTCAACAAGGCCTATCTGCACCTGTACCGTAGCACCTATGACATAAGATAATATTTTAGAGGCTCGGTGAAGGAATAGAAACTTTATGGAACATCAATCCGTAATGAATGTAATTGAGAACATTTATGCTGTGAAGATGAAGGTGTTTCTTTTGTAACTGGTATGTGTTTCCTCTGATAGATATTTTGGGCAGATCCTGGGGTCAGGACAAACTACACAAATCAATGGTCAAGAGGAGTGAGGGCAAGTCCAAAGCTGTCTTAAGGATCACCCCTGTACTACCTGTACTCCCCTGATCCTGGGGCCACTTTGTGAAGGATCCATCCCTCAGTGTGAGTTAAAGAAGAGGAGAGGGAGAGGTTGAAGAGAAAAGCATGCCATTTTATCCTCTATGGTTCCATGTCAAGCCTCATCCCTCCCCTGCAACTCTCTTCACTTTCAACATTTTAAAAAGTCAAGACCCCTGGGAGGGGGAATTCTCCATCACCACTTTCCTGAACTTCCTACCCCATTTCTGCAGGTCCAACCAGAGCCAGCTCTAGACCCCAGCACGCCAAGTGTGCGCTTGGGGCGGCGTGCCGCCGGGAGGGCGGCAGGCGGCTCCGATGGACCTCCTGCAGGCATGCCTGCGGAGGGTCCGGTCGTCCAGCGGTTCCGGTGGACCTGCCGCAGGCGTGCCTGCGGAGGGTCCGCTGGTCCCGCGGCTCGGGTGGACCTCCCACAGGCATGCCTGCGGATGCTCAAGCGGAGCCGTGGGACCAGCGGACCCTCCGCAGGCATGTCTGCAGGAGGTCCACCAGAGCCGCGGGACTGGTGACCGCCAGAGTGCCCCCCGTAGCGTGCCACCCTGCTTGGGGCGGCGCAATTGCTAGAGCCGCCCCTGGGTCCAACTCCTTGTCTCATCAACCCTGAATTCTGCTTTATTTCTTGCTCTTCTTCCATCTCTATTTTCTTCTTAGCTTTCTATGTTTTTGGTTTCTTGTCTTCCTTTCTCTTTTCTATATTTGCTTTGCTTCTCTTCCATCCGTACTCTTCTCCATGCTCATTCAGCCTTCTTTGTCTTTTGGATGTCTGCTGGCTAGAGCTGGTACATTTTTTGGAACCTTTAAATTGTTTTTAACAGGAAACAACTTATTTTTCAGCTAACTCTGCTGCTGTGACTGCCAACATGGATGCCAGTTTGTAAAAATGGTGATGTGGGTTTTTGTTGTTTGCTTTTTGGTTTGGATCAGGACCCCTTTCCTTTCAAAACTGGACTCAGATCACTTTCATTAAGATTCAGATAAAATCCCAAACTACAAGCAAATTTGTAGTGAGAATGATGGGTTACATTAGAGAAAGCATTTTTCAAGATGGAAAAATATTTTTCCATTCGTTCAAAACTGACCTTTCTCATGCTCAGTCAGGCCAAGGGGTAGGAGTTTTTCACCATTTATTTGTTTTTTTGTTTGTAAATACTGGTGCAGAGCAAGCTTGCACTCTCATGTGCTCGCTTGCTCTCTCTCTCTCTCTCTCTCACACACACACACACACACACAATCCAGAAATATTGCAAGCGTCAAAATAGTTTGCCTTCCTCATGAGATTGGGTCTCTAATCTGGTTATGTGACAAAGGATGTCATTTTGACTTTTCAGAATGCATGACTGCCACTAACAAAGAAGCTTGAACATTCATTTTCTAAAATAAAAATGAAATTTAAATACAACTGATGGTTTACACATTCTCACTATGTGATCTTTCAGAACACTGTTCTAAGCAAACTAAGCACAGCTTCCTCTTAAAGTTGAAGCAGCAAAGAATGCTGTGGCACCTTATAGACTAACAGATGTTTTGCAGCATGAGCTTTCGTGGGTGAATACCCACTTCTTCGGATGCAAGCAGTGGAAATTTCCAGGGGCAGGTGTGTATATATATATATATATATATATATATATATATATATGCCTTAAAGTTGGGCTATTTGTCACAGACAATGGTGTAAACATGCTGATGGTCACTCACACATTGTCCTTTGTGCACACATTTGGTCTGATGGTGAACTATGGTTTGGGAAAACACAAGAGGGTCAAAGTTGTCCTCTGTCACCTGTAATATTAATTGCTTCTCCAAGAAAAATAATCATCAGACTATTCAGTCTTCTTTCTCAGCCCTGGGAGAGAAAAGTGGGAGCTCAGGCAGCAAGTTCATATACCCCTAAATTCTCTGGCTGCAGAATTTGCTATTTGAGCCAGCTGCCACAGAAAAAAGGGTTTTTAGAGAGATTTTTGTTGCCTTTAGCTGCCATGTTGTGCTCCCTGCCTGCTTCTGCCTCCTCACCCAAAGGGAGTCCTTGCTGTTTTCAGTGTGCACCTTAAGCCACACAAAGGAGATTCTCAGGCATCTTGACATCTCGCCAGGACACTGACCTCTGAAAATCAACTCTATCCTGCCCCAAGGTAAAAGTGATCTACTTTGAAACTGAACATGCTATGCTTCCCACCGCTTTTCTGAACAGCTTTTGAATATCTAAACCCTTCTCCACTCTGATGCCTTCAACTGCTCGAGTATCTGTTTTCCCCGCCTCCACCTTTGTCAAAATAACATTTCTTTCCCTCCCAATCCTACTTTATTCTATCCCCTCCCTCATTGAATCCCAAAGCCAGAAGGGAAGCAGTAAGACACCCATACGACTCCCTCCCTGCAGTCAAAGAGGAATATAAGCCTCCTTTCTTCTTCTCAGTAGCTAGGAGAAATACACTTTGGCCCTAAATTCTACAACAAGGCCCCTTAACTAGAGCCAGTATTATTGGCAAAGATCCAACATCTGGAAATTATGCGGGAACCTGAAATTGATGGTACAGAGATAATTAAATGGTTGAATTTTGGATTTAACATGTGACTAATCTTCACTGAGGACTGAGTCAGCTTTAGCCTCAGGATTTGACTTGATGGAGAGTTAGTGCTCAGCTTTGAAACAGCAGTGGTTCAGTGCAGACCAGGGAACTTTTAGTGCATGCGGACAGCTGAGCATGCCACATACTAACTCTTTTTCTAGACAAACCCTCATTTGTGCTGAAGAAGTGTTGCCTAGTGAGTAGGGTCCTGGACTGGAGGTCGGAGTTCAGTTCTAGCCCCACTAACTTACTATATGACCATGGAAAAAGTTATTTATCTCCTGTGCTCCACACCCCATACCCTTTGTCTATTTAGACTAGAAACTATCCAAGGCAGACACTGTGTCTCACTCTGTACAGTGACTACTACAATGGAGACCTGCTCTTGGTTAGGTCCTATATAGTACACAGTAATGCAAAAAATAATGTGTACTTTTTAAAGTGTTATGAATGCAAAAAAACATTTCAGGAAGTGCATTATACTGGATACACCAGTGTGAATTATGAACTATATTTATAGATAATCACACATGCTGCTTAGGCTTCTCTGATATAGGACCATATGCATTACTTATCCAGGGAAAAGTTAAGTGTTTATGTAATCTACTTGTGAGTATGTGTTACAGGTCCCTTTCTGTGGATGATCCTCTCAGGATATGACTTACACTACCTGCTAGTGAGCTTTAGCTCAAGCTTAGCAGCTCATGGTTTTTAGCCCTGGAGATCGCCAGTTGAATCCCCTGGGTGTTAGCCAAGCCAGTGGCCATCACATTGCGCCACCTTAATGCAGACTTTTCATGTTTTTGTGGGTTCATGTTTTAAGTTTAACCTTTTCACTGCTACGCATATTTGAAAGATCTTCATGCTGTAGGAATTTTATAGTTTACAGACAAAGATCTTGCACAACTCAACTTCTATGGTTTACAGTCTAATATTGGATACCTCAAAACTCACTTGCATTTGAGAGAACTCAAGGAACCAATTTATAATATTTTTTCAGCACACCCTTTAACATCATTTTAATTGTTATCCAAGTTTTATGAACATCTGATTATGTTAATCTAAAATTCATAGTCATTATAAATTTCTATTCCATTTTTATTCAGCATAGTAATGGGTCCATCAAACTCAATGGAGCATTTCTATTGATTAGATTCCTTTGCAGCCCACATTTGTTAAACTTTCCACTTATTTCATTGTTGCTTTTTCTCTTGAGTCCAGGTTGAGTTACTACAGATATACATTGCTTTAAAGTGTTCAAGATGAGCTCCAGTTTACAGATGCTGCTTTGCCTTCAATGAAGCAAACTCACAGACTATCTCTTATCCCAAAGAATGAATGTAATTCTCTCTTCCCACACATTTGTTCCTATCTGCAATAACAAAGTTAGCCAGGATGGGTAAGGAATGGTGTACCTAGCCTCTGTTTGTCAGAGGGTGGAGATGGATGGCAGGAGAGAGATCACTTGATCATTGCCTGTTAGGTTCACTTCCTCTGGGGCACCTGGCATTGCCCACTGTCGGCAGACAGGATGCTACACTGGATGGACCCTTGGTCTGACCCAGTATGGCCATTCTTATGTTCTTATGTTCTAAAATGCCACAATAATTTTCAAAATGTTATTAAGCAACAGTTACTTGTCATGAGATCCCTTGTCCCAGCCATGGGTTAATCACCTTCCTCTCCCTCACCTGGCTGGCAGTAGCCACTTAAAGATTCTTGATTAAATGGCAAAACTTACAACACAGGAAATACTGTCCCTATTTCCAGCTAATCAGCCTGATCTCACACAGAATAGTACATTTCAAGTTGGATCAAAGCGGCAAACTGACAAGATATGAATGTTTGTGGTTGGAACATTCATTTAGGTAGCCTTAAGCTTAAAGAAAGACATCATCTAAATGATATGGGACATTTTTGGTGTTTAGGGTACTGTTTGTTTTAGATTTTTTTTTATACTATACTCCTGTCATTGCTCCTTTACTAAGTCCTTTTTACACTTCCTTTTCCAGGTGGTACAGTTATATATCTGCCAGAATGCTCACTACACAAAGCCTCAGGGCTGAAGTAAACCTATGCAGGACTACAACAGCAACAAGTACTTGCAAAACAACCCTTCACCGTGCCCTGCTATGGGAGTCAGACTAATATGCTAGCACCAGGTACATTCAATATGTAACTCTACTTTGTTTTTCTCCTTCACAGACTGCAGCTGGCTCAGCCTCCCTTGCAACCATGCTGTATTGTATTGTTATAGCTATTCTCCTAACATTATGTTGTTGTCAGTGTAAAGGAAAACACTTTTTCTTTGTGCACAATGAAGTTGGCTTGACCTTGTGTTTCTCATCTTCAGAAAGGCTCCAAACTACTGGCATTGTTCAATTGATATTCTAGCTTCTTCAGCAGCTTACCTTAGAGGAGAGAGCTCATTCCTGACCCTTCATATCACTGATGCCCTGATTTAAGAGTTTGAGAAGCTTAAATGATATGAAGGGCATAGTTAAACCTTCAGCAGTAAGGTAAAATGTCATATAAATTAAACTATGGATTTTACTCCATGAACACTTGTCTCGTTAATTCAAGAAGCACAACCTAATGAATGAGTAATAAAGTGGTTGTTGAGAGGCATTTTTGTTAAAAAAAAAAATAGAATAAAACACTTGAGAAAAACCTATTTGTCCATGGGCATCAGTAGTAAGGCGAGAGCTGCTGTTCTCAAAGCACTTGCAGGTGGACTGTAGAGACCAGGCTGGTCAAATAGTGCTGTCTCTTTGTTGTGAGATGCTAAATTTGCCTCTCCCTCAACCCTCCAAAAAATAAGCTAAAAATACACTGAGCCCTTTATTAATATCACTTTCCCATGGAAACAATTACTGTAATTGTCATGAGGGAATTTATACATTTGAGAATTGGAGTGCAGATAGAAAATCTCTGTCCAGATCTGGTCCACCATCCTGTGAAAGTTTTTGATAACACCTACACTCAAGTGTTTAGAGAACAGTTTTGCTAAGGAGAATATGAGGCCATATTTACTCCATTTCCCATTACTTGAGCATGCTATAAAATTTATAAAAGAACATGAAAGGAATTTATTTTTCAGTGTTTTTCAAAACTGTACAGTACTGGTTTTTAGCATGTTGGAGCCATTATCGCTATACATTTTAATTTAATCTAGAACATTTGTTACAACTGCAATTTTACTAATTAGAACAATGATCTTAATTCTGTGAGCTGTGAAGAGATATTTGAAATCTTCTTAAGAATATGATTGGTTCAGAGTTTAGCTCTCCATAGCATGTTTCTACATTACCTAGATTGTGACAAGCCCCAGCACAGCCAAAAAGAGAATAAAGATTCTCATCCTATTCCATAGCCATTAGAGCAATGCAGATCTTAGCTTGGGATGTTGTGGTGACTCCAGTTGCTGCCAAAGCAGACAGGGACTAGGCAAAGCCATAGACTATTTACCATCCTCTAGAGCTAGCTGGCTCTGAGTAGAGGATGGAAGGTGAGGAGGAGACTGAACCCTGAAAAGCGATATTACAATTACTCCCTCGTCAAAGCAACTGGAAGCCTAAGGAAGAATCGTACCTCTGGGATGTCTGTGAGACACCTGGCCTCTCAGTGCACCCCCTGTGATGGTGCACCAATGCACCACCACTTACTCAAGCCAATGCATACAGGCACCATCTAGACTTGAATGGAGACTGCACGCTTTACTTAAATGAAAAGCGGTAAGGAACTGGAAACTGGCAGTTCTTAAATATTCTGCAGCTTTGTAACTAAATGCAAATTCTGCTTTTATTGTATTTTTTTCCTTGCAAAAGCCTTGTTAATGTATTTCCCCACACCCTTAAAGAAATCTTAGTAATATGGCAATATGTTTATCCATGCCTTTGTCATCACACTGGAAGAGGCATTTCCAGAATGACCTTTAATGTCTGTTTAAATAAATGTGTGAGGGTGCATACATGATTAAGGATTATGTCATTGGTTTATGCAAGAAATTTGTATGTAACTTGGTGATGGATGTTCATGTGCACTTATTTATAAAGGGGAAACTTGTAAAAGGTTTCAGAGTAGGAGCCGTGTTCGTCTGTATCCACAAAAAGAACAGGAGTACTTGTGGCACTATGTTGTAAAAAGCATTGCTTAGCTTACAAAGCTTCTGAAACAGACATGTAAACGAAACCTGCCACTGCATAGCAGATATTTCATTTTAATGGCTTTCCCGTTTCTGCACAGCATATGTGGTAGCATAGTAGAGATCTCAGTAAAAATCCCGGTTTTGTATATTTTATTTATAAAGAAAAAATATGGATAAGTTCCCATGGGGGAAAGAAACAAATCAAATCTATAACACCACAACTGGTCATCTTCTTGTATATTAATTTAATCAATATCTTAATCATTGACCAACATCCTCTAAAGACACCCCAGCGATAATTTTTCCAGGTGTAAATAAGGACCTTTTTCATATTTTCTTTGTGGAATAAAGGACAGTAAAAGACTCTTTTAGACACGACATTGTCTAATGAACAACTCCACAGGTACTTATTTCATGAAGGATCTTTGATGGGTTAAGTGTCTTCATCACCACTAAAGCCTCTCTCATCTTTCCAGAGCTTGAAATTCATAATTATGGTATTTATCTGCTGTTGTGATTCACTGCTTCAGCTGTACACCAAACATGAATGGGCTGCTGAATCTGTAGTGAACAGACATGAGGTATGGCAAGTTTCAGACATTTGTTTTCTCTTTCTTCCTTGCGGTGTAAAGATTTTTTTTCTACAGAGAGACAACTGAATTAATTTGGTGTATTAAAGGAAGGCAAAAAAATCTCTCAGGTACTAACTGCTGTTTTAAATTTTAATTTCCAGATAACTTGTCATACATACAGAATCAAGTGAAATGTGAAAAGGGCACTAAAGGAACTCAGTGCAATAAATATCAATAAGTATCAGATCAATCTTTATTTTTTGTCTTGCTATGTCAAATAAAAGGTGAAAATAGTATTATTGTTTATGGATGCGTATGGGTGGACCTGGTGCTCTGCAGACAGATAGACTTATAGGTCTGTGCCCCAAGAACTTACTCAGTAAGAGTCAAATTATGACCTTGGTCACGTAGGTATAAAACTACAGTAAGTCCACAAACTTCACTGAAGATACTCTGGGTTTACATCTCTGGCCCTAAACCAGATATATATAGTTAGGGATGAAAATAAACTAAGGATGGAAATTGTATGGGAAGATGAGGGTTACAAGAGTGAAAGATCATGTTTATTAGAACATGTATCTTGTTAGTTCCTCCTTATTTTTATTTAATTTACCATTACAGTTGGGTTGGGGACTGTCTACTTGTGGTAGAGTCCCAGAACCTGCAAACTGGATGCAAACATGTGTCCCACTCCATAATAAGTTATTGACCAGACTTGTCCTTTCTTGCCTTTGGGAGGTTTAGTGAGATCTCAATCTGAGGTAGTGTGGCTACAGAAACAGAAAGGGACCTTAGAGTGGATAGCTAATAATGGGAAGACTGGTAGCACTGCATTGAAGGTAAGCAGTTGTTAATAGGTAAAAAGTCGGTAGATAAGTTTAGGATCACATTTAATTTTGCAGCTGGGTCTCAAGTGTGTACTGTCAGCAAGACATGGAGTTTCTGAAGTCCTCATATCAGATAATGGGCCTCAATTTACTACGTTGCCCACAGAGCTACAGGCAGGTGGAGAGAGCAGTGCAGATTTTAAAAAGACTTCTGGAAAAATTCATGCACCTCTATAAAGCACTCATGATAAAAAAAAAGTCACTATTACTTGAGTCTGGACTATCACCAAGAGAACCTCTTAGGGGAAGAACCTTTTAGGGGATGCTTCTACCTGTGGCACCAATACAACCTAAATTTAAGTGACCCAGCCTGAAGGAATTTTGAAAATAGGATGCTGGAACAAAAATTTGGCAACAACAAAACATCAATGTTTGGCACAGAACAAAAACACTCCCTTAACTGAGCCCAGGGAACAAAGTTTGACGAAAAGCACCTAAACATTTGGAACTCAGCGGAAACTCCCAGATCCTACCTAGTGGAGATTCCAGATAAATTGCTCCACAGAAATTTGGTTCATCTTCAATATTTCTCTACACAAAGAGAATTTGGGACTTGCAGGTATTCTGTTGGAAAGTGTGCCCTCCGTCCACAGTGTACTCCATATGCAACTCAGTAGAAGTGAAAACAGTCTGGAGGAGTGATCAGACCCCCTCAGAAACTTGAACTTTAAAACAGTGGTCAGCAATGTTTAAATGGAATTTATAAGGTAGTATAAATAGTTAAGGAATTCAAAGTAAATTTTGAAATGTGTGGGCACGTGTATGCACACACACATACACTTATAATTTAAGTTTTACTCTTTCATTAAAAAGGAGAGAGTGAGGTGGTTAGAGAATTCTTGGTCCTCAACAGTTATTAGGATGTGTTTCAGGGGAGCTCTTTAATTGCTGTTTAAGGCCTGGCTCTTTTTGTATATATCATGCTACAATTACATATCCTGTGTATACCACATTTTAGAAATGTGGTACAGTTTTTAAATATTTCACTGGCACTATGTTGCTTATCTCTCCACCTAAAAACCTGTTCCTCCAAGTACAAGAAGTTCAACTATCCAGGTCTCAGGAGCAGAGGGAAATAACCTAAAATATTAGAAGCATGACCTAAAATAACATTTTTCAAACAAAATAATGGTGTGATTGTAAAGTCAAGTATATCAGGGGTAGAAGCAGGTGGTATATATACTGGAAAACTGGAATCTCTCCAGTTTCTAATAGCATAGGATTCCAGTTTCCAAGTTGGATGGGGTGCAAGATATTGGACTTTAAACCTTTCTAATGGACCAGGACTGAATACTGCCCTGAACTGGGCCTCAGAGTAATATAAATTTGAAGAGAAATTCAACATTTAGGTGGTATGGCAGGAGTTTTTGATGTGTGTTTGTTTTTAATAGTGGCTATTTGAAGCTGTACAGAGGAATGCAGTGCCAGAAGTTCACCTGGAATAGATGCACCTGTGGGAAATGAGCAGGAAAAGTAGCCAAACGTGCATGATAAATGTAATGTACCACCTGCCTTATAATATGATCTGCATGATATACACTTACATCTGAGCGAGGCAGTCTAAATACATACCTGTAGTGAATACATGAAAAAGTATGAACATCTGTTAACATAAAAGGGAATGTTTCTATAGTGATAATTATTTGTCAATCAATTTTAAGAAAACCTATGTATTCAGCCTTTCATGAAAATAAATAGGTAGCAGAGAAAGAAAGATTTGAAAGGACAAGAATGCAAAGTTAGATCTCTGCTGCATAAGACAACACTGGACTCTTGAAACTTTACAAGCTTGAGGATAGATTGTTGACATTAAAGAAAACCTCATGCTGTGTCTGTGCCCACCAACGGAGAAAGAAGATTATCTATGTTAATAGCACACAAAGATGAAAGTGTCCCAGATTACCCTCAACAAGAACTAAGGGATGTCTACACTTAAACTGCCACAGCAGCACAGCTGCAGCTGCGTCCCTGTAACACTTCCATGTAGTAGACGCTACCTATGTTTACAGGAGAGGTTCTCCCATCGCCACGGAGGGTAATTCACCTCCCTTAGAGGCAGTAGCTAGACTGACAGAAGAATTCTTTTGTCAGAATAGCACTGTCCACACTGGGGGTTAGATTGGCTTAACTATGTCTCTTGAGGGCGTGGATTTTTCAACCCCCTGAGAGACATAGATATGCCAATATAAGTTCCCAGTATAGACCAGCCCTAAGTTACATATGAAACAAATTTATTTCAGAAGACAAACAAAGTTAGGCCCGGCCAACACTAGGAAATTAGTTTGGTAAAACAATATCTCTCAGGGGTGTGAAAAATCCACCGACTTAACCCCCGTTTAGACAGTGCTAGGTTGACGGGAGATGGATTACCTGTGCCAATGGGAGAACCCCTCCTGTCAGTGTAGGTAGTGTCTTCGCTGCGTGGCTACAGCATTTTATCTGTAGAAAAGCTCTTTTAAAAGCAGCACTGGAATCTCTACATTGCAGCCAGAAAATATACTTTTAGTCATTTCTACGTACCCCTTTGAAAAGATTTGTGTATGACCACAACACTGACTTTTAATGAGGCAGATGAAGCTGAACTTACTTTACACTGAAACAAGCCATTCACTACTTTGCAAACAAACAACAGTCTCTTGGAATGAGTTTCAAATATTAATATGGTCATGGTGTTTATCAGTACTTGCTGTCAGGAAATTGGGAACATCAGCATTTCTTTAGTCTCGGGGAAATTTGGTCTTAATGCCAAGGAGCTGATTTTGCATGGAAAAAGTCAAACCATTCCAAAGGGGGTGGGGTGCAGGGTGGATAATTATGCTTTCCGTGGAATGCTACAGTGAACATGTGGTTTTCTCTGACCTTTTAAATATTCCTGTGGCCATACCTTATTCCATACATGGGAATACATTAAGGACACTTTAATACATTGCAATGCTGACTATAGGCCAAATTCTGCCCTCAGATACAAATAGACAACTTTCCATTGCAGTCATGATGGTATGAGGGGGGAGAGGACTGTATGCACATACTGAGCACAGAATCTAGCCTTTAGGGTTTGCTCTTAATCTAACCGAAGTGAATGAAGTCTAGACTTTTGACTTAAACAGGAGCTGGATGAAACCCTCAATTTTGCTACACTGGATGCAAAATACATACCAATTAACTATTAAGAACCAATTAATTTGGTAATTAACAATGTATACTGCATTATACTACAATGCTGGGCCAAAGCCCGAGTTCCTTAATTCAGTGTCTGTGCAGGCAAACCATATTGGGCTTGGGATTGATTAGCACAGAATACAGTAATACTGAATTCATTTAGTCATGTTTTAAATAAAAGATGAGGAAAAACGACAAAGAAAATATGGTTGCAGAAAGAAACTGTTTCAGGGAAGTTAATACTTTTGGCCCTTCCTTCTCCTCAACATCTTTCTCTCCTTTGTTTTTCTACTTTCCAACCCATTCTCTTCTTTCTCCATCATTTTCCACTTCCTTTCCACAGGCCAGAGAGAAGAGTCCCCCTGGAATAACTGCAAGATATATCTGCAGGCAGATAGGAGACTTATTTCCTTAATTTAGACCTAATTTTCCTCCCATTGCTGTAAGGGAGTTTTTGCTGATGACTTCAATGAGAGCAGAATCTGATCCTTCTTCCTTTTATCCTTATATATTTCATATTTTAAAAAAATCCATAATTGGCAAGAAGGGGGATGGAATTGTCCCAGTCTAGAGTACAAATGTGAAACTGACTAGGTATAAGAATATCCCTACCATTTAAGGAGGGGGAAAAGATTGCTGGGCGGGGAGAAGAAGGATAAAAGGAAAGGTAAAAATTTATTTTCACTGAAGTCATAGGCAAAATTCCCATTAACATCAATGGAAGCAAGATTAATGCTATGTCTTCACTGACAAAAAGGATGCATTTTTTACTGTGCAGATTTTACTGTGAGGTAGGTACGAGAGGTCAACACTCCACCTCTGCCCATGATTGTCCTTGCTTATCTACCTCATGATAAGTGCACTGCCATATATCCACTAGGATTTTACAGCAGAATAACCAGGGGCGGCTCTAGAAAGTAGGCTGCCCCAAGCAGCGCGGAGCGCTGCGCCGCCCTTCCCCGGTCCCGCGGCGGGTCCCCTCTTCCCGCGGCTCCGGTTGAGCTCCCGCCAGCATGCCTGCGGCAGGTCGACCGGAGCCCGGGACGAGCGGACCTGCCGCAGTCATGCCTGCGGGAGCTCCGCTCGTCCCGGGCTCCGGTCGACCTGCCGCAGGCATGCCGGCGGGAGCTCCACCAGAGCCAAATGCCGCCCCCCCGGGAAACGGCCGCCCCACGCGCCTGCTTGGCACGCTGGTGTCTAGAGCCGCCCCTGAGAATAGCTAACTTGCATTGGTTATCCCACAGTAAAAGTAAAAAAGACATAGCTGATGTCTAAATGAAGGAAGTGAGTCAATAGTTTCCCAGCCCCATTTTCTTTGATGGATTGTTTTGTGGTGGAGGAAAGTCTTCTGCTATATGGAACTTGTGTGTTTCTTCTGATTCACTTGAAGAGAGTGAAAGGCTGACATGATTTCTCCCTTACTGGCAAGCAGCCTGAGAACTATGAGTGCAGGAGCTCACCAAGAGGACTACAATAGCCAAATTAGGGAAACAAGAGGGGAGAGGTAATATCATTAATTGGACCAACTTCTGTTTGTGAGAGACAATAACTTTCAATAACTTCTTCAGGACCTGAAAGCTATTCTGTCTCATCAACAGAAGTTGGCCCAATAAATGATATTACCTCACACCATGCCCCCACGCCCCTTGTCTCTCTCATATTCTGGGACCAACATATCTACAACAATACTAGGAGAGAGATGTGTGTGCTCACAGTAAGAACACTGAAGACAGTAACCATATATAGATTATTCAAAACAGCACTGTACCTAAGAATTTGTCATTCAGAGTACAGTGATTTACATATTGTATAGTTAAGTAGTATGCATGTAGTAATTATGTAAATCAGATCACCGGAACCAATTCAGGAGCAGGATAACAACTGGAGGGATGTGGGGGGAAATCTATATAGTTATGCTTCAGTAACTGCAAAGTATTCTTAGGTCAGGTAATTAATTTAGTCTGTTAAACCCTATCTCAGGATTGTTCTCTCTTTGCCAGAGAGATCCATCTTCTCTATCATCTCCCTCAAACCTGAGCTCCCTCAGTCTGCTTAGAAGGCCTAGCTCTGCCACCTCAGTACATGAGGCAATTAGCTAGTGAGCACAGCATGACTAGCTGGTGATCTTTCCCTTGTCTTGCAGGTGAAGGGGGTTAAGCCCCATCACAACATGTGGAGCTATTCATCTTTTGGTGCTTTACATGTATAAGACCTGTCTCTGTCTAAAAGAATGGAAAGTCCCTATTAAAGTTTGAACAAATAGTATGCCAAAACAGCTGTTTTAATCAGCCAGTGGAGTCAATATCAGCTTCTCAATCTTCATGAATTCATCAACTAATAAAAAGATGCAAAATATAATAAATAAAACTTCTGCCTTGCTGTTGATTATAAAATTGTTGGTATATGGAAGCATAAATATCTTATGAATAAAGCATAGACCTTGTTTATACCAAAATTACAAACACAGTAATCCAATATCCATCTAATGCTCTGTACTACAGAAAAAAAACAGACAATTATTAGAAATAATGAATCATTAGTGCACACACCATGCAGTTCAAGAGCCTAGATGGCCAAAACAAGAAAATAGTCAATTAATTCAAAGAGCCTTAATTGGAAGAAAAGCACACGAAAAAGCATCACACTATTAGGACTTGTAACACACACAATGTGTACGGAATAGAAGATTTTTAATCATTTTAATCTGTAATCTTTGCTATGGAGGCATAGTATTGCCATATAAAGAAAACACAAAAAAAGTTTATTCTAAAAACACTGAAAAAGGAGTTACTGACAGATAAAGAACATATTGATATATCAGACATCTGAAGATGATGATGATGATATATAATGAATAATACCACCCAATTGCCTCTTTTTGATTATTCTTTATTTTAAAACACAGCTAACATGGATAACAAAGAGATGAAAGGTATCTAACCAGGAGTAGAGAGCCAATATCAGATTTTACAACAAGGTAGGCAAGACCAAACTTTATCACTAATGGCAAAAAATAGCAAAGGTAATTTGTGAGGTGGCTAAAGAGATTTGCTTGTACAATTACATAATAATTGGCAGTTTGATATAAAGTGCCAGTTTGGGATTCTTTGTAAAGTATGAACATAAACAAATATCTAAACTTACTCCCTTTCAGAAAGAGAAGGAGGCTCATTGTACAGTGAATAAAGTAGTTAGTTATAAGCAATTAAAGTTATCTAATGAATGGGCCTGATTCACCATGAAGTTACTCCAGTCTAAGGCCAGTATAGGTCCTTAGATATCACAAATGAAGTAATGCAGTGGTGAATTAGGCTACAGCAGGGTGGTGCAAGGCCCCCTTGGCTTCTGCCCCTGCTGTGCTAATAAAGTCACTTGGAAACCCTTGAGTTCAGTAACCACTGGTGACATATTTACAGGTTGTGCTCCCTACATCTTTTCACCATACACAGCTTGGGTTCTCGTATCTTCACCCAGGAGAGAACTATCATTTTGCTTCCTTCCTCCCAGCCTTTTATGTTGCACCACGCAAATTGGGTGGGCAGCTGTATCCCATTCACCAATTAGGTGCAGGTTTTCTCTAGTCAGCTCCAATTTACTTCCCTTAATGGGAGCGGGAATGACAGAGGGCTGAGTCAGCAGTTCTTGCCCAGTGTCCTGTCACATGGGCCTTATCACTCTATCTGTCCTAGGCCTGGTCTACAATTAAACTCAGGTTGACATAACTATGTGCTCAGGATGAAGGAATGAACTCTTTCATATGACCTTATTTAATAAACACAGGCTCAGATAAGGTGAACTACAGTGCCCTAGGTAAAATGTTGACCCACAGCCACCTGTGTCTACAAGGCCAATAACAGAGGGAAAGAGAAATGAAGAGGAAAAAAATCAATTTTAAGATAAGCTCTTGAAAGAGCTGGAGAGTCAGTGAGGTGGAAAAATGACAAACACAACCATGCAATATATCCGATCAACTCCTCCTGCACAGTGGAAATGAGAGTGTGTGGAAGCTACCAGACCTGGGTATTTTATAGCTGCTGAAAAGCCCAAGGTGAGTGTCACCTTGATAAAGTCTTCAGTATCCCTAAAACAATAAAATGCTCACAGTTAAATCATAGCTAGGGTGAGATTTCAAGTTATTTGCTGAAAAAATGGTACAACAGACTACTTACAAAACAGATTAAGAGATCCACCACTCCACATAAGGAAGTATGACTCAAGTGTAGTTAAGTCATCATGGGAAGCAGTGATTTGCTGAAGGGGGCAGAGGCTGTTTAGACCTGTCAATGATATAAGACTATAATCAAGTCCTGCCTGCCCATTAATAGAGTGGCCTGTCAGCTACCAGTAATCTGAGTATATAAAAAGTGGGAGTTCTTAATGTTTCCCAAATTGTTAAATTGTTAAAGACATAACTATGAAGAGAAATGACTCTAGGCTGCTTTATTTCAAGTAAGTTGGAAAACTACAGAAGGACACAAGTGATGTCTTTTGGAAGCTTGTTCTGGGCAGTGGCTTGCGAAGGCATAATTAGGACCATTCTACATATGCAAGTATCAGAGGGGTAGCCATGTTAGTCTGGATCTGTAAAAGCAGCAAAGAGTCCTGTGGCACCTTATAGACTAACAGACATATTGGAGCATGAGCTTTCGTGGGTGAATGCCCACTTCGTCGGATACAGTTATACTACTACTTTTCCTGGATCTGAGTTAGTTCATTGCTTGCACAGAACAATGTGTTAAAAAAAGAACAGTGTATGTATGCTGCCAGAGCCTTCCTCACCTCAGGAGGCGCTGAAGTCCCATGGCAGAGATGCCTGACACCTGTCAACTTTCAAAGCTATCTATGTGTTGCACAAGCCATTGAAATGTATGACAAATGACTGAAATAGGAAGCAGCAAGTTCTGTTGGCACATTGCATCATAATTGAAAAGTTAGGGTATTTTAAATATAATATCAGTTTTCAGATTGGTTTCTCACTGGGTGAACTAATTAAACCAATTTTGCAATCAGTTACAGACCAGGGGCAAGGAAGGTTTAAGGGGGCTGCCTGCCCAGCTTGCTCAGGGCCTCAGGTTTTGCACTGAGGGTCTTGCTTCAGCTTCTTGTGGGGAGGAGAGGTTTAGAGAAGAGAGAGTTGATCCTGCCCCAACACAATTAATTCAGCCCACCTACAATACAGTTAATACAGACCCCTCCGCCTGCCCTACCTTTCAGCAGGGCTACATTGCTACTATCCCCAAAGTCCTTGCTGCTTCTCTAGCTCCCTGCTCTTATCCGCCCTTTCCCCTCCCACAGGGGAGTAAGCCCACTAGCCAACAGTTCCTTTTGGAAGAAGGGAGCAACTTGGCTGCTCTATTTTTTCACTGGTGATGCGGAGGAGGTTGGGCCACAAAGAAATGGAGACTCGAAGCCTGCGAACCACTTCCTCCTCTACTGCTGTGGAAAGCTGAGCAGGCTGTGTTGCTATATCCTCACCTCTCTCATAAATGGGGTTCTTTGGTCCCAGAAGAGTTTGCTTCCACAGGCAGAGGGCTAGCAGGGCTTCTGTAAAGCTCTTATTCCTGTGGTACATCAGTAAAGGAAACAGTATATTCCAGTCTCTTTGTTACAAGCATAACTCTCACTTCTCCCTTGCAATACAAGGACACAAGTGACAATGAATGCAAAAAAAAAAAAAAAAAAAAAAAAAAGCCAGATCCTCAGGTGGTGTAAATAAGCATAACTCCATTGGCTCTAATGGAGTTGTGCCAATTTAAACCACCTGAGGATCTAGTCAAATGTACTTCCAACTTCTATCATTTGAGGTGTCAGAGAGAAATGTTATGGTGTAAACTGACAGCCCCGCTGCCCCTTTGGGACTGTCCCTATAACTGCAGGGAGAACACTTTGAGATGATATCTGTGTGAATATAGCAACCTGCCAATGGAGCACTCATGTCAAGGTCACTCATGTGGTAGTGACATTTAATTACAGTTTTGCATTTGATTAAAAAAGACAAAAGTCTGACTCAATCAGGCATGACTAGAAGCAATAGATGCTAAATTATTCTGTGTAATTCTGTGATTTCAAAACATGAATTAGCTGATGCTTAAGGCAATGAACTGTTGAAGTTTTAATGTGGAAAGTTCTGCCTATTACCAGTAATAAGAGCTGCCCTGACAACTGCTTATCACTCATATGCCAAACAGGATCACATAGACATGCCCAGCAGGACACGGGTAATAAGTAATTAACAGCATCCTCTTTAAAAAAAATCTACTTTAACACAAGCCAGAACTCTTCATACTTTTAAAATTTACTTACAGAAAATAAATAATACATGCTGATGAATGAAGCCCTGAAGTTCAGAATTGGGATTAACCTCTGTTTTTAATGTATTATGCTGAGACGTTACAAGGGCAAGACTCATTAAAATTATGAGCATATCATAGCGGCAGACCAATGAGGCACAGCATAATTATACATTCATTCCAACAGTACATTAACATTACCTTATACAATAATTCTCTGGGATGAAGGAAGTAATTACAGTATATAGTAATTGTTTCAAACGTTCCTGCTAGCATTTGATTAAATTTTTATAGAACGCTGAGATACATTCCTACTATGAAGTATTTTAAAAGGTACATACAGAGCTACAAGGGGGAAATCAGATGAACATATTTTAGGTAAAATGATGCCATGCAATTATTCTATATGTAATAGTTTATTTTGTGGGTTCATTTCATCTGAAGTTGTAAACTGCAATTTTAAATGTAAAAACATTTGGCTTCTCTTGCAAATGTAGCTGGTGTAACTTAATACCTCCGAACAGTTACTCTCTGCAAAAGTTATAAAACTAATTCTACATTTTAATGTGGATTTCAGCTAAGATTTAATTTACCTAAATTCAGTTCTCAAATTGCCTGCTTCTCCTCCTCCCCTTGAAGTCAAAGCAGCTTTTGGCACCAACTTCAAGGAGATCATGATTAGTCCCTAAGTGAATACCTATTGCAAGCCAATAAGGTCAGAAGAAAACTATGCAGCAGTTTGACTATATTTACATATTACATTTTGTGTTTACACTATTAATATTCCCTCACCAGATGGAATATATATTTTGCTTTTGCAAAAAAAATTTTTTTTTTTTACAATATGGAGTTTGTCAAAACTATGGTTTAGTGTTTACAATGCAAACTTTATAAATAAAGCTAATATAACAGACTTTAAAACAAATATACATTAAAGGGAATGTATTTGCCTACATTTCCACTTAATTACAAGAGCATTTCTCTTAAAGAATAAGGTCTTAAAAGTGTAACTCCTTATAAATTTCCCTGCTTTGTTTTTTACTCAGTGTGTAAATTTGTAATGATTAGATAAAAATCATTTTATCTGAAGGGTTTTGCTTAGTGGTCGAAATCTTGGGTTTCAAATACTAGGACTTTCAGACCCATGTGTGTAAATGCTAAAAGAATCAACTCAGTTTATTCTCCTTTCAAGTCTGAGACATGAATGAAGTTTACTGTATTCAGGTTTTTTGAGAGGTAACCTGAAAAAAAATTAAGCTCTCTTTGCTCTGTGGGTCTGATCTTGTGTCAGTTGAAGTCAGTGCAATATTACTGTTAACTTGAGTGAACATTTAGATACGGTATCAACATTAAGGGCCAGATTTTCAAGAGCAAAGCCCGGACTCAGAAAGTAAAAATTCATTTGTGTGGGCAGTAACCAAAACTATGTGCAAAAATTAAACATTTTGACATGCAAATCAGGCATTTAGTTACCCAAATATCAATTTGTTTCTGAAATGTTCAGTTTGCAAGCACAGCTATATAAATGTATACATTTTCAATTAAAGCAACAAAGATTCACAATTCTCCATTGAATACGGGTGGGATTTTCAGAAGCACCTAAGTGATTTAGGAGCATAAATCTCATTAAAAGTCAGTGTATCATATGCTCCTAAATCACATAGGTGTTTTTCAAAAGCCCGATCTGGGTACATATTGAGGTCACTAATGCACATTTTGCAAGAATTTTGATTTCATGAATATTGTATGACAAATTTTTTGTATGAGAAAGATTTTTCTGTATCTTGAAGTTTGTTTTTGATTTACTCATCCAGAATCCATTTTCAATTAATGCCTTAATTATTAATCAGCAAAATTGCAACTTCTCATGAATCCCCTTGCATATTCAGTTGTACAATACAATAGTTTGTCATTTGCAATTTCACGTATATCATAAGGTAAGAAGCAGCATAGGCAATACTCTAGTAGGTACGATATAAAAATAACCTTAAGAAAGAAGTATTTTTTTCAGTTTGGAAAGCATTTTATATTAACCATAAACTTCAAGCAAAGCATTTTCTGTACAATAGTCCTTGATCACACTGAAATATATTAATGGTCATATTTCTTTTCAAAGAATGCAGACATTTTATATTAGATGGTCTGTGTTGGAATTCCTGCATTATGTTTTTTTATAATTAAACTATAACATTTCAGAAGTATGATTTTTGTGTTTGTTTTTTTTCCTCTTGTCTTTGACCTATTTGTTTGTTAATCACATCAGATTCTTGTCAAAATAGTACAAGGATAGAAGAAAACTAAACTACAATATTCACAGAAAACTAATTTGGCTCCCATAGTTGTTAGAGTATAAATCAATAATTAGGCAAGAGATGTTGAAGTAGCTGCATAGGAGAAAGACAAGTGTTTCCATTTTAAATTAGGTCTGATTTCTATGGAGGCTGCAAAATTATACATGGTGATAACATTCTCTCTCAAGTCTCTAGGCATGTACCAAACTGAGCCTCCATTTTGTTCTGAACTAGTTTACTGGGTTTTTTTTCATATTCATCATTTCAATACTCTGACATCAGTTTGTTCTTGGATTTCAACAACAAAGTGGATGGGAGTAAGCTAGGAAAGGGGAATGTAATAGATTTATTGATGAAGGAACTGTGGTTGGGAATTCACAAGAGGGAATGTAGGTGCCTAACTGCTACTGTAGGCACCTACATCTAAAACTTAGATTCTCAGAACCCTCCACTCAGCTGTGGCCTAACCCTGTAGGCATCTAAACTCCTAAGGTGCCCAAGTTTCCACTAGTAAAGTCCCTGAGGAAAAGGAGCCTATCACCAGCAGCACAGCATTGAACTCATATCTAATTCTTGGTGTGATTCATATAATAGGCATTCCCTCCCTTATCTCACTTGCAGGACCCAATCTACTAGATGTGCTCAGAGGCCACTTTAGATCATGTCTACCAGCTCAGCTCCTCCCCTGGACAGAAGAGGAGGAGGTAGTGGTTGCAGTGGCCTATTACAACTTTTATCTCAATGGTTAGAGCTCTAACGCAGGATGAGGGAGACTTGGGTTCAAATCCTCCCTCTGCCTGATTCATAGCAGAGGATTCAAATCCAGATATCCTATCTCCTGCTGTCATTAAATTCATTTATTCATGTTTTTATATAATTATCATGTGTGGAACTATTTCAAAGTTTCATTGTAATTTTGTTTCTTACAGGATCATTCTTCTCTGCCAGAGTACAAATTTCCCATATCATCTCTTCTGAAGTTCTGCTGTGAGAATGGAATAGCTAGAGAGAGACTATCTGCTATTTTTAGACTTTTTCAAAAAGATGTTTACAGTTCATTGCTTGTAATTTTCTTAAAGTTTGGAAATATAATTTTTCCCCTTCACCAAGTTTGTCCTTTATTGTTTATCAAATATTGACTTTCTCCACTGCGTTTCTAATGAAGTAAAAAAAAAAATCAGCAGGACTGCCTTTTGTTTACTTCCTTGTGGACACATCATTATTTACTACTACAGCACCTGCAAGTGGGATAAGTGTTTCTCAAGAGACAGGCAGGGTTTACAATCCATATTTCAGACATGACAATGAATGGGAGTACCTAACAGCAGGGAAGGGAAGGATGGAGTGAAGAAGAATAAGAAGTATCAGATATTGCTCTTTTCCTGCACAAATGGGGAGGTGCAGAAGGAGGCTCCTCTGAGGCAGAATGCCTTCCAATACTCCCTACCACCCTCAGTGCTGGGCTGTGGCTACATGGCAGATTTTTCATTCAAAGATCTCAATGCCTCAGTAACTCAGGGGCCACTGGATGGTACATAAAACAATGGCTCCTTTTTATCAAATTTTGAACATTGAAGTAGACATGTCAGCAAATTACCTTCATTCATTAGCTTTTAGAATACATCCTTCATTTTATCACCTTTATTGCCAACCTTATTTGACTTGGTTGAGATTTTTTTTTTTAAATAATTGCTGCCTTATTCACTGCAAACAGGTGCAAACATCTTGATGTTTTGGGCAGGAGACTGTGACTTGTCATTTAGGCACACCATGTCATTAGGCTGCATAAACCCCAATGGGGATGTTAGACGTAGGCTGGCTTTTCTCCAGATTAAGCATAACAGGGTTTAAATGAATATACCATATGTGCCAAGAGGAGAATGTTCATGATAGCCACCCCTTAGCCCCTCCACATCTTTGGTTAGTTCACTAACTCTGTAAGGGACATTTCTGTCACCCAGTTTTACAACATGCACTTTGACAATTGTGTTCACCTTCCAAAGCAGCAACATGAAAAGGGACCAGTTCCTTGAATTCAGTATACTTAAGGGGAAAAAAAGCTTGCCAAAGTCTGATTTAGAATAAAAAAAAAACAGAAAAAGAAAGGTGGCAAATGCACAGGAAGAATCAACAACCTGCAGCCTTGAATCAGTCAAGAAGTAAATGACTTCACAGCAAAAAACAAAATAGCCCAGTGCCAAGTATTTGGTTTGTTAAAGATTTAAAACCTTGCCAATAATCAGCTGTAGGAAAAGACTGTTGCTCAAGTAGAATCACTTTACCAGTCACTTAAAAATAAAAAGCAGATCGTTTTAGGGTTTATTTGTAGCTTTTAGCTCATCATATCCTGTCAGTTATTTAAATATTAAGTTTTTTTTCTTCTGCCCCTGCTTCCTCATCTTAACAAGCTGGCATCTGAAATGATGGAGTAGTTTCTGTGAAACAAAGTGCAGAGCTCAGAGAAATGAATTGACACTAGACTTGGGGCTATATTGCAAAGTCTGTAGGGTACGTCTACATGGCAAAACAAAAATAACCCACAGCAGCGAGTCTTGGAGGCTGGGTCAGCTGACCCTGTGGGTCTCAGTCTCAGTGACTGAGTGGGAACATCTACACTGCTACTTTTAGCCCCATAGCGGGAACACGAGTCAATTTAACTGAGTGCTGAGACTCGCTGCTATGGGTTGGTTTGTTTCGTTTTTTCAGTGTAGACATACCTGAGGTTTTCAACTCCAGACCTTAGATGTGGCCTGCTTAGAGAGTGAGAGTAGCTGAAACATTTATATATGGTTCCAAATATCTTCAGAACAGTGTGTTTGGATCTGAGATTTCCGTTTAGACCCTTCTGTAATTGATATCACCATTCTGTATGCTCTCTCTCAAGCCAAGGATTTTTAATTTCTTGGTCCTCCCAATCACATTCTATGTTTTAGTAATATAAACACTTTGGACCTGATTCTAATCTCATATTTTACTGTAAAATTGGTGTGAAACTCTACAAGCTTCAGTGAATTATCCCAGATTCTCACAGGTGGGGTGAGATCAGAATCAGGCCAATTGTCTTTCACATGCTTGGGAATCAGTGATAGCATCAGAGTTTAAAAAAATCACAAACCGTTTGTCATCTGCTCCCAGTAAAATCCAGCTACCATGCTAGCATATAGCAGTACTCACTGAATTGTCATACCAATCTTGTTTCTTATCTGATATTCTAGACTTGAAAAACATCTCCCTCCATAGCAACAAAAACAGAAGATGAGTCAGCTGTAGTAACTAATAAAATGTGGTCTCTACACATCTAAGCCTTCCTATCCATACTACACGTTGATGCTAGGTTGCTATAAGTCTCTGAATAGCATTTCTAAACATTACAGGGAAGGAAAAGGTTTCAACTTCACTGCTTCATGATTGTGGAGTGCTCTTGCAGAGAGTTATCAGGCTGATCAATTCATGACTTCTCATTTACATTGGCCCTTTTGAAATGCAATCTTATTACTTAGATTAATTAGAGACAAGTACTGAAGAGACATTGAATGCCATATAGAATATAAATATGATGACTAATTCAGTCATTCATTACTTTATATGGTACCTCTACTTCCTTGGGATTTTTTTTTGTTACCATAGGTAAATAATGAATAGAGAATTGGTACCATAAATAAAACTTCTGCAAAGGTAGCATAGGTCTGACATAAGGAGTAGTACACAACAAATATTCACAAGAGAACCTTATTACTGGGATAGCTAGGATTCAAGGTTGTATCATTGCACTTTCATTCATCCTATGAACCAGATGCCAACCATTTTCCCCAGAGGACAGCTATTAGTTCCTTGGCTAAGTAGCAGGAGCAGCAATATAAGCAACATTAAACAGACGTTTCCCCTCTATTCTTTAACTGCTGAAATTGTAATGGAAATTGCAAGAAGATATGGATCCCAGCCGGAGGGTTGTCTGGAATCCATTCAAGTAGATATAATTGCAGGAAGAGACCATTTAAAAAAAAAGTTTATCAAATTGAGGTTAAATACATTTGTAGCTTCTTATAACTTCGCACAATTCCTGTGAGTAAATGTGCTGAATGATTCAGTAATGGTCTGGAATCTTGGTAAATAGAGTTACTCACCAGCTCACAGGTAGCAAGGTCATGGTGCTGCCCCCACTACTTTCAAATGCTGGAGATATGCTTCTTCTTGTGGAAGTTTGATATATATTAGGACAGTACACTTCATGGCCTTGATTTAGCAAAGCACTTAAATACATGCTTAATTTACAATACATGAGTAATCCCATCCCTATTCAGAAAAGCACTTAAGCATGTGCTTGTCTTCATTGGGAGTTGTGTGTGTGTTTAAGTGCTTTGCTGAATATGAGCCAAGTCTTCCATATTGTAATGATTTTTACATGTCCCAGTATACATGCAATGAAAAATTCAGAGTCCTTGACTCACATTGAAAGTGTCACTCTTAAGGAATTAGATCTGCAAAGTTGCATCAAATTTTGCTTACCATGGGGGGTGAGGGAGACACAAGTCTGTACCCATAGCAACTCTAGAAGAAAATAATACATTCAACTCACACATTTATAAGTAAGATGCAATGTCTGCAAGAAAAGGAGTATTCCATAACTGTAGTTAGTAGGTAATTATAGGGTGGTGATAAGGATCCAAATCTACTTGTTTCATTCCCTGAAATGGTGAGGGTAACTCACAAACATTAATAAGATCTGTGTCCTGAGAACCACTCAGTATAACTTAAGATTAATCTAAACCACAAAGGGTTGATTCTGATACCCTTACATTGAATAGTACCCTACTCCACAAATTGTTTCATTTATTTCAGTGAGACTATTCCTAAAGTAACTGTGAATAAGGGCAACAGAATGGGGCCCGAAGTTTGGATTCAGATTGAGATCCAAAACCAAACTTTTCCATAATCTAGGAGTTTTGGATCCAGAGTTTCAGTTCATACTTACCTTTAATTGCAATAGGAATTTTATTTGCATAAAGTGCTTCCTATTCTGATAAAATGATTTTTTGATCCAGTGCCACAAGTCCATCCTATCAAAACTGCTATAGCCTAACAAGCCAGAGAAGATCTCCTCTAGTCTAGGCTTGAAGCACTTTGAGAGCATAGTATGTGAGAAATCTTATCCTGTTGCTGTATCCTATGTCTGTTTATCAGGTACAGTTCTTCATTAGGGTTGCCAGTTTAAAATCTTATAACCTGTTTTACAAACCTCCTGGTGTTATTCTTTACCACTTTATTAATCAGTGACATAGTTAAATGCCAAAAAATAATTTGTTAAAAATATTACAAAGCATTATATACCATAAAGTGGTGCTTCCACAAGAAGCTTTATTACAATACATTTTCCTTAAGAGGATGGTAAAAAATAAAAGTAAAGTACTTTGCGGGGATCACACTACCAGTTTGATGTCCTGTCCTGGAGTTTTACCTTGTTTATTAAAACATTGGTGACAGCAGACAGTCACCTTCCACATCTTCACAAACAACTTGTCTTATTTAGTTCCTGTCCACTATATCACAGTATATGACTTCACAGGCAAATCTTCTAGTCTACACTAAATATCCTCACATAGCCCATTCAAATATATGGACAATCTATAGAATACAAATGCTGGGACATAAGAACATTTCAGAAACAGTCAACATCTAAAAGTAACTTGAGTCCTTAATAATCCATGAAATCTAAATGAAGAGAAATCATTTTCTAGGCAAAGCTAACAAATATATTATTATTCTCACAAGCCTTAGGGCTCCTTAATTATGACCCACAAATTTATACAAATGCTATCTGAAGACAAGCCATATTAATCAGCTTTATAGATGATGGCTGTTGAAGTTTATTAACAAATGAGCATCATTATTAACATCATAACTCTGTTAGGATGATTGAACACTGAATACACAAATGCTCTTCATGAGTCTCCATTAAGTACAGTTTTAGACATTATGATTTTGTTCCAGTAGCAAGGGATATAGTGACTGTTTCTGATCTTTTACAAAACACACACACACTATCCTCCCTCTTTACTCTCAAACTCATTAGGGGAGATCCTGTTGTTCTTTGTACCCATCTATAAGAACAAATGAGGAATGAATATCCTGTCTCAGTAGAACACCTCAGGCGCTGCATGCCTGAAATTCTAGCTGCCTTGGAAAAATACAGACTACCTGTTCTACAAGCATTATGGCCCCTCACAAGGTGTACAGTAAAACTGGGAAGTACTGAACACACTCCACTTCCACTGATGACAGTGGGAGTTGAAGGCATTTAGGACTTCTGTCTCAGCATCTTGCAGCAGGAGCTCCAAGTGAGCTCAGCTATGCAGAATAAAAAGGGACCACGGGCACCACAAAAGTCCCTCATAGGACTGGCCTCCAGCTTCAAGCTACAAACAAAGCAAGCTTGTCCATGCCCATCCACTTGCTGTTTCTCCCACCTGAGCCTCCGACCTCCCTTCTCCTCCAGGCAGTGCTGAGATTATTCCTGCTCTTTTGCTCTGACCATACTCATAGTCAGGCTCATGTAATGCATGCAGAGAAAGTAGTCTGCATTTTTCCAAGACACACAGAATTGAGGAGTATCTATTCAGGGATGCAGATCCTGAGGTGTGCTTCTGCAACAGGTTATTTATTTCTCCTTTGTTCTTGTCCCTATTATTTTATTAAATTAGAGGGATGTGGGGGGGAGTGCACATGGGCAAAAGATCAGAACTAATTGATATATCACTTGCTAGTGAAACTAAAGCATATGTCTAAACAGTACTTAAACTCATATACAACATTTATGTATTATTCAGTGTTCAATCCTGTTGAGTTAAGATGTTAAAGAACCTCATTGTTGTTAAACTTCAAAAACCATCAGAAACAAAGTTCATTGAGGTGACTTGACATAACGCTTTTTGTGTAAATACCTGAATCATAATTAAAGAGCACAAGGGATTGTGAGAATAATAATGTATAAGTCAGCTTTGTATGCAGTGTAGTTGTAGCCGTGTTTGTCCCAGAATATTAAAGAGACAAGGTGGGTGAGGTAATATTTTTTATTGGACCAACTTCTGTTGGTGAGAGACAAGCTCATGAACCACACAGAGCTCTCTTTGGGGGTCTCTCTTGGATTCCCAACTCTGAAAGGGAATGGAGGGAAGAGAAATATGGATCACTGCTTCCAGCATGGCCTCACCGATACTGTAATCACTCTTCTCACAGCTACAGGCATCACTCTTACGGGCTGCACTGAGAAGTAACTCCTTCGCCCTAGCTTCTGTGCTAGCAGTGTTCTTTTATGCTGTCCTCGCACCAGGAGGATGCCCTGCAGCTGCTAAGGAATGGTGCCTCCCTGACCGAGTACTGCCCCCAGCCTTGTTCTGGTTTAGTGTAAGGTCTATGGAGCGCCTCACAGCTTGATTATTCAATACTTTTGTTAATGATGTGGATAATGAAGTGAACGGTATGCTTATGAAATTTGCAGGGAGGGTTGCAAGCACTTTGGAGAGCAGGATTAGAGTTCCAAAGGACCTTGATTATTGGAGAATTGGTCTGAAGTCAACAAGATGAAATTCAATAAAAACCAAGTGAAAAGTTCTGCATTTAGTACTGAAAAGTCAGATTTTCACAATACAAAGAGCTTATCATTCTATATCAGGACTAAAAGATGCATGATTGGCCAGGAAGAAGACACTTAGAAAAAAGCATTAAAAATGTCGGCGTTTAAGTGGCAAAAACGAAAACTAAAGAACCACACAAACAGCGACATCATCATCTCTAAATTTATAAACACATAGTTCAGTAGAGATGGGATTAAACCAAAACCTCAGTTTGGGATTTACATCTAAATTTACGTCTCAAACCTGTATCTAAAGTAGGTCATGTTCGGTCATCAAATTTGGACTCCCAAATACCGGGAAGATTTGGATTTTGAACCTGCAAGTTCAGGAATGTTCAGTCTGAGATTTTGGTTCTATTAAAGATCTTCAAAATTGAGATTCAAATCCAATCCCAGATTTTGGATATACAGGGTTTAGGCTTAGATTCATCTCTAATATTTAGGTATTCACTATGTGCCTGATTGAAAGCTCATTGTAGTCAGGGAAAAGAGAGCCATTGACTTCAATGTGCCGTGGACCAGGCCCTATTTGAAATTTCTCATAACAGAAAAAATCAAAAGGATATTTAAGCTATTTACAAAAAGACCAGCTATAAGAAAAGCTATTATGCAGGGAGGGAGCTATAACTCAGGAACCCTTTAGTCAAATAGCCCTAAATCTGGGTCACTGACAGAACCCTGCATCCCCATGAGGCACACCAAATTTCAAGGCAATCTGAATAACCGTATAGATTTTAGAGCACTTAGGGTTACTCTTTAAACAGAAAGATGGTCTTAACGTTAACTATAGCAGAGCTATCACTCTGCTATAATATGTACTACTGATAGAAACAAATCTGTTTTCCCCTTTGCCCTTTCTTAATTATTATTACCCTGCTCCTTTCTTTCTAATCTTCTAAAAACTAAATCACATTAGGCAAGCTTAAAAGATTACTCTATTGGCTCACAAATGCCTATTCCTTTTCTTTGACTACATCAATTCCAAAAGGTATAGGCATTTATTCATTTTGATGTTAATTTGTTTCAGAGCAGCTCCTTTATTACCTATGCTTTACCATCCATGAAGCCAGTATAATTTAGTTATGTCTTCCCTCATGGGAAAAGTACATTTAATACTTCAACAATTTCATATTTTTACATTCCCCTTCAATATAATTTCTGACTTCACCTCAAATTATTTTAGTTTCTTCCTTTTACTGATGTGCACCTAAATAAGAGCAGAACAATTGTAAATGTGGTGTCATTTATATTTAGTTTAACCTCACATCCTTTGCATTCTGTTCAATACATTTTTTCAGGACTTTGTTTATTTATGTATTTAACTCTGGACTCAGCTTCAAAGCAAACCCAAAGGGGCAATGTTCCAGAACCTGTCTATGTTTTCCTTTTAATAGTGGAGAGCCCTTCCCAGAGGTCATTTCCCCCTTCTGCCCCACCAAAAGGCATCCGTTTCAGCTCTAGTTTATTTTATACCAGGTAGTGTTTTGGTTTGTGTTTGTATCCTTTTGGTAGCAGCCCTCACATAAGAAATGAAGGTAGTTGCGGAGAAGATGAGTAGGGACCAAACTTCATGTGATGTGCCAGCTTGTTAAAAAAAACAAAAGAAAAAAAAACCACTTACCAGCGTATTCAAGATCTAAAGGATAGATTTTTTTTTAAACATTTAGTCTCCTAAATCCAACTGAAATCAATACATTCACTCATTAGACTAATTGTAATAGTGTGACTGATACAACAGAGACTCTCTCTTCATCTGATGAGGGCTAGATTTATCTCCACTCAGGGAGATTGGATGACTTTGCACCCAAACTCAGATCCATACCTAGAAGTGCTGTGTTCTGTCATCAAGACACTGGGGCTGCCTTCCACAAAACTATTAAACCTCATGATTCTTATATCATTGCAATATATTCTTACACACTCAAAAAAATCACTAACCACTAAAATTCCTTTCATTTGAATTTTTGCACAGACCTGCATGTTTTGTTTATTCCCCCAGCCTGAATCTGGCTTGCGCCTAAGCCAGGGAGCTCCTGACCACTATGAGACAATAGTTCAGACTAGTCAAATTGGCTTTCATCCATCTCGTATTTATGGGGCTGTCATTTTTTCTTTATTGAAATACCTACCTGCTTTCCAGTTCTTAAGCATCAACACAACACAACATATGGCCAGGTGGACTGGTGACCTACTTTGAGAGCATAATTCTGCCTTTAAAAGATGTTCAATGTAAATATGAGTATTTTCCTTCCCAGAAGTTATCACATGTATAACACATTTCTTCCAATACAAAAGCGGCTTCTGCCTCAAAAGACCTGAGGCAAGACACCAGGTACATGAAGACTGAGATACTGGGAGATGTTCACATGTATTCACTATTGGGTTTTTAACACAGCAGCAATGCAGCTTAATTTTCTGATAGTTAAGAATCATAGGCTATTTTCAACAAGGTCTTACTCTGGCTCCCAGAAATGGTAACTATCCATGCCTGAAAAAATACTTGTTCTGACATCTCATGACAGGAATGCATTTGTTCCATACTTCTATTTTAACACTACAGCATATGCTAACGAACAACCTTGAGGCCTCAAAAGAATGTTTGTCTCCTCTTTTTATTTTTTGAACTTTTCATTTTTTTCCAAATTTTTATGATTTTATATAAATATTCTATTCAAATATGGAAGGAGATTCAAACATTTTGGCATATGAAAAGGGGTCTGCCTCAGCCTGCAAGTTGGTATTAATTATCACTGAGCAAAATTCAGAATTTCTATCCCACAGTAAGTTACAACACTTCAGTATTTGCATTTGTCCCAAGGTTTTGAATGTTTGGGGGGGAACAAAAATTCCCATTCAGAAATGTTGATTGAAAAACAGTTTGACATTCCACAAATCTAAATGCTTTTGTTTACTGAATTGACCCAAACTATCTTGTTTATATAATTAGTTCAATAATAAAATGTACATTCCCACAGTGGTGCATTGCCTCGGGGAGGGTTGTAGTCTGGGAGACTGATGCTCCAATTCCTCTCCATGGGCCAAGCCCCTTGTTGGACTAACTGCAACAACAGACTATGCAGAGAAAATACACTTTGCATTATAGGAGATGAAGTCCCTGGGGAAGCCAAGCCCATAGGCGAGAATGGGGTCCAAACAATTCCTACAAGGCAATGTGCTAATAGGGAAATGCTGCTTATGTTTTGTTGAACTGATTTGAAACAATATTTTGATCAGTTTAACAATAAAATATTCCAATTTGATTCAAGCTAACCCCAAATGAAATATTTCTTTAGGTTTTTCCCTAATGAAAAATTGACATTTTTCAGTAAAACCATTCCAGTGGAAAAGTTCTAGCCAGCTCGGGTATTAATGTTAAATACACTGAACTACTACTATTTCCTATCGCCCACAGAGCATACATGTGGAACCGGAATAGTCCACTGATTTTTTTTTCTTGGTCTCACAGCCTACTGGATCAATAACACTTTCAACAGAATGGGGTAGTTTAATGGAAGAAAAATCATTCTTTTCTGGTCAAGATTATTAAATGATATATTGCCAAAGATAGCATCACAATTGTTCTGGAAAAAAAAAAAGCCTGTGCCATCAACAGGGTGAATGCTTTTATTATCTGTAAAGTATAGACTTTGGGGTGTTTTGTCCATACTCTGTATTATACAAGAGTGGTAAAGAATCAGTCACTTTCTAACACTGAACAATGAAATTCTGTATCGCTAATCCCAAGCATTCAAATCAGGTTCCAAAAAACCATGATTGGCTTAAAATAGTCCAATTTAAAATAAATTGTGAGTGCTTTTGATTTTTGCCTTTTGGTCCTCTAGCATTTAGGGGTCATATTTGCTACCTTCTTTCTGCAACTATGTGTGCTAGAAACTTTAAACAAATAAACAAATAAAAGCTGGAATTCTCAGGCAATAACCTGATTCCTGCAGCTGAGGCTTTGAGAACAATAAATATTGCAAGTCTCAATTACAAGTGTTGGCAAAACTGGAATTAATGTAAAAAGAATTATCCATAAAGGACTCTCTCTCTCTACTCTTGTTTCACTCCAGAACTTCTACCCAGAATTAGAGCTAGTCAGAAATTTCAGACAAAATTTTGCATCTGAAAATCCTGAGTCAGCAAAATCAAGACTGGGAAAGGGTTGGTTTTGATGAAACTACAATGCAATAAATAAATAAAATTCAGAATTGTCACAATGTCCTTTTTTGATACATTTTAAATGAAAAGCTTAATTTTTCAGTTCTAAATTACTTTGTTCTGAAATGTATATGACAGTTTCCTGGCCATCTCTATCCAGAACTTTCTTCAGGCCCCTCCTGCCTGCCTTCACACTCTTCAGCTTTCTTCTAATAATAATATCTCCTTACAACAAGTTTGCTGAGAGCCATGTTAGCAACTGGCCATTTTAAGCAGACTTCTGATGCTGTTTCCAAGCTGAAACTGAACTGGCTTTCTTGTTGACCAGTGATGCTAGGTTACACCCGCAAGATGCAGAAAGCCTAGGGGAGAAGTGAGCTCTGGCAATTTTCTACTCAAAAGCAGAAAGCTGAGGTGCTAATTCAGACACCACAGAGGCTAGCAGAGAATGGTTCATTCTTCATTACTTTTAAGTGCTAACTTTTGTGGACATGAGTCTCAAAATCCACTTCAGTATCAAAGTGCTAGCTCAATAATAACTGTACTGCTAAAGTGCTTCCCAACAAGGATCTTAAATCACTTTACAAACACTGATGAATAATGCCTCGGGACTACTCTGGAAGGTAGGTAGGTAGGTTTTGTTGTCTCCATTTTACAGGTGGAGAAACTGATACAAAGATATCAAGTGACTTGCTCATGTTAACACAGAAAGTTTGTGGTAGAACTGGGAATAGAATCCAAACCTTATGACTCCCAGCTCTGTGCCTTAACTACAAGACCATCTCTCCTCTTAAAGCATTAGGAACATGAAAGAAGAGTTTTATCTTCTGTTTGACTGGTTAATTGCTATTGACTCCAAGGAAGCAGAGGGTGTAGCATGCTTCAACTCCTCATTTCAAGCTGTTTCCTTTCAGCACTGAATCTCATCAATATGATCCCAGAGTTGTCTCACATATAGGCTGCCTCAAACATCAGAAAAAAAAAATACTGAGGACATGAAATAAAGACAGAAGCAAAAGACTATGATTCAGTCCCTGGTGTGTTTATATAAATATATCCACTTGGAAACTTCTAGTCTATATAGCGCCTGGGAAAACATGACACTGAAACTCTTGTAATTACAATACTGCAGAAACAAGTAGTGTACCTCACTGAGTCCACTGTTCCACACACACGAAACTCTGTTCAGTGGTGTAAATATAATGTTATCAGACTTCTGAATCTTGCAAACCTCGTTTTGTCAGACCCTGAAGCAGTCTAGCAGTATTCCCAGTGAGAGCCACTTCACATCTGCTCAAGATGTTGTATAATAGATTCCAGCTGCTGCCAAGCAGTCCTTGTGGAAATATAATCTCACCACACTTATTTTTAGTGCAAATGGCTCCTATCTTTATACTTTGCCACTGGCTTTTTCAGCTCTTCTGTTAAACTATGGTCAGATTATGGGCCCATGGTTTAAAGTTACATGGGGAGGGGAACAAGATATTGGAAGAGGTTTTGTGTTGGCTGCAGGAATTTTGTCCGCTAGAATTCCTCCTAGAGCTGTTGGGGAGGTCATGCTGGCAAGGCTGTTCTGATAGCTGTTGAAAGGATGCTCTATGGACTTGCAACCACACCCTGGTTCAGTTCTACTGCCTTTTAGGGAAGGAGAGGTAAACCTAAGCCTTTGTCACACTGGGGTGCCCAGGATGACTGCTGTTGCTAGTCTAGGGTAATCCTTTTGCTCAGAGAACTTAGGGGCTTTAATTTATGGCTCCTACACTGCTTCATAAGGGGGACAGTAAAGGTCTCTCTCCCTTTATGTACCTGAAAGTTTATGTGCATACAGGTTGCCCCATCCCAAATGTATTGTTATTGCCAGCTTGTTGCATAAATACTTCCCAAATGTGCTGTGTTGTAGCTTTAAATTGGAGATTATTTTCATATCAAAGATTTTTTTGGAAAAAAAAAAACTTCCAGTGGAAGGCTTCTTTTAAAACTATGTAGTATGTCACAGATGTGCAATGTAGCTTTGTCTCATGGGCTCTAACACTAAGTTTCTAAAATCAGCAGGCAAAAGCCTGTGTACTTCACTTACTGGCCCACCCCGTTTCCCGGAAACCCAATAGATACTTCACTTACTGGTCCGCCCCGTTTCCCGGAAACCCAATAGATACTTCACTTACTGAGTTGATGTGCTACCTCAGCCCAGTGTTTCCTCTGTTTTGGACTTCCTGTTCAGCTGTTGCTTGTTAATCTAGAACAGATCTCTGGGATATGGGTGATCTCAGCCATTCTGCCTTCCACAGGTAGATTGGAAATAATAAGGGTTGTGAGTGCTGCTGTAGGAAGAAGCAATTTGGGCCTTTCCCAGGAAGAAAGTAGGATCCTTGAAGTCAAGGGCTTCATTTTTTCTCTGATACCGAGTGAGTAGTGTTCCTGCAGTAGAAAATTCTGGGAGGAAGAGCAGTACCTGCAGCCAGTTAATGCTGGGTTGCCTCTCTACCCAGTCAAGCAAATCATCCCAGGAAGGGTGGATTCACCTAGGGAGCATGCAGATATATGGTATTTTCTGCTGAAGTGCAGTATGTGTCAACAATCAGTGATAGAGGGGAGGCCTCAGGCAAACAGGTCATGTGTTATTGAGACTGTTTTAGTCTCTAACATGTTCCCAAGCTCTTCCAGTCCTACCCAATTCTCTCAAAGAGGGGCTGGCATGTAGTTAAGGAAAAGTAGAGGGGGAAAAATCACTGTAGAAGAGGCAACCACCCTGGGCAGAAGTGGCAGGTGACCCTGCTATGGGCTTACTCTCAGAAGGACTTCTCTATGTAGCCTTATATTGAAGTGTAAGGTGAAAGAATCAGTGGTTGGCTGAGATCACAGTATCAAATGCAAGAGGGAAGCTGGCTTTATACTGAGAGTTGAACAGTTGCCTAAAGCCTCCAGTAGAAATTGGCCAATTACCTACTAGCATTTCTCCCAGAGTAGACTAGATTTCAACTTTCACACAATCCCCATGTATAGAGTCCTCTGTACACTCGTTCTTAGTGCTTTGCACAGCTTTCAGTGTTTGGGACTGGACCAAAAGTATTATACCTAGTGTTTATTGTCGAACACATGCATAGTTCTTTCCTAAGCATATGGGTTAATTGTATCAATGTGCTTTTTCATGGCAGACAGAGCAGCTAGCCAAGCACTTTCTAGAGAAATTTCAGTTTTACAGAACTCAGTGAGAGATATTTTGAGACTGAGAAAAACTCCCATGCATTTCTACTCTTATTCACCCAGTATATCCCCAAAGATTCATAAACTAGACCTTACATTGCAGGTAACACTCAGAGTGGCTGATTTTATGCAATGACCAATCAATCAGTGCACACAGATGGTAGTCAAGTGAATATTTGATATCCATATTCAGACATCAGGATCTGAATAATTCTGAATTTTTCCATTGATGCTGGATCCATGTACAAATCAAATCTAGTTCAGGTATTCATGTGTCACTACTTTTAACTCTTTTCATACTGGGCTTCTAATTTCAATCATTAATCAAAACAGATTCAGAGGCTGCATACATAGATGGGATTTGAAGGAAGTATTAGCCAATAGTCCCTAACACCAGCATTTCGGAACTGTAATTTTTTGAGGAGGCAGTGGGGGGCTATTTTTAGAGGAGTTTTAGAAAAAGGAATGTTATGGCTTTAATCCTGGTTATTCTAATTCGGGGTGAAAGGTATGGATCAGTAGTAGCTGCAGGCGCTTCTTCACTGTGTGAGAGTTATTGTGTTACAGCTGATCAAATAGTATTTGATAGTCCAAAATTATCAAATAGTTTAGGCCTTTTTTTAGTTTGACAATCATTTGTGAACCATTCCTGATTTCTGCAAGTGCATTTGTTGTTCATGTGTATTCACTAAATGATTTTCAGACTATGGTTGGTTTGCAAACTGTTCATGAGCTATTCTCTACAGCAGTGGTTCTCAAACTTGCTCCCAAAGCTTTCCCTGCACAAGCAGCGGAACAAGTTTGGGAACCACTGCTCTACAGCTATGTGTTGTTCACTATTCATGGTGTGTGATTGGTCATACGGATTTGTTTCTGCCAGAGGCGGCTCCAGGCACCAGCACGCCAAGCGCGTGGCTGGAGTGGCAAGCCGCGGGGAGCACTCTGCCGGTCGCTGTGTGGGCGGCAGGCAGGTTGCCTTCGGCGGCATGCCTGCAGAGGGTCCGCTGGTCCCGCGGCTTCGGCGGACCTCCCACAGGCTGCCGCCGAATCTGCAGGACCGGGGACCTCCCGCAGGCAAGCCGCCGAAGGCAGCCTGCCTGCCGTGCTTGGGGCAGCAAAATACCTAGAGCCGCCCCTGGTTTCTGCTCCCTAATTTTAACAGGATGACAACAAATGGAGAATAGTAAAGATATGTTTCTGGTTCAAACATTATGAAACACTGAGAATTTGCCAAGAAAATAGTCATCTAAATTGTTGTGAATAGTTAATAGAATTATCCCACAAAAGGCAATTGGGGAAATGTATTTAAAAATATGTCTGGAAAGCTGTTTCTTCTCTCTCATCCTCCACCCCCACATAATTACTTGACCAGTTCTAAATCAAGGGATAGTGGTAGCTGTGAGTGTGTGGAGGGGCTGAGGAGAGCCATTTTTATGGAAAGAAAGTATTGCAGTAGGAGCTACCAACAATTAGAGCAGATCAGAAAAATTCCACTGAAACACTTCTTCCTTTAGAATTAGCCAGTTCAGCATGCACAAAAATTTGCAGAAACAATTCTATTTCCACAGACTTTTGATGGACCCCAGGCAGCTCCCAGGACTTCCAGGATACCCAGCTCCACAGCAGCCAGGGATCATATTCTGTTTCACAAACACCACATTTTTAGTGTATTCTAAACATATGCCATATATGTAAATATTGCGGAATTTCAGTTCCACAAAAATGCGAGTTTCTGGCTTTTTGTCCTGCTTCAGGATTAAAATTATTTCCAAAACCTCAAAATTGAGGAATTAAAAATTGGTTTCCCTGCCAGCTCTACACAGAATACTGATTCCTAAACCACTGTAAGTGTCACATTGGAACTATAGAATTAGGAATGTCAATGGTGTATGCACAAAATATTACACCCTATAGCCTGATCCAGCCCTTGAGGCACTGCAGCCGATACCTACAACTAGCACTACATTTTCTTTGTATGTGTAGTCAACAGCAGTGAGAAATACAGCAGGTTGTTCAGTATGTAGTGCATGTATCTTTTATGCATCAGCCCATGTTTTATATATAAAATTAGAGCATAGCCATATGCTTCTTGTAGGTTGTCTGTACATCCAAGTGTGACACTGGCAGACCAGCTAACCTGTGTGTGACCCATAACAACTAAACAAGAGGCATTACAATTTTCAGGACAATTCACTTGCATGTGAATTTCAAAGAGATGTACTAGACCAGCAATCATTAACCCATTCATTTGTAGAAATAGAAATCAAGGGGAGATGCTAAATGTGTTTGTCGCACACGCAGCGCACAGTCAACTTGTGGAACTCCTTACCTGAGGAGGTTGTGAAGGCTAGGACTATAACAATGTTTAAAAGGGGACTGGATAAATTCATGGTGGCTAAGTCCATAAATGGCTATTAGCCAGGATGGGTAAGAATGGTGTCCCTAGCCTCTGTTCATCAGAGGATGGAGATGGATGGCAGGAGAGAGATCACTTGATCATTGCCTGTTAGGTTCACTCCCTCAGGGGCACCTGGCATTGGCCACTGTTGGTAGACAGATACTGGGCTAGATGGACCTTTGGTCTGACCCGGTACGGCCTTTCTTATGTTCTTATGTCTGTGTACCTGTAACCTGCTAGACATTTACCAAAGTAATCAAATTAGCTTTTAGATGCTAACTCCTTTTCATTTCTTAATTGCCTTACATTATGTATGTTACCAGTTAACCTTAAGATCAAAGATGTGAGCTACTGCAGGAAACTAATTATCTACATTGTCTTCAGCTTATCTAACTCTGTTATAATGAAGGACTGGCTAATTGCCTTATGCAAATAAGTGTTAGTAGATTACCTATGTATGCATAGGAAATTTAATGTTAACTTCAAAGAGGTGGGTCAGGGTGTCTTCAGCAAAAAAGAATCCTCAGTCACATGCTGTGCTCAAACCACTTAACAGTCTGCTTCAGCTCTAAAACCTCAGGCCTGATCTGTCATCTCTAGTCTGATGAATTTTAAACAGGGAAAGTTTAAGCTGTGGGACTGAGATTGTCCAAGTAGTTACTTGGAATACCCTGGGAAATGCATGGAAAGACTCTAACAGACTTACATCTAAGCTGCATTTGGATTCTAACCTTTTGAGATGATTCCAGAGAGACTTTTGCAAACCAGTAGACTCATCCATCACTGCTACAAATCTGATATAAGGACTTGCAAGCTTTTGTAATGTATATAATCGTTTAACCATCCAATAAACTTTTCTTTTATTAATAAATCTTTAGTTAGTTTACTAAGGATTGTTTGACAATGTGATATTTAGGAAAGATCTGAGATACATACTGACCTGGAGATAAGTGTCTGATCCTTTAGGATTAGTAGAACCTTACATATGGTGAATTAGGTTTTCAGTAACCCCTCACTATATAAAACCTGTTTCCCTAGATGGGAGCCAAAGGCTGGAATGCCTAAAGGGGGCTATGTTTGGCTTCTTGTTAACCAGTGTGGTGCTGCAGAAGCTCTTTTGATACTGGTTTGGTGATTCTAATTATAGAATAAACCACCAGTTTTGGGGAATTGTCTGCCCTATTTCTTGCAGTCCGCCCTGAGTGTGGCATTCTCAATGTGGTCACACTAACTACTCAAATGGTCCTCATCATGTACTGTCTGATGCTCTGGTGAAAGGTGCCTGAAGAAAAATCCTAAATGTAAACAGAATATTTTAATTCTCTTAAAGTCTGCCTGTGTGATATCAGGAAGAGAACAAAAAATAATTCATACTGCAAGTGATTCTGAGCAATACCTGACCATTTGATAATATGCAAAGGGGACAGCATTAGTCAAGTATCAGTGATTCTGAACTTTTGCGTCACTTGTTAAAAACCATTCACTCTAAGCAAAACAAAGTTTAATGCTTCTGTTACCAATTTTGAAATCTGGTTTGTGTGAAAATACATTTTTGGCATTAGAAATATTTTTTATGATTTAATTAAATCCCTGTGATTTGTTTGTCATTGGCAGTGGTCATGGATGAGAACCAGATTTAGACAAAGTTTACTTACTAGACTGCTGATATACAGTTCCACGAAGCAGCTATTTACCAGGAACCCCTCAAAGTCCACTACCAAGAGGGCTGCAAGAATATCCCAGTTCTGGTATGTACATTCTGGTTCACCAAAAAAAAGTGGAGCCTTAAGTGAAAGCAAAGGTCAGGCTGGTCATTAATATTATTGTGAAATGTACATAGATTATGTATGTATACTGATAATATGTTCCTAAAATGTATCAAGGCTGAGTTGACAAACAGGTTTTCTGGCAGATAAAATAAGTTGATTCACCTGTCTCTCTATCAGCATGTAAACTAAGCATTGTAAGTCAGTACAATGGAAACTCCATTTACCTACAAAGTCAACAGTGGAATGTGAAATCAACAGGGAGGCAGCACAGGATTATCCTGACTCTGGATACAGACAATGAATTTTGGGGGAAATACAAGAAGGAAAGAAAGACATCCTTTTATCCTGCACCTAAGAAGTAATTTGGCAGTGAAGTTAAAGCCATGAAGATAGGATCATAACCTGCCCTGGCTGAAATGCTACAGAGAACATTTGAAGTGAGAAACTTTTAGACAGAAGTTTAGCCCCTAGAAATAGTTTTATGATTTTGTTTTATATGTAACCCATTTGTTTCCATAATTCTTACTATCTCTGAATTTTGGTAATAAACGTATCATTGTTCTCACTATAAATATCTCAGTACTATGATGTTGTTCAGTGACCTGATCCTGAATTGAATCATTCAAGCTAGTGTGTTCACTGTTCCCTTGTGGACAGCAGACCTGGTATTTGTATGAGTGTTCAGTGAATAATGGGCAGGACACTGCAGGGGAACACTTCAAAGGGTCTTGGAAAGCGAGTTAGTTTTCCTGTCTTTCCTTGCTTTTGGTTGCTGTATGTGTCTGTTTTATCATTTGCTATATGTAGTTGTTTTTATAGCTTACTATTGTGTGATCTTGAGAGGTGCTGTATACTCACAGCTCTTCCAGTGAGGCTCTATTTGACCAGAACTCTACATATTGGACCAAATTTCAGCCTCAATTACATTTAAGTGAAACCAGAGATAAAGCTGGAGGAGTTGCGCTAGATTTACATCAGTGTAGCCAAAGGCAGGGGATCAGTACCTCTAAGACAGCCTTTGGAAGTTCAGAATTCATCATCAACAGTGTTCTTGTCACTTTCTGGCTACTCGGTTTGACTGTGAAAGACTAGAATTATTCAGTCTTTAAAAGTGCTGAGTAAGGGCAGGGGCACTTTTCAACTGGACATTTAAAAAACAAAGTAAAATGGGCCCAAACCTGCAGTCTGACATGCGAAACGACTTATGACTTCAGTGGAGCAGAAGCTTCTTTTCCCTTTTTCTATTGGCAATACACACTTCACAGTGAGGCCCAGGAAAGGGCAGGGAAGAGGCAGAGCGGGATCAGACTCTTGAAATAAGAAGCAGATGTTATGTGGGGGGGGGGGAAGTGTTGAAGTAATATTTTGTTTCCCATTAGCCAGTTATTTCAGCATGTTGAATGCTCAGAATGTGTATTAACAACCCACACGTGTGGTGATGAGAGAAATCAATAATACTGGTTAACTACAGCAGTAAATTCCTCATGGAAAAAGGAATTTTCCACCTCAATTTTTCAGTTATTTTAAATCCTAATCTGACCTACTCAGTCTGGTTTAATAACCTACAAAATTGTACTATAAAATCCCAATCTATTTCTAATAAGGTAATGCAAAAAAATGAAATTAGTTAAGTTCCTTTGCCTTCTTGTGATCTTAAAGAGACTAATTTCTAAAATCAAAATCTAAAGTAAAACAAATATGCTGTTTCCAACTATTGCTAGTATTTGTGGTTGAATTCATATTGATTTTTATTACAGGTTGATAATGGTAATGATGAGAAGCTGTTACCATCACCAGTTCAGCAATGGCAGGAAGCCTCTTCTTGTAGATCAGATTTCTGTGGCTACCAGTGTGACCATTGTATTAAATCTAGCTCAGAATAAAACTAAATGGCATGCTATTGAAATCTCTAAAGACTACAAAAGCCTTGTCTGTACTAGGACTATTATTTTTACTGCTGGTGGAACTGCACTACCATTAATTGGATGGCTGAGAATGGTGCCACCCCCAGCCCGATTGTGGACAAGGTCTATTCATGCAGCCTGTGTCTGTGTGCCTGGTAACTCCTCTACATGCAGCAATACCATTATCTTTCTGCTAGCGAAGCCCAAGTGACCCTCACAATGGAGATCATAGAGTGTGCAAGGCAAGAGAATGCTGCTCTTAGTACCAGTTAGGGTGACAAATGTGTTTAAGTTACACCAGTTTGAGTAGGGAACATGCTATCTAAAATGGCTGTACTCCTGACTCCTTCCCCCTTCAAGCAGGTGGGTCAGACCCCGTTATGTCACATGCTAGTGCCTGAAAGTAGTTGGTGAGGAGGGGCTGTGGATGGCTTTGTGGCCTTGAGGAAACATTCCATGAATCTATATTTTCAAGGCAACCTACCCAACCCTCCTGCTTTCCATCATACTACATGATGAAGTGAGCATAGTGTGTGCATAGAGACATTTGTTGATTGAGAAACACTGGATTATATACTTGCCTATTAATTATATCTCCTACACTGAATATTGATTATCACTTGCTTTGCAGTAGGGAAGAGTCCTTTATTTCAGAGTAATTTAAACATTTATCAGACATTAACTACCTTGAGCTGCTGAGATTTGACATTGTAATTTTGCCCTCAGCTACTGTCAGTCATATTCATTGCCACAGAATCCAGAAGAATAACCCTTAGTAGTGACAGCACTGTAACACCACTATAACTTTACCCTGGATCTAGCAGTCTGGGATGATTCAGCAGAGTAACACTACTGTTACTCTAATTCCATCCCTCACTTTTCTTTCTTGATGTCATGGGAGCTAGAAATTAAAGTACCTGTTGGTCTATTCATGGTAAGCCTGAATAGCAGTAAACAGAAATGAAGACTGCTAACTTTCCTTCACAGAAGGTGCTATACTACCTATTCCATTCAATTTTAAAACTCTAGCCCTGATTTTTTTTTCCTCTATAAAAATATTTAAACTTAAGTTTTCCATGAAATAGACAAACACAGAGCCAGGTATTAAAGTAGTGATCCACATTCAGAGTAACTATGTGCCCAATCCATCAAACACCTGATTTGGGGCTTACTATCACAAGGAGTCCCACTGAAGTCAGTGGGATGCCTCACAGTAGTTAGCATTATACCAGGTAGGAAGGCTTTGACTCTGAAAAGTAGTTATGCATATATCTCTGTTCAGGACAGCACTCAAACACATTCTTAAATTTAACCATATAGAATCATAGAAATGTAGCAGTAGAAGGGACCTTTGTAGGTCATCTAGTTCAGTCCCCTGCATGGAGGCAGAACTAAGTATTTTCTAGACCAGGGGTCGGCAACCTTTCAGAAGTGGTGTGCCGAGTCTTCATTTATTCACTCTAATTTAAGGTTTCACGTACCATTAATACATTTTAACATTTTTATAAGGTCTCTTTCTATAAGTGTATAAGATACAACAATAGTTTAGTTCTATGTAAAGTAAATAAGGCTTTTAAAATGTTTAAGAAGCTTCATTTAAAATTAAATTAAAATGCAGAGCTCCCCAGACTGGTGGCCAGGACCCGGGCAGTGTGAGTGCCACTGAAAATCAGCTCACATGCCGCCTTTGGCACCCATGCCATAGGTTGCCTACCCCTGATCTAGACCATCCCTGATAGGTGTTTGTCTAACCTCTATTTTAAAAACCTCCAATGATGGAGATTTCACAACCTCCCTAGATAATTTGTTTCCTTGCTTACAGTTAGGAAGTTTTTCCTAATGTCTAACTAAAATCTCCCTTGCTGTAATTTAAAACTATTACTGCTTGTCTTATCCTCAGTGGTTAAGGATAATTTATCACCCTTCTCTTTACAACAACCTTTTACATACTTGTAGACTGTTGTCATGTCTCCCCTCAGTCTTCTCTTCTCCAAACTAAAACAAATCTTTCCTCATAGGTCATGTTTCTAGACCTTTAATCATTTTTGTTGCTCTCTTCTGGACTCTCTCCAATTAGCCCACATCTTTCCCAAAGTGTGGTGCCCAGCACTGGACACAGTACTCCAATTGAGGCCCTATTAATACTAAGTAGAGTGGAAGAATGACTACTTGTATCTTGCATACAACACTCCTGCTAATACATCCTAGAATGATGTTTTCTTTTTTTTGCAATAGTATTACATTGTCCACCCATATTTAGTTTGTGATCCACTATAACCCCCATATCCTTTTCTGCAGTACTCTTTCCTAGGCAGTCACTTCTCATTTTGTATTTGTGCAATTGATTTGTCCTCCCTAAGTGCAGTACTTTATATTTGTCCTTATTGAGTTTGCTATTTTACTTCAGACCATTTCTCCAGTTTGTCAAGATCATTTTGAATTTTAATCCTCTCCTGCAGAGTGCTTGCAACTCCTCCCAGCTTAGTGTTGTCCACAAGCTTTATAAGTGTTGTAGCAAGGGGGAGTGGTGTCACTCCCTGACTGATGGGGAGAGAGCCATGACCGTCCCCTGGTGGTCAGAACTGGGTCACCCGCTACCGCCCTGCCAGAGCCAGAGGAGCAGGACAGGAACTGAAACTATGAAAGGCCGGCCCTCCAGCTCCACTGAGGCAGAGCTGCCAGAGGAGCAGGATGCCTCCCCCCAACTGCTGGAGCCTGGACCTGACAGAGGCTGCTATACTGCCAGAGATCCAGAGGAGCTGCTGGAGCTGTTATCCAAATTACACCTCTACCCCAATATAACGCGACCCAATATAACACTAATTTGGATATATAACGTGGTAAATCAGTGCTCTGTGGGGGCAGGGCTGCGTATTCTGGTGGATCAAAGCAAGTTCAATATAATGTGGTTTCACCTATAACACGGTAAGATTTTTTGGCTCCCGAGGACAGCATTATATTGAGGTAGAGGTGTATTTGTGAAGATATTGAATAGAACCGGACCCAGGACAATCCCTGTGGGATCCCATTTGATATGCCATTCCAGCATGATTGTGAGTCATTGATAACTACTCTGAGTATGCTTTTCCAGCCAGTTGTGCACCAACCTTATAATAGATTTGTTTAGGCTATACTTCTCTAGTTTGTTTGGAAGGCCTTGTGGTACAGTATCAAAAGCCTTGTTTAACAGTTGTCCTCAATAGGGATACTTTCCTAAATCATGGACTAAATATTTCTAGAATCAGGCCTAAGGCCCATCACCATGAAGATTTAAAAAAAAAAAAAAAAAAGAGTAAAGTCCTACATGTGAAGAGACACCTGTGGATTTCAAACTTCAGAGCAAGATAATGACCTATTGGCAATTCCTGACCAGCTGACTTTAATTGCTTCATAGAATAGCAAAGATCCTGATATTTGATTTCAGATTACTCTGAGTCTACTTTGTAGATCTCACGTGCAAAACACGTTAAAAACAAACTTCAAGGCAGTAAGATCTGCCAATGATGCACGTGTCTGTATTTTCAAAGAAAACTTGACCTGAGCATCTTTGAAAGAAGGTGTTTTTGTCTTCATACTAAGAAGTCAACTCGATGATACTAAATCTGCAAGACAAAACCTTCCTCAACTGTCAAGAGTCTCCTTGAATATGTGAAGAAACATGAAGAAAGAATTCTCTTGAATAGTGTGAACTTTAGGAGAGAGTGAACTTTTAGAAAGCTGTCCCTTCCAGCAATGTCAAGTCCTCTGATATAGTCCAGTAGGCATTTAATTTTCTTTATTCACAGGGATCCCAGCAAGGTAATGTGAAAAAATGGGAGAACTGCAGTTATAAACACCTCACAGGTCTCCTTTTAATCAGCAGCTCCTTCCTTCCCACACTTGCTTCCAGGTTGTGTTAGTGGAAGTCAAGATGATTAGTTGCTGGCCAAAGGCCTGGGCAAAATTTATGATTGGGTGCAGTGTGTGATAAGATTTGACATTTGAGTGAAGTCTGAAGGGATTGTTCAGTGATATTAAAAATTGAGGAATTTTTCTACCCACATCCACCTTAATTGGTAGTTGCATAATGTAAAGTTGCAATGGGTCAGCTTTAAACTCTATTTCTGCTTATAAAAATTTTTTCCAGAGAAAGAATATGTACGTTGTTCCCTTTTCTATGTACTCCACCCTATCTTTAGTGATTCGTACCCCATATCAAGTTGCTGATTATTTTGGCTATTCCTTTTATTATTTTAAAGGAAACAACTCATACTACAGCCACAAGGCCAAACTCTGATCACCTTACTCACACAAGCAGTTCTATTGACAAAATTAGGGCTACTTGTATTAGTAAAGCAAGCAAGATTTGGCCACTGTTACAGTAAAACTACATACTTTTTGCTGAGCCAGGCAGTCTGAAAATCCATCTGATCCACATCTCACCAGAAACACTCCAAAATGTATTTTTATTACAGTTGGCATTTCTAGACCTCTTAATGAGGATAGCATAGGTGCCGACACTGTGGATGCTCTGGGGCTGGAGCACCTACAGGGGAAAAAATACTGAGCACCCACCAGCAGATACCCTATCAGAACCTTCCTCTTCCCCCAGAGTCTCCTGTCTGCTGGCAGGCCCCACCAATCAGCGCCTCCCCTTCCCACTCGGTGCTTCCCCCTGCCTCAATCAGCCAGATCCAGCCCGTGGGCCATAGTTTGCCCACCCCTGGTATAAATGAGCATCACTATTACAAGAAAAATACAAAACGGAGAATAGCAAAACAGAAATGATTCTTTCCCTAGCATCACATTTAAAGTTGGTGAACCACAATGGTTAAGACAATTTGACTAAAACAATTTGGCTGAAATCAAACAACATTGAATGTATATAATTAAAATGAAAAATTAATTTTCTTCCCAATTTCCCTTTTCTGCAATTAACACTGCCAATGCTTCCCTGTTGGCCAGTTAACAACATACCCACCTGCTGCAACATGCTTCAGAATTAAGAGCAGAAAGCAGAGTATTTTCCCTATAGCAGGGGTGGGCAAACTACGGGCCAGCCCGCTAGGGAGCAGGGTCTGGGGTTTGCTCCACTCCAGTGATCCAGCTGGGGTGCAGGGTTGGGGGCCACACCACATGGCTCTTGGAAGCCACGGCATGGCCCCGCTCCAGGCAGGGCGCAGGGTCGGGGGCCACACCTTGCAGCTCCTGGAAGCCACAGCATGGCCCTGCTCCAGCTCCTATGCGCTCCAATGGCCCTGCTCCAATTGCCCCATCCAGCATTCCAATGGGAGCTTCAGGGGTGGTGCCTGTGGACGGAGCAGCGTGCACAGCTGCCTGGCGCCCCTCTACGTTGGAGCCAGAGAAGGGATATGCCGCTGCTTCCAGGAGCCGCTTGAAGTAAGCACCACTCAGAGCCTGCACCCCTTCCCACACCCCAACCCCCTGCCCTGATCCCCCTCCTGCCATCTGAATCCCTCAGTCCCAGCCAAAAGCACCTTCCTACACCTCAAACTCATCATCCTCAGCCCCACCCCAGAGCCCACACCCTCCAGCCAGAGCCCGCACCCCATTTCCCCCACTCCAGCCCGGAGCCCCCTCCTGCATCCTGAACTCCTCATTTCTGTCCCCACCCTGGAGCCCACACTCCCAACCAGAGCCCTCACCCCCTCCTCCACCCCAACCCCAATTTTGTGAGCATTCAGGGCCCGCCATACAATTTCTATTCTCAGATGTGGCCCTTGGGCCAAAAAGTTTGCCTACCGTTGCTCTATAGCAAAACTCCTCCCAACCCAGGTAGGTCACATGTCCTTTTTGGTAGAGCAGCTGCCCTGACTTCTTACCCTCATTGGAATCTCGTAATCCAGCTACAGGGAGCCTATTGAGCATGACCAACACTACCACACCCAATTCCAGAAAGTTCTGGGAGTGGAATGCTAATTGTGCATTTGCAGAGCAACAATGGCCCAAACAGAACTGGCCCCCACTTCTCTCTAGATCTCTTAAAGAGATATCTCCCATTAGGCATGTGGGTTACATTTAGTTCTCAGATTACTAGGTGGGGATTCGAGCTGGTTCTGCATTGTGATATTAACAGGAACCCCTAGATTTTGAACCCAGCACTTGTTGCCGCCGACACCCCCTGGCAGAAGGGTTACACATAAAAGGAGTTAATAATATTCTAGGTGGTATTTTAGGCTTACGGGCTATATTATGCTTCAAGACACATCTATGAATGGAGGCAATACAGAGTTGCGCTGAGAAGCACAATAATTCCTTGAGCACACAATGTGGTTGAAGAGTGTGCAGTCTGCTCCTCTGTGTAGGTCAGGCCAGTATAAGGGCTTAACAGGGTTTCTGGGACTGTGACTATGCAAAGGTCAGGGATACGATATGTATGCAGGGGAAGCTACTTGTTCTGACTCTATTATTATTATTTGTGTAGGTGCAATCTAGGAATTGAAGACTTTTTTTTTTTTGACTGTTCAACCACTCCTAAAGCAGCATAGTAATTGGCTTCTAGTCTCTTGCATTGGGCTCTCATTTCCAAGATCATAAACAAAGTCACTTTTCAGCAAAAAAAGTCTCCCAAAGAAAGTGCAGGAACCCCACTTGTTCATTGAAAACTAGACTGAACAAAGCACTCAAAAATCCAGTGGAATCTCAAATAGCCAAATGTAACAGGAGCCACAAAAGTCATTTGCATAATGAATGTTTTGTAAGTGGATGAATCACTCATATGAGCTGAAGCCACAATTTCTGTGCATAAAGTCTATGCACTGAGGTGCTGATGCTCTGCAGATTTCTGTCATAAAGAAGTTCTGTTTCTCTGGTCTGCAGATGAGTTATGCTCACTGCTGGTTTTATGCCATCTTTGCATTTCCCCAAGTCCTGCACCTGACTGACCTGGCCCTAGGGTGACCAGATAGCAAGTGTGAAAAATCAGAACATGGGGTGGGGGTGCCTATTGCAAAAAAAAAGCTCCAAATATCGGGACTGTCCCTATAAAATTGGGACATCTGGTCACCCTACCTGGCCCAGCTATAGAGAACTCAGTTACAAATAGCCCAAAGGAGTGTTCCAGCATCTGGAGATTAACAAGGAATTCGAATGCACTGGCCATGCCTCCTTTTCTCTAGGAATACCATCATCCCTCAATATTCTTGCCAAAGGTGGAGCCAGATTTCCCTAGAGCATTGTACTGCCCAGAGACTCCCCTATACTGAGAGTATCATTTGCAGGTTGAATCTATGAAGTTTCTGGATGCTTTGCAGCACTCTGTCATTGCTGTTTTGTACAATCAATTAAAAAAAGACTTGGGAGGGAGATAAATGACCCTCTTTTGGAAATAGGGTTTTTGCTTAAGTGGCACTTCACTAATTCAATACATAGGGTACAAGACTGAAAAGAAGGAGACCAAAGTTCTGTAGCTGGCTTTGTTGCTAATTCATTAAGGAACCCTTGGCCAATCACTTAGGGCCCTATCCTGTCAAGTGCAGAGAACCTTCAACTTATATACAGCTAATGGGAGTTGGGGTGCAGAGCACCTTCACAGGATCAGTCTTTTTAAACTCTGTGCCTGACTGTCCATCTTATTAAAATAATTAAAATATTTACTCCCCTTTGTAAAGCAAGAGGTCGGAGGATGCACGGACAATTCCAGCTTTTTCATTTACACATATGTAAGCAAATTTGGCTTGAAGTGTGCTTTTTGAATGGAAAGCATCAGCACTAATATTAATCAAGATTCTACTGCAGACTGTACATTGGCAGGGAACTAGACAAGAAATACACATACACAAAGCAATAAATAACTGCTATTAATGTAGGGTTTTTTAAACTACATATTCTAGAATACACTGCTAAACATTTACAGTGGTTACTTCCACTGGAATCCTAATATATATCACCATATCATGCCAGCGGGGAATAATTTTTTTTTCCAATGGAAATGTGGCAGCAAAAACTCCCAAGATTATACGTCTTTACTGCCTGCCACGGCTATTAGACCTTTGGGAGATGGCAAAGTCTGAGTTGGCGTGCAGGAGTAGCAACTTTAGAGGCCAGAGATTATTTAAAAAATCATCCATGTAACCACTTCAGTGCCCTAATTGGGTCAATAGAAACCAAACCTGCTGTGGTTGCGCCTGCCCTAACTCCTTTTAACAGTCTTGCAGAGTCCAATTCCTGTGAATTGAGCCCCAGAGGATTTGTCCAACAGTACTCAACACATATATATTTACCATGTCATGTAAGACCTAAAGTAGGCCACGGACCCTATTACAAGAAACGGGGAAAGTGCTGATAAATGAAAAAACTGAAGTCAAGAATGATAAGAGAAACACTACCGTAAAGCAACTTCTTAATAATTCTTGCAACATTTTCCAGTTCTGCAAAAACAAACAAAAAAACCCAAGGGATAAGTCAAGGTGGGAAATAGAACATTATTTCTACAATTAATGGAAATTAATTTACAGAAATGGATGTTACTTACCTGTAACTGGAAATTATTTGAGATGTGTGGTACCTATCTGTATTCCACATGTGGATGAACATGCACACCATGCACCCTAGTACAGAAATTATAACAAGCAATTTCTGTTGTCCCCTAGAGGCACAGTAGTTCTCCTCATACTCCAGACTGAGGGCACAAGAGGTAGTGTGGGTTAACACCTCTCTAGTTTCTCTTCTTACTGTGAATCCAGAAGGATCTGAAGCAGGAGGGGATGGAGATTGGGTAGTGAATAGAGATAGTAACCAACATCTTGAAGAACTTCCCGTTACAAGTAAGTAACCTCCATTTCTTCTTCAAGTGCTAGTCTCCATGTATATTCCACATGTGCGTGACTGATAAGCAGTATTCCGATTAGAGGGGGACGTGAAGAAGTCAGCAAGAAATACGCTTGAAGTATTGCAGTTCCCACTACTGCATCTGCAGCAGAGGCTTGAGCTAGCGCATAATGTTTTGTGAATGTGTGACTGGAACTTCAGGTAGCGACTCTGCATATACCCAGTAATGGTACTTACTGCAGTGATGCTGCAGATGCAGTTTGTGCTCTTGTGGAGTGTGCCCTTACCCCATCAAATGGAGGGATATGCACTAATTGATAGTACACAATGATGCAACCAGAAATCCGTTTAAAGATGTTCTGAAATATTATAGCTTGTCCTTGTGACATTTCCATTATGACAAGAAATAGCCTAAGTGATTTTCAGATAGATTCATTCCTCTGCAGATAGAACGCTAATGTGCATCTGACATTGAGGGAATGAAATTTCCTCTCCTCAGCAGAAGCATGAGGTTTCAGGAAGAAAACATCTAAGCTGACAGCTTGGTTGACATGGAATTCCAAAATACCCTTGGGGAAAAAATTTAGGATGTAATCAAGGAGAAACCTTTTCCATGTGAAAAACAGTATATGGTGGATCTGCCATGAGGGCTTCCATCTCGCTCACCCTTCTGGCTAAGGTAATAGCTACTAAGAATGTGACTTTCATGGAAGATGGAACATGGAGCATGTTGCCAAGGGTTCAAATGGTGCCCTGGTAGGTGCTGATGGTATGAGATTTAGTTCCCATTGAGGAGTGAGGGCTGCAGGGAAGCCTCCCCTTGCTGCAAGTCTGCCTTACACTGTGATACTTGGTAAAGGAAGAATAAATACACACATGGTGAAAATGTTAACAATCCAGTGTGTGTTTTTGACTGTGAAACCACACAAACTGGTCAGGCAGTGCAGTTCAATGGGTACTGTTGGAGGTGCCCTGTGACAGTGCTCCTTACTTTCATGGGAAGCCCAGGAAAAAGAGTCCTTGGGCTTAGCAGCTGTAGATTCTGCTTGTGCTCAGAGAGGCGCTGCCTGTTTGGTGGGGCCAATATACAAGGGGTCTCCCTGACCAGATCAGATTGGGGACTCAGTCTTCTCCATGAGGTATTTACTAATCTAAGATCACAGTGGAAAAGAGTGACAGATGCTGCACTTTGCAGGAATATACGTCTCACCTAAACATCAGAGACACCATTTGAAATGGTCACTCATGGAGAAGGAGCATGGGCAGAAGAAATTCTTGAACTTTGGGACTCTGGGAATAGTCCCAGACTGCAGGGAGGGAGTCCCCAGTATGGGGGAAAAAATCTACCAATACTAACTATAGTAAAATTCTCTAATTATGCTCATATAAAAATTATAAACCATTAAAATTATTTTTTACAGAGCTCAATGATAAAAGCTGGAGAAATTTGTAGACACAGATACCAACTCAGGCCATGCAGCAGTAAGAAGGAACTGACGAGATGTCAGCTCACATAGCTTCTTATGCTCTCAGCCTGAAGCATGAGCAGAACTACTGCAGCTGAGCAGGCCAATGGACACTGCTTGTTAGAATTTCTGGACTCAGGTGCATGGCACACATATACACCCATGTATAGAATACACATTGGGACCAGCACTCGAAGAATAATTTCAATATATTTGCAAGAAAGAAATCAGAAAACTAGCCTTTTATATTTAATTATGCATTCAGTTTCCTAGTTGACTGCATCAACGAGGGACTCATTACATAAATGAAAAAAATCCCACTCCCTGGGATTTGGTATTGTCAATTTAAGAAAATGTAACCCTCACCTGTACTCCTCCTACACTTGTCTTATGCCTATTGTTCCTTCTGTCCCAAAAGAGAAGAGCTCTAACCCTTTTTATTGATTGGAGCAACTGAACATACCTGTTCTGGTTCCAGGATTAGCTAGCAGGAGTCAGAATAGCCCTAATTCTCTCTGTAGGGGCCTAAAACCAGTGACTGTCCCCTACCCTTTACCCTCTCCATGATTAAGGAACTACAACCTCAAGATCATACACAAAGCCAGGTATCAGAGATCACTATTTGAAAAAGAAGAATGCAGTAAATTCTTCCCCAATCATCCCTTCTTTTTCAAAATAATTTAAAAATTCTCCAACCTTAAGGTCACCTGTTGACATATCATGGTTGACTGGGGAAATCTGTGAAAGTTGGCACAGGACCAGTTAACTCCATTAGGCTAACTTGGCAGAATTTACAGGTGATTGTCCCCTAAAGTGGAGGGCTAGAGCACAGCCTCCCAACCCCGCAGGTACTGGCAATCAGCTGGTAAGTGGAGCACCAGACCAGTGGAGATACCTACATGGTGGAGAGCTCAACTGCATTCAGAAGTCGTGCTGCCATTGTATGAGTCTCCTAATCTGGCCTTTCTTTAGCAGGAAATCTTGGCTTTTGGAACTAGTGTTGAAAAAAATCCCCACACTGTTTTTCCCTTGAATGGCAATTTTTTACACTATGTTTTTAAGAAAGCTGTGTGACCTTTGAACATTTTAAGTTTACTCATCACAATGTGACTTTTCATGTCAAGACATATCAGTCAGCGGTGTAATGTGCTATTGATGTAAGGAGATGGGTGGCATCCACTGGAAACAGTGAATATCTGCATTATTGAAATGAGTTAAATAAATCTGTTGTGTTGTTTTTTTTTAAGAAAAGTGTGAGTTTGTTAAAAAAATTCAAAACAGTTTTGAGAAAACAAAGAAGAGCTTTTATTACTCCTAATATTTTAGGAATCAGTTGAGCTGATCAAAAAATGACAGTTGTTCCTTGCCAGATATTTCCAATATTTTTTTATATTTCCTACAAAAAATAAAAATCAGTTTAATTGAAAAAACAGAACTGAAAACCAAAATTTTTTTTTCAAACATTGCAAAATTCAGTTTGTAGTAAATATGATCAATTTTTGGTTTTAAAAACAGAATTGCTTGATTTTTTCCTCTCAAAAAAATGAAGTTTTGAAGACACAAAATTTCTGTTACATTTTCAGTGTTTTTTGAGAAGCTTTTTTTATTGAAAAAAAAGTTTGTGATCAGCTCTAATAACCAGTAAATTGGAGTATCAAAATAAATTGATCACTTCCAGAGTTTCACTGTAGACAGAGAGAAGTTCTAATTAATAATGTGTTACCATTCTGCAAGATAGTGGTGATGGTGGATAAAAGACAGTGGCATAAATGTGGCTGAGGCTGACTTACAAATAGTGTCTATCCATGACATAAATATGATAGTTGAGATTCCCTTATTAGTATTTTTCTATCATAAACTTTTCTGCTTTTCAAACTAACCATACCAGCCTCTGTGCAGTCATTCAAAGAGTCCTGTGGCACCTTATAGACTAACAGACGTATTGGAGCATAAGCTTTCATGGGTGAATACCCACTTCGTCAGACGCATCTGATGAAGTGGGTATTCACACACGAAAGCTTATGCTCCAATACATCTGTTAGTCTGTAAGGTGCCACAGGACTCTTTGTTGCTTTTTACAGATCCAGACTAACATGGCTACCCCTCTGATACTTGTGCAGTCATTGATGTTTCTTTGAAAGGAAAACACTGCTGTGATATAGAAAAGAGAATTATTTGAAGTTCAGATGTCCTAAAAAGTTAGAGATAAAATATATTCTGAACCTTTAGAACTCAGGAAATTATGTCCAGTTTTAACTGGTTTCATAGCACACATTTAACAACTGACTTGGCACTGATATGAAACACTTTTTCCCCATCCCTTCATTGTTTGGAAGCTGTATGTTTAATCTTTTCCAAAAGATCATGGGTACATAGATTTACAGTATTTACCACATAAAATGTACATTTTAAAACCCATTCACTGACATGCATACACATCCTCTTTGCTGTTTGGAGTCCAAGAAGTGTCCATATAAAATAATTTTAAATGTGAATGTTTTATTTCAACTCCATCTATACCATCTGGATTGAGAATGAAATCTTAAACCATTGAGGACATCATAGCAAGGCCTACTGGAGTCACTAAAATTATGGATTTGCCAGTCAGAGTTTCTATTATAGACCCTTATTCTCAAAGGTTTATAACTAGATTACAAAACTATGCTTGAGGATGAATGTTAGTTAGAAATGTCTCTTGAGAAATTTTCTTCCAAATTTCAAAACTAAAGTCAGCCACTTGTGTACAAAAGTAAACAAATACCAATTTTAGTTTGATAGACTCCTATCATTCACAAGTGATTTTGTGTTACAACTCATATCTTGCCGTGAGGTTGTCCAAAATGTGGAATTAGCTCTTTTGTTTTTTAATTCAATAGCTGATAAAAATAGGTGACTACATACTAGTGGATACATTTCTCCATTTTAATGTTATGTGGATTTACAAATATGCCTAACTGCTCTAAAGTTGTTGCAGTCCATCTGCTAGATAAAATGTATTTTTAAGTTTCCCAAATATGTATTTTCCCATCAAGGGCCATAACTGATGGTCAGATGAATACATATGAAGACCATAAATAAAATGCATATCATGGGGACTTACAAAATGTGAGCATAACCCTGAAGTCTTTATTCACATGAGTAGTTCTTATTTTCTCACAGAAGGGTTTGTAGGATCTTACAAAAAATAGGGCCAGTACAGTATGCCCAGAGTATGCTCAGTATGCTATGGCCACTGGCTTTTTCAAAAAAGCAGGGCAGCATAAGGACTGTGATTATTTGTGAAAGCTAGTGTGAATAACCAGTGTTTTGTAGGAAGAATAATGATCAATTTACAAGCCCTAGTCATCAGTTTACATTACAGGCTACCTTTGCAATAAAAGAACAGGACTTCTTTTAAAAAAAATATCATTCAGAATATGTGAAGCACAGAAGTCAAATTGCAAGAAAACAGGTGGTAGTACTCTTCTAAACTCCAGTCATAAATAAGGTCTGTCCAAACGAATCACCAAAGTGAGGCACCACTTACACTACATGGTGCAGATGTGCAAAATTGAACTGGCTCTCCATGATTCTATTAATAGTGTATGCTTCCTACCAAGCAGCTTCAAGATTTGCTAAGGCAGATCAACATATTTCTGTCCTTTGTATTGGTGACCAGAAGCATTTAAAAATGTTCTGTATTTTAACATTTTAATTTTTAGTTTTAAAGCTCTTCATAGTCCTGAGTCCTCAGATCAAAAGCCTGCTTGCAAAGTGAAAACTGGGGAACTCTGCTGATCAAGATGACAATTTGTAGACTTTTGAGAGGAAAAAAGTGAATATGTTCAGCAAAGGGAATACAGAAGCTTCTTACCCGTACTTGTTTTTGGCTGGAATGTCACAATATGACTTGAAATGGGTACACACAGAGACCAGAAAGGGGTCAGAGTTGCAGTTAGTCCTGTAACCATGACAGCTGCCAACCTGATGTTGCTATAGAAATTAGGGGCTTGATTCTCACTTACACACTGTGTACAGGGACCTTAAAATGGGTGCAAATGTAATTTTCACCTGCTTTAAGATCTCTTTAAAATGCTACAGCAGTGTAAAGAGAACCTCGTGTAAATGAGACTCCTTATCTTTTTCACTTCTGATTTTTGTGTTTGGATTTGTGAATTTGGCATTGCATTGATATAGGCTGGGCTTCTTGTTTTGGTGCTGTCCATATAATTATAGAGAGCAAATTTCCTGGGTCCATCTATATTGTAATATAATATTAAATCATATCAATATTTGTCTAATTTTCCCCTCCTCACAACAGGTTCTGGCTCTCCTCTACTACAGTTGGTATTGATACAGATGGAAGAGAGAGCTACTGAACCACTAATACTACATCTTGCAGCATCTTGAATTCAAGTCGGAAGTTTTCCATCTGAGTACTGGCTTGCCCTGCCTCTGCTGAGTTTGTAAAACATGATAAAAATCACAGCCTAAGGTGGTACATCTGCAGTTCACTTAGAAGGTATGTCTGGCCACCAGTTAGCAGCCAAACATCAAAACATAAGTAGATCTAAATGTTAGATCCTGAAGTGTATGTATTATAGAGGTATCTGAACTCAGTTTAGATTTCCTTCCTTATTATGCAGGCTTCGAAGTCAAAGAATTCTTAGAGCAGCAGTGCCATCCAGGGGCCAGTTAATTAATGGTGTGTAATAAAATAATTGCCTAGAACTGATAATATACGTATAAACAATAATTTCTGCTGTGATTATATTTGGAATTATTTCTTCAAGTGTATTCATATCTGATTTTACATAATCTGAAGAGTGCAACAGATTAAAGTGTAGAAATCTAAAACAATAACTTTGATTTTCAGCTGTGGCTGTGAAACCTGTAACTGGAATAACATAGGAAATATATAAAGTGGTTTAAGATGATTGCATTTAAAAATTATGTGGCAATTCACTGTAGCATAATAAATCTGAAGTAAAGGAAAAAGTATCTTTTGATGAAACCTTGATAAACAGTTTAAGCCTCAATCCTGAAAATACTTATACAACACATGTGCTTAACTTGACTTCATTGAAACTATTCACAGTGCATAACATTAAACATGTATCTAAATCTTTACATGGTTGAGGCCTTACATAGCTTAATTACTGTACATCCCATATTCTGCTTTCCAATAAAAGTGGTACTTTAATTAGCTTGGGTCTAGAGGAAGTTATTTTTTTACAGGCATTAAATTAAACAATTGCCAAGAAACTTATCACTCTGCATGTTATGCTCTTATTACTTTTTTATTATTGCTGTATGTTAGCCTTACAATGGCAGCAACTAGCATCAAAATGTGGATGTAATCCACTCCGTGGGAAAGACTTAATAAGACTGCTGTCTGGAGCATAGATTTCTATTAGAAGATTGTCTCACTACCAGCATTTATCTTCCATATTGCATCTGTGTTTTTTCATTTCTTTTTTAGGCTCCAATTCTAAAAAGACTTATGCATGTGCTTAACTTTAAGCATGTGAGTAGTATCACTAAAATACTGTACATTGAAACTACTTATTTTCACTTGCTCATAACTTTCTCCTTTTAGGCTGAAACTTTCCCATGTTTGATCTCTGCACAATTTTAAAACAATGTATTCAGCTTTTTTTTATTTATAAGAGAATGGGGAATAAATATATTGCTCTGTTATTAACATTGTTTAGATTTCTTGTGCATTCAATTAGCTGAATTTCAAACTGCTCACAGCTACTTTGCAGTGAGCCAAGTCTCGTTACATTTGAATTAAAACAAAAAGTAACTCTTCCTTTATTCAAATTCCTTTCCCCATGGTACCAAATTTCTTTCAGATTTTGAGGGATGTAGTATCTGAAAATACTATAGACTAGGTAAAAGCTTAAATTTTCAATTCCATAGCTGGTAAAAATAAATTCAAACCCTGTGGAGCATAATGAAACTCAGACACATGGGGTGACTGGGTGGCTCCCCGATGAATTCTTTATAATTCTGTCATTTTTAAAAACTTGTTAGACATGTAATTTGTTTATTATATGAAATGCAGCAAGGGCTAGACCCAGTGAATCTAGAGGAAGGTATATTTGTTTTACAGGGTTAGACTGAACAATCGCCAAGAAACTTGCCACTCTGCATGTTATGCTCTTACTACTTTTTTATTAGTGCTATATGTTCGCCTTACAATGACAGCAACTACCATCAAGTTGTGGATGCAATTCACTCCGTGGGAAAGACCTAGCACGGGCTAGAACCTGTGTCAGCATGAGCGTGGATCCAGGGGCAGGACAGCATGAGGAGGGGGGGCTATGTCCAGATCCTGCACACACACGTGAGTGGGTGTCTGTGTGCGGGATCTGCACACACATGTGAGTGGGTGTCTGTGTGCGGGATCTGCACACACACGAGAGTGGGTGTCTGTGTGCGGGATCTGCACACACACGAGAGTGGGTGTCTGTGTGCGGGATCTGGACACACATGTAAGTGGGTGTCTGTGTGCGGGATCTGGACACGCACGTGAGTGGGTGTCTGTGTGCGGGATCTGCACACACACGAGAGTGGGTGTCTGTGTGCGGGATCTGGACACGCACGTGAGTGGGTGTCTGTGTGCGGGATCTGCACACGCACGAGAGTGGGTGTCTGTGTGCGGGATCTGCACACAGAGCCCTCCCCTCCCAAGCGTGAGCTCGATCACAAAGCTCCATTATTCAATGTATAAAACGTCCTGACAGAGCCACAAGCTGAACTCACTGAAAAACAAAGGAAAAATATCTTCCCCCGCCGCCGCGCAGGTCACCCAGCAACTTCCTCCAGCTCTGCCCCGCGGTGTGCGTGGTTCAATCAAGTCCGCTCGCGCCAGCGAGACGCCGCCGGTGCCTAGACTGGCCCTCACCATCGAGACGCCACCTAGAGTGTCTCCGCAACGCCGAGAGCAGTGCGCATGCGCGCAGTTTCGTTTCGTGCTCGTCTTTGCAAAGAGCGTGAGCCGGGGGGCCGCGCTTCCCCACGCCCCGGGGCTGCTGGCTCGCGTGGGCTGTCGCGGTGTGGTGGGGCCCGGAGCGGCGGCCGCCGCCATGGCGCAGGTGCTGAACCTCAACAATGAGGTGAGTCTGCACGCGCCCCCCCTCCCCCCCGCACGTGGCCCGCGCCGGCGGTTTCCCGGCTGCTCCCTCCCGGGGCTCAGAACCGGGGGCCTCTGGCAGGGGGTGCGGCCCCCAGGTGAGGGGCGTAGGGAGAGCGCCGGGGGGCGGGTCCCGGGCTGCGCCTGGATGGAGGGAGAGTGATGGGGAGGGGGGTCCCAGCCGGGGGCGAGTTGTTTCTTGGTCGTTTAGCTCGTCTCCCATTTCAGGGGGGCGCTGGGATCAGTATGTTGTGGCCCCTCAAAGCCTGGCCAATACCAATCAGAGGAGGCCCCAGTAGCTTTACAGTGTGGCCCATGGAGCCCAGGGTGTTCACAAGTAGTGGCCTGATCAGATTCGTGGTCCATTTTGGTCAATTTCAAGATCATCGGCTTTTAAACATAGTCAATTTCAGGGTTTTAGATATTTACACCTGAAACTTCACAGTGTTGTAACCATGGGGGTCCAGACCCAAAAGAGGTTGGGGGGAGGGGTTGGTATTTTCACCCTTATTTCTGTGCTGTTGGTGACAGCTGCTGCCTTCAGAACGGGGCAGCTGGAGAGCAATGGGCTGTGCAGATCTGAGGGCTGCATAGTATGGGGGCATCAGCACTTTTGGGGGGCAGGGCTGGCCTTATGGCAGCCTCCACTAGTAGCTGGAGCCTGGTGTGTGGTAGGAGCCCCTGGTGGGGCACCCCCAGCCCTGCCTCTCCCTGGCAGATTTCATGGGGGGAGACCAGATTTCACAATCTGTGATACATTTTTCATGGCTGTGAATTTGGTAGTGTCCTATTTATAAGTCTCTAGAAATGTTTGGTCCATGTTCTGCCTCTGTCACCTGGATTGGGTGGACACAGGATGGTGTAAACTTCATGTTACACCTTCATGTTGACACCACTGGGATTGAGAGATGGCAGGTGGAGATGTTGTCTCATGGGCTGCTGTTGTTTGGCTCCATGGGTTCCAGTGGGCTGTGCCCTATCCTGATCCAAGTAACAGTAACCAACAGCAATGAGTACCAGCCCTTCTGCGCAGCTCAGAATGGTGTTTAACCTGATGGACTCTGTAATTTTGTTGGCTGTTCCTTTTGCTTTAAAAGTAAGAGCAGGTTCAACAGTTTCTTCCAGTTTTTAAAAACTACATGCATCCCTTTGGCTTCTGGCAGATTGAAATGCTGCCCTTAGATGGAGCTAGCCTGATGAAGATTAACAAAAGAGTAGGTTGCCATCACCCATGTTCTGGGTAATGCCCTAATGGAAAGCACAGACTTTCTCCCTTGAGGCTGCTGAGAAGAGAAAGGGTGCTGTCATTCAGTGACCCTAAGAGCCTCTCAGTGCCAACTGGCAAAGGGTTCACTGTCATGTAACAGTAACTCCTATCAGGACTGACAAACACACTACATCTAACACATTGCTATCCTCGTATTTAAATATAAAAATGTCTTGTAAGGTATTCAATGAAAGCCAGTAGCCCACTGGTCATTAATATAATTGTGATATGTATGTATCTATATGGAGAATTATGATACTTGCTGATGATATACTTTAAAGTCTGTAGTCAAACAAAGGGAGAAGCAGGCTTTCTTCCACACAGGAGGGAAGGTATTTATCTCCTTGTCTCTAAAGTGAATTAAGAATTGTGGAACCAACACAAAGCCCTATTTGCATGTACCTCGTCAGGAAAAGCTAGATTGTCTGGAGGGATGTAAAATCAGCATAGAAGGAGACTGGAGTCTGAACCCCAAGCGTTCATCTGGAAACAAATACAGTAAGTTCTGGGGAAATAAAAAGTGAAGCAAAAAGACACTTTGGTGATCCATCACTGAGAGCAGGTCTACACTTAAAACACTGTGACAGAACAGTTGCACTTCAGTTAGGACACTACTATACCCATGGGAGACCTTCTGTCAGCATACTTTATCCACTTCCACCAGAAGTGGTAGTTAGGTCAACAGGAGAAGCCCTCCTGTCGACATAGCGCTGGCTACACTGAGGGTTAGGTAGGAATTACTGTCTCTCAGGAGTGTGGATTTTTCACACCGCTGAGCCACATAGTTATATTGATGTAAGTTTATAGAGTAGACCTGGCCTGAGAGAGCAAAGAGGACTGTGTCTTTGGATCCATGTTTTGGACCCTGGCCTGGAAGGGACTGGTAACTGAGAAGTTGCTATAGGTGAGAAACTTAACATAGACATAGATTTTAGCCTGTTGGAGTTGTGTTTCATTTCTCAGAAGCATGGTATACTTTTTTTTCATTTGTAACAGTATCTGTTTCCACTATCTTTACCCAGTATCATTCAAATCTCTATTTATTAATAAACTTCTTTGTTTATCCCAAGTAGATCTCAGTACTTTAATATTAAGCAAAGTGTGAATTCTTTGTTGACTCAGCTAAGCTGGTGTGCATGCTATCTCTTTGGAGGCAGTGGACTTGGTAATTACTGAGTGTCCAGTGATGGACTGGATACCACAGGAGAATGCTCTTCTCGGGGCTCAGGACCTGGGATACTAGTGTTACCTGCTAAGCAAAGTGACAGAGTCCTGAGAAGTTTCAGTGGTGGCTAACAGACTAGCTCAGTGGTTTGAGCATTGGCCTGCTAAACCCGGGGTTGTGAGTTCAATCCTTGCAGGGGAGCATTTGAGGATTTAGTTGGGGATTAGTCCTGCTTTGAGCAGGGGGTTGGACTAGATGACTTCCTGAGGTCCCTTGCAAATCTATGATGCTGTCACCCAGTTTAGCTCCAGCAATTCTCTGTTGCTAAGGCAGAGGGGTTGCCAGGTCACCCATACTTGTGGGTGCCCTGAGAGTGTCACAGGTTCCAACTCACATGTTATCCCTAAAACCTTTTAGGGGCTACATCTTTCATATTAGCTTCTGTCAAGTATTTGATAATATGAAGCCATGCTCACTCCCTGATGGAAATAGGAAGCCCAGTCTTTCTTGCCTCCCTCTGAGTCTTCAACAGGAGGACTGAGGACAAAAGGAAGAAGTAGATTTTTCAAGCTCGCAATCAATACCCAGGTATATTGCAGTAGACAATTAATGAAGGTTTAGAGCTAATGAAGGGTTAATGTTTTACTCTCACTTCTCTCAGTATGCACAGTATCTTAAAACAATTCTTAAGCCTTGTTTGTATGTACAAGGAAATAAGGATATTCTTGACTAAAGTTCAGTTGTTACTCTAATTGAGACAGGTAGCCAATCGATATTCATCTTTCCGGAGACATTCTTTTTGGATTAATTGCGGTAAAACTAAAAACTCTACTTCTTTGTTCTGTTACAAATTACCGAATCTTTTAAAACATTTCTTCCTAATTTAAGCTGTCATACTTTGACATCAGTTTTAAATGGTCCTGCATTATTGAGAGCTTTCAAATTAGAGAATAAAATACCTGCAGTCTGATTTTGTCCATCTTGTGAATGTGCAGGACAGCAGGGGGAGCATGAGACATAGTATTTGGGCCTGTATTTTGCAACTGATAGTTGAAGTTAGGACTGGTCTACAAAGGGGGAAATTTCCCATAACAAATATTCTACGTATTCTTCAATAGGTATTCTGATATAATTTAGCTAACAGGTATAATTCCCCTTTGTTGTCACTAGTCTGCAGTAAAAGTGACTTTAGTCTGGAATAACTACTCTGCTTTGGACACAGAGTAATTATTCAGGAATAAAATTACTTATTTTGGAGTAGAGTGTTAATATAGTAAATTATTCAGGAATAGATATCTGCTAATGTTGTGCTGGTCAGATGTCTGTAAACAAGCCCTTAGAGGAGGTGACACAGATGCAAGGGATCATGCATTTGGTTGGGTACGGTTGCCGACTCAGATCCCTATTATACACTAAGGTTATAGAAGCCTTAGAGCTTAAGCTTACTCTCTCTCTGACTTTAATCAGGTCATTAAATACAATTGTTTTGTATTCTTTTAACTTCTTGTAAATTGGGTAGGTTCTGGGCTAAGTCGGTCTAGATCCAGACCTATCCTTTTGACTTCCAAATATTCAGCATGATAGAAACCAGACAGAACAGGCAGTCTGTTCATACAAAATTGAAAAATAAACATGAGTATCTGTTTAGTGACTTTGCTCTTTGCGTGCTACCCCACTTGAGATTTGGGATTCTAAAATATTAATTTGTACTTGAAAACAAAATTGCAGTTCTACTCTCTAAAGTGTTTTAAAGCAATTCACTGTGCGGCTCCACATTTTCCAAAGGTCTACGGTTACTTTTTGCAGTTTGAGTATAAAGATACTGTTTTTCTAAGTGCTAATCATGTAAACTTTTAACTTGGATTTGAAAGTCATGTTGTGTACTTTCCTCCTTGTAGGTTGATTCTGGTAATAAAGATTCAGCTAAAAGGCTTAACCATGTATAACTGAGGTTGTTTGGAACAGAATTAACTATTCTGGATGAGTTTATGGATCAGCCAGAATTGAATCCAGCTTGCTTGTGCAGCTGTGTTGACTTTCAACTGCTAACAAGAATAAAAAGGACTACAAATAGGCTTGGCAGAATTCAATTTTTATTTTTTATAATTTTAACAGATATTGGTTTATTTTAAAACATTTTAAGACTTTTTATTTATTTAAATTTTCATAGTTGCACATAATTAGAGGGTCTAAGCATTTTTAATTTTTTTTATCAGTTTAGATTTTCACAGTTGTGGAAACTTAGGAGAGTAGGGGTCAGACAATGGGAATCTCACTATAATTTAATATCAGTAAACATTAACAAATAGTTTAAAAGCTTTCTATAATTATACTATGACAGTAGACATTGAGATTCAAAAACTTAAAAGCTTTGTAACTGTTAAAACACAAGTTGTCAACTTTGTGTGTCAACATCTACAAAGCAAATATCGATAAATCAAACACTAATAACTAAGTTCTCAAGCAACATTTTTCTTACGTTGCCTACCTGTAAATTTTGATTACCATCAATAGAAATACTTTTTCGTTGGTTTGTATGAATGGTGAACTGGACACTTGCCGATAATCTAATCTTCCCAAACCTAAATATAAACTTATTTTTGGCCCTAAAGTTAGTAGACATGATTTTAAATACACAGAGGGAACATATTTTTGATTGAGTGTAATTTATACAGATACTTTTCAAAGTAGAACCACACTAGTAAAAATAACTAATGAATGTGGGAAACATGAGTGGTGAAGGCAAGTGTGTTACACGCTAGTTTTGGCAATTGTTTCATTTAGTGTTATCACAAATTGCATTATTTTGTCTTTAAGATAATAGAAGAGTTTGTGAAGTCCTGGAATTGATACCAGTAATCGTAAAAAAAAAATAATACAACTTAAAATGAGTTGGCAAAAATCAAACAAAACCAAGCCACACAAATTTTGTGAAAGGTCCTGATCTCATTTAACATAATACATTATTATACACTAGGGAACTAAGCAAAAGACTGACCACAGAATACATGCATATTGCACTAGTACATGCTAAATTAGAAATATCTTTTGAGTTAGTGAAAAAAATCCACATTGGAGTTACTCAGGGATGATAATATAGCTAGAAAATGAAGAGAAGATATGGTAGAGCTGAACAATAGTAGTACAAGAAAAAAGCACTTTCAAACAAAGTATACAGGTAAGATGGGAGACTACTGGAGGTACTAAGTGATGTGGGGGAAATGTGTGGGTTATTTGAGAGGGTATTATGAAGATTCTTGATCTTGTTAGCAGCTAATAAGGAGGAACAGAGTCTGGGCTCTGAAATCTTGTGGCAGTATTATGAGATATTGATGAATGACCATGTTTTTTCAGGAATCTATAAAGGGAAAATAGAAGGGATACTGAATTTCTTATAAAGAAGCTAGTGTTTGTATTTAAGATATTCATCTTGCAGGCAAAGAGAGGAGCTTTACCATTTTCCATCTTGGGCTTGTGCATTGTTTCAATCATGTCAGCAGAGAATCTAAGATGAAAACCAGTCAAGCAAGTATTCTTAAAAAGGACTGTTGATGCTCAGCAAAATTTAAAATTAGTTATATAGAAAAAATATATTTTCTGGGAAACTAAACTGAAATAAATTACAAGGGCAATTGTTAATAGACCAGGTAGAACGCTCTGTCCTATGTTCAGGAGATAGTGGAAATTGACAGCGTTGGACTAGTTTGATTGCATTGCCTGAACATAGTGTTTCTCTTCTCTTAAAATCCAAACCAAATACCGATCCACAAATTGAAATGCTTCAGATAAGCTGTTTAATTTTTTGTTTTAAAAATGTACACCTTTTTTTATGGCTGCAAAGAGAAACATTAAATGTCACATCTATTAAATAAAAGCAACAAAGAATCCTGTGGCACCTTATAGACTAACAGACGTTTTGCAGCATGAGCTTTCGTGGGTGAATACCCACTTCTTCGGATGCAAGTAATTTATAATTGCAGACATAGTTAAATTTGTTTTGGGTTCTGTAAGGGCAAATGTTTGGTTACTTACTAAAGGCACCTCTTGGACTGCAGAAGGCTTTTAAAGCAAGGTCTACAGTCATTTAATGCTGTAGTCACCTCTTGTTTTTCTTTTTCCCCCCATCCTGTAGTGATACATCATGGAGGTGATCTGAGCCTGCTAATTCCAGCCAATGTTTTAAAGATGCTTTTTGGAAGCAGAGAAATTTTCCAGCTGCTTTTCTCAAATGCCTTTTTATTTTGGGAACCCAGTTACCCATAATGTGGATATCCAGTCTGAACTATGACCATGTTTATTTACAAGTCATGTGCTTGTAGAGTTTATTTGAATAGAGACTGTAGCTTGTCCAAGTTTCTTTGAGTAAACGGCACTGTTTATGCTGTTTTGTGTTTTTCTGGAAGCATTTATCAAAACAAAACACACAATCTGAGATCTGATCATGTTCAAAAGTTTTCAGAGATACTTGTCATTAAGTGACGGCTGACAGGTTGTTAAGTCGACAGTGTTGATGTCCTGCTGGGAACTAGACTGAGGCAGAGGAAATTTATCTCCTCAGTGGAGTATATGTGAAATCAGATTTTCAAAATTGCTGTAAGGTAAGGTCTGGTACTCTTAATTTTTTTTAAGTGTTTAACTTACTTTTTACAAAAATACAAAATTTTCAAAAATTGGTTTCATACTTGGTCCAGTAATCTGATGCATTTTCTGTATCTAATCTGTGTCAGGCATTGTTAATCTGCATTAAGATTTTTATGGATTTAATTTCTGTAATTAGATGTACTGCTTTGACTACCTTTTGATATTACGTTGCTATTTTCCTTTTCATTCCCTTGGCTAAGAGATCATCAATAGGAGGACCCACCCCCCCCCCCCCCCCCCCCCCCCCCCCCCCCCCCACCCCCACCACCCTCACCCATGTGAACCCCCCCCCCCCCCCCACCTCTCAGCCTATATTTCGTGTGCAACTATCTGTAACCTGTTGTTTGTATGAGTGATGTACCACCGCTACTTGCCTGTACCTACTTGAACTGACACCCCACCATACCCATGGGGGGGACGACAGACTATATGTATGTATATGTGCTGCAACACCAAAAAAAAAACATCCCCCCACAATCTGTATGTAACCCCCAATGACACAATAACTGACGCATCAAACACTTTGTATCGTTTATTATAAACATTCTCTAATAAAATTTATATCTGAACAGACAGAGTTTGAGAACAGTGTTGTTAAAAAAAAATCTGTTGGTTTATGGTAGTAATAGATTAGAAGAGTCATATTAGTGTAAGGGAACCTGAACTCCAGTTGTCACATCTGGGCTTTTTCAGAGGCTGGGCAGAGCAAATAAAGAACTTCCTACATCATGGAGGGGTTAAAGAAAGGTTTTGAAAAGCTTTCTTCAACCTGTTTCCTAAACATTTCTCAAGGAGAACTTTTTCACTGTTAACATTCTCCTTCCTCTCTCTCCTCCCAAAGGATGGTCTAATTCCTAATCCCAGTCAGTCAACCTCCTTCTCAGAGCACACACCCCGTCTAAAGAGTGCTGAAGCAGTTACTAATTTTCTCTTTGCCAGCCCCTGAGCGTGAAGTACTTAATTGTACAAAGTGATTGAGGTGGTCTGGGGGGCCCTGCAGCTGGTCTCTGGGCGGAGGGGTTCCATGATCCTGGGCTCTGAGGGGTAAGGGGGTGGATGTCTTGCCTGGGGGTTGCCCTGTAGCTCATCTGGGGAGGATAGGAGGTGTGGGTGTCTCATCTGGGGGGTGCCCCGCAGCTGGGCTCTGGGTGGAGGGCATGTGGGTGTCGGGGCACCCTGCTGGGCTCTGTTGGGGAGGTGGCAGAGAAATAGGAGCTTGGTTGTCATGGAGGTTCTCTACTCTTGGGGGAACTTTTTTTGTTTCTGTATTGTTGCAGCCATACTTACTGATAGGTATTTTGAAATAAATTACCAAGATAATTGAAACTGGAGTGATATATATTAGTGTTATTTCAACAAATAAAATATGCAGAATCTTAAAATATAGTGTGCTGAATTCCCCCAGAAGCAAAGTGTAGAATTTCCCCCCACGTAACTGCACTCAAAAACAAAACAAAATGTAAAACTTATAGGCTCTAAAGTCCACTCAGTCCTACTTCTTGTTCAGCCAGTTGCTAAGACAAACAAGTTTGTTTACATTTACAGGAAATAGTGCTGCCCGCTTCTTATTTACGATGTCACCTGAAAGTGAGAACAGGTGTTCTCATGGCACTGTTGTAGTTGACGTTGCAAGGTATTTACGTGCCAGACATGCTAAACATTCTACAAGTAGAAGCATAATCTTTTATCTTTTTACAGTGCAAATATTTGTAATAAAAAGAATATAAGGTGAGCACTGTACACTTCGTATTCTGTGTTGTAATTACAATAAATATATTTAACTATGGAGAGAAAATATTTATAATTTAAATTAGTACTCTGTTTAACAGTACGATTAAAACCGCAATTAATCACAGCTATTTTTTGTCTCATGATTAATTGAGATTATTTTTAATCACTTGGCATAACTAATTTTTAGTTATGTTTTAACTTATTACTTAGCATGTTTCTAAAATTTAGTGTAGACAGAACACAGACATATGTTGCCAACTCTAGCTACAGTCTTCATTACAGTGTTAGCTCAGGTTATCTACACTTGGATTAATAATTTAAGTTAGCCTAGCTAAAGTAAGGGCGGTCACACTGCACAACACTTGAGCAGTCAGAGTGTTTGTATTTGCAGCACAAAGTAGTTGAATCCTCTCTGCATTACTAGCTGGAGCATCAGCAGCACTTGAGCTACAGCCCCCAACCCTGATGGACAAGCTAGCTCAAGTTTAAAGGATCACTTAATTTGAGCTAGCGATTTTTGTGTGTGCATGGGAATCAGGTTAGGAGCAACACTCGGATTACACCTCAAGTTAACACTGCAGTGAGGACATGCTCTAGGTTTAAACATGACTAGCAGCAAGCGTTCGTTTTGTCTACACTAGAATATTCAATCATATTAGTTAAAACATGACTAAAACCTCAAGTGTAGGTATACCATCATGTTTCCAGAGGATAACTCATTTTCTTTTCTTGATATGGCAGTGTTACCTGGAATGTTCTATCTTCAGTATGGTCATTTAATTCTGTGTTTATATCAATATTTTATGGGGTTTTAAGATATAATTCAACAAATATTTGACTGTTCTATTTTATACATATAGAAGGAAACCCAAGCTTTGAGAGAGTGGAATTATTCTTCCACATGGGCATGACTTGTTTAAAACACAGTGGCAGACATTTTGTTTACTAATCTTTTAGTATTCCATGATGTGTGACTTCAAAGTATTAGAGTTTCAAAACTAGTTTTGAAACTAATTCATAATTAAAAACAGCTATCTCCTGTATAACTGACACAGTTGTGTTAAAAAATTGAATGTTGATTTGCAGTCTGTCAGCAGAAAATTTTAACTAAGGAAATTTTAATCAAGAAAGCACTTAAGCATATGTTTAATGTTAAGAACATGAATAAGCATCTGTCCTGAATAGGAGTGCTTAATGTGCAGAAATAGCAGCAAGACCAGGTCCTAACTCATCAATGTGCTTAGTTCTCCTACAAATGTGCTGCCTTCTTTTTGAAATCCCATTTTTACATTCTGATGATGGCCACATTGGATTGCTTTAACCCCATTGGTGTCTGTGCATGCAATGTGCATCTGAATAGGTTTGATAATTCCATTTTTATTTCCATGTAGCACAGTGGGGTGGATAGGCAGAAAAAGGAGGAGGAAGGTAGAAAGTTGGAGCAAAGCGGAAAGATGAGAGAAGGGACTTTTTAGAAGGAATGTGGAGAATAAGATGCTGCTTTCATCTATAGTGCAAGGAAATGCATATTACCCTCCCCAACTGTTTTTCCCTAGGGGAGAGTGATAAGAATACAAACAAAAGTAATTTGGGGGGGGGAAATCTTTCATCTTGTGAACTCTTACATCCATTGCATACTTGTATGCTTCCAGTGTTTACATTCATTAGGCCACAATTGTCTGTTCCCCCCCTCCATCCTCTCCTTATGTCTGATTTTGTAGTGATCTTATATTGAAATAATATCTTGTCCATGAATTGATGACTGTGAACTTACATGAAAACAAGATCTGTGTTTGAAGGTATTTCTAGGAATAAAGAATGAGGGAAGAAAAGGATTAGAAAACATGGATAGTACACCAGACATATTTCTAGTTACAAAGCCTTCTAAAGTTTGGTCCTAGATACAGTAGTCTGTCAGAAAGCATGTGTGTGGATAAACTAAATTCTTCTGAAAAATTTTGCTAGATGGCAGCACATAATCAGTAACTATTCTTGTCAATGACAGCTTTAGAGAGATCTATGTCATATATATATTCAATAGGGAAAAAAAGGATTGTTTTTCATCTGCAATATAGAGTACAAGAGTGAAACTGATTACTATTCACAAATACAGTTATGAGATTTGAGTTTATTAATCATAACCAGTGATTTTAGGCAGTATTGGCCTATTTCTATTCTGTGGGACAGCACAGTTACAGAGACTGAAAGTACAGAATTTGGTCTTATTTGATTTTTTTTTTTTTTACGTTTCTTAGGTTTTGGAAACGTGTTGAACATGTGGTCAAACAACTGAGGTAGCAAAAACACAAAATATATATAAAAAAATGCATTTCACATATGTACATGTTAAAGTCCAGGTATAACAAGGTGTCATATTTTGTAACACAAATTAAATCCCCACAAAACTGGCAGTGGTGATCCATCACTAAGACATGCTGAAACAGGGTAAAACTGATATGACGGTTCGGGGGAAATAAATGAAAATCAACAATTATGTTTGTATATGCAAGCATTCATCATAATACCCATTTAACTGATTTTTTGTGGTGTGTCCTTCCACCACGCGTGCCTGCCCCCGCCCCCAAATAATCTTTTGGACTACCTAACAAATTCTCTCCAAACTGAGTTTTAAAAATGATGGGACCTGTTCCTGCAGAAGTCAAAGGCAATACTCCCATTCATTTTATCAGGAGCAGAATTGGACCATTAAAAGGACTGTATAAACCAAAACTATTCAGTTCCCAGGATGTGGAAGTTTAATAATCTTTGTGTTCTCCATGCGTATTTTGATTGCTCTATATATTTATTATTTTAATTTAAAAAATATCCCTTTGATCTGGGAAAAAGGTTTTATAAACACTGTCATTTTATGAAACATGGTGTTTCATAATCTTTTCTTACCAGAATGGTAAATCCAGTTCTGTCCAACAGTGGGCACTGCATATCTCTCAGATTAATAAACTGTTGATCTCCAATCACCTCCCAGAAGGTGTAGGTTAAGTTTTATTTTACCTTGGCTTGTAGTTCTTGCTCAGTCTTGACCAAGCTGAAATAGAAAACTCCATTAGTGGATTGGACCAGAGATGTTTAAATTATTAAGCATTTTAAATAAGGGATGCGCTCTGGAGAAAGGCCCCTCCTCCCGTTCCCCCTCCCCCGCAACTTGAACAATGAGGAAATGTATGACTATTTGGGCCCTTGAGATGGTAGGAGTTGTAATCGGCACTATGCAGCCAGAGGAGTGCTGCCATTGAGACAGTGAGGATAGTTGCTCTTCTCTCATGTCATCTTCTTGAGGAAGAGAGGAGATAATGGAGGAGATAGTGCTCCAGGCCAGAAGCTGCTTTCTCGTGGGTGGGTTTTCCCCCCTTTACTTTCCATGGTTCCTTGCTGTTCTATTATAGTGTATTTGCAGTAGCAGAGGGCGGGGTGGGGGGGAAGGGGAGCTAACATCCTAAATTTCTGAAATGTTCTGTGGGGTGCTTCCAATAGCGAGATGTTTAGAAGGGAAAGCTGAACTTGTAGTTAAAGCACTAAACTGGGTCTGGGGACACTTGAATTCCATTTGTAACTGTCACATAATCTTACTAAGCTTATGAACAGTACCTGCCTAGCACAACAGGGCTCAGATCTCCAGGGCCGCCCAGAAGATACAGGGGGCCAGGGGTCTTCGGTGGCAGGGGGCCCCCACTTCGGCGGTAATTTGGTGGCGGGGGGTCCTGCCGCTCCAGGACCCGCCACCGAAGTGCCCCAAAGACCCATGGTGGGGGCCCCCCGCCGCCGAATTACCACCGAAGACCCGGCACTTTGGCGGCGGGTCCCGCTTCGGCGGTAATTCGCCGGCGAGGGTCCTTCTGCCCCGGAGCCGAAGACCTGGAGCGGAAGAAAAACTCTTGTGGGGGCCTCTGCGGGGCCCGGGGCCTGGGGCAAATTGCCCCACTTGCGCCCCCCCTCCCCCCGGGCGGCCCTGCAGATCTCAGTTGAGGCCTCAACAGTATACTGTAATAGCCATTTTCACTCTCTTGTTGTCACTGTTAACAAGACCAGTAGGAAAATGTGGAGTGGGGGAGCTGTTGGGAAATAGTAGTGTGTCCTTAATGGCAGTGAAAATCATCTTTAGTTTGACTGCAGATTTTTTAGTCTATTATTTATTAGACCATAACTTACCAGAAAGTCTTTTTGTACTGATTTGTGTGTGTTTGTTTTTGTAGAGTGTGCAGGCTGGAGCTCTTAATTTCTAAATTTGTATTTGTTATACAATTGAACTATAACACTCCTTGTATAAGAAGAAAAAATAATATGAATATAAAACACGAGTGAAAATAGCCGTAACTTATGAAAAAAGACCAAATATATTAACTTTCAGAGCCCCCAGACTATACACCAGAATATATTCTCTCTGTGCCCAACTTGTCAGTCAAGTTTAAGAATTCGATCAGAGTGAAGCCAGAGGGAAGTTTTGATTTGGGGATCTGTGTATCTCACAGGGGACTGTGCATTCCCTTATTTGTGGGGAGGCTGGTTTGTATGTTGTGCTATGTAGCATTGATAAGTATTGTTCTCCAGGAGCTAGCCAGATAGTGGTTGTGAGGAAATTTCCACAGCTAAAATGAGAGAAGTACATAGAAAATCAGTTGGTGGATTCTTATTCCTTGCCTGTCTTTTCTCCAGAAATGTTATTTCTCAACTTGTAAATTGAATGGCCAAACACATTCTTTCATGGTATGTTCCTTTGCAGATACTGGCTTCTGTATAATGAGAAAAACATGTATTCTCAGTCTCCTTGGGGTAGAGGGTGGAATTTGAAGGAAGGATGGGAAAATATGATAGGGTGATATGTTCTGACTGAAGCTGAGCTGTCTGACTTGCATAGTTCAGGGCTGTGTAGATTAGTGTCTAAAATGTTTAAACAATGGCTTTTATATTTAATAGTTTACTTATCCATGTTAGACTTTATATCTTGCAAGTTTTACACAACTCTGCAATTAACACTATTAATGTCAATCTAATGGATCCCAGTACAAACTGAACAAATGAGAACCATTTTGCTGTCACTGAATGGTAATCACTCTGATTGCCATTAAATACCTTAAATATTTAACAATTCAGAGCTAATCCTCCATGATGTATATCTTCCATCACCCAAAGTTGGTTCTTGACAGATTTCTCATTCTTGTTTTCACTATAGCGCTCCACACTGGGACTCGTTTTCAGTTTGTGTGGCACTTATCCAAGTTTGCACTACCATATTGAATTGTCATCATAAAATGAAAATTTGAAGTTGTGTTAAAAGTAATGAACTCTTTTTGCTTTCATAGTTAAGGCTGGAAAAACAGGAACTACTTTTAATATGTGAGGCATCCTCTCACAAGACTCCCTCTTTTTCAAGAGAGTTGCTGAAACATTAAAATCAATTTGGATAACTTGTTTGGATACTTGGTGCATGCACCAAAAGAACAGACTAGGCCATGGTGTCTTAAACTATGGTCTGTGTAGTTACCTGTTGGTCTTCACAGTGGTGAAGTGTTAGTCTTCAAGCAGTGACACTTATGTGAATTAAAAATAACAGGAATACTTGTGGCACCTTAGAGACTAACAAATGTATTTGAATGGAACACACAGACAGAAGATATTTATACATACAGAGAACATGAAAAGGTGGAAGTACACATACCAACTGTAAGAGTCCAATCAATTGAGATGAGCTGTCATCAGCAGGAGAAGAAAACCTTTGAAGTGATAATCAAGATGACCCATAGAAGGTGTGAGGAGAATTTAACATAGGGAAATAGATTCAATTAAGCTTATGCTGAAACAAATTTGTTAATCTCTAAGGTGCCACAAGTACTCCTGTTCTTTTTGCGGATACAGACTAACACGGCTGCTACTCTGAAATTTATTTGAGCGTAAGCTTTCGTGGGCTACAGCCCACTTCATGGGACGCATAGAATGGAACATATAGTGAGGATATATATATAATATACACATACAGAGAACATGAAAAGGTAGGAGTTGCCCAACCAACTCTGAGGCTAATTAATTAAGATGAACTGTTGTCAGCAGGAGGAAAAAAAAAAACTTTTGTAGTGATAATTAAGATAGCCCATTTAAGACAGTTTGACAAGATACTTAACATGGGGGAAATAGATACAATGTGTGTAATGGCTCAACCATTCCCAGTCTGTTTAAGCCTAAGTTGATAGTATCAATTTTGCATATCAATTTTATGCATTCTATGCATCCGATGAAGTGGGTTGTATCCCACGAAAGCTTATGCTCAAATAAATTTGTTAGTCTCTAAGGTGCCACAAGTACTCCTGTTGTTTTTGCGGATACAGACTAACAGGGCTGCTACTCTGAAACCTGTCATTATGTGAATTAAGATTTTGATCTCATTGCCTCCAAATTCCTGAATTTGCAGGCAATTAGGAGATCTGGTACTAATAAGTACTATTGTACTTAGTTCTTCATCCAGGGAAAAGAATAGATAGATAATTGGGAAGAGAAAACCAAACAGCTGCACTGCTGAATTAAAGATATTTTATATTTATTTTGTTTTCTCACCTAATACTACTTTTTCTATGTAACCAAGGTCTGTTGTTGCTGTGGGGAAGGTGTTGGATTTGTGCTGTAAACTTGAGGTAGGTTGAGGGGGAGAGGTTCTTCGATAGATGAAGTTCAAAATATGAACGTTTGAGAGCCACTAGATAAACCCATTGGGAAGAAGAACTTTTCAGACAAGCTATTGCCACTGAAGAACCTACTTCTTATCTTTTTTTTTTTTTTTTCTTTCTGTTCACACTGGTGTGGGAAGAGTGTTGACCGGGATAGAAAGAGAACTTACTTTATCAGGTTGGGCTGACATTCCCCCATCTTCCTGGTCCAAAATAAAAATAGTCAAAAGATAGATACCAGTTGGGACCTTTTTTAATATCCCTTTTTAAATGGTTTGGTTTTTTTGAGGCCACAGCTTAGAAATGCTGCTCTACAGAATCTTATGCTTTTTATTTTAAAAAAATAAAACAAAAAGGTTAATAGTTGGCATCAAAGTTGATATTGCTGCTTAAGTAATTTTGTATACAACTTATATTTCTTTTTATTACATCTTTAATTACATTGCTGAGGAATCTTTATCAATTGGTGGAAAAACACTAATCCTAAATTATAATTTTCAAAGTAACTTTATCTCTAGAGCACTAAGCAAGGCATGAGAAATCATTAAAGCAAATGTACTGGCAGTTTCAAATTCTACCCCTTTACCAAATGTATTTTTTTCATGCTTTAGCCAACTTGGGCAGATACAAAATTTTAGTTAGTTAGTGTGTATGTATATAATATAATATGCTTTGACAGCATGTGTTATAAATGTGTAGGGTGTTATGAAGAAAAAAGTATGTACTCTTTAACCTCTGAAATACTTGGCAACAGTCATCTTTAGCTCTATGGAAATACATGTAAAGCTTTTTGTTTTACTTTTGTTCCTTTTAAATAATCCTCAATACAACAGTTTCTGGAAGAAAAACAATTTATAGCTTGGTCTTAAGTTCTGCCTGAAATGATTCATATGTTAAATTACTGACATTCTTTTACAGACCATCTAGATGTCCTAAGGAAAAGGTCTCTTTAAAGCTTATGAAATTTCCAAATTTATACCATGTGAGAGAGAATTCAGAGGAACAGTACTTTTTCTAGGAACTCTTCCAGCAGCTGTTTTTAAAGTTCCTAGAGATGCCACATCATCAGTTATACTCTATTAACGGCAAACTATGATCAGCAGATCACACAGATTTTCTTTCAGCAAATTGCAAAAGTAATTAAACATGTAAAGCAATCCAGTCTTTGCTGTCACCTATATTGTACACAAACAATATCAAACTACTGTACTTGAGAACAAGAACTGAAAGTTTTCCTTAGCTCTCAGTAGTTTATATAAAAGTGTGTGTGGTAGGCCACGTAGGCTAGTTAGGTGCTCTCATAAAATAAAACATCTGTGGTTCTTTGGTATGGCAGTGTATAATAATGAAAAAAACATGCACACACATAGTCATGAGAAACTGCTGTAGATTTTATTTTATTTTTAGCATAGCTGCAGCACACAGATTATGCTATATAATATAGTTTACCAGTACTAATTTATTGGTATATATGCATGTGTATATATGCATATGACAAATGATTTAAAAAGAGGGAGGAAATGCAACATACTTCAGTATGGCTTGCTGCTATCTACATAATGCAGAGTTCCCTCTCTGTTCAGCTTTTGAATTGTTAGTTTGCATTACAGGCTTGACGTGTACAAATTCATGAAGAAAAATGCAGGATTGTTGTGAGAGGAAGGAGGGGTTATGCTACAGTTTTTTCTTCCAAATTAGAATGGAGGTGCTATTGAGGTCCTTTTTCTAGAAAACTAAGAGCGAATAATAGTGAGTGATTATGACTGCTACCTAATTGGGGCAGTGTTGATGAACTTCCATTCAATTTGGCTCATGTTATGGAGTTAAATAGCTGTGACATTCTGATTTCTCATCTCTAATACAGAAGTTACCAGATAATCATTAAAAGTTCACTGAAATCAGTGGAAGTCTTCCTGTTGACTTCAGTGGTCTTTGGATCTTGCCTTAGGCTAGGATGAAATAAGCATGGAGTAAATTGAATGTCCTCTTGCATCTGTTCAGAATAGTACTTAAGTCTTTTTAGACTTATTTTTAAAAATGACTTAACTGAGATATCTTCTTTATTGGGAAAATGGTCCAATGTGTCTTCCAGTTTCTATAATAACAGCACTATTCACTATATTACAGTGTGTATATTTGAACTTAACACTTGGACTAGATTGTAGATACATTTTGCATAGTTTTTAAATGCAAGTATTCCACTCAAATTTATGTACTCTGTTCTGTGAATGTCTGGCTTCTTAAGGTGTCATGGCTTTCCATTTCATAGTTCATATTTAATTAAAAGCTAATATCGTATGTGGCATGGGATTTGAGTAATCATTCTTAGAGTATCTCCATTAAAATCATTGTGGAGTTAGACCCAGAGATCTTCAGGTTACAGCAGTGCAAGCCAGGGTTATCTAGGCACTCTGTTTCACAAACTTAATTTGTTGTCTGAAATCCAGGACTCTGTTCATTCACTCAGTTAGGTATTTGAAGCTGACATATGTGGTGCAGGGCTTGTTTAAAAAAAAACTTCCTCCGAGGTCAGGGCCATCATTACCCATATGCAAAGTACACAGCTGCGTAGGGCTCTAGGAAATTTGGTGCCCCACGCAGCTGCACGCTGCTTCAGCCCCTGCTCCACCTCTTCCCCCTGGCCTGCGCCCCAGCCCCGCCTCTTCCCATCCCTGCTCTGCCCCAGCCCCGCCCCCACTCCACCCCTTCCCCAAAGCCCCCGCTCCTGCTCTGCCCCCACCCTGCCTCTTCCCGGCCCTGCTCTGCCCCAGCCCCACTCCCACCCCCACTCCACTCCACCCCTTCCCTTGAGTACTGCAGCAGGGGTCAGGTCTGCACTCACCGGGCGATGGTAAGTGAAGTGACCTGGCCCCAGCCCGCGCCGCTGCTGGGGGGCGGTTCCACCTGTCCCCCAAGCCCCAAGGCTGGGAGCCAGAGGAGCAGAACGGAGCAGGCTGGGGCCGGGTCACTCCACTTCCCACTGCCCCGGGAGTGTGGGGTCGGGCCCGCCCTGCAATCACCAAGTGGCAGGAAGTGGAGCGACCCAGCCCCAACCCGCTCCACTTCACTCCGCCTGCTCCTGCTGGGGAGTGGTTTTCCCCCCCTTCCCCTCAAGCCTGCTCCTGTGCCTTCCCATCTCCCCCTGCCCCCTCCCGCCCCCCCGCAGAGGCCTGGGGCCACACCCTCTTCTCCCTCCCTTGGGGGGGTGGGGGCTGCATAGTGCACCAAAATGGTTAGGGATGGCCCTGTCTGAGGTCAATCAGACATTTAACATGAATCAGCACTAAGCAATCTCATTGAATAGTTATCAAATTTAAAATACTGTTGTATTCAAATAGTCTCCAAGGATAAGAAATGCATACAGTTATACAGAAAATTGAAGCTAATTAAACATAAATTAATGGTAAAATAGATGCATTGGTAAATGTACAGTGCAGATAAGTTATAATAATGAATAGGAACAGAAGCTCAGAGTAAGAAACAACATTTTAGCGAATGTCTGTAAAAACACTGCAAAGCTCTTTTTTGGAGGAGTTATGAGCAGGGCCCCTAAATAGTTTGTTTTGTGTATTCTTGAAAATTATTTTGGATTAAATTAAGTGTGAATTTAAAGCACAGTAGCAGTTCTGGAATAGCTTCCTATGTGAATACTCTGATTCTAGAGTAAGAGTGCCTTGTTCTGGTTTAGCTTAATCCGCTTCCAAACAATGACCTCATTATATCAAATTAACGTGAATAAACCACTTTCAAGCAAGGATTCTCTATACCGATTTTTAAAGTTGATTAAAATGTTATTTATCTGGGAATCATCTCTGCGCTCTTCTCTTTTGCATATTTCCCACATTGCCCTCATTTTTTAGGAACCCTCAATTCAATGGAAAATAAGGGCTGGCCCCGAGGATGAAATCAGCCAATGGAAAACTAAATTTGCCCAGCACGAGGGAATCATTCCTGAGGATTCACATCTCAACTCTGAAATATTAAGGCAGCATTTCTTCTTCTTTGAATAAAAGAGTGCGCTGTAAGAGCTACTCCTTTCACTTGGAATTATTAGAAAGCCAATTGTGGGGCAGAGCAAGCAGGAAAAGATAATAGGAATTTTAACTAAAACTCTGCATCAGTGAAGTGTTTAATAGTGTCTTAGAGGTCCTGAAAGCAACAGGCCTTGAATATCTGAATCTCTAAGATAAAATACAATTTTTCTCTTAAATTTGGAACTTCTGTGATGCATCAATTTATTATTTCAAAGTATAGCCTATAGAGTTTCTCAGTATTTGGGGAAACCATCTTCAGGCAGCATTCATGTCTCTTTTTTCAGCATCACTTTTATGCCTGTATCCAGCGTCCAATTTTGTGAGGGCTTAAGACAAACTTTTTACCTCTCCACCTCCTCCCCCCGGCACAGGGCGGAGCTGTGTGGTGCTCCTTCCCTGTCCCCTGTGGGGGGCTGACCTGGGCCCCAGCCGGGTCCCCGCTGAACATTCTCCGTGCCCCCCTAGGGGGCTTGCCCCACAGTTTGGGAACCTCTGGCTTAGGAGAAAATTGCTCAGAGACCTGACACACATGCTAATATGGGGAGATGAGTAATTAGAAACAGATTCATCAAGAGAGGTCAATGAGAGCAGTTTTGGATGAATACCAGGTCAAGAGTAAAAGATCAAAGGAGACCCATCATGTGTGTAGCTTAAGTGTCTGAGAGTGTTGAAACAGAGGTTGAAGTTGCCAGTGGTAGAGTCTGGAAGGGAGCGTGAGAGGGGGATCCAGGATGGAAAACAGGACTGAAGTAGTCTGCTGAGAAGAGGTTAGCAGTGCTTCTTTATGAGGAAGGGAGAAAGAGTAGCTGGAGTCTGGTGGAGTGAGAAAGTGGGATGCCAATGCTATTACCAGAGTTTAAGGGTAAGAGGTGTGAGAACGGTACTATGCAATGGCAATGGAGACTGAGTCATAGAGTGAAGGTTTTAGTGGGAATGAGGAGTGGGAGAGCATGTTTAATTGTTTGAAGTAGGCATTCCAGAGGGTACAGAAGAAAAGGGCAGTTGATGAATAGAAAGGATGTTGCCCCTTGTGGAACTGGTCTGGTTAGAGGAAGGAAGATAGAGTAAATATTTGTCCAAATATCTCTAGAGCCAAAGATGGAAGTGAGAGGTTGATAGAGTAAGAGGGTGTGTAGGAGAGGAGGAATTGGAATAAGCTAAAAGAATAGATCACACAAATGAAAATGGGAGAGCAGGTGGTAGTAGTGGGAGGTGGGGAAGGGGCAAGATAGAAGGGAAGAGATTCCCCAACAGACTGGTTAGTAGATGTAGAAAACGAGTCATCAGTACTGTGACAAGGCAGTAGATTTTAGTAAATGGGATTAACAATGTGAGAGCAGCTGTGTTCCTAAAGCATAAAAATAGACTTGCTGAAACCTTCCAGGGCAGTAATAAGTAGCACTTAAAAGATGGTGTCAGTAATATGTGGCATCTCATGTAGGTTGGGGCCTTATAGGCTGTCTGGGGGAGAATTAACTATGCAGGTAGGAGCTTTATACAAACGTATACTGTCAATCAAACCTCTAGCAGGGATATTTTAAGCTCTTTATTTCTTCTCTTGTCCTCTCCCATGGGCTTCACCCCCACTATTTGCTTTTTCTTGCAGAAAACATTTGTGTGTAGACGGCAAATTACTGTCCCCTTTTAATTTCAAACAAAATTCAATATCAAACTTTGTTAAACCTGTGCTCTGTCTGGCTTAATCAGTAAACGCCAGGTGGGGCTCAGAGTTCCTACTGAAGGAGGCAAATACACAGAAATGATAGAACTACCCTCAGAGGAGGAGCTTTTTCTTGTGGGATGTAAACACTTGCTAACACTGACATTATCCATGTGGCTATGTTTCACAATCTGGCTGGCCAATAATACCAAAGCATACTTGTGGGCAGCAGAAAGTCCTCTTCATCTTTTGGCATCTATAGTAGTTCCAGGCAAATGCAGGGTATTCACCCTCTCCAAATAAAATATGAAAAGAACTGAAGCAAATCTGTGAAACTTGTAGATTTAAATAAAAAAAGGAATGTTTTGGAACAGATACAACAGATGTGGAAAAATGCACCTTTCAATAAATTCACCATACTTCTGATTTCATTGCCTCCTGTTCTCTGTTCTTTCCCTATATCCTAGTTTTTTGCATCACAAGTACCACTTGTGTCCCCCAGCGCAGTGGTAAATCTTTCTTTCACGTTATCAAGCTATGGAAAACCCTATTTAAAATCAAGCTGTTGGTCAGCTTCAAACACATTTTTTATCAAAGCTCCTTTTTGTGGCTTTCATTAAATTATTTATCTGAATAAAAGAATCCAGCCCTACTCCCTGAGCCTCAGTTTCCTTGTACTTGGTCATTCTGTTTGAAATGTACTCGTATTCTTCATCACCTCTGTACATCTAACTTTGCTTTCTGTGTGTGATATTCACTGATTGCTGTTAAGGTGTTGATATCTAGGGTATATAGTTTTTTTCCCTAAAGTTTAATAGTGTTGTATTCATTGAGCTTAATAGGTTAAAGTAGTCAATTATCATAGGGCTTATATTTCCCAATAGGGGAAAAATATCAAAGAGATTATTTCTTTAGATAAACTTACATCTAGCCAAATTTCTATGACAAAAGCCTGTAGAAAATGTGACGACGACTTCCTAAGAGTAAAGTTCCCCTTTCAAGCCTTGCAGAGCCTTGACACTTTTGAAAGTCATGACACTTGTGTAGCCCAAGTTATTACAGAAAGAACAGATGTACTATATCTTTACAAAGAGACTTCATCTAATATGAGCAAACAAAAATAGGTGGGAATCTTCTAAGGAGAACCTTTTAAAGTTTCATTTTAGTTCAAGGTATGTGTTTTATATTTGGGGAAAGAAATAGAAAGTAAATGAATAAAAATATCACCTACTATTACACTGTACTGGAGTGCAGTTGTACACTATTCATTTGAAACATTTATTAGCCTGTATGATATGAAAACTGAGGAAGAATAAAGAAAAGAAGACAGTGACAGAAGGAAGAGGAAGAAGGAGAGGTTACAAAGGAAGAGGACCCATAGGTCTGTGTGATGAAAACAATAAAATGTGATCACGTGTTTTGTTTTTTTATCTGAAAAATGTCTTCCAAGATCTTCTGGGATTGGTAGAGCAAGTCCAGGTTGCTTGTTCTATAGAGGATGACCTTTTTCTGCTTATAAGGGTAGATACTAAATCTGTTACCAGGAATACAGTGGTCCCCTGATTTATTTAGCTTTGCAGGTCTAAAAACCATGGCTAGAACTTGAGCAGAGTCCACCAGAAATGGTTGAAAGGGCTCCAAATTGTAGCCCAATATTATCTGTTTAAGGGCTATATCCTGGACTGAATTGCTTTGTTGAATTAGAGCTATAGTGCTCAGAATCTTATAGGATCAAGCTCTAAGTGAATAGTTGTGTTTGCTTCAGACTGCTCAAGGGAAAATGAAATGACTATCCATTTCTGGGCTCATGTATTTGAGATGAAGAAAATAATTATACAAGTACATTTCTTTAACAACTAAAAGTTTAAACATGAATTAGGACATGGGTGATGTAAATATGATTCTTGTATGCAAAATTAGCTGCTACTTGTACATAGCAAAAGAATAAAAAGCTCTGATTTTATAATGTCTTTTTGAAATCTTATTCAGATCATCTAATACCTGTATTTCAATATTTTAGAACAGACTACACCTAGCTAGTCTTGGGATAATATGTGAGCATTGCTTATTTTTGTCCCTTAACCAGCTGGATTGTTAACTTCTGCAACAATCTGCTGACACTGTAGTTGAAAATATAGACATGTACCTTTCTTGCTACATCTCCCAAATCTTTAGTCATATTCTCCTAGATTAAAAAGAATTTGGCCAAATGTTTGCTTAATTTGGAGATGAGCTCCCTCTACAAACTTTAAAACAAGCCCCAAATGCATCCAAGCATAACATTTTATTCTAATGTAATATTCCTTTGAGAACATTTCCACCACAGTCCTTGAAATCTGTGGACTTAAAAAAAGGCTCTGGGAGGAGAGAGTGAGGACAAACCTCATTAGCAGTGGCCTTCTATGTAATCTATGAATGTCTTTCTGTGCCTGTATCTGGGATTCAGTTATCATTAATGCATATGTGGAGCTATTTTGGGGGAGAGGGAGGGCTGCGTTTTTTTCAGGTATCAGCCAGGCAAGTGGAAGGATTTTAATAATAATAAATTAATAATAATAATTTAAATATAGATAAATAAAGGATTTTTTGGTCTCCCTTCTCCCCCACTTCTCATCAAGAAACTAGCAAAGCATTGTTTGTAGAAATTGCCAACTTTGTTTAAATTGTGCAGGTAATTTCTCAAATAACAAGAAAGAAATAGAAAAGAGTGTGTGTTGTATGCAGTGACACTTTCTTCTCTTCTGTCATGCATTTATTTTGCTTCATACTATGTAAAAGCAAATGCTACTTGTCCTGTAAAGTTGGTCGGTGCAGCAGTCTTGATCAGAGGCTAGTTTTGGTAAGCACATCAGTAAGTTCAGTCACATTAACCAAGATGAAAATATATAATGGTAAGTAACATCAGAATCCTCAGACCCAATCTCAAAGAGCAAGTTTAATAACTCTGTTTCTACTTCAGGGAAAAGATGTTAGAGCTGTGAATATTTTGTGGGTATCAGACCTAGGGGACAACATATCGTGCAATGAGTCTAATCAATTTTCCCCAGCCTCTATTATGCTTGGTCACAGTAATGAAAATGGTAAATCTTTTACAGGATCCTAATTGATGAAGTCTTTGAGCAAGATGGTAAAAATATATATAACTCTCACAATAAGGAATGAAGGAAAAAGAAGAATCTCAACTGTCTGACTTCTATACAGTACTTGCAAAATTTAGATGGTAGTGTGAGTTACTACAGAGAATTCTTTCCTGGGTGCTGGCTGGTGTGAGTCTTGCCCACATGCTCAGGGTTTAACTGATAGCCACATTTGGGGTCGGGAGGGAATTTTCCTCCAGGGCAGATTGGCAGAGGCCCTGGAGGTTTTTCGCCTTCCTCTGCAGCATGGGGCACGGGTCACTTGCTGGAGGATTCTCTGCAGCTTGAGGTCTTCAAACCACAATTTGAGGACTTCAATAACTCAGACATAGGTTAGGGGTTTGTTACAGGAGTGGGTTGGTGAGATTCTGTGGCCTGCATTGTGCAGGAGGTCAGACTAGATGATCATAATGGTCCCTTCTGACTTTAAAGTCTGAGTCTATGAGAATATTAGAGGTGAAGGATTACATGACAGAGATGTGGCTAAACCCCTTGTTCACTAACTGGGTCTAATATTTGGATTTTCTCGGAAGTTGTAGAATTTTTTTTTAAAGAAAGTAACTTTTGATGGGGATGGAGTATGGTGAACTCTACTGAAGTACACTTTTCAATTTGATCTCTTTAACAGTTTTTTGTTTAAGAGTTTAAATTGGGTGGAGGTATTAGGCTAAAAGGAAGGAAGCCTTATCCTAACAGATCTTACGAGGCCTACCAAAGTGGGGTTCCCCTCCTGCAGACTTTGGACGGTACACAAGAGAGGTGTGATGTGATGGGAGTTGTATATGGATGGAATATATATGCTATGTAGTGGAAGGAGAGGGAGGCAGCTCTTTATCCATTTGAGAGACTTCAAGCACTGACACCCTGATTCAGCAAAATACTTCAGCATATGCCTGATTTTAAGTATGTGAGTACTCCCATAGCTACCCAGTATAATTATAGAGTGTTATATATTTCTCCATATTGATATCTGACCACTGAAATGGCAGAAGGCTGAAAAAGTACTCTGTTTAGGATTAAAATGCAATTAAGCACACTATTTAATTTTTCATTCTGCAAAAATATTGTATACACTATTTGCAGGATCAAAGCATGACTGAACTGTCTAGTTTTTTTCCCCTAACAGCTTGGACACCAGCACTTCTGAGAAACTACTAAATGCTGGGGAGGCATTCCTAGTGCTGGCATGCAAGTCAACATGTCATATATTTCACTTTCTCTTCTAGAGTTCCATTATCCAATAATGACACTGCAGAACACTACAAAATAGATTTTCCCAGGCTCGGACCATAACTATGTGCCCGTTTGGACCATTTTAACCTATCAATATAATAGAGCTACAGTGGTGATTAAACTTACTGTACTGATTTAAGCTTCTTATAATTGTTGCAAATGCAAATTATATCTAAAGTCAGTTTTGTTACTTACTCTGCTAATTTGTTCTTTTTCAATGTTTCTTCTTTCTGTTTCTTTCTGTAGAAAGGAAATATGATCCAGTGATTTAAACACAGTACTAGGAGTCCAGTGATGTGGATTTATCCTATCTGTTCCATAGAATTACTATGAGACCATACCTTTTATACCTCACAATTCTTTCATCTTCAAAATCAGGGATATTTATGTACTTAACTGTGGTGTTCAGAATTAGTTCACTGGTATTTTGTAAAGTGCTTTGCTATCTTCTAATGGAATATACTGTAGAAGTGCAAGATATTATGATTATTTTAATGTAGATAAACCCACTATAAATGAATCTGACGTACTTGAATGCATTTGCAAGATTATTTAAATGCAAAATACAGAACTCTGATTCATCTGTTATTATTGATCCAAATATTTAAGTTGTGAATAAATATATTATAAAGCATACATATGTATATGCTTAGTATTAGTCGTAATTGATGTATATTGGGTGAGATCCTTACTCCTGTCCAGCCCCTTTATGTTGGGTAAAAGGTCTGGAGCAGTGTAAAGGGCCCTAAAAGCCAGGGATTGATTGGGATAGTCATCAGCCTACCTTCTACAATAATGGTTCTCAACCAGGGGTACACATACTCCTGGTGGTATATACAGAGGTCTTCCAGGGGGTCTAGTTATTTGCCTAGTTTTATAACAGGCTACATAAAAAGCACTAGCGAAGTCTGTACAAACTAAAATTTCATACAATCACGTTTATACTGTTCTATGTACTAAACACTGAAATGTAAGTACAATATTTATATTCCAATCAATTTATTTTATAATTATATGGTAAAAATGAGAAAGTAAGCAATTTTTCAGTATCAGAGGGGTAGCCGTGTTAGTCTGGTTCTGTAGAAGCAGCAAAGAATCCTGTGGCACCTTATAGACTAACAGACATTTTGCAGCATGAGCTTTCGTGGGTGAATACCCACTTCTTCGGATGCAAGTAGTGGAAATTTCCAGGGGCAGGTATATATAAGCAAGCAAGAAGCAAGCTAGAGATAACGAGGTTAGATCAATCAGGGAGGATGAGGCCCTGTTCTAGCAGTTGAGGTGTGAAAACCAAGGGAGGAGAAACTGGTTCTGTAATTGGCAAGCCATTCACAGTTTTTGTTTAATCCTGAGTTGATGGTGTCAAATTTGCAGATGAACTGGAGCTCAGCAGTTTCTCTTAGAAGTCTGGTCCTAAAGTTTTTTTGCTGCAGGATGGCCACCTTAAAATCTGCTATTGTGTGGCCAGGGAGGTTGAAGTGTTCTCCTGTAGGTTTTTGTATATTGCCATTCCTAATGTCTGATTTGTGTCCATTTATCCTTTTCCTTAGAGACTGTCCAGTTTGGCCGATGTACATAGCAGAGGGGCATTGCTGGCATATGATGGCATATATTACATTGGTGGATGTGCAGGTGAATGAACCGGTGATGGTGTGGCTGATCTGGTTAGGTCCTGTGATGGTGTTGCTGGTGTAGATATGTGGGCAGAGTTGGCATCAAGGTTTGTTGCATGGATTGGTTCCTGAGCTAGAGTTACTATGGTGCGGTGTGCAGTTGCTGGTGAGAATATGCTTCAGGTTGGCAGGTTGTCTCTGGGCGAGGACTGGCCTGCCACCCACGGCCTGTGAAAGTGTGGGATCATTGTCCAGGATGGGTTGTAGATCCCTGATGATGCGTTGGAAGGGTTTTAGCTGGGGACTGTATGTGATGGCCAGTGGAGTCCTGTTGGTTTCTTTCTTGGGTTTGTCTTGCAGTAGGAGGCTTCTGGGTACACGTCTGGCTCTGCTGATCTGTTTCCTTATTTCCTCGTGTGGGTACTGTAGTCTTGAGAATGCTTGGTGGAGATTTTCTAGGTGTTGGTCTCTGTCTGCGGGGTTAGAGCAGATACGGTTGTACCTCAGTGCTTGGCTGTAGACAATGGATCTTGTGGTGTGTCCGGGATGGAAGCTGGAGGCATGAAGGTAGGCATAGCGGTCGGTAGGTTTTCGGTATAGGGTGGTGTTAATGTGACCATCACTTATTTGCACCGTGGTGTCTAGGAAGTGGACCTCCCGTGTAGATTGGTCCAGGCTGAGGTTGATGGAGGGGTGGAAGCTGTTGAAATCGTGGTGGAATTTTTCCAGAGTCTCCTTCCTATGGGTCCAGATGATGAAGATGTCATCAATGTAGTGTAGGTAGAGAAGGGGCGTGAGTGGACGGGAGCTGAGGAAGCGTTGTTCCAGGTCGGCCATAAAAATATTGGCATATTGTGGGGCCATGCGGGTGCCCATAGCGGTGCCACTGATCTGGAGATATATATTGTCATTAAATTTGAAATAGTTGTGTGTGAGGATAAAGGCACAGAGCTCAGCAACCAGTTGTGCTGTGGCATCATCAGGGATACTGTTCCTGACAGCTTGTATTCCATCAGTGTGTGGGATGTTTGTGTAGAGAGCCTCTACATCCATGGTGGCTAGGATGGTGTTTTCTGGAAGGTCACCAATGCATTGTAGTTTCCTCAGGAAATCAGTGGTGTCACGGAGATAGCTGGGAGTGCTGGTAACATAGGGTCTGAGTAGAGAGTCTACATATCCAGACAGTCCTTCAGTGATAGTTCCAATGCCCGAGATGATGGGGCGTCCAGGATTTCCGGGTTTGTGGATCTTGGGTAGTAGATAGAATAACCCTGGTCGGGGCTCTAAGGGTATGTTGATTTGTTCTGGTGTTAGTGTAGGGAGTGTCCTGAGTAGATGGTGCAGTTTCTTAGTGTATTCCTCAGTGGGATCTGAGGGAAGTAGCCTGTAAAATTTGGTATTGGAGAGTTGTCTGGCGGCCTCCTTTTGGTAGTCAGACCTGTTCATGATGACAACAGCACCTCCTTTATCAGCCTCTTTGATTATAATGTCAGGATGGTTTCTGAGGCTGTGGATGGCATTGCGTTCTGCACAACTTAGGTTGTGAGGCAAGCGATGTTGTTTTTCCACAATTTTTGTCTGTGCACGTCGGCGGAAGCATTCAATGTATAGGTCCAGACTGTCATTTTGACCCTCAGGAGGAGTCCATGTGGAGTTGTTCTTCTTGTGCTGTTGGTGGGAGGGTAACTGTGTATCAGTGCACTGTTCAGTGTTGTCCTGGAAGTATTCTTTGAGTCGGAGATGGTGAAAGTAGGCTTCCAGATCGCCGCAGAACTGTATCATGTTGGTGGGAATGGCAGGGCAGAAAGAGAGTCCCCGAGATAGGACAGATTGTTCTTCTGGGCTGAGTGTGTGGTTGAATAGATTGACGATATTGCTGGGTGGGTTAGGGGTACCATGGTTGTGGCCCCATGTAGCAGGTAGGAGTTTAGACAGCTTACAGTCCTTTTTCCTTTGTAGAGAGGTGAAGTGAGTAATGTAGATCTCTTGTCTTATTTTAGTGAAGTCCGTTTGTATGGAAGTTTGGTTATTGATGAGAGTCTCCAGGTTGGAGAGCTCTTTTTTGCTGTTTTCCTGTTTGCTGTATAGGATGCTGATCAGGTGGTTCCTCAGTTTCTTTGATAGAGTATGGCATAATTTCTCACTGTGGTCTGTGTAGTATGTAGATAGCAGTGGATTTTTTACCTTTAGTCCATTAGGTATGATGTCCATCCGTTTACATTTGGAAAGGAAGATGATATCCGTCTGTATTTGTGCAAGTTTCTTCATGAGGTTGATGGATTTCCACTCCATACGGCTAAATGCAGTGCCTTGCATGGGTGTCAAGTATCAGAGTGGTAGCCGTGTTAGTCTGGTTCTGTAGAAGCAGCAAAGAATCCTGTGGCACCTTATAGACTAACAGACGTTTTGCAGCATGTGCTTTCGTGGATGAATACCCACTTCTTCGGATGCAAGTGAGGTGAAACTTGGGGGTATGGAAGACAAATCAGCCTCCTGAAAGGGATACAGTAGTCTGGAAAGGTTGAGAGCCACTGTTCTAAAACACCCTTGAAAGAAATGGCATAGGAAGTATGTTGAGGGCATGGCTCCAGCATACAGTACTGCAGAGATTCTGGGTAGCATTGCAACCCATGGAGCAACACAAGAAGCTGCTGTAATTTAGACAGCACTAAGAGTCTAAATTTCATAGTCTATAAATTATAAGGTCAGAAGGCATCACTGTGATCTCCAGTCCCTGGAATAGCCCAGAATCAGGAGGGTGCATAGAGGTCTTGCAGCCACCTTAGCTGTGCCCTTCTCCTGGGCTTTGAGTTCTGTGTTGTATCTCCAAGAGGCACAGCATAGAGTTGCATGCATTATTTCTGGCAAGATTCCTAGGAATGACTTGTTAAATGTGTTGACATATCTTTTGCTACGCTAGTGTTTATTACACATTTGTTTTTAAAGACACAAAAACTGGTTTTCTTTCCATGATGACTTTTCAAGTTTTAGGTTTTTTATATCTAAGCCAACTAGACAGCACCATTCTGCAATGACTGTCAGAGCTGTCTTGACGGAAGGAGAGCCCCACCATTCCCATCCTGCATTGCAAACAATTCTTGGTCATTCTTTCCACTGGTAGCCACGTAGTCTGTGGACTTCCAGCCACTCTAGAATGTAATTTTCCAGGACTGCTGTTGACAGAGGAAATTATTTGGTTTGAGGTTTACCTCTGGGGTATAATTAGTCTCTTCTGATTTTTGTTTGTATTTTTATATCTATGTGGAAGGAACTCCCCATCACCAAGTTTCAGGGGCTACTAAGTCTGGGGAGTTCTGATACATGGTCGTGAGCCTACCTCATACCCCAGTCATTTTAGAGGCTTCATTTAAAAGGGCTTCCACTTCCTTTACTGCTTGACCTTCTGAAACATCAGAGTCCTGCTTGGCTATAGACCCTATTTAAAAAAAAAATCTTTCTCAACTGAGCAGTTATCCAAGAAAGAAACATCTAACCCATTTTTGGATGTCAGAACTCACTGAACATTGCTACAAATAATAAAAGATGATAATGAGGAGCCCCAGTCATGACCAGGACCCCATTGTGCTAGGCACTGTACAAACACAGAACAAAAAGACAGTCTCTGCTTCAAAGAGCTGGTCATTTTCATGGGAATAACTTCAAGAGGACTTCCAAGAGCCCAATTCACACATACCAACCACTGGGAAAGAAACAGCCACAGGTTGGTTACTTTGATATTTTGTGGCTGCTGGATAGTGGATACCTCTTCTTGTTCTCGCTGCCATCCAGCTACAGAACTTTATAATTGGCTGGCAGCTGAAGAAGTTGATTTTTTTTGGTGCAGCTGGTCCCTAAAAAACATGCTCCATCTGCATTAAATGTTCCTAGAAAAATACATTACAAAGCATATTGGAGAGGAAACTAAATGTATATGTTTGGTTATGTAATGACTAGCTGTGCTTTTTAAATTAGTGTATGCTTTATTCAAAGAATAATCTTGGGCTTTTTTATTATAGTGTGTGGATTTTTTGCTGCAGTGTTAAAGAACCACTATTAAAGCTTCCTATGAAATAAGACACACTCATTTTTTCTTTTCATTTAAGAAGTTCTGAATGATCTCGAGCTTAAATGTTTTCCAGTGTGTATTCAACTGTACAGACTGCAGTTGTCAGAACAGAGCTAGACGGGCAATGTCATGAACTCCAAGGAAATAGTTTTCTCTGTAGTTATTTAATTACATCGTCATCTTTGTACATTTAGGGGCAAGAGAAAGGTAATAATTGCTCAGAGCATCTATCACATCTATAGTTTACATTTGTTCTCAATGCTCATTTTGAAAAAGTATAACTTTGCAAGACTTTTTAAAGACAGACTTCCTATTTGTACAGTTGTTGGATAAAGGGTGTCTGCCGGCATGAAAATTTCTGAATAGTAAATTATTGCAGTTCTCCCAGACTTCACATTCATGACCAGTTGGTTTCAAGGTGCAAACACACTTTTGCTTTGCGGTAAACCTTTTAAGAACCTGTAGTTTATTCAGCATGTGCAGTGGTATACAGATGTTCCTGCATTAGAACTATTACTATTAAATTAAAATTGAAATAGGATCTGTACTACCTTGTGAGAAAAATGTGCTTCACATTCTGAATGTAGTGAGCTGAGTACACATAATCAATAAAAGCCAAGCTGAAATATTTGACACTTTTACCATTGAAACTTTAATCAGAACACAAATCATCTTTACTGTTTTTTTAACTTAGGTTAGGGGAAGGTTAGGGGAAGGGCTGGTGGTACTTCTCCCTTTTTCCACTTTTGGCTTCCTGAAAGCTTAGGACCCTTCTTGTGGGCTGAGGAAACAGACTTTTTCTTTGGACTATTGTAACACCCCTTGCAAAGGACAGAGACTCTGAATGGCACAGCCAAAGGGATGTGCCCTGGAGTCCAAGACAGTAGCAGTGCACACTTAAGGGGACACTAAAAAGATGTAGCCTGCTACAAATACTAGAGAATATAAGCGTTCACTTCCCAGCCCTGACACTAGGGTAAATTAGAGGGAAATTAAAAGTCCATACACGAGAGAGTCAGAGCACCCAAGCAGAATTGGTCCAGAGCAGTGGTACGAGTGACTGACAGAGAGCCAGAGACAACAGGCAACCTAGCAACAGCCATTCCAGCACCAACTGTTGCAACAGTGCACCACTCAACAACAGCTGCAGACAACCCAACAGCAGCAGCTGCTATGCAAGATGGTGAGCCAGCAGAAAGACTTGCAACAAACCCTGCTATAACAGCTACTGTTGGAGCTGGTCTGGGCAGCCAGGGATCTGATGACTGGGGCCGTGAGCCCAGGGCCAGTGCTTCCATCAGTGCCCTTTGTGATGCCAGTAAACCAGTTGCCAGCTCATGCCAAGTCTTTAGGCATCAGCTGATCACTGACAAACTCATAACTGGAAATCAAACCATCTCACCTGTATGTTATTCAGAATAGGTATTAGTCTTTTATTAGAATGTATTTAGTGTTTAGACTCTAATGCATACAAAAATTTACAAGCATTTCATAATCTCACTTGTAATGTCTATTCCATGCCAAAAAAATATGTAAGTTTTGCTTATAGCTTTGAAAATGTTTGCTCTAAACTTGTGAATCTAGGTATGGGAATCATCCCCTCCGCCTGTTCAGGAGGCCTGTCAAAATTAAGTTGGCAATTAACGAACATTGCAATACAAAGATTGGTGAATGACCCCATCACATCTTGGAAATGCTTCGTGCAAGGTTGCTCATTTCATGGGCTGGAAGGCTTAAATGTAAAAGATAAAATGGGCAAAAGTAAATTTTTCATTTCTTTGCTGTTTGAACTCTCACAGGGCTAGAGACACTAAACTAAGGCAGAGATCCCCAGGGATTAGCCTTGGGTCCACCTTGAAAGACATTTTGAATTGAAAGATTACTATGTTTAGGAACCATAGATGGTAACTCATTTGTGTGTATATGCTTGCTTGCTTTAACCTGTAAATAACTCTCATATTTATTTTTCTTAGTTAATAAACCTTTAGTTAGCTTATTAAGGATTAGTTAGAAGCATTGTCTTCGGTGTGAGAACTGAAATATAAATTGATCTGAGGTATAGACTCATGTGACTGGTTCCCTGGGACTGGAAGTAACCTGGATATTTTGTGATCTTTGGTCCAACATGCCTGGATGGCAAGATAGACTGGAGAGCCTGGGGGACTGTGTTACTGGGTTGATTAAATCTAATTACAGAGCATAGAGTTTGGAGAGTCTGCCCTGGTTTTTGACAGTCTGCCCTGAGGTAGGCACTTAGTCATGAGCTACTCCATGAAAACTGCCTAGAAACTTCAGAGATGAGGGCAGGGAACAGACTGAGGCTAAGAAGCCAACCCAACCTGATATGAACCCCAGGCCGAAGAGAACACTCTCTGTTCATCAGGGACAAGTGCCCTCATGTTCAGTGCATCGTGATTTAGAATGACTGACTTTGGATGAGTCACAGCAACAGGCTAGTAAGGGCCTGGACAAAACCTAAAGAGTGTGGTTGGCTACTGACACTGCTGCTATGAGGGAATAGTGTGAACTTAGATGCCAAACCACTAACCAACAAGATTGGTAGCAGGTGAGAGAATGGGCTCAGACCAAAACATGGTGGCCTATTCTCAGGTGGGCAGCCAGAACACTCCCAAAGAGAATACCCCTTTATGGAACGTGAGTATCCCAAGGTTTGGACAGTGGAAAGCTGAGTGTGGAAGACCAGACCTGCCAAAGTAATGGTCCCTGTATGGATCAATGGGACAGAAGTGCAAGATCGATTGGACTCTGTATATAGCCAGGCCCTGGGGCAGACTCCCTTACCTGGGGCAGAAGGGACCCCAGGGGAAATAATCTTCCTACAGTGCATTCACACTCAACTGAAGGCCTATCTCTGCAGATGCCTATGGCTGTCTGTGAGATGACATATGGCTCTACCCTCGCTGTTGTCCTATCCTGGGATTAGCAGTACCTGTGGGAAATTATCCATGAGCTAAGAAAATTGGATACAGTGGCTGCTGAACCCAGTGCTGGTACCTGGGGAAGATCCTGGAATGATCGATCTAGCTGAGTTAAGAGACTTAGGCAACCCCCTTTAGGGAAATTCAAGATTCACAGGTCATACATCCAGGTTGTAGACAGGAGTGGTAGCCAGGGAATTGCTGCTGCCAGATTTAGGGAGCTTTGGCTCATGACACAAATTTTGTCTGGGAGCAAAGAAGACCTTGTGCTGAGCAGGGCCTACAACTAAATTGCTGCTGTGAATGACAAGGTGGTAGAACCCCAACATTTGTGGATGTTACCCCAATTTATACTCTGAGAACAACTATATCACGTCGAACACGACAAATGCACGGGGGAAGAGGGTTCCTTGATTGTACCACTGGATGCTTCTGCAACTAGTACATGATATCACTTGTACTGGGCAGGAGAAGACTTGCATAGACTTCTGAAAACTTAATTCCGTCTCAGTTTGATGAACACGCAATGCCATGAGCCACTGGAACATTTAGGGTCTGCCCTAGGTATATCAGTATTTTAGATCTTATATGTGGATATGCATAGGGAGTGTGCAAGTATTTTAAGATTTTGTCTGTAGTTAAAAATAAAAACTCTGGGTACAATAAAGAGAGATTCCTCTATGGAATTTTAAGAAGGGTTTGGCAACTTGGCATACAGTACAAATTCTCTGTCCAGGAGTAAATTTTAGGATTTCGCTACAATTTTACCACAAATACAAAAATCAGACAATTTTTGTTCTGTTTTCTTTTTCTCTCCACTTTGTGGATTTTAACACTGTTTTACTATTGATGATGGTAAATCACTCCAAAAAAGAAAGTTTTAGAAAATGTATTTGGAAAATGTATTGCTAAATAGTTTGAAATTTCTGTACACTATTAATGTACACAAATGGCCAGGTCATCAGTCAGCAATGAGATGCTGTTATCATCCTACACCTGAAGTCCTTGTATTTTTATGAAAACACTAACTTTCAATAAGTTTGGCCCTGGAGAAATTTCATGGCAATTTCATTTGCTGGATTTACCATTTGTTTATCTATGCTACATTTTTTTAAAAAATGTGTTTTTTGTGGGATGGGCTGGGGAGAAATAAAACCCAAGTAGGATTAAATATATATTGATGTAAGTCTGTAAATTTACAATTTGCAAGTATAATTCTGGGTGGTGGAAATGAAACTAAATTTAATGACAGTCCATATGTAGCAATGTGGTTTCATTTGTTTGTCTGTCTGTTCTTGTAGAATTTAGAATGGCCTTTGACAGACGGTCTATTATTGAAGAATGAATAAGTGTTCGCTTTAGCAGCTTTTTAAAGAACATTTAAATTGTCAGTTAAAGGTAGTTTTGTTCCATATCGTGCTTTAACAGAAAAGTACAGGTGCATTTTCAATGAGGTGGGAATACAAAATGAATGAGCAAAAAATAAATGTAAGCTGTTCAAAATTCTAGGCCAGCGTGGTTCTAAGAATAATATTAAAATATGGCTGGTTAAGAATGCCTTGGCTTTTTCATGTCTTGTTCCTGTTCAGACCTCAGACACATTTTTAGACTGTTGGTTTGTTTTCCTCCTCTGATTGATGTTTATGGAAGCAGTTCGAGTTTAACAGGAATTTGAATTCATTTGAACTAAGATTTTTGGTAAGCAGAGGAGTGAACTGTGTTCTCAAAATATTTTTCTGTTTATTGAATCAGTTTAAAAAAACAAAGGCATAACAGATATATTGATTAGTTTCTGTACACAAGGATAAATAGCTTTTCTAACATATTGTCCTCCTTTCAAATAGGTTGTGAAGATGAGAAAAGAGGTGAAGAAGGCCAGAGTTCTTACCATTCGCAGACTCACCAGACACATTGCAAAACTTAAATTAAAGAAGTTAGTTTAATATTAATATGCCTTTATTTCTTAAAAAAATTTAATGCTGCATTTATTTTAAATGACTTAGATAAATATTGAATAAACTGTGGGGAAAAATGAGTGTCTACATAACATTATTTAACACTCCACACATTTGAGGTGGATAGTGGGGCAGTAAATTAATTGGATAGTTAATACTTTTATTAAGAACACAATATGTTTTTAGAATGGTGTTGGTCTTGAACTGTACTTTTATGAATGCGCATTAAGTGTGTAAGATGTAGTAAATCTTATTTATAGATTTATGTCAACATTTTACTTATCTTAATATAGTTTAAGGTAATATGAATCTAAAAACAATTTCTCAAAGCAGACTTGAAGTAAAGTTTTCAGAAGTGCTTAAGTGACTTTGGAGCCCAAGTCCCATTTTCAGAACTGGTTTAAACACTTGACCGAAGTAATTTTGAAAATGAGATTTAGACTAAATCACATAAGCATTTTAGAAAAGTTTAGCCTTATGTTTTAGATCATCACTGTGTTACAGAAAGCTTCAGCAGCTTCCTCAGTGCAAAGTTCAAAGTACTTCTGCAAATTTCAGTGCAAGGAGCACTTTTCGATATGCTTTGAACAAATAAGTACTGTTTTTGAAACTTTTAATAATGTTTTTAATCAGTGTTAATGTAATCTTTCACATGGGGCAAAGTGATTTGTGACACTTAGTACTGGAGACCAATGGAAGATGACAAATCTACTGTTGTGTTTAAAATGTGAAGAATACAGCTGTTTTGGTTTTTTTTAGACACTTCACCCACTGTAGCAAATTGTGTACGATTTTTAGCAGTATCGTGGCCTCCATTACATATTTAAATTTTGTAATTAACATTTAATTTTATTGTAAATTTTACTCAGAAAAGTACCTCTTGCCATCTAAATTTTCAGGATTCTATCTTCAGCTAACTCACTTTTTTTTTTTTTTTTTTGGTAGGTATTCTTTAATCCCTATCATCTCTTAAGGTTTGATTATTATATCCTATCTAGGGTCATTCAAAACTTAATCATAATGTACTTACACAAATTTTAGAAGTAAACTTTCAGCATAATAATCATTCTCGGGCTTGATTAATCTCTTATCTAGTTTGAGCAACCTTGACTTACACTGGTGCTAAACAATTTATAGTGTTCTCTAGACACTACATTTAATTCAACAGCTCCTATAGAGGATGCAGCAGATTCTTCTGATTTTAAAAAAGTCCTTGCCAAAATGTTGCTATCAGATATATTACTACTTGCCATCACGTTTTTAGAATTCTCATAATATTTCTTCTGCATACTAATTTCATCTGTAAAAGCTGGGGATGCATTGATGTTTCTATATCTAGTTAGTTGTTCTGAAAACTTACATTTAACATAAAATAGATATGAACAGTAAAATACAATTGTTTATGTTGACTTTTGTGATTTATGTTGCTGCAAATAGTAACTTCCTTGTTGAGAAATGATTGCAAATCAGTATGTTACCCAGTTAAACACAGTCTTTATCTACAGGGGTTCGGAAGATGTGGTACTAAAGAACCAAAGGCGAGCAGAGAGATTACTAGAAGAAATTCATGCCATGAAGGTAATGTCTTCATATACATATATTTAATATTTAGTGTCACTTATGTTAGTAACAAAATCCTGGGCTTGTTTTCGCGGAAGGTGAAATCATGCATAGATCTGTTTTGACTGTAAATGTAACAGGGTGGAACATTAGGAATTTTGCATAATGTAATGTAATTGGAGACATACCAATCTCCTAGAACTGGAAGGGACCTTGAAAGGTCATCAAGTCCAGCCCCCTGCCTTCACTAGCAGGACCAAGTACTGATTTTTGCCCCAGATCCCTAAATGGCCCCCTCAAGGATTGAACTCACAACCCTGGGTTTAGCAGGCCAATGCTCAAACCACTGAGCTGCCCCCCCTGTATTCCATGTTTGTTGCTACACCTGTCAAGGTGTTAAACTAATTTGACTGAGACTTGCCAAACTAAACTTGCATCTGTTCAGAAATGCTCCATTGCCTGAAGCTTTCATGGTAACAGTTAAAAATATAGGAATTTAAATATTTGTGCTGTTCAGGGGTGTAGATCTGTTGAAATTGAAGTTGCAGTGGACTGACGAGACATTGAATCGGATATATTTTCCTCTCTTTAGACAGGGTGTTTGTTAGCATAACTTTCAAGTCATTCATTTCCATAACACTGTGACATGTAATTAAATGTCTGGTTGTCTGTTTTATAACAGAACTTTAAAACCACATTTGACTAATAATTATCCTAAATGACAGGTTGAATTTTCATGAAGGTTTTTTTTAAATTATGAATATTGCATTTGAGTAAAATTCCAGCATTCAAGTTTGAGCGTAAGGATGCAGTATGCTCCGAGAGCTATTTTCTCAGTTAGATAATTGCTGAATCCCCATCACTATACCTGTTGTGTCTTTCCTCCTGATGTCTCTGGAGACTCTAGGTTTGAGTCATGTACAAAGGAATGCAAATTGGAAAGTCTTTATTGACAATGTAACAGTAAGTAAGCTGTTCTTGGGCAGATCTGTAAACTAGCTGGGTACGTTCTCTCCTCCAGCACGTTTCTCTTACAACTGATTCAAAACCAGGCAGTCTCAACAGATGAACAAGAAATAGACAGAAAAGCCTCTCCCATGTGGGTAATGAGAATACATAAAGTACTGCATTTTAACATGGAAAGGAATTAAAGAATGTCAGATAATTGATTCAGAGGCATTCCATGTGTAATCTTTCTGCTAGTAGGGTTGGCAGCAACAAGGGCCGGGCACTTATATTAGGGGATTCTCTATAGCTTCTGTTTTTCTTTTTGGCTCAAACCCCCACCAAGTAATCTGGGAACCTATAACCGCTCTGGGTGCCTTTGCCAAGCTAATCTGTACCCAGTCACAAGCACAGAGGTTTAAACGTGAACTTTATTGGGGAGAGGGGAGAAAAGGGAAAGAGCAGGTTGAACTGAGACAAGTATTTACAATTTAACTCCTTCCATCACCATTTACCGCAGAAGGGTGGAGGGATGGATAGCTCAGTGGTTTGAGCATTGACCTGCTAAACCCAGGGTTGTGAGTTCAGTCCTTGAGAGGGCCATTTAGGGATCTAGGGCAAAATCAGTACTTGGTTCTGCTAGTGAAGGCAGGGGGCTGGACTCAATGACCTTTTGGGGTCCCTTCCAGTTCTATGAGAGAGGTATATTTCTATGCGTAAGTCACAGACCCAAACAACTGGTCTTTCAATGGCTGATACTCTCACTCTGCAGCTCTCCTGTTGGAAGCTGTAGCCTGTGGGTGAATCCAACTGTCGCTTTGCTCTGCCTGCTGGGTGCTGTGGCTGGGCCCAGTTGCCGCTGCTCCGTCCGGAACTGTTGCTGGGCTCTGACTTCTGCTTGCCACTGGCTAGATAATGAGCCTTGGTGAGCTCTGCCCACATAAGGTAATTACAGCTCTTAGCTCGGCTCTTTCAAATACACAGGGATCAGTGGCCTCAAGAACCCATCAGAGTCCTTGTCACCTGAAGAGGTATTCCCAGCAGCAGTATAGGAATGTGCAGTCTCTATCCCCCTTGCTCTCTAGCTCTGTCCAGGGCCTCTTACTCCACCTCAGCAAACATCGGTTTTCATCAGGATGACGCCAAACCCAGTCATTGTTCAGGCTTTGCCCAGGTGGGTTCCCAACAGGGCAGTCTCAAAAATATGGGCCCCAAGTCAAAACTTAGTCAAATTATACCCCAATGTCCCCAAACTACCTGCAATTGGTAAACCTCTCTGTCGACTCCCCTGCTCTTCAACAGATGTCTGAAGAAGAGGTTACTGTAAGCTCAAAAGCTTGTGTGTCTCACCAACAGAAGTTGGCCCAATAAAATATATTATTTCACCCACCTTGTGTCTCTAATACCCTGGGGCCGACATGGCTACAACCACACTGCATCAGAGAGCTCACTCAGTTACCTCCCCTGCCTCATAGGCATCAAGCCACACAGCTTGCACATGCTTGTGACTTCTCCCTACCTCACATTCTTTACCTGTTGGCTTATTCATTGATTTTTTTTTCTTTCTTGTCCAACAACTGTAGCATGAGACTTAAATACATTTGAGCATTATTGGCACTTTGTACCCTAATTATAGGAGCCTATAAGAGATTTGAGCTATGGCATTTCAATATAAGAACAAGCAATATTTGCGAAAAGTTTAGGTTTAGGACTATTTGATCAACTGTTTAATAATAGCTGATGCTTTTTAGATAGGCACAAATAGGCATAGACTGTGCAGTTTCATATTTGTACAGCATGTCATTTTAAAAGATTGTATTCTGTTTAAAAAAAAAAAGATGTAAAGCAACTGCATGTAACTCAGCTTGGAAGGATTAGATTTTTATCAGTAAATGTCAGTTAAGTCAATTTCACTTGCGCACACCCAAACTAACTAAAAAAATATTTCCATCGATAAAAGAAATTTACAGATAGGCAACATAAGAAAAATGCTGCTTGAGAACTTAATGGTTTGCTTTGAGAATATTTATTATGTATATTTTGACGTGATGTTGACAATTTGTTTTAATGGTTATGAAGCTTTAGCTTTTTGACTCGGTGTCTGCTGTCATTAAGTAATTGTCTCTGCTCCCCCTCCCCCACAATTTCCCACAATTATGAAGATTTAAGTGGATAACAATAGAAAAAATACTTAAGAATAAACATTGATATGAATTCTACCAAGCCTACTTGTAATGCCTAGATATATCATTTGCCACTAAATAGCCTAGATAGTAGTATAGATGTATGTGTTAGTAAAGATTGCAGTGTTACCATACTGAACCACTTGTAAAGAATGTTAGACTCAAGTGAACTTATGTACCATAACAAATATGGTACTTTATTAAAAATATTCCCGTCATACATATAATGCCTATATGGCAAAATAAGCAACTTATTGTCAAATTCTACTTGCCGTTGATGTTAAAATATAGTATGTATGAAAAGTACTTTTCTCAAATGAGATGGGGAAACTTGCCCATCCTCACTCTCTGCACATCTGTTTGTCAGATGCTCTTTCACTCTGTCCAGTATTCCATGTTTTGGCAGATGTTACAAGAATCTCAGTCTCCTGGTGCATTCCTTTTCATAGTAAAAATCTTTCTCTATAGCATCAGTTCCCTGAGAGTAATTTCAAAGTTGGGTTTTCCTTTCATTCAGTCCTAAGACCAAGCAACTTTGACAAGACAAGCCTAAGACAAGCCTCTTCAGCTGTATGTGTTCCTCTTCTACAACTGGGAATCTTATTTGACTTTTGGATTTGGAGGCTTGTAGAATATGTCAGAGTTGAAATGGAGAAGTATGGCAGTCGCAGTGGAAGTGCTTCATTATTGACTATATAAAGTTTGTGTCCAGTTTCCAAATCCAAAAATGATGTAGGTGGCTTTGTTTTGGTTTTATTTGTTTGGGGTGTTTTCTTTGGTTGGTTGGGTTTTTTGTGTGTTTTTTGTTTTGGTTTTTTTAAGGTTCCCTAAAGGTTTGGAACTTTTGGACCCAATTCTAGCTGTCTATACTTGGGGAAAAGTCTCAAACCTCAGCTTTACTCTTAGGCTCTTTTTGAATTATTGATGCTAAGAGTTCAATGGGGAAATTCGTGATTCAGAACTTGTAGAAAGGAGCTGACGTATCAACTTTCTATCCCAAGAGAGACACTCTGATACGTGGTTTCAGTTGTAACTCTTAATTAGTGCTTTCTTAGGTCTGCCATTTTGAACTAATGTTTCCTACCTATATGCTGTCTGTTGGGCAGGAAGTAGCCCTTTTTGCTGTCCCTGAATCTTGCGGTTGTTCAACATTAATTTCTAAAAATTAAAGTGTAATATTTAATAATACTTTAGAAATATAAACAATCAGACAAGACAAATATCCACAAGATAAGATACAGGACATTAGTTTAGGAAAGTGATTGTGACGATTACTGAATTATTAACTGTATTTTATTTCTGCTCTGCCTTCTGATCTTCTTAGTAAGAGATCCCATGCCTGCATACTGTACAGCCCAAGTATGTTTTCTATTGTTGGCCTGAAATATGTGACTTGCAGCACACTGTTGCCTTTTGTTCTCTGAGTAGGATTGGAGCTTGTATTTTTTTCTTCACATTCAAAAGCAGGGGTCGGCAACCTTTCAGAAGTGGTGTGCCAAGTCTTCATTTATTCACTCTAGTTTAAGGTTTCATGTTCTGATAATACATTTTAACATTTTTGGAAGGTCTCTAAATAATCTATAACTAAACTATTGTATGTAAAGTAAAAAAGATTTTTTAAATGTTTAAGAAGTTTCATTTAAAATTAAAGTAAAATGCAGAGCTGCCAGGACCCAGGCAGTATGAGTGCCACTGAAAATCAGCTTGCGTACCTTTTTTGGCATGCGTGCCATAGGTTGCCTACCTCTGCTCAAAAGTATATTTTAGTAGGGCATGAACAATTAGGGTTTGTGCTCTTTGGCAAGTTCTTGTGCAGTTGGGAAAATTCCTGTGCCAGCAGACCTCTTCCTACTCTTACATGCCAACAATGGCTTGTGAGTTTTTGACACAGTTTAATATGGAGTGGGAACAGTTAAAAGAAAGGAAGAGTGGAGAGTTTAGGTCCTGTTTAAGATGGAAATTGAGGAACTAATTCCCCTTTACCCAAATGATGTCTTTTTAGAGATCAAGAGTGGTAAAGGGGCCAAAACAATATTGCATATTAGCTACTCTTGGTATTGGATTTTGAGTTGGAAAAAGTTCAGTTGCTCCAAGTTTATCTCCCTTCCATGTTTTGGGGAAGGAAATGTAAAATAAAAAATAATTTATTTCTCAGTGGAGAAGTAATGGAGAGTAGAAAAACAGGTCTGCTTTTCTTGAACTAGGGCCGCCCAGAAGATTCAGGGGGCCTGGGGTCTTCAGCGGAGGGGGGCCCCTTCTTCGGCGGTAATTCGGCGGCAGTGGTTCCTTCTGCTCTGGAACCTGCCGCTGAAGACCTGGCACTTTGGCAGCGGGTCCCGGGGCGGAAGGACCCCCCGCCATGGGTCTTCGGGGCACTTCAGCGGCGGGTCCCAGAGAAGAAGGACCCCTTGCCGCCAAAGACCCGGAGCAGAAGAAGCTCCAGGGGCCCAGGCCCTTCGAGAGTTTTCCGGGGGCCCCGGAGTGAGTGAAGGACCCTGCTCCGGGGGCCCTGAAAAACTTTCGTGGGGGCCCTGTGGGGCCCGGGGCCTGGGGCAAATTGCCCCACTTGCACCCCCCCCCCCGGGCGGCCCTGTCTTGAACATGCCTGTTAACGGACTGAGTGTTTTCCATAAATCAAAGAAGCACTAATAATAAGATTGGCTTTCAAAATTACAAATATATTTGACTGTTTCAGGCATAACTATTTGCCTGCTAAAAACAAATGGTAATATCAAAGAAAAAAGTAAAAGGGGGGGGAAAAAAGTCCATTTTTAAGCAAAGGAAAGACCTCTACATATCCTTTCCATCAAAGAAGAATCTTTAGCGTATTGCAAAGAAACACCACAAATTATCCTGTTCTTGCTTTCTCTTTTAATATGGTACTGTGTTTTAGTAGGACTCAGATATGCAAGACAGAATGGATATGTTTTTTTCTTCCTTAACATCACCCTCAAATGGTGGAGTGGAAAGAGAACCCAACTTGCCAAAAATCTCAGGAAGATCCTGGCTATGTAAATACTGTAAAATCATATCTTGAAAATTCATATTTTGTTAACTTTCAAGCCAAAAAAGATCCCCAGTTTGGAGGCCTGATTTGACTTTTCACTGAAATCATATATTTAATGTGTAAAAGCAGCAAAGAGTCCTGTGGCACCCACTTCGTCAGATGCATGCACGGATGCACCAAGTGGGTATTCACCCACGAAAGCTCATGCTCCAATACATCTGTTAGTCTATAAGGTGCCACAGGACTCTTTGCTGCTTTTACAGATCCAGACTGAGACGGCTACCCTTCTGATATTTAATGTGAGCATTCTGAATGAACAAGTAGTACATAAACTCTTCCAGATTACTGGGAGCTTAAGGTCTGGCCATATGTCATTCTCAAGAAAACTACCCAGATTTTTAATAAAATCTTCCTAAGCTGTGACCTCTGATGTTGATAGGGTATTTTTAATATTAAATGCAAAAGTATACATTGATATAATATGAACATTGGTCACTAAAGATAAGTCTAGAAATGTAATGTTCTACAACAAAGTTAACTCAGTCATTTTTCACTTATTTTCTATGATCTCTATAATAAGTTGAGACAGAGAGCATCCACCAATTCAGAGACCATACCTTTTGGTTAGTTTGCCCACAATCAGCAACAGACAGAGCACAGATGAATGCTTCAGGTAGGTGTTCTGAGGGTCTCCGAGAAATGGGTCCTTTGCATGCTTCAGTTCACCACCTCCATCTAGAGCTATATGCGGCTGTCCCTCTGAGCTCTGTTTTTTCTCTGCTTTTTTGTTTTACTTCAGTTTTTTTCACACTTTTTTTATTTCTCTCTCATTTGCTTTGCCTTCAAAAACCATCTTCAGAGCCTTCTCCACTTGGCCTGTTCAGACATACAGCTACAGGACCCAGGCTGCCAGTCCCTGTCAGTGTGCCTTCACAGCTGAAGAGTCAGAATGTTTAACCCTGCATGACTGCTGCTCTTACTTTGTCACCAGGCCTGGGGAATACAGCAAGGTTAAGGATGAGAAACGTAAAGAAGATAAAGACAAGGAAGGCAAATTTAGAGGGGAAAAACACAATAGTGGGCAGATAAATTAGCTGGGTTAGAGCCTAGGAAAGAAAATGTTATCTCCAGAACCTATTTAATCCATACCCTTTTTCTTCTGCACTTTTTTCAGTAGATGGCTACTGTAACAATATTTAGCACGTACAGTGTAGATGTCGCTACGCAAAGTTATTAAGGTTGCTACAGTTTTAAAGGAAACGCAGCTTTCTCAGTAATCTCAAGAAAGGAAACGTCAGTACAAGTTAGTCCTTTTAGGTTTCTGTGTAAAATCAGCAGAGGCAGCCTTTTTGTTCTTTCAGAACTAATCGTTGATTTTTTTTCTGTTTCTGAACACGCAGAGGACCAGAGTTAGACCACCTTTCTCCATCAACAAGGCTAACATTAAAAAAAAAAAAATTCAAACCTGGGAAAACTCGCACTGGCTTCAGAAGTGATCAGAAAGTGGTAGTCTGACTCCCCCTTTACTCAATTTCATAAAGTCCTCATTTCAAGTACACTATATGAAGAAAATGTTTTTCTTAAGCTTGATTTAGAACTCTGGAATCTTGGAGCAATTGCATTCTTGTTGCTCCTCTTCATCATTTTCAGAGCAACACTCAAGCATCATCTTTGCATAGAAAAAGTGTAGGGGATTTGAGCCCCAGTCTGAGGGACTTCTCTCCTCAGCAAGTGTAATGAGCTTTGAATTTCTGCTTGGAGACCCTCCTACCTATTCATCTCTCTGGAAATTATCGACATTCAATTGGATTAAAAAATAGCAGGCCTTTTTGTACTGATTCTTTCTCCTTTTCTGGGATCTGAATCTCATTATTGACCAACATTTAAATAATTTCAGTCTAGCCACTGTTATCCTGAATTCTTTTCTTTTTTCTTCCTGGTGGTGGCATGTGTGTCTGAAAGACATCTTAGTGCTTAATTACCTGGGAGATCTGCTGATCAGCGCTGTCTCCATGCAACACAATGAGAGTTGTAAATGCTCTGCCCTTTTCAGGATCAGACCTTTAACATAAGGAAAGCTTAAGTAACTAGGCCTGGAAAGTGAATTTTCCCAAATGTGTTTTCATGGTTTATGTATGTGTATTATACATGCGTGTTAAAAATTTCCCTCCAAATGTACATTTTATGTGCCCCATTTCTCTGCTTTGCATAACCAAACTAGTTTGGAGGGGGTATTTTTGTTTTTATGTAATTTTAAGAGAGAATTAAGGTTGCATGCCAGCATGCAAAAGTCCTAATATGGCCATATTAGCCCTGAACTTTGTCCCTGTATGTGTTAGGTTCAAGAAGAACTGCTGTCTTTTCTGTACCCAGACCTCTTCCCCTTCCCCTGCATCCACTCTTCTATCTAGCCAGGACCACCCAACCCCTCTCCCCTCCAGTTTAACAACATGGGAAGGGGAGAGTAGTTGCAACACCTTGACACCAGATTTAGTGCTAATTTTATTTCTCAGATAATACAATAGCAGACAATGAACTAATTTTACAGCCAGTATACCACGTTGGAGGATAATGTTATAGCATACCTGAAGAACAACAAATATTATGCCATGTTACAGAGACTTAACTTTTAAAAAAATCATATATAAATAGACATAGAGGCAAATAATGGTGAATATGTTGAAACCGAAGGATATTTTGTCACTTGTAGATAGGAAGAGCTTTTTTTATTTACAGCAAATTTGTTCATAGGGTAAGTTATATGACTGTGGTTTGGAACAACATTTGTTATTGATGCTTATGTATCTTGGGGATTTTTGGTAATACAGGGGAATTAAAGGACAAGTAGTCGCTTTAAATAACAGTGAAACGTGTTTAGAGTCATTGCATTTCTCAAGCACAGGAATTAGGAATGTGTTTTATGTGGGAGATGGCAGTGGTTAAAAATTCCAGCTACGTGGATGCAAGAACTAGGTTAATTGTTTGCAGGAGTTTTCAGAGCTATTGGAATAGAACAGTGTTTTTGGACTCTTCTGATTTCATTTTGCCAGAATTGAATAAAACATTTATTTTAATGTTTCTCAAAAGAAGAAGAAAAAAAGAAAAGAACAGTGTGATCCTTGGTAGCCTTTCTTATAAGTGATTTACTTTATAGAAATAAACAAATGACAAACTAGAAAGATAGGAATATTTTTAAAATAGTCTTTGCCTTGTTTAAGGTATTTTCCAAATGGATTATGGTTTGACTTCACAGAGTTTTTTATCCTATTTTTTTAAAAAGTGTAATATTTAATAATCTAGCTTTCTTTACACACTATACTGTCCAAATGTTGAACTAATCACAAAATAGCCTCTCAATTTTTAAATTTTTTAACAGAAATAGTACTTAGTGTCCAAGATTTAACATACCTGCTAAAAAAAGTCACATTTGCACATTGTGTGATTTGCATTATTAGATATTTACTACATTAATTGACTGTGCCCCTTTAAAAAAAAAAAGGCACTCTTTTTTAAGATTGATTTTGTTTTCTTATCCCAAACTTATCTGATGGGAGAATCTCTGTAGTGGAATTATAGAGGAAGGGTAAAGCCCTCCCCTTGATCAATAAAGGGAAATGTGTGGGTTCCACTTGCTGGTAGTGAGCAGCAGTTAACTGGCCAGTTCTACTAACCGAGCAAGAAGTTGTTGTTATCCCCTCAAACATGAGGCTCCAGGATGATTTTAAGAGCATGAGGCTTGAGAAGAAAATTAAGATCTAAATTCGTGAAAGCCATAGTGCAGTCAATGACATGAGGAAGGAAAGGCCTGGAGGAAAGCTGCAGTCTTTGGAAATGTTCCATTATAGGAAGATACTATTTATGCAGAGGGTTATTCAAGGCAGGTAGGCAGAGAGAAGATGATGGGAAATAAAGATGGAGTTATTGGGTTTCCACATAGAAGTGATGTCTAAAGCTGACGCTAACTATGAGCTAGAGGTTCCAAGGGAAAGGGGGACAAAAAATAAATAATAGAAGGGAAAATGGGAGATTTGTAGACTTTAAACCAAAAGAGTGCTAAGCACATTCTCTTCTTGCAATAGAAAGGATAATCAATACCAAAAATCACACTTGGATTCAGTGAAGTAAGAAGTGATCAGAAGCAAGGTTTAGGTCATTAACTCATCTAATATAGGGAAATCTCAGAATCATTACAAGTCTTGCTCGTTGCATTGTTTTCTTGGGTTTGTTTGTTTTTGTTTTTCTTTCTTTATTTAAAAAAATAGATTTATTTTCTAAAAGACTTGTAATGTGAATTCTTGTAAAGTAGCTACTTTTTTGTTTGATCCTTTCAGCTTCTGTAGCCTAGGTTTCAGTCAACATCCCACTGTAAATAATTGTATTAGGCAAGAACAGTGACTAATATTCCTTGTTGCTGTTTTGCTATATTTTTCTTTTGTCTCACAGCATATGTTTCCAACAAAAATGTGCTATATGTTTTGCTTCATATTAGGCATTGCAACATTCATAAAGTTAGTATGAAAGAATATTTTTAAGGCTTTTGAAAGAATGGTGTGAAGATTTAGAGCCAGGATACTTTCAAAAGTTCATCTATGTCTGAAGGTATAGAACATTAAAAGTGTATTAAGAACTCCTAATATGACATCAATGTGTATAAGTTAAAGTGCTTTGAACACTTGTATGAACACAGGCCTTAGGAGAATTAAGTTACAGCGAAGTAAGGCCATTTTACTCCTGAAAGAGAGCATTCATAATGGGATTTAACACACTTCAAGTTAATGTACATTGACTTCACATCTTTAGGTGATTTACCTTAACTTTCCTCAGTATCCCTATTCAGTATTTCTCAAAAGTGGCCACCAGTGGCTTTTTGTGCGGCCACAGCCTCCTGGGCCATGCGGGGGGGCAAAGCAGCCATAGGCGGCAGGTTATATATGTTTGCGGTGCCCGGGCTCCAGGAATATTCAGGGCTGGGTGCCCTGCTCCAGCAATATTTGGAGCTGGGTCTCTCCCCCGGCCCTGCCTGGATCGGGCCCCGGCCCCCGCGGGTCTCCCCCCCTGCCTGGAGCAGGTCCCAGCCCCCGCCTGCCACCCCCCCCACCCCCCCGCGTCCCGCTCTCCTCCCCACCGGTCTGCCTGACAGAAAGCAGCGCGCCCCTCTCCCCTGCCTGCTTCCCTGGCCAGAGATCAGCTCCCGGCAGAACTGGTGTCTGCTGCCCCAGGGTCCTAGCGCCCGCCATTCACTAATGGCAAGGCAAGCTGCCCTTACCCTGTGCTTCCGCCCTCGCCCTGAGCCTCCCCAAACCCTCATCCCCAGCCAGAGCCCTCATCCCCCCCTGAACCCTAATCCTCATCCCCAGCCAGAGCCCTCATCCCCCTGCACCCTAATCCTCTGCCCCAGCCAGAGCCCTCATCCCCCCTGCACCCTAATCCTCTGCCCCAGCCCTGAGCCCTCATCCCCCCGCACCCTAATCCTCAGCCGCAACCCTGAGCCCCCCACATCATGAGCCCCACAGCCCTCACCCCACACCTCTGCCCTAGCCCTGAGCCCCCTCCTGCATCATGAACCCCTCATACCCCAGCCCCAGCCAGAGCCCTCATCCCCTGCACCCTCATCCTCTGCCCCAGCCCTGAGCCCCCCCGCATCATGAACCCCTCAGCCCCATCCCTCATCCCCCTGCACCCTGATCCTCTGCCCCAGCCCTGAGCCCCGCAGCATGAACCCCTCATCCTCAGCCCCAACCCCATCCCCCTGCACCCTGATCCTCTGCCCTGAGCCCCCCTGCATCATGAACCCCTCATCCTCAGCCCCACAGCCCTCACCCCAACCCTCTGCCCTAGCCCTGAGCCCCCTAATGCATCATGAAGCTCTCATCCTCAGCCCCACAGCCCTCACCCCTGCACTCCCTCCTATCCCCAAACTCCCTCCCAGAGCGTGCACCCCCTCCCCCTTCCTACACCCCCACTCCCAGCCCAGAGCCTGCACCCAAACTCCGTCCCAAAGCCTGCACCCCTCACCCCCTCCTGCACACCCACCCCGTGCCCCAGCCTGGAGCCTGCACCCAAACTCCATCCCAAAGCCTGCACCCCTCCTGCACCCTAATTCCCAGCCCAGGACCTGCACCCCATACCTCCCCCTGAAAACCCTGCCCAGAGCCTTAGGCAGGTGGGGGCAGAGTTTGGGGGGGGTGGAGTTGGGGGGGGGGGTTCTGGGCACCACCAAAATTTCTACAAACTTGCCACCCATGAAAGCAGCCCCTCCCTGGGGCTGTCAGCAGGGGTTGGGCCTTGCCTCCCTCTGGAACTGCAATCACTGGAGAAGCAGGAAGCCAGTGTAAGTTCCCCACTTTCCTGGGGTCAGTGAGGATTGGACTTCTGGCTTCAGCCCTGGGCCAAGGGGTGTTGGGCTCTGTCCTCCGGCCACAGGGTTTCAGGCTCCGGTTGCAGGGCCATGGGCTCCAGCCCCAGTCCCCAGCCATGCAGCATTGGGTGCCAGCCCCACACTCACCCACACACTTCCCCCTCCCAACCCCCACATCGCTCTTGATCCCCACTGTGTTGTCTGCCCCAGGCTTCAGTCATGCGGGTGCATGGCTCCGGTTCCCAGGCTCTGGCTTCAGGTCACCACCACCCCATTTCCCCGGCCCCCACTGCCTTGCTCAGGCCCCGCTACATCCTGCCATCATCCCTGATCCCTGCTGCCTCCCTACCCACCTCCCCATGCAGGTCTTAATTTGTGTCCTAGCTTACCAGGGCTGAGTAAGTCTGTTGTGAAAAGTGATATTTGTTAATATCACTTTTTGCTGCCTCCCAGCTAGCTAGCAAGTCTGCTGCTATGAAAACTGATATTTACAAACATACAAATATCACTTTTCACAGAAGCAGATTTACTAACTAACTAGTCTTAAAAGCAACCAAAAAAAGCAAAAGAAACAATAGCAAAAAAGACAAGAACATGCAAAGCACATTTTGTTTCTGTTCTTTTTAGGTCCAGTAAAGAATAGAGACAACTCTGTTGTTTTTATTTTTGAGTCTGCAAAAAACCCTACATGAATAAATGATTTGGACATGTATAGGAAAAATACTTACTTAATTAACTTTATGTGCATATTTATTTTAGGAAAAATTGTCAGTGGCCACCAAAAATTTGTTGTGAGAACTCTGCATGTAGACAAGCCCTTAGACATTCAAGGGCTGATATATATGAGTAAGTGTACAAGGTTGTAGGTTTATCTCCCAAAGAGCCGGTGGAAGAGCCCCCATCATCAGTATCCTGCAAAAGTAGGCTGAATGAAGCAATTGAGATTATATTGAAGGAATAATCCTATATTTCCAGTTTTACAGACAAGACAGCTTAGTACATCATTTCACTATCAAATTTCTAGGATTCTTTCTCTCCCCCCGCGGGCCCCCCCCCAGTTTAACCCATCTTCCCCCGAAACCATTCCTCTCTTCCGTCTCACATAGAATTCTCCATTTATACAGTTGCTTAAAGTACCTATAGACCCTCAGTTATGCAGTAACACATCCATCAAATGTTTAGATGGATAAGAAGAAAAGCTCAGCGTAAGGTCTGGTCTACAATGGAGTGGGGGTGGGAATTGATCTAAGAATCGCAACTTCAGCTATGCTATTCACGTAGCTGAAGTCAAAGTATCCTAGTTCAACTACCTGGCTGTCCTCGCGGCGGCAAGTTGACTGCTGCGGCTCCCCCGTCGACTCTGCTTACTCCTCCTGCTGAGGTGGAGTACGGGCATCGATTCGGGGATCAATTTATCGCCTCTAGACGAGACGCGATAAATCGATCCCTGATAGATTGATTACTACCCGCTGATCCGGCGGGTAGTGTAGATGTGGCCTAAGTGCAAAAGCTCATCTCTCTCATCAACAGAAGTTGGTCCAATAAAAGATATTATCTCACCCACCTTATCTCCCTAATATCCTGCGACCAATGTGGCTACAACAACACTGCATACACATTTCATAAGGTCCAATAACCTCTTGTTAACTTCCTAAAGTAATAGAGCAGGCTGGACAGCCTAGTTAAAAAGTTTAAAAGTTGGTTGCTGTAATCTTACACATCAGTCACTGTCTATTAATTTCCATTGCTCTGCTCCTCTCCAGTCCATCTGTCTCCTATTTTGTTGCATGCTGCTAAAGAGAGAGTAGGTGTCCCTGTTCTCCTGTCAAATCCATTTGTCTACCCTTTCCAGGAAGTTACTGTTGTAAAGAATGAAGCTCTGATCTTTGTTCCACTCCTCTCCCAACCCCACAGTTTGTGTTCTAAAGACATTATTTCTACAGTCCACACGTGACTGGGCCTGTCCAGGGATGTCAGTTTATTCTCTTTTTCCGCCATTGGGGTTTTTCTGAACAGAAAAATCTACAGCCTTTTGTTAAAGTGGTACAGCAAGATGTGGCAAGAGCCACACGCTTAGTCATGACTTTTTCAAGATCCAATCAATATCAGTAGCTTTAATTACTTATCTATATTGGAGGGTATTGTTCTGTCATTTGAGTGTTTTCCATAGAATTCACCAGTTGCTGAAAATTCAGTTTCATATTTTCTTTTAATTTTGTGATTGTGTAGCTGAGTCTAGATAATGGTCTTTCACGTGGAGTTGTTCAACCCCTACTCCAGGATACAAGGACCTGCACTGGCAGATGTATTATTTTGTTGCTTTGGGAAATGAGTTATTCGTATCACCTGCATTTTTTTCTCATTTTTTCAGATGGTTTATTTTTGTTTTATTGGTAAATTTCAGTTTTAGTTCTTTGCTCTTTTGTTTTTGTTATATTGAAAACCAGAACATAATAGTGAAAATTGTCTTTAAACATAACAAAAGCAAGAAAGAAAACTGAACCTTACCAATAAAAATAGTAACTTACTAATTTTTTTTAGCTTCCAGGCTTGACTTTACTACTGATCTCTGTAACTAGATAATTGATGTATTAATATACCTGTTGTCACACAAATGCTATGCTATGCCTACCCACTCCAGTGTTCATGCTTCAGTGTCACTTTTCTACATATCTGAAACTGCTACTATGTGATCCCAACTGTATTACATTAGTACGTAAGAATTTCTGAGCTATTGGGCACATGGGCTAAAACTAACATTGCTATCATTGTAGAACTTGCTGTTTAAGAACTCTGTTTTCATATACCTCAATATGTGCCCCCATTAAGAAGTCCTTCAGATTTCTTGGCTGATCAATATGTGTGTAGTTTTTCCTTTAAGGCTAAAATATGTCATATTTGAAAAAACATGGGTATGGTTGACCAAAGGTGGGAATGCTAAAACATGAAGCTTAATAGGAGGAGGAAAAATACCCAATGTCTGCACCGATTTCCGTTTAATAAAATATTCTTGGAACCAGTTATTCAATTTACTCAATATTTGGTTAAAGTTTTGTCTTGGAATGGGATCTGCATACCCTCTGGGTTGTCTAATTTTACTGCAGCTAGTAAAAGTACCTCTTTAACTTCCTGATTCTAATGTGCTAACCTAAAACAGGTTCCCCTCAGCTCCAGTGTCCAGAAACGGCCAAAGAAATGTTTAACTTCAGCATTTTTTCTTTTTATAAACATTGATGTCAGGGAGCCTTGATTACCACTTTGCCTGTGTAGTGTAATGGGTTGCATACAGCTGCTCCTCCCTCTCTTTCCCCCCCCCCCCCCAGAGCTCAAAGATGAGCTACTGTGCAGTACATGGGCAAACTTAACAGCATAAATCTTTCGGTTTATTTTGCACTAGCTCTCTTGATTCAAACAACATCTTAGAAACGTATGACTTACTTTGTTTGTTGTTCAGTAATTGCGCTGGCTGTCATATTTTTGCTGACTTTTTTTAAGGATTCTCCCTGCCTTTCTCTTTCTGGAGTTATTCAGTTATATCAACTGCGCAAACAAAAAGTACAGAGAATGTTAAATTTACACAGTTACAGACACAAATATGAACTGCCAGGGGAGGAGTTCATGGCCTGGAGTGAACAATAGTTCATTTTCATAATTGTTTTTCAGTTGTGAAGATGGGGATAGGACTTTGACAACCACCTACTTCACAATTCTATTCACTTTAGAGGCACTTGTTGTCATCTAAAGCCTGGTCTACACTATGCATTTAAACCGGTTTTAGGAGCGTAAAACCGATTTAACGCCACACCCGTCCACACTAAGAGGCCCCTTATCTATTTTAATGGCTCTTTAAATCGGTTTCTATACTCCTCCCCGACGAGAGGAGTAGCGCTAATATCGGGATTAGCATATCGGAATAGGGTTAGTGTGGCCGCAAATCGACGGTATTGGCCTCCGGGCGGTATCCCACAGTGCACCACTGTGACCGCTCTGGACAGCATTCTGAACTCTGATGCACTGGCCAGATAAACAGGAAAAGCCCCGCGAATTTTTGAAATTCATTTCCTGCTTCCCCAGCGTGGAGAGCTCATCAGCACAGGTGACCACGCACAGTTCATCTGCACAGGTAACAATGCAGTCTCCTGAGAATCGAAAAAGCCCCAGCATGGACTGCACGGGAGGTACTGGATCTGATCGCTATATGGGGAGAGGATTCAGTGCTAACAGAACTGCATTCAAAAAGACGAAATGAAAAAGTATTTGAAAGAATTGCAAGGTCTATGACGGATAAAGGCCACACCAGGGACTCACTGCAGTGCAGAGTGAAAGTTAAGGAGCTCAGACAAGCCTACCAGAAAACCAAAGAAGCAAACGGAAGGTCCGGGGCAGGGCCAAAAACATGCCGCTTCTACGCTGAGCTGCATGCAATTTTAGGGGACTGCGCCACAAGTACCCCACCCCTGTCCGTGGATTCCGAGGTGGGGGTTGTAATCTCTGCCATGGCTGAGGATTATGTGGACGGGGAAGATGAAGAAGAGGACGACGAGCTAGCAGAGAGCACATAGCACTTCGTGAGCCCCAACAGCCAGGAGCTTTTTCTCACCCTGACAGAATTACCCTCACAAGCCACTACCCCAGACAATGAAGCCATGGAAGGGACCTCTGGTGAGTGTACCTTTGCAAATATCAAACATTGTTTTTTAAGCAAGCGTTTTTTAATGATTGATTTGCCCTGAGGACTTGGGATGCATTCGCAGACAGTATAGTTACTTAGAAAAGTAGGATACTTTACCACGCCATGCATGTAGCAAGTAATCAGGTATCATTGCATGGCAAAGCATAGCTGCGTATGGTCCCGGTGATTGCTGGCATTCAAGAAGCATCCGTTCTTTATCTCGCTGTGTTATCCTCAGCAAAGTGATATCGTTCAGGGTAACCTGGTTGAAAATCAGGAATTTAAGTAAGGGGGATGGCCATTTTCCTACTGGGTTCGTGGACTGCAGCAGCTTAAAAAAAAATCCTTTCCTGCACGTAGCCAAGCGGGGGGAGGGGAGGAGTGAAATGCCGATGATCTTTTTCGTGTTTGGTCAGCGGGGATCTTCCCCAAGCTACCAGCCACGCAGTGGGGCGGGGGGGAGGGTGTTGATTAGCAGGGAGCTAGCATGGTATTAGCCATGCGTTGGGGGAGGGGTAAATCACTGCAGAAGCCGAAAGACAGTGGCTTACCATGGCCGCATGCAAGCTGAATTCTGATGCCCGGACCTGTGTCTGTGAGATCTGTAACCCCAGAGCTGCAGGCACTCAGTATTAAGATGAAAAATGCGACCTTGTAGGGAAATCACATGTGCTATGTAAGGTGAATAGTGCTGTTCACTGTGAAAGAGTATAACCATTGTTCTGTAAAATGTATCTTTTTAAATACTTCTCTCCCTCATGCAGCTGCAAATTTTTCAAGCCTCCCTACTCCATCCCAAAGGCTAGCCCAGATAAGGCGGAGGAAAAAGAAGACGCGAGATGAAATGTTCTCGGATATTATGGAAGTTACACGCAAGGAAAGAGCTCATCTGAATGAGTGGAAGGACGTGGTATCAAATTACAGGAAAGATGCCAGTGAAGGTGAGGACAGGAGAGACACCCGAGATGAGAGGTGGCGGCAGGAAGACCGGCAGGAAAATCAGCGGTGGCGGGATGCAACTCTGGGGCTGCTGCGTGATCAAACTGACATGCTCCGGCGTCTGGTGGAGCTTCAGGAACGGCAGCAGGCTCACAGAGTGCCGCTGCAGCCCCTGTATAACCACCCTCAACCCTCACCATGTTCCACATCCTCCTCACCCAGACGTATAAGAACGCGTGGGGGGAGGCTCCGTGCACCCGCCCGCTCCACCCCCGTGGACAGCCCAACCAGAAGGCTGTCATTAATGTGAAATTTTTTTACTGGCCTTCTCCATCCCTCCTATCCTCCTCCCAAACCACACCCTTACTTCTCTCCCTCTTTTTATAATGAATTAATAAAGAATTCATGATTTTTAAACTATAGTGACTTTTATTTGCATAAGTAAGCTGTACTCGAAGGGGGAGGGGGAGTTGCTTACAGGGAATGAGTCAATCAAGGGGGGTGGGTGTTCATCAACAAACACAGCAGTCACACTGTACCCTGGCCATTGATGAAGCTCGTTTTCAAAGCTTCTTTGATGCGCACCGCTTCCTGGTGTGCTCTTCTAATCTCCCTGGTGTCTGGCTGCGCGTAATCAGCAGCCAGGTGATTTGCCTCAGCCTCCCACCCCGCCATAAAGGTCTCCCCCTTACTCTCACAGAGATAGTGGAGAACACAGCAAGCAGCAATAACATAGGGGACATTGGTTTGGCTGAGGTCTGAGCGAGTCAGTAATGTGCGCCAGCGCGCCTTTAAACGGCCAAAGGCACATTCCACCACCATTCTGCACTTGCTCAGCCTGTAGTTGAACAGATCCTGATCACTGTCCAGGCTGCCTGTGTATGGCTTCGTGAGCCATGGCATCAAGGGGTAGGCTGGGTCCCCCAGGATAACGACAGGCATTTCAACATCCCCAACTGTTATTTTCTAGTCTGGGAAGTAATTCCCTTGCTGCAGCCGTTTAAACAGAGTAGTGCTTCTGAATACGCGAGCGTCATGAACCCTCCCTGGCCATCCCACGTGGATGTTGGTGAAACGTCCCTTGTGATCCACCAGTGCTTGCAGCACCATTGAAAAGTACCCCTTTCGGTTTATGTACTGGGTGCCCTGGCACTCCGGTGCCAAGATAGGGATATGGGTTCCATCTATCGCCCCCCCACAGTTAGGGAATCCCAGTGCAGCAAAGCCATCCAATATGGCCTGCACGTTTCCCAGAGTCACAACCTTTCGTAGCAGCAGCTTAGTGATTGCTTTGGCTACTTGCATCACAGCAGCCCCCACAGTAGATTTTCCAACTCCAAATTGATTCCCGACTGACCGGTAGCTGTTTGGCGTTGCAAGCTTCCACAGGGCTATCGCCACTCGCTTCTCTACTGTGAGGGCTGCTCTCATCTTGGTATTATGGCGTTTCAGGGCAGGGGCAAGCAAGTCACAAAGTTCCATGAAAGTGCCCTTACGCATGCGAAAGTTTCGCAGCCACTGGGAATCGTCCCACACCTGCAACACAATGCGGTCCCACCAGTCAGTGCTTGTTTCCCGGGCCCAAAATCGGCGTTCAATGGATAGAATCTGCCCCATTACCATCAGGATCTCCAAAGCGCAGGGGCCCGCGGTTTGAGAGAATTCTGTGTCTACATCCTCATCACTGTCATCGCCGCGCTGCCGTATCCGCCGCCTCCTCGCCTCGGATTGAAGGTCCTGGTTCACCATATACTGCACGAGAGTGCGTGAGGTGTTTAAAACATGTACGATTGCAGTATTGAGCTGAGCAGGGTCCATGCTTGCTGTGTTATGGCGTCTGCACAGTTCACAAAGCAAAAAAGGAGCGAAATGGTTGTCTGCTGCTTTCAGGGAGGGAGGGGTGAGGCTGTACCCAGAACCACCCGCGACAATGATTTTTGCCCCATCAGGCACTGGGATCTCAACCCGGAAATGCCAAGGGGCGGGGGAGGCTGCGGGAACTATGGGATAGCTACGGAATAGCTACCCACGGTGCAACGCTCCAGAAGTCAATGCTAGCCTTGGACCGTGGACGCACACCACCGATTTAATGTGTTTAGTGTGGCCGCGCGCACTCGATTTTATACAATCTGTTTTGCTAAACCGGTTTATGTAAAATCGGAATAATCCCGTAGTGTAGATGTACCCTTACTCACACAGCTCTGTGGCGGCAAGTGCATATTTTGTTCCTTCACTCCTCTGCTGGGAAACAACACCAGTTTTTATGTGAATGGCAATAAAGGTATCAAGAGTCTGATTCTGCATACCAGAAGTGTGCAGTAAAAGGAGATGAGTAAGATGAAAGAGAGCTGGGGTGCCTCTTCTATACAGTGAACATGATTGCACAGCTGCATAATTACTGCTAGTTGGACTCAGGAATATGGCCCAAGAAAGGAGCATGCAGCAGGCTGAGGACAGCACTTAAACCTGTCTCCTCTGCAAAACCCATTTTCCAACACCTGTCTCTTTGCACTTATGAGATTCAAGGAGCTGGCACACAGAGGTCTGGAGATTTCCCTCCACTTTGAATAACTGTGCTTAGTGTTGAACATGATTTTCACCCATGTACAGTTTCCCTTCATGTGTGTGTTTCCTGCAGAACACCTACGTCCATGGAGGTACAGATTTCATTCGTCCTTTTTTTCTCTTTCATGGAATCAGTTGAATGTCTGATTTGCTCAAGCTTAGTAGGGAAGGTGCCTATGAGGAATGATCTATATACACACACACACACAAGTATTTTGTCTGCAGTGTCCAAGTTGCAGATACTGTACCAGTGATAGAATACTTAAAATAAAAACAAAGCCTTATTGCAAGATAGTTTAATTATTTTTTGTTAAGGTCCAAATTTCTTGATCAAGGTATAGTCAATGTCCACCAAGCTTCCCTCCCCTAACCCTCTGATTGCTCCCCTCCCCCGCACTCTCCTGCCAGTTCCCCGTTCGCCCTGCCCAGAGAGTACGGTGACTTTATTTCCCTAAACTGAAAATGGGATGCATGGGTCTGGCCTGAGCCTCTTGGTGTTGTCGCTTGCCCCTACCCCCAGTTCAGCCAAGTAACAGAGATAGGGCAGAGGGGGAGAGGAATGGGTATGGGCTAGGATCTGGGCAGCAAAACAGGGTGTGAATGTGAGTACTTTTGAGCTCAGAGCCAGGAGGTAAAGCTATTGGACTATGATCCAGCTAGTGGTGCGATGCCCTTTTGGGAGCTGGGATAGCAGAGGGGCAGGAAGGCATGCTCTGGGTAGCAGGAGAGACCAAGGAGACTCCAGGTAGCAGCTCTGGGGACATCAGGCTGGATGTGACGGAAGTGGGTAACTGGAGGTGGACTGGGGAGGGAAAGCTGGAGAGGACTCCGGGGACTGTCCCAAAGGACAGAGGATGAGGGGGATGTGAGGCCAGGGTGCGGGCTTCTGGGACTGGTTGGGGGTAGGGGGCACAAGGCCGGGTGTGGGGGGGAAGACGTGCTTTGGGGACCGCTCATGGGCAATGGGTACGAGACCAGGGTTTGGGGGGCACTCTGGGGACTGCTCGTGGATGATGGGCACAAGGCCAGGATTTGGGGAGATGCTCTGGGGCGGGGGGCATGAGGCTGAGGTGGGAGCACTCCAGGGACTGCTCAGAACATGAGCACTGCTCTACATGGCTCCAGCCTGAGCTCAGCTTAGCTTCAGCCCATGCGCAGAAGCAACACATAGCTGTGGGTAGTGTGTGCATGGGAGGGGGCGCAAATAAAAGTTCTGGGGGGTCATGTGCCCCCCAATTTCTCAGCACACCCAGAAGTGAGGAGGCAGTACTCTCCCTGGTAGCGGCATTCTCCATGTGTCTGTGCAGCGCAGGAAGGGAGGAAGCAGCAGGGCGGCTGGCTGAGCTTCTCTTCCCCGCTACCCACCACCACATGGGGCTGCTTTGCCTTCCCTGTGGCAGGAGTCCCCCACATTGCCTCTAACCAGCAGGTGGTCTGCAAAGCAGAGAGTAGTGCTGGGTCTCCAGCAGCAGGGAAGGTGAAGCAGCCCAATGGGGGTAGGGAGGAAGGTGCTCAACCAGCTACCCTGGTCTCATCCCACACTGCACGGACACACAGAGAGTGTGGCTGCCGGTGGGGGGGGGGGGGGGAGTGCTGCCTCCTCACTTCTGGGCATACCCTCCTGAGACATCTGGAGCAATAGGCGGGGGGAGCACGTGACCCGTCTGTCCCGCCCATGCGTCACCTCTGCCTCTGTGATCCACTGGGCTGGTGGTCCAGATTCAGATTGCAGTCCGCCTATTGACTACCCCGCCTTATTGTTAGACAAACTTAAGGGGGGTGGGGGCTGGATTTTGGATGAAAACCCTTTCTTTAATACACTAAATTGGGGGGGGGGGGGCAAAATAGCTTTCAGTGTCTATCATTTTCATGGAGAACATCAGTCATGATTTTGCACCAAAATATGTTGAATGGTTAATAATATACACACAATGTTGCTTTAGATTGCATCAAAGCCTGTGGCCCATATTTCTCAAATGTGATCGTTAATACCACCACCTTGATCTTGTAGCCTTCCCTGTTGACAAGAGAGTTGAATAGAAAAAAAATACTTGTCTCTTTTCCTTATGCCTACTAGACTGTTAAGGTGATAAAGTGAAACAGATCACAGAGGCAGCTTTTTGTTGAATTTATGGCAATGTCAGAAAAGTAGGCTAAATAACAGAGACTGTTGACAATCTTCATTTTAAAAAAAGTTTTGCAGGTAAAATTACTCCTTCCAGAGTCTTGTGTAAGTATTTTTCTTACTATTCTATTTTTCATAGGGATGTAAAAGAGGTGGTTTTCACTTTTTTTAAAAAAATAGGGCTTACAGATGAAACTCTAATTCCCTTCTGAGTCTTGCATAAGTGAATGTATTACTACTCCTGGTTTCATAGGGATGCAGTCTTTCTGGTAGTACAAAAAAATTGATATCCATCTTCTGCCTTATTTAGTCTAAAATTGGGTAAGGTCAGTTAACAAAACACAAGACTTTTTAATGTCTTGGCACAATGACTTGGCGTAGCCTTCTTTGTGTGTTCTTTTTCCTCAAAATTAACATTTAATCTGTGTATTTTCTACGTTCTGGTTTGTTTCCTCATTGACATCTATTATTATTTATTTGTAATGCTATTGGAATTTAGTAATGATCTGAGGATATCACACTTACTCAGGCCTTTGAAAAGATCTGTGTACCTCATTCAGAGCTTCTATGAAAATGTGACGTACCAAGTAATACATAACAGTAAACTGACTAAGCCATTCAGGGTTACCGAAGGTGCCAGCAAAGGTTGTCTTTGCAGTGTTTGTGTAGCTGTGTTGGTCCCAGGATATGAGACACACGGTGGATGAGGTAGTATTTTTTTTATTGGGCCAACTTCTGTTGATGAAAAAGACAGGCTTTTGAGTTCCACAGAGCCCTTCTTTAAGCCAGACCTGAAGAAGAGCTCTGTGGAACTCAAAAGCTTGTCTGATCCACCAACAGAAGTTGGTCCAATTAAATAAATAAATAAATAAATAAATAACCTCACCCACCTTGTTTCTCAAGAATGTCTTATGTCACCCATGATCTTTTAACTGGTAGTGGATTGGGTGATGAAAGAGACCAAAGAACAACCAAGGGATATACAAAGGGCTTTCACGCAGAAGTTGGAGGATCTTGAGTTTGCAGGTAACATCAATTTGCTATCCCATTCCCATGGAGAGGTGCAAGCCGAAACAAATCTCCACAGCTGTGCACAAGTAGTAGGGCTGAAAATCAGCATATAGAAAACGAAAAGCATGAGAATCAAAACAACAAGAAACAAAAAACACTTTTTGGACTGACATAAAAGCGGTTCAATATTTCACATATGTTGGCAGCATTGTAAGTACAACAGGTGGAACAGGTGAAGACATTAAAGCCAGAATGCTAAAAGCCAGTCATGCCTTTATAACGCTAAAGCTGGTCTGGAGAAACCAAAACCTTGCACTCTAAACTTAACTTTGAATATTTAACACCATTGTAAAGTCAGTCTCACTATATAGTGCTGAAACTTGGAGACTTAAGATCTTGTATATACCTCTAGTTTTCATAAACTGTCTTAGATAAATCTTCAGTGTCAGAGGGCCAGAAAAAAATCACAAGGAACTCTGGAGGAGGACAGCACAGAAATCAATAGAACAGGAAATTACAGAACGAAAATGGAGATGGCTAGCACATAGATGGAGAAAAACCCGAACAACAACCAGACAGGCATTGGACAGGAACTCCCAGGTTAAAAGATGACGAGATAGATCCAGGATAACATGGAAATGTTCAATAGAAGAATAACTGAAATATCACAATGACATGAGAGGAAGCTAAGACTGAAGCAGGAGAGTTGCAAAGATGAAAGGCAGTTGTTAAGGCACCATGTTCCTTATGGAATAGAGAAGTATGAGGGAGAGAGCAGAGTCCACATGACCAGTTAGTGCATGGCAGGCTAATGCGCTGTAGATTTACCCTCCGCTTCGCTTGCTGTGCACTAATTCTCCATCTGGACAAGCCATTAGTGCCACACATGGATTGCAGTACCATTGTGGATGCAGTAGCCAGAGTGTTACTTTGCAGCATGACTGCTCTCACTCAAGCAAGGCTAACCTGAGAATAAACAACTCAAGATAACTCTTCAGTGAAGACATTTCCTCTGTGTCTTGTTCTGAGATTGATTCAGTGCCAGCCCCAAGAAGCTTGATATCTAGTTAAGCTTTTGATTCCAAGCCTTTTGGTTCAGACCACTAACAAGAGACAGTTTTTTCTTCTAATGGATGCAGCATGCTTCCCCACCAACTGAAGGATACTTCTAGAGAGTAAAATAGGATTTGTTTATGGTCTACACTATGTAGAAATGTATCGTACACCATTTGGTCCCCCTAACGCTTGTTAGTAAAAACACATCACAACCACACATGAAAAGAAGGTTGAAAGAGAAGAATTTTTGGGGAGGTTTTCAAAGCGCAAAGGGCAGTCAGGTGTCTTTATTCCTTGAAAAAATTTTCCCATAAAGTTTAGTTTGCAGTCTCTATCCTGATAGTCACAGCCTTCCATTGGATTGGTCTGGGAGACTGCCATCAATGGCAACTATGCTCCACTAAACTAATTAAGGTATTTATTCTATTGGCTCGGGAGGAAGGAAAGGAGTGTGATGTTGCTTACTGTTTTTAATATTTGGAAGGCTCTCAGATGCTATGTTAATAAAAAAAAATTACCCAACTCTCAAATAGCACTTTTCATCAGCAGATCTCAAAGCACTTCAAAAAAAACAGGTCAGTATCATTTTACAGATGGAGAAGCTCAGGCACAAAGAAGTGACTTTGCCAAGCTCACCAAATAGGCAAGTGACAGAGCTAGGAATACAACCCAGGTCTCCTGAGTCTCAGACCAGTACTTTATCCATCAGATAATAGTGCCTCATTGGAGGGGCGGGGGGACTGGATGCATGACGACTTATGGTATAACAAAAAGGAAATGATTAAAAAGCAGTTTTAAATGCATCCTGTTAACTCTGTGACTCTTGTCCAGATTTTGACGTTTAATTTTCAGTGCTGATGGAGGATATGGAGCCATTGAGGTTGGTTGGTGGCTAGTGATGTCCACATCAGTTTTCTTGGGATACGTTTCAATGTGTAGCATTTTCTCTGACCAACATGGGATCTCGGACCATGGGTGAGCTGAGAGTAGTGGACTTGTTTTGGGAGGCGAGACTTTGGCATCCAGACACAATGTCCAACCTAGCGGAGTTGGTGCATGAGTATCATTGCTTCAATGCTGGTGACATTGGCTTCAGTGAGGATGCTGGTGTTAGTGCAGTAATTTTCCCATTTGCTGCAAAGGATCTTCTGGAGGCATCGTTGGTAGTACCTCTCCAGACTCTTGAGATGGTGTTGATAGGTCACTCATAAAGGAATGTAGGAAAATGAGAAGTATAAGACTACCTGGAGACACCCTCGCTCCAGGCATTGGCACTTTTGAATATGTTATTGTTAGAGCTTGAAATCAGAAGGATGTCCACATCAGGAAGGCCATGCATGGAACCGATGACTGTTTAAAGGTCACTGTTTCACTGCTCAAAGCACATAGGGAGTGGAAGTAGATGATGATCTTAAATCAGGGATGATCTGAGGATCTATGGATGGGCATTATTGGCCACACTCCTTTATCAATCACTTACTGTGGCCTGGAGTAGAAGGCTGAAACTGTTGCTATGTAGGAAAGAAGGAGGCTGCTGTCCTGCCTCTGCTTCTCCTTTGTAGTGTCTCACACCAGCAGTGAGAAGAGTGGCTAAGGCAAGGAAGAGAGGAAAGAGCAGATAACCACAGGCCTGCTGCCAGCAGGGCACAATGTCCACCTCTGGCAGGTGACCATATTTTTCTCACTAATTTTTTCAAAAACAAATAGTTCATCTGGCAACCTATGATATTGGCAGGGATTGCAAACACTGGGACTGTAATCCAAAACTGAGGATGGTCCCATCTAAAAAAGTATGGTAACCCTGAAGTAACACGGTGGTGACTTCAACTGTTAGAAAAGCGTTTTATGTAACAAATTGCAAATAGTAAAATTACAGATTGCACTACTTCATGTGACTACTGACATTCAAAACCAAAATATGCTTACGGAAAAAACATTCAAATGTTATAATTTTGGCTTTATCATACTTACCCTACTGAATAATGCCATGAGCTTGGTATTTCCTTTTGGGTAACTTTTTTTAATGTTTAACTGTGTAGTTTACTAAATACTTTCATACAATGGTTATGAAAAAACTATACCTACTACTTTTGAAATTGCTACAGAATTACAGACTTGGTGACTGCTGTTTGAATGTTAGGGTGAAGACAGTAAACTTTCCTCCACAAATGTGGCCACTGAGTCAGGTGGGAACCTCCAGAATTAAACAATCCATTAAATAAAATGCCAAGTTCATAATGTTCGTCTCTTTAGAATGATGTAATCGCTGGCATTTGACTTGCATACCTCTTGAAATATTAAATTAGTTTATAAACGTGGCAGAGGAGAGCAGCCTATACTTGCCAAATAAAGCTTGAGTATTTTACATCAGCTTAAGCAGCTAGCCACATTAACTCTTTTGTGCTCTTAAAAGGTATTTATTTTGTGATTTAAGCAATGAATAGGTTTCTCATGATTACATGTTCATATTTCCAGGGCTAGCAAACATTTTTCTAGATATAGAACTTTTTACTAGAATCATTCAGTAGTATAAAGTGATTTATGTTAGTACTTTAAGATAAGAAATTTTAGCTATTTAGGTGTGTGTGCATTCCTGGAAAAAAAATTAACATTTTGTAGTTTTACTTTTCAAAATAAAGGGATGAAATCATTAGTGTTTTACATTCTCTAAAAAACATTCTTTATACAAAGAATACATATAAAACTTCTTAATGTAAAGCTTAATTTCAATAAAATTAAGATTGAGTTTGACATTGAATTTCACTTGGACCTAAACTGAGACAGCACTGCATGTAGACATTTAGTAATGTTTAAAATTGCTGCCAGCAAAAACCTGACACAAATATAGTTCACAAAAGAACAATACCTAAACAAACTCAACTTGAAGTATTTTCTTACATTCCCAATGGTAAACTGTAACTTGGGACTGCTTTTTTTTAAAAGGTAAATAACATTAGACTACCATCAAAATCAAATGACGCATTGGCCCAAACTAAAGTTGTTGAATAGCTTTAGAATTTTTTTAGTTCCTATTCACGTCTATTGATCATTTTCATCTGCTGACTTTCTGCACTGCTTTTTTATTGTAATATTTATTTTGAATAGGTATTGCTACTTTTGTTTGTATCTGATAAATTCAGATTATCAAGAATAAACAAACATGCTCAGTTTTGTTAAGAGCGTCAAGCTTTTTATGTTTTGAAAAGTTGTGTGCTAAAATTAAAGGTGGTACAAATAATATAAATCCCTTGAAAATTAAAAAATTCATAATGGGAATGTGGATGAAGTTGCATAATATTAAACAATACACCGTATTTTCTTTGGCATATTGTTTTAAAAATGTTCTGTAACGTCAGAAACTTCTTTCTTTTGTGATGATGAAATCCTTCCTCTTGGCAATATATAATCTACATTTTGATAACTGAAGAAAGCTATAATTAATTCACAAAATCATAATGTTGTTAAGCCTCAATGACATGGGAGTTTACTTAAATCACAATTTATTTAATAATTTGAACACATTTTAGCTCTAATTACTGCTGTTCCTACTTGGTAAAACCCTTATTTTCAGTATACAATAGTATGGAATTTCCAGCATAAGCTATTATGTCTGATGTCTTGGAAACATTTTTTATATGTTCGCTAGACCAACAAAGCAAAAAAGCCTATGAGGTCTTTTTGTGGTGTTTCTCCAGTAGTTGTCTGCCCTCCATTGTGTGGGTTTAATGAGTATGTGGCCTTAAGGCAGGGTTGTCCATTATTTTTTTTCTTGGTCAAGATATTCCAGAGAAGAAAATAATTTTAAAAAAAGTAGATAAAAAGATTTTGGATTCTGTTCAAAAGCATCTGGTAGTCTAGATTTGGCCCATAGTCTGCCTATTGACTACCGCTGCCTTAGGGATAGGACACTGAACTTCAACTCAGGAGATCTGTTCTCTGTTCCTGGCTTTTCCACTGACCTGCTGAGCGACATTGGGCAAATAACTTCTCCTATATGCCTGTCTTCCCATATGTAACTTGGTGATGATGATATTTTGTAAAGGGCTGGAGATCTGCTGTTGAAAAGTGGTATAAAAATGTGGTGTTGATGTTATGGGCTCTTCAGTCTAGCAGACAAAGGTATAATGTGTACATTTTTTTACAGTGAGGGTAATTAAGCATTGGAACAATTCACCAATGATCATGGTGGATTATCCTTCACTGGCAATTTTCAAATCAAGATTGGTAGGGCCTAGGAGCCCCCAGTCATGGCTCAGGAACCCATTGTGCTAGACATTTCAAATACCATAAGAGCTCCTGCCTTAATAATTTAGTAAAGGTGATGCAAATACTAATGAAGACCTTCACACCTCACTCTGCACAGAACAAGTCTTCAATGCCTTAGGTAAATAAAACTTTAAATTCAGGAGCTACCTGAGCACACATACAAGCGATCAGGTATGGATCACCTGCCCCTGGAAATTTCCAGTGGGTATTCATCTGATACTTGACAGGTATGGAATGAGAAAGTAAGATACTGCTATTAACATACTACTTTTAAAGTTTCCAATTTGTGAATAAGTACCGTGTATACTCAATCATAAGCCAGTTTGTTTATGAGCCGACACCCTCTCACCCCAAGATGGATAAGTAAAAATGGAAAATTTTTATGACCTGTTCATAAGCTGACCCTATAATTCAGGGGTCAGCAAACTTTGGCTCACGGGCCATCAGGATAAGCTGCTGGTGGGCCAAGGTGGTTTGTTTACCTCGAGCGTCCGCAGGCATGGAGGTAAACCTAAGTAAACAAAGTGTCCCGGCGCACCAGCTGCTTACCCTGACGGGCTAGGACAGAAACTGGTGACAGTAACCCCTGTGGACCCCCCCCCCCAAACATGACCCCACCCCTAGCCCGGGAACCCTACACTCTCCCCATCCCATCCCTTCCCACCTTATCTGGAGAGGGCCAGGGAAGGATGTCTCTGGCCTGGCTGGAGTTGCTCCAGCAAGCCGGGCAGGGCAGCGCGGCCGCAGCATGTTCCTGGCTGCGGGGAGAGCAGAGTGGCCAGAAGTGGAGAGACTCTGGCCCCGCCTCTTCCCTTCTGGCTGTGCTGCCTCTCCTTGTTCCTTCTGTTGGGGGGAGGGGCTGTGTCCCACCTCTCCCTCTCTATACCCATTCATAAGCCGACCCCTTTCTCTGGTGCTTCCCTTTATTACTAAAAAAAATTGGCTTATGAATGAGTATATACAGTAATAACCTTAACATGTGATGATCATATTGCAGCAATTTCTAGGTAGACTTTTTCCATCTTCATCTGGCCAAGGGACTGAAACAGTTTCTCTGATGCTGACCTTGCCGCAGTGAACTATGCTTTTGTGCTGTACGTTGGGCTACACCTTAAATCAACCCAGAACTAAACATGGTGCAGCATTCTTAGGCTTACTTGTTAAGCAGTGTACCTTCTCAGTGCTCTGTGATCTGCACGGCTACCTGTTGGTTTCTAGATGGAATATTTAACACATCGGTTTTAACATACAAAGTTCTGATTTGGGACCAATGGTGACGTTTCTCTTTGAAAGCGTCAGCAAAATATGTTCAGCCATTTTTTAACTGTATTGTGTATGTTTAGTATACATACACTTCAAAGTCCTGTCAGAAGTTTGTGGGCACATAAATTAATAACTGAACCAATTTGTTTGAAACTTGGTCCACTTCCTCACTTAGATCCAATGAACAAGTAAAATATTAAATAAATTGGTTCAGACATGATTGGTGGAAGCTTTTTTTTCAGATTTTCCTAGCAGAATTGTCTTTGCTAAGTCTATACCTGAGAATCTTGGCGTTCTAAATACTACATAGACTTTGCTACATTTCTTTTTTTGTTTGCATGAAAGAAGTTCTTAATTCTTGCAGCTTTCAAGGTCTTTGAGGCTTGGAAACACTAAAGGGAGAAATAGGTAATATTGTCCCAGAAGGATAAGAACATGGCTGGGAACCCAGAACTCGTGTATTATTTCCCACCTCTGCCACTGAACAACCTCAATAGTACTTTGCTTTACAAACACTAGTTATGCATCGCAGCACTGCTTTGAGGAAAGGTAAGGTAAATATCACCTCAGTTTCACAAATGGTGAAACTGAAATACAGAAATGACGTGACTTGACTGGAAGATGCTGTGGTGTACTAGATTATGTATAAGCCTAATAGTCAGGAGAGCTGAGATGTAGTCTACTCTTTTCACAATGATTGTTCTGGTTACTTGAATAAGTCACTTAACCTCTGTCTGCCTTGTTTTTCACTATTGGTAAGTTGGGTTTGTAATACTTTGTTAAAATGCTTTTAGATCTATAGATGAAAAGCACTATAGAAACAAGGCCCGTGTACACCAGAGAGAGGTTCCTACATTTGGGTACTGCAGACTGGAAATTGTCTGGCAGTCTTTTAAAGTAAAATATAACAGTTCTAGCTTTAATATGAAATCAGTACTGACGCCTCTTTGTATTTACTTCGATAATTCAATTAGCTTAGCTGTCCCACATTTTTACTTATGACACATTTTTGTAATTGTAACAGTGTCCGGGGGAAGGCTGGAATTTTGGGGACTGGGGTGGCAATAGTTGGGAGGCAGTTTAGGGCACTGTCCCAAGCAAGAATGTGTTTCTGCCAAAATGATCAGCAGTCAAATAGTTAACAAAATTGACCTTTCACTTAAGACATTTCACATTTAACATCCAAATAAAGGTAAATGGGAGCAGCTCATACCTTTCAGACATTTTCAAGTTGTCTGCAGACCTAGGGAGGCAGCACTGCATCAGTTTATACTCAGTTCACATTTCAGAGTCCCAGCCAGGAAGGCTAGGTTTTATTTTTTTGTTAAAGAATGCTTGGATTCATAGAGCAGTGAGTTCCATTGCAAATTCGTCAACCACAGAATGCAGAATGCATTAGACTCTGTATTTTTTTCCCAGTATTACAGATTGGGGCATCAAAGTCTGAGAAGTTTTCTGATTTGCTGGGATGGTCATGGCAGTGGATTAGGCTTGCATTTTAGTAGGGAGGAGATGCAGATTCTTCTCTTTCCAGCTCTACTGCTGACTATGCGAATTTGGACAAGACCTACATTTTCTGTTTGTCTATTTATCCATCTGTAAAATAGGAGTTAATTACCGTTTACTATGAGGATTAATAAATGATTATACAATGGTTTGAAAATGTAAAGCGGTATATAGATGTTCTATTCAAAAAGGGCAAGTGAGATGACCCAGGAAATTATAGGCCAGGTTAGCCTGATATCTGTCAGAGGCCAAATAATGGAAAAGCTGATATGGGAGTTAATAAAGAATTACAGGATGGGAATATAATTAATGCTTATCAACATGTAAAACCTGATTTCATTCTTTGAGATAACAAGTTTGGTTGATAATGGTCACTATGTGTACATTTGGAAAGCATTTGACGTAGGACAACAAGACATTAATAAAGCACCCATTAAATGGATTAAGAACTGGCTAATTGACAGAGGTCCAAAAGTAGTTGTAAGTGGAATCATTGAATAGGGATATTTCTAGTGGAGGTCCTCAGGTATCATATCTAGGCCTAAATTTTTTATCAATGATCTGAAAGTATATATAAAATCACTGCTAATAAAATTTGCCGATTATATAAATATTGGCAAAGTAGTAAATGATGAGGACAGGGAAGTCAGAGATCTGGATGGCCTGGTAAATTGGGCCTGTTCAAACAAAATGGACTTTAATATAGCCAAATGCGGGATGATAAATCTAGAAAAAAACAATGTGGACCATAACTATTGAATGGGGGATTGTATCCTAGAAAACAGTGACTCTGAAAAAGATTTAGGGATCATTGTGGACAAATAATTCAAGGTGAGCACCTATTGTCATGCTGTAGCAAAAAGGGCTAATATGATCCTTGGATATATAAGTGGAGGAAATAGTAAGATCATTTTATAAGTGTGTACAAAGCTATTACAAGAGCTAGTGGCTGGAGGTTAAAGACAGACAAATTCAATTAGAAATAAAGCACACTTTTAACAGTGAGGAAGGTTAACATATCAAGGTGATAGGTAGATTAAACTATCAAGAGAAGGGGTGGATTCTCCATTTCTTGATATCTTAAAATCTCAATACAGATGTGACGCTGGTAGACTAGGTGCCAGCTCTTGCCAAGGCATCAGCTGAGCACTGACAAATTCACAGCTGGAAACCAGACCAGCTCACCTGTATGTTAGTATTGTTCAAGAAAGATGTTAAACTTGTAAGGATGTTTTTTAGTGGTTAAGACTTTCTAAAATGCATGCATTAATCTTACCTGTAATGTCTGTATCCCACACTACAAGGTAGTATGTAAGTTTTGCTTTATAACTAAAAATGCCTGCTGTGAACTCAGGCAGGAGGAGCAGTTCCCCCAGCCATCAAGAACAACTATCCAAACTAAATGAGCCACCATGAAACATCACAATATAAACACTTGACTGATGGTCAGTCCTCTTACACCCATGAAGGTGCTACCTGTGAGAGAGCACATTCTATCAGCTTGAATTCTGGAAGAAGGAAATAAAGATAGCTGACATGAAAATTCTTCTTCTCTTTGCCATTTCGATTCACACCAGGCTGGAGCTAGGAACCAAAAGCTGAGATTCCCCAGGGTTAGCCCTAAAAGACGTTCAATGCTGACCGATTACTACATCTGTCACCTTTTGGAACTATAGACTGTACTTGGTGTGTGTGTGTGTGTGTGTGTGTATATATATATACACACACACCATATATACTCAATCATAAGCCGGTTCGTTCATAAGCCGACCCTATGATTCAGGGGTCTGCAAACTTTTGCTCCTGGGCCATCAGGATAAGCTGCTGGTGGGCCAAGACGGTTTGTTCACCTAAATCGTCTGCAGGCACAAAGGTAAACCTAAGTAAACAAAGTGTGCCAGCTGCTTACCCTGATGGGCGGGACAGGAACTGGTGAGGAAATTTTTTTGGGGGGAGAAACTGGGAGTCGGGGGAGTAACCCCGTGACCACCCCCCACATGACACCACCCTAGCCCAGGACCCCCCCACTCTCCCCATCCCATCCCTTCCCACCTTATCTGGGGAGGGCCAGGGGAGGATGTCTCTGGCCTGGCTGAAGCTGCTCCGGCAACCTGGGAAGGGCGGCGCAGCCGCAGCCTGCTCCGGTGGGCCAGACCAGGCGGCGCGGCCGCAGCATGCTCCGGTGGCATGGCCGCAGACCGCTCTGGGGGACAAGGGCACAGCTGCAGCCTGCCAGTTCCTCCCCAGCCAGGCTGGGGCTAGCAGCTAGGAGCTCCAGCTGGGGCGCTCCTAGCAGCCCAGAGGAGATCAGACCCACTTCAACCTCCATGAACCTCCCCCAGCTGCAGGAAGTTCCACAGCTGCTGCCTTCAGAGCCCAGCTCTGAAGATGGTGCAGAAGTGAGTGTGGCAATCCCATAACCTCCCCACCCCTCCCAACAGTTTTGTGTGTGTGTGTGTCTCTTTCTCTCTCTCACACACACACACACACCCCATGGCCTCCTTTTGGATTGGGACCCCCACAATTACAACATACCACCAGTTTGGGTTATCTGCCCTGCTTTTTGATAGTCTACCCTGAGGTTGGCACTCATGGAGGTGAACCACGCCGTACAGCGTGACAACTGGATGAAAAACGATAGGGTGTATTATGCTGTGGGTCAGACAAGATGATCTAATGGTCCCTTCTGGCCTTAAACCCTATGAATTATTAGATTCTTGCAGCGTGGAGGACAAAGAGTAGCACTGTATGTGTGAGAGGCAACATCCCTCATTAAAAAGCTTTTCACAATCTCTTGTAATGGGAGATTGTTAGCGGATTATAAAGTGAGAAAAGCTGAGAGGAATTGTTGAGGCAAGAATGTTTGATGGGAACATTTTCTGCAGAGATCAAAGCTGTTTTAAAAAGGAAATGAAAGAGAAGTTACACAATGTAGCAATGGAGCTTGTTGGTTCTATGGTACAGAATAGTTTAGCAATTTAAATAGCAGGCTGGAAATATTCAGGCTCCCTGGAGCCAGGGTTACAAATGTAGGAGGGCTGGCTAATTCTTTCTTTCTTCCTCAAAATAGCTAAATTGAGTCCCATGTTACTCGGATTTTCCAGAAAAGAGCTTAAAAATTTACCCCTAGCTGATTTTAGTGGACTTTCAATAGCCTGTGGTGCAGTTTGTAAGAGCAGGAGTTTGCTCCAATGGCGTCATATAAGAGTTCCTTTCCATGAACTATTATGCAAAGTAAATAATAAGATATGATCTGTCCATCCCCTGAAGAGTTTAGTCTGAGACATGATGCAGTGTGAGTAACAAGCTATGATTTTGGGGGGATAAACAAGTTGGTCAAAGGAAGGACAAGAGTTACGGTAATAACAGTTTGGTTACTGTGCTTTGGTATATACACGTCTTGATCCATTTAAGTTCCAGATAATTAATTTACAAGTTCTGTTTCATTTCCCCCCTCTATTTATTAATTTTTTTAAAAGGAAAAATCTGGGGGCTGAAAAATAGCATTTTTGTAATGTTAATGATAGGAAAAGCAGAATCAAGGTTGAAAGTTCAGCCTTAACTGCTCCTTGTGCAAGAAAAACAAGTATTTTGGATCTTTTAAACCATGATGTTTAAATGTATAATTACTATGCAAATCTCCATTTTTATGTTAAGTTTTGAGTGTGTTTTACAGTGTGACATTAACCTATGTTTGTGCATTTCATTTTAATTCAAAGCAGGAAAGTCACCTTCCATACTACTTAAACTCTGTGGTAGAGACTGCAGTGAGGGGAAAGGAATGGGCAGAACAGCTTTGCAATTGGGCTTCTGAACCTACCCATGTACTTCAGAGATTGTTATTTATAAGTTTGCCTTATGTGTTATATTTTTCTAAAGAATTATTAGTACTAGTAGTATTACTGTAGTGCATAGGAGCCCTAGGCATGGACCGGTACCCCATTTGCTGGGCATTGTGCAAACATAGAACAAAAGGATGGTGACAGCAATTCTTGTATTGCCCTGGCAAGAATATCATTCAGCAATGCGGGAGTTTCTCTCACTTGTTAATTTATATCAAGAGAAATTTGAAGGAGTTCTATAAGGGCTTTAAGAGCAGTGTTTAAAATGTACAATGCTAATTTAACTTGCTCCCGGCAGAAAGTAGTCTTCTCTAATGAGAAAAAAAGACACAAAGATGAAACACAGGTTATTTTAAAACCTACTATCCCTCTGTGGAGTCACAGGGACTGTTACTAAAATAGATATGTGGCTTGGCAAGTATAGAGCTACTGAAGTCTGGATTTTTATTCCCCTGTCTTTCCCCTAAATGCTATTCCTATTTATACATTGCTCCAATTCTTCAGTAATAGGCAGTTTTAAAAGTGAGAGTTGAGAATTGGGTGATATCACATGGCTGAACATTATCTTAATGTGAATCTTTCATCTTTCAGGGTATTATTGCTGCCTTTTTTCACTTGTAACTTTTTATGTAAAACTTTAAAAGAATCCCAAATCTAAGTAAGAATTTGGAGTCACTTGGCTATCAAATTCAAATTTGCTTTGTTAAAATGTATACTATACTTTATTTGAATAAACCAGTTGGCACTATTTTGAAAGATAAATTTTGATGTGACATCTGGTAAAATAGTTTTTCAGAAATAGTTTGGGGTTTTTATTTTGTTGTTACAATAGAACCTTAATGAGATTCCCAGCTGTAGAAATTCATGTAGATTTGGATCACAATAGGTGTCACAGGATTTGAATTTGTAAATCGTGCCATGACAAAATGTTTTTCTTCTACTTCAGATACACCATCCCAGACTGATGTCACACTCTCCTTTTCTCCTGTTGATCAGGCAATCAGCAGGCCATTTAGAAAATAAACTTGTTACTGGCACCAAGATCCTTAGAAATGGGGCTCAACAATTGAACCCAACTGATGTGTCTATTGTGGATTTTGTTTCTAATTGGAAAATATTAAACCCTTTATGTGGACCATAGCTGGATTATTTTACTGAACTGTATCTCCAGCCCTACTTGGAACTTTCCCCCACGAGTTGCCAATATACACTCTGTCTCTTTGTAGCACAGCACATGTCCCAGAATGGTAACACGCTGCAACTGTCAGTCACAGAGTACATCTGTTCTTCACTAAATTTCAAGCTTTTTCAGATGAGACAGAAATGGGGGCTCAAATTAATCATGACATTAGACTATTCCGCCATAAACTGCTAGAAAAGGGCACTTCAGGAAACTGGGAGCTGACCTGAAAAGAGTCCTTCCCCACTAAGACCTCTACAGAATCTAAACATATTGGCAGGAAATAGCAAGATAAGATTGAATAACTAGGGGGAAAAAAATCAAGTTAGTACATTTGTGGAAAAATAATCTGAAGCACGGAAACTTAATGGGAGAAAAATACTTAGGTATTACTGCTATCTAAGCAGCAGAGTGGACAGCTATTTAGGTACAAATTTGTAATATTTTGCAATGGCAAAAAATTCTATACTTTAAAATTAGGGTACATTGTCTTGTCACCCAATAGTCTAAGCCAGAGGTTCTCAAACTGGGGGTCAGGACCCCTCAGAGGGTTGCGAAGTTATTACATGGGGGGTCGTGAGCTGCCAGCCACCCCAAGCCCTGTTTTGCCTCCAGCATCTATAATGGTATTAAATGTACAAAAAAGTATTTTTAATTTATAAGGGGGGGGTCTCACTCAGAGGCTTTCTATGTGAAAGGGGTCACTAGTACAAAAGTTTGAGAACCACTGGTCTAAGCAAAGTCCCTCCATGTGGCATTAGTGAGACTTCACCTAGAATACTTTATATAGTTCTCGACAATGCAGTGCTATCCATCTATCTAAGTTCTAATATTGTTATTGATCATCATAGTTCCTCCAAATACCAGAAAAGTGTTGTCTTTATTAGAGGGAATTTTAGGGTGGATCAAGAAATATGATTAAAAGACTAGATTGGTTTATTTAAGAAAGAAGACATATGCTGTGGATGATTGGGGAATATAGTTGATAACTAAGTATTTGAAGGGTGTAAACACTGGGGAGGGAGAACAATTAAATAGCATATGGGAATATAAGTAGGACTAATGGAATGAAGTCAAACAAAAAAAATGTTGACTGAATATCAGGCAGAATTTCCTACCAGTGAGGGCGCTTAGACTTTGTAATTGTCTCCCAAGGTAAGTGTTGACGTACGTTCCCTCTGAATCATCTAAAGCCATGCTGGAGAAGACAGCTGAGAATATATTTTAGTTGAACACTCCTGCTTTGGCATAAGGATGTCCAGCTCTAATTTATGTGGTTGTCTAGTCTATCAGGTTTTTTGTTTTTGTTTTTTCCTCATTGAAGCTATTTTATGAAATACATTCTAATCTACTTGTAGATTGTATTCTCTTCAAGTCAGGGACTGTCTTCATCTGTGTTTGGAAATCACTCAGTACACTATAGACTGCACTGCATTCAAAGTAGTCATAATCAATATAAATATAATTAAGAAGGCTAAAAAAGAATTTGAAGAACAGTTAGCCAAAGACTCATAAAGTAATAGCAATTTTTTTAAAGTACATCAGAAGAAAGAAGCCTGCTAAACAACCAGTGGGGCCACTGGACAATTGAGATGCTAAAGGAGCACTCAAGGAGGATAAGGCCATTGCAGAGAAACTAAATGAATTCTTTGCATCAGTCTTCATAGCTGAGGATGTGAGGGAGATTCGCAAACCTGAGCCATTCTTTTTATTTGACAAATATGAGGAACTGTCCCAGATTGAGGGGTCATTAGAGGAGATTTTGGAACAAATTGGTAAACTAAACAGTAATAAGTCACCAAGACCAGATGGTATTCACCCAAGAGTTCTGAAGGAACTCAAATGTGAAATTGCAGAACTACTAACTATAGTCTGTAATCTATCATTTAAATCTGCTTCTGTACCAAATGACTGGAGGATAGCTAATGTGATTCCAATTTTTAAGAAGGGCTCCAGAGGTGATCCCAGCAATTGGTTGAAACTAAAGAACAAAATTGTCAGACACAGCAACATAATTTGTTGGGGAAGAGTCAACATGGTTTTTGTAAAGGGAAATCATTCCTCACCAATCTTCTTAGAATTCTTTGATGGGGGGCAAACAAGCATGTGGACAAGGGGGATCCAGTGAATATAGTGTACTTAGATTTTCAGAAAGCCTTTGACAAGGTCCCTCACCAAAGGCTCTTAAGCAAAGTAAGCTGTCATGGGATAAGTGGGAAGGTCCTCTCATGGATTGGTAACTGGTTAAAAGATAGGAAACAATAGGTGGGAATAAATGGTCAGTTTTCAGAATGGAGAGAGGTAAATAGTGGTGTCCCCCAGGAGTCTATACTGAGGCCAATCTTATTCAACATATTCATAAATGATCAGGAAAAGGGGGTAAACAGTGAGGTGGCAAAATTTGCAGATGATACAAAATGACTCAAGATAGTTAAGTCCCAAGCAAGCTACGAAGAGCTACAAAAGGATCTCACAAAACTGGGTGACCGGGCAACAAAATGGCAGATGAAATTCAATGTTGATAAATGGAAAGTAATGCACATTGAAAAACATCATCCCAATGATACATATAAAATGATGGGGTCTAAATTAGCTGTTACCACTCAAGAAAGAGATCTTGGAGTCATTGTGGATAGTTCAATGTGCAGCGGCAGTCAAAAAACCAAACAGAATGTTGGGAATCATGAAAGAGAGAGATAATAAGACAGAAAATATAATATTGCCTCTATATAAATCCATGGTATGCCCACATCTTGAATACTGTGTGCAAATGTGGTCACCCCATCCCAAAAAAACTATTACCCAGGGTGGGCAGGGATGGTGTCCCTAGCCTCTGTTTGCCAGAAGCAGGGAATGGGCGACAGGGGATGGATCACTTGATGATTACCTGTTCTGTTCATTCCCTCTGGGGCATCTGGCACTGGCCATTGTCGGAAGACAGGGTAGATTGGCCTTTGGTCTGACCCAGTATGGCCATTCTTATTTGAAATTTTAATTTCAAATGCGATTTCTGCTTAGCATTTTAATGTTCAAGCTTGACTACTGGTTTCCTAAGTAAGGGTTATGCCTACTTTAAATGTATTTAGTTACAACAGGGTTTCAGTTATGCTAAATATCACAACCATTTCAGATTCAAATATTACTTATTTTAAAGTTTGTGTTTAAAATAATTTGATTGCTAAATACGCACATTAAGGAAACATTTCATTTTGCTTTCTAATATCAAAATTTGCTTTGTGTTTTAACTTTCGGTGACACCAGTCTTTAAGTTTGACACCTGTCACTAATCGTTTTAAAGAAATTTTTTTTTCCACTGTGCACTGAAGAAATCTACTTTCATGTAATATCCAGCTTGTTAACTGGATAAATGAATTGGCAAGCAGGTGATATACAGGAGAAAAATTGGTTTGGAGAAAGGTTACATAAAGAAATTAGGAGAATAAAAAAAAAGTGAGAAAATATATAAAAATATAAAAGGATTATCAAGAAGAGAAAGGTATTGAATTACAATGGGAAAATGTGTAGAATATTTAGATTTAAAGGGGAAATTATATTTCTGTAAATAAGACATAAAAAATTAAAATTTTATTTTCAAAATATTTTAAAAATGCTACTGCTTGTGAAAGATGCAAACTGGATACCACTGGGAACTGAAGTCTTCTGTTTATATGTAGAAGGAGTACAGCAGTGGACGTACAAGCTTCCCTACACTCCTGATTAAGTGCTTGGACCCTGTCCTGGGAGAGAGCACTTCTCAGAATGAGAGAATATGCTTTCTATGCCAATTTCATCCTTAGCTTCTGGGCAGAGGTTGCCAATAAGGAAGCCAGCTTTCGGTTCTTTAAGTGTTTGTCTACATGGATCCAACTCTTAATGCATGTGCACATGAGATAGGAATCTTTTGGCCAGCAGTGTCCATTGGAGTTGTGCCTGTGCCCTGAATGTTCTTGCTCCTTCCCCACAAATCTGAGGGCAGAAAGGATTGGAGTGAACCCAACTGTTGCTCAGTTTCTTCTTGCTGCCTGTGGCAACAAGAACCCCTGTTGTGTGTGCCTGCTTCGCTGAAACCAAGTTATAATTAGTGATTAGATAGTGGTGGTGTTAGGTAAATACATGATTCTTAGGGCTTCTACACACTAGCACTTATTTTGGTATAACTTAAATCGCTCAGGGGTCTGACAAAGCCACCCCACAAGCTACGTAAGTTACATCGACCTAAGCACAATGCTATGTTGACAGGAGAAGCGCTCCATAAAGCATCTGCAGTAGCAGTGCTAGAGGAGTGAAGCTACATCAGTACGGCTGTGCCACTGTAGCGATTTCTAGTGTAGACTAGCCCCTTAGTTTGCCTTTTGGCTTTAGCAAAAAAAAGGTTTTGCTATTTTTTACTACTTTTTCTGAGCCCCCTACATTGCTACTGGGACTCAAGCAATTGTTACAGAAGCTAAATTTCCAGGGTTTAAGACATGCTCCTCTGATGCTTCTGTGCAACTTAGTGATGTGCATTCTAAGTGCCTGTTTTATGTAGGTAAAGAGTATATCCATAATCATTTCTGCACCTGCCAGTCTTTCCAAGCAGACTCAGAAGACTAGGGATGCCTTCTAAAGCGGGGGTTCTCAAACTGGGGGTTGGGGCCCCTCAGAGGGTCATGAGATTATTACATGGGGGGTCATGAGCTGTCAGCCTCCACTACAAACACCACTTTGCATCCAGCATTTATAATGGTGTTAAATATATTTAATTTGGGGGAGGGGTGTCACACGCAGAGGCTTGCTATGTGAAAGGGATCACCACTGCAAAGGTTTGAGAATCACTGTTCTAAAGTTATTTCTTCTGAAGCGCTCCATGAACGCCTTTTTGGACAGGAAGAAGGAGGATACAGCTAAGGCTTAGTCCTCCCTCCAGTCCCTCTTAGGTAGGGACCCAGTAAGTTGTGATTCCACCTTGGCCTCTAGGGTTGAAACATGTGAGACTCCAGTTACTGACTTCAGTCCATTATTGACTTCTTCAGGAAGAGGTTAGGAAGGCGTCTCACTCTAGAGATAAGATGAGATATAGGTCTCCCTGTTCAAGACCCTCGGAACTGAGATATAGTTCAACATGTAAGATTTGTCTCAAGCTCCACAGCTGAAGATCAGCCAATGGCCTAAAATGTGACTCTCTGGACCTTTGATAAGAAAAGAGTGTATGCAGTATTGACTAGATCTGCTATGTGCCGTTCTATGGCACTGACTCTGGCACCAGCTTTTTCACTACCCAACACTACAGGCCGTTTTAGTCCCTGTGTGGCACCAAGTGACCTGCCTGTGGGCCTGGACCAAAATCCCCATTGTTGGCTTGTACAATGCCAACAGTGCTAACTAGTCTTCAGTCACCAAAACCACAGCACCATGTACAGCAGTTGGGGAAGTAGATTGTACCTCTACCCAATTAGAAGTGATGAGGGAGTGGTCTAGCACAGTAGAAAGTGTAGCCCCATCACTGGAGGATGTGTATTCTTTTTCATCTTCTCCACTGGGAGACATGATAGAGACTTCTCTTGTGTTCATCCCCCTTACCCTCTAGGGCATCACACTGGGGGCTTGGGTCTCACAAAGAACAGGGCCTCTTGTATCTTCTGTCCATCAGTCCAGTAATAAATATATGCTATGGGTCATGGTGCTACTGGGCACCCTGGGGTAGGCAGCCATGTGTCCACAATCCATCATCTTCTGCCCCCTTTTAGGGCAAAACACCTTTCCCATAAGAATTAGGAGGCTCAACAGGCAGAAATTGAGAAGGAATTGATCCTGGCAGCTATTTCATCACCCCTTCATCCCTTCTCCCAAAGAGGCAGTCATTCCCTCCATGCCTTGTCCAACAGATGATTTTAAGGTGTTCAAAGACCCTTGACATCCCCAGAAGTAAGTCAAGAGAAGTCCCACAAGCCACTAGAGATTGTGCTCCCTTCCATGCCTGGTAGATTTGCTATGTTTATTAATGACAGATTGTTAGAACTGCAAAAGATTTGTGGCAGACTCCATTGTCAGTACCTGCCATTTCCAAGAGGGTGGATAGATGGTCCCAAGTTCCTCTCAAAGGGTTCAAGGACTTTTATTTGTATTCCGTTCCAGGCTCACTTGTTGTTGTGGCTGTTCAGGAAAGATCCAAACAGCAAGGGGCCCCTAAAAACAAAAGGAAAAGAACCCTAAGACTGGATCTATTGGCAAAAAAATTTGCTCCTCTCCTGATATCCAGATATGCATTTCCAACTACTAGGTGTTTCTGGCAAAATATCACTTTCTGCACTGGGATGTGATTGTCTCTGTTCATGGAAACACTTCTGCAGGAGCACATGGAAGAATTAAAATTCATCATGCTAGAGGGTTTGCTAATAGCTAGAAATTCCCTGCTGCTTTAGATGCATCTTACACAACTGTATGCACCAGGGCCATATTGGTGGTGATGCAAAGGTCCTCCTATATGTGGTTTATTTTGTAAAAGGATTCTTAAAATGGTGGGTGAGGCTTAAATTGTTGCTGCTGGAAAAGTCCATGAAGCCTTCCATTTCTGACTCAGAGAAATCTGGTGTAGATCATTCTCACTCTGCTTTGGCACCGGCTAACTGTGGCTCAGCTTCCAGCTCTCACACTGCCTCCTTGCACAAACCCCACTCCTCTACTGACTCAGTAATTTCTGAGAGAGGAAGAAAAGAGTACCACTCTGGTGGACGATCAAAGTATAGGTCATTCTCCCCAACCCTGAGCAAGGGACTTAAACGTTCTCAGGCTTCATCTACCAAGGGTCACAGCTCAAGGTCCTATTCTTGTACACCAGCATCAAAGAGCAAAGTATCATTGATAGATCCTTTAATCAACAAAGCCCACACCATTTCAGTACAATGCTGATACTGGACACATCAACACCACCTTAAACATCCACCACTTCACCCCTGATACCTTCACAGTATCAATGGACATTAAAGTACTGAATGTCTCAGCACCACATATTCAAAGCCTTTCACTATTCATATCTATCCATAGCTCCAGTACCGGAGTCTCCTCTATGGGAATGCTTAAGAGATTTGATCTCCAAGCTGCTGTGGGGAAAGCTAAATGTTTTATACGCTTAATGGGGTAAGAGCCATCATCATATTATCGTAACAGGACACAGTCATTCAGTAACGCACGTGGAATGTTCATGCCTTTGTTGATAGCATTACGGGTCAGGCAGTATCCTTACGAGATTATCAAAATAGGTTTCCAACCTTATAAGAGCATGTTACAAGTTAACAAGATTAGATCCACCCACCACGTTAGAGCTTATTCTACTAGAGCACAGACAGTCTCAGCTGCATGTTTGAAGAATGTCCCTATTTTTGAAATTGTAGGGCAGCTACATTGAGCTTTGTCCAGACTTTTACAGGGCACTATTCTTTAATGGAGGCTTCCAGATTGGAAACCAGTTTTGGTAGGGCTGTCTCTACAGTCATTGTTTTAGTAGGATGCCTAGCACTCATCTCCAAGCCAACAGGTAACTGCGTGGTAGTTCCAAGAGTGGGATCCATGTGGACAGATACTTGAAGAAAGAATGGTTACTGACATTAACTGTCATTCTCTAAGACATGTTGTCCACATAGATCCCATGATGTGCCCTCCTTCCCTGATACTTTACAGTCATACTCTTCTGGGATTCTATATTGGTGAAATTACTGAGGGACTATTGGGCCCAGTCTGCCCTTAATGCCCCTTGGTGAGGGCATTCAAGGATAGCTAGAATTCAGACTTGGCCCCAGTGGACACTGCGAGCCAAAATAATCCTATCTCATGCACGTGGGGTGTATGCAGACTAAGAGTGGTATCCACATGGAGAACACATCTTGAAGAATCACAGTTACTGTAAGCTAAGTAACCAATGCTTTATTGAAGCAGTTATGCTGGTCAGTCTTGTGAGGTGAGCACCTATCCACCTCAAACTTGCATCAGCAACTCATTTCATATAGACCACTGAACTATAATTTGATGGTACTGAACGGGGGGGTCTATATTTTATTACCAGTCTAAACAACTAGCAAGTCCAAATTTGGACAGAACTATGGTCTGTTTTTCATAAAACTTTGATTTTACCATTGGGATAAAAATGAAAATGTTTAGCCTGTTTTTAGACTTCGTCTACTGTGGACAGATAAACCAGTATGCCAATTCTGCAGTCTGTTTTATTGAACTACACCTATAGGATTAGCTCTTTTTAGTGGGTTTTGTTTGTTTGTTTATTTGTTTTGGGTTTTTTAGCAGAGTATTTTAACCACCAATGAGCAGAGTTAATCTATTTTTGTAGATGATAGCCCCAATATCTGAACTGCCATATTGCTTAGGATGTCATGCTATGTGTATTGTATCACATGTCAAAGAACAAGCCTTTTTAGTGTGCTCTAAAAGGTTCAAACTAGGAAGTGACATTTTGTAGTATCTGCTGGGGCATTAGCAGAGAATTCTGTACCCACTAAAACTATTGCTAGTGCATAGAAAATATATATGGGTGGGAAAAGAACTCTTGAGTTTTGGAATTGACTTTACTAAGTATTTCTTTCAGGGACATAGGATAAGACTGTTATCAATTTAAACTGAAAGTATGGTTTTACAAAACTCTAACTTTGAATATAAACCTTAATATGAATAGAAGTGTTTCCTTGAATTAAATTTCAGTGCAGTGGTGTTTTTAAACTTTTAAACATTTTTTGAATTGTTGTGAACCCAAAGGACATCATAGTAACCATAGAGTTAGAAGGAACCGCAAGGGTCATCTAGTCAAACCCTCTGCCAAGATGCAGGATTTGTTGTGTCTAAAAAGCCATCCAACACAGATGACTATCCAACCTCCTTTTGAAAAGCTTCCATGACATGATTTTAGAACACTAATGGAATGTTATTGATTTGTGTTCTTAAGAACCAGAAAAAATGAAACTGACAAGAAAATTGAAGTTAAACTAAGTGGTAAATTTTTTCATAGTCTAGACTGAATGAAATTCCATATGTAAAGTATTCAGCTTTACTTGTTTAAAGATGTGTCTCTGCACTCTTTTCCCCCCCGCCCCCGATCCCTTGTCAGCAAGTCTCAGAGCCCAGGTCAACGGACTCAGGCTCACACTATGGAACTAAAAATAGCAGTGTAGATGTTCCCCACACAGGTTGGAGCCAGGACTCTGAAACACTCCCCTTTGCCAGGCTTCAGAGCCCCGGCTTCAACCTGTGTGGGAACATCTGGACTGTTATTTTCAGCCTCATAGTGTGATCCCAAGTCAGTTGACCTGGACTGTGACGCCCGTTGTCACAGGTGAATTTGCTGATTTTGTTTTTCATTGTAGCTGTACCCTTCATGACACTACAGTATATTGTTTTTTACTTTGTGTTTGTCTTAACAGTTCTTTGACTTTTTTTTTAAAAAAAGCAAACTTCCATCATTTGACCAGTCATAAGAATCACTACTGCAAAACTAATCGTAGAATTATAATTTGTATCATGTGTTTGATTGTGGCATATTTGTTTTTTAGCAAGCACAGAAAACCATAGAATCATTGAATTGTAGGAGTGGAAGGGACCATCTAGTCCAGCCCCCTGCACTCATGGTAGGACTAAGTATTATCTAGACAGAGGTGACCAACCTGTGGCTCCGGAGCCACATGCAGCTCTTCAGAAGTTAATATGCGGCTCCTTGTATTGGCACCGACCCCAGGGATGGAGCTACAGGCACCAACTTTCCAATGTGCCGGGGAGAGGGGCAGGGGGAGTGCTCGCTGCTCAACCCCTGGCTCTGCCACAGGACATGCTCCCACTCCACCCCTTCCCACCCCCTCCCTTGAGCCTGCCATGCCCTTGCTCCCGAGCCCCCTGCATGCCACGAAACAGCTGATCAGGAGGTGCAGGGAGGGAGTGGGACGTGCTGATCAGCAGGGCTGCCAGTGTGCAGGAGGTACTGGGAGTGGAGGTGGATGTGCTGATGTGGGGCTGATGACACATTACTATGTACAATCTAAACTGCCCTTGCTGCAGTTTAAGCCCATTGCTTCTTGTCCTATTCTTGGAGGTTAAGGGGAACATTTTTTCTCCCTCCTCCCTGTAACAACCTTTTATGTACTTGAAAGCTGTTATCATGGACCCCCTCAGTTTTCTTTTCTTCAGACTAAACAAACCCAGTTTTTTCAACCTTGTTTCAGAGGTCATGTTTTCTAGACCTTTAACCATTTTTGTTGCTCTTCTCTGGACTTTCTCCAATTTATCCACATCTTTCCTGAAATGTGGCATGCTGGCTGCCACACATAATAAGAAGACAGAGTCCCTTCCCCAAAATTGTTACTGTCTAAATAGGCAAGTTGAACAATAATATGCAGGTAACCTGTTGCAGTTGATGTTAGCTATACATCTTATCAGTTACATGATATTTTTATTTTAAACCATCCTCCCTTTTCCCAAAAGGCAGGTGCCCCAGCCTTTTGCATCTCCAGAAATATGACCACCTATCAACCTGCCCACCTCAGAGCCAATTAGATATTGCCCTTATTGTAGGCCTGACTTGACATGGGTGAGGCCTCATTTCTTAGGAGACTGGATTAGGGAAGTGAATGAATCAGTAGGCTAGGAACAGAATGTCTGTACTAGCTAAAATAAGGGGAAACACCCAGGAAACCATTTACAATGGACAAGAAAACAGTAGATAAGATAGGCCTGGAACGTAAGATAAGGTAAAGGATAAGTCGTTGATTGTGCGTCCTGTGTAGAAACCAATCCCTGTGACCAAGCCAATCTCCAAATGTCTAGTGTGATGTACAGTAAATGCAGTGTAATGTTTAAATGTATATAAAGGCAGAGATTTGCTGTGTAACTTTGGATATTGATGTGCCCTATGCCCACCCTCTACCCTTAATTCTGATTAACACAGTGTAGCTTTGCTGTATGCCAAATAAAGGGGCCTGAGCGATGAGACTAGAGTCAAACTAAGTTCTCGGAGAACCAAGTGGAAGAAGTCTTAGGGGAACCCAACACATTTTAGTACAATTAGCTTAAGATGGTCTTTGGTAGTTTCTGCTGTTCTATACCCTCTGGCCTCCCATGGAAGGTTAGGGAGGGGGTGTTTGTGGGGATAGTGTGAAAGGTTTGCATGGGTTCATCTGACTCTAGTCTCTACTGGCCCCCGCACAAATATAGGGGGAGTGGAGGCAGCCTTCTCCACTGGCTCCCCTGGCGTAAGGGCACCCGTTTTTGTTGGCTTCTGCTGTCCTTTCCACCCACCCTCTATGTATATGAGAGGAGGGGGAAGATTGCTCCTTCCTCTGGAATGTATGCTGTTCTTTCCCATGCCCCTAGGAATGCTCATTTTATACTGATTTTGCTTGCAATTTTTAATAGTTTTATCATAGTCATAAGGATTATACCATTCATTTCCTGTATAGATTCCCTTTGCAATGTACATTATAGCTTTGTACTCCATTTAGCGTATTTCAATTCCAAAGATAAGCAAAAATCCCCACTTTAAATATTGGTTTTTTTTCTAAATTGCTTTCCTGATTTAGCATAGGCAAGCAGCGTCGTCTAGTGGACTGTGCATGGAGTTGAACCTCCTAATTCTTAGCCCAGTGACTTACTGTGGACACATCACTTAACCACTCTGTCCTAGTTTTCCCATCTGTGTAATATTTGAAGAGTTATGGAAAGCTGAATCATAGATTCTAGGGATGAAAAGACCTGTTAGATCATCCTGTCTGTCTACCTGCCAATGCAAGATTGTTTCCTATTGTACATTTACTAGTGTGTTTTCAAGCTGGTTTTAAATATGCCAACTTGTGATAGAGCTTCTTCTAGTGCCTCTGGGCGATAATTTTAGAAGTTAATAGATCTCACCATCAAGAGGTTTTTCCTAACGTTCATATCAAATGTATTTTCCCTTTCTTAATTTTATCCCATTACTCTTGGTTATACTTTACTTTGCTGCAGCTGTTACTCATTAATTATTGTAAAGCGCATATGTTTTACTCAACACTTAATGACATAGATAAAACACATTCCATGCTTAAAGAACTAACGAGCTAAATAAGATGGACGCAGGACAACATTGTGAGAGAAGAAAACGTGCATGGATTATTAATGATAAAGGAGTAGGAACTGCTAGAAAGGTGAGTTTAAGGAGGGATTTTAGAAAGTAGCATGAGAATGGCTAGCAGATGAGGACGGGAAGACTAGGTGTGGGAGCAGCATGATAAGATGTACAAAACTGAAAATAGGAAAAAGTGACTAAGAGTGTAAAGCAGAAGGACTGGGATGCTCATTGGAAAGTAAGCAGGGGGAAATGAGGACCATCTCTCCTTAATGTTCACATTTTTCAGCTATTTATAGATGATCGTGTCATCACATAGCAAGGTGTGCATATATAGCACTTAATCTTTGAACGTAAATCAACCACTCTAGACCACTAATTGCTCTGGTTGTTATGAACTTCTTCCCTAGAATTTTTCTTCTGAGGTGTCCATATTTGAACACTGTGTTCCAGCTGTGGGTACAACACGGACACAAGGGTCTGCTATCTCCCTGTTGCGCAACACAGTGCCTCTGCATATATAGCCCAAAGTTGCACTGGTCTCTTTGCCGCCATATCACACTGCAAACACCGGACTAATTTACTCGTCTTTGTTATGTTTAAGTTGCTTCCCAGCTTTCTGCCTATTTGAATATCTATTTTATGAATTATTTTCTTCAAACATTAGCACCACCCATAACAAAGCAGGGCCTGGTGATGGGTAGGCCTGAGCCTAACTGCTGATTTCTTCCTTTACCAGTCTTATATGACTATGCACTATATGACTTGCATTATAATTTTTAAAACTATATATATGTAGGAAGTTACTTGGTCCTCATGTAATCTAGTAACATAAACTCTGTTTTAAAATGAATATATGGCAAACAATCTATAATGTAATTTATTTTCTTCAGTACCCATAAAAAAAAACAAAAAACCAAGCCAATATCAACTCTAAAACAGCTATTGAATATGTACCGTTGCTAAGATTAATAAGGATTTTAATATTATTTTGAATACATACAACTGTCCTAATTGTGGTCACAGTTAGTTTAAAATTTGCTTCTCTAAAGATGCCTGCTGTGCAGGATTCTCCCTTCCGGCGTGAGAATCCTGCATAGATGATAGCTTCAGAGAAGTGGAATTACAGGTAAGTAATTTTCCCTTTCAACCTCAATTACAGGGCTGTAATCAAATCTATATATTTACACTGGAAAGATTTCAGAGTCTCTGGTAAATGAGCATTACTAAACCTCCCATGGTCTATTTTAAGTGACAAATTCAGGCAATTGAGTGTTTCTAAAAATAAGATTGGATCCTGAAGACTATACTCACTCAAAACTCCCACTGGCTTTAGTATAACCAGGTACTGTTGTGATGGCTATGATATAAATAGATTAGGAAGAATCTGGTTTTAAATATGTAAGGCAACATTTTGCAAGTAAATTCAGTAAAATTTTACCTGTAAGTGTACATAAATACTGGTGTCTATGCCATCTTTGAAGAACTGATCCTATTCTCCTTTAAATTAGTAGGAATAATCAAAGTTTACTAAACCTTTCTCAGATTTACCTTCTTCATGAACATTATTATAAAGTACTGTTATTACACATGTCTAAGAAGAGTAAACATTTTTCTTCCACAGGAAATGAAACCGGATCAAGTAACCAAACTTGCTCTTGGAGGAGAGATTAATTTTGAGCAAGTCTGCAAAAAGGTATGACTTTTTTATCTTAGAATGATCATTAGGACACATGCAAGTGTGGGTATATGTATGCATGTGCATATTGTGTGTATGTATATTGATTTTTTTAATTAAAGGAATATACCGATCCACTAGGGCATGTGTGTATGTATTTAAAAGAGCAATTTAGCAGGAATGGCTTGTTGTTAGGGCTGGTAAGGCTAATACCTATCAGTAGCAAGCAACCACATCATTGGCCTATATAACATCTATATCAGGGCGTCATGGCCTGCCTAATATATTTGTGACCCACATGACCTACTCGTGGACAATGTATGTTTTCATTTTTTTATACAGTAAATTTCCAACCACTTTGGCTGCAGAGAGAAATGTCCAAATCTGAACAGGGTATAACTGATGTCATGGTGTCTGCAGACAGCCTGAATAATGACTGAGTGGTGAACTCCCTATTAATCTCATTGATGTATCACCTTGATAGCCTGATAATTAATTGTCAACATTAACTATTCCATTGCTGATGTTTTTAGCAAATCAGAAGTATATGAGGGTAGTAATAAGTTGTTCTGTTGGAAAGGAAATTCAGAGGGTGGATGCACAGACAAGATAATGGGAGAAAAATGGAGAAGGAAGAGTAACAAAGGGCAGGAATAAGAGAGTCTTAAAGGGGAGCATATTTTCCCACTGAGTAATACTGAATGTTACAAGAAGGCATTGAATCAATAATAAGTAGATACAATTTTGTTATATATATTTATTTTTATGAAATTTTATATTACATGTTCTTCTTTTGATCTGACATCAGTGGACTCTCCACTGAGGATTATGTGGAGTATGAAGTCTGGAATTTATATCTGAGGCTAACATGGAATTCAGCCATTTATGAATGGGCTTGACATCCCTGGGCTACTGTACTGCCTGCAGGGTGTAGAGGAGTCTGAAACAGCTGAAGTTTCTCAAGCCCCAGGAGCAGGCCCACTGACAGTGGGGGGCAAAGGGGACAATTGCCCAGGGGCCTGGGTTATTTAAAAAGGCCTGGGGCCCGCTGCCGCAGCGCAGCAGAGCTAAGGTAGGCTTCCTGCTCGCCCTCACTGCTGCTCCCGGAAGTGGCTGGAATGGCCCTACGGCCCCTGGGGGCGGGGGTCTCCACACTGCCCTGCCCCAGCACTGACTCCACAGCTCCCATTGGCAGGGAACTGTGACTAATGGGAGCTGCGGGGGCGGTGCCTGCGGCCAGCGGTGTGCGGAGACCGACTTGTCCCCCACCTCGGAGCTGCTGCCAGAGGGGTGTGCCAATCGCTTTCGGGAGCCGCCCAAGGTGAGTGCCGAACCCCTGACCCCCTCCTGTACCCCTGCCCCAGGCTAGAGCCCACACCCAAACTCCCTCCCAGAGTCCACACTCCCTCCCGCACCCCAACTCCCTGCCCCAGCATACCATAGGTGTGTAGTAAGTCAAAAATATTACAGTTCTATGATTTAGCTGTTTTGAGATTTAATCAACATATTTTTATACCGGATAGTCACTAGTATGGCAGATAAGAATATTAGATTTACAGTAGATAAAGATTATTATTTATCTGTATTGTGTTAGCACCTAGAGTCTCCGGGCCCCTTGTACTAGACCCTGTACAAACACTTACCCTGCAGAGCTTACATTATATTAATATTGTAAGAACAACCGGTGAATACTTCATGTTTGTGGGTACATCTACACTGAAAAATTGTGTACCCATTTTTTCAGTAGTGGTGCAGCTGCACCAGTGCTACCAACAGAATAACCTCTAGTATAGACCACAGGTTAGGTGACAAAGTGATAAAAATGTCTGCATGAGGGTAGAGTAGTAGAACTTATACTTAGTTGCTCTAATGCAGCTGTGCCAGTACTAAAAACTGGGACATAAATTTTCTAGCATTGACATTGTCTTTTAGGTACTGATTATGTGCTGCCAAAAACCTATATCTGTCAGCCAAACACAGGACTCTGAATAATACAGAAATCGGATCTGTTGTGGAAGAAAGACCCATTTATACAAATACACTTTTTTGACCATGTTTTTTGCATTTTTAGAGTTCTTATTGAAGATGTGCCCAAACTGGGATGGCACGTTTACTTTATTAAGTGTTTCACAAGCAAGAAATGTGACCAAAGTCGAGGACGCTCAATTTATAGTTCAGTGAATTGAGATGAAAATAAAACTCAGTGCAACTAGAGAACTTTCTAACATTGGGGATTCCCAAAAATGGGTGTAGCTGGTTCAGTCCTTTATTTTAAATTCCAAACCTTAAAAAAAATTTCATGTCCAAGAACATGTACTTTGTTGCATTCTAGAGTTAAAGGAAAGAGATGAGTTAAACACAAGAGTTTCTTCTCTCTCTCATAGTCCACAAATGATATTTGCATGAAGAAGCAGTAACTTTAGAATTTTAGTCATGAGAAGGGCAAAGGACAACTCAGATTTTTGTCATGGGCCTAAAATAGCATTTTGTGTATGAAAATAGAGGTGAAGTAGCAATGAAAATGTGGTTGCATTTTAGTGGCACTCACTGATGATCATCTGCTGTCAGTGGATAGAGGGTTGATATCCATTCTCATCCTCCTGGATCTCTCTCTGGTATTCAGTGCTGTTGACCATGAGATATTGCTGTGTTATCGGAGAGAGGTGACAGGGATTCAGGTGACAGACATGTTCACGTTGCTTAACATGCTACTGGAATACGCTAAAATGGTTTGAGTCATTTCTGGAGGGACGTACCCAATGACTAGTAGTGGGAACTCTACCTCCGCTACTAGATTGCTCACTTGTAGAGTCCCCAAAAGGATCAGTTCTCTCTCTGGTCCTTCTCAACTTCTACTTGCAACCACTAGATGAACAGGTCAGATGACATGGACTCAAATGCCAGCAATATGTAAACGAGACACAGCTCTACCCATCTTTCAATATAAGTGACCATGTCACTACAACAAAGATGGCCCAGAGCTTGGATGAGATCAGCTCATGGTTGAAGAACAGCTGGCTGAAGCTGAATCCAAGCATAAAAGCGGTTGTACTGGTGGGAGAGGAAAGTATTTCGAAGAATTTGCGTCCACAGTGCAGAATCCTCTAGTTGAAGGTTCACATCTACAGTTGGTCAGTTCAGTCTGTAGTTTGAGTACCCTTGGATTCCTTATTGACATTAAACTCTCACATAGCATCCATAAGTTATGCATTCTGTCACCTCCAGTTGGCTAGGAAACTGTCACATTCTGGCAGATGATGGCCTGGCCTCTCTTACTTACGCCTTTGTCACGTCTTGTCTGGACTACAGCAATGAGAAATATGTAGGCATGAAGCCTTCAGCACTTAGGAAATTCCAACCTGTATAGAAGACTGCAGTGCATCTCCTCAGCAACAAAAGCTACCACAATCACATTAGACCTGTGTGCTCTCTATATTGGCTTCCCATCAAATATCAAATGAAGTTCAAGGTCTCAGTTCTTATCTTCAAGGTTCTTCATGGTCAGGACCCAGGATATTTAAAGGTCGCCTAATCTCCAGGATGAAGACCATGGTCAATAACTATACTGCCCTAGCATAAAATGCTGTACAGCAAGGATAAAACTCAACTACGTGGATGCAGACCTTTTTGGGTGAAGCCCAAAACTATGGAATGACCTCCCCCAGGAGCTAATGACCTTCACCACTTTCCAATCCAAGTACAAAGTGCATTCAAGTGCATTTCTTCGACTTTGCCTTCTCTAACGTAACTACATAGCAACATGTAAAAACAAAAAACCCTATCAAAACAAGAAATTTCATTGCACATGTGTCTGACCCTGTGTAGTCATGTTGCTTAGTACATTACTGAAGGATACTCAGATACCATGGCAATAAACGTAGCATAAAAACCTATATAGAACAGAATACATTGAAATAATAATTTCACGTATATCCTCTAATATTTAATAGCAAAGGCCTTAAGCAAGCTCTAGAAAGGCATGTGTTAGTTGTCTCTACTGTCTAAAAAAAGATTTTTGGTTTCTTGCTGGTATAAAGAGCTATAGCTCCTAGTTTCCTAAGGCCTTGTCATGAAGAATTATATCATCTCTCTTCTTCAAATCCTCTTTCCTCAGAACAAAGCTTCTGAAATGGAATATAGATTCAGAGTCTTTTTAGGAAGAAAAGCATTGGGCTGTTAGATGTGTCAGAAGATTGGTAATGGAATGTAGTGCTTCTCGTATATAGGGTGCCAGTTTGAACCATTAACTAACTAGAAACAAAAACACAAACAACTTACAGGTGTGGAGAAAGTTCCAGACCAGAGAATTCTTCTATTGTGAAAAGACATATTTGCAGTAACTCCAAATTCCTTTCCCCATAGAACCCTATACACACAGCATTCTCTAGTCTGGAGACCAACTGATAGGCAGTAGCAAACAGTTTACTCAGAAAAGAGAGGAGGAAGAGCAGAATAATAAAAGTTTGAGAGAATGGCAGACTGTAGGACTCATCAGTTAAATGCAGCATCTGAGTTCTGTGCTCTGAGAAATAAGACATCCAGTCTTCTTGTGGATTTTTGAAATAGCTGATCTAGCTCACCTGGGGATGGTTTTCTTAGATGTTTTGAGATCTTGTTTCTTTTCATAGCATACAAGATAAACAAGGCATCTGATTTCCTGAAGGGCTTAGTTCTACATACGTATAAATTGATCATGCTCCAGACATCAAGCCTGTCCTGGTTGATCTCCTGAAACTTGGGACAGAACAATGGAAAAGTAATGGCATGACTGAGTTAGAGAAACCATTTTAGGCAGGAACTCAAGAGCAGGTTTAAGTACCATTTTGTCCGAGAAAATTGTGGCAGAGGCTTTTTAATACACAGTTCATTTTAATTCATTGATCCTTCTGGTATAAGTGATTGCAATCAAAAAGGCCATTTTGATTGCAAGGAAAAGCAAAACTGAGGGAGACAGTCTCAAAAGACTAATCTATCAGTTGTTCCAGGACCAAGTTAGGCTTCCAACTGGGGATCTAACAGGGGGATAAAGTATCACAATTGCTTTGAAGAATTTAAAAACTTGAGGTTGAGATGCCAGGCTTTCTTTACCTATCGAGATTCCCAATGCTCCCAGCAGCGACGTGGACTTGTAAATTAACCAAATATCCTATTTGCTTTTGTAACTGTGACTGCACCAAGATACCAACATCTTTTAAAAGATCCTGCACGTTTGGAGCACATAATTGTGTTAGTACATATTGGCAACAAAAATCTTATTTATCAAACGGCACTTAATGTTTTTAGCTGCCCAATCACATATGTGTCCAGAGTGTCTCCCAGTTCTCCATGTCTTCCTTTTATGAACTGAATAAGTTTTGTATCAAAAAATTTCCAAAATTGACATCAGCTTCCTCTTCCCAATCACAAACACATTACACAAATAAAACTGCTGCTACTACAGACTGCTAGCAACGCACTTTTAATTTATTTCAGTTCCAAGGCATCATCCTCCTATACATGGAATTCCTCTCTAATATTTTTTAAATTAGAAGATCTAGAAGAATAGTATGCTTCACATTGTAATCTGTATTTAGAAAGGAGTTCCAAATTCTTCATAGTTTTCAGTCTCAGTAGTAATTTTCACTGGGTAAAGAAAAGGAGAGCATAATAATGTACATGTTATTTTCAGTGCCAGAATGAAAAGATATTTAGTATTTCAGATCTTGGACTTTTGTGCTACTTTCTAACTGAATTAGAGATTGCTTGTTGCCAACTGATAAATGTGTGGGGGAAAGATAACTAGACAATTTAATATTCATAGACCTCAGTTGTATTTTTTTCCTCATGACATTCATGAAATGAAGACACTTGAACATGAATACAGTCTTGTAAATTCATTACTATTCATCATACAGTAAAAAGAAGAAAACTTAGCAAGATAGTGACACAAACAATTCAGATTATTTTTACTTAAGCATATCAGATCACTAAGCAGAATTTCTACTTGGCAGCGGGGAAGAGGATCTCTTAACGTGTTTTCTCATAATTTCCCAATACCCATAATGAGGAAGACAGCAACAAATATACTTCTTATATCCAATAGAAAACATCTTCCACTTTGGATGTAAATATATGACACAGTCCCATGTTATAACTATTTTTTTTTAAAATGGGAAATTTCATCACATAATTTTCAGATGACGTTGAGATTTCAGGCATATATCAGCGTTTTGAATGTATATTGTCTTTAAAGAAGAATGTTTAAGTTTTAAAAATAACCTTCAATGGCCAGGTTGCATTTTGCAAACAAAGCACGTAAACTAACTTTCCTAATGATGCCTTAACAAAATCAGCTTCATGTTTCCTTATCAAACCATATCAAACAGTTCTATTTTATCAGTGACTATAAAAACTAGAATACCTCAGTCTTAATCAAATCATTCTTGTGCTGCTTTATAGTCTTCCTTACTGTCATGTATTGTACACACAAAGCATTTTACAAATTCATGGTGGAAAAGAGCCTTCTGAAGGCACTTGTTTCACAATCCTTATTAAGGATGGTAGCAGCAGCAGGCATCTCCAAGGCAGGGCGAATCTGAATGTCTTTTAAGAAGCACAACATTAACTGCATTTCCTAGTTTTTTTTCTGAAATTTGAGGGGATTTGCTTTTTTTTAACCTTCCTAAATACATTTCTGTATCCGTAACTTCATTTTAACAAAGTATTTTGTGATAGAAAGTGTAGAAAACAAAAACAATGCTCTTTCTGGGAGAGTGTAATTCTCTGTGTATATGAGAGATTTGTGTGTGTGTATATGTTAGAAAAGTCACAAAGGGCCTGATCCAAAGCCTGTTGAAGACAGTGGGAGTCTTTCCATTGACTTCAAAGGGCTTTAGAACAGGCACAGAATTACTGCAGTTTTCATTTTGTTCCCAAATAAAGTCTGTTCACTACAGAAAACATTCCTGCAATGATAGATTCCTATTAGTGATATAAAACTTCTGGTTTTGTTGTTAGTGCCTTTTAATAGCAGCATAACCAGATAATTACTTGTGGATTTTTAATGTTCTTTGCTTATGAAAAAGTTCTGTTCACAGTCCATAAACCATAGAGAAATAACTACTGTATGCAGTCCTCTCTCTTTATTGGTTTATTATTATTAATGTGCTGTTCAATCTATTTAGTCTTTTATATTTTGTATAATATGCTTGTCATTGATGTCTTTCACTTAAGTATTTCTGTGTTTAATTATAGGCAGCACATTCTCACCCAAAATTCGCCATTTAAAAATAATCTGACTCGGTCATTGCAGTTTTGTCAATAAATATACAGTGGTTGTTTGGCAAAAGGAATTTTGCTGTTATTCCAATGCCAAGAAATTTGAAACAAAAAGCAGCTGCTGTTTTTGTGGGACCTATCAAAAATTTTATTCTGCTTTTTAGGGTCTAAATTGTGGCCTCATATGTAAATGTAAAACTCTAGATGAAGTAATGGAAATTCTACAAGGTCATTCAGTGCAGAATTTGATTCAAAATATGTTTCTGATAGGAAGCTCTACCTTTAATACTCATCCTTCTGTGCTTTAATAGTGTGTGTATATTTATAGCAGCTACTAGAAGTTCTGTCACCAACATATTTAATGTAGCAGGGAGTATTTCCAGTTATACAAATTTCCTCAGAAGCAGTAGTGATTATTCTATTTCTTTTTGCTCCAAAGATGAATATGCTGCCTTCTGCATCAATCCCCTTTCTTTACCATCTTAGGATATATAAAGCTTGTGTCCAGGCTCTCAGTTCGCTGCCCTTTATGGCAGCATATTTATGCTGAAAGTACTGAAAGGGAAATAATACGTGAATGGAAGTGCTTTTCTTTCCCCATTATTTCAGATGTGTTATACAGGGTGCAATAAAGAACTGTCAGGATCCCTTTAATGGAAATCTATTCAGTGATAACGTGTGCCTCAGCTTTACATTATATCTACATACTCAAAATCCTTGCAGAACAATGTGCATTATTCACTAAATAACATGGTTTCTTTTAGTACAGACACAAAATAACTGAAGATATACAGGAATCACCACTATAGGGTTGGGGGGTTTGTTCATTTGTTTGTTAAAATCTGCTTGACATGGAGGTGACTCTGGGTATATGAAACCACAGTTCCCTGAGAATTTTCCATAGCAAACATGAAATGTTAACTTCAAACAAGGATGGTTGTGGCTTTCATAAGACCATTGAAGATGTGAAGAATGTTGCACTAAGGTGTAAAACTGTCTGTCTGTGACCAACTCATCGCCTTCAAAACTGGATCGTTTAAACTGAACTTAGAGATACTTAAGGCCTGTCTACACAATTATTTTTACCACTTTAACTATATCCATTTAGAAACTGATAGTTAAAGTGGTACAATCATTTGGGAGCTGTATTGGTATAAAGATGCTTTATATCAGTAGACTTTATTCCCCATAATTTACAGGAATAAGCTACACACAAAACTACATTAAAGGAACATCAAGGCTGGTACAAAGGATAGCTCAGTGGTTTGAGCATTGGCCTGCTAAACCCAGGGTTGCAAGTTTAATCGTTGAGGGAGCCACTTAGGGATCTGGGGCAAAAATCAGTACTTGGTCCTGCTAGTGAAGGCAAGGGACTCAATGACCTTTCAAGGTCCCTTCCAGTTCTAGGAGATAGGTATATCTCCAATTATTATTATTTATTATAACGTTAAGAAATGCCAGAATTAAGGGTGCCCTTGTTTGGCCTACTTATGCATGTGCATTATGGTAGTCTTTAATTACATACATTTTTTTCCAGATGACTGATTAAACCCCAGAATAGGTCCGCCCTGTCCACTGAATGAGGCAGAAGTCCATTGGAAAAAAAAATGTGATCATGTAATTCAGGCCTGCACAGCTCGTAAAGCGGCGAGGGCCATATTACTCCAAAGAAAACAGCTGAGGGCCGAAACCCCTCAGCCCCGCCAAAACACCCCCTCCCCAGCGCTGTCCAGCCCAGCCGAAACACCCCTCCCCCCCATATTTCTTCACACAGCAATACCAAAAATTAAAATACTGAAAATGGATGCCCCCCTCCAGCCACCGACTCGCCACTTGCCTCCTCACCCCCCCCCCACGTATAAAGCCTCGCTGCCACTGCCCGCCCACCCGCTTGGCTCGTCATCCCCCTATGAAATAAGGGGAGGGGGAAAAAGGGGACAGTTTGAAGGGATTTTCTGAACTAAGCCGGGGAGGGAAAAGGGGGGCAGTGTGAAGGGATTGGATGTGACTGTCCAACACACAAACACAGGGGCCGCAGGGAGACCTGATGGGGCGGGGGCAGTGTGATAGGGGCTGGGGAGGGGGAAGGTCCCTGGATTAGGGAAGGGGGGCAGCAGTCGGGGCAGGGCAGGTGCAACAAACTCTCTCTCTCTCTCTCTCTCTCACTCACACACACCCACACCCACCCACCCCCGTCTACCCCTGGAGATTTCCTGGCTGCCCACATACAGTTCAACCCCTGCACCCCAGCCATCACTACAGAGGCGGCCCTGGGACCAACTAGTGCAGTAGCTGCCCCGCCCCTCCCCGTCCCCAACAGAAGGGGAGGTTTGGGAGGGTGTCAGCCCAGTCCTACCCCCGAGCTGCGGCTCGAGCCCAGGCCGGGCGCCCCTCCCCTCGCTCGGCACTTACTGGCTTTGCCTCATGCCCAGCGCTTCCCGCCTCAGCGGGCCCCAGAATTGACGCGCCCGCCACACACCAGGTGGGGGGAGCGGGAGATGGAGACACGTGCAGTTCTGGCATTAGGGCGGTTGGAGCGTAGCGCATACGCGCAGGGCTGTGAGGTGCTGCTCCTCCCCCCCCCCCCACCGGGCAGGGGGAGAACCCAGCAGCCCCACCCCGCTGCTTGCCCATGGGCTGCACAGTGAGCCCACATGGGCCGCATGTGGCCCAGGGGCTGCATATTGTGCAGGCCTGATGTAATTAAAGACTGTACCATACATATCCATAGGGGGCCAATTTAAGGCTCTACAGTCAATTGGGGTGGATTGATTTAAAGCAAAGCTTTTTAAAGAAATGAGGAGGAAATCTTGATTTAAATAATTTATTTTAATCATGTTTTTCTTTTATACTTTTTAGTTATTTTTTGGAAAGAGACGTTGATTTTCTTCAGTTCATACCCCTTAAAACATGTTAATTTGCAACTAAATATAGCCTTTCACTAAATCTTGTGCTTCTTTTTGCTAACCAGGCAGATACAGTATATCTATATAAATTTATTTGAGCTATTCAATAGGTTAACCTCCATTTATTTGTATTCTTAATTTTTACATTTTTATAGTTAGAAAATGGTGAATGATGCAGTTCTTATTTAGTAGATTAATTTTTTTACTTATGATTTGTGTCAAGCTGTATTTAGATGGAAAATCAATTTTAAAAGCCCCAAAACAGCATTTTACTTTTTTATTGAATAAAACTACCTTAAATGTGTGAGATACATGGGGGGGGGTCAAAACTTTTATTAAAACATCTTTTGCATTTAACATGTCCTTTAAGATTTTAGAACTAGTAGATGTCATCCTCTCAAACCTAGTTTTTAATTAATAAGTTGGAAGAAGATAACAAATTCCATTATTTTTCACCTTCCAATTGGGTTCTTAACTTTGAATGAACTGGTCATTGAACTGAACTAATTGAGTAAACAAAAATGAGAGAAATATTCTCTCTACACCTCCAGGAGAGGATGCTGCTTTCAAAATCTGGTTTAGCTCCAGCAAACTCTGGTTCCAGCAAACTCCATCTGCTTAGCAAATGACTTCAATTCAGTGGGGGACTTCCACCAGACTTTGTTTAAAATTTGGCAGCAAAAATGTACTGCTTTAATGTTTTTTGTATTTAATTTTAAATGATTTTAATTATAATTTTTACATAGGTTGTCGATTTCATATTTAATTTTAACTTTTTTTTAAAAGCCATATTTGCTTTAAATTTGTAAAAGTCTGCTTTTATTTATTTATTTTTTTAAATAACTAATTTTTATTCACCATTCAGGAAACTTTTTTCTGGCATTTCCTAACTTGAGGGCTTGGCATTGTAACCTTCGTCCTTTAATTTATTTTTGTGTGTGTAATTCCATATTTTTAAAATATTAAACTGAAAAAGCAGAAATGCCATAATTTGGCATCATATTTGGAATAATTTGGCACTGCTCATGACCCATGAGTCATCAGCAGTTTTGGAACTTTTAGATCTACGCAGACCTCTGCCACTTGAGCTAACAAAGCAACCAATAATAGTCATGTACCAACACTAGAGAAGCATCAGTGGGTTTCAGAGATATTTGCTGGCAGCAGAAGAATTTAGGTTCATGAATCTTGGATTCCATTCCTAGTTTTGGAGGGATTTGTGGTCTAGTAGGCACAGACACTTCTCTGCCCATTGCCCCCAAGCTTGATCCCTTCTGCCTCATCCCTTCAAACCTATCCCTGTCTCTTCCCTGCTCTTCTCCCCTCCCCCGCGCCTTGCCCACAGTCCCAGCCTCCACTCCCCAGGCTTCTCATTCTAATTCCAGTCTCTTTGCCCAGCAAGTGCTAGTCTCTCATCTCCAGACTCTACCTTTCCAGTTCCCCATCTAATCTGTCTTTTTCTCCAGTCCTGGCTTCCAGATTCCATTCCACTCCCTGCCCCATCCCATTTCTCAAGCTCAGTCCCAATCTTTTTGCCCAGCCAGTGGAAGTTCTCACACTGCACCCTGGGTCCTCTCAAATTGCCTCCCCCTACTTCACTAATTCTCAGTCCCAGTCTCTTTGCCCAACCTGCCCCAGCTCCTCATCCAATCTTAATCTACCCACTCTCCCCACCTACTGGCTCCCAGTTCACCAACCCTCCCCTCCCTTCCCTCCACCCCCCCCCCCCCAAAAAACCCTTACACACCTGGTCTCCTTGCCCAAGATATAGTTAACAGAAAATTGAAATAAACACTTATGTGCCTATGTTTCCCAGAGTGCTGTGAATGAGAGAATACACAGAAATGATGGGTAAAGGGCAGTTATGCATTGTACTATGTTCCCTCCTTGTTCCTCCATGCTAAATTATTTTGTTTCCTCTGTGCTGGGAAAATGTCATGGACAGTTCTGGAAAAGGATAGAAGAAATCCTGCACTTGCATGTTTAGAGGCTGGGAGCTGATTTCATCCCTGAATTGGAGGCATGGGTCTCAGATTTGTATATGTGATGTACTCATAAGGGAATGTAATTGTTTTTTTAAGTTGACCCACAAAGAGGGGGAAAATAAGTTTGGGCCTTTGGGGGTGGGGAAGGAGTCTTACAAGCCACCCCTGTAGATAACAAAAAGATGGGGGGGAAAATCTGCATGTTTTTACATGGGAACTTCATTTTTTGTCAGTTCTGCTTTTCCACCCCATTCCTCCAAAAAAATACAGATAGCTGGAGGGGTTGTAGAGTTATGATGTCACAGATATCAAGCAAATTAAATCTGTCTGAGGAGGGAAGTGGGTTTTGTTTAGTTTTATTGAAAACTTTTTTTTGTTAAGACTTGTTTAATGCAAATGTTCTGTAAACAAAGAAAATGAGTAATCTGTCAAAGATTCATCTCCCTTACATTTACGAATGGAGAATTCTCACTATACATGTCTGCATTTGAATATGACTGGGTCATACTACAGTAATTACTGTGGTGGCTGTAAATTGACCTAACCTAAGTTAATTTAAGATGTAGTGTAGACATGCCCTAAGCTATGCAAGTGTGGAGACACCCTTGTATTGTGCAGCAGTGTAACTGTTTCCTTTAAAAATAGTAGGGATTAGGGGTCAGTCTACTCTTGTCCTCGGGTGTATCCGTTTAAGGTTCCTGGGACTTTTCCGAGTGGACAAAGGCCTCGGGAAGGGCAGAGGTAGGTATTAGGACAGAGGAAGATGGTCCTGGGTGAATAGATAATGCTGGGGATGGGGGGATTTGTGGGAGAGAATCCCAGGTCACTGTTTCTGTGAGGGCCTGGGACCAAGGAGATTGTAGGGCAGAGTGGGGCAAGGCTTCCTGCCAACTGGGACAAGCCTTGGGAAGGATGGAAGCATCTATGCTGTCTCCTCCTTCATAACAGGAGAGATATCAACCGTGGAAGGACTGCTGCCCTTTTCCAGCCAGCGGGGGAAAGGACTGAGCTACAAAGGGGGACAGCTGGGACAAGCTGGTTTAAGGCTACAGCAGGCCTGAATATTAGCACAGCCCCAGAACGATGGCTGTGGGGCTCCTGTGCCTAGAAGAGGAAACCTGTTGTTGTCCAGGAGGAGGGCGGGCACAATTCCTGAATGAAGGAGGAGAACAGTTGGTCCTGAAGGGGCTACAATGGTCTATATTTGGGAAAGTCTAAATAAGACCCCACAAGGGGGCATATTATTAAAAGTATTCTGGCCTGAATATAAATTATTGTGAAGAACTAAGATGGAACTCAGGACATGGTGTCCGTAGGGCCACCTCAGACCATGAGGGGGTGCTCTGGGGCAGCACCAATCCACATACTGGCATAACTTCATTTACACTAGAGGGCTGTGACAATTTAACTATTTTGGTTTTTAAAAAAACCTGCCTGTAGACGGAGGCTAAGGAATAGTACCTCAGTAGCCTAGAGGAACCTAACAGATCTTCTCCCAGTATGATACAGAATCACTGATGTACCAAATGCTGAAATACCTACAATAGGATTTTTGAGCGCAGGGTTTAAATTCATCTCCAATTCCTCTATGGTATGTATGGAAACCTTGATTTTGCTTGAGCAGTTCTGGCATGTGTTACTCATTACTAAATGCATATATTGCCTAATGAACATAATGCTGGAAAATCTGCTTTTCAGTGCCAAGAAGTTGTTAATCTACATGTTTATCTCAAATGCTTTATAGTTTTTCAGTGAACTGAATTTCCATTTCTATGGTACGTCTTTCAGAAAAATGGCTAAACACATACGATGAAAATCTGTTTTCAATTGTGGGTAGACTTTGAGTGTAGTATGCCAAGAAATCTTTTTGTTTTCAATAGCAAATCCAGCTTTTAAAATGACACACTTATTGTAACAGTACCAGATACCCACTAGGTCATTTATCCCTGTGTGTCCTCATTAGCCCTCACCACCTTTGTAGCATGGCCCGAGGTTAACATACCTCTTCCCCTTGAGTCTAACTGCAGCAGCAATGATTTTTTTCCACCATGTCACAGGTCTGTGTGGGTATGAACTGCTCTATCGAGCTATACCTGATGAGTTATCTTTTGGGGTTTGTGTTTGTGCCTCGGAGCCACATAATTGCCTAATAATACTTTGAAGGTTAAATCCCCAGGAGTCCCTGTCTTCATCATTCCATCAGCAACCTAAATTTGTAATAAAAAGTTAGCTATGAGGATTTTAGTTCCAGAACTTTTCAACTAATAGTTTGATCAAGCAGCCGCTTTTCTTGGGCCATCACATAGTTTCATTAAAATAGAGATACGCCACCATCCTCAGAACTTTCCTTATTTATTTCTACTATCTACTTCCACTGAGAGCTTTTGGGGTATGGTCAGTGGTAAACTGCAGAGAACTCAAGATGCATTCGAGTTATTGCTAACTCCTAGTTTTTTCAGAACTCTGTCTCCAAATTGGCTTACAACACATAAGTTGAGGGGCACAGTTTGTTCTACCCTCAGCCTGTGTTCTCTTCTCCATTAAAAATGGGTGGTAATGTGAAACAGTGAGAACAATACTAGTTTCAGACTTTTCTTTTGGAGCTTGTTGAGGTTGGCTAGTTCCCATCATATTTAGACATCCAACTCCCTGTTGGAAGCAACTTCCTGCTCTAGTTCTCTCTAACCTGGCTATTCTCCATTTTCACTTTTTAGTGCTATATGATCAGCTACTGGTATATTGAGAGGCCAGTTTCACATTTTGCTGTCCAGAAAAGGTGAAACAATCAGTGTGATGCTTTCGGATCAGCTGTTAAATGGTTAAGAAATTATTTTTTATATATATGTTTACAATATGGCTCAAGATTTCATTCCAATTTTGTAACAGATCTTTTTAGTAAGATTTTTTTACATATAATTTACAATTTCTTATCCACTTACAAATAGTGTACTGTCTTTTGCTCAGCCCTCTTATTTGACCATGTTGTATTGATGCAACACAATCACTGTTAATTATCTCCTTATTTTTATGGAGATTGCCTGGTTTTTAAGTACTAGCATCTCTTCTGCTCCCCTGTTTTTTGCCAAATTTTGTTGTTCAGCACAGCAAAAACCAAATAGTAAAAATATTTAGCAATGGCATAGTTTTTTAACTTTTCAAAGAATTGTACAAATATGTAATCCCGATGAATAAATACCACTGCTGTCGTCTTTTTCTATATGAATTCTTACAGTATTTAATATACTAATACTTTTTCTAATATATTATTAAATTTAAGATTGGCAACAAAACCTGAATTGATTAGAAAGTTGGAAATTCATAAGGCAAAACTGAATAATCCAAATTACTTTCAGTATTTTTTTTTCATAAACAACTTTTTGGACAAGTGTACCTGGTATCCCTATTGATAGGAACTTAGCAATGTTTTTTGTAAATGCACTTTTTTCAACACTGAAGAAATTTCTAAAGTCAAATATGAAGAGTATAATACCCACCTACTTTCTAGTGGAAAAATTTCCCACTAGAAAAACAACATAAAATACCAATCAACATGACTGCTGTGTCAATTTAGGCCTGGAAGGATGAACTCCTGCATGGGTAGGTAACTCAGATCATGTGCATGCCCTGTCCTAGAACTTTTTGCTGTGGTTTCCCACTATAATACCAGTTGTAGTGTTGATACTATGGACAAAAGGAAGAAGTTAAGAATAATAATGGCTTGTAGATCACCACAGAACTTGCACTTGGGAGTTCTGATTATTATTCCAGGCTCTGCCATAGATCATTATAGTGTCACTGGACAGATCACTTAATCTTTCTATGGCTGTTTCACACTCTTAAAAAATAATTGCCGAGCTCACAGAGTTGTTAGATAGATAGCTAAATTAGTTTTGCCAGATTAATCCAATGGAACTACATTGACCATTTGTTGTATTATAAATCTATTAAGACTTGTAAAGTGCTTTGAGGTTTCATGGAAGACATTAATTAGAGGTTCAATATATTATGTCATCTTAATACTACCAAGTCAATTAATATAAATCCAATTAAGAGTGTGGGGAAGAGGGTTTGGGGTTTTTTTCAAAATTTTGAGGAAAAAAACTTTCTGAATTCATTCCAGGCAATTTCATGCCTCTGAATTTTCCCTTTTATGTGAAAATGTTGGTATGGTGGATATTTTTTACATCAGATCCTGCAAAGAAAATCTCTATAAAAGTTACTTTCACATGAAAACCATTTGCAAAATTCTGATGGGAAGTGGAGTTATGTCTTTGAAAATCCTCTTGGAAGAGGAAAGGGGAATACATCTTGGAAAATCCTCCTGTTGACAGGGTTGCTGGAACAATTTGTATGGTGGAGGTGCTCAGAGCCATTGAGTCAAACTGTAAACCCTGTGTATAATGGAATCCACGTCAAGACAAGGGATGTGGCAGCACCCCTTCTTCCAGCACTTATGCTTGTTGAAGGAAGGGGGTGAGAGACTGATAGAAACTCATTTACATATTCAAGTATACTCATTCTTTTTTGATGGAAGAAAGAGGCAGGTGTGGCTGTAGTGTAATTGGAGGACAGGATGCACAGCCTCCAACGTTTTGGGGATATACTTCACTTTATAAGAGGAATAGGGCTAAATGCACAGGATGTGTGAAAGTGGTTAGCCTTGGTCTCAGGCCACACATATAGAACAGGGCAATGCGCTTGCTCTTCAGCCGTGCTCAGAAAGTTGGATATTCAAGGTTGCACCTGGGTGCCAGACTCCACCAGAAAAGAAGAGTCAACAGCACTGATGCCACTCATTGTTATCACCTGTTGCACAGGGACAGACTCTCCAGACTGCTGCCTCATTCTCCAAATTTCTCTATGCATGTTTGCTGATAAGCAGAAGGTGGTTCAGGAAAATCCCTGGTTACCAAAAGTGGCCTTTGGCCCTTCTAAAAAATCATATCAGCTTTCATTTTAATAAAATAAAGCAAGCCTCTAGGCCAGCGGTTCTCAAACTGTGGGTCGGGACCTAAAAGTGGGTTGTGACCCCATTTTAATGGGGTCACCAGGGACAGCATTAGACTTGCTGGAACTCAGGGCTGAAGCCTGAGCTCCACCCTCACCCAGGGCAGTGGGGCTCAGGCTTTGGCTCCCTCTCCCCCTACCTGGATCATGTAGTAATTTTGTTGTCAGAAGGAGGTCATGGTGCAATGCAGTTTGAGAACCACTGCTCTAGGATTTTTACTTATAAAGATTACCTTGAAAATGGTAACTGATAGAAACCAAAGGGGACCTTAAGATTGCCTGCGTGTATTGACTTCTTATGTGAAATGTTTCAGTGAAGTTTGGGTCTTATTGTGAAGTATCTTGCTAAACCTCCACAAAATCCTTAGGCCAGTGTGATCACAGTGAACAGACAGTAGTGCTGGAACTATGGGTGCTGGGAATGCTACCGCACTCTCTGGCTTGAAGTAGTAATAACAAACATCAAATGCATGGTTTCCATCATCAGCACCGCCTTTATATAAATTGTTCCAGCACCCCTGTGGACAGATGTCAGCTACAGCTGAAAACATTTCATAAGCCTACTCAAAAATGCTAGGGTCATCTCTGTTGACATTTACTGACGCTCATGCTGAGTTCTTTGCTCACTCAGGCTGCTGCTGCAAGAGGAAGTCTCACCTACAGTGCTGCTAAAAGCTTATGAAAGTCACTGCATGTAGTCCCTACACTCCATACCACCCCTGACCCTTGGCAGCTGCCCCAACATTGCATAGAGAGGTGAGGAGGCTGGGTCAACTGAGTGGGAATCCTGCAGCTGCTGCAGTCCACCTCTCCCTTCCATTGCCCACCTCCCCATCCCCAGCTCAGAACTTGAGGAGCCAGTGCTGGTGTTCTTGGTTCCCCTCAATATATAGTTTTCAGGTATGAAAAGTAGCTTATATAACTAGCATAAAATGTCACTCACGAAGCTTAACTAGACATGGCAGTTGTTGACAGACCGATTCCTTTTTAAGTTATTGTAAATCAACATAAATATGTGCATCCCTTAACGAGGCTAAAAAGTTTTGAAGGAGCCCCTCGATAAAATGACCATCCTGCACCTGTAAGCGGATGGGTATTTGGCTGGCTGGCCAAACAAGGGAACTGTGCTTTAGGGCTTGGGAGAAGGAGGAGATAGAAAACTGCTGCAAAGGGTCAGCGAGGTCACTGACTTGTCCCCCAGGAATGAGGCATTAAAAAGGGACAGCCCTGTATCTTAACCCTCCCTTTTGCATGAAATGGTGTGGATCTGCAGGCACAGTATTGTTTAGGCAAGCATCCAAGTTGCTTGAGGGTTCACAGCTGGGCTTCAGTGGTGAAGCAGTTCTCATTGGCATGCAAAGAGGGGCATGTTATGGGATCAACTGATACAGCTGCTGTATGCTGTGCGGGCCCATCACTGGCCACCAAATATAGTTGTGGTACACCTTGGGGAAAACAATTTGGGAATGCTTAAAGAGGTGGAACTAATGCTCAGAACAAGGAGGGACTTGAGGCTGATCCTTGACATTTTTCCAGGAGTTAACATTGCATGGTCAGATATTCTTCAGCACAGGATCTGGCAGGGAGCCATGAGGCCCCCAAGGTGGACAAGGCCAGGAAGTATGTGAACAGGGAGGTGGCCAAATTCCTGGGGACCTTAGAAGGGGCAGTAATTTCACATCCTGGCATAGTATATGGAGCACCAGAGTTGTTTCAGGAGGATGGGTTTCACCTCTCAGAATTGGGTGCTGTCATGTTTTTGACTGATATAAAAGAGGGCATTAGGTGAGGTCTGGGAATCTTACTGGGTTTGGGAGGAAGCAGCCAAGCTAATGGTTTTCGCCTCCTTGTGGCGGATGTTCAGTGCAGGTACTCCATAGGAAAGGTATACAGTGACCAGATAAATGGTTTGGAAAAGCACATAAAAAGCGGTGTTGGTAAAGGAGCGAATGGGGGCTGGTTGGAGACTGCTATGATTGGTACGGCACGGAGCCAACCCCTATTATTATAGCCCACCTTAACCCTCCTATGAGGAAGGGGTGGATGGTAAGTTCCTGGCAATGGATTTGCTGGAGGGACCTGGATGGAAAAAGGGGGAGCTGGTAAAAGCCTCCTGGTTAATTATGGAATAAACATGGGGTTACCTGCACTGTACACTTTTATCTGCAGGGTAATCCCAGACATCTGATTAAACCTATGTCAAATATCTCCTGTCTTTTTTCCGGTATAGCCAGACAATGTTGGCATCTCATGACTGCCCAGGTTGCATGTTGAGTACAGAAGGAGCCAGTCACTGAACAGTAAACATATATTACTCGACTGCTTTATTCACTTTGCACCTCCCAGACTGGATGCTGAATGAGGGAGGAAGATCCTATGGAAATAATATGTTGTGATGCAATTAGGTAGTGTCAAAAATGCATATGCACAGGAAGATAGAGATGTGATTGTGCCTGCAGCCTTAAGCATTTTCTTATAGTTTGAATTTCACATTGCAACTTTTACATTTTTAGCATTGTTTTAGTTTAACATATTATCTATTGGATAAAAGACAGCTATAGAAATACCAAAAAATAAAATAATTTCTGTTCGTGCATATCTAAGTAAATGGTTTTGTAAGTGTAAACTTCTTGATAGAGAGCCAGGATTTTATTGTTGCATGCCAGAAACTTCCTTTATGACTTCAGGTAAGTCACTGAAACTAATCTGTGCTTCAGTTTCTCAGGCTGTAAAATGGGGATAATGTCTACCTTTGAGAATACTATGAGACTTGTATGAAAGACACAGATTAGTGAAAAGTGGTACAAGAAATAGTATGGTTTCATATGAATAAATATTTACCATTCCAGCATTTTCATAAATAATCAAATTTAATGATTTTTTTTCTCTGTGAATAGACTTAACATTTTTCCTTCTAAATTAGGTTTTCTGTCAGTGTTTTCCATCATATAAAACACTTCTGTTCAATTTGTTTTTCCATAAGCCTGGATATGCCAAAAAGTCAAAAAATAGGAAGTGTTTAAGGATAAGAATGTCACATTTTATGTTTATGGCTGCTATCTCCTAATGTAGATAGTGTTTGCAGGTATTTTTTTCTATAAGAAAAATGTGAGTATTCCATATAAACTGGCAAATAAATTTAAACCCTTTTCCATAAATACTTGAATTAAAGAACACCAGATGTTGCACAGAAGCTACTGCTGCTTTGTGAACTTTATGGTATACACTTTCTAAACCCACAGGAAGCGTCTGAGGGGGAAAGTATATTAATTAAGTTCAAAAATACATTTTCCAGCTATAGAAAAATCTCCAAAGAAAATACCTTTTGATCTTCAGCAATTATGAGCAGTGTGTCCCAGCAGTCTGGGAGCAGCATGCACCGTTGTCACATGGGATCTGGATTCAGGCTTCAAGTCCTCTAGGCCAAACCAGCCTGCGAGTAAGCCAGCTGAGGCCCATTGGAGATGGAACATGTACGTCTCTTGGATCATCTCCTCTGGACAATGTTCAGAAAATCGCAGACTGTCAGCAAAGGGAACAGTTTCCCGGCTCTCCTTGACCTGAGGAAAGATTTCTGCAATATAGGGGACTTGGGAAGAAGGGAAATTACTCACAAGCCCAGAAAATCATCTCATCAAACAAGAAATATGACCTAAACAATATGGTCTTCTGCTAAGATGTTGAGTTTCCCTCACTATTTTTGTAACATTTTCCCTAGGGCTGGCAAGAAAACATTTGTTTCCAAAGAGGTTAGAGAGTTTGAAATTTTGTTTTTATTCGGATATGGAATGAGGGGGAGAAACCCACCTAGTGTTGCCAGTAGCTTGATGTTTAGGGCACTCACCTCCAAACCAGGCACAGTAGGAACTTGAACCTGGGTCTCCCACATTCCAGGTGATAAACACTGGGCTATTAGCAGTACTGCGTTTGGAGTTTCTTTCCCCCTTCCTTTCCCCTCTACCCCACAAAATCCTCCTGGTATCTGAGATGCCTTCTCAATCAGTTTTGCCCATTAAGAACTTTTGCAGTAAAGTGAGGACAACGTCGTGAGCGATGAACAGTCTTTCTAATAACCGCCGGTTGTCTTCCAACATATGAAGAACTAGGAATTGAAAATCACAGGGTAGGAAAGGAAAGAAACACCATCTATAGTACTTTAACCCTAATTACTATAAATTCCTCCCTCTTGCCTCCATGACACCCATGCCTCCCTTATCTCTTCATACAAGAGACACAAACCCCAATATTATCCTTGCCCTTCAATCTGACCACGTTACCCTGCTCTTTAAATCCCTCCAGTGGCTTTCCTCTGCTCTGCTGCATCAAATTTAAACTTACCCTTGCCTTCAAGACCCTGTGTTAACTCTGCACCTTAACTCTTATCCACCCTTCTCTCTATCCATCTTCCCTTATCTCCTCTGCTGTGCTAACAATGCCAGCCTTGATGCCTCATTCCACCTGCTTCTCTCACAAATTCTACTCTCTATTCCTTTATCCAAACCACCCTCTTTGAGCTAGTCCTCAAGGTTGCTACCTTCTTCATGTTCAGATACTTCCTAAAAGTTAACTTCTACTGTGACTCCTACAGGAAGTCAGGTGGTTGCTTATTACTATTTATCCACAGTCTTGTCATAACCTCTATTTAAAAAACACAAGTGTGTTGTATTTTTCAAACTGTGTTACTAAGATGTGGCCATTTGCTACTTTGACTACTTTATTTACATATGTACACTTCTCCTCTACTCCTTCGTCTGTTTGCCTTTTAGACTGAAAAGTTCTTGGAGACAAGGAGCAATGTTGTCTCATGTTTGGAAAGCACCTAATACATTGTGAGCACTATTGGAAATAATAGTAATGACTTCAAAATTTAATCTCTAGAGCGCTATCAAAAAAGGAAGATGAACAATATTATCTGACTTAACAGTAATTACCCCTCCAGCCAAGAGGAGGTGGCCTTGTATATACAGTCCTCTTCAGCCTTTTTTTGAATTATTTTAGACCAATATAGCAAATATGCAGTGAATGTAAAATTGTAGTATGTTATCCAAGCCAGGAAGATGTGCAGACAATCTATTCTTAAACAGAAACATCAACAATATCACTCATATTTAACAATAGGGCAATTGCAATGGTGCATATTTGTGATGTTCTTATCAATAGCCCCATAGTCAAATTCTTCCATGCTCCTTGGGATGACGTGAGATTTTAATTTAAGACAAATGTGTGGTGAGCAGGCCTGGTAACATTTAAACTTGTATTGTCTTGGGGTTTGGTTTGTTTTTTAGTAGGCTGGGAGGTCCATAATCTGTCACTAGCGTATCTTGTAGTATGGATCAGGCAAATCTACACAACCACCTTATCACCATATAACATTTCTTACTTACTTTTTTATTTGTTGTATACAGCCAAATTCCACTGCAGCTGACAGAGCAACTGCTAGACTAGCAACACACCCACTGTTAAAGACAAAAATTGCTGATATTAAAGGTATGAAATAGACAATCTCATCTTGTTCAAATTCCTGTATTTGTTTATGCACATTATCTTGTTCTGTCCCTTAAAAATGGTGTTTTGGAAGAGGTAATATAATTACACTCTGTCTCAAACAGGGATACTTGCCTTAGCGCCACAGATGAATTTTAAAGGTTTTACAATTATATTCTGAACACCGAGGCTCCTTTTATTCTGTAAGGAACTGAATTTTTAATAAAGAGAGAAAATATAAATATATATAGTGTGTCAATAATGAATTGACTTATTATAGCCTGAATATGTTGGTCACTTCTGATTAATATTAAATTGCTTCCATATTTTTCTCTGCTTTTTAACCCACAGTAATAGTATTTGCTATTCTGGAAATTTCCACTACATGCATCCGACAAAGTGGGTATTCACCCACGAAAGCTCATGCTCCAATACGTCTGTTAGTCTATAAGATGCCACAGGACTCTTTGCTGCTTTTACAGATCCAGACTAACACGGCTACCCCTCTGATACTTGACAGTATTTGCTATTAGGTGTATGCACTGTTTGCTAATAGGTGTATGTACTGTTACACACTTTTATTACCAAACTTAAGCCAACTAGCTAAGATGAAGTCACAGACCTAAAATAGTTTTGTAATATTAACTACTAAACTGGTTAATAGGTGTAAAACTCTCAATTGCATAGCAGCTAGCAGAGAGAGGGATTATATAATTCATAAAATCCAGAAGCCTCTGCTAAATTGGTGCTGAATCATATTTAGGGCAGCACCTATATTGACTCTATAAAGACTCTATATTGGAGGTATTTAAGGGGGGTTTCAAAGTATTCTAAAGCAGTTTGCACTGTTTCCAGTATGGACATAGCGTGCTTTTCACCGCAGCACTCACATACCCTACACACCACATCTAGTGGTGTACAGTGTAGACGTAGGCTAAAAGAAGGTTGAGGCATGTTGGTTGTGCTCGCTGTTGGGCAGAAAGCAGATATGGAAAATTCCAGGGCAAAGGGTGAATGTTCCAGAAAAAATTAGCTTGTGAAAAAAGGTTATGGTGGAAATAACCTTAGCTAATGACAGGCACGTGTGTGTGTGTGTGTGTGTAACATGTGTGTTTGCAGTTTTTCCACACTCAAAATATCACCTGACATTAACTTGAATCAGTGAAAATCATCTGATCCTGAGAAGTTCATTACATGCAATAGGAGCCCTCACTCAGTTCTGATTTCCCCACTTTTCCTCTTTGACATTACTTCAAGCCATTTCAGCCCTTACTTTTACTTGCTAAATGATCTAGTGAAGGCACCAAAAATATCTCATACTTGTTCAGCATAGTGGATCTGACTTGCAAACTTAGTGTCATAACCACTTGAAAGTTGTTTTAACTAATGTATGTACTGTATGATGCTGCAATAACTCTATTTGCTATTATTTTTGTAGCTGCTGTAAAAGCCTTTAAGGATGCAAGACAGAAGCCACCTAAAACTCAATCTTTGTATGAGCATAAATCAGAAGAACAGCATTCTCAAAAGCCTAAATTGAGGCAACATTCTAATAGCAATCTAGATAACCAGACACATACACTGGTTCTAAAACAGCAAGAAGCTAAAACCAAGATGAATGTGAAAACGGCTACTAACATAGAAAATAAACAAATCTGTGAGAGCGAATGTGAGCAGAAATCTTCAGAAACTGAAAGAACAGATTCTCTGGGTGATTTGTCATTACAAACTTCAGAAGAACATGCCATAGTTCAGGATCAAACAGAAACGACAATTGACTGGCCAAAAAGAAAAAAACTTACAAGTGCGAATAGGTTCGGGATAACAAACAAATCAAAGAGTGATGTTAGTGATATGGAAGAATTTGATAACAAAGAATATTTTGATGACAGCACGGAAGAGAGGTTTTATAACCAGTCATCCGATTCTGAAGATAGTGATAGCGATGATGATTTCTTCATCGGCAAAGTAAAGAAAAAGAAGAAGAAAGTGGCACATAGTGACCTTTCTTCAGCAAAGGAAAAGAAAAGACTCGAAGCATTACTAAACAAAACAAAGGACTCAAAGTCTATGACGATGCAAAATGTCCTCACAGAAGAAAGTAAACCAAGTGCAAAAGCAATGAAGTTGGAATCAGTATTTTGCAATTCTCTGTCCAGATCTGATCAGAAATCCAAAAATATGAAGAGGTATTCTTTTCCATTTCAGTTACAGAAATTATAGAGTAATTATTATGACTTGTAATATTTCCATCAACTGAGCAGAATTTCAGCCAATCACTGCTCAGAGTATTTGGATTGACATTTTGTATCCAGTCACATCATTCTTCCTTGACCGTTATGCATTTTTCAAATTCTTCCCTGCTCAGGAAAGTTATTTGTGTCAGTATCAATAGAAAGTTCTAAAAAGATGCTCACACCAATGTTAACTGCTCCTGAGCTTCATAAAAGCTGAACTCAAAAGCTCAAGATGAGCCAACAACCAAAATCACAGTTATATACAAAAATATAAATTGTATATAGTTCTTGCATTGGTTTCATGTCAGTTTCACTTCAGTGTTAACCAATAGCAAAAGCCGTTTATTGCTACCATATCCTAGTGCCATATAGATTATCCAGCAAGTATGGTGGAATTGGCCATATTTTCCAACAAATCTTTTATTATTATTCTTTTCTTGAAAGATCTTTAATATTATTTTCTTGTTTTTTAGAAATGTTAACTATCAGACTTCCAAAAACAGAAGAACAGGTATGTATCCATGGTACTGCTGCTCCATTTGAATTCCTTAAAATGCCAAAGTAAAACCTGTCAAGCTACACTTATCCCTGTAGGGCTAATCACAGTGAGGTATTCTGGTTTGTTTCATATTTCAGTTTAGGACTTGTCTGCATGAAAACAATTAGTTTGCGGCAAGCTGGAGTGGGAATCTACCTCCCTGCTAGCCTGTGTGGACCCTCTTGACATACATTAACAATATGTTAATGTGCTTTGGTTTAGTTCCATTTCAGAGAGGACTAGATCAAAGAATGTTATCAAACCGTAAATGTGCATCATCAAGGTCTACATAGATAGTTAGTCTGCAGCAGGGTAGATTCCCACCCCATCTTGCCACAAACTAAATGTTCATGTAGACAAGCCCTTTGTGACATTTATTCAGATATTTCTGTTTGAGTCGTCAAGAGATTGCACTTGTCCTTTAACTTGTAGAAACTGTTTGATGTTATACGTTTCCATGGTTTGAAATAATCCTACAGGTCTGTACTCTGCCACCTTTCCCCGCGTTAATATCTTACTCCATGAAACTACTCATGGAAAAAGGTACAACCTGAGTGTGAGTAAAAGTGACAGAATACAACCCTCAATCTCATCAAGTGGTTCATCCCAGCAAATTATTTTAGCCACTTGAATATTTTACCCAGATTATGGCTCATTCTGCACTTTTAAGGATTAGAATTTTTTTTGCTGCATCAAAGAAATGATATGCCGATCTCATATTGAAAGCGCTACTCTAAAATGGTAATTAAATTCCACACAAATTTTGCATTGAAAGAGAGCCTTCTGCCATCTTAATCATATCATCTTGAGCATATCTGCTGTTCATAAACTAGCAGTTTGCTGATTTGTGAGAAGAGGGATAATCTTTCTTCCTCCTTAGCAATCTTTCTGGGTATTTAAAAAAAAAAAAGTATAAAGTATAATCATGTGTTCATATGTATATATTGTGCGTGTCTCATTAGGAATGGATATTGGAGATTATATGGTATGTCTCACATATTATATATTGGTTTAGTTATATTGGCTTCCAGTAAATATCTACCCTTATTTTAAGGTATTTATAGTATGTATTACCTGGTTTTGTATATGTTCATGACATAGTTGCATTTAATGTTTTTTATTGTATTTTATGCACAGCTTTTCCAAAAAATGAACTACGGGTAAAGAGAACACACCTTGCTAAAGCTGCAGGTGTAAAGTATGAAAATAAAAAAAAGCATTTAGAGCAACCGCTTCATCCTTCGTGGGAAGCAAGCAAGAAGCGTCGGGAACAAATATCTCAAATTACAGCATTCCAGGGCAAAAAGATTAAATTTGATGATTAAACTTTTTTAATGTAAATTCATATTGTTAAAGAAGATTCTTATAGTTCCCCTCTAGTTCGGTATCTACTTTTGAGCTGTAACAACTTGTGTTTTGACTGGACCTTTGTGACCCGGGTGTTATAGATTGATAAGAGAATATTTATCTTCTTGATTGAGATGATACTTGCAAAATTGTTTGGAAACTAAACCTTTTACAGTATTTGAGAACTCGTGCCTTTTTCAAATCATATTTACATGTTTTTATAAACTAAATAGTATCCTAATCCTGAGAAATCGGTGATGTAGTCTTTTAAGGTTTTTTGGCAAGGAAAAAGCTATTCCAGATTTGTTTATAATGAAGATTGAGCAAATGAAACAATTTGTGCTATATTAGTTGACTAATGGGGATGTCACACAGTATATGATTAAGAGTTCAGTTCTATAGTGCCACCACCTGTGAAACCCACAATGAAGTCGGGAAGGGGTTTATGGAGCTATTTTGTGCTCTGTAGTAGTTGGGAGTTTTGACTTGCTTCTCTTTCCTTTGTGGGGTTTTGCATTATGTAAGGTACACTCCAGAGAACTATTTAAGGATTTCAGTATCAGAAGAGATGGGAAGGATAAGTGCTCCTAGCTAAGAAAACGTAGTTAAAATAGTTCATTAATCTGTATGTTTAAAATATCAAAATATTTACTCTTGTCTTTGCTGGAAGAAGTTCAGAGCTCTGTTAGCTCTGAAGACATTTGCTAAATTCCATAAATGCATGAAGCAAGCAGAAATGCAGATCAGTAGTGTGTATGGCAAACTCTAAATAGCAATAAAAACTTGCCATCTAAAAAATTTTCATCTTTCTTGATTAATCAACAATTTTGATAACTAAAGCACACAGTTGTGAACATTCCTGTATTGAAAGGAAAATTCAGTGTGCCTCACTCAATTTAAATTGCACGTAGTCAGAGAATTAGGATCCCATCCTCCTGATTCCTAACTACCAGAATCAGTAAGAAGAGTATAAATTTAAAATGTATTAAATGCTATCGATTTGTTCGCCAAAGATCTTGGGTTTTTTTTATATCCCTAACTGTTGGAAGGGCATTTGACTGTATTGGATGGAGCTATCAGTTTAGTGTTCTGAAGTTCCTGGGATCATTATATGAAACTGGGGGGAGGGGGGAGAGGAGGGATTTTATACCAGATCGTAAGAGTTCAAGACATCTTCAATAGCAATAGACTCTTGTAAAAGTAATCTTGTACTAGGTAAGCAGCCAGTGGCTATACGTAGGAACTACATACATTGTATTTTGAACTTGTGTTTATCTTCAAGGAAAATCATGTTTTGAAGAAAAAGTCATCCTCTTGGAAGCAATATCTAGAATACTGTTTTACATATTCTAGACAAGAAACTTTTTTAAAGGCTTAGTACTAGTCCAAACAAATATAAGATGTGCAGTAAAGAGCAGGAAACTTTTTCTCTTTTTGTTAGCTGTAATCCTGTTATAAAAAATTTCTTCACAGACAGCTAATCTTTTCTGGGTAGGTGAAAGTTTCCAATTTTGAGAAGTGACTGATATCCATGGTCAAATAATTTAAAAACAAACAAACTTGTAAACTTAAAAACATAAGAAAAATGTAGATCATTTAAAAACTAGCTATATATTGTACAAGTTTATATCCTGAAGTCTCTCTTTACATATCCTTAGAGTGCAAGGACCATTTAGTTTTTCTTGGCAGTTAAGAATGCAGGAAGAGACTTTGTTATAGGTATGATTTATAACCTTAAGTGTACTCCTGAGGGTATCTGAAACACCAGAGCCTCCTTTTTTGTAAAATCACCTTTTAATTCTTCACGAGCTTCACAGGAAGGCCTTGATCAGAGAAATCCAACCATTATTCCATATTCTGATGCTCAGTTACTGTAACTTTGAGGGATGGAGAGGAAGGGTAATCTGAGAGTGACAGATCCTTTTTTACTACCTTCCATATGTCTTATGGATTATTGCTACTTAGGTTGTGCTTAGAGGCCATACCCATGCCGGGTCCCCAGTGTTCTAGGCACTGTACTATAGAGAGCTTTATTTTATTGTATTTGTGCAAGAGAACAACTCTTTTGAACTGAGGAGCCTAGTGAATTTATCTGAAGTTTAACACTGAGTTCACAGGAGTTTCTGTTAGAAAATAACATACAAAGTAAGTATACATTTTGCTGAAGTGATTTGTATCTCTTTCTGTGTTATTCTGTGGTAAACCTATGGCCAAACGAACCCAAATATGTGTAAGGGCCTACATATTTCTCTGGTTTTAATAATGATTAGTATACTGAAAAGGCATTTCTTTGGGTGTGAACATTAGATGACTGGCAACTCCTAACAAGCTGTTACAAGCTGCACAGTTCAAACTAAAATCAATGTTTTTAGTACTGTGCACAGAAGAGATACTCTGTCTCAATACATATTATCCGACAATTGCTAAACTGCAATTCAGGTTGTAAATATGTATCAATAGCTGAAAGTGAAAATATGTTAATAGATTGCACAATTCTTTAAAAAAAATAGATAGAAAAATCAGGAAACTTAGTTACTTAAAAAATTATGGAAATGCTGATATTGCTATCCCCATTTTAAAGATTTTGAAAACTGAGACAGATATAGTAAATTATGTTGGCTATGATATTTAGTTATGGAATTAGATATGGTATCAGGAGAGTTAAGGCCTGATCCAAATCCCATTCCAGTCACTGGGAGTCTTTCCTGTGACTTAAATGGGCTTTGGATCAGACCTATAGGTTCTAACTCTAAATCTGTCATTGACTTGCTCTTTGTCAGGCAAATCACTGAAACTGAAGATGAGGTCCAGTGAGGGCAGGTGGCATGTGCACTGCGTTTTGATGCATATATGGAACCAGGAGGAGTGCCTTTTCCAATAAATAATTCTGAGTATACTTCCTAGTCTTATCCAGACTGGGTACCTGAAGTCACATGGAGTGTTCGACAGACACACAGTATTGTGTTTTGGGCTCGAGGCATGCAGTCGGCAAGAGGCCATGCCTACATTGGTATTAAATTGGTTTGCAATACCTAACTGAAATGTATTAGAGTGTGTTGTGTTTCTCACCCGAAGTGGAAAAAGCCTATCACTGGGATTATTTTAAAACTGGATTGAAGAACACTGCTGTAGGGAAAAATCCTGCAGTGGCCTTATGGGCTTGAAAAGACCCATTAGGTCGTTTTGACTGTCTCAACTGCTGTGATATCCAGCATGACAGAGAAACACATTAACTGGATATTTCTGCTAAAGATATTGAGTGAAATAGTTAACAAAGTGAACATTTAAATGTGTTCACCTTTATACTTTTGCATTAACTCCTCAGATGAATGGGAGGCACTACACACCTCAGGGTAAATCTATGCTGCACATTCCTTTCAGTGGTGTGTGAAGTACTTACACTACACACACTCCTAACATGGGTATAAATAACAGTTAATTGTAAGTAAAGGTATGCCTGAACCATGTGGGTATGGGGCTCTCTATTCACTCAAGCAGTGCCTACCTGTCGTCAATACTATTTTTATCAATATACAGGTTTCAGAGTGCTAGCCGTGTTAGTCTGTATCAGCAAAAACAACGAGGAGTACTTGTGGCACCTTAGAGACCAGCAAATTTATTTGAGCATAAGCTTTCGTGGGATACGTCAGATGAAGTGGGTTTTAGCCCACAAAAGCTTATGGCCAAATAAATTTTAGTCTCTAAGGTGCCATAAGTACTCCTCGTTGTTTTATCAATATAAGGTTCTGCTGATGGAGCCACTCTCCACCACAGGGAAAGAACTCCTAAAGCAGGGAGCTGCTGGGATCTTTCCTCATAGCGGGGAAAGGCTCTGGCAGGTCTCCGCTACTGGCCAGCAGCTCCCTGCTGTAGGAGCCTTTCCTGGGGCAAGGAAAGGCCCTGGCAGCTCCCTGCCAGTGAAATGCTCCAGCAGCAGGGAGCTGCCAGAGCCATTCCCTGCCACAAAGAAAGGCGGCTGCACAGGGAAAGACTCTGGTGTGGGGAGGCAGTGGGGAAAGGCTCTGGGAGCTCTCTGCTGTCAAGCATTTTCCTGCTGCCTCCCCCTTGCCAGAGGATTTCACTGACACATGTAGCTACATGCTGCAGCGTGGACCACCCTGCTTTTCACTGTGGCTTGTAGCTATACACCCTACACACCACCACAAGAGGTACAGTATAGGTATAGCCTTAGTCAGGCAGTGTACAGAACTGGGAAGACAACATAATATTAGTTCATATTTAGAAGGTAAACCATACGGCTTAAAAATGTATTTCTATGAAAATTGAAATTCTGAAGGAACTGCGGGATGGCTAGAGATGTGCCATTACATCTCTCTGGCTTACATGGAGCCAGGTGTGTTAGAGGGTCTAAGCCCACTCATTTCCTTATGGTATCTGTTCTTTGGAATGAATTCTTCAAACTCTTTTCTAGGTTCATGCTCTATTTCCCCTGGTGCTCTTGTTAGATGATTGCTAACGGTGTGTCCTTAGTACAGTGTGAATGTTGATCTAGCTGTAGGATAGATCATCCCACCTTTCCTGTATTGTTAGGCATTAGTGTAACGTACTTTCATGTGTTGTTTCGATATGGTAATTTAGCTTTGGTTTACACTTTCTATTTTGTTTCTAGTTCAAATCAGAATTACCCAAGTCAAATGACAAAATACATTATGCTATATTATTGGTGTGGTATTGGTATGTGGTTCCACAAAGCATATCTTCTCCAAGTAACAGAACATCATTGTATCTAAATAGTGTCTCTTATTCAATTCTATTTTCCTTGATACTCTAAAAAGACAGATTGAGAATTACTATAGAAATAAATAATGTAGCGGCTCGGGCTTTCAAAACAGACATTAGAGCACAAAAAAAGTTTTCAAATCCTAAATGAAATATCTTTCGTCATGGCCTAAAGGTCACTTTGGATTTGACTGGCTTCCAGGGAGAGCAGATTCCAAATGGGGCCCTCATTTTATTTATGCTTTAGCCTCTGAACGTGGAGTGTTTAGACTTGGGTTCTGGCAGCAAGCACTTCCCAACAGGATTTGTTACAAGGAGGATGTTGCAGGAGCCCCTTCTTAAAATTTTGGCCAAAATGAAGGGAAAGTTGGAGTGTTTTTCCTGCTTTATTGAGTTCACACCCTCTCTTAATGCTGTGAAACCATCTCTGCCACAGATGAACTAAGTCTGGGCTTAGGAAATACTTCTTGAAGAGCAATTTTTTTTATTAGTTTACAGTGAATGACAGGCATTTCAAAAATATTTGCAGAGGGGAAGATACCAGGAAACGCTAAAGGTATGACTACACAGCATTTTGGAGTGAGCACAAGCTCGCGCTCTAAAAACAACTGTAGAGACAGTGCTTTGAGGTTGTGGCTTGGGCTGGAGCTCAGGCTCAGAGGCCCAAGACTTGCTCCAAAATGTTGTGTGGACATACTAGAAGACCTTTACTTCCTCCTCCTCCTCCTAATTACATAAGTTAAAAGTGGTATGGCATCACTATACTCTGTACATTTTTTTCAGACATTTGCCATGTAACATCACTTGCCAAACAAGTATTGACTGCTTCCTTTTTTGTGGCTAGAAGAAAGCATTTGTGGGTAAAATAATAAATTCCCAGCCCCTCACCCCTCCTCTTTTGCTGGCACATGCATCCCTGAGACACAAAAGTTAGCACAGGCCCAAGCACTTCATGGGATCACCTTATTAAAACATTCACACATTTCACTAATCCCAGCTGGCTTAGTTGTCATGATGAGACATAGGGCCATCTCAGACAATTGGGTGCCAGAGAATTCAGAGTTTTAAAGATCTACATCCAAAAGTGAATTTAGAACCCAGTACTAAGATTTATAAACATGTTATGTATTTGTGCTAATTCTTGTGTATTATAGGCAGAGTTGATATTGCTGCTGGTTGCCTGACACTTCCCATTATAAGACGTAACTTAGAAGATGCTTATAATTTGGCAAACTTTAATCATTCCCATTTTGACACACATATAGCCTCAGCCAAGCGCCACTGGAGACAATGAAGAGACTCTATTTGACCTCAGTGACGAAGGGATCAGGCCCATGTTGAACTCAGGTGCAGCAGGATAGACAGTGTGAACACTTGAAACATTTTATTCAAGTCATTTTCACATAAACTTGCAACCATAATACAGGCAATGTAACACAAGAATATGAAAGTGCAATGAAGAATACAAAGCTAGTGTCTGAATATTATAAATAAAAGCTCTTCAAATAAAGATAGAGATTTTAAAATTAAGATTCTTGGAAAACAGTGAAGGAAACATTGAAAACTCCTTCAAGAAATTGCAAAAACAAGTGGCATTTCACTGAATTTGTAGCATTTAGTTGCTAAAACAACAACAAAAAAATAACCTCCTATTAGCATACACTTCTTGGTTTTAATTCAAGTTATTTCAGCACCTTTTTTAATCTGGGAAATGTGAAAAGACCATATTTGGCATAATGTGAGGCACAGGATAGACCACTTTCAATATCTTATGAATGAAAATAAACCTTTTGGTATGAACAAATACAACTAAAAAAACAGATATATAAAAGGACTATGAAGGTAAATTTGGTGAATGCACCATTCAATACTAGATAGTAAACTTTGGTGTGCAACATAAAAATATCATCTACATGATCTGTTGGTTCAAACTGATGACCAATCTCTCATTCTTTTAATACATTTGTCTAGAAATATGCACCTATTATCAAACATGTATTTCAAGATTTTACAAATATAGCAAAGCCCTCTTGTAATGTGTCTGTTGCATGGGAATGTTCCTTATGTGCAACATTTCTCTAAAGACCTGAAATGTGGGAGGTAATTGCTTCATGCACGCGCTAACATTTTCAAAGGAAATTTGAAACTGCAAGAGAAGCATTTCTATACTTCTGAAATTTTGCAAACTCTTGGACTGATCTTACACTCTGAGATCAAGGGCAAAGCTCCTTTTCAAAGACTGCAGTAACAGGCCCAAAGCCTATTTTAAATGATTACACAATAAAATTTGTTTTATAAAATAAACTCTTACATCAAAACAATGTATAAAGATTTCCTACAAAAAAGCAAGCATTCCCTTAAATATATTGCAGCGTGAAAAAAGTAGGCTTCAGGTACCTGGGTCAAACCTGCAGTGACCAAGATATTGAGAATTATGGCCAGCACTCTTCCATTTATTAACATTAGCTCATAAGCTATATAAATCAACTTTTCTCTATTCCTGCATTATAGCTCAGCAGGATTAGTTAAGGACAGATTGTATTAATTTTTCCAACTTTATTCTGACATTCCTAGCTTTTGATTTAAGCAAGAGCATTCATGTGTTCTTGAACAGTGAGCAAATTTCATTTCTTTTCCCATTGTTTAAAACGTTTTAAAACAGTTTTTAGCTAAAGAAAAGAAGTTCCATTGTCTATGAGATCAACATGTAAAATGTGTTCATTTACCAATGAAGGTGTCTGTGGAGCTCTAACATCTACCATGTCAACGAGTAATTAAAGATTCTTAAATCAGTGGATCATTTGGCATCCCAAGCATCAGCACTAAAGGCCAGAATGTGTCTTCCTACGGGAGAGCCAAAGATACTCGGCAAACTTTTTAAACTTCCACAGTTTTTGAGGTATCATCCAGTAGGGAGGTAAGTAGAGAGTGTGGCTCTCCAACACTGCAGATACCTGCAAAGCTACAGGAAAATCTCACAGATCTCAGGGCATCTACAGAGTAAACACCCCCAGAACTACTCTTAGAACACCACACCTCAGAGTGCCTCCTGGCTGCACAGCTCCTGGCTAATGGCTGATCCTAAATGTGCTGTGCCCTACAGTTTTCAGAGTCCAGCTTTACAGAACCAGGCTTGTGGGACTTGTGTTATGGTATTAAAAATAGTAGTGTAGACTTGCCAGCTTGGGCTGTAAGAATCACTCCCCTCACCAGGTTTCAAACCCCGAGCTCCAGCCCAAACGTGAATATCTACCCTGCTATTTTTAGCTGTGTAGCACCAGCCAAGGTCTGGAAACCTGAACTCTGAGACTTGCTGCAGTCGGTACATGTTTGCAGTGTAGACGTATCCTCCGACTTCCATGCAACTGCACATGTACAAGTTGCCCACACACAAGAAGTTGCAGAATCAGAGCCTTCATCCCAGGTTGGAAATTTTGGCCTGAATCACTTTTGACAGGAGGTATAAATGTACCTGCATTCGTTCATTCATACACGTGTGTGTGCGCACGCACGCTTTTTTTAAAAATCCATTTACAAAAATTGTTCTGGAGCTCAGACCTCAAAAGCTAAACTTCAGTCTGGAACATAGTTGTACAATTATAAACACATGAAAATAATGGCACAACTTTAACTGCTGATGTGCATAGAGCCCTACTACAGTAAAATGTACCAAGTCTAGTTTTCAAACTTTATTGCTTGAGTTAGATACCCACTTGGTGAGTGACTAAAATGATCATTTATCAACCAAATGAGGAAAACCAATGGAAAACTTAGCAGCCTGCAGATGTAAACTGGACCAATCCCACATGCAGAAGTGAAAGGTGAGTGAGTAGTCATAAAGGGCCATGCCCTCAATGAGTTAATGGTTCTTAGGTCATCAGTGTCAGTCTGGCTAAGTGTTGATGTTTCAGTTGTTTAGGTTTATTGTGCCAGAACATGATCGTGATTTGGACAGAAACATTTGATGATCTTAAAACAACAAAATATGTGTAGGAAATAACTAGCTGATCCATAGTCCTCAAGGATATTCTGATAACTAACACAAATTCAAAATTAAATTTGCATGGTTCTACTGCATGCAATATTGGCAAATATTGCTTAAAATGTTTCCCAAAGTTGTAACAAAACACCCCAATATTCCTCAAGCTACACAAATACATAAAGATAAATGCCATTAAAACTCTAAAGGTTTTGAGCTTTGGCTGTTGTGAGCTGCAGGTTGAGCATTGCACCATCTGTGATCTTCGGAAAAAGTATCAGGACAATGTTGTGAGAAATAATTTCACAGTTTAAAAAACAAAAATCACAGCTATTTTAGCTTACTGATTGGTCCACTGCATACGTGAAATGATTGTACTTTTGTGAACCCCCTCCAGTAAGCAGCATGATGTATCTCGTTAATTTGGGCTGAAAGTTTTTCACTTTGAATATTTCATGATTGACCTAACTAAAGTACTTTCTGTGTTGCATACACCAACTATTATTCTATACATACTGTATAATATTTTAAGCTTCATTCTTTGAATAGCCAAATATGCAATTAAGAATCAAGTACAGTACTAAATGTAAAATAATGTTAATGGGAATACAAGTAAAAGGCCTTTTCTCAATAAGAACACTCTGATAGGTCTTTTGGCCTATTTCTGTTTGTGGTGCCTCTGAGCTGATTGCCTCTTGTCAGTTATTGTAATTGGTTGGCCTGTTCAATTCATGCTCCCCCCCTCCCCCCCCCAGCTAATGATTAGGGACTATCCAATGTCGCTTTCAGAAGCCTTGTTTCTGCTGGACAGGTGTTCATCCTAGTTCATTTTACTCACATTGAATTAATGGTAGATCCTTTTAAGAGCCCCATTTTGAAAATCTCTATTCACAGAGAAAAGTGGCTAAGTTCTTTAATTCTACTCCAAAAGTAAAACAGGCCTATGGCCAAAGCCCCAGTATGCATTTGGCTTGAGAAAATGGTTTACCTACTAATATATTAAAAATGTAAAATAAACATAAATTTTGTATATGGGGTGTAACTAATGAATACATGAACATTTTTCTGCTATATGTTAATATTCCTTGAAAACCAGGGATACTTTTCTCGTCTGCATCCAATTAGTTTTACTGTAATCGCAGGAGCATCACTCCCAAGTTGGTCTTTGATCTGGCATTCATTGAGCTAGCCAGCATTACTACTACTTACTGCATTTTATTTAGTACTATACGTTTTTGCTACCTTTTAAAGAGATTACAGCTCATTTACAGATAGTGTACTGACCAAACTCTGCTATTATCTGCACTCTGATTTCCAGTGGAGTTTAAAACAAAACAAAACAACCTTATTTTTCTGTGAATGAGTTAATTTCCTTTAGAATTTGAAAATCTGTGCATAAATCACCAATCCCACACATTGCAAGTTTTTTTTAAGTAAATGACAATTTGAGTGCTAAAAATCCAGTTACACATTTTATGAAGCAGCCATTATGCTTCAAAACGACATAAAAGTTTGTGTTGAATTTTTTTTGCTTTTTGTAAAGTGTTCATATTCTACTGAAGTTTATATAATGATATTACAGTACGGAACAGTGGGCACTGACTCGTCCATTTTCTTGCATCTTAGTATCTATTTTAAAAAAAGGAAAAATTTGTTAAAAATTTCATACATTAGCAACCGAGTACTAAACAAAGTTAACCCAGCTGTGTTAAATACCTATGCATCAGTATGAACATGCAGCACAAAAGGAACTAGAGCACTTGCTTTCCTTTGTACGTTTGAATATCATTACAGTATTTTGTTAATGTAGGAAGCTGAGAGCGGGGAGGCTACAAAGCAAAGTAACTGGGCATTACCCTAACTGACATCCTTCAGTTAACCTTTTCTCTCTCCTCCCCTTCTTGAATTCAAATGAATAGAAGCTCTGTTACTGGAGGCTCTGATTAGAGCTAGTCCTAATGCAGGGAGGTACCATGACAGTTTCTTCACACTGCTCTGCCAAAAATAACCATTCATAACCTGCAGAACACCTCATTCTCCCACAAGCACAGACACTCTGGTGGTGAGAACAAATAAAGGACCAGGCCAAGGCCATTTAACTTGTTGCTTTTAATAACTTGAAAATGGCCATACTGGGTGACCCAGTGGAGGTGGGGATGAGGGTTTGGGATGTGGGAGGGGCTCAGGGCTGGAGTGTGGGGTGAGGGCTTCAGGGTGGGCTGGGAATGAGGGGTTCAGAGTGTGGAAGGGGGCTCAGCTGTGGCAGGATTGGGGTGCAGGAGTGGCTCAGGGCTGGGGGTGCAGACTCTGGGGTGGGCCAGGGATGAGGGGTTTGGGGTGCAGGAAAGGGCTCTGGGTTTGGGGGGCCTCAGGAATGGGGCAGGGGATTGGGACATGGGTTTACTTCAGGCAGCTCTCAGCAGCGCAGCAGGAGTGCTACGGCAGGCTTTCCTGCCAGTCCTGGGACCACACTGTGCCCCGGAAGCAGCCAGCAGCAGGTCCGGCTCCTAGGTGGAGGCACGCAAGTGGCTCTGCCTGGCTCTGGCCCACAGGCACCGCCCCCACCCAAGCTCCATTGGCCAGGCAGAGCTGGTGCTCGGGGCAGGGGCAGCACGCAGAGCCCTTTGCCCCACCCCCACCCAGGAGCCAGACCTGCTGCTGGCCGCTTCTGTGGCACAGCGCAATGTCAGAACAAGTAGGGACTAGCTTGCCTTAGCACCAGCCCAGCACCGCCCACGGGATTTTTAACAGCCCGGTCGGTGGTGCTAACCAGAGCCACTGTGACCCAGTTCTGGGTCGCGACCCACGATTTGAAAACCGCTGATCTAGTCCACTGTCCTGTTTTTGCCAGTGGCCAGTGCCAGATGGATCAGAAGGAATGAACAGAACAGAGCAGTTTATTGAGTGATCAGTTCCCAGTCATCCAGTCCTAGCTTCTGGCAGTCAGAGGTTTAAGGACACCCAGAGCCTGAGGTTGAGTCCCTGCCCATCTTGTCTAATGGTCACTGATGGACCTATCTTATTCTTTGAGACTGGTGTGATATGAGCCTAGGTCTTAACACAGGGGTGATACAAATGTTTGTCGTTTTAGCCCTGCTTGATCAGTGTTTGATTTCCCAGGACAAAGGACTTTGTAGTAAATTCAAAGTGAGATAAGCCCCAGGCCCCACAGGGGCCCCCACAAGAATATAATATTCTATAGTTTTGTAACTTTTTTATGGAAGGGGCCCCCAAAATTGCTTTGCCTCAGGCCCCCTGAATCCTCTGGGCGGCCCTGGATAAGCCTTACAATTGGTATGTGATGGGGCATCAGCCCTACACTGGCCAGTAAGGGGTTATAAAGAGCCTTAGGGTAGAGCAGGGTCAGTAGCTGCCTGGAGTTCAAGGAGAGAGGACTGTGCCTTGAGTAGGCTGCAACCCTGTAGCATCTTGGACAGAGCGGTACGGGCAGGAAGACAGAAGGAGCTCCAGATGGGCTGCTGAGACTGAGGAGGGAGCTGTGGCTGCACGGAAGTGGCCAGGGGAAATTCAGTGATGGTAGAGGCAAAGGAGCGCAGTAAGTAACTGCAGTTCAGAGCGTTCCTGGGCTGGGACCTGGAGTAGTGGGCGGGCCTGGACCCCCGCACTCGCCACTGAGGAAGTGGCAGGACAACTGAATACAGTCGCCACTGTGGCTTGACTACTAAAGAGTTAAATCTCCCCCCAAAAGGGGGAACACAGATAGTGATATGGCCAGAGGGCCCAGCCACGAAGAGGATTCTGCGGTTCCTGATGGGGTGCAAACCGCAGACATGGGTGTTGGCCTCCAGCTAATCCCCAGAACGACCAGGAGGAGGTGCCAGTTCAGCAGTGAGTGATGCGCTCCATGACACAGTAATTAAGCAGCATCCAAATGAGATCAGTGTGAAGACTTCATTAAGGTAGTTATGTCTATCCACACTGACCACTTATTTAAATTCCAAAGCAATAAATGAAAACTAATAATGTCACCAAGATTTCTACATAAGATTAATGCTCTCATTTGTTATTTCCAACCAGATTAAACTACTAAATGTCACACATGAATAATGTGATTCTGTAATCATGTATTGTATAAAAATAACTGGAAAGTCCACTCCTCTATATGGTTATAACATAGTACTTATTTTTCTGTGTAATGTTCATAGGCTATGTTAAGCTAAAATACAAAGGGAACACTGATTTTGTTCAATGTATGTACACTTTTTACAAAAGAATTTGTGGCCAGACATAGTTAAGGATTATTGCTTGAACACCAAGGGAGCTAATGTGAAACAGTAAATGAGGTGTTGCTGGAAGAACTGTTCTGGGGGGCCTTGCTGTAGCAGTGAGACGGTAATACGTAAGTGAATATGTTTTTTGTTTTGTTTTTAACAAAATGTTTCAAGGGCCTCTCAGCAACCTGTTCAACAGCTTTTTGTGAATGCTCTGTATGACAGTTGGATAAGCATCAGAAGGCTTGTGACTGCAAATTCAAGAAGGGAGTTGAGCCAAGGAGAACAGCTGGGAATCCAGGAGCAGCAATTTTAAAATCCCTATAAATCAGTGGTTCTCAAACTTTTGTACTGGTGACCCCTTTCACATAGCAAGCCTCTGAGTGCGACCCCCCTCCCCCCCCCTTATAAATTAAAAACATGTTTTTTTATATATTTAACACCATTATAAATGCTGGAGGCAAAAGCGGGGTTTGGGGCGGAGGCTGACAGCTCGCAACCCCCCATTTAATAACCTCGCGACCCTCTGAGGGGTCCCGGCCCACAGTTTGAAAACCCCTGCTATAAATCCTGAATTCAAGAGTACACAAACAAATTTTTCTAACAAGAATTTTAGTAGGTGTTCTGTACTGGGAGAGGAATGGATAAACTTGATAAACTATTGTAGGTTACTTCCATCTCAAATGGTTCTATGAATCTGATGGAAGATTGAAGAAAATAGCTTCATTACAAGAAGCTAAAATTTGAAAGCTATGCAGTTGTAATTAGCAAAATAATCATTCCCATTCCGCCCACACACAAAAAAACCCTCTCTAAATTCCATCTGTAATCCAAACTAGCACACTCCATACTAAGTATAAAATTATACACTTACAAAGTTTGCATCACTAGAACTCATTTGGCAATTATCTATTCAATGCAAAATTCATCCCTAGATACTATAAACCTATTTGCTAATATTAATTTTATGAGTGTAAAATAGTTACAAAGAAAGAGGAATCTACTTACGGTGAAATTGTGCAGCCAGAGGCATAGGCATGATGGCCTGTATAGCGGATATCGCAGCGTACTACATTGTTGGAGTAATCAGACTCTGGTACCAAATAGCTGGGATTTACACTAACCTTGAAGGAAGGAAAATGCCATTTACAACTGGGTTTGGATTGATAACCTGCTGTGCTGGCTTAAAGGGATTCATAGTTATGATTTCTCAAAACACACCCCATACCTTCAGTATGTAGTTTCCAGGCTTTACATCTGTAATATCAATCCACTGGCAATCTATGTCAGCATTGTAGGTGTCATAACAGCCAGGACTTAGTCCCTAAAAATATGCAAGAAAGGAGTCTAAGGAATATATTTTCAGAAATCAACATTAACACCATCAAAAAATTCAGGTAAGACCACAATGCTTCCTTCGTGCACATCATTGGGAGGCAAAAAAGGCACCAATGAATGAGTTAAGCATTGAATCTGAACTTTCTGGGTTTTGTTTGTTTAAATAGTACTGCCTAGCTCTGACAGCCGTTGTATTGATTTTTAACTATTCATAAATAGGTACCAGTAATTACAATGCTTATCTGAGAGACTGGAGCATCACTTACAAGCTGTTCTGCTCTTTTGGATAAATAGGTATTTGTTATAGCTGGTTGGAAAATAAGGGTTGTTTTTCATGGAAAGTTTTGGATGAAAAATCAAAAACAAATATTTTGGCCCAAAACAGAAATATTTCAATTCTGAAAGGCTGCTGCAGGGGCTCCTGGGATTTATAGTTCAGGTATTTCATGTTCTCATTCTTAATAGACCGGGCTTCCCAAGGGACTATATCTCGCATGATGCACCACTGTCTCCCCTCTTGCTGAGGGAAGGCTGTGCATCATAGCACATCATGGGAGATATAGGTTGGGATCCCCAACCAGACTATAGGGGATAAACTACAATTCCCTGAGCCAGCATGGTTCCATTTCAGGATTTAAAAATTTTCATTTTTCAGGTGATCAGTTTGATTCAAAATCAAAATTTTCTGTGGAAAGCAGACTCATTTCCCAGAAAATATTTTGTTGAGAACCCAGTTTTCCAGCAAAACACAGTTTCAATGGAAAACTTTGAACTAGTCTTACTATTTATACACTTTTTTAATATAATAGGTATTTACTGATTACATATCCCTGAAATTTAAAACCACTGTATTTAAGTACTATCTGACAGCATTACCTAAAGTGTCGCTTATTTGCAAGAGGTGAAGGAATCATTTCAGAAATGGTAAGAACTGACCAAAATCTACACCAAAAACTCTAAATTTCAATTGAATGGCTTTTGAGGTTCACAAAGTTTTGGCTATCATTTTTCCTATTGTCTTTTTTCCATGCATCACTTTCTGGTTCGGCTTGGGACCAGCATTGCTGAAATATTATGAGGGAGGCTGTTCTCACAGTATTTTCAGCCTGACAGGAAGCAGGAAGCACTGGAAATCTTGCGATAGTTTAATCCTGGATTTGCAGGCCCAAGAAGCTTGGGTACAGTTCAAATAAACATCTGAAATTTTGACTAAACACCTGTGATTTTTTTTCCTTACCTATTTACCTGATTAAATGAAATCAAAGGTGTTATTTTGGTCCATTGGGGAGAAAATACAAGGCCACTTGAAAAGTTTGGTAGGTGTAAGGAGGATCCTGCATGAGACAGTACAGCACCGATAATGTCACAGACATACTATTTGCAAATGCCATTTTAGATCCCTTCTATCTGAAGAGAAAGTTCTTATAGCTGCTGCTTAAGACTTAGAATCTTAGAGACCAATTCAGCAAAAAATATTCATCACCGTTTTTGTGGGATAAGTTGGGGAGGGATACACAGCTCCTGTTTCTTGTCCTGGCAGCTCCATTTTAAACCATTTTCCTTCTAAATTTATTGAATATAAGAAAAATCAAGAAAGAACTTTGCTCAGTGAGTTAGGACATTAGATGCATGCTCAATGAATCCCATTCTCCAGTTCCAAACTCATTTATGTGAATGTAATTGCCACTAGAATCTTGGACTACCTCAAAGAAGTGTTAGCTTTGGCCATAGATGAACTCTGCATCCAGTGCAAAGAGTAAAGTACGCTCTTGGCATAGGAAGCAGAGTATAAGAGCTATCTTTGTAATTTATTTGTCTACGGCTTTAGTTCTGCAAAAATGGCCTAATAGGGTTTTTCTCTTCAAGCAAATACAGGTTTTGAAACATCAGAAATGTCTGAAAGAATTCAGAGGGTATCCAAAATGGCCACAGAGGTGTTTCCAGATCTGTGTGTCCAAAAAACCTCCTACTTTGTTGCTAGGACTATAGGAATTGCCGCACTGGAACATATCAATGGTCCATCAAGTCTGGTATCCTCAGCAGTGGCCAGTATAGGATGCTTTAGTGGAAAATGAAAAATCCTCATAAGGCACTTAACTATGCAAGACAAAGCCATGCAGGAATTCCCTCCTGACCCCAGCTGGTAATCAGCTTATGCCCTACTTGCACGTGCCAAGTTTGAGGCTGAAGCAAAGTTTTACAGTCCAATTACAACCCCTAAAAATATGGGTTTACAGTGGAAACGCTGACACAGCCTTGACTCTAGTGACAAAAGTACTCCAGCTGTAAAATATATATGTTAGGTGAACACTGTAACCTACACAAAGAGAGACTATTTTTAAAACCCCTTCACAAACTTTACATATTGTAGATAATTCATTATACAGTACTTAAGATTTAAATGTGGACACATCCACCATGGGAAAATATTTGGCATTTCTCAGGGATAAAATTACTACCTCTGCAGAAAAAGGGATATAGTTTGCCCATGATGTTCACACAGTTCCCAGTAATTTGAATGTCTGTTACATGTATGAACAGAGCACGATGCTGTGGTGTACTGAATCCCCTCAAACCCCCTTTGATAACATTGGGAACTGAGGAAACAGCACCTTGCACTATCAGGCTCTGAGAAGAAAGAACACTAGCTCTGATCTTTGACTGCAGCCAAAGATGACAGAATGTGGATTGGGATGAGAGAAGTAGAGTAAGACCTTAAAGGATTTCTTTACTGCCCCTGATCCTGGGCCTGCTGTCTGATGGCCAGTCCCCCAATCTAAGTCAGAGTACCCTGTAAATGTAAAAGACAACTGTTTTAATGTACATCAGCTGCCAATGGCTCCAGGGGACCTGCCAGGGTACAAGAAAGCCCTGGCCACCCACTTCCAGCAGCCACACCCCCTACAGGGCTGTAGTGGAAGGAGACTACAAAAGCTGCTATGCTGGTTTTATGCCACCAGTAGATTCCCCTTACCCTGGGGTGATTAGCTCATAGCTAATTAAGGCACCTGAGCATTGGGGCCTGTAATGTTACATAAAATCTCTCAAGTAAGGCAAACTGCAAGAAAGAAAATCTCTTGGTTCTTTGGAAACATCTCTTTACCTGTGTATGTGCTGTACATGCATATCGTCTATAGTATCCATAATCACAGGAGGTATCTTCAAGACAAAAACTTGCTTTGTGCCCTTCAGCAACTCTCCGATGTGAGCCTGCTTCCAGCAAGTCATAGTGGCTGAATTCGTCCATGCTGTGGTAATGTCTGTTAGACCACAGGTCAGTTAGGAGAGGCAGATCAGATTTTGCCAAAACATTATTAAATCATGTTTCCTATCTAATCTACCTTATCGTGCATCCTGCCAAATTTTGTTTCTTACATAAAACTAATGGGTTAATATATTTTTCTCAGTGGCACCACTGTAAAAAAATGTATTGTATAAAAACACAACCTTCTAAAACAAATCACATTTTAATTTGTTAAAGGAATGGTTCTGTATTGGCTTTGTTTTCCCAAAATTTCCTGTTTTCTCTTTTTCAATAACACTAGCAAGCACTTGAACCACTCAAATATGAACAGTTTATTTTATAATGTTTGCCTTCAGGCACAGTTTGTTTGGCTAGGAATGCTTACCTTACATACTGTAAATTCTAGGCAAGTTTGCTATTTCTGGAAGGGGCTGAAGGGTTGTGGTTATTTTTCCACTTCCATTGTCCCCCAGATGTGACATTTTATAATTATATTTGCAAACAATCTACTCTGCTTAGAGATTCATCCTCTATGTACTAATATTACAGATTGGATTAGCTGAAGGAATTGCTATTTACATTCAAATGTATAAACTGACATTCAAAGTCTTGCTGGTTTGATGTTAAGGTGTTCTGCAAAAACATTTTTGCTGGTTTCACAGTGTACACTATTCCAGTCAGAGAGAGAGAGAAAGAGTGTCAGTCTAAGGTCTCTCTCACTAGCTGTGACACACCTATTTGTTCTATGGTTCTACTTTTCTCACATAGATGGAGAAAGCAAACTAGCAAGAGCCAACAAATCAGCAGCTTGTCTTTGTAGCATTCTGCTGCTGTTGCTTATGAAAGATTTTAGCAAGCTGTGTGTATGTAAAAGATTAAATAAAATATAGTTCAAACACCTTTTAATGAAAAATAGACATTATATAAAATCACCAACGAAAAACTTGGATGACAAGGTGACTCAGAGAATGATGATGATTAAACAGTACCATCTGATGGCAGGTCATTTGAGAAATGAATTGGTTGTTATAGTTCATTTACTAATGGACTAGTGTCAACATCATAGAAACCATCCCCACAATTGGCATTCTTGTTGGCAGCGTATTCAAAGTCCAAGAATTGGATGAGTATTGAAAGAACTACCTTCACACCCTGGTCAGTATGGTTATAGGGCCTATTGGCAGGGCAAGGATTACCTGTTCTGTGGATGAAGGATTTCAGCTTGCAGTGCTATCAATCTGTCACCTTTGTAAGTATCAGTTTCACATTAAATTTTTTAAAACTAAAACACATTCACAGAGCAAAAGGGGTTTTTTTTGGACTTTACCAAAGGCTTCTACACTCTGAATAAACCATCTGCCTTGCTAGGTCTGTGTTTAAAGGACTTCATTTGAATTGATAGTAATTGTTCCATCAGGAATAAACAATTTTACAATTTGACCTATTGCTGCAGGCTTGATCCCACGCCCCTTGAAATCAATGGAGAAATTCCACTAACTTCAAAGGGTTTTGGATCAGGCCCATGGCAACCTCTGTGGTACATATTTAGATGGAATTCAGTGTCCAGTCATCACTTTATCAATGAATACATTATTCCTGTTGTATTAAAATTAATCATTATGTACACACAACTGTAGAGTCATATTTTAAATAAATTGAAGAAAATACATATACTTTCCTAAAGTATCACAAACTGATATGAAATATCTAAATTTAGATTTAAATATCTAAAAGATTTCAAACTCATATACGCCAAGCCTCTTGGAAAAGACACAAGTGCACATATGCAGTTTTATTAGGTCCCAAAATGTTACAAATATTCTCCAGTGTTTGTCTTGCCAAGTGTCTATCAATGTTCGTCTTGCAAAGGTGATATTGGTGCACTATATATCGGAGCTAAATGGTATCTATTGTGGCATTGCTTTTTATGTAAAACTCCAGTTCTTTTCAGATGAAGATGATAGTGAGATACCACCCTAAGGCTTCATATAGGTACAAGTGCTTATTAAGGACCATTCCAATTCCTCTTTTCAATATTGAGGAAAATGTTCTTTGATTCATGAAATAATGGCCCGTTAGAGGACCAAATGACACATTCAGTATTTGAATATTCCTTTTTTTTAGTGAATGTGTAAGTAAAAAATACATTTTGGGGCATTAACTATAATTGTAACTTTTTTTTAAGTTCACTGGTTAGTTCTTTAATATATAGGTAAATGGACAACAGACTTATGCAAAACTGAATTCAATAGATGGGATATGTGACCGAATATTCTAAACTGATTTGAGATTGCATAGGCTTCCAGATTGTCACATTCATATGTGAGTATGAACTATTTATTTTCATTTGATCATTTCAAGTCTTCATCCTCATGCGTAGCTATATAATGAGCTATTACCATAAAATGGGAGGGGAGAGCAAAATCCTATAGCTATATTTCCCCTAGATAGTAACAAAACATATCACATTGCAATTAACAAATGACAAATTAAAAAGATAAGTAGAAGGTACCATACTGGGCACTTCACTCACTGGTGACAGCTGTGCCACTCCCATGAATATCGGGGTCTGGTTGGTAGGAAGTCTGATGTGCCTTGATTTTTCACTCTTTGGGGGAATCTCAGAAGCACTCGAGTATCATAATCTCTGACATCTGCCCTGTAAGCTGAACTGCAATGATGTAAAAAGAGGCATAAGTATATTTACAAAATATTAAACACTCAAGATTGCTTCTTCTTGGCTTATGATCTAGCATTCAACCTTATGTGACTAGATGTCTTAACTAGCAAGTTGCTGAGCACCTTCAACCCCATTAATTTAAATAGCTGAGGATGTTCAAGAATGCTCGATGGTGTACCTAGGAGCTTCTGGTATTGGATGCAGGCTTTAGTAACATTCTAGGACTCAGTCCTCCTGTTGATGTTAGTTTTGTCACTGATTTCAGTAAGAGCAGGATTTTGATACCTGATGAGCACTGGTTAGAAATGCTTTGATATTTAGGGAAATCAATGGTGTTTAACAATAGCCAAGAGCATAAGATCACTTTAACAATGAATAGCTGTAAAAATGTCCCTGTTTGGCATGAAAAACTGTTTTTCAATAGTTTCTGCCAAACAAAATATCTTGTAGTTGATCTCATGGCCAGAGTAGATTTTGTTTCCATTGTAGTTTAAAAGGCTACAATCAAGACATTTTGGTCCCAATTTGGCCTATCTTAAACTAATTATAACTCTTTAAATATCTAATTTTTAACTATCAATTTACCAACAAGAACCACATAATCAACCTTTTGTGTTCCCTTTGCTGGTTTTCCTGCAGCAAACTAACAAAAATGATTCCTTAATGCTATGCTACAACCAGTTTATGAAACTGGTGAATAAACAAAGTTGTTTTGCATGGTAAGGTACTATACAAGTTAAATTTATGAAACTCAGCCATGTTAATTTCAGTTCCAGTCAAAACAGGAAAAATCCCTGTTTTGCCAAGTAATAGGGACAACTCACTAGTAAAGAATTTTTTTTTCAAAATTCTAAGAGATTATCGCAAATATTTTTCTGCTAGATTGTCTCACAGATGTTGTATTGCATGTGCCCAAGAACAGGGAGTACAGTATTTTGTGAACCCACACAAATGAGCAGCTGGTGACTTTTTAAAAATGAAGCAATGATTTCTTCAGGTTAAGGGAGAGAGTTGAAAAAGACCAGATTCCAGGTAAAACCAGGGACAAGGATTTTCAAAAGGGGTAAGTGATTTGGTGTATCTAAACATTTCTGAAGCTAAAGAGGCCTGATTTTCAGAAAGTGCAGAGTACCTACCCTTTGGAAATCAGGCTCCTTTATGACATCTGAGGGCAGGTCCATACTCATCGCGCGGGTCGACGCGGTGAGTTCGACTTCACGGAGTTCGAACTATCGCATCTGATCTAGACGCGATAGTTCGAACTCCAGAAGCGCCGCAGTCGACTCCGGTACTCCACCACTGCAAACAGCGGTGGTGGAGTCGATGGGGGAGCCGTGGAGTTCAACCCCGCCGCGTCTGGACGGGTGAGTAGTTCGAATTAGGGTACTTCGAATTCAGCTATGCTATTCCCGTAGCTGAATTTGCATACCCTAATTCGAACCCCCTTTTTAGTGTGGACCAGGCCTCAGGTGAGCTAAACTCTATCAACTGGAGGCACCCAAAAGGACTTGTCACTTTTTAAAAATACTGGTTAGTACATTACCCTCTCTTGTTGTCTGTTGTTGAAACATTATAACCAGGCCCCAAAAGAAGCTAGACTCAGAACCTGTTATCAAGCCCTCTCTCTTTACTTTCCCTCCTGGTTTCCTTGCTGTTGGGTACCTAGGCTAGAAGAAACTGAAGCAGTGCCTGAGGCTAACGTAAGGGAGAAGTTAGCAGAGATGCCTACCTTGCCAGACAGTTCTCCTCGGCAGCGCATCTCAGGCTGTACATGGACACCCTTTGGACATATGTGGATGCCTGGATGTAATAGGGATCCGGGACTAAGTCAGGGAGACCTGCAGTTCATCAAACCAACCACACAACAGCACGATCAGACCTAGACCACGTCTGCCAACATTTTGTTTCATTTTCAAGCATGAGAAGAAGTTATTTTGGCAATAGGCTCCTGCCACCCTTTAGGTCACAAGAAGCATTTAAACTTCTCGCTCGACAGGCACAGCCTATCGTTTGCAGCCAGCCTCTCGCCTCCTAAATCCTGCGGGCTCGGGCCCCTCAGACTACCCTATGATCCTAGGAATCCTAGGAGCGTGTCAGATTTTTGCCTCGTGTGTGGGGCAGGCAGGGCTGGTCATTTCCCCAGAGCATGCTGGGATGCGAGCCCCCTGCCAAAGCCTATCGCTATGTGCTGTGCTGGCGTTTGAGTTGGCTGCGGGCTGAGGCGGGGAGGGCTGTGGGAACTAGCGGAGAGCCCAGCTAAGAGCTGGCGGCGGGGCCCCCGCCCGAGCCTGGGGCGCGGGGTTACTGCTCGCGCTCGAGGGGTGCGGGGCTCTTACCATACTGGAAGTAGCCGGTGCCATAGCCGGGTCTGTACCTGCTGCCCTGGCGGGGTCTCTCGTAGGTGTCGTAGTAGTTGTAATAGGGGTTGTCGTCCGTGTACTTGTAGGGGTTGTAGGGATCGTCTCCTACCATGGCATCTTCCCGGCCGGCTCTCGGATTGCTCAGGGGCGGGGGGCTGCCGGGGCTGGTGCTGTTGCCCCTCCTGGGGCCGACGCCTGAGCTGTGGGGGGCGCTGGGCCGAGACGCCCCCTGGGGAGCGCTCCGGGCGGAACCGCTCGTGGCTCCCTGGCTCCTCTGTCCTGCGGTGCCGCCGGGGGGCGGCTGGTAGCCGGCTTGAAACCAGTGGCGAGCCCCGGAGCCCCTGCTGGCGGCCCCGGCCGGCGGCTGGGCAGCGCCGGCTTCAGCAGCAGCAGCAGCAGCCCCGCGCGGGGCCGGGGCGGTGGCGGTGGCGTTGTTTCGGAGCAGCAGGATGGGGCTGCCCGCGGCCGCTGCCTGCCGGCGCCGGGGCGGCTGGTACTGGGAGGCCAGGCTCAGCAGGCTGTACACCTGCCCGTTGTTCTCCCACTGAATCCTCTGCCTCCAGGCGGCGGGCGCCGGCGGGTTGTGGCGCGGCGGCGGCTGGCAGCCGGCGGGCCGGGCGCAGCTCAGGTACACCCACACCTGCAGCGGGGCGAGCAAAGCCGCTGCCAGCGCCACGTGCATCTTCCCCGCTTCAGTAGCCCCGGGCGGGCGCGAAGGTCGCTCGCCAAACGCCGCTGTCCACAGCCAGGCTCAATCCCCGCGGGCGGGCCGGGGAGGCAGAGACCTTCCGAAAGGAGGGAGCTTGTCCGCTCGCGGGGTGTTTACAGGGCACGGCTCTGACTAGCAGCAGCAGCAGCAAACAACCCGCCTCTCATCGTCCTCCGGCTTTCTCTGGGGGTCCGGACTGGAGGCGGGAGGAGGAGGGCTCAGGGATTTTAAACTTTCTGGCACATTTGCAAAGTTACACAAGCCCGCCTGGCGGGTTGCTCCGCCGCTGTTTGCTCACGTAATGCGATGGGGAACGTGCGAGTCTGACAGCGCCTCACATCTGTCCCGCCGCTGCCCGCGCTCACAGAGCCTCTTCGCAGGGGGAAGGAGACAAAAGGATCCCTCCCTCTCTATATATACACCTCTAGCTGCACGTCTCAAGCTGGGGCGAGCCTGCAGGCATCTCAGTGCGCTCAGACACACACGGCCTGCCAGACCGTGGGGCAATGCCAAAATATGCAAAGGAAAAATGCTATTAGCTCATCAGCACTGGAGAGACTGGGGTGAGCGCTTAGTAAGAGAGGAAACATGTTTCTGGGAAATATTCTGGCCAAAACATCTCCCACAATATGGTCACTGCTGAGGAGTTAAGTAACAGTCAAGTATCCTTAATGCCCTTTTAATTGAGGTAAACCCCTCAGCAAATAAACTCTTGCCTATCCATTTCTGGATTTCTGCATGAGTCACACGAGAAATGCACTACAACTTTGCCTCCCAGAGTAAGTGTTCATTGAAAAATGAAATTTCACATGAGAGAGATTTAGCCCATCAGCAGAACAAATAAACCTGGCCAGGCAAGTGTCCCCTAAAGCTATGCTTTCCCTGGACGAGTCGGGAGAAGAGGAAAGGTATTTTATCTGACTTTTTCCCCTTCCTGTTTTAAAAAAATGTATAAACACTGTGTTTGGATCAGAGCAGACTGTTTCACTGTCTGGGAGTAACTAAACATCCATGAAGCACAGACAAACTCCAGACTGGTGTGTTTTCAGTGGCTATTACAGGTGCAAATGTTTGCTCATGAATCATTTCAAAGGAATGGGACAGAATCAGCCCTAGTTTGTTAGTGAGGATTTTTCACGCGACCCTGTCAGTCCTGGGTCAGTGCCAGGCTGGAATTTCTTGCCTCAGTTAAATAGATTCTCCTAACTCTCCTGAACCTTCAGGTTAGCAACCTGCTAACAGTGCCATGCAAAGCTGGTTCTGGACAAATTTGCCACCTACTCTTTGCAATAACATAAAAATTGTCCATTTGTACAGTACTGGTTATAATTTCAGTATAAATATTAGATTTGATCCTACAATACAAGGATGTTTAAGCTATCATCCAATTAATAATAATATTAATAATAAATAAGAAAATTAATACTGTTTGTATAACACTTTACTAGGAGGAGTCCTATTCATTTCAATGGTTGAAAAGTTAAGCAGGTGCATTTGCAGGACCTGTGGCCTTTGCTAGATAAATAAAGTAGCACTAAGGCCATTATTGCCACATATGCAAAATAATTTCAGTGGAATTGGTTTTAGAAATGGTGGGAGCCTTAGTGCAGACAGGGCCCTCTCTGCTGGGCTGTTTTTTTTTACCACCATGTTGCTTTCCAGCTGCTGTAACTAAAATGGTGATAAAAATAGGCTCCTCTATAACAGGTGTTAAAACCAATGGGGATTTTTGTTGTTACCTGTTGTAAATTTCCCTGGTAGTTCTGCAACCATTTCCTGACTAGCATAGTGTTTTCTCCCAGGAGTGATCCCATTGGCTGAAGTGGCCTGCTCATGATAGTTTAAAAATACTTGGTAGGTAGCGTTTGCAGGACAGGGTCTTCTAGTAGTAAAACAGGTAAATGGTAACTTCCCTCACATGCCCAGGCCAAGCAGCTGTTAAGCCATTACTCTCCTGTTTCTTTTGACGAGATTTTCTTCTCATTTTTCAAACAGTTCATCTCAGTCTCTCAGACCTTTTTAATGTGGTTACTGAATATTTTATCCTCCACTTTAGGTCTTGACTGGAACAATGACTAAGACTGAGGAAAATGGAAAGTCTAGAAAAGAAGGAAAATATAACATTGAAGAAAATGAAGTCTCCGTCTTTCTAATCTTCCCATAAATCCTACTAGTGTTACAAATAGCAGGTTGTATACCAATGTGTGATATTAGAAAATGTTTCCACACACTGGGATTCTGGCCACAACTCTTGTGCTTTGCCTGATTACGTAACTGTTTTTCCTGAAACTGAAGAAACCAATAATTGGAAATAGTCTTGCCCACTTATCAGACATTGTTTATCATTTGTTCCAAAGAACTATTTTTAATTTTTAGTGAATGTAGAGCTCATGAGTCGTAAAAGGTGCTGGCAACAATCCTGGAAAGTGAGATCTTCCATTTTTAGCTAAGTTCATTCAGCCTCTCTGCAAATATTGCCAATATACCTATCCTTGAGGAACTGGACTAAGATGATTAACTTGTTTTCATAGGCCACTGAAAAGCCCACCGCTGGCTCTGAACAAGAGATAGAGAGGTGAAAAGCTCATTACAACACTCCTAACCCATCCAACTCTCTTGTCCCCCCAGTATAATTGTATTAAAATTGCCCTAAAAATCTAGTGATATAACAGGTATTCAACACAACACATTCACCTTACCCATGTATTTGAGTACTTCTTCATTTTAAAAGTTCATGTATTTTACTGGGTCATGTTTTAGTCAGCTACTTAAGCATGTGACTAACTTTCAGCATGTGTGGTCCCATTTCAAATTAATGGGATTACTCATGTGCATAAGTACCTTGCTTAATTGGGTAATATCTATAACAAACAATAAATAACATTGCAGTTCCAAGCCATCATAGCCAAGGGTCAGCTGCTTGCCAGGACATCTTTACAAGCCTCCCTGGATGCACCAGACACTGCTGCTCATTCCTTCTCCATGGCAGTTGTCACGAAACAGGCATCTTGGCTCCAGCTCTCTGGATTCCCTAGGAAAGTCCAAAATACAGATGACCTTTCCTTTGATGGTTTGAAACTTTTTGCTGATGAGTCATTGCACATGGTGAAAGACTCCAGAGCCATCTTGAGATTTACACACTTGCAAGTAAATGGAGATACAATAGACCCAGGCAGCCCAGGATCCTGTTTCATCCAGTTCCCTGGTTTCCAAAGACCTTCTGAGCTCCCAAGGCCGCAGTCAAGTTTTCAGAGAAAGAGACCACTCACGGAACCTGGTTCCACCACACAACTCTCCTCGTTGACAAAATGTCAATTTTAACAGCTTGGTTGAAGGTCCAAATCATTCCTGTTTTTTGCATCTCCAGCTGCAACATTTTGCCTGCATCGCCACATGTGGAGGCCGCCTCTCCCATTTTCAACTGCCATGGGAGCAGATTACATCCAACAAATAGATCTTGGAGGTCATAACATTGGGATACACCATCCATTTTACTTCCCTTCCCCCCATCTCACTCCTCTTTCCTGTCCCTCTGCAGGGATCGCTCTTATGAACATTTGCTGTGACAGGAAATCGACAATCTTCTACATTTAGGAGCTATAAAACCAGTTCCTGCTCAGCACAGATGGAAGGGGTTTTACTCCAAGTACTTTATGGTCCCAAAAGAGAACAGAGGGTGAAGACCCATTTTAAAACTAAGACTCCTAAACAACTTTGTGAAAGTATGAAAGTTCAGGATGATTCCTTTTGCAGCTATAATTCCATCATTGGATCCAAGGATGGTTTTCACCCCTCAACCTTCAAGATACATATTTGCATATCATGATTCACTTGTCTGAAAGAGATTCCTTTGCTTTGTGGTAGGCCAGGACCACTTCCAATATTGAGTACTTCCGTTCGTTACCCCTACTCCAAGAATATTTTAGAAGGTTCTGGCAGTGGTCACCGCCTATCTTCATCAACAGGTGATAATAATATTTCCGTACCTCTACAACTGGCTGATTAAGAGCTGGTCTTACAATGAGGTTTGTCCCTGTTCCTTAGGCTAGGTTTTCAGCTCAATATCAAGAAATCTATCTTGACCTCTGCGCCGAGAATAGAATTCATAGGAACTTCTCTGGATGCTGTGCCTTCCCATGGACAGATTCACAACCCTGTCAGACTGTGGCGGTACATTGTCTCCAACTCTTGGGACATATGGCAGCTTGTACCTTTGTAACACGTCATGCAAGGTTATGCCTTTGCTGCTTCTATGATGACTCAGAGCAGTTTATTCACTGAGTAAACACAGGCTAGACTGACAAGTAAGAGATTCTCACTCAATTGGTGGCAGGATTCTCACAATGTCTGTGCAGGTGTCCTCTTTACCCAGTCATCTCTATCCATCACCATAACAACAGATGTTGGGCTGGGGGGCACATTTAGTGTCACATACTGTTCAGGGAACATGGTTGGCCCAAGAATCTCAACTACACATTAACCTTCTGGAGTTGAAGGCAGAAAGGAATGACTGCCTTTTTACATCAAGTGGCAAGAGGAAATGTGATCCCCTTCTCCTTGTACTGAAGTAATAAAGTTATTGAACGGGTGCATAGCCAATCAGATCCTCATTTTGGTGGCCTATCTTCCAGGCATTCAGAACACCACAGATGCCACTCTCAACAGGCTCTTCTCCCAGGACAACAAGTGGGAATTGGATTCTTGGACCCTCAATCCCATATTTCTGACCAGGGGGTTTCCAGAGATGGACCTTTTTTCTACCATCCCCAATAATAAGTGCAGTCAGTTTTGTTGAAGGGGTGGCTGGGCCTTCACTCACTGGGAGATGCCTTTCTCCTCCCATGGATGAAGGGACATATGTATGCATTTCCCCCAATGCCTTTAATACAAAAAGCGGTGAACAAGATCAGACAAGACATATCCAGGGTCATACTAATAATTCCAGCATGGTCAAGACACGTCTAGTATCCTTACCTGATTCACCTAGCTGTCTGCAATCAACCTTGTGGCAATTTCTCATCTGTTTTCTCAAGAGACTGTTCAGGTTCTTCACCCCAACCTAGGAGGTTTTCATCTCAAGATGGGGCTTCTCAATGGTTTGCAGGAATAGTGACTGCTTGCACTGTGGAAATACAACAGGTATTGTTGAACATTAGGAAAGCATCCACCCAAAATAGTTACCTTCAAAAGTGGAGAAGATTCAACCATTAGTGTGAACAGCAATGTCTTTCACCTGCTTATTCTTCTGTCTCAGCTGTTCTAGACTATTTCCTGGAATTGAAAATGACAGGTTTATCTATGAGTTCTGTGAGAGTTCACTTGACAGTTATAATGGCCTTTCACTCCGCAGTTGAGGGGTTCTCAGTGTTTGCTCATTCCACAACAGTGACATTTATCAAAGGAATGGAGAAACTTTTCCCTCAGGTGAAAGCTCCCACCCAAGTACCAAGCCATTTAGGAAGACTCTGTGACTGGTAGTGTCAATTGCTGACCTAGCAAAAAAGGGTCCACAACCTCCATCCAGAGACTTTCTTATATGAATCTATTGATATGCAACCTCCTTCTATGATATTGGCCCATTTCATGAGGGCTCTCTCTAACTCTATGGCACTGCTCAAGAACATTTCCGTCACTTGAGATGTGCAAGGCTGCAACTTGGACATTAATACACACCTTTTTCCAAACACTATACAGTAGTTCCATCTTCCAGATCAGATGGTGCCCTTGGGAATGCAGTCTTGTTTACAGTCCTGGACTCAGCTCTGAAGCTCTCCACTCCAGCTGAGAGTGCTGCTCCGTAGTCACCTGAAGTAGAGCTCCCATAGGGACACTCTTCAAGTAGACAGAGAAGTTACTCACCTTGTGCAATAACCGGAGTTCCTTGAGATGTATGTCTTTATGGTTGCTCTACTACTTGCCCTCCTTCCATTCTGCTTCAGAATGTCCTCTACCAGACTTTGTGGTGGAGAAGGACAGTATGTCTGTGCAGCCCTATATAGACTCAGTGCAGGACATGAGATATGTAGAGTGCTTGCATGGGCCTAACAGGCATTGCTGCCAAAAATCTCCAATTGAAGGCACATGGAGCTCATGGACACCTGAAATGGAGCTCCCATAGGGACACACATCTGGAAGAACTGCAGTTACTGCACAGGGTGAGTAACCTCTCTTTTTTTATAATAGATTGAGCACCTTGAATCTTTCAGTTTAAGGCATGTTTTCTTATCCTTTAATCATTCTCAGGGCCATAGACACTGACTCCATGGGTGCTCCAGCCCTGGAGCACCCCTGGAAAAAATTAGCAGGTGCTTAGCATCCACTGGCAGCCAACTCCTCCCCCCTGCCCCCTCCAGCGCCTCCTGCCCTCTGGCATTCCTGCCGATCAACTCCTCCCACTCCCTCCCAGCGCCTCCCACCCACTGCAATCAGCTGTTTTGCGATGTGCATGAGGCTCTAAAAAAAGCAGGAGGAGTGGGGATGAGGCATGCAGAGGGGAAGGGGTGAACTGGGCGAGAAGAGGCAGGGAAGAAGCAGGTTGGTGGCAGGAAGAGGCAGGGGAGTGGGGACTTGGGAGAAGGGGTAGGTGGGGGAGGAGCCTGGGGCAGAGCGGTGGCGAGAAGAGGCAGGACAGGGCTTGGGGGAAGGGTGCAGGTGGGGGCAGGACCTGGGGCAGAGCCTCTGAGCAGGCGAGCCGGGGGGGGGGGGGGGGGGGCGGGGGGGGGGGGGCGGGGGGGGGGGGCGGGGGCCGACCCGAAGAGACCTGGGGGCGGGAGGCTTGGGGGAGCTTGGGGGCCCCGCCCCCCCCCCATGTTTTTTTCCCTGGGGCCCGGGCGGTTCTTTGAGCAGGCATGGCGCGCGCCGGGCGGCACGGCGCCGAGCCCGAGAGACTGCGGCGTGCGTGGTGTGGTGGGGCGGCGCGCTCCGCGTGACCGCTGCGTCATGCCTGAGCGGAGCTCAACAACCGGGGGGGGGGCCCAGAAAAAAGGGGGGGGGCCTGCGGACGCGGGCCTGGGGCAAATGACTCCTCCCCCCCCCACTCTGGGCGGCCCTGGGCAGAGCAGGGGGTTGAGCATCCCCTGAGCCTGGAGAAAGCCAGCGCCTATGCTCATGGCTCTTTTCTGGACTCTTTTCAGTTTATCAACATCCTTGAATTGTGGACACCAGAACTGGCATATTAGTCAGGTAGCGAAATACAGTGCCAGATATAGAAGTAATAGAAACTCTCTATTCCTCTCAAGATGCTCCTGTTTATACTACAAAGAGCTTATGCATTCATTTAAAGGGCAACATTAAGAAATTTTGGAACATAACTTTTAATATGGATATCCCCAAAGGTATATAGAATGTGAGGAAGTGATATTAAAATACAGCTGTACCATAAAAGGTGACATGTAAAAATGGCATAATTGAATTCCAAATTCTTAGTCTGTCACTGATTTTATATCAATTTGCTTAGTTTTCAAGTAAATTTTTTTTTTCCTAACTGTCATATCCACTTGGGGTCTGAAAGTCAAGCTGGTTCCTTTCCATCTTGTGCATCATCTCCAGTAATAGAAATTCTGAAGGTAAATTATGCCTTCAACTACTCCTGGCAACATCCTGTATTCAGATTATGCCTTCAGAGACACTTGTGAAACCCATTATTAACATTCTCTGAATTTGCACAGATGTAGCTGATGTAATTAATCTGGCCTTCAGAACCTCTATGACTGAGGATAACATACAAGATGAAAAGCACTCTGGTTGACTTCTAGATCCCAAGGTGAATTTGTATAACTGGGAAATAGAAAAAAAAATCTTTACCTTCAAATTGAATAAATTTTATATGGTGATACAATGAATATGGAAACCAGCAATGTCATTCATAGAAAGTCAGCATTTCAAGAATATTAAAAATAAAATCTGTGACTCATGTCTGAATGGAAAGTGAGGGGAGAACAGAATCAGATCACATGGATTAGCCTGCTGTGTTTTCACATCTCTAGCATTATGGAGAGATCTGCCTATGAAAAGAGGACCTTCGATATAGGATGAGACTTTCAAAATGGGCTTACAGGACCTGGATGCTCAGGTCCCACTGAAAGCCAATGGGAGTTGGGCATCTAATTCCCTTCGCTCTTTTGAAAATTTCAGACCCCACGTTCCTATATCTGGCATTAGTAGCTATGTATTTTCCAGTGCATATGTATCTTTCCTGGAGGTACTGGAGCAATCATATCTACAATGAATGCCAATGCATATTTGACGCAAGGTAACTGGCTAGCCCAGTACAGATAAGTAAAAATCTTCATATAAGAATTCATCCTGAAGGAATTGCCAGGAGATACATTAATGCTATTTAGCTCACCAGAGAAGATTAATATATATACATTCCATGTTTAAGCTATAGGTACAGAAAAAGTAAAGTTCCTGTGTGATTGAAGTGAACTGAGATTTCAAAAGATATATATTCCTATCTTTAGACTATACTGTATCAGCTAACGTGAGACAAGGGGCCAGATCCTTACTGGAGCTATTCCAATTTACCCAACCTGGTGATCTGGCCTGGTGATCGGTTCTCCATTGTTAAATATTATTCTCTAGGAGATCTGAGTGTGACTATTCTGAGAAGTATGGAGAACTTGGTGGCTAGTTGAATGACAGTCATGGAGAGCTGATTTTATTTATTTACCTGATTTATGAGAGACAGTAAGTTCTGAATCAAATAAAAGGATATCTAGGTATTCACATTCTTATCCTGTGTAACTGTGTAACTGCCATTATCGTCCTTCCCCAATTCCCTCCTATTGTTTGCATATTTTCTTTAATAATATTTTAAGCTCTGCAGGGCAGGGTTTCAGAGGTGTTTGTTCAATTACATCATGATAGGGCTCTGATCCTATTAGTTTTGGCCACTATGGCAATATAAATAATAACAACTTTAACCAATTAGTCCAAACTGAATATAGAACATTTGTCTTAGGTACAATATTATGATCAAACATATACTCTTTTATTATTCATTTTTGTTTTATATAGCTGTACAATAGATCCATTTCAAATATATCTCCAGCCAGATTCTTGTCTTCAGCTATGGGTAACTGTCACATTTCACTTTTGCTCTTCCAGTTACCCAGATAAATGAATAAATACTTTGAATTTTTTAATTCAACTAACTCAGGTATATTGAAATAAATGCTTTGTAAGAGGCATCAAAAGCTTGTCAGAGTAACATGTATAGTATTTATCCTACCAATTAGAGATAGCAGGAGAAAAATCTACTGGGATTTTCAATAGCAGATATAAAAATTATCACTGAATTCTTTTTCTTTTTGCAGTAAATACTGATAACCTAGATACTTGAACAAATCTCTGATATGGATTGAAGTATGATCCTCTGGGAGTAAGCATGAGAGTTGTCATGGGATAGCAGGTCAGTATTATTGCATTTGATTTTAAACCTATCTAACAAAGACAATGAATACATAGTAATTTGCTTAGCTGCGTAATGTGTTTGCCATTACAGAAGCACTTAAAATAAATGCAACATTTTAAGTCATTTAGATCCTTGCAAAGCCTTTCATGTAGCTACGTGTATTATTTAACAAAGCAGACATGCTACAATTCTGACTCTAGTAGAATATCCCCTGTGGTTTTTCCTTTGGTCTGATTTTCACCATAATATTTTCTGTCTCTACATGTGTTTATTTAGAAAAAAGAGCCTCCTGTATATCGATGTGTATAACAACATTAACATTCCAAAGTATAGTTGTTAATAGATGGTCCTGAACCAAAACCCAAGACCTATACAAATACATAGACACACTTATGGTCAGACCCACACACAGATGTCCCTAAAACTTTGGAGACATTTTTGTTTTGTCTACACTAGCACTTTTGTCGGCAAACATTTCGGTCAGATCCAAACTTTATAGTTGGGGTTCATCTACAGTAAAATGTTTGATTTTTTTTAAAGCTTTTCATTAAGAAGAGCTACCTGAGAATTCTCTGTCATCAGTCATAATATGCCAATTCACCTTCTCCACTGCCAGGATCAAAAGAGACTCTGGAAAGTGTGCCAGCTTCTTGGCGTCATTCTGTTCTTCCGACTTCTGACTGCTCCACAGAAATTAGGCTTCACAGGTGGGGCTGGGGAAATGGATGCTCTCAGTGGCATAGTTCCTCTTGAGAGCCAGGGGAATCAGTGAGTTCAGAAGGATAATCCTTGGCCTGTCAACATTATCTTTCTGCCCTGCTGGGCCCCTGAAGAGAGTGAGTCAGGGTTGGTTTCCTGTATTGTCCTACAGGAGCCATACTGACATGGATGTCAGGGGGAGGAGGAAATTTTGGAGAAACAGAAAACATCCACAAACCTTGACACACATAAGTTTCTGGAGTCAAGTCCCTGCTTGAGATAAAAGGGAAAAAAATCCTTAAACTAGTGTTTCCCACGCTGGAAGGGGTCTTATTCAGTATGTTTATACTAGATACCTCATTAAAACATTGTGGGTCAAATTCATTCCTGGTATAACTCCCAAGGAAGTCACCTGTCTTGCACCGGGGGTCAATTGCTGAAATTTGGATTCATATATTTTTTTTAAGCCAGAGAAGGGACCATTATGATCATCTAGTCTGACCTCCTGTGTAACACATACAATAGAATTTCACCCAGCAATTTTGGCATCAAGCTCATAATTACTAGGTGAGCTAAAACATCTCTCTTGGAAAGGCATCCAATCTTGATTTACTGATTTCAAATGACGGAGAGTGTACCACATCCCTAGGTAAATTGGTCCAATGGTTAGTTACCCCGAATTAAAAAAAACTGTGCCTTATTTCTAACTTGAATTTAACACCCCATCTCTTATGAAAAGTGTCCTAGAACCCTTAATATAAATGGTAATGAAGCTGCTTTTACATTTAATCTAAAAGACATCACCTGCAGCATCACAGTGCCCTGTAACACCATGGTGGGTATCAACTATGAACAGTGGTGGTAGCAGATCAAAAAAGTAGGTGGAGCACTAACCCTCCTCATACACTCATTAAATAGGGGCACTTTTGAAAAAGCCCTCACTTCTTTGCTATGGCCATTGGCTCCACAGTGAAGTGCAGGTGCTCTTGTTAAAGTGCTGCTGCTGCTTTTGAATGTACTCTTCATTGTCTGGGGCACTGAAGCAACTTCCCTGCTTAGATCCATCTTCTGGAGCACTGTGCAGTTAAATTAACAACTTTGAATGATGCGCAGAAGTGTTAGGAAGGCACCTGTATTTTGTTTTGCTTTTGTGATTTGAGGTGATACAGTGCCCAGATGCCTCAATGACAAAACCACCAATGAGTAGCAACCAAGAGGGAAGAGTGCCACTTCCTGAGGCCTGAACACCACTTCCTGTAACACTAGGGTTTTCCTGGAGGTTCTCATATCCAAACATAAACCCAACCTAACCCCATCTTCTGACAGGGTCACAAAACAAGCTGGTATGGTCATGGAGATGAGGGATAGGGAGGAGCAAGGACATTTCATCTCTTGTTGTATGGTTTGATTTCTAAACACTCGGATCAGAACGAATCCTATGGGGTTGAAAAGGTTTAATTTTCTCAACCACTAGAAGTTTATGTTCAGAACACAGGTTTATATTATCTAGCCCTATTCACTGTTACTAAAAATCTGGTTTCTATCCTGTAGAGCCAAAATCCACATTGCAAAACAAAAGCACAGTTGCCATAAGTGTCTGCTTGTACAAGAGAAGCCTGATGATAACCGGGCATAGGACACTATGTATTTATTCATCTCCCTCCAATTATGACTTTCTGGTCATGCTTAAATTACAGAGGAGAAACTAACATATCTGTCTGTTATATCTGTATAGAGTATCCAGACTAGCTAGTTTAACCCATACTTTGTGTCCTCTCCCATTCTCACCTCTCCATATTCTTCCATCCAGTCCCATACACCTGACTCAGTCTGACCTCCATTCTCTCCTCCTTTAAATCGTTCATTAAGACATATTACTTCTAACAGGCCTACAAACAAACATGAAACTAATAAGACACATGTCCCTTCTCCCTTAAACCATCAGTTGATTGTTACATCCCAGTTCTGACCCTGGGCTACTTTTGTTCTGTTTACATTCTAAAATATTCCAAACAGGGATTAGCCTCCATTTTTTGTCTCTAGAGCCCCTGGTCCTATATAAATAGTAAGTAAGTAATTTAATAAATTAAATGTATTTAATAAAATAAATAATAAATATAGTGCCCCATATAAATAGTAAGTAGTAATTTAATAAATAACAGTTTACATAAGAACAGCCATACTGGATCAGACCAAAGTCCATCTATCCAGTATCCTGTCTTCCGACAGTGGCCATGCCAGGTGCCCCAGAGGGAATGAACAGAACAAGTAATCATCAAGTGATCCATCCCTATCACCCATTCCCAGCTTCTGGCAAACAGAGGCTAGGGTTGAGCTCTTGCAAGATGAGTGACTTAATTCAATAACCAGAGAGAGACTGAAAATGGATGAGTCACTGTTCTTGCGATATGAGAACATTATTTTACTACAATAAAAATATTTTACACATGGCAGCATATCCCAGCAGTGAACAAAATAATCCTGTAAATGCGAAGCAATAATTTCCTTGGGCAAAAGCAAGTTAAACTCACTTGAACTCATGAAAAAACTCTCATCACTGAGGTTAAACCATAATATACAGTGGACAATTTCTCACTATGGTAAACCACCAGACTATTAGATATGTGAGTAATATGTATGTGTTTGCCCCTGTGGGTACAGAAGCTATTCTGAATTCCTCAGAAAGGCTTTAAATGTCATGTGTACAAAATGCTAAACTAATACATTAGAGACAAAAACAGAATCCAATAGATGCCAACCAGACCACGAAAAAAAAGTGGAAAAATAATAAGTTCAGTACTCAATTTTTTTTGGCCTGATCATTTATGGAACATATTTCCATTCCAACTATAAAAAGCTCCTGAAAGGGAAATGTCAATCCCGAGTTTCAAACTCTGCACATTTACACCTGAAGATAATGATGTATTTATTCAATTGCTTTCGGAAAAGGTTATTTTTGCTTTAACCAAAGTAACCTCCCTTTATTTTGTATTATAAGGTCTTTGAAATTAGAAGTTACTCTGCCTTTCTAAAGGGAGTTTCCTCTTAAAAGAAAACAAAGAAAATTACATGCCTGAATCTAGTAGGACAATTTATTGTTGTTTATGTCTACAGTGGGCCTAGAAGCAACACAAACAGTACATTTTCTGGGAAAAAAACTAACAAATACTATCCCCCTTTTGTTAATGGATGGATTGTTTTTTCTCCTAGAGTTCACCCAAAGGTAAATACTCTGAGAGAACTCCAAGTGGAGTAAACATACTATTTATAAAAGCATACATCAGGGAAAAAGAGAGAGTGTTTATATGTGCAGCGGGATTGTGAAAGCAATTCCTAAAAACAGAAGTTCTTTGCAACACTTGTCCCACCTTGAAATGATTATTAGGTTTTACTTAATGTAAATTTCTGTGGAATTCTGGGAGTCTGTCCAATTAAACACATGCGTCCTTCCTGCCCCAGAGCAAGCTGTCCACAGAAAATTCTGAATGGAGTGGGGCGGGGTTTACATTTGCAGGACTCATCTGGAAACTTTGCTTCCATATACATATGTTGGGAGAGAATTTAGATCTGTCACAAATATATTGATATTCTCTCTCAGGCACACAGCTTGTTGGAACAATTGAGGTGGGTAAATAAATATTGACTTTGGAGTAAAAAGAGGAAAACCATCATACCATTCAGTAACTTGGTCTGTGCTAACTATCGACATTACATGTGCTCGTCGCCCTCTCCTGGTCTCAGTCAGTAATTTTCAGATTTGAAATGTGTGACTCATTCCTAAGAATGTTACTCATTTCCCTGACAGACTTTCCCCTGCCCAGTCGAAGGGTTGCTTGATGATCATATTCTTCAGGCACTGGTCCATGCTACCTGGCAACAGCAGAATGTATGTATAGTTTCTCATCAGAGTACTGGAAACACAAGCTGAGCCAGTTGTGCCTGGCTTGGAGAGAAAAATCACAGTCTTGTGTAGGGTTACCACCACAGTTACCAAAAAATCCAGCCTATTGTTATAAGGTAGCAGATTACATGGAGTGGGCCAGGAGCTGGATAACAGACTCAAACCCCTTATGCTGGTGCATTCCAGGAAGATATTGGCTATAATACCTTTGACTAGAACTTGGACTAGATTTGGAAGCTTTAAAATACACAGGAAGTTATTTCCGTTTTTACCCCTCTACACAGATTTTATTTTTATTTATTTAGGCTGTTTAAGAAGGCTTCTGATGTGTTTCTTAATGGGGATGGAGGAGGGATGAGGAAACACTGTTTCAGTGGAAATCATTGCCTAGTGGCAGTCGCACAACTTGCAGTGCAGCAGTAGAAGATAGAGATGGCACTCTGAAGAGCCTCATAAAGTGGAGAATATGAGTTGTTGTTATGGAGGTCAAACAAGATGAAGTGGAAATTCTCTTCAACTCAAAGCTTGCTGTAAGCTGCAGTTTAAGATCTGAGACCCACACATTCTGGGCTTGATATTTAGCCCATTGTTAGTACCCCCATATGCACTTTTTAAATCTGTACAGTTTTGTGAGTGCAAATAATTGGCACATGTTAGCTACATTGTGCTTACTAATCAGCTATACCAGCTGACTTGAAGTGCACCTGTAAGTAGCTGTGAGCACAAAGAGGGAGACCTACTTTTAAGAATCTGGCCCTTTTTCTTTAGGGACTGACTTCTTACGGAGGAGAGAGGGTATCATCACCCAGCACAACTCTTTGGTTGATCCAGTGTTCAGTCAGAACTAGCTTTTGTTCCCTAAATATCTGTTTAGAACACATCTCTGCCCAATAGGGTTGCCAACTTCCTAATTGCACAAAACCGGTCAATGGATGCCCCAAATTTCCTGGTGCCCTACGCAGCTGCATGCTGCTCCAGCCCCTGCTCCACCTCTTCCCCATGGCCCCCATCCCTGCTCTGCCCCAGCCCCGCCCCCACTCCACCCCTTCCCCGCCCCCACTCCACCCCTTCCCCTGAGGACTGCAGCAGGGGTCAGGCCTGCACTCACCGGCCAGCGGTAAGTGGAGCGACCCGGCCCCAGCCTGCTCCACACCACTGGTGAGTGCTGGGAGGCAGGTCCCCCTTACCTCCCAAGGCTGGGAGCCAAAGGATCAGAGCAGAGCGGGCTGAGGCCGGGTCACTCCACTTCCCACTGCCCCATGAGTGTGGGGTCAGGCCCGCCATGCAATCACCAGATGGGAGGAAGTGGAGCATCCCAGCCCCAACCTACTCCTCTCCACTGGCTCGTGCTGGGAGGCGGTTTCCCACCTACCCCCCAGTGGAGGCCTGGGGCAAATCCCCCTCCCCGCAGAGGCCTGGGGTCACACATCCACCCTCCCCCCCCACAAGGGGGCTGCATAGGGCACCAAAATGGCTAGGGATGGCCCTGACTGTGGGGTGTGGAGGGGGACCCCCAGTACTCTCAGCCACCATAGGCCAGAGCCCTAGCAGCGGTGGGTCCTGGACTCCCCTTCCTCCCCATTTTGTCCCAGTTATTTTTAGTAAAAGATTATTGCTCGTGACCTGTCTGTGACTTTTACTAAAAATAACTGTGGCAAAATCTTAACTTTACTGATGATCACTGTTGGCAGACATCCTTGTCATGCAGGAGTCCTGCTGCTTCTGGGTCCAGGATTTCCCCTCATCACAAAGGAGTGCAGTTCTCAAGGTGCAGATTACAAAACTATAATAAAGTCCAAACTTTAGTCTTCCACACCAGCACTCAGACACACAGCAGGTGGCAGCCCTGGACTGGCAGCCAGAGCAGAGCTTGCCATGTGGTGACTGGTCTCACCTAGGGAGCTGGAGGGCTAACTCAGGCTGCCTGGGGGAAGTTTTCCCAGCAAAACTCCAGAAGCTGGGAGTCATCTTAGAGAGGGAAAGAGCCAAGCTGAGGGATCTTGCTCCAGGTCCCCAGAGGCCAGTTCTCAGGGGGAACCCTGCATGCAGCCTGGGACTCACCAACTCCTCACACAGCCAGACCTGCTCTTTCCCTGGCTGACTCCACACTGCCTCAAAATGTCTTCTCCCCTCTCCTGAGCTCCCTGGGAAGGGTATCTCACTCCCTATTGGGTTTTGGTTTTGTTGCCAAGCAGATTCTACCAGAGCTCTCTAAATTATGCAAGGGCTATTAAATAGTTCAGGATCAAGAGGGCAACAAGGTGGCTTAAAGTCTCCGTAGCCTCTCTCCTGCTGGGCAGCAAGTTCCATGCTGTATCTTTTAAAGCACAGCACAGAATCTCATCACGTTTTTCCCCGCTAGAAATGCCAGGCCCCTCTATTCCCTCATTCAAAATCTTGTACCTCACACTTTTCATGCACCCAAACCTGAGTTACTTGACCTGGCCCTAAGAGATGTATTAGAATCCACAGATGTTTAAAAAAGGATCTGGTTCTCACAGATTCACATGGTACAAGGAACATGCAAGGCATTTCTGCTTATAACATTTCAAAATGGTCCTGAAAATAGGGGTTCAGAAAGGCTCAGGCACAAAATTAATAACATCTTGCAAGGAACATAAAAGGCAATAAAAAGAGGTTTTATAAACACATTGGGATCAAGAGAAAGGAGAAGGAAAGTGTAGATCGACTACTTAGCAGGGAAGGACAGACAATAGCAAATGACACCAAGAAGGCTGAGGTCTTTAATACCTATCTTGCTTTAGTCTTCACTAAAAAGATTAATGGTGACCAGATACTTAACACAATTAATCTCAACAACAAGGAGAAAGGAACACAAGCCAAAATAGGGAAAGAACAGGTTAAAGAAAATGTAGATAAGTTAGATGTATTCAAGTCAGCAGGGCCTGATGAAATTCACCCGCGGGTACTTAAGGAACTAGTTGAAACAATCTTGAAACCATTAGTATTATATTTGAGAACTCATGGAGAATGGGTGAGGTCCCAGAGGACTGGAGAAGGGCAAACATAATACCTATCCCTTAAAAGAGAGAACAAAGGGGACTGGGGAATTATAGGCTAGTCAGCCTAACTTCGATACCTGAAAAGATACCGGAACAAATGATTAAACAATGAGTTTGTAGGCACCTAGAGGATAACAAGGTAATAAATAATCGCCAACATAGGTTTGTCAAGAACAAAATCATGCCAAATCAATCTAATTTCCTTCTTTGACAGGATTACTGACCTAGTGGATGGAGGGAATCTATAGGTATGATACAGTCCCATGTGACATTCTTGTAAGCAAACTAGGGAAATGTGGTTCAAATGAAATTCCTGTAAGATGGGTGCACAAATGACTGAAAAACTATACTCAAAGAGTAGTTATCAATGGTTTGCTGTCATACGTGGAGGACATATCTAGTGAGATCCTACAGGGAGTCTGTCCCTGGTCTAGTACTATTCAGTGTTTTCATTAATGGATAATGTAGTGGAAATTTGCATAGGATAACAAGCTGGGAGGGGTTGCAAGCACTTTGGAGGATAGAATTTGAATTCAAAATTACCTTGACAAATTGGAGAATTGGTCTGAAATCAACAAGATGAAATTCAGTAAAGATAAGTGCTTATAAGCTTGCAGCTTCTAAACATTATTTCTTGTTTGGTATTTTAAGTAACCAGCTCATTTGTTGGTGACAAAGAAATCCTGGAGACCAACACATGCTTAATTATATTCAGAAGAGGTTACTGAGGATTGGAAAGGGGCAAACATTTTTTTTAAAGTTGAGCTAAATAGGAAATTATAGACCATTAGGTATAAAGCTGTTGTAGAGCATGTATTGGAAAATATCTAAAGTAATTTGGTGGTAGGACAACTGGAAAACAACAGTTTAAGGATAGTCCACATGCAGTTAGATCATACTTTACCAATTTTCTGGGATTTGTTGAAATATTGTTAACCTAACAGTAGTATGAAAATCAATAGCTGTAGCATAGTAAGATTAAAACTCATCTACAATATTTCACTCCCAAAATTAATCGGTAAGATTAAAAAAATGGAATAAGAAGCAAAATAAAGTGTGCTCTGAAGAAAACAGGTTTGTGAGTCTGTAGCAATGCTACTTTGTGCTGTGATTCTGTTGGTGCTCACAAACTAGATTCGGCTTGGGCCACACTGGTTCATGCGTGGATGGGGAATCTGAAAGTGAATATTTCTGCAGAATGCTGTAGTAGGTGGTGGTAGTAATTCCATTAGGTGCCGCTCTTTACTTTGAGTACATCCTACTGGCCTGCCCACCTTACACCTTACTGCTCCTTCATATCAGAACCACAAAAATGGGGAGGGAAACCTTCCAACCAGCTACCTTTGAAGCTGGAAATGCCAAAGCAGGCAGTTACTACTCAGACAACCACCAGCCAATCAGGATACAGCCTTACCTCCCAGGCCAGCCAGTAATGCAATGGTTATCCAGGCAGGCATGAAGAAAGGGAAACAGAAGCAGTCCCAGTGTCCCATCCAGGGGTGGATTAATGCAGGGGCTTTAGGGGCTGCAGCCCAAGGCCCCAGGCTAAGGGGGCCCTGGCACAGCAGGGCTCAGGCAGGCTGCCTGCCTGCATGCTGTGACCCCACACCACTCCCGGAAGCAGCTGGCTGCTGGCGCGTCTCTGCGGCCCCGGGTGTGGGGGAAAGCAGCTCTGTGCACTGCCCCTGCCCCCACCACCATCACTGCAGCCCCCATTGGCCAGGAACTGACGAACGGGAGCTGCGGCGATGGTGCTTGCGGGTGTGGGCAGCTCACAGAGACACACTGTCCCCCCTCTCCCCAGGGGCATGAAGAGACGTGCCAGCAGCTGTCTGCTTCCAGGAACAGCGCTGGGCCACAGCATGCAGGCAGGCAGCCTGCCTGAGTCCTGCTGGGCAGCCAGCTGGGAGCCGCCTGTGGTAAGTGCCTCCCAGCCAGAGCCTACACCTCGCACCCTCTCCTGCCCCCCAACCTCCTGCCCCAGGTCAGAATCCCCTCCTGCACCCAAACTCCCTGCCAGACCCCTCACCCCCTCCTCCACCCCAACCCCCTGGCCCAGGTCAGAATCCCCTCCTGCACCAGACTCGCTCCCAGAGCCTGCACCCCTCACCCTCTCCTGCACCCCAACACTGAGCCCCAGTCTGGAATCCCCTCCTGCACCTAAACTCCCTCCCAGAAAGAAACTAATATAACAGCTGTTCTAAGGTAAGAAGTAGGCTATTTTGAATTGACTATAGTCTACTGTTTTAAGACTGAAACGTAACCACAGAACAGCTTTATGTTAATTAAATGGCAAGTTTTGTATAGTGTTAATAGCCTCGATGCCATAATTGTGATAATTTTGTTTTATGTTAGGAAAAAGACTTGTATACTGGGGCCCCACAAAATCTAATAGCCCCAGGCCCACAGGAGAGTTAATCCATCCGTGGTCCAATCCTCATATGATGCAGGATTTCTGGTAAAAGTGTGAGGGGGTGGGCGGGAAGCCTGGAGAAGATGACATGCCCTATCCCTCAAAGAGAAACCACTGTTCTGCAAGTAACATTTCATAATTCATGACTAATGACTTCTTACTAACTAGGCAGCAATTCAATTGCTAAATAAAAGCAATACTATGTAATTTAGTTAATATTTAATATCTAGCAACTAGTATGAATTTCTAAATATTACTACAAATTACTTATTTTAAGAAATGTAAGTTAATATTAAGCAGTTGTAAGTAACTTATTTATCTGAGTGTTGAGGCTCTTTGTGGCAGGGGGGAAGTACAGGTAACACTGACAAAAGTTGAGAGCGAGAGCCTTGGAAATTGAGGTTCTCTCTTCATCCACATAATAAATACATCACATGGCAAGCCATGTTTCCCTTCACTACCCAGCCAATTTGCCTCAGCCCTGACCTTTGGGGACCATCTCTAGGGTGAATGGATACTTTATTCATGATGACCTCACTTTAGCCTTTATGCAACTACCTATGTGCATGCCAAATAGTGCCAAATGTGAGATTGGGCTTATGTAATTCACATGTCCAGTAGCATTACACAGTTCATACAGACCAGTAAGCAGCTGTCAGATAGCAACCACCTTCTAACACTACTGGCTTGCGCTAGATTTGAACTTGTGGCCGGGGGTTAAAGAATCCATATCCCTTTACCAATCCTCTTTGTAGTAGTTCAGAGAATTAACTGAGTATTGAAAATGGCAAGAAAAATGGGCATTATGAAATAAATCTGCTGATAGGCAGATATCTAATATATCCAAACAGATTGGGACTGTTAACCATATTTTATAAAAGTAACAATATACTTCAAAAAGTGAAGTTAAATGTGATATTCTTATTTCTGAGTTGATTGCACCATATGAATGTTGGTATCCATATAACCACATAATGTTTGTGTGTTAAATATATAATTTTTAGCTTTCATCGGTTTCCCAACAGCAGAATCTGATGCTTCCTCAAGATCATGATACTGTGCATTTTATTGCTTGCATTTTCTGTAAAGATCAGGCCATTAAGCATTAGGGAGCTATTACTGGAAGGATTACTAGTCCCAAGAGCTCAGAATTTGCTTTCAAGTATATATTTGACTTCAATATTCCTTTCTTTAGAATGTTTATTATAAATTTAATGTTAAACAGATGGAGATTTTTCTATGATGTACTGTACTGTATTCAATAAGATATGCTTTAAACACCACCATCCACAGCAGATTGCTTGTTTTTTGTCCAAGATCTGACACCATGCACTGCAATCCCCAGCTGAAACAGTACAACTGTTAAATTATCCATTTATTTTACCTTTAAGTTTCTTCCAGGTTTGGCACGTAAACAGAGCATTGGATGGGTGCTTTAAATATAATTTGAAAGGATGAGTAACAGACCGGTACCCACTGTGTGAATTTAGTTTCCGTACTTCTGAAAGCCTCCCTTTTGCCATAGATAAGAATTGTACACACTTTGGCTGTCTGCAATGCTCTGTAATCTCAGGAATGCAAAAGTCCTCGTGTTATACCCCTTCCCTGCACAAAAACACTGACATCTGGCTGTGGTTTCCTCTGTTTAGACCACAAGATTGCAGTAAATGAGACATTTATTTTCTCCTCTGTGAATTTCCTTTCTGCTCAGTCTTCACACCATTCCAGATCTATGGGTTCACATAATGTTCTTCTGGAAGAGGCAAGAGAGAGAGGGGGAGATGTTGAAAAAGAGCATTTTTCAAAAGACTTAACTTTAAATCTCTTCACACTGGTGAGCATAATAAAATTACTTCTATAGTACTTTCCAATCAAGGATCTCTGGCACTTTGCAAAGGTTAATTAATCAATCTCACAGCACCCTGTAGAGTAACAAAGTGTCATTATCCTTTTTGTACAGATGGGTGAATTGGAGGTACAATTATTATTTATATTCTGCATTACTGTAGCATTACAGAGGTCCCAACTGAGGTTGGAGGCTTCTTGGTTAAGTGATTTGTTCAAGATCACATAGGAAGGCTACCCAGGAACAGAATTCAGAACTCTTCATCCCCAGTCCTGTGGTTTAATCACACAATCATCTTCCTCTTTCATAATCTAATTAATGTCACTGGGGAAGAATAGCTCCTGGTGATTTTGCAATGTTTTAAGGGGGGAAAAGGAGAGGGTGAATATAGCTTCTTAAAGCTTCTGTTTAAAATGTTTTAAAAATCGTTCTGCACTGGTTGAGGACTCAAAGGTCTAGACATGTGTTTTATGTTGGGTTGTGTTTAGTTTGATGCCTGTATTATTGTCTTTTTGTGAGCAGTCATGCAGTTTGAGTGTCTGTTCCCCTGTTTCAGTAATTACCATTTATTAATTTAGAATTCCCGACTAAGGAAGCAAACTAAGATGGATTGAACCTTCACTCTTTTTCACTGTAATAGATGTGACCAGCCTGTTCAATTTATCATTTTTTCATATCTATATTTGATTCCTACAGCTATGTAACTCAATTAAACTACATTGCATACAAACATCCTATCTTTGTTGAACTAGATTGCTAGCTCCTTGGGGCAGGGATTGTTTCTTTATTCTCTAGAAGGTGTATTGACCTCTTATATATCAACATGTTAATCATTCATGTTAATGCTACTGGAATTTGAAAAGAGGTGTTGCCTTGATTGTTAATAATACAAAAAACAAACAAACAAAACCAGTTAAATGAAATGTATGCAATGCGATTTTTTTCACCCAGCTGGACAAGGACATTGAAATAACTTATTTGAAATGGGCAAAGAGACGGATCTAATTTTGAAAAAAGAATTAATCAGTGAGAAACTTTTTCTTTTATCATAAGTCAATAACAGGATAGAAGAGCATACAGTAAAATCTCTCTTAAGCAATCATTCAGTGGACCAACAAAAACTGGTTATTTAGTGGAGGCGGTCTTCTAATAAATCTAGAGCAGAACGAGACTGAATATGTTTAGAAATACTCAGAGGCAGTCTGTAGCAGAAGGTTGCCCAAAAAGATTGTGTTTTGTGCAGGTTTCACTGTATAACAACCCCTTTCTTCAAAAGAAAAAAAAGTCTTATCTACATAGTAACATATATTGAAAATTGTGATCTCTACACATTAAAACTAATTGACTTATACTATGTTGATTATTAAGTACATGGCAAATTTCTCTGTAGAGGCATGTTAGAAAGAGAAGCAGTACTGCAGGGTCTCAATGCATGGATGAGATGATGGTGTAGGGGAGCTGGGTTTTAGGTTTATTAGGAACTGGGGAAACTTTTGGGAAAGGAATAGCCTATACAGGAAGGATGGGTTCCACCTAAATCAAAACATAACCAGATTGCTGGCATGTAAAATTAGAAACAGAGGATTTTTTTAAACTACGTCTGGGGGAAAGCCCTTAGGGTGAATTTATTAAAGGAGGAACTCTCTATCCAAGTAAAGAGGATAAGAAAGAAGTTGGTAAAGTACAGGTAGGCACTAGCAAGGAACAGTCAAACATAAAAGAGTCTCATTTAATATAATACATTAAGGCAAGAAAGTGGATATAGACAAAATGTACAAGGGCTTATATAGAAATGCTAGTAGTCTAAATACTAAGACTGGGTGAACTAGACTTCCTAGAATTAAATGAGGATATTGATATAATAGGCATCACGAAAACTTGGTGGAATGAGGATAATCACTGGGACACTGTAATACCAGGGTATAAAATGTACAGGAATGACAGAGTAGGTCGTGCTAGTGGGGGAGTGACACTTTGTGTGAAAGAAAGCATAGAGTCAAATAAAGTAAAAATCTAAGTGAATCAAACTGTATCATAGAATCTTTATGGATAGAAATTCCATTCTGGAATAATAAGACTGTAGCAGTAGGACTATAATACCGACCACCTGACCAAGATGGTGATGGTGACTGTGAAATGCTCAGAGAGATTAGAGAGGCTACAAATGCAGAAAATGCAATAAAAATGTGGGATTTTAACTATCCTCATATTAACTGGGTATAGGTCACCTCAGGAAAGGATACAGAGATAAAATTTCAAGACACAATAAATGACTGCTTTTTGAAACATCTTGTCATGGAACCTACAAGAGGAGAGGCAATTTTGATTTAATCCTAAGTGGAGAACCGGATCTGGTCCATGAGGTGAATATAGCTGAATTGTTTAGTAATAGCAATTACAATGTAATTAAATTTAACATACTTGTAAGGTGGGAAATGCCAAAGAAACCCACCATAGTTGCATTTAACTTCACAAAAGGGAACTACACAAAAATGAGGAAGCTAGTAAAATGGAAATTAAAAGGAACAGTCACAAAGGTGACCATGCCTACAAACTGCATGGAGACTGTATAAAAACACCTTAATAGAGGCTCAAACTACATGTATACCCCAAATTTAAAAAGAAGTAAGAGGACCAAAAAAATTCTACCATGGCTAAACAACAGAGTAAAAAAGGCAGTTGGAGGCAAAAAGGCATCCTTTAAAAACTGGAGATCAAATTCTAGTGAGGAAAATAGAAAGGAACATAAACTCTGGTAGGTCGTGTGTAAAAGTATAATAAGGCAGGCCAAGAAAGAATTTGAAGAGCAACTACCAAAAGACACAAAATGTAACAGCAATTTTTTTTTCAAGTACATCAGAAGCAGGAAGCCTGCCAAACAGTCACTGGGGCCATGGCATGATGGAGGTGCTAAAGGAGTACTCAAGGAAGACAAGACTTGCAGAGAAGCTAAATGATTTCTTTGCATTGCTTTTCACTGCAACAGATGTGGGGGTGATCCCCACTCCTGAGCAGGGCCATCCTTAGGCATACACAGCATATGTGGCTGCATAGGGCACCCAAAAATTTGGGGCAGCACCGGGACAGCAGGTAAGAGTGGGTCGGCTCCTGCACACCCAGCGCACGCCGCAGTCTCCTTAAGCAGGGGCTGTATTCATAGAGCTGAATGCGCCGGCATGGCACATTCCGCATGAGGGAGAGGGTACGGGGGTCTCTGCGGGGAACTGTGACTCGCCGCCACCGTGAGGCGGACTGGGCGGTTCAGTATCCTTTGCTGCTTCGTCTCCCCGCCATCTCCCGCAGGCTGTGAGCACGAGCTGCCACAGTGTCTGCTGCGTACAAAGCTCGGTGTGTGTCAGCAATGGGGGGAGGGGTTCTTCTGGGGGTCTGTGGGCAGGGGTGGTGGCTGTGCCCTATGTCGGGCATAGGGGCACTAGTTTAATAATACTATGTAGGGCTCCATAAATCCTAAGGATGGCCCTGCACCTGAGCCATTCTTTTTAGGTGACAACTGTGAGGAACTGTCCCAGATTGAGGTGTAAGAAGAGGAAGTTTTGGAATAAACTGATAAATTTAATAATAATAAGTCACCAGGACCAGCTGATATTGACCAAAGAGTTCTGAAAGAACTCAACATGAAATTGCAAAACTACTAACTGTGGTCTGTAACTTACCATTCAAATCAGCCTCTGTAACAGTTGATAGGGGAGGCAACTAATTTAACAATGAATTTTTTAAAAAGGCTCCAGAGGCAATTCTGGCAACAACAGGCCACTAGGCCTAACTTCAGTATCAGGCAAATTGGTTGAACCTATAGCAAAGAACAAAATGATCAGACACATAGATGAATATGATATGTTGGGGAAGAGTCAACATGGATTTTGTAAAGGGATATCATGCCTCATCAATCTATTAGAATTCGTTAAAGGTGTCAACAAACATGTGGACAAGGGTGATCAATATGGTGTATTTGGATTTTCAAAAGCAAGCATGAGATAAGTGGGAAGGTCCTCTTGTGGATCAGTAACTAGTTAAAAGATAGGAAACAAAGGCTAGGAGTAAAAGGTCAGTTTTCACAGTGGAGAGAAGTAAATAGTGGGACCTCCCTCAAGGATCTGTACTGGGATCTGTGCTGTTCAACATATACATAAATGATCTGGACAAAGGGGTGAACAGCAAGGTGGCAACATTTGCAGACAACACAAAATTACTCAAGATAGTGAAGTCCAAAGCTGACTACAAAGAGTTACAAAGGGATCTCACTAAACTGGGTGACTGGGAAACAAAATGGCAGATGAAATTCAGCACTGGTAAGTGCAAAGTAATGCACAATGAAAAAATTATCTATACATACAAAATGATAGGGTCTAAATTAGCTGTTACAACTCAAGAAAGAGATATTGGAGTTATTGTAGATAGTTCTCTGAAAACATCCACTCAGTGTGCAGCAGCAGTCAAAAAGATAACAGAATGTTAGGAGCCATTAGGAAAGGTATAGATAAGACAAAAAAATAGCCTAACGCCACTATAGAAATCTGCAGTATACCCACACCCTGAATGCTGTGTGCAGTTCTTCTCACCCCATCCCCCAAAAAGATATATTAGAACTGGAAAAGGTACAGAGAAGACAACAAAATGATTCGTGGGCTAGAACAGCTTCCATATGAAGAGAGTTTAAAAAGACTACAACTGTTCATTTAGAAAAGAGAAGCCTAATGGGGGATCTGATAGAGGTGTATAAACTCCTGAATGGTATGGAGAAAGTGATTAGAAAAGTGATGTTTGCCCTTTCACATAACACAAGAACCTGGGGTCACCCAATGAAATTAGGGCATCAGGTTAAAAACAAGCAAAAGGAAGTACTTCTTCACACAATGTACAGTCAACCTGTGGAACTCATTGCCATGGCCAAAAGTATAACTGGGTTAAAAAAAGAATTAGATAAGTTCATGGAGCATAGGTCCATCAGTGGCTATTAGCCAAGAGGATCAGGGACTGAACCCCATGCTCTGGGTGTCCTTAAACCTCTGACCGCCAGAAACTGGGTCTGGATGACTGGGGACTGATCACTCAGTAATTGCCTGTTCTGTTCATTCCTTCTGAAGCACCTGGCACTGGCCACTGTCAGGAGACAGGATACTGGGCTAGATAGACTACTGGGCACATGTATGGCTGTTATTATGTCTCTAAGAAGTAGCTGTCAGGCACAGAAGCCGATTATGAAAGGGACAGCTTAAATATGGTGAGGTTCCTTGAGGGGACGTCTCCTAATATCCATACTCATACATTTAATATTTTACCTTTTCCTTCTGTTTTGTAAAATGCCAGTAAATAATGGTTTGATTAGTCATAAAGTTGCATTGAGTTTTGACTGACTTTTTTCTCTGGTGAAGGAACTGGAACCATGTTTTTAAAGACACCATAATAGAGGCCCAACTTCAATGTATACCCCAAATTAAGAAAAACAGTAAAAGAACTAAAAAAGAGCCACCGTGGCTTAACAACCATGTAAAAGAAGCAGTGAGAGATAAAAAGACTTCCTTTAAAAAGTGGAAGTCAAATCCTAGTGAGGCAAATAGAAAGGAGCACAAACACTGCCAACTTAAGTGCAAGAGTGTAATAAGAAAAGCCAAAGAGGAGTTTGAAGAACAGCTAGCCAAAAACTCCAAAGGTAATAACAAAATGTTTTTTAAGTACATCAGAAGCAGGAAGCCTGCTAAACAACCAGTGGGGCCCCTTGACGATGAAAATACAAAAGGAGCACTTAAAGATGATAAAGTCATTGCGGAGAAACTAAATGGATTCTTTGCTTCAGTCTTCACGGCTGAGGATGTTAGGGAGATTCCCAAACCTGATCTGGCTTTTGTAGGTGACAAATCTGAGGAACTGTCACAGATTGAAGTATCACTAGAGGAGGTTTTGGAATTAATTGATAAACTCAACATTAACAAGTCACCGGGACCAGATGGCATTCACCCAAGAGTTCTGAAAGAACTCAAATGTGAAGTTGCAGAACTATTAACTAAGGTTTGTAACCTGTCCTTTAAATCGGCTTTGGTACCCAATGACTGGAAGTTAGCTAATGTAACGCCAATATTTAAAAAGGGCTCTAGGGGTGATCCCGGCAATTACAGACCGGTAAGTCTAACGTCGGTACCGGGCAAATTAGTTGAAACAATAGTAAAGAATAAAATTGTCAGACACATAGAAAAACATAAACTCTTGAGCAATAGTAAACATGGTTTCTGTAAAGGGAAATCGTGTCTTACTAATCTATTAGAGTTCTTTGAAGGGGTCAACAAACATGTGGACAAGGGGGATCCGGTGGACATAGTGTACTTAGATTTCCAGAAAGCCTTTGACAAGGTCTCTCACCAAAGGCTCTTACGTAAATTAAGCTGTCATGGGATAAAAGGAAAGGTCCTTTCATGGATTGAGAACTGGTTAAGGACAGGGAACAAAGGGTAGGAATTAATGGTAAATTCTCAGAATGGAGAGGGGTAACTAGTGGTGTTCCCCAAGGGTCAGTCCTAGGACTAATCCTATTCAATTTATTCATAAATGATCTGGAGAAAGGGGTAAACAGTGAGGTGGCAAAGTTTGCAGATGATACTAAACTACTCAAGATAGTTAAGACCAAAGCAGATTGTGAAGAACTTCAGAGAGATCTCACAAAACTAAGTGATTGGGCAACAAAATGGCAAATGAAATTTAATGTGGATAAATGTAAAGTAATGCACATTGGAAAAAATAACCCCAACTATACATACAACATGATGGGGGCTAATTTAGCTACAACGAGTCAGGAAAAAGATCTTGGAGTTATCGTGGATAGTTCTCTGAAGATGTCCACGCAGTGTGCAGAGGCGGTCAAAAAAGCAAACAGGATGTTAGGAATCATTAAAAAGGGGATAGAAAATAAGACTGAGAATATATTATTGCCCTTATATAAATCCATGGTACGCCCACATCTCGAATACTGTGTACAGATGTGGTCTCTCACCTCAAAAAAGATATTCTAGCACTAGAAAAGGTTCAGAAAAGAGCAACTAAAATGATTAGGGGTTTAGAGAGGGTCCCATATGAGGAAAGATTAAAGAGGCTAGGACTCTTCAGTTTGGAAAAGAGAAGACTGAGGGGGGACATGACAGAGGTATATAAAATCATGAGTGATGTTGAGAAAGTGGATAAGGAAAAGTTATTTACTTATTCCCATAATACAAGAACTAGGGGTCACCAAATGAAATTAATAGGCAGCAGATTTAAAACAAATAAAAGGAAGTTCTTCTTCACGCAGCATAGGCTCTAGAGGGCGCAGGCTGCCCGCAGCGCCGCCGCTTCGCCGCTTCCCGGTCCCGTCCGCTCCCCCTCCGGCCTCCGTCCGTTGGAGGCGCGCGGCCCGGGGCGAGGGAGCGGGCGAGCCGGACCCGCCGAGGCATGACGGGCGGAGAGCCGCGAAGCCCGGGAACCTCGAGCGCGCGGCTGCGGCGCGACGGCGCGTCGCGCGGCCCGGCGGCTGCCGCGCCGCGTCATGCCTGGGGAGGTCGACCAGCCCTCGCCCTCATCATGCGCGGGCGCGTGGGTCCCGTCGCCCGCTCGTGGACCTCCCGGGGCCGCATGGCGGGCGGTCGTCCACCCCAGCGCTGCCGCCCCTAGATTTGCCGCCCTAGGCAACAGCTTGGTTTGCTGGTGCCTAGAGCCGCCCCTGCACGCAGTGCACAGTCAACTTGTGGAACTCCTTACCTGAGGAGGTTGTGAAGGCTAGGACTATAGCAATGTTTAAAAGGGGACTGGATAAATTCCTGGTGGCTAAGTCCATAAATGGCTATTAGCCAGGATGGGTAAGAATGGTGTCCCTAGCCTCTGTTCGTCAGAGGATGGAGATGGATGGCAGGAGAGAGATCACTTGATCATTGCCTGTTAGGTTCACTCCCTCTGGGGCACCTGGCATTGGCCACTGTCGGTAGACAGATACTGGGCTAGATGGACCTTTGGTCTGATCTGGTACGGCCTTTCTTATGTTCTTATGTTTATGTTCTTATGTGTCCTCAAGCTGAAGAAGAGAATGTGACAGCCTGGGCATTGAGAGTCATGAGGGCCCTGCAGCTACCATTCTGGACACCAGAAATCCAAGCAACCAAAAGGTACACGCCACCAGCAACATCATGCTGTATATTTTCCTCTCTTGGTTTGACACCTGTTAACATAATTGATTATGTCTGCGTACATTAACCTTTAGAGGGGTCATTGTCAGTCTGTTTGTTCTTAAAATATAACCCCCTTTAAAATTCTTACACATTGGTAGTGAAGAGACTCGGTTCTAGATTTCAAGTTTCTTTAGTAACATAGCAGACCAAAAGACGCAAACAAAACCAATATTTGCCAGGAAAAAAAGGAATTACAAGGAAAGAGTTCATTTTCAAGCTCCTAAGAGGGTTTTCCAAACAATAGAGGTAAACCCTTTTTAAAGTACTTTACCATACAATTCTCTTTAAAAATAAAATAACTCACAAGCTTTATTTTAGTCCTTACTACAGCATCACTCATCTCAATAAAAAATATCCAATATAAATGTCATATCTCTGCGGGGAAATAAAATGGCCAGCATATGAAAGTTAGTGATAAGTGATAAGAAACATGTTGTACTATGTATTTCCAAAAGTGTAATAACCCACAGTAAATTGTGCCATCCTCATGCAAATTGAGCCATTTTTAAAATTGTAGCAAATAGTACTTGTCATGATGAACTAATCTGGTTGTTCTTTAAGTTACTTTAAAGTAGCAACCTACATGTAAATCAAGATGGGAAGACGCAGATATTCAGATTAAATAAATTTATTTTATTCCTAATTACATAGCACAGGTCGTGCCAAATGTATATTGTCCTCTCTTTGAGGGGTTATTTGTATCTAGTAATATAGTTTTTAATCCAGTTGGGTTTGGAATTTTTTTATTCACTGCTTACAGAACTATACGAAATCTTCTGAGGGAGTTGATTAAGTGGCAGAAGAAAGCATTGGTGCTCATTGCTGTCAGGAGACTTAATAGACGTTAGTCTAGAGTTTTGCTTACCTGGAAGTCAGGGAAAGTAGGGGATGTCTACTGTTATCCTAGGTGCCAAAAATTCCATGTGTGTTTGTGTTTCTACCTGATATCTTGTTGCCACTCTTTCCCTAATCACTCTCACAAATTCATGTATAATTCAGGTAGCATGGCTGTACTGGCACCTGAAGGAACTACTTAAATGCAGAAGGGAATTAGATCATGTATTAGATCATGTGTTATTAGCATTACTCAGCATTTCTGCCATAGGCTGAAGGAGAAAAATACTAGGAAAGGATAAAGAGATAAATAACTTTGGCATCCATGCAGCTTGTGAATGATTCATGAAATGAAACCTATAAACTCCTGCCAAGAATGTACAGACAGTGCTACAGGTACCAGATGTTGATGGGTCTACAGGGATATGCAGTCCGAAGCCAAGACCTAAAAAACAACCACCAGCAAAGTGGAATAAAATATTGTTTTAAATCCTTTGTTTTTGTATGATTACTACATTTGTGCCTCCCTCCTGCAGCTCCTGGCAATGCCTTGGAGGAAAATATTTGGAAAGACCATCAGTCCTGCCCAACCACTCCCCACCTTCTCTTAATCCCTCACTAGAGAGAGAACCAGCACTGCAGTACAGACTGAAATGCTTTTGTGCAATATTGATTTGTATTGTGCTTGTTTTTTAAATGAGTGCTTCATGTTATGCCACATCCAAAGTTAGTAATGGTGCTGATGGACCCTGGAGTGGCTGATGATGGTCGTAATAGTGAAGGAGCTAGGGGAAAGGGAGCAAGTGGAGGAAAGAAAGCAGACTTCTTACTTGTCAATATTTATTTAAGTGTAATCATGGATTTTGACTGTTTGTGTGGCCCTGTGATTTCTGCCCATTTTTCCAGCATGGGGTTGGAATTGCCAGATTCTGCTTCTGGAATGAATTTGTCTGGCCTCTTACTTCCATAATCCTTCAGAGCCACACAATGGTAAAAGGGCAGTCCAGATGAGCAAATGTCTGTGCCAGGGTGCTTGTCCAGTATACTTGCATTCTGCAGGACATGGGAGAACTGTAGAAATCCTCCAGGATTAAAGAAACAGAGCAAGCAGCCTGGTTTATGGAGCAAAGAGTCCTAGAAAAGACAGAAAAGGGGAAAACTGATAGGTAGGGATTGGAGATGGGATAACACTGGGGGACAGGAAAAGGCCTTCAGAGGAGAAGCTGGGTAAAAGATAAATCTCCTCATCACTGTGCCGAATTATGGTGATTTTAGCCTCCTTGTCCTGGGTGGATTTAGTGAGTGCCATAGCTTGCAAAGCTTGCCCCCTCCTGCAGCTATTGTAAGAAAAGGGCTGAGCCTTCTGAAGTGCTCTAGTCTTTTGAACTGCTAGAGTTTGGCCTTTTGGAGCAGCTGTTCCACTGCACAGTCTGCAGGTCCTCCCATATCTTCTCCTGGGCCCTTCCATTTCCAGCTTCTGGACTGTCCAGCCTCCTTTACATAGCCAGCAGCCAAATTTCTCCTGCCTCGTCCAGAGCAATCACAGGCTGTAACAAAGGAAGGGTGCTGCTCCTGCACTCTCTCATCCTGCCCTGCAGGGAAGCATTGTGGGCAGGTGAGGCAGATCAGAAATGCCTCCCAGAGTAGGTATTCTACTCCTGCCTATGGCCAGTGCAATGAAAGAAGTAGAGAGTGAGTGCAGGCCTGGGTGGAAAGGCGGAAAAGCCCGGAGAGGATGTGGCTTGCCCCAAGAGACAGGGTATATGGGAAAAGGGGGCCTGACAAGAGGTCTAAACAGGTCCATATGGGAGCCTTGTAGGGAGGGTGACAAGGCTGAGAGACTCTGAGGGCCATGGGGCAGGGGACTGTGTGTGTGTGTGTCATACAGAAATGCCAGAAAATGGAATAGGAGATGCACAAAAGACCTAAGAGGTAGGGTCTCAGAGAACAAGAAGGGGGCTATGGGAGAGCTAATGAGAGTTCAAAAGGGGGATGGGCCTGGGGTGACCCATGGGTATTTGGGGAGTCCTTATCGTCCCTGAAAAGGTATGGGGTAGGTGTGGAATCCAGAAAAGAAGGTCCCAGTGAGTGGTGGTGCATGGGCCTGTGTGGGACAATAGATGTGTGTGTGGTTCTCTGTGGAGGGGGGCAATGAGTGTGGATGGGTGAGACAGGTGAGTGAGTTCATGGGTGCTTGTGGCACTATGAGTGGTGGTTGTGGCAGGCAGTGGAGAAAGAAGGAAAAGATTGGGTGGTAGTTGTTTCATTAGCAAAGAGTGAAGCTGAACAAGTTGGGATGGGAAAGAAGAAGTAGTGAGAAGAAGGGGATGAGAATTAAGGGATTTGTTATTGAAGGGAAGGAGTAGTTCTCCCTAGAGAAAAAAGGATTCAACAGAAAAAGGAAAGAGAAAGAAGAGCAAGAGGAAAGGAGGCAGTGAATTAAACTTTTATTGTTATCATTAAGGGATTCCCAATCTTAAATGGCTGCATGGCAAAACTCTATGCTTCTCATCCTAAGACTTTGATGAGCTCTTTGCAGAATGTACTTTGATGTCATAGAATCATAGAAGATTAGGTTTGGAAGGGACCTCAGGAGGTCATCTAGTCCAACCCTCTGCTCAAATAAGGACCAAGACCAACTAAATCATCCCAACCAGGGATTTATCAAGCCAGACCTTAAAAACCTTTAAGGATGAAGATTCTACCACCTCCCTAGATAACCCATTCCAGTGTTTCACCACCCTCCTAGTGAAATAGTGTTTCCTAATATCCAACCTAGACCTCCCCCACTGCAACTTGAGACCATTGCTCCTTGTTCTGTCATCCGACACCACTGAGAACAGCTGAGCTCCATCCTCTTTGCAACCCCCCTTCAGGTAGTTGATGGCTGCTACCAAATCCCCCCTCACTCTTCTCTTCTGCAGACTAAACAAGCCGAGTTCCCTCAGCCTCTATTTGTAACTCATGTGCCCCAGCCCCCTGATCATTTTCGTTGCCCTCTGCTGGACTCTCTCCAATTTGTCCACATCCTTTCTGTAGTGGGGGGCCTAAAACTGGACGCAATACTCCAGATGTGGCCTCACCAGTGGCAAATAGAGGGGAATAATCATTTCTCTCGATCTGCTGGACTAATGCAGCCCAATATACCATTAGCCTTCTTGGCAACAAGGGCACACTGCTGACTCATATCCAGCTTCTTATCCACTGTAACCCCAGGTCCTTTTCTGCAGAACTGCTACTTAGTCAGTGGTCCCCAGCCTGTAGCGGTGCATGGGATTTTTCTGTCCTACGTGCAGGACTCTGGACTTGTCCTTGTTGAACCTCATCAGATTTTTTTTGGCCCAATCCTCCAATTTGTCTCAGTCACTCTGGACCCTATCCATACCCTCCAGCGTATCTACCTCTCCCCCCAGCTTAGTGTCATCTGAGAACTTGCTGAGGGTGCAATCTATCCCATCATCCAGATCATTAATAAAGATGAACAAAACTGGCTCCGGGACCAACCCCTGAGGCACTCCGCTTGATAACAGCTGCCAACTAGACATCAAGATGTTGATCACTACCCATTGAGCCCGACAATCTAGCCAGCTTTCTATCCACCTTATAGTCCATTCATCCAATCCATGCTTTTTTAACTTGCTGACAAGAATACTATGGGAGACCGTATCAAAAGCTTTGCTAAAGTCAAGATATATCACGTCCACTGGAGAGGTCTTACAGTGTGCTTTGCATGTTTGGCTTATGTTTATTTTGGTCATCTGAGAGTACATATTGGAGGCCTTCAGCCATTTTAGAGATCCCATGAAAGAAGAATAAAAGGTCTCTCACTTTCTTGACCCTTTTGTCCAGTGCAGATAGACTTTAAATCCCATTTCACATCCAATGCATGCAACTTTTTTCTTAATGATATTAGAATTTAGGAATATAGGTGAGACACTGGTTAAAGTGGAGCTCTGTTCTTTTTGGCTGCGTAGAAAGTCTGCACCATTTTTTAACGAAGAACTAGAAATGAGTTCTTTGAGACACCCCTAGCTCATTTACCATCCTAACTGATTATGGTAAGGAAGGAAACAAACAAATACAGGATGTCTCCATCTATAGGACTAAAATAGAAATTTTGTCTGGGCCTGCAGAATCAGATTGAACTGCCACTCTTCTACTGAGAATCTGTCTTGTGGAGCAGCTATGAAACAGGAGACGAGAAAGTGTAAAAGAAAGATGATACAAAAAGTCTTTGATTAATAACTCCAAGGACAGAGGGAGGAGGCTTTAAGTAATTGAGGTTTAATCCCTATGGGGGACAATCATGAGGAATTACAGGACTCATAGATTTTAAAACATTAGATCATCTAGTCTGACCTCCTGTGTATCACAGGCCAAATAATTTCATACAGTTACTCCTTTGAGCCCAAAAACTTGATTGAGTAAAGCGTATCTTCCAGAAAGGCATCCAGTCTTGATGTGAACACTTCAAGAGATGGAGAATCCACCAATTCCCCTTCTAGGCTGTTCTTCGCTGTTAAAAATGGGTCTTATTTCTAATTTGAATTTGTCTGGATTTAACTTCCAGCTATTGTTTCTTGTTATGCTTTTTCCGTGCTAGATTACAGGGTTTGCTAGTACCCAGTATTTTCTCCCTGTGAAGGTACTTATGAAGTGAAGGGTGTCTGCCAGAGGTGAAGAATATTAGGAGCTGAAGAATAGCCTCTGACAAAGCAGAGTTTGAAATCCTGGGAGAGTAGAAGGAACAGACAGGAGCACTAGTGCTTAGGAAGCATTGCTCATTTTAAAATGCACTATGTTCAGATAGGTCCTACTGCAGTGGCGTTACACTCATGCCACCATTGGCACCCTCCCCCCAAGTTCTGATATTGCATTGTTGGAATTCAGTTATTTGTTTGTGGACATTGATATGGGCTACTAGACCACTCTGCTTCAGTGCTCTTGTGACAATTGCCAGCAGGTCCAAGAAGTTAGCAGGCGAGGCTGCTCTGGTGACAGCATAGAGTAACCTGGGAGAAGGGGAATTCAGGGTTATCTTCTCTTGCTGATTCTATCACTTTGGATGGTCTTCTGGCAATGGGGGCTGCAGGTATGGGCAGCTGCATTGCTAAGGAAATCCAATGAGAGATGGAGTAAAATAGCAGGCTAAGTTAGGTAGCACTGATACACCCACTCTGAGGGAGCTGCAAGAAATGTAGATTGAGCACACAGGATCCTCAGGCTGCCATAAAAATAAGGCCAGTAGCTTCTAATTTCTGGAAATCCAATTTATTGAATGTTCCTTGAAGTCTTTGAGAGGAAATTCCCCCGGGCTAAAGCTCTCTGCTCTGGAGAGCCATAAGCCTAAGCAGCTTCAGATGGAGGCCAAGTAAACTGAGGTTAGACTGCAGTGCTGCAGCCTTCCATGGAAGGGAGTCTGAACTCAAAGTAGTGCGTGGGTGAGGACAGCCTAAACTGTGGTGGAATGATCAGTTCTGATGCTATGAGTAATGTCCAGGGCAGTGGATGAGAAATATTTGCTTATGGAAGTCACTTGTAAATAATGCTTTAGCCTTGTTTGCCAAGTCCGAGAAGTTCTGGTTTAATTAAAAAAAATTGTTGAAAGATCTATTTCTTTAGGCCTCTTCTTTTCTAGCCCAGCTCCCTGGGATTCTTTTTCTCCCTTTTTTTTTCTGATTTTCTTCATTTTAATTCCTGCTCAAAACCTACCTTCCTATTCTTAATTATACCAATTCTAATGATTTGACATATTCTCTTTTCCACCAGTTGTTATGTGTTTGTGTTACCGAGGACAGAACCCATTAGTGTTCTGAACTATTACCCCTACCTCACAGTTTGGATAGAAGGTTCTATGTAAGTGTAATTGTACCATTATAAATAAAGATTAAAATGAGCACTAGGTATTTTCAGGTGGTGACAACATTGGAATCACATTCACATTGTTGTGTAATTTGGTTGGTGAAGTCCAAGATTTGGAATGCTTGACAGTATTTCACTGTTTGAAAAGTTATTGTTGCTTCAGCTGCAGCCATATTCATCTCCCTAGGAAGACTGCCAGTTTCAAAGGAGAATGTGGGTGGTGCACATTTGAACTATGTTTTTAGTAGCAATGTGATCTTTTGTATCTGCGGACTCCTCATGAGAAATGGTAATTAAACTCCTACTCAAGGTACATTCAATCTCAGTGACATGTGTTCCCTTTCTCAGGAAATGACAGATAATCCTTCAACATTAACTCCAGTGGAGAATAATTAAGTTCTTAACATATATTTAGATACGTCAAATGCACCTTTTGCAGTAGTATCTATGTGCTATTCTGCCCGATAAAGCACTGGGGTGTATATATATGTAAGCAGAGTCTGAATGAGCTCTCCCCCGACATCTAGTGGTGAGTTGTGGAAAAAGACTTCAGAAGCTGATTCCGTTTGCATGGACACACCCACCCTGCCTGTGTGCTCAGCATGATGGGCTTGCTTGCCCAAATGATCACTTGTGACTGGTGTTGGATCCCCAGTGTCCTTGTTATTGGGGCAGGAGTAAAAAGGAGTTATTATCCTTGTTGTGTGAACTGAGGGCAGCAGAACTGTACCTGGCATACCCCGATGGAGGGACTCTCACTCAACTAAATGGCACTCGCTAGGCAGGGGACATGGGTTCCAAAGACTAAGGAATTGAGAGAGGGTGGGGACAGGTATGTGTTTAAGGGTCCTAGACATCATTTGATCCTTCCTCTCTCAATGGTATAATAAAAGAGCTAATTTAGACTCAACTGAGTGTACATGCGGCAGAGCTGAAATCACTGGTACCTAAGTCTAAGTATTAGACCCACTTTGGGATAGTGTCTCTATTGCAGTGAGGCTCCCCCACTAATAGCTGAAATCATTGAGAGCTGTGTTAAATGTGGAGGGAGGGGCTGAAGACATCTTGTTGAGTGGGCAGCTGGTGGATAGGTGTGGCCAGCAGGGTGGCTGGTGGAGAGAGACAGTAAGTGACTAGCAGGGAGGCTGTCAGAGACATGGCAGAGCGGCTGGCAGAGAGGTGTGGCTGGCAGAGAGGCATGGCAAGTGGCCAGCAGAGAAGCTGGTGGAGAGGGCTGGATCAGAGCCCCACAGAGGGGTGGCAATCGGCCATTGAGGCGATGAGCGAGTGCCCCTGCCTTCCACACAGGGTAGGAGGTGAACTTTGTGGATGAACTCTGGGGCTGCACTGGCCAAGGATAGCAACTGTGAGTGGGGTACAGAGAAGGGGGGAACATGTTAAAGGGACTTTTGGGCTGCTGGACTTAAGACCCTGAGGGGAAAAGGACACTAACCAACTTACTTGGGGGTGGGTCTTTTGTTCATGCTTTGTGTTTATGAACTCTAGTTGTGGTGTTTTCCCAAATTAATGCTGAGTTAATTCCCTCCTTTTATTACAAGTTTTTGCTACATTCAGACTCTGTACTTGTGAGAGGGGAAGTATTGCTTCTTACAGGCACACAGGGGGTAGTGTGTAATTGTCCCAGGTCACTGGGTGGGGGCTTGAGACAGTCTTGTGCTGTATTGTTGAAAAGGAACATCTAGATACTGAACCCAGCCCTTGTTGCTGCTGGTTCCACCTGGCAGAAGGGTTACATATATAAGGCAGCGGAAGGAAAAGAAAATTCTTACAGCTATTGCTTTTGAAGCTACAAGCTTATAGTATAGGTTTGTATTTTATGGCAAGAAAAGTCAAACTCCTAAATCTTCAGCCATCCAAACATCATTGTATTAAACACAATTGAGCCCAGTAATGCTGTTCAATACATAATAGATACATTGCTAAAGGGGAGAGCAAATTATGAATGTTTTTAAATCAGAGGTAAAGCAAACAAGAAACCACCACAAAGAATACATCATAAAATATCTTTCTTTGTGTATTGACAATATGCCTTCTTCCAGGAGCAAATAATAACAAGTAGTAAAAACACGGAAGTCCTAGTAATTGAAGACCTCTCTCCTTTCCCTGTCCTTGCTCCTTTTAAAGATTGTTCCATGATCCTAGCCTTTTTGTTCCTTTTCTTTTCTTCCAAGTCGTCCTCCAGACCAGCTCCCACTCCAAATTCTGCAAGACACAAAACAAGGCAACTGAGATATAATCGTTATCAGGAATGATGACTATAAACATATTTATCAAGTTAATTTATTGTGCCAGTATTGTCCTGCAAACATACAAATAATTTATTGATGAATGTCTCAGACCCTTAAAACGAAGAAAAAGACCCTGTCCATTGCCCCCTTGCCAACCAGAAATAAATAAGATCTCAGTCCTGCAAACACTTAAGCATGTGCTTAACTTCATTTGCACTTCATAGTTGCAGCTGAAAACATACATTCTATATTAGGGTTTTATACTGTTGACCCTCACTGTAGTTATCTGAGTGCAAAACATGGATGTTGTCTCTACTCCAGCAGTACCAAACATAGCACAGATATCTGGAGGCACTAGGAGAGTGATGATAACAATACATTGGTGAACACAGAAAAAACTTCAAGATTCTCCATGCTAGAAAACATAAAAATCACTGTTTGATCATCAGAAATAGTAAACACGGTAAATGACATATGATGTTAACTCCAAACTTTTTAAAAAAATACTTTAATAAAAATGTTTACCGTAAAATTTGCTGTAATATAATTTTGATTTGAAAAATTAACTAATTAAACAGGTTAATCTTGCAGTAACTTTTCAACAGCTATAAAACACCAATGCACTTATCATGCCATCAGACAGAGGTAGCCTTGCATTGTACTCTTCAAAATTCTACAAGTGAGTTTCACAAATGCAATTTCTAGTCTCCTACAGAGAATAGGAATTTCCTCTTTAATTTGGATCAGGAGGTTCTTAAATGCTATGTTTCTGAAAGTGTCTTCAACATGTTGATAAAAGCTAAACTTAAGGAAATTATAAGATTGTGTCATTTCTAATGCATTTATCATCTGGACCTAATTCTTAAACAAAATCTGTAAAATAGCCACATTGGACTTTAATCCAGAGCCCATGATTGCTGAAGGCTCTTTAGGGTGCCTCTATACCAAGCATGGGAACAAATGGGGATTATGATCCTTCAAAATGTATATAATGAGACATTAATGATGTTGATGGGCTGGGCTCCACTTATATTCCTAGGACTCATGTCTAGACATTTACATTACAGACATTAGTTAATGTAAATTACTAATTCTGCTCCTTTAGTTGACTGAGATTTTAATATTAGAATGATTTGTTGATCTACCTGGATAAAAAGAAAATGTCAATCTCATACCAATTTATTATGAGTTATCAGTGTATCTTGTATAAAAAGTGTAAAGTTGAGTGGGAAAGCAATTTGAGAATATGGTACATTCCCTGATAGCTTGGTCCATAATATGTGATAAGAAATATATAAGCATTTGAAACACTGGTCCTTTTATAGTATTCACAGTATGTTTTTGATCCCAGAAAAAAATGTATAAAATAGATGCTAAGAACAGTGATACCTGTCATATGTAAAACTGAGAATGGTGACTTCATGAAAGTTGTTTTGAGCTCCTGAATTCCAAAGTTCTGAGTTGTGGTGGCTGGACATTACAGATGCTGTAGATATGGCATTTCTTTATCAATGGGTTTGCAGTATCAATGATCTATCCCAACTACTTTTATCCAATTATAATAAATAGCTCTTATATAGTTGGCTCTACAATTAAAATTACTGTCATTGCCTTATCAGTAGCTAAAACTGTATTATGCATTACTGGAGGAAGAAGTCTATGACATGAATAAAAGAACAGATTCATGTCTTGATGCCCGTTTACCATCAGAAAAAGGCTATTTGCAGTGGCTGCCCTGGGACCTAAAAAAAAAAATATAGAAGTCCTGCTTTGGATTTTAACTCTCCAAGGACCTGATTCTGCAAAGTGCTGGATGCCCTCAGCTTTCATTGGCATTCTCACTGTTCCACACAGTTTTCAATTAAAAGACAAAAAATGTAAACTCTGTTCCTTCTAACATCACCACAGAAAAATATGTTTACAATATGGGAAATTAGGCTTTTAAACTGTTTTAATAGGAAAGTCACAGAGCGCATCCCAGAAGAGATAATAGAATCTTGAACTATAAGGGGGAGTAACAAAGGTGAGTATCCGGGGCTTGCTGCTAGAGCTAGTTGTAACCTGGAATTCTGGTTTCATGGGAAATTCAGGCATTTTGATTTTTTCATTCCAAAATGAGAACGGAAAAAATCAAAATTTCTCATGGTACAAGTTCAAAAGTTTTGTTTTGGAAAATGGCATTTCATTTCAACCTTTTCAAAATGTTTAGTTGTGATAAGATAAAAACCACTGTTTCAACTTTATCAACTCAGCTTTATGTTATATTAGATTATAATTTATAACATAATATAAAATTCCAAAAGGATTACACAAATATTATGACATAACAGTTGAAATCTTTGACTTATATTTCATTTTTATTTTATATTATAAATTGGTAATTGGTAAATTGGTAGTGTAATTGATAAGAAATGTTTTACTTGGTAATTGGTTTGGCAATTAGTATTCTAACTGGTCATTTGTAATTGCTATTCTAATTGGTTTGGTCATCACACACACACAGTGTGTGCAGTAAGAGAGAGCAATATTGTAAAAACCTACTTCATTATTTTCTTTACTTCATTGTTAGCAGCTGATAATTTCAACACAGCTCTGGTGCTAGGGTTTGTTTGCAACAGATCTTGTTGCTTAGCAGAACACAAAACATTGTTCTTGCCAATAACTTAAATAAATGGTGTCTATTAGGCATTATTTGCAAATTTTCAAAAACCGAGGGTTGGGTTTTTTAAGAAAGTTATGAAATGACTATAGCACTCAGCACTCATGTATAAGCTCTCAGCACTACGATAATATGCATGTGCTGTAATAGGGATTTTTCCTATGGAAATAGGTTTATTTTCCAAGAAAAATTTCAACTTTTTGGCAAAATATTGAATGCCTTTGGTTATGTTTGTTGTTATGTTTACTCAGATTAAATACAAGTTTAGTGTCTTGTCAAACCAAGATGTGGTTTGTGTGACGCATGGCTAGAAAGGGTTAAACATTCTGCAAAATAAATAACCCTCAAAAGACATGTGAGGAGATAGTGTTTGTGTTTTTGTGTATTTACATATGTATGAGTAGGGTCCACAATGTAATCAACAGTCCCTGTCTATGCTGTATTCTGATAATTCAGAGGTCAAAAGAACATCCTAGCATTTAAATGAAAAGTAAACATGGGATGTCTTGGTATTCATCTCTCTTTGAAATGTACTGTGAATAGTGGAGGAACAAGCAAATGGCCTTATGTTAATTCGTATAGCTACGTAATGTTGATGGACCTCCTTCAAAGTCATCCTAATTACCTTTTGTTCCTTGAGGAACTCCAACTTGTCAAAAGACATACAATTGTATAAAAGATCCTTGGGTCCTGATTCTGTCCTCTCAGATGTGCTTAGGCTTCATCAGGGGAAGTTTGAGTCACAAGACTGAGGTCCCAGTTATGCTGGTACACCCTGAATACGAGATTTGGACATTGGACTATAACCTATGAACTATTTGTGAAAGAACTTTTTACAACTACACCATGTCTGCTATGACTCTGCACCTCAATGAATCAAACTCAGGTCTATATGTATATTGATCGTTTAACCATTCTCTCTTTTGTTTTTTAATAAATTTTAGTTTAGTTAATAAGAATTGGCTGTAGTGTGTATTTGGGTAAGATCTGAAACATTCATTAACCTGGGAGTTAATGTGTCTGATCCTTTGGGATTAGTAGAACTTTTTCTTTTATATGATGAAATAAGATTTACAGAAGTTTTCATTGTATTTGACGTGGGTACCTGGATGGAAGCCTGAGGCTGGATCACTTTAAGGGAACTGTGCTGTTTGGACTTCTGAGTAACCAGTAAGGTAATAAAGAAGCTGTTTTATGCTGGCTTGGTAAATCTAAGTATTGGAATATCCACCAGCTTTATGGAGATTGGCTGCCCCATTCTTTGCAATTCACCCTAATTGAGTTACCATAGCTGGCTCCCCACTAGGACCCCAGTCACAGAGGCATAGTCAGTCAGTGGGTTTTGAAGAGATCTGCAGGGCCCTCAAGGTAGAGTTAAGAAAAGCATCCAAGATCGCCCAATATTTACAGGCAACTGTCCTGTGAAGAATATTAGAGGGGTAAAAAGCTATACTAGCAGCCCAGAGAAACCAGTGTTGACGAAGATGTGTGCCCAGGAGGTTCAAGTTGTGACACATGCACTGCTGACTGATTATGTAATTTAAGGGTATCCATCTACATCTCCTACCACACACTGACATCATACATGCCATAACTGTACAACTGGTAGGGGGGCAGGTATTCCAGCTGCAGCTCCTCCTGCATCCTACACATCCGACCTCATGTATGTCAGTGATTACTGATTATGGAGTATTTGCAGAGTGGGGAGAGTTCTGTTCCTTCCTCTTTACCTGGTGTAGGTCAGTGATAGAGCAGCAAGAGGGAAATCTGGAGCAACTTCCAGCTGCCGCACCCTGGCATCCCACTCCACTGAAGATGCTTATGGGGATTGCAAAGACTCCCTCCCATTGTTTTTTTCCTGAACACACCTCCTGGTTCCTTTTTCTAACCAAGCAATGAAGCTGGCCAATCAGCTTCTATGGGGCTTTGTGAATTTACATTTGTTGACATGTTGCTGGGCAACACGTGGGAGACAAAAGGGAGACTGCCATTACCGTAGCAACAGAAAATGCTAACCTTCCAAACCCTGAAAGAGAGAAGGGACTGTGCTGCTGCCAGTTCCTTGCCCACTCCTGGATGCTCACAGCGGGGATCAGTATGTGGGGGATTAGGTGCTGAAATCACAAGGTAAGTCAGAAAAAATTACACATGCAGAGCAGGAAAAATGTGGTTTGTTTTGTGTTCTTCTAAATCTGCTGTTTAAGCTGCGCAGTTTTCTCTCTTTTACAAAGATGAACCTGAACCATAACTCTGGATCAGAACACTGCTGGTCTTGGGAAAGTTGGGATCTGGATCCAAACTGCAGCATGGCCCTTTAAACCAAAATAAATATTTAGAATAAATAGTCATTGATAGGTTTGTTTCATTACAAGGTTTGCACTTCATCCAGCCCCTTCTGACCTTTGGTTCAGATAATTCTGTTAATTTCTTTAAGGCACCAAGAGAGGAAAAACAGTGAAGTTTCCATTTTACCCACTGAACAAAGCAAACATGAAATTCCTGCTTATGACATTTGCAGTAAAGTGACATTAGAATCATAGAATCATAGGACGGGAAGGGATCTTGAGAGGTCAGCTAGTCCACACTCCCCCACACTCATGGCAGGACTAAGTATTATCTAGACAATCCCTGACAGATGTTTGTCCAACCTGCTCTTAAAAATCCCCAGTGATAGAGATTCCACAGCCTCCCAGGGCAATTTATTCCAGTGTTTAATCACTCTGACAGTTAGGAAGTTTTTTCCTAATGTCCCACCTGAACATCCTTACTGCAATTTAAACCCATTGCTTCTTGTCCTATCCTCAGAGTTTAAGGAGAATAATTTTTCTCTCTCCTCCTTGTAACAGTCTTTTATGTACATTGTGATCCTTCATCTTGTTAGCCTTCACCAATCCTATTCAACTTATGCATAAATGATCTGGAAAAAGGGGTAAACAGGGAGTTGGCAAAGTTTGCAGATAATACTAAACTGTTCAAGATAGTTAAGACCAAAGCAGACTGTGAAGAACTTCAAAAAGATCTCATAAAACTAAGTGATTGGGCAACAAAATGGCAAATGAAATTTAATATGGATAAATGTAAAGTAATGCACATTGGAAAAAATAACCCCAAATATACATACAATATGATGGGGGCTAATTTAGCTACAACAAATCAGGAAAAAGATCTTGGAGTCATCGTGGATAGTTCTCTGAAGATGTCCACACAGTGTGCAGAGGTGGTCAAGAAAGCAAACAGGATAGGAATCATTAAAAAGGGGATAGAGAATAAGAAGGAGAATATATTATAGCCCTTATATAAATCGATGGTACACCCACATCTTGAACGCTGTGTGCAGATGTGGTCTCCTCATCTCAAAAAAGATATACTGGCACTAGAAAAGGTTCAGAGAAGGGCAACTAAAATGATTAGGGGTTTGGAATGATTAGGGGTTTGGAACGGGTCCCATATATCATTACCTGTTAGGTTCACTCCCTCTGGGGCAACTGGCATTGGTCACTGTCGGTAGACAGGATACTGGGCTAGATGAACCTTTGGTCTGACCCAAAACAGCCGTTCTTATGTTCAGGGGAACTGTGTTGTGTAGCGAATTGAATGCAGGGCCAAGAGTTAGGAATACCTGAGTTATAATCCCATCTCTATTACTGTCTTGTTTTGTGGCTTTGGGTGAATCACTTAATCAGTCTGTGCCTCTGTATCTCAGACTCAGTTGATAATACTTCTCTAACTCACAAAGATGTTATAAAAATTAATTCATTAATCCCTCATCCCTGCACATCAAGCCTAAAAAGCCGAGTGGGAAAGATTCCTGCAGATCTCCCAATTTGGTGAGTGGAGATGGGGGGAGGATTTGGGTGGGAGGATTTGGGTGGGATCCCCACCCCAAATTGATGAATTGGTGATAATTAGGCATGTGGCTTACTGACTGGGAAAGCAGTATATGTATTTTGTGGAGCTCACCTGTACAAGTCTCCTTGACAAAGCTTAAGATAGCGTGTGCAAGTGGACACTGAAAGTTAGAAACAGAAATATTACCTGATGTGTAGGATAGCCACCACTGGCACATAAATTATTGATTGAACCAGATCACATTGAGGATCCTCCAGTAGGATCCTCAATGTGATCCTCAGCTGTATAGGTAAGGTGCTGATAAGTGGTTACCAGAAACCAATGTTTCCTATACAATGCAAAAATGATGGCATATAGAAACAAAAACAAAAATACATATGCTCTTTGTTTCATTTTTTCTGAAGTACACTAAGTTTATGCAGATGTACGTAAAAAGAATCCCATCTAAGATTATACCTGATGGAATGGTTGCCCAAATTATTATTTAGCATAATTGGTTTTAATGTAAAATTACCAATTTTTTATTCCAATTGGAATTTTCATTAATCCAGTGACCTGGGACCTGGGACTTTTTATAGCACAGAGCTTGGATGTTTCTTCATTTAACCCATAATATCTGGGGGTATTTCATGCTCTTGCCCTATATTTTTTTCCATAGGCTCATGAAATGTAATAAGGCCCTTGTATCTGAAGAATTATAAGATAGAATACTAGATAGTGTAAACAAATAAATGAAAAACAACCTCAAACACAGGGAAAGAAAGAAAATGAGGAGAAAGCAAAGTCAAAAGTAGCAAATTGTGAAATCTCCAAAGCAGCATGGGAGCAATTAAGCACTCGATCCCATAAATCTAGTCTATGGCATCCCACACTGGTCACTGCCACAGCCATAAAAAATGTCGACTTCATAGCAAAGAGACTGCACTGTGCTTGGTGCAGAAGCCCAGTTTTTTTAAACAATAAAAAAATAAACTTTTAGGCTGCCATGTGTTAAAGACGCATCACTAATTTATGAGGTAGGATCAGTAAATGACTGATCTGCTACCTATGCAATGATCTTGCACTGTAATCCTGCCAGAGCTCACATGGTGCCTGGCTGGCTTAGTATTTGGATGCTGGCCTCCTAAGCACTGTTTACATATAGCAGGAGGACTCTTCCTTCTACAATATCAATGTCCCAGCAGGACATTAGGGAGTACTCTGTTGCTGGTTCAGATCAGATGTGAAACTGCGCTTTTAGCCATCTGTATTGATTAAGGATAACACAAAATTTTTAATAAAACATAGGGTGTTAAACCTGTTGTCCAAGCGGTATTACACTTCAGGTAATTACATCTGCCTCCCTGATTTTCCCCTAAAGTTTCAATTCAATATGTTGTTCATCTTCATTTTCTTCCCTAAATTGTTGTTTGATGTTTCTGTACACTGTTATCTTTGATTTTAAGAACAAGGGTATCCTGTTTAGGAACATTGGCATTGCCATATTGGATCAGGCCATCTAGTCCAGGCGTTCTCAACTTTTTTCTTTGAATCTCTCCCCAACATACTGTAAAAATTCCAGGGCCCAGAAGGCAGAGGGGCTCTGGGATTCAGCTGCAGGGGGCACATTGGGCCCCCAGCTTCGTACCCTTGGGGTGCACTGGGGCTCTAGGCTCCCAGCTTCAGCCCTGTGGGGTGCTCTGGGTGTCACCATGCCTCAAAGCTGAGACTACCAGATTCAGGACAAACTTCTGAGAAATAGGGCAGACTCATCCCAGACTGGTAGTTATTCTATCATTAGATATACCAATTCCTGGCTCTGCAACTGGCCTCCTGTATGACCTTGGGCTAATCACTTCACATCTCTGTGCTGCTGTTTCCCCTCACACCTTTTGTCTATTTTGTCTTTTTAAATTATAATCTCTTCAAGGCACAGACTGTCTCTTATTATGTATTTGTATATTGCCCTGCACATTGGGGTCCTGATCTTGTCCTGGGCCTCTAATTGCTACTGTGATACAAATAATGAATTATAATAATAATGTTCATGCCTCATGTGATGTTGGAAACATGATTGCAATTTTATAATTTCTATAAAACCCAAATGTGATGTCACAAATGAGATTATAAATTTTACTTTAGCCTGTTTGAGACCCCATTCATTTTCATGGGTTAATGTGAAAATAAATATGCAGTCACAAGTGGGAAATGAAACCCTCAGACATCAAGTAAAGGATAAGCAGCAAGAGCAGATGAACTCTTATATGATGATGAAAGGAAAAAGGCAACAGGCCAAATTCTACAGGTCTTATTAGGTGAAATTCCCATTAAATTCTGTGGGAGTTTTGACTGATTAAGGACTTAAGTGTGCAGAACTTCAAGTTAGTATTTATAAAATAGAATGTTTTTTGGAAGGTATGATTAATTTTACTTATTTTTCATTTTATGGTTGAATAAGCAATAGTCTATCCTGGCACCAGGAGACCTTATGTCATGTGATCTTCCAAAAGGCACATATTGTTTTGTGGTTGTGAATTGTCCATGTGGCATTTCTGCTAAGGGAAAAGGTGAAGTGTTGAGGATTACTAGCATTGGCCAATTTAACCCCTTGGTCAGCATAGATGTGTTTTGTTGGCTAGAATTCAGTTAAGGAATCCAAACTCAGAAAATGGCCTGCTAATGGGGTTTGAGGGGTTGTTTACATAAGAGATTCCAAGTTCCAACAGAGCCATGAAAGAAGTCCACAACCATCAGAATAATAGCCATGTCAGTGAGTTATGCTCCTCCTGAACCTATTGGTGGAACTTTTTCAAACTGAATGCTTGACCCACACATAACAGCTAAAAGAAAATAACATGTATTGGTTATGATGCCATAGTTACAACTTTTGATTAGGATTAGTTAAAAAGTTTGATTTGCTACAGGTCCTGTTCCCCAAACAGAACAGGAAGGTGGGTGGTCAAACTTATATTGATTACACACTTTTGATTCTGGGCTGTTATATATAAAGTGTCACTCTCAGCCTGAAGCTGAACTAGCCATTTTATTCCACTTCTTTTTAATTGAATCAGACGAGTCCATTATTTTTAGAATTGCTGCTCTCAGTGGGAACTGCAAGGGGTCTCAGGTATGGGCTAACAGTGCCGTGAGGACGGGAGGTAAGTCGAAATAAGATAAGTTGACTTCAGCTACACTATTCCTGTAGCTGAAGTTGCGTATCTTACATCGACCCCCACCCCAGTGTAGACCAGGCCTAAGATAGCAAACCATAACTGGTTTCCAATGTTGTATCATTTAGAAAAGAAAAAAAAGTTTTATTTTACCTTTTATACAGAAACATTAATTCCACAAACTGAATGAATTCAATGTATTTTATGATTTAAGCTAGACAAAGGGGGTTTTGAAGTCTTCAAATACATTTTCAGTTCACACTGAATTTATATTTACTTTCCAACAAACAAATGTCAATTTGGCAGGAAGAAATGTAGACCAAATGGTGTAATCCCCATAAGGAAGAATAATTCTGTAAGTATTTCAACAGCAAGCTTGGAAATCCAACAATAGGTTATATTGTTAATAGGTTGTTTATAGCTTCTTTTATTGTTTTATTCATTGTTAATAATAAAATAGCTTGAGTCAGACAACATTCTTCATGTGGGAATCAGTGTATTGCTTGATGTTACTTTCAAATCCTTTCAGGCAACATAATAATCAATCTGACATAAATCAGTAAATAGAAGAGAAGATGATGAGTACAACCTCACTAGGTTCAGAGACTCTTTGAAACTTAGCTGAACTTTCTGACGTTCACTTCCCATGACCCTCCAACAACCCTTATCTCCTCCCTCCATGTGACCCGTTAGTGTCTCCATTTCCTTCATCCCATTAAAAGGCCTTGGCTACCTTCCAACTTGTGTTCAATAGGCAGTCCTCCTAGGAATCCCTTTTCCATTATTTGAAAGGGCCATGTAGTTACAGCTGCCTTATTACTAGGCTTTGTCGGCCAATGAATTCAAATGAGTTCTGGAACCATGTGCTCCTATTGTGGAGCACACCCCACCACACATTCAGTGACTAGAGTCATTTGTGGGGTGAAGAGTTGAACCCCAGGGAAGTAAGAGCCAGAAAATTCAGACCCCTATGAAAGGTAAGGGGCTTGCAGACTCATTATATATACAACTTTTTTTCCTACACTAGATAGTTGGCAGGGAATGGAGAAGTGGATGTTTTCCACATTAAAGTGATGAGGCAAAAGTTCTTGCTCTAAAAAGAACCAGGCTTTCTGCAAACCCACTAAGCTTCTTGTTTATTGTTGATTACTATAGTATCTGGAACTAACTTGTTTATGACCTTTGTATGGCCATTAGTTGGTAGTAATTTTTTTTCACTGGACATTTCAGTTTCACACTCTTGTGATGAATTGGTGTATGCTGGCTAGCAACCCTTTTGATACTGTAGGCAAAAAATATCACAGTGACGTATTTTAATGTGCATAGGGACATACAATACAAATATAGCCTCAGAAATTACAGGCTTTTACAGCCTTGTACTTTACAATGTCATTATATAAGCTGTAATGATACATTAGAATTTTAGAGAAGATGATGTTAAACTCGGAATGTATATTTTCCCTAATGTGTTTGCAAGAGAGCTGCCTGCATATTTCAAAATAGTTGTTCACAGTCACTTGTTCTTACAAAAATTACAGATTTGCTTTGATGGCATTCACAACCCCCTGTATTCACTCTCCCCAAACCTTTGCATGAGCCAATTTGACTTTGTCAGAGTGAGAAAGTGTCACGATATCCTGGGAATACACAGCCACAATCCATACCAGTAGTGTTAGTGCAACTAACTTGACAGCTATTTGTGGGACTGGCAACAGAAAGAATAACATGCAACTCTGGTGACCATTCATATTTTTATTACTTTTTATGTGTTTTACACTAGCCCCACGAGGCCTCAGTTAGTGATCAGTCCCTGACAGTCCCTGCACTAAAGTGCATACAATCTGTGCTAAGTTTACCCATGTGCAGTGGGCCAGTGCAAGGCCTATGCTCTGTGTTAGCCACACTGGAAGACTTAAGTGATGCAAAAGCATTGTCTTTAGCTTCCATTGGGGAGTGAATATCACTCCTAGTATGAATAGCAAATTGCAAAACCCAAATGCTTGAAGCAATAGTCCTAGCAAATAGTCTGTGAGAAACCTCTGGTCTGGAATATGTCCCTGTAAAATATTAAGGGGTGGTGTTAGGTCCAGAAAAGCGATCCTACTTTGGCTTTTGTCATTTTTGTGTTTCTATTACTAGTTAATGGCAAGGATGACTAGACTCCTGCACTTGAGTTCTTCTTATGTTGTGTCTTTAAGTACTGAATACCACTAAGTAAAAATTATCAAATAATTTTGAATAACTAACAAATTGTTATAAGTCTAACTCTCTGTGGATAATTTGCAAATAGAAAAGGGAGCTAAATTTGTCAAATAGTGTGTTGAGAATGGTATTCACATAGCTCACCTTGCATTTAATAGGACTCGCATGTAAAGTACATACATATATCAAGGGGACAATTTACAGAAACTATAAGAAAGGCAAAAATCCCAATTTTGAAACATGCTGAGAGCTGAATTCTTGAAGGTGAATAGCCACGTCCTTTGCTTCAGAATTTGCTCCCTCTTGTGACTGGCCAGAGCCTGACTCTGGGACCATTAGGAAGGAGAATGGTCAGATAGTTGGAAGATCTAGATTTTATTCCTGGCACTGCCACAGACTTGTTATGTGAGCTTGTGTCAGTCACTTAACCACTCTGTGCCTCAGTTTCTTCATCTGTTAAGTAGTGATAACAGTGCTTATCCTACATGCTTGTTGTGAAGCTTAGGGTACGTCTTCACTACCCGCCATATCGGCGGGTAGCAATCGATTTCTCGGAGTTCGATATATCGTGTCTCATCTAGACGCGATATATCAAACTCCGAACGCGCTCCTCTCAACTCCGGAACTCCACCACCGCGAACAGCGGTGGCGGAGTTGACGGGGGAGCCGTGGACGTCAATCCCGCGCCGTGAGGATGGGTAAGTAATTCGAACTAAGGTACTTCGACTTCAGCTACGCTATTCGCGTAGCTGAAGTTGTGTACCTTAGATCGAACCCCCCCCCCCCCCCCAGTGTAGACCAGGCCTTAGTTCATTCATGTTTGTAAAAGACTTTGAGATCTTCTAATGTCAAGTACTACCAAGGTACAAAGGATTATGGTTGTTAAATATGTAGATGCAGCAGAAGATGCATTTATCTGAGATGGTATTTCACTGATTTTAACAGGTTTAGTGTTCAGAGCATAGGACTAGTAGTTAGGAAGTACACAGTTCGTTTTTTGTCTGTTCCACTGATACTCTGAAGCTTTGGGCAAGTCACTTAACATCTCTTTATCAGTTTCCCTTGCTGTAAAATCGGGACAGTAAAGCTTAGCTTTCAACCAGTGAAGTTTAATTAATCAATGATTTAGTGTTTTGAAATTGTGAAGCAACTTGAAATTTGATATAAATGCTAAGTAGCAATCTCATTAAAAGCTGCTGGGATGTTCATTGTACTTGGTATTGGTCATGGCAGTGAATGGTCTCTTATGACTAACTGCTAGCAATATATTTCATGATGGTTGCAATATAAGTGATTACATTAATAAACAAGAACACCTCACACCTATATTTGAATACTTAAATCAACACTTAAGCATGGAAAATGGGCAATTTCTTCAAAATCTAAATATCTTCTTAGAAAATGCCTGTTTTACACATTTAAATGTCTATCTGAGTATCCAGATGTGGGATCTGAATATTCTAGTAATGATTCTGATCATGTGAGTCATTTAGCATTTCATGTGCAGTGCTGAACCCTCTGAACTCTTAGTAAAGTAGAGCATATTGATGGTGCTTGGCAGTGCAGCTTATACAGTGCAGTTTTACTCTGAAAAGTGACTCCATAAAAAAAGCACCATGTATCTCTGTTTATTGTGCTTCTTTGTTTTTAATGCCTCCATTTCATGCATATTCCATTTTCTATGTTTACAAGTAAAACTTGCAAGTCCCTCTTGGGTTCTAAAAGTCAAGTTGGGTTCTTTTTCCTGCATATGCATCACCCCCATTAATAAAGTTCATCTTCAACCAAATTGCTCAAGCATAGCCGAGAGCAGAATTTGGCCCTGCTATTAGAATGGGTGTCATAACTATAAAGGGAAGGGTAATAACCCTTCTGTATACAATACTATAAAATCCCTTCTGGCCAGAGTTCACCAAAATCCTTTTACCTGTAAAGGGTTAAGAAGCCCGGGTAACCTGGCTGACACCTGACCCAAAGGACCACTAAGGGGACAAAATACTTTCAAATCTTGGGGAGGGGAGGGAAGGATTTTGTTTGTGCTCTTTGTTTTGGTGGTGTTCACTCTTGGGACTAAGAGGGACCGGACATCAATCCATGTTCTCCAAATCTTTCTGAACAAGTCTCTCATATTTCAAACTTGTAAGTAACAGCCAGGCAAGGCATGTTAGTTTATCTTTGTTTTCTCAACTTGTGAATGTTCCCTTTGCTAGAGGGATGTTTATCCCTGTTTTGTTGTAACTTTGAAAATAAGGCTAGAGGGGGTTCCTCTGGGCTCTTTAAATCTGATTACCCTGTAAAGTTATTTTCCATCCTGATTTTACAGAGATGATTTTTACCTTTTCTTTTTAATAAAACCCTTCTTTTAAGAACCTGACTGATTTTTCCATTGTCCCAAGACCAGGGGTTTGGGTCTTTGATCACTTTGTAACCAATTGGTTAGGATATTATCCTCAGGCCTCCCTAGGAAAGGGGGTGTAAGGGCTTGGAGGGATATTTTTGGGGAAGAGGAACTCCAAGTGGTCCTTTCCCTGGTTCTTGTTAAATCACTTGGTGGTGGCAGTGTACTAAGTTTTAACCTACACTGATAGAAATAAGCTTAGGGGGCTTTCATGCGGGTCCCCACATCTGTACCCTAGAGTTGAGAGTGGGGAAGGAACCCTGACAACCGGGTTTGCAATTCCGCTGATTATATGGAACTCAGAGGAGAATCCAGCTCTCACTCCCACAACTGTGATGTGCTAACAGGTGTAGACATTAATAAAGATTTATTTTTGTCATTAAGGTTCTGTTTCCACAAAGTTTCCCTGAAAATTTCGCTTTCAGGAAAGCAAGGTTGAAAATTGAGCTCAAGGAGTGTCATAAACTGAAAAACTACAGTTCCAGCAGGAATCTGTATTTTTTATTAGTAGCCAATCATTGTATAAAATTAATCCAAAATGAACAAAATATATGGTTGTGTGATTTTTTTTTATTTAGTTGTTCCCAGAAACCCTTGCTAAAATTACATCCTTGTATCTTTGTATCAAAGGATGTACAGTTTGTTTTGTTGCTTTCTCCAAGGAAGTGTTATGATCCAAACTTCATTGCTAATTTAATTTCCCAGTAGCATGGTGAATTTAAAGTTCAATTCAAGAAATACATGTAGTTCAAAACTTCATATTAATGGTTTTATCTAGTCCGTCAGTTACATGTCTTGTATTCTTTTCTTTCATGCAGAATCACCTTCGTCAGCCAGAATGCTGTCTGGATTTTCGAATTTGTTACATCTGTGGCCATGAATTTGTCTTTCAGTCAACACTAAATCAGAAATGCTTGGAAGGATGATGTCAAGGAGATAAAAAGTAAGTTACAGCAAGACATTAGTTTATATGTTACATATGCAAAAATGATCAAAATACAAATCTTAGATCAGATGGAATGGTCAATATTTCCTGTATTTTCTTGAGATGAGGCACATAATATTTCTACCGTGTTTGACTTCAAAGATAGAGTGGGTTTTTTTATTGCAAAACTGGTTTTATGACAGGTCAATTTTTTCAGTATTTTTAATGTTCCTTTTGGGTGGCAGGGGCCCGATTCTCCTCTTACTTACTGATTTTACATCAATATAACTCTACTGCCTACCACAGATTTACTTCAGGTTTAGACTAGTATAAGTGAGAGGAGACTTTGACCTTGCACTCTTATATATAATTTCAGACACGAGTCGTGTAAAGTTTTTGTTTATCAAACTTAAATGTCATTGATAGTATTGTTGTTCCTTTAGTAAAATTGGGAAAGTATGGTAATCTTTCATGACCAAACTGCCCAACAGGGTAAGCGGGTTGTGAAACAGGAGATTTCTGTTCTGTTCTCACCTCATCTACTGTCTCTTGCTGTGTGGCCTAGACAAGGGTTAAACTCAGACTTGCTGTAAACAGTTAGGTCAGTGAAGTGCACTCACTTACACCACTTCTGAATTTAGTTCTCTATGCCTCAATTCTTCCTCTACAAAATAATACTTCTCTGGAGCACAAGAATGTTGTGAGTATTAACTAATATGTGTAAAGCGCTTTGTGATTCTATAATTATAGGTGCTATAGCTATGCAAAGTATTATTATTAAAGATGAAAACAGGGGAGGCAAAAACTTGTGCCTCTGAGGAAAACAAGTGAGGGGCAGATTGCTCCTTCCACAAGGAACTCCAAGGAAGGAAAATTATATAAGGAGAATCCTGTGCAGTTACCCCCATGTTGTTTCTTTGTGGGAGGGAAGGCAGATTTCCTTAGGAAGCAAAGGCCTTCTGCACAGAGCTTTTGTGCCTCTGCTTTGATTCGGGGGGGCCCAATGGTCCCTCTCCATTATCTGGCACCAGGTTCCAGCGGAGCCGTGCTTCAAGGAAAAGAAAAGCAATTTAGCAATGAGTTAGAGCTTTTTAAAATCACACAGGACAGAAGGGAGAGGATATGATATATGTCTCCCTGGACTGCCCACCCATCCCACACTCATCTGTGGACCTACAGAATGCTATCTGCAGGGTCATGGGTTGATGAAGGGTGGACACTGCTGACGAAGGTCATGCACTAGCACTGGGAAATTTCATGAAGTATCATTTTGGTCAGGAATGAAAGTAACAAATTCTGGGTGATGTTTACAGTTGTATGAAGTTCAGCAGTTTTGATTCACCCGGGTTCATACAAATCTTTTATCCATATTTTGTTTCTCATGGCTGTGGACCCTGCAAGTTTACAGTTTTGAGTTTCAGTTGTATATAATAAAATAATTTAGCAGATGACATTGTGGGTCGACCATCTTAGATGGCCTTGCTTATTTGTATGGGACTTGAAAGTACAGCATCATGGTAAGATAAATGGAGTCTACTTTACCCCTGGTTGCCAACCTTTAACAAGAAATAGTGATTATTAATTTCTTCTTATATAATTTGTTTCAGGATTAAAAAAAGAAAAAAGGCAAAACAAAAAAAACTGCAACAAAAACCCCCCACAAACCTCTGCCACTGAAACATCACAATCCGATTGCTGCAAATATGCCTCAACTTGATGCAGCTCCCCTACACTCTGGTAACTTCTAACCTGCAAAGCAAAATCAACAAAAATGAGCATCATATTGAAAAAAGGCAATCTCAAGTAAAGTAGAGAGAACATTCCTGGAACATTGTATTCTTCATGGAAACAACTGTAAAGAAAAAGAGTTTGAGCAAGCATAATAAAACTCTGCCAAGTGCTGGAAAGGCCCCTGCTAATATCTCTACCATTCTGCCTTCAAAACAGATTGCAACATCCAGTGTGTCAGATCTTCCCACAGTTTTGCCAGAAATAGTGAGTTTAGATTCCGTAGTAAAAGCAAGCCCTGGGAAAAGAAGACCAGGCACTGTAATAATATCAAAACGGTCAAACACTGCAAGTATGTCTCAGAGTCAGTTGAATCGACCAGTCATTCCATCAAAGAGACCTGGCTTTAGGGTGTGCTATATCTGTGGCAGAGAATTTGGGTCACAATCTCTTGCCATACATGAACCAAAATGCTTGGAGAAGTGGCATATTGAAAATGACAAATTACCAAAGCATCTCAGAAGAGCAGAGCCTGCTAAACCTCAGTCCCTTACTGGTGGCACCTATGACATTAAGGCTGCAAATAAGGCAGCTTATCAGAGTGCTCAAGCTCAGCTCTTACCCTGTGAAAACTGTGGTCGCACTTTTCTTCCTGATCGTCTCCCTGTGCACCAAAGGAGTTGCAGACCAAAGGATGGTGGCCTGGGCCCTTCAAGCTCTAACCCCCCAAAATCTGTGAAAGGCCCTAGCTCTGGCCTTGTATCTGCAGCACATACTGATCAATCTAGTAAAGTTCAACAAACATGTGGGGGTGCACCAGCCATACCAGATAAGGTAAATTATTATGCATACGACCTATGAAAGAGACATGATTGTTTTGCTATAGATACCCCAGAGAGTAGAGATGAGTGAACTTTAATCAGGTCTTAAATTTCAAGGCCTACTTCTTTCAAAGGCATCTTTTTGCTCCATGCAAATTCTTCCCAGCTGAGCAAGGGTGGAGTAAGGGGGGGAATAATATGTTCAGAAGGGAAGGCATAAAATATTCTAATCCTATTTATCCCTGTTTCTTTGATCTTTCTTGTTGAAAGGAGATATTTGGATTCTCATTTTCCATGTTCCAGTGGGAGATATATCCCCAGAAGAGGCCATTATGCACTATAGGTCATTAAGAGATTATGTCGAGCTGCTTAAGCAGGCTTTGCATTTTCTAGTATGTTTAAACAGACATCAGATGTTTGTATTTAATTAACACGAGCCCTAATGTTTCCTTGTACTTTAATCATTCCAGAGATTTACATTTTTTAAATGTTAGACTTAACAATGAATAAAATCATTGGGTTTTGCATGTTCAAAGCCCAGCAACTCAGAATACAATGAAAAATAAGTAGACTGCAGTTTTTCCACTGAATTTGATGAAGGAGCCAAGATTAATGGGACCAATTCTAACTCCAATTTATATGCAAGAAGCTACATGAACTTTAACAAAATGGAGCCTATATTTTTTTGTTTCTGTACCAACTTTGGAATGTTACTTTATTTTGGCTGAATTTTTTTTTAAATGCCTACAGTTAAGCATCTAGATCCATAAGTAGGTGCCTAAATGAATGGCCTGATTTTCAAAAGTGCTGAGCATCCAACTTCATTTGATTTCAATGGAGTCACACTACTGTAAAAAGGGAATATGCATGGTCCACTGGTTACCGCATTAGTCTAGCATTCTGGAGGCCCATATTCACATCCTTATTCTGTTACAGATTTCCTACAAGATCAAGTCACTTAGGCTCAGATTTTTAGAAATATTTAGGTGTTGTTCTGCTCAGCAGTGCAGTGCCTAAGTCCCATTTTAGTCACCTTTGAAAATGGGACTTAGGCCTTGCAGTGCTGAGTGGGGCAATGCCTAAATACCTTCATAAATTTGGGCCTTAGTATCTCTGTGTCCCAGTTTCCCATCTGTTTAAAAAAATGTGTGTGGGGAGGGGGCTATAATAGTACTTCCCTACCTCACAGGGGTGTTGTGAGGACAAATACATTAAAGATTGTAAGTCACTCAGATACTACAGTACTAGGAGCTATGATAGATAGTGGTGAATACATAGTAGGGTTCTTCACCACATGTTCACATGGGATATGTGCCAAATCTTCACCACATGTTCACATGGCATAGGATATATGAAGTAATGCACAATATATATGAGTATCAATGGTTATAGAAAAAAAATACATTAACCTTGTATTGTTACATTGTATTATCAACCAAAAACTTGTATCATTATGTAATATAGTGTAACTGTACAATGAACTACTATTATAATGCATATGAGTTAAAGTTACTCCTTTCGTATAATTTCATGTTTACTGAAGAAGAAAAATTAATTAAGAGAAACATTTTTTTTAATTAAAAGAAGTCCATAATTATAGTGATGTAGAGAAAAGATTCTATGGAAAAAGTCACTTTGTACAAATGTTACCCTCTTACTCAACAGATGTGTGTACATTCAGACACATCTGTTGACTTGATTGGCAAAAATAAGTTATTACTGCTTTTTACTCCTCTTAATACTGCACAGTCAGTGTAGCCAAGATGACGTGAACTGGATTTTAATCTTTCTTGTGCATCATTACTTTGTTTACTTAGTTCCAGTCAGTTACACCTGTTCATTCCACTGACATTGATGGGGGCTGTACAGGTCTGACTGACAGTGTAATAATATTAGTGATGATGCACAAGAAGGAAAGAACCCAGCTTGATTTTCAGGTCTGAGGCTGAGTTTGCAGTGCTGGCCACTAGAGAAGAAATCTCTTCACTGGTGAATTGAATATATCTAGTATGGGAATTCTTCAGCAGTAATAGACAAGGAACCACACACTGCATTTTTACATTTACAGAACCTCTCTTCTCTGTAGACCTGCACTTTAAAAGCAGAGATGGGAGTGGAAAGAGAGAGAAAATTATAATGGGAACATCATCTCAATCATCTGAGTAGCATAAAGACCACACAAGAAATAGACCATCTGTAGAACTTAATTTTTAGTCATCTTGTCCATTTTTCACTTTATTTTCCAGCAAATACTTGTAACTATTGTTCACTTTGCCAGCTACACAATGATTTACTAATGTGTTAATATTTTGTTCAAAATAAATAATGGCTAATTAAGTAATAGCAAACAGCTTTGCTGCATAGAGGGAAAGTGCTGGGCTGGTGGCAGGAGACGTTTGGAAAGTACAATATGCAGTCATACTTAGTTAATGCAAAGTAGAAAGAGCTGCATCCCAGCCCTGTTCACCTGAGGGAATGTTGCCTGAGGGCATGTCCTTTGAGGGCATGGCTGCTCTAATTTGTCCCTGTCACCAGTGATCTAAAGGAGCCATTACAACTGAGTATCACTGAAATGAAGGGATGTCTTGCCACACACGTTCCCCTTGCCAAGTCCCCTGTGCAGGGAATTGGATCAGAGGGTGAGGTAGGGACAGTTATACAGACTCTGCACCACCTGGGGATTCCGCCATGCTGGGAAATCCTGAACCAGTTGGTATCATTAAAGCACCTCTTGGGCTCTTATGTGCGACCAAAGCAACATAAAGCAACCATGGGGAAGCAAAGGATCTGGCCCACTGTTTTTATGTTAGCTCTGATTTTCTTCTAATCCTCCACCAAATCTTTTGTCCAGCTGTAGAGAAAGCTAGTTGGTGTGTTACTGATTTGTTAGTTCAAAGTTGTTTTTTAATCCAAAGTATGAATTTTAATGGAAACTATGGACTCATTTACATTAATTGGGTCTCACTGTATATAAACCAAACAATAGCCTATGCCTAATTGACTTTCAGGGATTAAATCAGTTCTGAAATCCCTCTTCTTGGAGCCTATTTGGATTATATAGTGATACATTAGATGTTGTTAGTAAGGCACATAATTATATTCTTTAAATCCAGTCCGGTACAACAGAGAATGCACTACTCTTTCATAGAAAAAAATGGTTGCTACTTCCTATGCAGATTGATATGAATTAAGTGCTATAAATGTTCTTTTTCTGTTTTCTTTGGCAACAGATGGTGATAACTTTAATCCTAAAATCCTACCAGCTTGATCTCTAGCATCTGGTGCTGCCATCTGCTGTTTATTCCCTACTGTAATATTTTACCCAAAAAATAAAAATGTTAGCCACCTCTCTCTTCTGCATTACTGTACATCTTAATTCAGAATCAGTCTGGTACTCCAGCAAAATCTTTACACCATTCACCTGATCTTGCACAAAACTGTGTAACCAGTTCATAGAATTAGAACTTTTTCAAATAGCATGTATTGCCAAACAACATGGGCCTGCTCCTGCTCACATTGCAGTAAATGACAAACTCTCCATTAATTTCAACAGGAGCCAATTTGGACACTTTGTTAGAAGGTAATTCACAAAAATATGAGGAAATAGAAAAGGATAGATAAAAATGGACAATGGTGGGTGTGGAGGTTCCCCTCTCTCCTCTCTATATAAGTACCCTGCACTTTACTTCTGAGTTTTAAAAAGGTAGCAGTTTTAGAATAAAATGGAAAACTCAGATAATTCCCATGCAGTTACATAAGCATTTATCTACAGTGTCAAACAGAATTACCTTTTTGTTACTACACTTAACTAGATAAATATAGGGGTCAGTTCTGGCTTCTGTTCTACACCATTCCTGTCAATATGGCCAATCCCCCTCTGAAGTCATTATGATAGCCTGTGACAAAGAGACAATCTTTCTGTTACTAATAAGATTCATACTAGAGACTTCCATCCCTTATGCTAATATCCTTAACTGTCGGACAGGTTGGAATGGGTGAAAAAAAGTCTTCTTTCTAGGAGCCTGATTGTTCTATTAATCTTTTCTACTTCTTTCAGTGCTCCATTGTTCACATGTGTGCAGTGCTGGTCAGAATTCTGGTCCCCTGTCATTCAGTTAGGTAGATAATTCGATGAGTGGGAACTTTTGGTTCTTCCAGTACTAGATGAAAAATTATTATGCTCTTAAGGGAAGTTTGCGACCCAGTCAAATTGAATGCACCATAACAAACCAAAAATGTACCTCTAAGGTAAGTACCATGTTCTACAAAACAGGCTTGGAAAAAGAAATTACATATTTTGTTCACTGTTGAAAATATATAGCCTTTGAGTTTAATACTTGTATTCATGGTAGTGAAGATAATAAATGGTCATAACCTTGTAAAAAAGGACACTCACAAGAAGAGGGTCTTAATGACTTTGTCAGGTATTTGTAGCTATTTTTATAAGGACATATTTCCTCATGACACTGGGCATTAATGTGATCACTCTTTTTACAAGTGAAAAACAAAACCATGAACAGTAAGTAGCAGACTATTAAGTCACTGTCCTCTGAGTAGTCTGGGTTGGAAAATTCCTTGAACTGGGATCTGATGATTTCCAAAAATAATTTACTTCCAAACAACGATCATTCCAGATGTGACATTTGGGCAAGACAGTTTAAGGAGGAATAGAAATGGATGTTAAATACCAGCGGTTTTAAAAATCCCAATGAAACTCACCATCCCAGAGATTCCATAGTTTAACAATCATCTCTTATTACAAATAGCAAGGAGAATTCTCTTTCATATTTTGTATTTTAGTTAGCTGTGGTATGTGTATCTGTGGAGGTGGGAGAGAATTTAACATGTAGCATGGGTTCAGGACAGGGATCGTTCCAACCTGAAGGTGATCTAATTCAGTTCTGATGTTTCCCTCTGATCTTCAGTTTTCTTTAGAAAAATGTTTGCATGCTGTTGAAAATTACAATAAGGAGCCATTTTTTTACCTTTTTTTTAAAGTGATTTTTTAGCATCTGAACAAAGTCCAAGTGCTAGATTTCTGGCTACAGAACAAATACAGCTTTTATCAGACTTCCCTACACTCCTCCAGCTATGATCTGGAGGGACAATTTTCGGGGCGTGGTTAGATATGCTTATTCAGTCTCTAGCCTTTCTGCTGAGAGTGCCAGAAAGAGTGCCAACTGCAACAGTGAGTTTTGTCATGTGGATGTCTTTTTGTGACGTGGCTGGCATGGGACTGAAACTACTAGCTCGTTCTGACATAAGCCACTAAGCAGCCATTCAATGGCAACTTTTTGCAGCATTGTAGCTCTGTGTAGTATGAAAGCTTGTGCCTTCCACCAGCAGAAGTTGTTCAAATAAGAGATATTATCTCAACCCCCTTGTGTCTATCCAATAGTAATGACAGTCAGTCACTTCAGAATGAAAGTGTGGTAGATCTGAGATAAAAGTTTACCCCTCTCCCCTAAGGAAACATTTTTAAAGAAAAAGCTATTTGCTTTGATGATGACCCTTTTGTGTTCCCCCCATTATCACTGGAGGTATCTTATTTTAAATAATTATTTTCTCCTGAGTCAAACTACTCTTTTTCTGCTTGAGCCCATACTTAAACAATATTTTTTTATTTAGCATACCGATCCACTGCCATGGGCATGACTGTGATGGTAAGAGTAGAAGGCTTTAAATATAACCAGTTGAAGAGTAATGAAGTGACATCCATGAATGTTTAGCCCAGAGTCTGGAGCACCTGCTCAAGTGGCCATTTAATAAATGAGGGACCTTTATGGGTTTAAGGCCTGAACCAAAGCTCACTGAAGTCAAGAGAAAGACTCCCATTGATTTTCGTGAGCTTTAGATCAGTTCCTTAAAATGGTCATTTTCCATTAAAATCACTACTGTCTAAAATGAATTCTGAAAACAATAATGCTTCTTTACTGCAATTGTTGTTTGCAGCCACCAGTGATCAGACGGCCACCCACAGTTGTTTGTTACATATGTGGCCGTGAGTTTGGAACTAAATCTATTGGCATCCATGAACCACAATGTCTGAAAAAATGGCATAATGAGAATGACATGCTACCCAAACATTTACGAAGACCTGAACCTAAAAAGCCAGAAGTCAGATCCTTAGGAGGTAAGCTACAGACCAAACAAAAGGAACTGGGAGGATGTAAGTTGGAAAAAAATAGGTTTAAAGAGAGCTAAATGTTTTACATGTCATTTTGTCTTCATTCATATGAAACTATCTACTCACGATAGAGTTTAGCTTGTTTAAAGCATCCTATTTTTTCTTTTGCCAAATCAGTGTCAGTTAAAGGTGCTCTGTGTCTCTCAAGTAATGACCCCTTATATGTCAATCACTTTTGAGTCTAAAACCAGTCATTTGTAATCTTCATAACTAAGCCCTTCACTGGGATTACTTTTGGCTACTTTCTGCACCATAGGAAGGCACATTTTCAAGCAGGACGAGAACAATATGCAAGTACGACTGTTACAGGGTTCAGAGTGCAATCCAGACCAGTGAGGGTGTGACTCTGGTTGCTGGAAGGGCCACACTGAGAATGCTCAATCCGAGTGAACTGCAAAGAATGGGGCAAATCCCCCAAATTGTTGGTTTATTCTTATAATTAGATTAACCAAGCCAGTCACAAAACAGTTTCTGTAATACCTTATTGGTTTCCAAGAAGCTAAAATACAGTTCCCATTAAGCAATCCAGCCTTTGGCTCCCACCCAGACAGCCAGGTCAAGTATGGTGTGGATTACTTAAAATCTTATGATCCATATATAAAGTTCTACCAATCCCAAGAGATTGGACACATTACCTACCAGGTCAATGAATATTTCAGATTTTACCCAAATATACTCTTACAGCCAATTTTTATTAACTAATGTAAGATGTATTTAAAAAGAAAAGAAAGTGTTACCGTGGTTAAAAGATCATTATACATACAGATATGAATAAAGTTCTTAGGTCATAGCAAAGATGGTGAGCTGCTGATTTGCAAAAACCCCTTCCAGAATCAGTTTAATAACAGGCAGTCCATGTATAGACTTTGTTCAAATTCTTCTATAAGAATCTGCAGGGACAGTTCAGGGTACCAAGAGACCTCAGTCTTGTGGCTTGAACTTCCCCTGACAAAGTTTAAGCAGATCTGAGATGGCAAGGATCAGGCCCTAGAGTTCTTTTATAGTCCTCTAGCAGGCTATGATAGCCTTTTGACAGCAGATAACACAGTGAGCATTCCTTGAATGAAGAATAGATAATGCACATTGTTGCTTTGAAGTAAATCTCTATTTATTAGACACAGACCAGTAAATAGCTGCATTTATTAGCATAAGGTTATTAACCATTCAAGCACTGCATAGGTAGTTTTATTACAAATTTCAAAGAGATATAAAGACAATGATATTATTACACCACAAATTTCATCTAAATATTAATATTCCCTTTTGATCTCTGAATCCATAGAATATAGTAACAGATTGGAAAAGAGGTTTATCAGTCACAAGCTAATATGGTTACATTGTTAACATCTAACAAGATAAAAGTAAATGCAGACAAATACAATTGGCATCTTCTTCTAATTCTCTAACAATACAAGTTTACATTTCAAATAATTTAGTCTGCTTTAACATGGCTTTGATAATTATCTACAAGAATGGCCCTATTTACCATTTCAATACTTCTCTAATATGTCCTTAAGATTGATTTTGGGTCTTTACAGCCCTCCTCCCTGGAGCCTCCTTTCTGCTACCAGCTCCCTGATCTTTATAGAAGCCCCACCTGTTCTGAACAGGTGAGTTTCCCTGGATTAGGGCTTTCCTCTCAGCCGAAAAGTCCCCCAGTTTGCAGCCGAATTGGCCCGTCTGACCAATGTTACTCCCTTCAGTTACATGGGGAGCACATTGCACCACAGTCTTCTGTTGTTTTGATTCCAACATGCTTAATTTACATAGGAGACAGGTAAATAGTTGCCTTCTCTCCTGTCTGGGAGGGAATCTGTTTCTCCCTGTTTGGCCACAGACTTTAAAACATAGTATCAATGAGTCTACATAATTCCTTATATAGTGTTAATACAGGCATTTCATAATGATATTAATCACCAGGGTGTCATTAGCTTTGAGAAAAGACCTCGCTCTATACACTTTTGTAATACAGTAATATTGTATACCATAAGTTGATGCAATTGCTTATCACTTAGGTTTAGCCCCTGTCTTTATAAACACGTAAACCTTTTAAATGAATTCTTCTGAGGGTTACCCCTCAAAGTAAAATTTATTCAAGCTGTAAGAAAGGCAACAAATAGTCTGGTGCCAAAGGAGCTCCATGGTCTTTCTTCCCTGGCTTGTGTTTGCTGAAATGCAAATTGTTGGTTCCTAACATCTTTTCCCCCTGCTGTCTTGATGTTTACTGTTTACTGCTTGTATGTAAATTGAGGTAAATACACCTTCCTTTGTTTAAGATAGACCTGTTTAACAACTCTTCCGGACATACCTGGTTTAAACACTCTTTAGTCATAAATCTAGCACATATCCATATCTTTTAATACCCACTGGGTACATACATCACACAGGAATATTAATGATCAGTCAGATACAAGTTTTCAAATGATACCTCACAAGGCATATTTTGTACAAAGAATATTACAACAGCATGTAAGGTGTGAATACATGGGGTCTTAGTGTCACACTGACATATGCATTCATGAGAACAAAATATCTTCAGGCAAGAGCAACTTGGGGACTGATACCTCAGCCAGCTTTTACACCTATAATGTTGGCCATTTAAAAACAAACAAACTAACATTTGCCAATGATAACCACAAAATGGCATCTGAGATACCAGAGTTTTAACCCTACCCTAGTAGAAATACCAATGCTAACTATGTAGTAACTACTAGCACGTTGACATTTTAAAAGCAGCTACTGTATACACTACAGTACAGCAAGTTGCTCTTCATTAATATTACATTACCTTATGCAACAAGACAGTTGCTATGGTCTTTCTACTGTCTCTAAACCCTAATAGCTTAATACAAATACACTTCCCACTGTGACCTATGGAAGCCTAACTACAGTGGAAAATACTGTATGTGACATAAAATAAACATTCATTTCCTCTCACTTATTCAATTATTGTAATTTTGGGCCTGATTCTGCAAGGTACTGAGTTTCCTCACTTCCCCTCCCCAGATCAATGAGAATCGGCGGTGCCCAGTGCCTTGCAGGATTGGACCCTTACATTTAGTCGGTGCGTATGTCTTCACAGCAGAGTTAGCTCTGGCTGATATTTGAGTGTTGCCTGTAAACCTCCCTCCTGTCCACACATAAAACCCTCTTTCCCAAGTTTAGTGATGCTTTCAGCCTGGGTTTGCTGGCAAGCTTGGGGTTTGGGTTACAGCCAGGGTTCTGCTTTCACTCAGGCTGGTGACCCACCCAGTTTGCAGTGAGGGTGTAGGCTAACTCATTCAGGTGCTGATAGCCATCCAGTGTCTGCCCACATTTTCCCCTGTAGAGTGGCTCTGCACAAAGAACCATGGGATATGCTCCCAGGAGTCTCAGCAACAGATACAGGTGAGTGAAGCAACAGTGAGGACATAGTAACTCGAGTATTGTTTTGCAGTATGGCTGCTCTCAGCCAGGCTAGGCTAACCTGAGTGCTGATTACCCAAGTTAATCCTGCAGTGAAGACATACTCCGAGAAGGCATTTTCATTTCATTGGCTCCTTTATGATCATCACTTTTATTACTATGTACTGAGAGTCAAAATGAGAGAAAAAGATAGAGGACTAGATCTGACAGAGGAGGGCATAGCTGGGTAAAAAAGGGCTACTTCAAGGTTTTGTGGAACAGCAGCGTTCTGAGCCACCAGCTATCTTGGGGAAGTGGGAGGAAAAGAAGGTATCTACTCTTAAAGAAATCAGCACAGCAGGATGCGCCTTTCTATGAATCTGCACATTGCCTCACTCCTATGCAGTGCTACAGGGTGTTGAGTACCTACTGTGAGGTGCTGTGTGCCCACAGTTCCCAAGGAGGCACTTGACAGTTTTCACAATATGGTCCTAAGTGTCTGCTGCTGATAGGTTGAATAGCACCATGTCTGAGCAAAAACTATGTGCTCCCCACTCTCCTGTCCTCAAGAAAATAATCTTCCTTTTGTTCTTTTTTTTTGCTAAGATGATTCCAATCATCCAGGAAATGCTAACTACTATACACACACACTACATGTCTCACAGTTTTATAAATGGAGGAGGGGGGGTAGCCTGTTTGGTGAACGGAACAAGCAGTGTTCTAAACCAAGAGAGGTACAGAAATGAGATCTGTTTACATAAAACTTTGTACAGTTTACATAATTTCTTTTTAAAAAATAAGTGTGACTGGAGAGAACTACTGGACTGATTGCAGTTTTTTTGTTTTCTGAATGCAACAAATGCCTGTAGGGAGAAAGTCACCGCCTTTCCTTTTCTCTCTCTCTCTCTCTTTTTATTCAATAAACTTTCCAAAGTACAGAAAATACACATTCATTTCCTGCAAATGAAAGGGGTATTTGCCTCAGCCAAAGAAAGAAACACCAGTCGGTTGCTCATCTAATGAAAAGAACATTAGAAACAGGCATATTAAGAGATCTAAGGCTTATTGTGGTTATGTGAACTGTTGGATATGAATCATATTAAAACTGCCTGGGCCCTTAATGAAGAGATCCATATCGTGCCAGTGACAGAAACCATGGAATATTTAAAAAATGCATGGGACCTTTTTTAAATAGACTGGTGCTTGCAGTTTGAAGACAAAATTTATTTAATTCCTTATAGCCACCATCTATAGTATCATATACCTTCTGGTCAGGTTGAAACTCATACATTTCAAATCAAGCCAGATTATTTCTGTATCTTGTGCCCTTCAAATGGGATCTAGATGCAGTTGCTGAGACTAAAGCATTGGTTAAACAACCTAGCTGTTCTGCTTGGAAATGTGTTTAAAACAATCATTTATTGTTAAAACAATCCTACCTTTTACGGTGAAAGAAAACAAGGTTTTATGATACAAATTATGTAGCTGAAATACACTCCAGCTAGTTCTTTAGAGCCTGATCCTGTACTCTTAATGCAGGTAAACTCCCACTGAAATAATTGTGAGTAAAAGTTGAACAAAATACGGCCTGTATTTAGCAAAGGACTGCAGAACCAGTCTCAATGACATCAGTGGGTGTTTTGCCTGAGTAAAAACTGCAGGATTTGTCCGTAAGAGGTTTTGGGCTAATCTAGCTCCTATTCAAGTCAATGGCAGTACTTTTATTGACTTAAATTGGAGAAGATTTGGGCCCTTTGCTCAGACTAGCACAGATGGGACATACCCAACATACATTTCCTCCCATCCCCTTGGTCAGATAATATAGATTCATTAAGCAGAACTTGAAATAAGGCCAAGAAAGCGAAACTTGCTGATAATAACATGTATGCAAAGATGTTAGTAATTACTTAAGAATTCATACCATAACACATAGGGCAATGCTTTCTCCTTGCTTTAATACAATACAGAATGATTGAGTTTGTAGTTAACTTTATTCAACCCCTGGGACTATAAGTAGGGCATTTTTTTTGCAAAAGCAATATGATTTGGTTAAAACTAAAAGGCTCAGTCAACAGGTATTTCCTGAAAATATTTTCCATACAGAGCTGAATATGGTTTTCCAGAATGAAAACTAATACTTTATTTTTTAATTTTCCAGCCAAAGGTTTCTATGATCTCGATGCTCTAAATGAGGCTGCCTGGAACAGTGCCCAGAGCCAGTTAGTTCCATGTGATATTTGTGGGCGTACTTTCCTGCCAGACAGACTGATTGTCCACCAGCGGTCCTGTAAACCGAAACCAGCAAAGTAAAGCACACCGCACCCCCCCACCCCACCCAACCCCCAACACACACCTTCCTGCCAAAGCATTAAAGGAATAAAATCCTGCTCGGAAATAAAAGGCATAGCTCAGGGGCTCTGTAAAATCACAGTGATGTGGAAACATGTTCAGATCATCTCCTAGGTAAAATCAACAGTAGCCACTATAATGCAGGCCAAATACAGTGATTTTTTAGCACATCATTATAGAAATGGAAGACATCTCTCATCATTTCTGTGCTCTGAGAGGTGCAGCACAGAGCTCACAGTTCAGGGGCGCCAGTAAGGTGCCTTTAAGCCACCTTTGTGCCCTCCTGAGCCTGTGCTATTCTGGGGGGACTACCCAGAGCAAAATACCCCAGCAATCAGAAGAGAAGCACCCAAATACATCATCTATAAATAGCAGCGAACGCCCTGTCTCAAATAATGACGAGGGGAGAATATCCTGCAGTACTCAGTGATGGTAGCTGGGCTGTGCCTCCCTGCCCCACTCCCATGTAAATTACTTTTTGTGTTTAATGTCCTCAGTTTTTAAGCTCTGACTGGAACTATCAAGCTTCCTACCTGTAGCCTGTGGAGGGGAGTCAGATGTAGGGTGAGTCACATGGCTTAGTAGGCCTAGTGGTTGGGGGGAGGGGCCAGCTAGAGGAGCCAAGTGTAGGCTGAACATAAAGTTTAGCAGAGCACAATAATCTCCCTTCACGCCAGCACTTCCGTCACTCCCTGTTCCTGAGTTTTCCTGTTTCCTTTGTGGCAGATTGCTCTTTTTCCCAGGAACAATCAATAAATCAGCCTGCAGCAGTTCTGGCACCTTGGAGTTGCACAGTTTGCATGGCTCCTAAGGACAGGGGTATACTGTGCTGACTTAAGCCCCCTCTCCATTAAAACATAAAGAACACAGAACTTTTTTGTTACCTACCATAGAACCATAATTTTAAATCACACTGTAAGACAAAGCTATTTAGCCTGCTTAAGCTGGCCTAAGTATTTAAGCACCTGGCCCAAAGTACACTTCCACTGTCAATGAGAAAGACATCCATTGACTTCAATGGGATTTGGATCAGACCCTAAAACCACAGGCACCTACTTTCCCCATCCATTGCAACGATGGAGGAGGCATCCATAATCAGGTGACAAAGTGCTGATAGGTGCAAAGGGGGAGGCTGGTCAGCACTACCTACCCTGGGGTGGGTATGTGGGTGTGGGTGTCTTTTGCCCCATCCTAAACCATACTGGTAAGCACTAGGAGGTCTGTACTAGGGGCTTTATCCTGCTCATTGCAGTCAAAGGCAAAACTCCCATTGTCTTCAATGGTTCCGGGTCAAAGCGCTAGCACAAGACATGGGGATATGTGTTATATGGGGCAGCACTAGAGATGTTTTTTTATTCCAACATTTCAAAGAACGCTATTGTGTCCCAGAGCAGAGTCAGAGTCAAAGAGCACCAGTGAAAGGGTTAAACATGTGAAGGAAGTAATATATACTCTAATAGAATTGCAGCAGAGAGCACTTTTTTTTACCTTACTCTAAAGTGTTTTATTAAGTGGCCAGGGAGCTTACTGTGAAATGTATGACAAAATGCAACACATGTTGTTAAGCAATCATATGAACTTCCTGAACTGCTGAAAGAAACTGGATCACCTATAAGTTTTCACCTTCAGTTTTAATGCCAGTAAGCTGGTTGTATGCATCCTGTGACAAATATCAGAGGGGTAGCCGTGTTAGTCTGGTTCTGTAGAAGCAGCAAAGAATCCTGTGGCACCTTATAGACTAACAGAAGTTTTGCAGCATGAGCTTTCGTGGGTGAATACCCACTTCTTCGGATGCAAGCAGGATCCTGTGACAAATATGACTATTCCTAGAGTATTTGCACTTATTGTTGTATTTATAAAAATCAGATATAAGGAACTGGATGTCTTTATGTACTCTGAAATGACAGATGGACTTCAACTACTTTTTTTCCCCCAAGCTATCAGTCTGCACAATTTGCCATGTAAGCAAAACAAGAAATAGCATCATTGTTCAGCTGTTAAGGGAATGCCCCCGCACCTGCCCCTGCCTGATCCCCAACAGAAAGTTAATTCAAATTGGGACAGATATCGGCATTCTTTGCTGAAAATAATTTCCCAAACAGTCAAGCATTTCAGCAACCCTTTCATCTCCACGAGGGGAATTTTATTTTCTCTTGTTACATATTTCCTGAAGTCAATGGGCCAGTTCCTGCTCTGCAATGCAAAGCTCCATGAACTCAACAGATCCAGCCCCTTAAGTATCTTCATTGCATTGTACGGAATTCTTGGGTGGCATTAGAGCTACTTCACCTCTTCTCCCTGGGACTGGTGGCGGGGGTGTAGCAAGGGGAAAGAGGGCATGGCCAGCTTGTTCCCATGCACCAGCCATCTGTTGCTGCTAGATCCACTCCCAGAGGCTGTTGGCAGCCTGAAAGCTACTCTCTTTTATTCTGGGGACTGGCCCAGTGCAAAATGGCATCAGAATTGGAGGAATTGGCAAAGGTGGCTTAAAAGTACCTTTGTGGCCATCATCCTCAGTTGTGGTAAGCAATGCTTTGCTGCAGTTGAGGAACTGGGCCATCAAGCTTCATTCCAGAACAATTTCAAGAGCAGAAATGGTTTTAAAAGGGACCAAGGACCCTTAAGGTAATCAATTCATTTGCTGGCATTGAAAACTAAATATGAGGTAGAATCAAAGATCAACTGTCAATGGGATTTAGGCTCCTTATTGCCTAATTTACTTTTGCAAATGGGACTCATGAGCCTAAGTAATGTGCTATTTTGCAAATGTTACCTGTAATGACTGACACCAGCTTCATGTAAAGCTCTCCCTACATCCACCTACTCATCTCCCCAAACTGTGTATTCCAAGAGCAGAGCTGAGCTGAGCTGTTTGAAGGGCTGTGCACATGGGATGTTCACACATACTTGTGTGGATCATGCCTTTGGACTCCTGAGCCTTACCTCAACATTCCTGTCACAGCGGCCTGAAGAGTGACTGCTATGCAGGCTTTTGGGGCCTTTCTGGCAGGAGTCTGCCAGGCCTGACAAACTTTGGCCATGAGTTTGAAAGCTGTTGTGCTATTGAAATGGAAAACTAGAGTTTAATTAGAGCTTCACAGTACAAAGTGAAGTAAGTTCTGTTAATATAGCAGAGTTTGCTTTATGTATTTATGTTTGTGAGATTGTAAATGTGAAGGGGGCTGGTAGCCTGGCAGTGCAGTGGCAGCACAATGGTTCTCACACCTAAGAGATCCAAGATCAAAGTCTAAGCTTTTGTACCTAACAGGACAGGAACACTGTGGAGGTATCACACACCTGGGCTCTGGGTGGGGAGCAGACACTCTATATCACATCGCTCTCTAACACCATCCCTGTGGCAGATGGAAATATAAAGTACCACCAGCTAGTTCTAGGACTAGTCCTCTTCAACCAGCACAAGGATGTGGGCCTCTTGGGGGAAAATAGAATAAAAAGGCATGGATGGGGAAGGGACTATTCCCCAGAAACTGGGAGCATCTGATAGGATCACGAGTGAGGAATACAATGGATCTTTTGATCATTTTTGTGATGGTTTTGTGAGTGTGTCTCTGTGTGTGTGTTTGTGCAGTGCTAGAGACTACAGCACTCTGTTTATCCATATATGAGGTACAGCAGAGGCAGTAGCATGGCAGGTTCTTCACACAACCCCAGCAATCTGCCTCAAAACTGATGCTGGAAAGGATAGCTTGATCTCGAGCCTTTGTCACTGGCCTAGGGTGACCAGATGTCCTGATTTTATAGGGACAGTCCCGATTTTTGGGTCTTTTTCTTATATAGGCTCCTGTTACCCCCCACCTCTGTCCCGATTTTTCACACTTGCTGTCTGGTCACCCTACACTGGCTTCTCTGCCGAGACTGCCAGCAAGAATACTAGACCTGTGCCAAGTGCAGTGGTGACTTTTATGTCAACATTTGCCCAGTGGGATCTGCATTAATACCATCAATTCATTTCACAATTTAATTCCTTTTCAGCAGCAGTAAGCTGTGATCTGTCCAGCATTTCCCATATTTATTTGGCATTCCTCCTTTAACCTTCTTTCAGAAGAGGAAACAGGAAACAAAAAAGCAAAGCATTTAACTTTGCTTTTTAGCATTGTTTACAGTTCTTTGGCTACTTGTCACTTTTTCTTATCACACATTCAGTTGTCTTATAGCGGGTCCCACTTCAATCCTATGTTTCTGCTGACCCAACACATAATTGTTCTAAAGATCTGAAAAATGTTTTCCTGCACTTTAAAGAAACAAAGAAAGTCCCTTTAGTTGGCTATGACTGTGCCGCGGCAGCGCTTTGAAGTGCTAAGTGTAGTCAAAGCGCCAGCGCTGGGAGAGTTTTCTCCCAGCGCTGTCCGTACTCCACTTCCCTCTGGGGAATAACGGACAGCGCTGGGAGCGCGGCTCCCAGCGCTGGGGCTTTGACTACACTGGCGCTTTGTAGCGCCGCAATTTGCAGCGCTGCAGAGGGTGTGTTTTCACACCCTGCTGCAGCGCTGCAAATTTGTAAGTGTAGCCAAGTAAAACGTAAGTAAGCAAGGGTTATAAAAAATCAGAACACAAGCTAAAAATATTACTGATCCCCATGCAAGGCTCAGAACATGCTAAGAGAATGAATGTCCTCCTTTAAACAAAGTCATTGTTTTAAAAGATATAGATCCAGAGTTGGAGCCTAATGGTCATTGAAGGCAATGAAATTCTTGACTCCAGGAAGGGACTCTCAAAGTCCTTACTCAGGCAAAACCTCCATTTCCTGTGGAATTATTAAAAACTGGGTAAGGACTTCAAGATTTGGCCTAACAGGAAAAAAAATCAATTGCAAATGAATAATATGTGTAAAATGTTTGTGTCTAGCTTCAGAGTGATACATAATATTAATAGACATGAGAATTTTAGCTGCAAAAGATCTCTAACCCTCTCAAATGTTAGTGGTAAAGCACATTGGAAGTGATCAAAACAATCCAGGGTGTGACTCCTTCACTATCTACTCAACTTTCTTAATGAATGAATGTTCATGACAAAAGCCTGTGAAGGAGAAAATGTGGCAGTTCAATAATTGATTTTGTTCATGCAAGTGGAAAAAATGCTATTATAGATACATAAATGTTTTTCAAAATTATTTCATTTTAAACCTTTTTGCTAGTAAACATCTGCAAAAATTATTGTTTTTTTATATATAAAAAGTTGCTAAATCATTTATTTGTTAATAAACTTTATAGACATATTTGTAGCTTTCTTTTGTCTTTTTATTTTATACACAAACTATTCCCCCTGATAATCCTTGTGTAAGTGATGGAAAGAGTCCATATGTTTATTATACAGTGTTAGATAATTTCATTGTAAACTTGATTTATACCTCATAATCCAGAAATAAACTGGGCACAATGTAGAAATTATACTTCCTACAGCCTTTGGCCTAATCCTGAACCCTTACAGTACACATACTTAAGAGACACTGAAGCAGAAGCAGACTATAGAGTCCATTAACCAAAGGTATATTTCACACTTTTAATATTTTTTTTTACATTTTTTTCAAAGATTTTCATAAATGTTTTTGAATTTTTCTGGTTTGTATTTTTTTTTCAAAAAAACAAAGCCAAAAACAAACAAACAAACAAACACACACACACACACAGAGCAGATCCAAACACCACAAGAAAGTGAACATTTTAGCTTGGAGGAGGTTGTTTTAGAGGTTGGGGGTTTTTTTGTTTGTTTTTTCTTCATTTTTCTCTTCCTTTTTTCTTTTTGCTCTCTTTTTCATTTGTGAAATGGTAAAAAGAAAAATAGAATGAGGGGAAACAAAAGGGGAAAAAAACAATCCCCCCCAAAAAATTGTTGGTAGTATGTTTCAGAAATCCCCAAAATTTCTCTCCTCTTTTCATTTTCTCTAAAAAGTGGAAAATGTTGAAAAAAATAAAAATTTTCCATTCAAATTTTCATTTTTGAAAAAATGCCATTTCTTGTCAAAAGGCACGGTAAATGAAAAATTTCCCCAGCCTTACTAAATCTAGTTTAAATTTAATTTCACCTGTTTCCTGTTTCCACAAAATATTTCCTTAGAAGAGTTAATTTACCGTTATTACACCTTTGACATTTGAAGGTCAAAATCATGTAAATATTCAACCATTTCTTACTAATCTCCAAACCTTCTAAATAATGAAATCTAAAGCATTGTAAAGTGTAACACACACAACATAACAGAGACTTTGAAATGCCCTGTCTTTAGTATCCACATTAATGTAGCTGTGTTTTGTGCAAACGGCTAGTATGGATGTACTGCACTGGTGTCAGCTGAGACTTGCATTAGTGCAGATTACGCCATTTGGAAACAGGATGAGCTTCATTGGAACAAATCATGGTTTACACCAGTGCAGCACATGATCTATTTTAGGACTTTGCACCAGTGGCTAGAAATCCCAGTGTAGACAAGGCCTGAGTTACTTCAGAGAAAATCAAAATATTCATCATATGATCTCTTACAGTAATGAATATTGCAAGGGAATAGGAAAACAGCATTTTTCAGTGACCTCTCTGCTGTGTCGTGTCCATCTTGAGCTTTTACCAATGTATGCTGCTAATAATATTCCTCAGAAGTGAGTCTAAAAATGATTTCACTTAAATCTTAATGAAAAGCACATTTTAAGGTAAATGAGTTTAATGATATCTGAGGTTTAAGTTTAAAATACTGCAAGCAATCTACTGGGTAAATTAACAGTGATGTAGATCTAGCCAACCTAAAACCAAATGCTGACAAGTGCAAGTGGTATTTTAAAAAAACCCAGCATGATTTGAAAAAGCAGCAGTTGGTTTTGATTGTTGATGAATCAACAAAGCCCAGCAGGTGGCAATATAGGCACTTGTCGTAATTTGAAATCATTGAACTCATGCCGTCCAACTATATTAAGAACATTTAAGAAAAATATAATTCTAGTCATGTGTGACTGTACCTCTCACATGGAAATAAAAGTCTGAACACTGAATGTGATTTTATTCACTAAAATAATGCAAATTCCAATGGGCCTGGGATTATTTCCATCACTGGATCCTTCTTGCCATATGCATATTTTTGGGATTTACCATGTATTGTTTCGTTAACCTGTATTGGAACAAAGTTTCTTTCAGTTGCAGAGTGCACAATATATCTGGAAACCAGACATGCCAAACCCGCGAAAACAACGCTGAAATTGGGCTTGTTTTTGGCTTAACTGGCTTATAAGTTGCTTGTTGGCTAGTTTTTGGCTTGTAGCTTGTTGTAGCTTGTAGCTTCTTTTTTTTGACCAGCTCCCATCAAGCAGGGGCGGGGGGGTGGGTGGGGGCAAGCAGAGGTAATGAGCAAGCAGGGGCAAGAGGGGAGAGAGTCAGGGGCGCAGAGTGGGCCCACCACAGTCCCAGACTGCACGCCGGGGGGAGCTAGTCACATAGAGTGTTGTGGTTCTTAGGGATTGGCTTGTTTTGGCCTTGTTTTGAAATGGGATTCGCTTTATTTTTGGTTTATTGTGAAAGTCGGGGTGCTTATTTACCACGTGAAAGTTGGCAACTGTGCTAGAAACACATCCCACAGTTTTTCTTTATGAAATGGCCTTTTGAAGGTTAACAGAGTTAGCTCTGATCAGAGCTTTGTCTTGCAGTACTGTTGTTAATGGGTTTTACATTTGACCTGCCTAAAGTAAATATTCTCATCCAGATAAGATTTCAAACGTTTGTTCTGTTCTTAATTAATCAACCATTCTTCAAAAGCTAAGTTTGATTCTGGGATTAGGTCTCATGATTAGTCTACTGATCACTAATTATTTTTAGTATTATCATTTGTTAAAATATGGATGGAAATATCTGAGGTGGGGGTTGGATTTTTTTTTTAACCATTCAGCTGGAGAGTCCAAAGGAAAAGGAGTAAATATGTAACACAGGATATATTTGGGGAAGGGAATTTTAGCAGTGAGTTGAAGTTCTGTATATTTTTGTGCTCAGGGAAATACAGAGAGAAAGTGAGCCTAGTGAACATGAAGGTTTCTTCCGGGCTTCTGGGTACTGAAGTAACTGGAGAGTCCCCCAGGGTGAAATTAAGAATCAAGAGTGCTGGAATCTTGAAAGTACTGTTAAGAGAACTGAAAATCTGTAATAACAATACTTCTATAGTACCTTCTATTCAAGGCTCTGGAAGTGCTTTATGACCATCTGCTAGGCTTATAGTCCCTGCCAAGCAAGTCTTATTCACACTATGTTAAAATTAGGGAAACTGAGGCCCAGAAAAGTTACTTGACTTGCTTGAACAAAGCCAGCAATACAACCCAATTCACCTAATTTCCAACCCTGTCCTCTCAGCACTGGACCCTGCTCCCTCGCAATACAAAGCTCTATTGCTTGTTTGGATGGGAACCTGCTGGGAGAATCTGTAATCTTAATTTTCCAAACTGTAAAACCCAAACTGCAAGTTGAAACCCCACATTTTAAATAACTTAAAGCCCTAATCCTGCAATGAGTTGCATGCAGGTAGACCCCAGTACCCATCAAGTGCCCTGCTAAAACGATTATGGTTCTCTGTGGATGCAGGGTCCTACACATGCAAAGCATTGCAAGATTGGGACCTAAATATATACTTTAGTATATAGAATTGGCATTTGTGCTCTTATGTGATCACTTGAACAGGGATTTAGGCTCTCATGGTAAACAATTGCACCCTTTGATTGATTCTAAGAATGAGAAGCCCTGATTGCACTCATCACAGTAATATCTAAGGTCCAGATTCACAAAGATACTTAGGAGCCTAAGTCTTGGTTTAGGCACCTACGTCCCGGTTTTGGCTCCACTGTGATCCACAAAACTCCCGCTGAAACCTGTAGGTGCTAAACTCACTTGGTGCCTAAGTTTTCAGGGTAAAAGTTCACAAGATGTCTATCTTTCTGCCTGTGGGCATGTGCACTGCTGCCTCCCTGTAGGCATCCAGATGCCTATCTCCTGCTTCACCCCAAGATCGATTCATAAACTGAAAGAAGACCAGCGTTCATCTACTTAAATTGCATGCAGGGCTCAATCTGGTAGGTGTGCTCAGAGGCCATCTACTGGATCAAGTCTCATTCAAAATCCAGCTGGAGGAGGCACTTCTGTTACCAGCCTTGTCAGGCAAGTAGTTACAGCACTTGCCTGAGATATAGGAGACTCGGGTTCAATTCCCCCTTCTCTACCAGAGGGGAAGAAAGGATTTGAAGAGGGGGGTCTGCCACCTCTAAGGAGAGTGTTGTAACCACTTAGCTCTGAGTCAACCTCAGTCTCTCCTGTTGAAGCTGTTTCACTGTGGACAAATAATGAAAGAGTGATGGAACTGGAGGAGTGGACTATGGGTTCCCACCTCCCAGGTGGGTGTCCTAACTTCGAGTTATGCTCTCTCTCTGTCCCAGTGACTATTTAAGTATTTATCCACCGTGGAACAGTCCTGAGGGCATCACCCTGGCAGGTGAGAGACACTGGGTCAGGGCCATGGTTCCAAACACTCTATTAAGCCACAGTGGAACAGCTTCAACAGGAGAGGCTGAAGGAGCCCCACATCACAACATCCCATAGCTCAGTGGTTAGAAACTCCCCTCGGAGAGGGAAGACCCCCTGCTTAAATCCTTTCTTCCCCTCTAGGGGAGAGAGAGGGGAACTGAACCTGGGTCTCTCACAGCCCAGGTGTGTGTGCTAACCACTGGGCTAAAAGTTGTAAAGTAGGCATGTTCTCTTTCGGCCATTGTGTGGCACAAGGCAGGTATGTAACTCATTCCCCTAAGAACTACCTTAGATGCCTTAGCTCCATTGTGCTATGTGGCTCTCTGCAAGCTGGACTTAGGCACCCATCTCCTGAGAGGGGCTGGGCTTAGCATACACTCATCTAGTCAGCATCTCTCATTGGCTAGCTTAGGCAACTCCTGGCTTTTGTTGATCTCATTCTTAAGCACTTCTCTCTCCCCATTCATTGCGTTGGGGACCTTGGCACCTGATTTGGCTTTGTGGATTGCAGTGTCATTCCTGTGATTTTTCTAGTTGCCTAAAAGTTAGGCACCATGACATTCAATGTTGCAAACCCAACGTCCCTTTGTGGATCCCAACCTAAGCATCTAACTGAAATAACTTAGCACCGATCAGTGGATGGCTCCTTTCCATACCACTAATGAGGGCAGGCAGGTGAGCATTTTGAGATCCAGTATATATCAGTTTGATCTGCTTGTCATTTCACTCTTCTACTTTTCCATTCTTCTGTATTTTTATTTTCTTCTTCTCTCACTCTTCTATCTATCTATCTATCTATCTATCTATCTATCTATCTATCTATCTATCTATCTATCTATCTATCATATGCAAGATTTAGATTGTATTAAATGTTAATCAATTGCCAAGACTTGGGGGGGGGTTAGTTTGGGTCTCCCCCCCCAAAAAAATAATTATTTATATGTGTTATCACAAGTTGGAGATCCTTGTGCATCTGAAATTCAGTAAAAATATATTAGAAAAAAAGAGATTAAAGACCAAATTCTGGTTTCATTTACACTAGAGAATTAAGTGAAGTTCTTCTGGATTTAAACCTGTGTAAGTGAGAGCAGAATTTGGCTATAGTATGTGTTCTGTCATTGAAAGAAGACCATAGTCACCTTTGGGACAATGGTCAATTATAAAACCATTAGGCTGCTTTTCCTGTGCAGGTGGTGCAGTGTCATATCAAGTGTTTAGTCTCATCAAACATCTGACTCACTGGGTGTGCAAATTTCCCAGTCTCTCTGCATTATTTTGCAATGAGGGAGGACGGAGAAATTACAAGTTTAAAATTAGAGATGGACCTGAGCCACAAAGTTCAAATCCAGATTGGAATTTTCAGTGTTCTGGGGTATTTTGTTCTGGGATTTTGGTTCAGGCTCACACGTAGCTAAAATGGAACAGAAGTGAATTGGTAGAGTTGTGTTTGGTTTCTGCTTGGCACTAGTCAGGATCTGGCATATTAAATATTCACCAGTGTAAAAAGAAGTTGGACATTTTCCCATAAATGCATGCAATATTCCAAAGAACAGCAGGAATAGCATTTACAGTATCCTCCTGACCTGTAATTCACCTCATCATTTTTCAGTACATAAACTACGGCACATCTGAGATGTGACATACCATAACTTGATGCAAGCCAGTGCAACCGCACACCAGGTTCATTTAAACAAATACCTCCTCCTCATTTAATAAATGGGTAGAACTGCTTGCCATCAAAGCTGACCAAATTTCCTGTACTTCCAGTGGGCACCTGATGCTTGCTGCTACAATGTCTCAGTGACAGTGGCAAAGTCTGCAATCTTGTGCAACAATATAAGAAATAATAAAAATGTTTAAATTGTACTAAGTGCAATTGTCCTTAAGTATGGTTATTGTTCATTTTTACCCTATCAACACTAGTCATAGTTTGATAAAGCCGATACAGTAAACCCCAATCCAGGGATTGTTTTAATATGGCAGGCTATTTTAGATAAAAAGTAAGCTTTCTCAAGCTCAGATTCCTTGTTGGAAATAGGAGTGTTGCTTTCATGTTAACTGTGGTAGAAGGCACCAGAGATTCCACAGGCAAAGTGACTACAACCCTCTTGGTTGACAAACCAGGGACCTTTAGCTTAATTGTCTCTGTGAGTCTGTAACACCTTATACCCTTTGTGGATCATCACAGAGGGAACCTGTAATACACCCTCCCCACTGGGTTATGCTTGTAGAAACACAAATTCTGTCCTTCTCTAAGGAGACTAGCTTGTGGGAGCAGAGTTCGATAGCTGTTTGTAGCACCATTGTATTATATACACTGAATGTATATAGAATAAATAATAATAATAGTTATGGATCTGTAACTGATGTCTGTATTTTTGCAAAGCTTCAATAAGATAATTGTTAGGAAAACAATCCATTGGAAGAAATTTAGGGAGCCAGAAAATGAGACCAGAATAGGAGACAAGAAGGTGTGCTGGTGTGAAGCAATTTTGCTGAGCATACCTGATCAGAATCTAAATGATTGTCGCAACTCAGCTATGGAATCTGAGCTGTGTACTGCTGTCCTTACTCAGGCCAACCTACCACTGGAGTGCCAATGGCAGTTTTGTGTTCTGCAGAGTCAGACTCACTGTATTATTCTTTATATAATCCAAAGGACAAAATGCTTTGCAATTATCTTCTGTATCCTTGTCTACACTGGCAATTTACAGCGCTGCAACTTTCTGGCTCAGGGGTGTGAAAAAACACTCCCCAGAGCATAGCAAATTTCAGTGCTGTAAAGCGTCAGTGTAAACAGTGCACAAGTGCTGGGAGCTGCACTCCCAGTGCTGGTAGCTACGCCCCTCCTGGAGGTGGTTTTTTAGAGCTGTGCCTTGACCACACAAGCCATGTTAAAGCGCTGCTAGTGTAGATCTCATATTTCTGGGTAGGGTAGGAAGAATAATTTTAACTTAATTTTATATGTTGTGTGGTAAACCCAGGACAAACAGCTACAAAGGGGGGAGGTAGTAATTAGTCCCAGGGGGTTAAAAGGCCTCTCCCAATCCACTGAGGAGAGAGAACCACAGGGAAATAAGGGGTTACTAGGGAACTAATTAGGTTCAGCTGGCTCCAACTGCTTGTGACCTTTTTAAACCCTCCCCTGTGTGGAAGGGAGAGGAGAGAGAGACAGGAAAGCTGCCAGTAGGCTGGGTGCAGTAAGACACTAAACCCTTCCAGGAAGGAAGGCTGCACTCCCTCCCCGGAAAGGAAGGAAAACAAGCACAAGGGACTGACTGGGGAAAGGAATAGCCAGACCCTGTGCTACAGGTAAGGATTTGCCTTGCCTAAGCCTGTGTCTCCAAGGCTAAAAAGGACTGAGCCTGCTGAGGAGAAGAAGGTACTTTGGCACAGTTGCAATAATTTAGATAGATTACCTCAATGACATACACAACAGAATACTGTAGGCCAGATTATTCCCCTGCCTAGCAGCCACTTTGCATCAAACTGCTCGTACAAAATGACCCTAATGCTGTTGTAGATGGTCACAGAAGGACAATCCCATTGTATCCGGATCCTCTGGTGGTGTAGAGCTGGAGTACAAGTTTTTACATCACCCTCACCCCCAGCAGCAAGCTTAAGAGGCATGAGCTGCTGTGACCTTAGCATTCCCTGGCTGATATATTTCCAGCTTGGGGATGCTGGCAGCTGGTACAAAGGATCAGGCTGCTCTTACTGCTAATGATGGAGTGTTGGCCTGGCACCCAGCCAGCCTGGAGATGGGGAGTATAACGGTGGACTGAAGCTCCTTTGGCAATCCCCTCCTGAGATGTGATGTGTAATTCTTGACTGCAGCTGAGGATCCAGATTTGTCTCTTTTACCAGTAGATTAGTAAATAAAAATAAAATTACTAAACATTTAAATTGTAAGTTCTTTGGACCAGGGGCCATCTTTTTTTTGTTCTGTGTTTGTCCACAATGGAGTCATAGTCCATGACGGGGGCTCATAGGCATTACCACAATACAAATAAATAAATACATACATAAATATTGTTAGTATAATCATTAACAACAAGGAAGTAAGATTTAAGTCTCCTTTAATTCATCCTGTTGTGCCTATGCATTGTAGGAATTCCGCGTCCAGATACTACAGTGCTTGGCATTAAGGCATCTCAGTGAAGTGTGTGATTTTTATATAGTACATGTGCTGAAATATCTAAGTATAGCAGGGTTAATTAAGGTCAAAGTTTGTACTTCTAGGTTTCGCCCAGAGTCTTACTATTATTTTAATACATTTTTTTTTCTTTTTGAACATCATATCCAAAATAAAACAAAAACAACTCCTATTGACATTGTACCACTTCCAAAATCCAGGATTATGAAACATAGCTATTGAAAACAAAACCCTGCTATTGACACAGTATCCTGCCTGCAGCTTCTTTGGATCTGGTATGTTGGTGGAGCCATTAAACTCATACCTTTTACAAGAAAGTTCCTCTGACTTTATTATCAGGTCCTCCAGATGTGATACCATGTCAGTAGAGAGTTGTGATGCTGCATTAATGTAACACATCACTGAATTTTTTCACAATGTAGCTGAAAATATCACAAGAAATGGCTTAGGATGATGGTATGTGAGTGCATACAGATTGTGGTCAACAGATTGTGGTCCATAGTCAACCTGTGAACTCTTTGCCAGAGGATGTTGAAGGCCAAGACTATTATAGGCTTCAAAAAAGAACTAGATAGGTTCATGGAGGATAGGTCCATCAATGGCTATTAGCCAGGATGGGCAGGGATGGTGTCACTAGCCTCTGTTTGCCAGAAGCTGGGAATGGGTGACAGGGGATGGATCACTTGATTACCTGTTCTAGTCACTCCCTCTGAGGCACCTGGCATTGGCCACTGTCGGAAGACAGGATACTGGGCTAGATGGACCTTTGGTCTGATCTAGTATGGCCGTTCTGATGTTTGTATGGTTTTTATTTAAAAGTAGTGAAAGGCCACAGTCAACACTAAGAACTAAGGGACATAGTCTGCATTTCTTTTGTTGTTGCCGCTGGTTGTTCCTTTTATGCACCCAGAGTAAAATATGCCTTTAAGTGCTTAAAATATGTCTTTAAGTGCTTGTAAAGCCCTGGAATGTGTGGTTTATAATGGTATTAGGAACTGACCCATAATTACAGCAGTGCTACTAGGCATGGCACTAGTAATTTATTTTGTAAGCTCTTGAAATGCTGACTGTTTCATTCTTTCTTATAGTCTGATTCTGGGTAGGTAATAGCAGGCAGAACAGAGCCCTTTTTCCAGGATTTCTAACAAGGATCCATTATGTCTAAAGTCAGTCTGTATCTGACACAGTTGTCTCATTCTTCATAACTCTTTGATGAACCCCAGCAATGATATCAGCATACCCAGCAAGGTTGTGTAATGCCCTAGAATTCTGGCATCCTTCTCTCAGTCTATTACAAACCAAAGTTTGTACTTGATGGTTTCATGGCTTAGTCTCTGATTGACAGGAGTATCTCTGCTTATCAGCTAGACAGCCAGCAAATACTATCAGCTGGATTCTCTGGGCCACTAAGACCACTTCATTCTGCAAAAGCAGTGCAAAGTGGACTTGAGCTGGCTAGAGATAGCCAGTAGACATTTTCCTTGTACAGAGAAACTCTTTCCTGGTGGAAAGCTGCCGGAGATGTTCCTGCAGCCTCCTGTGCCTGCCACTTTCCTGTGAATCAAGGAGCCACAACCAGTGCCCCCTGCCCCTTCTCCATGCCATCTGAGCAGAGTTCTGACAGAGTGGAGAATCAAGGCCATGATCTTTGTCTTTCCAATACATTTGAGGGACTTGCTCAGCCACATCTTGTGAAAGGAGCAGAAATACTTCTTATTTATGTGTAGAGGGCTAGCATGAGTTCTGAGCATGACTTTAGTCCCATTTAAGCCCTCAATGTCAGGTTTAAAAGGGACATAGGTTGTACAAAGAGGGATGAATTTCATTCTACATGAATAAATCCGTGACTATTTTTGTTGTTGTAGGATTACAGAATTTACAATTCAATTAGAATTTTCCAGTTAATTAAACTTGAAATTATTATACTAAACACAGTATTCTGAAGACTACTTGGATTTCTTTTATAGATAATACAATGTAAAACAAAACTAACATAAAATTAATGAAAATTAGATGTTAAGAAGTGACTTGTATGATTATAATTGCATAATGCATTAACCATTACTCAAATGAGATGACTTTTTGTAATTAACTGTGTGAAAGAGAGAGAACGAAAGAAAGATCCATTTTAGGAAGCAGCTCATTTATAAACTGCTATTTTCCTTGCAGATGCTGACCAAGTTAAGATACAAACTGAACAATGACTATCCAAAATAACTGCATTGTGGGCGAATGTGGTTAACATGCAGTTGGATATAAAAATCAAATATAACCATGGAGAAACTTCTCCTTTTGGCCACAGATGCACTGATGACATATTCAGAGATGGAATTTTTCAGAATTAATACATTAAATAGCGTTACTGTGGTGGAAAATGCAGCTGACAAGGCATCCTCGTGGCTAGTGGCATCATCTTGGAGTCTCGGGTTCAGGAGTGACACCACAACTCTCAATCACTGGGCCACATATTGGAAGAGATGAGTACTAGCTGGATCAGTTATTATGATGTCTCTCACCAGCTTCCTCAACATGTTGGCTGATTCATAAAATGGTATCTATCCAAACAAAAGGGGTTATTTTTAGTTGATTTTCTTATTGACTACACTATCAGCACTCTGCATGTATAGTTATACTGGTATGCTATATCAAAAAAGTGCTTCTAGTGTGGATGCAGCTTATATCAGCAAAGCTATACTTTATGGTTTATTCCACTCCCTGCCCCAAACAAAACAAGTTATACTGAACACAATAATAGTGGGGGATTTCAATTATCCCCATATTGACTGGGAACATTTCACTTCAGGACGAAATGCAGAGACAAAATTTCTCGATACTTTAAATGACTGCTTCATGGAGCAGCTGGTACGGGAACCCACAAGGGGAGAGGCAACTCTAGATTTAATCCTGAGTGGAGCGCAGGAGCTGGTCCAAGAGGTAACTAAAGCAGGACCGCTTGGAAATAGTGACCATAATACAATAGCATTCAACATCCCTGTGGTGGGAAGAACACAACTGCCCAACACTGTGGCATTTAATTTCAAAAGGGGGAACTATACAAAAATGAGGGGGTTAGTTAGACAAAAGTTAAAAGGTACAGTGACTAAAGTGAAATCCCTGCAAGTTGCATGGGCCCTTTTTAAAGACACCATAATAGAGGCCCAACTTCAATGTATACCCCAAATTAAGAAAAACAGTAAAAGAACTAAAAAAGAGCCACAGTGGCTTAACAACCATGTAAAAGAAGCAGTGAGAGATAAAAAGACTTCCTTTAAAAAGTGGAAGTCAAATCCTAGTGAGGCAAATAGAAAGGAGCACAAACACTGCCAACTTAAGTGCAAGAGTGTAATAAGAAAAGCCAAAGAGGAGTTTGAAGAACGGCTAGCCAAAAACTCCAAAGGTAATAACAAAATGTTTTTTAAGTACATCAAAAGCAGGAAGCCTGCTAAACAACCAGTGGGGCCCCTTGATGATCAAAATACAAAAGGAGCGCTTAAAAGACGATAAAGTCATTGCGGAGAAACTAAATGGATTCTTTGCTTCGGTCTTCACGGCTGAGGATGTTAGGGAGATTCCCAAACCTGAACTGGCTTTTGTAGGTGACAAATCTGAGGAACTGTCACAGATTGAAGTGTCACTAGAGGAGGTTTTGGAATTAATTGATAAACTCAACATTAACAAGTCACCGGGACCAGATGGCATTCACCCAAGAGTTCTGAAAGAACTCAAATGTGAAGTTGCGGAACTGCTAACTAAGGTTTGTAACCTGTCCTTTAAATCGGCTTCGGTACCCAATGACTGGAAGTTAGCTAATGTAACGCCAATATTTAAAAAGGGCTCTGGGGGTGATCCCGGCAATTACAGACCGGTAAGTCTAACATCGGTACCGGGCAAATTAGTTGAAACAATAGTAAAGAATAAAATTGTCAGACACATAGAAAAACATAAACTCTTGAGCAATAGTCAACATGGTTTCTGTAAAGGGAAATCGTGTCTTACTAATCTATTAGAATTCTTTGAAGGGGTCAACAAACATGTGGACAAGGGGGATCCGGTGGACATAGTGTACTTGGATTTCCAGAAAGCCTTTGACAAGGCTCTTACGTAAATTAAGCTGTCACAGGATAAAAGGGAAGGTCCTTTCATGGACTGAGAACTGGTTAAAGGACAGGGAACAAGGGGTAGGAATTAATGGTAAATTCTCCGAATGGAGAGGGGTAACTAGTGGTGTTCCCCAAGGGTCAGTCCTTGGACCAATCCTATTCAATTTATTCATAAATGATCTAGAGAAAGGGGTAAACAGTGAGGTGGCCAAGTTTGCAGATGATACTAAACTGCTCAAGATAGTTAAGACCAAAGCAGATTGTGAAGAACTTCAAAAAGATCTCACAAAACTAAGTGATTGGGCAACAAAATGGCAAATGAAATTTAATGTGGATAAATGTAAAGTAATGCACATTGGAAAAAATAACCCCAACTATACATACAACATGATGGGGGCTAATTTAGCTACAACGAGTCAGGAAAAAGATCTTGGCGTCATCGTGGATAGTTCTCTGAAGATGTCCACGCAGTGTGCAGAGGCAGTCAAAAAAGCAAACAGGATGTTAGGAATAATAAAAAAGGGGATAGAGAATAAGACTGAGAATATATTATTGCCCTTATATAAATCCATGGTACGCCCACATCTCGAATACTGTGTACAGATGTGGTCTCCTCACCTCAAAAAAGATATTCTAGCACTAGAAAAGGTTCAGAAAAGGGCAACTAAAATGATTAGGGGTTTAGAGAGGGTCCCATACGAGGAAAGATTAAAGAGGCTAGGACTCTTCAGCTTGGAAAAGAGAAGACTAAGGGGGGACATGATAGAGGTATATAAAATCATGAGTGATGTTGAGAAAGTGGATAAGGAAAAGTTATTTACTTATTCCCATAATACAAGAACTAGGGGTCACCAAATGAAATTAATAGGCAGCAGGTTTAAAACAAATAAAAGGAAGTTCTTCTTCACGCAGCGCACAGTCAACTTGTGGAACTCCTTACCTGAGGAGGTTGTGAAGGCTAGGACTATAACAATGTTTAAAAGGGGACTGGATAAATTCATGGTGGCTAAGTCCATAAATGGCTATTAGCCAGAATGGGTAAGAATGGTGTCCCTAGCCTCTGTTCGTCAGAGGATGGAGATGGATGGCAGGAGAGAGATCACTTGATCATTGCCTGTTAGATTCACTCCCTCTGGGGCACCTGGCATTGGCCACTGTCGGTAGACAGATACTGGGCTAGATGGACCTTTGGTCTGACCTGGTACGGCCTTTCTTATGTTCTTATGTACTGATAAAGTGCAATTGTACTTGTATAATTGAATCTACCCTAGGGGCTTTTGTTGGCACATCTCTGTCTGACAGGGATCACCTCTCTTCAAACTCTTGACCTACATAGCTATGTTGGCAGAAATCTGCAGTGTAGACCAAGCTTAGTTACTAGTAAGTATTAATTATACTATATTTAATATATAAATGAAATTATATTAATCATTACAAATTATGTTAAAAATGCATGGCTTGTTAATTATAGTAACATTATGTATGGTTAAAAAGTCATGTTTCAATAGGCTGAAAGCAGCAACTGGCAAAAGAAGGTGTACATGCAAGTGGTTAGAACAAGGAACTAAGAGTCAGGAGTCCAGAATTCTATCCTTAATTTTGCTATTGAGTTGCTTTATAGCATTGGGAAGTAATCACTTCAAGTTTTTGGAAGGGCTCACAAAATGGGTTTCTGAGGCCTCATAAGTTCTAGGATAGCCCCATTCCAGCTTAGCCTATTTATAAATAAAAAAGAAGGGGAAGAATGATCACAGAGCACTGTGTGCTTATCAACACCGCAGTAGGATACATGCAAACAGTTTGTGTGAATGTGACAAGAGAAATTTTAATTAATAATCTGCTATACATTTTTAAAATCTTGCTTTTAGTGGTTTGTCTTTCTCCTTCGGTCAAGAAGTAGATGGATGTTTTAAAATCTGCTATGCATGCACATAGAATATAATGTTCTTGTGGAAAACAGTAAAGGAAAAGAAAATGTCTTATAATTTCTTTGATCTGTTATTTTCTGCTACCTTTCCCTAAAATGGCCCAGCCTCCTGAATGGAAGGCCCAGCAGGTTTCAAACCCAGGTCCACAGAGCTGTTACCAGCCACTTCTGTGGTGCTACCCAGCAGCAGCTGTAAGTAGCTCACCCTCCGCTTCCCATAACCCACTATGGACACAGACCATAGGAAATCTCCCCTCGAGGGGTCTGTTGGCTTCCTGCCTTACATAAAACCAAAGGGTGTTCCAAGAAGTGTCCAGGTCACTGTAGGGATCTTCTGTAGCTGCTATAACCATTCTACCTCTTGAACTCCTGGTTTTGACCTTGGCTTGATTTGGACCTCACCTCCTGACCTGAAACATGACTTGGATTCTGATCCTTGGTATTGATCCTGGCCTGGGACTTGACTATGAACTCCTCTGCTGCTCTCAGCCTCAAGTTTGACCCAGCTCTGATGCTTGGTCCTTACTGCCCATGTCAGGATCCTGGTAGAGGAAAAGAGACAGGCATCCAGCCTGGGAGCAGAGACAATACCATGAAACTAAAATAACACCGCTCAGATATCAAATAGTGACTAACAAATACCCATGGCAGTCCTCACAAAGAACAGTTTAGCCATAGGCTAGGTAATATCTGACATTATGTATGCTCATACAATACATGAACAATGAATGTGTTCATGGAGATAGTGTTTTGTTTGTGGACAATTCAGAAACCAAAAAAAGGGGCTACATTTGATGAATAGTGCATCCAGCTGATGGGGAAGGGGTCGGGGGGTAACGTTCCTCACCTTTCCTGTGTGGAATTAAATGCACCACATGGCAACTGTCAAATATGTTTTTTGGTTTATATTACAACGCTAAAGTTAACCGACAGAGCAGTAGAGGAAAGTCTCACTTTTTTCATTGGCAAAATTAGCATTTTTTTAGTTAAATGTCATCAGAATTCAAATGTTTAGTGGTAAGGAACTATATATTCTGAAATATAGCACAGTCCTAATTATCCCAGTTGCATGTTGGGAGAAATATTATGCAGTGGAACTAGGTAGTGCAGCCAGCCTCAGAATCCCTGTCCAAAAGCACTCTGTGGTTGCATCTACCCTAGAAATTTTCTTACCCATTATTCCCAATGGGTAGTGCTCAAATAGTAGTGCAGACTCCATATTGTCTAATTCTGATCTGAGCCTCCAAGCCATATATGTGGCCATATGTATTTCCCCATTTCACATTCTGTATCCTTCCTCCTCCTTTTAATGGCTGTTTGGAATGTGTCTGTCTAACTGTGGTGGGTTATCCCTTGGTGGTGAACTGTCCTATGGAGGACCCTTAATCTTTCTTAATAGCTTTTACCCTGTCCTTCCTGGATGTCTTTTTGAATCTGACCCTAATGGAGCGTAAAGTGTAGGATGCGGCTAAAAGCTTTCTGGACAGCTTTACTGAATATTTTAAACGTATGCTTTTCACCCATGCATGCAGGAAGGTGATCATTAGCTGCAGGTGTACCTTTCATCATCATATTTCCATTTTCTAAAGAGTCAACACTTTGTGGTTGTTGCTGTTTGCCAGCGTGTTCAATTTCCAATTCACTTTGAACACTTCAGTATACTCTGTGGCAGCATAACACTTTCTTTTTCACATGCTTTTGTGCTTCTTTTCTCAATGTTTTAAAATTCAATGAACAGACAGGACAACCAGGGCCTTGAAGACTTTCAGCTTATTCTAGAGCACGAGCACTTGCTCTTGCTCTCTTTCTAACATATACACAGAAAGGATTACAAACAAATAGCAGGTCATAGGTGCCCTTGTTTACCCTTTATCTATCATTTTCTACTCATCTTTTAAAAAGCAAATAAAGTTTCTTTGCAGGCTGGAACATGACACATGTACAGATGATTTTTTTTTTAATCTAAGTCCTGCCCTAGTTTTAAGGCTCCACGTCTCTCCTTGAGTGAAAATCCCATACGATAAACTTTTCATGAATTGGGCTTTCAGGATTATAACTGAGAAAAATAGTGACTTATAAAGGTGTTCTTTCATGCATAAGGAGAGAGGTTTATTCAGCTTGATCCCATTACGGACTCTGTTAGCACAGCTTATAATGTTACCATGGCAATGCTCCCTAATACTGCTGTGTTAAAGGTCTACCGTTTCTTAAAAAAATGCATCTTTTTAAACAACCCCCATACATCCTGTCCCCTACTCTCTCCACTCAAAAATAAGATCATATATATACTTATTTTGAACAATTCCCCTTGACTAAACCAGGCACACAGATATTTATAACTGTTGTTGTGTGAGTATGTAGGCTGCATTATGCACACTGGAAATAGACAAAAGGATCAAAGACATCTAAAAGAGAAAATAGAATGACATTGATCTTATTCCATGGTTTAAAAAGACAACTTCATGGACAGAATAAGTGTCTCTTTCTATCATGTATCTTTATTTTTGTGTTGCCACAACACACCCTGCCTCAAACCAAAGGCAGGAATAAGACTGTAGGCTTAAATTTCATACTCTAAAATAAACTTATTTTTAAAAACTCTTCTGGTAGGATTGATGGTTTGGATCCTAGAGGGAAAAGGATTAAATCACAATCTAAATTAATCCTTACAATGCTTGGATATATGTTACTTGTAATTGTTGACACAGTTTAAATTAATTTCCAGTACTTTATTTTAAACAGTGGGAACATTTCCAATATCCAAATTAGAGAATTACATTGATAAGAAACTTTCTGCATCAGAAATGTTGAGCTCTCTCTGGCTCCTCCCAGGGACTCTGAACTCTAAGGGCTACATACCCTTGCATGAGATCTGAGTTGACTTGCAATATAGAAATGTCTCTCTCCAAGGGTGAAATCCTGGTCCCTTTGAAGTCAATGATAAAACTCCATTGACTTCAACAGGGCCAGGATTTCACCCCAGCTGACTTCATGTTGCAGACAGGGTCTTACAAAGCTTTCATAACTCTACTTTGAGCCCAATGGATCTCCAGAAGAAAGCGTAATCTGGCTGAAAAGGAACATTTTAGTATAGCTGATCAACCCTCTTCAACAACATCCACAGATAAGGGATTAAGTAGTTGTCTTAACACTGGTAAATAAAATACATATGTAGCCAACAAAGCAAACAACAATCAAGGACAGAAAGTTAATGACAAGCACTCCCTGGAGGTTAAGTTTTACAAGAATTAGATGGCAAGTTTCAAAAGATATAATAACTCTCCTATGCATCTTATTCACAACAATGGGGAGAAGAACCCATGTTCTTCAAGGCAGTCAATAATATCCAAACGTTCAACTCTCAGCATAAAGACACTTAAGAACAGGTGTCCAGGTATTGGGCAGCAGCCACGAGCCCCCCCAAATTAGAAACCACAAAAGTCAATTAATGCCCCCTTTGCCTCCCCACCTTTTAGACCTATGCCAAATACAGCTCAGACAGCATGGAGGATCTGTGCTTTAATTTTTAAAATATACCAAATACATGTGCTCATATTTACAAATATGTAATACACATGCAAACAACTGTGCATATTTTGAAAGTTGACTTTAAGCTTTGGCTACACTTGCACTTCAGAGCTCTCCCAGCGCTGTCCGTACTCCACCTCCCTGTGGGGAATAACGTACAGCGCTGGGAGCCGCGATCCCAGCGCTGGGGCTTTGACCACACTGGCGCGTTGCAGCGCAAGGGCTGGAGAGGGTGTGTTTTCACACCCTGCTGCAGCGCTGCAAATTTGCAAGTGTAGCCAAGGCCAAAGGCTTGATGTTTTACTTAGCATTACCTAGTACATATTCCCAGGTGCGGGGGTGAGGCCTTGTAAACACACAGTGTTTCAAACAAAGATCAATGGCATTAAAACATTTAAAAAATGCTACATTAATTCAAACCAAACTTTGAAAGCCTGGAAATTCAAGGTTAAGGTTAAAGTTTAAAACCAAACATCTGAAAGTCAGGCATTTTCCTGAGCCTAAAGAAAACATTTGTTATCTAGTTTCCATGTATTCTTTTCAGCTGCTTATCTGACATTTTTAATAGCTTATAACATACAGATATCTAAATGTAACTTCCTAACAAGCACAAACAAGCCATGTTCCAACCTCTCCTCCAAACACACTAGATCCTCATTCTAATCATCTGATTCCATGAAGACAGATCAAGATTGGAAATAATTGCAGTGAAGAGACATAAAATCAAAAGTCAAGGTTGAAATTGATGAGAATTACGAACACTCGGCTCCTGACAGGAGGCACTCCATGTTCTGCAGGTGGATGGAGCAAGCCTTATAAGTCTTAGGGAGCTTATAAGAAAACTTTTTTTTTAAATCTGTACTCTGGCTGCCAGTAGTTCATTGTACTGATTATCAAAATCTTGCTTATGATCTAGCTCATTCTTATATTGCCAGTTTGCTTGTTCCTAATGTCCTCTCATGAACATTAAGATCCTCTGATTAGGATCATTACGATTAAACTCCTTTTGCTTTTGAGCTTTTGCAGGTATTGGAAAATCACTTATCCTATCAATGGAAATTTTGAAAAAATATCCCTTCAATTGAATATCAGCAGTGCACTCAATAATTAAAATTGAATAACCAATTTATCAAGTTTTCAATTCTTTGTTAGATTTTCTTTCGGTTTAATGGTCAAAATGTATAAATTGTTACTTGGTTTATATGTGTTTAATTTGGATGTGGGGGCATTGGAGAAAATAAAAAGAACAAAAAATAACCAATATGAGAAGATGGAATAGGGCAAAAGGGAAGATGATGTCTTAAAACCTCTGTCAGGGATACTTCACATAAACCCTAAAATTAGGAGCAAGGTTATTATGGGGCGAAAAAGCACTAATGAGAGAGAAATAACAATGTTTGAGGCCTGTACCTGGCCTCGGTCACAATCACTCCATAATGGGATTATAACCCCTCTAAGGCAACGAAGCATTGAAAACACATCCCAGCAGCTCAGGGAAAGTTAGAATAGTGCCCAGATAACAGTAGTCTGATCCTGCAAGCAAACAGATTTTAGTCAACAGGATAGATTAGAGTAATTAAAGGGTCATTCATATTCCATATAAACATCAAGCCAGCATCTATATCAGGGGTTGGCAACCTTTCAGAAGTGGTGTGTCAAGTCTTCATGTATTCACTCTAATTTAAGGTTTCGTGTGCCAGTAATATATTTGAACGTTTTTAGAAGGTCTCTTTCTATAAGTCTATAATATATTACTAAACTATTGATGTATGTAAAGTAAATAAGGTTTTTAAAATGTTTAAGGAGCTTCATTTAAAATTAAATTAAAATGCAGAGCCCCCCCCCCACCCCCCGGACCGGTGGCCAGGACCTGGGTAGTGTGAGTGCCACTGAAAATCAGTTTGCGTGCCGCCTTTGGCACACGTGACATAGGTTGCCTACCCTTGATCTATATGTTGCTCATCCCAGACAATGGAGGTAAGAGGAATGTGACAGGCGTGCATCACAGCTTGTCCCCATAGTTTGAAGTACCTTTGCTGCTTCTTCAATTAGCCTCCACTGCTCTGACCCATCATCTTTGATTTCGCTCACGAGCTTCCTGTCCTTAAATGCGTCATGTTCAGATTTCTTGTCTGTACATTGGATGCCCTGCTTAATCTCAGCAGAGATAAACGTAGCAATCAGTTCTTCCTTTTCTCTCTTCACACCATACATCATACCAGCCCTCACTATTTACTTTCCCTTCCTCTACTTTTCTACTCTCAATTTTGTGCCCTCTTCCCTGTTAGGTGCTGAGCACCTGCAACTCCCATGATTTCCTTTGATGGGATGGCTTCAAAGGGGGATGTAGGGGCCCAGTAACTATCAAACGCAGGCCTCATCTATCCTTGCTCTTCTCCATAAACCCACTTTCCCCACAAATGCTTTCTTTCCTAATCTCCGCACACTTCTCTCCCAGGCTTGAACTGTTGCCCATGTTTGATTTTTGTTACCATTATCCTTATTTTAAGGCAACTATTCTCAATTTATCAAAATATTTGCAAACTTGGACCTTCAGATGTTTCACTGCTACTAGTTACCTAAATTGCAACAACTGCCAACAATACCCGCTTTCATCTATGACTAGCCAGGATACTCTGCCCTTCTTGACAAAGGCAGACTTCATCATGATGATCGATGTATATGTGACCTCCAGGCTTGATTACTGCCATGTGCTGTATCTAGTGGTGAATGTGATAATCTAGAACAGGGATGGGCAAACTTTTTGGCCTGAGGGCCGCATCAGGTTTCAGAAATTGTATGGAGGGCTGGTTAGGGGAAGGGGTTGTGGCCTGGCCCCCCTCCCTCCGCCCCCCTGGGACTCCTGCCCCGTCCAACCCCACCATTCCCTGACAGCCCCCCTGGGACTCCTGCCCCATCCACCACCCCTCACTCCCAGAAGCCTCCTACTGCAAGACAAACCCAAGAAAGAAACCAACAGGACTCCACTGGCCATCACATACAGTCCCCAGCTAAAGCCCCTCCAATGCATCATCAGGGATCTACAACCCATCCTGGACAATGATCCCACACTTTCACAGGCCTTGGGTGGCAGGCCAGTCCTCGCCCACAGACAACCTGCCAACCTGAAGCATATTCTCACCAGTAACTGCACACCACACCATAGTAACTCTAGCTCAGGAACCAATCCATGCAACAAACCTCGATGCCAACTCTGCCCACATATCTACACCAGCAACACCATCACAGGACCTAACCAGATCAGCCACACCATCAGCGGTTCATTCACCTGCACATCCACCAATGTAATATATGCCATCATATGCCAGCAATGCCCCTCTGCTATGTACATCGGCCAAACTGGACAGTCTCTAAGGAAAAGGATAAATGGACACAAATCAGATATTAGGAATGGCAATATACAAAAACCTGTAGGAGAACACTTCAACCTCCCTGGCCACACAATAGCAGATCTTAAGGTGGCCATCCTCCAGCAAAAAAATTTTAGGACCAGACTTCTAAGAGAAACTGCTGAGCTTCAGTTCATTTGCAAATTTGACACCATCAGTTTAGGATTAAACAAAGACTGTGAATGGCTTGCCAACTACAGAACCAGTTTCTCCTCCCTTGGTTTTCACACCTCAACTGCTAGAACAGGGCCTCATCCTCCCTGATTGATCTAACCTCGTTATCTCTAGCATGCTTCTTGCTTGCTTATATTTACCTGCCCCTGGAAATTTCCACTCTTGCATCCGACGAAGTGGGCATTCACCCACGAAAGCTCATGCTGCAAAACGTCTGTTAGTCTATAAGGTGCCACAGGATTCTGATCTAGAAGAATCTCTAGCTGGCACAGAATGTGTCAGCCCATCTCAGAAACAAAAAAACTCTGGTGCTACCAGTGCAGTATTTGCTCTCCTTAGGCTTCTAGGTCGAACTCAAAGGCCTGGATACAAATTCTCTGTGGCACTCCCTTTCCACTCAGCATACCAAAGTAGTAGAGACCATCAAGAAGATACTTAGCTCTCTCTGATTCTCAGGCTGGTCTAATTCCGGTCCTAAAGTAGTTTAAAGCAACCTAGTGGCTGTTCTAAATGACACAAGCTGGTAACAGCTCCCAAGGTGCCATTTGTCAGCTTATTATATTCAGAGCACAGTAGTATTGTGACTATGCTTCTCCAATTCAAGGACAGGGAGCAGGAATTGCATGTAGGACAGTTATACCAGGTATACACCAACTTAAATTTCCCCCATGCCAAGAGAATTCTGGCATGGCCGGATCTGACAAGTTTCTGATACTTTTGCATTACTCCAGAAGTGTAAAGAGTCCAGAAAAGTAGGAGAAATTATAGTCCCTGAGTCTTGATCTTCAAAGCCCAACCTTTCTCAAAGACCAACTCTCTCAATCACCATAACCCTTCAAAACTGCAATCAATAGAACAAATGGAACTGCGAAACGCACGAGAGAGGGGGATAGAGCTTTCATGGTGGCTCAGAGCTTGGAACATCCCGCCTCAAGATGACAATGAATTTGTTTCCTTCTTAACACAATGATGAACCCTTTGCCTTTGCCAGAGCTTTGCCACCATTCTAGCCACCTCCCAAGGGGAGAAGAGACAAAAGGAAATGTGTGTAGGGAAGGACGAAAAAAATCCTTCTAATGCAATAGATGATTCTAAAGAAAAAAGAAAATGAAGAATTTATCTAGACAAGAAAAGCTCTAAATATTGTTATTTGCTATTATTTAAGTTCCTTATCTACATAGTTTGAGGTGGGGTGGGGAGAGAGAAAACAAAAGATCTCAGCCAGAACCTCAGCTGCTGTAAATCTAATATATTTCCATTGACTGCAATGGAGGTATGACAATCAGGAACAGTTGAGTATATGGTCCAAATTGTTTTAACTTTGCTGGCTTTAATTTTCAAACCATTCACATAGCACAGTTTGTGTGGGACAGAAGGATGGATGAGATAGATTGTAAATGCCTTGGGGCAGGGATCTTGTCTTATTTGTCTTGCACAGTGCTGTGTACATTTGTGGTGCTATGTGAATGATTAATAAAAAATGTTGTCTTTGGAAGAAAACATAGTTGGCATCAGAACAACACTTAACATGATAACTATGTTTGTTTTCTCTGATTCATAGTTCCACATTTGTGGATTTGGATAGGTGCTGCTTTGTTCTTGTATAAGTGAATTGAAAAGCATTGTCTTTTCGATGGGCGAGGGGATGCAAGGTGAAAGCACACATAGCATGTTTACTCTCTCCTCCTTGCTCCTTTTCTATCACTATCACTTGTTGGCCTCCTCTCAACCTGTGCCTGTTGCACATCTCTTCTTACCTGAGATTGTAAAATCTGTCTAATAAGGAGACAAACATCAAGTTCAGCTTCCTGGGTTGTCCACCTCATCCGCATGAAGCATCTAATTCAGTTCTGTTCTGTTCTATTTTGGTTTTATGTTCTGCACCATACACCATAGTAAGAGAGTTGTGCCTCTGACTCCAGTGGGAGTAGGAGCAGATGCGAACAATGGTTTTCTTAGAGAACACAGCTTGCTTTCATTCTCTCTGCTGCATTATAGAGAACAATGTCGTTCCTCAATCTTGTCCCCATGCTCTACCCTGCCTGCTGATTGTTTAAAAAGAGCACTACAATTTAATGGAAATTTTATTACAAATAAACTATTTCAACCAGACAGGAGTGCACACACTACTCAGTAGCAACGGTTAAATTGCAAAGATAACAAGTTTTCCTGTAGCCAGCAGTTCTTTAAATAGCCGGTGTTGCAGATATGAGAGATGTCAAGAAAGACAAAGAAAACAGCAGCCTAATACTACAGAACCAGAGAAAAACACTCTGAAATTAACTTGTTTTCAATCACCTACACCCCAGGTAAGACAACGACATATTGAATGAGCAAAATTAACAAAGACAACTATGGATTAGTTATGTTAAGTTAGTTTGAAGATCTACAAAATAACCTACTTTATCAACATTGCTGGATATTACATTGCAAACTAAAGGTTATTTAGTCTATTAAGGGGACTGGAGATATGATTTTCCTGCACTGTTCTCTGTTCATATTACTATTGAGACACTTGTCATATGCAAGTTGATGTTGGGAGGATGTTGATGTTGATAGACCTGATCAGTAAAGGAAGGTGAAATTCCTCAGCAATTGATCATCAGAATGAAACTCTCTCCTTTTTTTTTCTTTTTTTCTGCTACAGGCAAACTAGCTCCTTTTCTTTGGGAAAAATGATCTGTGCAGCGAACACATTTATAGTCTCCTGTTGACAATTTTTGGTGAGCTGTCTATTCTGTTTTAGCATTCTGCAACTGTCAGTCCATCAGCTACTGCCTACTTTGGCATACTGAAAGTTTGTTGTTATTTTTACTAAAACTAACATTATTGGTTTTGACATGTAGGGTTTGAGTGCTTTTTTTTTTTTTTATTATTTTTTTTTTAAGAAAAGATCACAATGAGGATGATTTGTTGTTACTCTTTAGGAAAACTAAACAGATATCACTTGTACAAGCTGTCTAATTTTAAGAACTAAGGGAAAAGTTCCCTTACCAGTATGCACTGTGATCCAATGGCTTGTGTTCTTTCCTTCTGCTCAGACTCTCTGTGCTTTGGGATAAGTCTGTGCTGATATTGGGAGGTGTGATTGCAGCAAGTGAGGACATACCTAAGCTAGATCAAAGCTAGCTCAAGTAACAATAGCAGTGAAGCCAAGGTAGCATGGGTGGCTTCACAGGCTAGCCCTGCCCACCCAGGATTCTTGAGTACATACCGAGGCTCCACCGCAACTTTCACTCGAGCTAGCTTAGGTACCTCTACAGGTGGTCTCCCGGTTGCAATGTAGACACATCTTCAAATAAATGTTTGTTACTTCTGTCAGATATTGAAGAACTGTGTGGGGCTTCCAAGGCACAGCCTCACCATTCTCAGCTTACATCTTATAAAGACCAAAACAGACAATGGAAAAAAGCATACAAAATTGTTAAGAATTGGCCTCGATGGGGTATACACTGTATTCTTGCTTAGTTAGCATTTTGAATTGGTCCTCCTGTAAATATACTATCTCAAAGCCATCTGGAGAAGAAAAGAAAGGCCAGCCAACTATCACTCTTTTAGAACCATTTCCCCAGGACTCTCAGCCCCCAATGCTGCCCCTATTGAAGTCAATAACAAAACTTCCCATGATTTTAATGGTGCAGGACAGGGCCGTATGATTTTAATATCTAACAATTCCTACTGAATTCTAAGTTTCTCTGCTTTTACTACTTATTTATGTATAGTCCCTCTTTTCTTAGTGGAGGGTCATTATGAGGTACTCCAGAAGCCTTGCTTTGCCTTTCTCCTAAGTACAAGAGACACAGATAATTGGTTCTCAGAGATTCCTTTCAGCTATATTTGCATGGGTTTTTTACAATTATTTAATGATTGTCTAAAATGTCTTGCTTTGAACTAATCCAAGAAGTGGATTCTTCTGCCTTCTGTATTCTAAGTGGTTCACAGTAGGTGTTAATTTAAAATTTCTTAGAATCCTGTTATTCATTGGTGTATCTTCTTAAAAACCACAGCAGAGGGCTTAATTAGTATATTGACTATAGCTGAAAAATTTCTTGTTATATATATATATATATAAAGGATTTCTTTATTAGAATTAATTTGTAGCCTCTATTATAAGTTTCAGATAATACTGTTTTTTGCTTAAGGCTCAAATGAAACCAATCACTTACTGTTCATGGTCTTAATCCAATTAAACACATTGTGTGGTCAGGATTTCCTAAAGTAACTCATTCATAACCCTATTGAATTGAAAAGGATATGTGTAAATTGACATTTAACTTAACTCAGAGACTTCTGACTTTTTTATCCGGCATTTTGATTGGCGCCACTGAGCATGTATATACATTCTCTCCACATAAGACAACAGTTCCTCTCTTTTCCTCCATCTCTCTTCCTACACAGGGTATATGAAAGAATGTAGGTCACACTTACAGGATAGGAGACTGTATTTTGTAAAACCGTGACTCTGAGAAGGACACAGAGGTCAAGCTGGACAACTGACCAAACATGAGCTCCCAGTGCAGTGTGGTAGCTAAGACAGTAAATGTGATCCTTGGATGTTTAAACAGGGAAACATTGAATAGGAAAAGGGAGGTGATATTGCAATATTATTGTTAATGGCATTATAGAGACCATTACTGGAATAGTCTGTCTAGTTTTGGTGTATCAACATTTTAAAATAGATGTTGACAAACAGGAAAAGGTTCCAAAAACTACAAGAATAATTTGTGGGAGTGGGGAGCAAGTGAGTCCAGCACGGTGTCTCATTTTCCCTTTGGGAAATATGGTCACCCTAGGTATAGAAGGACTTAAGACAGAGAAATAGCTCAATTTTGTTTCATACGTTACAGGGAATAGCTGCACATCCATGCCTCCGGTATAGCTTGCAAGCCTCTACTACTCCTGTAGTGCTTCTGCGGGGCCCGTCCTGGTGAATAACTTCACAGCATATCTCACTGGTTTGTCCTTGGCCTTTTTGGGTAAAACCAATCTCTGCCTCCTAGTCACCTGCCTCAGTTTAACATTTTCCAGAGTGAGGACAGCCTAAAGGAGATTACTATCTAGCTTGCTCCAATGCCCGCCATCCACCTTTACACCTCCATTGCCATAGAAGTACCTCCAGCATGCAAACAAAACTGCAAAAACAAGTCAGGAACATTACTCCAACCTCCCCCCCTCCCCTCCCCGTACCAACACAAAAGCAGATATAGTAGATTGAAATCCAAATGGCTCCAGCACCTTCCGCACACATAGACCACCTACCACTTACTGAGGTTCCCCCAAGAATGGGAAGAAGAGTCTCAGGGAGGTGAAGTTTGTTTTTTTGTTCCCCCTGCAACTCCCACAACACATGCAACAGACAGACTGTTAAGAACAGTGCCTCTGTGTACTGCTGACAGGCTGGCCAACTTGAGGGGGAGAAAAAGGAGGACTTGGAATGAGATATTTGCAGAACTCCAGGCGGAGTCACAGAGCAAAACCAGACTGGCTAAGAGGTGGAGGCTATACATGAGGACCCAGAGGGAGAAAGAAATGCAGATCTCCCAGGAGACTCTCACAATGGCCAAAGACAATGTTGCAGTGACAAGGGAAAGTATTGCTGTGATCAAGGACAGCATCACCATGCTGATGAACAAGGAGAACATGGAAAAAGACAGAGATGCAAAGGCAACTCATGGACGCTATCCTGAGCCAGAATGCCTTCCTGGAAAACATGCTTCTGCTAGGCCAGCAGGCCATGCAATCCTTTAATTTGGGACCTAGCCATGTCCTTCAGCTCCTGGACAATGCTGGCTGCTGGGACCAGCAGCAACTTCTAACCTCTGCATCTCCACTTCAGTGCTCCCAGCAACACCCATTCACCTCTCAGATCCAACCTCTGGGCAATGAGAACACTTGGATCTCAGAGTCCAGCTCTTCTTGAGCCTTGCAACATCCTTGAGAATTTTGAACCAAGACACTTGACCCCAGAATCCATGTACTCTCCCCATGACCGAGGTCATGTGTACGAGAAGAGCCAATGGCAAGGTGTATACTTACCTTTAAGTTTATATGCCACCACTAAAAAGTTGTATTTGAAATATTCTTACTGTTGCACTTCAAGATTTGTTTGCAGTAATGAAAGGTTTGTGTATATTTGGTTACTTAAGAAGATTGGTTAGTTAAATGTATTTCCATATACAAAGATTATTTTTCCATTGGTTTCATTCAAACGTTATTATTGGTTTTTATTGTTCACAATAAAACCATTTACAGTACATCCATTATGAGTATTGATTGCATTTAACAAAAAACTCCTTAAAAATAAAGCTGAAATAATTCATAGGGTTTTACAAAAGCACATAGAGTACCAAAACTTCAACCACCCCACATAATACTCCTGTGCTTGCAATGTCTGCATCCCAACAACCACAATAGTGGTGCAGAGCATTTCTGGGTCAATCCTGGCCAATAGCAATTTGAAAATGGTGCAAGCCCGCCCAGAAATTCACAATTCACAGCGAAAACAATCCTGGGATGTACATTGCTCAGCAGAGAATGCTGTGCCCTCAGTTCACAGCCAATTGTTGCCATGTGTTCACACAATGCAATTTGAAACAGAACAGGGGTTCTGCGCACACACTATTGGAGCGATTTGCATTCTGTGAGTTACTTGCCGTGTATCAAAAAGTTTTGGATTAAATCTCCCATGCAGACATCAATCACAAAGTGGTTTTAAATTGCGTAATATATGTAGTCTACTTTATGAAAAATTGGAGGTAGGGAAAATTCAGAATGGGTTTGGAAAACTAAAATCAGGGTTAATTTGGATCTGTCCGGTGTATTTCAAACTCTCCAAGTTAGGAGGTGGAGGTGGGAACAATGGCTCTAGTTCTGGCTCACCTCTGTGAAGTAGGGTGGCTATCCGTCCTGTTTTTAAGCCCTATTGCAGGCGTCCCGCCTTTTTTTAAAAAATGGGCAAATTGTCCCATATTTTCTGCTCCCCCTGCTGGCCAGGCAGTGGTTAGTCAGCGCAGCCCCAGCCGTGTCTTGTTTGTGGCTGGCGAATGAGTGCGGGGAGGCGGTGGCTCATCAGTGAGACCACGTGGTGGCCTCAGGCCGAGTGGAGAGGCAGGAAGATGACACATCAGGTAGCACAAGAGGCAGCCCCATGTGTGTCACCCTTTGCCATTTGAAACCTTAAGCAGGGGTTCTCAGTTGGGGTCTGCAAGTGCTTTCAGGGGTGTCACCGGGCGCTGATGCTGAAACCCAGAGCCTGAGCGCCCCCTGTGGGGTTGCAACCCCAATCCCCAGCACTCTCCGTGGGGCTGAAGCTGGAGACGTGAGAATGAAGCCCCGAGCCCTGGCGCCCGCTGCGGGGCTGAAGCCAGAGCCGCGAGGAGGCTGAAACCCCTGATTCCCGCTGGAGCCGGAGCCGGAGCCGCGAGGAGGCTGAAGCCCCGATTCGCGGTGCCCACTCCAGAGCTGAAGCCGGAGCCGTGGGGGGCTGAAGCCCCGATTCCCATCAGTGGGGCTGAAGCCGGAGCCATGGAGGGGGAGGTGTTAAAATCCTGATTCCCAGCGCCTGCCGCAGGGCTCAGGTCAGAGTCACATAGTTCTGATTGATTTCTGTTGAATAGGAGCCGTTTTACAAGGTGTCCTGTATTCAGCATAGGGAAATATGGTCACCCTAGTCTGAAGTAACTCAGGATTTGAGAGTGTAATATTTTCCACCAAGACTTAAAGTTGAATGGCAAAATTAAAAAAACCCAAACAACCAAACATTTAGTTCCTGATTGCCCCTAAATAACACACAGGGTCTATTCATCATAGTACTAGTAAAAACGTAGCCTTTGTTATTTCAGCAGATGTGGATGTGGTTTCTTTGCAATTTCCAGCCCTTACTTAATGTGACACCCCTGGCAATACTCTTGGTGGTATCATACTCCCCATCAGTCATAGATCACCATCCTGGAGTCTGGAGGCTGAGTACAGATATCAAGTACTGTACAATCCTTTATTCACAGCTTGTAAAACTTTGTAATTTTTTTAATTTTATAAGCTGTGGGATAGAAGATACAAATATTATCAAATTGAAAAATATTGTAGTTCTAGACAAATACTGATATTTTAATCTATTTGAAGGTAACTTTTATTGGGAGTTAAAAACACGAGGCCTGATCCAACATTCACTGAAGTTAATGGAATGATTTCCATTGATTTCAACGGGGGCTTGCTCAGTCCCCTAGAATCCAATCCTGTAACCCACTGTCCACCTTCAACTCCTACAGTCTGCTGGGGGAACAAGACTGGGCTCTTACTTACTTACTACACACATAAAAGATACTCTTTACCCTTATCACATGTATTACCATGATCAGTCTGTCTCATCGAGTAGGATTAGTAAATTTTCATGTACTATTGAACTGATCTTGGGTTAATCTTTTATAAAAAAGTATACTAGAGCCTGTTTTTCAATGTCTTATGTCTGGAGATAAGGTGATAAGTGGGAAAAATTCTACATTTGAGCAAAGCTTTGTATCTATTCCTATGCTATAAAAATACAGATTGTGTCTTGTGATATTTTTTAAACAGAATAATAGCAGTGCTGTGTAATATAATATATAAATATGGTACATCCTGCAATCCTTATAAAAATTGACCCTTGTATATCAACAATTATTGCTTGTACAGACATATAGGGCATGATCAGAACTCCTTACACAAGCAAAACTCCCACTGAAGCGTGCAGGAGCAAGTCCATAAACAAGAATATCAGCTTTATGTGAGATATTATCACATGTAACACATAAAAATATACTTGGCAGGCTAATAGGCTGCATTTAAATATAGAGTGTATTTATAGCCCCTAAATTACAAAATACGTTGCTTTTCTTTTTCATAGACACTGTGTTCTTCGACCTGGCATGAGTTATATGTGACACTGTGTTCTGAAGCTGACCTGCATTCCTTTTAAAACCATTTAATCACACACAGCTGACTAGCATTCCTTTAAAAAAAAAAACCACCTAATCAAATGCATTTCAAATACCCAAAACAGTTATTTAATCTCCATATAAGTACGAGTGTGAAATGTGCAGTGTCCAAATATGCCATTTCCTAAGAGCACTGCAATAGTCAAATGTTTCCAAAATAAAACTCTTCTCTTCCTCTCCCTGAATCACACACTCCTCAGATAGTGAACAGACCGTTTTAGAGTGAATTTGAGCAAAGTACTGTTCCACATAACATGGCCTGAATACAAAAACTAAAATTCACTGTAATCAATGTTCAAGCTTCTTTTCATACATCTTAAAAACATAAATTTATTTTTTTAAATGAACACTTTTCCACCTTTGGGCAAGTGTACTGAACGAGCTGTGACATATATGAGAACGCATTATGTTGCAAGGGAATTATCATGGAACACTACTATACTGCCTTTCATCTCCAGGCCACTAGATCAGATCAGTAGTTACTATTTGATGGCTGTTCTACGGAATACATCAAATGGTGATCTCAGTTCCATTCCTAATGGGCCAGGAACTGTAATTAGTGACTTCACTGGAAATTTCAATATGAAGGCCAAGGAGCGAATGAACATGCAGAGTGAACAACTGCTGTTAATTCCTAGAGATGTTCAATCCAGAATGGGGTTTAGTAACATTAGTGGCACAGTGCGGGGAAGCTTGCACTGCTGCTGTCTGTGCTATATTTGTTCTGTGGATAACAGTTACCAGTAATGTCAAACCAGGATTTTTTACAAGCATGAAATTCACTTTAATTTACTATGCACATCTTTGGGGCTTTTGCAGTGTTGTCTAATCTGAGACAGAAAACCCAAGGCCTGATTTATGTTTGAAATGTAAAAGCATACAGAAAATCTCTGGAGGGCCAGTAAGAAAGATATAGAGCAGGATAAGTTTAACAGGCAGGCTGGAAAATGTGTGTGAATAGTGATTAAAAAAAAAATCCCAGACACTTCTGAGAAAACAGGGCAGAAGAGATTAAACTATGAAAAAGTGGGGAAAATGCATTTAAAAGAACTTTCACTGCAGCCAAACTATTACTTAGAGTATGGGTAGTGTTTTCCTGTTACATCACACTGAAATCACAATGGTTTAGTCTAGTAAGTTACCACTTGAGAACCTTATAACAAACAATTACTGTAATGTTTACGTAGAGTGACCACCTAGCCCGTGTTTGACAAATATACTATACATTCGGAAGCAGAGGCACAGCTTGTAACTGCACTAACCCTCAATAACATGAAATAAAATATGGTTTTCTAACAGAAGGAGTTAAAATTAGTTTAATGGAAATGTGTTCCATACATTGCAAGGGTGCCACCAAATCCATCTGTATCTACTGGAAGGAAAACATGATGTGTGCTTTCCAGGTTTTATACTAAGCCAAAACCCAAGGTTTTATTTTAAACAGATGTGAACGAATTAAACCCAATATTTTCAGGTATTTTTAGTACAATATGATGCCATGTGATTAATACGTTATACCAAGAGATGATGTGTGTTTTCACCTTAAAGATAGCTTTTAAGACATCATTACAACGTGTGCCTGCTGCTGCCAGCAAATTACAGCTCTGCGCCCTATACTGCTACTTTTAGCACACTGGTGTTTTTAAACGGACCCGCTTCTGGAGTGGCGCGTGGTGTGACAGCAGAACCCCCCCGAGGGAATTCCGTGAGCAGCACAAGGGCCCGCGCCTGGCCCTTTCCGTGCTGGAGGCCTCGGGCCAGGCGGCACGGTCCGGAAGGCAGGCAGGCTTTTCTGCTCAGCCCTCACCCCAGCTGACCCCTCTCACGGAGCGATCACTGACCCACTTGAGGAGAGGGACATCAAGCCCTAGAAAACCAAACACCCCGGGAATCTCCCCGCAGCAGCTCGGGCACGGGCAATTCCCGGAGGGGGGAGACGCAGCGCCCGGCACCCGCTCCTGGCTTTGTCCGGTTTCAGCTCCCCTCTCCCCCGTGCCCAGGGGCAGCGGAGCCGCCCGGCCCCTGCGGCGGGGATGGAGTAGGAGCGGGGCGCCCCGCGCTGCACCCGGGCTCTCTGTCACGGGGGGCGAGGGAGAACGTGCAAAAAGCACGAGCGTGTGCGGGCGGCGAGGACGGGGCGGGCAGCGGGTGAGGCTGCGGGCGGCAGGGCAGGGGAGTGGGTGGGGCACTCCCGGCACTCAGGCTCGCGGCGGGCAGCCTCCAGCGCCTCCGCCCCCGCTCATCACGTGGCGGCTCTCCCCAGCCCCCCGAATTCCCGGCGTGGGGAATGGCCGCGGCGTGACTGTGACGCAAGCAGCGGGCGGCCGCGTCCCCGAGCTCGCCCGGGCCGCGTTCTGCCGGAGTCCGAGCGGCGGCCCCGCGGAGCAGCAGCACTTTGGCCGGCAGAGCCCCGGGGTGAGTGAGCCAAAGTTCCCTCGAGCCTGGGCCAGGCAGAGCCCCGGGGGCAGGGGGCAGCGCAGGCTGCGGCTCCAAGTTTGCACCGGGGGCCCCACCCCCCTTCCCTCGCCGCGGTGCACGGAGAGGGGGATTCCGGGCATCGCATCCCTTCCGGCAGCGCAGGCAGGGGACGGCGCTGTTTGTCTCCGGGAGAGCAGCGCCTCGCCGGGCAGGGGTTAGGACAGAGCCGGTGTCTCTATAGTAACGCTGCAGCCAAGGAGTTGTTTTAGCAGGGAGATGGTTGACACACAAGAGGCAGCAGCTTCCACCGCTACCGTAATCGATGTTCTTCCCCGCTTGGCTGGCATCCTGTCTAGTATTGGCGCTCATTGTGTCTTCCCTTTAACGAGCCACTTCGTGCAAAACAGGCACGGAATAAAGGCAGCATCACATACAGGGGGAGGTGGAGGGTGGGGTGAAACGAATACACAATAGGATAGTGTGGGAAGTGCCTGCTAACCCCTCTCCCCCCGCGCCCCAAAATCCAGCATTCAGGACTTGGACATCCTCAGCCACCTCTCTTGCTGGGTGCTTTGGTTTTGCTGCTTGCTGAAATGTGGCTCCTTTGCTTTCCTCTCCTGATGACTTTCATCTGCAGGTGGTAAGTGAGGTAAAGGGTTATTGTGGCTGTTGTCGAAATTCCAGGTTGTGTTTATTTTAAATACAAAACAATGAAAAGGGAGAAGAAAAATTAGGAGGACGTTACTGGCAGCCACACAATTTCCACAGGAAATGCTAGCATTCTTTGCTGAACTCTGCTTGCAGAGAAGAAATAGGTTTCAGAAATAACTATTGTTGACAATTTTCAGTGTTCCTTGAACTAAATCCTGAAATATAACAGTCTGTTCCTGTGGCATTTTTGGCTTGCCTGTGAATAACTGGTGAAAAAGGAGTACTCCTGTTGTTTCCCTCTTAAAACAAGCAACAGAGCCCTGTACTTCTTATCAGCATATGATTGACAGGTATCTATCTAGGAAGAAAAGCACTTAGCTCTGTAAAGAAAGAGAATGACAGCAGAAATAAAGAGCCTCTTCTCTCCCCTGTAAACTGGAGCCAGCCCAGGGTTGTGTTTTCCAAATGAAATTAGGGTTTTATCTGTGGGATTTAATTAGAGCTAAAGCATATACATAATGTCGGTTCTCCCAAAGTGCCACTGTAAAAATCATTTTCTGTGAAATTTGAAGCAAATACAAATTTATTTGTGTTCTCTTCTGAGCCCGGACATCCCTTGTGGGAAAATGGTTTTAAACACTGTACATGTTCTACTGGTACATATTGATAGTTAAAAGAAAATTTAAGAGAAGTTTGCTGTTTTTATACCATAAGGAAATATTAGTGGAAATAGCATTTATTTAGTTCGAAGAGCAGTAACTATAGATCTATCTGATAGAAGGACTGCATCTTAGATTACAGTTAAATTAATTCAAGGCTATTCTAATAACATAGGGTTGAAATTTACAAACTGTTTACTCAAGTTGGTATGAATGGGAGTCCTTGTTTTTACTCCTACAATGTGGATGAGTAAGAGCTGCAGGGTCAGGCTCTTACCATATAAATTGGCTCTGAAAAATATTAAGGCTTGATTTCAGTGTCGCCAGCTCATGATATTTGATGTTTGACTTAAAGCCTCAGCACCTGGAGACAATTGATTGTGAGCTTTATGTGTGTGTGTGTGTGTGTATCTATCTATCTATCTATCTTTCTTTCACCTATCTATCTATATATACAGAGAGAGAGAGAGAGTGTTAGGGCTTCGGAACAGAGGCGGTTAATGCGCACTATAAGGGAACCTTTAGTGCGCACCAGCAGGGCATACATAGACCAGTTAATGTGCATCACATTAGTGCACTGTGGAAATCAGAAATCACACCCCTGTAGTGCATATTATCCCACCATGTAAAAGGCCCTAAGTTTCTAGCCGTATGGTTGCAAAGAAAAGCTTGGAAATATGATCCCAGTGCACCCTAAAGATTCCAAAAAACAGAAGGCAAATAAAAACAACTCACATTTTATTAGTCTTTAAAATGTCATGATTTTTAAGCCATGATTTTTGAGGGACCTAACTCATGATTTTTGAACATTAGGGTTGGCAGTACTGCCTCTTGCTTCCTTTGAAGATGGTGGGAGCAGGATCAGATCCTCCAATTGGAAAATAAAAATAATTCCACTTGGTGCAGTTAGGCATGATTCTGCAAATGTGTATTTTTCTGGTCAGTCCAATGGCACGAGGTCCATTAGCAAACCTTTACAGGATCTAAGTCAAGTCAGTAGGACTACTTGAGTAAATAGGTTGAGTACTGAGCAGTATTTAACCCAATGTATAGAGGAAATATTTTTTTTCATTATTAGCCTTTTTAGTTAGAAAAATGCCATTTGTAATAGAGCTATACAGACAGGCTACTCCTCTTTGCCCGATCATTAACTCAGTCATAACCCAGCAACTAAAAACATATTTCAGATCTTTATGAATTGCCATGTAAGTCTTCCCTGCCTCTTTGAGCTAGGGAAAGCAGATGTGCCTTGCAGCATGCCCTGAAGGTTTATAAAGTCTAACTGTTCAGAAAGAGGGAATGGTGGGAGGGCAAGATCCAAAGCTGAGGGACCCTCACAAAGAAACTCCTGCTAGATGTCTTCTTAAATGAGTGGGTTCCAACTTGGGCACTCCTGCTGATCTCAGCTGTGGCTTTGTGGCAAGTAAGTTAGATGTTAGGTAATGCTCTAATTTGAAATAATTGTACAAGAGTCTGCTCTTCGATATCAGTGATTCTCCTGGTGGGGAAAAATCGCGAGAGTATGACCTAGCTTCTTTTGGACTGCATTTGCCTTTAAGGTAAAGAAGGCTCTGTATAAGGAGCGGTGTGTAGGTGCATCTCATCAAATGGACCAGTGGGAGGCACTGTGCTTGAGAGAGGCACCTTTTAGTGGGACAGTGTTTGCAGTGGTTCCTTTTGTGTGCTTTGAGGAGAACTAATTTGCAACACACTTTTATGAGATGCAGTATACCCCCTCATGCTTCCAAACAGATCTGGTCGGTATAAGGTGGGTGTAGTGGAGCCATGGCTCAGTTTGCTGCCCATTCCCCCATTTGCTCCAGAGGAAGGAACATTTTGGGTGATCCACTGAGCATCCGGGGCAGTGATCCAGGAGGCACTAACACGGTGGCATACAAGGAGGGAAGAACCTTGGTTCTCTCTGTGACTGCGTTAGAGCTAAGCACAATCTATCCCTTTGATTTTTACTCTGACTTGAAATAGAGGCTTGCTGGCATGCAGTTATTTTAATAAAGTCTTTATAATGAACCAGAGCTACCAACATTTTGCTGTATATAATTCAGAATACTTAAATATTTAACACAGCACGAAATAATCATTTTCACTGTCAAGATGAAAAATATGTCAAAGAGTATTTGAGAAGTGTTGTATCTTGAATGAAATGTGAAAACAAGTAAGCTGACATAGTAAAGGGAGCTTGGAGCCAGCCAGTGGTGGTGGTGGGGTTTTGCCAGATACAAGGTATTTCTTTATCGGAGGGGTGAGGGATGGTTCACATGGAGCAGGTGCATCATTAAAAACACAAGGGAATAGTCTTGCAACAACAGGACTGTTGTCACTATTAAAATAGGATACATGCATCAGATACACTATTGATCCTGGTGTCACAGAGGAGTTCTTTGCTGGTGGGGAGAAACAGGCACATAAATATTCTGGTAGAAATTCCACATCTGTTTATCTGTCTTGTAATTTCATCTTCAAGTATAAAGTTACCAGTGATATACAATATAAAGAAGCTACAGTTACCAAAAATATCTGATATGCATTTCAACTTTCACAGGTTGGTTAGAATGGAGATCATCCTTTGCTATGCACAAGTCTTATTCTTGTTTTTTAAAGAACAGTTTAAGAAGTATGTAAATGCACCAAAATAGTTTTGTAAACAAAACTATTATGTTTTTAACAGCATTTTGTATTTTTCTATATTTAATTTTAAGATGTAAATAGGATATTCTGAACTGTTCCTTTATCAATATTCCCCCCCCCTCCCCCATGGGTTCATGTTAGTTGTTTTCTTGTCCATGCTAGACTGTTGGCCTTTTCTCTTTATCTATATAAAGGGGAAAATTGTTATTCTAAACACATTTAGACTAACTTTAATCAAATGCTATTATTGCTGCTGTTGTACGTTCAGATATTCTTCTCAAAGCATATTCTTTAATTAAGCTGAGTACTAACATATCATTTTGGAAACTCATGCTTTGAGCACTGGATACAATATAATATTTGTGCTTGTTGCTAGGACCTGGGCAAAAACTGTTCTTGTGTTACAGAAAGGAACGGCCAGGAAATGGATGTATGCTTAACACCATTATTTGATTTATTTTTACTTAAAACCGATTTAAAATGAGATGTGAATGAATTTTACAATGTCTAGTAAAAAAACAAATTTGAGTTTATACTATATCTTTGAACATGGTGCATGTTTTCGCCTAGCTACAGTAGAATTGCGATAACCTGGACTTCTTGGTTAGTGCTCAATATGTTTTGAATAAATAGGCGTTCTGATAATAGGAGTCAATCAACAGAGACAGTATAACAGGGAAACGGCAGTTCAGTAGAAGAAGAGGGGAGAGAGAATCAGCTATTGAGTATCCTATTGTATAGGACTTGTGTTACATAGCATCAGGATGAAATATTTGACTAAAGTAATTTGGTTGGCATAAACTACATGAAGGTTGTTTGTTAATTTTTTTTCATGTATACTTTTTGTTACCTATGCACAGCATATTAATTGATCCTTAGGAAAAGGGGAACTGACTTTTTAAATTATAATATGATGAGGGTAATTGATGGTTTAACATTCTGGCTATTAGAAAGACACCGGCAAAGTGGCTAGCCCCACAAATTGGCCTACCTTTGTAATTGCCCCCATTATAAGTCTTATCTTCAGGAATCTCTACATCCATTTAGTTTGCAAACCAGTTTTTGCTTGCTGCATCCAGAAGTCTAAAAAATAATTACATGTATGATATACTGTTAAAAAGGTAAATGGAGCAGTTCATATGTTATAAGTAGGGTATGTTTTGTCATGGGTATTTTTACTAAAAGTCATGGACAGGTAACAGGCAGTAAACAAAAATTCATGGCCCTTGACCCGTCCATGACTTTTACTAAAAATACCCGTGACTAAAACTTGGCGGGGGAGGGGGGCATGGCTCAGGAGGGTGGCCCTGGGGGTGCCACGGGTGCTGGAGGAACACGGCCCATGGGAGCGCTGTGGGTGCTGGGGGGGAGAGTGCGGCCTGGGGGGCGCCACAGGTGCTGGGGAAGGGAGCGCAGCCAGGGGTTGCGGGGGGAGCTTGAGTGCTGGGGAGGGTTTGGTAGGGCTGGGGCAGGCTCCCTACCTGGCTCCTGGGAAGCGGCGACACTAGCTCCTAGCTCCATGTGCTGCCTCCTCTCGGCCCCAAGCCCCAGTTCTGCAGCTGCCATTGGCTGGGTACGCAGCCAATGGGAGCTGCGGGGACGGAGGCAGCACGTGAAGCTAGAAGCTGAGGGAGGGGAGTTCCTGTCTCCCTTCCAGGGAGCCCCCGCCAGGTAAGCACTGCCCCACACCCCAGCCCTGAGCACCCCCCCCCACATCCAAACTCCTGTTGCTGAGGGGCGGGGTTGGGGGGCCCTAGACTGCCCCAGCAGCGGCCAGTGCGCCTGGCCCACCAGCTGCCAGAGATGTTCATGCGGCTCCCGGGCCAGGCACACCAGCCACTGCAGAAGCCACAGAGGTCACGGAATCTGTGACTTCTGTGACCTCCGTGACAAACACGGAGCCTTAATTATAGGATAAGAGGCTGTGCATATGCTTCTATTTGTTTAATGTTAGTCTATCAAGTTGTACCTTTGCTAATTTTTTGATGTTGTTTATTAATTTCTGGAAGCAAGATGGCTCTATTTACAAATAATTTTAATGAAAAGATTCTTGAAAATAAGATCTTCAGGGGTCTGACCATCTCAAGGATTAGTATGAGGCTACCAAGTCTTATACCTGTTGGTCATGAGTATAAATCTGACTTTTGTCCATTATGACCAAAAGCAGTAGTTGTCGCATAACCATTCAGTAGCCATTGTGAAAAGCATTAGTGGTGTCAGTTTAATTCCAAGCAGATAGATTTTCACATCAAAATTGGCACCTTGAAACTGGTATTCTCATTAGAATAAACCAAAGATTACATGGACATAAATAATGAACTATCCACTCTCCACCGAGAAGTAGTGCCTGAGGGTCTGAGCATATTAGCAAATGGTATGTTGAAATTTGTACTGTGATTTCCCATGTTGTACCCAATTTGTGGATAAATTGACCTGCAGTCTATCTACATCGCTGATCTTTTCATTTAAAGTCAGTGATTCTTCTTACTCTAGGGGTCCCTTCAAACCATCCTCCAAGCTTCCATGGTTTCTCTTCTTCAAACCACTTCTGTGGACCTTAGTAGTGCTACGGGAGCTCTCCCTTAACCGTTTACCAGGGAGTAAGAACTGAGACAAGGGCTTCTGTGTACCCACAGTTCACTTTTGAACATGCATTTAAGTTAGACAAGCATGCTTGAGCACTGCACGTTTGGTGTGCATTTTGGCTGTGATTCAGCAAAGCACTTAAACCCTCAAGTCTCTGTTCAGCAAAGCACTGGAGCATGTGCTTAATTTTAAACATGCATAAATTCCTTTAGTCGCATGTTTTCCCAACTGAAATAAGATGTACAGGAATGGGGCTTTCTCTTCACCAAGCCAGCAGGCATCCTCAGTCCACAGGATGGTAGTCCCATTCCTCAATACCATAAAGTCATGGTAATAGTTTGTAGAAAGGTGGTTTTAAAATCTGCAGTAGTGGTTTCTGGATTATGGGATTCTTTGGTGAGGGGAACTAAAAAAGTCTGTGGTGAATTCAGGTAAATTAAAAAAATAGTTGGTATTAGTTATTAAATAAAGCTTTGAGTCTGGGGGAGGTATTGTAGACTGTGACAGCTGTTGAGGTTTTTGGCATCTAAGGAGGCATGAGAGAGAGGTTTTGGTACCCATGATGCAGGAGAGGCTTTGGGTAGCTCTTTTTTCTTCCCAGTTTAAGGCCAATGCAAAAATAAGTTTGGAGTGAGAGGTCATGAATTCAGAAGCCTCTGCCAGCAGCTAGCTGCCCCACAGTACACTGTTCCAGGCTCTGCCACTGCATCCAACAGAGATGGATAAGCATGTTACTGATAGTTTGATGTTTCTACTAACATTATCGGCATTGCAATAGTTGGTACTAGTGTGGCTGCTTACATTATCATTTAGGCTCCTGAGTTAACACCCAATGAAGTTGAATGGGAACATTTCACATCTCTCTTAGGGCATGTCTACACTAGCAACGTTAAAGCGCTGCCATGGCAGTGCTTTAACACGTCTATGTAGTCATGGCACCAGCTCTCCCAGTGCTATAAAATACCCACCTCCACGAGGGAAGTAGCTACCAGCATAGCTCCCAGTGCTGGTGCACTGTCTACACTGCCTCTTTACAGCGCTGAAACTTGCAGCACTCGGGGTATTTTTTCATACCGCGGAGTGAGAAAGTTGCAGCGCTGTAAAGTGGCAGTGCAGACAAGGACATAGTATTATTGCATCATGCTCCCTGCAGCTTTTGAAAACTGTGTCAGTGTACATTTGATTCCTGTATGGAAATTTTTCTTCAAAACCATAAGGGCTAGAGACTTTTTTTACATAGAAGTTTAGAACCTGGAGTACAATTATGCAGCAGTTTCAAAAAGGGCAAATATGTGGCTATTTATGAGGGAACATCAACACATGGTCTTGACTAAAGCACTGACTTCAACTACACTGAAAGAACCTGTATTATCTCATTTTATAGAAATGTTTGTTATCTTTTTGCATATATCAGGAAAGAGACCCACATTATAAAGAGCTGACTCGTGGTTTTTTATTGTGAGTAAAATTCTCCATTATTAAAGTGTCCCATATTCTTAACGCTGCTATTTTGTTCAAAAATATTGTATTTAGATATGCTGCTGTTTAAGACACTTCTTTATGACAATAATATTTGACATTAATAGGTCATACACCAAAATTTGATATGGAGGTATTTGTAATGGAAATTTGTTTGCCCTTTCTGTCCATTTAAAAAAAACAAAACCTGAAATGTAATTTAAGAAAGTTAAGACAGAAACCTTAGTTTCTAAGGATGAGGATGAAACAGAAAAAAGGTGAGCTTGTGTAAATGTTCCATGAGCCACAAAAATATATTATGCAAAGACTATGGTGATAAATCAAAAATTAAGAAATAGGAAACAAAATGTGTTTCTGTGAAATAACACGTGCTTTGGTGACGGAAGGTGAAGCTGAGCTTTTCAGGCTGGTGGAATGTCACAGCTTGTTTATATGCCAAGATAAAAATATGCTCTTTAGTTCAGGGGTTCTCAGACTGGGAGTTGGGACCCCTCGGGGTCGCAAGGTCATTACATGGGGGGTTGCAAGCTGTTAACCTCCACTCCAAACCCCGCTTGCCTCCAGCATTTATAATGGTGTTAAATATATTAAAAAAGTGTTTAATTTATTGGGGGGGGTCGCACTCTGAGGCTTGTGATGTGAAAGGAGTCACCAGTAAAAAAGTTTGAGACCCACTGCTTTAGATCAGGGCCGGCTCTACAGTTTTTGCCACCCCAAGCAGCGCACTGAATTGCCGTCGCGGCCGGCGGGGGCAGTCCGTGTGCCCTTAGGGCGGCAGGCATGTTTCCGCGGCGGCGGCAATTCGGTGGCAGCTTTTATGTTTAGCTGAAGCCGCCCCGGACAGCTAAACATAGAAGCTGCTGCCGAATTGCCCTCACTGCGGAAACACGCCTGCCGCCCTAACGGTGCATGGACTGCCCCCGCTGTCCGCGGTGGCAATTCGGCGTGTTGCTTGGGGGCAAAACAACAGAGACTGCCGCCCCTTGCAATGTGCCGCCCCAAACACCAGCTTGGAATGCTGGTGCCTGGAGCCGGCCCTGCTTTAGATAAATGACTAAATAGAAATAAATTCCATTACTCAAATTGCAGTTGTGGTTTTAAAAAAAAGTGATTTGTAAAAATGTTACCTTAATGCTTTCATTACCTGCTGCTCAAGGAAAAATAGCAGCACTGTTTAGTGGATTAACTAGGAGCAAGGAATTCCTAATGCTGGCTCTGACTCTTTGATGTTAAGTAAATCTTTCTGCCTCAGTTTACCCATTAGTAAAATGGAGAAAATCTGACCAGTGTACTCAATTTTCTCATTATAAAGGGTGCTAATAGCAACATCTGTTTCCAATGTGGGGAGCTGATAGAGACCTAACACTTAGTTGTCTAACACTTTCCATTAGAAATGACTCTTGCAACACTGTCTTGAGAAGCTCTAACACCTCCATTGTTTGCAGTTTGGATCGTTGAAATTCAGCAGGAACAAAGCACTGAGGTCTTTCTTTGGCCCATGAAATATCTCATGAACAAAGTCCTTCTTTGGCCCATGAAGTTCCATTCAAGTTTGGCTGATGTATAAATTGCTATTTTCTTTGTTGCATTGTCAGCAGAATTTTGGCAGCATGTCAGAATAATAACTGAATGTGAACATGTAATGAAAGTCCAGGCCCCTGCAGCAGCGGCAGCACACACTGAGATCCCTGGAAGCAAGACAGTCTCCCCAGGAAGACATTGTAAAGAGTTGGAGATGGTCCATAGTTAGGGCAAAAGCCTGATACTTTGTGGACCTACATTCAGTTTCCTGCTCTGCCACAGATTTCCTTTGTGATCTTGGTCAAATTTCTTATGGCCAGATTTACAAAGGTATTTAGGTGTCTAAACGTGTAGATAAGCATCTACTGGGGTTTTCAATAGTGCCTAAGTAGGTTAGGCCACTGAACATCTATCTGCATCTTTAGGTGCCTAAACCCCTCTTTAAATTTGGCCCTCAGCCTCTCTCTCTGTACCTCTGTTCCCCATTTGTAAAATAGAGATATAGCATTCCTCTTCCTCATAGGAGTGTTGTGAGGGTAAATGCATTGAAGGTTGTCAGATACTCAGATGTACTACAGTAATGGGGATCATGTAAGTACCCTAGATAAATAGGATAGATAGAGTGGAGGAGAAAGAACTGGGCTGGGCTCCCCCCAACAATCTTTCCCTCTGAAAGTGCTAGGTGGGTAAGAAGGTCCCCCATTTCCTGGAACAAGGGAAGAGAGATGGCCAGGCCAGACTCCCCTCCCAGACTCAGCAAGTCACCTCAGCAACCCATTCTACCCCACCCCCTGGGGGAATGGCCTTTTGCTGTAGTTAGTCCTATATTTCAAGTCATGTTAAGGTTAAGGGAACAAATTTTATACATGGAACTGTTGTTACAGTTGCATTTTTTTTACCTTTTTCTTTAAAAAAACAAACAAACTAGGAAATCACATACAGAATTTTTAAAGTACTGTCATTTAGGTTACAAAGTCAAATACTGGAAAGATAGGAAATGCTAGAATTAAGCCTGTGGTCCCATAATTCAGACCCCTTGTGTGTATACATTGCAATACAGTCTTCAATCTGCCTCTTTCAGTGCACAGGCTGCACAATGCTCATATAATGAATCAGGGTTGGGTGGTGGACAAAACTGTAAGCTATCATGGGATAAAAGGGAAGGTCCTATCATGGACAGAAGTGCTGCTGAGCATCCATCTAAAGTCAGTGGGTGCCCAGTACCTCTGGCAGTGGTTAAGTGCAGGTCTGGTGATATGGGCAGAAGATGGGGAGTCATGACGTCCTGAGTTCTGATCTGTGTCTGACAGTGATTCCTTTGTCTCTTTATCTCAGTTCCTCCATTTGTAAAATGAGACTTATAATCCCCTTCTATTTTGTAGTGGAAATAAATTCATTAATGCTTGTAAGGTATCTAGATATTATAGTGAGGACACTAATAAAGACAATGAGGAAGCGAATTATTTTGCATTCATTGCTGCAGATGGATGGGGTGCAGTAAATGAGGCAGGGGCTACTACTTGAAGGATGAGGGGCTACTACTTGTAGGATGAGGAGAAACATTTCTGTACAGTGAGTACTCGCTTGCTTGTGCACTGAATGAGGCAGGGGTCCTGTGGAAAAAATAGCATGTGATGTGTAATTAAGACTGTATCTTAATGTATATGCACAAGGGGCTGAATTAAGAAAGCACGCACAACATGAATTCAGCCATTTTCGAACTTTCTAGTGTTTGACTTCAAAACCTAGACAAAGTTCTTCTAACGAAATTTTAAAAAAATAATTGTTTTGAGATTCTCTAATGGAAGGCAAAAAGTACAAATGATTATTATTTTATTTAAGTCATGTCTGCTGCCTGCTCAAAACAAATTTGTGTGTTTGTTTTTAACACTAGCAACACTATAAAGCCAGTATACTGTAGCTGCAGAAGTACAAGTTACATTCTCTTTTTCTCATTAATGTAATTAAAAATTTCAGGTGAACTGTGATTCCAGAAGGCCACATTCTGATTTCAGTTATATAGGTGTAATTCTGGAGTAATTCCAGAGAGGTCAGTGGAATTATTCCAGATAGGGATGTTGCCGGCTCAAAGAGCCCGAGGCGGAGCAACAGCAGGGTTTGTTGCCCGGTGTGCGTCGCACTAATTATCACACCAGGGTGGAGAAGCAAAACCAGGTTTATTTGAGCCCAAAGAAAGGTGCCAGGGAGAAAAGCATTCTCAAATCCTGCACGCCCGCTCACAGGCGGGGTCCCAACATTTATACCCCCCTTGTTTGTGTAAGCCTTTTGTTCGGTTTTCCCCCTCCCTTCCCAGCAGCAGCTACATTAGGCATTACATTTCAGTGTGTTAGAAAAGGTTCTCATCCACAAGCTTATCTGTGGCCTTGACAGAACAAACGCATACAGATTTTCCTTCCCCCTCTCCCCCTCCTCCCCGCCGCTTCTGCTGTTTCAAACTCCTACATTTGCAAGCTGAAATTGCTGACAGCTACACATTTTGCTTACAGTCTGTTAGCATCTTAGGCTGGTTAAAGTTCACAGCATGTAAGAACTTTGGTTCACTTCAGGCCCAAAGTCACAACTTTGGTTTACTCAGGCCTAGTGGCACCAACAGGGATGTAAAAGTTTAACCAGTTAACTGGTTTAATCAGTTGATAAAACTCTGCTGCTGCCCTGAACCCAGGATTCCGCTGCTGCCCCATTCCCGGCATCCTGGCTGCCAGGCGCAGGACCGGCAGAACTCCTTAATGGTTAACTGTTTAACCAATAGAATTTTAATAGGTTAAACAGTTACTATTTTTAAACCCTATTTACATCCCTAATTCCAGACTCTTACTGAGTGCAGAAACTATCTCATTATTTATTTATCTCATTTATTATTTTTAGTGGTCATAAAATTAACTGAAAATAACAATATTTAACTTTTTTAAGCACTCCAGCAAACTCATACACATCCCTCTTATAGAAGGTGATGTATAAGGCTGGTCATTTGTTTATCGTGACAAAAAATGACTGTCATCATTTAAAATATACTAAAATGAAGACAAAGTCATAGCATATATTATTACCTATAATATAATATATAATTGTTTTGGAAATTATGAGGAAATGTAGATCTATTTTACTTTGAAATACATTGTTTAATACTTTTTAATAATATTTAATTACTTTGGACATATAGAGTCAAATTTGTAAAAGTTAATCGAGCAATCTCACTGGGTAGTGGGTAGGTCTAAGTGACAAAGATTTTTAAAAAGCCCTAACCAGTCATGGGTGGTTTGGGGTTATGATGGTTTTTTTTCTTTTTCTTTTTCCTTTGGGGGGCGAGGGGGGGGTTCCAAGGCCATGATATGCATAGATTTACAACCTTTATAATGTGCCTCCCTTCTTGTGTACTGCTAGCTTCTCACAAATGCTTTTGACCACACTGCAAGTAAATCTTACTAGCATCATTAGTAAGTTTCACTTGAAACTTGCAATGCAATGATGTGTTTCTCTTTTTCCTTTGTTTATTAGGGTTTGCCAAATGATACTTACAGATGACGCCTGTAATTTTCATTTTGCAGATGACAGAGCTGGCAGACTATAATGAACTAGGTTGTTCAAGTCAGAAAAAGGAGTATGCAAAAGGAGAGGAATTGGTAATAACAACATGGCAGGACAGGGAAAGAAGGATGATACAACAGATGGGACAATATGGAAAGAGACTGGTTCCAGCAGTGTTGCTGACATTCAGTGCTTTTACATGCGAGGAAGGAGATACAGATGATTTTACACAAATTATGGATAAATTTGGGAGATACTGTAACACCTGGAGATATGTTACTTAGGAGAGACATTATTTTAAATTAATAATTAATGGTAATATGAAGCAAAAATCATCTCAGTATTAGATATAGGGCATGCATTTTTGGCAAGCAAATTTAGATGAGTTAAGCTCTAAATTAATAACTTTTAAGTCACTGTTTTAATGTTGCAAGTGTAAGTGAATGGCATGTGGCATTAATTGTGTTCCCAAGATATTTTAAAAAGTAATCACACAAACCATTGCGGAAATACAAGACATTGAAATTCTAATGGATGATTATTTAATTTGGCTCAGGGAATTTAGAGAACACAATGCAAGATTTAGGGAAATGTTGCAGAGGTACCTCTCTGTGAACTTAAAAAAACCCCCAACCAATCCATGCCTCAACAGTAGCTATTTGTATTCGACATGAATTTAGCAAAGATATTTTAATTATTGAATCAGTTAAAATAAAAGTTCTAGTTCAGATATCCATTCCACAATGTAAAATGTATCTAAGGAGACTTCTAGATCTGATTTATGGTCAGTAAGACAATTTCTGGTTAAGGACATTGTCTAGTATTGGGAAGACAGACAGAAACAGACATTTTATTAATTAAATCATCATTTCAAAACATTTCAGCTATAATTACAGCATTTACCTGAACTTTTTACATTGTTAAGGCAACAGTTTTGGCATGGAATTTTTTAGTAAATTTAATGGAAGAGGTGCACGGGGAAAAAACACTGTCACAGAAAGGTCAGCAAATAAAGTAGTTTTCACTACATCAGTATACCCACAAGCATAATGGGGGGTGCTGAAAGATGAGGCTGAGGGTAGGGAATTAGCGAGAAAGCCCACCCTGTATTGACCCTGCATTGGCGGCTCCTGTCCCAGAGGGCTGGGCATGGGTTATGTATGTTCATCAACCATTCAGGAGGCATGGTGTAACGGACACTTTACAATATGTTGTATTTCATCTAGAACAAGTAATGTTTGATGTAAAGAGTAATGGCTTATGGTAGAATCACACTAATTTTGGAAATTATAAATGCGAATCAAGAATCCTTTAGCATTCAAACAGTTAATTTCCTCTGCGTTTTTTGACTGTACTTTTAAATATTCATACAAGCTTCTATTGTTTCATTGCTTACATTAACAGGATACAGTTTGTCAGATAATTTAGGAGCACTGTAAGTTGATCTCCTGATTACCATCTAGTAGCTTGCCTTCCGTATTAAGGAAAAGGAATAAGCAGTGGCTTTTATGTTGAGTTCACTGTATTTCAGTTGCTAGTAATCTTTGAAATAATGAAGTGAACTACAGATAATCTTGACATGAAATAGTACAGCATTTTATGTTTCTCTTTCAGTGTTCCAAGCAACCATGACTTGATCCATATAAGTCTTTTGTTCACTCTCAAATCGGAGTTTAATGGAGGATTTACAGAAATGTTGGACAGCACAAATATATGTGTATGATTGATGCAGTGTTCTGTATATATCATATAGTTCTGCATTATAAATTATTTGGTGTTTTAGTATTAAAAACAGATGATAACATATAGCTTCAGCATTATTATATATGCAGAGGAGATGGATACAGTAGATTCCGCTTATTAGCAACCTCTCTGTTCTCAGCAAAAAGTTGCTATAATTCAAAGGTTTGCAGGGCTTCAGCCAGGGAAGGAAGTGCCTGGGACACACCAAGCCCAAGAAACTAGGGCCAGGCCAGGGCTCAGCATGGTGGGCACAGAGAAGTACCCTGCAGCCCTGTGGGCCCCAGTGTCCCTGCTCACTGTGGAAAGTCTCAGCCCTTCCTGTGGCTGTCCTGACCTCAGATATAGGCAGGTTTGTGGGGTTGTAGCCAGGGCACGCAGGCCAAAGAGCTGTTCATAAGCAGCAAGCCTGTTGCCAATATTAGAATCCCATTAAGGTTAACGTCAATGGCATGGGATTGGTTCCCAGCAAAATGTTCCTGTTAACCAGAAGTTTTAATATCAGGATTGCTATTAAGTAGCATCCACTGTATATGCATATATAGTGTGTATGTTTGTGAATTCTGAGCATCCTCAAAATGTACTATAAATGTGTTGTTCATTCCTCCCAACAGCCATGAGTCAGTGGAAAATAATTGGTAAAATCTGAAAAATACACATTCACAATTTGTTAATATTAATCTCTAAATGCAAGTTGCAGATATTTACCCATTAATTTTATTTTTAGTGATATTTTGAAGCTCCTGAGAATTCCTGTTTGTGAATGTGCTGCATTGACACTGATATTTAAAGTAGCTTAGAAAATGTATATATATAATTAATTTATATTATATTATATTATATTATATTAATTATATTAATATAATTAATTTATATTAAGACCTAGTGACAGGTTATAAAGGTTTATGAAGGATGGAAAGCAAGGTTGCTGGCTTTTGATTTGATGATATCACTTTGTGAATGCAACTTTTGAGTTTTACTTGCAATGTCATAAATTCAATCTGAAATCACAATTATTGTATATGTATTTTTTTAAGAGTTGCGGTTTTCACTCAGAGTGACGGTTGCACTAAGATTTCATAGCAAGTGGAGAAAGAAAGTGTGTATCTTTTAAGCCTATTTTGTTAAGCAATATTTTCCAGTCTGTGTCCAGTTCTTGAGAATGACAAAAGTATAGATTTGTTCAGTTGAAGTGTTTTTGCACACTCAGATTTCTAGAGAGAACTTTGTCAAACAAAGTTTGTATATGGATGTGTTATTTTAACCTGGGTTTAGAATTATAATTAAATTACCAGGATTCAAAACAAATGTATTCAGAGATATTTTTGGTAGGCTTGTTTAAGAAAATATTTTTGTAGACTGTAAAAATTACAATGAAACACTTACTAGCTGTCCAATTTAAACATGAAGCATTGTACATTAATTGCTCAAAAGTATATCAGTGGCATAGTTCCCACTGCATTATGCATGCTTTATATTATTATTGATTGGTCTCGATTTTGCTTCTAACTTAACTTCTTTCTCATTCATATCTTCGTAGGTACTGTAATTCTTTCTTTACTTGGTTCAGTGTTTCTGTCCTTAATTTTATTCTGATCATTTCTGTCTCATGTCTTTGATGTTTTTCTAACATTTAAAACAGAAAATGTATGCTCTCTTGAAGGAGCCGTAGCTTGTAGATTGAGTGCCTTTTGTGAGTTCAGAGTTCATATTTGGGACCTTTTTCTGCAATATAAGTAATCTGTTTTTTATTTGAGTAGTCCCATTCATTTCAATGAGATTATTTATGTAAGTAAAGTTTCAGTATCAACCCATTGGCTTGGATTTGACTCCTACTGTCACGCTGCCTGGTATGGGACAGAGCTCAGAGTGCCAATCTCAGTTCAGACTGCCAGAAAACAGGGCAAGCACCCCAAACTGGTGGTATATTCTAGTAAGATTTCACCAAGTCAGTAACAGATGTGTGCTTTCAAAATGCTGTACTAGCTATTATGGAGCCACAAACAGTCCCCTTCAGGCCCTCTATCCCCTCATACACCACCCAGAAAAAACAGACTTCTGTTCCAAAGAACCAGACACTCACCCCAGATCAATATGTACTTCTGGATCTCACTCAAAAACCACGCTGGTAGACAATCTTTTAGTAAACTAAACTGAAGGTTTAGTTTTATTTATATATATATAAATAAATATATAGTGATTTTTATATAGTGATATTAAATCTGCTAGTTTGCAGTAAGTCTCTCTGGATCACCCAAAAGATTGGGGGTCCTCAGTCCATTATTCAAAGCTTCCCTTTGTTAGAAATCATAGTTAAGGCTGTGAGTCTGTTACGGAAGTCATGGATTCCGTGACTTTCTATGACCTCCGTGACTTCTGCAACAGCCAGTGCAGCTGATGCAGGAGCCATCTGAGCAGCTTGGACAGCCCCTGGGCCAGCCACACAATCGCTGCAGAGGCAGTCTTGGGCCACCGCCCTCCCCCCAGCCAGTAGCAGCAGGAGTTTGGGTGTGGGAGGGGGCACAGGGCTGGGGCAGAGGTTTGGGGTGCGGGAGGGGATAAGGGGTCTGGGCAGCACTTACCTCGAGGAGAGGCTCCCCAGAAATGGCAACATGTCCCTCCATTTCTAGGTGGAGGTGCAGCCAGGCAGCTCTGCGCGCTGTCTCTGTCTGCAGGCACTTGCTTCCCGGACAATGGTAGCTGCGGAGCTGGTGCTTTGGGTGGGGGGCAGTGCGCAGAGCCCCCTGGCCGCCCCTCCACTTAGGAGACAAGAGACATGTTGTTGCTTCCAGGCAATCGCGTGGAGCCACGTAGGGAGCCAGCTCCCCCAAGCCCCTCGAGCACCAGTGGGGGTCCCAGGCTGCGCGCTGCCGCCTGCCTCCCCCCAGCACCAGCGGATGTTCTGGGCCATGTGCAACTGCCTGCCCGCCCCCCCAATAGCAGCGGGGGGCCTGGGCCATGCACCACCACCCATCCCCCTCCAGTACCAGCAGGGGTCCCAGGTTGACTCCCCTGCCCTGAGTTCACCCTGCGTCTCTGGCCCCCTGCCCCAGAGCACCCACAGTGCCCCTAGTCTGCCCCCTTCCCCAAAGCACCCAAGTTTTAGTTAGGGGTATATAGTCATGGACAAGTCACGGGCCGTGAATTTTTGTTTACTGCCCATGACCTGTCCATGACTTTTACTAAAAATACCCATGACTAAAATGTAGCCTTAATCATAGTCCAGAGATGTGGAGCAGGAAAGAGGCAAGAAGGTGATATCACAGTCTCCAGTTTGTAACATAAGAACAGCCATACTGGGTCAGGCCAAAGGTCCTTCTAGCCCAGTATTCTGTCTTCCAACAGTGGCCAATGCCAGGTGCCCCAGAGGGAATGAACAGAACAGGTAATCATCAAGTGATCCATCCCCTGTGCCCATTCCCAGCTTCTGGCAAACAGAGGCTAGGGACACCATCCCTGTCCATCCTGGCTAATAGCCATTGATGGATCTATCCTCCATGTACGTATCTAGTTCTTTTTTGAACCCTGTTATAGTCTTGGCCTTCACAACGTCCTCTGGCAAGGAGTTCCGGAGGTTGACTGTGCGTTGTGTAAAAAAATACTTCAGTTTCTTTGTTTTAAACCTGCTGCCTATTAATTTCATTTGGGGACCCCAACTCTGATGTTATGAGAAGGAGTAAATAACACTTCCTTATGACTGGTGTGGAGAAAGTAAATGATTTTATAGACCTCTATTATATTCCCTCTTAGTCATCTCTTTTCCAAGATGAAAAGTCCCAGTCTTATTAATCTCGATTCTCTCTTCATATGGCAGCTGTTCCATACCCCTAATCATTTTTGTTGCCCTTTTCTGAGCATTTTCCAATTCCAATATATCTTTTTTGAGATATCTGCATGCAACCACATCTGCATGCAGATTTTAAGATGTAGATAAGACCTCTGAGTGACACCACTATTTACCTCTCTCCATTCTGAAAAGTGACCATTTATTCCTACCCTTTGTTTCCTATCTTTTAACCAGTTACTAATCCATGAGAGGACCTTTCCTCTTATCCCATGACAGCTTACTTTGCTTAAGAGCCTTGTCAAAGGCTTTCCCAAAATCTAAATACACTGTATCCACTGGATCCCTTTGTCCATTTGCTTGTTGACCCCCTCAACTTCAGCCCATGTGCATGGAAAGTTACAGTCGCAAACATGGAATCAGGGATCACATGTCCTACATGCCCTGCCGAGTCACTGGGCCTGCATTGCCCATATGCTCTCTAGGGCATCATGAAGAGAGTTCCATTGGAATAGTTGTAGAAGGCGACAAAGAGTCCTGTGGCACCTTAAAGATTAACGGACGTATTGGACGTGGGTGAATACCCACTTCGTCAGACACATGTGGTGGAGTCCACCGCATGGGTATTCACCCATGAAAGCTTATGCTCCAATATGTCTGTTAGTCTTTAAGGTGCCACAGGAGGACTCTTTGTCACTTTTTACAGATCCAGACTAACACGGGTACCCCTCTGATAATTGGAATAGTTGATTATCCTTAATGGCCCATATTCTATGGCTGACTGATCTTAATGTAAAGCTGACTTATCCAGGAACACAATATGTTTGAGATACAAACACATAGCAAACATTCATAACTTCATATGCAATGACAATGCATGCATATAAACAGGATAACGTTGTTCAACAGATCACAACTTTTCTAGTAGTATCTTACAAAGCATACTTTGCATAGGATTTATCACAACTGTGCAACAGGCGTTCTGCTTCAGTGGTTATACCTTAGTGTAAGCATGGTCATCTTTCTTTTTATACAGCGTCACACCTACAACTGAAGGTTGGGATCCAAGTACAAAAGTTAAAAATCCAAAGAAGTTTTATCCTTCCTTTTTTAGTTTTTAGAATGTATTTGAGTTGATTGGTGTAGTGGGGAGGAGAGAGAGAACAATATTATGTGGTGATACTATAAGACAGGATTTATTACATTGAATTTATATTTTCAATGGTAATGTGGAAAATGTACGTTTTATAAGCAATAAGAAAAAAAACAAACCTTTTTCCTTAATGAGAGATGTTTGAAGCCAGTCAGGATGCTGAAAAACTAAAGCACTTATAAAAAATCATTTCAAAATATTTGCAAATCCTAGTTTTGCTACAGACATTGGACCCCTGGAAAGCAATATGATACGTAACTTCTCCTTGAGGGAAAATACCCCCATAAAACTGAGAAGACAACAAAATAGCATGTATTGTATTTACCTTTGCCATAACCCTTAAGAGGGGAAAAAGAAAGTAGTTCTCTTTTTAATCTTTCAAACTGAATTTAGGGGATATTTAATAAAATGTAGCTGGGCTTTTTATTGCATACCCCACTCACAAAGTGTGATCTACTCTTCAGTGCCCAGCCCCGTCTAAGAGAGGTGGTGATTTGGAGCTAGTGCTGCTAATCCCAGAACTACTACTTCATTCTTTGGCTAATGTGCAAAAGCAAGTCAGCACCTTGTCGCCTGTAAACTCGGGTGGATTTTCAAAGTGTTGAACTGGGATGTGCACAGATGTCTTGACTTGTACAGTCTGAATGCTTTGACCCCCAACTTAGTTTATTGTACTTGACTCTTTGAGTTGGCAGCACAGTGCACTGCAGTCTGTTACGTGCGTCTCAGCTACATTAGCAGCCAATCATTTTTAGCTGTGTAGTGTAAATCTGAAGTTCAAGCTCTGTAGCATATAAATCAGGGGTTCTCAAACTGGAGGTCGGGACCCTTCAGGGGGTCGCAAAGTTATTACCTGGGGGGTTGCGAGCTGTCTGCCGCCACCCCAAACACCGCTTTGCAGCCAGCATTTCTAATGGTGTTAAATATATAAAAAAGTGTTTTAATGTATAAGGGGGGTAGCACTCAGAGGCTTGCTATGTGAAAGGGGTCACCAGTACAAAAGTTTGAGAAATAATGATATAAATTCATGTATGGTATTTTTTAATAGACTTGCTCATTCTGTGCACTTCTAGATTTCCAAATATGAGCAATCTATTTTCCCACCTGGTAGGCCTATCAGCTGATTGTAATAGATCAAAAGTACTCTGTATACAACTTCAGGGTCTTCCTATTGGAAATAACTGTGTAAATGATCCTGATGCATTCGTATAGATTTTTTTTTAACAGACCATGAGTAATGTTCAGACAAATGAGAGATTGGAAAACATCACTCTACAAAATAGAATATGGTTTGTCTAGTACTTCAGTATTCTGTGCTATCACAATTTGAAACAATTGATTAAAGGGATAAGTCCTTACATATTAGGCCGTTAAAAATCAAAATAAAGAAAGAGCTCCCATGCAAATCTCTATCAGCGCGCGCCGTAGAGAAGAAAATTCAAAATCATTTTTTAAAAATCTCCAGGCCCAAGAATCAAATGGGCGCTCATGGACTGGAGGACTCTATCTTTACTGAATGCTGCAGATAGACCCGATGCTGCAGCACTGAATCATCAGCCTATTGGCAAAGGGAACCATGATGACCAGCATCTATGCTGATAACATCATCATCCATAGAAACAGGGGGCTGAGCTCCATCAGCCCCAACTGTCCTGATCATAGCAGCTGGAGGCTGCCTTTCCCTCATATCTCACTAACAAATCACTGTGTCTTATTCCTGCATTCTTTGCCAGGAAGGAAGAGGGAGGAAAATCAACAGGTGGGGGTTGTTTTGAGGAGCACCCCCTGAATAGAATACAGCTCAAATTTCTGCAGGGATCTGACACAGAGCAGCTGTGCTCTTTTGGTTCTATGATACAGTGGTTCTCTAGTACACTTGCCCATATTCTAGGCAGGACTAGGGACTTGCCCATATTCGGACTGATTCTATTTTTAGATACCAGGAAGTGCAAAGGGACTGGTAGCCACAATCATCTTATTACCAATTTATTATGGTGTAGATGGTGCAATATGGCTGATAACCATCCCTGCTCATGCAAAAGCAAAAGCATCTAAACTCTCCATGATTGCCATGCTATGGCATCTCTTCCAGCAATCCAGGAAAAAAGGCATGAAATGCTTGTCTGCCGTTATAAAATGTTTTACAAAAACGTTTATGCAAATTTCGAATAGTCCCTAGTGTCTGTAACACTGAAAATACTGCGGGTGTGCCTGGTCTCCTATTGAAGCTCAGCCATAACTCCCATTCTTAGCAATGGGAGTTCTGTGTGTGAATCTATAGCGAAATAATGTGTACAACCAACTCTGGAAAGCTAACTTTACAAGGTAGCCTCCAGTTCTCCCTTCAGTGAAGGATTCTTGAGCATGTACAGAGGGAGAAGATGTGGCTTGCAGTTCTAGGCTCCCTGGTGATATTAGGTTCTGTCTTTGCCATTCCTAGGGCAGTTACGTAAGGAGCTAGTCATTCCATATAGCTCTCTGGGTCCTTCTATCATCAGGAGGGCTCCTCAGAGAGAGAGATGTAGCTACATACTTTCCTACGTGGAGCTTTCTGTGTTCCCCTTGACAGAGTTAAAAAGCACAGAGTAGGGAATTAATTCTGAGGGCAGTGGAAATATACTGGTTCTTCCATTATATGTCAGGGTATGTGTAAGTGTTCATGCCCCTTATGCACGTGAGATCAGTTGTTTGAATATCAGTGTTCATCAGGGGTGCACATGTGCCCTGTGCCTCTGTATGAGGGCATAAAGGGTGGAGTGGCCCCAACCCTTTCTGTGCCCTCTTCTTACCTGTGGTAGTGAGATGGGACCTTGTGGGTGTCCCATCTGCTAGTCTGTAGCTCCAATTAAAACTCTTCAGAACTCTTCTATTTCACACATGGTGGACTGCTGTGAATGAATGTGACCCATTGGGCCTGATTTTGGACAGTCAGACCCCCTTTTACACCCTACTTTATAGGGCATCTCAACATAGCAGACTCTAAGCTTTCAGGCTTCAGTCCCTGCCCTTCCTATGGTGGGCTGATCTCTTTAAAAGATGGGCACAGGAAGTGCCTCTTCTGCTTGGGCAAGAGTAATTTACTGGTAGATGCTCAGTATACCAGTCATTCTCTTTGAGAGCTTGCAGGTTGTGGGATACTCAACTGAAGCTTTGTTTCCTGGATCAATCAATGTCTGGCTCTTCAGATCCCAAAATAGGGCATAGTAGGTACCGGGGGGAACCATCCATGACCAACCCATCTAGCAAATTTGTGATGCCTAAAATTAGCATGGAGAAGATTCCAGCAGCGAATAAAGACCCAGAACTGAAGTTGATACCATTAGCACGGAAGCTAGCGCTGTCACCTTTGGTAATGAAGTCTGGCAGTGAGAGAGGCTGCCAACTTGCGGAGAGAGATCCATGCTAGTTCTAATCTAGCTAGCATGCTAAAAATAGAAGTGGTGGGAGAGCCTCGCTGCTCAAGTACAAATCTTTCCAAGAAGCTGAGTATGTACAACTCCAGAGAGGACACTTGTGCATCATTTTCTTGCCATGAGCCTTCCTGCTATAGTGGTCTCCAGGCCACTTATATGCCTTTTCACCAATTTTTCCTTGTCTCAAGGTCAGATGGGACAAGGCCCATCCTGGTAGCTCCAACTGTCTGAGATAGTTTTGGCCATCAAACCTATTGCAAATGTCCTGTCAGCCTCCCATCCATTTCCCAGACCGCGTGAACAAAATAGCTTACAATTATGGTCATGCATTGCACTCAGACCCAAAGTCTTTGCACCTAATTGCTTGGCTATTGGCTGGTTGAGCACTGCTGACAGAAATTGCTCCTGTTCAAAACATTCTCATACAGAGCAGAAAGCTGTCCACTACAAAGACCTAGTCCTTGAAATGAAAAAGATTCTTCATATGGAAGCCTAATACCACCTAGACCCAGTAGAGGCTCAGACGTGGGTGCTGGGGTGCTGCTGCACCCCCTGGCTTGAAGTGGCTTCCATCATATACAGCATAAACCAAAATGTGGCAGCAGAAAATTCTTCAGTGGCACAAACTGCCCCTGGCCTCTGCTCTGAAAGAGATGGAGCAGGCCAACACTGCCCACATATTGGAAGGAGATGGGACAAACATGTCCATGAGATGGGTTGAACCTGCACACCTCCCACAGCTTCCACCATGAAATTTCCTGCCAGTTGTGGCTGGAATTGTAAACTGCTTCTCCAAATGAAACCTGGTTGTGGATTCCACCTTGAGGGCAGCTGCTTGTGTGAGTGTAAAAAAATATCCCTCTGCCCCCATATGGGTAAACTGACTCTAGTATGTTGGAAAATTTGAATACTGTCTGACAGCATTACCCAATGCTGCATATATTTCCAGTAAAGTTATGATTACACTTGTATTTTGGTCATGTGCCAAGGCTGATGGTGTGTTTTATAGATGCAGAAAATTATATTCATAAAAATAGAAATTATAGTGCGACTATACACGGAAACAAACTTTCCTATGACACTGTTTGCTTAAAAACTAAACAGTATACAGTTAAAACCAAATTATGTGCTCAGACTTTAAACTAAATCTAACCAATCACTGTTTTTCCTTACTTGTCTATTATGGAAAACTAAATATTTGCTTTTGAAGCTAAGTTTCTGTCTGCTGAACATCTTCTGCTAGCATTTTTCTCAGTAAATAGAAGTATTCCCACCTCTGTTCACTAGCTAGGCTCTTCTGTGGTTAGAAAATAGGCATACCACTTGGAGAATGTGGAGCTAGGACACATTTTACTTCCTATAATTGCCTTCAGCAGATTGGACCTAGGCCTGGCACAGTAGCACTCCCTGATGGTCACAATAGCAGACCCTATCCTTAGGAGTCCAGGAACTGCCCCCTCTTAACACTATCTGGCATACAAACCACCCCAGTGGAGGCAGGGGACTAAGTGAAACTAGAGCTGGTCAGGTGGCAGCAGGCTGTCCCACTCAAAGGGTTGGTTCAGTGTGTGCGCTCCCTCTCTATGCCAAGCAGCTCAGATAGGAATTGTCTACTGAAGCATAGTCCCTCCTGGAGTGCCTAAGAGCAGGATGGCTCTGTGCTTTTTCCAGTACAGACCAATGACTAAGTGTCACACTCTGACCTCAACTGAACAGCAGTCTGATCAGAATCACCTTTTTCCATATAGAGATTTTGTTGTGCAGAAAGCAGAAATACAATGGGTATAGAAAAAGAATAAAACTACTGGAGTGTGAAAGGATGTTTGGTGACAAAGCAGAGCAGGATGATTCTGAAACAATTATGAAGGGACAGGTTTGTTACACTTTGGTCTATCTTGTGGTTCTTTTGCCGTTAAAAAATTCTAGCTGTCATTTGCTCATTTTTACTATTTAGTTCAATGGTTTTACTTGGTGAATTATTATTATTTGTCAGTGATATTTTAGTGAAATAACTCTCTCAATTCCCATTTTAAAAATTATTAGATGGCATCTCTCTAGATTTTGAAATACTCAGCTGTGCAAACAGTTTTTTACTTCTTTATCAATCACCTTTAAAACTGTGAGGTCACCTCTCAGAAATCTTGTCTCCATTGAAAATAATCCTTTAAATCGTGCAGTTGCTCCTTATGTTCAAACAGGAGACATTTGATACAACTCTTCTCAGCTTGAAAAGTTCCTCCTCTTTCTCCATTGTTTCTCCTACTGTTGTCCAGTGTTCTTGTATCTTGGTGAGCATCCCAACCAAGGAGGGCGACATTTGGCTTCTTCACTTCCTCACTGCTTCTCCATGTGTTGGCAATAGTGATCACTTGAGAACAGTCAGCCTGATCCTGTGAATCCTCAATACATGCAACTCCCATTGAAGTTATTGGCATTCTGTAGGCACTTACAGTATTGGGCCCTAACAAAAAGCATGTGTAATGCAAAGTAGAGGAATCTGAATAGTTGTGTGGAGAACAGAATAGTAGTGGGTGAAAAGTTACAGAATGGCAAATTAAAAGTTCCTCTTACTGCTAGTTTTAGTATTTCATAGTATGGAGTCTAACCCATGACTTAGATTAGAATTTGTCAGCAGGACACTTGTGGTCTAGTTTTTAACTGCAGTAAGAAGACCTGGTGTCTGAAAAACATTCAGAAGAATATTGCACTATTGCACAAGATGAAGGAAATGGCTTAAAGGGTAAATCTGACTGTCTGTGTTGTCTTTTGAAATGGAGGGCAGCAGCTGCACACTTCTACACAACCTTGTGTAGTCTTTTAAACATGTACAAAGTGGGTATAAAATGCTGCTAAATCAAAATGGGAGTGTTCTTGTACCCACTTTGCCCATTTGTAGACATCTAAACCAGTTGCAAGGAAGTGAAGAATGAGACCCTTTTCTCTATTGTGTACCATTTACATCTGAAAGAGTAAAGTAAGTTGGCACCAATCAATACTGTATCCCGCTGGTGATGGGAAGAGTATGTGCTCTGCCTATTCCTGCATTGGAAGTATAGTGAATAAGACGGAAAATGGAGCATTCTTTCTAGGCTCTGCACACAAAAACCTTAGTAGAACGCTACCTGATTATCATGGAATCTGGCTATGATTCTAGTTCTGACACAGATAAGTAACTGTAGTAGATGATAACTGATGTATTGATATGCAGTTTTTCCGTAAGATGAGCTGGCAAGATTGTGACTTGGTATGTTCAAGGCCAACATATTTAGAATAAAATGGTCATTATAGTTCATCTGCACACATCTTTTCTCTGAGTTCATGCAAAATGCTGGCTTTGTCTCAAGTGGTCCCTTCTCATAGTTACTACATTAAGTCCTGTTCTAAAGGATGAAAACTAGGAAATGAAATTACTGAGAAAAAAAAATCTCCTAGAGATTAACAGCATCTTCTTATCCATCTTTTTTGCAACAGGTAAATCACATTGCAAGCACAGCTAGCATTGCTTATCTAACAACTTGGGATTTACACATATTTCTAATGGCTTTCAGAAGTTTAATAAAGGACTTGTGTTGATCTGTTTTGCACCTTTTGACATGTCAATCAATAATGATACAACACTGTACAATCAATTTCAAAACCTCTCAGCTTCCTCATAAAAAGTAATTTCATTGACTTCTCGGATAATTTTGCTAGAAGGTTGGTTGGAGAGACCTTAAATGCATTAATTATACTTGTATCGTTATCAATATATTGCATAATGTTTTTTATCACATTTTGGATCCTACCTAAGTGGCATTGGTGTGGGGTCCTAAGGAAGGTTTTCAAGAAATCATTTATAGATTTGTGAAATGATGAAGTTGTGCATATGGGACAGAAATCAATAATGCTATGTACCTGTAACAGAAGACAGATGTTTGATGAGGAAGGTAAAAGCATGATTAGTTCATTTAACTAGCAAGTTGCTTGAAAGGACATATTACACAATCTCTGTCATATTGTATAGACTCAAGATTATAAAGCCAGAAATTGATCACTGTGATCATCTTCTAGACTGACCTCCTGTATAACACAGACTGTGGAACTTCTCCAAAACAATTCCTGTTTGGACTAGAGCATCTCTTGTAGAAAAACATTCACTCTCAATGTACAAATTGCTAGTGATGGTGAACCCACCATGACCATTGATAAGTTGTTCCAATGATTAATTAGCCTTGCTGTTAAAAATGTGTACCATATTTCTAGTCTGCATTTGTCTAGCTTCAGCTTTCAGCCATTATATCTTCTTATACCTTATGTTATAGCTTTTTTTTGTTTGTTTGTTTTTTAAAGAACTGTGTGAGAAATATGTCTGAGAGCCAGCTGGGATATAGTGAAGATTATGGCATCTTTACCATAAAGAAAATCTTTTCACCAGTACCAACTTTCTTTTGAAAGACTGTAATAGTTGCTTTAATGAATGATTATTTGATTGATTGATTGATTTGACAGATTAGTCTAAAAGGATATAGGTAGTAATGCAGAGCGTACTGAAATGATAAGCATATCCTAATTGTAGCTTGTTTAAACAGTGGTTACACAAATTGCTTTTAATATATGTTTCTGTGTCCACTTAGTCCAGAACTACTTTCCCTACTGTAATTTTAAATGTGTCAAGCCATGGGATTTCCACTGTTTCCTTAGGAAGACAACTCTACAGTCTAATGGATGTCATCCTTGGGAAGTTTTTTCTGATAGTAAGGTTTGGTTTGGTTTAATTTGAGCCTATTGTTCTTGGGGAGAAAAAACAACCTCCTCTTGACCCATCGTAATTAATGTATCTCCCTCCTTGACGTTTAATACCTTTCAGATATTTTTAACTTGTTCATTGTTTATTTTGGGGAAAAGTTGATCTACATGTAACTTATTTCTAGAGCTATGTGAAGCTGTTGAAAATTTTTTTGATAATTTTCTGAAGGATTTTTTTGTTTTCCCTTGAAAGGATATTGCAATCCTCTAATTCACTTTTCTGAAAATAGATTTTTATTTACTAGAAAAATATTAAAAATTCAGTCTTTGAAGCAAATTCTCTTTAAAATAAACTCTTTTTCATTTTGGAGACCTGTCCTAATCACATAATGCAAATAGTTTAATTGAAGCCAATTAAACTATCCATGTAAGTAAAGCAAGCCTGTTTTCACTAGAAAATGAGTCCATTTTAAATGCAAAATGTGCCTATTTTTTTGTTTGGAATGGAATGGAATGAAAAAACTCCATACTTTGAGTAGATTTAATTGTGAATATTTCATATACATCTTGTTGACTTGATTGCAAGTAGATAATTTCAAAGAGAAGTTAATATCCCTGTAATGGCTGCAATATTTGAGAAGATGTAAACTTTCTGTATTGAATAACTCCACTTACCTCCTAGATTGAATTATGCTGTTGCAAAATCTTTAACGTGCTTGTTGAAGAAATTATTCTTGAGAACATGAGACATGTCAAGATAATTAGGTAGGTAGGTAGGTATATAGCTACAGTCCTGTTTTATGGAATAAGTGGAAGTTCTTTGTCATTTAAAGAACACTTCCCTAAACATGTTAAGGGAATACCCTTATGTTCTGTCTTGGGAGAGGGGGATAGAATGTAGTTTTAGGGGAAAAGGAGGATTTCTAGTCCAAGATATTTTCCAACTGCAAATACATCATGTATCTCTCTTTAACGGAAAAACGAGCAAGAGAAGTGTACAATGTATGGCTTCGCTTTCTCCTCCTCCTGAGGCAACACTTCTCTGTTTTTTATACAGGGAATTGTAAACCAAAGAATGCATACTCCATATTTATCACTAACCATGGCTTTGGAACCCTTTGTGTGCCTAATATAAAGAAATGTTGCTGAAGGAAGTGTTGCTGTGAAAAGGATATTTACATAATAAAGAAGCACTAGCAAGTAGAGCTTTATCTTTGATACCCCATTGCAAACACTGCTTTTCCGCTGGCATGGGTTGATGGATGAGATGGACAGAAGACAAAGCAAACTATATTAAGCACCCAATGCAGAAGGTTTGAATAGCCCTTATTAAAACTTGGAGCCAATCACACTTTCTGTAGTGGGGTTGAACACAGTTTAGCCTTGGCTTATGTCTGAGACAAAACTGTGTTCCACCACAATTTAGGAGGGAAGTTGTATGATATCTTGTGTCAAACACAGCTACAGCTACTGCCTTGCGTAGATATAGCTTGGTAGTCTGTTGAAAACAGTGGTATTATAAATGCAACTTATAATAACAAGAATACACTCTGCCCTTGTTATGTGTTCTGATGAAGTTTCTGTTTGGTCTCTCCATTTATATATACATACATGTATCATTTAGAGAGTTGTGGGTCATTTAATCTAGCTCTCATCTGCATGTCAACGAGGCCCAAAGTCTATGAAAAGAATTAGCTGGTTGAAAATGTTTATACAAGTTTTCTGCAAATGCAGTTGACATGAAAATCACCCTGTCTGAAACAATTGTCTTTTGAGCTATGGTGCAGCAAAGTAAGTGTGTTAACATTAGATGGCTGTGGAATAGTTCATATTATCAATTAACAGTCTCGTAGTAGTTCAAAGTGAATATAAACCTAAATTAATCAAATATAGCAAATCAAATATCTGTGTTCAAACAGATCAGCTGACCTTTTATTTATTTTGATACTTTCATTAAGATTTAGCATACAGTTTTTGCAAAATACATGAACCATGTATGCTGTTTCAATTTTAAAATAATAGATATTAATTTCCATTCTCTTTTTGGTTTCTCTTCAGGACTAATTAAAACAAACAAGTTTATTTTTCTAGGCACCATTCCAAAATGTGCAAGTGCATGCATTCTGGTTTAATGCTTTGAGTGCAATTTTTTCTTTTGCTTAAATCTCTAAGGAAATACAAACATGTTTCTGGAAATGGATTGTATTTATTACTATCAAATTCAGCTTGGTACTTGACAAACTTTGTGGTCTGTCTTCAAAAGAATGTTACAATTCAGCTCACTCAGTTGCCTAAACATTGACTGCTTTTTCAAAATATATATGAGTAGTTCAAAAGTTTTCTGAGAGGGGGTATGTGACGTGTCATTCCATATTATTTATGAAAATATGCTTATGATATGAATGACATAACAGATATACAGTATGCAAGATGGCTCATGTGAAATATCATTGGAAAGGTTATGATTTACTGAATGCGATTCTCCTACACCTCTACCTCGATATAATGCTGTCCTCAGGAGCCAAAAAATCTTACCGTGTTATAGGTGAAACCATGTTATATCAAACTTGAATTGATCCACCAAAGTACGCAGCCCCCGCTCCCCCAGAGCACTGCTTTACCGCGTTATAGCCGAATTCATGTTATATCGGGTGGTGTCATATTGGGGTAGAGGTGTATTCGTATGCCTGTATCATTTCTGTATCTGAAATTAGGAATTTTGATTATGTATCTGTATTTCAACTATGCTACTTTGGGTGATGCCCACTGTTAACACTTCAGGTACAATAACTGAAAAGCCAGACAGGGCGGATGGCCCATCAACAAGGACAATGGACTGGAAAAGAGCTTAGTCTTCCTGTGAATGTGTGGGTCAGCCTGTGAAGAATGGCTACAAGGGCCCTACAGAGACAGGTGGTCTTGTTGTGACAAATTTGTTACCAGTCAGCGTGGTGCTTCAGGTGATCAGGCTGAGGTTGTAGGATCTTTAGGGGAGGAGATGAAGGAGCACACCAAGTGACTAAGTTTAAAGCTTTATTAACCAAATAACAGCTTTGAGTGCTGGGTGCTCCCCACGTCACTTAAGGGGAAGGAAGAAAGCATTAGCGCCCAAGCCCTAACCCACTTTCATACTCACACGCGCACAACCCAAGGCTGGCCAAGCCTGGGTGTAACGTAAGAAGAAGGGGGGGAAGGGTAGATGGGAGTTCTGTCCTGTGCACAGGCCATCTAGGATCCGCTGTTGATCTCCAACTTGCTTCAGCTCTCAGGAGGGTTTTAAGCCCTGGGTTCTTCTGGGGGCATTTTAGTCCAGGGATCCTTGTCTCCCATGCTCTCTGTAGCAGTCTGAACGAGCCTTCTGCGACTTCCTTAGGTTCCCCAAAACACATTGGCTTCAGGGTCTTCCATTCACTGGCCTTCCAATCTTTCTCGTTTTGCAACCCCCTCCAGGTCGGTCTGGTTCAGCTCTCCTTTCCCACAGGCTTTGACTGTTTGGCAGCAGAGAACTTGTTTGTGTGCATTGGCCTCGAGCAGCAGTTTCATTCCTTATCTTCAAGCCTAGCTGAATCGTCGAGTTAACCCATTCCTCCCCCTTCGGCCTCTCACAACCTGCAAAGGAATCTTTCATTCCACACTCACACCTTCAACCCTTCCCAAAATCCTTTCCCAGGTATATATAAGTGTTAGCAATATACAATGCTGGTGCTTACCCAGGGGACCTGATGGGGTGGGGGAGTTTTATTGTGACATTGTCACCTGATACTGAAACATTACCTGGGACTTCTTGTAACTTTCCACTGTAAGGGAAGGGGGTCCAAATTAAGAAACAAAAGACTCCCACCTTATGCAGATCCTATTTAAGGGTGGGCAGTGAGGTAATCCAGGTCATCAGTTCTCCCCTGCTATCCCACCCAAGATGACTGCTGGAAACAGCTAAGACAGAACAGGAGGGGAAAGAACTGGTCCCAGGCTGGAAGGGCATCTAGCCTGTGAAGAAGATTATTAGAACGACATTTAGGGTGAGAACTTACATGTAACCAGTTTCTTTAGTGTATTAAGCTTAGTTTGTGTACTCTGTTTTATTTTCTTAGTAATCTGCCTTGTTCTGTCTGCTACCTCCTTAACTACTTAAAATACACCTGTTTATAGTTAATACATTTATTTCTGGTTTATAATATAACCCAGTTTATGTGATTTCTAATGGGGGGAGGGGCGAGAAATTGTGCATACTCTCTTCCACATTGAGGGAAGAGGCAAAAATAATATATCTTTGGGTCTCTACTCCAAGGGAGGTGGACATCTGAATGCTGGAGCAAGTCTCTTAAGCTGAGTCTCCCCAGAGCTGATCTGCAGCGGGGTGTGGCTCTGCCTGTGTGTATTAGAGAAGGTTTTAAGAGCCTGGCTCAGCAAGACAGGTAAAAGGGGGTCCATGTTGGCAGAACAGTGATATCTCAGCACATCAAGTGACTTCCCAAAGGGTCCAACCCATCACAGAGGTGAATTTTTCTCTTTAAATATTTAAAATATACCGTAAAAGCTTGTTCACAAGAGAACATACAGGAACAGTAATGAAAAGCAGGCAGAGAAGACCTAAGAAACGCCAGCTAAAGGTCAGATGCTGTCTCCCACTCATGTACAGTAAAATCTCACCGCACTGAAGTCAGTGGCAGAGCTCCTATGGGTTTCTGCAGAGCCAGGATTTCACCCATTGAGTAATACTTTACTTCTAGAGTCAAGGTATATCTACACTTTAAAATGGTACGTGGCGCAGCTGCAGCACTTCAGTGTGGACACTACATACATTGGGTTTTCCCATTGGTGTAGGTTATACGCTTCCCCGAGAGGCTGTAGCTAGTGCTGTCTACACTGGGGGTTAGGTTGGTATAACTACATCTCTCAGGTGTGAATTTTTCAGACCCCTTGGAGACGTAGCTGTACCGATGTAAATTCCTAGTGTAGAACAACCCTAAGTAAGTATGCAGAGTAACGTACTACTCAGCATAAGTAACAGCATCGGGATCTTGCCCTTATGATCATACTTTACACCCATTCCTTTCTTCTAGATATGCAAGTTTTATACAGACTGAAAATTGTCTCTCACAGTAACCATTAAGGCTACGCCTATTCACTATTGGAAACACACCTACGGCCTTGGCTACACTTGCAAGTTACAGCACAATAAAGCAGCCCCAGGTGTCCTAGCTCACTCCCCGTCCACACTGGCAAGTCCTGTAGAGCGCTCTGACTCCGCAGCTACAGCGCTGCTAGTACTCCATCTCGGTGAGCAGAATAACATTTGCTGCGCCCCTGCTGGAGCACCACGGCGCCAGTGTGAACGAGGTGTTGCGTTACTGTGCTGTGATCAGCCTCCAGAAACGTCCCATAATCCCCTTAAGTCAAGTGGCCACTCTTGTCATTGTTGTGAAATTGGCTGCAGGAATGCGGAAATGCCCTTTCAAAGCTCCGTTTTGGAGAAGCCGGCTGCTTATCAGCTCCGAGAAAAGCAAACATTTACGGTTTTGCTTTGAGTGAGTGAGAGAGGGGCAGGGGAGGAAGTCGGGGGGGGGGGTCTAATCTTACAAGACAACATGCTGACACACTCTCAGCACCCCAAAAACCCACTCTCTCCCCCTCCGCATACACTCAACACGCTCCCTGTCACACTCCACCCTACCCCACCCCCCCATTTGAAAAGCACGTTGCAGTCACTTGCATGCTGGGATAGCTGCCCATAATGCAGCGCTCCTAATGCTGCTGCAAGTGCCGCAAATGTGGTCATGCCAGTGCACTTGAAGCTGTCAGTGTGGACAGACTGCAGCGCTTTCCCTACTGTGCTGTACGAAGGCGGATTTAACTCACAGTGCTCTACATCTGCAAGTGTAGCCATGCCCTAAGTGAAAATCAGTCTGTGCCCACACTGTGATGTGCAGTTACATGTGGCAGTGAAAGGCTCTGGTGGGAGGAGGCAGCAAGGAAAGGCTCCAACAGTGGAGACCTGCCGGAGCCCTTCTCTGTTGCCTCCCCTGCCAGAGTCTTTCCCTGCTGCTGGATCCTTTCCCTGTGGTGGGGAAGACTCTGGCAGGGAGACACTACTCTGCTAAAAATAGCAGCGTAGCGTGGGGAGGCTCTGTTTGGCGATGTAGAGAGCCCTGAACAGAATGTACATACCATAAGGGTTCAGGCATGTCTTTACTCAGCTAAGCAGTGCCTCACAGTCTACACTGCTTATGCCTGTGCTAGGGTTGTGGCGGATTTCCCATGCAATGGGTGGGGTGGAAGCTTTGTATACCTGAGAAAGTCTTGAGGATTACATGCACACACGCACACTTTTCTTGACCTCCTTGGAGACCCCTTAGTGCAGCTTCTTTCTTTCTTGCCAGTGGCTGGATGGAACTCTTTGTAAAGTTTTGGTGAAGGGGCCCGCTGCTCTACAGCATAAAACAATACAGGTCTGCCTGTCATTTTTCCCCTCTGCAGTCATTGCTAAACTCTTACTAATTTCAATAGAAGCAGAATCAGGCCCAGAATTTTCCATTCTCTCTTTCCAGGGCTTAGTATGGTGTTTCTACAGGGTCTTGTGGCTATAATTCAGGTTTTTTAAGTTTTTTTTTTTTTTAAATAGCATCTCTTAATTGTTTGAGCATCAGTATGCTCGGTCCCATTCCAGTCTCAGGCCTATCGGTAAGATTTGTATAATGATGGAACTTGTGTGCTGATTAAAAGCAGTGCTTTCACTCTGACTTGCTTCAGAAGTAATAGACCATTATAAATGGCTGCTGTGAACTCTTGAACTCAGGGGAACTTCTGAATAAATGTGATAAGGGATAAGGTAATCCTGGTCTCAGAATTCACTCCTCCAGTGAAGTAAATTACGTCATTTTCAACCCAGTTGTTCATTTTTCTTACAATACATTGTTCCTTCAAATTCACCTAAGGTCTTACAAAAGAATAAAAAGGGTATTTTAATTTTGAAGTTGACTGTGTAGATAATTCCCCTTGTACTATGTATTTTTCTTGGCTTGCTTAAAAGGGAGAAAAAAGTAAATAAAACAAGCTAGCACTAGAGAGACGCTTAGTCAGTGAGAGAAAATCCAGACGTTGCACTTGACAAGTAATAGAAACAATGTTATTTAACACAATTTTTTTTTAAAAGAAAAAACCTTGTGAGATTCCCAAAACTCAGAAAGATGGGTTGAACAGTACACTAGAGATTGCATTGTAGTATTACGATCCCTCATTAGCAGGGCCGGCTCTACTGTTTTTGCCGCCCCAAGCAGCGTGCCGAATTACCACCGCGGTCGGCAGGGGCACTCCTAATGGCACACGTGTTTCCGTGGCAGCAGCAATTCGGAGGCAGCTTCTGTCTTCAGCCGGAAGACAGAAGTTGCACCACCACAGACAGCTGAACATAGAAGCTGCCGCCAAATCGCCGCCGCGGAAACGCGCGTGCTGCCCTAACAGCACACGGACTGCCCCTGCCATCCGCGGCAGCGATTCAGCGCGCTGCTTGGGGGCAAAAACACACGGACTGCCACCCCTTGCAGACTGCCGCCCCAAGCACCTGCTTGGGATGCTGGTGCCTGGAGCCGGGCCTTCTCATTAGACTTACTACTTTCAAAATAGTGTCACAGTATGTCAGGTTGTCATTTTGTCTGAATGTGTGAAGCTGAAATAAAGTACTTTAGCTGCAAATCAACTGTCAATTTGAGTAACAACTTCTGAGTTTTCATTTCCAGGCTGGTCTAATCAAATCTTTAATGATGAAACAGTCATTTCGCCTTAGAGTTATTGAGGACAATGTAAATATAAATAAGTGAGCTGTATTTTTTTTTGTGTGTGTGGTTTAATTCATCCCTACTGGGAAAATTGAACTGTAAATAAATATACATGGCATACAAATAGAGCTGCAAGCTATAAACCATTAATATTTTGTATTGTGATAGCACCCAGAGTCTTTAATCAGTACTGGGACTTCATTGTATTAGGCATTGTACCAATACTCTTTTGTGATTATATACTTCTTTTTATGTTTTGCCCCCAAAACTCCAAGAGGATTTCAGTATATGGCACTTAAAGCCATACTTGGACCTCCTACAAGCAAAGTTTTATACAGTGCCTCATTCAAAGCTTATTGGGAGTCTTACCATTGACTTCCCTGGGGTTTGGAGTAGGACTCTGCTGCCCATGTTCCCCCTGTTTGGTTCTGTAGTGTACTTCACCCCCAAACACACACACACACTGTAGCAGTGCTCCTGGATGTGTGCTTTCCTTCAGGCTCAAGCAGCTGGATGACTGAGATTGCCATTACAGTGCCAAATTCATCCTTAGTGGTACTCTGCTGAAGCCAGTAAAGTTCCAGCAGGGATTAATTTGATCCAGAGTCCCAGATAATTTCTGACCGCTGCCAGAATTTACTGAAAATCTGCCTTCCGGAACAATTTTAATTGGGTGCTGGGGTTTAAAGTCTAGGCAGAATAGACTGAACAGAATAATTTTTACTGTTCTGTTGTTTTGAAACTGAAGAAGCTTGGTTATATTTTCTTTGCTCTTTGTAAGGGCAAGTCGACATTACAAAATAAATCGACCTAAATTAGGTAATTTTTGCGGTGGTTCATGTCTCCCCTATGTCCTCTGTCAGTGTACAAATCTTCACCAGGAGCGCTTCCACCGACTTAATTGTGTGGGGCATTGTGGGGCACTGACAGCTGGAGCACCCCCAGCCCTGGGGCTGACAGCTGGAGCTCTCCCCCTCCCCCACCCCCACCCTGGGGTCGATGACCCCAGCCACTCAGAGGCCAACAACTAACAGATGATGTAACTGTGTCTACAGAGACACTGAGTCGCCATAGCTACATCAGCCTAAGTGCTACACCTCTTGCAGAGGTGGTGTTATTGAGTCAGAGTAGTGGGTGACTTACATCAGCAGGAGCAACATTGTAATGTGAACATTTACAGAGTTAGGTCAATGTAAGCTGCCTTACGTCGACCTAACTCTGTAGTGTAGACGAGGCCTTAATGTTAATCACGGGATTAAGTTGTATGACACTCATCAGGTTTTAAGTATTGCTTTCTAACAGGCATTCATTTGTACTATATACCCAATATAAAGATCGTAAAATCTTCCACTATGTCTGTGAAGCTTGTTTATCTTAGAACTGCTGCATATCTAATGCTCAAGAGAGGGCAATAAGTTTATTTTTGATCTCAGACCTATAATTGTGTAAAGTAACAGTCTCTAATTAAAAACCAACCGGCATGGCATTCTGGATTTAGAGTATAAATCTTTAATATTAGCTTTTGCACATGTGCACTTAAGGAAACCTAGCCTTTTGTCAACGAAAAGTATTTACGTTTGAGTTATTTGATTTGATCTGAAAGTTTAAGTAAATCCCCAAGTACTTTAACATAGTAGTTTTGAGATGAGGAAAATAGCTTACTGTTTATCCTTCAGCTGCATTTCTTAAAACGATGTATCTGCTGCTCTTTTCTTTCTGCCTTCCCTTCCACTCCTCTTTTTCTTCACTCTGTCAACCTCCCTCTCTCACCCACCCCAACACACAGAGTGTATAAAGAAGAGTAAGATGCATGAAGTGGTAGGTCACACTAAACTAGGCCCTCTCAGAGGTCCAGAGAGACTCAGGCCACTTCCAGCTTTTGAGGCCCCTAGCCACAATAAAAATAAAAAGAATAGTACACATGAAAACAAAATGATGCACCAAAAAAAGTGAGAGACATAATTTGAATATTTTTTTATTTAACAAATGCTTTTCTAGCCTTTTTCTGTGCAAATGCACTAATTATTGAGGAAAAATGTAGCTTTCGTGCAATGTCACAGTTGATATTAAGCATGGCGAGCCCATTCAAATGCTCTTGTCCCGTAGTTGAACGGTGATAGTTCTTTACCTGCTTCAACACATTGAAGGTCCGTTCACCTGAAACCACTGATGCAGGCAAACTGACAAAAATATGCAATGCAATTGTGATATTAGGAAACACGCCCGAGAGTCTAAGTTCGAGTATTTCTTGAAGCAATTCCTTAAATTTGCAGCTGTAAGCTGAGAGAGAGTGTCACATTTTGATCCGATAGGGATGCACATGAAAACAAGTTGCGAAACTTTTCAAATGCCAAAAAAATTAACAAGTGTCTAAATTTGAGGTCCCCTTTGAGCTTGAGGCCCTGGCCAAATGGCCCTCCTGCCAGGATTCCAGTTTTCAGCTTCAGCCTCAGGAAAGATGTGGTAGTTAGTCAGTGCACCCAAAGATTTTTAAGTAATAGTTGTTTCTCCAGCAGGTAATAAATAATTACATTTCACTTGTATTTTTGGTTGGCAAAAGCTACCAGATAATAAGATTTCTCCGTTCCTTTTTTCTTTTTACCATTTTTATCACAAATTTGTCTCTGTCTGTGTCCTTAGCCTGTATTTTTGTTTTGTGTTTGTAGGCAACAAGGTTTAAGTTCTGATAAATCAGTTTTATTTGGGGGAAGGGTAGCAAAGAACAACCTAATATTTTGGGGAAACAATGAATGTTTCTCATACCTGAACAGGAAGGGGAAGGTGATTTTTAGCAAAACTGCATAACCCCTAAATTATTTGATGTTTAGCATTAATTACAGCACAGTGCATGTGAGAGATTATTATTTTATTATGTATTTTACAAATATCATATTTCCATCTTCTTTAGTTAAGTAATATCCTTGTTCTTTCTCACAATAGTAGTGCCCATAAAATAATAAAAATACCCATTGGGTACATACATATGAAGTGCTGTGGTTTATGAGGTTTTTTTCAGTATTGCATTCCATCAACAGGCTGAATTATTTTATGGGTTCTTCTCAGCTGTTGGAGTAATATGTATATGAACCATCTTACTGGACAGATGACATTTTTACAGGAATTCTTGAAGTCCAAAACCTTTTTAAGGAGCAAAATACATTTGGGAAAACAGACCAGTTAAAAAACATGGAACTTTTTGCTGTCATATCAGAGATGATCACTTGCTTTCTCATCTGATTGCTGTGAGTTTGGTTGGAAACATATTGTTAATCTGTTGTATCAGGAGGTGCATCACTGGACATTAGTGAATGTCACTTGTACTTATTTTCAGCATTGCATTTGTTAATCTTGCTAAGAAATTGGTGGTAAATGTTATGAAGATTGTTCACACCTCCTGTGGTATGTTGGATTCACCTGGCTGCAAAGTTCTCCTGTTCACAGCAGCACTGACTGTGACTCTTGCCATATGATTCACAGTGTATATATAGCATTGCTCTGTTGTGTTAAACTATAACAAGTAATCTACCTCTGAGTGACACTCCAAGCATGGACCAGTGCAAATGTTTTTGGTCATTGTTTTTGCTATTTGGGTTGCTGGGATTGCAGTTTGTTGTACAGTTTTAGCACATAAGAAAAGGATGGATAGCTGACTGCAGGAAACAAAACTTACCAGTGTCCCAGCGATTTTATTTATGCAGAATGTAAGGCTAAGTACAGAAATAAAAAGTAGAGGTTTTTTTTTTCCTATGGGCAAATATTTGTGGTGGTTATTGACCTTCTTCCCTTGCTAGTTTTAATCTTTTTATGTTTTCAAAGAGCCCTTCTGCTCTGGAACCAGGAGAAGGCAACATATGGTGGCATTTGGATTGGGAATGATGTTGCAGAGACTAGGTGCTCTCAGGAACTTAAAGTTGTATCATTGATGTTTCTTGTTTCTGCACTCTAGGTTTCTCACTTTATCCTCGTTTATTACCAAAAAGACCTAGACTCTTGTTTTATGCCAAAGATCCTCACAGTTCTGTCTTCAGGTTATTCATAAATCTATCGGTCCTCATCTTCTTAAATTGAATAATTACAATTGAGGGTAAAGCTGCTGTCTTTCTGTTCCCAAATGAAAACAAATCAGTCTGCTGTACCAAAATTTGTTGTGCCTTCTCCATACATTTAATAATAGAAATGAATTTATTTCTGCAGGCCAACAAAATTATCAAATAATTTTCAGCACTGTAAAATACTTCTTTCCAAGACACTTTTTTGGATATACTGCAATCCAAAGAGAAATGGATTTTATAAGTAAAATAAAGAAAAACTGGAATAATGTTAATAATTGAAGCAAAACTCTGGTAAGACACACTTTTGGTAGTACATCTTGCTGCAGTATAAGGATATTGTAGCTGTAGACACTGTTTATACCTGTTTGTATGTACCCAGTCTGTTATGTGACTGTCCTAAATTTTGTATCTTGTAATTTATTTATTGCATATTTAGTCGTATGTTACCTCACCGTGGGCAGGTCTGTGTCTGGTTCAGATGGGGCACACTCTTCTAGGTTATTTGCAGATGGATTTGGGAAATTTTTGTCACCACTTCATTGCCAGGTGGGTAGAGCCATTCCTTGATAAACACATTTCAGAATTCATTGGTCTTCCATCCTAATATGTTCATACCAAGAAAGCCATCAAAATGTTAACAATGCTAATGAAGGTAGTTGCTGAATTTGGCTTTGAATAACCTCATTTCTGATCTTGTCCTGCCACTTAATATGGACCAACAGATGAAGACGACAAAGAATCAAAACGTCCCTCTTCCATTTTAAGAGGGGCAGGAACTTCCGAAAGAACCAACTTGCTTCAACCAAGAAGAGATCCAGTTCACAGTCCATAAGCTGAAATCTCAGTTTGTGACATTTCACCTGAATTGTTGAAGACCAGTGAGAATATTATTGTACATGGCTGCATAGGCTCTTCCAGACCATCTGGCACACTTATATTATCCCTGATGAGTGGTGTTACTTTGCCTCCGTTCAGAAAGGACAATATGACTGAGTGTAACAACTATAGAGGCATTATGCTGTTAGCGGTCCCAGGGAAAGTCTTCACTTCTGGGCTGGTGTCTCAAATCAGTGATCCACTTTGTGACAAAGACTGGGATACTCAATGTAGCTTTAGACCTGTTTTTTTTTTCCCATTGTTGACCAGATCTTTACCTTGAGACAGCTTTTTGAGGAGTGGTTCTCAAACTTTTGTATTGGTGACTCCTTTCACATAGCAAGCCTCTGAGTGTGACCCCCTCCCACATTAAAAACACTTTTTTTATACTATAACACTATATTTAACACCATTATAAATGCTGGAGGCAAAGCAGGGTTTGGGGTGGAGGCTGACAGCTCGCGACCCCCCATGTAATGACCTCAAAACCCCCTGAGGGGTCCTGACCCACAGTTTGAGAACCCCTGAGATAACTGAATTTAATAAGACATGCACAACACTTTGTATAGACTTTGTATAGACTTCTGTCAGGCCTTTTATTTAGTGCATTGAGCGAGTTTGTGAGATCTGATGAGGCAATCCAGCATCCCTGGGAAGATAATGTCATTGATAGAAAAGATCTATAATTGATTTAAACTCAGTTTTCCATTCTATGTCAAATACACCACATGGCTTCCTATCTCCATGGAGTTTGGCAAAGCTGTGTTCTGTTATCATTGTTCAATACTGGCATTGATTGGTTGATGGATATGCATGAGGAGGCATCATTCAGAGGCATTGAGCTCAACACCATTCTTCTTTGAGATTTTGAATATGCTGGTGACATTGTCTTATTGGCTCAGTTTGGCTCTCGGCTGCTGTTAATCACCAACCTGGTCAGGCAAAAAGGAGTGCACTTTGGTCTCCATTATCATATGGGTAAAACTAATCCCTGGCCATTACCGTCAAGCAGCCTCCAGCTACAGATGATAATCAGCTCAATATGAACCTCCCTGGACAGGACACAGAGCCGGTGGCAACTGTCAAATACTTGTCATGTCATAGACAGTACAGGAAAATGCTTGGAAGATGTGGACACTCATACAGCAGCAGCTGTTGCCATATTTTGGGCCTTTCTGTAGCCTGCTTGAAGACTTCATAACATTGAGCCTGTTATGAAGCTGCATATCTATAGAACCACAGTTATACCAACTCAGTTGCATGGAAGTGAAATGTGGGCATGGAGGAAGTGGATTGATGTTTTTGATGCTCATTTTTTTGTAGTTACTAATGGTGTGTGTGCCAATGGGATGATAAATGAGTATAGATAAGTTAGGTAATGGGGGCCACCCCTACTTCATGTAACATTCCCTCTTCTCTCAGCCAGTGTAAGAGCAAAAAGAGTTGTTTTTGCTCTTACACTGCCTTTCACCCCTCATTATAACCTATGTTCAGAGGTAACAATCTGCGCAGAATAAAGGACAGTGCACTGTTGCACTGCCCTTGGAGCAGTCTGGGATGCTGAGACTCAGAGACTCATAATCTCCATCCCTCTTCTCCTACTGTTTTGTGGAAGGAGTGAACTGCATTAGGTCTGTACTCAGAGATGCGTATGCTGTCAAATGTGCCATTATTACTGTGTCGCTGGGCACGTTGTCAGGGGCAGAGTCAAGGCTCTGCCATTTCCTGCCCTGTTCTGCCTACCACCAGTATGGTGTGGTACATAGCAGTTCTGCAGAACCTGCTTCTGAACCTGCATAGCTTCCCATAATGCAAGTTACCGATCTAGCAAAATTTGGCCACCTGTAAGTTGGCACATTTAATGAATGCCAAATTGATGTACAAACTGGAGCAGGACATTTTTTCTCATGTTATGGGACCTATGCTTGCAAAAGTAATTTGGTTGTTGTTGATACAGTTTGACTAAAATATCTACAACTAATTATTTTACCATGACTAACCCATAATTTCCCTCCAAATGTACTATGTAACAGCCATAACAAATGTACTGCAGTCTTATGTGCCCATTAATAAACAAACAGGCGGAAAACTCTGAAGACCTGATCACGTCACCCTTACTCACACTGACTAGTATCTTACTATGTGAGTGCACTTTGAGCATCAATTTGGTATTCGGCAAGTGAACAAAGTGAGTGCAATTATTCTGCCCAATAGTTTCCTATTATACACCACCTTCTGTTCCCTCATATAAATAAGATATGGCTTGTTTTGTATTATTTTACCATTTTACACCCATCTCCCTCCCATTGTCCCATCTATATGTAACCCAACCCACCAAGTCACAAGTGAATTTATTCCAGCGTCTGTCATGGAAGTTGTCCCCGTTTTGTATTTTGCTCCTTGAACACAAAGTTTTAATTGAGGTAAAACCTGTTTTGTGTAAGTGGAAAATATGTAAGATTTGTATGTTTTTAAACAGTTGTCTGTAGATTGCTGTGAGGGAGAAATATATTAATACCTGACTGTGTTTGGTGGGGGGGTGGGGAAAGAGGGAAGTCTTTGAATTTCCATAGAAAACCAGATACTGAATGATCCTATATTTGCAGTAATTTGATGAGAATCAAACATTCAGCTTTTCAAGCTTAAAAACTCTTTTGAATATATTTCTCACTTCTGCTTTTTATAATGTTTGAAGAGCAGCTGTTTTAAGATCAACTTTTAGTTTGTGGAGGTCCATGTCTAGGAGATTAATGACTACAGTTTTGTATGCCGATGAATATAACACCTGCAGAATAGAGTTTTGGGTTGTTGGGTTTTTTTTAAAACTTGTTAGAACATTGCTAATCAAATGTTACTGATGCGTACGATGATTCTGTTTAGACCAGCTCAGCTTAATTTCCATTATTTGTAAACGCATTGTTTACCAATCGTCAGATTGATGAACTTGGGCTGGTATATTTTTTTGCTTCAAGCTTTTCCTTTGTCACACAGAAGTGCTGGCAGAGTGAATTTGCTGCCATAATAATGCTTAACATTTAGTGCCTTAGATCTTAATTGTTATTGTTAATGCATTATCATCTTTCTTTGTTAGCTAACTTAAATATATTCCTTTTTTCAGCGTTGTACTTGTCTTCGGTCAGGATGTATGCCTTTGACAAGCTGGAAAATGATTTGGTTAGAAGAAAGAAAATTATGAGTACTTTATAATCGTAACCCCTTTGGAATGTGTGAGCTCTGATTCATGCACAGAGTTTTTCTTAAGCTATTTTTTTTTCACTGTGAGGAACTAGTAAAGAACCCCAAGGATTGGTGCCTATAGGTATTGATCAGTTTTTGTCACCCCACCCCCTATCCACACCCCCGCCCCTTGACAGGCCCCCTCGGGACCCCACGCCTATCCAACTTCCCTCGTTCCACATCCCCTTAACCCCCCCCGCAGAACCTCTGCCCCATCCGACCGCCCTGTGCTCCCTGTCCCCTGACTGCCCCACGGGACCCTCCGCCCCTTATCCAACCCCCCCAGCCCTGGCCTCATTTTGCGCCTTTTTTCCATGCAGACACCATAGCACGGCAAGCATGGAGCCCGTTCAGCTCACCACAGCAGTTATGAGCATTGTAAACACCTCACGCATTATCGTGCAGTTTATGCAGAACCAGAAGCTGAAAAACCAGGCGAGGAGGCGACGGCAGCGTGGTGACGAGAGTGATGAGGACATGGACAGACTGATCTCAAAGCGCGGGCCCTCGCAATGTGGATATCATGGTGTTAATGGGGCAGGTTCATGCTGTGGAACGCTGATTCTGGGCCCAGGAAACAAGCACAGACGGGTGAGACCGCATAGTGTTGCAGGTCTGGGATGATTCCCAGTAGCTCCGAAATGTTCGCATGCGTAAGGGCACTTACATGGAACTTTGTGACTTGCTTTCCCCTGCCCTGAACCGCAAGAATACCAAGATGAGAGCAGCCCTCACAGTTCACAAGCGAGTGGCGATAGCCCTGTGGAAGCTTGCAACACCAGACAGCTACCGGTCAGTAGGGAATCAATTTGGAGTGGGCAAATCTACTGTGGGGGTTGCTGTCATGCAAGTAGCCAATGCAATCACCTTTGCTGCTGTCAAAGGTAGTGACTGGGAAATGTGCAGGTCATAGTGGATGTCTTTGCTGCAATGGGATTCCCTAACTGGTGGGGCGATAGATGGAATGCATATCCCTATCTTGGGACCGGACCGCCAAGGCAGCCAGTACATAAACCGCAAGGGGTACTTTTCAATGGTGCTGCAAGCACTGATGGATCACAAGGGATGTTTCACCAACATCAGCATGGGATGGCCGGGAAAGATACATGACTTCAGGAACTCTGGTCTGTTTAAATGGCTGCAGGAAGGGATTTACTTCCCAGATCAGAAAATAACTGTTGGGGATGGACAACTGTTGGGGATGGACATCATACGAAATGCCTATAGTTATCCTTGGGGACCCAGCCTTCCCCTTAATGCCATGGCTCATGAAGCTATACACAGGCACCCTGGACAGTAGTAAGGAGCTGTTCAACTATAGGCTGAGCAAGTGCAGAATGGTGGTAGAATGTGCATTTGGACCTTTCACACTATAGCAGATCTTAAGGTGGCTATCCTGCAGCAAAAAAACTTCAGGACCAGACTTCAAAGAGAAACTGCTCAGGATTAAACAAAGACTGTGAATGGCTTGCCAACTACAAAACCAGTTTCTCCTCCCTTGGTTTTCACACTTCAGCTGCTAGAAGAGGGCCTCATCCTCCCTGATTGAACTAACCTCATTATCTCTAGCCTGCTTCTCGCTTGCTTATATATACCTGCCCCTGGAGATTTCCACTACATGCATCCGAAGAAGTGGGTATTCACCCATGAAAGCTCATGCTCCAAAACGTCTGTTAGTCTATAAGGTGCCACAAGACTCTTTGCTGCTTTTACTGACTTGCTCAAACCTCAGCAAAACCAATATCCCCATTGTTATTGCTGCTTGCTGTGTGCTCCACAATCTCTGTGAGAGTAAGGGGGGGACATTTATGGCAGGGTGGGAGGTTGAGGCAAATCGCCTGGCTGCTGATTACATGCAGCCAGAAACCAGGGCAATTAGAAGAGCACATCAGAGAAGCTTTGAAAACCAGTTTCATGAGTGGCCAGGGTACCGTGTGACAGTTCTATTTGTTTCTCCTTGATGAAAACCCACCCCCTTGGTTGACTCTAAAATACCCTGTAAGCAAATCGCTCTCCGATCACAGATTGGAAATAAAGTCACTATTGTTTAAAAACCATGTATTCTTTATTAATTGATTATAAAAATAGGTAGATAACTCATAAGGTAGCCCGGGTGGGGTGGGGGAGGAGAGGAGGCGGGAAGGAAGAGGCCACTTCAATACTTGTTGAATGACAGTCTTCTGTCCACTGGGGTGGAGTGGTTGGGTGCTTGGAGCCTACCCCCCACGTTCTTGGGTGTCTGGGTGAGGAGGTGGCTATGGAACATGGGGAGGAGGGAGGGTGGTTAAACAGGGGCTGCAGTGGCAGTCTCTCCTCCACCAGATGCCGGATCATGTCACTCTCCTGAGGATAACACAGAGAGATAAAGGACAGATGTTGCTTGAATGCCAGCAAACACCAGGACCATACACTGCCAGGCTTTGTCATGCAATGATACCAGATTACTTGCTACTAGCATGGCGTGGTAAAGTGTCCTATCATGGAGGACGGAATAAGGCTCCTCTCCTCAGAAACCTTCTGCAAAGAATACCTCCAGGAGAGCTTCATGGAGATGTCCCTGGAGGATTTCTGCTCTATCCCCAGACACATTAACAGACTTTTCCAGTAGCTGTACTGGCCACGAATGCATCCCAAGTCCTCAGGGCAAATTAATTATTAAAAAATGCTTGCTTTTAAGCCATGTTTTATATTTACAAAGGTACACTCACAGAGGTCTCTTCTACGGCTTCATGGTCCAGGATACCGCCTTGGGAGGGTTGGGAGGGTATTTCAGTCAGGGTGAGAAAAAGATCCTGGCTGTTGGGGAGAATGATGTGCTGTGTGGTCTCCTCAACCTTGTCGTCGTCCTCCTCATAATCTTCCCCGTCCACAAAATCCTCAGGCATGGTGACTGAGAGTACCCCATCATCAGAGTCCACAGGGGTGGGGTAGTAGTGGCGGCCCCCCCTAGAATTGCCTGCAGCTCAGCATAGAAGTGGCATGTCTGCAGCTCTGTCCCGGAGCATCCTTTTGATTATTTGGCTTTCTGGTATCCTTGTCTCAGCTCCTTAAGTTTCACGCGGCACTGTGTTGAGTCCATGTTGTGGCTTCTGTCCATCATGGCCTTGGAGATTTTTTCAAATGTTTTGGCAGTCCGTCTTTTGGAACGAAGTTCTGATAGCATGGATTCATCTCCCCATACAGTGATCAGATCCAGTACCTCCCGTATGGTCCATGCTGGAGCTCTTTTTCGATTCTGGGACTGCATGGTTACCTGTGCTGATGAGCTCTGGATAGTTACCTGTGCTGATCAGCTCTCCACGCTGGGCAAACAGGAAATGAAATTCAAAAGTTCACGGGGCTTTTCCTGTCTACCTGGCCAGTGCTTCCGAGTTCAGATTGCTGTCCAGAGCGGTCACAATGGTGCACTGTGGGATATCTCCCAGAGTCCAATACTGTCAAATTGCATCCACAGTAACCCTAATTCGAACCGGCAATGTCGATTTCAGCACTACTGCCCTCGTCGGGGAGGAGTACAGAAACCAATTTTAAGAGCCCTTTATGTAGACAAAAATGGCTTCGTTGTGTGGACGGGTACAGGGTTAATTCGATTTAATGCTGCTAAATTTGACCTAAACTCGTAGTGTAGACCAGGCCTGTGAGTGTATAACAAGTTGCAGGATTGGAGTCTTGTCACATCCTGTTCATATTCAAGGTGGCTGTCCTGCTGTATTAGCTGAAATGGGCACAAGCACGTGCACAAACAACTCCATGATACATAGCCAAGGACAGACAAATTAAATTAAAGGTATTTGGAAGAGTCCTGCAATTCCAGTCCAGCTTAAATACTTTTTCAGTAATGTCGTGACCATGTGAAAACGTTTTAAAGGTTTAGATTCTTTAATATATAATACCTCATTTTCTGTATTTTTAATAGGACTTTACTGCTGTACTGACTCACCCAAAATGTGCATAGAAGAATAATGGAAGCCCCTGAATACCTTGATTTGGATGAAATAGATTTTAGCGATGATATATCTGTAAGTATACATATTTTTTGTTTGTTTAGAGAGAGAGGATTTAAGTGGCTTGATTTCTAGCATAAGATACACATCTCATTGTCATTAGAGGCCAAAGCAGGTTTTTACCTCATGCAGAGGCTACTTATTTTGCTTCAAGTATATATGAACTGAATTCAGATATATAGAAAAAATAAACAATGTCCCCATGTGCAAGAATGAAAATCAGATTTTTTCTCCCCAAGGGAAACATAAATCTCTGAAAGTAGCGCTTGGGGCCCACACTTTGTCTGCATTAGTAAAGATGACCTGCAAATCAAATTAATAAATTTATTTTACTCATGCTGAACTGCCTTTATTAACTATTTGGGTGAATTACCCATTGAGTGATTACCTACAATCACCAAAAGAATAGTTTTAAACGAATTGAAAATAGTGCCATATGCTATCCCCTTCCCTCATCACCATTTTATTTGTGTAACTGGCTACTCTGCCATATAGGCCAGCTCCAGGCTTCAGCAAGTTTCATTAATAGGTTGCAATTTGATATGTTTTGAGGTCTTATACTTCACCTAGAGCCAGCAGGACTTCCAGAGAGTCTAAAAAGAGCATGGTTCTGTTGCACCACTTCTCTCCTCATCCGTTACTAATGGACTAATGCCCCCCACCTAGGTATGGAATTCAGAGGCATACAGTGTTACTTTTGGAGGCTCCGGGACTAAGCTCCGTCCTTGAGCTCAGGATGCCGGATTTTCTGCCTCAAGGGGTGGAATAAGTTGGCGGTTAAGTTTCTCCTGAACATTTTGTTTTTAAATCTTTATTTGTATTCATTTTCATGCAGTTGCAGTGTATAATCTTCCTCTTCCTGTTCATTGGGTAAATAGCAGCATGATGACTTCAATCACCTGGATCTGCTACTGTAGCATCTCCCCTGCTGGACTCCTCTGCCCTCACTCAGACATGGCAGAGCCAGCCTGCAAATACTTGACTTAAATCTAATCCCTATGTGAGGCAGCACTTACAACAGCTACAGAGGGTGAATTATACCCTGCCTCTTCCCAGCCACCCAACACACTTGCTCTGCCAGAGTACAGGGCTCAGAGTTGGACTGGCATGTCTGGTCTCCACCTTGTCCCAAGGAGACACAAATCCAATCAGAGGCTTCTGAGTTTTTCAGGGAGAGAGTCTAAGGATGAGGAGGAAGCTAACTGCAAAAGACTTGGGCTGGACAAGGGGAAAAAAACCCAGAAATGATCCAAAGTCATTCCCCCGCCCTGTGGATACTGAAGTGGGCCCTTTGTTCCCTGGGGAAAGAAGCCAGGCTCCTACAGAGCTCCCTTTCCTCCCGCTGAGATTCAGGAAATTTTCATGATATTCATGGATAAGTCCTGAAAAGTCCAGAGACCCAAAAAGGATCAAGCAAATGTGTCCTTCACAAGACAGTAATTAATATTTTTAATTAACAAGTGGGGTGAAAATCAGGGTTTATACCTGTGACCAGATGCTCCTTCTCCTTTTGCCTTCTTCTGCAGAGGGTTTGTTTACTGGGGCTTTTCTACATAGAAGCTCTCATAGTGCTCTGTATCCTGCTCATGGCCTCATCCCCTCCCTGCAGCATGTCTGCGCATGATGAGAAGCCTGTTCCTCCTGTGGAGCCCTGCCTCAGTATGCAGCCTAATGGGAATTGTGCCTGTCTGGCTTTCAGCCCGAAGTCCCTTGCTCTGCTAGGGAAAGGGACTCAGATTTCAGAAATGGGAATTGTATCATATGATCAATAGCCATAAACTTTTGCTGTGCCACGGAAAGGGGCTGAGGCTCTGGAAAGCAGGAAAGGGTCTCTCTCCTTCCACCTCTCCCTCACTCTGCATGCTGGCTCCTAAGCTTTACATTCTCTTTAGACACTCCTCATGAAGCCGTATCATCATGGGATTACAGGGGGGTAAGAGGACTGAGAAATACAGGGCCGAAGGATTGGGGATAGCATTGGTGGAATCTCTGGACATGAACTGGGGGACCCACGCTTGAGCTATGTCCATGCTGCAAAATGACAGGGTTTGGACCCAAGTCCCATTGAGACTTGGACTCACCCTACCCCACCTCATCCCAGGTGGCTCCTAGGACCTGGGTCCTGAGAGCTTGCTAACCCAAGTCAGAAGGTTTATACGTGGATAGTAAGTGGGATTGGTCTTATACCTGTCTGAGACCAAGTTTACAATGCAGTATAGGGGTACTGGCTCTTCCAGTCGAGGTATGTGTACCAGTACCCCATCTCTATTGTGTGGTCCCCATGTACTACCTCCCAACTGTAAACAGCGAGAGGAAGGAGTACCACACATGCATCACAGAAAAACAAAACAAAATTCTCAGCATGACAAAAACAAAAAAGCATTTGTATACGAGTGAGTATAATTCCTGAAGACTTTCTTCTGAACGACCCTCTGCACCCAGAGTCTAAAGTGGCTGGTAGTAGTCACAGCAAGGCACAGGTGGCACATTACACACTTATACCCATACATAAACAACATGCCAGTCAGTACCTTGTATGGAGAAACAGAACCATTCATAACTGGAAAGCAGCTGGAAAGGATCCATAGCTACCCTTTCTTCAAAATCAGGAAGAGCTTTTGATCCCAGTGCAGAGAATTGCTCACCTAGAGCTCAAAATAAATAACGGCTCTGACCATAACGTTACCGTAATGACAAAAAATTGCAAAGATCCAAAACTTCATTGCATAATTCATTTCTTGAGGGGCCATCAGTAGCTAGTTATCTCCAGTGGCTAAGGTTGCTGGTGCCATGCATCAGCTTCATCCTGAGTGGGTTTCTTAAAATGTACCTGCAGAAGTTTCTTCAGAGAACATAGAACCGTGCACTTGATGCAGTGACTCCTTCATTCAGACCAGAAAACCTACACTTAACTCCGTAACTGTTGATCATGGATTCTTCATTAACCTCTGATCAAGTCTGGTGTACAGACAGAATTCAGAATATTTCATTAATTGATCTGGTCAAATTCATATTTCAGGTGTGAGGGGAAAGCTCCTTGGGGGAAGGGGCTGCCTCTTTTGTATAGTGCCAACCACAATGGGGCACTGCCCTCTAGATGCTTGTGATACAAATATTATAATAATCCCAAAGTTTTGGTGCTCTCAGGCAGGGGTAACCTGTGACTGTCCCACTGATTTTAAGAGAGCCTGATCATAAACCAAGTTTTCCTCCCTGTAGGTGACTGCAGTCTGTTGTGCCCTGCAGTTGACCCTGCAGCCAAGTCTGTAGCATGGCACTGTGGGCTATGTGATGAAGCGGCTCAGAGGAAAGGGGAGTGGCGGGGCGTCGCGCGCGCGCCGCCCCGCCGCCCTTCCTTCCTCATCATCCCCATCGGGGGAAACAGGGGGGGACTGTCTCCACCACTATTCCGTCCTCGGAGTCCCACCCACACTGGTGGGGCACTGGTGGCAGAGCCAAGAAGATGCAGTGCCTCGTGCAGTGCCTCATGCATGTCTGGGGCTGAGAGGAGCGCTTGCGCGCTGACTTTTTTGATACCCTTGTCTTAGGTCCTTCACTTTCAGCTACGCTAGAGTTTCTGCAAGAGATTTGGTTGGAGCCCTACAACCAAGCCCCTTAGAAACGTGGGTATCAGCCTTAGCAGCATTTTGCAGCCGGGCATATGGGATCCTCTATTTGAGTATGAGGTGCTATGTTTAATCACAATGACAAACTAGACAAGCCTGTGGCTGGCCTTTCTAGCTGTCATTACCTCTGAAAGGCAAGTTTTGGAATTGGTTCCTATATCTATGCAAAAACCACACTGCTGCTGCCACGTGCAAAAGTTTTTATTCCTGTAGCTTCAGAAACCCTTTCTATTCAAGGTAAGTTCCTCTTTCCACAGTTCCTGGGAAATCGTCATCCTATCATTTTGTTGTAATCCTTGAAAGGTTGTGGTATGTGTGGACATTCCTAGCGCTCCAAACACAGATCTCAAGTATATGGTATATATACACCAGTTGTACCCTATTCATCTCATTCCATCTGAAATGCAAAGGCCTTATTGCCTCAAAGTTGCTGCAGGCAAGATATAAAAAATCTGCACCAATTAGCATGCTAGGTATATGTCCTTAGAGCCACTGGGGGAACGTGTATGGGCCTTATCTGAGGAAGGTTTGTAAAATAAGTTTCCATTCCTCTGAAGAGGCATCCTTTGGTAGGAAGAAGCTACTGGGTTGGTTCCCACATAACTCGTTAGTTTACAAAGCTGTTGCTTTATAAGGGGAAGCTTCCGTTCCTACTATTACTGTACTATAATAATTAAATTCTGCTTATCCCTCCCTCTTTCTGGGATTCACTGCTTGCTTCTTCCTATGAGTAATGAGTGAGGAGAGAGGCTTTGAATGAGAGATGTCTTATCTGATAATTTTCTCTCTGTTAGTAGCTTTTCTCCAAATTCAACCCACCCTCATAGCCTGACCAGAATATAAGTTGAAGTTCTTCTCTAAAAGGAGACTGTGGGTTTGTCTACACCAACAATTAGACTGTGCAAGCTGAGGTCTGAATCTACCCTGCACTAGCCTACTGCAGAGTAATTGTCCATGTGGACCTTGCGGGTGCACATTAACAGTTCATTGGCGCACTTTGATCTAGACACTTTGCAGTGGAACTAGCTCAAAGCACTCTAATGAATTGTTACCCCACGGCAGCAGGATCCACAGGGACAGTTAGACTGTGACAGGCTAGTGCAGGGTAGGTTCATACCCCAGTTTTCCACAGTCTAATTGTTTGTGTAGACAGGCCCTTAGATATAATATAATTGTCTCAGGTTAATTTAGTACATTTCATATGAGCTTGTCTTAATGCTAATAACTGGTTGGTGGAGTGTCTCTACAGTTGTGGAATAACACTTTTGGTGGCCTGAGCTGAAGGGTGCTTTCTTAGTCCTGGAGCATCCAGCAACTCACTGGACTGCTTCCAAATTCTGTGGGGAGGAGGAGGAGGGAGTATTAACGCATGAATAATTAATTCTGAGAGAAGCTGCTAACAAAAAGAAAATGATCAGGTAAGAAATGTCTCAGTCCAGGTGTTCTTGAAATACTTGCAGCTGTAATTATTGTGAGCAAAAAAGCTGTTCATGTAAGGTGCACACTTGGCAGTTATTACAGGAACCACTAATGCAGTTCATTCCTCCCTCCCTAATCATATCTCTGCCATAAGTGTTTCTCTTTTATGAATAGAAAAGAAAAGTTGTTTATATGCTGAATGTCTGGTGAGTGAGGGTGCTCCAACACACAGATATTTCTGTTGTAAGCGGAATTTATTTATTTGATTTGCAGCTCACCTTTACGATACAAAGTGCAGAGCCCAAGCTCTCTTGTCAGACAACATTATAAGCTCTTGCAAAGGATTTTTTCTTTCTAGCATTTCGGACGATGGTTCCTTTTTAAAAAAGCTCCAGATGCTTTACTCACATGTAGCTTCCTTTTAAAATGGATTTTATTTTTACCTATTTTATGTTGACTTTTATTTAAAGGGGAGTGGGGAGGGAGGTGTTGAGACATCACAAAACAATGATCCAATCTTGAGAGGATAGTTTCTTCGGGGGCACTGTGTTGTTATGATTGTCCCATGTTAGATTATGTCCTGTAATCTCTTTCTAGGCCCAGTTTTACAAAAACATAAAGCAGAATAGATGTATCCTCTTCTTTCCTCTCCCATTTTGCCTGATGCTGCTGAATGATGGATTTAACTACCAGTTTCACTGTTGTACAGCTTAGATTGCCCACGCTATTAGGAAGTACTCTGACCTCCTGCTGAACCTTTGAGCTAATGGCATAGATTATAGAACAAGAAATATTATTCCTATCCCCGGGCAGGAGAATGAAGGAGTTGATGTCAAAGGCAAGATTAATTTGAGAAGTACTGGCTTTCCTACTACTCTGCTAGTCTCTTGTGTGGTCAAATGCTTGAATAAACAGGGTTTGCACAAGGAAAGCGTGCAGGGATGGGTACAGGGGACAGAATTCTCCCTTTTGTCAATCCACAAAATACTTATGCTGCTGCCCTTCTAATCCCCAGTTACCTGTGTGCATGTGACCAGCAGTGGCTAATTCATCTGGGTTGTTTAGGGCTTGCTGTCAAGCTCTTGGCTTTCTGAAATTTCAGGTTTCACCTTCATGCTGCTGTGGAGAGAGCAGCTCCAGAGCACTTTTATTAACCATTTTCAACTTTCCTGCTACACTTCCTCTTCCGATCCAAAGCAGATAAGTAGTGAGTGGAAATTGTTACAATCCGATAGCTGTTCTGTGGCCTGTGTGAGGTGCTATAGTGGTCTCAATCTATTTCTCAGTGTACATTTCTCTCCCAGATGAGATCCTTGGCCAACAGGTCCAGATCTGAATGGCCACAGAGACTACCTTTGGAATACTAGAGCTGTTTTAAACACAAAATAAATATTTTTTAAGTCTTACATGTGTGTATAAGTAAATAGAAACTATAACTTTCTCTCCCGTAAGATGCTCATTTTTGAGACTGCCATCATTTAAGTGCCACAAATCACAGATTTATTTGGGTGTAGTTTATATATGAGTAGGGTAATGTGACTCTTGTTTACATTATACAGAAGTATCATTCTGTCCAAAATTATATTAGGTCACCAACTAGCACATCTTCACTTACTACTATTATGAAAGAGCAAGTGAAACAGACAATAGAAGAGTGGGAAATGAATTAAAGTGGGAGCACTATGAAACTTGTAAATTGCATTTAATCTCAGATATACCTTTAAAAATCAGTATGCACAAATTTAACCTTCCCTCTTTCCCAGTCACTCCTATGGGGACAGATAAAATTAGCCCTGTTAGTAAGTTGTATACTGTTCTAGTGGTCCCTTTATGGTTTCTTAGTAGTTTAAAATACAGGCTGTTTACTACACACTCATGTTATGCAGTTAAAATTATTATTATTACTTACTATTGCAATACAGCAGTAATACCAAATGCCTTGATGTGTTAGGTATTGTACAAGCACACAGGAAGACAGTCTGTTTCCCAAAGAGCTGTGTATGGGTACAGGGGTCTCCCTGCAATGTGACATTGCTGGATTGGAGCTGGGTTTGAAAGAAGATGCTACATGTGAGTTTAAGTAACAGTAAGAGGTAATTAAATACAGTAATAAAATTTTATATTTACATAGATTAGCTGTTGCATTCCTTGATGAATTTGAAATAATTTGAAAGTCTTTTGTCTTCTGTTAATAAAATCAGCTGTCCTCAATGGCTGCTCACCCCAGCCAGACATTGGTTGGCTGACTTCTTGAGCAGTAGGCAGAACTGAGGCAGAAGGCTGTTAAGACTTACAAACTCTTTCAGATTCAAACAAAAGACACGTATCACTTATAAAGCCAATAGAAAAACAACTCCTGTCTGTTGTTAAAAGTGAAGAATAAAATACAGAGGGTATGTCTATATCAAATGGTGCAAACAATACACATGAGCATGAAGTATCAGAATAGGGCTGTAAATGGGTTAATCATAGCCAGTTGGCCCATAGTTTATCCTCTTGGGAAGTAAATTATTTCCTTATAGTCAAGCCACCAGTCTGCTATTTTCTTTTCAGTTATGGATGCTGTTCTTTGTGGTGGTGTTGTTTTAATGTTTACATAAGTGAATTCTGAGTTCATTAAAGGAAGAGATTGAGAGCACTGACATAGCATAGACAAAGTTTTTGTGTAATCTTTTTGTTTTCATTTTTAATGTCAATAAATATTCATCTGTTATGCTTAGGCAGCTATTTGGATTAGACATGCAGTATAAACAAATGAATTAATAAAATATGTTGTAAGGCTGCTCTGCTAATTCATAATCTTGTTCCTGACCTGCAGCACCCACAGTGTGTCCTGGACACAGATTTTGAATTTGCAGAATTGTGGGTAAGAGTTCTGTAAGTCACACAAAAACCCTGAAGGGAATACTTAAGAGTTGATTACCTTACTCATTTTCAGTTGCAACCCGAGCTAGGGTTTGTAACCTTGTCTCTGGAGGGGAAAATTGGGTGTTTTTCATTTTACTATGGAAGCACCATATGTGGTGATGCTTTCTATGTATTGCTTTACTAGTTCTACATCACTGTTTAAGTAGCAACCCTTGAAAAGTGTCGTGAAAGAGGAATGTACTGCAGTTTTAAACCATGAAGAAGTGAATTTAAAAATGTTTTAAAACTTATTTAAAATATTTAAACTTATTAATACAATGGTGCAACTGTAATCTTAACTCTGGTAGTTAACTCTAATCTTTTTGAGAGAATGTTTTATATCCAGAGTTACAATACAATATACCAGTGAAAGAATTTAGTATCAGTCAAGAATTTTGAATGATAGGCCAGAATTTGGAACTAAAATTGAATTGTTTTTTGTTGATTTGATGTGAATGGAAGACAACTGAATTGCTGCATTTTCCAGAATATTTAATCAATAATAGTTTGTTCTAGGAAAAGTTCTACAATGTTAATAATTGAGAAAAACTTAATTGTAATATGGACAAGAAGCTGTCTGTATCATCTAGCTAAAAACCGAGGAGTTAGGAGTTTAAGATGAAGACAAAGGCACTGGAGACCCAGTCCAGTGCCTGTGAAATCTGTGAGAGTTTTGCCATTGACATCAGTGGGAGCAGGGCAAGATCCTTGATGCTTTCAGCAGTCACTATGGACCTCATCCTGTGAGGCTGTCAGTGTCCCCATTGAGGTGCTGAGTGTCTCTTGGGAAGTGCTGAGCACCTCAGCTCCAATGTAGTGGAAGTTAAGGATGCTCCATATGACAAGTAAAAGATTAACAAATAGCCATTATTGTCACTATACATTTCCCTTTATTTTATTTTTAAAACTGTTTCTGTTATATCTCTGTGCCGCTGCGTTTAATTTTTCTTCCATTATTTTTCTTTCTGCTATTGTTGGGCTGGCAGTCAATTTTAAACTTGAATGAAACTGCCTAGAATGTACCTGCTAGATATCCTGAAGGTTTGCTTGTTTGTGGGTGTGTATATTTAGAATTCATTTAATACAAAGTTTTAATACAAACTTTAAAACAATGTTAAGTGCAAAGATTTTATAATTTCTATTCCATAAGATTTTGTAGTCATTATTGCTGGAATAATGACTGGTTAAACAAGCCATGATCATTTTCAGTAAAGTGTGACTACAGATTTACAGCTTCTACCAGCAGAAAAACTGGGCTTGTCTGGATTCCCACTGAATTCTTAGAAATCTCTTGCCTGCTGTTAATCAATCTCTTTCTAGTAGTACCATTTTTTTTCCACAATAGAAGTATAAAGATTGCAGATTAAAGACCTGATCATGTGGTTTGCTGAATGCCATCTTTTTCAGTGGGGGTGGAGGGCACTCAGCACCTCTTAGAATCTGGGTCATCTCTGTGTAACATGGTTGAAATAAAAAATACTACTACTAAGCAATCTAGTCTTGTTACATGCTTTTGTTTTGCAACTGGACTTTAGTGTAAACCACAAGATAACTCCTCTTCTGAGTTAGTGAAGACCAAGATAGAGTGTCTGCTGTTTAAAGAAGGAGAATCCTCTCTTCCTCACTCTGCTGCTCACTCACTCTGTGCACTGGGGTGTATGACTTAACTGCTTCTTGCCTCGGTTTCTCTTTCTTTAGTGAGGTTTAATAATACCTATTTCACAGAGGAGCTGTGAGGCTTAATTAATGTGTGTAAAGCATTTTAAGATCCTTGAATGAAAAGTGGAAAATAACATCACTGAATTATGTGTAGCATACATGGCATTCTGGATAAAGAATGGGAGCCCTACAGCTATCAGCATCGTAGTTCAATCCATCAAATAACCTGGAAATTCTGGCTGGAAGAAAGGTTAACAACCATTGGTGGACCAGGACTGGAGCTAGAAAGCTAGAGAAGGAAGTAGCTGGGAAAGGTTTGCTACAGGAAGCAAGTACTGTTACCTCCTAGCAGCTCTGTAGTTTCTAAGCTGAAAGCCATGTCTCTTTATTGACCACAAATGCAGATAGCAGAAATTTAAAAGTGCAAAAATATTTCTGAGAATAGAGGTGGGTGGGAGGAAATCTGTTAACGAAATCAAGCATACGTTGTTAAACATCATCATCAGATTTATAACACATTTAATTGACTTTTTTTGTGGGTAACTGAATATATTTTAATACAACGTAGGACCGACAAGAAAGTTTGTACTTCCAGAAGTGGAGAAAAAAGACAGAGGAGGAATGGGTCTTCACTTTTGAGAATGCCTGACAAACACATAACAGTGGAGTACAAAAGGCCTAATTCTAATTGAATTACAGACTGTGTAATAGTTTAACCTGCACCAGCTGATGTTATAGAGCTACCATATTTTTTGGTAGCTTCTTTTAAGAATCTTACTATGCCAGTTCAACATTCTTTTTTTATCTCCATGGTAAAATACCGAAATGTACAGATCAATGTTTGACTTTTCATTCAACAGCAGCAACAAAAAATACATGCAGTTTATGTGTGTGTGTATTGGGTTTAAGCATTGGCCTGCTAAACCCAGGGCTGTGAGTTCAATCCTTGAGGGGGCCATTTAGGGATTTGGGGATTGGTCCTGCTTTGAGCAGGGGGTTGGATTAGATGATCTCCTGAGGTCCCTTCCAACCCTAATAATCTATGATTCTATGATTCTCCCTTCACATATCACTTATTGTCTTAGAGTATATCTACACTGGAATTAAAACCCCGTGGCTGGCCCATGCCAGCTGACTTGGGCTCAGGCTAAAGGGCTGCTTAATTGTGGTGTAGACGTTCGGGCTCAGGCTGGAGCCCAGGCTCTAGAACCCTATGGGGTGGGAGGGTCCCAGAGCTTAAGCTGCAGTCTCAACCTGAACATCTACACTGCAGTTATACAGCCCCTTAGTGTGAGTCAGCTGGCACTGGCCAGCTGCAGGTGTTTAATTGCAGTGTAGACAGATTGTGAGCAGGAACAAAATATTTGTATGTGTCTGTAATGTCCCCTAATATAATGGAACTTCTCTCTGGGTGCAGCGGGTAGCACTGCAATATAAAAATTAATTAATAAATTAACATTCTGATGCTGAGAATGCTTTGCATCTGCAGTTCCCATTGACATAGTTGCAGGTGCCCAGTGTCTCTCAGGATTAGTAGGCCCTAAAGAATAAAAGTAAATTATAGAGGGGAGCTGTGTTTGGGGGGTGGTGGTGGTATGTGTTTAAAGTAGCTACAATCCATGGAGTGACTGTTTTACTTGAGTTCGCTTGAATCAAACGAGTAAGTTATTTCTGTAATTGGTCACCTGAGATTTACTTTGTATCATGCAGAGGCATATTGTCACTTGAGCTTTAATTTGCTTCAGACATGCAATTGGCAAACTGTCAACAAAAAAACAAAACTGGTGTGACAGTTCCTTTTTTGTGTGGAAAGCTGCCATGTTTTTGTATGTTGTTGTTCGGCTTCATCTGTCAATAGCAGACTAGCTAAAAATATGCCTTCCTTTAAGAACATATGGTTTTTATACATTCCTCAACATTTTGTGCTATATTAATCCTAAATATTTTTTACTTTACTTTTGACTGTTTTTAATAGTTCTTTTAAATGTGCAAAAGCCATTGATTTTTTTTTTAAAAAAGGCATAATGATTTTCAGATATGTGTTGGTTTGAAAGGAAACTCTTGTGACACTGTAGCATTAGATTAAGGGTTTCTTGATATTGAGTAACCAGATTTCTGTTTGTGGGAAATTGTATTTTTATGATGTTGGATCATATAGCAGATTGAAGGCATTCCACAAGATTATAAGGAAATGATTGTTGCTTAGTCGGATTAATATGTCGTCCTCCCCCCACCCCTTTAAAGTTGAATCCAAAGAATAACTTCTTGATCAATATCAGGTGTATCCCCTCACATCAAAGTGCTAATACATGTTTGTTTTAATGAAAGCTATTCTTGGATGCGTAGATTTATGTTCTTGTTTGCCTGTGTGTTGTAGGGAGGTGTCTATTTCTGAGATCAGATCTCTAACACACTAGCATATTTTTTCAAATAGCATTGTATAAATCTGAATTTTATCTGCTATAAAACAGATTATGTTAAAGAGAGGTATGCTGAATCTTGCAAAATCAAACACCATAATGTATAGCACAGGCGACCAAAGTAATGCCTGGGTTTCTAAAGCCCCTGTCAATTTTAATATGGTGGTGCCACCTGTGGAAATGATGAATATATGTGACATGTCATCTTAACCCAAGCAGTTATGCTCCACAAGGATGACAAGTCCCAGCAAGAAATGCTGATATCTGATGGAGCGCTGGATGCTGGGATGCAGTTGCCTTCATAGGCAGGTAGCAGCTGCTCCATTTCGTGCAGATTAGGGGTAGCTTTGGGACTCAGCTACATAGGACACTTGGAATGAGAGTGTCCCTACTACTATGTTTTTCTTTTGTATAATTTCGGGAATGAGCCAATTTGTATTTTATATGCATTTTTCCCCTCTCTCTATTTCAGTACTCGGTAACTTCTCTCAAGACTATTCCAGAATTATGTAGAAGGTGTGATTCACAAAATGAAGACAGATCAGGTATGCTGCCCACTTTTGTTCTCCCATCCTCTCTTAGGCTGCTTCTTAAAGTGCAGGACTTGACAGCCTTTGCTTGTTGGCAGTGTTCTGCTGGTTTTGTTTTCTTTTATTTTTGTACTGCTTTCTGGAAACATGGATTTTTTTTTCAACAGATGTTAGGTCATTAGCACAAAAAAAAATCCATAAAAGGATTTGGCTATATAAACGTAAGGCTTCATCTGAGCAACTCCAAACCACAATATATGCAACAATTTACTTGAAAACCCAAGAAACCATTGGTGACAAGATATAATGATGTAGGCGCCAATGAAAGAATGTTGGATACATTTACTCTGCCTATGACATGACCAGTTTGAGGGATGATATTTTGCCAGGGTCTGAAACCCTATCAGAGATGCTACAAGATAGATTCTACAGTACTCTACTCTAAGACATACTGTAACAGTTAAGATTAAAGCTAAGTTTTTGAGTTTAATAGTGTAAACTAAATGAAGAATCATGGCATATAGATGAGAACCAGCTGGAGACCTTTCCCCCCCCACTGACAAAAAGTGCATGCAGTGTTGTTTTTCACTTTCTAAATCAGATTAAGCCTCTTCTGTTTCTCTTTTTGTGATGAACAAAAATGAATTGATGAGAGTAATACTTTACTGTGGAGCTATGAAAAGTTTTTTATGCTTTCATCTGATGCTTTAATTGTGCTTTCATTAATATTGTTGAATCTAAAACATTTACAGCAGAAACCTGAGACCTGAAATTCATGGGAAGATGGACCATGCCAGACTTTGGCAACCCTTATTTCTGTAGTTCCTTTCACATAGTTATAAATTACCAAGGTTTGTAGATAAATTGCAGGTTTCTAATAGCTGCTTCTCCTGCCAGAATCATTAAGGGCTAGATTGTCACAGTCCTTACGGCAGCTGGACTTGAAAATAAAGGGAAGTAAAGCCTCACTTACTTCTCTGCTCAGATTGTGACTGGCTGCAGCAGGGAGGGCAGGGTCTCTTCAGACAATACTTTCTGCTGCAAACAAGTGGGTGAGGAAGGGGCGGGGAATGGGATGTAAACTATAATGATCTCGGGGTTCATTAAACAACAAACCGGTGAATGAGAAAGGAATAAAACCTCTAATAAAACAAACAAGAATTTCCGTGATGAATTGCTGTACACAGCTACATTGTGTTCTCAACCACAGCTTCCAGGACACCTCTCTAAACTACTATATTTACAATACTGTCCCTTATGAGGGATCGTCGCTAAATTATAATCTTCCACACACATATCTCTACATAAACTGCTCCACAAAAAGGGGATAAAGCAAGAGGGAGCAGGCTAGGAATTGCAATAAAGTCACAATTCATTCTCTAGTCTCCTCCAAGCCAGAATGGTCTGCTCAGCTCCCTTTGAAGAAATAATATTTCTTTTTATTTGCAGAGAGAGCCTTGCAAACGTAAACCTATATAAACCAATAACAAGGTTGGAATATTTGTTACGCCTGCTTCTTCTTAGAGATCCTGGGATAGTCACAGCCTGCTGTGCAGCTGAATTGTTAACTAAGTTCCATCTGTAAAGTCCCTTTTGCTGTCAGTTATCTTCCAATGATGCCCACTGAGTTACTTCTTTACACACCAATTGCCTTGAATGGGGTTGGATAGATGCAACTACAGGCATTTCTGGAAGACAGACAGTAGCGCCAGGGGACCCCTACCAATGGAAATTAACTAAGAGTTCTGTTGAAAATGCTTGATCCAGAAAATAATACAATTTATTTTCTCAGAGCTGGTAACCATTTCAGTCCTAATGGTTCTGTAGGACTGAAAGTAGCATGACCTTACTTTTTTCATTAAAAGTATAATGGAATATACGCAGGGAGCAGAACTGTTGAGTGAGAAGATATCATTCCATATCCTTGATGGGCGTAAATAGGTATAACTCCATTGAAGTATCAGTAGAGCTACATCAGTTGATATCAGCTGAGGTCATTTTTACATAGTTGCCTTCAAGAGAGAAACCTTAACTTTTCTTCCTTAGTTTCCCTATTAGGAAATAGAGATAATAATTACCTGTCTTCAAAAAGAGTTGGGATAAAAAATTAGTCAGTGACTGTATAGCACTAAATAAATGCCAAACTTTAGGATACATACACACATCACAGTCATACAGGGGCATACTAGCTCCTAGAGTCCTGGCTTAAGTGGACAATTATTGCAACATTTTTTAAAATGTTAGCAGTTATGTATGGACCCCAGAACAAGCATTTGGGTTCATCCTCTCTTGCAGCAGGAGACTACAAGTCCCATCTATTCTCCTTCACACACAGGTTCACCATTCAGACAATGGGGTTTTCCTGTTACTGCAGCTTAGGAGGCAAAACCAGGCCTGTTATGTATGGGGAAATGGCTTGACTCCACTCACTGGGGAAAAACCCAGGTTTTATTCTGTTCTACTGTGGTCTCCTGTCCTTCTGACTTCCTGATCTGCAGATTATAGGAAAACTATTAATCTCTCCAAGAGTTATTTATTATGTATTATTTCCACATAAAGAGAAAATATGTCCAAACCCTACAGAAGATAGTAAAAATGTAAATGAAGACAATCTGATATGTCTGCACTCCATTGACAATTTAAATTATAATTATATACAGAACAACTGTGCGGTATTAGGAGAAGTGTTAGGGCTCCCCTGAGACCTCTTCCATTCAGTTCCCCCAAAACTCAGTTTGACTCCAATGTCATCACTCAAGTTCCTTTCTTTGGTAAACAGTAAAGCTACACTTAGTTGATTAGTCTCAAACGCAGGAGGTGGAAGCACATGTAATCTAGAACTACGAGTACTAAAATAAGAACTCTACCTTATTTTACATTTAGGCTTGTTTACTAATACCAGAATGTTCCTGCTGATCTGAGCTAGCCATCCTAACTCCAGCATACTGCTTGTTATAAGAACTTAACTTTCATTCATTTTCCCAGTCATGCCCAATAAGAAATGAGGCAAGTTACTTATGTCAAGCCAGGTCTACTAGAAGCTGGTCCAGCCCTCCACCTCAAAAATCTCATTACTTACTAGGCTAGCAAAATAATAGCTACTCTGCACTCAAGACTTTTCCTCTACCTCAGTAGTGGTGCTTTAGATTAGGCGTACTGCAGAAAAAATAAACTGCCACTTTTTTGCCTCCAGCTGTGGGTTTGAATCAGTTTTTTGGTTGTTGTTTCTTTTGTATTTTAGTTCAGCAAGCTCAATCAAGGGGTCAAGAATCCAGAAAAATATAAATAAATTTTTATTTTATATTAAAAAATGAAAGATATGTGTACAGCAAAGTCACTGCAAGACAATTTGAACTGAATTGTATCACCAGAACCTCTTGATGAGACTAAAATCCTGTATTACATCATTGCCAATCTGGTATTCATGGTGTAAGAATGGGATTTAATCAATACCGTTTTCTTCACCCATTTCATCTAAATGTTTGAATAATATGGTGGTAACATGAGAAAGTGTTTGGTTATATTGATTTTAAATTGCTCTAAATACCTTTAATCCTAGGAAAACATAACATTATTTACCAATCAGCATGCTTTCTCATGGATTCTACCCAAACTTTTCAACAGATTTTGTTTTGTCCTTATTGCCTGACTGCTGCTCCTTCAGGGCCCATGGTCATCTGGATTTCACTTCTTATTTTCAAAAATCCAATAATGCATCTTTTTTTTTCCTCACTGTCCATTCTTTTGGTCAACAAGGGGCCAAAGGGTCTGAGAGAAGAATCTCCTCCAGCTAGATTTTCCCCCTGGTGTAAAAGGGTTGGATCTATCACCTCCATGGCATCTTCTGGCCCCATTGTCTCCTGAAGGTCAAGGAACTGTGCCTAAGGGGAAATGCATTCCTTAGTCTCTCACCTTCTCCCACACCCTGCACAAATTAACAGAGTTAATGCAAAGTGAGGGCATTATCTTTTCTGTGACCCTCTTACCAGCAGGGAGTTACTGTTTAATGGGCACATTGCTAGGACTGTGGAATCTGAGAGAAACCTAGCAGTTGAGTAAAGCTACAGGGAGCCCCACAGTCAGTCAGGGGTTCCAGATCCCTGGGTTTCCACAGGAGTTAAGGGGGAAAGCACATCTTTTTCTGTGGGGAACGGGTATGAGGTAAGTTCTTGTCCATCCAGTTGTCCTTCATGACACAAAATGATTCAGGGAGAACTCGGGGATATGTCTATACTGCAGCAGAGAGTAAGCATCCAGTGTGAGTAGACAGACTTGCGCTAGCAGGGCTCAAGCTAGATCACTAAAAATAGTTGTGTGTACATTGTGGCTTGGGTGGCACCCCTAGGCTTGAGCTTGGGTGGCTAGCAGGAGTCTCTGCCAGAGCTCCAACGTCCACAATACGATTTTTAGTGCACTAGCTCAGCTTGAGCTAGTGCAAGTCTGTCAACCCAAAGTGGAAGGTTTGCTCCCAGCTGCAATACAGACATATCCTGTAAGGGTTTTGTGTCCCATCCCACCTCATGGAAGGGCTGTTCATGGCCAGGGTAATTAGATCCAAGGACCTTAATGGCCCTATGTATACTGAGGCCAACTAAAGTTAAAGGAATCAATTTAAACATAATTCCAGCTAGTTCCGTTTCTGACATGGTGTTGCTAACCCATAGATCACTTGATTTCTAGTGTTTTCTAAGCAAGAATGATTTACTTGAGCAGAAATTGGCTCTTGTTGCTTTTGTTGTTCAGTATGAAAATTGCTTACTTGCTTTCTCATAGTAAGTGAACATTGGGGAGACAGGTAGATTTGATAAGGCAAAATTGCAGCTAACAATTCATGACATCTGTGCCCAACCAGCTTCACTGAGCTAGTTGATTGCACTAAGATGTATTCTGTTAGCTGAGATGACTCTGTGATGTTGTTAAATAGGTGTCTAGAATGAGAACAGCATCCTACTTGAGATCTTTATTCACTTACTGATGAAAGCCAACTGACTTCTTGTCCCCAGCAGTGAAAGGTTAGTTTAGTAACCCTCTATGCTACTGTATCCACTGAACTAAATTAAGCATAGTTCACAAGAATATCCAGGGGATTGCTTTCCTATTGGGGAGATTATCAGAAAATATTGAAATTTTCTATTCCTCCAGGTTTGGTACTCTTATTCCTGAGGGAATTCTGCACCAAAAAATTATGCACACAATATTTTGAAATTCTGCATATTTGTTATCAAAATAATGCAATATAATCCAGCTAGTTTCAATTATTTTGGTAATTTATTTAAACTACAATACAATGGATGGAGAATGGGAGTGGGGAGCATTGGAGGAAATCACCAACCCCCCGTTCCTTCCCCTCCCCCTCATCTAATAGTAATGTAGGTAGTATTGACCCTTTGCTTCCAATTATTAGTCAACAAATATATGCAGCCATATGCTCAGTGTCACATCATAGACAACTGAAGAACAAGTGAGGGCTGGGAACTCAAACTTACAATTTATACTGGCTACTGACCATGTCCAAAAAGGTCAGTAGCAAACAGTTCATGGAGCACATTTTGATAGGACATTTTTTCAATCCAAAATTGAGACCAGTTCTCATCACTAAAGCACCATAAGCATTTATAAGGCCATATTGTCCTTTACAATAAGGCTCCTTTACACCACTCTGGCAATGTCAAGGAGCCTTAAAATTTTTATACCTGTTTTATACTCCTTGGGGAATTTATTAAGAACAATGGGAACAACTCACTAAGTAGGCAGGCTGCTATATTCTCCTCTGCCTGAGGGAACAGAGCCTGCCCTACTCCTACCTCTTCAGAAATACCCCAAAGCCCTGCCCCTCCATGCCGAGAGCGCTGTAATAGCGAGAGAGAGAGACAGTGTGTCTGTCTGTCTGTCTCTCTCATATACACATGGCTACCCAGCCCCCCTCTCCCAGGTGGTGATTTACATCTCTACTGGCTGCTCTGGGTGCTCAAACGGACCTGTCTGTGTTACCTGACATTGGGCCAGCTAGTAAGCTTAGGGAGGACTAATGACCCACCAGAGTTTGGCAGAAAGCAGCACATTTATTATACTGATAGCTAAGCTCAAAAGAAGTGGGGGAGGGTCACACTAACACTCACATACTCACATTCCCAAGACAGACACAGCACTGTAGATGTCAGCATCCTTTAAGGTAAGTGTCCCACAGCACAGCGATGGACGGTGCAATGAAGGTATGCCTTCCTGAGGCACGATGGAATGCAATGCGGTGAACCACTGGCCAGGTGGTCTGGGTGAAGGGCCTTCACGGGAGGTACAAGCTTGTGAGTGCACTGCTGAGCACATGGCCCCTTCCCCTTTTAAGGACCTGCTCCTCATGGCCTGCGACTAGAGATGACTTGGCCGTGTCTGGTTGGTCACACTCCACCTCGGGCAGTGTCCATGTATTGGGTGTGTGAGTGCTGCCTAATTAGAGTCCCAGACACCTTGTCTACCTGGGAGCTCTTCTGATCTTCCAGCTGTTCAACCAGCCCATTCATCCCACAAGCATTCCAGGTGGGAGAGGGAAGAGGGGAAGCCACTTCACAGGTATTCAAATAGGGAGAGGAGACAAAAGGGGGCAAGGGGAAGTATAACAGACCTTTTGAGCATACCGTTTATACATAGCATAGTAATACAGAGCATACAGATCACTGCTGCTCCAACAACACTCTGCACTGCCAGGGAGTGGGCGTATGACCCCTCTTGCGGCTTCCCTTGGCTTTCCCATCAAAAGTAATTTTTCTGCGGGTAAGCAAAGAATAAATGAATGATTGGATAATGTCAGACCCTGGGGAAAAAAAGGGAAGATACACGATTATGTTCAGATAAACAATAATTAGAATAATGGGTGTATAGTAATACAATTATACTTGTGATACCTCTTCAGCCTAAAATCTGTTCTTTTTACCTAATTTCTTCCCGTTCATTATTTTCTATCTGTACTAACCTTGTGATTCCGTCCCAGACATCTGAGTGATTTTTCCCTCACCTCACCTGGTCACATCCTAAAATCAGTCTGGACAAGGTCTGGAAGATCCCAGTTCATTTATCATCTCCCTCCTTCTCTCCTCTATATCCTATCTGTTACAGTTGACAGCATTTGCAATGCTTTTCCTCTAGCCAAGCTAGGACAAGTTAATCCTACATTGAAGCTATTGCTGTATGGATCATTTGGAAAAAGATGTAGAGTGAGCTAATATTAATGCCTGTTTCTGTCATATCCTAACCCCAAACCTTGCTTTGTCCTAATGGATAGGTGGAACTGAAATCCAGGAAGTTGAGAACACTCACTCTCACACAGATAGGGTCATTCACAAATCAAGTTTCTCATGCCAGAGCACTTATGTCAAAGCACAAGTTGTGCTCTTTGAATCTGCTAGTATATTAAAACTGTAAAACAGCACCACCTTCAGTTAAAATTGTTAATATATTTCACTGATGTTATTAATTAAAATAGAAATACATTCAGAACTGGTTCTTATTATCCCATTGTTATATATAGCATCCCTTTGTCTCATAAAGCCCCAACTTTGCTAACACTGGTGGAGATGAATCAGTGTGAACAACTGTGAGGAATTTTCTAAAAAATTCCATAGTGTAGACTGCGCCTCATTGTCTGTATACTAAGTCCAAGACAGCTGGACCTGGAATAAATGAAAGTCTTAATTCATTCAAGGGGCTCTGATGAAGTAATGAACCACAAGAGGAAAGATAAGGCATTTCTTTTAGATGGCAGCAGAATTCCAAATGTAAAATCATCCATATATTTATTCCTGTCTCTTCAGTGGTTATACAGTATATAAATGGTAACTTTAAAATATAAAGGGTTAGATTTTTTTTAAAATGTTGTGCAGGTTTCTAGTGAGGTACCACAGGGATCAGTGCGAGGCCAAGTCTTCATTACTGATCATGGAAAGGGAGTAAACATCACAATAAGGGAATTTTCAGATGATATGAAATTGGAAGCTGTTACCGAGTCCTGCAGGGGCAGAGCAGAGGTGCTTCATTAAGGTAATCTGAATTCATTCATCTGATGATAGAAATGAGAGCCAACTAAAACCAAGCCTAAAATAGATTGTGCTCATTTACAAACCATGAAAGCCTAAAGAGTTCATTAAAGGAGATCATCGATACCTTGTCGGCAACGGTGATGAATATTCCAGATTTGCCATCCTGTGAGACTTCAGCTTCCATGCTGACAACACCTCAGATTCAAAAGCCCCAAAACACATTTCCTCACTTGCCTCCCTAGCACTTTCACATGTCATCTCCAGTCCAACCCATACAGCTAAATGTCATTATAGACTACATCATGACCCAGCTATTATCTTGGAAAGACAGTCATCTCATTAAGGAAATGATCACAGCTTTCCCAGTTCTCAGGAAACAAGAAAGACCCAGGACCCTGATATGACTATGAAGACTCGTGGAGCCCATCAAATTCCAAAACATACTTAAGAACAGCAGCATATCATCATCATGCTCTAGTGTTGACCAGTGGTCTCCAAGTAGTACCCTCCTCCCCATCACTTACACAGTAAATAAATAAAATAAAATAAAATAAATTTGTTAGTCTTTAAGGTGCCACAAGTACTCCTGTTTTTTTTACAGACCTCCTTGGTTCTTTGACACATTGTATCAGATGAAAAGAGAGGGGTGGAAACTTGAATACCAGTGTTGGAAAACAAAGGCTGAAACAGACCAATCAAAACAGAGAGAATCTCTCAAAGCCTATGCTAAAGTAGTGTTACAGGTCAGGAAACCTGCCTTTCAGCCTCCATAGGTCAGCCTCTGAAGTTGCTAAGGAGGTATTCAAGGTGGTAAACCTCTTCATTAACCCTGAGTGCCTGGAGTCCACAGCAAAACTAAGCACCAAGTGTTGCAAGGAACTATCATCCCACTTCAGTGAAATAATCACATGTTCAGAATTGGACTTCTGAGACTCCATTGACATCAGACCTAGCCAACTACGACCCAATATCAAACCTCCTGTTCCTGAGTAAGTTCATAGAGAAGTTTGCATACTGGAAAGATGGTCTAGTGGTTAAGGCACTAGCATGGGCTTCAGGAAACCTTCAGTTCCTATGAAGTAGGGAAGAATTATCTCCTTGTTATAGTTGGGAAACAGAGACACACAGTATAAGTGATGTACCAAAGGTTATGTAAGTGTGTGGCAGATCTTGGAATTGAATAAGATCTCCTGGGTTCCAGTTCAGTGCCTGTGTCATGGTTTCTAGAGTAGTCAAGCAGTTAGCCTTTATTTGACCCTGATTGCCAGTGACTTCTGCATGACCTCATGAATGTGGAGGGGTGAGCAAGAGCCTTCTCCCACTGGAGCATCTGTGTAAAGGCTACTCACAATAGCAATCCCTGAAACTTCAGGGAATCAACCCCCCTACTGACTTCTGATCTCTCAGGGAAAAAGTCCATGACAAGGGGGTGGGGAGGAGGCAAGATCATGGCCCTGCTCCTCTCTGCACAGGTCTGTGGAGTGGAGCCGGTGTGCACGAGGGATCAGCACTCTGTCAGTATAATGGCAGGTGCAAAATATGCAATCCCCATGCACAGAAAGCAGCATCAGAAGAGATTGTTCCTGCCTGTCTGATCAGTCTCACTCCCTATAGGTGCCTGTGGGTAAATGCTACAACCTTCTAGTCCTGTATTATGTGCGATATCAATCCATCTTTCTGCTTAAATAAGTAGATATATTCATGAGTTAGAGGAAACATAGATAATTGTTTTATGTTTAAATCTGCTTTTCTGTAAGCAATAAGTATAAAGAAATGTCCATAGACAAAATAGAAGGAAAAATGAGTAATGAGCAAAAAGTGGTTTTCTGTGGATGTAATGCAGGAAACAAGAATTAAATGAACATGTGAATCAAGAACATTTGTAGAAAGCAGCTTTTGTTTTCTCTTAACATCAGGTTTAATATTTTTACTATCACGGTTATGTGTAGATTTCAATTTTTAAGATTAAAAAGTAGCAAAGGTAGCTTGTTTCAGCATAGGAACAGAATAATGGATCTAAGCATAAGGAAAGTTACAACAAACAAAATGTTGATGCCGTTTTCTCTGTCTAGACCCTTCTGTTGAAAGAAGTGTTTTCCTAAGACTCAGGCAGAATTCATTTTCATTCAGAGCCCTTAATGGTTCCTGTCAGAACAAAACAGCTGGAAAACACATGGTATCCATTTCCCTGTATCACTTGGAAAAAATTTCACATGTAAATAAAACCAACATAAAAGTGTAACCCTTTGAACCTAGAATCTTATACAATACATAAATAAATCAGAACAATGCGTTCTTTGTATTGGCCCACTAAATTACTTGTCTTGTTGTTGTTGTTGTTATTTTCTTTGATATGTATTCACAAGAGCCTCCAGAGAAATCAAGGTGATACTCAGACAACTCCAGTTACTAAGCAATATTATCCTTTTGATTCGTATCTTTAATAATATATTGAAAACTGTATATTGCTGATTCTTAAGAAATCAACCAAAATGGAAAGAAAACCAATAGTTTGAAATTTTTCATGAAAAATACAGAACTGTTTACACCAAAAAAGCCAGATATTTTAATTGGGAAATTCTGACGTAATGCCTCATGGGAGTTGAGGTTCAGGTGCGTCATGCTTCCACTCTCCTCTACAAGCTCCCTTGGTCAGAGTACATTTCCTATGAAGCATCAGTCTTCCCTGCAGGGGCAGCTCCAGGCCCCAGCACGCCAAGCACATGCTTGGGGCGGCAAGCTGCGGGGGGCGCTCTGCCAGCGCCATGAGGGCGGCAGGCAGGCTGCCTCCGGCGGTTTGCCTGTGGAGGGTCCGCTGGTCCTGCGGCTTCGGAGGACCTCCCGCAGGCAAACCGCCAGAGGCAGCCTGCCTGCTGTGCTTGGGGCGGCAAAATCCCTCGAGCCGCCCCTGCTTCCCTGTTGGTGAGAGGAAGTGGTGCTTCACGGGAGTCCCATGCCTGCAATATATAATGGAGCATAAAGTCAAGCTGGGGAGCCTGACCCAGAGAGGAGAATGGGGACATGAGGCAAGGAATTACAGCTCCCTTAAGACACCATAGTGGCATATCCAAATAGATATCTCATTTTCAGACAGAGTCCAAGAACTTTTCAGTTCTTTGATGAAGAATAAAATTTTTCTGCAGAAAGAAGACAGTTTTTGCGAAAAACTTTTAGTCAAAAATCCAAATTTCCAGTGAAAGTCAGTTGTGATGGGAAATTTCCAAACATCCCTATTGCTAAACTCCCAGAAGAATATCCCACTCTTCCAATGAAGCTCAATCAGATAAAAATGGCAGAGCATGGGTTAGCAAGGTTTTATGACAGGATTAATATGGATGCCAATGGACCTTTACCGATTGATGTTACATGCGTCATGTACTTGGGGTTTATATTTTTCTCATTAAATTTGGTTCAGTTCTTTTTGTTTAAGATGTATGTCAGATTTGAAAGGCGTTTCCTTCCAGACTGCTTAATTTTGGTATTACTGTAGCAGAAGTATGGTTAACTGCAAATCTGCTTAGGTGTGAATGCAACATGTTTTCTAGTACATTTCTGTTCCTTGTGCTTGGTCTGGAATATCATATCTTCAAAGTATACAACAGGATAAACATGTACACCTGATACTAATATTCTGTTCTTACTCAAATTCCTTTTTTTCTGTAGTTTCAAGCACTAGCTGGAGCAGTGGAGTTTCAACTCTTATTGGAAATGCACAAAAACCAACAGGAATTGCAGACATGTACAGTAAGTTCAGACCAGTGAAGAGGGTTTCCCCACTAAAGCACCAGCCGGAGAGCTCAGAGAACAATGAAAGTGATGACCAAAAGAACCAGAAGGTGGAATACCAGAAAGGTAGCGATTCTCACCCTGCATCTCAGAATGATGATCAGTCTTCAGGAGATGGAGAGGGCCTTAAAAGTAAAAGCATTGAGTCTGGTGTTTTGCTTGGGGAGCTGGAGCACTATGACCTGGACATGGATGAAATTTTGGATGTGCCTTACATTAAATCAAGCCAGCAACTTGCTGCTTTTACCAAGGTGGCTCCAGAGAAAAGGATTTTGGGTGTATGTTCAACAGTGAATGGTCTGAGTGGCAAGACCTGCTCTGCAGGAAACAGTGAGAACTTGCCAGCCAGCACGACACAGTTTTGTATTCTGTCCCCTGTGAAAAGCTCTCAGATGAAAAATGCGCAGTCCATTGTCCTTAAACAGCACAAGCATTTAGCTGAAGAATTAGAGCTTTCCCAGCCGCCAGTTAAATGTAGCTCAGTCCATGAAACTGAAGCCCAGAGCAAGGGCTTCCTCAACAGGACATTTACTGATCCCCAAGCTCATAAAACTGAGAAGACAATGCCAAACTGCCAGCTGAGGACTTTTCATCTGCAGACAGCCGTGACAGAAAACAAACTTGATGAACTGAACAGTAATATGAACTGGAGCTGCTCAGGAGGCCCAGAGGAAAGGGGCGAAGACGTGAAAAAAAATAAAAGTATCTTAAACATTGTGAAAGAAGGACAGATATCATTACTGGTAAGTGTCATCCTTTTCATAAGGCATTTATAATAAAACACATCTGTAAGACAATACAATAAGTCAACAGTTGATTAGGTGCATGTCATACGTTGCAACTCCATTTGATCCCCTGTAATTAGAAACTGAGTGCATGGGTTTCCAAATGAAACTTGTGGAGTTTATGTACAAATATGATATTTAATCTTACGTAGTCATGATGGACAAGATTTGTAATGTAGGTAATACACTGAAATAATATAAAATGCAGATGCTTTTCATCTTAAAATCTACTTGTTTACTAAATTAAAATTTATTTCTTTATGAAGTTCTGCCTTGCAGAATGTTTGCAGTTCACCTTGTTCAGTTATTTGTGGATTACATCACTTTCTACTCAGATGCTGGCCATGGGAACAGAGGGGCTTCTGTTGTATTCTGATTATTATTCAGGAGTGTTTATGCCAGTTTGTTGCAGCAGCATTCACAGATGGGAGCTCACACTAAAGCTTGATTGCCCTCTGACCCATATGAAGTTTTGTTTAGTTCCAGCTCTTTGATTAGAAACCATGAATAGGTGTTTCCAAAGTAACTAGTTACAAATTAACGTCATGATGCAGGGAAGGCAAGACTCAGAAAGGCTGTCAGAGTAGCACTGCATGCAGTATTTTGTACTATCTTTTGTTTAGCTTTACCAATCTAAAGCAAGCACAGTGGCACATAATTAACACAGCAACAAAGACAAAAGCAGAGTTATTCAAACACTAGAAATAGGCAGAGGAATAGATCACAATGCTAAAAATAATAAAAACAGAATTAAAAAAACTGGAAGTAAAGAAATGCAGAGGATTTTTGTATAAAACACCTAATTGAATCAGATTGTGCGCTAGCTAATCTGCATAACCATATGATCTTGTCACTGTTACTCCTTACCTTTGTCCTCTCTTCTTCCTCTCCCTCCTGTTGTTTCTGAAAAAGTTATGTTTTGTCTTAAAATTAGATTCAGGCAAGGATCAAATATTGCCATATGTCTGCACATTGGTTAATCCAATAATTCAAAGCACTTTTGCAATATAAATAATATTAATGGAACTAGCTAACAAAGTAGCATTCAGAAGTTTCAGAGCTTAATTACATTTTTCACTGTACTTAATATAAGCTGCCACTTTTACCATGAACTAGGAAAAATCTGACCTTTTTCAATTATTTGTCCTCCTAGTGGCACGTGAAACTAGCGAGGGGGAAAGCATAGGCAAATCTGCTAAGGGGAGTCATGGACACTTAATGCTAAATTACTCCTAGAGATAGTGGCAAAAAAGAAAAGGGACAAATTTAAAAAACAGTTGAAATGTGAGTATATTCTGTCAGATAAAGTAACCAGAAACTATACAGAAAGGCAAACCACAGGACATGACCTTTCTCTGTATATGGGAATCTTGTTAGGAACTGCTGAATCAGACCAATAGTCCTTCTAGTTTCTGATTACACCAGCACCAGATGCTTTAGAGGAAAGTGTAAAACCCCTGTTATGGACATGTGCATGGAGAATGGTTCTTCATAGGCCCATGTATTAAGTGTTTGGCTTATATCCTGAACCATGAGACTTGATATCCTGTTTAAATTTTTATCCTAAATTGCATAACTGATATACTTTATTTTCCACTGTTCCTTTTTGCACAGCCACACCTAGCAGCAGACAATCTGGACAAAATTCATGATGAAAGTGAGAACAATCTGTTGCATATAGCAGCCTCACAGGGACATGCAGAGTGCTTACAACATCTCACTTCTTTGATGGGAGAAGACTGTTTGAATGAGCGGAACAATGAACAACTAACACCAGCTGGGTTAGCAATAAAGGTGACTTGGTCTTAAATAATCTGTGAGGGCTAAAAATAATGCTGATACCAAGATGATGTTATTTTCAATCCTTTTGCTAAATTAAAGCAAAAAGGGGGTATTTCTGTCATTGATTGATTTGTCACATAAGTAAATAAAAATGTGTTTCTTTTAAAGAGTTAATGTCAGCCATAAACCACTGTATCATTTAATGGGTCATTGTTGCTTTTTTCACATACACATTAACCTAACTTTAAATTAGTTAACTGTTATTAAGAAAAATCAGCTGTTATATTTCAAGGAACTTTTATTCATATTAAGTCAGATTCAAATTAGTATTCCTTTACTGGCTATAACTATGTCTTGTTTTTCATTCAGATGAGTATAGCATTTAAGACAAGTATGGGAAATATGTGTTGGTAAAGCAAGACAGCACTTTTGGTAGTTTCTAATGCTGCTTTTTTTAATGTGCCACATCTGAAGCTGAAACTTCTTAGATATCAAGAGCAGTTTGGAGTATCAGACCAAAGTTAAAATTTACCTCTTGCAGAGCACAGCATGAAGCCTGTCAGAAACTACAAAAATGAATGTCATCTGGGAAAAAGTTAAAGCTTATGGGAAAATCTATTATACAGTAAAACATGAAACTTTATAGTGCTGTTGTGCTGTAGTAGTAAAATCCAGTGGTGTGCAGGAAGTTTGACAGTAAAACTAAACTGCCATCTTTCAAATAAGGAATTAAATCGATGTCTAACTACTCCTGGCAAGTGAATTGCTTTTCAGAGTTATAGGGATCTTAAGCTATGTCTACACTGCACTTTCGTTGTTAAAACTTTTTTCGCTCAGGGGTATAAAAAACCACCCCCCTGAACAACAAGAGTTTCAACGACAAAAAGCGCTGGTGTGGACAGCACTTCATCGGTGGGAACCGTTCTCCTTGTGATGAAGTTACAGCCCCTCGTTGGAGGTGGTGTTATTTTGTTGCCAGAAGAGCTCTCTCCCAGCGACAAAGAACCACTACGCTGCGTACGTTACAAAGGTGCAGCTGCAGTGGCACAGCCATGCCATTGTTAGGTACTCAGTATAGACATAGCCTTAGAATCACTGTCATGACCAAATTCAAGTCTGGATATCTACATTCTGTCTACCGAAAGTCCTCTTGCAGTTTCAATTGGGTATAGTATTTTTCTTTACTTCTTATCCTTACCTGTCAGATAGTGTTGCTATACTCTATTCACTTCATTGTCCTCCTTCCCAGCGTGGGTGGCTGTTTTTCAGTAGTTGATTTTGTTTATAAAATGTGTGGGCATCCTTTGAGATAAAAAGCACTATGTATGTATATTTATTATACTATGCAGGCATGGGTACTGTACCTTTTGAGATAAAAAGCACTATGTATGTATATTTATTATACTATGCAGTACCATGGGTACTGTACTATGCAGGCATGGGTACTGTACCATATAGGAGACTCAGGCACAAGTTCCACTAATTATAATGTGTTGTACTTGTGTTGTCCTTCAAGTTGCAAAATTGTTTTGGCATAACTGCTAAATTTGACAGTCTTTAATCCCTATCCCTGCAACTCTTTAGGAACCCATATAATTTATAATGGGTTTTATTCTCCTTGCACTTGTTTTACGCCAGTACAACTCCAATGGAGTTAATCCTGATTTACACCAGTGTACAGACCCAGTGTCTGTGTATAGGAGCAGGAATTCCCATACCAGATTATTCTAATGGCTTAGTGTTTTGTCTCTGACAATGACCACTACCACATGCTTCAGAAGAAGATATTTGTGTGATGCACCTCATTCTCCATTAAGGACTGAGTGAATTTCAACCAAGCCATGTAATTTAAGACCTCATTCTGATTCTTTCATGAGCTGGAGAGTTGAACTGGAGTCAGTGCTGTATCAAACAAGTCACACTGCCATATTGATAGTTTGTTTTAACTTGTGTGAAAACCCGCTGCACATTACAAAGGGTCCCCTTGGTGACTCTAGTTATCTAGCAAACACTGTTATTTATCCATTTCTTTGATTTAAAAAGTCTCAGAATAGAAGATTTTATTTGAGGGGTGGTAGAAAAGATACTGTTTTGTCAAGATAGTTTTAAATTTGGCTGCATTACAGCCAGGATCTGAGATGTAAGATTTATGTTAAAGGACTGATTAAAAGTATACATTAAAATATGTTCACAGCTTTAATTATTTTCAATTAAATTGAGAGAAATATAAGAAAGTGAGTAAAGTAACTTGAAACTTTTTAGATAAAGCATTACAAAGGTTTTACAAAAAGATAAATAAGAAATGGCAGATTGAGAGGTCAAATTTTATATCTCCTAATCTAGAGAGTATCCCTTTAACTGTGTGACAGTAAAAGTTTAATATGTGTGGCCAAATCATATTCTGTCTATTCACACAAGTAGTAGTCCCATTTATTTTGACTTCTAAATCACTGGGACTAGTCTCATGAGTAACACAAGTAGAGTTCCATTCTGTACAGCTTGAATATTCAAGTATCACTTCTTTTACTCTTGAAATGAAGCCGCATCTGTGGTGTCATTCAGCAGCCATTCTGTGCCAAAAACTCTATACAACAGGCATTTAGAAGGGAAAGGGAGGAATAATTTATTCATATAAATCTCCAGGGTAAATTTAAGTAGGCAAAATGTTATCAGTATCAAGTTATAATTAGGCCATCCCACTTGGGTTAACAAATATGTTATCAGTAGATATAAACACAGCGTTGCAAACAAATTAGGATGATTTACATGAACATCAACATGCATATATGATTTTCATTAGCATTTCTATATGTAGTAGATGTGGTTTGGCATCTAAAACAACTGGATTTTTTTTAAAATCCTTCTCTTCCTCTATTTAGAATGGTCAACTGGAGTGTGTACGGTGGATGGTGAGTGAAACAGAAGCCATTGCTGAATTAAGTTGCTCAAAAGATCACCCAAGCCTTATTCACTATGCAGGTTCCTATGGTCAGGTATGGTTCCATTTTAAATGAGTTTTTACTTTTTAAATGAGACTGATTCAATGTTTCCACAAGAATTCCCTCTTATACTGTTCTTCAAGTCAAATGTTTTGCAACAAATTACATTCATTACTAAATGCAACTTCTCTTAATTATTAAGTACAAACTTTCTTAATTAATCAGAACGTTAAGGCGCCATACCACTGCATATTTTAATTAATGTGTTTTAAAATTATTTCTCCTTCTAGTTCCTGCCATCAAGGTGTAAATTATTGACTGTGGGTAGGGTTAAATGACACATTAGGTTGGTACGTTACTCTCTCACCTCTGGTAGAAGGGATTAGTCATCTCATCATGGTCCTAATGGACTTTTGGCCACATCAGAAAACAACCAAGCAATCTGGTACAGTTTACATGCTCTTTCTAGGAGGCTACAAGCCTGAAATAATTTGCCAAAAGTGTGACAGTTTAGGAATTAGATACATTGACAATGGTGCAAGGGGTGGAAAAACTTGAATAACATCTGCCTAACTCTAGCCATTTTTATTGAGCTTTATCTAAAAGCAGGTTGTAAACTAACCTTATCTTATACTGAACCTAATCGACATATAAATCTAGTGATGGATAACCTTAAAAGGTTCAGTGTTTGGATGCTTCTGCCAATAATACTGATTTGTGGGGAGCTCAGGGGAGGATACACTACTAGATTATACAGTCCTCTGTTACTATAGGGTCCCCTTTCCCCAAAATAAACCCTACAGTGAACCGGCCCCAAAGGACCCCCATCATTCTTGGGTTCTGCAGTGACTTTTGTGGGAAAGAACTAATGGGCTGCTAACCCTGTCTCACTTCTCTGGTGGATAGGTTACTCTCTCCCCAATTTCTTCAGGGGTCAGTCAAAGCCTGATGGCCTTCACAAGGGGAGTGCACAAGCAGCCCTCATCTTATCCTATATAACTGGGAACAGCACAGAACCAGTTGCTGATTTTGCCACCGCTACTTTTTTCCATCTTACTGATCTCTCATTGAGACACTGCAGTTCTGCCTGTCTAACTGGCCCTATGCATGGAATTGGAAGCATTTCAGAGAATTCTACCATGGAGGTCCTGGACTTTAATTTATTTCCTAGCAGCCTAAATTTAGCTTCCAGGACCTCTCTCCTACTTTTCCCTATGTCATTGATACCTATACATACCATGACCACTAGCTCCTGCCCAGCAGTGCCCATAAATCTATCTAGCTGTTTTAAGAGGTCCACGACGTTTGCACCTGCAGGCAATTCATCATGCAGTTCTCCCAATCATTACAAACCCAACTATCTCTATTTCTAATAATCAAATCCTCCATTGCTATTACCTATCTCCTAATAATAGAAGTCTCCTATCCCAGAGGGGAATCCTCAGTACAAGAGGATACCCTGAGATCATCTGGAAGGAGAGTCCCAACTATGGGATTCTCTCCCTCCGCTCTAGATTGATGTTCTCCTTCCTTGAGATTTTCATCCTCCTCAGCAGCACTGAGGCTGTCAGACCAGGGCTGGGATCACGCTACGTCCTTGAAAGTCTTGTCTTTTGTATCTCTTTGTCTCCCTTAGCTCCCCCCATTTCAGTCACTCTGGTCTCAAGAGCCTGTACTTGGTCTCTGTGGGCCATGAGTTGCTTGCACCTAATGCACACATACACCAGCTGCCCACAAGGCAGGTAATCATACATGCTTCACTCAGTGCAATAAACTGGATAGCCCCCACTCTGCTGCTGGACTTCCGCCTGCATTATTTCTACTCATTTTGTTTGTTCTTTGTTTTTTGAGGGGAGTTTATTGGCCTAAGTTTACAGTATGTTTGTTAGGTGTTTTTGGCTCTCACATTCCCTCTCTGATCTCCCTCACAAAACTCCCCTGTTTGCTAGCTCCTGTGATCGCTTGGGAGCAGGCTTTTTAAATCCTTGTTCTCACTGTGTTAGCCCCACCCCTTTTTCAAGGGATACTAAAGGGATCAGGAATTAAAGTATCGCCGGCTAGAACCTCATTAGGAAGCCTGGCAGGCTTCTAGGCTCAGCACATAGCCCCCAAAACAGACGACACTATAAACTCAAATCAAGCAGGCGCACAACAGACAAACTGACAGACCGTAAACTCACCCCAATAATCATGTAGTCACTCCTCCTTCACCTGGAGCAGCATGTCACGGAAGGATGCATATCATGACTGACATATGCTTAGAACTTTTTGTTTGGGGAAATTTAGAGGTTTTTTTTTTTTTTAAACAATTAGATCTAGCATTCTACAAGTGTAGGCTAACCTTAACTATTGCAAGTGGATGATAGTCACAAGCCTTGAAAATATCAGATATAACTGATCAATATCTATAGTCTATTGCAGATGTGAATCACATTTATGATTATTTTACATTACCCAAATCTTATAGATTTTGCCTGTTATCATCCTTCATTTTCTTTGAATTAATTTAGTTGAAGAACATCTCTATTTTCTGTGCATTTCCAAGAATCTTCAAAATACACTAAATGATTTCTTGGACACCGAAACAGCCTTTTGGCATTCAAGAATTCATTTTTCATCTGTATTACTGAAACATTCAATTCATTTATCTACATATGCCATTTGGAGGTATACCTATTGAAGAGTGTAGTTATTTGAGATAAGGAAGTTTATTTTAATTTTTAAAAATATTAACAGTAAGTTACCTAGAACTAAAATCTAGGGGCAAATGTTTAAAGGGGCTTGAACCTGGCCTCTAATTTTGTGTTTGCAATCCACTACTGGTACAAACGATAGCAGTTAGTCACCTACCTACTTGATTTTTAGGTACAATCAGATGATAAATAGGTGACTAAATAGCATAATGTGCATCATGCTAATTGGAGGCACAGAATTTGAGGATAGCTTCTAAAGTTTGGACACCAGAGCGGTTCATATAAGAACATTTCTAAACTATAGTTGTTTTAAATCCTATACAAGCATTTCTCTAAAATACTTACTGTACTTTTGTTTTCTGATAATTAAAAATAGTCCTTCACCATTGTTGGCCAACACTGCATGCATCCACAGAGATTGTTCTGAGGAAGAATTTTAAAGGGGATACATGAACTGAAAACAGGGTTTTATGAGAAGTGTCAAGCAACTTTAATAACAGGCAGTGTTACCAGCGCCATCTCTAATAAGTTTTGCTTTTGCTTTACTTCTTTCTTAATTTTTTTCCCTAGGAGAAAATACTTCTGTGGCTTCTCCAGTTTATGCAAGAACAAGGGATTTCTTTGGATGAAGTTGACCAGGATGGTAACGGTGCAGTACATGTAGCTGCCCAGCATGGCTATTTAGGATGTATACAGGTAGAGTACTAACTACACTTATTTCAGAGAGCTCCTTTAAATGTATAAATCTGCAGATTAAAAGCCCTTAATATCAAAATGGAGAACCTCATAAGTAAGAAATAAATCCTTATAATAAAAAGATACTAAAACCATAAAAAAGCTTGAACAAGTAGACCTCAAAGTGAAACTTCTAAAAACTTACGTTCCTTAAGTGCTAAACTCCACTCTCTTATACTCGTGTAAATCCAAAGTAATTCTGTTGTAATGAGACAAGAATTAAGGACTGTTTTTTTTTAATTGATACAAAGAAAAATAACATGACTCCATGTGCATTAAGATGAGACTACCCCTTAATGAGTTAATGAGCTTCTAAAGAGCTGAAAGGGACTCTGTCAGGATTGATAGGCATACTCTGGCATTGACCTCCTTTGAAAGTTCTTACCTTTCTGATGCTTGCCATCTATTTCTCTTTCGAGCAAACCATTGCAACTATCCAGAAGGAGGGAAAAACCATGAACAGCCAGGGTGCACTATGATGAACGACTGCATGCTGAGCAAGCTGCAGCATTGCACGGTCTTAATCCCTGGGGATCATTAGAAGCATTGTGCACAAGAATGGTTTCCAGTGTTCAGTGCTGCTAGCACTTCTTGTGTTAGGCAGCCAAAATTGTTGACCGGGTGACTAATGGATGGGGAAAGAATTAGTCTAAATGGATGGCAAAGGGATTGTGTGGAAAAGCAGAGTATCTGAGAAAGATATTGGTCAGAAAGGAAGGAGAATAGAGAGAAGAGGAAAAGAGAAGATCAGCTACATGGGTGGAAGACAAAAACCAGAAGCCAAGATGGGGAAAAGGAAGATATGAGGACAAGAGGGAGAGAGAGACAGAAAATGTATCTGACCAGTAGTAGTATTTTTTGAGAGTCGTAGACAAGGAGTGCTAAATTCAGGAAAGTCATTTCAGGTATCTGTAAGTAGTAAGTGCAATAGGGGAAAATTGAACCAGCAGACGTTGATGTAAGAAATCGATCAAACAGATTTGGAGACATGACAATTACAAAACTTTCCTGAATTTTCATGTTAGTGAGATGCTGTCCTGCTTTGAAAGACATCAGGAGTGGACCCTGCCCAGTTTATTGTGAGAGTCACATTAAACGAATCAGCGCACATGCGCAATCCCTATCTTAGTGTTTTTGTTGTTATTTTTCAGATAGTTGCAACAATCAGTTGGAAAAGAAATAGATGGAAGGAATGCGAAAGGTGTAGGACCTACCAGATGGGAGCACTGTCATGGTAGGTCAATGTTTAAGGCTACCAACTTTGACAGTGTCCCTTAGAGCTGTGCGATAAATTGTGAAAGAGTACTGATTAGCAAATGATTTTGCATGGAACAGTAACAATTCCAGTCCATTCTGGGAAATGAAGTTAAATGGAAGCAAGACTAGTGCCGTTTCCCTTCTGAAGAATTAACTTGAATAAATTGTCCTGAATTTTTGAAAATATTTTTTATTTGATAGATAGATAGATAAACCAGTAGGGGAAAACCTGGCAATTACAGACCAGGAAAATTGATTGAAATAATAATTAAACAGATTTTTTTTTAAAAAGCACAGCTTCTGTAAAGGAAAGTTGTGCCACTCCCATCTACTAGAGTTTTTTGAGTGTGTCTGTCACCCCTCTGAGTCTGCCACACCTTCCATCTCCAACATGCTCCTATGCCAAGGGACCAGGACAGAAAGCTAGCTACGTTGACCTTATTATACCCAGGGATTCCCTGTGCCAGGGAAAACCCAGCTGAGCTGAAAAGCTCAGATTGGTAATTTCATAGTAAGGCATTCTTAAAATCAGGCTAGTTGGTCATTCACAGAAAAAGACAGATTTTGTACAAGTGCATTTGAAAAAGGCTTCTTGTATTATCACCAGAGGTGAAAGTAGACCAGTATAGGGTACCAGTAAGAAGAGGACACTGGTAGCGCTTTATCATTGCTGCCCTTTTTCCACCCCCCCACTCCAGGGGCCACCAACGGGGGGGGGAAGGGGCACACAAGGGGAAGCTTCCCCCGGGCCCGGTGATTTAAAAGGGCTCGGGGCTCCCAGCTACCATAGCAGCGGCCAGAGCCCTGGGCCATTTAAATCACCGCTGGAGCCCCCAGGCAGCACAGGCCAGACAACGTGGAAGGGCTGGCTGGAGGAGGTTGACCCAAGGCCCCACCCCTTCCACCCAAGGTCCCGCCCCTTCCGGGGACCCCGTACCGGTAAGTATTTTCTCTTACTTTCACCCCTGATTATCACAAGCAAAATTTGGCAGGTGTCCAAATGTAAACACTTCTCATTCACTAGTCTCAACCCCAGAGTATACTGTAGATTTAAAACCCATTATAAACGTTACATTACGCAAAGTAACAAAAGGTGTAAAATCAAGTTAACTGCGGGACAGGAAAAGCAAGAGGGGGGAAATATATCATCTGGTCTCTATAATCATCTGAAGGGGTAGCTCAGTATTCTAAATTACTCCTATTCCCCATTGTTAACTTTGATTGTCAAGTTAGGAGCTCTGACTTACTGAAGAGTTATTTGTATGGAGGATTTTTAAAAATAATGTAGACCAAGATTTTCAAAACTGTGTTCCTGAAGTCAGGGTTCTAAATTCAGTTTTAGGAACCTTAATAGGAATACCCAGCAGTTCCCATTGACTTGAAAATCTTTGCCATATTTTATAGCAGAGATTTTAAAGACACTTACAGCTACTCGTGTTCTTTCTACATCTTTGCAGACATTGGTTGAATATGGAGCAAATGTTACCATGCAAAACCGTGCTGGAGAGAAACCTTCACAAAGTGCTGAACGACATGGACACACCATGTGTTCCCGTTACTTAGTGGTTGTGGAGACATGCATGTCATTGGCATCTCAGGTTGTGAAGTTAACTAAACAACTAAAGGAGTAAGTGTCTAATTCATAAAGGTGGGATAGTGGCTACACCGGGATTGTTCTCAAAACAAGTCTCTCTCTTGTCTTTAGTTTATTAACTAGGTCTCTCAGCTACCTCTACATTAAAATTAGTCAATTAACACTTTCCCCTTCTTTCTCCATCCACCACCATACTCTTTCAAACTCTAATCAGTCTGCTCCTTCATCTTTAGCTGCTTAGCTCTTCTACTAATTTTGGTGAAAGTTTGCTGTTGTGTGGGCGTGGGTATGAGTGGCGATATCTGTGTATTTGTGTGTGTAAGTAATCACCTTATACCTGTCCCCTTAAAATCCTAAGGACCACATGATTTCTAATCTTATTTTTCTAGTCACTTAGCATACATTTAGATCATTAAAATGGTTCTTTGCAATTACAGTGTTAGGTATTGATGTTGTGAGGAATAATGAAAATAGTAGTTAGAAAATCTTTGGATCTTGGAAAAAGCTATTCTGGAAATATTGTTTGTTCTGTTTTTTTCTGCATATGACCAAGTTTGAGTGCATCACTATGGCTCATAGCAAATGAATTAGCTACAAGGGCCTGATTTTCAAAATGTTAGATGTGGGATAGCATGACTATATTGTGTAAGCAGTTATTGTGATTGAATGTCCCCTTAGGGTGAATTTTCAAAAGCACTCAGTATTGGCCTAACTTGGCTCCCATTGAGGTCAGTGGTAATATTAGACTCAAAATGAACACTGAAAATCCAGCTCTTAGTGTACACTATATCCCATTTACACATGCAAACATGGAAAAATGGGTCACATGATTTATGCGGTCAATTACAAACCTAATGTCTTAAGAATCAGGGTCAAAATGTTTTATAGAATATTTATTCTTCCTTTGCTGTTAAGTACATGTGTATCTGCCACATAGGACTTTGTGTATATATAAGAAAAAGACTATACAATAGCAACTTGCCTCTTCTATCATTACAGAACACTTCAGTTCATTTGAGGTATTTTGTTTTTGTGTACATATATGCAAATGTGTGTATACTTGTATTATTGAAACATCTCAGTTAGTTACAGTTTACATTTTAGACACACACTGTAATGACCCCATGTGTCTTGAGCCTGCAAGATTCCTAGTCAACTGACACCTCCCTGCTCACACCCAGTTCATCACTACTTGCTGACCAAATGGAGAGAACAAGAAACCAGAAGCTATATCACTGAGGCCTCTTCTGGGCCCTGATTGGAGGAACACCGGGATCTCTAATTGGTCCGTGCTTCCTATTTAAACCCAAAGTGAAGCACTGGAAGATGTCTGTCTGCACAATTAGGCTCTACCTGGTTGCTGCTCAGACACCTTGTCCAGTGCTTCAGACTCAGATATGCCTGATTACTTGTATCCTGACCGTGTCTTGATTCATGATGACCTGACTAGTGTCTGACCCCATCCAGATGAGTTCGTCTGGCTCCTGCCTGATTCCTGGTAACTTGAACATGACGCTCAAGAATTAGGTCGCTGAGCAGTGCATTAGATCCAGCTGCGTGCGTTCCTTTCCCCACTCCCCGCACACAATGAGAAACGCCTTCCAAAGCAGTGAATTCAAAAGAGAAAAATGTTATATCTTGTCACACTTTTCATATGCTGTCTTTCAGTATTGAAAACTCACTCTTATTCAGATACTCATCTCAGTTGTTATATCTTCAACAAACTGAAATTGAGAGGATAAATGGCAACCATCAGTTCTTTGTTTCAGTTCTCTTTTTCAGTAGAATTCTTTTTTATCAAGACTCACCGTACCTGTGTTGGATTTTACCTCTGATGCCTCATTGGGGAGGGAAGACTAAACCTGTCAGCCAGCAAGCAGTGGGCACATTTGCTCCCTTAGGAATATAATCTAGCTCAGAATATTTCCTGACAACAGCAACAGGCACCTCTCAGACCCTCGGTTTCCCTTGAGCTGTAGCTCATAGAAAACCTTTAGAATCATTAAACTTGACTCCAGATGGTTTCTGTGTTTGCTCCAGCTGTAAATCAATCTGTGCTCTGTAGGAGTCTGTCTTTTCAAGCCAAAGGGCTTTGTTCCACTCAGTGTTGCTGCCTCTCCCCAATCTCTGATGGAGACAAAATGCTGTGAGCTTCTTGTGGAGCTGTCTTGCAACCTAGTCAGGCAGTGGAATAATCCATCACTGGCTTGAAAAAGCAACTTCTGCCTGCCTGCTTGGGTTACCAGCCTCAGCCCCAGTACTGGAACTCCAGCTCCAGACTTGCTGGAAGACTCAGTGACTTCCACTTACTTACCAGTGTGTCTCATCAGCCAGGGACAAGTGCCTCTGTTTGAAACCCCCTTTTATTTCCATCCATGAAAGCGCTGAAGAGGTTAATGGTGTCCTACAGATACAGCAGTTCACCTACCACCTTCCTTTCCAGCCACTTCATCTGCCTCCCTGGAATTGGCACCACCTTTAGCATGTTATCAAGTCAGACTGTCCCAAATACACGTGGGATCTGGCTATGTGAAATCAGATCACCATCCCTGCTGCTCAGCCTGACCAGCTGAACTTAAGAAGCTCAGGGGGCCTGAACCAGCTCAAGAAGCGTCTCTTCTGATTCTTGTTTCAAGGACTCTCCCCAGAAAACTAACACCTGGGTGTTGCTGTCTGCCAGGGGAAAGACTCTCTGCTACTGGACTAAACCCCTCCATGGTTCAGTGTTAAGGGAGAGCACAAAACCAGGAGTAAAACAACATTCAGATCAGTTTTCAGTTTCCCCTTGATCAGAGCAAATGGGCAAGCTCAAAGGCTAAGAGTAAACACAAAAGATCTCTAAGGTGGTCTCGGTCTCTCTCCAGAGAGAAGATATGACATTTAGAAAATAGGAAATGTCTAGAAACCAGAAATCCTACCTATCGTTCTTATCTTCAGAGTAAGGGGAACTCAGAATCCAGAAGAGAGAGAGATTCAGGAAAATTCTTTCCACCATGGGTCATAGGGAAAGTGAAACAACAAACAAGTACTTACCATCCGCTTCACTATAAAAAGCCCATCCTCCACTTCTCTGTCTAGTTATAGAGAACATGATCAGTTCAGAATGGGAGCAGCCAACCAAAAGAGATTCCCAAGACAGTCACAAATTTTTCACAATGCCTACATAAAAAGGCCTTGGTTGTACTTCTCAAGGTCACCAAGGTTCTTAACAATTAGGTTCATCAGACTGATTTTCTCAGTAGTAGGTCTGTGGCCTCAGGAACCCATGGACCTCGGATCAGAAGACACCCTGCTGCACAAGTGAGCCAACTTTTTGACCCTCTGCTGGCATTAGCTGCCTTGACCTGTGTGTTGCTTGAGCTATCTTGGCCTGAACAATTCTGCCAGGCCCAAAGATATAAAATCAGCCCTTCCCTAGATGTCTTTGACAGTGTCCTTCCATGGCAGACTTCTCTGTGGACTCCCTGTGGTTTGCAGCATGACGTATTGGACATAATACCATAGCTAGATAACATTGGTGGAGCTGGGGGTGGGAATCATCTATCCAAGCCAAGCACTAAAATAAAAAGATGTAGACAAAAATACCCTCATGTAAGTGAAGCGTGGGCTACAGGTTTTCATCAGAAGTCTGTCATTTTGTTGCCAGTGTTCATCTACATTCTGTAGATAAAATGCCAGGATTTAGCTGAAATTTTATATGAATGGTTTTATAATGTTGTGCAGTTGAAGCCAAACAAATAAAAATGATTATAGGATAAAATTTAACTTTATAGTATGCTCCGTTGATTTTGTGTGTGGTACTCGTTATAAAATATAAACATGTATACAGATAGTAGGCCTAAACTTTAAAATGTTATTCCATCATTTACTTACTTATGTGTTTTATTTTCTGCTGTATAAAGTGTCTGGGTTTTTTAAATAAAACAATAGATCTTGGTACATTGAAACATTTTAATAGTGTCTGGGGCCTCAGCGTGTTCCCACTGTCATCAGTGACTAAACTGTGTGACTTGATTAGGAGCAAGGTAGGGTGAGCTGTAATTATGTATTTTAATACTAAAGCTTATGATATTACATGACAAAGTACTGCTCAAGAATATATGATCCTGTAATTTACAAGGCTATCACGTGTGTGTGCATGCTTGTCTGTTATATAGTGTTCATTATGTAATGAAATGAAGGAAATATGGGAATGGAGTAAGCTTTAATAGTTTTAGTTTAATAAAGAATAAATAGATTTTTTGTATAATGCCTTTCAAAAATAATTGAGTCTTGGCAGGAGTAACTGAGCTTGGCTACGCTTGAGAGTTGCAGCACTGGGAGTTACAGCGCTGGTCGTACAGCTGTGTAGGGAAAGTGCTGGTGTGTGGCCACACTCACAGCTACCAGTGCTGCAGTGTGGCCACATTTGCAGCATTTGCAGCACTGTTGGGAGTGATGCATTATGGGCAGCTATCCCAGCGTTCAAGTGGCAGCAATGTGCTTTTCAAAAGAGGGGGGTGGGGTGTAGTGTGACAGGGAGCGGGGGAGAGAGAGAGAGTGGATTTTTGGAGCCGACACTGTGTATCAGCTCCCTGCCTTGCAAAATCAGAAAATTTTCCCGGCCCCTTACTCTTAACTGCAAACAGCCTGCAGACCAGATAAGCAGCTGCTCCAACGGACTCCCTTTCTCCGCCCCGCCCCCGCTGTTTCTCTCCTCAAGCAAACACTCAGCCCCCTGCCTGCCTCATTCACAGGGGTTATCTCATTTGATTGTTCACAGTCAGTTATAGATTGATCACAGCAAACAGGAGCTTGTGTTTGTTTTTTAGATAAGCAGCTACCGGAGCCCCGAGTTCACAACAAAACAAAGAGAGGCTGCATAACAAAACAAAGAGAGTAATTTAGTTAAAAGCATTCTGGGATATCTCCTAATACCCTGGAGGCCAATAACAGCACTGGTGTGTGGCCACACCTGACGAGCAGTGCTGCATCACCAGCACTGCACTCGTTACACCTCAAGCAGACCAGGTGTACAGCCAGCACTGCAGCCAGGGAGTTGCAGCGCTGGATGTGCCTTGCAGGTGTGGACAGTTACTAAGTTGCAGCGCTGGAAAGCCTCCACCAGTGCTGCAACTCTCAAGTGTAGCCAAGCCCACTGTAAGAAAAGATGTTCTAGTGAGAGAAACACATAAATAAAGGTTACAAGCATAGTTTTTAGTTAACCTGTGAAACAGTTTGCATTCTTTCAGATTAGTTCTCACTGTATGTGATTTATGTTTCTTATTTTAATATGCTGAACTGGAAGTTGAGAAAAGGGTAAGAGGGGAGTGAATAGATACGTAGATATCAGAGAGTAATCACAAATGAAAATAATTTGCCTAGAAAAGAGTTTGTCTTGGGAGTTTACCATATAATCCAGTGTTGACAGATTGTGGGAGTGATTTTAAAATAGTACACAGAACTATGTAGGCGAAGGGAAGGAAGGGGGAAAATTTAAAGGAAGAGAAGATATATATATAACTTAAAGTGTGGTTATGCTTTGAGCAATAGCTGTAAAATGGCATGCTGGGATCTTACCATTATTGCTTTAGTGCTTTCCAGATCCACTTGGTACATTAGAAGAAAAAAACATGTATTTTCTGTCAGTCCTGCAAATACAACCTGAGATCTGAGAAGTCATCTGGATTCTTTCTGGCTCTGACATTTCCAGCTATAAAGACTCTGTATTTGGAACTTAGTTAACAATTCTGTTGATGTTATTTGAGCTAGGAAAGAATCCAATTCACTGTCACAGAGCTATGTTAGTTCTGCACAACTAACAAGATTTAAAAAAATACTAAAAATATAAAGGCAGTAGATAAGACCAAAACCATAAAGCAGATAAAAAGGTAGTGCTTTTTGCATGGTCACTTTTAATGTATAAGTACCTATGCTTAAAGGGGTAGGAAATAAAATCAAACGTGCTGAAAGCATTGTGGGTAAACAGCACTTTACACCACCTGTCTTGCACATTTTTTTATTAAATCTTTCTAGTTTTCTCTTTTGTGTGAAGCTTATCTGTAATAGTCTAAATAGCAAGCCCACAAATATCTTTTAGAGAATTTAAAAAAATGTATTGGGATTAGTCCTTATATTGTTCTACCTGTGTCTTAGTTACTGTGAGTCCAACTACAAAGTGTCAAAGGAGAGAAAAATTAAAACTAATAAACTTAAAACACCTCTTAAAAAAGACTTAAAATACTTATGTATACATAAAAATGTCTTGATGGTAAAATGTTGTACGTGGGAACATACCCTAGCAGAAGGAAGAACTATGTCTGCTATTGGAAAGCTATGAGTCTCTCTTTTCCTATAGTTATGAAGCCTCAATTTCTAGCTCTGCAAAGTTTTGAGATACTGGAGTTTAAATCTGTCATTGTCTAAATATCTGTCTTGAGCCATACAGGTACAAGATAGATGCAATTTATTATGGATGTCGTCTTCCTATTTTTGTTTATCTAGATCTCTCTGTACCTGGAATAAGTGTCTGTGTTCATATTTGCATGTGTGGACTTTCTCTCATTCTTTGCTAGGGTTGCACTATAATCATACGTGCAATATCAGTTATGCACAATATTGTATGTTTGTTTAATTGTGATGTCCAAAGCTCTAGATGTGCATGAAGACTATTTACAAAGAACATACAGAGTAAAACAGGAAATTAAGAGGTTGTGTATGGGCTATGGTTGTATTCTATTGACTACACTGTGGTATTTTCACCACTGTCCTATGTGGGAGTGCAGGTTCACAGTCTGCTCTGACCTTCAGGATGAAGTAGATAGTTCTGCTGATGCCCTAGTCCTGTGTTGTAGGTAATGGCCTTCCCCCCTCTTCTTGACCTTCCTGTGATTTTCTCTGCAGAGGAAATAGGAGTGAGCAATACCTGTACTCCCCAGAGCTAGAGCCTTCTGCAAGAGGCATCCATTCCCATCCCATGCACAGCTGAGCAAGAGCCATCGTGATCTGACCTTAAGTTTGCTGTGACTTGACAGTTTGAGGTGTTAAGTTGGCACCAGATGGATTAAGCTTTGTGCATCACTCAGCTCCAATAAACTGTCGCTTAAAATTCTAAACGTGCAACTTACAGCAGTCACTACCAGTAATAAATAATTTCTATTAACTAGGCAGCTTTCAGAAGGTGCTATACAGTGACCACAGGGTTCCCGTAGGGATTAGAGGCAATTTACAGGAGTACAGAACCTCTTTGTCCACGTTAATATTTTTATATGCTCTGTATTTGCATCTTCAATTATAGATGAACAGAGACTTTCTTCTGAGTGTGATGTTGAATGAGTGGTATCATTTATCCTCTTATACAGGCAGCCTTTAAAAATGGGTTTAATGGTTTAATATTTCCTTACAGGCAGACAGTAGAACGTGTGACATTACAGAACCAACTCCAGCAGCTTTTAGAAGCCCAGAGATCAGAGGGCCAATCACTACCAACATCCCCAAGGTAACAGTTTCCAGAAGTGGAATTCTAAAGTAGAGTAACTTGGAGCCTTTTTATTGCATAACTATTATCAGGAGAGATCATGGTCTATCTAATCATTCACACATTAAAAAATAGTAAAACATCTGCTAAAACTCAATACATTTCTTTTTCACTGCTGATTTCAAGTTCACATATTTTTTAAATTGCCAGCTTGTAATAGGTGTAAATACTGAATGCTCTTAGAAAGAGATAAGCAGAACTAATCATTCCTGTTCCTCACAATATAAAATCTGATTTATTGTGGAAGCCAAGTACATTTTGTATAAGATGAATCACAGTGAACACAGGAAACACCTGGTGAAATTGTAAAGCTTCTCTTTGTGTACCATGTATACCATTGTAACCTTATGCTAGTTATAGTTCATAAAACCGGTTGCTTACAAAAAATGCTTGCAGATTAATATGGCTTCTCGTGCTCATTACGTGTTTTGCCCATACTAGCTACTGTAAAAAGCCACAGAACCAGAAACATGTATAATTTAACATGTCAACGGCTTTCGCTAAAATAGATCACTTGACATTAGTTGAATAACACTAAGGAAGAGGAAGGAGACAAGACTGGGAGCCAGCAGGCCTGGTTTATGTTTCTGACCCTGCCACAGACTTCTTATATGTCTTTTGCCAAGCCAATTATATCCTGATCCTGCAAGAATTTAAGTATGTGCTTAACTTTACTCAGTTGTCAATCCAGTTGACTTCAATGGGATTGCAAAAGGGAGTAAAGTAACACACATACTTAAATGTTTGCAGGATTGTTCCCTTAATCTCTTTCTCACTCAGTGTCTTTATCTGTAAAATGGAGATACTTTCCTGCATAACAGGGGTGTGTTATGGAGCTAATTTCATTTTAACATAAGCGCTAACGTCAATGGAAAGAGTCACCTATTGATGTCAGTGGACTTAGGATCAAGCCCTTAGAGTGCTATTTATACAGTATCTAATAAGTTGTGGGAAACAAATACTAATCATTAGTATTTGTAAAGTGCACTGGATGGGGTATTATACAAGTGCAAATCATTATTATTTATATTATTTTCTGAAGTAGAAATAGATAGTGCAAATACACCTTCTGAGATTGGAGAAGTCTTTGTATATACGAGAGGGGCGGGTTGGTGGGTGAATTGCTTGGTTGGTATATCTTTTTTTCAAATGGGAGAGGAAGATTCATGCTCTGCGTCACTCACTAATTCTAACCACTAACCTCCTCCTCTTGATTATGTGGGTAGGGATGAAAGTGGCTCTTCATTTTTTTAAAAACTCTGCTTTCATGGTGTTCACTGTTTTCCTTCCAGTTACAACTCCCTCACCTGTCCCATCTTGCCATGTCAATAGCTCTGCTCATTGAAGCACATTCCAAGAACCAAAGGAAGATCATCAGAACTAACCTTCTTTCACCCAAATGATAACCTTCTTTCACCCAAGTAGTTTTTGCATGCACATTTCCCAGGAGGCCAGATACAGCTTTAATTTGTCTATTTCACTTATATACTAAAACATTTCTTAATTAAGATGAAGTGATTAATAATAGTATATTAATTTAATACAACAGTATTAGGACTGTGAAATGATTAGAACTACAGTTGTTTGAAAAAAAGAAATTCACACCTATACTGCCCCAAATTAACCATAACTGAGTCTTTTTGCCAGTGGCCATGAGTAAAAGCAGGGGGGTGTTTGGTTTGTAATCAGGATATGGAATTTGTGGACTCTAACCCATGCCTCAGGGAAGGAGCTCTGTAACATAAATCCTTTGCAAACCAGACTTAAGATTGTATTTCCTCACTTTCTAATATTTGGGTTTTTTTTATTAGAGTAACGTCCTAATAATGTTGAACTTAATTAATGTATATTTACATAACTATAAAGGGGGAGGTGTGAATGGCCCTAGCTTTTTATATAGTCTTACATGGTTTATTGTTGGTGGTGGGTGAAATCCAACATGTGTGAAATGCACCTCTGACTAGCACAAAGCATGTTTGTAGTAATTAGGCCAAGCTATCTTTGTATTATGACTGGACAAAAATAGTTAAAAAGTTTTTTTACCTTTTTGAAAAATGTGTAAGAAAGGTCTATAACTGAAAAACAGCTGTTTCTTTCAAATTTTCCTCTAAAATTCTTGTTTGGAATTCAAGTAGCCATACACAATTTGTATAACAGGCTACTTGTGAAACATGCTGTAAAGAGTTTTTCTTTGTGAACATTAGCAGAGAAAGGGAGTCAAAATCTAGTTTAGAATGGAAACAGAATTAAAGCCTTCACTGCGGAGCCCCTGCAGTTGCTCCATAATAATACATTCTACATGGACAAAGATCAAGGGGCTAAGAGGAGCAGTATGCTCAGACAGACGTGCACTGGAAATGCACTAAATTTTATATCTGTACATATTTGACTGTGGTGTCCTGTATTGAAAATCATTTCTCCTTTTTTTTTTTTTCTTTTTTTTCCTTTAAGTTCACCATTGTCCCCCGCTTCTGGTAAACCTCAGTGGAAAGCCTCTGGTGTAGATGATTTGTCTCTACCAAAAAGTAAATTGAACACCCAAGATGGGTTTCAGATTCTTGGCAGCATGGGAACTTCCAGCCATACTCGGTCCAAGACGAAAGACGAGGACTCAGATAAAATCCTGCGCCAATTGTTGGGGAAAGAAATCTCTGAGAATGTCTGTATGCAAGAGAAGCTGACATTGGAATTTCAGGATGTTCATGCTTCCTCCAAGAATGTGAAGAAGATTTTACCGGAGAAAAGGGAGCTGAAGTTAGCCAGACTGAGGCAGCTTATGCAGAGATCCCTCAGTGAGTCTGATACAGACTCAAATAATTCTGAGGACCTGAAGAATACCCCTGTGAAAAGAACTGACAAACCAAGGCCACAGCCCATAGTAGAAAGTGTTGAAAGCACTGAGAGTTTGCATCTGATGATTAAGAAACACACTTTGGCAGCAGGGCGCCGGTTTCCTTTTGGCATTAGAGCTTCCAAATCTGTGGATGGCCACAGCCCATCTCCCTCTTCAGAGAGCAGTGATCCTGATAACGAACCCCAGTATCAGTCTGGGACTGCATCTCAGAGCCAGGTTTCTGGAGATACCTCTCAGTCCAGCACTGACAGTGCCACTGTTCAAAAGGTTGCTACTAGTCCTAAGAGTGCCCTCAAGTCTCCATCTTCAAAGCGCAGAACCTCCCAGAATTTAAAACTCAGGGTAACCTTTGAGGAGCCCGTGGTGCAGATGGAGCAGACAGAGATTGAACTGAATGAGGAAAAGGACAAAGACCGTAGCAAAGCGCCTCAGCGGGCTCCAGCCAGCACTGAACCTGGGGATCAGCTGAAAAGGCCATTTGGAACATTTAGATCTATAATGGAGACTCTGAGCGGGAACCAGAACAACAACAACAACAACTGTCAAACAGCAAACCTGATGAAAACCTCATCAACATTGCCCTTTACCTCATTAGGAAGAAAGGCTGCAGATAGCAAGGGAAATCCAGCAACTCCTTCTAAAGGAAAAAATAAGACAGTGAGTGCTCTCAGGGTGGGAAGGAAGCCTTTTTTCCTTCTCATTTCTTTTCCTTTTTAAATAATGAATTTACCTATGGTTAAGAATGACAACCTCATGTTCCCTCCCCACAGCCATGTACACACAAACAACCAATATGCACTGCTTGCGTGGTGAAAAGACACACAGACTGCAGATCATAGGTGGCTTTTATTTGAAGACTTATGGAAGGAAGGGAAATCGTCGAGGGTGAAATTCTCCCCCCCGTGGGAGGAACCACTAGGAGCCACTTAAGTCCATAAGTGCCCTTAATTGATGCATTGGCTCTGTGCTCTGCACAGAGGGGAATTTCACCCAGAATACATTTTTAATCTTATTGCTGGGGGACAATTCATAGTGAGAACATTAATTTTAAAACCTTTGGATTACAAAGGAGTAAATACATTCAGGGTCACCCCTATCCTATAGACCTGGTTACCTAGAGTGGCAGGAATGAGTTGGTGGCAGAAAATAATGTAAACATACCCTTTTTCTGCTGCTGCTGCCCCTCTCTGCCTCCATCTCTGCTATTGTGCTCTCCGTGAGCAGCCACTGCCCAATTCACTCCTCACACCCTCCCAGCTGTGGCTTTCTTTCCTCTACACCCTCCTGTTCATATCAGAGCAGCAAATTGGTACCTGCTATCTGAGAGTTCACTCTGACATGCCAGCTGAGCCATGATCACTGCATGCAGCCTGGGTGCCAAAGTAAGTGCCCCTCCTGAGAGGAACAGGGAAAAGAAGGATGTGTCTGTTCAGAAACCGCCCCCCTTGTTTGAAAGAGGGAGAGGAATTACTCCAAAAGAGTGTCCCCCTGGGGGAGGGAGAGAAAGAAGGGTGTGTGTATGTGTGAGTGCAAGAGAGACAGAGGGGTGGGAAACAGTGTGATTGCAGTGTGTATGTGTGTGGCTGTGATGAGCAACAGGCCTGTCTGGCGAGGAAGAGAATAGAGTGTGTGAGTGACAGGATGTGGAGGAGCACTGAATGTGAGTGATGAGTCAGTCTCTTGGGGTGAGAAGGACAAGAGGGAAGGGATGAATGGAGGACAAGAAAAGGAAGGAGAAATTGAAAGGGAGGAGAAACACCAAAAGAACAGAAAACAGACTAAGGGAGAGAGAAATGGAAGAATTATGTACTGTCAAAAATATAATTTAGGAGTAAATGGAAAAAGAGGAGGAAAAGGTGCCTCCAAATATACAGCCAGTAAAAAGAAGTGAATGAAGGAAAGAAAGGCAAAAAGAAGAAAAAGCAATCTCATAAGAGATGAGTTACAATTTACTGTATTATTAATAGACCGTGTAGTGCCAAAACATTAAATGAAAATTAAAAATGTAAAGTCAATGGGATAGGTTAGGCGGACAAGAGAGGGTGCACTTAATGCTATTTGCATAGAAATACACAGCCAGATTAAAGATTGCAGATTTGGGCCTTCAAATAGCTTACAAATTGTTGTAACTGTAATAGTTGAACTGCCATTGAAATACAGAAGTAACTCAATACCGTAAGAGTGAAATTTTTCAAAAAGATGGATTCAGATATTTGAGAGAGAGAGGAAAGGACTGATTGTCTTCAAAAATGTTCTGGCAGAAAATGAGTGTGTGTGGGTGAGGTAATATCTTTTACTGGACCAATTTCTTTTGATAAAAGAGACAAGCTTTCGCACTTACGCAGAGCTCGTCTCTTTCACCAATAGAAGTTGGCCCAGTAAAATATATTACCTCACCCACCTTGTCTTTCTAATATCCTAGAACCAAGACAGCTACAACACTGCAAACTGATAGAAAGTAGTGTCATAAATAGTTTACTTAGCTCACTTAGGAAGATTAAACAGTTGGAAAGGAAATTCTGATGCTATCAATCATTGCTTGCAGTATTGACACTTGCTCTATGTAGAACTGTAGGACTGGAAGGGACCTCAAGAGGTCATCTTATTAAATGTCAAGGTGCCACATTTGCATGTTATCTTTGTCAAACACCAAATTCATCTGGAAATGTAGTTTCACAGCTGGTCAGAGATACCTCATAGCAATGGGCTTTCTCTACCTCAAAAAAGTAACAGATTAATTATGTTTTAAAGTATCTTTTTTTAAAAAGTTTTCATTGCTAAAAATTCTCCTGTAACCTTTTGACTGCACAATTACTTTAAATATGTCTGTGTGCATGTGATAAGCTCATTGCATGTTTTCAACTGACTTGTATATTGCACTTCCCTAGGGGCCTTACTCCAGCTACACCAATCTTTCCTCTAGCATGCTGATTGAAGACCGTCTGTGTAACTATGCATGGTATGTGCTGATACAGAGTGAATTGTTTGGCTTCGTTATTGTTGCTTTCTCCCCCCCTAATTGCATGTGCTTGTTAAAATAATTCACCGCTGAGATAAATGATATGATTGATGTCGGGAATAAAAAACAGGGAAATACTTGATTTCCTTAAAAAAAATTAAAAAAAGTAACCCACACTTGTGATGAACTTCTGCTAATGTCACAGGTGAACTAGCTTAGAGGCTTCAGCTGTGAGCATGCATAAAAGTAGTCATACTCATAAATCCACCATGCAGTTTAGTTCTGTTTGGCATAGCGCTTGGTCTCTGTTGAACGAAAGTCAAGTACCAGATGAGAATGGAAATCAAATTTCTTCTCATGAGTAGGGCAAGTCAACCTCCAATCATAATCTGAACATAAAGTACAGTGTTCTGCCTTCTGTGTTCTTCTCACCCGGCCTTGGACTTCAGAAAAAATTATATATGTTAAAACAAAGTCTCATGATTTTGACCATTTGTTTAATCTTTCTAATTTAAATGTACTGCATTATGAGATTGTCAGGCAGACAGACCAATCTCTCAGTAGCCATAAATGTGTGCTGCAAAATGCAGCATTTAATAAGATATATGTTTGTTTTAAAAGAAAATATTCCTTAAGTTGCTCTGTTATTTTAACCTAGTGCGAGCAACTTTGGGAAAAGTTTAAAATTAATCTTTTAGCAGTTTAGGAGTTTGAATGGCTTTAGCAGGTTTAGTAGTTCGAGTTTGTTTTTTTTTAAATGTAGGGCTAGGGCTGTCTGTCCCTTACCATCCAAATCTTTCTCGCATATACCTAACTTGATTTTAATAGTTCAGACCAGTGGTTCTCAACCTATTTACCATTGTGGGCCACATGTACAGCTCTGTGTGTGTCATGTGGGCCACATCCACACAATATATATACTTCCTGATCTGAGAATTCTCACTTACACTGGTGTCAGTGAAATCAGCATCGGGACACTAAAGTATAGTTTACAAAGGTTTTCTTCTCCCCTGGGGAATATTGGGGAGATTCACTTCTGACCTATTTTAAGATAGGGAAAATGCCTGTGTTATAACAGTCTCTTGTAATGTCTTTGGACACTCTCCAGCCAAAGTAGCTCAGACGCTTGAGTATGGTGAGATACTAAGCCACTAATCATCCCCCTACGCTAGAACCATCTCACAGGGCTGCCAGCCCTCACAATATTTTCACAAGTGCCACAATTTTGCACCATTAAAATTGGCCTTTCATGAGAAGTTCCTGGGTTTCTGCTGGAGATGTAGTGCAGTGGTTCTCAGCCTGTGGTCTGCGGACCCCTGGAAGTCTGCAGACTATGTCTAAGGGGTTCACAAAAGGTTGTAATTACCAGAGGACAGTGGTATTCAGCCTGTGGTCTGCGAACCCGTGGGCATCCACAGACTGTCTATGATTTCCAAAGGGCTCCGCACCTCCATTTGAAATTTTTTAGGGGTCCACAAATAAAGGTTGAACACCACTGTTATGTAGTGGATGCTGCAGTTCTGACTGTAGAGGCTTCTGCTGGGAGACTGAGCTGCAGACTTTGGACTGCAGTACGAGTTGCATCAGAGGCTGGTGCTCTCCTTGCTGTTTTCCCTCACGACAAATCTGTTCATTCTTCCTGGGCCATGAGGCAGATGGAGAAACAGGGAACCAGTTTAGGGATAGTTTTTAACTATCCCCTCCTCTATTCAGCATTGAGTGGGGCTGAGAGAAGCAAAGATAGGGGTGTGTGATGATAGAAAAGGGATCCAAGGAGCATGTAAATGGCTCAGTGGGTGGGTGTCCCCCCTTTCCTCTCCAGCCTGCAGGGATCCAGCCCCAACTGGGATGCACTCTCCCAGAACATTCACAAGGGGCAGCATCCAGGGAAGGGGAGAAAGAGCTGAGCAGGGGAAGGTATTTTAGGATGAGAGCTGGGTAGGGGCAGAGCCCAACAACAGTAGAAAGAGTGAGGTGTGGGTTGGTGCCCGTTTGAAGGGAGGGGGGGTGTAGAAGGCAGGGCACAGAGGACAGAGCTGAGATCAGTGCTTGGGGAATGGATGGTTTTGGGGAAGAGCCCCCCTGTCAACCAGGAGTAAAAGAGAGGAGGTCCCCCAGTTGGGTGAAGCCAGGGGGGCGCCAGGGGGGGGCATAGGCTGGGGCGTGGACCTGGGCCAGTGGCTGCCATGCCGGTCCAGCGAGCCGTCGGGACGCGGCGGAGCTGCCCGCGCTGCGCTGCGAGGGGCGGCGGCGGCGCGGCTCGCTGCGGCCGCTGCATGAGGCGCCGCGGCGACTGCGCAGCCCGGCCGCCGCCCCCCCGCCCCCCCGCGCCCGCCGCGCCGAGGTCCGCGCTGTCCCGCCGCCCGTGGAGCTCCCCCAGTCATGCGCGCGCGCGCAGGTCCGCTCCGGGCCCGGGGACCTGCCTGCGAGCCGAAAGCAACCCGAGGGAAGAGGGGGGGGGCCGGGGATCGGGACCGAGGCGGCGCAGCACACCGCGCTGCCTGGGGCAGCCTATTTTCTAGAGCCGCCCCTGGTTGGGTGTGTATTTTTTGTGCACTTCAGGAGAGTTTCCTGAATTACAAAAGGGGCTATTCTCGCTAGGAGTCAGAAATCAGAAAAAGAACCAAATAGCAGTGTGTTTAAAAAACATTTTTAAAGGGTTCTTATGATATTTAAGTCAAACTTTGGTTTGGTCTGTCTCATGATTTTGGAACATTCAAGGTTGACAAGACTGCACCTGTCATTTTCCCATTCACCCACAACCCGCACACACTAGTGTCATGTAGCTTGTGCAGCTTAATATGTTAGGGCAGTGGTCTTTAAACCTCTTTACGCACAAGATCACTTTTAAAATTTAAGTGCCACCCAGCATCTGCCCCACCTCTTCCCCAAGGCCCCACCCCACTCACTCCATCCCCCCCTCCTTCTGTCGCTTGCTCTCCCCCACCCTCACTCACTTTCACCGGGCTGGGGCAGGGGGTTGGCATTCAGGAGGGGATGCAGGCTCTGGGCTGTGGCCAAGGGGTTCAGAGTGTGGCAGGGGGCTCCGGGCTGAGCCTGGAGTAGGGGGTTGGGGTACAGGAGGGAGTACGGGGTGCTGGTTCTGGGAGGGGGGTCAGGGCTGGGCTTGGGGTACGGGAGGAGGTTCGGGCTGCAGGAGGAGGTATGGGATGCTGGCTCTGGGAGGGGGCTCAGGGCTGGGGTGCAGGAGGGGTGCGGACTCCCACCGGGTGGCACTTACCTCAGGCGGATCCTGGTCAGAGGTGCAATGGGAGCTGCGGGGGCGGTGCTTGCAGGCAGGAGCAGTGCATGAAGACCCCTGACCCACCCCCCGGGGCCACAGGGCCATGCTGGCTGCTTCTGGGAGTGGCATGGGGCCAGGGCAGGCAGGGAGCCTGCCTTAGCCCCACTGTGCCACCAGAGTTTTAGCATCCAGAGATCGTGATCAACTGTCAGAAGCTCCAGGATTGACCAGTCGGTGATCACTGGGTTAGGGAAAGTATCAGCCTCAGTCCCATTACTAGTCATTCTGGGCAGAGTCTGACTTTTCCCCTGGAATGAGTTGGAAGACTGTAATTCTGATTGAAACATTACACAGCTTCTTCCAAAAAAAGAAGTACCTGTTTTGAATAGGGTGCTGCCTCTACAGTTATAACCTTTTTCAGATGCTTAGGCCTGTCTTATTTATCTGGACTGTCTCAAACTCATTCTAACTCAAACCTTTCCACATGTAATTTTGTAGCAAATGGCGAATAAGTATTTAAGTTCAACCTGAAATCAACCAACATCCCCATCCAACCCCAACTTCTTTTTTTAAAAACATTTTAAAATCTCATCTGTGTCGGGGTTCGGCATGTTGTTTACTTTTCCAAGTTGGTCACAGCTTGATAGCGAAGAAATTAACAACATTTCCAGGGTCCTTGTAAAATTAGATTCACTCCATTTCTCTGAACATCTGAGGAGAGATTTCAATGTGGAGGGTGATTTTTTTCTCTTTAAAAGGACTGGTTAGCTTTTTATTTATTACAAGTCCAAACAAATGTTTGCAATTACTTGTGTCCAAGATTCCAATGAAATGTTCACTTCCCACAGTTTTTCATTTGAAATCTGTAATACATTAAAGTGAACACTGGTTCATCTTTTCAGTAAGAAGCTCTGTATTAGCCGCTGGCCATCAGTAACTAGAAGTACTTTGTTTGGATGTACTAGTGCTTTAGGGGAATCCACCATCATAGTGCCCTCAGGTAGTTAATAAATAGTACACCCTTTTAAAATTATAAATGCCTATTAAAGCAATAGACATTGCCAATTTGAGTTCTAGTGCCCAGTAATTGACTACACTGGGATTTATATTTCCGAGCGCAAAGTGAGTGCGTAACAGATTGAAGATTAGTTATGGTCAGTCATCAATATCTGCTGTGTAAGGGACACTATGGTGCACTAGTCTAGGGGCACAGTGGTAGCCATCTCCATTATCAACCAGGAGACCCTGTTATGACAGTCTGTTAGAAACCTGTTATGACAATCTTCTCCCTCAGGTTGGCAGGAACTGGAAACAGTATACAAGCGGGGCACTAAGATCCCACCCACTCCCTCCCACAGCTCAGCATGGAGGTTTACAAAAACATGGAAAATGCTGCATTGGGCAGCAGATTGAGGAAAGGCAGTGATGAGCAGTGTTTTGCCACTAGCCTGATGGCGTTCCCTAGGTGGAGTCAAGGTGCAGCTTCTAGATGACATGTTCCCCTAGAAAAGCTGCATCCCTCCCACAAACCCTGGAGCAGTTGTAGAGCTGTAGCAGAGAGGGTGCTTGAGTCATGTGGCTTCTTTTGTGCTCTGTATGGCCTTCCACATGAGGAAGGCTGAGGGATTCACACAGCTGTGGATTCCAGTGGCATAAAACTGGAACAGCGCAGTAGCAAGTCATCTCAAAAGCAGCTGTCTGGCTTGCAGAGCCACAGCAGGATCTGTGAAAATGTGAGCTTGAAGCCACCTTATCAGACACGCACCCTTGACCTGTGCTTTGTGAAGTTTACCCACACACCAGAATCTGGCCCTTACAGTGACCAAGTTATATGATGATTATACTGTAGGAGTATTACTGCTAAGGACAAATAATGGAAGGTGGGAAATTTTAAGAGTGTCCAAAGGAAGTCACTGTGAAAGTGGGAGGAGTTGGATACCTAACTCCCTTAGGCACTTTTGAAAATCCTACCCCAAAATTTAAAAACTTTATTGACGAGAATTAGAACAGCATTGGACTCACATTATGCTCTTGGATGATTCAGACCACAGATAAATCAAAAGAATTGGAATGTTCTGAATTGAATTTATATACTATAAAATAGTTTGCAGACTTAAATGTTTCTCTCTTTGGTTTCCCTGCTTAAATTAAAGGATAAAATTCTGAGCACATAGTATACCCCTTTAAAAACTGGTTGAATGGAGCATTCTGGAGATTAAAATATATATTATAGAGAAGGCATACTTATTGATATTGCTAATAAATAACATCTTAATTAATAAAACTGGAAGAATTGTAAAAGGTACCGAATATTTGGTGCTCTACAAACAAGGTATGGTCTTTGCTATAATGAGCTTACCATATAAAAGAAGTGGGTATTCACCCACGAAAGCTCATGCTGCAAAACGTCTGTTAGTCTATAAGGTGCCACAGGATTCTTTGCTGCTTCTACAGAACCAGACTAACACGGCTACCCCTCTGATACTTGATGCCATCCTTTTGTTTACTTTTTGCTTGAATTTTTGTGTGCTGAATATGATTTTCTGAATGTACTATTGGGGTAACATTTTCAAAAGCACCTAAATCCCACTCCCTTGCAATGGGACTTAGGAATTTTTGAAATTTCTACCCGTTATCATTAAATATTTGAATAGTGCCTTAATTTACACAATTCCTTACAAACAAAGGTCCCAGTTCTACAGGCTGGCTTTGGATATCTGCCCATGCTAATCTGATACCTGAATAAGAGCCATAAGGAAGTCAGTGGAACTAAGAACAGTACTAAGCCCTCCATTCAGTAGTAAATGTTTGGAGAATCAAGCTTGTAGATAAGGTTGCATTCACCACACAAAACCTGCATTCTAAATAAAACAAGATAAGCGCAAGACCTTGGCTTGCTGCGCTGGCTGCGCGCAGCTGCGCAGCGCAGCGCTGGGGCGCGCTGGCAAGCGCAGCGGCGGAAGAAGCGCCAGCAGCCAGAAAAACTCTCCCAGCTCTCAGCTGCTGCTCTCCCTGGGGAAGGGGGGGAAGCGACAGCGCTGCTGGGCGCTGGGGGCTTGGGCTGCGCTGGCGCGCGCCGCGCATTGCAGCGCGCTGCAGTGTGGTGCACACCCTGCTGCAGCGCTGCAAATTGTAAGTGTAGCCAAGCCCAAACACTCCCGACCGTATCATTAGAATGATCATGGATAATTTTCTTCTTTTTCTCCCCAGGCATAATGACATCAATAGGAAAAGTCTGAAATCTTACAGCCAAAATAATATTGAAGAGCCAGAGCTGCAGGAATTCTTCCTCTAAATCACATCTCATGATGCCTCGTCTGCCTTCAAACGTGGTTTGAAATGCCTGAAATATCTTCTTTTAAGAACACTAATATGAGACATAACTCTCACCAGCAAAACAAGACTGTTAGGATGCCTTAAATTTGTAACAGTTAGACCATATACAAAATGTTTTTATGCTATGTGTGTGTGTGTAACTTGTTTGTAAGATAGACTGTTCAAAGGCATGGGGGAGCAAAAGTAATGGTTTGGAAATTGCAGCGACACGGGCAACCTCCAGAATGTTCATCTGGCCACTGAACGCATTTTATACTTCATCTATTGCATGGATATACTGTAATAGGTCTGTATTTCCCTTTCTCAATGACATATACTGTAAAAACTTCAGCCAGGACTCTGCCTGCTGAGCTCCTCAATGAGACCAAGGCAATAGCGTTGTTTTTTTGTCTGGTATGTTTAGTCTGTTATTTCTATTTTTTGTAAAAAGGAAATAAAAACAGTCTTAACAATATACCACCTGAATGGGTCCAGATACTTCTCATTTCACTGTTCTTTGCTTCCTCACAGTGGCATTTTTGGTTTTTAGAATGCTTAAGTATTGAATGATGGAAGTATCCGTGCAGTTAACAACCACCTAGACTTCCACACAAATGGTCAAATGTGCAAAATCATTTGTGTTAAAAATTGCTTTGAAATTTTAAATGTGCTTTTGTAGCTTTAAAAAAAATGTCAGTGGCTCAGGAAACTCATAAATAAGTTCCAGAATTAATGTTTTTTGTTATTTTCTGTCAAGAATTGGAATGTGCTTGGTGCTGTACTAGCCTCAGAGTCCCTGCTATGAGGACCCTACAGTTTATTAAAGCCCAGTTCATGTCTCTTTGCAGCCCACAGACTTTCCATTAAATTCAGTGGGAACTAGTTCAGGCTTTGAAAGACAAACACTGGTAATACAAGATATACTGGGAGATCCAGAGAAGGATGTTGTTTCTCTTGCTATATAGAGGTTTTTTTAATGGGTCAGTGTTTTGCAACCTCATGGAAGAAGTGAGTTTTTAATTCCTCATTCAGTTCCCTTCTAGATTCTTTATACATTATCAAAACATTCCATTTGGCAATCCCTACAGTATATAGTTCTAAAGCAGAGTAACAGGCAATTGTTAAATGATGCATTTCTCCCTCATTTCTCAACTGGGCTATGTGGACTTGGTGAGACAGATCTTACTACAACAACAGCAAGTTTAGTGGTGACATTTTTCTTTTCAAAGAAGACAAGCTACAATGTTGAAATTACACAAATTAACATCCAAATATTGTGTGATTTACAGGTAAGATAATGTGAGAGATCAGGGTGTAGCTTAATGGAGTAAAATGGGGTCACTTTGGATCAGTTTTCCAAATGTGTTTCACTGTTTGCAGCTGTTACTGACTTCAGAGGAGATATGTGACTAAACCCATTATGCATTGCTTATTGGCTTTCCACAGCAATTCTATCAGTTAAAAGAAGAGAATGAAGAGATCAGAAAAATAAATTGAAATAATAAGACAAGCACACTCAGAAGTGAAATTCATAGTTTGTGTTAACATCCCTAGTTCTTATCTTCCATTTGGCAATGCCTTGGTTTTCAAATAGAAGGAACGAATTTAGCACTCCAGCCGACCTAAACTGTGTTTTTTAAGAAAACAATGAAACCTCCAAAATATCTGAAAGCCAGGAACAGAAATACCTCTAGCTGAGCCTCTCATCTTCCATGTGTCCATGAGAAATAAAAATGCAAAGAGAAAAGGGACACGTTTGTTCCAATTGTCTGAGTGTTGAAAGATAATGTCTGAATAAGAGGGTAAGCAAAGTTCCTGTGTCTGGTGCATGGATTTCTTGAGTCAGATTTGTGGTGAGTGTGAAGTGTGTGGAAAAATCTTGTGAACATCAAGAAGCTCACAAATATAACATGGTTTATGAAGGATAAATGGACATTTTTTAAAAAATTGAACAGACAGCATATTAAAAATGTTTACCCTTCAACAATGACTGCACCATCAACACTTAAAGATGATAGGTCTGAAATTCTAGAGGTAGAATGCCTTGCATGAGTATGTGATGGACAGAGACCTGAAGGACAGTTTTAGTCTTATAGGACACTGAGTCCACAAAGTGATTAAAGTCTCTTGACTGATTTGATGCGTGTGAAGCCCATGGTAGCTATATATAACATCTTGTGGCAGCAGGAGACAAGCTGAGCCTTGGTGAAGGATTGTAACAGGTTATGGTGTAAATATTGTCAAGTTCTGGGAGAAGGAAATTACATTTTCTGGACATTGGCTTTTGAGGACGCCTGTTGTCAATTAGCTTCCAATCCATATTGAGGATATTTGCATTTCATATCTTAGAGACAGCAGGTGCATTATGTGGTAAATTGAAAATACCCAAGCACTATAAAACCACATGAGATTGCTAAATTACATGGGACTGGGATTTGAGATGTTCAGGATTTCTGATTAAAGGGATCCAATGGATAGTTCTGTCTGAAGTTGATTCTAAAGGCTCTGAGATAATTGGATTATAGAGAAGGATGTTGTGGTTGACACCATCACACACTTGATACATGTTATTCCATGTTCCTAACTCATGTTGTACAGTATATGTTGTACCAACTATAATGCAGTGAGCCAATCACAACATGCTGGTGATCTTCAGCTGTGGAAAGCCCTGGGTAGCGGCTCTGGCAGGGTAATCCTGCAGAAAGGACAGCCTGCTATAAATGTCAAACCCCCTCCTCCTCCCCAAGGTTTTACATCTCATGGAAGTGAGCTCATGTAAATAAGTTTTTCACTCTACTACTCCCAGGTCTCAGAGCTATCAGTCGCTGTCACAGGTTGGCTATTCCCTTTAAATGCAGCAAGTCCAGCGCCCCTTTGTGAGTACTGTACAGCTTGGCCAATTAAGGTGGTAAGGCAACACCTGGGGCCATAAAGGAGCAAGGAGGAATGATAGGAGTTCCCTGGGGGAAGGCTGAAGCGGGGGTTACTTGCTGACCTCCCTGAGCTAGATCTGGAGAGGGCTGAAGGCAGCAGAAGGAGTTTTCTGCCAGCTTCCAAGCTGGAGAGGAATGAAGGTGGGGAAGCAGTGGATGGGTTTACCTGGTGGCCTGTCTGAGATGAGAGGTTAGCTGACAAGGGAGTATGATGGATACTCCCAATAGATGCTTTGGGAGTTCCTGTTGGGAAGAGTGGGGTTGCACTCCAGCTGGAAGAGCTGGGGATGGCTTTCCTGGCCAAATGACAGGAGAGGCCTGAAGAAGCATCTGGAGCTGGGGGAGGAGGCCAGAGTGTGGTATGTGCTATGTCAATGGACTAGAGGATGTGAGATTGTCAGGGCTACACACACTGGGGGTGGGGAATAGACTGTGGCTTGGAACTTTTTGTTATGGATAAGTACACTGTGTTTTTATAATAAACTGACCCCCAAGGAGAGTATTATTGAGGCAAGAAAGACTGTCATGGGGTCCTTAGACGCCAAGATGGGAAGTGGGATGGTAACTCTCGTGTTAGCGTGCCCAGCTAAAAGGGGACACTCAGGGTTGAGTAGGAGCCATTTACAGTTTCCCACCCAGGGCTCCAGAGCCTGCAGATGTTAACTACCTTATGTTGTCCCCAGTGGAGAAATCTGGTCCTGTGACCCCCAGTTGGCTGAAATGTAGCCTGCAAGTAGCAAGCTGTTACCATTATGTATTGCCATGGTATCTAGGCACCACAACTCATTCATGTGGTATATAATTCTCCAGGCCTCTGATGGACCGCCATCAGCATTTAAAATAGTTACCCAAGATAGGAGAGGAAGAACTTGTGCCCCCTCTGCTTCCAGTTATTAGGATTCTGCAAAGCATTCAGGTTTCTTTGGTTACCAGTCTAAGTGAGGCTCTCTTGCCTATGGATGGATATCTTTTGAGAGGTTGCCCCCCACAAATCTCACTTATGGAGCAGGCAGAAGAGGCATATTTAGAGCAGACTGCTCCATCTTTTGCTTGAACTTTGAAACAGAGGACTCATGCAGGCACAGCCACTTCAGGCTGCAGATCCTTTCAAATACTTCCCTGACATACTGATGTTCATTCAGTCATGGAAGAGCCTACCTGTTATTGGGGATATTATGGGGACAAATAGCTAAACTGCTACATGTGGCAAGGGTAGGAGTAACAGGGCTACCACACAGTGCCTCACTTGGCAGAGAGCGGTAACCTGAGTCAGCCTTAAGCTTACACAAAGTAAGCAGTCCCACTCCTGTTTACCCATCCTTTTGATCCTATGCAAGCTCTAGATCTCTCAATCCATTTCTGTCTTCCTATCTGGTAGAAGGGTTGGAGGAGGAAACAACTTACCTTACTCCATCACACACCAGCAATGGAGCCAGAAAGGAAGAGAACTAATGGTCTGGTTTTCAATCTCTCCATCCTCCTACCCTGCCCCAACTACATCTTTCCCCTTCGGTTTAGGGTTGCCCATGAGCTTCATGGGAGATTGAAGCCAGAGATCTTCTGCATTAGATCTTCCACAAGTTGTTTGTTTGTGACTTCTTGTGACCTCTATTCAGCTTTCCAAGCTTCATCAGGACTGAAGTTGCATTGTTGAAGGTTAAATGTGTGGGTCCAAAAGGCCTTATGTGACTGCAAGCTGTAATGAGGGATGTTATTACAGTCCTGGTGGATGGGAAGATGTTCATTTTCCACAATTCTCTGGAATTCCTGAAGGGTCGTGGTATGGCGGCGAATGGATGTGGGAGCAGTGTGTGACAGCATTGGCAGCCAAGGTGTTGGGGGTCGACTTAAGGGTTTCAGTGGTGCACCGCATTGCAGTGTTCAGTTGGACATCAACAAGTCAACAAAACATAAAGTTCAAGTTAGCCCCTGTGAAGTGAACACAATTCATTGGGGCATATTTGGATTCATTGGCAGGCAGGGCCTTCCTTTCCACACACACATTCATAACTTTGTTGAATATGATCAGGACAGTTCAAAGAAGCCTCCATACTAAAGTAAGGAACCGCTTGCTGGGGATTATGGCATCTTGCACGTTTGTGACGGAGCATGCAAGATTACTCCTCCACTGCTTTCAGGGCTGGCTCAGGAGGACCTGTTCCTCAACCAGGAACAGCTTGAACAAACCCATTACAGTTCCCCTGGAGCTAAAGAACTTCCTGGATTGGTGGAAAGATCAGCACAATGTCTGTGGCAGCATTCCTTTCATCCACACAGCTACAGCAATAAATGAGAATGCACACATCATTGTTAGGGCGGAGAGCACACCTCAACACACTCACAACTTAGGGCAGATGCAATTTTGGAAATCGCCTAGATGCTTTGTCTCCTTTGCAGAAAGATCAAAGGGGTCCACTATGTCTTCACAGAGACTGTCAAGATGGATCTCTGGGTGTATTACTGCTTGTGATGATGCTGTTGGTGCTTTGTACACCCCAGAGGATTACAGCACACTCTACAGGTCACGAGCAACTTCCACAGATCTCAGAAACTGGAAAGTTTATGAGTAGATATGTAGAGCATGGCCCTCACTGCATACCTTTTCTAAACACTATGCCTTGGTCGATGCAACCAGATCTGATGCAGTACTTGGTTCTGCTGTACTGTCTCTTCAGTATTAGACTTATTCCGAAGCTTCCTCCTCCCTGTGAGGATCCTGCTTGGGAGTCACCTGAAGCGGAGCACCCACAGAGACACTTCTCTAAGAAGAAGACAAGGTTACTCACCTTGTGCAGTAACTGTGGTTCTTTGAGATGTGCCCTTATGGGTGCTCTGCTACTCATCCTCCCTCCCCTCCACTTTGGACTGTTCTTGTTGGATGTTCAGCTAGAGAAGGAACTGAGGATAGTTGGTCTGTGCAGCCCTATGTACACTCAGAGGATGGCACCAGGTTATATAGAGTGCATGCATGGGCTGAACAGACACTGCTAATGGAAAATCTTCAATCAAGGTTCAAGAAGTGCACATGCACCTGAAGTAGAGCACCCACAGGGGGGACACATCTCGAAGAACCACAGTTACTGCACAAGGTGAGTAACCTTTTATTTTTATACTGCAGCCTATCACCAGAGTATCTGAGGCTATGTCTACACTGGAGCTGAGGGGGTGATTCCCAGCATGCGTATGTCACACCTTCAGGGTAACTGAGCCTGTAGTCTCCCACCCTCTGTGGTTCATTCCAGAAATGCCCAATCAGATCTCAAGTCTCCAACCATCACCTATCTGTGGGCAGGATCCTTGTCCCACTCCCTTCTGCCTGGGGTTATTAAGGCTGCACAGCTCCCTGCCTACACTGCAATATCCCTAGCAAGCCAGTCTGCCTACAGTCCAGTGCCTGTGCTTTGCTTTTCTCTCTGAGGGCTATAAAGAGTGTATTGTCTGCAGTTACAAGGTACCACACAGCCCGTTCTAAGCAAGCACATTTATTCTTGAGGTAAAAACATTACAGAAAAAAATATACAAAACAAAAATTCCTAAACTCATGCTAAAGCTAACCATAGGTCACCCATCAATTTTGTGGGGCCCTAGAAGGTTAAATTCTTTCCAACCCTTCTGCAAGTGTTGGGACCCCCTTGGGCAGAAGGTCCTCTCCATTTACTGGATCAGAAGGAAGGCTCTGACTCAATTTAAACTCACTCAAAAGCCCTTTTTATGCCAAAAGCCCTTTCTTGTCTGTTCCTCTCTGGAAAACCCAGTTTCAGTCTTTACATGCAAGGCTTCCCAAGAAGTGATACCTCTCTGGAGGTGTTCACTGAGTGATTCACCTTAATCACCCCCCACTGTTTTTGGTTCCTGAAGGAGTTTTGGTAATCCTCCCCCATGTTGTTGCATACAATCCCTGGCCTACAGTGCTATATAAACTTTGTACAATATGGTTCTCAAAGGTGTTACATAGGATTGCAATATCTGTCACCACGTAGATGTGCCCATGCTAGCTCTGCTTGAGCTAGCATGCTAAAAATAGCAGTGTAGCTGGGGCAGCACTGGCAGCGGCTTGGCCTAGCCACCCTGAGTACATACCTGCCTGGACCCTGGGGTATGTACTCAGGCAGCTAGCCCAAGCTGCTGCCTGTGTAACCCTGGCTATGCTGCTATTTTTAGTATGCCAGCTCAAGCAGAGCTAGCATAGGAACATCTATGTGAGCTGGGAATCACACCCCAGTGTCAAGTGTAGACATACCCCTAGTGTTTCCCGTATAAAATCCAACAGCAGTATCCAACAATCCCTTGTTGACTTCATTTAGTCTCTGGCTCTCCTGTCTTTCAGGTATTAAAAACTCTGCTAGGAATACTTTGTTTTAGTTGGTTAGCTGATTTGTTTGTTACAGATGTTTTGAGGGATTTGGTGGGGTGGGACTGCTTGGGTAGATGTGGGGTGACAATGTTATGAGTGTGGTGTTGAACATCAGCAAAGCAGCTTGGTTATAACATTATTTCTTTGTCTTTAAATCTGTACACTAGAAGAAAAAATGTTGGCTTGAGTAGGTTACTGATAAATGAAATACACAAGATCCAGCACAATCAGTTTGTGAGGGTCTAAAACAAAGAACTGTGTAAGACAAGTTAGAAAGGCAAAGAAATTATCAGTTTAAATTTAATATTCATTCCACTGAAGCTGTCACTCAAAAACTATCTTGTACTATCAAGTCTGACATAAGATCAATGGCACAACAAAGTATGAATGGCAGCATAACAATACAAATATTCCAGCATCCATATATCTGTAGCACTAATAACTGGCTTGAAATGTGCTCATTAAAAGATGTTTCATAGCATGTTTCATACCTTTCAGGCAAAGTAATTTCAGAATACAGCAAAGCAGCAGAGTTGAAAATAAACTGAAAATGTCAGCACATTATGTGTTGAATGTAAATTAATGTGTTAGTGAAGAGATTAGTGCTGGTGCAGTTTTTGTCTGTTGATCGTAGAATAAGACTCAGCTGTTACTACCCTTGCAAACTGGCAGTGTTTCTTAACACTTTAAAAACCTATTTGACTGAAATTTGACAAACAGAATCACTACAGCATAGTCAGTGAATCAACAGTATTAAAGACGTTTTACTGCAAGGCTTAAATGTCTATCATTCAGCAACTCCCCAATGACAAAATATAATAAGAATAATCTCTCTACTTTTTGGTGCAGTTACTATACTAAGATTTGAATGAGATATGGAAAGATATTCTAGCTAAAGATCAAATGTGTCCAACCAGCACCTGTTCTAAGTTTTATAGTTACTGTACAAAAGCTATGCCTAGACCACAATATATTTTTAAAAAATGCATTTTGAAACATACAGGATTGTAAGTACACAGTTGTGCATGAAAATAGAATAATATTTTCACATGTGCAGTGTATGGGTTCTAACCAAAGTCCTGTCTTACCGAAAAAAAAAAAATCTATGTCAAGGTTGCTCAAGAGCAACAGCTATCAACGCAAACCCTTGGAAATTCCCATTTAAGTTCATCATCCCATCCCACATAATATTGCTTTCATATCACTTTCTTTATCAAATATACAAATACTTGTCCTGGGGGCATTCTGTGCCATGATGCACATGCAGAATTCATGTCTTGCTCAGACTTTTTTTTTTCTCTGCAGAAAATACATTCTGCCAGAGAGGTGCTGCAGTTATGCCTTTTGTCCACCAGAACAGAAAGCAACTGCTCCTGCTCCTGCTTCAGCTGCAGATAGGGAAGAGAAGAGGCTGTGTTCCTCATAGCGCCCTGCCCATGGGGCCAGGTCAAGAGGCCTGGAATATGTGGGGGATGGACAGCATGCAGCACATGGGGGCCACTGGGGGTTCAGAAGGGCTAGTGGGGGGGACAAACTGGGGGAGGGGCTGAATGTGAGTGAAGGGTGCAGGGACACATGAGGATGGGGGAGGGAGAAGGGTGGCTGAGTGGGGGTGCAGGGACATGTGAGGATGGGGAAGATGTGTGGGGACAGGTAGGGGAGGGAGGCTGAGTGGGGCTACAGAGCCACATGAGAGACGGGGTAGGTGAGTGGGGGTGTTGGGCCACAGGGGATGGGGCACGGTGTAGATGAATGAAGGTACAGAGCCACATGGGGATGGAGGGAGACGAAGTGGCTGAGTGGGGGGTGCAGGAATGCCTGCAGTTGCAGGGACACATGGGGATGGGTAAAATGTGCCTGACTGATAGGGAGAGGCTAGGGGTCAGTCAGGGTCTGCATGGGGGAGGCTTCCTAACAATCTCTCCCCACACTGAATCCCCCCCCCCTTCCATACTTCTCCCACCCGCATCCAACCACCCGCCAAGCTCACACCCAAGCTCTTCGCAGCAATTACTTCCCTCTCCCTCAGCTCCTCTGTTACCTTGACTCCCCCACAAGCCTTTGCACAGCTTCTGAGAGGAGGGCGAGAAATACAATTCTGTATTGTAGTTTAAATGAATTATTACTCAAAGTTTTGAATTAATATACCTATTAAGGAATCTATTTGTCAAAAAACATTTCCTGAATCTCTTTTGTTGTCCGTATTGTTACAGACATACTGGCAGACAGGTATTTTGAAATAAATTACCAAAATAATTAAAACTGGTGTGATTATATTGTGTTATTTTGACAAAATATGCAGAATTTTAAAATGTTATACACAGAATTTTTAATTTTTTGGCACAGAATTCCCCCAGGAATAAAATTCCCATCAACCATCAACAGTACAACTAACTCCATCACACTTGCCAGCAAACACACAACTTTAAATCTAACCAAATACCACACTGAAAAACCCACTTACAACTAGGAGAAAAATAAGGTAAGTTTGCCATATGGCACATCACCTTTTTAAACTAAGATATATCCCAATAAGTACAGCTACCTCCACCTCATAGCACACAATTGGTAATAATGGAACATCAGCTGTCCACACATTCATGTTCTTATAACACACTATTATCTAGCCAACCACAACTATAAATACTATTTCAAACTACATTCTTCCTAAAAAGAACACAACTCTGTCTTTTACATCTATACAATGGCTTGCTTCTTTATTAGTCTACACAGTTGGAGCTAAGGCTGTGTGCTTGCAGACAAGTGTGATACAGGAGGGTAGGGGTGTATGTTAGCTATAGGTATATTTCAGAACAGGATGTGAAAGCATAAATCTGTTAGGAAACATTTTTTAAAAAAGCTGCTTTTTAAGTGTTTCCACTGCCAAAGTTGGACAATATTTGTCTGAGTAAAAATGATAGGAAATTCAGTTGGCTTTTTAATAGTGAGAGTGTTTGGACGCTCAATTCAATCACTAAAATTTGATTTAGAAGGACTTTCAAGTGCAGATCTGAACATAAGCTTAACTATTGAGCCTCCACAGAACAAGGACAATGTAGGGTTTTTCAGCGAAAGAATTTTCCACCTACACACACTACTCCAGGGTTTCTCAAACTTCATTGTATCGCAACCCCCTTCTGACAACAAAAATTATTGCATGATCCCAGGAAGGGGGATTGAAGCCTGAGCCCTGCCACCCCAGGCAGCAGGGCCCAAGCCCAAGCCCCACCGCCCGGCGGGGGAGGGGACAAAATTTGAGAGCTTCCCGGCCCAGAGTTTGAGAACTGCTGCACTACTCCAACAATGGGCCCCAGTCCTGACCTGGCAGGATCAATTTTAAGGGTGAGGAAGTGGTTCAGGACCCCATCATATCATGATCAGTGGAACTGGAGTCAGAGGGCCCATGTTCTCTGGAAGGCCCGTTATTGTCAGAAAAACAGGGAATGTGGGGAGTTTGGTTGGAAGCAACTAACCACATGGACAGAGCAGTCCACAAGGTTTAACAGTGTTAAAAATTTGTTCATCTTAGCCTGCGTTCACCTGAGCTCTTTGCTAATGAAATACGATGGCAGAGTCTGAGCTCTGAGTTCTCTGCAGTGCAGCCCTTGGCAGTGTGAGCCATAGACTCTATCTGAAGCCCCCTGAAGCCCCAGTCCAGCAATAGACCCAATGGAAGGAGGAGTTCCAGCTGTTCACTGGCCTGGCTATGCAGGACAACAACAGCAAGTAAGATTATTTGTACCTTACTCAGGAACAAGGCAGAGAGGTCTGCAGCACTCTGAAGCTCACTACTGCCTCATGCCTCCCAGCAGTCCTAGGAACTATTGCTCCCCTAAGCAGAACCAAACTATGGAGCCACACAGGTTTGTCACCAATGACCAATCCGAAGGGGAGGGAACAGTTCCACACAAATATAAAACACACACACATTATTTTATGAAACAAACATTGACTGGGTAAAACACCAGTGTGGGGATAAAACCCTTATGTTCTCCAATGAATCCTGAGTTAGTTCTTATAAAATTCCAATCTCACACTACTAAAAAAATCACTTATTTGTTTTCTAAGATTCCTAATTTCCCTCTGTAAAGAATTTTCTTACACTGTAGGGGAAAATGATAAGGAGGCATCTTTAGGGAAGTATCATTTCTCCAGTTCCAGCTTGTATCACTAATAGAGGAAGGATTTTGACAGAAACTTGTATTCCAGAAACTGACTGTACTTAATATAAGTCGTATCTACTCTGAACAGCTTTTAAAATAAGAACCAGGTAGTGTCTGACACAGACAAGAGAGAAGGGAATGTGGGGTTGATTAAAACCAAACAAATGTAAGTCTGTTGGGGAATCTCTCTTGCTGCTTCCTAAGGTACTGCATGACAGCCACCTCATATTTCTCCTGGAGAGGCATATTTCCAAGCTTTCCAATGGAGATTGCCATCTTTCTGGTTGAAAAGCTTCTTTCTGAGCTTGAAACAGACTGACTGTAAAGTGACGATGAATATGTTCACATTCCAGAAGTATGATGGCTCCATTCATGCTCTGAATATCAATTAGTTGGTCTTAGCATGATGTATGCTGAGTGCTATGATTTTAACACACATTTAAGATGTTTTCAGCCACAGATGTGAGGGGAGCCAACATCATTACTAGCTGCACTTTAAAGATCCGTAATTATAGTCAAGGTTACTCACTTTATTAAAGGGAGAAATTGCCAGTCACAACTATATCAAATTGGGCATATGGCTGTGGGCAGGTTTTTGTAGTTCTGGAGTCTGTGGCCTACTACCGTGCTGTCGGCTTCCTCCTACTTCACTCACTCCCCACCTTGAAGATGAAATTGGAGCCACCTTTATGGTGGGATCTACATGAAACTTGCTAGTTGAATTGTGTGCCCATTGTCTGGAATTCTCCAGGATTTAGAGTTCTCCATATCTGATCACACACCAGAGCGCACACGAATTCAAATGCCAAGTACTTGCATAGAGGCAGTGGGCCTAAAGGTTGTCAGGATAGAAAAGATCCACTCTGTTTTGTACAAGGAATATGAGTGTTTCAGATAACTATCTTCTCTCTGTCCAAATTATGGGAGCCAACATTTTCTTAATGATAAAGCTACATGACTTTGTAAAGGTTTTAAATCCAAACAATATGAAAAAGTACAAAAGAGTGTTGACAGAGATTGTTTAAATCCTGGTAATTGTAAGTGAACGGTATGGTCATCAGTTCAGCATCTGTCCTAAGAGAATTAATTTTCTGTATTCCAGATGCTTTCAGTGTACTGGTAGAAATACAATACGCAACAACTATTATTGTAGAGCATAACTTTTAACATAATCCCTAATCTTGAGCACTAAAGGAGCATATTTCAGCAACATGTCAACAAAGTGAGCATTGCAGGGGTTTTACTTGTTACAAGATATGGCTTGTAAAGAAGGGTTTTCAGATCTTTACTATTAAGGAAAAAGATAATTGTACTGAGAATATAGACAAACTGCAGGTGTACTGAGATGCTTCCTGCAATATAGCACAATTGACCACCAGAGGGAGACAGAGTTTGTAACATTTCAGAACTGACAGTAGAGCTTTAAGAATAAAGTGGCAAGGAAAGTCAAAGAGATAGCAGGTGGATGAGTCCAAAGCTCAAGATAGAGACAGCACATGGAGGAGCCCATTTCTAAGAGGCCCACATATTAGATACTATTAGAAATGTGTAATTAGAAGTATGTAATAATTAATTGCCATTTTATCTATGTGCATTTGCAAGAGACAAGAGGCATGACAACTGCAGTGAGAGCCTGCCTTTGAAAATATAGGTCTTAATTCAGCAGGTCACTTAAGCATATATGCAGTCCCATCCTATTCAGCAAAATGCTTAAGTATATGGTTGAAGTCCCACTGCATTCAATTTCAAAGATAAGCATGTGCTTATATGATTTGATGAATTGGGGCCTTAATAGGGAACAGAATTAGATGAGTATTATAGTCATCATTTTTATACACCCTTTAGGTAGCTGTTATCATCAAGACTAATCTACACTGGATTTTTAATTGTTTTAATAAGTGTTAACTAATGAGAGTGTAAATTGTACTGTAAAAAAGGACATTAGGGACAAACATTTATGTCCATCTTTTAATCATGTTAACTAAGGTGTTAGAATGTGATTTAAAAGGCCAGTGTAGACATGCCCTGAGTGAACTGCAGAGGCTTGGCATTCAGAAGGCAGTGACACAGACCACATGGATTAGCTATGCAACTTCTCTTGTTTTGCCAGAGCAATAAACTGATGTATCACAATTGTTGTTACTAGGATATCTGACATCTAAAAATCATTATGAAAGCATATGAGTGGGTTATAGTGGGTTAATACACTTGCGTATCATATCTGGAAAGTTGGATTCAAATCCTGCATTAAAAGTGAAAATAAAGTATGTTTCACCTAGTTATGTATGCTACAATCATCTTATCTATTGATGCTGTTGATATTCTCTGAGTAAGAGAGGCCTGTGCTTGAGAGCGCAGTTTAGGATCATGGTATACTGGCAACACTGGTAGTATAATCTCACATTGGAGACATGCCATTACATTTGCTCAGTTAAATATAGGAGAATGTGAATAAAAACACTGCTACTGAACAAAAAGCTCCAAACCACTGCTAGGCGACATAAGAAACATTGTCCCCTTGAAAGTACAAATTGTACACTGTGGCATTCATGGCATATGGATGTCTGTGTGGTTTATTATATGAGGAAACCACTAAACTCGCCCTTGGAGTTAGAAAGCACAAATATATGATAGACTTAACTGATGTTTGACATTTGATGGCTAACCATTCATTTCTGTCAGCAAAGATTGGCAGCCAAGGAAAGATAAAAGGAGGTAAGTTGTTGTGAGTTCCATGGATTTTGACTTTTGAGCTATCATATTATAATCCTTTTAAGAAGATATAAAACTATCTGGTTTTCCTGAGGGAGAGAACAAAGACAGGACACAAATAAGTCATATGAAAATTCCAGCTCAGTTCCTTCTGAGGTTAGCAGGGACTGTGAATTGCAGAACTGTCATAATCAACACCCAGGTGGATGTATCTTAGATGCACCAAAACTGTGCCTCCCCCAAAATAATTAGCCCCCCCCGCCCCCAAGAGACAATTCATTTGAACTTCCCAAGCTATTAATACCTTGGTCTTCCTCCTTCCTTATCTAGACTAGCCCGATTTCCAGAAATGTTAACTGTAAGAGGCATTTTTTGTTAAAAGCGGGTAACAAGTCTTTTTAAGACAACTAGAGTGTGCTGAATCCAAATATGGTGCTTACCAGACTCTGTATTATGTATAAGGGCCTCCACAAAGAGAACAAAGTAACATACAGAAATCGCTGAAGTAAAAATCTTTATTTCCTTCTTGTTTAGGATTAATATACTTCAGTTGGATTTTAATGAACTGTAGGATGTAATAAAAGTGATCAAATAATGCTTATTATAATATTGAATTTCAATTTCTTATTTGCAAGAGGTACTAAAAATATTTTAATGTTATACAACAATATCAAATTATGTTTGCATGGCTCTTATAACTTGTGTATTAGCACCCTAAAACAAAAATCTATAAGTCAATTTAACTATCAGAAATACAGTGTATAAGCTGAAAACTCATATTTGTAAAACAAGTGAAAATATTTTCTTGACTAAATGTTAAGTAAACACAAATTAATGCATATGTTAATGTTTTACTGTTTCAAGAAATTTTGGTATACAGTGACAGACTGAATCAGCATTTCAATAAGTCACTTATTATGACACATTACTTATTTGATAATACTGTCCTTAAATACTGTCAGGTACATTGACACAATCTTGTTCCAGTTCTCAAATTTGCATGCTCCTGTACTAACAAGTCATGCTGTCCTATACCTGCATTTCTGACTTCTGCATCCTGTTGTCCAGCCACAGGATATTGCCTCCATGCAGTCTGTTGGTATTGGTGGCAATGACATAAGCTATGGCACTCTTGATGGCCTCCTTGATCTTTTCCTAGATCCCTCTAGAGAGAAGACTTGGCTTCTTACACACACATTGCTGGGTTGGGCCAATTTTCACATCATTTCTCAGAGTAGAATAGCGCTTTAGTGCTGAACCTTAAATGTACACTCTATTCCAAACCACATTCAAATTAATATATTTCTTATATCTGCCTGGGGGAAAGGAGTAGGAATAGATGACTTACACAATAGTCCTCCTATTTTGGTTTAATATAGTAAATGAAATGTTAAAATGTTACCATAGCTATTACCAATTTACAAATAAAAAGGGTTCTTTAAAATGTATACTAGGAAGAGAAAATTAGTTAGCCACTGGCTAGTGGTCCTTCCTCAGAGTGAGGGAAAAACCATTAATATAAGATTATTCACTCTACCTTATTAACAAAAGGTGTCTTCATGTTTTGCCCTGATCTTAGTTTTCAGTCCATCCAGCATGTTGACTATACCATCCCATTTTGGTTTTAGACTGGTAATGTTCATTGGTCACAGTTGCATGCACTGCAGGTTTATGAATCATTTGTTTTACATGATTATAAATTATTTCTCTCCCCAGTTATGGCTTTCCCCTGCCAATAGTATTATCTAGGTGTTTTGGTCGTTATTAAAAGGGAATTCTTGAAAGGCTTTAATTGTAAATAATTAGGTTTAGCATATAACAAGGTCAATAAACTTTCCTTTCCTGTCAGATTGCTGTGTTCCCCCTAATTCAATTGTACGTAGTAAGTAAAGAAAAGAAATTAGATTTTTTTTTGGCTAATAAACTCGTAGTATTAGGCATGTTGGGAGCTCTCATGTCAACATTAATACATTTTGTTTTAAGAAATCCCAACACCAGTGTAACAGTCTCAATTTTGGGGAAAAATACATCTAACTCCAAGAGTAGATACTTTGAAGGTATAAAATATGCAATTATTCCATTTAACTTTGTGATTTACTCTCCTATTGTGTTCTCTTCTACTTAGTGATTTGTACCTTACCCATCTCTGTATAATCCAAACATCTGGATAAAACAGCAGATTTTAATAGTGCAGAGCAACACCACTTAATGATTTAGGACAGGAAGTGAAAAAGAAAGCTTCCTCCAAATAAAACTGCAGAGGGGATTCTGAGAAGCAGATGATGCTTTCTTGTCATCTGTAAGATGGTTTGCCTGACTGACTGGCATATTCCATTACAGAGCTTGAGTGAAATAATACTTACATCTGTAGTACAGAGAACTTCCTGTTAACAGTGTAAGTGAAGTACATGGAAAGCCCATTCTGTCTCTCTTTACACTTTCAAGCACTGTTGCTAAGGAAAAGATCCTTGATGGAATGAAAGTGCAAATCATGAACATTTCCTAGAAGAGTCTAGCATCAATAATTGAAGCAGCTTTTTACACAACCTGTCAAATTGGTTTAGAAGGTACATAAAATGGTGCTTTTAACTGCTTGACAGGAGGAAAAGTCAGACTATTGTAGCTGCCCCTTTTAGAGCTTTTCACAGATCTAGGCCAGAAATCCAAGCTGCCATGGTCACTAATTATGATTCAAATGCTGATTCATTTTCCTATGTGTTTAAAAAGAGTTTTCAACTTTTGAATTTGACATCTAAAAGTAGGAGTAATGGCTCTTCCTGAAAGTCAAATAACAAGCCAAGTATTTTAATTGTAAATGTCTCACAGAAGAATGGGTGTATGAATCAGACATGACTTCATCCTCTAACCGACATGCATTACTGGTCTAGGGAACCCTGGTGGGCTTGGCCTATTTTAGTCATTGTTGTCATGGGAGATCCTTAACGATTTAGGAAGGTAACTTAAAAAAAAATCTCCATACAGAACCCACCATATGGTATATTTATTGGCAAATGCTGATCCCCCCAGGAACAAGTTCTGTAGTAACAAATGATGAATTATGTGGCTTCATAAGCACACATGTCATCAAATGCACCATTGACCTTTTTACATTTTCAGGGGGATTTTCTGCTTTGTGCAGTTTCTTTGGTTTCGAAGTGAAGCAGTTTAACAATGTGTCCTGAAGGAAACAGGTAATCAATAATTTCAGTTTTTGTTTCTGTAAAAGGTAAATGAGGCCCCTATATTTGTTGAACAAGTAAGCAAGCCAGCATTTAGTTAAACTAAATCAGGAGCTAATAAGGCACATGTATACTACCTCCTCCTTGGAAAAGGAGTAAGAATTGTTGTTTAAGAAAAACCTGTGCTTGCGTTGCAAGAAACAGAATTAGGAAAATGGCAAATTCCAGTGGGGTTGTAAATTGTAACACCAGATAACACCTAGTAGGATGCGTCTCAAGCTATAAAAAAACAGGATTGGACTGAAAGTTGATCAAAAGTAGAGGGCTAGATTCTGATCTTAGAATGTTGGTCTTGGACTCATCAGGACATGAAAATAATTGTACCTATAATGAGACTATTAGGACCAGGAGAAAAGATATTTACAGTGCTGAGTCAGAAGCATCTTCACAGTCCTGTGCAAACCCTATCCTTTTTGTAGAAAATCTTTTTACACGAATGGTAGCTGAGCAGTTGATTTTATGACATAAGAATACAGGTGTTGGGACCTTAACTGAGTTTGTAGAAGTGTGTGGGTTTTTTTAAACAAATGACATTCTGTTAAGATCTGTTATAAAGGACAATCTATCCATGTGTCATATAATATAGACAGATCTGTGTACAGTACACACAGCATGTATATTTGCAAGTGTGCTTACTGACTGATTGCAGCACTGATAGAATTTACATTCCTTCACTGCATTTGTGATCAAGGGGGAAAAGTACTTTTCTCTGATCCACCATATAACGTGTGAAGTTCACACTAGCAGGACTGCTCTCTGTATTGAACATCCTGATGTATTCACACCATCTTCACTTGGTAACTTGGTAATAGTCAAACATTTCTCAGTAAGGCACATATGGCCTTCACTTGTAGACTTTCACCTGGTCTGGCATATAAAGGACATGGATGTACTAGATAAAGACAAACTGGCCGGAGCTTAATTGGCATAATAAGATGGATATGATGCTGGGCCTGGGAGAATCAAGTAGATGAATCGAGAGGAACTGTGACTGCTCCATCTGTTGCTGGAGTAGGTCTATCTCTTGCCAAAGATATTTGCAGTCTACAGGTCTTTTGGAACCATGATCTCTCCTGATTTCCCAAGGTAATGTCGTGACTTATACCACTTGTTTTCCATCTGTAGTCAGCTAAGAGATTGTAGCCTTTCTTTTGCTGATTCAGTCCTCATCACAGACATCCTTGCCTTTATCACTGCTGCAATGCACTCTACTTGGAGCTACTTTGGAAGACCACTTGGGTGGTTGAGCTGGCACTGAATGAGGCAGCCTAACTGCTTGATGAAGTGGGCTAGTATGAATAGATTCCACCTGTGCTTCGCAAACTATTGTTTGCCCATCTGCTTCTAGATGCAATCAAGATGTTGATTCTCATGTATGCAGCCCTCATGTTCTTTGAGACCTTAGGTACTGATCTCTCCTTATGCAGCACTTCAGTGACTATGATTAGCTAATTTAATGTGATGCTACAATAAATTTATGCCATGCCTCAGGCAGGCAATGCAATGGACAGGCAAAAACTACTGGAAAATACACCACCATATTCTGTTGAAGCTGCAGATTTTAATTGCTCTGATTATACTTTGGCCATTGGGTTAACAGACTGTCTTGCAAAAAGACCAAAAGATTCTTCACCACATGCTGCCTTGACACATCTGAAAGTGGATAGTTTCTGCAGCACAGTGCCCACTAGCAACATGCTGAGGAATTGATTTAACACTGAGTTAGAGAGAAGTGTGTCACCTATTGAACTATCAACAACACTTCTTTGCAGCACCCTGTTTTCCTTAGGAGTCCATTCACTGACCTGGCCGACCGTGCTTTGCTCATACAGTTGAAGAGGTTCAGAGACTGAAGGACATTCTTAAATGAAGAGCCCCCTTTATTGCTCTTCTCAAAGTCAAGTGTCAGTCCCTTCCCCGCTTCAATCTAGAGGTTACTAGAGGCCCTGTGAACATCACAAAAATAATTCAAGATGTCCCTTCCCACTTGAGAAATCTATGAGGCAAACCACACTTGAAATACAGAATAATTTAAACAGACAGAAACGGCTCACATCTCAGGCGGCCAAGATAATTTTTGGGCCCTGACGATATTTGCAAGCCCTAGACCCAGGTCCTTTACTCCATCCACTCATGACTAATAGTCCTAATTGATTGGAACAGCCAAGAACTGGTTGCCAAATAGAATATTTTTACAAACCTACTTAAATTTCTACACTGATAAATACAAAACTCAGTGTCAAAAAGAAAAGTGCAAAGCAGAAGTTTAAAAAAGTAATAAAATGATAATGATCAAATATCAGAGGGGTAGCCGTGTTAGTCTGGATCTGTAAAAGCAACAAAGAATCCTGTGGCACCTTATAGACTAACAGACGTTCTGCAGCATGAGCTTTCGTGGGTGAATACCCACTTCTTCAGATGCAAGTCAATGATCAAATGAAATCCTCAGAGAAGATTATGAAACAATGGATGATGACAGGGCACTACATGATTACCCCACAAAAAGGTGCCTGTAATTGGGGGAGGATGGAGTCAGGAGCACATTGAAAAACAAGTTCCGTGGAACTTTCTGAAACTCTTGCCACATATTTTAGGGAGCAGCTCCCATTTGAAATACCCACCCGTTCTGCTCCTGGAAACTGGATTAACAATATTTGCATTTCCATTTTTTAGCCTCTCTGATGCCCAGAGACACAAACACTACCTAAACTGTCAACCTACCCATTGTTGTTCTATAGCACTCATCACAGAGTCTGAGCACTGATTTATGGTGCACTGTATTGTTGGGGGAATGTGACAGCTCTTCAATTAATCAGAGTAAATTCTACAGGGTTATTCTGCAACCATTTTGAAGTGCACCCTAGGATCTGCCTGTCTTCCTAGCCACAGCTCCACATTGTGGTTTCCTCCGCTCTAGTAGAAGAGAGTTGGATACAGTTCTCTCCAGACTGGAGCCTGTCAGGACCAGTACGAGCATTAGCAGCAGGGCATTGGAGTGTCATAAGGCACTTCTTAGTAGGGAGAACTTAGCACTCCTGGCCCATGGAATGAATTGAGCAAGTTTGGTACTAGAACTTAATTTCCTCATGTGGCAACCTGTTGTGCGTGCACTCGAGTAATCCTGCTGCAGTTATAAGTGTACGGTAACATCTGTACTGAAATGGTTGTACTACTAGTTAGTAAACACCAGGTGCGTGCTCTCGCTATTAAGTGGACTGTGGGGAGAGAATCTTCAAATTAAGATTGTTTATATCTGTGCATGTCAGGCAAAGAAAATCAAACCAGCACTGCTCTATAAATCAAGATATTGTATTTAATGACCAGTAGAAAGAAACACAGTCCATAAGATTGGACACCCCCATCAGATGGACTGGGTAGCTGCTTGGAGCTGTTTTGACTATTTCATTCAATATAATGTCTTGTTTGTTCAATTGTCCTGACTTGCACACATGAAGGGTAGGTGAACACAAAGAAATGAGTTCTGATTTTAGACACAAAGTCATGTGAGCATGTGTTAGAAGATCCAGGCTATGTTCCTGCCTTGAGTTCTCAGAAAAAGATCATGTTGGTTCTCTTTAGCTATCATCCTGTTCTAGTACAATACTGCAATGCCACCTCTGCTGCCTGTTCAAACTAACAGCAGGGCAGATTTCAGGGGGGGGGGGTTAACGTTTAAAACATCATAAGTCAGCACATCCCAATGTGTCACCTCTAACAATGGAAAGCCCTTTACAAATTTCCCCTAATAAAACGGTAGAGGGAGCTGTTGCCATGTAATGAGAAAATGTTCCCATTGCCAACCCTTATACCTTAGCTTTGTCAGAAGAAGGAGATAATATCAGTGCAAAAGCATGCTGTAGTTATTTCCCTCTGCTTAGCAATACTCTGGCCCCTCTTCATAAGACTATCTTCAGAAGCCCAGTATTTGGAGTGTTAAAAGGAGATGACATAGAAAAAAGGCACAAAGGCTGGTGTAAACTGGGTATCTTCTGGCTGAGCAGCAGGTGTGATTCTATTCCAAGCGAGGGCAGCTCAATAGCATCTGAAGCAGTGTGATCTAGTGGACTAAAGAGACAAAGACCATGGGAATTGTGCATGCTAATCCTGGCTCCAAAACTGACTCCCACTGTGGCCTTGGCCAAGTCAGCTAACTATTTTACCATTTTATTTGTCAAATGGCTGGGGAATATTAATATTTTGGGCATTTTATTCATTTTGCCATGTGTAAATGAAGGGGAGGCAGTTCTGACTATTCAAGTAGTTGAAGTTTGTCAAGAACTGTGCTAAAATTCACCAGAATGCACACACTCTTTAGTGGCTTGAGATCTAGTGGACCCCAGACTCTTGCTTTCATTGGGGAATTGCCCCTAACATAACTTTAAAAGAAATATTAGCATGAGCAGCTATGATCCCCCACAGTGCTGTAACAAGGGTGAGGCGAGTGAGGCACTTGCCTCAGGCACATAAAGGCAGGGGGCGCAGAAAGCGGTGGAGAAAAAAAAAAGCTGCTGGCAGGGAGATATTTATAACCCACACACCTACTCTTGCCCTGAGCCCCTCCCACACTCCAAACCCCTCATCTGCAGCCACAACCCTCACCCCTGCACCCCATCTCTCTGCACCCCTTCCCTGCCCATCCCATCCCTAAACTCCTTCCCAGAGCCCACACCCCATCCCCTGCCGCAGCCTAGGGCCTGCACCCCAGACCTCCTCCCTCACCCAAACTCCCTCCCAGAGCCTTGGGTTGGTGGGTGGGGGCGAAATTTGGGCGGGGGCAGGTTCTGGGTACCACCAAAAATTCTACAAAGCTACCACCCCTGTTCCTGCCCTGCAAATCTGAACTCCCAGCATTCTCAGGACACATGCTGATCCCTAGTGGCCACTGCTGATATCCAGCATGTCCCTCCTCTCTTAACCTGTGAGTCCCTCTCTGGACTGGCACCAAAGACCATCTTGGAAGCAACATTACCAGCCCAAGCAGTCAAAAATCATGAGTTAGACATGCCCCCCCCAATCACAGGCTCTTCCGCCGCCGCTTCATTCTTCGGCAGCAATTCGGCGGCAGGCCCTTCCCTCCAAGAAGGACTGAGGGACCCGCCACTGAATTGCCACTGAAGAGCCGGCCCTGGGGGAGGGTGCAATTTTATATTCTTGCCTCAGGCACAAAAATACCTAGTTACGGCTCTGCTCCCCCACTGCACCAGGAGGCTGGTAAACAAGAAGCTTCCCAGTAGTTTTAGAATCCCAATCAATCGTACATGATTGTTTAACCCCTTGGATTCCTTTCAGCCTGTCATGCCACACTTTGCTTTTGCATTTTTTTAGACTGGCGAGGTCTTAAAAGCAGTAGCAGGGGAGAGGAGGAACGGGTAAAACCAACAAAGCATTGTTAGACTGAGTTTCCCCATCCCCTTCCAGAATCCACTGAATAGCTCTATGGAAGAGAAGATGTACATGTATTGTGTTGTACCGTATTGCCTGGAGATCCTGATTAGGGACCAGAGCACCATTGTGCAAGGTGCTGCACAGATATTAACCCAAAAAACAAACAGTCCTTGCCACTAAGGGCTTAGTCTTATGGCAAGATACAACACAGGGACAAGACAAATAGGATGTGGGGGGAGAGAAAGAGGTAAAAGTGAAACAAGGGGGTTTGGGGTAGTGAACATAAGCCATTGTTCACCACCAGCTAAGCAGGCAGGGTTTTATAAGCCTCAGCAGAGAGGAGTTTTGAGGAAAGATTTGAAAGAGGATAAAGTAGTGACTCTGTGAATTTTATAAGGGATTCTGCACCATTCCCCTGTCTACTTAGAGGCTGGGATGACCTATGTACTCTACCCTTTCCAAGCACTGGCTGCAAGTGAATTTGTACCATTTAAAGAAACTAATACTTTGATCCTGTTTAGACTTTTTCTTTCACTGTAGTAAGGCTGCAGTTACACTTTTTAAAATATTGGACAATGCAATACAATCCATTGATAAAAGTACAAGCTCTAGCTAAGAATGTGGTACTCTGGGAAGGAGATTTGGCTGCCATCTTTCAACAGCACTACAACCTGCAGCGTAAGGTATCTGACATACATAGTGTGATACATATTTATATATCCTATAGGAATCTTCACACAGGACAGTCAGAACAGGGTTCCTGACACAACATGGGAAGTGTTATGGTTTCTCTCCACATGGAGGCTCAGTCTTGTGAGGCTCTGAGCAACTCCTGTGAAGTGTGTGGAGCTCTCAATCCTCATTAATTCCCTTGGGAGTTGAGGATGCTCAGTACTTTACAAGTTCAGGTCCTTTGCAAGTTAGAGGCTAGTGTCTAGATGCTAACTGAGAGTGGGGCCCCATTGTGCTACTCTGTACAAACATGGAGTGAGAGACAGTTCCTGCCCCAAATAGCTTGCAATATACATAGACAACACAGAGAAAGGGCAGGGTAAAAGGATATAACAGACAAGTAGTGTGAACAATGTGTCCGCGGCAAACATCATAGAGGTTCCATGAATTTTGGTCTTGTTTTGTTATCTATCCTTTGTAAACAATTGCCTCATTTTTCACTGGCTTCCTTCTCAAGAGGATTCCATGTTAAAACTGCATGGATGTCTTGGACATAATTACTCTCAAGTAATTACTCAGAATAGTGGCATTCTTTTCCTTGGTTTAATTTTTCCCCCACTGGAGAAATCACTGGAACTGTGTTAATCTGCAATTGCTCCGCATAAACTGCATCCCAATATATCCCTCAAGGCAGAAACTTGCAATAATAGTACTGCACACTTTGAGTTACAAAGTACTTTACAAACATCATCTAATCTTCACAACACTCTTTTATTCCCCTTTTGGAGATGGGAAATTTGAAGCAGAAAGATTACAGATCTCTTCCAAAATTACACAGTAAATCCAATACAATACAAATCAGGATTCCTTGGGTCTCAGCCCTCTGCTTGGGCAACTAGACCATACCTTGCAATAGAGGGGAATTTTACCTTGCAATAGAGGGGGATTCAGAGTTGGAATTGAGACAGCAGCATTTCACAACCCAGATTACTTTACAAATCTCTAGATTTTAGGGTCATGTTTCTTGTCTGCCCAAGTTATGAACTGTGTGTATTCATCTGAACGCCCTTATTCTGCAAGTCTGACATCTGTCTCAACTCCACTTAATTTGTGGGGTCACTCACTTGTGACTGTGTCACTATCATGGGGTCCTCAGAGAAGGAATCAGGAGGAGGAGGAGCCTACTGAAGGGTAGCAGCTGGGGTGGAAGAAGGGAACTACTGCAGAGGGACATATTGTGAAGGGAGATAAGGCCTTTTGGAGGGTCACATAGAGGGATGGAGGCTTGGGGAAAACTGTTGATTAGGCTGAAGGGGCTAAACTAGTGGAAGCAGGGACAACTAGAGGTTTGTGGAGGAGGAAGTCTGAATCATTTGCATACATTCTGGTTTCATATCTGAACTTTTGATGCTTATCAGACCAGAATCTCTGAACTACTTGATGGCCCCGAATGCCATTTGGTATCCATACATACAGTACTGTGAAAGTCTAAGGGAAGAGCACTTTCCCATCCTTGAATATGATCCCAATATAGTAATAATACTGAGCACTTATATATTGCCTTAAATGTTCAAATTACTTTACAGAAATTAATTAATCCTTCCCACATTCCTTTGAGGTGGATAGGATAGTAGCATTATCCCCATTTTACAAATGAGAGAACTATGACAGAGTAGTTAAGTGACTTATCCTACGCCAAACAGCAAGTTAGTAGCAGCCAGCTTCCTTATAGGATGCTGCAACTTCTAGACACCATGCGGCTTCTTCAATCCATTTATACTGTATCACATCTGAGACTACGGGGCTTGTATTGTAGCAGGGTGATACTCCAAATGCTTGGAAAATGTTTTATCCCCTCTGGCATTCACCACACTATATATATTACTATCTATTAGAGTTTACTGCATTGTTTTCACCAATTCTTGGCTTTTTAAAAGCCTGTGAAAAATGAGTAGTGATAATAATGAAAGGAAATAATACACAGTAGTAATTACTCCCAAGGATCTGTTCTGTCATCAACTCTAATAAAGCTGAGCCTCATTGGTCTGTGTTCACACTGCAGATATGGTGCTGCTAACCTGATATTACTTTTTGTCTGTCTTGAATCAAAAGGTAGCATTTGATTTGGAAGTGGTACATTTTTTATTTTAAATGGAATAGAAAAACATTGATTTTAAGCCCTAATTGCACACATGTCAAATAACATGTCACATTTAAAGGCTGTCATGGGAGCCAAACAGTGTAATTGTATATGGACAGTGTTATCTAATTTACCCTGGTTTGTATGATTTACTGATATATTTTGCTGTAGGTTGCATTATTTAGTTCCCTGATAATCTTTCCTTTCCCTAATGATTTACATCACGAAATCCCTGCTTGTTTTATATCAGTATGTCATTTTGTCAATCAAAACGTCTTTATGCAACAGGAATATAGCCAAAAAGATAGCGAGGAACGACTGATAGAGACTAGCCATATGTTTACTTCACATGGATTATTTACAGGGTAATATATTGGAGAAGCCAGTTCAGAAAATAGTGGCTGTTTATACGTAAAAAACAAGTGCTGCAGTCAGCGCTCTGTGGGTTTGCTTGCATATGTTTTGTGGACTGTATAATTGTCTGAAAGATTAATGATCACAAAGTGGATTTTTTTTTCATGTGAGCTCTTGTATTTTTCCCATTACTTTCCTGATGGTGGAGTCATATCCCAATTCCTTGCTGCTCCAGCCTTCCTCATTACACTGCGGCCGCACATGGGGCCATGTAAGGAGGTAATCCAGACATGAGCTACACCTGCTCTGCATCAGCGGACTACCCTGGTACACTGGGAGGATTCTTGGCTTGCCAGATCTAGATGCTTTGTGGTTCCTTCCTTCACACCAACAAAGAGGTGAAAGGGGTCTGGAATTTTCTGGAGCATCTGGCCCACAGTTTTTCAAGGAATATTTGTTCAGAGCAAGGTCCTGACTGACAAAGATAGGTTTATGGTATCTTGGTCCATAATATCTCCTAGGGAGATATAAAAGCAGATTCTCCCTTTATTTGCTTTACATAAGTTCTCAGCCTTTATATTTAATAACAGACCTTCCTTTTTACATGCATTTTATTGACCATTATATGGCCAGCCATTACTACATTAGTGTTCAGTAAAATGAGAGTTATATTTTAGAACTATAAACATAAGGTCAGTTTCTTCTCTACATATTCTCTGCTAAATATGGCTAATATGTTAAGAGTAGCATTGATATTACCAAGCATCAGAGAAAAGGAAGCAATCTTGTAAGGGCACCTGATGCTTAATAGAAAATTTCCTTTTACATTCTATTCAGAAACAATTCTGCTGAGGTACAGGCCTAATCCTATGATCCCTTTGCACCAAAACCTCTCATCTGATGATGTACAGTATGTTTGTGTATGTGTAATCCTCTTAATTTACCACTAGGGACAAAAACATGCCCTGAAAACAGTATAATGTTTCTCAAGCGTTCTGCTCCTGGAGTGAAATAGCAAATTTCCCATTGATTTCAGTGGGGACAGGATTTCACCCCTAGTATTTATTCCTCACTTGAAGTCTTAATTAGAGACCATTGTGATGTCACAACCAGAGAACTATGACTTCAAATGAGAAACAAACTGCAAAGGGACAAAGAACTTGCTTTCATGCAAAAGCCCTATAGTAATAGAAAAACAGAGGTGTTAATAGAGAATAAATATATGCGGCCTGATCCAAAAGTCACTGAAGTCAGGTGGAGAATTTCCATTGACTTTAATGGGCTTAGAATCAGATTCTAGGAAAAGGAGTCTCCCTAAAAAGAATAATTGGTACATATACCTTTAATATAGTTAACATCTTGTGTTAAAGAGAGAGTGAGAAAGAGACTATTTTTAGGAAAGAACTTTACCGGAGAAAAGGGAGCACAAGAGAATAGTTACTAGCTAGATTATGGATTCTTATTTCCTGGTTAAGTGAGTGGAAGACCTTGATGACATAGTGCTGTACCCTTTCCATAATTATATGTTCCTGTGTTTTCTTTCTTTTTTCTATTCTTGTATTTTCTTATTCACTGTAAAATATACATTTAAAGTTTTGTTTTCCCTTTTAAAAGAAACAAAACTGAAACCAGTGTTATTTATAGGAAGAAAATTATTTTTCCCAGTTCCAGATTTATGTGTAACAATAATACAAATAAACATAATGGAGGAAATAGACATACGTAGATCTCTTGTGCCAAAGCAATTGTTAATAGGAATTGTAGAGCAAAGATTTGAGTATTATTAATTTTATAAAAGATTTTTTTTGCTTTTAGATACTCAGAGAATGTTTTTCTAAGCAGAAGATTAAAAGAAAACTACAATGCTGACTTAGAGGGAAAAATCAGGTATGGCATGTTGTTATCTTTCTAAGAAAACTTAAAAATTCAAAAAATTAACTGCAGAGGCAGAGTTCATAGTGTATGTAAACCAAGGGCTTTTCTGTAATCCTTTACTAATCCTTTACTTATCTGCCTCACTGTGTATGCATGGTCAACAAAGATACAGACATGGCAGAGAAATACACAAGTTCTAAGAGAGTTGAATTCTACTCCTTCAAAGATAAAAATGTAGAACACAGACGTGTTAAAAATGTTAGGACTGGACAGAATATATTTTGGTTTTGATCTTCATAGCATGCTTTCTGGGCTGTTAACAGATACAAGTATAATTTTTCCTAATTGGTACATCTGTTATTTGATTCGTGTAGAAGATTTGATTCATAGAGAAGATTTGAATTTGATTCGTATAGAAGATTTGAAGATAATTTTTTGTCCCACTTTACCAAATTCCTGTTCTATTTTACACATGTGGATTAAGGCTGTCATTAAACTTCCATCTTCCTCTCCCTCCAACATTTATCAGTGATATTGAGATAAAATATTTACCCAGTATTTTTTTTAAAAATCCCAATAAAAGAAGAGCACAAGTTGTTTGCCAGATGATATTCTATTCCCCAATCCATTTCTGGAAGTCTGGTTAGACCAGGGAGGTTAAAAGAGATAATTGAAAATATTGCCAATGAATGCACCGTTGATATTTGATGATCACAACATTCATAGTGAGTGTGAATTAGGCATAGGAGTATTTAAAGAACCTGCAAGCTTTTATTACATTATATAGCAAAACTGAGATTTCCAATTTGCTTCATATTAAACATTTTAATCAAACAATTTGAAAAGAGATATTGCCACACAAAATGCAATTGGACTTTAATGGCTTCACTTTCCTTCATTTAACATGCTTATATTTGTCTATTATTTTCATTATTTTGATCATAAATTTGCAGTGGAAAAGGAAAACCATTGCAGATATTACTAGTTTAATCAAGGGTTGTTGAGTTCATATCCCTTAGAGCATATTTTAAAGACTAAATTTGAAGGATTATCAACTCATCGAGTATGGAGGTGTCTGTGATGATATTTTTCAATGTTAGAAATATTTTATGAGAAATCAAAGTTACTGGGCATTCTTGTAAGTGGTGTTGGTGGTGGTCATGGTATGAAACAAAGTTACAAACAAACTAAACTAAAAAAACCTCTTTAAATAGTAAGAAGCATTTTTAATACAACTAATTTATAGATGAATGTGGTGCCAAGCTAGAATACATTAACAAGGTAAGGCTGCAGGGTCTCTAGGTAAGATAATATATTGCTTTCATTAAAAAGCAATCTGCATGGACCATATCCACTAACACTGGAAACTCTGCAGCTGTCACCTTTATCAGGGGAACAAGAGCAAGCCACTACATTTTAATCACTGGAGTTTGTCAGGAACGAAAAACAGCCAGCTTCCCACAAATCAACAGACATGTATCCTGATAAGGAGAGTGAATTGGAAAAGGACAGCTACACCACCTATTCTGGAGTGATCAAAGCACTGTAATTGTAGCAGATAAATCTACTGAATTAGGCCCTGGGATGAAACACTCGTCTTTTTCACAAAACAGACGCATGCTTACATGAGTCACCCATGACATATACATTTTATTTTGAGCACTTCCAGTTGTTCACAAGATGGCAGGAGAAGAAAGAGGGAGGAGATCATTGTGTCCAGAATCTGACAGCATTTCTCCTATGTCTCCTTCCTAATTATTACACTGTAATAAATATCAGTGCTGTGGTTACCACGCAGGAGATTCTTTCAAATAGTTCTGCCAGGGAAGATAAACCTCATTCTTTTTAATATCTCCAACTCTTGTATTAGTTGTATCAGATGTACCCAAGTTAATATTTCACATAATAAATAATTACAACCCCAAACATTGCCATTACAGAATCCGTAATGGGAAGTTTTTGGGATGGGAAGAATTTGAGTGTTCTTGCAAAATACATGGCTTGAAGGTAAAGTCATGGCATCTACTATAAGTATAGTTATACAGTAGCCATATGTGGGCAACGAGTGTAAATGTAGCCTGATGATAATGTATTTATGATTATTCTTTCCTGTAACGAAAGAAAAATTAATAGTAAAACAGCCATGAAAAATTCTATTTGTCCAGAGCAAGTAGTCTGTTTGTGCACAAGTAAAATGTAATTTTTTTCATTATCTTCATCACAGTAGTGGCATGTAAGTAGCTTTGGGCCCCTCCTAAGCTTTTGTGGCAATTTTGCAAGGCTGCTGTAAAACAGAAGAGAAAAGGTCGGTGTCTGATTTATATGAACTTTGAAGGACTGATCAGGAACAGTGACATAGAACTGAAAGGCCATCTTAAAGAACTAATTAAAACAAATATGTAGTTCAAGCTTAAAGGGGATGAAACGTTATCGCTTCATGAATTATACAGTTGTGAAGACCCCCCCCCCCCAAAGCTTACTATTTGGCAAGAGTAAGCACACTAGATTCAACTGTTACAATATTTAATAACACTGCAGATGAGAATACTTAACTAAGCAGCATTCATGTTTGCAATTCAGTTGCTTAATACTATGGGGGAAAGTAAAATAACTATTACTTCACAGAAAAGAAAGAACATTAACCTAGAGAAATGTTAACAAAATATAATAAGTACTTTAGCCATATATAGAAATATCATTATAGCATGTTATTTGCATGCCATCAGGAGAACAGAAATATGAATGACACAGTCATACTTATTATTGTGATATTGCAAAAATGATTGAGCAGATGGAAAAAAACTATCAAAATAAATCAATGAAATGTATGCTACTGCAAAACATTCAAGACAGTTCGCATACAACATGCGTTTTCCCCACGCATATCTGAACATGATTAACAAACAGTGACTGGCACAAACAATACAAGTAAATTAGAGTTTACAATTGGAAAGGTTATACTAGAGCTATCCTTCTGTGAAACTGATCCTGGGTATGTTCTCAAATAAATGGTGAAAGCACATACCAGCCTACGTAATAAGAAGGGCATTTAGGGGCAGATTTACAAAGATATTTAGCACCCTAAAGATGCATATAGGTGCCTAGAAAGATTTACAAAAGTGTCTAAGCAGGATAGGTGCTTAACTCCTGAGGAAAGTTATGGACTTTAGGTTTCTAACCTGATTTGCTGCTGTATTTAAAAAAAATTCTCTGAAGATTTATGTTGTGTTTTTTTTTTAAGTGAAATTTACAGGATATTCATGAAGCCTGATGGACAGCTAAAAACCAGAAAACCAAACATAAGGAACAGTTTTTTATTATGTGTTTTACTTCTCAGAATCAATTATATTTATCTCTACTGCATTTCAACAGTCCTTTTAAGGGCATTATAATATACAGAGTGGAAAGAGAATCGAACATTTCCTTTTGTCTATCATTTGCTCTTGAAATAAAAATGCCTGTAATCCATCATCCAGAAAACTACTTAAGTAAAATCACCAACAGTCTGTCAGCTCAGCTAAGGAAATCACATTGTCTTTCTGTTTTCTTGTACTTTACAAGAGAGGATCTGAGTATTTCATGTTGATTGCTTGATTGGCTGCAGTGGGACTCTTTAAAAATACTAAAAAAAATCAGGAATCTAGTACAAATCAAACATAAGCTTCTATCAATCATGTGCTTGGGGTATTATCTGAGGTTTTTACTCAGAAAGACGTCATTAAAAGTTGCAGAAATTAATTGGTGCCATTGAATGTAATGGCCTTTCCTGACACAGTTTCTCTAATGTAAAGAAAAATTATGGATAAGGCAAATTCCTCATGGGATTTTTATAGATGTCTGCTTTGTTCTGTTATTGTTTATTGCAAATGTTATTAACATGATCTATTGCCCCATCATGCTTTGTCTATACTGGTTATGCCATTTTGTTGCCCACAACAACTGAGGGTTTCAGTCACTGGCCAAAATAGCATTTATTTTTAAATTACATGGTTTATATATTCCCCTAGCAATCTCCAGGTGTTAATTTTGTGTGTTTAAAATTTCATATCCAAACAGATTTTGTTTTGATTAAATATTGTCTTGTACATTTTTTAGTTCAACTGTGAATCTTTTTTCAGTTCAGTTTTTGCATCTATCTCCATAGCAGGTTTAATTGCAATATACAGGTATGAATGTTGTTAGTTTATTTCAGTTGATGTGTTTTGCATGGATGAAGTTTGTCTGCTTGGTGGTTTTCTTTTCATTACATGTATCTTTTAAATTTAGAAACTACATACAAGATGAGTTTTAGAAAACCTGACCTATGCAGAAAGGTTAAAAAAAGGGCATGTTTAGTCTTGAGAAAAGAAGACTGAGTTGGGACTTGATAACAGTCTTCAAATATGTTAAGGACTGTTATAAAGAGGATGATGATCAACTGTTCTCCACGTCCACCGAAGGTATTCAAGACATAATCAGTTAAATCTCCTTTGCTGCAAATTAAGGTTAGATATTAGGAAAGTTTCTAACTATAAGGATAGTCAAGTACTGGAATTGGCTTCCAAAGGATGTTGTGGAATGCCCATCACTGGAGGATTTTAAGAATAGGTAGACAAACACCTGTCAGGGATGTTCTAGGTATAGACGTGGTTCCAACTCAGAGTGGGGGGCTGAACTAGATGACCTCTTGAGGCCCCTTCCAGCCCTACATCTCTATGATTTTATGGTTATCTTCCCAATTACTGGTTAAGTTGTATGTAGGACTAATGTTTAAGGAAACTAAACATCCTTCAGGAATGAAAAGCTAGGAAATGTGGAATGTGAGATGTTGGCACTGTAACTGTGGTAATAACAGAATTATACAAAATAGATTTTAGACTCACAGAAGGTTTTGTTTTTAACATGGTTATGTCTTATTAATACAGCCATGGAAGTCAGATTATTCCATTACATTGCTATGCATCCTTCATTTTGGGGCTTGAAAAATCCACTTAAAGTATAAATCTTGCTTTGGAAAAACTACAGTGAATTAAGCTTTAAAGCTATTTTTTTCTTCATTAAATCTCTTCTAGCTATGTAATTTATTGGAGTTTTAGGTTAAACTACTCAGGGCTTTTTCTGGGAAATGCAGTAAGTAGGGTGTGATATTCTCTGACAGTGTAAGTAAAAATAAACATACATGAGGGAGGAAGAAAACCTATTATCATAATACAATTACATTCAGGCAGTTTTCTTTTTAGCCTATTATTGTTTCATACTGATCATATGCATGCCAGAAGAAGGTGTGGAACAATCAAAATGCTTAACCATCTGCCCAGGCATTAAAGTCTAAAATACTGGAGTTTAACCCAAACTATTTCTGTTTTAATCTGCTTCTGTTTTGTGTCTAATACAAAAGGCTTGTAGGTAATGAAGTCTGCATTAGTAGTTTTAGTAATCTGTCTCCTATCTGTGCATTTTAACTTTGTGTCTGGAGAAGTGAAACAACCACTCTATCCAGTAATTTAAATGTCCCACTTTGAAATACACATATTATTTGTTTGTGACTGTCAGTTTGTTTTTGTCTGGATAATTTCAGAGTTCCACTTCAGTATCTGCATTGATTATCCCAGGCTTTAAAAGCCTTTAAAAGCCTCAATAAGAGTTCACTGAAAACAGGAACTATGGGTTGGGTGGGCTTGGGGGATTGTAATGGAAACAAAGTTTTTCTTTTCTATATTCTGATTTTGTATGGTGCAGTGCTCACTAGTGACTGAAAGTCATTACTGTCAGATGGCTCTTTGATGGGCTATTTAAAAGAGATGGTAGTTTCAGTCCAGCTCTAATGGCCAAATGTCCACCTTACAAAAACGACCATCACTATTAGCACCCTTGCTGTCACACTCAGTGAAAAGGCCAAGGACTGAATGAACCTGGAGACTGAACATGGCCCTTTTCGAGATGGTTGTTCCAGGTCAGAATTGCAGAGTGGGATCTTGCCCCAGTGGGAGTGCAGCAGGAAGAAGAGAAGCTGGCAACACCATATCCACAGGGTCCTGTACCCATGGAAAGAGATTGGCTACTATCCTATTTCTACACTTCCAGGACCACTTCTCGGGCCTGGGCTTTCTATCTCCACTTTTGCTATGACAACATTGGCTATTCATTATTGGTTGGATTGTGCCACTTCATCACTGGCACACATTGGGGATGGTGCAGACTAGGCTGCCAACAAGGGTCATACACCTGATGTGACACTCGCACAGTGCACAGACCCAAGACACTTGCTCAACTCCCAGATGCAATCCACCATATTCAGAAGCAATTACTGGTGATTGCTTCAAGGAGCCAGGTGGCCTCTCTGCTTCCCCTTCTGGATCCAGACCAGAGTGGAGCACCCAGGGAAGAAGATGCAGCTGCAAGGGAGATGAAAACAGAAATGGTGAAATGGGCTGAGGAACAGGAGCAGAGTAGGAAAGAGTGAGCGGGACAAGGAATGAAGAACTGGAAGGGGACTAAATGAGGTGTAAAATTGAAAAGATTTAGGGGAGAAGGAGAGATTGAGGAAGGCTGCACCAGGTTCTCCCAGCAACCCTTTCCCCAGACTTTCTCCATTAATCCCTGAATAAACCCTGAGAGTCTCATGCCAACCCTCACACGCAACTCCTAGTAGCCTAAGACTCCCTCCAAGAAGGGTGATAAATAATAGCCAGCATGGGTTTGTCTAGAACAAATCATACCAAACCAACCTAATTTCCATCTTTGGCAAGGTCACTGGCCTAGCAGATAGGGGAGAAGCTATAGACATGCTATATCTTGATGATATTGTGGCTTTTGATACAGTCCCACATGACATTCTCATAAGCAAACTACAGAAATATAGTCTAGATTAAATTACTAGTGCAAAACTGGTGGAAAAACCATAGTCACAGAGTAGTGATCAATGGTTTTCTGTCAGAATGGGAGAACATATCTAGAGGGGGTCAGTTCTGGGTCCAGTACAATTCAATATTTTCATTAATTTGACTTGGATAATGGAGTGGAGAATATACTTATAAAATCTGCAGATGACACCAAGCTCGGAGAGGTTGCAAGCACTTTGAAGGGCAGGATTATAATTCAGAGATGAATTGGAGAACTGACCTGAAATCAATAGAAGGAAATTCACTGAAGACAAGTGCAAAGTACTACACTTAAGAAGGAAAAATCAAATGTTCAACTACAAAAAAGGGAAATAACTGGCTAGGCAGTAGGACTGATTAAAAGGATCTGAGGGATATAGTTAAGTTTAAGATTTTGTCACAATTATTTTTAGTAAAAGTCAGGGACAGATCACAGGCAATAAACAACAATTCACTGAAATCTGTGACCTGTCCCTCACTTTTAATAAAAAAGAACTGGCAAAATGGGGCTGACGGGAGGATGAGAGCCTGCTGCGGGAGGGGTAAGGAGGAGGAAGGTCCAGCACCCACTGCTGCTGCAGCTGACAGCTCGGGGGTCCCCTGACACCTGTGGTAGCTGGGAGCTCCATGTCGCCCCGCCACTCACAGAGGCTCGGAGTTCCTGGGCCAGCAGCTGGAAACTGCGGGGTCCCTCTGCCACCTGCAGTGGCTGCCAGCTCTGGGGTCAGTGGCTCGGAGCTGTGGGCCATCCCCCGCTGTCCAGCATCCCCCTGCCACTGCTGCGACTCAGAGCTGCAGGTGCCTCCTGCCGCCCGAGCAGCTCGGATTTGTGGGGCGCTCACCACCACCCACGGCAGCTTAGAGCTCTGGGGCTGGCAGCTCAGAGCTCCAGGGGCCCCCCACCACCCATGGTGGCTGGGAACTGCGGCACCAGTGGCTCAGAGCTCCAGGTCCCTCCACTGCCCACAGCGGCTGAGAGCTGTGGAAGCCCTCTACCGCCCATGGCAGCCTGGATATCCAGGGCCCCGCTGGCTGACAGGTTCAGCTCTGCCACACCAGGGCTGAAGTGGTAAATGTCACAGAGGTCTCTGGAAGTCACGGAATCCATGACTTCTGTGACCTCTGTGACATAATCTCATCCTTAGTTATAGTGACTCACAAGTTGAATATGACTCAATAATGTGATGCAGTTGTTACAAAGACTAATATCATTCTGGGGTGTATGAACAAAAGTGTCATATGTATAACCTGGGAGCTAATTGTCCCACTCTACTCAGCACTGGTGAGGCCTCAGCTGGAGTACTGTGTCCAATTCTGGGCCCCATGCTTTAGGAAAGATGTGGACAAATTGGAGAGAGTCCAGAGGAGAGCTACAAAAATGATAAAAGGTTCAGAAAACCTGACCTATGAAGGAAGGTTTTAAAAAAACTGGGTATGTTTAGTCTTGAGAAAAGAAGACTGAGTGGTTACCTGATAAGTCTTCAAATATGTTAAGAGCTATTATAAAAAGGATGGTGATCAATCGTTCTCCATGTCCTCTGAAGGTAGAATGAAAAGTAACCAGTTTAATCTGCAGCAAGAGAGTTTTAGGTTAGATACTCAAAAAATCTTTCTAACTATAGGGATAGTTAAGTACTGGAATTGGCTTCCAAGGGAGGTTGTGGAATCTCTGTCATTGGCAGTTTTTAAGAACAGGTTGGACAAACACCTGTCAGGGATGATCTCGGTCAGGCGTTCTCAGGACAAATTTTTCGGTGGCCTCAGAGTGCGGCCATCAACTATGACTGGTGACCAGTCTCTCACTTTTCCCTAAAATACTTAATTAGCTTCAGGAAAAACAAATGAATATGCCTCTACCCTGATATAACGCGGTCCTTGGGAGCCAAAAATCCCTACCGCGTTATAGGTAAAACTCTGTTATATCGGGGTAGCTGCGACAGGGCTCCAGCAGTGATTTTAAGGGTTTGGGGCTCCCTGCAGCAGCCTGAGCCCTGGGCCCTTTAAATCACTGCCCGAGCCCCGTTGCCACAGCCCCAGGGTTACCATGCTATATGCGAACCCGTGTTATATCGGGTCGCGTTATATCGGGGTAGAGGTGTATGCCCATATACACATCCAAATAGTTGTAATTTATTTGTTGCTAGCTACTTAGGTCTGGTCTACACTAGGGGCGGGGGTCGATCTAAGGTACGCAACTTCAGCTATGTGAATAACGTAGCTGAAGTCGAAGTACCTTAGCTCGAATTACTTACCGTCCTCACAGCGCGGGATCGACGTCCGCGGCTCCCCATGTCGACTCCGTACCGCCATTCGCGTTGGTGGAGTTCCGGAGTCGACAGGAGCACATTCGGGGTTCGATATATCACGTCTAGATGAGACGCGATATATTGAACTCCGAGAAATCGATTGCTACCCGCCGATCCGGTGGGTAGTGAAGACGTATCCTAAGTCTATTGTGAAAAGTGATAGTAACAAACATATACAAGTTTCACTTTTCACAGCAAACTTACTCAGCCCTGGCAAGTCTGGGGACAAATTAAGCCCTGAATGCGGGGTCGGGGGAGGCAACATGGGGCTGGAGCCTGAAGCCCCACAGCCAGAGCCCAAAGCCCCATGGCCAAGACCTGGGGACGGAGCCTGAAGCTGTGTGAATGGAGCCTGCTGCTCCACCACCCCGAGGCTGACGCCCAAATCCTGAGCCCCATCATCTCTGGGAAGGAGGGGAACTCACTGACTGCCTGCTCCTCCAGCGCTGCACCCCAGGTGTCTCCAGAGGGGGACAGGGCCCAACCACTGCTGGTGGTTCCAGCAACCAACCAGACATGCCAAACCTGCAGAAATTGGGCTTGTTTTTGGCTTAATTGCATTGTGAGTTGCTTGTTGGCTAGGTTTTGGCTTGTTGCTTGTTGCTTCTTTTTTTGATTAGCTCCCAGCAAGCGGGAGGAGAGAGTCAGGGGTTCACAGTTGGCCCACTGTAGTCCCAGACTGCACGCCGGGGGGATCTAGTCACATAGAGTGTTGTGGTTCTTAGAGATTGGCTTGTTTTGGCCTTGTTTTGAAATGGGATTAGCTTGATTTTTGGCTTATTGTGAAAGTCAGGGTGCTTATTTACCACGTGAAAGTTGGCAGCTGGGCAACCAACACCAAGGTGGTGCATCCAGGAGCAACAGGGAGGGGGAGGGACCACTAATTTGCCCCCCCACCCCCATCACAGCCCAGGAGGCTGTGGCCGCAAGAAAATCTCCTGGTGGCCACAATTGAGAAACACTGACTACTTGGTCCTGCCTCAGCACAGGGGGCTGGACTTGATGATTCCCAAGGCCCCTTCCAGCCCTACATTTCTATGATTCAATGATTCTATAATATTGGTCCCCACTGGCTTTCATAGTGGCGGTGACTTACCTTGGTTTCCCCCTAACCCTATCTCTTGCTTCTGAGATATGGAAGGAAGAGCTCCCACACTTCTGGTCACTGATCGGGGAGACCCTGCTGGTGAAATCATTTACTTGTTCTTCCTGTCATGAAAGGTCACACTTGAAGCTGCACAGCACTTGGCTTCTATGTGTAGAGGTGCACTGCCCCAGATGAAGCCCAAAGGGCATTGTCCCTCACTGAGACACCATGCATCTTGGAGCTCCTAGAGAGCACAGCCACTCTGCCATCCTTTTAGAGGGCACATCACATGCTCTTCTCCATAGCAGGAGGAAACCCCCACTCCCTTTGGTAGTGGTGATAGCTGTGCTGTACCATCATAACTCTTGCATTTTCTTGGCGCAAAGACTCCTGTTGTGCCCTGCCTCTATGCAGGAGACAAAGAGAAGGGAAAGGGAGAGGCTCCTTGACATATCTCGCTTCTAGGGCACCCACTCAAAGTTCAAGCACAATCTGGCCCTGTGTTTGATGATGATGGCCCATGCAAGCAGTTATCAATAGGACACTGTTTAACATTAACATAGCTGAGGACCACTCCTTTTTTTTCTCAGATGCCTGGCTCATCAGCTATGGCAGAAATCATGGAGCACTCTTTGCAACCAGGACTAGGCAAGCAGGTAGAGGTCACTACAAAATTGTTTGATGTGGGCTGTGGTGGATGGTGATAGCAGTGAGAGAAAATGGAAACCAATAAATTCAGCTGGCGTATTTGGCAGCTATCTGAAATGCTGTTGTATATGGGAAGGGGAATGATGGGATGAGACACCTACACTGCAGAGGCCTGGCAGTTACTCAGATGAGAGAGATAAAGATAGATTATTATATCCAAGGCAAATAGGACTGTGCACCTACACCCAGGTAATGACTGGTGAGTGGTTGGTGAAAGCATGTTAAAAACTGAGATCAGTTACTGAAATCAATGTACACTTACATAGCCATTCCCAACCTCCCTGCCTAGAGCCCTCATATAGAGGCAATTGCTCAAATGAGAGAGAGAGAAAGAGGTGCCCAACCCTTTGCAAATAGAACTGTGCAGGTAGACAAAGATGCAGTGGCTGAAGAAAGAAAGAAAACTAAATGTAACATCTGCTAAATAGCTAATAAATCTCACTCATGATGGTCTTTCTCGCAGTCAGGATGGAACCCAGGTATGTTTATTGTGGAGTTCATACACAAATATAACACTGTTGCCTGTAGTAAAGATGGAAGGGAAAGCTTTAAAACATCCTAAAAATACCTTGCCCAGCTTATCTCCTGTTCTCTCTCTCTTCCTCCCCTTAGTGCTCCCCACTCTCCATGGGAAAGTATCAAAGTCCCATTGAGTTCTCTGGGCACTACTCATGTTTATAAAGGTTAAGTCATCCAGTAAGGGAACAGAAACCATGTCATGTGGCTCAGATCACCAGTCTTACACCTTGCATAATAAATTATCAGTATCAAATACTTGAATGTTGCAACAGCTTACAAGTATCTGCTAGTCTGAAGTTTGTTCCCACTGAGGCTTTGTCTACACTAGCACTGTTGTCAGTAAAACTTTTTTTGGTCAGGGATGTGAAAAAACACACCCCTGTTTGACAAAAGTTTCACTGACAGAAGCGCCGGTGTGGACAGCACTATGTCAGCGGGCGACACTCTCCCACCAACATAGCTACCGCTGCTCATTAGGGATGGTTTAATTATGCTGATGGGAGAGCTCTCTCCCACTGGCACAGAGTGGCTACACGGGAGACCTTACAGCAGCACAGGGGCAGCGGTACAGCTTTCTGCTGTAAGGTCTGTAGTGTAGACATAGCCTAAAAATTTGTCTCACAGTTTTGACTTAACCATACATTTGTAAAAGTTGTGACCTCTTTCCAGGTAATATGTAATCAGACATATTGGCTTTAATCTGAAGACATTTAATCTTTTGTTGTGTAACAGATGAAATGATGTATATTTGATACATTTTGAAAGGTCAGGCCCAAAGTCATGCTGTCTAAGAAGTCTTGTGGCTGTTTGTGCTTTTTGATGTTTGCGCCATCATGCAGACCTGATAAGTAGATGAATGACCATGATAAATGTGCATAATGAGAAAGTGATAAGAATTCAGGTATCTGGCATGAGTTATGTCTCTGTCATCCAGAAATGGGGATGCTCTCACTTTTTATCTTTAACTCTCTAATTTCTTAATTACAAAGAAAACATATTTTTCACCCGGCACATATGTATTTTAGGTGACCAGATGTCCCGATTTTATGTAGGTGCCTATTACCCCCCACCCCCTGCCCCGATTTTTCACACTTGCTGTCTGGTCACCCCAATGTGTTTGGCAAGCATGTTGTCCAATAAGAGGATATCCCAGCCAAAGACCTTATTACTAGTACTATTGCGATTATTTTGTTTTGTCTTAAAATGTTCCCCCTCCTGTCTGATCACCATGAATAGAAACACATTTTATGAAGTTGTGTTGTTCTCTGTGTGTTCTCCCCAAGATAGCAACACATAAAATCTAATGTATTCCTGAACATATGCAGAGAGATGATGTCATATCCTGGAAATACTTAATGCATGCAAGTTTACTCACATGAGTAGTCCCTTTTAAGTGTATAGGACTAGTCACGTGAGTAAAGCTACATAAGTGTGTTTGCAGAATCTATCTGACTGAGATGAGATTTTTCCTATTGATGGAAGTTTTGCCTAAAAAAGGATTGCAAGATCAGGCCTTTTAGAATATATCTTTAAAAGACAAGTTCTTGCAGCAGCACTTGTGATTTTTTTCAAACGATGGGCTAAATCCAGCGGCATAACTCCACTGAAATCAAATGAGCAGCATTTGTTTATGCTAAAGGTGCATTGAACCCTATGTGTGGTGCATTATGTGCTACAAATCTGAGTTTACTATTTTATGCCTTGATTCTGCAAAGATGCATATGCTTTATCTTACACACTGTGAGTCATCCCCCAATGAGCATGTGTGACTTTGTAGCATCAGGGGGCTAATCCTGCTTCTAGCAATGTCAACAAAAAAAGCTCCCATTGACGTCAGTGGGAAGAATGATTTGTCCTACTATACAATGTAAATATATTAAAAATGAGATTACTTCTTTAAATTAGGAAATTCTGTGTGCTAAAGGTTGTAAACCCAATGTTTTCCTCAACTGTGAAAAGAAAAATTAAAGTTGAAGTCTGTGTTAATTAGGTAATATTAAAATTTTTGAATATAGTATTCCATTCTGATGTACTACATTCTTCTTTTCTATGATGAAACTAATTATCTTTTGCCTGAATGCCTTAAGTGGCTGAATGCAGCTATTCTAATAGCCTGCATGCTGCTATATGCATTCCATGTTGCATCAAAAGGCAAAAAAATATGCAAAACATCAACAAACACTTCATGTGGAAATATAGGAGGGAAACATTTTGTGGCAATGTTTATTTAGATTTCTTTGGTCTCTTTTCAAACAAAGATTTGTTTACTAGAGGCATTACAATTTAGTGAGACAAATTAGGCTAAACTTTTTATCTCTGGTGGTTTGCACATGCACTGATTGAACTAGTATTTCTTCTAAAGATTGCATAGGAAGATAAATGAACAGGAGGAGCAATTAGAGTAAGGAAAAACTAAAGATTGGCTGACATGATTTAAGTTTACCACTAAGGCAGTTTGTCATTTTGTCTCTATAATCTCTATCAGAATTGACTAAAACCGTAAACATAAATCATTATACTAATTTATTTCACCACACTGTGGTCTGGGAGAAGAAGATTTCATTTTTTCTACAGACTTTGGGGGATTCAAGCATTCACTTTGAACTTTTAAAAAATATATATGAAAAACCCATACCAATGAATTATTGATTAGTATTTCAGCATCCTCAAAATCTTATTTTTTTTTTGGTGGTGAGTCAAGAAATGTTCCTTTTACTATTGCTAAAGTAACTATTATATATTCAAAAACTGGCATGGATGTGATTTTTTTTAAATGACTATAGAAAGCTTACAGCAGACAAGATATAATACATCACTGTGAGTTAATTCCTCATACTACACCAGTTAATAAGCAGTCTTCTCTCACAAGAGACATCAGAGAGAAGTCTCTGGAACTGTGGACTGCCTTTGTAGTAAAAAATCCTATAGAAGATCTGAGGACATCCTGCAATATAAATCTCCATGGGCTGTCACTAGATCCGTGATATACTCTCCAACAATAGAACTCACTGTATAACTTCATTTAGAAACCATGCTAATGGCACCTTTTAGCATGCAGTTTTAATAAAAGCCACAGCAAGGTAAAGATTCTGTTATACTGCCCGTGTAAGTGAAATAGTCCTTATTAGTTAGTTTTAGGGGGAGATTTTCAAAGGCATAAATGGCAAGTAGGCTCCCAAATCCCATTGACTTGCACTTTTGTAAGTACCCTCTTTGGATTCAATGGGAAAGTGGGATGCAGCTTCCTCCCTCTTGGCCAATAAGAAGGCTCTTTAGAGATAGAATAACCAATGGTACAGCCTGACACAAAACTGGACCATGATTAGTTGACAGACGCATGTAGCCCCTGACATCCATCCGCGGAAACCTCCTGCACATGCTGCCCAGATGCCTACTATTCCATGAGTCTGGGTGGAGGGTGGTGGATGACAAGAGGAGGGGACTAAGCTAGACACACTGTGACGTTTTAAGGCAGACCGCTGGATTTGTTCAAACTCAGATTCATTTGGCGTCTGTAATTTCAATGGAGCTTCAGTTAGGAACCCTGAGTGGATAGATAGTTATGTTACACTGATTAAACTGAAGACCAGCCAGCTTCAGCTCAGAGTATACTTGGACCTAAAAATGATGAGTAATCATCTGACTTAGATATAACATGCCTAATTCTGTTCTCATGTACACCAGTGTAAATCTGGAATAATTCATTGAAATCAATGGTATCACTTTGGTGGGAAATGAGTTCAAGTGAGAGCAGAACCTTGAATTTGCAGATGCATCTGGATTACCAACTGTAATGCTAACCAGATATGTGACTCATGGTGTACCTAAAACATGATAGACTCGATTTTTAATTCTGAATTTCCATACTTTTTTAGGATCAGTTCTTCACCATTGCTTCCATGTTATTTTGTCCCAGTTTATGTCTGGGAGCTATATAAGGTTTTATTTCTGTTTGCCCTCTGGGGGAAAAATACTTAACTATATTTATGAATGGATCAACTGATTCCAGTAAGCTAAGAATCAACTCAAATCTTTGCCCTTGAACTGGAACAGAACCATGTATGAGGTCTGAAAAAGTTGTGGGGGCAGATTTTGTATTGCATCGCCTACAGAATAGAGCTCAGCTGGTGCAGCAGGGAATAGGAGAGAGTACAGTTGGTTTTACACCATTTTTGCATCACCTGAATTATGCCTGAACGAGGGACTGTTATAGCCCTCATGTAATTTAGAGCAGCCTGGAGGGGCTCTAAATTATGGTAAGGTCTGGCACATCTGCCTGTGGACACCCCAGAATCCCTTGTAGCACTCAGTGTTATGTGTACATACGCCTCTTTCCGCGATCTGCCCCTACTCTGGGGGCTGTTAGGGGGGCAGCATAGGACTGTTTATTTCAGTACTACTCTGCTCCTTGCATTGAGGATATTCTCCCTTAGCCCACAGTGGCCTCTTTATGGCCTCTACAAACCACTAAAGTAGCATATGGGTGCAGAACATGCACCAGAGTCAACCCTGTTATCTTTATTTTCATTCAACCCGATCTTTCATCTGATATCTGTAATCTTGCAAGAAAGTCAATTCTCAGTAGTTTTCCAGCTCTATTTCTAGACCCAGGAGTTCAGAGAAGCTTTGATTAAGCAGTGGAACTTTTAGGGCATCTCTACATTGCATCTGAGAGCGAGCCTCCGAGTCAGGCTCCACAGATTCGTGCTAGCAGGGCTCACACTAGCGTTCTGAAAATAGATGTGTAGACAGTGCTTTGAAATTGCACCTCAGGCTGGGCTCAAGCTTGCCCCCCACCTTCAGGCTTGAGTCCCTGAGCCATAATGTCTACCCAGTTATTTTTAGCACACGAGGATGAGCCCTGCTAACACAGTTCTGTGGGCCTGGCCTGGGAGGCCCGCTCCCAGATATAGCGTAGATGTAGTCTTACCTATCTAGCCAAATCAACCTTGTGAACTCTTTGACCTCAGCTATCATTGGTACCCATGGGCCAAATTAAGATTCTGTCTCTCTCACTGCTTCTATCTATCTATCTATCTATCTCAAAGACAGCCTCTATTCCAAAGAGTTTATAATCTATTATTTTACGTTATTTGATGCCAATACTTGTGCAGTTACACTCTTGTATTACATACTGCTTTATTTCAGCTTGATTTCTTGTAGCTTTCAATCGGATTTGTTTTTTGACTGCCTTCTGTGAGAAATACTCATTTGAATACCCTACTAATTGAAATACAGCGTGAAAATATTTTTAGGCTGAGGATTGTTATTTAGTTTAGAAGAAGAAATAACTAAATTAACAAGAAAGTCCTAGTGCTTGTAGATACTAATTACATGTAAAGCATATTTGAAATAATCCTAAATTCAAGATAAGCATGTGTAATGTAATTGCCTGAGATTAGCTCAGCCCCAGTGTAAAATACAGATTTAATGAGAAAGCACTCCAGTGTTTTCTTTACAGGTGAGCCAGGGAAATGCAGTGTTCTAAAAGGAAGACAGAAAATCTCTTCTAATTTATAGGATAAAAGTGAATGAAGAAAAGGGAGCAAAAACATCAAGGCGTCTACTTCATTCCAAGTGGTTTACATTTTAAGGGAGAAATAGACCCTCCAAGTGAGTGTCTCAGCTCAGACTTTAGGGGGCAGTAGCCCACAACATGACAGATAGGTCAGTAGCTATTTTAAAGAAAATGCCATTCCCAATAGTTCCTGATGGTATTAGCAGCAGGGACTGTGGCCCTAGTCCTTGACCTGTATACATCCAGTAATTGTGGTTTTGAAATCCACAGGACCAGAAAGCACCACATGTAGTAGCGGAACATTCATCTGATAAGCAGAAAAGCTGACTTGAGTGCCTTCAGACACTGAAAATAACCAGAGGGCATGAAGAGTTCAGGAGCAGGCCACAGGAAAAGCAAGTCAAGGCAGTATGTTAGGTGGGTAGGGTGTATTACCCAGGAAGGGCCTTACAAAGTTCATATAGTTTGGATAAGATTGAGATGAGAGTCTGAACTCTTTGGTGCTTCTCCATGCCAAGTTTTGAGGTTCACTCATCACTAGTTTTCACCTGCAAAAATGCCATATTTTTCACACGTCTCTGACATAAGCAGGATTTCTTGTTGTGTCATCAGAGTTTCAAACTTTTTTGCAGGGCTCAATTAATACAAACAATTATCACAGTATTTGATGAAACACAAATTAAACTTTTAAAACCGATTAATAATGTTCACATAATCAATTAATATTTATAATTTAAATAATATGTTGATCTCTTAATTAGATTGGAAGACCTCTAGTGCAGAGATTGTCTTCTTACTCTGTCTGAAGCACAATGAAACTCCAGTTCTAACTGGTGCACCTAGGTGCTAATATAAATATAAATAATCACCAATAACAATGATAGTCTATAAATGAATAGAAAAATCAACAGATCCCCCCCAAAAAACAAACAAACAAACAAAAAAGCTGCAGCAAGCTGTTCTCCAGTGATTTGAAATCTAGGAAACAAGTTCTGTATGTTTGTGACCTCATTATTGTATTTATTAATCGTGTTTATTATGGTAGTGCCTATGGACCAACCGAGAATGGGGATCAGTTGTACTAGGTACTGTACAAGCATAGAGTAGTAGTTAGTCCCGGCCTCAAAAAGTTTACAATCTAAATAGACAGGGCAGACACAGGGTGCGGGTATTACTTAGCAATGAACAGTAAACAATGCCATGGCAGCAAATAGCATGTTAGTGCCATGATTTTTTTGGTTTGGACTGGATAAGCCAAATGGAAAAAAAAATGTTAAGGGAGAGGGGACAGTGAAGGGAAGGGGGTGATGGGCCCAGGGCAGGGGAGAGGAGGGCCAGGTGTGGAGTGAAACTGAGGTGAAGCAACTGTCAGGGAGGATGGGGGGAGAGGGTTGGATCCAAGAGCCAATTGACACAAGGCAGCAAAAGTTCAGTCAAAACTGTAGAAAGGTCGCTGCTTCTGCAGATGCTCGTACAGGCTGGATTCTCTGGCTGGTTCCTCCCGGCAGTTTTTCCCTTTATGTTAAGCTAATTAGTCCATGATGTCACCTGTTTACCTCAGCTGATGATCTGGCCACCAACTGTAAAATTGAAGAGATGAATGGAAGAAGGCCAATGGATTTGTCAATGAAAGGAAAACACAACAGAAAGGGAAAGAAAAACAAACCAAGGAAGAAGGAAGAAACAAAGCAAATCAATATAGAGAAAAAGGAGAGACAACGAAACGAAGGCCAAAAGTTGCTGTGGAGGTTTGAGTTTAATTATTTTGTGCTGTTATTGGACGTGTAACTCAGTTAATAAGACATGTTTTAAAATTCTGTGCCACAGCCACACATAACAGAGATTTTCTGAATTTCAAGAAAGGAATGATGCCAGTTTGCCAAATATTTTGACAGTGGTCAGCCTGAAGGGAGACAGTCTGTCATCAGGAGGTTAGCAGTCAGCTAGCCAATCACCCAGCAAGGCATCCAGAGCACAGACAGTAAAAGGTTAGAACAAAGAATCGCTTCTTTGCTGCATATGTGTGGTTTTGGATATTAAATATTGTGGTAACTTTATATATAAGTAACCGCAATATTTTATTATATGGACACACAGTGGATAAATGATTCTACAGTTAAAATAACTTGTGTTGTCCAAGTAGCTAACTATTTTGCTTTAATATTAACTCTAGCTTTTTTGGTTTGGGGCCTTTTCTGAATTATTTTGATTTGTTTCAGAAGTGTGTACTGTGTGCCTGTTGTTTGCTGTGGTGGTATTCTCTTTCTCTCTCTCTCCTCAAAGGACATTGTGGGTCTGATTCTGATCTCTCTGTTGTAACTCCACAGAAGTCAATGGAGTTAGATTGGTTTCACATCAGAATATTAAGAGGAGAACACTTTGGGTTCCTACTGATGAAGGGAATCTACCCTAAAACATACAATAGTCCACCTCTCCCTTTTCTATTGTAATTGTGTTGTTCCCAGGATTCAAGAGAGATGAGGTGGGTGAGGTAATATCTTTTATTGGACCAACTCCTGTTGTTAAAAGACTAATCTGGCCTCTCCCTTTTGTAGGCAAGTTAATTAAGAAGGTAGCAAAATATAGTCTCAAAGACCACTAGTGTTCTGGATTCCTTTCAGCCAGGCTTCAGGCCAGGGACTGGTATATAGAGAGCATGTGTTGCTCTGGTGAATGCCTCCTTGTTTATGGAGACAAAGAAAAGTACATCCACAACCTTTTCTACAGTATTTGATACTATTGATCACCATCTCTAAGAAGCTGCAGTGGTGAATGGAAATGCCTTCAAATGACTCATGTCCTTCCTCTCAGACTGAACCCAGAGTGTTATTACTGACAGTTGTTCCTCCACCTCCAAATGCTCACCTGCAGATTTCCACAAGGCTCAGTCCTCTCCCACACATTATTCAAGTGGTTAGGAGACTTACAGTGACACCATGGCCTGAAGTACCTGTAATATGCAGCCTCCCACCTCTACATTTCCTTCACATCAAATGTAAACAGACCATCTGTATCCAAGTTTTCCCAATGCTTGGCCAAAACCAGCATCTGGCTCAAGCTGAAGCCAGGCAGGGCTGGGGCAATGCTGGAAGGAAGCAGAAAAAGCTTTATTTACGTTAGACTTCTCCTGCAACATCCCTCATTATTTGGGGCTTCCACCTGCAGATTGCTAAATCAGCCTAGAGCCTTGGGTCCTTTTGGACTTCTCACTGCTATTGGATGCCCAAATAGTCATGGAAGCAAAAATATCCACTTTCATTTGTGACTGTCCAGAAGGTTTCTCCCTATCTTAGCAAGCACAGACCTGGCCAGAGTGGCCCATGCATTTAAGACTTCCAGGTTTAATTATTACAACTTGTATCTAGGAATGAAACCACGTCTGACAAAAATTCCAACTGTTACATAGCACAGCAATCCGTTTGCTTAGCAGTGCAGGTCACGGTGAACACATTACCTCCCAGCTCTGCCTTCTGTACTGCCTGCCTGTCACTGACTACAGAGTCCCATTCAAAGTCTCTATCCTGATATTCCAATCCCTTCATTTTTACAGGAGTTGGACTTAGACTGTGGAACTCACTCCCACAAAAGAAAAGAGTGACAAAGGTAAGCTCTTTCAAAACAAACTGCAAAATTCAGTTCTTTGCATTATATTTTCTTCAATAATTTCTTCACAAACCAAAATATATAATATAATCAAGCTATTTCTCCTCTGGGCTGCCAAAGAAAAAGAGTGTTATTGTCATTTTGCCAGTTGGAGAGCATGCCTACATTCACATGACTCTGCCTGGTGCTGTGGGTCACAGCTTTCTTATCTGTGGGCTGCTCGGCCTGTTGCTTTGATAACCTTTAAATTTACTATACTGTCACTGCTATCCATAGATTTTCCTCTGGATGTTTTAGACACAAATTATAAGGAATTCCAACAGACTCTCTTAATTTCATTTTGACGTGTGTTATTTATTTATTTGAATGTCTTTATTTGCCCATCAATATGGCAACAAGGAAGATGACATATATAAAAAGCAAGCAAAACATTAAATTATAATGACCATAATACAGAGCTCAAACAGCTTCCGTCCCCATACCAAAGTCTGTTCCTTTGTCCAACAGTGCAACATTTAAATCTAAAATCCATCATCCTTACTATTAAATATGTATATTACCCAGGGGCCCTTATTTGGACTGGTGCCTTATTGTGCTAGTTGCTATACAAACACATAGGAAAACACAGTCCCGGTCCTGGAGAGTTTAAGACAAGTAACATACAAAGGATAGAAGGAATCATTTTACATTACTTAACATCCAACACATTATGGAACGGTATTACTGAAGAATATTCCATCCAAAACGCTTATAAAATCCTCCACCTGCCCCAGGATTTGTTTTGAGTGTCCTTCCAAAGTGTCTCATTTTGCACACACAAAATTTCCCAGGAAAAGTCTTCCTAAAGCTCCCTTTTGAATGCATGTAGAAATGAAGAGATCATGATTACTTAGCATTTCTTGTCATGGTACTATGCTTCTCATGTGCCTAGTAAATATCAGGAATCTCAGAGCTCCCACCCACCTCCCAAAAACTAACATCAGTTCTTCTGCTGGGATAAAGGCGGACATAATACAGACAATTGTGGTTCCGCCACTGGGATACAGATCCATTAAGACAATGGAAGGTAAAGTAAGTTAATCTTCATTTCAATTGTATGCACAACTCACAGCTGTCATTTTCCATGCAAGAAGTACCCATGCAGTAGATTGTGTATCCCAAACTGTATAGCACATATCACAACAGGCCACTCCAAATCAGTAGCAGCTCTCCAGAAAAGTTTTCTTCACTGCACTGATTAATCTGGCATCCATAGCAGTGGGCTGAAGGACATTTTCAAAAGTTTCCCTCATTAATAAGTATATGCACAAGTAAGGTTGCAGTCGCAGTGCTTCCCCTAATATTTGCTGCTAATGTACATGACACTGCCACTCTGCTATTTCACTCATGAGCTTCTTCTGGAGCAACTGCAAATTGTGGCCTATGGTGCTGTTTTGTAACATAAGCCTATATCCACTTTTTTATCTAAGAGCTTTCCCATCCTTATCTTCCCTTCTGCCTCCCCACCCCATCTCCCTAGACACACCCACAAATTAGATTAAATATCTTTTTATGGTAGACTTTTTTAAATTATGGTTATCCTATTTATTATATTTCTTGAGGTTTTGACTTTAGTCTCCACACATTTTAATTAAGATCTCCTAGGTCTATGTGCTGCCTTGTGAATGATTTGATTTGTGACTGTTTGATTTTTGTAAGCACCGACTTGTCTAATAAGTTATAACCTCATCCTGCACCCCTATGTTATTTATATATATCAAGCAGGACCTCTGTCCACATCGCCTCATATTTCGAACCTGGCCACAGATTTCCAACACTTAACAAAACCACATTGAGCCCATATTCATTGGTGTTTCCATGTGGGGACAAAACAAAAGCACCGCATGAAAAGGAGCAAAGGTGTCATTAAAACTGGCTGCCCCAAAGATAGCACAAGATTGGGTTTATTCCTTTTACTTATTTTTTCCCATGAAGGCTTCTATGAGGTACAATGATGTACAAGTATATTTTATTCAAATACATCTTTCAAAAGGGGAGAAAAGGTGTGACAGACAAAATGTGCAATCGCTAACAAGAGCTCACATAACTTTCAAAATGCGACGCGGCAGGCATCTCTTCACACTCTGGGCAAATGGCACACGGTACCGTGAGACATTAGGTTTTTAAAAGTGAAGTTAAACTGATAAATTAGACCTCATTTATTGAACAGCAGTTACAGCCAAGTGCCCAGGGAGTCGTTTGACACCTTTGAAGACCCTGCTAACTTAATTGGCGATAGTTTTGGGGCTGAAGGAAACATTTAAGTCTGTAGCAGCAGGATACCATGCAGCATGAAAATGGAGAAGACAAGCATTCTCACTGACAAGGGGAGTCATATATAGATTTTTGTGTCCATTGTTTTCCCTTATTTGTGTGTGTGCTTTACTCAGTCAATCAAATATAATTGACACCACTGGGTTCTGTTGTTTTGTGGATGACAGGAGCTAATGCAAGGGAAAAAAGCTGGAAGTAAACTTCCCCCTGAAAGGCTGTGAAAAGGTTTTTCCACCGGGCTTGTGACATTTTTTGCTCAATTCTATTAATTGATGTAGTGACAAGGCAGTTGGAAAGATGATGGATACTGATCACTACACCCTTTTTTTAAGGTTGGGGTGATATCTTGGCATTAACATAAACTCTGTTTTTGTGCAAGTAGTGGAAATGCAACCAGTAAATACCGAAGATACAGGATGGCTTAAGCAGCAGCAGAGAGTCCATGTGTGATATAAAAGTACACTGCTGGATATTAATATGGGAATAGTGGGGGATGCCTTTGGAGCTTAGACTTTTACATATAATAACCTGGTCCCCAAGTTTGACTGTTACATTGCTTTGTTTTTTCCATTGTCCATAAGCTTTGCATGTTTGGAATATTTATACCAACACTAAGAACGCTGCTGAGGAATCACAATATTCCCAAGATCTGAGGCCTGTAGTCCTTATAGATCACCACCTATCAGCTTCTCCACCCCTCATCTACAAAACCAAAACTTCCCATTATTACACCCATTTTGTCTCTTTCCTCTAAACTGCACTAACACTTGTCTATGCTTTTTAATTTCTCTCCCTCCTTCTGATGTTATTTACTCTATAACTTTGCGCAGGGCCGCCCAGAGGGCGAGGGCAAGTGGGGCAATTTGCCCCGGGCCCCACAGGGGCCCCACGAGAATATAGTATTCTCTAGTATTGCAACTTTTTTTTATGGAAGGGGCCCCTGAAATTGCTTTGCCCCAGGCCCCCTGAATCCTCTGGGCGGCCCTGACTTTGCAGTTTAACTCCTCAGAATACCTTGGTATGCACTTTGTATTACGATACCATGCCAAATAAAGCTATATTGTTCTTTGCTAAGGTATTCTCCTTTATCAGGGGCGGCTCTACGTTTTTGGCCACCCCAAGCAGTCATGCGCGGGAGGCGCCCCGGAGCCGCGGGAGCAGCGGACGTCCCGCGGGCATGACTGCAGAGGGTCCGCTGGTCCCGCGTGGCTCGGCTGGACCTCCCGCGGCTGCGGACGGTTCGCGGGTCCGGCGGCTCCGATTGAGCTGCCGCAGTCATGCCTGCGGGAGGTCCAGCCGAGCCACGGGACGAGCGCCCCCTCCGCAGTCATGCCTGCGGCAGGTCCGGTTGTCCCGGGCCTCCGGTGGACCTCCCGCAGGCCTGACTGCGGCAGGTCCGCCAGCCCAGCCTGCCGCCCACCCCCGGCGGCAGGGGACGCCCCCTACATTTTGCCGCCCTAGGCACCAGCTTGTTTTGCTGGTGCCTAGAGCCGCCCCTGTCCTTTATATTGCCATATCTTAGTGTATGTAGGTTCATTTCCATGCAATCTTAGAGGTACCTTGACTGATGTCAAGGAGCTTTTCCTAAAGTCTTCATCTCTGGAGTCACACAATGTGTAAAATGCAATAATCTCAGAGTTAGTTCCTCTGAACAATGTCAGCACCCTGCTTTGGCATTAAACATTAGCAGGTGGTTAAGAAGGGAGCCCAGCAGGGACAAGGCTTTTTAAAGAGAAATCCTGAGGAGTTTACACAAAAATGTAAGTGCAGTTGCCCACTAATGTTAGTGATCACAGCTATTGTGACAGCACACACAAATTCGGTTAATTTGTGCATGCAATCATGGTATCTGTGCTCAGTAATGATGGCATGCAATTGCACTTATATTGCACTTACATTATTTACAGTGCAGATCTCCTTGTTAAAACAAAATTGACCTTCAGTGTTCCATCTCCCTCCGCTCACTCCTGCTGCACTGTCTCTTTAAGAGCTAAGAAGCAGAGGTGATAAAGTGAACAGGCCCAGGGATCCTTGCTGGAAACTTGTTTGAACACCCTTTTCAATCATAGCTCTTCCTGAAGAGAGGATGGCTTCTTAAAGGGCTACAACTCACTGAATAAATCCCCTGACTAAATTGTCCAAGCTAACAGAAATATTGAAAATTTCCTTCTTAGTCCCTCTGCACAATTCCCTACTGCTTATCACCAAGTGCCTTATCGTATCAGCCCACCTTACCAGTCCTAGTCTAATTTCCTGGCTCCTGGTTTTCTGTCATTGCTCTTGACGTAACAGCAGCTGCTGCAATCCTGACACACATCACCATACTTCCAGCCACTTAGGCTCATCCACTGATAAAATCAGGAAAACCGACGAAGTGGGTATTCACCCACAAAAGCTCATGCTCCAATACATCTGTTAGTCTATAAGGTGCCACAGGACTCTTTACTGCTAGAAAGCATGTTGTTACCCATCCTGACCAAGTCATTACCATTGATATGAGAGGTTCGAGTAGTTTGGTTTCTTACTGGAACCAAGCAGGCTTTATGCCCCAGTTACAATTTTACAAGCAATATGGCTAAAGCAGACAACAGACCAGTGAGTTACTCCATCATAAGCAGCAAAGCACAAAAGAAATCAACAGCAGAATAGGCCAAGAATAATCCCTTGTAAAAGAGCCGCACTATAGCAGCTCAGCAAAGATTAAAAGCTATAATGAACAGATATATAATAAACTAAAATGTAGCCTACAGTTCCTCAATAAAACCCTAAATAAAATTCTAAGTCTCTATCATCCTGGATGCATCAATCAGGCCCTCCTACCAAGAAGAAGCCTTTCATTGTAAGACGTTTAGCTTATAGTATAAGCCTATTTAGAAGAGTATAACATTAATGGTGATGAATCTATTGCATGCGTGTAATCTTCTTGGGTGAGTAAGTCTTTGGGATCTACAGGTGCAATTCTACTGCTCTTGCAGTTAAACAGGAACTCAAATAGCAGAGGACCGAATTCTCAGGCCCTTGAAAAAGCTAAATTCCCATTGATGTGAATGGCAGGTTTTTTCCAATTGAGGACTACAGAATTTGGTCCCTTGTATTTTCACAAATCCCCAGGAAAAGATCTCCATCGAATAATTACTTGGAGCAACAGGAAAAGAGTGGAATTTTCCTGGCTGACTCAGTTTAGGCTCCCCAAATCTTTTGACCAATAGATTGTTTGAAGAAGGACTTACTTTGCAAGTGGCTAGTCCTGGTGCACGATGTATAATGTCTGGAACAGTGGAGTGCATACAATGAAGACATGCTTAGAAAAAAAGACTGAAACATTTGTAAATGGTGCATTAGATACTCAGAAGCAGATCCTAATAGGTACAGAGGGAATTATGTTAATATGCCACTACTTACTAGAGGATTTCAGTAATTCAGTCCTAGATTGTAAATCCTTGCCTTTTCAGCATATTAGTACTTTGTTAGATATCCATAAAAGTGCAACTTTCTTAAAACACATAGGAATCTGCAAATCATCATGAAGTTGTAACTCAGTACCTGTCAAATAAATGACCAAGTTGATTCATTCAGTTAATGCTGATGAAATTGTGTAATAAAATTTAGCAATTTTTATCTGGAATCTGATTCAAAGTCCATTGAACTCAATGAAAATCTTATCAGTGACTTCAGTGAGCTTAGGCCCCAGTAGAGCTCAAAAGGAGAGTACATATCATTATCTCCATTATTTAGACAGAGAACTTAAGGCGCAAAGGGCTACATTCATAAAAGGACTCAAGCACTTAATTGCCTCTTTAGGCACATAAATCTCAGAATCATGTCCCACTGGGACTCAAAAAAACACCTGCTCAGCTGCCGCTGAATATTGTAGGCTCCTAAACTCACTCGACACCTACATTTTTTTGCAGTAAAAAGTCCCGAGGTGCTTATGCTTGTGCATGCACACTGCTGCCTCATGCCAGGCACCCAGATGCTTTGGGCCCTGATTCCATAATCAGAACTGCAAGGGCAAGCACCTGGTCTCATGTGCAGACATTAAACTTAGCAGGCTGCCCATGGGCACAAGTGTTTGCCTGTATGGATCCAGTTGCAGGATTGGGGTCTTATTTGGTAAATAATGCAAAAATATTAAAAGTTCAGTGTTTATTTACAGGTGGGCCTGTCCCATTTTCCTCAACTTTCATGACACTTTTTGTTTGTTTTTTAAATTACTTTAAAAATAGAGGGCATTCAACCTGAGGTGTGTATTTAAATAATGTTCTAGAAACGTTAAAGGGTCAAGAAATGTGAAATAAAGTTAAAGACATCCTTAATTTAGCTGTCTTGTGCCTTTTTGTTTTTCACTAAGTAGAGGATGTATGGTCATCCTTAACTTGTTGGGGTTATTTAATCACTGTGTGTGTGTGTGTGTGTGTGTGTGTACATTGCACATGAAGGGCCAGATTTTCAGCTGATATAAGACAGCATTGTTCACTGAAAGTCCATGCACCTACACTGATTTATAGCAGCTCACAATCTGGCCTGAATGGAGCAGCCAGAATTCTAAGTCTACAAAGCTAAGCAGTTCTTCAACTTGCTGTGTTGCTTGAGATGGTGAGAGGAAGCAATGCAGAGGATCTCAGTTTCAGGTTGTGTTCACAGGTGAATGAAATGTGGACCAACATATGTGGAAAATGTGGTCCGTGAGGCATACTGACTCTAGAAGCAGCTGGCTTCATGTAATAGACACGATGTTTACATGATCCACTACAGCTCTTGACACTTACTCTTCACAAATCAAGTTTGATTGTGATTACATGTTAGAGTGATGCTGACAGCATGCTCCCAAGTCCTCCTGGCGCTTGTGTTTTTACTTTTCACAGTAATAGATGAAAAACGAGCATGGCAAGCTGTACGTTTTGTGTTGTTATCCAAAGTTAGTTTTTTTTTTATTTATTGTCATGCAATTGCTTCTTTAACCCACACTATTGATCTGCAGAAGGGTGGCTCAGTGCCAAGCCTCAGTCACCTAGTCCTGAGGGAAAAAAATAAACAGTCCCAGCAAAAGGGGGAAAATAGCCCCGTAGATTGACTGGCTTGCTGGGGGCCCTAGTGGATTCCTTCTTACACCAGAGCATCATTTAAGTCTATGTTCTTCCATCTACCTTGTTTGCAGTAAATAGCTGCCCATTATGTCAGGTCAGGCAGGCGCTGTGGCGTCACAGCTCAGTAGCCGTGATCAGCTTGCCAAGCGTGGAGGGCAGGGTCTCTAGAGAGTAGATGCATGTGTCAAGTTCTTGAGCTGTCAAGGTTCTAAGCGACAGTTTATCTTGAGGGTTTAAAACATCCTTGCAAAGTTTCCCCTTCCTCCCCTCCCCCTTTCTCTTGTTGACATTCTGCTTGAAAGAAGACAGATGCTGAAGCAGTTTTCTTTAAGTTTGCTCTAATTCCACAAGGTACAATACACCAAATACAGTTCTGTCCATCTTTTAAAGGGCTGAGATCAGGAGCAAGACACATTATTCTTTCTTCCTTTACACTAACACAAATATTTTCACATGAGTTTGACGCTGTCACTGTACTACCCTGATGTTTGTTGCCCTCAATAAACAAGCCACATTAGAGTTCTTAAGGCAAACAAAGAATTGCATCCAGGGTAACATTTTTCATGCCATTGCCACATTTAATTGAACATTTTATGGCACTCTAATGCAATGTCAGGTTCTTAACATGACATGTATTCTTCTTTTACATCATTGCAGTCTAAGAACATAATAGGATTGTCCATGGATTTGTTTGCTTGAAAAATAAGATTTATTCTGTGAGTAGAACTGAATCATTTATGAGACCCTTATCTCACAATGCCAGTTTTATAAGCCGTAATAGTCTTTGTAGACTGATGCTGTTTACTGTAAAAATCCCAGGGAAGTATAACTTTATTCTAGCTATTACGTTCAATAGATTAAATACATTATTTTTCACTTCTTTATAGAAAAACACAAGATATTTCCATATTTTCTTTTGTAGTTTGTCAGCCTCAGACAGAGGATGAGGAAGAACTTTTTTAAATGGTTAGGGCTGAACTTTGCCTTTCAATATGTGTACTGGCCTCCAACTCATATAAAGGATATTTGCATACCTGCTCCCATCAGTTATACCTGCACAAAAAGGCATGGGGAAGACATGCCCCTTCTAGGTAGTTTCCTCCCTGGCAATGTATGTCCTCTGCTGCAAACTCTGCCTGCTCTAGGGCTGGGGAGATACGAATAAAAAGCCTCTTGTTGTTGCTCATCTCCACAGGACCAAAAAGAAGAAATGGATGAAGGAAGAAGAGAAGGAAAGAAAAGTCAGTTATTGAACAGTATAGAAAAGTGATACTGAGAGGAAACAGGTTGAACAGGACAGAGGAAAAGATGAGATACATGGTAAAAGAAAGGAAAAAAATTAGTGAAAGAAGCAAAATGGGAAGGGGAAGTGGATCAATGCACAAGAGACAAAGGACATTTTTAAAATCTTATTGTTAATAGAAAGGGTCTGTGTAAAATGATAAAAATAAATTACTTTTTTAAAAAAGAGATGAGTTAATGTGTTGTGGGGATGGGATGAAATTTGCCTGGGATTAGCCCTCCTTGGCTATCCGGCCTCACTCCTAATTTTGCCTTTTTTATGTTGAAAACAATTCTCCCTCTTAGTATCCTCAACTCCCACTTTTTAATATAGTCCCATTTACTCACAGAACTAACCCTCCAGAGAGACCACAGACAAAATGGATCATCCTCACCCTTTCTCCCATCAAAATACCCTTTGACCTAGATGAGTTTATCTGTGAGCCAAGGAGACTATGAATTCTAGACTCACCTCGTCTACTGACTGGTATTAATAATGCTGTGCCCTTGATAGCCCTTACTTTTAAGTGCACATTGTACCCTGCTGTGAGGTTACCCATGGTCACTTCTGCAGAGATAGGAAGAGAATCAATGGGTGAAATCCTGGTCCAACTGGAATCAATGGAAAAATCTCCATTGACTTTACTGGGGCCAGGGTTTCACCTGAGATCTCTAACACAACAGATCCAAGTGTCATCCACTTAGCCAACCTACCTTTCAGAAGGAATCTGCTGAATCTATGTGTTTGGCTATGATGTCTGTAAAATGGGGCAACTGTTGCATATGTAACCCACTGTTTAGTAGAGGATAACAGCCTACTCCTACTGCCTGGTAATGTAGTTACTCTTTTAGCTGACATAGTAGAGGTCTGCGATGTGTATATCAACATGGCAGACTCTAAGCCTGAGAGCTTTTATCCCTGCCAATGTTGCAATGACATAATTCCCTTGAAAGATGGGCATAGAAGGTCCCTCTTCTGTTTGTGTGAGAGTCATGCAGAATCATAGAAATATAGGACTGGAAGGGGCCTCAGTAGATCATCTAGTCCATTTCCCTGCACTGAGGCAGGACTAAGTATTATCTACACCATCCCTGACAGGGGTTTGTCTTACCTGTTCTTTAAAACCTCCAGTCTGGAGATTCCGCAATCTCCCTAAGTAATTTGTTCCAGTGCTTAACTACCTTTACAGCTAGGAATTTTTTTCCTAATGTCCAGCCTAAATGTCCCTTTCTGCAATTTAAGACAATTATTTCTTGAATTGTTCTCAGAAGATAGAGAACAATTTATTATCCTCCTCTTTATAACAACCCTTTACATAGGTGAAGACTTATCATGTCCTTCCTCAGACTCTCTTCTCCAGACTAAACCAATTATTTCAGTCTTCCTCATGTCGGAGAAAAACTCAGTTCTCACTTTTTCGTTTGGGTGCAGCAAAATCAAATACTTTATTATTTCTCCAGTAATTACAATGGAGGGAGAGAGTGCCATAGGACACAGAGTCGCCCCAGTCCTGGACAGGTCTCTCAACTGGTAAACAATTACAGCAAGCCTTTATACTTTTGTTACAGACAATAACTAGCAATAATACAGACAATAGAGAGCAACAACTACATTTTGTTTATACATAAGCCATTCTGCTATCTTATTTGTCTCACTCCTAGGAAAAGCAAGCCTGCATATTTGGTTATCAGTTACAAGGTCGTAATAACTTTGTACACAGTTCTTTCCCTCTGCCTCACACTATCCTTGCTTCTAGAGGTCTCACGTCATTAAGGTTACAGCTGGCCTAACTCTTGCTAACTGACTGACATGCATTAAGATCCCCTTCAAATCCTTATTAATTCTTTCCCTGCTTCCACACTCATAAGTCATGTTTTCTACACCTTTAATAATTTTTGTTTCTCTCCTCTGAACTTTCTCCAATTTGTCCACATCTGTCCTGAAGAGAACTGGACATAGTGCTGCAGCTGAGGCCTTATCAGTGCTGAGTAGAGTGGAAGAATTATTTTGTGTGTCTTGCTTACAGCACTCCTTCTAATACATCCCAGAATGATGTTTGCTTTTTTTTGCAACAGTATTACATTGTTGACTCATACTGGCTAGATAGTCAGTATGCTGGTCAGTCTCTTTGAAGATGCACAAGGAACACTCAGCTGAAGTTTCATTTGCTTGAACAATTAATGAAGATCTCTTCAGATTCCACCAGGTACCAAACAAAACAGTGTCTGCGTGTGCCTAAACAATGCCTAAAATCATCATGGAGAAGACCCTGGTACTGAAAAAAAACTAGCGACAAAGTTAATACCACTGGCACCAACCTCATTGGTGCTGAAGCCAATACTGATACGTCTGGTACTGAGAGGCCTCCCCAAACAGAAAGATAGCGAGACTGCAGCCAGAGCTCAATGTCTTCCCTAAAGGAAAGAGCACACAGGACCTCTGAGAAGAAAGTCACTAAGCTTCAAATGGAAAAAAGGGCTCGTGAGAAGGGACTACTTACCATCAAGACCCAGAGAAAAAGTTCCCTAACACTGACCCCAGTATCAGCAATACAAGCTTTGGTGTCAACACCTTCTGCAGAATCATTGATGTTGATGGATACATCCTTAGAGAAATTGAGAATAACCTTGCTACTGAGATAATTGCAGACCCCGGTAATGAGAGCACCATATACCTTGGCACAGCCACTAGAGGAGACCTACTTCTCCTTTCCATCACTCAGGCATGCATTCTCACCTCCTTCAAGCAGAGAAAAGAGACAACTAAGGGGCAGCTATGACAGAAGTCTATATAATCCTGTCACTCCTCAGGAACCCTTGTCACAAGAGCCTGTGGCAAATGGTAGTCTCATTGCTTCCTCTATGAGCCATAGAGAAAGGCAGCACCAGAATTCAGTGAAAGAGACTTCCACTGGTATTTCCTTATCCCAAAGAAGAAAGGGGGTCTTTGTCCTGCCCTAAACCTAAAAAGCACCAAGTCAAGAACCACAAAACAGTCTTGAGTTTGAAGAGATGGGATGATGGAGGCAAGCGTTACTATCAACAGCCTGCGATGGCATATGTATTTCTTGGTGCTTTTCTGGTACAGGATCCTGACCTGCTAGTAACAGCTCTGCAACCTGCTGTATACAAGAAGTACATGACATGGTATCAGAAGTAAACTAGTGCCAGAAGAGAACAGAAACAGAAGGAAAACAGCAACAAAGGTTGCAGGATCTCATCAATATGCCACTCTTCAATGTCCCAGAGAACTTCAGTTTTGTCAGCCTGGATGCAGTATTTTGCAAGATTTCAAATTGCTACAAAGCTCCATCAGGAAACTGGAGATAATCAGGTATCTTCTTTCATTTATGTTATGGGGAAGTAAGCAGAGCATGGTTTAAACCCTTTGACTTTACTGAAGACAGTCACAAAAATGACTATGAAAGAGTTCTGGCTATGTCTGATGAATACTTTATATTGCGGAGAAATGTGGTTTATAAAAGAGGGTTTTTTTCACCAAAAAATTAAAAAAACAGGAGAATATGTTGAATGTTTTATAAGAACATTGCAAGCATTGTCTGAAAACTCTGATTTTGGGACTGCAAAATGTGAAAATATCAGAGACAGGGTGGTTATTGGGTTAACAGATAAAAATCTCTCACAGAAGCTACAGCTGAACACAGACTCAAACCTACCCATAGCTATAGATATAGCAAAGCAGTTTGAACTAGTAAAACAGCAGAACAAAGGCAGGAGCAACTTCAAAAACGTGAAACTAGTCTAGAAGCTGTACACAGCATGCAGGCTAAAAGTCATTGTCATAAAGCCACTGAGAGAAGGTGAGAACTCCCTGCTCAGCCTCCCTGAGAAATACAAGAAATTGTTTCTAATCCCATCACAGACACTAGAGTTCATACGGGCCATGACTGACTCTCAGTCAGCAAGAGCCTACCTCATGGAGGACAAATTCCAGTCTTTCTGGTTCTGTGGCAACTCAATGGTTGGACTCAGAGAATGTGCGAAAAGGAGTTCCATTCTCTGCCTCTTTTCCAACAATGACACTCATCACAAGTGCCTCAGGGATATGTTGGGAGCCCACCTGAGCCATCTACAGATGCAGGGGACTTCATTCCTGGATGACTTGAAACTCCATATGAACATTATGGAGTTCAGGGCCCTCAGACTGGCCTACAGAGTATTCCTGCCTATTCTGCAGAACTCCATGGTGCAGATCTTGATGGACAGTACATCTGAAATACACCACATAAGCAAACAAAGAAGTGTTCCATCCTCCCCTGTCTGCCAGGAAGCCATCGGGCTATGAATATTGTGCCACCATGGAGTAACCTCATTGGCTCTGCACCTTCCAGGAGACAACCACAACCTGGCAGACTTCTTAAGTAGATATGCAGTAACCAACCACAAATGGTCACAGCGGAGGTCTATCACAGAGCCAATATTCCATCAGTAGGAGCTCCCAAAATAAATGTATTTGCCACAAAGGACATCGCCAAATGCCCACACTTCTGCTCCAAAGGAGGCATGAGGCCTGCTCTCTTCCTGCTACAGTGTCTGAGGGCCTCCTATATGCCTTTCCACCAATTCCCCTGATACCCAGAGTTATAAGGTCAGACAGGAAAAGGCCACATTGATCTTTGTAGCTACTTAGAGACCAAGACAGTTTTGGCTGTCAGACCTATTGCAAATGTCCATTCAGCCTCCCATCAATCTCCCAGTCTATCTGGACATAATAGCTCAGAGAACCATGGCAGATATTGCACCTAGACCTGCAGTCATTGCACCTGACAGTTTGGATGTTAGCTAGTTGAGCCCTGATGACTGAAACAGCTCCTGAGAGATACAAAAAATTCTCATATGGAGCAGGAATCCATCCACTAGGAAGCCCGGCTCCTTGAAGAGAAGAGTTTCTCCCCGTGGGTGCCCCAGCACAGCCTAGACCCATTAGAAGTCCCAATACCAAAGATCTTTGTCTACCTGCTACACATTAGACCAGTGTTTAGTTTTCTGAAAGTCCACCTTGCACCAATATTGGTATGTCACACACTGATACAGTTATACTCAGTCATCTCTGATCTGAAGATATCAAGGGCCTTCTCCATACTTAAGGGCGTCTGTGGTGGGGCAGATACCCACCCCAGTCAGGAAGATGCTAGAGCTCCTCTGAGCACAGTCAGCCCCAACCCAGTGCACCTGTGAAGCCTGTCAAGCCTGGTTCTTAAAAGGGAGGATCCCAGCTGATTGAGGGGTGGCACTCAGAAGGAGCAGCAGAGCAACTCAAAGCTCCCTGGACTGTGGAAGAATGGATTTCTGACCAGGGAAATGGCTTGAGAGCCTGGGCTGCCCAGGCCCTCTCAGATAGGAGAAGAGCCCATCCATTTCTGGGGTTTTTTTTTTAACTTTTTGCTTCCTGAAGGCCTAGGACTCTGCTTTTTGTGGGCTGTGGAAACATATTGACCCTTTGGTTTGGACTGTTTTGACTGCCTCTGTAAGGCGGCAAAAGCTCTGAACAGCACAGCCCAAGGAAAGTGCCTTGCATTCTGAGACAGGAGCAGCATCCAGCTTCTCCCCAAAGGGACCTTACAGAGGTATAGCACACTACAGCCTCCTCCATTCTTATCTTCTTATCAGAGATCAGACTCCTACGTGGGATCTCAACACCATTCTTGTAAAACTTATGGATCCTTCTTTCAAATCACTGTCATATTGCTTGGTATGTCATTTCACTCTCAAGATAGTTTTTCTTGTTGCTGTCACCTCAGCACAAATGGTCAGCAAGCTCCAAGCCCTCATGGCTGAACCAATTTAGACATCCTTTTATAGATGCAAGATGGTGCTGAGACTACACCTTAAGTTCATCACTAAGGTGTTCTGAGAATTTCACCTATAACAATCAGTTAGTCTGTCAGTCTTCTCCCTGAACCACACTTGATGACAGGAGAAAAGAAGCTATATATGCTGGACATTTCAAGAGTCTTGTTTTATAACTTAACAAGACCATGCTTTTCAGACTGTCTTCATGACTCTTTGTGGCCATATCTGGCCCACGGAAAGGCCAATCAATTTCATCAAAGAGAGTCTCTAAGTGGATCAGACAATGTATTTCTACCTGCTATCACTCTGCTGGCAAGTTTCTCCCTCCAAACAAGACATACTCCACCAGGGCAGAGCATCTTAAGCCTGCTTCAGAAATGTGCCAGTGTCTGAATCTGTAAGGCAGCAACATGGAGCGACCAACTGACCTTTGTTAAACATCACACCCTTGGCATGGCAGCCAGGTCTGGTGCCAAATTTGGGAGAGCAGTGCTTCAATCATTGTTTGATTGACTCCTCATTCCCACCATCCAGGGGATAGTCTTTGCCTATCACCTGCAATGGGCTCCACAGTGACCCATACTCAAACAAGAAAGAACAATTACTTACAGTGCACTAACTTGTTTTTTAGAGATATTAGTGTGGATCCCACAACCTGCCCTCCATCCACACTTTTCATCATGCTCAGCAATACAGGCTTTGAATTGTAAAGGAACTGATGGATGCCCCACCCTTTATGTCCTTATATGCGGAGGCACAGGACATACATGGCCCAATTGGACACAGTTATTGAAAAGACTCCAATCTCATGCACATAAGGAGCATGCACAGTTACAGTGTGATCCAAACTGACTACAACATCGTTGGATAAGTAACCATTCCTTCCCTGTCTCACAAGAGGGGTAAGAAGATACTTCAATAGTTGTTTGTGAGACACTCAGATATTACGGTGCTGAGTGCCATAGAAATTCCCATGAGGAAATTAATAATTCTGTATTCAGTGTGGTAAATGATGCACAGAAAATAAGGCATGGGGACCACATATTGAAGGATGGGGATAAAACAAAATATTTAACAGTTGTCTTGATGCCAGAACACCATCCATCCTGTGCACTGAATGAGGCAGTGGACATGTGGAAAACATGGAATGGGATCATGTCATTAAAACCTGCATCATAATATGTATGCACAAGGGGGGCAAATTAAGATTTCACAGGCTACCTTAATTTGGGCATTTTCTAACTTCTGAGTGCTTGACTTTGCAACCTTAACATACTTTTAGCAGTTTTTGGTATGCAGTATACAAAAAAGGGTTCATTTCCTCTTAGTGGGTTCCCCTCCCCACTCTTTTCAGATATGCCGCCAAGAGAGAGACTTCTGTCCATACCACCTTGAAAGAGAGATGTAGATGATAGGAGCCCCCAGATGCTGCAGTGATGAGAGTGATAGAAATGCATGTTAGTAATGATCACTTTTATTATGTGGAAGTCAGTAGGCTGGATATATTTTCTTGGGATTAATACAGTTCCAGAATTAAATCATATTCTCTTTCTTCTTTGTTTTCATGTGACCTAAGATGGCAATCATGAACAGTAACTATTTTGTATATAGCATTCCTGTTTGACTTTGACCTAGGACAATCGTTCAAAACAACAATCCTTCACCTGGCTTTCTGAAGGGGGAATTTTTTGTGACCACTTTGAAACATCCGCCTCTACCCCCCCTGAAACAACTGGAAACATTTCTGAGATTTAAACAATGTTTTTGCAAATGTTGGTTTCATTTGGCTTAAAAGATACAACTTTATCCCCCTTTGTCCTAAAATTCTGCAATTCAGAGGTTGTCTGAGAACACAGGATATTGGCTTTGGTATGCCACTGCTGTTGCAGTTGTTATATGGCACAGTGGAAACTTGTTAAACCTTCCTTTAGCATTCCAGGTCTCTATCCATTTCAGAGCCATGCAGAATTATAACTAGGGAGCACTTCAATTCATAAGAAACAGGCAGTAACAAAAGAAAAGAAAATTTTTCACAATGACATCTTAAAGTAGTTTTTTTTTCCATGTTATAGATGCATCAGACTAAATAACTGAGCTGTATTATTGCAATTCAAGGAATTTTCAGCCAGTGATTAGGAAATGCCTTTAAAAGAAAAATGATTGGCTATAAAAGTCCTTCCCCGATAAAATGTGTTGACCTAATGGATATTCCTCAAAGGTAAGTCAAACTGTTATGTGATGTTCTCTTATCGATTGTTGATTCTGTATGTACCTCTGGGAACAGAAACCGCAAAGAAATGTTTTGAAAGGAAAAAGAGTGACCTTTTCTATGGAGGCATTTTAATGCAGTGAGATGCTGAAATAACTAACCAAAAGTATAACAAAGGGGAAAAACAATCTCCTAATATTGTAACCTATGGCAAAAGAGGCATTTTTATACATTTGGTACAAAATAATTTATAATACAGTGCCTTATAGCTACAATGCAGTTTTCTTCACTTAATATAAACTATAATTTCAAACTAATTCTTTACATCCATACAGATAGTAGATTTTTGGCTGAAGATGGTAAGTTAGAAGCCTTCCCTTTGTACAGGAAATACCAAGGTTCCAACTGGAGATGGTGTTAAAGTGCTGAACATCTTCCTGTGACGATAGTAAAAAGGAATCCGTTTCTAGTGGAAGTCCTAGGTGTAAAGGTGACATGTTGTGAGAAGAATGCGCTCTGATTTTCCTGTTAGAGTTCAGTATTTCAGTCAACAGTAGTAGTATTGTTCACAGATCAGAAGTTCTGTATTTTCATATCCTCAAATAGATTTAGTAGACGATGCAATAAGGAAAAGGAAGTAAAATTATTTCTGTAATTGGTATTCTCTAAAGGTCACCATTACTTCTGATACCACACTTGAATCACATGTCCTAGGAAATCTTGTTTGCTAGCTCTAGATGCCTCTCAAAGAGGGTCATATACTTTGATCTAGACTGCTTTGAAATGGGACTAGATCAAAGCACACTAATGAACTGCTAGTGCACATCAGGAGGATGAACATGGACAGTTAGTGTGCAGCAGGCTAGTGTGGGGTAGACTCACACCCCAGGTTGCTGTGAACTAAATGTTTGTGTAGACAACTCCAAAGTATATACATGCATTACAGAGACTCCACTCTGACCCATTCTGCATCAGTTTCTTTTTAGTCTAAAGAGAGCTAAACCATCCATTCTAAACATACTGAAGTTCAAATCCCAAGAGGAGAAGGGATGGCAAGTATGGATCTATAGAAGATTATGACCTTTAAGAGAACTTCAATTATGGGTACTGTGGGTAATTTCTCTTTGGATCACCACTCCCTAGAAACTAAGCAGCTACTGTATCCTGTTTATACTAAGCAGCTACTGTATCCTGTTTATACAGCCAAAACTTTGAACACAACCTACAATATGAAAATGCTACAAAACCATTGAACATATTGTAAACATGCCAATCACAAATCATGGAGAGAACTTGATAACAAAAATTAAACATAGGAAGAAGAAAAGAACTGGGCATTCTGGTTAAAAAGTGTTCTTGTAATATAGATAAAACCAAGTGCTCATGTGTTCCTAACACTGTTTAGACAGAAAAGTTTATCTGTGTTTTATGTCTCATATTTGGTGCCTGATAGTGCTCATAAAACAAGAGAAGCTAAGATCAGTGACTAGTGTTAGGGAAGTTTAAATCTATGGATGGGCAACTTGATTTGGCACTAATTGACCAATGCCTCTATCTATCACACTAACAAAAGCATAATTCCATCTGTATTTGGAAGTTAGGGAAAAATTAGCTAGTTGGTTCTCTCATGTTTGGGTTTCCCTGCACTTTCTGGTTCCCTCTGGAATCAGAAATAGAAGCACTGGGAAATTCCTGAGATTCCCAGGCCAGTGATGGAGAGCAATGTAGTTCAGACAGGTATACAAACTTTTGAGTTTATCCAAATCTTTGTGGCTACCCCATCATTTCTTGAATCTCCCCACAACTGCGTCATACATCTGCTGTGAACTGTAATAGCTCCTGTCTAGGCAAGGCTGCAAAATCTCAAAAATTCTGTGGAGATTTTGTAAAGTAAGACATAATCTCACTAGAGATTAGATTGATGACTCAAAATTACTTTCACTGTCACTGAAGATACCCTTGAACCTGGCTCTCTACTGGGTGGTGCAATTGAGCCTTGTGATGCACTTTACGTACTCCACACAAGAGTAAGTATAGAAGTAAAAAATTCCCTGCCGGGGATGTGCCCTGCCCTGCAGAATCAGTATGACCTGTCAATTAGAGCAGTTTCCACTCTAGGAAATGGGAAAAGGGCACTCAGCAGGTGTTTTGTGATTTTCTTCACAGCGTAAGAAGAAATGGTGCTAGGAGCCCCTAGGGAGCAACGTGAGGCCTGCACTCATCTTAGGAAGGCTAGCAGATAAGGCTGTTTGATTTCTTGTTTTATTCCTTTAAGAAGACTGAAGGGATCCTGCCTGGGTTTGGCAGCATACTCTTTCCAGAATCAAAGCTGAGGGAAGCCTGGGTCTCTTTCCCTAGAAATAGTCCAGAGCCTCAAAAAACAGGATTATAATTGGAAGATGGAGCCTTAAGGAGTGTGTTATGGGGGTTATTTCAATATAACAAGTCTACATGGGGTGATGTTCGGTAAATGGAGTGAAGCCTTGCAGATCTGGGGATTGGTCCTGCTTTGAGCAGGGGGTTGGACTAAATGAGGTCCCTTCCAACCCTGATATTCTATGAGTCTATGATTCTATGATCTTCTGTGGGTTGCCTGGCCATGGCTCTGATAACAGGGACAGCAGCAGTTATAAACTCTTCTTTAAAAAGCTGGCTACGGTGTAATAAAAAGTCACCAACACCCATTTGGACTTCCCTTCCCAAACATGTAACTCTTCAAACATGGAAAAAAAATATTTCCCAATAGTTTAGAGAGCATACACAGCAGTTGCAGTCAGTTTCCATGTGCTGGAAGTTGTGACTTGAGAGCAGTGAAGACTGCTTTAGCGACTGGAACTGCCTTCCAATATGTATGCAAGAACATAACATGAGTAATCTAATGGTTTGAGTGATTAGTGGTTTGAGTCTTTAGAAACCATTCTGTAAGTCTTGTGGATACATGTGCTTATTATGCTCCAAGATGGAAAAAAGGGGAATGATTTGCCCTATCACTACAAGGTTTGTAGAGGTTAACACACACCTGTTGGCTAACTCTGACGTAACCACACATTTTTATTCAGTGTCAATGCAGGTTAAAATTTTACCTCAGTTTAGCTAACTGTGCTTAGGACTGAGCTGGAACTGCTAAATCAAGGTAAAAAATGTTAATATTTATCTACACTAAAGAAAAATCTGTGGTTAGCTAATTCATGAGTTAATTGGATTAATCATGATCTCTTTTCCTAATTCAGACAAACCCATAATAAGTCAGTAGAATGAAGTAATCAGATGTATTAATCCATTTGATACTTACTGTTTTAACCAAGAATATTAGATTCTTTAAAAATTCCACTGTACAAAACAAATGAACTTTTCTACTCAGTGTGACTCATGCTCGGTTTAAGGCCTTTTTCCTCCCATCAACCCACCCAGACATGGTATTTTGTGTGTGTTTATTTAAAGAAAATCCTTTCTTATATTTCTCCTTTTCCTTCACTCATTTGATTGAACCTTAGTAATGATGGATAGTATATAAGCTTCCTTTTGTGAGTTCCAGCACAAATCTATAGAAGAAATTAGCGGGTCTGATTCTGTCATCGCTTATTGTAATGTAAATCTAGAGTCACTGTACTGAACTCAATGGAGTCACAGCAGTGTGTAACAGTGCAGGAGGAAAATCCAGCTTCAGGTTTCTGGAAGTTTAATCTTATTTTTATTTTTAATATCAATTGAAGTAATTTTCCATAGAAAGAAATAGAACTAGACTAGAATGGGGGAAAAAGCAGACACTGGATTGTAGTAAGATGTATGTGAAAGCTCTGTATGTAGGATGCTCTTTAAGCCCTAGCAAAGATTATGGTCTAGCAACAGTCACTGCTTTTTAAGTCTACCCAGTAGATTACGGCAGCCAATGGAACATGGACCATACCTTGGAAAAGATAAGCACAGTTTAATGTTGCCTTACAGATCTCTTTTTTTTAAGATGTAATTAATGTTTGGATACATCTTAAGCCTGATAATATCTCTCCCATGTAGGTCCTTGATTGAACAAGATCAGGATATTTTTCAGAGTTACATTTCATTTTGCCTTACAGCAAAACATTGATACAATCAAAACTGGTTAGATTACAAGAGATCACAATTTTTTTAAGTCGTGGTACATATTAATACAATAAATCTAGCACCTCGGCAGTTAAAAGTATACACTGGATAAGATCTTATATTTTATTTGTTTACCAAAGTGGCAGGATGATTTTTAGAGGCTTGTTTCAATATAACTCTATAAATGCAGATGATATTAATGCTGATATTAATTTTGCTCTGCCCTCAAGGAAACAAATATGCACTTTTTAAATTATAGAAATCCTTAAAAGTAATATCATTCTTTTCGGGGGAGTTTTGTTATGCAGTTTCTTTCTCTGACTATTTCAGACAGGTGACTAGAAGACACCTAGGAAACTTTGTAAAATGTACAACCTATGAAAAAATGTAAAGATGATGGAAGTGGTGGAGTGTGTGTTTGTTTTTAAATCAAGGGTGTATATGCTTCCCTGTACTGTATATTGTAAAAGGAACCAAAAGTACAACACTTCCATAGGAATGCTGTCATGAGGACTGTGACAAGGGGGAAAGATAGCTACTGTATGTGCTAGCATCTTGTTAGATGTTCTTACTTTGTGAGATCTTCAGTAGCTAGTACAATGGAGTCCTGGTCTTGACTGGGGTATCTGGGAGCTATTGGAATAGATGTATTTAATAATGCTAATTCTCATCATCCTAGTCATATTTATCCCCTCTGTGGCTGCAACATGTGAACTGAACAAATACCTGGAGTGTGGGGGAATAGGATAACAGCAGCTGTCGGCTTTGATTCTGCAAAGGGCTGATTATCCTCAGCAGTTGAGGGTGTGCAGCAACTTCCAAGAGCCGTATCATACATAGTCTATTCTGATCGGTAGAAGTAACATGTGACATTAGTTTGAGCAGCAATAACTCCCTGTCCATGACTTTAGGATACTACAAAGGGCACCTGCCTGTGCTGTGGGTGGATGTTATGGGCATACAGCCAGTGCTGCATGGAAGCACAGAGCTGATATCAGCAGAAAATGGCTCTATTGCTACCAAGGGTCATGGCCTTCTGAGAAAACTGGGAGCCAATTCATGGGCTCTTTGCTGTGCCTACTTCTACCCTAACATAAGAGTATATGGCTGAATGTTGAGGTTCACACATTCTTCCAGGGAAGAGGTGTGACAGGTTGGGTCAGAGGGACCCCCTTGGGACTGTCACCTGATGTGCTGATGTGCCAGTTTGGGCCCTCAGAACCCTGCCTTGTTGAGCCAGATATGCTAATCTGCTGCAACACAGACCCAGGTCTGACCCAGGTCCCCCAAAATCTGCAGACTTAACTGAAAATGGCTTAGCAAGTGTTCCTGTCTCTAGCACCCAGACACCCAGCTCCCAGTGGGTTCCAAACCCCAAATGAATCCGTTTTACTCTGTATAAAGCTTATACAGGGTAAACTCATAAATTGTTCGCCCTCTATAACACTGATAGAGAGATATGCATAGCTGTTTGCTCCCCCCAGGTATTAATTACTTACTCTGGGTTAATTAATACGCAAAAGTGATTTTATTAAATATAAAAAGTAGGATTTAAGTGGTTCCAAGTAATAACAGACAGATCAAAGTAAGTTACCAAGCAAAAAAAAAGTCTAAGACTAAGGAAACTGAATACAGCTAAATCTCACCCTCAGAGATGTTCCAATAAGCTTCTTTCACAGACTAGACTCCTTCCTAGACTGGGCTCAATCCTTTTCAGACTAACATTGTTGTTTATGGCCTGGGTCCAGCAATCACTCACACCCCCATAGTTAAAGTCCTTTCTCCAAGTTTCTTTCAGGCATCTCTTTGGGTTGGAGAGGCCATCCCTTGAGCCAGCTGAAGACAAAATGGAGGGGCTTCCAGGGCCTTTTATATTCTCCCTTTGTTCTTCTGTGCAAAATCACAGCAACAAGATGGAGTTTGTAGCCACATGGGCAAGTCACATGTCCATGAATGATTCAGCTTTTTGCAGGTCGATGCCATTGTTTACATGTTAATTTGAACATTCCCAGGAAAGTTCAGATGTGGATTGGCATCTCAAAAGTACATTGTCAGTTAAGTGTTTCTTGACTGGGCACTTACTGAGAATAGTCCTTTCTCAAGAAGCTGACCAAATGCTTCACTAAGGCTACTTAGAATCAAAGACATTGAGATACAAGTACATAGCCAATATTCATAACTTCAAATACAAAAATGATACACACATACAGATAGCATAATCATAACCAGCAAATTACAACTTTTCTATAGACACCTCACTTGACCTCCTTTGTACAAGATTTGGTGTAACTATAGAAGCTTGGTTGCAACAATGATCTATACGGTCACAGTTCATGTCAATAACGTCACAAGACGTAGATGGGGTAAAATGCTCAAATGCCCATTCAATAGGATAATTATTGCATGTTAAACACTAGTTGAGTATTAAAATCAAACAGAATGAACACCTCTATCATTCAGTAGATACAGCCCTGTTTCTGTTATATACTGTCATTAGTAACCCTCAGAAAGTGTTGATTGCAAATCAGTTGGTATTTATTTATTTAATATGCAGTAACTATCTTTGTAGACCAGTAAATTAAATATGTATTTGGGAACCTTCATTTAAAATGTTACCAAATGATGCATCTAGGAGGAAACATCCTACAGTTGTTCTGTATATCAATAGAAAGGAAGTAGTACATTGTGACTGGATTTCTATTTATTTTTTTTCTCCCAGTATATATTTACTATTGATTCAGGTAATACACCCTTTGGAGAATTACAAACATTAAAGCCTCAGTTAATTAAACAAAATGACTTGTGTAGATATCACACCACTTTGCTTGGGCTTTTTGTTTGGTTTGTTTGGGGGAGTCAGGGGGACATGTCTTGACCTGTGCACTTTGTTTGCAACAAAGAACAGAGGACTCCCATTAACATGTATTTGCATTTAAACAGTTGTACAGAATTATCAAATTAAACTGTGTTAAATGAACAAACCTCCACTAATGTGATGTGATGCTTTAGAACTTAAACACACAAGTCTGGACATAATCGGCAGGTGCATAGAGCTCCTCGGGCCCCAGGACCACAGTGGGGAGAGAGAGAGAGAACTCCTTTCGCCCTGGGGCTGCAGTGTGGGCACACAACTCTTCCAGCCAGAGGGGCTCTCTGAGGGTTGCCAGCTGTCCAGTTTTTGACCGGAACGCTGGGTCGAAAAGGGACCCTGGCAGCTCTAGTCAGCATTGCTGACTGGGCCATTAAAAGTCTGGTTGGTGGCACAATGGGGCTAAAGCAGGTTCTTTGTCTGCCTTGGCTCCTCTTGGCTCCCAGAAGCAGTGGCATGTCCCCTCTCCAGCTCCTAGGCATAGGGGCACCGAAGTGCCAGCTCGGCAGTTCCCATTGGCCGGGAACAACAGCCAATGGGATCTGCGAGGCTGGCGCCTGCAGACTGAGCAGTGCGCAGAGCTGCCTGGCCATGGTTCTTTGTAGGAGCCAGAGGGGGGACATGCCACTGCTTCCGGGGGCTGCTTGAGGTAAGCGTCACCTGGAGCCTGCACCCCCTGACACGCCCCAACCCTCTGCCCCAGCCCTGAGTCCCCTCCTGCCCTTGATCCCTCTGTCCTAGCCCGAAGCACCCTCCTGCATCCCAAACCCCTCATCCCCGGCCTCACCCCAGAGCCTGCACCACCAGCCAGAGCCCTGAGCCCCTCCTGCACTCCAGCCCCCTGAGCCAGCCCAGTGAAAATGAGCAAGTGAGTGAGGGTGGGGAGAGTGATCAACAGAGGGAGGGGGGGTAATGGAGTGAGCAGGGGTGCAGCCTCAGAGGAGGGGCGGAGCAGGGAGTGGAGCAAAGGTGTTCAGTTTTGTGCAAGTATAAAGTTTGGCAACCCTAGCGCTCTCTCTCCCGCCGCCACAGTCCTGGGGCCGGAGGAGCTCTGTGACCCCACCGCACCAAGTACTTGTGGGTACATTTATTCAGATGGCTCCACAGCACATGTATTTTCTTTGCAATGGTGAGTGTACTGCTGTTTATTTCTATGCATAAGATGTGTGTGTTGATATGGTTTAATGTGTATAATATGTATGTGTTTAATATGTAGTGGAAAGTTGGCTTAACTTGCCCTCAGGATGCAAAGCTAGAAAGGTGATGTAAGGCCAGCTTTGTCCTTCCCACATCCCAGAAGAGTGCCCTAAACATGAAATACTGGGTATTGTGGGGTGGGTCTCACTCAGTCTCTCCTGTTGAAGCTGTTCCATTTTGTATAAATAATTAAATATTCATTGGGCTAGAGACAGAAAAATTGAGAGATTTACTCTAGAGCCTGACAGACAGGGTACTCAGCTGCGATGTGAGAGAGTAAGATTAAAATCCCATTTTTTATAAATAAATATTTGCTGGTGCAGGAACAACTTCAAACAGGAGAGATTGAGAGCACAGTACACAATAGCCTGGTGGTTAGGGCACACTTGGGTTCAAATCCCTGCTTCAAATCAGGCAGAGCAGGGATTTGAAAACAGGTCTCCCACCTCCCAGGTGAGTACCTTTCCCTTTGGGCTACTGGTGTTGCTTGCATGCATGTGTGTTTTTCATGGCTTAGGCACCTAACTCCAGGACAAGTTTCATGGCTGAAAATCCCAAGTGGAGATCCCTTAAGGATCTGGGCCCAAAGCCCCACCCCTTTTTTAGGACTTCACTCATAGTTACCTTAGGTGGCTCCCTACTCAGATTGCTGGCTTCTGAAAATAAGAACATAACATAAGAACCAAAGAATCCCATAACTCCGCTCATACAACTCATGGAGAACCTGGGAGCCTAACTTGGGGCTGTGAAATCCACTGGGCAGCAGGCACCTACGGGTTAAGCATTGTGATGCTCGGCATTGCAATACCTAACTCCTAAGTCCCCTTTGTGAATCTAGACCTTAACAGGGCCGCCCAGAGGATTCCGGGGGCCCGGGGTCTTCGGCGGCGGGGGGCCCTTCCGTTCCGGGACCTGCCGCCGAAGTGCCCCGAAGACCCGCGGTGGGCCCCCCCCCCCGCCGCCGAATTACCACCGAAGCCGGACCCGCCGCCGAAGTGCAGCCCGGTCTTCGGCGGTAATTCGGCAGAGGGGGGCCCCCGCCGCGGGTCTTCGGGGCACTTCGGCGGTGGGTCCCGGAACGGAAGAGCCCCCCGCCGCCGAATTACTGCCGAAGACCGAGCTGAACTTCGGCGGCGGGTCCAGCTCCGTCTTCGGCGGTAATTTGCCGGCGGGGGGTCCTTCCGCCCCGGAGTGGAAGGACCCCCCGCCGGCGAAGACCGGGAGCAGAAGAAGCTCCTGCGCCCGGCCCCGCAAGAGTTTTCCGGCCCCCCTGGAGGGAGTGAAGGACCCCGCTCCGGGGCCCCGAAAAACTCTGGTGGGGGCCCCTGTGGGGCTCGGGGCCTGGGGCAAATTGCCCCTCTTGCCCCCCCCCCCTCTGGGCGGCCCTGGCCCTTAAACTCTTAAGACGCTTAGCAGCTTTTGAAAAGTTTCCCCTGACTGGCTGTACAACATTTCCCGAGCACCCTGTCATACTCTTTTGATTAGATGCTTGGTTTGCAGAGTGCTCCTCCATTATTCTTTTTTACAAATGTAGCATGAATGATCGTTCCTGAACTATAAATTGCCTTGAAATCTATTTTAACACATGATGTAACATTGAAAGACAAGGTTGTGTCTCTAATCATGAAATGGGAGACTGACTCATCTTGCCTCCATCTGCTATCCTCCATTGCAGCTACACACACAGTACTGTATACACATTACTGCAATTCACTGTAACTCAGATGAGCAGAGGAAAGCATCTATAATGGATTTCAAGACATGGATGTTGTAGCAGGGTGGACCCCTGCTCCTGCCCTGAAGGGGTTAAAAACAGCCCCGGGGAAGGGGCTGTGGCTGGAGAAAGCAGCTTTTAAACTGGGCTGATTGGGGGAGTGGCTGCAGCTGGGCCACACCCCAATCAGGCCACAGCTGGCCCCTATAAAAAGCTAGGGAAGCCAGAAGCACAGAGAGTCTCTCTCTGGCTATAGAGGGAGATGGGCCTGGCTGCAGGGAGCTAGACTGGGTACCTGAGTGGAGCAGGGCTGGGGAAAGGCAGAGGAGCTGGGGAGCTCCAGCCTGGAAAGCCCCAGGCTGCCACCTAGCAGAGGGCTAACAGGTACTGGGGGGTTGCAGAGGGCAGCCCAGGGGTAGGCCAAGGCAGCAGGTCCAAACCCTCCTTGCCAGTGATGAGTAGGCTGATACCGCAGTCTGCCCCAGGACGTGGGGCTAGACAATGACTGGCAGTAGCCATACTCTGAGGCAAGGTGGGGATAGAGGGTGGGGGTTCCCTGAGGAGGGGAGTCCCTGAGAGAAAGGGGTTACTGCAGGGGGCAGCACCCCATGTAAAAGGGCACCGGGTCCAGGGAGGGACACGGGGGCCAGAGGACAGGTGGATCACCGGCCTGCAGAGGGTGCTCCAGAGCTGGAACGAGCTAATTCCCGGAGTCACCAGCAGGAGGCGCCCCAGGGCTGAGTCCCGACCCGTTACAGATGTATTCCGAGAAAATATTCTCCATTATCCTTTCAAGAAGAACTATCTTCCTACAGACATCAAGAAAAACAATAATTCTTGCCATCTCCTATAAAGAAAGTAATTTATATGCTTCCTGGAATGATTAACATACCACATGAGTGAGAGATTTCTTTCTTTTGGTCCAGATATTTGTTAAGCCTGTCCTAACTGTTAGCGCTTTACCACACACCAGGGGGGCAACAGCTGAGCAGAAAAGTGGGGTGGTACAGCAGGATAAATCACTGAAGAAGCTCACAGAAAATGCAGTGTGGCATGAGGCCTGGGATATTGGAGTGTGCCTGCAACATCACTGATCTGAGGGGATTGTAGTTCTGATTAGGCACAGCACAGTAATGAGAAACCTTCAGGTTCATTCAGTATTCAATGTGGGCCGCTGTATAACAATTTGTTTCACAACCAAAAGTTGACAGAACAAATTCAAAACAACTCTGTGTACATGTTTACATGGGAAGCTATTGGCATCAGCAGTGCATTTGAAGGTGCGCTTCAAGTCCCTTATGCTTTTTGTAACATTTTCAAATTCATTGCTGTCTTCCAGATGACAGGAAATTCAGGTCTGCCTCCCTCCTGGGAGATCTTTATTCACAGACAAGTCAAAAACCCTTGACAAAAGGCAACCCAGGAAACTTGTTGACCTTTTAGCTGCCTGTCTAACATCAGTGCAAGTATTGCTCCCTGATAAAATGAGAAATTCAATGTAAGGGGAAATTTAGCAGGTATTTGAGTAGGCTCTCATTTTATTTTACTTCTTGGGCTGTCTTTCAAACAGAAAACAAATGTAAATAACAGGACTCTGTCTTTCATTCCTCACCTCTGATAACAGAGCCAACAATGCTGCTCCCAATTATAATATTCTCACGCCACCATCCACCTAACTGTCCATCCTCTCATTCATCTGTTGCTTGTCATCTCTTCTAAATATTTGTGAGACAGAGGTGAGAACTGCATATTATTTCACTGATGTGTTTTTCTTCTTAGTTTTATTGACATTTTTTCTCTTTACATTGCAAGCATATCAATACTACACTAACTCTCAGGAATCTAGTTACTTTCTGGAGGGATGTAATCCAGGAAATGGTCTTCCTTCATGGTTTTGGGGACGTAAGGAATGTTGAAACTTATGCCTAAAGCAAGTCCCAATTTGCCCACCTTTTGCCCACATTAATTCCTTCTGCATCTATCCCAGTCTCCCAGCATGACTTGCTTCCATGTACTGCTTGTTCCCATGGCCAACCTGACACCATCAACGTAGAGTGGAGAGATGGGTCTGGTAGATTCAGGCAGGGCATGTGAAGTCTTTAGACCACTTGGGCACTCAGTGTGTAACAGACAACCAAGAGGGATGCCATTTTGCTTGTGGGAGGGAAAAGAAAGGGTAGGAGTCAAGAAAAGAGTGGGTCTCCAACTGCAGGGAAACTGAGGTCTCTTCCACCCCTAATCTTCCATGAAAGGTGATACTAAAGACGAATATATCATCACTCCTCATTTGTACCTCTCTACAGTGGTACTCTTTGAATCAAATTAATATACAAAAAGGTAGGACTTCATAAAAGACAAGACTATGCCAATTAAATATAAAAACCAAAGAAAGCAGACACTCACATAGGATTATACAGAACTATCTAAAAACATGTTCACTTATACATTTATAAATTCCCAGTTTTAAAGCTGCACTCTTCATAGCTGCAGATTTTTTTAATATGCAGATCATATATCTATAGGCTAGGTTCACATCTCCAAAGTATCCTTCTGAAATACTCTGTACCAGGTTGCTACCAAATGGCTTCAGCTCCCTCACAATCTACTCCTTGGTTTCCCATGAGTAAATAGGGCCTTACCTGCTTGGTAGTTCCATTGGAAGACTTGAAAGAAATCTGTTGCAGTGATGAGATGGAAACGTTCTTGGAAAATTGAAATGATTGCTATCATCAGGGCACTTCTTATTGAATTCTGAATCATTGACATTGGATCAGTTCGGTGTCAATCAAAACAGGCACATTTTATATTTTATGGCTATGCAATGACCCAGAGGAGTATCAGTGAGTCTACAAAGATGAAGGACTATTATTCTACCAAAAATAAACAGGCACAAATATTTCCCTAGTTGGAAGATGTATGAAATAGGGTACCCCTGAAAATTCTTCTATTAGAACAAAGGCACCTCATCCACTTCTATACCACCACCATCTCCTCTCTTGCAGTTCTTTTTAAAACAGTGAAGGTTTAACAATGCCATACACTTTGAACCATATTAAGCTACATTGTTTTCACATCCATGTTATAGCATACCCATCCAGGAAGCCATTCAGCCGTGCTTTATAATGTGTGGGATCATGAGACAAGATGTGATGTGGCAGGATCCTGGCTGAAGTTGTCTACTGCAGATGTGCAGCAGAGGTGAACAAATAGGACGTACACCTCTACCTCAATATAACGCTGTCCTTGGGAGCCAAAAAATCTTACTGTGTTATAGGTGAAACCATGTTATATCGAACTTGCTTTGATCCACTGGAGTGCACAGCCCCCTCCTACCCCCCCAGAGCGCTGCTTTACCACATTATATCCAAATTTGTGTTATATCAGGTCGCATTATATCAGGGTAGAGGTGTACTGAAAGTATGGAAAAGGGTTGGTGTAGCAAGCCCAGGATGGGAGAGCAAAGGTTAAATCAGACCACTTCTTGTGATTCCATGATCATAGAGCCAGCAAGCACTGGCCTGGTCCAGCACCAAACAGAGCAGCTGTTAGGTTGCTGTATCTTATTTTGGCTACCTGGGGCCATTTTGGCAGCCAGGGATCAAGCAAATGTAACAACTCCAGAGCCACATCCTCTTTTTTTCCCCCAGCTGTGTGACAGCTATGCTGCAAAATAGGTTGAACAGCTGAGGAAACTGACTTCATGAGAGGATTTTTGAAGCAGTCTGCAAAGGATACATTGTTAGGTGGCCTCTGAGGTCACTTGGTAGGCCTGTCACAAATGACATTAAATCATCTTCTGTTGACAGTGGATAAATGAGGAATACAAAACAAGATCAATGTTTTAACATAGTTTTTTTTTAATAAGGTGTTCAATCTTCACAGTTTGAACAGCATTGTTTTGTTATGGCTTTAAAATGAGACTCCTCCCTTGACATGCTGCATTCACACTGGTGGTGAACTATGTGTAGAGGGAGAGAATTCTCAGTTCCCTTAAGGTAAAGAGCATCACTCTTATTAATAATAGAAAATAATGACATAAACATAATGTACCAGATTCTCTCTCTCACCCCGCCCCCCCCCAACCATGTCCAGTCCCTTTGTGCCACCTAATCAATTCAAAGTGGCTGGAATCTGGTCACAGAAATCGAGAAGTGAATTTCTCTGATTTGCGGGGGTTGGGGGTAACTCTTGGCTGGCATAAATCCAGCAGAGCCAGCTCTAACTGATGTCGGGGCTGGGGTGGAAGTTGTTATGGCTTGAGAAACAAGGAGACAAAGCCAGCTCTCTAATAACCCCATTCTCTCTCGCTTTTGCTCCCCCCCTACACACACACACACACACACACACACACACACACACACACACACACACACACACACACACACACACACACACACACACACACACTCTCTTTTTTTCCTTTTTATGTCACAGTGGATCGCAGTGTAAGAAAAAATCTGTGTCAATGTCATAAATTTCTTGGCTGTTACAGAATCCAACTCTTCCATAGATAGGAGCTGGTGCAGCTTTTGCTAAGCATAGGTCCTATGTCTATGTAATACTACATATGAAATAAAAATATCAAAAGGTGTAAATCCTATCAAGCATGAAAAAAGGAAAAGAGAATAAGAGAAGAATATGGACACAAACTGCAGTTCAATGATTCAGGCAATGTATTGGTTTCAAACTTGATTTAAAAGCAAATCTTAACATCACAAGTAATCCTGTGTTCATTCACAGTCTATTCCAGTGTAACGTGTTATACCATTGCTATATTTATTGCTCTGGAGTACAGTACTGACAAGAGATTTTGGTGAAAAGGACAGATGTTTATATTTAAATCATATTTAATTAAATTTACTGTAGGTGTTGGGTTTATTAAGAGAGAATATTTTGCCCTGTTTTTCCCCAGAGATTTACAAGATCTCTGCAGCTGGCATGAAACAAAATGCAATCTCTCTCTCTCTCTCTCTGCATGAAACCTCTCTCTTCCAGGAGGAAGCATTAGAAAGTTTTCCCAGGTGAGATATGGGTCCTCTGGAGACCATGCAGGAGACCTAGATTGCAGCACTCTATTGAACAGAGAAATGAACAGGCTGTAGTAACAAATCCTACAGAAAGCTCACCACTTTTTTTCTGAAGACCTTTTCAAACCCCTCTCTAATCACTGGGTAGAAAGCAGTAAATTAAAGCAGCAGGTTCAATCTTTAGAAGACATTAATAGGTAGGGTGCTGCAAGAGAATGCACAAGAGGTTGAGTTGTATTTTGTAATCTTCCACGTTTGCCTTTAAATCATAAATTATGGAGGTGAATATAAATAAGAATTAAATATCTGAAGTGTCTTTTTTCTTCTGTCCTTTGATTACAGCACTGTTTTATTTATGATTCCCAAAAGAGAACCAAACTTCCATTATGTGCCATTTCTTCTGTAAATTGTTAAAGAATCACAAAAATGAAATACTTCATAGCAGGTTTTTCCTGTATTGCTGCTTGCCTGTGATACTGCTCTCCCCTGCTCCTTGCTTTTTAGGTGGTGATTTCTTTTTTCCTATTGTAAACAGGTGTCTTAGAGCTTACCTGGCTGTTACTGAATACTGTGGTTCTCTCTAAAGCCAGCTGAACTTGATACATAAAGCGTTTTATGCTTCTGTCCACTGCTGGAATTTTGCAATATCTTTGCTCTCTGTATATGTCCTTCAAGCACCCAAAGAAATGGATGTAGTATATGACTACCTAGCAAGTTACATATTAAACAAGGTGAAGGGTCATTGCAGGTTGGTTTCACTTTGCTGAACCAAGGAGGTGGTGTGTGGTCTCTAAATGCTTTAGGTGCTCAAACCAAGGTGAGTGTAGTGTGAGCGCCTGAACAGAATTATGATTGTCTTTTACAAAACTCACCTTCCATAGTTCATCCATAAATTGGAGAGCAGCATCCTGTGACAACTGCACAATGTAACAATTATTTATTGTTATTATATATATTTATTTATTATTGAATGCACAAGTGATACAGTAAAGATGGAATAAAGTTCACAATATAAAATGTGAAGTAGGGAGATAAAACAGATGTATAAGTCAAAAAAGAAAAACACGTCAAAAGAGTTTAGAGGGGCATTACGTGTTTTAGCCATTCACTAGTCTCAGGGTGAGGAGTGTGGCATCTGGAAAGTCCTCCTGACAGATCAGCACGAGATGAGCAGCAGAGATAGGGGCATGGCATCCTCAACTGTACCACAGCTACAGAAAGGGCTGTTCCTGAAACCCAATATGTGGTCATTTGCTGCACATCTCACCACTTCATCTATGAAACAGGTGAGCTTGCACCAGAGACAGTGTGGCAGCTAAAAACCCAGGCAGTCTCTCATCAAGCTGAGTGATGAGGAAGGCGTTTCTTCCAGAGGGAGCACTTTGTTCCCATTCTGCTCACCATAATGTGGAAGCGTCTGCCAGAGAGCTGGTTGGTAACATAGTCCAGCTTGGTCTTCTGATGATGAGTTAGTGGCAAGGTGCTTCCCATATCTTTGAAAAGTAGCAGATGTGGCATCTCCTGGATTTTATCAAGGAGATTCTTTGCTTCAATATAACTTCTGATGTTCAGAGATGAGATATTAGAGAGGAGTGGTAACCACTCAGTGGTTTTTGCTCTCATAGTGCCTGTTATTATTCTCATTGTTTGATTCAGTTGTACATTAATTAGCTTTGTCTGGGAAGAGTTTAACCACACAGGACCACAGTATTCTCCAGCTCTGTAGCAGAGAGCTACTACTGGGCTATGCAAAGTTTGTGCATCAGCTCCCCAATTTGAGTTCGCAAGTTTATTAAGAGCAGAAATGGCCTAAACTTCTAAGCTACCTTGGTGATGTGGTCCCCCTATGTAAGTGTGAGAGTTAGAGTTACTTCTAGTCATACTGGCTTTAGCTCATGTGCCAGTCATTCCCCATTCAGGAAGATGTTGAGTTCTTGTGAATCATTGGCATGGTTCAGATGGAGCAAGTTTGACAACACTGTCTTTGACACACTGGTTATGACTCCACTTCTTGCAACAGCCACTAATGGCTGCCATGTCTTGGTTCAGGTTGTCCGCAATCTTTTTGAAGTCTCCATCTCTTTAAGTTAGGCAAATATCATCTGCATACTTGAGACCGATCATTTGTAAATATGTTGAAAAAAGTTGAAGCAAGAACAGATCCCTGAGGGAGTCCAGTCTTCTGGGTCCTCCATGTGCTCAGTTTATTGCCTAGAATAGATGGCATCATTTCCATAGCCAAAACAACCTATCAAGGTAACATCTTGGACATCTTGACCTGCAGACTAATGTGCCAGATGGTATCATACCATGCTATGAAGTCAAGAAACACAGCCCCTGTTTTCTCCCTCTTTTGGAAACCATTTCTATATAAGTGGTAAGAGCACAAATTTGGGTACCAGGGCACCAGTTGGGTCTGAATCTTTCTTGTAATGCATGGCTAAGTGGATGCCATACATACTTGGGCTGTGCTGTTGGCCCCAGGATTATACCCACATTATACTTGTAAGAATGCACAAAGCAAATAATAGCAATGGTAACAAATATGTGAAACACATGTAGGCTATTTCTGGCATGTGCTCTGGGATTGTCAGGAGATCCACAAATTCTGAGGTGAAGTAATTTCTGGGTGGATGTATTAGAGATTCCTAATCTGTCCCTTCCATCTTTGTCATCTTGATTGTGTAGTCAACCTTCCTTTCAAGAAATAAAACTCAAATCCACAGGTGTCACACTGTCCAAAGCAAAGAACTGTATCTCTGCAAGGTATTTTGCACTGGGACAACAATGATTATCTGCCAAGTGTGAGAGAATGGGCCAAGGGTACTGGCAGCTGTTTATTCCTAGAGTAAATCATGTACCTGGTTAGAGAGCCCCCAAAAACTAACACGAAGATCCTTCCATGGGCATTGTGTGATTTGTCCACAAAGCAACAATGAGGCTGTCAACATTGTGATCATGCTGGATTTTGTCTTTTAATAAGAAATTGTAATGAATAAGTGTCTATACTTAAACTCAATTTATTACCTCTGACTTCACTCTCGAGCTTCATGCAGATCTTTGTTGTTGTTGTGTTGAGCTGTATTGCTTTGTCATTTAAAAAAAAAAGTGACAAGCACACTATAATACCAGAAGGATATAAGCAGAGCATTACTTACATTACAAAGCTTTTTAAATTGAACTAAATGTATTTTATAAAGATTTTCTCCCTGCCATATAAGAAATGAAAATGGTGTGGTCTGTTGAATGTTCCACTACAAAAAGACATCCTCCTCTTTTCAAATGTCATCAGGATGTTTAGTCATCTGAGCAGCGTAACTGGCTAAACAGCTTTAAGGAATTTATAATTTCAGTGCTGAATACCATGTTGACTTAATCTAATCTAATGGGAGGCAAAAAGGTATAAGAACTAGTAGTCTTGTTTCCCCTCAAAATGTACCCCAAAGAGACTGTGCATTGGTTTCACCCTTGCTTGTTCCCCAGATGCTTCCTGTGTTGTTTCATCCTGTTCCTGGCTTAATGTAGGGCCTGATCCTGCAGACACTTACCTGGTGTTGTGCTCACTATTAAGTAGTCCTACTGAAGTCATGATAGTAAGCACACCATGAGGTCGTAAGAGTTTGCAGGATCAGGTCTTTTGACTCCAAGCCAACAAAGCATTCAAGCACATGCTTAAGTGGTTTCCTGGTTTGGACTTAAGCTATAGCTCTAATACTGTCATAAAATGCCTATTGTACAGCACTACCTAACTAAGTGAGTGACATTCCATTCCATATTCCTTATGAAAATATGCTTATGATGGATCCATATTCCTTATGAGAATATTCTTATGATATGACTATGACATAACTGAGATGTACTTTATGCAAGATGGGTCTTGTAAGGTATCATAGATATCATTGGAAAGGTTATGATTTACTAAATGTGATTGTCCAATTTGTATGCCTGTATCATTTCTGTATCTGAAGTTAGGCATATTAACTATGTGTCTGTATTTCAGATGTGTTACTTTGGGTGTCAACCCCAATCAGCCCTTCAGCTACCACAATGGAAAAGCCAGACAGGGCTAATGCTCCATTAGCAGAGACAATGGACTGTGAAAGAGCTTAGTCTTTCTGTGGATGCTGGAGACAGCCTACGAGTAATGGCTGCCACAGCCATGCAGAGTCCAGGGTCCGTGTCACCTGGTACTGGATACCCCTCCTTCCCTCTTGGAATGCCAGTGCTTTTCCACTAGAAAACAAAGGGTTCCTGCCTTACACAAGAGCTATATAAGGCAGGGGAGTGACATCATCAGGGTTCTCCTCTGCCTCCCCACCCTAAGAGACCCTGAAAAAGACCTAGAAGTAAGAACTGAAGGAGAGGACAGGAAGAAGGATTGAGCCCAAGCTGGAAAGGTGTCTAGCTTGTGAGTAATAATACCTGAGGTCTCAAGCAGGAGACCAGTGCAGCTGCCTTTCAAGACTTTCTATAATCTGACTGCAACAATATCTAGGGTGACAAATACTATTTGTAATCAATTTCTTTAGTGTAACTCGTTTAGTTTGAGTGTTTACTTTCATTTGCTTAGTAATCTGCTTTGTTCTGTTTGCTACTCCTTTTACCTCTTAAAATCTGTCTTTTGTAATTAATAAAATTTGTTTTGTTTAATATTAAACCCAGTTTCTGTAATTTCGAACTGGGGGAGTGGGAAGTTGTGCACACCTTCCTCCACATTAAGGGAGGAGGCGGATTGCATAATATATCTTTGGATCTGCATTCTAAGGGAGGTGGACACCTGAGTGCTGGGGCAAGTCCCTTAAACTGTTCTCAGTGTCTGTTTCGTTCTGCAGTTGGGTGTGCCCCGGCCTGTGTGTTTGCTGGAGGAGGCTCAATAGCCTAGCTCAGAAAGACAGGTAAAAAGGGTGCCCAAGCTGGCATAACAGGCTCAGTGGTATCTCAGCATATGAGGTGGCATCCTAAGGGGTCCAACCCATCACAATGAGTTTTTGTTAAAATGCCATTAACTTCAGCGTGAGTCCCATGCATAGATCATTGGCATGAGGAAATTGAAAAAAAAACTTGTCCCCTAAAATGTAATGTTCAAATTCCATCTAGGCCTATGATCCTGAATTCTGTAAGGGGCTGGAATGGGACTTGCTAGCTGGCTGTTTGGCTGTCTCTCAATGGGTTTTCTATAGCACCCATCTCCATGTTATCTATGTGCTAAGCAACATGAGTGGATCAGGATTGTCACCACACAAACTATTTTTATATTTGTATCAAAACATGCAAATAGATTAGGCCATGTCACAAATGCTTTAAAAAAAAAAAGTGAATGCCACAACTTTACCTTTCAGGTTGGTGTCTATATTATTCCAAACACAGAAAACCACTTATACCAGAATACTTACTTCATCAATCTAAATTACATAGAGAAATACGCTGGTACTACAAAAAAACAGAGAGCTTAACTGAATTCAATGGAGACCTTTCCTCTTTTTTCATTAGTTAGATATTAATGGTAAGCTTAATAATAAAAATACACTGTCATCAGCACTTTTTGCTAGTGTACACTGGAAACATTTGTTTTCTGCATCTGTTTGTCCTCCAGTCATAGTTCTGGAAAGATTAAACAGAACTTTGACAACTTTGTCAGTAACCCTCCCCATTCCTCCAAACTTCTTGCTCTTAAATGTATTCTGAGTTAATTTATTATTATGTCTAATTAGGGCAGCCAAATCTTGGGTAGTAGATTTTTGAATTAAGCACCCTAATTTAAGATAGAGGCTGTGAACATGAGCAGTTACAGGAAGATATGGTGACCAGATTTTCAGGCGAGTGCATCAGGAAGAGCAAAGGTTACTCGTACCTCCCTCTTATTACACAAGAAAATTCCCTGCACCGTCCTTATTGTACCTGTTGGAAAGGATTGGCTTTAGGGTTCATGTACAAAAAATACACAAGCTCGAAGGCTTCATAATGGAAGGGAAAGGGCATCAACATGTGAGAGGCCTGGTTGGGAAATGGTCTTTGAGGTGAACATGCACTCAGCCAGCCTGCTCTAATGTTACCAGCTAATTTAGCTGACAGAGCTTGGCCAGGAGTGAGCCACAAAAGTTTGTGCTCTGGAACAAATACTTGTGAAATGTCAGCCTTAACTCTTTCAAATATGTTAGGTAAGTTAACTGGCAACCAAGTTACAATAGGACCACACACTTTAGACTAAACAAAGCCCATGCAACTGCAACTCCAAGAGGGTTGAAAAAGAAACCCTGGAGGCTATCGAACTTTGCATATTTTATTAATTTCCATCCTGATCAAAACCTGATTTCTGGATCTTTCTGGATGGCTGTAGATTGTTGACAGCTACCATAGTCTTTGTCATGGTTTATTGCAAGGGATCAGAACATCGTCTTATTTCTATAATACAGTTATTGCATGAAATCAGTATTTTTATCTTACACCAGAAATTCTCTCTCTCCTTCTGTGATTTCTGTGCCATTAATGTGGCATCCGATAATACCAGTCTAAGTGCTCTTTAAAGTGGCATGAATCTACAAGGACCTTTTAAACCTGCACTCATATTTGTTCTAACTTTTCAATAATACTGTGACCCAAATACTGGCTCTACTTACTACACTTTTCGGTCTACACTAGACACAACAGCAATACACTAGGGTCAAATCCTTTAAAAAATATGCCTTCAGGAATTTTCTAGAGTCATGCTGCTTTTATATATTTTCTGACTCCTATTCAGAAAAATGATAATTTTTCTTAATCCTTTTTGGTTCCATTGCAATAGTTAATATTGGCAAGATTCATATTTCTATTTATCAGAATTATATCATGCAAACTGTTATTGAATACAGCTATATATTACAGTTCTCTAACAAGAACATGTTTCTTGTAATTGACAGCCCCAAAATTAAGCCCATGATTAAAAGCTGCATTTTCTTACCTTTGGCTCACAGTGGTGCTTTTTGTTTTGTTTTGTCTTGTTTTAAATAGTGAAATTCTGGTTACATTGTACCTCTACTTGTGAAAGAAAGGTCCATCTTTACTTTTCAATGGGAAATAACTCTGAGCAACAAAGGAAAGATCATTCACTGCTTGAGCATTTTTTGTGTTAATAAATTAGTCTTATTAAATAAACTAAAATGAAGAAAGACTCTTCAGAAGAATGTTCTGTCCAGGAATTTTGAGAAGCTTAACTGGAACATTGCATTCTTTTGGGGATGCATTTATTTTTAAATAAGGAAAAGAAACTAATCATTCTAATTTATTTTGGCATGTCAGATGCTTTTAACAACAATCAGAATATGGTAAGTACTGAATTGTAAATTCATTTACAGTAAATAACTATGAAAGAAACCTTTTACTCTAGCTCTTTTGGGTATGATCCTGAACCGATGCTATATGTGATAACCACCAGGAGAATAATTATGTTAGAGCTCTCTCAAGTGTGTTGGGCCCATTTCTTCATTGTCCATTATGCAGTCATCTTACATCAATGCAAAGTGAGTACAAAATGCTACCATTATGATTTGGTCATGCCCTGCACTCACTGTGCACTGGTATAAATGACTACACAAGGTGCAAGGTCACAGTGAATTGAAGCCCAATGTTTCATACCTGTCATGCATCACACAACATCTGGTTTAAAACTAATACTTCTCCCCCTTCTGTTGTACTTTCCAGCTAAAATATCTTGCTTCCAGCTGCTAGGAGTTTGAATGGTTTAGGTGCTGGCTTCTTCATGAGTACTAGTGATAGCTGTTGTGGTTGCCTCTAACCCTGCATTATTACTAGAAGACAGATTAAATATTTAGATGCCAAACTAATCTCTTTTTTTCTGTACGCAATCTAAGAGCTGTCCCTGTGTTCACTCTACAAATTTGGTGTTGAATCATTTGAGGCAGATTAATGTAAGTACTCATCTGGGTAGAGAGTTGCAGAATTAAGCCTGCAGGCTGGGTAACAAACCCCCATTAATGTTTTTCTCACTCACTGTTTGGGCAATACCAAGAACTACATACCTTAGGTCTGTGGTACTTGGTATCAGCCAAACAGTTGGAGAGGGCTGTATAATTCCAGGTGACAATAGTGGAGTCTTTATAAATATGTATTATAGTGTCAACACATGATGATAACGGAGAATATTGTATCCCTTATGCCCCTAACATATCTTCTCTGGCATGATAATCCAGTATTATTCTCCTAGCAAATAACTACTGGGAAATAGGTTACAGATACCCTGAAAGATTAGATATGTCTTCAGAGAAGCAAAGACAATATTGTACAGCCTGGTTCAAGCATGTAAAAATCCCCAGATTAGATAATTTTGAGGAAGGATCATTTTATCCATACTGAGGTAAAAAATTAAACTCATCCTAACTATGAAGAGTGCTTCAGGAGAAATCCCCTGTATCTGCTTTTCAGCTCAACACTATCCCAGTGCTCCTGTTTGGTTTTGTCTCCCAGTTTTCCCACTCTGCAGCATCACTCAGCGTACTAAGCACTACTAAGCTAACTGGGAGATAAGAGTTGATAGATAGTGTGGATGTCTTGAGAAATGAGATAACAACCTTGACTATAACGGGTAGTTTAGAGGTACACACAGCAGTTCTACTGCCACTGCTATATCTTCTCTTGCCATTTGCTAGGGGGATGGAGACGAGGGGGCAGGGGATGTTAACCCTGTGGTTTTTCCCCATATGAGTAGTCCTACATACTTCAATGGAATTACTCACCTTGAGTAAATGACTGAAAAAATTGGCCCTAATTTTGAGGGCTTTGCTGGTGTTTTGGGTTTTGTTTTGTTTTTTTCCTTTTCCTCCATCACACTTATTTGGTTCACTGTCTTCATTTTTCTTGTTTTGCGGCAGGGGAAGGTTCCCCCAGCATAAGGGAAGTTTTCCTTGATTATTATAACTCCAGCATATAGTTTATCTCAACTATCAGAGGGGTAGCCGTGTTAGTCTGGTTCTGTAGAAGCAGCAAAGAATCCTGTGGCACCTTATAGACTAACAGACGTTTTGCAGCATGAGCTTTCGTGGGTGAATGGCTTGCATCCGAAGAAGTGGGTATTCACCCACGAAAGCTCATGCTGCAAAACGTCTGTTAGTCTATAAGGTGCCACAGGATTTATCTCAACTGTTCGCCCATGCTGCCACTTCATGGCCTTCTACCTCCCGCTCTTCTCAGCATACATTGTGATGTGGGAAAATCCCTTTTCTCATTGTAAAGGCACAGTGCATATTGACTATCACCCTGTGCCATACCCTTTGACTTTCAGTACCTCTTCATGAGATGAACACCCAGCTTTAATTTTTTACAATATCAAAGTAATGATCATATATTGCAAAATCTGTGACACTTCAGCCAGGGAAAACACCAGAGGAAAAGCAGATTCTGACAGTCGTGCATTATATTTTAAAAAATCACATAGTTCTAGTTTGGGGGAGTTTAAAAAAAACTCCAAGCACTTGGTAGGTTTTCTGTAGACCTCAGTTATAAACTGCTGACATTTCTGCTGCCCAAGTAATCTGGGAGGAGGGGCACTGGTTTATTAATTTGTATGATGAGCAACTGCTTTTTAAACATGTGTGGCATGGTTCAAGAGGGAAGAACAGAGGATCAAATTTTCTGTTTTCCAACCAGACTGTAAGTTATAGCTTATATTGCATATTAATCAAATGGGGCAGGCTGATGTTCTCTTTTCAAGACTGAACTCTCCTCAGAAAGTCAATGTTAAATAATCCTTGAGTTTTCATTGTTGCAATTACTTTGAGTCTAATATTAAATGACTTGTTCAGATGTCACATTGATACAGGGTATGTGTGTCATCATTTGGACAGAGAATAATTGGATTCATAGCTTTGTTATGTTTTCAAATTGCTGGGTCAGATTTGGGTCTCCTGCTACAAATTCTTCAACCCTGGTCCAAGTAAAAGGAATGTGACAGATTTAATACCTAGAATAAGTTATTAACTGCAAGGATGCATAAAACAGTCACATTGCTGAAAACAGAGAAGTCTACACCACTCATGGGTTTTGAAATTTTTAAAAAGGAATTTTATTTTTTGTTTCTTGTGGTTCCTCTAAATATTTTTCTTGATTAACTGTCTCAATCTATGCAGGACTTGAAGCTGATGTGCCCATAAATATGATCTTCTGTTACCCTTCATTGTACAGCCACTATTTTTGTTAGGGTTCATTTTCCCTAACAAATTAAATACTTAATTTATACAAGAGAAAGGAATTTGTTCACACATGAGGAAGCTGGCATTAAACCACCACTCACTGTAAATGGAAAGTGATATGGAACTAAGGACCATGTGCAGAGAAAAGAGAGATGTGGGGGATGGGTGCATGTAATCAGTTGGGCTATAGGCAGTTTCTTGGCTTAACAAAGCTCTTCAAATACTTCAGTGTTTCCTCTCATATAAACTGGTAAGTTACATTGCTCTCTCTCCTTCAGATAGCAGTGTATTACATTTCTATTGCTTTTGGGGCTTATGGGTTGGACACTGTTTAATCCACAAGAGACTGAACTTAACTTCTTGTGACATATACTGACTGAACATTTAGGAACCCACCCTGAAAGTAAGACAGTAGATCAACTTAACGGCCTTTCCATCCACTTTTTTCATCAATACATTATACATTTGATTGCTGAATCATGTGCCTTAAACACATATATAGGCTCTCTGCATTTGACAGTAGGTAATCATTTGGGGTACAACACCTCTCAACTTGGACAAAAGGTAATCCTTTTTTGGAGATCCATGAACATAACCAGCCCTTAGAAAGTTATTTTATGTGCAGTGGTGAAGCATACGGCTCAAGTGAGATTATTAAGCAACCACAATGAGATTTGCCTCAGTAATTCAACTATCTCAGGCTGTGTGTACACAAGAAAGGGTTTGCAAATATAGCTAGAACAGCAAACCCTCCTAGCGGAGATGCAGCTTATACTGGCAAACGTTCTTTTGCTTAGACCAGTTCCTCGAATGCAATAAGCTATCCTGGCAAGAACACTTTTTTTGTCAGCATAGAGTCTAAGGCCAGAAGGCACCATTGTGGTCAACTAGTCTGACTTCCTGGCATAACATAGCCATAGAATTTCCCTGAAATAATTCCTGATTGAACGACTGCATATGTTTTAGAAAAACATCCAATCTTGAGTTTAAAATTGCTAGCGATGAAAATCTACCAAAACTCTTGGTAAATTGTGCCAGTGGTTAACTTCCAGTCTGAATTTGTCTAGCATCAACTTCCAACCATTGGATTGTATTATCTGCTAGATTGATTAAATGATTATGAAATTACAATAGTGTGACTGAAAAACTGGTTGAAAGAGTGTTCAAAGGATAGTTATCAATGGTTCACTATCAAACTGAGGGGGACGTATCTAGTAGGGTCCAGCAGGAGTCTGTCCTGAATCCAGTACTATCCAATATTTTCATTAATGACTTGGAAAATGGAGTGGAGAGTATGTGTATAAAATCTGTGGAGGACACCAAGTTGGGAGGGGTTGCTAGCCGTTTGAAGGACAGGATCAGAATTCAAAATGGCCTTGCCAAATTGAAGAATTGGTCTGAAATCAGCAAGATGAAATTCAATAAAGGACAAGTAACAAGTACTACACTTAGGGAGAAAAAATAAAATGCACAAATACAAAATGGGAAATGACTTGCTAGATGGTAGTATTCCTAAAAAATATATGGGGATAATAGTGAATCACAAATTGAATATGAGCCAACGATTTGCTGCAGTTGTTAAAAAGCCTAATATCATTTTGGGCTGTATTAACAGGAGTGTGGTATGTAAGACACGTGAAGTAATTGTCCCACTCTACTCAGCATCGATGAGGCCTCAGCAGGAATATTGTGTCCAGTTTTGGGCATCACACTTTAGGAAAGTTGTGGACAAATTGGAAAGAGTCCAGAAGAGAATTACAAAAACGATAAACAGTTTAGAAAATCTGACTTATGCAGAAAGGTTAATAAAAAGGAATATGTTTAGTCTTGAGAGCAGAAGACTGAGAGAGAACCTGCTAACAGTCTTCAAATACAGTAGAACCTGAGAGTTATGAACATCTTGGGAATGGAGGTTGTTCGTAACTCTGAAATGTTTGTAACTCTGAACAAAATGTTATGGTTGTTCTTTCAAAAGTTTACAACTGAACATTGACTTAATAAAGCTTTGAAACTTTACTATGCAGAAGAAAAATGCTACTTTCCCTTTATTTTTTAATAGTTTAAATTTAACACAGTACTGTACTGTATTTGCTTCTTTTTCTCTTTCTCTCTCTCTGTTGCTGCCTGATTGCATATTTCCAATTCCAAATGAGGTGTGTGGTAGACTGGTCAGTTCATAACTCTGGTGTACATAAGTCTCAGGTTCTACCATATGTCAAGGGCCATTTTAAAGAGGACAGTGATCAATTGTTCTCCATGTCCGCAGAAGGTAGGACAAGAAGTAATCAGCTTGATCTGAAGTGTTAACCAACATATATGTTATGTATTAGAGTTATGATAATAATATTGTACATGTTATATCCTACATGAATACTGGGTAATTATGGTAAATCATACAGCTGTAAATTGTATTATGCTTTTCCCCAAAATGCTCTTCACTCATGCTAAGATATATCCCATAACACTTTCAGTAGCTGAACTCTGCTCTTGGCACAGGCAATACCAAACCTGTCAGAAGCAAAATGTATGAACAGCATGTCTTGGTACAGTTAGGGGATGCTCCAGCAGCATACTGACACCTGGAATGTGGTATCTAAAGCAAAGATAAGGAGGGTACAGGACAGTACAGACAAGCTAGGATACTGATACAGACTAGTAAGTTGAATCTTGGGTGACATATTAGCATGATTTTAGTTTGTAAACAATTGCAGTGTAAATACAGGAAGTCTTGAGCACATATTTTGAAGCAGACCTACTATCCAAGGTGAAGGGTGAAAGGTTGTTTCCTGAGAGAGTGGAATGTATGATTCCTTTTCATGTTGTGCTGCTTTGTCTCTGACAAACTGACTAAGCTTGTATAGTTGGTCTGTTAAAATTTTTTAATATTGAACCACATGTGTAGCCAAGCAATTGGCTATTCCTAGTTAGACAAACACCTGGCAGGGGTGATCCAGGTATACTTGGTCCTGCCTCAGCACAGGGGGCTGGACTAGATGATCTCTCAAGATCCCTTCTAGCCCTACATTTCTATGATGCCATCTCAGTACTACTTCCGGCTAGTCCTTGGAATGGTCTCTGCTGTTGAACCAGAGAAGAGCTGATCATCCATCCCATAATGGTGCTTAAATTGAGCATGCCTGCAGGAGACTTGCAAACAACATGGACAAAATAAAAAGCACTTCTTTGTGAGATCTTCTATTAGATGTTGTGTAATCTAATAAAATAAATCTAAATTACTTGGAGGAGAATATCCTGCTAGATAGATCTGAGAGAATTTACAAAGCTATCATAAAAGCCTCTGAAATACAGCCCAGCATAACTGAAAAGGGAGCTCCTCCTTAAGCTATTTAGTGATCATAACTTGTGATGACAGTGGATTATCTTTCAGGGAATGTTCTCATGAGGCCCTTCATGTTGTCCACACAGGAGCCCTATTTGATTTCTTTGTAGTTTTGCTATGAATAGATTTGTCATTCGATCTTATTTATTCATTATTATTATTATTAAGTATTTGTTTCACACAGGAGAGGTTGTCACTGCCAACACATCTGAAAGAGCCCATTAGACACCAGACAGCTAGTCACTCATGGCTAGGGGCGGCTCCAGGCACCAGTGCAGCAAGCATGTGCCTGGGGCGGCAAGCCATGGGGGGCAGCCTGCTGGTCGCTTTGAGGGTGGCAGGCAGGCGGCTTTTGGCGGCGCACCTGCGGGAGGTCCACCCGTCCCGTGGCTTCGGCGGCAATTCGGCGGCAGGGACACCAATGGCACAGCATCGGTGGAGCTCCTGCAGGCATGCCGCCAAATCCGCATGACCAGCGGACCGCCCGCAGGCGCGCCACCGAAAGCCTCCTGCCTGCCGTGCTTGGGGCGGCAAAAAACATAGAAAGAACAGGAGTACTTGTGGCACCTTAAAGACTAACAAATTTATTTTAGCATGAGCTTTCGTGAGCTACAGCTCACTTCTTCGGATGCATAGAATGGAACACACAGACAGGAGATATTTATACATACAGAGAACATGAAAAGGTGGAAGTATGCATAACAACAGGAAAAGTCTAATCAATTGAGATGAGCTATCATCAGCAGGAGGAAAAAAAACTTTTTGAAGTGATAATTAAGATGGCCCATAGAAGGTGTGAGGAGAACTTAACATAGGGAAATAGATTCAATTAGTGTAATGACCCAACCATTCCCAGTCTCTGTTTAGGCCAGTGTTAGTTGTATCTAATTTGCATATTAATTCGAGTTCAGCAGTTTCTCTTTGGAGTCTGTTTTTGAAGTTTTTTTGTTGCAAAATTGCCACCTTCAAGTCTGTCACTGAGTGGTTAGAGAGGTTGAAGTGTTCTCCCACTGGTTTTTGAATGTTATGATTCCTGATGTCAGATTTGTGTCCATTTATTCTTTTGCGTAGAGACTGTCCGGTTTGGCCAATGTACATGGCAGAGGGGCATTGCTGGCACATGATGGCATATATCACGTTGGTAGATGTGCAGGTGTATGAGCCCCTGATGGAGTGTCTGATGTGATTAGGTCCTATGATGGTGTCACTTGAATGGATATATGGACAGAGCTGGCATCGAGCTTTGTTGCAAGGATAGGTTCCTGGGTTAGTGTTTATGTTGTATGGTGTGCGGTTGCTGGTGAGTATTTGCTTCAGGTTGGGAGGCTGTCTATAAGCGAGGACTGGCCTGTCTCCCAAGATCTGTGAGAGTGAGGGATCATCTTTAAGGATAGGTTGTAAATCTTTGATGATGCGCTGGAGAGGTTTTAGTTGGGGGCTGTAGGTGATGGCTAGTGGCGTTCTGTTATTTTCTTTTTTAGGCCTGTCCTGTAGTAGGTGGCTTCTGGGTACTCTTCTGGCTCTGTCAATCTGTTTTTTCACTTCAGCAGGTGGGTATTGTAGTTTTAAGAATGCTTGATAGAGATCTTGTAGGTGTTTATCTCTGTCTGAGGGATTGGAGAAAATATGGTTGTATCTTAGAGCTTGGCTGTAGACAATGGATCGTGTGGTGTGTCCGGGATGGAAGCTGGAGGCATGTAAGTAAGTATAGCGGTCAGTGGGTTTCCGGTATAGGGTGATATTTATGTGACCATCGTTTATTAGCACAGTAGTGTCTAGGAAATGGACCGCTTGTGTGGATTGGTCTAGGCTGAGGTTGATGGTGGGATGGAAATTGTTAAAATCACGGTGGAATTCCTCAAGGGCTTCTTTTCCATGAGTCCAGATGATGAAGATGTCATCAATGTAGCGCAAGTAGAGTAGGGGTGTTAGGGAACGAGAGCTAAGGAAGCGTTGTTCTAAGTCAGCCATAAAGATGTTGGCATACTGAGGGGCCATGCGGGTACCCATAGCAGTGCCACTGACTTGAAGATATATATTGCCCCCAAATGTGAAATAGTTGTGGGTGAGGACAAAGTGACAAAGTTCAGCCACCAGGTTAGCTGTGATATTATCAGGGATACTGTTCCTGATGGCTTGTAGTCCATCTTTGTGTGGAATGTTGGTGTAGAGGGCTTCCACATCCATAGTGGCCAGAATGGTGTTTTCTGGAAGATCACCGATAGATTGTAGTTTCCTCAGGAAGTCAGTGGTGTCTCGAAGATAGCTGGGAGTGCTGGTAGCATAGGGCCTGAGGAGAGAGTCCACATAGCCAGACAATCCTGCTGTTAAGGTGCCAATGCTTGAGATGATGGGGCGTCCAGGATTTCCAGGTTTATGGATCTTGGGTAGCAAATAGAATACACCTGGTCGGGGTTCTAGGCATGTGTCTGTACAGATCTGTTCCTGTGCTTTCTCAGGGAGTTTTTTGAGCAGATGGTGTAGTTTCTTTTGGTAATCATCAGTGGGATCAGAGGGTAATGGCTTGTAGAATGCGGAGTTAGAGAGCTGCCAGGCTGCCAGGAGTATGGTCACCAGGTAGTGAGACAACAGTGAGTGATATGATTATGTCTTAACTTTTTAATCATGCTCCCTGTGCTTTCATACAATGTAATGAATACAGAAATGACATCATCGAAGCTAAGGGTCTGTCACAAAGTGATAAATGAAAGGAAATCTTAAAGTTAAGGCTGCCATGCCATCTTTAACTCACCCTTTTGTGCAGGGATCTCAGAGCAGTGGGTGACTTTTGTATCCTATAAATCACCACTAGTCAGCATTCTGCATTTCCCTCTGTTCTCAAACACTCTTATTTTGCTAAGAGTCATTTTTTAGTTGCTTTCAGAGCCCTGGGAATTTCTGACTGGCTGTTCAGCAGCTATTTTTATACCTGGTGGAACATTCCAGTATGACACATCCGCCGCACAAGGGATTTTCTCTCTCACTTAAAAGGAAAGTCTGTCTAACACAAAAACCCAGACATCATAACTGCAAAATAAGAAATGATTTACCCTTTAGAGCGCTAAGGATGAACACTCTTTCCCTGGTTTGGGTAAGCTGTGCTTCCCCTTCTTCTTTGCTGGTGTACTGAGAGCTCCCCCTCCTGTTTCAATCTACTTTAGCCATTGTATTTGGGGACTTGACTATAGCCATCTGTTTCTTCCTCTACAGCCAGAAGGAGTTCCATCTCCATCACAGTTCCTGCGTCCTCAGTCTCATTCCCCTTTACTCTTAGGCCCCTTCCATCTCCCTAACATAAACTCAGAAGACTAATGGGCTTGTGATGCCTTCCCTTGTCTTCTCTGTCATTGTCTCCTCCCTCCCTTCCCCAGCTCTCCACCACTGTTGGTTCCATGACATTTCTCCCCTTCCCCTGACTTTCTAATGTGTTGGGATTCCCTTATCCTAGTTCACAGGTTGGTGGAAGGATCAGAAAGCGGCAACAAATTATATTAAGAACATAGGACTGGAAGGGACCTCCTGGGTCATTGAGTGGAGTAACCTGCTATCACAGGCAACCACATCATATAATCTCTTTCATAAACTTATCAAGCTCCACCTTAAAATCAGGTAGGTTTCTTTCTCCCACTACTCCTATTGAAAGGCTGTTCCAGAGCCTCATGCCTCTGGTGGTTAGAAACCTTCTAATTTCCATCCTAAATTTACTCATGCCCAATTTATACTCATTTGTTCTTCTGCCAACATTGTCCTTTAGTTTAAACAGGTCTTCTCCCTTTCTGGTATTTACTCTTCTTATCTATTTATAGAAAGCCATCCTCTCAGCCTTCGTTAGGAGCACAGGCAAGGAGAGGGGAGTGAACCCCATTTAGAGGGGTGATAGAATGAGATGGTGTAGGCTGCTAGCCTCACGCCTCAGCCCAGGAAAGAACCAGTGCCACACCCAAAATCTCTTCAGGCCACCATTTATCAATGGCACCAGCAGTTTTTAGCAAACCCCCAAAATAAAAACAGTTCAACAAAAATGCAGTAGCTAAGCAATTCCCCAGCCAAGGGGCTTTCTTGCCAGAGCCTCTCTTCCTGTCAGCTCTTTCCAGTCCTCCTACGGGCCACCTGCCACAGGAGTCAATCTGCTTCCTGTAGCTCTTCTTTCCCAAATAAGCTTTTTTAGCCTTAGTAGGAATCAGGTGCTTGCCAGGCAATCACCTGATCCCTTGCAAACTACCAGTCCCCAACTTGTCCTTAATGGGGCTCTTCCTCAGAACAGGACTGGCTTCCATCTTAGAAAATTACAATTTCCCATCCATCAGCCATCAAACAGAGATTCCTTGTATGCCTCTTCTCATTCAAGTTGTTGAATGGGACATCTATTATCAAGTCTATTTGTTTGGCTGTGGTTTTTCTGATGAAAACTCAACTACAATCAAATTAGCTGATGAAAGGCTAAGAAACACACAAGAAGACTGAACCAACCTGCCATGTGCTGGCCCGCCGATGGGGGAGGGGGGCCGGGAAGAGGGCAATTGACTGCTCCAGGCCCTGTGCTTTGGGGGGGGGGCTGCAGGTGGCACAATCTGCCGCTGCAGTCAGTCCTGGAAGTGATGGGCAGTCCCAAAAGTGAAGGATTCATCACTGCTGCCACGCCCCCCCCCACCACCACCACCCAGGGACGGCCCTGGCCCTGGGGCCCAGAATTGCTGTCAGTGGCCTGGCTGTGTGACCTCAGCAAGCTAGACCAGTGAGATCATTACACAATGAGAGGTGTGTGTAGCACACATACATAATGTGGAATGTTAATGTCCTATGACATCTCACCCATAGCATTAGCATACGTTTATTTGCATTTGTGACACCTTAGTATTATTTAATGTTGTTATTTTTATGTAACCAAGCTCTAGACATTGCAGAGAAAATGTGACGTGACAACGATAGAGAGTGACAAGGGAAGTTGTCAATGAATTGATCTCAATCTTAAGGTGTGAGCCACAAAGTGAAAATATTTGGGAACTGCCGTTATAAAATAAACGGCAACTCATGCTCAAGAAAGTTTCTACTCAGGTCCCCCACAAAATAAATACATTTTCAAAGCAATCATGGTTGAATTTGGAATTTTGGCGGTCGGTTTATTTAAAAAGCTGTGGGAAAACTTCCAGTTATTTTTGGGGTATGGCCACCTGGATTGAAATTCACTAAGGACTGAAGTTATAAATTTTATCTTTAAAAAAAAAAACCTGAACCCGCAAACATCCGGGAGGGAGAAGAGCTATTTAAGCTGAAGGACAAAGTTGGCAGAAGAACAAATGGGTATAAACTGGCCATGAGTAAATTAAAGATGGAAATTAGAAGGTTTCTAACCACCAGAGAAATGAGGCGCTGGAACAGTCTTGGAACAGGGGTTCGTTTCATATTTATTTGAGGTGGTTTTCATGATGTCATCCAGATAGCTGAAATAAACTGTTTGTGTATAAGGTTAACAAGCTGCAATAGCAACAGAACCTGTGTGGGATTATATTAGAGCTAATTTGATCAATTACTTTAAGTTGCAGAGGTCTCTAGATGAGACAGAAGCCAGTGTACACACTTTGGCAGATGAAGAATCAGTGCAGTCAACACATGCCAGGAAGGTAATGAACATTCTTTCAAACTTCATTTTTCATTCAGCGGAGAGAAGATGACTAATCCCAGTCACTGCTACTCAGAGCAGTCAAAATGATAACTATAAATAATAATAATAATAAAAAACCCACAGTTTAAATGCAATAGAAAAGCATGCCATCATTATATTTCCTTTAAAATGATGGTGTTGAACCTTAATTTTCATTCAGATTTGTCCTAGAGTGAATTGAGTTTCCTTTATTTTAAACAACTTCTGAATTAAAAGATTCCTGAGCACATTCTTGATATATTGCTTCATAGATTCCAAGGCCAGAAGGGACGATTGTCTGGCTATGCTAGAAGGACAGGAACCCCCGCATGTGGTTTAATCAGGCTGAAACTTTATTCCTCAATGTCTGGGAATACCCAGCAGATAAAAGTGTACAGTGCAGGTAATTCCATGGGCTGCTGTCAGCTCTCCCTCTTTACCCATCCTGCTCCCCAGCCAATCCACTGCTGGAACCCTACTATCTCCCTTGAATGAGGGTTAAGGGGGGCGGTATCAGTTATAGGAGCCCCAAACCCCCATTTCTGTTCCTTTAAAGAATACCTCCTTTAGATCCTTTACCAATCCATTTTATCTGATCACCATATCCCTTCCCTATGGAGTACCTGCACTGGACATTTGCCACAAGGAGGTGCCGGCAATTAGCTTGGCTGCCTCCCCAATCCTTTGCTGGGTTCCCAGACATCTTTAATATTGGCCACTATATGAACAATTCTGGTGCCTTTTTGTTATGTCCAGATGAGATATACCAACCCCCCCTTTGCCACCTATGAATTTGGCCACCTCCCTATTCATATACCTTCTAGCCTTGTGGACCCAACAGGATTTCACAGCTCCCCACCACACCCTGCATTGCAACACGTCTGACCAAATAATTTTTACACCTAGGAGAAGTTCCAGGATCTGCCCTAAGTCCCTCTTGGCTCTGATCATTCAGTGTTCCCCTGGATGCATTCCCAAATCTTTTTCCCTAGCGTGAACAACAATCATAGCTGCTGCATGTTCACAGTCCACCATAGTGTACAGAAGGGGCATTAGCTGGTCCCATAACATGCCCCTTCTCCCATGCCCGCTCAAGACTGCTTCTCCACTAAGGCCCAGCTGCAAACCTACAGACAACCTGGAAGCCTGTTTATGCTCTTAGTAAACAATCCAGTGCCCGAAGACCCACACCACCATTGGCCTGGCCAATCTGTCAGCATCTGGAACACAAACATAAAGGAAAATTATCACATCACGTACCCTTTGTGTGCTTTAAAATACCAGTGCCAAAATGCCTGAATTGCACTAACTCCAAAACCTAGGTGGACCGCTGCTCTTGTGCCCAATCCTGAATGAGTGGGAACAAAGTCCATGTGCTGGAAGCCCCAACCTCATCCATCCCTGTCTTAAAATTGTAACAAAATGGTAGTTTGGGAGGGGATCACCGTGAATCAAGAGGAGTCCATCCCTCCCTGACCCTATTTCCATGTATGCCCCCACAGCCTCCACAAGGCAGATCATGGGCTTGCTAACCTCCTGTAGAATAATGCATTCACCCCGGCCTCCTTGATCCATCTTTGATCTCTCCCAGTCACTCCATCCAACGTATATCCCTCAATTCCAAAGCCCTGCCAGAAGACTTCTTACAGGACCCAGGTACTAGTTCTTTGATCCTAAAAGCTCCAAAAAATGCTACCAGAAATGTCACCCTGAACAAAGTCACCTCTTGTTCACTATGGCTTTAGATCTGCACCAGATCCCTAAGGATATTAACACCAATGGGACAACATGTATCCCCCTAGGGCTGGTGCTTTGAGGTCACCCTACTAGAAACCTCCAAACTAAAACCCCAAAATTATCTTGGCTGCTTAATATGCACTGAGGTCATTATGATCATATAGTCTGAGCTCCTGCATAACACAGGCCATAGAACTTCCTCAAAATAATTCCTAGAACGCATCTTTTAGAAAAAACATCGAAACTTGTTTTAATAATTGTCAGTGATGGAGAATCCAGCACAATCCTTGGTAAATGGTTCCAATGATTAATTACTCTCACTGTTAAAAAGTTGCACCTTATTTCTAGTCAGAATGTCTCTAGCTTCAACTTCCAGCCATTGGATAACACTGGACCTTTCTCTGCTAGATTGAAGAGCCCACTAAGTTTATTGCCCATGTAGGTACTTACATACTGTAATTAAGTCCCCCTTTAAATTCTCTGTTAAGCTAAATAGCTTGAGCTTCTTGCATTTGTCATTTTAAGGTATGTTTTCTAATCCTTTAATTGTCCTTGTGGTTCTTCTCTGAACCTTCTCCAGTTTATCCTTCTTGAATTATGAACAGCAGAAGTGGACACAGTATTCCAGGAGTGGTTGTACCAATGCCAAATATAGAGGTAAAATAACGTCTCTACTACTCAAGATTATCCTTTATATGCATCCAAGGACCACATTAGCTCTTTTGGCCACAGCCTCACACTGGGAGCTTATGTTCCGCTGATTATCCACCATGACCCACAAATCTTATTCTTTGTTCCTAGAGATATACATTATATTTAGCCATTTTAAAATGCATGTCATTTTCTTGTGCCCAGCTTACCAATAGATCAAGATCACTCAGTATCAGTGACCTGTTATCTTCAATATTTATCATTCCTCAACTTTTGTGTCATCTGCAAATTTTATCAGTGGTTATTTTATATTTTCTTCTAGGTCATTGATACAAATCTTAAATAGTTCAGGGTTGAGAACTGATCCCTGTAGGACCCCACTGGAAACATACCCGGTTGATGATGATCCCCCATTTACAAATACATTTTGAGACCTATCAGTTAGTCAGTTTTTAACCAATATAATGTCTGCCATGTTAATTTTATATCTTTCTAGGGTTTTTTGTTTTGTTTTTTTCACAGCATCAAGTCAATTAAAAGAAATTCCCTATAAACATTTTTTTGAGTTTCCTATGACAGTTGAACTGTTGCAAAATTCAGGAGGATCAAGTCTGCAATCATCCCATAAGCAAAATTCTCAGGGAAGGGAGTGGTAGTTGTATCTGAAAGAAGATTGTAATGGGCTTGATCCTATATTTGGAGCCCGGTGTTGCAAATCTTATATACACAAAACTCCTGTTGACTGCAATAGGAATTTTTGTTTGCATTAGAACTGCAAGATTGGGCCACTGGCTTTTGAAACATTTAAAAAAACAAACAAAATTGTCTACCACGGATATTGAATCCTTTCAAAAGAATTATAGGGAAATAATGTTTGTTAGAATCCAAACATACTTAAAAATGAGAAACAAGTCTTATGAAAAACATGACAAAATATGCAAAAACTTATTTTACCCATCCAATAATATACTTACATATACAATAATTTAACCTTATCTGTACAATAATTGATTGAGTAAAACCCTGAAACTAAATGTTTTGCATTTTTTAAAGAATGCATGTAATAATGTTGCCCTTCTAACAAGAGAGCATTATACATATTTGTTTAATTTCTGAACATAAAGAGAAAACTATTGACAACAAATGCCAGGGGAACTGCTAATTGTCTGGAAATGTCTAGCTGGCAAAATTCAATCCCAGTTTCATTTGTTTTGCCAGTCAGATATTCTATGCCAAATTATTTTAGACCCAGAAACCCAAAGTACATGTGCAAAATAGCTAGTGAACACTTACATCTGTGAATCCAAATCTGGAATCTATTAAAGCAAATAGGCATTTATGTATTTAAATGCCCAGTGTGCATATAATACCCTGATTTATATGTACAATTGCTATAAATGAGCACTATAGTACATTAATTTGAGTGTGAAAGTGGGCTTCTACTTCTTTAAAAAGTGACACTTTTGAATTGTTGATTCACTTTATTTATGTAACACTAAATTAAAAGTTAACACATTTTAAATGTTTGATCCTCTTTGGTTATAAATCTGATGTCTTTATTGAGTAGAGAAACATGGTGTCTGTTGTGGATTGATGGGAAGATTTTAAAATGATCAAATGATATAGTAATACAATAGAGTATTAAAGTAAAAATTCTCCCTATTCAAGGTTTTGTTGCTCAGAAGTGGTCAGTCTTTACAGCTCTTCAATTCTGAAAATTCTGTAATGTTGTTGTTTGCAACTTGTTTGGTATCTTAGTGGTGCAGCTGCCTTTGCATTGTGTTATTTTTAGCTTTTGTTCTGTGCAGAAATCCTTCAGCTCACCAAGCACATTGATTGCTGCTGTGTATATTTTAATCTGCATTTCAAGAGTAAAGATGGTCTTGTTGTAAACTGTATTGTCCTCATCTTCATCCATCACATCTACCACTGCTTTTTCAATGTGAGCTCCAATAAGTGCCCTTTCATTCCAGTCTACTCTCAGCTCCTCAAAAACTAGCAAATCGTATGCTGCTCTAGTATATTTGGCAGCAGGTGGCCATCAGGCATGCAGTAGATCAGGTCATTAAGATGCTGCAGTGTGGATTCTCTGTTGTCAGAGAGAACAGGGAACTTGGCATTGTATAATCAAAATCCACAGTTGGTGCACCATTTCTCAATTGTCATAGATAGACTTTACTACATTCCAAATAGCAGCTACCCACTGCAATCAAGCAAGTTAATATATTTTGCTAGCACTGTTAAACTATCAACAGTTTGGCTAACAGAGATGTCATGAAATGCTGACAGTAGACTGTTTTAATTATTTCAGCACTGGATTTTTTGCATACAAGGAGGAAATAATCCCCTTAGATAGATTTTCCTGAACAGGAGACTAGAAACTCAGCATCTTACTGGACACTTAGTATCACTAGATGGTGCAACTGAAGATAGTTTTGCTACTTCTGTTTTATCGGAATATACAGGAGTCCATACTTGAAGAAATGCTTATTGTCAGCTGTAGTGCAGTACTTTCTAAGATGCTGAACATAATCCCATTGACTTTCAGTAGATTTAGGCTCTTAAATCACTTTTGAAAATGGGATTTAAGCTCCTTCATCACTGATGTGTATTTGAAAATTTTATCTCTAGTTTCTCTATGAATTATTCTTAGGTGCACCTGCTGCCTACATGTTACACTCATACACACAAATAGAGCAAGGGGGCGGGGGAGAGAGAGAGAGTGAGAGAGAGATTACATGATGCCAAAATATTAGTTTCTACTTGCAAAGTTTCCACTGACTGTTATTTTGGTGTATGGAGGACTTATTAGCAAGTCACTTAACCACTGGGTGTCTTAGTTTGCTGTCTCTCAAATGTGTATTATCATACCTGCCTTATGAAGGTTTTTGTGAGTTTTAATAAAGAACAGGGGATGAAGATCTTCTTATGCTATTGGTCCAATTAGTAGTTTGTAAAATGTGTTTTTGTGTGGACTGTGGCCACATATGTTGGCTTAACCAATGTCTGATGGTCATTACTACATTTCAGTGTTTGTGATATCTGCTGAGACTAAACTGTTTCTGATGAATCACTAAAGTTGTTTCTGTGTTTTTATTCATCTGTTAGGACATCAATATGTGCAGAGTTAAGGTTATTTGGTATTGCACAGACAGTACATTCCAATATATGGCTGTATGTTAACTGTGGTATCAGAACCAAGTAGTTTAATTTAGTGGTTATGTACTGTGTATTATTTTTTAATTATATGTGTAATGTTCTATGTTCTCTGGAGGAGCACTTGATAACTTTTATTATTACCTAGCAAAGTTTGTGTAATTAGTATTATATAGTGTGACAGGGTCAGGCCAGATGGCTACAGGAGAGTGATAGAAGGCAGATATATTAGCCTCAGATTAAGCAGGTCCCTTTTCCCTGGGTAAGGTAATGGGCGGTTCCAGAACAATCAGGAACTTGCTGGACCCAGTTAAGGCAGTCAGGCTAATTAGGATACCTGGAGCCAATTAAGAAGCTGCTAGACTCAATTAAGACAGGCAGGCTAATCAGGGCACCTGGTTTAAAAAGGACCTCACTTCAGTCAGTGAGGGGTGTGCAAAGAGCTGAGAGTGAGATGGTGTACTGCTGGAGGACTGAGGAGTATAAACGCTATCTGGCACCAGGAGAAAGGTCCTGTGGTGAGGATAAAGAAGGTGTTGGGAGGAGGCCATGGGGAAGTAGCCCAGGGAGTTGTAGTTGTCAACAGGTGTTACATGAAACACTGTAGACAGCTGTGATCCACAGGGCCCTGAGCTGGAACCCGAAGTAGAGGGTGGGCCCGGGTTCCCCCCACCCCCCCAACTCCCTATTGGATACAGGAGAAATTGACCTGGACTGGGGGTCCCCCAACCCACTAGGTGGAACGCAGAAACTGTGGGGATTGTTCTCTGTTTCCCTCATGCTGGCCAGTGATGAGGTTAGCTGAGTGAATGGTAGGTTTGAGCCACTAGCAAAAGTGGCCAAACTGAGGGCTGCCGTGAATCTCTGAAGTGAGCAAATCCACCAATAAGTGCAGGACCTACCAAGGCAGAAGAGGAACTTTGTCACAATAGTTACAGCATTAAAAGTTTGCATTGCCATTATTGTTAAAAGAAATATCCTAGCAGACCATTTGCTGTGTCTTAAAAGTAATGAAGCATTCAGATCACATGTGGAAATAAAGGTAGAATGAGTCCTGTGACATTTGTTGCTCTTGGAGATTAAGAAGCTTCTTAGTGAGTCAGCCAGACAGTGGCAACAAATGGTTCTCACATAATCATAAATTATTATTTTGATTATCACTATCATGGAAGTGATTTATTACAATTTGCCATCATGAATAATGTCAAACAACAACATATTCAAATATAAAAAATATGATCCAGAATGGAATCTAGGTCCACTGCCATTTACACCTAAAAAGAAGATAAACTGAAGCTGGTTAGACAAATTATTCTAAAGCTAATACAACAAAGTCAAAACCACACACCTACAACATCCCCGTAAGTGGAAACAAAGCCAAATGGTCCTTGAATATCTCAGGTAACAACCACAAAGTCACATTAACAGATGGACCATTGTCAATAAGCCATTTGTTACTCAGTAGGTATTGCCTGACTCTCGTAAAAGCATAATGAAATGCAGCAAGACTGAGCATAAAAATATAGTACTGGTTACAAAGCAAATGCTAGCCTCTCCGATATCAGCGTCCCTAGTTAATTAGCGTGGTTAATTAGAGTTTTTATTTTAGGATGCAGTGTTATGCAACCTATTTCACTGGGATTTCAAACTGACAGGAAAGGAAATATTACATTTTTTACCAGCTCTGTGTACTCAAGGTCATTTGGGAAAACTTTTGTTAGTGTAACATTAGTTTACAATAGGCTAATATAGTCCCCAGATATACTTCATATTGTACAGATATGTTACAGGTAGACTCTCAAAAGTGCCTAACTGAGTTAGGAGCACATATTTAATTGAAAGCCAATATCACTTGTGCTCCTAATGCCTATAGGCAATTTGAAAGTTTCCTCATAAAACAAAGTCTTTTCCTAAAGTACATTAGAATCTAAATTAGACTAAAGAAATGTTTAAAAACAACCTATATTAGGTTGCAGGGCCGGGGCATGAATGGCCTCAGAACTCTTAAGGCTAGCATTTTCAAGTTAGAAAGCATGGATCAGCTCCTTAGCTGGTATAAATGACTTTAATGGAGCTATACCAATTTATACCAGTTGAAGAACTGGCTCCATGCCTAACTGGCCATTTGCCCATGCAAATATTTGATTTCCACATGCAATTTCAGTAATTAAATTCCCATATTAGGCTCACAATTATGCATGCATTTAAGCCTATGACTTTGACACCTTTGATTAGTCCTTCTCCTTCACCTCAGCTGGTGTTTGGAAGCTCAAACAATGATGTCCTTAACTCTTTCAGAGCCCTGTGTGTGTATGACAAACTAAGTATCATATATATGGACCACTATGGTCATCTACCTCATATCATATTTCAGAGCTTTATAATTTTTTCACAGACCAGTCTGGGAGCTATGCAAAAACTCATATCTCCTACATGTGTACCTGCTGTACTCAAAGAACAAAGTCTTGAGAGTGAGGTATCTATTTCTGTAGTATGTATCACATTTTCACATCTCCTACTGGCTATTTATGGAGTGGATACTCAGCCTCAAACTGTCTGTCATCCTATTTGCAAGATGGCTGCTGGAATCATAGCTATGGATAAGGTAAGGGCAGGAGAAAAAGAAATTATCTGTAAGAAAAGATGCAGTGGATGATATTCCCTGTAAATTCTATATACCTAATACCTTAAATCTCTGCCCTCAGAGGCATATCTGCCCTTTCCAGGGTTGATGAGATGAGCAGAATTTGATGCACAGAGCAACTTCACAAAAACAAACAAACAGAAGATCTTTTAATGGACTCTGGAGTAAACTGATTAGCTTTTATATTTGGTAAAGGTTATTTAGTATTCATCTCTGAACAGAAGCAGGAAAGATTTCATTGGTACTGCTGAAGCAGAATAATAAGAGTTTGCATTGTGTAAGCAAAGCATGCCCACTGAAATTTCTAAATTGGATTTATTCATCTGCTCTTGGAACCCATGACATCTAGTTTTTTCTCAAGTCTCAGTTCATTAGCAGACTAAAGGGAAACAAATATGAGGCAGCCTCATTGGTTTAAAGAAGTGTGTGTGGGGTGGGGGGTTAGCTTGATACATGAAATCCAAGTCACTCCTGCACAATAAGGGACTGGTAACAATAAAAATTAAAAACATGAGGTTAAATTGCATCAGCATCATTTGAAAAGGTTTAACTAGTAGCTGTTAAACTCTGAATATATTTTAGATTTTGCTACCTGTGTAGTCCTAGCAAAGGACATAAAGAACTATAAGCCATTTCCAAATGTCCATGTCAAGCAGAAACAGAAATGCAGTGTTGATTATTCATCATTCTGATTCCAAGTGAATTAATAACCAGAGCAAGTCTTGGGTTTAGCAAATTCTAAAGCAAACACTCACCTGCTCTAGTGACATATAAAACCTGGGCTGAAGCTTTATCTGAAGCCTAGCAAGGGAGGTACGTGGATCCCACTAGAATTTAAAATGAAAAGTAAGGGAGGGGAGGCTCTGAACCTGGGCAGCTTTAGATACAGTACCAGGCACTTAAGAGGATTTCCACTTCTGTGCCATGGAAGCAGAAATTGACTTTTCCTTTCCAGATATAGCTAATATTCAGAAAGGGAATCTAGCACCTGCCTTCCAGATTTGAACACCCTCAAAATTCAAGAGTGCTCAAGTTCAATTTGGGCTGCTGTTACTTCATTTCTCCCAAATCAAATATCCTGATCCACTGTAACTTGCTGTAGAAAAAGTAGGATAAAATTGAGCAAGAAATGCTTCCCAGTGGTTTTTAGGACTGGAATTGCTATTTTCAAAAGCCATTGTCTTTTTTTTTTTAGTTTTATTTGTTTAAAAGGAAGACAGTGATATTGCATTGGCAAATTCCCAATAGAAAGAAAGAGTGGAACAAAAGACTAATAAAGGCACCTCAACTTTTCCTCATTTATGTAGGACAGTCTTATAATATGCATCCAGATATCCTCCAATCACACAAACTGAAAATTGTTCCACTTTACTGCAGTTCTGTAACCACATGGGAACCAATCCTGCCCGTGTTCTGTGCACATCCAAAATTCCTGCTGAATGACCCACCCTGTGAGCGAGTTACCAGTGACCCAGGGCTGGGACAACAGGAGGGTGCAGGTTGCGGGGAGAGCCCAGGGTTGGGGCGGAAGGAGGTGTGGGTGGGTGGGTGGGTACAGGGAGGGAGAACCCAGAGCTGGGGCAGCAGGGGAGTGCGGGCAGGGGAAAGCCTAGGGCTGGGGTGGGAGGGCAGCCAAAAAATTTTTTTGCTTGGGGCAGCAAAAAACCTGGAGCCGGCCCTGGCTGCTGCTCCTTTAAAAAGCACTGCAACCCTTCCCCTTTGAGCCTAAGAAACTTATGGTCAGTCACACTGACCCTTTCCAAGGCTATTCCCCTGTGTTTGAGGCTTGATAGCTGAAGAAGCCTATTCAGGTCACTGCTCCTTAAAAGTCTGTAGGGCTTTTGTTTCTGTTCTCCTAGAGGTACTCTTCATTCCCCACTTTTTACACTCCCTGGCTTTTTCTCCTTTTCCACTCTAAACTGCTTCCCTACAGACTCTGTTCATAACTATCTGATGCTGCTGCAGCTGCTCTCAGCTGTTGACTTGCTGTCAAAAACAGCTCTGCTCCCTCTGGCAGCTTTTGCCTTTGACTTCAATGGGGTCAGGATTTCTCTCTGCAGCTCCTAATGGGTAACTCGGGTTACTTACCCTGTTGTGCCTCTTTGTGCCTCATCCAGTCTTCCTGATCCACCTCCCAGTTGCCTATTTCCAGCTATTCCTCCTTTCTTTACCACTTCCCAGGTCTCCCTTCTCCAGTATTGCTAAACCCTCTCAGTGAATTGCAGGGACTATTACTGGGCTGATGAACAAATCCCCAAATACATCATCTTCCACTCCTCTCCCAGGATCTTTTATAAGGCATCTAGTTTTAGTGACCAGATCTGTGTGTAAGGGGTGTCCTTGTCCTGGTGTCCTTCCGCTGCTGACATATGACTCCTAGCATTGCTCCAGAGAGGTGGGAAGGAGAATAGAAGCAAAAGTGGAATTTAAAACAATGCATATCTTTTGGGTTTAGGGTTTGTAATTTTTATTTTTTTTTTTTTTACAAATCCTACATTTGGTGTCAATTTTTTTTTATTTTTTTATTAATAGAATTTAAGACCCAAAGGGGCCATTATGATCATTTAGTCTATATGACATAGGCCATAGAACCGCACCCTGTAAACTCAGCATTAAGCACATCTTGAGCTATGGCACATCCTTCAGAAACCATAGACCAGAGCCTTGTTGTGCTAGGCTCTGAACAAACACATATATCAAAAAGACACCTTCTGCCCCAGGAAGTTTATGATCTAAGACTGAGACAAGAGAGAACGGGTGGACACAGCAAACTAACATGGAGAGTACAAGGAAACAATGAGATCAATCTGGTCCCCATGAAAAGCAGGGGTTAGAGCACAGTAGCTTAGGGTGACCAGGTGTCCAGTTTTCGACCAGAACACCCAGTCGAAAAGGGACCCTGGCGGCTCCGGTCAGCACCACCAACCGGGCTGTTAAGTCTGGTCAACTGTGCTGCAGGACTAAAGCAGGCTAATCCCTACCTGTCCTGGCACCGCGCTCTTCCCTAAAAGCGGCCAGCAGGTCCTAGGCTCCTAGGCGGCTCTGCACAGCCATGGGCTGGGAACGGCAGCAAATGGGATCTGGGGGGGCAGTGCCTATGGGTGAGAGCAGCGTGCGGAGCCCTGTGCCCCCTCCTTCCCCCCACCTAGGAGCCAGACTTTCTGGCCGCTTCGGGGGTGCAGTGCCATGCCAAAACTGGCAGGGAGCCTGTCTTAGCCCTGATGCACCACTGACTGGGAGCCACCCGAAGTAAGCCTGAGCCCCAACCACCTGCCCCAGCCCTAAGCCCCTCCCACAAACCCAGAACCCTCACCCCCACCCCTGCACCCCAACCCCTGGCCCCAGCCCAGAGCCTGTACCCCCTCCTGCCTCCCAACCCCCTGCCTCAACCCACAGCCCCCTCTTGCACTCCAAATCCCTTGGCCCCACCCCCTAGCCTGGAGCCCCCTCCTGCACTCCAAACTCTTCATCCCTGGCTCCACCCAGAGCCTGCATCCCCAGCCCAGAGTCCATACTCCCCACACACCCCAAAACCCTGCCCCAGCCCAGAGCCCCCTCCCGCACCCTGAACTCCTCATTTCTGGCCTCTTAGGGTGTTTGGTTTTGTGTGATTAGAAAGTTGGCAACCCTACAGTAGCTACCTAATTGTTGTTGTGGTTTTAGGCTCCAGCATTAGAAACCAACTTATTTGAAGGTTCCTGAGGATGTCAAAAAACTGAATTTCAGATGGCTGCCCAGTGGTATGCCCAACTGCTAACTAAGAGGTTTGTCAGGAGGATTTGCATTAAATAGAAGCTAGGGAGTGTTTTATCTAAGCACATTCATATGCTCAGTTAAGGCACAGGAGCTATATCACATTTCTTCTTAGCTCCCCTGTGCTATCTAGCCTCTTCTCTGCCTGGAAACTATGAGGCTACATTGACTATAGATGTTGCTATGCAAGTCATTGAGATGAGTGACTGTTGTTTACACATCTTGGAAGAGCTATTGTTTCAAGTTGTCTGCATACTCAGGAAAACATCTCTGCATCTGTTACATTCTGTTCACATTCTGAAGATTATCTCTGAAATTTTAAGGGCTACAAATTTAGGCCCAGATCCTTGGCTATGGCTGAAGAGCACACTGCCCAGCTCAGGAGAGAGGCTGCAAAGGTGGTCTTCACACTTTCTCATCCTGAGCCAAGTACATGACAGTGCAGTCCCCTGCTGCTCCTCTGAAGGATGTCAGCTGCTAATAGACCTAAAGGACCAGTCAGCAGCTGAGGATCACTGGGGCATAAGGAAGTGCTGGCCACACTCCAGAGCCAGTGCTAGGCATAAGACTAAGCAATTACTTAGGGCCATGAGCAGCTCAAGGGGGTTCCCTATTCACTGTTTGTTGTGTTGGCGGGGGGAATATTCTTGCTTAGGGCTTGCACTACCACTATCACACTCCCTTCTCCACCGGTCACATCCCTATACCAGCAGCAGGCATGAGGAGTAGCACAAGAATATCTAAGTTCACCACAAGATGGCCCTTTACATTGGGGTAATCTTCCTGTGGCTGATTGGGATGCCTTTGCTCTGGAATATGTGGCTGAAGTAGAGGGAGAATCTTTTTTTCAAATGACAGCTTAGATTCTGGGGCACAGTTGTGTAGCATATGCAAAAAGAAGGAGACTCGTTTGCTAACTGAAATGGCCACATTATCAGATTATATACGGGGCCATCCCTGTTAGACATTTAATGAAAATTATTATTATTTATTGAGTACCATCAAGTGCACATACAGTGCTTTTCAAAAGTGTGTGTCAGTCTAGCTCTGAGGAGCTTACATTGCAACAGACAGTAATGCTACCAGTTACAATCAAAGAATGTTAGTTAAATTCTAATGCAACAATAAGTACCAGCATTAAGATATTGCATCAGTGCTTAGTATGAGCATAAAAATAAAACTATGGTCATAATTTGCAGTGCAGGCACACACATGCACATTTAAATGCACCATCAATGATGATGAATCCATCTTCCTCTTCTGCATTCTTGTTTCAAAACTTGGGATTTGATGTTTGTTCAGGATGCAGAATAGGAAATAAACAAACATCAGTCATTTTTAACAAGGGGGCATAGTAACAGGCAGGCAAACAGCATTTGTCTTCCTCTGTTTTTGCTACTTATAAAAGAAACACATTCAAATGTTGAGCTTCCAAGAGACAAGTGAAAAAAAGAAGTAGAAAAAAACTTTAAAGAGTCCAAAAAATACCTTGATGGTGAGTGTCATTTTAAGGGGGAAAAAACAGAGATGCAGGAGATGACTGAGCTGCTGGAGTCTATGTAAACAGAAGCAAAGAAAATAGCTTGTTAATTGTCAAAGCCATTTTCTTTCCTTTTCTCATCCATGGAGGGAGCTCCCATTGATATCATATGAAGGAGATATCAAATCAAGGAGAAAATGATGGCATGGCCTCTTCTGCCCAGTTACTTGATGACTTGACCGTTATAAGATACATTCCAGACATGGATGCATAAGGCCAGCTTTATTCCACTCTCAGTAGCAGGCAGTGCATCCAAAATGAAGCTTTTGACAGGTAGGAGGATACCATGGCACAAAGCCACAGTACCAATGTTAAGATGGGGGGGGGGGGAACCCTGCCAAAATATACTCCCTAAATGCTAACTGCTTACTGTAATCACACATCATTTATTGACTCTGAAAGGCAGTCTGGTACAAGCAAGGTGCAACGACCTTGCAATTTATTTCACTTGTCTATGTCACAGACATTTCTTTACAAGACACAGCTGGGTCAAGGAGCTCAAATTCTTATCCAATCTCTGGCCAATAACTGCTTTTTTTTCTTCTTGTACTAATGGTTTTTTTTATAAAGACTAATTAAGGAAAATTCCTCTAGAGAAATGAAAAGCTCAGATACGGTGCAGATGTTTACACTGATCCTGTTAGCTGCCAGCATTGTGAAAGTTGACCAGACCAGACCATAGTCCAATATCTTAATGTATATATATTTTTCTTCTCTAGATGGGTCTCAGTGCCCCATCTTGGTGCAGCACAAGATAGGAGACCTTTTGAAGACCCTCTAGGCTCCTCACATATTAGCTGGAGCAGTCCCTGGCAGAGCACAAGGCAATAATCCTAGCATTGGATGACCTGGAGAGGAAGAAGATTAAACCTGAGTGTCTCACATGGGCAGCTGGGATGGATCTTCAAATTTCTATATGATTCTACATGGGCTCTTTTTACAAGCTGTCTTCAAATTTTCATTATCAGATGTCAGACATTACATAGTTTTCTTCTAGTTCTCTTTATTACAGCCAGTAGCCTAGTTTTTCTGGCAGGCAACATTGCGAGTGAAACATTGTTTCTTATAATATACAAACCTGTACAAGACACAAACTTTATTAGGTCTTTTAGAGCAGTGTTTCTCAACGACCAGTCCGTGGACTGGCACCAGTCCCTGAGATCTCCCTGACACAGATTAGAAAGGCATCAAGACAGTCCCTGCTATCAAAAAGGTTGAGAAACACTGTTATAGATCATCCTAAATTTACAGAGAGCAATTCTGCTCTCCCTTTACTAGAGTTAAGCAATTGGATTTTGGTTTTGCTTGGGGGTTGGAGGTGGGGGTTGGTTGTATTGTTTGTTTTTGTTTTTGAGGACGTGGGACCTTGAATAGCCTCTTTAAAAGGAACCTAGCCAGCTCAGAAGGGATACATCCTATCTTTCACCCCACCCATATTCCTCTTCCCTCACCTTGCAGCTTATGAGAAGTGCTGTAGCCCATAAGGCTTTCATTTTCCTTTAGGCAACTGGGGTAAGTCTGTTACCGGCACATATACAGATAACAGGATGTGGCCAATTGTTAATGAAATGATAAATGTGCTATTTTCATGCCAAGTGCCATATAAATAACCATATATTTTCTTCCTTCTTCTAAATCATAGTTCAGATTACATATGCAGAAGAATGAAAAGTTCCAATCTTCTAGAATGTACATGCTCGACCTAGCCAATATAGACATATATTTTAATGGGTGTTTACCTGCAAAATTTGCATAATTCTTAATACCCATGGCAGCTTTCACCTTAGGCTCTCAAAGCCCTTGCAAACAAACATAAATTAATTAGGGTTGCCGCAAAGCACTCCTGTCAGATAGGTATCCCCATTTATCCAGATGGATAAACTGACAGAGAGAGAGAGTGCAGCATATCAGTGGCAGCCCTTACAATCCTGCTTCAAAGTCACTTGCTCTAACCAGCTCCTTTTAACCTAAAATTCTTCTACCCAAGGGCGGCTCTATGTATTTTGCCGCCCCAAGTACGGCAGTCAGGTGGCTTTCGGCAGCGTTTCTGCGGGAGGTCCGCTGGTAAAATGGATTCGGCGGCATGCCTGCGGGAGGTCCGCCGGTCCCGCGCCTTCAGCATACCCACCACCGAATTACCGCCAAAACTGCGGGACCGGTGGACCTCCTGCAGAAACGCCGCCGAAGGTAGCCTGACTGCCGCCCTCACGGCAACCGGCACGCCGCCCCCCGTGGCTTGCCACCCCAGGCATGCACTTGGTGCACTGGTGCCTGGAGCCGCCCCTGCTTCTACCTATAAAAATGGGCTGGAGCCTTGGAATTAGCCCTTCTGAACCGAGTACAGTTTGGGGGGGCTTTAAACCACCATCTATCTCTCTCTCACACACACTCTCTCTCTCTCTCACTCACTCTCCTAGTGCTACCAGGCACAAGGTCCAATTTAGAGCATCCTTGAGTCTAATCTAAGTTGTGCCAGCTCCGGCCCCTTATAAACCATTACAGGAGCCAGAGATCAGTTGGTTGAAGAAGGAGTGGCATAGGACTGCTATGGTAATCCTGTACCACCAGGGAATTCCCACACAGCAAGAGAAATTCTCAGGTAGCTGGTTAGGCTGCTTTTCACAAAGCAAGTAGAATGGAGGAATGTGAGATCTGGTCCAATGTTTAAAGAAAGTGCCCCTTCTCTGTGGAATTTCTGTTAATCAAGTTTCTTAAATATTAGGTATGAAAATTTGCAAAAAGTCTTCTCTCTCTCTCTCTTCCCTCCCCCCACCCCAGTAAATTTCTTGAACCCTGACTTAGAGTGCTGATCATCACCTTCTCAGGAAAAAGCTGTATTACTTCATTATGTCTGGTCATGCCATCATGATTTTTGAGTATATTCTCTGTGTATCTTGCTGGATTATTGGTACTGTTTGCATTTGGTTTACCGGTCTCTAGGAGCTGAGTTCACACAAACTGATAGGCAAATTGCAATCCAACTCTCTGTCCTCACATAAGAATGGCCATACTGGATCAGACCAAAGGTCAATCTAACCCAGTAGCCTGTCTTCTGACAGCGGCCAATGCCAGGTGCCCCAGAAGGAATGAACAGAACAGGTAATCATCAAGTGATCAATCCCCTGTCACCCCTTCTGAGCGTCTGGCAAACAGAGGCTAGGGACACCATCTCTGTCCATCTTGGCTAATAGCCATTGATGGACCTATCCTTCATGAACTTATCTAGTTCTTTTTTTAACCTTTTTATAGTTTGGCCTTCACTACATCCTCTGGCAAGGAGTTCCACACGTTGACTGTGCATTGTGTGAAAAAATACTTCCTTTTCTTTGTTTTAAACCTGATGCCTATTCATTTCATTTGGTGACCCCCTAGTTTTTTGTGCTATGAGAAGGAGTAAATAACACTTCCTTATTTCCTTTCTCCACAGCAGTCATGATTGTATAGACCTTTATCATATCCCCCCCTTAGTTATCTCTTTTCCAAGCTGAAAAATCCCAGTGTTATTAATCTCTCCTCATAGGGCAGCCATTTTATTTTTTTGCCCTTTTCTGAACCTTTTCCAATTCCAATATATCTTTTTTGAGATGGGATGACCACATCTGTACCCAGTATTCAAAATGTGAGTGTACTATGGATTTATACAGAGGCAATATGATATTTTCTGTCTTTTTACCTATCCAATTCTTAATGATTCCCAACATTCTGTTTGCTTTTTTAGACTGCCGCTTCACATTGAGTGGATGTTTTCAGAGAACTATCCACAATGATTCCAAGATCTCTTTCTTGAGTGGTAACAGCCAATTTAGACCTCATCATTTTTATGTATAGTTGGGATTATGTTTTCCAATGTGCATTACTTTGCATTTAACAACATTGAATTTCATCTGTTATTTTGTTGCTCAGTCACCTAGTTTTGAGAAATCCTTTTATAGCTCTTCACAGTCTGCCTGGGACTGAACTATCTTGAGCAATTTTGTATCATCTGCAAATTTTGCCACCTAACTGTTTACCCCTTTTTCCAGATCATTTATGAATATATTGAATAGGACTGGGCCCATGACAGACCCCTGGGGACAGCACTATTTACCTCTCTCCATTCTGAAAACTGACCATTTATTCCTACCCTTTGTTTCCTATCTTGTAACCAGTTACCAGTCCATGAGAGGACCTTCCCTCTTATCCCATGACAGCGTACTTTGCTTAAGAGCCTTTGGCGAGGGACCTTGTCAAAGGCTATCTGAAAATCTAAGTACACTGTATCCACCGGATCCCCCTTGTCCATATGCTTGTTGACCCCCTCAAAGAATTCTAGTAGATTGGTGAGGCATGATTTCCCTTTACAAAAAACATGTTGACTCTTCCCCCAACAAATTATGTTCACCTATGTGTCTGACAATTTTGTTCTTTATTATAGTTTCAACCAGTTTGCCCAGTACTGAAGTCAAGCTTTCCGGCCTGTAATTGCCGAGATCACCTCCGGAGTCCTTTTTAAAAATTGGCATCACATTAGCTATCCTCTAATCATTTGGTACAGAAGCTGATTTAAATGATAGGTTACAGGCTACAGTTAGTAGTTCTGCAATTTCACATTTGACTTCCTTCAGAACTCTTGGCTGAATACCATCTGGCCTTGGTGAATTATTACTGTTTAGTTTATCAATTTGTTCCAAAACCTCCTCTGGGACAGTTCCTCAGATTTGTCACCTAAAAAGAATGGCTCAGGTTTGGGAATATCCCTCAGCCGTGAAGACTGATGCAAAGAATTCATTTAGTTTCTCCGCAATGGCCTTATCATCCTTGAGTGATCCTTTAGCATCTCGAGGCTTCCTGCTTCTGATGTACTTAAAAAAAATTTTTGCTATTACTTTTTGAGTCTTTAGTCTGGTGCTCTGCTCTATTCAATGATGATAACAGTCGACTGCATGCGTGTGTGTTCTCCCTTTGTGCTGTCCCAGCTCTGCGCAGATAGCTGGCACAGCAGATCTCGAGCAAACCGCCCAATGACCACAGACTCTAATAAGGTACGAAGGCACCCAGCCAGGTTTATTGTCAAACAAAGCACAGTAATAGTTTCCCGCAGACTCTACAGGACATACTACAAATATGTGCCCCCGACAATGGACCGGCTTAGTCAGTGGTAGAATTTGCCACTGCCCCCTAGGCCAGACAAAGATGTCCACTCAGGGATGCATTCTTATACACCGGTACAATCAGGTTTTGCATCATTGAATGCACTGAGTTACAGCCCCTCTATGCATTAGGGTGTTGCCTTTCTCATGGTGCTGATTGGTTTGAACAAATAAATCTGTCCATCATACTGTATTCATCGTATTGTCCTTTTGTATTGTCTATTCATCGTCTATCCATTGTATTGTTCTTTCATAGTGTCTATCCATCATATTGTCCTTTTATACTGTCCTTAGGCTGGGTCTGCCTGTTCCTTGTTATCTGTATGGGTGCCGTCCTGGCATACATTCATCTTATTAGTACTTACATGTGTATATGCTCTTGCCAACTTCTGTGAGCAGGGCCTGCATCTGGCTCACAGCCTAACTTTGCTTTATGTTAGCAATGTCTTGACCATTACTTCAGTTCAGGCCTCAGGCCTTATACCAGTCCTCTGATACCAAGGGTTTATGTCTCAGGGCCTCATCTTACACTAGTTATTCTTCAAATTCTGTTTTTGGCCTTCCTATTATATTTTTACCCTTCATTTGCCAGAGTTTATGCTCCTTTCTATTTTCCTCACTAGGATAAAACTTCCACTTTTTAAAGGATGCCTTTTTGCCTTTCACTGCTTCTTTTAACTTTGGTGTTTAGCCACGGTGTCACTTTTTTGGTTCTCTTACTATGATTTTTTAATTTGGGGTATACATTTAAGTTGAGCCTCTATTATGGTGTCTTTTAAAAGTTTACATGCAGCTTGAAGGGATTTCACTTTTGGCACTGTACCTTTTAATTTCTGTTTAACTAACCTCCTTATTTTTGTATAGTTCCCCTTTCTGAAATTAAATGCTACAGTGCTGGGCTGCTGTGGTGTTTTCCCCACCACAGGGATGTTAAATTTAATTATATTATGGTCATTATTACCAAGCAGTCCTGCTATATTCACCTTTTGGACCAGAGCCTGTGCTCCTCTTAGGACTAAATCAAGAATGGTCTCTCCTCTTGTGGGTTTCAGAACTAGCTGCTTCACAGGTGAAATGGTAGCGTAATATTCCAATCTTCAGTGGCTGTAAAAATCTTGTGTTCATTCAATGAACATATTTCTCACAGATAGGAGAAGCTTATAGCCAGTATTACACTAGCCAGATTAAAACCACATAATGTAAATGCAGGTGAGGTAAAAAGAGAGTTGTGTATGTCTTCAAATCATAACAGCGCTGTTTTTTCACCTTTGCTCCCAGGCATCTGGTGTGCTGCTAAACAGTAACAGTAAGCAGCAGTCTTTGTCATCTTATGATGGTCTTGTAAGAGCGAATGAACACAGGCTTCATTATTTTTTATCACCATCAAGGTTCTCCTTGGTTCCCCAGTGGTCAAGGATCCAGGCTATTCAGAAAGAGTCCTTCCAGCTTTCAGGTAAGGGATAAAACAGAACTGCTGTTAATGGCTGTTTATCACAACAACTATTGAAGCCATACAAATGGATGTCACACTTAAAAGTGCTGGAAAATTAAATCCAAATTACTGGGAAAATATAGAACATAGCTGAGGGAAATCAGCTTCTAGAAGCCAAATATTACATAATCTTAGGATTACACAGACTTTCTCTTTTGTACAATAATAACCTCAGCCATTTCTCTGGGAATTATAATGCAATGTTATTTTTCATAGCTTTAGGCCATCAATTAACTTGTTCTCAGAAACAATAACTAATTGTGTAATGCAAAGGATATCCAGTTTATACATTCTCACATCAAGTCCAATGGCATGGAGATTTAATATTTGTTCTAATATATTTTTTTTACCTCTAATATTGATGGACTAAATCCTAATGCCTGTACACCATTGTTGTGTATTGTGGCTACAATTCCATGCTCTAGGCCATAACCATGCCCATACAGTGGTCCTGAGGGAGAAGACTCCATTATCTATGGACACAGAGCTGCTCTCTTGCCATCTAGCCCACCTCCTACCCCATTGGTAGGATCCAAGACTCCTGTCCTTCCCCCTTCCCCACCATACATGCTAGTGGAGTGGAGCTGATAGAGAAGGATGTTGTGGAGAGACAGAGAAGGAGTAGAGAGAGCTGCTCCCCAGCATCAATTGGCTGACAACTTCAAAACAGAACTGTCACTTAGGAATGATGGGACCCAATCTGCCTGAAGACATACACCTCACAGGAATTTTTGGCCTGGAGGAATGTAGAAGGCCTGTAGTCCCTTCCAATCTCTCCACCAAGCACCTGTTTTGTAGGGGCTCTTAGTGAGTCCCCACCCTGGCTCTTTGGTCTGTTGTCAGGTGGGGTTCTGCAGGAGCTACTGCAGGCCTCAGACTGCTGTAGGTTTCACTTTTTCTGCATGGGGAAATGCAGGACCACTTACATCAGCTCAGAGTCCCCTTTTGATTTCCCTGGGCTCTGACTGTAGAGTGGCTGCGCCAGTCTGGGCACCTTACTGGGCCAGCCAGATTGTTCTCAGGGTAGGTCAGGTTAACGTAGATCTTTGCACTTTTGCACAAGCATAAGGCTTATCTATCCATTAGGCTTTGTCCCATTGACCCCCCTATGCCAGGAGTTGTTATATGTTCATTGAGCTCTCTCTTATTCTCCGTTTCCAAGACCAGGAATCAGACCCTTTCCATCAGACACATGCATTCAGAAATACAGTTCCTCTCATTCATTTTAAATTTTATTCTTACAAATGGAGAGATAATGTCTGAGCTTTTGTTATGAGTTATATTATAAATGAGCATGTGTTCAACATTTCCCCTTTGTGCCCATCCTTTTTCCTACTTTTTAAAATCATGATTTATAAACCTGAGTTTTGCTATTCAGCTGGTAGCCTCAGGGACCATTCCAGAGCAGTATTGGAAAGTACTGCAGGTCAGCGGGGCAGAGGTTATCATTAGCTCTTCCAGCTGGTCCCTAATACGACAGCGGTATTACATGCAGAAAGAACCAGATAAAACTATGGTAGCCAAAAGAGGGTGGGGAAGAAAGAAATCTCACAAAAAGAGAGGGCTGGAAACTGATGGTGAAAAGTTTCATAGGATCCCACCCATATTGCTTCAATCAAATTCAAGCTTCTGCAGAGCTACCGGATGTAGATGATGCATGAATGGCCTGTAGTAGTTGGTCTTGGAGGTGACAAAATGTATTCTACTCCTCGGGGTAACATTTTAATGTAAAAAATGTACAGCCAAAAAGTCATTTCCTGCATTTATGAAATATATCTCTCTGCATTTACATTGCTCTCATTACCTTGGTATCTGAGCACCTTCTCAGGGAATTATGCAAGTTCTTTCCTGGGAGGCTCTTTCTAGAGCATCAGTTCTATATGCAGAGTAACTATGAGGTGGGACCACCAGTGTTGCTTTTGGCCTAGCTGTAAGAAGGGCCTTTGAGTGCTGCTGTGATCAGGTCTGTGCTGGGTCTAGAGAGAGAGTACAGTGTTAATTGTACAAAGGCAGATACAGGTAGCTGTAAGAGGACCAGCAGAAGGCAAGAGCAGCTTGGATGGCATGATCCTGTTGTTGCTGTTGTTTTTTCTATAGCCAGCCATTTCATCTGACACCCTTGGACCATCACCTGAGAAGATAATGAGGGAAATCAGGTGAGAAATAAAGAAGCTAAAAAATAACAGAGCAAGGAGGAAGGAGCTGGAAAACAGCAAGAGAAAGAGAAAAAGATTAGGAAACTGTAGTGAGGAGACAGAAAGAAGCTGGAAAGCAGCAGTGGGGAGTGCACCATTTTCTCCCAGACTCTATGAACTCAAGTTGTATGTGTGTGTGTGTGTGTGTGTGTGTGTGTGTGTGTGTGTGTGTGTGTGTGTGTGATAGATATTATTCTTAGTAATAGTAGTACTGTAGCACATTGGAGATCCAGTCATGGATTAGGACCTCACTGTGCTAGGCAGTGTACATTCACAGAACAAAAAGACAGGCCCAGCCCCAAAGAGCTTATCATCTAAATACAGGTTTTAGCCCTCCGTTGAAATGGTCATCCTAGTCTGTTCCTAAAAGCAGAATATTTAAAAAGCCAAAGATCACATCTTCTGAAAATAGTATCTGATCATGGTTTTGGTTTTTGTTAAGTGGAAAACAAGTAATAAGGCAGAAAACTGCCATAACAAACAGACATACATGCCTGGTAACAATGGCTGATCATGTTGAACAAGTGAGAGAGACATAGAGGAAGTTCAAAAGAAATCTTTTAAAAATATAGTATTAAAAAATCATAGGGTTTGCATTGTGACAAAGTGATCTGAGAGATTTTAGTTGTGTTTTGGGGCTGATATTCTGTTCAACAAGAATTGGAACAATTGTTTTCATTGGATGCTTCCCTTTTTCTAAAATCCTCTTGGTGACTGATTTCTTCAGATATAAATAAAGCTTGAAAAAAAAAAGTGACGTGTGGATGAAGGAGGAAAAACAACAGATCCAGACACCCTGGTACCACTCAGTGGCAATAGATGCCAAACACAACAAATCTGTTTTACAACAAGCCTGGATCACTAATCACCTTTCTCATGAAAGCTATATGAGGTAAGGAAAAAAACAAGCTGATTTGTATGCCTTTTTGATAAGTGCTTTTCATAAGTCAATGAAATATAGATATCAACAAAAAATGTTTCCAAGCGTTCAGAGTATGTCTGCTGTGTACACCTTGGTTTAGGGCCAAACCTTGGTCCCAGAGTCTGAGAAAAAGGGTTTTGCCTGTGGGAACTGCACAGGGGCTAGGGAGAACAGAATGGCATCCAGCAACCTGCTAGGAGGGGCTTGGCCATGTTGCACTGGTCTGCAACTTCAGTTGCTGGATATGAGGAGAGCCTCCATTGTCTTGAGTGCTGTACAAATAAAGAGGAAGACAAAGCTCCTGTCCTGTAGAGTTCTGACATAACATGTGTGTATAACAAAGTAGTAGGAGGGGAGAGAGAAGGAGGCATCATTGGAGATATATATATATCCCATGCTGGCTCAGCAACTGAAGGGTTAATACAGGCACAGCTGGCCACTGCCGATTGGCAGCCTCCCAGCAGCTGGTGGGATAAAAGGGCTGGGAAGCAACTGGGTGGGGCAGCTACCAGAGGAGTAAGTAGGCTGGAGAAAGGAGTGCTTCTCAGCAAACTGCTAAGGAGCCACCCAGGGACAACACTCCTGAAAGGGACAAATGGATGTACAGGCTTGAGAGCCTGCAGAGTCCAGAGGAAGGTAGGAAGGAGCTCACGGCACTGTCAGAGTTGGTGAACCATGATGCTGCTTGTCTAGCTTGGGGACCTGGCCTGAGCAGGAACCCAGTGGAGTGGGTGGATGTGGGATCCCCTAATACCTGATGGACTTGAGAACAGAGAGGGGTTCAGATTCCTGAGCACCAAGGATAGATAGACAGAGAGCTGCTGACCTGGAGCCATGTCCTGCTTGGCCGGGAGGGGCACCGTTGTGCTGACACTCTCTCACAGGAGGGTAATAGTAGTAAAATCATGCAATTACCTAACTAGTTATGTGGACTTAATGATTCAAATCAAGATTACAATCCAGAAACTCATAAAAGCAAGGAAGTCTGTGGCTTAGGTTAAAGAGTATAAGTGAAATTTTGGCCTTCTTGAAGCCAGTGGCAAAACTCCCAATGACTTCGATGGAGCCAGGATTTCATCCTGTATTCTTAACTCAGCTGTTGAACTTTCTGATTTGAGAACAGCATTTCTCCAGCTTGCCCCTGGTCTATAGAGCATTTGCTGGGGGTCTGGGGAAAGCAGACTAGCCGGATGGTGCCAAGTCCTCCTTTGTATCTCCCGCTTCTAAGTTGTATTCAAACCAGCAAATGCATTAATGTCCTCCTAATGTCACTTTTCTATGTAAGCAGTTGCTGTAGTTGTCATAGGGATGTTTTGCAATTATGCAATCACAAATACAAGGTCCATGAAACAACCTGTGTACTAAAATGAGTTCCACCCTGTGAAAGTGTCACAACCCCTGTGCCAGAAATAACAAGTTGAAGATTAGCACACATTTTTACAACTATTGATTGTTTTGGGTTTTTTAGACTGGCAGGAGGTTATGTTCATGTCTGAAATTTCTTTTGGCTTCCTTTTATGGGGGGAAAAGAATCCTGGATGCCTGAAGAGCTGGTGCGGGGGGGAGGGAATAAATACTGTGAGTAGCGTTGTTATTTGGCCAAATTCTGACTGACAAGAGGCCAAATGATTTGCTGTATGCAAAGATATGCAGCCATTTTTACTCAACTCCAAGGAACACCCCAGAGTAGCAGATGTGTATATGTAGATGCACATTATGGTATTTACTCCATATGAAGTGGAATGGTTTGCTTAGGGACTGTGAGAATAGGACTTTGCAGGGCCTGTCACTGAGGAGTCATGTACACTGGATTTCATTCAACACTGCCACCTCTTGGCACAATACTCTCAAGCTTCACTCCTTTTTCCTACTCCTCATGCTTTTGGGTGGACCACATGGGACATTTTTATTTTGGTAGATTCTGATTCTGCTAATTACTGGACAGCAATGTTGATGGGGTTTTTTTGTTTGTTTGTTTGTTTTGTTTGTAGTATACATGACACTCCTGACAGAATTTAGCCTTGGACAATAATTTGTCAGTTTTACATTGCAGCAGAGCCTGTAGTATGTGGCAGAGCAGGAAGAACCACTGTTGTATTACCCTTTAAGAAAATGCAGCACAAGTTGTTCTTTCACCACACATGGGGGTTGAGGCATCAACACTGGCTGGTGCACAGGAGTTGGACCACGGGCCCTTCCCTACCTTCTCCTCTGATTTTTTTTTCCAAATAGATAAGTGGTGAGAATACATCCATCCACATCAGCAACAGAATTTTTAGAAAGATACCAGCTCAGCACTATTCACGCTTATAGTATTTTGTACAAAGATCTTACACACTGGCTCAGATTTGCCTGTTGTTCAAACTAAATCAAGAGCAACTTCTTTTAAATGGAGTAACTTCCGATATAGAACAGTGTTATTGTTAGCAGAACACAGTCCTTTGTCTACTTGACGATTTAGTCATCAGCAACATAAGAGATTTCTAAGTATCAAATTAGCCACCAGAGGGAGTTTACCCAGTCCCAAAATATTAAAGAAACACACTGAAATTGCAAGATGAAATAAGGAACATTTTTGGACCAAATTTTTCTAAGAGGCTTAAGTTATATCTACAAAATCAGAGGATGAGTGCAAACAGTTAAACAGGTTGTGAGCACGATTTGTGTGTGAGATTCCAGGTGCAAGTTAAACACTATTTTTGAAAATGTGGCCTTATCTATTGACTTCATAGTGCAATCCATTGTCTGTACCTGTTTTGACATGCATGTTTAGGATAACAGTCTAATTTATATGTTCATTTGTTTTTGTTTTTCCTTCTTGAAGCAATGTCCTTTGACTGAATTTGTCAAGAAGTAGCACACCTATTAAAATTATGTTTTTAAGTTGTATTATATTAAGTCAGCAGAGGCACAAGAGGAAAAATCTATATAAAATATTCTGGATGGTACTGTAGGATTTTAATGACAAAACATGGATTGCATGTCCAAAATAGTGTTTTCTTCTCTTTTTGGAGCTCTGATTAACAGTAGGACAATTTCCATAATGCTGATGGTTCCTTTAAAATAAGTGGCTTGTGAATATTATTTGTGCTTCCAACCAGAAAAGCCACATTGTATGCCCATCGTACTCAGTGCATAATAAGTCTACTCATATTTTCCTTTTGGTTTTTTTCTGAGTATTCTAATGTCTGGAGCTAATGAACAGCCAACATTTCAGAATCATGAAATCTGATAACCAGATTTCATGATTCTTCATCTGACAAAAGTCCTTATGAATACTTGTATTAAAGTAGAAACTGTTTCTTAACTCAAGATATTAAACACCAGAAAAAATGTTTTCACGGGAGTTCCATTGGAAATGAATTTGATCCAAGGTATGAAAACTGATTATTTTGTACTGAGAGCTGTAGCTATGCAAAACCTATTAATCCTATATTGAACTCGAGCTAATATTTTAGGATGAAGTATGTGCAAAAGAGTTTGGATTCCTCACCTCCCCACACCCAAGGCCACACACTACTTTGTAACATACATGTGCCACTGTACTTATTGTTTCCCAGCCAGACTAGAAGTGCCAAAACATGCCCCCTTACCTCCCACCCCAAAACAAATAAACTGTTCTCTGCGTATTTTCATTGCAGTTGGGAGGAGGAAGTACCCAGAGAGTCTATTCTCAGCAGATTTCCAGCTCTAGTTTGCAGGCCCAAGAGGTATGCATAGTTCAGAAAAAGTCTGGTTAAGCATCCAAACTGAACTGACTTTCTATAGTGTTAAACTCGGTCTATTACTATTCAGCATTTTCTGTCACAGCTGGGCCTGCATGGATAGCTGTGCCCATGGTCTATGGGGAAGTGTGTCTTTAAACGATTTACACTATCCACTTACTAGGATGTGGGGTGGGTGAGAAATATCTTCTCAACAGAAGCCCCTGGGTTGCTATCAGGATTTAAGGCAAAGTCTTACTAATTAATAGGTTAATAATTATACCTAACTTTTTTATATAGCACTTTTAATCAGTCTCTCAAAGTTCTTTACAAAGAAGATATTATAGCCATTTTACAGCTGCTAAAGTGAAACAAAATTACTATGAGAACTGTGTTTCCCCAAATTTTGTGCATGCAAATTTATCTTAAGGGTGCATTCATGTATTTTTCGTATGTAATACCGCAGATTAAAAAGCAGTCCCCTCTGTTCCAAAGCAAGCCACCACACAGCTTCTCAAACCTTCCTTCTCTAGCTGCCTTAGTCCATATTTAACTACCTGTCCAATTCTCACTATCACCAGACTTGCCCTTTTACCTATCTGTCCCACTCCTGGTCACTCAGGCTCATTTTCACCTTTTAGGCCTCTAGCCTACTGATAGCTGAACTGCAGAAGCCAGAAGGAAGCTGATTTTAAGATCACCTGAACCTATTGCTTGTCTACACCTTTGGCCACACCAAGAAGTTTTGTGCTCACCTGCTGGCTCTCTGAATGATCACTTAGGCACCTAGATGAAAGTTAAACACTGAATTAAGTACTTAAACTGAAAAATGGGCATCTAAATAGTTTGATTCTTGTCATTATTATTTGTCATTACATACAGTGCTGTCAAAACATTGAGGGAGAAATAATCACTGATCTAAGAGGTTTACAATCTAAGGGCTTGATTTCCAGTGAGTTTGTAGGCATCATGCATGTGAACTACAACATGTTTATTTGAATACGTTTACAGATGCAATTTAGATGGATGCCTACCTAGCCACGTACAAGTGTGAATCAGGGATTTGTGTGCAAGATTATCATATCCACTATCTAAACAGCTTGGAGGAGGGCATGGATCAGCATTCACATTGCACTCCCCATCAGTACCTGGCCCAAGCTGGGCAAACTAATGATCCAACCAGCAGACTAAATTTGATGATGAATCCTGGTCACATAACACCTGAGGCATGTTAAAAACAGCAAAGAGTCCTGTGGCACCTTATAGACCAAGCATCCGACCAAGTGGGTGTTCACCCACGAAAGCTCATGCTCCAATATGTCTGTTAGTCTATAAGGTGCCACAGGACTCTTTGCTGCTTTTACAGATCCAGACTAACACGGCTATTCCTCTGATACCTGAGGCATGTTGTGCATATGCTAAGAAGAACAGCTTGGAATAAATATAGGAACACAAATTGCCATATCAAAACAGAACAATGGCCCATCTACCCTGGCCAGTCAGAGGAAGGTGTAATCCTCCATAATGGACAGTAATGAAATAACCTGACTAGGGTAAATTTCTTCCTAATCCAAGGCAGTTGATAGCTGACATATATTCTGGAATCTGGGGTTTAAGGGCCTTTATAAATTTTTATCATACTGTAACTGGATGATATTCATACAGATGTCTAATCCTTTTCAGATCTTCATCCATCCAGTTATTATAGTGGCACCCAGACCTGTTATATCTAAATACCTAAAGAGTATTATTGAGCAGAAGAGCTTAAGTAGGTTGAATACTACAAAGCAAAGTTTGTGAACATATGTGTTTTAATTCTGAGCAGGACCAGATATTCACAAATATACATTATCAGGAGTGTTGTAAGCAAGTTACAAGAAGTAATTCTTACGCTGTATTCCATGCTGATTAGGCCTCAACTGGAGTATTGTGTCCAGTTCTGGGCACCATGTTTCAGGAATGATGTGGACAAACTGGAGCCAGACTGGAGCCAAACTGGAGAAGAGCAACAAAACGGATTAAAGGTCTAGAAAACATGACCTATGAGCAAAGATTGGAAAAAATCTTGGATTTGTTTCTTCTGGAGAAACAAAGACTGAGTGGGGACATAACAGTTTTCAGGGACATAAAAGGTGGTTACAAGGAGGAGGGAGAAAACTTGCTTGCCTTAGCCTCTGAAGATAGGAGAAGAAGCAATGGGCTAAAATTGCAGTGAGGGTGGTTTAGGTTAGACATTAAGAAAACCTTCCTGTCAGGGTTGTTAAGCACTGGAATAAACTGCCTAGGGAGGCTGTGTCATCCCCATCATTGGAGATTTTTAAGAGACAGTTGGACAAACACCTGTCAGGGATGGTTTAGATAATACTTAGGCCTGGTCTACACTAGGAGTTTATGTCAAATTTAGCAGCGTTAATTCGACTTAACCGTGCACCCGTCCACACCAGGAAGCTAATTAGTTCGACCTAGAGGGCTCTTTAGTTCGAATTCTGTACTCCTCCCCGATGAGGGGAGTAGCGCTAAATTCGACATGGCTATGTCGAATTAGGCTATGTGTGGACGGAAATCGACCTTAGTAGCTCCGGGAGCTATCCCACAGTGCACCACTCTGTTGACGCTCTGGACAGCAGTCCGAGCTCGGATGCTCTGACCAGCCACACAGGAAAAGCCCTGGGAAAATTTGAATTCCTTTTCCTGTCTGGCCAGTTTGAATCTCATTTCCTGTTTGGACATCGTGGCGAGCTCAGCAGCACTGGCAGTGATGCAGAGCTCTCCAGCAGAGGAGTCCATGCAATCTCAGAATAGAAAGAGGGCCCCAGCATGGACTGACTGGGAAGTCTTGGATCTGATCGCTGTGTGGGGCGATGAGTCTGTGCTTTCGGAGCTGCGCTCCAAAAAACGGAATGCAAAGACCTACGATAAGGTCTCCAAAGCCATGGCACTCAGAGGATACAGCCGGGATACAACGCAGTGCCGCGTGAAAATCAAGGACCTGAGACAAGGCTACCAAAAAATCAAAGCGGCCAACGGACGCTCTGGATCCCAGCCCCAGACATGCCGCTTCTACGAGGCACTGCATGCCATTCTCGGTGGGTCTGCCACCACTGCCCCACCAGTGACCGTGGACTCTGACGATGGGATAGTGTCGACGGGCAATTCCTCGGCGATGTTTGCGGATGGGGAAGACGAGGAAGGGTTTGTGGAGGATGAGGCAGGCGACAGCGCTTACAGTGCTGATTTCCCCAACAGCCAGGATCTCTTCATCACCCTCACAGAGATCCCCTACCAACCCTCCCCGGCCGTTAACCCGGACTCTGAATCAGGGGAAGGATCAGTCGGTAAGTGCTATAAACATGTAAACATTTATTTTTTTAAAGAACAGGAATATAAACTATGTGAAAAGAAGGTCAATACATATGGGGATAGAACAGAAATCCTCTTGGGAGATTTCCACGAAGCTCTCCTGGAGGTAATCGAAAAGCCTACGCATGAGGTTCCTGGGGAGAGCTGCCTTATTGGTTGCTCCGTGGTAGCACACTCTTCCGCGCCAGGCTATCATCAGGTACTCTGGGAGCATTGCCTCCACGAGCATGGCAGCATAGGCCCCTGGTTTGTGCTGGCTTTCACGCAGCATGCACTCTCTATCTCTCTCAGTGACCCTCCTCAGGGTGATCTCGCTTGGCGACTCCTGCATGTAATTAGGGGAATTAGTGTAATGTTAGTATTGGGAATGCTTCACTTTTCCTTTGCATAACAATAAGCGTCGGTTTACAGCCACGTGGTGGAGGCTGCAGAGGGGCAGCATACAGGGATCTTTCACGGGGACAGCCATGAGGGGGTGGAACAGGGGCAGAGTTTATGCTTTCCGGATTGCCTCCAGCAGGAGGGCACTGCTATACATTAGGTTTTAAGCAGCCTAAAGTCTACGGCTTACCATGCCTGGCTGCTACACGGATTCTGCTGTCCTGCCCCGCTTGTCTGATCTCCAGTGCAAGACCCCAGGCAATGAAAGCGAAGGCCGAAAATTCGAACTTGTCCTGAGTGCGCATGAGATAGGTGCTGTGCATGGTCTTGTTCACAGAGACAGACTACACTGTGTTCATTGTTCGCAAAAATGTATCTTTGCAAGGAATTCACTCCCTTTTTCCCATCACACAGCTTCGACTGTCTCCAGACCTGCCCCAGCATCCCCCTCACAGAGGCTGGCGCAGATTAGGCGGCAAAAGAAAAAGACACGGGACGAGATGTTCGCTGAACTTATGGGCTGCTCCTGAGCCGAGGCGGCCCAGCAGAGCCAGTGGAGGGAGAACCTCTCTCAGTACCAGTGCTCACACAGCGAACGGGAGGAGAGGTGGCGTGAGGAAGACAAGCAGGCGAATCAAACGCTGCTTGGACTAATGAGGGAGCAAACGGACACGCTCCAGCGCCTTGTGGATGTTCTGCAGGACCGCAGGCAGGAGGACAGAGCCCCCCTGCAGTGTATCTGCAACCGCCCTCCCCCGCCACAAAGTCCCATACCCCCCTCACCCAAAATAACAAGAAGGAGGGGTGCCAGGGGCCGTGAAAACTGTCACTGCACCCCAGCAGAGTGCTCAATTACCCAAAAGCTCTCATTCCCTAAATTTTGAGAAGTCCTTCCCTTCCTGACTCACCCAAGCCCCAATCCCAGTTTCATCCCCTAACTGTCTAGTTGATTAATAAAAGTACTTTGCTGTTAATTACTGTTTCCGTCATGTTTTTGTACAGAAGACTGTGTTTGAAGGGGGGGTGGGGAAGGGGTTGGTAATTGCATAGGACAGTCACCTTTACCAGGGTACAGACACGGGGGCAGGATCAGCAGCAGGTCACACACACAGTGCAGTCAGTAGGCACCCTGGTCGGTATGGGAGGTGGTTTCCATGTTCTGTGTGGGTGGGGGGGTACGTGACTTTGTAGCGGGGGAGGGCGGTTACAGATCTTATGCAGCGGTCCTTGTCCTGGACCGCAGAGCCACGCAGCAGGGGAATCTGTAACCGTCCTCCCCCGCAACAAGGTCACATAGCCCCCGCACAGAGAGTCCCAAAAAGGAGGGATGGCAGACTCCGTTGAAACAACCAGTCCGGCACTGTGGACCGCTCTAGGAGCAGGAGCCTGTCATTCTTCGAGTTTTGAGGCGGTCTTTACATCACTATACACCCTACCCAGCACAGTCTGCGTCCCAGTTTCAACCCTTTAACACAAAGTCATTAATAAAGAAACGTTTGTTAAGTAACAATGGAACATGTATTTTATTTTTACACGTGTGTTGGAAGGGGGGAAACGGGGTGAACGGGGTATGTAACTGCAGAGGATAGTCAACAGTAACTGGGTAAAGAAACAGGGGCACGTTCAGCTTCTCTGTAAAGAAACTGAATAGTCACAGGTCACGCTGCTCACTGAGGAACCTAGCTTTCAAAGCCTCCCGGATGCACAGCGCTTCCCGCTGGGCTCTTCTAATCGCACGGGTGTCTGGCTGAGCGTAATCAGCAGCCAGGTGATTTGCCTCAACCTCCCATCCCGCCATAAAGGTCTCCCCCTTGCTCTCACAGAGATTGTGGAGCACACAGCAAGCTGCAATAACAATGGGGATATTGGTTTCGCTGAGATCTGAGCGAGTCAGTAAGCTCCTCCATCTCCCCTTCAGACGTCCGAAAGCACACTCCACCACCATTCTGCACTTGCTCAGCCGGTAGTTGAAGAGTTCTTTGTCACTGTCCAGGGCGCCTGTATAGGGCTTCATGATCCAGGGCATTAGCGGGTAGGCTGGGTCCCCGAGGATCACTGTAGGTATCTCCACATCCCCAACAGTTATTTTGTGGTCCGGGAAGAAACTACCTTCCTGCAGGCGTCTAAACAGACCAGAGTTCCTAAAAACACACGCGTCATGAATCTTGCCCGGCCACCCAATGTTGATGTTGGTAAAGCATCCCCTATGGTCCACCAGGGCTTGCAGCACCATTGAAAAGTAGCCCTTTCTGTTAATATACTGGCTGGCCTGGTGGGCCGGTCCCAGGATAGGGATGTGAGTTCCATCTATAGCCCCACCGCAGTTTGGGAATCCCATCGCGGCGAAGCCATCTGTGATGACCTGGACGTTTCCCAGGGTCACTACCTTTGAGAGCAGTAGCTCAACGATTGCGTGGGCTACTTGCATCACAGCAACCCCCATGGTAGATTTGCCCACGCCAAAGTGGTTCGCTACTGACCGGTAGCTGTCTGGCGTTGCAAGTTTCCAGAGGGCTATGGCCACTCGCTTCTGCACAGTCAGGGCTGCTCGCATCCAGGTGTCCTTGCGCTTCAGGACAGGGGACAGCAACTCACACAGTTCAAGGAAAGTGCCCTTACGCATGCGAAAGTTTCGCAGCCACTGTGATTCATCCCAGACCTGCAGCACTATGCGGTCCCACCAGTCCGTGCTTGTTTCCCGGGCCCAGAATCGCCGTTCCACAGCATGAACATGACCCATTGCCACCATGATCTCCACGGCACGGGATCCCGTGCTTTGTGAGAGGTCTGTGCCACTCTGACACTTCATGTCCTCACCGTGCTGCCGGAGCCTCCTCGCCCCATTTCTCAGCAGCTGACCATGGAAGAGGTGGACGATAAGGTGCGAGGAGTTGACAACGGCCATAAGTGCAGCGATGATCGCAGCGGGCTCCATGCTCGCAGTGCTGTGGCGTCCGCGCTGTCACTGACCAGAAAAGTGCGCAAACAGATTTCCTGCCGGCGCTTTCAGGGAGGGAGGGCGGGAGTGACGGTTGAATGATGACAGTTACCCAAAGCCACCCTCTACACATTTTTCCCCCAGCAGGCATTGGGGGCTCTACCCAGAATTCCAATGGGCAGCGGGGACTGCGGGAACTATGGGATAACTGCCCACAGTGCACCGCTTCCAATGTCGACGCTTGCTCTGTTAGTGTGGACTCACAAAGTCGAATTAGTGTCCTTAGTGTGGATACACAAATTCGACTTTGTAAGGTCGATTCCACAAATTCGAGTTAAGTTGAATCGAACTACTCTTGTAGTGTAGACATACCCTTAGTCCTGCCATGAGTGCAGGGGACTGGAATAGATAACCTCTGGAGGTCCCTTCCAGTCCTACGATTCTATGAAATGCTCCCACAAGCAGGTTGTTCATACACATAAATATTTGAGGAACAACTATTCATAAGAATATCCATACTCACACATGGTCTTCATTATTTACTATTTATTTCCTGTTTGTCATTTTCCTACCCTCCTATTTTTAAAAAGTGTCCTCCAATTAGTGAGCTAAAACAAAACCACGTGACTGAGGCAACCAGTCACATACCACGAATAACCAAATAAATAGTTGAAGGGAACAGCTTGTGAACATCCCATAAACTGAAAATTGTTTGTGTTAACTAATGGGTGAATAACTCCAAATCATAAATATTTTTGCAGAAACCAAGCTTCTTTTGCAAATGATTCACAAATAGAAGAAGGGCTATGTTTGTTGGACAATTCATTCACAACTGGTAATTCAGAACAGCTCAGATAAAATCTTGGCATTATTTATTCCATAGCTTAATTATGCCTTCTGACTTTTTAAAATCCTTTTATCAATTTTAAATATTACCTTTTTAATTTCAGTGGGTGTCATCTTGTACTTTCAAGAAAGGGTAAAATGTTTTATTGTCGTAGATTAATTTTTCAACTCTTAGGCCTGGTCTACACTACGGGGGCAGGGGGGTGTCAAACTAAGGTACGCGGCTTCAGCTACGCGAATAGCGTAGCTGAAGTCGAACTACCTTAGTTCAAATTTCCTACCTGTCCAGATGCCACGGGATCGAACTCCGCGGCTCCCCCGGCGACTCCGCCACCGCCGTTCACGGTGGTGGAGTTCCAGAGTCGACGGGAGCGCGTTCGGAGTTCGAACTATCGCGTCTAGATTAGACACGATAGTTCGAACTCCGAGAAGTCGAACTCTCAGCGTCGACCTGGTGGGTAAGTATGGACCTACCCTTAGTGTCATGTAATCTTATCCAACAGGAAGCAGGAGGTTGCTCTTCCTTCTTCCATTTTTCATCTGTCCAACTGTAAACAGCTACAAGGAATTGAGATGCTGGTTTGCTAACTTCAAGCTGATGCATCACTTTATTAGGAGCTACTTTTTCTTCCTGTATTCGTCACAAGGGAAAATCATCACAGTAATTTTTGTAATATACTAGGAAATTTGTTTCCTGAGCTTTTGGATTTTTACATTTTCCCTCTCCTCACCTTCCTACTCTCTCTCCACAGTTTTAGCAACAGCTATTTTGGTACAGAACTGTAGATTTTCAGTAATCTAACTGGGGCTAAGAACCTACATTATATTTCTTGAGGAAGGATTAAAAGAACTAAAGAGAGAGAGCCTGGATAAATTGGATCATAACAGTCTATAACCAGGGTGGCAAAACTTATTGACCCTTCTAGCCATATATGTAGAGCTCTACCAAATTCACAGCCATGAAGAATACATCATAGACTGTGAAATCTGGTCTCTTGTGTGCTTTTACCCAATGCTATACAGATTTCATGGGGGAGACCAGGTTTCTCAAATTGAGGGTCCTGACGAAAAAGGGGGTTGTGGGCCCACAAGGTTATTATAGAGAGGTTGCAGTATTGCCACACTTCTGTGCTGCCTTCAGAGCTGGGCAGTCAGAGAGTGGCAGCTGTTGACCAGGCACCCAGCTCTGCAGAAGTAAAGGTGGCAAATCCATACCATGCTGTCCTTACTTCTGTGGTGCTGCTGGCAGCAGCTCTGCCTTCAGAGCTGGGCTCTTGGCCAGCAGCTGCCACTCTCCAGCTGCTCAGCTGTGAAGGCAGCACCACCGCCAGCAGCAGCTGCTGCTGCACAGAAGTAAGGATAGCAGTACCACAAGCCTCCCTACAATAACCTTGTGACACCAACCCCCAACCTCCCTTTTGGATCAGGACCCCTACATTACAACACTGTAAAATTTCAAATTTAAATATCTGAAACCATGAAATTTATTATTTCTAAAATCCTATGACTCTGAAATTGACCAAAATGGACCGTGAATTTGGTAGGGCCCTATGCCTATGACAATCTTCAGAAGTTAGAGAGCTGGGGCATACCTGCCAGGGCTTGGGGCTTCAGCTGCTTTTGCTGCTGCCTCTCCCCAAGGAGCTAACGCAGAGACCCCTCCTGTCTATTTGCCACTGCCAAACACAGCAAACACCTGGGAACTGAAGGGAGGGGCTGCTGAAGGAAAGGGATGTGTGTGCTTGGGGGCATGTGACTCAAGCTGTTGTAGGGTGACCAGATGTTAAGGGGAAAATATTGGGACGGCGGAACAAACTCCTCAAAATCGGGACAGTCCTGATTTTATCGGGACAGTCCTGGTCACCCTAAGCTGTTGGGAGGGCTGAATTTTTACATTATGCCCATCCCCCACTCTTACAGGCAGCAGTTGTCTCTGGCAGAAGTCCCTAGCCCCACCATCCCACTGCAGGGCAGAAGCCCTGAGCTCCGCCCCAGTCTGCTAAGGGGAGAATGGTGAGTTTGGAGGGTTCCTGGAGCCACACTTTAACTACAAAAGAGCTGCATACAGCTTATGAGCCACAGTTTGGCCACCCCTAGTCTATAACTATATGAAGGGGATAAATGCCAAGGGTGGAGAGTAATTACTTATGGTAGTACAAGACTATATAATTAGATATAACTGAGTGAAATTAAGAAAATGACAATTTAGGTTGAATATCAGGAAAAACTGCCTTACTCCGTGATGTATTAAGCCCTCATTCTCCAGATAGATGTGCCTCCATGGATACCTGTACCCACATGGAATCCTGCTGACATCAATGAGACTTTGTTCCTGCTAGTTCATTACAGAATCAGGCCTTTAATTATATTCTCCCAAGAGAGGTGCCAGAAACCACATCTATGAGCACACTTAATACTAGACTGATCAAAGCAACAGCAAACATACTGTGGGAAACAACATGTAGTAGGAGGGTGGAGGACTGCATGACCCAGTATGCTTTTTTCCATATCTAATTTCTATGATTTTGTGAGGTTCAAGTTGACAAAAAATGTTCTTAATCTTTTTCTGATGTCAAATGAATCATGACAAGACTTTTCTAAAGTTTTCATCTCTTTATCAGTGGACTCTCATTCTGCTAGGCCTACATATTGCTCTAAGAACTTTCTCTGAGTGCTTGAGGCTGTCTGTTTTCTTCCTGGGTAGCTTAAGAATGTGCTTATTAATTAATTTAGACAGTATATTAATTGCTTTCTCAAAATTCCCCAGAGATCCTTGTTTTTCACCTTCAATGTGTTTAGCATTTGTTATCAGTTGCAGTGCAAACTTAGAGAAAATTGCTTTTTCCAAGCCCAAACTTACTCCTACACAAAATGCATCATCATGCTTAGGTTTAGTTGTAAACATGTTAGTACAAGCTTTTCAGTGTTACCTTTTTTTTTTTAAACAAACATTGGTGTTGGTTTAGCACATCAAAAATGACTTGTAGAAAACTAAATAAGAGTGCTAGGTGCTTTAGTGGCTTTATTGCCAGTTTTTCCTTTTGCAGTACTATTCCTGCAAGCTTGCACACTGATTTGAGGGGAAATTGAAACCAACTGTAATTTGATAAACTAATAATGCTATTTGGTGGCAACAGATTATGTTGACAATTTTTCATTTTTCCTGCTTATTTTTTGCTCTGTCTGGCTATAATGCAGACAGATGCCTCAAGCATCTTATGGCAAAATTGTAAAGGATACAAATCACAACAGCATTTGAGTTGCAAAACTTAGCATTAAAGTAATTATTGCCTCTTGCTCTGTACATTGTTCAGGGAAAATGTGCTTTTGCATACCCATAGCTCATATATTCACAAAGAGAGAAATCTCAATAGCTATCAAATTATGCTTTGAGAACATGGTTGGAAACCCTTGAAGCAAAACATTCACTGTTGGCTCCTCAGATCCCTGGATAAGAGAATATTTTGACTGATTCCTGTATGTTGGTTGGGTTTTTGTTAGTGGAGAGGAGGTTGCATGTTGGGGTTGGAAGGGACCTGATTTTTTTTTCTTTCAAGTTAACTCAGAATTATGTTTAACTAGTAAAGCTGTGGAGACAAGTTTAATATCCAGTCTCTTTAGACTGTTATGGCCAAAATTTGATATTGATTATTTAGATCTAATAGCCCAAACTCAGGGCTGAATAATTCAGCCAATCACTTAAACATGTGCTTAAATCCCATTGGCTTCAACAGGTGTTTAAAGTTAAGCACGTGTTTTGCTGAATGAGAGCCTCAAAGGGCATGTCTACAATGCCATTAAACCCATGACTGGCCCGTGCCAGGTGACTCGGACTTGTGGAGCTCAGAATAAGGGGTTAATTGCAGAGTAGAGATTTGGGCTTGGGCTGCAACTCAAGCTCTAAGACCCTGCACTCTCTCGAGGGTGCCAGAGCTAGAGCTGCAGTCTGAATGTCTACAGAGCAATTTTTCACCCCCTGAGCCCCCATGAGACTGAGTCAGCTGACTGAGGCCAGCCATGGGTTTTTATCCCCATGTAGATGTACCCCTCGAGGAAGGATGGTCTCGTGATTATGGCATCAGACTGACTCAGAGTCATCTCTTTCCAGCTCTGCCACAAACTTCCTTTGTAACTTTGGGCAAGTCACTTTATCTTGCAGTGCCTCAACTGCCAGCCTGTAAAATGGGGATCATTTTCCCTACTTCCAAGGGGTTAAAGGATTAATTCTTTAATATTCATGAGGGGCCCAGGTAGTGCAGGGGTGAGGTCCATAGGAAAGACTAAAAATAAAGGTTGTGAACAATTGTGTTGTAGTTCTTTGGAGCAGTGTGTTGGGTGAGCAGCACTCCAATCTAGAGTGTGTTCATGAATGTGAGTGATGGAAATTTTTCTTCTCCTCTTTGCTTAGCTCCCCAGAATTCAGGCACAATTCCTACATGGTGTAAGCTGGAGTTATCTTGAAGATGCAGCATGTACTCCTCTTTGCACCTGGTCAGCTCTGTCAGAGTGTTGGAAGGCAAGGCCATGACCAGACCCTTCTCCACAGTCTTTGAGGCTATTGCTGCTGCTGCCAATAGTGTTTCTAAAGTCTTTGCACTCAGAGAGGCACATAAAACTCACTGTGCCTGGCCCCTAAATGGGTGTGCAAAGGAGTCTGTCTTTTATCTACTCATGCAGGACCAGATGCAATCATAACTTTGATCTTCATGCACCTTTTGCATCTGGGCTCCTTAACAAGTGTCAATTGTTATAAAAATGTAGGTGTTCTTTAGTAAAAGTCCACAAGTAAGTAAAATGCATTTTTATTTCTAGAGTATGGCAAGGCCACTACCACTGAGCCAGGGGAATAAGTGGACTCCAAAATACTCATGCATTGGCATGATGATGGAATTGTGATAGCTCAGCAAAGCAGGGGACTACAACTTCCCCACGGCACTTCCCTTCCCCCAGCCTGGTAAAGGGAAAGGTCCTGAACCAATAAGTGGCCAGAGTCCATTTGAAGACAGCGGCTGTATGGCAAGTGAGGAGCTGCAGGGAAGGTGAAGCAGCAGCTGCATGGCAAGCCAGGGGCTGGAAAGAAGCTGGAGACCAGAAAGGATGCAGAGCTCTGTGTGGAACAGGCTCTGAGTGAGAGACATCACAGTTGCATGCAGGTCAGTGTGAGATATGGGGAAGCTGCAGCACCTATTGAGTTCTGGAAGCCCGTGCAGAGACCCTAAAGAGAGAGACTAACTGAGCCTGGCTTAGAAACCCACAAGCTCCTGTTTGAATAGTGACTGGACTGAAGAGGGCACCTAGGGAACCAGATGTCCCGATTTTTATAGGGACAGTCCTGATTTTTGGGTCTTTTTCTTATATAGACTCCTATTACACCCACCCCACCCCCGTCCCGATTTATCAAATTTGCTGTCTGGTCACCCTAAGAGCACCCCAGGCACTAGCCCTGAAGAGCCTGATTCTTGATTGGCATGTCTCCAGGGGCCAAACATTTACCGCTATCACTCACTGTGAACTGTAAGTGTTTAAGCCTCTGTATCTAGGCTATTCCTAACCTTTCCCTTTCCTACCAGCCCTAGTAAAATAACCTTTTCCCTTATCCTTGTATCTGAGTGGTTATTGGGATCCACCAGGACTAGAACCTAAAGACCTAGCTACTGAAGCATCTAGAATGCTCGCCTCTGAGTTGTGGTGCAACCGGAATGCTACCAGCACCCTAAAGGTTTGGTGTATTCTGGCACGGAGCAGCAGCAATAATTAGCATGTTGCCAAGGATTAGATCATGGTGGAGAAGTGGGGAGATGATTGTGGATGTTTTTGCTGCCATTTGCTCCATCTATGCCTCCTGTCTATTGTTCCCTTTGTATCCTTCTCAGAGGCCCATCATCATGTTTTCTTTTATGGTGCTCCTTACACCTCTTGAATATTCCAAATAACCATTGGTCTTCATAACCATTGGTCTTTATGGTGCTCCTTACACCTCTTGAATATTCCAAATAACCATTGGTCTTCATTGGAATGAAGCACATCCTTAAAATGTGCTTCTTCATCCAAGCATTTCAGTGATTATCTATGTCAGAAACAAATGTCTTAGGATAATTAAATACAAAACCTACCCACCAACATTTTGAACCTTCATCTGACTGACTGGTGTCTCATTGGGGCCTATTCCAGTTGGCTTGCCAGAACAACTTTTTGCCAGAAATTTTTCTGTTGAAACTGGTTTTTGATTAAACAAATTGTGTAGAGGAAAAAAACTTTTTGCAGAAAACTTCCCTTTTTTTATGGACATCCCCAAATTGAAATATTTCTGATGAAAACAAATTTTTGGGGGGTTTGGTCATTTTTCATATTCAAATTTCCACCAAAAATGAAACACTTTTTGACCTGCTCTAGTCTGTATTGCATTGCAGACTTGTCTACAGCTAGTTCCTGATATAGCAGCAAAGAGAATTCCCTATACCTCTACATCATATCTGGAGGAGCTAAGATGGCAAGATATGCAGTCATAGCAGCCTAGAGAGAAGGCAGCTGACCAGTGGCAGTGGAAAGGTGAAACCCATCCTCTATTAGAGTTTTGCAAATTAGGATGTGACACTGCACCCCATATTTTTATTGTGATATGCTGATATGATTATGGCATAATTATGATGCATTTTGTACAAGATATAACTTGTCAGACATCTATGGAAATGTTGCTGAATATGGTTATCCTATTTGTATGTATGTATTATTTTTGTATCTGAAGTTATGAATATTGACTATGTATCTGTGTTTCACATGTAGTCACACCTGGGTGACACTCACTAGGCAAGATGTTTCCAATCTAAATTGCTGGTTGTGAAGGGCCCATTCAGTGTAATGGGTCATTAATAGGATTCCGTGTCTTTCCACAACTGCCGTGACTTCTACAGCAGCCAGTGTGGCAGACCCCAGGGTGGCCCAGGGGCTGCTCAGGTGGCCCTGGGGACAGCCACACCAGCTGCTAATTCATATCCTATCTTTCTAGTATCCAAGGCTTAGTTTGTGGTTTTGTTTATTTACTAGCTAATCTGCTTTGATCTGTTTGTTTTCTATCGCTTTATAATAATTTAAAATCTATCTTGTATATGTTTTAATCTAACCCGTGACTTTAATCTAACAAAGTGACTTTGACTGAAGTGTCTGGGGAAAATCTTAGCTTGGTTTAACAGAAGTGTATTGTGCATATCCCTCTCCACATTGAGAGAGGGATGGACATATTAACGAGCTTACACTATATAGATTGCTGTGCAGTGCAAGATGGTATAATTTTGGGTTCATACTCCGGAGGGGGGTACATGCCTGGGGAGCTGAGAAACTGGCTGGTGTCTGCTGTTGGCACTCAGGTAGCCCAGTTTGGGTGAGTTGCACCACCTGCTGTCGTGTTGGGTGATAACAGGGCTTCGGTGAGGCTGGCTGTGTCCCCAACACAGTTGTGTGTCTTACAGAGGCACAGCAGTTCCCAGAGCTCCTAGACTGCACCCCAGGGGTGACAACCTGTCACATAGTGCTGTTTGGTCAGATCAAAATCCCTAACAAACAGTAGGTCTTCTTTCCCCTCTCATTCTGCTAGTGAAACTCCTTTCTCCTTACCCCCTGCTCTGTTCCTTCTAGGCAACTCTAAAACAGTTTTGGATGGAAGAATAAAGATATTTCAATTAAGCAATAGAAACAGATAGCGATATTAAAAAGTCCAACAAAATGAGTTGCTACAGCTACCACCTTCTTTAAAGACCACACAAGTCTACATATTAATCTATAACTAGACTGACCACCTTTACTAGCGGTACCGCCTTAATTCAACATCCTAGAAAACAATAAAAACAAATGTTTGTTTCATTGATATACGGTCAAAAATACAACAATTCACCCCTCTCTCATAATGTATGTGCTAAAATTGATTAGTAAGTTACTATAAACCATCATAACTCCAGTGGGACCAACTACAAACCTGACATACTATCTCTGCATTCTTTGAAAGCAGGAAGTCTAGCAGGCTGAAACACTAAAGGAATTGCAGTAAAAGAATGAGATTAGACCCCACTTAATTTTGAAACCCATTGCATTTTAGCTTTTCTAGTTCTTTTACTATGTATTACAAAACTACTGGCCAAACCTTGCCATCATATCTGGTCCAACCCCAGTGACTTTAGTGCAGTTGCACCACAAGTTGGTGAGGGCAGTCTGGTGCTTTAATAAAAGGGTACAAAAGGATGAAGACTTGCACACGTACAGGCTGAAATTCACCCCCCTGCGGAGGGCCAGTACAAGACCTATTCATCACTTAAATTCTAAATAGGGCTTAAATTGGCCTTTAGCATTGCATAGACTTTGGGCTAGATCTATTCACAAGTGTGAATTTTACCCAAACTAAGGGTACATCTTCACTACCCGCCATATCGGAGGGTAGCAATCGATTTCTCGGGGATCGATATATCGCATCTCATCTAGACGCGATATATCGATCCCCGAACGTGCTCCTGTTGACTCCGGAACTCCTCCAACCCGAATGGCGGTAGCGGAGTCGACATGGGGAGCCGCGGACATCGATCCCGTGCCGTGAGGACGGTAGGTATTTCGATATAAGATACTTCGACTTCAGCTACGTTATTCACGTAGCTGAAGTTGCGTATCTTATATCGATTTTCCCCCGTAGTGTAGACCAGCCTTAAGGTGAGGACCAAATGCATAGCTGAGCAAACTCTGCAATAAATAAATCTACAAACACCCATTCAAATTTGAAAATGATTTTGTTTTAGCCATGCTTACATGAACATTTGAATGGCTGAGGTTTTCTTTTAAAACTTTTTTCTATTGTAATTATTACAGAGATTTCATGTACATAGGTTATTGAAAACAAAAGAAAAGCCTTCTCAGTCTAAGCAAGAATGGCATTATACCTACATAATAGCATAAATGCTTGTGGAAAGTGATTTCAGTGTCTCATGACAGAATATTCAGGGCAATGGCATCTTTCATTTGCACATCTGACTAGTCTTGCTAGAAGTCCCCATGCACTCCTCCAGTCAGGAAAAATACCACATGACTTATCTGAACAAACATTACTAAGAAGCAGAGCTCTAATTTTGAATATCCCGGATCAAATATTTGCAACTTTGTTTTCAGTTGGGCGATAGAGACAAAAATAACAAATGTGGTAAATTTGAATTCTGTACATGGCTATTTCATAAAAGAAAAAGGGATAAATTAATCGGATAACTTCTATAAATTATTTGTTATACTGTAGCCAGATATATTATTTTGTTTCAGAATATATTATGAGCATAAAAATTCATGTGGTACAATGTACAGGCAATTTAACAATCAGCACTTATGCATATAATCATAAACAATTTTGTGTATTCAGAGAAAAAGCTACAATGGTCCAACAATAGCTGTCCACTAGGATTCAGTCATTCCCAGTATTTAAAATACACACAAGAACAAAAAGTATATTGCCGTAAGATTCACCAAGTATCCTGGCAAAATTCCCCATACTTTTGCAACCCTCCTCTATACAAAGGTGTGATCAGTACAACTTTTTTTCTTTTCTGGATTAGGTGTATTATGCATTTGGGACCATCATGTTAGCAGTTGAGGTGCTAATCACACTCCTTGCTCAATTATTCTCTGCTTTGATTGGCATATACCATGGTGAAAAGGTTCATCCATTTTTCTGCACCATCCTGATGCTGTTACCAGGGTGAAGCCAGCCATCCTCTCCTGATGATAACAATGCACTTCTGGGAACTGAAGCAAAGACATATTGGATTTGTACGTCCTAAAGTATTATATGTTGCACTAGATGCAAATGGAGAATGGGAATTCTCATTGTTTTATTTGAATAAGGCAAAAATATTACACTTTATTTAAAAGTACTCTTAACTCCATGAGTGAATACATGAATGGAATAGGGATGTCTCACATTCTCATATAAAGGGTACATTAATATCTCACAGATGAATTAGAATCACTGAGCGCTCACTGTCATCAATGAATTATTTTTTTCCAGCACACTTTTTTAAATATTAATGTTGTATAAAACATGCTGTAAAATGTTCAAGGTTCAAATGATTTTCTGGAAAAATGACATAAGTTCCATATAAGAACAGCTATCTTAACATTAGATGTAATGCTTGTTGGCCGATTGGAAGGTGTGTTGGAAAGACACGTGTAAATATTTGCATTTTATAATTTTTCCTATGAAGGCTGACTCATAGTGGAGTCTTTTTACTGTGTAAGAGGGTGTAGATTTTGACCACTCAGTAGCTAGTATGTTGCCTCTAGTTGTTTTAGATTGCTGTGATGGGTCCAGTGTTCACTAATCTGGGGAGGTGTGCGGGCAGTGAGGATTTTTAACAGGTGATAGATACTGTGTCTGAGTTGGAGCACCACTCTCATTTATTAGTTTTAACTCCCTTTGCCCGTTGCCCCCCATGTCTGTGGGCCTGCTTACAACCACTGTATTGAGAAACTCCAGTGCTTCCATGCTTTGGAGCAGGAACCTGAAATTCGGCAGGGGCATCACCCTGGTGTCAAGGCTGAGCCTTTTGCTGTTACTGTAGAAAACTATCTAATTTTGCCCAAGTTATAAGCCTTTGAAAATGTTCAGTTTGCATGTGATCTGTAGAGGCATCTTAGAGTTTGGCAATTAAATTCTTCAGATTCCATCTACACAGCAGCTGTGAAGGGATGACAAATTCTCTGTGTGACTGGATTGTGTGTGCACCATTCCCAAAGAACTAAGCATGCTCCAGGCCCAGGCATGCAGGGGCTAAGCAGAATTTTTCCTATAATGGCTCCTCCCAGCTTCCACAGGACAATGTGGTGCCATACATGGAAACAGAAAGCAGGGAGACTGTAACCAGGCATTGTGGAGGATGAAGCTGACTGACTTAAATGTGATTTTTTTCAGTCAGGGTGAGGTGCCTGGCCTGGAGGGGAGAAGGAGAAGTGTGGAAGGAGTAGCTTGGTAGAAGGATCCTGAGTGTGTGGGAGACACAGGAAGACTGAGGCAGGGAGCCAGTGGGATAGATACAGGGTGGAGTGGGCAAGACGACCACTCAAAATGTTACATATTCTGAAAAATCAGGTCCTAAGCATTTCAGACTAGGAACCTAAAATTAGTGAATACTTTGGACCTTTATCTCTGTGTGATTTAGCTCCCCATCTCTAAAATGGGTACAGTACCACCCCATCTCACAGGGGCATTGTGGAAACATTCATTAATGTCTGTGAAGCACTCAGATGCTATAGTAATAAGCACCACAGAAAAGCCCCTGAGGAAATCGGTAATTCTGTATTCAGAGTAGAGGTTGAACAACATGCAATAAATAAGTCACGGAGCTACACATAGACCAAGGGGAAAACAAAATATTAAATAGCTGATCATTAAGTGAGCACCATTCATTGTATGCACTGAATGAGTCATGGTCAGGTGGAAAAAACAGTATGGGATCATGTAATTTTGGAATGAATCAATGTATTGGCACAAAGGGGCCAAATTAAGGTTTACAGGCACTTGACTTTGCAACGTTAAAGTTCTTTTTTTGTGGGTAATACAGTATACATAGAGGAGCTAATACCTTCTTGCGCTGTGATATGAAAAAAAATCACATTGGCACATTGTTTCAGTATTTGGTATTTTTTTGTTTGTTTGTTTTCAATTACACATGGCAAGCTTGTATATAGTTGGCTTTTCACTATCACCTTGAGTTCTTTCTCAGCATTATTGGTTTCCCAGTTTCTTTCTCTCTCATTTGCCTATCTGTGTTTTGAGTTACTTCCCCACCAAGATCTACTAATCTGCATTTTTCCAAGATGAGTCTCATTTTGTTATATCCAGTCTCTGTAGTTCCCTTTCTATTACGCTGTCCAAACTGGGATTTTTTTAAAAAGCTGACATTGTTCTTTTTAAATACTGATTTGAAAAACACTTGGCTATTGACAAGATTTTGAGATGACAGATGAGAAAGGAGAAAAAATGCTGGGAATTCAGTTTATATCCATGTACATAAACTAAAATGAACAGGAGAACTTGTGGCACCTTAGAGACTAACAAATTTATTTATTTTTTATTATTTATAAGCTTTTGTGGACTACAGCCCACTTCATCGGATGCATAGACTGGAACATACAGCAAGAAAATGACTGCAGATAGGTTCTAAGCCTTCAGACATGCATGCGTGAGAGTTGTTGGGGGGTTGGGTGGGTCAGGAGTTCTGGGGGTCCTGTCAGGGGGCAGGGAGTGGTTGGATAAGCATGAAATGCCTAAAAATCCTGGATAGGCATGGGAGTCCCAGGGGTCTGGCTCGGGGCAGGGGTGTGGATAAGGGTTGGGGCAGTTAGGGGACAGGTAGGGGGTAGGGTCCAGTCAGGGGACAAGGAACAGGAAGGCTTAGATAGGGGGTGGGGTCCTGGGGGGCAGGGGTCCCAGGAGGAGGTAGTCAGGGGACAAGGAGCAGGGGGGTTGAGAGTTCTTAGGGGGGCAGTCACCCAGCCCTCTCCCCTGAGCCCTGACCCCCCCACACACACACTCTGCCCTGAGCCCCGCACCCCCCCTGACCCCTGCCCTGAGCCCTGTACCTCCCTCATACACACCCAGCCCTCTGCTTGACTCCTTCATCCCCCCCCCACAACCCTAGCCCTGACTCTGGCACCCCTACACATACCCAGCCTCCCCTCTGCCCTGACACCTGCATTCCCCCCACATACCCAGCCCCCAGCCCTGACTCCAGCCCTCTGCCCCCAGGCCTCTGCCCTGACTCTTGCACCCCCACACATCCCCAGCCCCACCTGGAGCTCAAACGGGAGCTCCTGCACCCACCCCCCCCCACCTTCCCAACTGCACCCCTCACATCAAATGGGAGCTGCCCCGGTAAGTGCCCCACACCCGAAGCTCCTGTCCCAACCCTGAGCCCCCTCCCTCATTTTAGCTCCTGGCCTGACCCTTCATCCGCAGCCCTGTGCTCAGTGCACTCCCACCCTTAGCTCAGTGCAGAGAGAGGAGGAGAATGGCCAGAACCAGGGAGAAGATAGGTACCCACTGTATGTGGGGAGGGCTGGGACCCCAGACTGGCAGCGGGCTGAGCGGATCCGGCTGGCAGGAGCCAGCGGATGGAACCTCTGAGTGGCAGTGGGCTGAGCCGCTCAGTCCACTGCCAGTCTGGGGTCCCGGCCGCTGGCCCCACACAGCCCGCTGCTGGTCTGGGGTTCTGGCTGCCGGACCCTTGCCAGCCGGGGTCCTGGCCGCAGGCCTCGCTCAGCCCACGGCCGGACTAGGTGAACAGAACCCCAGACCAGCAGCGGGCTGAGCGGGCCAGTGGCGTAAGTTCAACATTTTAATTTCATTTTAAATAAAGCTTATACATTTTGAAAACCTTATTTATTTTACAATACAACACTAGTTTAGTTATATAATATATAGACTTATAGAGAGAGACCTTCTAAAAAACATTAAAATTTATTACCGGCACACGAAACCTTAAATTAGAGTGAATAAATGAAGACTTGGCACACCGCTTCTGAAAGGCTGCCGACCCCTGAGTTAGACTGTCGCATTAATTCCTTAAAACCAGTGGAAAGCCATAAGATAATTGCACCTAAGCACTATATTATTTTGATATACTTGCAAACCTTTTAAAGAGAGTAATAAATATATAATCTTCCTAATCAAAGAGAACAAAGATAAATCTGACATTTTTTATGATGTAAGGCCAGAGTACAAAATATGCCCCTTGTAGCTGAATCATAATTTCCAAATAAACTAACTGTACATTACCAGTTATGTATTTGAGAAATTTGCAGAAGTGGAATAGTGGAACAGGAAGCCTACAAAGATCTAGAAATGACTAACCTAGCTAAAATCCGTTGGGTGTAATAATGATAATACAAACCACATAAAAATATTTGGAAGTGGGAGAAATATCCTTTCTGACGGGAAAGTATTTGAATATTTTGAGTCTTTAGTTTAGGGAAACAATTTACCTGGTTTCTCTTCCCACAATAAAACCCACTATGCACACTGCAAGTTATCAAGACTTATTTAACGTCTTTGACCCTAATAAGTTAAGACTTAATCAAGACTTATAAGTGGTTTTCATTTCATATCCATTACTGGCAGTGTAGGCTAGATTCACTACTAGTCTTATCTGGTGCAGGCAGGTGAAAAATGGATGTATTTTTTAAAAAATTACTTTCCAGTGCCAGTGAAACAGACCATCTTTATTTTGTTTCTTTAGTTCAGTATCTTCTGAAGTCCATTTTAAGTTTAATAAGTATGAATTAGTTTAAACCACTACACTGAAGTAAAATATTTTTCTTTAAAACAAAAGTTTTTAGAACCTACAGCATTACAAGACTCCTTCATATAATAGCAAATATCTAAAGTTGTTAATTGAAGTTCCACAATTTTCAAAACTGTTCCAGAATTTAAAGATTTGTTTGTTTTGTTTGTTTGTTTGTTTGTTTGGGAAACAGATCTGTAAGATTTCAATCCAGAGAGGGGATGAGCACTTTCTGTTAAGAACTGAAAACCCATAACTCGCTCTGAAGTCAGGAGTGGAGGACACTCATTCAGAACCTGAGAAGAGTCAACACTTTTCCCAATGGAGATCTTTGTTAAGCACTTCCTACAGCTGTATTCGAACACAGCCTTGACCAATCCAGACAGTCAAATATGACAATTCCATGGTTTGTTGACCACTTTTGTCTTTTCTGGTGATGTGGCAATGCTTGGGGGGAGCAAAGTCTGAAAGAAAAATATGTGATTTCATTCTTTCCTTTGTTTTCATTTCACATTTGAGAGCAACAAAGACCAGGCACATTGAGCTAGATCCAAAAAGGGACTTGGGTGCCTAACTCTAACATTTGAAATCTTCACTGATATCTTCACTCCACCCCCGCTCAACTGTCCCCTAGTCCTGTAGATGCCTATGTTTCAGCTGGTGAGCATGCACAAGACCATCTAAGTCCTGATACCACTGAACTGCTCAGCACCCTAGCTCACACATTCTCAAATTCAGCATTCCCTCACCTGCAGGACCAGATCCAGGAGGTGTGTTCTGAGCATGCTTAACCTGCATAAAAGACAGCCAGATTATTTGTTTTGGGACTAGGTGGTGGTGATGGGGGTGTCAGTCCACCCATCCAGTAGCCATGGTATTCATCATCCCTGCTCCAATGATTATTGAAGTCAGTGAGATTCAGAGGCTCTAAAGAGCCCCAAAGAGCTTAGAATCGATGGTACAGTATTTGTTTAGTCTGCAATGGACACAGTGTAGAAATAAACTCAGACACTTCAAACATTAACACAGTCCTCACAGAACAGAGGTACGCTGAGCTAACAAATGTTTGACCATGATCGAATTAATAAACAACTCAAATAACTGATGAATCGTTCTGTTTTTTGCGTCTACTAAATGAATAGCACGCTTAAAAAACTTTTTTTCAAAAGCTGCTTTCAATAAAGGAAAAAATAAATTGGAAAATACTTTTGTGCTGACAAAAAATCATAAATGATTTATACATTAAACTTGATTTGACTGTATTAGCTAATGTCCCATAGCTAGACCCTGCTGCTAAAACCATTGACACTTGACATGAAGTATTTTTAAATGAGCATTATAATATACCTTAATATTTTGGAACAATATAAGAATTTATGAACCTGGTCACAGTGAATACAGGAATAAGAGCCATTTAGAAGTAATAACTTAAGGCCAGGTCTTTCAAACACTTACTCACATGAATATGCCACTGAAGTCAATAGGACTACTAATGTACCTAAACACTACTTATATAACTGCATCTTCCCAATACTTGTAGCTCTCAGCTTATAAAATAGGCTTTAATACTCAGCATTGTGTGTGTCAGTTTGTACTACTGCTGAGGGTTTGTGTCTCTGCAATCGCTGCCCTAACAGCATCTTAACTCATCATTTGAAATTTCTTTCAATCTCTGTGAAAACTGCTAGCTATGTTTATATATAATGATCGCCTGTCCCTAAAAATTCTTCATTCACTGTGGCAACAATTCACATATGAAACTACTATCTTCCAAGAGCAAAACTCAAAAATCACTTATCACTTATATTTTTCTTCAGGCCAAAAACACCTTAATTAATGATTCTCCCCTCCATACCACAAACAGAGTTAGCAGTACATAAAGTCAATTAATGGTCAGAAAGAAACTTAATCCAAAGGTTGATATAAAATGAGGGGAGAACAGTGGTCCTGGGCACCTCCTCCTCCCCTGGAAAATTCTGAAATGCAGGTACAATTTAGGTTTTAATGGTCCCAATGAGAGCCCTAAACACTTAATGGACTCTACCAGTGCAGGGAAGAAGAACCTGTAGCCGGATGCCCTCCCCCCCCAATTAATGTAAGGAATGAGTGAGATAGTGTGAGTGAGTGACAGCTAATGGCAAAACAAAGAAGCAAATATCGCCTTTTATGGAACCATGATATTATCTTGGTGAAGGTATAAACTTTGAGATGGGCAGCCAGGTGGGGTACCAACAAGGAAATGTAACCGTGCGCTAAACTCGGGACCGGACCGGAAGCAGTAGAGCCCTCCCGCAGATCCAAAGGGACTTCGGGGACTCTTGTTGCCCTGCTTCCGATCTCTGGGCAGCTGTCGCCTGGCCAGCCTCAGCCACTTGTGAAATCGAAACCAACATCCGCGCCTGCAGCCTGCCAGCATGAATGAGTTGTGTGTGTGAGTATAATTGCGCAAGGGAAGCAATAAATCAAGCCTCAGCGCTGATCTAGTTCACCCTTTGTTTGTTGTTATTTCTTGGCTGGTTCCAAGAACAGGCAACAGAACCAAAACAATTAATAAGATTTGCTTAAATCATGAGATTTAAAAATATTAAATTGTGCATGAGTGGGGGCTTCTTGTGCCTTTTGAGTTTCGAACCTGTAAGGAGAGACTGACCACTCTTGATTTATCATTTCAGATTCAACATGCAACTACACAAATATGCAGGCCTTCCCAGTGCCTTCTCAGGTGGACTCCACTTACTCTTCCATCCCTGATATGTCAGAAGCTGCCATGCTATCATTCTCCATGTGCAGTCTCTCACCCCACTCAAATTCTCCATTCCTGCCTTACTTATAGACTTCTGTTCCTCTATTCTGTCCCTGATATTTTCTTCTTGGTCTCCTACCCCACACATTCTCATTCCTTGTGGCCTTTTTATTTTGCACTCCCTCCGTTTCCTTCTGCACACCACATTCCCCTGTCCACCCTATCTCTCTCTTTCTGTCCTACATTCCCTATAGCCCCAAATCTCTCCTATGCCCCATACTCCTGTCACCCAAAGTCTTTCTCCAGACCTAAAGAAGAGCTATGTGTAGTTCAAAAATTTTTCTCTTTCACCAACAAAGCTGGTACAATAAAAGATATAACCTGACCCACCTTGTCTCTCCAGCTCCTCACACTTTTCTGCACCTCAAAAATCTCCTTCCTGTCCCTCACGTTCCCCTAGATTCCTGCAGTCTCCTACCTACCTTATGTTTCCATTCACTTCAAAATCTACCCTCCACCTACAGCACTTCTCTTCCTCTTTACAGTTCCTAGCATAGCATAAGCAGTGGCATCTTCCCTGAGGACATTCCAGCTTTAGTCCCCCTTGAAACCATTGGAGACCACAGCCAATTTATTAGTAGCAGGCTCACTTTACGGCAATGCTAGTTATCTTGAATGAAGGCAGTCTCTGAGGTCAGTACCACTGAAGGTAATGACAAAAACTGGAAGATCATGAGAAACCAGATTTGTGATTAAATTATAATTACTGGCAACTCTGTACCCTAATCAAGGACTAGCACAAGCACTTTTGAGCAATGTATAAATAATGTAATCTGATAAGTCTTGTAAAAATTCTTACCTTAATTTTTCTTTTTTTAGGGTTTTGGACATAAAAATAAAACCTCATTAGTTTTACCACAATCAACCATCCAAACCCTTTTAACATCCCACTTATTTCCCTGATGCCCACAAAAAGAAGTATAAAAATAGCAGCTACCTGTATTTCTGGGCTTACCATTGCATCCCATCGCCTAAGAATCTCTCTTTCAGTACTTGATTCTGCAAGCACTTGAGTAGCTTTATTCATGAGCTCCAGTGAAGTTGATGGTCTTATTCACAATAACAAGCCTTATGGTCAGTAACAAGTGTTTGAAAGATTGGGCCCTTCGATTGCAAAGTCGTTGGGAGCAGAGACCATCTTTGAGTTATACAGAGGGAAACACACGGTCAGGTTTAAACAAAAAAAATGAAGCATCGTAGTAACAGCAAAGTTCAGGCTAGTAAATTTTCATGACAACTTTGCAAAGATGAAACAGTTTTAATATGTTATGGCTAACTTCATTTGTCTGGATGATGAGGTTGACAATAGGGCCTGGAGAAGACCCCAAACTGAGTGTAGCAGCTGGAAGCCCAAACTGAGTATTGCTGGATGTGGTCATATTTGCAGTGGTCCACTCCAGCCAACCACATTAGAAACTTGCTTCAAGCTAGAGCTGTGTTTAAACACCCAGCTCATTTTGATGACCCAATGGAGCATGGTTGTGATGTGGAGCAAAGAAGGGGGAAAGTAGGGATGGTTGTTTGTGACTGCATAAAATATAAATACATGTAGGGTGACCAGATGTCCCGATTTTATAGGGACAGTCCCCATATTTGGGGCTTTGTCTTATATAGGCTCCTATTAATCCCCCACCCCATCCTGATTTTTCACACTTGCTGTCTGGTCACCCAATGTTCATGAACTAATTTGAATACAGTAGGCATAGAGGAAATTAAAATGTATCAATAAATAGGTAGATTTAGCACCCAACCTACTGGATTATCACCAAGGGTTCTCCCCCAGAGTTAACATGGGCCTAGCCTCAGAGTAGCAGTTCTCAGCTCACAGCCTACATGTGGTCCAATTAGCACACAGCTAAGACCCAGCTCACCTGTGTGCTAAAGGCCACGGGGACCGGGGCCTGGGCAGCCACGGGCTCCGCGCAGCAGACTTGGGGGTCTAGGCAGCTGGCTGGCACCCTACAGGCGCAGGGTCCAGGAAGGCTGCCGCCAGCTCTGCACAGCGGGCTCCAGGCGGCCCATGTAGTGACGGATACTGCTCAGCGTAGGAGTGTGCTACCAGTAGCACTTTGCACGACAGGCTCATGAGGCCAGGCTCCGGGTCCGGGATACCAGTCTAGTGGCATACTCAGTACAACCTACACAGGCAATTCTGCCAGGGAGCAATTTGTGCCACTATACCTACGGGTCTGTGCTAAAGCCCACATGCCAAGGGAGGCGGTGGCGTGACCCAGGGGGCCCTGCGCACGCAAGGCCGAGGAGAGCAGCAGCCCCACCGCCTGCGCCAGTAGCCGGCCCAGGTGTGGACGCAGCTAAGCCCGTCCTCGCCCCGGGGATCTGGGGCCCGGCCGGCGCGGGGTGGCGGGGGCTGAGGCTACACGCGGAGCTGAGAGGAAGCGAGTCTCCCGCATCTTTCCCCCCGGCCGCTCACAGAGCAGCGCCCACGCAGCAACCGGGCCTAGAACAGCCACCGACACCTGTCCGGGACTGGCCGCGGGGCGGGGCGGGGCGGGGCGGGACCTCCCGCTGCCCCGCCCCTCCGAACACTCAGTGTCCAGAGCTCCAGAACGGGCGCTGCTCAACTCGCGCGCTCCCGGCTCCGGAGACAGGGAAGGTGGCGCGCGCGCGCTCTAGTCACGTGCTAAGGGGGCGTGGCCTGTTCCTCACGTGACTGAGGGGACCCGGAGCTCGCGCCCCAGTACGGAAGGGAAGATGGCGGCGGAGAGGGAGCCCCCTCCGCTCGGGGAAGCCAGGCAGCCCGAGCTCGAGGAGCTGGAGGACGGCGAGGATTTGTTCACCAGCACCGTGTCCACCCTGGAGGTGAGAGGCGGGGCCCTGCTCCCGCGCGGCGCCCCTGTCACTGCCGGGGCCGGGCCCCCGCCGCCTTTTTCGTGCCCTGCGGGGCAGAGCCGCGGCCGCCGGGCCCCGCGCGCCCAGTGGCCAGAGAGCGCTGACCCGCCCAAATGGCCGCGCTCCAGCGTCCCCACACCGGCCTCCGCCGCGCTCCGGTGACTAGTGACAGGAAGCCCCGCCCCCAGCCTGCCCCGTGCGTTGGCGTCCTCCGACCCCTTCCGAGCTACCCCCGCGCCGGGTAACGGTCTCCCCCTTCCCTGCTGGGCTGTGGATCCCCTGCTAGAGCGCGCTCCCTCCAGTGTCCCTGGCTCCCTTCCCCGGGGCGCCTCCGCTCCGCTGCCGCTGGGATCATCATGCTTTCGCCTGAGAAATAGCTACCTGGCTCGTCTTCTGCCAGATGCTCTTTCTTCCCCCATAGCTGTCAACCTGCTGGAATAACGTCTCATTGCCCTTTAAATGTTGCCTACCCCAGATCTCACTTTCCACATCTCCCCAGCCCATGGTCTGAAAACATAACCCACTTCCTTCCAAGATAAAAATCTCTCTGTCTTGCCCTGCTCAAGGAGTCTATGTGATCAATCCTTAAAATTATTTTGTTCCTTCCCTTTAACGCTGGCATTGATCAGCTCCTGGGAGCTCGTCACTGTCTGAAGATTCTCATTTTGATGCAGTTGGGTGTCATCCATCTCTTTTTAGGGATGGATGGTACTTATGGCTAGTTAGAGAGATGCATCCATGTGAGGGCTTTTGAAACCTACAACTACAATATTATTTTTCAGTAACTAGGTTTCTTAAAACTTCCTGTAGCAATTGAAAACTCTAGATCTGAGTTGCTTTGTTTGTAAGCAACCCATCTCCCTCCCCCCCCACTAAATATAATTGAACCTTTTTTTAAAATAAGCAGTGTCTACATAGGTTAAAAAAAAGTTTTATAAAGTGATAGCTTCCCTCTCCTCTGTAATTGGTCCTGGTTTTGTTTTCAGTATGCAAACTGTAATGCATAACATTACATGTCCTGTTCATAGAGACATCTATCTAATATGTGAAGTGTTCCTGTTTTTGTTGAAGGAAACTTCCTGCCCCTGAACTTTACAGTAATGGGTCAGTGTGTTCAGTTCATATGTGGTCTATCTTTATCAGTGTTATCTTCCTGTAACAAAAATATAGTAAATTATGTTCTCAAACACATAATAAGGCACATAATGTATTTTGAGGAGAATTCTCTCTTTACAAATAAAAGGCGAAATACTAAAACTTTAAATATGCAGTTTGTGGGCAATTGTTTCCCAGAAAAATAAATCTGCAAAGCATACAGTAGTAGGCCCACTTATGTACATATATAAAATATTCAGTTTGACCAGATTGAAAAACTAATAGGTCTGTATATATTTTAGTACTTTCAGATGAACTGCATTAAAACACAAAAAGTAGCTCTTTCTTACTTCACTAGAATAAAACTACAAATTCAGAGAGAGGTGTGATGGAATTTATGGCTAATCCATCTCCATACAAAAACAACAAATCTTTTTGTGTTTAAAAGTCCAGTCTTAAATGGATACAGTTAACTTCAAAATCACATTTCTATATGGAAAGCTTGGTACCTCCTATGGTACAAATAACAGCACAGATTATTGTAACTGAAAAACCGATGAAAGTTCAGTTTGTTTCCATTGTGCATTTGACAGCACTCTGTGTACAGTGTGTTTGTTTCACTGTTTCTCTATGTAGTCAATTGGAAGAAAGTGATTAATTGAAAAGAGCATTATAAACATAAGTAGAATAAAAGAAAAACCCTCAAACTTTTTTAAAAATTGAGACTTTTTTTAGAACTGTTTATCAAAAGAATTACTAACTCATTTGAATTGACTAATTTAAAAAAACAACAAGGAGTCCGGTGGCACCTTAAAGACTAGCAAATTTATTTGGGCATAAGCTTTCGTGGGTAAAAAAACCTCATCTCTCTAACTATGCCCAAATAAATCTGCTGGTCTTTAAGGTGCCACCGGACTCCTTGTTGTTTTTGTGGATACAAACAAACACGGCTACCCCTTGGTAATAAAAAAAAGTGTCCTTTTGAGGTTTCAGTGGAGAGTATGAAGTTACTCCTAATAACATTTTCTGGGAATTCTGATTTTTTTCCCTCTTTTGTACGTGTAAACACTATTCCTCTTCCAACCACACATACCCAATGTTCATATGTAAAAGACAGTTCATTTACATGCAGCAGGTTTTTGTGGGGGAGGGAGTACATGTGTGGGATAATGGTTTCAGTTATAATTTTGACAAAGTCCTGCCTAGTCTCAAACTAGATTGTAAACTCTTTAGGACAGCAGCTCTGTCTCTTTTTCTGTATTCTAAGGTTCCTAACGCACTTGATTGCTGTAAAATAATAAATGGATCACACTCTTGGCCTAACAACCTGATAACATTGCTTTACATTGGGCTGCTGTATTAAGAGATTACAAAATTGTGCTTTTAAATTCTGTGGCTCTAACAACTTTCATTCTGTACTTGCTTTGGTAATATTTCTTAGATTCTTTAGGAGTGTTATTTTTAATAAAAACAAAACCAACGTTGAGTATCCTTCATAGTTGGTGATTAACATTTACTGCACACTTATCAGTCAGACACTGATATTGGGGAGAAGAGGGATGGAAGATGGTGGGTGGGAGGGCACAGTGAAGTCCAAGAATAACTCCAAGGAAGGTGAAAACATCCTCTTTCTTAATCGCTAATTGATGAGGATGGGGGAGACCCCCACTACCTGAGTGCTGACTATGGATCCTACAGGGGTGGAGACTCCCTCTCTTGTTTTGGCTCCTAGATGTCTGTTGAACGTGAAGCTCATCTCTTCACTCCTCTTCAGGCTGATCACAGGAGAGTCTTCCCACTTTTTATTTTTTCCTTTCCCTTTGTTTCTGGCTGGAAGAAGAGTAAACAACAATTTCGTTCTGCTGATTTTTTTTTCTTGTTTTTTGTTGTTAAAATTTGCTTTTCCCTCTCTTAGCATAGTCTATTTTTTCCCCTCACTTTTTGCTTTTTGTTGCCATTCACATATCACAAGATCATCCCCTTCATTTTCTATTTTCTGTTTGGTGGAAGTAAAGCCAAAAGAGTGAATGAAAACTTATCAGATATTATGCTTCAAAGTTAACTTTAAAATGTTTTATAACATCTATGTATTTATTTAGTTTTATCCTGCAAAACAAACATTGTTAACTTAAATATGTTTGCTCCAGTTAATAATATAAACCTTATACAAAGTGTAACACAAGAACATCACACTTAAAGAAAATTAAATGTAAGTAGTGTGAAAACTACTAGCTCAGGAAACTTTGTCTTATCTATATTACACCTTGTACATCTTGGCAAACAGCAATAATATTGACGTGTAAAAATTCACTGTACAGACTTCAATCTTTGTTGTCCCTCTACCCACTTTCAGTTTTTCTGCATAAATCGCTGTATATTGCAGTATGTAAAGCATGTTAAGAACATAAGAACGGCCATACTGAGTCAGACCAAAGGTCTATCTAGACAAGTATCCTGTCTTCTGACAGTGGCCAATGCCAGGTGCCCCAGAGAGAATGAACAGAACAGGTAATCATCAAGTGATCCATCCCCTGTTGCCCATTCCCAGCTTCTGGCAAACAGAGGCTAGGGACACCATCCCTGCCAATCCTGGTGATAGCCCCTTGATGGACCTACTCTCCATGATTTTATCTAGTTCTTTTTTGAATCCTATTGTAGTCTTGGCCTTCACTACATCCTCTGGCAAGGAGTTCCACTGTGTGAAAAAATACTTCCTTTTGTTTTAAATCAGCTGCCTATTAATTTCATTTGGTGACCCCTAGTTCTTGTGTTATGAGAAGGAGTAAATAACACTTCCTTATTTACTTTTTCCACACCAGCCATGATTTTATAGACCTCTATCATATTCCCCCCTAGTTGTCTTTTTTCTAAGCTGAAAAGTCCCAGTCTTATTAATCTCTCCTCATATGGCAGATGCTCCATACCTCCAATAATTTTTGTTGCCCTTTTCTGAACCTTTTCCAATTCTAGTATCTCTCTTGAGATGGAGTGACCACATCTGCATGCAGTATTCAAGATGTGGGTGTAACATGGATTTATGTAGAGGCAATATGATATTTTCTGTCTTCTTATCTATCCCTTTCTTAATGATTACCAACATTGTTTCCTTTTTTTGACTGCCTCTGCACACTGAGTGGATGTTTTCAGAGAACTATCCACAATGACTCCAAGATCTCTTTCTTGAATGGTAACAGTTAATGTAGACCCCATCATTTTATATGTATAGTTGGGATTATGTTTTCCAATGTGCATTACTTTGCATTTATCAACATTGAATTTTATCTGCCATTTTGTTGCCCAGTCGCCCAGTTTTGTGAGATCCTTTTGTAGCTCTTTACAGACTGCCTGGTACATAACTATCTTGAGTAGTTTTGTATCATCTGAAAATGTTGTCACCACACTGTTTATCCCTTTTTCCAGATCATTTATTGTGACATGTTGAAGGAATATGAGGGGTTAAAGATTTTACATATTAACCTTATGATCTGTGTGTATAAAACCTTGTATATTGTTAAATTACAGGCTCTGTAGTCATGCTCTGTATCCAGAACGTTTGGAGTTTTTTGTGGCTTGGTGAAAGGGCACTAAGCACTTTAAAGTTATTGGGGAGTGGGAGCTAAAGCACTCATATTTTAAGCATATATTTTATATGCTTGAAACTTCAAGCACCACATCACTGTTTAACTCTCTTAGCTGTAAGTCTATTTGATGTAAAAAAATTTAAGATGCCAAATAGAGTAGAGCAGAGATTCTCGAACTGTTTCAGAGAACTGGCTGCATCTTAATAAAAAATGGATTGCTTATTTCCCCTCCCACTCACGGTCACAAACCATTCTTTTGGCAACTGCAGCAATTGCTTGCATGGAAAAGTAATATTAGGATTTTTGTTTTCTTAAGTTATTTATTGTAACAAGTGTTTTTTTTTAAAATGTAATTGCTATCTACCTCTGCTCTATATTTCACCCCCCCCGCCCATCTTTTCTGTTCCCCCTCCTCCTTGCTCCCTTGTAGGTGCTTCTCTGCCCCAGGTCCCTTGGTTCTCTTCTCCTCTTATTTTTATCTGTTGCCCCGTTCTTTCTCTTCCCTTGCACTTGCTTCTCTGCCCCTTTTTGTCTTATTCCCAGACATTCTTCTGTTGGTGGGTGACAGACATCTCCTGTCTCCTCTTCTACGTAGCAGGTGCCGGGAACATAGACAGCTAGGCTGACTTCCTTATTTCCATCTGCTTTTACAGGTCTGTAGGCTCTTCATTATAATAGAAGAACCTATAGAAGCACCTGAAAGCAAGGCTAGCCAGCACTATATGATCTAGTAGTCCTTCATGAACCACAGTTTGGAAACATCTGAGGTAGCGAGCTATATTTAGTTCAGTGAACTGCAGTTACCAAGCTTGCAAATGTCCCTAGGCTGTTTAGATCCACAGATTACTAAAGAATATTACAAAAGAATGGGAAATATAGGCAGATTTTTCCACTGAAACTGATTCACATTGCAGTAGAGGAGAAATATATGCTTTCAAATGCAAATTTAGCTTGGAACGGGTGGGAGCAAGGGCAGAGTCTTACACTTAGAAATTTGTTTTAACTGTCTCTGATGCCAAAAGAACTGACACACTACTCTTCTATCCTCCTTTTTATATTTATTTCTTCTATCATAGGACAGATGACTTGATCCATACCTGTTGCTTTTGTCTCTTTGAATGCTTTTTTCCTGTCAGGAGATGTTTCAGTCTTTCCCTACATCTCATGTCTCTCTTCAGTTTTCTCCTTCCATTTCTATTAACCTGTTTCCTCATTCTTGCTGTTTACTCAATGCATGTACATATGCCATTACTCCTGGGGGAATTCTGTGCTAAAAAAATAAAAATTCTGCATATTTTATTTGTCTAAATAACAATATAATTACTCCAGTTTCAATTATTTTGATAATTTATTTTAAAATACCTGCCAAAAAGTATATCAGCAATACAGAGAACAGCAAAAAATGATTTCCCCAGGAATAGAGAGTTAAAGAAACCCATACAACAACCCAGTTACAATTGGGGGGTGCTGGAGGGAGCTGTTTGGGGCCTCCAGAGCTCAGATGCCCACACCCCCTCCCCTCCAGAGCTGAGCCCCGTGGCACCCCCCTGGCCCAGACACCAGTATCCTTCTCTCCCCCCCCGGCCCAGACATCCACACCACACCTCTCCCACCAGAGCCCAGCCACGGGACACTAGCCCCCCCTTCCCACAGAGTCCAGCTGTGGGGCAGCCCCCGGACACCAGCACCCCCCTCCCAACAGAGCCTAGCCATGGGGCAGCCCCCAGCCCAGACACCAGCACCCCCCGTCCCCACAGAGCCCAGCCGCAGAGCAGATCCTGGTTCAGACACCAGCACCCCCATAGCCTTTTCTCAGTCCAACTTCTTTACTGTCTCACCGGAAGACAAGGGATCGGCTGGATGTTCTCAAGGGAGGCCTTTTTGGCCCTCCATACAATTTCTGAAACTCGATGTGGCCCTTAGGTCAAAAAGTTTGCCCGCCCCAGCTCTACAGCAGTCTTGCTCTGATTTTCACAGATCTGAGTTTAATTTTGAGTAATGGGAGTTCAAACTCTCTCCCCACTTACTTCAGTCTGTCCCTTAAGTTGTCAGATCAATTAACTGTTTCTGGTTCTTTGGCATTTGCCTTCATTTTAAGTTAATGTTTTTTCCCCTTTGTTACATTCCTCTTAGTTGCTTACTCTCCAAGAGTAAAAATTCTGATTAGTGTCCTTTTAAGAAGAGAGAACTATTTGCTTATTCTGTTTCTGTGAATATACCTTGCAGGATTGTCACCAACCTACCTAACCATCTCTGATTTGGGAGGTTGAAGTCTGTTATGCTGTGGGTACTCTGTTTCTTCACTGCGATGAAAATAGTGCTTCTCTACATCTCTGATTCTCAACCAGGAATACATGTACCCCTGGGGGTATGCAGAGGTCTTCCGGGGGCTCATCAACTCATCTAAATATTTACCTAGTTTTATGACAGGCTACATAAAAAGCAGTAGTGAAGTCAGTACAAACTAAAATTTCATACAGATACTGACTTGTTTATACTGCTCTATATACTTATACACTGAAATATATTCCAATCCATTTATTTTATAATTATGAGAAATATAAAAATGAGAAAGTAAGCAATTTTTCAGTAATAGTGTGCTGTGACACTTTTGTATTTTTATGTCTCATTTTGTAAACAAGAAGTTTTTAAGTGAGGTGAAACTTGGGCACAAACAAGACAAATCAGTCTCCTGAAAAGCGTACATTAGTCTGGAGAGGTTGAGAGCCACTGCTGTACATTATTCCAGAGCTTGCCCTGACCCCTTGAGAACTTTATCATTGGGAGGATTTCTACTCCCACCCTAAGCTCCATCTTCTGTGCTGTGCTACCTGGAGACTCAGCACAGAACCCCAACCTATGTGGGTTTTTCCTATGTTCTTGGAGGTTAGGGGAGCTCTTGCTTCATGCTTGTAAGGAACTGGCTAGAATGTGTTTTGGTAGATGGGGCGGAGAAGGGTGTCTTTGAAGAACTCAAAGTTGAAATATACCCAACAGAGCAGTGTTCTTGAACCAGTTTAAGATTTGGCCCTTCAAGCCAAAGATACGAGCTAGGGAATTTCCCGCATTACTTGTATTGGAGGCATGAGACCCAGTTGAGAATCCTGCAAAATGGTATCTCCAGACACTTAACTTTCTCTTATGCCCTACCTGCAAATAATATCACTTAAAATGGGTAAGACCGTCTGCTTTGCTGCAAGGCTTTTTTGTTCAAAGTCTTGGCTACTGGCATAAAGTCTTGCTATTTTGAGTCGCATCCTAACATCAAATTCTTTTCTCTTTATCAAAGAGCTTTGTGCCACAGATTCAGTATATGACTGTTTTTGTAGTAATGGCACTATAGGATGTTTGTCCTAACTTCTATTAAAAAGCCCTAATCAATACCATGGGATTCTCATACAGCAAACTAAAAAATCGAGGCAGCTTTAGTTTAATTTGAAATGATGGACACATTTTGTTGAGTTAAATGAGCATGCATATTAGTTACATCAATATAGCCTTTCTTGTTTGAATGTTATTTTAGCTGAAATGTCTAGCAAATCAGAATTGTGATGATTCAGAGTGATGTCAGCTATGAAGCTGCATGTTTGTCTAAACATCCTTTGAGATGAGTGGGGACAATTTGCACCATGCTTACAGTCTATTACTCAGGCTTTTTAAAATGAAGACTTGGATACTAGAGTACGGTTCTTCAGCAAAAGGTGAATTTTTTTAGCTGTGGAAGAACTGGGGCCTGGTTACAGCACTGAAGCTGGATTGCTTTCTTGTTTGTCCCACCTAACATCTGAACACTAATCCTGTGAATTGTTTGATACTTATTTTTCATTCTGAGGCATAAACTAAAGTTAGAAAGGTAACAGATTTAGAATGCTTCTTGTCTCTGTGAGGCTGGCTTAACTTCCATGACAACACTATTTGACACTTTACAGTTTGCAAAATAAAAATCCTAATGGAATTCACTCATTCCTTTACTCTTTGTAAAAACTGATTTGTGGACATATTTGTATATCTTGGACAACTGTTCAGAAGGGTTAAATTGCAGTTTGTTTTGAAACATAAATTTACAAAAAGGAACTAAGTGCAGCAATTTGAGAAACCAGACTCAAACATTTCAATGTTGAAGATGGTAGATAAACTTATTCTGGATTTGTCTACAGCAGCTCTTGGTTCTATCTTATTAACTATATAAAACATATTTATTAAGTTATGGAAATGCATATCATGAAGAGGAAAAGGTGAATTTTTTAATGTCCATAAAGAATAAGTGAAAAGAGTTGGTGACTAATTGATTTCCTTTGGTCATTGTTATCCTACTAGGAGTAGGAAATGGAAATAGCTGACACGGTTTCCTTTTCGTGTTGTTGTTGCTTTCTCTGCTTGTGTTAAAAGACTATCGTGGCAATGCATAAAAATGATTATAACAGATTACAGTGCCAGTTCTTTGCCTCCTAACTGTTTGTTCCTTTTAACAGTCAAGCCCATCGTCTCCGGAACCAGCCAGTCTTCCTACAGAAGACATCAGCATAAACTCTAATGGTCCAAAGCCTGCAGAAATCATACTAGATGATGACAGGGAAGACCTTTTTGCTGGTAATTTTCTCTTCTTTTCTCTTAAAGTATATAGTTCACATGGACACTTACACTTTTGAGTTTGGGGTATACTGTAATGGAAACTTTATTCCTTTTTCTTTCAAAAAGCTGCAGTTTTGTTAGATGTATAGTTGTGAGGAAACATGAAATAGTTAAACTTGTAATGCTGAACTTGAATTTAAAATGCATATGCTTTAATATGATAAAATGGGCCTGTGGCTCTCTACAACAATAATTCTCTCCCACTCCCCCTCAGCAAATGCTTTTTGAAGAAAAACTTTTAACAGTTGGTCTACCCTTTTGATATTTGGATTCTCTTCTTTGGCCACTGTTGCCAGTCATTGTTTTGGTTACTCATCTAAATTATTGAAATGCTGTGTGAACTTCTGGGAATACTGCTTTTTTAAAGATTATTGATAACTGCAGTAAAAATCTCAATTTAGTTAAATTGTTTGGACTATGTCCTATTTAGTGCATTGTAATTACCTGATGACATTTTAATGTAAAATTTTATGTTGCTACATATTGTACTCAGGCTCAAACTAAGCCATCCTAATTAATTGTTTTTAATGATTGAATCCTAGATTTTGCTTGTATATAACACACAATGTTGTCTACACATAAAACTAACAATGGGTTGGAAACACTTGTTTCCCCACATTTACCACCTAATTAATCATTTACTGTTGAACGAGCAAAATTGTCTCAAGTAACTATCAAATGGAAATGGCAACTTGATACTGTAGTGAAATTTGTGATAGCTACAATGGACATCTTTCCTTAGTACCTATACTGAAATTAGAATATTTTCACAAGGTTTATAGTATGGCGATATATTTCATATAATAAAGTGGATTTCCCAGGTTTCAAGTGAAATAGGAATTGTCACATGGGATCAGAACAAGATGTTCTCCATCCATCATTCACAATATGTCACATGCTCCACAGCATCATACTCTACACCAGAAGTGCATACCTAACGACAACTGTAATTATAATACGTCTACAAACTATGATAAACTTCATTTATCTTGTCAAATATCCATTGTCTATTGTCCAAAAATCAAATAAAATATACATTGTTCAGTGATCAGCATGCATTCGCCAGTCAAGACAATTGCATGTTTGTTTGGCCATATATATGTACAGCGGGCTGTATATCTTCAAATAAATACACTAACCTCCTCCAGTTCAGTGCAATTTTTCTCATAGTCCTAGCTTAGACTGTATGTTTTGGTGTGGAATGTGATGCTCTGGGTGTCATGATGTGTATGTTAGATGGAGCATAGCAATGTGCAGGAGGTAAATTGGACATAGATTACATAAAATAGTTATTGCCTTATTGCTTGTTTCTTTGCCTTTTTGTATTGTCGTTCTCAGCTTTGCATAAAGAGCCCTTGTCCCTCCTTGAAGCTTTTTTATGGGATGGAAAATTGGGTGCTTAAACCTGGATTTAGGAGCTAAACCTTAAGTACCCAGACTCAAAAATGATGGCCTAAAAGCAAATTTAATTGCATCTCCTACTGTTAGCTGGAGTAGCAGACACGTAGCCACTTAACTACAGCTGCAGAAATGTGGCATTGGGCTGCCTGTAATAGATAGCATTAGGAATCCTGTCCTAACAATCCACAGATGATGCACGATTTGATGAAGCTTGTCACAATGCGCTTTCATCAGTGCTGATAGAGCGTCAATATATATTTTCAGATCTTTGGCTTATAACCACTGAATTTCTCGCTTCCTGATGCTGAAAGCAGGGTGGTATTCTCTCTTCCCTCTCTTGGATACTGGTTCTGCTTTACTGTATATGGATAGGGGGGTTGATGATTGGATCCTGTTAGCAATTTAAATCACTGACTCTAATCAGTAAGCAGAAAACCTTGATTGAAACTGGCAATTTTAGTTATGTTTCGCATTTATACTTTTCAGTTATTTTCCTAAAACATGATTCTCATTGGTTGGTGACCATTAAAACATTTAGTTGTAAATCAACATGTAACTTTCACACTAAACAGCTATACACACATGTAGCAGTTAAATAGCTTAATTTACATTTGTTCAGACTCTTAGTTTTTACATTTTTGTTGTGGTAGAAAATTGTGAATGATGGAGTTCTTATTTACTAGATTAACTTTTTACTTGCTATTTGTGTCAAGCTCTGTTGGGATGAAAATTCAGTTTAAGATGCACAAAACCAGTATTTAAATTTTTTTCATTAAATAAAACTACTTTAAATGTGCCAGATAAATAAGGAAAAAAGTTTATCAAAACATGTTTTGAATTTAAAACTGATTTATTAAATGAAGGAAGTATCTGTAGTTAGTGAATTGAATTGATTGTTTCTTGTTATCACACCTTTCAAGATTTTACAATGATTAAATCTCATCCTCTTACACCAAGTTTTTATTCATAGGGTGGAGAAGGAAAAAAAGCTTTCTTGCTTTCTCAACACCCAACTGGTTTCTTAACTTTAAATAAACTACTCATTGAACTGAACTAGTTGAAGAAAATGAAATGGAAAATATATTCTCTCTGCACCAGCAAAAGAGGCTACTACTGTCAAAAGCTGGCTTAACACTTCAGCAAAGTGTGGCTCCAGGTGCTTCACCAGTGACTGAAACCACTGAACTGGTGGAACTTGGCAGCAAACACCCACTGTTTAGTATTAATTTTAATTATTTTAACAGGTTGACAATTTCAAATAGCTTTTTTTTTAAAAAGAACACCTGTATTTAATTTAAATAAAAATCAGTTTTCTTTATTTTAAAAAAAAGTTTATTATCCACCTTGTGGAGTTCTGTTATTGGCACTTCGTTTGTTATTTCTGAGATCCAGGTAGAATAAGTGGATTATCAGTTGTATGTGGACCGCAACAGCCACAGGGGAAGCTCTGATGAGCAGCATATAACTCAGGTTGATAGTGTCTCATTCTTGCTTTTGTTAACATAAAGTGCCTGATCACAAGGTGGCATAGCTATTAAATTACATCAGCAGTGTCTCAGTATGATTTTTAGAAGTTGAATATTCTGTGTTTCTTGAACGAACAAATAGTCATTTTAATGAAAGAGGCAGTTATCTTATGAAGCCAGAAGGAAGTCTCATTTATCAGAGGCTTACAAATACCTTCATGAGAATTATGTATCCCATTTGAAAAAATCTTACTGGGGCTGTTTCTAGGCCATCATTTCTGTAATAAGGATAATAGTGCTCTTATTTCTGTTTTAACAAGGAATTATAACTGTAAACATTTCCGAATGTTTATCTTTGTGTATGTTTCTGTTCTTGGTCCTGATGTAGAAGTGGCTATCTCAAAGAAAATTAGCAAATCTATGTCATCATCTTAGTTAGAGTTCAAATACTGTAAACCCAGTAGTATTTTAGATGCAGTCTGTTTAGCAAGTGTAATTTTTTTTGACCCTTCTTTAGAAGCAGTGTCACACTGATGCCAATGCTTTATTCAGCTGGTTACCATTACTAACACTTGTGTACCTCAGGTAACATTTTTCAAAAGCTATCAAGTCTCATTTTGAAAAGAGACTTATGCACTAGGAGCCCAAGTCTCACTGGCTTTCAATACGCCTAGTGCATGAGTCTTTTCTGAAAATGGGACTGGTAACTTGGGTGCTTTTGGAAATGATCCCCTCCTGTTTTAAGATTTTCCTAACTATGGAGTGCAAATCTGTTCGATGTTTATTAGAAGATCATTTTTGTAGGTCTTGAGTGACTACTTAAGATGAATTTCACTGTACTTCAAAAAAATCATGTATAGTAGCTTAAAGAGTATTGAGCCAAATAAACATAAAAATATGAAATCTTTTGCACAATAAAAATGTATACTGTATGTCAGCCTACAGTAAGTACATTAGAAAACTTGTGAATAAAGCACCTTAGACTATTAAAGTAAAATTAAAATAATTTGCATTTTGCTGCTTATGCTGTTAAGCATTTTTCTTAGATAGAACAATACTAGTCCATTTTACTTTCACATTCACCAGCATACACGACAGAGGAAAGTTACTTTTGTATAAAAATCATTTCTCTGAGGTTTTAAAAATCAGTGTAAACACTTTTAGTGGTCTTAGATTTTGTAAAATTTTTAAACATTTAAATTTGGATTAAATTGGTGAATTTCCTTCTTATGTGACTAAAATAACATGGGCCAAAGACTGGCTTAACGTATGCTTTACATTTGGGTCTGAAGTTTGCCAAACACATTTTCTGGTGAAACAGACAAGAAAATAATTCTTCCAGTGGAAACATATCAAACAAAAATGTCATTTAAGTGATTTCTTAAGAACTGAAAGCAGAAGCATCTAGGAATCAAAAGCAGAAGTGTCCACGTTCATCTGAATTGCTATGACAGTTTCTCAAGTATGTGGGTCTTGGCACATGTATCACTTTATAGGTGATAACTGGCACTTTGTATTACACTTGAGGGGAAGAAAATAGCTAGCCAGTATGGATCTGAGGTTCTTAAACTAATTCAGTATAGCTAGTGTGGAAACACAGCCAGCCGTTTGTTCTGAAACTGGTTCTGTCCGACTGATAACGTGTGGTATGGTTAGGTTCTCTAGTGTAGTCAGAATTGGTGGTTCTGCTTGTTAGTTTCTCATCTGTTTTATAGATTTTTTTTTTCACTTCCAGTTGTATAGTTTTAACTGGGCTACTTTTATTTCATGGTTTTGTATCAAGGCTTCTTGAAGTTTGAAAGTATGGTGGCTGAGCACATGAGGTTAGCAAATTGACAGAATAATTACAGCGCCAAATACTGACAAATGTGCAGTAGATAATGGCACCACAGGAAGAGCTCCAGTGGAATAGAAAATATTAAAACTGTACATTTTGCACTGAAAAATGGGTGAACGGTCAATCTTAACTTTTCTCATTTATCTGTGTGAAAGGGCACTAACTGCCAAAAGCAAAATGGAGACTTCTGCTAGGTCTCTGTGTGAGAGAGCCTAGCCACCTATACCCTGATTACGTGGGACAGATGTAACCAATTGGATGTAGTTGGACTATAAGTCTACACTGCAACTAGACACCTACAGCTGGCCCATGCCAGTTGACTCAGGCTCGTGGGGCTTGGGCGGCGGGGCTGTTCAGTTGCAGTGTAGACATTTAGGTTAGGCTACACCTGAACTCTGGGATCCTCCTATCTTACAGGGTCCTAGAGCCTGGGCTCCAGCCTGAACCCAGATGTGTACGCCACACAGTTAAACAGCCCCACAATCTGAGCCCCACGAGCCTCAGTCAGCTGGCATGGGCCAGCCATGGGTGTCTAATTGCAGTGTAAACATACCCGTAAGTATTAGAAGTGAACTGCAAAGCAAAAAATGGTGCCTTTTACTGCTCCTTTGAGAAATAAAACAGTCTAAATACCTACAGTAGTAACAGGTCACCACTTTCTTTTTGCTGAATATCCTTAGTAAGCTCTTAGGAGGACTTCAGTGGTGGTTTCCCACACTTATCTAAAACCTAAGCTACAGCTCTCCCCAAGTGAGGTGGGACAGTGCTTATTCTCAGACTACATTTCTTGAGTTTGTTACTGTGAGAATCAGTATCCTCTCTACATATCTGAGGGCATGCAGGGCTGCAGCTTTGACATCACCATTTGGGTAGTTCGAAGACAGCTAGCCAAATAGATGAATCTTATATTTCTGACTTTTTTTTTCCAAAAAAAGCTTTTTTGAAAAAAAAATTTTAGGCGGTCACTATACATTACAAAATAGCAGTAAAGGGTATAAACTTTTACTTTTCAATTTACTTTTTGAAAATCACTATGGAGTCTGGAAATGCCCACACTAACAGAGCACTGGCTGATGATTAGCGCAGACTGTGTGTGTGTTGTACTTATGTGGCTCCCATAATTTAAGCAGTTCCTCAGATACTGTGGTTCAGTATGTAAGTAATGTTTGCCAGTGAGAATCTTCCCTCCTGTTAGAGAACGTCCTGACTTGAGTGCTTCTAAGTGTCAAAATATGCCCAAATATCTTCATGGTCCCTGGAGGTAAAATGGGGATGAGAGAGTGGCAAGAAATTGCATATGGAAGAATTGATCATTTTGCTACATGAATCAAGAGTTATGCACTAAGTAGTAGGAGCTATAGAAACAGTGAATATAATGTTCCCATTTTGCTATGAAAAAATAATTGCATTTTGAATAGTACAATGAAGGCATATGAGTTTATATACTAAATATAAATACTAAATATACTTAGAATCTGGGTCCTTAATTACATTAAGAAAGGTGTGCAGTTATGTATGCAGCACATCTAACTTTAAAGATTGTTAACCTCACAAAAGCAAGGCTGTTCAGTTTTCAGCTGAAAATATAAACTGTTGCTGCAGCCTTGATCATCATTCATGCCCGTCCCCCCAACCGGGGTATGGGCCGCCAACCACAGATCTCCAGAGTCTTCTATCCTGGGCCATTCGCTCTAGCTGGTTCCAGGTATAGCCCATTTTTTTGCTATCAACCTGAAGGTCGCGTCGCCAGGTATTTCTTGGGTGGCCTCTTTTCCGTTTGCCTTGGGGGTTCCACCGCAGTGCCTTGAGCTGATGTGCTATTTGTAAAAATCAATAGACTTAGTGAACTGAATTCTTTTTTGTTAGGTTTGGTATGATTCAGCATAACTCCAAATTCAGTGATGTCCAAGTTACATTGGTATATGACTACAATTTGCCATGGGAAATCCAGATTATAACCATTTTCTTGTTTATGTAATTCTAAAGTAATCAAAATAAAATATATGAAAGCTGATAAATGTTTACTATATCAAAAGGCTATTGGTAAACAGAAATAAGATTTTAAAGTGCATATCTTGTTAAGTAATAATTTGAGTAAAAATATAATTGAGTTATTTCGGAATATACAGAGTTCTGTTCCGGTTGAGATAAAGATTTATATAGACTGTGGCCAAATTCAGGTACTGGGGGAAGGAACGATAAACTTATAATGGACAAATATGTAGTATCTAGGCTATGGGAGTCATTTCTCTGGACTCCAGAGAGTACTTGGATTATGTCTTGAAATGTAATGGTTTATATATATTATGCATTTTAATCCTATTTAGTGTAAGTGTGAATATTTCTACTATTCATATAAATGTCTAAACTTTTTGAATTCTGCTAATCTCTTGTCTGGATATTTTACGGTAGTGAGTGTCTGAGGTGGTTCATGCATTGTGTTAAATTACCTTTATCGGTTTTAAATTTTGTGCATTCTTTAGCTTCATTGGTTGTCCTCATTCTTAAAACAGGAATTTATAGGCTATGAAGATGCTCAGTTATCAATTCAAAGCCTGCTTAATGGACAATTTAGCTACTGGATTGTTGACCATATTGAACTTCATGAATTTATATAAATACTGCATATGTGCAGCAGATCTGTATGCTTAAAAATGTGTAGGAAATCTTCACTACCCTGCATGCAGGCTCTCCTAATTTAAGAGAATGACTATTGCCACTCCCACAATCTTAGAAACACACCCCTTCCCCCCCCCCCCAAAAAAACCAACAACAAACAAACGAAAAACCAAAACCTAAAGACTTCCACTGAAGGCTTCATTACCTGCTACAATATCTAAATACTTATTGGGGTTTGAGTACTGAATTCTAAAACTAACCTCTTCACACACTGTTTTTATTCTTGCCAAAGTCAGTTCTTCCTTGTGCCCCCAAATATCCCTTGATTTAATTGCTCTGTTTTGAACAGAGTTCACTTCAAAGTAAATTTTTACAGCTAAATTTTAGAGCAAAACCCCCTGAAATTGGAGGAAGGCTGTAATGTAAACTATAACTAACAGTACAATGGAAACCCATATAAGCATGTATCCTTTAAACTATTAGTGCAATGTTTGCAATAATTCTCAATTTGAAGAATGAAGAAATATACAATAAGATGTACAATCAAGTCCTATGAATGACAGTAATCTTGTAGGTAGTGTGCTAGTGAAATATTTTATATCATGCATATATGTTATGGGCATCTTGTGTAATATTTTCTACTAATTCATAAAATCTTTACCTAGAAGCTACAGAAGAGGTTTCTCTGGACAGTCCAGAAAGGGAACCAATACTGTCTCCAGATCCTACTCCTGCAATCACTCCTGTAACGCCCACTACACTAGTAACTCCCAGAATGGAATCAAAAAGTATAACAGCCCCTGTGATTTTTGATAGATCCAGGGAAGAGGTAACTGAATAATTTAGTATTTTAACACTCTGTTGCAAATACTATTGCTATGATATGTACAGATTTAAAAAAATGAAATACCATAACTTAAAACAGCATGAAAAATTGCAACTGAAGGTATTAACTATGTAGTCTCTGAATCACAAGAACATTCATTGCCATGGGGTGTGTGTGAAATTTATGCAAATATCTATTGCGTGTTTACTTTCTGCAAGATGTCCTTCTTAGGAAAGATCTTACGAATATTCATTTGGGGGATTCTGTTCACAACTCCCTGTATATTGAGATCAAGATTCAATCTATAGTCCGTAACAATTGTTTTCCTTGCTCCCATATGAACAGCTAATACACTGATATAAAAGTTGCAAAATAAAAACATTACTTGAAATAGTCATGAGCAAATACTGAAGAGATGCTGAGTACCTGAACTCCCACTGGTATGTTGTAGATCTAACTTTAGGCACTGCTTCAAAAATCACAAGTGGCATACGTATCAAGAAATGTTGCTACATGGCTGATGATAACCTGAATGTTAAGAACTTTGGTGGTGCAATAAGATCACCAGTGGTGGACAAACTGAATAAACTGCCGGACCACCTTAAGGATCTAATCATAGGAGGCCATCAATATTACTTTGTTCAAGAGCAAAAATCTGGTGCTGAGCAAATCAGTTCCCATTCATAGCAATGGGAGTTGCAGGCACTCAGCACATGGGAGTATTTGGCAGATGGAATATCAAATGTGAATACAAAGCATTGGTTTTATAATTGGCTTCATATGTAAATGTCCCAGTACTAAGTGAGATACTTCATCACCACGCTAACCTTTGCACTTGCAATATAAGTACCAAATTTAATTCTCTGCATTATATGTATGTATACGTAGCTTACCTAGTTTTCTCTGACATCTGTTTAACTGCTTGCACATGTGAATAATGAGAAATAATGGACTTCAATATGTTGCTTGTCCAAATGGAATTGGTAAATGTACTTTCTTTTTGTGCTGTATATATGGTTATAAAGCAGGCTAGGGAGTATGTAACTACTGTGTGATAAAGAGAAATGTATTCTGCTTCTGGTGGTTGTTGACAGTCATGTTTAAGTTATTAAAGGTTGACTAAAAAGGGAAACACTTTATCTTGGAACAGAGATTGTTTACATGATTTTAACTCTACAGGTCAGTAATTTCCAGGGTGGATAAAAATCAATAATTTTTGTAATAAAAAAAATCCAATTTTTTTTAAGTTTTTTTCCTCAAAAAGCATATCTTTAAGATAGTTTTAATTAAGGTACATTATAGCTCAAAGATATCTCCTCATGGAATAGGGATTATAAATTCTAATTCTATAGTATGAGACAATATATTCATGTAATGTTTAAGAAAAATTTTGTAAATGAGTTCCAATAGTTCATGGATTAGGTACCCAATCTTATGGGGTTCCAGGGGTTTCAGTATAGATTATTTAGGTTAATCTTTATATCTGCCCAGTGGGACTCCGTGCTCAGTCTAGAAGATACCATCAGAGATGCTTAGTTTTGCAGTTCTCAAACTGTGGATTTGTGTCTCCAGAGATAATATGCTTGTTAACAGCAAAAGTGTTTTAAATAAATAAATAATATATAGAGGTGAGAAATAACAGACCTCAACCCTACTGTCCCTCTGCAGATGTGTGTACAGAGTCAATCCCTTACCTCTCTAAAAGTGCAGTTTCAAAAAGTTCAATGAATAGAAGATTGTTGGGGGCAGCATAGATCTGGACAAGAAGAAGTCTGGAAATAAATGTGAGAAGGGAGGGACAGGCAGTAGAAACAAAAGTGAAACTGTTTGAGCAGCATATTCCATAAGTCTTGATGTCTTTCTGAGTGTAGCCTTCATTGATTTGAGATCTACCATACCATTCTCTCACTAGAAGGGAAAACCTATAATGGCAGCAGACCATAAAAAAGACCCAGTTTGGGAATATTTTAATTAAGTTCCTCTACCTGTGAAGAATGTGTGTTAAGATTATAACAACCAACAAGAATGCATGTTTATGTAGAAATCCATGATTAAATCGAGTTTTCCTGACTACTGATTTAAATCAATTTGATTTAAATCAAATCCACCCTGGTAATTTCCAATGTTTGTGTCCTTAAAGCAAAACATTAATTAATTTAAAATTCCCAGACTTAAATATGTTTTGGGTTTTCCAAGAAGATTCATATTTCTTGAAGTAATAGATTCTTCCTTCAGGTTAATAGTTCCATCCCCCCAGTGTTTAAAAATACATTTATCCGAAACCCTATTTTTAGAAACTCTGCATTATCTAAATTCTTTCCTTGTCCCCAGCACAAGATACAGGCTGCAAAGGGCATGTATCTCATGTGGGGGGACAAAGAAAGGATTCAGATAATGTGGTGCTTCAGGTAACAGAGCAGAGATGATCAGCCAGGACTGTGAGGAGGATGAGCCCCTGGATGCAGAGGAGGCCACCCTGTTGCTAAAGGGCTCCTACAGCAGCAAAGGGAGCCCTGTGCAGCCCCACTGTCATGGGAACAAGTGAGCAGGGCCATGACAGACCTGCAGAGCCCTCTGTGCTGCTGCAGGGCTGGTGACACCCAATCCCTGCACGCGCAAGGTCCACAGGGGAGGCTGTGGTCCTGGTGGGGTAGAGCAGAGACTCCTGGCCAGGACTGCGGGAAGGAGTCAGCCAAGCTCATGGCTGCATGTGGAGCCACCCCACTTCTGAATGGCTCCTGCCCTCTGTTATCTGAACTCCTGATTATCCAGTTAAAATCCGTGTCCCCTATGCTATTCTGTTTTTCCTTTCAGAAGGTGGAGATAGCTACCAGGGGAAAGGCTGTTCTAGATTTGATTTTGACAAATAGGGAGGAACTGGTAGAGAATTTGAAAGTGGAAGGCAGCTTGGGTGAAAGTGATCATGAAATGATAGTGTTCATGATTTTAAGGAATGGTAGGAGAGAAAACAGCAAAATAAAGACAGTGGATTTCAAGAAGGCAGACTTTAGCAAACTCAGAAAGTTGGTAGGTAAGATCCCATAGGAAGCAAGTCTAAGGGGAAAAACTATAGAAGACAGTTGGTAGTTTTTCAAAGAGACATTATTAAGGGCACAAGAGGAAACTATCCCGCTGCGTAGGAAAGATAGGAAGTATGGCAAGAGACCACCCTGGCTTAGCCAGGAGATCTTCAATGATCTAAAAATTAAGAGTCCTACAAAAAGTGGAAACTAGGTCAAATTACAAAAGATGAATATAAACAAATAACACAAGTATGTAGGAACAAAATTAGAAAGGCCAAGGCACAAAATGAGATCAAACTAGCTAGAGACATAAAGGGTAACAAGAAAATATTCTACAAATACATTAGAAGCCGGGGAAGACCAAGGACAGGGTAGGCCCGTTACTCAATGGAGGAGGGGAGTGAAATAATAACCGAAAATGTGGAAATGGCAGAGGTGCTTAATGACTTCTTTGTTTCAGTTTTCACCAAGAAGGTTGGTGGTGATTGGATGTCTAACACAGTGAATGCCAGTGAAAATGAGGTAGGATCAGAAGAGGCTAAAATAGGGAAAGAACAAGTTAAAAATTACTTGGACAAATTAGATGTCTTCAAGGCACCAGGGCCTGATGAAATGCATCCTAGAATACTCAAGGAGCTGACTGAGGAGATAACTGAGCCATTGGCAATGATCTTTGAGAAATCATGAAAGATGGGAGAGATTCCAGAAGACTGGAAAAGGGCAAATATAGTGCCCATCTATAAAAAGGGAAATAAGGACAACCCAGGGAATTACAGATCAGTCAGCTTAACTTCTGTACCCGGAAAGATAATGGAGCAAATAATTAAGCAATCAGTTTACAAACATCTAGAAGATAATAAGGTGATATGTAACAGTCAGCATGGATTTCTCAAAAACAAATCGTGTCAAACCAACCTGACACGGTAACAACCAACCTGACAGGGTAACAAGCCTCCTGGATGCGGGGAAGTGGTAGACATGGTATAACTTGATTTTTAGTAAAGCTTTTGATACTGTCCCACATGACCCTTTTCATAAACTAGGGAAATGCAATCAAGATGGAGCTACTATAAGGTTGGTGCAAAACTGATTGGAAAACCATTCCCAGAGAGTAGTAATCACAGTCCTGCTGGAAGGGCATAACGAGTAGGGTCCCACTGGGATCAGTTCTGGGTCCAGTTCTGTTCAATATCTTCTTCAATGATTTAGATAATGGCATAGAGAGTACACTTATAAAGTTTGTGGACGATACCAAGCTGGGAGGGGTTGCAAGTGCTTTGGAGGATAGGATTAAAATTCTAAATGATCTGGGCAAACTGGAGAAATGGTTTGAAGTAAATAGGATGAAATTCAATAAGGAAAAATGCAAAGTACTCCATTTAGGAAGGAACAGTCAGTTGTACACATACAAAATGGGAAACGACTGCCTAGGAAGGAGTACTGCGGAAAGGGATCTGGGGGACATAGTGGACCACAAGCTAAATATGAGTTAACAGGTAATGCTGTTGCAAAAAGAAAGCGATTATCATTCTGGGATGTATTAGCAGGGATGTTGTAAGCAAAACACAAGAAGTAATTCTTATGCTCTGCTCTGCTCTGATTAGGCCTCCACTGGACTATTGTGTCCAATTCTGGGTGCTACGTTTCAGGAAGGATGTGGACAAATTGGATAGAGTCCAGAGAAGAGCAACAAAAATGATTAAAGTTCTAGACAACATGACCTATGAGGGAAGATTGAAAAAATTGGGTTTGTTTAGTGTGGAAAAGAGAAGGCTGAGAGGTGACATAACAGTTTTCAAATATGTAAAAGGTTGTTACATGGAGGAGTAAAAAAAATTGTTTTTCTTAAACTCTGAGTGTAGGACAAGAAGCAATGGGCTAAGATTGAAGCAAGGGAGGTTTAAGTTGGACATTAGGGAAAACTTCCTAACTGTCAGGGTGGTTAAGCACAGGAATATGTTGCCTCGGGAGGTTGTGGAATCTCCATCATTGGAGATTTTTAAGAGCAGGTTAGACAAACACCTATCAGGAATGGCCTAGATAATTAGTCCTGCCTTGTGTTCAGGGGACTGGACTAGAGGTCTCTTCCTCTATGATTCTGTAATTGGGAGTGTACTGTATTCATTTGACAAGCATCTCAACAAAATTTGTTTGTGAGCTGCACAGCATGCAGACTGTTTTCCTAGACTGTTTTCTTGTCTCCTTTGAACTGCTTCTTGCCAGACAGATCTCTCTGCTTTGATGTGATTCTTGTTCCCCCACTCCAAACTGGCTTCCCTCTTGTTCACCCTTCTCCTATGACAATGTGTGGATTTCATAAAGGATTTAATGGAAGGCCTGACAAAGTCTGCATCATGCCACATGGAGTTTAGGAACTGCACATGAGTGGTCAGGACTTGAGCGGTGTCTAAAATATTTCAGTTCCCCTTACGAACAATAAAATAGAATTTAATTTTCCTCCCCATTCAGTCTCCCCCTCTCCCTTCCGCAATTAAAGGTGTCTGTAATAGCTAGAAAAAACTAATTTGATATTTCTAGACTAATTCCAGATAGCTTTCTCTTTATGATCCAGAAATTTAGGGAAATGTTTTAAATGAAAACATGTGAGTTTTGTTTTTAACCCCATTTCTTCTAAACATATGTCCAATTTGCTTCAAACTTCCTCTAGAAAAAAATCTCCTTTGATATAAAATGAGACCTGTAACATTTCAGGTGGATAAGGTTTCCCAACTAAAAGCCTTTGTGGGAGGGCTCAAAATGCAACTTTTAGGGAAAGCATTTTTCAACCTTTTACTATGGTAAATACTAGTGTCTTCACATTTTCCACTAAAATGGGATGGAAGGGATCTCAGTTATGCTTTTTTAGGTCCCACACAGATTTACTGTTTTTTCTTGTATCCACAGATTTAGTTGGGGAGCTACCTTAATTATCCTTTGAAAGTTAACTCACTGGTATAGCGTTAATGCCGTACATTCTTCTCTGTAGATTGAAGAGGAAGCAAATGGAGATGTATTTGATATAGAAATCAATGTCTCAGACCCAGAGAAAGTTGGTGAGTTGATATCTCAGACACAGAAAGATGGAATTCTTTCAGCATTAAATTGTCTACTTGCTATTTGAAAAAAAAAACTTTGGTTTTAGCATAATTTTGCATTTATTTATAATTCCAGCATATATGTGATTCAGAAGACTTGCCCTTGGATTAACTACCTTTCTTTTAACTGTGTATCTTCTTACAGGGGATGGCATGAATGCTTACATGGCATACAGAGTAACAACAAAGGTAACTATTGTCTCCAACTACTTTTCACCTTGAATATAAATATACAGAATATCAACTACAATACACCTGAGTAGATGAAAAAATAACTGAAAATTAAAATACAACTTTTCTGTGGATTTTTTTTTTAGACATCCCTTTCTATGTTTCACAAAAATGAATTCTCTGTTAAAAGAAGATTCAGTGACTTTCTTGGTTTGCACAGCAAATTAGCAACAAAATACCTGCACGTTGGTTACATTGTGCCTCCAGCGCCAGAAAAAAGTATTGTAGGTAAGCACGGTTTCTATAAGGATGAACATATTCATCCAATCTTTGACTTGGCTTTATTTGTCTTGCATTAGCCCTCAAATATTATTTAAATGCTAATATTAAAATTGTAACACATGGTGTCTGGAAAAAAATGTACAGTTCATGTCAAAATATCTTGCACAGAATACTGCCAACTGCTTGGATCTGAGGATCTTGAAAATGGGTTGTAAATTAAAATGCTTGTAAAAGAAGACTATTTTTAGTGCAAGTAGGGATTAAGGGTGAAATGAGAATAGGAATAGTAACAAAAGGTATTTAACAGTAAACTTCAGTTGAGAAAATATATATAACTACCCCCCTCCTGGAGCATATAAGAAGTGAGGTAATATGAAAAGGAGATCTGACCTAATGCCTGGCCTCCTATTTCTTGTCCATTTTCCTAGATTTTCAGCCGTCTCTTTGCTTTGAGACTTTTTCATTTAACTTATTTTGTGTTCATTACCAATTGTTTGAAGTAGTATCCCTTGCATTCCCTGTTTAGTCCATATCCTAGCTCATCTGTTCAGCTTTGAACCCCTTACTTGTCAATAGATTTCAGTCCTTTTTGTAATTTTTGAAAACACCTGTTAATGTCCCCTTATTAGGCTTATTCTCATTAGAAATTAGGACAATCTCCCTTAGTGCGGTTCTGCTTTGAACAGTGACCCTGAATGACACCGGTGTCTCCATGAATGCCATTTAGGATCAGATCCTCAGCTGGTATAAATCAGCATGGTCTCTTGAGCACATAAATGCTGGAACTAGTGGGGCTGGGGATGCTGCCGCACCTCCCTGGCTTGATGTGGTTTCTGTCATATACAGAGTTTACAGTTTGGTTCAATGGCTCTCAGCACTCCCCACTATACAAGTTGTTCCAGCACCCCTGATTTAGCAAGGATCTACCTCCAGTGTGCTCTTTTAATAAAGATGATTTCTTGTTGCCAGTCCTTCAAGCTTAGTGTGGGCACTGGGAGTAGCAGTTTCTCTTTCTGCATCACACATATTTAAAGGCTCACAAGGCCAAATTGAGCCTTCAGTTATACCCTGCAAAGCCATTACATTCAATGGCTTTACATGGCTGTAACTGATTGGAGTTTAATAAGCAATCTTGTTTGATACACAAGGAGGAATAGAATCCATCTTCCTCTCCCATAACTGTAGTTGGTGTCTTAAGGTAACAGAAGTAAAAAGTAGTAAAACTTATTTTTATCACTGAAATAAGTAAATATTGCTGAGTATGCACAGGAAGCAAATCTTTATGTAAAATTGTACCTTCTTACACAAGTCATTCGACAGTGTAGGACTGCATTTTAACTTGTCCTCATAACTTAAATATCTGGTCTCAGTAATCTTCACTGGCCTCTTCTAAGGCAATGGTATAATGACCAGTACTTTATACTATATTCCAGATGGGTGTCTGAAGTGTGCTGCACTAACAGTATGTAATCTTGTGATTCTGTTCCTCTACTGATATAATCTAGCTTCTTATTTGTCTTTTCTATCTGCAACTGTGAACTGAGCTGACTTTTAATTACTCTTCCACAGTAACCACTAAATCATTTCTGTAGCGTGCTATGACTGTTCCGTTTTAGTATATACAGTACAGAAGAATCGTTTAATCTGCATTGGGATGATAGCCAGAGAATAGATTCAGTGCAGTATATTTCAATAACTAAACAATAGGTAACTGATGCATCTAGTAATTTTGTTCTAAGTATTGACATGGCTGGAGGTGTTTAAATCTGTTTATTGCTCAGAGGTGTGAATTGTGTTCATTTGTAAAGTTTTCACCAAAGCTGTTCATTCACTTTAGGTTATCTTTGAGTGTTCTACTGAAATTAAATTAATGGATCTAATTTTTATCTGTAGTTTAAACTGTTAACAGATCAAGGAGGTAGTGATTTATTCAGTGTAAAAGTCAGCCAATTCTGATTTATTTTTTCCATTTTGCTGTATGTGATGCAATAGATTTGTTAGATGCTCAAAACATGAAGCCCTCATTACTTTTTGTCGTCCTCTCTTTTCTACTGATCTGATGGTTAAGAAGAGAAATCCTGGCACCTCTAGCCCCTTTGTACATTATGGGGAACACTTATGGCATCAGCTGTTTTCTCTACTTGCTCTATCTACAGTGAACAGCTCCCATCAAATCCCCAGACTTGAAAAATATGTGGTGCCTGAAAGTGTCATGAAATTCTAGAGCCACAGTATATCACTGCCCTAAAGTATCTCTGATAAACAGGGTGAGAGGGGGTACGGGACTAGACTAGATGTACCACTGATCTGGTACTGTATGGCAGTTCTCGCATCTCTGGAAAACTAATTTTGATTGTATGAATGAGTCCCACTGAACTAGGCTGGGTTAGTGTATGTGTGTGTGTCATTCACAATGAATGTTGATAAAACTTTTATCCCACAGAGTTTCTATAATTTACAGAAATTGTGGTTAAAAAAAATTAGTTTATTGGGATTACTTTTATATTTTTATTCTTGCTTACCATGAGGCCACTTATACAGGGTGTAGAGGGAGCTATAAAAGCTCTTAGAAAAAGCTGTTGGAAAAAATTAAACCCCAAAGTTGTAACTTCAGGGTCCTGTATTTTGGGACCTTGTAAGGCTAAAATTGAGTTGGGTCCAACCAAGCCTGAGAATCTTCCCTTTGCAATGAATGGGATGAGATTCCTATTTCTAGCCCTGGACAGTTATGAGATACCTTTTAAGAAGGAGAATCCAGGGAACTACAGATGGGTCAGCCTCACCTCAGTCCCTGTAAAATCATGGAGCAGGTCCTCAAGGAATCCATTTTGAAGCATTTGGAGGAGAAGGTGGTGATCAGGAACAGTCAATGTGAATTTACCAAGGGCAAACCATGCCTGATCAACCTGATTGCCTTCTGTGATGAGATAAATGGCTCTATGGATATGGGGAAAGCAATGGGCTTTAGCAAATGTTTTGATGCGGTCTCCCACAGTATTCTTGCCAGCAAGTTAAAAAAGCTGGCTGTATCGTCAGGCTCAACAGGTAGTGATCAACAGCTCGATTTCTAGTTGGCAGCCGATATCATGCAGAGTGCCCCAGAGGTTTTTTCTTCAACATCTTCATTAATGATCTGGATGATGGGATGGATTGTACCCTCAGCAAGTTCGTGGATGACACTAAGCTGGGGAGAGAGGTAGATATGCTAGAGGGTAAAGATAGGGCCCAGAGTGACCTAGACAAATTGGAGGATTAGGCCAAAAGAAATCTGATGAGGTTCAACAAGGACAAGTGCAGAGTCCTGCACTTAGGATGGAAGAATCCCATGCACTGCTACAGGCTGGGGACTGACTGGCTAAGCGGCAGTTCTACAGAAAAAGAGCTGGGGATTACAGTGGACAAGAAGCTGTGTATGAATCAACAGTGTGCCCTTGTTGCCAAGAAGGCTAATGGCATACTGGGCTGCATTAATAGGAGCACTGCCAGCAAATTGAGGGAAGTGATTATTCCCCTCTATTCGGCATTGGTGAGGCTACATCTGGAGCATTGCGTCCAGTTATGGTCCCCCCACTACAGAATAAATGTGGATGACAGGGCATGGATCACTTGATGATAACCTGTCAGTTCATTCCCTTTGGGGCCCCTGCCATTGGCCACTGTCAGAGGACAGGATATCAGGCTTGATGGACCTTTGGTCTGACCCTGTATGACCGTTCTTATGTTCCTATTATATTAAAAGTAATAGAATGAAAATGTTGGGTGTTTGACTGTATCATTATTATTAAAAATGCACTATAATATAAAGAGGTCTTCGCTAGGAGGCAGGTTAAATAATATTTAGGAGCCAGTTGATGATAAGAACATTTCAATTGAATAAGAGCTCAAGAAAAAATAAAACTAGAATAGGTGATGATAAAATACTTTCATAAATACACAGGTTCAAAGATTGTATCAACAATTAACTGAAGGCCCTTGTATACAAAGCAGATTTTGTTATGAAAAAGGAAATAAGTGATAAACTATTGGCTCAAATGCTTAAAGGGATTCAAGAGCAGTGTATTATTCCAGCAATTAAAAACAATCTACAGAAGACAATTGCACACTCTAGTGATATATGTGCTATTTTGGTTGTTTATTATGAAAACCTCTATGCCTCAGATACTCCAAGCTCCTGAAGTTATCCAGAAATATCTGGAAGTAGCAAAGTTGCCAAAGACAAACAAAATTGATAAAGAAATTTTAGACAAAGAAATAACAGAAGAAGAAATCTTAGAGGTTAGCAAGTAGGAAAAGTGTTAAAAATTCCAGGACCTGACAGCTTTCCAGCTGAATTTTATAAGTATTTAAAGAAGTATTAGTATGTCCCTTGAGAGGTACCTTCAATATTATTGCATTAGGGGAGGGCTTCTATAACCTATGAAAGAAGCCACTGTTGTTATCCCTAAAGTTGGAAAAGGCCTTACCTTATGCAGCTCATATAGGCGTATCTCACTGCTGAATCATGACAGAGATTTTAGCAAAAATACTAGCTAGCCAATTGCAGTCTATGCTCTGAGTTTGTATGAATCCAGATTAAACTGGATTCACTAAGGATAGACATGTGAGACAATATTCTGATAGTGCTTGGAATCATCTATAATGCCAGATCAAAAAAAGATCCATTTCTTTTGTTATCATGTGATGCAGAAAGAGCTTTTGATAGAATAGAGTCAAACTTTGTGTCAAGTCCTGTCTCATCTGGTTGCTGGCCCTCAGATCTTTAAGTGGATAACTACTCTTTACACCAGCCCAAAAGCATCTGTGTGAGCTAGTGAGGTTAAATCTCCCCTGTTTGAATTACACAGAGGAACTTGGAGGGGATCTCCATTGTCTCCCCTTTTTTCGCACTGGCCATGGAGATTTTGCACAGAGGATAAGGAACAGTGAATTTATCACTGGAATAGAACTTGCAGGGACACAGCAAAAATAGCTTTATGAACAGATGACGTAATACGATTTTTCTCTGAACCAAATATTTCCCTAAAATTAGTTTCTAAAGAAATCTATTGCTGCAGGAAAACATCTGGATTTCAGATTTGGCATAATTTACTTTAAATGTTAGCTGTAAATTTGCCAGACTGAGATGTCATTCCTTCCAAAAATATTTAGGTACAGATGGGTAACAAAATCTATAAGATATCTGGGAATTCAGCTCTCAAGCTAGAAGAGCTCTATGATTTAAATAGCAAATCACTAATATTACAAATGAAAATAAGGTCTGGAGTGCTGTGGGAAGTATGCAATTTCTTGTTTGGGAAGAATAGCCACAGTTAGAATGAACACGTTGCCAAGGATTTCTTTTCTTGTTTAAAAATCTTTGTAATCCTTCTAGAAAAAACTCTAGCAGAAATGCAGAGGACGTTAGAATTTATATGGAGTAAGGGGGAAAGAGTGAGCACCGGTGCTTTGTATAGGAAAGCCATTAAACAGGGTGGATTAGCTAGCTGAAATATTCTATGGTATTGTCAAAACAGTTAGCTCAAAGCAGTTGTGGACTGGGGGACTCTGACACAGCCAAACTATTGAACAAGAAAATTGTGGCAGTGAAAATATCGCTATGTTACCAGGCATTAATAAAAAGTCACACCTTCCAGAAATGTATATACATCTTTTAGTGAAGACTACTCTGGATTTGGAATAGAACTAGAAATATACTATTTTCCCTCTCCAATGATGCCCATTGCAAATAATCCATTGTTCATCCAAATCACAAATCAGAGAGATTTTACAGATTGGGAGAGCCATGGAATCACAGAATCATAGAACCATAGGGTTAGAAGGGACAGCAAGGGTCATCTAGTCTGACATGCAGAATTACATATGGTTGGCCATCTATTCAGTAAAGAAACTTTTCTAACATACTTAGAAATCAAATCTAACTTTAACTGGCCCAGTCCCCCATTGTACCAGTACTTTCAAGTTAGGCTTTGTTTCTCAACTTTATAGAAAAGCTGTTTTATACAGAAATCTCATTTGAATAGAAGCAATGGTGTCTGATCAATTAAGGAACAGAAAAATAACTAATTGATATTAGTTTTTGCAGACAACTTTCCTAACCAAAATAGAGTCCATCTCTGACATGCGGGGAAAAGGATCTGGATATACAAATTACCCTGGATTTGAGCTTGAGATTGCTTGTCCTCTTTTCAGTCTGTAGCATGATAAAAGAACATTTCTTTACGATACCATTTCAATAGTACCTCAGAGCATGCAGGCCTTGGGCGAGGGTGAGATATTGGAGAAATTGTAGTGAAAGAAGAAATTTATATGCATATATAGCGGACGTGTCCAGTCATTAGAGAGTATTGGGATGACATTTGTAACTAAATATTCAGCGATTTGTGATGTTTGTTACCAAAGGATCACTTGGTAATTTTCCTGGGGCTTCCAAGTGGAAATGAGAATACTAAGCTAGTGGTACCTTCTCATTTGAGAAAGAAAAATAGTCCATCTATACAGGAAGTTGGTGATTATGGAAAATTCACACACCAACTGCAAACCAAGCAAAATAGAGGACAGATGCTTAGATATAAGGTTACCGTGTAGTCAAAATTCAGACAGTGTACTCGCCTTCAGGGGTGGAGGAGAAACACCTGTCCACTTTTTTGAATGTTAACATTTGATGGACATGCCTGCTCTGTTAAATATATGTAATCAGAGCTCAGTGTAATAAAATCACTAGAAATAATTATCACTCAATTTTAATAAAATCAGTAGAAGTAACATAGGTGTAAGGATTGTCACTGTGTAATATAACGCCCTACTAAAAAGAGAGATCTGATGCTAATATTATTGTATGTCTTTTTAAACAAAAACTCACTGTTGTAGAGATTTTGTTTCTGATATTTGCATGGGCAAGGATTTGTAAACCTGTTTACGTCCGAATTAGTATTAAAAAAAAAGGGGGGGGGGGCAAGAAAATACAATATACAGCAGTCTATTCAATAAAGTGGCGAACTTTTTAAAATAGAAGTTGCAGCTTAACTCTGTGGAGTGTGAGTTCCTAATAAGTTTCAAGTTATCTGACGTCTATTAGATTTTTTTTTAATTAGGGCTGTCAAACAATTAAAAAAATTAATTGTGATCAATCGCAGTTTTAATCGCACTTTAAACAATAATAGAATACCAACTGGAATTCCTTATAAATATTTTTGGATGTTTTTCTACATTTTCAAATATATTGATTTCAGTTACAACACAGAATACAAAGTGTACAGTGCTCACTTTATATTAGTGTTGATTTGTACTGTAAAAAACAAAAGAAATAGTATTTTTCAATTTACCTCAGACAAGTACTGTAGTGCGATCTCTTTATTGTGAAAATGCAACTTATAAATGTAGATTTTTTTTTAATAACTGCACTCAGAAACAAAACAACATAAAACTTTAGAGAACTATACACCCACTAAATCCTACTTCTTGTTCAACCAATCACTAAGACAAACAAGTTTGTTTACATTTGTGGGCGCTAATGCTGCACACTTCTTATTTACAAAGTCACCTGAAAGTGAGAACAGGCATTCATATGGCACTTTTGTAGCTGGCTTTGCAAGGTATTTAAGTGCCAGATATACTAAACATTTGTGTGCCCTTTCATGCTTCGGCCACCACTCCAGAGGACATCCTTGTATGAGGTGAATTGAAAAAGACTGTTTCTTTTGTTTATCTTTTTTACAGTGCAAATATTTATAGTAAAAATATATATATATAAAGTGAGCACTGTACACTTTGTATTCTGTGTTGTAATTCTAATCAATATATTTGAAAAGGTAGGAAAACATGCAAAAATATATATAATAAATTTCAATTGGTATTCTGTTAACAGTATGATTAAAACTGCGATTAATCACTGTTAATTTTTTTAATCGTGATTAAATTTGAGTTAATCACGTGAGTTAATTGCTATTAATTGACAGCCCTACTTTTTATAATTAAAATTGTTTTAAATATCCAAAATGTTTATCAGCAGCAGTGTACTTGATTTCAGAAATTTGTCGTTTGAGAATTTTGAGAAAAGCATACTGCATACAGTATCCATTATCTTTCTCTGTATGCCTTGGTGCTGATTTTCATGTAAGTTTGACTTTAATGCATAACATTCACGTGAGCTTTAATACCTTTATAGTTCTAAGCACATCAGTTATGTTCATGATTGCCTCATGGTAATGTAAAATCAATATCACATAATTTTCTTCAAAGGCATGACCAAGGTTAAAGTAGGCAAGGAAGATTCATCATCTACAGAATTTGTAGAAAAAAGAAGAGCTGCACTAGAAAGGTAATATGTGTATTTATATTTACTGCATTCCCCTGGTATATTCATGTACTAAGTAGGCTCTGTATGCCCAGTCTGATCCAGCAGCTTGTACAGTTCTTGGGCTGCTAGATCAGATCCACACAATCTGAATTTTCTGACTGAAGTATGGCCAATTCATTTTACTTTTTAAATTCAGTTGCAACCTAAAAAAAAAAGTAAATAACAACAAAAACATTCTAAGTTGGATGCCATACTAAAGAGACTTGAATGAGAATGATACCTTAATGATTTCCTACCTTTTCAAATATATTGATTGTGGCAGGACCAAGCAAACCTAGATCGTCCCTGACAGGTTTTGTCCAACCTGTTCTATAATATAGATGGCATTGTTCATTTATAACTACACTGCATGCTGTATAGTAGTACTGTTAAGTCAGAGCCAAACATGACAGGTCCTTGCCCTAAAGGGCTTACTAGGGTACTGGCCAAAAAAAAAAAGACATCGGGACAAGACAGGACATAGCATGAGACTGTTGTTCAAGCAGCAATAGATCTTTGTGTTCCAAGAAAAAGCAAAAAGTAAATTTCTCAAAAGAAAGCAAACATCAGAGCTGTAGATTCATTCATCAGTTACTGATAACGTCACTCATCAAGGGATGAAGCTAAAATTGGTTGCCTTGTACTCCTTAGGTTTCTTGGCTTTTCTTTAGCATACCCATGTCTTCTCATTTTCAGTTGCTTTGGTTTTGTAACATTCTCTTCTTGGTATATGTAAACAAGACTTCTCTTAGTGATTTTTTTCATAATAGTTTTTGGCACAGGCAGATAATCAAATGCTGGGTGTTTGATATCAGCTTAGGTTTTTGGGGGGGTGCGAGGGGCCGGTAACAACATACACAAACATGATTGGAAGTCACAGCAGAGAGGCAAAGGATTGAAGGGGCATGGAGACTGAACTATCTTCTAACCCTTAGAGGTGATTCCTCCACCTCAGGGGGCTTGAGCATATTGGCAGAATGATTAAGGGAAGCTTGCACTGCTGCTTGCTCTGTGGATAAGGACATTTCCAGTGCTGTCAGGAGCATTAAATTGTTTTAAGTTATCTAATATTTTAATTTTTAAAATCATAGGTATCTACAACGAACAGTAAAACACCCAACCTTGTTACAGGATCCTGATTTAAGGCAGTTCTTGGAAAGTTCTGAGGTATTTACGGTTTTTTTGTTTTTGTTTTTTTTAAGTTCTCCTATTTGTTGTCTAGTTAATAATGGTACTTTATACAAAGTAATATATATTCTCATCTTTAGATATGGAGACTTGGTCCCATAATTTCTTGTGCATTAAGATTAGATTATATCTTCAATGGGATAAGATGTCTCAAGGTACAAAAACAATGAGCCACAGAATCTCTTGCCTTTACCTCTTATTAAAATGTAGTGACTGAAGTTAACTGACTGCTCGCTAGTTTATGGGAAATAAATTGTTCTTCCCAGCTTCAAATGGACAAATGTCCAAGTCACTAAAATACACATGGTACTGCTGTTGGCTGCTTTCAGCAGAGAGTTGAAGGATTAAACTGGCATGGAAACAAAATTATCCTCTCACCTATAACCCCTAGATGGGATTCCCCTGAGGTCAAGGTTGAGGTTTGTTGGTGGGGGTAATATGGAGAAGTTTGCATTGCTGCTGGCCACACTATATCTGTTCTGTGGATAGAGCACTTTGGTCACCAGTGCTGTCAATCTAGCACATTTCACAAGCATTAAATACACTTAGAAAATCTGTATATATGACAACAGTCAGTTTTATGGATGCACATAATGTATCTGCTGTAATACTTACTTGTCTAATAAGGCCACATCATTATCCTAGTCACGTTACCCCTACCATACCAAAAGAATCACATCACTGACATGTGCATCATTACTGGATAACTTAAATACTAATTCTAATTCTCATGACATTCCTGTGAGAGGTAGGTTTCAAGACTTAACTTACATTTAGAAATTAATGTACACAAATACAGCGTGCTCATTTGTACACAACCAAGATACTATCTAAAAGATTTTCATAATGTATTGAAATATTACTATAGCATCTCAATGTATTTATCGTTTTATACTATATCTAAGCTTTTCTGTCTGTTTTAGTAGCAGTTTGCTCTCTATAGCATATAGGTGGCCAGTTAAGGCCTTTGGCTATTTCGTAACAACTTTTGACAAATAGGGTGTTTGTTCCATCTAAATGTAAAGGTACAGAAGAAAAGCAAATGGAAAGTCTATATTTTTCAGTTTTCCTCTGAGAATGTAAAAGTAGTAAATTTGAGAAATTAGGTTCTACTATATTGAAATATATGAGAGTGAAGAAAACACTACATCCTTTTCAGTCCCTCTTGTGCCCAGTTAAACCTCCAGCCTTTTAACCGGTTTGTTTGCCCTTATTTGTCATTCAATTCCAGCTGCCGAGAGCAGTTAACACCCAGGCTCTGAGTGGAGCAGGAATATTGAGGATGGTGAACAAGGCTGCCGACGCTGTCAACAAAATGACAATCAAGATGAATGAATCGGATGCAGTAAGAGCTGATTTTTCGACTTGAATAATGAGACAAATTAATGAGGCTCAACAATTGCATTTTAAGGCTGTAGGAGTAGAAAATGGGATATTAATTTACTTATTGGCTTGGGTTCTCAGCTGCATCAGTTGACCACCATGGTTGTACATGGTTAATTTGTTCCTTTAAAACAAGGAATGTAGTTTGTTATTGGTAACGTAATTCGTACTGCTTGTTTTGTTTTTTTTTCATCTTTTGCCAGTGGTTTGAGGAAAAACAGCAACAATTTGAGAATCTGGATCAGCAACTTAGGAAACTTCATGCCAGTGTAGAAGCCTTGGTCTGCCACAGAAAAGGTAGGCTTTGTTTTAATCTGGGTGTTAATTTTAGTGCCCAGGAGTTAAAATATTTTATTAAAACAAACGATTTCATATCTGTGTTAAATTGAATTTTACTATAGACTTGCAACTAATACAAGTTAGCCAGAGACTCAAAGTATACTGTGGTTTAATACAAAACATACACTAACTTTCCAACTTAAAATTACCTTCATTATTTTATTTAAACTTATCAAACATTTTGGAACTTCTTTTGTATCCCTCAACTTACATTTTATTACCCCAAATGTATACAATTCCTATTATACCCATTAAAAAAAAAATTTTTAAAGGTTGCTTTGATTATGGCAGTGGATTCTTTTCTCAAAAAGACTTGTTTGATTAGTACAAGCTTTGCAAGAGTGAACTGTCTGCTGATGGTACAAAACATGGGTTATATACAAGTTTATTCTACAGGTGATTACCGATTCTGTTGTTAACAGTTACAGGTAAAGCTAAAGCAATTACAAAGGACATATTTGTTTTAGAACAAGGTTGAAGTTTTAACAGTTGATGCAAAATGACTGTGTAGGTAAGATAGGTCAAGAAATGCTTTGTTGTGCATCCTGTATGTCTTATAATGTATAGTTTTTTACAGTGTAAAAAGCAAGATTATGAATTTACAAATTTAAACAAAACGAGAATAAAAATTATTACGTAAATATATGTTCAACATGGTCAGATAAATGCTGCTGTTGAAACTAACCCTTGCATTAAGCCAACTGTACTAAGAATAAGTCGTCATTGCATTTAATTTGTCTTTTAAAAGTAAAACTTGTCAGCTGATTTTTTTTGTCTTCTCAAAGTGAATGGGATAGAGAAGAGAGAGCTTAAACCATGGCAGCTCTTCAGCCAGACAGGTTTTTTGTGTATTGGGCTTAATAGTGCTACAGAGTATCAGTTTTAGATTATCAGCAGCATCTCCCTAACAGAAAGATGGAAACATAACCTTTTTAAGACAGTAAAATCTTAGTTTACAGCACATTGTAACATTTGAGAATGTAGCAAAACTCCAGATAGATGTGAAAACACAAAATACAGAATCTTTGTCCCTGAATCACACTGGAAAATCCTTTAATGATATGTATTCTTCCTCTTACATACCATAACGCTGGCACTGCTAAGAAGAATAGACAGTGGTGTCAAACGGGAAAGGACTTTATTAAACTCTAAGCAAACATTAGCAAGTGTCTACAGAGCATGCTAAGTGACTGAAAAATTGGTGTACTTCAGTTTCAAAACTTTTACCAAATGCACACTAGTCCTTGTGCCAAATATCAAACTAGTCATTTTGCTGTAACCCTATATTAATATTTTTTCCACAATTGGAAGTGTGGAATTTTATCTTAAATTGCTTTCCTAAATCTCAAATGAGGAAATTTTGGTCATGTTTAAAAAAATTTTAATACATAAATAAATAAGACATTGATTTTCAGGCAGAGATGGCGTTAACACTTCAGCCCTAAAGATAAATATTTCAGGATGCTATGAACACATGAAAATGGAAACTTGCTTTGGTACTGTATAGAGAGTGTGATCAGTGGCTGCTAGAATTTCAAATAACTACCAAAGTTATTTTTTGAAAAAGCCATAGATACATATATTTATTTAAATACCTGAAAAGAGGAAGGAAAACTTGAGTTTTAAAGTTACAAATATTTATCATCATTAGCCCTATTTGTGGTGCTGCTTTTTACAATCCATTATACCTTAGTTATAAGTTTGTCAAGTTTCCAAATAGATTACCTGTGACATAAGTTAACATGCACATAGGCAATTGTTTATCCATCCTGTTTGTATGAATTAACTCGATACAGCATGATTATTTAAAATGATTTGCATAAAATTAAATATGAAAATATGTGTAAGTATTTTTGAAGCTAATGTTGAAATATAATAATCTTTTACTGGATTCATATTATACTACAAGTAGGTCATCTTTCATATATTGGTGTAAGTGCACCTAATTACAGAGGCACCACCCATATGATTATGGCAGCCTTTTAAAACAGAAAACTGACTTGCCCGCTCTTTACCATGAGATTATAATAATTGAGGGTGGAGGGCGAGGAGGAGGCAGCGTGTATTCTGCAGCAAGTACCCTTAAACTCAGTGTCAGTGTTAATTTATTCTCTCATGAAATAACTTCATTCCTTTCCACCCTGTTTCCAAACATGTGCATCTGTGCTTCATAGCTGAACATTCTTATTGAGATAAAACTAGTAAAGACATATTTTCAGTTGAGCATTTTTGAGCATAAGTTTTTTGCTTTACTCTCCAGGCAGCCTGGCTCCATTCACTTGGTCTTTGTTCTTGCAGTGTTGCCCAGTCAGCCTACCTCAGAACTTCCTTTCCCCCGTGTGCCCCAAGGAAGTGGGGAGCATAGCCACACTCAGCTACACATTTCCCTAGTTCCCAAGGCCTCAGGTGATGCACTGTTCTCCAGGCAGCTTATTTTATCAATCTAGATTTTTGGCTCCGTCTGCTCCTGGCTATCAGCTGGGCTCTGGCTCTGACCCCCACAGTGCTCTATTGCCTGGCTCCATAGAACTGTGCAACGAGTGTGCACTGTAAGCCAGGTAATTTGCCCTTTGTGGGAAAAGCTGGCGAGTGAGCGAAAGCTGCAGCCGGGTCAAGGAGATAAAGAAAAACGTGGATCACCTAGCCTGAGCAGATAGTGACTTCTGTGGTCACAGAATCAGAGAGTCCATGGGACCCTGAGTGAGGATGAAAGATAATGCCTCTCAGAGCTGTTGTTTTGAGCTGTCTACACACCCAACGACAACAGTATATGGTTTTTAAACTCAGTTCACTATTTCAAGATTTTTCTCAAAACCATGAAGACTAGAAACTTATTTTTTCAATGAAAGCTGAGATTCTCTAGCATAGTTCTGCAGTTCCACAGAATACATCAGGACACAGATGATGATGATCACAAAATTTTTTACTCATAATTCAGGAGTAGAATTTTACAGAACAGGATTACAGGATAGGCATAAGGGCTGGCCTTCACAGGCCAATGCTTGGGCATTTGAGCCTAATGTTTTTACTGTTATCTTGAATTTTGTTTTGAATTTTAAATTTGGAATTCTAGGATCCATAACTGTTTTTCAAATAAATTGTTTTATCTTCATCCAGATTTGTTTGCTTAAGAGAAATATTTGAATGTATACAGTTCAGGCCAAAGCACAGAAATGGAAACCTTTTAGTTTCCTCACTTTCTCCAGCCCCAGTACTTAACGATTTCTTCCACTTAGAGTTATATACTTGATCCAGATACACCATACTCCTTGACATGAGTTTTGCTGCAGAGAAAGGGAAGTACTTAACCCCCGTATATGGTTATTTCTCAGTGCCTTGTTTTTGTTTTTGCTATATATGCTTTGTTTTCTCACAAGCTTTGGAAAGGGTAAGTTAAAAGTGTAGATATATTTTCAGAATTGTATTTAGGTGGAAAGTTGAATTATTTTAAACACAGGCCTATCTCTGGGGAACATGGGTGGCCTTGTCTCAAGAACCAGTCTTTGATAATCTATCCTTTCTAATAGGTAATTTGTAGCCTCATTATAAACTCTAGGAGAAAACCAGAATACTACCTACTTACTCCTGGGGGAATTCTGCACCACAATATTTTAAAACTCTTCATATTTTATTTGTCAAAATAACACAATATAATCATACCAGTTTCAATTATTTTGGTAATGTATTTCAAAATACCTGTCAACAAGCATGTCTGTAACAATACAGACAAAAAAAAAAAGATTCAGGAAATGTTTTTTGACAAATAGATTCTTTACTAGGCATATTAAGACAGAACTTTGAGTAATTCATTTAAACTACAATACAGAAATGTATTTCCTGAATCTCTCAGAAGCAGTGCAAAAGCTTGGGGGGAATCGGGGGTAATGGAGGAGCTGAGGGAGAGGGAAAGAGCCTGGGAGTGAACCTGGAGGGTTGTTAGGTGTGGGTAGGAGAAGTATGGAACAGGGTTTATTTTTGTGGGAGGATTGTTAGGGAGTTGGGTAGCCTCCCTTATGCAGACCCTGGGGTTAACCCCTACCCTCTCCCATTTAGTCAGGCACATCTGCCCCTGTCCCCATGTGGCCCTGCAGCCCTCCTCCCATTCAGCCCCTGGCTTAGTGCTGTCACTTGCTCCCGAGACCAGTACCAGGTTCACAATGGCTTTGGTGGCACCAGGCCCACGCTTGGAAGGGGCCCACAAAAGGTTAATCCAGCCCTGGCCACAGAAGAGTCAGCAACTTCCCAGTGATGACTGAAACACTCAGTAGCCGAGAGACTGAAGCGCGCAGGGACTGGATATTGCAGGATGTACTGAGAATTGTAGTTTGAACGTCGCTGTGTTCTGCTGGGGCCCTGGAACCTGCATTGCCAGTTGCACTACTAGTCCCAGAATGCCCTGCGCCATGCTGCCCGCAAGGAAATGGTCTGGTTCAGGAAGAAGGTTCCTGGAGCTGATCCCGCTGCACCCTCCCTCTCCCATGGGGCACAGGATCGGGGCTCCTGGCTTGCTCCCCCACCCCTGTGTCTCCACTGCTCTCCTGGGGTGTGAGTCCCAGTGTGCAGCCCCCTGGCAACCCTGATGCCCGGCTGTGGGCTCCTGGGCACTGACTCAATCCTGCAGCTTCATGGCGCAGGGGTGGGGAGTGGTGGTCTGTGGTCTCCAGGAGCAGGAGGGGTGGTGACAGCCGGGCTGGGTAGTGCTGGCTGCCACGCCCCCCTGCCAGTGGGAATGCCCAGAAATGCGTTCCCCCTGGACTCTGGGGAGGGGGCGCAGCACAGTTTTTGAGGGGAAAGGGATGGTTGTGGGGCAAGTCCAGGTGCAATGGGGGAGTTGGCGGTGACTCTAGGTAGGGGGGGATAGAAGAAGTGGAGTGTGAAAGTGGGGGTTGATGGGTCAGAGGGTGAGGAGAGTCTGGGTTGAAGGTGGGAGGTTGGCTTGGGGCGGGGGCAGCAGAAAGGAGGGAGATGATAGCCCTGGGGTGAAAGTGTGGGGGGCGCAGTAGCAGGGAGATTGAGGAAAGCCTTTGTGTGAAAGTGGGAGTTAGTTGGGTGGAGTAAGGACAATAGGAGGGATGGGAGAAAAGCCCCGATGTGAAGGTTTGGGTAGGGGTTTGAGGCTGGATTGTGGTAGCCTTTGTGGTAATGTGTGTGCATCTCTGTGGCCCTTTCTCCCTGCAAAAGATGGGCACCAGCAATTTTCCTCCTCACATTGGTCCCCAGTAATTTTACTGTTTCACTTGGTCATGAGGGGTGGTGAGGCAAAGGGAGAAATAGGCTAAAGAAACTAGCTTTTTAAAAAGTTTTGTAAACATTATTGTATCAAAGTAGAAAATGAAGCTTTCAAAAAATGTATTTACGAAACATAACTTTGGGTGGAGAAGATGGTGTTGTGGAGATGCAGGTGCAACTCCACTGACTGCTACATTCGGGCTTAATATGGCTCATAAGTGTACTAATTAAGCACTTGTGTTCAGGGACCCAAGCAGGCCCTGAGTGCTTAAACAAAAAAGACAAACTAACAAATAACCCCCACCCACACAAACCAAATTCAAGAGTATCCTGGATATATGGATGCTAGCCCAGTTTATCTATGGGCCAAGTGGAGGTCTCAATCAAGTGTGGCTTCAAATATGTTATGTTTTTGAATAAATGTTTTCATGCCCATCCTGGCAGTATTACATTTACTATGGCACCAGTGGTGCTGTCGCACCAGGCCCACACTGAGAAGGGACCCACACATATATTTGGCACCGGGCTCACAAAAGGTTAATCTGGCCCTGCCTGAATCCATGCCCCAGTCTGTCTCTCGGGCACCCATTCCCCCCCCTTCCCCCCACATATTAGCCTTTCTGAACCACAGTCTGAGACTACCCAGCAACCCCATGTGCCCTGCTCCATCCATCCCGTGCCTCCTCACCTGGTCCTGCTGTGAGGAGTGCAACCTCTTTGCCTCCCTCTCCACCGGATGGCTGTCCTCTCTCCTGGCTCCACAGCAGACCTTGATGGGCGAAAGGTATATCTGCAGCGTCTCTCCAGCAGAATCTATATTCTTGGAGGGGGAAAAAATCTGCAGGGGGATGTGAATTGTGCACAGTGGCTTAGACTTCCCCCAGGAGTAACATCTGAAAAACTTTCACACTGAATTTTACTCTTGTCTTTCAGAGCTTTCAGCCAACACAGCTGCCTTCGCTAAAAGTGCTGCCATGTTAGGTAACTCTGAGGACCACACTGCTTTATCTAGAGCTTTGTCTCAGCTTGCAGAAGTTGAGGAGAAAATAGACCAGTTACATCAAGAACAAGCTTTTGCTGACTTCTATGTGTTCTCAGAACTGCTCGGTGACTACATTCGTCTTATTGCTGCAGTAAAAGTAAGCTCTCTTTTAAAAATGCAACCTGTTTATCTTGCTGCAAGACAGGATTTATGTTGAAGGTCGCAATTTCTTCACAGGCTAAGAATGCATGGGCAATAGAAGGGAAAGTAAATGCAGAACTGTTGCAAGGAGAGCTGTGACTTCAAGCTAGCGTTGAAAATCGCTAGGGAGAAATCCCCCTCTTCTGGTATTGATGCATCCCACTATATAAGCTGTTGTGTAACGTGGATTAATCAAATTCAGGTTCTCCAACATCCCAAACATTGTATACACTTAAATGGAGAATTTATATAAGTGAATGATAGTCCTAGGAAGTGTTTATTGTATAAGGACATTGTACTGTTTAGCATGGTGTGCTTATTATATTTAGGTACATAAAATATTAGCTTGTAGTGGAACACAAGAGTTTTATGGGTCTGTACTTTAAGACAAAAGGTTTTTTTTTATGTGCCTAGAGGCCTTAATGTGAGATGCCAGAGACACAAAATATCAAATTTAGCTCTATTAGAACTTAGAAAGCATTGTAGGAGTGTTCAGTGAGGGTGTAAACTGTGCTATCTGGTACCAGTAGCTTTTGATTACTATTGAAACACTCTTTTACATCCTCAACAAGTAATTTATTTGGATGTATCTTTCAACATTTTATCAGAAGTTATGTTTTGGTTTAGAAATTACTTCAAGCTTATGAACACTTAAAATTTAATTCTTACTACGTTGATCTGTTTCCACCAAAACATGTTACCGGACAGCTGAGTGGCCTATAAAAGCAAAATCGGTGGTCTAAATGCAGATTCTAACAGATTAGTATTATTGTACTAGCTCTCCTTAATTGACAGCCTTGTCAACAGACTTGGGAGAGAGAAAGGACTGAATGGTTATGGAGACTAAACTGTATGTTCACAGGAGATGGCCCCTTGCATGTATGCCTTAGTCTGTGAATATATAGAGGACTTCATTCTGCAGTAGTCAGATAATTTTTCTAATACAGTTATTATGAAAGGTAAGACAGTTGAATTGGGAGACATTTGCAAGATATCTGATGCAGAGTAGGTCTTTACTTAGTCATTTCCAGTTCCTTAATTTTGCAGCACATTGACATAGTTAACATGATACTTTAAAAAAAAAAAAAAAAATTCTGTTGCACTATTACACTTACAGGGTGTGTTAGATCATCGAATGAAATGTTGGCAGAAATGGCAAGATGCTCAGGTCACTTTACAGAAAAAACGTGAGGCTGAAGCAAAGCTCCAACTTGCCAACAAACCTGATAAACTGCAGCAAGCTAAGGATGAGATAAAGGAGGTAATCATTAAGTTGAACGCCTGACTACCTATTTATATTCTGAAGGCCTAAATTTTCCATTGATTCATTCATCAGCATAATGCACTATTTTTATATGGATTTTTATTTATAAATCACTTACACATTTGCTATTTTCCATGTTTACTGAAATTGTTAAAAGGAATGATATTAATTAAATAAAAATGTGCACAATCGTTACACCCATATGAAATCTGTAAGGTGCTTTTGTTCTCTCTTACAGAATGGGCTGGGGGGGGACAAAAACATGGAAAAGTTTAAAAACATTCTTTACTGATTGAGTCAGTTTACTTCTATGCAGTCAAATGACTGTCTTCTGGCTTCTAAAACCAAAATGTATTGCTACAGTCAATTTAAAATAGACTATTTGAAAACTATTTCCATGTTTTCCTTATTGGTGCAACGTTTCCGCCTATATATATACATGTGCGTATATATGTGTGTGTGTATATCTATGGTATAATTTCAGTAAAAGTACTTAAATATAACATGTTGAAGTTTGTCATAATTTATACACTTTTTCTGTCATGCTTCACCAAGGAAATTGAAGAGGTAGGACAATTTTTTTTTTAAATTGAATTAATACACATACTCTAAAAGAATGTGTACCAGCTTTGTCATCCAATTGTGGGAAAACATCACTGCATAAAAGAGCTTAAAATCTTCAGTTGTTTTGTTTGGCTGCTTCATTGGTCACTAATCACAAGCTGCTTTGTTTTTTCTGCACTTTCACAGTGTTTTGCCTATTAGACTTGAGGAAGTTTACAAATAGAACTTGGCCTTCTCCACAAAATATTATACCACCCACTGGCTCTCCTGAGTTATTGACTTTTAGGAGAATCAGTGATTGTCCACAGCCATGTTCTCAATGGCTGCTGGACAGTTTGGTGACGTCACTGCCATGCACAAACTCAAAACAGTGAATTACCAAAAAGAGGAAACTCTCTATGCTAATTACACCAAAAAAGATTTTTAAAAAATTCTATTGATTTTACACCAACAGAGATGAAGGACAGGGCTGGCCTACTTGGCCCCAAAGCAGGATTCCTTTTTTCCCACTAGGAAGTATTTCTTCACAGGAGAAAGATTTGTTGCAGAAACCACAATTCCAAACATTGATTTAATTTTATTCAGGTTATTGAGCCATACTCAGATAGCTAAAAACCACTCCAGAGTGTGCATTAATACTCCTTGTTAACTTCTCAGGCATGATGCTGAAGCCCATGAGGGGCAAGATCCTCACTTGCATCTCAGCCTCTTTATACCAGGTAAAAGGACTGGAGTGGCATATAGGGACCCTAAAAGCTCCATTTCCAACCAGGGAAGGATTCCCCTGGAACTGTAGAAGATGGCTGTAAGATTGACCTCCATTGACCCCTTCTCTCTTCTCCTCCACCCCCCTCCCCCCCCAGTACAGAGGGCATGCTGAGCGCAGGGCTGGCGGTGGAAGATCTGTATTAGAACTGGGATACAGTACTGTAGAGATACTAGGCAGTGCTGCAGCCCATAGGTTAGCTCAGGGAGGCTGCCATAACTTGACAGGTCCCCAGGCATGCCTAGGGGCTTGTCTATCTGAAAAGCTATTGTGTGGCAAGCTGGGGTAAATCTACAGCTCACTAGCATGCCACACACTTAACTGGTCATGTAGACCATGCTACCGCACACTAGAGTGCATTGACCTTACACAGCCAGTTACTGTGGTGCATGCTAGTGCACTATAGATTTACACTCCAGCTTTTCATCTAGGCAAGCCCCAAGTTAATGCTGGGAGTCTCTCCAGAGCAGCCCAGGAGAGGGATGGTGCAAAGGTGGCTCAAAGCCAAACACTGCACTCTAGGCTTTGAATTCTGTAGTGCACCACTTAGCGGCAAGCATAGAATCTCCCCTGAGGTGTACATCAATAGCCTACTGAAGCATGTCCTGTTGTGGCTTATTGCCTATTCCATGTCAGAATGGGCATCTGAACAGTAAAGATAAAGGAAATTAGAATAAATGTACATAAATGTTAACTTTTTTTATTTTGCTGTATATCTCCAGCTATAAAACTGTTCAAGCATTGTTTCTTGATGCAAAATATATTGCCGTCATCCTTTGCTATGGTCTTAGTACTGAAAATCACCTTTTTTATAGAATTATCTGGGGAGAGGGAATAGTATTTTCCTGTTGGCAACCTAATATAGATTGATCTTACTAAATTTTTGGTATGTTTGACCTGTTGGTTGGTTTACAGAAAGATGATTGTACCAGGCAGCTGATCTCCCTCCCTCCCCCCCCCCCATGCTTCAGTTACATCTTGAAACTAAATTTGTCAAACTCAACCTCTGAATGTTTCTTAAAACCTGAAGCCTCTTTGTATGAAAGTATAACAGGCTGCAAGCATTGAGAATTGCAAGTCTTTTTTTCTATCTTCTCAATATACAATCAACAGCAGCTGTGCACATTGTAGCTCAGTTTGTGCAGGCAAGAGAGCAGATTCTGAAAACTGACTACAGCAGTTATGGACAAGGTACCATACCTGGCAATGCTGTACGTTGAGTTCTTTGATGGAGTCAACAAACATGTGGACAAGGGTGATCCAGCGGACATAGTGTACTTAAATTCCAGAAAGTCTTTGATAAGGTCCCTCACCAATGGCTCTTATGTAAATTAAGTTATGGGATAAAAGGGAAGATCCTTTCATAGATTGAGAACTGGTTAAAAGACAGAGAACAAAGGGTAGGAATAAACTTATTCATAAATGATCTGGAGAAAGGGGTAAACAGTGAAGTGGCAAAGTTTGCAGACGATACTAAACTGCTCAAGATAGTTAAGACCAAAGCAGACTGTGAAGAACTTCAAAAGATCTCACAAAACTAAGTGATTGGGCAACAAAATCTCAAAAAATATATACTGGCTTTAGAAAAGGTTCAGAGAAGGGCAACTAAAACGATTAGGGGTTTGGAACAGGTCCCATATGAGGAGAGATTAAAGAGGCTAGGACTTTTCAGCTTGGAAAATAGGAGACTAAGTGGGGATATGATCATGAGTGATGTGGAGCAAGTGAATAAGGACAAGTTATTTACTTGTTCCCATAATATAAGAACTAGGGGCCACCAAATGAAATGAATGGGCAGCAGGTTTAAAACAAATAAAAGGAAGTTCTTCACACAACGCAGTCAACCTGTGGAACTCCTTGCCTGAGGAGGCTAGGATTATAACAGGGTTTAAAAGAGAACTAGATAAATTCATGGGGGTTAAGTCCATTAATGGCTATTAGCCAGGATGGGTAAGGAATGGTGTCCCTAGCCTCTGTTTGTCAGAGGGTGGAGATGGATGGCAGGAGAGAGATTACTTGATCATTACCTGTTAGGTTCACTCCCTCTGGGGCACCTCGCATTGGCCACTGTCAGCAGACAAGATACTGGGCTGAATGGACCTTTGTTCTGACCCAGTATGGCCGTTCTTATGGAGCTTTCTCCATAAGCTAGGGATAACTAGTGATCCTGAACCAGGCTGTATATGGCAGTGAAATATTAATGGCATGCTACTAAGTATGGCAACTTAAGGTTTTTAAACTTTTTAGGTAATTTAGTTTAATTGGATGCTCCTTTTACAGGCAGTGTCATCAAAGGTTTCACTAAAGGATGTTTTAACTGATATAGGAAGAGTTTGCTGTGAATAATGGGCTCTTGCTAACAAAACTTTCAAGTCTGTATAATCTGCTCTAAAGGAGGAGATATTACTAAATGATAGAATTTTTTGGCATTCCTCAATGTAAAATATAGTTGGATTGACATGGCCACCACCTTGAATTTCCCTAAAATGTTGCTTTGTCAAATTTAAATTAAATACTCTTACTTTTCAACTCCAAGCAAATAGCATTTTGTTGAAATAAAATGCTTTCTCTCCTTAATTTATTAGTGCTGGTAGATTATAGATAGAACTGTCTACTTATTCTAGGTATGTGAATGAGTAACGTCATGTCTTATCTATGCACGTTTTTCCTTTGCCAGTGGGAGACAAAAGTTCAGCAAGGGGAGAGAGACTTTGAACAGATCTCCAAAACCATACGCAAAGAAGTGGGAAGATTTGAGGCATGTATAACTGTTTTACAAATTCAGTGACATTCTCATTTGCTGTAATGATATAATAGCAATATGGTATTCTAAAAAATCTGTTATTTACATTACTCTAACAGAATTAATCTATTTCATTTATTAACAGAAGGAACGAGTGAAAGACTTTAAAACTGTTATTATCAAGTACTTAGAATCATTAGTGCAAACACAACAGCAGGTAAGCTAAACTTTGTGGAACTCATTCCAAGGGTTTTGTTACTAACCTAAAATGATGCTCTGACTATGAGAATTTTTCAATTATAAATGTTGTTAGTAAAATTTAGTAAAATTAAAAACTGACCTCATTCTAGGTTGGATTTGGAGGGGTGGGAAGGAGACAGCACTACACTTATATGAATATTGGTGCTGTCTTTCATCCACATTACGACTGGTAACCTTTTTTTAACTTCCCTCACTTCAGTATATTTACAGGAGGAGAAAAATGCTCCTAGTCTTGCTTTTTCTGTCACTAATTAACTGAAGTAATTTAGTCATGTGTGGATGGGCTGTAGACAGTTTGCTTTTTCTTGAAACAGCCACATTGGACTTGTATGCAAAAACTGCAAGAAAATATAGGTACTCTCACTCAAGACACTTGTATGCTTCATAATCTCAAAAGTAAAATTGGAAGCATGGAATTTTTTTAGTCATAGAGTGAAGTGTTTATAAATTATTATGGAAGGGGTGTCTATTTTAGTTTTAGAAATTGAGTGTTTGGATTTTAGTTTATTCACCTGACAGATATAAATGCTGAATGTGGAACAACAGTAAAATTACCTTAAGAGTAGGTTCAGTTCCCATGTGCGTAATGTATAAATGCTATTTCAGATGGAAAACCTTCTTTCTCGTTACATGTAATGTATCCTAATCCTCCATTTTACATGAATCCAAATTCTTTCAAAGTATCTCACCCCATCACATTTGCTAGAAGTGGAGTGGGAAATCTGCCTAGAGGAGAGCTACTTTTGTAAATATATGCATGCTTATTGTGTAAAGACAAATGACTGAAGTGTCAACTTTTAGAGATTACTCCATAATAATGAATGGATTTATGTAAACATTACTACTAGGTGCTTTCCTGCAATTGCCACGTTGGCAGAAAATGTGCTTTTGGAAAATGCTGAACTTCTTTTTTTTTTTTTTTTCTTCCTTTTCCTCAAGCTGATAAAATACTGGGAGGCATTCCTACCTGAAGCCAAAGCCATTGCCTAGAAAGGAGAATATTCCAAACCAGAAGACACTTTGGATGTTTGTCTCGGTTAAGCTAAATTCCACAGTGAAATCACTTTAAAATCATTCAAATAAACCACTATATATTTTATGAATTACCATGTCTTTTTTTATATACTACAGCATTTTATTAACAAGCTGCATGTCCTGACCCTCTTTGAAGTGGACTGTGGCATGATATTCTGCAATATTTTGCTGAATTGAACACTATTGTGTCTTAATACTTGCACTAAAATGTGCACTGCAAGGCCAGAAAGTTACGATATTTTTGTTCTTTACAATACAATATGTTCTGTAGTATGTTTACCTGATCTTTATTAAACAAATTTAATTGCATTGATTAATGTTCACTTACACATTCCTGTACAAAATCATGATTTTGTGATTACAAAAATAAAGGGATGTACCTTGTGAAACATTAGTTATACATTATTTTTACCTTCATTTTTCTATAACTTTAATAATTTCGTAGATTACTTGGAAGTGGCAGTTCTAGTAAATTGGAGATAAAATTTTAGAAACCACTGACAGGAATTGTAGTTCTAAATTAACTATTTCAATGAAAAGTTGTGTCAGTACATAAGATAACCGTTTCTCTGAGAATCTTACAATCTAAAAATGGCAACATCATCACTTCTGCTTAACCATATCTGAAGTAATATACCTGGACCGTCTCCCATGGTGGGGAGTTGCTCACAAGTCTTCTATAACATTAACATCTAGGCTGAACTCCCTTCTACGTAGCTCTGTAATAACCACCTTTTCACTAAACATTTTCCCCACTCCTCTCAGCATCTTTTAGTAGCTTCAGTCTTTGCATGCCTATTAATCGCAAGATTTGTACAGCTTTTACTGCCCTTCTTGTGTTTTCAGGCTTTCTTTCATATACATATTGAACTTGAAGGTTTAGTTAGAGATACATCTCATATCATTGTAACGTTCCAGGAGCCATCCGTCTGGCTATATAGTCTCATCTCCCTAGTTCAATGATCAATATTAGAGAAATATTATTTTACACTAATATCATCCAAACTTCATATTTAGTCTACTAGCCATGTGTCAGTTGTAGTTGTGCAACCTTCCCAGTTTGTTTCTGTGTACTGAATCGCCTCTCCTTGAACATGGCTGTCTGTTCTAAACTTTCCTGGTCATTTTGCATTAGTTGTCTTCTGTTGGCTATCCATCTGACATTTTGTTGTTGTTACTTGTAAATTTTGATGTCTGTTGCATGCCTGTTCTAATACTGACCCCCATGGAATTTCACTAGGTATAAGACTCACTACTTGGAGGATTTATTATGGATTACTGCTCCAATTTATAATCAGACTGTATTTTTTTAATCTAGCTATATAAAAAACAAATGAGATAACATCATATCATGTTTGGTGGTGGTGTCCATCTAGTAATCTTCATCCTGATAATAGAATGCACTTATCTTGCACCACTGAATGATTCCCCTGTACTCTGCCCACTAATCTACCTTTTCCAGGATTGACACTGAAACTTTCTAAATGGATTGGTTGTATGCATTATAAGGCCGGCATTGTCTTCCCTGTGTGTTTGTACAACACCCATCAGAATGGGGCCCCTGCCTTATTAAGGCATTTAGGCACTACCACATCATAAATACTTAGTAAGATAGAAGAGGTAGTATAAATTTTATTTAGCACTCACTTAGGATGACTTTGACTTTGCCACTCCTGAATAGTCTAGTCATTCCAAACAGAAGCTGATCAAGCCTTTATAACTGTTCATAATATTCTGATGTTACAGGAACATGATAGAAAATAGTTTAACTTGATACAGTCATCAATTTAATAATAGAACTTTTTAGTGTCCCAAACTTTTGTTGTCAAGTTAAATCCTTACTGTGTACTCTGATATCCTTCCTAGAATATTTTCCTTCCTCTTCTTTCCTGTGCTTTTTTAAACGCACACTATTCCATCTGTATCTGCCCAGACACTTGAGTAAAGTTCCTGTGTCTTCAGATGGAAATATAATAGTGAACTTCTTAGTGTAGTTACCCAGTGTGTAATGAATTTGATGGTTCACAAATATAGCAGTTTGTCTCCAGCTGTGACAGGAATCAGCTTCCTCACCTGCTAGCTGGGATAGAAAAACCTATTTCAAAGGCTTGGACTATCCACTGCACGCAGCTGCTGTCCAGTTAACTGAGACATCTGCAACCCAAGTGTTCCCCCTTTCACACAATACCTGATGTGTGAAGCTGGTTGAAAACTTTCCAACCAAATATTTTCCATTGGAAAATGCCAATTTGACGGAATTCAGGCTGGCTCCCCAGCTATATTTTTGTTTTATTATATCAATTTCAATAGAAAATTACCGGTTACCAAAACAATTAGCATACCAATTACCAATTTTAATAGTAATGATCAATTATCAGAATACCAATAATCAATTTTATGTAACAAAATATGAAATAGCTTAAAATAAAGTCAGAATGCTTTGTCGTGTCATAATATATTAGCTGCAATATTTCAACTTTTATTATAAACTGATATATAAAAACACAAGTTACATGGATAGTAAAAACTAAACTATTTTGATTTTACTGAAAAAAAATATTTTGATTAAGGCCAAATCAAAATGTCACTTTGACTTTTCTAAAACAAAACTAATTTAGTTCTCCAAGAAATGTTGTTCTCATCCTGAAGAAGAAAATTCAAAACTTCAGAATTTCCTGTAGAATAGGAATTCTAGTTTCCAGCCAGCTCTAGCCTGACATAATATGGATGGCGATCCAACCTGGCATATGAAGTCCTGCTTTCACTGCATAGGATTGCATTAGAGTAGACCTCAGCCTACCACATGGACTCTCTGTGCTCCTGCTATAGGTAATCCAGTTGACATTCTCTAAAGAAGGTGATTCCCATCCTTCCTCCCATAGATGTTCTCATCTCCTTAGCCAGTCTTTTAAGATCCATCAGTAGGAAGCCATGCAAGGTAGTATGAGCTTATCCCCTTATTTCTAGCTGCAGCTGGCCCTGGGCTCTCCAAACACATAATTCAGTGGTGTGTCTCATCTGATGCTCTTATTGGTGCCTCACATGGGAGTATGGTTGTCGTTTTCTCATGTGTTCCTGCATCAAAAACTGCACACTGTGCTTCAAGACTGTGGGTCCACTTCATTGCATATGGCTGTTGAGGAACGGATTGCTCAAAGAGAGGAGTGAAGTGGTCAGAATGAGAGCCAAAAAAGATTAAGAAATTGCATTTTTAAATGGACTAAAGAGAAGTGTTGTGTCTCCTCACTTGGTATTTTTTTGGTATTTCCACAATGAGCAAACCTTTGAAAAATTCTAAAATCCAGTTGAAAGACAACTTCATATCCTTTTATGTGTTGTGAGTTATGATGTGAGACTTGTAAAGAGAGTGCATGTGGTGAATGAATCAGCTGTAGGTTTAATTCAAAACTGTAAGCACCTATAGAAGTGTATGGAACTGAACTTCAGAAGTTCGTATTTCCTTCAAATGAATATGGAGAAGGGAGTTCCCACTTGCTGCTAGTGCCTGGGGACAGTATTTTGTCAGGCAAGTCTGAAAGAATGGTGGACTTGTGTGCAGGCAGCTCCAGTGACACTTTTAAACTACTACATGGCATCCACAGTCTCCAGCAAGCCTCTTTTGACCCTATAAACACTGAACCCATTTCTGCTGCTGGCTTTCTCCACTCTTACAGTTGATCATACTTCCCATTTGTTATTGTTCATTAGCAAAGAATTTCTCTTGTTTTGCCCCTTTAAGGGCAACTGTATGGACTCAGGAACTTCATTGAACTCACCTTTTGAGGGAAATTGCAGAAGGCAAGCAAAGATACTTAAGAACGGGCTGTGGCAACATCTGTGGGATTATGCTGCACAGCGAGGGTTTTATTTGGCAAATTTTCAAAACTGAATTATATAGCTATTTGCATTATCATATAATTGTGTTAAACATGGTGCTCTGACTACATCTGATTTTTTTTGATTGATCTAGAATGTCAAACTCTTTCCCCTCTTTAGGACCTTCTCCTCATTTAAGGTTTTTATTAGCGATTGGGTCTTCTACTAGTTTAGTCAGTGATTAACTCAAGAGTTGAACATCTATCTTAGAAGTTTATATACAAAGCTTTACCCTTGTGACACCACTGCAAGGTAGGGAAAGTATCGTTATTTCTGTTTTACCGATGGGAGCTGAAACAGAGATTGTTACTTGCTCAACATCATGCAGGAAGTCTCTGGTAGGGCAAGGAATTGACCCCATGTTTGCTGAGTCCCAGGATAGCACCCTAAGCATTAGGAATCTCTCTCTCTCTCAAAAACAAAACATATATGTGTGTATACATTCAAAATATATATGAATATATATATTCATGTCTAGCTTCTGTTTTCCTCTTTGCTCTATGGTTCATAATCTCGCCAACAGATTTTTTTGCCCTCTCCTTGCGAAAAGTTTGTTGTTCCCACTTACCGAAAATGGATAATACGGCAATTTAAGATTGTGACCATTTGAGTACTCTCCAAATATTTTTAGTGATATTTTTCTCAATGTATTTGCTTGCTAAAGGGACAAAAGAAAGGACTGTACATTTATTTAGCCCTTTTCAGTTTTAGGTTGCATTTTTTGATGGCTAGTTGATAACTCTTAGTTTTGACACTGAAAGGCAATGTTATATTGCTTAGCTCTTTAACGAGCTCTTCTTTTGGGCAGATACATTAGAAAGAAAACTATTTAAGTTTGAATAATTGTTATTTTGAAGTTCGTTTTAAACTCCCACCTCTTCTCGAGCATGTTCTTTTGCCCAATTTATACTACCTATTTTTATTTAATGTCGTCTTCTTGCAACCCTTCTTTGCACTGTGTATATTCTATGTTTGTGGTTAATTGCCCTCCAACTTCCTCCAGTCTTAAAAATCTGTTACCACATCTTTGCATTGCGTTATATTTCCCGCTTTCTTATGTAATACTGAGTCTAAAGTTTTGATTTCTCTTTTTCCCCACCCCTAATAGCTGCTATTGAACTGTTATTATATATATACATATAACACATTTCAGCTCTCCCATAATTTTTTCTGACCAGAGGTGAAATCTTGGCCCTATTGAAGTCAATAGCCCAACTTCCATTGAATTCAGAGAGGCCAGGATTTCACCCCAGGTGTTTTGCTACATTATAATCCTTTTCCTGTGGCTTTAATACATAAACTTTGGCTATTTCCACCTAACATCTTGTGTATAAATATATGTATCTTTTTTTCTAAATACTGGATCTGTCAACGGCTCTTGGATTTTGGAGGTAGTTTTGCACTATTTTCTAGAGTACAATGAGGTTCTGTGTTGTCTCGTCTCCTGTTTTGCAGTATAGCATGTTAAAATATTACTGAGTGTGGTTGAGTAGGCAGTGGAGGATAAGTAGGTACTGACTTTAAACAGTAAACATATGCATTGTAGTGATTGCAGAAGTTTCCATTAGTAATTCCTCTTTACATACTCCTACTTTCCAAATAATTTATCTTTGGACTTCATGCTTTCTGTGCCTCTTCTCCACTTTACTCCAACTTCCACAAGATTTCAATTGAATTCACTTATTTGTGAAAGGACATAGGAAGTTATTTTATAGTGCAATAAATAGTTTTTCCAGGGTATATTTAAAATATTGTGAGTAGTATGTGCTTTGTAAAGTCTGAATACTTGAATGTAAAATACAAAAATTAAGGATATTTCAAAATGATGGAGTACATACATTGCTACAGTTTCCTGTGTATTTCGTAAAGAGGGATGCAGCTATTTGCAGTTAAATGCTTATTAGATGACCTCAGGTAAAAATGACGACAATCCCATAACTACTTTCCCTTCTTCCTGCCCCCCCCCCAAATAAAAGCTACAATGACTTAGAAGAACGAGCAGAAGTATGGACTCATTTTCTGTTCCCACCTCTGCCCCAGGCTGCCCATAATTTGCGTTAAATACTTTATAGCATCTTACAAACATCTTCCCCCTGAAATAGATCTCAGTTTTGCAGCTAAGGAAATAAGGCTCAAAGGCTGTGTAAATAGTTGCTCAAAATAATACAAGTTAGTGCAAGAAACTGGATTATAGCCCAGTTCATGCCTAAATCATTATATCACAGTGCCTCCTACCCAAATCACTTATAACATCTTTTTCTTGGTAAAATAGGGATGTTCCCAGCTCAGAGAAACCTCTTGCTTAGCTGCCTTTTTATTGACATGCTCATTTTGTTCTTTTGTGCAGAAATGCAAAAGAAACTGTGCAACAAGTGTGGGTTTAGGACTTGATGCTGACAGCTGTAGGGAAGGAAACTTAGATCTGTAGAAAAGAGTGGCAATTAGTACTATACTCCCCATTAGCATCCCACAGTGGTGCAGTGATATGCTTGTGCAGTTTTTCAGAAAAAATCATGTAATTTCTTGCACAAGCAGAAGAAGGTAATAAATGCATGGCTCTGAGAAGTCAGTATAGACTCACCCACGTGGTAGAATGGAAGTCGCCTGCCCCTCATATAAGAAAAACCTTATATTAAATTTAAAATGCTGTAAGAGCAGTAAGGTTAGGGTGATGTTTTCATTGTCTCTTTGGAAGAAGTTAACCAAGCTCTGAATTGAGACAGCAATACCAACTTTATTCATTAACGGGAGTTTTGTTTCTGTGATTAAACTTGAAAAATATTCTCTCTCCAAAATCTAAATGTCAAATTTAGGGTTCACTCTTCCATCCCGTCTTCTAAAACCAAATTGTTCTCTTATGTATATTATATCACCTGGATTATTTGAATTAAACATTGTGATACTGATTTATCAAATGAGTAGAGCCTTCTATTTTCAGTGATAAGAATAGCTTTCTCTGACCATCCACCATCCTGCCTAAACTTTTTTTTAAAGATTTCATTACTCCAAATTTAACCACAAAAAATCCAACTCCAAATCAGATGATTTATGGTCCATAAGCAAACCCCTACTTTGATTTTTAACAAAGGAAATAGTTACTCTTAGCCCTAGTGCTTCCAGGTGTAATTCAGGAGACCAAAGGATAGTTCTGGGTCCAAATTAGAGCCTCATTTGTTTGCTTGAACTCAAACTTGTATTGTCATCCCAAAGTACAAGGAAGCAACTAGTTGTTAAAAAATTTCTTAATTAAAATCAGGATTGGACCAATAAACATGCCTTTGAATTACTTGTGGCCATGACTCATTGAAAGATATTGGTGAACCAGTACAATACAGTTTGCAGATATATCAGCGGGAACACCAGGTCAGTCCTGTGCTTGAATGAGGTCCATAATGTTGATTTCATTAGCACAGCCAGTTTGGCTAAGTTTCTTACTTCCCAGGGTCAAGAACTCCCAAAAGATTTTTTTTTAATTTGGTTTAAATTACAAGACATGACTAAGAGTCTAAGGAATCTTGCAAAAGGTCAGGAGGAGAATGTTCTCTGACATCAAAGGGTGAAGGTTGTAAACCATTATTTGATCTTTTTAATAATCTTCCAAATTTTCAGACAACTTTTATGTGAAGATTTGACATGTCCATTAAGCAGCTGCTGCTTGTTGTTACGGTATTTTGCTTTAATTTGTTTCCCAGCCTTAAAGTTTGGCACATAATTCTGTGATGTTGTCCAGGGAAAATGTAGAATAAATTGAGACGTACACTTTTGGTTAAGTTAAAGCCATTTTATTTTGTTTGTAATGCTTGGAAATAACACGTAAAGGAGTTGCAAATGGGATACGTGCAAACAGCCAAAGACAGCAGCTTTTTGACTGCTGTCTGACTAGACAGCACGGATAGTTGCCAATTTAAAAAAAAAAAAAAAGCCCTTTAAGACAAATTGTCAGGATAGACTTGGGACAGTCATCCTGCTGGTTACATATAAATCTCTCATGACCAGAAATAAAATATTGCCTCATACAGTTTTCAAAAAACATTTAGAATTTCATGTACCCAAATTATACTTCAGTACAGAAGAACTTTTGTGATGGTTTTGTAGGCCGCAGGGATTATTGTCATCAATCCATGTGGTCCCTGCTACTGTGCACTAAAAGTTTCATGGTATGTTTTGACATCCGTTGGACCTGCTGGGTCAGAACAGTTGATCAAAATATTGTAGCCCAGGGCCTTGTGGGAGTGCACTCAGAGACACCAGAATAGAGACAGAGATGCAACTAGTCTATAACAGTGACAGAACTTACTCTACTCCAAACCAAAAGTTTGTTTGAACTGTTGAGAATAGCTGAATATTCAATGCTGTGAATCCGTCATTATTATGAATTTATGACCAAGGGATTTTTCTACTTGGCATGATGTCTGAAACAGATTTATCAGCAAGGGATTTCAGTTATCCAGATAAAAGATCTGGCCAATATCTTTCTGCTGCTTTGCTTCAAGGCTGAAAAAAAGACATGCATATTCCTAGCCCACTGCAGTTTATTTCAGGAGATACAAGGCTAAGATTGCAGTACTTAAAAGGCTAGCAAAGAAATGCTAGCATTAGCTTTGCACGCAGCCTTAAGAAAAACTGTAGCTGTAAAAACATATCACAACATCTAGCTATAAATGTGTATTGCCAATTATTTTAAAATGTTAATAAAGAAAGGGAATCTGCCATCTTGTTTCCAGCTCATGGTGAAATCTGTGTAATTTAAAGTTTTAATGTTCTGAGCAAACAGTTCCTCATATCCTATATGAAAAAATTCTGAATCATGGCAGGAGGAATTGAACTAACTTTCTTTACTGTAAATAGCATATGATTTACTACGTCTCCCTTCCCAAGAGTAAGGTTAGTGGGATCTGATCCTGGATGGTCCAGAGTGCCCTCAGCTCCAGGAGTTGAAGATGATGGAGCTCAGCAAAATTAAGCCCTGGTAAATCTGTTCTTCTCTGAGAGACTCTGTGTATTCCAAATAATGGGATTCAGCCCCTTTAGCACTGAACTGCAAATGTCAAGAGGCATTTTGTGAATACTATCATTGCTGTGGACAGACCATAAAGGATAATAGTGAAGTGATTTGATCCCACACAGAACTGGAGATACTTCGGATTGGGCAGGTTTTACTGCTACATGGAAGCAAGCATCCTTTAAGACACAAGCTGCATACCAGTCCCCTATGGACAGGGATGGGTTAATGTACCCTGATGACAATATTCTGAACTTGAAAGTTTTTATATTTGTTGGGGTTTCTGCTATCCAGGACCAGTCTCAGACCATCTCCTTGCTTGGGTATTAGGAAATATCTGGAGTAAAACCCCTCCTTTGGTGCTGCACAGGAACTTCATTTATAGCACCTTTTATGAAGAAGGGAGCTCAGCCCTCCAATAGGAGTTTCTTGTGAGAGAAAATCTCCAGAAGACAGGGAAAGTGAGAAGGCCTGGTATCTAATATCCAGTGCTCTGCAGGAATCTTGAACAAACAATGAGGAAAGAAAGATGAGCCCCAAACCATAGAGGGAGAAGTGGTGCAGCTCTTTAGCATCCCATCAAAACTGATGCTTGGGAGCTGGTGGCTGGGATGATGTACAGCAAAGGATTCTGCTTCTATATTGTGTTCTTCTTACAGGAGCCATTATAGAAAAGGCCAGAGGTTGATATCGCCTCTGAAGTAGGGTACTCTGCTGTTACTGAACAGCTGGAGATTGGCTTTAGAAAGCCAATGTAATATGGCTTTTTTTTTTAGCAGCAGATGCAAATGAAGAGAGTCCCAGAGATGGAGCTACAACTCTCAGACTTGATCTTTTCCAAAGTGTTATTTGACTTGTAACAAAAAAGGACAGTGCCCTCAAAGGGTAGGTTCTCAATTAGCTTCTAAGAGTTTGGCACAAGGCCCAGTGCTCAGAGCCAGGAGTATCTTCTCAGAGCTATACCAGTGGTCATAACATTGAACCTGAGGTGTCATAAGCTGCCCTCAGAGCATACCTGGCTACTGTCCTTCCCTCAGTAACCAGTCACTTTGCAGCTTTTCTTTGCTCTTCAGGTAAATAATCCAAGATGGTGTTAGAGTCCCATAAAGTGCAGAAGTATCATGACATAACTGCTGGACACTTTTCCACACAGGAGTCTAAGGTGGTAGAGGAATATATCTTTCTTCTACCTGCATCCAATCTACACTCTTCCCTATGCAATGGAGCAGGCAGGGATATTCTGCTACCTTCAGACACTTCCTGAGCTGTAAAATAAACCCACATGGAGTTGGTCCACAGAAGAAGAAAGAGAGGTTACGTACTGGTAACTGTTCTTCAAGAGTGGTCTCCCACTACACACCTGCTGTCACCTGTGTCTTGGAATTTTTTGTATTGCAGCCTTGAGAGAAATAACTGAGGAGGCCTGGCTGGTGAGTTTCCTTATATAGACACATTCAATTATGTCATTCTAGCACAAAACCTTATAGCTGTCCCCGCCCACACCGGCACAGCTTTTCTTTACAGCAGCTTGTGAGGTGCTGAATCCTATTAGTGTGAATGCCCAAAGGCAACTCTCAAAGAACAATTGTTACCAGTAAGTAAACCTCTTTGTCTTCTTTCTTAAAATCAATAAATCTGCAGTTTTAAAGTGCTGTTCTGCTCTGAAAACTGACTGTAAAAATAGCACCTTTTCACCCAACCAACTGGGTATTCAAAGTCTGGCTTGCTTTACTGACTAAAATAAGATATAGCTATTACTCCTATTAGCATAGCCAGTAAGGGTATGGAAGACTGAACTGGCATCTGTGAGTCACATACCAACAATATTACTGAGTAAATTCAGTCTGCAGAATCTTTATTGTTAGGCTCTGAATTAGCAGGCTCATACTTGACTTTCAGAGTCTAGGCCTAGTTTGTAGGGCTAGCATCTACAGCAGTGGGAAATAAATCTTCATGCTAAAATCAGCAGCTTTGATGCAGAAGCCAATGCAAAACATTGACTATTGAATTACCCAATGCCATTTTTAATTAAGAGTAGAAACTCATTCTTAAAAGGGCCTGTTCATTCTCAACAGATGAGCATTGGAAAGCTGTTACCTTGTTTCTGGTTCAAAAATGTTGGTGTCCCTAATTGGCCCATCAATCCTTCACCCTTTTAACTATTTTGCTTTAAAAATCACTAGTGGGACTTATATATTTTAATATAGGCATGTCCAAAATTAAGGTATTGTACATCTAAACCATGTGTTTGCATTGCAACATTTAGTGGTGTAAATAAGGGAAGGAACAGTGGAGGATACACAGTTTCCTCTTTTTTTTGTTTTGGGGTACTTTTTGTCTACAGACTGACCACAACCAGGTAGGGTGACTCACCTGGATAGGCTAGAATCACCCAGAAATTGGGTGTGGCGGGCACAAGGTGTGCTCATCAGTTGTTTGAAACTACTTAGGTGACTTCTATTGTAGGCAAGTTGCTTGACAGTGCAAATCCAGAAAATGGAACAAATGAGAACTCAAGAAGTGGGAAAGGAGTTTATAATAAGAGTGCGCGCCTGCTAAATTGGTGGAATCAGCAATACAGGAGCTCAAGGATCGGAAGGGTCTACTGTAATGATTGTGTTCCAGGGACTTTCAGTTTTGTTGGATTAAACTGCAGGCTCCCAGGGGAGAAGAGGACAACGACTAGAATTTGTTCTGGGCTGTGCACATTGCAGACTGTTGTTGCAAGGACTCAAGGGAAGTTTTGTAGTTGGCTGTGGCACTATCATTTGTTTCCCAACTTTGAGAAGTTAGAATGCCCTGACATGGACTTGGACACCATTCCTCAGAGATTGAGAAGGGTAAACCATCCCAGAGAAGATACCTAGGGAAGCTGTATATATGTGTGCATCCATAATTACGTTTTTGCATTTGAACTTATGATAGTAACAAGTACTAAAACTTGGGAGAACATCCTCAACTGCAAAAGTGTTGTCTGTAAACAAGTTATTGACAATATTCACAAATGTTTCAAGGGTTATAAGTAAATTATGTATTTAGTAATATTTTCCTTTAGAGATTGTGTTGCTCTCCTTCTATCAGTATAGTATTGTAGATACTATATACTATACTAGATCTGTATAGTAGATATAGATATATATCAGAGTCCTGAAAAGACTAAATTTCTGGACTGTGCCATAGCAGAGAGATAAGCTGAGGTAAAGGAAAGGGGAAAGAAACATTATATCCAACATTAGCATAGCGCTTTCTCCACATCTGTTACACATGGTTATTTCTAAAGTAAACAGAGATAGTTTCAGATGTGAAGGCCAATGCCACAAAGATTAATACAATGCTCAAATTATTTAAGATGTTACCGTGCTTTTTGGTTCATGAGGATCTTCATAGTATCTTCATTCAATGTAAATGGAGAAATAAGAATCCCAGAGTGTATCTCCATTCACTTCAGGCTGTCCATGATTTGTATTCTTTAAGTTTTAGCAGTGCAGGTCATATAAATTATGTCCTTTTGGCTTCTTGTTCCCTAAATGTGTTGCTAGTAGTAAACCAAGACAATTTCAGGTCTGTCAGCCATGTGGAGAAACCCTGATTTCTATGTTAAATTAGAATTTAAAAGCTCTGCATGCTAATGATGATATACTGTGAAAACTGAATACTTAATATTCCAGAATATATTAATGCCTCTTGCTCAAATTCTGCTCACCATATAATTTTCCTTTTTCCTCTTGGCTGATGATATACCATTGAATTTGCAACTGGATTAATGTCTCAAAACCACTTTTCTCATTAGTGAACTGTATTGCTCTTGGGAGGAAAATAAAGTAGCCTTTCTGTTGCTTTTAGGAGGAAGAAAGGTAGCCCTTCTAAATTATCAGTAAATGACTGACAAACCACAAATAATGCCATGCAACAAAACTCTTGTACTAGTTTCACCCTGGTGTAATAACTCTGACATCAATTGAATCATTTCTGTTGTACATCACTTGAGATCAGAATAAAACTTAGAAGTCGGTTATAGGACTTTCAGGGCTTAACATTTCTGAAGAATCCTGGATACCATAAAAATTATTCTCATTAAAGTATCTTATACTGCTAAACTTGGGGACTGTTTAGATTTGTTACATAGCTTACCTTTTCCATTGCTGTGTGTTTAATATCTATGAGGCTAGAAAAAATTGGATTAAATTAGCTACAATATAAATCCTTCCAAATACCTCAGTAGCAGGTAGCCCATACGGGATGGGAATGGATTTCTGTCAGCCTGCACCTCCACCATCATGGAGCGGCACCAGAGTTGCTCTATATCAGGGTTAGGCAACCTATGGCACACGTGCCAAAGGCAGCATGCGAGCTGATTTTCAGTGGCACTCACACTGCCCGGGTCCTGGCCACCAGTCCAGGGGCTCTGCATTTTAATTTAATTTTAAATGAAGATTCTTAAACATTTTAAAAACTTTACAAACAACAATAGTTTAGTTATTTATTATAGACTTATAGAAAGAGACCTTCTTAAAAAGTTAAAATATATTAACTAGTACGTGAAACCTTAAATTAGAGTGAATCAATGAAGACTTGGCACACCACTTCTGAAAGGTTGCCGAACCCTGCTCTATAGCCATTACTACAGCTTCTAGTCTACAGTCCAGTACATAGTTCAGGTACTACCATTGTGCAGAGGGGAATGGCCAATAAATTTAGCAGCCCGGATTTCAGGTGAGTGCTTACTGTGTATTGTTATATTGTATAGGTGTTTAATGTGTAATATTTACATATTTTTATCCTGGTTTTGTCTTTGACTCTCTTGGCCACAGATCTTTCCTTCCAGAGCAAAGTGTAAAACACACTTCAGGTTAGCTTTTCCACAACAAGGGAAAAAGATAGAGGGGATAAATAAAGAGGTGGCTCACTAGATCATCTTACTAAGGTAACTTCACACATGATCATCTTGGCGCTGAGATATGGTGATAGATGTGGTATGAATACTTAGATCATTTACTTTGATTTGTTTGAAAGTTAATAGGGGTGGGGGTTTTTTTGCAACAATATTATTGTATTTCAATTTGTTTTTATTTCATTATATAGAAACCAGAGCACTGCAAGGGCATAGGGTTAACATGCTATATAAATGCAACCATTACAGGAAAACTCCAAAGATAAGTGAGAACAGTGAGGAAAATGACCCGACCACTTTTCTAATGAGAAATTTGGAAACAAAAGTGTGTGCGCACACGCTCAAGTCTGTTAAGTTGTCGTAATTGTAAAGAGGAAAGGTAATATAGATTGTCATCTGCATCTATGATTCCTGTGAGCTTGTGGGGTGGTTGTTGTCTTCTATTGCCCCAAGATGGATGGCTGATGTTTGGGGCTAGTAAGGTTTGCATAAGGGAGAGAAAAGTGCCATGTAAACTGAAACTGTTAGCTACAAAGCAGCATGGAGATGCATCAAATGCATCTAATATTTCACTTAGATCTTGCCTCCAAAATTTACGTTGTCATCAATTCAGATATTTGCTTTTGGGCTAAATTTTGTTTGTATGAAATTAATCTCTCAAATGAATAAACATCTGCTCCTTCCTTTGTATTTTGTTCAGTAGAGCAAAACTGACATTTTAATGGAAGTTTCATCAGACAGGAGAATTGATTATTCAAAATATTTCAGAATACAATCCACTTTTTCCTCATCTGTACAAAACAATCATAATTTAATGGATCTGTTTAAAGCAGACACACTTGGTCTCAGTTTACAAATGAAATGAACTAAATTGTTTGGGTTTTGTGTATTTTAGCGACTACAGCTCCTGACATTCACTGAAGTCAACAGGAAAGCTCCTGGCCAGAATTTTTTCCTGACTCTGTGCTCTATGCCTGCAGCTAAGATCTGGAATGTTCAGGCAGATGCTCTCTAGGTTTGTTGGACTGGTGAAAAGGGTGCTCTGAAGAGACTTTGCTCCCTTCTCCTTCCTGATTAGCGAAACAGAGTTAAAAAATGATTCTTTATTGCATGTTGCACGGCATATCTATTTTCTGAAGACAGTTTGAATAGTGGATGAGATTTCTTCCCCTATGGAAGATAGAGGTGGAGGAGAGAGTCCTTTATTGTTAATTGATGTTAGTTCAGTATACAGTATGTGATTTTATAGTTCTTGTACCTGGGCCTAGAAACCAATATACTCACACTTTATAAACCAAAATAAGCTGCCTCTTGTATGGTTAAAAATAATTAACAAAAAAATATCAAGAGCCTTTCCAGCCAAAGAGGACCTTTTTCCCTCAAAGCAGAATGTGAATTGTAAACAATTTAAAAGTCAAAGGTTGTAACTGTTATCCTGGCTTGATTCTTGAATAGAGTGTTAAAACTCCAACTGTTTACTGATTTGCTTGTCACCTTTCATGCATGGGTAGCCATGTGAATCAGGTGACCTTGATCTAGAGCCAACAGTAAACTGAAAATGGTGCCAGGGGGTAGTATGGCCAGTGAAAGATTCAACAGAATACAGGAGTATTGTTTTGGGATAATAGCTGGTATCTATTACCTTCTATTTATCAAAGAGCTACTGATGCCTCTTAGGAAACTCTTAAACTTGCTTTTCTTAGTCTATCCTACTTGTGACTTTCTGTATTTCGCTTTACTGTTCCTCTTGCAAGTTGTGCCTGGACTTGCTCAACATGCAAGTGTATAGGTAAGAATGAGATGTTAAAGAGAAATTTAATGTCTACTAATTTCAGGTATCATAGAAACCACCTATGTAGAGATACCTTTGATACTACGCTACAGGTTGTTTTTGTTTGGGTTTCTTTGCTATTACTAAAGCAGGTACATAAAAACAATATTGTTTGTTTAGAAAGTCATCTGTTTATTCCTCTATAGGATATCACAACTGGTTGCTACAGCAATTATGCCAACCAGCACTGGATTTGAGAGCAAACAGCAGTAGGGTGACTAGATAACAAATATGAAAAATGGGGATGGGGGTGCAGGGTAATAGGAGCCTATATAAGAAAAAAGCCCAAATATTGGGACTGTCTCTATAAAATCAGCACATCGGGTCAGCAGAAACAGATGACCGGCACTGGGGCAAAACTGACTTTAAGGGCAGCAGTTGCCAAAATCTACTTTTGCACATTTCAGTGTTAGGCGGTAACAACTCTTGTTTCCATGGCTGGCTTACAAAGGAGAGGCTCTCTAGGAGCTTTGAGGGGACGGAGAAGGAACAAGAAGGCAACTAAGGAAAAAAACCCGTTGAGCTATGGAAGGGAAAAAGCATCATCACATTTATCCTGATGACAGGCAGAGGGGAACTGAGTGAGCTACAGGCTCTTAATCAGCACCTCATGCTGACCTCGGTGGCGGCTGGAGACGCTAAAGGCCGAGCGCACCCATTTGCGCACAGTGAGGAGAAGCCGGGGGAGCTGATGGCCTGGCACGAGGGTGGATACCGCTGCCGGCTGTGGCCGCCCGGCAGGTATCCTGAGCGCCGAGCCGCTAGCCGGGATCCCCTGGGGCGGAGCGGAGTGTTTTGGACAGGGACCGAGCATGCCGAGGGGCCGCCTGCCGCAGCCACGGGCTGGCTGAGCCCAGGGGCCGCTCCGGCTCCAGCCCCAGCTCCCTGCCTGGGCAGGTCGCGAGCTGCACAGCGCTGCCTGGCTCGCGCGCCCGAGGCCCCGCGCCGCCCCCGCTCCGGGCCGGCCGCTGCGCTGGGGGCCTTGCCCGCCCCCCGCCGCGTACTGGCGTCATGTGGGCTCCTGGCGCGTCACGTGACTCGCTCGCAGCTGGCTCGGTCCCGGGGAGCTGCTGCTGCCCTGGCGCGCTGCGGTGCCCGGCTCCCCCCGCTGGCCCGGCCCGGCCCGCGCGCGCCATGGAGCTTTACATCCCGTCCTTCCGCTACGAGGAGAGCGAGCTGGAGCGAGGGTACACGGTGAGGGGCCGAGCGGGGGCCCGGGGCCGCGGGCTCGGCAGCGTAGTGGGGCGGGCTGCGTGCGGCTGGTGCCCAGCACCGTCACTGCCTGGCTCTCTCTAAGGGGCCGAGGCCCCATCCCCACCGGTGGCGGGTCTCTGCCTCCCCGCCCGGCCTGGGCACCCCCGCTGGGACCCTGGGCTGCTGGAGGACGTGCAGCCAGACAGCTGGCTGGCATCGCCGAGGGTGGCGTAAAGAGCCAGCGCATGGCTGGCACCCACTGGGAGGCCCCTGGCCAGGCAGCTCGCAGCTGTCCTTTCCATATGCTGCCTCTTTTCATAGACGCATAGGGCCGGCCCCTTGGAGCGAGGCAGGGCACAGCACCCTGGTGCCATTTGACATCCATATGCGGGCTGGCTGCTCAGGTCGGTGGCTTGCTGAGAACTGCGGGGTAAGAGGAGATGGAGCATGGTAGGCTGGGGAGCCTGTCTTATGCACAATCCTACCAGCAATGCAGACAGCTGCAGTCTCTGTTTTATTGTAACTGTTATTTATTCATTAACTGTATTATAGTAGTGCCTGTGAGCACTAAGTGGGGTTCAAGACTCCGATGTGCTACTCGTTGTACACACACACAGAACAAAAAGTATAAGTATAAGAAAAGTGACAACAGATGGATCCGGACAGATGGGGGAGTACAAAGAAACAGTGCGGCATTATTGGACAACACGATAAGCTATGGTCCATCAATGGCTAATTTAGCCAGAATGGGCAGGAATGGTGTCCCTAGCCTCTGTTTGCCAGAAGCTGGGAATGGGCAACAGGGGATGGATCACTTGATGAGTATCTGTTCTGTTCATTCCCTCTGGGGCACCTGGCATTGGCCACTGTCGGTAGACAGATACTGGGCTAGATGGACCTTTGGTCTGACCCGGTATGGCTGTTCTTATGTATGATCTCAGCACACCGGAGGCCCAACCAGTATCAATTTTTTTGTAGGCATTGTGGAAAAGAAACATTTAATAAGGGATTTGAAAGAGAATAATGAGGTTGCTTTGTGGATGTTTATGGGGAGCTCCTCCCAAGCATACGGGGCAAGATGGAAGAGCACAAAAGTGCTTGTTGGAAAATTTAACAAGTGGCCAATGGAGGCAGGCATCATCATCATCATCATGATGATTATTGTGCCAATTAGTTGCAGCTCTCAGACTCCTAATGATTTATTTCCCAATAATGCCACCTCATTTTGCAACATTTAAACTTCCATTGTCTGTTACAAGATTACCCTTGATTTTCTCACTTTTGTCAGAGAATCTATATTCTCATCTTCCTTGGGCCTGCTAAATGTCATGTATTTTGTGTGTTGGTGACACATGCTGTAGCCTTGTCTCTCATTCCCACGCAACTGGTAAAATAGAGATAGATGCCTCCAAGTAGTACTCTGTAGTTTAGGGGTAAGCACCTTAAGCTACAAACCAAGCTACCTTGGGTTCAACTCTCAGCAATTTTGCTCACTGTTCTTAGTATTTTTGCGCACCTCACACCTATTATTAATGAAGGTCTCATACACCTACCTTAGGGGTGGCAAGCATCTTTGCTCATTTTACAGCTAGGGTAACTGAAAGATTGTACAAGGTCACTGGAAGCATAGCTGGGGGCGGGGTGGGGGGAGGGGAATAAGTCTCATCCATTTTCAACACTGGCTTTCAGATGAAGTGGGCCAAATTATACGCTTATCTAACTCATACCAACACACTATGAATTTTTGCCCCCTATGGCTAGATCATATACAGAGGTTTGAGTCCACTAATACTTGCATGATGATTTGGTATAGTACCAGATCACATGATAGAAGTTCATGCTTTTAGATCCAGAGATCCCAGGTTCAGTCCCTACTGGTGACCCAGATAGGAGTGTTGTTACACTTTGCTATGCTGTCTCTAACCACCCGAACGTACTCTGCTCTGAGAGCCAGGAATAGAACCAATGAATCCTGGGACCCATCATTCTAGTGCTAATTGACAAAAATGGTTGGGTTACCCAGTGATCGATCAAATGTGTGTTGTCTCCCCCTCTCTAGGCTGCTTATTGAGGATAACACACTTTCTATAGATGAAGTAGTAGAGTTTTGTGTTGTGAATTCAGCTCTGGCTGATTAGCCTCACAATAGCTTTATATAATTGTTGAAATGATTTTATATTGCAGAACATTTAGAGATGAATTTGGACATTATGTTAGTATTTGTTTTATTGTTGTAGCTAGATACCGATCCAGGTGATGCTCAATCTGCCATGAGGCTATGTCTTTCCTTTGGGATTTGCCTTCATGATGATGATGATTATTATGGCTGCAGGTTTGTCATGGTGGGAAAATGTCACAGCATGATTTTCCTGTTTGTCCGTCACTCATCCCACAGCAGAGGTGCCTGCAGCTCCTGTCCCATAGATCTGGATGTAGTGCCCCAATGCAGGCATTGCAACCTAGTGCATAGAGTAGCAGTGCCACTGGCTTGGCTCACCTGCCCCTCTGTCATGACAGGAAGATGTGGGGAATCAAACCTGTGACCCTGTGTGCTAGGTCACAGTGCCCAAAGTTGAACGCTGGGCCCGACCCCAGCCCAACCCCATGGGACAGGAGCTGTAGGAGCGACTGCTGCCAGGAGTGAATGTGGAATGGGCTCTCTCCCCAGCCCTTCAGGTTGTTGTGCTGGGGCAGAGGGTACTGCTGAGGTTGGTCAGTGCCCCCTCAGTGAGGCCAGGGGGAAGGCACTTTCTATCAAAAATCGCAGAGCTATCGTCATAATTTCATAAGCTGTGACTGTTCCGTGGTTTTTTATTTTAAAAAAAATGTTGTGGCAAACCTGCAGCCCTAATGATGATATATATTGAGTATATTGTGTTTTGGTTAATGGGATCTGCCCTTTCAGCAACAACATGAGAGAGTCTTCTACAAACAAATCCTATAATATCTGAGAGCAGTGTGAAGAGATGTTGCTTGCATACACAGAGACTGGAAGACCCTATCTTGTGTAAGCTCCAAAAAAATCAGAACTTAATATAATAAACTTATCTTTCTAGAAAACAAACCTCAGTCTTGAAAGTATAAAATTAGCACATACTAAGGCACTGACTTCCCGAGGACATAGGTAATGAACTTCATTGCATTTTGCCTGTCACTCACCAGTAGGAATCCAGCCCAACGCAATGGGGATTAAAAAGTTTTTCCCATCTAATGGATGTTGGTGGCCCCTTTATTATCTTTTTGATTCTCCTCCAAAAATCACCAGACTTTGCACTAACTGGTGGACGTATTGGAGAGGCCATGGAGACTAAACTACCCCTGTTACCTCTAGGCGAAGTTCTACTCCTCCCCCCCTCACCTCCCCGCCACCAACCCACACAAGGTCAGGCATACTGCCAGGGCAGTGTGTGTGTGTAAAGCTTGCCCTGATGCTGCCCTGGAGATAAACAGAAGGCTTCATTTTCCAAGGTTGCATGAGCACTGAAGGCACAACTTGTTGTTGTATATTTACATATTTACAACTATGCAAACTAGCTTATTAAATAATTTGTGTAAATGCCACATATGGAGCTGCACAAAACTTTGCAGCTATGCTTCCTACTTATTCTGTTTCTTCAGTGTTGTTTCATTCACCTGAAAACAGATGGATGTAGGGAGAAATATTAATTATTTTAGCTTTTAAGTTCATGTCTTGACTCCTGCAGCCCTACCAAGACTCTTAGATTGGGAGGAAGACTCCTTCCTTTTTGGAATAATTTTAAGACAGTTAATTTTGGACAATGAACATTCTTAAAGAAATTTAGACTTTAGCAAAAAGTACTAGACTGTTACAGTTACAAAAGAAAACAAAATGGAACTCCACAACAACACGTTTCAAAGCCAGGAAATTATAACTTGGTGTTTTAAGATCCCAGGTTCAAATTCCTTCTGACAACAAAGTTGTTTCTGTATGCTCGACCATTGTTTGTTAAAATTTGGGTAGTTCATCCCAGCCCCAGGGAGCAATTGCTCTGAGAGGGAGGGGCGAACTGCCTCATTGATCTCAATGCGATGGTAACTTCAAGGCTTACCTCCTCCACTCTACCCCCCTCCCAAACAGTATGCCTAAACTATTACATTGGAGGTCTCTGTGTGGGAGGAGGAGAAGAGTGCAGCAGGCCTTGCCCACCCACCCAGGCAGATACCCCAGCAGGCAAAGCGTAAGTACTGGCCTACCCCACCCCAATTCTCCATGGGAAAGAGGGAATCCCAACTGCTATCCCTGATGCTCCCAAGGGAAGAGAAGCCCCTATTGCTACACCTAGGAGGGAAGGGAGAGTTTAACCAAAATATAGTGTTGGGATATGTAGTGTGTTTGGTGATCCAGGTTACCTTGATTTGGCCCTCGTTTTTGAGTGCTCAGCTGAAAATCAGGCTCTGTTTTAGTAGCAATGGTATAAGAATCCTTAAGAATTTGCATAAACTTTTACCAATTTAGAAGCATTTTTACCAAAGGATAGACTTTATTACTTCTTTGTACAAAGTTCAGTTTCAGAGTGTTTGACATGTGTGACCTGGCATCTGACATCTGTGTCTCTTTCCCCATGAGGAATAACAATAAGTCTCTACCCCACTGAGGTGTTCTGAGGCTTAATACAACCTATAAAACACATTGGAATTCTTAGATGGGAGATGCTATATAAGAAAGTACAAAGTAGTAGTAATATAATCTACACTTCTGTTTGTAATAACTTGTCAGGTTTCCCGTCACATTTCCTCATCTCCTGGCTAACTGTTCACAAAGTGCTCAACTGGTTCTTGCTCTGTTGTAGTTGGCAACACAATGCTGTATCCATTCGCACCAATCCATTAGGTTCCTCAGAGATCCATCCAGATACTTAGACACAAAAATAATTTTGATACAGTTTTTTTTTTAAAACAGCTAAGAGAAAACACAGTTAAATCTAGCCTCATTGGTGGGACATGTGAACCAATAATTGTGCAGTGGGTGTCTGTTTGCCTTATGTATTTGTGCGATGGACCCAATCCTTTATCCATGGTTCACTAAAGAGTGGTCCAGAATGGATGAATCTCCCTAAAGCTTCACAGTATGAGAGATTGTCCTGCTGATATGACCACATGAGCCTGGTATATAAGGATGTATAGCTAGGAGCTTCAGGAATAGGGGCCAATGGCTAAGTAATGGTCAGTGTGACAATGGAGAGTGGCAGCATAGTCTGGAAACCTTATAGCTTAGTAGACAGTGATGGATATCATGGCTACAAGGTGCAACAGAAAGCTCTTTTTTTTAATAGACAGAAGAATGGATCCTGAAGAGGATGAATGTCCCATAGGAAACAATTTCACTTTCTGTAATGACAGGTGATAATCAGTTACTATAGACATTTATTTAAAAGTCAAGCGACATGACTAGGATCATTGATCCAGGAAGCCACAGTTTGCTGAACTGCTGAATATAAAAGTGTCAGTGGCCAAGTCATGTCTACTTCCATTCTGTTGGTCTTATTGCAAAGAAAAAAAGGGGGAGGGAGATGCAATTTTAGGTAGCCTTAACAAAGGCATAACATGCAAGTCACGGGAAGTGATAGTACCGCTCTACTCAGCGCTGGTTGGCCTCAGCTGGAGTACTGTGTCCAGTTTTGGCCACCATTGTATAGAAAGGATGTAGAGAGACTGGAAAGGATCCAGAAGTGAATGACGATGATCAGAGGGATGGAATGCAACCCATATGAGCAGAGGCTGAAGGAACTGGTATGTTGAATTTGGAAAAGAGGAGATGCGGGCGGGAGGGGATGGGTAGACATGACAGCAGTCTTTGAATACTTGAAAGGCTCTCATAAAAAGATGGAGAAAAGTTGTTCTCTCTCGCCATAAAGGGCAGTACAAGAGACAGTGGATTTAAACTACAGCATAGTAGATTTAGATTAAATCTCAGGAAGAAATTTATAACTGTAAGAACAGTAGGACCATAGAACAGACTGTCTAGGGAGGTTGTGGTAACTCCTTCACTGAAGGTTTTCAAAAGGAGACTGGATAGGCATCTGTTTAGACAAAACAATTCCTGCATTTTGGCAGGGGGTTAAACCTTGTAGTCCCATCTAACTATGGTTCTGTGATTCTGTTGCATGAGAATTAAGGGTCGCATTGAATCTGTAGGTTATAAGAGAGGCCAATATGAAATTTGGAATACAGAGTGGGATGGAGATGCTGGGATTTGGGGTGAAATGACTTTTTACCAATTACAAGATACCTGAATATGCTGAGTTGGAAAAAGTTATGGCAGAGTTAGGCGTTGATGAGGCTGAAGCAAGCTGAAAATGAGAAATGGGCTAAAATAATGAAGATGGATAGAGATTTGGATATCGCAACCAAGGTGAAATTTGGAAAGGGGTATTGGATACATATAATAAGGGGTAGAAGCCTAGATTATTTCAAAATTAATATCTCCCTTGCTATGCTATCAGCTGATGCTGCAGCTGATCTGGATGTACTGTGTGTATTAGTGTGAAAATGGACAAGGTGCTGGAAGGTCTACTATTTTATTACTGTTATGTTGTCCATCCCCCATTCCAACTCCACAGACTAAAATTTAGCTCTTGAAACATATGACCTGTTCTCTCTGATTTATCTTTTAAAACAGTTCTCCAAAAAATTATGATTAAGCAATGGCTTTGATATGTCCCAATTTTATCAGGGGACTGTCTTCCATAATACTTCAGTGAATTGAAAGTACACCCCAGATGGTGAAAAAACTTATGGAAAATGGCTCTGTTCCTCATTTAATAGTAGGGGACAATTAGACAGCATTGTCAGTTTGAATTGATGACTGTAGCTTCCAAACTATTGAGCCTGTGCTAATAAATGCAACAGTTGTTCATAATTTGGCAGTGAATGACCTTTAAATGTAGATGTTTACTGAGGATATCCTTAGGGAACAATTTAACTTCAAAATGACACCCATGAGTACTTGTTATCATTTAAATATGCTTCCTTTGTCAATAACAGAATAACAAATACTAGTTAGATTTCTAATGTTGATTCAGATACTGGGAAACCTGCTGAATAAATTAGTGCATATTTGATTTATATTGACCAAAAATTTTTACATTGGTATGTTGCAGGTCAAGATGACATCCATTTAAATATGTTGTAGAGCAGAGAGGTCATGTTTGACCGACACATATGCTTACAGTGTTTTTAATTAACTTTTTTTAACACTATTCCCCAAATTCCTTATAAGTAACAGATTTTGTGGAAACAAGATAGATATGAACATATAATGTCTTCAAATATTGTGATGGTTTTAAAAGAAGTCTGTAGCCTTTATCCTGCCTATAAAATTATTGATGAGTTAATTATGGCTGAGCTTTACTCTAACATTTTTGGAAGTGTGGAACTACAGTGTACAGTATGCTTTAGATTGTGTATCTGTGCTCTTATTCCTTCATTTAAAAGACTGAATGAGAGTCAAAGAAATGAAGACCTGAATATTCCTCTGCATGAAGACTGACTGTAGAGAAGCCAAGCTAGCAAATACTTGCTTACATGATTGTATCCTCTGTATTTTTTTTTTCAAATGCGGAAGGCTTGAGTGGTTTTATAAGGTGATTTCTGTAGGAGTGTATACTAATTAGTTTATGTAGCATTCTAACTCTTCTATTAAGCCTCTGAGCTGTGTGAACAAGATATTGCCATAAGCCTGAGCAGACTGAGTCTGACTTGAGTGTTCACGAAATTAATAAGTCCTGGGACTTCACCACCACCAGCCTATGTTCTGAGAGCTCCCTAAATATGACATAGTGTTACAAGTTATAGTGAATCAGCAGTGGAGACATTACTTGCTCCAATTCCATTGGATTGTCAAGATAATGACACAAATATGGAGTCCATCTTAAACAACAGTTGGACATTTTTTCTCATAGTCACAGATGCAAAGAAAGCATCTAAATGTCAGAGAGTACAATTTCTCCATCTGACAGTCCCAGCAGCACTGTAGGTAGATGATATTTGGGAAGAGGAAGAAGATAAACAGGATTTGGCACATCGATGTCAAAGTAATGTAACTCCAGAAAAATACTACTTATGAAACACAATTGTTTAATTTCTAATTTCTAAAGACAATATGAATCAGTTGATCTCTATATAACTGACTTAGAGACAGTTTATACCAAAGAAAGAGATTATAGAAAATGTGTGTGTGTATATTTATACAAAAGTCATATTTTTCTCTCTTTCCTCCTCTCTCTTTTTTTACTTTGGGTATTTGGCAGCAGTTTTGGTATAGCTAGTTAAACTCTTTCTTCTGCAGAGCCAGTTTTCCCTCATGTTTGTTCATGGATTTTAAGGCCAAAAGGGGTCATTATGATCAGTTAGTCTGTTAAAGATTGAATAGATAACATTTTAATTTGGGCAAGGGACTTTAAAGAACACCATGGAAAATTTGCAAAGACCCCTATCACTGAACATGGGAAAATGAAACAATACAAAATCTGTTCGAAAATATTATCAATGTATACATGGCAATCAGATAAAGAACAAGAGAGCTTTTTTTCTGACCTGGGATGAGTGCTCATATAATAGACATTAGCTCATTGGGATATCTGTAATCACCTGTGAAAGGCACAAACAAAAGAGCTGATGCAATGCCATGAAATTGTAGTGAAGAAGCTAGGAGGGTGTCCTATTTGAATTTGTTTAAGAAACCATTGTGAATTGAGTACTACTGTGAGTTCTTGGAGATTTCAGAACAGGTATACACAAGCAGCAGACTATGACTAACTGTATCAAGTGGGGTGCTGGAACAGTTTTTATAGTGAGGGTGCTAAGAGCCATTGAACCAAACTGTAAACCCTGTATATAATGGAAACCACTTCAAGCCAGGGGATGTGGCAGCACCCCTAATTCCAGCATCTATGCAAAGTCACAGTTTGGCCCTGAATTCAAGATGTTCTGACAGTGGATCACAATTGTTAATTGTAGAACCTTAGGAATATTCTTCAGAAATAGCCAGTTGATATTTTGGAGAAAAAATGATATGCTCAGAGAATTAAACAATAGAGCTATTCAATTGTCCACATAGCATCAAGTAGAAATACAAGAGTAAAATGACTGGCTTCTCCACACAGATGCTAGTAAACAGCCAGTTAAGGACTTTACTTCCCAGAAAGAACTGAGAAAACACCAGTGTGACTCTGTACCCCATAATGCTTTATGGGAATATGACATAACTGGAATATGTTTTGTGCTGCCTGTGACATGTAACATATCTCTGTAAAAGTTATGGTTTGCTATATCTATTCATCCTATTTGTACACATATATCATTTTGTACTTGAGGTTAAGAAGATTGGCTGTATACGTGCTTGGTTTCTAAGTAAGTTTTGTGAGTCATTTGGTCAGCTTCTTTAGGAAGGAATTCGCAAGGTTAAGTATCTGATCAGGAAGCACTTGGGAAACAGTGCATCTTGGAATGCTCCAATCCACATAAGAAGTATTCCTGGAGACATACAAAATACCACGTGGACAGTGGCTTCTGTCTGTAAAGACTGTGAGTCACGCATGGACATGTGACTTGCCCAGGTGATTCCAGAACTCCATCTTGGAGCTGGACTTTGCATAGGAGTGAGGAGGGGGGTCTCCACCCACAAGAGAGAGTCTATTTAAACCCCTGGGAGAGCTGGCTAAAGAGAGAGCCTCTCCACACACACACCCCTCCCGGATACTTGAAGGAAACTAGAACAAAGGACAGTAACTACAGGGGGTGTGAGTGATTGCTGGACCCAGGCTAAAAGGAGATTAGCCTGCAAAAGGGAGCATTCTGGAACTGGTGAGGAACTTACCTGAGTTTAGTTTGATTAGACATAGGTTTGCACATTTTATTTTATTTTGCTTGGTGACTTACTTTGTTCTGTCTGTTACTACTTGGAACCATTTAAATCCTACTTTCTGTATTTAATAAAATCACTTTTTACTTAATTAACTCAGAGTATGTATTAATACCTGGAGGAGCAAACAACTGTGCATCTCTCTCTATCAGTGTTATAGAGGGCGAACAATTTATGAGTTTACCCTGCATAAGCTTTATACAGGGTAAAACGAATTTATTTGGGTTTAGACCCCACTGGGAGTTGGACATCTGAGTGCTAAAGACAAGCACACTTCTGTGAGCTGTTTTCAGGTAAACCTGCAGCTTTGGGACAGGTAATTCAGACCCTGGGTCTGTGTTGGAGCAGACGTGTCTGGCTCAGCAAGACAGGGTGCTGGAGTCCTGAGCTGGCAGGGAAAACAGGAGCAGAGGTAGTCTTGGCACGTCAGTTGGCAGCTCCCAAGGGGGTTTCTGTGATCCAACCAGTCACAACCAGTTGTAGGCCTGGTCTACACTAGAAAATTAAGTCTGCTTAACTGCATCGCTCCAGGGTGTCAAAAATCCATACCCCTGAGCAGCATAGTTAAGCTGACCTAACTCCCAATATAGACAGTGCTAGATCAATGGCAGAATTCCATAGCTACTGCCTCTTGTGGAGTTGGATTACCTGTGCTAATGGGAGAACCCATCTCATAGGCTTAGGTAGTGTCTACACACTGAAGTGCTACAGTGGCACAGCTGTGTTGCTGTCGTGTTTTAAGAGTAGACATACCCTTACAAATACAACCAAAAGAGAAACAAATGATCCATTTATTTAAAATTATGATTGACATTTAAAACACTGTCTTGCTTGCCACCTAAGCTTATTAGTCCTAAGAACAGATGAGCGTTGAGCTTTTTGCAGTAGTCTGCACTGAACCCAATTTGCTGGTGGAATGAGCACTCCCCCTCCTATTTCAATCAACTTTAACCACTCAAAACTTATAAATGGAAAAGATTTTCAATGCCATAGTCATCAGTAGTCTACTTTGGAGTAGGTACTGAATGAGAAGTGATACCAGAACTCTGTCATAGACACACTGTATGTTTTTAAATATTATTATTTATTTGTATAACAGTACTGCCTACATGTCCCGCTTATGATAGGGGCCTCTAGATGAGAATCATGTAAGTCTCCATTTCCTTGGCATAGGAGTTCTAAAGATCACTCTTAAAATATGATAATCTGTTTCTGGGGGTGATACTTGTCTCCCTCACCATGCATGTTGTGAAGATTAGTTAATGTTCGTAAATATCACTTCCCATGTGGTAGCTAGTGCTGTATCAGGAGACTGACCTAACATGCTTTGCTTTGACTTATTGTAGAGGTGAAGATGGTATGGAACTTGACTGTAGATGATTTCTTTTCTTCCATCAAAGTAGCATGAAAATTGTAGTGTAAAAATTAATGAATTTCATTATTCTATTTTTTCTGTTGTTTTGTCTCACTTTGTAATTGATTCACCATTTAAATGGATTCAGTTTTTAAACCTGTGCAGAAAATATTCATGCACTGCAGTATATTCAATTTGGAGAATAATGAAATCTAAAGCTTCCCCATCATCTTGTACATAAGCACAAATTAAGAATCTTGATTATGTGTGAAACAATCAATTGGGTGGCAGTGAGTATTTATTGATTACAGAGAAGCTGCTTTTATGAAATGTGATCAGATGTATTTCAGCTGACTGGCTTTACTGCTGGTCTTGCACAGATATCTCTTTTTTGTTTTGTTTTGTTTTTTCCTTTTCTGAAATCAGAATCTCTCTGGGAACTGGAAAACTCTTGGCCACTCCTAAAGCCAAGCTACGGTGATTGCTGCAATCTGACTTGACTCTCTTGATGCTTTTTAGGTGGGAAGAAGAATGGACATGCTAATTTTATTTAGATTTTAGGTTAATGGGTTAATAGATGTATTGTAATGTCATTCCGTTTTCCAAAAATATTGCAGTTGCTTACAAGTTATAAACAAACTCATCTCATAAAGACCAAGGTAAAGTAAACGTAGATGTCATAGGCCAAGTTATTGTGGAATTAAACAGAAAAGGGGAATGAGATGTTTCCCTAACCCCCATAATATTTTTCCTCTCAACTTACCTTCTTGCTTGAGTGTCAAAGCATCCAGACAATATTTTGATTTTTACTTCCTCTCCCAAGTCTCTCATGGATCAGCTGTATTGCTGTGGATTCCAGTATCCCTATCTTCTTTCTTGATCTGTTCTTCAGTAGTTCTGGAGGTCTCAAATCTTTGTCTATGTCAGATCCTCCATGCAGGTTTTCAGTATTTTTGTTTCAAACGTCACTGTGGCTCAGACTTTCAATAATCTTCCTGCAAACCCAGGTTTTCCAGCAAAATGAATTGCCTCTCGCTCCAAACATCATACAGCGATAAACTAAAATGACTCCTGTATATACTTGTTCATAAGCCGAATATTTTTGGTAAAAAAGTGATGCATCAAAGAGCGGGAGTCAGCTTATAAATGGGTCTACACCAAAATTTGATGATTTTAAACTCTATGGAATCATTGAATTGAATATCTAATACATTGTCGTTTTGTTTACCTGGAGCATCTGCAGGCATGGAACCCCTCAGCACCCTGTGGCCGCGGTTCGCCGTTCCCAGCCAATGGGAGTTGCGGGGAGTGGCGCCACTTCCCGCAACTCCCATTGGCTGGGAACGGCGAACCTTGGCCACAGGGAGCTGAGGGGGCTCCATGCCTGCATATGCTCCAAGTAAACAAAACATCCCGACCTGCCAGTGGCTTACCCTGAGGGCCAAAGTTTGCCAACCCCTGAAATATAGAGTTGGCTTATGAAAGGGTCATACAGTTTTTGCTATTTTTACCAAACCATCTTGGGGGGTCAGCTTATAAATGAACGGGCTAATGAACAAGTATATACGGTACTTAGTTTTTCTACTGCTTTGCATTTGCCGGTGGTGCTCAGTCTAAAGAACTAAACAAACGTGGCACAGATATGAAGTTCTAGGCAGTTTTTCTTCTTTGGAATATGTATTTTTTTTTATTTGCTGATGTCATATCACTCAGTTTTGACAAATTACCTGTGAACAGATGAGCAGGAAGGAAAACTTTACAAGAGTTTCAGTGTGCATTTCAACTATACAACAGTGGTTGAACAAATTAGGTATAGCTGCAGAATTTTTTTAAAATGGCAAAAAATGGTGAGGAAAAAGCCCTAGTACTCTATGATTGAATGACAAGAGACAAAAATGGTCAGGTCAAAAATATCCTTTTAATAAAAAGAATTCCAAACCAAGTGATACTAAAAATAGAATTTAAAAAATATAAAAAGATCTGACACTTCAGTAATCTTTGCTGGTTTATATGTGCATTCCTGGTTTATTTTAAATTCAGCCTTCTTGTTCTCCATTGATCATCAATACATCTTAAAAATATTTTATCATTCCTATGAAATTGTGGACTGTCAACTTAGAGGAACACTGATTTTTATGGTAACATTAAATTGACATCACTATTGAAGTATCCGACAGAAGATTTTTTGAAGCAGTTTTGTGTTCACATGACAGCCTCCAGTATGTAAAGAAGTCTTTATGTGTTGCTACCTATTTTGATCACGTCTTATTTTTTTTTTTGTGGCTTTTAAATATGGATGAAATGGATGATTCCTAATAGTGCGTTTTTACATTTATCTATTGCAGAAACACCTGTGACTTAACAAGGCAGTCATTTCATGGTGGAAGTTGTTTCAAATTTCTTATTTCAGAACACTGAATTACAATATCATTTTAGAATGTTTTCATGACCTCAATTAGATCATTTTCTTACATTATATATTTACAGAGTCCACATAATTCTGTGTATGTGTGTTGCTCCCTCCCCTCCCCAAAGTGCTGAACAACCATACAAAGTGTGCTGGGAGAGTTTATTATGGAAATATTATATTTCAAGCTTCCAAGGGGCTGGGGAGAAGTGTGTGGGTGCATGTATGTGTGTAAAAGAAGGCTGGCCATTTCCAGAGTAATAGTTTATTTCTTTTAGAAGATAAGATAGTCGTCATGCTGGGATTACTTGGACATGTGGGAAATATGTTGTACTGTAGTAAGACTCATCCTTTCAGTTAAGAAAGACCTTAAGCTATTTTTTTTCTTTCCTCTTGGTACCAGCTTGCTATAATATGTTTTTATGGAAGATAAATATGGAGGATTTTTCTGATCCTTGTTAATTTGGATTTTAAAATAGATTGTTTTCCCTTACCATTTCTGTTATCCATTTATTTTGGGATAATATTATTTAATGTTAAAGTTAAGTTCTTAATTTCAACATTAATAACATTCTAAATATAATTTTAACTGCTAGAAAGAAATAGCCATGTGAGGTCTCTTTATTAATAATATTTTGTCCCCAGTTTGAAATAAATTGGTAAAACTTTACTTCCTTGAGCTTCCTTGGTTTTTATTAGTTGTTATTAAAGGAATTATGTCTCCCTCTTCTGATGGGCTGGAGCTAAATATATTTACAACCAAATAAAGGCAGTTTGCAGCTTTCTTGGTAGAGGGTAAGGAATTTTAACAAGAACCTTTGAGTTTGCTGTGAATTAATACAGTGTAGCTCAAAGCCAGAAGTTTCTCTACTGTAAGTTAGTCACATGGTTAAACTTGCAAGAGCTACCTCTATCCTTCTGCTCTTTCTTTTTCCATCCAAATAAATGACATTGTTAATTTAATCTGTTTCCAATTTTTTAAAAACTCAGTAATGATCAACATAACACGTACTAGAGCAAAACTCTCCTGAGCTGCTTCAGGGTTTGAGTATTAGATTTTATAAAGCTTCATAAATTATACAGTGACTTTGATTGTGAAGAATATCTTGAGTCTAAGAAGGGTACCAACAACATGCAGCAGATTCAAAACTATTTTCTGATAGTTGCACACTGAATTGCCAAATTTGTTCATTTGAATGGGGGGAGGTGGAGGGGGGGTTGTAATGACAGATGTAACGGTTATCTTTTAGGGGCCATGAGTTTTTACAATAACTAGATAGCTGTATCACACCCTTAAGTGAAGAGCTCATGGATTTTCCTGCATGGTTATTTCCAACCTCAACTCTTCTAACAAGCTTCCAAAGTTGTTTTTGCTTATAAAAGTGGAAATGGACCTGATAAAAATGTTTAGTCTGCAGGACAGTGTTTTATTTATCATATCACAAAAGAACAATGTTTTGTTGCATTGTGGTCAAAATAGAAGTGACCTTGCTTGTTCATGAGTGTTTGAAGCCTAGAGATAAGAGGCGCAGAATAATAGAGTACAATGGAAAGAGTGTAGTGTAATTATTTGTGGCTTGTCAAGTGAAGCCCTTTCAGGCCCCAAGTGATTCAAATCTGGGAACTCTGCACAATTCTGTAAACTAACCATAGCCAGCATCAGAGAAATCTCGCCCAGCTTCTCCGACAGTACTGAAATTGCATCAGTTTGTCATGCACTGAGCATGCCAGCTCCACACAATATCATTTGCTTGCAAATGGGCCTAGCCCTAAATCCCTGAGACACATTCTTTGGTATCTGACTCTTGGCCTGTGATTTGTCATGTCTCTGGTGCTATCAGCATGAAGTAATTTTAATAGATTCTGATGGTTTGCTTGTGGAAGGCAAAGAATGCACTATAGATTGTGTCAGGTAACTTTCTGTGGCATGTAACATGGTAGAGGCTCTCATGCTGGTGATAGCTTCCTTTTTTCTCCATACTCTCTTTGTTTGGCTATTTTGTGTGGTATTATTAAAAACTGGTATGGACAGCTTTGGTAACTCTTTTCAGCATTTTCAAGTATTTTATTGCTTAAGTCTTGCTCACGTGTAAGTAAGAATCCTTTTTCTGATAATGGTTTGTCATCTTCAATTGCAAACTGTAAAAATGAATCCATGGTATTGTCTCTTGCCACCCAAGCAGAACAACTGCTGAAGTATGAGATGTAGAAAATAAAGATTTCCAAAGAATGAAACTGTATGTGTTGGTACATAATGTAAGGCAAAAATCTTTGTTAAGGTCAGTATTAACAATGTAAAGGTTTGGGGTTTCGTGAGTGAATCATATATTCACTAGCATATTAGTACCAGACTTCCCCTTGCAGTAACTTTTTATGTTTGCATCACATAAAACTGAGGTTTTATTGACTCACTGTAGTGCAGAGATTACATGGAATTAATCACTTCATAGGTTCTGGATATAGTAATTATGGAAATTGTTCCAGAAATTGGATCTTTTAACTTATTTAGAACAATTCAGCCACTTAATGAAATAAGTAAATGGCATATTGTCTGCTCATCTTTTGAAACCACTAAAATTAGATTATTTTGCCATTGACAACTCTGCTCTTTGAATCATTTTTTTTCAACTGACTGCCTTAATTGATTACTTCTATGATGTTAGAGTCTGCAGCATAGATCTCCAGAATTCTGATGACACCAATCGATTACCGTAAAGGTGCTAATGTTAGTGATTTCATCCAAGAAACATTCAAAACCGTGTCAGTGATCTGTTGCTAAAAACTGTCAGATCATTGGCTCCTGTTGTTTTGGACATGAAAGTGTTAATTAACAGGGACTTCTCTGGATAGCAAAACACATTTCTCTGAGTCCTGTGGAAAGAACATTTTTCAGTTTTCGTGCTGTACATTAGTGTGGAGTACATGCACACACTTTAATTTGTATCTGATGGTTTACAAATGTTTTTATTAATATTCATTGTATCCCTGTGGAATTCACGCAAGAAGTGCTCAGACCCAGACCATTTCTTCTGACTTTTCCCTAGGGGATGTCTGACAGGAGAGTAACTCTGAGCTGCCCTGCAGCAAGTCTGCATGAGTCTTTGTTAATTCCTTACCTGCCTCACCCTCTACGCTGGTTTAGCAGCTTGCCTTATACTGTCTTTAAGTTTGAGATAGGATGTGCAGGGAAAATTCCATGTCTTTAGTTTCTCTTGCATTTCCATGAATTGCTTTGTTTTGCAGGAGTTGGATGGACTAGTATACTATCCAGCAATGCCCCTCTGCCATGTACATTGGCCAAACCGGACAGTCTCTACACAAAAGAATAAATGGACACAAATCTGACATCAGGAATTATAACATTCAAAAACCCGTAGGAGAACACTTCAGTCTCCCTGGTCACCTAATAACAGACCTAAAAGTGCATCCGACGAAGTGGGTATTCACCCCTGAAAGCTCATGCTCCAAAACGTCTGTTAGTCTATAAGGTGCCACAGGACTCTTTGCTGCTTTTACAGATCCAGACTAACATGGCTACTCCTCTGATACTTGAGACCTAAAAGTGGCAATTCTTCAACAAAAAACCTTCAAAAACAGACTCCAATGTGAAACTGCAGAACTGGAATTAATTTGCAAACTGGACAGCATCAAATTAGGCCTGAATAAAGACTGGGAGTGGTTGGGTAATTACAAAACCTAAACCTAATTTCCCTCATACTAATTTTCCCCTACTGTTTCTCACACCTTCTTATCAACTCTTTGAAATGAGCCACTCTCATTACCGCTACAAAAGTTCTTTTTCTTCCCTTGGTATCCTACTGTTAATTTAATTGTCTCGTTAGATTGACCTCACACTTGGTAAGGCAACTCCCATCTTTTCATATATTTATACCTGCTCCTGTATTTTCCACTCCATGCATCTGATGAAGTAGGTTCTAGCCCATGAAAGCTTATGCCCAAATGAATTTGTTAGTCTCTAAGGTGCCACAAGGACTCCTCATTGTTTTTGCTGATACAGACTAACACGGCTACCACTCTGAAACCTATGGATACTGAAAATACTTGGATTCACAGCAAATTCTTCCAACCCTTTCATTGAGAGTGCCTTCATGCTTTGGAAAAGGAACTTGAACTTTGTCAGGGAGAGAGTCACCCTGCTGTCAGGGATGTGCCTTTTGCCATTCCTGTGAAAATTTGGCTCAAATTTGGCCAAATCATAACTCTTTCAAAAATAAAAATCTTAGTATGCACATGCTCAGTAGAGACTTGTTAGAGTTTGACAGCTAAATTCTTTGAAGATTGCCTCTGCACTGAGCATGCTTCTATGTGCTGACTGGACTGTGCATGTGCCATCAGCACAGAGCAACAGAGCATGTTCCATCCTGGGGATTATGGGGCAGAGAGGACTTTTTCTGTAATTGTTCTTAGTGCCTGCAGGGGGCGTCTGTGGCACCAGAACTGAGAGCAGGGGAACTATTTCCTGTGCTTTCCATGCCCCCATTTAGAGGAGGAGGAAGCATTTGATTTAAATGGAGAGGGGAGAGAACTTGTGAAGGAAGATAGGGTTGCAGGAGCCCAAAGATGAGGGGCAGCAGAAGGCAAAGGGTGCAGGAGCCTTAGAAGGTAGGATAGGATGGAGAGACGCTGTGGGTACAGACATAGAAAGGTCTATAACTATTGGAGCACATTCCCCTCCAAAACATGGAATTGAATGCGGGAGCTCTGAGTATCTACATTCCTCTGCTGTCAGCAAATAGCTGGGGAACTCACTCTCACTCTAGTGGTTGATCTGTCTAGAGGTAACAGCCTACTATGGAGGACTGTGCTGTGGATCTAAAAGTTCAAACCCTGTTGATGACACAAGTTTAGAAGTTATATGATGTATTTTTTGGTTTATGTTGGTTTTCAGTTTTTTGTTTTAATTAGGCGGTTACACACCCAAACCCAACCAAACCAAAAAAAAAAAAACCTGTTTGTTAAAATTAAGTTTGCAAAGTCAAGTATTCCAAAGTTAGGAAATTTCAGAATTAAAGATGCCTCTCTGACCTTAATTCGGCCTCCTTGTTTACATATTATGATAATCTTTAATTACATGATCACATGTTATTTTTGGACTAGACTCCAGCCTCGATCAGTGCACAGGATGGATGGTGATCTGAGAATGAATCATGACTGTGTAGTGAAGGATGCTAGTGTCTGTGGGACCCATTCCTCATTTGTTGCAGAAATGGGAAGGTGTGTTGTAAATGAGGCAGGGCATTACAGAAAGAGATGGTCTTCTGGTTAAAGAAGTTGACTGTCACCCAAGATATTGTGATGTTGGGAAAGTCGCATAAACCAAAATGTTCACACTTGGCTACTAATTGTGTGTTCTTCATTTTATGGATGCCATGAGATATCTGGGGCCAGATTTGCAGAAGGGCTGAGCACTTTTAACTGCAATTGATGTCAGTGAGAGATGGGTTTTATAAAAATGCCAAGTACTCTGAAAAATCACATCCTGGGTATTCCCAAAATGAGTAGATGCATGCTTTTGAGCAATTTTGGACTTAATATAGCTGTGTTTTAGTTCCCCAGCTATAAAATGGAGTGGTAATGCCACCTAATCTCAGGGGAGTTCTGAAGATAAATTCATTAATGTTTGTGAAGTACTTGAAGGCTATGGTGAGAGCACCATAAAAATGTCCAGGAGGATGTTAATGGTTTTATATTCAGTGTAAGGTTTGGATAGTGTGTGTTCAATGTGCGGCCCCAAGCCTTATTTAAAGAGGAGGATAAAAAGAAGTATTGAATAAGCATCTATTTGCTGAATGAATTTGCTATTTGCAGGAGTCCTGTGGAAAAACTAGTATATGATTATGTAATTAAAGACTCTATCATAAATAGAGACCACCAGGGGGCTGAATTAAGGTTGCAAGGCAACCTTAATTCTGACATTTCCTATCTTTTGAGTACTTGACTTAGCAACTTTAACAGTCTCTTATTGTAGGTTTTTGGATGTATAAAAATTTACATTTAACAGTTGATATTGTGGCACACATGATTTGACTGCAATCAATAATGAGTTTCACTGTGTAATCCTGACAAATGATGTCAAATAAACTGCAACAAGCTTCTTAAATGTTTTATAATGTGTCATTGTTTTTCTGTTTTCTTCTTTGTTGTAACTTTGTAAATATTTAAATATGGATACCCAAAATAAAATCTTTATAAATGTTCAGCTGCTGTTGAAGACCCAAGGGAGTTGGTGCACTGACTTAGAAGCGTATGGCTGCACTTTAAAACAAACAAAAAAAAAAAACATAATTTTTTTTCAACTGTACATGCAGTTTGCTTCACAGGTCTGACTACTGGTCAAACTGTAGGATGTAGGCCCAACTACTGTTAGTTTTTTGGTAAAGGTCAGAGGTCCAGATTCTGCATCCTTTACATTGAGTAGTTGCATTGACATCATTGATGGGACCCTACTCATCAGTTACCGAACATGGATCATAGTGACAGCTTGTGGCTAATGATTTGCAGTTGGACTCACACACTGCTTAAATTTAGTATCTGTGGAAACAATGCAAATGTCAGTAATTATAGATTATAATGTATTATTATTTACTACTTAATTTTCAGGAATTTAGTTGGGGGGGGCAGGCTGTGATAAATGAAGGGGGAGGGTAGCTCCCTTTTTATGGACACCTAGCCAGCCAGTTAGCTGTAAAATCCCTGTTAGCTGTTCTCTACTTGCTTTACCTGTAAAGGGTTAAAAAAGCCCATTGGTAAAAGGAAAAGAATGGGCACCTGACCAAAAGAGCCAGTGGGAGGGCTAGAACTTTTTAAAATTGGGAAAAAACTTACCCTTTGTCTTTGGTTATTCTCCCAAAGCACAGGAACTATGCTGTAAAAAGCTTTAAGCCAGGTATAAACAAACCATCAAATCTTACCTAGAAACTACTTATTTGAAACTCCAGATATGTAAGTAGATCAGGAGATGTCTAAAAAGATGTGATTAGGTTTCTCTCTTTTATTTCTGTAAGGCTTGTGGACTCTTGTGTGCTAACCTCCAAATGCTTTTGTTTTGCTTGTAACCATTAAGCTGGACTTCAAGAAAACCATTCTTGATGCTTAATTATTATATTTGCTCTTTTTAAATCTAGCAATAGCCTAAGTTCCAGATGTATTTTCTTTTTTTTTGTTTTAAATAAAATTTACCTTTTTTAAGAACAGGATTGAGTTTGTTGTGTCCTAAGAGGTTTGTGCCTATGTTGTTTAATTAGCTGGTGGCAACAGCTGATTTCCTTTTTTTTTTCTTTCTCAGCTCTTCCCAGGAGGGGGGTGAAAGGGCTTGAGGGTACCCCACAGGGAGGAATTCCCAAGTGCGCCTTCCTGGATTCAAAGGGTTTTTTTTGCCTTTGGGTGGTGGTAGCATCTACCCATCCAAGGTCAGAGAGAAGCTGTAACCCTTGCGGGCCCTTGCCTTCTGCACTCGAGGTACCAGAATGGGGAATCAGCCTTGACACAGGCTGATTCTAAACTAGTATTATAACCCCTGCAAGCACACTTACCACTAGAGATTGAAACACAAATAAAAAACCCTCTTGTGCCAGTTTATAGCCACATCTTGAAGAAAAGAACTGTTTTTAAAGCTCAGGTAAAAGTCTCAGTCTGATTTTTGCTGTATGCCAATACTGTTCAATCCTTATACTCCCCTCTCACCTAAAGTATAATAGGAAAGTTGCCTGTGGTTTTCAAGGCTGAGATTTAACATTACTTTCTCCCACTAGATACTTGGGTCCATTGAAGTCAATGGAAAAAATCCTGTTCTCTTCAGTGAGGCAGGATTTCACCCTAAGATTTATTTGGTGACCTGTTTCCCGCCATCTTCCCTTCACACTTGCATGATAAACTATGCACACGCGTGCTTTTAAAGAGAGACAGATGGTAGAAGTAGTACCCTCAGAAGACTTGGGTATGTAGAAAACTTTGTTTTCTTTGAATTAACCATAGATTGGGGAATTGTTTTGTAATGAAAAACAATATTTAGCATTTTAAATAACCAACCATGCTCTGTTTCCTGTCTAGGTTGTGTGATTTCTTGAAACAGTTTATTATAGTGTAGCTCTTATTTATTTTATGAGTGGTTTGATAGGTTGTAATAATGGATATTGCATTAAAAGCAATTCAGACTTTAGAAATGACTGAGTTTATATCTAGCAGTTTTTAATTAATACTTTGCTTTTAAACTAGTAAGAGAGCATAATGGGTTGTGAAGTAAGTGTATGACAGAACATTTTATTATTCATTTGGCTCAATAACAAATTGTGTACTAAAACAGATAAGTTAATATTTATACACATTTTTAACCCTAATTTATTTGCATAGCATGGACAATAGAAAGCTTAATATGATTCACTGGGTAGATTGTGGTAATAACTGTTCATATTTAATTGGGTGAATACATTACATGTGGCTAAAAATCATTTTAAAATGGCTTTTATTAAATTAACATGTTTATTTCCATTAAGTGATTTTTAAGGAAAGTTCAGTTGTTATTAGTTTAAGATCTGTATGATATCATGCATGATATCTTAACTGCAAATACTTTTAGTTCCTGTACTCCATATATACCAGTAAGATCATTGTTATATTCTTTATCTATTTTATTCTTTCAGAAGATTGAGTATTAAATTTAGTGATGTTTTCTATAACATAATTCTAACTCTAATTACATGGAACAATTAGAGCATTATTTATAACTGACAAAGTTGCATAAGATACATAAATAAAATCTTTGTGGAAACTCTCCCTACAAATTAGCTATGTGCTATACAGAATGACAGTACTGTGTTGTGCCTTTACTCACATGTCTGACTAACAGACCAGTAGGGGTTACTGTGTGCATTGAATTTGTCATCTGAGTAATTTAAATTAATTTTTAAAATTACATGTTCAATTCCATTTTAAAATAAAATAAAAGGGAGGGAAAATCCTAGAGGTTGTCAGAAAATGTGAACTTTTTGATCAGAAAAAGGCAGCTATCTGATAAACTGGGTTTCTTCTTTTATTTGTTTATTTGTATTTTTCTGTTGTCTTTTAACTTGGGGTGTCAACAAGTAGCACATACAATAGTATGTATGGCCAAGATTTTACAAGGTGACTAGAGAGTTTGTGTGTCTCAATGTTTGGGTGCCCAACTTGAATCAACTAAAAGGTGCCTGATTTTTAGAGAGTGGATTCACTCGGCACTTGCTGAAAATCAAGTGCTTTTAAAGTGTCTCTGGACACTCAGGGTCACTGATAATTTTGTAAAATCTTAGCCATATATGTTTAGGCTCAAGCAGAGTCAAATGCTGCGAATGGGAGGAGAGAGAGCGAGGTAGAGATTCAAAACAAATGGTGGTTCAGTGATGTTTTTCTCCTTCTTCCTCTCCCCTTCCGAAAACCAAAACTTAAAAGTTCCATTAACAAACGAGTGTGAACACACTAAACACATTTTTCCTTTTAAAATAAGCATATGGGTTTAATTATTGGCCAACATGGACTGCCAGTGAAAAAGGGAACACAATGTAGGAAAGGATATAACAATCCAGAGCAGTATTCTGTCCTTCAAGACCAAGTGGATGGGTATTGGAAAACATGGAAGGTCTTCACTCCCTTAATACTGATCATGAGGTGGAAATCAAGATGACTCTGGATCATGTCAGATCAAAATGTCAGACCCATCTGTTTGTGGAGGTTTTCTATAGTAGTAACACTTGAAGAATGTCCCAGAAAAACATTTCTGAAGATAAACATTAGAATTAATGTATTTGTGAAACACCCTCTCATGTTTATGTGCGCAGGCACTTGCGTGCGTGTGCGCATGCACACACATATACACCCATCTATTAATGGCTATTTCTGAGGGAGATATGAAGAATAGTCCATTAGACCACATGTTACTTTATGTAATATTTTTGGCACCCTGATCTCTAGTGAGCATTAGGAATTCATAGACAATTCACTAAGTTGTTTAGCACTCTAGGGTCTGTATTGGCGGTTCCTACTTCAGTTTTTTATCCCTTGGACACTCAGTCACTCATCTCTTCCACACTTACTGACACAGTTTTTGTATATGCACTGTTCTCTCCTGCAATAGTGTATTGTGGAGTTCACATATACACCTTGGGTCTGATCCAAAACTTATTGAAGTCTGAGTCTTTCCCTTGATGTCAGTGGGTTTTGGATCAGGCCCCTTTTGCATGGCAAGAAAGAAAGTATAGTCTTATGGTTAAAGCAAAAGAATGAGAGTTGGGAGATGTCAGTTCAGTTTCTGGCTCTTGCAAGTCATTTGAGGTGGGATCCATGAAGGGACTTGTGCATTGCAATGCTAAGCATCATTGAACCTAACCTTTAGGCATCCAGAAAATCACAGGAACCACACTGTGATTCGCAAAGTCTGAATTATATGCCTAGGCTCCCTATACAATGAATGGCACCTAAGAATGCAATCCACAAAAGCCAGCATGTTAGGTGCAAAGCCATCTATGCCAGCGAGTGGGTGATGCTGACATGAGAGGTGTGTGCACAGAGATAGGCACCTAAGTCCAGGTTGTTGGGAGGTGCCTATTGGAAGCCTCGATAGGAACATGACAGAAACCCACCACCTGGAGTTGGATGGCTTAAGCACCTAAGCTGCCACTTGTGGGAATGAGTTATGCCCGTGCCTTACTTTACACAAAACAGCAGCAGGAGAAGGAAGTTGTGCTACACACCTTTATAACTTTTAGCACAGTGGTTAGAGTGCTCACCTGAGATGTGGGCGGAGAAGGTTCAATTCCCTCCCTGCCTGAAGGGGAGAAAAAGGATTTAAACAGGGATCTCCTACCCCAGAGTGCTCTAACCACTGAGCTATGGCATATTTTAATGTGGGGCTCCCTCAATCTCTCCCGTTGAAGCTATTGCACTGTGGGCAGGGAACTGGACTTGAGGTCTTCCACTTCCCAGGTGGATGCCCTAACCACTGGGTACCCCTGCTCCAATCACTCATTATTTATCCACTGTGGAACAGCTTCAGCAGGAGGGATTGAATTAGTCCCATGTCAGGCTGTCCCATAGCTCAGTGGGTAAAGCAGTGATACTTGGACTGCAGCTCGCGAGCTGCAAGTGGCTCTTTAATGTGTCTCCTGCAGCTCCTTGTAGCTCATGATATTAAAACACTGCATGATTTAATTATTAACCAACCTAAGTTATTAACCAATCAGGTTAATACACACACACACACACACACACACACACTTCCCCTGTCATACTGTTTAAATATGAATAGTGCTATAGTAAATGAAACAATTCATTCACACTACTGTGGCTCTTCTGGCTAATGCTAATCTCTAATTTGGCTCCTGAGTCACTGAGGCCTGAGTATCACCGAGGTAGAACATTCTCCCAAGAAGTAGGAGACCCATGTTCAAATCTTTTCTCCCCCTCTGGCAACTAAAAGTTACAAGGTGAGCATCACCGCTGCCTTGTACTACTACGCTGGATGTATTTTGACTGGACACAATCTGGTAGGTATGCTTAGAGGCTGCTACACACAACTTAGGTAGCCGAATGCTTATCTTCCCCATTTGTGAATTACTCTGGGACTTAGGCAGGAAATAGGTGCCCAGATGCCTAGAATACAGCGGCATCGCATATGCCCCAGGGCCTAAAACTTAGGTCACAAGTGAGTTTACATGCCAACAGGTTAATCAGAAACCAGGCGGGAGTTTCATGGATCACATTGGTGCCACATGCAGGATTTAGGTGCCTAACTCTGGGGTTTAGGTGTCTGTTGCTTTGTGGATCCAACCTTTAGTCCCTGATCCTGCAGTTGACTCAATAAGGGAACAAGTATCCACCACTGTGGAGTCAATTGCAGGATTGGAGCCTTAATCTCTGCCTCAGTTCCCCTTCTGAAAAATAGTAATAATCCTTTCATTTCTCTGTGTTGTTGCGAGGGTAAAATCATTAATATTTGTGATGCTCTCCGATATTGCAATGTCTGGGAGCAGAGTAAGCAGTATATAAATGCCTAGATAGAGGTACTAGGCAAGCATTTTTCCTATTTTTCTACCACTGCTCTGAACCTTCTGGATTTGGCTCATGGTCAATAACTCTAAATTTGTGCTGATCATAACTTTATTTCCATGTGGTCCATTCTGACTACACAAAAATGTCTCACAAGATTATGGCTTTTTCTGTTCATATAAATTTGTTAAAATTTTAGATATATGGGTAATTTCGGTTTTGTTTTTCATTTAATTTTGTTTTTTCATTTAAAATGTATCTGTTGGTAATTGTGGAGATGGTAACTTATATGCAGAGAGATGAATACAGGGAGAGGAGTCCTAGAAATTGAATGCAATAGGTCCTGGAACTAGGGTTGCTGCTACACCCCCTGGCTTGAAGTGGTTTTCTTTATATACAGGGTTTACAGCTTGCTTCAGTGGCTCTCAGTAGCCCCACTATAAAAATTGTTCCAGCACCCCTGATTAAGCAGGGGAAAAAATCCACTTCCCTCCCCCTTGCCAAACATCCCCCAGACAGCATGGGAACAAGAAGGCTGACTGGCATAAAACTGAGCCCCTCTTTTTATTATAGTTCATGTTTTATTTTTTTGCTTGGGAAGTTTTTCAAGAAAAAGTGATAATTTCTGTGCTTGTAAAATGTACCACCTTCAAATGGTTAGAGGTATATTTTGACAGGACTATAACAACTCTGGCATGCTTATATCCAGATGCTATGAACATCTGTCAAGTTTGTGTGCCATCTCAATGCATTTACAAACTATTTTAATTTCGGTGGACATGAACCTTACAGCATCATGATTTTGGGTTTTTGTTTCTTTGTTTTTCATCTTCTGTTTGATGTCTGCATTGTCTGTGGAGTTTTATATAAATAATAGATTTCCCTTTTTTCCCCTCAGTGTCTGATGGTTGCTCTTGTTTTAGTCTTTTAAAAAAATAACATTTCTTGACACTGTTGCTTTAATCTCTATGATGCTGTTCTTCAAAATGAACACCATGCTCAAGTGTTCATTTATGAGACACTAGTAGTCAAAACCCTCTTGTGTGCCCTGCTCTAGCCACAAAAATAAACCGGAAATTAAATTTTATTTGTAAATATTTTTAAACTATAACTGGTGGTGCACTAGACAAGAAGTTATTTGCAGAATTCTCTATTGGTCCATATTAATGGTCTCATATTGAGATGCCAGAAAACTATCAAGAAAAAATTCATACAGGTAGCTGGTAATACTGATGGTTTACAATCACACATAGTATATTCCACTAAGTTAGAACAATTAAGTTATTTACTCTGATAGTTAATGTTAATAGTTGCTGCTTAGTTAGGATATTATTAGCACCTTCTGCTAAATAGGGACACATTTAGCTGGTGCCAAGTAATTAAATAGTGTTTAACCAGATGTTATTAAATGTTATATTTTGAGGCCTAGTGCTTTTTTTTAAAGAGAAACTGTGTTCAAATGTATTTTAGACTGAAATAATAAAAGACACCTATACAAGGTTCTAGACACCCTAACATATAATTAGTAATACAGCAAAATCCCAGCATCATTAAAATATAAACTCAAACAGGATCTCAGCCAAACAGCCACTTGAGGGGAAGGGGAAAGGGAATCCTTTCCAGGCCTTCATCTTTGATGGACGCATACCCACAGCCCTCTCCAAAAGGCAGGTGTCTTTTGCAGCATTCCCAGAAGGTCACCAAATTTGGGCTATTTAGGACCATGTTGAGGGAGCAAGTTCCAGGATCCCAGAGAAGATATAGATGGTTGTGAAGATGGGCAAAGGGGCGTGATATGGAAGGAAGGTACTAGAGTTGAGTCATGGGGCTCCCACTTGGAAGTTGTGCTTGGAGATGCTTCGAGTTATCATGCTGCTGCTCTGCTTATTACAAAGTAGCAGTTAAGCAATGAAAACATAATGTTGAACAGTTTAAGCCACCTGAATAGTCATTTCAAACATTACCAGGTTTTAAATAATATTTTGATGGCATTTCCCCCCAGATAGCTTACATGTGCTAATAGTTAGTACCACAGCTAAAAACCAATAGTTTAGATGGACAGGGGGCCTCTATTTATGTCTCTATTAAAAGTATTCCTATCAAACCGAAGTCAAAGTAGTGCAGAACACTTGTGTTTTAGTAAACCTTTCATAAGATACCAGCCTATGGCATTAAAATCTATTCCTTTCCAATACCAAAGCAAGAAGCCTTTCATGCATAATGAATTGAAATATTAGTTTTTCTTTTGACTTTGACTTAAACTCCATAGAGTTTAACTAGGAAAACAGAAAAGTCATTACTTCAGCTAGTGTGCCTTTCTGGAAAGAAGTAATGATAGTGCTCCAGGCGTGCTTTGAGCAATGGTCCAGGCATTTACTCAGTTCATATATCCCTGTCATAAAGAGTCAGTTCTGTTCTTTTGAAGTCATACGCAGTGATGTAGGCTTCCTGTGAATCATTTAGTAAGTACAAAAGTCTTCTGTCTCCTTTAAAAATATGTCTGTGGTGTTTGATTTTTTGCAATGAAATCAAAGAGTATTGAGATCATGTCATAAATACAAACAAGTAATTTTGATTGTCATTCTGCAGTTAGTACTTGGTAAATGCTTTAGGTAAATTGAAGCAGAACATAAAATGAATAAAATTGGAAAACCGGGCTAGATTCACAAAGGGACCTAAGTGCCTAATTGCCACTTTTAGCCCCTAAGTCCCAGATTTAGGAGCCATTAGTATTGACAATACCCCTGCTCAGCTGTCGCTGAACCCTATAAACACCTAAACTTGCTTGTTATCTAAGTGTTTGCAGTAAAAGTATCCTGGGTGTCTGTTACTGCCTCGGAGCATGTACACTGCTGCCTTACTCTAGCTATCCAGATGCCTGCGCCCAATAGGGTTTCATGAGCTGGTGAAGATAGGTGTTCCTTCACCTAACCCTCCTGTGGGGCCTGATCTGGTAGTCATGTTCAGAGCATGCCCAACTCCACACAGAACAGCGAGTGGAGGGGGGAAGGCAATGCCTTTTCTCATAACTTTAGCTTAGTGGTTACTGTATTCACCAGGGATATTGGACACCCCTAGTTCAAGTCACCCCTTCTACCTAAGGAGGAACAAGGAATTTGAACAGGGATCTGCCAGCTCTCAGGTGAGCTCTCTAACCACTGGGCTATGAGATATTTTGATGTGGAGCTACTTCAGTCTCTCCTGTTGAAGCTGTTCCATTTTGGATTAAATAATTAGAGAATAGTTGGCCGAGAAAGAAAACATGCATGCATGAGAATGACCCAGGATGTGGGAGACGTAGGATCCAGTCCCCCGATCCATTGACTTGTTATCCAAAGTGGAACAGTGTCAAGAGGAGAGACAGAGGGACTTTCATCCTCCAGTCTCTTGCAAGAAACACATTAGACACTGACTCCAGGAGAGGGTTTTCAGCTGAGAATCCCAAGCAAAAGACGTTGCCTCCCCCCAACTTGGACTTAGGCACCGAACTTCCTTAACACACCACTCCCCCTGTTCCTCAGCATCTCCCATTAGCTTGATTAGGCGAGGAGCCACCTGCCAGGCTGGTTTTTGTGAACCCCATTCATTTCTTCCATTCATTGTGGGAAGCCTAAGGACCTAACTCAGGCTTTGTGAATCCCAGTGATAATCCAGATGCCTAAAAGTTAGATGTTATGACACTAAGCTAGCCCATTTTATTTATTCATTTACAGATGTGACTATTGATAATGTGATTTATCCTAAAAAAAGTGAAGAAGCAAAATAAACTTTATTATAATTATATGGAAATAAAATTCAAATTCCCCACTTCCTTTTTCCACACCATCTCTCTGTCACAGAGTCCCTGTTTTCTGATTGGAACTCCCTAACTACTCCTCTGTATTAACAATTGGTTTCTTGCTTTCTTTATGGGCATTGAATCCATCAGCAATTAGGACACTGTATACTAAATAGTGGAGGGTTTCAGAGTAGCAGCCGTGTTAGTCTGTATCCGCAAAAAGAACAGGAGTACTTGTGGCACCTTAGAGACTAACAAATTTATTTCAGCGTAAGCTTTCATGGGCTACAGCTCACTTCTTCGGATGCAAAGAATGGGACACACAAACAGCAGATATTTATACATACAGAGAACGTGAAAAGGTGGAAGTATGCATACCAACTGGAAGAGTCCAACCAATTGAGATGAGCTATTGTCAGCAGGAGAAAAAAAACCTTTGAAGTGATAATTGAGATGACCCATAGAAGGTGTGAGAACTTAACATATTGAAATAGATTCAATTAGTGTAATGACCCAACCATTCCCAGTCTCTGTTTAAACCTAAGTTAATTGTATCTAATTTGCATATTAATTTGAGTTCAGCAGTCTCTCTTTGGAGTCTGTTTTTGAAGTTTTTTTGTTGCAAAATTGCCACCTTCAAGTCTGTCACTGAGTGGTTAGAGAGGTTGAAGTGTTCTCCCACTGGTTTTTGAATGTTATGATTCCTGAAGTCAGATTTGTGTCCATTTATTCTTTTGCGTAGAGACTGTCCGGTTTGGCCAATGTACATGGCAGAGGGGCATTGCTGGCACATGATGGCATATATCACGTTGGTAGATGTGCAGATGAACGAGCGCCTGATGGCGTGGCTGATGTGATTAAGTCCTATGATGGTGTCACTTGAATAGATATGTGGACAGAGCCGGCATTGGGCTTTGTTGCAAGGATAGGTTCCTGGGTTAGTGTTTATGTTGTATGGTGTGTGGTTGCTGGTGAGTATTTGCTTCAGGTTGGGAGGCTGTCTGTAAGCGAGGACTGGCCTGTCTCTCAGGATCTGTGAGTGAGGGATCATCTTTCAGGATAGGTGAAATAAATTTGTTAGTCTAAGGTGCCACAAGTACTCCTGTTCTTTTTGTAAGTAGTGGAACATTCTTCAGTTTCAGTATGGGTGAGGATAAATCAGCTTTGTACAGAACTAGAAGAGACCTCACACTTTGGATTGTCTGCCCCACTGCACTACAGATAGAACAAATGTTTCTAGTTCCATTGTTAATTTTTTTAACAACCCAGAATGAACCCATTTCTCATAGTCATTGTTATCAGTTGCCATCACCATAGTCTATATCAGGGGTTCTCAAACTGGAGGTCGGTACCCCTCAGGGGGTCACAAGCTGTCAGCCTCCACCACAAACCCCGCTTTGCCTCCAGCATTTATAATGATGTTAAATATATATATAAAAAAACATTTTTAATTGATCGGGGGGGAGGGGGATCGTGCTTAGAGGCTTGCTATGTGAAAGGGGTCACCAGTAAAAAAAAAGTTTGAGAACGACTGATCTATATCAATGCCCAAGCTCCGTGGCCAGCTATTTATGCATATTAGACTGCTAAGAGGAGTTTCTTGTTTCCTGTATAAGCATTAAGGGCAAGATTCAGACTTGGAAAGGGCAAAATATAATTTTTCTGCAACTTCTTGTTTAATGCAAATTTTTCTGATAAAGTTTAGTTCTCATGAATAAGGAGCTAACTGGTGAAAGGTTTTTATGGCAGAAGTGCAAAACATATATCTGTATACTTTTGATTCCTTTTTAAAGGAAGATCACTGCTAAAATGCATGTCTTATCTATCTACAAATATGCTGGCCAAGCTATGTTTTTCATACTCTGAAAACTTCCACACTCTTATCGCCTTTAATTAATTTTTCACAAATTGAGAGAGGACCAAATCCTATAATAAATCACTGTTTCTGTTATCTTGAATGTTTTGCTTTAAGAAACCCTAATAGGACTGTACATATTTAAAATGAATCTGTGCATACATAAACTTACAAATGTCTATGGTGGTTGCCATAAAAAAGTCAGGATTCAACAATAATTATCACTCCCTAGCATAGTTATTTCCAATTATAGGCAGAGCTGCCAATGACGCCTAATACTTTCCATTATAAGACCCTGTTTTCAGTTTCTTATAACTTTATTCAATTTTAACTGTTTGGGCTTAAATTTTTCATGCCAAGTGACTGCCTTAGGCTGATTTTCCACATCAGCCACACCATCCGGGGCTCGTTCACCTGCTCATCTACCAACGTGATATATGCCATCATGTGCCAGCAATGCCCCACTGCCATGTACATTGGCCAAACCGGACAGTCTCTATGCAAAAGAATAAATGGACACAAATCTGACATCAGGAGTCACAACATTCAAAAACCAGTAGGAGAACACTTAAGTCTCTCTGGTCACTCAATAACAGACCTAAAAGTGGCAATTCCTCAACAAAAAAACTTCCAAAACAGGCTCCAATGTGAAACTTCAGAACTGGAATTAATTTGCAAACTGGACACCATCAGATTAGGCCTGAATAAAGACTGGGAGTGGTTGGGTCATTACAAAACCTAAACTTAATATCCCCAATACTAATTTCTTCCTACTGTTACTCACACCTTCTTGTCAGCTTTCTGTAATGGGCCACTCTCTTACCACTTCAAAAGTTATTTTTCCTCCCTTGGTATCCTGCTGTTAATTTATTTATCTCGTTAGACTGACCTGACACTTGGTAAAGCAACCCCCATCCTTTTATGTATTTATACCTGCTCCTGTATTTTTCACTTCATGCATCTGATGATGTGGGCTCTAGCCCACAAAAGCTTATGCCCAAATAAATTTGATAGTCTTTAAGGTGCCACAAGGACTCCTCGTCGTTTTTGCTGATACAGACTAACACGGCTACCACTCTGAAATCTAAGAAAAAGGTTAGAGAAAAACATTGTTTTTGCTAATGTTAAAAATTGTGACAACCATTTTGTTGAGAAGCATCTTTGTGCTGTGGAGCAGGGAGTTGAAATTTGGAATGGGAGTTGTGTTGGATGAGAAACATGTTTTGCTGCCCCTGTGAAAACAGACCCAAATTTCGTCTCTGAAGCTGTAAGACTGAAAATCACACTTTGCATGTGCTTAATCCAGGTTGTTTGGAGGCAGGCAGCGAAATTCTCCTAAGATTCTGAAGATTCTGTTTGCATTGAGGGCTCAAGGAACTGAGCATGATTCTTCCTACAAGTACTCCTTTTGGTTGTTAGCAGCTACTGTGGTGCCAGACTGTCTCACCCATATTCTCGATGTTCTCCCTGCTTATTCTGTACTGTTATATAAGGAAGGTCTGAGTTCTTCCCAGTGAGAGAAAAAGTAGAATGATGTGTTCTAGTTGTTTTAAGAGACTTTAGTTGCCTCTCATTGATATTCTTGAGGTTCCATCTTTCTGGATGTGTACGACTCAGACACAGTAACTTCTACTGAACATCTGGTCTCTCCCTGGAGGTTTAGACCAAAGTTTAGTAGAAGCCTTCTCTGAAAGCTGAGTCTTCTGCCTCGCCTAAATGTAAAGAATCCTCTGAACATTTGGAGGGCCAGAGATCTTAATTCCGAGTCTGAAAACTGTTCTTGCTTACAAGCGGGTAGCCTGAACTTTCAACTTAACTTGGGAAGAGGTGGGTAATAGATGGTTATCAGTAGTCAGAAGTGATCCAGGTATTTACAGCTGCAACTTTATTTTTCTTCTTTCAAATAATGATCATGTTCATCCCTGCTGAGTATGGGATCTAATGAGACATGAGACCTTAGATGAAACTTTGGCACCTCTTACACAGTCAACAGTGTTCTTGATGTTCTGTAGGAAGTTTCAAGATCCTGAGTTATCAGGGGCCGGTTAGGGCTTTGTGGGCCCCGGGGCCAGAGCAAGTGGGGACCCCTGCCCACCCCTTCCACCTTCAGTCCCCTCCTTCCCTCTCCCGGTGTGCCTGCCGGGGAAGTAGGGTCAGGGCGTGGGGGCTTGCCCCGCTCACCCACCCGGCACTCCTGCTGGGGAGCAGAGTCGGGGCCCGGGGGCTTGCCTGGCTGGAGCACACTGCCAGCTGGAGCGCCGGGCGGGTGGAGTGGGTCGAGCACAGAGGTGCCCGTTTTTCTGTGGTCCCCCAATTGGCCAGAGCCGCTAGGCATGGGCCCTGTTGGTTCAGTGGCTAATCCACCACTGCTGGCTTTGTTTCCAAAAGACAGGATGCTCACAGTCCATTACAATTAGATTATGAACATAAGCAACTACTTCTTTGTAGTACCTTAACTACTTATTATGCAAATAACCTGTAATTGTTTGCGTATACATAATTACAGGTTTCTGTTTGTGGTGAAAACTAATATACATTTACATAATTGTCTTCATGCTAAAATAATCAAAAGTTATAAAGAAGAAAATTTAGGAACAGATATAGGACAGTTTATGTTGGGACCCTGTACCAAATAACAATTTTGCATTTAAATCAACAATGTTTGAGGGACTCTTATGGAATAATATAATAACCTCTGATATACTCCTGATCAGTTATCACCACCAGTCTCAAGCATAAAAATGGCCTTTTAAAACGTCTTTACTACAGAAGTTCTAAAGGAACCCTCCTGAGTAGCCGTTGGTCATTAAATGGTAATTCTATTTTTTTTTAAAAAGGTCAACTCAATTAGATTTTGGCAAGATTGAGACTTCAGTGTCTCTTGGTACATTCATCAGGACACACTGGCTGGTAGTTTGCAAGTATTCATGAGCAAATCGGGTTAGTAATACGTTGATACCAGTACAAATAGATTGTCCTCATCACCACGTAGACAAAACAGTCATGAAATCTGTGCAATGCCTTAAGCACTAGTGGCATGATATAATGAAGTTGTATTCCATTAAGCACTCGTGTACAGGGGAACAAAATGTCATCACCTGAGTGTGGCTGCATTTCTTTGATACAACCTCATCTGTTCCGTCAACTAGTTTTGCTCTGATCAATAAGCAGTTTTCTGTGGCCTTTCACTACTGTCAGATGTCATTGAGTGATGTAAATACACGTCAGAAACTAGAAACTTGACAGCTCGCCCAGATTAAGCAGGGAAGGGAGGAGGGGGAAAACCAGTGGAATGGACAGAAATGACAGCTGATGTGTGCTGTGTATAAATGATCTGATAGTGCTACAGACGAGACTTTTTTTTTCATCTTCTGTAAACCTGCAGTAAAATGATCATAGCCCGTACACAATACAGAATAGACATTGAAAAAGGCAGAGAAAGATAGTTTTTGTATTTTGGCAGCACAGTGACCTTTGTGTGTTTTAAACTAATTTTTTTATCTCTTCAAATTATCATTGTGGGGGAAGATACGAAAATAATCGATGTAGTTAGTCTGAATATTGGAGAAGAAAAAAAGTGTGTAAAACCAGGAAATATTTTTGCTGTTTTTTTCCCCCTAACTTAAAAATAGTTGAATTGATTTAATTTAAAACTTGTGGTTAAGCACTTGGGGGAAACTCCTGCTGAACTGAAAACTTTTATATTGAGGATTATCCAAAAAAGTGAATTTTATGGGAGAGATAAACTCATGAAAACATAACATATAAAAGCAGTATATATGGAGACAACCAGTACAGAACAAAAGACCCCCATAAAACTCTCTAAAATTAGTTTCCCTTTAGTTCAAGCAAGTTTGGTTGTAAGATGACCTTCAATACTACACCTTTCCCCACCCTCTTTAATATTAAACTGAATATCCTGTTTGCTGCTATCTTTCACACAAATCTGATGAATACTTAAACATTATCCTGGGCAGTAAACCCAATATGGATCAATATTATGAGCCAACATGCCATTCTGGTATACTCTTTCAAAGTACTGCTGGACTTATTTGTTTAATAATTAATCGTGAGATCAAACTCAGTGTGTGGTATTTTTTAAACCTTGTAAAATTGTTTAAAACTAGTAACTGTCAAAGCTCACAAATGCATGTGATAAACAAGAGTAGCAGGAAGAATATTTGCTTTTCAGCAACTGTGAACGCTAAATGAAATATGTAACTTTCACTTGGGTAAAATTGTTTTTATTTGGTTGGACTTGATATTGCAAAGTGCTGAGTGCCTTCAGCTGTCATGGATGTTGGTGGGAACTGAGGATATTCAGCAGATTTCAGGACTGGATTTATTGGTGGTCGATGGCAGGCAGTCCATTGTGGAACAGAAAGGCTCTTCTTGTCCTTACAGAAACACTACAGTACCGGTCCCAGATTAAGTTGCTGGGGTTTGTCTTGGAATGGGTGGTTTAATCTAGATAAATTTCATGTAAACAGTTCTAATAATGTTGTCATGATTTTATTTGTTGTTTTGGATAGAGGTGTGGATTTAATCATTCCTTTGCAGTGCTTGCAACCTATCTTTATCCTTATAACATTGTGCTAGATTGGAAAAAGTAAAAATTCGACTCAAAACAAAAAATGAACCTGACTAAAGAGGTCTAGTTTCACTGTACAGTTGTCTAAAATGAAAAAAGTAAACATAAATTGGAAAATAACATTTAGAATGTTAAAATACTTTGTTTTAATAATCTAGTCATGTTGAGAAGAGAGAAAACTGGATTAGAAATCAGAATACCTGTGCTGTGTTCCCAGCCCTGCCACTGACCTGCTGTGTCACCTTAGTCCAGTCACCTCTCCGTTTTCCCCTCCCACTCTTTGTTTTATCTATTTAATGTGTAAACTCTTTGGAGCAGGGACTCTGTTACTTTGTGCTTGTACAGTGCTTATCACAATGAGCTCCATTGTTGTTTAGACTTCTAAACACTACCTTAATATAAAAATAAATAATAATCCACTGATACAGCCACAGTAAGTATATTATTTTTTTAAGGACCACTTGTCTTTTAAAGGGTACTTTGTATTTATTTATTTAAGATCTTTATGTATCTATCATGTGGACATTGTTCAATACTTTGTACTTTTCAGGCCATTCTTTGTGCTGACCCCATTAATGGAACTGACCTGCCAATCCCAGAGCCTGATTCAAAACCCATTGAAGTCAAGACTTCTATTGACTTCAGTGGGATTTGGATTAGGCTGTCAGTGCAACAGGTATTCAGCATCTACTCACATCTTCCTCATGGCCCACACACCCTACCCCTCACCTTCTCCATTGCAACTTTTAAGAGAAGAGGGATGAAAATACACAAAAACAACCCATTCAAAATGTGCCAAATTAATCACTTTCTCCATTTCCCTGTGCATCTGGTCTTATCTGCATCTCTCTTTAGATGGTGAGTTCTTCAGGAAGCTACTACTTTTATCTTTGGTTTGTACGGTGACAAGCACCTGGTCAACATTTATCTACCGTTAATAATATTATTAATTAGTTGTGTGCTACAGAAACTAGATTAGTGCTTTAAATCTATATTTTAACTAAGTAATGACACCTATACTTTTCAGATTCAAATTCATTTACTGTTTGGGGACAGGTGAGACTGAAAAACATGGGTATGTTTTATGATAGATAAAAAGAACCTCAATGGAAAATGTAAAAGTAGAGACTTCTTTAAAATCAGAAAATTGCTTTCGAGTTAGTGGGTCACTGACACAACATCTGACAGATAGCGCTACTATTCGTTTGCAAATAAGATAGAGTTCTCTCAATAAATAAACTGACATTATTTGACATACACAAGGTGGCTAAGCTTGAAAGTATCAGGGGGTAGCCATGTTAGTCTGTGTCCACAAAAATAACAAGGAGTCCGGAGGCACCTTAAAGACTAACGGATTTATTTGGGCATAAGCTTTCGTGGGTAAAAAAAACCTCACTTCCTCAGATGCATGTAGTGAAAGTTACAGATGCAGGCATTATATAATGACACATGAAGAGAAGGGAAGCTCGAAAGCTTGTCTGTCTCACGAACAGAAGTTTGTACAATGAAAAATATTGCCTCACCCACCTTGTCTCTCTAAATCCTGGGACCAACATGGCTACAACAATTCGGTATCCAAAAAAATATTTAAATTATGATAAAGTATGTTTAGGGAAACCGTCCCTAAACATCTAGAGTGAAATCCTGGCCTCACTGAAGTCAATGTGAGTTTTGCCATTGACTTCAGTGTGGCCAGGATTTCACTCACAGGTTTCTTTTTAAGGCTAAATACACAAATTCCATAATCTGGACATGATTGTCCTGCCAAGCTGCACTCCAGGTCAGGTGTGAGGGGCACTGTAGCTGGTACAGGGGCTGAGTTGTAACTTCTTTTGCTTGCCTGTAGTGCAGGCTACTTTTTGCCAGAGAAGTGTTTCCTGTGGAATTTTCCTCCCAGTTACATTGGTCTGAGGCCCAGTATTTGCCTATGAATCAGTGACAAGTGAAGATCAGATATCTCACGGTTCATGTTCTCATAAAATACTCCAGCTCCCCAAAATACCCTACCAGACATCTCCAAACAAAACACGCCACTTCTTCCCCCCAAAGTCCCAGTCCTATTAAAATATTATTTGTTTAAACATGTCTTTAGGACTGTATCTAAAGTAAACGGTGGCATATACTGAATACATTGAGGTGTGGTATAGATTAACACTTGTTTGGGAGGGTGTGTGCGGCCACTTGTCAGTGATGTGGCCATCCCAAATACATGCTGGTTACTCTTCTATTCCACACCACTTCGTGGTGTATTTCTCTTTTTATGTATCTGAGATATATATAGTCACCTGCTCTAGTTTAAAAAAATTGCACTGTTTCTGTCACTACAACTTCTTTTTCTTTATTAAGACTTCAGAGATACAAACCAGTAGTTCAGTAATTGCTTTCTTGAATCTGCCTTTAATAATTACATTTAGTAAAGCTGTATCGAAAATTAGAAAGGTACAGACTAATGGAAAACTAGATTTTTCACTGAATTAGAAAGCAAGACAATCCATATATTGACAACATTTCAAGTTGAAACAGATCAAGAAAACTGTTTTGGACTGTCTGTGCAAAGAGGCAAACATAGGCTTGATGTGCAGTGGCATCTGCATTTTCTAGAAGCTGAGAAACTATAAGAGATTTCGTGTAAATAGGTATCTTGAGAAGGAACAATACAAATCTCATTTGGATGCACGTCATTTGAATTTTTTAAGTCTGAATTTTGTCTTTGGCACTAACAAAGAAGCTTGAAAGTAAAGAATTGTGTTAATGAAGTGGAAATAACTTTAAATGAAAAAACACATTTGGGGTCAGATGTTGGACTGAACAAAAACATCCAGAAAAATCAGTTGGAAAAATGTTGGCTAAGGCTAGCCTCACAGTGATTCCATTATGACAGCAGTGTAAGACAATCTACACTAGATAGGTGGAATAGAAAATAATAATTGGATATTGGTTCAGTTATTACTGTGACACAATGCTTCTCTCTCCAAAAAATGTTTTAGGGGCTCTTAAAACAAACCAAAAAATCACCTGAAGATTTTCAGATGCATATGTCATTATTTCCCTAATGAAATGTTTTACATATATGTTTCATAAGGTCTTAAATATCTACATTCTTCTTGGTATATCCAGGCAATCTCACTTGAGACTGAGTGTTCATCACTTAGTATATGGATACTCATAGAAGTTGTTTTGTAGTGATTTAAGTGTAAGGTGTAAACAGATCTTCCAAGTATTTGTGCATAGTGGTTGAAGTCACTTCTTGAGGTGATTTGCTTGTCCTTATAAAATTACTGTCTAGTTTCTTAATTAGTTTATTTTCAAGGAAACTATAAAGGCATTTAATACTTTAAAAATTATTTTTGGTGTGGGTTTTTTTGTTAATTCTGCTTATTTGTGCATATTATTATTTTGCATTTGAAGTAGCTATCTTTATCTGCCTTTCCTTTTTGTTTGAGTGAACTGCTGTGATGATGATGATGGAATTGTCTTTGTTGTATTTAAATGGAGACTCAGGTACTCTACTAGTTATCTAAAAAAGCAACTACAATACAGGAGGACTATATATCACTAAAGCATTTACTCTCCTTGCTCTCTTTGGTCTCTGATGAGACTATCAGCTAGTGTGCCAATTGTGGTGGTGGTTTTTGTGATGTACTCATTTCTCCACAGAGAAATAGATTGAAGCTAGGGCAGGTCAAAAAATTCTTTTTCTTTCTTTCTTTCTTTTTCTTTCTCAAAAATATTTTGGTTTTTGACTTTCAAATTTTGTGTGTATGGAAAGTGGCCTTGTTTTCTCAAAAAAATTCAGTTTTTCATTTTCAAACAAAATACGCCTCTACCCCAATATAATGCTGTCCTCGGGAGCCAAAAAACTTACTGCCTTATAGGTGAAACCATGTTATCCGAACTTGCTTTGATCTGCCGGAGTCCACTGTAACACCTACCTGCTATTAAAATAGGTTTTTACAAACTGCATATTTTGTGGAGTGTTGTATTGATGTATTTGGAGAAGAGACTTTACAGTTCCACTATGTTAAGAGATAATGAGAGATTAACAACTCTCTAAAGCCAAACCAGTCCTAGTTTTCCTCAAACCCTTTTGTTAACAATATTCTCATGTCACAGTAGTAGCAACCACAGAGATGTGCTATACCTTCCTCTAACACCATTTAAACAGGATACAAATTACTGTTAGAGTTGTTATTTTCATCTCTACTGTGCTACTATGAGTTAGTGTGGAGAGAGATAACTTGCAAGTTTTTAGAAAAAAGCCAGGAGCTGAAAAATTTAACTTGTAATGTAGAAATGAAAAAAAAAATCTGTGGTGTGGTTTTTTTAGTTTTTCATCCATACAGCGTACTAAATTGGGTCATTTTATTTCTTCTGTCCTTACAGAATAATGGGAGAAATTAATTCCAATTGGATAGCTAGTAAAAGTACAGATACATTCAGTATAATCCTATAAATGCAGTGAGAAAAAAGTTATGACCAAAATGACATTTTTTTCTTGTACAAAATTTTAAGAATGCCTTAAATATAAATAGTATTGATTTTCAGTAGTGTAGTGTCTGAACGTATGCCATCACATCTTGGAAAACAGTAGTTAAAATAACCACCTCTGAAGTGGTTCATGATTTTGCAAGTCAACAACTTTTCTTGAGACCATTGTTCTTCTGTTATAGCAGAGGTACAAATTACCTGATTATGATATATCATGTAACGTAGAGTCTCTTTATTTGTGGGGGAGTCAATACAAAATCTCTTGGAACAGCTCTTTTTCTCCCTTTTAATGTGCCCTAAAAGAAGAGATTGGGAAATGCTGAATCCACATGTAGAACGACAGTGATTCATGCTGTAGAGCTGTTTTGTCAGGGCTGCAAGGCTCTAGCACTGACATGTCTGTCCAGTTTTGGAAGAGATGATAATGATATGGGATCTTTGAACCTAGGATATATACGAAAGAAGATTATGCCTTTCTTTTGAATAGAAATTACATAAAAAAACCCTGCACTGCAGTGTCAAACAGAAGGTAGGAAACACCTATATTAAGGATGCACATAGTATCTGATTGTTTCACAAACAATTAATTAATCTTTACAGTTCTTCTGTGAATTATGTAGTGGCATTATCCCTATTTTACAGATAAAGATCTGGGACACAGAGGTTAAGGCCAAAATTTTCAAGTGCCCACTAATTTTGGGTGTCCATCTTAAGACACGTAGGGCTTGATTTTACTTAGCATTTTCATACCTCTTAGTTCCAAGCATAGTATATTCAGCACTTCTTCAAATCAAGCCCTAACTGTCTCAAGTTGGTCACATAGAAAATGAGGAACACACACAGTGACTACTCCTGAAAAGATTGAGGTAAGTGATTGCCTAGCATAAAATAGAATTTTTGTGGTAAATTCAGGGGCCGAATCCAGTTCTCCAGTTTGTCGTTCAGTTGCCTAAGTCATGAGACCATTTTTTCTCTACCTGCAATCCCCTGCCTTGTTCACTGTGCACCTTTCAACTTCAGCAACAACTGAGGCAAGGTCTTGCAGACAGAAGCCTCCTTAATTACACAGTGCTGAGCACCATCCTGTGCACTGAATGAGGCAGGGATCCTGTGGAAAAAATAGTGTGTGATCAAGTAATTAAATAAATATTGTATCATAATGTATATGTACAAGAGAAGGCTGAATTAAGGTTGCACAGGCAACTTTAAGTCTGGTATTTCTTAACTTTTGAGTGCTTGAATTTGAAACCATAATGTTCTTTTAACATTTTATGAATGTAATCGCCTAAAAAAATTTAAAAAGCAAACTGAAAAAAATAGAAATTCCATCATGTGGAACCATGTTGACCCTGGCACAGGTCATCTGCAGGATTGAAGTTTTTTAGATCCACAGCATAGACATCTATCACTTGATTTAAGGATTACTGATAGCAATAGTAGGCTATCATCTTCCAGCCTGCCCTCTTCTACTCTTCTCCTCTAGTGTCACTCCCACATGTCCCCAGGTGTGTCACTTTCTTCTCTGTTTGTATTCTCCCACAGTCTACACTTCATACTTGGACACTTTCTGGATGGAAGTGTGGACATTCACAGTGCTCCTTCCAAGCATATGGACCGGTTAGGGTGGGTGTGGGCTCCCACATACCGAATCCTGCTGGGTCCATGGGGAGGATGCCTGTGGGACTGTAATTGTTTACCGAGACATCTGGGGAAATTAGACCACCTGGTATCTCCAACTGATTTCTAGACAGTACCCCTAGACTGACACCTGACATTTTGGATAAGAATAGAGAGTCAATGGACATTTTGGCCGTTAGAACCACCACAGCTCAGTGTATCTATAAACTGAAGCTAGGAGAAGTTGTCACTGTTTATGACAATATTTGTTGAGAGGGTGGAGGTCAAGGAACTACCCTGACGGGACACCCATTTTTTTTCAACCTAATGATAGCTGTGTGTGCGTTAATGCCACCACTTTACAAGATATACATATTGATCTTACCACTGCTGCAGGCAATTATATCATTTACTGGCCTGCAGATAGAATGCAGATAGAATATTGCAAGTAGCTTTTAGATTTTAGGTATATTTTGATTGGACTAGAATAGTGCCTGATCAGTTTCAAAATTTGCTTTCATTGTTACCAAAGGTTCAAAGAATCTCTGAATTGCAAGGGCAAATTCCCATGCTTTAGAATATATATCAAGCTGGAAGGAATGCCTTTCATACAGCTTATAGAGTGTTTACTTTATGTACTAGGTATGATGTTTTGTGCTTTGTGTTCACGATTGTACAACAGTCCCATTATGTTATTCCTATAGGATTGTTATTATTTGTAGTGTTGTTAGTTAATTTAGGATTATATTGTTGTTGTTGTTGTTGTAAATAACGTAAGAATAGCAATACCTTTCATGTTCATGCTAATTATGCATTGTCATTACGTCCCCTGACGGTTGACGTGTTTGCTGTAGAATCTGAAGTCCATGGTTTCATGCGAATTGAGATTTGAAATTGTTTGTTGTACTAGAAGTACAAAAGGGGGGAGTGTGGAAGCCAGTAAATAATTAACAAGGTTTTGAAGAGATCTTAATGAATGTTAGTTAGCATGAGTTAGGTTAACTGTGACCCTGGCGACGTGAGGAAGCAAGATAATGTAAGATAGAGTGAATTGTGTGAAAGTTATTACGACCTTGCAATATGCAGTCTTGCAGTCTTGTTTTTCTAGTGAGATAGCAGAAAAGCTTATGTATGAACAAAATGTATTTGTTGCTTTTTACTGTCTGTATTATTGCTAGAAATTGTCTGTAAAAGGTATAAAGGCTTGCTGTGATTGTTTACCAGTTGAGAGACCTGTCCAGGACCCTGTGTCCTATGGCACTCTCTCCCTCCATGGTAATTACTGGAGAAATAATAAAGAATTTGATTTTGCTGCACCCAAACAAAAAGTGAGAACTGAGTTTTTCTTCGACACTACCCTATTCCTGTCCTCCTCTTCCCATTCCTTGCCCCTTGGTATTCAAGAAAGGCTGTTTTCTCTTCCCCTAAGGTGGCAGAGGAAGGGGCATGTACTAGGAGTACATAAGAGACGGTTTCTCTATTCTCACGGTATGTCTACACTACGAAATTAGGTTGAATTTATAGAACTTGATTTTTTAGACATCGATTTTATACAGGCGATTGTGTGTGTCCCCGCTTAAGATCATTAAGTCGGCGGAGTGTGTCCACAGTATCGAGGCTAGCGTCGACTTCCGGAGCATTACACTGTAGGTAGCTATCCCACAGTTCCCGCAGTCTCCGCTGCTGGAATTCTGGGTTGAGCTCCCAGTGCCTGATGGGGGCAAAAACATTGTCGCTGGTGGTTCTGGGTAAATGTCGTCAGCCACCCCACCCCACCCCATGAAAGCAATGGCAAAAAATCGTTTCTTGCCTTTTTTTCCTGGGTTACCTGTGCAGATGACATACCACAGCAAGCATGGAGCCCACTCAGCTCACCGTCACCATGTGTCTCCTGGGTGCTACCAGACATGGTACTGCATTGCTACACAGCAGCAGCTCATTGCCTTTTGGCAGCAGACGGTGCATTACAATTGGTAGCCATCGTCATCGTCTCCTGGGTGCTCTTTTAGCCGACCTTGGTGAGGTTGGTTGGGGGCACCTGGGCAGATGTGTGCTCCTGGCTGGCCTCGGTGAGGTCGGTCGGGGGCGCCTGGACATAAATGAGAGACGACGATGGCCAGCAGTCATACTGCACCGTCTTCTGGCAAGCAGCCAGGAGATGAGGATGGCTAGCAGTCGTACTGCACTGTCTGCTGCCAGCCTAAGATGCATAAGAGAGATGGAGTGGATCAAAACAAGAGACCAGATTTGTTTTGTATTCATTTGCTCACCCCCTCCCTCCCTCTGTGAATAGTGGGGGGAGGGATAGCTCAGTGGTTTGAGCATTGGCCTGATAAACCCAGGGTTTTGAGTTCAATCCTTGAGGGGGCCATTCAGTGTGATAACCCTGTAAGCCATGTCATCAGTTGCCCCTCCCTCTGTCAGAGCAACAGCAGACAATCGTTTCGCGCCTGTTTTCAGCGCAGATGCCGTAGCACAGCAAGCATGGAGCCCGCTCAGATCACCGCCGCAATTATGAGCACTGTAAACACCACGTGCATTATCCTGCAGTTTATGCAGAACCAGAACCTGCAAAAGCAAAACCAGCCGAGGATGCGATGGTAGCGTGGTGATGAGAGTGATCAGGACATGGACACATACTTCTCTCAAAGTACGGGCCCCGGCAATGTGGACTTATCTCAAAGTGTGGGCAGTGTGGATATCATGGTGTTAATGGGGCAGGTTCATGCCATGGAATGCCGATTCTGGGCCCGGGAAACAAGCACAGACTGGTGAGACCACATAGTGTTGCATGTCTGGGATGATTCCCAGTGGCTGCAAAACTTTCACATGCATAAGGGCACTTTCTTGGAACTTTGTGACTTGCTTTCCCCTGCCCTGAAGCGCAAGAATACCAAGATGAGAGCAGCCCTCACAGCTCACAAGCGAGTGGCGATAGCCCTCTGGAAGCTTGCAATACCAGACATCTACCGGTCAGTTGGGCATCAGTTTGGAGTGGGCAAATCTACTGTAGGGGCTGCTGTGATCCAAGTAGCCAACACAATCAAAGAGCTGCTGCTATCAAGGGTAGTGACTCTGGGAAATATGCAGGTCATAGTGGATGGCTTTGCTGCAATGGGATTCCCTAACTGTGGTGGGGCGATAGACAGAATCAATATCCCTATCTTGGCACCGGAGCACCAAGCCAGCGAGTACATAAACCGAAAGGGGTACTTTTCAATGGTGCTGCAAGCACTGGTGGATCACAAGGGACATTTCACTGACATCAACATGGGATGGCTGGGAAAGGTACATGACGCTTGCATCATCAGGAACTCTGGTCTGTTTCAAAAGCTGCAGGAAGGGACTTTCTTCCCAGACCAGAAAATAACAGTTGGGGATGTTGAAATGCCTATAGTTATCCTTGGGGACCCAGCCTACTCCTTAATGCCATGGCTCATGAAGCCGTACACAGGCACCCTGGACAGTGTCAGGAGCTGTTCAACTATAGGCTGAGCAAGTGCAGAATGGTGGTAGAATGTGCATTTGGATGTTTAAAAGCGCACTGGCACAGTTTACTGACTCAGATAGACCTCAGTGAAACCAATATTCCCATTGTTATTACCGCTTGCTGTGCACTCCACAATCTCTGCGAGAGTAAGGGGGAGACGTTTATGGCGGGGTGGGAGGTTGAGGCAAATCGCCTGGCTGCTGATTATGCACAGCCAGGCTCCAGGGTGGTTAGCAGAGTACAGGAGGGCACGGTACGCATCAGAGAAGCTTTGAAAACCATGTTCATGACTGGCCAGGCTATGGTGTGAAAGTTCCGTTTGTTTCTCCTTGATGACCCTCCCGCCCTTGGTTCACTCTACTTCCTTGTAAGCTAGCCACCTTCCCCTCCCCCCTTCAATCACCACTTGCAGAGGCAATAAAGTCATTGTTGCTTCACATTCATGCATTATTCTTTATTAATTCATCACACAAATAGGGGGATAACTGCCAAGGTAACCCGGGAGGGGTGGGGGAGGAGGGAAGGACAAGCCACACTGCACTTTAAAACTTATTGAATGCCATCTTTCTGTTGCTTGGGCAGTCCTCTGGGGTGGAGTGGTTGGGAGCCCAGAGGCCCCGCAACCGCGTTCTTGGGCGTCTGGGTGAGGAGGCTATGGAACTTGGGGAGGAGGGTGGTTGGTTACACCGGGGCTGTAGCAGCCGTCTGTGCTCAAGCTGCCTTTCCTGAACCTTAACCATACGCCAGAGCATATCAGTTTGTTCCTCCAGTAGTCTCAGCATTGCCTCTTGCCTTCTGTCACCAAGCTGACACCACCTATCATCTTCAGCCCGCCACCTGTCCTTGCATTCATATTGTGCTTTCCTGGACTCTGACATTGTCTGCCTTCACACATTCTGCTGGGCTTTTTCAGTGTGGGAGGACTGCATGAGCTCAGAGAACATTTCATCGCAAGTGCGTTTTTTTTTGCCTTCTAATCTTCACTAGCCTCTGGGAAGGAGAAGATAGTGTGAGCGTTGAAAAATTTGCCGCCGGTGGAGGGAAAAAAAGAGAGAGTGGTAGTTAAAAAGATGCATTTTAGAGAACAATGGGTAGACTCTTTCACGGTAAACCTTGCTGTTAACATTACATAGCACATGTGCTTTCGGTACAAGGTCGCATTTTGCATCTTATTGAGGGTATGCCAGTTTGGTGTGAGACATCTTTCACGCAGGGCCAGGCAACAGAATTTGGCTTGCAAGCAGCCCTAGTAAGACACAGTCTTTTGGCTTCTTTAACCTTCATAACATGTGTGAATGGTTTTAAACAGCAGTGCCCTCATTTCCCACACCAAGCACCCGTTGGGTTGGCCATTTAAAATGGGTTGGCCGTTTAAAAGGAGGAGGGGCTGTGGTTTTCGGGTTAATGGGCAGCACAAACCCAACTACCCCCCCACCCCCGCAACACACACAATTCTCTGGGACGATCGCTTCACCCCTCCCTGCACCGTGTTGCTAACAGCCGGGAACATTTCTGTTCAGTCACAGGCAAACAGCCCAGCAGGAATGGGCACCTCTGAATGTCCCCTTAATAAAATTACCCTATTTCAACCAGGTGACAGGAATGTTATCACTCTCCTGAGGATAACACAGAGAGATAAAGAACGGATGTTGTTTGAATGCCAGCAAACACCGGGACCATACGCTGCCATGCTTTATTATGCAGTGATTCCAGACTATATGCTACTGGCCTGATGTGGTAAAGTGTCCTACCATGGAGGACAGAATAAGGCTGCCCTCCCCAGAAACCTTTTGCAAAGGCTTTGGGAGTACATCCAGGAGACCTTTATGGAGATGTCACTGGAGGATTTCCGCTCCATCCCCAGACACGCTAGCAGACTTTTCCTGTAGCTGTACTGGCCATGAATGCCAGGGCAAATTAATCATTAAACACACTTGCTTTTAAACCATGTATAATATTTACAAAGGTACACTCACCAGAGGTCCCTTCTCTGCCTGGCGGGTCCAGGAGGCAGCCTTGGGTGGGTTTGGGGGGTACTGACTCCAGGTCCAGGGTGAGAAACAGTTCCTGGCTGTTGGGGAAAATGGTTTCTCCACTTCATTGCTGTGAGCTATCTTCAACATCCTCCTCATCATCTTCCTCATCCCCAAAACCCACATACCTGTTGCATGCTCCTCCATTGACAAGTCAAAGCACAGGGGTGCGGTAGTGGTGACTGCACCACTTAGAATGGCATGCAGCTCATCATAGAAGTGGCATGTCTGGGGCTCTGACGCGGAGCAGTCGTTTGCCTCTCTGGTTTTTTGGTAAGCTTGCCTCAGCTCCTTAAATTGCACGCAGCACTGCTGCGTGTCCCTGTTATAGCCTCTGTCCTTTATGCCGTTTGAGATTTTTTCAAATGTTTGGGTATTTTTTCTTTTGGAATGGAGTTCTGATAGCACGGATTTGTCTCCCCATACAGTGATCAGATCCCATACCTCCCATTCGGTCCATGCAGGGGCTCTCTTGTGATTCTGGGACTCCATCATGGTCACCTCTGCTGATGAGATCTGCACTCACCTGCAGATCACCACACTGGCCAAACAGGAAATGAGATTCAGAAGTTCGCAGGCCTTTTCCTGTCTACCTGGCCAGTGCATCTGAGTTGAGAGTGCTGTCCAGAGCGGTCACAATGGAGCACTCTGGGATAGCTCACGGAGGCCAATACCGTCGAATTGGGTCCACACTACCCCATATTTGACCCGGCAAGGTCGATTTCAGCGCTAATCCCCTCGTCGGGGGAAGAGTACAGAAATCGATTTTAACTGCCCTTTAAGTCGAAAATAACGCTTCATTGTGTGGACAGGTGCAGGGTTAAATCAATCTAACACTGCTAAATTCGACCTAAACTCGTAGTGTAGACCAGGGCTCAGTTCTGATGCCTAGCGTCTAAGCAGCTGCTGGTGTCCAGATGATGCAGTTGCTGGAAGAGTCCTGCTCAGCCCCTGCAGCTCTGGAATGAAGCATACTCAGCTGCTTTGTGGGAACAGCATATGCTCCGTCCAGTCAGCATGTAGGAGCTGTACTGTGGGGATGGATCATGCTTAGCACAGACAGAATCTTTGGAGAATAATGCTACCAGCATCTAACAAACCTCTATTGAGCGTATGCAAACACTGATTTTTCAGAGGCTTATGCTGTGGCTAAATTTGGATGGATTTTCATGCAAAAGGCACATCCTAAACACCAGAGTAATTCCACCCTTCTGCCCTCAAAGTCTCTGCTCCAAAGAATGGTCTTGAGAACACGGTTGTAAGAAATTTTTAACGTGGGCAAAACAACGTATTTATCTCTAACTGTTCTTAAGAATGGCTGAACTATTTTAGCAGAAACTTTCCAAAAATGTTTGCCTGAGTCAGGCAGCAAGCACAGAAAAATTAAGCCCAAATTGTTAAAGGTGTCAAGGGAATGAGGTGACTGAGAAGGAGAATATGATGGGTAGGAGACTGTGAGGGATAAGGGAAGGAAATATGGGTGCAAATGAACGTAGTGGAGTGGCAAGAGACTGCTTGAGTTGGAGCAGCTGTCTATCCTGTCTAGGGAGGAAGAGGGATAGTGGGGAATAGAATAGCAGCTCCCCTCTATCCAGGGGATAACACAAGGCAAGTCGAGTTTCCACCAAGCAGTGAGCAGCTTTTGTGTGTGTGTATTTAAAGTTGATTCATCTAAACAGCACAGCTGCTGCGTGGAGTTTATACTCTTGCTTACTCAGAAGGAGATTGTAACATCTCTTAATAATGAGGCCTTTGTAATTACAAAGAAAATATCTTTTTTATTAATTCATGGCAATGTTTCATGCAGATAAAAGTTAGAAAAACTTGTCTTTTTCTACAAAAGCCAAGAGAAAGGGGAAAACATCGAGGTTCAAATGTGGTTTGTGTAAATGGGTTGTTGTTTTCCATGAAGTTAATGAGACAGATGAGAAAGAACCATGAAACTTGGAAGTATGGGAATGAGTGCAGAACAGCTGTTCACGTTACTTGTCCTTATTTCTGTTTCTAGAGATGCTGGCCAAAATTTTCAAATATGGGAGCCTAAAGTTTTGAACCTAAATCCATATTTATGCATCTAAAGAAGTGATCTGATATCTGGAGGTATTGAGCATTGTCATCTCCAAAAGGAAGTTGATCAGCACTTCCCAAAACCAAGTCACTTCTTTAAATCCTTAAAGATTAATTTAGGAATCTAACTTTAGGAACTTAATTTTTAACTATTTTGGATGTTGTCTTCTCATAACGCCTTCCTTAGAAATGTTCTAGTTTTTATTTTTCTTATTACAATTTTTAGAGAACTCAAACCATATTGAAAGAAGCAATCTTTTTTTTTAAATTTGTTTTCCTATAGTTTGTGCTTATGATAGAGTGGTGTCTTTTGGTTTTTGTTATTTTGAGAATGTGGCAGGCGTAGATTTTATGCCTATGACTGATATCTTTTGACTTTGACACTTCCAGTTAGCATTTGAAGAGACTGGTGTGTTTTATTATCTGCAATTCCAGCAACAGGCAGCAATAAAACATACAGCAGAGTTTTTCATTCATCTGTTACCTGTCACTTGGGCCAGCTGTGTGCACATTTTTCTTTGCTTTCAACAGTGATTCAGCATCAGAACTGTTCATAATTTAAAGCTACGTGTTGAAATGTAGTGGTGGTACAATACTTAACATGATTTCATTTATATCTTTGCATTTAGTTACACAGTACTTGCCTTTGTAGCTGAGTCACCAAGGGTACGTCTACACTGCAATAAAAGACCCGTGGTTCAGCTGATTTGGGTTTGTGGGGCTTGGGCTGCAGGGCTAAAAATTGCTTTGTAGAGTTTCTGGTTTGGGCTGCAGACCCTGGGACCTGGCCCAAACATGTCCACAGCAATTTTACAGTCCCATAAGCCTGAATCAGCTGACCTGGACCAGCTGCAGGTCTTTAATTGCTGTGTAGACGTACCTCAGGAGGGCAGTTACAAATTAATGTAATTTTCACTAAATCAGATATGTAGTCTTCAAAATTATAAAGTGTGCACCAGTCTCTGATAGGTCATTCCTCTGATAGGGCATTCATTCCCACACCATAGAATTGCTGAAAAGACACTTGAATTGCACATCCTGTAGTGCAAAGTCGTTATTTTAATATTTCAGCTGATTTTCTTTCCAAGAAAATATGGCCTTATCATAAATACACTCACTGGAATCCTGACAAGCCATTCACATTTTCCTTTTTTCTAGGAGATTGATGTGTGTGTATCAAATTCTCAGCTGTACCAAATTCTCAGCTGGCATAACTCCACTAAAGTCATCGATGTTATGCCAGAAGAGAATTTGTTCCATCTATTTAATATGCCTTGTATTTTGGCTCTCTACCTTATTCATAAGAAAATGTTTTCCCTCTCCTGCCTCCTAACTCTCTACCATATTCACATTTTGTGGAACCAAATCAGTCTTCATTTGTTCTTGGGTCAGAATCCTTACTCCCCACTACCATGGAGTTCATCTTGCACTCTTAGGCCAGGTCTACCCTATGTATGACAGTCTGCCAGCATGCCTGTGTTGGTGAGGGGTATGAAGATGTGATCCCTGACAGACATAGCTATGCTGGCAAAAACCCTTAGTATAGTTATAAGGACTCAACTGAACTTATACCAGTATAGTTTATCTCATTTGGTGAGGGCTGGAATAAGTGCTTTGCTTGTATAGTAGAGTGGTATTCCTGTGCCAGGAAAGTGCTCCTAGTGTAAACGTGGCCTTAGTCACAGATGACAGGTGGCAGCAAGCTATTAGAAGTTATATAGTTTGGGCCCATTCCCCTGCTACGCGTCTTGCTGTATATGCAACTTCCAGCATTTCTTCTGCCTTGACAAAAGACCATAATGGAAATGAATGTTTATTCACATTATTCTATTCCCTGAAATCCGCCTTCACCCAGTCCCAAAAAAAATAAAATAAAAAGAAAGAAATCCTTAGTTTACCATAGTGGGGTCTTTCTCTCTTCACTGTGCCAGTCATCTTTTTCAGGACCTTCTCTCAGTAGAGGTGGGTTCCTTTCCAAGTATTGGAAGTAAGAATGAGACTGGCCCCTAACAACAGAATAGCACTTTGCAGCCGTTTCTTTATCCCACTCTGGGTTGCTCAGAAGTGGTTAACCTGAGAAATTGAATCTCTTTTGTGGGGTGCAGGGCTTTACTGAATTGATGTAATGATGCCTCCTTCCAAAATCAGATGACAGTGCTTGGACTGGCGATATCTGATGGGGGAAAGAGGATTGGAGATATTATCTAATTGCAGAGATAATTCATTCTATAATTACAAAGTGCAGACAAACATTTAAGTAAATAATACAGAGAGCCTGTACACGTTAATTGCTTAAAAAGAAAGTGCCTAAAAACAACAATGACAGGTGCCTCCTGTCTGCTCCTCCTTACTACCAATGAAAAGGAGACTTACGAGTCTTCCACTCTGGAAGCTGAGAGCCCAGACTGCTCCCAATATTTTATTGATGAAGGTTTTCCAAACCCACAAAAGCGTTTTAAAAAAAGACCCTTCACTAGTCAGATCCTGAGTATTAAGAAAGGATCTGGGTAAACTTCCTGTGCTGGAAGATGAAGAGAAGTTAGAGAAGGCACTACCGGTATGTCCTAGAGCATCACATAGTCTTATAGATAACCTGGGCCTAGGCAATGGGACATCTTGGTTAAGAACCAAGTCCTTGATTCAGTGTTCTGTGGGAAGCCAGTGTAGAGAGCAGCAAACATGTTTAATGTTCTGAGTAGCCTGTATTGCTGAAGAGACATGATGCAGCATTGTGTACCAGAAGGAGGGTCCTAAGAGCAGAAATCTTTGTGCCCAGGTGTATGGCATTGCTGTGATCCAACCCAGAAGTGACAAAGGCTTAAATAACCTAGGCCAGGTCGTCATCCACAAGGATGGGAAGGAGTCTTCTAGACAACTAGAGATGACAGAAAGCATTACTTGCAGATGTTGCTGTGTGAGGTAATCCTTGCTTCAGGATATATAATAGGATCATCTGCAAAGAAACTGACTGCAATGTGGAATAAGTGCAGTACTCCTTGTACGTCTTCCTTGAAATAAACCCGCAATACCTGTAGCTTCCAGCGTGCTCACCCAATGATTCTGAAGAAGTAAAAACACTTAAGGAAAAACTATGGTTACCATAAGTTTGTTAGCATTCAGACTGTAGAATATTAATGAAGAAGTCTTGGAAATATATTATGTACATATGCATATAAGAGTATAACACAAGTGTTTATTTTGGGCATAACAAAGAAAAAAATCCTGTTCCTTTATAGGAGTGCTGGGATCTGAAAATCTACTTTGTCTAAGGTTTTCAAAAATGATTCTGGAAGTAAAGCTCTTCAATTAATATTTAGATGCCTATCTATTGATTTAGGAGCCTGACATTAGGCACTTATTTTTAAAAAGGCTTTCCCAGTTTGATTTTTGGTGCTGTCATAACTAATTACTGCAGATCCCAGAGCTGACTGCAATGAGGGAATTTCATGTTTTATTTTTGGAGGACCACATTACAAATTAACTATACTGCCATCAAATAAGTCTTGTTTTGTTTGTGTCATCTTTAGTCAGCTAGTTCTTTTACCTTTACTCTTGTACCATCATGTCAGCAAGTCAGAACAATCACCAACCCTTCCATTCTGGTTTCCAGGTCCAGAATGAATTGGGGAAGCATTTAAGCTCACGCCAAAGGATGCTTGGAACGTTCATCCATGAATGCATTGATGATGCCATCTTGAACACCTCTTAAGGTTCTAGTGCACACAGAATACCGCTCTGACGCAGTCATCATTGTTTCAGTTAGACAGACGTGGAGAAGGGACACCCACACTTTTTCTTGGCACCCTGACATACCACTCTAGCACTGCTCTTCCTCAGCTCAAACCCAAGAAGAATTGCTGAACCACCTGTATGGTGATTTGGCCAGCAAAGTTCACCACACATGGAAAGGCAATGGGGGAGCTATGGGCTGGTGATATAAGGGAGAACACAGTGCAGCAATAATTTCCCCCTTCACCTGATTGGGTTCTCTTGCTCCTGGCAGTGTATGCTGGAGGTGATTGAAAAGCTAGATAAACCGCCAGATGGTTCCTCTGCCCCTGCTCCTGCACAGAGGAAAGAAGAGGAAGCCCATTTCCTCCAACTTTCATGGGGAAAGGAGAGCCATTCTTTCCCTTCCTGACAATCACACAGCTACCCTTTGGCCAGAGAATTGCAGAAGGGAAAGGATAGAAAGTGGGGGAAGAGGAAGAAAGAGAATCAGAGAGGAACTAAGGGAGAAATTAGAAGAGGAAAGGAGCAAAATGTTGATGAGAAGGAAAACAAAGGAAAGATTGAAGGGCAGAGAGAAGATGGATAGATGAAAGAGAAAAACTAATGAAGAGGAAAAGAGGCAAAAAAATGGTTTGAAGTGCAAGATGGAAGGTGAAAATGAGAAGGGAATTTTAAAAAAATGTACAAAATCAGAGAGTCAGAACAGATGCATCTGTAAGGCTAGTTCACTTTATTTATTCAAGTTTTTATATTTATTGTGTTTCACTAATGGAAAGAGGAGGGCGTATGTTCTAGGAGGAGAGAGAGAGAACCTTCTAGTCAATTGCAAGCCTATTGGTTATGAAATCAGGTGGCGGGCTTAGTGGGTTAACCATAAGGTCTATGAATTAAAGTAGATGTAATGACCAATTCACTATTGACTCTGCTCAAGCTAGTCTGGAGCTCACATGAGTCAGTTGTTCAAGTGCAGGAGACTGAAAATCCCTTCTTTCTACAAAGCATCTATCTCTGCCACCGTTATCTTTTAAATACTCTAGTTCCACATGCAACCTAAAAGAGCTAGGCACAACATTAGAGATGAAGGGCAGATCCCAGTACAAACATCAAGTATTCTAATTACACTGATTAACAGAAGCAGAGAGGTAAGAGCACTGTAAATCCACTGAGGTGATAAAGATTCTGGGATTTACTGCTTTTTTTAAAATTGCTGTCTGCATAGACTTCATCCAGAAGTGTCAAGAATGGATTTAACTAATGGAGTTCAAGTACTGGTTGAGCTCCTCCAGATTCTGGGCACTGAAGTAAAAACAATTCCCTTGAAATATTTCTAAAGATGGCAGCAAAGCTAGCACTCTAATGGCCAGAAGGTGCTATACTAGGCCAAGTACTGCTTCCTGCTTTTCTTCATCTGTGAGAAGAGAGGATGGTACCATTACTGGAAGAAGTTCCTAAAACACATCTTAATATCTTTTTTGAATTACATACATGAACCATCAGCCTGTGATGTTCATCTGCTGTACACTGAATCATTTGGACCTGAGCTTTACTTGAGGGCTCTGACTTGGTCAGAAGCCTGTCATGATATATGTAGAACAGGGGTCGGCAACCTTTCAGGAGTGGTGTGCTGAGTCTTCATTTATTCACTCTAATTTAAGGTTTTGAGTGCCAGTAATACATTTTAACATTTTAGAAGGTCTCTTTCTATAAGTCTATAATATATAACTAAACTATTGTTGTATGTAAAGTAAATAAGGTTTTTAAAATGTTTAAGAAGCTTCATTTAAAATTAAATTAAAATGCAGAGCTCCCTGGACCGGTGGCCAGGACCTGGGCAGTGTGAGTGCCACTGAAAATCAGCTCGTGTGCCGCCTTTGGCACAGGTGCCATAGGTTGCCTACCCGTGATGTAGAATGTCTTTGATCCTCTTCCTCTCGAATAGAGGAAACTAATTGTTGTTTAGTTCAGCAGGATTTTAAACACATGATGAGAACACTGCACCTACATAAACTCTAGTAAAGGAATGTAAAGTTGATGCAATTCAGAGTTTTTGTTGTTGAAACAAACTGAGCCCCCATTCTTATCAAAATCCTTGACAACCTAATCTAGAGAGTCTCCAAGAAGTCATCCAACTGTCCAAAGTGAGGAAAACAAGTGTAATATAGATAAGTCAGATGGTCTGGAAGCAAAAGACTACAGTGAGAGTACCCATACTCCACCCAGCTAGCTTCAGGGAATCCCATTCTGCATCATGGAGACACTAATTGGACCAGAGCAAGTGTTTTTCTTGTATTTGACTGCTGGAAATCTCCTAGACATTCCAAAAGTGCCCTAGTGGCACAGAAACTGGAAGTTTGTAAACAGCAAGGTCAGGTGATGTTTCCAGGGACTTATTTAAAAAAATGCAACACAGCAGCTCATAGCCTTCAAAAAGGTCATCGGTAGGTACCATTGAATCCACTATGGCAGATTTTGAGTAAATGAAATAACCTGAGTGTCACAGTTGCAGGGTTAGTCTGCTGCACATTTGACTCCTCTCTGGTCTCTCTAAGTGCACCCCAGCCTGGTGGTAGGCCTCTTCCCTTCACCTGTTGTGGGGTGGAATCCCATGGATTCTCCCACTCTCAGACCATGCCCAGGGCAACAGCACCCTCTATATCAACCATACACCCTCTGTATAAACCAGCAGGCCTGACTGGGTTTGATGCCTGGAAGTCTTCCTTCAACTCTTTACAATAAGGGTAAATCTCATCTATGCAGGAACTTCCTTGGGGTTTTGTTCTGAAACTATGGAATGAACTCCCCAAGGAACTAAGGATAATCACAGATCTCACCACCGCTCCAAGTGCAAGATGCACTTTGATCTTGGCTTCTCTAACATGACTACATATTAACATGTATATTAAAAACAAGCTAAAAATATGGAGCAAAATAAAAACAATAAAAACACCTCCAACCTTACTAAAACAAGACACACCACTGCAGACATTTCTTCTCTTATGGGGGGAGGGAGGGAGAGAACAAACATAGGACAATTGTTAATCACATCATTTAATGCACTACTGGAAAATGCTCAGATACTACAGTGATCAGCACTGAGAATAGAATAGTTATGGCCAACAAGAGTGTATCTGAAATCTGTGCAACTCACTTTCAGGGGTCTGCCTAGCTGGAATTTATTTTCATGAAATACGGTAACTGAGGTCTGATTTGGAAAAAAAAACTTATCTGAAGTTATGATGCTATTATTTATCTTACTCATTATGTACTGGTTTAAGAAAAGCAAAATGCATACTACTAAATGGGCAGAGAAATGTGGTTTGGAAATACCTGTAATCTGTTGCTTTGAAATGGGATACCTAATAAAATCAGCAAAAGCATCAGAAAAGTAGAAGACCTCTGTTCAATAAACATAATCTGAAACTGGTTTCTGTGCCATTTGAAATAAACCCTGCCTGTCACTACTTCTGACAGACATAAGTGATGATTGCTGTCTCATTGTAGAGCTGAGTATAGTAAGGTTTGAAAGAGGCAGAGGTGAGTAACTCTTTGAAAGGGCATTTCTTTAAATTTGAAGTTGTACTGGTTATTCATAAAGCCACAAAGGAATGAACAGATGCTTGTTTTATATTCTATGTCACTTGCTCTGAAATAGTTCATTATTTTCAACAGACATTTAGATCAGTATGAAGATCATTATGAGAGTATTGCAAGATGCATATTTTTAGTACCTCTCATCAGATTGGGTTGCCAACTTTCTAATCACACAAAACTAAACATCTCTGCCCCGTCCCTTGTCCGAGGCACCACCCCTGCTCACTCCATCCCCCCTCCCTCCGTCGCTCGCTGTGCCCCACCCTCACTTTCACTGGATTAGAGGGCTCTGGCTGGGGTATGCGCTCAAGGGTGGGGCGAGGGATGAGGGGTTTGGGTGAAGGAGGGGACTCAGGACTGGGGCAGATGGTTGGGCTCCCAGGAAGTGGCCGCCAGGTCCCTGCAGCCCCTAAGTGCATGGGTGACCAGAGAGGCTCCACACGCTGCCCTCCTGCCCACAGGTGCTGCCCCCGCAGTTCCCATTGGTCACAGTTCCTGGCCAATGGGAGCTGTGGAGCCAGTGGCAGGGGCAGTGCACGGAGCCTCCCTGGCTTCCCATGCGCATAGGGGCTACAAGGACCTGGCGCGTGCTTCTGGGAGCCGCATGGAGCTAGAGCAGGCAAGGAGCCTGCCTTAGCTCCGGGCCCCTGCTCTGTTGCTTACCCAACTTTTAACAGCCCGGTTGGCAGTGCCAACCAGAGCTGCCAGGGTTCCTTTTCGACCAGACATTCCGATTGAAAACCAGACACCTGGCAACCCTATCATCAGAGCAATTTAACCCCAGGAATAATTTGGAAATCCAAGAGTTCAGTGTCTGCCTCACCTGCTCAATTTGTAATACAGAATTTAGAATTCTTACTCTAAAAGCACTTTGAGACCTATATATCTCAACTCATTCATTATTGTTGTTTACATTTGTTTCTAAGGATCTTGACAAAAATGTGACTGCAGTGTCAATTGGGGTTTAAAAGGAAGGCATCTGTGCAGCATTTGTGCTTTAGAAAAACAGCAAAAGTGTCAGATCTTGTAGCATCTTAGTTTGGCTGTATTTCCATAGTCTGCATTACCTTGGCAAGGAGAAGCTTTGTAATTAGGAGAGCCAAGTAAGTTATTTTTCAGGAAATGACAGACACGTTCCTATGGGATTTACGAAGCATGTGTTTGAAAAAGATTGGTGAAAGTGAGTGGGGAAAAAAATCCTGAGTTCTGGCTCTTATATGCCAGCTACCTTTTTCATGCAGAAACAATGGTAGTTCCACAGGAGACTCCCTACAGTTTCCCGCTTAGTGAGAATTAATGTCTCTGGGATACCACAAGGAACATATATTGTTCTATCTCTTTCTCTCAAAGGCCATCTTTACAAAGATTGCCCCAGAGTCCTGTGTCTTTTGTACATAATCACTGCAGGTACCAGTCTGTTTTGTGGATGAGGAAATTGATATTGGAAAAGAGCATGATACAAAGAATATCCATAATTATTTTATTATACCGTTGGTGTACTTTACAAAACACTTTTTAGGCAGGTCCCTGCCTTAAAGAGATTACAGTTTAATTTGGCGTGAATACAAAATTATAGGTGGGTGTAGGAGTCTTGGATCAGTGACCTGAAGGTTAAATAAAAGAAATGGGTTTAAAGTTGAGATTTGAAGTAGAAGACACATTTGTGAATGTTTTAAATGCCAGACTATTTTAAAACATTCCCATCACAGAATTTCAGTCAAGGTAGCATTGTGATAATATGGATTTGTCAAGGGAATTTTTAAAGACAACAAAGCCTTCTTGTTGGATTTAGAGTTAATGATAAAAATTAATTTATTATATTGTTAGAAATAATAAGAATGTTCCTCCTGGTCAATGTCCATTGATTGCTTCATAGAATTGGGAGCGATTTGAATACATTTATTTTCCATCAATTAACAGAACAGTTTTCTGTGATATACCTCCTTGTGTTTTGATTCCGGACAAAGCAATGCCATAATAAAAATACCTAATACAAATAATAATAAGTATTTAACCCTCACCCCCCAAAATAATGCAGCACCTGTACCTGTGTGATTATTTATTTGTGTTACTGTTGTGCCTAGGAGCCCCAGTTATGGACCAGGACCCATTGTACTGGGTGCTGTACCTATGTGCAGCTAGGTATATGCTAGAGCAGCCATGCAACTGCTGTTATTTATACTTATGATTGGATCAGCCCCTGGTTTGCCCTAGGATCAGTGAAATGCAGTCTAGGGATAAAACCAACTCTGGTTCCACCTACACACGCTGGTCTTGCAATGAGCATAGCCCAACTGAACCTGAGAAAATGTGCCATTGTCTGAACATTAATGAAACACTAAACATGTGGAAATCCTATTAGTGCTTCATGGACCGTAGCTGCCATTTCAGTTGTTCTGGAATTTCTTCCATATGGCCGTGACACAGGTTTAAGGTTGAGCTGCTTGAGATCTGAATGCATTAGCTATTCCTCAGTCAAAAAGTCTGTCAGGCATGCTGAGACTTTTAAAGGGATGTAGTTATTTCTGTAAGTCATACATTAAATGGTATTGGTAAGCTCAGCCCTAATAGAAATATGACTTTTGTAAATTTCTCCTCAGTGCTTCTGGTTTTTGTATAACTCTCCTCATCTTGTACAAATTCTAAACCAGGATGCTACAAGTCTGTCCTTCTACTGAAAGGTTGTTTATACAAGTTTATAAAGTATTAAAATATATATGTTATACAATGCATATAAATGCATACAAACTAATCATACTTAAAAATATTGTGCAATTTAGATATGTGTATAATACTTGTCTATTTCCTCATCTTGGACAACTAAAATTTCTGTCTCAAACAGTGCATTTCCTTGCACCAAAACTAAACAGAATTTGTTATGAAATAGTAACATTGTTAACGACCTGCTAACCCCTCCAACCTGGCCATGTCTCTTCCTGTTGTGTGGAAAAGTAGGTGTCTCTGGTTCACTGGTACACAGTTAAGTGTGGTTTTGCATCAGGTTATTTCTGGTTCACTCGTATTGTAACAACCAATGATTAACAATCATTTTAGCTTTTTATTAAAGATACTGGAAAAGAAGGAAAAACAGTTAACACTTCATATTTCAAATGGTTTAAGCAGGGGTGGCCAACCTGAGCCTGAGAAGGAGCCAGAATTTACCAATGTACATTGCCAAAGAGCTACAGTACACCTCTACCCCGATATAACACTATCCTCGGGAGCCAAAAAATCTTACCGCATTATAGGTGAAACCACGTTATATTGAACTTACTTTGATCTGCTGGAGTTCACAGCCCTGCCCCCCCAGAGCACTGCTTTACCGCATTATATCCGAATTCATGTTATATCGGGTTGCGTTATATTGGGGTAGAGGTGTAATACATCAGCAGTCTCCCTCCCATCAGCTCTGCCCCCACTCCCAGTGCCTCCTGCCCACCAGCAGCCCCGCCAGTCAGTGCCTCCCCTTCCCTCCCTGCACTTCCTGATCAGCTGTTTTGTGGTGTGCAGGAGGCTTGGAGGGGGAGGAGCGAAGGTATAGCAGGCTCGGGGGGGGGAGGGGAGGAGTGGGGGCAGGGCCGGGGGCAGGGCCTGTGGCACGGACAGGGGTTGAGCAGTGAACACCCCCCAACACATTGGAAAGTTGGCACCTGTAGCTCCAGCCCCGGAGTTGGTACATGTACAAGGAGCCGCATATAAATGTGTAAAGAGCCGCATGTGGCTCTGGAGCCACAAGTTGGCCACCCCTGGGTTTAAGTAAGATTAAGAATATACTTTATTCCCTTTCCTTTAGCTATAGAATGTTTGTATAGGGAAAAACTCTTGTTGGGCAGTTGGTACTAACTGTCCTTTTGGGGGAAAAGAAAAGAAGTTAGTTGAGATGGCGGGCAGCTGTAGTTGCTGCTGTTTTCCTGTTGTAAAAGTCTGTCCCATTTCCTTGAAGATTAAACCAGACAAACGCACCCAAAATGTGACAGAAAAGAACATCAAAGATAGAAAATGGAGCTTCTGTCTCTGTTGCAATTAAAAGTCAGCACCATCACTGCTGGAGAAACATGGGTATAGTGTTTGGTCATACTGGCCTCTATGTTTGGTCATACTGGCCTCTGTGTTTACCTCTGGTAAACAATGTCATGCTGTTTAGGGCAGTGGTTCTCAACCAGAGGTCCGGGGCACCCTGAGGGCCTCAAGCAGGTTTCAGGGGGGCCTCCAAGCAAAGCCATCATTAGACTCGCAACCTTAGGGCTATTTTAGCTTGCAATATGGCTGCAAATGTCCCTCTGGGACAACTGAGAATTGTGGCAATGCAGTGAGCTGAGAGCCAGTGGAGACCCATTCTGACAGCTCTGTGTGTTTGAGAAACCCCATTTATGGCCACTTTATGCTGCACCAGCAGAGTGTAATGGGGCCAATGGGGAACCAAGAATTGGGCCACTATTCTATAAAAACTATAAAAGGGAAGTATCAGAGGGGTAGCCGTGTTAGTCTGGTTCTGTAGAAGCAGCAAAGAATCCTGTGGCACCTTATAGACTAACAGATGTTTTGCAGCATGAGCTTTCGTGGGTGAATACCCACTTCTTCGGATGCAAGCAGTGGCACTGCTTGCATCCGAAGAAGTGGGTATTCACCCACGAAAGCTCATGCTGCAAAACATCTGTTAGTCTATAAGGTGCCACAGGATTCTTTGCTGCTTCTATAAAAGGGAAGCGGTTGGTGTCTTACTAATTTGTAGCTTGTATTATTATTGCATATTTTAAATTAATTTTAAAAAGAGGTAGTTATGTAGATGTGTCCAACTTTGTTAGGACTTCCTACAATGAGTTCTTAAAACAGTATTTGATTTAATAGATTCCAGCTCTTCCACCCCAAAATTTTGATGATGAGTTGGAGTGTCATCTTTTTTGGCAGAGATGACAATTTCAGTTGGAGAAAGATATGCATCTCGTGCTCTGACTTCAGATCCAGAGCTGTTCATCCCACTCGTCATTTTGCACAGATTAAATTGTGTTGGACAATCTCTCCTGCATTAAGCTCTGTGCAAACAGCTTTGATAATGGTTGAGCAGGCTTTTGTTGTAGCACCAGAAAGAAAGGATACATTTTATTTTGTGGCAGAATTTATGGGTGGGTTGCCTTCTACCTGATGCATTTAATAAAGGACACAGTAACATCACTGTAAACCTACTGTACTTCTTGCCCTAGCCAAGGCTAAATGTGGATCATTCACTCTAAGTATAATTTCTGTCTGTTGTAATAGCAGCATCAGTTGTCTGACTCCATGATTAATTATTACATTTTTCATTCTCAGGGCATTTAGCTATATCTTACATATAAAAAGTGATATGTCTGTTCAGAGTTATCTGTTCAACAGAATGTGAACATTCTTACATAGAAAAGTAATTTCCTTGCACTGTTACAATTTTGTCCGTAATTCTTCCTTCTTTATTTTGGCACTTTCATCTAGGTGCACCAGTTTCCTCACATTGTTTTTCTGTCCGTGCCTGCAATTGCTCAGTTAAATTATTGTCAGACTTGTCTATATTCGTTAGGTATTTTGTGTCTGTTAGGAGATTCCACCCTTCCTTTATACACAGATTTCTCTCTCACACACACATACATTGCTACACCCTTGTGACATGAACCTCATCTCTGTGCTAAGATTGTGAGTAGTGATCTAGTAAATGATAATGAGATGAGATTGGAACTTCTGCAACCTCAGTGAAGTAATTTAACAATCAATACTCATAAGTACAATATGTTTTTCTATTCTTTCAGCTTAATTTCTGCTTTATAGGGTGCTTTGCTCAAACTTTATTTTACGTTTAAGCAAAATATTTAACTTGTAAAGCTTTGGGGATTGTTAAGACATTTATGGAAGCAGGTTGAAAACTTTTATATACTCCCACGTTTGACTGCTGTAACAATAACAGAATCACAAATTACTTTACATTTTTGCAACATAGGTGCTACAATGAGTAGGCTCAGAAATGCCAGTTATGGGGAAGGGAGAAAAGTAATTTCTGAATTTATTTCATTTTAATACATGACCAGATGCACTGTCTGTCTTTTAGACTTTTAGGTTACTGCATTAATGAAATCAGTGCACTTGAGCTGTAACATCCACTGTATATGTTCCCATTATTAACATTTAAGCTTGCATATTGTTCTAAGTAACAGATGATGTGAAGGCAGCAGATTTCATTGTAGTAGAAATGAGAGCAGCATCATGCACAGACACCGTTGAGGCAAATCTCTTATAGCCTCTATGAAAGCTACCAGCTACTCTATTCTGCAACTGATGGATGCTACCTCCTTGTTCCCAATAATTATATGCATAGTTATTAAAATGTTCCTGTTTCTTCCCTGGTGAGAAAATCTAAGCTTAAAAATGAAATACCAATTCAGGGGCCCTGGAACTATTTACATAGTTCATAACCTAGGGCTTGTCTACACTACAGGACTATTTCGAATCTACTTAAGTCGAATTTGTGGATTCGACCTTAATAAGTCGAATTTGTGTATCCATACTAAATACACAAATTCGAACTTCTGAGTCCACATTCACGGGGCCAGCTTCGACTTTGGAAGCGGTGCACTGTGGGAAGCTATCCCACAGTTCCCGCACTCCCGCTGCCCATTGAATTGGGATTTCCCCCAATGCATGCTGGGGAAAAATGTGTCGTCATTGAACCGTCAATCCCGCCCTCCCTCTCTTCCTTGAAAGCGCCGGCGGGAAATCTGTTCGCGCCCTTCTCTGGTCGGTTACAGCGCGGACGCCACAGCACTGCAAGCATGGAGCCCGCTGCGATCATCGCTGCACTTATGGCCGTTGTCAACTCCTCGCACGTTATCGTCCACCTCTTCCACAGTCAGATGCTGAGAAACCGGGCGAGGAGGCTCCGCAGCACGGTGAGGAGAGTGGCGCAGACCTCTCAGAAAGCAGGGTACGCCGGGCAGTGGAGATCATGGTGGCAATGGGTCAAGTTCATGGTGTGGAACAGCGATTCTGGGCCCGGAAACAAGCACAGACTGGTGGGACCGCATAGTGCTGCAGGTCTGGGATGACACAGAGTGGCTGCGAAACTTCAGGATGCGTAAGGACACTTTCCTTGAACTGTGTGACTTGCTGTCCCCTGCCCTGAAGCGCCAGGACACAAGGATGCGAGCAGCCCTGACTGTGCAGAAGCGAGTGGCCATAGCCCTCTGGAAACTTGCCATGCCAGACAGCTACCGGTCAGTAGCGAACCACTTTGGCGTGGGCAAATCTACCGTGGGGATTGCTGTCATTCAAGTAGCCCACGCAATCGTTGAGCAACTGCTCTCAAAGGTAGTGACTGTCGGAAATGTCCAGGTCATCATAGATGGCGTCGCCGCGATGGGATTCCCAAACTGCGGTGGGGCTATAGATGGGACTCACATCCCTATCCTGGCACCAGCCCACCAGGCCAGCGAGTACATTAACCGAAAGGGCTACTTTTCAAAGGTGCTGCAAGCTGTGGTGGACCATAGGGGCGTTTTACCAACATCAACGTCGGGTGGGCGGGCAAGGTTCATGACGCGCGTGTGTTCAGGAACTCTGGTCTGTTTAGACGCCTCCAGGCAGGCACTTTCTTCCCGGACCACAAAATAACGGTTGGGGATGTGCAGATGCCTACAGTGATCCTCGGGGACCCGGCCTACCCGCTAATGCCCTGGCTCATGAAGCCCTATACAGGCGCCTTGGACACTGAAAAGGAACTCTTCAACTACCGGCTGAGCAAGTGCAGAATGGTGGTGGAGTGTGCTGGACGTCTCAAGGGAGATGGCGGACCTTACTGACTCGCTCGGACATCAGCGAAAGAATATCCCGTAGTTATTGCTGCTTGCTGTGTGCTCCACCTTCTCTGTGAGAGCAAGGGCGAGACCTTTTGGCCGCTTGGGAGGTTGAGGCAAATCGCCTGGCTGCTGTTTATGATCAGCCAGACACCCGTGCTGAGAGAATATCCCAGCGGGAAGCGATATGCATCAGGGAGGCTTTGAAAGCGAGTTTCCTCGCAGAGCAGGGTAACCTGTGACTGTCCACTTGATTTTAAGAGAGCCTGATCATAAACCAAGTTTTCCCCACTTCCCAAGGACGTTTTAAAACTAAGGACATGTTTTAGTAATTAATAATAAATCTTTCGTTGACTTTGCATTTCTGTTTCTTCGTTGAAACATGGAAGCATTCTGTGCTGGTTAAGGTGTGCACTGATGGGTGGGTTTGCAGGAAGGCGAGGGTGCCGTCCTTGGATAGGGGTTACCATGACGGCTGTGGGTTTGGGCGTTGGATGGTGAGGGGTGTGGGGGAAGGGTGAGTATCTGCCCCTGGATGAGGTCTCTTTTTGGGGCTCGGGGCACCGGGGAGGATCGTGACTACGGTCCAAATGCATGTGAAGGGAAGCCTGCCTTTACATTCGGGGATGTCAGGCACCAGGACCCTACACATCAAGGAAAGACCCGGGGCAGCATACACCACACAGACTGTCCCTGGTGCCTAGTGACTGCAGTCTGTGTGTGCCCTGCAGTTGACCCTGCCCCCAAGTCTGTACCCTGGTAATGTGGGCTATGCACTGTAATTAAAAATCCCCCCCCCCACAAAGTCTTCTGACACGAGAAACGTGACGGAAACAGAGAGTAACAGCAAACCGCTTTTAATAATGTTATACACAGTGGGGGGTTGAAACTTGGATTTGGGACTGGGTGATCCTGTAAGGGAAGAACTTCTACAAATTTACAGCGCGAGAGGTGTCTTGTACATTAGCGCTCTGCTGCGGTGCAGTGACAGTTCTCACGGCCCCTACCGCCCCTCCTTCTTGTCACTTTGGGTGAGGGGGGGACAGGACTTCTTGGCGTTGGAGGGCGGTTGCAGATGCACTGCAGGGGGGCTCTCTCCTCCTGCCTGTGGTCTTGCAGAACATCTACAAGGCGCCGGAGCGTGTCCGCTTGCTCCTCATTAGACCAAGCAGCGTTTGAGTCGCCTGCTGGTCTTCCTGCCGCCACCTATCCTCCCGTTCCAGGTGTGTGCGATGCTGCTGACACAGGCTCTCCTCGACTGTCTCTGCTCTGCCGCCTCCGCTCTGGAGCTGGCCATCAGTTCCTGGAACATGTCGTCCCTTGTCTTTTCTTTCGGCGTCTAATCTGAGCCAGCCTCTGCGGGGGATGGCGGGGCAGTCCGTGAAGGAGCGAAGCTGTGTGATGCGAAAAAGTAGGTGATTTCCTTGAACAAATACATGTTTGCCAACAGTAAACACAGTCTAGTCATTTTCAGTTAAGAAGACCAAACAGGGAACCAAGTCTCAGGAGATCTCGGAACTAGTCCGAGATTTCGGAATACGCTCTCATTGGCGGCGCGATTGCACTGGATAGCGCAAGCGAGGAGAGACAGCTGCATCCCTCTTGCACAAAGTCCTGGTAAGCCTTACAGTACAGACTGCTTATCAGATAGTGCTTAGCTGTGCTCTCCTGCTGGAGGCAATGTGCAAAGCAGAAAAGATGAGCGTTATGCGGCATCTCCCGCCAGTGACCGCGAAAGACCCTGTATGCTTTTCCTCTGAGGCCTGCAACACGTGGCTGTTAAGCGAGGTCATTCTTATGCAAAGTAAAACTCTGTTAAGCGAGGGTCATTCTTATGCAAAGTAAAACTCTGTTAAGCGAGGGTCATTCTTATGCAAAGTAAAAGTCTACCATGCACAATAGTAACAGTACACTAATTCCACTAATTAGATGCAGCACTTCCACAACGACATCACCCTGAGGCGTGTCAGGCGCACACAGAGAGAGCGGATGTTAATAGAAGCCCTGCACAGACCAGGACCCTACGCTGCCATGCTCGTAGAGGCGATGGTCCCCTCTACCTGAGGATGGCATGGCGCGGAAGAGTGTGCTTCAACGGAGCACCCAATAAAGCACCTCTCCCAAGAAACCTCTTGCTGAGGCTTTTCCAGCTGCTCTCTGAGAGCTTTTGAAATATCCCCAGAGGACTATTGCTCCATTGCTGTTTGTGTAGACCTGCTGTTTGTTTAGTTTCATATTTAAAAATGTTTATATAGTATTTCTATTTTTATATAAATCCCTGTTTCTTAAAAATAAATGTTTCCCTGTTTGTAGCACTTACCGCCTGATCCTTCCCTGATTCCGAGTCCTGGTTAACGGGCGGACGGTTGGTAGGGGATCTCTGTGAGGGTGATGAAGAGATCCTGGCTGTCAGGGAAAGCGGGAGTGGGTTCGATGTCGCCTGCGCCGTCCTCTAAAGACCCTTCCTCATCTTCCCCATCGGCGAACAGGGAGGGGAACTGTCCCGGTACACTATTCCGTCCTCGGAGTCCACCGTCACTGGTGGGGCACTGGTGGCAGACCCACCTAGAATGGCATGCAGTGCCTCGTAGAAGCGGCATGTCTGGGGCTGGGCTCCGGGCGTCCGCTTGCTGCTCTGACTTTTGATACCCTTGTCTTAGGTCCTTCACTTTCACGCGGCACTGCATCGCATCCCGGCTGTATCCTTTGTCTTTCATGGCTTTAGAGAACTTCTCGAAGGTCTGCGTTCCGCTTGTTGGAGCGCAGCTCCGAGCACAGACTCCTCGCCCACACAGCGATCAGATCCTGGACTTCCCGGTCACTCCATGCTGGGGACCTCTTTCTATTCTGGGATTGCCCAGACTCCTCTGCTGGAGAGCTCTGCATCGTTGCAGGTGCTGCGGAGCTCGCCCCGATGTGCAACCAGAACGTCAGATTCAAACCGCCCAGACAGGAAAATGAATTCAAATTTTCGCGGGTCATTTCCTGTGTGGCTGGCCAGAGAATCCAAGCTCGGAATGCTGTCCAGAGCGTCAACAGAGTGGTGAACTGTGGGATAGCTCCCGGAGCTGCTAAGTTCGATTAGCATCCACACCAAGCCTAATTCGAGCTAGCAAGTGCGAATTTAGCGTTACTCCACCTGCCGGGGTGGAGTACCAAATTCGAACTAAAGAGCCCTCTAGTTCGAATTAAATGGCTTCCTGGTGTGGACGGTTGAGCGGTTAGTTCGAATTAACGCTGATAAATTCGAATTAAAGTCCTAGTGTAGACCAGGCCCTAGTTCTGAAACATAGATCAGTTGGGGATAAAATAGATATATGCACTGAAAAAACAGTCTGCCCAGAACTTTTCATTTCCTTCCACCCCCCCCCCCACGTTGGGTCAAAATTTTACCTCCTGTAAGAACCATTCAACCCTACTGACTTCAAAGGGAAACAGATTTACTTCACTGAAGTTGCATGTGTGTGACTGAGGGCATAACTTGACTTATATGAATTTGTAATTCTCATGAAAGTTTTCTGATGGACAGCCCTGGGGACTTGTACTACCCAGGGAGCAGCAGCTTAAACTTACCCACCAATATGTCTCAGCCCTCACCTGGAGTGTTGTTTAGTCTTCATGTTCATTCCTTAGTTTATATGCTGAGGCTGCTAACCAGCATGGCAGTTGAGACCATTTTTTTGCATGTGTGTGACATAGACAAGAGTCACTCCTAACTGAATGGAGACTATCAATCCGTTTTATATAGATCACCAACTTTTGATAGGTAATGACTTTTGATCACTATCGAACTGGTCAGGTTCATATTCCAGTATCCAATTTTCTCAGCCACTTAATTCTCCAGAGTTCTTCCTATTTAAAGATGATTCATTTTCTGCATATTCAAAAGCATTTTGTCTCTTGTATTTCTGGAATGCTCTCTGAAAGAAACACTACTTTGGTGAAGTGGTGCAATTAATTGAAACTGACTTACGCGCACATTATAGAGACAGAATTTTTCTCCCAGCTACTTCTCATTTTAAAAGGTACAGTGTTTATAGCTTAGAAATTAAAATGTGTTAAACTAGCAGCTAACTTAGGGATAGCTCAGTGGTTTGAGCATTGGCCTGCTAAACCCAGGGTTGTGAGTTCAATCCTTAAGGGGGCCATCTGGGGCAAAAATTGGTCCTGCTAGTGAAGGCAGGGGGCTGGACTCGATGACCTTTCAAGGTCTAGGAGATTGGTATATCTCCTATTATTATTATTTATTTTACATTGATCTTTTAAAACCTCTCTCCATACATATCATTTCATTTACAGCTGTGAATTTGCGAAATATGCCCGCTGATGTCTTGAAGCTTTGCCAGGAGCAAATAATTTCTGGGGACAGAGTTTCTGGTAGCCAAAAAATGGGTTAAGCTGCTCAAAGTGACTTGGATATAGTAAAACTCCTGTTATAGTGAATTAGAATGAAATCCCAAATTGTTTCAATGGACTATTATGTACAAACTAATTCTGGTTATAATGAACATCTGTATATAGTGAAGTTGCCCTGCTAAATATTGTCTTCACTGTGGATTTATCCGTATTATGGCTTGAACCAAATTAAAGCCCATGTTTAACTTGGCTTCAGTAAGATTCTAACTAAATTGGTTTTTAACACGTTTGGCCAACCAGCAAGAATCATTGCATATTTGAATCATGTTTAAAAAACATGTTCTAGCAGAGAATCCACCATACGCTGAAAAATGGGTTTCAACTCCCCCCTGAATAGCTTTGTCTGATCCATGCTAGCTGGCCAAATTCTGGTAGAAATCATTTTATCTGGATCTGAGTGTGAACACTGTTTCCAAACTCATTTTAAAGGACGGTAGAGTGGGCCAAAATCTGGGTCCTATGTATGTAATGTAACAGTTATGTAATATACTGTTGTTTAGTATAGCCTCTCACCATCCTGGGGATAATTACTTCCAGTGTTTCCTAAACAAAACAGAACATGTGTAAGAACTGTTGGAAACAGCAGACTCCCCTCTTTACACTGCTTTTCTACTGATCTTGTCTTCCTTTAATAGACCATGTTTTCACAAGCATTTCAAAATATTTCTCATCACTTGCCCTCAGAGCTTGAGCCAGTGACCTGAGAATCAAAAAAATGTCATGTTAGTGGCTACTAATTAGTGGATCGAGAGAGCTTCTTTGTCCGGCCTTTCAACCTTCCACAGGCAGCAGCAAAAGCTGTCATATGTATCATGCAAAGAAAATGAGCCTTTACCACATTTTTTTCCATGGTGTAAACAGTAGAACAAGCCCAGCTGAGACTAGAGATGAATATGCAGGTTAGGAAGAAATTAACCTACAATGTACTGTTTACATTTATTTCTCCTCTGTTGTAGAGGACATAGTACTTCTGTCATGAGGAACATATTGTACATATGTGTGGCTGTTACCATGCAGCATTGTATGACAGAGAGAAACAAAATCCCTGTATTTGTTCTGTTTATGTTGTCATTGCCACTTTGTTTTCTTCTCCCTTAAGTCATGTGAAATCATTTCTGTCGAGGATTATTATTGTATATTAAAAGCTAAAGATTAAAAAAAATCCAAAGCTTAATTGCCTTTAAATGTGTTTGCTGAACAAACTTATTAGCAGAGCATTTAGTCAGAGTCCTCATTAATCAATGTTGTACTCCAGTGTCTCCTGAGTCTTCTGGATTTTGGGAGATCAGCTACTGTAATTAAAGGAATGAAATACATCATGGTCACAAAATTAATGTGTTAGATGACTGAATGTTTTGAATAGGTGAAATTAATCTTTTTTTAATTGATATTTTTACAGGTCTTTAAGATAGAGGTGCTGATGAGTGGAAGAAAACATTTTGTCGAAAAGAGGTATAGTGAATTTCATGCCCTCCATAAAAAGGTAAATTATATCTCTCTCCTTTCTAGGTGTGTAACTTAGTTGATATAACTTCAGTTTACCTTAGTTGATGTTTGTTTCATTTCTTTTGAAGGTGTCACTGGTAATGTTAACTATGTGCATTTCAGGACATCTCTCATAAAAGAGATGTCAGTATATTCCATATGTTTTGTTAAGGGAGAGGGAGGTTTCTCAGGTGTTTCACACTTTCCTTTCTTTTTGGTTCTTTTGTACCTGCCATATTGTTGTTAAACATCAGTAGAATCTTATGTCCGTGATAGATTTATTCTTGTAAAGGCATGAAATAATGCATATTTCTGTAGAAAAGGACTCTTTTGGAGCAGATAATTTGTCAAGCATGCAATTTGTTAACGCTAGAGAGTTGGGTGGCTAAACTCCTGTACGTTGAGTTGAACATGTGGTTCATATGTACCTACAAAGTTAGAGAAGAAAAGGACCTACTGTATCACAGTTTTTCCACTGCACTTGTTGCAATATTGAATGTATCCAATACTAAATTGATACTGTTTGTTCTTTTCCAAAGGCTGAGAATAGTCATCTCATTTATATGTATGAGATAATACATTTTACTCACTAATTTCCCAACTTGAAATCCATTACTCTTTTTGAGTTGCTTACAAGGGTGTCAAAAGGAGAATGTGATTGTCTCCCATCCAATAGTTGGAGCTGGATGCTTCTATTTAAATTTTCTGTTCTGAAAGGCAAACTTCTTATTCCATAAGTTTCTTCTGAAACAAGAAATCTGGAAAAGAAGCAGTTCACTGAAGGTGACAGAAAAGTGGAATGCACCTGCTGAGCTCCTGTTTATTAGAGAGCTCTATAGGAATAAGAATATGATTGGTTTTGTAGATTTTGCACAGTAGTTGTTATGTGCATGCATTTCTTAACTTTTTTCTCCTTGGTAGATTGTGCAACTAGCTGCCATTTAAAATTTTTCAGTTACATTTTCTTTACAATCCATATTTATCTCCCAGTATTCAATTGGGGCCTCATTAACTGATCAGGTAGTTAATAAGGTACTGCTCAGTGTGCGTAATGGTGGCAGAATCAAGCTGTTGATGTGTAAGGAGTACTCTGTTAAGTTAAGTATAGTCATAACTGTCCTCCAGTTCTGGTTATCTAACTTCAGTGTAACTTCTGTAGTTGCCAATTTATTCCCAGCACAATTTAGTTCCTCCCTATGTCTCTGTTTTTGACATTTTTTCACTTACCCATTGCCCTCTTTGCTCTGCTCAAAATTTAGGAATAACTGCAGCATTTATGTCTGTGTTCTGTTTTCAGCTGCTTTCTTTCACATGTCCCTCTATACCAGGATCCCCTCTTGGATTTGGCATGCTGTACCTCTACTCTCTTCATAGTCTTCCTTAAAACACACTGCTTCCATGGACGTCTGTAAATGATCGTCCTTTCGTCTCTCCCCAGAAGTGCTAGCAAAAGAAATAAACCTCCAAACCTGGAACTATAATAAGACCTATTTTAGACTTCACTGTTAACAATTACTTGTTTTTCCTATCCCTGGTGTGCTCGTTGCCTGTTTAGATTGTACTGTGAGCTCTTCAGGGCAGCAACCTTTATAGAGGTAAAGCACACAACATACTTTTTATAGCAAGTTCTCCTTCCTCCACCACTTTACCAAAGACGTTGGTGGAAATCTTGATCTCCTTTAGCAATAATGCACTAGCTGTTTTCTCAACTAGTTTTTTCTCTTCTGTTCGTAATAGAGGAATATTGGTGTCTCGAAGCTGTACTAAATCAGTGCATTTGCCTTTTCTATACTGACACCAGTAGATCGTGAACTCTTTGGCAGAGAAAGTTCAGTCAATACAGATTCTGTGGATTCTACTCTTCTTAAATATCTGTCTCCCTGTTTCCCTACTTTCCATAAATAACAAAATGTCCTCAATCCTCTTAGAGATTTTTGATACCCCCTGAACTGAATAATTACTACAAACAGCTTTATTTTTAAATAACATCATAAAGATCATTTAAAGCAAAACTGAAATTTCTTCCCTTGACAGCTGTCCCATATTAAAGTTAACAACTTTTAAAGATAAAGCCATAAAGGCAGACTGAAAACAAACTCCATACCCTACAGGTTTTGCAGTTCCCCCAGGGCAGAGCCTGTTGTCGCATTGTAGCGTGTGTACTCCATTTGCAATCAATTTTTGCTGTAAAGGGAATTGTGTGTCATATGGTTTTCTTTGTAGAATAGTGTCCACGTTTTCAGTGTGTGAATCAATTATTTTATAATCCAGTTTTTCCCTCTTTCCTTTGTAAAAATAATCATTAGAGAAAAAATACATATCTAGAATATTTAAGGTACAGTATGAACTTCAATATTTGATGTTTGTGAAAATAAGACGGAGAATATCTTACTGCCCTTATATAAATCCATGGTACGCCCACATCTTGAATACTGCATACAGATGTGGTCTCCTCATCTCAAAAAAGATATACTGGCATTAGAAAAGGTTCAGAGAAGGGCAACTAAAATGATTTGGGGTTTGGAACGGGTCCCATATAAGGAGAGATTAAAGAGGCTAGGACTTCTCAGTTTGGAAAAGAGGAGACTAAGGGGGGATATGGTAGAGGTATATAAAATCATGAGTGGTGTGGAGAAAGTGAATAAGGAAAAGTTATTTACTTGTTCTCATAATATAAGAACTAGGGGCCATCAAATGAAATTAATGGGCAGCAGGTTTAAAACAAATAAAAGAAAGTTCTTCACACAGTTCACAGTCAACCTGTGGAACTCCTTGCCTGAGGAGGTTGGGAAGGCTAGGACTATAACAGGGTTTAAAAGAGAACTAGATAAATTCATGGAGGTTAAGTCCATTAATGGCTATTAGCCAGGATGGGAAGGAATGGTGTCCCTAGCCTCTGTTTGTCAGAGGGTGGAGATGGATGGCAGGAGAAAGATCACTTGATCTGGGTTAGGTTCACTCCCTCTGGGACACCTGGCATTGGTCACTGTTGGTAGACAGGATACTGGGCTGGATGGACCTTTGGTCTGACCCAATATGGCCATTCTTATGTTCTTATGTCAGCTGTAGAGTATTTATCTTGTAAGCAGCTAAGCCCTACTGGAAACTTGTACAGTTTCAGGTTTGTCTCTCTTCATCTAAAGCAATTCATTACTCACCTACAAGAGCTGTCATAGACCTCAGCAGTTGTGATGTTAGCTTCTTCAACACTCTTGACAAATTTAAAGAAAAAATTGTGGTTTTATACTATGACTTTAAGGTCAGTAAGTAGAGGTGTTCTGTGTTTTTTTTCTGCTTGAACTTGGACACACATAATTGTGATTTAGTATATTTGAAAAATAAGCAAGTTGCAAAATGTTTCTAGAACAACTGAGGTTTACTTATTAGACCTTCATAACTTACGATCACAGAGACAGTGATATGTTGGCACTGCTTTTTGCTATAGTGACATCTCAGCAAGCTCAGAGATGAAATGTAAATTCTCAAACCCCCATGGGCGTGCATGTCAAAGTCAATTTTGAGTTTCTACCCTTGTGTTTCTCTCTTCACATTTACTCAGAGGCAATATGCAGCTGAAAGAATGTCTAGTGTCACTTTCCATTAAAATGCAGTGGAATCCATCCCAGTTATTATTTTGCCTTTTAGTACCGAGAAAATGAGTTTTTAGTTGCTTTTGGAATTAGGATAATTTTTATCTTCTGTGGGAGTACTATTATTAGGTAGAAATTATTTTTTAAAAATATTTGTGAGCTATACTGCATGAATTGTCACAGGAATTACAATAGAAACTTACTTAGGGATAGATTCTATAGCAGAGTTTTGCTAGTACTATGTATAAATTATTACAGAATTATACTCATCTTACTATTACAGTTTTTCCCTTCTCTCAGGGTGCCTGCTTTCTGGAAAACCCATTAGCTAGTGAGAGGCTTGTTTTCCACAGCCTTTCCCAAAATGCCTGTATGCTGAACCTGGAAGTTGTTTCAATTGCAGTCTGTCTATCTAGTTACTTATGTAGCATTTATCAAGGTAGTATCTGAGTGCCTAGCATCCCTGTTAAGTACTATTCCCATTTTACAGATGAGGAACTGAGGTATGGGGCAGATTAAGTGGCTTGCCCAAAATCACACAGGAATTGAATCCAGATCATTGGAGTGCCAGTCTAGTGCCCCTGTCCCCTAGAGACTAGACCATCTTTCCTACCCAGTCATTCTCAACCTGATTCACAAGGATTTAATAGTAGTTCAGTAGCTCAGCCAACCAGATTCATAGCTTTTACTGCTCTTTTGTCACTCTCTGGGGTCCCAACCTTGTAAGGTGATGAAGGCAACGTGAGCTTGAGAGTACTCAGTATCTTGCAGGATCACACCCTAAACGAGGCAGTGTACACTTCAAAGAAAAGCCATCTTAAAATATTTTTTGGTGTGTAGATTGGATTGTCCAGTGAGCAGTATTCAGCTAACTGTCATGTTATTTTGTTTAGTCCCTGGCTTGAGTTGGTGTCCAGGTCTTCAAGTATTAGACCCGTCCAGCTGCTGCAGTTTTTGTTTAAATCTTTGGAACAAACGGCATTATTAGTTGAATTCCTCATTGCCAAAAGGTCAGCTAAGCTGAAATAACTTTTATCTGTGACTTATAGATTTGAAGAGAAATAGTAAAGTCAGTTCATTGTTCCTCAATGAGGTGTTTAGTAAATAAATTCACTGCAGTTACTGACCTTTATAAATGGCTACCTTTCCCCTCCTCCTCTCCTCCCCATTTTCTGACTGACTTGTAGCATGAATGCTTTTACAGTAAAGAGGGGTTATATTTTTATTTTTGGTTTTGTTTGCAGCTCAAGAGGTTTATTAGAACGCCAGAAATCCCTTCCAAGCATGTCAGGAACTGGGTCCCTAAGGTTCTGGAGCAGCGACGACAAGGCTTGGAAATGTACTTACAGGTGAGCTCCCTGTCAGCAGTGTGTGTGTGAAAAAGCAGCGCTCATTTTCAGAGCTGCCCTGTATGCTGGTGTAGCACTGGAGCATTTTAAAATATACCCAGAAATAAGAGACCTGGGATTTCACTGGTGGACTTTGGGCCCAGAGGAAAATGGTAGACCTGAATTCTTTTCAGACTGGGGCCCCTCTTTGTACTTTCTGTCCCCTTGCAGGGGGGGGAGAGGATACGATTCAGCTTGCTAGAGGTAGGCAATGGGGAGTCCACCCTGAGTTATGAGCTGTCCCCTGTATGCCCCCCACTGTACTCACTTAAATGCCTGCTATGGGAAGACTGGGCAGATAGCACCGCTCTCTGATGTTATGTGTAATAAAGTTTTGGTCTGCTGCTTAAAATACATCCCTGTGTCTCTCCTCATGCATTTGCATGTCTGGATCAAGAGCTTGTTTTCAGAGTTGACCTGTACACTGGTGTATCACTGAAGTGTTTTAAAATACCACAGGTCCAGATAGTTGAATCCATTAGGTGAAATCCTGGCTCCATTGATGTCAATGGCAGAACTCCCACTGTCTCCTGTGGGGTCAGGATTTCACCCACTGTTAATAGCTACACTGTAATAAGTTAAGGCTGACCATTAGGGGAGCTGTTTACGCTGGCGAAAGAGGAAAAATGTGTTACATACTACATAACAGTAGTGATCATTTGTGGCTTAGGTACTTAATGAGACTTTACCTAATCTTTGCTTGGACATTCATTAATTGTGGGAATTCCTACTGCAACCACGTAGAACTTGAATCAGTCACTACTTAGAAAATGAAGAGTGCCTACATTACAAATTATTGAAATTTCTCCCAGATTTCAGGAAAGTTTGGGAGCTAGGGAGTGAAAAAAATCATACTTTAATTTCAGAGTATCTCCAAAAGGGAAGAATTTTGGAACTGAGAAGGAAAATACACTTTAAATTGTTTGTTTTGATTTAATAATAAACTAATTCAAAAATTAGGGGATGGTTTTCAGGTGTGGGCATCCATGTAGTAAAAATGAATGGATGGCTGCACACAGAACTTTGGGGAAATATTATGTTCCGTTTCAGATTATTTTAAAAAGAGAATAGACGTTTCAGTGTAAATAGACTATTGCCTAATTTAACATTTTTTTTGTTGTTCTACACCAAGGGTCAGCAACCTCTGGCATGCAGCTCGCCAGGGTAAGCACCCTGACGAGCCAGGCCAGTGTGTTTACCTGCTGCGTTGGCAGGTCTGGCTGATCGAGGCTCCCACTGGCCGCGGTTTGCCACTCCAGGCCAATGGGGGCGTCGGGAAGCTGCAGCCAGCACATCCCTTGGCCTGCGCCGCTTCCCACAGCCCCCATTGGCCTGGAACGGCGAACCGCAGCAAGTGGGAGCCACGATCGGCCGAACCTGCCGACGTGGCAGGTAAACAAACTGGCCTGGCCTGCAAGGGTGCTTACCCTGGCAAGCCGCGTGCCATAGGTTGCCAACCCCTGTTCTACACAAACACTTCCCTCCTTCTTTCTTCTTACTCTTCACCATATTTGTTGTATCAGAAGTAGCTAAGGAATTTAGGTAAATTTCTTGGGTGTATGTGTGTGTATACAAAGTTTGTTAGATTACTTTGAACATTCTTTTAAATAAATTGCTGTTCTCAAGAATGGCAAAGAGAAGTGGAGCATTGTTGATACTTTTGATTTATTTAGTCTTTCCCTATGCATATGTTATGTAACCAGTTTTTGTTTTCCCCGTATTAATTGATTATTTTGTTTTTACCAAGCTTCTGTTTTTGAAAATGTTCATATTTGTATAAACTAGTAGAACTTTTTTATTGATAATGAATGTGGAAAAAAGATAATACAACAATCTGTTGTAACGTTATTACACTACAATTATTATGTATGTTTTATTATGATGAGACGCTGTGAATTTGTTCATGTATAAAAATGTGATCCACTTAAAATTAACTGTTGCAGAATATCACTCCTGAGACTGACTGACTGATTGATTTAGGGGTGTATATTTTTTAATAGGGTGAGACATAGGTGAAATTATTAGCATTATTTCATGTCTGAGAATTACAAAGACACTATCACCCCCTACTGGAGAAGTTAATTAACTTACATTCCTGCTTATATCATTAACTTTGGTTATATTGTCACTAATTCTGGTGTACACATGCACAGAAATAAGAAGAAGAACGCTCGTTCATTCATCTTCATTTGAAATGGGGATAAATTTCATGTGTGCCAAAAGGGAAAAAAAACTGATGGGGAAAGAAATTTTAGACAAGATTTTAAAAAATATAAGCTGAATTTTAGTAAACCAAGCGCATATTGAGGCACTTGAATTAATGGCCGGATTTTCAGTAGTGCTGACCACCTAGCATTCCCAAAGATGTCAAATTGGACCCCTTATTTAGGTGGTTAACTTTAGGCATTCGTTTTTTAAGTTTTTGGCCTTTTATTTCAAACTGTATGAATCTGAAGTGCTGAAAGGCGAGCTGTATAAATGTAACAGCAGGGATTTAGTGTTTGTCTACTTTGGCTATTACAATTTTCACCTGCTGTATGTGTAGCTGTAGAGTGCCAGCAGCTTTTTGATACTAGTAGATTGTTAGTGAATTATGATACAGTTGTAAAAAAAAGTAGTAATTTTTTCAGGCCCTTATGAGGGGATTGAGTGTTTACACAGTTGCTACTGCCAACCATTGTCTTTATGCGCTCATGTAGTAATTTCTCAAAATGTGTGGCACCTTTAAAACACATAAAGTTGGCAAAATGGCTATTGTACCATGCAGACTGCAAACAAATATTGACCTGTTTCAGTCATTACCTTATGTTGCTTCTTTATTGTTTTTTTCTGTTGTATACTTCAGATAACCGGGTATGAGGGCCCCAGATAGTAAAATTTGAATCAAAAGATTTAATTGCATGAAAATGGAATGTTACACTTAGCTTCTTTTGCTGCACAAAAGACAATGTGTAATTCTCTTACAGTGATGGAAAATGCTGCAGCTGCCACTCCAGTGGATAAAAATGTCCCATCATGTTTCTTTTATTAACTCAGCCTCTCGCATTATTTCAGAATAAATTTTAAAAATCTAGGTTCTAATTTTTTTATATTTTTTAATTTTCTGATTAATTTAAAAATAATTAATTAGCACAGGTTTTTAAGAGATCATGCAATTCCAATGTTTGCATTTCTTTTAATATTTATCCCCATTTACTGTATGTTGAAAATTCGTCGGATTACTTATTTGTTTCTTGATTTTGAAAGCTGTGAGAGGCTTTTTGTCTTTTCGTAATGGATTGATTTTCTGCCTGGAAGTGCTAAAGGTTGATTTATGTTTTGTTTTAAATGACTGCCACATTTTACAAGTTCAAGAATGGATGTTACAATTTTCACTTAAAATACTATGGAACAACTGGCTGAGAAGCACCAAAATGTATTCAGTAGTTTCAGTGGTAATAATAAACAGCATTAGATGGCATTGTCAATACAGTTCACACACTAACTGATTGATAGGAGATAGGTTGGAATTATTAGTTCTTATTTATAAATAGGGAAACTGAGACACAAAGCGTAAATGGGAGGCAGTGACAGAGCCGACACTAGAACTCACACAGCTCTAACTCAGAGTCCGGGCACTTGATTGCTAGACTACACTGTCTCAGAAAATACTGTTGAAGGGCAGTTTATCCATCATATGCCTGCAGTTAGATATATAAAAAAGAGATTTCATAATAAAGGGGTTTAAGTTGGGGGGAGGTCAGATATAATTTCACATGGGTCCCTTATACAGAAAGTCTCTAATTCTGAGCAGAAATGGTGGAAGCTTAACATATTTTAAAATTTTATCAAAGCTAATGTTAAAAAAATTACATAATACATAAGTTGAGAAAAGAGTGTCTGTACATCTGGGTATAATGCTTAGATTATCCACAAATACAAAGTTTGTTTCTAAAAGTTATATGATACATATCGTACCGTAATCAGCAATACCGGTAGGGTGACCAGACAGCAAGTGTGAAAAATTGGGTTGGGGGTGGGAGATAATAGGAGCCTATATAAGAAAAAGACTAAAAAATAGGGACCAGATGTCCCTATAAAATTGGGACATCTGGTCATCCTAAATACCGCAAATTTAGGTGAATAAATTTAAGAATATAGTTTAGATCAGGGGTAGGCAACCTATGGCATGCGTGCTGAAGGCGGCACACAAGCTGGTCACCGGTTTTGGGGGCTCTGCATTTTAATTTAATTTTAAGTTAAGCTTCTTAAACATTTTAAAAACCTTTGTTACTTTACAGACAACAATAGTTTAGTTATATATTATAGACTTATAGAAAGAGACTTTCTAAAAATGTTAAAATGTATTACTGGCATGCAAAACCTTAAATTAGAGTGAATAAATGAAGACTTGGCACAGCATTTCTGAAAGGTTGCCGACCCCTGGTTTAGATATTAGCATCCAAATATTCGGGTAGATCACTCATGAAAAGTTGTACAGAGATTTGGTTGTGGAAAGCAAAATATATCAATGAGTGAAGATTGTCCCTCAGTAATTGAGAATTTAGGGTAGGTTGTCCATTTAGAAAATACAATCCATGAGGAAAGTAGTTCAGTTACTTTCCTGACTGCGCTTCTCATCAGTATATTACTGGGAATGTCTGATAAGAGGGCAGTGGGCCAGGAGCATACAGAGTCTCTCTCTAGTGGTAGAGAGGGAAGGGCCTGGCTGCCTGGAAGCTGAGAGGGTACCAAGACTGGAGCAGGGCTGGGGGAAGGCCCGAGGAGCTGGGGAGCTCCAGCCTAGAAACCCCCCAGGCTGCAGGCCTTGTTAAAGGCCAAAGAAGGTACTGGGGTTGCAGAGGGCAGCCCAAGGGCAGGCAGAGGCAGCAGATCCAAAACCCCCCTTGCCAGTGATGAGTGGCACTTAGACTGCAGTCTGCCCTGGGTAACAGAGGCTAAGTGATGACTGTCAGTGGCCATAGACTGAGGCAAGGTGGGGTTTAGAGGGTGGGGGTTCCCTGGGGAGGGGAGACACAGATCTGTGGGGGTACTGCCAGGGGGCAGCACCTCAGCCTGAAAGGGGCACCGGGGTCCAGGAGGGACTCGGGCCCAGCGGCAAGCTGGACACTGGCCTGCAGAGGGCGCGCCAGAGGCTGGAAACGCTAATTCCCTGGACAACCAGCAGGAGGCGCCGCACTGGTGAGTCCCACCCCATGACACTGACCTATACTAGTGAGATTGGATCAAGGTTTGTTTTAACCCCTTTACTTTCCTAAGAGCACTAAGAATTAGAAGCTGGAAATCCATAGCACCAATTGTTAGTCCAGGGAATGAGGAATACATCTGTTGCTTCCGGTTCTTTTTCTTTGACTCTACTGTGCAATATGTGACTGTTCATTTGGCCTTTACCCAAAGAGGTATAGAAATGGAAATCTCCATTAATAGCATGTCTACAGAAATACTGATCGCTTGAGAGGTCTCTACTCCCTCCGGGACGGACTGTATATTGGATTAGAAAGCCACTTTTTAGATAAATCTTCTTTACTGATGCTAGGGTTTATTTGTCCATTGGTTGGGATTCCAATAATAGGTTACACTCAGTGACTTCACCTAATTGTTTATATAAGCAATTAATGCCATGTTGTCAGTCCTGATCAGTATTAGCTAAGATATGATTCATTCTCAGAAGAGCAGTTCTTGTGATCCTCATCTCTGATGAATTGATAATGGAGACGTTTCTCTGATTTAACCACCTGCCCTCTAGTGCTTTGCACATTAGGTGATTCCATGTCCCAGTAAGCTGAAACTGGATGTTACTAGAGAGATAAGGTGGGTGAAAGTAATATCTTTTATTGGAGCAACTTCTGTTGGTGAAAGAGACAAGCTTTCAAGCTGCATAGAGCTCTTCTTCAGGTCTGGGAAAGGTTCTCAGAGCATCACAGCTAATTTCAAGATGGAAAGATTGTTTAGCACGGGTAGTTAACACATTTTCCAAGGGACAATTTAAGGTGAAGTGCCCATTAACACTTCTGCCTTTATAGGACAAAAAAGGACAATTAGTGTGTTACAGATTGTTGTTATACACCATAAATCCAATGTCTTTATTGAGATCATGACTTTCAGTGTCTAGCAAAGGTATGAATTTAAGCTCCCAGACTCATCTTTTGAAGAAATTGTGCAGTTTCCTTTGAGGACAAGGAATGAGAGGTCAGATATGGAGTGATCGTTTTGTGAAATGTTACTGTCATCCAGTTTTACTTCCCTACAGGCTTGCCCTTTGGTAGGTTGTCTTTTAAAGTTCAACAGAATAAATATTTTTGACTCCCTTGCGCAGAAGAAATCTCATTGCTTGCTGATATCTGTCCCAACAAGATGACAGACATAGTTAGCAGAGGTTGCCTGTGGATTTGCACCTGTAGTTCAGAATCAAATTACAAAGTCAGCAATTATAGATGCAAGAGGAGTTAGTCAGGAAGTGGGATATCAGAGAAGGTGCATGCCTCTGGTGAACTTCTGAGTATTGACTCATTTCTTGTGGTGTGCGCGAGCCGAAGGAAGCTCTTCTTGTGACTAACAACAATCCAGTGTAACGGAGCAGTGATAGACCTTCTGAACTTTTCCCTGTGCGTGGGCCAATGCATCTGCTTTCACCTAACCTGCAGTTACTTTGTCCTTGTGCTGAGGAATAACAGTTCTGACCACCATTACTATTGTAGATTTTTTTTTTTTTGTAAATTCAAGGGCTGAGATATGTCTGAAAGGAAGTGCAGGGGGAGCTTATATTAAATTCACGGTCAATTTTGGTAATTTCATGGCCACAGGATTTTTAAAATCCTATATTTCATGATTTCAGCTATTTAAATCAGAAATTTCATGGTGTTGTAATTGTAGGGATCCTGACCCAAAAAGGAAGTGTGTGTGTGTGGTGGGGGGGTGTCACGGTACTGCTACCCTTACTTCTGCGCCGCTGCTGTCGGTGGCACTGCCTTCAGAGCTGGGCAGCTGGAAAGTGGCGGCTACTGGTTGGGAGCCCAGCTCTGAAGGCAGCGCCACCGACAGCAGCAATGCAGAAGTAAGGATGGCATGGTATGGTATTGCCACCCTTACTTCTGCGCTGCTGCTGCTGGCAGGGTGCGCTTTGAGAGCTGGGCACCTAGCCACCAGCTGCCACTATCTGACCACCAGCTGCTGCTCTTGGGCCACCGAGATCTGAAGGTAGAGCAGAAGTAAGAGCCCCCCTGCAACTCTCTTTTGGGTCAGAACCCCCAATTTGAGAAACGCTGATCTCTTCTGTGAAATCTGTATAGTACAGGGTAAAAGCACACGAAAGACCAGATTTCATGGTGGGAAACCAGATTTCATGGTCCGTGACACGTTTTTTATGGTTGTGAATTTGGTAGGGCCCTACTTATAATTTGACAGATCATATAGCCAAGATAACAAGACATGATGAATGACACAGTCAGGGCAGCTTCTAGTCCATGAGAAGATACAGCACCCTTCTTATTTATGCCCTTTTTCTTTTTCGGTCTGAAATTTACCCAAACGTCTCTCAAGAAAAGAGTGTCTCAAGCAGAAGAGTTAAATGTACAAAAATGTCCAGAAAAATGCTTTTACAATTTTTTTCATTTTTAACTGTAAAAAAGGTTTAGGTTTATCATAAACAAATATATACGCTCTTTTGCTTGTCAAAATGAATTCCACCAGTAAGAGAGCTAATTTTCTAGACGTAATTAATTATCACCCAAGGTTGCTCACACCAAGCTGAGTTGCCCAAGTCTTCTGCAGGAATGGAAGATTTGCTGATGCAAGCAGTTTTTCAAGCTCAGGACAGCACCCCAGAGATCCACCTTTATCTTCTGGAAGTTTGTATACCTTCTGTTAAAAATCTTAGGAAGAACTAGAATTTTTCAGAGCTTGTAATACCAATTTTATTAGGAATTTCAAACTTAAAGATATTAATATCTTGAGTCATTCCACGAAGAAGAGAGTCACCCTTTTCAGCTTTTGAGTCTAAGGCCTGGTCTACACTAGGGGGTTAGGTCGAACTTAGCCGCATTAGGTTGATTTAAAAATGACTGCATCCACAGAACCAACCCCGTTCTGTTGACCTAAAGGGCTCTTGAAATCGACTTCTGTACTCCTCCCCGACGAGGGGAGTAGCGCTAAAATCAACTTTGCTGGGTTGAATTTGGGGTAGTGCATACACAAATCGATGGTATTGGCCTCCGAGAGCTATCCCAGAGTGCTCCATTGTGACCACTCTGGACAGCACTTTGAACTCCGATGCACTAGCCAGGTACACAGGAAAAGCTCCGGGAACTTTTGAATTTCATTTCCTGTTTGGTCAGCATGGTGAACACAGCAGCATAGGTGACCATGCAGTCCCCCCAGAATCGTAGAGCGTAGAATGTTTCTACGCTCTTCCATCATCTCTGTCCCTGAAGTTATCGCAGATTAGAAGGCAAAAAAACCACACTCGCAATTACATGTTTTCCGAGCTTATGTAGTCCTCCTGCACTGATAGGGCACAGCTTAATGCATGGAGGCATTCAGTGGCAGAAGCCAGGAAAGAATTAAGTGAATGCGAAGAGCAGAGGCAGGACGCGATGCTGAGGCTAATGGGGGAGCAAACAGACATGGTGAAGCATCTGTTGGAGCTGCAGGAAAGCCAACAAGAGCACAGATCCCTGCTGCATCCACTGTATAACCGCCTACCCTCCTCCCCAGGTTCCATAGCCTCCTCACCCAGACGCCCAAGAACCCGGAGAGGGAGGCTCCAGGCACCCAGCCACTCCACTCCCAAGCAACAGAAGGCTGTCATTCAACAGTTTGATTTTTAGTGTGACTACAATAAGCAATGTGGCTTTGTCCTTCCCTCCTCCCCCACCCCACCCAGGCTACCTTGTCCATTATCTCATTTTTTTAAATTAATGAATAAAGAATGCATGGTTTCAAAACAATAGTTACTTTATTTCGAAGGGGGGCAGATGGTTGGCTTACAGGGAATTAAAATCAACAAAGGAGGCAGGTTTGCATCAAGGAGAAACACACACAACTGTCACATTGAAGCCTGGCCAGTCATGAAACTGGTTTTCAAAGCCTCTCTGATGCGCAGCACACCTTTCTGTACTCTTCTAATCACCCTGGTATCTGGCTGCTCAAAATTGGACGCCAGGCGATTTGCCTCAACCCCCCACCCCGCCATAAACTTCTCCCCGTTATTCTCACACTTATTATGCAAGCAGCAATAACAATGGGAATGTTGGTTGCGCTGAGGTCTGACCAACAGCGCCAGCGAGCTTTTAAACATCCAAATGCACATTCTATCACCATTCTGCACTTGCTCAGCCTATAGTTGAACTGCTCCTTACTACTGTCCAGGCTTCGTGAACGGATCCCCCGAGCAGGAGAGCAGAGTTGCAGTGGAAGTGGTGGACGAGGACGGTTAGCAGTCCTACTGCACCATCTGCTGCCCGCAGCATCCAGGAGGACCAGAACGGATACCCCGAGCTCATTGCTAGGGAGAAGGAGAGCAGAATTGCAGGAGAGCAGAGTTGCAGCAGTGGTGGTGGAGCCGTACACCATGCCCTGGAGATTGCTAGGAGCCGGCCAGGGAAGATGTTCCCAGAACCCCCGGCCAACATGTCCGACGAGGACAGTTAGCAATCCTACTGCTCCGTCTGCTGCAAAGGCAAGGAGCTGCTGCTGTGTAGCAATGCCAGCTGCTGCAGGTGCTTCTGCATCGAATGCTTGGAGGTCCGGATAGGACAAGGTACGTCAGCCAAGGCAAAAGAGCAAGAGCTCTGGAGCTGTTACATGTGTCAACCACAGAAGTGCTATGGGGTGTTACAGCGCTTACCAGACTGGAATGTACGGCTGCAAGACTTCTTCACCAGTGACAAAGGACAGGAATATGATGCACCTAAAATCTAAAAAGGCCCGCACATTTCCCAGCGCCACTACCCTTGATAACAGAATGTCAGTGATTGCATTGGCTACTTGGATCACAGCAGCCCCCACAGTAGACTTCCCCACAACAGCAGCAGTGACGGTGAGCTGAGCGGGCTCCATGCTTGCTGTGGTATGACGTCTGCCCGGGTAACCCAGGAAAAAAGGCGCAAAACGATTGTCTGCCGTTGCTTTCACGGAGGGAGGAGAGACTAATGACATGTACCCAAAACCACCCGTGACAATGTTTTTGCCCCATCAGGCATTGGAAGCTTAACCCAGAATTCCAATGGGTGGCGGAGACTGCGGGAACTGTGGGATAGCTACCCACAGTGCACCGCTCTGTAAGTCGATGCTAGCCATGGTAGTGAGGATGCACTCCACTTACTTAATGCGCTTAGTGTGGACATATGCAATTGACTGTATAAAATCGATTTCTAAAAATCGACTTCTATAAAATCGACCTAATATGTGTAGACATACCCTGAGATGAAGGAAGCTCTGATTTCAGTTCTTTTCTTAACTCTGTCTCTCACTGGATTTGATTGTGAAGAGGAAGAGATCTCCAACATTCTACCTGGTGAGGAATTTAATCAGTCCTGCATTGCTTAGCAGATCTAGTTGCTGTTGGCCATTTAAGGCAGTGCTGTGGCTCTTCTGACAGAGAAGAAAGTGGAATGCCCTGTAGTATACTATTTATGTTGAGCGAGACTACAGGTTGGCCTGTGCACTGAGGTAGAAAAGTCATCTTGTCCATCTCTTCCAACGCATGATTGTTCTACATTGTACACTTGCTAGGGCTCTGTCTCTCTGAATAGAGAATGAGTATTCTGCTACTGCATGTGGCTGAAATATTGCTTTATTGTCTTCTTGATTGCAGAAGGAACAGAAGATTCCTGAAAATAGAGGAATTAAGTCCTCTGTGACAAGTAGGGTATTCCTCCCCCCTCCCTTTTTTTTTATTCTCTGCCTGTGATTGAGGAAAAAATATCTGTGAGGTCAACTCACAGTAGCATGCATAGGTCAACCTGGTCTCTGCAAAGGCAGAACAAAAACTGGAATGTCATTGTATGTAGAATGGAGATGGTACTTAGTGAGTGGGGTGTTGTACTTCTACATAGTCATATAGGACCAGAAGCAGTCTGTAAGCCTCCCTCTGTAACTGGAACAGTTTGACAGCTCTGCCATTTGTACCTTAGTTATACTTTAAACATTTTATTAAAAGTTGCCCATCAAAATCTGTAGGGATGGAAAACCTATGAACCTGTATTGTGGAGTGATGTAAAATTACAGTATTGGGGAAAAAATAAAAGCAAGATATGTTTATTGATTCTACCCAGTAAAAAAGTATCTTAAGCATTAGAAATAGGATAGATTAAGTAACAGTTCCAGAATCAAATACACCTCTACCCCGATATAACACGGTTGTGAGGAGCCAAAAATCCCTATCGCATTATAGGTAACACGCCGTTATATCGGGGTAGCAGTAGCAGGGCTGCAGCGGTGATTTAAAGATCTCCAGCAGCTGTGGGGAGCCTGGGCCCTTTAAATCGCCAGCGGAGTCCCGCTGCCGCAGCCATGGGGTAGCGGCGGAGGGGCTCGAGCGGTGATTTAAAAGGCCCGGGACTCCCCACAGCAGCCAGAGCCCCGGGCCCTTTAAATTGCCAGCAAGCCCCGCTGCTGCAGCCCTGGGGTAGTGGTGGCAGGGCTCCAGTGGTGCTTTAAAGGCTCCCCGCAGGCTTTAAAGCGCCGCTGGAGCCCTACTGCTACCGCGCTATATGCGAACCCATGTTATATCGGGTCGCGTTATAGCGGGGTAGAGGTGTAGTAACAAGGACATGAATACAGAAATGTTCAACCATTAGAATCTTTTCTTCTGTTTCCATAAGGTAGAATTTACATCACATGTATTAACTCTGAGTGTTCATATCCATTACATTTTCCTTCCTGTGCTGAGACATATACTCCATACTGGTCCCAGTTCAGGAAACCATCCCTGTTTCTTGAAACAGGTAAGCAAGTGATTAAGTTTAACTTTAGCACATTTCAGTTACATTAAACGTATACCTAAGTGCTTCGCTAAATTGGGGCAGGTGTGTACAATGATCGCCTCTGTAAAAACAAAACAGAATACCAAACAGTTACCACCATTATTTCCTATTCTAAATACACAGGGAATCTGTGGAATTTCATACACCACTGTGTGATGATGGTTGTAAATGCTGACCACTGCATGAATTCCAGTGGTTTACATTATAGCCCATAGATTTGGGCTAGCCAGTCGAGCTCCGACCCAGAGGGTCAGGTGGACTCAAGGGCCCAAACTGTCACCCAGGCTGCAACGTACACACTGCTATTTTTGATATGCTAGCTCAAGCCAAGCTAGCGTGAGTTTGTCTACTCAGGATGGGAGGCTCACTCCCAGCTGCAGTGTAAACATAGCTTTTGAGGCCAAGATGAATGGAATTCTCTTTGTGACTTGTCAGTATTGTTCATAACCAACCCAAGAGGTCTATGGATGATCCTCCAACTAATTTAATAATGAAATGAGTTTTTAAAAAATATTCTTGATAAATTTCCCATGAAACAGTATTTACAAGTCTGGTTTCTGTTTCTGGAATGGGATTTTGTTTTAACACTAGGTGAGCGTATGTGATGAGTGGATCTAATTTTATAAAAGGGTAGGGAATATAAACCTTTAATCTTGTGAAATACAGTTTAACTGCTATTTTATCTGGAACTCCCTCTTATCTGAAAAAAGATTGTGTCACCCAATATCTATTAATCACATTGAAAATTCCCTCAATTACCCAAAATTAGTCAATGTCTTCCTCCTGCAGCCCCCATTTAGTCTCTAATAATCAAGATTGCACTTTACCTATATGGAGCTCTAGAAGCAGTGGTATGATAAGTGTAAAGAGAGAAAATGTTCATTGTCCTCATTAAAGATTGTAAACAGAGTGTTAAATAATATTAATGGCTGGGATTGTCAGTACTTAACAGTACTTTCCTAGTACAAGTGATTTTATTGATCGATACAGACTCAATATAACGGGGTAGATTATTCTACTGATTTTATCTAAACTTTAAGTAAGTTTGTTAGTGCACCACATATCTTTAAATAGATCTAGATGATGATGTCGATTAAGAAAAGCAGACCACCATCCATCTTTTTTTGATCCGTTAATAACTTAAATCCATCATTGTTGCTACCAGCTGTTTTCAGATTCTGTTGTGCATACCTGTTTCTTTGATGCTTGTTACAGAATCGTACAATTGTTTAGAAGGCTTTTGGTTTTAAAGAATGAAGTTGGCAGATGCAGGGTCACATATATGCTATAGGTAAAAGGTATGGTAAAAATAATTTTATTGATAACATAAAGCACAGATATTTATAAAACATGGCTTTTGTGAAAGCAGTTCCTGAAGAGACTTACCTGGCTCTTTTTTTTTTTTTTTTTTTTTTTTGCAAAGCTGGCAGTGCTTTAAAAAAATTACCTTTATTACTTACTTTGAAAATGACAGTGCAGTTTTAAAAAATGGTATTTTGCAATTCATTTTTTTTGTTTGCTGTATATTTAAAAATAACCTCTGATTTGTTATTTGCTGTACAGAATTGGACTCTGTGAAGTTTTTCTTTTACTGAGTAGTTTACTTTTTACTCATATTTCAGGCTTGTCTCAAAGCAAGAAAAAGCAAAAAAGCAAAGTTTTAATTAAAATTCAGGACAATTTTAGAGACAAAGTTACTGACATACTTATCATTTTCTTTTCATTCTGGTATTACTAGTTGCTATACAAACACACAGTAAAAAACAGTCCCTGCCCTGATGTTCTTACAGTCTAAACAGACAAGACAGAGGGTAGGAGGCAAAAGAGATAAATGATCTGGTCAAAGTCACACAGCATGTCAGTGGTAAAGCCAGGAATAGAACCCGTTTCCTGATTCCCTATCCAGTTCTAAAGCCACTACAGTCTAGTGGCTGTTAACCTTTGCCATACTGTGGCTCGTTCTACAATATCAAAAAGTTTTGGGATCCTGCTTCCATCTAGCTATGAAGAAAGGATGAGTATTCATGATCCTTCAGATTGAGAATCCATGCACTAAACCATGAGTGTTTACTAGATTTGACAAATTTGGCTGGAGAAGAATGTTTTCAGGCTGTATTACTCCAGGAATTGACTAGGTTTCTCCATATCTTTTTAGACAATCTGACTATGAATGTACACATTTTAAAATACAATCAGTGTTACAGCATTTATTGTCTTTTTTGAGAAATACCTACATTCCTATTATTTGGCAAACTCAGTAGTCTTTCTTACTTTTTTAAATACTCCTTTGCAGGGGGTATTTTTAAAACTTCATTTCTTTTTCTTAGTAACTGTACAGAATCATTTCTAAGTGAATAACTGGTGAGAGGGAAAGTTGATTTGCTAGTGATGCAAATTCCTCCATGTACAAAGCCATATATTGCATTTTAAATTAAGGGTAATGAGTAGTGTATTTCATTCTCTTCTCTGCAGGTTTAACATTGGATATTGTATAGGTGAGGGGAACTGGGATAATTTGTGAATACGCATTATGTTGCAATCTATAATTACATAATCACATACTGTTTTTTCCACAGGACCCTTGCCTTGTTCAGTGCATAGAAAGGACTTGCTCTTAGGATGAATCAGGGTCGGGTAGTGAACGAGATTGTCTGTAAGACCCCTGCAGCATTTGCTGCAGCAGTTGGAGGTGTGCAGTGAATGAGGCCAAGGGATAGCAGGAAAAGAAAGAATGGTTTTGTGATTGAGGCAGTTGAATGGCACCCTGTGGAACTGGATTCTATTCCTAGTCCTGCCACAGAGTTCCCATGTGATGCTAGGCAAGTCACTTCAACCACAGTTTTTACAGATGGTTAGTAACTGTATGTTCCTCATTTTCTGGGTGCCCAACTTGAGACCCTGGGATCTGATTTGCAGAAGTGCTGAGCACTCATAGCTGCAGGTTAAGTCTGTGGGAGCTGTGCTTTGCATATATTAAGTTCTGTATGTGCCACATACACTGAAACTCACATCCTTGATGTCTCAGATAGGGCTTCCAAAATTAATGGCTACTTTTGACTTTAATCTCTCTCTGCCTTAACTCCCCATCTGTAAAATGGAGATAATATTCTCCTGTCACCTCATAAGTGTATTGTGAAGATACATTTTTTTAATGTTTGTGAAGCACTTAGATACTATAATGGTGAGTGCCACAGAAAAGCTTGTGAGGAAATTAATAATTTTGTCTTCAGAATGAGGTTTGAATAGTGTGCACTACATACATCCTCAGGCCACACACTGAACATTGAGGAGGAACTAAAATATTGAATAGCTAGCTGTTCATTAAGTGAGCACCATATACCCTGTGCATTGACTAAGGCAGGAGTTATGTGGGGAAAAAAACACGTGATCATGTAATTATACACTGTCATAATGCATATGCACAAGAGGGCTGAATTAAGGTTGCACACACAACCTTACTCCAGCATTTCCTAACTTTTGAGTACTTGACTTTGCAACCTTAATAATATGCATATTAAAAAAAAACACTCATGTAGTTTTTGTTTGTGTAGTTTAGTGTTAAGTAACCTTAAATAATCATGTTATTGCAATATTAAATATATTGCAAGTCATGCTAAAAGACAAAATATGTAAATCACATTATAATGTAACATATGTGAAGCATTAAATCAAGCCAGCATTAACTCTGGTGCTCCCACTCCAACAGTGGTGAATGTAAAATTGGCTGAGTGACTAAAAGTGCCCTGGCAGGTCAAGAAAGGCTGCTTGAGTATGAGCTGAAAACTGTGCTGGTGGTAGTTAAACGGGTGGGTGAGGGAAGTTGACAGCTGGAGTTGGAGGTGGTGGGAAAGAAGGTAGGAATCCTGTTGTGGTCACCACAGCCCTCTAATATAATTACTTCAATTTATTAAATTATGCATTTTATCCTGAATATAATACACTTGTATTTGTCTTCCTTCCTTAGCAATATACACCTCTACCTCGATATAACGCTGTCCTCGGGAGCCAAAAAATCTTACCGTGTTATAGGTGAAACCGCGTTATGTCGAACTTGCTTTGATCCACCGGAGTGTGCAGCCTCGCCCCCCCAGAGCACTACTCTACCGCGTTATATCTGAATTTGTGTTATATCGGGTCGCGTTATATCGAGGTAGAGGTGTATATAGCTTCTTTTGAGAAAAATGCTAAGGGCTTTAAGGATGAATTAAGGGGAGGTATTCTCTTCCTCAGATGTAGGACAGAAGAATCACAAATGCTTGTTACTTTGCCGTACTGTGCCTCATTCTTCAATCTAAACCAGGAGTCAGCAACCTTTCAGAAGCCGTGTGCCGAGTCTTCATTTATTCACTTTAATTTAAGGTTTCACGTGCCAATAATACATTTTAACCTTTTTAGAAGGTCTCTTTCTATGTCTATAATATATAACTAAACTATTGTTGTATGTAAAGTAAATAAGGTTTCAGAATGTTTAAGAAGCTTCATTTAAAATTAAATTAAAATGCAGAGCCCCCTGGAGCGGTGGCCAGAACCCGGGCAGTGTGAGTGCCGTTGAAAATCAGTTCATCTGCCATCTTTGGCACCCGTGCCATAGGTTGCCTACCCCTGATCTAAACCTTGAAAATCCAACCTGCAGTAGTAGCTTTTAAATTTCCCTACTGATCTGTTCACTGCTGGCTTAATTCAAAAACTAGTAATTCACAATTTAGAATAACAGAATTCATTTTTGAAGGCCTTTTGGTTTAACACGTCTTAGTTAAGGTAGGTTTGAATTAACCTGAATGCCAGGGAGAAATAAATATGCTTAGCTTAGTGGTGCCCAAACTTTTTCTGTCATACTCCCCCTCCCCCTAGTAGTAATGGAATCTACCTGTGACCCCTCCCCCCTCTATTACCACACAGTTGGCTCAGCAGAGGGCCTTGGGCTAAAGGCCAAGCTGAGAGCTGAACTAGGGATGGGGGAGGATCTGGCCTAGAGGTGGAGCTGGCCTGTGGATGAAGAGGGAATGAGGCTAGAGCTGGCCGGGGGGCAGAGACGGAATTTGGACAGAGCTGAGGGGAGCTGTGGTTGGGTTGGAGCTGGGCTGCGGTTGGGGCTGGAGCTGGGCTGGAGGTGGAGTGGAGCTGGGGCTGGGGCCAGAGTAGGGCTGGGTTATGCTCCCTCCCCACACACTGTGGAGGCTGGTCCGCCATGTGCCTCCCTGAAGGTTCCTCTGTGCCTTAGCTAAATGACTTCCATATTTATAAATTGTGGTATGGATTTTTCAAATTATTGGTCAGTGGTAATTAACACCTAGAAATGTCATGAAGTTTGTTCTAGAGCACGTGTAAATACTATCATCCATGCCTATCAAAAGCCTCAAATAGTATAAATGTGAAAACTCTCTCACTTTTGCAGCACAATCCTCTCTCTTCTACTCTCCACTACCATTGCCTAGTATATATTTTTATCTAGTATATTTTTCTTGATCTACAGGTGAAATAAAAAGTTTGCAGAAACTAAACCAAGCATGAAGTAGAACTGGAACCTTTAATTTCATTAACTACATTGTAAGTGGTGAAGATTAATGTATATATCTCTTGCTAATTCTTTCCAATTACTTAGTTCGTATAAATTCCCAAACCTTGTTAATTATGCTGAAGTCAAATGGTAATTCTTAACAGTATTTCCACAGCAAGGGAATTTTCCTGGCGTAACCTTGCCCTCTTGTAGAAACTCTCAGCCGATTAGGCACTCTGACTCTAGTCCATTCATTTTCAGCTCAAGCCTAATTGCTGCCGACTGACTGCCACAGGTACCTTGGCTTTTGTACATTTAAGGAATGCAGGTTCTTCAGAGAACAAATAAGGAAAGATTAATTGTTTGTTTTGTTTCATCCCAAGAGAAATGTGGGTGCTTAATCAAGAAAAATAATTTCTTCTGTTGATTTGGCTTATTTGGGGAAAGGATAATTGTATAAAGGAAGGTATAGAACTATGCATTTTGTAAGAAATATTGCCATTTACTTACACAGGAAGCAAAGATACAGTGAAATAAATGTAACATAACATTGAAATTGATGGGGATGGTTCACATTTCTTATAGTAAGTAATTTGGCTGTTGGGCTTTTATTTGAACCAATATCGTTAGGTGGTATTGTCATTTGTTTTGTCTGCTTCTTTGGAAATCTAATCAAAGAGACAATAGTAGGGGTAAAAAAAACCACTTTTCCAAATTATCCTTAATTACTAGAGCACAAAGCAAGCTAAACACTCTAGTGTTTCCAATTAAAGAACCTGTTTCAAGCAGGCACCATTAAATCTATCTTTCCCAATCTGATAAATAAGCTATCAAAGAGTGGAACAGATTAATTGGGAGCAATTAGTTCAAGGCTTAGTATAAAAGAGTAAACCAACATTATCAATGAATGCAAATTTTACGTAAAGCAAATAAGGAATATTTTAGTACCTACTCCCTACCCTGTTTCTCTAGTCAGCACAAAACAGAAATTTTATCTCTGACACTAAAATTAGTCTGATTAATTTCTCTTTGAAAAGAGAGTACCAAACTCCATCTCTTTAAGTCCCTCTTTTCAGAATGTTAGGACGTAGGTTTTAGAGAGAAGGCCACCATTAAGATATATCATTGATATTCCTCCCTTAACACACTGTGTGTTATGTACACAGTAAAGAAGTAAGCTCCAGTAGGAAACTGGATGGCTTAGGGGATTTGAAACAGGCAGAGGCTACAGGAAATAACAGGCATAGAAAATAACAGATTTCACAATTTAGGTCTTGTCAGAAAAGTTGTTACTTCCTACAGCATCTAAGCTTTCAATAAGGCCCTGTTTAGTCTACAACTTCTAATGGAGTTTAGTGGTGTGGCTGACTGTAAACGTGGTTTGGATCTGTGCACAGCATGGTTAATTCACTGTTAAGTAACCAGAGTAGCTAGTTCATGTTAGGCCTGGTCTACACTATGCGTTTAAACCAGTTTTAGGAGCGTTAATGCCACACCCGTCCACACGAAGAGGCCCTTTATATCGATATAAAGGGCTCTTTAAACCGGTTTCTGTACTCCTCCCCAACAAGAGGAGTAGCGCTAATATCGGTATTACCATATCGGATTAGGGTTAGTGTGGCCGCAAATCGACGGTATTGGCCTCCGGGCGGTATCCCACAGTGCACCACTGACCGCTCTGGACAGCAATCAGAACTCAGATGCAGTGGCCAGGTAGACAGGAAAAGCCCCGCGAACTTTTGAATATCATTTTCTGTTTGCCCAGCGTGGAGCTCCAATCAGCACGGGTGGCGATGCAATCCGAAATCAAAATCCAAAAAGAGCTCCAGCATGGACCGTACGGATGTGATCGCTGTATGGGCAGGCAAATCTGTTCTATCAGAGCTCCGTCACAGAAGACGAAATTCCAAAGCATTTGAAAAAAAATCTCCAGACAGAGGCCACAGCAGGGACTCAGCACGCTGCTGCGTGACAAACGTAACGGAAAGCCAAAGAATCAAATGGACGCTCATGGAGGGAGGGAGGGGGGACTGAGGACTCAAGCTATCCCACAGTTCCTGCAGTCTCCGAAAAGCATTTGCATTCTTGGCTGAGCTCCCAATGCCTGTAGTGTCAAACACATTGTCCGCGGTGGTTCAGGGCATAGCTCGTCAATTTACCGCCCCCCACCCACCCCCAGAAGGAAAAGGGAAAAAAATTGTCTCTTGACTCTTTTAAATGTCACCCTATGTTTACTGAATGCTGCTGATAGATGCGATGCTGCAGCAGTCAACGGCAGCATCCTCGCTCCCCCTCATGGGTGGCTGATGGTACAATATGGCTGATATCCATCGTCATCATCAGCCTTGTGGCAGATGGTGCAGTACAAAAAGACTGGTATCCGTCCTCGTCATCAGCTCGTGAGTGCTCCTGGCTGGCCTCCGGTGAGGTCGGCTGGGGGCACCTGGGTAAAAAACTCCTGATCATTCCCAGTAGATGGTACAGAACGGCTGGTAACCATCTTCAATAGCAACAGGGGGCTGAGCTCCATCAGCCCCCGCCCTTCATGTGTAAAGAAAAGATTCTGTTCTGCCTGGACTATCATAGCAGCGGGATGCTGGGCTCCTCTCCCCCACACTGCTTAATGTCCTGTCTGGACTATCATAGCAGCTGGAGGCTGCCTTCCCCTCATTTTATCTCACTAACAAGTCACTGTTTCTTATTCCTGCATTCTTTATTACTTCATCACACAAATGGGGGACACTGCAACGGTAGCCCAGGAAGGCTGGGGGAGGAGGGAATCAACAGGTGGGGTTGTTGCAGGGGCACCCCCTGTGAATGGCATACAGCTCATCATTTCTGCGGGATCTGACACGGAGGGGCTGTGCTCTCTGGTTCTCTGATACACTGGTTCTCTAGTACACTTGCCCCATATTCTAGGCAGGACTGATTCTATTTTTAGATACCATAAAGGAGGGATTGACTCGGGGAGTCATTCCCATTTTTGTCTTTTGCGCCCCCGGCCGATCTCAGCCAGGGGCACCTATGATAGCAGCAGATGGTACAGCACAAAAGGACTGGTAACCGTCATCTCATTGCCAATTTACAATGGCATGGTAGATGGTACAGAACGGCTGATAACCATCTCTGCTATCATGCAAAAGCAAATGAATGCTGCTGTGTAGCGCTGCTGAATCGCCTCTGTCAGCGGCATCTAGTACACATACGGTGACAGTGACAAGAGGCAAAACAGGCTCCATGGTTGCCATGCTATGGCGTCTGCCAGGGCAATCCAGGGAAAAAGGGCGCGAAATGATTGTCTGCCGTTGCTTTCCCGGAGGAAGGAATGACTGGCGACATTTACCCAGAACCACCCGCAACAATGATTTTTGCCCCATCAGGCACTGAGATCTCAACCCAGAATTCCAAGGGGCGGGGGAGACTGCAGGAACTATGGGATAGCTACGGAATAGCTACCCACAGTGCAACGCTCCAGAAATTGATGCTAGCCTCAGACCGTGGACGCACACCACCGATTTAATGTGCTTAGTGTGGCCGCGTGCACTCGATTTTATACAATCTGTTTTACTAAACCGGTTTATGTAAAATCGGAATAATCCCGTAGTGTAGACGTACCCTTACACTCTTGCCCGGAGTCTAAAATGGCACATGGTTTTATTTCTGTTACTTTTTTCGCACATTGGGTTTTTTGTTGTTGTTGTTTTGTTTTGTTTCTGCAACATAAGCACAGTTAGAGAGCTCTGTTTAAGTAACTAGTCTGGCAGATCCTCCTTCTTCCCCGCTGTATGTGCGGGAGGATATCCCAGTTTGTATTGCTTTTGGTGTCACTCAGCATACATGTCCTTTGGGTGCTCAGTCCCCAGATAAATTCCCAGATTTTCCCAGAATCTACTGATATAAACAGGAGTAAGAAGCATGGTGAGTGCTGATGGATAAAAATAGTTGGCACATATTTGTATTTATAAAAAAGCTGCTGACATTTGTTCTAACTAGATCAGAAGAGGTGGTCTGTTCCAAAATGTGGCTCTACTTTTAGTATAGACAAGGGCTGGAGGGAAAATTTTTGTAGTTTATTCCATTTGGAAAAAAGGAGCAGAGTATATCCATGGTCCTATATGCAATAAAGAAACTGCTATTTCTAACCAGTTTTATAAAACTGTTTCAGCTAGCACAGTTGTACTGTCAGTGTGAATAGGGTGGAATTTTGTTATAAACAACTTTTCAGTTAGTGTCCAGAATGGATTTTTAAAATTCTCTCTCTGTCTGTGGCCTGTCTGTACTGGCAGCACTGCTACTTGAAACTGTTTTTAAAACCATTTTCCTAAAACAGCAGTTTCTGTAGTGCAGATAGGGCTTTTAAGACAAATGTTCAACTGGAATCTACATTTTTTTTTTAACATGGACAAAACTCCTCTTTGTGACACCCATGCAGCCATGTTGGTTGTGTCTGTTCTAGGAAAATCAACATTACCATCTCTGTCCACTGTGGAAAAAAGTTGTCCCAGTGATGTGCACATGGTCAATGGAGTTCATCCTCCATTCTAGAGATCCTCCTTATTTGGTAATGCAGTTCCCAATTGCCTGTCCATAACAGAACATGTGCTTCTGCAGCACTCCTCCCTCAGACTTCCTGTCTGAGAAGCTAAACAATTTAAAGGTACAGTTCCCATGCCTCAACATGTGCAGACACAATGAAGAACAAGAAATAATAGTAAGAGATTTATAGAATTTGTGGCCAGCAGAGACCATTATGATAATTTAGTATGATCTCCTGCATAACACGGGCCATAGAATTTCACCCAACAATTCCTTCATCAAGCCCCTAACTTCTGGTTGAGCTAGGCATATGGAAAGACGTATGCAGTCTTGATTTAAAGACTTCAGATGATGGAGAATCCACCACATCCCGTAGGCTAGTTATTCCAATGGTTAATTACCTTTACTGTTAAAAAATTAAGCTTTATTTCTAGAGTGAATTTGTCTAGCTTCAGCTTTCAGCCATTGGATCTCATTATGTCTTTGTTCTGCTCAATTAAAGAGCCCTCTGCTATTATAAATATTCTCCCCATGTGTATTACTTATAAACCATGTGTATTACTTATAACCAACCACCTTTAAACATTCTCTTCAATAAGATAAATAGATTGAACTTCTTAGATCTCTGACTGTAAAAGAAGATTTTCCTGACCTTAAATCGCTCTTCTAGCTTTCTTCTGAACCCTTTGTCAGCATCTATGTAGATACCAGACTTGGACACAGTATTTTGGTTATTGTCTATCTAATGCTATATCTATTCTGCATTCTAGTGCTTATATATCCCTGGATCATGTTAGCATACTTACCACAGCACTGTATTAATACCCCATCCATCCCATAGAATACCAAGGAATGTGGCAAAAATAATAATTTCAGTTCAGTTTCAAATTCCGAAACATGCAGTAATTAAACCAGGGTCCTTTGTGACAGAATTTCCATTGGGGAGGTTACAGCACAAATTCCTTTGCCTGGGAAACCCACAGCCAGAAACTGTGCCCCCAAAGTGAGCGACACAGACAGACCAGGTGTGACCAGTACAACCAGAACTTGAGTATATAGTGTTTTAGTGAATCTCAGCTTCAGCCTCCCTTGTATTACTGGTAAAGATTCAAATTGATCTCCACTTGCTGAGTAAAGGACATGTATTGTTGCCAAATATATGATATTGTTTACAAAAAAAGCTGCTCTTAGTTTTAAATATTTAACATCATCTCTGTATTCACCAGAAACATGCAACTTACTGAGAATAGCTTAGGGTATTGTAACTTTTCATGTTTGAGCAATTCGATTTTAATTTAAAAAATAATGCTAATTATTTTATAGGATTGATCCCACAATTTGTTATCAGAATTACTCCTTGGCTGGACAAGTTACATCTCTTTAGTAATAAGGATGTGGAACCTTATAGAAAAATGAGAGCAGTTACTATAGAACTGCTGTGATAAATGGAGTCCTCTGACTGATGCTATTCATTTGTCATCAACACAGAAAAGGTTAATAAGCGCTTGCTGGTCAAGTTATGTTGGCCTTTTTCACCAGTAATTGCATTGTTCCATGTCTTTATCGAGAAATCCCTTGCTAGTGAGTTTTGGGAGGGACAAGTGTCAAGGAACAGAAGCCACAATGAAGTACCTGTGATTGAGCAAGGATTACATTGCTCAGTTCATTCTGTAAAAACTTGTCAGTTTGCTGCCCAAATAAATGCCTCGAGTGCGTAAAACATGGCGCAGAGTGACCCTTAGAAAAAAAATCAATTGTAATTCATATTTCATATGTCTATAATTGCTTGTGAAAGCATGGCCGCAGTTTGTTTATAGGGCAGCTCTCCCTTATGGTGGTTTGTTTCTTAGGGTTTTTTCTTCTTCTCAATGGTCATGTCCTTCATGTATTCTGCTTTACACCGATCTGTAGCAAGAGACAAGCTTTTCTATTTCCTTGTTACTATTCTCATTACTGCTGCACTGTGCTGTTGAGCTAGTGCACTGAGCTAGAGATATAAGCATACCATGTACTAAAAGTACAGCAATTTTGCTTTGAAGACTCCTGGAGTCTTTTTTTGCGCTTTTTTTGTTTGTTTTTGTTTTCTTGTAGACAAGGTTCTATCATCTGTGAAGTTATCAATATGCTAGTGTTTTAACTGAATCCATTTTTGTAGTGTTGGTTTTTAAACAATTTCCCAGGCAGGTATAGAATCCTTACAGACTGCTAATTTAAAGGCCGAATTTTGAAAATGCCCTCCTCTTTTTTCTTTTCTATTTTTAAAAGATGTTGCTGTAGGATTCCTATCCCCACTGTGGACTGAGATGTCATAGGGATAGAGAAAATGCCGCTCACTTTATGGATTACTGTTAGGTCAACAAAACTTTGGCAGCATTGATTAACTTGACAGTGAGTACAGCAGTACATTTATCACTTATGGCTGTGCTGTAGAAAATCTAATAAGAGGCAAACAATTCCCTTTAGAGCAGTAACAGGTTCACTGTGGCTAACGGTGCATGCACTGGAAATTTCTGCCTTTAAATTATACCCTTGCTGCTAGTTGGGTCATTGACTCAAAGCTACTGCACTTCCACAACCATGTTCTATATTATTAATTTGGTCAAAATCATTTGGTTTATATAAATGTGGTTAAACTAGAGTTTGTACCTGTGTTTTTTTTTAAAGTTTATATTTTTTAAAAAGAGACACAGAAATTGATTCAGTCCAAGCCTTATGAAGTGGAAATTCCTTGTAATTCCTAATGTTTGAGTTCTTGCAAGATTGTAACAAAGAAAATTCTTAATTCTTGCCCACAGAACATTTAATTCACAAAACTGGCACAGATTTCAAGAAATATAGTTTTTCATTTAATTAGTTGCATCAGTTGATCTATTGTTAGTATGTCTATAAAGATACATTTATATGTGTGCAAATATAGGTTTTTATTGAATTACCAGAGACTCAGTCTAAATAATAAAACATTCTATACAAGTTTGTTTACGATTAGCTGGATGGACACGTCTCACTTCTGTGGAGGTTAGAACTGAACAAGCAAGGGACTTATTTTTCCTTGTCTCTTTGAGTGTATGATATGTTCTGCTTTTTGTAATGAAAGCAGTGTTTGAGTCTAATAGTACAAGTTTATTTCTGATTATGGCTATCTCTTCTGTGTAACACTGTTCAGTTGTCTTTTATTAAATCTTCTTTGAAAAGTTTGTGGAGGCAGGATTGAGACAGAGTCTTTACTAATATAAAAGAAAATACTCTAGGTCCTCCATTATTAAAAAACGGCACTAAAATTTTTAGACTTGTTTTCCTTGGTAATCCTCTGAAATAATTACATAATTTTTTCTTATACACAAATGTAACTAAGGTTTATTACTGTCCAAAGAACAAACATTAATACTTCTACCCTTTACTCAACTGCTGTATACTGAGCAGAAAAGTGTAATGGAGAAAATCTAGTGTCATTTCTGACCTGAACCTTCAGTATATGGTTAATTTTTTCTTTCTCCTTCTTTGGTAGTACATTTTTTGAAATAGCCATCTGCCTATCTAATGTTAAAGTTCATTTTTGTGCAGCATTAGGATTTATAGTCCACTTGAATAGAGAGCTTTTGTGAGCAACAAAACTTCTGTCATTTTGAGTGCTCTGTATTATTTTAGGAAGCAGCTTAAATTGGAGGGTTTTGTTCTGCAATAGGTGTAAAATGATGTAGTTTTCTTTGTTGGGAGAGAAGTATTCTGCTTGGATCAATTGTCAGGAGGTTTAATGTAATAAGGCAGTTTGTGGTCTGACTAAAAGAAACACAGTGCAAAAGAAATTCCCATAACAGTTTGTTTTTAACAGAAAAACTGACTTCACCTGAAACATGAATACATTGAAAACCAAGACTTAATAAGGCAGAGCAGGTTTAGAATGAAACTGAATGGGTTGCTGTCCAAAGCATGTCTTTTAATGGCTAGGAACTAACCAAATATTCATGTTAATGTTACTGTAGCTCTATCAACAGTATTACAGCAAGTTCTTTGTTTTAGTAAAAGTACCAGACAGGCTGACACATGTGCCCTTTGGGTATTAGAAAATTTTACCATTAAAACATTGTATCCAAAGTCTTGGCTAAAAGTTGGGTTTCTAACTTTCACAAAGTATTGTATTTAGAGACAGCAACACACATTTCCTCAGATTTCATGGACTGATACAAAAGGAGTACCCCCACTGCTTGCCTTACTGAACAGAAACCTGATATTGATTAACTATCACACTGGCATCAGAACTACTCTTAGGATTCAATTTTTTTGTTGTTTTGCATATTTTATTGATCAAAAGTGGTAAATGAGCATCAAGCGTGCAAGAAGACGATGAATTGTTTACTTGCATAAAATAACCTTTCAATAAGAGAAGATGCATTGCTCACACTTTTGGTGCTGTTCTGCTGCCCGAAGCAGATGGCATTCAGCTGCTATTGATTTGCTCCTATAGTTACGGAGCAGCATGTAACTAGGCATGCTCATTTCACTAAAGGAGTGGCAGGGGGGATGTTTTCAAAAAGGAGTTGGGAGTAAAAGAGGAAGGACTCTTTTTTTCCTCGTCCAAAAATGGAAAAACCTTACAATATAACTTCCTTGCTGTATATAAATGAAAAGTTAGATTTATATGGCTAAGCAGAAAGAGAGGTTCTAGCATTTCTAAAAACTGTAGACCCTCACTAATGTAAGATGCATTACAGAGATCCCTTACAGATTGAATTCATAAGTAAGCAAATACCTAAGATTATTTTAAAAATCAAGCATGCTGCATCAGAACATCTACTTTGTTCATTCATTCTGATCAGTGTAGTTTAGATTTTTGTTCATAGCACTATACAGTATATTGCCAAATGCTTCACAATATATTTAGCAAAAGTATTGACTTCTTAGTAGTGTGAAACCTCGCTGCAACACACTGGACTTGATTATGCACACTGCGGACCTCAGTGGCATGGCTTCCACAGGAGCTGCTCAGTACCTCACAGAACCAAGCCATTGGGATCAAATCTCTTCTGAAATGTGAGGTGAGACTGCAGAATTTTTTGTGAGAGTTATTAGGTTTGCAGGTTAGTGAAGTGAATAAAATTATACTTTGAAGACCTTTTTTTAGTCAGGTAGTTTTTCTTATCAAATATTAGTGAGAGAATGTGTTGATTAAGTTTGACAGCATTCAATGCAGCATAGGTAACCAAAAGACAAACTAAAATTAAGGGTGCTAATAAATGTTCCATCACATGAACATAGGAGTTGCTATGCTGGAGCAAAACATTTTCATCCACCTAAGTCCAGTACCTTGCCTCTGGCAGTGTACTATACTTGATGATTTAGAGGAAGGAGGAACAAAAACCGGCCTGGCTTTGGCCAGTATATTAACCTGGAAAGAACATATCATTCCAGGCTCCACAAGTGAATTACCTTATATTTAGAAGCATGAGTGTTAAGATCCCTCTGCTTCTTGACCTAATTGGTGAAGATACTTATTACTTTAGGTAATGTGTCATAGTTACAGGGTAACTGCACCTGTATTCCGCCTCCACCCACCATGGTCCACTTCAGAAGTGCCCAGATAGGGCTCAGGGCTCCAGCCATCACCAGTCTCTTGGCAGGGACTCTTGTAGCACTTCCTTCTGACCAGAGCTGTTAAGGCTTTATAACCAGAATATACTGTGTTATGACCAGCAAGCTAAAGGCTTTCCACCTACCATCCATTGTGTTATCCCCAGCAAGCCACTGAGCCTAAAGGCCAGCCCCTGTCAGTTGCTCTCTCTGCAAGGGCTATAAACAGTGTATTGCCTGCAGTTACAAGTTACCATACAGCTCTTTCTAAGCAAGCATGTTTATTCTTGAGGCAAAAGCATTACAGAGAAAACATACCAACCTCGCCCCCAACAACAATAAACAGATTTAAACACACAGTAAACATACCATCAGTCTTCTGGGGCCCTAGCAGGCCAAAGTCTTTCCAACACATCCACAAGAGTTAGTGCCCCCTCAGACAGAAGGTCTAGTCTATCTGCTATATCAGAAAGAAGGCCCTATGTAAGTTCAGACTCATTGTTTCATATCAAAAATCCTTTCTTTGTCTGTTTGTCTCTGGAAAACCTGGCTTGAACCAGTATATGCAAACCACTCCAGATGGTGGTACGTCTCTAGAGTCATTTAGTCTCAGTGATCACTTCCCATTGTTTTTAGTTCTTGAGAGAGCTGTAGTGACCCTCCCGCATGGTGTAGAACACAGTCATACATAAACCATTCATAGATTTAATACAATATGGTCTTCAAAGATACTGCATGTGATTACAGTATCTATCACAACATGAATGTCTGTCTGATTTTTTTAATCTTGCTAAACTTTTGGTTCATCTCTTAGTTCTTGCTTCAGTGACTTCCTCAGTTTGACTATACTGTTACATGTTTGGTCTTCATTTTAACTTGGTTGCTATTTTGTTTTGAGTATCTCCTTGCTCTTGTATTATTGGTCCTGGAGAATAAAAGCACTTGAGCAGTTACCAGTAAATTGTTAGTTATTTGCTTCTCTCTTATGTCCCCTTATATTCTTCTCCTTTTCAATTTAAATAATCATCAGTGTTTAAAAGCATGCCTTCTATACTGTCCCCACAATCACCTATTGACAAATAACTTTTCGTAGCATAATTTTATTTTGGTCTTTATCAAAGAGTTTTAATCTATTACTTTTACACTGTATGTATAAACTTCCAAGTTAACTTTTTTAAACAATAAGGGTTGCTTCATATGCTTTGACACATCTTTACATTTATTTCTGCTCTCTGTCTGTATAATGCTACCTTGTTTCAGAAGATCCATCCCAGACTAGTTAGATGTTACTAACCTTTCGTGTCAGCAGTTTGTTTCAAAACACTTATAGGAGGGTAAAGGATTACAACCATCATAGTAAACAGAGAAATATTATTAAAATGTAGTGATTAGCAATTTTTAAAAATTATTTATTTTGCAGAGATTAAACCTTTTTAGTCATTCAGAAAGCAGATGCTTTTGAATCAGAGTTAGTGCTGTCAGTGTAGCATTGCTGCATTGTTGTCACTTTAATTAGATGTCACTTTCTAATGGGACAAGGGAAATGTTTTAAACATAAGAACTAATCTAAACAAGAGCTAATTTAATGTGATCCAGTATAGCTGGACAAATCTAAATGTTATTAAAAGGCATTTCATGGTTACAGTTCTTTTCTACTATAAAACTGTTTTCATCATGAAAACATTTTCACTTTATTCCTGTTATATCTGAGTCATAAAAATTTGTATAAAGGGAAAATAACTTCTGTTTTCCCCAAACTTTGTAGCTCCCACAGCCCTCCAGAGTTTAAAAGCACTCCATAGACGTTCCTACTGGCTCTTTACTCCTGTGAAAACAGTTTACATAATGAGCTCCAGAATTCAGATTGCACAAAATAGTATACAGTAGTATTTTCTGTTAAACTGATAAATTCCACTTTAGAAAAAAATAGAATTATTTACTACTTTTGCTTAGCACAGACAGACAAATTTCTAAAGTAGCCTTTTCTGAATGCAACATGAGTGTTAGTTTGCTTTTTGAAAGATCCTGAAAACTTGAAGTAAGCTCCAGAATTTTTAAAACTGGGTATACTTATTTTCTTTCAGTGGATTCCCTAACACATTACAAATTATAATGAAAAACGCAGACTCTGGATTCAACCAGATACTTTGTGCTGTGTGTGCTACCATTTTCCTGATGAGATACAAATATTCATACACACCTACATGTTTTTTGTTAATTGAGTGATCCCTACTTTATCTCTGCACAAATGACATAACTAGTGAAGTTGTGGAGATTCAGGCTTGAAGTATCTCTTTGGAAATGACTGTGTTAACCCCAAGTGCAGTGAATTCCCTACTCTTTCTATATTCTCTTGTTCTGACTTGGTGTGGGCATCTGCTGCTTAATGTAATTAGTTTCAAAGGGAATGTCAAATCATTTCTCAGAAGTTTATTCTGACCCAAAACCTCTAGTAAGGAAATATCAGGGAGACAAAACAAGAAAAGTTCCTGTGGAGTTGAATTGCATCTTTGCTGCAGTGCTTTGTGGTTAGCATAGGGAATGATGTAAATGAGTGAATTAAATATTTCTGGGTCTTGTCATGCTTGTGTGCATATGCATGAAGTTGTTGGTATTGTAGAGAGTAATCTCATTTTATTAGAAGTTGTTGTTTATAATTTTTAACCTCCCACCTGACCCTCATCGAGGCCCACAACCATAAAATGGATATTGTGGAGTTAAGGGTGTGGAACATCTTTCTAATGAGAGAACTGCCGTTTCAGGGCCATTTTTAAACTATAGTCCAGTTGAATTCACACATTTTTACACATTATTTTACTAACAATATACAACATGCTACAATATTTATATTTCATCTAAATACGGCTGCACTGGCAGAGGAGCCTCTGTAGGATTGGGGAAGAGCTCCCTATTTCTGAATGCAGGAATGTGGTTCTCCTGGATTTGGCTTCTCTCCATGCAAATAGTGACAGGGAGGTCTGACTCCTTCTGTGAACCTATTTTTTCAAACTTGGTTGTGCATGTACTCTTCATTAAGGACTATTTACGTGACAAGAATGTTTGGGAAAATGGGAAAAGTGTGTTCTAGTGACTTTCACAAAACTCAAATATAAGTGAGAGGATGTTGCTCAACCCTTCTGAAAAATAAATTAATCTTCAGCCAGAGAGGAGCATGGAAAATTTCAGCCAAAAAGTATGTGCTGCAGTGTTGACGATTCAGAGATTAACCCTGCTGAATATGTATGATGCAGGGGTTATTAAAAAAAGCTAGGTAATTACCCACCAAAAATGCATTAAAGAACATTATTTATTCAAACTCTTGAAAGTTAGGAATGACCAGAATGAAGGTTTCTTGTACAACCTTAATTTGGCCCCTTTGTTCATATGCATTATGACACAGTCTTTAGTTACATGATCACCTGCTGTTTTTTTCCACGGGGCCCTGGCCTCATTCAGTGAACACACAAGGAGTCAGAATTCAGTTGCACAGACAACTGTAAATCTGGTATTGTCCAGCCACACTGGAGGAAAGACAGGAGGAAATGGATGTGGTTAAATCAGGCCACAACTTTTATTCAATTAAAATATCCAGCAATACATTTTTCAGTGCAGGTAATTCTTTCCACACAGTCCCCAACCTGGTCCCAGCCATCCCAGTCCTGGAATCCCATACCCTCCGTAAAGGGTTAAATGGCATATAAAAGGAGGGGGATCAGCTCCTTCCTGTACCAGATGTAGGAGCCCCAAACCCAACTTCCCCAGCTTTCTTAAGGAAAGGTTTCCTCTAAATCCTATATTATCCAATAACCATATCACTTCCTTTTTCTTTGAGTATGGGCCTCCATGGCCATGTTGGGATCCCTAGGCAATCTATTGTTGGCAGTTCTCTAGGACCCTGACCCTATCCCATTGGGATGATAGGGAGACCTCCCCAGCAGCAGGAGAAAACATTTGAGGAGCAGGAGTCCAGGGTGGACAAAGAAGCAACGCCTCAGACCACCATCTTGTCCTCTTCTCCGGATGAGGCCCTGATGCCTCTTCACCCCCCATCTATAGCCAATGATTTTCGCAAGTTCCAAGAGCTTGTGAAGTGGGTAGCAGACTCTCTGCACATATGCCTTGAGGAGATCAAAAAAACCCAGTACAAGCAACTGGACGTTCTGAACGCTGCGATCTAGAATTGCCCTCCTCATTAACAAGGCTCTACTGAAACCCAATAGAACCATCTGGCAAACCCCAGCTACAGTGACACCCACTTGTAAGAGGGCTGACAGAAAAATATTAAGTCCCTCCAAGGACTCTGAATCCTCTTCTCCCACCCATGTTCCAGTTCTCTAGCTGTTGATATGGTGAACAAGTGGGACAAAAAACGCCATTATAAATCTACCCCATACAACAGAGATCAAAAGTGTCTGGATCTCTTGGGAAGGAAGGCCTACTCATTGGGTACGCTGCAATTTCATATTGCATATTGCCAAGCATTGATGGCTAAGTACAACTTTACCAGCCAAATGAAATTTGGGTCATTTATTGAGCACCTTCCCCCAGATCAGAGAGAACAATTCCAAGCCACTGTTGCTGAAAGTTCTTGGCACAGACATCTTTACAGGAGGCACACAAGGCTGCAGACATTGCAGCCCATTCCATCTCTGCAGCGATGGAGATGCATAGGGCTTCCTGGCTGCAATTGTCTGCCTTCCCAGGGACATTCAAAATATGGTTGAGGATCTCCCATTTGATGGATAGAAGTTGTTTGCAGAGTACACTGATGAGTCATCACCTACCCTTAAAGATTCCAGGGCCACAATATGCTTGTTAGGCATCTGTACTCCCGCAAACAAACGGAAGTTCAGTAGATCGCAAACAGCTTAAAGATCCCACCCCATACAGTTCTCTGGATTCCAGACACCGATGGAACCCCTTCCCTAGCAACCGGCACAGACTCTAACCCAACTGATGTGGCTCCACAACAGGCAATATCATCAGAGGGACAGTTGAGGTTTTGAATTCCCACCCCTCATTAGCCTGTCAGCTTCACTGTTTTGCCCAGTTTCCCCCATTTGGAAACCAACTCTCCCACTTCCAGCATGCGTGGGAGTGTATTGACTCAGACAAATTGGTGCTGAAAGTTATATCATTGAGCTGCAACTTCCACTTTACCTCCCTTCCTCCTCCTCATTCCCTTTCCCTGTCCCTCTTCATCAACCCCCTCACAAGCCCCTGCTGAGGCAGAAAGTAAACACCCTTCTTCATTTAGGAGCAATAGAACTGATACCTGCTCAATGTAGGGGAAAGGGCTTCTGTTCAAACTATTTCCTCGTACCAAAGAAGAATGGAGGATGGAAACCATTTCTAGATCGAAGGTGCCTAAACAGATTTGTGAGACCCCAGAAATTCAGGATGGTGATCCTGACAACTATACTTCTTTCTCTAGATTCAGGGTATTGGTTTTCAGCCCTTGAACTCCAGGATGTATACTTCTATATAGCGATGCACCCGTCTCACAAAAGATTCCTCTAAAAGATTTGTGGTAGGCCAAGATCATTTCCAGTGTTAAGTGCTCCCCTTCAACTCTCCTCAGCTCCAAGAGTATTCTCAAAGGTTCTGTTGGCAGCGGCTGCCTACCTCCATCGCCAGACTATAGTGGAATTACCGTATGTCAGCGATTGGCTACTCAAGAGTCTGTTCTCAAGGACAGTGCTTCTTTGGTTTTCGACCTGGGCCTCCAGCTTGAACATAGAAAAATCCACACTAACACCCATTCAGAATATACAATTCTCATAGGGGCACTTCATCTGGATTCCCTGGCATCCAGAGCATCTCTTCCCATGGACAGGCCTAGACATTATTGAGCCTCATCAAAACAACTCAAGACAGCCCCCAGACCTCAGTCAGAAACTGCCTTCGACTTCTGGGTCAAATGGCCACTTGCACTTTTGTGACAGAGCATGCGAAGTTACACCTCTGCTGTTTCTGGGGTGGCTCACAACAGTTTACTCATCAAACAGGCCCAGTCTAGACAAGCAGGTGTCGGTTCCTCAGCATTCCCTAGACTTGTGGAAGATTCATCGCAATGTATGGGCAGAGGTACCCTTCCTCTAGCCAGCGCTGACAGTGACTGTAACCACAGATGCCTCTCTCTTGGGCTTGGGCTCAGCTCCTTAACAGCACTGCTTCCTGCTGCTACCTGCTCTGTCCAGGTAAACTTTCTCCTTCCTTCCTCTCTGCTACAGTTGCACACGGAGCCCTTAAAGGGGCAATTACCCCTTTTCTCATGGCCAGGCAGACAAGGACCCGCATGCAGTTACAGCAATCATATTTTCTAATTTTTGAATATTTGACTTTGCAACCTGAATAATGTTCTTTTAATGAAGTTTATTTGTATATAACATGTATTTAGCTCTTTTAATCTTTATTCATTTCTCTTATCCCTTGTGTATCTTCGTTGCTTTTCTTTAAATGCCCTCCAACATCTTTGATATTAAGTTGATCAGAACTGTACACACATTTTGCGTATGGTCTCACCAGTGCCTTAGGGAGAGGGACTGTTACTACACTGTTCCATAATGGGAAGGTTCTGTGCATTCAGCCAAAACTGCAGTGATTATTTTATTCTTTTGCCTCCATGCAATATTACAAATTCATACCTACTCTGTTTTTTTTTTCTCATGTTTTCTTTTTTTAAAAGCCTGGTAAAACATTTGTTTTTTTCCCCATCCTCGCCCATGACTTTTCAAACATAATTACCTACTTCCTTTAACACCCTAGGATGCATATCTTCTGGATGCACTGATGCTTGTGTGTAATATATATATATTCTCATGTATTCTAGTACCTGCTTGTTGTCAGAAGCTGTGCTGACAAGATCTTAATTACTTCTTAATTGTCTATTATTTTGTTGTTAGAGGTTGACTTTTAAAAACCATATTCGCAGCTCAGGCAAAATCAGTGTTGATTTTGTTTTTCTTCATCACTAATGGCCTGCTTTCTCTACTACTTTTTCCCGGGATATATTTATAAAAGCCTTTATTAACATTACCCATTTTGAATAGCATTAACTTATTCTGCTCTTTTGCTGCCCTTATCTTTTTTCATTTAGCTACTCAGCATTCTTGCTTGATTCCATCAGCTTCTTAATTTCAAGGAGAGATTTGTTTTAACCCTCTGGTCCCTCATGAAGTCATGTTGACCACTTTGTTCCTTTAGCTTTTATTTTTCAGAGTAACTGTCAGTTGCGCCTTCCTTTTTCTACCTTTTCAGATTACTCTCATGTTCTTCTACACTCATAGATTTTAATATTACCTCCTGTCCATGCTGTTTCCTTAAAATAATATTGTATATTTGATTACATGTGGAATGTACTTGGACTACTAGTTGCATACACAGCCATTATGAAGTCACTATCTAAACATAAAGTGGTGCCAAAAACCTGTTATTAAACCTCTACATAATACAGCTATTACTGTCACTTAACTTATTTGTTTGTGTATTTAGTCTAAGTAAAGTAATTCATTTCAGTAAAGTGCTTTGAAACTAGAAAGTCTAGATAAGTGCCGAGTAATATTATTAAATATCTTGTGGTCACTAGCGTGGAGTTTTCAGCTTACCATTACTGTAGATCCAGCAATGGTCTCACCACTATTTGGGTTCTCTTCTTTCTGGTTCAGTTCTCCTCTTCATATCCTAAGAGGTTTTTGGTTTTTTTTATTGATGTCAGGCCATATTTGTGATCCAGAAGATAGTTTAAGTTCCCCAAGAGTATAGTAATCTGAAAGTCTAATAGTTGGCTCAGGAACGTTTCCACTATCCTACAGTCCTGGGGATCTGAGTCAACTGCCCCCTGCAGTTTGTTTTTCATTTCAAAGTACAGCATGTCACTGCTATCATGATTATCAGACTATTTCTCACTGGGTTTGTAAATGCTTAGGCCCGGGGTGGCCAACCTGTGGCTCCAGAGCCACATGTGGCTCTTCAGAAGTAATATGCGGCTCCTTGTATAGGCACCAACTCCGGGGCTGGAGCTACAGGTGCCAACTTTTCGATGTGCCAGGGGGTGCTCACTGCTCAACCCCTGGCTCTGCCACAGGCCCTGCCCCCACTCCACCCCTTCCCGCCCCTCCCCTGAGCCTGCTATGCCCTCCCCTCTCCCCCAGAGCCTCCTGCGTGCCACAAAACGGCTGATCGGGAGTTGTGGGGCGAGAGGTACTGATTGGCGAGGCTGCTGGTGGGTGGGAGGCACTGAGAGCAGTGGGGAGCTGATGGGGGGCTGCTGACGTATTACTGTGGCTCTTTGGCAATGTACATTGGCAAATTCTGGCTCCTTCTCAGGCTCAGGTTTCCACCCCTGGCTTAGGGGCTTGTATCCTCCATCTTCTTTTTGTCCCCCTTCTGTCCCTCCTTCATGGATTGCATGTATCACTCTTAACATTCCGTTTATGAGAATTTAGTTAAATTTATGTCCACTAAGGTTGTGCTTTCCATTTAGCATCACTTCTACTTCCTCCTGCATATTTTCTATATTTCTTGCATTTTCTATACACATTTAAGTGTTTCAGTGCCTCTTCTTATACCTCTTTTTATTCTTATACATTCACATTTTGCTGAAGAACATTTTTGGGGGGGAGGAGCGTGTTCTTCTAAGTATGTTAATTATATAGAGTGAAAATAATATTGACCCAGAACAGCATACAATAATAGGCTTTATTGAAGAAGAGTGAAATTCTTCACTATGGAACCATGCTGGGTAAGAAGCAAGCATTCTGATTAGCAAAAGCATATCTGCTATTGCTTTTTCAGGAAAAGAAAAGATCATTCTTAGAAACCAGATTCTTTCATGTAGTCTACTTCTTTTTAGTTTAATATGTTCTTTTGCTAACCTTTTTATCATTTCATGGGACTGTGTAAGCAGCTGCTGGAAAGCAGGTAAATAGAAGAATATAGACTCTAAAGCACTCTAAAAGCTTGTAGATTTTAGTCCCAGTGGAGACTGACACTCCGGCCTACTTACTGTAGCTAGGATATATTGATTTTTTTCTCCCCCATTTTTAGCTGCACCACTGAATTAGGTATTGTGAAGCATCCTTCCTTGTGAAGAGAGGAAAAACTGTCATGAACTTTTTCACCCTAACAATAGGGCATCTCAGACTAAACCAGAATGAAAGGAAAAAGCTTTAAGGATTCTTAGAAACTCTGCAACTTAGCTCTCAATACTGACTCTCCTAACTAAAAGGTGTTCCACAGATCTTGAGAAACTATGATAGATGATTGGAAGCAATGAATTTTTAAAACTATTTTGTTAAAAAATAATCAATCAGTGAAAACAATGCATTCCTGTAGCACAATCTTGGAAGGTTAGCAAACTGGTCTTGTCCAAGTTTTCAACAAGATGTTCAGTTACTGTTATAATTGGCTGATGAGTAGGTTTGGACCTAACTAGAATGCCAGTGTTCGATTTCACAGTGTCCTCTGTGAAGATATGTCACCATTTATGCTGGCTTTAGTGACAATTTTCTAAAAAGGAAACTCGTGGGAAATCATTATGCTGTTTATATGTCTCCCTTGTTGGAGAGCATTATCCTGTGATATTTTAGCACTGTTTTCCACTGCATGATGGCATCTAGCTAAGGTTAAGGCAGAACAAGTCCCTCTGCAGTTTTGTGACTATGTTTTACTTACTGAAGGAGAAAAGATAACTGACAATTAAGAATTTGGGATGTCACTGAAAGAACATGTGCAACTAATCAATGACATCCTGAGGGAACATGATTTTATGAAGCTGATAAAGTAGAAAAATCTGGACTTTAGTGTTACATAATAATAATTGCACCCTTTTGATAAAAAAGACATTTCTAATTATGTAAACACTAGTATTTCCAGTGTTATATTTTTCAGGAGCATGCAGTAGCTTATTAAAATATGGCAGGAATTGGTAAACAGCTTTTTAAAATATGTGAAGAAAACATGATACTCGACACAGATAGAATTGACCAATTTGAAAAATGTATTTCTGGAGTCACTTCCTAAATTATTTGCTTTCAGTAGGCTTATGTATTTTAGTTCTCTTCTCATTTTAGGGAGAGAACATATATGCTGCTTTTGTTCCTTAAATCAGCTTGTTAAAACGGCACAGGGTTTGGAACTGGACTAGCTATGTTCTTACTAAGTAGAGTTTAAATACGGCACATTGAAAAATCCAGACATTAATTTATAACCCTACTGTGATCTTTTCCTGTTTCATAGATATGTCTTGGAGTTTGTAACAGAAGTCTTACATAGCTCGCTGTGCTCCTATCTAAAATGTATAACTACATACTGGACTGAAAAATGGGTTTATTTGTATGTGTTTTATCACTAATTTTATCACATAGTCAAGAAGCAGCACTTCTGCTTATCTGTTGTCTAAAGATTAAGGAGAATATGGCTTGTAATATAAGCATTCTTTAAATAACTTTCTAAATGAGAGAGTCAAAAATTTCTGATTGCATTGGTTGTTCAGGTAAATGGAACTAGTTATGATTGTAGCCCCTACTTATTTGATTAATTTTTTTAATTGCAAGTCTAAAAGAAATACAGCAAAGATTAAATTGTTATGTATGTATGTTGGTTAGTTGTCATCCTTGCCGTCTTTCCCTGTTTTCAGTTTCTCTTGCAGCTCTTCCATTATATGGCATACAAATCAAAGGGCCAAATTCTCTACTAGCCTAGTTCCACTGAAGTCAATGGAGTTGGGCCAGCAGAGAATTTGATCCCAAGTTAGGATTATTCCAGAATGTCATGATTTATTCCTTAATGTTTCTGGAAGTACACCTTTACCCTGATATAACGCTGTCCTCGGGAGCCAAAAAATCTTACCGCGTTAGAGGTGAAACCATGTTATATCGAACTTGCTTGGATCCACCAGAGTGCGCAGCCCCGCCCCCCCGGAGCACTGCTTTACCGCATTACAGCCGAATTTGGGTAGAGGTGTATTTAAAATATAGCTATGACTTTTTGGCATGCATTATCTGGAAAATATACTGTAGTTCAATGAAACCGTATCAAAATATTTGTATTTCATTGCTTCATGACAGTCTGACAAAATGCCACATCAAATCAAGGTGGGTTATGTCTGTCTGGCTTGCAGTTCTGCAGTTTCAGGTTTGCTGGTTGCCAAAATAAAGGGCTTGAACAGGTGCTAAACTAATGGGAGTAAGATCCTGAAATGTCTAAGGAAATAATGTCCATCGGAGACCTTGCAGTTAAACAAGTTTAATTAAATCAGGGGCGCTGTATAACTAGCTGTCCAGGCTTGGGTTGATTTGACTTGGAATAACTGAGTGAGCAGCAGCAAAAACAAATAAGTTTGCTTCAGTAACATGTTAGCATCATCAGAACAACTTCTCTTGTTCAGTGACATGCCCTTTCCCTCCCCCCACCATCTCTTCTTTCTTCTAAATTTACCAGCAGCCTACCTCACCAAGTCACTCAAATTGCTCTAACATGGTGTATGAAAAACTCAAGAAGTGAAACTAAGGGATTATGCATAAATTACAGATGCCCTGAAGCAGTTCTTGCACACACCATTTTTGGTGCAAGATTGATTAATATTAGTAAATTGTTTTTGTTTGAGCAAATAGTGCACATTGTTATGCAATTCACATGTCCTTTGAATATGCATCCCCCTCCACCCCTCCTCCCATGCATAACTTGAATGCAGAGCAAGATGAATTTTGCAGCACCATAGTGCTGATTTCACAGAATATAAATGAAGAAGCATTTAATGCTGCATCCTCATTTAAAGGTGAACTGAAAGGCTTTGTACCAGCCAACACTTGAGAACTTTGTTTCTCTTGTAAGAAGTGGTGTCACAGTAAAACAGTTCGGGAGCTGCATTCTCTGATCGAGGGTTGTTTTTATTAAACATGTTGTTATGACATCAGATCTTGCTAGAGAAATACGGAATCCCGAACTCAGGTCCCGAAAGAAGAGTAAAAAAAGAACTGATGTGCAGATATCTTATTTTAACATTTATTTCTATTTTTAAGTCTACCCATATTTTATGGTAATGTTTGTAAATCTGAACTAGGTTTTTTGTTACACAAATAGTTGAATTGCTCTTGCCCCACATGTACTACTGCACTACATTAACCAAATTGAAGAAATAAGCTTTTGTATTGTATAAGGTTAGATTACATACAATAGGAATGTTGTATAGTGTAATGCTCCCTCCCGTTACCAACCCTTGCCTCTTGTTTTCTCACCCTATCACAATGGTTCTGTTCTAACCAAGGGCCCAGTCCTGCAAGCACAGTATGCAGCTTTACTTGTGTGAGTAGTTTCCTTTGATCAAACTTTACTCATGAGAGTAAAGTTACTCATACGCATTGTTTGCTGGATTAGGCCTCTGAGATGGAAAGCCCCTCAGCGGAGTGACTATGCCTTTTATCTGTTAAGTACCATACATCCGTATGGCTTTTGTAGTAACAAGTGGAGATGTTCAGCAGTATGAGTGACAAGTGAATAGGGCCTTAATCCTTCAGAGAAACCATGACATGTATTTGTGAACTATTTTATTTGTTTTATGTGAGGAGTGGAGACCAGCTACTAACTACCTCCTACCAGTTACTATAAAACTGTAGAAGTCTATCGTGTTCTTAAAAAATCAGCCTGTCTCTCATTGTGAATGGGTATTTAAAAATCCCATTTACCTGTTGTGTCCTTTTCTATTAAATCTATTTCTAATTAATTTACTAATTTACTCATAAAACTACAAATCATCTGTTTGGTGAAAATATTTGGGAAGGGAAATGGATTCCAGGCCATACATTATTAATATGGAATAGTATGGCAGGTCTAGATAGTAGCTCTTTCACCAGGCCTTTGTCATTGGTGACCACACTATAGATGTGGCCAGTGCATTGTAAGCTAATCTGTCAAGCCAAACAAACAACTCACCTTGTTAACATTCCCTAAATCTTGCATTAATAACACTGAGTAAGCCCATGAACACACAGGAGAGTTCCTTTTTCCTACTGCCATGATGGATGGGATACTTTCAAGCGCTGGAAATGAAGTAGCTGAGGTCATTAAGCATGTGCTGCTGTTGATTTTGATTTTAAAAGGGGACAACAAAATCAAAATTTTATTCTGAAATGAGTGTACCAAAAATCAAATTTAAGATTCAAACTTATAGTAAACCTTTTCTTGGGTAAATGTTTGTGTCTGATACTGGCATGGGAAAGGACAGTGTTGCATCACCATAATCTGACATAATCTCAGAATTTAGTAACATGTATTGGAAGATGTTTACTTTAGTAAACTTGTGTGACTAGAAAAGAATTGGAGTAATTGTGGTTTACTTATTAAAAGTTATTGTTAGAGGATAAATAAAAAGAAAGAGAAAAGAACTGAACAATATTGTGTATTTTCTGTATTACAGACTATCATTTTAGAAAATGAAGATCTCCCCAAAATATTTCTAGACTTCCTGAATGTTCGGCATGTCCCTTCTCTGCCAAAGGCGGAAAGTTATGGGTAAGAACACATTAACTAAAACAACTCCAAATGTACAGAAAAACAAGACAGAGCTGATTCTCCTTTTGCGCTGTATTAGTTCTCTTACGATTTAACACCATTGATTTAAAATGGACTTGCTGTTAACTTACACCACTATAACTAAAAGGAGCATTAGTTTCATTGTGGGTATATTTGCGTAGTATAAAAGATGGTAAAATAAAATACATCCTGTACAAAGACAGAGGGGTGACATTTATTGTATATCCATTGAAAGCAAAGCAGAAACAGGCTTAGATGTGAGCAAGATAAAAAAAATGGGATTGTCTAACAGATCTTTGAAATACCTACCAAATTTTTTTTAAATAAATCCACAAGATTTCCAGTCTGGGAGGTATGGGGCAGGGTTTGGAATCTGCTTTTACTTCTATGGGTGCCAATTGTAACTGGTGACCCTCAGTGCCTGGCTTCCCCTATCTCCGTGGTGGCATAGACTATACCAGTGTCCACAGTTCTCTTCCAGGAAAGGGTTCAGGGTTGGTTTGGATGAAGGGGGCATGAAGATGCACATTATCCTCCCGTCAGTATACCAGAGATTCCCAGAATAATATAGTCAAATTATATTCCATTCTGCTGTACTTTCCACTCTTAGGATGCAATTCTCTGCTGTGCCTCTAAGAGGTGCAACACAGAACTCATAGCCTTGGGGAAGGAGGGTGGGTAAAGAGGTTTTAAGCCATGTTTGTGCCGTCCCTATCCTGAGCCTATCCACAGGCAGAGCAGACCCCAAAGTAATTTAGACAGCCCTTTTCTGGCTCCCCTACAGGTTGCATCACTGTCTGGAATCCCCACAGTATTGTGTGCTGTGGCCCTGCACGACCCTTTCCCTAGCATGCCAGGGCTTGTGAGATGGTCCTAGGAAAGTGGCCTTATAACTGTCTTCCACAGTTCCTGCACCAGGGAACCCTTCCCCACGCAGATCTGGGGGTTTTGGAACCCCTTTATTCTGCTACAGCCCTTTTACCTGGTGTAAAGTGGCTGGAGCGAGCATAAGGATCTCACTCCCAAAGCCTAACTGTGGTCAAGGAAGTTGCCAGTAGAACTGTGCTGTCAGTCAATGGGGCTAGAGCCACAGCATACCAGAACTATTGTGAAGGCAAGGGATCTTGGACAGGGTTTGTGAGTCAGGTCTTTGCTTTCTTCCACGCTGTAGTAAACCCTGCCCCCACCCCAGCATAAGAATGCAAAGGAAACTCTCAAGGCAGCCTCGTAGCCTTTTGTACTCCCTTACATGGGTGTTTCCAAAAAGACTTAGATTTGGGTCATGATTTTTCATAAAACCTTGTAATTGTAGTTCCAAACTGAACTTGGGAAATCATTGTTCACATTCAGTACATACAGAATCTCTTTAAGATATGTAGGGTTTACTTTGCTTATCATACACTTGATATTGGTTTGAAAATGCTCATATAACAGCAAACATACTTCACTTATAGCTAGTGTAATGTTATCCATTAGGCTGCTGTCAATAATAATATGAAACATAAATGTGCTAACTTTATTATCCCCCCAAAAAATGTAAATATGCCAGCTTTGGTGATTTAGGGACAAGCTGCTTGACACTCTTCTCTTGTAGTTAATGATGTCAACCAGAATCTCTCAGTGGAATTGTACCCCATCACTTTTATATATTTATGCATGTGAATCTGTTCCAGTGAAATACATGTTGTCACTTAGAAGCTGTGATCACAATAAAATCATGAGAGTTCTTCCATATTAATTGTGTTGCATTACACAGCCACTGACCAGATAAAGGGTCTTTCCTTTCGTAGCTGTTATTAACAGCTTTCTTTGTATGTGGAGTTGTATGTTAATGTTGTTATAAGCAAGCATAATCTAATTTGTCTGCATTTTTGTTTTAGTTCTTTTGATGAAACAGAATCTGAAGAATCAAGGTGAGCAATTTATAATTACTGCTAGCATTTCTAGACAATTAAATGTGGTGAAAGTAAATAAAAGCCATGCTTCCTTTGCTAATTTTCCTAAGGAAATTGGTTTAACAGTCTACTAATATATAAAACAAAGACACTGAAGTAATTAGATATATATGTATATATAGATAGATATACACACATAAAGGGCATCCTACATTTGTTCCAGCAGTTGACAAAATAGCAATATCTTGGCATTAAATTTTGGGTGAATTTATTAACCACTGCATCTGGTTTCATAAGCTGGACCAGATCTGTTTGTAGTATGAATTGCACATCTCTCTCTTTAATTTATATTCTGGAATTTCTTACAGAAACTTAAAGGGACACCTTCAACTTAACTCTCTCTGTGAACATTTTTACTTCATGCTGGGTGTTGTTTGTAACAGGACTATACTTGAAAAAAAATGAGATTTTTTCCCATGCTTTTAACAGAACTTTGCATACATTGGGTTTCACTGTATACAGTCAGTCAGTTAGTTGCTCCTGTTGTTTGCATGGATCTTTCACATGGGAAGAGATGAATATTTAATAAAAACTAAAACCAGGAAAATGGGATTGTAAAATCTGAAAGCTTGGCAAGGGCATTTGGATATAGCACCTAAAATTACTTCTCATTTAAAAAGGAAAAAAAACTGCTCCTGCTCTGGCCCCTTTACTCTACATAAAAGACTCAGAGCAGTGTGAAGGGGCCTTAGCAGCCTTGCTACTGGTCGGGGAGGGTTCCCTTGGCATAGCTATTGTGGACAGCAGCTATAAGGCTGCCTCCCAATTATACTCTCACAAGCCTTGGCATAGGGGGTGTGCTGGGGTAGTATCTGGGGCAGGAGTATTGCACAGATTCCGAGTCGTTCTGTGGCCCATTGGGCAGCCCAGGAGGCTAACCTAATGGTCTAAATATTCTTACGGACAACAGAACAGCCCTGAATCAGGAGGGCTCAATGGTGGCTTAAAGCCATCATCACTGCTACCACCACCACAGTGGAGTGTGACCCCTTCACCTCAAATTTCAAGCTGATGCTGTCACTTTAAGTGTCACTAAGCAATAGGGAGCTTTGCTCCCAGAAAATTTTCTCCTTTCCACAGAGTTTGCGCACAGAAACATACTGATGTTATTCCTGAGCAGCTTGGGTCACCTCACTTTATCAAAGGTAGTTTGTAGTATATCCTGTTTACCGTCCCTTGATGCTGACATTCCTGTTCTTGACCTTTCCAGCAAACTGTCCCACCAGCCTGTGCTGCTGTTCCTAAGGGATCCATATGTCTTGCCTGCAGCCAACGGTAATCAAACTTGTCATCTGTTAACAGCTCTTTACTGATCTGACCCTACACCACATAAACCACATTATTATTAATACAGGCCTTGCCGAGTGATACTGGTCCAAATTCTAATAGTCTGCCAATAAACCAATAGTTCTTATATAAAGCTCTTTAAAATCCTAATTGGGGCAGATGATTTATATGCAGACGTATTTTTTTTCTCTCTGTTATTCTCCTAACCAAATCTACTTTGGATTCAAATCATAAAAATACGTAAAATACTGCTTCTCTTTTTTTGTTGACTGTGTAGGTTCTTTTGCCTGCAGGGTTTGATCTAAAGATACAGTCCTTTTTTATGTGCTCTTCCCCTAAACACCAGTTGAGCTGCTGTGAACATGTTTGTATTTCCACTTGGATTATTGTCATTTCTTATCATTTCTAAACTGTAGGATTTTTTTTAAAGATTGTATGTTTTGCGCGTAATAGATGTGTTCAGAGGATATTTACATTACCCTTGATCTGTTAATATGTATTTCAAAAGAACATTTGGAAGAAGTAGTTCTAATCCACTGTCTCTTTTACTGTTCCCCCCTCCCCTTTGTAAAAATAATTCAAGTACTTTTTCTCTGTTTTCTTCCAGAGATTATGTTGTTGGCACATATTGCACAGTGTTCCTACATTGTTCATTTGAATTGATAAAACTGTTGCCTTTTCCACACTTTTGTATATATGTAAATTTCAGTATGAGACTTTTCCACTTAAACTGTAAATTAGGATTTTCCAATGAGAAAAAAAAATTAACAAATTGCTCTTTCTTATTTATTAAGCTCTGTTTGCCTGAATGTAGGCTGCTAACAAAAATGAAGCAGATAGCTTTGGAAATAAGCTGACACTGTGGAAGTTTCCCCACATGGCTCTGCAAATCCCCCAAGTGTTCAAAACATGCATCAAGAAATCGTAAGATTGTCTTAAATGAGGAAATTTAAAATAATAATAATAAAGGTTGGCTTCTTTGTGTTTGCCTTTGGTTTCTCAGCCTCTGGAGTGCACTTTCTTCACATTTTCAAGCTTTTTTCCAAAACCATGAGAGCTAAAAACTTTTTTAAAAAAACCTCAGATTCTCAAGAAGCCACATGAATCCAGGAGCTGGGACTTTAAACATCAAATATTGTGACACTCATGATAAAATCATATGTACATAGCATTCTAGTTCCTGATTCCTATCTCATAATACACCTCCAATTTCAGGCCTGGATTCCTCCAGAGCATAGTGCAATTACTGAAGCTTTCATTCTTTGAGTTTACCTGATAAAGTACATAGCAAGTATAATATACCAATAAATTTCAAGGGTGAAATCCTGCGCCCCACTGAAGTCAATGAAAGTTTTGCCATTGAATTTAATAGATCCAAGATTCCACCCCAAAACCGGAGGAGAATTTTGCAGACACTAAAAACTAATTCTGCCTTTTTCATTTTATTCTGGGGGAGCAGAAAGGCTATACCAACACTCAACAGTGTTTCGGTTCACAAACTATAATTAGGCTTTGCAGAATTCGATTTTTATTTTTTGATAATTTCAACAGATATCAATGTCAATTTTAAGGGTTTTGGGGTTTGTTTGTTTTTTTAGATTTTTCTCTAATTACATTTTCACCAATTTTGGGAAATTTGGCTGGGGTCAAACAATATTTAATGATATTAAACGGTGAGATGCAAAAACTTAAAACTTTATGATGGTTAAAACACAAATTGTCAACATCACATGTCAAAATATACAAAATAAATATCCTTGAATCAAAGTCTACTAAGTTCTCAAGCAGCACTTCTCTTACTTTGCCTCTCAGTTTCAGATATTATCTGGAAATATTTTCCATTGGTTTCTGTGTGTGTACAGTGAAATCAGTGTTTACCAACATTTATTGATAAAAATCCAATGCTTCCAAACCTAACTATACTGCACCATTGCCATCTGATCCACATACTAATATAAAAGATTACCTGATTTTGACTTTGAGACCAAGTAAGAAGTCTAGAAAGTAAAGTAATCAGATCCTCATTTTGTTGCACTTCATTTCCTCAAAGATTTGTTTAAAAGTCATTCTGGATAACCGGATAAGCAACTTGCAATTAAACTTTTTTTAAAAAAATTCTGAATGTTGTTAAATTTCATTCAAAATCTTGAGAGACAAAGAATGGAAATTACATATAATTGTCTTAAAATATACAGATGATACCCTAAATTTTCAAATCATTACACAGGCTTTTAGCTCGATGGCTCCTATTAAAGCTTCTGCAACACTTCAACATCTACATTTTTTCTTCTCACCTGTACTCTAAGAATGACCATACTTGCTTTTTTATTGAAGTCACTGGGAATTTAATATTGAATTTTTTAACTATTTTAAGTGGTGGTTTCTTTTGAAATGGCTTGTTTTAATGTGTGAGATTTAGTTAATGGCGTTCAGAACAAAGAACTCTTCAGGGCTTCACCAAGGCTTTTTTTGGCCTTGAAACATAGTTCTTAGGTTTTCATATAGCAGGCAAAAAAAAAGGTCAATGCAACAAGTTTTTATTTATGTTAACTATTCAGCAGCCCTTAGCTGCTTCCAGTTCACCTCTCAGAACAATTTTTGATTCATCATACTATGAATCGCATAATGTGGAACATGATTTTTATTCAAGAAAACTGTAAGAGTCTATTATCTCCATCCTCTTTTAGAAATTACAAGCTCAGTATTATTATATCCTGGTTTGTCCTGTCCTCCCTGCCTGCCCTGGCTCCGTGTAGCTTCTGGCAGCAGCTGGCATGTTTGGCTCCTACGTGCAGGGCTGGCCAGGGGGTCTCCGTGCGCTGCCCCCACACCCTGAGTGATGACTCCGCAGCTCCCATTGGCCGGGAACTTCAGGCAATGGGAGCTGCGGGGGTGGTACCTACAGAGAGGGGCAACGGGCAGAGCCACCTGGCCGTGCCTCCGCCTAGGAGCTGGACTCACTGGTTGCTTCCGGGAGCCACCCAAGGTAAGTGTCACCTGGAGCCTACACCCCTCACGCTCTCCACACCCCAGCCCTGAGCCCCCTCCCGCCCCCAAACTCCCTCCCAGAGCCCGCACTCCCTCCTGCTCCCCAAATCCCTGCCCAAGGCTTAGCCTGGAGCTTCCTCCCACACTCTCAACTCCTTGGCCCCACCCAGCCAGCCCAGAGCCCGCACCCCAACCCTTTGCCCCAGTCCAGTGAAAGTAAGTGAGGGGGAGCAAGCAATGGAGGAAGGGGGGATGGAGTGAGTGGGGGTGGGGCCTTGGAGAAAGGGTGGGGCCTCAGGGAGGGCAGGACAAGGGTTTTGTGGTTTGTACAATTAGACAGTTGGCAACCTTAATTTCACAGTTTACTCACCACTCATGAACATTTGACTCCATTTTAGTTAGGCTTAATTTTTAAAGTCTTTTCTATAAATGGGATTTATTTTTGCAAACTAGCCAAACGCACCTGGAAAATCCTGTTATCATTTTTGGAGGTACCTAAAATTGAATTGCTTATGTTTTGGAAAAAAAAAAAAAGATTAAGGCTCTCGAGCCTTAAACTTTTATAACCTACTAGTTATTAAGGTTTGAAGCTACTATACCAGCATGACTTTCAACTTTCTTGGTTTCAGCTTGTACTTTGACTTTTCAAAAATCACACTTTTATACACATGCCAAGAGGCACAATTAGTAAACGCCGTGAATTGCCCAAAGGGGCTTATAGCTGCTTTAAGCAGGTGGGAGGCTCTAAAGTAATGAAATCTAACGCGATAGCCCTCATATTTACAGCTTTTTATAAATCTTAGTATTCTCACTGACAAGAGTCAGCCCTCTCCACACCATAAATGCATTTTAAATGACATGCATTCACTTTTTTTCCCCTTTAATAAACCACAACTCTTAGTGAGCCTCTTTCAGAATCAGAAGTGATTTGGACTCAGGTACGTCTACATGGGGGGGAAAAACCCTGCAGCAGTGAGTCTCAGGGTATGTCTACACTACGAAATTAGGTTGATTTTATAGAAGTCGATTTTTAGAAATAGATTTTTTACAGTCGATTGCGTATATCCACACTAAGCGCATTAAGTTGGCGGAGTGCATCCTCACTACCATGGCTAGCATCGACGGATGGAGTGGTGCACTGTAGGTCACTATCCCACAGTTTCCGCAGTCTCCGCCGCCCATTGGAATTCTGGGTTAAGCTCCCAGTGCCTGATGGGGCAAAAACATTGTTGTGAGTGGTTTTGGGTACATGTCATTGGTCTCCCCTCCCTCCATGAAAGCAACAGCAGACAATCGTTTCGCGCCTTTTTTCCGTGCAGATGCCATACCACAGCAAGCATGCAGCCCGCTCAGCTCAGCTCGCTGACACCGCCACTGTTGTGTCCTGGGTGCTGCTGGCAGCAGATGGTGCAGTCGGTCTGCAAACCATCGTCATACACCGCTTCCGCTGCAACTATGCTCTACTGCTATTGCCTCAATAGCAAATTTCTCCATGTTTTTTGTCATGGGCTCCCGGGTACGTGTGTTCTTCCTCGGGAAATGTGCGTGGTGCTAACGGTCATCCTCCACCTCTTCCACTGCAACTTTGCTCTCCTGCAGACGCCATACCATGGGAAGCATGGAGCCCGCTCAGCTCACCGCTGCTGCTCTGAGCATTGTAAACACCTCATGCATTATCCTGCAGAAACCTGCAAAAGCAGGTGAGGAGGCGACGACTGCACGATCACGATAGTGATGAGGACATGGACACAGACTTCTCTCAAAGCACGGGCCCTGGCAATTTGGACATCATGGTGGTAATGGGGCAGGTTCATGTCGTGGATCGCCAAGTCTGGGCCTAGGAAACAAGCACAGACTGGTGGGATCACATAGTGTTGCTGATCTGGGATGATTCCCAGTGGCTGCAAAATTTTTGCATGTGTAAGGGCACTTTCATGGAACTTTGTGACTTGCTTTCCCCTGTCCTGAAGCGCAAGAATACCAAGATGAAAGCAGACCTCACAGCTGAGAAGCAAGTGGCGATAGCCCTTGGGAAGGTTGCAACGCCGGACAGCTACCAGTCAGTAGGGAATCAATTTGGAGTGAGTAAATCTACTGTGGGGGCTGCCGTGGTCCAAGTCGCCGATGCAGTCACTGAGCTGCTGCTATCAAGGGTAGTAACTCTGGGAAATGTGCAGGTCATAGTGGATGGCTTTGCTGCAATGTGGTTCCCTAAATGTGGTGGGTCAATAGACGGAACGCATATCCTTATCTTGGTACCGGACCACCTTGACACCCAGTACGTAAACTGCAAGGGGTACTTTTCAATAGTGCTGCAAGCACTGGATCACAAGGGACATTTCACTGACATCAACATGGGATGGCCAGGAAAGGGGCATGACGCTCTCATCTTCAGGAACTCTGGTCTGTTTGAACAGCTGCAGGAAGAAACTTACTTCCCAGACCAGAAAAGTACCGTTGGGGATGTTCAAATGCCTATAGTTATCCTTGGGAACCCAGCCTACCCCTTAATGCCATGGCTCATGAAGCCATACACAGGCACCCTGGACAGTAGTAAGGAGCAGTTCAGCTATAGGCTGAGCAAGTGCAAAATGGTGGTAGAATGTGCATTTGGACATTTAAAAGCTCGCTGACGCAGTTTACTGACTAGGTTAGACCTCAGCAAAACCAGTATTCCCATTGTTATTGCTGCTTGCTGTGTGCTCTGCAATATCTGTGAGAGTAAGGGAGAGACGTTTATGGCAGTGTAGGAGGTTGAGGCAAATCGCCTGGCAGCTGATTATGCACAGACAGACCCCAGGGCGATTAGAAAAGCACAGCTGGGTGCTCTGTGCCTCAGAGAAGCTTTGAAAACCAATTTCATGACTGGCCAGGCTATGGTGTGACAGTTCTCTTCGTTTCTCTTTGATGAAAAACTGCCCCCTTGGTTGACTCTACTTCCCTGTAAGCCAACCGACCTCCCCCCTTCAGTCAACGCTTTCAAAGGCAATAAAGTCATTTTTGTTTCAAAATCATGCATTCTTTATTAATTCATCACACAAATAGGGTGAAAACTCGCAAGGTAGCCCGGAAGGGGTGGATGAGGAGGGAAGCACCAGGTGGAGTGATGGATGAGGGGAGGAGGGAAGGACAAGGCCACACTACAGTTCAAAACCAGCTTTCTGTTGCTTGGGAAGTCCTCTGGGGTGGAGTGGCTGGGTGCCCATAGCCTCCCCTCCGCCCCACGTTCTTGGGCATCTGGATAAGGAGGATATGGAACTTGGGGAGGAGGGCAGGCGGTTATACAGGGGCTGCAGCAGTGGTCTGTGTTTTTTCTGCAGCTCCACCAGACGCCTGAGCATGTCAGTTTGCTCCCCCATTAGCCTCAGCATTGCATCCTGCCTCCTCTCAGCATGCTCCTCCCTCCTCTCATCGCGTTCATTTGACGCTTTCCTGGACTCTGCCATTGTTTGCCTCCACGCATTCTGCTGAGCTCTTTCAGTGCTGGAGGGGACTGCATGAGCTCTGAGAACATCTCGTCGCGAGTGCATTTTTTTCGCTGCCTTATCTGTGCTAGCCTCTGGGACGGAGATGATGGGAGAGCATAGAAACATTTGCAGCTGCGGGAGGAAAAAAAGGGAGAGTAGTATTTAAAAAGATACATTTCAGAGAACAAAGGGAAGACTATTTCACACTCAATCAAGCAATTCACATTACATAGCACATGTGCTTTTGCTACAAGGTCGCATTTTGCCTCTTATATTGAGTGCCTGCTGATTGTGTGCCTGCATCACACACGCTCAGCTGGGCAACAGAATTCGGCTTGCAGGCAGCCATAGTAAGGCAAACAGTTTCGAATTCTTCAACCTTCATACCATGTGGGAACGGTTTCAAACAGCATCGCCCTCCTTTCCCATACCAAGCAAACCCCGTTTGGTTGGCCATTTAAAAGGAGGGGCTGCGGTTTTAGGGTGAATGTTCAGCACAATCCAACACCCTCACCACCCAATTCTCTGGGATGATCGCTTCACCCCGCCCCACCACCACCACGTGGCTAGTATCAGGGAAAATTCCAGTCAGCCAAACGCGAACAGCTCAGCATCAACGGGCCTCCCCCCGCCGCATGGCTAACGGGGGGATGATTTATTTTCAGCGAAAGGCAAATAGCCAAAGCCTGGGCCCACTCACTGCAAGGTTTTGTTCTGCAATGATTCCAGACTACTTGCTACTGGCTTGGCCTGGTAAATTAATAATTAAACACGCTTGCTTTTAAATCCTGTATTATATTTACAAAGGTACACTCACCAGAGGTCCCTTCTCTGGCTTCATGGTCCAGGAACCTGCCTTGGGAGGGTTGGGAGGGTATTGGCTTCAGGGTAATGAACAGTTCCTGGCTGCCGGGGAAAAGGGATTCTCCGCTTGCCTGCTGTGCGCTATCCTCAGCCTCCTCCTCTTCAAACTCCTCATCCCTGTTGCATGAGACTCCCCCCTTGCAGGTGTCCACGGACAGTGATGGGGTAATGGTAGGGGCCACCCTCAGAATTACATGCAGCTCATCATAGAACTGGCATAGACTCTGACCCGGAGCGACGTTTGCATCCTTTGTTTTTTGGTAGTTGAAAGAGCTTTTAAAAGGACCAGAATCTAAAATACTACTCTAATAGACCAAATTACTAAAGTTCCTTTTGTAAAAGTTGAATAATAGTCCTAAACTTGCTGTATCTTCATGGAAAATTGGTTTAATGGTGAATGATGTCTAAAGCCAAACATTTTCAAAAGTGTCTATGGGACTGTTTCAGTATGTTTACATACTAGAGTTAAAATGATATGGTAGATGCTTTATGCAACAAAGCCTCGAAGTGAGTCTGACACTGTAAAATGGTATTGTTTTATAAAATCAATAACAATTTCCCCATATGTATTGGATGTCATGTATATAATAGAACTAGCAGAAAAAGAGGTTTCTGAAACTTCAGTGTTTGATTTAGAGTGAAACCACTGGATTACGTTTACCATGTGTATTCTAATACTGATACTAACAATATTGAGGAATTATCCTAGAAAAGTGATTTGAGTGTGCACAGCTTTCAGGACTTGTGGAATCATTATTGGCCTCAAAATGTCAATGAGTGATTTGTAATAATGCTTGATCCACCATCAGAAATCAGGAAAATCACCTCTATGCTTCTTATTGAAAAGGTCTCGGTTAGTCATACATTCACTTAAAAATATCCTTGAGTCTATTGGTCAAATCTCTAACAATCGAATTAATTTATTAGTAATTTACAGTGCTCGTACTCAGAGATTTATAATACATTATTTGCAAAAATAATCCTAAAGTTATTAATGGGCACAACCCAATTCCCATTAAAGTCAACTATCATCTTTCCACTGATTTTAATGGGAGTTGAATCGACCCTATATGCGTATCTGTAGGCTGATGGCTGAAGGAGAAACTTAATTTGGAAGTGTGAAGCATCATACCAGAAATAATCTGTGGATGTTTATTCAGCTGTATCTTCTGAGTTTAACTCACCTCTTAGTTTGTTGGCACTACAAGTTTGAAACTCAATTTTAAACAATAATGTAAGATGGAGTGAGAAATTCTGACTCTTACTGTCAAAGACAGTCACTCTAGTTTACACAGGTAGGAGTTAATACATTTGGAGAATATTTTTCTTTTAGTAACACGTAGACTTCCTGCCTCTGTGTGGGTCTATTACTTTTTTTCCTCAGGTAATCTGTTTCAATTTTATTTACTGAGGTAAATTTAACATGAAAAAATGGTGCTGTTTCCTTTGCATTTGCACTGAAAATATTGTGTGTGTATGGGTTGTTCCCCTTCAAATTTGACGGGATGACTTTTTGTAAGGAACTTGCCCTTTTATGTTGAATAGCCAGTCTACAATCTCACTGCTCTTGAGAAGCTTCTATGATGGCACAGGCATCTTCAAGTCCACTTGGACTAAACGTTGCTATAAACCACAATGGAGAAACTGCTGTAAAGTATTCCCAGTAGCAATCTTGGAATTCCTTCAAGTATATTGAGATTTTGTTAGAAATTGAATTGCCAGTGTAATCCATCTTCCTTGTGAGAAAAGATTCAGATAAAGAGCTGGAGTCTAGCAGCATTAAGTATTAGAACATCCCTTTAAATCAATAAGCTACAAATCTGGCAGCGCATTTATGCAATGCCCTATGCTATACTAAAGTGGCTTTAGTGCTGAAACAGCATTACTAATAGTACATTCCCAACAGGGATAAACACTATAGTGATGCAATATCCTAAATTATACTAGTCCTTGCCTTGTTAAATTCCACAAAAGCATTTATATGGTATTGACATACATAAGAAAGCAGTTTTTCTTTTCTGTTTTTCAGATGACTTTCCAAATGTAGTTATTGAAGGAGTTCTCCATGGGATATTTTATCCTCATCTACTGCCCAGGTAGAAGTGGTGCGTGGATAGAAGAAATTAAAGCAAGTCGTGTCAAGGAAATTGACATAACAAAATTCTGTGGCGTGATACCAATTCTAAGAGGCAAAAGTCACCATCTTAGTTTAATTTAATATGTTATAGCTTTTAAAATCAGTGTCACTACAGTTTGTGCTTTTAAAAAAAAAAGATAAGCTGAAAACCTTTGTTTCCATATTTAAACTAATGTATATACATACTCTAATATTTAATACTAAAGGATGACAGTCATACACTGAATTACACTAATCTTGGAACAGAATTAAAAGCTTTATTAATATTGCTTGGTTTTTTATTACAAATTACACTAATCCTTTTTTACATCAGGATAGTCCCAGTGCATTACCCATTGCTGGCAATGAATGCATTGAAAGTGCTGGCACTGAAGACAGTAAGAGAGATACTACAAAGTAATTTTAAAAAATGCAGTTGCTTAACTGGAAATTAAATGCAACTTTAAAGTATTGTATTAGTATTCTAAAGGTAAATATTTCAAATCTACACCTTAATGTTTAGGTAGAACAGTGTCAAGTTCTGTGTGAGAGGAGGATGTTGGTTGTAGAGAACTCCTATGGCATTCTAACAACCTGACGTTTGGCATGACATTTATGGTAACACCCTCATTCAGTTGTTACTTCTAGTGTGTGTTTAATTTCCAAGCCAATTTACACTGTGTGTGTAATATCTTATATTTTGTGAACCACAGTTTACACCACTTTTTGGTGAGGTCAAGCAAGGATATAATTTACTACTAAAATAACTAAAAATTGATTATGTGTTCAGATGAACTTGAAATTTGTTATGTCCATTACTGGATATTGCACTGTAAAATAAACTACTAGAACATGCACACAGGAGCATATGAACTGTGAATGTATCATTTGTGCTCATTTCTAGTCTAATGGGTACATTTCAAAGCTTCTTACTACAGCTTCCCCCCTCCCCTCAAACACTAGAAGAATGAGAAAATGTTTAACCTCATTATTAGCAATTTTCAGCACCATCCCTTGATGCGTTAAGTTTATACAGAAATATGTCTTGAACATCACATTATTCAGTTCTGCTGTATTGCCTCTTCATTAATATAATATATAAATAATTCATAGGGCTAATGGGAGTAAAGGACTTTTCAGCACAAGTCATCATGGCAGAATTGGGCCCTAACGTAGTAGTGTAGTCCTGAGGGAGCAATAGTGCCTCCTGCCAAACACTAAACTGATTTTGAAGCTGTTTTGATGATTGATGAGACAGTGCAAGATTTGGGACTTAGGTATGTGCAAAGCTGTCACTTTCTACCAGGCTTGAAAATATAATCTGAAATCAGGCTATTGGCTATTCATAAATACAAGTATAAGCCCTGTGAAGCACCTTGTGCATCTCAAATTGAGAATTTACTCTTAACTGTGATCCAAACGATCTCTCCTGTGACATGAATCACAGATCTATAAAAGAATCATCAGTGGCTGTAGTAAGTACTGAACTGTCAGTACTCCTCATGAGCACAGAACTTAGCACCTTCTGATTTAGAGACAAAAGTATTACCTACTATGCCATACTGATAATTTTGTATCTTGATTCATTCTCTCTGTTAAAGTAGTTTTACAGCACAGCTCACAATAGACATTTGTATCTTACGTTTAAAACTAGGGCTGTCGATTGCTATTAACTGGAAACAAATTCACGCAATTAAAAAAATATATTGTAATTAATGACAGTTTTAATCACACTGTTAAACAATTAGAATACCAATTTAAATTTATTATTTTTTTTATGTTCTACATTTTCAAGTATATTGATTTCAATTACAATACAGAATACAAAGTGTATAGTGCTCACTTTATATTTTCGATTAAAAGTATTTGCACTGTAAAAAACAAAAACAGTATTTTTCAGTTTGCCTCATACAAGTACTGTTGTGAAATCTCTATCATGAAAGTGCAACATACAAATGTAGATTTTTTTTGTTACATAACTGCATTCAAAAACAAAACAATGTAAAACTTTAGAACCTACAAGTCCTCAGTCACTAAGCCAAACAAGCTTGTTTACATTTACAGGAGATAATGCTGCCCACTTATTATTTATAGTGTCACCTGAAAGTGAGAACAGGCATTCACATGGCACTTTTGTAGCCGGCATTGCAAGGTATTTTCATGCCAGATATGCTAAACATTCGTAAGCCCCTTCATGCTTCGCCCACCATTCAAGAGGACGTGCTTCCATGCTGATGACACTTGTTAAAAAAATAATGCATTATATAAATTTGTGACTGAACTCCTTGGTTTTAACCGCATTTTGCCATATGTTTCATGTTATAGCAGTCTCAGAGAACAACCAAGCACGTGTTGTTCGATTGATCTCTGCAGATTTGACAAAACATAAAGCAGATACCAATATGAGATTTCTAAATATAGCTACAGCAGTCGACCCAAGGTTTAAAAATCTGAAGTGCGTTCCAAAATCTGAGAGGGATGAGGTGTGGAATATGCTGTCAGAAGTCTTAAAAGAACACTCCAATGCGGAACTACAGAATCCGAACCACCAAAACAGATAATCAACTCAAATGATGAAAATAAACGTGTGTCAATTTGCACTGCTTTGGATCATTATTGAACAGAACCCGTCATCAGCATGGAAGCCTGTCCTCTGGAATGGTGATTGAAGCATAAAGGGGCATACAAATGTTTAGCATAGCTGGCACATAAATACGTTGTGATGCTGACTACAACGGTGCTATGTGAACGCCTGTTTTCACTTTTAGGTGACACTGTAATTAAGAAGTGGGCAGCATTATCTCCTATAAATGTAAACAAGCTTGTTTGTCTTAGCGATTGGCTGAACAAGAAGTAGGACTCAGTGGACTTGCAGGTTCTAGGTTTTACATTGTTTTGAGTGCAGTTATGTAAAAAAGAACTCTACTCTGTAAGTTGCACTTTCACAAGAAAGATTGCAATAAAGTATTTGTATGAAGTGAATTGAAAAATACTGTCTTGTTTATCTTTTTACAGTTTAAATGTTTGTAACCAAAAATAAATATAAAGTGAGCACTGTACACTTTGTATTCTGTGTTGTAATTGAAATCAATATATTAGAAAATGTAGAAAATATCCAAAAATATTTAAATAAATGGTATTCTATTAACGGTGTGGTTAAAACTGCTATTAATCACAATTATTTTGTTAATCTTGCGATTCATCGCAATTTTTTAATTGACAGCGCTATTTAAAACGTGAAAATTAAGGAAAAACAATTTGCCTCATATTACAAAAAAGTTTAATATTGCATACATATATAGCTCATCAAAAATTCCATATAACAATCTTTAATTGAGCCTTTGTATGTACCTTGTTTAAAAACTATCAAATTTGTTTTGTCTGCTAGCAATAGCCGGGAAGGGTTACAAAAATTCAAGTCTAAAGTGCAGTCTATTTAGCTTTTAGGTGAAAACTTTGGTTTCCTTCTTGTATGCATGGCATTGATTGCTGTGCACATAAAAATCCCTCATGCATTAAGAGAAGGATCCTTTTTAAAATGAGTTACTATAACCAGAGTTTGTTTATACAAAGTGATCTGCTGTGTCTTGGCTAAATCTTTTATTTAATATAGCCTTTATCTGGAAAAGGGAACAACTTGATCCTGTACTTTCAGGAGATGGATTTGAACTGATAAGGTCACAATACTAGAGGTGGAAAAAGCTGCACCAATCTATATTTAGTAGATCCAGTTGAGATTTTTCACCCAGAATTATTTTGATGGAAAATGGCCTTTTTCCAAAAACTTTTTTGAAAAATGTATCATTGAAATCAAAATCTGCTTTTCACAAAATTTTGCGTGATTTTACTAAAATTCTTACATAAATAATTTTAAAATTTGTTTATCAAAGATCTGTTTTTCAGTATATATGGATTTCAATGAAAATGCTAGTAACAAATGTGGAAAATTTCATGACAAAACAGAAAATGAAACCATTTTCAAACACTGCAAAATGAAAACAATTTTTCATGATTTTCGACCAGCTCTGGTTTTAGTGACATGTCCCTTATATTTAAAAAAGTGCTGGGTCCCTGAAGTTTCAACATAAATACATCGATGGTTTTGCACATCTTACAACTGCTGAGTTTACCGCATTGTTTGCTGACAGCATTGAGCATTTATATGGAAGAAGTCACTGGATAATTTATATCTGCACCCAAATTTTATTCCCAGAAGCAAAAAAAATTATATTTTCTCTTCCAGGGTAGCTGTTAAGTTCATCAATCCTCTACTTCAACTACAAACGGTTCTTTTACAGCTATTTTGCCACTGTTCACGATCACACAATCTTGAAGAGGGCGGTCATGCTCATCCGTCTGCTGAAGTTCTACAGCGTGCACCACAGACTATTAAAACAAAACACTTACATTTAGTAAAGAAAACAAGGTTTGCTAATATCCAACACAAAGCAAAAGACTAAGTGACCTTAGCAAAAAATAAATCTTCTGCAGCTTTTGTACTTGGATCTTTCCCTGCTTAGTTCCTACTACTCCTGAGGACATTTTGCACCAAAAAATGAAAAAATGCCACACGCAGTCTTTTAAAATTCTGCAAATGTTATTTCTCAAATAAATGTGGAGGATCCAGTGTGGCACTGGGGAGCACAGGCCACTGGCTGCACAGATATAGGAGATCACTGTGCAGCTCCCCACTCCGGGACATAGACTCACCAGTGAGGCTGCACCCAACCCTGACACAGCACAAGGACCGGGCCGGGCCTGCCCCTCTGTGCCTGGTGCACCAGGTGTGAGCAGGCAGGCTCAGCAAGGCAGGATCCAAATATGGAGGGGTTTAGTGTGGGGGGGATCCAGGTGTAGGTTGAGAGGGTTCTGTGGGGCAATCTGGGTGCAAGTGGCTCAGTGGGGGATCCGGGTGCACAGAGCCTTGGGGAGGGTACTGGGTGCAATGGTAATGGGACTCTGCAAGAGGATTCAGGTGAAGGTGGGTGGGGCTCAGCAGGGAAGGGTGGGTGTGGGGGTAGTGAGGCTTGGTGAGAGGGTCTGGGTATGAGGCGATCTGGATCCACAGGGCTTGGGAAAATGGGGGAGCATTTCCCTATACAGTGATCCCTCCCCCTGCAGCTGAAGAGCAATAGGTGCAGGAAGCATGGGGTGGGGAGAGTTTGCAGAGCATCCTACAGTCGGGAGAAATCTGGGAGTAGGTCTGACATGGCCCCGAATGCTATGCAGGGGAAGAGGAAATCCCATCCTCCCCAGCCCAGCCGGGACTAGCAGCTGAGCCCGGCGCAGGGTAGGAGCTAAAAGCTGGGTCTTTCCCAGTCCCATTCCCTACCCCACTGTGATTTACCTCTCTACCAGCTGTCCAGGCACCTGAAACATACTGCTGGGGAGGGTCTCATGACCGCTCTTGGGACTTCCCTTTGCTTCCCCATCAGAAAGTCATTTTTCTGCAGAGAAGCAAAGAAATCTGCGGGGACATAAATTCTGTGTATGCGCAGTGGTGCAAAATTTCCACAGGAGTAGTTCCCACATAAGCTAAGCTAGGCTAGGTGCTTCGATAACAACTCACCATCTAGTAAGGAGCCTGAACTCAAATATTATGTGCCTTGGTATCAAAGGGTGGACCATTTTTAGGGGGGGAAAAAGCACCTAATGTCATAGCAAAGGAAGAACTGAAAATATCCTTACAGCCGATAAAGCTAACAAGCACACACAATTCTATCCATGCTCTATCATCAGTAATTGAATCCCAGGATCATGAAGGCTGCATAGTAATTTTCTTCTTCTAATCAGAAACCCTACTTGTGTATGGAGTATGAGTATCATCTGGCCTGAGCTGTTTTTTACCAGTTAATGAAGTTCTGATTTAAAATTTACTCTGAATCTGCCAGAAAAGTTTCAACTCCTATTGTGGCTCTTAAAAGATGTGATCAAATGAAATCTTCGTGCTCTATATAGAAAATATCTATAAAATAGGTTCCACATCTGTCTACTTCAAAACAGAGATGAGGAGAGTGGGAAAACAAGGTGTTAGGGCAAACTCAAATAGCAGTAAGTGAAGCCAGCTATAGGGTGATACAGCAGTGTTGTGTACAGTATTTAGGCATTTTGTGGTTTTTCCACAGTAATCAAGTGTCACAATGAAATATTTTGTAACTGTGTACCTAATATTCTGATGATGTTTGTACATATCTGAATAAATTTATTTTCACTCTAAGATTCCTTACTATAGCAGACACCACCATTGAGAATATTACCCATTGAAAAACCAGTAAATTCATTATTAAATGGATAACAAGATTAGTGGAAGAGGAACATGAACTCAGATAGCACTCTCCAGTTTAGGACATCCAAAGGTCTGAGGGTTCCAAACACTGCATAATAGCACTGACTACCTGCCACCAGCCTACAAAGGAATCTGTCAGAAGCAGGCTAGTCACAAGCATCCGGAAATATGAAGGTCAAAGTGACTACTTGGTTTCAATTTCTGCAATGAACATTTGTTGTTTCATAGGACATTTCAAAAGTTAAGTGCTTTACATTTCTCTGTCTTGTATACATTATAGATAATAGAGACCAAATTCTGCTGTCAACTATAATGGTATAAATCAGATTTACATTGTTGCAACAGCCAAATTTGGTCAGATCTATCTACTTTGATACTATATTTTTAAACCTACCATTCCATCAATGACTTTACCAAATACTACATGTTTTCCATCCAACCAGGAAGGTTTTGTCACAGTGATGAAGAACTGAGAACCATTAGTATCTGGACCAGAATTAGCCATGCTGACCCATCCAATTCCATAGTGCTTGAGTTTAAAGTTCTCATCTGGAAACCTCTCTCCATAGATACTTGTTCCTGTGACACAAAACAAAAGCAGGTTTAGTAATGTACTAGCAGCTATATAATATAATTAAAGCCATAGAATTAAATTTCCCTTTGGAGCAGAAAGCAGGAAAGACAGTACAATTTTTAGTAATTAAGATGATTCAGATGTTGGGTAATCCCATCTCCTTCACACACCACAGTAAAGGTGTTCTGATCCAAAACACTTCATATGTACAAAGGAGTATCTTTGAAAAACCTACCCGTAGACATGGAACAAAACTATTTGTTTAGTGACAACTATGTGCTCGGCCCTCTACAATGAGTTTAAACAAGATAATAAGGGCTACTGAAAAAAATTAGCTATGTCTTGTGACATTTTTAACATATAACTTTAGAACTGAACCATTCTTTGTCTAACATGAATTACTTTTTTTAAACAATGAGTCTGTTAGGCTAACCCAAATTTAGTTACCATCCATGGGAATTTATTTATTTATGTTATTTAATTAAAGAAAGACTGCACTGTTCTCTAAAACAGAGAATTTAGAAGGGAAAAAATAATTGGTGTAGGTTTAAATTCCACTGTTATGAGAAAAGAAAGCTACGTGGATCATCTGTCTCTTACTCTGTATATACAGTGCCTAGCACAATGGGACTCCATTCAGAGCTGGCCCCTAGACACTACTATAATAAACATGATTAATGGTAATACAGTGAGAAAGCAGACAGTGTTCACTGCATTGCTAGATTGTGTCTTTGGTGCTCTAATCTTTGGCACTTTCCCTTTCCCCACAATCTGTTCTATGGGTAATCACTAGCACTATTATGTAGACAACTCAAACTGGGAGTGCTTGGAAGGAGCAGGCAGGCAGGAGAGAAAGTGAAGAATGCATCCTACACAAGGGAGACTGCCCTTTATCAGTTAAGTGCTGGATCCAGAAAAAGCCTGTTCCTGCCACTTCTTGTTGACTGAACTATGTGAATAGCCAGATCATCTGATGTGTAAAAAAAAACAAAAAACCACCAATATGGAGCACACTTATTTTCAAATCTGTCTCCCACATTTCATCCTTCATTGGTATGAGATGCTCCCCACGTAGATACATTTCAGACATGAATTCAAGTAAGTAAAGGTGATAGCAGTAACCTGGACATGAAGCTTTTGATCAACTAAGTAGCAGCAGGAAGATGTATGACCATTCTGGTACATTTATTTTAAATGGTTAAAGCAATTCTCACCCTGAACATTTTCAATCTTCTGCTCAAGAATGTGATTGGCAGAAACGACTTTACTCAATTACAGGAAGAAAAGGATGACTTGGGTACCAATGGGTTAGGATAGAAATTGGCAGGAGATGCTGAACTATGCGGAATTTAGTTCCATGCCTCATCCTTTGCAGTTCTTAAGGAACTTCTCCCCTAGAAGATTGAGAAGGATGAGAAGTCCACCTTCCACTGGAGCACTGAGCAAGGATCAGTTTTTGGAATTAGATGATCTGCATGATCAACTGCATGTAGCTGTAGAGAAGCTTGTAGTGCTGGACCTTGCACTTGCATACCAGCATGTTGTACTACAGGTCAAGTCCAGGATATGAACAAAATTAACATCAAAGGTTTTCTCCAAAGACCAAGGGACAGATTCCCCAAGCAGCCTGTATAGCGAAGTGGCAGCATTACTACAGGCCCCGAGGAGAAGGAAGAATAGAGGCAGGAGTGTAGGCTGCATTCAAACTTTCAGGTGGCAAACCTGCTATATAGTAATCTCGTCCTCTAGAATGTGAATACAGCCCTTATTATTGCTTTTGCACCCTATCTCCCTGCAGATAATACTGCCTTTGTTCAGAGCCACTTAACTGGTTTCCTAAGAAAGTAGTTAAAAAGAAAATACTTGCCGGGGGGACCAAGAGCAACCCCTTGCCCCACCACATACACAAATAGCATGGATCTCATATATTTTCATTTGCATAAGAATCTTTTTCCAAACCTATACTATTCTCCTAAGCCAGTTGGCACAGCCCACCATTGTTTTAAAACATTCTCAGTACATATCTTTTTAAAATATATGACCACAGAACACTGGTCATATTTCAGTTGACATTGTGAAGCTTTAATTGTACATATCTGGCAACTAAAGTTTTGGTAGCTAGCTGTATCTACAATGTCTTTGGCATCCATTTTTACTCAATTAAATGTTTTGTTCATTCTTTTGCTATGCTGAACTTGCATGTAAAGCTGTTAGGAGGAAGAGAGTTGGAGGATAATAAGCATGTTACCTCCAGTTCCATCTCCAGCTGTGAAGTCTCCACCTTGAATCATGAAATCTTTGATCACACGATGAAATTTACTTCCTTTGTACCCATATCCTTTCTAAGAAAAGCAATAAAGCTCCAAATGAGTATATATGCATTTTTATGCAGGACATTTATCTATGGCAGATGGAAAGAGGCAATCAATATGACTGTTAGGGTTTCACAGATTATAGACAAAACAAGGAGAAAATCGCAAGAAAAGACTTTGTAATAGGGCACTACCACCACTTTCCAAAACCACAGCAAGACACAAAAATACATGAAGCAAAATAATGTAGGATGTGGGTGAGTGCTGCTCATGCTATGCTGTGATACCACGGAATAAGGAATTGAAGAAGCATATAATTTCATGATAGTGACAGCAAGTTACAAAATTCTTCCTAATTCAAGAGATCCTTATTTGCTATTCAAATAATCATACCACCCACATTTACTAGTCCCAACTACAATCTAGAGATGGATTAAGTTCATAGTTTAAGGACCAAAGTCTGCAGAGGCCTATGTAATGGCCTGCACAATGACATTTTGAGAACAAAGCTGTGAAAGGAGTTTGGGATTATAGGTAGGAGCGATGGGCCCATAAGATGGTTCTCTTACATTAGTATCCCTAGAATGAAAAAATTATGGACAATCAACGTGGAAAGTTCACAACTGAAATGTCATTTTGTAAAGCTGTACTTTTTCACCTTTTATTCTCCACCCAAACTTGTATGTTGTGTAAAAGAAAGAAAACAAACATACTTCCCCAGTTGCCAGTGCAATGAAGTTCTCAACAGTCTTTGGGACAACTTTTCCAAACAAGCCAATTACAATTCTGCCAATATCCTTCTCTCCAATCTTCACATCAAAGAACACCTGGATATTTTTATGAAGAAAACAAAATTATACAAATATGATAAAAACAGACTAAACTTTGTAAGTATTAAAGCAAATGGCCTTTGGATGGTATTATGTGAATGGAGTTCTAAACAGCATGCACTTTTAAGAAAAACCTCTTAATGCCACTTTATTCACAAATTATGCAGAAGAATGTGCTAAGCATTGTGAATACCAGTTCTGGAGTTTCATTCATCACTTTAAAATACTCAGACAGAAAGCTACATAAAGTTACAATACCAATCCTGTAGACATGCTTCCAAGAGCTTTTTTCACAGGTGCCAATACCAAAATGTATATGAAGATATAACCACAGTTTGTTGGTAAAGATATGCCCACTTTTAGCATTCATGAATACCAAGGTAGGGGGAAAGTTTTAAACAACCAATGCTGCTATTCAGATATGTGCACAACAATGGGGAATTACAAATACAGGGATTCTCAAAAGCCAGTTTTCCATTCACTTGCAGGTAAGCATATACCCATTTACACTAAAGGTGGCACTATTTAGATCACTGAAAGCAATTGGTCATCTAGACAAAAGTGTACACAATGTAGTTTGTTTAGCTAATTAACGGTGAGAATTATTTTCTGTTAGAAGCCAGTTGCCTTGCTAAACACAAGTTTAAAATCAGAGGGTTAGCCGTGTTAGTCTGGTTCTTTTTAAGGTGGCCATCCTACAGCAAAAAAACTTTAGGACCAGACTTCAAAGAGAAACTGCTGAGCTCCAGTTCATCTGCAAATTTAACACCATCAGCTCAGGACTAAACAAAGACTGTGAATGGCTTGCCAATTCCAGAACCAGTTTCTCCTCCCTTGGTTTTCACTCCTCAGCTGCTGGAACAGGGCCTCATCCTCCCTGATCGATCTAACCTTGTTATCTCTAGCTTGCTTATATATACACCTGCCCCTGGAAATTTCCACTGCTTGCATCTGAAGAAGTGGGTATTCACCCACGAAAGCTCATGCTGCAAAACGTCTGTTAGTCTATAAGGTGCCACAGGATTCTTTGCTGCTTCTACAAGTTTAAAAGTCTGCCTAGAGAAATAAACATGTTGACTTGAAGTTGGACATCTCACTTCATAGAATCTGCAATGTAAGAATGTTTCTATAAAATCACTTCAAGAAGGCTGAGTTAGAGTATTTTAATGTAGTTCAGAATCTATTAATCAATTTTATTTGAATATGCAGATATTCTAAAGGGATTAAAAATAGGAATAGCTGTCAGAAAGTGAGATATCTTTTAAGTTCACAAAAATCTAAATAAAGACTGTTGCGCCTGCTAAGAAAACACTGTCCTCTTTCCCCCTCCCCCACTCGTGTGTGTGTCATACTGTGATGTGGTATTTGATGTTCCTTGTGGCATTCAACAAAATATTATGTGTCCAACAACTTAGATTGGTAGTGAAATTAAATGACCGTGGTCTCTTTCCTATGTGAATGTGTCTTTCATTCTCTCCTACTAGCTGTTTCTGTTATTTCTCTTGACCTTACATGGGTTTTTGAATATGAAGGTTGATTATGATTACAGAAACGTCCAAAGGGTGTGTGTGGGGGGGGAACTTTGGTCCATCTAGTCCATTTTCTTGCCACCCTACTTTCTGGATGTATCTAGAATTAATATTCAATACTAGTTAGAGAGCAGATTTTCAGAACTGTACCCATGAAAACCGGGGTGTATTTGCACACTTTTCTGAATCTGGCCTTAAGACAAATTTAAGAAAAGGGTGAATTTTTTTATCTCTTGTTCCAACAACCGCCCTCAAATTATCTATTCCAAATTTGTTTCTGATCACCATGGAGTAGAAATCCTGTCTACCATTCAGCTCCTACAGAAATTTTTTAAGGAAGCACAAATGTATCATACAATGAGGTACATGAGTTCCAACAGGTCTGAGCATCCTGAGACATCCACATGGCTTGGAACATTCATCTGGTTGTCAGATAGCTCCACTTACCTTCCATCCTACACATGTCTGAGGGTACGTCCATACTTACGGCTGGGTCGATGGGTAGCGTTCGACTTCTCAGAGTTCGAACTATCGCGTCTAATCTAGACGCGATAGTTCAAACTCCGAACGCGCTCCCGTCGACTCCGGAACTCCACCACCGCGAACGGCGGTGGCGGAGTCGACGGGGGAGCCGCGGACTTCGATCCCGCAGCGTCTGGACAGGTAAGAAGTTCGAACTAAGGTAGTTGGACTTCAGCTGCGCTAGCTGAAGTCGCGTACCTTAGTTCGACCCCCCACCCTAGTGTAGACCAGGCCTAAGGCAGATTATTTTCTGTTTATGAGGAGAATCTGCAGAACTGATGCAGGGTTCACTGACTGCCTACTGCTTTTAAAGGAACAACAGAGGCCTTTTAAATTAAGATAAATGTTCTCTTAATTTATACCAGAATGTCAGTGTTTTACTACATTTTACATTTGACTCATATCTGGCTGATCTCATAGTACCTGCTTTTCAAGTTTTGGCAAGTAGGGGTAAGCACAGAACAACCCACTCTAACAGAACACAAGGGAGAGATGGCAAAGCAGTAAACTGATCCAACTTCCCATATTGCAAGATTTAATAAACGGAGCCCTGGAGGGAGAAGGCAGGGTATGACTGAGCTCTGACTCACAGATGGTTAAAACACTAGTGGAGTCACTGTAAATTGTAGAAAACAGGTCCAAACAGTACTTCAATGAGGAGTAAAGCATGAATACAATTAAATATTGTAAAGTTTTTTTATAAAATGAATATTATGAAAAGCAGAATATGTTTAGCTAACGAAAGTTTGAATGGTGCAGGCAGCTGCTGAAAGAAGCTATTCTGAGACTCATTCGCTAGTTGTTACAAAACTCTTACATAACGGAAATATTAAAATACTCTTAAAGAACTGCAACTGTGTCAAACACCTAAAGGCACCTGGCTTTTCCTCTCATTCCCCATAACTAACTGAGATGTGATTGTGCCAGTGCAATCTCATGCCGTTATATTCCACTTGCATAATATTTCCACGGAAGGCCAACCACTCAGTAGGAGTCAACATTTATATGGATAATGAAAACATCCAGTAATATTAATTAAATAAGATACAAAGTAACATGAACTATAACTATAACCCTCCATGGTTCAAATAATAGGCTAATCACCAACTGATCAGAGCTAGGAAAAAGATTCTCCAAGAAGCAAATTATTCCATAATTATCCATTGCAGAGTTTCTTGAATCTTCCTCTGAAGTTCCTGACAATGGTTGAGACAGTGTACTGGCCTAGAGGATTTCTGGACTGATGTGATCCAGAAATTCCTGTGTTTTCCTGGCTCCACTGAAGCAAGAGAGATACCAGGCACTAGTACAAACTCCTGTGTCAATTTTGCTTGTCCACTACATGTACAAACACATATTCATAGAAGAGAGTTGCACTCTTACAGTGCTTGACATTAGAAGGGTTCCTGAGAACAGATCCCAGATGTAAGTTGCCATTGCTTTGTTACCTTCAATGGACTCCCACTGACTTCAGTCTACCCCATGAGAATTTACTCTGTATTCCACCCAGTGCTATGCACTCCCATAGAAATAAGACATCAAAAAGGTAATCTAATCCATAACAACAATAATATGTAGTATTCATCTACCAGGTTTTATAAACATCAACTCATGGATTGGTTAATATTCACAACAGCTCGCATGAAACCAGTAAGTATAGTTATCCCCAGTTTATAAACTAGGGAAGGTTACGTGAGCTGGTTATATAATGAGGAGACCTTAGACAGAACTTCGGAGCTCCTAGATCCCACTCCTGAGCTCAGCTCATGCAGGCACTAGAGCATGGACACGCTGCACATAGGGTGCATGATCTTAGCACAAATAACCGCTACTAACCACGATAATTCCCTACTTTCCTCCCAACTTCCTTAATCGACAAGGCTGGGCTGGGTGTGTCTCTCCGCTGTGGAGCTGTGACACGCTGCAAGAAGTTAGCACTGGTACTACAACCCCTCCTCCCCTCCCACATCAGATCCAGCTATTGCTCTGACCGAGTTTACAGGTTAAAACACAAAACACCGGGGAGCCCGAGCTAGATGCACAGCAGAAGAGGGGTTTACACTGAGACAAGGGTCAGCGGTGCTGCGTGCAATTCCCCCCTTACCCACCCACCCACGGGCGGGGTTTAATGGGGCGGCGCTGGAGAGGGGCTTTGTCCCCAAAGGGGGGGGGGTCAGCAACCCGCAGCTGGCAGGGCTCCAGCCCCGCCCCTCGGCTGGAGTCACCTTGGCAGTCACGGTGGGTCCCCTCTTCTTGAAGCCCCCAGCCCGCAGGGGCCGCGCCAAGACGCAGAGGCAGAAGAGGGCCCAGAGAAGGGGCGGCCGAAGCCCTAGGCGGCGCGGAGCCTGCAGCGACCAGGCGGCGGAGCGGCCCATCTCCTGCTGCTACTGCTGCTCCGGGACCGCGGAGGGTGGGACGCGTCTAGGGGCGCCTGCGCCCGGCTCCGGCCGGCTCCTCCCGCTGACACTGTGGCGGGGGCGGGGAAGCCCGGGCCCATCTCCGCGGGGGAGCGGCGGCGGCCCGGGCGGCAGGCGCGCGGCCAGGCGGGCTGCAGCGAGAGAGCCCCGGGCGGGGGAACAACCCCCCTTTTCCCCGCCGCACCAGCCGGAGCCCCGGGCATCCTGCCAGGCTCTGCCCCCCCGTGGCGGGCTCGGCTCTCCCTGGGGTTTGCCCCGCCCGCAGCACCCACAACACTGGGGCTCGAGGTGCTGCCTTGTGAGAGGAGGAGCCAGTGGTGCTCGCCCGGCCCTGTAGGTGCGGGAGCCCCTGGCTCCGCTGTGCAACTCAGAGCCCGGGGGCCCTGCCACGCTGCGTACGGGAGGCCGGATCCTACACTAGCCCCTGCCCGCTTAGCCTGGGCATGGACACCGCTGTCTGCCCCGCCCCGGAGAGTGGCTGCCTTCCACGCCTGCAGAAGGTGGCCAGTCCGCGGATTCCGCGGCAGCCTGCGGGAGGTCCGCCTAAGTCGTGGGACGAGCTGACCCTCCACAGGCATGCGCTGAAAGCAGCCCGCCTGGCGGCTACCCGCAGAGCGTCTTGTTGGAGGCTGGAAATCTTGTACATAAACCCATTTGTCACGCCCTTTGGGGAGGGTTTGGTGCCTTCAGACTCGGCTCTTGGGAGCAGGGAGTGGCTTCTACAATGTGTTTGTACAGCACCCAGCACAGAGTAACCCTGAGCGTGGTTGGGCCTTTGGGTGGTAGGGCTGTAATAAAACGAGTGATGCTACAAGTACAGAATATAGACAAGTGATCCATAGCAGGGATAGGTGTGACATCTGAGTAGAAAGAATAGTACAGTACTGACCTCCTTAAATTGTGAGGCGGAGCCCATACTGCTCCTATCTGGGACTCTGACGGGCTAATCCTGCCATGGACTTCAGAACTTGCTCCAGAAGAATCCTCAGTTTGTGTAGCTTGGTTGAAGTGGTAGATAAGGAGCCAGGTCATTGAAAACTGAGCCTTGTTGTTTGGGGTTATTTTGTGTCTGATCTGTGTAGTTCTTTGGGAAGATACACAAACATGGAGGTGAGGGGAAATAAAAATTTAAATACAAAAACATTTCCAAAGATTCCTTAGTGTTATATTCCTGGGGGCATTCTCCACACAAAAATTTAAAAATTCTGCAAATTTTATTTGTCAAAATAACACTACATAATCACACCAGTTTCAATTATTTTGGTAATTTATTTCAAAATGCCTTCCAGCAAGTATATCTGTAATAATATAGACACACACAAAAATTCCCCCAGGAGTAGAGAGTTAAAGAAACCCCTATGACAACCCAGTTCCTGTTTCTCTGCCCCCTTCTCCCCCTCCCTCAGCCCAGCAGAGGAGGGGAGTGGGCAGACACCCACAAAGTCTTCCCCACAGAGCCCAGCAGTGCCCCCTCAACCAATACACCTGAACCCCTTTCCCCTCTTAGCACCCAGAAACCCACAATCCCTCCCCTCCATAGCCCAGATGCACCCCCCCCTTACTCAGACACCCACCTCCTCCCCTCCTAGAACCCAGGGATCCAGAGGTAGAAACAGCCTGATGCTCTGTTCCAGGCTTGTACGGAGTTTCCTGTGCACTGCCCTCTCCTTCTCTCAGGGCATGCTGGGAACTGCAGCTACCAGGAGCCCTCTAGCTCAGAGGTTCTCAAACTGTGGTCCATGGACCACTGGTGGTCCATAAGCTCCATTCAGGTAGTCCGTGGATAGTTCCCTCTAAGGTGCGCACCTGGACGGCTGCACTAATTGGGTGCCTGGACCCTAGAGAAGACACACATGTAAGGTGAGGTGTTGGCCTTGGGAGGAATAGTGGGTAGGTGGGAGGGGGCAGTGGGGTGAGAAGAGGGGGGTGAGGGGAATTTGCAACGTGCAGGACTGCAGCAGGCAGAGAAAGAGGCGACTTCCCCGAGATCCAGGGACAGACGGCCATCCTTCCCAGCCCCAGCTCAGGGGCTGCCGCGGCGGGGGAGAGGGCGCACATCCATGGCATTAGAAAGGTAAGACTACTGATATTAAAATATGAGATGTGTGCTTTTATTTGTAGAACAAAAAACGTTAATTTTTTTAAAACTTTACAGTAGTTAGCTAACAGTACAAACAACATTTGGAAAGATCATTAAGTGATCCACCGAGACCCTCAGCAATTTTCAAGTGGTCTATGAAAAAAAAAGTTTGAAGAACCACTGCTCTTACTCCCTCTCCCTCCTGCCAGCTGTGTCTTCTATGTGCAAGCTGGGCTCTGCCAGGTCCAGCAGCCCCTAGTGGTGGCTAGCAGCACTGCACTCCATTTCTGTGGGAGAAAGGAAATTCTGCTCTCACAATGTTAATTTCTGCAAAATTCTGCATTGTGCACTGATGCAGAGTTCCTCCAAGAGTAGTGTCAGCAAATCACTTCAGAGAGTGTGTGTAACCCACACAGCTTCTGGCTATGGTGTTCTGTCCTATCTAGTGGCCCTGAGAACATTTAGAGAGAGAGAGAGAAAATGAATCTGCTCTCCAGCCTTAGCTAACAGCTAGTTGGCTTTTAACTCATGGGATAGAGGCTTATGCTTTAAGCTCCAAAGGCCCCCCAGGTTCAAGCCTGCCTGCAGATAACAAGGGTCTGTTGGCATTACATGTGCACAACTATATTTGTAGCTGTATGCTTTTTGTTTTAAAGAGGAAAAGGACTACACCAGAAGCAAGCCATTATATTTATATAGCTCTCCAATTCCATCACCCACCATGCCTTCCCATTAGCAGGGATAGAAGCTGGATCCTGCTCCAGCAAATCATTTTAACTATGCCTTTGGCTAGTTTTCTTTTCTGATCGGAAATATTTTATATGGTATTCCTCCTGAATATTGATGCCCCTCCTATCTTAGACTTATACTATGTGTCCCAGGAAACTGTGTAGTCTTCAAAGTTTCTGTATCTGAGTAAAAGTGGAAGGCATTCACTAATTTTTCCCTAAATCTTTCAAATGTAATTCCAGATCTCCACTATTAACCCTTCTGCTGCACCTGCTGCTTGATTCTTGATTGTACTAAGACTGTAGTAAAAAATGTAAGACTAAAGTAAAATATGTAGTTATCTGGCATGACTGAAAATGTTTGTCAGTGATTACAAGGCAGAACTGAATTGGAAAAAAATGATCAAATTTATCTGGCCATTTGATCCATTAAACTCCATTTCCTCAGGAAAGGGGAAAACAGTAGTGGCTCAGAATCTGGGGAGCCAGTTTCTCCTAGTAATGCTGCTGGAGGAGCTGCTGTAATCGAGAGCAGGTGTCTGAGAGGAACTCAGGTGAGTTGAAGATTCTGCTGCCTCTGGACCCCTGCAGTGATGAAAGGTGAGAGTGGTTGCAAGGCTCTTGCAGTTTGAAGATAATAAGTGAGTTTGGGGAGTGGGCAGGTGATGTGAATGACTTACAATTTTTAGGAAAAATCACCATGACAAACTTACTAGCCTAAGCCCTGATTTTCCAATCTGAGTAAGGTGGGTGGACTCCTGCTCTTGTGCAGAGCCCAGAACTCTTACAGGAGCTTCATCCCTGCAGATCAGCTGAGAATTAGAATTCCTAGTGAGCTTCAGTGCATGGGGCAAGACATTTATTTTGTTTGGATTCTGCTTGTTAGTTTTGCTTGTTTCATTGACAAAATGAGAACTTGTTAATGTTTGTGTAGGTCAGTGGTCCCCAACCTTTTTGTGGCCAGTAGCACATTCATGTTTTCAGAAGAGTGTGGTGGGTACCAACAGTTTTTCAAGGCTTATTTTGTATTTGTACATTAAATAATATGAAAATCATATTTAATATAACATAATATATAAATCCAGAGAGAAGAGAGAAGCCGGAGAGAAGCCGCGAGCACAGAGAACACCGGCGCCTGCAGCCCCGGAGTTCTCTGTCCCCGGCAGGCACGGGGACGTGGCTTCTCTCTGGCTTAAGCCGCGGCCCCGCACCTGCCAGGGACCGAGAACACGGGCGCCCACAGCCTGCAGCCCTGGAGTTCTCTGTCCCCGTCAGGTGCGGGGCCGTGGCTTGTCTCCCCTGCTGTGCATTAGGCGGGCCCCTCGCTTGCTGGGAACAGAGAACACTGCGCTCGCAGCCTGAGTTCTCTGTCCCCAGCAGGCGCAGGGCCGCGGCTTCTCTTCCCTCCTGGGCACTAGGCAGGTGCACATAAATGCCCCAGCAGGTGCCACGGCACCCGCGGGCACCACGTTGGGGACCACTGGTGTAGGTGGTAATAGCATTTCGTTAATGACACCATTAGGGATAATTCTGCTGCACATGCACAAAAATATTGTTAACATTTAAAAATCAAAGTAGGCTGGAAACTTTACAGTTTCATACATTGGGTGCCCTTTCTGCCAGTTCTTTAACCACGAACAATAATTGAATATGTGCATCTTTTTTATGTTGGTGTAAGAAATTCATTGATCCTTAAGAGTTAAGGTTCAGCTGACTGCCCTATGTTCATTACATTATATAATACTGGGCAATGTGACTTTCTACTGAGTTAGGATTTATGTGGAAATAAAATAAAATTTAATACAAAAACTGTACTAGTTTATTACATTGCATAGATATAAAGAACAGTGAGCAATGCCATGTTAGCTTTGTTAGAAGATAGTTAATGTTGAAAAGAGTGTAAACAGATAGCACCAGCTGAATCAATTTCACTACAGAAATGTCCCCAATTACGCACAAAAGAATTAAAGGTTAAAAATATGGAAAGGATCACTTAAGTCATCCATCTCCTCCATCTTCTTCAACTTACTTTGCCCATTAGTGATATTTATTAATAAAATGTGTTGTTGGCTGTTGGACTTTGAGAAGAATTAAGTTAGTGATGGAACAATGCTGGATATGTTTTGTCCTTTTTACAATTTTATAGTGGTGGTTGATAGTATTATTGTCTACTTTTGATGTTAATGTTTTTATGCTTTGATGTGGTTGAGATGAAAGCTGTATGGAGTAAAAGTATTGGAGGGGAATTGTTCTTTGACTGAAAAAAAAATCAAGATACATGTGTGTGCAAGTGATGAGGAGAATGCTGACAGTACAATAGAAAGAATCCATACCACCAAGTTTCTATTTGTAGTGTGTGAGTCTGGAAGAACAGGAATATGACTGAATGAAACGTTATTTTCTAAACATTATTTAATATGTGTGATAAGTAGCTTGTTTCTTATAACTGTTGTGGGCAAAGAAAGGGTAGTGCAGTGGATTGGTATGACATTGAAGGAGAAAGGATGGTCTGACCGGCGCGGGCAACATTTCCATACTTTTAGTGTTTAACTCTTTGTGTCATGTTAGATTTGAGTGGTGAGCTATGTTGTGTTCATATTATATATCTGGAATTACTCTAAACTCTTTCATTATACCTTTTAGTAAAGGTTTTTTTGCGGGGAGAGAGGTTGCCCAGGTTTTTTAATACTCAAGTGTCTATCATCCACGTACAGAATACTGTTGTAGAAAAAAGAGGAATTTTGTGTGGACTCTAGATAATATTAGCATAAGATCTAATATTTTAGAGAGATAAAAGAATAAGATGATACAGACTGTTTTAAATTCTCATGGAAATGTTATCACTATTGATGATTCAGCTAAATAACTTTTGAAAGAAGATTAATGTAAACAATGTTTAAAGAGGGGGACTCCTAAAGAAGGCAAAAACCTACAATGCTACATAAAGTTTATTTTCCCCATTTGAAAAGGAGTATTTTTTTTATTGGAAAATTCCTTTCTGGTCCTAAAGAGGCAACTATGTAGAATTCCTGGCAATGTATATGTCATGACTATCAAATTGGCAGTAGATACAAGTCAGGCAAAAGAAAATGTGATTGGTAATAATTGTCTGTGGAAAAAAAGAAATCATAATATTTAAATTTGTAATGACTAATTTCTGGCATGATTATTCCAAACTAACTCTTAGAGTTCTGTTCCTCCAGGGCCTCCTTCCTGGAAGCTGTTCTGTGCAGACAGACGCCTGAGTCTGCAGTCACTGGGGCTTCACACAGCCACAGGAGTCTACCTGCACAAAGGAATTTGCAGGATCAAGGCGTTTAGTTTAAGACCCCAATCCTGCAAACACTCAAGAGAGTAACTTTACACATGAATAGCCCCACTGATTTAAACAGGATTGCTCATGTGTCAAGCAACTTGTATGTAAGAGCTCAATCCTGCAAACACTCACATGATTTGCTTCTGTACCCACTGCAGGATTGGAGCCTATGTGTTTGCAGGATTGGGCCCTAAATTTTGTTTTCATGAGCACTGTTAATGCCAACCCTGGAATATAAGATTAATGTGTGATCTTCGGTATGTTGACTGTATTTTTTTAAAGTTTATATTAGGGCTGTCGATTAATCTCAGCTAACTCATGTGATTAACTCAAGAAATTAATTGTGATTTAAAAAATTAATCACAATTAATTGCAATTTTAATCGCATTGTTAAACAATAGAATACCAATTGAAATTTATTAAATATTTTTGGATTTTTTCTACATTTTCAAATATATTTATTTCAATTACAACACAGAATACAAACTGTACACTGCTCACTTTTATATATAATATATATATTTGCACTGTATTATTTATATATATATATTTGCACTGTAAAAGTGATAAACAAAAGAGACAGTATTTTTCAATTCACCTCATACAAATACTGTAGTGCAATCTTTTTACCGTGAAAGTGCGACTCCAGCTACAACAGTGCCATGAGAACATCTGTTCTCACTTTCAGGTGACATTGTAAACAAGAAGCGGACAGGATTATATCCTGCAAATGTAAACAAACTTGTTTGTCTGAGCGATTGGCTAACCAAGAAATAGGACTGAGTGGACTTGTAGTGTCTAAAGATTTACTTTGTTTTATTTTTGAATGCATGTTTTTTTTGTACATAATTCTACATTTGTAACTTCAACTTTCATGATAAAGAGATTGCACTACAGTACTTGTATTAGGTGAATTGAAAAATGCGGTTTCTTTTGTTTTTTTACAGTGCAAATATTTATCAAAAATAAATATAAAGCGAGCACTATGCACTTTGTATTCTGTTTGTATTCAATTGAAATCAATATATTTGAAAATGTAGAAAGCACACAAAAATATTTAAATAAATGGTATTCTGTTATTAACAATGTGATTAATTGCATGATTAATCACGATTATTTTTTTAATCGCTTGAGAGCCCTAGTTTATATATCACCTTTGTCCTAAATGTGGGCAGAAGTATTGTTTTGCATATTAACATGTTTTGTCATTGGTAGCATTTTTAAATTGATCAAGGTATATGAAACTATCCAGATAGAAATCCTGTGGGCTATTAAAAGAATACATTTCAACTCTAGTTGTGGGGGAACTATGTATTTTGGTTCTTTTGATGATATTTTGTTTTGGTGCTTGTGGTCCTCTAGTGCAATCAGTGAAACATTTAAAAATAGAATTTTCCACTGCTTGACATCCTTCAGTTTAACCAATCGGGACTGGAAAGAGGTGTTTCATAGCATTTGACTGGTTTTTTACAATTTAAAATTTGTAAACAGAGCTAAGCATATAGCAACTGACAGATTTTGATTTCTAGTAATACTAGTATTGGCAGTAATTTCATGGCTTTCTTTTAGTACTGTGGCGTACTAGTGCGTTATGATTTTACTGTTGAGATTTAGAAATATTTCATACACAAACTGTACTAATATCACATTACACAGGTAAAAAGAATGCTGGGCACAACATATATAATAATAATATTGTGCACTTCTATAGGTCCTTTTGTCATCATTAACTGCTTGACAGCTGCCAGGAATAAAGCTTGGAAGAAAATACTATGTCCATTAGTGTTTCCATGATCAAGCCTTTATTATGGAATTTCCTAACTTTGATGTGGGTTTAATTCTGAACCTTGAAGTCAGTGGAGTTGTGTCAGCTTACTCCAGTCATGAATTTCACCTTATATAATTTCAAGCTGCCATATTACATCTTATTTGTATTTGATTTTAGTATATTGCTCGCTAAAGCTACACATGTGCTTAAAGTTAAGCGTGTGCATGTCTTTTTGCAGGATTGGGTCCTAAGAAGTTACACCACTTCTTTTTATGTACATTCTGTGTCATAAGAATAACAGCTGTAAAAAGTCAGGGCCATAGTATACTTTTTATATACTTGTAAGAACCAATAGAAAAAAAAATCTAACCAAGGCACTATATATGGTCTTCATTGATAATGGTGAAAGAAGAGGGTTTTTTTTCTTTTTCCTTTATGTGACTTCAGAAGGGTGGGGAATATATCATACTTACTGTCTGTTCTACCAAATCACTCATAAATTGGCTTAGACTTCTCCTGTCATCTGGTGCATTTACTGCAAAATAAATGTGTCCTTTACTCCAGATGAGTGCCTTCCTTTTCATGGATAGTTATTAAGCTTTTTAAGTTCTGTATCCATATACAATTTTTAGCTGTCACCCTTCTCCCTCTAATAGTCAAAAAAATTATATAGATGATCCAAGCAGTATGTTTCAAAAATATTGCAGCTGGAGCAAGCAACTTTTATGGCTTTGAGCTCAATTATTTACAAAACATCTGATCTATCTGTAATTGCACCCATTGGTGGAGTTAGTGAACATAGTTAATTAGATGTCTTCAAATCACCAGGGCCTGATGAAATGCATCCTAGAATACTCAAGGAGCTGACTGAGGAGATATCTGAGCCATTAATCATGGACGATGGGAGACATTCCAGAAGACTGGAAAAGGGAAAATATAGTGCCCATCTATAAAAAGGGAGATAAGGACAACCCAGGGAATTACAGACCAGCCAGCTCAACTTCTGTACCCGGAAACATAATGGAGCAAATAATTAAGAAATCAATTTGCAAACACTTAGAAGATAATGGGGTGATAAGTAACAGTCAGCATGGATTTCTCAAGAACAAATCATGTCAAACCAACCTGATAGCTTTCTTTGACAGGGTAACAAGCCTTGTGGATAGGGGGGAAGCAGTAGATGTGGTATATCTTGACTTTAGTATGGCTTTTGATACTGTCTTGCATGACCTTCTCATAAACAAACTAGGGAAATACAACCTAGATGGAGCTACTATAAGGTGGGTGTATAACTGATTGGAAAATCGTTCTCAGAGAGTAGTTATCAGTAGCTCACAGTCATGCTGGAAAGGCAGAACAAGTGGGGTCCTGCAGGGATTGGTTCTGGGTCTGGTTATGTTCAATATCTTCTTCAATGATTTAGATAACGGCATAGAGAGTACACTTATAAAGTTTGCGGATGATACCAAGATGGGAGGGGTTGCAAGTGCTTTGGAGGCTAGGATTAAAATTCAAAATGATCTGGACAAACTGGAGAAAAGGTCTGAAGTAAATAGGATGAAATTCAATAAGGACAAATGCAAAGTACTCCACTTAGGAAGGAACAACAATCAGTTGCACGCATACAAAATGGGAAATGAGTGCCTAGGAAGGAGTACTGCAGAAAGAGATCTGGGGGTCATAGTGGATCATAAGCTAAATATAAGTCAACAGTGTAACACTGTTGCAAAAAACCAAACATAATTCTGGGATGTATTAGCAGGAGTATTGTAAGCAAGACACGAGAAATAATTTTTCTGCTCTACTCCGCGCTGATTAGGCTTCAGCTGGAGTATTGTGTCCAGTTCTGGGCACCACATTTCAGGAAAGATGTGGACAAATTAGAGAAAGTCCAGAGAAGAGCAACAAAAATGATTAAAGGTCTAGAAAACATGACCTATGAGGAAGATTGAAAAAATTGGGTTTGTTTAGTCTGGAGAAAAGAAGACTGAGACGGGACATGATAACAGTTTTCAAGTACATAAAAGGTTGTTACAGGGAGGAGGGAGAAAAATTGTTCTTCTTAACCTCTGAGGATAGGACAAGAATCAATGGGCTTAAATTGCAGCAAGGGCGGTTTAGGGTTGAATATTAGGAAAAACTTCCTAACTGTCAGAGTGGCTAAGCACTAGAATAAATTGCCTAGAGAGGTTGTGGAATCTCCATCATTGGGGATTTTTAAGAGCAGGTTGGACAAACACCTGTCAGGGATGGTCTAGATAATACTTAGTCCTGCCTTGAGTGCAGGGGATGGGACTAGATGACCTCTTGAGGTCCCTTCCATTTCTGTGATTCTGTGATCTAGCATGTAGTAATTCATTTGAATTCTGTGCTTTAGTATATTTCTTATAACTCCACAGTAAGGCAAGTTTCCTTACAAAAATGTTAGCTGTGGATCTCAGGAAGTGTAGACAGTCAGATTTCTTGGCTTTCAAAACAAATGAATTAAAACTTCATTCTGGCATTTGCAAGCAGTGTTTGCTCTGACTTATCATCACTTACAATAAAGATTCTAGAATCAGAATTATGGCCTCGACCCTCTGGACACTTACACATATGCTTAACTTTAAGCATAAGAATAGTCCCATTGACATCAGTTTAGCTCACATGTTTAAAGTTAAGCACATGCATTAAGTGTTTGGAGGATCTGGGTCTTTGTTAGCAACTAGTAGTAATAGTTGTAGAAATGTATATTATGGTAGCACCCAAAGGCCCAAATCAGGATAGACCCCCATTATACTGAGCACTCTACAGACACAGGAAAGACAATCCCTGCCCTGAAAGGCTTACAATCTAAAGTAGTAGTGGATAACCTGCGGCCCGCAGGCTGCATGTGGCCCATCAGGGTAATCCGCTGGTGGGCCGCCAGACTGTTTGTTTACATTTGCACAGCCACCCGCAGCTCGTAGTTTACCATTTAGCCACGGTTCACCATTCCCGGCCAATGGGAGCTGTGGGAAGCAGCGCGGGCCTGGCAAGAGACAGCATGGCAGAAGGCATAGAGGTGTTTAAAGTAGAAACTGACTTCCAGAAAACAAAGGCTGGTAATTCTGGTATAGCGAAGGTAAAGGTGACAATGAACATCATGATAGGTTAGTAAATCAATGAGGTGGGATGGGGCTAAATTATAAAAGGCCTTGGATGCAGAGGTGAACGGAGAGCCAATGGAAGGATGCTGACGGAACTGATGTGTTCAGAGCAGTGAGACATGAAGATGATCTTAGCGGCAATTTTCTGAATAGACTGAGGGGAGCCAGGTTGTAGTAGTCAAGGTTGGAAAAGAGGAAGTTGTAGTAACCTATACATGAAATAACTACACTTAAGCAAGAGTTTTGGCTGTGTGGACAGAGAGAGGGAAGGCTAGACTTTAGGCATTTTTAGATGTAAGAAAAAGTGGTAAGATTTAGAAATGGCTTAAATATGTAGATCCAGTGAGAGAGCCATGTCAAAGACGATGCCAAGGTATAGGCCTCAATGACTGAGAAGAGGGTGGTGGTGTCCATAGGGCTTAGTTTATTTGAAACACGGATAGATGGTAGTTTGCTATTCAACTGCAATGTTGACTTTGCAATCCTGACAGTAATACAACTTTAGCTTTGTCAGTAAAGTAAAGAAGTATCACTTAGAAGACACACAGGTAGGCTGTTGCAATGTTTTTTAAAGTCAGTTTTGTTTATGCCTTTTGGAGAGGTTTCTAAAATGCATGGTTTATAAAACTTTTCTCACTCTGAGTCTTGTGCAGTTGGAATCATAGTAAGGCACTTCCCACTTACAAGTAACATTTTCAGATGTGCTCAAGTAACATAGGCACATAAATCCCATTTTCAAAGTGACCTAGGCACTTAGAGGCCTATGCATCCTTGAAAGTTAATGGCACATAGGCATCTAAGTCACCTTGAAAATGGGACTTTAAGTCATTTCAATACTGTTGAAAATTTTACCCCAGTCTGTACAGGAGATAACAGAGAAAAAAGTACCAGTAAAAAATCCCTTCAGACTATTTAAAACATTTCTAAAATAGCATTTCTGACAGACATGTAGTATATACATAATGCATGATTATGGGGTGTGGTAGAAGGCAATTGTCTGGAATGACTTGCTTAACTTGCTCATGTCATTGCCACTTTTCAATAATTCATTCATCACAAACATACACCATCATGTATGCTCTCTGTATTTACTGTACAGCAAGTCTGCCAAACTTTAAGCAGCCTTAATTGCTAACATTTGTTCTTAACGCACTGCCACTAAAATTGTTTTATGTTACCGTTCGTTACTTCTGTGATCCATTAATGTGAGGCATTAAAACACAATACGAAATTGAGGAGATTTATTAAATGGTTTGAACAAAGACAGTTAAAATAATGAGCTCAAGTCAACGATGTTTTATGTAGTTATTTTTATTACAGTATGTTTTCATAGATACCTACTTCACAATGTATTTTATACATTAAAATGTTTTGATTTAATTGTAACACCATTTACAAAACTAGAAAAAGTCCAACACTTAAGATTATTTTACCGGGTGCCTTGTTTTCCTCAAGTCTGGAAGCATTCCTTAATTATATTGTGGAAGGTAAAACCAGAGCATTATAAAAGGCTAGAGAATCTCACTTTTGTTATCAAATCTATTCCATTATTGACAATCCTGCCCTGTCCTAATGTCTTACAATGGTATTGTTTTTCTGTTAAAAAATGGTGATATTTGGAGACTCAAACCCAGATCTGAAATGACTACATGGAAGATGATTTACTCCAAAATTCATTTTTACATATGTCTTAAAATATGCCCCTGGCTTCTAGCAGCAGCAGCAGACTAGAAGCAGAGCAGATGTTTCTAGATTGTATCTAGGGACATGTCAATGGTATCCTTAGAAACAGAAAGATTTTGGCTTGGCAAAACAACTGGTGGCATTTTTCTTCTCATTAAAACATCAGCTTGATAAAGTCCATATACTGCTGTGTTCCAAAATGTTCAAGCTTTTTTAAACATTAACATTCTTATCATTTCATTGGCCCATTGCAGACCGCTAGCAAACTAGCTTTTTACAGATCTCTTCCTTTCAGATCTTTCCTTCCATCATCTTGACAAGTGAGAAAAAAGTCATTCCTAAAATTGCCAGTAATGGATGCTGTTCAAGACGGAGAGATTACAGTAAACATTTTAAACCAATTCCAAGAAAGTTTTCATTCCTTCTTGGGGCTATGCCCTGTCTTGTTCCCAGCTGAGGGAAAATCCAATGCCTTCTAAGATTTAGCAGTGTTCTATGTCAAAATTCTCCAACTTCAGACAGCATAGCCAGCAGAATGACAGCTTTATATGTAACTCTTGGTAGAGGAGTTTAGTAGTTTTGTAAATCCAGACTATATTCACAACAGTTGTACTAATACATTTCCATAAAATCGTATCGAAATAGCAGATGAAGTGCAAACTCCTGTTTTCACACTCAGGACACCAATCTGTAAATTAGAACTAGTAAATCTTCAATGTGAAGACAAAATTGGTAATCATTTCATAAACATGCTGGCTATGTGTATATATCTAATGCAGAAAATGTTCCCATGGAAGATAAACAATGTCATCCTCATCTATGATGTTGTTTTTTAATGATGTGGGTCATAAATTATGTAATTAGGCAACTGGATGCGAAACTATTTAGGAAAACAAAATGGGTGTTTGAAATGTAAATAGAAACTAGACCTTTAAGACCAACGTAAATTCAGTTTTTTTTCAAAATGGTATTTGTCAATCTTGGGAGCAGGCTATTCAAGAGCATGTATGAAGCCTTCCAACACTGGTACCCTTATTGGCTGATCTTCTCGCTCCATCTTCTATCTGTAATGTTCCCCTATTAATTGCATTGTCTGTCTGAATAGGTCTGTTAGATTTGATAGTGTCTGAGGTAGTCTGTGAGTACCCATCCACTTGGCAAGGGATATTGATTGGGGTGGGACTATGAGCCTTCGCATAGGATCTTCTCTGCCATTGTATGTGAGGGGGTGTATGGGGTGTTCAGGGAGGGGTAGCACCTCTGGTGTGGGGGCATGTCGTGTCCTTTCAGGGCAGCTCGTCCACCTTTGGTCCCCACCTGCCACTCAGCTCTCACCTGTGGCTCCCAGTAGCTGTAGCATGCGCAGCGGCCACACCCCGGGCAACAGCTTCGACAGGCTGGCTAAACCAGGTTGAGGGTAGCCGTTGGGCTTAGACCTCCGGTGAGATAGGGCTTTGTCTATCCTGAGCATGTGAAGACAGATTCCGGCGGATTGAGCGGATGAGACCTTCCAGAATAGGACCAACGGTCATGAAGGCGGTTTCTGCAAGTGGTGTGGTACGCTAAGAGCACGGCAAGACGTGAAAGATGCCTTGGTCAACCACTGCGCCCAGCCCATCTCCAACCATCTCAACTCTTGTCCTGTCATTGGAGCAAGATGGGATGTGGGAAGAGAGAGTGAGGCTGACTATGCGCACCTCTCCCTCACTTTAATCCAATCCACGCGCAAGTCTTGACATCTCCTAACTTCCGTAAATTTCAAAGTCCTGTGGCGATGGGCGAGCGACAAAGCAGCAGGTGTGGATACACTGGGAGCTGTAGCCGCGGACCTGCACACAGGCGGCTCAGGTCTAATGGTCGTCTTCTTGCTGATCGAAGCAACAGCTGGATTCGGCGTCTACCTGAGTGACTGAGCAGCCCTCTTTAGGACCGCACTGCTCACCTCCGTAGCAAGAGGAAGGGGCTAGAAAAGGTGCCCTAAACATTGTTTGCTTCACAGAACCCTGGCCAGCTTACCGCGGCTGGAGGGGATCCCATCTTATGCGGTCAAACAACAAAACTTCAAATAACAAACCGCAAGGTGACACCACTCATTATTGGTACATGGAACGTACGCACGCTTCAAGATAACCCCTCAGCAGATCGACCAGAAAGAAGAACAGCCCTGGTCACTAGAGAGCTCGCAAGATTTAACATCGATATTGCGGCCCTGTGTGAAACTCGTCTAGCCAACGAAGGTCAGCTCACAGAAATAGGGGGTGGTTACAAATTCTTCTGGTGTGGATGTAGCAGTGACGAACGTCGTGAATCTGGAGTTGGCTTTGCGGTTAAGAATCAACTTGTCCGCAAATTTGCCAGTCTTCCCAAGGGTGTGAACGACCGACTCATGACACTGCATTTTCCACTACCGAGAGGAAAGCAAGCTATACTAATCAGCGCTTACGCACCCACAATGACGAATCCGGATGAAGTAAAGGACAAGTTTTATGAAGATCTTGATGCCCTACTCTCATCCGTGAAGCGTACCGACAGGCTGATTCTACTTGGCGATTTTAACGCGAGAGTAGGATCTGATCACTCTGCCTGGGATGGCGTCACTGGAAAAAATGGAATCGGCAAATGTAACAGCAATGGCCTACTACTCCTGAAGACGTGTGGCTCATGATCTGATCATTACCAATACCATCTTCCGCCTGCCCACTCGCAAAAAGACGTCCTGGATGCATCCACGCTCCAAGCACTGGCATCTCATTGATTATGTCATCGTGCGGAGGAAAGACAGACAGGATGTAAGGGTGACTAAGGCCATGCCGAGTGCTGACTGTTGGACTGATCATAGACTCATCATCTCTAAATTAAGCCTTTACATCAAGCCAAAGAGACGTCCGCAGGGAAACAGAGCTGTGGTGAAAAAGATTAACGTCAGTAAACTGAGGAACCCCAATACAGCAGCTTTACTAGCAGAAGATCTTGACAACCAACTCTTAGAGCTGCAATTAGAGGAAAATGCTGAGAAGGACTGGGAACGCTTCCGGAATATTGTGCTCTCTTCTGCACTAAAGGTTCTTGGACCTTCACACAGGAAACAGCAGGACTGGTTTGATGAAAACGATGAAGAGATCAAGGCCTTACTTGCTGAAAAGCACTGCCTTTACCATGCTCATCAGAACGACCCGTCATCATCAGCTAAGAAAAATGCCTTTAACAACACTCGCAGGACCGTACAGAGCAAGCTTCTCAAGATGCAGGACTTCTGGTTGAGTGCCAAGGCAGGTGAAATCCAGACGTTTGCTGATAGAAACAATGCCAAACGGTTCTACGAAGCCCTCAGATCCTTGTACGGCCCTCGGCCCTCAGGGAGCTCTCCTTTACTGGATTTAGATGGTGTAACTCTCATTACTGAGAAGACTCTGATTCTACAGCGTTGGGCTGAGCATTTTCAATCCGTACTGAACCGCCCATCTTACATTAATAACGAGGCGATTGATAGAATGCCCCAGGCGGATATCAACCACAGCCTGGACGTTCCACCATCAGAGACTGAAATCCTACAGGCCATCAGCCAGCTGTCCAGTGGCAAGGCCTCAGGATCTGATGCGATCCCAGCAGAAGTTTATAAGGATGGTGATGCAGTGCTTGTCGACAAACTCACTCAACTGTTTCAGTCCTTCTGGAATCAAGGGTCTATTCCTCAGGAATTGAAAGACGCGTCCATCGTACACCTCTATAAGAGGAAAGGAAATCGAAAAGTCTGCGATAATCATAGAGGAATATCATTGCTTTCCAGCGCAGGCAAGATCCTTGCACAAGTGTTGCTGAATCACCTGATTGACCACCTGGAACAGGGTCTATTACCAGAGACACAGTGCGGCTTTCGTAAAGAGAAGGCACTGTGGACATGATCTTCGCAGTCCGACAGCTCCAAGAGAAGTGTCAAGAGCAGAATCGTGAACTGTACACCATCTTTGTGGATCTCACCAAGGCTTTTGACACTGTCAGTCGTGAAGGTCTGTGGCGTATCATGTCGAAGTTTGAGTGCCCTGATAGATTCATCCTGATGGTACGTCAGTTCCACGACGGCATGACGGCTCGTGTTCTGGACGACGGAGAAGCTTCAGAGGCCTTTCCCGTCACAAATGGCGTCAAGCAAGGGTGTGTGTTGGCACCGACCCTGTTCAGCATGATGTTTTCAGCCATGCTATCAGACGCCTTTCAGAACAGTTCCTTGGGAGTCAGCCTGAGATACAGGACTGATGGGAAACTGTTCAACCTGCGAAGACTCCAGGCTGTCACCAAGATAAAGGAGACTGTGCTACGAGACCTCCTTTTTGCTGACGATTGTGCCCTGAATGCTGGATCAGAGCAGGAAATGAAAGTCAGCATGGACAAATTCGCAGCAGCATGCGATAACTTCGGCCTTCTCATCAACATAAAGAAAACCGAAGTGATGCACCAGCCAGCTCCGAAAGCCCAACACCAAGAGCCCACCATCACAGTGAAGGGGCAAAAGCTGCAAGCAGTGGACCAATTTACATACCTTGGCAGCACCCTCTCCCGCGCAGTGACAATTGACATCGAGGTCAACTGCAGAATCGCCAAGGCAAGCTCTGCATTTGGCGGACTGCTGACCAACGTGTGGGACCGCCATGGAATAAGCCTTGCTACAAAGCTTAAAGTCTACCGAGCAGTAGTGCTAACTACCTTGATGTATGCCAGTGAGACCTGGACTGTATACAGGAGGCACGCTAGGCAATTGAACCACTTCCACACGACTTGCCTCCGCAGACTTCTGAGGATTCGGTGGCAGGATAAGGTGCCTGACACAGAAGTCCTTTCCAGAGCAGGCCTGCCATCAGTTTACACTCTGCTTATGAAAGCCCAGACACGCTAGGCAGGCCATGTTGCAAGGATGCCAGACCACCGCATCCCCAAACAGCTCTTCTATGGTGAGCTGTCACAAGGAAAGTGATCGCACGGGGGACAAAAGAAGCGATACAAAGATACACTGAAAGCCTCTCTTAAGTCCCTGGATATCGACATCACCTCCTGGGAAACCCTGGCACAAGACCGATCGACATGGCGTACGCTGATCCACCAAGGCTGCCAGACATCTGAAGCCAGAAGGATAACCCTAGCACAAGAGAAGCGAGCACTCCGTAAAGCCAGAGCTGCAAATGTTGTAACAGTGGTGCCCACACATGTCTGCCCGACATGTGGCAGAACATTCCGTGCCCGTATTGGCCTTACCAGCCATTTGCGGACGCACCGTGGACAGCTCACAACCTGATAGATGTTAAGGTCTTCTTCGAAAACGATGGACGAACATCATCATCATGTGAGGGGGAGAAGATAGATTTCATGGGGCACTGCTCAGAAGTGATTCTGATCTACTGCTGGACTTGAGCCTCTCCCATCAGTTAAAGAGGGCTTCTGTGGCCTATGCCTGTCAGTTCAGACTCAGGGGGCTTTTGTACATAAGAGAATAACTGTCTTGCCCAGAGGAAATGTTACCATATGGGGCTAAATGAGTGAGACTATAAATGCTTCAATCTTCATCTTAGGGTTACCAACTTTCTACTCGCATAAAACTGAACACTCTTGCCCTGCTCCCTGTCCCACCTCTTCTCTGAGGCCATGTCCCCCGCTCACTCCATCCCCCCTCCCTGTCACTCACTCTCCCCACCCTCACTCACTCATTTTCACCTGGCTGTGGCAGGGGTTGAGGTGCAAGAGGGCTGAGAGCTCCGTCTGGGGATGTGGGCTCTGGTGTGGGGCTGGGGATGAGGGATTTGAGATCCAGGAGGGGGCTCTGAGCTGGGGATGAGGGTTTGGAGTGTGAGAGGAGGCTCTGGACTGGGGCAGGGGATTTGGGGAGCGGGAGGGCGGGTGAGGACTCTGGCTGGGGGTGCTGGAGATGAGGAGTTTGGGGTGCAGGAGGGTGCTCTGGGATGGGACTGAGGGGTTTGGAGGGCGGGAGGGGGATCAGGGCTGGGGCAGAGGTTTGGGGTGCGGGGAGGAGGGTGAGGGTGGAGGCTCCAGGTGGCGCTTACCTTAAGCAGCTTCCGGAAGCAGCGGCATGTCCCCAGTCTGGTTCCTACATAGAGGCGCGGCCAGGCGGCTCTGCGCTCTGCTCTGTCTTCACGGCCAATGGGAGCTCCGGGGGCAGCGCCTGCAGATGGAGCAGCATGTGGAGCCCCCTGGCTGCCGCTACACCTAGGAGCCAGACTGGGGACATGCTGCAGCTTCTGGGAGCTGCGTGGAGCCATGGCAGGAAGGGAGCCTGCCTTAGCCCCACCTGTGTTACTGACCGGACTTTTAATGGCCTGGTCAGCGGTGCTGGCTGGAGCCGCCAGGGTCCCTTTTGGACTGGACATTCCAGTCAAAAACCGAACAGCTGGCAACCTACTTCATCTCCAGAGGGAAAGACTTTAAACACTGCTTAATTCTGCAGAAGGGTTTTCCCCTCCTCTCTATGAATGGGAAACTTGGGACAGGAAGCAGATTATTTGTCAATGTTAACCTGAAACTCAGACACAGTAGTAGTTAACAGGGAACATGTGGAGTTAGGACCTCTGGATTTTTTTCCAAATTTTTCCACTATTCTCTTTGTGGTTTGGACAAGTAGTTTCCCCTTTCTGTGCTTCAGTTTCCCCATCTGGAAACTTAATTGTTATAATACCTGCCTGATACTCAGAGACTGGTGATAGCTAACTCCTTCTCTCCAAAGGCCCTCATCTGCAGGGTCCTACAGCAATACACACTATCCCATCATCTCTTCAATATCTACATGAGACCATTTTGGAGAAAGACCCTGGGTGCAGCTGCCTACAATATGTTGAGGACCCTTAGCTATATACTTTATTCTCAACTGAAGCAACCAGCTCTGCTACTAAGATATCAGAATGCCTATAAGAAATCAGCTCTTCAGTGATGAGCAACTGGCTCAAACTGAGCCCTGGTAAAACCAGAGAGATGCTGGTTGGAAAGGGGCATTGCTCTGAAGACCTGGCTAAGGTGTTGTCGTCACATCACAGTGGTGCCATTGGGGTCCTGTTTGACTCCTTGCTAAATTTGGTTGGCCAGCTAGCATCAGTATCTAAAATGCCTTCTTTCACCTCCAGTTTGCTAGGAAACTTCCTCCCTGATGAAGACCTGGCATAGTGATTCCTGCAAGAATGTACAGGCTGCCCCCGGTACGGAGTATGACTGCCTGCCTTCTCCGTGGCTCAGGCTGCCATGAACATATCAGGCCTATGCTAAAGTCTCTCCTCTGGCTCCAAGTCAGCTTCTGATCCGAGCTTCTGGTCCTGATCTTCAAAGCAATTAATGGATTAAGCCCCAGCTACATCAGAGACCAAATGTTGATCTATGAACCACTAAGACAGCTTCACTAATCTGGGACAATGCAGATCACAAAGCTCAGGACAAAGTGTCCTAGACCTGGTGGAAAATATTCTCTGTCCAGGGGATCTAGCTCTGGAACAAACTACAGAGGACATGAGACAGATCCAGAGTCTGTCTTTAGGAAACACTGCAAAACAGTCCTCTTCAAAAAGACCTTTCCTTGTTGGAGAAAGATGTTTCCACTCATTCTGAATTACAGACACATGGAAATTCAACAAAAAATCATCAACTCAAATAATGGAGATACAGCCTTATCTGGAGGAAGTGTGGGATAGAATTATCTTGGAGAATGTAGTCAGTAGCTGACATTGGATAGGTTTTATGTTGGGATATTTAAAGCTACCTGTCTATGTTATCAAGCCACCATCATGTTGAAAAGCAAAAAGATGGAAAGTAAAACAACAATGAAAATAAAGGACCCAGCCACTCAGATGAGTAATCACATTTGACTTCAATGGGCCTACATGAGTAAGGGCTGTAAGATATAGTGCACATCCTGAATTATAGCAGTATGAACCAGTGATAGACAAAGGTGAAGTTACTTATAGTTGTAATCTATCTGTTGGTCAGTTACAGATTGTTTATATTTTACTGTCTGAAAAACAATTGCAGCATATTTGAAACAGCATATTTTAAAATAGTAGCATTGGTTGTTATCAAAATGCTTTAATTGTTCCTTAAGGAAACTTTTTTGGGGGGTCTTATAAGTATTTGAGTGTCTTTCCATGGAACATTGCTGCAGTAGATGTGCACACAAAGAACAGATTTGAAATAACTTATTTTTCTTATGCCTTTATTTCCCTAGCCGCCATTTGCCATGGTTTATCTCTTCCCCCCACGTACAGCCATCTCCATTGCTTATTATATCCTTGGGTTGTCTTTATTAAGAATCTTTTAAAATATGGTCCTTCATTATATCCTAATGCTGACTGTCCAAATGCATAGAAGAAACAAATGTCTCAAAAATGCTGTTTACACTTGGAGAACTGAAGCACTTCTAAAACTCTTGCTTCTAATATACATAATTATATGGAATGAGCTGATTGCTGCTTTACTGAGAATGTTACCCCCATAAACTTGATAGGATAGTAGACAATAATCTGTCACCTGACAACTGTTAAGCCAGGGACAAAGAGCAGCAGCTAGGGTCCATGAAAAAAGAAGACATCTAAAGCAACTGATCTAGACACACTGTGGTTGAGGAGAAGGAAGAAGGCTTTGTGACTCTCAGAGCCATCTCTCACAGACACAAAGCCATTTATAAAGTATATGTCAGAAGCTGTTGTAGCAGTTCTATTTCTCAAATAAAATCCTGGCAGTAGAACAGAGACTTTGGGATATTGAGGATTTGGCATCTAAAATGAAATAGAAACTCATGAGATTAGAATGGAGAGTGCATATGCTGATGTAAGACTTTGAAAAGAGTAGCCAAAAGAAGAGTATGAGAGAGTGCTGTAGATGGTCTAACGGAGAATATTGAAGGCCTGATCCAATGCCCATTGAAATCAATTAAAAGTTCTCCCATAGATTTCAGTGGGCTTTAGATTAGGTCCTGAAAAACAAATCTGGTGTGTTTTTCCAAGAGTTGATTGCAGATCTAGTTTAACCTGCTTTTACCATGGCATACAGAAGACATACAAGTCTATTGCTGTTTGCCCATCTGTCCCACTGACATAGAGATGCTTAGGACAATGTCAGTCCATTTTCATAGTTTTACTTGCAAAGTAAATATCTTGAAAATAGCAAAGAAAGTGATCAGTGAGAGTCAGGTGAGAGGATTTTTTTTTTATTTCTCAAGTCTACTCCAAACAAGTGCAAAAGTCAAAGAGAAAAGACGTTTTGATAGAAAGAAGAAACTACGAGAAGAGAGAGAGGTCCCAAATGTGCATAATGAAATATTTTAATGCTTTCTTTTATTTCTTGTTTTCATTTTAAAAAGAGAATGTTTCCAGATGACTAGGGAAAATCACAGTGGGCCAAATCCATTGACTCCAGGAAGGGTAAGGACTGTAGGGGCTGACATAAAATCCAGTTTTTATTCAAATTCTAATTGTTACTGGATATGTGTAAGATATTTTCTTTAAGGGGAAAACTGGCTCATTGTTTGTTTTAAAGACTTTTTAGTGGGGTATGGTTGGGGTAATTCTGGAAATGCTGCTTATTTATGGGAGTTACAGACATGAATTAGGTAGGCATCGCCCTCTTTTGTTTATAAATTTGTAACTGATTATAGTTTTTTTATTTATTTGACTTATTTTTTTCTGTTTTCTGCTTTCTGGTCACCCTATATGGAAGCCAAGCTTGGTTTGGAGTGCTGATGTTTCTTTCTGATCGCTTTCCCCTTTATGAGTGTAGTCTCACTGCGTCTTTTTGTAACTGTTTCTAACAGGGAAGACCTAGTCAGCAAGAAAGCAACAGAATAAAAGGTGTCATAGTTTTGTTAATCAAGCTTATCTCCAATGGTAGGACTGTCATAACAGTGTTTCATCCACAGCCCATTCAAGTCAATGGAAAGTTTCCTTTTGACTTCATTGGGCTTTGGGTCAGGCCCTTTGTGCACAAAATACTTCAACTTCAGGTATTTGAGGTGAATACAGACTGGGAGGGGAGATATTTAATTGTCATAGAGTCTTCTTCAGACTCCCCTTTAACAATGGCATCTTATTTCCATTAGTCTCCTGATGTTAGTAGAGGATAAGACAGTAAATAATCTTGATGAGAACAAGTTCCTACAGTCCTTACTCACTTCTTGCTTTGGCCATTTTCCTGATGGCTGCGGTGGGAGTTTGGCTTGAGGACGGACTGCTGGATTTGGGTTGTTGAGATTTCGCTTATGTTCCAGTGGACTGAAGAATGGATGGACAGTTAGGTGGTCCTGAATTCTAATCCCAGCTCTATGATTGCTCAGTATGTTCCTTTCTGTGCCTGCTTCTCCTCCATAAGATGGGCAGAATAATGCTTTATACTTTCCTGTCAAAAATGTTGTGAAGAGGATTCATTAAAATAATGTAACAGCATAATTCCCAAACATTTTTGTTAGATACCCCTGTGTTAGCTAGAACAATTGGGATCTCCTTGTCCTAAATACCACTGCTATTGTTGCATTTCCACTTGTTTCTGGCCATTCTCTCCTTTCCTGTTGTGTCTTAGGTTTTTTTCCTTCTCATCTTGTGTATATTTCATTTGTTTTCCCTCTGCTTTATCTCTTTATTCACTTTTGCTCCCCTACCCTAGTTGTTCTGCTGCAGGAGGCTACCTGCCATTCATTGTCAGAGTGTCCATCCTACTTGTATGTTGCAAGAGACTAGAGCCAGCAAGTTGTTCCCTAAGCCTATTCTGCCTGTGGACATGAGCTGCTCCTTTGACCAGCTATATTAGGGACTGCTGAAAGAGCAGAGGGAAAAGGTAGGTTCCTTTAGCCACAGAAACACATTTGCAATGGAAGTTCACAGTGCATTCAGGATCATCTTTTTTTCCCAACATAACTACTCTCTCGCTCTGTCCCTAGACTAGTGTGGTAGGTGTCCTGGGGGGTATGGGAGAACATTCCCCCAACATTGGAAAGCACTGAACTGAAATGATAAAGCACTATGCAAATGTTAAGTGTTGGCAGTGCTGTTGTTATCAAAATGTTCAGGTGGTTGAGCTCAAGAATATGGCTGTACTTATGCACTCAGAGTTCATACAGTCAGATCTACTCTCTTGTCTCCCTCTGCTTTTCACCTCAAAGTCCCTCTTTGTGGCATTCCCTTCATCTTTTCTGTTGTTGAGATATGAATGATAGGGGAACCCATCTTGTAGCTAACACTGTAATCCTCTAATTTTGGGATTGTACCACTAACTTAAATCTTTGCTAAGGGTTGAATTTTTGGTGCTTTGAGGGCTTTTCTAATTTTGGGATTGTACCACTAACTTAAATCTTTGCTAAGGGTTGAATTTTTGGTGCTTTGAGGGCTTTTCTAATTATAAAACCCATAATAGTGGAATTTTCCAGTATCCTCCACAACGCTATCTGCTCCATCCACAAGCAGGGGCAGGCGGGCTACTAACATATCTGTATTGCCTTCAATCTTATGAAAATTGTCTCTGAAGCCATTGAATGGTGAAGTGAATTTCTCAGAGAGTTTCATAAAATAGGGGCCAGCAGCAACATTTTATTCTCTTTATGCAACAGTAAACTGAAGTCTCTGATACTTATTAACATGGAAAAAAGTGTAAGATGAACAAGACAAAGCCAATATGAATTTGGAGACAATTTGAAAAACATTTTGCAACACACCATTTGACGCCCAAATCTTTACCATTCCTATTTTCAGAAGTAGGTCCAAGAACAACGTTATACTCAGTGATCTAGCTGCCATGAATAGGACTTTCAGTGGCTTTAACCAAAGGCTCTATTCATCAAATTTAAGGGCACAGGCAAAGGAAATTGATTCATTTCTGGACTGGTTTGACTTTCCACAGTGAAATTTATAAAAAAGAGAAACAAGTCTGAATGCTGCAGTTCATTCTATGGCTATTGCCAGCACATAATAAGGTAAGATGCCCAGTCAGTTCCTTTCACTCACACCTTTAGTTGAAGCTGTTATGCCCCATCTCTTCTGAATGAGCTTCATAAATTCACAGATAACTGTTATGGTTAACCCTGTGCAGGTGCCACATCAAAGCCAGAATAGCCACAGAATATCGTGGGGTCGTGGATCCTGCCTCACTCCCCTATGGAGTGTAGTGTCCCTTGGGATAGAAAGAGATACATCTATGGTGTTGGAATCATTTTGGCAGTATGCCTTTTCATGATCTATTTGTATTGCCTCTTTAATTTGTTCTTATCTAGTTTTAAACTTTATGATTGTTTCAACACTGTAACAGATATTCCAGCTGCAACTGAAATGCAGAATCAAACACTAGAGAAGAGACAATCCCAAGTCACACAGTCCAGCTCCCTGCCAGTGCAGAATTACTTCATTTCTAGTGTGTTTCTAGTCTAATTTTAAATGTCTCAAGTTATTGGGACTTTTTAAAAGATCTATTTAGATCATAAACTCTTTGGGACCGACACACAGCACAGAAAGTATCGCCCTGGAGCCAAAGTGTGAGCACCAGCCCAAACTGCAACTTCAAAGCACCGTCTATGTGGCTACTTTTCAAGTGCTAGTGTCAACCCTGCTGTCCTGAAGCTGTCAACCCTGGGCTGGGAAGCTTGCTATCCTGTGCCTCCCAAAGATGCTCTCTCCTGTGCCTCCCTCCTGCCTCCTGCCCCCTATACTGCGCACTGGTGAGAGTCCCCTTTGGCATGCATTCCTTCTTTCCTCTTTGTGGTCTGTGTTATTCCACCCAAAAGACCTCTTTCCTGTTCAGTCTGCTAGTTTATGCATCTCTTGTATGAAAAGTCACATAATTTCTTGCTGCAAGAACCTTCTCCTCTGCAGCTCCTGTCAAGAAGAATAGCTTTTCTGGAGCTATTCTCACCTCATTGACTCTGCAGTTCATTTACCTTCTCACCTCATTGATTTTCTATTTTATTTTGAATACCTTCAGACTATCTCATCTGAAAACATCTCTTCTCTCTTGTATGTCTTAATTTCTTTCTCCCGTTCCTGCTAATTTTAATTTTGTGCCCACATTATTTAACTGGTTTTGAGATCATTTGGATGAAAGGCACTATACAAAGTAAAGTTGTTTGAACTTATGTTACTTAAGCAGTGCCATAGGAATTTACAGATATTGTGATGTTAGTTCTGGGATCAGCAACCTTTCAGAAGTGGTGTGCCAAGTCTTCATTTATTCACTCTAATTTAAGGTTTCGCATGCCAGTAATACATTTTAACGTTTTTAGAAGGTCTCTTTCTATAAGTCTATAACTAAACTATTGTTGTATGTAAAGTAAATAAGGTTTTTAAAATGTTTAAGAAGCTTCATTTAAAATGAAATTAAACTGCAGAGCCCCCCAAACCGGTGGCCAGGATCTGGGCAGTGTGAGTGCCACTGAAAATCAGCTTGTGTGCCGCCTTCGGCACGTGTGCCATAGGTTGCCTACCCCTGTTAGTTGCTAGTAAATGTAATATTCACCACTTTTGTTTGTCTGAGGTTGTTTTTTTTCTGATAATCTAATCTCTATTTACAATTGATTGTAAAAGAGAGGGGTAAAGTTTAACAGTTAAAGCAAGAGAATCAGGGTCATGAATTCAGAGTTCTAATCATGCTACTCACATTGACTCCTTCTGTGGCTTTGGACAAATCTCTTAGGCTCCAAAACTGCAAACATTTACATACACATTTATGCACATCTGAGTAGTTCCATTGACTTCAGGGGGAATATTCATGTCCACAAAGTCAAACATATGCTATAATGCTTACAAGCTTGAAGCCTACATATCACTTTCCCCATCTGGTGGGGAGCAGTTTGAGGATCCATTTATATTTGTAAAGTGCTATGGAGATAAAAAAAAAATTGCTATTTAAGTGCAAAATACAATTAACTTTGTTACCTGCACTTTCAGTTGTTCACTCTTGACCAAACCTGGAGGCCTTTATTGAATAAAATCTGAGTAAAACGTGAGTAAGGACCTCAGAACTTTATATACAGTATACCTTATATACCTTATATTCCTTGTTAACTGAACACAGTGGTCCACCACATGAATAGAATCTTTGCTTCTATTACTGCCCAACCAAGTGAAATTCCTCATTTTCTTAAATAATTGACACTAACTACACCTGTAATTGCCCTTGCCATTACTCTCATGTGCTCCTTGGTACAATAGGGACCTTTAAAATGTGAAGGTTATAGGCCATAAGTTAAATACTGTTTGAGGACTTCTTGACTTCATGTACACTTACAGGTTTGGACCATATAAATGCATACAGAGATGCTTTGAAATAAGCCAGATCTGCTTACTATTCCAACTTAATTGCAGAACGGGCAGACTGCCCTGCTCTCTTGTAACTTTTTATTGCAGGGAAACTGTCTAATCTGGCTCTTCCTCCATCATCAGAACTTTATGAACTGTTCACATTCTGCATTGAGAACAAAATTAAGATCACTGAGAGTCAGCTGCCCTCCAATGACACTGCCAACACTAACAGTTCTGTAATCCCAAATACTGAATTTGTCACAATTCTCAAACCACAAGTACTTTCAGCATTTTATGCTCTAACACCCCAGGGCTCTATTATGCTTTGCCAAATCTCTGATGTAAATAGTTATGGTTTTTCTTCACTCACTAATCCCTCTGGGTTCTTGATTGTTAATCTCAATTTGTTGGTGGGGAGTTTAATAATGTCATAAAATAACTATTATCAATCCAGTTTTAAAGAAAAAATCTTACTAATAGAAGTCCCAATGAGTTGCCATCCAAGAGTCAGACTTCACTTTTTCTCAGTGATAATAACACATTGCAACTGTGGCAATATCTTTTAAATCAAAATGTCTTGGCTTCTTTGTAGTCTGGATTTTGTCCTCTGTACTTTGAAACACCCCTCTTAAGAGTTTATTTTGATCTTCAGACAATGGTTGATGAATTTTTTGCTGCTGCTGCTGCTTGACCTTTCTACTTCCTTTGACATTATTTTGATCATAATATTGGGTCTCTTGGAAACCAAGAATGATTTAATTTTCTTTTTGTTGAGTCTAGTATACATATATTATCTCTCTCACAGAGAGAGAGAATCTGCACACAATGTAGGATAAAGTGGACAACATTATAAGGAACAATTACAAAAATCAGATATTACAGGAGTCTGTGTAATATCAGTTGTCTGAAGATTAATAATCCTCTCTTACAAGAAAATACATAGGTTAATTCACCATACTACAAATAAAACTAATCATAATAGTAATTAATATCTAGCCCATGAGATTTTTCATCCATGGATATCAAAGCATTTTACAAAAATGGTTAAGTACCACTTTCTCCATGTTATAAATGGGAAAGTTGAGTCACAGAGAACATGCCCAAGGCCACTCATTGAGTCAGTGGCAGAGCTGGAACACTATCCAAATTCCTGACTCTCAGTCTCATGCTCTGTCCATTGAATCACCCTTCAACAGTCTCATATATACTTAGTGGCATGGTTTTTCTCTGAGCTGTCGATACACAATATAATTCTTTTTAGTAGGACCATTTGTGTCTACCTCAATCCAAGTCTTACATATTCTTCAAAGTTCTGTTGCAGGTCACATTCTTTGAAGTGTGTTTTTTACTGGCTTGTATTTGCCTCATGATGTACTCTGATACTACACAGTTTGCTGTTTCTGCTTTGGTATGCAGGTAACAAATCTGTCCCTCTTCCCAGGCTGTTTCTATTAGCATTGTTTTTTTTCACTCAGCTCTCCTCACAGAGACATAGAAAGCTAAATTGTTGCATCCTTGGTTCCAGAAACAAAGTGCAGCTAATTTCCTATTTGCATTCTTCATAGATTATTTTAGGCTGACCTAGGTATTCCTGTCCCATTAAGTGCTATTTTTTAACATTTATTATGCTGTAGACTTTGCATAGGTAATATTTTTAGATTTCTTTTTGGTTACGTTAGGATTTAGTTAGAGCTGTGCTTTTTTGAAAGGACTGCCAAAATACTGATTCATTCCTCTTTGAAGATTAGATTATTTTAAATGTGAACCCCTCTTAATGTCAACATCAGTTTGCCAGAATATTCTGAAATTATCTGGAATATTCCAATAAGTGATCTAACTTTTATCAAGCTGAAAATGAAATCACCAAAGTGGAGACATTGCCTTCCAATTTTTTAAAGTTAAAAAAAATGAAGTCATAATTCCAATCTTCTTGCGCTATTGTTTTACATGCAACCCATGATTCTAGGCTGAATACATAAAATAATATTAGTGTAGGTAATTGAGAAGATACTTGTGCTGAGTGCAATAATTAACATTGTGTGTTATTTGGAGAAATAAATACAGATTTTTCAATTGACATTAAATGGGAAAATGCTTAAAATGTGATTTTTTTTAAAATGACTGTAAAAATAACATAATGAGGGTTCCATGTTCCCTTCCATTCTCTCGATGTTCTATATTAAATTTGCTCTGTTTGAAAATAAAGTGATGGTTTTGATTTAGTGCCAGTCCTTCAAACCCAACCTGCAATCTGAAAGTGTTTTTTTCTGATTGCACATTATCACATGTAGTAAAGATTCAATAATTCAAATGTAGCTAACAGATCTCTTTTATGATGCACAAACCAGAAGAGAATCCAGTTTATTCTTCCACAGCTGTGTTGACTCTGCACACCGAAGAGGAATTGAATTGTAAAAATGTAGTTTAGTCACACACAAACAAAAAAAGAAGGAAAAGCCGCTCTGACTCAGTACACACAGGCAGTAAATATGTTAGATGCCACCATTTTTACATGGTTATTTTTCCAACCATACTTTAATAACTCTTGATATTAATCAGATACAATTGTACTGATTTAGTGCAAAATGGTTTAGAAACATTTTCAATGTAATGTGAAGTTTTCCATTAAGTGGTTGATACTAAGTAAGCTTGAGTGTAATTAACTGAGCATCTTTATTTCCACCATTAAAGAACATGCTTTCTAGAACTGCTAGATCTGACCACATTTTCCCAGTTCTCAGACATATTAATTATTCTTCTATTAAGCAGAAATGGATTCCAAAGTTCCTATAAACATACTCAAGAACCTAAGTACAGTGCCATATTATATTACATGCATACACTGTTGCTCTCAACATGCTCATAATTTAGTTTTTGTGGTACAATGACCAAATCATACTCAGCACTCGGCCGGATAAGGCCAAGTGTTCAGATCACATTAGTCCAGGTCTGTTGTAGGTATGGATCTGTAAGTGTATGCTGAAGTGAATGGGAAAATACTGTTTCCCAGGTTGAGAATCCAGTTCATACAGGATTTAGAGTTAATTAAATTATAGCATAGTAGCAATAGCCACATTTTAAAATAGTAGCCAAACATGCTATCTTTGACAAGATTTCTCTTCTTACATATGTTTAATGTCCAAATGTCTTTCGTGTTGGGTATGGGGGAAAGTAGCCCAGTGAGTGATTCCTTTTTATTCACATCTCTTTTTTTAGTTCAACAGATTGCAGTATACATCTTAACCTGCAAATTTGCCAGTGTGTTACACAACAAATCAAAATTTATATCAAATGACCAAAATATGGAACACCTGTGTTTTGTCATGTTACCACAGAAATGACAGATTATAATGGTTTTTAACTATGAAACCTTTTCTGAGGGTGTTTTTCTCAAATTTTGAATTAAACCAATTTAAAATGAAAACTGGAAAAACATATTTTATATTATGCAACCACACAGACCCCCACCATCCGCCAGAGTGGTCATCAGGTTTGAATCCTGGACTTGCAGAACTCCAGCATAGGTTTCCCACCACTTAAACTAAAAAAATTAACTGTTATCCTCTTTATGGACCAGCCACTGGAGGGAGGCATGACACATATTTTGCCAGTGGGTTACATAGCTATTTACTAGGCAGTAGTAAAATGTAAGGGAACAGAAACTCTGTTTTCTATTCCTGACTCTGGGAGGGAACTGTGGTCTAATGGTTACAGCAATGGTTATAGCCAAGCACATAAATTTGGTACACATTCACTCTGAAAGATAGTGTGGCTAAATGGAAGAGGCTTTAATCTGCTATATTAAAGACCTGGATTATATTCCTAGCTTTGCTTGAAGTGATCTTGTGCAGCCACTCAACTAATTACAATATGGAACATATATATGACTTCTTTCTAGGATCAGATGGGAGGTTTTGCTAAATAATAAAGGCTATGAAGTGCATAAAAATATGAACAGCAGAGTTGAGACTTGAATTCATGGTCTCCTAGCTCCCAGTTCAGTGCATGTTCCCTAGGTTGTAGAGTGTTTGCAATGGGAAGAGCTCTGTCTTTTTCTTTTACCAACCCAGCTGTCCCTCTTCCATTCTCCTATGGGACATCACTTACTTTGGCAGTTCAGCAGAACAACTAGCCCCTTTCAGCCAAAATGCAGAATAGTCAACAAAATATTGGTACGCTGAGTGCTCTGGGTTGCAGATTAGTTCTTTTTTTATGTGTCTGCTCAGGTGGGTAAAGGGTAACTGCCTATGACAAGGTACAGAAGACCTATTTGTTTTCTCCAGACAAGGAAGTTAGCTCATTGTGCAGATTTTGCAAAGCTACACAGAGTGAAGTAATAAGACCAGTCTGGTTGTCAGAAGGGAAACAAGAAACTAAAAAACAGTCTCTTGGTAGTTAGAAGGAGAGAAGGCAGAACTCCACAGCCAGTTGTTGCAGACTGGGTTCTAGCCCATGCTGGGTAACGTAGGTTATGTAAACTGTTTTGGTTCTTTTGTTGTAAACAGTTCACTCAGAAGACATCAGGAATAAAACCCCCAGGAGGAAAGTTGCTGAAAAACTTCACTGAAGAGCCAACTGATCCATTCCACTTGCTCACACTGCCCATACATACTTTGAGCAACAGCATCCCTGGGCCTGACTTGGTACTACAGCTTTCCTCTCTCTGTCTCTCTCCAGATTTAGCATATCTGGACCTGGTGTGGAAACAGGTGCCATTTGTATTATTAGCTTCAGTGCTGGTGATACACTGGGAATTTTGCCTGAATAAAAAGAAAAAAAATCCCTTGGCTGGTTTTAGACCCAACTTCCCTGGTTGCAAGTGTGTATTTTAGCACTTGCATGTCCAACTACTGTATCTGATTTACACTCTCAGATTTGAAGTGTAGGTACTATATGTTGCAGACCATGGAGTTGCACTGCTTGCACTGGGTCTAATTTTTCTCCCATTACCCAGTGATTCTGGTTTATTTTTAGGAAATATTTGGCTATGTAAAGAATTATAGCAAATATTTGATTAAAATAAAATGAGAGAAAATATTACTTTCCTTGACAACGTTGCAGGAACCGAACACTTGTGCAATAATTACCAAAAATACTATAGGGAAATAGCAAAAGTTCTGTTTTAATTTTCAGGCTTTAGTTTGCTCATTAATATACTTCTGTAGGATTGTTTATCTCCGTGATGTCCTGTTTCATTCCTTCTGTGATATGCTTGCTGGGTGTGTATGTGATTATTTTGGCCTAAGATGAACACTTCTAATAGGCAACATGAGGAGGAGAGGGCACAGTGCCCAGAGAGGCAGAAAACCCTGTCACTCAGTCTTGAAGAACAGGTGGGGAGGGGGGTCTCAGTTTGAGGTAGAACTCATGGACTGAGGTAGGGGGAAGAATGAAGTAGAAAGAGGGAGGAATGTGGGTGTTGTAGTCCAGCCAGCAGGAAGGAGCAGAGAGAGACACGTTTGGTTACAACAGAGGTATATACTTTAATAATTCACTTGAAGTGAGACAGGTAATCAGCACTACTTCCAGATGCAGTGAGACCTATAGGATTAACTCTTAATTTTATTTACAGCACTTCCACTGTGAAATGAGTATCTTTTGCCAGGCAGTGTTTCCCAATGGTAGTCTGGAAATACTTTCCCCTGCTCCCCCAAACAAATGTAGGCTCTGATCCTGCAAACATTTCTGGACATGCTTAACTTTATACAGGTTAATAGTTAACTTCAGTGGGACTATATGAGGTGTATAAAGCTCTCTCTGTGTGTAAGAACCCATAGGATTTGGCCCACAGAGAAGATAAATGTATGCTGGCCCTTTTGAGCTCCATGACCCTTTTACATATTTCAGTGTGATACAGCTAAATAAATTACTAAGAAATATGTTGACTTTTACATAGTTTTTTTCTGAGTTAAATTGCAGACTTTAAACTTTCACAGAGTTTTCATTAAAATGATATAAAACAAGATTTTCTTAGCTCCATTATAGTTAGTTTTCAAAGTACTGTGCAGTATTGTCCAAATGCAGTAATTCAGTGCACAGCCTGACTTCCAAGCTGTGTGCCTAGCTGAGAGTACAGGGACCCTGAATCTTCCCCCAGGCTGCATAGTGGCTGTCGAAACATTTTGAAGGTGCTGTTGAAGCTGAAGGCAGAAGAACTGTTGTGTTCTATACACAAAGTTCATTTGTGCTCAAGTCTAAAATGACTTTTTATTTTGACTTAGGAAACCAAGAAGGAACAAAAGGGAAGTCTCTGCATGAAATCAGAAAGTGTGTATTCTCCGTTTCAGGGTGCAGGAATTCTGAAAACAAAATGGCTGCTGAACACTACAAAAATGGAGAGACCTGTAAAATGTAGAAGGTACAGTATGTAGGGAGGGAAAGGGATAAGTTACATAATTACATACACCATCAGAACTATTGATTTCAGTGGGAGTTATGCATGCATAAGGATAAGGGCTGCAAGATGGGACCTTTAAAATAGGAAATTATTACAAAGCTTGCCATGAAGGGTGAACTGCCCCCCTTAAAATCAGTAACTTCCTGTGTGGACGCTCTTATTCTGGAATGTGGCTTATTTGGTATAAGTCTTATATGGGTAATATCAGTATATTTCCAGATGTAGACAATCCCATATATCCAGAGCGGATAATGAGTTACTTGTCTGAGTAGGTAAGCAGAACCCACTTAGCCTCTTCCCACAGAATCCAAACCTGTTAGCAGTGTGGGATGTTTCAAACATACACTACCAGCCTATTAAAACACCGTATAAAGACAAGGAAGATAGGGTTCCTGACCTGAAGAGCAAGAAAAACTTCAGTCTCCAGAGTTGTCAATCTGTTTCCTTTCACCAGCTTAAATTTTTAATGATTTTTTTTAAATATTCATACTATAGACCTAGTAACAAGCTGGTGAGTAAGCAAGTGTGTGATGTTATTGTAAAAAAGCAGTTGTAAAGTGAGAAATATGAAGTGTGAGATTTTTGTTAAATAACATCCACACATGATTATGACTTCAAGCTAAAACAGAAAAAGACCCTTTTTATTACTGTCTGTACAGGACCAACTGTAATGCAGAAACCACGGTATTCTCCTGACAGCATCAAACATTGACCTTGTCATTTTAATATCACATACAAACAGTCATTTTCATAGATGTCTGACTTATGAAAACATTTTTTTAGCTAAAATATAGGGAAAACCTTCTCACCTGTTTCTATTGCTATTTGAAGTACCCTTCACACGGTGGATTAAATTTTCTAATTGAGTCAATTTAAAAGGACCTTTTTTAAAAGGACAGTGTTGGTGCTTGGCACGTTCTGAAAATCAAGTGCCTTAAAGGATTTTAAAATAGCACACCCAAAAATCCAGGTGCCCCAAATCCATAACCACTCTTGAAAATTTGGGTCAGTAAATAAACTAATTTTATTATGTGTTTCAGATGCATATAGTGTGAAATATGGAACACACTTTGTGTGAATAATGTAGTCCTTACCTATAACTTTTTCATTGCTTTTCTTGTTAAGTTTCCATTGTGTTTATGGAACAATATTAGAACCTGCCTTTGCCAAAAAATAAAAATAAATAAAAAAAAATTTCTGTAAATTCCCAAGGTTCTTTCTTTCCCAAGTGTCTTTCTTCTATTTCAAAGGATAATTTGTTCTGTCTTTCCCAGTTCAGAGCTCATATGAGGATTATGAACTGAAAGAGGGGTCAAATTAGCCTTAATTTGGCTTGGTTAACTCCTAACTCTTCTGATTTGAAGTGTTTATCTTTTTACAGCTGAACACTTCGCTTTCTAATTTGACTATTGGTACTCATGATAGGCATTTACTAAGAGTAGATTTTGTTTTGGTGGTGGACACAAATATTTTAACCTATGTCTTACAAGGACTGGTTGTCTCAGGGAATTGGTAATAGGCTACAGAACCTTTCACCTTTAAGGTCACTGGTTCACATCAATATCAGGTCAATAGTGGTGAAAAATCATTACTTGTCTGGCATCTGTTTGGTGACTGTTGTCAAATTATTTCATAGTCTCAGTCTAGTTCCAAGGACAGGTGTTGTCTAGGCCACCAAAAAGAAAGGCTCACAAGTGACATGTTTTGACAGTCTCGGAAGAGACCTGAGTAACCTAATGGGTGTGTGAATACAGAACTAAACTATCCTCCTATCCCTTGAGGTGACAATTCTAGTATGGGGTTGACCAGGATGTCATTGTCTACCTGGAGTTGCTGTGGTGCTGGACAAGGATGGAGAGAATCCTGGATCCATTGTTGATTAACCTGCTGGAAAACCACTATTTACTTAGTCTAGGATGAGTGGGAGAGAGGCTACTTCACCAGCTGCCCTGACACCGCACTGCAATCCTTAGCGCTCTGACAGTGCCTTGTCTTGTGGGCTGGGCCCTTGTCCAGTGGTGAGCTGGAGCCGGTTCCCACCGGTTCGCAAGAAGCGGTTGCTAAAATTAGACGCCGGTAAGAACATAAGAACAGCCGTACTGGGTTAGACCAAGGGTCCATCTAGCCCAGTATCCTGTCTATCGACAGTGGCCAATGCCAGGTGCCCCAGAGGGAGTGAACCTAACAGGTAATGATCAAGTGATCTCTCTCTCATGCCATCCATCTCTACCCTCTGACAGAGTCTAGGGACACCATTCCTTACCCATCCTGGCTAATAGCCATTAATGGACTTAACCTCCATGAATTTATCCAGTTCTCTTTTAAACGCTGTTATAGTCCTAGCCTTCACAATCTCCTCAGGCAAGGAGTTCCACAAGATGACTGTGCGCTGCGTGAAGAAGAACTTCCTTTTATTTGTTTTAAACCTGCTGCCTATTAATTTCATTTGGTGACCCCTAGTTCTTGTATTATGGGAATAAGTAAATAACTTTTCCTTATTCACTTTCTCCACATCACTCATGATTTTATATACCTCTATCATATCCCCCCTTAGTCTCCTCTTTTCCAAGCTGAAAAGTCTAGCCTCTTTAATCTCTCCTCATATGGGACCTGTTCCAAACCCCTAATCATTTTAGTTGCCCTTCTCTGAACCTTTTCTAATGCCAGTATATCTTTTTTGAGATGAGGAGACCACATCTGTACGCAGTATTCGAGATGTGGGTGTACCATCGATTTATATAAGGGCAATAATATATTCTCAGTCTTATTCTCTATCCCCTTTTTAATGATTCCTAACATCCTGTGAGCTTTTTTGACCGCCTCTGCACACTGCGTGGGCATCTTCAGAAAACTATCCACGATGACTCCAAGATCTTTTTTTCCTGATTTGTTGTAGCTAAATTAGCCCCCATCATATTGTATGTATAGTTGGGGTTATTTTTTCCAATGTGCATTACTTTACATTTATCCACATTGAATTTCATTTTCCATTTTGTTGCCCAATCACTTAGTTTTGAGAGGTCTTTTTGAAGTTCTTCACAGTCTGCTTTGATCTTAACTATCTTGAGCAGTTTAGTATCATCTGCAAACTTTGCCACCTCACTGTTTACCCCTTTCTCCAGATCTTTTATGAATAAGTTGAATAGGATTGGTCCTAGGACTGACCCTTGGGGAACACCACTAGTTACCCCTATCCATTCTGAGAATTTACCATTAAATGCGGTGTAGAACTGGCTGTTAAGGGGCAGGTGGGCAAACAACTCCGGTTCGCAAGCCACATCCACCCCGCGGGACTGTCCTGTCCCCCACCTGAGCTGCCTGGATGGGGGCAAGTGGGGCAATTTGCCCCAGGCCCTGCAGGGGCCCGCAGCCCCATGAAGATGTCTCTCGGTCTGAGCGCCTCCTGCTCAGAACCGGTGGGCCGAACGGCAGGAGCGCAGCGTTTTGTCGGGTGTAAGAAAAACATAAACAGCAGCTACCTCCCAATTATTGGGGAGGAGGGGTTATTGTAATAAACATGTACAAATGTTTTTTTTATTGTTAAGTATGACTCCCAATGACTCAATGCATTGCCATTTCTTATGGAGAAAGGTGCAAAAAATACATACTGTGGAACATCCCTTAAATCAGAACTTCTTATAGGGAACCGGTTGTTAAGATTTTGGCAGCTCATCATTGCCCTTGTCCCCTCCTGATCTCTTGGAGGCAGCTTGTGGCCTCTTCTGTTCTGCCCACCTTGCGGGCACTGAGGGGAGAGAGGAAGGTCAAAGCTGGCAATGGTATGAAATTTGAAGTGTTTGGATGTGAGGGAGGAGACCAGCTTAGGCTGGTGATATGTGCTTGGAAACAAAGGCAAAGGGGACCTTAGGATCAGTGTATCAATCTAGACCATCTGTTGTCTTTCAGGAGAGTCCTGCTGCAAAGCATCTCAAAGCCTGAGGTGCGGGGGTCAGACAACCCCTTCCCTAGATGTGCCTTTCTTCTGTAGCTCTGGGGAGCTGGGGCTTGGAGCTGCCAGGTTCCATGGTCTGTGTGGGAAGAACCCCAGGGCCGCCTAGCCCCAGTGCTGCCCAGGGCGGGAAGGACGGGCGCCCTCTTGGGTTTCTGTCCCTCAGCAGCAGCTACATGTCACCAAAGCACACACCACACCGTGGGCAGACCTGTGAGCTCTCCGCGGGTCGTACAGCCCCCAGCTTCCCTCCCTTGAGCCGAGCATTAGTTCGGATCTCGCTTGATTCAGAGAGCAGCAGGCACGCAGGACTATTTTATTAGTCCTGGAATTGTTGCTGCCTCCTAGCTGCCTTTCTTTCCCCTGGACTTGTAACTTGCACCCTGACTTGATTTTCTTCATCCTCACTTCCCTGGTTTCTCTGCAGTATCCCTTGGGTCTCTAGGGTGCTGCACTGTATTGTAAAGAAATGACTAGTCTGTTTGCTTCCAGGCGCAGAAGGCAGCTGCGCCAAACCAAGTCTGTGTTTCAGGAGTGTTCAGAGCGAGGAGCCTCTGGGGCGAGCTATTGGCAGACGCAGACATACAGGGCTGAATATGCCGCGCAGAGTTTGGGATTTAACAAGTGGGATTTCCTCCCCGTGCCCAGAACCAGGATCTCCTTTGCCAGGAGCCTCCCCTTGTCGTGTGCCAGGAGCATTAGTGGTTGTAATATAGCCCTCGCTATGTATGTTTTGCCATGTATGGTTCTTTGTATTACAGCCAGTAACAATGGTGAGCCCTGGTTGGTCCCCGGAGATGGGACGGCAGGGAGTTTGGCTGGTGCCGGGGCCCGTTCTAATTTGCTCCCTTTACCGCTGCTTTCTTTGTGGGTCGCCTCGCCCGCATGTAATATTTGGGGGGGGCGCGAAGGGTTCGCGAAAGGCAGAACCGTAATTCTTGGTTTTGAAAGAAACCTTCGGGAGGTGGGGAGTGCAGACAGTACAGCCCTTCCCCATCGCAGCACAGCGTGGCACGGAGCAGGACGGTACCATCCAAAGCAAAGGTGCGAGGAGGCAAAGCGTAAGGTTTACCCTCCTAATGCTTGGGGTTTCGAGCAGGATGATTCAACTGATTCTCCTGCCTCGGATCGGTTTGGGTTTGGATGCCCCATCTTTGGCTAGAATAGGCTGTAGGAACGGGTCCACTTATTGTTTAAAGTCTCCTTCCTCTAGCCCCTTCTCTTCTTCAAGGGAAACTAAATCTAAACGCTGCAATGCAAGAGGGAGTGTGGTGTCCGTGAATCCCATCTGAATAAATGTCTATATATTAATGAATTATTAACTCAGCCGCGAGTGACCTTAAAACTGAAATGAGGAGACGCCTAGGGCAAGAAGGAAAGCTGCTGAATCCTTTATCGGACTCCTGTCAGAAGCAACCGACCATTTGTCTTCCCCAGATCAGGAGAATTAATTAATATGAAAGGCAAACTTTTCAATTGTGTACCAAACAATATCAGATAGGGGCTCCCCCGATTCAACACCTCCCTTTTAAGGGGTTTAGTTCCCCCTCCCTCCGAAAACCCAGTCCCCAAAGAGAGAAAGAGGGGGAGAGAGAGAGACTGGCTAAGGATTTTTTTTTTAATTCCCAGGGAAAATGATGAATTTGGGTAGTTAATTTATCGATCCTGGTTCCTCTTCCTACTTGTTTTATTTTAGAGGTCATTAATCAATGAAGAAAAACACCACCGTGTTCCCCTTTGCATTTAATACACTTACCCTCATTTATTTCTTTTGAACAAATTCCTAACAAATATTCACCAATCGATTCGTTAGCGATGCATTTTCATAAAGGTTTGATCGGTTTCTAAACGGTCAATGTGATTTGTTTCAGTGCTCGTCCTCTAACTAATGAAAAACCCAGCGAGAGGAGGAGAGGGCTAAAAACTCTTTTCTCCCCGCGCCTCAGTAAACACAGAAGTTACAGCAAGACATAATAACAAATAAACCTCCAGAGACAAGCGGCCGCGGGGGGGGGAGGGTGATATAAAAAGACACACACACACACACAGAGAGACACGCCGAAACACAACCCAGAGGTTGGACTTGGCTAAACAAAGCTGGCACTAAACTGTAAGACCAGGACTGACACTTACTTAATTCTCTATCAGACCCCACATCTGTTATTTTAAATGCTGAGCTGGTGTCGCAGTGTTCTCGGTTATGACTAAGAAACGCAAGAAGTGTGTGACCCTTCCAAAGCCAGCTCCTTTAACCCCATCCTTGAAGAGGCAGGGAGCAGCTATCACCGCGCTGTGACTTAGTACCACTGGGATCCCTCTGGTTATTTAGTTTAACAGCAATTGCCTGCCCAGTCTTCCAGAGTGAATCGAGTTAATTAGACCGACTGGATTATTTTCCATTTGGAAAAAAAATCCAATCGACAAGGCTCATTGGTCCCCTGGACATTGCTGGACTCTGCGTGAGTGACAGGGACAGCCGGGCAATATTTCCCGGAGGAGCCCTTCCAATCCCAGACAGAGACACGGAGCCCGATCCTGCCCCCTTCCCGCATTGATTTCAATGCAAGAAGGATCGGGCCCACAGTCTGGTCTAGCTACAGCATCTGCCTGCAATGCTGCCACTGAGCCCTGCTGCATTAGGCGTCCAACTTTCCAGGCTCTCCAGCCGGCCCTGAGAGGGTGGAGGGAAAGGACAACTTTTTTTAACCCTGGTTTATTTTGGATTTGATCTTTCTACCCGCATTTGTCAGAAATCTCGGGAGGAACCTGATCCTCTTGTAGGAGACTCAAACACCTACTCGGTGCCCTTGCAAATCCCCTTCTGCCATCTTGATCACTCAAAGGGAGACTTTCCTCATTACGAGTATGAGTGCGCCCTAGTTTTGCAACAACAGATAAAAATCTACTAATATGAAACTACAGGCATTATTTCTGTAACAATCCAAGGCAAATGGAGATATTGACAATACACTTAAACCCATTAGCTGTGAGCATTTCCCTACTACTTCATCACGTTTTTCGAGTGTGAAACGAATGTTTAAAGATTGCTGCCATTAAAACGCATTTAATATTTGTAAAGACATTTCGTAATAAAAACAATCATCATTCAAAAATGTGAATTTATAAAATACATGTAAAAACAAATGAGGAAATAAAAAGTTTACCAGAAAAGAACTGACGAAGCATAATGCATAGTATTAAAATGAGAACAAAGAAAACCTGTAGCCCTTCTGCACATCTATCAACATTTTATACACACAATAATAAGAAAGTGATAAAAAAAGGTTCTCTCCCTCGCCACACTTTTCTCCTGTGAACATTTCAGAACTTTTTAAAGTAGATTAATAGAGGAAAAGGATTGAGAATTCATTATAACTGGCACAATAGAATTGATCAAAAACAGTGGAGTTTTTTATGGCTAGCTTAATATCCCATAAAATCAGTTCTTTCCCCCTAGTTGTGTTTGCCTTAACTTAGGTGTTATCAATCTATACAGCACATGACGAATGACCTTGTCAAAATGACGCCAGTCAAAACATTTTTTTGTCCCAGCTCTGTTCAAATTTGTGTTAAAATGTCCTGCCTTAGACACAGACAAAATCTAAACAGCAGCTTTCCCAGGCTCTGCAAGAATGAACGGGTGGGAAAGAAATAAGTAGAAAGTTGAAGAGAAATGTCATTAATTGTTTAAATACTGAGACGAGAGAGAGAGAGAGAATATAGTGTGTGTATAACGTCAAAATGAAATAGAACAATATGAATTATATTGTTAAATTTGATAGGTATTTTGATCTGAACATTTTATATTAAATGTATATGTTTGGATAAGTATATATTGTATAGGACAAATTATATCCCTTTTCTATTATTTCATGCAATATGAAAAAGAGCTTGAAGAAACTTGATCTTAAGTAAGTGATACATGAAATTTCTCAGTAATTACACGGCAAATAGCCAACCTTGTGGTCCTGAATTTCGAGCAAGGAAAAAAAATGTAGTTAAAGAGTAGACGTTTAGCACAGGAGGCTACGTCTTGACTACCTAAACTTTGGTTTGTGTGGTGCACTAGAGTACGTAGAGATTTTCTGGAGTATGAACGCGCTAACTCTCGAGTCCAGAGAGAACTAAGGCAGAAGTAGAGCAGATTGAAAACAGCGGGTTTCTCCATCTATCCTGGGAACTCTTGAAATGGATCTTATTAAAGTAGCCATGGAGAACAGAAGGTAAATGATACTGAGAAATGTAAAAAAGGAGTGTATGCGACCAGATGTGCACCAGGAAAGCAGAGAAAGGGGAACAATGAATAAGGAAACGAACAAGGAAGCGAATCAAAATACACCGTAGCATCTGCAGGATAAAAGCAAAATGTAAATCAAAGGTCAAATACATGAAGGGGATCAAATGAAAGTGTCATAGGAAACTGACCTATAAAAGAGTCCAACCTGAGCACACCGAACTACAGGGAAGAGTTTGAAGCTGTCTAAACTCTTCTGTCTAAAGCTGTCTTAGTGTAAACCTGCACTGAAAGGAACACCGCCTACTATACAGGTCCCTTCGAGCAGTCCCGCTTTCTCGTTCAAGATGCTGTCGTTTGACAAACCCATAGCAAACAAGTAAAACTTTACACTTCGTAGTCCTGCCTTAGCGACTAAGCAGGACAAGTCTGAACACCCCAGAAGTCCCTCTTAGCCACCGTTTCCTATGTATGGGCTAATGGAAACAGAACTGCTTTGAGTACCCGAACTCCCCAGTTTAGGGAATGGGGAGATCTTTAAGAATGAAACCAGGAACAAAGTGCGGGAGGCTGCCAAAAAGGGGGCTCTGTGTTTAGACCCATGGTTAACCTCCCGCTCCCTCCCCTCTGTCTCTCTCCCTCCCTCTCTCTCAGACACACCACACACTGTATTTTGTGCTGTCGTAAAGCCCACGTGTCCAGCGCAGAGTCTGCCAGAGGAGCCCGGACGCGCCTGAAATACTCAGCCACAGCAGAGGGAGCCCGGCTGCTCGGCTCTCACCAGGTTTATCCCTTCCAGCCGCTACCTGGAAGCTCGTGTTGTCGAGGGATAACAAAAAAGTCCCCTTCTTAAACCTCGTACGACTTGTGATCTCCCAGGGCTGTACACACAGCACAGACACACCCGTAAAGCCAGTAGAAAGACTCAGGTAAGGGGGAGCCATGCCATGCCCGGCTCTGGGCTCTGGATCGGGTATACCAGGGGAGCTGTGGAAGGCTCTTCCGATGTTTGTTTGGGGTTTCTTCCTCTTCCGAGGCCGCGATCTGCAGTTGTGGCTGACTGTGCCGAGTTCGCTCAGGGATGCCGCTGAGCGATTGTTTTTTCTCATACATACAGACCTCGAAATACAGAATCGTTTTTCCTCACAGCCTTTCTATAAAGTGAACTTTGGGGTTGGTGGTGGGTGGTAAAAATGCACCGGGGTGGGGGAGATGGAGAAAGGTCCTTGCAGCAGGCAGGGGGGCACAGTTAGTCACGGAGCTTTATGGCGAGCTGGCTGGCTTGTCTTTCTGATTTTGGGGTGGGTCCCAGTGGCACCCCCTTTCTGTGCAGACACTTGGCGTGAGGGGCTGTACATGCCAGACCTTCACCCGACCCCCGGCCCAGTAGCTCTGTGCTGTGGTTTGTTGACAGAGAAGCGCTTAGTGTATGTTGAAAAGTTCCCTTCTCTGCCTGTTTCGGAAGGAGCCGGTTATGTATGTCAGGCGGGGACTCCTCTGGCCCTAGGCGGTGTGTGTGTGGGTGGGGGGGTGTCTCGCTAGGGCTGGGGCACGGCAGAAATCAAAGCGGGGCGCTTCGTTCTGCTTGCTAGTTCAGCCAGCCCCCGCGCCTCGGCCGCGGGAGGCGGTGTCTCTGGACGCTGGCTCAGCTTGGGGCAGGCAGGAGGCACCGCGCGGAGGTAGGAGCTCACGCCTGTCTCTCCCGTTTCCCCTGCTCTCTAGGCTGCAGAGATGTTGAAGCCCGGCGACCCAGGCGGATCTGCTTTCCTGAAGGTGGATCCAGCTTATCTGCAGCACTGGCAGCAGCTGTTCCCGCAGAGCAGCCAGCTCAAGAGCAGCGGGGCCCTCACCCAGCTCCCGCCGCCCGAGAGAGCGGATCCCTCGGCTGACAGCCTCCGCCAGCGCCCAGCCTCTCTCTCCTCCGCTTCCTCTTCCTCCTCTTCGTCCACCCCATCTTCTTCCACCTCCTCGTGCGCCGCCGCCGCCGGTTCCCTGGCCGGGCTGACCTCCATCTCTGTGGCCCAGATTCCCGTCTTTGGGCCGCTACCGAGCTCCGAGTCCCCCTCCGGAGCGCCGGCCTCCCTGCAGAGCAAAGACTTGTGCGGCGGGGGCGCCAAGTGCAGCGAGCGGGCTGCGCCCAGGTTTCGATGTACAGCAGAGGAGCTGGACTATTACCTGTATGGACAGCAGCGCATGGAGATCATCCCCCTGAACCAGCACACCAGTGACCCCAACAACCGTATGTACCCCTCCATACAGCTACCCTCCCTGCCCAAGGCAAGCCTGACACCTAGAGAGCCCGAAATCAGCCCGCTCACGCCCAAGATTGGGTAACAGCGACCTTGACCCTGCACCCTCTCGCTCTGCACCCTGCTCTCTCCTACTGACAAGCGTCAAATGTCCTGCTCTTCCCCGCCAGTTACAATTAGTCGCATTGCTTGGTAGAGCCAGGTTTAAGTGCATTGCTTGGTAGAACCAGGTTCCATTTCTGTCGAAGACCCTTCTCTGGGAGGTGCCCTTTACAAAACAAGGTTTTCTGGGAGCAAGTTTTTGAGACCGTGCTTAGGGAAATGAATTCAGAATGCAGATAAGTAACACAGCAATTCATTGTGAAGTGGTTCCTTTTGTTTCTCTTACTTGGTTCCTATATGGAAAGCCAAAGTTTGCAGGACATTATTCTGATCTCTTTTACAATAAATCAATTACTCAGCTGCGCTTGGCAGGCGAAAAGTTTTCATTTGAAGGGCTGTGGAGAACTTCCTCCCCTCCCCCCATCTCACCTTGGAATATCATTTACCTTTCAGAGCTTGTTAACATCAATCACACCTTGCTAGTTTATTTTTATTTCTATTGAAAAGTGTGACATAGTAATCTAATATGACACGTTTGTTTTCAAAAGTATAAATGTCCTGTACCGGATTGGATGTCAAACCCAATTTTGTACATGGGATTTGATAGGCACTTAATCCTGTTATCACCGCAATTATTTTTTTTTTATTTTTTGGAGGTAGACCCAAATTATTAAACAGTCTTGGTTGATTTCTAGAAGTTGTTTACACCTACTGTTTGTCGCATTCATAAATATTAAATATACCTTCAATGGCCTCAATAGATACTATTAATTAAAACGTTAATATTTTCTCAAAGTATTGACTAGATTGACCCATCACATTTATTAACAATAACATACATTTCGTCTCTATGTAAGTAGAACGCTCTAAGATATCTTCATCTCGTATGTTTTCTGCATTGTTCCTAAAAGACTGCTTCTTAAAATACTTTGAACTTTTGTTTTAGATAGCCTGTTAAAAATACTCCAAAACTCCACAACAACCCATAAACACATACAAAAGTAAAATGTGGGTTTGTTTAATTTCATTTCAAAGACTGACTTGTTTCGAAAGTTGCCATTAAATGGCACTCTGTTGTGAATTAATTGAATTACATTGATATTAATACTCTTAAAGAGTATGAGGGAAGTTGGTACAAGTTTAGTTCCTTCTTTGCCTTGCAAATGTTTCTGTTTTGGATAGCGGTTTAGTTTTCAACGACTTTTGGGCTTCAATTTTACTCTGTAGCCAAAAGAGTTAGCGTATTTTCTACTCTCCAGTGCAGAAAACCTGATCTCATAAATTACATGCACTTAATGGAATTTGAAATGCACTTTTAATCGCCAACCAAACTACTCAGACAATACATGTTTAACTTCTCAGAGCAGCTCTGTAAATCTACAAGATAAAGGTTTTAAAAAGAGAAAGAAAGATAAAGTGATTTGGAAGGAACATTTTTAAGGAGTGAGTGGAATAAATAGCACGCTGCAGAGTAGCTGGTGAAGTCTGCAGAGTTTCTTTCCAATCACAGCATTAAAAGTGGATTTGATAAAGAATACATCGATCACGAAGGACGTTTGTAAAATGTTCATCTTGTGCCTGAATAGCTTTCACCGTGTGAAAGCAAGAGAGAAATGCTACAAGAATTATTACATTTTGCAGGTCTTCAGTAAACGCATTGTCATTTAACTTGTTTAGTAGGCAACTTTTCCTGGCAATTATTATTATTATTTATTACTTAATAAGAAATGTTAAGACTTAGATATGTTTGCTCTGTGATTTTGGGCAATATGTTTACAAAAGGGAGATAATACATACTTTATATAGAAATTACAATAATATGCTCTTCACTTAAGGCACAATTCAAAAAGAAAACTGATCAGAACTGGGATAGCTGGTACATACATCATATAACATGAAAGAAAATGTACAGAAATCATAGTACTGTGATCTTTGGTAGAACTGGTTTTCAACTAGCTTCACTACTTCCTTAATTCAGTGTACTGTAGGTGGTTCTCTGAGGGGAAGGAGAGTAGTTTGTGGACGAGGTGAGAGGTGATTGATTTTAATTTGAGTTCTAGCTCCAAATAAATCTACCGAAGTTCCAAGACTGGCAAAGAGTCACTTGAAAAGCACAGAAGTTGCAATGCTGTTTTTACCTTTTTGTAAGAGTTCTGTGCCCGAAAGATAGCAACAGATTGAGGGCCCGATCTGTTGAAGTAAGTGGATAGTATAACAGAGTAGGGACTGCGGGATCGGGCCTTAATATATGCAGAGGTTTCGAAGTACACATTTTCGGGGTTAGGCGTAGGAACCTTAGTAACAGATATTTCTTGGATTTAGTTTTGTTTGCTCTTCTTCTTAAAAATACTGTGAAATTATAAGTCCTTGTAGTCAGTATTTCTTCTCCAAATGATACTTTAAACATCCTTTCCCCCAACAGGGAAGGATAAACTTCTCCGCCTTAGAGGAATCACAGTTTGGATTAACATCTTTAGGAAAACGCGGCCTCTTTTATCGGGGATAGCCCTGTTAGTCTGTATCGACAAGACTATTATTATTGCGCAGCAGAAAGGAGACTGGTTCAAACTTTTCTCCTGACCTAGATGCTTTGCAAATAAAACCTCCCGTTTAATATTAATATTGTGGCACAAATCTACAAAAGACCTACAGTGATGATGAATTCCAAATTCACATGCACCACTAGCTCAACAGCTCGCATGTTGTGGCTAATAAATACATAAATTAAATAAATAATACAAAGTTGCCAATTGCGTCTTGCGCTTTGACAGCATTTAAACTCTATTATAATGTAAGGTTCACATTTTATTTCTTGGATTTAAAATATTTTACGGAGAATTATACAATATGGACGATCACGAAGGTGATAGTAGTTTTGACCGTTTTGGTTAGTAAAGTTAATACGTCTTTTCAAAATGCGTATTATTTACCCTATAATAGTAAAAAAAATTAACAAATACTAAAAATCTTAAGTTATCCTACATATTATGCTGTTCAATTATGCTAGTCAATTAATATCCTATCATCACTCATTTATATGGACTGTTATGACGTTAAAGATAGATGCGAAAAAGTTACTCGCAAACACATGCGTCGATTTTCAAACATCAGTTGAAAATTGTTGCATTTTTTTAAACGAATCCACAAGGATTGGTGGGCTAAATGTCTGTTGTTGTTTTTTTCTCAAATTGAGTTATTTTGAGTTAGAAAATCACAATTATCAAACTAGTTAGGGCCCAAACCTGCATTACTCCCATTGAAGGAAACGGGATTCCATTAAAATCAACGGTAATGTTGCCTGAGTAAGAGAGACGCGCTTGCGGACAATTTTCTGAGTAGCTCTTTATCTAAAAGGAGCAGAATTATTAGGGTGGGGGGTTATGAAGGAGGGGATACATATAGGAGGGGATGAGGTCCTGGGCTGGGTATTTGAATACCAAGTTTCAGTGTGGGGAAAAGTTGAACTGCCCTAAGTACAGCTGTCCCTTGCTCCTGGGACTAGGGTTTCATAATGGAAAGGCTGAGTCCTCTATCTTAATTGCAAAGCACCAACCTGCCTCTGTAATAAATACGCTGTGTAAAACGAATGGGTCACATAAACCAGCGGTCTGCGCGCCTCGTACTCTTCGATTTCCAGCATTCAGGGAAGTGAATCAGTGTGGGGAATATTTGCATTTTTGCAGATTGCTGGTAACATGTATGATTTAGCTGTTTTACACCATTGGTTACCCAGCACCCTTAAACATAGCAGATAGCCATATATTAGATTGAGGTTAGAGAAGGTGGTGACTGTTTATTTAAGGTGATAAAATGGTCCATCAGCAGTAATCTCCATCGATATGTGCCACAAGGAGATGAAGGATGAGGGGACAAGCCACAATTAATTGCCCTATAGTTTTGTTGAAGAGAGTAGAGCCAGTGCAGACCGAGCTTCGATCTCCTCTCCTAGAGCCCATTCATCATCTCTACATTGTATATGGGGGTCTCTGAGGTGCAGAGGGTGGCAAGGTTTATCTACACACAATATTCTCCTAACCTTCTGATACTTGACACTGAAATTTAATTCCTTCATACACTCGGTCGAAGACGGAGAACATCAAAATCCTTGCCCCCGCCCACCGCCCCGACCACCGTTTTATTTCCGCCGGTGAGGATTTTCCAGCAAAAACTGAGAAAACCCTACCTCATCCCGCGCTGTTCTGCGTACAGGAGTCACCTGCCTCCCCCCCCCCCCCCGCCCCCGCCCCCGCCCCCGCCCCAAAGAATCAGTGAGGCAGAGTGTGACTTTCTGATCTCTCTCTGGTCATACAGCGAAGCGATTCACCCCCCAGTGGAAACTACCTTCCGCTTTGGTCTGTGCCTGATGTTTATAGGGACAAAGCTGTTCCCTCTGGGTGAGCTGGGGAGGGAGCGATTGAGGGTCTTGCTCTTGCAGGTTTGAGAGAAGGGTCTTGGGGATTGGCAAAGAAAAAAACAACGCACATACTTTTAAAGATCTATCTATCACCTAGCCACGCGGCCGTAAGTGTGCCCCAATGCAGGATACCTCCCCCTGGTGCATTGCGCTAACTTCATGGATCCCGGGGGGCATGTTTACTCCATAATCCCGTTGGAAAGGGAGGCAGCTAAGCAGCCCTGCCTTCGCCTTGTTCCCGTCCCCGGAGGACGGATGGAGCCGCACGCAGCCCGGGGAAGCCCAGGAGCTGGAGAGATGGCGCTGTCCGCAAAGTGCCTCCGCAGCAGCGGCGCGTGCCCTGCCTGGTGGCACCTGCTGCCGAGCCCGCGTGCCCGGGCGGCCCCGCGCGCTGAGGCGACAGGCTGCACCGAACGGCCCCCGCCCCGGGCTGCAGGCAGGAGAGCTGAGCTGGCTGCCAAACCGCCAAGCGAGGGCAATGGAGTTATAGGGAGATGTAGCCATGCGGAGAAGACAACACCAGGGCGACGGAGGAGTGGGAGTGATAAAGCAGAGCCCCCCGCCCCCCTTGCGGAGCGCACTGGCCTGCATTAAACTTTGCCTGAGTGTAGCGACTTCTGCTGAGGCCAAGCCTTGTTTCAGGTGCAAAGAAAGAGCGAGAGGAGAGCAGCAAGGAACCCGCCCCCCCGCTTTGCTGCTGCTGCCGCCACTGTTACCTGTGTGGTCTCTCTGGGACACCACGGGCGGGACTTTAAAATCAGGTGGATTTTTATTCCAGAGAGAATAATGGTGTGAATCCAAGTTCAACAGGCTTGAAAGAAAAAACCCCACACCTCAAAGGGGAGAATTTCCATCTGGTCAAAATCTGACCTCTTAGGAGATTCTAGAGAAGGTAAAAAAATGGTCAAATTTCCCAGCCAGTGACCAATCAGTCCCCTCCCCCCACTAGTGGCTGAGCTATGGTGGTAACCTCTAAGGAAGCAGGAAAGCCAATCTAAAAAATTCTAGCTTGTAAATGCATGTGAAATATGCTTTACCTGTCTTAGTGCTGTCTTCTTTGTTGTTGCATATAGTTCTAGTCATGGGCATATATAAATATTGATAGGAGACTTAGTTTAATACAAATACTACTACTAGTAGTACTACTGCTAGTAATAATTAATAATTTATAAAATAATTTGGCACATAATCACAGAAAATTAGCCAATATGGTGACAAGAAAAAATGGGCAAAAGAGAAGGAAAAGCGATCATCCCCTGTCAATGAGGAGAGCAAAATGCTCTTTGGGATGGGTTTGGTTTTGGGTTTTTTGCACAAGAGGATCTCCAAGCAATTTACACATTGTGATGAATTTATCTTGATAACATCCCTATGAAGTAGGGACATATTAGTTCTGGTTTACCAATGAGGAAACTGAGACACAGGGAGATTAAGTGGTTTACCTAAGGTCACATAAAAGGTCTTTAGCAGTCAGGAAACCAAAGTGCAGGTCTCCTGACTCCCAGTTTAGGCCCTTAACCACTAAGACCAACCGTCCTCTTAGATGTGTATATTATCTGTGTACACAGAGAGATAGGGTTAGTATATGATTTATATTTATACGTTGGCAAGAACATTTGAAATGATGGGCAATTATACTAGATACCAGCAGACTCCTAGTGAATCATGAAGCACAAGGTCAAAGGCCAAACTTCTTCAATACTAGCAAACTGCAGGTATCCAGCATAACTGCACCTTTGAAACACATTATTGCTGAGATGAAATGTATTTTCTTTCATTTATTGTTACAGCTGGTTATTTGGTTTATACCATTATGTTGGTTTCTATATGCACCGTCAAGAACTTTCTTCATCCATTTGGCTTTCATTTTATAATAATAAGTGGAGATATACCAATTGCCTAGAAGTGGAAGGGACCTTGAAAGGTCATTGAGTCCAGCCCCTTGCCTTCACTAACAGGACTAATTTTTACCCCAGATCCCTAGGTGGCCTCCTCAAGGATTGAACTCACAACCCTGGGTTTATCAGGCCAATGAACAAACCACTGAGCTATCCCTCCCCCTAAATATACAGTGTGGCTGTTATTCAAATTAATGTGCTTTGAGGGTGTGCTTGTGTCTTTTGGAGGAAATGGTGTGTTCTTTCATTTTGCTCGAGTCTGAGATTTGTATATCTATGTGAGTGGAGTTATATTGCAGACTTTATGGTGTATTCATTTAATGGCAGTTTTTGTAGGGGGCAGAATAAATGATAAAAATATTGCACTCCTCCCCAAAGAGCCATAGCAAGCAACTCTACAAATAGATCATTTAAGTTTTTTGCCTTGCTCCATCCTTATTCCTCCCATCAACAGAGTTTGGGGATACAGAGTGAGAAACTGTGAGCTCTCTCCAGAGAGTCTGGCTGCATTCTCATTCTCATTCAGCATTCTCAGGAAGGTAGCGCTGAATTTTACCAGGAGACACCCAGTTTTGGTTGCACTCTCCCATGCTTCATCCATTTCCATCAAATCTCTGTTTTCTACTGTCATCTCCTTCATGCTTTCTTCCTGAATTAGGGCCTGATCAGTAGTCAGTTGATGTAAATGGAAATATTTCCATTCACTTCAATGAGCTTTAGATGAGGCCTGTAGTGTTCATTACCATTTGGATTCATTAGGGCCAAAAAGTGGGACTTGTGTATTGGTATGCTACTTACTGCACTTGGTGGCAGCCCTTCTGAAAAGCTCAGGACTTCTGTACCATTTACAGAAAGACCAGCAAATCCCTTCTGTGTTCACTTTGCACATAGTTTTTTTGGGGGGAAACTACAGTAGTGCAGTAGAATCCTCATACTTCAGGGTGTAAGTTGGTCACAAGTGGGGGATAGAAGAAAATTTCCCATTGGTATATTATCAAACAATCAAACAATATGTCCGCTATATTTCACCTTGTTCTGATGTATCCAGCAAGTGACTACTTTGTGAGACAAGATTCTGGTCTAGATGGACCAATAGGCTGTTACAGATCAGCAATTCTCATGTTCTAGAAATTAAGCTTCCTCATCTTCTCCCCCCACTGGTCACTTGAAATTAAGGACTTTTTTCCTCCTCTGAGATGAAGGACTCCACCATTCATTATGGGCTGTCTTTAGCTAGAAGGACCAAGTGAGCAGGATGGACTGAAAAATATGGTGCTTCAGAGTCTCCCGAGAATCATCAGACAAAAATAAGAGGCACAAAAAAGGAAAGGGCAAGTACAATAGAAATGTCCCCTAAGCAAGGTAAAATATGTATTCAAGGGCTTCCACTTCTTATAATCCACTTGCTTGGATTGTATTTTAATTAAATAAAGTTCTCCAAAGTTACATATTTTTAAGCATTTAACTAAAAGCATGAATGATTCAGATCTTGCTTAGCATTAATGACAGACCTACGATGCACTGCCAACGCTCCTCCCTTTTACACCAGACTCTCTAGCCAGCCCAGTTTCAGAAAATATCCAGCTTTTCAGTCTTTCAGCCTTAACAGTAATGAAAGGGAAGAAGTACATCAGGAAGAGAAGATTCTGCAGATGCCAAACATCACCTATTACTGTTCCCTGGGGGCAGATGGTGGAAAGGGAACAGCAGTACCCTTTGCTAGCTGGTGGAAGAGAATCTTCTCCTGGGGCCAAGTGACAGTGACATGGCATCCATTTATATTTTTCTTCAAATTCCCAACCTCTGTTTCTTGGAGATAGAGAGTGCTAAAAGGTTGTTTTCATGTTACTAATCCACATCTATAGTCAAACACACAATATAATGCATAAAACGGGAGGTGCTAAAAGAGGTGTGTATATGTGTGTGTGTATGTGTGTAAAAGATTTTCATGCTACTAATCCACATCTATAGTCAAATACAAAATGTAATACATAAATCGGGAGGTTCTAAAAGGTGTGTGTGCACACGTGCATGTGAAAAATGATGTGTACCTGGTGGCAGGGTACAGGGAGCTGATACTGGAGTTACCTGGACAGAGGCAAGAAGATGCCTTGGCTTCATTTATTCAAGTTGTTTGCAGACATTGTGTCTCCAAGAGGACCATTAATAACCAGGATGCTGGGAGAAGGTTACACATCTAAATGATCATCTAGTAGGGTACAAATTATTCATAGTTCAAGGGTCTGCTCTGGGTGCTAACTGAGATCTTGGTTAGCCATCTTTTCCTTAAATCCTGAGACTTTCTTATATAATTTTTTTTTGTAGATTACAATATGAAAAATCAGATTTTTTTAAAAAGAGTACTTAATTGACAGTTGTGTCTTTTTTGCCATTTGGGGGCCTGGTCCAGTATACTTGCATGTATCAAACTCCAGTTGCAATGTAAATTTTGATATGCAAGAAATGCAGGATTGGGGTCATCATAATCATTCCTTGACCCTTAGGTTTGTGGGGGAAGGAGGAGATAGGATGTTGTGATATTTTTCTCTACTTTCCATGAAAATACAAACATGGATTTGCTAAGCTTTATTATCTAGATGTGTGTTTGTTTTGGGGAATTGGTATGGAGAGTGTTTGCTACATAATATCCTCTCTCAAGACTAGTAAGTAACAAATTCTAAATTTTCTGTGAGAAAGAGAGACAATGAATTTATCTGATACAATGAGACTTTTTTTGTATATTATATATTTTCCTGTAAACTTCTACCTTTTTATTAAAAATAAAAAGGTAATTGACAAAAATCAGGCACAAATATTTTAGCTTACACACAGTTTTGGTAAGGGTTTTAAATGAGGTTTTATAAACAAATAAGTTATAATGATATATTGAAGTAAAACATGTTCTAATAAAAGAAACCCTGCATAATAACATTTTTATATTTATAAAGCTTATTTCACATCAAAGTTCTTTAAAAATTCTGGGCCATATTTTGGCTGTGAGGAAATGAAAGGTGTGCAAATAGGCCCATAGGAGTAGTCAACATAGAAGGGGGAAATGAGCATCAGTAGCACAAACCACAGTTTGAAAAAGGTGCTGGGTAGGGAAGGGAGTGGTTGAGGGACAGATGTCTATGTGGCATCATCTGCTGGCATATCTGTGGGAAACTATTTGCCACTTTAATGCTGACTCTGTCAGAACTAACTCCTGTGGGTTCCTGCTTCATGCTGTCAAACCCTCTTGGGTGAGGGAGTGGCCTTAACATGGGTGGGGAAGAAATAGAAGCATACATCAAGATTTCCACATGGATTTAGGGATATCTACACATTTTGAAAACCACTCTCTTTGCTCCCATGTATGGTCCTGCAAACCTCTCTTTCAGATTGCATGACGAATTAGGAATTTCATGAGATGAAACAAAGGGTTTCCTGTGCAATTCCACCTCCTCCCTGGGCTTCTTCCACAAGAGTTATGTGATACAGACTTCTCTCTCTATAGAATCACTTAACTGAAGCCACTTCTCTGTTGGAGGACAGCAGTGAACTGGCACGCGCATACTTGTAGGAGATATGAAATTTGCTTAAGGACACAGAGAAGCCCTCCAGGATTTTTTAGGGACAAATGTTCAAGGGTGTTTTAAACTAGCCTCCATTTGCCATTCACTAACTCTTGCAAGTTTCTCAGCTTATCATTTGCACGTGTTAGGACTTACATGTGGACAGTAGATGATAATGCTCAGAAATATGGGCAATTAGAAGTATGTGCAAGAATTTGTGAATGCACAAATAGAGACTGTATTTTGAAAATGTAGCCCTTAATGTCCATGCAGAGTAGACAGAAGTTTTTTTTTAAGGTCTCATCTGAAAGACTTCAACATAATAAATGGCATGGAACTACTCAATTCATCTACCTTGGAAAGAAGAACAATTGAGTCAGTCCTGCTGGGATTTGAACCTGTGGTTCCAGGGAGTCTAGTTATTCCAAATCTGTGGGTTAGACCACTAAACCTCAGGCCCTCTGGTGAATAGTTTGCATTATTTTTATAAGAATGCATGTGGCTAATGTAAAATTATTAGGGGAAGAGCCATTAATTGCTATGTAGTATAATTACTGCTTTTTATTTGTATTTCTGCAATAGAGTCATATAAAAACTTTAATTGTGCTAGAAGATGTAAAATGTGACGAGGACAGTAACATAGTTCAATAGATTTATTATTACATTAACTCAATATATCTCCAGAGAAATGGATTTTCTGAGCATGAGACATTTTCCTGGAAGTCAAGCATTCGTGGCATATGTAGAAATGTGTAATGGAAACACTTTTCCAAAATTTTCTCCCAGACAGATCTTCCCAAAATATAGAACCATCATTAATAGTGGTAGTTAGTGTAATCAGTATTTTAACACAGTGGTCTTTTTGTTAGGAACCGGTTGCATCACCAAACATGGTCTTATTATCCTCATCCTCATCTGATATAGTAGACATTAAACATGTATTATTGTACAATAAAACAATGTTCTTAAAGTTGTTTTGTGGTATCCAGGAAAGGTCAGATTGAACTGTAAGAAAGCAAATGAATAAGATTTCATAAATATAATTTACCATTGAGAGTTTTCCTTTATCTCTTTGTACTAAATAAGCATACATGCATACACATGGTAATGTGGAACTAGAGCTAATATTTTATAAGAAATAAGGATCAAATTAAATTCCATTCCAATAACACCCCTGAACTGAGCTGTGGCAAGATGAAGGCGGGGGGAGGGCTTCAAAAATCATCAATGAGATATAAAATGTCTCATTGAAGCATATTACTAAATACTTCATCACAAGAGGCAGATGGTTTAAAACAGCCTTTGTATTAATCAAAAAACCTAATCTTAGAAACTCTGTCCCAGTGAGTGAGGCTTGGCAGGTCAATGAACACACTGTGCTTGCAGAATGTCTGCAGAGCTTCTGCTGAGGTTCTTTTGTTTCTCTTTTAAGGGATTTGGTGAGGTTAAGAGAAGGGAGTAAGCAACATGCAATAGTGTGTGTGTGTTTAGATGTCTTTAAATGGGTAAAAAGGTGGAGGAATGTATGTGTCCTTATCTGTGGTGGAGATGATGGTAGTAGCCTGATAACACCAAGTTAATTACTCTTTTTCCTGTTTGCCTCACAGGATGTGACATGTGTGCTGATAATCGCAATGGTGAGTGCCCCATGCATGGGCCACTTCACTCTCTGCGCCGTCTAGTGGGCACTAGTAGTGCTGCAGCCGCAGCACCTCCACCTGAGATCCCTGAATGGCTCAGGGACCTCCCCCGGGAAGTGTGTCTGTGTACCAGCACTGTGCCTGGTCTGGCCTATGGCATCTGCGCTGCTCAGAGGATCCAGCAGGGCACCTGGATTGGGCCTTTCCAGGGAGTTGTCCTTCTGCCAGAGAAGGTTCAAACGGGCACCATAAGGAACACTCAGCACCTCTGGGAAGTAAGTAATCTTCTTTCTGTTCCTTATAGAAGTCTGATTTTCTCAAAGTCTATATCAAATGTCATTGTATGTAGGATATACAGTTTAGTTCCTTTGTACATAATGGCTACATTGATCTGACCCCAAAGCCTCCACAATGGATTTAAATGTGTAATCAGTAATATATGCCTGAAAGACTTGCCCACACTTTCTGCACCTGAGGATACCATTGGCAAACTAATGGGAACCTTAGAACTGCACCTAGTTTGCATAAAAAAGGAGCATATTGCTGCACATTCTCTTATCTTTAATATGGAGATATGGCCTGAGGCGGCCATAGTCCCAACATACAGTGCTTCTTTCATCTTTATCCAAGTGGCTGCAGCCCAGGGAGATGACTGGTGCCAATATGTGTTGCTCCATCTTGATTTGAGTGGATGGTACTCAGTTTGAGATCGCACATTGCATGCTCAGACCAGTCATCTTTGTGGCCTGGAAATGTGATGGGACTCAGTTCCTGTTTTTTACACTCCCATTTTAAAGATGAGGGTAATCACCAACACTTAGAACTCTGGGCCACATTTGTGCTAGTGTGCTTAGTTCTGACCATCTTTCCTGTGGTACTGTAGGGAGCATCCTTGCCCAGAATCCAGGTTTAGTTTTTTGTTTGGCAATTCTTTCTTAGTAGCTATCCTCTTGAAAGGAGGAATGCAATGCTATTAGGCAGTAGATTTGGAAGCTTGGTGTAGTTCGGATGAATGTTGGCTGTAGATTCCAGGTTGGTTTAAGAAATCATAAAATCTATATTGGACCTGGTCTTACGGGCACTTCCTCAGTCACTATTCCGCTATAACTCAGGGTTTGCCGGTGCAGCACCCTTTGAGGAATGCCTATTTTCAGAAGTTTAACTTCAGCTGTACAAATGATCTTCAGGTTGAAAGCTAGCATCTGTATTATGCTGGCCAGGAAGCTATAATTTTTACACAGATGATAAATGATTGTGTCGAGCAGTTTTGCATTTTGGTAAGTTAGTTTAAAAAAGAAAAGAAAACAAAGCGTGCTGATTTTAGACAGAGCTTTAACAATAAACAGCTAACAAAAGTATCCTCTTCCCTCCCTCATCATGTCCCAGTATTTATTGAATTAAGTGTTTATTATAAAAAGAGGAATGGCATTCTGACCTTCCTATCCTTTTGCCATTCATTTCTCCTTAATTCATAACATAATTTCTGAGGTATTTTTGTCCCTTGAATTTTAAAAACAGTTTTGTTTTGTGCTGGAAAATGTCAGGCCTGATTCGGTAAGTCCTCTGTGGAAAGAATTCCCACTGAAATCAAGGGGCGTGACATCTGAGGAGAGTTGGTAGGATTTTGTCATTCGTCCAGAAGAGGAGGAAGTATTTGCGAAATCAGTGGCTCCAACCCTGCACCTAAACAAGCAAAATCATCATTGTTAACTTGCTGAGATAGTGATGTTAGAGAAGTGTTTGCTGGTTAGGGACCTGATCTAAAGCCCACTGAAGAGAATGTGAGTCTTTCCATTGACTTCAGTGAGCGCTGCATTAGTCTCCAAGTGTATTTTCAACTGTCATAGGATTTTTATTAGATGTTTGGTATTATGGATTCAAACATGCAGATATGTACTGTATTCATTCACAGCAGACCTGCAAGCTCTTTGAGTCGGGGCTGTCATTTTGTTATGTGTTTGCACAGCAACTAGCATTATCATAGATGACTTGGGTTCCTGAACGCTACCACGATACAAATAAATAATTATATACCCAAGGCCCTTTTCTACAGTTCTTACAAAACCTGCCATTGAGGCCACTAAGAGTTTCACATAAAAGCTGAAAGATCAGCCTCGACAAGTTTCAAAATGCATTGGGTGAAATTCTGGCTCTATTGAAATCAATGGGAGTTTTGCCAATGACTTCAGTGGAGTCAGAATTTCACCTATTTTGCATATTGGGCCAGATCCTGTTCCAGTTGAAGTAAATTGCAAAACTCCTATTGACTTTTATGGGAGCACATTTAGGCACGTTATTCATACTCATTTATAGAGCATACACTGTAATGTTGCAACAGGACTTGATACTATTTCTGACATAGTGTTTGTGGTTTATATTGTCTTAAACTGAACAATATGAAATAATAAAATTTAGGGGTCAGATTTTCAACTTCTGTTAATCATCACAGTTCAAGTGAAGTCACTAGAATTAAGATATTTTACACTAGTTGAGATTTCAGCCCTATATATTTACATAATTAATTTTTTTCCAATATTTTGATTCTTTAGTTAGACTCCAGTCACTTTTTATGTAAGTTAAGTTTTAAATATTGACAACTTTTTTCAAGGTGACCATTTTTTAGCCTAATTTCAAGTTCACTTAAATATTGTGGTTTTGAAAGGTCAACTGAAATGTGCGTGTTACTTGTGTCCTCTGATAGAGACAGTGACAAGATACAGTGTGGGGAGGGAAACAGAGAGGAAATGGAAAAATATTTAGTGAAAACCAGAGAGCAATGGGAGGTGTAGGGAGGGGAGAGCAGAGAGCAGAACAGAAAAAAAGGTAAATGAAAAATAAATACTGTACTGATGTAAATCCCAAATACTGTCCAGTTACGGGTGTCACCTGAGCTTTGTGCTGGTTTGTTCTTCTATCCCAAGCATATTGTGCAGGCTTCCTTTATGGCAGAAAAATGATGTGTGTTTTGAATTGAACAATCTTGGAAAGGAAAATAGGTTGGGGCGGGGAGACTTATGAACTCAGACTATTTCTGCAAATGCAAAAAGAAAATGCAAGGATCACAAAACCTCCAAATTTTGGCCATTCTTCCTTTATTTTGACCCTCAAAATGGTAGTTTTTATTTTCTGAATACTGATGTTTACTAAAGAACAAATATAGCAAAGGAACGAGACTAGGAGGAGATTGCAGTTTTACAAAGTGATTTCTGTGAATAAATATAATGTGTTTGAATAATCTATATACTTTTAGTATATCTCATAAGATAAAATGTAGATAAAATCAGATAATAAAAATTAAAGGATCATTGTCTTTTTATAAAAACATGGCTATAGTTAATTCCCTTCCATCTCCCTTTTAAAATCAGATTCAAATGTAAAAGTGACTACAGATGAATATTCAATATTAAAGTCCTGATGGATCTTAGTGAGGTAAATATCTTTTCTTTTCAGTAATCTAAATAGATTTCTAATCTTTTTTTCTCCTGGCATTGCAAAGTTAAGTTGATGGATTTTTGTTTCAATTTACAGCTCTTTATTGTTTTCAGTGTGTGCTAAATAAACTGAAGAGCTTTTCCAAAAACTATTAAGCATAGATACAGATTTGGTGCTTTTTTATTTCCTTTGCTGTGGCAAACATCAGAATTGTTGCATTTGACGTATGGTTCAAAACCATGGAAACATTTTTTGGTCTGTCTGCATGAGTGCTCTCACAATGCGGTCAGTGTTTACTTTATATGTAATCCATATAGCTCAATGTACAGCAATTCAGAGTAAATTAAATACCATTCCATTACCTCACAATGTGTCTTGACACCTATGGGTGTTCATGGGAAATTATAGAGTTCTTTAGCAATTAGTCAAGATAATTTTTTATAGCCTACAGTAAGATCAGATCTTCAGAAAGCCAAAAATATTAGTCATTTTGGTTGTGGTTGTTTCTTTTCCCTCTCCACATTTCCCCCTCTTCCCCCCGCCCTTTGGCCCACTTCAATCTAGATACAATAAACTCTGATTTGTTTAAAAGGAAAACAGTACTGAGTGTATTAAGTAAACATTCTCTTTGGTAATAGAGGCATTTATTCCAACAGTACTTGATAACTTTTCTGATCTTTTTTTTCATTTTGAAGTAATGGGAACAATCCTCTTCTAATGTTATTGAAAAGAAAACAGAGACTTTCTCAGCAATTAGGTCTTATTGATGAGAATGAGATAATTTTCCCTTAATGTGTTTTCTAATAAAGAAGTGAAAAGGCACACTTGATTCTAACATATATGAAAACATTATCTCAATTATTAATGTGTCCTTATTCCCTAGAGATAAATTAATCTGGTTGCACATGGTTTCCCCTTTCTGTTTAACATCAGAATTTAATAAGACTAGACTTAAGGAATGCATATGGGATACACTTAAAATTCTATTGGAATAAAATACAGAAGTTTTAGTAGTTAAAGTTTTTCAGACTCCATAAATCCTAGAAAGAACTGAACGATAAATGGATCTCTTCTTCAAAAAATACTTAATAGAAGAACCATTTTGATCACTTAGATGAAGCTAAGTTTTACTGCAATTGCAGAGATAGCTATATTGAAGGACTGAATCTCTTTTCCTCTTTATATTGGTAACATTTTGCCTTCATCAGTGTTATATGCTGGAAATCATTTAAATAATTGTTCTTGAGCTATACACGGATATATCAACTACATTGTTACACTTCATTGTGGTTTGATTTTCTGCAATAATTTTAGATGTAGTTTAAAATTTTGCTTTTATGTGTAGATCTTACCTTTTATATCTGTTAGTTTTATTTAAAGAGGTAAATAAAAATACACACATAAAATGAGATTTATTAATAATTGCAAAATGCTAATACAGTAGTTCTGTTTTGCCCTCAAGATGGACAGTATTAATTGGCACTAGTATAAAGACAAATCCCCCTGTCCTTTCAATGTGGTACCATGTGTCTGGGTGTTGTGCTCCCATTGAAGTCAATGAGAATTTTGCCATGGACTTCAGGGAGAGCAAGATAAGGAAGTATAATGAGACATACATTAGCCAGACCCCATACTGTACACATTTTTATGTATTCATCTATAGAAAGAACCGTTACCTTTAAATTAAGAACTCATTCCAGTTACAGTGATACATATGCATTTATATTCTCAAAGCTATAGTTTTGGCCTAAATTTGCCTGATACAGAAAAAGCACTAGGGGATAGAATTATGCCATAGTTCTATTAAAGTGAAAATTATGTTTCTCAGCAATCCATCATCTGATATTCTAGAGGGCTTGTCAGCTCTGTTTCAAATATGTCATGTTCATGAAATTCAAATAATTTTGCCCTCAAAATAAACCTTAGTAATGTTACTATGATGTCTTAAATTATGCAGAGTAACAGCTGGTACTGCTGTTTTTGTTTTACCTCATATGAGTATAAGATGTCTTCTTTTTAGGGTAAACTCTGTTTTTATCAGATATATATTAACACCATCTTCTGTGTATTGGAAATATCGCTAGTATTGTGTTCAGTAACTCAGCTAGCTAGAAGTTCAGTAAGATCACATTCAGGGTCACAGCATATTTAATTTATGCTCTTTAGGAGATAATTGCACTAAGCAGCTTGCTCCACTCAGTTTTTCATGATTATTTACTATCTCATTTCTTCCAGTATCTTTAGTAATTTATAGATTCCTTATTGAAGAGTTTAAATCCAAAACTATATCTGAAATTTCTTTGATTTCAAATATAAAAGCTTATCTTAGCTTAAATTTAACATGATTTTCTTTAATCAGACAATTCAATTTAGCCCATTGGGTGTTTCTCATTAGGATCATCTTATCTGTTTGCTATGAGTCATTCATACCTCTGTCTTCAATGTATTTATTTGATTGATATACTGTACTTTTTATATCTCTAGGCACACAAATCTAAAAACACATATAGCAAAAAAGTAATTTAACTTGCTATAGGGCCCAATCCTGCTCCCACTGAAGAGTATGTGAGCTTTGCAAAATCCTTAAGCAGCAGTCATGCACATATCAGTGATGCACATGTCCTCCATTTTTGGAGAAAATCTAATTTTTAAGGCATAAAATTACTCCTAATTTATGGTACCATTAACTGTGAATTATTTCTATTCACTTCTGATTAAATATGAATAAAGGTAGTACTTTAATGATGTGTATGGATACCTAAATATATTGCATACCTGCTACCAATAATATATTGGTGATAGATACCATAAAAAAATCCATTGTGCCTAAATGCAGAACACATTTTTCAGTATGGAAAAGATGTTCAGTATTTCACAGAATTATCTTGATCACTTCTTTACACCTTTTATCCTCTCAGATTTCATGACATCAGATGTGTATTGACAAAAAATACAGACTCTTGAATAACTACTTAACATAAAAGCTAGAAAATCCAGTCTAACATACACTTTCCATCTAAGCATTTGCCACCTTTTTCAGATAAGTTACAGAATTCCATTATCCAAATTGTTACACATGTGTGACAGAGGTTGACCTTTAGTCATGTCAATCCTTTTTGTGTAGGCCTCAGGCTCCAGCCTAATGGCTCAAAGCCTGATTTACTCACTGTAATAAGGGCAGGAGGTCGAGCAATTGTCAGCCTGCCTGCTCGTACTCTTCTCAGAGCCTGGTTGAAGGCTGTTAACACAAAGCTTTTCAAAGTGAATTTACAACCTCCACCACTGACAGAGGCCAATCAGTACACCATAAATGTCAGGTTAGTGAGATTGAGCAGTAAGTAAAGTACTGACAGCACACTATTGGCTGAAATCAATTGCTCAAGGTTTAACTGAAAATAGCCATCTATGTATAAGTACATTTGTGGAACCAAGTTAAGTATGCAAAGCAAGTTTCAGGTGGATTGCATAGAATTAACTGTTAATAGCACATGGCATTGGGCTTTGCATTTGTGCAGTTTAAATATTAATATTGCTTGTGCTTGTATTATTCACGATCAGAAAGTTTGTGCATTGGAGCTGGTCCTTAGTTACAGAAATGAGGGGAAAAAAGAAGAAGAAAAGCCAAATGTCAGTGCAGGAAAAACTAGGGACATTTTAATGATACTGATTCATTAAAGATTAAAAATTTTCAAGTTTAAGTGATTCATGCAAATTCCAAAACTTTCCACAAGGAAACTGGCTTTTTCATTGTTCCTGTTTTTCTGTAACGCAAAACTATCACAGAAATCATTAATGAGTGATTGTGTCCTGATGGTCTGAATATCCATGAGATGTAGTTACCTACAAGACTGAATGTTTTTATCATTTTGTGTAATGACAGTTTGGACAACAATTCATTTAGCTCTGAAGGTATCAGCATTAAAATGTAAGAATCCATTAAAATGCTGTATGCAAGGATTTATAAATTAGGCAATTTCCTTGATTATTGCAATCATTTACAAAATTGATTGTCCCAGTGTGGTATAGGCAGGTTGCAGCAATGAGCATTGACAACAGGCATGTCCTCTAATATCTATAGTCATTGTTCACTAAAATAGGACGCCTCTCTACTATGAGGTTGTTTTCCATCTCAAGGTCAATTATGTATTGAAATAAGTCTACTAACCTAAAAGACCACACATCTTTAAAGGAGACCCACATAAGATGGCATGCTATTTATAGGCTGCAATGATAGCAGGAATGCTTTTTTCCCCCTTTCACCCGTAATTTGTTTGCTACTGATCTAGACATTCATTGGAGTCTAGAGTGCATATTCTCTGTGTGATCCATTATTGAAAGGCAGATAATTTTTGCAAATTGCAGCTGTAAATATTTATTTGATTGAAGATATAAAAGTCAATAATGTGTTTTATTTGTTGCTTTTTAAAGTTCTAATTAACCAATAGATATACTGTTTAGTTACTTGATTTGGGTCAATTATTTCTAGAAGACATAATAAAGACATTATGTCACAATGAGAATACACCCTTGAAGTAAGTTTTCCTATACCAGAACAACTATAATAAATCCACTAAGTGTTTAACCATTAACCACAAAAAACATAAAGTTCTCTATATGTGTGAAAAATCAGAAATATGGACACTGTCAGTTTAACAGATGTTATTTCACATTATTTTTGAAAAATGTAGATTATCTTCAGGCAAACATAGTTGGCAACAAACTAGTTTGTGTCAGGCCACATGCTGATTGTGGTTATATAGGGTCAAATCCTACAGTTCTAGTCAGTTCTTGCTTAGGCAAAACTCTCATTGGTGTCTCAGTCAGGTTTTCAGGACAGAGTGAATACTATATAGCAGTGTTTTACTCACTGTTTTAAAATCAGCACTTTTCCAAGATAAGAAGCCGGCATTTTCTCTGAGAAGCACTACAGAACCTCTAGGTTGTATCTCAGTGTACACCCGGCACTGGTTTGATAAGATTAGGACAAAATTACCTTAAAAGCACCCTGATTATGGATACGCTGTAGCTTGACCCAAGGCCAACATTTTAGTTTGGAAAAAAGACTGTATTTTCAGTGACTGCATAATAATACACTGTGATAATTAGTTAAACATCTGCATCAAATATACATTTTCCTCTTTTTAGTGTTTTGTAAAAATCTAGAACACATTTGTTTCTGGTGTGTATTACATTGAATATTTATTACACAGATTTGGCAAAATGGTCACATACCAGGCAATAATTTAACTGTAATTCAGCTAGGTGTTACTAATGTAGAGCCTATCTATCTATCTATCTAATATGTGTGTGTGTGAATATAGATATACACTATATAGATGAGTGTCTCAACAGTTTTGGTTTCAGTTATGCATCTGTAAAGCAGATCTGAGTCAGTCTATCAGGCATTAATTGTCATCGAGACTTTATTATATCAACAGAAGAAATTTGAGACCACTATTTATTATACTGTTTATTTATTATAAAGCAATGAAATTGGGAAATAAAATAATGCTTATTCAAATTAAGAATCTTTTCTCTCTTTTAGTATAATCTTAAAACAAACTAATAACAGTATTGAAATGTATTTTATGTAAAATAAATAAATATAGGGTTAAATATATTCAGCCTATCTAATGTACTGATTAAGCCAAAATCCTTGAATGATTTTAATTTGATTTTATATATATATATGATAAATATATATATAAATGAAAAATAGTGCGCACGTGCGTGCACACACACACACACACATTATTTTTTATTTTCTGCCTGCAGTTATGTCAGAGGGTCATTTGTGGAGGAGAGGGTATTAATGTTTATTGGTATTGCCACAAAAATTTGTAGAGCAATATGGTTTGGTGGCAGATATTCCTTCTTATGCACCATTATGTCTGGCAATCTTAAAAGGTGAGTCTTTAGTTTGCTATTTAAAAAAAAACATCTTTTATATATATGCATGAGGTTTCTGTTGTTTTTAGATTGGCTTCAGTTATGTCCACATGACTCTGTCCTTTTACTACTCCCATGGGAAAAAGGGATATGTGGCAGATATTTGATATCTGCATACAATATGTGGCATATTTGATTATTTAGGAATAAATGATTGGGGCTCAGGCTCATTTCTTGCTTGCATGATTGGTTGCTGATAAAATTATTCCCTCACTGGGAGATGCCCAGTCTTGTTTGCATCACAAAGATCTGTTTGGATGACTCTACTGGCCTTGTATTGGTTCATCTTGTCATGGTCAGCATAAGGACAGAAAGAGTAAGGTAAACAAAGTGACTATGCTTGTTCAATTCTCTGATGCCAGGTTAGGAAATATCCAATATATGTTACACATGAGTTTCAGGATTTAGGAATTCTGGTCACCTGATACTTATCACACTTCCTTTATTAGTTCTGAGTTGTGGGTGAAATTGGAATCCTCTAGACTTGTTCTAGGTGAATTCAGTGTCCATGAGGATAATGGACCAAATTTACTGTTGACCTCTGTGTTGCAGCTCCATTGAAGCCAAAGGAGCTATGGCTGTTTACACCAGTGGTGAATTGGATTATTGAATGTATAGCTTCTGTAGTAAACATAGGATATCTTGGGTGGTATATTACTCAAATCATACCAGTTGGCACACTGATTCTGACTTTTGGGATGGTATTGTAAATAAGGGATTGACTCAAATTAAAATTTTTCTTATAGTGAGATGATAATCTCTAGGAAAGATTAATACCTTATGCTCATAATAGAGCAGTGTGGAACATTTTAAACCATCTATTGTCCGCGAGTATTGACACTGTGGCATCTACATGTCTTCTCCTTCTGTATTATCCTCATAGATTATTCTGGTTTTCAGAGACAGCCTGTGACAAATGAAGCCGCAGGTGAGAAAAATTGGATTATCAATGGCAGACTGAGCACAGTTCATTGTGTCATAGGGAATGTTTGTGTTCCTACGATCTGACACTGTTTAAGGCAGAGAAGTTATTACAACTGAGCTACTGAATCTGTGAAAACCTGTTCAGTAGAACTACTCCTTCCCACTGCATCGTTCTATATATTTTCAGAAAAATACAAATTAGGAGACCATCTGTAATTCAGTGATGCAATATCATACCTCTGATAGTGATGCTGCACTGAAGGACGGTAGATGATAAGACCCACAGAATTCTGGACATAGCTGGCTTTAGTGAATGTTGTAATTCTGGGGAAACTTTCTATTTATCCATATTTGAGCTTAGGTCTAACTCCCTCCACACTTTGGTGAAATCTTTAACAAATGTATTGACAGCACAAAACATAAGGCCTTAATTTTTTTTCAAAGTATTTAGTATTTGCAGTTAATTTAATTTGAATTATGTCACCTCTGTATGAATGACTCATGTACTTATTATTATCTGCTTTGTATTCTAAAGTATGGTGAATGAGACCTAATGCTCTAAACGTGGTTTTAATAGTGTTGAAATATTTTCATAACAGGGATAGTTGTTTATATCTTGACCACATCTGTTGCAAGCCAAGTTCAGAATTAGCAGGTGACATTGAATCAGTTTCTCAAAACATTTGCCAAGGCAGGTAATGGTAGCAGGCAGTCCTGACTTTTGAGTTGACAAAGAATGTTGACTTTTGAGTGACTATGCATACACAATTCAATAGTTATGCGGAAACATGTTCAAAAAATTCCATTATTTATTACTTAGTGCTGCAGTAAGCTTTTTGGGCAGCTATACTAGTATGCTGAACTAAGACCTCAGACATGCCTGCCAGCAGCATCTTCATCCCTTCAGCCAGCGAGCTACTCCTCTCTACCTTTCTTTAAATCCCAATACCACAAATTACTAAGTACCACAAAGGGGTGTGTGCTCAGCACCTTGCAGGATGGGACCTTTAATGATGAAGTTGAGGTCTAGTCTCTGTGTTGGGTCCCAATGTATTTTCACTGCTGCCTCCCATTCCCTGGTTTGTGGTCTAACACATGAGGGCTTGGTATGTTCCAGATCTCTGGGCATGTCAAAATGCATTGAACAGAAGGTGGAGGCTGCTCGGTTTCCACTGAAGTTTTAGTGCAAATGTAATTGAATGGGAGGTGAATAGTAGTATTCAGCATTGAGCCTGGGCCTCAGCTTTATCACCAAGGTGTTCAGGAAAGTGAGGTTGTTGCAGGGGTGAGATGTAAGGGGTTGCCAGGCACTTATTATTGGACAATGCTTGAAGTAACCCTGTCTATACTATACTGTATGTACAAGTGGTTGGGAACCACTATATTGCAGCCATATTCAGAAAGGGATACTGTAAGTCCTCCCTCCCTCAAGGGGCACAGGCATTAGAAATGTGCTGGTTAGAAACATACACATCAATAAACAGCGATTTAAAAATTCAGCAGGCTTTTAAAGCTTTGGCCCTTCCACAGACACCCCATCTGCCTCACAGATACACACAGTTGGGCCTGGCTGGGCTGGATTTGCCAAAGGTTTCTCTAAATGGATGCCATGGGTTCCTTTCTGACCAATCATGGCTTGGAACTGTGCCAGCCTGTGCCCTCAATTGCATCTCTTGCTCTAAGGATTCCTCTTATTAGCCAGGATGGAGTTGCCCTGCCTTTCTCCTCTCCCTTTTTTAGGCTAACCTGGAGGAGGAGCAAAGGGCCATTCAGGCTCTCCACCTGCTGCAACAAGGTTTTCCTACCCCTATAACTACGTGCTGGAGAAGGGCTAGGGCAAGTGGTCCGTCCTTGTCCTCAGGATATTATATTGGTGCTTAATTGCTTAATGTATGTTGTTGTTGCTTTTGGCTGACTAGACAGTGCATTCTCCTATTTGTTTGGTTCAAGCCAGAATCACGTTCAGGTTTCCACACATGACATGAAATACTGAAACAACTTGGGGGGCAGACGTAGTCTTTGCAGGGGGGTGAATTTGTTCAGCTGTTTGGGCAGACAATAACTAAGAAAGGGTATGTAACTCCCAGAATTGTAGGATTCAGCATGTAGCTGGGACTGAGAGATTAATCAGTGCAGGCTGCCTGGGCTCTGGCTCAATGGTAGCTCTAACCCTGTACAGAGGTGGAGCATAGCTTGGTGCAAGCCACGTGCCCAGGTCTGGGTGGGCCTGACAGTACTTCTGGCAGAGTAGCTGTTTGACCTTGGGGTCTGCCAATCACAACATAGTCAGGCTAAGCAGCTACAGACTAAGCAGCACCCTTTGCTGCAAAGACTACATTCTTTTCTTTTCTTTTCTTTTCTTTTCTTTTCTTTCATAAAGTGTTAGATTTCATGCCACATATTACCCTCAGCTCGTCAGGTGGCTTCTGGGGTAACACCTGGGCAATGGTGCCTTGAAAATTTTAGCCTACTGTGTGCAGATTTCCTTATTTCCCAAGACCGCAGGCAGAGCGACAATTTTCCAGAATCGCCTTTGTTAAACCAAACCATAATTACATTGCATCCTTTTTAGGATACAACAATTATTTATCATGTTGTATTAGTAGTTTAAGGACTTATTGGTCTCAGTGTGCTCCTTTATTTAGCGCTAACGTTTCTTCCTCCTTCTCACTTCATCCCTCTTGAATCTCGTAGATCAACCCCCTGCTTTTTTCAGCTTACTCATCCCAGTTCCAGGGCCCCTATGTTAAATCAGCCGCCTTTATGGCTAGCAATAGTTGGCCATGTCTCTCACAGGAATCCATGAATCCCAGTTTTGAAATGACAAGCGTAGTTGCTCAAGAGCAACATGAGGCTTTCTTTCACTTTCTAAGGTACAGCACATTGTTTCCATAGTGCATCTAGCCATAGATATGTGCTGCAGGAAAACTGCGCCTTTTAGCTTTCAAATGATCTGTGAGGAGTAGCAGTTAAGCTGGGACAGTTCCATGCTGTGATAATTTATTATTAGAACCAGCCTAGCTGGAGAAATCACAGATCACCATGCTGTTTAATTATTTTTTTAGTTGTCTTCCATTAATAATGCTTTGTGTGACCCTGAAACCAGGTACACTCATGCCATGTGATCCCTAAAATGAGGGTACTCACCCTGGGACTTGTTTTTACTTGAGAGGGGACATACTTTATAAACTGTACAGTCTACGCCCTGCTCTTCGTGACACCCATTAGTAGCTCTAGCGCCTATAATCCTCATGCCTACTGGGAAGCAAGAGTCCAGGATGAGCTCCAGAATTGTTTCCCTGTCACAGATAAAGAGCTGCTGTCACATGATCACTAGACCAGCTGGGATGGTCATGCTTTTAATATCTTGATGTTCTGCTCTTAGTTGTTGTGTTGCCTCATTTAATTTATAATGACAATAATTCATGGCACCTTTACAATCGTTCATGCAGTTATTCTCCAAATTATTAAAGTTAAATATTGCGAATAGGAATTTACTTTGGATGCCATTGTTTCTATATGAGAAGTGGCTGTGCATCATGCTGCATAGCTCAGTTTATTTATGTTGGTGTAAGAAGGACTTTGTAATGAAATTTAAAGGGAATAGTTTGCTAGAGACTGAAAGTCCGGCTGACAACCTCCCACTCCTGCAAGCTCTTTGATAGGCTCACCATGAATACCTCACAGATGTCTGCCTTCCAATTTTGTGTGAACAAATGGGATTTTGCATTTGTAAAGGCTTCCTGAATATGTGGGCCTGGAAGTCACTGGCAAAATTAAATATGGGAGGAAATTAGGGCATAAAGAAAAGAAGCAGTCTGCTAGAACCATCCATTTGAGGGAAACAATGGAGAACTGGATAGTGATTCTGAGCAGAGGCAAGTAACATGGGGAGTGAGATTCCAGTTTCACTCAAAATATTGGACCTTGTGTGGAAGATTAGTGCTGTTCTCACTCTCTTTTCTAAATGGCTACTGGTGATTTCACCCCTTTGTCCCAAACTAGACTTGAGTTGTATCATGGGAATTGCATTGCTGATCCATTGTTTGTTTGCTTTTGAGTGGATGTAACACTCAATGACGGGTTGTGTGTGGGAGCGTCTAGAAACTCAGTAGCACAAGGTCAATGACAACTGTGTTATTAATTTATCATTTTCCATTTGTCCTCTAATTTCTAGATTACGTCCCTCCTCTTTCTGTTCTATTTTTTCACAATTTGGATATCTCAGTTAAGCTTTCAATTAAATTGCTACCTAGACTTTCAAGGTTGGGAAGCTTTACAGAAGTAATTTTGTGTGTGTTCTCATGCTTGGGAAGCTTGACTTTGAAAAAACATCATTAGACATGTTCATTATGGTACTGCCTAAGGGCCAGCCAAGAGTGGGGCCCAGTGTGCTAGGCACTGTACAAACACAGAGTAATAGATAGTCCCTGTCCTGAAGAGCTTATACTCTAAATAGACAAGAAAGACATGGGGTGGGGGAAGGGGAATAACAGGGAGGCAGAGTGAACAATGTGATGGCTGTAAACATTATGTTAGGACCACAGTTTTGGGGTGGTGGGTGGAGTTAGTTAAGGGGATAAGCTAAATGAAAATAAAAGGGAAGGGAAGTGGCTGAGGGGGAAGAAGAGAATAAGAAGGGCAGGTGTGGAGTGAAGTTTAGGTGAAGAGACTATGAGGGAGGGGGAAGGTTGGAGCAAACAGCCAATCAGCAGAGGGCAGAGAAATTCCAGGTAAAACTGTAGGAAGTTCTCTGTCCAGAGGTCACTGTTTTTGCTCCTATCTGCAGTGCTGGAGTCTCTGGTTGGCTCCTCTCTGCAGTTTTCTTCCAAGCCCACATGGGGGAAAGGCACCACCTGGGTCCTAGTGCCCCTTGAGTAAGATCTAGGGAGTCCAGCGGGGAGAGCTGGCCTCAGCCGGGCTGCATTTCCCTCTCTCCCACTAGTGCAGCAGTCCCTGCTTTGGCTGCTTCTGCCCCTACCAGCTAGCAAGAGTCTCTGACTGGCTCCTGTCTGCAGTTTTTTCCCCAAGCCCACATGGTGAGGGGAGAAAGGGATGGCACCACCGAGTGCTAGTACCCCAGTGGGGTGGAGGGAACTTGAAAACATATCAATATACTAAGACTGCTAGAGGAAGTTTTTATGACCATTTTAGTAATGCATTACTGGGTTTTGCAAAGACTAAAATGGGTCTCCAAGTAGTATCAGCAGATAAAAGTGGAAAACAGGCCACAGTCACTTGAGCATCACCATCAACTGTAATTGTGTCAGAGCTTATAGCCTGTGCCAGGCGAGCCACAAGCAAATGACATAATTGCAAACACTTGAGCAGACTTTATATTCTACGCACACAGTAGCCAGTATTTTAACCAATTTGCTAAACCCACATGACAAATTAAACTGTTAAAAAGTGGATACGGTTTCAAATTATTGATTTCAAAGTCCTAGTAACTACTCTATTGTTAAAAAAATCAATTGTGGTGCCAAGTTGTGATCAATTGGATCAGATCCAGTGTATACAAAAGATATAAATACACCTCTACCCCAATATAACTCGACCCGATATAACACGAATTCAGATATAACGCAGTAAAGCAGTGCTCCCGGGGGCAGGGCTGAGCACTCCAGCAGATCAAAGCAAGTTCAAAATAATGCGGTTTCACCTATAACCTGGTAAGATTTTTTGGCTCCCGAGGACAGTGTTATATCGGGGTAGAGGTGTAGTACAAAGATAGGTCCTGATCCTGCAATATGCTTCACCTCAGTGTCTTTGCATGGTTCTGAGCCCTCTCAGTTACTCCCTTTGACATCAGTGGGAGTGAAAGCAGCTCACATGAGATGCTCAGCAGCTAGCAGGATCAGGTTGGCAGAGTCTATTCCTGATCTAGAACACAAGTTTGGTATCACCACATATCTGAAAAAAATCAGCTGCTACATAGGTCAGCATCATACTTTATTTCTCAAACTACATAGTGATGTGTACCACATGTGTGAGATCAGAACCAGGCCAACAGATTATTTTATTGTGTGGTCTCAGATTTGTTGAGCTGACTCTTAACATTTGTTAAACCACATTATTCAATATTGTGGTCAGTGGATAATTTGCTGTGCTCATTCCCTAAAAAGAATACAGTATTCCTCCCAATTCCAGCAAAACAAAAATAGCAAAGTTTTAATATTCTTTGAATTTAATAATATGACCTATCCATTTATTAAAAGTTCCTCATTTGGGGCCCAGGGGCCCAGGGGGGCAGGGCACCAGACAGGCTGTCCAGAGACCAGAGTTGTGTTCCTGGCTTTGCCACTGATTATGTGAGCCGTATTGCAGTTTCCCCATCCGTAAAATGGGGATATGATACCTACCTTTATAAAGTACTTTGCATTCTAAGGATGAATAGTTTAAAGTATTTATTTATAGACCTGGTTGAAAAAATGTTAAGAAATCATGAAAAATATGAAATTTCTAGGTTCTTTCTAGTTCACTAGGTTCAAAGTTGACCCATTTTTCTAAAAAGATTTTTTAAAATGAATTTTTCATTGCAATCATTGCTGAAATAATTATCAACATTGTTTCATTTACCAAAAACTTGTTTTTGATCATTTTGTTTGAAAAATTTCAAGCAGTTCTTTTAGTATATCCATTTGAAAGTATGTAGCTTGCAGTTTTAGTTTTAGGATTTCTCATCATATCAGTTTGTATCTGCTCCTAATATTTAGGAAGCTTTGTATTTTAAATAGGGAGCTTCTAATTGATTGTGTGATTTTTTTTCAATTGTCTTTTCCTACTTCTTTTCCCAGCATTTTTAATAGCCTGAACAGATCTATGTGTAAATGAATGCAGTGCTGCAACAGTTATATGCTTGCTAAGTGTGTCTCCCTCTAGAGGCTGGTCCAAAAAGAGGATATTAACCTACTGCTGCTACCAGCTAATGGATTACTTCTTTAGTTCAAGTGGTAGAGGCCTGTGCTCTGTAGTTCTGGATTCAGACTCCACAGATAATCCAAGGAGATATCAGATGAATGGGCCCTTCCACATGACTGTGAGAATTTCCCTCTTTATTAGGTAAACTACGGAATAGTCAAAGAGAGGGGAATAGCAGGAAATGTTACTCTGAGTGACTGTTTAAACCATATTGCAATTAAGTTCTGTTCAGCTTCCCAGTGAATATTTCTGTGCTTGAATATCTCTTCCAGCCCTCTCTTCTGATAGAGATTCCATTACAGGGATTGGTTGATAATGATGGGTTGGGGAAGACGGATTTATTATAAAAGTCAGCCATGTGGTTTCCACCTGGAAGTCTGATCCTCATGATTATGTGGTATATACAGTCTGCAGCCAGTGATCTTTTACACTTGAAATTGAGTTACAATTCCAAGGGAATAAGAAATTTAGAGCAACAGTAGCTTGTTACATTTCAAAGCAACAATCCCATTGCAACAACACTGTGAATGAACATTACAGCTATTATCCAGAAACCCTACAGCTGCCACTTTGGTGAACCTTTTGATAAATTGGATTGTGATATTTATAGAATCTATTAAAATACAACCCATCATGTGTTTGTTTATATGTTGACAAGATGATGTACACCCTGCAGGTCAAAGGTGATGTGAATTGTTATGGTGTTCCTGTCAAAGCAGTTAAAAAAGGAACATTTAAATAATTTTTTGTGGAATCATTATTCAACTAAGAGTGTGACAGGAACATACAAAATTCTTATTTAGAAATAGTCTACTGACCTGACACTAAAATCTGTGATTGTTATCAATCAAAAAGACTTCCCTACTTCTTCTCTAATATGTTAGAGAATTGGCAGTTCCGATAGAAAAACAAATAGCAAAATTAAACAGAAAGGCATTGATTTAACTACTTGGGTGGTTTATCCTGTGCCACAAAGAACTTTTCATTCTGTCTTGTCACTTATTAATTACCTCCTTTTTATTAAATTAGTTGATATAGCACATACAAAACTTTAGGATTATTTAATTTGTTATAAATATTCTCACTCAAAAATATGTATTTCTTTGAACATCATTGCAAAAAATGGAGCAAAAATAATGTATAATAGACGGAATTGTAAATTTAACCTCTATGAGCCTAATTATGCCTATAGATACACCTGTGTAAATCCTATTGTAAACAATGAGATTTGTAAATTCATCTCTAAAATCAGATTTGTATCTATTGGAAGTGTTACCTGCAGGTTGGAATCAAATGTAGGATCCAGAGTATTTTCCCAACATCCCTTTAACCTTTTTTCAGCCAAATTCTCATGAAAGTACCCAATATAAATAGCTGGGCTGAGAGCTTGGCAGATGGATGACAGGGAGAAATCTTTTCCCATTCCACATTGTAATTGTTTTGGTTTTTTATTCCAGCACCTAACATATCAAGTGCCTTCTAAAGAAATAAGGAAGACCTGTTCTCTGCCCCAACCTAAATATAAAAAATTTTAAACGGATGAAATAGGGAGTACAAAGGGAAAAAATGCATTTGTAAGGCTGCTCACGTGTGTCATGTACATATATTAAAATTACTGAGATATCTATGCTTTACTTTCTTCTTACTCCTGTTAAATCAGGTTTTATAAATGAGTTTATTTATTTGAAGGAGGGATTGGAGATGGGGTGACAGGCACAAGGGAGGAGAAGAGCATGTACAAATAGCAGAAGAAGAGAGGTCAAGGAGATGGAGACAATGCAAGGAGAGTTTAAAGAGCAGGAATTTGGGGGTGGGAAACATGGTGGGCAAGGAAGATGGGTGGAGTCAGGTATAAGTCACTGACTGTTGGGCACTTGAGTCCTGGGATCAGGGCTGGCTCCAGGGTTTTTGCCACCCCAAGCGGTGGGGAAAAAAAAAAAAGCCGCAATCATGATTGGTGGCAGCTCCACTGCACCGCTTTCTTCTTCGGTGGCAATTCATATGCAGGTCCTTCCCTCCGAGAGGGACTAAGGGACCCGCCGCTGAATTGCCGCCGAAGAGCCGGACGTGCCGCCCCTTCCCCTTAGCCTCCCCAAGCGCCTGCTTGCTGAGCTGGTGCCTGGAGCCAGCCCTGCCTGGGACATCTGTTGTTCTGTTGAAGATGAAATAGCACAGGTCCTGATGTCACTGGGACAAAAGGTATTTAGATACCTAAACCCCAGACTTAGGCACCCACTTCTGGTATTTAGGTGCCTAAGTCCCCATTTCAGGCTCCACTGCGATCCACAGAATACCTGCCTAACACTGTAGGCACCTAAACTCACTTGATGCCTAAATTTTTACGGTAAAAGTTCCCTAGAACCCAAGTTTCTGGCCACCCTGCTGCCTCATTCAAGGTGTCTGGACATCTGTCTCCTGCTTAAGTCCCAGAGCAATCCATGAACTAGGCGTGCACCTGCCTATCTCATGTATGGGGCCTGATCTGGCACGCATGCTCAGAGACCGTCTTCCAGACTTGGTCCCGTTCAAAATCTGACCACAGGAGATGGTGGTGGTGCTCATCCTATGACTTTAAGCCCAATGATTACAGCACTCACCTTGTGGATTCAATTCCCCCTCTGTCTGAGGAGAAAAAAGAGGGGGGGGGTGTCTCCCTTCTTTCAGTGAGTGCTCTAACCACTTAGGATACTTTGAGTGCTCTAACCACAGGAACACTTTGAATAGCTGAAAGCCAGCCACCTTATCCCTCTTTGTCCCCCGCCCCTGGAGCTGGCAGCGGGGGCCCAGGAGTGGGGGGCTGGCAGCTGGGACCCAGGGTTTCGGGGGCCAGTGGACTGGGACATGGGTGAGGGGGGGTGGCAGCAAAGCCTTGGCTAAAATCTGGGGTGTGCTTCAGCATCCCCCACATGCCTAGTTCCCATGCTTATGAAGGAGACCCACAATATCCCATTGCTCAGTGGCTAGAGCACTCATCTGGGCTGTGGGTAATACAAGTTTAATTCCTCCCTCTGCATGGGGAGAAGAAAGAATTTGAACAGGGATCAGTGGTTAGAGCCCTCTCCTGAGAGGTGAGAGACCCCTGTACAAATCTTTTCTCCCTCTCTTTAATTGAATTTAACTGATCCTTGGTCTAACATATTCCAGATGAGTGCTCTAAAGACAGGGCTAAAAGTTATAAGGTGGCTGCACACACTCACACGCACGTGTGCGCACACACACACACACACACACACACACACACACACACACAATTTTGTGTAGAATGAAGCAGGTGCCTAACTCATTCTCACAAAAAACAACTCAGGTGCTAAAGCCATCTGACTCCAAGAGAGGAGTTCCTGGTTTTGCATCATGAGCAGAGATGCTTCCCTGCAGCCCGGACTTAGGTGTCAATCTCCGTGAGCAGGGCAGGGCTTAGAGCACACTCATTGGCATCTCCCATTAGCTAACTTAGGCGGGGAGCTGTCTAGCATGCTGACTTTTGTGGATTGCCTTTCTAGGTGCCAGTCTCTCCCCATTCATTGTATAGGGAGACTAGGCACCTAACTCAAAATTTGTGGACCACAATGTAGTTTCTAGGTGCTTATAAGTTAGGCATTGCAACATCTAGTCCTTTGGGAGATCTGGACCAAAGAGTCTACAATGGTGCCCCTGCCGGAGAGCTGTGAGCTTTGGCGATCTACTTCCAGAAGGCCCTGTGGTGGTAGTTGTGGTTATATAGTAATAGTGGGGTACCCCTGGGCTCCTCTCTCCCAGGGCAGCTGCCTGTGGAGCTGGTGTAAAGGAGAAAGGACAGCAGGCTTTTCTTTTATTAATATTATAGAAAGGTAATTTTAGGGTTTTTAAAAATTAATTTAAACGTGGCTTGTGTTGTATTTTATTGTCCTCCCTGTCCAATCTCATTTTAGCAAGGAAGAGGGCTAATTCCTTTGGTTTAAAATGAAAGCTGGGATCTTCCTTCACAGGCCCCCAAAACGTCCTTATTTTACTCCACCTCTCCAATTTGCCAAAGCCTTGATCTGGAAGCACTGCTTCAGAGGTTAAGACAGTAGATACGTCTTGTCATTCATGCTTAGGCTTCCCTGATGAGACTGCCAGCAATTAGAATAAATTGTTATGGTGGTAGGAAAGTCCTTTACATAAGCTAAGGTACAGCCATCAGATGATAACGACATTTGGTCACTAAGGGGGCTGATCCTGAACCCATTGTAGTCAATGGCAAAAATCCTATTTACTCAAATCTGAACAGGAGAGGGCCCAAATAACATGGACTGAATTTAAGTGTCTGACCCAGAGATGTAAAGCTTAATAAAATTCCCATCTGTATGCTGCCCTAGTGTAAATGGGTATTGATTACAAGAGTCTGTAATGAGTGGGTGATCTATATGGCAAAATTTTTAGGTAAATGATAGGAAACCTGAAACCAGATGAAATTTGGGAGGTTTTAGATTTCATTCCAAACCCCAAACTCAGGCCAGGATCACACAAGTTCTTCGACAAACCTGTTACGGAACATGTGCTTAGTTTTATGCAAGCCTACATTGAGTTTTAAAGAACTCAAAATGTAAAACAAAGTTCAGGGGTGAATCATGTGAATCAAAAATGAAGGGTTTGCAAAAAATCTCTGTTCAAGAAAATGGCCAGGAATGGTTCCAGTACTGCTTATATAGCTGTAAACTAGAGGATAGCCTAGAGAGCTAATATCACCCTTTATTATGTTTTCTAGTTTTTCTGAGTTTGTCAGACCTTGAATATTTTTTGCACATTGTTTCTTGTGGCTTAAGTATAAATAATGGAAATATGATACCCTGAGCTTGCCTTTGAATGTATTATTTGGCATGTATCATGCTTTATACAGAACTTCAGAGCTCTAAAAAGGGATACAAATCCAGTTTTATTAGTTAAACTTTTCATTTATGTTAATGGTCTTTGTTATGTTTGTTTGTCTCTACACAAAGAACAGACTCTCAGGCTAAAACAGTGAAACAAGAAAGAACAAAAGTAAAGTCTCTTTGAGAGAGCAGGAGGTTGATGCTGGACGTCTACTAAGCATGAGTACAAAATAGCTGCTGAACTCTGTGTGCAGTTAATGTGTTTAGAAATCAAAAGGTGCAGTACATGGAAAATAAAAGATCTATAGCTATATATCCCTCAATTTTAGGACATTTGTGACTAACATTTATGTGCATGTAATTTATTCAATTTCCACATCTGATGTGCACATCAAATATTTGTTTGCAAAAGTGGTTAGTTAGGCAGCTAATACCTAATTTGTGTGCACAATCATGGTAAATGAATGCAAATGTAGGATGGAAATAAATCCATAATTTGTTCTTTATTTGGTAAAAATTTGGCCTTTTTGGTGGTTCATTGCAGTATAATGGAGAGTATTGTTATGGTGCGAGTCACCAGATGGCACTGTTACACAGTTTTACAAGTTATTTTTCCCAGCATGTGAGCAGTGTTCAGTCTTTGACAATATGCTGCATTGTTGCTAGCTTTTGTAATGTTGTTTCTTTTGGGGGGAATTGTTGCAAGTGGCAGGAGAGTTTGTGCTCTCCCTTAATCGCTCTAGCTAGACTCAATTGTTGGGGCAGAGTTGATCTCTGGGAACCAGGCACTGGTGTGTTGGCTAAGATTCCTGGGAATCTGTGTGCCATTTGCAACTAACTCTGTTTAAGGGTTGGTGTTAATAAATCAAATTGCACTAAGAAAACATGTAGACTGTGCATCACTGATTTCTCCTGCAATGGTCAACAAACATGGAAAGCCCCAAAAACCTACCCTTGGGAGAAGAGTACCAATATCAGTTTTTGGTAAATATACTTTTTAGAAGATTTAAATCAAATAAACAATTACAAATGATTGTGTTTGGTGTCATTCTTCTACCCCATTTCCTCTTATGCCTTCCCCTGTTTAACTGTACTTGCTGCTTTATGACATCAGAGACCTCAAGTTATTGTCAATTTGGTTAACTTTGGATGTCTGAAAAGCTTTTGAAATAAAAACATCTATACACATGGTATTAATATGGTTGAGATTTTAAATATTGTGATCCATATCTATGTTAATATCTAGAAAACCCAGTACTCCTCATAGGTTTTGTAAATGAAAGGTAGAATTTTCAAAACTTCTAAATAAGTCAGGAACACTAGTGCCACTGAAAGTCTATGGGACTTGTGCTCCAAAGATACTTTTGAAAATCACGTGCATGGCCTCTTCAAACATATCTGTTATTTTAGATAAGCATTCACATTTCCTCCATCTGATAACCTTGAAATAGTTACACTTTAAAGGATATATTACTCTGCTCTCTCTTTTGTAACCTAGGGATTCTAAGTAATGCACATACTGGTATGCAGTTATTGTCAGTCTCCAGACATACTCATATTCTTGTCACTCACACACTATCTCAAGGCTTTCAAAGAATGATTGAGGCATCCTGGACAGTCAAGATTTGAAATGAAAATAGAGTGCTAATGGCATATATTTAGGTTTTTGTGATTTTAAAATATGTGCGCATATGTCTTGAAAGCTTTCCCAGCACAATAGTACTAGTGAGCAATATGAGGAAGAAATGTTTCCTAGTGCTTGAGCTTACACCACTGAAGTAATTATTGGATAGGAAAGGTCATTTTAGGGAAGTAACTTTCAGCAGTTTAGATCTCTCAAAACTGCTGCTGCTGCAGCAGCTGTGTACCAGTAGAGAAAATAAAGAAAAGCAAGAAGGATATTTTGGTAGAGAAAAGATACTTTAAAACACCACCACCACCATTCACACGACCCTTCCCCCCTGCAAATATGTTCTTCCAAAACGTCTGTGAATATGACAGATAACTGTTTGCTCGTTACGTTGAGAGTTGTTGCTCGTGAACTTTACAATGGCATCATATCAGTTCATATTTGTACCTTACCTATGACTCACCGCTAAATGACTAACAAGTTGCATTTTACACTGTCTGAGATCATAAAGACGTCATCAACAGTGGGACAAATATTGTTCTCATTTTACTCTAGTGTAAAATCAGATGAATCTCTAAATCAAGAGGATTCCTAGTTTGGATTTATGCAGATCTATGCAAGAATAGAATTTGGCTCAAGAGCATCTGATATGTCTGCTAAAATAAATGCTGTATATTTTAAACATTCTCTGTTTTGCAAATATAGAGTCACCAATATTTTTCTTGCAAAACATTTGTTCTCAATTGTAGCCTTCTTCCTTTAAAAAGGTCAGAAGTTCAAAATGACATGTTGGAGTATATTTTTTGTTTGGAAAAGTGATCTGGTCATTGCCATAGCAAAGCTATATTAAATTCTTTTAGCTGTATGATATAATTTTTATATTAATACCATATTTTAAATGTATTTATGCAATAGTAGAGTTCTGATGGCAGTGTTACAGTTCAGATATTTGCCATGTTTTCCTTTAGAAATTTGCAAACTTACAACTGAAATAATTGTTGCATGAAGAAAATATAGACAATTTAAAAAAAAAGAAATACCCTGTGGATAATTACATCATGACAGATCTTTGGAGTGTCTTTGGTGTACTATACATTTTTGCTTTCAGATATATTATTAAATCAATACAAATCACAGGGCTGAGTGTCGGCCGTAAATGAATGACACATGATGAGGCTGGGATTTTAGTCTCATCTCTATGCAAAGTTATGGGAAAGTTATGTGAATACGTACTATTAATGTTAATAGGAGTTATATGTACAAAATTCCAGTGGATAGGGCACTGGATTGGGAATCAGAAGGCCCGAGTGCTAGCCCCACTCATCTACTGACTCACTGCTTAACTTCTCCATGTCTCAGTTTCCATCTTTGTAAAATGAGACTAAAGGTACACATCCATTTTTGTAAAGGGCTTTGAGATCTATAGAGGAAAAGTACTAATAGTTCATGCTAAATACTATTATTATTTTATAATAACTTCTTGTGTTTTAAGAATTGAAACACTCCCTCCTGACCCCTAAGCCCACACCTCCAAGATAAATAAATGTTTCAAAATCTGCAGACTTGGGGTTCATTTTTCAGATACAGTAACTCCTCACTTAAAGTCGTCCTGGTTAACATTGTTTCATTGTTATGTTGCTGATCAATTAGGGAACATGCTCGTTTAAAGTTGTGCAATGCTCCCCCTTAACATCGTTTTGCTTAAAGTCACATTTTTCAGGAACATAACTACAACATTAAATGAGGAGTTACTGTACATAGAAGATTTACAGCACAGTTAATAGGAACTAAGCATACTCCTGGAATATTTTAAGGAGAATACCACCTCTGGTAACCATTATGGAGTTTCATATACTCATACTTCTTGAATTCAAAATGGTTTTGGGCCTCTTTCAGATCCCGCTAAAGTCAATGTTAAAATTCTCATTGCTTTTTAATGAGATCAGGATCATGCCCTTTGTTAATAGCTAATATGATGCTGATTCTAAACATTTTTGGAGAAATAACTTTTTGGACTGAAAATGTGTCTCCAAAGAAGTGAGCCTGATCACTGAAAAAAAACACATGCATTTTTAAATTTTATTATTGTAAGGTTTACATATAATTCATAGTTAAATGATTTAAAATGCTTTATTTTCAACAGTTGGATTTGATTTAATTAAAATGGTAGATTTTTTTTCATAAAGACAATAATACTCCCTACATTTTTCACTGACTTGTAATTTTCTCATTTACTTTAGCAGGAATTTAATCAGTGGGTAAATCCTAAGAATTTCCGGAGGGGTGTGTGTGAAATAAATGACAAGAATATAATTCTTATGGCCACTTTAATTTTCATGACATGATTTCACAAAAACTTTTGAGATACTGTGGATGAGAAAGGTAAAGACATAGATGTGTGTTCCTAAGTTTTCATTTGGATGACTGGTTAGCAAATGCCACTCTTATCTATGGAAAAAGAACAGGAGTACTTGTGGCACCTTAGAGACTAACAAATTTATTTGAGCATAAGCTTTCGTGGGCTACAGCCCACTTCTTCGGATGCATGTAGTGGAAAGTACAGTAGGAAGATATATATATACACAGAGAACATGAAACAATGGGTGTTACCATACACACTATAAGGAGAGTGATCAGTTAAGGTGAGCTATTATCAGCAGGAGAGAAAAAGAACTGTTTGTAGTGGTAATGAAAATGGCCCATTTCCAGCAATTGACAAGGAGATGTAAGGACTGGGCGTGTGGGGGGGCCAAATAAGCATGGGGAAATAGTTTTATTTTGTGTAATGGCCCATCAACTCCCAGTCTTTATTCAAGCCTAATTTAATGGTGTCCAATTTGCAAATTAATTCCAATTCAGCAGTCTCTCATTGGAGTCTTGTTTTTGAAGTTTTTTTGTTGTAATATTGTGACTTTTAGGTCTGTAATCAAGTGGCCAGGGAGATTGAAGTGTTCTCCAACTGATTTTTGAATGTTATAATTCTTGACATCTGATTTGTGTTGATTTATTCTTTTACGTAGAGAATGTCCGGTTTGGCCAATGTACATGGCAGAGGGGCATTGCTGGCACATGATGGCATATATCATATTGGTAGATGTGCAGATGAACAAGCCCCTGATGGCGTGGCTGATGTGATTAGGTCCTATGATGGTATCCCCTGAATAGATATGTGGACAGAGTTGGCAACGGGCTTTTTTGCAAGGATAGGTTCCTGGGTTAGTGTTTTTGTTGTGTGGTGTGTGGTTGCTGGTGAGTATTTGCTTCAGGTTAGGGGGCTGTCTGTAAGCAAGGACTGGCCTGTCTCCCAAGATCTGTGAGAGTGTTGGATCGTCCTTCAGGATAGGTTGTAGATCCTTGATGATGTGCTGGAGAAGTTTTAGTTGGGGGCTGAAGGTGATGGCTAGTGGCGTTCTGTTACTTTCTTTGTTGGGCCTGTCCTCTAGTAGTTGACTTCTGGGTACTTTTCTGGCTCTGACAATCTGTTTCTTCACTTCAGCAGGGGGAGTATTGTAGTTTTAAGAACGCTTGATAGAGATCTTGTAGGTGTTTGTCTCTGTCTGTGGGGTTGGAGCAAATGTGATTGTATCGTAGAGCTTGGCTGTAGACAATGGATCGAGTGGTATGGTCTGGATGAAAGCTGGAGGCATGTAGGTAAGTATTGCTGTCAGTAGGTTTCCGGTATAGGGTGGTGTTTATGTGGCCATCATTTATTAGTACTGTAGTGTCCAAGAAGTGGATCTCTTGTGTGGACTGGTCCAGGCTGAGGTTGATGGTGAGGTGGAAATTGTTGAAATCATGATGGAATTCCTCAAGGGCTTCTTTTCCATGGGTCCAGATGATGAAGATGTCATCAATGTAGCGCAAGTAGAGTAGGGATGTTAGGGGATGAGAGCTGAGGAAGAGTTGTCCTAAGTCAGCCATAAAAATGTTGGCACACTGTGGGGCCATGCGGGTACCCATAGCAGTGCCGCTGATTTGAAGGTACACATTGTCCCCAAATGTGAAATAGTTATGGATGAGGACAAAGTTCAGCCACCAGGTTTGCCGTGACATTATTGGGGATACTGTTCCTGATGGCTTGTTGTCCATCTTTGTGTGGAATGTTGGTGTAGAGGACTTCTACATCCATAGTGGCTCGGATGGTGTTTTCAGGAAGATCACTAATGGATTGTAGTTTCCTCAGGAAGTCAGTGGTGTCTTGAAGATAGCTAGGAGTGCTGGTAGTGTAGGGCCTGAGGAGAGAGTCTACATAGCCAGACAGCCCTGCTGTCAGGGTGCCAATGCCTGAGATGATGGAGTGTCCAGGATTTCCAGGTTTATGGATCTTGGGTAGCAGATAGAATGCCCCTGGTCAGGGTTGTAGGGGTGTGTCTGTGCAGACTTGTTCTTGTGCTTTTTCAGGGAGTTTCTTGAGTAGATGGTGTAGTTTCTTTTGGTAACCCTCAGTGGGATCAGAGGGTAATGGCTTGTAGAATGTGGTGTTGGAGAGCTGCCTAGCAGCCTCTTGTTCATATTCCGACCTATTCATGATGACAACACACCTCCTTTGGAGTGTTGTGAGTCTTTATTTACATAACTGTAATTCTCTACTTGGTCATCTCAGGATCAGATGTACAGACAAAATTCTTTTTACATTCAGTGTTGATCTCTATTGCACATTGTGTACTTATCTATGCTGAACTCCCATTGACACCAATACCCATTCTGTGCATGGACTACATGAAAAATAGCGATTGGCACTACAGATTGGAGGAGAGAATTCCCTTGCGTGTGGCAGATTGTCATTTTTCATGAGACACGTGGCTTTATGGAAGAGCCTACAACAGTTACGTGTTAGATTATGGCATGCCTCTGAATTTGCCTCATTATGATAGGTTGTCCTGCACTTTTAAGATGTTTACTCATCTTTGATTCCAATGGTTTTATAGTAGGTGTAATAAATTGCCTACCCAGATGCCACATGAGATTACTAGATAATTTACTAACCTGGACAAAGTAAATCTCTCCCTCAGGAAGCCCAGAGTAGCTCATGTCCTTCTATAAGATCTACTAGGGAATTAAAGACCTTTGAGGAAAAAAGGATCAAAATGTGTCAGTGAAACACAGTACTGTGCGACTGGGCAATCTGTAGCACAGTACTTCTTTGACAAAATGGGTCAGTGAAGGCTAAAATCATAGCACATTGACTTCTCTCTTTTCTTGTCCTATTCTCCCAGTTTCTTAGACAGTAGTTAGACAATTCTTAACTCTCAAAAATGACAGTTTTGGGACTGCAACAGCTGCTGTGGGGCTGTCTCACAACAGTGTCTTATCTAAATTGGCTGTGACTCCCTCATACTGAATTACTTCTTCATCTTCTCCTCTCACCTCATCCTTGATATTGACTGGTGGCATTAGGCTTTTTGGTTTACTCTTGTTGGGTGGAGTGAGTTGAAGATACCAAGACACACACAGGATATAAGCTTAGGAATGTTTTCAGAATAACTGTAAAATATGAAATATATGTTATTTACAATATGTTGGAGGTCAGTTTGCCCTCAAAATAGAATGCTTGACAATTGTGCTTTCTTAGTATGGGTTAGAAAAAGAATGTAGTAGACTTAGGAAAACATAATAATTTAAGAAGTGACATATTTCAGCAAAGAAATAAAACTATAGGGAGTACAGAAAAGAAGTAAAACCTTAGGAAACCATTACTTCATTAGGACAAACATTTAATGTGTTTTAAAGACTCCTTATTAAAAAGGGTTAGTTCTAGGACATTCGTGTTCATGTGAGATCATAAATCTGTCACAGAAGAACCAGAAGGTGTTTCTTATTACACTGATTTCTCTTAGAAATCAGTATCTAGCTCTTTGGAAGTAATTAATCTGAGTAGCTGGCTAACAGTCTGCTTGCAAATAGATGCCTTAATGCTTGCTCCTCTTCCAAATGTGGTGATGAATTTGATTGGGAAGGCTCATCCACAAATTCAGAGCCAGTATCTGATTTACGAGGCATTTGAAAAGGAATAAAAGAAAAACTATTGCATCTTGTTAGCAGGAACATATTCATTTATATTTGGTCTCCCAAGCAAACTATTTAAGTGAGCTCCAAAGTTTTCTCTCTGCTTCCCCATTTTGCTTCTCTTTCTAAGCCCCCTTCCTGAGCATATCCATTCCCTCACTGCTCCCCAACTCTAGGGTTGCCAACTTTCTAGTCACACAAAACCGAACACCCTAGCCCTGCCCCTTTCCTGAGGCCCCGCCCCTGCTCACTACATTGCCTCTCCCTCGGTGGCTCGGTCTCCTCCGCCCTCACTCACTTTCACTGGGCTGGGGCAGGGGGTTGGGGTGCGGGAGGGAATGAGAGCTCTAACTGGGGGTGCGGGCTCTGGGGTGGGGCCAAAAATGAGGGGTTTAGGGTGGGGGGCTCCAGGCTTGGGCAGGGAGTTGGGGTGAGGGAGGGGGTGATGGCTCCACCTAGGGGTGGGGTCGGGGATGAGGAGGGGGCTCCAGGCTTGGGGGTGGGGCTGAGGGATTCGGCGTGCAGTAGGGGGCTGCAGGTTGGGGTGCAGGAGGAGGTGAGGGCTCTGGGGTGGGGCTGGGGATGAGTGGTTCAGGGTATGGGAGGGGGTTCTGGGCTGGGACAGGGGGCTGGGTGCAGGGAGGGTGAAGGCTCTGCGGGGGCAGGAATGAGGGGTTTGGGGTGCAGGAGGGTGCTCTGGGTTTGGGGGGGCTCAGAGCTGGGGCAGGGGGTTGTGGCTCAGGTTTGGGGCACTGGCTTACCTAGGGTGGCTCCTGGTCAGCGATGCAGTGGGTGGGCTGAGGCAGGCTGCCTGCCGGTCCTGGCACCAGGCTGTGTGTGCCCCGGAAGTAGCCAGCAGGTCCATGTCCTAGGCGGTGGGGGGGGGGGCAGGAGGTTCCATGTGCCGCTCTTGCCTGCAGGGTCCCCCCCACAGCTCTCATTGGCCAGCAACTGGCTAATGGGATTTTGGAGCCTGGCCTCAGGGTGGGGCAGTGCGCAGAGCCCCATGGTCCCCCCTGCCTAGGAGCCCCGAGCCAGACCTGCTGGCCGCTTCCAAGCCACAGAGTGGTGCCAGCCAGGACAGGTAGGGACTAGCCTGCCTTACCACTGCAGCATCACCAACCAGAGTTTTAACAGCCTGGTCGGCGGTGCTGACCGGAGATGCCAGGGTCCCTTTTTGACTGGGTGCTCTGGTAGAAAACCGGACACCTGGTCATGTTACCTAGCTCATGGGGTCACATACACACACACACACACACACATTCTCTCTCTCTCTCTCTCCCCATAGCTGTTCATCTGCCCTTTGGGGACTGGCCTCAGAAGAAACAAGCTGGCTGTCAGTATGCTCAACTTCTATTAAGTCCTCATGCAGGTTCCAGGGTTTCCTCACTCTCTTTCTCCACAGACATGGAGATATGAGTTGGGGGAAATCTCTGCCCAACTGGAGGAGCTGCAGCCTTCCTTTCCTGTAGGGTGGGGGAAACCAGGCTATTCCTATCAGGATTAGGAAGATTACTAACCCACATTAATGAATTGCCCTCCTTACCCCATTTCTATTTAAGGTGAAAGTGTCTAAATTGGGGGAGAGTTTACATTTTCAACTACACCTTGTCTGGGTCTCCCAGTGCATTTAGTCTTATTTGTAGTTTTTAGATTGCAAACTTAGGTACAGTGGCTGTTTTTATGTATGCCTATTATAGCACATCACTGCATCCACTAGCTAATTAATAAAAATAATTAAATTGACCTCTGTTGTCCCTATTGGCTTCCGTTGAATTACACTAGGGGTTAATTTAGCCCATTGTGTTGCACAGTAAAGACAGCTGGGGGTGAGTAATTAAAAAACAGATTTTGTGTGTTCCTACCATGAAAAACACACTCACTTATTGTTGAGGGTACGTGTGTCTGAGATTAAGGATAGAAATTATGTGAAATGGGAAAGGTCCTGGGATAAGGGAATGAATTGGAAAGATCCTAGGGTATTCAGGGAAAGAGAGATGAGTAGAAAGGAAAGATAGATTTGGGCCTTAGTGCAACAGAGATGAGGACCCAGAGAAAGAGGGTTGTGTTGTAGTGGCTGGTGTAAACAAAAAAAAGATGAGTAGCTAATTCTACTCTCACATACAGGTGTGAAAATCAGGAGTAACTCCATGGAGTTCAGGGGAATTATGCTGATGTGAGGGAGCTAGAGAAAGATGTGGGAGTTCTTGGGATTCGGTGGGAGGGAGAGAAAAATGTGAAATTGGAGTAAAGAGCAGAGGAGAGGGATGCAATGGAAAAGAAAAATGTGAGAACTGGTGAAGGAAATGGGGGTGAGGAAAGATACTAAAAACAAGGGAGAAATGGATAGAAAGAAGGACAAAAACTATACAGAGTTAGAATTAAAGGAAAAATCAGGATAACACAAACCTTTATGCTTAGTCATTTATTTTTATTTTTTTCATTGTTGCTCGGTGTTTTTTGATGCAATTGTAATGAAGTGGGGGAGGGCAGAAAAGGAGAAGAATGCTAAGACTTTGTGGTGGATGTAGAAGATGGTAGGACAGAAGGCAAAATAATGGAGGTTGGGAATCTTGGTTCGATATGGAAGGGGAAATCAGAGGCCATTGTGGGGTGGAAGTTTCCAAATTTATCTAGGAAAATAGGCTTGGGAAAGGTGAGGAACCATGATGACATGCATGATATCTTTACAATGTTGTACTGAATCATCATGCAATGTTATGACATAGAAATCTAAATGTAGCCATTTGTAGCGTTTATATATGAATGAAGGTTTGGCACTCCAAATCACTACAGGATGAGGGAAGAGTGCCACCTACAGACTCACCAGCACTGTTTCCTGCTGGGAGAACACTTCAACCTCTCTAACCACTCAGTGACAGAGTTGAAGGTGGCAATTTTGCAACAAAAAAACTTCAAAAACAGACTTCAAAGAGAGACTGCTGAACTTGAATTAATATGCAAATTAGATACAATTAACTCAGGCTTAAACAGAGACTGGGAATGGTTGGGTCATTACACTAATTGAATCTATTTCCCTATCTTAAGTTCTCCTCACACCTTCTATGGGTCATCTTAATTCTCACTTCAAAAGTTTTTTTTCTCCTGCTGATGATAGCTCATCTCAATTGATTAGACTCTTCCTGTTGGTATGCATACTTCCACCTTTTCATGTTCTCTGTATGTATAAATATCTCCTGTCTGTGTGTTCCATTCTGTGCATCCAAAGAAGTGAGCTGTAGCTCATGAAAGCTCATGCTGAAATAAATTTGTTAGTCTCTAAGGTGCCACAAGTACTCCTGTTCTTTTTGCGGATACAGACTAACATGGCTGCTACTCTGAAACCTGCAGCATCTTGGTATACTGTGGATTTCTCCTATTCAAATGCAGATTTGGCCTGAACCTGCTTAGTTTATGAGTGGTAGTGAATCACAGTAAAACAGAGCATGGCTGCAGGTCATAACATGGGGTATCCACTGATGTTATACTGTACATTGAGATGCCCCATCAATTTCCATTTATTCATATATCTATGGCTGTGGCTACACTTGCATTTCAAAGTGCTGCCGCGGCAGCGCTTTGAAGCGCTAAGTGTAGTCAAAGCGCCAGCGCTGGGAGAAAACTCTCCACATCCCTGTGGGGAATAACGGACAGCGCTGGGAGCGCGGCTCCCAGCGCTGGGGCTTTGACTACACTGGCGCTTTGTAGCGCCGCAATTTGCAGCGCTGCAGAGGGTGTGTTTTCACACCCTGCTGCAGCGCTGCAAATTTGTAAGTGTAGCCAAGCCCTATGTCATTGCAGAGTTATAAACTCTGCTTTCATGAATTATGTATACTGGAAATAAAGAGCAGGCCACATCATTTCACATTATTTTAGATCAGATATTTTAGGACAGCACTGATCCTGCTATTTTTTTTGGCAGGAAGCTTCGATTTGTGTACCTGAAAGGGGAAACAGTTAATTTATATTGTCCTCTCTGGGTAGTTTTCCAAAATAGATACTTCCTTCCTCACCTACAGGGCCTCTGACTCTATTTTTAATTTTCACATCACACTTATGTGATGAGTACATGAGCAGTTATTCAGATTTGCTAGTCATATTCTGAGATAAATTACAGAACATAGGTTTCTGCAGTGGTGAGCATGCCAGAATCTATTAAGCATTGATCTCTTTTCATGTCAGCAAATATGGAAATGAAAGGGAAGAGGGAAGCCTGGAGCAGAAGAGTAATTGGAACCGGTTGTGTTTCACCCACCTCAAGAGATGAGGGGGAAGGGGAAACATTGTAATGGTGTGGCCCACCCTTTATTTAGAGTATACACAACTCATGACAGCAGTTTTTATAACTCTAAAAATTGCACTTAATAAATATGAGAAGATACAGGTTTTCTTGATTACTTAAACCTAAATGTTTATTCAAGCTTTCATGAGAAGTTTGTCTTAATTTAAACAGAGCTAGGGCCTGCTGAACTGATGCCATTTTTTTGATGTGGACTCAGTACAGATGAAACGAGTCTTAATAACATCCAAACTCATTTAGTTTGCAAATGTATTCTACAGAGTATTTACTTCATGGTTTGGTTACTATAATCAGAAATTATCTGACATTAATTTTTCATAGGTAGATTATATTTGAGAGTTTTATACTTCTTTTCATGTAATAAAATGATGTTGGTTTTAATTTAATTTTTTTTTCAAAAGAAATGTGTAAATATTGTTAGTGTAGTTCATAGCAATGAAGTATTACTTTTTGTATTTTCCTTTTTGGTATTGATGTTATAGGGATATTGGAGACATTGTGGATATTGTTGCTGAGGGAAGGAGATGGAAAAAGATAGGTTTGAAACACAGTCTGCAAAATGGCACAAAGCCAATACACTGAAAAATGGCAAACATGTCACATGGAACAGCTGGACACAGAAATATTTCTCTTTAATTTGGAAGGATAAAATTTTTTTCACAGCAGGCCACTCTCAAAAGAGTACAACATCAAAGAGGGTGGGTCCCACCAGTCAAACATCATCTGGCTCCAGTATGGAGCAAAATGAATGAACTGTCAAGACTTTTTTCCAGTGTATATGTTTTTGCCAAGTGAAAAGTAAAAGGTTCAGTGGCTTGTTCTGATCACAGACCAAATCCTGATAATGGAAAGCTGATTCCCCAAAGTCTTCCTCTGATCAGCTGACAGGAGATGTCTGAAGAAGACCCCAGATTGATTGATGGTCCACTTTGTATTGATGGCCTCTGCCACCCTTAGAGATAAGTGAGATATGCCAAATGCCTAACAGCTCTGGAGGGCTCCTGTGACTGTGACTTGAACATGTTCTAATCTACTGTTCTAATCCTCACAGAAACCCCAGTAATCTTCTAAAGAAACTTAACCTGATACTTACCAATACCTGACCTGCACGGTGACAAGAAAAAAATCCATTTCACATTGTCCAAAATGTGTCGACTGCAAACACCAATACTGTGTTACTGTTCATGAACTCTTTTCAACTATTTTTTCTGAGTCTGACTTCAGCCTTGAAACAGGCTTAACTGCAGATTAAACATAATCATGCTGATTTACTAATATTTCTGTAATCTAATTGAAGTAAAGAATTGATACAACACATATATTTTTCAGTATTAAACTACAGCAACACAGTTTTTACAGCCATTACTCATTTGTTTTATGAGGAATCTCAGGCGCAGTTTATCATATATTTTATTACTTGACCTTTTAATCATCATCTTGGGAACTTGGCATTCCAGACATTCCAAAATATTCAAAACTAAAAATAACAATGTGCTTCATTATTTAAAACTTGCACAAAGAAGTTAAGTATAATTTTTAAACAAAAATTAACTTCCTTGTTCACTACAAACATGAACAGGTCTTTCAGAAATGTGGGATTCAAAAAGCATTTAAATAGTTATTATTATTATAAAAGAGCCTAGAAGCAACTCAGGTTATGGCTCCATTGAGATAGGTGCTATACTAATGCATAGTAAGAGACAGTCCCTGCCCTGAAACACCGTGAAGACAAACAAAGGGTGGAAGAAAATATTATCCCTATTTTTACAGCTGGGAATTGAAGACAGAGAGCTTAAGTAACTTGCCCAAGGTCACAAAGGAATTCTATGGCATATCTGGGAATTGAACCACAATCTTTTGAGTCCTGGTGCAGAGTCTCAGCCTTAAACACAAGACTATATTTTCTTTTCTGACCTGCTTACTCTCTGCTGGATCACATCCAGCTTAATCAGTAATGATCTCAGGGGAACATAATACCATATTTCCCTACCATTGCTTGAAAATTAAGTTGTTTCCAGCATGGGCTTTTATTTAAGAATGTCTGTTTTTTTACAGAAAAAACTTTCATGGATTGTTAATTTTATTTATTTTTAATTTCATTTTTTCTTGGAATATATTTAAAACATGAAATAAGTAAATCAAAGTGCAACCCATGGAGGTCTACGTTGTGTCTTGTGATCTCTCTCATCTTCAACATGGAGGTATAGACCATCAAGATTACGGGCCTGCATGCCCTTAGCTGCTCAGATCGAGATAAAGCATTATATGCTGGAACTTGAAGATTGTAACTGGGACCTATAGTCCCCATGGCTAGACCTCCATATTGAATATGAGTGGGACAACAAGTTGCATTGAAGAACTCTTTAGGCTGCACTTTAATGGGCTTGTTTCATGGACTATGACTGTTAAGGCCTGATCCATAGCTCATTGAAGTCAATAGATTTGCCCGACTGACTTCATTTGGATCAGGCCCTTAATGATGGTTCTGGCAAGTCTGGCCACCACTTGGACAAAATGTAGGCACTCTGGGTATAAAAGAAACAGAGAAACTCTTCACTGAATTATGCACAGACATCTACACGTCTGTAGACGAAAATTCCACTCATTTTACCCAGTCCAACGGTGTGTGAAGCCAGAAGCCCTTCTCACCAGTAATAAACTGTGAAATCTATTTATTTGGAAATAAAATGTAATTACATTTGGGATTTCTGGACCTCCTGCTCTTGCCACTGGTGCACCTTATTGGAAGTGACAGTATTTGTGACACTGGCAGAGTAGGATCCTCAGGTAAGAAACTGTAAACCAACTTCTAGCCTATTTTAAAGCAGAGGGATACTGAATGGTTGTCATTTAAAATGTTTGTGGCTCCACTGAAGTAAAATACCAATTTTGCTTTTGTTATTAATTAGTAAAAATATCTTTGTAGCACTCCTCCCTGGGTGCATTAGCAACACATCCACCTTACACTGTCGGTTCAAAAACTAGCTGGGCTACTTGAATAGGTACTTTATGCACATTGTTTCCTGTAAATTCTTTCATGGAATATCCTTGGGCATAATTCACATGATGCATGTCCATGAGGAGACTGTGGATAGAAACACAGTGAAAGAATTTGTACTACTTGTTTCTTTCCTTCCACAATGAGAAGCTCACCTTGGATCTGATCCTGGAGATTTTCTTCCCTTCTACCTCTTCCTTGGTTGGGCCCTCGGATCCAGTCACAGTCTTTCACCCTTGGCCCCCTTCACCTCTCTCAGAGCCATGGGGCTGGTAAGTAGGATGACCAGATAGCAGGTGTGAAAAATCAGGAAGGGGGGGTAGTAGACACCTATATAAAACCTATATAAAACAAAGCCCGGAATATCAGGACAGTGCCTATAAAATTGGGACATCTGGTCACTGTACTGGTAAGCCAACTCTGATGAGTATTTGTGAAGGAGGCAGGTGGTGAAAGATCCTGCAGCAAATGCCCCGGCATTGAAATGCAACAGCAGCGGAATTCATAATGTAGGAGAATCTGCTAATGGCATGTCCAGAGTGGGGGAGAGGCATCTACTTGCAACCAGAATGTAAGGCTATGTCTTCACTACCGGCCAGATCGGCGGGTAGCAATCGATTTCTCGGGGATCGATATATCGCGTCTCATCTAGACGCAATATATCGATCCCCGAACGCGCTCCTGTCGACTCCGGAACTCCACCAATGCGAATGGCGGTAGCGGAGTCAACATGGGGAGCCGCGGACGTTGATCCCACGCCGTGAGGACGGTAAGTAATTCGATCTAAGGTACTTCGACTTCAGCTACGCTATTCACATAGCTGAAGTTGCGTATCTTAGATCGATTTCCCCCACCCCCCAGTGTAGACCAGCCCTAAGGCACTTAGGCCCAATTCCTCAAAGGTATTTAGGCACTTAACTCCCATTGATTTCAATGGGAGTTTGGCACCTAACCTGCTGAGGCAGTTTTGTAAATCCTGGTAGATGCCTATCTGCATCTTTAGGTACCTAAATACCATTGTAAATCTGTCCCCTAGACACTATGGTGATATGAGAGCTATCACAAATCATAAAATAGATAAAAGAAAGAATAAGAGACTCTAACCATAAAGTAGGAGAAAAAATATCTTGGTTCCTTAATCTAACAGAGCTCCACAGATTTTAAACCAACAGCCATTCCATATGCTCTAGATACTGATTGCTTTAATGTTTCTTTAAATATCATAAGAGAAAAGTTGGGTCTGGGGTTTTGCAAGTGTAAATTCTATCACTCGTGATAATACAGGCTTGTGCAAAGCTGTGCATGCACAGTTTGAAGCCACATTTTAAAAACGTAGCCCACAGCAAATGTAATAGTAGTGGATCAATTGAGCAGCTCTCTCATCATGTCACCAACCCCCAGCTGCCATGGAGACAGGCAGAGTTGAACTCTGAGGTATGTAAGGGAAACAGAGCTCTCCTGCAAAGTCTTCACAAACCATCTGCCCCTCTTGCACAGTGGAATCAAGGCAATTCTTCTGTGTTTAGAGCCTTTTATTTATGAGCACCTTTTGGCTCTAAGTGACTTCCCCAAGATCACAGTGAACCAGGAGAAGAACTCTGGAGTTGTGACTCCCATTCACCTGCTTTAATCACCAGAAAACACTGCCTCCCTTGCAGCCTAATAATTTAACCTGTTCTTATACCAGCTGCCAATGGTCTAAAGTAGTGTTACTCAACCACCGGTCTGTGGTCCCTTAGCTGGTCCCTAAGACCTCCCTGACACAGTTGAAGAAGGCAGCAAGTCAGTCCCTGGCATCAAAAAGGTTGAAAAACACTGGTTTAAAGCACTAATCTGAAATGTTATTTGTGCTTAAATATCTTTCCCCCTTTAATTTTTTTGCCCAGTTGGATTTGACTGTATGAATGTGAGCTAAAAGAACTTCTCAGTTAAACAAAGGAGCAACAACATGGGGGTAAGGAATTAGCTGACTTCTTTTTAATGACATAGGATGCTGGGATTGTTTGGTAAAGTTAATATAGATATTAAAGGTGGTGGATGATGGTATCCATTGTGACATACCAGAGGAAATGGTCATGTCTTCATAAGCAATGAGGTAACAAGGGTCAGCTTTGTTGTCCTTGTTGTCTGGCCCAAGGTCCATTTTAGGAATTGTAACACCTTCTCATATGAATAATACCAATAATTTCAGTGGGACTATTCACATGAGCAATGGTTTGCTGTTTCAGGCACTTATTGGGACTGGGTGCATGGGCCTTTTTCATTAAGGAGTTCACGTATGGAACTCCTGCCTCCTGAGCACACCTGCTTGAGTTTCTGCTCCACCAAGCTGGACTTGGTGCCAGGTTTTTCTCTTGGGATTATCACATCTTTGATCATTTGTATCCCTCTTTTTTTCATTATCTCTCCCTTCTTGGAACATTCTTCTTTTTTGCTCATTGCTTTTTGTGAGGATAGTTTATCTATGCACTGAGCCCTATTTCGCAAAATACTTGGTTATTATGCACTGTGTCCCAGGTAAATGAGACAGTGGAGAAGAAGTTGGAAAACTGCCTTAGCATAGTCTGTGGTGATGCTACTTCAGCTGGCTGAATTGGTGCGGCCTCCACATGCCCTTGCTGCTATTGTGACTGCATCCATAGGAATGGGCAGTGGGGCACAATATGGATCTTCAAATACTAAACCCAAGCAAAATCTTCCAAATTGGAACTACTGGTGCACTAAACACTGGCATTTGCTTTAGTGTGTCACTGGAGCCGTTAAGAGGATACAAAAGCATATAGTGAGGAGGCCATAAAATGCTTTGTGGGAACTAAATCAGCTTTAATTTGTGTGTGTGTGTGTGTGCATGCACGCGTACATTTCCTGAGTTTTGCCTTTATGAACTGGTGAATTTTGCTTATTACAGCCCTAAAAGGTACATTGCCTCCATGCCCTTGTCTCTGTGCTGGAGAAAATCTAGTTTATAGGGTACCAATTTCACACAAATTTAGTTTGAAGTCTGTAACGTCACCATGTAGGACCATATTGTTGAGTAGTACTAGCCCTTATTGTTACGTGGAAATCTCCTTTACAACAGGGGGCCTCCAGGGTTCAGTGTCAAAATCTGAACATTGAAACTTTTATTTAAAATCAACTGTTTTATGAACTCATCAGCTTTCCAGAATTAGACCTCTGTTCTGCAACCATTTACACATGTGCGTCTCTTTACACGAGTAGTCCCACTGAGGGCAATGAGGCTACATGTGTGCATTTGCTGGATTGGGGTCAAAATGAGCGATGAAGCCTTTAACCTAACACATACAGTTCCAAACAATATTTATATTTTCCTATGCTATAATCCTTTGAGATACATTATGTCCAAGTAGTTTTCAATATTAGTTGGCAAATATTTTCTTTTAAAAAAATGGCTAGAGGATGGCTGCTAGATTAAAGGGAAGAAACATTAAGCAGATATTGCAAGATGTACAGTCCATACCAGATATGACTAACTGTAAAGAAGTGTTTAGGATAGCCTGGGCAGTTATAGATCATTGACTATCAAGATTGATTTATCTACATTTTTAAAGATGTGCAGAGACTGCTGAGGAGGATCTCCAACAAACGTACAAGAATGTTTCATTTTAAATTTCTTCCAAAGAGGCCTCCTGATGTTTCCTTACTGCTCACGTAGTTCAGATTCTTTTTCTGCTAATAGTAATTAAAGACATTTTAAGTACATCTAAAAATGTTTGGAAACCTTTGACTGTAGCAGAAAAGTGTGTGTGTGCAATATAAAGATTCGTAAAACAAAAAAATGTTGTTTAAAAAAAAAAGTTGACGTTGCTAAGTGACAACAAAATTATTTGTTTACAAAATTCAAATAATTACACATTATTTACAAAATTCAAACACTTAAATGTACACCTCTACCCCAACATAACACTGTCCTTGGGAGCCAAAAAATCTTACCGCTTTATAGATGAAACCCTGTTATATCGAACTTGCTTTGGTCTGCTGGAGCACGCAGTCCCGCCCCCCCCCCCCCGAGCGCTGCTTTACCGCGTGTATCCGAATTCGTGTTATATCGGGGTAGAAGTGTATATTAATAGTTAAGGACATAGTGTCTATGTACCTTTCTATCTATAAGGCCCACTTACTATAGTACCTTACACTGTCCAAATAGGAATTATGTGTTTGTTTTTATTATCAAGTATTAATGAATGAATATTTCATCACAACCCAACCACTTTAATACTAACCCAGGAGTTCTTGGTTTAAAAAAATTATATTTGTTATGTTATATCTGTCCCTAGATAGTCTTTTTGAGGCATATTTTAAAGTTCAAATATCAAATTAATCTGTTTATCAACTGAGAGTAGAATGTTTAGTAAAGCACTTATAACTGACATTTCTCGGAAATAATGTCTACAATAGCTGAAGAGAAAAGCCATGTAACATTATCAGCTTATGGTAAAATTAGTTATGGATGTGTCAGTGTAATTCACCTATACATGGATATTTTAAATTATTTTTCAAAATAGTTTTTGTTTGTATTTTGATATTACTGATGTAATAATAATAATAATTTTGCATCAAATGTAAGGTTACTGTGCTGTGATGGAACATTAATTTCTTTGTGCTTGTGTTTGTTTATTGTATAGCTAGTGTAAAATGTATTATGTGTTTATCTAATTATTGCCTGTCTTTTAAATGGTGGGTTTTGTAAATGATGTGCTTGGGGAATTTGGCTTTGGTCTTTTTCATGTTTTGTTTTGCGTAGGTGAATAAAGAGATGATTTTCAAATTTTTGGTAAATAGGATGAGTGGTTTACCAGATTAATAAATCAAAGGAGAGAGCAACACTGGCTAAATTTATAATTATTTTAGTGATGCTTCCTCATTCAGTGTGTCTCTGTCAAAATAGTCATATTTCCTAAGCAACTTAGCTACTCACACACAGTGCCGCTCATTTTTGCTCTGAGTGCTGATTAGACGTGCTAAAAAATAAATAACATATTAAGTATCAGACCCAAGACATTTTATTCTGTAGCCTTAGCTAATCTACTGCACCACAATGTCTCTCAGTCAAGACGCTGAACCACGCTGTGTTTAGTTACAGCACTTGACAGATGTAACTAATACTAATGCTTTACATTTACATAGCACATTTTAATCTATAGATCTCAAAGTACTTAACAAAAATGAATAATCATTATTATTCCCATTTTATGTGTGGCCTAAATAAATCCGGGATTTCAAGCCATTTGCATGGTAGAGACCAGGTTTATAACCTTAGGACTTCATCCTGCAAAGTGCCAAGCGCTGTAGTCCTGATCTATCCAAGCACTTTAGCATGTGCTTAACTTTAAATACATTAATAGTCAACTCCCTAGAAATCAATAGGATCAATATTGGGTTCCAAAACTCTCTGCAATATAAATTGTTAGTTACTTTGCTTAATTATAACCTATTTTCTTCAAATAAAGAATGTGCTTGAGTTGTCAAAGAGATCCAACCATCGGGAAAGTTTGAAAGATTTGGAATAAGATTTTATTGAGATAGAGGGAGACAAAAGTCAAAATTTCCCAATTAAATGTAGACTATGGGGATGGACTTGGGGTTAAAAAGCAAACCACAGCTTAAGTTCAGGATCATTGCTAATTTTTGTATAAATAGTGAATGTTTTAAATTCTAAAAAAAAATAAAATTTTGAGCAGCATCTAGAGCAGTTTTGGAAGTTCTAGGAGTATTTTGTCCCATATTTGTCTTTTGTCCTTGGGTTTTGGTTTGTATTTTTCTCTCAACATTTTCACCATTTGAAGTATCGTTATTTAGTTATTATTTATCTACTGATTAAGGTTTTTAACACAAGAAAGGGAATAAAAAATGCCAATCCACTACTCTAGGTTAACATAATTTTAATAATACAATGACACGGACAGCAGCTTTCCCAAAACAAATTACCAACCAGTGATATCAGGCAGAGTACCACAGCATACTCACAAATCCCAGCCTTTATTACACCCAAGTCTCTTCGCCAAAAACCTAAATGAAAATATGGGTATTGCAATGGGTCCTGAAGGGCTGTATATTTTAGCCCCTTCGCAAGGACATTGGATTCCATAGTTGGAGGGCCCCTTACAAAGAAACTTCTACAGGCAGCTTCCAGTATCTAAAACTGAGGGAAGTCTTTTGAAAAGCTCATCCTTGCTGCATATTATAGTTACCATGACCTTATATGTGTCATATCAATATGGGCAGTATTGTACAGAAAAAAAAATCCTCTACCAATGGTAAGAATTAATTTGCAGAGTTTGGGGGTTTTAGCCATCTCTTTGATGCCTTACAACATAAATAAAAGTATAATTTTAATAGTCACTTTTAGAAGCTGAATGTAGAACCATATACGTTTTCTCTTTAAAAAATTCCACTGTGAGGGCCAGTCTTTCCTCTTTTTGCAAGCAAGGAAAACAAGAGGTCAGTTAAGTTGTATGCTAATACTTTTTATTGGGTTAAGTGGAAAAATAAAATGCAGGCAGGCTTTCAAAAGACACAATCCTTCATTAGGCCATGGAAAGAGAACAAAGCTAAGCAACAGATACTGAGGAAAGAACTTGACTGAACTAACCATTTTTTCCCCTCACTGTCTTTCCTGTGAAATTGTATTTAACTACTTCACTGCTGGCTTGCCTCTCTGTGCAGAAATGCTCCACCAAAATTTCAACCTGCCATTACAATTACTGTGGCACTTCAGGACCTTGTACATCCAACAGCACTGAAGGGGTATTTTGCCATGTACCTGGCATAATGATAATAATTGGAGATATACCTATCTCCTAGAACTGGAAGGGACCTTGAAAGGTAATTGAGTCCAGCCCCCTGCCTTCACTAGCAGGACCAAGTACTGATTTTTGTCCCAGATCCCTAAGTGGCCCCCTCAAGGACTGAGCTCATAACCCTAGATTTAGCAGGTCAGTGCTCAAACCACTGAGCTATCCCTCCCCGCCATTAATCAAGAGCCTAGATGGCAGCATCTGGGTGAAAATGATTCAGAGTTTTCTGAATGCTTTTGCCATGTATTGTCTGGCATATTATTATTAATTATTATTATTTTTTCTGGCAGTGCCTAGGACATCAGCTTGTTTTGCAGGGGGTGGGGATGGGTCTGATCCAAGCGGGCGGTGCCTAGTCTCATTTAAATTTAGTACATGACATATTCTCAGGGGCATACATAGTGGGAGGGGGAAGGTGGGTGAAGCAGGGACACAGAGCTCCGCTGGCCCCGGGACTGCAGTGAGGGGAGAGAGAGAGGGGCTTTCTTGCTCTCTCTCTCTGCTGCGGCTCCAGGGCCAGAGGAGTGATGTGACCCCACCACGCCAAGTACTTGTGGATACATTTATTCAGATGGCTCCACAGTGCATGTATTTTTGTTGAAATGGTGAGTGTACTGCTGTTTATTTCTATGCATATGATGTACTCGTGTGCATTGATATGGTTTCATGTGTATAATATGTGTGTGTTTAATGTGCCCCTCCAAAAGCGGTCACATTTCAATTTATGCGCATGCCCCTGCATATTCTAAATAGTACCCAACTGCTTGGTTGCAGTAGCTTTTTATTTTGCTTAGTAACCATTTTTCATAGATTTTTCAAGGATCACTTATATGATATATTATCTGGTTTAAAAAGACTATTATTATTATTTTATTTTAATAATGATTTATTATAGTATTGTGGTTGTCCCCAAAGGCTGCAATCAAGGATCAAGACCCCATTGCATAGGGCTGTATATACAAGCAATTAAAAGACAAACCCTGCCCCTAAAAGAGATTACAACTTTAGCATATGCCAAAAGACAAGTGGAGAAAAACAAACAGGGTAGATGAAACATTTATATTTGGGATAAGAAGCAGCAGTCTCAGTGCACCAACTGCCTAGTTGTTGTCTCCATTATATCCTGCTCTGAACACATCTAGCTCATGTAGCAGCATTGATGGCAACCTGGAAAGAGGTTGGTCATCTGCCCTTCATATACCTCGTAGTCTGCTGCTACTCACTGTGCCTATGCCCCTAAATGTTGGGGAGGCTGTATTCTTGAGAAGGGGCAATAAAAACTGGAAAAGAGATTACTTTAAATAGTTTGTGTCAACTCGAGCCCTCTTCCACTTTGACCTATACTCTGCCTTTGGACAAGAAAGTGGGGACATCTGATAATCTGGAACCAAGGGATTATAACTGCAAAATCATCATACATTTTTGCATTTAAATTTGACTATATAACCTCTTTTACTGTAAAACATCAATATCCTATTGCATAGAGATTAATAAACAAGGAACAAGTCGTACCATATAAATAACCCTTATACAATAACCTCTTTTCAGTATCTGAACTGTACCAATAGCTCAGTGTACTACTTAAGATAAATTAAAACTGACTAAAGATAGGAAATGTTAACGTGCTACTTATTAGCAAAACTAACAACGAATCAACAGTTATATTGGCTCAGAAGAGTGAAGGGAAGACAGTAAGCAGTTTGGATGCTGATTTGAAAGAAATCTCTGATTGAAAGAAGCAACATGGGGAGAAAGAGGGAGACAATGAATCGGTTGGATTCCACTCCCTTGGTCATATCAGGGAAAAGCGTGGGGTGAGGAGGGGTGTGGGACCTAGAGAGGCAAGTGGGTTCTCCAGCCGGAGTTGGGGAAAGAATACCTTATTTTCAGCATGGCAGCTTCTTCTGGAATCTGTTAAAAGTCATCGCAGAAGGGATGGATAAGTGAACAGACAAAACAGTCAAAGGTAAATGCATAGTAAATGCAATTTATTAGAAGGCTAGCTTTGCTACAGGCATAGTATGCATATGTGTATGTGTAATATAGAGGGAATGTGTAAATGTATATAATATGCCAGAGTAGCTCCATTCACAGCTTGTGTTAGAGTATAAATGTTCTACATTATAGCTGATTATGCTTTTTTCCCCATCAGACCTGTTGCTTGAGTTAGACAAAAATGCAATGAATAGTGAATCAACTGTTTTAGACCTCAACTGGGGTTTTGTGATTTAACAAATAAACAGACAATGTAGCAATGTCCTTCTTGCTTTAGTGTTAAAGGCCCTCTGCTTCATGGCACTGTAGATTTTGGTTTGTGGCATAACAGGAATAGGACTGCTGTGGGTTCATTTGAAATGGGGAAAACGCAGTTGTCTTTGGTGAGGGACCAGAACATCAGGAAATCAACATTTGTAGCAATTTCCCCTTCCTTTCCCTGCCATTAATCCCATAGAAAATATGATAGAGAAATTGTGATGTCTCTCAAACACAAGAAAAGCTAGCCGAGTTATGAACCTTTGCCCAATTTAGAGTTCCCATCTGTTTTTATAGACATTGCTTCTACAGCTGTGGGGCAATATAGAGACATACAGAAAGCTAAACCATAGGTACAAGTCAGCAGTAAAATGAAGTAACAGTTACAGGGCCTGAGCCAAAGCTGAATGAAGTCAGTGGAAGTCCAGTTCACTTTGGATGAGGGCTATAATTCAGTTCATTTTTGTTTTATAAAGGGGATTATTTCTACTCAAGAGTGAAGCTTGAGTGAATTGGTACCAAGACATGCTCAGTGGCAGGTCCTAGCTGGTCATATTCAGAAAGTGTGGAAAGGCCTCTGTTTGTCCATGTTTATCTATAAATGCTGGGTCCATTTACCCTCTCACCTGGTCTGCTGTTCTCATCCTTTTCATCTCTATCTTTTAGAATTCATGGCCTAGAGGGGGATATTAGCTCTATGAATGGGCTTATTTTTTTTCCTCAGTGTAAGCCATGTTGCTATGCAAGGCACCATATAAATGCCTTTAATAAATAAATATATAAGCATTGTGTGAAAAACTGTTTAGACACATTTTGCCAAGATGGTTCCAGCCAAATACTGTTAGTCATTAATTTTTCCTTCTCTCTCTCTCTTTGTGGGCACATTTCCTGTAAAACTTTCCCCTCTCCGTTACATATGTTTTATTCATTATAGGATATTTGCCTATATTTGTACAATAAATTGGCATGTATTTATATGAAAAAGGATGTCAGTTCATGTTTTTGTTAGTTAATAACAAGGTACCACACATGGAAAAAACAACAAATGAAAATCATCAAGAACATTTACTTGTCCTTTTTAAGGGTCCCGTGGCACCTTATAGACTAACAGACGTATTGGAGCATGAGCTTTCGTGGGTGAACACCCACTTCGTCGGATGCATGTATTCACCTGTGAAAGCTCATGCTCCAATACATCTGTTAGTCTACAAGGTGCCACAGGACTCTCTGCTGCTTTTACAGATCCAGACTAACATGGCTACCCGTCTGATACCTGTCCTTTTTAGACACAGGTCTTTTTCCTCTGAGACACGCTTAAAGCCCTGAGGATCCCTGCTATATTCACCTAATTATTCCATCACTTCTTAGCTCTTGGATTAGCTGGCCCTCCAGTCATGAATAACTTATATGGGTCATTGTAGAAGACTCACTTTCCCTTTCATCATCTCCCAGTGATGAATACATTGCCTCTGAAGAAATCCCAGCCTTTCTCAACCAGGAGCAAAGAAACAAGGTCAGGTTGTAAGCTCATATCTCCCACGTGATAGGGCGCTGTGTTACTGCTGACTGGCCCTGTTTGGTGCATTTAATGTGTGCATGGTTAAAAGCAAGTTGGTTTTTTAAAATGATGATTGAAACACATTTACACTGATTTATTTAATATCATTTCTGGATCAATCCTGCCAACATAAAATTGAGTTTATGGAATTGATGATGTGTTTTCTTTTTAAATCTTAAATTTAATATATGTACGTTTCCCTGTTTTATTAGCTGAACTAATGTTTAAAAGGGCAGATTATTTTTAGTATGCTTAGATGTTTTTCTGCAAGCATGTCATGAAAGAAAGTGCTCTTAAAGGGAAAAGAATTAGTAAATGGGCAATCTCAACAGATTTGGCGATCAGGTTTGGTTTGGCTAAGCAGCCAACTGTTTGAGTGCCGATCTGAAGCTTAACCAAACTATCCAAATGTTTTGCAAAATTTGATTATAAAGGTTGTGAGATCAGGCTCTCACACTGTAGTCTAGGTCTTCTGGCTCCAATCCCAATCCCAGTGCATCCGTGTATGAAAAATAATGGAGAACTAAAAGCTAACCTAATATTGCAGAGCCTCCAAAGAGGTTTGATTCTTTGGTTCTAGGACACAATAAGAAGAGGGCAGTGGGGTTCTTTTGTAAACCTCAGACTGGTTTTCCTGTCCTTAGCAGAGATGTCATCTTTAAGAAAACATAGATTCTTCAAGACTGGTTTCTCATTTGCTACCTCAAAAATTGTACTTTTAATTACTCTTTCTCCTTTCACTTCCATTAATTTTAGTACTATTAATCTTAGGGCTCCCCAGTTGATTAGTATTTGCTGTATTATACTCTATACCATCCTGCCCTGAAGTACAAGCTTTTGCTGCATTTAAAATGTGAAAGAAGTGATCCTTGTTTAGGGATTAAAAGAACGAGGAGTCCAGTGGCACCTTAAAGACTAACAGATTTATTTGGGCATAAGCGTTCATGGGTAAAAAACCCACTTCTTTAGATGTTTAGGGATTACTAACCCTTGCTCAGTTGTTCCAGCCATTTCAATGCAGCCTTTACATCCAGATTTTCTTGTTTATCTGGCAGTTCATTATTTAAGGCTGGCCTGTCAAAAATAGGTTAAATATTCTTTGGGAAACATGGTCACATCTTTGAGACACCACAAATATGTTTAATATAAAAAGATTGGCTTGATAAGAGGAACATGATAAACTTGCATCACCAAAAATATTTCTCTGTTATTCCGTTTGTATTTCTAAGGGCATCAATAAGCAGTGACAAATCTCATGGCAATAAATTTCTGGAACAGGCACACAGAGACACTGGCAAAGCAGTGAAAATGATTGCTGATGATTCTTTCTAACTACTTGACCTTCTGACCTCTTCTCCAGATATATGACCAAGATGGGACACTACAGCACTTTATTGATGGCGGGGAACCCAGTAAGTCAAGTTGGATGAGGTATATCCGATGTGCAAGGCACTGTGGGGAGCAGAACCTAACAGTAGTTCAGTACAGGTAAAGTATGTCTTGATTTATTCACTGCAAGAAAAAAATCCTTGAAACGAAAAATCAGAAGTGTAATTATCACCAGTTCACAGACAGTTGTTGGGCTTTCTTGAATGGCTTCATTTTGTACAGCGCAAACTCAGTAATATAGATTTAAGAGCTCTTAAGTTTGGTTGTCAAAAGCTGAGGAGGGGGACATAATTGAGAGCACATACTACAGGGTTGATTCTGATCTCACTGATGTTCCTGATGATTTAAACCCTATGTCATTAGAAGAGGAACATGTATGCAGATCACATTGTACAAAGCAATCTGCACATCCTTTGAGTAGTCTCAGTAGACTGCTTTGGAAAGAGTAGTTTGCTTGAAGAGTTGTCCCTCTCTTACAATAAATAATTATGTTAGGGAAGACGGACAAGGAGAAGGCCTCATTTGAAATGAAAACATCAGACTTCAGTGTTCAAAATTCTGTTTGGGGAGAATCATTGGGCATTTATGACCCAAATATGCATCTGCTGTATGCACCTGTCAGCCAAGATGGTCTTGTGGCCTATGCCTATGATGTCAATAGCAAGTGAAGGTTATAACAAAATAAAAATGAGAATGTAAAAAAGAATGTGTAAAGAAATTATGGCTCCCATTTCTCCTCCTACAAACAATAGCAAAAAACCTAGAAAATGTGTTACATAAATATATGAGCTCAGCCATAAACAAATCTTTCCCCTTCAGAATCAGAAGCAACTGTTTGGCTTTTTTAAATGTTATAGAAAACACATCAAAGAATGTTTGGGAACTAAGCTGAGCACTCCTGCTGTTGGCTATTTATTTTGGGTTTTATTTTTTTTAATGACGGGTCTTAAACTTATTTATAATATTTTAAATATTTTAACAAATGTGAATGCAAAGAAAAATGAAAAATACACACAGATTGATGATTTTCCTTTAGGGTGCCAGTTTAACAATGATAAAATGGCCCAATAGCATTTTTCAACTTTGTTTCTGGCCCCTTGTCAAAATACAGTAATAATTCAAAGAAGAATATATGACAGTGCTTTATTATATTATTACAAACTTTTATTGTAGTCTTAAATATTTATATTTTTAGCAATAATTCTGATGGTTCATTTTTTAAATGGTCTGTTTAAACTAAGGTTGTCTCTGTGTTGTACAGAACACTTTTGGTTGGTAGTCCAGGTATATTATGAACCACTGAGACAACCATGTTTGAGTATGTGAACTATGTGTAGAGTGTGTGTGTGTGTGTGTATACATACATATAGATGAAAAACATAAATGAAATATGGGCATGAGAAAGTCATTCCACATCTGTCAATATTAAGTACATTTTACAACTCTGCTTTCATGATGGAGCTTTTACTTAGAGTTCCCTCTGTTGATCTGTTTTTGATTACTTCAGATCTTTGTAAAATGAACTACAAAAACACAATTTAAAAAACTGGCATCCATCACCAGTGACTGAATCCAAGTGTAAGAAAATAGAAAAGTTGGACACTGAAAAACCGGTCTAATTTTTATTGTACATGGACATCCTCCTCACAGAAAGTCAGCTGGTTTAAATTCATTCTGTTATGATTTGTAATATCTAAATGGAATTTTCTTCAAAGCGCTCTTGATTGATTGACCCTTAGCTGAACGTTTTGTTTTTATTTTGAGGCTGACAATAATGTTTGTTGGCATGTGTTCTGCTTCAACTGCGTTGGGACGCCATGAAGCTATCTTTATGAGTCATCCAACCACAATACTAAATACATGTCAGCAAAGGAAATATTATCCGAAAAGGGAAAAATCCCTTTGATGTACTTCAGCATGCAGAGATTTTTGCGAGTTTTGGAAGCTCTGTACGCTTGTAAGGAACGGTGTACCCTTACACATTTTTTTTCGGCCTACTCCAAGCTTCACAGACCACCCATTGCTCAAAAACAGTTCTGCTCTTTCAGCGGCAAAGTGTGTCATTTGGTTTTAGCACATTCATTTGCCGGGCTGCTGTGTTTATATTAAGGGAAGCCAAACTGAGAGATGAAATGTTACAAGGGTGAAGTACAAAGTAGACTCGATTTTTCTCAAGTTAGGAGATGCTGGTGATTTATAGCATGGCTCCAATTTTGATTTTTATGTAACGGTGGAAAGAATTAATAACATGTACAGCTTTGGGAGAGAGCGAGAGAGGAGCAGAGTAAGAGAGTGAGAGAGAACGAGCGAGAGAGACACAAAGGCAAGAGTTTTTGTCAGATATTCATAGAATGGGAAAAACATTCTGCTTAGCTAGCAGTGCCCTCCTGAGACAGGGTGGCAGTAAGTGAGGAAAATAACAAGATAAATGAAATTTTTGCTGCTGCTAGTAAAATATTGAGAATCTGCACTTTTTTATTGATCTTTATGATCCTGTTGCCAAGAGCCACTTTGCGGTGACAAAATATGTTGACAAGTGCATATCTCACTGCCATGAAAAATGTGGCGAAGGATTCTCCTTATGTCTGCAGTGTTATACAAGGAACAAATTGCACTGCTACGGCAAATTCTTTACAGAAAGGCTAAATTTAAGGCCTACCAACCCTAAATGCTTTTATCTTGAACTTCAGGCTAACATTTGTAGCAATTCTTCATTAAGAAAACCAGTTGAGGTCTAACTTTTTTTTTTTTTTTTAAAGTCTAGAGATATTTTTCTGCCTTATGCAAGCTGTTTTTAAAAATGGTCCTTTCTTGGTACCTTGACTATATCATTTTGGTATGTAATCGTACAAGCAGAGTGGAATGCTCTTCTTGTATGTATTGAATTGCTATCCATCTCATATAAGAGTGTTTTACTGTACTGTACCAGGCTTAAGCAAAAAGCTACTACAAACCAATAAGATTTTCAGTTCCTCTTCTAGATGCTTGATTCTGATCTCACACCTAACTCTAACTTCACTGTAATTACTTGAGTCCTTTAACTCAAAGTGAGATCAGGATAGAACTTACAGAAGGATTCTCAGTTATGGTAACTACTACATCATACTTACCCGAAGGGCCATCAACCTTGTTCCCATGCTTCATATTGAGAAAGATTTCCTCAGTAACTCTTTTTCATTACAAGCCCTGTTTTCTGGACTCTTCTGGACCAAAAGTCCATATTATTCAACCTTAGTTCTCTCTTTTTTGGGAGGTATAGTTCTGTTGTGAGACTGAAGGACATATAAGAGGACACACGTTAAAAATCATCTTCTGTATTTAAAAAATTCTTCACTTCTGTTACTAACAGCACTTAGCTAAATCTAAAAGAATTATCATCTATTTATTTTTTACCATCTAAACTGTGTCTTTGAAGTTTCCTCAGTTTGGATAGTGAAAATAAACTGATCTGTTTTGAGTCGGTCCCATTTTCTAGATCTTGTGCACTGGTGCAATGCTGCAGTGTTTGCATTCCAAATTCTACACTGGAATGTTTTTGAAACAAAAAAACCTGTCTCCCTTAAAATTTCTTCCAAAAGGGACACTGCAACAACAATAGCTTATTACGTTTTGTAAAACATTTCCTTAGGGCTTAAACTACTTTAGTTACAAAGTAGCTTTAAGCTGTTTGTTATCCTGTGTTACAAGCACTAAGTGGAGTGCATTGATGAGATGGATTCAGGTCCATGAATCAATGAGCTATTCTTTTGGGATAACTTGCAGAAATTCTTCCAAAACAGTGGAATTCCATCATAATAGTGCATATGGTAAAAGGAGCGCTACCTGTTCCTAAACTGGGCTATTTTTCTGTTTGTTATGACTAGGTCAAATATATTCTACAGGGCCTGTATAGATATCCCCAGAGGCACCGAACTGCTGGTGTGGTACAATGACAGCTACACATCTTTCTTTGGAATCCCTTTACAGTGTATTGCACAGGATGAAAACTGTAAGTATTTTATTTCTAACTATATGTCCATAATGCATATTTCACAGTTAATCTGTTTTGTTCCTTGTGTTTCTTAAGAAGTATGAAGTAAACCCTGGATATTTATTTAAGGTAAGTTGGACAATTACAAAATAAGGCCCTGATTCTGAAAATCCTTAAGATATATGAAGTCTGTGGAATGACTTATATGAGTAAAATGCACGCACCTACAGGTGGGCAGGACTGAAACCTAAATTGCAGGTTCCCCCCATGGCATAGCAAGATATGAAATCCCTCCTGACTAGGGATTTATTGCCAGTTTATTCTTTACTTCCCCAACCCTCTCTCTAGTTGCCAGTTCTATAATAGGATTTACTCTCTTGCCAAAAAGATAACATAATGTGATCTTTCCAGTCACTGTCAATGCTGCTTCATCATATTAGTGTGGGATGTGTTGATGGAGGTCTAGGCTGACTGTCCATAGAGATGGGGTCCTTGTGGTTAGAGAAAATGCTAGTTCCTTTAAATAAAGGCTAATTATAAATAACCTGATATGATGATGGAGCCCCCATCCTATCACAACTATCCCCAATTCCATTCATTCCTCTCCCCTGCCATTTTATTTTACTGTGAATATAAAAAAAGGAAATCATTTATATCACAGAACCAGTCATGCAAGGTGGTATGTGTTCTTGTCTTCAGTGGGAATTAAGAGTGCTCAGCACCTCCTAGAATATATATATATATATATATATATATATATATATATATATATATATATGTGTGTGTGTGTGTGCGCGCACACACGCGCATCTCTCTACCTTCTTTCAGCTTGCATCAGGGAACTCTTTTCCATTGTGACAGCCATGTGTGTCTATGTGGTAGAAGAAGCAAATAATAAAAGCTTGAATGACTTTGGTCAAAATGACCCTGTGGCTGTCAGTGGCTAATCAACTATATATTAGATTTTTTCAGTCAAATACTTGGATACTTAAACAGCTATACTGAGATGAACTTGGGTCTCTTAGCAACTTAAAGGCAGCAATAAAACAGCAAGATACCAGGGATTAAATGATAAAAAATAACCATCCTTTTTCATCTGGAGTTTTCTAATCTCTTATACTTGAGAGAAGTTTTAAAGACATTAAATTACTGGCCATAATGTTTAACACTAAAAAAATCATTTTCATTTTTGTGAGCTTTACTTTACAAAATCATTTTTTTTAAAACAATACAGTTAACAAAATCCCATCACAGTTAAATCTTTAAATATTGTCACTCTCTGCTTCGCTACAAGGGAACCCAAGGAGTTTCATCCACAAGCTAGGGAGACCGACAGAAAGGGAAAAATTCATCTCTGGGCAGAGGGCCAGCACCAGGCCTATGTATAACCTAAGTGCCACTTAAACACTCAAAATAGTCCTTGTGCTGTTCCTCTGCACAAGGGTGAACTTCACCCACAATGACCTGTGACAATATTACTTAGCTCTTAAACCTCATTATTTGAATCTCTTGACGGAGGTTTTATGCTTACAATTTTTTTAAAATTAAGTCTCCCTTGTCTGACAGAGAAACTTAGAAAAGAGTTATGAAAAGAAAAGTTTACATATGACAGGCTCTACTACACATGTTTTTCCATACACCTAAAATGTTTAGATGTGTTTTAAAAACTGTACTGCAGTTACAGTGACCAGACAGCAAATGTGAAAAATCAGGACAGGGGTGGGGAGTCATAGGAGTCTATATAAGTAAAAGACCCCAAAATTGGGACTGTCCCTGTAAAATCGGGACAGCTGGTCACCCTAAGCAATGCACATCCTACTGGAGGTAACTCTACTCATAAAATAGGCTCTCAGATTGTACAGTGACGAACAACATAGAAAGGACTAGACATAAATAAATTTATATAACATGGATTACCATGTTTGTTTTGGTTGAGGAAACATTACAAAATAATTTTGTAAAGGAACTTTGTATTAATTTACAGTACCATATCAAAATGGATTTGTACTGCATTTTTTTATTTCAGTATTTTTAATTTCAGTAACTATTAAGACATTAGTAACAATTATTCATTAAACAGACCATTCGAAACTGCTACTGTATCTCAACTAGACATACTTGTATTCAGAAGGTAAATCTGTGTGTGTGTGTGTGTGTGTGTGTGTGTGTGTGTGTGTGTGTGTGTGTGAGAGAGAGAGAGAGAGAGAAATCCCCAAATGCTACATTAAAAGAATGTTATGGTTGCAAATTCAAGCACTCAAAAGTTACGAAACACCAGAATTTAAGACATCCATGTGCCATGGTGCGTTATGGTACAGTCTTTAAGTACATGATCACATACTATTTTTTCCATAGAATCCCTGTCTCATTTGGTGCTCAAGATGGACAGTGCTCAAGAAATGAGGCAGATCTCAAATATTTCTTTTGTGTGTGTGACTCCCCATGACTCATTTACTGTACAACATCCAATAGCTGCACTGAATGCAGAATTTTATTTTCTCATGTGTTGCATTGTGCTCATCATCAAAATATGTGAGTGCCTCACAAACCTTAATTAATCTGTCTTTTCAATACCTCTGTGAGGTAGGGAAGTATTAGTAATCCCATTTTATTGGTGGGGAACTGAGGTACAAAGATATTTAGGCATATATTTTGCAATGTCTCATTATGAACTAAATCCTACTAGCCTTAATCATGCAAGCAATCACACTGAAGACATTGATTTGTATTGTACAAGCTTTGTGTGTATAAATGAGGGTGTAATATTGTCCTTTGGTGACTGCCCATTGATAGGCTAAGGAAACTACTGCTGTGTCTGTTTTCTGCAACACAGAGATTTGATATAGTGTAAGACCTGCAGAATTTTCTCTCAGATGTGAATCCTATTGTATCATACTTCTAACCATTCTTGTCACTCTTCTCTGGACCATTACAAAGTCTCAAATCTCTCTTCGGATAACTTCCTACATGGCAGAACCAGCCTCTCCATTCAGCTCGCAGTCTCATTCCAGCCCTTTTTATATGTGTTATAATAACAGTGAATTGTTTGAATCTAGTCAGTAGAAAATAGACTTTGAATATTTTTTATTTTCTCCCCAAATTGTATTAGTTTTAAGAAATAGTAAAGCAGATCTTATTTACTTTTTTTTGTTTTCTCCCAGTGAATGTCCCTTCAACTGTAATGGAGGCCATGTCCAGACCAGATACCCTACAACCATTTAACAAAAGTAGCAAACTACCCCCTGCCACACCACAGCGATCCATAGTATTTCCACAGACTCCGTGTAGCAGAAATTTTTCTCTTCTGGATAAGTCTGGGCCTATCGAGTCAGGATTTAACCAGATCAGTGTCAAAAACCAGCGAGTTCTTGCAAGCCCAACATCAACGAGCCAACTAAATTCTGAGTTCAGTGACTGGCACCTTTGGAAATGTGGGCAATGCTTTAAGACTTTCACCCAGCGGATCCTCTTACAGATGCACGTGTGTACGCAGAACCCTGACAGGTAAAACACGGGCACTCTTTATTTCTGTATCAATGGGTAGCCAGACCCTCTGCTTTTTGCTTTTATCAGACTGTTATTTCAAAAACTAAACCATTATTAGGAGGAGCCTGTACAACATAATACATCTATGGCTGTGTGAAGTAAGCTGATAATGGCTATTGCTTAACTTCACAATTTGTAAAAACATTTGGTACCTAAATGTACATATAAAAGGAAATATCCAAAAATATAATCTTGTTTTCAGAATGGTTTGATACATCTGTTAGAGGGAACAAAACAGAAAGAAATTTTATTAATATATTATGGCTGAAAAAAATGAGGTCAAGATAATCAAAAGTCTCTTTGTCTTCCAAAGATAATATAACTTGCTGTTCAGTAGCTGTCATAGTCATTTCAGGGTTCACTTATAGTGTGCAATGTGTATAAACTTAATTAAGTACTAAGAGGTAATGAATTGGAATTTTTTGCTTAGTACTATTTTTCTTCAGAGCATGCAAACCCATAAATCGTGGAAAGCTGTCAAAAGGAAATACCTACTCCACTAGTGATGTGGAGGAAAACAGATGCCACTTATTCAATAAACTAATATCCACACCGAAGAAAAATGTTGACTAGATACCTCAGAGTCAAAGTTGGTCTGAAAGTTTGTCAATAGAGAATTTTATGGCCATGAACTGAGGATGAAATTTAGCTGAACAAGTGAATTAAAATTTCAGGTACTCTGACCAGTGGCAGAGTAGATATAATGGAACTATTATTTATGAATCAAAGCTGGTTTATTTGACAATCTTGATCGCTGGCAGCACAAAAGACAAAAATCAAATTAATTCAACTAAAAAGACTGCCCATGTTTTGTCTCTCCTTCAGCTGTGAAGAAGGCTTGAGTAAAACAGCTGAATCACCTGGAAAATCATTCTAAATGCAGCACTCAAATGCAAGTTACATTTGACAAAAATGCAATAGCAGTATATATTGTGTGTGTTTGTGTAATAAGCATATATCCTATGCTGCTGGATAAAAACAGATGAATTTTAAAGTGTGTATGGTAGAACTAGAGTCTTAGAACTTAATCCTGAATAAATTCTGAGAGTTGCTAAAATTTTGGATGTGGCAAAACCTTCTCAAGTTTCTGTGCTCTTTAGCAATACCTAAAGTGCACGCTGGCTCCAGCAGAAACAAAGCATTGTCATGTTAAAAATATATATTTGTATTGAAAAAGAGCTTTTATTGCTGTATTTCATACTATGTAATTTTCTGATAGCAGCCAACTTTCAAATGCCTCCTGAGTTCCCACAATATGTAACACAACCAAAATTACCAGAGAAAAATATTTTCCCAACATTATTTAGGATTTTAGCTATATGATTCCCAACTGTATTAGTGTATTAGCTAAAACCTCTGGCAACATTTTGAAAATATAGAAGTTAGGAGTATGGGTCAGAGTTCTTGAGTTTAGATTCCAGATTTTTCTGGGTTCTCATCTCCCTAACTAGAAATCACTATTATTTAAACTTATTTCATGGCAATTCTTTCCACGTACTATAAATGGCATTAGTAGAGCATATACCTAGCAAAATAGGAATTGGAAAAGAAGTATCTTTGCTTATTTCTAGGAACACCTCTCATTTCTTAAAGTAATTTCCTGGCAACAAGAAATCAAGGTGTAAATTGCCCAGGCTTGTTTGTCTGCCAGCCTTAGATACTGTATGCAACTCTTAGGATTGGAATTTCTCTCCACTATCTACTGCACCACTCTAGCTGATAAACAGCTACCTGTTTATTGTCAGAAATTTGTAAACACACCAGCCACGGCATCTTTGATGTGAGGAAAGTAGCTGTGGCTGCCTCCTCTAGCAAAAGCCTTGAAACTATCTAGTCTGGCGTTGTGTTTGTTTTGCAGGCAGCATGATTAACTATAGGTGGTCAAAGCTGGAAAAGGATCCTTGAATATAGCTATGATCCCCACTTCATAGTGTGAAATTTAAGAAATGTAAACTATTTGGGATTTGAGAAATACAAAGAAGGAAATGACTTAAAACTTCCTTTATCTCAGAAGAAATCTGAATGAGAGTGGAGGATAAGATAAGAGTGAAAAAGGACAGAAAAAATGTTTTTCAATCAGCCCCATAGAATAAAATACTATTCAGCAGGCAGAAGTTTGAAGAAATAAATACTGGATAATAGTGAACCCAAGATGAGGAGGGTTCCAAGTTCTCCCAGAAGTTTCTTTGAATTTGAGATTAATTAAGATTTTAATGAAAGCTTATTTGCCCCCTTTCATTTACTTCTCCTTTCCCACTGAGGTCTCTTCCCCCCCCCCCCCCAATCTGTTAAATAATGTAGAGTTTCTCTGGAGTCACTTGATGGGTGGGAAGGTAAGATCTAAATCCATTCAGATTTAACTCAAGGACCAGCCAAGCCTCTGGAGTTTTTCTTAAACTCTTGCCCAGACAGAGGCAATTTGACCCTCTATTCCTTGAACTAGGAGTCAGAAATCCCTTTTCTCTTCTGTTTTTCTGCTGCAGAAATTCCCAACAATCCCATTTGGGGGGCTCCAGAAAGGGGTAAGCAAAAGCCTTCAATCACAGTGAATCATTTTCAGACAAATATTTTCATTTATTTTAAAAAAAAAAAAAGCAACAGTTCTTAGAATGACCAGTTTTTATCTACATCTTTCTTTTTTCTCTCTTTGATTGTCATGTACAGTATGTAGTGGTGTTAACGGAGGGAGGATGCCTGCACTTCCCAGGTGTTGCTTGTGGCCCACTTTCATATTCAATGTGTATGTGTGATATTTACTCTTGTTGATTGTCATGTGTTTAAGCTGATGATTGGAGGATAGACAATATACATGCAAGTGTGTCCTTGGTGGGTGGATTCTGGATGTTATCTGGCCCTCATGCTTTTTGTTTCCTTGAAGTATATTAATGTATGCTTTGTTTTGCTGTTACAGTTCAGCAATGAATGTCTGGTTATTTTTTTTAAGGTTAAGCTGTCAATTTAATTGATGCTTTTCTCTAGGCACCATGGCTATAACCCAGTTGGTATTTTTCTGCAATACATTTTTCTTTGGAGGATGTGTATCTTTGGCCGTCGGTACTGTTGCCCAAATTAATTAATTACTTAATTTTTAAAAACCTATAGCAACTAAACAAAAAAGAAATGCTGTTGAACAATGTCTATTTCTGTTTATAGAGTGACTATGGATTATTGTGCAATTAAAGTAAATGTCATGCTAAATTGAACATTTGTTCTTGCATACTCTTTTCAAAAAGGTTTGCAGACTTCCAGCACTTATAGTTAATAGTAGCAAAAGGTGCACAAAATGGTACCACTCCCCTACTGCTTCAGAAGTTTAGAAACATATGAGCTATTTTGTTCTTTACAAAATGATGGCCCCAAAAGTCATAGAGGACTTGATTCTGTGATCCTTACTTCTACTGAGTTATACTTACTCATGTTTGTAGTCTTGTTGGCTGTAGTGGGGCTACTCTGTTTGAATAAGTACCATTCAGTGTGAGTAAGAGTTGCAGGAGTAGGACCATAGTTAGTAAATATAACAAAACCCATCAATTTGAGCCCTGTGAGAACTTCAAGATGTAGGCTAGTTCTTAAATGTCACTTTGCAGAATCACATCCCCTCAGTTCAGTTTGAAGGAGACTGAGTACCTGCATTAAACCCTTTATAATTAGTCATGGTGAGTAACTTCAGATGTACCATGTGGTAGGGTCCAAGGCAACTGATTGTTTTAACTAAAGCATCCATAACTGGGCACTCCGTCACTCATCCTGCCCCTGTGCAGGGACTATGCCAACAGCTTCTACACCTCTCTGAAACAATCATTTTGGGCCACTCAGAATGGCAGCTAGAGTGTATTACTGACACCCTGAGTTGCATTTCTCCCTCTCATTAACCATACAAAACAGCAGATTCCACTCCAATGCCATATCCATTCAGTTATGAAGAGGGTACTGAAACTTTGGCCCATGTCTGCAGTTCTGCTCCAAAACCACTGACGTGTGTGTGAGAGCAATTCATGGAGTCCCTTCCCTGGAGGCAGAGAGTGCCAGCATCACAACATGCCCTGCTTTCATTGACTCAGGTAATGTAAAAACTAAGGTGATGCCTGAATTGGAGTCTTCCATCTTCCCGTAAAGCTTTGGCGCCAAACTGCTTATTTAATGGGGAAAGCCATGGTGTCCCACTTCCTGGCATTCTGACATCATGCAATATGTCTTTGTTTCTTCATTAACAACAAGGCCCTACACTTAGCCTTCTGACACTGACAGTGAGAAATGCATCTGCAGCTGTATGTCAGGCTCTCTCCTATTGGCTAGTACTTATCTAGCTGAGGAAACAATGAATCTGATTCACAATTTGGCTTCGCTGATTTGACAGTATTTCAATGAAAGGTTTACAGGTATTCAAAAACTCACTGTTACAAGCAGCTCATCCTCAAAAGATTTACACTGGAGTTCTATGAGACCCGTGAAGATAGTGAATGAAACTGTGAAGAGGCCCATAAAAGACCAGCTCACCATAAAAGAGAAAAATTGAGAATTTCAGTGCAAAGTAATTATGAGATTTTTTTCAGGACTCTGATCATGCAGCCCATCATTCAAATATTTCCTGCAATTTATGCTGGAGACAGTGTAAAGAAATGGGACACATGTTCATATGAGCTGGATTAGTCCAGGAGTTCTGCCCTTTTGGATTCAAAAGACATGTAACAATACCAAAGGTGTGGGCACAAGAGAAATAGATTAATTAGATCAATCTTTTACTAAAGACGACTGAAAAAAGTGGTTTCAAACCTATGTATTTTTGTGTTGGGGTTTATTTAAATGAGAAAACAGTAACTAAATGGTCTTATTCTAGTGCAATCTCCCCCCAAAAAGTTATACAATTGCTTGGATAAGCATGCATATTTTGAGTGAAATTCAGTTAAGTGCATAGGTTGTGTGTGACTTTGTGCTGATCACCCATAGAAAGTGGACTACAAAAAAAAAAAGATTAGCAGCACTGGGAAAAGAAAACATTAATAATGTTTTCAACAGAATTTGCACATTCAAGAGGCAGGTTTAAAGTACACTGCAAAAAACAAAGTTCTTAACTATTTCTGTGGTCTTGGAAAATGTAATCTGAGAATGTTGTAAACCCTCAGATGCCAGAGATTCACCCATACTTAAAGAAATTCTTAAAAATAACTCCTTTCAGTATTATACTTTAGATATCTGAGCCCATAGCTTTTACATTCATGAGTGCACCCAGGGGAGACCCTCACATGAGTAAGGGTCATCGGATTGGTCCCTAGAGGAGACAGATTGAAGGCCCCAACACACTGATGATCTGACACTGTAGAATCTACCTACAGAAATTTGTAATCAAAGATGGGTAACTAAATGGATTTCTAGTACATGAGGCAAATGAGAGCTGTGCAATTTTGTCTGTCTGCAGAATTTGCCTCTTAGGTAGGGAGATATGCTTTCTTTGAGTTTGGGTGAGAAGATGAAGCATATAGCCTAATTTTTAAGGAGAGAGGATTGGAAGATAGGACTGCTGTGTTTTTTGTTCACTTTCAGTGATACCCTATGTACATTTCTGTAAAGTTTAACTATCTTTAAAATTGGTATTATAATACCTAACTCAGAGATGTATTTGTTAGGCTCTCATAGTGCTTTAGAAACATTAATTAAGCCTTTCTGAAGTGCTACAATATAGAGATGTAAATTAATTATTGTTATTATTATTATATTACTTCTAGCATACAGTGATGGGGAAAAAATTCTAGGATAGATTTTTACAGAAAAATTACATTTCAAAGATTCTTAGGACCATATTTTCATACACAGATGCGTATGTTTCACCTATAAACATGCATATAACAGTTAACATGCATGCAAATGTGTATTCACACTTAGAAGAGGGTACTCTTGGTATGTACCCATTCATGCATAAAAGTAACAGCAGAGAAACTCAAATTTGCTGGAGTGTCTACTTGAATATGACCCCAGACCAACTAAGCTGTTACCCACATGGGTAACTTTAAACTCATGGGCAGTTTATTTCAAGTCAGTGGCACTGCCACATGCCTAAAGTTATGCATTTGTGGAAGAGCTTTGTAAATATCTTATCCACTTTCTTTGCACTGCAGGCAGTCCCCAATATGCAGAACTGTATGAGTTTTTGAATGAGGGGTTGTGGATGGGGTCAGAACCATGTTGCAGCTTCAACCTAGGTGCCTCTTTTTGAAAATTCAGCCTATAAAGTCCACCATTTTGGTTTTCATTTCATGATTCCCTATTCTCTCCATGACCCTGAGAATAAGGGGGCCACCATCTTAATGTGGTTTTCCAGGGCAGAGCAAAATGATGGCACAGGAGATAACGGCTACATCAAAGACAACCCTGCTCTGAAGGTGTACATGTACTCACCGAACCGATCATCCCTCACATTCAGTCCTTCTGCACCGCTTTCAATTTTTTTAAAACGTATTGATTTCTTTCTGCTAAGAAAAAAAAAACAACCCAAGTACAGTAAAAATGGTCACAAAACAAAACTATAATTTTTCTGCTCATTTTATACCCTTTGTCTTGGAAAATACCACACATTATTATAGCAGTATTCGAAAAGTCATACAGTTCTGCATACTGGGAACTGCTTGCAGTTCAAAGAAAGTAGATAAGACATTTACAAATTGTCAGCTCATAAATTTATGCACGCATAAATTTTTCTTCTTTTTAAAACAGGCTTTGCTTAACTTATGATTCATATATCTAACTCCAAAATACTTAATTGATCCCTTTCTTGATTAATCTGATTGGAGATATACATCATTTATGCAGACTCACACAAGGGGTAAATTTATTTGGTGAAATAACATCTTTTATAGACATTCCTGCGAGATTTGGGTGAAAGGCAACAAAATGAGAGATAAGGGACATAAGAATAGACAATCTTCTACAAAGTTCATCATTGCGTGCATCATACAGTGTAATGCACTATGGATAATATAAAATGTAAATTTTCATTATGGACAAGAAATCTAGTTTGAATCAATGTGGAGGCTAATGGCAACATTTTATTTGGCTTCTTAATGTTTGCTCATAACTGGTTTACTACTGTGAAATATTTACATACAAAGAGTGGTGTGACTTCTCACAACGTGAAATTAATCATATTGACTGTTGTTAAAAAATAAAAGATTAATTGGTTTTATTTAGTGTCTTATTGTTTATTATGGGGCTGTTAAAATAGATAACCAGAGGCTAATAAACGTTAATGATCCCTTTCACTATCAGAAAATCAATTGTTCATGGATACAGCATATCTTAATATATTATTTTTGCTAAAAAATGTTTAATCCTAAAAAAGCATGAATTTACATATCTGGTTGATAAATAATTTCCTTATCCGTTAACAATGCATTTAAAGATGCAATAAAGCGGAAAAACATATTTCTCTTGTCTTCCAGCAATGGTAATCGATATACATTAGTTATCAGTGTTTATTTAAAATATATTATTTCACATGCACTTATATAATTTTTAAAGAGAATAGGGGAAACAATGTTAGTATAATCATCCAGACCAGGTAACCTTTCCACAACTTTTATATATATATATATATATATATATATTATATATATATCTTTCAAACTTCTTTGAAAGCAGTTAGATAGATTTTCAAATATAAGTAATTAAAATTGTATAGTATTGAGTTATTGACCAATACCAGACTATTAATCAAGCAAAAAAAAAATTCTACAATCAGTGCTCAGTACTCTGAAGCACTATAAAATAATAGTATTTGTGATCAGTGATGCAAGCAGACACAATTAAGCAGCTCACTTGACAAATGAGAGGGTACACTTTATTTTGCACTTAATTGAATTGTTGTACATGCTTGGTCACCACTGTCTCCTTCCCTTTAGTTTTGGTTTCTAGCCATTTGAACATACACATTTGTTAAAGAGAGAGCAATTAAGACTGTGTTGGCCATTGGCTCTAAAAATTCAGACAGCAAGAGTTGTGCCCTGAATTGCTGCTCTCTATAAAAATCATTAATATCCCTTAAGACATTCTTAATTTTCTTTAAAAAAAAATTGATAAACGGAACAGGACCTGCCACTGATTTACTTTAAATGTCATAACAGATAGAAAGCATTCCACTTGTGTAAGGGAGGGAAATTAAATCTATTTTGCCAAAACAGCAATTGATTTACTTTGTATATGTTTCTCAGAACACTTTTTGCCACTTTAACAAGTTAGTAATCTTATTGGTACTCAAACTATTGTCCTCTCTCATCCTTCTGTCTCTCAGCCTCTTCTTTCTACTTGAGTTTTTAATGATGATGTTATAATTCTGAACTTGTGGCATCACAATCAGTTCACTGCAAGAAATTAAGATGTTGCAAAAACAGACTTATGATTTAATTTCAGGATCACACAAAAGGAAAATCCAGGCCAGGATGGAAAAACCTATTAATTAAATGCAAATGTCTTCAATAGCAGCAAGAATACACAAACATAATAGAAAAAGCAAAAGCTTATTATTGTTTTCCAAATTTATCTCATTATGAAAGTTCCTCTTTAAAGAGCTGGAATTTTTGGCGTGTACAAAGGATTAGAAAATTTTTTTTCAAATGGTCATAGAAACCAATCTGGAATATACCAGTGACAAGTACAGGTAAATTTTTTAGCTAAGACTGCACTAATGCTAGAGAGGAATAGGACTTTGAGTCTGCTAACATAGGGATTTGAGCCCTATGTTAGCAGAGGGAGTTTTCATTGAATAAGGAATATGGTATTGGGCCCTTAGTTTGAGGAAACTAAAAAGTCAGACATATAATCGAATCCAGGTTTTGTGTATACCTGAAGAAAACTTTATGATTATATTGTAGGATCTCTGGCAGTTTCTGTACATGGATTCTGTCCTCTAAATTTGCATAGCGGTTCATGGTGGGTGGGAGAGCTTGCATGTCTCCTACTATAGATCCAGAGATTCACATCTAGACTCCTCTTTGAACACTAAAAAATTAATTTGAAAAAATTTGCTTGCACCACCCAAGTTGTTTTCTATTTGCTGAAATAGAAAGTAGTGATCATGTGGTGTTTCGATTGTTTTGCAGACCCTATCAGTGTGGCCACTGCTCCCAATCCTTCTCCCAACCTTCAGAACTAAGGAACCACGTAGTCACCCATTCCAGTGACAGACCTTTCAAGTGCGGCTATTGTGGTCGTGCCTTTGCTGGTGCTACAACACTCAACAATCATATCCGGACGCATACAGGGGAAAAACCCTTTAAGTAAGTAACTGACGCTACCAATGTTGATCAACAGTGAGCAGAGAGGGAAAGCATAGCAGTTGTCCACCCACAACAGCCATCTATAACAGCCCATGAGAGAGCTTCTTTTGAAAGACAAGGTCAAGATTCCAGACAGACTCATTAGCAGTGTGACTGAAATCAGAATCAAACCAGGCATGTATGCAGATACCTAGTACATGTATGGCCCAGAGCAAATGCCTGTCATCCAATCAAAACTTGATTAAATTAAAACAAATATCAGTTTAACGATTGTCTCTCAGTTAGAGAACCTTAGTTGAAAATCTCTGACAAACTGAAGCGGATGGGTCGAGGCTGTGCTGTAACAGGCATAATATGGTTCATCCCTGTTTTGTCAAATATACTGAAGTAGCTCATATACCAGTTAGTTTGTAACTGTTAATCACATACAGAGAAAAATAGACTCAGAACCATTGGAAAAATACTGTGTGTATCCCATGACATGACTCTAGTAAACTCATAAAAATAATTTGCAAATGCAGTGGCCATCCAAGTGAGCAGAGATAATCAGTTGTCAGTTAAGGTGGTTTTCAATTTTTAGTTAAACAAAACTGTGCTGGAAACTTTGAATATAGTTCAACAGAGTCCTTGATACAAACATTCTGAATTCAAACATTCTTTGGGTGTTTGGAAACAAACCTTGTTTCAGATTTTTTTGAATGTCACTGTTTTTATAATGGGCCAACCCGAAACCTGAAATCAGAATACACCCAAACTTGGTAGGGTTGGAAATCTAAATTTGAATTTTTGTGGCTTGGGCCCATCTTTATTTGCAAGTGCATTCTTAGGACAAGTGGTTACCTGGTGTTGTAACTATCTTTGAAGTTCTAGTGATTTACATGTAGTCATACCTTTAGTGCAGGTTTCAATGTACATGTACACAGTGAGACCTTTATTATCTACATTTCATGAAGGATTTCTTTAAGAGGTATAAGTTCAGATAAAAGAGGCAATTTAACAAGATCTGCAGGCGTCTTCACTTTTGAGGTAGTACAGAAATCACTTTTCTACTTTACCTATTCACTTAAAATAAAACCCAACACTCAGCCAAGCCACAGAAATGTGTTGTTTGTTTGTGTATTTGAGAGGCTGATGCACAGCTGGTTAATGTAGGTTCTACTTCATGCAGATAAAGGACTCTGCTCTGACCAACTCCTTACTTAATCTAGGAGGCTCTTATAGAAGAAAATGTGCATTAGTAAAAAGTATCTCTCTCTTAGCTGAATTGAGAGACATGGATTCATATAATTTTCTGCCTGGAACCAATACCTCCCTGGGAAAAAATAACCAAACCATTCTTTTCTGTAAAATACCTGGTCTTTGTCACCTGGGGATGAGGAAATAAGGAGTTGAAGGGAGAGAGTATCTTTCCTAGTTCACTACATGCCCTCACTCAACATTTTTCTTTTCCTGTATTTTATGCCTGCCTAATGTAAGAGAGCTTCTGTCACTGAACCTCCTCATAGCAAGATTACATCAGAGTTGCCCAGCCGCCATATATGGCCACCATGCATGTGTGTGCTGGGAAATGGAAGGACAAGAATAAGAATTCTGGGCACATCCCATACAGTACATTTTGGGGACCAGGAATAGAAAATAGGACAGCTTTGTGGGTGTCAAGTCATGGAATCCTGCAGCCTTAACAATGACACCCACAGAGCCAGTATCTTGAGTGAACAGAGCCCATAGAAAGAGAGCCAAAAATAGTGCTGGCCATCAAATTGATTTTTATCTAGTTGCTGTGTAAATAGATTTTAGTAATTAATTGAAGAGGTTTCCAGGTCAAAGTGGAAAATAGATTTCTTTTAATGTTAAGGTGTTACTTATGTGTAACCTTGTTGACTCCACTTAATTTTTTTTCTTAACATCCTGTTTTTGTCATGTTTCCAATAGAGCTGTTATTTTGCCCCATTTACAATCATTAATTTCCCCCCCTTTGGTCTGGTGATTTTTTCTCTTTTCCATAATGTTCTTTGTGACACCACCACAATCTCATTCTTGAAAGAAAGCGTTTAGTTAAGTACTATGTAATTAACAGATATTCTGGGGTGTTGTTTTGTTTCTTTTGTTGCTCATGTTAAGACATACATGTACTTGACACTATAGTTCTGCCATTTCTTAAAGGTGAACTGCAGAGTAGCGAAATATATAAATAAATGTGTGTGCATGTGCACACCCTTAACTGCTTCCTTACAATGAATAAGAACAACATTGTACAATTATTTTAGGGTTTTTTTTTAACCTGCTTAATACAGAAACAAGAGTTCTAATTTCTCTGTTTTTTGCTGAAGGTCTTTACAAGAGCTTTGGAGGACCCTGAATAGTGATGTCACATGGAGCTAAACTGGAGCTCCAACTCTCCCTGTCCCCAGATGTCAGAGGAGGGGATCCATATTCTTATGTGCTGATCCTGCAAGCTTCTCCACAAGTGCAGACCCCCGCACTCATGCGGACCAGCATGCAGGAGGGTGGGCATTAGATTATCAAGAAATTGGTTTACCCTCCCCCTCAGTTGAGAGGAGAGACAGAGCTGCAGCTTATGTACCTCACAGAGGTGTTGTGAGGATAAATACATTAAAAAGATTATCAATTACTCTGAGATCTACCGATGAAAAGGGCTATCTAACAGATCAGTACTATTATTGTTTTTGTGTATTACCACCATTCAGATCCTTCCAAATCTTCCACCAGAAGACTTAACTGAGGGCTTGATACTAAAGTTAAAACAAAAATAAAAAAACAAAAAGAAAAAAACCCAAACACATTCTGAGGCCATTTTTAATATCAAGGAGTAGTAATGGTTCAAAGACAATTTTTGCAGTTTTGCTTCGCAATATACTTTAAAAATATATATTTACAAAGGGGATTTAAGCGTATGCTTACTTAAAAAGTGCAAAACTAAAAGATCTGTTGGTTTAAACTCTCCCTACTCCTAAAGGGCAGACAATCATGGCAATGTAGACAGAGTTTAACGTGTTCTGGCTGAATAGGCTTTGGGAATATTCTTGCAATTAACAAAAGAGATAATTGACATATGTTCAGAAAGTTGCTGGTATTCCGGTGTTTTTTTTAATTTTTAGGACTAAGTTACAGAACATTTTTGATTAAAAATTGAACTAAATTATTTTAAAAATATCATGGGTGTAATATTAATAATGGTTTATGTGCATTTTCACAGCTGAAATGTGCACACAAGTAACATGCATGTACAGTTAATGTGATTACATGTGAAAACCAAGTAATCGCTCATGTAAACGGCCGGTTAAGCATTTAACTAGCCTTTTATGCAATATTGGCCTAATATACACAGAAACACAGTGATTATGCACACAGATTAGTTATACAACTTCATGTACTTTTTTTTCCATGTAAAGTTGTGTGCTCACAATTTTGAAAAAGACAAATATTTTAAAATCCCTTCACAATTTGTTTAAAAATTATTATTAAAGGGGTAGTCTGTGATTGATTCGGTGTGGGAGAATGTTCTTTTGCTGCAAGATCTAGCTGTGTGTGTGAGAGAGAATTTTCTATTTGCATTTCCCTATTGATTAAAAAAAAAAGCTAACTGAGGTTATGTGTAATCAAAGCCCTCGCTGCATTGTTTGGGCAGCAGGTCCAGTTGGAAGGGATTTCTTTTTGTCATCACAAGCTATGAACTGAGCCTCATCATTGTAATATTTTATGTATTCTTATCTCACTGAAGTCTCCACTATGGCTCTTAATCTGGAACAAAGTTCTCAACCATATTAAAAGCTGGGAAAAAAATAGAAAATTATTGACCAAGCCACTATCTTACGTTCTACTCCCACAGTCTCTTCCAGTTCAGTGACATTAGCTAAAGATGAGTTAAAGGAACATGATGTTGCTGCTGTGACAACCACTAACAGTGATAGGGTACTGTGCAGCAAATTAGGAGAATAGTGACATGGGCACTATCTAGCCAAACAGTACTTCCCGAAAAACCACCATGATGTCAGTGCTGTTTGAGACCCTTAGAAAACCAGCCATACTATTGAGCAAAGTGAAAGTATGTACACTTTCTTCTTCCCACCCCCCCAACCCCCTTAATCAAACTAGTAAAAGAGGGAGATGTGCTGTGGATAAGGCAAGAGCTTGCTACATCTTTGCTAAAAGGGTGTCATCAGGAGGAGGGAGAAAACTTGTTCACCTTAGCCTCTAATGATAGAACAAGAAGCAATGGGCTTAAACTGCAGCAAGGGAGATTTAGGTTGGACATTAGGAAAAAGTTCCTAATTGTCAGGGTAGTTAAACACTGGAATAAATTGCCTAGGGAGGTTGTGGAATCTCCATCGCTGGAGATATTTTAGAGTAGGTTAGATAAATGTCTATCAGGGATGGTCTAGACAGTATTTGGTCCTGCCATGATGGCAGGGGACTGGACTTGATGACCTCTCGAGGTCCCTTCCAGTCCTAGAGTCTATGAATCTTGCATATGGTGCCACTGAATATTATGGTATAACAGCTGTCCAATTTCATTCAAAACAACAATCCCTTCAAAATATGAAAAATAACAAGGATCTAGTTTTTAGTAATGGCCTCTAACTTGGTGGCACAGTTTTAAATCATTCCTGTGCATGGGCCTGACATGGGGCCTAGGGACCACTTAAGTCCCACAAAGGGTTCTCAAAGAGCTTATGTGGAACTTTAGTGCACAGCTCTTTTGTTGGCCTTCTGCTCAGGGGTAAATGAAACCCACAGTGCATTTTAGAAATAAATATTAGTGGTTGTACAGAACATCTGTCCCCTCTGACTGCACCTTCGTAGCAGGTAGTAGGAAGAATAACTACTAATAGTTACAGCCACATTATGTAATAACAAACCTTCACCTTCAAAAATAAAGATTGTGTTGAGGCTGGTCTGAAAAATCTGGCCTAAAATCTCAAAGAGAATCAGGATGGGTTACGATCTATATATTAACCTTATGAGTGATCACTGTTGAGCTGAACTATTGTCTCTCTTTCTGCAATAACTTTAAGGAACACGTTTGCTTTCACATATACTAGATGCCTGCCGCCTTCCCCGCCAATTATCAGTTTACTTAACTAGTGCGCAACATTAAACACTTGTGGCTCAGTATATGCATGTATCTGTCTTTGTAGGTCCATTTGAAGAATACAGCATACCACACCAGTCACTTTACAGAGAGTATATGGGGAAGGACAGCCATTACAGAAAAAACCCACAGCACAATCCTGGAAAAATGATTTCCTATACACTGTCCACTTTCTGTTTTTCTTTCCTTCTACTTTATCCTAAGACTGTGATACTGATGGCTGTGATGGCCCACCTCATCTGTTCATATCTGGATATTCACTTACAGCTTGATCCTCCAGTGGGCTGAGCAACCTAGCCCCAAATGAACAAAACACTTGAATGTGTGTTTAATTTGAAGCATTTTAAACTAAGCATGTGCATAGTCCCATTGTTTTTAATGGGATTTAAGCATGAGTTTAAGGTTTTTGCTGAATAGGGATCAGATTACCAATGCACATAAAGTGCTTTGTTGAATACCGGGCCTTAAAGATGATCAGCCACACATACAAAATTAACATTTGTAAATAAACTGGTTCACTAAATATTTTGATATTGAAGTGATTTCCTTCATGGTCCACATTTTTAGCAGTGGACTTTTAACTTTTCAAATTGCTTTCAAGACAGTTATACCAAAAATTATTTAGGCACCTAAACAAGTAGCATGAATTTAAAAAATTATGTGTACCCTCAGCTCCTATCAACTATTGTGGGATTTCTGGTTTATTCAACACCTCTGCAAATCAAGCCACATTTTGTGTGTCCAAATATTAATTTAGAGGCCTAATTTACAGGCCCATGCTTGAAAAATCTTAGCCTACATATATCATATATGGAATATATAGGTAAACACTTCTGTGTAGATCTACATAGGTCAGTATTGATCTAAAATGTGTGTACAGCATAAAACAAACATATACCTATAATACACACACACACACAGTCATATATCAAATAACAAAATGCAAAGTTGAGGAAATTGCAGTGGCTCGTATAGTCTAAACTAATCCTGTCACCAAAACTGATTCCACTTCCTTCATGATTTTTTATATATAAGAATATAATTTGCAAGTTTGTCAAGTAATAAAAAGTAGTATATTTTGACATACTAATCTGGTAACTAATCAGTTTTCTAATAAAGAATCAGCAATACACTAATGTGTCATCAGCACTTCAGGAGCTCTGGAGAGAGGATGATCTGCACATAGACGTTAATGAATACACCAAAAATCATTAGGCAATCAATACTTCTGAGTTATTTTCATTGAGCTGATAATGTATCAGACCTAACGCTGACATTTTACATTTGTCAAGATCACAGTGCAGTTTTTAACAGTAGAACAGGCTGCTAAAAATATTCCCAGAAAGACAATCAAAGAAACACTATGTACGAATGTTGATGTTCTATGCTGATACCATAGCTTAGATGAATGAATAATATCTGTGCCCTGGGTTACTAAACATTTTTTTTAAATTACTAACATGTAGAACATACCATAATTATGAATATATGTAAATACCTTCTTACTCTTTTTGTAAATGGCAAATCCTGTAATAAATCAGCTTCAGTAATTTATATCGGTGGCTCTCAACCTTTCTGGACTACTATTCCACTTTCAGGAGTCTGATTTGTCTTGCATACCACCAAATTTCACATCACTTAAAAACTACTTGCTTACAAAAATCAGACATAAAAATACAAAAGTGTCACAGCACATTATTAATGAAAAATTGCTTATGCTCTCATTTTTACCACATCATTATAAAATAAATCGATTGGAATATAAATGTTGTACTTACATTTCAGTGTACAGTATATACAGCAATATAAACAAGTTATTGTCTGAGTGAAATTTTAGTTTGTACTGACTTTGCTAGTGCTTTTTATGTAGCCTGTTGTAAAACTAGGCAAATATCTAGATAAGTTGATGTACCACCCCCCCCCGCCCCGGAAGACCTCTGCATAGCCCCAGGGGCATGTGTACCTCTGGCTGTGAACCACTGATTTATATCACTGAAAAGAGAAAGATGGATACAAGGTAACAGGCCATTGTTTTCCTCACTTTTTGAAGCTGGGGAATTAATTCATTATAGTGATGCTTTTACTGATGAAGATAAAACATCACACAGCTCCATTAAATTAATGGTGGCTTTATGAGTGAGAGCCTTACAGTGAAAAATCTGCTGTATTCCTAGCTCATTGTACAATTATATCTAGCATCACAGTGCTAATTAAGAGGACACAATATGTAAAGAAGTTGATATTAGATACACAAGGGATTCTCTTTTACTAGAAGGCCAGATGACTCATTCTGAACTAGAGAAACCCCTTTTCTTTTCCCTCAAACTTCATATCTTAATCCTCTGATTATTTTGCCACAGAGTGTAGTTCACTGGAGAGGGGGGAAGGGTAATGAAAAGACTTAAAAGATAATGAAGCACACAGTGCTGATTAAGAGTTCTTCTCTCTCCCTCCCCCCAACTATATCAAATGCTGTGGATGTTTTCAGACAATTGATTAACCAAGCACTAATCCTAACAGATTGTTTAAAGTAAACCCAACTATATAGTAATAAATAAATACAGAGTTTTTCTCTTGTTATTACACTAAGCAATTATTGCTCTACAGCTTTTCTTCCAATAGGTGAATTTCTGATTTTCAAATTAACAGAAGATGAAATTCTATTTGTCAATTTCTCCTCAGGGGTTATAGAGCAGAAAACTGCAGCCAAGCTGCTGCTTTGATGGCTCACTCCTAAAAATCTCTTTTTGTTCTTTATCTATTTGAACTGACAGTGATCAGAGCTACAGCAGGACAGGCCTCTCTGGAGAAATCACCTTCCCCCTGTCTATTGACAGATTCCTCTGTTCTGAATCAGACAGGCCTTGTCCCATCATAGGCATCAAGGCCTTGGAAGTAGCCACCAATTAAACCTCTTGAGCTGGTAAAATCTGAAGCCACTTTTGAGTGTCTGTTCTGATTAGACAGGATGAGACAAAGCCCGTCACTCCCCGCCTCCCCGCAAGAGCAGCTCCCCAGTCTCAATTTTCTCTCTTGCCTTCACCAGGTGCGAGAGGTGTGAGAGGAGCTTCACACAAGCCACCCAGCTGAGTCGACACCAGAGGATGCCCAATGAGTGTAAGCCAATAACAGAGAGCACAGAATCAATTGAAGTGGATTAACTGATTGACTGGTTGGAATTAAACTGCAAGGAAAGTCATGATTAAATGTCACGGACACTTAAGCAAAACCAAAGATTTCCTCTGAACAACTTTCAATCAGTCCCAGAAAACCAAAAGCAGTAATAAAATAAGTAAGATGTTAAGAGATATTGATCCTGGCATGAAAGTAAGACCAGGGAAGAGATTATTTATTTATGACTAGGGATGAGACTTGTTTCAATGGACAAATAACCTGGGACTGCTAACATTTCAAGTCCCACCATGTATTGCTTTATTTCTAAAAGCATTTATAATTGTTATTTAATACCAAAGCGAGGAATCTCAAGGGTTCTTCTGCCTATAGTTATGACTGCGAATGCACAAGGACTTGTTTATTGTTGCACCTTTTTTTGGAGCATGATTCAAAGGACCCAGAAATAGTCCTTATATTTGGTTGGGTTGGTCTTGACATAGCTATAATAGAAATTCTTGTGTCTGAATGGTACAATGGAAAGTGATCTAGAACCATATCTGAATCAGTGTCCAGTTCCTCAGACCAAAGGACATTTAATTTCATGGTTCCAGTCTTTACATTTTTGCACACTTTTTCCATGTACATGGTTTCATTACACAATTTTGTCCTGGAACAAAGCTCCTGGAAAACCAAACAAGAAATGTTTTTCATGTCTATAGATATACAGTTGTGTAAGACTATCAGCAAGGAAAATACTGTAACACGTAGAGCTTTGAAACACAATATCACTGTTTAAAAAGAGAGAAAGTGTTTTCAGTAAAACTCTAATGTTAATAAATTCTCTATCTGAAAGTCCTACAGTGAGAAGCAAAACAAAAAGGATTAGATTTTATTTGGGAGGTTGATGTAATGATTTGTTAATCAAAAGTCTACTGTAGCCTATTTTATGGTGTCCAGATATTTGTACCTTATTGGCTCAGGTTCATTTGAAAGCAATCCCAGGTCACTTGAAACTTTCAACAAACTCAGCCAGTTTCAAGATTGTAAGAAAACCTGAATCCAGGTGTCTTGTGTGTGGCTGCATTACAGTCACTTTAGAGAGCTCTCCTTAATTTTCATTCAAGCCAAGAGCTTAATTCCCATTAATGCTAATGGGAGTTTATACACACTTACCAAGAAAAGAAGTGTCCTCATAAAGATATATAGACAATAATATAGAGTACATAGTGTGTGCATACAGGAAAGGCTAAACACCTTCAGGCTATATACTTTTTGAACAGACACAGCTAATGTGATGTTTTTTTATTGGCAGTTGCACACATTAGGTGAAATCCTGCCTCACTGGAGACAATGAGAATGTTGCCTCTGATTCAGCAGGGCCAGGATTTTAACCGGTACTCCTTAAAGCATTCAGGATTAAAAATATATCCCTCTGAATCCAGTTCATACTTTTTTAAAAAAGAGTAAATGTTTGTGTGTAAGTAAAGTGGTTACATATTACTCACCTTTAAAGCAATGCTTAGTCTCCTGAGTTGGTAGGCACTGCTGCAACTGTCATATCATCTCATCAGATACTAGGCAGCATACCTCATCAGTTTCAATGGTGACTTCTGCTCAAAAACAAGACTGTGCAAAGCAGTGCCCCTCTTTAAATCAAAGACCATCAAACAGGACTACTAACCTTTCTTTCCACACAGCTCTGTTGATATTTCTATGTGTTATTCTAAGATGGTAAAGAAACATGAGCACACGGCAACCCAGAGCAGAAGTAATCAGAGAAATGCTGGATCTTGACTTCCTAACCTTATTTATAAATACAAGGCGTGAATACTGGCCTCACTGAAGTCAATGGCAAAACTGCTGTTAACTTCAATGAACCCGGGATGTCACCCAGTATACAGTACACAAGCTTTCTTCAACAGCTACGTGCACATTGGGATCCCACTAAGAAAATGAGCGTCCTACCTACTTTGGAGCTTGTACTCACAGGAATGTGGGATTCCAGTGCTGGAGAAGGGAGAGTTTAGAAAAAACGGAGGTGGTATTGGCAAATGAAGGGGAATAAGATGATAGAAACACAGCCCATTCCTAAGTCTGGCCTATTTTTTGGTGCTAACATCTTGCTTTTGTTAAGAACTCTACCAGTTTGTCATCATTGTATTTCAAGAAATTACTGGTCATTTGTAGCCATGTGTTCTTCCTATCTTATTGCTGGCAATACTACACACCATAACAGTTCACAGTCAAGACACTCTATTTGTTAGTTTCTATATTATTTTTCAGTGTTTCATCCACATTGGTGTGGTCTTGCATTAAGGGCTGTCTGAAGTATTCACAGGATCATTTGAAAACCTCAACAGTTCTTTAAATGGGTTCAGTTTAACAAACAAGGCTGAATTTTCTGGGCTAATTTTCTCTTAAAAATGGTCTCTTTTCAAAGATAAACCTTGACGTGTTTTAATTTCATAATTTTGTTTAATAAAAGATCAATTTTCACATTTAATATTTTAAAATATTCTCCGTCTCATTGCAAACACTGCAATTTTAAGATAATGGGATGGAGCCAGTTTTGGGAGTCTTGCTATGTCATAGAGGCAAAATTGTAATTTTGTTTTGTGAAATTTTGTGATGAAAAACAGATTCATTCTTTTTGCCTGGTCCTAATTTTCAAGTTGTTTATAAGTACTCGATTACAAAATCAGAAAGTAGCAAAAATCTAGTAAAAAGGCATTTTCTGCTTGAGTTTTCTAGCCCTGTTTCTAGGCTAAAGAAATTTGGATAAGCTTGGGTAAGAGTCCAACTTTATGGATACTTATCCAGATTTATCCTTTGAATTATTTGAGGTTCTAGTCTAGTATTCATCTGATTTTCTATAGGATGAGAGCCAGATAACATGGATAGCTAGGTATCAAATATTACAATTTAAAGGTCAGAATTTAGGCATCTTTTTTTTCCACAGTGGTGATTGGCTTAAGCAGCAAAGTTCAGAACCAAATCTGTATTTTCCTAACATTTGGGAGTGTTTGGATAGGGGCCATCTCTACTTTAGAGACACCAGAACTGCTTCTAAACCTTTTAGCACATTTCTGGTGGTACTGTGATGCACACACATTATTCTAGTTTAGTAATGAAATAATCCCAATATAATGCAACAGTCCTATCAGCACTTGAACAGAGCAAGACTCTCCTCACTATTGTAAATTATGGAATTATTTCATCATAAACTGCAGAAATAAGTAGGTTTTGCATCTTAGGTGAGAAATGAGATATGCTAAACTCTGATAGGCAAATGTGAGCTACATGTTGTATCAGCAAACTGATTTTGTATTATCAAGGTATTCTCTTCTTTTTCTAGGAGGTGAAATCAGTGGTAGTTCAGAGCACTCAGTATCTCACAAGGTCAGGCCTATGCTTTGCAGTAGTAGTTAAGGGCCAGTTCAGAAAAGTACTTAAAGTTGTGCATAACTCCATTGCTGAAAAGTGATGGCCTTAATCACGTGCTTATAATTGCGCTAAAGTGCTTTCTTGGATGTGGCCCAAAAGATTTGAAGACTAACTGCTTACTTTTAGGAGTTTGTTGGGATTTGTTTTTAAACATACCAGTGAAAAGCATAATTTTTGCAGGAATTATTTTGTACTTCCAAAGGACATTTTATTGTATTTGCTCATTTTATTCATTATGTTGTGCCTGATTTCCAAGCACATTTTTAATTATTGCATTGTCGCTTTACTAAGGCACTTTCACAATATAGTTGGCAGCATACAAATGCAATTGAGTTAAAAAAAATATGTGATTTCTGAGTGGGTGTTTCGCTCTCAAGTTATTCAATGCAACAGTGTGCATCTATTACAATATAGTAAATGTAAAACTGTCCTTGATAGTATTGACAAGCTAAAACGCATCCTAAATTGAACTAAACAAAATCTAGTTGCTTTCTACTCTTACTGAATGTTGAGTGAGTTTCTTCTTGGGTATCGATGTAGTAATTATGCATTTGGGTCCATTAAGGATATAATCTTATATGCTTGAACACAGTGGATTAAAACAGTAAGTAAAGTATGATTACCTCAAACAGTAGTAATTATGTGCCTACCATTTCTGAATTTCTTAAACTGTTGAGATCTCCCTTTTGAAGTTTGGTAAATATGTACAAGTATAACATTCTTCTAATACTGAAAAATCCAAAATCTTTTACAATATATCTAAAATTGTGTACATTTCTAATGTTCACATACACACAGAATGAAGTCTCTTTCTCTCCCTCACACATGCTTCTTAGGGAAGCTTCAAGCCCCTTAAGAAATCACAGTTGACAAATAATATAAACTTTTAAAATACCAAAATGATTGTTTTCTTTTGAACAAGAACAGAGCTTTGAGCAATGTAATAATTAAAGCACATTAGATACTAAAAACACAAAGGCTATGATGTGTGGATCTATTACTTTTTTTGGTATACTTATCTCTTTTTAAAATTATTTATCACTTGTATGGTGCCATTAGGGTATATGGCTGTCTGATATGTGCCAAACAGATGTGGTTTCTAAATGATAAATATTTGAAAATAAAAAAGTGAAAGAAGTCCTCACTACTTTTGAAAGTTATGTATTGCTATGACTTATTTTAAATTTATCATTAGTGCACTTTTTTGTTGCATCCAAATACCTTCTGTGTATGAGTTTCCATAAAATAAAACATTTTGAGATTGTGCTGTCTTTTTCCTCTGATTTGTCTCATTTTTGAAAGCTCAGATATCATCAAGCCAATCTACAAAAGGGCAAATAGCCATGCAGTAAGTGTACAGTATGCTGGAAGGATCCTTTGTTGTAATAAGAATAATAATGGCACTGTACTTAGAATGGTAAACAGCTTGCTTGCATTTTTTAAACATCATAAAATTGCATCTTTTTTTACTGCAAAGGACCAATTAAGTCATGCATGTAGCTTTATTCTTGTGATATAAACTGTAAAGATCACCAGTGTTTAAATGAAAAAGGCACACATTTAAAGAAAAGACAAAAATGTAAATATATTTGATTAATAAAACATTTCTATCATTAAGTCCTATATCTTTCTTTTCCTTTGTTCATAATTATGTTTTCAAAATATCCATGGAACAGAAATACAAATATGCTTTAAACATGCTGATGCAAAAGGCAGTATCAAAGTAACCTGAGGTGCTTTGCAATATTCTTTGTGCAATATTTTTTATAATCCTACAGCATGGGTTCATTCTCATACTGGATACTGCAAACAGGATTGAGATGTCATGACTCTGTTCCTGTCGCTTTTTCTGTGGCTAGATGGTAAGAGAGAGGGATCCTCGAATTGTTTTTATGTTGTAACCTGAGGTCCGACTGTGGAAAAGTGAGAACTACTTCCCTACAATACTGTGTAGCTTGTTTTTTTATTTAATGATACAAATAATTTTGCATTTTAACTGATTTTTCTTATTCAAATTACATGATTTTTTTAATCGCTAAGAGCATTAACCTTCATTATGTATTTACCTGAGCCCCAACTTACAAGGATCACCATCTAGTGGCCTGAGACAGAATTTCAGTGCTCCAAGTTTATCTGATATCTGATCTGCCTTTTAAAATATTTCTAAAGTACTAACCATGCTCTGCTGCAATAGACCTTCTGTGCCCTTTGTAATATGATTTCACTGCAGTCATATATGTCAAAGAGCAATGATTATTTCACTAAGTCCTCCTTGAAAAAATATCACTTGAGTATGAGAAAAATATGTCAGTTTTTGTTATTTTTCATGTTATATGATCTTTTATGTAAGCAGCAGAACCACCCCGGTAGAATAATTGTGCAAAACTACTGTAATTGAGAAAATACTCACGTAATTGGCCAGCAGGCTGCCTGCTGATTTGCAGGTAGCATGGATAGTCAATCATCCAAGGCAAACTTCTATATATGTCAGGAAACTTCTTTAAAACAAGAAATTATATTGAGTCATGCTGCATGAGATTATATCCCCCAACCTGTGTAATCTGTCATGAGCTAATGAGACACAAATGTTTAAAAAGGGAGGTGGGAGGGAGTCCTTTGGGCTAGTGATCTAATTATAGCCTTATAAGACATGCAAGGTAGATTCCTGGGTCCACCTCACTCCCTTTCTTGTGAGTTATTTAGTGGGGGTGAGTCTCAGGTCTCTTAGCAGGCAGCACTCTTAGTTTTTTTTCTTTTAATTCCTTTGATGATTTTGTTTTAGGTGCTGGTCCGAGAGCTTCAGAGACTGAAGTTTAACCGAAGAGTAGGTATGACACTCACACTCACCCCAACATGACTTAGCTGTGAACTGGAAGATCATTTCTAGGGCCAATAGAAAAGCAACCAAATAACTGAAACAAACAAATCAATAAAAAGGTCATGGAAAATCAAGAAATTAGAGAAGATATTTGCACTGCTTATGGGAATTATGCATTATGTATCATAACCAGTTCATTAGAAAATACTGAAAAAAATTGCCAGACCTTATTAATGATGAACAATTAGGTAGATAGTAGTGTCCTCCATGTATAGCAAAAACTAAAGTGGATTGGAAAGGTGTTATATTGTGTATTAAATTCCCTGTAGCACAATTTGTAATTTGGGATCAGTGACCATTTAAGGCTTATGTTATTCAAAACAACTTTGCTTAGTGTCTGGTTCTATATATATTTCTTTTATGGTGTCAATATTAGATACTGACACTGCAATATAGTCAGTTACTGTCCATTCCATAGGTTACCTGGAAAACAGGGCCGCCCAGAAGGGGGGGGAGGGGGCAAGTGAGGCAATTTGCCCCAGGCCCCGGGTCCTGCAGGGCCCCCCAAAAGAATATAGTATTCTATAGTATTGCAACTTTTCTTTATGGAAGGGGTCCCCAAAATTGCTTTGCCCAAGGCCCCCTGAATCCTCTGGGCAGCCCTGCTGGAAAATGGCATCTACAGGAAACAACCTTCACTACTGATGTATCACTCAGCAACACAGACCTGAAAGGTCCCTCTAGAGAAGTTGCTAAGCAGGAGGCCTCAAATAGGGAAAAATATGCCAGCACTTGCTGGTCCATACAGCTCACCAGACACAGCGAGAAACCCTACTTATGTTTTTAGGAAATTGCATAACACTACCGAGGAAATCAGGGACTCTATTCAGCACCTAAAAATGGGACCAAGTTCTCCAGCCAGGTAATGCCTTTGAAGTAATGCTAGAGGAATACAATTTTATAGTGGGATTTAGAGTAAGGCAGGATGAGAGACTAAATGCTTCTGTGATACCAAGATCATGCATTAAAACTTTAAATCTTTGTGGCACAAAATGTAGGGCCCATGCAGAGAGGGGATTCTATAACTCTACATGCTAGTTGAGTGTGATCTTATGGCAAGCTGCACCACTTATAAAAGAAAGAAGCTTCTGCCATGAGCTGTAGCCAAGGCAGCTTTACTGGACAGCTTTAAAGGGGACAGCAGTCCTTGACAGTATTGCAACTCGGCTTAAGAAAATTGTATGTCCAGGGCAAACAGGAGTAACCCAGGTGGCAAATGTTCAACAATCACCCAGGGAAGCACATCTTCTGTGTAAGGTGAACTGAATATGCAGCGAGACTTCAATGCCTGGGAAAGATTGGTTATGTATTAACTCTTTCTTTCCTGTATTTCTTTGACTTTAGACAATGAATTTGCTGAGCTTGGTTATTTGGTCTCTTGAACAGTCTTAATATTGACCCACAAGTAGAGTCAATTAGTTGGCTACACACTTTTCTGAATAGTGGTGAGCCAGCCAGGAGTGTGATGGCTTTGACAGTGCTACTCTGGTATGTGGCCATGCAGGTTTGTAGCAGTACAACAACATAGGAAAGTTAGCCCATACTGGCTCCTGCAATGTGAAGCATACCAAGTGGTGATGCCAGCAGTGAGTGTGACCTCTAATACGGCTGAACAGTATTGTGTAGTGACTAATTATTTTAAAAAATGGTATGGAATCCTTGTCTCTAACGTTACTAGCCCAAATTTGTTTTACTCCTTATGTACGTAGTATTGTAAAAGTATTACTCTATCATCTCAGCCAATCTAAGTTTTTGAAAATAAATCCATGATTCAAAGTGAGCCCCAGCACCAGGATGAAGTCAAAAATATGTGCCAGTTTTCAACATACATATGGATTCACTAACTTTAAATTTAAAAACCTTATTAAAAGGAAAAGCAACTCATTTTTCAGATTAACAATAACATGCTTAAAGCAGAACAAGTTTTGGACAACCTTATCCATGATGGTGATCTGGAAATAATAATTTCCCATACTTGGATAGACGTTATGTTTAAAGTTGTGCTTATATTACAAGGAGTATTATTTTTAATTGTATTAATCATGTATTGCCACTTACAGAGTTTGCTAAAACAGTGGAAATCTCACATGAATGCCCTTACCTTTGCTTCATATATTAATTTGGCTAAAGTATCACTAGGGTGACCAGATGTCCCGATTTTATAGGAACAGTCCCAACTTTTGGGTCTTTTTCTTATATAGGCTTCTATTACCCCCTACCCCCATCCCAATTTTTCACACTTGCTGTCTGGTCACCCTAAGTATCCCCCCTGATATAATCAGCAAAGTGACAAGCAGGGGACTGTTAGCCAACACATACAGGATATATTCACACTCTTATACACTCACCACATTAATAGATATTATACAGATGGTATTAATGTAACATACATGTATTGGGTAACTATGTTAAATTGCACTAGGCTTATTCTTGCTCACTTATGTGAAGACATAGGTCATGATGCCCCATGACAAGTATAGCTCAGTACTTGGCTTAAGCAAATATAAAAACTGTCAAGAGCTAGATGGATGAGTGTTATGAAACAAAGAACCAACATGGTACAAGGAAATTATAAGAGTTATGAATGCTCTGTATTAGGGAGTATCTTCATGCCCCTCAACGTATGGAATTTAATATTCAAATGGAAGCCAGGAAAGTACGGGGTAGCACCAAAGGCAAAGCTGGCACAAGCTGGCTAGTTAAACGTAAATTTTAAAGTGATGTGAACAGTGCTCTGTAACTTGTAAACACCCATCCTATAAAAGATGGCTAGTTTAAGGGGGCATCTTCTATGTAAGGTGAACACACAGAGAGACCTCACTTCCTGGGAAGGATTGGTGATGTATTAACTCTTTCTTTCCTGTACCAATTGTTTTTTCTTTAGACAATATGGTTGTGCTTGGTTATTTGGTCTTTTGCCCATTCTTAATATTGAACTGCAAGACAATTAGTTGGCTATACCCTTTTGTCAATAAGCCGCACCATAAGGTTTCAGAAGAAATTCTGGTTCAACTCTCCCTGACCACGACATGGGGTCACATTGTGGATGGAGATTGCAGGCTGTGATTAGGCATTTTGAACTGTTTGTAGCTTAGTAACAGACTAAATGAGAAGAAATAATTATCTTGTATGTTAAAGTCAAGGGAGCTGGCTGAGAAAAGGAACTCAGGTTCTGGGAGTGTGGTTTTATGGGTACATCTATACTGGGGGAGGGTGGGAAATACCATGGCAGCAAGTCTCAGAGCCCAGGTCAAGTGAGTGGGGCTCGTGGGACTCATGCCATGTGGCTAAAAATACAGGTGTAGATATTCCTGCTTGGGCTGGAGCCTGGACTCTGAGACCCTCTTTCTTCACTAGGTTTCAGGGCCTAGGCTTCAGCCCAAGTGGGAATGTGTACACTGCTATTTTTAGCCTAATAGTGCAAGCCTCATGAGCCCAAGTCAATAGACCCAGATGCTAAGACTTGCTGTGCGTTATTTTTGGGGTTTTTTTGGGGGGGGAGGAGGGTTATTTATTACATAGACATACCCTATGACAACAAATGACAGGATCAATTATGTATTTTAAACCTATTTTTAGTTGTCAGAGAATGTTCATCTATTTATTTTATTGGATATAAACAAACATTTGGTAACCCACTTGCTCTTAACACTCGAGCATTTTTGTAGATTGAGAACCAGCTAAGAGTGAAACAGAAAACGTACACACAGCTGGCCTTTGGCAGCTGTGGGCGCAGCAAACAGAAGAGTCTTAAGACTTGCTTTCCCCTTTGACTACAGCAGAGCCAATTATAAATTAATGCAGCAGACAAACTGGATCTGAAAAACAACTGGAACCAACTTCAGGGCAAGAGGAAAAACAAAAGGGAATGACTACGTAAGTCTGTATATTAGGTACAGAGATTTGTTTTTTGGGATCTCAAAATATTTGCACTTCACCCTTCAAGTCTCACCTCTGAGAGTTACTTTGTCAAATCATGTTTTTTGTTGTGGAATAATTAGTCTTGTTTTAACTAGGCCTTTATCCTCAGTAGCCTTCCACAATCATCCTTTCGCAAGCCAGACCAGCCAGTCATAGGCAATACTTTATAGACAGACCTGTACCACAGTCGCTTTTTCCCAGATGTCTTCTCCAGGCTAGCAGCTGCAGCAGCTGATTTTTGGCAGTGTATCTTTAGGGAATTAGTCTTTTTTCTTTCTTCATGCCCCCATTCTCTCTGCTTTCACCACTCCCATCCATTATACTTTTATTTCTCTCTCTGATCATCTTTCACACCCCTCTTCCACACTTCTATGTTCAATCAAAGTCTCTTTCTCAAGTTTCTTCAAATGAGTATGCATGTGACTATCAAAAAAACCTGCCCTTGTTTATGTTTCACAGTGGATCATTGGACTTCATTTTCTTTTCCATAACCTAGGCAGAGGCATGGGTCTGGATTTTTTCAGAGTAATTTGGATTGCAGAGTTTGCACCTCTGATGAATAAAGCATGGTAGCTTTCATTGTGAATCTATTTAGCAGAATTCTTTTTTTTTTTTTGAGCTTTCTTACAAGTGGCAATTGTTTTCTGGTGTTAGTGAAGTACTAAAAATCATCACAAAACTGGGAAATTGAAGGATGGCCTTAGAAAATACAATGGAGGGTACAAAAATGCACATTAAAGTTATCCAAACCACCATTAACTGTGGTCCCTGTTTTCTACATTGTGTAACCATCATACCTTGTAGTTAAGAGAGAGACACTGGGCCAGATTCTCAACTGATATAAATAAGAGCAACTCTTTTGAAGTGAATGGAACTACACTGAGTTACACCAGTTGAACATCTGGTCTTACTGTGATGACTTTAAAAAGATTTGCTCCAGCCCGTCACAATTTCAAAGCCTCAGCGACAAGTCTGTGCTACCATGTCCCACGGAAAGACAACGCCTTTGCATTTGAAATACCCAGGTGCTTTTGTGGATATGCCCCAAATGTCAGTTATTTTTGAGGAATATAGAAGGGGAAAGCCCATCTGCGGAAGTTTGCTGTAGCACTGCACAACATGTCAGTTTAAATGCTGCAGTAGAATATGATCAGTCTGCTAACAAAAGAAAGGATCTAACTGGTGTGCCTGTCTCAGATTTTGAAACGATCAATGTGCTGAAGATGTGAACTACTGCAGGTAGGAATCTCTGACTCCGAGGCTTTTCCTTGGTCTGTGGGTAATGCCAAAAAAATAAGAGCTGGTTGGGAAATGATTGTTTTCCCTTTGGAAAATTTGAATACAATGATTTTTCTTCTTCTTTTGTTTTTTTTTTTTAAAAACCTCTGAAATTTTGAGGGGTTATGTCAGAAAACAAAATGCCAAACAAAAATTTTCAGTAAATAAAATTTCATTTTTTGGTGAAAACTGAAAAATTTCTGCAAAAAAGATAATTTTTTGATGAACATTTCCCTTCCTTCAATTTGCGAGTGACTTTCTGGTATAGACGTTCCCAGTATTAAATAATCTTGCCACGGTTGCTCCTGAACCATCCCTTTCTGATGGCATCATACTCTGCAACCCAAGAGTACATTGGATTTTCTGCTACTAAATCACATGGCAAAGTCCTATCTACTTCACTGTCCCCTATTACTTCTAGGTGCATTTCAGTAGTAAAGCTTTACAGGTTTTTCCCCTCCCATTAAGTATCTGTATTTTGGACAGCAGCTGCTTCTTTATGGACTTTGCTCATTTAAAAAAAATGTTTTAAGCAACAATAAGTGGCAGTGAACTAGCTATACTAGGAATCACTCAATTACCTGGCATAAAAGAAATTGACTGTTTTAATAACATTTTAATACAGTATATTTTATATCCTGATTACTGCCCACCTCTGGATATAACACTGCCTCTAAAAGCACAGGCACATCTAGTAATTTATATTTAATAGATTCTCAGGGTGAATTAGAATGGACACATACCATAGCCTTTGTATGTTCATAGTGTAGTGCCATTAAAAATGATTCTCTAGTGATGTTGATGAGGGAGGAGTTGTCACTGCATACCTGATTATCCCCTGCAGCAATTGTACATACATTCAGTTACGTATTCCTAATCACTGATTTGTCTTTGAACACTTGTTTCTTTTTTAAAAGAAAGACTTTGTTCATTTTTCACAAAATACTGAACCCACTTAGTAATGTCTGGGAAGATGAAATCTATCCGCAAAACTCTGTCACCAACAGAGGTTTAGTCATTTAAAATAACCAATCAAATTATCCAAGTCTTGATTGTCCGACGTTCTTTCTGGCTTTACAGTTTTGATTAAGAGGCTCAGCAAAGAGGTGAAGTTGCAGAATAGCAAAGGGTTCCTTGACCTAAGGAACTTGAAGTCAGCAGGTCACTTATAGTGACTGTGATTTATTGATCAATAAACATAGCCTTTCTAAACCCTTCTTTTTCTTGTCTCGCTGGCCTATTTTTGCAGGCATAGTGCTCTCCTTCAAAGGATGTGTGCAGTGAACTTTCTGAAAGAACATTCAACCACACATATAAAATACAGTGAATCCATATCATACTTTTTAACCCTAATCATGTGTTTTAACAAACTGGACTGTGTTTGAGCAACTATACAATGATCTTTGGGAAAAATGTGATTAACTAATATTAAAATCTGTATTGAAAGAAAGAAAAACATTAGCTCTCAGTTTGTAAAAAACCCTTCAGCCAAAACTCAATCAAGAGAAAAACTGCATATCCTGCAAATTAGGTTGCCCTTTAGTGAACCGCATGATTTGAACATTTTTGGAGAGATGGGGAGGAGCAATTTGCCCTCTAAGCAGCTTTGGTTCCAAGAAGGAGTCTGGTGGCACTTTAAAGACTAACACATTTATCTGGGCATAAGCTTTCTTCTTCAGATGCTGGGTTTTTTACCCACGAACGCTTATGCCCAAATAAATCTGTTAGTCTTTAAGGTGCCACCGGACTCCTTGTTGGTTTTGTGGATACAGAGTAACACGGCTACCCCCTGATATTTGGTTCCAAGAACTCACATAGCGCTTAGACAGCAATTTTCAAGATCTAGCTACACCAACTAAAAATGCGATGAAATAAAAATAAAAATAAAATAAAATAAAAAGAGGGGAAAACAGAAAAAAGAAAAAGATACATTGTTGCACAGAAACCAACTCTTCACTACCATCATTACAGGGAACTGATTATGATTTATAGCTATTTTAACAGATGGATTAGAAACATGAGAAAATAAATCTAATTTGACTAAAGACATAGGCAAGATTTAAGTGACTAAAACTGTTAAGAAAATATGTAATTGAAAAAAATAGTATTTTTAAAATTAACAAGCAGAATCCCAATATAGCCTATGGTCTTATTCTACTGTATAATTTATGTGCTAGAAAAATACAGTCTATGCATTTTTCTTTTCTTAAAGATCTTTAAGAAGTTTTTCATCTTCTAAATACCTAAGTTATATGTAAGTGGAGGGAAAACAGAGAATGGTCGGAGGAGGGGGATAAAAAGTCAAGTAATAATAAAAAAGTAACCATATACTAGAGAAAATTAAGGGTATGAATGTATCATACAATTTTTTCATTAAAACACTTATCACAAAATCACACAAATAAGTCCTTCATTTGTCTCTAGGTTGAAGATACTGTATTGCATTTTATCTTGCATTAAATCAAGGTTCTCTTTCCCTTGGTAGATCATCCCACTGCTGTTCTTACACACTATAGTACTTATAGCCTTCTAAACAATCTTCACTGTACATTTGAAATGAAATGTGCCACGAAGGAATAAAAATAAGCTTCTTCAAACCAAAATTGTTCAATGTGAGGTGGATAGGCTTTTTGTTGTTTCTAAAGATTCAGTCCAACATATACTGTACTTTAAGAGATTATTATTACACTTTGTTTTGTTCTGGCTGTTTTATTTGGGGTTCCAATTGATAGTTATAAACTATAATCCCGGACTGGATCCCAAATTGACTGGATTCTTTTCTTAAACCTGAAACTTGCAGAGGAATTAAAAAAACAGGAAGAGGCAAGCCCACATACTTCATTCCATACCAAATCAAGCCACAAAGAATAGACATAAATAAAGATAAATAAAGTCCTCTAAATGCCAGTCATGCTACAACAACAACTGTGTGTTCATCAGAAATAAAATCTTCAAGAAAGCAAACTTTTTGTTTTGTTTTGTTTTCACAGTTTTTAAATTGGTAACCTGGTTCAAAACTTGATAAATGGAAAATTGGCACTGCATTCCGTTCTGTCTGTTCCATTAGGACAATGTTTGGTTTCTATGCCACCCATGTCACTACAGATGAACAATGTTTCAGAGAAAATGTACCCACCACCAGTTCTGAGACCACATGTGCAACATAAATTATGTTCTTAATGCTCGTCCATGGTACCCCTGTGTTTCTAAATGCTTTATGCCACTATGAGTAAATGATTTCTTTCCACTACTGCTCAAAGTGCCAGAAGGCAGGCGAAATTTAAACACAACTAAGATCAACATTGCAAGTTTACTTGGCCTCTACATCTAGCAACACTGTCATAAATTTCTTAGGCTTCTTATTTGAGAATTTAAAAGGCCCTATAGACTTGGCAAGGTTTATATAACAACATCTCATCTATATGGATTATAAACTTTGAAATCCTGAGCAGTGGGCTTTATATCCTATTTGGTCAGTGGGTCATTGGGTGACCCAGCACTTACCCAATCAGATGCTTGTTCAGTGTTGACTATTGTGATGGTGACAATCTCGCAGTACCAAAAGCAGAATTATTAGCAGCACTTCAGGTTCCATGGGGAGGGGGGAGTTCTGACATTGTCCCTGCCTACAAGAAACATTTTTTTATTTCATTTTTATAGCTTTTAGTTTCTGGAATTATTTTTATCTGTGGGCTGTGTTACACCCCCCCCCCCCACACACACACACACCCACACACCCCTACCTAAACCAAGCTTCTAGAAGTCATATAAATGACCAGGTAATACTTAAATAGTCAATACTCTATTGTAATAGGGGTACTGTGAAATATAGGAAGAGACTGGTCTTTATTCCCGACACCAGTCACTTGACATGAGTCAGGGTTACCAAAACTTATTCCCTTGTCTCAGCGAGGTTGACATGCACCGACTCCAGTGGCTACCGCTACATTTTGACAGTGGAGAGCACAGCCATTCAAATGTTCCCTGCTACCTTCCAGTCCACTCACTTGCAAATCAATGAGATCTGTACAGATACATTACTAATGATGGTGTTTCTGCTGTTTCTGTGGGAACAGGGAGTCTTGGGATGGCCAACAAATAAAACCAGTTTAATTCTCATCGAAGACCCCTTTATTATAGTAACTCCATACAGACTCCATTAACCCCCCAAATGGATTGTATTTTCCTCCTTAAAATATACTGTGATTGAAGTTAGTGAAGCATTTTTCCTGAGCTGCATATTATGCATTATGGAAAATATTTTACAAAGGATCCACTATTGTTTCCACAGTTAGTGACTTAGCCCTCTGAGAAAAGATAATGCCGAGCATTAACATGGTACTAATAGTGTGTCAGTAAGTACTATAGATAACCTGTTACCATCATTGTACTTTGCTTTTATAGAAGAGGTGACAGCACATGTCCAGCACACACTGTTAAAAACCCTAAATTGCCTTAGCTAACATTACCTCAGTTGTTTAGCATATTCCCTACAATAAGTAGTCTTACAAATACTGAGCATCATCTAAAGAAAACTTTGAAATATGTACAGATGACCACTGTCCTATGTGGTGATTGTCTCCCTTCTATATTCCATTGTTTATTCATTTAGGTGAAAGAGACTTATAGGCCATGGGGACATTGTTTGAGATCCTGGCTCCGAACTTGCTGAGGCCCAAATGTGGGGAAATAGCCCAGTGACAGACATGACGAAACTACAGTGAATTTTCAACAATGCCTTGTAAACCTTTTTAGAACCAATGGTCTTGAGTGCAGCCTGAGTTGAGTTACTGGAAAGAAAGTGAGATATATCACAAGATCAGTGTGAAACAAAGACAAATTCAGGACTAAAATCAGGGTGTATATGTTGCTTATGTTTGGTAGTAATATGGTGAGGATTACTACATGGATTCAGATCTGCCTTTCCCTCTCATGGAATGACCTACATGTGCACAGCACAGATCTACACAGATCATTGTACAGGAATCAAGCTGCAGTCTTTGCTGAACCACGTGGGCTCTTCAGCACTTAAAGATGAACTGAAAATAGAGCTTAGCCCATATATATGGGTTGAATTTCCCCACTAACCAGACTCTAGGGGACATTCAGAACAGAAATACATTTCAACTAATCTTTTTAAACATTATTTTTCCTCTGTGAAATCCTCTAGGTTTACTGCAGCTATCCCGTAGTGCATCATTCAATGACATCACAAATACAATGGATTTAATGGCTACACTAATATTTCTCATATTTGTCATATCACCAAATGATGCATTATGGGATATCTGCAGTGAACCAGGAAGTAGCAAGAGGACTTCACAGATGAAAAAGAATTTATAAATGTCCTGTACTGAATGCTCCTACAGGGGGGCTATTCAGCAGAGAAATCAAGACTTAGTTCAATTTTCATTTTGGCTTTGCAGCTGAACTTTTAAATGTAAAGACATGAATTTGAACAAGAAGCAGACTGCAGAATTATTTGTCATGTCTCTCTGCTAAAATTCTCTTTTCCAGCAAATTAACCATCAAAATAAACAAGTCTCAGACACTTTCTTACAAACAGTAAATCACTCAGCCATGATGCTGAGGAGTGGTATATCTGCCTCCCTGCAGTGTAGTTCATCTTTGCCAAGGAAGCTGTTCTCAAATACCCCCACTCCCTAATAAGGTTATTCTAATGCTATTTCTAACATTCAGTGAAAGAAGACAGAAGTAACGGGATTAATTGGTGAGATATGACTCCTATTTGTGTTGTGGAGTAATTTTTCTTCCACGCACTTTCATTTGCTTCCCAAGTTACACAGAAGAGGCCTGTTTTTTGGGCCACAAACACAGTATGAACATATGAGTGTAACTCATTCTTTAATCCTTCTTCTCTCAAAGTCCACTTTGAAAGATGCTAGCAATTCAAAACCCTGGAAGAACCTGCTTCTTGTTGCCTATAGATCAAAATATAGGGCCAAAAGAACAATTCTGATATATACCAGCTGAGGATTTGGCCTATAGATTACAGAAAAAAGTAACTATTTTCTCAGAGTGTTAAGGCCCAGCATGACTAGAAAAGGTACAGAGAATGGCTATGAAAAATATAAATGATAGAATGAAATGTGGAGGTGATTTGTGGTGGAAAGCTCTTCCATATGTAGAGAGAGTAAAAGATTATAAATTTAGACAGGAGACATTTTTTAAAGGGGATGTGAGAGAAATATATCATTGTAGGCCTGATCAATAGCTTATTGAAGCCACTGAGGTCCCTTTATTAACTTAAATGGGTATTGGCTCAGTTCCTTAACCAACCATCCCCTGAGCTGTCCTATTAAAACTTTAATTTTGCAAATTTCATACATGGGTTGTCAGCTCAGCTACAAATGCTTAAAATCTGTTGCATTTTAAATAAAAAATAAAATTTAAAAAAACAACAATAAAAAACAGGTCAAAACTGAATAACAAGTCCTGTCCAGTGCAGTTACTGCAGGTATTTACTAATGCCTTTATTGATGCCCTTAGGACTTGATTCAGGAAGGCACATAAACGTGTAAGTCCATCCCCATTCAGGACAGCATATAAACATATGCTTAAAATCCATTTGACGTCAATGAGATTTAACAACATGCTTAAATTAAGCCCACATTCCCAAATAGGAACTCTTTCCTGAATCAGACCTTTAGTTCCCTTGATAAAAGGCTATACATACAACAAATACAATTCTTTGATGATATGTTGAGAACCACAACAACAAAACTGGATTGGTCTGTAAAGTTGTCAGAACATTGAAGCACACACCAGTTATTTTGTTTCTTAACTGAATGATCTATATCCAGTATTTGATGATTATTATATGATATTCATAAGAAAAACATGATTTTGGCAAAATCATGACAAAACATATCCCTCTCCTTCCTACAAGTTAAGTTTTAATATTAATCTGCTTGTTACAGAAACTTAGAAAGAAAAAACAGAATAATTTTTTTTCATTATTTTCCTCCAAGTTTTAAATAAAAAAAGAAAGCAAAAATGTTGAAAGGGAGTGGAAACAAATTATAAGCAATATGTTTCATTTGGTACTGTAGAAAGGAAAATTACTCTGCTAAGAGACTATGCATAACATTAAGCAATACCAGATGTGGTAGAGAAATTAATATTAGCAACTTCTGACAATTTTTATACTCAAGTTTCCTTTCCAGGCAGCTATGAACAGGTAAATGTGGTGGGGGTGAAAATGTGGTGCCAGAAGAACTCAGCTAATTATTTGAGTTAAACCTGCTGTAAAAATATCACATAGGTTAATGAAGTTTGAAAAAACACTTTGGTCCATATCTGCAAAGGTACATTAGGTGCTTAACTCTGGGCTTTAGGCACCAAGTCCCTGATTCAGATTCCTCTGCAATCCACAACCCCTCCTTGCCCTCTCCCCCCACCACGACCAATCTCTGTAGGTGCCTAAACTCACTCAGCACTTAAATTTTCAGAATAAAAGTTCCCTAGGTGTCCCTGAGCGTGCATGTAGCTCCCTGATTCTAGGTGTTCAGATGCCTATGTCCTGCCTATGGCCCCGAGTGATCCATGAACCAGGAGAAAAGAGCAGGGCTTGTGTGTTTTGTGTGGGGCCCAATCTGATAGGCATGCTCAGAGACCATTTACCAGATCACATCCCATCCACAATGTGGTGGTGGTGACAAGCCTTATAACTTTTAGCCCAGTGGCTAGAGCAGGTTCAATTCCCCACACACTGCCAGAGAGGGAGAAAGGATTTGAAGAGGGGTCTCCCACCTCTGAGGAGACTGCTTTAACCATGGAGTTATGGGATATTCTGATGGGTGAAGTGCAGGGGACTCCCTTAGTCTGTCCTGTCGCAGCTGTTCCACTGTGTATAAATAATTAAAGTCACTGAGCAAGAGATAGAAGGAGAAAGTGAAAATGACTGTAGTCCTGTGGTTAGGGCACCACCTGGGAGGTGGCAGACCAAGGGTCCAGACCCTCTGCTCCAATCACTTTTTCATTACTAGGGTCATGGCTGAAGTGCTGATGTGGTCTGGTGATTACCAGCTACCAGAATAGTCCATTGAAAATGCTCAAAGTTGTGCTAGGGGGCACTTATGCCCTTTACATGCCAAGCCTGCTTTGTGCCCCCAGCCTCCTGATCTGCACCAGAAGCTGTTCTATAATTATAGCTTATAAACTCTTTGGACCAGGGATTGCATCTTCATATGAGACCGGGGCCTCTAGATGCTACTGCAATGTAAATATTAAATAATATTGCCACATTATGATGCTGTAGCACTACATCACATGGCATTTTCACATCATGTCACTATATGAATATGTGATTTTACATATGCGACCACAATGGGAAGATTCAATGCCATTATAACGCTCTATCACACAACTATGTTGCAACATCTAAAATATATTTTCCCATGTGGAAGCTTCAGAACCCTCTTTCTATGCACCATTGTAAAAGATAACCATATATGGTAACTGTCTATTGTAGATACAAATATACAGATTATATTGGACAGGTCAAATATGTTTGAATTCTGACATTTTTTAACCAAACCAGGGACAATTTTTTTTAACTAAACAATTTCCTTTTTTTTTTTTTTTAAAAGCCAGCTCTCGCTTATATTGTAAACGCTTCAAAAACATTCTCTAGTGAACAATCCTGCAGTGCCAGGCAGACGATTAAATGAAATAATAAGGCTTTGCCAGCTGTAATTTTTCTGGTTTGTGCAGTATATTCTAAAGAGCAGATGCAGACAAAAATATCCTCTCACTGGATAGGTCAGCCCAAGAAAACTTCATAAGACTGAGCTGCAAAGCTGGCCAGCAGAAGAGAATTCCAGTAAATTAGAGCCTCACTTCTCACATTCAGCTTCTTCTCGAAGTTAGTTTGCCCATCCACGCCCCAGACTTTTCATAGATCTATATGCTCCATTATGTCTTCCACTTTTTGCCTGCCCCAAGCTTTGGGTGCAGTCTTTAGGAAAGCAGTAATTGCCTATTTTTTCCTCATTCGTGATGCTGTTTGGGACAGAGAATAATCTGTATGTTGACACGTTTCCCTCTCCCTCCTTCCCTCAAAATTTTTCTGAAATGACACCTCTGAAATGTGTTTATGTCTGCACCTGGGAAAGAACAGTGTCATGAGCCTATATTATGATTATTCAGATAGGTATTAACAGACAACATCCTAGAAAAGGTTCAGAAAAGGGCAACTAAAATGATTAGGGGTTTGGAGAGGGACGCATATGAGGAAAGAGTAAAGAGGCTAGGACTCTTCAGCTTGGAAAAGAGAAGACTAAGGGGGGATATGATAGAAGTATATAAAATCATGAGTGATCTGGAGAAAGTGGATAAGGAAAAGTTATTTACTTATTCCCATAATACAAGAACTAGGGGTCACCAAATGAAATTAATAGGCAGCAGGTTTAAAACAAATAAAAGGAAGTTCTTCTTCACGCAGTGCACAGTCAACTTGTGGAACTCCTTGCCTGAGGAGGTTGTGAAGGCTAGGACTATAACAGCATTTAAAAGAGAACTGGATAAATTCATGGTGGTTAAGTCCATAAATAGCTATTAGCCAGGATGCATAAGGAATGGTGTCCCTAGCCTCTGTTTGTCAGAGAATGGAGATGGATGGCAGGAGAGAGATCACTTGATCATTGCCTGTTGGGTTCACTCCCTCTGGGGCCCCTGGCATTGGCCATTGTTGGTAGACAGATACTGGGCTAGATGGACCTTTTGTCTGACCCAGTATGGCCGTTCTTATGTTCTTATGTTTATGTTCATGGTTGGAGAGCCCAGTAACCTATGGAGCTTCCATGGGCCAGCAGACAATGATGGTTTCTGTTCCAGGGTCTAAGAACTGATGTAATTCTTCATGAAACTCCACTGATTCAGAGTGACACCAAGGTTCTATGGGGCCATAAACATGCAGCCTCCCTGAGACTCCTCTCATATTTAATCTGTAATGAAAAGAATGCACCTCAATAAATTATGAATCAGCTGCCCAGCAAAAAACACATAATTCTAATGAAAGTAATTAATTGGGTCATCAGCATCCACCTACATAGATATTTGTCAGAGGCATATATTTGTCTGGGCCTGTTCCTGGTCTGGAGAAAGTACTAAATAATTCCTGTGTATTCACTCAACTTCTCAGCCAGTCAGATCTTGTTTACCTATTGCACACTCCCAATATATTATTATATATGCTATATTTCTTTGCAAATAAGGTTCATGCCCTAGCCTTTGTCTTGCTGTAAAATAAACGAACAAGTATGAGAGGTGGTTATTTTGTTCAGTCGTTCCACATACATTCTTATCTTCCTTCTACTTTTGTATGGTTTTATTTAAGAAAATATTGAGATATTTATATAGGAAGTCATATCTAAATGGCATGCAAGACAGGCAAGCTAAAGCCTGCAGTCCTTGTTCAGTCATTATCCTGGCACAGCTCCTACTGGAGTCAATGGGCATTTAGCCTGAGTAAAGACTAAAAGCTGCAGGATATGGCCCACTGCACATAATTACTAGAGATGGACAAACTAGTCTGGAGAGAATAAGAAAACAAAAGAAAACCTTTGCTCAAAACCCAAACCATACTGAAGCCAATTGCTTAGCCTTCTGCCGTTGGTTTTAATATTTGTGAATGACAATATTCACAGGCCCTCACATGATGTTGGCACTGAATGTGGTATCACAGGATGTTGGGCAACTTCACACAGCAGCCTTGTCTTATTGCAATAGAGGCACTGAGTTTTCTGATCACAGGTATTCTGCTATATGAGAGCAGAATTCAACTCTGCTCCGCACCACAGCAGAACCAGCAATGATACAAATACCTCCTATAAAGGTCAAGACTTACTACAGAGAAATGTTTGAGACATTTTGTTTTAGGAAAACTATGTACATTTTAAAGAGGCTGAGTTTCCATGAAATGAGGATTGAAATCCCAACTATCTAGCTATTTGTTCTGCTTTTGCTCAGCTCCCTCAATCTTCCATTCCCCTAGTTTCCCTGCAACAAGCCTCCAGTGATGTCCTGCCCTCTGCTCCATAATGAGCTGAATAAAGTGGCGTTCTAGTCATGGGGCCAGCAGACCAGTGCTCTCAATGCACCTTTCATGATAGCATGATAGTGCTGCTCTACCAGCCTGGCAAGAGAGGATGCCAACTCATTCAAACCCATCAATCTTTGTGTGCCTCTGCACATTCTGGCCTGGACCATAAAAAACTATTTTCACACCATGTTGGACCCCAACAGTGAATAAAGTCGGTTCAAACAGAAAGGTGAGCTCTCACCGCGCCAGCCAAGGAGCAGGGGGAGCTTGGAAGGAGCACTGCTAACCCACCTGGGAGAAAGGCCTCCATCCCATGCTTTCCTTTACCTTGACCCAAATTAAGGGCCCAGTTCTGCAACCTTTACTCACAGGTGTAATCCTTACCTCACATGAGTAGTCTTGTGGCTGCAACAGAACTACTCCCATGAGAAAGTGTTATTCACAAGGGAAAGGTTGTCAGATCCAGGAAGGAAGGGCTGGAAAATTCAAAAGAAATTCTGTTGTGAGATATCCAGCTGTATGTCAGGAAAAACAATGTTCAGATAAACTTTGGATAAAGTATCCAAACATGTGGATGTTTAGCTGATCTGAACCTTCTATGGCCTGAGAGTCTCATTAATAATAATCATCAGAGTAATGCAGAGAGAACAACAGATATTTGCATTTTGCTTTATAAAAGACAGAGTTTTAAATTCTGGTAGTTAATATATGTAACAGAAAACAACTCAGCTAATTTACTAGCCCTCCTGTTGGAGCAAAAAGGTGGCAAATCACTTATATAGCTTCAAGCTGGAAAAGTTCTTAAAACTCATATTTATCAATTGAGTGATTGAAAAATACACTCATATTTTGGAAGGTATTGAAAAGTAGCCTCATAAATTTAATCCTCAGATGTTATGGAGCCTCAGTGATAAAACTTAAAAAAACCCTTCTCCAGATTATTCAAACTGCAAAGGCAAATGTACCTGCTATATATTAACATTTTCAGACACCTAGGCATTACAGTGGATTTTAATGTGCTTCCTCAAAACACTTAAAGGCACTTTTTATAATATATGAACCACTAAATAAAAAACATGAAATGTAATCTTCAAGACACAGTGATTAATGCACGATTGACTCGAATAAATGCAGTTTATGGCGATAGTCCAGCTTGCTCTCTCGATGCTAAAGAGAGTCATACAATAGTTTTCCATTTTCAAAATCACATCAATTTTTACTTATAACATTTTGAAAACAGGTACAGCAACTTCCAATCAGCTGCCCTGCAATAATTTAAGATACCATTTCCATTACGTTGTAAAAGTTTGAATCATGGGAAGAGGACAAAGCTTTACAGTGTTGATCTTCTGGCTGTCATCATTTCAAGCATTGTCAATTGCTGTACAGTACATGTCTCTATGAAGACATGAATAGAGCTGGTCAATTATTCATTGCAAATAAGTTATCCTGATGAATTTAGCCCTTCCTCCCCCACTCCCATTCATGAACCAATCCTGATGTCTCCAGATATAGTTTTAATGACAAGTATTTGTGGAAAAGTTTATGTAAACAGATGCAAGGCTGGAGATTGTTCATGAACTATTTGTTTTGATTGTTTGTTGTTAGCGCTGTGCAAACTGTCACTAACTCACATAGTATTTTCTCCTCCCTAATCAGAGGGCAAACTTTTTGAAGAGGAGAACAACAAATGAAATATTTGTGAATAATTAATAACATCCAGGACCAGAAAAAAACAGACAAACATAACAACTCTGATTAACATGATTTTTAAGAATAAAAAAATTGGCTGAAATTGCAGTGTGCAAAGAGCTGAGCTGTTGTGTGAATCAGGGCTCATGTTGTGCTGAAATGCTCTGGAATGCTGTTCCAGGCACTATATGTACACACAACCCCACATACATCCACTATACATCCACGGTCAAAATAACTGAGCAATACACTATACCTATATAATATATTTTGCAACTTTTTGTGGGATGTGGCACATCTCTTAGTGAAGTGATAGACAAATCAGAGCTCACCTTTGTTAATCTGGTGTGCTCAGATCTAAATTTAGCTGAACAGAATGCAGCATTTCTTTCCTGACTGACAGGAGACTCTGTGTTCTGTACAACAGGCATGTGCATGAAAAGGAGAGCAGGTAAAGCTTTTGGGGTGATTGGCCCCTGCAATAGGTGCTTTTAAATTTTCATCAGGTTAGTGTGATATGGGAGATGGTTTGGTGACTCTAGTCTGGCCTTTTGGCAGAAATGGATTATTGAAGCTGGGAATCAAGGAGGAAGCACAAGCTCACACATTGGGTGAGCAAATCACCCAATAACAATAATGTCCATCAGACTCTCCATTGCCTAGGAGGAGTCGGACAGAAATGCCAAATCCTCATAGTGATATTTGTGGAAGTATGTCACGGAAAAAGTGCTCCTCCCCACAAACCAGCAAAAACGTTATGAAACGTTTTACACAGTGCTCTGTCTGGAACATTTAGAATGTTGGGTGCATTTCCAAGGCAATTTAGATCCCCAACTGACCTCAGCTTCTTCCATTGCTTGAAGGAAATTCAATACTGATTAAAATATCCTTTTCACAATTTCTTAGAGCCTGTGGCTGCTTTGTGACCTGGGAGTAAGGATCACAGATGAGCAACATGGAGGTGTTATTCCAGGCACCCCATCTGTAAGTGGGTCAAAAAAGGCATTAGGCACTAATGAAAGATTTCACCACACACAAAGAAAACAAAAAACAGGAAATGAAAAAGAAGCAGGGAAAATAAAGTTCAGACAAAGTCTTCACGGATTCCAACATCAATATTCATTTTTAAGACTAAAATGTTTGAACCATTTTTATGACAAGAAAAACCTTTTTTATTGGCTGCTGAAAGGTTTATGCTAGCTCTATGATCTAGTCTATAATTTCTAAATTATTCTTAAACTTGTCCCTCAGGAATCTCCCTCCTGGTTAGCCAGAGGAACTTGAAACCTCACAATGTCATAGTCATCACTACTGCTGAAAAAGATGCAGGTTCATAGTTACTGGCACAATTGTGTCTTGCCCATTTAACCTATACCAAATACATACAAGGAGGAAAAGAATGGTTACTAATCTGGTATGTAACTGTTTTTTACAAGATGAGTTGTATATGTCCGTGCTGCTTCACTGAATCAGAGGCAGTTCAATTTGGAGGTGGGTTTCAGAGTCTACCTGAACAATGACTGAAGAACTACTCGTCCAAACTTGGTATCATCCCTGGGATGCTGAGATAGAGCATAACGGAGTTGTAAGAGTATGTACTGATGACCAAATTGCAACTCTACAAACATCTGTTATAAGTACTTGAGCAAAAAACTGTGGAAGCTGTCTGAGATCTGATAGAGCACACTACCACTCTGCTTGGTGGGAGGAGGAGGGGGTTAATGTTGGCAACGTCATTGCACAGATGTATGCAGGATGAAAGGTTTTTCATCTGGTCCATGAACAGTTTGGATGAAATCTAAACAACCTAGTTCTGTCCAACTAAAAAGTCAATGCTGTTCCAACATCTAAGGTATGGAGCCTCTCCTCATTCTTATGAGAAGTGAGGTTAGGAAAGAAAGTCAGAGAGACTATATCTAGGTCCAATGAGGTAGAATTCTCATACTACTTTAGCCAGGAAATTTGGATGTGGACATAAGTATATCTGATCCTTTCAAAAGCAGTATATGGAGGTCAGCTACCAATGCTCATAAAACTCTGCCAACCTTCTCACAGGTATAATAGTTACCAAAAATGCTACTTTCATAGACAGATGCTGCAAATTCAGATAGCCATAGGTTCAAAGGGCAGACCCAGTGCTATGAGGATCACCCTGCTTGAGCTTGACCATCACCTTGGGAAGGAATGGGAGCATAGGCATGAAATTTGTCTTTCCAGGGAAGCATCTGTCAGTGAGCCCTGACTGTGACTTTCCCTGGAATAAAACAGTTGGCACTTTCTATTGAGATGATTAGTGAACAGGTCTATGTGAGGGACCCCCAAGGTTTGAAAAATTAATCTAATGAGATCTGGCCTGAGAGATCTCTTGTGATCTCTGCTGAACAATCTGCTCATGAGATCCACCAATCTGTTCTGAACACCAGGAAAGTGAGACGCTTTGAGATGTATTGTACTGGTGATACAAAACTCCTGAAGGTGTATCTTACACTTCTCTGTCTATTCATGTAGGACAACATCACAGTGTTGTCCATGAGAACTTGTAGAGTCTCTCCCCTGATGTGAGGGAGCAAAGCCTGACAGGCCAGATGAATAGACCTCAACTCTGCATCTTTATGAGGAGAATTAAAGACCCAGGGACTGAAGCCATGAATAACTGTGCATAGAATCTGGCTGCTGAATCTCCCCCATCCAAGGATGCTTTCAGAGAGATCTGAGCCATTATTTTGCCTTTGTGCAATATGGCTTGGAATTTCTGTTTAGCATCCTTTTGCAACTTGTCTGAGGACTTCTCCATATTGTCCCAGAGAGAGAACCCATAACTTGGGAAAAGATTTTGTGGTTAGCAATGCAAAATTGTAGACCAGATATGGAATACATTTTTCTGTTGAAAAGGTTTAATTTCTTTGTGTCTATGTACTTTAGGGCAGATGATCATCCTTGATGTGCTCTTTCATTTACTGCTGAGATAACTGAGGAACACAGCTAAGAATGAGTATAAAAATGTTCATAGCCATGAGACGGGACATGGTACCTTCTCTCAGTTCTGAGATGTCAGATTCAGAGAAGATGATGTTCACTACAATGATTTTGTAGGCTCTAGTATGGAATCATTGACAGGTAGAACCCTCTGCTTAAACAAAAATGTGCACCAGCCTGTGAGAACTCTCCTAGACCACCTAACAGGAACATCAAGAAAGGTAGCTATTCTCTTTAAAAGATCTTGATAAGCTCTCTAATCATTGTGGACAGGTGAGGAATCCCAGGGAAGTACAGTCTTATCAGGTGATGAGGAGGAAGAATGTGAAGGAATTGTAGGCTGATCCTCCAGAAGTGCAGTGGGTTGAGGTTCTGAAACCTGACTCAGGCTTTGAGAGTCTTGCTTGGTGTGGACAACACCCTGTTCATGTGAGCTAGTCTGTTATCTGCTAGGAGATCTGAAAGGCTGAGGAACCAGAGAGGATCTGGAAGTGGGAGGCATGCCCTATGGCCATGAGTACAGCATAGGACCTCAGCCATGACTGCTGCAAGCATCCCTTTCCCTGGACTGTCTCTAGACATCCAGTGGGTACCGGTAGTGGAATTCCCTTGATGAAAGTGAAGGGGAGTTCTGTCATCTATCCGAGGCTGAGGAGCATAAGAACTTACTGTTCTATTAATTTAGAATATAGGGGGCACAAAGATGTTAACATAACCCAGTCACTGTCCAACATTAAACTGTGTTAAAGTTCAGGAGTTGGCATACAGACACTTCGGCCTGCTTTAGTACCATGGCAAACACACCCTTAAAAATTCTTTTAACCTTTTACTAAAGATACAGAAAAGAAGGAAAAACAGCTAAAGCTTTTGAAATATAAAGGAAAGCTTTCATTTCAATAACATATTTTAGAAGGAAAAACCCCTTGTCTGACAGTATCTTAGATGGTATCAAAGAAGTTAATAACTGTCCTTTTGGGGGAAAGATAAAAAGTTGAGATGGGCTGAAGCTGTTGTTGTTGCTGCTAGTAAAGTTCAATCCTATTTCGTCTCAGGTGTTGTTTGGGATTCAGTTAGAGCTGGTAGTGGTGGTGATGTCATCTGGATCCCTCTCTTTGGCCCGGTCAAGTCAGGACATATCTCAGGGTCAGGATGACAAAGGCCCAGGGTCCCAGGAAATGGTTGCGGGTGTTAACCATGATGGTGCAGCTCGCTCCAGTAACCTCCATCTGGTTCCTCCATTTTCCAGCCTCGTGTCCCCCACAAAAGTCTCTTCCTTAAGGGAATAGCTCATCCCCTCATCATTTTGTTTACCAATTAGGCCTATTTTTGACTCACCAATTTTGGTTTACTAATTTCTGGTTCCACATCTTTTGTTTCTACTAGGCAGGATTTTAACATAGGCCTGCTCAAGGACTTTTTGACTACCGTAATTTAGTTTGTCTCTCTTTTGTACATTTTCCTATTCACCTTTGTTATTATAGGGTATTTTGACATTTTATCAGTTTTTTACATACTTTTCACAGCTGAGTTTACAATTAGTGTAAATTTGTAGGCCCAGTTATTACAACATAATCCCTCTTTTTTTAATGAGCCAATTCCACCTAGGACTGGACATATGTTTAAAAAAAACGCAATTACAAACAGAAACCTTATTTTAGTTTAAGCATTTAGAAGAAGGAAAGGAAAGATATTTGGTTATATTTTAAGGTTTGTAATTTGTGTATACCAAAATTGGGAGATATTACATAGTACTGGAGTAGATGTTACAAAAATTACAATTCAACCCTCCAAATATTAACAAAGACAAGAATTTACAACTTACTTTATTTGTAGCTAAAACAAAACTTGAAACTGTTGCTGTTGCTTGTTTGTAAGATGTTAAGAAAAAAACTAGCTCTTATCACCTCTTTGGCTGCTTGCCCATAATGAGTAAAAATGGCAAAAACTCCCTTCCCCATTTTGCTGCTAACAGTTCATGCTGTATATTTGCACAAATGACAAACATTCTATGCATTAGTGGTTACGCTTGCTTACTCAGAGAAGAACTTCAGCCCTGATGGCATTTTTAACCAAGAGTGTTGCCTCCTTTAAAAAGAAGCAACAAACTGATGTTCTTTTGGGAATCATTTTTGCATTCATGAGCTGTTTGAAACACTCAACAAAAAGGGGAGAAACACTGGGGAAAAAAATTGCACAAACAACTAGAAAAATTTAAAAAATCAAAACAATTAGAAAAGTAACCAAAAAGTTTGGTGGTGCTTGCAAGAGCCTTTGGTTTTGGTGGTTTGAAATTTAATTTTTAGTCAGTGCAGCAGCAATTCTGAATTCAGCTGGCATTTGGTTAACAAGGAGGACTACCCAATATGTTATTTTAGTAAAAAAAATCTGCATTAGAAACTTAAAAAAAATTAGTTAAACCTTTAAAATTACTAATCAAAGAAAATACGAACCTTAAAATAAAAAATTGAAACAAAACATTTGTTAACATATTTTACAAAAAAAACCTTTAAAATTGTTAACTCTTTTTTTTAAAAAAAAGCAAAAACATCAATGGATTGCTTTGTATGCTTATTTTAAACAAGCTTAAAACATAAGAATTTTTTTTTAAACTATTGTTTTAAGCTAACTTTGAAAACCATTGTTTTTTCTAAGGCATCAGCTTTTGAGTATGTATTAATCCTAATGCCAAAAATGTTGTATTAATATAGAGGGAATATAGGGGCCCAAAGATGTTAACATAGTACAGGCACTGTCCAACACTAAATAGTGTTAAACAAGGCTTGGGGTTTGGTATACAGAGACCAAACACACCATTAAAAATCCTTTAAATCTTTTATTAAAGATACAGAAAGAAGGGAAAACAGTTAAAGCTTTTGAAATATAAAGTGTTAAGAAAGCTTTTCATTTTAACATTAACATTTTTTCCCTTTCCCTTCAGCTGGAGGTTTTAGAAGGAAAAAAACCCTTGTTGGAGAGTTGCCTAGATGGTATCAAAGATGTTAATAAGCTGTCCTTTGGGGAAAAGAGAACAAGTTAGTTGAGATGGACTGGAGCTGCTGCTGCTATTAAAATCCAATCCTATTTTCATCTCAGGTGGTTTTGGGATTCAGCTGTAGCTTGTAGCGGTGGCAATGTCTTCTGGACCCCCACCTTCTGGTACAGTCTGATCTAGACACCTCTCCAGATCTAGATGACAAAGGGCCAGGATCCCAGGAAACAGTGGGGATTCCATACTTTTACATGCTTTTTATAGTTGAGCTTACAATTAGAGTAAATTTGTAGGTCCAGTTATTACAACACTGCTTCAGTTTCTGAGGAGGGCCCTGAGTCACCTGACTACAGTGGTGCTGTGCCAGGTGATACCGAAGTCCAGGGGTGTCTTTCCAGAAATATTGGCACCAGGGACAGCATGCTGGGTGTACCCCAGGACCGCACCAGTCAAGAGAGCACTGGACATTCTGAAGATCTAGACCTCCACGGTCCTGAGAGCTTAATCACAACTCTGAGGTGAGTCCACAGCCAGGACCTGATGATCCACTGGTACTGCCTGGCTTGTTTCCTGGACCATCAGAGAGTCTGGTACCAAGAGGGAGAGTAGGTCTCATGCTGTTGCATAGGCCTCCAATTTCATTTGTACTGAGAGACTTTCCTGGTGCTGTTATTCCACCGAAGGAGTCGGCACCTTAGTGGGGGTTGGTGTTAACAGCCTGGGCACTGGTGCCAACAGCCTGGGCACTGGTGCCAGAAATGATAACACCAGACAAGAAGAGGTTAGTACTGGGGAACATCTCTTTCCAGAAGATGGTCTATCCTGTCCTCTTGATTGTTTACTGGTGGACGGAAACTGGGACCTTGATTCCCTAGCAGGGCCAAATCTTGGATCCTTCAGTCAGGGGTCTGATCTTTTGTGCTTCTTTGTCAGCATTGGAGAAGAGGATTGGTGCCAAAGTTCACTTCTTACCAATGCCAAAGAAGGTTCAGAAGGCAGATGCAGGGCAGCCTCCATGAGGATGTGACACAGTTGCATCTCTGTTCCTTTTGCTGGGGTTTGAAGTCCCCGTAAATCTGGCAGTGATCTTGAATGTGACCTTCACAAGACCCTTCAGGCAGGTGGAATGATGGTCACTCACTGCCATAGATTTTTTGCAGCTGTCACAAGGCTTAAAATACAGAGACTGATGCATACCCTGGTAGTGGGCATGAATAAGAGGGAACCCACACCAAGGAAAACAACAAAGGTGACCTACACTAATCTAATACTAATGAATATCACTATCTTAACTATTTACAGAAAGGAGGATAATTTCCCTGCAAAGTGAGTTGCTACTGCAAGTTTCTCCATGCAGTTTGACTACCAATCATAGGTAGTGAGAAGGAAGCTGGGGGTGGGGTCAGAGGCAGCTCAACCTTTATACAATTGTGAACCAACATGAAGTGGCTGGTGGCACATGTGCTGCCCTGGTGTACCACTAAGAGAAAATATCAAGAACTGTGGTGCACTGGGCATGCACACACCTGAAGTGTGTAGTGCACACACGTGCAATTGCCCAAAGAAGAATACATGGGATCAGGATGTTTAAAAAGAATTGTTACTGAACAACAAGAAGCAAAAGGAAAATGGTTCTGGATCTGATATAATTAATACTTCTTGGTGGTTTGTACTTTGTGTCCTAGCAAAATATTTCAGGTTGGGGGGTGGTGGTGGGGAAGGAGCAGGACGGACTGACAACACTGACAACTTGGAAAAAGAACACAGCCCTTTAAAAGATGTGATAGCCATTGAAACAGCCATGTTAGAAATGGATAGCAGTTTAACTAAACTAGACACAATTAGGACTTATCTGTCCCCACTCTTATGCAATTCAGAGCTCCCAAGTTTGGCTGTTAAGGCTATGATTCTTCAAGGTACTTAACCACATGCACAACTTGAAGCACTAAAATCAGTGGGGTAAAGAAGAAGGGTACCATGTAGGAGATGGCAAATCCTGAAGGGTTCTTTTTGTGTTTGGGGTACAGAATGGCCTTAAACTTGGCTTTGCTCCTGATCCAAGGCCCCCTTCTCATTGACTTTAACAGACTTTGGGTCATGCTATTAAAGGTTATGTGTAAGATAATTCCCTACACCTCAGTGATCCAGTGCTACCCCAATGGGGATGTGGGCAGTCAGTATAATTTAGAGCAGCCTTTAGGCTACATTAAGCTGAGGGAAACAGCACTGGTAAGCTTTGTACTTCATCAAGCTTGTTGTAGTTCTCATGTAGCACCTGAGATAATATGGCAGAGGACCTTGGACAGAGCTTGCCAGCCAAAACAGACTGGTCCAGATCAAATAAAGCTGCTCTGTAGCACCTTGAACCATACAATGCATTAAAAAAACCACATCATTATTGACATAAGTTTACAAAAAGTGTAATAGAGATTTCCGTTACATCTAGCAAGTCTTAGTTTTGAGCAACAAAGGACTTCACTGGAGTCTTTTAAGCCTGGTGTTAGGAGTACCACAGAGCCATCAACCCCAGTGGGGGCATAAGCAGCCATTCTGTTTCAGGGAGACAGTATGCCTCATCCCAGAGCTCCTTGTCATGAGGAGGGATCATTGTCACTGCTACACCCTCTTATGGGATGCAGCTTGCACTGTCTTGGTCTGTGAACCTGTGCAGAAGAAGGTCAGAGTCATGGCCCTGCCTGCTATTTGCCTTGTTTGGGGTAACCTGTAGCCTTGGGAGAATATTCAAGGAGCAGTCTCTGCACTCCCCTCCATGCACAGGCTACATTTCTGCCTGGCCCTCTACATGCACAGTGCATAGAGAAGGGGAAAGCTCTTTGTTGTAGCCCTTCCCTCATTGTGCTCCTGCATAAAGGCCAGTTACGATTTGTCCCATTGGGAGAGCAATGCAAGGAACAGGCTATACTAGTAAGGAATTGCAAAGTTTTCACAAGGGCTTTTTATCATTTCTCACTCTATAAACCAGTTTTCATTTTGATGCTGGAAGAAAGGTGCTGATTAAAGATTCTTCAGCATATGAGTTCATAAGGTAAGAGCCTCAGGTTAAGTAGCAATACTAATGCTCTTTCAAACTTGGCTTGGGTCACTCCCCAGCCTCCCAATATCATCTCCATTTCAATTGGAAAAAAAATTAGTTTGAAGTAGCCAAACACATATAATGTTTTTCTTTCTTTTTTCTCCCACCTCCAAACCTTAAATTCTTTTGCCTTGTTCAAACTCCCTAGTGTTTTATGTGAGAATTCAGAAGTCTGGTTCTCTGGAAACAATTGTTATGTCAGCTGATATTAACACAGCAAGCACTTTAACTATTTTTCCACCATATCCATCAAAGGCAATGGCCAAAACATTTTCATTACTCTTCAACAAAGTTTCTCATTTTCCTCTAATTCCATCACTACACAGCCTCTGTGCAGGCTCACTTTACAAAGCTATCAAGTCATTTAACTGAAATGACTTTAGGAAACTTTTTTTGGTGGTCATTTATGACACATTTGAACTCTTTAGGTCATAAGAGAATGAAAAATATGCAGTTTCATTTACATGAGTAATCTAATTATCTATCACTATAACTAATTCACAAATTGGGGAAGTGAAAATGGTTTTTCTCCCCCCACAATCACCTAAAAACAGTCAGAAGAAAAACAGAGGCAAGAGATCTGCTACTAAAACTTGGAAAGATCTAGTTGCTATTGCTGCTCGTGACAATGGGACATTCATAGGATGCACAATTAAACAACAATTTTAGAGATGTCAATTCCAAGTTTTTCCAATGAACATTGTTCGAGGAAGTACAGGGGAAAATTAGCTGGAATGCAGTTTATTATATGTATTTATATCACAAGGTAGTTGCAGTTAAAGGCTTAATGTAGGAGAGAATCAGGCCCTCAGTGTTTACTAGCAATTCTACAGCAAGGTATCTAAATTACAACAGTTTTTGCCTAGGAAATGGCATCTCTGATACTTTTTACATGAAGTAAAGAGCCCTAAGAGACACCCTAATCTACATTTCAGTTTTAAATACTAGCTCAAGAATTTATAGAAAAACTACTGTTAAGAGAAGTAAGCCCTTTTGGTACATGTTACTGGATTTATTTAAACAGAAGAATCATATCAGAATAACTCCAACATAATTTCTTGATGCACTCAGGATTTATGTGCAAAAACTCCCACTGGTATTAACACAGGTTACCACCAGTAATATGCCTTGTAAAGCAAGAGGAGAGTAAGAGCCTAGGACATACAGAACTACACACACTCTGAGTGATAATATTTTGAGGAATTGATCATCACCTCAATGAGGCAGAAATAATTTGAATGTGAAAATCCTAGCAGAGTTATTAATGGTAATTATCCATTTCAATTTCTTGCACAGCCATAAGGGAGAGGGGAAAATACATACAGACACATAAAAAATGTCCATATAGATGAATCCATACTCATCCATACACAGGTTCTCAGTCTAAGGTCTATGGAGCACTGTCTAGAGCTAGCTAGCTAGCCCTCTAGGAAGAATAGCATGAAGGGCACAGATCCCAACCATATACTATCCAAAATTGCATTACTTTTTTTTCCTGCCACATCATGCTGCAAACTCACATCTAATTTTGCATGTCTAATGTTCTGTCCACTGTCACCCCCAGATCTCTTAACAGCTTCCCATGGATTTTCCCTCCTATTGAGCATATTATTAGTAATTCAGTGTTACATCCTATAATATAATAAAATAATAATAATAATAATAGGAGATATACCTATCTCCTAGAACTGGAAGGGACCTTGAAAGGGGACCCCTGCCTTCACTAGCAGGACCAAGCAGAGCCTCCCAGAGGATTCAGAGGGTCTGGGGCAAAGCAATTTTGAGGGCCCCATCCATTAAAAAACAGTTGCAATACCATAGAATACTATATTCTTGTGGGGGCCCTTCTGAGGCCTAGGGCAAAGTACTGATTTTTGCCCCAGATCCTTAAGTGGACCCCTCAAGGATTGAACTCACAACGCTGCGTTTAGCAGGCCAATGCTCAAACCACTGAGCTATCCTTCCCCCAATAACAAAACGTATGCACGTAAACCACTGCTGAACCTGTTCTCAGAAAACTACAAATGATTTGAAGCAGCATATTCCGAAGAGCAATTCAGTGGTAGAAAACAGATAACTCTAAAATGAAAATCTTGAAACACTTGTAAAGGGTTCATTTTAGCTAATATGTTCCAGAAATACAAGATAACTTTAAAAACACCTTGCAAACTGCAGATAATCCTTAATACTCAAATGTTTTGCAGAGAAAGACATTGTATTATCTAGAAAAAGACCTCTAGAGTAAAACTCCATATCTCTAGGTATTTCTTTTAAAGGGGAGTAATTTAACAAAAACAACAAAGACAGAAACCAAGAACATTAACTTTCACTTTGACTAGTTACATGCTAGTATTCTTGCTGTAATTATAACACAGAGGTCATTCCATAGGAATTACCAGCCTTCAAATGATATGAGACAATTATTCTCAAGGGAGTCAAACAAATTTGTAATACAAATACAGTTGAAATTTCAGACATCAATCTCTTTTTTACCATAGCATGGGAACAAGGGAGCTGTGAAATGTAATTTTACCCTAAGGCCCAACAAACGATCACATTAAAATGATTTTTCCCTCCCCAAAAAACCTTGACATGTGAATATATCCTAGAAAATGAACATAGTGTTCAGCTTTTATAATACAGTTTCCTGTGGGTAATAGCATTTGAAAAGAACCAAGAAACAGTTCTGAAAGGCTTTATGGATCTAGATATAAATTCACTAAACCACAACCAGTATGTAAAGACCAAGCAGACACTCATTAGAAATCAGACTGAGCATCAATATCCAGATCTAGAGCTGAACTTTCTCAAAGTTTCGTACGTTTGAATCTGGGGTAAGGATATAGTCCATTATAGGGATTCGGTGCCAGACTTCCACAAAGTTCAGATCCAGGGTTTTGATTTGGGTTTCATTCTAGTGACATTAGTGGGGACCCTTAAATTGCCACTTACTGACTTCAGTGGTATTCCCTATACTTAGGGAATTTCCACAAATGCATATTTTTAAGAGCATTCACTATCTTGAACTAGAAGCAGCTTTTGTTACAAAAAGTGAATTTCCAGGAACCGAGAAGAATGCCAGCGCTTCATTTCAGCCCAAAGTGAATAAGAAATGAGTGAATTAAAAAACCCCACAACAACCCACAACCCTTCACAAATGGGAATTATAACAGGAACATCAACAGACTTTTAATTGTAGCTGCTGCTGCGTACTGCTCTCATTAACAAGATACATTCTTTTCCCTGGGGACAGGAAAAATAGGAAATGGTGAATGTAGCCTCTTATGCGTCAGTGAATGAGCTTTATATTACCACATCATGATAATGGAAAATGTAGGGAACTTTCCCCAAGGAGAATTCTGTTCTCATGAGCCAGTTATACCAATACTTGGAAGAAATGGATAAAATTAGTTTTGAGTGCTTTTTATCCACTAATATACTATTTGTGTGTGCACCAGTGTTACTGTGGGTCTGATACTGTGAATTTTAGTATATACAGGTGGGAAAATTCTGCTGTCCTAACTCAGGTCGGTGTCTATTCATCTGTCTGCCTGAGTTATTTATATAGTGTCAGTCGTAGTAGTATTGATTTAAACAACAGGATTTAGCTCAGTATTCAAAGTTGTGAAGTCGGAATAGATAGAGGGGAACTTGTTTTTGGCTAATGTTTGATTTACAGAAATCTATAACACTCTCTTTCTTCAGATAAGTGCATTTCTTCAAATACCATTACTCAAAAAACAGGCTTCTTAGATATCTTTGCAGCTGACAAGTTACAATGTGACTTTTGACAACTTAGCAATACAGTGCTTTATGGTTTTTATTGTATTTAAATAGTATACTTATTTTTAATCATATGTGGAATTTAGGCTTAGTCTTTATGAAATAAAATCTTTTTTTTAGTTTCTCTTAGGCATTGTTTAATTTGTGCATGTGTACACATCTATCTACAGAGAGAGAGGATGTGTATGTACACACAATTTTTCTTTACTATCCATTTGTTATTATGATGCATTCTTGTCCTTGGTAACATATACTGTCAACAGCTGACTACAGGATTGCATTAGATATAGCCTGTGAAAATATTTAGGTTTACCTGCTGACTTTCGTTGATTACACAAGAATGATTCCCAAATGGAAGCTGACAAATTAATGAGACACGCAAACACATTCCGGTGCAAATGACTGCAAAACAAAGTTGTGCCTGTCTGACTGATGAGGATGATTGACTTAGGAAGCCTGTGCAGTGACCTCCCTAGGTACTTGGGATGAGGATAGTGGTTGAAATGTCATGTTTCTACTTACCAGATCGAATAATCTCATCTCCCCCTCTCATCCCAACAGTGTTTCTAAGGTACTGTAGCTTCCCCAAGAGATCTTGAAGAGTTAGAAAAAATGGAAAAATCTATGTGAAGAGCAGCAGACATTTTGAAGCTGCCTTGAAGTGTTTTCTAGCAATACACCCACATCTAACTGATGGTGGGAACCACCTTGGAGCCATATAATGCCCCAGCAAATTCCCAGCAGTACAGAAATTATGAGTCCCTTGTGTCAGTTTCCTAAATTAGTTGTAAACTAATGTGTTGTTACATTGTTAAATTGCGGGAGGGGGAGATAGGGAATGTCCAGAACAGCAATAAGCAGAACAGTTAAAAAATATATACACATGGATTTTTTTTTGTAAAATATATTTTCTTGCCCATTTTCATTTTTATCTGACTTAGGCAAGTCTCAGATCATGGCAGTGGTGGTTCTTGGATCGTTAGGATACTGTACTCCCCTGGTTTTCAAGCACACTTGAAGCTCTATTTACTGAATGTGGGGTCAGTACATTAAGCATTGGTAAGGGGGCATTTTGTTTTGATGGAGCATCTGACATGCTTCAACCAGAAGCTCTCTGCTAGCATGAAGCTGCTCATACTCCAAGCAATGTAGCACAGGATATGAGCAATAAATAACACATGCTACTATGGCCTCACCACAACCCAGGCTCCCCAGTAGCTGCAGTTCTAGGAGCACCACTGGAATGGGGTTTGCCTTCTAGTGATAGGAGTTGAAAAGTAGGAAACCTAATAGTCTAGGAAAAGTTTGGGTCTGCCTATTGAAACATATATTCAAAATCCGACAAGAACACAAAAGATTCTGCATAACTGCAGGATAGCCTGCCTATTTATGCAGTGATTCAGAAAAATTATGAAAACAGAGGCAGATACTCAGCTGGTGCAAATTGTCAGAGCTTCCTTAGCTGAAGTCAGTGGAGCTATGCCTATTGACATCAGCTGAAGATCTTGCCTTGGGAATTTTGAATTCTAAATTATTCTTGAACACCTACTACAGATTGGCAGGAAGGAATTAACAGTGAGAGTTATTACATATATGACTTACCTGTCTTCTCTATTTTTCATTCTGCTATTCCTACCCATCGCTTTTTAAAACACATATGCATTTCCTATAATTTAAGGTCCTAGGCAACAATTTCTCACCTGGATTAAAACCAAGGGACCTTGCAGAGCTAACTATAATGTCGTAGGAATTCTAATTTTTCCTGTTTTAAAATTTAATTTAGTGCTGGTGAAAGGTGCCAGATGGTTAGCTCTGAAAACTGAAATCATCCATTAATTCTCAGAATAGGGTGAGTATAGTAAGAAGCAGTACATGCACACCCCTGCCCGTTGACTTAACAGGCTTTAAAGGAATGATCTCTATAGGGTGAGAAGTTAGCTTCCTTGTACATTCAGTCCCAGGCCACTGTGTTGCAATTGTCAGACTAACAGCCAAACAGAGAGGAGGTTTTGCGATATGGATCTATGTCTACATGGAGCTAGATTTAAAGAATCAGCTCATTACATATAAGCCACTGAACACCTGGCATAGGACTCACCACTACCAATCTGGACTGAGTTAAAGACCTGGACTGGTGTGAAAGACACTGAATATTATATTTCATGTCCAACTTTCTGAGCAATGTAGTCCTCCTATCTGATGTGGGTTTCATTCAGAAATAGACACAAAATGCATCTTTTACCTCTTCTCTCCACTTCTCTGAAATACTACAGAAAGCATGGCCTAGCAGAAGACTGGGAGCCAGGATTGGGAACTTGGTCATGCCTCAATGCAGGGGGCTGGACTAGATGGCCTTTTAAGGTACCTTCCAGCCCTCACTTTCTACAATTCTACAATGCCAGTGTTCCAGTCTTAGTACTGACTGACTCCTTTTGTAGCCTTTAACAAGTCATTTAGCTTATTTACTTCTGCTTCTTCATGATAAAATATTTACTACCTCAGAGGGGTGTGGTGAAAACATAATGAAAATTAAAAGTACTATGTGTCTAAACAGTAGTAGCATACTCTTGAAACCCAAAATTAAACATACTAGTAACATTAAATGGCCCCAGAATATCAGTGATCATTCAATGTCATTCAGTGGAGGCTCACTCCAGGGAAATTTTGGTACTGCTAAAGCAGACCACTATACATGAACCGAGTAATAAGAATGATCCTCTCTCTCTGGCTTTGAGATGTGTGAGTTTTATTACAAGGAATATACAAAGCAGTCACAACAGTTTGCTCTTTTTTGCCAAAGGGGGACCCTGAAAGATCAGAGCAAAATTTCAAGTGAATAATAAACACCACCAAGTGCCAGACAGCCTACTAAAGCCTAAACCTTTTAACCTGCTGAAGAATTAATGGGACATCCCCCACTAACACTACATGTGCTTAAAGCTAAGTATGCACATAACTGCTTTCCTGAATGGGAGGGATCTTAAAGATGACTGAGGTAGAGAGAAATGGAAAAAGAACCACTGGACTATACTCTGCAAGTACATCATCTATTTTCTCCTTGAGCAAAGGACATCTGATATTAAATTGATACTATGCTTGAGCTTAACCAACAGGCCAATCTGCTGTCCTCTGTTTTACTCTGAAAACATTGTGTGTATTTACCTGCAACAACCAGTTTTTAATTGATTTTTTTTCTAAAGGTATTTCTCTCTCCCCCACCCCCTTCTTTCACTCTGATTAACAATCATATCATGACCTCATCAGGCCTAGACAAGTATTGATGGGTTATAGTATCATGAGGCTAATAAAGAGTGTTATCCAGTATTTTCTCCTGACACATAAAAACTCCCTTATGAAAGATACAGGAGACAGAGTACAATATAAATGCCATTCTAGTAACAGTGGTATTACAGAGTACATATAGCCAGACATTAGTGCATTCATTAATGGACTTAAACAGGGTTAGAAGTGTATGTGTGTGTTTGGGGAAGGGGGGTCACTAGAGGAAGGTAGAGGAATGGAGTAGTCTCCAACACAGTGAGCTTTCCAAAAGTGCAGCTGTTATGATTGGGGTGAAGTCAGACAGGTCCTGGTGCACTTCAGAGGAAAATAAATCCTCTGTGTGCTCAGTCTGAAACACTAGCTTAGGACCTGATCCAAAACCCTTCCAGTCAGTGGAAAGACTTCCATTGACTTCAATGGGCTAAACAATTGGCCTATGGAATACTACAAGAATGCTCTGTCTTTTGTGTTCAGGTCTCTCTTTCATTATTTACATACTGATATATTAATATAACACCAATACCCTGGCTATATTCCTGTAGCCCTGGCTGTGTTAGACCTTTGCCTGTTTCAAAATAAATAAAAATGTTCACTGGAGTAGAGTTCTGTTTCACACCATTTGGGGAAGTAAATGTAAACAGGAGGGATTTTGATTCAACAAATACCTCTACATCTCTTAATAAACCCGAGAACGGTACCCAAAATAATAATAAACAATCAAATATCTTACATTTATGTAACACTTTCAATCACAAAGCATTTTAAAAGTAAAAGCCCAAAATACACACAATTCACTGATTTTTTCATCCACCACTCTGGAGTGAAAGGTGGCAAATGGAGCATTCAGCAACAATGCACAGTAGTTTAGGACACGAATTTAAACTACTGCTGGAATTTAGGTAGCCAGGAAAATCAGATCTTAAGCTCAATTTTTTTACAGCTTTCCATTGGCATAAACATAACTGATGTTTTTGAGCAAGGTTAGATGATGTGATAAAAATGCCTGTGTTTGGTCTACACTAGAACTTGCTCTATTGATAGCACCAGCGCAACTGCACTACTGCTTGAAAATGGGTATAAAATGTGGCTTAAGTTTTCAGAAGCATCTGGTGATTTTGGGTGCCTCAGTTTAGACACATAGGAGGGGCCTGATATTCAGGAAATGCTGAGTACCCCCACTTCAGAAATCAGCCCTCTGTAAAGTATCTAAAGTTTGGCACACAAAAATGGAGGCACCCATCTCCTAGTGTAGATGGACACTGGATGGTTACACAAATACCACATGATTCAGCACCACAGCTAATATTTGCTCAAGATCCTAGGACAGGACTGCAAGTTTGAGGTGCTTTGGCACAAATGTGTGGCATATTTGTATATTGCCTGCTCACTGTATACTTAGTCCAGACCAAAGCTACTAAATTATGCCTGTATAGTGCCAGCCCACTGTATTCCTGGTCCAGACCAAAGTTATTAAGCCTTCACTCTAAAAGGGGAATTAAGTTCACGACATATTAAAAACAAAAAAACTGGATTCCCACATTGCTGCAAACATATCAAAACCATATATGTACCCCCACCTGCAGTATGTTTGCATGTGTTACACTCTTCACCACAGCATGTGTACACGTAGCCTATGCTATCACACAACACAGTAGGCATGCACAGATTATTTCTTGTAGGACATGCAAAAAGCTATGGCTGTTTTTCTTAAGCTATTTTACTGCTGCACTTACTGGCTTTTATAAAGAAAAGAGGGAAATCCTGATATTCACATCTGCGAGGGAGAGAAAATATCTTTCTTGAATTAAGTAATTTTAGAGGCTTGATGAGGATGGGGCCAGTCACTTCATGAAAACCCAACAACAAAAGAAAATCCCTCTTTTGTATGTCTTCATCCCCGCCCCAAACCTTTGGAAATAACTTCACTCCCACAGAGTCCTTGAATATAAACTTTGCTCAGCACACTCAGGGTAATCTTTTCACATCATAAAACTTATAATCCTCCTAAAGTGGTTTCTTAGGGTTTGAGGTATGATGCACTTATCAAATAACTGGAACAAATAAATCAGCTTATTTAGGCTGTGGGTGTGGGTGTGGGTGTGGGTGTGGGTGTGTGTGTAGAGGGAGGGAGGCCAGCGCCATACCAACATTTGTATACATTAGCAACAAAGCTGTCTGTGACAAGCTGTCCTCTGCATAACTAAACATTTAGTTGTATATTATAAGTAACTTCTGAAACGATTAAAATGAGTTAGAGTGTGCTTTTCGTTTGTACTGAATGCAATATGGGAAGCCTCACTAGTATGTAATTATAGGCAGCATGGCAGTGGTGATTACATGTGTATAGGGGATAACTTTTAGCACAATAACTTCAAGCTGAGATACAAAAGGAGAGGTTACTTACTATTCTCTGCTGCTGCCATTGCATATTCATGCTGTTGGGAAAAGGAGCCCTGCAGCCATTGAGTTCCAGAACCTTCTAGCAAAGTTGTGCCTATTGGAGACCACTTCAACACTGCCTAGTGGAACTGAATGTTCAGTTACTGAAGTTATATGAGGGAGAAGCAGTCCCAGCCACTTCAGTTCTTTTGCCCCGGCTACGCAGGAAGACAGGCAAGGTGCAATGGATGTGGTTTAATTAAGCTGCAACATTAGTCACTTAACATATCTGGGAATACCTGGCAATGAATTGTACAGTGTAGGTCATCGTTCTTTCCTTCATCATTTCCACCCATTTTGAAAGGCTGCCATCAACCCTCCCCCTTCCCAACCTGGTCCCAGCCATGAGCTGGCTGGGACCCTGCTATCCTCCTTGTGTTGTATGAGTGTTAATGGGGGGTGTCTCCCTGCTGTAGCAAATGGTAGAAGTCCCAACCTCTTTTTTCCAGTTTCCTTAGAAAATGCCTCTCACAAATCCACTTTCAACTCCTGCTACAGGCTCCCTGATAAACAAGTACCTGCACTGGACGCCTTGACAAGGAGGCATCAGCAATTAGGCCGGATGCCTCCTCCACAGCCAGTTTTCACATACTTTACAGTTCTTTCCTTAACATCAGCCAAAAATATGACTGATGAGAGCGCGCGCCTTCTGGACTGCAGGGGGTATAAATACCTCATTCTCTCCCCTCCCCCACCTGCAGTTCACACGGTGGGTCAATGCCCCCATCTGATCTAGCCACTTCTTGTTCCCCTCCTTTACTCTGCTCAGATAAGTCCACCCCCCTTTCCCCTCCCTCATACCCCAAATGCAGTAGAGACCTTTAAACAAGTCCCATCTACTTTTTCATGCCAGACAAAGACCCACCACATTGAGTTGAGGTGAGCACTTCTCTCTCTAGTCACCAGTAGGTGGAACTACCTTTTCTCTGCATAGTCTGTTTTCAACAAGACCAGCCTCTCTCTCTCTTTTTTTGGGGGGGTGGGGAGGCATGTATGAAATTTAAAATGAATCTAATTAATTGTATTTTTAAAAAAATCATATGTACATTTTATTATATATCTCACTGACTTGTAAAGATTACTGTAATGCCGTAGTTCTGTTGTGATGGTATGGCAACTCTGAGGAAAGAATTTGTGGTACAGAGAAGGATGCAAAGAGCTGATGTTATTCTTTGGTGCAAATTTTACTAAAATGAAGTGCTTGGGTTTTTTTGTTTTGAAAGAAAATAGCATTTTTTGCCTGAATAAAATTCCAAATTAAAGTTAACTGCCTTGTGGCAACTTGAGGGTGCAGAAGTTCAGTCATGTGGATCCTGTTCTATCATCTGGCCCAGCATTTGTGGTGTTTTACTATGAGAAAAAGGTTTCAGCCACAATTTGCCTACTTTGAACAAGGACGTGGAACAGACAAGTTGAACAATCTTCAATAATCTGTATCTCTTTTCCTTTAGAAGAGTCATACTATGGAACAGGACAGACAGAAATTGCCCATCATATAACAAAAATAAAAATAGTTTATGCAAAAAAAATTGACAGTTGCTCCAGTGTAATAACATAGCTAGAAATTTAAAAAAAAAAGTCCTATTCAAAACTGGCTGAAATAAATCTCACATAGCTTTGATTCCTACTGTTACTGGCCATGTTTTAGCATTCATTGAAGCCTCCCAGACACTATTGTAAGTGCTCTGACCGTGTGCCTACACTAACCTGGTCTCCACCAGCAGATGCTACCTCTAAGACTTTAAAATAGGAATGGGAAACGTATAAACTGTGGTTCTTCCCACTAGTTCCTAGTGGGAAATGGTTAAAGCAGTGCTGGTCACACGACTGTCACTGTGTTAGTTAAGGGACTGTAACAGTGTTTTCACAGACCATGCCATATCCCAGCACACAGTTACTGTATTCCGCAGTCTAACAAGGTATATACCAATACCAACAATGTGTGACTATTTCTCCATTTTAAAGATGTAAATATAAACAAAAAAACCCAAAAACATCAGAATGGTTTCAATTACAAAAATAAAATGAGTTCTATCATCTAGTTTACTGTATGCCCTATTTTAAAGATTGTACTGACACCCATTGTTGTGTAAGAGATTTCATTATATACATATGGGATTTCTGTGGATGGAGGCATAGGATTTTTTTTTAAACGTTCATGTGTTACAGGAGGTAAATAATGAAATTAAAATGAATAAACAATTGCTAGAAAGTCTGCCAGGGAAATAATCTACATTTTAAATTATCTACAGTAAATATGTATTCACATGCTAGTTCATAACAGCTCTGCAAATACTGAATAATGGATATTTTAATTATTGACATAGTAAGTATATTTGCTTGAAAATGTATGTATTTGCATAGACAGAACTATTAATGCATTCATGTAGTTTATAGCACTAATACTTCTGTTTTAAAGGGACATTGTCAAAATGGTACTACAAGGGGGAAAAATGATTTGCCTATTGTGTTTTTGAACACAGGTTTACAATACTTTCCCTAACCCCACCTGTTTTGTGGCAGTAAAGCAAAACTGAAATCAAGAGACAATTACTGCGGTTGGATTTTAAAAGAATAGGCTAACTTTATGATCATTGATAACATCTGCAGATCTGCAAGCAACAATGATGATTCTGCTCATGTAAAGTACCTTATGCTTTAAGTCTTCAGTTTAGCAGCTGTGCAGGGAATTAACTACCAGAGAGCCTAAACCTGTTGTCACTGAAGAGACTAGGAGACTTGTCATGGCTTCAATGGGTCCACATATATACAGCATTGCACAATGGGCTAGATGTGATAGTAGGATGGGGTTCATCTGCCACTGCCAAACACTTAATTTCAAGGACATAGAAAAATCCTACATTTCTATACAACAGGACTTACATCAATTTCATTTTACTGCCAGGATAAAATAAAATGGGGGAAAGCATTACACGCAACTGAGTGTATGCCCACACACATGGAAAAAGAACCCTTGCACTACTCTGGCAACATAGAGCTGAAAGTTTGAAACAAATAGATCAAACTCAACATTGCAGCCCTTATTTAATATCATCACTACCCCACCACCCAAACACTGAGCTTCTAAACAGGATACAAGGCCTAGTGCTGCAATGTACTAAGAACCCTTCCTGGACAACATAGGAGTGAAGGTCTCTCTCAGACACTTGTGAGATCTGGACCATTGTGGGCCAGTTTCTGCCACATCATATTGAATGGTACATTGTGCCTCAAGCAGGCCCACTGAGTTCTGCTTGGGACTACCCAAGCAGTGAAGTGCTACTCAGTGTGAAGAGCAGTCACTGAATCTGGCCCCATGAACAGATGAATGCTTCATTTGCTGGTCTGCAATAAAAGCTACATGACATAGGTCAGATTTTTAGTCTCAAGTGTAAATACATAATTACTGGCTTTCTAATCTACCATGAACAACACATTTTAAAAGTTAACAATTAGTGGTAACATTTTCAGGATAATCTCTATGGTTTGTAAGCATTATTACAGATGAGAGTAAACAGCAGCACAATTGAACGAGTTCCTCCCCTGGAATGCATATTAACGCGAAGTCCTGCCCTGTTTTTTTTTTTTAAACTTAATTTTTATTGAGAAATGTCATACTTGAGACAATGACAACAAATCAGCCTTTATTCAAGTGTGAAAATTAAGGCACAACTTAATTCCTTTTAGCTCTCAAAACAATGTCCCATTACAAGAAATGTGATATTTTGAAGAGAAACAGGAAAAAATGTATCAAAGTTTTTGTTATTATTGCACTATCCTCTTGCTTGATCTACCAACTATAGATATTCTGGGCCTGCTTAAGTGCTTTTCATTTTTCCCATAAGCAAATTCTGGTTGAAGACCATATATCTTTTTACTCTTGTTCACTGCTAGTCTCAGTGCCTCGTTACAGCAGAGCACTTTTTGAGACCGAGCTACAGCCCAGATAAATGATTGTATAAAGTTTTAAATAAACATACAACATTCATGTTATGTTGTTGCACTGGGATGATTTATAGTCATTTTCTTCTTCCAGTTCTGAGCTCTGGACATAAAAGACACTGAGCTCTCTGCTGTTTATCCAAGCTAAATCCTCTGTTTGTTCTGCATAAGCGTTCTTGATTCTTTAATATATTGCAGGCTTTAGTTTCAGGTTTATTCCCTCCGGGAATGGTGGAATTAGATACATTAACTGACAAAGATAAGGTACGGACGTTGTAGCTTAATAGCCATTAAAACAGATACTATGATAACAAAAATGGAACTAGAAAAAGCAGTTTAGATTGTGATATTTTAAAAACATGTATTATGAGGATGCATGAATGTAGGATTTTAAATCTTCCATTAAGAAACCTCCCAAAGCTTGTGTTAAAGAGGTGAAGGAAACAAGAACAAAAGTTGGTATTAGCGCTAACCAGGAATTCTAGCTCATGAAAACCTCATGCTTGATGTTGCCTTTAACCCTCACCAACGATACTTTTAATCCCCAATAAGTGTAATATCCATTTTTATAAGAAAATTACTACAATATTTGATGTTGGTGCCCCCAACTTTTGTGATGCTGCCCCATAAAAAGGAGGAAAAAATAAATAGCAGTATTTTCTATCTTGAAGATGTCTAACTATAACGCCTATCAACTCCATATTCTACTGTTCAGCAGCACATTTTAAAAGAAATCTTGTCTAGTGTTGTTCTATGCTTATTCCATACTTCCATCCCTTCATAAATGGATCTTGTTCCTCTTCTCTCAAAAGCAAACATTTGCAAAGGGCTTCAGCAACTTCTGTTGCTAATGAAAATGGAATAAATCTCTAGTTAAACCTCTGATTAAAATAGACATCCCTTATTATAATAGAAAAGAAATCAGTCAAGTTAAGACTTCAGGGACCATTAAAGAATTTTTTTTTTATTAAAAAGAAAAAAAGTCAGTATTAGGTAGTATATAAATAACAGTCTGGTACTTTCACTGCTAAAAGTTATCTAACTAAAAGTTTGAATCCAGCAATATAAACAACAGACCTGCCTGTTCTCACATAAGTTTGTTATTTTGTGGTACACAAGTTACTATGTTGTTCATTCTCTGTAATAGATTGCATTCCTTACAGCATGAAATGTGTTTTTATCTGAAACTTGAGTGGTAAAATAAGCAGCAGCAAAATGAAGATATGGACAACCATTTATTTTTTAATTCTAGAAGTGTTTGTTATGGCTAAGGTACATTATTTCCATTTTTAGCAGAATATTTCCATTAGAACTGGAAGGACAATGAAAATTAATTTTTATGAATAATTTATTTGATGACTGCTGGGAAATAAAACTGCCAAATTATTTCCCGAACACTATTTGTACATCTATACATGCAAGTTAAAAAATTAACACTTGAGAAAAAAATTTTGGGAAAACACTTCAGATTTTTTTGCGGGGGGAGGGGAACAGATACTCTGATCTAGTTTAATTTTGAGGTAAACACTTGAACATACAGCTTCTATTTGCATTTACCCGCCATGTGTTCATTCACACCTTTCATCAGTAACAATTTCACTATTAATTTCTGTTTGTAAGAGGAACCTGCCTCTCTCCTGCTGTGCACACTCCAAAAAGAAAAGGGGGAAAAAAGCTCCCTTGTGGAGTGCGATTTATCAGTTTTTTATCACCCGTTTAGAATGGATAGACTCTTCACTCTAATCTAAGCTCTATAGCACTAGCCAAGGAGTAAGTGGCAAAACAAAGAGCTGACTGCCAAATGGACTCTGCAGCAGCCGTTAGTCCTGCACAAAGTGTATCAGTCTCTCCCCCATCCCGCCACTAGCTCCCCCTCAGAGATCAGATATTTTCCACCATCACAAGAATGCTGGTAACTAGTTGATATATAGGGAGATTTTTAGGTTTTGTGATTCAGCAGCTGATAGTGAGCATTCTCTGCAATAGACAATCAGCCAGAGCTAATCAACTGCTTTGTCTGCCTCTTTCTCGCTCTCTCTGTGGTCCAGCATCCCCTCAGAGTGTTTATGCTAAACTCCAGGCCAGTTTAGAGAATTTATAGCTTTATCATTGGAATTAAATTCACTGATGAGGTATGTGTGTGTCTCTGTGAGGGAGACATTTGGCTTCACACAGGCTGAGGGTTATTGTACAAATGCTTCCCTCCAGCTCTTTAAGTTTCACTTTGAACATTATCAGTCATGTTTCTTAGGATAATAAGGATTCACTTTTATTAGTACTCCAATACTAATAAGTCAGGAAATGATTTTCCTATAAAAGAATTTGCTAAAACCCTCTCAATTTCTTACTCACTTAACATAAAGGATCTGATAATAAACAATGCCTTGACTTAAATGTTTTCAAAGCATCATACAAACATTAACTAGTTGATCCTCAACACCCCTATTGGGATGCATCATCTGCATTTTATAGATTGGGAAACAAAGGCAGAGAGGAACTGCCTAGAGGCCACACAGTAAATCAGTGGCAGAACCACAACTAGACTCAGAACACTATAGCACACCCCGCTCTGTGCTACACATCCATTTCTTTTTCTCTAGGAAAAAAGCAGCCTGCCCAAGGTTCTCCTGAGAAGTCATGGGACTGGAAAAACCTCATTCAATTTTAGAAATTAAAAATGAAAAAATCCTCTTTAAGAGGCTCTTTATGCTTAAATTGCTAACCAAACTAGGAAGTCATTGTTAGATTTTGCTGCATCAAAAGAAACTAACATAGGCAACTTCTATTGACTTGCTCGAGAAAGACAGTTCCAGTAGTGGCTAATCCCTCCCTCCTTCCTTCCTTCATTTTTGTGTATTAATGAGATAATAAAAACCCGCTCTGATGTATTGCTTTTCATCTGCAGGCCTCCAAGTGCTTTACAGAGGTGGTCAGAATCATTAATTCCATTTTATGTATGGGGAAACTCAGGATCAAGAAGATGAAATGACTTGCTTGAGGTCACTCAGCAGGTCCAGTCCTGTGCACTATCCACTACGTTGCACATACCACGGTGATATTAGGAGCATTAGGAGAGATCAGGTCTGTTAATTGAAGCAATTAAAATTGTCATTCCACATTGTGCGATTGTTGTAGGGATGTTCCCTTTTGTTGATTTCTCCTACCACCCCTATCTGTCTGTTTTCTGTTATGCTTCACCCACACCTCCAGTAACCTGTGAAAATTAAATTTAAAAAAAAAATCAATCTTATAAGAATCTTTACTCATTTTAAAGGTTTAGAACCCTTTTATTTTTGTGTAGAACAGTATCTGAACTGGACGCTGAAACTTAGTGATTTCAGGCATGTAAACTTAGTCTTGACTAGACTTTCAGACAGCATGAACAACCACTAAAGCTCCTTGGCAGTAGAGGTAGCAGTTGAAGATGTAATTCTTTAGACTCACTAAATCCTTGGAGTGGTAAACCAGAGACTCCACTACTAATGGAATATTTTAGCATTGACTTCAATAATTTGAAGGCTGGTTCTAATCTAAAAGGGACTCTAAAATAGCATTGTGGGGTTCCATACACACTGTTTCAAATGACTCCAGATCAGATTTGCTCAGTTAACTAATAAAGGGGTGGTTTTTAAAGCTACCATTCCATACAACCTCAATCTGGCATCTAAAAATCAAGATGTATTCATTCTGGCACATGTATCACCGAGAAAAAAAAATTCAGCAGTCCAAATTCTCCCCTCAGTTACACACGTGCAACCTCTCTGACTTCAAATGAGAACAAATGCTGGCCCTGCACAGTTTCATTTTTGCTGATGATGCCTAGTCCAGAATATAACCCAGCTCACTTTACTAGTTATGTTGGTTCTGAAGAGCTAAGCAGGAATAAATGGTAACAAGCTACTTATTGCTAAAATCAACAGATCTGACTCTCAATACAAGTATAATTCTGATCTGCTGAGTAAGAAGGATCGTTTCATTTCTGAGCTATTCTTATATCACCTCCTCTCTGAGGGGAGGAAAGCTGTGACTGTGAGCTAATCATCATTACCATGATCCTTTGGATTTAGAAAGGAGCACAACACCAAGAGCAGCTGCTCACCAGCCCTATCCCAATCACTCATCTCCTACCCCTTAAACCTAAAAAGGAACTGCTGCAGGCTTCTAAGAAGAGAAGTGTGCAGCTTCCATCCCCATCTGTACCAACCTACTCACCTCAGCACATGGTTTGCTACTTTAGTCAGATAATCAGATTCCTCCTTTTTTATCCACTCTACATTGCATATACATGCACACACACTTGTAGTCCTACAATGTGGGCATAATATTATGGTTGAGGGAGACTCTAGACACTCTCCAAATTCAACTAACTTTTGACCATTTTAGATATATGATGGGGGACCAATGATTTGTTTTGTATGCAGTAGGAAAATACAATCCCGGAGCCATAAAATTTCACTTGTCCTCTAGAGACACTGCGTTTCCCACCAAGGATCACAATGTTATTCAATGGTATTCACAAAGCAAGGCAAGAAGCCCCCAGGAAGACAAGTATAGAGGTTTGGATATAGTCTCAGGACTCACATGGTGCAAACTGGTTGTTCATGATAAGGCGGTACAATAAAAAAAATCTACAAGTGGGTCAAAAGCAGATGGAAAAATGGTGGTGGAACTGGTAGGAAACAGAAAGCAAAGTCATTCAGAAAAGCAGTGTGGGTAAAAACTTCCCCCCTTTAGAGACTGGTGACATACATGCAAGCTTTCCCAAAGTGGTAGCTTCTTCTCCCTGGTAGGGAGCCATGGTACAGATTATGGTATGTGTGTGGTAAGCCATCCTGTGCTCTTGCTGACATCCTGTGAATTTGCTTCAGGTTATTCTGGGTTGCTAACTCACCATTTCTTCAGCAGAAATGTTTGGGTTATGGTTAGCCCATAAACATCTCCAGAGAGAGATGAAATAATAAAATAGATGTTTCAAGCAACATCATAATCAGCCATGCTTCCGAAAACCATAAATAAGGAAAAAAGTATGTTAGTTAAGTGAATACATTATAGAAGTTATACAAACCTGATAACATACCTTGACAAACATGAACTTTGTTTTTAAACTCTTTTCTCCACACAAAGTTTAAAAGGTTCTCAGAGAAGTAGCCCAAACCAGCTCTCTACACTCACAGGTGTGTGACTGCTCATAAAAATAAGGGATTAATAGTATTAATTTAAATTACTGTACATAAAAATAAAGCTAATAAGCTGTATAAACTGTAAGCTGTTTGGGGTGAGAACTGTTTTCTTATGCATATACAGTGCCTAACACAATGGGACACTGCTCTTTGATAGGGGGCCTTTAGGTACTACTATAAATAAATATGACAACTATTTCCAGTCACAGCCCTGCCAATACACCTCAGTCCTGATCTGTAACACCTGGTCTGCTCAAGTCCTGGACGTCTCTTTCACAAACACAGCCAAATACATTGCACACATTAAAAGGCTGTGTGTGTTAACTTCCACTAGAATTTAAGGTGAGACCAACAAGCTCATTTTCCCATTGGTGACCTACAGCAGAACTTGAATCATGTCTTGAAGTAAAAGACTAGTGCATCATCCATCTGTACCACCTTGCAACAAATCAGCAGCTTGGTTTAAAATACATGATAATACATCATATGGAACTCATGTTAAACGATTTACCAACTAAATGCTTTGTTCAGCTGCAGTGACATTATGACTTGATGTACTTTATTTAGCATTTTATGCAATAAAACAAACAGTCTTAAACATGACATAGTGATGACACTTCTGTGAAAATAATTTTAACTGTTTCCTCTTACTGGTTAGAAACAGGATGGAGCACCCCAGTGTGATCATTTGACTTATCAAATATTGTTCTTCTGGAATCCTAAAACATGAACCTACCTTAAAGTCTCCATATATGTTCTGAATGTTCATCATGAATTATTTTGTCAGTGCAAATGTGCCTTTGTCAATACATCCGCACATGCACTAAAACCATCTGATCAAACATTCAGCATACCTCTGTACTACTACACTGGTGTATTGTGTGTACACTTGTGAGGCAAAACTTTCCTCCATAAACACACAAAACTCTCAAAATTCTGTCAAGCTGCAAGTATTTTACTTGAAATAAAACTGGCCTACAAATTAGTGGGTGCAACTTTTCCAAGAGCATTATTAATGGACACTATTTTAGTCTGCTATGACGAAGAATGACAGATTTGTGGGGGGATTTTAAATTAATAATAGAAAACAATTTCTGTACTTGCAAGAATTCAATTCCTCTATCTTAAAGCCTCCATGGGTTTACTGTACATTTATACTCAAAGTCAGTAAATTATTTTTCCATAAAATTAGTCTTTCAAAGCTGACTCCCCCCCAACCCTTTTCTTTCTATCCTGGATGCCAAACTCCTGACTGCTTCTCCACCACAGAGACTTCATATCTGGAGAGCCAACATCTGTAAAAACATTTCTAATGAAAACACTACTAATACAACCCCCCGGAGAAGCAAATGAAATGAGATCTAAGTATATAGCTGCTTTTCTGCAGCTCTGTCTTTAACAATAGCAGAGCTGGTGCTTCCTCTTCGAGACTTGACACAGGTCATGATCATTTAAGCACAGTAGTAGCAAAATAAATAATAGAGTAAATATGTATTAACTAGTATAGACATACTTCAGTAGCACTTAACAGATGTAATAGAGAACTTCCATTCTTGATCATTGCATCATGCGTTTGGGGAACCTCAGTGGATGGAAAGGAGAAGCATCTTAATTCCAGTGAAAAAGGGTAGGGGTAGAATACATGAAACCTCAGCATCAGACATAATATTACCATTGTAGAAAAGGTGCAGATCTTGAAAGTGGATTACAAATTGTCAAATAACTTAAACAATTATAGCAATGAAGTGCAATTGCCATAACTCCACACAAAAAGCAATATATAGGAAAATAAACCATGCAACTCTATTTTAAAAATCTAGTTCCAAAGCATAACACCGCTGTTTGTTTTCTTATATATATATTTCACCTGGCAAATTTCTTTATATACTGAATTCCATTGCACTGCAGTTACAAATTTTTTTAAAGCCAAGATATTTCAGATAAGCATTTTAGTAATTAAGAAAAATTCTTTCAATTTCTACAAATCTCAAAACCTTTATCAAAGCTCCACTGTCAGTTGTGAGGGTATAAAAACATTACACATCTACCCTTCTATCTTTAACCAATAGCGTTACATAGTTATTTCAGGTAACACTTCTAGTAGTGAAGTTGTGTAGTGCCAAGCAAGTCAGCATTGCTGATATATAAATATTCAACAATTAATGTGGCTAAGGGAGATGAGAAAATGGCTATCACATATAAGTAATGAGTTTGCAGATGCCCTCATTTTTGGAGGTACCAATGACCCACCACCAGTTAAAGAACTGGATTTGGACAAAAATGGGCCCAGGTCCTGCAATTGATTCCATGCAGGAGTCTGCCCATGCAGAGTCAATCACAGGGTCAGGGCCATGGCTATCTGGTAGATTAAGACAAATTGAATTAATCTCTTAAAAAAAAAACACACACACACCCTGGAGATCTATGACTCTTTGAGAGGGTGGAGGGGGGGAGACGCTTATGAAAGGGTACCTAGGGAGTTGTGACATGTTGGTGGGGAAAAGGAGCGGGGAAACTTTCTTGCATTCATGAGAAAAAAGATAAACTCCAACTGTGGCACATTACAACCAACTGTAAGCTTACACCCATGCACGTATGAGTGCAGCACAGCAAATCAGCATGTCACACAGGCACTGGGAACACCATCAGAGTGGCACCTGGACCCTCACTCTGCCAACAAGGCAGCTGAAGCTCCTACTCTCTTGGTGCTGAGAACCAGAGGCTTGCTAGGGAACAAAAATGGGGACTCCCTCAAGGGGGTCAGACATGGATGTAGGGGCTCTTGTGTCTAGGTGATGTCAGAGGGGCTAATGGAAGGGGTGAACGTCTGAGAGGTGGTTATGAGGGGGGTATGCTCCATGCCCAGTTTTTCTGCATCTTAGAGGTGCCAGCCCTATTTATAAAAGTATTATAAAATTGGGATCACACTATTGCAATTTTTTGGATGGTCTAGAAATGGTTTTTCATGCTTTTAATTTTCAAACCCTGAATCTCTCAGACCCTTCAGGGTCACGTTAACAGAGGTGAGCCCAAAGGGGTCACGACATGAAAAACTTTGGGAACCACTTAAAGCTATTTCAATCTAAGGACCTAACACTGTAAACACTTAGAGATATGAATCCCATTTACTTCATTGGTGAAATCCTGACCTACTGAAATTAACAGGATTTTTGCCATGGACTCTGATGGGGCCAGGATTTTAACCATGTGCATAAGTGTTTGCTGGAGCTGGTGCATGTGAATTTCCTAGGAACCTGTTTCAGTTATCCGATAAACTCAAATAAACCCAAGTATCTTGTTTGTGTGTGTATTGGAGGGGGGGGGGGAAGGAGAGGACAGGGAGTTGGTCTTTTTCCTGCCTCACTGAAACATTTTACGGCTGAATGAAGTGAGATTTGGTTTCACTGGATTGTTAGTGTGCTGGAACAAGACCAGATCTTCAGTTAATTCAATGCATTTAAAAACAGCTCTGGAACACAACGCACACACACAAATACATAACAAACTTCTAGAAAAATGTATTTGTACCAGACATAATAAACAGCTATTTTAGCTAGAAAAGCCTTTGGGCAAGTTATGTTTGAAATAAACTAAACCTACTCTGCATATACTAAAAAGTGCCTAAAATTCCATCCACATCCTTTTCAAAATAGAAACACAATCCATTGTCAATAGGTACTAAGAAAAATGTACAGAAAAGCTTTTATCTAGAGGGTCGCAGAATATACATTTCCCATTCTTGCAATGCTGTTTTTAAATGTAAATGCACATGGACATCTAGGTAGCATGCCTAGAAACAGCTTTATTTTTTTTTTAAAGTGTCCTTATCTTGTGTATTACTAAAAATGTTTTAGTTGATTAAAATGAAAAATGTTCATGGTGACGAGTTCTTAAAAAACAAACAAAAAAAACTTGCACCACCGCCACCTTTATTTTTGTTATAAAAGACATGTAAAAGTAGCCAATGAATTAGAAACAAATGAGTTTTCAAACAATTTGGCAACATTTTCATTGATTGAATATACAATTATGTGAAAGCATCTAACACACTAAGAATAGATTTTTTGTAACAATAAATTGAAGTAAAATGTTTTCCCGAAATATACAGTTTGAGAATAAAAATCACTCAGTCCTCTGTAAAATGTGAAGTTGTTTAAATTCAGATTTTATTTGTTAAATAACAAAAACATGAAAATCACAAAAATTTAAATTATAATTTTAAATATGAGAATCTTTACATTCACCTAAGCCAAAGTAAACGCACTTTAGTATTTTAAGAGAGTTGCCTTTTTTTTTTTTTTTTTTAGTCTAAGGCCCCCTCTAGTGTTGGAAAAAATTATAATCCCAGCAAAGGAATAAACTTTGAGAAAGATGACTCAAAGAACTCGGAACGGGTCTTCAATTCAAGAAAATAAAACATCCCACATTTATTTGACTATATTTGCATATAATCATACATCAGTGATACAGAATATGTAGCCATAGTTAAATATCTACAATTCTCCATGGATTTATAATGGTTACCTGAGCGTTCATTATTCCCATAGCCAGTGGAGGTTTTTTTGCTGTATTTTTTTTTTAAAAACTAGCATCTTTAAACCCATTAACATATTACAATAAACATTTTTTAAACACTGACAAGGTTACTAGGTATTGCTTTTTTTAGTTATGAAATGTATCTGTTTATTGATAAATGATCATTCCTCATGAAAAAGTTTTATGGTCACTTTTCCCCCCACAAAATAAGTGTTTTAAAAAGTTTGTTTTCTTCCAAAAAAGTGACCTAAACAAACCCTCCATTAAATAAATTACTGTCCTGTGACAGAATAAAGAAATACTATCCTCTTTATCAACAACATGTCAGAAGTAAACCCAGAACCAATACAAAATCTGTATTACATGAATGCAAAGCTCCAAAAGAAGAGTATGGCACTTATATGACTGGGGCACCATAAAAGTCCAGTGATTATTTTAAATAAAAAAATTAAGTTCTCTGCATTAATTGTCTTCATTCATGTTTGAAGTGAAACTGAATTGTTAGGGTTTGTTTTCAGTACTATGAGATTTGCACCAGTCACTAACATTTGCGCTAGCAGGCGATATATCAAAACCCCAGCATTCATTGATAGGAGAAGAGATTAAGTCTAAGCTTTCAGCCCTGCCCACATTACAAGTTTTAATTGTGCCAAAATAGAGTAAAGGGCTTATAATGCAGAATGATCCTTATTCAACTTTGGCAGTCAGAAAAAAAAACAAACGCCCTATTCTTTGTGCTCTTCTCTTATGGCAATTAACAAATACTGTATAACATTTCATTTTTTTAAGCTTCTTTATGTCTCAATTTCACATAAAAATTTAAAACTGAAAACCATAGATTGAAAAAACTCCATAGCCACTGCCATTTAGACCTTCATTCAGGAAAGCATCTTTGTTTACAAAAGCACTAATTATAATTGTATTGGCATTAAGCACATATTTACGTTTAAGTGTGTGCTTACAAAGAACTAGTGTTTTCCTGAATAAGGATGGACTTAAAGCACATGCCTAAGTGTTTTTCTGAATTAGGACCTTAACTGCCTCATAAGCAACTAATACCTGTTATCTCTTTGTATGCAAAACTCTCATCAATAGCAAAGAGATTTCCATGCTAAGAATGGTTACAAGATCAGACTTGGAGTTACCTAATAATTTGTGCAGTTTCAGTTTGGTAAATTATACTTCTGGTTTTATCTTCAAAACTTTGTCATCTACAACGGGTACAAGTTTAAAAAAGGTGTTCTGCTAAAAGAATGGTGAGCTACAGAATTTATGATAAAATAATTTTAACTGTGGTCACAGAAATAGTTTACAAATTAAAATACACTAAACATATTTGCAAATATAACAGGACATGACATTTGTAGAAGTGCAGCACTTGTTTTGGCTAAGAATTAATAAAACTCATATCACTGGGAATTACTGCAGTTGCTTTTTACTAATACAATTTTATTGAAAAACCTATTTTGAAAGAAATCCATAAAACAAGTTATGATAAATACTGAAGAGAAGCTTAGAATAGATATTTTTAAAATTTCTATCATAAATAAATCCAGCCAGGGTGATGGGGAGAGGTAGAAAATATTTAAACAGAAAATACAAAAAAATATGTAAGTATATTTACATATAAATATATTTTAACAAAGATGTGTTAAAAAAACAAAAATAAAAAACCTTATGCTCTGATCCTGCATAAAAACTTACACATCTGCTTAACTTCACATCCTGTGAACATTTATATTGACTTCAAAAGGTCTAAGTGCATAAAATATATCATGTGCCTAAGCCTCTTCAGGATCAGGGCCTTAGTTTGTAAAATTAATCATTCTAGTATGCTAAAACATACGGTATCCGACTTAACTTACAAAAATATTTTCCAAATATACTATTTACTGCTGCTTCTTTTTGCAAGAGCCTCTCTGATTTGGCGATCCAATTCACTTACTATATGGTCTTCATGGTTATATACACCTGTTCTCAACAATGTATCTCTCTCTTCTATCAGGCGAGTGAGATAATCATCCAAGCTTTCATTTAATTGTCTAGTATGAAGACTACCCACTCGCTCAACTGAAATATCTCTGGAATCTTGTGATTGTTTTTTGTCTTCTTGTTGCTTTAGCCTGACAATAAAAGAAGTACATCATACAGGTAAAGGACACATGGAAATTCTGTCTTGTTAAATACATTCTAGATGAATTTTTACTGAAATTTCTTACTGAAGTAGTGGAAATCAAGGAATTTTTTTTTAAAGTAACACAAACTAACCCTTGCTTGATTAAATTTAAAGGAAGCCTTTCGAATCTAAGAATACCTTAGATCACTTGTGTACATATTACCATGATTTCATCAAGGTTTCTGCACTGATAATGCAGTTTAAAAACCCACATAAGTGATCAAGCTCAGGTTTCAAAATTACTTGAAGCATAATAAATGGAGGACATCATTACATGTACTTAAAATATAAAGATATGGGCCAAGAGGAGAGTTGAAAGAATCACCATTAGTGTAGCTTTTTATGAAGCAGTTCTGCTTATGGTTGAGGGTAAAAAAGGCTTGCTGCAGTATAAGCACAATCATGACAAAAACTGGTCATAGTGGCCTTTGGCATAGATTTTCTATAATACAGGACTCTTACATTTTATAAATGAGCGATTTTTTTCCTAAGGGACACTAAACTGTGTTCTTTTACTGGATTGACAGCCAATTAAAATTTGATTTAACTGAACCTTCCCCTATTTTGAGGCAGAGGGAAAAAATCCTACAAATGCTATAATACCTGTTCAGTTCATTTCTGATATCCTCCAGTTCTTTTCGCTCTGTTTTCCCCACTTCTTTCTCCTCTGCTGCCAAATAGCGCAGTCTCATGTGTTCCAGCTCTTGTTGCTGCTTTTTAAGGCGAGCCATAGCATTTTCTTGCTCACGCTAAGGGGGAAAAAAAAATCATTTGACATTAAATATTACAGATAAAAAGTGCTAATTCTAACAAATCTTACAGTGTTTCAGAATCCACAAGTAATAATATGGAAACAGTAACTAAATAGCACAAGTCAATACAAAATATTTAATGTAGATATAAGATTAATTCTGATGTCGGTCAAAATGAATAAGATTGAGGCAAAAGATTGCCTCAGTCAAGATCACACTAAACATTTGTCCACAACAGATTGCAACCAAATCTGAGGGCAAAAGTACTAGCTCAACTAGTAGCAGACTATCCAAGGGGTATATATTAGAGGTGATGTGCATGGGTCTGAAGATTTTGCTTAAACTGAAACACAGACTAGTGTCTTAAATACCGCTCATGTAACTACAGTGACACGGGTTATATAAATACCTAGACACATAATTGTAAGCACAAAAATTCAATACAGTGAGAATTAATATTTCAAAGCCCTAAGTAGCTGTATGCGACACTCTCTCCCTAATAGCCCTGCTATGCATAGCACCACAAAGTTTTGTTCGGCAGAGATAAATTTATAATTGTGAAAAGAACTACTTTCTAAACTGGTATCCAGTCTTGGGGCATGTCTACATGAACATTTAGTTCACTGCAAGCTGGGATGTGAATCTACCCCGCAATCGCCTGTCATACACTGTCATTGTGGACCGTGTTCATATGCACTAACAGATAGCGTGCTTTAATCTACTCCCGTTTCAAAGTGTGTAAATTAAGCCACATTAATGTACTGGACATTTAAGGTGCTAGAGGATAGTGCGGGGTAGATTCATGCCAGCTTGCTGCAAATTAAATGTTCACGAAGACAAGCTCTTAGAAAGTCAGGGGTGAAAGTCTAAATACTTAGATTTCTTCTTACATTTATTCAATTTTCAAACTCAGAATAAAAGCCCAGAGGGGGAAAAACAGAACAAAAATTAACTCAATATACATTTTTAAAAAACTTCGTTCAATTCCTAAATGGGTTTTTCAAAGTCCCATAATCTAAGATATAGTGCCTTGCCCAGCATCAAAGATTACATTTTATAACAGAACCAGGGACAAAACCTAATTCTTCTTGGTGATATTCAATTGCCTTAACAAGGACTATCCTTTCTTTTCCTCTTGTTTTCTGACTAATGCTCTACATAACCCTGCTTCATTTACTGCACACAGTCCATCCTGTGCAGTACAAGAGGCAGGGGTCCTGGAGGGAAAAAAAAAACATATGATCATGTTATTAAATACTACATCATACTGCATGGTCCCCCTTAATGCTGGCACATCTTAACTTGTGCTTGCTTGACTTTGCAACATTTTACATTTTTTGCATGGGTTTTACTCTCCACTGTCTGTCTGACTTCATTAATAAAATCTATTTGCGCAGTATATGTAATTCACCAGTCCTGGCACCACTAGCGAGCAGAAAAGAAGAGAAGAATTAGGAAAGGACAGCAACCTGTAGGTGCCAGCAACTGAAGAGAGAGTGTCCAACAAGGAAGAACAGATTTTGTTGTTAATAAATAAATGAAGCAACTACCAGGTTGCAGACCTGCAAATTTCCTCATGAAAGCACTATGTCTCTCTTCCCATGAGCCAGCTGCTGACTTACAGGCTAGATGAATGTCTGCTTACTAAAGCAGAAGTAGTTTCCCTACTGACTTGCAGACTGGAGCAAAGGACAGTAAGTCTATTTTGCTATATGGGCTTTGGACACAGTGAAAAATCCTACTGAAATGGGGCATTTGTTATTAAATTCAATGGAGCAAAGAGACTATGACCTCTTTAATATCACAATATGAAACAGAGCACACAATCTGTAGAAGGATACAGTACTTATAGGTCTCAGCAGCCACATAATAAAGGCAACTTTCAGTAGGACAGAATAGGCAAAAAGGAGGAAGAGTAACGTCCTAATTAATGGTTTCAGAGTAGCAGCCGTGTTAGTCTGTATCCGCAAAAAGAACAGGAGTACTTGTGGCACCTTAGAGACTAACATTTATTTCAGCATGAGCTTTCGTGAGCTTCAGCTCACTTCTTCAGATGCATAGAATGGAACACACAGACAGGAGATATTTATACATACAGAGAACATGAAGAGGTGGAAGGTATGCATACCAACAGGAAGAGTCTAATCAATTGAGATGAGCCATCATCAGCAGGAGAAAAAAAAACTTTTGAAGTGATAATTAAGATGACCCATAGAAGGTGCCACAAGTACTCCTGTCCTAATTAATGTGAAAAGCTCAGTTCACTTGGGACAAAACTTCCAGAGTTGTTCACAATCCTACTTTTGTCCAGAAGAACTGTAGGAAAGGTTCTCCTTAATGGTTAAAGCTCCAAACTCATTTAATCTGCAGGAAGAGGTAAATGCCTAAGAAAAAGTTACTTCAATGGTAAGAACAAACAATGAACATATCATCCTGGGCTCAGATGGAGACTGGTACAATGTCAGCAAGACCAGATTAAATGTACATCTATGTAAGAAGTCAAAAGGCTGGTTTGATCATCTTGACTGCATAGAAGTTTAGAAATATGGAGAAGAGGATCCAGTGCTTCTCCATATATCCTCAAAGCTCCTGGTGCTCCCACTTGAACCTGTAAGCAGCTTAGCCTTTGTGAAAAGAAGAGAAAGAGAAAATAAAAGTCAGTCTCCAATTAAGGCAGTGTTAAGATTAATACTAAAAGTAGGAAATAAGGCTGCATACAGAGACAGTATTAAACCTTGGTTGTACAGTTTTGATTGGATTTCAGGAGATTATCCACCATCTGAATAGAGTAAATCCGGAAGTTTCAGCCTCTCAGTCTCTAGATATAAAAGAGTCTAGAAAAGTGCGTTCAAATAGCTAACCATGTAGTCTTTCAGAAGACCCTCAACAACAGGAAGTCTGAAGAGGTTTGATAGACAACTCCTTGAAACAGCTGCCACTAAAAGGTGGAATGCCCAACCACCATTATTACTTCATCTAGTCCCACCTGATTTTCCTGTTGACGCTACCTAAACAATGATAAAAGAGGTATAGAAGAACCTCACTTGAACACAGTAGTGAGAAGATTTGACCTGCCAAGCCATCTTTACCCAGTGTCTGGGAACAACTGGACCATTTTTTGTGACTGTAGGGTAAAGCTGTGTCTACCTGTGGGGTTTCCTAGAAGGCCAACACCCTGCAGAGAACCCTACTCCTTTGGCTTGAGAACTAGCCCAGATGTTGAAAGTTTCTTGTATATAGGAGGATGACATTATGATGTTCTTTCAGCCCAGATCAGAATTCTGACGAGAAGAGCTCCAAGGGCCTCTCTCTCCTCTTTAAACCTGTATCACAATACAAGCTGCTTAGTTGATATGTTCCAAAGGATTGTTATGGATTCTGGGGAAGGAGTGAATTTCTAGAAGAAATATCCTATGGTCCTTAGGTCCAGCTATACTTCAACTAACCTCCTTCTCTACTGCTGCTCCTGTCATGTAAAAGAAACTCAGATGGGTGTCCCAGGTCCTCAAACTTGTTTCTCTCAAGATTCAGATTGAGAGAGATTCTGGGGGAGATTTCACTTGATTATCGGGAAAAGTCCACCATCTCAGCAAACAAACAAGCTGGAAAGGTGATATATAGATTTAAGTTCTCTTCTTGGTAGTCTCCTCACAAGAGCAAAAAGGTCTGAAGAGGTTAAGAGTGAAGCCTGTCGGTACACAATATTATCTGTATTACCGCAGAATATCATGAGGCATGGAAGGTGAAGAAAGCATCAGAGGGCTGTGAATGGAGTGAACAGAAGTATTTTGATTGTATCCTTCAGTTTGTGGAATGTGTCACCGAGAAGAATCACCTCCCTGAGGTGAGAACAGGATCTGGCGCTTAGGTGGTCCAAGCTCCTCAAAAGGCAAGCCTGAGCTCTTGCTGAGATTCGGCATAAAGCAGTGGTTTTGGAGAACTGAAAGAACCATGTTGGGGCCTTAGGAAGCACTCTGAAAAGAAGAAACATCATACAAGGATTATCTAAGTAATGCAATAAACTGATACCTTCCCATTTAAGGCTGGCGAGTACAATCACCAGGAGTTTCAGTGTCTTGGGAACAAAGACACAACAAAAGGCAAGACAACATGCTGGTAGTATCATTTTGACAGCAAAGAAAACTCAAGTGTGCTAGAAAGTGAAAGTACACATTTTTCAGGTTGATGGACCAGAATCATCTTTGGCTGGGTGGATACAAACTAGGGAAAGGCTAGAAACCTCTAGATTCTTTCTTAGTCAAGACACAGTCTGGAAGCCCTCTTTTATGCTGGAATGGGCTAACAGTCCTCATGTCTATAAGTTTCTTGATACAGGTAATAATTACTGACCCTTTATAAGGGCCACAAATGAGGGACAAGCAGAACAGCAGTCACAAATGGGGTCTGTGGAGGTCACTGTGAGGGAGACCTTGTGGAGAAACAAGGCCTACATGAAACTATCTTTGTCCTGCATTGGTCATTTCATCCTGGCAGGATGGGTTGCATCAGGCCTTCCAGCCTTGCAAACAGGCTGAAGCAAAACTTCCCTGGAAGTGGAAGCAGAGCTGACTGGTGATTGCACAAAGCAATTTTTTCTAAATGGGCAGGGAACTGAGAGAGTGAGCTGCAGCAATGTGGCTCTGGAGATGGTTTAATTTGAGTGTGCTGAAGTGCCTCCTGTCCACACAAACTGGGAATTGGTCTCCAAGAATCTTTTCTCCAATGACAGCTGTGGACAGTATTTCCCAGCAGTGTGAAGATTAGTAAATTGGGTACAGTATGGTAATTTCTGTGTAACACATTTCTGATCAGATAAGCAAATCTTAACTAAACTTATTGCAATACAATCCTTCCACACAGTAGAAGACCAAGTCTGGTATATTTACTGCAAAGTCATTTTTTATTTCATTACTTTTGTGGGTTCACATTAGATTATTATAAAAACAATAAAAAATAAGTACCTTTATACCTTAAGAGGGTCAAACAAAACAATAATGTGAATTACCTGACTAGATGTGTCACTGGAAGATGTACTTATATTTTTAGCATTGTCCTTTTCTCCTTTTTCAATACTACTTTATCACAACTATCAAAGACCAATCTTCCCCTGAAAAATCCATAAAGTACATGGGAAGTGATCCCATAGACTACAATGACAATTTATGGTGTATAATGTAATTATGTAGTTTAAAATGCAAACCCACATTCTAAACTACATATTATTTATCCAACATAACTATTTGTAATCCTTTATAGTCTGTCAATCTGTATACTGAACATTCATAAACAAACATGATTTATGTAACAGTCTGAACAGAAACTAGCTCCCCATATAATCCTTCAATAAAGGAAAATGATGTCAGAGAACGTACATTATTTGTTTGATATGGATAGGAGAGTTAGCATACAGTATGTGAAAATCATACTATGTATGATACAATTCAAAGCTAAGATTTAGTATTAGACCAGATCAGAGGTCACAAAAGGAATGGATCCTTTGTAAAACTCAGATTTTGGGAAGGGAGGGTGAAGGAAAGATTCTTTATTCATATTTGGTAATGAAAATTGCTGCCCTTTATCTAAGGCTCTTTCAGATAACCAAAAACACAATCACACTTTCAATACCACATTATGCAACAAGCTCCGTAATCATTGGTGCTAAAAGTAGTTGATTGTGTAGGACTATTTCAATTTTCATGGAAATTAGTGAAAAACATCTTCTGAAACCAGGAAAAGATATATAAAATGATGTAGCATTCTCACCTTCATTTACAGTATCTATATTACATACTATTCACACAATTGACAAAACAAGAACAAAATTAATTTTTTGCAATTTCTATAATGTTAAATACTTTCAGTATAAATCTTCTACATATGAATATGAAATAGGAAAAAAGGTCTCAATTTTCCATTGCTGAAATCATGACACTTGGACTGCCACTGCAAAAATTTATACTGCCACTGATACTTTGGATTAATCTTTGCATTAGTGTTACCTCAATTATAAAATATCCTCTACCAGGGTTGCTGAACAATTTGTATAGTGGGGTGCTGAAAGCCATTGAACCAAACTGTAAACTCTGTATATAATGGAAATCGCAAGCCAGAGGGTATGGAAGCACCCTCAGCACCAGCACCTATGTTCTCTACCAATTTATCTTAAATGAAAAAACATGGTTAATACATTTTTAAAATGTATTTGATCTGAGCATTCCATTTGTAATACTCCTAACCTGAGGACAAACTGAAGAGTTTTTTCAGCTCTGAAACTGCACTCATTGCTTACTGAGCAGTTTGTCCCCTCTCCTCATGTGGCAAGATGTATGCCTTAGACAGATACTTTGCCTGGATGGGTAATTTTTATATTACATAATCAAATTTTGAAGTTTAAAATCTGAAGATGGTTACTGAGCCCTGGAGCAGTCTAACTGGTTTCACTAAATGGTTGGAAAAAGTGTGAAATGTTCCTGAAATATATTTCCTCAGATGAATATCTGCTCGCAGAGCAGAGAACTACAGCTGCTGCAGGAACTGCAGAAAAGCCAGAGGAACAGCAGTGTGGTAGGAGATGAAGGCTGATAGTGCCTCTGAACTGAAGGTACCTCTGGTCAAGTATACCAGGCCTCCAAATATCAGCAGTCGCCAGTACAGCAGTGGGATAAAGTAACCTCAGAAGACCCAGATGCCCATGATGTCAGCAAACTACATTTTGTATTTGCTGAAGTGATTCTTTTTTTCAAATGAGACAAGAGTCCTGTGGCACCTTATAGACTAACAGAAGTATTGGAGTATAAGCTTTCATGGGTGAATACCCACTTCGTCAGATGTTCATTGGTTATCTGATCCGGCACCATTCTATCACTCTCTTCATATTGACAGTCTCACTCTCCCTGCCTTCCATGCTGTCCTGTCCTTCCCTTCACTTTTCCTCCCTCTATAATCATTTATTCCTTTTTCATGTTCTTATCCTCAGGTTAACTCTGCACTCTTGCTATTCCTCCTTACTCCACCAATCACCAAAAAAAAAACCACCCCAAACATGTATAGTTAACAAGAGGTGTGCCAATCATCTGATTATTTATGCCTGATATATTCTTTTCCTCAATCCTTCATTTCTTTGTGTGTCTTGAGATTGCAAGCTCTTTGGGGCAGGAATGATATCTTCTTAATGTTTGCACAGTACCTTTCACAAAGGGGCTCTAAATAATGATTTTGGGCCTTTGGTACTACAGTAATTTAAACATTAATCAATCAATCAGTAAGAAAGAAAAATAATCAGATTGTAAAAGAATCCCATCATGCTGCCAGGTGCTCTAGTTAAGAGGCTCTTCAGTCAAAAGAGGACAATCTATTTTGCCATAGCTGCCTATAAATCCAAAGGGGAGATGTAAACATACATACACTAGACTAAACAATGGCTAAAGAGCAGCCACTATTCACTCTCCCACTCACGCATACCATGCAAGTGTGTGGGAAAAAAATTACGATTGAAGCTAAGGAACTCAAGTAAAGTTTTCTGAAAATAACCCAGAGCTGACAAGTCAGTAGGAGGGCCTGGATGGTTTCAAGACACAGTTTTTAACCAAGACTTGGACCTCCAACTGTTTTTTTTTTTAAACAAAGATTTACATCCCATCCTTGGCTAAATTACTTATAAATTAATCAAATTAATTACTCTGAGTGGATAAGCAGGAGGCTGGACAAGATAGAGCTGATGTCAGCCAATAAGGTCTGTGTTGTTTTAAACAAATCCATCAGTTCTGCTTTGAACAAATCCATAGAGTACAAATATGGTAAGAGACTTAAATCCTACAATAAAACCTCTTATCCCAAAATGTACATAATTCTAATTTAAGCGTAAACATTGTTTTTGTTAATTTTCCAGATCAGAAAAGGGAGATTATCAGCCTTCAAAACTGACATAACACTGTTGCTAGTTACAGCTGCAATGGTAATATGCTGCATTATTTTTAAAAAGTGATTTCCTGCATCACTCAAACATTTGTTAAATTTTACATCTCGAGCCTGTAAAGTCTTAAACGTGTGTAACTCAGCACTTGAATAGTTCCACTAACTTTAATGGCTCTACTTCCATGAGTAAAATTACACATGCCTAAATCTTTGCAGGATCTGAGTCTAAGTTGGTAAATTTTAAAGGCCAAGATTTGAAAACCTTGAGTTGTAAAGAAAAAAAAACGCTTGTACATGCACCAAATGTACACATTTTTGAATTTTTGATCTTATTTTTGAGTAAAACATTTTGTTAAACAGTACAAATTAAAAAGTTACGGTAAATACCTTCAAGAAAAAATGGGAATGAGGGAGAAAGATCTGGGGGGCCTTATGATAGTCTGGATTTTCAGAATATTTTATAAACGTTATACACCATGATCAAATCCGTTAAATGTGTAATTTTGTAGTTTTCATATTTAAAAGATGAGCCTATGTCACAAACATCGGTGTGCTTCAGGCCTTTCTCTAGTTATAACTGGTATTATGTTTTATTATCCAAAAATTCCAGAGAGAGAGATTATGAACTTCTTCCTTTTAATGTCAACACAAAATTTTCAAAGTTACAATGCACAAAACTTCATTTTCTACAGAATATAAAGCCATCACAACAGTGTTCTAACATGACTAGTTCCCAAAGAAAAAGAAAATGCTATAAATTAAGGAAACATGGACTTTTAAAGTTGAAAAATCAGAAGAAAAGAATATTTTGCTAAAATACTCAGCCAGTTGATTATGCTTCTTTATTTCATAAATTGACTGTACTAGGTCACCTTTGAGTAATGGAAATCTCTGTTTAAACAGTTCTTTGGCAATGGGCACAAAGCATTAGATCTCATTTCCAAGACTTACCAGCTGGGTTTTGTCATTAACATTTATTAACAATCTAAGATATGGCTTTCAACGTCTAATCCTCACTACACAAATGTTTTGTATAGTCCTCCAGAGGGCTTTGGTGTGACAAATTACTGGCACAGATTACAACCCTGTGGCTATTCACCCAAGGCAACACAAAATTAATATGGTACTAATCCAATTTAAACAAGAAATTGGATGAACTATTGCAATTGCACAAATCATCTGAACTAAAGCTGATGTGGAATTCCTGAAGGCAACTAAATTTCCAAATTTATATTCAGACACAGTCCACGGGTTCCTGATCAGTTTTGCTTTTTTAATTTTTAAATAAATTTAAAGTGCCAGATTGACTAAATCCTATTTATCAATAGAATAAGTACAGGATTAACAATAGTAGCATAAGCATTAATATATTTCCCACAAAAAAAAAAGCCTCCATCTAATTTTAAGTGGACTACTTTCAGGGATAAAGTTTTAGGGGAGTTTAATAAGTTGATCTTGATGTCCATTCATTTAAATGGTTCAGATGTCTAACAAGGGTTTCAGCTGGTCCTGGACTGGAACCATTAGTTTAAAGTTACCAAACTTATCGTCTAGTGATGGTTTTTGTCACTACCCATCTGGCATGACTTGAACCAGTGAACTAAAGGTGAAATGCATCTAACAGGAATCTAAAAAGCCTTTAAGGGAAAACAAACAAACAAACAAAAAACCAGGCAGGACATTTTAGTGCTTCCTTTGGGAAATCCAGCGTCTGGTGTGAAAAGATTAGAGAGGCAAATGATCACCCTGTCGTGCATAGGTACACCTCTACCCCGATATAATGCGACCCAATATAACACGAATTCGGCTATAACACGGTAAAGCAGTGCTCCGGGGGGCAGGGCTGCGTGCTTCGGCGGATCAAAGCAAGTTCAATATAACACAGTTTCACGTATAATGCGGTAAGTTTTTTTGGCTCCCGAGGACAGAGTTATATCGGGGTAGAGGTGTATTTCAGAAATATTATAGGCTAATTTCTGACACCTACAATAATTAGACAAAAAGGAACAATCTGAGGACAGCACATAAAACTGAACCTTTGATTTTCTAGCTATTATCAAATATACATTGCGCTAATTTCTTTGATTTATCTGTAAGTTATAAATAAAGAGCATTGAGAATTTGGGATCTCAAATTAATTGAGTTAGATTTGGGCACTCAAATTGATTGGCTTATCCAAAGATTTTGACAATGACCCTGCCTTAGGCTCCATATCCCTCCTTGATTAGCACCCAAATTTCTCCTCTCCTCCCAACAAGACCATTGGACTCTCACTGAAGGACCTTCTTGAAGCTTCAGTTATTCATTAGATTGTGTTTTCTCTTCACAGGGGAAGGAAAGGAAAGATAGAGAAGTAGCAGCATCCTGCTTATCCTTTCCCGTATCCAGAAAGGGTCTCCTTTTGAGCACATATCCAGATAGCTAGCTCCTCCTCCTTCCCAATCCAGTAGACTTTGCTTTCCAATCCACAGATGTAATTTTCTGAGAGCAACTGGTTGGCCTATTCTTCAGTAATGTCTCTGCTAGATCCTGCTAAGTTACCCCTTTACGGACTGCACCAGAAAGATCTCTAGTACTGCAGGAAAAAAGAGTGAGTTAGCCCCCCCCTTTCTTGCTTTTCCTCATAACTGGGTGTCTATATTCCTAGGAGATCAGAGCCCCTTTCATGCCACTGCAAATCTTATGGAAAAACAGGGAAGGCAGTTTTTATACTGCAACCTGGATCATACACATCAAAACCTTGCAATGGAAAAGCAGGGGAACATAATCCAAAGAGTTACTGGGTCCTGCTGAATCAAACTTGGATTCAGGGAGCTGAGGTGCTCACTTATTCTGTGAAGGGTGTCCCTAATGCTGGAGTGAATTAGAAGTGCCTCTCCTTGAAAAGGAGCCCTTCTAGAAAGCAAAAAAAAGGATGGGAAACAGGGGTGAAGATGGAGTATGAAAACATGAAGACGCTTGTCTGAACCCTCAATCTTTAAATGTATTAGGCTTTGTTTCGACCTAGGAATTGGTAAAATTCTTGCTTTTTCTAGTGTGTTTGACTGTACCTAATGGAAGTGCTTATGGAATCTTAAATTACTGCAAGCTCAAACCATACGATATTTATAGAAGGCAGTAGGTAAAGGAAAAATAATATACTGGCATGTATATGCATTACTGAGGATGAAGGAACTGCTGCTACATGTTTGCTTGAGACAGATTTTAAAGGCCTCACTGACACACACAGAAAAATCCACAAAAACAAACCAACCAATAAAACCCTCTACTGGCACCACTGATGGGAAAATTCAGAGACAGGAAAAAATTGTGTAACCTGTGATTTCCAGATCTCTTGAAGTTTGCTGTATTCTGCAATATTCTACAAATTCTATCACTCTTTAAAAGCTAAGGCCCAGATTTTTAAAAGGTATGTAAGTGTTGCAGTATACCACACTGAAATACCCAACTGATTTCGGAGCATACATTTTATTTTTCAAAAGTGATTTAGGCATTTAGGAGCCAAAATTCTATTGACAGTGGGATTTTTGGCTCCAAAGTACCTAAATCCCTTTTGCAAATGAAATTTAGGCTCCTAGATACCTTTAAAAATCTGGGCCTAAGTATTCTTTATGACCATATAGCTGTCACAGTGTAAACTGATGTACTGATGCCTGTTAAGTCAGTTTTGCAAAAAACAAAAACAAACAAAAACAAGCATGCCTCCTAACCAACAGCAGCAAAGATGGGTACTTACCTCTACCCTTCATTCAACACACCACAGTTAGGATGTAGACTTTGTAAGCATTAAAAAATTTTTAAAGTATTTAAACACACAAGCAATTTTTACCCTCAGTCACACTTCTGTTGGAAAATACAGAAAATTAAAAACACAAAAACCAGAGACTAATGCAACAAGGTTTAATTCAGTTAATACTGTCAAACATGAATATACAATGGATCCTCAGATACACGGGCGCCTCATCCCCACCAGAAACAGATTAAAATGCAAGAGGGTTTATTGCTCACGTTCCAGTACTACAGAATATGGCGTACAAACTTTACTGACAGTGCTATGCCATCATAACCTGAGACACCTGGAAAATAAGATATTTAACTAAAACAAAACTCTAGCTAAGGCACATTGTAGGTAGCCACTTCCTGTTTAGCAGGAAATCTCCATCCACTATTACAAAGTCTACTTCCCAACTGCACAGTACTTCTGGACACATGATTTATACCTCTACCCTTCCATTTGACATTGTAAAGGAATTTGGGGCAAATTCCATAAGAGGCTGGGCAGCAAAGAACTTTTCCAAGTAATTCTTTTGATTTTGCAGCTAGTGGTGAGGGCGCAGGTTCAGAATCAATGCTCTGTTTCTCCCTACTATTGAATGAGACATTCTAGATTTTCTTAAAGCAGTCCTGAATGCAATGTTAAGGTTACACAATTAAAGTTAGGGTGTAAAGGAGAAGAAATGCCAGTTTAGATTCAAACAGTGACATTAACTCAACTGCATTATTCATGCATAGCATTTTTCATTCTTGTTTTTCTGGTTCAATGTTGAATATGGTTAAATGTTAAATATTGCAGTTTCTGGCATAAAATATAAAAACAGCAGGATTTGCACCAGGGCCAAGATAAACCACTGTAACTTATTTTTTGACTTTTTCCAGCAGATTCTTACTGAACATCCCCAGAAGTAACCTCTCTTTTTTTAAAATCACCCCAGTTCCAAGCCAAGCAAAGGCCTTGGTCTACAATGAGAATTATGTCCAAGTTTACGTTCCAAACTTCAGCCAGTTGTTCTGTATCCTTGTTGTTTTAAAAATAAGTGTAGTCAGAATTTTTTTAAAAAATTTGGCCAATAGATATTTTTCCATTTTTCCTACACTCAAAAATAGATGAAGAGATTTTGCTAAAAATCACTGTCAGACAAAGCCCAGTTGCAAAAAATTCCAGCCCAAAGCTGACTGTTTAGGAAAGTTTTGACCATTTTAAACATACACTGGCCGTTACAATGGAGATCAATACGCAACAATAGCAGGCATGATTAGCACATAATTATTAATATTAGTTTTTATCATAGGAACACAAAGAAAAAGACAGCTACATCCTTATTGTGCATGTGCTCTACCCTATTTACATACCTGTTTTAGTCTTGCAAGTTCTTTCAGAGCCCTTGCCCACTGTTGCTTGTAGTGCAGCTTTGATTTGGTAGCTGATTCCAACTTTCTTTCAAGTTCAACCTTATTGTGAGTAAAATCATATCAGCTGAAACACTATACTAGTGGTAACAATCATGGAAAGATTATATATACACGAAGAGTCCGTTTAAGAAAAGTGCTTATGCAGTATAACATACAACATCTAAAGCTGTTATATAATTTAATGTAAATATTATGACACATGAACATTTTCTTGTTTAAAATATAGTCTTATTTTTATTGTCTAGCAGTCTATACAAAAAGAACTAGATCAGTCTTAGCCCCAAGATAGCTAATGTAAACTTTTTTTTTTTAAAGAGTCTCAAAGCGGTGAAACACACATTCATTTTTCTATAATAAGCTCTAATTGTTAGCATTCCAGTTTAAGGGGCACTCTAAACTCTTAGGGCCAAATCTTGCCTTTAGAGATGTAGGCAGCTTACTAAAGCAAATATATGTCTCAGAGGGCAGAATTTGGACCTTTGATTGTTGGGGGGGGGTGGGGGGGAAAATCAGGAAAGCTGGCCTAGGTTTCATTGTTATCCTCTATACAGAGGCAAATTTGCTCTAGAACATTGCAAAAATATTTTGTTGTTTAACTTATTATTGATCAAGATATAAAACCAGCTAAACAAATATTTGAAAATTACATTAGAATGGTAAAACATGGTAAGAGATAGTTACAATTATAGGCAAATACTTGTTCAGGCTATATTTAAAATATACGAAGGCAACTAGGCACCAGTGGTTATATCAAAAATATTTATTTTTATATGCATTAAGCAATCTGTTATACCTGCATTAAAGCCAACTTGGCTAATTTTCAGGAATGCGCTGCCTCAATGTCTCAAACTAAGAACCAAGTTAATTATTGTGGCCACCACAGAGTTTGGAGTTTTATTAATTAAGCGACAACAGAAAATCTGTCCAGGTTTCAGTATAAATTCTCTCTCATCTGATCTGACAAGTTGTGATACAAACAGAATGGCTAATTTTATCATTTCTGAATTGTGAATGATTTTGTAAAATTGTATCATAAAATTATTGTGTCATGGAAAGCCTACATATGTGGCTCCACCATGGGTTAGCAGAGTTGTGTCATAGCTCTGCCAAGCCAGAACCAATGGTGAGTGATGTGCAATCATCTATTCAACGTAAAACATCTTGGAACAATGGGTTAGCTCTAGCTGAGAAAGATGTCCTCCTCTTGTCTGAAAAGGGGGATGTGGGCAGTGTTTGAGAGAAATGGAAAGTTGCCAGGAGAACTAAAGGAAGCAGGTAAACACCAGCAGCAAACCATAAAAGGGACTCATGTGGGGGAACTAGAGAGAAAGCCTTTTTGTACCAGGTTAAGATGAGGAAGGCGGCTGCTGGGACCGTGTATGCAAGGGAAGGGGGAAACTTGCCAGTCTGCTTGCCTGACAGAACACAGATGGATCCCACAAAGACTTCCAAGAGAATCGTGAGCTAGTGAGGGACACAGCGTTTAAGATGTTTTATTGTTTTGTATGACCTGTACTCTCCTGTGCGTTATCTACTAAGTAAAAAGAGCATAAAAATGTAAGACGAAGCAACGTGTGTGTGTGTGTGTGTTGACAGCTTCACAACTACTGCATGCCCCGACAGAGTTAAACTGTAAATTAGAAGCTTCACATCTATTGGGGTGGAGTCCTGGGAGAGGGGTGTGTTTAAGTACTAGGGAGTCTGGGGCCAGTGCTGAACTCAGAGGGGCTTGGTGGCTGAACAGCAGATTCCAACATGTAGAGGGAGGTGTCAGACAGAAGGTCTGCACCTTGAGAATGCGCATAACGACCTCAAGATTGGGGCAGTGCTGGACTGTGTTCAGGCTCCAGGAGCTTGAAACATCCCAGGGATCCACAGCAGTAGAGGTTTGGAGTCCCCTCAGAGCAGTCCTAGTGGGTGGCCAGGCAGGAGTGCTCTCTAGGATGTGAGACAAGACATGGTTCAAATATAAAATAGTTCAATCTTTTTCCTGACTATTCCTGTTCTAGGCATGGAATACAACTCCGACAAAGAAAATGAAAGGTAAATGTGAAATGCCACTGCTTTAGAATTATGAATCCTCTACTTTTATCACAGAGAAGTTTAGCATGATATACAGAAGTATTAAACTTTATACTACAATTCAGCTGCAGAAATTTAAAAATAAATTACATTTTGGTAAGAGAGATCTGATATAGCATATCCGAACATTTAGCATGGCTATCCTACCTCAAATTAGCAAATGTTAAATACTTCAGAAATGGAATGACAACTCCACAACATGAAAAAGAAGGGAGCCAAACTTAACAGCCACAGCTATCTCCTGAGTAAATGCAAGAAACAAATTATCATCCCCAGAAGACTCACCACCCATAAACCTCTGGCCACTATATACAGTTTTAAATATGCTGAACAGCTCTGCATAAGGACTTCAGGAAAAAATAAAGAGACATCTACATCTCACATAATTCCACCTCAAAGAAGAAATCATCAGATGCTCCCACAGAACTGAAGGCGGGTGGGGTGGGGGGAACTCCAGAAACCTAACATACAGGAAATCCAAAGCAACTATCAAAACTTTATGACAGCCATCCAACACAAAACCAAAAAGTGGAACCGACTACAACTCCACAATCCACAGAACAACCTCCAGGAGAAACCACAGCAGCAAGACTCAGCACAGGACACTACCTGACACCCCATCAGAATCATCAGTCTATCAAGACTGTCACTAAACAGAGTTGAATTATGTAGTCTCTCCAAAGGATTGAGCTTCTGCTCTGTCACAAGCATGTGGAGGAACTAGAAGAACCCTTTCACTCACTCAAGGCTGGTCTTCACTATGGGAAGATTGCTGCTGCTGCAATCAATGCAGCAGGGATCAATTTAGTGGGTCTAGTGAAGACTCGCTAAACCAATGGCAGACTGCTCACTGGTCAACTCCAGCTCTCTGAGAAGAGTAAGGGAAGTCGACCGGAGAACGTCTCCCGTCGACACAGTGCAGTGAAGACACTGGGGTAAGTCAACATAAGCTACGTTGACTCCAGTTATATTATTCACATAGCTGGAGTAGTGTAACTTAGGTTGATTTACCCCCGTAGTGAAGACAAGCCCTCAGTCTCAAAGAATTCTTCCTCAAAGATGACACCACCCACATCCCCATCGAGAGTTACAAGAAAAGAAAATAAATCATCTGACTGGACATCTCCCAGTGGGCAAAACCACACACTTGCTTGTTACATTGATTGCTTCAGGGAAAACAAAAAACAAAACTGAACTCCTTAAACATCACATACTCTCAACCATCAAGAGGATTGCTATATAGTCCCTGAAGGTCAACCACCAAATTGTGATCAAATCAGCAGACAACCACGATGAACGTATCAATGAGGCCAACCAACATCTCTCAGAATACACCAACTATAAAGAACTCAAGCCTTAAAGACTACTTTGAGTCTACTACAGTTCCCACAGAAATTTAAGGATATAAACAAATCCTCCCCCAAAAAACTCCAAGAGAATCTCTACATCATTATTCCCAACCCCAAGGACCGTCTACATGCTTCTCAAAATACAAAAACAAGGGAACCCAGACAGACCTATCATATCTGGCCATGGCACTCTTACTGAAGAAATATTAGGACTCATAGAAACCATCCTCAAACTACTCCCCACACAAAGAGCCTGTTACCTCCAGAAACTCTGCAACATTAAACACCACCGTCTTTGCCACCATGGTCTCACCTCCTATACACCAACATCCCTCACAATGACAGCATTGCTGCCTACCTCATATATTTAGTAGACAATGGATAACCCTCAGATATCCATTTAACAAACAAACACTTTGTCCAAACCATGGAAACAGCCATGGATATTAGGATAGCCCCCCAATATGCCAACCTTCATAGGCCACGTTGAGGAAGAATTTCTGGACAAATGCACCATGAAACCAATGATATACTTGAGATACAGCAATGATATTTTCATCCTTTGGATAGACTACCTAAACTCCCTCAGTTTTCTACAACTTCACCACCACCACCCATCCTTCAAACTCTCTCTAGAATACTTCCACATGACCATTAACTTCCTGGATACCGAAATCAGCTTCAACAATGGAGACCCTAGAGACAATTATGCAGAAGAAACCCATGGATCTCCACATTTACCTTCACAGATCTAGTAACTACCGGAATACACCAAGAAATCCATTATGTATAGCCAGGGCACCACAGAACATGCTCCAAGGAGAAAGTCTGAGATATATCCTTAATGTAATTAAAACCACCTTTACCAAACAAGGACATTTCATCAGAGAAGTAGATCACATCAAAGAATGGATCACTCAAATACCCTGAGAGAACCTCCCACAATACAGGGGGAGAACACAAAACAAAACAACAAAAACACCCCACCACTGCATACTTCTGGTTGTCGCCTACAATCCCACACTGGAATCCATACCAAGTATCATCAATTACAGTCATATTTGTAGGGAACCACATCCTGAAAGAAATGTTTCCCAACCCCCAATTCTGGCCTTCGAACAATGCCCCCAACCTCACCAACATTGTCATCAGAAGTAAGCTCCCCACAGATCAGGATACATCAACTCAAAGGGGCACTAGACGCTTCCATAACAGATGTGAAACCTACAGACATACCTCACTGCTATGATGATCAATAACTCCCACAACATGCCTTTCAAGATACACGAGTCCGACACACGCGGTATAACCTCATTCAGTGCATCAAATGCCCCAACAACAGCTAGTCTGATTTCACCCATGTCACTACACACTCAAGTGAACAGAAAAATGATAAAAGACAAATACACCTTTTCACAAAGCCATCACTGCATTTCTGATCTCTCAGTCCTTGCTCTCAAAGGAAACCTGAATGACACCTTTAAAAGACTAACTTGGAAACTTAAATTCAGACGTCTTCTAGACACCAAAAAACGGACTCAGAGACACTGGTTTTTTGACTCATTACAAAAATCTGTAATCTGCTAACCCTCTTGTGCTATGACTGCAGAGGTGTTAATTGCCTGCTTCATTTTAAGTGGTTTCTTGCCCCCATGTTAAACCCTAAGGGCATGGCTACTTTAGAGAGAGTTTACAGCAGTGCAGCTGCACTGATGCAGTTGTGCCGCTGTAAACTCTCTAACGTAGCCATCCTAAACGACAGAAAAGAGCTCATCTGTTGGCTTAACTTTTCCAGTCCCTGCAAGTGGCAGAAACTTACCGGCGGGAGAGTTTCTCTCACCAACATAGCGCTGTCCACACCAGCGCTTATGTCAGTGTAACTTATGTCACTCAAGAGTGGATTTATTCACATCCCTGAGTGACAAATTATGCCAACCAAAACTGTAATGTAGACAGCCTTATTCTTAATCTGCCCGCCTTGTATTTTGTTACCTTTTTCAGACCTGAAGAAGAGCCCTGTGAAGCTTGAAAGCTTGTCTCTTCCGCCAACAAAAGTCAGGGCAACAAAAGATACTACTATCTCACCTATACTGTCTCTCTCAGATATGGAAGACATTTACAACGTCTTCTGAAGTAATACACTTAAGTGTGTTGCCATTACCCTATGAAATTCTTCCAGACTTCAGTCAGTAGTAAGTCATATTTTTAATTCTTATATGAAAAGCTAATTCTTTTGATATTTATTAAGCTATTTATCCCCCAAATCTTATGGCAGCAAGTTTCATAGGTTAATTGTATGACGTATTTAAAAAATATATATCTTATGGGTCTTAATTTGATTTTGTTAATTTTGAGTGCCTGTTATGTTGTATTCTGGAAACGAGTAAGTGTTCTACCCAAGTAGTCCTAAACATTAACACACAACTTTGATGAGATTTATAGTTTTTAATAATACAACTATTTACCATTCAGTCTTCGGGGATCTCAAAGGAAACTGGCTATGAAAAACAAACACAAACATTGAAAGGCCAAAAATTTCAAAAAGGAGACACATGGTCTGACGGCAAAAACCATATACTGAATTATGTGTGTGCATAAACCTCTGTTCTCACTTTTTAAAAATGTGAACCACAGAGAAAAATTCACAGTTTGACTCAACTCACACCACCATGGTAGGCAAAATAGGGATCAGTGGCCTGAGTTGATAACAGAATATCTGGGGCTGGATGGTTCAGTGGATTAAGCAATGATATGGTCACTGCTTCTTAGAAACCAGCTCAAGTCAGTAGTAAAATAAAGTGACCGCTGTTCAGTGACCCATTTAAAATAAGTTGATGGCTTCAGTTAAAATCTCTGTAAACAACATCCAGATGGGAAATGCACACTCTCACTGGTAGTCAAGCAAGAATGCAAAGAACAAAAGGAACACAGACTAAAACTACCCTCTCACTCCTAGTTGTGGTGCCATTCTATCTAGGGTTGAAACTCATTGAAGGAGTTGAATGGGGGTAGTTATCATTGCTAAAGCAAATGTGGTTTCTGCCTGTAAACAAACAAGGGACTTCTTTCTGGAGCACTCTTGAAAAAGTAATAGTGGAATGTCCATCTTAAACTTACCTTAACAAAAAGCTAGGAAATTCAAAACTCTCAATTCTTTTTCTCCCCAAGTTTTGCTCTTCAGAGTCCCCCAATTCTAACTACAGTGGTAGTCATTAAAACATAAGTATTTTCCAAGTGATATGTAAGTTTCTACAGTTTCCCCCTGTATTTAGAACTGGATATAAATGTGGTAATTGTTGTCAAATGTTGACTAATAGTCAAAAACTGTCAAAAAAAGTTATATAAGACTATTCTACAAGATCAGTTTTACCTACAAATGGGTTCTAAATATTTAGTGGATGAAGAAATTGGTGGAAGAGACAAAAAAAATGGAGATTAACCCATCTTGGAAACAGATTATTCTTTCATCTTCATTAATAATAAGAACATCATTATGGAAGATTAGTAAAGTCCAAAGGTACCTTTTCTAAAGTGAGAAGATTTATTTCTGATTGTAACCGGATTTCTGGTTTGCTGCATTGCTGTTCCTTGTACTGCTGGAACTCCTTTTCCAAAATCTTATACTTGTTTTCTGCTTCATAAAACTACATTAAAAAACACCCAGATATGAAATCCATTAGAATACATTAATTTAACAATAAAACACATTCACAGGGGATGGAATGAGTCACAGAACTTAAATTAGCCCCTGGACCTAACATTTTATTTCAGTCAAGTAACCGATATAAAACAGACACTGAAAGCTTCACATTCATAAGTAATGAATTCTTGATTATGGGCTATACAAAGAGCGCAACAGAAATAATGTTTAAGGAAAGTTTTGGCTACACAGGAAAGAAAGTTCTATTTCCCTCTGACATAAAAACAAAAATGTATAAATATAGCTGTTCACCAAATTTTTCAAGTGAGACTTTGTAATTCTATAGAATTACAACCAACAATGCATTTTTATCAAGTTTGTACACATGGCTGCTTTTTTTTTTTTTAAGTCAACTATATTCGTATCTTCTATATGAAGTTATTATTATTGACTCAACTTCACCAGTATAGCTTGTCCAGGAATGTCTGGAAGAGGAAATAAATAATATTTTGGTTAGCCAAATAATGATTTAAAAGGCTGAAGCAGCAAGACTTCAGTGACAAATGACTTAAATGTTAGGCACCTTTGCCCTCACAGCATACTTGCAGAGTTGCAGGAAGACAGGATTTTTGCTTTCTAGATAGAAATGGATAATTTCAAAGATGCTGTATTAACCAACGTATGACCATATCACTCCATCAAAAGAACTATGCAAGTCATATCTTTAAGTAACTAGCACTTTCAATACTCCAGATTGGAAATGTAATGTAAAGAAAATGCCTGGCAAAACAGTTTCAATTACCTACTGGGAATAGGAGTACATAAAGTAATGATTAAGTTAGTTAGTTAATCTAATTGAATAATTTTCTAACCAACTTGGTTCACCTCAATAACACATTTCACTTCATTAGTGGAAATGAAGCATTTCTGAATGTTGGATTTTGCTTCTCTTTTAACATGTAAATATAACTCTCGCCATAGGTTCTCTTTTTAGTTTAGCAGTTTACGACCAAATATTGGGGAAATTATTCATTTTGGTTAAAGGCATGAAATTGTTGCATTAATACATCTATTTATTTGGGCTCTCTTACTCAACACATTTTGGTATCCTACATTTAAAACTGTCTATTGTTTTGTATAGAAATATTATCAGAAGACGGTAGTGCTTAAAAAAAAAAAAAAACACCACACACAAGGCGCAGACATTTAGGTTCCAGTCATTCTCATTTACACCATTTGAAAAGAATTCATCATACTTGTACTGTAAAAGTAAGGCAGCTAACATACCATCTCTCTTTTTATTCCTACTAATTCCTTTGTAAATATGGCATATATATGTTGACCATCAACAAGGCAACTAACTGGCTCGGTTGTGAGGAAATGCCTGTAATGCTAAAAACATTTGCACCAAAATGTCTAATTCCTTGCTTGTTTTCCAAGACCTGAGAACCACTTCCAGGAGAAGTGTGGACATGTCTTGTAACCAAACTCAGAATAGATGCCCATGCTGTGCAAACAGTCAATGAGACTCTGCCACTAGGAAGTGTTACAAAACAATATACATAGCTGTCAAAAACAAAAACAGGATTCCATTATTCAGTAGGTCTGAAATAGAACAGTTTGAAGACGACAATCCAAATATCCGTTCTTGAAAATGATTGGGCTCACCTTCACCCATGCATGACAGTCATTTAAAATGGTATTTTGAAAGAATTCAAGCATGAAAATCAGGAATTTGAACTACAACTATCTAAAATAGGCAAATGTATGAAGAGACAAAGATAGGCCTTTTAACAGGACAGAAAAATGAAGAAGCCCACACTAGTGGATATGAAGATCCTGCATGGGGTTACAGCTGTCCAGATTCAGTTAGCTGGCACTAAACAAAGATACCACAGGTCAGACCTCTCATCTCCCATTCGCTGCAACTTTAGGCAAAGAAAAGGCAAAAGCTTTCTTAGTTTTTCATACTTTAGGTTACATTTATTTGAAGAGCCATAAAAATATCTGGGAAGCATGGAATGTAGTGAAGCATTTCTTGGTAGGTCATTCTTTAATTACTAAAATCACTGATACGTATCTGAAGGAAACTGAGTAGCATGAATTATTCCTTTATATCAACATCAGGCCACTGGCAGTGTCTTTGGGGCAAGACAGCACTTGGTCTTCAAGCAATCAATGTATCCAGGCAAAATTGAACCAGCAAATTTGAAAGCAATGCACTAGGTTGGGCAAATTTGGGGACACACTGCTGTAACAATACCAAAATGTCAAGATCCAGCAAGTGGGGTGGAAGAGGAATCTGGTTGGTGTAAACCTGCATGAATGCCAGCAGGATGCAATAAGCTTGCCCACTGTGAATTTCAGGGGGACTGATAGGTATGATGTATGTCGTATAAGGACAATGGCAGGTGGTCAGCACTATGCTACTCTGCTGAGGAAAAAAAAATATGGGCAATTAATTAGTGTGTCTTCTGGTTACTAATATTAATGAATTTTAAGGCTATATTTAATGATCATCAGAGGTTAGCTTTGTACACTAAAGGCCAGATTCAGATGTGTTATCAGTGGAGTTGAACCTGCTCATATCATGTGTGAATATGGCCCTCAGTGTCCCACGCTATGGTTTGACTGGGCCTCTGGTAATGAACTAATATACTAACTTAGGACAGGAGCAGGCAAACTTTTTGGCCTGAGGGCCACATCAGGTTTCCAAAAATTGTATGGAGGGCCAGTTAGCAGAGGCTGTGCCTCCCTAAAACAGCCAGGCATGGCCCAGCCCTGCCACCTATCCAACCCCTCCTGCTTCTTGCCCCCAACAGCCACCCCGGGACTCTTGCCCCATCCAACCCTCCCTGTTCCTTGTCCTCTGACAGCCCCCGGACCTCCGCCCCTGACTGCCCCCCGCTGCCCCATCCAACCCCTCCTCTCATTCCTGACTGACCCCTGGGGACCTCTGCCCCATCCAACCACCCCTTCTCCCTGTCCCCTGACTGCCCCCAGAATCCCTACCCCTGACTGTCCCATGCCACCCCCTTTCCTTCCTGACTGCCCCCTGGGGACTCCTACTCCCATTCAACCTCCATTCCCTGCCCTCTGACCGACCCGACCCCTATCCATACCCGTGCCCCCTGACCACCACCTCAAACTCCCCTGCCCTCTATCCAACCCCCCCCTGCTCCCTGCCCCCTTACCGTGCTGCCTGGAGCACCGGTGGCTGGCGGCGCAGCTAGGATCAGGACAGGCAGCCATGCTGCCCGGCTAGAGCCAGCCACGCCACCACGCAGCACAGAGCACTGGGTGAGGCCCCAGCTCTGCAGCTGCACTGAGGGGAGGGGCCGGGGGCTAGCCTCCTGGGCCAGGAGCTCAGGGGCCAGGCAGGAGGGTCCCGCAGTCCACATAGTTTGCCCACCTCTGACTTAGGATATGAACAGAGATGTGGCATGACCAGGTCACATAACTGTATAAAAGTATTTCATGCTCTGAATATTGAAAAATAGTTTAAATAGTCTATAATAAAAATAGTTAATATGATTTATGTGAAAATTGAAATGTATGCTTGTGTGATATATTCACAATTTAAAATGCTGGCTGAACGCAGCAGAATGAGTTTGGAAGGTGGAAATTTTTAAATGATCAAATATGAATACAACAGATGTCATGCTTGTAATCAAAAGTCAATGATTTTTGACTCAACAGCTGGGCTATTTCTAGGTTGTCAACATCTCAACACCACAATGGAAAATTTACATTAAACCTTGATAAACTGGATACTACTTTTCACATGAAAAAAAAAGTCTTAAAACCAAGATAATGCTAAATGAAAATTAAAGACATACTGAAAAGGACAAAATTGAAAAAAACCCAGCTGTTTCTAATACAAAGGATTCCTCTAGCAAGATACAGATGGATCTCTTCATTAGTCAGCGCTACTGTGGGGATTACCAATCCATAAACGCTAATGTTAAGAAATGAAAAACACATGAAAAACACTAAAGAAAAAAATATACCATTCAAATGAGCTAAACACACTGAAAAATATTTAACCAATATTCCGTAGTGTATTTCCAGTAACAATAACTGAGAGAGAGCTGTAAAATGGCTCAACGAACTGTTAGAAATAATGCTACTAGAATTAAAAAGAAAACATGCTTTATTTTTCTGTTAACAACATCCTTTGTAACATTCAACAAAAAGGGTTTACTACCCTATTCACATGATAGAAAGATAATTATACTGAGTGAAAAGAATAATGTATTCTCAAAACTATTTTTTCCATTTTCAAATATTTAACTATACTAGCACTGCTTTACGATTGGGCTGCAAAATGAAATATACACTACACTTCAGTAGCATCTCTCCCAAATACAATACACCTTTGTAATTTCAATTTGGTTTTCAGCCTCAAAAAGAAAATAATGCTACAATATCTAAATGGTAAAATAAGGCCCTGCTCCTGCAATAAGCTTCCTATAGGTGGACGTCTATGCTTGCGTCAAGCTCATTGAATGATTGGGACCAAAGTGTTGATTTCCAAGTTGCCAGACTATGCTTGTGTCTAAATATACAACTTTTTAACGTTATTTGTATATTTATTTCCACTCAACCCAGCGGGAAGGGAGGTAATTTAATTTCTTTACTTACATGCTGTTGCAGGCGGATCTTGTCCTCTTCCAACTGTTTGATCTTTGACCTCTCCAGTTCAACTTGATGTGCACATTCTTCTTTGACTCGCCGCACAGAATCCTGCAGTTCTTGAAAGTTTCGTTCGTGCTGTGCTTGTAACTCTCTCTTTACTCTTTGGAGCTTAAAATTAAAACATTTTTGAAGGCCATAACAAACAGGTTTATGATCTTTAGTTGGAAGTCTTCATTAAAACGGGTACTAGCGGTTGTAATAAATTCTCATTACACTTGGATCCACTCTTTACGGCTCATATCTATGAAGTATTATTTTCACTTCCTTGATTTCTATATTTCCAATATGAACTATAGTCATTCGTTATTCCCTCCCAGATTCGAAATAGTGACCTTCACATTACTACATACTGGCCACAGATCTAACTCTCCTCTAATTCACCTGCCTGTTATGGGCCAGAGATACCAACATCTTACTGTCCAAGCGTAGTCCACAGACATTGCACTTCCTCAGTCCATCGTAAGCCAAAGAACTGAGTTTATCCCATCTAGCCAATTATAGTGAAGCAATAACAGTGAGATCAGATTTAAGGTTGAATCAAGATGTTAAGTTCAACAGGTCTCAACCTTCACATCCAGAACTGAACATGCAATATGATCTTTCTTGGATGCTTGAATTTTCCAAAAAGATATGAACAGTAGGGTTGTTACAGGCTGAATAAAACTCTCTCAAAAAACCTCCTTCTGAAATTACATACATGCTAAAGACTTTTTTTTCTTTTAAACCATGTTGCACAGATACTGTTGAACACAACAGCTTCTTAATATCTCTAAACCTTCGGGTCAGTGTCCCATTAAATCCAAAGCAAATTTTGAGCTAAAAATATTTGTAATTCAAAATTAATAAGAATACCTTCCCTCAAGACTGAAATGACCATGGCCAAACTCTGGCCACTGGGTATTTGAATGAAAGCTAAAAAGGAAATTTGTCAGATATGACTATTTACACAGCAAGTTACATCTCAGGTATGCAGGGAATCTCAATGTAAGGCAAGGCATGGACAGAGCCAGGACAGCTCATTCTGAGAGCACTCTTATCTCTGTCCACAAACCTCAAAAGAAGTTGATGAAATGGAATGATATTCATATTGGGGGTGATAAAACCCCCATATCTACCCACACTGCTAAGAAAATGTCCAGAAAGGGGGGCAACAGAGAAGCCCTCCCCACCCCATATTCTCAATTAGCTTTCTCCTCCCCTGATGTGGAAGATCCACTTGGTCCCAGCAGCATTGTTAGGTTCTGCTGCTCCTCTTTCTCCCTTGTTCTTGGGGCTGTCATGCTAGGAGATATACAGCACACACATTTTATCTGGTTGCCAGAATCTGAACAATTCAGCCCATCCACCCCCTGCTTGGCACTCTTGTACATTAAAATGGGAACAGAGGGCAGGTCCATACTCACCGTGCGGGTCGACGCGGTGAGTTCGACTTCACGGAGTTCAAACTATCGCGTCTGATCTAGACGCGATAGTTCGAACTCCGGAAGCGCTGCGGTCGACTCCGGTACTCCACCACTGCAAACGGCGGTGGTGGAGTCGACGGGGGAGCCGCGGAGTTCGACCCCGCCGCGTCTGGACGGATGAGTAGTTCGAATTAGGGTACTTCGAATTCAGCTACGCTATTCCCGTAGCTGAATTTGCGTACCCTAATTCGAACCCCCTTTTTAGTGTGGACCAGGCCAGAGAGGAGGTGGGGGAGTCTCTTTCTGAAGCTATTCGAATAGGAGAGTAGGGTTCCTCTCTAAGCAACTTCTCCACCCAGCAATCTTCTGCTCACTTGCCAGCAGGCAAACGCATCTGGTGGCCCTGATGAGGCTGCTCAGACAACAAAGGAGCTCTGAGGTGGAAGCAGGAGTCTCTGTAAAAGGGGCAAGAATTAGAGCTGGGGGAAGGCAGAATGCCCTTGCGGGCAGATTGATGCTGTCATCTCCAACTCAGAACCACTTATACTAGGATGGGATGGTGACACTTTGGGGTGGTGCCACTACTGGGTAATGCTGATGCATCCAAAAATGCATTCCTTATAAGGGGAGGCTGACAAGGGGAGCTATTTGTGGATGTGAAGTCTTGGAGAACTCCTCCCCACTTTAGACCACTACTACAGCCACTGCACAATAGGCACTTAATACCTGCCTGCTTCTGCCTTTTGTCAAGTCAACCTCCATATTCCACACACACCCTCCCTCCCAACTGTTGGGTCCTTCACAAACAAACAAAAAAAGGCCACCCAGGAAAACAGCAAACAATCAGAGACTTTGTTAAAGTCAGTTGAGGCACATCTAGGGCATAACCCACCCACTCACAAAACCTTAAAAAAAAAACCCACCACATTGAGAAAATTGCACATTAGAGAATTTTTTCCCTGTACCTTTTCACCCATGTATCAAATTACATACTGTCTATGAGACAACGTGGCCCCCCACAGAAAAGGGATGTCCATTTCTAACAGATAGAGGTACATAATACACTCACCAAATTCATTTGACTTGCAGTGTAATGCAAAACATTAACTATGACCTCAGTCTTTCCCCAAGGACATTTCCAATGTCATCTACAACCGTTGCAGATGTCTTCTCTGCACACATACTACTGTTGCCGAGGTCACAATTCAGATTTTCCATTACCGCAAATGAACAGGTGAATTAGGTGAAAGTAGAGTATTGCCACACAGATACTGGAAATAAAATTGCACTCTTATCTATGTCCACAAACTTCAAAAGAAGCTGATGAAATAGAATGATATTCGTGTTGGAGGTGATAAATCCCCATATCCACCGAACTGCTAAGAGAATGTCCAGAAAGGGGGAAAATAGGAAAGCTCAAGAAAATGTATATGCGCATGCAGGATTTAAACAAACAAACATTCTCTTTGACATATTGATAAGTATTTTTTACCTCTGATTCTGCACTGACAAGCTGTCGTTCACGCTTCTCTAAATCTGTCAAGGTTTTCTGAAGTTGTTCTTCCAAATTTGTATATTCTGCTACCTAAAAACAAGCACCGATTTCTTGATTTTTTCTTGTAATAAAATCCCAATTTTAAATAAGCCCAGAGCTCCAGACATATATACTCCAATATTTATATAAACAGAAAAGTAATGAAACTTAAAACATGCATGTATTAGGATCAGAAATTAGGGATGAACTTCTATACTATACAAGGCAAATCAAATCTCCAAATATTAAGGCTGCCTAATATAGAAATTACATGGCATGGCAGAGATCCTTTTTCTCTTTCTAATACACTACCTCAGTACCATGATTGGTAGCACAAGTGACCTTTGTTCTAGATTTAGTCTGCCCTTTTAATGATGTGAAGTCTTGGGCCCCACTAACAGCCGCACATCCCCAACTATGCTCTTGTTGGAAGTTACCATATTGCAAAACAATTTGTATGGGTCACTCTCCTTACCTTTTTCTTTACTAATGCTTCTCTTTCTTTATCCCTTTTTTTCCACTCCTCTGCAAGTGCCTGCATGTGAGCCAACTCCTTCTTTTTTAGCTAACAAAAAAACCAAAAAAAAACAAAACACACTTCACCTTTGGAAGTCAATAAAATAAAGGCTATAGAAAAAATTAAAATGCACAGCTAGCCAACTGTAAAGTAATTATTTAGGAGAGTCTTCCTGAAGAATGAGAACAAAATTCTGTTCTCAGATCCACATAGCAGATTTTAGTTAAAATATTCTGGCTTTACACAAGCGGAACTCCTAGGGAGATCTGACCTGTAGAGGAGCAGGATACTGAACATGCTGGGCTTTTAGTAGAAGGATGCCATGAACAATACTTGTTAAAACTATTTAATACATTGAGCCACTCTGCATCTGATTTAATAGTGTAACACATACTGTGATATTGAAACATCTTTGTACTTTAATAGCATTTAGCAGTACAGCATACACACAGTATGATATGCAATAATCTTTTTTTATATTCACTATGATATAAAATTTCCTACTTAAACCCAGGATCCCTTGAATTTTTATAAGAACGTTTGCCACTATTTTTGAAACAATGTGTATGCTATAAATATTATGATTTCATGAACTGAAAGACAGCAATGGACAAAACATCCTAAGCAGTAGATTTTAATAGAGAATAAAAAATATTCAGGTTGAATAGTGGGAGAAAGTTAGAAGATAATACCTAACAGTGGTCTTTTCAACTCGAGTTTCATAAAGTTTAAAAACTCAAGAATCTATACGTTTTATTATATCCTTTAAAAATATTCTCAGGGATATATTTGAGCTCAGTGGTTCCCAAACTTTTTCCTCCCACGACCTCCTTTGGGATTACCTCCATTAACATGGCCCCCAGGAATCTATGAGGTAGGCGGTTTGAAAATTAGAAGCACAAAAAATCATGTTTAGACCACCAAAGTGACAGGAAGGGGAGCAAGTGAAGCAACTGAAACTCAGCAGTGGGAGGAGGGGGGTGCCTGGTGCCCTTCTCCTCCCATCCTCTGCACCTACCTTCTCAGTGGCTGGCACCTGTGCCCCCTGCCCAGCTGCCTGTGCCCTGTCCTTCCTGCCCCCAGTGGCTGGCCACATGCTCTGAATCCTGCCCTTCGCTGGGCCAGGTGTCTCCACCAGGTGCTACCTAACCAACCCAGGTGGACAACCCAATCTTATGCACCATATCAGCCACTCCTCCCACCCATGTCAAGAAATGGTCTGAAGTAAATATGATGAAATTCAGTAAGGACAAATGCAAAGTACTCCACTTAGGAATGAACAATCAGTTGCACACATGCAAAATGGGGAAAGACTACCTAGGAAGAAATACTGAGGAAAGGGATCTGGGGGTCATAGCGGACCCAAGCTAAAATGGGCCAAAAGAGTAACATTGTGGCAAAGAAAAAAAAAGCAAACTGGAATAAATTGCCTAGGGAGGTTGTGGAATCTCCATCATTGGAGATTTTTAAGAGCAGGTTAGACAAACAATTGTCAGGGATGGTCTAGATAATACTTAGTCTGCCATGAATGCAGGGGACTGGACTAGATGACCTCCTGAGGTTCCTTCCAGTCCTATGATTCTATGTGCATGGGGAAGGAAACATAGCCAGGGCCCACTCTCACCTCGTTAGATACAGTAGCAGAAGAAAACATTGGAGGGTGGAAACATACATCAGTCCCCTCTCCCCAATCCCTTCCTTCTCCCTCCCCCAACATCCCACAAACCCCCTGATACTCTTTGGGGGGTCGTGACCCATAGTTTGTGAAATGCTGTTTTATCTCATAGGGTCATATAAACCTGCTTCAGTCTATTGCTAGGTGATCAAGAAGTAACCTACTACTGACCAGTAAGAAAAGCTTGGTCATATGATCCTGTATCAGCCAACTGAATTGTTTGGGTTTTTTTGAACTACAAGTAAATTAAAATTTAAAAAAAAGTGTATATCTAATGATTTTCCCCCCATTTTGTTAAATGTCACTAAAGCAGAGATGCAGTCTGAATTCTGTTATAAAAATAAAGGTAAAGGAACCTGGTTCTCAAAGATGTCCTCTTGCATTTCCTTCCACATTTCTAACTCAAGTGCTGCTTTGTATTCAAGAGTTTCTCGTGGCTCGGGCTCAGTTTCTGGGACATGATGAGGCTGAGGTGGAGGGACCTGCTGCTGCCCAGCACCTAAACACTGATTATGAAAATGATGCAAATTTTACTTTTTTCATTAACGTTAATTGAAACTTTAAACAAAAAGGATTAGGTTAATGTACTGTATAATATACCTGAGAAGAATCTGATACCAGAACTTCATGCATTTTCACAAGCCCATAATCTTCCAGAGTCACAGTGTAAGAAAGTTCTGCTATTCTATTGTTTGCCCTAAAAATAACATAAGAATGATTATGCTTTATTTTTGTTGGAAGTTCCCATAAAACGTACTGTAGTTCATTTATGGCAAGGTAGTGTAGAACAGCAAGGCTAAAAAGGTTGAACAAGTTTACAGTGTACTCTGTTTGAATCTCTTCCAAAGCATAGCATGCTGTATGTGTGAGTTCTAAAACACCATTAATTTACAGAACTTACAGTACTGTTTCAAGAACAGTTAAGACTGTTGCTCCTTAGGGTTTTATTTTTTTTCTTGATTTTTTTTTCTTTTATTACACATAACACCACAAAAAAGAATCAATGCTTCAGTTGGGCTACAATCTTAAATCTCCAATCTGAAAAATATACTTCATTAAAGTATTTTCCAACTGAATTTACTCCATGAACCCTATATTCAATTGTATGCTCAACTTTTTAAAAATCAATTATAAAAGAAATGACCTAACTGAGGTACTACTTAGCAACATACCTGAATACTATTCTTTTAATCAATACATCTGCCCATTAAAGTGGAAAAGGTTAACAAATTCAAACTCTTGACATTTTAATTTAACCATTTTCTCACTAACTCTCGTCTTGTTTCATCACAGAGCAGCTAGTGAGATAGTCTGAACTATTCCTTCCAAAGCCCCAGTCTCAAATACGTTTTATACAGAATGTGTTCACAAGTGAAAAGTCTGTGGGTTCCTAATACTCATTTTAGAATGGGGAATTATTTCTCTCCACATCCTATAAAGAAAATCTGAACCCCATCTAGGGAGTCTCATGACAATGCTACTGTACTGAAACTGATATGCAAAGTGTCTTCAATAAGAGATTTACTATTCTAGATATAAAAAAAGGAGACATCTTTTACAATTTGTGAGTACACAGAGAGTAAATGATGCCTACTAGCCAAGAGAAAATTTTGCCTGCCCCATCTCTCTGGGTGTGGAAGGCAGTGGAATCAGTGTGTTTATATTGCATGAGAAGAGGATGTTTAAAGAAAAGTATGCATATAAACGCCATAGAGATGAAGGCAATCATCATTCCAACATGGACGGCTGTTTTGGTACAGAGAGTTCTGGTCCAAGTACTTCTTTATTCAGCATTGTTTAAAAAGATATACTGAAGTGTTTTTAAAAGCTATATTCCATAGGCGTAGTTTGGGGAGAGCAGGGGGCATGTTGCCCCTTTCCCTTCCCTCCCTCCTCCCCGGCAAACTGCAAGCCTTGGGCAGGCACAGAATTCCCCCTCGCCCCCCATGCGTGGCCCCATTGACCTGACTTGAGCTGTCCCCTCCCCCCCCAAATATAAAAGTCAAACTACACCTATGTTATATTCTATTTTCCAAGGGAAGAAGTAAACTAAATTTGAGAGTGGAGTATGCAAGATTATATTAATTTCTCAGAACTGTCTAAACTTCTGATTTTCTGAAAACAATATCCAAAATATTTATATTTTTCTAGGTTATATTAAATGTATGCAGTTTACATAAAGAGATGAGATGTTAAGGTAAATTGTCTCTTTGAACATGATCAAATCCAAGTATTCACTATAGTACTAAATGTTATGTCAAACGAGAATGAAACTAAAAGTCACTGCCACAATAAAAACACATGCTAATTATATTTTTGAAAGTGCCATCTATTGGTAATTAAGTTTTGTGCGATACTGCCATGTGTTTCATTTTGAACAGAGATTTTCACCTCTTGGGAAAAAGTCCATTTGATTCTATAAAGGAAGTCATAATTTAGACCGTGATCCTGCAAAGAGCTACACATATGGTTACATTTACAAACTAGGGGTAAAATCTTTGCCTTATTTAAGTTAATGGAAAAACTCCCATTGGTTTCAATGGGGCAGGATTTCATTTCATGTGTAGTCCCATTGATTTCACCGGGACTTTTCGTAATGTGTAAAGGTTGAGGCCCCTAAATCTAAGAATTTCTATTAACAAGTTATTGTACTATTAGAAAGTCCTCTGAAGGACATTGTCCAACAAACTCCTGCTCAGTTTCTTATAGATCACAATACTGATTCAGGACACCTAAATGAAACCTCTTGCACTCTGATTCAGGAAAGCACTCAAGCATATAGCTAACTTGCATTGAAGTCAATGGGATTTAAGCACATATTTGAAGTTAAGCATAGGCTTAAGTGTTTTCCTGAACGAAGGCCTTAATGAATGGGTTTTACTTTACTACTCCTTCTCTGTTGTCACCCAAGATTACAAAACATATAAAGGTTTGTAAGCTTTGATAATACTAATTCTGAAGTTTCATACTAAGGAAGTGATATTCATTTTGGGCAGCCTCAAGCTGGAAAGTTTTAAAAGAATAATATGTTCCAAAATGGAGAGCAATACAAGATGTATTTATCCTAATTTAACAAACAAAACAAAAAAAACAAACAAAAAGTATGGAAGGAGAAAAAAAGCCAACAACAATTACAGCCTACATTTTGTCAGCTAAGAACAGACCCAGACCTAATAACTTGCATGGAAGGAGGAATGAGGGTGCAGTCGTGTTTACAGCCGGATCTGAAAAAACTAAAACTGGTTATAGGCTACGTTATTTCCAGGAGGTAAAAGCCACAACAACATAACTTGTCCAAACAAATAATTAGTGGGAATTTTCAGCACTGTCACTCTCTTAATGGTCCCTGAAGTTACTGTTGTCCAACTGCCTGCTTCCCAGGCAAAAGAAAAATTTGACTTAATGCAATACTGAGAAATTGTCCATGATTCTCAATATATTTATAGTCTACAGATATTAATAAGGACAGTGTCCTAAAATATTTTGAAAAATAAAAAGGTCGTTACATGTTACTAACACCACTTCAGATTATTAAAATAAGATTTTTTTAAAAATCTAAATTTACTTTTCACTACTTGTTCTGATTACCTTTGAATTTCTTAAATTGGAAAATTAAAGTCAGTCAATACAAATTTCAGTTTCTCATACTCCAGGACTATCATTTGTACAGTTCCAGAAGGGAATGTTTATTTAACTACAAATTACAAGAAATATTTATATTGGCTTTCCAATCAGTTTTGTGAAATCTTGCTTTTACAAAAATATAAGTTTGGGGCCAAATCTGATCTACTAGTAGGACAGTATCCCTTCAAAGAGCAGCTCAACTGAATATTTCGTTGGACTGTCAAATAACATTTCTTACCTATTTTCAAATTTTAATCAGAAATTTCAGCAATAAGTTAAGTTTCTACAGCACTTTGAACAAATTCATAGTTATGATAGGTACATTTTTCTATACAGAAATTCTGTAAAGTTGTTAAAACATGGGGAAAAAAGATCAACCCCAAATACCACGACCGTATGTATTACAGCTATTCATAAAATTCTGTGAATGTAAAGTTCTATCCCTTTCAAGCATCTGACCCAATGCTTCAAATGAAAGTTAAGAGTAAAAGATTTTCAAAGTAGGATAAGGGTCAAATAGAGGGAGGAAGGGATTCTTTTATCAGGAGAAAACATTAAACAAATAAAATTAAAAGCTAAGACATGCTATTATGCAAACTCCTCTACCCTGATATAACGCGACCCGATATAAGGCAGGTTCGCATACAACGCGGTAAAGTTCTGACACGCTGCTCTGAGCAGCATGTTAAGGGTGCCGGGCCAGGCCGGGGCTGAGGGGTTTGATAAGGGGCAGAGGGTCTCGGGGACAGTCAGGGGCTCCCACCCCCCCAGGGTCTAGAGGGCAGAAGCTGTAGGAGGGCACTTTTGGGGGGCTTGCAGTGCCAGAATGGCCCGGGGGATTAGCGGGGGGCCAGGAGCAGCCCGCTCTGCTTCCCTCACCCCATTCCCAGCCATGCAGCTCGGGGGAGGGGACTTGGGGGAAGGGATCCCCCTCGCACTCACCAGCAGCAGAGCAGCCCAGCCCCCTCCGTGGCGCTCCCCTCCATGGCGCTCCACTTCCCGCTGCAGGTGAGTGCAGGACCTTTCCCCAGCTGCCCCCCAGTAACATGGCTGGGGCCGGGGCAAGGAAAGTGGAGCGGGCGCGCCGTTTCCTGCCACAGGTGAGCATCCTTTCCCCAACCTCCCCGCACTCACCGACAGCAGGAAGTGGAGCGCCGCCGACTGGTGCCGGGCTGCTCCACTTCCCGCCGCTGCCAGTGAGTGCCTGTCGGGGGCGGGGGGAATAGGGGGCGGAGCAGTCAGGGGTTAGAGGGGGTGGGGTCCTGGGGGTGATTAGGGATGGGGGTCTCTGGAGGGAACGGTCAGGGAATAAGGAATGGGGTGGGGGGGGGGTGTCAAAGCAAGTTTGATATAATGTGGTCTCACCTATAACACAGTGAGATTTTTTGTCTCCCGAGGACCGCGTTATATCGGGGTAGAGGTGTATATATATATATATATATATATATATATTTTTTTTTTTTAAAAAAGGTTTTACCCTTGTGCTGCCATAACACCAACTGTTTCACTAAAGGTCTGACGCCAACATTGTTCACCATTAGTACCCAAGAATCGGGTTTTTTCCAAGCCCAAAACATTTGAAAGCTGCAGCCTGGCAACTCCCAGAAGTATGTCTTTAGTCATTTTATCTTTGTGCCACAATTCAACCAGCAGTGGTAACCTGAAATACAGAAGAGTATTTTAGTAGTATCAGTAGGCCAGACAAAAGATGACAGTCACCTACATGGAAAAGCAAGAAATAACTTACAGAAATAACTTCCCAAACCAATCTAGCTCATTCTTACCACAGCATAAACATTCTCCTGTGGGAATCAAGGGTAAGACTGACTGACAACTCTGCATCTTCTCGTGCATTCCGTCACTTTGGCTAGATCACTACCCTGTTCCAGTTTGTATACAGAGAACAATCCTGCACTGACATGGTGATGGGCTGGATGATCTTATAGGCCTTTTCCATTTCTGAAAATGCCAATCTACAAAACCTCTCTCCTCTACCCTTCTTTCCAAAATACCACTGTGTTTTAGGCTTTAGGGTGGGAGTATGTGTGGAAGATATTCTTCACCCTACTTACATGCCTACAAAAAGGGAGCAATGTAGTGGGGAAACATTCCACTACAATTTCATTTTTCTAATCCTTACAGCAACTATGTTTCACAGGTTATGGCTGGTTTGATTGCCAGACTCCAAGTCAGCTAGAGTAGGTTGCACACCTAGGCCTGGTCTACACTGGGGGGGAAGGGGCAAGGTGGAGGGGAGAAGAAAAAAATCGATCTAAGTTACACCACTTCAGCTACATGAATAACGTAGCTGAAGTCGACGTACTTAGATCAACTTACCGTGGTGTCTTCACAATGTTGAGTTGGCTGCTGCTGCTCCCCCATTGATTCCACTTGCGCCTCTCACAGTGGAGGAGTACAGGAATCAATGGGAGAGTGCTCGAGGAGTCAATTTATCACGTCTAGACTAGACGCGATAAATTGGCCCCCACTGGATCGATCGCTACCCGCTGACCCAGTGGGTAGCGTAGACATACCCTTAGAAAACGTACTATAATTCTGCGAAAGCAGAACTGTTTTTTTCAGGCTACATCATGTAACCCTTACTTTGATAAGGGTTTACCCAAACAGATGCTCCAATTGATATCACCACATTTCCTGTTTAAGTAAATGTTCACGAATATGAGTAAGGTTTGCATGCTAGACTAGACAGCCTCAAAGGGCAAGAAAAATATCTTAAGTATTCTTGGTTAACTGCTGGATTTCTCTTTTACACAACTTAAATTATTTTAAGACACTAAATTAAAAAGTGTAGGATTTACAAATTTTTATACATTAAAAAACAGTTAAATAATGCTTCATGTAATAAGATTAAAAATACAAGTGCTACCTGAAGAAGGTGTCTTGTAGCTGATGAGGCATAGTTGCAAAATCAAATGCACAATAGGACTGGGGTAGGAAAACTTCCATGTTTTTTCTCACTTCTACAGGAGGGTTTGTCATAATAGGTGCCGCACTACCAAAAAATGGATATGAGTATCTAATGAGAAAAAAGAAAATGCAAATTTAACTCAAGTCATAGTCTTGTAGGCAAGAAAGTCAAGGAAAATCGTCATCAGTTGATGACCCTAGTAGCTTAGGACCAAATTCTACTTTTGAAATACGCATGTGCAATGTCAGTTGTACAAGCATATCCAACATCAGAATTTGGCCCTTGATGTTCAACAGCTCCCAATTATGTTAACAACGCAGAATCAGAGTCAAAGTTCATTATCACCTGAACACAAACACCCTTTATAGCTATTACTAATCTTCAGGACTATGAAAGTTATATTTAACATTTTAGCCTTCTGTAGCACACATCTAGTTTCTGTAAGGGTGTGGGAGAAAGGAATCTTCATATCGGATTTAGATTGCAGAGATCAACAAGTATTTAAATTGGATATTAGCTACAAACAATTACATTCAAATCCTGAAAACAATAAGCCTTTAACAAACAAAACCCCACAAACCAACAAGAAATTTAGGTTTCTACTCCATTCCAGATCTGTATTTGAAAAAGCTGCTTAAGTTCCTGCTGCTGCTAAAAGTCCAACTTTCTTTGGTTGTGTATGTAAATACTGCTGTTGAAAAAGTTGGTTTAGACCTTCACTGAAAATTTAACTGAAGATGCATATTAACTTGTTAGTTAGAATATTTGTCTGCTTTTTAGGACTTTGAAGAAAAAATCATCTCTGGCATCAGCACAATTATTTTGGAATATACTAAATAGGAAAAAAATATTCTTTGTCTTAACTACTAAAACAAAATGCTCATGTGATGCATGATGACAATTTGACTCTGAGCTCTGTTGTTCTGGAGTGCATTTTCTCTATTTGTTCTTCCACTTAGCAATTAGGTGGGAAGGTGTGTTCCCTTACAATCCAGAAGATCCCACTTGAGCCTAAAAAATGAATGGTGACAAACAAACAAACCAATCTTCCTGTCTTCTCTTAGGGCTGAGCGACAGTCTGTATCACATGGTCTGCAATTTTCAAGTGATAGGCACAATAGGAAAATCCAATATAAAAAAGTACAGATGCTCCCCGACTTATGCAAGTGTTCTGTTCCAGAATGCCTTGTGTAACTCGAATTTTGCGTAAGTCGGAAACGTATACTTGACCATTACGCAAAAAACCAACCCACACTCCTATTTCTAGCTTACAGAACTTTTTCCATAAGTGCGGATTTGCATAACCCGGGGGGCATCTGTACTAAGTTTTATACACTACTAGAACTCTCTCAACTTTCATTTGTGATGAGCAAACCTAACATTTCAAAGTGTTTTGCCCACTACTGAAAGGTAGCTACTTGAGAAGGCATCGGGTTGCCTGTGCTACCAATATTCCAAACCGTGTGTAGTTTTCCTTTTTTTTTTTTTTTTTTTTTAAATGGGGGAGGCAGAAGGACAAAAAACAAAACCATACCCAATACCCTTTTTCACAGTAAGGTCATCAGCTGAAATATATCATACCTTAAAATGCAATTGACTGGAAACCCAACCTCGAGATTGTGAATACTCCGTAAATCTATTGAAAAGCAAAAATGATATGATGCTGCTGGAACTGCAATTTTTTGTCCCGAAGTAGACTCAGCACTGGACGCAGCTCCAGGGTGGGACTGGGAAACAGGTGCCAGAGCATTCAAGGCTGAAAATATAAATACAAGGTGTTTTGCATATAGTTATATATAAATAAATATTATTATTTTGGATAAGACACAACATGCCTGGCACTTTAAATGGAAATAGACAAGTTGCCACTCTGAAACACACTACAATCTGTGTTACATTAGATGCGAGAAATGGCATTTCAAATTTTTAAGTGACCACTTTTCAAGTAGAGGAAACCATTTGGAAAGAAAAATCCCATATGGTCATAGCTTTACAGTGTGCATGAGAAGGAATATCGAAGGGGAGGCTACTTTACCATCCACTTTAAAATGGGCACTCATTACTTATATAGCACTGGTAAGTATATTCAATTTGACAAAATGGGTAAGGAGAGGGTCTTTTGGCACTAATTTTAGAACCTGACGCTGAGATTTTAGGGAGCATCAAACCTTGTAAAAAACACCCATTAAAGAGTTTAGAAAGTGTGTGCAATAAAACAACACATTAGCCACATGCAAATTACCAAGGAAAATGGTTGGACACAGATTCTAAAAGCTTTCCTTGAAGGCATGAAGTATCAGACAAATAGTCTGACAGATCCTTTGCTTGGAAAGAAGCAAACTCCCAGGCTTGTCCTGGGTGTGGAATGAAAGTGCTTAGATTAAGTAATAATGCCTCTCTCTTACTTAGAACTTTTCATCCTCAGATCTCAAAGCACTTCAAAGAAGTTTGATCTCCATTTTACAGGTGGAGAAACTGAGGCACAGAAAGATTGATCTTGGGCAAGACACACAATCAGCTGGCCAGCTAGGCCTCCTAAGTTCCAGTCCAGTGCCCTACCATCTACACCCTACCTTCCCAAATACTTCTCCAGGGAGCTGACAGAAGGTCAAGTTGTGGGTTTGATGAATGAGGCTACCAAGGCATAGCTTCAAATCTCAAAAGATATGTTTATTCACTCCTCAACCTATTTTACAATCTAAAATAGGGACAGGATTATCTTTTGTAATTGAAACTAATTTTAATTAGTTACTACAGCATATCCTTAAACACTGGTTCTTCTGCTTTTGGTCTTTCAAACCTGGTGCTATTTGTCATATTTTTGAAGATAGGTCTCATGCTAATAAAGAGGTAAAATAAATAAAAACTCATCTATCTTCTGCTGGCTGGTGTTTTGTAGCATTAACAGTAACAATATAAGAAAGGTACAGGAGAAAGCTAAATATGATGGCTTTCAAAGGATGCTATTCAATATATAGAGGGATCCATGGAAAACAGTTTGAGGGCAGTTTAAAATGTAGTATTTTACCCTTTATTGAAAAGATTCATTAATTGCATTATGTAGCCAAAATGACTGGACAGGAATCAGAGTTCATCACAAGCATTACAAATCTGTAGCAATTTTAAAAAAATGAATCTAAGCAATAAGGTTGACAAATTTTCAGGGGTATATGGAAACAAATACGTCTATTTTCTGTTTTTAAACAGAGTTGCACTGATTAGAGTTTTCTATGACTGAATATTAGTGAGCATTACATGAATTTTGCAGCTCTGACTGTAAAGGTGACTTTGCTTTGCTCTGAGATTTGAAAACTGCTAGCTCTTCAGACTCTTGGTTGTTAACTTCTTTGCAAGATTCAACCACCAGCTCTGAAAGATAATTATGAAATGACTTAGGAATAACTACTTCCACACTTGCAAAAATGTCTATTAAAAAAAAACAGCAAATACAACTCTGCGTTTCCCTCATAATCTACAGATTCACTCCCATGCTTGTGATTTTTATCCCTGTCATGTTTCAGATTAAGGGCCCAATCCTGCTGACTTCTCTTAGAGAAACTCTATTAATGATTAAACGGCTATTGCCTGAATAAAGGGAGCAGGATTGAGACCCAGAGTTTACCCCTGTAGTATGGTATAGGCCCATTCCCAGAAAGCTGAAGGCTGGTCTACACTAGGCGTTTAAACCGGTTTTAGGAGCGTAAAACCGATTTAACGCCACACCCGTCCACACTAGGAGGCACCTTATATCGATTTTAATGGCTCTTTAAATCGGTTTCTGTACTCCTCCCCGACGAGAGGAGTAGCGCTAATATCGGGATTAACATATCGGAATAGGGTTAGTGTGGCCGCAAATCGACGGTATTGGCCTCCGGGCGGTATCCCACAGTGCACCACTGTGACCGCTCTGGACAGCATTCTGAACTCTGATGCACTGGCCAGGTAGACAGGAAAAGCCCCGCAAACTTTTGAAATTCATTTCCTGCTTCCCCAGTGTGGAGAGCTCATCAGCACAGGTAACAATGCTGTCTCCTGAGAATCGAAAAAGAGCCCCAACATGGACTGCACGGGAGGTACTGGATCTGATCACTATATGGGGAGAGGATTCAGTGCTAACAGAACTGCGTTCCAAAAGACGAAATGAAAAAGTATTTGAAAGAATTTCTAAGGCTATGACGGATAAAGGCCACAGCAGGGACTCAGTGCAGTGCAGAGTGAAAGTTAAGGAGCTCAGACAAGCCTACCAGAAAACCAAAGCAGCAAACAGAAGGTCCGGGGCAGGTCGAAAAACATGCCGCTTCTATGCTGAGCTGCATGCAATTTTAGGGGGCTGCGCCACAACTACCCCACCCCTGACCGTGGATTCCGAGGTGGGGGTTGTAATCTCTGCCATGTCTGAGGATTATGCAGACGGGGAAGATGAAGAGGAGGACGACCTAGCAGAGAGCACACAGCACTCCGTGAGCCCCAGCAGCCAGGAGCTTTTTCTCACCCTGCCGGAATTACCCTCCTCCCAGCCCTCCCAAGCAACTATCCCAGACAATGACGCCATGGAAGGGACCTCTGGTGAGTGTACCTTTGCAAATAGCAAACATTGTTTTTTAAGCAAGCGTTTTTTAATGATTGATTTGCCCTGAGGACTTGGGATGCATTCGCAGACAGTATAGTTACTTAGAAAAGTTTGTTAACATGTCCGGGGATTGAGAGGAAATCCTCCAGGGACATCTCGATGAAGCGCTCCTGTAGGTACTCCAGAAGCCTTTGCAGAAGGTTTCTGGGCAAGGCAGCCTTGTTCCGCCCACCATGGTAGGACACTTTACCACGCCATGCATGTAGCAAGTAATCAGGTATCATTGCATGGCAAAGCATAGCAGCGTATGTTCCTGGTGATTGCTGGCATTCAAGAAGCATCCGTTCTTTATCTCGCTGTGTTATCCTCAGCAAAGTGATATCGTTCAGGGTAACCTGGTTAAAAATCAGGAATTTAAGTAAGGGGGATGGCCATTTTTCTACTGGGTTCGTGGACTGCAGCAGCTTAAAAAAAAATCCTTTCCTGCACGTAGCCAAGCGGGGAGAGGGGAGGAGTGAAATGCCGATGATCTTTTTTTGTGTTTGGTCAGCGGGGATCTTCCCCAAGCTACCAGCCACGCAGTGGGTGGGGGGGTGGGAAGGGTGTTGATTAGCAGGGAGCTAGCGTGGTATTAGCCATGCGTTGCGGGGAGGGGTAAATCACTACAGAAGCCGAAAGACAGTGGCTTACCATGGCCGCATGCAAGCTGAATTCTGATGCCCGGACCTGTGTCTGTGAGATCTGTAACTCCAGAGCTGCAGGCACTCAGTATTAAGATGAAAAATGCGACCTTGTAGGGAAATCACATGTGCTATGCAAGGTGAATAGTGCTGTTCACTGTGAAAGAGTATAACCATTGTTCTGTAAAATGTATCTTTTTAAATATTTCTCTCCCTCATGCAGCTGCAAATTTTTCAAGCGTCCCTCCTCCATCCCAAAGGCTAGCACAGATAAGGCGGAGGAAAAAGAAGACGCGAGATGAGATGTTCTCGGATATTATGGAAGTTACACGCAATGAAAGAGCTCATCTGAATGAGTGGAAGGACGTGGTATCAAATTACAGGAAAGATGCCAGTGAACGTGAGGACAGGAGGGACACCCGAGATGAGAGGTGGCGGCAGGAAGATCAGCGGTGGCGGGATGCAACTCTGGGGCTGCTGCGTGATCAAACTGACATGCTCCGGCGTCTGGTGGAGCTTCAGAAACAGCAGCAGGATCACAGAGTGCCGCTGCAGCCCCTGTATAACCACCCTCAACCCTCACCATGTTCCACATCCTCCTCACCCAGACGTGTAAGAACGCGTGGGGGGAGGCTCCGTGCACCCGCCCACTCCACCCCCGTGGACAGCCCAACCAGAAGGCTGTTACTGTGAAATTTTTTTAATGGCCTTCTCCATCCCTCCTATCCTCCTCCCAAACCACACCCTTACTTCTCTCCCTCTTTTTATAATGAATTAATAAAGAATTCATGATTTTTAAATGAGTGACTTTATTTGCATAAGTAAGCTGTACTCGAAGGGGGAGGGTGAGTTGCTTACAGGGAATGAGTCAATCAAGGGGGTTGGGTGTTCGTCAAACAGCAGTCACACTGTACCCTGGCCATTGATGAAGCTTGTTTTCAAAGCTTCTCTGATGCACACCGCTTCCTGGTGTGCTCTTCTAATCTCCCTGGTGTCTGGCTGCGCGTAATCAGCGGCCAGGTGATTTGCCTCAGCCTCCCACCCCGCCATAAAGGTCTCCCCCTTACTCTCACAGAGATTGTGGAGAATACAGCAAGCAGCAATAACATAGGGGACATTGGGTTGGCTGAGGTCTGAGCGAGTCAGTAATGTGCGCCAGCGCGCCTTTAAACGGCCAAATGCACATTCCACCACCATTCTGCACTTGCTCAGCCTGTAATTGAACAGATCCTGACCACTGTCCAGGCTGCCTGTGTATGGCTTCATGAGCCATGGCATCAAGGGGTAGGCTGGGTCCCCCAGGATAATGACAGGCATTTCAACATCCCCAACTGTTATTTTCTGGTCTGGGAAGTAATTCCCTTGCTGCAGCCGTTTAAACAGAATAGTGCTTCTGAATACGCGAGAGTCATGAACCCTCCCTGGCCATCCCACGTGGATGTTTGTGAAATGTCCCTTGTGATCCACCAGTGCTTGCAGCACCATTGAAAAGTACCCCTTCCGGTTTACGTACTGGGTGCCCTGGCACTCCGGTGCCAAGATAGGGATATGGGTTCCATCTATCGCCCCCCCAGTTAGGGAATCCCAGTGCAGCAAATCCATCCACTATGGCCTGCACGTTTCCCAGAGTCACAACCTTTCGTAGCAGCAGCTTAGTAATTGCTTTGGCTACTTGCATCACAGCAGCCCCCACAGTAGATTTTCCAACTCCAAATTGATTCCCGACTGACCGGTAACTGTCTGGCGTTGCAAGCTTCCACAGGGCTATCGCCACTCGCTTCTCTACTGTGAGGGCTGCTCTCATCTTGGTATTATGGCGTTTCAGGGCAGGGGCAAGCAAGTCACAAAGTTCCATGAAAGTGCCCTTACGCATGCGAAAGTTTCGCAGCCACTGGGAATCGTCCCACACCTGCAACACACTGCGGTCCCACCAGTCAGTGCTTGTTTCCCGGGCCCAAAATCGGCGTTCAGTGGATAGAATCTGCCCCATTACCATCAGGATCTCCAAAGCGCAGGGGCCCACGGTTTGAGAGAATTCTGTGTCTACGTCCTCATCACTGTCATCGCTGCGCTGCCGTATCCGCCTCCTCCTCGCCTCGGTTTGAAGGTCCTGGTTCAACATATACTGCACGAGAGTGCGCGAGGTGTTTAAAACATCCACGATTGCGGTATTGAGCTGAGCAGGGTCCATGCTTGCTGTGCTATGGCGTCTGCACACTTCACCAAGCAAAAAAGGCGCGAAACGGTTGTCTGCTGCTTTCAGGGAGGGACAATGATTTTTGCCCCATCAGGCACTGGGATCTCAGCCCGGAAATTCCAAGGGGTGGGGGAGCCTGCGGGAACTATGGGATAGCTACCCACAGTGTAACGCTCCAGAAATCGACGCTAGCCTCGGACCGTGGACGCACACCACCGATTTAATGTGTTTAGTGTGGCCGTGCGCAATCGATTTTATACAATCTGTTTTACTAAACCGGTTTATGTCAATTCGGAATAATCCCGTAGTGTAGACGTACCCCGAGTAACAAGAAGTGCATTTAGCAAATAAACTGAGTTCTTGTTGATTCCACTGGCTTGGGATGTTTAGCCAATCAAATTGCTTGACTAATATGCCTCTTTGAGAACTCTTGAATAATGTTCAACAGATAGTGTCAGTGTCTCTTCTGGGCTTTGTTCTTTGATTTTTATTTTATTAAATACAAATATCCCCCTTCGACCACCCCACCCAAAAAACCCACCTACACCTTTGTTGGGTCTCCTTTGTCTATGTTTTTATGCTATCATTGAATGTTTGGGCAAGATCAAAAATGCTTTATGGTTTTGGTACTTGGTATTGTCCAGGTAACCTACAGACAAATTAATGTGCATTTATAGTCATAGATGTGTTCTCAGACACCGAGTGGCCTACAATTGGGAGAGTATTTACTCACTGAACTGGTCAAAAAAAGGTCATGAACATTGTTTCCATTTTTGTCCAAGTTTCAAATTCCAAAGAATTCCAGCCAGCTTTAGTATATGTATAAAAGCAAACTGTTCATATTGTTTTGTACAATAAGGTCTTACTATTTTGCATCAGGCACTGGGGAAAAGTGATGCGAGTTAATGAGTGAGAAAACAAAAATCAAGAACAGTACATATTAAAATTATACTGTTTCCTGCCCCCCCCCCATCTCTTTTGTCAGAAGTAGTTTAAGTTATTTTATTTAGTAACGTAACTCACTGCATTCTAGTTGATTCCCTGATAAAAAAAATATGTAAAACCAGAGTTAAGGATGAGTACACATCAGTACTTTAAGAGTAAAACAAATTGTAGAGATGTTGAATTACCACAAAAACAAGCATTGCAAACCCAGGTATTTCAGAGTTAAGATTAACTGAAAAGAAATCTAGATATATTCAAGTATATAAATGCATAATTAAAGCACCCAATCCACCTTCACTCTACCTTGCAATGACTGGATGCAAGAACCACAGTTATGATTGGTGCACAATACTGATTGTAGTTACTGATTACAAGAAAACTGATTTTTTAAAAAGGTTTTTTTTTTCCTTCTTCCCACTCCCTCCACACACAGTAGAAAAATGGGAAAATTCAACTCAACCTTAGCCAAGGAACCAGGGGCGGCTCTAGAAATCGGGCTGCCCCAAGCAGTGCGGAGCGCTGCGCCGCCCTTCCCCGGTCCCGCGGCGGGTCCCCTCTTCCCGCGGCTCCGGTTGAGCTCCTGCCGGCATGCCTGCGGCAGGTCCACCGGAGCCCGGGACGAGCGGACCTGCCGCAGTCATGCGCGCGGAGCTCAACCGAGCCGCGGGAAGACGGGACCCGCCGCAGTCATGCCTGCGGCAGGTCCGCTTGTCCCGGGCTCCGGTGGACCTGCCGCAGGCATGCCGGCGGGAGCTCCACCGGAGCCAAATGCCGCCCCCCCGGGAAACGGCCGCCCCAAGCGCCTGCTTGGCGCGCTGGTGTCTAGAGCCACCCCTGCAAGGAACCAAGACTGGGGCTTCCATAATGGTTAATATTTAGTAAAATTAATTAAATCTAATCCCTCTTCTATTAAATCTCTGATGAGAAATGGGAAAGATTTGGGTTTTGAGAAAAACATTTGTGGATTAGCAAACAGAAAATTAGTGAAGTTCTTTTGTACATTTAAATATTTAATGTTAATCTGTAAATAGTTTTCCTTTTCTCTTAAGAATGTATCACTTCTAGGTTTCATGAAGTTGATGCACTACAATCATTAAAATAGGCAGCTATTCTTACAAAAAATAGATTCACATAGACCATTGTTGAGGAGCTGTTTCCCAGTTCCTTAAAGAAGTTTAACTTCAGGGTTAAATATCCTATGCTCCTCCTCTCCTTCCCCATTTAAGGTATTTTTTCATGTCAAACCTTTTCACCTACAAATTAAATAAAATATCTTTAAGATTTTTTATATAAAAATCTCTAACCCACCAATTCCCAAATTCAGAGAGAGGTCTTTAGATATTTGTGGCACTGCTGGTCAAATTGCTGTCCATGGACCACTGGTGGTCTACAGTGCAATGGTTACATGGGGCTGGCTCTTCTACTTATTTTCAGCTGCCAACACACATTAAAAAGGCAACTAGAATACATTAACTACTCTAATATTTTTTCCACATAAGTGATTCTTATTTGCCACAAGGATATGATCACAAATGGGAGAGGATAAATCCAGAAGGTAATCTGTGGGTTGCGCTATGAAAACATTTAAGAATAATTGTTTTATAAATTATGAAGATTGATAGGCATAAATCACCTACCTTTTTTGTTTAGTTTTGTGCCCCTGTCATATTGAAGACTTTCTACTTCGCTCTCTGTTGCTTCATCTTTTGTGGGAGGAGAATGGCCATTCTGAAGTGGGGCAGAAGGAGCACTGTGAGATCTTTGCTCTGGGCTCCTTGTTTTATCCCATGTGGGAGACAAAACTCTTTTCTGCGAGTGTTCTGGCTCAGTCTGAAGGTCTAAGTGGATCAATGACTGAACAAAATAATACAATTTTCTTATTAATCATAGCAGTGAAAAATTCTTTACTATATTTACAGAATTTTAGATTACTCTTATGGCATGGATAAACAGAGACAGAGCTGTAAAAATAGAGTAACAAATACACTGTAGCTTGTTCTTTCAGGCTTTTCTTTTCATGATTTCAAGTGTAAAATCTGATTCAACAAAATCAAACTTATTTTTTATCTTTTAGAACAGCACCTGAACCACAATCTAAATGAGTGGATTGTACCTGGGTATTTAAGCCTTCCTTTTGTAGGGTTACTGATACCCCAACAGTAGGAGCCATATCTAAGGCCAATGGTGGCAATTTTTGCTTGGCTCTATTTGGTGGAACAAGGTTGAAGGCCCCTTCAACTGCCACAGGGTGCTGATCAATCTCCACATTTCCTTTCTTCAGCAAGCCAGTTAGTGGTATTTCAGTGCTTCCAAGAGACTGGTCCCCACAGCAAAGATGGATCTATTGTAAAAAGAAGTGCTCAGAAAATAATTTTGATATATGCATTTACATCTCCCACTGCCAATATCTGAAACTGAACCTCTTTCTAAAAAGAAATGAAAAAAAGATGAGGAGTGAGATCCAGCCCCTCTCCAGTCTCTTTACACTGAATAAAGGGGCTGGAGTGGTGTAAATAGATCCTAAAATCTCTATCAATCTGGGTAAGGATTCTCTCAGAGCAGGCACTGTAGTATATAGACAAGATACACAATTATCTACACCACAGTGAGGTAGGCTATGTCTACAGTAGCAAGTGAAAGACAAAAAAACTTGTGTCGTTCAGAGGTGTTGTGGTTTTTTTTTTTTTTTTTTAAACACACACACACACACCCCCGAAAGACAAAAGGTTTGCCGATGGCAAGTGCCAGTGTGAATAGTGCTTTGTCAGCAGGAGTGCACTCCTGCTGACAACACTAACACTGCTCATTGGAGATGGAAATTTTTTGTCGGCAGGCGAACCAAACAAACAGCGGCTACAGTGCGCGCCTTTTAGAGGCATGGCTGTAGCAGCACAGCTGTGTTGCTAAAAGCTGCGTAGCATAGACATAACCATATGTAAAGGGAAAAAAGGTAAGTTATGTATCTGTATGCATCCACATATTTCAAGTATCATCCTAAGAATAAAGACTTTATGAACTACTAGGGGAAGTCTAAAACTGTACAGTTCATTAGAGAAAAGGTACAACAGGAAAAAACCCTCTATAAAATCAGCTCTACGCTTCACATTTAAACAACAAAAAAGGACAAAATGTGTTATGTTTGCCATATGACTTGCTCATCAACTGTCTCACTTAGGGCCCACTCCTACTCCCATTTGGGAATTTTTCTATTGACTTTAACAGGAGCATAATCAAGCTCTAAGAAGGGTTTATAAATATTACCCAATTAAACTCAAAAGATGACAAGATAAAAGATTAGCCAACAATATAATAATATTGATTTTGAAGTCTACTGCATTAAAGTTCTAGACTGGCAAGTTTAGATCTGAATTGAATTTTACCATAGGTGTGAAGAAACTATTTACCTGTATTTTTGGCTGTGCAGAAAAATAAACCTGAAGGACTTCAACAGTACTGCGTATTCGAACTGATGCTCTCTCTGGCTCAAAGTTTGGATTGATTAAATCAGTGAAGGGTTCATTTGTTACATCATTTCCCAGTAACGAATAGTAAAAGAAAAACTCAGGCTGTCGTTCTGGAAGTTTCATTGTACTAGGAATTAGCTAAGTGTGGGGAAGAAAAATCAATTTATTTTTACAAACAAATAATTACAGCTGCCTTCGAGCATCTGCTTAGAGTTATAAATACTGTAGCAAAAAAAACTGTCCCAAACTCCAGAAGACCAGACTAACCTAAACCCAGATTGCAAGAATGTTTTAAAATATCTGTATTCATGGACAGTCAGTCTTTCCATATTAATGGCCAGATTCTGCCACTTTTCCTCACACTGAGTGATACTTTACTTCAGATGCAATCCAAAAGACTTCAGTGGGACTACTTGTGGGGTAGCTTTAATTTGTATTAGGGCTGTCGATTAATCGCAGTTAACTCATGCGATTAGCTCAAAAAAAATAAATCACGATTAAACATATTTGTAATCACACTGTTAAACAATAGAATACCAATTGAAATTTATTAAATATTTTTGGATATTTTTCTACATTTTCAAATATATTGATTTAAATACAGATTACAAAGTGTACAGTACTCACTTTATATTATTTTTATTACAAATATTTGCATTGTAAAAACAAACAGTATTTTTCCGTTCACCTCATACAAGTACTGTAATGCAGTATCTTTACCGTGAAAGTACAACTTACAAATATAGATTTTTTTGTTACATAAGTGCAAAGTGACAACTCCACTCAGTCCTACTTCTCGTTCAGTCAATCAACGCAAGGTTTAAGAATCTGAAGTGCCTTCCAATATTTGAGAGGGATGAGGTGTGAAGCATGCTTTCAGAAGTCTTAAAAGAGCAACACTCCGATGCGGAAACTACAGAACCCAAACCACCAAAAAAAGAAAAATCAGCTTTCTGCTGGTGGCATCTGACTCAGATGATGAAAATGAACATGCGTTGGTCTGCACTGCTTTGGACTGTTATCGAGAAGAACCAGTCATCAGTATGGATGCGTGTCTTCTCTAATGGTAGTTGAAGCATGAAGGGACATATGAATCTTTAGCGCATCTGGCACGTAAATATCTTGCGATGCTGGCTACAATAATGCCGTGCAAATACCTCACTTTCTGGTGACATTGTAAATAAGAAGGCAGCAGTATTATCTCCTGTAAATGTAAACAAACTTGTTTGTGTAAGCAATTGGCTGAACAAGAAATAGGACTGAGTGGATTTGTAGGCTCTAAAGTTCTACATTGTTTTAGTTTTGAATTCAGGTTTGTTTTTTGTTTTGTTTGTTTTTTTAAAAACACACAATTCTACATTTGTAAGTTCAACTTTTGCGATAAAGAAATTGCACTACAGTACTTGTATTAGCTGATTGAAAAATGCTTTTTTTTTACAGTGCATATATTTAATTTTGATTACAAATATTAAGTGAACATTGTACACTTCATATTCTGTGTTATAATTGAAAATTAGTATATTTGAAAACGTAGAAAACATCCCAAAATATTTAAATAAATGGTGTTCTCTTATTTTTTTTTAAACAGAACAATTAAGCGCTTGACAGCCCTAATTTGGATTACACATTAGTGCCTAGAGGACTCAACTGAAATCAGGGCCCCAACACAATAGGAACTGTACAAACACATAGTAAGAGTCTAGATTCTCTGCACTTTGGAAACAAACAAAGGGAGGTCACAGAGACAGATGTGTAATGACTTGCCCAAAGTCAATGGTAGAGATGGAAATAGAACCCAGGTTGCCTGATTCCCATTTCAGTGCCCCAGCAACTAGATCATACTGTAGTACTAGGATTTTATAGTTGTATTTTGTATAATTTAGAATGAAAGAAAGAATAACAATGTAGCATGTATTGATGTGTGATATGATTTGACCATATTCTGCCAGCCACCCTTTCTGAAAGCAGAAAGGAATGGCCTCGTGTGCCATTGGTAAAGATGCATCTGCCAGAATCTTGTGTCTGAAGCTGATTTCAAGGCAGTAATAGACCTTTACTGTCACTGCTTTGTTGTAGGTTTAAAATCAGCATTTTGAAATAAGTAAAAGAATGCAATGATTATTTTCTCCTGCATTGCAATTTGATGTTCTTATTCAAATGTTCTCTGTAAATCAATCCTGTTTTGTGTGTGAATGAGGAACGTGTGTGTTAGAAGACAAGTGTGAAAGCCATCACCGGAGCAGATGTTCTAAGGAGGACAGACAAAAGCGCCAGAAGATTGCAACATGCCCTTATTGAGATGTCAAAGGAGGGCAGATTGATGACTCTAAAGATGAGGAAAGGACCTATCTACCAGGACAAGATAGCTGTGATCAAAACCAGCATGGGGTAATTCCCCAAGAGACTAATGAAGAAATAAAAAAAGAAGATGAACAACTTAAGAAAACAAGCACTTATCAAACGGCAATTGATTACAACATGACAGTGCAAAACTCATTGGTCCCAATGAAGGAAGATCACTATATAAACAGGATGCTTTGCCATTAAATTTTGGGTTTGTCCTCCCAAGACTTCCCCGGAGCATCATGTCGTGACTGACAGTAACTGGCTCCTCCCTGCCCGTGATCAACCTAGCCGGCCACTAGGTTGCTCCGGACTCTGGACTGGTAACTATACTATCGACTGGCGGGACAGTGTGTATGTGTGTGTGAGACTGAATGCATATGCTAATTGTTGTATCTTCAATAAATGCAGTGTGTTGCCTTTTCCCCTGAAAAAGATCCCGTGTGCTTCCTATAAATATAAGAATACCATTTTCAAACAAGGTACTCAATGTAAAAGTAGCAAAATCTGGTCCTATGATTCCAACCAGTTTCATTATAAAGCTCTAATTTTGTTTCCCTATGATTTTGGCATGGAAAATTGCCAAATTTACTCAAGGAAAAGAAGAATATTTCTGTAAGATATGAAGAAAGTTCAAATAACTTGAGCTACAGATCATTTAAACACTACACTGATTTGAAAGTATTACTTATGTTTAACAATTATTTGTGTCCTTGTAATTCAAAAAGCAGCTTGTTGTGAACGCTCCACCTTTTCCATTCGTTAAATCTCTCTAAATTTATTTATGTCTATATTTGAAGAAATAGGTTGTATTTAATTAAAGTTATTGTGTGGATAGTTTTGAGCCCAATTACTGTGTGAGAGAGAGCATGTTGTATTTTCTGGGCTGGTTGCATCTTAGAAAGAACTTAGGATGACCTAGGGTATTTCTATAGGAAACAGAGCTTCCTTAACCTCAAGTGGCAGAGATCTGTATTTTTGAAGATGAAGGACCAAAAGTTTTCAAGCTTCAGCTAAGTGTGTAACATTGTATTAGAGAGAAGTTCTCCACATTTAAACTTGCAACTACAGTTCCATGATTAAGTTGATCTGATTGCTTGTAATTCTAAATTTAATTACACAAAGAATTTTTTTTAAAAATCCAAACAACTTGGCAAGTTCCAAATAAAAAAAACCCAAAAACCACTTTTTTAGAAATCAGTTAAGGTTGCTAAGTGATGACAATGTACTTTTAATGTACCTATCTCACCACTAACAAACCCAAATGCTGAAGACAATAAATGAATGGTTTGACATCATAAATCTTACACTGTCCACATAAAATTATTCTTACCAAGTATAAAGTAAAGTAATGCATAATTTTTTCAAAATACAACTTTAAATCTAGCCCAAAATGAATACTATTCTTTCACCAGAAGATGATAAAGATTTAAAAGACAAGTCTTGTACCAGAATACAGGAAATGGGAAAACAATAGCCAAACCATTACTTTTTCACATACTATAAACGTTTTATTGGCATAATAGTCTTAAAGGTGAATAATCATCATTACCTGTTCCAACTGTGTGGCAAATGCTATAGTCACAGACAAAACAAAGTATTCTCTGCAATATTCTGCTGGCCCAATTTGATGATAGCCTTCTTCCTCATTCAGGACTGCTACAATATTTTTAAGATCTAGCCCAGAAAGCAGAGCAGGCACTTTAAGAGAAGATAATTGAATTTATATGGTTATGTCCTTCTACATCTCCAGATGTGTATTTCATCTGTTCTTAAATTAAAAAAATCATCAAAACAAACAAACACACACACACACACACACACAAACTGAAATCCTCCCTCCCCAAAATTACATCATGGAGCATCAGACTGATATCCACCTGGGCCACCAGCAGAGTTGGAACTTTTAGATCCATCACACAGACAATGATTGCTTGACCTAACAACATAACTAATAGCAGTATCAGACTGGCATCTTCTATGTGGGCCAGAACATTTTACCAGTGGGTTTCCCAGGCATTTGCTGACAGTAGAGGAACTAAGAGACTCGGGTGACTTGGGAATCCCAGGCTCTGGAGGGGAGTGTGCTCTAGCAGACACCAACTCACATGCCCATTCCCAGGCTAAGCATGATTCCTTCTGCTCTGTCTCCTCCAAATTATCCCTGTCTCTGCCCCATCACCTCGCTGTTCCTGGCTCCTCCTGACCACTCTCATTCCCTCACCTAGTTAGTCTGTCTCCACTCGAGACTTAGGAGATACCTGGTGGTGCCTATTAGTCTACAGGAAACAGGGAAGACCTTGAGTCTTCACAAACTTCGAAAACCTTTCACATATGCCCTCATTCCTCCTTCCAGGGAAGGGTGAAAATTTAGAGGAGTGAGTTAGGCTGAAGGGAGCCAACTCTGACTACAGGTTATTTAACATGATGAAATTTAACACAGCATTGAACTGTCTTGTTGTGACAGTTCTCAGGGCACCCTGGACTGACAGTCATCTTGTTACCCGTGCCTCCAGAAGAGGGAGTCTTCCCTGTGGTAGCTGAGGGTCAGCTCCCTTACACCACCATCCTTTCAGCTACTCAAGCACTTTGGTCTGGGTTATGCCAGCCCTAGCTTCGCCTTGCAGGTTAACAATAGGTGTCAACAGATTAACAATTCCTGAGTCCCTCTGAATCATTCCTCTGTGATATCCAGCCCCTGGGTACTTACAGAAATCCCAGATCCTCTGCACTCAAACATGCACCCCAGTTTTATCTTAAACCACTGCTCCTGTAAACCACAAGGAGCTTGTGAGCACTTATAATTGTGGAAGTGGAGAAAGGGACAAAGGGAATTTGAACATAGAGATCCCAGTGTCTAGGAATAGAGCAAGAGTCAGGCTACCAAAGTCAGGCTGACATGGACTCTAATAACGCGAGACTTGAAGGGCTAGGCGAGTAGAAAGCGAATGAGAACAGAATGTAAGATACGGTTTTGACCTTGTGTTAGCTAAGAATGGAACGTAGACTGTGGCAGAAATTAATGAGAAAAGTGAGATATCAGAAAGAAAAATGAATAACAAAATACATTTGTTGCTCATTATTGTATGTAATGAAAGGTATAAGAGCTTGCCTAATTGTTTACCTAATGGAGACCTGCCTTGGGAGGGGAACCCCTGCCCAAGAGAACTCTCCCGTGCATTTGCAATTGCTCGAAAATAAAGCTGCCTCTAGCTTGTTGCTTCAAACTCAGAGAACTTGTTTTTCTCCCACATAATAAAACAAAAGTAGTTTTCAAAAACAATAAAGATTGAACTAGAAATAATAAGTGGTGAAAACAAACTGTTACAATTAAAAAAAAAAAGAAAGCATGAACCTGGGTCTACACTTATCAATAGTTACCTTTCATATCTAAGAAAGTTGATTTTCTTCCCCTCCCGCCAAAATTCAGTCTGTTGCAGAACTGGCTGGTTTCTCTAGAACCAGGATCCAAACATTCATAAGGGGTTTCCTCAGTGAATGGATGCAGAGTGTCCTTCCCCATACTATATTATATTGAAAAGTTGTGGTTTCTATTCACAGATAGGACAAAACCCTGCCTAGCTGTAAAGTTTCTTTTTTTACCTCTTAGTGGTTTTGATTGTTTCTTGTTGCCTCTGCTGGTTTCCCATTCAAAAGTCTTAGACTATGTCTACACTGGCAATTGAAAGACAAAACTTTTGTCTTTCAGAGGTGTTAAAAAAAACAAAAATAAAAAAAAATCCTGAAAGGCAAACATTTTGCTGCGACAAGTGCCAGTGTGAACAGCGCATTGTTGGCAGGAGAGCACTCCTGCCAACAACCTGAACACCGCTCATTGTGGGAAGAAGCTTTTTGTTGGCAGGAGAGCCGACAAACAGCAGCTACGCTGCGCTACTTTTAATGGTACGGCTGTGGTGACCCTGCCGTGTCACTAAAGGCAGTGTATTGTAGATATAGCCTTTGTATTATGCAGGGCTAAACAACCTAGCCTTTCTACTGCATCACTGGCCAATCAAGGCAGAGTGACAACTCCCCCTTGCCCATATGGGTCATCACCAAGACACTGTCTCCTTGTGATAAATTTCTACTCCAAGTCTATCAAGCATACTTTCAGTACATTATTCCTTAAACATTACCCATACACATATTTCACAGTGATTATGACTCTTGACAAATTACAAGCATTTGGAGTTATATTACATGTTACTCTCTATAGATAAATTGGTAGTGTTTCAGATCTGGTGCAAGAAATATTTACAAAGAAAGAGGATCCTTTGCCAAGGGATCTGTGTGTCTCACTCATTTTGGAGCAGGAGAGCACCAGCTCTCTCCCATCTTAAACTAAACATTAATAACATTTTGCACCTTCTGCTTTAAAATCCATCCCTGTATCTGTATTTTATTTTCCTGCATGCCCTGATCAACTCTTACTCATGTTCTCTACTGCCTCCTTTCTGGACTACTTGATTTCAATACTTTATGATCTTAAGTACAAACTATCAAAACTACATTCTGTCAAGGAAATAAACAGCTTGTTTGTTTTTAAATGACACAAACCTCACAACCATCCTATTAAAATAAACAAACAAGTACAGACACTTTACTGGATCCTGATATGATTGGAAAGCCATTATAAAATAACCCTTGCACTCAGTGCTTACATTTATATGTACTATATGCACTGTAATAGGTTGTAAATATTTTATATAAAAATGCTATTAAAGTAAAATGCACTTGTGTCCCAAAACAATGATTTGCAATAAATTGTATGTTCTTCAGGGACATGAAACAAAACTTTTCTGAATAAAATTTAATTAAATTTGGATTATGCTACTAACCTTTCCCTTCTCTCGGAGGTGCTTCTTTTGCTTTAAAGCCATCCACCGGTGCTTTTGTATCAGTTTCCAACACTATACTTATCTGTATCTCAGATTTAAATTTAGTATATTTGTTGCTGAGCAAAGGATACCATTTTGGTGCCTGCAGAATAAATAAATAAAATAAAATAAATAAATAAAGTATGTTCCAAAAATAAGAACGCAGAGAATGGCAAAGGCATATAATGTGGTTACAGGATTAAATACATCTTTTGGCAGTTAGGCTGTAGGAGAGTTAAGATGTGCTTCAGTGTTTATTTTCAATATATCAGACTGATTCTCTGTCACGTTCTACCGTAATAGCTTTGGTTTTGTTATATCAAATTTCTTTGGTAGATTGATGTGGACCAAACCTCTCTGCCTAACAGTCTAGATGTCTAACAACAATGCCTTGATAGGCTGCTTCCCATGCACTTCCAAAGGCTAAGATGGAGCAAAAATAAAAAATTACAGCAAGATCAGAGAGGTTTACGGGACCCCATGGCAACATCTGAAACTGAACCTCTCCCTCCCCACCTGAGACCTGGGGGAGGGTGGCAGGGAGAAGAGGAGGCAGAGAGCGAGCTTGCCCCACACTCACCCTGCAGAGGCGCCTCCTGTCCCGCAAGACTGGGCATGGTTCCCTGCTCCAGGCAGTGACCTGGCACATGGGATCACTGCTCACTCAAATTTGGCCCAATGACCTTTCCATCATCACAGAGGAGTGGCTGGGCCAAATCAAAGTGGCACTGTAACCCTGTGTGCCAGATCAATACTAGGTGCTCACTTCCACAGGTTTGGGAGCCCTCTTAAGCGGGGGCTGGGGGTAAACTGCTGTTTTTGCACATGCCCCATCCCAGGCATCCCTGAGCAAGGTTTACTCAAAAGTGCCTGCCATTCACCTAAAAAGGAAAAAATAAAGCAAAAGGCTGGTGTTTGGCAGTTTTTAGGAGCTATTTTTTTTTAACATTTTTCTATCTCTGTCCCTCTTTTTCTTCTCTAAGGTAGGCTAAACTGTGGCTTAATGACTGCAGCAGAGGGAGCGAAGTCTATTCCCAGTTTTGCCCTAATTCCCTTCATAACCTTGTGCAACTCATTACCTCTCTTTGTATATTAGTTTACCTATCTGTATAATAGATTGCACCCTAACTCACAGGTGTTTTGTGAGACTGATAAGCCCGGTCTTGATACACAAAGAGGGTGTGTTTTTTTAATCCAATTAGCTTAACATAACTGAAAAACTGAATCAAGACATAGACTGACATATCTGAAGCTATATTAGCTGGCCATATTTTAGGCTAGACTCCTAGAGGAAAAAAACTGCACATATTCCTTCCAGTGCCTGGGCATAGTCAACAAGATAACAGACTAAAACCACCATAGAATCTTTAATCAGAATAGAGAAAAAAAATCTTGTTTTTCTAAGATCTCATCTGACAGACCCTCCTCACATGGTAAAACTGTATGGAACGCAAGCTTTCTCAACCCTGCTAAAATGGGAACCTATGGCTCTAGGGAATCCAGGCTATCATATGACCAGCCATGGTGTAGTTTATACACAGAGTTTAAGTCCGGTAAGGACCATTAGATCATCTAACCTGATGACCTGTTTATCACAGGCATTAAAATTTCATTGTATTGAGCACTATATTTTACATTTGGCTAAAGCATAATTTCCAAAAATGCATCCAGGACTGATTTGAAGATATCAAGAGATGGAAAATCTGCTACTTCCCTTGGTAGTTTGTTCCAGTTTCACACTGTTAAAAGTATACTTATTCTGTCAGTGTTACTGTATTGGTCCCAGGATAGTAGAGAGACCAGGTGGGTGACATAACATCTTTTGTTGGATCAACTTCTGTTGCTGAGAGAGACATGCTTTTACAGAGATCTTCTTCAAGGCAACCCTGAAGCTGTCTCTCTCAGCAACAGAAATAGCCAACAAAGAGATCATGTTTTCACCCCTCAGCCATAAGGCTGCATCACCCACCTTGTCTACCTTATTTCTAGTTAAAACTTACTGGCTTCAGCTTGTTGCACATTTGTCCTTTAGTACTCAGTATTTTCTCCCTGGGAAAGGTACTTAAATGTTGTAATCAAGTCACCTCTCAATCATGATTTTGATAAACTAAACAGATTCAGCTCTCAGTCATTTTAATCATTCTTTGAGTGTTTTTCCATGTACTATTATTTCATTGTCATGATCCGAGGGCTTTTTATTTTTTTAAGAATGGAAATTTGGTTGTTTCATCAAATAAGAACCAACTACTCAATCACAGACAAAAAATAAAAATTCAATACTAGTCTGATTATTAGACACAGCTTACAAATACATCAATAATTCTCTGTATTTCATATGAAATTTAATATTGCAATTCTCAAAATCTTTAAAATTCAGGAAGGCAAAAGAAACTTCACACATGTTTAACTTGGCCATATCACAGTAATCTCCAATGACCAATTTAAGGGTCAGATGCATTTTACATTTCATTATGTTAATAAAATGTATACAAAATATTTGTATTTGTTCTTCACACATGCTATTAAAATCTTTTTTGAAAAGGTTTTGAACCTCATCATGCTCTGATGAGTCAACATTCCTTCAAATAGGATTTTCCTTTTAAGAACTACTTCAGTACCTACAAAAATGGAAAATGTAGTACTGTCAAATTGTCAGTTATTAACATCTCTTCATAACAAATAACATACCTGTTTCTTTTCTTGAGCAGCTCTTAAATCGAGTACAATATAGCCTATATTCTCTTTAGTTGTAGATACAGGATCCAAAGCAAAACACTGGAGTTTGATAGGTGTACGCTGTAGCCTGGAAGAATACCACAATGAAATCCAATTTGTGCCAACAATCCCTGTAATCAGACTTAACTGACGAAAAATGTCACAGCACGGAAGGATGTGAAAAATAAATGTGAAAATATAGCAACTTTTTAACTGGTTTACATCAAGTTATGGTACAAACTGAATGTACTGTTAAACTTCTACAATCTAACACTTTTATAAATGATAAGGAGTAGATAAACCCACTTAAAAGAAGTTAGTTCAGGAGACCCTCCTAAAGCACAAGCGATCATGGAAAAGATATAGTGGTATTATATGAACCTGTTCCTCACCAGAAAGAGAGGCGGGTTCAGATTCTACTCTCAGACATGTAACATTCATCATCTCTTATTTTTAAATCTTAAGCTAACAGTTGGATGTATAGTATTAAACTGACACACAAAATAAGCAGCAACACTCATTACAATTGGAATTTCACCTCAGTGTTAATTCAGTGGTTAAAAAGGTATAAATACGTAAAACAGACTGTTGAGTTAAATACTTGATTACGTCCTTTGGTTATTTTCAAGTATGTCTTCAGAATGTAAGTTTAACTACATCATTAAAAACAGTGGCCTCAAAACATTTGAAATTATTTTCCCCTCCCCCCCCCATATACAACCATCAAAATAAAGATGGCTACAGCTGCACAGAAAATGCCCCCTAGTGGTTTGTGCATTATCAATATATTTGGGCAGAGATGCTCATGCACTTGTCAATGGCAAGTGTGAAAAAATTTCTCTGATGATGGTGGTACCACTACTGAAAATGCATAGTAGCTAAGTGTGATGAATCTGTTACATTGAGCATTAAGGCTTAAAATTTATGCCACATATGATATTATATATGCTTAAGTAGGCTAAGTGACGTTGCTGCAGAAACCATAACTCAGAACTGTAATAGAGTTTTTTTGCATTTAATGTGGTGTAGGATTACGTTTTCTAGTAATATATTTTAGTGTATACTGTATGTATTGTAGCGTAATGCTCTTCTGCTATAAGATTTTTTTTTTTTAATTAAAACTCATACATGAGTTTTAGACTCCTTCAATGTCACTCACACTACCACTTATCATTTGTGCTGTAGCAGCAATGCCATGGTGGAAAACTTTCAATATATACTGTAATTATACATAGCAGACTGTACTACTCAGGGTGGATAAAAATCATTGATTTTTAAAAAATAAAAATAAAATACTAGTATTTTATTTAATTTTTTTTTTTTTAATATATAAAATGCTTTTTGTGGGGGAAAAAACCTATCTAAAGATAGCAGCAAAGAATCCTGTGGCACCTTATAGACTAACAGACGTTTTGCAGCATGAGCTTTCGTGGGTGAATGCCCACTTCGTCAGATGCAAGAGTGGAAATTTCCAGGGGCAGGTAAATATAAGCAAGCAAGAAGCAAGCTAGAGATAACGAGGTTAGATCAATCAGGAAGGATGAGGCCCTGTTCTAGCAGTTGAGGTATGAAAACCAAGGGAGGAGAAACTGGTTCTGTAGTTAGCAAGCCATTCACAGTCTTTGTTTAATCCTAAACTGATGGTGTCAAATTTGCAAATGAACTGAAGCTCAGCAGTTTCTCTTAGAAGTCTGGTCCTAAAGTTTTTTTGCTAGAGGATGGCCACCTTAAGATCTGCTATTGTGTGGCCAGGGAGGTTGAAGTGTTCTCCTACAGGTTTTTGTATATTGCCATTCCTAATATCTGATTTGTGTCCATTTATCCTTTTCCTTAGAGACTGTCCAGTTTGGCCGATGTACATAGCAGAAGGGCATTGCTGGCATATGATGGCATATATTACGTTGGTTCCTCACACACAACTATTTCAAATTTGATGACAATATATATCTCCAGATCAGTGGCACCGCTATGGGCACCCGCATGGCCCCACAATATGCCAATATTTTTATGGCCGACCTGGAACAACGCTTCCTCAGCTCCCATCCACTCACACCCCATCTCTACCTACGCTACATTGATGACATCTTCATCATCTGGACCCATAGGAAGGAGACTCTGGAAAAATTCCACCACGATTTCAACAGCTTCCACCCCTCCATCAACCTCAGCCTGGACCAATCTACACGGGAGGTCCACTTCCTAGACACCACGGTGCTAATAAGTGATGGTCACATTAACACCACCCTATACCGAAAACCTACCGACCGCTATGCCTACCTTCATGCCTCCAGCTTCCATCCCGGACACACCACAAGATCCATTGTCTACAGCCAAGCACTGAGGTACAACCGTATCTGCTCTAACCCCGCAGACAGAGACCAACACTTAGAAAATCTCCACCAAGCATTCTCAAGACTACAGTACCCACACGCGGAAATAAGAAAACAGATCAACAGAGCCAGACATGTACCCAGAAGCCTCCTACTGCAAGACAAACCCAAGAAAGAAACCAACAGGACTCCACTGGCCATCACATACAGTCCCCAGCTAAAGCCCCTCCAACGCATCATCAGGGATCTACAACCCATCCTGGACAATGATCCCACACTTTCACAGGCCTTGGGTGGCAGGCCAGTCCTCGCCCACAGACAACCTGCCAACCTGAAGCATATTCTCACCAGTAACTGCACACCGCACCATAGTAACTCTAGCTCAGGAACCAATCCATGCAACAAACCTCGATGCCAACTCTGCCCACATATCTACACCAGCAACACCATCACAGGACCTAACCAGATCAGCCACACCATCAGCGGTTCATTCACCTGCACATCCACCAATGTAATATATGCCATCATATGCCAGCAATGCCCTTCTGCTATGTACATCAGCCAAACTGGACAGTCTCTAAGGAAAAGGATAAATAGACACAAATCAGATATTAGGAATGGCAATATACAAAAACCTGTAGGAGAACACTTCAACCTCCCTGGCCACACAATAGCAGATCTTAAGGTGGCCATCCTCCAGCAAAAAAACTTTAGGACCAGACTTCTAAGAGAAACTGCTGAGCTTCAGTTCATTTGCAAATTTGACACCATCAGTTTAGGATTAAACAAAGACTGTGAATGGCTTGCCAACTACAGAACCAGTTCCTCCTCCCTTGGTTTTCACACCTCAACTGCTAGAACAGGGCCTCATCCTTCCTGATTGATCTAACCTCGTTATCTCTAGCTTGCTTCTTGCTTGCTTATATTTACCTGCCCCTGGAAATTTCCACTCTTGCATCCGACGAAATGGGCATTCACCCACGAAAGCTCATGTTGCAAAACGTCTGTTAGTCTATAAGGTGCCACAGGATTCTTTGCTGCTTTTACAGAACCAGACTAACACGGCTACCTCTCTGATACTATCTAAAGATAGTTTTAGATAAGATATCTTTGAGTTATAATATATCTCAGCATGGAATAGGGATTACAAATCACTTAAGCACTTAGATTCAAAGACTGTTGAAGTGATAATCTCACTTTAACAGCAGTAGCTTCTTCCGCCAATGTAGAAAGAATATTTTCTTCCTTTGGACTAATTCATTCCAAATTGAGAAATCGTTTGGGACCTGAAAACGCAGGAAAGCTTGTTTTTCTTTTCCAGATTACGAAAAAAAGGAAAATGAAGGTGAAGATGACGGAGTTAACTGCAGAAACCAATATTTTAAGTTTCTCATGTTGACCTGACTGACACAGTCATTAATTTTTGTGGTTTTTTTAAATATTTCATTTAACTATTTTAGTTTAAAATAATTTTAACAAAAACAAACCTGATTTTAAAAAACTTGAATGTTTAACTAAATTCAAATGCTTGTTTTGTTAAAATATTATATGTTTGCTGTTGAAGAAAAAAATCCATAATACATAACGTTGTTGTTTTAGTTAAATAAAACAATTTAAATGTCTGTCTGGTGATGTTCTCCTCCTAATACAGCATGGCAAGAAAATCCTCCAAATATTAATGATTAACATGTTGAGTTGGAGATCGTTTACTCCCGATGACTTCATAAATATCTGCTTCAATTACCTTTGGTAAATGAAATAACCAAACAATTATTCATTTTCTGATATAGCTGTAAAACTAATCTGAAAAGTTTTCAAAATAAATCACTTTAAAAATGTATAGCGTGTACCTTCTAAAAATGAAACCTACATCTAGCTGAGTTCTGAAGAATATGTATTAAAGTTGTAACAACCAAGAAGAATGCACTTTAATATAGAAATGCATGATTAATCTAGTCTTCCTGACTAGTGATTTAAATCAAATCTACCTTGGTACTACTGTCATTAAAATTTTTAGAAGCCAAACACACAGCTTTCATTGGCTGTAAAGATAAAAATAATGACAAAATTGCCAGTTTTATAATATAACCTGTGCTGGTGAAGTGCTTTCCTATCAAGCTCCCAAGCCAATTCGGTGGCAAACTCTGGCTGGTCTGCATGATCCACAGGATCCGTAGCTAGCTGTTCACCATCAAACTTTGCTTCTACCACAAGCATATGCTTTGCACGTCTGGGAAAATGGCGTCCTGGAAAAAATACAAAGGCACAACTATCAGGCATCTGCTGAAAACACAGAAGAACTTCTGTTTTTTGACAAAAAAACTGTACAAATAAGTTTCCTGTATCATTCTTCTTGAAGTTGTTTTAATATGTATTAATATACTTTCCACATCTTAATTTTAAGAAGTGGAAGGTAGACTTCAATACATAAAAGGTAGAAAAGTGTCCTGAGTAAATATATGTGATAAATAAATTTCTATTAAGAAACTGGCTTTTAATGCATTCGGTCCCAATCTTGCAAACATGTATGTCAGCAATTTACTAGCGAGTAAAGTTATTAAATATAATGGAACTACTCACGTGAGTAATTTTACTCTCCCATGTATATGGGATCAGGCACTTACTATGATGTTTTGATTTTTTTCCTTTAGTTCTGGAAGTTCATTGGGTTGTTTAAATGGGTATAATATGCAATGTTTTCTAACTTTATCTCAAGAGCCAGGGCTGAATTTTTACATTATTTGTTGTACACCAATAGTGTCCTAGTACTGTCATAAGAAAGGATAATTCACTGCCTGGCATAAAGAGCTTGCAATCAAAGTTGGACAGACAATACAGTCAGATACATAGTAGGAATGTTGCTGGTGCAGATTTTTATTTATTTGTAAGTGGTTCATTACAAGCTGCCATTAAGCTTTACACCAACCTGATGAGAGGTTCTTATTTTTTTAAAACAATAAGGGGTAGCGGAAATGAAGATGGAGTCATACCTCTTGTGTTCGTTTGTTAATTTTGTGATTTGGGTGCTCATAACAGCAGGATATTAAAAACACTCAGCCAAATAGGCATTGTGCAATTTCCCCCCCAAAATTTTCATAATGCTAGTCAAATCCCTAAATTAAGTATCTATCTGAATTTGGTATACAAGTTTTCAGCCCAGGAGCATTACCTCTAAAGATGTTTGAGTTGTATTATTGGAATGTAAAAATGTAGAACCACCTCCTAAAGTAAATATAAGCTGAATCTTGAAAGCTATTGGTCCATAAAGAGTAATCAGTCTTACCAAATTTTTATATATACCTGGAAAAGGAACATTATTACGTCCGCAAATATTTATATACATCCTAAAATTCTCAACACTGCATAAAAAGTAGCCTACATTTTCAAATGTGACAAGTTATTTTGAAAGTACTACTTGGGACTTTTAAAGAGGTGGGAGCTCAGTACTCTATGAAAAGTAGGCTTCCTTAAGATAAACTAAATTGGGTACCACCAATTATCTTTTTTTGAAAATTTAGATCAGCATGCCTCTCTCAATTAGTTACTACATAGCAGTGACTCCTGAGACAAGAGAGATAAGAGAGCAGTCTTCTGGCCGAATGGATTTCTCATTTTAAAGAAACGACAGAGTTTTTCTCCTTATGACTGTGAATGTAAATCAACATGTATTTTGTATTTACTGTAGTTATGTCTCAAAAATTTGTTATCAGACTATTGGAAAAGTTATTTCAAATTATATACTGTAGTGCTGGGCACTTTACAAATAACATTTAGAACAATTTCTGGAAAAACATCTTCCTAAAGTAATTCACTGAGAATCTAATGCTGAAACCACAGACAAACACACAAAAGTGCCCCATTATGATGATGTAATCAGATATTTTCAGATAGAGTAGAGTAACATTAATTTAGGACAAACTGCAACTGAAGCATAAAGAAGTCCAAGATATTTATTTAGCCGTCCTTTCCCCACCTACCAAAATTTCTGAAAGTTAACAGAAGGCTGTAAATTACATTTACAAAGTGTATGTCCAAACTGAAACGATTTTCAGAAGAAAGCTCTCTCCCGAGTAAAGACATTTTGTGTAGAGAAATGAGGTGTGGATACACCTGTAAGGAACATGAGTCCTGCACGGAATTTAACACAACATCTAAACCTTTCAGCTCCATTTGTTCATTTATAGTTTAGCTTTTGTCTTTATATTTTAAAGAAATTGTATTTCTATAGGGTTTGGTCAGTCCAGGTATCAAACTTTATTTGATTATTATTTTGTTAAAAAAATTAAGATATAGATCATTAGGATATGGCAAATAAATGGACATACAAACTTTTTAAAAAGCTGAGTAGAGTTGAGTGCCATGAGTATATCAAGAATGATACCTGTCTCTGAGTTACATCTGTAAAATACACAAAACTTTGCAGTCACCCTGTTTGGGTTTCTCTCCCCCCACCCCTTCTTTTTTTAAAAAGTCCCCTCCTCCATTCCCTGTTTATTTATATGTGAAAGCGCTGTGCAAATGAAACCATCAAACTGATCATACACAAACTGCTATCAAATGTTCTAACAACATTGAAAATTAGCTCCTCCTCACCCAATTTCTTTCTGTTAAAGTAATCATACAAACAGCAGCTACAACACTGAAAATGTTGTTTCCCTTTTACTGTTTCAATTCTAACTTATACATAGCCGAAAACTTACTTTCCCTCAAGTAAACCAGAATCAGAGATTAATCTAAAACCCTGGAATTGATTTTTACATCATCTAATTTCATGGTGTTACATGAATGAATGTTTTCTTTCAATATTTTCTGTAATTTAAAATTGGAGAAAAAGGGAGCACCACCATAAAACAAATTAGACTAGCAAAAGTTTAATACTTCTACTCTCCAATACCTTAGAAGGAGTACCCTGTTATTTGCATGTACCCTGAATTAGCCACAACATCCAGGGCAAGCAAGCAGAAAAAGGGAGGAAGTTCTTAAAGACTGCACAGTTGTTACCTCAACACCTGCTTCACCTTCCCAGTGGAAGGTAGTGGCTAGGAGAACCTTAAAATATGTAGGCCCTACATCCCCCTTACCATTAATGTTAGTCAGTTGCACTGAGAAACATGCCCATTTAAATCAGAGTTGAATTTGGTCAACAGAGCTTTCAACAAAACTAATGAAAGTTTGCTCATTCATTTAGATTTTAAGTAATTCTGACTGTATTAAGGGTATGTCTACACTACCCCCCCCAGGATCAGTGGGCAGCGATTGATCCACCAGGGGTAGATTTATCGCATCTAGTCTAGAGGCGATAAATCAATCCCCAAGAGCTCTCCCATCGACTTCTGTACTCCACTGCACCAAGAGGCGCAGGTGGAGTCAACGGATTCATCGCAATTATGATAGTCACATTAGCTGAAGTTGCATAACTTCGATCGGGGTCGGCAACCTTTCAGAAGTGGTGGGCTGAGTCTTCATTTATTCACTCTAATTTAGGTTTCGCATTTGAGTAATACATTTTAAGATTTTTAAAGAGGTCTCTTTCTACAAGTCTATAATATATAACGAAACTATTGTTGTACGTAATGTAAATAAGGTTTTAAAAATGTTTAAGAAGCCTCATTTAAAAATTAAATTAAAATGCAGAGCCCCCCAGACCAGCAGTCAGGACCCAGCAGAGTGAGTGCCACTGAAAATCAGCTTGCGTGCCACCTTCGGCACACGTGCCATAGGTTGCCTACCCCTGACTTAGATCTATCTCCTCCTAGTGTAGACCGGGCCTTTGATGGAGACTATGCCTCTAAGGAGTAATGTAACTTCAGTTCTCAAACTATTCTTGTATATTCCTTATGAAGTACTCCCTGTTCGTAATAAAGAGAGAAATCAGACAACAACAACAAAAAAGACATCAGTTGTAAGGCAAGCCCATATACATTACTTAAAGGTAATTCAGTCCCACATCCTGGCATGTTATTACAAGAATTACTAAATCCATCATCGTGGTATTTTAGCAAAATTTACACAGTCCAAAGACAAACAGAAAGTCTATTGAAAGAGTACAAAGATGTTAATGCCAGGAGGAGACAAACGTGTGCGGAGCAAGAGCCAGCTCTGGGCTCAGAGGACAGCTCTGGGCTCTCAGCACTTTACCTTCCAGGATGGAAACAACGATGAGAAGCTGGTCGGATTTGGAGACCATTTCTGCTTTGGGGCTGTATGTAAAATCGGGGATCCGGGCTAAGGCTGGCAGCCGGGGGGGCGTCCCTGGCCCTGCGGAGGGGCGGAATCTGAGGCCGGGGCGAGCTGAGCCCGGTTACGGGGAAGGGAGTCTCGGGCCCTGGCGGGGGGTCCCCACATGCAGCGTCTCCAACCTCTATGGGGACAGAGCAGAAAGCCGCTGCCGCCGGAGAGCGAGGTCCGCCGCGCCCAGCTCAGCTCGCGGTGCCGCCACCCGCAGCCCTTTGCCGCCTCGGACGCGCTTTAAACCAAACCGCTGCCTCCGCCTAGCAACCAAGCCGCACCGGGCAGCCTGGCGGACAAAGCAACACAGAGACTGGGGTGAAAGAGGAGAGAGCGCCGCTTCCGGTCTGGGGTCACTCCCGGCCAACCTACAGCCCAGCGTTCTCAGCGGCGTTTAGGGTGGGAAGAAGCGGCGTGTGTGGAGCAGCGCCACCTGTGGCTGAGGCGGGAGAACGACACCACCAGCGCTCTAGATGGGGGCGTGCCTAAGCAAGAGAAAAAGGGGCGCGTGCAATTATGTTATCCGTCCTCCTAGCGGTGCCATAGGGCTGGAGTGCGAGGAAAATGTCCGGGGGGGGCTGCAAGGAGTGATGGCGGTAGCCTCAGTTGCATACAAATCTAACAATCCTGGGACTGCCACTTTGCACTGAAAGTGGTGTAATCTGAAGCAGGAAAAAGGAGTGCTAGGTTAGAAGGCCCGATCTACAATTAAAGTTGACATAATTACAGCACTCAGGAGTGCTGAGTACTATAGCTAAATTGACCTAACTCCCACTGTAGCAGGAAGGTCAACAGAAGAATGCTTCAAGGAGCCTAGCCACTGCTGCTCAGGGAGGAGGTGTTCCTATAGCAATGGAAAAACCCCTTCTGTCTCTACAGGGTACACTTGGCCTATGCTAAAAAAAAAAAAAAAAAAAAAAACAAGGAATCCAGGGGCACTTAAAGACTAACAGATTTATTTGGGCATAAGCTTTCGTATGTAAAAAAAAACCTCACTTCTTCAGCGGCATGGAGTGAAAGTTATAGATGCAGGCATTACATGACAACACATGAAGAGAAGGAAGTGCCTCACAAGTGGAGAACCAGTGCTGAGAGGACCAATTGGATCAGGGTGGATGTAGTCCACTCCCAATAATAGATGAGGAGGTGTCAATTCCAGGAGAGGCAAAGCTGCTTTTGTAATGAGACAGCCACTCCCAGTCCCTATTCAAGCCCCAATTAATGGTGTTAAATTTGCAAATGAATTTTAAGTTCTGCTGTTTCTCTTTGAAGTCTGTTTCTAGTTTATGCTAGCATAGTTATGGCAACATAGGTATAATCCTGGTAGTGTAGATAGCACCTTGCATGGATGCTCTGAGGTTATATCCCAGTATAATGAGAGCAGTACCTTTATAGCCATATATAGTTATGCTGGTAACAAAACCTGGTTTTAGAGTCTCCAGACTGTTGCAGACTTCCTTAAGAAAAGTAACTTAAATTTCAAAGTAATTAAATTTCTATTTGTAAAATTCCATGCATATCCTTTTCTTTATTTATATTTGTTAATAAAATATTATGGATGTAATAACTGCAAAATATAAACAGAAGAGGTGAAAAACAATTTGTTTTATCTAATAACTTATTCCTAGTATTTACTAACTTGGCAGTGAAGTGCTACGAGAAACTATTTAAAAAACATGCAAATAATGCCAGTGCTACAGAAGCTGAGAGACACAATATAATGTAAAATTGTTTTTGCCAGGAACAAAACTGAAATATCTTGAGTCTCAAAATTAAATAGCCTCAGGTCACTATTTTTCATCCTTTTGCTCCATATAGCATAGATGATTCCCCTGTCTGTATACCAAAATGCAAAAATAAGTCCAAAGACCATAGAAGTTCTTCCAATAACTTAAATAGGAAGTGGATGCAGCCTTTACTTTGCTGCAAGTTTTATGTGCTTGAAATTTGTTAATTTGTTCATTTTTAATGCTGATCAAAAATGCAGAATAATATCTCAAAAATGAAAATTGACTGTAAAATAGTTGTGCATGCAGATCTCTGACATACACTCCATACCATCTGAACACATCAGGTCAAGAAAAAATAGCCAAAAGCTTTTTTTTTTTTTTGAAATGTACATGTAGACAAGTCACCATTAAAAAACAGTGTTGTCCAGGCAACAGTTGCCACACAGTGGTATCTGAAATATCACAGTTTTCCATTTAAATGTAGAATAGAAGGTATCTGTGGTAACAGTTGACAAACATTGACTATGTAAAAGCAACTGCAGTATATATTATATTGTGCCCCACTGAAGTCAGAGCTCAAACAAAGTTGTTGTGGGTTCAGTGAATTTTTTCACTATGATGAGGAGCAGCTATTTGCACACGTATAGTTGGTCCAATAAAATACTTTACCTCACCCACCTTGTCTCTCTAATATCCTGGTACCAACAAGGCTACAACAAACACTGCATACATATATAGGTGCATCATGCATGCAGCATGGCTGTGGTTGATAAGAAAAAAAAAAAAAAGCATGATGGACCTCTAACATAAATGTAGAATAAATAACGGAGAGCAAGACATAAGTGATAATCTTAAAGAAGGATTATTTTTACAGCATCCAAAGTATGCTAGATTTAATAGATTTTAAGACCAGAAGAACAACAAGGAGTCAGTTTTTTTAAAAAAACCCACAAAAGCTTATGCCCAAATAAACCTGTTAGTCTATATGGTGCCATCGGACTCCTTGTTGTTTTTGTGGATACAGACTAACCCCCTGATACTTAAGACCAGTTATGGACTCTTAGATCATCTAGTCTGACCTTCATTATAGCACTGAACCTAATAACTTGTGTTTGACTAAAGCATCTCTTTCAGAAAGGCATCCAGTCTTAATCTGAAGAAATCAAAACATGGAGAACACACTATTTCCCTTGGTAGCTTGTTCCAATCACCCTCACTGTTAAAAATGGTGCCATATTTCTAATTTCAATTTGTCTGGCTTTATCTTCCAGCCATTGCTTCTTGTTATGCCTTTCTCTCCTGAATAAGCCACATTCCATCATAGGCCTGGTCTACACTAGGACTTTAATTCGAATTTATCCAGGTGGAGTACGCTAATATCGCACTTGCTAGGCGAATTAGGCTTGGTGTGGATGCTAAACAGTGCACCACTCTGTTGACGCCTGGACAGCAGTCCGAGCTTGGATTCTCTGGCCAGCCACACAGGAAATGACCTTTGAATTCATTTTCCTGTCTGGGCGGTTTGAATCTGACGTTCTGGTGATGCAGAGCTCTCCAGCAGAGGAGTCCGGCAATCCCAGACTAGAAAGAGGTCCCCAGCATGGACAAGTCCAGGATCTGATCGCTGTGTGGGGCGAGTTCGGAGATGTGCTCTCGGAGCTGCGCTCCAACAAGGTCTCTAAAGCCATGAAAGACAAAGGATACAGCATGATGCAGTGATGCGTGAAAGTGAAGGACCTAAGACAAGGGTATCAAAAAGTCAGAGCGCAACGGACGCCCGGGAGCCCAGCCCCAGACATGCCGCTTCTACGAGGCACTGCATGCCATTCTAGGTGGGTCTGCCACCAGTGCCCCACCAGTGACGGTGGACTGATGGGGAAGATGAGGAAGAGTCTTTAGAGGACGACGGCAGGCGACATCGAACCCCACTCGCTTTCCCTGACAGCCAGGATCTCTTCATCACCCTCACAGAGATCCGGAATCAGGGAAGGATCAACAAACAGGGAAACATTTATTTTTTAAGAAACAGGGATTTATATAAAAATAGAAATACTATATAAACATTTTTAAATATGAAACTAAACAAACAGCAGGTCTACACAAACAGCAATGGAGCAATAGTCCTCTGGGGATATTTCAAAAAGCTCTCAGAGAGCAGCTGGAAAAGCCTCAGCAAGAGGTTTCTTGGGAGAGGTGCTTATTGGGTGCTCGTTTGAAGCACACTTTCCGCGCCATGCCATCCTCAGGTAGAGGGGACCATCGCCTCTACGAGCATGGCAGCGTAGGGTCCTGGTCTGTGCAGGGCTTCTATTAACATCCGCTCTCTGTGTGCGCCTGACACGCCTCAGGGTGATGTCGTTGTGGAAGTGCTGCATCTAATTAGTGGAATTAGTGTACTGTTACTATTGTGCATGGTAGACTTTTACTTTGCATAAGAATGACCCAGAGTTTTACTTTGCATAAGAATGACCTCGCTTAACAGAGTTTTACTTTGCATAAGAATGACCTCGCTTAACAGCCACTTGTGGCAGGCCTCAGAGGAAAAGCATACAGGGTCTTTCCGTTCACTGGCGGGAGATGCATCTTTTCTGCTTTGCACATTGCCTCCAGCAGGAGAGCACAGCTAAGCACTAACTGATAAGCACTCTGTACTGTAAGGCTTACCAGGACTTTGTGCAAGAGGGATGCAGCTGTCTCCCAGTGCAATGGCGCATTCAAATCTCGGACTAGTTCTGAGATCTCCTGAGACTTGGTTCCTCTTTGGTCTTGTTCACTGAAACTGACTAGACTGTGTTTACTGTTGGCAAACATGTATGTGTTCAAGGAAATCACCTACTTTCACATCACACAGCGCAGAGGCTGGCTCGGATTAGACGCAGAAAGAAAAGACAAGGGACGACATGTTCCAGGAACTGATGGCCAGCTCCAGAGCGGAGGCGGCAGAGCAGAGACAGTCGAGGGAGAGCCTGTGTCAGCAGCATCGCACACACCTGGAACGGGAGGATAGGTGGCGGCAGGAAGACCAGCAGGCGACTCAAACGCTGCTTGGTCTAATGAGGAGCAAACGGACACGCCCGGCGCCTTGTAGATGTTCTGCAAGACCGCAGTCAGGAGGAGAGAGCCCCTGCAGTGCATCTGCAACCGCCTCCAACGCCAAGAAGTCCTGTCCCCCTCACCCAAAGTGACAAGACGGAGACCTGTCCCTGCACCGCAGCACACCGATAATGTTAGAGACCACTGTCGCGCTGTGACTTTGTCCAAGCTCTTGCTTTACAGCATCAACCAGTCCCAACTCCAAGTTCAAACCCCACTGTGTATTACATTATTAAAAGCGGTTTGGTGTTACTGACTGTTTCCCACACGTTTCTGGTGTCCGAAGACTTTCTGTTGTTCTGTGGGGGGGGGGGGTAATTGTAATGTCACTGCATAGCCCACAGTGCCATGCTACAGACTTGGCTGCAGGGTCAACTGCAGGGCACACACAGACTGCAGTCACTAGGCACCAGGGACAGTCTGTGTGGTGTATGCTGCCCCGGTCTTTCCTTGAGGTGTATGCTTGTGCAGGGTCCTGGTGCCTGACATCCCGAATGTAAAGGCAGGCTTCCTTCACATGCATTTGGACCGTAGTCACGATCCTCCCGGTGCCCCGAGCCCCAAAAATAGACCTCATCCAGGGGCAGATACTCACCCTTCCCCCTCGCCCCTTCCTGCAAACCCACCCATCAGTGCACACCTTAACCAGCACAGAATGCTTCCATGTTTCAACGAATAAACAGAAATGAAAAGTCAACGAAAGATTTATTATTAATTACTAAAACATGTCCTTAGTTTTAAAACGTCCTTGGGAAGTGGGGAAAACTTGGTTTATGATCAGGCTCTCTTAAAATCAAGTGGACAGTCACAGGTTACCCTGCTCATGAAAACTCGCTTTCAAAGCCTCCTGATGCATATGCTTCCCGCTGGGATATTCTCTCAGCACGGGTGTCTGGCTGATCGTAAACAGCAGCCAGGCGATTTGCCTCAACCTCCACAGAGATTGTGGAGCACACAGCAAGCAGCAATAACTACGGGATATTCTTTCGCTGATGTCCCACCACCATTCTGCACTTGCTCAGCCGGTAGTTGAAGAGTTCCTTTTCAGTGTCCAAGGCGCCTGTATAGGGCTTCATGAGCCAGGGCATTAGCGGGTAGGCCGGGTCCCCGAGGATCACTGTAGGCATCTGCACATCCCCAACCGTTATTTTGTGGTCCGGGAAGAAAGTGCCTGCCTGGGCGTCTAAACAGACCAGAGTTCCTGAACACGCGCGCGCATGAACCTTGCCCGCCCACCCGACGTTGATGTTGGTAAACGTCCCCTATGGTCCACCACAGCTTGCAGCACCATTGAAAGCTGGCCTGGTGGGCTGGTGCCAGGATAGGGATGTGAGTCCCATCTATAGCCCCCCATCTATGATGGCCTGGACATTTCCGACAGTCACTACCTTTGAGAGCAGTTGGAATGACAGCAATCCACGGGTAGATTTGCCCACGCCAAAGTGGTTCGCCTACGACGGTAGCTGTCTGGCGTGCAAGTTTCCAGAGGGCTATGGCCACTCACTTCTGCACAGTCAGGGCTGCTCGCATCCTTGTGTCCTGGCGCAGGGCAGGGGACAGCAAGTCACACAGTTCAAGGAAAGTGTCATCCTGAAGTTCTGTGTCATCCCAGACCTGCAGCACTATGCGGTCCCACCAGTCTGTGCTTGTTCACCATGAACTTGACCCATTGCCACCATGATCTCCACTGCCCGTCTCTGCTGAGTGAGAGGGTCTCGCCCTCTCCTCTCACGTGCTGCGGAGCCTCAGCATCTGACTGTGGAAGAGGTGGGATAACGTGCGGAGAGGAGTTGAAAACCCCAAGTGCAGCGCGATGATCGAGCGGGCTCCATGGGAAGAGAGGGCGGGATTGACGGTTCAATGATCGACACATTTTTCCCCAGCATGCATTGGGGTGAAATCCCACCAATGGGGGCAGCGGGCGGGGGGAACTGTGGTATAGCTTCCCACAGTGCACCGCCCAAAGTGTGAATGTGGACAGAAGTTCGAATTTGTGTATTTAGTATGGATACACAAAAAATAGTCCTGTAGTGTAGACAAGCCCATACTAAGTCACCTTCACATCCAGCACTTTAGTCATTCTCAGTTTTCAGTCACTGGAAGCCACTTGAAACCAGGCTATGGGCACTTGCTTTGCCCCAGTCTTCGATAGAGCCTGGAGGCAGCCAACACAGTGCCTAGGAGATGAGGAGATAAGCTGAATAAGCACATCTCCACAGCATCCTTCTCTGGATCTTAGCTATTGATCCTCCTTAGAGCAATTGCTGGGGAAGAATGCAGTCTCAAGGGCAATTACTTCAAATCAGTTGGGTCCAGCCATCTGGAAGGCTATACAGAATAAAAAATAAAGATTGAATTTATTTATTCTAGAAATCAAAGTGAGTAGGTTGTTTGGCCCAAAAATGTAATTAGATTTAGTCCCATTGTGACTCAAGGACTTCTCGTGTCAACTGGCAGAGGACACCGGGACTCCCTGTATCTGATATTTACATGCAGGTTCCACCAGACAGGAGGCACTGACTGGCCACTGTGTATTGTGTGTCTTACAATGGAAGTCTATTTGCATACTTAGTCAATGCTAATGACCATATTGCAGAAACTTCAGGAGAAGAAATTAACAGGAAGAGATGAACAGCGGGGGAGAGGAAAGTGAAGAATAAAGAACTGGTGTAATACACATAGGGGTGCAGAGACAAACCTTGGCATCTTTCATCTGGGGAGACAAGCAGCCAGTGGGCTTGGGTACATGAAAGGAGGGTCTCAGCAATGTTGGTGAAAAAATGCTGTAAGAAGGACTTTGGGTAAGCAAATATTTCTATTTTGGTTTCCAATATTTCTACTTGCTATCACTAGAATGTCTAAGCTTTGTTCAATAAACATTCTTGTTTTTGCTATAAACAAATCTAAGTGCTGTGCTTTAAGTGGAGCAGTGATCAAGAGTGTAACAATAAAAGCTGGGGTGTACTGTTCTTTTGGGAGCATAAGGTATGGGAATTCTGTCAATGTTTAGTGGATCAGTGGCTGGGCACTCCAGGGGGAGGCCTGGAGCACTCAGGGGTGGACTGTATCTATTGCTAACCTGAAAAGGGATGGCAGAGCCTTCAGATGCTGAGAGGAGAATACTTGTGTTGCCTGTGGCTGGTGGAGTTAGGAATCTGAGCTCTGACATATGCAGACAAATCGGGGAGGTGGTAGCAAGATGCTTCACAACCCTGGGAAGCACCACACACATTTAGGTTTCAGAAGGATAGCCATGTTAGTCTGTATCATCAAAAACAATTAGAAGTCCTTGTGGCACCTTAAAGACTAACACTAAATTTGTTAGTCTCTAAGGTGCCACAAGGACTCCTCATTGTTTTTACACACATTTAGGTTTCCCTCTTCCTCAACACTGTTCAACTTCTGTGTTTCATCATGTTTCTCACCTCAACTTCTAACCTTGTTCCCTCCACTCATATTCTTCCATTGTCTTCTCTAATATTCACAACTTTGCTACCTCTCATTTTCTCTCATTTTTACATTAACCCCTTTTCACTTCTTCCATTGTGACAGAGTGTATAAACCCCCACCAGTGACGAAGGGGTTAAAGAGCTACTGTGGACAAAGCTGATTTCCTCCTACCTTCTCCCCTCCCCCCATCATGTCAAGGATGGAGTAAGGGTTTAAAAGCAGGAAGTTCCAAATAGCTGGACAGCTCTGGGGGGACAGACTGTAGCTCTACAGCTCACAGAGAAACCCCCAGGGAGCTTCAGGGAAGCTACCCTCCACAAGGCCACTCACTGATTCCCAAGCCTACTGATCTACCGACAGTGGAATAGTCTTGGCTAGCCCCATGGTAGTGAATCAGACTATGCTAAGAAGGAGTTGGGGAGTGGGAGCCAGGGCCCTCCTCCCTCTTTAAATGAAGGCAGATTGTTTAGCTTAATTTAGTATAGGGGAGTCTTGTTTTTGTGGATTGGAGTGCCCCCTTATGGGTTTAACCAGAGGCCAGACAACAGGAGTTCCCAGTCAGTAATCTGAGAATTGTGACACCCACCCCACTTCACCCACATTGATCTGGTCTGATTTTCCTCTTTGGCTAGTCTTTATAATAGTTTCCTCTCCACACTCCAAGCAAGTCTTTTGGTAATAGAAATCATTTACTCTAGGAATGAAAATTCATATGGCTAAATTTCTGCACATTTTTTATCTTTGTGGTTGAAAGGTTACCAGGATGGAACAATTTAATGGCCTTAAGACTTTAACAGGAACACAGGAGCTGGAAGGGGACCTAAATTAACACAATGTAAAGCAAATGACAGCATGAGTAATATTTTAAATGTTTCAGTGCAGCATATTTGTTTTAGTTGACTGAGTGAAATAAATAAAGGTGTCTGAAAATGAAAACAAAACTTCACATTCTAAATAAATTGAGATATAATTCAGACTGAACCAAATGTATGTCATTACAATCACTAAGAACAGCCAGTGTTTTCTTCAATAAGTAGTCAACCTCTGCCCCATTACAACTATTGGTTTCTGTGTGACTACTGAAGTCACCACATAACCAAAACATTGAAATCTTTCCACTTCATTGATTTAATTCTCGTTAATGCACATGCTCTACAAATTAAACACAAAATCCCCCATTTAGTAATGGGATTAGAATTACACGAGTTTCAATATCCATCTATCATTTTATAATGAAATTTGCATGTAGTAAGTAGCCCATCCACTGTCCCATGTCTCACTTCTACCTTAACTCCACAAGGAGTCTAAGAAGAAAAATATGTATTATAAATAGTAAGCATTAATTATATTTAATTTTCTACTACTTAATGTACTTCATACATTGTATTGCTAGACTAATTATGGCATAATTTGTAAATTATGGCTGATTGGTATTGTTAAAGTCTATAATGTAAATTAACTCATTTTTCCTTCCAGTCCCAGAAACTGTTCAGCTACAGTAGTTCTCTCTAATCATTAACATTCCCCTGCAATTTCAGTTTTCACTGATCTCTCACATTCTAATTTTGCACCTGTGCCCTAATTTATCCCTCATTTTACAAGGTTCATTACTTAATTCACAATCTCTTCTTCCTTCACTTCAATAAACATTTTCAATTGCTTCTCCATTAGTGGTGTTGTTGCATCATGTTTTTACCTTATGCACTCCTGTAACCTAACTCAACCCCTAAAGGAACAGTTCCTTCTATAATTACATTTTAGTTCATTCTATTCCTCTGTTCTTTTCTACAGAGGTTCTTGTACCATGCCTATCACTGTAGTATCTAAGCACCTTTCCATAGTGCATTAAGCAATATGACTAACATATGACACATATTTGTTCTCTCATTCTCTCCCCAGGAAGAGAAGTGTGTTCAGTGGAGTGGGGAATTTGGGATTTATTTTTTATTTTTCAATAATAGAGGCAATGGCCCAAGTTCATTCATCTCTGCTATAGTTAAGGTTGAGAAGCCCTTTCTGTTTGTAGCTTGACTCTTCAAAGTGCTATAAAATCTGCACTGTTACTTGAATTGTCTTGAAACAGTGTGTGATTCAGCTGGATGTGGGGTATGGTTGGTGGTCCAAATTTGAAGCCATTTGACCCAGAGGTTCCACAGATACAGCCCCCTTCCAAAACACAACTTTTCTTCCAGTTGATACATTCTAGGAATGGTTTTTTGCTCACTGGCAGAGACCAAACTGGGGCTCAGATCATTGTGCCAGGTTATCAGATGTTCCAGGGTTACCCCACCACAGTGCATGGCACCCAGCACCCTTTGGGGGAAATTAAATTAAAACAATATTTGAAAAAGAGTTGATGCACACCTATCTGGAGAAGCAAAGCGACTCTGAGCCCTGGTCTACATTACAAACTTATGTTGGTATAACTATGTCATTCAGAGGTGTGGACACAGTTATGCTAACCTAACTCCGGGTGTAGACACCGCTATGTTGGTGGGAATGCTTCTTCTATCTACATAGCTACCACCTCCTGTCATCTTAGGTAGCGTTTTCACTAAGCGCTGCAGCAGGGCTTGTCTATACTTACAGCTGCACTGCTGTAGTGCTGTAAGTATACAGAAACCCTATGGTTCATATGCCTAATCATGCACCTAATGGATTACACTGCACATGTGCATAGAGAAATTTTGAAAATTACCTCTAGATCACAAGACCTGGGTGGCTCTAAGGTATGTTATAGTCATCAAATCCAAGCACCAAACCATGCACTGAGTGCAAACCTACCGCAGGACAGAAACCTGAAATAAAACAAAGCAGACTTTGGTTCCAGTCTTCGTCTATCAAAGGGGGGAGGGTTATTTTGAGGAACTATGATCTAAGTACAGCAGAATATTCAGGGGGTGCTGAAACCATTTTGGAAAGAAAATAAACTACACCTGCAAATTCTCATTGGGACGGGAAGGTGTTGGGGTGGAAGAGTAGGTGAGAATAAGGGAAAAGGGGGTTGAGGGGTAGTGAGGACAGGAGCCATTATGGGGAAGGGGGAAAAGGGATGGGTGGGGTGTCAGATAATAGGAGGCAGAAGGAAACTGGGAAAAAAGACATGGGTGAGAATGGCAGTGGGCCTAGGAGAGCATGAACCTCTTCTCAGCAGTATGATTGCAGCAGCTAAGTCCTTATCTCTCCAGCATATTTCATTTATACAATTAATCCTCTAATTTATTATTCTGTTATTGCCTCCCAGCAGATAACCCACAAAGCAGGTATTCCAAAAACACATCAATCTATAAGGCTTATCCATAACCATGCAATTCATAACATACACACCCAACACATCAACAAAGCAAAACATAATAACACACAAAATAAATGGTGTAAATTCAAACAAAACAAAAAAAAAACACAACACACATAACATTAATAACATAAATAAAATAAATGCATAATAAAAAAAATAATACAGCTAACACCAATTTTCTTAATATCTAAAAAAAAAAAAAAAAAACTACCCTACTGGGCAAAGCATCATCATACAATATACAATAACCCTTAATACCATCAGGCAAAAAAAGAAAAATTACATCATCAATTAAATCATTTACAGTAATACAATTGCATCCTAACACACAAAAAATCACACTTATATGCCCCGTAGCTAATACAAATACAATATTACATAGCAAATATACATTCTTTCAGCTAATGCACAAAAATATTCATAGCCAAACAGTTACAAACTAATTTCTTTACCTACATGTATTTACAAAAATTTCAAAACACAAAATTTTTAGCTTATATTATTTAGCAAACTACAGAGTTAACTTTACTTTACTGCCTAACATATTACTGCTAGTAGTTTTTTTTTTACCTTCTAACTACTCCTCAAGGTTATCAACCAGTTTTCCAAGCTTGTTGTCTGTGCCATTCTCCCAAATTACCTAAATTTATGCCTAAATAACAGGCTTTTTTTCTCACTTGAAAAAAAAAAAAAAAAAACTCTCTAAAAAGCTGGGGCAATTAATTCACCATCATCCTCCCCATGTATCCAAATATATCTCAACAACAACAAATCAAATGGTATATCTATATATCTGTGGGGCAGCCTGGTGCTCAAAATCAGAACATCTCCCCAATGGCAGCCATTCAAAAAAAAAAAAACTACTAAACATACTAGCTCCGCTGGCAATGCTTTTCCTCAAAAAAAGAAAGGACATACATTTTCAATCCAAATAGGAAGGGGCTACCATGGGGGGGGCATACATGCAAAAAATATATATATCCAAAACACAGTCCAACATTCATCATCAGCAGAAGTCCAAGTCAAATTTCTTCCTGCCAGTGTATATATTCTTGCTTTTCTTCACCAGGTTCTCTCAATGTCTTTTTTCAAAAAATTTCTGGACTTTGGCAATATCAACAACGTGAATGTTTTGCAAAAAACAAAAAAATTAAAAAAATCATCAGTAGGAAAATTCTCCTGATGTGAAGGGGTCTGAAGGGTAAAAAAAATGGGTCCAGTCAGTCTCCTCTCAAAAAAAAAAAAGGGGCAGCTGCTAGAATGGGCAGCTCTTCCATACCTGTGAAAGGAGACAGACAACACATTCCATCATTAGTGCAGGGGATTTTTTTGCAGCTTTCATTTTTTTTTAGTTTTTCAGCTCTCATTAGTGTGAGCTGTGCCAAAAAAAAAAAAAATGAGCTGTCTTTGATTAACTCATGCTGTTCTTTACTTGCCCTGCTTTTTTTTACTTAAACTCCTGTGTCTGTGTCAGAAACCCAGTTGTTGCATATACAGAGAAAGAAACACGTTTTTCCGGCACTGTCCCAGGCTCAGACCAGCCAGCGAAACAGTTTTATCAAAGACTGTATTTGGTTTATCTAATTTATTATTCTGTTGGAGAGTAGGGACAGGGATGCCAGTCAGCCCAACATTCTCCCCTTCTGTGCGCGCGCCAGGATCTAGTGTACCTCTGCCCATCTGAGGGGTTCTAGAGGGGCTTGCCTTTCTAGGGGTGTCTGAGCCCCTCTCCGAACTGGGATCTTGGGTGCTACGTCCCTCCGAAGGGGGTCTGAGACCATCTGTGCACCCACTTCCCCCATGTGAGTCAATATCAGGGGAAGCTGTGTCTTTCAGGATTTGGAGCTTAGGATGGTGCATGCTCAGAGCATACACCAAGAACACACTGATGACACTAGAGTGAGGAGCTGAGAACTGGCACGCTTAACACATATTACAGCCTCTCCAGCAGTGGGTAGGGAGGATGGGAACACCCACTGACATGAATGGAGCAATAACAAATCTCAGAGCTGTTGTTTCAGGCTATAGGCGTTGCCATGGGGTGTTCTCTTCCTTCTGAGAGCATCTCACTAAGACTAATGGACCATCTCACACTTCTCTGCACCTGCTATGCTACTGCTGGATGCATAGAGCCCCTCCTCCTTCTAATTTCATACAATATTATAGCCAAGAAGGAACTGTCACTAGCTAAGGTTGGAAAGCCTGTCCTGTTTAAAGGATGACTTCTACACATGCGCTAAAATCCTGCTTGCACACATTGTCTTAAAATTTCCTATGCCTCATGGGAGCGTAGATAGGGTTAGCAATAGAGTGTGGGGGTGATTTGAGCAATGGGTTCCCGAGATACAGCCCCAAGAAGAAAAACAGCATTTTATTAAGTTTACACATTCTTTAAAGTTGGAAACCAACTCTGAGCAGAAATCTGAGAATGAACTGTACACTTTGGGGAAAATCTGTGTGTGTTAAGGATTTGTTGTTAGTGGTGATTGTAAGTGGTGAGTTTGTTTTGTGTGTATGTATGTATTTGTGAGAAATGTAATCTGAGTATAGCAGAATATTCAGATGGCACTGAAACTATTTTTGAAAAGAACATAAATTATACATACAAGTGCTTGCTGGGAGGCATGGTGTGATGGGGGGTGCAAGAGTCGGTGGAATTATGGAGAGAAGGGTTTGGACTCTGGCACAATGATCAGAGCAAGGGATGGGAATATTATAGTGAAGAGGATTAATAGGAATGGGTAGTTGGGAGGGAAGAGGGGCTGGAGGAAGAAGTAGGGATTACAGTGAGTGGGAGGGGTTGGAAAATGTGAAGTGTAGCAAAGGAAGTTGGGGACTTGGGGGGGGTGGGGAGGGGTCAATTATTCTTTCCTGCAGTGTGTGCTTTGGGATATATTGGAGCAGCGATATGATCCCCTCTCCCTGCCATTTGTTCTGGGGACCCCTGCTCCTCTTGAGGTGTCTGTGTCCCTGTCCCTCTATGAGAGCTTGGATTGGGCGTGGGGAGTGGACTAAAGACAACACAAATATAAACATCTGAAAGCCAGAAAATAAATATTTAAGATACACATCACCCCTGGGTGGGGTGAGGGGAGCTACCAGGGAGTGTGTGGGAAGGGCCCAGTTTTGAGGCACAGTGGACTGGGTAGACCCGGGACATGGCTAGGGAACCTGGCTGAAGCCGGAGCAGGAGTCCCAGCTGGGGATGGGCAATGGGAGTGAGGGGCCCAGCTCAGACTAAATAAGCATAATTAAGGTAGTGTGCAGCCCTCCTGTAAGCTGCTGCTTGTGATATGTATACACAGTAGCACAAGGCAAGAGGCAGCAAGGAGCTGCCTCTTAATTGTTAAAGCTGCAGTGCCAACTAATGGTTTTATGGGACAGGAAGTAGAGGAGAACTGAAAGAATTGGTGGGAGGGCTGCATATTTGAGGGAATGGTGGGGAAGAGGGTAGAGGAGAAGATACACACCAGTCCTACTGTAACCATTGTGGAATAGAACTATCAAGATTTGGGGACCTAGAGCATGGATGAGATTTCTCTCACCAGCCCTGTTAGTCGCTGCATATTGCAAATACTTCAAAGCATGACCACTGTCCCCATTCCAATATAACAAAAGGGGGATGGCGGGGGGGGGGGGGGGTAGAGCAAGCATGTGACCTATGGAAAGACAATTGGAGTGGGCACTGGCCTGCTGAGTGACCTTGGGCAAGTCACCTCACCACTCTGTGGCTGATGAAAAGCACTATGTGAAAGCTGGGTCTTTTTATTATTACCTAGCCACAGTAGGCATATCAACTGCAAACCTAGGTGAGAACTGTCTAAATGGCTACTAACTACTACCAACAAACATTTCTCTTTCTGTTTAAAAAAAAACCCAAAAAAACCACCCATAAAACACTAGTAAATCAAATGACAAAAATCCCCAAATAAACCCTTTATTAACACAGAGTTAAGGTTGTCAGTGACGACAGTGATAGCAAGTTCAGCAAGCTCACACTTCTGATAGCCAGGAAATAGACTTAAGGTAAAATAGCCATATAACTTTAACACCCACATACCTGCCCTCTTTAGTGATGCCCCACAACACCCATACTCCCACACTGCCTTTTCATTGTAACAGACAGGTGCTTCCTGAACCTGTCCCATGCTTAAACACTCCTTCTACAGCATACCACACTTGTAAAATTTAACAATCACTTCATACTCTTTTATAATGCTTCACACTTGCACACAGGATACCAACTAAACCCATGCTTTCCCCTACCCATCATTAATTCGCAGCACAACCTCACTACTGAGGATATCTGTGGCAAAAAGAACCCATTGCCCTGCTACTGACAACCTACCTAAATCTGTATTGAAATGATGTGGACTGGAACCTCTTTATTTTGAAAACACTTCTTTCTTTTGATTAACTTCTTTCCGTTGATCACATACCTCGGAGGACTCCTACCCAGATCTCCTCATATCACAATCACAACTTTTCCAAACTGCTTCAAGGTTTCTCCACCATTCAACACAGCTATGCCTGAATGCACCTGGAGTGCATGAAGATAATTCCTACTGGCTATTACCAGCTCTGGGGGTTTGTGGGCATGTGCAGAGCTAAGGTGGCATGGACATTTACCTCAGCTCTGTATTTTCTGTTTTTCAAAAATTTGAGTTTTGCTGAACTTGATGTTCTGGAAGGGCTCAAGCAACCTTAACTTGTCAATCAACATTTGTTGTTACAGTTTACTATGACATCTTCTGAACTTATACACTCACTTTTTACAGCTGAGCTCACAATTAGGGTACATTTGTAGGCCCGATTATTACAACATACCCTTCTATAACTAGAAATATAGAAGGGGGAGGGGGAGCAGAAAGGATATAAAGTAATATACTTTTATACAGTGCTTTTCATTAGCAGATCTCAGAGCACATTACAAAAAAGGGCAGTATCTGTAATACAGTGAAAGCAGCAAAGAGTCCTGTGGCACCTTATAGACTAACAGACATTTTGGAGCATGAGCTTTCGTGGGTGAATACCCACTTCGTCGGATACACGCTCCAAAATGTCTGTTAGTCTATAAGGTGCCACAGGACTCTTTGCTGCTTTTACAGATCCAGACTAACACGGCTACCCCTCTGATACTGTAATACAGTGGCAACCACCCCCTTGTGGCCAGGGGTGCCTCAACAGTGCCCTGCTCCTGTTTTTCCTCCTCTTCCTTAAATAAAACTCCACAGCTTTGCTCAATTGCAGCCCTTCTCAGGGTCTGGATATTTTATTATATTAATACAATACCCAAAAGACACTCACAAAATGCATCTTCCATCCAGCCTTAAACTGGACACAGCCTCTCCTCCCTGAGGTACTGTCCCTTCCTCAGGGACTCTGCAGGAGACTCTCTCTTGCTACAGCTTTATCTGCTATTCCCTTCTAGCTCTGCTTCCTTTGTCTTCTCCTTATTTTCACTCACTTGATCCTCATATCTACTCCCCGCATCAATCCCAGCTCCACAGTCTCTCAAACTTGCCCAGCCTGCCCCCTGGCCTTGCTGCCTTTTATATTGGAATCACTTGATTCCTGTCAGCTGGGGCTCCTCTTGTACTCAGGGCTGACTTAAGTCCAGGCATTCCAGCCCAGGGGCAAGCCCCCCTGTTACACAATTGTCATCTCCCTATTACAGATAAAGCAACAGACATAAAATGACTTGCCCAAGATCACCCAGCAGGCCAGTGACAGAGCCAGGAATATTGGTGTTCTGAGCCCCAGCACAGTGCTCTATCTACTAGGCTACACAGTTCTAGGTATAAGGGGTTAACACTTGTTATGATGTAATGAAAGAATCCTCAGCTGGAGGGGGAATATTATTTAAAAGTTTTTAAATTACAAGATATATATTACTTGCAAGGTCTAAAAGGTTTCCCTTCTTCTATATCACTGTAAAGTGCATGGTAACTGCTTTTTGACTTTCTATGTAAAGTTGTCAAAAACATGCACACACTTGTAATTACTGTCACAACTGGGGTGTGTTCCCAGTGGTTGGAACAGGAGCCAAGAACAAGAGTTAAGGGTCAGAGACAGTACTCCAGTATAAGAAGGCCTGGAGGAAATGAGGAACAAAGCTGAAACAAGGCAAATACCACCCCCACACACAAGGAGTAACTAGTGAGCTGCTGCTGCTGCTGCTGAGCTTAAAAGTAGGCCTGCTGTCTCCCTTCAGCCAATCAGGAAGGCCAGCCAATCAGGTGGTCCTACCACAGCCCAGCTGAGCTCATTAATGTGCCTGGAGGCTAGGCTGCCTAGTCCTCAGCCTCAGCCAAAAGAGCTCATCCCTGACAATTACAATGGTCTTTTCAAAAAAAAAAAAAAAAAAAAAGGTTATGTAGTTAATATCTAAGAGTGTTCACAAGATATTTGTGTATAGAATTGCAAATGGTCACTCCTATTTCATTCCTAGGGTAATGCTATTTTTGTCTACCCATTTAGGACCCAACTTGATGCGCACTGAAGTTAGTGGGTTTCTTTCTATTGACTGGAATGCTCATTAGATCAGGTTCATAATACAGCACTCTTTTTTCTGTACATTATTATCTGAAAAGGAAGAACGCTGTCATTGTGTTTTCTAGATTTTCAGTTCTGGTCTATGAATCATTCAGAAGGTGATATGTTTTAGAAATGTTGTTTCAGCATTGATAGCTTAAGATGAGGTACCAAGATTACATTAGTAAAAGTATATGACCTCTCCAAAAGAAAGCTGTCAATACAAATGTTTTAATTGACTTTTTGGTCATTAAAGAGATTTACAATGATGTCAATGAAATTTTGAGTCTGGTTTGGTTTCTTGAGCCAAGAAACAACACTGTAGATCATTGGTCAAATGCTTAGCTGATATAAATCCATGTGGCTCCATTGACTTCAACTGAGCTATGCTGATTTACACCAGTTGAGAATCTGGCTCAGAATTTTAAACAAACCAGATTAGTCTACTTTATATGACAGGGGTTTTCAGACTAAAGTAATTAATGTTATGCTGCAAGTGATTGAGCAAACTGTAAATCAGTACTACAGCCTATTGATTCCTTCATAGTTGAGGTGAATTTGGGGTCATGAGTTCCATATGAGTTCATGAGAAATGGTTGAGCAATAAGATATTAAACCTGGATTATTTTAAAGGGGACTTCAAAATAATCATACAGTTGTTAAATTCTTTGTTTAAATGGAAAAAAGTTGAAATTCTTACTCTTATTCACATGAAATTATAAAAGGTGTGTTAGGAAGCCAAGCAGCTCCACTAGTTCAGTAACACTGATTTGCACACCGTACAGTTTTCTTTCATGTTATGATTTCGTGCAGATGATTATTAAGCTATCCAAAATCCATCTAGGTATTTGGCATTGCTACCAACAGTTCACAAACGTATTTCCTTTCTTCTGTTTTCTCATGAAAGGTTTTCTGTCAATTTATTTAGCAAGAACTCAAAGTCAAATTTCAGCAAGGTTACATGGGTTAAATGTGTGCCTTGCTTTGTTTTAGCTAACACATGGATTTGTTATCCACAAAAAATGGGTTAGTTTGATAGCTGTGTGCAGTTTGCACCAGGGGAATATTTGGAGTCAGTTCATAATCTCTATACTGTAAAGTTAATGGCAGGTCAATGCAGGCACTGAAAAATTAATGTAATCCTAGATTTAATCAGATCTAATTACTAGGTTGTATAAACAGCCACTTGAAACGTGAAGTCCTCATAACAACTGATTCCTGCAAAGACAGTAACAAATACCCTTCTTATAGCAATTGGAGTGTCTAAAGTGCTGTGTTTATCAAATATGAATTATCATAAATTATATAGACTGTATATTTTCTAAAATATTGAAGAATTTTCTTTGTGTCAATACCTGTCTGTCAGAGGATTAAATCCATCTAAGGTAGGTAGCAAAATGGCTTAGGATACCATGTGCAGGGCTTGCTTAAGTTAGGATATAAGGTGGATATTTAAAATGTTTCAAAGACATTTTAGAATTTTAGTACAGAAAGGTCAAGTTATATTTTAACACCTAGCTGGTTGAGAAAAACCCCAAAACTCCCCCTTAGAATGAGGTTTATCTTTAAAATGACTTTCCATTCCAAAATCCCTAATCATAAATCAATAATGGGGTTTCTTAATGCCCTGTGGTTATAAACATGTTATAACACTTACAATGAACAAAAGCATTTATTTATGACTTAATTTGAATTGTGCACATCTGCATATTTACATCTCCTGACTTCAAGCTGTCAGAAAAAAATTGGACTCCAAAAGTGGGTTATTTCCTCATTGGAAAAGAAATGAGATGACAAATGTGAGATGCTGTATTCCTTACCTAATTTATTTACCAGATGATCCCTTGTTAAACAGGGATATTGCAAGATGTAAGCAAAGTGTAGCTTATCAAATATAGCATCCTGTCTTAGGGCTTGGCTACACTTGAAAATTGCAGCGCTGGGAGTTACAGCGCTGGTCATGCAGCTGTGTAGGGCCAGCGCTGGAGTGTGGCCACACTGACAGCTACCAGCGCTGCAGTGTGGCCACACTTGCAGCACTTTCCAGTGCTGTATTGAGAGGTGCATTGTGGGCAGCTATCCCACAGAGCACCTCGTCCCATTTTGGCGCTGAGTATTGTGGGAAGGGGAAGGAAGTGTGTGGGTCATTCCGCTTCCTGTGCCAACGCCCCGTGGTGCATCGCTTCACATCCCAGCATTCAGTCTTTCCGGCAACGTTTGGCGCCATTGTGAGTGTCTTTCTGTTTTACTCTCTGTGTGTGAATCGCGATTTCTGTGGGAAATGGAGCCCGAGCTGCTGAGGACTGTGCTGATGAGTGTCGCCAGCACAACACGTTTGGCAGTCGAGCTATTCCTTCAGCTCCAAAGTGACAGTGAGGAGTCTGACGATGATATCGATATCGATTCGCCTGCCGCGTGTGACACTACAGTGCTTGTGGCATTCACGGAAATGCTCAGCACCGTTGAACGCCGCTTTTGGGCTCGGGAAACAAGCACTGAGTGGTGGGATCACATCGTCATGGAAGTCTGGGATGACGAGCAGTGGCTGCAGAACTTTCGTATGAGAAAAGCCACTTTCATGGGATTGTGTGCTGAGCTCGCCCCCACTCTGCGGCGCAAGGACACAAGATTGAGAGCTGCCCTGATGGTGGAAAAGCGGGTGGCTATTGCAATCTGGAAGCTGGCAACTCCAGACAGCTACCGGTCGGTTGGGAACCAGTTTGGAGTGGGAAAGTCGACTGTTGGAATCGTGTTGATGCAAGTTTGCAAGGCAATTAATCGCATCCTGCTAAGAAAGCCCGTGACTCTGGGGAACGTGCAGGACATTGTGGATGGCTTTGCACAAATGGGTTTCCCTAACTGTGGAGGGGCGATAGATGGGACACATATTCCGATTCTGGCACCCCCCCACCTAGCATCAGAGTATGTTAATCGGAAGGGGTATTTCTCTATGGTTCTCCAGGCGCTTGTGGATCACCGTGGGCGTTTCATTGACATTTACACAGGCTGGCCTGGAAAGGTGCATGATGCACGCATCTTTCAGAACAGTGGCCTGTTCAGGAAGATGCAGGCAGGGACTTTTTTCCCAGACAGGAAGATCACAGTAGGGGACGTCGAAATGCCCATTGTGATCCTTGGAGACCCCGCTTACCCGTTACTGCCTTGGCTCATGAAACCCTATACAGGGAAGCTTGACAGGAGCAAGGACCGGTTCAACTACAGGCTGAGCCGGTGCCGAATGACTGTGGAGTGTGCTTTTGGCCGTTTAAAGGCCCGCTGGAGATCCTTGTATGGGAAGCTAGACTTGGGGGAAAGCAGCATCCCCGCGGTTATATCCGCTTGCTGTACCCTCCATAATATTTGTGAAGGGAAGGGTGAAACATTCAGTCAGGCATGGACCACCGAGGTTCAAGTCCTGGAGGTTGAATATGCACAGCCAGAGAGCAGGGCTAATAGAGAGGCCCAGCACAGGGCTTCAAGGATTAGGGATGCCTTGAGGGAAGAATTTGAGGCTGAAAGCCAACAGTAATGTTTGCTGCCTTGCATGGGAGTGAAGTGGAGTTTTTACACTGTTATTCTATTATCCCTAAAATGATTTGCAGTGCCTGTTTCTTTACTGTGCTAAGGTATCTTTCAGTATCTGCTATAATAAAGACTGTTTTCAAAGCCAAGAATTGTTTTATTGAAAAGAAAAAAACTTCCTTGACAGACAGACAGACACACAACATTTCATGAACACAAGAGGGCAGGGGTGTGGGTTGGTGAACTGTACAGTCACAAGTTTGCATATGTCCTGTCTGGAGTGCTGTGCAATGAATCCTGCACTTCAGGGTGCATATACTGCATGGTGATGGGGGTTGAGTGCAGAGGGTAAGGGTTGTAGTTATCAGGGCTGGTTGGTGAACGTACAGGTGTTGGAGGCAGCTGGTGGTGGTAAGAACCTGGATGCTGGGGAAGGGGGGTTTGAGCTGACATTGGGGCACAAGGCAAAAAGCTTTGGGACGGGGAGGGTGGGGGAGTAGCACGGTAGTGCTCTGCTTGCATGGCTACGAGTGACTCGATAGAGTCCGCTTGGCGCAACAGGATGCTTAGCAGCTGCTCTGCGCTTTTCCTCTTGGCCACTGCATTTCTCTGGCGGATCCTGCTTTCCCTCTGGCGGATCCTGCTTTCCTTTTCTCTCCACTCCTGCAAGTTTTTACTCTCTCTAGCAGAGTGATCAATAACAGTTTTCAGCATGTCCTCCTTGCTCTTTCGGGGATTTTTCCTCAAATTCTGCAGTCTCTGTGCTGTGGTAGATCTGGTCAGTCCAGCAGTCAAGGTCACTTTAGAAAGGCAGAAATGGCAACATTTAACAGGGTAGCATTGTTTTCATTATCTCATCCAGACAGTAATTCCCACACACTGAAGGAGTTCTTAGTCCTCACTTTAGCATTCTTTTACCACACACATAACACAACAGAAGCCACGAAATGGTGAGTGAGGGGTGCTGCATCGAGGGAGAAGTGGGGCTTGAGTGATAGAGGGGTGCTGGTTGTTTCGGGGAAGTGCACCGAACAGCTGCAGTGATAGAGGGCTTGAGTGAAGATGCAGCTGCAGGGGTGATCTTCACTATCTCCCTATCTCTATCACTATCTTCACTAAAGAGTCTCCAACATTTTTCACAGGAGTTACTCCTGGAAGATATCTCCCTGCTGCGGGTCACTAGGGAAGAGCAGGAGCTCTTCTACAGCAATGTGGATTCCGCCCTGGACCCTATGCAGGTTGCCTGTGTGCAGCAATGGTCCCCCCACCCCTCATGGCACAGTAGTGTGCATGCATTAGCCTGACTGGGACAAGGACCACAGTGGCTCTCCCTATAAACCTGTGCAGGCACATTGCCCACGCTCTGGCTCAAACTTCTGAGGAGATTACTGCAGCTGATTACCGCGACGTGATAGACCACATCAATGGGCATGCATGCAGCCCTAACCCCCCTTCCTCTCCAGAAACATTTCCACCCAGAAAATAAAAGCAGCTTACCGGTAACCCGCTGCTCTGGTTGTCCTTCTGCAACTGCTGGCTGCTGCGATTAGGTACTTTCCTCCTGGCTTGAGAAGAGCTCCTGGCTGCATGCCTCCTGGGACTCTGGGGTGTCTTCCCCCATCCCAGTAGCTTCACTCGCGTTTTCCTCCCCGCCCCGCCGCCTCCGCCTCCTGTCCCCCACCCTGCTCAGAAGTGTCCATCATGGTCCTGGGATTGGCAGTGGGGTCACCCCCAAGTATCGTGTCTATCTCCCTGTAAAAACGGCAGGTCGTGGGGGCAGCTCTGGATCGGCGGTTTCCCTCACGGGCTTTGTAATAGGCACTCCGCAGCTCTTTTACTTTAACCCTGCATTGCAGCGCGTCCCGATCATGGCCCCTATCCAGCATGGACCTTGATACCTGCTCAAAGATATCGTAATTCCTATGGCTGGAGCACAGCTGGGACTGCACAGCTTCCTCACCGCAAACACTAATGAGGTCCTGCAATTCGCCAGTGCTCCATGCTGGGGCTCGTTTGCCGCGTGGAGGCATGGTCACCTGTAAAGATTAACTGATTGCACTCCACACCTGGCTGCAGCAAACAGGAAGGAGATTTTTAAATTTCCCGGGGCATTTAAAGGGCGGGTCACCTGAGGCCAGAGCAGTAGAGTGCAAACTGATGAGTAGAGTGGCTGAACAGGAATTCTGGGATAACTCCTTATTCCCTGGAGAACAATTAAAGTGCTGGTGAGTGTCCACACCTGATGAGCAGTGCTGGATCACCAGCGCTGCATTCCTTATACCCCAACCCGAATGGGTTTTTAGCCAGCGCTGCAAGCAGGGACTTGCAGCGCTGGTTGTGCCCTGCAAGTGTGGATGGGGTGTAATTGCAGCGCTGGAAAGCCTCCACCAGTGCTGCAACTTGTAAGTGTAGCCAAGCCCTTAGATATTTAACTAAAGCAATACTGTTATTGATTTAATATTTTTACCAATTTTGCTACATACCTGGACTGCACATAATGTTTTCCTCTGAAACTAAGTGCTGTATATATAGCCTGAGACCCATGTACAAATTGCTGTGAAACAGTTCATATATAATTTATCATCTAATCTATTATCTAATGAACTAGTCCCTACTAGTCTAGTTAATTAGGTGGCTTTGCAACCTCAAAAATTATTTCAGAATTTAGAAAAGAAATTTACAGACACATTGATAGTAACTAAATGGATTATGTGATTGGTGGGACCAGGGTGGAATACAGACTGGCCTACTGGGGTTCCTCACCCTCTCTCTGGCCCAATTTGGTCAGGACATCCTTCAGCATTAGGCTGACAAAGGCCCAGGGTCCCAAGAGATGGTAGGGGTAGTAACCATGATGGTGCAGCTTGCTTCAGTAGCCTACATCTGTTCTTCTATCTCCTCTGCCTCTGCATCTCTTTCTTTAACGAAAATGGAAATGATGGGTGGAATCACCCATCTCCTCATTATGTTGTCCACAATTAGGCCTAACAGTTGACACACCAATTTAGGTTAATTAATTTCTGGTTTCACATTTTCTGTTACCAAGCATAGTCCTGGAATTATATCAGTAGATCCTTTTTAATTTAAATTAATTCAGTCTCTTTGCTCATTTTCTTGCACCTTTTTAATTAGTGAGAATAACTTGGCTTATTTTTCACCAGCATTGGTTATTATAGGTTATTGTAACATTGTCACAGAGTGCTGTTTACAGGGACCCAGTTCCCTGGTTGCTGAGATCAAAAAGAGTACTGGGCATAGTTAGAGTAGGAGGGAATGTGGTAATCTCATTGGGTTAAGAAGCTGAGTGGGGATTGCTTGCATTTGTAGGGAGTCCAATGAGCTAATTAGCTCACTAGTTAAATAGCTCAGAGGAAAAAGCAAGCCATATAAAAGGCTGGGCCAAGGAGCAGGAATGAGGTCCCCTCTATCTGCTGCTTCCCTCCTGTTGTACCAGGAGCATAAGGCAAGAAATAATAATAATAATAATAATAATAAATAATATTGATTCTTGGTTAATGTACCCTGCTAGAGTGTGTGCTAGGGTGATGAGACAGCAAGTTTGAAAAATCAGAGGGAGTAATAGGTGCCTACATAAGACAAAGCCCCAAATATTGAGACTGTCCCTATAAAATCAGGACATCTGGTCACCCTAGTGTGTGCTGTTAAATCACCATGATGGCTTACCTCCCAGGGCTGAAGAGGGAACCTGCTTACAAACATCTTATGACTTTCACATACTTTTTACATTTGAGCTCACAATCAGAATACATTTTTAGGCCCAATTATCACAACACACCTTTAAGGCATTTTGTCAGGCATATAAATACTGTTACTTCAGCAAAAGGTTTAGATAGAAGGGTATTTCTGGAGAGGGAAGATTGGGTTGAACCAGGAACTGAGGGGACTTGAAAAGATTCTGAGCTAAGAAAGGGTTGGACTGGCAGGATTGAATAAAGGGGGAAACTGAGGCAGTTGGTGAATGATGTATTGGTGAAATGGTAGCATACATGGAAGGGAGACAGAGAGATGATAGGGTGAAAACTAGATTGACAAGACAGAGACTAGAAGAGAACAGTAAAGGGGTCACAGAGCAATAAATACTGTTTCCTCCCACACTGCCCTTTAGTGAGACATGTCCCAGTTTTTTTTTCATTCTGAGGAGAAAAAAAGAAGCAGCCCTTTTCCATTCCACTTCACCACTAACATCCTTCATCCCCCATCAACATGTTCCCCATGATACCCCAGCCAGTATGTCAATTTTTCACTTCATACAATTTTCACAAAAGGGGAGCTCTGGTTCATGCAGCACTGCTACTTATTTTGGGCAAAAGCCCCTCCCCTCTTTGTTTAAATGGAACTGACTGCCCATGATATCTAATGTGTTGCTCTTTAATGCTCAATATCCAAGCTTCAGCAATTTCAATTCTTGCTATCTAAGAAGTAAAGCTGATAGGAATTGTATATACTGGCTTGGACTAATCACCTACTTAAATAGTAATATTGTGTTTACATGAAGATTCCAGTAACCAGCATCCTAACAAGTTTTCCATCCTAACAGTTTGGTAGTTATTGATCTGATTCTGAAAAATGTCTGTCCTACTCATCTTTGAAATTGGTGGCAGAATTCCAATGAGTATATACTTATTTACATATTACATTTTCATAGTTGCTCCCTGGTCCAGGAAGCAAAGAGCATGCTTTCATCACTAGTACACTGATATTTGTCATTTTTTATTACATTCCCCTTTGCAACCTTTAATGTTGTACCTTCCCTCTTCACTGATTTCTTGCTTATATAATAATAAGGAACCATTTTGAATCTACTAAGATGCACAGACCTGCATGGCAGAGCTGTAGCAGCAATAAATGTAAATATTAAAAAAGCATCACTGCAGGTGCATTATCTCCTTTAATTAGAGATTTATAATTTTTGTGTGTGAGATAAGACTGTGTCTTCATGGCTTTTTTATTAATAAATTATAAACAATATCTTAATCTGGTCTAGGAATTTTAAAAAGTTTATTTTTAGCACCCTTAAATGAACAGGGAGGCAGATGAAGTATTTTTTAAATGCAGGTGACCTTGTAGAAATCACCTGTCATATGCAGTTAAACTATAAGGAAAAATTATGATGACTCCAGGCTGATTTTATTGTAGCTCTGTACGCCAGACACATTTGACATGGATATTAGATTTGGAGGGAAGAGAACACTCTTAACTCTACTGCTGTCATCTCTTATTTATGATAACTAATCTGCTAGCTGTAGGAATAAAAGCTGGATGCAGCCTCTTCAAAAATCATTATTCACAGGGGTAGGATAGTTGTGGTAACTGGGCACATCCTGGCTCTGTGCCAGCTTTGTCTTACATCCAGTGAAAATGGCATTGGTAGATCTTATCTCTTCAAAATTGAAACATATCAAATACATTTAGTTCTCTGCATAGTTTGTTAGGAAGCAATAGGACTCTTGTTCCAGAAGAATAAAGGTATTTTTATCACGTGGGAGGTAAAAATAAGTCATGCAAGAAGGATTTCTGCATTAATAATAGGGCACAACAATAATAATAATAGTAAATGTAAAGGTGGAGCACTCTTGCTTCTATTTCTCTTGTATATACAGAATCTCAGTTGGCTATTCTGATTTTTAAATCTTTTTAAATGTCAAGCAATTTTTAACTTCCCTAGTAGTATATTTAAAAAGACTGTTAGAATCCTTCTTGTGATCTTGCTGGGATTCAGGAGGAGGACCAGGCAACCCAATAGACGTGTTGCTCTGTTCTAAACACCAGTTGTCAGCTGGAAGTAGGAAAAATCAGCTGGAAATTTACAGCTGAATTTTCCACTCAGTTGTTTTTTACAATAATTTATCAATAAGAAAAACTCTAGGAAATCAGTGTATAAGTATACTATGCCATCGGTGCCTCTCAGTAATTCATAATCTGTGCAATAAACCACAGGAATGTATCATTAATATGAAAATGAATGGTATAGTCAAGTGGTCTGAAACAGAAGTGTCTACACTCTATTCTCCTCTTTGATGCAGATTCCTTCTGTAGCCATGGGTTGCATCACATACCAACACATTTTCAAAATTGGCTTATTTTGGGGGGGCTCATTTTTTGGGCCCCCAATTTCAGACACTTTGTCTTTCATTTTTCAGAGGTGTGCACCCACAGCTCTCACTGAGCTCATTGGGAGTTGTAGGCGCTCGGCCTATAAGGCCAAGGCATCTCAAGTTTGGCACCCAAAAACTGAGGCACCCAAAAATTAGATCCTGCTTGTGAAAATGTGTGCTTTAACCTGTCTGCTTCCGACCAGCTTTAAAATGGAGATAATAAAAATATTTATTTACCTGCCACCTGGGGATGTTAGTGTTTATAAAGCAATTTGAAGATGTGATGAGTATTATTTTTATTATATTGGTTTGGAATTGTATTTTTTTGCTTGCATGGGACAGTCTTCATGGAGCTCTTATGGTGATTTACATATCTTATGCCATCCTCCGTCATGCTGTGACCACCATCTTACTGGATGGATCTCTTCCCAGGTGAAAGAGACTGGTCATCAAGCTTGAGCTGGAATTGGGAGTTGAAGTCATTCTAGCACCTCCGAATGGGCTCTCAGCATCCTGTAGAATTGGCCCCATAGCAAGGACAAAGGACTAAGAACCTGAATCCAGCTCCCACTGAAATCAATAGGAGTCTTTCCGTTGTAGTCATAGAATCATAGAATATTAGGGTTTGAAGAGACCTCAGGAGGTCATCTAGTCCAATCCTCTGCTGAAAGCAGGACAAACACCAACTAAATCCCAGCCAAGGCTTTGTCAAGCCAGGCCTTAAACCTCTAAGGATGGAGATTCCACCACCTCCCTAGGTAACCCATTCCAGTGCTTCACCACCCTCTTAGTGAAATAGTGTTTCCTAATATCCAACCTAGATCTCCCCCACTGCAACTTGGGACCATTGCTTCTTGTTCTGTCTTCTGTCACCACTGAGAACAGCCTAGCTCCATCCTCTTTGGAACCCCCCTTCAGGTAATTGAAAGCTGCTATCAAATCCCCTCTCATTCTTCTCTTTTGCAGACTAAATAACCCCAGTTCCCTCAGCCTCTCCTTGTAAGTCGTGTGCCCCAGCCCCCTTATCATTTTCATTGCCCTCCGCTGGACTCTCTCCAATTTGTCGACATTCCTTCTGTAGTGGGGGGACCAAAACTGGACACAATACTCCAGGTGTGGCCTCACCAATGCCGAATAGAGGGGAATAATCACTTCCCTCGATCTGCTGGCAATGCTCCTACTAATACAGCCCAATATGACATTGGCCTTCTTGGCAACAAGGGCACACTGCCAACTCATATTCAGCTTCTCATCCACGGTAATCCCCCGGTCCTTTTCTGCAGAACTTCTGCTTAGCCAGTTGGTCCCCAGCCTGTAGTGGTGCATGGGGTCTTCCATCCTAAGTGCAGGACTCTGCATTTGTCCTTGTTGAACCTCATCAGATTTCTTTTGGCCCAATCCTCCAATTTGTCTAGGTCACTCTGGACCCTATTCCTATCCTCCAGCTTATCTACCTCTCCCACCAGCTTAGTGTCATCTGCAAACTTGCTGAGGGTGCAATTAATCCCATCATCCCGATCATTAATAAAAATGTTGAACAAAACCAGCCCTAGGACTGACCCGATTGCCACGAATTTTAAAAAATAATGGCCAATGGCTCTGCAATCACATAAGCCAACTCACTCAGCACCCTTGCATGCATTAGATCGGGACTAATGGACTTGTGCATGTCCAGCTTTTCTAAATAGTCCTTAACCCAGGGGTTCTCAAACTGGGGGTCGGGACCCCTCAGGGGGTGATGAAGTTATTACATGGGGGATCATGAACTGTCAGCCTCCACCCTAAACCCCGCTTTGGCACCTGCATTTATAATGATGTTAAATATATAAAAAAGTGTTTTTAATTTATAAGGGGGGTTGCACTTAGAGGCTTGCTATTTGAAAGGGGTCACCAGTACAAAAGTTTGAGAACCACTGCCTTAACCTGTTCTTTCCCCACTGAAGGCTGCTCACCTACTCCCATGCTGTGTTGCCCAGTGCAGCAGTCTGGGAACTGCCCTTGTCTGTGAAGTAATAAAAATACCATAATGATACATAATTAATAATAAATAGTGTATAATCATGTCATAAAAACAAATTTTATTTCCAAGATCAATGCTTTTATAATTTATGCTCAGGTAAAGGAAAAAATCCCTGGAAATATTCATTTGGGGGGGGGTGTTTCGCAAGACTTGACATTTTAGTGAAAGGGGTTCACAGGTTGTTAAAGTTTGGGAACCACTTGATGGGCAAGATCTCCTGAGAGGCTAATCTGAGGGGGCAAGGAGTCCAGGAGAGCTGTCTGTATTTTAAAGAAGCCTTACTGCTCTAGCAATATTTTGCTAGAGTAGTCATCTGTCCAAATTTTCACTTCTTTTAAGCTTCCTTTTTGAGTTTAAGCTCACTGAAGATTTCATGGTTAAGCCAAGCTGGTCACCTGCCATATTTGCTGCTATTTCTGCACTTCAGGATAGTTTGTTCCTGCGTCCTCAGTATTTTTATTACATTATGAAAACCGTAACACTCTTTCAAAATCTCACTTTTATAGCTTGTATCTCTTTGAATAAGCCTGTTTATAAGACAAGGCTCCTATGTTTCATCCAGGAGTGTCAGATGTGAAACAGCATGAAGGTATTTAAGAAGCCAACTCAAAGAATTCCTCGTAAACAAGCATTAAGGTCTCGAGCAGTCCAGGCAAACAACACATGTTACAAGAAAGCTTAAACTTGTTCTTCATAATAATTTTAAAAACAATACTAGCTGCCTATTTAATTTTAAAAACAGCAAAAAATATCCACCTCCCTTTCCATTTCTTATAAGGAGTCTTGAAGTTTAAATCTCCTCAGTGTGATAGATATGCTTGCTTTGATCTGCTTAGCTCTTGGAAGTCCAGGGGCTCCGGGCTGCTGGCCCTGTGCTGAATAAAATTGGCATAATTTCTCCTTCCATTTAGTCAGAAAAATGGGTGCTTAACACACCCATTAGCTTTAACCAGGTCTGTGATTGTCTGTAGATCAAAAACCTGCTTGATGGCTGCCACTAACATCTTCCAGTATAAGAATATTTACCTATTTCACAATTCCTAGCCTTTCATCAAGTAAAGTTCTACTCTGAATTAAATATATTAAAAGTATATAATGGAATTCCATGTTTTTTCATTTTCTTCAATAGTGAGCCTGCTCAGTTTAGAAGTTAATTTATAATTTATAGGTGTTACTATCTGTCTGTTGGGTGGTTCCTACTGGATTCTGGGTCAAATAGCCAGGGAGCATATAGCAAAAATGCAAAAAAATAAAATAATAATAATAATGTAGATAACTTATAAAAATAGGGAGAGAACTTAATGAGTGAAAGTAAAATTAGATAAACCAGTATTTTTCATAAATCATTTATCAGCTTAGAAGGAGAACTCAGAATATTAAGATGGAAAAAGAGATTGTCCAGTTCTTATCTTTTCACATGGTAAAGAATATATTTGTAAACAGTATTCTTTAATTATGACAATGTTGGATATATGGACTTCAGTTTTGTAAAATTTGGCACACAAGTTAACTCCACTTGTTCTAATTACTGAACTTATAGTGTTTAAACAAAGCATTTAAATGACAGGTAAATGAGTTTACTAAGAAAGTGGTACAAAATACAACAGTAATCTATTTCAGAATGGATAATAAACTGAAAGAGGAAAAGACTTCATAATTTCCCCTAATACTTATAGTTCCAGTTGTTAGTTTTGTCAGGTGAAAAAGATAAGACAAATATCCAGTGGAATAGCTAAGAATTTTGTTTCTGGACTCTTAATGTAAATGGATTATAGGTAGAGTATTATTCAAAGTATGTAAACTTTTATATATTAACAGATGCTATCAAAATAAATGAGAAATCTTTTGCCTTCGAAATGGAAGAGAGAGAATGGAATGAAATAATATATATTAGGAGCAGTGCACTGCCTGCAACTTGCTGGAAACACCATATACACTTTTACAGAGTCTAAGTACATGACTGCAAGGCGGTGGCCCGTGAAATTAGTGTCACACAAGTAGCACTGGAGAAAGTGCAGTGAGAATGCCCCAAAAGATAGAACTACTGGTAGAAAATGTTACTAAAAGTATAGTTGGATTAAAAAATATTAAGTTCTTTCTGGAGCAGTTAATCTTTTGGAATAGACAATACTGAAATGGCACCTAAAGAACCACAGTAATTGTAAGGATGTTACTTCTAGCTGGGAATCATGCTATATAAAGAAAGTGGAAATCTCCTTCTTTTAGTGATTTGTTATGCAGCCTGGGGAGGAAATGGAGTTTTGGACTTACTCATTTCAAAAACTAAAAAACTTTGAAGACGTGTCCTCCTCTCTTAAATTGCATGGTAGAACATGCTTATGCTCTGTGGAAAAACAGAAGAGAAAAATAAACATCTGACCAATTTAAATGCAGTAGTTTGAAAAGAGTAAATCATTTGTGTGTCAAGTGTCAGAATACATTGGAGAATTCTTCAGTTGTTGGTTTCATAATCTACAATACCAATAATGGATATTAGAGAGATTTCCTATTTTATTATGTAAACTTCACAATATTCTATTTAAATACTTTATTTGACAAAAGTATGGGTAATATGGCAAAAAATGTACATTAGTTTATGTTGAATATAGCTTGTAAATATGTATTAACCTGATTTGTATAAGAGCTGGTCCAACTTCAATAAAAAGCTACTTTTACTTTCCTCTGCAGCATGGGTCACTTGAAGATTTAAACTAGGGTAAATGGTGGATTCTCTAAAACTTGCGGTCTTTAAATCATTATTTGAGCACTTCAGTAATGCAGAGGCTATGGGTCTATTAAAAGAGTGGGTGGGTGAGATTCTGTGGCCTGCAATGTGCAGGAGGTCAGACTAGATGATCATGATGGTCCCTTCTGACCTTGAAGTCTGAGTCTAATGAATCTTTGTTGGACTCTGCAACTCCATTGGATAAATAATGGAGTAGCTCTGAAATGTGGAGTAGGACTGTTTTGTATAAAGGCCAAGGGCCTGATTATCACAGATGCTGAGTGCTTGCAGCTTCTGCTGACTTCGATGGAAGTTGGTTTTGCTCAATAACCTTTATATCTTTTTGATATTTCTTAAGGTAGGATTCCAATGAATACAAAGGAATTATAATAAATCGTACCAAATTAACTTTCTGAGCAGAATGGGGAGTTCATCCATGGAAATTCACTAAAGGGAGAACTCTCTCTTCTTCAGATGAAAATAGAATGCATGCAGTGATTCCTCCAGGCAGCAATGTATTAGTCCTGAGAAAGCCAAGGGGGAAAAATAGTATAGGCATACATTAGCTACCACTATTCCTATGCTTCATTTGATCACATAGGACTAAAATCCTTCCTCATTTATACCTAGGTGGCCTTATGGAACAAAGTGAAATTTTGTCCATAGTTGCAGAGGGAACTTTTAGACAATGTTTATTAAAATAACTAAACTCCTAAAAGAGAAAAATCTGTATTGATTTTTCTATAAATTCACATATAGCAACCAATTTGTGAAAGCTCACAACACTCATCTATCTTTTTTCCAATTTGTTATATAGCAGCTGTCACCATTTATAGATTACAACTCAAGGTTTTTCATGGAGAAACAATTCATAAGTATGTCCTTGGCCTTGGCACAGTGCTCATTGTCCCCTGTGCTTAGCATTATACTGAAAATATTATGATCTTCCTTATTGTGAATGAAGGAGAATATACATCTGGGTTCTGTGGAAATATCCTTCACTGAAAAACATCATCCTTAAATGTTGTGACAAATTTAAATAGCAGCAGCAACAGCACAGAATACACAAACTTTAAAAAGCAGAAGGTTTTATGGAATTAACCTCATTCTCTTTATTTAAGGGAGCAGAAAAATTATAATCTCATGCTCTCTCTTGCAATCTAAGAGACTCCTGTTGCTTGGCTGGAATGAGACCTTTCCTGCAAAGTCCTGGGTTGAAGAGTTTCCATGATTCTAGACTGGATAGGCCCTGAGTCTTCGTGTAACATGCTTCCTGAAATCATCTTGAACATTCATGTCTGAAAGTGATAGATTTCTTTAGATCCTTTGGGTTGGCATTTCTTTTAGACTAAATGTAAGTAGACCAAATAAACTTAGACCTATTCTAACTTGTATGGAAGAAGGAAGGAATGTTAAAGAAGCTCCTGGTAATTACTAGAGTAGATATCAACTGACTTTAATTATGTTAATTCTTCTCTTTGAAGGCAGGCTGGCAGCAGGACTCACTCTTGGGGCTAGATTCCATCCTGATTTACAGCCTGGGAAACAGAAGAAGCTCCCTAAGAAGACTTCAAAAATGAGTATAATAGTATAATTACAGTTGGATGAGTAAATCAGGGGAACCCTGAATCTGAATATACTCTGAATTAGACAGTAGTATTGCAAACCTATTAGAACAAGATTTATCTCATTATGGATGTAACTTCCCCCCCTCCCCTTTATCCTCAGTGCAGAGACAGAGTATAGTCCTATGTTTGCACAATGCCTAGCACATTGTGGCTTGGAGCCTCTGAATGCTACTACAATACAAAAAATTAATCACAACATATTCTTGATCATGCTAAATGAAAAAATAATCAGTAGTTCAGAGGAAGAATTCTGTTGTGATATTCTTAGCAATCCAGTTCAATAGTGTTCTCCCTAAACCCATTTTTCTCAAATTTCCCTCCTGTTGTATTTGACAAAGAGCTCCTAGCCATATTCAGCACACCTTAGCATTATGTAGGGTGACCAGATGTCCCGATTTTATAGGGACAGTCCTGATTTTTTGATCTCTTTCTTATATAGGCTCCTATTATCCCCCACCCGCTGTCCTGATTTTTCACACTTGCTGTCTGGTCACCCTAGCATTATGGAACATTTTGCTCCATCCCTCGGCTGGGGAACCTTTACTGGGAGCAGAGAGAAGGCAGGTAGAGGTGGGAGTAGAAGAAAGCCAATGGGATTTCCTCTGGAAAACATTTGAAGCCATCATCTGCCATATGGGAAAGAGCAAGAGCACTTAAGGGGTTGATATGAGTGAGGGGGAGGTGCCTACATGAAGGAGCTGAAAAAGTGTAAGGTTTTTGTTTTTTTCCTGAACTTCCCTGTCAGTGCCTGGCTGTTCATATTACCTATATGGGGAATGATTAGGAGATCCTGTGGGTGGATTCTTTGAGGAATAGCAGTGGAAAGAATGGTTGGATAATGTGAAGTTTGGCATGTAAGACAGTTGCTCTGTTAATATACTTTTGTGGTGCTCTTCACATACTCCTTCTCTGTAGTAGAATCCAAGCTTGGTTAGTGGTCACTGCAGTTGATTTAATCAATAGGGAAACAAGAGGTGGGTGGGGGAGGAGAATTCCAAGATCCAGGGTAATGGAGTGAATGGTTAACTTAACATCCTCCTTCCAGGGGAGAGGAGAGAAATAATACAATACACAGTTTGATCTACAAAGCTTGAATTCTTCTTCTTTGACGTAAGCAGAAAGATCAACAGCATACCTTGTGATGAGTCAGCAAAACCAGGAAGGAACAAAGCTGTAACTTGAATAATGGCTGTTATAAAGGCAAATGGAAATACTGCAGAGTAGCCTGAAATACCTTGTATTCCTGATCATAAACCATGTATGTATCTATTACATCAAGCAGGTGACAAGAGTATGAATATATGCAAAGGTGCAATGTGAAAATCTATATAAATATTAGATTGTTTAATTTTCTGTTATAAATGTTTCTTTATATTAGATGTTTAATGCATTTTGCAGTCAGATTAATAGAGACTCTTCCAAAAAGCAGTATTGAAATATAAAATATTTAACAATTATATTTTAACATCTGAACAAAGTACAAAAGCTAAGATACTTTATAACCCTCTGGCAACTGCAGCTGAAGACTCCCCAGTGCAAAACAATGAATAATGAAACTTAGCAGTTGAAGGTCCTGGTGGAGAATTACACTTCTGGTGCTTGTCAACTTTGTGATAAAACACTTCATAAAATAAAATCTTTGCAAAATTAAGGGACTTGTTATACTGACAAACTGCCATATTACTGTATGCACAAGATATTTTCAAAACATTGAAAAGCCATGAAGGCAATAATCGGAAGACTGGGATTTAACTCTTGAAGCACTTTGCTTCACTTTGATAAGCATGCATAAATGTTGTTCAGTGTTATGAAAATCAAGCAATGACATCTTCTCTATTTTACGTACTCGATGTATGGTATGTCTGTGTGTTCTTAATGACTTAGGGTGTAGACACATTCTACATGGAGCAGTGATCCACTTCTTCCATTGTAATCAGTAAACAGTTTCATTCACTTTTATGCCACAAACCACTGATTTATTTTTTTATACCAGATTAAGACAAGTGAAGAACTATACAACTTCGCCACTCTGTCTCCTGTTCCTTTACTGACTGACACCTGACTGCATTCTAGAATTACAGGTTTTACTGTATTACTGATTAAGTGAACTATTGGGCCAAAATAAAGAGTAGTGAAATACCTTGCATTTTTGTTAGAAATCTACAGCTCTTACCTGCAAAACTCAGATTTATGAAAGTTGAGTTCAACAACCTGTTCAGAAAAGCAGTGTGTAGATAACAATACCTACAGTAACTCTGTAAGAATTTGTTCATGTATGATTGGGAATTGATAAAGAATTTGAGGAAAGATTCTGCCCAATAAACTCCGAATCGGACTGAAGCAAGACCTTTATTTGCTCATGACAGAACTAGTTCCTTTCTTCTCAACAGAACTTTATTTTATTTGAGGGACTGGGGTGGATACCTGCTGGTCAACCCAAAGGTTGACCAATTCCCCATAAGTCTATAGTTACAAGTTTGTCTTGGACAGAACTCTGACTGTATAGCCATTGCAGCTGTACATATGCACCCTTGAAGTACTGAGCTGTTTTGATGAAATTGTATTTTTCAGCTGTAAAACTTTTTGTACACAACACTCTTCAACCAGCTCTACTTCTTCTGTGACTCCAGAGTCCCCATCTGAGGTGGTGAGGAAGGAAACCTTTGGATTTCATGGAAAAAAGCCATTCCAAGGAAGAATCTCTGCTCAACAAGGTAATAGGGGAAGATTCCCCATGCATATGAATGAATGAGACTCAGTGGCATTGAGGTTAGCTTCACACACTCGCCTTCTACAGAGTAGTCAGTATGTTTCACAATTGAGAATTTTGTACCAAGATGGGAAGAAATGATGTGATTTTTCTCTCTCAAAGGGAGAAGTCTGTGTCATCCTCAGCACCAATGCTGCCTTAGTGCTGTCTGGAGTTAAACTGTTGGAGCTCCAGAGGAATGGCAATGTCCCTTTACTCCACAGCACTAAGAGGGTGTCTAGTGGGACTGAGTCACTCTGATGCTTAGCCTAACTAGACTCCTCCTCCTGACCTTTTTCATCCAATGTCTTACTGGATCTCATTCACCGCTGTTCCCCTACTGGTAATTCTGAGGGTCAGTCAGGTGGAATTGCTTAAAGGCCTTACTTAATCAGGAAGGAATGAAGTATAGATTCTGTCCCCTTGAACTCTTGCGGTGCTCTGTTTTGCACCACCTTCATCTCCCCAGTAGCTCAGTCTCGCTAAAGCAGAGCTCTAGAAATGTTTGTAGTAGATATTTGTATTGCACAAAAGATGCTATTTCAATCCAGTTAACTTTCTGGCCATCCTTCAGTACCAACTGGCAATGCCTTTTGGAACTAAGACCAAAATAACAAACTTAAAATGAAACTGAAAAATAGAATATAACTGACCACACAACTACTCGAAATCTACACTAAATTAACTAAAAAACATTGAGAACATGGAAGGGGGAAATAACAAGAATAAAGTGAAATCTATAAAAAAATAGCTGGAAGAAGCTAGAGCTGGGTTTTACCTTTGATGGCTAAAACTGAGGGGCAGGCCCTGTTGTGGTGATGGAGGTCTACAAATTTACCCAAATTGTTAGTTCAACTGTAAAAAAGAAGAAAAAATTCATAAGATGTTATACATTGTTGTGACCAGTATTGATTGTACTGACTTCCTTTCCCCCCCCCCCCCCAAAATGAAGACAGACTGAATTAGTCCAAGTGAAAAGGCCTACTGATGCAACTCAGGCTTGGTCTACACTGGGGGGTGGGGTGGGGTGGGGGGGCGGGAAATCGACCTAAGATACACAACTTCAGCTACGAGAATAGCATAGCTGAAGTCGACGTATCTTAGATCGAGTTAGAATCACTTACTTCGCGTCCTCGCGGCACGGGATGACAGCTGCAGCTCCCCTGTCGACTTTGCTTCCACCTCTCATCGAGCTGGAGTTCAGCAGTCCGACAGGAGAGCGATCGGGGATCAATTTATCGTGTCTACACTACACACGATAAATGAATCCCCAATAGATAGATCACGTCTGTCGGATTGGCGGGTAGTGTAGATATACCCTTAGAGACTATTAGGATAATGCCTGGTAAACAGAAAAAGTGTTGAACCAGAAATCTGTGAACCAAAATTGGTGTGTTGGATTTGATGGCTAATTCGTGGACAAAATAATGATGGTAGGGGGTTATTAAGCTGTCTGGAGTGGCTCACAGGCATAAGTACTATCCTCAGGGCAGACTGTTAGGAAGCAGGGCATAAACTCCATATGGGTTATGAGCTCTGTATTTAGATTTCCCCAACCAAGTACAAAGCATGAACTCGGGCATTCTAACAGCCTAACCATGGAGTCAGACAGTCTCTTTAGGTACTCCGATCTATTTAGTCACCCAAGTAAGCCTACCCTTGTGATAGATGGTCCCTTACTCCAAAAATCACAATACTCTAGGTTACTCCCAGTCCCAAAGAATCAGTCACTTGCCCCAGAACAGTTATTACCATCTGAGATTCTGTCACACCATGGGGTTTTTGTGTTGGAAAAACTCTTTCCAGCTAAAGAGAGAGGGAACAAAGGATGTTTAGTAAGGCTTTAATTTTAATACTCTACATTTCAAATGCTTTAATTGTTTTTCCTATTTGCTTATCTTTCATAAAAGATTAAAAGGATTTCTAATGGGGTGGCTGCCATGGTGCTAAGCAGGCTGAGGTCTCTGTCACTAAAGCCTGGACCTTGTTTAATGTTGGACAGTGACTGGACTATGCTGACATCTTTGGCCAATTTATGCTATCTAAAGTAATACAGCAAGCACCAGCTCCTTGCATACCCTCACATTTGAACACTTCTCCTGTATTTCTAAAGTTTTCTGGTGAACATGGGGAATACTCGTGTGTTCCACTACACTATATGGTTTTGTGCAAGCAATAAGATGTGACAGCTGCCCCTATCCTATTTACATGTTCTATCTAATCCTTTATGCATTTCTTAAAACTCAATTTTATAATACCAATATATATATGCAAACATTCAAAACAATTACTATACTTTCTACCTTCAGGTGAGGGGCACAGCAGATGCAAGGAGTTTATTTGATTTTTCCTTCCTTTGTTTCTCTAAAGTCATGAAGGTCAAGGTGTTGAAACAGGTATTAGTTACCTCACCTGCTCAAAGCTCCATCCTCCTACCTGGGCCGGTGTGGGGGAGGGATGGAATAAGAAAAGGGCCAAGAGCAAAATTGTTTCATCTGCACAGGTGTGATCTCATTATAGTGTTTATAAAACAGAGCCTAAAGGCTTCAACCAGGACAGGGGATTTGTTTTGCCATGTTTGCTGTACAAATGTAAAGTAAGGAGTAGTCTATGACAAGAAGAGCTTGCAGTTAAAACACAAGACAATGTATGTGTTGGAAAGGGAGACATTTGCTTCACTCACCTTACTTGTGTATATCACTATTTCTATGTTTCGGTTTAGGCAGTATTTTAATATCAATGTGTACATACACTTAATGTGTTATGGGATGAGGGCAGGGTGGGATTAAATCTTAGGTAAGAAAGAACGGGACAAGGAATACTGAGGGGCAGAGAGGAGGTTGGCAGGGAGCATAGAGGAATTGATGGTGGAGAGTGGGAATGGTGGCAGAAGGGACTATGACATAGGAGGATAGAGCAAACACTAAAGGTGAAAGAAAGTATACAGTAAACTGCAGAAGGCCCCTGACAGCAGGACCTGATGGTATCAGGGTGCTGGACTGAGATGATACAAAGGTGTGATGCTTCTGATAGAGGAACCTTAGAAGTGGCCCATAAATTAAACACTCCATGGACCAATGAAATGTACACAGAAGGCCATCTGCAAGAGGCAAATGCCCCCATGTAAAGCAGCTAATTTTACATATATACCTTTCCAGCTTCTGCTGCCCAACTGGGGAAGGCACTATGTGTCAGTCCTAATACTGAGGACACAAATAAATTACTGATGCAGGAAAAATTAAAAGGAGAGGATTCCTTCCTTCCTGAAGTGTAAATACCTCTATAACCTGCTTAATGAGTTTCAATTTCTGATCTAAATTTTCAAGAGTAGAAGTGAAGGGTCCCCTATTATCAAATCCTATGATCAAAACTAATTACTCAGAGCTCACAACACCACAAGTCTGGTTTAAAAAGGAGACAACACATCCTCCTTTCCCCCTAAAAAACCCACAAAAACACAAAAAAACCCAACACACCACCACCCCTCAGTGGACCAGACAACTAGCACTCTAGGTGAACAATAGTGTAAAAGAAATAGAGACAAAGACAAAGACATCCTTTAAAAACTGAAGCAAAATCCTATTGAAGAAAATAGGAGCATAAACTCTGGCAAGTCAAGTGTAAAAGTATAACTAAGCAGGCCCAAAAAAGAATTTGAAGACCAACTAGCAAAAGACATAGGCAAACAGATTTTTTTTTTAATACAGTAGGAGCAGGAAACCTACCAACCAATCAGTGGGGCTGATTCAAGAAAGACACATCTGTTGTGGAGAAGCTAAAATTCTTTGCAGCAATCTTCACTGCAGAGGATGTGAGGGAGATTCCCACACCTGAGCCATTTTTTAGGTGAGAAATCTGAGGAATTGTCCCAGATTGAGGTGTCAGTAGAGGTGGTTTTGATAAATTATACAGGAATAAGTCACCTGGACAAGATGATATTCTCCCAAGAGTTCTGAAGGCACTCAAATTGCAAATTAACTGTGGTAAGTAGCTTATCACTTAAATCAGTTTCTGTACGAAGTGACTGGAGGATTGCTTCTTTAATGCCAATTTTTAAAAAAGGCTCCAGAAGCAATCCTGGCAATTACAGGCTGGTATACCTAACTTCAGAACCAGGCAAATTGGTTTGAAATTAGGAACAGAATTATCAGACACATAGATGAACACAATTTGTTGGGGAAAAGTCAACACTTTGGTAAAGGGAAATCATGCCTCACCTATGTATTAGAATGCTTTGAGAGGGGCTCAACAAATTTGTGGACAAGGGTGATCCAATAGATATAGTGTATGTGGATTTTCGGAAGGCCTTTGACAAGGTCCTTCTCCAAAGGCTTTTAAGCAAAATAAGCCATCATGGCATAAGAGGGAAGGTCCTCTCATGGATCAGTAAATGGTTTAAAAAAAATAGGAAACAAAGTGTAGGAATAAATGATCAGTTTTCACAATGCAGAGACCTAAATAAAAGGGTCCCCTAAGGATCTATCCTGGGATTGGTGCTGTTCAACATATTGATAAACAATCTGAAAAAGGGGGCAAACAATGAGGTGGTAAAGTCTATAAACAATACAAAATTACTTAAGACCGTTAAGTCCAAAACTGACCATGAAGACTTACAAAGGGAGTTCACAAAACTGGGTGACTAGCAACAAAATGGCAGATGAAATTCAATGTTGATAAATGCAAAGTAATGCACATTGGAAAGCAATCCTCGCTATACATACAAAATGAAGGGGTCAAAATTCAGTGTTATCACTCAACAAAGAGATCTTGAAGTTAGTGTGGCTAGTTCTCTGAAAACCTCTTCTCAATTGCAGCAGCATTAAAAAAACTTAAATGTTAGGAATCATTAGGAAAAGGATAGATAAGACTGAAAATATCATGCATTATATAAATCGATGGTAGGCCAACACATTGAATACTGTGTGCAATTCTGATCACTGATCTCAAATAAGATATGATAGAATTGGAAAAAGTACTGAGAGGGGCAACTAAAATGATGGGGGGGGGGGGAGATGGAACAGCTTCCTGTGGAAGAAAGATTACAAAGACTTTGCATTGTTCAGCTTAGAGAAGAGATGACTAAGGGGAATATAATAGAGGCCTATAAAATCATTAATTATATGGAGAAAGTGGATAGGGAAGTGTTACTTTCACTGTCACATAACACAGGGGGTCACATAATGAAATTAATAGCAGATTAAACCAACACAAGGAAGTACTTGACACAACACACAGTCAGCCTGTGGAACTGGTGGCACAGAAATGTTGTGAAGGCCAAAAGTTTAACTGGGTTCAAAAAAAGAAGTAGGTAAATTCAGGGAGAATACATAGGTGCATCAATAGCTAATAACCAAGATAGCTAGAGAAACAATCCTATGCCCCTGGGTGTCCCTAAACCTGACTTCGAGAAGCTGGGACTGGATGACAGGGGATGGCTCACTTGCTAATAGCCCTTTTTTGGTCATTCCCTGTGAGGCTTCAGACACTGACCCAAGTCAAAGAGCAGCTACTGACCCAAAGGCCTATTGGGCAGACCTGACATGGCTGTTCTGCCACACCCCAATGGGACTGTTTATTTTCCTTTAGGGGGTCCCATTACCAGACTGATCTTCGTAACCCACTGGCTGGAACCGCAGGTTTTTCAGAGGCCACCTCGCTGCGAATCTCTTGCGGGTAGGGTAACCAGATGTCCCATTTTTTGGGTCTTTCTCTTATCTAGGCGCCTATTACCCCCATCCCAATTTTTCACACTTGCTGTCCGGTCACCCCAGGAGGTGCCGGGACTGCAGCGGGAGGCGGGTGTCCGCAGCCTGCCTCTCCCGGCAGCAGAGAGCGGGAACGACGCGCTCTCGCCAGAGGGGCCTCCCCGCAAGGTGTGAGCAGCGCAACCTGCCGCTGAGCGGCCGCGCCGAGGAACGGGGGAAGAGCGCCGCTTACACTACAGACCCCACGTTTTGTTGAAACGATTGAGGCTGCGATCACGCGAGTCACCCAACGCTTCTTATTGGCTTGTTCCCAGTTCCACCGGTCTCTTCGCTGATTGGCTGAGAGGCCTGTCGCTCTCTATTGGAAAAGGGAGTCTTGGAAAAGGGGTGGCTCCCGAGACCGTGGTTTCCCTCCTTTCTCCAATCACATTTCCTCTCCTTCCTCGTGTCATTCAGGCCCCGCCCACCTGCGAGTGTGGCCTCATGTGCCCCCACCCTTTTCCTTCCCTTCGCCCCGCCCCCTGCTTTCCTTCGGCCCGTTCCTGCGGTGGAGTCCGCGCCCCGCCCCTCCTCCCCGTCTCGCTTAGCCCCGCCTCCTGTGGCTGGTGGGGGGCGGGGCGGGAAGGGGCGTGCGCTGTGTGTGTGTCGCGGCAGCCGCTCCTGCCGAGGCGGTTTCCGCCGCCGTTTCCCTCTGACTCGGAACCCCTCTCGGGCTGCGCCTTCCTCCTCTGACCCCATTTTTTCCGCTCGCACCGCAGGCGGGGAGGGCGCCGGGCAGGATCCGAAGGGGTCAGCGCGCTGGGGGCACTCGCCGCCTTCCGGACAGCCCCAGCGAGCGCTCCGGAGCCGGCTCCTCTCCGCCCCCTGCAGCGGCGGCGGCGTCTCCTGCCCCAGGTGCCCGGGAGGTAACTGCCCTCTGCTCCGGGGTGTGACTCGCATCCCGGCCGGCGCCGCTCCCCCTTCCCCGGCTGAGAGCCTGGCGGCCGCGGGGCTCGCAGGGGAGCGGGGCGTGTGGGCTAAGCAGCGAGCGGAGGGCTGCGGTCGGGGGACTCGCCCGGTGTCTGACGTGAGGCGCTTGCTTGGAAACAAGCTCGGCGTGGGCAGCACCTCGGCGGGGCGGATGGAGGCTGCGGACGAGGAGGTCGCTGGGGCCGGGTGGAGAGCGCGTATTGTGTGGCGGGGGGCGTGCGTATGCGGGCCGGGGCGCTGGGAGGTTGCCTGGCTTCTTGGGTAGGAGGGAGTAGGGCATGATCGTCTGGTTGTGACTCAACAGGCACCCCCAGTGTGTTGCTGCGTTGTGTTTGTGTGTGTGCGCTCGTCTGGGGGACGTGCTTGTTTGCTCCTTTTACACGAGAGTGGAAATGACACCGAGACACATCTGTCCTTGTGGAGGAGGCGTGTGGGAGGGGGAATCTGGGCTTGACTCCCCGAGCCAGGAGGGAATCGAGCGTCTAATCTCATTCATGAAGGGACACGGCTCAACAGACCAGAATACAGATTTAAGGCGCTGGGGAAAGAATATTGCTATTGTTGCTGGCACTGCCGTGTGTTGTGCGTAACCCTTCCCAGCTTCGGGTGGTCAGACCTTACTACTTCTTTTGCTTTGTTTACTGTTTGCTGCAAAAGTCATTCTAAATCATCTAAATAATGCTTCTCCAATGACTTATTTTTTCTTTTCATTACGTTAATCATTCCTTGCATACTACTGATAACTAATATCCAAGAAATGATCTGTTTTTGTGGGAAATAGGTCAATATTTTCTGTCTGTAGAACTGTGTTAAGTACATTCTATTAGGTTGTTGAGTAAAGCGAGTCCAAGTGAGCTAGTGTTGATGTTTTAAAAAGTTCCGATTAACTTTAGTAAACAGGGGTTCTGTCAACTTGATTTTTTTTTTAACTCACTGATTTAAAAATAAATAAATAATTGAATTTCTAAGTGACCACCTTTTAAATGACCAAGAAAGCAGAATACATCAGATCTTGAGTACTGCTTTAATGCTTTGAATTCTGTGTTCAAAAATATTTGTCTTGGGAGTCAGTGTTTTTTGGGCTGGACCAAGATGAAAACACTCATGGGTAGTCAAGTTTCTACTTGACCTGCCTGATCCTGAAGAATTGCAGGTCATGTTTTTGATGACAACTTAACACTTCTCCCACAAAATACACTTACCTTTGAAAGTGCCAGTCCAATGATCTACTTGCTACAATACTAATTTGACTCATTGTGATCATGTTTCACTATCTATTAGATTGTCCCATAATAACTTTTTGCAGGAGTAATGTGGTTACTGTTTTTTTTCTAATCTTGCCAGTACAAGGTACCAAAACATAAAAAAATTCTCAAGTGCATATTGGGGAAACTTGCATTTGTAAACATAAGATTGTTGCCATACCCATTTTTTAAAAATAGCTGCATTAAGTAATCCCGGGAATATTTGTAACCGACTTGTAATATCTAGGTGTTCTGGGGTCAAATTGTTTTATCTGTATTTCTTTAAAAAAAACAACAGAAGCTCAAAATTTGTTTTGACGAATCATATCCTGGTTTAAAAAAACGCTTAAGTCTTGAGCCATACAGCATTAGTGTGTGTTTATTAGGATCCAGGTGTATTAAGGGTAGACCATCTAGGTTGAAGAGTGAAGTGGAGGTAGTTGCTGCTTACTAAATTTTCCAGATGTATCAAATTACAGAAATAATCATGCTAAAAAACAGTATACTGATCAGTTGCAACATTTAATAATTTTAAATGTCTGCCTCTAGTGGGGTTGCTGTAGTGTTCAATGGGGAAAAAAAGTTGTAGCACAGTGTAGTTCATTCCCACTTAAAGGACCTTTTTAAAACTTCTCAAAAAAAAAAAAGATAAGCTATTTCTTATCAGTTAGCTTTGATTTTTTAAAAACTGTTATTTTGAAATGAGATATAACTGCAATACTTGCATTGTAAGAGTGACCACAAACCATGTGAAGAAAAAAATTTACATGATGAAACTCAAAGTTAGCAATGAATCTGGGAGTCTTGCATGTTAATAGTTACTGTATATACACGTTCATTAGCCTGTTCGTTTATAAGCCGACCCCACAAAATTGATAGGTAAAAATAGCAAAAACTGTATGACCCTTTCATAAGCCGACCCTATATTTCAGGGGTTGGAAAACTTTGGCTCCCGGCCCGTCAGGGTAAGCCGCTGGTGGGTTGGGACGTTTTGTTTATTTGAAGCACCTGCAGGCATGGAGTCCCTCAGCTCCCTGTGGCTGTGGTTTGCCGTTCCCAGCCAATGGGAGCTGTACCACTTCCAGCAGTTCCCATTGGCTGGGAACGGCGAACCGCGGAGACAGGGAGCTGAGGGGCTCCATGCCTGCAGGCGCTCCAGGTAAACAAAATGACAATGTATTAGATCAGGGATTGGCAACCTTTGGCCCGCGGCCCACTGGGGTGAGCACCCAGGCGGGCCAGGCCGGTTTGTTTACCTGTCACGTCCGCAGGTTCAGCTGATTGTGGCTCCCACTGGCTGCGGTTTGCCACTCCAGGCCAGTGTGGGTGGCGGGAAGCGGCATGGGCTGAGGGATGTGCTGGCCACTGCTTCCCGCTGCTCCCATTGGCCTGGAGCGGCGAACCGCAGCCAGTGGGAGCTGCGATCAGCCGAACCTGCAGACGCGGCAGGTAAACAAACTGGCCCGGGCCGCCAGAGTGCTTACCCTGGTGGGCCGCGGGCCAAAGGTTGCCGATCCCTGTACTAGATATTCAATTCAATGATTCCATGGAGTTTAAAATCATCAAATGTTGGTGTAGACCCGTTTATAAGCTGACCCCCGCTCTTTGATGCGTCACTTTTACCAAAAATATTCAGCTTATGAACGAGAATATACGGTACATTGCTGGGAAACCACAAATGTACACCACAAGAGCAAGCAAAAGTGAGAGGTGCACTGATGGCAATCTATAATTCATTCAGTCTAAGGTGTCTATTTGTGTATCTTTCACGGTCTGGTATTGATTTACTTGTGATTTTAGAGAGATATGCAGTTGCCTTTCCCCAAATTATTAAATGTGAAAAATTGAGGCAAATATTCAGCTAATTACCACATGTTTATATTTGTAGCATGTGTGTAAATGGATTGGTAGCTTAAGTAAACATATATTCATATTTTCTCCTTCAGTTAAAATAAATGGCTCTATTAAATCTTAGTTCTGTGGAAATAGGATAGTCAGAAAGCAGTCTGGAAAGATGGGCTTGTGGTTTAAAGTACAGAGCTAGTAGGCAGAATATATGGGTTCTACATTGGTCTGAACCAGCTTCAGTGCCTCTGTTTCCTCATTTGGAAAATGGAAACACCAATCTCTGACAACAATACTGCAACAATCTTAGTTCCTCTTTGTTATAGAAGCTCAAAATGCTTTACACCATCAGTTCAGCGTTCTCCAGTCAATTGACAAATGCTTTAATAGTGAATAGTAAAATACTGTGAGCTGAGTACTCAAAAACACAGATGAGCCAGATTTTTTTGGCTCATCTGTTTTGTATCTTTATAATGGTAGATGTAGTAGTGTATTGGTATCCGCAAAGTAAATGGATAAATATTTTGCACAAAAAAACCTTTAACGGGGTATTGAATTTTGATATGCATAAAATCTATTAATTTACCTAATTAATTCTTTTACCACATCAGATGAACAACATTTTATCTCTTTATGTATTGAATTTATTTTTAAACAAGTCTTCACTATAATTACACATTTTTTTGCAAACTTATTCCTTTACCAGGTATTTTTAAAAAGGATGCCACTGTATATATGTGCTTAGAGTATACATATTATATATCTTGAGAATGTTAAATTTAATAATACAAGAAATTGAGAAGTAGCATCATAGTTACCAGTGGGCAATGGAAGTCATCTTCAATATAAAGTACAGTAGAACCTCAGAGTTACTAACACTAGTTATGAACTGACCTGTCAACCACACACCTCATTTGGAACTGGAAATATGCAGTCAAGCAGCAGCAGAGACTCCTACCTCCCCCTCCCCCCAAAAAGCAAGTACAGTACCGTGTTAAATGTAAACTAATAAAAAAGGGAAATTAAAAAAAAAATTGACAAGGCAAGGAAACTTTCTGTGATTTTCATTTAAATTAAGAAGGTTAAAAGCAGCATTTTTCTTCTACATAGTAAAGTTTCAAAGCTGTATTAAGTCAATGCTCAGTTGTAAACTTTTGAAAGAACAAGCATAACATTTTGTTCAGAGTTATGCACAACCTTCGTTTCTGTGGTGTTCATAACTTGATACTTTCCAGATCTAGCTGCTATTTGATGTATATAAATGTCTATCTTCAATATTGTACCTTAAAAAAAACACACATGCATTTAGCCACTGATGCTCCTAGTGTTCTTTTGCTGCCCTGTGTTTAGGAGATAGCCTTCATTGTAAAAGAATAGAAACAAAAGGAAGCCTTATAAAAGCAGATGAATAATGGGTCAGAGAATTGTCTTTACATGAACCTGTGCATCAGCTGGTAGTAGCACAGTGAGCTTTATGGCATAGATTGCAGGGAGGATATTTAAACATTGTAACTGTGTTGTAAAATTCACATACTGAGTATGTTGTAGTTAGATTCATTTGACAAAGCTGCTTTTTTTTTCATGTGCCAGTGACTGCCTCTCCTACTGTTTGCCTATTAACCTTTGTCCACCAGTTCTACTTCTAGCATTCTAAGCAGGGGCGGCTCTAGGCACCAGCAAAGCAAGCTGTTGCCTAGGGCGGCCAAATCTAGGGGGCGGCAGGCTGGGCCGGTGGACCTGCCGCAGTCATGCCTGCGGGAGGTCCACCGGAGCCGCGGACGACCGGACCTGCCGCAGGCATGACTGCGGAGGGGGCGCTCGTCCCGCGGCTCGGCTGGACCTCCCGCAGGCATGACTGCGGCAGCTCAAGCGGAGCCGCTGGACCCGCGAACCGTCCGCAGCCGTGCCCGCGGGAGGTTCGCTGTTCCCGCGGCTCCGGTGGAGCTCCCGCAGTCATGCCTGCGGCAGGTCCGCTTGTCCCGGGGCTCCGGTGGACCTGCCGCGGGAGCTCAACCGGAGCCGCGGGAAGAGGGGACCCGCCGCGGGACCGAGGAAGGGCGGCGCAGCACACCGCGCTGCCTGGGGCAGCCTAATTTCTAGAGCCGCCCCTGATTCTAAGCCTTTCAGTTTTATACAGATGCTGTATGTCACAGATTTCAACTTGTTGAGCCTCAAACCAAAGTAAATTGGGAGTGATAGAGGGGGTTCCACATTTGGGGAAAAAGGAGGAAATTTAATCAGAAGCTGGAGGTGATTGATGGCAATTTACATCTCTCAGGTTGTCTGTAGGCTCAGGAAGACAACTGTGAAACAGTTTTCATGTGCTTCATATTTGGAAGACTGCAAGGGTTAGAATAATGTTTTAAATGAAAGCTTAGAATCTGCTTCACAGCTTCAGGAACAGGCAGATTCTGTTGTAAATTTTGTAGCTTTGCAGTTGGAATGCACTGGGGCCTGGGTATAAGGCACTTGTTTCCTGGTCTTTTAGGTTAATAAATATCACTTCATAAAATCAAAACATTATGTATGAAAAAGTTCTTAAGTAACTTGGTGTTTTTTAAGCTGTTAGTAAAAATTTTCCTTTGAGGTCTGTGCAGTGAACTTGTGGTAATGAAGGTAGCTTGACTTTACAGTGGAAGGATACGAAGGATTTTTTTTTATACCAATAGCTTTTTAAATAATTTTATAAAACCCTTAAAAATGACAAATAGAACATGTGATGGGGTACTCGTTTGGTGACCTGAATAACTGAATCATGGTGCTGTCACACATGAAGAAGCCGACAAGCTGAAATGATGATAAAACTTTTTTCATCCCATGCCATTCTTGATTTTCATGTATATTGAGGGTATCCACATCAGATCTCACCAAATCTGAGAAATTGCTGAACCTGTATGATAGTGTATTTTGTGCCTTTGACTGCCTCGCCTGTGCACTGACCACTAAACATTCTTATTTGTCACTAATATTCTAAATAGCTTTCAAACAGGTGTACGTTTTTGGTTTTAATGATCTGATGCTAAAAGGCCTTTTCCTTTCCCTTCAAATGTAAGATTTCCTCATTCAACTACTCTGGTTTTAAGTTCTGGAAATATTCTATCCTGGGGCCTTTGGCAGTTCTGAGGTCTGATAGCTGATGATATGGCTAGAAACTCATGTATCACAGTGGAGAGTAAGGATCCCGAACGCTAATTATATTTAGTATTTGTTTCCAGACTTGATAGGTTAAGATCTGTCTGTCTATGGCTTTTGATAATAAATAGTACTTGTAAATCCAAATTGTATAGTATAACAATAAATAATACTAATAAACATAAAATAATTCATAAACAGATGAGGTAAAAACAATGTAGGGTAAACATTGTCTGTCTTCCTAAGCTTTTTTTGTAAGTTTTAACTTACACAAATATCTTAGCTATCATTGTTAAAATGTAACTTGTGATACCCTTTTGGAACTTAAAAAACTTTCAGCCTCTACTTCGGAGCTGTTAGGTTGCATTTGAGTTTTTTGTTCGTCAAAAAAAGGGGATGTAATATGTGACAAAGTTTAATTTTTGTTTGTTTAATCTCAAACATACAGGAAATGTGCAAAGTTGTAACTGGTTTTCGAAGCTCAAACTTGTGTTCTGTTTTTCCTTAAAATCAGTGGACATTCTGGGTGAAATCCTGAATCCTATTGAAGCCAGTGGCAAAATTCCCTTTGTTTTCAGTGGGATCAGGATTTTGTCCTTTGTGTTTACATTGGCAGTGTTAGTAATAATAATTAAAAAAGGTTTAGTTCATATTTACTATTGTAGTTCAGTTTAATATAAGTTCTTAACACTTAAGGGAGAGAACACGAGAACTCTTTTAGGCACTGATTCAGCAAAGAACTTGTGTGCTTGTCTTGGGGCCTGATTGAAAACCTACTGAAGTCAGTGGAAAGATTTCAATTGATTTCAACAGTAGAGGACCATCAGTAATAGCTGGGTTCTTTTGAAATGGAATGTTCAGAAGGTTCTCATATATCGAGTGACTAATTGGCTAAAATAAAGCAGGTTTCTGGTTTGCTTATTTGGTGCCAGTGATTCCTTTTACATTTTACTGTTTTACTAAAGTTAATTAGGTTTATTTTCCATAATCTTTTAATATAAAGAAGTTTAAATGTAGGAGTTACTGCAAAGTGTGACATTCTGATGCAAATAGGTTATAATAAAGAAATGTTTTATAAGTGAGTATTGCAAGGTCTCGGGTCACAGCTGCAAGAGTGGAAGTCTGATAGCAATTGGGATGTTCAGCAAAGGAGTTGGTGCTGTTGGTAGTATGTACATAATTAAAATAGGTAAGCTATGATTGAAGACGCATCTTGGAGATTTTTATAACGTCAAGATCCATTTGATTTTCATGCTGCTTGTTTGACATAATCAGAAACTGATAATTATAGTTCACTTGAAGTTCACTTTGTCAGCTTTTTTCCTGTAATGTTGTGTCTCAGTCACATTTTTTTGTGCTGGTCCTTTCATTGTAGGCACAGCAGCAATGCCTATAGTTAAGATCGCCTAACAGTTTCCATTGTCAGTGCCTGTTTTCAGTTGCTTTGTCTGTTTGGACTTAAACTTTCCATGCCAGGTGTTTTTGGAATTTCAGCAAAATCAAATTGAGCTATCTCTGAGAGTGAGGTTAGGGAAAAGTACATGGTTCTTCCAATGTTTTAAAAAAATCTCTCATCTGTTTTATTGATAAGTTCTAGCACCTCCCTGTTTTGAAGCAGGGACTGGAAACTTGACATGGAAAGGCCTAAGTTTAGGAGGTGCCTTTTACTGTTTCATGAAAATCCACTCACATTTGGATGAGTTTTAAGAATATTGCTACTTGTACATGCTTAGTAGAGGCTTGTTAGAGTTTGGCAGCTAAATTCTCTAAAGATCCAATATACATTGAGCATGCCCCAATCCAGGGTTCTAGAGCTGAGCAATACGTTTTCTGCAACTGCTTCCAGGGTGTTGACATAGCTTACAGGAAAGCAGCACAGACCCCGGTGCAGCTCCTGTTCCGGCTGCCTTGAGCTGGCAGCAGGGGCTCACAGCTTTGTTTGCGAATCTCAGCATCTTCACTTTCTGGCTATAAGTGAGTACCCTGTGTGCGGGGGTGGAGGGGTATGCAATACAGGCACAGTACAGTATTTGCATTTTTTCTGTTCCGCTGCTGCCTGATTGGTTACTTCCAGTTTCACATGGTGTCTGGTTCACTGGTCAGTTTGTAACTCTGGTTCTCATATCTTTAAGGTTCTACTGTAGAACCCAGAGTTTGAGTCCCAGTATTCCTCTGTTGACAGCAAGTAGCAGTAAAACACACTGGCTAGCTGTCTCATCTCCTAAAGGCTGGTCCTCATAGAGCAGGGGTGGGCAAACTTTTTGGCCCAAGGGCCACATCAGGGTTGCGCAACTGTATGGAGGGCCAGGTAGGGAAGACTGTGCCTCCCCAAACAGCCTGGCCCCTGCCCCCTCCCACTTCCCACCCCTGTCTGCCCCCCTCACAACCCCCAACCCATCCAACCCCCCCTGCTCCTTGTCCCCTGACTGCCCCCTCCCGGGACCCCCGCCCCCTATTCAACCCCCCTGCTCCCTGTCCCCTGACTGCCCCAACCCTTATCCACACCCCTGCCACCTGACATCCCCCCCCGGGACTCCCACGCCCTATCCAAGTGCCCTCTGCTCGTTGTCCCTTGACCACCCCCTTATCTGACCACCCCCTGCTCCCTGTCCCCTGACTGCCCTCCCGACCCCTATCCACATCCCCGCTCCCTGACAGCCCCCCCCAGGACTTCCACTCCCAACCCTTCCTGTTCCCCATCCCCTGACCACCCCCACAGAACCTCTGTCCCATCCAACTGTCCCCCAGGACTCTCTGCTCCCTTACCCAACCCCCCTGCCCCCTTATCAGCATCAAGAGCTCGCAGCCGCGACACCTGGCCAGAGCCAGCTGTGCTCCCCACGCTGCCCAGCGGGAGCAGTGGGCTAAAGCGCGGCCCGCATGGCTACGGGGGAGGGGAGACAGCAGGGGAGGGGCCAGGGACTAGGCTCCCTGGCCGGGAGCTCAGGGGCTGGGCAGGATGGTCCTGCAGGCCGTAGTTTGCCCATGTCTGTCATAGACCATAATCCCCTTCAACTGTTCTGTTAGCTTAACTGGTAGAGGTCTGTCAAGGTACCATCACTGCTGATGATCCATGTGAGGGGCCAGTATAAATTCATTGATGGGAATTTTTTCAGATTGCTTCCCAAAAATGTAGGAATTACTGAAAAACAGAATGCCAGACACTTTTTGCAGATACAGACTAACACGGCTGCTACTCTGAAACCAACATTTAAGGTTTCCCAGGCAACTTCTAAGTTTCGGTCTTCTTGTTCATATGCATGATGATAAGATCTTTGATTACATGATGACGTGCTGTTTTTTCCCCACAGGATCCACCCAGCTCATTCAGTACCTAGGATGGCCGGTGCTCACTGAATGGGTAGAAATATATTATTTTGTCATCACAATTAAGTGTGTGGCCCCATGTCGTATTTACCTCAGACCACCCAAACCCTATGTGAAACACAGAATTATTAATTCCCTTTGGATGCTCATCATAGTATCAGAATTTCAAACAGTAATGATTTTCTATTCCTAACATACTCGTGAAGAAAGTACTGTAGAAGCTGGTATTATTCCCATTTTATACTTCCTAACATGAGTGTTTGATTTTTGCACGTTTGGGTTTTTTAGCATAGTTTTTTATTGTGATGATTTAGACACTTTAATTTGCTTTGCTGTGTAATGAATTAAACACTGGTAGTACAGTGACCATTGTAGAAAAATGGAGCATGCATTATGTAGTATTAGCTAACTCAGCATTAACTTTCACTCAGCATTGGACATTATAACGTGTTTGGGAGAGAGGTGCCTTTTCTGACTTTGGAGAAAATGATTGGCTTTGGTGTATTGGGATCCTAGTTTTTATGTTGCTTCTGATATTTCAGATATAGGGCTGTGTAGAGCAAAAGGGTGGGGGTGGGGGGTTGGAACTGGAGCTGGCCTTTAATGTTGTTTTAACTTTGACCTGTGCTGCAACAATTACATTGTCTGCTCTGAATCACTGATGATCAGAAAATACTATATAAAAATGACAAAATTAGGCATGACAAATTGGGATACTAACGTTTGGTTTAGATAGATCTCTGAACATCTAAATTTTAACTTTAGACCTTTACATAAGAAAGTTACAATGATTTAACTAAAAATGAGTTTTTTAAACTAATGCAAAAGTCTGTGTGCACATCTATTTTGGCTTTAAACCAGCTCAGTTTAAATTGATTAGGAATTGGTTTAAGCTAAACTAAAATAACAATGTCCACAAAGGGGTTTGCACAAGTTTAACTAAATCAGTAAAATCACTCCTTTAGTTAAACATTTGCAACTTCTCTTGACAGACCTCACCGTGTTTAAATAAACTGTCTTTTATTATATAGTTTACTGACAATTTTTTTCTGCACAAAGGGCTGCGTAGGATAGATTAAATATGTGTATGTTATCTCTGAAAATTTGAACTAATTATATATTTAGAAAACGCTATGCTTGGCAATTAAATGTTGGAGGAGTTTAAACATAATTTTGGATTAAATTATGTAAATTTATGTGGTTTGGCAGATGAAATCGTCTGTGCCTTGGAAGTGTGTAATTTAAAAAAAAAAAAAGGCTTAATCCTGCAGTACTTATTCAGGTGAATAACTTTCTCATGCAAGTGGACCAGTGGATTTCAATGGGGCTGCTCCAGTGAATAAAGTTGTTTTTTTATCCGTAAGTGTTTGTAGAATCTGACCCAAAGTGTGCACTTGTAGGTTTTTTGTACAAACTACAGGAAATTATTCTTAGTTCAGGGACGTGACATAAGAATATAGAGTCTATGTTGCATGTAGATGTAGTAGGATGAGTTAAGGTGACTAGCCTTGATTTTAGAACTCCTTTCTGGTAGTTTGGTCTCATCACAAAAGTTGTTAGAAAGCAGTACCTGCTTACATAATTAAGCATCTCCGTTCTAAATTCTGTTTTCAGTTAATTTTTAATTCTGAAGCTTTCCTCTATTGTGTTGTAATTTCTCAGAGTTGGTCTGTGACTGCACGGAAATTCTCACGTTAAGCTTGAGCAGAAATGCTTCATAGATCTTTCAATTAGGATAGCAAGGGCCAAATACTTTCCTTTATAATAAACAATCTGATCATGTGATTTTGAACAGCTCTACAGTCTGGATTAGAAAGTTTAAATTTGGCATTGATGCTGTCATTGACAAGTCTGTTTTCATATGGAAATTTGGTTTGATTTCGCAGGCATATGGTGAAAATGGCTGTTAGGTTGTGAAAGGGATTTTCTCAGTAAGCTCCTAATGATCTGAGAGGAAGTGGTGCACTTGTATGCATAGCTGAGGTAGATGCATATTTTAAAAGTGCACTGAAGTGCGCATTACGTGAAATAAGGCCTGTTCAGGAGGCGCTTAATTCCACATGCACCTGGGAAGGTGCTGAGGGAAGGCTCCTGGAAGTCTGTAGAAGAGAAATGTTGAAACGTGTTTACACAGGACAAATTAAAATTTATTGTGTGAAACTAGTTTCAATTTCATTAACTTCTCCAATTCTCATATTACTAGATTCTGTAAAGTTATAGGAAACTTATGTATTATAGTACTATGAGGAATAGTAGTATGTTATGTAATTAAACTATATGGTAATGCTTATGCCCAAGAGAGCAGTTAAGATTACATGTTTTGTTTTAATTTAATCACTTTCTGATTCTGCAATGTTTTGTTTTTCAGTCTTAATGTTTTTAATAGTATTTTATTCAAGTTTAAACTGAAAGTGCATTAGCAAGGATAAAAGAAAGATCAAGTAACCTTTATGCTAAAGGTGATTAGTATTCTCTGATATTTCTTCAAATCTGCAAAAGTTATTCACTAAAAGTGTTCTCTGTTATTGGATCCATGCTCTTGTGCAAAATCAAAGTTCTAACGCTGCAGTAGCAACTGTCTAAAGCTATGTATGGACTAAAAATGTTGGTTGCCTAAATTGTGTTGGCAAACATGTTTTTTAAACACTAGTGTAGACATTTAAAAAATGTTACTAGTTACGGTCAGCCCTAGGCTTCACCTAGCTAATTTTTTTTAGACATCTATTTTTCTGGTCTAGACATGGCCTAAAGATGTTGGTCTGGGTGGGCTATTGTGTTATTCCCTGTAATACACCTGTACCCCGATATAACGTGAGCCGATATAACACAATTCGGATATAACACGGTAAAGCAGCGCTCCAGGAGGCGGGGCTGCGCACTCCAGTGGATCAAAGCAAGTTCGATATAACACGGTTTCACCTATAACACAATAAGATTTTTTGGCTCCTGTGGATAGTGTTATATTGGGGTAGAGGTGTATAATGTAAGCTTCTCTTGGTGGTTCAACCACCAGCTTTTCTGACAACAGTTAGACCCCCAATCCTGAAATTGACTGCAGGACTGGAGCTTTGTTCTTGCATGGACCCCATTGACTTCATTGAGGATCCACAAGAGGATAGAAATCTGCCATTCTTGTTTTTGTATAGAAACTCCCCAGGGTTGTAAAACTGGCTAATGTTGCTAGAAGCTTAGTATTGTTTTTGCTAGAAAAGAGCATCTTGGATGGATGGAAGAGTATTTCTTTTTCCTTGTTGGTGATGTAGAACATCGGACATTTGTGGTCATTGGCACTCCATGCAATTGTATAAAGATTGTATACAACACCAGAGCACTGAATGGGAGCTATGAAATATTGTGTGATTATGTAATTGAAGACTATTGCATCATAACCTTACCTCTGCTCTCCCGTGATTCTTATTGCTCATTGTCTGTTTTGCCGTATTGCTTATTTGTTTTTCGTTTTCAATACTATATATACTAGACACACACACATATATGGGTAAAAAGATGAGAAGGTTAAAAAAAATCTTAACTCTTGCAGCACTCTATGAAAATATTACCTTCATGATAGTTCTATAGACCGCCTACATACTCATCTACCATACAATGACATGTATGCAAGCAAGTGGGGTGGTGTACCAAGGAGGAGTAATAACAGTGCAGATGCTCATAATTTCCCCAATTGTGTGTCATGGACATGCATTTAAATCAGTCTGTGCTGAATGTTCCTTTCACTGTGTTTTGTTTGGGTTATTCATCATGTACAGTAACTGAGAGTGATCTCTTTTGATTTGCAGAAATTTAAGAACACTTTTAAATGGTGGTCTGCTTATAGGTCACCATATTCTTGGGTGATTTATATCCGTGTTTATTGACAAAAATAATGTCATTTGTAGTGGGTATAATACTTCAGCTTAGTGTAGTTTTGCTCTGAAGTGACAATAGATCTGTTTAGTAAGGTCACTTTTGCGATTTAGGTATTGTCGTATATAATTTTTATAACTAGAATATGAAGTTTTCACTGTCTTTTTAATCCTTATCCTTCACGGCTTATAGAGCTATGGGAAACGGCAGGATTCTGCTTTCAATAGTGTATCTATAAATGAATTTTTACTAAGTTTGATTTGCAGGGACCTCTGCCCTCTCACCTGTACAACCCCATTAAATCAGTTGGGTTGCACAAGGTATAAGAGAGGGTAGAATTTATCTAGTAGAATCTGTTACTTGTGGTGATGCAGAAATAGCACAGCTGGAATTTCAACTTTCAGATTGAATTTTCAGAACTATCTGCCAGAGGAAAACATCTTTTTACCTGTTAACTAAGCAAATTTGATTTGGAAGTCATCAAGACCAAGAAAAGAGGCTGAAGTGCAGTTTTCACAGATACACCTTAATTTTGGCATTTTCAGACTTTTGAGTGTTTGTCTTTTCACCCGTAATCTTTTATTATAGTTTCTTAAGTTAAAATTGAACTGCAAAAAATCCATCATGTGGTTTTGGCTCCATCTTCGGCCTTTGACAGTGTTCAGACATTTAGATCCACAGCAAAGACTCGTGTCACTTGAGCTAATTTAGTAACTGGCAGCACTGTAAAGCTGTTATCCTCTATGTGGGCCAGTTACTAGAGGCGGACAAAACACACTTTGCCGTGGGTTTCACGCTATTTCCTGACAGCAAAGTAATGTAGAGATTGAAGACTCCTGGATTCAAGCCTAGGTCCTGTGGCATTGTGCTTTAGTGGTTATAGGCCCTTATACTTCTGTGCTTTTAGTGTGTCAATGTCCTCCCTCTGCTTTTGCCCCTCTTGCACTTCTGTTATTAATCAGACCCTCCGATCAGCTCCTTTTCCCCCTGCTGCCTCATCAGGCTTCTGTCCCACTCCTCCTCTGTTCCTCCCTCTGGCTCTTGCAACCTCATTTTACCTTCTTCCCTGTAACCCTTCCTCACATACATAATACATAACTAGAGAATATCCTTATATTGCAGCATGGAATCCAGTGTTCTAGAGGCACATGGTTTCCTAATCTATACCCATATTCATGTAAATTAAGGTTTACACGAATATGGGTATAGAATTTTTTTCTCGGATGCATTTTATGGATTTGTATGGGAATTTTTTGTGTATGAAAATATTTTAAAACTGTTTTGAGAGAGACTGATTCAGAAATGGAAAGAAATAGACCATTCATAGAAAGACATGTAAATAGGCTTGTATATCACCACTTTACAATGGCGTCACTGCACAAAGGGAGGTTTTCTGACAATTGGAGATACTGCATTCTCTGTGTTTCTATGATGGCTTTCAGTAGGGTCTAAAACTATATTTTAATGAAAATTGTGATTGACTATGTGTTATAATACCTTTTTGCTTTTGTTTAAAGGACTGTATTGTAATAACTAAGTATAGCTGCGTCTCAGAGTGTTTTACTGTGTACTTAACTGATATGGTCCATTAGCAACATGCCCTTAAAACATTGATACTTAATTGAGACCTGCCATGGGGCAGCAATGGAAGTTCATTTTCCTCCATGAACTGGCTGTGATAGACACTGAAGTGGCCCTCATACTGCTTCTTGATGATGATGTTAAATCCATAAAACATATTTTAGGAAGGGCATTAATGCAAGTTTTCTTAAGTTTAATTATGTTTAAACTTTAAAAATGATTTTGTGTATTACATGTAGTTCTGTTGCCGGAGATCAGTAACTTAACCCTAACATGGCTAAAACTGAATTCCTGATTCTTCTCTCTCCTTTCCTGTTCTTTGTCACTTTGAATACATCATTGCACTTACCATCAACTTAGGCCTGCTACTGGGGCATCATATTTGTCTCCTCTCTTACTGTCTTCCCTGCCCTATGCCTAATCTTCCAGGCAGTGTTGGAACTTGCTGTTTCTCCCTTTACAACACTTGAGAACATAGGAACATTATCTTTCTGGAAAATAGCTAGAACTTTTCTTACAGGCCATTGTCATCTCCCTTCTTGATTACTGGCCTCCCTGATGCCCATTTCACCTCCCTACCTCAAGTCAATACAAATTGTAGCTGTTAAGATCCATCTTTTTTGTGCAGTATTCTGACTATAACCCCGCTATTGGAATCTCTCCTGGCTTCTCTCATTGGAACCAGACTTAAACTTTGTTGTGTTTATATACAGGGCCCCCTCATTACTCAACTCTTTGTCTTGTATAATATCAGTGCCCTGCCCTTTCCACTTCATCAGTGATGCCTTTTTTTTTTTTTTTGCCTTCATACTGCTCCCTAATTACAGAATGCTTTTCCTGAGCTGGTGGACAAAGCAATTGCCTCTCATTTAAATCCCTCTCTTCTTTCATGATTTCTACAAGAAACAAATTAATCAAAGTTATCTGTTTTTATTTGGTTGAGCTGCTTGTTTGTGTAGAGGGAGAGTAAAAAACCTAATGGGAAATTGCTGTGGTGGCAGAAGAGTGGGATGAATTGTGTAGCAAATCCAGCAAAACAAACAAAGTAGCAAATGTAATTTATAAGACACTTCCATACTTTCGTAATCATCTTGCTTGTATGAATTATCCCTTTACCCTCTCTTAATCTGTCATTTTAGTTGGTACGCTTAGTTTGGTGAAGGGTATGACTTCCTTTATATTTAGAAGGCTTCTGGTATATATAGGACACATTCACACTTACAATATTAATAGAAGCCTGCTTTCTACTTTGACTTAGAAAAACAACAGTACTAAATCTTTAATTTATATAAAATCTGAGTAAAACATCAGAAATGTTTACATGCATGAATGAGTGCCAGTATTACATATGTATTTCTTTACTTTTAGCATGCTGTTTACATCTAAAACGTGAACATTATGGTGAAGAAAAGGCATTGCCATGAACAGTGTACCGCTTTCTTGGGTAAGTGTGATTTGTGAATTCTAATACCACATTATGTATGTGAGGGAGACATGATCCACAATTTGTTATAGAGGGGGTTCTTGGCAAAAAACACCCCAAATATTCTGTTTACTTCAGATTAGATGGAAATTGTATAGTATAGCAAAGTGGAACATTACACTCAAGACCAGAGATAAGAGGGGTGGGTGTCTTCCTTTCTGACAGTAATACTAACATTGTTAAATATTAAAAGAACTTCCTGTGTCTCTGCAGTAGGTATCCAGTAACATCTGTTGAGTCAACAAACGAAAAGTGACAAGCCCATAAATTGCCACATAATTGAGAATTTTTTGAAAACTAAAACTTGTAGTTGCTTATCATAGAATTCAAGATCAGAAGGGACCATTATGATCATCTAGTCTGACCTCCTGCTAGATGCAGGCCACATAAGCCGATCCACCCACTCCCTTAGCAAGCGACCCCTGCCCCATGCTTCGGAGGAAGGCGAAAAACCTCCAGGGCCACTGCCAATCTTCCCTGGAGGAAAATTCCTTCCCAACCCCAAATATGGCGGTCAGCTGAACCCCGAGCATGCGGGCAAGACTCTCCAGCCATACCCTCTGGAAAAAGGTTATATCATATCATTGACCCATTGTACTATTTACCAGTGTGGCACTTAATTGACCTATTGACTAAGCCCGTTATCCTATCATACCATCTCCTCCATACACTTATCTAGCTTAAGTCTAATTTCAAGCCTGAATTTCCTGACTGACAATTTATATCCGTTTGTCCTCGTGTCCACATTAGCACTGAGCTGAAATAATTCCTCTCCTTCCCTGGTATTTATCCCTCTGATATATTTAAAGAGTGCAATCATATCTCCTCTTATCCTTCTTTTGGTTAAGGAAAACAAACCGAGCTCCTCAAGTCTCCTTTCATACGACAGGCCTTCCATTCCTCGGATCATTCTAGTGGCCCTTCTTTGTACCTGTTCCAGTTTGAATTCATCCTTCTTAAACATGGGAGACCAAAACTGCACACAATACTCCAAATGAGGTCTCACCAACGCCTTATATAACGGGACTAGCACCTCCTTATCCCTACTAGAAATACCTCGCCTAATGCATCCCAAGACCGCATTAGCTTTTTTAGTGGCCACATCACATTGCCTACTCATAGTCATCCTACAATCAACCAGGACTCCTAGGTCCTTCTCCTCCTCCGTTACTTCCAACTGGTGCGTCCCCAGCTTATAACTAAAATTCTTGTTAGTCATCCCTAAATGCATAACCTTACACTTCTCACTATTGAATTTCATCCTGTTACTAATACTCCAGTTTACAAGGTCATCCAAATCTCCCTGGAGGATATCCCGATCCTTTTCCGAATTGGCAATACCTCCCAACTTGGTGTCATCCGCAAACTTTATCAGCCCACTCCTACTCTTGGTTCCCAGGTCAGCAATAAATAGATTAAATAAAATCGGACCCAAAACCGAACCTTGAGGAACTCCACTGGTAACCCCCCTCCAACCTGACAGTTCCCCCTTCAATACTACCCTCTGAAGTCTCCCCTTTAACCAGCTCCTTATCCACCTCTGGATTTTCATTTCGATACCCATCTTTTCCAATTTAACCAGTAATTCTTCATGCGGTACCGTATCAAACGCCTTACTGAAATCCAGATATATTAGATCCACTGCATTTCCCTTGTCTAAAAAATCTGTTACTTTCTCAAAGAAGGAGATCAGGTTGGTTTGGCACGATCTACCTTTCATAAATCCATGCTGTAATCTATCCCAGTTGCCATCGGCCTCATGCTCCGGAACCACTCTCTCTTTTAAGATTTTTTCCATGACTTTGCATGCTACAGATGCTAAACTAACAGGCCTGTAGTTACCCGGGTCACTTTTTTTCCCCTTCTTGAATATAGGAACTACATTAGCTAATCTCCAGTCAAACGGTACAACCCCCGAATTTAGAGACTTATTAAAAATTATCGCTAACGGGCTAGCAATATCACTCGCCAATTCCCTTAATATTCTAGGATGAAGATTATCCAGGCCCCCTGATTTACTTCCGTTAAGTTGTTCAAGTTTGGCTTCTACCTCAGATACCGTAATGTCTACCCCCATATCTTCATTCCCATCGGTCCCTCTATCACTATTCCTTAGCCCTTCATTAGCCTCATTAAAGACCGAGGCAAAATATTCGTTCAGATATTGTGCCATTCCAAGATTATCCCTAATCTCCACTCTGTTTAAAGTTTTAAGCGGTCCCACTTCTTCTTTCTTGGTTTTCTTTCTATTTATATGGCTAAAAAACCGTTTGCTATTGGTTTTAATCCCCTTCGCTAGGTCCATCTCCACCCGTCGCTTTGCCTTTCTCACTGCTTCCCTACACCCTCTGACCTCAATAAGGTAGGTTTCCTTGCTGATCCCTCCCATTTTCCACTCCTGGTACGCTTTCTGTTTTTTCTTAATGACCCCTCTAAGACGCTTGCTCATCCAGCTCGGTCTAAAACTGCTACCTACGAGCCGTTTCCCCCTTCTCGGGATACATGCCTCTGACAACTCCTGCAACTTCAACCTGAAGTAACCCCAGGCGTCATCTGCCTTTAGATCCCTAAATATGTTAGTCCAGTCCACTTCCCTAACTAGTCGCCTTAATTTAGTAAAGTTAGCCCTTTTGAAATCGTAAACCCTAGTCTCAGATGCACTATTGATTATCCTCCCATTTATTTTGAAACGAATTAGCTCATGATCACTCGAGCCAAGGTTGTCCCCTACAACAATTTCCTCAACAAGGTCCTCGTTACTCACCAAAATCAAATCTAAAATGGCATCCCCCCTCGTTGGTTCAGCAACCACTTGATGAAGGAATTCATTAGCTATCACGTCTAGGAAAAGCTGAGCCCTATTATTATTACTAGCATTTGTTTCCCAATCTATATCCGGGAAGTTAAAGTCCCCCATGATCAAGCAGTTCCTATTAGTATTTACCTCCTTAAAAACATTAAAGAGCTCTCTATCTGTCTCCAAGCTAGATCCCGGCGGTCTATAGCACATCTTTGATTTATTGCTATACATTCCATTGAAATACTTCTAAAGGGTATTTCAATGGAAGTGCGTGTCCTATATATACACTAGATCACCAGAATAATTTATTTTAATGTTATATTTTAGAAAAATATTTAATAATCATTTTGCTCACTAAATATCCTATAGGTTTAAACATGTGATTCTTACAATTCTGTGAATGGTGGCAGCATTAACCAAAAAATTAGTGCGTTATATGCTATCTAACTGCTGATCAGATTGTGAAAGCGCATCCAAATTTTCACCAATATATAGCTCAGTGGTTTGAGTATTGGCCTGCTAAACCCAGGGTTGTGAGTTCAATCCTTGGGGGGGCCATTTAGGGATTTGGGGATTGGTCCTGCTTTGAGCTAGACTAGATGATCTCTTGAGGTCCCTTCCAACCCTAATAATCTATGATTCTCTTATCTTTGAGTATAAAGTTACTTGTCTGTTGCCTTGGGGATTGTGACTGTTGTAAAAATATGTATCTGCTTAGCATGTTGTAGCGTCTCTGTATGTGGTCCCACTTTTGAATCTTCATGTTAATGTTTTTTTTAAGGCTGAAATCTAAAGTGTTCTGATATTGATTCTGGGATCTCCTTTATTTAGACACAACTATTCCAACAAGGGTTGGTTAGAATGGCACTAATGTTGGTAGCTGTAAGCGCACAGTCTTTTTCTAGTCATTCCTTTGAACCCCCTTGGCCTCTCGTGTGTGCTTGTTTCACAAATAAGAATTTTTCTACCAACAAGCAGAAAATGGTGGTAGTCAGAAAAATAATTTAAATTAGCTGTCTCATTTACTTAGAGGAATATTTTCTTGATCTCTGTGACTGAACAAAGTTTGTCTTTGACATTTTTAGAGTAGAATTTCTGACTATCCTGTTTATTCATGTATAAATAATTGACATTTGACACTTTTTAAAAAAGCAAAAATAGTCTTTTCTACTGTTGGGTATTAGACCTATGTTTGTGTTCCTCACAACTTTTTTCCTTTTGCCAGAGAAGTACCAAGATGAGGTTATGCTAGATTAAGGAAATACATTTTAAAATTACTTTGATATATTCAAACAGATCTATTTTGTGTGTGTATGAAGGTTCCATGACTGTCACCCTCCACCCCAAGCCCCACTTTGCCTCCAGCATTTCTAATGGTGTTAAATATATTAAAAAGTTTCTTTAGTGTATAAGGGGAGTCGCACTCAGAGGCTTGCTGTGTGAAAGAGGTCACCAGTACAAAAGTCTGAGAACCCCTGTTCTTACTTCTTGTGGTAGTGGGACAGAACCTGGGCTGTGCTTGACTCTCACAGGTGTTTGTCCAAGCTCCAAATTTGTCTGAAGAAATACTCTGCACTTCTGTACTTCTTTTTAGTTGAATGTTCTCCTCTTGCCCTCCCGCGCAGCCCCCCCCCCCCCCCAAAAAAAAGTAATAGAAGAGAGAAAACGGGAAACCACCTGTACGGCAAGGCAAAGTAGTAAAATCATTGAAGGTAGACACTAAGTCCTTGGGGTTTAAACTCTGGCCTGCCATGCTATCTTGATGGTCTGGGCATCTTGGCTACAGGTGTGATACATCCCGAAGAAGGTTCAGGTGACCACCAAAGATATGCTGTTCAAAGGGATGGAACCCAGTCTGGTAACCGTCCCCTCAGAGGCAGAGAACACTATTTTCCCCCCAGACTCGTTATTCAGACTAACCATCCTGGAGGCAGTGACCACGATACTGTAGAAAGGTGTCAGTCATCCATGTACACCTAATTCCATTTCAGACTCAGTAGCCATGTGACTGTCAGGAGCCATGCTAAGACCAGGATCCTACAGTTGACTTTTTGGAAACTCTCCCCCCTGCCCCCTTTCTGTTGGACTTGGGCAGAGATTTTGGCTAACAAATGGGTACTAGACATTGTTACCCATGTCTACGCCATCCAATTCCTTTCCATACCCCTAAACCCTACTGCCCCTCTTCCCATCCCTTTTTAAGGATCCTTCTCATGAGAGCCTTTTACAAAAAGTAGCCTTGTAGCTCAGTCTTGGAGCAATTGAAGAAGATTCTCAATAGAGGGCAAGGATTTCTTCCATTATTTCCTCTTCCAGAGAAGAAAGGGACACTTTGTCTTCTTCTATATCTGAGGAGACTCAACAAATACACATGCCACCTCAGATTCAGGGATGGTAACACTTGTCTCCATCATTCCATTGCTTCAGGTACAGGACTGGTTTGTGGCTCTTGACTTGCAAGACACGTACTTCACATTGCCATTCACCTGGCCCACAGGAAGTTCCTCAAATTTACAGTGAGGCTGAATTCATCAGTCCAAGGTACTGCCCTTTGGGCTCTCCACAGTATTGTGTCTTTACCAAGGGCCTTACTCTTGTGGCGGAGCACCTGAAGAATCAAGTTATCTTTGCCTACCCATACCTAGACAACTGGCTTATCACAGCTGAATTTTATCAGGAAACTCTGACAAACCTTGGCAATGCCCTATCCCTGCTTGCCCCATTTGAACCTCCTAGTAATCTGAGAAATTCTCTCGTCACAGCACAGTAATTTATAAGACTCAGAATTCACTCTGTCAGCTAGGTCATACTTACCTCAATATAGATTACTCTCGTTTCAGTTGTTAATAAATGGGGTAATTGCTTGCCTGATTATGAGAGTATGGACTTACCTCACATTATTAGGCCATCTGTACATATGTGACACACTGCTTGCCAGGCTTTTCCTGAGATCCCTATGACTTTGTCTCAGGTCAGTCTATTCCCTGGCAAAGCATTATGAGCAAGACAGTTGTGACTTCATCTCACATCCTCAGGGAACTGTCTTGGTCTCTACACCCTAGCAATGTCAACAAAGGAGTACCATTCAAGATCCCTTCATTGTCTGGAATGTTAGTGATGGACATGTCCAAAATGGGATGACCCTTAGAAGACATGAGGCTATACATAAAAGTCTTGGAACTCAGAACCATCAGGCTAGTGTGTGAAGCATTCCTTCTGGTCTTCTGGCAATTGATAGTATAGATACTGACAAATACGTTGGCAATATACCATAAAAGAAACAAAGGGGCACCACCTTCGGTCCTCTCATCCCCCACTCCCTGCACTCCAGAGAGGGAGTCATACTATGGAACTGGTGTTGCCTGCATGACTTAATCCGGATAGCCTTGCACTTCCTGGGAACCAGCAACAATTCAGTGGATTTCCTGAACAGTCGACAATTAGTCGCAAGTGGTTATTGCTGCAGTCCCTCACAAACTCCTATTTCATCAACACAGGAATCCTGGTAATAGATCTGTGTGCCAACAGAAACAATGCAATGTGTCCCAACTTCTGTTCCCAAGTCTGCATGAGTCTGGGATCCTGGTTGGAAGCCTTTCTACTGCAGTAGAAATAAGGGCTGCTGTATGCCTTTTCTCTGATTGTGTTAATCCTCTGGATGACTGCTTGGGCCAGACTCATCCTCATAGCTGCCTACTGTCTGAAAAAGTTCTGGTGCTGAACTTGGTGAACACATTCCCACGGCCCCTAAATCAGGCTCCCAGACCTGTTGTCGCAGAACCAGGGACAAGTGTTGCACCCAGATCCACATCATTACAACTAACTGTTTGGATGCTGGCTGGATGAATACCATGGAAAAGGACTGCTCTTCGCATGTTCAGGACATCCTGGCACAAAGTAGGAACTAGTCCACAAGAAAGACTTACTTTTTTCAAGTGGAAGAGATTTTTCCATATGGAAGACCCAATATGGCCTAGTGCCTGAACAAGTGTTGATAACTAAAATTCTAGATTACTTATTGCAGTTGATCAGACCAGAGCGTCCAGACTGTTTCAGGGCACACCTAGTAGTAATATTGGCATGCTGTCTTCTGGTACAGATGGTCTTGGTCTTCTCTTTTCCAACCATATTGAAATTCCTCAAAGGTCTAATGCATGCCTACCCATTGATAACAGCTTGCATTGGGATCTCAACATTGTCTTTCTGAAGCTAATGGGGTCCCACGTGGAGTTGCTCCCTCCATCATATAACCCTTAAAATAGTCTTTCTAGTGGCTATCACCTCGGCCTGGAAAGCGAACAAGTTTCAGGTACGCACAGTCCAATCCCCATACTCCTTGTACCCCCAAGGACAGGGTGGTTCTGAGATGTGCAAAGTAAATCCCCAACTTGGTGTCTGAATTTCACTTAAACAGGTGAGTTAGTTGATTTTTTCTTTTTCTTCCTTAAGCCTCATTCCAGGCACGAGTTAAAACTGCACATGTAGGATATATCTCATGCCCTATATTACTACACTGACAGGACTAAGTATTTCCTAGTATCCCCATGGCTGATTGTGACTATAGCTGGTTGCTCGAAAGGCCAGGCCACTCACACTGAATTATCCATTTAGACAGTTGGAGATTATCTCACTGTTTTTTCCAGCTGGCAGAGAGGTACCACTCTTATTGATGATCAAAGCTTATTCAACCAGAGTCCAAGCAACCTCCTCAGTCTGTTTCAAAAATCTGCAGGGCCGTGACATGGAGAAATCTGCTCACACTAGTAAAGCACTCGATGTGGCTGCTAGATCTGATGCTAGATTTGGGATAACAGTGCTCAGGTCTCTGATGCAGCTGGTACTCCACATTACTGCCATGCTGAAGAGGACACTGCTTGCCAGTCATCTACAGTGGGACCCACACTGACACATGCTTGAAGAAGAGAATGGTTACTTTCCCTACAGTAACTGTGGTTCTTGGAGAAGGAGATGTAATTAGTGTGGATATTGTAACCCTCCAGACCCATTTTTGGAGTCCTCAGCTAACATTGACTTTGAATTGTGAAGAAACTGAGGGAAGGTTGTGGCCATTCCATGCTTTATGCTTGTGCACGTTAGCGTGAGGAGGCACAGGTGTATGCGTGACCCTGACAGACATGGCTGTGCAAAAGATTGAGCTTCGTGGCGTGAGGCAGTTGCGTGCCCGCAGCGACTAAAATATCTCAAAGAACCACAGTTTACTGTAGGGTAAGTAATCATTCTTTCCTTTGTCTATGACAAGTGCTTGGCACATACTTTGTTTGGGCAGTAGAGTTTACATAGCCTATCTAGTGGGGGTGTTGGATTGAATTTGTTGATTGTGTTTGAGGCATTTCTCCAGTTTCTGTAGTTAGATGTGGTTGAAGCTGGTGATAAACTAATCATGTTCTGTCAGTTCCTCCTTTGCTCCTCCTCCCCCCACCCCCAAATTCTGTTATCTTAGACCTCCCACAGTTGTTCCAGACAACCTATGGCAAAAGACATGAACAGGAATAACCTTGCAGACGATACTTAAATGCTGACCCAAAATGACCTTATGCCAAATCCTTTTGGGCTTTTCTGAATGAAGCAGAGACCCACTCTGAGGGTAGATTTACACTTACCTTCCGGATCGACGCGGTGAGTTCGACTTCTCGGAGTTCGAACTATCGCGTCTGATCTAGACGCGATAGTTCGAACTCCGGAAGCGCTGCGGTCGACTCCAGTACTCCACCACTGCAAACGGCGGTGGCGGAGTCTACGGGGGAGCCGCGGAGTTTGACCCCGCTGCATCTGGACAGGTGAGTAGGTCGAACTAGGGTACTTCGAATTCAGCTACGCTATTCACGTAGCTGAATTTGCGTACCCTAGTTTGACCCCCCCCTTCTTAGTGTAGACCAGGCCTTAGTATCTAATGTTTTAGAAAAGAGGATTGGAAATAGGCCTTTGTTTTATTCCTGGTCCAGAGGATGCCTTTTATACTCTCACAGGTACTCTTGAGAGTTAAGTTATCCGGTATCTTCCCTAAGCTGCCCATGTCTTATGTACTTCTCTCTGAGTTGACATGGTCAGCCCAATTGCTGATTGATTGGTGCTTAAAGCCACCACTTAAGATCATATCAGAAACAACCCTGATTTTGTTGGAGGGCATTCTCCCTTGCACTCTTGTACCATCTAGGCAGGGAGCGGCAATATGACTCTTCCTTTCTGTAGTTGCACTTTGATTTTGTAGCATCATGATAGTTGTCATGTTGATTTAGTGTAACAGAACATAGTGTTACTTTTTGTATATGCCAGAAGCAGATGAAAAATGTGACATCTGTTCTGCTAAAATGGTGTTTGAAAACGAGGTAAGTTAAACAAAGGACAATATTCCAAAACCAATGTGTTTTAGAATGTGATAGTTATAAAGTTTGCTTTAAAAAGAGACATCTTGAGTTTAACTTCCAGGTAATCCTAACATTTAAAATAGAATATATGTCAAAGGATATTGTTAAATAGTCTTGGGACCAGAATTTGACCTTCTCTAAGATTGTTGGAATGTGATGAGTAAATGTCATCTGAACTTTGGGGTTTTTAAATGACTTTTATCAAGTGATTCAAATAGCAAACAATAGCTGCCATTCATGTAGGGACTAAATAAAGTCCTTTTTTGATCCTTCTACTGGACTTATGACAGCAGTACACTAACATTTAATATCCCTTTTGATAAAATTCTTGTTTGAATAGTGCCTAAGCAGTGAAGTGAATTGAACCAAAAAAGTGTGTGGTGACTAAAATATTCCTTAATAATAATAATAATAATAATAATAAAAGATAAAGTTGGTAAGGAAATAAGTTTTATTTTCAAAGTAGCCTATACTAGAAATAATGGAGAACAATATATTAAAAGTACTTGGCACTCTTTTTGTTAAGCTTTACATTAAGCATAAAAAATAAGATGTCTTACCATTCAGAAAAAGGAAAAGAAACAATTGTAGTTTTGAATCTTTTTTTCCTTTTAAATTGAATGAGTTTATCAGCTTCAGAGAATGAGTATATATGGTGTTTGCCTGAAGTGCTATATCAGTTGCTTATAACTTTTGAGAAATAAGTGAATTTCTTCCCCGTTCAAAACTGCGATAACTGATTTTGAGATTTGATGGACATTCTTTAAATTACAGTATCAAGTTTGTACACTAGATAGTTCAGGCTGGATATGTTTTTGCAAAAAGTAATGTATTAACAATCTGTATTAAAATTCTGCTTTCAGATTTTTCTGCACAACTCTCATTGAAATCAGTGGGAGTTGCGTATATGAATCTGAGGACAAAAATTAGTCACTGTGGTAATGTTGTGCAATAAGGGTATATTAAAAAGTTATATTTATTATACTTTAATCATGTGACACTCTAGGAAGATACCTTGTTCCAAATATGTATACTCTGTTTAATTTTCTTTTTCATTTACAGAATCTCTGTAAATCCTGCTGGTAGGATACACACTGAGTATATATTTTGCTTCAAAGACTACCAAGGAAAACTATTTTGCGAATGGGATGAATATGCAGCCATTGACTACTTACCAACTACAATTTAGTGACTGATTAACCAGCTGGAGCACTTAACTAGTGATGTTTCCATTCTCACATTATCCCGTTTGAGTTTGCTTGTCTTAATTTAAAAAAAAAAAAAAAATTCAAAGTGGAGTACCGTAAACTTGATATGGATGGTAAAAAGAAAGACAAGGACAAACCAGATGATAGAATGGCACGGCCTAGTGGGCGTTCAGGTCACAATCCACGTGGCACTGGCTCTTCGAACTCTGGAGTGTTAATGGTTGGACCTAACTTTAGAGTTGGCAAAAAAATTGGATGTGGTAATTTTGGAGAACTACGATTAGGTAAGACTGGTATTCCTTATTCCACTCTATCTAATTCAAGATGTACATGCAAACTAGACATTCACAATATGTTTACCTTCCATATATACTATTTTTCCTATTACTCAGATTTTTTGTGTTGCAGAGATAACATCTCATCACACCTTATGAAATATTTTTTCTTACAGAATTACCTAGGCTTTAATGTGTGTGCGCGCACACGTTCTCTCTCTCTCTTTGTCTACAGTATTACTATGGTGAGCGTGTGAACGCTTTTGTTTCAGACTAAGTTAAATTCGCAACTTTCTGACCCAAGGGAAGAATAAACAGAGATCTACGCTTATGTACAATGGACATCTTGTATATTTAAGCACTTATTAAATGGTTGAGTTGAACATTATAAAGGTTGCAGTGTTTAAAAGTTATTTTATTTGCCTTAGGTACACTGTTGGGTATTAATTTTTAAAATCTAGCTAAGTAAAATAGTTCAGTTTTGTACAGTAGCCTTTGTGTTCTAGGTATCTCAGATTGAGTTTGACTATGCAGTTAGCGCAATACTATTGTTAAAAAAACAACCATTTTGTGCTCAGCCGTGACACAAGCATGCACTCTGTTTGACACTTGCATCTGTTTTGAGATAGGTTGCTGTTCAGGCCAACTTATTTTCTGAAGAGTACCATGGAATACAGACAATCTATGAATAATCACTGCAGGGCAGAACAGGGGACCACAGTTTAACTTTTTTGTCATGAGGAGGATAGCTTCTGTAACAATATCCAACCCTTGTAAAGCACGTTATTCTGGTTTAAGTCCAAGAGTGCATTTTTCTCAATGTTTTCATTTTCCAATATGTTTATTCATACTAAGAGCTTATAAACTTTTGGTATACTGTATGCACTTCTAGATTATCCAGTGACTTAACTACAATTCAGATATGTTACTGTTTTTTTCCCCCTTCCTCTTTTGCACTCTCAGCAGGAAACACTATGTGTTTAGTTGCGTTCTAATCATTTGTGGCTGTAATAAAACAGATAAAATAATACTGAGGGTCTAAATTTGTCCTCACACCTATGAAGTTCAGAATTTAGGCTATAACTCTATCCTTAACTTCTCTTTTTGCTAGATTTTTTTCAATGGATTTCATACATAGTATGAACTAAATTGAACCAGTGTATTAACTCTCTTAAATACCATTTATTAAGACAACTATAAGAAATTCAGGAAGTTTATTTTTTTTTCCAGACATTTCATAACAGAACTTATTTTTGTCTGGTCTCTTTTCCTTTTTTGATAAACACAGAAATGAAAAATAAGTTCTGTGAAATTTGACATAGCCTGTAGGAACCTGTTATCTGTCATGTAAAAGTATATTTATTATTGTGTATCTGTTTTGATATATTTTTACAAGGTTTTGGTTTTCCTAGTAAGTAGAAATGGAAGCAGGGAGAAATAGACTCAGTACTTGTAAGTTTTTACTTTGCTGCTTGTGGTGATTGGGATTTCCTAAGTGTGAAAGCAGCTGAAGGTAATAGAGAAGTCAACTTCTATCTCAACAGTTCAACTTGCAAGTGTGCATAACATGCAAAGTTAGCAGTGGATAATCTGCTGATTTTAGACATAGATGAGTGTGAGATTGAAACTTAAAAAAAACCATCGGCTGCACTCTGTGAGCGGTACTTATCAGAATGTACTGTATAAAATCATTTAAATTTGTAGGTCATTCACATTAAAAGTTATGATTAAAATTAGATTTGTCATAGACTCTGTTTTAATTTAAAACAAAAGCCTATGATTATTTGACACTTAGAATATTGCATGTGTGAATGTGGTGACAAATAATTTAGGCCCCCATCCTACAAAGACTTATGCATGGGCTTAATGTTATGCATCTCAGTGAAATTACTTACAAGTCGTAAAGTTGAGGCACATACATATATCTTTACAGGATTGGAGTCTTTGACCATGACTGCACTTGCAGATGTACAGCACTGTGAGTTAAACCTGCCTTCATACAGCTGAGTAGGGAAAGCGCTGCAGTCTGTCCACACTGACAGCGCACTGTTGTGGCCACATTTGTGGCACTTGCAGCGGCACTGGGAGTGATACCTTATGGGCAGCTATCCCACAGAACACCTCTTCCCATTCTGCCGCCGTGGGTTGTGGGAAGGAGGAGTGTGTGCAGGGCATTCCGGGTCCTGTCCCAACGCCCCGTGATGCATCACTTCTCATCCCAGCAATCCCTGTGTTTCTGTCCACATTTGGCGCCATCTTTCAACGGTTTCTGTGCAGTGCGATCTGTGTTCCGTTTCGGTCTGCGGGAAATGGAGCCTGAACTGCTGAGGAGTATGCTGATGAGTCTCGCCAGTATATCATGTTTGACAGTCGAGCTATTTCTTAAGATCCAAAGTGACAGTGAGGAGTCCGATGATATCGAGTCGCGTAATGCATTTGACACGAAATTGCTTGTGGCATTGACAGACATGCTCAGCACTGTGGAACGCCGCTTTTGGGCTCGGGAAACAAGCACTAAGTGGTGGGATCACATCGTCATGCAAGTCTGGGATGACTAGCAGTGGCTGCAGAACTTTCGGATGAGTAAAGCCACCTTCATGGGACCGTGTGAGGAGCTCGCCTCCACCGTGCGGCGCAAGGACATGAGATTGAGAGCTGCCCTGCCGGTGAAGAAGCGGGTGGCTATTGCAATCTGGAAGCTGGCAATTCCAGACAGCTACTGATCGGTCGTGAACTAGTTTGGAGTGGGAAAGTTGACCACTGGAATCGTGTTGATGCAAGTTTGCAAGGCCATTAATCGCATCCTGCTCAGAAAAACCGTGACTCTGGGTAACGTGCAGGACATTGTGGATGGCTTTGCACAAATGGGTTTCCCTAACTGTGGAGGGGTGATAGATGGGACACACATTCCTATTCTGGCACCACCCCATCTGGCATCCAAGTATGTTAATCGGAAGGGGTATTTCTCTATGGTTCTCCAGGCACTTATGGATCACCGTGGGCGTTTCATTGACATTAACGCAGGCTGGCCTGGAAAGGTGCATGATGCACGCATTGTTCAGGACAGAACAAGACTGCCCTGTTCAGGAAGCTGCAGGCTGGGACTTTTTTCCCAGAGCGGAAGATCACAGTAGGGGAAGTTGAAATGCCCATTGTGATCCTTGGAGACCATGCTTACCTGTTAATGCTGTGGCTCATGAAACCCTACACAGGGAGCCTTGACAGCAGCAAGGGAACAGTTCAATTACAGGCTGAGCTGAATGACTGTGGGATGTGCTTTTGGCTGTTTAACGGGCCGCTGGCGATTGCTGTATGGGAAGCTGGACTTGGCCTAACACAGCATCCCTGCGGTTATATCCGCATGCTGTACCCTCCATAGTATTTGTGAAGGGAAGGGTGAAAGCTTCACTCAGGCATGGACCTCCGAAGTTCACCACCTGGAGGCTGAATTTGCACAGCCAGAGAGCAGGGCTATTAGAGGGGACCAGCATGGGGCTGCAAGGATTAGGGATGCCTTGAGGGAGCAATTTGAGGCTGAAAACCAGCAGTAATGTCTGGTGCCTTGCACAGGAGTGAAGTGCAGTGGTTCCAATGTTAGTAGGAATCGGTGTTTGCTAAGCTGACTTTCAGTGCCTGTTTCTTTCCTGGGCTAAGGCATCTTTTACTTTATGTAATAATGAATGTTTTCAAAGTCAAAAAATCCATTTATTGAAAAGGAAATTCATTTATTGAAAAGAAACACAACTGCTTGGGAATCAGAAAGGGCAAGGGGGTGGGGTGGGGAACGGTACAATCACAGATTTGTATATGTCCTGTCTGGAGTGCTGTGTAATGAGTGCTGCACTTCAGGATGGCTATACTGCATAGTGATGGGGGTTGAGTGCAGAGGGTAAGGGTCGTAGTTTTCAGGACTGGGTGGTGAAGATACAGGTGTTGTGCTCCACCTGCATGGCTACAAGCACCTGGGTAGACTCCGCTTGGCTCTCCATGATGCTTATCAGCTGATTCATGCTTTGCTGCCGATGCTCCGTGCTTTGCCACCGGTGTGCTGCGTTTTCCTGGCGGATCCTGCTTTCGCTCTCCCTCTACTCCTGCGCTTTTTGATTCTCTTTAAGAGATTGCTGCATCACTTCTTGCAGTATGTCGTCTTTGCTTTTTCGTGGCCTCTTCCTGAGTCTTTGCAGTCTCTCAGCTGGTGATAACACGGACGTCTGAGATCTCAAGGTTGCATCTATAAAGGCAAAATGCAACACATAACAGAGGCAGCATTGTTTATACCAGACAGAGTAATGATTCCCCCGCACTTAAGGAGGGCACACACAGTCAACACAATAGCATAATTTTCCCATCCCAAAGAGAGTGCTCATAACGCACAGAAGCCCCAAAATGGTGAGTAAGGGGGACTGATTGTTTCATGGCTGTACTGTCCTCTGGGTTTCTGTGCCTTGGGGAGAGCCAACAGCTGCAGGGGACACTTATATTGAACAATGTCCCAACATTTTCCACAGGAGTTCGTCCTGGAAGATATCTCACTGCTGAGGGTGACCTGGGAAGCAAGGGAGAGTCTTCTGCTGCAATGCAGTTTCCGCCCTGGCCCGTATGCAGCTTGCCTGTGTGCAGCAATGGCACAGTGGCGCGGACACGTTAGCCTGACTGAGACAAGGACCACGGTGGCTCTCCCAAGAAACCTGCACAAGCGCATTGCCCACATTCTGAATGAGACTTTCGAAGAGATTACTGAGACCGATTACTGTGATGTGATAGACCACATCAGTGCACTATTCTGCATTTAGGCATGCATGCAGCCCTAAGTCTCCTCTCTGAAAGAGCCTGCAATGAAAAAATTCCTTCCCGAAAAAAAAGCCACTTACCAGGAACCTGCTCTTCTGTTTGTCCTCCACCAAGCACCGGCCACTGCAACTGGCTACCTGGCTCAAGAAGAGCTCCTGGCTGCATGCCTCCAGGGGTTCCGGGGTGTCTCACCCCACCCCAGCACCCTCACTCCTGCTTTCCTCCTCCTCCTCCTCCTCATGCTCTGAAGTGTCCATGGTGGTGCTCGGAGTGGAGGTGGGGTCACCCCCAAGTATCACGTCCAGTTCTTTGTAGAATCGGCCGGTCGCGGAGGGACACCAGAGCAGCCATTTGCCTTGTGGGCTTTGCAGTAGGCACTCCGCAGCTCCTTCACTTTAATCCTGCACTGCAGTGCGTCCCGGTCATTGCCCCTTTCCATCATGTCCCTTGATATCTGCCCGAAGGTATCATAATTCCTACGGCTGGAGCACAGCTGAGACTGGACAGCTTCCCCCCCCCCAAACACTGATGAGGTCCAGCAACTCGCCATTGTCCATACTGGGGATTGCTTGGCGTGTGGAGACATGGTCACCTGGAGAGATTTGCTAATAGCACTCCATGCCTGGCTGAGCAAACAGGAAGGGGATTTTTAAAATTCCTGGGGAATATAAAGGGCGGGTCTGATGGTTGGTCACCTGAGGCCAGGACAGTAGAGTTCAAACTAATGACCAGAGTGACTAGAACAGGCATTGTGGGATACTGCCAAATACTTCTGGAGGCCAATCAGAGTGCATTGGGCAGCCACACTGGGGCTGCAGCGCAGCAGCGGCAGCACAATAAACTTTATTCCTCTCGGGGAGGTGGAATACCAGCAGCGCTGTCGCCGCGGAGACACAGTGCTGTACGTGCCTTGCTAGTGTGGAACGGGGAGTGAGGCACAATGATGTGGGCGGCATTACTGTGCTGTAACTCACAAGTGTAGCCAAGGCCTCAATGTAGAGCAACAAAGTTAAGACCTGAGATAAATGGGAGATTATTAGATAGACAGTGGTTCTCAAACTTGTGTATTGGTGACCTTTTTTACACAGCAAGCCTTTGAGTGCGATCCCCCCCGTTAATTAAAATAACCTTTTTAAAAAATATATATTTAACACTATTATAAATGCTGGAGGTGAAGCAGGGTTTGGGGGTGGAGGCTGACAGCTTGTGACCCTCCCATGTAATAACCTCACGACCCCTTAAGGGGTCATGGCCCCCAGTTTGAGAACCCCTGAGCTTAGCAACAACTTGGAAGCTATTGTGGTCTGTCTATGCTGGAGAAAAAAGATGTTGCCATATCTTTATGGTGGCTTATAGTGGTTAGTGGCATGGTAAATTGATCAGGACATGCAAGTGTATGAACAGACACACTGGATGCATTTATGTGGTAGGCCACAACTGGGTTAATTTAACCCTGGGCAGTGTGCCCACTCCCCTGCTCTCACATACCAGGCATTTAACTGATTCTAGTGTGTGATGACAGGGCTCCCATCATATAACCCATAATGTGGGGTAGATTCCCTTGGGTTTCTGCACACTTTGTAATCTTCTCTCCTCCCCTCCTGATTGGTGTGGGGAGTAGAGGTTACCAAGAGGGAAATATCAGTCCACAAAGACTTCAGGTCTCCTCTCCTCTTACAGGCACATGGTCCACCAGCAAAATTCAGAATCTTACTGACTTTTGGGAGCTGGGGCTTTTAGCCTTTGTAAGCACTAGACACTGTGTTCAAGTTGCAACAAACTATACAGTCTTATTTTTCTTAATAGGACTTAATTTGCGGTTCCTATTGTTTTCAACTCAACCATGCCTCCATGATGCTATGAGGGAGAACTTATGTTGCTGCTGCCAGTGGTACATCGTGTGCCTAAAGAGAGGAATTAACTCTGCAGAGTTGTCAAATCTGATGCCTTTTATAAGTTCAATATATTTTATAATGACACAATTGAGTTTAATTTTTCAATTTAATTTGAGTCAATTTTCTGATAAATATATATAACTCTATAATTAGTTGTCACAACATTTTTAGTGGAGAATTAAAAAATTCAGTACTGACAGTCAGCAAAATAGTGAAAATGTGCATCTTACAGCATTTTGTATATGAAGGAAAACTGAAAAAAATGAAATAATTTTGTGGTCTTTTTGCCATAATAACCATCCAGGTTTGTTGTATTAATAGTTAATACAAAATTTTCCTGATTTGAAATGCGATTTTTCAAATTGATGGTATTTTTAAAATATCAAACTCCTCCCTAAAATATTGGCAAAAGGTTGTTTTAGGTGCTAATGAACTTTTATCCTCTTATCTTAACTCTGTTAAAATTTTTCATGACAAAACTGCAACCGTTGTTAGTTTACCTCATGCAATTGGCCGATATTCATCTTTTAAAACAAACCCCAAATCTGAAATTATTTGTACTAGTAAATTTAACTGTCTCAGTATCATGGCTGTGGACTTTTTCTTCAAGCATGTTTTTCTGTGAAATAAACAGTAATCAAATGCACCCCACTGTTCCACTTTAATACCAATTTTTCAGACTTTTTTTCTCTCACCACCTCTTCACTCCCTCTCAGTGTTTTTACTTTCCTCCTGTCTGTTCAGTTTCTAACTTTCCTTTCCCAAGTAGTAACAAAGATGTTACGAACTGGTGCTAACTAACAAGGTCACTTTGGGCCACAGAATAGCCTTGGAATTCTGTAGTGCTTTCTGTACAATTGGTCGGTGACCCATATTGTGTCTCAGCAAAATTTCCAGCTTTTGATGCTCTTCAGGGCATGTTCTCTGTGAAATGCATTCTCTTGATAATACAGTATTAAAACCATTAAATTCACTTCTTTAAATCTATGCCACTAAAGTTTAGCAGCTTAGTTAAATATATTTTTAAAGAAATAGCAAGAGGAAACTAGCTTTAAAAAAAAATCTAAACCTCCACTGAGTTACAAATCACTGAAAATAGGAGTTGGTAGAGCACAAATGTACCCTTTCTTGCAGCTAACTTCTTTTTGAGCTTTCTGTTCGAACAGTGCATGTTGTTTGTTTAATTTGTTTGTAGGTTGCACAGGAAAGAAAAATCAATGCAGTTTTCTTATTTGAAAAAAAATCCATATTAAATTGTAATCAAATGCTTAAATCTGATTTAAAATTATAACAGCATTTGATTTCCTTAATCTAGGCGTGCATAACACTGATGTGTTCTTCAGACAGCTTGTTTCATTAATTTTCTGTATAAATATTTTCTTACTGTGTTGAAAACATTGTTTTTTTCTTTCTTTCTGTGATGGTATCTACTCAGTCATGTATTTAACAGAGATCGGCCTGGAATTTTGGATTCAAAGTAAACAGTAGCAAATCTTGTTAGTTGTGTTAATGAGTAAGTTTTATAGCTGTTTCTGCTTTACTTGGGGTCTGCCAATATTGACACTGCGAATTTATCTTTCATAAAATACACTTTAAAATCAATTATGTATTAAATTAAAAGAATATTTCAATTTAATTGTTGAAATCACCCTTTTGTCAACCTGTTGGGTAAATTGCCATTCATTCTTTGGTCATGTGTTAAGGTCATGTGTTACTTCAGTGCAATGAAAACACAACATAGGGTGCTATTTAAGCTGGTCACAAGCCTGAGTGTTACTTTGTCAATAAGCTCTTTGGCAAGTAGTGTGTTTAGTTGCTGAACCAAATAGGCATAGTAGAGCCTCATTAATGTTTAATGTGGATGTAGTTTTTGGCAAAAGGGAGTTCTTTCAATGCTGTGTCTTTTTAAAAGCAACTCCTGGCAGAGTCTGACATTCTTGTTTTTGTCTTTCTTTAAGGAAAAAATTTGTACACAAATGAATATGTGGCAATTAAGCTGGTAAGTTAATATTTTTTGTATTCAGACTGACTTTTCTCAATATTTGAGATGTGAATTTGGTTAGAAATTTTCTTTCAAATAATGGTTTGTTTATATGCAATTAAGTCTACTTGTGTGTATACCACTGAATTATACTAGTTTCAACTGTTGTCACTAGTTTCATGGGTGAACCAGTCTGACTACTATTTTACGAATCTGTCCACCAATCATATTAGGTGGGTTCCTCTTTCCTGTAATAGCAGTAGAGGATTGAAAAATGTGACATCAGAGGAAAGCTCCAGAAATTCTGCTTCTGTCCAGCAGGAGAGCAGCAGTGGAGATTCTGGATGACTATTTTTCCAATTAATTCCACCGCCGACTTTTCAGATTATCTTGTCTGTCATGATTGCTATTCTTGCTTCTCATTGTGAACAGATATCTCACATTCTACAGCTATTTGATGTAATTTACTAATGAATGCTTATAATTTCCATATCAGATGTGATATGCTTATGACCATGACATTCTTTCCCAAACCACATTTTAAGGGCTTGTCTGCATGAGGAGTTTAATTCATAGCTTTTTGCTGTCAGGTAACACATGTTACAGAAGCTGCAGTAATAGCTTGCACCCAAGGCACTGTAACCTCTGTCAACAAGCATCACTGTGTACACTTGGCAGTGATTTGCTGCGAACTGTGTGTATGGCACTCTGTAAAGGTGCTCCTGTGCTTTGCTGTTGAGCAGTGTGCCTTCTGGGATTTTTCTCACTGTGTTTTGTGGGATGCATAGCAGGGCTGGTTCTGATTATTTTTTAAAAATCCTGTGATTCATTTGTCTCTGCCCTTGCCATTTTTAAGGGTTGGTAGCACCATTTTTGAATTGCTGTGGGGCAGCTTGGGCCCAAAAATGCTTGGCGCCAGTATGCTGGCAACCTTGATATACGCATAGCCTGTTTGGGCTGTATTTTAACACTCAAAGCTGGATGAATTCAGTTTTGATTTTGCCTGACACACCATCAAGCAGACAATGTGGCAGCAGCTCCTCCAGCAGCAGGAGGATCTCCAGTGGTGGCAGAACAAGGAAGTGAACAAGGAAGACACTGAGCAACTGAGTAGAGGACCAGTTCCTGGAGCAGCTTTACAGCAAGCGGCACTACTTCTGGGCTTGGAAAACCAGCATGGATTGGTGGGAAATGATTGTTCTGCATACCTGGAATGACCAGCATTGGTGAAAGAATTTCTGGATGGGGATGCCAACCTTTTTGGAGATATGTGCTGACTTGACCCTGCAGCTACAGCAGCAGTGTACCAACTTGCAGTGATCCGTAATGTGGACAAGCTTCATACCCATTGGGGCCATTGTCAGGCAGCTGTGTGATGCCATGGAAAAGATAGTGCTCCCCTGGGTTATAAAGCTTGATATAATGCTCAGGAGGTTATTGATTTTTGTACTCATATGATTCTCAGATTGTATTGGGACAGCTGATGGGCCCATGTGCCTCTTTGCCTCCTCTTCCTCTCCCCAAGTCATGGCTCAAAATTCATAAATAGAAAGGGGTATTTCTCCATGGTGCTCCGAGGGCTTGTTGACTGCCATTGCAAGTTTATAGACATAACTTCAGGGTGGTCTGGAAGAGTTCACAGTGTTAAGATCTTTTGAAATTTGTGTGTATTTAAATTAATAGAAATAAGACTCCTTGGCCCTGGGAATAGTGTGGACATTTCCTCCAGTTTTATCCTGGGAGACCTGGCTCACCCTCTGTTTCCCTGGTTAGTAAAGCCATTCATAGAAGCATAGGACTGCAAGGGACCTCGAGATCCTCCAGTCCAGTCCCCTGCACCCAAGGTAGGAGTACATAATAACTAGACTATTCCTGATGTATTTGTCTAATCCATTCTTAAAAGCCTCCAATGACAGAGATTCCACAACCTCTCTAGGCAATTTGTTCCACTGCTTAATTGCCCTGACAATTAGGATGTTTTTCCTAATGTTCAACCTAAATCTCCCTTGCTGCAATTTCAGCTCATTGCTTCTTGTCCTGTCCTTAGAGATCAAGATTTCTTCACACTCCTCCTTGTAACAACCATTTATGTACTTGAAAACTGGCATCGTGTCTCCCCTCAGTCTTCTCTTCTGCAGACTAACAAACCCAGTTTTTTCAATCTCTTCTCAGATTATTGTTTTCTAGACTTAATAATTTTTGTTGCTTTCTTCTGGACTTTCTCCCGTTTGTCCCCATCTTTTCTGAAATGTGACACCCAGAACTGGACACGATACTCCAGCTGATGCCTTAGCGTGACGTAGAGTGGAATAATTACTTCTCACATCTTGCTTACAACATTCTTGCTAATGCATCCCAGAATAATATTTGCTGCTTTTACAACAGGATTACACGGTTGACTCATTTAGCTTGTGATCCACTATAACACCTATATCCCTGTCCGCAGTACTCCTTCTTAGGCAGTCATTTCCCATTTTGTACTTGTACAATTGATTGTTTCTTCCTAAGTGGAATACTTTGCATTAGTCTTTATTTAATTTCATTCTGTTTACTTCAGACCATTTCTCTAGTTTGTCCAGCTCATTTTGAATTGGCTGCTTAGAAGATAGGAACTGTTAACTACTGTCTCAATAGTTGCAGAAAGACAGTTGAGAATGCATCTGGCTGTTGGAAAGGGATATGGCTTTGTTTGTGGAATAGACTAGAAGCAGCAGAAAAATTCCCAAATGTTGTATTTTCCACAATATTTGTCAGTGTCAGGGAGAAAACATTATCAATGGGTGGGAGGCGGTGATGCAGAGATTTGCTCAGCCACTTGAGAAGCCAGCAAAGTGTCCACGACAAAATGCAAATAGCGAGGGTGATATTGTCAGGGATTGCTCTTATTTTGAACCTCAGGCCTGACATTGCAAAGCTGAATTGTATTGTTTTATGGGTGTTGAAAATGCAGTGTTGTGGCAGTTCCTATTGCACCTTGTGTGTTTGCATGTGATTGCAAACCCTGATGAATTAGTGCAAATGTAATTATTTGCTGTGTAAAATGAACTGTTGATTTCTTTAAAATGTCATTTGTCGGGTTGTTTAATAAATGTATTACTTAACAATTATCTAATGACAAATAACCTTTTTCATTAAATCAGCAGTGAAACAAAACAGTAAAGTGCAGCAGTTCAGTGCAGGGAACAATACAAGGAGCAGGGGCACTTAAAGTCACAGCCGAGTAACAGCTAGGCTCTGCAACTTCTGAAGTGGAGTGCCAAGGCTCAAAAGTTATCTGGGGTGATAGAGAGCTCAAGAAAGGGGGTGCCAGGTGCCCTGTTCTCTGTGCCTTGAGCTGGCGTCCGGGAGGGGAATGGCTTCTGGGAGCAGTTCTGTGGGACTACAGTGAGGAGGAGTTGTTCCCAGTAGCCAGTGTTGTCTGTGGCCTACATAACTTAGCTAGATGCTGGTTTGCAGTATTGTATTGCCTGCTGCCCTAATAGTAACGTGCTGTAATGGGGCCTTTTGACTTCCTGTCTTCTCCAGGAGTTGCCTCTGCCATCTCCCTGTCTTTTTCCATACTGACTTTAGCCATGGCAGTGCAACTGCCATGCTGTCCATTGCCGCTGCCTGGAGAGCTCCTTGTCAGATTCACTCTCTGGCCTCAGATACTGCCTAAGTAAGTAATAGTAATAAAGTAATAATTGGAGATATACCAATCTCCTAGCACTGGAAGGGACCTCGAAAGGTCGAGTCCAGCCCCCTGCCTTCACTAGCAGGACCAATTTTTGCCTCAGATCCCTAAGTGGCCTCCTCAAGGATTGAACTCACAACCCTGGGTTTAGCAGGCCAATGCTCAAACCACTGAGCTATCCCTCCCCTCTCTCTTTTCTTCATCTCTTTTCTCTTCTCTCTTTTTTGGGGGGGGGGGTGAGGGTGGGGTTGGGAGGGGGAATGGAGACTCTCTAATGATATCTATGAAGATTTCGTCACAAATTTTCAGTTTTCTTCCCCTCAGGTTTGCCAGCCACTGAGCCATTGACAAGGGCCTCGTCTTTGAGGGTCTGGCCAGTGCAGGTGCTGTAGCTTTGGGGTATTAAAAAATGAGAAGGGAGTATTATTCATATTCTAGAGAGGCTGTGATAGCATTTTCATGCATTTCTGGTTTTACCTCTCTGAGATTCTTCCAAGTCTTGGGGGAACCTCTGAGATAGTAAGCAGTGTGTGCATTGGGAGCTGGGAGTCCTGGTGCCAGTGGTGAAAACACAGAGCGCACCATCATCACTCCGAGAGCTAGAATCATGCTGGAGAGGACCCTGAAGGATGCCATCTGCTGCCAATACGTGGAAAAACTGAAACAGAAGCCAGACCAGGGCAAGGCCTTTGAGGTGACATGCAGATGGGACACCAGCAACCACTTCCTCCCCGGGGGCTGCTTTACCTGATTTGCCGACTGGAGGTTCATCCACCGGGCCTGGCTCAATTGTGTCCCACTGAATGGAGCCATCCGCCACAGGAATCAGGACAAGAGACGCAGGAAGTGCGGCTATGCCAACCAGACACTACCCCACGTCCATAGGGAAGGTCACCGTGAACTCCACCGTACTCTGAACCGACAGCCAACTACGATCATCATAACCAATGGGTACTGGAAGAAAAACATCATGGTGGACGTCACAGTACCTTTTGAAAACAGGAACCCAGCTTTCCACGACTCCCAATCTCAAAAGCTGGAAAAATTTGCCCCTCTGGCTGACAGCGTGAGAGCTAGGGGCTACGAGGTCCAAATTCATGTGCTGATTGTTGGAGACCTGGGTGCATGGGATCCCGGTAATGAGCGAGTGCTGATAGAATGTGGAGTCAATCAATGCTATGCTCGGCTGATGCGGCAACTCATGGTGTCGGACGCCATCAGGTGGTCAAGGGACATCTACTAGAGCACATCACCGGACATTGGCAATACCAGGAGGGATGAGCAGAAGTGCAGCTGGGAAAGTAACTCAAATACTTTCCTGATGGACTGTTGTTGTTTTTTTCTCTAAATGGAGACATTTTTTTCCCCCTAAATTCTCAGTTACTGAGGGACAATCTTCACTCATTGCTATATTTTGCTTTCCGCCACCAACTCTCTGTATAACTTTTTTCATCAGTAATGTACCTGAATGCATGGATGCTAAATATCTAAACTGTATTCTTTAATTCATTCACCTAATTTTGGGTTATTGCTGATTATGTAATATATTTATCTTATGACTTTAAAAATAAACTTTGTATGTGTGAATAATCTAGGCACTACAGTGGAGTCGCATCATAGGTGCATTTAATTTACCCGATTTTAACTATACATGCTCATCAAAACAAAAACAAAAAAAAAGAGAAAAATAACAGTTTAAATACAGTACCTGTAGTGCGGACTATTCTGCTCGGCATTCCACTCAATGAGTGTTTGACTATAAGCGATTTTCGCCTTACGCGCTGACTTCATAACCTAACCCTCGCGTAATATGCGACTCTACTGTATATCCAGATGTACAGACACTTTTTTCAACCTATGTATTATATAATTTTTTTAACGTTAGCTTTAATAAAACAATTGTATGCTGTGTGGCTTTGCTGTTGTGCCTTGGAGGATTGAGGGTAAGGGTGCAGGGAGGGGAAAGGAGGTTGGGATTGGGAATTGTGTTCTTGTTCTTGCTTTGCAGTTTTGCTATGCCTTAGAGGTGCTTATTTGATGTTGGAGGGGTTAGCAGGGAGAATCTGCATAATAAACAAACTGCATAATAATTCCCTCTACATCACCAGAAGGCTGACTCTGGATGATATTGCACTGAGGCAGGTGACTAGGATGCAGAGACTGATCATATTCAAAAAGGGAAAGGGCAGACCAGGGAGATACACTGTGAAGTTATTCACTAAGATGGTCCCCTTAGAAGTGTTGCTGGAGTGGAAAGGAGTTGCAAACTATACCATTGGGGAAGGCTATGCAGCTATTCCTTAGTCTCTGAACAAAAATTGAACAGTTTCTTAGCTTTAGATTTTGCTTTCTTACCTGAAGACATGTTGAAAGTACAGAGTAAAATAGAAAGGGTTCTGCAATGATTGTTTGAAGCATTCACAGTTACCAATCTGTAAGAATGCATATTACTGGGCTTTTACAGGGGAGTTGTACTCTTTATAGTTTTGGGCATGCACTTTTGATGTCTATCTTACGAAAAGAGAGTGCTTCTTTCCTTGTAATCAGTGTTTCAATAAACTTCTGCATTTTTCACAAAATAATGTTTTCCTTATTTGAATCTGCTGTGGGATGGGGTGAAGGAGAGACTGTAGAAGTGCCATGCTGCTGGCTGCCATTTTGAGGTGGCAAATGGGGTTTGGAGCGGGGTGGGGTGGTATTGGGTCGGACATCTGAGGGAAGAGAAAAGAAAATATGTATATGGGTGGGGGCCCAAAAATGTTAGGTAGTTGGGGCTTTAACTTGAGATTGGAGGCCAATTACCTGGCTTCAGTAGCCACCATTTTGGAACAGTGAATGGGTTGGGGGGGAGGGGGGAGGCGTGGCGGCAAATGGACAGTTTGGGCTGAGGGTAGGAGGGAGATTTTGACCTCAGTCAGAAAGGCTTCTATCTCACATCAACCTACAATAGCTGCTGCTGTGGGGCACCCAGCATGGAAACTAGTATAGTATAATAATAAATTATAACTTAAATAGAAGATTTTTTTTGTTTTGTTTAAAAAAAAAAAAAGTACATGCAAAGGTTCCTCCCATAGGATCAGCCTCAGTCCTTCTCGGATTGCTGCCTGGGATTTAGGGTGTCTTGCTGGTGGTCCCTCGAGGAGGCAGCAAGCTCAAGTAGTTTCCTGGATTGGGTGGTTATGTAGTAATGTAAAATCCTATTCAGCACCTTAAAAAAGGACAGGTTATATATAGGTATATCTCCAACCTGTCCTTTTTTAAGGTGCTGAATAGGATTTTACATAATCACCCAACCCAGGATATATATATATATGGAGATATACCTATCTCATAGAACTGGAAGGGACCTTGAAAGGTCATTGAGTCCACGAGCAGGACCAAGTACTGTCCCTGTCAGGTTTTTTTTGTTTTGTTTTTTTTTAAACACGTTTCCTACTGGAGTTTTTTCCTGTTTTCCCTTATTTTAATGTAGGTGCTTGTGAGCTGTTTTACTGTGTATCTGGCACTGTTCAGCATCCCAGCTGTGGCCCCTCATGGACATCTGCCCAGCAATGTTCACAAAAATGTCTTAATTGCGGTGGGTGGCTACACGACTTTCCTGCACTAATGCTTCTGCCCAGATGGCAATGAGATTCAGGGTCTTGTAGGGCTTCTGTAGTATTATTGCAGGCATCCAGGAGCAAATGGAGAAGATGGTGCTGTATGCCAGTTGTAAAAAGGGGAGGGGACAGAGAAGAGAAGGGAAGGGCATGCAGGTAAATAGATAAGTCTGTAATGGTCATCTGCAAAGTGATGTGGGATAGCCATTGGTTGACTGTCAAAGTAGTTCTCAGCAGCATTCCGTGCACATGAACAATAGATGGGACCAACTCACTTTGCAGCAAAGTTAGTTCATTTAGAAACGAGACTCTGGAATTTGCGATAAATATGGAGTCAGTGCACTATAATGAATTGCTTTGTGTTATATACAAGTATTTTCAGAGTGGATTAACTGAAAAAGCTGTGGATTAACACCCCCATGAAGAAGAGCCCTAAGTTTCAACCGTTATTTAAATTGAAGTTCTACTGTGCTTGTGGATGTGACTTAGTAGGCCTTGTCTACTGTAAGGGGAAATTGGATCTTAGCTACTCAACTTGAGTTACGTGAATAGTGTAACTCAAATCAACATAGCTTAGATCTACTTACCAAGGGGTCCATGCTACGTGATGTTGGCCCAAGATGCTTTCCTGTCGACTCCGTGTACTCTTCTCAATCCGGTGGAGTACAGGAGTCGATAGGAGAGTGATCTGCGATCGATGACCCATTAAATCGACTGCCAATGCATCGGTCGCTGCTCGTCGATCCCCAGTAAGTGTAGACAAGCCCTAAGCTGTGGGTAAACCAATAATAGTTTCTATAATAATGAAGATATTTCAGAATGGATTGAGGTTTTTAAAAACAAACCAACCAACCAAAAAAAACCCCAACCTTACAAACAATGTATGAAGGTGTAAAGCACTGTAACTTTTATTGACACTTTTTTTGGAAAAACTTGCGTAGCTGTCTCTTGGCTCCACTAATGAATGCCATGGAGTTATTCCAAATCAGTTGTTGAATATTTTTTGCAGCACCTTATATATTGAATATTCTGGTTTATATAAAATGAAATTTAGAATATGAAAATTTGAGTTGTAGAATAGAGAAATAAAAAATGGCAAGTATAAAAAGTAAATGCTTTAAATATAATTATATAAGCAGCTTATGAGAGGAACTTCTACCAAACTACTTGGTGGTTAAGTCAGGGTTGCCAAATACAAAGTTCATTCCACGAGTAGGAACTGGTGTAAAAAACATCCCAAACTAACTTTTTTTCCAAAGAGCAAAATTGTGTATCCTTATCTTAAATTAATTTTCCTTTTTAAAATATGCCTGAAACTCTTTAAGTCCAGTACAAGTCGAGTTCTTTCTGTGTTCAGAATGTGATAGTTGCTGAGGTAGTGTAATCACAATAAACCTTTATAGTGTCTTTTGGAGCACTAATTATATAGTACTCCAGATTAAGAAAAAATGTAAATGTGATACTGTTTGGTTCATTCATGGATTCTTTTGAGCAAGTTGCCACATTCATAAACATTGCCAATTTATGAATTATTTATAGAAATAGCGTAGTAATTTAAACTCAGTATTTTATATTAATTTCATTCAACCTCTGAAGTGATTGTGCTTTGGCAATTTAGTTTTAGCATTTTGATTTGCTAATTCCTCTGAATCTTACAACAGCATCACTTAAAGCTGTGTAAAAAGCTTTAAGAACCATTTTCAAATAACTTGTTTTAGAAGTTCTGAAAGCGTTCTACTACTGGTAAAGCCCTAGTGTGTGTTACTACAATGTGCAAGACTCAGCTATAATAATTACTTGACCACTTGAAGCAATGCAAAGGAAGTAGTGTGTTAACATATAATAAACTAACAAAAGGCAGGAAATTCAAAGTTAAGGCCAAAACTCTAACTTTCACTATTGTTGATGGGTATAGACACCTCTCGCAAGCGTCCTCTTGTCAGAATGTACGTGCCTGCACTTTCTCTCTGGCTTGCAGTTGAGTCTTCAGCAACTCAGCCCTTTGGGCAGAGTCTCACGCAGTCTGTCTGTGAGATAAAAATCAAACCCCTTCCAGGGTATAAGTCTAACGGGGGGTGTTAAGGGGGAGGGGCTTTCTCAGCACCTCTGTAATGTTGCTTTATTTGCAGCTCTATCTCTGCGCTCGCTCCTCAATCAGTCCAGCAGGGCCTATCGCGGTACCCTGGTTCGATAGTCTCTCAGCCCCTTCTGGGCTCCCTCAAATTGTCCCTGCTCAGGTGTAGAGTGGTGCCCCAGGGCTCCCTCCTTGGAGGCAATGTCTTTGCCCTTTTGGGGCTGCTTAGACACAGGCTCTCCAGCTGGACCACCACAGTTCAGTTCCTCTTCCAGGGATGCATCAAAGTCCAGGCCACTTCGTCAGTAGTTGGCATGGGGGCCATTGGCCTGCACTACAGAGACCCTAAAGATAGCAACCATCCACCATGTCCCTTCAATTTAGCTGAGTCACTGCTACAATTCCCTGAGCCACTTCCCCGTGGCCCCAGCACTTTCTTCACCCTTATCTCAGGGCCTGGCCCTTGTTGAGTCCCAGCGGCCAGCCCAGAGCTCCTTCTTGGCCTCTACTCCGCCCCAGACATGCCCAATCTCTGCCATCACTGCTCTGTTGGAGGTCCTGTAGCTCCCTCAGCCAGTCAGGCACACCATCCACATTCCTCCAGCAAAGAACTGAACTCTGCTCTGCACTTCATGCCCCATTCTCTTCTCCTGGCACCATCTTCTCTCTCTTCCTCTAGCTTCTTTATTTTTCCTTCAGCTGGGTACTTCATGGTGCCTTCAGGTATTATTGAGGTCTCTTTTTCTCTTTGCCTTGGCCAGGGCTTTCCGCTGGCTCTGCTTGTGTTGTTTGTTGCTGCTGTGTGGTGATGTCCTTCAGTCCATCCCTCCCTGGCTTCCTTCTTTGGCCTTCCTCTGGGGTCTGGTTCTGGGTGTCTGGTCTTCTGTGGATCTGATTGTCCCTGTCTGCGGATCTGGAGAATCCTTCTGAGGCTGCTCTCTTCTTCTGTCTCTGGGAGTTCTCTCTGGTGGTTTTGTTGTGGTTGTTGTTGTTCCAGGTTGGTTTCAGATCTGGTTCATCCTGGACAGAGTTGTTGACAGTAAGTGATCTTGTGCCAAGGCTGGGCTCAGGAGCTCTCTCCAGCTGTAAGCTAGCTGCTCTTTGAGCTGTCTGCCTTACCAAATCTTCTGCTTCTGTGTGCACCTGTGATGCTCTTGATCTAGATGTTACCTAGGCTAAGGAAGGACTGCATGCCTTCCCTTCTTCCAGGTCTGTGTCATTGCTTGTGACTGCTTCAATTGATTGATGTCTTGATGGTGGGTGTTGGGGATTGTCCTTGTGGATGTTGGTGCCGCTCTGGCTTTACTGTGTTGAAGGTGTGCATCTGACGTTGCTTCTGCTGTTGTCTGTGTGCTCAGAGTCGCAAGGTGCAGTGCAAAGTCAGCCAAGCAGTGGTGTTCCACCATTCCATATTCCCCACGCTTTTTGTAAGTGATGATAATCATATAATCAAAGAGGCGAAGAAAAGAAAGAAGTGGTGTGACTTGTCATCCTCGGTGACGCACTGTTCGCACCCTTGTGCTGCTGTGCATGCTGCCTGAAATCACTGTGTATGTTGAAAGCTGTTTTATGATGTCTGATGACACCACAGACCACCTGATGAGGGATGCTGAGCTTATGCTGGGACTCAGCTCTCGATCCTTCTCCTGCATCTCATAGCTTTCAAGTCAAGTTGATGTTGAACAAGTTAGAGTTCCTCTCGCTGTCTCGACTTGATGTGCTATCTGGTCCGCTGGCTGTCTCATCTGCTGAAACTGTTTCTCTCTCTGATGCCTTGTCTTCTCTCTGTCGTGCATGATCCATTCTCTCTCACTCTCCTTCTGTTGAAGACCTTCCTGGCACCTGACACTCTGACTCTCGTGTGCTTCCTCCATAGTTGGGGTCTCCTCTCAGGGGGATTTTGATGAGATTTCCTCTCCTTCTTCCGAGATATCCTTCTTTCTTCTCTTCTTCTTCCCATATTTTCTTTTTCTTCCATTTCCACTCAGGCATTCTCATCCAGGGCTCCTGCCAGGAGGGGAGTCAGTCAGGCTCCCTTCTCCCTCTTTCTTCTCTTCTTCATCATGGCTCTGATCTCTCCTCTGGTTGGTTTATCTGGTTTTTCATTCTGGTTGGTGGCTGTTCTTGGCTGCTGGGTGGATTGGTGTGGTGCTGGTCTGTGGGGTGTTTTTGAGAGTTTCTCAGTGTCTCTCATCATCTGTTTCTCTGTAGTTTCTATTCCTGTTCCCTGCTCTCCCTGCTTGTCTTTACTTTTTGGCTTGCTGAACTCCAGAGAGCTTAGTAGCGTGCGTGTACACAGCATGTTACATTTGCCTGCTCTATGCTGCTCTGCTTCTGCTCTGCTCCCATCCACATCCAATCTCTCTCCTCCTTCCCTCTCTCTCTTCCTCACTGCTCTGTGGGCTTCAGCATACTCTTTTCTCTTTTTTCTTTTTGCTCTTGTCCTGCTGTGTTGTTGACTTTGCTCTTCTTCTCTTCTTCTTTCTTTCTTCTTTCTTTCTCTCTCTTCTCTCTTTCTCTCTTCTCTGCTGGTTTCTTCATTCAAGCTTCCCCTGGCTCTGCTGACCTGTGTCTCTCTCTTCTTTCATCTGTTCTCCTCTTACACTGTCTTCCTCTTCCTCTCCTGAATTACTGTCTACTGAAACTTCTTCCTTCAATCCAAAAAATCCTTGGTCTCCTGGTTCTTTCTTCTTGGTCTTTGGTTGTACTTTCTCTTCTCTTGGCTCTCTCATCAGTTCTTCAGTTCTTCAGCTCTTCTTCTTTTTCTTCACAAGTGATGGTCGGACGCCACCACTAATCTGCTTCTAAACTAAACTCCTCTGTCCTTCTCTCTGAAACTCTTGCTCTTGCTCTTCTGGACTTCTTCTTTTTCTTTCATCTGGTGCTCTGTGCCCAGGTACTCTTGTGCTGTGATCAGGCTTGTAGATGTGGCCTCCTGCTATGACTATATTGTTATGTGCACACACACACACTCTCTTCTCTCTCTCTCTCTTCTCTCTCTCTGCTCTCTCCCCCATCTCTCCTCCAGCATCCTGTGTTATCAGTTTATTTTGTGTCCAAGTCTCAGTTAAGGATGGTAATTAATGTCTTCTGGAGGAGTGTCTGAGTCTTTCTTCTGTCTTCTGTGTAGTCTTAGTCTTCCTCTCCTTCTTCACTATCATTGGTTGAGCACACAACGAACAACATTCATCTTAATCCTCTTTCATTTTGTTCTTTCTTCTGATTGATTGATGATCCTGGGACCATGTCCCTCCCAACCAGTGCTCTGTGTGTGCTGCCTGCTTGCTGCAACCTGAGCCCTGTGGTGTGTGTGTGGTGTGTGCCTCTCTTCTCTCTTGTCACACACACACAGCTCTGTCAACAGTCAGTCTCTCTGTGTCAGCTTCTCCATCTCTTCTCTCTAATGCCTAGCCTAGTAGGGTCAGGTTCCTCTCCTCTGCTCTGCTGCAAACCTCCTCCCTTCCTCTGCGTGCGGTCCTCCCATGTTCCATGTGCCCATGGTAATCCTCCTGGCTGCAAGAAGGGTGGTCGGTTAGTGGCTTGGCGCTTCACTTTCCCCACCCCACCATCTCATGCATCTTCGAAGACCCTTCTTTTTCCAGTAAAAAAAAGTCTCTGTTATTGTTATTGTTGGCAGCAAGCTGATTTTTTTTTTTGTGGAGTTGCTCCCCCCAGCCCAACCTCCTCCCCCCCCTTTGACTTGGGACAGGCAGATGGCCCCAAAGGACCTCTCTGGTGGAGTTGCTCTGCACTTCAGCTCCTTTTATATGGGCTTGCTAAACCCGGATTGGCTGCTCCTTGCTGCCCCTCTCTGGCTGCATCCCACGCTGCCACTCTAAGCAACTTGGAGGACTCTCTCTGCTGCCATTTTCTGGGGTGGGATATGGCAGGGCTGTGAGGCGTTCAGCAGGGGGAGTCAGGGCCTAGTTCACCTCATTACACACTGATATTCAAGAGGGGATGGTGTTCTTGGCATGAAGTGCGTTTTTAACTGTGTGTGGTTCTAAGCTTTAATTTTCACAAGGATGTTTTATTATGCTCTTTATGTAAGCAAGGAAAAAATTTGCAAACTTCAGTGTTTTTAAATGTTACATACACCATTGTGCAACTGGTTAAATGAATTTTAACCTTCTGAAACATCAGGTATTTGCACTCTCCTGCAAGCTACCTGTGGTTGGCAGTAGCAGAAAGTGCTTTTGCACCCACAGTCTCCTGACTTTAGGGATTCACGAATTTTTCATAGTGTGGACCACATCTTAATAGGTTCTCATGAGCAATCTTCTTTCCTGTTCAGAAATATATCACCACCTTCCTTCCCATTTATGATCCCCCACATCCCTGTATAAATTGCTGGAGTTCTTGTATGGGGAAAAAACTGGGTAAACATTTCATGTAGCTTTACTTTTCTGTAAACTTGGGCCTTATCTATACAGAATTTTTTTTTTATAACGTAAGGTGTGAATTAAACAGATTGTTTCACTGGTAACCCAAAGATAGATATGCTCTTCTTATTCTATCTCTCTCTCTCCCTCTCCCCATCCCACTCAAGTTAGTTTACTTGGGAAGAAGTTTAAATTTAAAACTGAAAAAGCCACTCTTAAATCTGAATGTGTGTTGTTTACTTGGGGGATTATATTGATATAACTGATCCTATGTACACAAAGCCTCAGTTTAAGATCTGAACAGAACTAGCATTGCGTGACCAGTCAGTGCTCCATTGACCACAGTTTGAGAACATCTGAACTGTGCACTCCTTGTCTTGTTAACATTTTTATTCATTTACTTTTATTTTATTATCTTGCAGTCCCTCTGTGGCAACCAGATTTCCTTTGTTACCCTGCTACATGTCATACTTCACTCTCCCACTCTTTCCATTATCTCCTCTTTGCTCCCACAAAATCACCCCCTCTGCATGTTAAACCACCAACCAAATAAGCTTCCCCCAAAACTTTATTCATAAACATCTATTACAGTTCATAACAAACATTCTAAAAAAATAGACCCATCAATATAAATACAAAACTACCTAAAGCAGTTCCCCACACTCAGTAGTTTTTCCTTTGTCATGCTGTATCTAAGCATACACTGTAAGCTATTTAGGGCAGGGATTATTTTGTCTGAAGAGCCAATGGAGCAATTTATGTAATAAAGTAATAGTAGGATATGTGACTTTATAGCCAATTAGTCTGATACAGTATGACAGATCCTCTGATTAGACCATATTCTAGACAATTATTTTTTAAAAGCTGAAGTTACACTAGTAGAAGAGGATTGCTACTTAATGCTCCACCCATCTGAAAATAATAATTCTTTCCATCACTAAATGATCAGATTGCCAAAATGATTGAGAGGAAGTTCCTGCTATTTTGTCCTCCATAGCCTTGAATCAGTTTATTCAGTCTCCATTCAATCGCTGCAAGATATGATTTCCCAAGGGGAATGAAGAGGAAACAAAAGTGCTGTGGTGTAGTCAATCCCAGAAGTTGGCAGAGCCCTTTGGATACAGGAGGCAGAAAGGACATTTAAGTTTTTAGAGATGAGATCGTGAGTTACTGCTGCCCAGAATGACGATATACTGAAATATCTGCAGAGAGAACCTGGATTAATTTTTATTTTATACTTGTAAATACAGACAAAGTTAACAGGCTGGTATGGTTCCTGGAATGAGTGGGCAACAAGAAGCAATACTCATGTGATGACCCCTGTCTCCAATTGGAATCTGCTCCCGGAAACCATCCTGCAGTCAGACTGGTGCATTGTTAGAGTATACAAAAGAGACTGAAGGAATACAATGTAGCAGCTCTGTAACAAGTAACAGTTACCATTGGACTGTGAGGCTGTAGTGGAGATAAAAATTGTTGAAACAAAGTGATTTGCAGCTGAGTACTTTGACATTGTCATAGGACAATGTTTTACATAGATCCTGGGTCTTTGCCCTTATGACTAGGGTGAGCAACTGTCTTCTGCAATGCTTAAATTCTTTTATCAAATTGTTAAATAAGGTAATGATATCTTGTTTCCTGGTGTGTTTTGTGTATACCAATTAATATACAATAAAAACACAGCATTCATAAATATTTGTGACAAGTGTATCTGTTTAACATAGGAAAGTCTCTTCGCAACCTATATGAGCATCTCACAAAAGCTGTTCATATTCAAACAGCATTCCTTTGAGGTAAGGAACACTTCCTGTTTCTCAAATAGGGAACTGAGACAGAGATTAAAGTTGTGTAGTAAACCTGCAGCAGAGCCAAGAATTCAGCCTAGTCTTAACCACCAGACTGTCCTTCAGAGGCAGACCCATTCTCACCTAGGGAAAACAAGGAACACTTTCCTTTTGTGTGGCAACTTGAATATAATTTAAAAAATCCTGGCTCTGCCTGGATGTAAAACTGACTCCGGTGAAAGCCTTCACAAAAAACTAATGATCTAAGGAATGCCGCAAGGCTTGTGAGGCAACTTTTCACATGGAAAATAGTGAAGTCTTGTGCTTATATATTTGAAAAAGCTCACCTTGACTCTTTTGAGAGAGCACAGTGTGCTGTTTGGATCCGTCAGCATTTGAACATCAAGAAAAAGTTAGGGTAGTGGCAAATACTTCAGCAGCATACTCTGGTAAATCTCTGGGACTGTAGTTCTAGGTCTTGGCGCAGGATGTCTTGAACAACTCATAAAACAAATTACATTTTTCTGCTTTTAAATCTTGATTTCTTACTTAAGCATTCTTGTATATAGTCAAAATTGTTCTTAATTGCTTTTAGACTATTAGTGCAAATTTTATTAAGATGGAGTTTAGATAGTAAAGAAAAACCTTCTTTACAATAGTTAAATTCAAAGTTCAAGGACAAGGCAAGATTATCCTTAACTATGCTCTTGTATCTTGCCACAGCCAACTGTGTATGTTCTCAAAATTGTTACTTATGGAAACAAAATACACTCTGTAGATTTAGGGATCTCAAACTCAAATGACTACAAGGGCCACATGAGGACTAGTACATTGTCCCAAGGGCCGCATCACTGACACACACATCCCGCTGCCCCTAAGCTCCCCACTCCACCCCTTCCCTGCTCCCATTCCAACCCCTTCCCCAAATCCTCTTCTCTGCCTCCTCCCCTGAACGCGTGGCTCTCTGCTCCTCCCCCCTCCCTCCTGGAAAGTACTAAGCGCTGCCAAACATGTTTGGCAGCGGGAAGCACCTGGAGGTAGGCAGAGGAGTGGGTATGCGGCGCGCTGGGGGGAGAGAGGGGTGGTGGGTGAGGGGATCTTGGCGGCTGCAGGATATAACTCAGGAGGGTGGCGGGGAGCTTGATGGGCTGCAGCAAATAACTCGGGGTGGGGGGGTGAGGAGGAGCTTGGCAGGGCACAGCAAATAACTCCACTGGCCGCATATTTGAGACCCCTGCTGTAGATAATTCTGCATTGTCCTCTCACTGGAACCACTTGTTATGAGAAATGAACTATGGTAGGAATTGCATTTAGTGTATGAAGCAGAGATAGTTGAACATTGTTCATCAAATATGTTATCCAATTTTTTTCCAGTATTAAAGCGAGTCTTCAACTGGTAGAATATTATGTTACACATTATTTGATGGATAATTAATCCCTTAAATCATCCATCAGATAATGGTGTAAAATGCACTAAAGCTGGAGAACATGGCCACTGGCCACTTCCTCTTGACTAAGAGAATTTTCAGCTGGTATAGAGCTTTCAGATTGGTTTGCTTGGCTGCTTTGCACTTGGCAAATGCATTCTATTCTGGTGGTTTCCCACAACTATTCTATCCCAGCAGTTCTCCACCATTGAACTGGAACACACCCATTTATTTTAAGACCAATCTCTAAATACTCTATAGTCTAATAAGTAGGTACATGCACTTCATTTAAGCGAATTCCTCTTCCCAATGAAAATGCAGTTCTGTACTGAGTGAGCAGATCAGACACACATACCTCCTTACCCTCAGAAGAGGAAGATACCACATAACAGTTCATGGGACATTAATATTGCATTATATAATACTAGTTACAGCAGAACTGCATAGTTTATAAAAACTTCTATTATCACAGCAAATTTCAACTATATTATTTAATTTTGTGTATTTGTGATCCTAAATTTGAATCCCATGCATTTGAGAGAAAGCAATATTCTGTACAACTGGATTAAAGACCAATATACTGTACATTAGTCAGTGATACTCCAGTATAGCCAAGTTTTCTATCTCGTTTAACTAAATATGCCAGTTAGGTAACCGTGATCAAGTGATAGGCTTTATTGGAAGGCTCCGAATAACCCATAATGGAAAGATGACTTCTAAAGGATCACAGCTATTATCAGTTTCTTGTGCTTTGCACATTTTTTTTAAAGAACAGCATTTTCACTTACATTGAGTTTATATTAAATGTGATACTATCTCAGATCTACCAAGACATCTGGTAGTAACCCCTGTATTTAGATTGCTGAACCCTTACAATTGTTAAAGGATTTTGGTACCTTTCCTTTGAGAAACTCTCTCATTCTTCCATTGTTTGCAGGAGACCTTAGATTCTCAAAGGGAGAAGTGTCCTTGAACTAGGGAAATGCTTTTTTTGTCATGAAATTTCCTTTCAGCTTTTGCTGAGCTATAAACTGTTTTAAAAAAAAATCATCATTCCTCTTCTTTCATGTGTTCCTCAAGAAAATTTTGACAGCTTGCCAAAATAACCGAACACACAAAAGGGCTAAGAAGCTGCTTCTGCTGCACATGCTGTACTGGGAACACCTGGGAGCTGTATGGAGGGATTGGGTGGAGAAGAAAGTTGAGCTGGGCTCTCCACCCCCTGGACACAGCCCCTGTCATTGGTGGCCTATGCTGCCCCGGGGGACTCAGCCTGGGCATGTTCTTCTCAAGTTTCCAGGGAGGAGGTGGCAGGAGAAGGAAAGAGAAGCATGAAGTGTTCTGGGCTACTCCTGGATTCAGGAGTCCTGTGTTGTGTACACACGTGTACACACACACACACACACACACACACACACACACACACACACACACACACACACACACACCCTTACCCTTACCCTTACCCTTACCCTTACCCTTACCTGCTATCAGTTATTGTAGTTGGTCCTGTAGGTCAAGAGTTAGTTTGTGCTGTAATGATGAAGGTTCAGGCTTCATTGCCCACTGAGTCATAATGAGGGGTTGTTCATTGCACACTGTAGAACTTTATTTTTAAAATAGACAAACAAACCAAAAAAAAAAAGGTAAATGTTTAGTTTGCAGAAACGGGCACTCAAAAGGTAGGAAATGTCAGATTTATAGTTAAACTTTACATCTTAATTATGCCCCCTTGTGCATGTGAATAAGTCTTAATTACATGATCACATACTTTTTTCCTACATGATTCCTGTCTCCTTCAATACACAGAGGTCAGAATGAAGATTTCATGGGCAACTGTAAATCTGGCATTTTCAAACTTTCAAGTGCTTGCCTTTGCAACCCAAATAATCCTGTTTTGACAGTTTTTTTGTTTTTTGTCTTTTTGTTTTTTTTAAAATCTAATATAGAATTAGTTTCGGATGGGTACTGCTTATCCTTCTGTAATCTGTTAACACCAGTTCATTTCACCGTGTACATTTTCACTAAGTATTGTCAGCATAAAACTTTTTTTGGTAAAGATGTCTTAACTATATATTGATGATTATTAGAACAATGGATAGTAAATAATTCAAAAACTGTAATTGAGATAAACTGTCTTATTTTAAATGGTAAATCCTTATTTTTTATTTTTTTTTGGTTAAATCAGGAGCCAATGAAATCCAGAGCACCACAGCTACACTTGGAATACAGATTCTACAAGCAATTAGGATCTGGAGGTAAACATACATATAGTGTATCAGACTATAAAATAATGTGAAAACTGACAATGGATTAAACATGAGTTGACTGATCTTGGAGTGTGAGTGTCCTTTAAGAACATCTTTTTAAATCGGCAGGTAACCATAGCAGCAAAACAAAAAATAGACTAAAAGCTGTTTGGTTTCATATATAACTTTATTGTTGGAATATTTTCATGTCAGTACTGGCCTATTCACTCTGATGGAAATATATTATGTAGTCTATTTATACACTTTTTTTGCAATTGTGAGTATATGTATTTAACTTAGATTTATTGTAAATTGATATTTTTTTACCTATTGAAAATATAGCTTCCAAATACTCAAACCTTTGATGTTATAGATGTTGTGGGTGTGAATTGGTGTGCTAAGGGCTTGTCTGTACAAACACTTAGTTGTGGAAAGCTTGTGTTTAAATCTACTTCTCACCAAGTGTCCACATAGCTCCTTCTGATACATACTAAAATTCCGTAGTGCAGTAATCTACCCTTTCTGAAATGGGAGCACATTAAAGTGCACAAGGGAACTTTTAGTGCATGCCAGCAGGGCTTATATGAACATTTAGTGTGTGGCAGGAGGAGGCTGTTCCAGAATTTCACTCATCTGATGGTTAGAAACCTTCGTCTAATTTCAAGTCTAAACTTGATGATGGCCAGTTTATATTCATTTGTTCTTGTGCCAGATTGGCCCTTAACTTAAATGAGTCCTCTCCCACCCTGGCGTTTATCCCTCTGATGTATTTATAGAGCGCTATCATATTTCCCATCATTCTTTGTTTTGCTAGGCTAAACAAGCCAATCTCCTTAAGTCTCCTCTCTGAAGGTTGGTTCTCCATTCCTCTTATCATCCCAGGAGCCCTTCTCTGCAGCTGTTCCAGTTTGAATTTATTTTTCTTAAACTTGGGAGACGATTGCACACAGCATTACAGATGAGGTCTCACCAGTGCCTTATATAATGGTAATAACACTTCCCTATCTCTACTGGAAATACTTTGCGTGATGCATCCTAGGATTGCATTAGCATTTTTCATGGCCGCATCACATTGGTGGCTCATCGTCATCCTGTGATCGACCAGTATACCTATTGCTTCTGACTGATGCATCCCCAGTTTATAGCAAAAATTCTTTGGTCCCTAAGTGCATGACCTTGCACTTTGCATTATTAAATTTCGTCCCATTTCTCTTTATTCCAGTTTTCAAGGTTGTCCAAACCTTCTTATATGCTCTTCTGGTCTTTCTCCATAATGGCAATGCCTCCAGCTTTGTGTCATATGCAAATTTTGTGCCAAAGTCATTAATGAAAATGTTGAATAAGACTGGTCCCAAGACTGATCCTTAGAGAAACTCAACTAGTAACCTCCTTCTGGCATGACAGTTCGCCTTTCAGTGTGATCTGTTATAGTCTTCCCTTTAACCAGTTCCTTACCCATCTTTCAGTTGTGTAGCTACAGTGTATCTTAATTATAGTAAGGATTTTGATGCAATCCCACCTGACATTCTCATTCTGAAACAAATGAGGCCAGGGAAGTTTAGACAGCAGCCTCATTCAGTATACACTGTGGTGAATTCCAGAGCACTATTCATCCTGTGCACTGAATGAGGCAGGAGTCCTGTGGAAAAAAATGGTATGTGATCATGTAGACTGTCATAATGCAGATGAACAAGGGGTCTGAAGTAAGGTTGTATGGACAATCTTAATTCTGGCATCTCCTAAATTTTGACTGCTTGACTTTGAAATCTTAATCTTTTAATATAGCTTTTTTGTATGTAATTTCCTTTAAAAAAGCAAGCCGAAAAGAAATTCCATCATGTAGAACCATAGCGACTTCCTCCTACTTCAACAGGAGGTTAGAACTTCCAGATCTAGAGTACAGTTCAAATGACGGCACAATTCTGACAGTAACTGAAAGCCACAGTAGGTTGTCCTCTTCTGTGGACCAGCCACTAGAGGTAGATGATACACATTTTGTCAGTGGGTTTCACATATATTTGCTGACAACAGAGGATTGTTGAAACTGAGTTCTTTTCCATATTCGGAGGGGAGTGTACTCTCAGGGTTATAGACCCTTCGGCCCCTCCAGCCTGTCCTTTCCCCAGTCTTGGTACCTCTCTCTCTTTCTCTCGCTTAAAAAAAAAAAAAAAAAAAAAAAAAGGGGGCGGGGGGGTTTGAAAAAATTTTATACACAAAATCCAGAACCCGTTACAATGTCTGGGCTGATTTACTCTTGTATGAATCCATTATGTAATAGTGAAAGGACATGTGGATTAAATTTATCCAGTACCTCATTAAGTTTCAGATTCACCACTCAAGTTGTGCTTTTACCTTGTTGGCCAGCAAGGGTAAATGTACTCTTACTTGCTACTTAAACTTTTTAATTATAAGATATGCTCCCAAAATAATCTTTAGTTTTTTTAATGTGAATTGTGATGTTGATGATCAGATTCACAGGGTCAAATGCTACATATTTTCCATACATTAGATTGGACTATGTTTTCTAGCTTTACATCAGCAGCTGCCACTATCTGATGCTCTGTGGAAGGTGACTTCCCACTCCCCGAAAATATATGCCCAGTCAGTTGTGCACTGAAGTGAGATAAGGAATCAGTTCTTAGTTAATGCAAGTGATTTTATTCTGAGGCATGCCATTTGATAACTCTTACTTTTGCTTGTCCTATTACAGTTGTCAATGGTTGTAAAATTATCCAGCCCTTAAGGGAAGGTGGGGGGAATTTCAGCCATAGCATTTGAATTAATGGTTTCCTTTGTCAATAAATTCTGCAGGATGACCATACATTATATAATAGTACTTCCTTTTTCATTGGTTCTAAATTAACTTGCTGCTAAGATCATTGAGCCCTTGATCTTTTGTTGTGGAACAGAGTAAAATAGAGGGAACTGATCAGTTTATATTATATAGGCCTTTCATAACTTAAATTATCGTAAGTCAAGTCTCTTATGCTTTGCTTTCCAGGCAAATGTTTCTTGTTTTTGCAGTCTCTTATGTGTGTCCTGTCATATTTCAGAAGTCAGGGTAAAAAGGTACGAAGCCCAGAATGCTTTAATGCAACTTGCATCTTGGCAATTCTTGGGGGATAAGTAATGGGGCAAAGAGAATGGGATGAATCTTCTAGATTGAGGAGTACTCTTCATATAAACAAGATGGGAATCTTGACCCTAAGAATAAGATGCTCTAGAAGAGTAGTGCAAATGGGTCCAAAGATCTTTGGGTGCATTGACACAGTTGGTGCACCTCTTGCTGCTTTCTGGAGTGTAGAAGAAAAAACATGGACTTCTGTTGGTGTGTACACTGCTGGTGGCCATGCATTCCACCAGAGCTGGTGCTTTACTGAAAATTAATTGGGGAAACTAGTTTTCTGAAATTAGATTAGTAAATATATTTAACACATTTAAGGAAATGAGTTAATTTATTGATCTTTCACATAGGTGATGTGCTTTTTGTTTAGCGTCAGACCCAATTGAAGAGTTTTGTGAAAACTCAGTCACTCCTTTTTACACAGTCACAATTCAAAAGTAAGAATAACTCAATGAACTATTGGCAGGAAAACTTAACTAAAGGAAATATTTATTTACCCAGCAAGCGATCAGTCTGTCAGCACTGTGGCAGTAAATTGATAAAGTCAATTTTAAAATGTAATTTAATTGTTGTTTCTAATACTCAAAACTACAGGACAAGTAAATAAAACTGATAGGCATAGGTATACAATGTACACTTACTGCAGTCCAGAACACTTTACCTTTCAGAAGTTCCCTGTATGTATTGTTACCAGTTTTTATCTGAAATTAAACTAGACACAGGTGCATGACTGACACTCAATTAATCAGTGCATATTACATTTTCTCAGTGCATGTCATATCTGTATGGATGATATGAGCACCATCCATCACTGTTCAGGCAGGTTGGCTTTGTGGCCCTGTACCTTCGGAATCTGTTCTCGTCTTGGTGTATTAAAGGAGGAATTGTGCAAGCTAGGACCCAAGGCCTTTCTTTCTGAAGGCTTGTTAGGCAGCCAACATTCTTTTCTCTTTCCTCACATGCCAAGCTCACGGAATTGTGAATGATTTGAATTGGACTTCTAACCAGGATATAACACTGGTTAGAAGTCCAATTCAAAGCCCTGGTAGTATGTTTCATTTTCCCCACATGCAACCATCACCACTAACATGTTGCAATGCCTACAAGAGACTAGCTTCTGGATGAAGAGCAGCGGGCTCAAACTCATTCTAGGCAATACCGGTGTGATGCTGGTTGGAAGAGGAGATGATGCTTAGAGATAATTTGTATATTGTTCTTCCCAACCACTGGGCATATGCACCACATTTGTCAAAGAGGTGAAATACCTTGTGGTCATGATAAGCTCATTACTAAGCCAATGTGTTTGGGTATCATCAGTGATTAGCCTTTTTTTAAATTTCCAGCTTGCTAGGAAATGTTGGTCCTTCATCTCATTTGAGGACCTGGTCACAAAGGTTTATATGTTTATCACATCCAGTCTGGATTATTGGAATTCACTGTATCTGAAGCTGAAAAGGAAAACATGTAAGGGATCCTGCTTCTGCACAATGCAGCTTTCTGCTGCCTCCACAGGCTAAACTACCTTGAGCACATCACCCTATATTCTAATCTCTCTGCCAGCTCCTAGTCCTTTTACACTATAAGTTCAAAGCCTTGGTTCTGATTTTTCAAAGCCTTTTATATGTCTGTTCCTAGCTATATTACAGAACAAATCTCCAAGACAATTCAGCTCCTCTGGAAAAACCTCAGGATGAAGCATGTGAGAATCTGTGACAAAACGTTCAAGGCTGTGGAACAAACTTCAAGAGATGAAACTAATCCAGAGTTGTCTCACATTTAGGTTTGACTGACAGACCTTTCTTTTAGATAAGTTTCCCACTATATTTGGAATATTTACAACTACCACCCTCATCTCCTACCACTAACATAAAAAATCTACACAAAGCAGAGTGTCCTATAACCAGAGAAGGGAAAGGAGCTTGAAGACTCTGTTAAAGACTCTGCTTGGCCTTTGCAATAGAAATCTAACCTGGAAGATGAATGTTTTATGGTGGTAAACACCTGTGCAAGAACCTAGAGAGACTATTTTTCTACTACTGAATTGAAAAGAAGACTCACCTTGAGGCCTGTCTCAACAGGACCCTGTAGATTGAGATAGGTACACTTGTAGAACGTGATTTGAGAACTGGCTGTCCTGATCACTAATATTACTTAGAAATGTCACCACTCCATATTCTCCAACATCTGGATAAAATACCAAATTCCATTCAAGGATTATGTGAGCGTACAGTAGTCAGAAATACAGTATATTCAGCCATCACACATTCTTTTTTTGCTGTCTGGCAATCAACATACAAGACTAGGAACAAAAGAGGGGTGGAGACAAATGGTTAAAATATAAAACAAAATAATAAAACTTAAACCTGAGTCTACACTGATTAATGGTCACCTTTCTTGTCTAATAAACTACGTTCTCCCTACCCCTCACCCCAGAAGATCAGTCTGGTATACAGCTGGCTGTCTTCACAGGAACGAGGATCCAATTTTTTGTGAGACTATACCTGAATCCCGCAAGACATCTCAGAGTAAATCTTCCTTTTATACTGAAACAATCTTTTTTCATAGACGAAGCAAACTTCTGTCTGTAACGTTCCTTTTTGTACCTCCTTGTGGCTTTGCTTGTTTGCAGTTGCCTCTGATAGTTTTTTCCATTCATAGTATTGGGATGGAGCAAGGCTAGACAACTGAGCCTTGCTTTACATCACTGGCTAAACTGGGAGGAGTGACAACTCCCTTCTGTGTGAATGAGCTATCACCAAAACACATTATCCCCTGGTGACTAACTTTTACTTGAAGACTATAAAGATACTTCCAATGTAGTTACACATATAGTAATATTTAAGGAATAATGTGTCTCACAATGATTGAGTCTAGATAAGTTATGAGCTTTCTGTATATACCCTACATCAGTGGTGAGTAACCTGCAGCTCGTGGGCCACATGCGACCCATCAGGGTAATCTGATTGCGGGCCACGAGACATTTTGCTGATGTTGACCTTCCTCAGGCACAGCTGCAGGGACGTGCTGGCCGCTGCTTCCCACAGCTCCCATTGGCTGGGAACAGAGAACCGCGGCCGCTGGGAGCTGCAGGGGGCCGTGTCTGCGGACGGTCAATGTCAGCAAAATGTCTTGCGGCCTGCAATCAGATTACCCTGATGGGCTGCAGGTTGCCCACCACTGCCTTACATGCTACTCTTTATGGATAAATACCCTGCACAATGCATTTGGTGTAGTGAGTTTGTTAGGTCTGAGATGAGAGTTGTTTGCACAGAATGGGCGACCCTTTACTGAGTAGCCTCTGTCACAACTACCAAGAGTCAGCCAGAAGATCTGGAGTGAAAAAACAATGGTGACTTTAGTAGCTGTGTTTTGGCTAAGAATGCCTTGGTTTTCTGGTATTTTCAATATTGCTTAGACAACTCCCCAAACTCTCTAAAGCAAGTTCTACTGTCTCTGATCAAATTATCAGCCAGAGTACCTTCCTGGTTTTTTGAGGGACTTGCACAAGTAGGAAAATAATATATTTAGAGGGTGTTGTCTCTTGTCATGTGTAAAAGCGTTTCTACCCATTTTTCTTTCATCAGAATACGAAGTTCAAACAATGATTCAGAAAATTTCATGTTTCACAGTAGACTTCTACATCTCAGATGTTAGATTGCCTGAACACAATTGTCATAGTTTCCCCCTTAACATGTCAAGTAGCTATGCTAATTTTGTATATTGAATGCTGCATGCAGAAGAAGGATTTAATTGAATGCAGGTATCAGATTCTTTCTCAGAGTTGTCATTATTCTTGTGGCATCTTAGGCCTGGTCTACACTACGCGTTTAAACTGGTTTTAGGAGTGTTAAACTGATTTAACGCCACACCCGTCCACACTAAGAGGCCCTTTATATCGATATAAAGGGCTTTTAAAACCGATTTCTGTACTCCTCCCCGACGAGAGGAGTAGCGTTAATATTGGTATTACCATATCGGATTAGGGTTAGTGTGGCCGCAAATTGACGGTATTGGCCTCCGGGCGGTATCCCACAGTGCACCACTGGCCGCTCTGGACAGCAATCAGAACTCGGATGCAGTGGCCAGGTAGACAGGAAAAGCCCCGTGAACTTTTGAATATCATTTCCTGCTTGCCCAGTGTGGAGCTCCGATCAGCACGGGTGGCGATGCAGTCCCAAATCCAAAAAGAGCTCCAGCATGGACCGTAGGGATGTGATCGCTGTATGGGCAGACAAATCTGTTCTATCAGAGCTCCGTTACAGATGACGAAATTCCAAAGCATTTTAAAAAAATCTCCAGACAGAGGGCACAACAGGGACTCAGCACACTGCTGCGTGATAAGCGTAACGGAAAGCCAAAGAATCAAATGGATGCTCATGGAGGGAGGGAGGGGGGACTGAGGACTCAAGCTATCCCACAGTTCCTGCAATCTCCGAAAAGCATTTGCATTCTTGGCTGAGCTCCCAATGCCTGTAGGGTCAAACACATTGTCCGCGGTGGTTCAGGGCATAGCTCGTCAATTTACCGCCCCCCACCCAGCCCCAGAAGGAAAAGGGAAAAAAATCGTCTCTTGACTCTTTTAAATGTCACCCTATGTGTACTGAATGCTGCTGGTAGACACGATGCTGCGGCACTGAACTATAGCATCCTCGCCCCCCCTCCTTGGTGGCTGATGGTACAATATGACTGATATCCATTGTCGTCATCAGCCTTGTGGCAGATGGTATAGTACAGAAGGACTGGTATCCGTCCTCATCATCAGCCCATGAGTGTTACTACTTCCCAGTAGATGGTACAGAATGGCTGGTAACCATCTTCATCATAGCAACAGGGGGCTGAGCTCCATCAGTCCCCGCCCTTCATGTGTAAAGAAAATATTCTGTTCTGCCTGGACTGTCATAGCAGCGGGATGCTGGGCTCCTCTCCCCCACACTGCTTAATGTCCTGTCTGGACTATCATAGCAGCTGGAGGCTGCCTTCCCCTCATTTTATCTCACTAACAAGTCACTGTTTCTTATTCCTGCATTCTTTATTACTTCATCACACAAATGGGGGGACACTGCAACGGTAGCCCAGGAAGGCTGGGGGAGGAGGGAATCAACAGGTGGGGTTGTTGCAAGGGCACCCCCTGTGAATGGCATGCAGCTCATCATTTCTGCGGGATCTGACACGGAGCAGCTGTGCTCGCTGGTTCTCTTAATACACTGGTTCTCTAGTACAGTTGCCCCATATTCTAGGCAGGACTGATTCTATTTTTAGATACCATAAAGGAGGGATTGACTCGGGGAGTCATTCCCATTTTTGTCTTTTGCGCCCCCGGCCGATCTCAGCCAGGGGCACCTATGACAGCAGCAGATGGTACAGCACAAAAGGACTGGTAACCATCATCTCATTGCCAATTTACAATGGCATGGTAGATGGTACAGAACGGCTGATAACCATCTCCGCTATCATGCAAAAGCAAATGAATGCTGCTGTGTAGTGCTGCTGAATCGCCTCTGTCAGCGGCATCTAGTACACATACGGTGACAGTGACAAAAGGCAAAACAGGCTCCGTGGTTGCCATGCTAATGGCGTCTGCCAGGGCAATCCAGGGAAAAAGGGCGCGAAATGATTCTCTGCCATTGCTTTCCCAGAGGAAGGAGTGACTGACGACATTTACCCAGAACCACCTGCGACAATGATTTTTGCCCCATCAGGCACTGGGATCTCAACCCAGAATTCCAAGGGGCGGGGGAGACTGCGGGAACTGTGGGATAGCTACGGAATAGCTACCCACAGTGCAACGCTCCAGAAATTGATGCTAGCCTTGGACCGGGGACGCACACCACCGAATTAATGTGATTAGTGTGGCCGCGTGCACTCGATTTTATACAATCTGTTTTACTAAACCGGTTTATGTAAAATCGGAATAATCCCATAGTGTAGACGTACCCTTAGAAACTAACAGATTTATTTGGGCATAAGCTAGCTCACAAAAGCTTATGCCCAAATAAATTTGTTAGTCTCTAAGGTGCCACAAGGACTCCTCCGTTGTTTCTGCTGATACAGACTAACACAGCTACCATTCTGAAACCTGTCATTATTCTGTTTCCCAACCCCTCTCTCCCACTCCTGGATTCACTGAGTTCCTTCATGGAACTTCAGGTTGGTTCTTAATGCCCTGACTGGACACCTATTCAAACCTCTCAGAAAAGCTTGCTTGTATTTCTCGCCATGTGGCCTGTCTGATAGCAATAACATCTATCTGTTGAGATCTGTGAAAAGGTGACCTTGAGTTTAAACCAAAAATATATTTTTCACAGAATTGAAGTTGTTGTGCAGCCCTCTTTTGTCTCAAACCATTTGATTCCATCCCTGGCTTAATCTTGGGTGTCTGCAGAACCGTGAGAATCCATTCCAACCTTCTGTTTGTTCTTTATTACCCAGCGCGTGAGCGAAAGTACTTAAAAATCTATTTCAGGATGATTGAGATGGTGTATTCATGAGGTTTAAAAGTCCGAGCATCTTCCCAACATTAAACATGACAGCCTAGTCTTAGGCTACATCAACACTGCAAGCTAGGGATGAGATTCCCAGCTCATAGACATACTGGTGCTAGCTTTCATCTGAGATAACATTCTAAGAATAATAGTGTAGCTGTGAAAGCACAAGCAGTGGGAGCAGTGTCACTGTGTACCCGTGTGTACCCACTGGGTTAAGGTGGGTTTGTGCTCGGGGCTGCTAGCACATGCTGCCACAGCCCATGCTACCATGGGTATGCTGCTATTTTTAGCATGCTGGCTCAGCTGATAGTAAGCAGGAGTATGTCTACTTGAGCAGGGAATGACACCCCTAACTCATGGCGGAGACATAACCTTAGAGTGGTAGCAGCTTCCTGGGCTGGGATATCTTACACAGTAAACAAAGATCTGTGGAGCAGTCACTGGGTTAGTTTGTTCATAACTTCTGCAAATTTGACATGCTGCACATATAGGCTTCTGCTAATATTGGCTTTGGTAAAAAGGTGTTCCACTGTGTCATCTTACAGAAAAGAATATATTAAGAGAATAAAGTTGGCCATTCAGTCTTAATTCAGACCCTTTGTTCACATCCATTACAGTGTTGTCTTTAATATTAATGATTACACTATTTGTTCTATCGGATCCCTGTTTCATTCTGTGCACAAGATGGACAGTGAATGAGAGAGAGGGTTGCAAGTAGAAAGGAATGTTGTCTTTTATGTTTAAGGCACTAGAGTAAGACCCAGCAGAGCTAAGTATTCTCCCTGGTTCAGCCGCATGTACTTTATACATTATTGTTGGAAAAGTCTGTCATGCGCATGTGCAAGTGAACTGAATTAAAGTTGCAAAGAATCCTGTGGCACCTTATAGACTAACAGACGTTTTGCAGCATGATCTTTCGTGGGTGAATACCCACTTCTTCGGATGCAAGAAGTGGGTATTCCCTTGCATCCGAAGAAGTGGGTATCCACCTACGAAAGCTCATGCTGCAAAACGTCTGTTAGTCTATAAGGTGCCACAGGATTCTTTGCTGCTTTTACAGATCCAGACTAACACGGCTACCACTCTGATACTTGAATTAAAGTTGTACAGATTACCTTAATTTGGGCATTTCCTAACTTTTGAGTGTTTGACTTTGTAGCCTTAATGTTCTTTTAATATAATTTTTGTCTAATACCGTATAAGGCATACAGCAGGATACAGTTTCATGGGAAAAGCTACAAGATGAGTGACATAACTTATTTTTTTACTATATACATGTTGCCTCCTGTACATTAATTACTGTTTACTGTTTATGTTCAGCTGACATCACTTTACTGGGATTAAAAAAAAATTCTCAGTTGTTTAAATCCTTCCTCAGTTGAGAGGCAGTAGTTTATTTATAGATTTGACACTATATGTTGTTAAAAGCAACCTTCAACTAGATTGCTGTTAAATATTACGTAACCGATATGCTCATTTTTTGAACATGTTCCTAAAATCTTTGGGTATGGTTAAATATCTTGTTTATTACCCAAAAGGACCTTGCTTATAATAGGAATTAATATCCTCCCACTTCTCTATTTAAAAATAAAAACATTTTGAATAATAGGAATAAACATAGTTTGAAACTGTTAAACAGATGAGTGTTTTTCTTCCACTTAATGTCTTAATGGAACGTTTAGCTTGTCTATTTGTATTTTAAAAGGCTAGTGTAGATAATAAAACAATCAATAATTTGTCTGTCAGTAACCAATTAATTGATAACCAGTAATTGACAGATAACATTTTAAGTTGCTTGACCTATTGCCTATAGGGGAGATAGGGGGATGGAAAACAGGTCCCTTCTGGTACCTAGCAAAGTGGCCAGTTGGGAAATAGGTTTCTCTTGGTTCTTGAAGTGGCTAGTTGGAGAGTTTGACCCTGCCTTTTCTTCTTTGCAACTGGAAGGGGGAACCGTGTGCTCTTAGTGGTACTGGTCATTGGTGCAGAGGGGGTGTTCCCCTGGTCGCAGTTGCGACTGCAGTGATAGGGGTCCCTATGCCATGATAGCTGCCTGAGTGAGCAGCATTCAGCTTAGGCTTCTTAAGGCGTGGGATGCTGTTCCTGGAAGGAGGACTGCTGGGAAGATATGGGATCCATGTGACTAAGAAGAGAAAGGCCATCTTTGGACAGTGACTCACAAACCTAATGAGGAGGGTTTTAAACTAGGGGCAAGCTGACAAAACCTACAGGTAAGAATAAAAAAGGGGTAGATTCCAGGAAAGACATGGCAAATTACAATAGTGTTGTAGGAACAACAAGAGGGAAAACAGTGGGAGAATCTGCTCAAAATCTTAGTTGTCTAGGCACAAATGCAAGGAGTATGGGGAGTAAAGAGGAAGAACTGGAAGTATTAGTGCATGAGCTAAATTATGATTTAATTGGTATCACAAAGACTTGGTGGTCTCACGACTGGACTATTGGTATAGAGGGGTATAGCTTGTTCAGGAAGGACAGACAGGGGAAAAAGGAAAGAGATATTGCAGTATAGGTTGAGAATATATACACTTGATGTGAGGTCCAGAATGAGTTGAAGCAGACCAGTTGAATGTCTGTGGGTAAAGATAAAAGAGGGAAAAATAAGGATGACATCATAGTAGGGGGTCCGCTGTAGACCACCAAATCAGGAGGAGGAGGTGGATGAGACATTTTTAGAACAAACAGAAATATCCAAAATGTAAGACCCGGTATCAATGGGGGGATTTAACTACCCAGACATCTGTTAGAAAAGTATAAGGATCTGATAAGTTCTTGGAATGTATTAGGGACAGAGTCTCATTTCAGAAAGTGGGGGAAGTAATTAGAGGGACAGCCATTTTAGACTTAATTTTTGACTAACAGGAAGGAATTGGTAGTGAATCTGAAGGTGAAAGGCAATTTGGGGGAAAGTAATCATGAGTGGCACACATCATGGTCCTGAGGAAAGAAAGGAGTGAGAGCAGCAGAATAAAGACAGTGGACTTCAAAGAAGCAGATTTTAACAGACTCGGAGAACTAGTAGATAGAGTTTTCTGGTAGGAAAATCTAACGGGAAAAAGTATTCTGGAGAGCTGCCAGTTTCTCAAGGAAACAATATTAAATGCACAACTGTCAACTATCCTGATGAAAGAGGGGAAGAATAATAAGAGATCAGTTTGGCTCCATCAACAATTTGATGACGTGAAAATAAAAATAAAAAATCCTATAAAAAGTGGAAACATGGGCAAATTGCTAAGGAAGAGTACAAAAGAATTGCACAAGCATGTAGGGACAAAATCAGAAAGTCTGCGGCACAAAATTAGTCACACCTAGCAAAGGACATAAAAGGCGTTAAGAGATTAGCAGTAAGAGAAAGATAAAGGTAAGTTTTTTTTAATTATTATTTTTAAATGACCTCTACTTAGTGAAGGAGAGCTAACAATGGGCAACATCAACAAGCCTGAGGTGTTTAATACCTATTTTGCTTCCATCTTCATGAAAAAGATTACTAGTAAGCACATACTCAATACAATTAATATTAACAAGGTGAAGGAATACAAGCCAAATTAGAGAAAGAACAGATTGAAGAATATTTAGATAAGTTAGATGTATCTAGGTCAGTAGTGCCTGATAAAAATTCATCTTAGGGTACTTAAAGAACTAGCTGAAGCAATATTGCGACTGTTAGCAATGATCTTTGAGAACTCAGAGGGGGTGAGGGAAGGGTGAGGTCTCAGATGACTGGTATAGGGCAAACACAGTACCTGTCTCTAAAAAGGGAAACGAAATGGACCTAGGGAATTATAGATCAGTTGGCCTAACTTCAGTGCTTGGAAAAATGCTGGAACAAATGATTAAACAATCAGTTTGTAAGCACCTAAAGGATATCAGGGTTATAAGGAATAGCCAGTATTGATTTGTCAAGAGCAAATACTGTCAAATCAACCTTATTTCCTTCTTTGACAGGATCTCTGGCCTAGTGGATGGGGCAGGGAGGAAGCAGTAGGGGTGATATATCTTGATTTTAGTAAGGCTTTTGACACAGTCCCACATGACAGTCTCATAAGCAAACTAGGAAAGTGTGGTCTAGATGAAATGATTATAAGTTGGGTGAATAACTGGTTGAAAGACTATTAAAAGATTCAGTGGTTTGCTGTCAAACTAGGAGGAGGTATCCAGTCGGATCCTGCAGGGGTCAGTCCTGCATCTGTTACTGGTCAATATTTTTATTAATGACTTGGACAATGGAGTGGAGAGTATATTTATAAAACTTTTGGGTGTCACCACTTTTGGAGGGGTTCCAAACACTTTGGATGACAGGACTGGGGTTCAAAACAGCCTTGACAAATTGGAGAACTTGTCTGAAATCAACAAGATAATTTGAATAAAGGCAGGTTGAAATACTATACTTACAAAGAAAAAATCAAAGACAATTACAAAATGGATAATAATGGGCTAGGTGGTAGAACTGCTGAAAAGGATCTGGGGTTTTATAGTGGATCACAATGGGAATAGGATGCAGTTGTGAAAAAAGCTTTTATCTTTCTGAGACAGCAGTGTCATATATAAAACACGAGAGGTAATTGTTCCACTGACTCTTATCCACAGTGATGAGGCCTGAGCTGGAGTACTGTGTCCTATTATGGGTACCACACTTTAGGAAAGGTGGACAAATTGGAGAGAGTTCATAGGAGAGCAACAAAAAATGATAAGTTTTATAAAACCTGACCTATGAAGAAAGGTTTAAAAAAAGGGCATGTTTAGTCTTGAGAAAAGAAGACTGAGGGGAAACTGCTAACAGTCTTCAAATATGTTAAGGGCTGTTATAAAGAGGATGGTAATCAATTGTTTGCCATGTCCAGAGGAGACAGAATAAGAAGTAATGTGCAGCAAGGGAGACTTAGGTCAGCTATTTGGAAAAACTTTAAAAAGGTTAGTTAAGCATTGGAGTAGGCCTCCAAGGGAAGATGTGGAATCCCCATCTTTGGAGGTTTTTAAAAATAGATTGAGCAATCACCTGTCAGGTATGATCCAGGTTTACTAGGGCCCGCCTCAGCATGGGGAGCTGGGCTGGAACTCTCAAGGTCCTTTCCAGTCCTACATTTCCATGATTCTCTTAGTCTCAGCCCCAGAAAGGGCTGAAAATGTTAATGAGTGTTAATAAGTTTAGCAGTTTGGGGTTGACATATGAAATAACTTTTTGTACTCCTCCCTCTTCAGCATAACTGATTCTTGTGGTGGTCATTCCACTGTGCATAAAACTATCCCCAGGATTTTGCAGTGGGCTAGAGAGTTAGTACTTGGGAAGGACCCCAAACTCAATTGATTCATTTTACATTTCAGGTGTGAGATCCCCAGCTTCTTGCTGCCAAAATGTTAAGGGCTGTTATAAAGAGCTACAGATTTCCTTCAACCCACGTAAATGTCTACATCAGTTTGCTTTTTCATGGTTATCATTTCAAGGAAAAGAGATATAGACCTATGACTTCTAGTAAAAGATTCTGCTTCATGGTGACCAAAGGACAATTTTGTTAACAAGGGGCTTTCACAAAACTACTCCAATGCAATGTTTAACAACACAAATATAGTATAATGTGGCTGTTTTCTTAATTTTTTTTCTACAACCTTAGGGAAGCCATAGTCAGCTTACTGAAAATGGAAATCACTGTCATACCATCAGATGGTTAGTTCCTTATGATCACTTCTAATCCAGGTGTGCTATGTACATTTCTACAAAAAAAATCTTGTTTTAAAGACAAGAAATTTGTAGGAATAAATTATGGAGTCTCATCTGAATAGTTAAAAATAAACTTAGTTTTCGTATGTAAACACAGTTTTATGGGAAAAATACTTTTATGGCATGGCACATGGAATGTTAATATTAAAGGTACTTCAAGATAAATGATTGGCTGAGTGAAAAGGTACCTGACTGTAGTCCAGGGGTTCTCAAACTGGGGATCGTGACCCCTTACAGGGTTGTGACGTTATTACATGGGGGGTGCGAGCTGTCAGCCTCCACCCTAAACCCCACTTCACCTCCAGCTTTGTGTGTGTGTGTGTATATATATGATATGGGTGTGTTTTTAATTTATAAGGGGGGACACACTTAGAGGCTTGCTGTATGAAAGAGGTCACCAATACAAAAATTTGAGAACCACTGCTGTAGTCCATGTACTGATTCCCATTAGGTTAGTTTTTGTGATTAGCTTTATTTGGGACAAACTTGTATCAGTGGTTTAAACCATTAATGTTCTTTCTTTAAATGTATAAATTTGTCATAGTATGTACAATTTCTATACCAGGAGGCTGGGCCGTTGGTATTGTGTGCATTATTAACAAGGCTAGTGTAGTATTCACTTTTACTCAAAACATTTCTGTGGGGCTGTAAATTTACACAATGGTTTATAGAGAAGACTGGGTATTGTAGATGAGTCACTAGGGACACAATTATCAGAGGGGTAGCCATGTTAGTCTGTTTCCACAAAAACAATGAGGAGTCCGGTGACACCTTAAAAGCTAACAGATTTATTTGGGCATAAGCTTTTGTGGTTAAAAAACCCCACTTCTTCAGATGCATGGAGTGAAAATTACAGATGCAGGCATAAATATACTGACACATGAAGAGAAGGGAGTTACCTTACAAATGGAGAACCAGTGTCAACAATGCCAATACAGTCAGGGTGGATGTGGTCCATTCCCAATAATTTATGAGAAGGTGTCAATACCAAGAGAGAGAAAATTGCTTTTGTAGTGAGCCAGCCACTCCCAGTCCCTATTCAAGCCCAAATTAATGGTGTTAAATTTGCAAATGAATTGTAGCTCTGCAGTTTCTCTTTGAAGTCTGTGAAGTTTTTTTTTTCTTGAAGGATAGCTACTTTTAAGTCTGTTATAGAATGTCCAGGGAGATTGAAGTGTTCTCCTACTGGCTTTTATATGTTACTATTCCTGATGTCCGATTTGTGTCCATTTATCCTTTTACATAGAGACTGTCTGTAATTTTCACTCCATGAATCTGAAGAAGTAGGGTTTTTACCCATGAAAGCTTATGCCCAAATAAATCTGTAGGAACACAATTACAAATACTTGTTTGGTTAGCTGCTACCTTTATAAATAAAATCCAATAAAAATAATAAATAGAGTGTTACTGATGTGGCAGTTTATTTCTCTGCCTGTTGATGGTACTTCCACTCTGTTGTGTTTTTTAAAAGAAATTCCTCGCAAAATTTCTTTTTATACAACATGTAAAATATAGCTACTTTATTAGAATCAAGATGAGTGATGTGGTACTTTTGATGAGTGTGCTTCTACTTGATTCTTCCTTTTTAAAGTTAAAATTAATATTAATTCCCCCTCCCCCCACCCCCGAATTGTATAGAGCTTGTTATAGCAGGGTTTGACTCTTTAAATTATAAATACACCTTAAAAATGCAATTACTTCAGAATTCATTGTACAAAATGATGCCTAGACTAGTCTCTACTGCAGGTTGTCTTGTCTAATATAGGTGGAACCGAAGCCAAATTTAGACTAAAAAATGTGTATTAACTCTTGTCTGTCTCAAAATGAATATAGCCCTTTTCTGTTTTGTTCTACTTATGATTCTAATTTTGCAAGGAAATTATTAGGCTGAGTTTGTGCTATGAATGGAAAAATGGGCTGCTTTACCTTGAATGGTCCTCTACAGTATGTGCTAACTAATTTCCTGAACCATCTGTTCCGTCTTGTGTTTTGCTGTGATGCTAGAAGTTCCTTTCCCAGACATGAAGACCTGTGTGTGACTTGAGAGCTTTTTTCTCACCAAAAGAAGTTGGTCCAATAAAAGTTATTACCTTACCCACCTTGTCTCTTTGGGCCATGAGGCATTTTTAAAAGAGCTGATCTGAGCTCTTGAGCTCTTTCAGAATGCTTTTTATCTTAAACAACTTTCACAATCCATTAAACTTTTTAAAAAATGTATGGACAAAATTTTACTTTGCCGTTATTCTTAGTTTCCTTTGATGCTACTGGAGACTTTTATTTTTATAACAGCTTTCTCCATCTTGTCAACTCCTGTTCTTCAGTAAAATTATAATCCTGTCATCATATTAGTCTCTTGCTACGGGAATTAGTTGTCTTATTTGTAGGAGCACAGTACAGGCTGTAATAGGAGTTCAGTGGATTTTTACATACATAGCATCTTGTTTGGTCCTATAACTTTAGTTGGAAGTCAAATAATGAAAGATGGGACACGAGCACAAATTACATGGTTTAATACACTGTTAATTAGCAAACATGGTAGGAACACTGGCAGTATGAATTTAAGATAGGTTTGAAAGTTTCCCGTAGAACTACAATGGTTAAATACTGTGTAGGTGAAGGGGTGGGAGTACAGAAAAGAGAGGAATTTTATAGGTGTAATATTCTGGCCTAATCTGACAGTTTGGATTTTTTTAGTACAAGGCAGTAATTTTGTGAGGAAATTTTTTGATAGTGTTAGGATGCAATATGAGTGTTGTAATTAGCAGCTGCATACTAAGATTGTTTTTTTTTGTATTCAATTAAGAACTCTGCAGTTGTTAATAGTTATTTACCATCTTAATGTAAAACAAAAGGTGACATTCCATGCTAGTTCTGTTCTAAAATATGACGTGGGATTCATTTTCTTCTATAGTCAGATGAATTATGTATTAGTGTGACAAATTATGCAGTTACACCACTGAAATAGTAAAGTGGAGTTGAAATAAAATTATCATTGGCAATTTAGAAATGTTACTTTTATATTTGTGGTGGTATATACAGTTTCATTAGCCTTAAGACCTAAATTGAGACTGAAATGACCATTTTAAAAGGGAGGAAGAACTGTTTAAATGCTTTCTATGACAGGATATTCTCTATAGATCTTAGGCTAATTTGGACTGACTTGAAAACCCAGGAATTGTACAGTTCTGTGTTCTAACTTTTAACCTTGTAGGGGGAAAAAATAGACTACAAAACTATTTGGGATCAAGTAAGGATTATTGACTGTTTGGATTGGGCCCTTGGTAGATGCCCAAATTAAACAAGCCATGAGAGAAATTATTATTACAATTTTAAATAGCCTATAAATCCTTTTGCTTTGAAACATTTTTCTTCTATTCATTTTAATATGCACACTGATTACAAGTATATTGAAGAATTTTTAATTTAAAAAGTAATAATACCTAACTCTTATATAGTGCTTATGCAACTATGTCTGCTAGACAAGGAACCACCTCCTTGGAGTTTCAACATTGTGCTGACAAGTTTGATAGATCCACCTTTTGAATCCCTAGCTACATATTCCCTCTTCCATCTAGCCATCAAAACAGGCTTTTTATTAGCAATAACATCTGCTAGAAGGGTGATGGAAATACAAGCACTAATGGTAGGACCACCTTTACACTGCATATATGTACAGGGTGACATTGGGACTTCACCTGAAGTTCTTGCCAAAGGTAGTCTCGGGCTTCCCTCTCAACCAAACAGTATTTCTACCTTTTTTTCCCGAGAGCTTTTAAATCTGCAGAAGGGAAGGCTTAACTTCACACCTTAGATGTATTTAGAGGTCTCGCCTACCTTGGCAGAAATAAACCATTTTAGGTGTCCTCTAGATTCTTTGGAACCTATGGCTATAGGATAAAATGTCAGGCAGTATCAACTCAGAGACTTTCTCATTAGGTTTCTACATATGTTAAGTTTTACTACAAAATAACCAATTTAGACACACTGTTGAGGGTTACAGCCCCTTTACCAGAGCTCAAGCAGATTCTACAGCATCTCTGAGAACTGTTCCAATAATAGAGATATGTCGGACAGTTACCTCAAGTTCAGTACATACGTTTACGCAGCATTACTCTGTAGTAGAAGCATCAAGATCTGGTGCTCATTTTGGTGGGGCTGTCTTGCAATCATGCAGGTACACTCCTAGCACCCCAGTTCTTTCCCATCCCCAATCTAGATCACTGCTTGTGGTCACCAACAGTGGAATATATATATGGATAGGCACTGAACAGAAAAATTACAGTAACTGTGGTTCTTTGAGAAGATGTCCATATATTTTCCATGATCCACCCTCTGTCTCAGCTACTGTGTAGTATTGTAATGCCTGGATTCTGTACTGGCAAAGGAAGAGGAATAGTTAAGGTTTCTCGTCCTTTATGGCTTTGGTTGGAAGGCCCGAGGATGCTCGAGGCACTGGTGCAGTTCCAATAGACGCTGTTGGCCAAAAGAATCTGAGCTCCAGTGCATAGGGATCATGCACACTAACAAGTGGAATGTATAGACAACACATCTGCCAGAACCCTGGTTACTGTAGAGTAAGTTTCTCTTCTTTCTACGGAAGTCCTCTGCCTCGACTGAACCTTCAGAATCTGTCTCATCCTGTTTAATCCCCCTCTACCAGAGCTAAATGACACCGCTACCCTTCTTGTAGTCAAGGGCCATATGTGACTGAATGTACTATCTGTAAGTGTAGCTCTCTACTTAGCAACAGAAATTTTCCTCCCTACTCCCACTGTGCATCCTGAGAACAGGCAAGTTAATGAGGAAGGGTTAGTAGTAGGTGCACCTTGAAGGCAGAGGGTGAGTTAGATGCCAAGGAGGGTGGGTATGTATGAGACTGAAAAAGGAATGGAGTGGAGGGCACTGGGGCCTCTGTAGACTTAGGGAAAGACTTGGAGAGGCTCCAAGCTACTGTAATGATCAGGAAATTGGGAGGAGGAGCTGAAAGTTGATAAAAATTGTAGATTATTTTCTAACACAAAAGGTATTATACCCAACATGAGAGAACTCTATTTTGTACCTATTTATAATGGATAAAGATGAATTAATCAGTCACTGGACTGGAAGTTAGTTGTGTAGTGATCAGTGGTTATGACTTGATTACATTGCATATGAGCAACTTGAGGATAGATCCGTCCAGTAATGCATGTACTTGGTACTTCAAAAGAGAGAACTTTCCAAGGCTGAGGAGATTTATGAGCAGGATTAATTGAGGCCAAAACTAAGAAAAACATGAATGAAAATTTGGAGTTCTCGAATAGTTTGACCTAGCCCAAAAGCCAAAATTTCATAATGAAGCAAGAAGGGCAGCAATGACTGAAAGCCCATACTGGTTCAGTAGCAAAGAGAAGGCAGGAATTGGAGGTTAAAAAAAAAGTAGCAAATAGAAAAAAGAGGAAATAGCAATCAATATAAATTTCAAATTCTGAATTGCAGAAAATTGATAGGGGAAGCTGAAGACCTGAGGGCAAAAATCTCTGAGTGACAAGAATAGGGACAACAAAGAGTTTTTAAAAATGTTAGAAACAAAAGAAATCCTAGCAATGGCATAGGCCTGTTTAATAGATGGGGATGGTAAAATTGTTAATGATGTAGAAAAGGCATAAGTCTTTATTTCTGTTCTGTATTTGGAAAGGAGTAGCGTCATGTACTTGTATCACGTGAGTATGAAGAACTACTTTTGTCTGTTAGTAACTATCCAGGATGCCAACATTTACTAGAGGTAACCATTTTGAAATTAGCAGGTTCAGGTAACTTGCTCCAGAGAGTTCTAAAAGAGTTGGCTGAGGAGATCTGTTCTGCTGATATTAATCTGTAATAAATCTTGGAATACCATGAATATTCCAGAAGAGCGCTAATGTTGTGCTAGTATTCAAAAAGAGTAAGTGGGATGACATGGGTAACTATAGGCTGGTTAGCCTAATATCAGTCCCAGTCAAAATAATGGAAATACTGATATGGGATTCAATTGAAAACTAAACAATAGGAATATATTTTAATGCCAGTCAACATGCTTTTGTGGAAAATAGGTCTTGTCAAACCTGATTTAATTCTTAGAGATTATAAATTTGGTTGATAAAGGTATTAGACTTTGGTAACATATTTGACTTAATGCGGCATGAAGTTCTGATTTTGAAAATTAGCAATATACAGTATCAATAAAATACACCAAGTGTATTAAGCACTGGCTAACAGATCCCAAAGTGTTTGTCAGTGAAGAATCCTCATAAAATAGGGATGTTACTAATGAGGCTCTGAAGGCATTTATATTTGGCCCAATACTATCCAACGTTTTCATCAGTGATCTGGAAACATAAAATCACTGCTGATAAAATTTGTGGACTATGTAAAACCTGAGGGAGTGGTAAATAATGACAGAACAGCCATACAACCAAATGCAAAATTGTACACCTAGGAACAAGGAATGTACCCCATACCTACAGAATGGGGAACTCTGTCCTGGAATGAATGGACTCTGAAAAAGGTTTAGTGGACAAGCAGCTGAACATGAGCTCCTAGTGCGATTCTGTGGCAAAAACAGCGGACGTGATCCTTGGATGTAGATGTAGTGAATAGAAGTAGAGAGATGACATGGCATTGGGGAGACCAGTACTGGAATACTGTGTACATTTCTGGTGTCAACATTTTAAAGAGGATGTTGACAAATTTGAGTGGGTGCAGAAAATAGCCACCAACATTATTTGAGGACTGGAGAAATGTTTTACAGTGAGAGACCTAGAATTCAATCTGATTATCTTATAAAAAAAGAGGATTGAGAGGTGACTTGATTAGTATATAAGTACCTTCATGCAAAGACAATACTAAAGGGCCTCTTTATTTAGCAGAGAAAGGCATAACAAAAAACAGTGGTTGGGAGCCAGATAAATTCAAATTGGAAACAGGCACAAATATAATAGAGGGAGATTAAACATTGGAACACATTGCCATCTACCCTGGTGGATTCTCCATCTCTTAATGTCTTCAGATCAAGACTGGATGCCTTTCTGGAAGATACGCTTTAGCCAAATGCATGATACTGGACTCAATATAAGAGTAACTGGGTGAAATTTAATGGGCGATACAGAGGAGGTAATCTAATTATCTGGTCTTAACTCTGAGAATCTGTGGAAAAAGGCAGGTGTTATAGGGGAATCCCATAAGATGGGTTCAAGTGGTGTAGAGGAGGCAGCTGCTGAAAGGGGTAGTTATCAAAGCTTGCAGTGCCGCAAAAGCAAATTACTTGAGATCTGCAGTCGCTCACCAACCAAGTGTCTGGCACAGCGGAATTCAGGGTTAATGATTGACTGTAGTGAACCTGAAAAGGGTTATGTAGGATTTGGAACACTTATTTTCATGGTTGAGTCTTGAAGTACAGCAATTAAAAATCAAGAGTATCCCATCTCCATACACAAGAGATGCTTGATGCATTGTCTGACTAAAGGAAAAAAATTGTAATTCTAAAACAACTTGTTAGAGTGACTGCTAGAATTATGTTACAGTTGAGAGTGGGAAAGAAGGTGAGAAAGTAGTCACAATAATGGGTTTTAATGCCTCTAACTCATCCCTTTTCACAGCTAAAAACTCTTTGGTGGACCAGCATAAATGTACCAATAAACTTTTCTAAGTACTGATCTTAGACTAGTGATCATTAATAAAAATTTCAATTCTGGACTAAACAAATGAAAGATAGTTCATAAATATAATCTGATTTATTTTGACAAGTGTACTGTAATTAAGTTTTAATTTTTGATACTTTACTGTATATTAATATACTACAATATTTTTTGTGCTTATTACAGCTGCCTGCTATTAATCTATGCTGAGAAGTGAGTTGTGACTATCAAGATTGGTGGAGAGTTAAGGGATTATCAAAATAGTGATGTTGTAGGGTATATTTTTCCCTTTTATCTGCAAACATTGAGATAACAATACCCCATTGACCTCAACAATAACTTTTACCCATGAGGGCTGTAAACCTCAGCGCAGGTAGTTATTCCAAATGGGAATTCTAAAATAACTTGGGCTATCTTCACTATTTAATCTCAACTTTCCCTATTATAATCCTTTTATCAGTCTCCTTAAATTGAACCTTCAAGGTCAAACAAATAGCTTTCATTCTTGTATTCAGATAACTTTAAAGTATGTAGTGAACAGTTCAAAAAAAGGAAATGTGTAGCTCAAAAGGATTTTTCTTTTTTACATAAGCTACAGGAAATTAAATATAAAGAAATTGAAATGTACTAACATGTCAACAATAAACATGAACCAAAACATGATCTGCATTATTGGAGTTAAATGCGTAAACCTTTAAGTCAACAATTATAAACAAGTAAAGAATATTATAAAATAGGCTAAACGTAAGAACATTATGTCCAGACATAGTGCTGCATGTGTAGTAAGCATTAACTATGCTTTATAGTCAGTACTCTGTTATAAATACGTAATAAGCCAGCTTTCCAGAGCAACTGATTGCTTATGTTCTTCCAGATTCATTATGGTAGGCTGTCTGATCATTTGCTTGCATAATCACTACTATACTTCCTGTTTACAAACAAGGATCTCACAAACTTAGAGCTAAGACTACTGAAATAATTGATGTAATACTTATGCAAAATGCATAGTCAGTATTAGCTATAAGAAGCCCAGAATGTCACCAGATTCAATCATCATTGGGATTTGTGGACTGTTATCATCCATCTTTTAAGTTCTCAACCATTTTGACTTAATGGATTACATGCATGCAACAGCAAGCCGTGTATCTATGCCACGCCGAGAGTCCTAGACCATTGTGATATCAAAGGTAACTCAACCAATAACCACCCTTAAGAACATAAGAATAGACATACTGTGGGTCAGATGAGTGGTTCACCTAGCCTGGAATACTGTCTTCCGATAGTGGCCAGTACCAGGTGCTTCAGAGGGAATGAACAGAACGGCAATTATCGAGTGATCCATCCCCTGTCATCCAGTTCCAGCTTCTGGCAGTCAGAGGGATGGTGACACCTAGAGCATGGGGCTGCATCGCTGACCATCTTGGCTAATAGCCATTAATTGACCTATTCTCCATGAACTTATCTAATTCTTTTTTGAACCCAGTTATACTTTTTTCTTTGACAATGTTCCCAGCAACGAGTTCCACTGGTTGACTTTGTGTTGTGTGAAGTACCTCCTTATGTTGTTTTTTTTTTTAAACCTGTTGCCTATTAACTTCATTAGGTAATGCCTGGTTCTTGTATTATATGAAGGGAGTAAATAGCACTTCCTTATTCACTTTCTTCACACCATTCATGCTTTTATAGACCTCTATCATATCCCCCTTAGTCATGTCTTCTCTAAGTGATCAGCTCCAGTCTTTTCAATCTCTCCCCATATGGTAGGTGTTCCATCCCCTAATCATTTTTATTACTCTTCTCTGTACTTTTTCTAGTTCTAATATATTTTTTGAGATGGGGTGACCAGAACTGCATACAGTATTCAAGGTGTGGATCAGGGCCGTCCTATGTAGTATTATTAGACAGGTGCCCCTATGCTCCACAGCAGCCTGGGCTCGCAGCCTGAGGGGAGGGACGAGGCAGCAAGGATACCGAGCTGCCCGGCTGCCTCACGTTGGTGGAGAGTCACAGTTCCCTGTAGAGACCCCCATACCCTCTCCCTCATGCAGAATGTGCGGTGCCTGCGCATTTGGCTCTTGAATATGGCCCCTGCCTAAGGACACTACAGTGCGCACTGGGTGTGCGGGAGCCAACCCGCTCTTACCTGCTGTTGTGGGCAGTAGGTGAAGCTGCCGCTTGAGGAGGCTGTGGTCTCGCCCATACTCCACCCCTGCTCTGCCCCAGACCCCGCCCCTACTCTGCCCAGGCCCCACCCTCCCCCACTGTCTCCCTTCTCTCTTCTCTCCTCCTCCCTGCTCACCCCCTTCCAGCCAAATCCCTGAATCCAAATAAAGCAAAGGACATTAGAAAGAAATTGCAGAAGAGTGTGTTTTTCCCCAAAAGAAAATGGAGCATGTTTTCAACTACATGCCAGATGGTGAAGACTGGACATGCAGAAGGTACCTAATTAAAAACACTAAATTTGGGAATAAAAATGTCAGTCACAGGTATTTTGATATATCCTGAAGTTTGTCAGAGATTTATTTGCAAAAACTTCGTAGTAAGGGCAAGTCAGCTGTCCTGCTGAATACATGATACAATTCTTCTGTTTTACGTTTTCTTAATCCGTATTTCTAAGCTGATTTTATATTTGAAATGTACACTTAAGCCTTCATAAAGTAATCATTGCAGATTACTACATATTTAACTCACTGAAACAGACATTTTAAATTAATCAGTCACAGAGGTTTAGTGTGTTCATAACAATGTTCATAGCTTTTAGAAAAAGGGAACACTAATTTTCTTTGTGATCTCCATAACAATAGACATGTTTATGAAATTTCACCAACTTTTAAAAAAATGTTTCCAAAGATTTTAGGCATAACAAAGTATATCTTAAGGATTTTTTTTAGAGATGTGATTTTATAATCTTAAGCAATCTTGTAATGAAATATTTTTAAAGCAAATTTCAAACTAAGGGCCTGTAGACTAACATATTCTGAGTAAATATTACAGTCATGCACAACTGTTTTTATCAGTAAATTCAGAAAGTGACAGTATATACTTAGGGGTTGGCAAATGCCTGTTAAATGGCTTCATACCACTTGAATGGCTCTTTAACAGTGTCACTGTTGTGCTAATAGGTCTGGCAGGCTGGAAGGCTTTTTCACTTTTAAGTTACTAGATCCCCTCGGGAGGAAGACTCACCAGGCTGCAGCAACTAGCTGTGGGAACCTGCAGCGATAGGAACGGTGGGGGAGGGGAGGGAAAATGTGGACACTAAGACCCAGGGGTGTCCCAAATTTTGGTGCTATATGCAGCCACATACGCTGTGTAGGGACAGCCCTGTGTGGATGAGGAGGCTGTGGTCTCGCCCATACTCCACCCCTGCTCTGCCCCAGACCCCGCCCCAACACTGCCCAGGCCCCACCCTCCCCACTGTCTCCTTCTCTCTTCTCTCCTCCTCCCTGCTCACCCCCTTCCAGCCAAATCCCTGAATCCAAATAAAGCAAAGGACATTAGAAAGAAATTGCAGAAGAGTGTGTTTTTCCCCAAAAGAAAATGGAGCATGTTTTCAACTACATGCCAGATGGTGAAGACTGGACATGCAGAAGGTACCTAATTAAAAACACTAAATTTGGGAATAAAAATGTCAGTCACAGGTATTTTGATATATCCTGAAGTTTGTCAGAGATTTATTTGCAAAAACTTCGTAGTAAGGGCAAGTCAGCTGTCCTGCTGAATACATGATACAATTCTTCTGTTTTACGTTTTCTTAATCCGTATTTCTAAGCTGATTTTATATTTGAAATGTACACTTAAGCCTTCATAAAGTAATCATTGCAGATTACTACATATTTAACTCACTGAAACAGACATTTTAAATTAATCAGTCACAGAGGTTTAGTGTGTTCATAACAATGTTCATAGCTTTTAGAAAAAGGGAACACTAATTTTCTTTGTGATCTCCATAACAATAGACATGTTTATGAAATTTCACCAACTTTTAAAAAAATGTTTCCAAAGATTTTAGGCATAACAAAGTATATCTTAAGGATTTTTTTTAGAGATGTGATTTTATAATCTTAAGCAATCTTGTAATGAAATATTTTTAAAGCAAATTTCAAACTAAGGGCCTGTAGACTAACATATTCTGAGTAAATATTACAGTCATGCACAACTGTTTTTATCAGTAAATTCAGAAAGTGACAGTATATACTTAGGGGTTGGCAAATGCCTGTTAAATGGCTTCATACCACTTGAATGGCTCTTTAACAGTGTCACTGTTGTGCTAATAGGTCTGGCAGGCTGGAAGGCTTTTTCACTTTTAAGTTACTAGATCCCCTCGGGAGGAAGACTCACCAGGCTGCAGCAACTAGCTGTGGGAACCTGCAGCGATAGGAACGGTGGGGGGGGAGGGGGAGGGAAAATGTGGACACTAAGACCCAGGGGTGTCCCAAATTTTTGGGTGCGCTATGCAGCCACATACGCTGTGTAGGGACAGCCCTGTGTGGATGTACAATGGATTTATATAGTGGCATTGGGATATTTTCTGTTTTGTTATCTATCCCTTTCCTAGTGGTTACTAATGTCCCATACTGTGCAGCTAATTTGTGCACAACAGTTTTACTGGCTGCATGAAGGAGACTGCATAGATGGTGGATTATTTGGCTTAACTGTCAGACCCATGAAACAGCACAGGGTTTCACGTACTAGTTTTGTAAGCAAGAGAAAACTGACCTCAGCTCTACATTTAAAAAAATGAGTCACTTGTAAATTAATAAAACTCATGAACATTAAATTAATTAACTTCAGATTTCCTTAAAATTCAATCCATAGCTTTAGAATAAGTGATGCTGATCACAACCAATATTACACTTGTCTTGTCTAAGAGGGATTTAAAGCCTGTTTTTAACTGGAAAAATGGACACATCCTTATTGTATAGTGTCTGCCAGTGCCTCCATAACATTGTGAAGTAGAAAAAAAGAGTTATGCACATGTTTTGGCACATCTCCCGTGCACGTCTGCCATTGTTAACTCTGCCTACATACCTGCCAATGCAGCCAAGCAAATTCCATTCTACAGCTGTTTCCTTCGTAACCAGCATGTAGCTGTAGAAATGAACTACATAACTCTAAAGGAAACCCCAAAAACCTGCTAGTTTTCATAGGTTTTTGACAAGTATTTTGAATGCCTTAAAATATTACAAACAGATTGAAAAAGCAGTATTTATGGGCAACAAAGATGGCAATGGAGATGAACAATTCCTGAGACTTTGGAGTTAACAAATCTCTTGCTTGTGATCCAGTGAGGATAAAAATAGTTCTGTTTTTCACTGTGGTGGTGTACTCACAATATTTTTTAACAAGATGTATCTTCAATTCTGAGAAGTGTTAAACTATATTAAGTACTTTGTGGACCATCGGTTTCATTATTCACAACCTTTCTTTTCCCCGCCTTGCTTGCAACAGTTTTACCTTTCACTAAACATTCCTCAGCTGAATGATCATTATGGAATGTTCAGTTGCTGCATTTTTTGTTAGAAAAAAGTACTTGATGAGAAAAATGTGTTAGCTTTTCCAACTTTGCCACTCTTGTATGCACATATACAGAAATAGACAATTCTAAAGGTATGCTGTGTTCCTTGCCAAAAACGTGTTTTCCTTGCACGTAAATTTGTCCCATTACAGTTATTCTTTTTTTATATCTCCAACTGTCTGTGCCTCCTCTTTCTATAAATCATCTGGCTCTCATTCTTGGATTTCTGCACTTACAGGTCTATTGGATAAGCCAGAAGTTTGGGTTTGGGTTCCAGAAAATGGAAACAGAGCACTTGAAATTTTGAGTTACGATATCCTTTTGCATATATACGGTATATAAAGCCGTAGACTTGAGTCTGGTCTATAAGCTAAGGGTATTATTTTTTTTGTTTGTGTCACTGCAGTAGTGTGTGTACAGTTATAATGGTATAAATGTACCTTATGCTGGTATAGCCTATTCCCTTTCCCTTATGTAAATAAGCTATACGGATATAAACACTTACATATTGGTATAACTGCGTCCATACTAACTATAACAATCTAGATAAATTGGTACATTTGTGAGCTGATAAAGCCCTTAATTGTCTTCAGAAGGTGGAACAGCAACCAAACTGGTTTGCTGTTATGGTCTAGCAAAATGGTTCTCACTACAACCACCAGTAACAAGCAAAAAAGGAGGAAAGATGCTTTCAATGGGGCACATATGGAGGGTGGCAGCTGCTTCCACTGCTACATTTGTGGCACCCACAGTCAGCTACTACCCACCCACGCCCACATGCAAGGGCCTGCTACAAGGTTAAAGACATTTAAGTGTTAGACCACCTGCAAAGGATTGCTGGATTTTAGTAGCAGGACAGCTATTTGTGGGTTCTGGATCAGAAAAGATGGGTGAACATAAGAACATAAGAAAGGCCGTACCGGGTCAGACCAAAGGTCCATCTAGCCCAGTATCTGTCTACCGACAGTGGCCAATGCCAGGTGCCCCTGAGGGAGTGAACCTAACAGGCAATGATCAAGTGATCTCTCTCCTGCCATCCATCTCCATCCTCTGACGAACAGAGGCTAGGGACACCATTCTTACCCATCCTGGCTAATAGCCATTTATGGACTTAGCCACCATGAATTTATCCAGTCCCCTTTTAAACATTGTTATAGTCCTAGCCTTCACAACCTCCTCAGGTAAGGAGTTCCACAAGTTGACTGTGCGCTGCGTGAAGAAGAACTTCCTTTTATTTGTTTTAAACCTGCTGCCTATTAATTTCATTTGGTGACCCCTAGTTCTTGTATTATGGGAATAAGTAAATAACTTTTTCTTATCCACTTTCTCAACATCACTCATGATTTTATATACCTCTATCATGTCCCCCCTTAGTCTTCTCTTTTCCAAACTGAAGAGTCCTAGCCTCTTTAATCTTTCCTTATATGGGACCCTCTCTAAACCCCTAATCATTTTAGTTGCTCTTTTCTGAACCTTTTCTAGTGCTAGAATATCTTTTTTGAGGTGAGGAGACCACATCTGTACACAGTATTCAAGATGTGGGCGTACCATGGACTTATACAAGGGCAATAATATATTCTCAGTCTTATTCTCTAGCCCCTTTTTAATGATTCCTAACATCCTGTTTGCTTTTTTGACCGCCTCTGCACACTGCGTGGACATCTTTAGAGAACTATCCACGATAACTCCAAGATCTTTTTCCTGACTCGTTGTAGCTAAATTAGCCCCCATCATGTTGTATGTATAGTTGGGGTTATTTTTTCCAATGTGCATTACTTTACATTTATCCACATTAAATTTCATTTGCCATTTTGTTGCCCAATCACTTAGTTTTGTGAGATCTTTTTGAAGTTCTTCACAATCTGCTTTGGTCTTAACTATCTTGAGTAGTTTAGTATCATCTGCAAACTTTGCCACATCACTGTTTACCCCTTTCTCCAGATCATTTATGAATAAATTGAATAGGATTGGTCCCAGGACTGACCCTTGGGGAACACCACTAGTCACCCCTCTCCATTCTGAGAATTTACCATTAATTCCTACCCTTTGTTCCCTGTCCTTTAACCAGTTCTCAATCCATGAAAGGACCTTTCCTTTTATCCCATGACAGCTTAATTTACGTAAGAGCCTTTGGTGCGGGACCTTGTCAAAGGCTTTCTGGAAATCTAAGTACACTATGTCCACCGGATCCCCCTTGTCCACATGTTTGTTGACCCCTTCAAAGAACTCTAATAGATTAGTAAGACACGATTTCCCTTTACAGAAACCATGTTGACTATTGCTCAAGAGTTTGTTTTTCTATGTGTCTGACAATTTTATTCTTTATTATTGTTTCAACTAATTTGCCCAGTACCGACGTTAGACTTACCTGTCTGTAATTGCCGGGATCACCCCTAGAGCCCTTTTTAAATATTGGTGTTACATTAGCTAACTTCCAGTCATTGGGTACCGAAGCCGATTTAAAGGACAGGTTACAAACCTTAGTTAATAGTTCCGCAACTTCACATTTGAGTTCTTTCAGAACTCTTGGGTGAATGCCATCTGGTCCCGGTGACTTGTTAATGTTGAGTTTATCAATTAATTCCAAAACCTCCTCTAGTGATACTTCAATCTGTGACAGTTCCTCAGATTTGTCACCTACAAAAGCCCGCTCAGGTTTGGGAATCTCCCTAACATCCTCAGCCGTGAAGACTGAAGCAAAGAATCCATTTAGTTTCTCCGCAATGACTTTATCATCTTTAAGTGCTCCTTTTGTATTTTCATCGTCAAGGGGCCCCACTGGTTGTTTAGCAGGCTTCCTGCTTCTGATGTACTTAAAAAACATTTTGTTATTACCTTTGGAGTTTTTGGCTAGCCGTTCTTCAAACTCCTCTTTGGCTTTTCTTATTACACTCTTGCACTTAAGTTGGCAATGTTTGTGCTCCTTTCTATTTGCCTCACTAGGTGCATAGTTAAGACACCTAAACAACCTTAGTTCTATCTTGTAGTGACATCACGAGGAAAAAATATGAACACTATCTAATGTGCCTTTAAAAATCAGTTTAATTCTAGATCACAAGCACTAATATGCAGCAGTCATAATTGTATGGTTATTGTGTAACATCACTACAGGGCAGATTTGAGATTGCTTTGATGTTAACAGCATTTTTATATCTTCACATGTTTGGATTTCTTTTGAGTTTATCCTTACCTCTTAAATTTCTTGGATTTATAATATTTGTTCTTGGGATAATTACATAATCCCTTTAATGGATTTTTACCTCTAATTACTGATATGTACTCTCAACTGCATCTCCATCTTTATGTAGATTTGTCTGTGAAGATGGTAAAATTTTCCAGGAACACTATCTCTCGTAAGCCACATGTTGGTCTGAATTTTTTACTTACTGTTGAAAGTATTACTTAAGAGTACTATAACTGAATGATTATAAAGAAAAACTTTTATCACTTTGTGTGTATTACAGTACTTCATGCATGATGTTTCATAGTTTCCTATGTGTAGTCAATTAGTCATTTTTATGCTTTTTATGAGTCTTTAACAGTGACCGACAAGAAAAAACATTAAACAAAATACGAAAATGTTACTATAAAATCACAAAAATTAGCAACAGAATTTGTGAGCATATATACTTTAACTCATGTACTAATTTTTTAAAAAGGAATCTTCAACTAGATTTCAAGTAGACACGAGTGTCTCTTCCCCAGACATGTTTGTTGTACCCAGCTGATGATCTCTAAAGAGATATATGACCATGGCTGCATTATTGCTCTGGATAAATCATACTAAGCTAGAAAACATATTGTTTTTTGAGAATATTAGATATATAGATACTTTTAATCAAAATTAGATATTTTGTATTCTTGTATGCCAGTACTCGGAATGCTTTTTCATCTAACAGCTTTTTAATATGGCGCTGGTGTCTGAGATTTGGGATCAAAGCAATAAATTTGGGTGTATTCTACGTAATACTTAAGTGAGAATAATGGAGGACTTTCTTCACTTCTAGTCTCAATGCCTTGACAAAGACTATGTTAAACATCCCATAAAGAGTTAAGTTGAAATGCCAATAGACATTTCTTACCAAATTTACCACTCAAACAAAGAAAGAATTGGAAAACGATTAGGTGCAGTACATTTTGAATACAGTCTAGGTTAACATAAAAATAGTCCTATTAGCATCCCAGTTCTTGAGTTTGGCAACATGTGCTCTAATTGTAGATCCCAGGAAGATCTCCAAGAAGTGCAAAGGATCACGTTATTCCGTTACCATCCATAGAGTCTATGTACTATTCTTAGTGCCAATAAGTTGAAAAGAGATATGAACGAGAGAGAGAGAACAGTATAAAGATGCCAAATAAGCTGTAATTACAGTTCTGTAAGGGAGAGTGAACACCATTTTAAAGTATTAAAAAGCGGTTACAGTCTTCATTTGTTTTCTAAATTTATTCTATCAAATGTTTCCATTCAGAAAGTACATTGATTAAGTAGTTAATTCTTACGTGAATCAGTAATTTAAGGTATTCATGTGGCCAATGGAAGGTAGTCATGTCTATACTGCAAACTTCTGCTGGCAAAGATATGTCAGTCAGGGGTGTGAAGAAGTGTGATGCCCGGCTGACAAAACTGTGCCAGCAAAAGCCATTATGCCAGCCATTATGTAGTTGACAGTTATATCAGTAAAATAGCAGTTTGCTTATATAAGCTGCATCTACACTAGGAGCGCTTTACTGATATAGTATATTGGTATAGCTATACTGAGAAAGTGCTTTTAGTGTAGACGTGGCCAGTAATGCAAACTCAGTAACAGATTTTCTCAACTCAGCACATAGGGTTTTATTAATGTAACTGTGTTACTTCCAAAAGATACTTTTATGGCTACAGCACTGGATGCTGTTTTGAGAAACGCATATTCCTGTGTATGTTTTCTGTTAATGTTTCTCATTGAGTGAGATGAAGAACTCTAGTAGTCACCACAATTAATTATTTTGAGAGAGCCTACCTGGCATTAATGGAAAAAAATAATAGGAAAACTGGATGCCTAGATAAATGCACTTTTTTGTTTTTAAGGTATCCTTACACTATTCATTTTCCTACAGATTTTAGTAAAATATTTTACTAAAATGGATTTTTGTAAAACAAATAAGACTTAAGTTAGATACTAAATGTCAAAAGTGAGCAAGATCCATGCAACTAAGACTTTTGTCATGTATATTAAATTCATAACATTGAAGAGATATTGCCAGAACACATTTGACTTTAACTTTAGGTTTTGTAAAAACAAGGTTTGCAAAAGTCAAAATGTTTCCATGAACTTAAATAAAAATAAATCATTGGGAAGGTTTTTCTAACAAATATTTCCATACGTATTTGCAATCCACCATTGCTATTTTGTGCTAGTGCGGAAAGAAACCAGAAATGAAATGGACTAGGTATTGGCTTGTTTCTTCCTGTCTAAGCTAAGAGAAATGCAAAATATCAATAGCATAAAGTTTAAAGTTGAGTTCTCCAGTTTTAATGATGAAAGATGTTAACAGCATAAAAGAAACTTAAAAAAAAAATCATGGTTAGGTGTCTAACTCCCATTGTTTTCCATTGAACATCCCACTAGGCATCATACCTTTGAAAATTGGTAGAGGGAAAATAAGCTTTCCTGCTTTTTCAACTCGCAAGTGATTTCTCACTAGTCCAGATGAAGGAAGTGTTCTCTGCACCTGCTAGCTAAACTGAAACCAAAAATAATTAAGGCAAAACCTTTTGTGCACAACAGCAATTGAAAGTACTTAACATTTAGAAAAATTTAAATACCATCATTCACTCTGTTGTAAAGACTGAAAATAATATAGATATTTAATGCAGTACATGAAATTGTGACCTGTTATAAAGCCTGAGTTGACCTCAGAAATTAAGTGTGTTTTTTCCCTTGATTTTTTTTTATGTAATTAAAAAGAGCAGCACCTTGTATCTCATTATTATTTGAGGAGTGCTCATTGACGCAGTACATTTTATTTATGTAAATAATTTTAATAGATTATAATGTTTAGACCTTAACATAGCTTGTCATAATTTCAAATTAAATTTTAAACACACATTATTAAAAAAGGAAAATGTATTTGAATTATATAAAAAATCCAATTTAAGAAAATCTAATTTTTTTGTTTAAAAAATAGTACTTTTATCCATTCTGAACAAAAGAACAATAGTTGAAATAAAGTACAGTTTCATGAACTGAATCTGCACTTACTGTCTAATGTGTAATGGGTAGCTCTTGATTTTTTTATTTTTTTTTAAAAAAAGCTTTAATTTTTTCAAAATTGTCAAATACCTAGTTTCCAGAAGAAGGTATGAAATGGATACAGCAGGCATAATGAAGTTAACTGCTTTAACACTAATAATTTTTCATACAGCTTTAATATTAGTTTTTATCAGACAGATACGTTTTAAAGTGTAGATCCAACTAATAAGCCTTAAAATTAATATTGCTGTAAGCAAGAAATATGGTATATGTTTACATTTAGGTAAGTACTCTATAACTAATTACATATACATATTCTTTTTCTTTTCCAGACGGTATACCTCAGGTTTACTATTTTGGCCCTTGTGGCAAATATAATGCCATGGTGCTAGAACTACTGGGACCTAGCTTGGAAGACCTATTTGACCTGTGTGATAGGACATTTTCTCTTAAAACTGTTCTTATGATAGCTATACAGTTGGTAAGTATAAATATATGTGTGTTTATATATATATATATATATTTAATAATCTGAGCGTGTTTGGTAGACCAGTATGTGGACAGTCTTTGTACTAGATTAAATACTAATTTATCTGATAAGGGATCTATAGTATACAATCTGTTAAATTGTGTTGGCTTTATTGCAATCCTTTTTAAAGGACACCCAACAATGAAGTATTGCTTAGTTGTCATTTTTTTATGTGCCATAATTTTTGCCTTAGTCTTTAAGGACAGTTGCATAAATTCAGTATCTGTTTTGAAGAGCTCATTTAATTGTAGCCTAAAGTCATAAGGCTCAGTTTGACACACTCATTTCCATTAAAATAAGCAGATTAAACTCTTAAGTAACATAGGCGTTTGCCATCTTACACATTGTCTTAGTCATAAAATTAGGAAAGGGCAATACAAAAATACATGGTACAAGCAAAATTGTTTAAATGGAAAATCTGAGGTTTTGAGGCATTTTTTCTGAGTAGTCTGCCATCAGACTAGATGAGAGTAAAAGCCAAATAATATTGTTTTTATTTTCATTGGTGCAGATTTATATTTACTAAGTAATTGCATCTTTTAAAATCCAGATATATAGCGCACCACTTTTTTTTCTCCACCATGGGTACAAATTTTAAATGCCACTTGGGCATTTTAAATGCCAGTATTTCAGTAATAATAGCATTTAAAATGAAATAATTAGTATGAACATGTTACTTAAATGTCAGTGAAGAGGGGGATATCCATTTTATGGCATGAATGGCAAAGATTCTATTAATCAATAAAGGCTTATAACATCACAAATGCAAAATCATTTAACAAGCATTCTTTTCCGAATATAAAAATCTTTTTCAAAGCTTAATTTATACATCTAGGAGGAAAGCCGTATTCATATTGGCAATGCACTGGCTAAAATTTATATGTACAGAACATTGCATGTCCTTACAGATCCTTGCTTCTGATAGCAAGACAGTGTAATTTCAGGTCTTAGTTTCACGTCCAATAATGTGCACAAAAATGCATTCATTACAGCTTGCTCACGGTCGACTTTACTTTGTTTCTTTTTTTGTGATTCATATGAAGCTGTAAGTATAGATTTTTTTTTTTATATGCAAGTGGTGGAGTGTGTTTTCCTCTATACACGTGCTCATGTCCCATCAACATTAAGTGGAATTTAGGCATATGTTGAGAGGAAAATAGTTGTCTATAGTTTGTTTTAAAGGTGATAATACTTGTGTATATATAGAGAGAAAAAGCTGATGTAACAATACTTGTTTGCATCTATGACGCTTTCTTGTGGTAAACTGAAGATTAAACTAAACTCTGTCCTTTCTTCTCTTTAATAAAGATTTCTCGTATGGAATATGTCCATTCAAAGAACTTGATATACAGAGATGTAAAACCTGAGAACTTCTTAATAGGACGACCAGGAAACAAAACCCAGCAAATTATTCATATTATAGATTTTGGTTTGGCAAAGGAGTATATAGATCCAGAGACAAAGAAGCACATACCATATCGAGAACACAAGAGCCTTACAGGAACAGCTAGATACATGAGTATAAATACACATTTAGGAAAAGGTACGTTTGCATTTTAAATGCACAAACTAGAATTCAACAACTATACTAACTTTGTATGAATTAGTATTTACCTCTGAATCATCCAGTTTGCAGATGGTTAAAGAAACAAATTCTAATCTGTGCTCATCAAAAACTGAAGACTTATGCACTGAATCAAATAGTTATTAAAACACTATAAAAATAGGTAATAAAAGTAATAATTGGAGATATACCAATCTCCTAGAACTGGAAGGGACCTTGAAAGGTCATCAAGTCCAGCCCCCTGCCTTCACTAGCAGGACCAATTTTTGCCCTAGATCCCTAAGTGGCCTCCTCAAGGATTGAACTCACAACCCTGGGTTTAGCAGGCCAATGCTCAAACCTCTGAGCTATCCCTCCCCCCAGGATTCTCTTGGTTCTAAAGTCATCCTATCCCATATCATCTCAGATCATGATCAACTCTGTTTACAAATATTACAGTATGTTTTGTCTTATGGAATGGTTAGATAACAAGGGTGGCCAAACTTCCTGACACTTCCCTCTCCCCCCCTGAGCCACATATGACTATCTTCAGAAGTTTGAGAGCCCGGGCACACCTGCTGGGGCTTAGGCCTTCAGACCTGAGACTGGGCTTGGGGTTTCAGCCGCACTCCTGCTGAAGCCCTGAGCCCTGGCAGGTGTGCCTCACTGGGCAGAAGCCTCGAGTTCCTCCCCTACCCCCCCCAGGCAGAGACCTCAAGTCCCCCCTCCCCACTGGGCAGAAGCCCCAACCCTATCACCCGCTGCAAGGCAGAGGTCCTAAGTCCCCCCCACCCCCAGTCTGGTAGGTGGAGGCTCTACGAGCTGCACTTTAAGGGTAAAAGAGGCACATGTGGCTCACGCCACAGTTTGGCCATCTGTGTTATATAATGAGGATGAAGTATGTGTGATTAACTTTCTTTTAAAAATGTGTTTAGAAGTATCACAATTTGTTGTTTTTTAACTTACAAAGTGAATATATTGGATGTGAAAGGATTGATGTTTTCCAAATGCAATAATAGGTACAGCTTAGACAGCATGGAAATCCTGTAGTGTTGCTATCTTGCCAGCTTGCCTGATCCCTTACATGGAGAAAGACCACTCATTGGTGTCAAAGGTAGTTCTAGTTTTGATGCCGATTGAGTCCTTTGCCCTTCTGCTCAGTAGGGGTGTGTCAGTTATGAAACGAACACTTTCCATAAAGAATTGTACTCTTTGATTAAATTAATTTAGGTGACTGAAATACCTGCCTATGGTCACAGCTAATTTTAGGTATTATGCATTTAACAATTTTTTTATTTTACTTGTGTTTGTGCACACTATAATGTACATGGAAAGAAAAATAAAACTTTTGGAGAGCAGTCCATAGTACAGAACCCAGCTATTAATGTATTAACATACACAGATCCAGCAAACAGAAGTAATAGAAATCACAAGACTAGCAGAGACCAAACATCCAGTGTTGTCTGAGAGAGAGCTTCTTCAAGAAGTAATATTGAAATAACCTATGTGACTTAATTAACCTTTGTCTTCCTGAACACATTCTTAAATGTTATCTAAAGAGAACCTGTTGCACACAGACACATTAAGCCTTTATCCTACTTTTTGTTTCTGCGAAGAGCATTAGGCTACCATTTCCATAGGCACAGGTTTTTAAGCCTCTCCTCCCGCACGGCCCCCCTTCCCTACCCCCCAACTCTCTTTTTTTTCTTTAGTTCCAAGTCTGTACTTGGGTTTTAGGAATGAGAAAAAATGAAGGATTTCGGTAGGCTTCAGTGTCATACTTTAAAAAAACAAACACTACACAAGACTACAGATATACTGCTTCTGTTAAAGTATAAAACAAAAATGTGTGTTCAGTGCCCTGCATGCTTCTCATACTTCCTTGCTTAGAGTTCTGAGGGGAATGGCTGCAACTGAAATTCAGTTCTTTCTGGCAGCTAACATTGCAGCAAGCCCAAAATACTGCTCTCTTCTGCCTCTTTGAGTACTCTCTTTCTTTTTTGTGTGTATAGTCAGAGAGATTTTTGTGTATTTAAAAAAAAAATTGTACCTTTGCCATTGCAGGCATCATCTGGGACCCAGCCATTTTGGGCTGTTTCCTCTTCACCTAAAGCAGTCCTAATAGGATTGCTCTTTTTTGCAGGTGTTTTTCCTTGTCTGGGTCCTCTGACTCTGCAGGTAGCATGGCTGAAGTAGCTAAGAAAATCCAGTTTAATGTACATTGTTTTTTCATAGAGTTAAGGGCAGAAGGGACCATTAGATCATGTAGTCTGACCTGGTATAGCATAGGCCATTAAATTTCACCCAGCTACCCCTGTATTGAGCCCAAAAACTTGTTTGGGAAAAGCGCATCTTCTAGAAAGGCATCCAGTCTTGATTTGAAGACATTAAGAGATGAGGAATTCACCACTTCTTTTGGTAGTTTGTTTTATGTAAACTATTACAGATGACCATGTTTAGTATCTCCAATGCTGGACAAAAGTCACAGTTTAAACAGGCACATGCTTTCCTTCTCTTTCTTCAGGGGAGCCTGCAAAGATTGGAAGTACTGCCTCAAAATCTAACTGATTGGCGGGAGGGAGGATTTTTAAACTCCTTGTCAATTGAATTTGGCACCAAACATACATCACCAACTTTGAGGCATGTTGATTTTGAAGACTTTGCTAACCTGACTTGGTATTGAGCAAAAGCAGGACTGAGATTGTTGCTCTCACCTGGGTTAAAGGACATTGAAGGTTGGTGCCCTGATTTTCCTGGTTCGAGCCCAGCTAAGCAGGCTGGAGATTCCAAGTTGCTTATCAGCTTCTGAGCATCCAGGACTCTGTCCCTGGATGGAAGGAGAGGTAGAGGAAGAAGAACCATGCTTCTGAGGGAGGTTTAGCCTTTGTGTCCTGGAACCTCAATCTCGGTCTCACTGTATCAAGACACTCAAAAGGTGGTTTCAATATTTTTACTCACTCTGGCTTCTCTGGTAATGACAGTGGTCAGTGAGAAAACTCAGCAGGCTTCAGATCTTTGATCTGCTTTGCTCATAGTAGCTGAGGATTGCAACTTACCAAGAAGTGCTGGAGAAGCATGAATTCTTCACATGGGATAAAATGTTGGCCTTTCTAGATCAGCCCAAGAAGAACAGAAAATGGATTTCCGCTCCCAACTCCAGAGGCAAAGCTCTTCCTGACTTCAGGTTTGACAGAAGTCTTCTTAACAGTACTGTTCAGCTGGGAGCAGCTGATCCTTCACATCAAGTTTTAAGCAACTGGTTAGCTGAGACAATCCTGAAAGACACTTGCTTTCACATTATCTGTTTTGGCTCATTAAATATACCCCCAGTCCTGTGTAGCGGTGAAACCTGTATGAATATTGTCCTTTGGTATTTGTATGGCATTGAAAACTTTCACTAAATGCCTAATTGTCATAACTGCTTTTTTCAGACAGTTTGGCATCATGTCTGCTTATATTTAAAATAATAAGCTGAACAGATCACTTTCCCCATCTTCAGCTCTCAAGAAAATGGGCACAGTTTTCCAATTCTAATAAAGAAAAATCCACTTTCATCTTGGCACAAAAGATGGAGTTAAGTGGAGACTCCATCACTGCAAAAGCTTTCTTGAGAGAGGATATGTTTCATAACCATCATGGAGACAGAATCCTTTTGTAATTCCAGTCTGAAAAGTATATTGTGGCTTTTTACCAATATTAGGCCTTATGATTCCATGTGCTTATGTGACACCATTGCCCATTCTGGATCTTAGCTGCTACAGGGAATGCTGTATATCAGTGAGTATACTTGCAGTGCAGGCAGAACTCAGCATCAATGGCAGATATGTCTCTCCTGGACTGGGGACAGAACTTTCTGTACTCATTCCCTCAAAAGATTATTTGGAAACTTACAGGATAGCAGCAAGATGCTGTGGCCTGGGCTCTGTAGTTTTGATCTTCTGATCTACTTGAATTGATACCACCGCTGTAAGTCCTCATGTATCATATCTTCTGTCTTTTGGGTCTGGGATGAGATTCTTCACTCAGCTCCAGTCTCTCTCAAGTATTCTGCTGAGGTACAAAATATGCAATCAAAAAGCAGGAAGCTTTCAAGCAGATATATCCACTTGATGAAGTGGAGATTTCATTTTGACAGCTTTAAAGTGAGTAGAACCAATATGGTGATCCATTGCTTTTATCTTAGACTGTTACACTTGGAAGAATATGAACTGTCTTACATTATGCTCACTTGGCTACCATCTCTGTTTTCTTCTCCCTGGTTGAATTGGTTGGAAAAAATATTTTTCACTCTGCAGCTATCAAGTTTCTGATAGGATTCCTCCAGTTTTGTGCTGGTGTATGAACTAGCTCTACCATGTAATTCTAATTTTGTTCCCACAAAACTTCTGGAATCTCTATTTGAACACTTGTGTAACTGTTCTCTGTACCATTTGTATGAAGATGCATAGCTTTCCTCCATGGATATGACGTGTTCAGTGCGAACGAAATACAGCATGATTGTACTGTAAGGCCCCGCATCCTCACCCCCAAATTCTTACCTAAAATGGCCTCTGATTCTATCTCAATCAGATCATTAACCTGCCTCTTTTTTCCCCAAAGCCTGATTTACAGGTAGGGAGGTCACTTTCCATACTTTAGATGTCTATTTAAGAGATCACATCTATTCACAGGTTCCACTGACATCTTGTGACATGTGGTGTTAAGGCCATAGATCAAGTTACCAGTTCTGAAAGGCTGTTTCAATGGATCATGCACATGATTATGACTTAAGTGTTCAATTTCCCAAGAGTGGGTATTTGTAGGAGCAGTTTTCAATATAAAAGTTTCTTTGCCTCTGTAAAAGTGTGTTTGAAGATCATCCATATGAATCCAGGCTTTCTGCCTTTCTTATAGAAGCAACTCTGAAGAAGAACTGTATTGAATTAGTGAAAGTAATTGAAGGGTAGGTGGGGCCACTCCTCTTTTTAGGCCATTGGAACACTGTATATGAGAGTCTAGTACAGGGGTGAGTGGCCTCACCTGAGACGCCGGTCTAGAAGATTGTGTGTTCACGTACCAGGAGAGCACTTATTTCGAGAATGGATCATGTGGGCAATCATCTTGAAGAACCACAGTTATTATCATAAGTAACTGGGTTTCTTGGGGTGATTTGGACTTTTGGCACCTGGAATGCCTTGTAAAGTGGTTTGTGATTGTGTGGATAAGCAGCTAACAGCACTAGTTGTTTTGCAAACTGTTCTGTTTATCATCATTACTATATTGCCCACTCTCTGCTTTTAATTTAGTTATTTTTAAAGGCTCACACAATTGAATGTGTCAAAAACATACAAACATGAAATTTACCTCTACTTCTACCTTACCTGTACTAAAACTGGTCATCACATAGAAACAATGGTAGCAGATGAGAAATTATCTTTTATTTTGCCAGGGAGTGGAATCTTGGAGCTCCGTGGAAGACATTTATAGTCACCAACCTTCCAAAGTTGTTGTTCTGCTGATTTAATCCAGTCCTGGGCATCCATCAAATAAGCAACTCCCTGGCAGGGAGACTCATGAACAAAAGCGCTGAGGACCATAGGTTTGCTTGGAGTGGGGCAATAGAGAAGGTTATCACTCAAGGCTTTCTGTGTCAAGGCTAAGAAATGGTATTGTACAAAACACTTGAGGCTTCCACTTTCACAGTCCCTGAGTCCATGGAAGATTGCCAACTCATTTTAAACCTAGCTGCAGAATTAGTTTACCCTCTTCTAGATGTACCCTCTTTAGATATCCTTTAAAACAAATGTGTCAAAGGCAGGTTGGAGGAGCCTTCTTTCTTTGCACAGTAAAAAGTAGACTTTACATCTTGTCAGAGGCCTTCTCAATATAAACAAGTTAGAGCTGCTACTTGTCTCAAAATTCTTAACCACAGTATAGATTTTTCAGAGCATCTATTTATAGATACTGTCAGGAACACTCTGCAGTGAAAGCTCAATTGATCATGTCAGCTGTCTCACAATTCTTTTGAAAGATTGACTTTGAGAAAGAGATTATTTTGAAGACTGAATTCAGAATAGAAAAAATTCAACTTAATTCTCATTCATATAGGGACTTGTTTGTAGCTTATAAAGAAGGCTGCATTTTAGTCATGGGTATTTTTAGTAAAAGTCCTGGACAGGTCACAGGCAGTAAACAAAAATTCACGGCCCGTGACCTGTCCATTACTTTTACTATATACCCCTGACTAAAACTTGGGAAGGAGGGGGTGGCGCGGGAGGTTGGCAGGGCTGTGGGAGGTTGCGTACCCAGCTCCTGGGAAGTGGCGACCTCCAGCTCCTAGCTCCATGTGCTGCCTCCACTCCACCCCAAGCCCTGGTTCTGCAGCTCCCACTGCCTGGGAGCCGCGGCCAATGGGAGCTGCAGGGGCAGTGTCTGCAGGCGGAGGCAGCATGTGGAGCTGAGGGAGGGGAGTTCCTGTCGCCCTTCCGGGGAGCCCCCCCCCAGGTAAGCACCGCCCTGCACCCCAATCCCCAGACCTGAGTCCCCCTATACCCAAATTCCCACTGCTCTGGGATAGGAGGGCCCGAGGCTGCCCCAGCAGCTGTTGGTGCGACTGCCCGGGGCTGCCTGAGCTGCTTAGGGCTCTCAGGCCAACCGAAGGGGCCATTGCAGAAGTCTCAGAGGTCACGGAAAGGAATCTGTGACTTCCATGACCTCCGTGACAAACATGGAATCTTATTTGTAAGAGAGAAAATCCCCTCTAGAATTTAAATCTGTTTGTCATCTGTCTAACTAAGGCAGCAGCAGCAGATGGAAAATTCACTGCAACTATAAGTTGTGTGCTTCGCCCTAGCCTTAGTACTCCCAAGTGTTTCCAGGACCACAAAATATAGTATACTGACCTACATAGCCTTGATCAAAAATATTAACTCCTAACAATTAATTTATTTTGTGATGTCAGTGTTTTATTAAACTAATTTCTACAGATAATTCCTCTTGCAGCTTGAACGATCTAGCCATGCTTGTTAGTTGTCTGATTGTCCATGGTGTCTGAACGGGCCCTCCTGAAAACCAATGAGCTTTGGATGAGGGAAAAATTGTAGGCTATGAATTGTCTGTGATCCAAACTCCAGATTATTTATAGCATCTTTTGATCTACACTGAAGGATCCAAGGAAAGAAGGTTTTAGTTTACTCTTTGACAGATGCAAATCTGTGCAACCTAGTGAGATCTAATACAGACAGGTTGTCGATTAAATCTCATATAAGCAATATGGCGCCCGCTCTTTCACAGGGGTATACATTTTACTTTAGTTATGAGGGGATGTGAAATTGCTAGTGTGCTCTGAAGGCTGGATGCTCTCAGGGTACCTACATGGGGACACTCCATTACATCAGGCCTGTACTTGAAGGTTCTCTTTCTCTGAAGAGGACCCTTTCTCATGTAACACAAGCTCCCAGATACTCACCAGTCTGTCAGTAGCTCCACATTTTTTCAGAGTCACACCTTCCCAGGATAGTCTCCCCAATTCTGTGTTTCTCAATGTATACACATGCATTTAGCCATATTATAATGTATATTGTTTGATCTAAATCTCCCAATTTATCAAGTGCTTTAGATCACTCTGAATCAGTGAACCTGACCTCTTCATTATTTAGCCCTCCCCAAAATATTCTCATCTGCAAACTCTATTAGTGATAGCAACAAAGAATCCTGATTACACAGGATTCTTTGTTGCTTTTACAGATCCAGACTAACACGGCTACCCCTCTGATACTCTATTAGTGATGTTTTTGTTTTCTTCCAGGTCAATGATAAAAATTAGGGCTGTCAAGCAATTTAAAAAAATCACAATTTCGCAATTAAAAAAATTAATCACAATTAATCGTGCAATTAATTGCACTGTTAAACAATAATAGAATACCATTTATTTAATTTTTTGATTTCAACATTTTCAAATATATTGATTTCAATTACAATTGAATACATTCAATTACAGAAAACAAAGTATACAGTGCTCACTTTATATTTATTTTTAATTACAAGTATTTGCACTATAAAAAATAGTATTTTTCAATTCATCCAATACAAATACTGTAGTGCAATCTCTTTATCATGAAAGTTAAAATTACAAATGTAGAATTCTGTATTTAAAAAAAAAAAGGCGGGGGGGGGGGTTAAAATTTTAGAGCCTGAAAATCCACTCAGTCCTACATCTTGTTCAGCCAATCACTGAGACAAACAAGTTTGTTTACATTTGCAAGAGATAATGCTCTCCGCTTCTTGTTTACAGTGTCACCTGAAAGTGAGAACAGGTGTTTTCATGGCACTGTTGTAGCCGGCGTTGCAAGATATTTACTTGTCAGATGTGCTAAAGATTCATATGTCCCTTCATGGTTCAACCACCATTCCAGGGGACATGCGTCCATGCTGATGACGGGTTCTGCTTGATAACAATCCAAAGCAGTGTGGACTGATGCATGTTCATTTTCATCTGAGTCAGATGCCATCAGCAGAAGGTTGATTTTATTTTTTGGTGGTTCAAGTTGTGTAGTTTCCTCATCGGAGAGTTGCTTTTTTAAAGCTTCTGAAAGCATGCTCCACACCTTGTTCATCTCAGATTTTGGAAGGCACTTCGGATTCTTAAACCTTGGGTCGAGTGCTGTAGCTATATTTAGAAATCTCATATTGGTACCTTCTTTGCGTTTTTGTCAGATTTGCAGTGAAAGTGTTCTTAAAACAAACTATGTTTTGGGTCATAATCTGAGACTGCTTTTGCATGAAATATATGGCAGAATGCAGGTAAAACAGAACAGGAGACATACAGTTCTCCCCCAAGGAGTTCAGTCACAAATGTAATTAACACATTGTTTTTTTAACAAGCATCATCAGCATGGAAGCACGTTCTCTGGAATTGTGGCCAAAGCATGAAGGGACATATGACTCTTTAGCATATCTGGCATATAAATACCTTGCAATGCTGGCTACAAAAGTGCCATGCAAATGCCTGTTCTCACTTTCTGTTGACATTGTAAATAAGAAGATGGCAGCATTATCTCCTGTAAATGCCAACAAACTTGTTTGTCTGAGCGATTAGCTGAGCAAGAAGTAGGACTGAGTGGACTTGTAGACTGTAAAGTTTTACACATTTTTTTTTTGAGTGCAGTTATGTAACAAAATAAAATCTGTGTTTGTAAGTTGCGCTTCTTTGAGTGCTGTCCCTGTGGGTGCGCAACATCAGGTGGAGATGCGTCCCATCCTTTATCTAAGACGACTCAACAAATTCGTCTGTGCCCACAAATTCAAAACGGTCACCATGAGTTCAATCATCCCTATGCTGGAGGAAAGGGACTGGTTCGCAACCCTCAGCCTACAAGACGCATACTTTCACATTACAATCCATCCAGTTCGCAGATGCTTCCTAAGTTCACAGTAGGACAAAAACATTTCCAGTACATATTGCTACCATTCGTCCTCGATGGCACCAAAAGTATTCACCAAAACACTTGCAGTAGTAGCAGCTTACTTACGGAGACGAGGGATACTGATATCCCCTTACTTAGATGACTGCCAACTCAAAGGCACCACGAAGACAGAAACAGAATGAAGCATTCAAATAACCATCTCTCTCTTTCATTCCTTCGGACTGCAAATCAATGAAAAGAAATCCACCCTCACTCCAGTACAGGAACTAGAGTTCATTGGAGCTCACCTGGACTCTCTCATGGCCAGAGCATCACTACCAAGGCCATGTTAACAACAATGACCTCCCTGATATCAGTGGTCTCTCACAGTCCATGGGTAGATGTACGAACATGCCTACCACTATTGGGACATATGGATGCTACCACGTTCATTGTAAAACACGCCAGGCTACACATGTGATGCCTTCAGAGATGGCTGAGTGAGTATATATCCCACAAAGACACAGTCTAAACGAGAGAATGACACCCACCATAAAGTTGATATGATCACCATGCTGGTGGACAAACCCAATGAACATTTGCTCTGGTGTACCAGATCCAACAGGATCTGTTCAGATCACAACAGATGCCTCCCTGAATGGATGTGGGGCTCACCTGAACCAACATACCACTCAGGGCAAATGGTCCCCTGTGGAAACACATTTTCACATAAACCTACTAGAACTACACGTGGTACGCAATGCATGCTGCCACTTCCTTCCTCTCATAAGAAACAGAATGATACAGATCCTAACAGACAACATCGCATGTACTATATCAACTGCCAAGGTGGAGCATGATCCCGCTCCTTATGTGCGGAAGCTCTAAAACTATGGAACTGGTGCATAAAGCGCAATATCACTATCACAGCATCATACCTACTGGGCTGCCTGAATATCACGGCGGACACACTAAGCAGACAGTTCTCACAAGAATACAAATGGAAACTCAGCGACGAAATAACACATCATATTTTCCACAGATGAGGAACTCCAGTGATAGACCTGTTTGCGAAATGAACAAACAAGAAATGCCCAAAGTTTTGCTCATGTGCAGGGCAGGGAGCACAATCACTGGGAGACGCATTCTTTATCGAATGGAATGCCCCTCTCCTATATGCCTTCACACCGATTCCTCTGATCTTCAGAGTCATGCACAAAACATGAACCGACAGGGCCAAGTTCATCCTTATAATACCAACATGGCCCAGACAGACTTGGTTCTCTTGACTCGCAAGGCAATATGCAAGCCATTCACTCTCTCCCATCTACACAATCTCTTGTCACAGGACAACAGTCTAACCCTCCATCCAGATCCAGGGAAACTCTACCTGAAGGCATGGCTCTGTCCTGAGGAATTAACCTGTTCTGACCAAATAAAATAAGTACTGATTAATAGTGGGAAACAAAACACGCTCTACTTACCTCCAAAAATGGAAAAGATTTTCCCTGTGGTGCCAAACGAAACAAATATCTGCACAACAGGCACCACTTCCTATCATCCCGGATTACCTACTATCTTAAACTCAGGATTGGCTACAAACTCGATTAAAGTTCACCTTGCAGCCTTCCACCAACAGATGGATGGGACATCAGTATTCGCCCATCCCACTACTAAGAGGTTCGTAATGGGGCTACAGAACATGTACCCGGATATCCATGAACCCACACCAGTATGGTATTTAAACATGGTATTCAAATGCCTAATCAGAAAACCATTTGAATCCTTAGCATCGTGTTCTTTACTTCACTTATCTATGAAAGTGGTATTCTTGACAGCCATCACATCGGCACAAAGAGTGAGTGAGATAGGGGCACTCATGGCTCACCCCCTATACACACTATTCTACAAGGACAAAGTGACTCTTAGGACACATTCTAAATTCATGCTCAAAATATCATCCTCATTCTACCAATTCACTTACCTACATTCCATCTGAAACCACACAACAACTCCCAAGAGGCGTTGTTACATACATTAGATGTCTGTCGCGCCCTGGCTTTTTATCTGGACAGAACAAAGACCTTCAATAACTCTTTCTGTCATTGATATCAATAGTCTGTAAGATCAAAGAGTGCGGCTATATCCACGCTAAGACTATCTAAATGGATATAGAACTCCCTATATAACAGAGAAGCCCCAATGGGCATCAGAACACACTAGACAAGAGCCGTAGCGGCTTCCATAGCATTCCTGCACAACATACCTATTCTAGACATATGCAGAGCAGCTACATGGACATCTGAACACACATTCACTAACCAGTATGCCATTATGCTCATCATGAGTGCAGACACAAGGGTAGGCTTCATAGTCCTAGCCGAAGCTACAGGCTCAGCTCCGAAGTCCCTTCCATTTTCATGAAGGCACTGCTCTCCATTCACCTGAAGTAGAGCACCCACAGGGACAGCACTCGAAGAAGAAGGGAAGGTTACTCACCTTGTGCAGTAACTGAGGTTCTTCAAGATGTGTGTCCCTGTGGGTGCTCCACTACCCACCGTCCTCCCCTCCACTTCGGAGTAAGAACTAAATGTTCCACGAGAGAAAAGGAACTGAAGGGGTCGGGGTGTGTGCAGGCCAGAAGAGCCACCAGCGGCACTGCGAGACAGTTATTCCACATGCGTGCCCCGACCAGACACTGCTAGCAAAAATCTCCAATCAACTGTGCCAGGACGCACTCCACCTATAGTGGAGTACTCACAGAGACACACATCTCGAAGAATCTCAGTTACTGCACAAGGCGAGTAACCTTCCCTTTCACAGCAAAGAGATTGAACTACAGTATTTGTATGAGGTGAATTGAAAAGTACTCTTTCATTTATCTATCATTTTAATATTGCAAACATTTTGTAATAAAAAAATATGCAATTTGATTTCAATTACAACACAGAATACAATATGTATGAAAAGGTAGAAAAACATTGAAAATATTTAATAGATTTCAATTGGTATTCTATTGTTTAACAGTGTGATTAAAACTGCAATTAATCACGATTAATTTTTTTTTAGTTAAACGCATGAGTTAACTCCAGTTAATGGACAGCCCTAGTAGAGATAGATAGCATTCATGGAGAATATATCAATATCTCCTTGGACTTTCTAAGACAATGTCCAGAATTTACTTGTGTGTGGAAAAATATGAACTTTATAGCCTGAATCTTAAATTTAAATCTCTTAATTTGTTCCCCCCCCCCCCTTGAATAAAAACTTCTTTCTTCAAAGTAAAATTAATCTACCTCTACAGTATGTTATAGTTTGGGGAATATTTTCTAAAATTGGTTCCTCTCTTGTGACTCCAGTGTGAAGAAAATGAATGTCAATGTCTGTCTTTGTCTGTTAATTAAGGGCATAACAACCCCCTTTTTGAGCCTTTGCTAGAAAGTTGCTTTTTTTTTTTATTTCTGAAAAATGTTTCTGGTGGCCATCACATCCTTCTGGCTGACTCACATAGTGTTTAGTAATTTTTGATTCTTACAGTTGTATCTTGGGAAGATTCTTTCTGGAGAAGTACTGCAGATGTATCATCATAGAATATCAGGGTTGCAAGGGACCTCAGGAGGTCATCTAGTCCACCCCTCTCTCTGCTCAAAGCAGGACCAATCCCCAGACAGATTTTTGCCCCAGATTCCTAAATGGCCCCCTCAAGGATTGAACTCACAACCCTGGGTTTAGCAGGCCAATGCTCAAACCACTGAGCTATTCCCCCCTGTTAGAAAAAGCCAGATTAACAATTAATCTAATAATGATAATAATAATAGTGTAGAATACGACAATCTTAGTAAAATGTGATAGTGAGCATAAGTTACCAAAATATTTAAGCTTGGGCATGATCAAAGTGGGGATCCCTGCTGTGCATCTTAAAATGTTTTCAGAAGCTTTTTCTAACTTTTATTTCTGTGTATAGAGGAGGCCTTGCTTCCAGAAGCTGCAGTTCCCTGAGCTGACTGGTTTTTATGAGAAAACCAACTTATATCTGAAAGCAAAATTATTTTATTCTCTAAAGAATGTTATATTGTCCAATGTGATTTTAGTATATTACACATGAATGTCCAGATTTCATCATCTCTGAATTTTCTGACTCATGCAATTAATTTTCAACCTTTAGGTCTTAGTAGTGTAATGTTTTATAGTCATGCAGTACAATAAAAGTTAATTTGAAATTGAATGCATGATGGATCAACTGAAGAAAATGTGTTTTGAATGCAAGTTCAGTCAAGTTTTCTTGATAATGAACTACTGATTTAGGACTAGGATGTGATCTTCCCTTATAGGAGCTTTTAAATTTCTGCCCTCTCATGTGCCCTGAACCAGGAGCTGATCCTTGCAAGCAGGGCTAAGTCACCCTTTCTCTAGTGCAGGGGTAGGCAACCTATGGCACGTGTGCCGAAGGCGGCACATGAGCTGATTTTCAGTGGCACTCACACTGCCTGGGTCCTGGCCACCAGTCAGGGGGACTCCACATTTTAAATTAAGCTTTTTAAACATTTTAAAAACCTTATTTACTTATATAACTAAACTACTGTTGTATGTATTATAGACTTATAGAAAGAGACCTTCTAAAAATGTTAAAATGTATGACTGGCACGTGAAACCTTAAATTAGCGTGAATAAATGAAGACCCGGCACACCATTTCTGAAAGGTTGCCGACCACTGCTCTAGTGCTTAATTTGTAATGAAAGGGGTGCTGGGGCTCAAGCAACTTTACTTGCATAACTGATGCAGCAAGCCCAGACGTGTCAGGGCTATGAACTGTCAAGTCTAGAGCTGCTGGGGCTCAGCCCTGGTGCAAATTAAGCACTGCCCTTCTCTCCACAGTTGAGACAAGTTCACGTCCTCTTACTGCACAAGCCTGCAGAGTAAGGCTGGCACACCTGGTGGAGCAATCTGCATTATCCTAATGCATGATGCAGTGTGTGTTCTTTCCATGCCCACTGAACAGCTCTGGAAGAGAATGCTTCTTGCGCCTTTCCATTGTGTAAGGCTTTGTTCATCTTGCTCAATTACAAATTTATCTGAACTGCTAATAGAGCTTCTCCTTGCTGTTTTCTTTTAAATAGGACAATTGTTAAACTTTATCTATGCTACTAAATTTGGTGATATTTTTAATTTTGTCTGCTTCTCATTGTGAACATTTTAATCTCCTCTTATAGTGACAAGTACTTCAAATCTACCTTTTTCAGACAAACTATTATTTAGAACACATTAAATGGGTTTAGCTGTTGAATACCATATGAACAGCATATTCTCTTCTACGAGTTATGACCATTTAGCTTTTGTCTATAAAAGGCCCACTAAAATGAGTGGTCACTCTTAGAGTGCGGCTTTTTCTAGTTAAATTTTAAACAAAAAACTGCCCTATGTTCTACACAAATTACTTCAGATTAAAAATTTTTTGTAGCAATGTTTTTCACATTTTCTATAACCTAAGAAAAGATGGGAAAAGAAGCATTAATCGCAGCAAACTTTTTTCTTTATTTAAAATACATGAGTCATAAAAACAACCATTAATAGGATCCTTAAATAACTACTGGCATTGCTTAGACAATTTTAATAAATATTCTATTTGGAAACAGTTGTCATCATACTATGGTCTGACACCTCTCATTTCTTTGCTTCTTTATTACCAAGTGCATTTGCAGGGAAACAGAAGAGTTTATTTAAATTGTTGTTGTTTTCCCATCTGTATACTTAATCATGTTCATGTTCATGGAAATTTATTTCATCATAGGAACTTAGGAAAACCTGTCAGGAAAAAGTACACCAACTCAGAAAAGTACATTTTCTTGCAGCTGTTCTTCATGACAAATGAGGGGAAAAATACAGCAAATCTGAATTGTGAAACAGATACTATTTAGAAACAAAGTATCAACTGCTCTTTGAAAGAGAACTCCAAGTTAAGCAGTTTTGTCAAATTCAGTTGTAAAATATGCTACCTATTTGTCAAAATGCTGTTTCTTTTTAAGGTCAAGTCCTTTTAAAGGAATAAGCATTTTTAAAAACCGGTTCTGTTGGGAAGGGAAGCAACTGTAAAATGTAAGGACATCACAATGCAAAGTAAATTCACAATTCCCTAACTGTGTTTAAGATTTGGTCTGTAAAGGCAAATTTTGTGCTATGAACTTCCTGATCTACTATAAGGAGTAGACTAGATAAGTTTGTTCAGCATTAGCCATATCTATACTCTCTTCATAAAGATAATTAATAGTAGTAATCTATTATTGCTTTAAAACTGAGTGACCAAACAACATTATACTGTTGAGACTGAGGAGTTACTTGTGTATTTATGGAACTTCTCTCAATCCAATGAATCACCTCAATTAAAAAAAAAAATCCTATATAATTGTATGGCTCCATCTCCAGTAGTAGAAGGCTAATATTGCTGACTTGCAGCAGTAATTTTTCTATTGGTTTTAAGATCTTGGGGTATCATATTGTATAATTGAATAATCTGAAGATAATTGAATTACCTATATTGAAGACTCTTAAATATATTGATATCTGTAATTTTAAAATGTGAATAATACTTTGTCAATAAGAAATATGTTTTCACTTCAAAATAGTCAGATTTTCAGAAACCGAAGGGCACTTGTGAATTTTGCAAATTTGAATCACTTGAGTTCTCTTTTGGAATTTACTGTTGTTGGTTTTCTTATTTTATTCTCTTGTAAACTTAATGGAATACTGTGGCTAGAATTCTAATACTGACTAGCACTTCATTCATGTAAACAAAAATTGTATTACTGCAAAGTAATTCCATTCACAGTTCTACTCTAAGGTCAACTAGATACGGGAATAAGCTACAGCTGCTTGCTTCCTCAATGGTGCTTTTCGACTGAAAAGTCAGTTTTCCATGTAAGACTTCTTTCATCCCCAATAAAACCTTCGGCTTCCTACAAAACTCCATTAAGTGGATAGTTGGGGAACAAATATTACTTTTTCCATGTATCACATTAATTTTCATCATTTTAAGAAGGAAATTTGTTCAATGACAGACTTAAATTGTTCTAATTTAACATAGTTGAAAAATGTGGACATGTTTAATGAAAGTATAATTTTAAATATCAGATCAGTTTCCTTTTATAAAAAAAAGACTTGTATTAGTAAAATGAACATACCAGTATTCTGCATTGGCATTTTCTGTTTAACTCTGCTCTTAATAGGATCCACAATAGGCAAAAATGTGTACTACTTTAATATAAAATTTTACATTGTTAAACTTCTAAATATATTAAAACTTTTTCTAAATCATGTGAAAAATTAAAGTATGCATTAAGCAGATGTAATGGTCTAATAACCTTTTTATTGTATGTTTCAGAACAAAGTAGAAGAGATGATTTGGAAGCTTTAGGACATATGTTTATGTATTTTCTCAGAGGGAGCCTTCCGTGGCAAGGTTTAAAGGTAGTGCTTTTAATATCCGCATCTCTCCTTTTTTTTAAAAAAGTCATCTTCTCCATGGTGTTTCCTTAGTAAAGTTGTCTCCTAAAATACTTTCTGAAGTTATAAATTTATATCTTTCACATCATAGGCTGATACATTAAAAGAACGTTATCAGAAAATTGGAGACACAAAACGAGCAACACCTATCGAAGTATTGTGTGAAAACTTTCCAGGTAATGACTGTGTTACTGAAGAAGAATCTATGTTTAAAATCATGCTGCAGTAAATCCTTTAATACTGTAGGACTGTATACGTTACTAAGAAAAATGCCTTTCAAATACATATAATATAATGTGGTAATGAATGTAATTTAAAATACCATGAAACATCGCAGAGTTTTGTCACTGCCTGTTATTGAAGGGGATTAGGAGAGAGGCCCCAAACCACTAATTGTTCAATATATTGACATTCTATGGAGAGGAGAGAAGAGAGGAGGAAGTTTATTTCCAGTTCCAGGTAGTGATCAGTTTGTCATGAAGCATAAAATTTTGGTCTCCCTTTCATCTATAAGAAAGCAGATAATATTTAAAAAAAATATTCATTGTAACACTTTTCTTACTGGTAGATGGACCATCACTTTGAAGTTGACTTACTTTAAACTACTTGTAACTCATTATTTTGGGCATTACTCCTGCCTCAGAGACCCCGCTAACAATTTTTGTGGTATTATAGTTGCATTTTCCTATACAAAAAGATATTTTATTTCCCTGGTTTCTCTGTAAAAGACTCAGGTATATGAAACTGACTTGCTTACACAGAAGCACCCATGAAATTGACTAAACAGAAACTTCTCTCAAAAACACAAAATTGGGGGGGGGGGGGAGAAAAAAAAGTTTTCTGGTATATTAACCTCTCGGGTCTAGTAATGATAGATTTTTAGCATGATTTTTAAAAGTTGATATTTTTTTGGTCTATTTGGCTCCCATCCTGCAAACATCTACACATATGGCAGTTCCATTAAATTCAATGGGATACTCATTAACATAAAGTTAATTGGTGCATAATTGTTTCAAAGGGAAAAATGCATTAACTATTGTGGAACATGAAAACTAAACTGATAAGTAAATTAACATGACATAAAATCAATCTGAATTTTATATAGAAAGCTAAAGATTTATTTGGTTTGTTTTTAAGTATCAGTGATTAATGTAATTGTTTAACCATTAATAAAACAGAAATGGCAATTATGAATATTTCTCATTTGTATAGAGGAAATGGCTACATATCTGCGTTATGTAAGAAGGCTAGATTTTTTTGAAAAACCAGACTATGACTACTTAAGAAAACTCTTTACAGACTTATTTGATCGGAAGGGCTATATGTTTGATTATGAATATGACTGGATTGGGAAACAGCTGGTGAGTTCAGTTGAGCAAAGATGCTGTATTTTTGTCTAACCAGTTTTTTAGTCTTAATATTTGTATGATTTTTCTTGTATATTATAAAATTTACTAAGATTATGAGTCAAGATACTTTTGTGAAAGCTGCAGAATAGTTTCCATTGTAATCCCCTGTTTTTACGTATTGTGAAATTTATGAAATATCACATTTTGGTCTGAGATTTTTTTTGTACCGGGTCTCTTCCCAAAGGTGTGGTGGTGTTTTTTTTAAACATCAAATAAAATTCCTTCCTCTGTTTTTATAATAGGAGGTTGTAGGAATTCTAATCATTTTTTTAGCAGAGTAACAGTTTGTCATTTGAAACTTTGCAAGGACAGAGTCGTCATTGGGAGTGTGTGGTTGTTTCATTTTGGGGAATTTTTTCCAAAGTTTTAAGCAACTGAGAAATCACTTCTCAGCATCTGAGGTTTATTGCGGAAACTATACTAAAGCCTCGTTCCCTTTGTGACATCAAAGTGCACATCTTCCCTCTCCAGCCTGACAGGCCCATGAGCTGCTGCTTTCAAGCTTTTCCTGAGACGGGTAGCTTGAAGGAGATTCTAAGTACTTCATTAAAATACTCAATAAAAATGTCCTTTTCAAAACATTTTTTTACTACTGTCAGGAACAGTAGAAAAGTTTGCGTGTGACTAAAGGATTAGACCCCAAAGTTAGGGTCTCAGTTGATCAGAAAATGGTGGGGGATAGTATCTGTAAAAAAATTCTGACTTTTCACTGAAAAATTAAAAAAATTCAATTTTTGGCCAAAAAGCCCCAAACTTTTTTTTGAGAAAAGCCAGACAGAAAGTCAGTCAAAGACTCACGGAAAATATAGTCTAAGTCATGCTCCAATATTCTACAAGTTCTAAGCTTTCATTTTACAAAATTCTGTATTTGGGTTATAGAATTTTTTTTCTACAATAATCTTGTAACACTTTCTTCTCTTTTTACTTACACTAAATTTAATGTCATACTCCTGTATATACATATTCTTATCTACTTACATATTTTGATAACTTATTCTCACAATCACATTTTACTAAGATTGTCATACTCTACACTATTATTATTATTATTTTATTATTATTAGATTAATTGTTAATCTGGCTTTTTCTAATTTTTGAGGGCTTGGCTTTGCAACCCAAATAACATTCAGTTAACATTGTTTTGTTTTGGGTTTTTTGTACATAACAATTATTTTGTATTGCAGTAGTGCCTAGGGGCCCTGTCACGGATAAGGTTCCTGTTGTGCTAAGCAGTATAAAAACACAACTAAATGTGTTCTCTGCTTAGAAGAGCCAACAATCTAATATGAGACAGCAGGATATATATTCTCTTCATCCTTGCTTACATGCAATAATGTATACAGGGATGAAACAGTGACTTCAAAGCTAACCTTGATCATGTGCATCATTGATTCTTAAGTGTAGGAAAGTATGTGTCAGTTCCCTATGAAACAACTGTGTGCTTTTTATATACACGATTTTATAGGATTATGGCATATACATAGTACTACAGTATGCAGCACATAAAGTTATAGCAACAAATGTAGCTTTTAACAAAAGTTAATATTCTGTAGCACTCAGAAGGGGACAGTCCAAGTTTGAGGGCATCTGAAATCTTTTATTTGGCACATTCTGTCTTTGATTACTTAACCATGCTTGTTTAACATTGTACAAATATAATCTTTCAATAGATTTTCTTTACTTAAAGTAAAAAGGTAGGAGCTTCCCTGTTTAGGATTTGGAAATTCTGTTAGCTTCTACAAATTTGAAGTGTGTTTAAATTCCACAATCTGGATCTATTTATACATCACCAGAATGCCTTCTCCCACACATGCTTAGATGGTGTATAGGAAGGAACACCTTCCTTGGGCATGATCAAAGTGGAGCTCCCTGCTGTGCATCTTAAAATGTTTTCAGAAGCTTTCCTCAGTCCCTACGTACCTTCTGTCCTCAGCAACTTTATAAAGCTTTCACTACTTAGCTAAGCTGATCTTGCACATAGCCTCAGTGAATCATTCCTTAGTTACACATCTTACAAACTAAGTGAAAAAATTCCATTGTGAATAGTTGGTAAATCATTTTTAAAAAGCGAATAAGATGGTGAACTCAGATTTCCTCTGTAACAATGAAATGCACTGCTTTTCAGTAAGCATTCTTCCCAGACAAAATTGTATCTTTCAAGCCCCTGCCATTTTGATTGTCTGTTTTAAAAATAAATAAATAAGAGTATAAGAAAATTTGTAAAATGGTAATATCTTTCATTTACACTGTGTTCACATTCAAAAGTGACTTAATCTTATTTTTCTTCATACTTCATACTTTCAAAGATGGCAGAGATTAGTCATAGAAGATTTCAGCCTGAAATCTTACAGGAAGCTATCAGTAACTGGAATAGGTTAAAACAACAAGGAGTCCTTGTGGCACCTTACAGACTAACACATTTATTTGGGCATAAGCTTTTGTGGGATATAACCCACTTCATCAGGTGCATGGAGTGGAAAATACAGTAGGCAGGTATAAATATACAGCATGTGAAAAGATGGGAGTTGCCTTACCAAGTCGGGGGGTCCGTGCTAACAAGTCCAATTCAATCAAAGTGGATGTGGCCCATTCCCAGCAGTTGACAAGAAGGGGTGAATATCAACAGAGGGAAAATTATTTTTTGTAATGACCCAGCCACTCCCAGTCTTTATTCAGGCCTAATTTGATGGTGTCAAGTTTTCAAATTAATTCCAGTTCTGCAAGTCTGCACGTTCTTGTAGTCTGTTTTTGACGTTTTTTTGTTGAAGAATGGCGACTTTTAAGTCTGTTATTGAGTGACCAGGGAGATTGAAGTGCTCTTCTACTGGTTTTTGAATGTTACAATTTTTGATGTCTGATTTGTGTCCATTTATTCTTTTGCATAGAGACTGTCTGGTTTGGCCAATGTACATGTACAATGATAGTCTATTACAAAAAGTAATTTTACTTCTATTGATATTCACCCCTTCTTATCAACTGTTGGGAATGGATCATATCCACCCTAATTGAATTGGCCTCATTAGCACTGACCCCCTGCTTGGCAAGGCAGCTCCCATCTTTTCATGTGCTATATATTTATACCTACTTACTGTATTTCCATTCCATGCTTCTGATGAAGTGGGTTATATCCCACAAAAGCTTATGCCCAAATAAATTTGTTAGTCTCTAAGGTGCCACAAGGACTTCTCGTTGTTTTTACTGATACAAAATAGGTTAGAATGGATACTTCATGCAACTTTAACTGTAGTGGGACCAACACTTTTAGCTGGAGTAGTGGCAAACTTTTCAAATTAAAATTTAAGAAAACAAAAATTCAAGGAACTCATCACAAAATGTACTTTCTGCTTTTATTTGGACCAGTTTACAGTAACTTGTCATGTCCTAAGTGTACTAGTGAACGCATTACAGCATAGTCTAGTGAAGTCTTCATCATTGGGCATCATTACAGCAAGTTGCTCCTAAATTTTTGAGAAGGGAGAGCATGTTACTGGTTTTCGTGAGGGAATTACCAAGTTTGAGAATTAGTGAGGGTCTGCTTCATGACTTGCTGTTGGTTTTGTATGGCCAGATCTCTGTACATTTCCATGGCAGGTTCAGAAACGTTTTGGATTACAATTCAATAATTGTTGGTATGTAGAAAACTTAAATATTTTTTAACAATTTGCTACATAATATATTCTGTTTGTAGCCTACTCCAGTGGGCTCAATTCATTCAGACCCCGCACTGTCATCTAACAGAGAAGCACATCAGCACAGAGATAAGATGCAACAATCCAAAAATCAGGTATGCTGCTCACCTAAGATTTTACCAGCATTATTTTATGTCATCATTTCTATAAAGTTTGTTCTTTATGCCAAAACAGTTTTGCTATTGCTTGTGTTACACAATTTCAAATTGACTCCAGTTTCTGCTGTCCATTTTTCTCTGTTTGCTGAAGGTAGCCTTTATTAATGCATGAATGTTTTTGGTTTGTAAGCCTTAAATAAAGGTTGTAAAGGGCTGTCGTGTTTTTAAGTTGTAATTATAAATAAATGGGAGCCTTTTGTCTTTTTTGATCAACTGCATCCTAAGGAGCATTGCTTGTATTTTCTTCCTTAGTTTTTCTGTTTAATCTTATAGTCTCTTACTTTGCACCCAGTACAGTGACTCATCCACTAGTGTTAAAGGGTTCATTTTCCTAAGATTGTATTTTTTGTCCCATCATATTTATAATTCACTGCCACCTTAGTAAATTCAAAAGGCAGTAAAATTTGTGAAAATTCTAGATTTTCTGTTTCAAGTATTCTTAGGATTTTCTTAAAGAAAATACTTAATGCACAATCATAGGCTGTAAGAACAGGTGGACTGCTTAAGATTTGAATTCACTGTTACCTGGTGGTCATAGCATGTACAATTCTGAGGTGATATTACCAGAATGTTGTCATGAGAAAAATGTATTTTAAGTACTTTCTTACAGATCAATAACGGTTTTATGTAAAGGTTGAAATAGTATCTGTACAAAATTTATAAATCATATTTTACTTTGATATACTTCACCCACCCTGTGTGTGTGTGTGCGCGTGTGTGTGCATATGCACATTTGGTTTATTCTGGTATTAAAAAAAAAAGTGTATATGCATATAGTTACCCACTTTATACATACAAATGAGATTTGCATACATAATTTAGGTGGCTGGTTTCAAAAGCTTCTCCCTAAAAGGTTTATGGTTTCTGTACAAAAATCAGTTTTTTAAAGGATATACTAGTGCCAAACTAGTGGAGAATTACAGTATGCTGATAACTTTGATCAGTATTGTGATTTTATACTTTAGTTTGTTTCTCAGAAAATTTCAGGCCTTTGTTGATGCAAGGGTAGGAATATACAATATAGTAATTGTGCACTGCATTTTGTGTTGCATTTGTTGAATGTATATTTTCAGTTAATATAACATGCATGATGTGCAATTGGAGCAGATTGTATTTTAAGCATATGTAATCATGAGTTCTTGTTTTCTTCTGGAGTATCCATGATACTTTTAATTATATTGCTGTGTTTGAGAGAAATTTTGCATACCCCAAATGACTTTATAACCATTTTGAAGTTACTTAAAATAATAAAAACAGTTTGTTTGTTTTTTAATTTGTGTTTATTGTTTTGCTTTCTTCTATTTCTAGATTCTTAATCTGTCTGGTAGTTCATGTTTGAGTGTATACATTTTTGTTCATTTTTAGCCACTCTACAACTTTTAGCTATAGTAAATAGCAAAGTTTAAACATGTATCTATCTACATTCATGTGCATATATACATAGCTGGTTACATTCTGTTTTTGTGTTGTATTCCTGTGGGATTTTTATTTCACATTGTAATACAAGCATGAGGTGTTTAATATGTTTTGGGTTTTTTTTCCTCCTCTTCCATGCATGCTTAATGCATTATATAATTGGCAGTCGGCAGACCACAGGGCAGCTTGGGACTCCCAGCAGGCCAACCCCCATCACTTGAGAGCTCACCTTGCAGCTGACAGACATGGTGGCTCGGTACAGGTATTTTCTGCTTCTTTGCATGACTGATTATTTCCACATTCTGCAACCTATTCCTCTGTAACTCATGGCATGATTCTTGTTTTCAGCGGAAAAGTTTGCTTCATAGTTGTGTCCATAATTACATTCCCTTGTTCCTTTTGTTCTACAACTGCCAAATTGGAAAAGAAAAGTGCAGAAAGTTTGACTTTTTGTATGTTGAATTTCTACAAATGCCTGTTGTAGTTTAGCAGTATAGCTTTCTAAAATTTATATCAACTAAATTAGCTAATGTTAAGACTTTAGTTCATTTTAATTTTATATATAGTTTAAATAGATTTTAACTACTCAAGTTTATTTAATATTAGCCTGTTTTGAGAACTTGGCACAGTGCAGCACTTCACACTTTTTAACCAGGGTAAAAAATGAGAAACTAATGAATATTAGTAATATTTAGTTAAGTACTTGTTTTCAACTAAATATCTGTTTTAAATAGTCAGTTTCTACACGTAAGTATAACGGCAGCTTTAGATATTATACTTGTCCCTACCAAACAAATGTATTTTCTCCCCTCCTCATAGAGAGGCCAATGCAAAAAAAGGAAAACTGGTTATCTGACCAGACATGGTGAATTTACATCTACACGGCACTGTGAAATTCACAAAGTAGAAAACTAAAAATGGGGGCAGGGGGTTCTGATCATTTTTCACTGTCTTAGATTTTGCTTTTAAGAACAGTAGTTTAAAATATTCAGACAGTAATGGGATTTATGGCATCCCTTTAAGATGTTAGAGGAATGTAGTTATACATAGTGACTAAAGAGCCTCCAGAAAGCTAATTTTATTGCACTTCCACTTGCAAGTGAAAAACATAATAATTTCTGTTTAACAGAAGTAGGTTATCACATCAAAGCTTGAACAAAGTGGTGTACTCAAGACGTTTTTGAGTTCACTAATTTGTTTGCTCAGTTGTGCGCAGCCGTAACAGCTATATGTTTCTTTGCCAGCCACCAAAATGCTCAAATGAAGTTTGATTCCCAGTCCAGTAGCTTGAGGGGATTAATTTACTAAGGTTGGCCAATTTAGAGTTTCTGTCTAAGTTGAATGCTGACTCATTCTCTCATGTTAATTCTCCACCCAGACCCTGTTATAGTCCAAACTTTCTTTCTTCTTGAATGCTTAATTTCCTTTATCAGATGTTTGTAACTTTCAACCAGGTTTTGCTTTGCTTGTGTATGTGTTGTATGTGGTTGCAGTAATTCTTGGGAAATTTAAGGCACAAGAATCAAGAAGATACTTGTCACATCAGATGGCTTGAAAGCTGCCCCGTTTATGTGCATGCACTCTATTCTTAGTACTGTATATACTCATTCATAAGCCAAATTTTTTTAGTAAAAAAGGGAAGCACCAGGGAAGGGGGTCAGCTTATGAACGGGTATAGAGAGGGAGAGGTGGGACACAGCCCCTCCCCAAAACAGAGGAAGCAAGGAGAGGCAGCACAGCCAGAAGGGAAGAGGCGGGGCCAAAGTTTCTCTGCTTCAGGCCATGCTGCTCTCCCCCCAGCTGCAGCTCCGGGGCTGGTAGGCCGCAGCCATGTCGCTCGGTCCAGCCCCCCAGAGCAGGCTGTGGCCATGCCACCCGGCCCTCTAGAGCGTGCTGCGGCTGCGCCACCGAATCTGGCCCACTGGAGCAGGCTGCGGCCGTGTTGCCCAGCCTGCTGGAGCAGCTCCAGCCAGGTCAGAGACATCCTCCCCTAGCCCTCCCCACATAAGGTGAGAAGGGATGGGATGGGGAGAGCGTGGGGGTCCCGGGATAGGGATGCGGTCATGTGGGGGGTGGTCACAGGGATTTACTCCTCTGACCCCCAGCTTCTCCCCCACAAAAAAAATTTCCCCACCAGTTGCTGTCCAGGTCCGTCAGGGTAAGCAGCTGGCGCACTGGGACACTTTGTTTACCTCCGTGCCTGCAGATGCTGGAGGTAAACAAACAATCTCGGCCCACCAGTGGCTTATCCTGACGGCCCAGAGGCCTAAGTTTTCTGACCCCTGAATTATAGGGTCGTCTTATGAATGGGTTATAAAAATTTTCCATTTTTACTTATCCATCTTGGAGGGGGCGGGGAGGGTTGGCTTATAAGTGAACCAGTTTAGGATCAAGTATGTACGGTAATTCGTTTCCATCAAAATCATAATAATTTAGCATTATAACAACAAGTTGTATGGAACATGTTGTGTATTTTCCTTGGAGCTGTATTCAATACACTTTTTGAGCATGAGACTGAGAGCTCTATCTATTTTTTATATTTTAGTTTTTTCTAAATTATCTTGTTTTTTTCTCCTCTAAGGCAAGGATCAGGAATAAAATTGCATACTTCACCCTGATAATTCTATACAATACGTTTTTTGCACCTTTAAAAAAAATCTGAGTCTTGAATTGAATTGCAAAATTCTAAACTGATGCTTGGAAAGCTTTTGTTTGTTTAAAATAAAATTAATTGCATAAAATAAAGTGAATTTTGCAACTCATCAAAGATTTAGTTGCGCTAAACCTTTTATAGATAGATAGATATAGATATAGATATATAGTTAAACTACATAGCTTCCCGGTAACAAGCAGTTTGAATGTCAGACCAGTGTTCTGATCACAGCAACTCTTTCATATCAATAAAATAAATTTCAGAAGGAAAGTAGTTGATTTGTCTCTGTCATAGGTTTATTCCCCCACTTGGAGCTTTTGGGTTCCAAGATGGGGACCTGCATGGACTCCTCTAAACTAAAATCCTAGTTTAGATCTGGTTCTCGCTGCCACCAGTCAGTTTTAAGTGTCTGACACACTCCCTGTTCCCCCAAAAACTTCCCCTGGGGAACACATATCCAAACACCTTGAATCTCAACACAAAGGGAAATAATCCATTTCCCTCCTCCTCTCTCCTAGTACTTAGGAGAGATACCTGGATTCAAACTCCTTGAATCAAACAAAGAGGGATTCACTTTTTCCCCCTCCCATTCGCCTGAAAATCCAAACAAGGGAAGAAATCAATCTAGTTCTAAAAAAGAAAAGATTTTATTAAATAAAGAAAAAAAAGTACACTCTCTCTGTATTACCAGGATGCAAAAATACAGGGTCTAACTTATAAAAACTGGAGAGACTTCCCCCTCCCTCCTCCTCAGAATAATCAGTAACAGCAACAGAAATAAAGAATTGCAAATGTAGAAATCAAATTATAAGACTAATTCGCCTTTCTAATACTCACTATACTGGATAGTAGGAAATACTCCAGGAGAACTTGGAGACATGTCTGGCCTCTCTTAGATCCAAAGAGAGCACACAGAGCAAACAAGGAACACAGACAAAGCCTTCCTTCCACAGAGATTTGAAATTATCCTGTCCCTTGATTGGTCCTCTGGTCAGGTGTTCCTCAGGTTACTGAGCTTGTTAACCCTTTACAGGTAAAAGAGACTTTAACCCTTAACTATCTGTTTATGACAGTCTCCTTGAACCATATTAGAATGTGAAATTAGCATTGGATTTGAGTTTAAACTGGATAAAATTATGAGATTTCTTAAGTACCTTCTGGCTACATTAAGAAATATTTCTATCTATGTTTAACCTATCAGTGGAACACTTCAAATAGTTTATGAACATAAAAACAGCCATACTAGGTCAGACCAAAGGTCCATCTAGCCCAGTATCTTGTCTTCCGACAGTGGCCAATGCCAGGTGCCCCAGAGGGAATGAACAGAACAGGTAATCATCAAGTGGTCTATCCCCTGTCGCCCATTCCAGCTTCTGGCAAACAGCGGCTAAGGACACCATCCCTGCCCATCCTGGCTAATAGCCATTGACGGACCTATCCTCCATGAATTTATCTAGTTCTGGCGCATTTGATTTATTTAGGTTTATGGCACATTCAGTACTTCATTCAGAATAACTATTTCAACAATCCCAGAATTTACTGAGAAAAATTTCAATATTTTGCTTTTTCTAACCCCAAAAAACCATGACCACCACCAGAACAGTTTTTAATTGATCTTAACATTTTGGTCCATTTAAAGCTACAGGGCAAATTCAGTATTTACCTTTAAAAAAAGAAAATATTTTTTTAGGAAATGGTGACAGTGTGCCTTATAAATACAGAGCAATAGCAAATTTTTATTTAATTCTTTAATAGTGGAAGCAGAAATTGCAAGAGTTCAGACCTTTTAGGTCACCTGGCAGCAAAGTTAAATTCCTGCAAAAAGCTTAGTTTAAAATTGAAACTATAGTATTAAATTGTCCCAATGCTTTTAATCTTAGATGTTATATAGAACAGTAGTTCTCAGCCAGGGGTCCGGGGCCCCATAGGGAGCCTCAAGCAGGTTTCAGTGGCACCTCCAAGCAGAGCGATCATTAGGCTTGCTGGGGCCTAGGGCAGAAAGCCAAAGCCTCACCATGTGGGGCTAAAGCCCAGGTCCCTGAGCCCCGTCACCCGGGGCTGAAGGTGAAGCCTGAACAATGTAGCTACATGGGGGCCCTGTGGCATGGGGCCCCAGGCAGTTGCCTTGCTTGCTACCCCCTAATGCCGGCCCTGGGTTTTATATGCAGAAAACCAGTTATTGCGGCACAGGTGGGCCATGGAGTTTTTAATCGCATGTTTTGGGGGGGCCTCAAAAAGAGAGAGGTTGAGAACCTCTGGTATAGGAGATATCTGCACACCTATTGAATTGTGGATTGTTTTTGTAACATAGTGGCAAAGGATTAGTAATGTTTATTTCACAGTATCTGCTACTAACAATGTAAGATGCTAATTATTTTTCTTACGGTAGAGTTTGATATTGTGAATAAGTGTTGTCATGTATATCTTTCAGTTATAACTGAATTTTTTAAATCAAATTTGGCCAATAAATCAGGGCATTGGCTAGTCTAGTACCGTAACCTAGATTCCTTTGAACAATTAGCTATAGTACTTTTAAGGCCTGTCTACACTGAAAAAAAATTGAGGAGTTAACCAAAGGTTTGGAGTTAAAATGCATTAAAGCCTTGTATGGATGCTCTCATTCAGAAGAGAATCGGCTATGCTTTGCTTCAATTTAATCCCCTGCAGGAATGAGAGTATCTGTGCAGTTGTTTAATGCATTTTAACTTCACATCTTTAGTTGACTTGTCCTAACTTTCCTGAGTGTCTTGTGTGGCAAAGCCATAAGGTTGTATATTGTATGACAGAAGCTATAAAGCAGGGGTCCCCAACCCCCAGGCCACGGACCGCTACCGGTCCGTGGCCTGTTAGGAACGGGGCCGCGAACCGACCCCTAGCAGCGTGTCTCCGGCGGGGCCCCTGAGCCCCGTCCCGCTCAGAGCCGCGTGGGGAGGGGGCGGTGCTGCGAGCTCCAGGCTGAGCTCAGCTGCCTCCGCTCGGCGTGGAGCTCCCAGCCCCGCCCCCTCACCATGCGGCTCTGAGCGGGACGGAGCTCAGGCCCTGCCGGAGGCACGCTGCAGCTGTCGGGCAAGGCGCTGAGGCTCCGGGTGAGGAGGGAGCCGGGGGTAAGAGGCTGGGGCCAGGGGGGTTGGCTAAGGGGCAGGGAGTCCTGGGGACAGTCAGGGCACAGAGAGGGGGCGGAGGTTGGGGGGGTTGGATTGTGGGTGTTCGGGGTCTGTCAGGACTCAGCGGGGGGGGGGCGGATAGGGGTTGGGGCAGTCAGGGGACAGGGAGCGGAGGCGGGTCCCAGGGTGGTGGGGGTCTCTGTGGGATGGTGAGGGAACAAGGAGCAGGATGGGTCGGGGATTCTGAGGGGGGCGGGCAGTCGGGGGGGCAGGAAGTGGGTGGGGGTCAGACAGGGGCAGGGCTCCCACTAATTCTGCATTATGGTCAGTTGTATAATTATTTCATTATATATTACAATAATAATAGAAATAAAAGTACAAAAATAAATGTAATGAGCTTGAATCGTCCCAAAACCATCCCACAGGTCCGCGGAAATTTTTTTTTCTACGAAACCGGTCCCTGGTGCCAAAAAGGTTGGGGACCGCTGCTATAAAGGGTTCAATGAAGTTGTACAGTATTTCTTTACATTGGATTTATTGCTCTGTAAGGTGCTATAGGAGCAGTGGTGGGAAAAGACTTACCTTATATGCACTTTGTACTCTGCCAAATCACCTTATGCATTCTAGAGGGCCACCTCTAAACTAGTTCACTCTTCATGACTCATTTTTATTCTTGGTACCTCTGAGATGGCAAACAAAGGTGCTAATTGTGGTGGTGTATTGTTTGTGTACAGAGGAGTTCTGTAAGAATTAGGACTTAACAAAGTGAATGTTGAATAAACTAATACAAGTCTGCCTGTACATAGCCGTAAATTCAGATATATGCATTTGACTTCTTTCTTGCTGCTGAAATATATTTGTTTGCTTTAGCAATAGGATTGTTGATATTCAATGGCCGACTGCTCTTGTTACCACTTTATTGGAGACTGAATTAAGTTCGTGTTAATATGATAGACATTTTATTGAAATGGTGGGAAATGCTTTGTACCATATACTGAAATAACTTAGTGTCAAATATGATTTCTGTTTTGCCCTGCAATATGTGACAGTCCAGTATACTATAACTTTGTTACTGTTTCAGCATCTGAAAATTTCAATTTTGCTTTAACACACTTTTAAATTTACTACTTCTAAGTCCTCTAAAAAAAGAACGAACCAAAGATGTTGAAATTTGAAGGAAGCCCACCTTTATTTTTTAAAAACAGTTAAATACTGAAAAACGTTAGGTTCGTCTTCAAATGCTCAGGTCAATTCCATTCTAGGTATGTGCATACTCATTTGCACAATTGTCGGAGACTTTTGCCTTAGCGGTATCCATAGGTCGGCTGTGGCACCCTCTGGAGTGCCGCGCTCATGTTCCTTCTTACCTCCCACAAGTGTTCAGCGGTTTCCTTTCTTCACTTCGTGTATTAGAACTGTAAATAGTTTCGTTTACTGTAGTTACTTAGTAATTAGTTAGTAATTTAGGGTCCTGGCAGGGACTTTGCCCCAGGCAGGGCATGCCCCAATCTCCGGGTTTTAAGCCCTGCACTGACTGTTCGTGACCTCCATGGCAGCTGTCTGAAGTGCTAGGGGCAATCTCATGTAAAAGAAAAGTGTTACATCTGTAAGCGCCACAGCCGACCCTACGGATACTGTTAAGCCAAAAGTCTCTGACAGCTGTGCACGTGGCACGCACACACCTAGAATGGAATGGACATGAGCAACACATCTCAAAGAACAATAGTTATGAAAGGTAGGTAATCGTTTTTCATATTGCAAGAAATTTTTCTCCTCCAGAATATCTAATGATAGAGAATTTTTAATTATTTCAATTTTTTTTAAACAGGAGCATGCAGCCAGCAAGAATTCTATAAACTACAGCTTTTTTGCTGCATCCCTAACTTAATCTGAAATAGAAATTTTCTGCAGCGTGAATGGTGACAGCTGAATTTTAGCAGGAAAGTAAATTAATGAGTCAGCATTGATACTTGAAATCAGCTATGTTTTGAATCATCAGTTTAAATGTAGGTTGCTATATTTTGTCTGCAGAAAATCTTAATTTTAGTTTACATAAGAGTGCCAAGTGCAGTAAGAAACTTCTCTGTTCCTTTGAGATTCCTGATTGATTACTGTGTGTTACGTCTCAGCCACGCAACAGCCCACTGCGATCACATTAATGTTAAGTAACACTGGATTATTTCAGAGAAGCAAAGGATTTTTCCTTCATAGATCACTTCACATTAAAGACAGCTAGTAATTTGATCTATGAAGGAAAAATCCTTCGCTTCTCTGAAATAATCCAGTCATCCTATATGTGAAAAAGGCTGAATCCGTGACAGTCTGTTTTCTTAGTTTTTATAACTTCATTAGTGGAAAGCAACCTACTGTACATTGCTTCAGTTCATTAGTTAACCTCCTACGTCCTTGCTTCATAAAAGTGTGGGTCAGTTCCCGAAAATGTCAGATGAATAGCTGATTGTTTCCTTCTCTTCTTGGATTACTAACACTTTATGCACTTGTAAAGACCTTATTAAGCTGTTCATTATTTTTTTGTTCATCATTCATTATTGTCCAGTTAGCCAAAAGACCTGCTTCTTACTGCTGGAATTTCATTACATGTAAGAACATAAGAATGGCCATATTGCGTTTTACCAATGGTCCATCTAACCCAGTATCCTGTCTCCCGACAGTGGTTAGTTCCTGATGTTTTAAAGGGAATGAACAGAATAGACAATAATCAAGTGATCCATCCCCTTGTCCATGTCCCAGCATCTGGCAGTTAGAGGCCTACAGACACCCAGCGCGTGGGGTTGCATCGCTGACCATCTTGACTAATAGCAATCGATGAACCTGTCCTTCATGAACTCATTTAATTCTTTGTTTGAATCCAGTTGTAGTTTTGGCCTTCACAACATCGCCTGGCAATGAGTTCCACAAGTTGACTGTGCTTGTGTGAAGTACTTCCTTTTATTTGTTTCAAACCTGCTGCCTATTACCTTCATTGGGTGGCCCCCTGGTTGTTATGTTATGTGAAGGGGGTAAATAACTCCACACCATGATTTTGTAGACATATATCATATCCACCTTTAGTCATCTTTTTTTCAAAACTGAATAGTCCCAGTCTTTTAAACTCTGCTCATATGGAAGCTGTTCCATATACCTATTTTGTTGCCCTTCTCTTTACCTTTTCCATTTTTAATATCTTTTTCTGAGATGGGGCAACCACAACTATGTGCAGTATTCCAGGTGTGGTCATACCATGAATTTATATAGTGGCATTAGGATATTTTCTGTCTTATTATCTATCCCTTTCCCAATGGTTCCTAACATTGTTAGCTTTTTTTGACTGCTGTTGTTTTGAGAGAACTAGCCACAAAGGCTCCAACATCTCTTTTTCTGAGTGGTAACAGTTAATTTAGACCCTCATCATTTTGTATGTATAGCTAGGATTATGTTTTCTAATGTGCATTACTTTGCATTTATCAACATTGAATTTCATCTGCCATTTTGTTGCCTAATGACCCAGTACTCTGTAACTCTTCACAGTCTGCTTTGGACTTAACTATCTTGAGTAATTTTGTATCATCTGCAAACTTTGCCACTTCACTGTTTACCCCTTTTTCCAGATCATTTGTGAACAGATACAAAGGAAAACAAAGGGTGCTAAAGGAGTTCCGAGGGTGCTAAAGGAGTTGGCGGATGTGATTGCAGAGCCATTGGCCATTATTTCTGAAAACTCATGGCGATCCGGGGAGGTCCCGGATGACTGGAAAAAGGCTAATGTAGTTCCCATCTTTAAAAAAGGGAAGGAGGAGGATCTGGGGAACTATAGGCCAGTCAGCCTCACCTAGTCCCTGGAAAAATCATGGAGCAGGTCCTCAAAGAATCAATTCTGAAGCACTTAGAGGAGAGGAAAGTGATCAGGAACAGTCAGCATGGATTCACCAAGGGCAAGTCATGCCCGACTAACCTAATTGCCTTCTATGAGGAGATAACAAGGGGAAAGCAGTGGATGTGTTATTCCTTGACTTTAGCAAAGCTTTTGATACGGTCTCCCACAGTATTCTTGCCGGCAAGTTAAAGAAGTATGGGCTCAATGAATGGACTATAAGGTGGATAGAAAGCTGGCTAGATTGTCGGGCTTAAGGAGTAGTGATCGATGGCTCCATGTCTAGTTGGCAGCTGGTTTCAAGCGGAGTGCCCCAAGGGTCGGTCCTGGGGCCGATTTTGTTCAATATCTTCATTAATGTTCTGGAGGATGGTGTGGACTGCACTCTCAGCAAGCTTGCAGAGGACACTAAACTGGGAGGAGTGGTAGATACCCTGGAGGGTAGGGATAGGATACAGAGGGACCTAGACAAATTAGAGGATTGGGCCAAAAGAAACCTGATGAGGTTCAACAAGGACAAGTGCATTGTCCTGCACTTAGGATGGAAGAATCTCATTCACTGTTACAGACTAGGGACCGAATGGCTAGGAAGCAGTTCTGCAGAAAAGGACCTAGGGGTTACAGTGGACGAGAAGCTGGATATGAGTCAACAGTGTGCCCTTGTTGCCAAGAAGGCTAACGGCATTTTGGGCTGTATAAGTAGGGGCATTGCCAGCAGAGCGAGACACGTGATCATTCCCCTCTATTCAACATTGGTGAGGCCTCATCTGGAGTACTGTGTCCAGTTTTGGGCCCCACACTACAAGAAAGATGAGGAAAAATTGGCAAGAGTCCAGTGGAAGGCAACAAAAATGATTAGGGGGCTGGAGCACATGACTTATGAGGAGAGGCTGAGGAAACTGGGATTGTTTAGTCTGCAGAAGAGAAGAATGATAGCTGCTTTCAACTACCTGAAAGGGGGTTCCAAAGACGATAGATCTAGACTGTTCTCAGTGATACCAGATGACAGAATAGGGAGTAGTGGTATCAAGTTGCAGTGGGGGAGGTTTAGGTAGGATATTAGAAAAAACTTTTTCATTAGGAGGGTGGTGAAGCACTGGAATGGGTTACCTAGGGAGGTGGTGGAATCTCCTTCCTTAGAGGTTTTTAAGGCTGGGATGATTTAGGTGGGAACTGGTCCTGCTTTGAGCTCCTGAGGTCCCTTCCAACCCTGGTATTCTATTCTATGATTCTGTGTTGAACAGCACTGATCCCAGTACAGATCTATTTATCTCTCCATTCTGAAAACAACCATTTATTCCTAACCTTTGATTCCTGTCTTTTAATCAGTTAGTGATCCATGAGAGGACCTTCCCTACTATCCCATGACTGAATGCTTGCTTTGCTAAAGAGCCTTTGGTGAGGGACCTTCTGAAAATCCAAGTACACTCTATCAGCTGGATCACCCTTGTCCACATGTTTGTTAACCCCCCTCAAAGCATTTTAACAGATTGGTGAGGCGTGTTTTTCCTTTACAAAAGCCGTGTTGACTCTTCCTCAACAAATCATGTTCTTCTGTATGTCTCATAATTCTGTTCTTTACTATAGTTTCAACTAGTTTGCGTGATACTGAAGTTAGGCTTACTGGGCTGTAATTGCCAGGGTAACCTCTAAAGACTTTTAAAAAAAATTGGAATCACATTAGCGATCCTCCAGTCATTTGGTACAGAAGCTGGTTTAAGTGATAGGTTACATACCATAGTTAGTAGTTTTGCAATTTCATATTTGAGTTCCTTCAGAACTCTTGGGTGAATAACATCTGGTCCTCTTGACTTATTACTGTTTACTTTATCCCAATACCTCCTCAATTGGCCCTTCAGTCTGGGAGAGGGCCTCAGATTTGTCACCTAAAAAGAATGGCTCAGGTATGGGACTCTCCCTCATCTTCTGCAGCAAAGATGAATGCAAAGAGTTCATTTAGCCTCTTCACAATAACCATGTCTTCCTTGAGTGCTCGTTTAGCACCTTGATTGTCCAATAGACACACTGATTGTTTGGTAGGCTTCCTGCTTCTTGTGTACTTAAAATATTTTTTGCTGTTAATTTTTTATTCTTTTGCTAGTTCGTCTTCAAATTCTTTTTTGGCCTGCCAAATTATATTTTCAGAATATTTTTCCAACCAATGTTGTTTTGCAGAGCTTCAAAATCTGCTCCTGTTTGCCCTAGTATTTTAGTACAGGCTGGACTTTGAAGAGAATACGGAAGAGAAAAGGTTCCCTCCTCCTTTTTTCTTTCTCCATTTTTTTTTTACTAGGAGAACCACTAAAAAGAGATCTGGGATAAAGGATCGGATTCAAGAGTCCGAAATTTGGAAGATCTGGAAAGAGTTTAGGGAGTAAAAGCATTTTTGGAAGTTTATATAACTGATGTAATAGGAATAAGTACTTTCTCAGTTGCAAGATGCTAATATTTCAAGGGGGAGAGCTATTAGCATGTTAGCTTACTGTACTAACTTCCCCAGATTTTTACAAATTCAAAAGCTTCTACATGAATTATTACCGTGTATCCTTGGATCGCAGAATTAGTTTTGTATTGATGTGTATTGAGTGAGACATAATGAGCTATGATGCCACTAATGAATTGCTCAGGTATATTGACTGACTTCAGTAATGAACTTTTTAGACAGGAGAATGCAGTGTTTCTTATATTTGCAATTAAACAAGGGATTGCTTGCTATGTTTCCCTGTCTTTCATAATTGTTTATTGTGGTGCTGAACACAAAAATCTGTCAATGGTTTTGTGAGGCTTTTTCCCCTAAACTTAGAACATCTTAAAGAGAAAATGTTATCAAACCATATAGTAAAATGAAAGCATAGGACTGGCCTGAAGATGTTCTGCCTTTTGGAGGATCAGTATTCAGGACTAAACTTGATCTCTCATTCATTGTCGGGGGGCGATGGAAGTTTGGTGGAAATCTAAAGGAGTCAGTGCTTAGCCTCATGTTGTGATTATATACATAATGATTATGCTTATTAAGTAGCTCATTAATTTGTTCCATATATCCTCTGATGTGTAGAATCAATGCAGAATATGGAGATTAAAACATGATAAACATCTGATGTTAGTTTTGATAGTTGTGTAAGTCTTATTGTGAGGATTCACAGAGCTGCAATGTTTGAATATCTTACAAAGCTGTATTAAACCTTAAGTCATTTAACCCTCTGTCAATCTTTTACCGGACTATAGCTCTAAAAAGTTCTCTTCATGTCTTAGTTGTGGTAATATTAGGCCATACCTAGCCTCATGGGTTAGAGGAAAACCAGCACTATCTAATCAGAGATGTATGTGCCCCCATTCTATGCTCTTATTTTGAATTAAGACCCGTCATAATGCTAGAAATAGGTTCATTTTGAAGAATTTCGATCTAAATTAAGGACAGGGATGAGATTTTGCCAGGGTATTAAATGCTTAGCTTGGACCATGTACCATATCTTATAGGAGTTTCATAAGTGGGGATATCTGGAAGACAATGACCCATTTTTACTTATAGGTGAGTAGTTTGAGTTCGTTTTAGCTATCCATCTTGACACCACATTTGATTTCAAACCTTACTTTTTAAGGTTTTGGTAAAAGTCATCCTGGTAGACCAAAACTATATAGCTGTTGATGAAAGTCTTCAATGTTTTGCTGGAATACATCAAGCTGCAACATGGGTATCCATGTTTATGGGTACAGAGGTGTCTTAATTTTCTAAAATAAATAAATGATTGTGCTATTTTTATGCAAATTATTCAGGAAAACCGTGAACTTTTTTGTAAATGGAATAGTGATATCGAGTTGCAGTGGGTTAGATTTCTGTATATAGTTTTTGAGTAGTATTTCCACCTAAAGGGTTAGATCAGGGGTCAGCAACCTTTCAGAAGTGGTGGGCCGAGTCTTCATTTATTCACTTTAATTTAAGGTTTTGCGTGCCAGTAATACTTTTTAACGTTTTTTTAGAAGGTCTCTCTCTATAAGTCTATATAGTATATAACTAAACTATTGTCGTAAGTAAAGTAAACAAGGTTTTCAAAATGTTTAGGAAGCTTAATTTAAAATTAAATTAAAGTGCTGATCTTACGCCACCGGCCCACTCAGCCCACTGCCGGCCTGGGGTTCCATTCACCTAGGCCGGCAGTGGGCTGAGCGGGGCCTGCGGCCAGGACACTGGCTGGCAAGGGGACGGCAACCAGAACCCTAGACCGGAAGTGGGCTGAGCGGGACTGGCAGGCGGGACCCCAGACCAGCAGTGGGCTGAGCGACTCAGCCTGCTGACGGTCTGGGGTTCCGTCCACCGGCTCCTGACAGCCAGGGTCCCAGCTGCCGGCCCCGCTCAGCCCCCTGCTGGTCTGGAGTCGGAGTCCTGGCCCTGCCCACACAGAGTGGGTACTTACCTTCTTCCTGGTTTTAGCCCATTCTCTTCTCCTCTCTCTCTGTGCACTGAGCTCAGGGTGGGAGTGCACTGAGCTCAGGGCTGGGGGTGAAGGAGCAGGCTGGGGGTTGGGGTGTAGGGTCTGGCCAGGAGCTAGAATGAGGGAGGGGGCTCAGGTTTGGGGCAGGAGGTTTGGGTGTGAAGCGCTTACCTGGGCAGCTCCCATTTGGTGTGAGGGGTGCAGGTGGGAATGTGGGGAGGGGGGGTGCAGGAGCTTCCATTTGGTGCTCAGGGTGGGGGTGAAGATGTGGGTGGTGCAAGAGTCAGGGCATGGGGTGTGGGGGTGTGTGAAGAGGGTTCAGGAGTCAGGGCAGAGGGCTGGGGGGATGTTGAGGGTTCAGGAGTCAGGGCAGGGGGTTGGGGGTGTGGGCTGGAGTCGTCGGGATGCACCCAGCCCCCTGCCCTGAGCGGCTCACAGCAGAGGGCTGGAGGAGATATGCCCTGATTCCACTCTCCTTCCCCAAGGCCCCATCCCTGCCTCTTCTCCGGAGCAGCGAGCATGCTGCGGCTGCAGTTCTGGCTCTGCTTCTCCCTCTCCCTCTTCCTCTCCAGGGCTATCAGCTGTTCGGCGGCAGGGATGGAGAGGAGGAGGGGCAGGAACCCAGCATGCTGGGGGGAAGAGGCGGTGGAGGAGGGAGCATGGCTGCCAGTGGAGGCTGCCCTACAGCAGCAGCCAGCAGGACCAAGCTTCTGCCCCCGCAGGAGAGAGCAGTGGGCGGAGAAGAGCAGGCTGGGCCTGGCACGATTTTTAATGGCACTCTGCCACTGGCCGGGACCCCGGCAGGCAGCAGCGTGCCATTAAAAATTGGCTTGTGTGCCATCGGTTGCCAACTCCTGGGTTAGATCCTCTATGGTGCAGCCACTTTGTACCCTTAGCTCCAGGAGGTTCTGGTTGCATACTTTTGGTGTATCAAGCCCTGGGAGGATCACTGCAGTGCAGAAAGCATCCTCCAGTGTCATAGAGCAATCATGAAAACTCCTATACTACCCATCATCTCTGCTGCTGGCATATTGGGCAGTGTCAGGTGACCCTTTATACTGTGCTTGTCCCTGGGGCCATTAGCAAGCCAGTATTACTTGGAGGACCAACCCGGCACATACTTCCCCCAGGATCAGGAAAATGCAAAAGTTAACTTTATATCATTTCACTTCTCCTGCTCCATCAAGCTGTGATATGTGCTCCTGCTTTTTTTTTTTATTTTATTTTTTAGTATTTTACGGACATTAACTTCCTTTGAAGTATTAGTCCTATAAGTTGTTTTGGGACTGATGGGAAGACTGAGTCAGAGTACTTATGGTTTGTGTAAGTCCACAGAAGAAGTCAGTACCAGCACAGGTATTAGAACTAAGGAGCTCTTGGCCTAGGTGCAGACTTTTCCCATTAGGTAGGTCTTTATGATGACTTAAAAAAAAAAAAATCTGCAAGGAGCCCACCAGTCTGATATCTGGGCTGCTGCTCCTTGTTACATTGCTGCATTACCTTCAACCAATAGCTGGTTGCAACGCGTTTGGCAACCATCAGAGTCCCTCCTGCCTGTGATGTGTGTTCTCAATCCCAGTCTGCTAGTTCATGGTCAAACCAAAACTCTTGTTGGAAGGTTTACGACGACAGCTAGCTCCAGGAGATATTCCATTCCCTGCCTCAAAACCATGCCAGAGAGTCCTCAAAAGTTCTAAAAATGTCATATGATCTCCTGAAAGGGAAGGACCCTCTCCTGCTTCTGGAGCAAGTCCTCAGGGATTCACTGTCCTGAATTTGATCTGGGGAAGACGCTCAAGAAAATAATCACAAAAGAGGCTATTCTAGTCTCGGAAATAGCCCTGTGCCTACTCTCTTTCCACAAGTACAGCAAGGAAATTGTTGGGGAATACTTGAAAAAGCTGCATGCTTTCCCTGCTTTAGGTCAATGTACTCTCTTTGCCATCTGCTCAAGAACAGGATCATTGCGTAGCTGAAAGATGCGTAGCTTAAACTCTTTGATCAAACTCTTGAGGGGCTTCAAGTGGGAAAGAACATTCTGCCAGAGCACAATAAATCCTCCTTTGCTCATTAGTATTGTTCAGACCCTGCCGGGTTCTTTGTTAAATACTGCTACCAGAGATTCTGGAGCTCCTGCCAGGCAAGAGCCCCTAAGAACACATCCAACTGGCAGGAACCAGCCCGTGGAGAGTTTTTGATGCCATGGAAGCAAACCTTCCTTTTTCCTCTTCCTTTTTTCTGGGCACTAGCCTGCCTTTTTCTGCTGGCAAAGTAGAGCAGATCAAAAGCACTACCAAGTATTCTTTGATTTTCACCAGGATGTTTTGTCTGAGTTCCCTCAGATTTTTCCTGTCTCCATATCTTATCAGTCAGAGAGCCAGGAAGATGTAGGGCAGACTGTAATTTTCTGGCTGTCAAAGTTGTTTTGAGTGCTATAGCAGGAGTGCTTTGAAGAGGTTGACTCTGTTTGCTTTGCTAAAGAGATAAAGGAGTCCAGTTTTGGTCGTGATATCCCAAAGGCTGAATTACTTTGTTGCCTACAGAAAATTAAAGGTAGACAAGTGATAGCAGCAGTAGAACCTAGAAACTTACTTCTCTCCATCTAAAAGTTGCCTGCCTGCATATACTCTTCATACAATTACATTAAAAAAATCTGGGTTGTGCATTTTCAAATCTAATTTTATCCTTTTGTGCTTGTTGGCTACCAGAGTTTCACATCTTAACACATCTCCAACATATGGCAATTAACAAGGTAGTTACCTTAGCAACTCAGATCAGGAAGTCAATTGGATTTAGCACATGCTGGGCATTGTCATCATTCATAGATGTGGTCCTATGGGCTAGAAAATCCACTTGTTCCTTGATTCAGCCTCTTTTAGCTTTGTGGACCCCACTTGAGGGAGAGTTGCAGGCCAAAACCATACTATTTCTGCAAGTCCAGCACTTGTGTTGTGGAAGGACCACTACACATCTCTTCAGAGGGGGTGTCTTTCCTCAAGTCCATTCCTCAAGTCTAGCAGGTGGTTAGCTCTCTGTGTCCTGTCTCAGCCCAAGGATCTTGATCCATCGGAGAGATTCCCTTTACTCTTCAAGCTGTGGACAGTGAGATTGGTCCTCCTAATCTTCAGGTCACATGTAACAAACCAGGGCTGATTGTTCAAGCAACACAAGGTTTATGTCATAAATCCATTTGCAGGGTGACAGGTTAGCATGAAAATCACTTCAGAGATCTCAGGTGGTACTGACCTGGTCAGGATGTTCAATCTTCCAAAGGACTGGCTGAGCCATATGTCTCTTCTCCCAGGGAAATGGGAGCTAAGCCAAAGAGATTCTTGCAAGTGTTCAGGTAAACTGACATCAGATCTGTTTGTAACTACCCAGAATGCCAAGCTTCATGGCTTTGCAGTCTCAGCAAAGAGGAAGAGATGTGATGTACACCTTTGCTATCTCTTAGCAAAGGTCTTTAATTCCATGATTACACCTCTATCTCGATAGAAAGCTGTCCTTGGGAGCCAAAAACTCTTATAGAGGTGAAATCACTTTATATCTATCTTGATATGATCCGCTGGAGCACGCAGCCCTGGCCCCCTGGAGAGCTGCTTTACTGTGTTATATCCAAATTCATGTTATATCGGGTGGCGTTATATTGGGGTAGAGGTGTATATACTTGGTTTTTTCCACTAGGACCCCTGCCTCATTCAGTGCACAAGATGGATGGTCTTCACTGATTGGGTTAGCTGTTCAATATTTTATTTTATCCTCATGTGGCTCTGTGCCCTATTTAACACACACCTCCAAACTTTGTGTGGAATACAGAATTATTAGTTTCCTCCTGAGCTTTTATGTGATGCTTATCACTGTAGCAACAAAGAGCTTCTGATGTACTTAAAAAACATTTTGTTATTACCTTTTGAGTTTTTGGCTAGCTGTTCTTCAAACTCCTTTTTGGCTTTTCTTATTACATTTTTACACTTAATTTGGCAGTGTTTATGCTCCTTTCTATTTACCTCACTAGGATTTAACTTCCACTTTTTAAAAGATGCAAAGAGTCCTTTGGCACCTTATAGACTAACGGACTTATTGGAGCATGAGCTTGTCCGTTAGTCTATAAGGTGCCACAGGACTCTTGCTGCTTTTGCAGATCCAGACTAACACGGCTACCCCTCTGATACTTTTTAAAGGAAGTCTTTTTATCTCTCAGTGCTTCTTTTACATGGTTGTTAAGCCACGGTGGCTCTTTTTTTAGTTTTTACTGTTTTTTAATTTGGGGTATACATTTAAGTTGGGCCTCTGTTGTGGTGTTTTTTGAAAAGTGTCCATGCAGCTTGCAGGGATTTCACTGTAGTCACTGTACCATTTAATTTCTGTTTAACTAACCTCCTCATTTTTGTATAGTTCCCCCTTCTGAAATGAAATGCCACAGTGTTGGGCTGTTGAGGTGTTCTTCCCACCAGAGGAATGTTAAATGTTGTTATATTATGGTCACTATTTCCAAGCGGTCCTGTTAGTTATCTCTTGGACCAGATCCTGAACTCCACTCAGGACTAAATCGAGAATTTTCTTTCCCCTTGTGGGTTTCTTTACAAGCTGCTCCAAGAAGCAGTCATTTAAAGTATCGAGAAATTTTGTCTCTGCATTTCGTCCTGAGGTGACGTGTACCCAGTCAGTATGGGGATAATTGAAATCTCCCACTATTATTGAGTTCTTTATTTTGATAGCCTCTCTAATCTCCCTTAGCATTTCATAGTCACTATCATTGCCCTGATCAGGTTGTCAATAATAGATCCCTACTGTTATATTCTTCTTAGTGCATGGAATTACTACCCATAGAGATTCTATGGAACATGTGGATTCATTTAAGATTTTTACTTCATTTGATTCTACATTATCTTTCACATATAGTGCCATTGCTTCCCTACCCCACCCCCAGCCCTCCGCACAATCTGTTCTGTCCTTCCGCCATATTTTGTATTGCGGAATTATTGTATTCCATTGATTGTCCTCACTCCACCAGGTTTCTGTGATGCCAATTGTATCAATATCGTCCTTTAACACGAGGCACTCTAGTTCACCCATCTTATTATTTAGACTTCTAGCATTTGTGTACAAGCACTTTAAAAACTTGTCACTGTTTGTTCGTCTGCCCTTTTCTGATGTTTCAGATTCTTTTTTATGTGAATGTTTCTCGTCTGATCTGGCCCATACTTTATCCTCTTCCATTCTGTCCTCCTGATTAAAACCTAGAGAATCTCTATCAATAGTCTCTCCTCTAAGAGAAGTCTCTGTCTGATCCATGTGCTCCTCTGCAGCAATTGGCTTTCCCCCATCTTAGTTTAAAAACTGCTCTGCAGCCTTTTTAATGTTAAGTGCCAGCAGTCTGGATCCACTCTGGTTTAGGTGGAGCCCATCCTTCTTGTATAGGCACCCCCTATCCCAAAAGTTTCCCCAGTTCCTCCCTTCCTCGTACACTCATCAATATCTTATATGAAAATGGTGTAATTTGTTAGCTTTAACTGTATACTGTGTTGGCCAAGAATGCAGCTGTCTCAGAAGTGGGATACAATTTTGAAAAACGGAGATTTTGGTCTCACTTAGCTTTCTTTGGAGAAAGTCATTTGACTGTCAGTCTAGAATTTGGGCTGCTGTTCCTCATCACCTTGTTATGGTTTGCTCCACTCCTACTTAGTTGCTTAACAGACCACTCTCCTACAAGCAGCCTCTGATCTTCAGTCAAAGCTTCTTGAGCTTGGAACGCTAACTCAAAAACCTGAGAACTCTGAAATTAGCCATTGTATAAAACTACAGGTATATGATAGGAAGAGATGATAGTAATACTTGAGGTTGTCTAGCATTTTTCATTATAACTAGTTGCTGACAACTTTGTAAAAATAAATAATTATACAACCATGTAATTGAGACACTCTAGCACCTCCATACTTAGTGGTGGGAATTTGAAATTTGGCAAGGGGTCCACTTGGGGGTCAGAGGTGCCTTTTGTTGTCTTTGTGAAAATCCACCCACATTTGGTTTAATAAGCCTCTGGAAACTAAAGTTTGCATAGACTCAGTACAGGACTGAGCAGCAAAATTCTCCTAAGATTCCATCTGCAAAGGGAAGCAGAGGGAAACCTTCCCATAGTTAGGACCTTCCTTCCAGATGATTTTGGGGTATCCTCTCGCACTGAGGTTACCTCTCCGGTTGAGGGAACTCCAGGCATTAGGAAAAGGCAAGTGTTAGTAATGGGAGATTTGATCATTAGAAACATAGATAGCTGGGTTCGTGATGACTGGGAGAACCGTATAGTGACCAACCTGCCTACCTGGTGCAAAGGTTGTGGATCTCTCGAGGCATCTAGATAGACTTATGTGTAGTGCTGGGGAGGAGCCGGTGGTCGTGGTATATGTAGGTACCAATGACATACGGAAGGGTAGGGGAGACATCCTGGAGGCCAAATTTAGGCTGCTAGGAAAGAGACTGAAATCCAGGACCTCTATGGTGGCATTCTCAGAAATGCTTCCAGTTCCATGCGCAGGGCCAGGTAGGCAGGCAGAGCTTCAGAGTCTCAGTGCATGGATGAGACGATGGTGTGTGCATACTTAATGAGCCACACATATTTTTAATATTTTGCGCCAAAAAAGCTGCCAAATTGTTGCTGCAATTCCACCTTTTGCCCACCAGAGGGGGCTGTGGCGCAAGAACAGCAGCAGCTCCCAGCAGAAAATTAATTTCTTCAGTTACACCTTTTGCCCACCAGCTCCCAACCATCTAGGGAAGAGAAAGAGCCTGCCTTCTTTGCAGCGCCTGTCAGGCCAGCTCAGGAGACTGGGGCTATGGGGAGACAGACAGCATGGGGTGCTGGGGGGGGGTTGTCAGTCAGGGCTTCATAAGGGCTAGTGGAGGAGGACAGACTGGGGCAGGGGCTGAATGGGAATGGAGTCACAGGGCCCGGGGGGGCACATGGTGATGGGGGAGGAGGTGCAGAGCTACATGGGGACAGAGGGTGGCTGAGGGGGGCATGGAGACAGGGGGAGGAATTACAGGGAAACATCTGGACGGGGTGGCTGAGTGGTGGCACAGAGATCTGGGGATGGCAGAGGGAGTCACATAGAGACATAGTCACATAGGGACTCCAAGTACACAGAGTTACATAGGGACAGGGGAAAGGGGTGCAGGGCCACATGGGGACGGGGGCAGATGTTCCTGACTGAATGGGAGAGCCTAGGGGTCAGCGAGGGTCTTCATGGAGGAAGCTCCCTAATAATCCCTCCCTCCCCCCCAAAAAAACCTGTTCCATACTTTTCCCACCCATAGGCAACAACCCCCTAAGTTCACACCCAGGCTCTTCCCAGCAATTTACTTCCCTCTCCATCATTACCCCTGATTCCCCCAACCCTTTGCACTGCTTCTGAGGGATGCGGGAAATATGGTTCTATATTGTAGCTTAAATGAATTGTTACTCAGAGTTCTGTATTAATATGCCTAGTAAGGAATCTATTTGTCAAAAAATATTTCTTGAATCTTTTTTGTCTGTATTGTTACAGACATACTTGCTTACAGGTATTTTGAAATAAATGACCAAAAATAATTAAAACTGTTGTGATTATATTGTGTTACTTTGACAAATAAAATATGCAGAATTTTGCAAAATTTTAAAATATTGTGTGCAGAATTTTAAATTGATGCAGAATTATTTATTTATTTATTTTTTGGTGCAGAATTCCCCCAGGAGTAAAATTAAGTAATTAATTCTTCAGATTTGTTCATGTTTTGCTTTGATTGCTGTCTTTCCATATCTGTAGTCAGTGATAGGAAAGGTGCAAGAGCTATGTGGGTGCTCATGCAGTAGAGTTCAGACTAAATCTGGCTGGCTTTAGGAACATCTGGTAAAATTTTTACACTGCATTGTTATCTTATCCAACAAGTCTATATCAGTTTCAAAATCGCATAATTTCCCCAAAGTTGGATGATGACATGCAAGCCATATGTATTTCTATTACATGTTGTCAAAGAGTGGCATGAGCTAATCCCCATACATAACCCTATCATCTTCCCCAGGTGATCAAATCACAAGTCAGCTGAATCCCACTCCAGGAAAACACTAGGAAGGAAGGCTAAAGATGTGAGTGCATAGTCTACTGAAGAGTTGGATGTACAACTGGGAGCAAACTGAGTACCACTTGCCAGCCACCCAGACAACTGCTTTCAAGCACTGGCAGTGACAACTGATATGTTGGTTCCAGGGCAGAAGGGATGGATATTTTAGTAGGAGCTCCATCAGCATTAAGGATTCTTCAGAATGAGTTGTCAACCTTGGTTGTCATGCCTACCTTTCATTCTTTATGGCCATATGGGAAAGAGGTTCTTCAATTCTTTTTGGTTGTAGCATGAAGTCAGAGTGTAGAAAATATCAAAAACCATTGGTCTAGAGGATGACAAGCAATCAGTACCGAGTAAAGAGGGAATCTCATGCTCAGTGAAGAAAAACAAAACTTTGACACAGAAGTTCTGGGTTTACCTGAATACCCTTTTGCTCTGTTTTTGAGAACCAGAAGGGAAACTCTAACTTGCCCCATTCTAGACATAAATATCTAATCAGTGGGATGCCTGCCAACACACACCCTTCAATGCAGGCCACCTGATGAGGCTCTTCAGTCACTGCAGCCCGCTTGCTCATCCAGTAAGCCAAGAGGAAAAGATCTCCTTAGGATAACAATCATTCAGCAATGGAGCAAGCTTAGCGCATGGGCCTGTAGGATTCCCAAGTGATGAGGAACCTTTTGTCTCATGTGGAGCAATAATTTCTAGCTAAATCCTTCCTATTTCTAAAGCTGATAGAGCTACAGAGTTGAGGGTCCAAGGTTTTCTGCAAGAGAAAAGGGAAAGGCCACAGAGTGAAAGTTGGAATGTGAGAGTGCCTTCTCACCTATAGCCAGAATGTACTGCCCATTTATATATTTGAAGAACTGGCCATATATTATCCAGTTCCGCTGATTACCTGAAATGTGCTGCTACCATATGCCCTTCTTATATTAGTGATGGTTCCCCAGGCTCCTTATCCCCATGTCTCCTTGCCCAGCTAGTACAAGTCCCCCCACCATTTCATCATCCACTCAGTCTTCCCCTACAAGCTTTCAGTCATCTCACCCTGTTTATCCCCAGCTGGCTCTTAGTCTCCCTAGTAGTGGTCCTCAACCAATTTTAGTCCCCACCATCCCAGCTACTCATTTGATTTGTCTTCCTGTCTCACAGTCTGTCTACTGGAGGTAATTATATGGCCCTCCTGAATATTGTGTGGGAAATGTATTTACCCTCACAACACCCTTGTGAGGTAGGGAAGTGCTATTATCTCCGTTTTACCCTGTCCCAGTTTCTCTCCCTTCCAGCCAGACTCCAGACCCAGCCTATATCCTCTATCTTGCTCCCAGGCTCCTTGTCCCAGTCTTTTCCACCCTCTTCCCATATCAGGCTCTTGGCCTTTCTGCATTCTAGTCAGGTGACTTCCTTCTCAATGCTTCCTGGGTGCAGCGGCACAAACATTGAGTATACAGGAGAGAGTCTCCCTATTCTCACTTGCCATGCCTGGCCTCACTCTAGCCTGCAGCACCTGGGAGCAGCCGTTGCAAGGGAAGTCCTTCTCATCCCCTGCAGCCCTGGACCAGAGCATGCTCAGAGCAGATGGAATCTTTGCATAATTTAGCTATATTGTAGCAGGGCTCTGCTAAGCACATGCATATGAGATTTTTCAGGGGCTTGTAGCTTGTCCAAAATTGAATGGATTTTTATGAGGATGCAAAATATACATCTCTTCCACAAAGATTGTCGCCTGGGGAAATTTCAGATCCCTGTTCCAAAACATGGGCATGCTAGATTTTCTCAAAGAAAAGGTCTTCATTTTTTTTTTTTAAACATTGGCAAAACCAATGTTTTTTCCTAATCTCAGTCTTGGAAATGGCTGACCCATTTTTTAAGCAGACACCTGGCATAGAAAATTTCAACCCAGATGGTTAAAGATTGGCAAAGTTATAAGCAATTAAAAACAGGGTTTTATAGTAGGAAGTGTGGGGCCACCTTAGCAGGTAGTGCTGCCAGCTCTGCCAATAATTCCACAGTAGCTACAGTAATACAGCTTGTGAGAGTAATCCAGTAAATGGCACAATAGGGGTGATTTTCTCACCTGGCTTGTCTCCCTATATAACCCTTAATCACAAGAGGTTAAGAATCTTCTGAAGTATAAGCTCTTGGGCCATCTTCCTATTCCCGAACCATAATATTGACTTGGTTGGTGACTCCTATCTGTCCTATCTAGTTTTATCCTACTTGCTGTTCTGGGCACTGACTGCATGCTAAGTTTCACCTCTGTGTCCTACAGGCTCCTGCCACCATATTATCCCAACTGGAATTGTATCATCATGCAGATACAGCTTTTATGCACTGGGCTGGTAGACCTGCCCTTTGCCTTACAGGGTGGGGTCACCTGATCTGATGTACACTCTGTCTTCAGCCACCCTCAGTCAGCCAACTGCCTGGCAAACTGTCCAAAATAAAATCAGGGAGAAGGCTCTGGAATGGCCTCATTTGCCCTGTTGGTGGCTAGGGAAGTGATAATAGTTGTAGATGATAGTTGGCTAAAAACCAAGCCAGGGGTCCTGAAAGCCAGGATGGTCTGGGAAGTTGGGAAGGAGTTTGAGAGAAGATGGGTGTAGAAGGTAAGAGCATACCTATTTAATGGATGGCAGTTAATGCTCCTGTGTTGCAGGAGAACTTAGAGCAAACACTTTGGGCCTTGCAGCCAACAGTCTTTCCACCCCTGGTGAGTGCTTTTTGCAGAATGACCCACCTGGTTCCATCTGGGACAAGGGTGGGGGGCGGCTAAGCAACTCAGAGTGCAAAGTGCCTGCTCTTGGGGCAACCAGGAACCATTAGAGAGGCCTGCAAGCATTGTAACAACAGTGACTACTAATCAGGAGGGGACAGCCACAGCATTGCCAGTGCAATCTTGCCTTCTCTGACCTGGAGTCCTGGAGATCAGCTGGCCAATAGTGAAGGTGACATTCCAGGAAACTTCTGAAGTCACATGAAGATTGGCAGATGCCCTGGCTGCCTCAAATGGCCAGAACAGTTTCTTCCTTAATATCATCATGTTCTTGCTTTGGCTTAGTAATTGTATCAAAGAAAGCTGAGATCTGGGGCTATCAGCCCTAAATAGGGAGGGGATAGCTCAGTGGTTTGAGCATTGGCCTGCTAAACACAGGGTTGTGAGGTCAATCCTTGAGGGGGCCATTAGGGATCTGGGGCAAAAATCTGTCTGGGGATTGGTCCTGCTTTGAGCAGCAGGTTGGATTAGATGACCTCCTGAGGTCCTTTCCAACCCTGATATTCTATGAGTCTAAATACTGTGGTGCTGCACTTAGGCTATGTCTACACTACGGACTTTACCACTCTCCCGCTGACATAGTGCTGTCCACAATGGTGCTTTTGTGGGTGAAAGTTATGTCGTCAAGGGTTTGTTTTTACCACACGCTGACCAACAAAAGTTTTGCTGACAAAAGTGCTAGTGTAGACAAAGCCTCAGTCTGCCATGTTTAAGGAGTCAGTCTTGTAGATTGCTTTTCTTCTAGCGGCAGGAGAGTGAGTGCATGGAGCAAAGTTAGTAAATAGTATTAGAAGAATGATGGTCATGATAGTATCTAAAATGGTAATATATTAATAACGCTAATCTGGATTTTTCTGTATGTTATGCAGTTTCAGAATCCTACATGTGCACTTGCATGACTTAAAATACTTTTGGTAATTGCAGGTTGTAAGCTCAACAAATGGAGAATTGAATACAGATGACCCAACTGCAGGCCGTTCGAACGCTCCTATCACAGCCCCTACAGAAGTAGAAGTAATGGATGAAACAAAGTATGTATTGTTCTTATCTATTAAAGTTTAAAAGGCAGTGTTTTGATCTCCAGTACTGAGCTAATCAGCATTTCATTTACCAAGTTACTTATAAAAAGAACCTTGCACACTTGTACTAGGAAGTGGCAAGATACTTCAGTATTTTTGAGCTTTAATTATGTGGGCTTCAAATAATTAAATATTAGAATATCTGTTATCCTTAATGTTGACTCCATTAGTTAAAGTTAAAATAACACAAATTGTTCGCTTTACAGTAGTGAAATCCATACTTGATTTTGACATGCTAGCTAACAGCTTGGTAAGAAATTTTACTGTCTTTTAAGATCACTATACTGAATACAACTCTCGTGAGAATTGTAGAACTTTTGCATGGTATATGGTGTTCTGATTCTCTTTTTTCCTTTATTTTTTTGTGCATAGCTGCCAGAAAGTGTTGAACATGTGGTGAGTTCCAAAGTGTAGGCAGGCAGAAATAGCTCCGTTGGTTTTGTTCTCATTGCGTGGCTTAAAACTTTATGGAGGAAAAAAAAGCCTTAAAATGGCAATTACAATTGGAAAACCTATGCAAAAGGATTTGAAGTACATAGTACCATTAGACAGCCTGTCTTGGAGGCAGGAAGAAATACCAGCATGTTAAGGAGCTGTTTTGCCTGCTTCAACTCTTGTTTGTTTCAAGTGGTGTAGTCTGTGTGTATTTTCTCTAATACTTTTAAGTGGACAGTACAATATCAATGTTTTTTTAATATATTATTTGCTATGCTGTTTTAGTGGAAAAACATTGATGTTTTCAGATGTTTTCATATTCGGCTAACAACTTAATATCTAGAAAATAACTAATTTATCTGAATTGGCACCAAATACTAGAAGATGTTTGAACTTTGCATTTTTTTTTAAAACAGTACTTACTAAATTATTAGTCATTGACAACTTGCTAACTAATTACAAAAACTTAACTGCAGGGTACATAAATCACAGTGAAAGGGAAAAGTATTTGTTGATGTACAGTAACTCCTCACTTAATGTTGTACTTATGTTCCTGAAAAATGCAACTTTAAGTGAAACAATGTTAAACGAATCCAATTTTCCCATAAGATTTAATGTAAATCTAGGGGTTAGGTTCTAAGGAAATTTTGGAGGGGGCAGACAAAAGGCATTGTATACTGTACAGTACTGTCCGGTGATTGGGAAGTGCCCCTGGCTTACCCCACACAGGCACAGCCTACCCGGCAAGGATGCTAGGAAGCACCTTTACAGCAGCAGCGGCAGCTTCCCCGGAGAAGAACAGGCTTGGACTTTTTGTCGGGAATGCTCCAGGCCCGCCTCTTCCTGTCCCCGCTCCAGTCCAGGCCCACCTCTTCCCACCCCCACTTCACCTCCTCTCCAGAGAACGCAACATCCCCCCCCCCAAGTCCTAAGCTTCCCTGCTCCTTCCCCTCCCTCCCAGAAAGCCCTAAACGCAAAGTGCTGGGAGGGAGGGGGGAGGAGCGGAGAAGCCCTGCATCTCTACTCCTCCCCCTCCCTCCCAGAACATCCTAAACACCTCTAACAGCTGTTTGGCGGCCCTTAAGACTTTCTGGGAGGGAGGAGGAAGAGCAGAGACACGGTGCTTCCCCACTCCTGCCCCTCCCTCCCAGAAAGTCCTAAGTGCTGCCAAACAGCTGTTAGGTAGCACTTAGGATTTTCTGGGAGGGAAGGGGAGGAGTGGAGACGCATCGCTTTCCCGCTCCTCCCTCACCCTCCCAGCACTTCCCTGCCACCAAACAGCTGTTTGGCGGTGCTTATGACTTTCTGGGAGGGAGGGGGAGGAGCGGGGAAGTGCTGTGTCTCCACTCCTTTCCCTCCCTCCCAGAAAGTCCTAAGCGCTGTCAAACAGCTGTTTGGCAGTGGGGGAAGCGCTGGGAGGGAGGGGGAAGAGGCAGAGAAGCGGAACTTGTGCAATGCTCCCTTGTAAAGTCGCTTCTCTTCCACAGAATCTTACAAGCAGGCAGCCAAACGACGTTATAAGGGAGCATTGCACAACTTTAAACGAGCATGTTCCCTTAATTGGGCAGGGACATAACATTGAAACAACGTTAAGCAGGACGAGGTTAAATGAGGAGTTACTGTATAGTATGTGGGAATTAAATACACCCATCTGAGTAGTGCAATTTGTAATAAAGAATAAAACAGATTTTCCTTGATTATTAGAAAATAAATATGGGGTTTTAATTGACATTTTTGTATTGCTTTGGAGAACGTGATTTCACAACGGTGTGTCCAGCTGGTCATGAGATGGAGACACTCATGCATGAAGGTGGTGGTACATTATTACTAGTGATAATAGAAGTATTACAGTAGTGCCCAGAGGTCAGACACAGTTGCACTGGGGCCCCGTTGAGTTAGGATCTCTAGAAAGAGATACAGTAGTTCCTTCCCCAAAGAGTTTATACTCGCATGTGTTTCTTCTTTGATATTAGAGCTACCCAAAACATTCATTCAAATAGTGTTATCAAGATGGGAGATATTAGGGGGAGGTAGGCCACTTGTAAAGCCTTACAATAAATCTCAATTTATAACATTTCTTGGACTATACTTGCAGTGGAAAAATCTCTTTTGAAAGTCCATCACTATATGCTGAAGGTATATGCTGAAATGACTCACTGTACAAATAAATTTGCCTTAGAATATTATTCTTAATGGTATGTAGTAGTATTTAATCACTGCTATGACCTTGTTTCACCAAAGCACTTTTAAAGACCATAGCTAACTTCAGATTATTTCTGATGTTACTGATTTTCAGGGCAGCTACTTAAAGTTCATTATGTAATTTACAAAACACTACTTGCCTCAATAGTCTACGTACTAGATGATTTGTAGATTTGGCTTGACTTATACTAAAGCTATTGCCAGGTGCTCATGTCTGGAAAAATGATGAAGAATAAGGCCAAAATTTTCAAATGTAGAAGCTTAGAGTTAGAAATTAAATCCATATTCAGGCACCTAAAAAAATGAACTCCAGGCAGTTTTAAGAGATGCTCAGAAACTGCTGCTTTCTTTGACTTATAAAGCATTTATCTTCAGCATCTCTGAAAAAAATCACTTATTTAGGTGCCTATCTTTGAATTTTTTTGCCTCATTTTTTTTGCTGTTGCATCTCATATACTAAACAAGTGAATCTTAACCTGTCTCTTTACATCTGACTCCTATTAATCTTTTTGATACATGGGAATCTCACTTTCCCAGAAAGGACAACTATTTTATTGCCGATGGAATCTAAACCACACTTTCTGCTTCACCATCCTTTTAGAACTGGTTTTATGTTTTCTTAGTAATTAAAGGAAAAAAAAGCTGCTTCAAGCAGCACTATACTAGGTGTATGCATTAGGGATCCTTTCAGGTATTGAGTGCTTTATAACTATATATTGCAAGAATCTTAAACAACTACAAAAATAAAATAAAACTTAGTTCAGAGGGTGTTGTGATGACTACTTAATGTTCAAACAGCAATGTAAAATGTAAGTACAACTATATTTTTCATATCTGGACTGAGGACAGACATATGTAACTTTTTTTAAGGAAACTTGGTATTTTGTCAAGAAACTAATTACTTTTTGTTCCTTTGCCTAGTCTTTTCTCCCTCTGAAAATATGAACAAAGTTAAAGCTTTCCAGAAATTTTCATTTGTAATATTTTCCCATATTCTAGGAGCATGAATTTAGTATTTGCCCAAAATATCATTAGTCTCTCAGTTTACTGCCAAGACAGAATTTATTTTTGGTTTCAGAGACTTTTTCAGATTGCAGAAAAATTGCTCTCACAGCTAGCTGCCAGTGATTTATGGACACAAGAATAGTTTAGCCAGATGTAGATACACCACTTCTGTTTCAGGGTTAACCTTGTGAATCTGGTAGCTTGTTTTCCTGTAAGCATCCGATTGCTAGCAAATGGACACTTTATAATTGTCAGCCCAACAGTATTTTTACTGTGCTTTCTGTGTGTGTATGTAATATAATGTGTGTGTGTGCACACAAAATATACAAATATGCTTTGATATCACAAAACTAATGTGATTGTGTTTGTCATGTATTTAAAATCAGCGCAGTATTTACACTCACCCTAATTTTGAAAAATGAAATACTCTAATTTTAAATTAAATTTTTTCTATTATGTATGTGGCTATTTAATTATTTGATAGTGCCATAAGTTTGCATTATGTTTTATAGCTTTAAGACCAGGTTCCTGTCCTAGAGAATTCACAATCAAATTTTAAGAGCTAGTCAGGGATTTTGTCGGTGTTTTTTCTGTGGAAAATAGTTTCCACAAAATCAAAGTTTTCTGCAGGGAAAATAAAATTTTGTCACTTTTGCCAATAAAAATGTTTTGGCTCAGGTTGTCCTGAATGGCAATACTTCGATTTGTGGAACCAAATCAAAACATTTCATTTTAGCTCAGTTCAACATTGAATTGCATCTGCCTAAGCTGTTGCAGTGCTTTATGGGAGTTTGTTTCAGATGCTGCATGTCTCCACTGTCCATTGTGGGTTGGACTCCTTAACTATGTTACATATCCCAAGATGCAGCACAGTCTGTCCTCCGGTTGAACCACCATGGGCACCATCACAGACGATTTATTCTGGCCAGGGAGTCTGGTTTATAGGGAAGATTGGGAACATGAGGATCCCGAACTACAACTCCTATGAACCACTGCAGCAGCTCAGGCAAATGCAGTTCAAAGTCAAACTAAGCACAAACTGAGTGTTTTGATTCTCTAATGGCAGTGTTCCATCTTGGTCAAAATGTTCCAACATTTTGAAATCAGATTTTTTTGCAACATTTTATTCTGTGAAAATTTCAATATTTTAACGTTTGTTCTGATTCAGGTAAACTTCTTGGAGTGATTGCTCATGTCCATTCCATTGTGGTGTGTGTGCTTGCCACATGCACCGGTGCCCGAAGTTTTTCCCTCACTGGAATCCATAGGGGATCAGCTCTGGCTCCCTCTGGAGTGGCGTGTGTATGTGCTGGTATAAGGGGCACCGCCAGCTCCCCCTCCCTCAGTTACTTCTTACTACCAGTGATGGGGCTGGAACATCTCCTTGCCTCGGCATTCTTTCCTTCTCAACTGTGACTAGTTGTGAATCTCTTGTATATAGTTCTTATAAAGTTTGTATAGTTTATTATTTCCCTTAGTGCATAAGTTAGAAATAATTAGTTAGTCCCCTATGGGACTTAGCCTAGGGGCAGGGCATTTCCCGATCCATGGGCTTCAAGCCTGGTGATGGCTACAGAAAACCTATGGCAGTCAGTGATCACTATTGCTGTCCGAGGTGATTGGGGGAGACCCACGTGAGTGACAAGTGTCACATTTGTAAAAGTTTCAAGTTGCGAACCAGAAAGGAGCAGGACATTCTAATTAGAGTGCTTCTTAGGGAGTCGGCCGTTGCACTGGCCTTAGAGCTGGCTAGATCGGACTCCGCTCCAAGCACTGCAGCATTGGTGCGGAGTGCACCACTGGCACCAGCCTCTGACCGACACCAATCTCCATGCCTGGTACCAGCTCAAAAGCAAAGAAAGGCTGGGATAGGGCATTCTTCTATGTCCCATAAAGGGAAGGAGAGGGCTGGTGGAAAGCAAAGACCAGCCTGGGGCAGTTCCTCCCTCCAGACAGTGGCCAGACTCCAGCACCCGTTGAGCTGTCAAGCTCCCTTTGAGACCTGCCTGCCACCCCGGGAAGCAGCAGAGGTACTTGGTACCTAGTGGGCCATCCACGCTGAAGGCCTTTCAGCACCCCTGCTTTTTTCCAACCACTTGTCTTCCTTCCTCTCTGCCTGGGCCTCTATAACATCGGATTAGTGGGTCCTCAGCACAGCAGCAGGGGGGATACTCTCTAGTTTATTTCTATTGCCCCCTCCCACCCTCTCTCCCCATCCCTCTTCAGGGACCCTTCTCATGAGCATCTGCTCACTCACTAGATGCAGGGCCTTCTGCGGGCGGGAGCCGTGGACAAATCCCTCTGCACTTGAGGGGGAAAGAATTTTAATCCCGCTATGTTTTTATCCCAAGTGCGTGGTGTCTACGCCTCATCCTCAACCTGCGGAGCCTCAACAAGTATCTGAAGAAGTTGAAGATCCGCATGGTCTCCCTGGCCTCCTCCATTCCTTCCCTGGATCCGGGAGACTGGTACTCCACCCTTGACACGAAAGACACTTACTTTCACATATCGATATTTCATGGACACAGATGATTCCTAAGTTTCATAGTTGGGACCTCCCACTACCAATTTGCAGTGCTCCCTTCTAGCCTAGCAATGGCAACAAGGGTGCTTACGAAGTGCATGTCGGTGGTGGTGGCCTACTTCAGATGTCAGGGTATCCAGATCTACCTGTACATCGATAACTGGTTCATCAAGGGCTGATCCAGGTCCAGTGCGGCGTCGAGATGTTGCCGACCACGTCTCAAGCTCTAGGCCTGTTGATAAATGAACAAAAATCAACCTTGGTCCCAGTCCAAAGGATATAGTTTATCAGAGCGATACTCGACTTTACCCAAGACAGAGCATTCGTGCCAGAGGCCAGGTTCAAGGCAGTATCCGATCTGATTGTCAGCGTCACTTCCCATCTGCTCACCACTGCCTGGGTCTGTCTCAGACTATGGGGGCACATGGCAGCATGCATGTACATTGTCCGGCATGCGAGACTCAGGCTGCGTCCCCTCCAGATGTGGCTGGCATTGGTCTACTCACCGGCCAGGTGTCACCTGGACAAGCTCCTCATGATCCCGCCACAGGTACTTACCTCCCTGCAGCGGTGGTCCGACACAATTCTCGTGTTGGAAGGTGTGCCATTCCTAAGTCCGCGACCCACAGTCTATCTGATTTCAGATGGTCCGACCTTGGTTGGGAAGTGGATCTCAGTACACTGTGGACTCAAGGGTTATGGTCACGAGAGGAGCTCGCATTACATATAAATGTCAGGGAGCTCAGACCCATCAGTCTGGCTTATGGAGTGTTCCTTCCCTAACTTTCTGGTCAGGTGATAACAGACAACACAGCCTCCATGTTCTGTGTCAACAGGCATGGGGGAGCTCATTTGTCGGCTCTGTGCCAGGAGGCTATCCGTCTGTGGACTTCTGCATTCAGCATACAATCCACCTGTAAGCCTCGCACCTCCCTGGCATCTGGAACATGCTGGCAGATTGCCTCAGCAGGTCCTTTTTCTCTCACCATGAGTGGTCCCTTCACTCTTCCAGAAGTGGAGAGCTCCCCGAGTGGACCAGTTCACCACCAGACAGAACAGAAAGTGTCATCAGTTCTGCTCTCTGCAAGGCCTCAGCAGAGGCTCACTTTCTGATGCCTTTCTCCTGTCATGGTCAGGAGATGTACGCTTTCCCACCAATTCCATTCATCAGCAAAGTCCTCTTAGAAATCGAGAGACAAAGCATAGGTCATTATGATTGCTCCAGCATGACCTCACCAACATTGGTTCGGCATGCTCAGGGACCCAGCTGTAGCAGCCCCATGGCCTACTCTTGCAGGATCATGGTCAGCTCCTGCACCCCAACCTTGCCTTTCTCCACCTCACAGCTTGGATGCTGCATGGCTGAATCCAGAGGAACAAGCCTGTTCTAGTCAGGTACAGCAAGTTCTCTTGGAGAGCAGAAAGCCCTCTATCAAAGCAACTTATCTGGCAAAGCGTGTGTCCTGCTGGGTGTTGGAGCAGAGTATCTCCCCAACCCAGTTGTCTCTGGAGTCCATTCTGGATTACCTGCTTCACTTAAAGCATTAGGGCCTTGCCTTCTCTTTGATCAAGGTTCACTTGGTGGCCATATCAGCCTTCCACCCTCGCGTCCAGGGTAGATCAGTATTCTCGCATGAGATGACTTCCTGAAAGGCCGTGAAAGACTCCACCAGTCCGAGACCTGGTCCCCCAATGGGATCTCAGCTTAGTCCTCTCCAGGCTTACGGGACCGCCCTTTTAGCCTATGGCTTCTTGTTCCCTTTCCCACCTGTCATGGAAGGTTGCATTCCTTGTAGCTATTACCTTGGCGAGATGAGTCTCTGAGATTAGAGCCCTTACTTCAGAGCCCCTGTATGCAGTGTTCTATAAGGACAAAGTTCAGCTGCAACCCCATCCGACCTTCCTGCCAAAGGTGGTGTCGCACTTCTGTGTCAATCAGGATATTTTCCTCCTGGTGTTCTATCCAAAGCCTCATATGACCAACAAGGAGAGCCATCTGCATACTCTAGATGTCAGGCGTGCACTGGCTTTCTACTTGGGGCGCACCAAGCTCTTCCACAAGTAGACTCAGCTCTTTATTTCAGTAGCTGACAGGATGAAGGGCCTTCCTGTGTCCTCTCAGAGAATTTCGACCTGGATCATCACTTGCATCCTGTAGCGATGCGGGACTCACACCTGTGGCGTCTCCTGCTGGTTGTCTCTGGGAATTAGCTCGTCCAGCCTCCGGAGCGCCCTCTGCAGACCGGTGTCTCGCTGCCGCTCGGCCCCCATATCCCTCCCGGACGCGGTGCCCCGTTATCTGGGGTGCTGCCCCTTGGCAGTAACCCCTCACTCTCGGTGTCTCCCCTCCCCGGGGAACCCCTAACCCTCTATCCCCACCTTGCCTCAGTTGTGGGCTACTGCCAGTCACCAACTAGCCCCCGTTCCCTGGGGCAGACTGCAGTGTCAGCCACTCATCACTGGCAAGGTTGGGTCTAGACCTGCTGCCTCTCTCTGCAACCTAGTGCCTCTATGGGGCCTTGGACAAGGCCCTGCAGCCTGGGAGTTGCCAGCCTGGAGCTCCCCAGCCCCTCTGGCCTTTCCCCAGCCCTGCCTCACTCTAGGCACCCTGAGCTTCCCAGCAGCCAGGCCCCTCCCTCTCCCAGTCTCTTGTATAGGGCCAGCTGAGGCCTGATTGGGGAGTGGCCCAACTGCGGCTGCTTCCCCAATCAGCCTATTAGCTGCTTTCCCTTCCACAGCCCTCTCCCAGGGCTGTTTTAAGCCCTTCAGGGCAGGAGCAGGGTAAGTACCCCGCTACACATCCGTACTGCTGCGAGGTAGCAGGGGCTGTGCCTCCACCAATAGTGAGGGCTTATTCGACAAGGACACAGGTATTTTCAGCTGCTTTCCTAGGGCATGTCCCTATCCAGGACATCTTCAGGGCCGTGTCGTGGTCTTTGGTACACACATACATGACACATTACGCTGTTACTGAGCAAGCCAGAGATGACACTGGATTTGGTAGAGCTGTGTTGCAATAGACACATCCATGAACTTGTACCCGCCTCCATAGGTATTGCTTGGGAGTCACCTACAATGGAATGGTCATGAGCAATCACTTGAAGAAGAAAAAACAGTTACTAATGTTTTGTAACTGTTGTTCTGCGAGATTTGTTGCTTGTGTCCATTCCATGACCGACCCTCCTTCCCCTCTGTCAGAGTTCCAGCAAGAAGGAATGAGGGGAGCCAGCAGCACCTCTTATAGCAGCGCATACACATGCCACTCCAGAGGACGCCAGAGCCGGTCCCCTACAGATACCACTGAGAGGAAAACTTCCGGCACCAGTGCATATGGTGAGCACGCACACCTACAATGGAATGGACATGAGCAACACATCTTGAAGAACAACAGTTACAAAAGATTAGTAACTGTTTTTTCCCCTGGAATGGAACTTCCGGTTGTTGATCAGTTCCACTAATTTTTTGAAATTGTAAGCCCTCCAGGACAGGGTCTTTGTATGTGCAGAGCCTAGCACAGTGAAATGCCAATCCTGATGAGATCAGTGGGAATGATTGTAATATGAATATTAAATAACAGATAAAATGCATACAGATATCAAAGATGAATGAAATTGGAGTGATGTTAAAAAAGGGAGACCAGGGAAAATCTCTTGGGGGTGCTTTATTATATTTGTTACAATGGCTTCATTAAAATATAATCATATCCTGGATAAGAATAGGAGTGGTATTTGGGGAAGTACCTGAGTGGAGGCTAGTGTGATAGCATCAGAGCCAAAGGAGAAAGTTTAATATTGCAGCATCTTAGACGCAAATTGAAGGAGAGTGAAGCTGCTTGGTACACTGGAGGTAGGAGGTTATCCAAGGTATAGGGAGCAGCATGAGCGAGAACATGATTTGGAGGGAGGAGATAAAAGCAACAAGAAAGAATGTAGAATTAACTGAGTGAAGGTTATGTGAGAGGCAACAGCAAAATAACAAAACACTTTAAAGGTGGAGATAGGCATGAGAGAGAAGTGAAAGGAGACTGAGCAATGAGAGACTTGAGAAGCACAGTGATATTATCGTAGCAATAAGGTAGATACGTTTCTTGACTATAAACACTTTGGATAAACTAGACTAAAGTGAGGTGGAACTCTGTGGTCAGAGAAGATGACGTAGTGGCAGTAAATAAAGGGGGAAAGAATAAAGGCTTGTCTATACAGGGAATAGTTAATCCTGTTTAATTAGGAATAGTTAACTCCATCTGTGGACACTCTTATTCCAAAACGGATTAAGCTAATTTGGAATTAAGCACTCTTATTCTGGAATAAGAATTTCCGCACACAGAGTTAATCAGTAATAGTTAATCCTCTTTAAATTCACAACCTAAACTGTTGCTTTCCCTTAGGTATGATAATCACTGTTTATGCAACAGATGAAAGTTATTACACCCGCAACAAAAAGTTTAGAAAACATGATCAATTTTTGTCATATAGAAAACATTTTTAAATGCATAAAATATTTGTTAGTACATGAGAACATGCCTTGCAGATTGTGGATACCTTCCTTCCTATCAAGTATAATAGTAACTTTTAACATTTGTGTGCATACTTAAAGTTGTGGTAGCTGTGTGTTTCAAACACTTAAATGCACAGAGAATTTGTGCGCTATTAAAATTGTTTTATAGCAATTCAGTAGTATGTTTGATAGTGAGGCCCTCTAGTGACAGCACATTTAAACACTGAAGGATTTTTGTTACAAATTGTATTCTTCAAGGGGTTGTAAACTGTCTGTATACATTTAGGGCTAGTCTACACTTACCTGCTGGGTCGACGCGGAGAGTTCGACTTCTCGGAGTTCGAACTATCGCGTCTAACCTAGACGCGATAGTTCGAACTCCCCGCACGCTCCGGTCGACTCCGGTACTCCACCACTGCAAACGGCGATGGCGGAGTCGACCTTGGAGCCGCGGACTTTGATCCCGCGGCGTCTGGACGGGTAAGTAGTTCGAACTAGGGTACTTCGAGTTCAGCTACGCTATTCACGTAGCTGAACTTGCGTACCCTAGTTCGACCCCCGCCCTTAGTGTAGACCTGCCCTTAGAGACACAAGGTGGGTGAGTTAATATATTTTATTGGACTAACTTCTGTTGGTGAAAGAGACAAACTTTCGAGCTTACACGGAGTTCTTCAGGTCTGGGAGAGGTACTCAAAATGTCACAGCTAAATTCAAGGGTGGAAGAGATGAGTTAACACATTTTGCAAGAATCCATTCAAGGTAAAGCATGCGGATAACAGCTCTATAGTCGTAGGATAAAGAAGGGTTAGTGGGTTATAGATTTTGTAGTGAGCCATAAATTCAGTGTCTTTATTCAATCCCTGATTTTTGGTGTCTAGCAGAGTTATCTTTTGCTGTGTTTGTGCAAGTTTCCTTTGACGGTTAAGACAGAGGACTTGACAAGTGTTCAATTACGGGTGATATGGGGTTTTTTTGGTCATTTATTATTTTCTGTGTGAGTTCTTTTGAGAGTGTAGTGACTGTCTGTTTTCAATCCATGTAGTTGCTGGGGCATTTGGTGCACTGGATGAAGTACACCACATGCTGTGATAGGTATGTGTAGGACCCAAGGATCTTGAAAGGTGTGTTGTGGTATTGACCATCATATCAGTGAAGATATGTCTGCAGGTTTTGCTTTGCATCCGGTGTTATGGGAGAGGCTGGTGTTGCTTAGAGTTGGTGTCCTGGTCTGTGAGGAACTTGCTTCTGCTGAGGAGCTGGAGGATGGGGGGAGGCTTGAAGGCCAGAAGAGAGGTTTCAGGAAAGATCTCTTTCAGGATATGGTCCCCATAAAATATGGGTTGTAACTGTTTAGTGATAACCTGTATATGTTCCAGTATGGAGTGGTAGGTGACAACTAAGGGTGTACAGTCAGAGGGGTTTTTCCTGTATTGAAGTAGGTTCTGTTGTGGTATATGGGTTGCCCGTTCTGACGCGATCTACTTCTTGGTGGAGTGTCATTGAGTGAAGGTGGGGTTAGGTCTGTTAAGGTGTATATTAAAATATAAATTTAGCTCTATGTTAAATCTTTCCATAAGAGCTTTTATGTTAGGAGATCTTAAAATAGATGTCTACATTTTCTTACATAAATTTAGATTTATTTAAATGACATTTATTAAAATTAGAGGCTTTGAGAGTTCCAACACTTTAGATGTTCATGTATATTAGTAGTATCGGAGCTTCCAAGTCTGTTTAATGATATGGAATGTATATGTATGTTCCTCCAACAAAAAACATTATTAATACATATTAAGATTCAAGGATTTATTTCCTCTTACCAATAGCTTTTTGACTTCAGCATTATATAGTGAAATCCTCTTAATTGGGATACCCTGTTAGATCACATTTATCACAATTAAGATCAATATCCATTAGAAGAGATCTTTGTAATAGTAATACTTCGAAGCTCATGAGGTTCATGAAGTTGATGGGAGACACTGTCTGGATTGGTTAAGGATGGAATTTTTCTGCATGCCCCGTGCCAGTTGTATTGGCAGTTGTGCAAAGTCCACATGTAGTTGGCATGGAAGGAGCAAACTAATAGTCAGGAGCAGGAACTAGTGAAGCATTACATGCATAACGTATAGATCACAACTAAGGAAGGACTGAAACCTGATAGGGAAGGAAGCATACAGAACCAACGTCCCTAGATCAGCTTCAGCATGGTCCACATGGACTGTTAGGCCATGGCAGGCTATTCTGGGGTAGATTCATGCCCCAGTTTGTCACAAACTAAATATTTGTGTAGACAGGCCCTAAGTGAACCTATAATACAAGGCTAAATCCTTCTGAGAGCTGGAAACATAAACTGAGGCAGTAGCCCAAGTGGCATATCACCAGAACCCTAAGATTAAATGTCCTGGTATTATGCCATGGGTTTTGTCAAACAGTGCATTGATGAGTGATTGTGCCATGCCTCCAAAGGTGTGATAGCTAGTAGTGAATGGTGAATGAAAGCTTGCAAAGGGATTCAGTGAATGAGGAGTTGGCAGTGAACCAATTTCTGCAGATGTGCTTTCAGGTTCAGAACCTAAGCACAAACTGTAGTGGTCATAGCTTGGCCATTCATACATGGATGACCAAAAAATCTAAGGATTTATGAACAGATTTTAGGTGCATTTGTTTTTCTTCAAGATCTGCCATGTTCTATTTTTTCATAAGGACTATATAAATAACATTATGTTGCTGGTACCTATTTCTTGAAAAGAATTCTTTAATCTATATAGCTTCTTCTTGGTCTTCTAATTGTGGGTTTCCTCATTATCAATAACTAGTGCTTTTTTTTTTCTACTGAAAGTCATGTAACTCTGACCAGCTTTGGTCTGAGTCTGTCCCCCCAGTTCTGTTCGTGATTGAGCTACAGAGTGCCCTTGGATAATATTTTGAGAAAGTGACTCTCCCACTCTCCTCTCACTATGGATGGATTCCTCATCTCTCTTAGAACACTAATGACCCTCATTTTTTCTCCCTTTCAAAATCCACATCTCAACCAAGCAGGCAGGGTTCCTTTTAGAACATAAGGAATGCTGATGCTTGATGAGTGGAAGGACTGCTGAGATACTGAAAGCACACCAATCCTCTTAAGTGCAGTAACTATAGAATATGTCACTTCCACAGCACTTCTCACCTCGAGGAGGAGACACTGTGGATAGCAATCCTTACCTAGTGTGCAGCACAGTAGTACAGAGCACTACCAACAAATCATCAAACCTGTCCTGGGCAAGCTATCCTATATTCTAAAATAAAGTTTGCCCATTCACTTCTGAAATTATAATAAATAAAAAAAATAATGTGGATATTTTCTCCATTGTTCATTTTAACCTTAGAGCAGATTTCCAGGAAGTCAAAGCAGCTTTTATCTTGGGGTTTTAGAGAGAGGGCTAAATTCCTTTATGCTAACATAGCAAGGAAATGCCACAAGTGTAGTTTCTTCCATCTGTCTGTTCCTTCGGTCCTCTTTTTGTCATCTTCTCCCAGTATTTTTTCTCTTGTTTAGTCTTTGATTTTTAAAAACACTTATCTCCTTTCTTCTGTTTTTCTTTCCTCTGCATCTTCTGTCTCTCCTTTTTTAGCTTTTTATTTTCCGTCACTTTTTTTGTTCATCTGTATTTGTTTGCTCTCATACCCCGGTCCCCTTCATTTATGATGTTTCTTCACAGCACTGAATCAGAACGTGAATTTTAAAATTATTATTAAATATTGTTTTGAGACCTTTTTTTTTTTTTTTTAAAGGTCCTTTCCCAAGCTCTAAGTGCTTAAATGCCTTTAAAATTATCTTGGGCAGCAACAGCAATATTAGTGAATTTTAGTATAGTGGTTTAGTATATAAATATTTAAATACATTTACATTCTTGTTTGTCATACTAGTACTTAATGAAAAGTAATACACAGGAGATCAAAACACTTTTATTTCCAAAAATACACCTTTCATCCTCAATACATAATGCTTTATTATAACTCTCAAACTAATACGTCTGTTCTGTCTTGGCCTGAAACTATAATAGTCACTTTTATTAGTAATTCTCTTGTCTATTATGTAGCTTATTTGACTGTCTCCAAAGAAAGGGTGAAAAGAGTTGGAAATGATTCTGCTGTAATTTTGGCTTCAGTAATGTGTCAGTCACCCTCAATGGAGGTTAATATGTACCTTGCAGTGGTTTATAACTTTATGGCATTTTAACTGCATATTTTAAATTAAAGAAGTATGGCATTAGATATGATTTATTTTTGTGCTTTCATTTTTTTGTTAAATGTCGTATTTCCTGTCACACTTGCAGGTGCTGTTGTTTTTTCAAGCGAAGGAAAAGGAAAACTATTCAACGCCATAAATGACTCTGGAAGCAGGCAGAACATGGGGAATTACTTTCTTGTTCATCTGCTGTCTTGTGATTTAAAAAAAAAAAATCATTTCTGTAATGACCACTAATTATTTTCAAAGACTCCATCTTAAACAAAAATGTCGTGCCTCCGTGCTTTGGTTTGGTTGTCCTTCATTTGTATTTTATTTTTCATCCATCTCTTCTGGAAGCTTTAAAGTTTTATGAAACATGAGTGCTTCTTTGACCATCAGTAAATGGACCAGTGAAATGGTACAAATGAACACTATCTTCAGCAAAACTAAACTTCAAAAGCATTTCTTCTGTCCTAGAAAGCAATTATCAGTGTCTTAGCTGAAGATCAGATATGTCATAAATCTGGTTTTTGATTAGTTCTGTAACAGCAAGTTGAAAGCAGTCTTTTCAAGAGGATAATGAAGAAGAAAAATATAGTTGCCCAAGCATTTAAAAATAATAAAAAATCTTACCTTAAGATTTCTTATTGTCTGTGACATCTGCATTGATTGTTCAGTATTACTGATGGTACTGCAGTCCCAAATTTTATTGTATTAACATAAAATCCTCTCCATGATATCATGGTACAGTCACTACCTGGAGATACTGAGGAAGAAGCTAGATGGATTCTGCTGATGGCATGGTCTATGCTGTAGTTGATAATGAACAAAAGTATCATCAGTAGACTCTGGGTTTGAAAATATGCTTTTGTTGTGCCTCTAATGGAGTTGCAGTATAGTAGAAATGGCAACGATGCTTGTACAAAAATACAAATGTTTGTATAATGTAAGTTGTGCTTCTGGTTACATTAGACAGGAAGATGAAATACCTTCAAAAGAGAGAAGATATTTAAGAGTTATAAAATACACTAAGAGGAAATAAATGTGAATCTGCTTAAAGTGGAATGGGAATTAAAGCCTACAGTTCCCATGAAGGCTACTGCTGAATGGCAACATCCTTCTTAAACTGAAAATTTGGATGTGCCATGTAACTGTTAGAACTTGTTGGTAAATTATTTTACTCATTGATTTAAAAAAAAAAAAAGGCAATGGAAATGGGTTGAACTTATACTGCCTTCTGTGTACTAGACTGTAGTACCTAAAACTTTGCTGTAGTTTTCTGGAACCTTCTTAACTTTCTGTGTAATATTGCAACTGATGTAAGATATTAGGGAAAGGATGGATCAGGTACTTTCCCCCACAGTCCTTTGAAGTGCCTGCAATATCTATAAACCAGCTGTTCTGTAGAAAAGGCAGCCCATTCCATTTTTTCAAGTCTGCTTCATTTAAAGCCATAATGACAGAGATGTGCTTTTGTCATATTTAGCTGCAAGTACTTGGAGAGATGGAATAAAAGGACGGAAGTGGCTAGACAGACTTGTTGACCAAAACTCAGATTAATTCTCACAATTTTTAAAAAAGCCTCCAAGAGCTAACTTGTAATTTTTTTTCTATCAACATATGCCTTCTGGCATACTTATTTATTTTTAATCTGTTTTGTGGTAACATTCAAAATGTGTATTAAAATAGATAAATGCACACCTTTGAATTCATTATTGCATTTACAGGGATTTTAGTTGTATTTTATAATTTATTTTTTCTTATCTGCCAAAACTGCAGTGCATTGTTTTGATGAATGATGTGTTCACATGAACACAAAAATGTGTAATCTGGTCATTGTCACTGTTTCTGTTAATAATAATAATGTTAAATTTTTCTTTTAAAGACCTGAACTTGGCCTACAAAAGTATATACTGTATAACTGGGTCAACAGTTTCAACTCAACCTGTTTGTATTACTGATTGTCTTAAACTCATGGACAGTTACACAATGTTCTTTATTTTGATTTGAGCTGAAGAAGTAAGTTGACTTGACCATTCTAATGTGAAAACCTGACTGTCTTTGCAGTATTTGACCAAATTTGTCACTCCATAATATTTGTAAATACATGCAGTATTGTATTTCTTATCATCCAGTTTTGTTTAATTCTCAAGGGGTATTTGGCCTGTACAGTGTTTATATGATCTGAACTCCTTATACACATCAAGATGTGTATATTAATCCAATTATGGACTTAAATATAAAAAAAATATAAAATCTGTTTATTTGCTGCAAAGACCATTATTTAGGCATTTTGCTTTTTAGCAATATTTTTAAGTGCTCTGTTTTAATGCCGAGGATCATTTCCTTCTGGCAAAACACACTGGTCAATAATAAGTAAAGCAGGTATGTTCAGGTTAAGCCAACAATGTTTTGCATTTGTATGCTTTTTCCTTTCTAAACTAATGAAGTCAACATTGCCTGAATGTCAGAATAATGAAATCCCTGTTTAAAATTATGTAACTGAAGAAGGAAAAAAAAATAAAGGTAGTTTTTTTTAACTTGTCTTTCCCCCCCTTTCCGACAGGGTTGGATATAATAGTGGAAGTCATTAGTCTGGGGCCTCCCAAGCAGTTATAATCAATCTATTTGGACTCCTAAAGCACTGCTCTTGTAAAAGAAAGTCACTAAAAATAGCAGCCTGATGATGCATTTACACAGCAAATGGATGGAAGTACATAAGCCTGATTGGAATCTGCTCGGTGATGTGGTATTCAATCTTTGGGAGCTGCCCATGGTTGCAATTAGGGTATTTTCCACAGTGTCTGGCATATAATTTTAAGAAGAATATTCTTGTGGAGTTGATTGCCTATCGCTTTCCTATATAATACCATGATTTCAGTTGCTTATAACGTCTCCAAACTTTAACTGTTCAGGCTGACATTTTTCATGCAAGGTGCCTGTCTCAGGTGAAATTTTTTAAACATTTAAGATAAAATAGCTCCACAGTTTCCAAATATGAGATTAGGGAAAAAATACATTGCTTTGCCTTTGTTGCCTGGACTGAAAAAAAAACTTAACCATTTCATCGAGAAGCCTCAGCATCTGTATGCTGTCGAGCAAGGACTTGAATTTTAATTAGGGCTGTCAAGCGATTAAAAAAATTTAATTGTGATTAATCGCGCTGTTAAACAGTAATAGAATACCATTTATTTAAATATTTTGGTTGTTTTCTACATTTTCAAAGAGATTGATTTTTCATTACAACACAGAATACAAAGTGTACAGTATATTTATTTTTATATAACTAATATTTGCACTGTAAAAAAACAAAAGAAATTGTATTTTTCAATTCCCCATTGCAAGTACTGTAGTGCAGCTCTTTCTCATGAAAGTTTAACTTACAAATGTAGAATTATGTAAAAAAAAAACTGCATTAAAAAATAAAAGTGGACTTGTAGGGTCTAAAGTTTTACAATCAGTCCTACTTCTTGTTCAGCCAATCGCTCAGACAAACAAGTTTGTTTACATTTGCAGGAGATAATGCTGCCCACTTCTTGTTTAAAATGTTACCTGAAAATGAGAACACGCGTTCTCATGGCACTGTTGTAGCCAGCATCACAAGATATTTACATGTCAATTGCCCTAAAGATTCATATGTCCCTTCATGCTTCAACCACCATTCCACAGGACATGTGTCCATGCTGATGATGAGTTCTGCTCGATGACGATCCAAAGTAGAGCAGACCGACACATGTTCATTTTCATCATCTGAGTCAAATGCCACCAGCAGAATGTTGATTTTCTTTTTTGGTGGTTCAGGTTCTGTAGTTTCCGGATCTGAGTATTGCGCTTTTAAGTCTTCTGAAAGCATGCTCTATACCTCATCCCTCTCAGATTTTGGAGGGCACTTCAGTTTCTTGGGTCGAGTGCTGTAGCTATTTTTAGAAATCTCACGTTGGTACCTTTTTTGCATTTTGTCAAATCTGCTGAGAGTGTTCTTAAAATAAACAACATGTGCTGGTCAACATCCAAGACTGCTATAACATGAAATATATGGCAGAATGAGTAAAACAGAGCAGGAGACATACAATTCTCCCCCAAAAAGTTCAGCCACAAATTTAATCAACTTTTTTTTTTTAATGAGCCTGATTAGCATGGAAGCTTGTCCTCTGGAGTGGTGGCCGAAGCATGAAGTGGCAGACAAATGTTTAGCATATCTGGCATGTAAATACCTTGCAATGCCAGCTACAAAAGTGCCATGCAAATGCCTGTTCTCACTTTCAGGTGACATTTTAAATAATAAGCAGGAAGCATTATTTCCCGTAAATGTAAATAAGCCTGTTTGGCTGAACAAGAAGTAGGACTGAGTGGACTAGTAGGCTCTAAGCAGTGGTGGGCAGCCTGCAGGCCGTACGCTTCCTGCAGCTCCCATTGGCCAGGAACAGTGAACCGCGGCCACTGGGAGCTGCGGGCAGCCGTGCCTGCAGATGGTCAATATAAACAAACTGTCTCACGACCCGCCAGCGGATTACCCTGATGGGCTGCAGGTTGCCCACCACTGTTCTAAAGTTTTACATTGTTTTGGTTTTGAGTGCAATTATGTAACACAAAAAAATCTACATTTGTGAGTTGCACTTTCACGATAAAGAGATTGCACTACAGTACTTGTACGAGGTGAATTGAAAAATACTATTTCTTTTGTTTATCATTTTTAGTATGCAAATATTAGAAATCAAAAATATATAAAGTGACCACTGTATCCTTTATATTCTGTGTTGTAATTGAAATCAATATATTTGGAAATGTAGAAAAACATCCAAAATATTAAATAAATTTCACACTCTTAAGCTATTGCTTAAGAGTGTGATTAAAACAGCGATTAATTGTGATTAATTTTTTGAGTTAATCACGTGAGTTAACTGTGATTAATCGACAGCCCTAATTTTAAATGAGGGCCACCCTTCTGTCAGGTATGTGCCTTTTATCATCCAGTAAGTAAATAAAACCCGTCCAAATCTTGCCAAGGTATAAGCCTTTGAATATCACTATTCACACATACTTGGTATAGTTTTGCTAGAGGCTGGCAGCATTACTCTGTCAAGATTCTTACTCAGCCAAGTGGATTGAGTATGCGCCCTTCCCACAGAGCAGCTGGGCATTCCGCATCCTGAGCAGCATTTTCCATATAGTTCTATTTCGTGCAGGCTAATGTGGTGCTGAGCACTGGAATTGAGAGCAGGGAGACTCTTCTGTGCTCTGAATGGTCCTGCTTCTTGAACTCAGGCACCATGATGGTGAAAGTAGTTTGATTCTGATGCAGAGTAGTGGGAGACATGCAGGAGATACTCTAGTGGTTAGGGCCCAATTCCGTACTCCACCACAAACTTATTTCCTGTCATTTAGTCTTTCTGTGCCTCAATTCCCTATCTGTAAAATGGGGATAATAGTACTCCCTACTTCACAGAAGTGTAGTGAGAATAAATACATTAAAGATTGTGTGAGGCACATTTAGAAAAGAGCTATGAAACCCACTCGTAAATTTTTATTTCCTGTTAAATGGCTGGATGACACAGAATGTAAATCTGCTGCTACCAGTTAATCCACTAGTTCATGTGGTAGAAATCCGTACTGTGGATCTAAAGAGTCCATCTATGGGGAAGACCCACATGGAGGTCAGTATGATTCCAATTGATGGAATTTATTTTTTCAGTTTACTTAAAAAAACAAAAAAACAAAAACAAACCCAAAAAAACCCACTCAAAAATCAGGAAATGCCAGAATGCACGTACAACTTAACTTCAGCTCCCTGTGTGCATATGCATTATGATAGCCTTTAATTCCATATCACATTTTTCCCCACAGGAACCCTGCCTCATTCAGTGCACAATATGGACCATATTGAGGGAGCAACTATTCCAGATTTTGCTTTCCCTTCATGATTCTGTGGGTGGCCTCAGGCCTTATTTACCGCACACTATTCAAACCCTGCTCTGAATACAGAATTACAAACTTCATTCTGGGGATTTCTGTGATGTTCATCATAATATCAACTGAGTGCTTCATGAACACCAATGAATTTATTTTCACAATGCCCCAGTCGGGTGATTTTACACGGGGAACTGAGGCACAGAGGTGTTAATTGTGAGAAGCATCCTACCACTCAAGAAAGAGATCTTGGAATCATTGTGGATAGTTTTCTGAAATCATCAACTCAGTGTGCAGCGGCAGTCAAAAAAGCGAACAGAATGTTGGAAATCATCAAGAAAGGGATAGATAAGACAGAAAATATCATATTGCCTCTATATAAACCCATGGTATGCCCACACCTTGAATACTGCGTGCAGATGTGGTTGCCCCATCTCAAAAAAGATGTATTGGATTTGGAAAAGGTTCAGAAAAGGGCAATAAAAATTATTAGGGGTATAGAACGGCTTCCATATGAGGAGAGATTAATAAGACTGGGACTTTTCAGCTTGGAAAAGAGGCAACTAAGTGGAGATATGATAGAGGTCTATAAAATCATGAGTGGTATAGAGAAAGTAAATAAGGAAGTGTTGTTTACTCCTCATAATACAAGAACAAGGGGCTACCAAATGAAATTAATAGGTAGCAGGTTTAAAACAAACACAAAGTTTTTTCGCAAAAAGAACAGGAGTACTTGTGGCACCTTAGAGACTAACAAATTTATTTCAGCATAAGCTTTCGTGAGCTACAGCTCACTTTTCTCGGATGCATAGAATGGAACACACAGACAGGATATATTTATACATACAGAGAACATGAAAATTTGGAAGTATGCATACCAACGGGAAGAGTCTAATCAATTGAGATGAGCTATCATCAGCAGGAGAAAAAAAAACGTTTGAAGTGATAATTGAGATGACCCATAGAAGGTGTGAGGAGAACTTAACATAGGGAAATAGATTCAATTAGTATAATGACCCAACCATTCTCAGTCTCTGTTTAAATCTAAGTTAATTGTATCTAATTTGCATATTAATTCGAGTTCAGCAGTCTCTCTTTGGAGTCTGTTTTTGAAGTTTTTTTGTTGCAAAATTGCCACCTTCAAGTCTGTCACTGAGTGGTTAGAGAGGTTGAAGTGTTCTCCTACTGGTTTTTGAATGTTATGATTCCTGATGTCAGATTTGTGTCCATTTATTCTTTTGCATAGAGACTGTCCGGTTTGGCCAATGTACATGGCAGAGGTGCATTGCTGGCACATGATGGCATATATCACGTTGGTAGATGTGCAGGTGAACGAGCCCCTGATGGGCATGGCTGATGTGATTAGGTCCTAAGTTTTTTTTGTTGTTGTTTTTTTTCCCACACAACGCACTGTCAAGCTCTGTTGCCAGAGGGTGTTGTGAAGGCCAATACTATAATGGGGTTCAAAAGGGAGCTAGATAGATTCATGGAAGATAGGTCATCAATGGCTGTTAGCCAGGATGGGCAGGAATGGTGTCCCTAACCTCTGTTTGCCAGAAGCTGGGATTGGATGACGGCATGGATCACTTGATGATAACCTGTTCTGTTCATTCCCTTTGGGGCACGTGCCATTGACCACTGTCAGAGGACAGGATACTGGGCTTGATGGATCTTTGGTCTGACTCAGCATGGCCATTCTTATGTTCTTATCCTCTAATTTTGGTGCCCAATTTGAGAGATGTAGGACCTGATTTTTTTCAGAGTAGTTACAGTTTTATAGCCCTTAATATGTTCAAAGCACAATTCCCAGTGACTTCAGTTGTAGCTGTAGGTGCTCAGCCCAAGAGTCTCAAGTTGGACTCCCAGAAAGTGAGGAACAGTGAGTTACAACTGTGAAAAGTTTGATTTAAATGACTTGCCTAGCATCACATAGGAACCATGTGACAGGGGCAGGGATAGAATCAAATTCTCCAGGGAGATGTTCCACTGTCTGGCCCTGATAGATGATCTGCTGCTGTCAATGGATAGAGAGCAGACGTTCATTCTTATCCTCCTGGCCCTCTCTGCAGCGTTCAACACTGTTGATCATGAGGTGTTGATGTCTCCCTAACAAAAGTAGAATGAGCCAGGGTAATGCACTAAAATTGTTTGAGTTCCTCCTTGAGGGATGCACCCTATGAGTATTAATGGGAAACTACACCTCTATTACTAGACCTCTCGCTTGTGGAGTCCCACGATGATTAACTTCCTGTATTCAACATCTACATGAGCTACTAGATGAACTGATCAGACAACATGGCCTCAAGCACCAGCAATTTGTAGATGACACATAAGTCTTCCTCTCCTCTTGACCATGCTACTACTACAAAAAAAGGTCCATTGCTTAGAAGAGATCAGTTCATGGATGAAGGATAACTGTTTGAAGCTGAACACGAGCAAGACAGAGTTTGTGCTGGTGGGCAGAGGAAAGCATTTTGAAGAGTTTGCAGGCACAGGGAAGTCTCCTTTGCTTGAAGATACACACCCACAATTAGGTCAGTCTGTAGCGTATGAGTGCTTCTTGTTTCCTCGCTGACTCTAAGCTCCTGCATAGTAGCATCTGTGAAACGCTTTCCATCACCTCCAGTTGGCTAGGAGACTCTCTCATTCTGGCAAATGATAATGTGGCCTCAGTTATGCATGTCTTCAGGGTTTATGAATGCTGTACTATATCTCCTCAGCAATAGGTATACAATAAATGTAAAGCTTTCTTGGGGGCCAGCCTAAGATGGGAATGAACTCCCCCAGGAACTAAGGACCATCACAAATCTCACTGCCTTCTGCTCTATGTGCAGGATGCATTTCATAGACCTTAGCTTCTCTAATATAACCATATAGCAGTGTGCCTATATAATATATATTTATATGTCTCCCCTGTGGAAAGGATGATGATAACAAACATGATAGATGTTAGTTGCATTGTTTAATACACTGTTGGTGATTAAGCATGGCATAAGAACCTACATTGAATAGAACCATGAGACCATCCTTTCTCTTCCTGCTGTCCCCTATCTGATTTACGACACACTTTCCCACTTCTGTAACAAATGAGGCAGGGATCCCACAGACAACTACTTCCATTCTTTTTTTGAGTGCTTGCTCATGTCTATTCCAATGTAGGTGTGTGCTTATCCTGAGCATCACAGTCGGAAAGTTTTTTCCCCCACGGGTATCCGTTGGGTCGGCTCTGGTGCTCACTCATATCGCCAGTATAAAGGGTCCTGCTGACCCACAGTCCCCTCAGTTTCTTCTTACCACCCATGGCGGTCTCTGGAACTACCTTGTCCTTGTGTTCTGCAAGTACACCCTCAGTGGACTTTTTTCAAACTTCATTGTATATAGTTATCTTGTTCTTATAAGAACATAAGAATGGCTGTACCGGGTCAGACCAAAGGTCCATCTAGCCCAGTATCTGTCTACCGACTGTGGCCAATGCCAGGTGCCCCAGAGGGAGTGAACCTAACAGGCAATGATCAAGTGATCTCTCTCCTGCCATCCATCTCCATCCTCTGCCAAGGCTCGGGACACCATTCTTTACCCATCCTGGCTAATAGCCATTTATGAACTTAGCCACCATGAATTTATCCAGTTCCCTTTTAAACATTGTTATAGTCCTAGCCTTCACAACCTCCTCAGGTAAGGAGTTCCACAAGTTGACTGTGCGCTGCGTGAAGAAGAACTTCCTTTTATTTGTTTTAAACCTGCTGCTTATCAATTTCATTTGGTGACCCCAAGTTCTTGTATTATGGGAATAAGTAAATAACTTTTCCTTATCCACTTTCTCAACATCACTCATGATTTTATATACCTCTATCATATCCCCCCTTAGTCTCCTCTTTTCCAAGCTGAAGAGTCCTAGCCTCTTTAATCTTTCCTCGTATGGGACCCTCTCCAAACCCCTAATCATTTTAGTTGCCCTTTTCTGAACCTTTTCTAGTGTTAGAATATCTTTTTTGAGGTGAGGAGACCACATCTGTACACAGTATTCGAGATGTGGGCATACCATGGATTTATATAAGGGCAATAATATATTCTCAGTCTTATTCTCTATCCCCTTTTTAATGATTCCTAACATCCTGTTTGCTTTTTTGACCGCCTCTGCACACTGCGTGGACATCTTCAGAGAACTATCCACGATGACTCCAAGATCTTTTTCCTTACTCGTTGTAGCTAAATTAGCCCCCATCATGTTGTATGTATAGTTGGGGTTATTTTTTCCAATGTGCATTACTTTACATTTATCCACATTACATTTCATTTGCCATTTTGTTGCCCAATCACTTAGTTTTGTGAGATCTTTTTGAAGTTCGTCACAGTCTGCTTTGGTCTTAACTATCTTGAGCACTTTAGTATCATCTGCAAACTTTGCCACCTCACTGTTTACACCTTTCTCCAGATCATTTATGAATAAATTGAATAGGATTGGTCCTAGGACTGACCCTTGGGGAACACCACTAGTTACCCCTCTCCATTCGGAGAATTTACCATTAATTCCTACCCTTTGTTCCCTGTCTTTTAACCAGTTCTCAATCCATGAAAGGACCTTCCCTTTTATCCCATGACAGCTTAATTTACGTAACAGCCTTTGGTGAGGGACCTTGTCAAAGGCTTTCTAAAAATCTAAGTACACTATGTCCACTGGATCCCCCTTGTCCACATGTTTGTTTACCCCTTCAAAGAACTCTAATAGATTAGTAAGACACAATTTCCCTTTACAGAAACCATGTTGACTATTTCTCAACAGTTTGTGTTTTTCTATGTGTCTGACAATTTTATTTTTAACTATTGTTTCGACTAATTTGCCCGGTACCGACGTTAGACTTACTAGTCTGTAATTGTCGGGATCACCTCTAGAGCCGTTTTTAAATATTGGTGTTACATTAGCTAACTTCCAGTCATTGGGTACCAAAGCCGATTTAAAGGACAGGTTACAAACCTTAGTTAATAGTTCCGCAACTTCACATTTGAGTTCTTTCAGAACTCTTGGGTGAATGCCATCTGGTCCCGGTGACTTGTTAATGTTGAGTTTATCAATTAATTCCAAAACCTCCTCTAGTGATACTTCAATCTGTGACAGTTCCTCAGATTTGTCACCTACAAAAGCCGGCTCAGGTTTGGGAATCTCCCTAACATCCTCAGCCATGAAGACTGAAGCAAAGAATCCATTTAGTTTCTCCGCAATGACTTTATCGTCTTTAAGCGCTCCTTTTGTATTTCGATCATCAAGGGGCCCCACTGGTTGTTTAGCAGTACTGTTTCTGATGTACTTAAAAAACATTTTATTACCTTTTGGAGTTTTTGGCTAGCCATTCTTCAAACTCCTCTTTGGCTTTTCTTATTACACTCTTGCACTTAAATTGGCAGTGTTTGTGCTCCTTTCTATTTGCCTCACTAGGATTTGACTTCCACTTTTTAAAGGAAGTCTTTTTATCTCTCACTGCTTCTTTTACATGGTTGTTATGCCACGGTGGCTCTTTTTTAGTTCTTTTACTGTGTTTCTTAATTTGCGGTATACATTGAAGTTGGGCCTCTATTATGGTGCCTTTAAAAAGGGCCCATGCAACTTTCAGGGATTTCACTTTAGTCACTATACCTTTTAACTTTTGTTTAACTAACCCCCTCATTTTTGTATTGTTTCCCCTTTTGAAATTAAATGTCACAGTGTTGGGCTGTTGAGATGTTCTTCCCACCACAGGGATGTTGAATGCTATTGTATTATGGTCACTATTTCCAAGCGGTCCTGCTATAGTTACCTCTTGGACCAGCTCCTGCGCGCCACTCAGGATTAAATCTAGAGTTGCCTCTCCCCTTGTGAGTTCCCGTACCAGCTGCTCCATGAAGCAGTCATTTAAAGTATCGACAAATTTTATCTCTGCATTTCGTCCTGAAGTGAAATGTTCCCAGTCAATATGGGGATAATTGAAATCCCTCACTATTATTGGGTTCTTAATTTTGATAGCTTCTCTAATTTCCCTTAGCATTTCATCATCACTATTACTGTCCTGGTCAGGTGGTCGATAATAGATTCCTAATGTTATATTTTTATTAGAGCATGACATTTCTATTCATAGAGATTCTATGGAACATGTGGATTCATTTAAGATTTTTACTTCATTTGAATCTACATTTTCTTTCACATATAGTGCCACTCCTCCCCCTGCCCGACCTGTTCTGTCCTTCCTTCTTAGTAATTAAGTTTCAGTTTTTAGATAAATAGATTAGCAGAACCCTGCTCAAGGGGGTTAGTCCCTGCCTGGTACAAGGGCATGCCTCTCTGGGGTTTAAGCCTTGTGCCACAAGCCTATGCCTGTGAGTGACCCCCATTCCAGCTGCCTTAAGGGCCTGGGGAAGCTCACATGCGGGAGCGCTGTAAGATCTGTAAAGACTTCAGGCCCTGTACCAAAAAGAATAGAGACAAGCTAAGATTTAAAGCTAAAATTTATCCTCATGGAGGCAGCACTATGATCTCCCTTGGATCCAGATCACTCAGACTCTGCACCGAGTATGTCAGCCTCAGTAAGGAGCACCCTGACTACTCTTTGAGATACTCAGCACTGTCCCTCATTACCAGCACTGAGAAAATATGCTGCTTCTGCTTCTCAAGAGTCTCGGCGCCATCTGCCATTCCCAGCACCAAAGAAAAACCTCAGCTCCGCTCTCCGTCACCAGTGCCAAGAAAAAGGCAGAAAAAGACTGATAGAGGTTGATCCCCAACCCCGAGTTCGGTGGAGCAGAGAGATGCTAATAGAGTGCGACCCTCAGCGGGCCACTCTGTGGCTCCAACAGCCCGTGCAACTCTGTTGACTCTAGCCCTGGCACGGGTACCTTTGTGTCCGACACTGATGGACTCTTCACCACAGGAGAGCCACTGGAGTTCCAGTGCCCTGGTGGTACAATTGATGCCAGATGCATTTGCTGCAGCAAGAGATTTACTCTCTCTGCTGGTACCATCAGGGAACTGACAGATGTGGCACTGGCAGGAAGGACCTCCATGGTACTGAAGCCCTAGGTACCTTCAAAGGGGAAGTTGGCCATGATGGCCCATCCCCGTCTTCTCCCTCACGGCACCACTCACCAGCAGCAGTCAGCACTGCTCTACTCTGGTCTCCAGGAAGGGAGTCTTCAAAAACAGACTCTTGAGTCAGAGTCATATTCCTGTGGCAGGAGATGTTACCATCACTCCACTTGGCAATATATGGCCAAGGCATCCCACCCACGGCGTGGTCCCTGGGCCAGTGGCAAATGCCAGTACAGTGGCCTTTCTGAAACCATAGGGCTTTCCCACTGATGCAGGGGTCACAGTCTAGAAGGTCATACTCCATGGTATTGGAGTCCCGAGCACCACTCCACTTAAGGCAAGATCCAGGTTCCAGTATCAAGGTTGGTGCCAAATATCAAGACCCGGCACCAGGAGACCTGTCCAGTGCCAAGGGTGAAGAAGTGCCCTCTCCTGGTACTCTTCTTCTCTGGATGAGACTGTCACGGGAGCAGACATAGCACCCTCCCAGGATGATTATAAGGCACATTGGGAACTCCTCAAGAGAGTAGCTCAAAACCTGTGGATCCAGGTAGAGAAGATAAGAGAGTCCTCCATTGCCCTGTTAGACATTCTAACAGCAACAGGCCCTTCAAGAATAACATTGCCCTTAAATGATACTATTATGAACCTCATCGAGGCACTGTGGCAGACTCCAGTGTCCGTTCAGCCAACAGCAAAGAAAATGAAAAAGAAATACTTTGCCCCGGCTAAGGTTTACGAATTCCTTTACACATGCACACCACTGGCCTCTTTGTTTCAGCAGCCAATGAGAGGGAATGGCAGGGGCCAACCCCCAAGGCCAAGGACACCACAGGGCTCGGGTGGATGCAAGGTGGAAATTTCGCCTAGGGCGTGAAACATCCTTGCACCCGCCCTGTTCACAAGGTATTTCTAGGGAGCAGAAAACAGTCCACTAGAGCTACTAACCTGGCAAAGTGGAAAATGTTCTCAATCTGGTCTACGCAGAAGGGTTTCTTACCTACGCAATCAATAGTACCATTCATTCTAAACTATTTACTGTCCCTGAAACAACAAGGGCAAACCGTGTCATCTATTAGGGTCTATCTGGCCACATCTCAGCTTTTCACCATGGGTGAATGGTCATTTCATGTTCTCAAACACCATCTGTAGTCGTTTTCTTAAGGGCACTGAGAGATTGTGCCCCCAGGTACGGCAACCAATCCTTCCCTGGAATCTCAACCCGGTATTGTCAAGACTGACAGGACCCCCATTTTAGCTGCTATGTTCTCTCTGTCCTACCTTTCCTAGAAGGTGGCCATTACTTCTGCAAGAAGGGCCTCGGAGATCCGGGTCCTGACTTCAGAACCACCATACACAGTGTTCTTCAAGGTTAAGGTCCAATTGCATCCTCATACAACTTTCCTTCCAAAGGTGTTCTTTCAATTCCATAGTAGCCAGGATATCTTCTTACTGCTTTTCTATCTGAAACTGCATGCCAATAGAAAGGAATGGAGGCTCCTACATAAAAAGGACTAAGTCATTTCAGAAATCTACTCAACTATTTGTGGCCATTGCAGACAGGATGAAAGGTCTTCTAGTCTCAGCCCAGAGAATTTCATCATGGATCACTTCCTATATCTGCACATCCTATGATCTGGTGAGGGTCCCTGCCCTGATGGCACATTCCACAAGGGCCAAAACATCTTCAGCAGCATTCGTGGCACAAGTTCCTATCCAGGATATTTGTAGAGTGGCAACATGGTCGTCAGTTCACACTTTCACATCTTACGACACCATCACCCATCAGGCTAAAGATGATGCTGGATTTGTCTGAATGATGTTACAATCAGCATGTCAATAAACTCCAAACCCTGCACCTGCACAACTGCTTGGAAGTCACCTACATTGGAATGGATGTGAGCAAGCACTCGAAGAAAAAAGATTATTACTAACCTTTCCATAACTGTTGTTCTTTGAGATGTGTCCATTCTAATCCACTCCCCATATCCCTCTGTCGGAGTTAGCCAGGAAGAAGGAACTCTGGGTGCTGTGGGTTGGTGGGACTCTTTATACTGGCGCTACGAGCACGTGACATCAGGGAGCAGCAGAGCCAACCTGATGGATAACACTGGAGGGAAAACTTTCCAGTGGCGATGCTCAGGGCGAGCTCACACCTACGTTGGAATGGACATGAGCAACACATCTTGAAGAACAAGAGTTACAGAAAGGTTAGTAACTGTTCTTTACTACACAATCTTATTTCTTCCCTAGAGCAGGTGCATCCTGTGCAAGGAATGAAGCAGAGGTTCTGTGAATAAAATAACAAGTGATCATGCAGTTAGACCAGGGGTAGGCAACCTATGGCATGCGTGCCAAAGGTGGCACACAAGCTGCTTTTCAGCGGCACTCACACTGCCTGGGTCCTGGCCACCGGTCTGGGGGGCTCTGCATTTTAGTTTAACTTTAAATGAAGCTTCCTAAACATTTTAAAAATCGTATTTACTTTATAATATATAACTAAACTATTGTTGTATGTAGATTTATAGAAAGAGACCTTCTAAAAACATTAAAATGTATTACTGGCACGCAAAACCTTAAATTAGAGTGACTAAATGAAGACTCGGCACACCACTTCTGAAAGGTTGCCGACCCCTGAGTTAGACTGAAGCATAATGCATATGTACAAGGGAGGCAAAAGTTAGATAGGCAACCATAATTCTGGAACTTGCTAACTTTTGAGAGCTTGACTTAAAACCTTAATATCATTTTTGTGTATAATTTGCTAGGGTTTTTTTGTTTTTGTTTTTTAAAGCAAACTGGAAAAACAGGATTTGTTTATCAGTAAGGTCGGAACCTTTAGATTCATAGCACAGACTTCTGCCTCTTGAGTTAACAGCATAACTGAGAGCAGTATCAGTTGTCATTCCTATATGTAGATCAGCTATTAGATGGGGACAAGACCCACTTTGCCAGTGGGTTTCACAGATATTTTGCTGACAGCAGAGGAATGATCACATCAGGAATCTTGGGTTCCATTCCCAAATTTTGGAGGGGACTACTCTTCAGTGGTCATCCCCCTTTCTGTCCCTTTCCTCTCTAAGCCTGTTCCTCTGCCAGTCCTTGCCTCAGATCCTCATCCCACTCTTTCTCCCCTTACCTCTCAATTCTCAAAGCAGGGTTCCAGGGAATTTGAGAGCAGAGGAGAGTCTCCTCTTCTCCATTCCTGTGCTCGGCTCTACAGAAGCCCCTGGCAGCTATGAGCAGCACTAGCAGGGAACATTCTGCACAGCCCAGTAGCCTGAGCGAAGTATGCCAGGTATAGACAATCTTGTTAGCTGCAAGACTCAGCAAATATGAACTGAGATTTTTCAAAGGATTATAACTAGGGCCCTAGCAAATTCACAGCCATGAAAAATGTGTCACGGACCGTGAAATCTGGTCTCCCCCCATGAAATCTGGTCTTTCGTGTGCTTTTACCATATACTATACAGATTTCACGGGATACCAGCGTTTCTCAGATTGGGGAGTCTTGACCCAAAAGGGAGTTGCAGGGCATCTCAAGGTTATTTTAGGGGGTTGCAGTATTGCCACCCTTATTTCTGCGCTGCCTTCAGAACTGGGCGGCCAGAGGGTGGTGGCCGTTGGATGGGTGCCCAGCTCTGAAGGCTACATGCCACCAGCAGCAATGCAGAAGTAAGGGTGGCAATACCATACCATGCCATGCTTACTTCTGCACTGCTGCTGATGGCGGCTCTGCCTTCAGAGCTGGGCTCCCAGCCAGCAGCTGCCACTCTCCAGCCACCGAGCTCTGACAGCAGCACTGCTGCCAGCAACAGCATAGAAGTAAGGGTAGCAGTACTGCAACCCCCTCTACAATACGCCTTGCAACGCCCCCCCCCAACTACTTTTTGGGCCAGGACTCCTCCGGTTACGCCACCATGAAATTTCAGATTTAAATATCTGAAATAATGAAATTTATAATTTTTTAAATCCTCTGACTGTGAAATTAACCAAAATGGACCACGAATTTGGGAGGGCCCTAGTTATAACTTGGCCAAATGTGGACAGTTTTTCAATGGGACTACAAAAGGCACCTCCCTGACACAAAGACAGCCCATCTACACCTGCTTATAATTTTCAAGATTTTGCTCCAGAGCATGGAGATGTTGGAGCATCTCAACAAAATGGTTGTAAGAATTTTAAGATGGGCAAAATGTATTTTTTCTTAATCTTGTTCTAAAAAAATGGCTGAACCATTTTAGCTGAAATTTAGCAGAATTTTCATCATGGGAAATTTAGGCCCAGACTATTACAGTTCAGCCAAATTATAAGCAACTGAAAACAGGGTCTTAAAAACGGAAGTATTGAGTAACCTTAACTATAGATGGCATTACCAGCTCTGCCTGCAATACCTGTGAGGAACCTATTCTGCTCCATCTGCAATAAAATAATAGAAATTATTATCATTGATTGGTCATGATCAGAGAGTTGAGAATAAGGGTAGTAAAGATGATTGTGTTCCATTGGCTAAACTTTCCTGCTTCCTAGATGTCCAATGCCAAGGTCTTAGATAATTTTTACATTTGGAATATGTAAGCCCTTTTAATTTCTATTTCTTTTAACTATCAGGTATTCCAAAACTGCTGGCCTTTTTGTCATTCAGTGTAAGTATCATATTATTTGACATAGGGTCCCCCCTCAAAATGGGAACCTGTATTACTCAATCACCTACATCATGCTCCCTACGGATGGTATGAAGCCAGGGAAATTAAACCTCACCTGCCCCAAGTACAAGTTCTGGATTTCATTTTTGAGAGACTTAGAACAAGTTCCCTAAGTGAGTGCATGCATCTGTTACTTAGCCTTCAAGTTCTCTTGGATGAATGAGTTTGATTTTTTCCCCTTTAATTTCTAGAATTTGAACCACCATTTTTGAGATTCTTTTGTGCCAATAGATGAGATTTACGCATTGTCCTCAGTTAGTAGATTTCTCCTGGAACCTTGAAGTAGAGTGACTCAAGTTTAGAGCATTAGGGACCAATTTTCAGTTGGGCATCCCTTTTTGGAGTTGCAAACCTTGTCACTTAGGTGGCCAAGTACAATCATAATCAGATACTTAGCAGGCTTAATTGTAAGATTTGTGTGCACATGCACACAAAGTGGTAAATTCTGCTGACAGAAAATTGCACCAATGAAAAAAGGATGTTGCCTTTAGAAATCAGGGCTTCAAAGTCAGCTTTCCATAATCTTGGAAGGAAGATTGTCTTGTCTAAAGTTAATTGAGTTAGGGATGTTGTCTAGGCACCCTTTCCTCCCATCTTCAATTCTCTCTCATGGGAACAGTTTTTATTTGCCTTCAGACTTGCTGACTTATTTACCTCTGTTTCAGATTACCCAATTTTATCTAGCTACGTAAGATCTTCAGCTAAAGGCTTTGCTAAAATGGGCAAAGAGGTTGCTAAGGTCAGACTTCCTCAATAGTTAAATAATATAAAGGGTTGTCATTAACTTTAAATCTAGTCAGTTTCAAAAACTTAGATAAAAGTAGTGAAAAATGTCAGTTAAAAGTAGTACTGTATGTGCCTCTGAGTCCCTTTGTCAATGGCCCTAGCTTTATATTTATCATTAAAAAATGTTTTTCTCTCCTCTGTTGCTGTATGTAAGATCCGTGACTAAAACCAGGGAGACTGCCAAATGCAAAAAGTAAACAAACTTGGAAATATGGATTTTTTCCCCTTAATCTTTCATTTTAGCTTAACCATCTTAGATGCTGTAACAACAGAAGTTTAAAAAAACTTCAGAAGGGTGTGGTTTTTTGTTGTAAATTGATTAAAAAATAATAATAATTAGCTTGAAAGTGAGTAAAAACTTATCTGAGCTATTCAGGCTTATCCTGTAATAAATCTGTGTTCTTGGGTAAAAGCTGAAACCACAACGGATAAAACATGCAGAATAGCTATACATTCATTGCTTGCTACAAGCAATATTTGTCTGCATGGGTATGTGTGTGCATTTCAAGCCCTTGGTTAAAGTAAAACATTTGCTTGCATGGCTTGCTATAGCAGCATGATGCAGTAGTGTTCTCTTTATAGGATGAGGAAACGGTGTGCAAAAATGTATTTACCTGTACTTGTTGTTGGTCTTCTCCTCTATCTCATCCTACTTCACCCTGCCCCCCCTTTCCCAGTTTTATGGTTAAGTGCTTTTTTGCTTTGGAAATACTCAAACTAAGTAGGGTAGGGGAGGCATTGCTACTTACAGAGGAGTGATGAATTTTCTTTGCCTCCTGCTCCTAAGTGGGTTGAACCCAGGGGCGGCTCTAGAAAATAGGCTGCCCCAGGCAGCGCGGTGTGCTGCGCCGCCCTTCCTCGGTCCTGCGGCGGGTCCCCTCTTCCCGCGGCTCCGGTTGAGCTCCCGCGGCAGGTCCACCGGAGCCCTGGGACCAGCGGACCTGCCGCAGGCATGACTGCGGACGGTTCGCGGGTCCGGCGGCTCCGCTTGAGCTGCCGCAGTCATGCCTGCGGGAGGTCCAGCCGAGCCGCGGGACGAGCGCCCCCTCCGCAGTCTTGCCTGCGGCAGGTCCGGTCGTCCGCGGCTCCGGTGGACCTCCCGCAGGCATGACTGCGGCAGGTCCACCGGCCCAGCCTGCCGCCCCCTAGATTTGGCCGCCCTAGGCAACAGCTTGGTTTGCTGGTGCCTAGAGCCGCCCCTGGTTGAACCATATAGCCTGATGCAACTGTTTGCAGGATGAGGAAAAGGAGAGAATTACAATTTGCCTGTGATATATATTGCACTGCGGGAGAACCCTCTTTGCTTGTATAGTTAAAGCAGCAAAATCCCTAGTATGGATGCAGTTGTACTGGTATAAAAGTGCTTATGCCCATATAGCTTATTCTGGTTTGGAAACTGAAATAAACTGCACTGATGTAAGCACCTGTATTCCAGTATAACTGTATCCACAGAAGGGATTTTACTGGTATAACTATGTTGATTTTAAAAAACTCATACCCTGAACTTGACATAATTATACCAGTAAAACTTTATAAGTGTAGGCCAGTCATAAAACACAAAACTTGCTGTTCTGAAGAGATTACAGTCTAGCACACCATTAAGTAACTCTTCCTTTAGGATGAAATAGAAAAATAAAACATTAATGAAATACAGAATGCAGAACTTACTGCAATGGCATCTGCTGTATGAACATCAGTGTTGGCATTCAGTTTAATAGAAATTATACATTAAAATGTGAACCTCATGCTCTCATTGCTCCAGGTGATCTTCATCAAAGTAGTAACCTGCCTTCCTGGGCATGAGCTGAAATTTTTAATCCTCATGCCTGACATCTACCTATTGTGCTTTCTTGATCCTCTGATTATCTATAAATAGATAATGTGGAAACCAGTGCTGCTTCCTTTTCAGAAAGGTTCTGGATCTCTTGAGACTTCATGAAGGAACAGGAAACATGTCTATTCAGCCATGGCCTTACATTGCAAAAACACAATTAATAATGGATTACATGATCACAGTAGTCATTAGATGTTTTCAGTTGCTTTATCCCCTTTATGTAATTATTCATTAGTGAATTATACATACACCAATTCCAATGTTGTATATTTGTAGCAGGAACAAGATAGTGGCAAGGATATTTTTGTTTAATGAAGCAAGCTGCTAATGAAGAAAGACATTTTAGTGTGAAAGCAGTAAAATTATGTATTGCCCTTATTTGCGTGGGTATCCACTAAATTATTTTGAAATGCTTCTTTCAGTGTTAATTGCTAATAAGCTGAAAAACTGGAACTTTTCACTCTGAAGCTGGCCTTGGGTTTTACAGGTATAAAACTGCACCCACAATTATTTTGGGCACATTTCATAGCATTTAGTTGACTAACAAAACGATTGTACCTGCAAATCAGGTATGTGTGTGTGCAAGCACTGTGTGAATGGCAAGTGCTTCTCAAAAACAACCCCTAGAGTAAAATATTTGTTTGGAGTGTGTGTTTGGGTTGAGAGCAGAAGCATCACATGCTACAGGTTTGCTATAAATTGTCATTTTTAATGGTTTTTTAATGTCAGTGGAATCATATGCAGAAGTGGTTTGCATACAGAGATGCCATCTTTCCTTAAGAGAACTTTGGATTGTTCAAAGGCCTGGAGAAATTCAAGTTCACTGAAGGGTAGTTTCTTTGCCTGTTCATCCATCTGGCTTTAAAGATAGTAGCTCCTTATCAGCTTAGGTTTTGACTATAATGTTAACTTTGTCCTCGGCAAAATCCTCCTCATTCTGAGCTCTTAGCATGAGAGCTATAGCTTTAATTGACCCATAACAGGCACTTGATTCACCAAAGATTGGAACAATGCAGGGATCAAAAACTGCTGCTGATTCTGTGCAACAAATTGAGATTGTTTTCTCTATTTCCTTCCCCAAATTACATTATACTTTGCTCTTCAATAGACTGTTGTTTAAAAAATTACTAAGCAAGAACAAAAAAATGCACCTACTGTATTTGCTTGCCAAGTGCTACCGTCTCCTTCCTTGGTTGATGTTGCTGGAAAACCATATTGTTTAAATGGGATGATGAATGAATGGCTCCTCGCCCCTCCTGTTTGCAAGTGCTCGCACTTCTGGTAGAAGGGGTTTATCAGAGTAAGAGGGAGCCCTTTGTTCAAGTATCTGGCTGCATATAACCATGCACAACGGCTTCAACCATTGGGTTGTGGGTGATTTCAAAACTCTTAGTTGGGGATATTGTGTGGGTTTGTCAGCTGGGAGATGGACTGGGTGCTGTTCTAGCAGTTGGGATGAAAATGATTGCCAAGAGAAATAGTTACTGACCAATGACTGTGCAACTTCAAAGAGATGGTCAACATTCCCTTCCCCACATTCCTATTCCTTCAGAGTGTCTGTTATGGATTCTGAGTAAGTGGAAGGAACTGAAAACTAGGATTTGACTCTTTTACCCTTAGATTGAACATTTGGTTTGGGAGAAATGGGGGAAGCAGTTGTATGCCAGCAATCACTGCCTTCTAGAATGTTCTAATTAAATACCCTGGGTGCACGTCTATCCTCAGAGTATGGATCCACACTGACAATTTATATTAACTGACTGGTAAGTAGCCTCTCTGCATATACTGTTTCCTTAAAATGATATAAGGACTGCTATAGCAAGCCTCAAATCTATGACTGCAGTTTTAATCTCCTGCAGCTATATGTTTTTTCATCAGACCATACAGGTTAAGGTTTGGTCGGGGACAATACTTGGAAGGAAAACTTAGGGGGCTACAAGAAATGAAGTTGTTTCAGTAGGTAGCTCTCTTTTCTCAGAGTTGGTGCTAAACCAATGCATCGGTATGATCATAAGGGGAACTTTATTGCTAGCAGTGTTTCTCAGAGATGCAAAACTCATTAAAAATGTTCGCATCTTTTGCAAGAGATGGGCTTTTTAGGCCCATTGTCTTAACCAAATTGCAATTTAAGTGATGACATTCTGTATACCTAATTTCCACTGTACCTTCAAAGGAGTAAGGTATGTACTTTGTGCTAATGTTGCTGTAACTGTCAGGCAGTTAGAATCATTTCACCCCAGAGATGGGTGCATTTCTGTGGTGAGTGATGTTATTCAAATATATTGCAATTTTGTAAAAACTGTAAAGCACTTGAAGAGCCATCATGAGACAAGATATGTTGTTTTTCTTCATTTTTCACATAAGCAAATTCTATGTTGTCATAGCATACAGTGAAATACCTCATACATTGAAAATTATATTTTGTTTAGTCTTAGCCAATACTTTTTTTCAAGATCTTCTTTCCAAATGTCTGGACAGCTCTTCTTCCTGCATTTTTGTGCTTGTTCATGATATTCATTGCCTGCCTTCGGTAAGCATCTTTAATGTAACTCAGAAAATAACATGCTAAATTAATAATTAGTTAGCTGCAGGAGTGCTCAATGGAAGAATTACTCATACTTTGTTTAATGTGCCTCTGAGGCACTATACTGTTATGAAGTTTTAACGAGCAAAAAAGTGACTACCTTTGCCCGCTTTATATAGGGATCGTGTGACAAATCACAGCCCAGACATGTTTTGGTTGTAGATTCTAAATAAATTGATAAAGATTAGATGATAAAAATAAAGTGTATAAACACAATTATTTTTAATGCTGTGTACTGCATTTGTTTTGATTTCCCAGATTAAACATGGTGGCTGATTTCACTCTAAATAGTAACACGCTTCCCATTAATCTTTGTTATTTTATTAGAAGGTAAATTGAAGGGCTTCTACCTGCCAAGGTCAGACTTCAAATTTCTATTTCACAGCTGGTGGCAGCATGAAGTCTTAAAAGCAAAGAAGGAGATTGTGTTGCTTCCCTGCTTTACAGGAGATGTTCATGTGAAGCCATCAACAATAGGAGGGGAAACAGAATCTCAAACTAAGCTCTTGGCATGTAAATTAAAGAAGGACTGATTTTGAATATATTATTTTAAAATATATTTTTAAATTTTTAATAATGGAGATATACTGATCTCCTAGAACTGGAAGGGACCCCGAAGGGTCATTGAGTCCAGCCCCCTGCCTTCACTAGCAGGACCAAGTACTGATTTTGGCCCAGATCCCTAAGTGGCCCCCTCAAGGATTGAACTCACAACCCTGGGTTTAGCAGGCCAATGCTCAAACCACTGAGCTATCCCTCCACCCACTCTCTTGGTATCTAAATGCATTTTTGTGATTCATTTGTGCAGTGCGGTTTGTTTTTATAGTTTATCATTAACAAAACATGGAGTAGCCATTTTATATTGAAAAGACACACAAGACCATTTTAAATATGAAATAAAGGATGAGATCTGATATTCTGTAAAAAGACTGGGGCTTTAAAAAGTACCAGTCAATTCTGAAGAGAGACTCCATTTTTTAGCAGATGTATTAGTTCAGAGTGAAATCCATTGTGATGTGATAGAGAAATGCAAGGCCCCCACACCACTTAGGGCAGGTCTAGGCTATGGGACTCAATCAACCTAAGTTATGGAACTCCAGCTACATTGATGTACCTTAGGTCGACCTTCTGTGGTGTCTACACCACGCTGGGTCAACAGAAGAAACTCTCCCATCAACTTACCTTATGCTTCTCATTCCAGTGGAGTACCAAAGTCAACGGGAGAGCGATCAGCAGTCGATTTAGCGGGTCTTCACTAGACCCACTAAATCGACCCTAGTGGGTCAATCGCCACGTGTCGATCCCCCGGTAAGTGGAGACAAGCCCTTAGAGTGAGTGGTGGGGCTGTGCTGGGTGGTGACATGAGAGGTGGAGGTGATGTCCTACTTTTTCACAAGAAATAGAATCCTCAGTACTCTGAAGGGGAACATGGTCCAGCAGGCTCTTGGAAGCCTTTTCCTCTCCTAGCCAGCATCACCTCACTCTTGCCTGGGTTAAGTTTGAAACACTTCCTTTTATCCAGCTGATCTCTTGCAGGCATGTCTGTGGCACCTTGCCACCTCTCCAAGTTGTAGTTGTAGAAGAGCAACTGAGAGAGAATGGATTCCACAGGTGAGGACTCTTGGAGGAGAAGGAGCAGATAACCACCCCTCTCTGAGCTCTCTTGTAGAGGAATGATTGGAATCATTGTGTAGCTATGCCATGTATTCCAGATACGTCATGTAGATTGGTCAGAAGCACTGTAAATTTAAAGCACATTCAAAAAGGGGGAGGTTGCACGCATTGAATAAGTGATACTGCTACTTTCAGTAAAATTTAATTAATATGCTTTTATTTTTTCACAAAATGTAAAAATTAAAGATGCTTTGTAAAAGCGCAAATTCTGCATTTTTTTGCGGCAAACTGATTTCTAGATCCATGCTCATAATTTAGTGCCAGAAGGGCTGTCTTCATGCTGTGCCTCATTTGGAATCCTGATTGCAAAGCATCGAGGATTTTGGCAGGTGTCACGCTTGTTGAAATTTGGCTGGCACCACTAGTAAACCTGACTGATACATTAAGGAAACAATCATGCAATGTTTCTGGATGAGATATCTGGATTATTTGGAATACAAGGACTAAAATCACTTAATATGGAACCTGAAGAAATCAGTGAATAACTCCTTCATGCCACCACACCCCACAGTGATGAGCTATTCCACTACAAAGGCCTTTACACATTCAAACCTCTTCTATAACTACTTTCAAATTGGATTTTTACCCGATGATTACTGTATAATTAAATTGTACCCTGTATAGATTAACAGTCCATTCTTCTTCGAGTGATTGCTCAGGTGTATTCCACAGTAGGTGTGCGTGCTTGCCACGCACACCAGTGCTGGAAGTTTTTCCCTTAACAGTACCCGTACTGGGGGAGCGCTGCTGTGACCCCTAGAGTGGCGCCTCTATACTGTGCTATAAGGGGAGCTGTGCACTCCGCCCACCCTCAGTTCCTTCTTGCTGCCAGTGAAGGTAGTCGGAACTTTGTGCTCCTGCCTGACATGGGACCAGCCTCCCCTCTTTCCTTGTCTCGGTGCCACTGCGAGGTAAGACCCTTTCCCTGTTTCTTGGAGGGGGAGCAGTGCCAGCTGGTAGAAGGGGCCTCACTATGCACCGACGATGCACGGCGGGTGCCGAATCCGCCCGGCGTGCCTGAGTTGGGACCTCTGCTGCAGCCTTTGTACTCGACCTTAGTGGTACCGTTCCTGGAATTGTTACTTCAGTTTTTAGAGTGAGCTCGGGGCATGCCCTGTGCCCCAGGCTTCAAGTCGTGTGACTCCTGTCACCGTTCTATGCCTAGGAGTCACCCACACGCTCAGTGTGTCTGCTGCTTGGGTGAGACTCACATCAGCGAAAGTTGTAAGATCTGCAGGTCATTCAAGCCGCGGAACAAGAAGGAGAGAGAAATTAGACTCTGTGCTCTCCTCATGGAATCAGCGTTGGTCCCAACTCAGGCATGCCAGGCGGATTCGGCACCCGCCGTGCATCGTCGGTGCATAGTGAGGCCCCCTTTACCAGCTGGCACTGCTCCCCCTCCAAGAAACAGGGAAAGGGTCTTACCTCGCAGTGGCACCGAGACAAGGAAAGAGGGGAGGCTGGTCCCATGTCGGGCAGCCCATGGCTCCCCCCGGGCTCAAGGCCTCCGACTCGTGTTGAGCCGAGCAGCCCGGAGCCATCTGCTCGCACATCTTCGCCAGTACGGATGCCGTTGATGCTGGAGGTGATGCAGGCTGCAAAAGACATTGAGTCTGCCGGTTCCAGGTGCACAGCCAGTGACAGCTCCCTGGTCTCAGGGCAAGCCCCCACTGGGTGCCCATCAGACCTCTCCTGCAGGTCGCAGTTCCCGCTTCGAGGGCCACTGCCCGCACCGTTTGGCACGGAGCGACTGATCATCTGGCAGCTCGCGCCCTCCCTGGACACCGACCAGGCCATCCCGGTCACCACCCCAGGTGTCCGCAATACGCAAACGGATCACCTCAGCGGGGTCTTCTCCCCCCAGTACGAGTGTTTGCTCCACTCGGAGGTCGCTCACTGGCTCTTCTGAGAGTGGGGAGTTCCCCAGGTCAATCTCTTTGCAACTCGCCAGAACTGGCGTTGGCCCCGGTTCTGCTCCAGGGGAGGGATGGGGAAGGATGCAATCTCTGATGCATTCCTTCTGTGGTGGTCAGGCCGGCTCCTTTATGCTTTTCCACTGTTTCCCCTCATTGACAAAGTCCTGCAAAAGGTAAAAGCAGCCAAGGCAAGAGTCATCTCCATAGCCCCGGCCCACCAACACTGGTACAGGACCCTCCTTCACCTCTTGGCGGCCCCCCCGAGGATGCTGCCGCTTTGCCCGGACCTCCTCTCCCAGAATGGGGGCCGTCTCCTCCATCCCAATCTAGCTGCGCTCCACCTGACAGCATGGTTGCTCCCTGGCTAGACGAGGAGGAGGGCAGGTGTTTGGAGCAGGAAAGGCGAGTCCTCCTGGAAAATCAGAAGCCGTTCACGCGCCGTACATACGTGGCGAAGTGGTCCAGGTTCTCCAAGTGGGTGAGTGAGCGGGGAGTCTCCCCCTCCTCCGCACCTCTTCATCTTATTCTGGACTACCTCCTGTCCCTTAGGATCCAAGGACTGGCACCCACCTCGGTCAGGGTACACTTGGTGGCCATGTTGGCCTTCCACCCGCCGGTGCAAGGGCACTCAGTCTTCTCTCATTCTATGACCTCCCGCTTCCTGAGGGCCTTGACCATTCATTCCCATATGCTAGATCCCCCGTGTCACAATGGGATCTGAAACCGGTTTTGTCACGACTCACGGGTCCTCCCTTTGAACCCCTGGCCACGTGTTCCTGGTCTCGCCTCTCATGGAAGGTGGCCTTCCTTGTAGCAATCACATCGGCCCGCCGTGTCTCGGAACTCAGGGCCTTGACCTTGGAACCCCTCTATACGGTCTTCCACAGGGATAAAGTCACACTTGGCATTCTTCCCAAAGGTGGTCTCCGCCTTCCATATGGACCAGAACATCTTTCTCCCCATGCTCTGTCCTAAGCCCCATGCCCCCAGCGAGAAACACCAAGCATGTGGAGGCGATGTATGTAGAACACCGGCATTTTATCTGGATCAGACCAAACCATTCCGGAAATCCTTACAGCTTTTTGTTGCCTTGGCTGAGCGGGTGAAGGGGCAACCTAGCTCCACCCAGCGTCTTTCCCGCTGGATTATCTCATGTATACAAACGTGCTATGACCTGGCAGGGGTTCCCCCGCCACCAATTGTTAGGGCACACTCAACGAGGGCTCAGGCCTCATCAGCTGCCTTCGTAGCCCATGTCCCTATCCAAGACATTTGTAGAGCGGCCACTTGGGCCTCAGTTCACACATTCACTTTGCATTACACGATCGTCTCCCAATCTAGGGATGACGCTGGGTTTGGCAGGGCAGTACTCGGTCCCGGTCTATCGTGAACTCCTACCCACCTCCAACAGGGAGAGCTTGGAATCACCTACTGTGGAATACACATGAGCAATCACTCGAAGAAGAAAGGACAGTTACCTGTTCCGTAACTGGCGTTCTTCAAGATGTTTTGCTCAGGTGTATTCCACATCCTGTCCTCCTTCCCCTCTGTCGGAGTTGTCCGGCAAGAAGGAACCAAGGGTGGGGGGAATGCGCAGCTCCCCTTATAGCGCGGTATAGAGGCACCACTCTAGGGGTCGCAGTGGCGCTCCGCCAGTACAGGTACTGCTAAGGGAAAAACTTCCGGCACCAGTGCACGTGGCGAGCATGCACACCTACTATGGAATACACTTGAGCAACACATCTCGAACGCAGGTAACTGTCCTTTTCTCATTTCTCCACTTAGGCCTGTCTAGTAAGCCACTAAGTTTTAATTTATTTTGCAGTTTTTGTTGGGGGTATTTAGTTAGAAAGTAGTTTTAAAACAATTTTAATGAAAGGTTATGCCAAAAAATTGGACTGCCCAACATGACATTTTAGCTTAATCTGTACAGACTGAATGGTTTGCTGTTATCCTGAAACAGTTTTCTATGTCACTCTCCTTTAAGAAGGAAAAAAAAAAAGGGTTTCTGAGTTTAAGAAATCTGCTACAGAGAAGCAGTAGGGTTAGTTTACTCACAGTGTGAATCCAAGCAGAAGTACTTTTCATGTCTGCATTAAAGGGAAGTAAATTAGTTATACAAATAATCATGAATGTTAAATACATCCATTATCTAATTTCTTTTGGTGGATATCTCTCTGTTTCTTTTTCATTTGTCAGTTGTGTCCCTCAAATGTAAAATTAGCCTTTGCATGAGAGGAATCCATTTGTTGGGTGTGGTTTTGGAAGGAAGGTTGTTTGGGAGGAAAGGGCTGGGTTATACCATTGGTTTGTTGACATTACATTTGTCTATAATTTCCTGTGTTCAGATTTCCTACCCTCTTAGTTTAAACAAAACCACTCAGGGTGGAATGCCCACCCACAGTGTTTTCACTGTCAAAGGATATGTCTGCACTCATTGCAATTAGACACCCATGGCTGGCCAGTGCCAGCTGACTGGGGCTTGCGATGGTTGGGCTAAGGGGTTGTTTAATTGTGGTGTTCTGAGACCCTTGCAAGGTCAAAGAGCCCAGACTCGATCCTGAGCCTGAATGTGTACATTGCAATTAAACAGCCCCTTAGCCTGAGCCCTGTGACCCAAGTCTGCTGGAACAAGCCAGCCATAGGTTTTTAATTGTAGACATACCGTGTGTGTGTGTGTGTGTGTGTGTGAGAGAGAGAGAGAGAGAGAGAGCGCTCAACTGATTTGCCTACTCATTAGTCTTGTGTATCTCCTATTCTTATAAATAGGATATTCCAGGTTTCCCTGTAAAGCTTTTTCAGGTGCTAAACCCTGCACTCACAATGGGAAGACTGTTGTTTCCCCTGGTGAAGATACTATTCATTCTTTAATCCCCCTGCAGTGTACCCATAAGTTTCCAGAGATCAATGTGCCCTGTGTAGTCTGAGGGCTGCTGCCTAGAAGATGGTGCCCTGGCCCAGAGACGAGTGTGTGTGGTGTCCCTAAGAGGAAGGAATTATGGTGTATATGAGAATTAATGTCATCACAAAGTCTTTGTCATGTATACTGTACACATACAGTGTTGCGGTTGAGGCTCAACCTTAACTTGAGTATTGAGTATGCTGCTTTAATGGTGCCTTAAGGTAGTTTTAGCAGATATATCTATAATCAATTTTATAGATGTCTAAAATGATTTTACATCTAAAAATTCCAGCCCACCAAAAGATGTTCTAGTCTACAACCACTAGGTCACCAAAATCATACACTGTTTATCAGTTGATAGTTGGAAGAGGTATTACTTCTGGGTAGGTCTATTGGCAGAAATTGTCAAATGTGCTGGAGAGTGGTGGCATGTGGGAATTATGTGATGTGGACAAATGTCCACTAGAAAATAGGTTGTGACTCCATCAAATACTTTATAAATGTGATCCAAACAAGATATTTATACTCTGCTTTTCAGAGGTAAAACACTAATATATTGATCTACTATGCTGCTCAATTCCAGGGTTCTCTGTGTTTGGAGTATAATTGTAATGTAAAACTTGTTGAATTAACCATCCCATGCATAAAGGGAAAGATTAGGAGGCAGTAGGATAAAGAACTTTGCACACAGGAGATATTTAAAAGAGAAAAACCTAATCCCTATATGTTTTTTTGAAAACTACATATATGATACTGTGTAGTCTTGATTTGAATGATCCAGAAAATTAAGCCCTATTCAATCCTGTATTTTTAGGATTAGCAATAAAGGCCGCACATCTTAAAGTGTGGTTTTGATTGATAGGTATTATTTTTATGCTCCACTGAAGATAATTATATTCAAGCTTTTAGCTGGTCAGCTTTTCTTTATGATATTCCTGCCATAAAGGATCTTTTTCTGAGTACCTATTGCATTTGCTGGATGAGTTACTGGCACATTAGATAACCACATTAGATGCATCCATGAGAAGGCATGTTTTAAGATGCATAACTGTAACAGCTAATTTGAAATGGGCTAGTCATATGTGGCACCGTCCTATGAATTTGTTTTTTAGAATCCATGTTAGTTAATTTATCAGAGGGAACTGTAGAGGTGATTAAACATGTATGTTATGGAAACTTTACTGAAATCTGTAGATAAAATGTCATTTGGGCCAATGATAGTTTACAGTATGACTGTGGTCTGCATTCCTTTAAGGTAGAGGCTCAAATTCACAGCTGGCATAACTGGGGACATCTTCTGTAATGAAGTTACAAACTTTTGCCAGCTTTAAATTTGGTCTTGGTAGTCCCATTTTAATCGTATGTCACATCATGGTACATAAACACTGATGCCAGATTTATTTTAACCTTATTTTATTACACATTGCACTGATATATAAGCCTACATCTGAGGATATCAGTGTTTCATCAAAATGAAGCCTCAGCACCCACTTCTGTAGTAGGTACTTGCATGTGTGGTTATTTTTATTGGTAGGTGATTGCCCAAAATCACACAGCAAGTTAATGGCAGAAACAGGAATAGAACTTAGGAGTCTGAACTTCTAGGGCCCAGCTGTAATCCCTATGAAACACTGGCTCTCAAATTTTAAAAGTTTGAGTTAAATAACCATGTAAAGCAGTAATGTATTACTTTGCTTTGAAAATGTGAAAAACAATATTTGACAACTGGTCCCCACTTGGTATGTCGGCAGGAATTCTGATAAACTATGGACATAACTATCAGGTATTTGATAAGGGCAGTTGATCCACCAGACCATGACTGTGTGTTGAAAGAACTATGTATACAGTAGCTTGAGAGATGCAGACTACACATCTTTGACTAATAATCTGAGCATGGGTGCAAGAAATGGGCTTCTGTATTCTGTGATTACTTGAAATTCTCCTCTCTCCTTTCTTGAAAAACAAAACAAAAAAGACCCTTTGTAGCAATTTTTTTTTCTTTAATGCCTAAGTCTACAATGTCATTTATTAAATTAAAATATCTGGACACAATGGGCATGCTTTAATAGTGGTACTGTTAGAGTTCAGGTCATTTCTGTCAAGTAACGTCATTTATCTCATTAACATTTATTGAACACTTAATATGGACTCAGACACAAGATACCTGTAGTGTAAATATTTCATTGTATTAACAGTATTAATGTTATAGCTCACTAACCTCATGCAGCTATCAGTGAGCACAGACAGACAAATTTTCACTCTTTAAAAAGAGTTATGGATGTCCATCATTCTTAGTCCATCTGATACTGAAAACTCAATACAGAAGAATAGAGATTAATATTCTGTTTTTTCTTAAATAGCAATTTTGAAACCCTGTATTACGATGCAGTATTTTACTCTCTAATGATATAGGGTTTCCAGACTTGTTGTTTAAGAAGATCACAATATTTATCTTCATATATAATATATGACAGCACAGTAAATAAAACTAAATATGTTGACACTGAAATAGTTTATGGCTCAAATATAAACTATACTTCCTAAAAAATCCCATAGTCCAACAGACAGCATGCAGCATATAAGTATGGCTATAACTGTTTTGGAATGCATAAAAAGAAATTTTATATAAAACATTCTGGCCAACATTTTCAAACGTGGGTACCTAAAGTTAGACTTCTAAATCCATATTTATATTCCTAAATGAAAGTTTTGCCTGTTTTTTAGAGGTGTTTTTCTTTAGAAACCTAACTTTAGACATCATACAAACAAACATACAACAGTGTGTGCTGCTTGATGTTTTAATTTGGGTACTGGGACTCTACTCATGTTAATATTGTGATACTGGAAACCCTAGATAGAGCTTAAATCTTTGTAGTATGTGATTGCTTGTCCATTATTTTTACCATATAGCATACATATAGCATACATACTTAATAGCTGTAATTAACATATGTCATAATCTAGATTACTAAAGCAGTTTCCAAATAAAATATATGTAATCAGGCACTTAATGAAATAAGTAATAATTAATAAAATACTCTATTTCCCTAATCTAAATACATTTATTTTTGATCTAATATTAATTTCAGTGTTTTATTTTAAACACTTAAATTTTGACATCCTTATGTACATTTAAATAGGTGTCCCATAATATTGTAATTATCCCATAAGATATAATTATAATAGATGTATTAATTTTATCAAACATGTCACCAAATGTTTGCAAATGGATTAGGGCAATACTCTAGATGAACCAGGTTATATAATTACTTTGACTTTAAAGCTTCCATAAGGAAGCTTAAAATGTTAGAAGATATTTTTCCATAATGTATTTTAATTACAAAGTTGTATTGCATTGTACGCTACAACAATATTGAAGTCAATGGCACTCTTTTGTGGTAATCTTCTTTACTCTCTACTGGTATCTATGATGGAAACATGCCTACAATATATATATAAAACATAGCTATTCTAAGTGTTCTTGGCATAGAAAAAGTGAATGAGCTCAAATTAGTTGCAGAAATCATTTATAATTGCTCTAATTCCTTGTATCTCCTAATTACCCATGTATGTTTTACGGTTTTTTTAAAAAAATCTATGTCCCAAAAGCTAGTACAAAGAGCAGTAGCTATAGGCCTGGTCTACACTACACGTTTAAACCGAATTTAGCAGCGTTAAACCGAATTAACCCTGCACCCGTCCACACAACGAAGCCCTTTATATCGATGTAAAGGGCTTTTAAAACCGATTTCTGTACTCCTCCCCGACGAGGGGAGTAGCGCTGAAATCAGTATTGCCATGTTGGATTAGGGTTAGTGTGGCCACAATTTGATGGTATTGGCCTCCGGGCGGTATCCCACAGTGCACCATTGTGACCGCTCTGGAAAGCAATCTGAACTCGAATGCAGTGGCCAGGTAGACAGGAAAAGCCCCGCGAACTTTTTTGAATTTCATTTCCTGTTTGCCCAGCGTGGAGCTCTGATCAGCACGGGTGGCCATGCAGTCCCAAATCCAAAAAGAGCTCCAGCATGGACCATACGGGAGATACTGGATCTGATCGCTGTATGGGGAGACAAATCTGTTCTATCAGAGCTCCATTACAGAAGACGAAATGCCAAAGCATTTGAAAAAATCTCCAGGCTATGATAGACAGAGGCCACAGCAGGGACTCAGCACAGTGCTGTGTGACAAGCGTAATGGAAAGCCAAAGAATCAAATGGATGCTCATGGAGGGAGGGAGGGGGGACTGAGGACTCCAGCTACCCCACAGTCCCCGCAGTCTCTGAAAAGCATTTGCATTCTTGGCTGAGCTCCCAATGCCTGAAGGGTCAAAAACATTTTCCTGGGTGTTTCAGGGTATATGTCGTCAATTTACCCCTTTCCCCCCCATGAAAGAAAAGGGAAAAAAATCGTTTCTCACCTTTTTTCAATGTCACCCTATGTCTACTGCATGCTGCTGGTAGACAGGGTGCTGCAGCACTGAACAGCAGCATCCGCTCCCCTCCCTGGTGGCAGATGGTGCAAAATGACTGATATCCGTCCTCATCATCATCCCATGAGTGCTCCTGGCTGGCCTCGGTGAGGTCGGCTGGGGGCGCCTGTGCAAAAATGGGAATGACTCCCTGTTATTCCCAGCAGATGGTACAGAAGGATTGAAAACCATCCTCATCATAGCAACTGGAGGCTGAGCACCTCCCCCCCCGCTTTAATGTCTAATGCAGATTCTGTACTGCCTGGACTATCATAGCAGCGGGAGGCTGTCTCCCACTCATTTTATCTCACTAAAAAGTCAGTGTTTCTTATTCCTGCATTCTTTATTACTTCATCACACAAATGGGGGGATAACTGCCATGGTAGCCCAGGAGGGGTGTGGGAGGAAGGAAGCAACGGGTGGGGTTGTTGCAGGGGCACCCCCTAGAATGGCATGCAGCTCATCATTCCTGCGGGATATCTGGGGCTCTGACCCGGAGTGGCTGTGCTCTCTGATTCTCTAATAGACTTGCCCCATATTCTAGGCAGGACTGACTCTATTTTTAGACAAAACATAAAGAAGGGAATGACCTGGGGAGTCATTCCCAGTTTTGTCCATGCGCCCCCGGCCGACCTCAGCAAGGCCAGCCAGGAGCACCCATGACAGCAGCAGATGGTACAAAAGGATTGATAACAGTCATCACCAATTTCCAAATGCAGATGGTGATATAGGGCTGGTAACCGTCTCTGCTACCTTGCAAAGGCGAATGAATGCTGCTGTGTAGCACTGCAGTACCGCATCTGTCAGCAGCATCCAGTACACATATGGTGACAGTGACAAAAGGCTAAACGGGCTCCATGGTTGCCATGCTATGGCGTCTGCCAGGGCAATCCAGGGAAAAAGGGCGCAAAATGATTGTCTGCCGTTGCTTTCACTGAGGAAGGATGGAGTGACGACATTTACCTAGAATCACCCGCGACACTGTTTTTGCCCCATAATGCACTGGGATCTCAACTCAGAATTCCAATGGGCAGAGGAGACTGCGGGAACTATGGGATAGCTACCCACAGTGCAACACTCCGGAAATTGATGCTAGCCTCGGTACATGGATGCACACCACCGAATTAATGTGCTTAGTGTGGCTGCGTGCACCCAACTTTATACAATCTGTTTTAAAAAACCGGTTTCTGTAACATCGGAATAATCCCGTAGACATACCCATAGTTACTGTATACTAATGACCACCCAGAAACTGAAAAGTTGGTGTTTACATGGAGCCGAATTGGAAATAGATTACAGGTCTTTCATCACGGAACTAGACTTGTGCATTTATTAATATCGATGTGTGTTAATAAGAACATAAAGGTAACAGCTTATAAATCTCTATGGGATCCTTTCATTTGTTTGCAAGATTCAGAAAGGGAAAAATTCTTTTGTCAAGAGAATAAATACACATGATTAGAACTCAGCCACAGCAAAAATCCTTAGAGTTCACAAAACAGTTCCATACATTTGCCTGTGCGGCTTACTACATTTTGAATGGCTGCATGTGGTATCTTTATCCTGTAGGTGGTGCAGTGCTAATGATGATAAACAGGACACCCAACTTAGAGGAAAAAAGGAGACAGTAAAAATAAATAGTGGCAAACATCAGACTGCAAGCGATTTTTAAAAGGCATTTAAATTCTACAACACAATTGAAAAACATGAAGCATTTCATTTCCTTTCACATGAAGCTGGTGTGACCTTCACGGTTCTGAAATAACAGGAAATATTATTTCTCCAGTACATTTGCAGCCTGATGGTAGTTAAGCAGAAAGCTCACTATGAATAAATACAGATAGAAATTGTCACGTCACATTTCAATGAGAGTTCATGTTAAGCAGTAACATAAATGTAAGAGCTCACTATGAAATGAAATTCATAATGTAAAGGTCAAACCTGCCTATAAGAGACATTTTAAGGCAAGCTGGTGGATTGAAAAGATGATTCCAATTTTGTTTTAATAGGTGGTAACGTATTACAGTTAAGGTGATATGTTTCTACTGGATGGAACACGTAGCATAAATTGGGCCCTGATTTAGCAAAAACAGTGTTTGGTTTCCATGTGGGTGATTCTTCCATGCTGCAGAAGTAGATTTATTCTTCCCTGAATGTTGCTGTTAGATATAAACAAAGCAACATCTGGAAGTATAGAAACAGGCTGGCTGTTCTTGCTTTTGAAATATCTATTTTATAATGGAACTTGATGGATATTTTGTAACTTTAGTGGTTTAAATTCAAACATTACAAATACCTAGAATAACTAAAATATTAAAGATCATTTCAGATGTTACATTTGTTTCTGCCTTGCTTTTAGTAAACATAGTGCTTTGCCTGCAAAGTGTACGTTATGTACACATCACTCAGGATTCGGTGTATATATATAAATAAATAATGAAGCTCAATAACTTCACAATCACGTAAGAGGGGTCTAGCCTATACGAGGAGATGGAGAGCCAAGGACATAAATTGTCAGGGACGGGTCATGAGGAGCCAGAGTTTACATTCATGAAACAGGAGTTGAGAATCAGCTGGGTCAGGATACTGGGAGATCAGAAGCAGGAGACAAACGAGATCAGAACCATGATTTTTGAACTGGAGTCAGGCCAGCTTAGGATGCCAAGAGGTTAGAGATAGGAGACAACTGAAGGTCAGAACTACGAGTCAGATGGCAGGAAATCAAGCTGGGGGAGCAGGAAGCACAAGGCGCACAGTCTAGAACAAGGAGGAGCCCAGTTGTTCAGGCAGCTTCCTGCTGCTGGCTTAAGTAGGGCCAGTGGGACAATCAGCTGCTCTGTGACTCTGCCAATGGGGCCTGAGGGGTGGAGCCTCAAAGTGGGACTGGGCTTCATGGATCCTAGGTAAGTAGATGTCAGCACACTGCCAGATGGAAAATTGCATTGTGGCTGCTTCCTTAAGCACTACAGACCTGGATTCGAAACCTGCGGGTCATGACACAATTTCAGTTTGCAGGGAAGCTCAAAAGACCATCCCCTGATTAGAATCCTTGTCACCCCTGATCTGTCAGGGACAAGAACAATCAATCTGCGGGCCTGTTACTCAACCATCTTGATGAAAACAGCCAAACTATGAGAACTTAGCAGGAGTCCTGAGCCTGACTGGTGGTGACTAGAGCTGTGTGGGAACCTGAATTTCCATATCATGGGAAATTCTGCAATTTCAAAATTGGTTTTTGTTCCAGTCAGAGCTCTTGTGTAGAACAGGTGAAGGAGGCTAACAGCATTTTAAGAACTATGTTGTCTTAGATTGCCAGTGAGCAGGGTTAGATAATGCACTGTTAAGCCATTGCAGGTCTGACTCTGTTAGCACTCTCACTATTGCTATCCACCGTGAAAACAGTGGTGGGGAAGTTTACATATGGACCCACCATTAGTTGTAGTGGTATTTCCTGAATGTTTTCACTTCCCTAGGCTTCCAGACCAAAGATTGCTGCTTTTTTTCTTTTTGATTAGACAAATCAATTATTTCTGTTGCAGCCTTTAATGACGTTCTACCCCTGTCTCCCCAATAACAATAAAAACTAGAAACCAACACTGCCACCTGTCTCCTCATTTATGGTCCATTTTTACCTGAGTCTGTCCCAAGGCTCCCCTGGCTTGTGTTTTTGGTGTTTGGATTTTCATCTATGCTTGTTTGCATTGTATGGACCACCTAGAATTCTCCTCATTTGGCACTCCGTAATTGGGGAGTTGATCAAATCAATTTTCAATAAACAGTGAATTTCTCTATTAGTAACTAATAAAAGATAAAATGTGGGCTGTTTGGTTATTTCCCCTTAATTATAGACATCTCTGTTTAAAATAAATGTACAAATAGCTGATGTCTTGGAGCACTCGAAAGAAGAAATTTTAATAGTACAAGCTATGTACCACGTTTTAGCACAAGAGATTTGAGGGTTGGTTCCCAGTACCCCTGCAGGCCTTCAAAGCTGAAGTTTGATTGACTCCATTTTAATTGTGGAATGAACTGTGTGGCCTATATCCCAAATACCTTTCCAAAACCATTCTCACAAACTCTAAAATAATTAATTCCCTTTAAACAAGAATTTAAATAAACAATGTAACTAGCAATCCCCTCCCCATTAACTTAACATTATGCACACACTGTACCAGTTAGGCAGCCCCGTAACCTTATTCTATGTAATCCTTCCTTGCTCTTGCCTGATAGCTTTCCCTAGTGTCCTGTATCTCTATCAGTTTAGATTGTAAGCTCATCAGTGCAGGGGCTGTGTCTTTATTTGCTATGTAAAGTAGCATGCTATAGTGTTAGTAGTTCTGGTGGAAACCATAGAATTGTAGGACTGGAAGGGACCTCAAGAGGTCATCTAATCCAATACCCTGCACTCATGGCAGGACTAAGTATTATCTAGACCATCCCTGACAGGTGTTAGTCAAACCTGCTCTTAAAAATCTCCAATGATGGAGATTCCATAACCTCCCTGGGCACTTTATTCCAGTGCTTAACCACCCTGACAGGAAGTTTTTCCTAATGTCCAACCTAAACCACCCTTGCTGCAATTTAAGCCCATTGCTTCTTCTCGTATCCTCAGAGGAGAACAGTTTTTCTCCCTCCTCCTTGTATGTACTTTTATGTACTTGAAAACTGTTATCATGTCCCCTCTCAGTCTTCTCTTCTCCAAACTAAACAAACCCAATTTTTTCAATCTTCCCTCATAGGTCATGTTTTCTAGACCTTTAATCATTTTTGTTGCTATTCTCTGGACTTTCTCCAATTTGTCCACTGCTTTCCAGAAATGTGGCACCCAGAAGTGGACACACTACTCCAGCTGAGGCCTAATCAGTGTGCAGTAGAGCAGAAGAATAACTTCTCATGTCTTGCTTACAACACTCCTGCTAATACATCCCAGAATGCTGTTTGCTTTTTTTGCAACAATGTTATATTGTTGACTCATATTTAGCTGCTTGTCCACTATGAACCCAGATCGCTTTCTTTTTTTTTCTTTTTAAATGAGTTTATTTACAGTGCTACTTGAAAACAATATATATATTTATATCTATCACCCTTGTGATGGTTTGTGCCATAGAAAATGCCATAACTGGATCGGCTTTAATTTACAAAAAACAGCAACAAGGTAATCTGGAAGGGGGATGGAAATCAAAATTTGGTCCCTAATTATTTCTCTTTTTCTTCTTTTTTTTTAAAAAAAGCCCCCAAATGAGGAAAAACTGCAAAACAAATTGATTTATACATAAAAACAACCTTTATCCTCTGGAAAAAAAATCATGGGGCCAGTTTACCTGTCATGTACCTACATTTCTGCCTGTGTGTATGTTTTAATAAAAAAAAAAGTTATTTGCATGTAACATTCCTTTTCTTTCTTTCTCAGAGGGATCAGATAGAAGGCAGTTAAGGGGAGGCTTAGGATAGGGAAATATCAACATGAGATCCCTGCCCTCAACCTTCTGTATCCCAAGGAGGATGTTGGAGGGAAGATCTCAGAAGCAGAGGCAGGCGAGACTCTTGATCAAATTAGTGGAGAGAGGTGGCAAGTGAAAGGAGATTAGAGGTGCTTGTTGTGGGATGAGTTTGGAAGTTGGGATATGTCAGGTTGCTTATTGGGAGAAGGAGGGTCATCATTTTGAGGATCGCTTTCTGCAGTATTTATTCCTAGGCAGCCATTTTCCATTTTGTATGTGTGCAACTCATTGTTTCATCCAAAATAGAGTACTTTGTATTTGTCTTTATTGAATTTTATCCTACTTTTTTCAGACCATTTCTCCAGTCTATCCAGATCATTTGTCCAGAATTTTAATCCTATCCTTCAAAACACTTGCAACCTCTCCCAACTTGGTATCGTCCACAAACTTTATAAGTGTACTCTCTATGCTATTAATGAAGATATCGAACAGAACCAGATGCAGAACTGATCCTTGTGGGACCCCATGTGATGTGCCCTTCTAGCTTGACTCTGAACCACTGATAACTACTCTCTGGGAATGGTTTTCCAACCAGTTATGCACTCACATTATAGTAGCTCCATCTAGGTTGTATTTCCCTAGTGTGTTTATGAGAAGGTCATGCGAGATAGTATCAAAAACCTTACTAAAGTCAAGATATACCACATCTACCACTTCCCCCATCCACAAGGCTTGTTACCCTGTGAAAGAAAGTTATTAGATTGGTTTGACATGATTTGTTCTTGATAAATCCATGCTGACTGTTATCACTGTATTATCTTCTAAGTGTTTGCAAATTAATTGCTTCATTATTTGCTCCATTATTTTTCTGGGTACTGAAGTTAAGCTGACCAGTGTAGAATTCCCTGGGTTGTCCTTATGTTCCTTTTTATAGATTGTCATTATATTTGCCCTTTTCCAGTCCTCTGGAATCTCTCCCATTTTCCATGATTTTTTTGGAGATAATCGCTAATGGCTCATATATCTCCTCAGTCAACAAATTGAGTATTCTAGGATGTATTTCATCAGGCCCTGGTGACTTGAAGGTATCTAGCTTGTCTAAGTAATTTTTGACTTGTTCTTTCCCTATTCTAGCCTATGATCCTACCTCATTTTCACTGTCATTCACTATGTTAGACATCCAACCGCTACTAACCTTTTTGGTGAAAACTGAAATTAAGAAGTCCTTTAGCGCTTCTACTCTTGCCACATTTTCTGTTGTTGTTCTCCCTCCTCACTCAGTAATGGGCCTACCCTGTCCTTTGTCTTCCCCTTGGTTCTAATGCATTTCTAGAAAGTTTTCTTGGTACCCTTTATGTCTCTAGCTAGTTTAATTTCATTTTGTGCCCCGGCCTTTCTAATTTTGCTCCTACATACTTGTGTTATTTGTGTATATTCATTCTTTGTAATTTGATCTAGTGTTCACTTTTTGTAGGGTTCTTTTTTGAGTTTCAGATAATTGAAGATCTCCTGGTTAAGCCTGGCCAGTCTCTTGCCATACTTCCTATCTTTCCTATGCAGTGGGATAGTTTGCTCTTGTGCTCTTAATAATGTATCTTTGAAAAACTGCCACCTCCCTTGAACTGTTTTTCCCCTTAGACTTGCTTCCCAACCCACTTACCTACCAACTCCCTGAGTTTGCTAAAGTCTGTCTTCTTGAAATCCATTATTTTTATAGTGCTATTTTCCTTCATACCATTTTTTAGAATCATGAACACTATCATTTCATTATCATTTTCACCCAAGCTGCCTTCCACTTTAAAATTCTCAACCCAGGTCCTCCCTATTGTCAAAATCAAATCTAGAACAGCCTCTCCCCTAGTTCCTTTCCGCACCTTCTGAAATAAAAAATTGTCTCCAATACATTCCAAGCATTTGTTGGATAATCTGTGCCCCTCTGTATTATATTCCTAACAGATGTCTGGGTAGTTGAAGTCCCCCATCACCACCCAGTCCTGTGCTTTGGATGATTTTGTTGTTTAAAAAAAAGCCTCAGTCACCTCTTTTTCCTGGTTAAGTGGTCTATAGTAGACACCTACCATGACATCACCTTTGTTTTAACTCCTTTTATTCTTAGACAGAGACTTCCAACAAGTCTGTCTCCTCTTTCCATCTCAACCTCAGTCCAAGTATATACATTTTTAATATATAAGGCAACACCTCCTCCCTTGTTTCCCTGCCTGTCCTTCCTGAGCAAGCTGTACCCTTCTATACAATGTCCCTGCTTGAACATCCATAGGTTTGTGAGAGGATGGCACTATATAGTCTCACAGCTACCTTATTCCATCCCTTCTCAAATAATCCCACAAGGTTCCTTCCACACAGTAAGGCAACGCTCTCCACTTCTTCATGGACAGCATCCCTGAAGGATCACCGCAATGAATCCCGTGGTCAACGAAGCCAAATGTATTGCCATGAGGTATTATGTATGCAAATGTTAAATAATCAAGGGTTAGGACATAAGTTTCTTGCCTCCTGCCTTAATACCATTACTTACAGTTTATGAACTGTTTACTGCAACATTAGGCACATGATAACAACATGCTGGAGTCATAACAGTTGAGTGCAGTATAATCAGCCCTTTAGCCATCTGGGCTTGAGCCACTGGCTATTCTCAGTAAGTTCTTGCTGTTAAAGCTTTGCAGAACACCGACCATGATATAGCCTGGCAAAGATTGTGATGGCACCTTTTTGGTTCTTTCATTACCTGATACCTCTCAAAGAAATAATAAAAATGAGTGTGTATCCCATTCTACCAAGTGTGAGATTTCAGTGGCCGATGCTTACAATAGGTTGATCATTAAATGGTTGCACACCTGGAAAAACAATTGGCTTGGACCATCCTCTCTAGTCCTTGCAGAGGACGGGATCCTTCAAGGATGCTGTCCATGAAGAAGTAGGGAGTGTTGCCTTATTGTGTGGAAGGAGCCTTGTGGGATTATTTGAGAAGGGTTGGAACAAGGTATCTGCTAGGCTATATGGTGCCATCCTCTCACCAAACTGTGGATGTTCAAGCAGGGACATTGTAGTTAAGCATTAACTCCTGCTGTGTCACCTGTGTAGATGCTACCATACAGTTAGCGGGTGACCTGGCCACTAATATGGTTCCTACTGGGATCGAGCTGCCAGGCTATGGGAGAGCAGCAGAGGTGTAATGATCCATGCAGATCAGTTGCTGACTTCATAGATCTGGGGTTTCTTTTCCATGCCTTGACCCCTGTGAACTTTACCTCCTTTGAAGGATTATTTGCAGGAGATCTTCAAGGTTCACCTTGCTGAACTGTCCCCTTTGGCCCCTTCATGTGGGTTTCTTCTATGCATGAGGAGGCAACCTGGTTCACACAGAGCTCTCAAGTGGGCCTGAGGTAGCTTGATGGTTAGGAAGCATGCAATAAGGTAGAAGCTAAGTCTGAGGGAGCACTTCTCAGTTTAAATGGCGAGCTATAGCTCTTACTGCCCAGCCTCCTCAACTCTGGAGTACTTTTACCTATTCATTTGTAATGCCCATCCTTGAGGTAGAGGCCTGTGTATTAGGAACAAGGCTGATGTGTGTTTCAGGTTGGACACAAATCTAAGTATATTTTGATTTGACTTCTAGTAACTGGATTCTGTGTTTGACAGTACAGCCATTTGCTAAATGGGGAGCACTAATCAAAGTGGTTGTGATCTAGGGTCATGCCCAGCTGTTCTCTCTTTCCTTACACAATCAAAACACTCCACTCTTTTCACCTTGTTACCTGCTCTTTTACTGCTCTCTGGTGTTAACAGCCCTTCCCTCCTCTCACACCTCTTGCACTTCCATGAAGCAAAAGAAAAAAAAAATTAAACTACCTGCCTGACCCGTAAAATGTTGTTCCAAATTAACTTGCTTCATTGTCTGCTAATGCCAGACCCACCACTTCTTCCAGAGAATTTTCTGTCTTGTCAGAAGCTAAATTAAATTGAATGTAATTGAATTAAGCTTCTATTTGTTGGCTATTGTGTTTGTTTATCTCACAGAGGCATTGTGAAGTGTGTTGTTTGTGAAGTGCTTGGAGATACTCACATTGATAGACATTATAGGTTCTATCCCTTGAGCTCTTCAGGATCCTCACCTCTGAGCTTACTGGGAGGTAAGTGTTCAGCACCTTGGAGGATCAGGCCCCATGTAGGGTGCAGACTAGGCATTTCATTCTTTCTCAGATGTCCATATGGACATGTTTGCATGGGGAAAGGGTCTCTGTGGTCGTTTTGTGAATCGGGCTCTGCCAGGGCATGAAATGTTTTTACTGGAATTTCATTCTTTACCCTTGTGCTGAGGATTTGGGGCTGGATCATAGCCATGACTGCATGGAGTTGTAAGGGAGAGTAAGCCACCCTTCCTGGTCTCCCTAGACCTTGGGGCTAGACCCATATGGACAGGTGCTCTGCCTTTGATACTCTCCCCCACATCCTGGGCCTGGAGGTGGGGAGTGGGCTGAGTTTGGTCTCAGCCCTTGCAATGTGCTGGCCATAAGTGCCCTTGGTAAGAGCCAGTAGCACATTAGAACCTGTGGGGCAAGGTAGGGAGTGGGAGAGGAACTACGCCAGGCAGGCCTCTGTGGTGTTCCTGGTGTGGCAGACCAGGGCTGGAAAACCGCAGCATAACCATTAGTGGAGGGAACTTTATTGGCCATTCTGCAACTTTTAGTTTGGCCACGTGATGGCAGCATTGACTACGGGTTCGCGCGGAGCTTTATTGCCCTAACGCTAGACTGAGATCTTCTTGTTCAGCCTCGTTTAACATCCGCCGTGCAAAAAGATTGATAGCAATGCAAATGTATTTATAACCACTAGAGATAGTCACCTTCCACCCCAATTAGCCTCTGAATTGATTTAGTGAGAAAACACATCTATTACTGAAAAACAGTTTTACAGATTAGTGGGGCATTATTTCACTACATTTGAAATCTCTGTAGGGAAATGGCCCTTACAGGCATAGATAAGCTTTATTATATGAAGGTGCTTTTTGCCTACATCTGAAAAAAAATGCACAAAGGTGAAGGTTTAGTCACTGCGTAAAATACAACACCAGTTAGACCCAGTTTTGTTGGCTTATGCGCCATTTGCAGCGTCTGTCTAATAGAAAGTTTTTTTCCTCTAATGTTTATAGTTTTGAGAGAGATTTATTCATGAGAAGTTGCTTGGAATGAAACCCCTGATGTGCAGAAGCAATGTGTGTTTCAATCTGCAAGCTGGCAGAAATCAATTGTGTTTGGAAGAAAAGGTTGTGTCTTAAGCAAGCTCCCCTCCCCCCGCGCTCCCCCTCCAGCCTGTGTGCTGAAAATGGTCTCAAGTGCTTAGCGCGGCAACAATTCTCTCCTGGGGACAGGGACACATTCTTAACAATCCTCCAACCATGCTGGCGGCAGATCTCTTGCTGGGAGGGGCCAATCAAGAGTGGACCTGTGTTGTATGGTTTACATGGAGCCAGAGCAGTGATTGTAGAAGGCAGTGGCAGCTCAGTGCTTCTACTCTGAAGGAAGTAAAACATATGCTCCTGTTTAGAAACAAGCACAGGCGAGTTGGGGGGCAGTTATTTGACTTTTTTGATTACTGGGTAAAGTGCTGTTTCTGTGCGGCACGGTATTCTCCTGGTGTTCTGTAGCAGTGAACCATTGTAGCTGTTTTCCAGCTGTCTTGCTAAGGAATAGCGGGGCATGAACAAACAGGAGACTCAGACAATGGGACAGGCAACGTAGCTGAGCATTTCCTGAGCTGTATTTTCTTTTCACTCACACCAGTTTAAAAACCATGTAACTCCCGTTTTATGTATTTAGATTTATGCAAAGAAGGAAGGAAGTCCATGCTCACAGCAGTATGTACCTAATGTGAGACTAGATCAAGGCGTGTATGTGTGTGTGAGAGAGAACTTTGAACTGCCAGCATTCCAGCTCTCATTATGCTCCAGTCCATTTTCCAATATATGCTCACAGTGTTAACATTATTAAATATTAAACACATTTTGAAATGACCTTTTGTGTCCTTTTAATTTTTTAGTCCAAAATTATGAATAACTGGGTTTTATGATGACCGAAAAATATTTCATATAAACCAGCCAATCCCCCCCCCCCCCCCCGGAACTCTAAAAATACATTTTTTTAAAACTAATAGCACATTGTGCCCAACTCAAGGCATACTCTAGCAAGGACCTGATTCATGAAGAACACCTGGCTCCAGATGGCAGAGTACTTTGATTTTATTTTTAAATAAAGTTCTACATGAAGTTGTTACTTCACTTGAGATATTTGTAGTCATGGCCCGTTTTCCAACATTACATCAATGGTGATGTGAACAAAGAAATGACAATACAAGCAGGGAACACATCTGTAACATTCGCAGAGTATTTCTGTGTAATGAAGGAGAAAGATTTGCTTAATCCATGCCGCCCTGTGCAAACTGAAAGTAAAGTGTTACTGAATAAAGAGCCCTCCTTTGATGTTCTCTTGAATACCGGTATTAAATATGTTTGATGCACTGAAACATTGATATCAGATAGTACAATATTATCTCTACTTAGACAATGCAAAGAGCGCCCAACAATCAAAAATCAGCTAGAGGCCAAAATCTCACTAAGGCAGCCATGTTTTAATGGGATTTATGTGTGCATAAGTGTGAGAGGGAGACATGCAAATTTTCGATCCTGAATGACATGCATACCTGCTATACTAGGATTAAAAACATATATTATGTGGTCAGCAAAGGATTTGCTTTTGCACATGCTTCAAGCCTTGAGAAATAACCAGCAGTTCAATAAAAAATATCCAGGGAGTTGAAATTGGCATTGATTCTTAATTTATACAGAAGTTATTACAAATATATATCAGTGTCAATTAAAACAGTTTCATTGCCTACTACATATAGGAAATCAAATTCCATAATTATATTTGCCACATGGACAGAAACACTATTTTCAGAGTTTAAAAGTCACGTCAATTAGCATAGGAGTTAAAATTAAATTACATTAAATACTGTTCACTTGCATTGCTTACAAATTTGACAGGAAATTATGGATGTTAAATATGAATCATATATACTGGCGCAAAACATTAAGTATTTTTTACATTTGCATTTTTAGATGTTTAATTTTATATTCAATACATATCAAATGCTTCTATCTTCCCTAGGTAACCAGATAGTGCCTATTTACCATACAAACAAGGGTTTATGCAATATATGTGGTCTTGGAACACAACAGTGCTGATAAGACTACTAAAAATGCAAAGGTAATAATCTGGCCATGGTAACACATTTCACAGGATAGCAACAAAAGTAGCCAGAACCAATTGATAACTCTAGGCTTAAATTAATATTTTTTTAGCCTTTTTATCCATTTCCCCTTCCTCGAACCTCCTTTGTTGGATTCCTTCTCAAGTTGCATTATGTTTTCTAATGATTAAAACAATGTGCACACTCTAAAGTCTGACTGGTGTTTTCCTTCTAGAAAGGGAATGCTAGTGTTGAAGGTATTTGAGAAGAGGGATACTTATGGAGGGGCACATCTGAAAATACGTCAATTTACTTTGCAGATCAGGCTGATTGATTGGCTATAAGAACTGCTGCTCTGGAGCAGTTTTAGTGGTATCAAGGCAGGAAGGGATAAATGCAGAGTCTGCCCTAATTGAGTCATATCCAGTGTCCTACTCAGAGACTGTAGATGCACTTGGAAGATCTGCCTAACCATATGCAAGTTGGATCAGTGCCCTTTGTGGATGGTGAAACCAGTAGGGTATATTTCTGCAGGGCCGCCCAGAGGGGGGGGGCAAGAGGGGCAATTTGCCCCAGGCCCCGCGTCCCACAGGGGCCCCCACGAGTGTTTTGTGGGGCCCCTGCGGTTCCGGTTGAGCTCCCGCAGGCATGCCTGCGGCAGGTCCACCGGAGCCCGGGAGGAGTGGACCTGCCGCAGGCATGACTGCGGAGGGGGCGCTCGTCCCGGGCTCCGGTCGACCTGCCGCAGGCATGCCTGCGGGAGCACAACCGGAGCCAAATGCCGCCCCCCAGGGAAAGGGCCGCCCCACGCGCCTGCTTGGCGCGCTGGGGTCTAGAGCCGCCCCTGAGCAGGGGCCCCCCGCCGCCGAAGACCCCGGGCCCCCGGAATTCTCTGGGCGGCCCTGTATTTCTGGGCCTATTGTTGGCAGGGATTGTTAATGTGTCTTTAAGTCAGGGCAAGCTGTCAGCAGCCTTCAAACATGTGAGAGCTGATGGCTCCGTCTTTAAGAAATGTTCTGTTGAGGTGACTTTCCTCTCTATTGCCTGGTCTCTGTGTTCTGTATGCTGATAGCATTCAGTACTTTGTGTGGCAAAAATAGGGACTTGGCTGAGAGTGAGTTGGCTTAAGCTCAACCTGGACAGGAGGGTAGTACTTTGAGGAGGTGGAAAGTCTATGATGGCTCCACCATTTGAGTGAATATGTTTACTCATTGTCAAAATGGACCACAATCTCAGGGTTTTACTAGCTACATCTCTGCTTCTTAAGATCCCCGACGACAGCAGAGGCAAGAAATGGCCTTTCCCACTTCCATTAGGCCAAAAAATCATGTCCTTTCCTCTCTGGTGAAGACCTTAATAGCCCTGTTGCAATAGCCTGGCCTGGAGGTAACAAAGGGCTTCACCACAAAGGCTGCAAGGAAATGTCACATATTGAAGAACATGCCTGGCAGCCTTCTGAATATGGCAGGCTCAGGGGTGGCTCTAGCCATTTCGCCACCCCAAGCATGGCGGCACGCCGCGGGGGGTGCTCTGCCGGTCGCCGGTCCCGCGGCTCTGGTGGAGCTCCCGTAGGCGTGCCTGCGGATGCTCCACCGAAGCCGCGGGACCAGCGGACCCTCTGCAGGGACGCCTGCGGGAGGTCCACCGGAGCCGCCTGCCGCCCTCCCGGCGACTGGCAGAGCACCCCCTGCGGCATGCCGCCCCAAGCACGCGCTTGGCGTGCTGGGGCCTGGAGCTGCCCCTGGGCAGGCTGGTAAGTGTATTACATCGACACTCCACACTCTGGGTAAGATCTTCACCCCTACTTTGCTACCTTTGTGCTGGGCAAAAGGGCTGGAATTATGTAAAAGGCCTCAAAAAGCATGCTAAAGATTCCCCCTATGACAGTCTCTTTAAAAGGCTGTTCTTCGGAAGCAAAAGGAGTTGTTAGTATTAGAGATTTGCATAATAAAACTGGTGTTTGTGATGGATTTTAATGAAGCTGGAAAACCAAAAAATAATGGGGGTATAGCGTGCACTAACTCTCTCTCGCTTTCTCTCATAGATAACAATCATACAAGTGGAAACTGGCTTTGTATGTCACCTCATATGAACGACTAGTGAGACCATGCTAACAAAAGGTGTTGCGGTTCTATTGGGTTTGGTTTCATTCTGGATCTGGCCATAGGTCAATGTAGTCTAGAATACTGCTTCCAGCAGTGACCAATCTATAAATGATACAAAAGAAATTGAAAACTGTCATAATACACCTAGCCAATTGTGTGAAGATATATATGGGGAGTGTGTATGGAATTTCTTCCTGATCAACACGGGTCATCAGTTTTTTCTTGATTATCTTAAACTCAATAGCTACAGATGCTCATAGTTGTAAAATTATCCAGCTCTTTAAAAAAAAATACTGCCACTGTATTGGATTTAAGAGCATATTAACCCTCTGGTAGCTACTGTGCACCTTTTTTGCATACTGAGAGTGTTTTTATTGCATGGCAAAAAAATGAAAGTGTAATAGGTAGACTAGGAGCTTGATCCTGTAAACCATTACTCACCTGAGCAGTCCTAACGCATATGGATAATCTCATTGACTCCAGTAGGACCAGGACCTCTCTTTGTAGCTATTTTTGTCCTCAAGGAACACCAGAAATCTTTCTGCAGTGTGTAGTTTAAAACAAACAAATTCCATCCTCATTGTTACTATTACCCTTTCTCTTAGAAAAGAGAGACAGGTTCTTTTGGACAACTGGTTGTCTTTTTTTAGAAAGCTGCTTTTATTTTCTTTCCTCCTCTGCTGCGAGTATTAGCTTCACTTCTTTACAAATGAGGCCAAAGACGACAACAATATTTTCTGTCTGAGAACGTTCCAAGATAAAAGTATTAAAGAGTAACTTGTATTTTTTTTTAAAAAATGCCTCATTTATAGTTGGGTGCTTAATATTTTTTTGGCAATTGCAGGGGAAATGTTTAAATATTTGCAAAATGGTCCATCTAAGAAAAACGTTTAAAAGCTCCTCATTGTCCTTCAAATCTCTCTTGAAACACGCCTCTGATTTGATGGAAAACTCAACAATGATGAGACAGCTGGTGTGCTGTGACTACTGCTTTTCAGGCTGACCCGCATTGTCTTATTGTCAGCTTGTACTCCCCGTTCAGTCTGTACCCATCTGTTGTTTCTTGTCTTCTAAGCTCTTTAGAACAGGGAGTGTCATTTTGTTATGTTTGTACAGCACCTGGCACAGTGGGGCCCTGATCCATGGTTGTGATCCCCATAGGTTACCTCAGTACAAATAACAAAAATAACAATATAATAAAAAACTGAGCTTTTCAACTATATTTTTATATCCTATTCAATATGCTCATTATTTTTGATATGCAGAGGGCTCCAAAACCCATTGACTCCAGGTCACTGTTTCAAATATGACTCAGACTGAAAGTAGTTACCATCTCATGACTGTTCAGTGTCCTTCGTGCTCTCAAACTAGTTCTTAAATGACAGGGGTTCACATGACACTAACCGTCATTACAACTGTCACATTTGTTGGCAATTTCAGTCAGCTCAAAGGATGAGATCAAGGCTGGGACTAAACAAGTTAAGGACCAACTTAAGAAGTGGATAATGAGTGTTCTGGCGAATGAACTAGGTGACAGACTGAATTTGAGGGTGATGCCCTGCAATTGCGGATAATTTGAGAACAAGGTCAGCTGTTGGCAGGAGACTTTGGGAGCAGCTTTCCCACATGAGAACACTTTCTGGTTCACCCTGCCCTTTACAGATGACAAGCAGATTCCTGTGGTAAAACCCTGACCCCATAAGTCAGTGGGTAACTCTGATTGACTTCAGTAGAGCCAGGATTTCTCCATAGATGAGTGTGCACTGGACTCCCAACACCTCGTCTTTGAACTTTAATGCATTCTGGTGCCCAGTGCACTCTGAAACATGTCAAACTCTAGTAAATAATAGATCCCAGGAGACCCATCTTTTGTTTTGCATGAAGTCACCTCTAAAGAGTCAGGGGCAGGTTCCCTTGCCAGTTATGGCCCCTTCACACTGCTCAGAGTTTATTGGCCACTTTCATGAAATATAAACAGAACGTTGTGTGACAGGCTGTAATAAAAAACTGTCATACTTTAGGCTACCCTTTAATACATGTGCCTATCTATCTAGATATCTCCTGCCACTGTAGGATCTGACCACCTCACAAACATTAACAGAATTATTCCCCCAACACCCTCTGTCAGTTAGTAAAATTATCACACCCATTTTACAGATGGGAAACAGAGGTAAAGGGAAGTTAAATGATTTGCCCAAGAGAAGGGATAACACGATCCAATGGCTGGAAGTTGAAGCTAGACAAATTCAGACTGGAAATAAAGTGTACATTTTTAATTGGGAGAATAATTAACAATTGGAGCAATTTACCAATGGTTGTAGTGGATTCTCCTCACTGGCAATTTTTAAATCAAGATTGGCTGCTTTTTTTCCCTAAAAGATATGCTCTGGGAATTATTTTGGGGGAAGTTCTATGGCCTGCGTTATACAGGAGGTCAGACCAGATGATCACAATGGTCCTTTCTGGCCTTGGAATCTGTGAATAAGATCACACAGGAAGTCTGTGTCAGAACTAGGAATTGAACTCATAGCTTCTGTAATACCTCATCTATAAGATCAGCATTCCTATCCCACTCCAAAATGGGGTTTATGGGGTTGCCTATGGTGTGGTGGCTTTTATTTTTATTACACATTACCAGTAGCAATAACATATTAAACTCATGCACATATACTATAAATAGTGGTTCTTTGCAGTGTATAGTGTGTTTTGTTAGTATTTGTTCTTTTCTGTCTTTTTAGGGAACTGGGCTCCTTCTGCATTTTGGTTAGTTTTAGCATTTGGCTCCTGTTTTCTGTTGGTTACTTTTTATACTTTGTTCAGGTGTAATTAATGATTTCATCTTTTTGTTTTTTGCTGGCTCCTTTGATTGGTGGAAGTGTGGAATTTGTTACCATGGTAACATTTAGGCTTCAAGGCTTGTGGGAAGAAGAATAGTAAGTGTATGATTTAGGTTATAGCTGCTGAGTTTAATTGTATTTAAAATGTGGTTAAAGTGGGGCAGTTAGAGGAGTGAGATTTCAAAGGTTTGACCAAAACACTTTGCAGATTCCTTCATTGCTCTGAGGTACAGTTGATACAATGAGAGTTGACTCACTTTTATTAAGTGAAGTGCTGATGGAATGCTTACGTTTGTGGACTGTTTATAGGTCTGGTGAAGTGGTGCTTGCCCACTAGTGTTACTTTAGTAACAACTGATTGCAATTTGTATTTGTTTTGGGAAAAGCAGATTGTGCTTTTATTAAACCTCAGGGTTGAAGTTGGAACTTTGAGCCCAAACTAAATGTGTCATTTCAGGGCATATCCAAATTCAAAAGGGACCCATTTCCTGAGTTAATTCAATTGTACCAGAAATCTTGTAACAGCAGCTGTTCCTATGAGATTTCAGCTCAAGGTGGTAGAAATCTCATGAGATCACATAATGCTGAAAGATTTCTACAATTTTGGCCCCCAATCTTTTGAAAGTTCAGTGCTGTCAGATCCGAACATGAACCCTAACTCTGATTCAACCTCAGACCCTAGCCTAAATCTGATTTACAGAGGAATGCTACCTTCTTGAACCCCATTCTATTATGTAATCTACACTGAGTGGTTTATTATTGTTTTTCTTGTTAGGGCTGGAAGATGTCTATGAAGGATTACTCTGGGGCTGTGCAACTTGATGGGACTTAGACCACATCTCTGTATTGTTTTAATGCCACTTTCAATTTTTTTTCATGAGCTTTCAGTTTGTGTCTTCACTTAATTTTTTCTTTTTTTGGTCTGATAGTGACAAGCTGCCTCTAAAGGTCTCTGTGTTCTTTGTGGATTTTCTAATTATCAGACTTCATTAATTGTTGAAGGGCCTTGCTGTTTTGATAGTAAAGTAGAAGGGGGTAAATGACATAAAAGGTTAATAAACCTCTGTTGGCCTCTGGAGAGCTAAGTTTCAATCCTGAGGTCACTAATGAAAATTAGTTTAGTCTTTTGATCCCAGTAACTTACTGCACATTTAACTACCTAACAAAATAATCACACAATTTGGTACAATTGGTAAGCCCCTCTCAAAAAAGACCTAGGGCTGGTACAGCAGAGATGTTCTAATTACTGAATACTATCTCTGCCCTTGCTGGATTAGGTTACTGAGAAAACAGATGAAATTGAAGCAAAACCTGTTCATCTTCATAACAAACTGTTTCCCATCAGTTTCCTGTAGCCTTTCTGCCATGAGTGAAGACAAAGGTTTACTGACATTCACCAAAAGATCAAATAAATGAAAATAAGGAATCAAAGCTTCCTAAAATCTAGGAAAGTCAATGAGCAGAATTCATTATATTGTGTCCTATGGAGAAACCTGTGCAAATCTACACAAATGTATGTAGCACTCAGATTTAAATATTTTATTAAAGTTAATGTTTAAAATTAAATATACACAAGTTAAAAGGGAAGGTACTGTACATCTGGGGTCAGGCTTGAGTTATGAGGGATTACAGGTATCGCTTACAAGGATCACAAGATACATACATAACATATAACCAGCATAGACCCAGATTTGGGTGCGGGAGTTTTTAAAGCGTCAGTGGATAAATGGGCTCGGGTATGCCACCCATGGAATGTATTAAGAGTCCAAGTCAGTATCAGTGTAGCAATAAGTACATGGGTGGGGTGTGTCCCTTGGTTCGTCAGGGAAGGAAGTTGGTTATTTCGCTGGTCGATGGTCTCGGTTGCTCAACCTGGTATTGACAGTGTCCCGTGATATGCTCTGTATAGATGTCTCTGGACCACCTGATGGTGTCGGACACCATGAGCTGTCTCATGAGCCGGGCATAGCGTCAACTAACTCCGCACGCTTTCAGTACCAGCTCGTTGTGGGGGTCCCACAAGCCCAGGGCTCCCAGGATCAGGGCATGTATCTGGACCTCATAGCCCTACGCTCTCAGGGTCTCGGCCAGTGGGGTGTACTTCAACGCCTTCAATGCTTGGGCCTCGTGGAAGGCCGGTGACCTGTTTTCAAATGGCACTGTGACATCTACCATGAGGACCTTCTTCCTTTCTGCATCCGTCACGACAATGTCAGGTCGCAGTTGGCTGTCTGTCCTGGGGATGGCGGAGTTGACAGTGATCTTCCCCAGGGACAGTGGGATGGCTTTCACCAGCCAGTTCTGGATGGCATTGTGGTGTGCCATCAGGCTCTGGAGTGCTGTTTGCATCCACACAGGATGGGGCAGGGGCAGGGTCTCATTGGCACAGACACACTTCCTGCAGTGCTTGTCTTGGTTGCCGTGGCGGACGGCTCCGTTGAGGGGAACACAGTTGAGTTGGGCCCAGTGGACAAACCACCAGTCGGCAAACCTGGTGAAGCTGCCCCTGGGGAGGAAGTAGTTGCTGGCATCCCACTTGCTGGACACCTTGAACACCTTGCCTTGGTCTGGCTTCCGCTTGAGGTTCTCGGCATAGTGGGCACTCCTAGAAATATCTGAAAGGGAGCGTACATAAATGAAGAAAGGTTGTGATAGATCAATGTGGCTTCTTTAGGAGTCCCTAACAGTCTTCTAAAGAGACTACCTTAGTGTCCTGTGCCAAGAAATGCTTTCTGGGAGTGAATAGAAATGAGGTGTCTCGGTAGATTTTTATTAGCTCAGCAGCATTTGATACCATTGACCATGAGGTGTTGCTGACTTTCCTGTCAGATCTGGATTGGGTTGTTCTTTAGTAGCTTTGTTCTTTCCTTTATGAGAGGTCTCAGAAAGTGGTACTGGGTAATTGCTCACCCATTCTGTGGCTCTTCTCATGTGAGATCCTGCTGGGTTATATGGTCTGTTAACCTTCAAGTTCAATGTGTACTTTGTGTTCTTTGGGAGGCATTTGGGGTGACAGTGACAACAATATGTTGATGGCATTCAGTTCTATGTCTCCATTTCCTTAAGATCCAGACAGAAGAATCTCCTTGTTTTCCCAGTGCCTTACCAATAGAAATATGTAGTTGCACTTGCAAAATGGATAACTAGCGAGCCCAACAGCTACTGGCATGTGCAAAACAGGTAATCATGTATTTTATAAATGCAGCAACCTGTGTCTGAATGTGTCTGAAAAAGTGGCTCTTTTCTCATCCCCACCTACTTGGTAACTGGATCTCTGCAGGGGAAAGGTCACACAAACAAGACCATTTTCCGCAACCCTTTCCTTTGGCAAGTTTTCTTCAGAACAATGGTCTGCTTCATATTCCAGTCTCAGGTGATGAGTCCAGTAACAGGATCTTCTGGACCTTATACTGTGATCTGCAAAGTCTGGGAGAGTTTGGAGACTGTGGATTGGATCCCCTAGAATTGGTTCCCTGAAATGTCAGTGGCATTTGAATCTCCAGAGCCATATAAATCCTATAAAAAGCGACAAAGAGTCCTGTGGTACCGTATAGACTAACAGACGTATTGGAACATAAGCTTTCGTCTGTTAGTCTATAAGATGCCACAGGAGTCTTTGTCGCTTTTTACAGATCCAGACTAACATGGCTACCCCTCTGATATAAATCCTATGTGAGACTTCAGAAGTGCATAGACACTAGCCTGCAAACTATTGGATGTGTATTATGCTTCAAATTGATGCTTTCTCATCCCTTTTAGTAATGGATAGGGAACCAAAAACTGCAGTAGGTGTGACTGGTATAACTGTACTTCCTGGTGTAAAAGAACATGTAGTTATACCATGCTTAATACTATTGGGTCCTGTTCCTGATCAGGCCTCTGAAAGCTATTGCAATACAAATAATAATAAAAAATACCTTTGCAAAGTGTCTTCCTCATCATCAGAAACACTGGCTCATGAGTTTCTCCAGAAGAAAATGGCAGAAATTATGAAAGTGAGTAGATGCAAACAATTTACCAAAATGAGACATTTTATAGCTGTGTTATGAGGAAATCCATGCAGAACAGATGAACAATTACATTTAGGAATATCATTTTTGTACTTAAAAAGTCCTGTGAATAAAATAAGTCTGAAAAGAGAGAGGAAGAAAAACTTCCTTTATTTGTGGTGGTAGATCATACAGATGGGCCCAAACCAAAACCCAATCTCCCCTGAACTTAGAAATGTTTGAATCCAAAGTTGGTGATTTGCAGGGCCATCCTTAGGATTTATGGGGCCCTACACAGTATTAATAAACTGGTGCCCCTATGCCCGACTTGCTCTTAGCAGCACAAAATGAATACGACCCCTGCCTTCTGCCTAGTAAGGAGACTGCAGTGGACGCTGAGTGTGCGGGTGTCAGGAGCCGACCTGCTCTTACCTGCTGCTCCTAGCAGTGGAGAAATTGTAACAGTCATAGGATATTAAATGAAGATAGGTGTGATAGCAGGTTATAAACAAGTGGAGAAATTGTGGTTGTATTTATTTACAGGTTACAGGAGATGTTGAACCTTAGAATTTATTTGATGAATGTCTACATTAGCTTTGCCTGTCCAAACTATATTCCACCTCATCTGATGGAAGACCCATCGTTTACATGGCTTGTCAACATGGGCCATATTCCTTGCATAGACAGGGCCTTGGACAATCTGACTTAATAAACACACCTCCTCGAGCAATGGTTTCAATTTCTGCACCTTACGGTCAGCCTAACCCCTTCCAGTTCCCCCAAAAAACAAACAGAAAAGGTGTTAAAAAATAGAATAATCCACCATTGTACTTCATAAAGAAGTGGCAAATGGCACAAGTCATATTTTTGTCTTCTAGACTTTAAGGCCAGAAGGGACCTTCATGATCATCTAGTCTGACCTCCTGCACATTGCAGGCCACAGAACCTCACCCACCCACACCTGTAAAAGACCCATAAGCTCCGGCTGCATTACTGAAGTCCTCAAATCATGATTTAAAGACTTAAAGTTACAGAGAATCCACCATTTACACTACTGTAAACCTGCAAGTGACCCAGCCCCATGCTGTAGAGGAAGGTGAGCCCCCCTCCTCCGGGGTCTCTGCCAATCTGACCCAGGGGAAAATTCCTTCCCAATCCCGAATATGACGATCAGTTAGACCCTGAACATGTGGGAAAGACCTTCCAGCCAGACACATGGGAAAGAATTTTCTGTAGTAACTCAGATCCCTCCCCATCTAGTATCCCATCAGCAGCTGCTGGAGATATTTGTTACTATCAGTCGCAGATCAGATACATGCCGTTGTAGGCAGTTTCATTATATCATACCCTCCATACACTTATCAAGCTCAGTATTGAAGACAGGTTCTTTTGCCCCATCTGCTCCCCTTGGAAGGCTGTTCCAGAACTTTACTCCTCTGATGGTTAGAAATCTATGTCTAATTTCAAGCCTAATCTTGTCAATGGCCAGTTTATATCCATTTGTTGTGGGGTCTACAATGGAACTTAATTTAAATACCTCCCTGGTATTTATCCTGCAGATGTTTTTATAAAGAACAGTAATATCTCCTCTCAGCCTCTATTTGCTTAAGCTAATCAAGACAAGCTCTTTGAGTCTCCTGTCAGAAGAAAAGTTTTCCATTCTTCTGATCATGCTGGTAACCCTTCTTTGCGTCTTTTCCAGTTTGAATTCATCTTTCCTAAACATGGGAGGCCAGAATTGCACACGGTATTCCAGATAAGGTCTCAACAGTGCCTTGTCTAATGGTCTAATTGTCATGGAATAAGAGAGAAGGTCCTCTCATGGATCGGGATCTGGTTAAAAGATAGGAAACAAAGGGTAGCAATAAATGGTCAGTTTTCAGAATGGAGAGAGGTAAATAGCTGGGAATGGGTGATGGGATGGATCACTTGATGATTATCTGTTCTGTTCATTCCCTCTGGGGCACCTGGCATTGGCCACTGTTGGAAGACAGGATACTGGGCTAGATGGACCTTTGGTCTGACCCAGTATGGCCATTTTTATGTATGAACACATCCCTATCTCTACTGGAAATACATTGCCTGATGCATCCTAAGATTGTATTAGCCTTTTTCATGGCTGCATAGGGTGACCAGACAGCAAATGTGAAAAATCGGGACAGGAGGTGGGGGGTAATAGGAGCCTATACAAGAAAAAGACCCCAAAATTGGGACTGTCCTTATAAAATTGGGACATCTGGTCACCCTATGGCTGCAACACATTGGTGAATCATAGATATCCTGTGATCAACCAATACACCCAATTCTTTCTCATTATCTATTACTTCCAACTGACAAGTTCAAGCTTATAGCATAATTCTTGGTGTTAGTCCCTAAGTGCATGACCTTGCACTTTGCACTATTAAATTTCATGCCATTTCTGTTACTCCAGTTTTCAAGGTCGTGTAGATCTTGTGTGATGTTCTGGTCCTCTTCCATACTGGCAATACCTCCCACCTTTGTGGTCATTCACAAATTTGATAAGCAGATACTCATTTTTTGTGCCAAGCTCATTAATAAAAATAAATAACATTGGGCCCAAGACTGATCCCTGAAGAACTCCACTAGTAACTTCCCTCGAGCCTGAAAGTTCACCTTTCAGCATGACCTGTTGTAGTCTCCCCTTTAGCCAGTTCACATTTAACAGATGGGTATTTTGATGTAGCAGTGTGTGTAAAGTCTTAGGTCTGGTTTCATATTCAGGAATTCACAAATGGTTGAAATTAACCCCTGTGCAGAGGACCAGCATGAGGCCTATGCCCTATGGGTCAAGTGGGATGTAAGTGGGACATAGGCCCATTGGCTTAAGTGGGATGTAAGTGGGACATGAACATTGTCCTGGCTGTCTGCACAGGTGTGAATTGAATGCACTTGTGAATATTCAAATGGTGGTCTAGAGAGGAAATTTATAGGTAAGGTAGAGGTGCTGTGCCTTTGTTATTACATTTCATAGCTTGATTTGATAGCCCACACAAGTCACATATAAGTCAGTACTAACATTCTGCCAAACTTTTTAGATCTTCTCTAGTGACCATATGATCCATGGATGTCTGTACCTATGTAGGTAAACTAACAAAGCAGAAATGGATTCTAGCAAAAGAGCTAATGTGATCCTGGGATGTATAAACAGAGGAATCTTGATAGAAGTAGAAATTATTTTACCTCTATATTTGGCAATGGTGCTACTACTGCTTGGAATATTGTGTCCAGTTCTGGTGACCACAATTCAAGAAGGATGTTGATAAATTGAAAAGGGTTCAGAGAAGAGCCACGAGAATGATTAAAGGATCAGAAAACAAGCCCTATAGTGATAGACTGAAAAAGCTCAATCCATTTAGCTTAACAAAGAGAAACTTAAGGGGTGACTTGATCAGAGTCTATAAGCATCTACATGGAGAACAAATATTTAATAATGGGCTCTTCAGTCTAGCAGAGAAAAATATAATGTGATCCAATGGGTGGAATTTGAAGCTAGACAAATTCAGACTGGAAATAAAGTATACATTTTTAATAGTGAGAATAATTAACTATTGGAATAATGTACCCAAGGGTCATGGTGGATTCTCCATCACTGACAATGTTTAAATAAAAACTGAATGTTTTTCTAAAAGATATGCTCTAGAAATGATTTTGGGGAAGTTCTGTGGTCTGTGTTATATAGGAAGTTGACTTGATGATCACAATGGTCCCTTCTGACCTTGGACTCTATGAATCAACACATTTCAGATCTGTAGCCAGCTTCTGAATACCTCTGTTGTTTTGGGGTGTTTGGTTCTAGGGAGGCTGTATTTTCCCCTCTTTGCACATGCATAATTCGCAAATTACAAAACATGTGTAAAGACGAGGAAAATAGGAGGAGTTAGAGCCATTTACATGGAAGAAGTCCTTGAATGTTTTATAATAAGGTCACACAAAAGAATAGTTGGTGAAAGTGAAATCTGACATGCTGTGATATGAAGTGAAATGCTGTAAATCTTGAATAGGTTTGGTTTTTTTTCCCCTTGTAAGAACCAGAAACCTCAGTGACATTCACTCAACTTCAGATCAAATCCTTTGGACCTGAGAAACAATTATTCTTGTAAATATGCCCTTTACTTTTCCTCTCAGTTGTTTTGGGAACTTTTCAATCCTTCTTGCACTTGGTATCTTAAACATAAATGTCAATGTCAATGTCAATCATCAAAAAGAGAAGAAAAAAGTAATGCACCATAAAATATTGTAAGTCACATGCATGTCAGCATTTCCAGGTGTTTGAGCAAAACTTTCCTGAAATGAATGTAGTTACTCATTTCCAGTCCAACTTGATACTCCCTCTCCCCTTTTTTTTATCCTTTATTGACTTTTAAAACAATTTAAGTTACATTTCAAGAAGGTGGAAAAAGCTGCAAGACAAGCCAATGAATGAGTAATTATTGTAACAATAACTGAAGTGACAGGAATTCAGTCTCTTGGTGTTGCTTGCTAACCCTAGAGGCAAAAATATAGATGCAATTAGGGCACAGGGCCTGTGACAATGATGGTTACCACAGGAGCTGCTAGTTATGGAGACCCTCTACTCAGCTTCATGTCAGTCAGTGTATAGTACAATTTTATGGTTATGGACAGTAGTGTTGGATAACGATTTTTCAGGTAGGTTCTGTAGTCATATATCAATTTGTAGGACACTTAGGGGAAAACCACAAGCAGGCAAACATTTAGTTCTACAATATTTTTTTTTTGCTGATGTTATGTTTTTCTTGATGGATTACATATCTGGGAGAAAGGAGATTTCGAGATAAGTAGTGCATTCTTTCAAATTGAAAAATATGAAATGTGTTAAGAGTTTCTGGGGACCTGACTGTGAATAATCATTTCTAGGAGCTTTGTCTGTCTATAAGACCCAAATTTGCTTCCCTGCACGTGTGTATTGGTCCTTGGGGCCTAAAAGAAGCAAATGTTGACAGCAGAGCTTAAATCAGTGTGGTGTTCTTTACTGCAGGCGTTTTTTGCTTTGCAGAGACATAATGGTCATGCTGTTGTACATTTTTTTTCTTCATTGTAGATTACATTTGCCAGGTGAACAGAACTTCAGACGTTCAGAAGATATAGTATCTCTGCAAGAAATTATGTAGTGGGGATAGAGACCTCTTCCTGAATAATTACAAAATAAACCTGCTCTCCCAAACCCATCCTTATGCTATTGTTACCATACAAGAATAAGTTATGTCATCCAAGTTTTGTGTCACTTTGGCGTTAGGCAGCACAAAATAAGCTACTGGCTTTTTTTACTTCTACATGCTTTGCATGATTTATCCAAAGGGGAGACAGGAAGAGCGTCTGCTTGAGGCCAGAAGTGCCTTGGGCCAGCAGTAGGGAAAATGCACTTGTTTTGCTGGAGGGAGTATTCAATATGCACATTTTTCTATTAGAGTACACAAAACACCCATGCCCCTGGCCTAGCTGTGAAATTTGGTTGTCTGTTTGATCAGTAGGCTGTGTGTTTTGGTAACTGTTGATACAGCATTCAGCATCATCAGTCAAGAGGAGATTTATTTTGCTTAACCTGCTGCTCTGTTCCATTCCACTTCTCTATCCTCTTTCAATCATAATCAGGAAAGCAGAGTTCACCAGATCAAAATCATATTTTTTTAAAATCTGCTAATTTACAGTATTTTAAATATTCCTGGAAGGTTCCTTACTCCATTCTCTAAATCGACTTCCTCTTACTACTTTAGTTAAATTAAGATATTCAGGGAAATTCAATTGTACTGATTACTTGGCTGCTGGGATCAAAAATTACTTTCCCAAAGCCTTTTCCAGTTGGTGCTGAGGTTTTCCTTTTTAATATTGAACAGTTGAGCATTTTATTGTAAGCATCAGGCTGGAAGTAATTTCCTTGATTTTCTTGGATCTCCAAGTATGCCAGAAATCGACCCTTTTTTAATGCTTCTTAGCTGCGACTTCTGCGAGTGCCAGTTAGGGATGATGATAAGCTGACTGGCATTGATATTACAGTGCCTATCTCAGCTTGTTCTGTCCTTGGTAAATGGAAATTTTGCTTCTAAGCATGTATCTGAAATGCTTGTTGGACCTAGAAATAGTGATCATTTAGCTATGATAATCAAAATTGTTTGCCCAGATCAATCCTTATAACAGGATTCCATGGCAACACTGTGGATATTGGTATATTACAATAAAATTGTCATTGCAATGGCTGCACTGGCTGAACCCCTGACCTTGCAATGAACTCTCTGTGTGTAGAGTCTATACTTGTCTAATCACTGGCATTTTCACAGCCTGTTGAAATGAGCTGGCAAAACGCTCATAGGCTTGAAGGGCAGCAGGAAAGATTGCTGTAAGACTGATATAAAACTGGAAAAGAGTAGGGTAGAGGCAATGGAATACAAAGCAAACATTTTAGGATGTGCTGACTGATACCTCTAAAAATATTGTACTACTCGAATTATTGGCTAGTGGCTAGGATTAAGTAAATATGATAAATGCCATAGACATTGGGACATATTCACTGCTGATGTAAATGTGGAAAACTCCAATGAGGTAAATTGTGGCCAGTTAGGGCCCCAAAAGACTCCCGTTGACTTCAATGAGCTTTGGTTCAGGCCCATACACTGACAAAGACTTGAACCCATAATATTTTGTAACAGTCCATATTAGGGTGACCAGATGTCCCGATTTTATAGGGACAGTCCTGATTTTTGGGTCTTTTTCTTCTATAGGGTTCTATTTCATAAGAACATAAGAACGGCCGTACTGCGTCAGACCAAAGGTCCATCCAGCCCAGTATCCTGTCTACCGACAGTGGCCAATGCCAGGTGCCCTAGAGGGAGTGAACCTAACAGGTAATGATCAAGTGATCTCTCTCCTGCCAACCATCTCCACCTTCTGACAAACAGAGTCTAGAGACACCATTCCTTACCCATCCTGGCTAATAGCCATTAATGGACTTAACCTCCATGACTCCCACACCCCCATCCCGATTTTTCACACTTGCTATCTGGTAACCCTAGTGCATACATTTAAAATAAGTGAAAACCCAAGTGTTATTTTAAAGATAATTTCAATAGGTTATGCAGCCTTATTTCCCCAAACTGAACCAAAACAGCACTTGCTTTGGCCATTTAACTCCATTATTTAAATAGAAGCCTTGTGCGATTACTTATTATTTGACTAAAAAATCTCCTCCTGCTTTTAATCTAGGAGTTCTGCAATTTGTGAGCTTATTTTGCAGGTTTGGTTTTCTCTATGATTTCCAATTTGACTCAAATCACAGTCATCACTTGATTTAAGCGATGTTGACATTGCTTCTAAAATGACAAATTTACGGGTCCCAAATGTATTGGAAGTTTTATTGTTAAATGCCTTGTTAGCAGCATACCTTGTTAGCTGCTATCCAGTCCTTTTTAATGTTAATAGAGTTTTGATTTATAGCCAATGCCATTAATAACCATGAGAAAAAAGGAATGCATAAAAGAGAGATGAAAGTTATTTCAGAAGTAGTAGGTGAAGTTGATGACAGGCAGATAATGAATCGATGTTATGCTCGAAGTGGAAAATTTCTTCTAAATAAATAAATAAATAAATAATAAAAACTATTAATTCATTCAAGAAGCAATGGGCTTAAACTGCAGCAAGGGAGATTTAGGTTGGACATTAGGAAAAAGTTCCTAACTGTCAGGGTTGTTAAACACTGGAATAAACTGCCTAAGGAGGTTGCGGAATCTCCATCTCTGGAGATATTTAGCAGTAGGTTAGATAAATGGGATGGTCTAAACAGTATTTGGTCCTGCCATGAGGGCAGGGGACTGGACTTGATGACCTCTTGAGGTCCCTTCCAGCCCTACAATCTATGAATCTGTGAATCTAATACAAAATATCACTTTTTTGTCTTAGACATCTGTATTACTCTTTGCATATGTGAAACAGCAAAACATTTATCAGCAGTAGCAGATGATCAAGTCTATGATTGTTTTTAACTGGATTTAAAACCCAAGGACAAGGAGTTCAAACCTTTCTGTGTACAGGATCATTTTTTATCCATAATGAGCACATTAATGGAGTTAGTATCTTAAAAAGAGAATTCTACTCTGAAACCAAACTTAAGGGATATCTCCAATACAGTGTTAAAGTACCATCTTCTCAGAAAGGACTGAAAGACTGAAGAATGCTTTTGAGCACTCTTGTATGTATTGTGCTAGACATTGTACATACACATAGTAAAAGACAGTCACTCACTGAAAAGAACTTATGGTCTAAGATTCTGATCCAGCAAAGGCATCTTTGAAGTCAATGGGACCCACTCACAGTGCATAAGGTTAAGTCTGTAAGTCTTTGCAGGATTGAGGCTGATATAGACAAAGGCAGAGTGGGAAGAGAAACTTGCACAGAGCATTCAAGTGACTTGTGCAAGGTCGCACACCAGACCAGTGGCAGAGTGAGGAATAGAATCCAGGTCTTCTGAGCAGGGGTGAAAGTAACTTAAAGGACTTACCGGTACTCCGGAGTCCTGCAGGGGGAGGGGCCTCAACTGGAAGAGGCGTGGCCTCTGTCGGAAGAGGTGGGGCCTTTAAATCCTGGGGCTTTTAAATCAGGATTTAAAGGGCTTGAGGATTCGGCTAAAGCTAGGAGCCGGGCCCTTTAAATCACCCCCCGGAGCTACCAGCTGCAGAGGTGGCTGGGAGCCCTGGGGTTTGGGCAGAGGTGAAAGTAATTTACATTTCTTACCCATATGGTCCAATCGCAAGCAACCCACCTCTCCTACATACTTCATGGAACCCTCCCATTGCATGACATAGATAGAGAAAATAAAGCTACTATTACTACTACCACCAGTACTGTCTGTAATAAAACTTTACTATTGGAATAAGCCTGAAAAAGTGAAACCCCGCCCCCTGTCACATTTTTCTCCGTGTCTTCCCTCCTCCTCCAGCCAGGCTGCCGACACTAGGCTCCATGCTTTCTCCCTGCCTGGCACTCAGCAGCTGCAGGGGCTTTCCTCTAGCTTGCAGCAGGAAGACTGGCTGAGGGACGGAGAAGCCTGCCTCCTGCATAAGAACAGTTTAAACTCAGTTGTTCCCTGCGCGGTTCAGTAACATTTCAAAGAGGATCTGCAAGCAGTTTGGACATCACAACCATGATCCTCTGCAGGGGAGGGAATGGGATAGATTTGAACTTGGAAATGGTTCCTGATTTTGATTGTTTTTTGTGTATAGGAGATCCCCTCATCCCGGGGGCAGAAAAGAACTGCCCCTGCCATGGTCACACACACCCTCCCCCCCTCCCCCCAACAACAACAACAACTGGGAGTGAAATTAACAAGGATGCCAGAAACGACTCCTAACCCTGGGGGCTGAACTGCGCAGGGAACAGCTGAGTTTAAACTGTTCTTATGCAGGCAGCAGCAGCAGCAGGCATCTCAGCCAGTCTCCCTACTACAAGCTAGAGCCTAGAGAACCCCTGCTGGGGGGAGAGGAGGGAGGGAGGAATGCAGAGCCTTGTCTGCAGCCTGGCTGCAGGAGGGGGAGGGAGGACAGTGAGTTTTCCCCTTCCACCTGCTTTTATTAGTTCTGGATTTAAGCTGTGCAGCCAAATGCTTGTATTTGTTGTGTATATTAGTATTGGAGAGATCCCCTCATCCCGGGGGCAGACAAGGATTGCCCCTGCCATGGTCAAACACACCCTCCCCTCTCCTCCCAGCTACTGTGAGTGAAATTAACAAGGATGCCAGAAACCGCTCCTAACCCTGGGGGGCTGAACGGCTCAGGGAACAGCTGAGTTTAAACTATTCTTATGCAGGGGGCAGGCTTCTCCCTCCCTCAGGCAGTCTCCTTTTCTTACTAGTCCCCCATACCGGCCCATACCGGCTTACTTTCACTTCTGCTCCTGAGTCATATATTCCAATGCCCGCACCACTTGGCCCTGCAGCCTCTCACTGAATAGCTCTAGGGCTGGACAGTAACAGCAGTCTATCACAGTTGCAGAACTAGTTGCACTGCTGTCTCCTCCTTGGTCTCTCGGTGAGTGCCCCACTTCCAGTGTTAGACCTTATGGGCTGGGATCATGCAGTTCACGTCTCCTGGCAAAGAATCATACAATTCTCTCACTCTTTGATTGATCCCTGGGCTACAGCTCCCTGTGGATCCCCTGAGTTTACACACAAGGTCTGACTGACTTCAACACCTTTGGTTCTTTCCCGTGGTAGTCTGTGACCAGTATTGACTAGAGTGACCAGACAGCTAAAGTATTGTTTAACCTTAATACGAGCAACAAAGCATAATATAAAAGAAAAAAGGATTTAAAAATAACAATAAGTAGAGGCAGGCCTCACTTTCCCACGCTCTCCTAACCTCTGGCATCTGGATGTTCAGTCTCTTTCCTTTAAATGTGTCTCAGATAATTACACACCCTTCCTGGAGAGTGTGTCACTTTTATCCATCCAGAAGTCCTCTGTTATCTCAGTTTCTGTGGCTTTTGGCTCTACTCTCCAAAACCAGTTTGGTGAGCTCAGTGGGAGTGGCTTGCCCTCCTCCCAGAGTCAGTGGTTATCCCATTGTCTTGTTACAGCCCACAAGTGTTTGATGGGTGTGGGTGTTAGCTTCACTCATTGGTTCCCCTACCAGGCTGTTTCCCAACATCCCTGTTGATCTAAGTCAATATAGTCATACAGTGAACATCCCAATAACTTGGTCAACATACAGTTTTCATAAATTATTAGAGTAGCCTCTCTTCTGCCAGACACTCTATGAATGATGTGATAATGAACAAAGAAACAACAGTGACTCTAGTATTGTTCCTTTGAGGATGGGAAGAATGGGTTTCAAAAAGAGATGTAAGTAAAACTAACAAAAATATGTTTTGTGAGATGTGATTATGGCCTGAAGGGGCATATCCAAAGGCTGTTTAGTAGCAAAAGGGAAACCACAATCTTGCTTGTAGACATTTGCACTGCACAATATCCTTCCATACACAGCCTTTGCACTAATGAGAGTAAATTCTGTGCAGTAAGAATGTCTGCCACTTTTTATAAAGTGCTGACTTCTCTGTTTTAAATATAGTAAAAACAGTTGTGTTAACTCACTTAACAGTAGTTGTTTTTCAAATAACAGCATGTTTCTCATTCCACAATGGCCTATTTTGAGAACCATTCTCCCAAACCACCAAAGGGTGTTTGATATAATTTCTCCATTTCTTTTTGGCCTGTATTACAGTTGTCAAAAAGTCAAAACACAAACACTAGTTTCACAGACTCCGTTACATTTCAACAAGGTAATTGTTAAATCATTCAGGAGGAAGAAAACCAAAGGGTAACATAAGTAGTTATTATTATGCATGTGTATTCTTAATGTCTGATTCTCAGCATAACCTTAGATTACAATGCAGGTTAAATTTCCCTTGTTGATTTATAAGTATAATGTAAACTTTAGGCACAGTTAATGATATTGCAATGTAAAACAGTTTTGTTGCAAACTAAAGACCTTGCTTAGCACCTCAAAGCTCTAGGTTCATTTCAATGTAATCATTCAGGCACTATGTAGAGATTATGCTTTTATTGTATTTTTTTCATGAATACATGAATGAATAATAAGTTCAACAAACAAGAGTTTCCTACTGGGTATGTCAAACAAATCATTCTGTAAGGTGCTCTGAATTTCAATCAATCATCCTCAACACTTCTTGTCCTGCTGAGGCCTCTGCATTAACGAAGTCAGCATTTGGAACCACTATAAATGGTCTTGAGCAGAATGGGTTAGATCTGCATGTTCAAAAGGAGTGCAGGAAATCAATGTTCCCCCACGTTCATTTGTATTTTGGTTGTACCTGCCTTTCCATCTTTGAAAAATGTTGCCTGAGTTAAATTTGCATGTCAAGGGGATGATGTGTTTGCATTGTGTGGCTTTGCCTTGAATGAATAATTTACCTTAAAAGCTATGGGATGACAGAGGCCATTTTAAATCTGTAAACACACACAATAAAAGTTGGCTAATTTGCATCATGTGTTCTTGTTTATATTAACACACAAACTCAAGAAAGGTGCCTAGATGATCTCAATGGTCCCTTATGGCCTTGAAATCTATGAAATTAAGGTTGCAGGCACAAAATAGTCTTTTGAGTGTCTGTTGGGGCTGTTCGTAAATTACATAACACATTTTTGGTAATATTTTTCAAGACACATCCGCCCCTTGTAACATTTTGTGACACTGAAACAAACATGCAAAATTAAGGACCCTCCCAGCCTCCAATGTGTTATGTAATTATGGACAGCCACTTTCCACTTAAGAAAATTAGAGTTAAAAATAGACACAACAACAAAAATACTAGAAACCTAGAAAATGCTGAATTGGGGGTTCCATTTTTACAAGAAGCTGGACAATCACTGCTCACATAACCACCATAACCTTAACTACTTCAGTAGAGATGCAAAAATTGAGTTGAGTAAATGTGGGCCCTAGGGTGGTACACTAAAGGTGAAATCCTGGTTCCATTTAAGTTAACAGCAAAACCCTCACTCATTTCAATGGGGCCAGGATTTCAGTCCGAATGCGTTAAGTTGTTGGTGAAAGTTGCACCTCAGGTTTTATCACTGAAAGATAATATAAAAAAGACGAGAGGCAGTAGAAAATTTTTTGACAATTTTTTTGGTAGAAAAATGCCATTTTGTCGAAACTGAAATGTTTTGTGGAATCATAAGTTTTGATAGCAATTCTATGGAGGAAAGAAAGAGAAAGCTTCATCCCCAAAATAGTCAATAGCATGGTGGTTAGGGCACTTAAATGGGATGTGGAAGACTCAAGTTCCTATTCTGCCTGATTTGGCGTAGAGACTCAAACTGGGTATACCACTTCCCAAAGATGACCCTAACTACCAGGCTCTTCTGGGGTGGGTATCTCTAACACTTCAGGTTTTTCCTCCCCATGGAAAAATTTCTCAAGGTCTCTCTTTCATTCTGCATTGGAATGAAACTACATGTCAAAACCTCAGTATTTTGCGACATGGAATTGTTGTTTTCTGGCCAGCTCTTAAAAAGATACACCTAATTTATCATCAGGCTCCCAAATGGAAAACCTGAGGATGACTTTCAACCAGATGCCTTGCCCTCAAAAAAGTCACAATTCAGCTCCTTCCTTACAAGCACCTTTCAGGTCAGTACTAAAACTTCTCAATATATAGTTGTTCTTTCCCAGCATGTTTTTGTGCTAGCTGGCCTTTTAAATTTGACAGAGACAAGCAGCTCCAGCCCTACAGCAGCCTGGTAGCTGGATGCTTTTGACTTAACTTCCTTCCCTCCCAGCCAGTAAGTATTGCTCTTATGTCTTCCATTTCTTTTATCATTGTGGGGTTGGCACATCCTTACAGTACCGTTCTCAGATTGATTTAGGAAGTATTGGACAATGTTATTTTTGCAGTTCAGCTAAAGGATGTCTGTGTTTTCAGGGGGCTATCTTCACGTGAGAGAGGTCAGTTAAGAGTGACGGTGAAATCGCTGACTTGATTTATGTGCTATCTGTCAAACTCAGTGCACGAATTTCAAGCATGGAAGGTCATTTGAAAAATGTTTTCTGTCTGTAAATACCAACATAAAAAGTTTGCTGCCTATAACTTTGAAGATCTGTCTGCACCTTTTAACATTGAATAAGTGGAGGAATGGCACCATAGTTGACTTCTTGATTTAGGACCATATTTATATACAAACACTATGTTTTTAAAAATGCTTTAATAATGTAAGACACTTTGATAAGATAAAAAGAACAGGAGTACTTGTGGAACCTTAGAGACTAACAAATTTAGTTGAGCATAAGCTATCGTGGGCTACCGCCCACTTCATCGGATGCAAAGTCCACTCATCCGATGAAGTGGGCTGTAGCCCACGAAAGATTATGCTCAAATAAATTTGTTAGTCTCTAAGGTGCCACAAGTACTCCTGTTCTTTTTGCGAATACAGACTGACACGGCTGCTACTCTGAAACCTTTGATAAGATAGTTAATCGTATCTAATTTTTAAATTAGAACCAGACAATCATTTTGCATCTGAAATTCTGAAAAGGAGCAGATCATGTGACTAGGTTGAATTTGAAAGTGGTCTTGCACAGTGGCAGAATGTATAAAGCTGATATTTTGGATGTGTGTATGGAATCTGCAATGGAGTGCATTGGGAAGTGTATTTATTGCAGGTGCTCCACAGGGAGCCATCTTCCTACTTTAGTAATACAGACACTTTACATCCTGATGACAATTTAGTGTAAGGAAATTCTGTGTCCACCGTCCCTTCAGATATGAGTTTTGGCTTTTGCTGTCTTTACTGGGGCAGAGTTAAGAAGATATTGGTAAATATTTGATTGACTGTGGCTAGTAGTGGAAATTCAAAATTTAAAAAAACTCGTGTTCTTGAAAGATGAAATACGGGTATCTTCTTGCGACTTTAACGTCACCATAATTATTTTTTTTGCAGAGCATTTCCTTTTCATTTTTTAAAGAGGTTAAGATTTGTTAGATAGGAACCTAGTTCATACAGTCCCGTGGGGGAGGAGGACCACAAGAGGACAGTCCCAATCCAGAAAATGACCTGTGAGCTCAAGGCTGGAATTCTACTACCAATTCCCCGGACCCAGCTATTTGCTGGCTTTGGGAGAAGAGACCACAAATCCAGGATCAAGCTTGTGTTGCTCAACACACTATCAGTAATCAATAAAAGCACTATCATCTATTATCTACTTTCAGACAAGTCTGTGATGCTGACAGGTCAGGTGCCAGCTCTTGCCAAGGCTGCAAGCATTAGCTAAGAACTGACAAACTCACCACTGTCGACCAGACCAATTCACTTTTATGTGTTAGTGTTGCTCAAAATAGGTATTAATCTTATAAGAATCTTTTAAGTGTTTAGACTCTATAGAATGTTTTTAAGTTGCTGTGTGCATTAATCTTACTTGTAATGTCTATAATCCATGCTCTAAGGAAATATCTAACATTTGCTTCATAACTTTGAAAATGTTTGCTCTGAACTTGTGAACTCAGGCACGGGATTGATCCCTGCCACCAATCCAGGAGGACTATCAAAAATTAAGTGGGCCATCATAAGACAAAAGTTTTGTTAATTGCCCCATCCCCTCAGGGAGAATTATGTGCAGAAGGCCTCACCCCATCAGTTTGAATGCTGGAAGAGGGAAATAAAAATAGTGGACATGAAGATTTTTCATCTTTGCTGTTTGAACATCTGTCATCTTTATGAATGATAGATGATAACTAGTGTGTGTGTGTGTGTGTATCTATGTGTGTTTGCTTGCTTTAATCTGTAAATAACTATCATTTCTTTTTCTTAGTTAATAAACCTTTAGATAGTTTATTACAGGATTGGCTACAGGCGTTGTCTTTGGTGTAAAATTTATGGTACCAATTGATCTGAAGAAAGTGACTGGTCTCTTGGGACTGGAAGCAACCTGAATGTTTTGTGATTTTTTTGTTTGTTGGTGTAATGACCATTTATCACTGCATCCAGTTTGCCTGGGTGGCAAGATAAACTGGAGAGTCTAAAGGGACTGTCTATGACTCCATGGTAAGACTGTTACAGCGATCCAGGAGTTCATATTTGTCAAAAACGGGGCAGACATCCAAACTAGTGGTATGTTTTCTAATTAGATTTCAGCAAGCCAGTAACAGTCTGCCCTGAGGTTTGCACTTTGAGTCATGAGCCACTCTAGACAGTGTGACAAAATCATTTCCAGCAAGGATGGTTTAGCAGTATTCATAAAAGTGGGAGATACTAATAATCAGAAACAGGGAAATTGCAACAACACTTCTTTTACCTTGGTGGCAAATTTAAACATGGGGATTCTGGGATCCCTCTTCAGCACAACTTTGGTCCACTCCAAGTACCAAACCTAGCCTATTGATTTAGACATGGCTTCAATGTTTTGTTCTAACTACAAGCCTTTCAGTTCCCCCAGTTTGGAAATACTTGCATGTCATAATCATTTTGGTCAGGCTGTAACTCAGTGTCCCCTACATTTTTGAAAGCTGAGCCTCCCTTCGGCAAATTTAAACCATTTGTACCCCCTTGAGTTCCACAGTGTATCATTAAAGGTCTACATGCATTAATTTATACATCTCCCACATCCCCTCACTCCCCAGCTAGTCCTTCGTACCCTGCACTTTAGGAAATGCTGCTGTAACTGTTATGTAATAGAAACATAGTATTGATGCAGAAAAATACTACATGATCCAACCTTGCCCATAAAACCTAAGGAAATGATCTGTGGCTCATCATCTATTCCAAAAGAGACCACTTAATGACTGTACTAACCGATTCATTCCTTCTCCAGAAATGTTTCAAACTCCCTTTTGAATTGATTTTCACCACTTACTGCTTTTGCTTACTTTGGCACTTTCTTCCATACCCAGTCAATGTTTATGTACAGAAGTTCAGACTGGTCTTTTCTCTCACAGTCATCCATAAAAACATCTTATTTTTAATCAATTAGTATTTTGAACAATTATTAGTTTGATTCCATTCCCTGGCTTTCTGGTTCTTTCATAGTCTCTCACTTGGCCCTTTTCCCTTCAGTGCTGGAAACAAGTCTTAATCTCTTAACCTCTCCTTGCAACGTGTACCCTCAAAACTCCTGGATAATTTGCCCTTTGCAGTCATGGCATTGTCCATTCTGCCATCTATTGACCAAAATGCACACAGTATACCAGATGTGGTTTCAATACCTCTTTTTGCAATTTCATCTGTGCCCTTCCCACCATTTGGAACTTCCTTTTTCACCCAGAAACTTTCCTCTGAATGTTCAAAATATTGTCCTCCAACTACAGATCTTTCCACCAGCCCTAAAAATGAAAAGGTCCCATACCTTAGACTTCGATCCTATGAACCCGTACACATGTGCCTAACTTTATGCACTGCGACTAGTCTCATTAAGTTGACTTCCTGCCGCATTGCAATCTGCTGGCATTCGCCCTCAAGCTCCTGCCATGCCCAATTCAAGGATTAAAATTAAAAACAAGACCCAACAAATGAGCATAACAAATGAGAGGTTACAATGTGTCCAATGTGACATTTCCAAATAATTTAACATTGTCCATTATTTTTAAATCTTCCTGTCACTTTGTAATTTTATGTACTTCCTTAACATTTCCCCTACCCTTGGCTCAAAGCCTATTATATTTTATATTTATTTTTTTCTCCCCTTCTATACAAACAATCCCCAAATGCCCAATTCCTCAAGAATGTTTGTCCCGAGCGTTCTGGTGCACTCTGCAAGAGAGAAGGAAGCTGACTACTGCATGAAAGGCAGTTTGCTGTTGTTTTTATTAGTTGTGTCTCAATCTCTCGGTTCCCATTATGCACTGTACATATGCATAATAAGAGACTGTCCTTGCTAGAAAGAGATGACAATCTAATTAGACCAGGCAGACAATGCATAGGATAAAGGAAATATGATCCCTATTTTACAGGTGGGCGACTGAGGCACAGAGAGATAGTGATTCACTCAAGGTCACACAGGCAGTCTGTAGCAGACAGTCTGTAACAGTGCCTTTGCCAGAAAACTTCCTCCCTCTCTCTGATAGGAATCGTAATGAACAGAAGAAAAATAATAAATGTATTTAAAATTATACTCACCTGCACTAAGCATACATGTATCTAACCATCAGAGTCAATACTTTAGCCATTTGGTACAAAACAATTGTATTTGGTTAATGTCTTTATGGATTCACACAGGTTATTTACTTTTTAAAAGGTGTCCAGAGTATAGTACATTAATTTAAGAACCAGAAGAGCTTATTAGCTGGCAAAGTGTAAGACAGGGATGTGCTGTTATGCCCCTGTGAACTGTTCATTTTCCAACTCATCTTCAGGTTCAATAAATTACACATTTGTTTGTTTTGGTGGTTTGAAAAATCCTTCTAGTTCTTTTTCATGTCTGAAATGGTTCATATTAAAGCTTTCATAATACCCTTCAGTTTCTGTGTTAAATTGATGTTTAAATTGGAATGAAAGTAGGATCCTTGGCAGTTTAGATAATTCACTTCATCTGGTGGCCAGCTATGTTAACAATCACATCATATGCCAGCACTTACACTAGATGAAAGGAGTCCCTGGGGCACTGGAACTGCATTTTAGAAGCTGAGTGAAAATATAGTTATAGTCTTTGTTCCATCGTTTTATTTTGTAAAATGGTAAATTATTTTAACTGGAATTTTAAAGTGTTAGAAGAACAATTTAAAGGTTATGCTGAGGGTTATTTTGGGTGGCTTAGCCTTGGAAACTGAACGACGATTGTTGATCAGTATTCTGGACAGGAAGTGTTTGGCACAATGTCAGCAAATTATGGCTTTTTATTCCAGTGTACTGAGCACTTGGAGGAAATGGTATATTGTTAGCATTTGAATAACATTAAAGCCCCACATTGCAAGATACATTTCAGTTTTCTGAAATAAAATGCATGGCCTCCCCTTCATGTATTTAAGTGCCTCCCCTTGTAATAGAGTGCACGCTTGAACCAAGAGCTTTTTCCTTCATAGTATGGGCAAGTTGAATTTCAGGACTCAATTGCTGGTGCATGACTGCACATTCCATCACTTAGTAGCAAGCATTTTCAACAGCAAATTGGCTTTTCTACATGGAGGCTAGAAAGTATATTTGATTAAAAATAAGGTTTGTACAGGACAGGGAAGAAAAAGGGACACTTTTGGAAGAGATTCCTGAAGAATGACTTTATATCTGTATATCCCAATAGTTCCAGAGTGGTCTGTAAACACTTACCATTTTAAAAAAAGTGTGTGCTTAGCCAATGCTTCATTTCAAGGGGCAGACGTGGATTTCTCTTTCACTACATCCTTATGCAATTTTATTTGTACATGCAAACAAATAAAACCACACATGTCCCCAAATAAATGTCTCTCCTTGTCTTCCCCACCTCATCACAATCCTAAGCAAATCCCTACCCAACCTGCTCCCAGGTTCTGTTTAATGCAAGAAATGCTTGCATCTTAAAAATCATAGAGTCAAATAGGCCATGGGATGGGAGCCTGTTTGACAGCTTATCACAGACAAAGTAACTCCAGATGCGTAGCCTATTTAGTCTATTAGTTCAAGGGTCTAGGTACGAAATAATGTCAGTTTCCATTACTGTTCAACCAATGGAGATGCTGGCTTATGATGCCTCTACTCATTTTCCATAACAGCTTTGTTTTTCAGTGGAATAGCACAGCATTTTAAAATGAGGTTCAGTAGAATTTAGGTTAAAAACTTTGTCTCATATGAATAAATGGAAGTTGGGGGTTCACTACCTCTCAGGATGTTTGAGGCTATGCTGATTTGCACCAGTTGAAACTGGTTCAATATATATTTTTAAGTATCAAATAATTATCAGTCTTTGCTGTCATACACCAATTTTCATAATGTATTGGACAAATGCCTTTGCAGTCTTATTCATCAAATTAGAAAATGGTGGCGGGGAGGGGGGGAGACAGTTTCTGAAATACTTTACTATGAATATTGTTGTAGTTACATAAATAATGAAAAGGCTATATGCAGGGCTTACTTCTGCCATGCTTGCGGAGGAAGGCTGTTATCCAGTAAAACACTTGAGTACATATTTAACTTTAAGCCCATTGAAGCTAATGAGACTATGCACATACTTAAGTGTTTTGCTGAATTGGGGACAAAGAGTAGTACTTTACTAAATGAACAGACTCCATGGCTTCAAATGGCACCACTCACGGAGTAGGTACCATTCAGCATGATTAAGAGTGGCAGAATCTGTCCCACAGTTTAGTAAAAATGGTACTGTCTGCACAGTTATTGAAGTGTGTATATGTTCCTTCCATATTGACACTTAGTTTAATGAATGCCTCTATCTAAACCAGTGATACTCAGACTGAGTTTTGGGAGCTGCAAGTGGCTCTTTAATGCGTCTCCCAGGGCTCTTTGCAGCACATGATATTAAAAGACGGTGTGATTTTAATTATTAACCAATCTGGATGCTTTTACTATATTATTAACCAATTGTAGACTACTTTGTCAGTTATTTTGCTGTGAGATGAATATATATATATATAATACAGAGAGAGAGAGAGAATTAATTCACACTCCTGTGGCTTTTTTGGGTAACGTTGATTGCTAATTTGGCTCCTGAACCACTGAGGTCTGAGTATCACTGATCTAAACAAAGCTTTAATAGAAAGAGCTAAGGCTTCAAATCACATAGTTACCACAATGGGCATGATTTAAGTTCACAATCAATCATGCTCTCTCTCACTCACTCACGCACATCTGTAAACAAATCACTGACATTATCCAGACTGTTTTTACACTAAAGGCATCATTTTAGCATCATGCAAGGCACACAGGAAGGTAAAACAAAATTCAATTAATTCTAGAAAAGATCCATCAATTTGGTGTGCACACATGGCCTGGTTTAAAAAAAAAAAAAGGTCATTATTGTCTTTCCAAGTATTTCTCTATCACTTAACTCATTTTTATTTTTAAAAAGGCAGCTGGGAAAAATAGTTCCCTGAAATGAATCTATAACATTAAAAGATGGATCAGCCAATGATGATGACTACGTATTTGGGATTATTGCTAGTCCATCTGCACTTAAACATGTGCTGAACATTTAAAGACATCTCAGGTGGTCTGAAACTCTTGCCACCCAGCCTGATTTTGGTTTTAGTATACTATAAATAAATGTCAGAAACTGCACATTGTTATTAAACAGTGCTGTGGTTACTCTTAGGACCGGCAATAAGTCAGTAAGAATGGTCTGTTAACATGAGCTGAAATCTAGAGTTATGTTTTTTTAAGAAATAGCTGCCCATCACAATGGCCTAACTGTGCCCCATACATCATTTGGTGATGGAGTGGTGGGATTAAAGACTCTATGCTAATTGGCTGCCAAGTATATTTGTAATATATGACAATAAGAAAATGCAGGCTCTAGTACTCTTTAGAGGTTAAAACATTTTGTAATATTATCCTGTAGTCCCATTTTCTAATGCTCAAAGTTGTGGTGAGTTGTCTTAGCCAGAAATTCATAGCTATGACCAACAGGACCTTGACAAACGCTGGAGCCGTTATAAAGGTTTAAAACGGCTGTAACTTGTTAAACACTGAGTTTTCCTAATGAATCCCAATCCCGGAAACACCTGTCCTAAAGAGCTTTGTGTTGATCTGCTGTGGAAAATTGGCAGAACATTTTCACATTTGCTGAATAAAAGTAGGGATGTTGGATAGAAACCTCTTCAAGGCCTTTTAAAGACATTCTCTGACATGTACGGTACATTTTTGTTTTTAAAAAATTATCTAGATGTATTTTCACCCCCATATTATGTATTTAATATTTACAAATGAGCAAAATACTACAGCTAAAATATTAATGATATAGCTGAGTGTGGCATATAAAAGGGCAAGGACTCAAGCTCATCTGAAGGGAAAAAGGTCTGGAGATTCAATACAGGCTGGTACAAATATGCAGGAAGTAAGGACAAGTTACTGAGACAAGGGTTTTTTTTTTAAAAAAAAATATTTTTACTGCTGTAGTGCCAAGGGACCACATACATAGATTAGGACCCCATTGTACTAAGCACCATACAAACAAATAGTAGAAAGATTGCCCTGCTTCAGAGAGCTCACTAGGATTTAGACCAGGGTGGGCAAACTTTTTGGGCTGAGGGGCCACAGCTGGGTGGGGAAATTGTATGCAGGGATGGGGCAGGGGATTGGGGTGCAGGAGGGAGTGTAGGAGGGGATGCAGTGTGCAGGAAGGGGCTCAGGGGAAGGGATTGGGGCAGAGGAGGGTGTAGGGTGTATGAGGGGGCTCAGGGAAAGGGGTTGGGGTTCGGAGTGCAGGAGGGGGCTCAGGGCAGGGGAGCGCACTGCGGGAAGGGGCTCAAGGCAGGGGTTGGGGTGCAGGAGGGGTGCGCGGTGCAGGCAGGGGGCTTAGGGCAGGGAGTTGCAGGGTGGGGTGCAGGAGGGGTTCGAGCTCCAGCCCTGCACCACTTACCTAAAGTGGCTCTGGGGTGGCAGCAGTGCGCACTGGGGTCAGGACAGGCTCCCTGCATGCCGGCCCCGGCCCCGGCCCCAGCCCCGGCCCCGTGCTGCTCCAGGAAGTGCTGCAGCCCCTGGGAGCTGCGGGAGGCGATGCCTGGAGGCAAAGGCAACGTACGTGGAGCCCTCTGCCCCCCTTCTGAGATCAGTGCGGGGCCCGTGGCACCACAGGGGGCAATCCTGTGGGCCCAATCCACAGCCCTGAGGGGCTGGATCTGGCCCGCGGGCTGTAGTTTGCCCACCCCTGATTTAGACAATACAAAGCAGGTGAATAAACTCACAAACTGGAGGGAGAGGGTGGGAGGACAAGATGATGAGGACAGTGGTGAGCTCATAAATTAGTATTTACAGTGATCTCAGTAATAATAGGTGATTGTCACCCTGGCCCATGATTACTAAGACCATTCAGTATGTTTGTATTATGGTATCATTAAAGACTGAGGCGAAGTATTTGTTTAGATATTGGGCCATGCCTAGATTATCCTTAACCTCCACTCCATCCTCAGTGTTTAGTGGTCCCACTTCTTCGTTCTTATTTATATGGCTATAGAACCTTTTACTATTGGTTTTAATTTCCTTTGCAAGGTCCAACTCTACATGGCTTTTAGCCTTTCTCACTTTATCCCTACATTTTCTGACCTCAATAAGGTAGCTTTCCTTGCTGATCACTACCATCTTCTACTCCTTGTAGGCTTTCTGCTTTTTCTTAATCACCTCTCTGAGATGCTTGCTTATCCAGCTTGATCTACAATTCCTATCTATGATTTTTCCCCCTTTCTTGGGATGCAGGCTTCTGATAGTTTCTGCAACTTTGACTTGAAGTAATTCCAGGCCTCCTCTACCTTTAGATCCCCAAGTTCTTCAGTCCAATCCACTTTCCTAACTAATTTTCTGAAATTTTTAAAGTTAGCCCTTTTGAAATAAAAAAACCCTAGTCACAGATCTATTTTGTTTATCCTTCCATTTAATTTAAACTGAATTAGCTCATGATCGCTCGAACCAAGGTTGTCCCCTACAACCATTTCTTCTATGAGGTCCTCGCTACTCACCAAAACCAAATCTAAAATGGCATCCCCTCTTGTTGGTTCAGCAACTAGTTGATGAAGGAATCCATCAGCTATTGCATCCAGGAAAATCTGAGCCCTATTATTATTACTAGCACTTGTCCTCCAGTCTATATCTGGGAAGTTGAAGTCTCCCATTATCACACAATTCCCATTAGTATTTATGTCATTAAAAACATTAAAAAGGTCTCTATCCATATCCAGATCAGATCCCAGTGGTCTATAGCACACTCCAAGCACTGTCCCAGAGGAGTCTCTAGTAGCTTTCTTCCCAATGTGATTTTTGCCCAGATAGACTTTGTTTTATCTATTCCATTCCTTCTTATTTCTTTACAGTCTACCTCATCATTGATATACAATGCTACTCCACCACCTTTGCCTTTATTTCTGTCTTTCCTAAACAGCACATACCCTTCAATACCTGTACTCCAGTCATGACTACTATTCCACCATGTTTCTGTTATCCCTATAATATCCAGTTGCACCAGTAACTCTAGTTCCTCCATTTTGTTACCTAGGCTCCTCGCATTGGTGTACAAACATCTTATTTTTTGCTGTCTGGCTTCGCTCACGTTCTTTACCCGATTAGGCCCAGACATTCTACTGCCAATATCACCTATTAGACTGGTATCTACACTACCCTTCCTCCTTATGTCCATTCTCCTACCCACGGCTGTATCCTTTCTTGCTTCGTTTTTTTCCCTCTCAATGTTAAAATCCGGCATGGAGATTACCTGGACATCTCCCAACCATCTCCCCCAAATTCTTAGTTTAAAGCTGTCTTTATCAGTTGTGCCAGCCTCCATCCTAGAAGGCTGACTTTTAGCTTGAGAGCACTAAACATAAAGTATTGGCTGAAGTGTAATAGTAAGAAGATTTTACTACTCAGCATTGCATATCCTGTCTATTTTCAATTAGTGTTACCACGACATAATATTCTACCTGGCTGCTAGTATATCAAGCTACACCAGTTGAAGTACCCTAATGGTTTAAAGGTACTTTTGTAGTTTTAGATGTAAATCTGGGACCCAGGAGATCTGGGTATTTTTTCTGGTTATGCCGCTTAATTCTTATGAGATGTTGGGTTAGGCTCTTGGACACTAATCCAATTTCCAGGGAAGTTAGTGGAAGGCTTCTATTGATTTCAAGGGAAGCTGGATCAGGACCTTAATCTCTTTTCTGTGCTTGAGTTACCCCATCCATAACATAGGGATAATAGGCACTTATCTTGTAGGTGTGTGTGAGGCTACATTCATTGTTTGTACAGCCAGTGGAGATCTTTGGATGGAAAGTGCTATGGCAGTGTAAAGTATTATTTTTTTATTGCACCACAAATATACTGAAAGGAAATAAATACAGCCACTTTGGTTTTTAAGAGAAGGTAGATGTAATTATCCCCATGTACCAGGTATTTTGTCACTACCCACAGACTAAGCAATAATGGTCTTTTTGCTATCAACTTTCTCTAATTATATTTGCTATTGAGACTTAATAGTGTTGCTATTTTATTCTGCAATAAATTACAGTTTCACTAAATCATTAGGGCTGGCACCCACAGCTATAAGATTATTGATTTTTGTGTTAACAAGCAGAAAATGCTAATCGATTGCATAAAATGGTTTAATGGTTTATTGGTTGCTTTTATGATGGTTACATTGCTTCCAGGAGGAGAATATTGACCACTGGATATAGTTGCAGGTGGGATATTAATGTATATTCCCCCTTTTACTTCCATCTGAGGAGGTCTGAGGTAAGTTGTACCATTTCTGACTCTTGGAAAAAGCCAGAAATAGTGTCACTAAAATTAGTAGTAGGGGAACTGTGTACCTGATACAGTATTACATGATCAAGTAGCTGCACAGTGGATTTTATAACATGGAATACACTATGAAAAGTATACCAATAAAAAGAAAGCCTTACTCTACAGGATGAGGCTCATACTTTACTACTGGTAACGCGTACAAAATGCAGGAGCTCAATTGTTACAAAGTGAAAACTAATACATATCAGTGGTCTTCAAACAATGGTTGTACTATGTATGCTAAAGTCTGGAATTTCTACTGCAAGCTTCCATAAAGATCTTTGACCTTTAATACAGCATATCCCATAAATCAATAAGGTTTAAATACTGCTGCCCTCTTGAACACCTGCTTATCTGTCTTGAGAAAATTCTGTAGTGTTTTAAACATCATTTTATGACACTAAAAGTAATGCCTGCTTTAGAAGCACTTGGAAGAGCCATTAAAGTTGAGGATCTAGCAGCATTTTCATTATAAAGCTTGATTGAAGTGGTTTATAGCTCTGTCGTTAAAAAATGCAGTGGGCTGAAATTTGGTATACAGCATAAAGTTTTCTTTCTCTTTTTAATGTCAGACAAATTGTTTCAGATGCTTCCCCCCATCATAGATATAAATATTTTCATTTATCAAAGACATTTAATTTTTACAGACTAGTAGCCTTGCATGTGTATGTGGTTCCTCTTCCACATATATATTAAAAATGACTTTCATAGGATTGTGATCTCTCTCTCTCTCTCTCTCTCTTTCTTTGAAAAATAACTGAGAACATGAACTAATTGCTTGCTTGCCATATTGTGTTTTAATATATGTAGACTTAATTAGACCCCAGATTTAGGCACTACTGCGATCCACAAAACCCTTGCTTAGCTATCACCTAACTCTGTAGGTGCCTAAATTTCTGCTGTAAAAGTTCTCTGGGCACTTAAATTTCTGCATCTGGACATGCACGTTGCTGCCACAGGCAGGTGCCCAGATTCCTATCTCCCGTGTAAGCCCCAGTCAGATTCTCAAACCGGGGAAGATAGGCATTGCCCTGCCTATCATCTGTGCGGGGCATGATCCGGTAGGTAAGCTCTGAGCACACCTAACTCCACATAAAATGGGGAGGGTGGGTCCCTTTGTGAATGTTGCCCTGGATATTTACAACTCTAGCAATTCTGCTGTATGTAGAGATAGGCAGCCATTGTGTGTTTATATTGTTTTAGAAGAGACACACTGTGTGTTCTCCTTGGGTGACCTGATAGCAGAGTGAAAAATCAGCATGGGAGAGGGGTAATAGGTGCCTATATAAGACAAAGCCCCAAATATCAGGACTGTACCTATAAAATTGGGACATTTGGTCACCCTAGTTCTCCCATGGATAATTTAACTTTCCCCCCCACTTGCTCTCTTAACTTAAAATCTGGGTAATTCTGAATGTATATTTGCGCTGTTTGTGGACCTGGGATACGTAGATAGAGTATTTTACATTTACATTCTCCTAGTGAATGACAGAGCTTGTACACAAAGGTAGAATTAGTGGCTAGTTCTTTCCTGAAAGAAAATCTGAATCTGCTTTCAGTTGATTTTTATCAATTGTCTGTTATTAGGCCAGTCCCAGCTAATTTAAGGAAATCACAGGTGCAGCACTCAGTGGTGACCAGTGGCTGAGGCAATGTGGGTGTATGTCAGAAGCCTGCTTTATTTTTCTTCAGGCAGAAGCTCCAAGTAAGTAAGAGGCAATGCTCCATAACTGTGCACATAGGTGAAATGTGCTGGGAAAAATTAACCCTTAATTTGTTTTGTTAATGAATGCTTTAATTCTTGTGAATTTTATCTCCCCTTTTTTCTGGATCATTTTTCAAGCCTAACCTAGTCAGCCAGCCTAAGCCTAGCCTGGTCAGCTCTGCTGTCACAGCATCTTCCTGTGGTTAGACAGGTGATGAGTTGTAACTTTTGCTCCTGATTGGCTAAGAATTGCTCATATCATGTAGTCTAGTTCCTTCGCCTCCTCCACTCCAAATCTATGTGCTTGTCCCATCCATCCATTTTGTCCTGTCTTTTAGACTGTAAGCTCTTTGGGGCAAGAATGGTCATTTTATTACTATGTGTTTGTACAGTGCTTAGTACAATGTGACCCTAACCTGGTTGGCTGCTAAACTCTACCATAATATCGGTGTTAATAATAATTATATGATTTCTACCTTCCTGGTGCATGACTGTAATTTGTGTAGCATCCAAAAGCACTGCTGCTTTGGGTACACACATTCTCATGATGCGGAGGGATCTTGGTTTGTCTAGGCAAAGAAACCTTGTTGCTACTGACAGAGTGTATTAATTTATTTTTCCGTGATTTGCTTATAGGGTAACCTATAATCTGATCTGCTAGTGTGGGGCACCCATTGAAGTAAATGGGATGCTTAAAATCATAGAACAGAATAATAGAATATCAGAGTTGGAAGGGACCTCAGGAGGTCATCTAGTCCAACCCCTGCTCGAAGCAGGACCAATTCCCAACTAAATCAAATGCTTGGATGTGGGTGTCTGAGCTAATGGATCAGATTGCCAGGTCAGGGTCCTGGTTTATAAACTTTGGATGAAGGACTCATATTCTGTCTGTAAAGCACCATGTGTGCCCATGTGCCTTGTCAGTAATAATATTAATGTATGTGTACAATATAGTACTGCAAAAAAAAATCAGTAATGGAGGAGTAGAACTTCTGATTGACTGACTTATTTTTTTGAAACTCCACTTTACAGGACCGTAAAAGGAAATCAAGTGTTTCTACATAAGTCACTGGAAAAATAAATATTCTAGAAGTCTCGCTTCTCATCATGTTTAACAGTTAGCATGTACAGCTGAACCCTCCTGCGTGTGTTTTTATAAAGGAGAATAGAAAGTACCATTGCTCTCAGAAATTCAAATGACGTAATGATTATTTTGTGTTCTGAGAATGTTAGTTAGGAAAATATATGTCATTTCCTCCATTATTCAGAAATGATAAAGTGTCCAGGGAATAAACACACACAAAATTAAATTCAGAACTTAGTATCTCACAAGTACCACCATCTGGTAGATTTTTACTTGCACCTTTGACCCCTGGATAGCACACCATTCCAAAGAGGGTACTTTGTTCAAAGTGCTGGCTAACATTTCCCATTACACCTAAGATCACATATGGATCCTACATGGGGGTGGAGGGAACCTAATACACTTAACACTTCTCTCATCGTCTTTTTCATGTCTCTCAGCTTTTAATTTGTGAGTGATTTTAGTGCTCATGAAAATGAGAGAGTAATTGTTGATTAATAAATGAATGTCTGAGTTGAAATAGTCTGATCCTTATGATTAAGTAGCATGAGCTGATCCTGCCAGATACTGATTTAAATGGAAGCTAAAGACATCATGCAGCTCAGACTCCAAATAAGGAATAAGCCATCACCAAGAACCTTGGAAATGTTGTGACCTATTGGTTATTCAGTAACCTGAATTAAATTTTAATAATTGGAATCTTGTTCCATTTTTAAGACAACACCCACATCACACAATATAATCTCATTAGGTAAATTAGGACTGAACTGTTGTCTGGTTGCTAGATGCCTTCACTTCAAAGGAGGGTAAATTGAAGCACAATGGTGGGGATTGGTATGGGAAAGTTTGTGCAAAGTATCTTTTTTTTTTTGTAGTCAGAATCTCAATTAAAATGAATGAATACCTAGTTATCAACACACTTTACAAAGGTCTGTATCATTATCCCCATTTTACCTATGGGGAAACTGAGGCACTGGGTGATGAAGTGATTTGTCCAATGTCACCCAGTAGGCCAGTTGCATATCTGGGAGTAAAACCCATATCTTCTGAGTGCCAGTGTAATGCTCTAACCTGTAGGCCACACTTTCCACTGTAGCCCCATTCCGAACAGCAAAATTTTGATTAAAAAATAAAATGGGGTTAAAAAGTACTTAACGAGCCTGTGTATGAGCTGTCTTTTATATACATACATTACATACACACAAATTTTACAGACACCCCCTCTCCCCCCAAACACACACCAAGGACACAACTGCCTGAACTTTGGGTAGTGAATTAAGTGGGGGTTGAACGAGAAGGGATCCACATGCCAAGCTGTGGGAAAGGTGTAGGGGAGCTCCCCAGCCTCTCCATTGCTGCTACTGAAGTCTCTGGGATAGAATAGATCCAGGTACTCCTGAATATCCCTTTTATGGCCAGTGAATCAATATAAAAGTGGATCCAGAGAGCACATGCTCACCTGTTGTTTTGGCCAGTCCTAAATGTTTCAAGGAGGTGGCCTCCCTGTAATCCAGCTCCATGCACACACATGGTATGCAGTCTCTCTATAGCAGGAGTAGTCAATAGACAGACTGGGAACCAGATGCGGACTACCAGATGCTTTTGAACGGATCACAAAATCTTTTTATTTACTTATCATCATAATTGTTATTATTTTTGTATTATTTTCTCTGGAGTCTGGACATAAGAACATAAGAAAGGCCGTACCGGGTCAGACCAAAGGTCCATCTAGCCCAGTATCTGTCTACCGACAGTGGCCAATGCCAGGTGCCCCTGAGGGAGTGAATCTAACAGGCAATGATCAAGTGATCTCTCTCCTGCCATCCATCTCCATCCTCTGACGAACAGAGGCTAGGGACACCATTCTTACCCATCCTGGCTAATAGCCATTTATGGACTTAGCCACCATGACCTTGACTATACCTTGATCCTGAAATTTGGACCTTGACAGAAAACTATTGATTACTCTTGCTCTATAAGCTTCCTCCTGTGCTGAAGAACTGTCTTCATTCTGTTGCACTGGGACCTCTCTGTGGCCTCAACACTCTGGGTGATCATCTCCCCTTATTGAGCATTGATTATGTATTTGTAAAGGCAGTTTTCAGATTTTAATATGTCAGACATTTCTTTTCATAGCTGGTAGGAATATAGTACAGAAATAGCTTAGCTGCGCTCAGAGTTATTCACAAAAATTGTCTTAATCCTTAAAGCTGTTTTTAGATTATAGATTGGCAATGAAACCATGCATTTCTCAGATCTTCAATAAAAAAACAGGATGATAATCCTCAGCTGTTATGGGTAGAAGCCCTTTTTGTGTTTCCAAGCAGCGGATGAGTGTGTTTTATGTTTACCTTTGCATTATTTTAATTTGATATTATTATTATTACAGACAGGTTCCAAAAGCAAAATTCCAATCCAGAATTCAACCCCCCACTCACTCCAAAGTTCAGTACTGTTCCAGTCTGGGTCTTTGGTTTGGTCCTTTATAAAATAGGGATTGTTTTTAAAATTTGGATTTAAGGTTGTTTTTTAAAATCTCCTGAATTCCAAGGGTGTCTGTAACTGGCATTTTGGTTAGAGCCAGTCTCTTTAGATTTCACTGCCTATTTTAATAGCACTTTAAATAACAAGAACAATATGCAATAGCATTTCATGTTAAGAGAAACCTATATTTTGGTAAACATATGTTTATTGCATACAATGAGATGAAGCCCATTGTTCTGTGACCAGTTTCTAGTAAATTGATTATTTTCATACTGTACAGAGACTGATCTCTGTTCAGTGGGCTCTCAGAAATAAATTGGTGATCTCAGTGCATTCCCTAATAGCCTGATGACCGTATCTCAATCTTTCCTCTAACTGTAATATCATTATTTGGCATTCTTGCTGAGACCCTCAAACAGGAGAGCAAGGAATCAATAAGATACTTGAGCCCACCTCCTCAAAGGTATGAAGGCGCCTAACTCCCATTGAAATCAACAGGAATTAGGTGACTAAATAGCTTTGAGGATGTGGCCCTTAGATATGAAAAGTGTTTTAAAAATAACTAATAGACTGATCTCTTTCTATTAAAATCTACAGTCATTGACTGAGGCCTGATAGTAGCACCATGCCATCATGACTGATGCTCATGATAAATTCTAGCACCACCTGCTATTATTGCTCTAATTGTGTTTGTGTAGCTCATGGCTGTCTTGCTCAGTTAGGGGCACACTTGTTCTAACATTTTTTGAGTTTGTTGCATGAACTAGACAACACAATTACAGAAATGTGTTGGGGAATCGTGTCACGGCTTTAGGTCATGTTCTGTCCACATTACAAAACCAGACTGGGATATGGATGATCTTAACTGTCCCAGACAAATATGTGTTGGCCCAGTGATAGTTGTACTGCAGATGGGTTCCAAGCAAAGCCGCAGTAGCGACTTGTGCATCAGTGTCAGGGAGAATGTAGTTTCTCTTTCTTCCATTTGCTTCATGTATTAATTTGCCTATTAAAGAGTAATTAGAAAATTTTAATTTTCCATAACCTTGTGCGAGAGATTTGTTTGGTACCAGTATCATACTACATGTTATATTAATGTTTCTGAAACATATTTTTTGCTCCTGTTCACTTTTTGAAACAAATGTAAATGGTCTGATCTTAACCCACACCCAGGGAATTTAGACCTGAGGTCAGTGTGATTCTCTGGTAGAAGAGGGTTAAGCAAGTAAATATAGTGCTCTTACTCTGCTCTTCACTCACTTTGCTGAGATGCTAGTATTGCAGCTTAAATGGTGTCTAGCTGCAGGCTGACAGTAAGTAATCTTCTATGAAGGGGAGTAACTAGTATCCCTTTCACAAAGGCAAGAAACGGCAGTCTGGGGTCTACCTAGGACTGTCGGAGATTTAACAAATTATTCCAGGACAGTAGATTGTATAAAGTAATCCTCTTTCTGTCTGACATTATTCCAGTCTTCATTAGCTGCCTTTTTTCTTCTGTGTCCCTTGAAAACGATAGCCCCAATTGATGTTTCGTGGTTAGGTTAAAATTTAAATTAAAAAGAAAATCCTCCTGTGCTGAAATGGTTACTTTCCTGCTAACACATTTTAGGAGCTGCAAGAGTTAGAGACATTGAAGTGAGCCAAATTGCCCCTCTGCTAAGGCCCCTCTGTTGGAGGACTGCTCTGTTCTTAACTCAAAATTGCCTTGTTTTTGTGGGTAACTCAGTCCCGTCTCCATCGATGTTATGATTGTATTGCTGTAATATGCTCCAGTGTAAACCTGAGGGGTCTTATATATCATTGTCTTACTATTATGTCATACTGTGTAGGCCTTTTTGAAGTTTGCTAGTAAAATGTCAGTACTTTGGGGAGAGTATCAGCATTTCTAAAATTCCATTCCATTTTATTATTTGAATGAATAATCCCTCCCTTCTCCCTGGAAAATATAAACTTTCCAAGCCATATTGCCTAAATTTACATGTATCAAATGATCAAGCCATACAAGCTTGGACACACTGCAGACATTTTCTGCATATCCCATGACAATCTGCCAGCCAGTTATCATGAGCTTTTAATACTGTAGCCTACTCCATGCAGAAAGGAAATTTAATATAACACAGCCTAACGTTTCTTACAGCCTATTGCATCTGGTACATTGTGAATTTTTTTAAAACTCCTCTAGGGAGTTTGGATTTAAAATGATCTCTTTGCCACATATTACAGGAAAGCACACATCATTCTTGAGTGAGGAAACCTTTTGTGTTCAAAGGATTTATTAATCACAAACATCTCTCAGCAGTATGAAAACTGAAAGATTTATGGGAGTCATTCTTTAAATGTGTTTGTAAATAATTACTGCATGTTTATCTGAAATAACCTGGTCTTGGTATTTTCCTGCTTTTGTTTACTTTCAAGTTTGAATTGGCTTGTTCATAGGAAGTCTTCAGATCTGTTTTGTTGAAACTATGGACTCAATCCTTCAACCTTCCTCATGTGAATAATCCTTATTCAAGCGAATAGTCCCTCTGAAATAAATGAACCTATTTATGGGAGCAGAGGTTGCAAGATCAGGTCTTATCTGAGCTATGTTTCAGCCCTTTTCATCCTCAGCTATATGCTTTGTTTGGAGCTCAAACAAAGCCAATCAGATGACGATGACATACTGTAAAGAAGAGCCTGTCTCAATATTTTTGTCTTGTATCATGAGCCAGAGAGACAGCTGTTTTCTCTCCTACTGTAAAGAAGTAGATGCATATTAAACTGTGGTTTCTGGCTGCCTTTCAGAACAATAAGAAACTGCACACCTGTCAGCTCTTGGCAAGCAAGAATAGTAAAATTACTAACTGTGTTTCCACGGCATTCTCTCACTGACAAACACACCATTGGCTTCATTTTTCTCTCCATCACTTCTCAAAAGGCTTAGATTTCTCCCTAGAGGCACAGGAGAATTAAGCAGTTTTTACTACTGCGTCTCATAAATGGCTTACTTTTTGAAAGGGTACATTTTCATGCTAGGCCTGCTTTATTACTACTATTCCTCCTGAACATTTTTTCCCCCCAATCAGTGTTTTGCATCTGTAAGCATTTGTGTTATACGGCATCCTGCTTTCCTAAAGTCAATCCAAAAACTCCTTTAGCTAAGGGCTCATTTAGTGATCAGTTTGTCAAATAATGTTCACAGATGTTTTTCTGGTAGTACAGTGCAGCTAATGGCCATATGAATGATTTCTTCTCATATGTGGCTAGATACAGAATTTGTTTTGAGAAGTGTAGCTTAGAGTTGGAGTTCTTAATCAAACTAATTACATTCATGTTTCCTTCTTCCCTGATAAGATTTTAATCATGGCATTTAATTTTCAATATCAAAATGTGAATGAGTAATAGTGAAACTCTGTGTGTCTCTAATAGCTCATGTGATCAGCTATTGGGGTCAGGGTCCTTAGAATAGTGGTGTGATCTTACATACCAGGTCAATTGCAATATCAAAGCATGAAGGGGGGACTTAAGGACAGAATTTCGGTCTTGTCTCTGCATTTCCTGGCTTTTGTGGCTTGGAGCCAGACTCTTAATGTTACGAAAACAGAGTTTTCTTTTCTGGTGCATGAATAATAATAATAAACTGAACAGAGGAAGACAAGTTAAAATGTTTTAAATACCAGCTGACATCTCTTACTGCCCGTCCCCAATTCCTGGTCTGCAAAAAAGTTAAAAGCACACATCAGGAATTCCACAGAAACAATCTTTTATGGGGAATGCTGAAAACTTAGAAGACATTAATCTGAAATGATCTGTCAAAGATCTAGAAGAATGGAATCCAACTGAACTTTAACTACTTTATCCTACTTAAGCTGGAACAGAACTGCTGAGCCGAGCAATTTAAGATTCCCACAGCTGCACTAGCTATGTTTTCGTTCATGGTACTAAATTGTTTCCATTAGCCTGAAAAGGGTTATAAAACCTACAATCAATTTAGTTTCTGGGGCATTGTGTTTTGAATACCATTTAATAGGGTGTGACAAAAACACATAATTTCTCCACATGTTCTTACATTGCAAGCAGATTTTGCTTGGTGCTAAGCAGTGTACCAAATGCTCTGGACAGTAGAGAAAGCTTTGCAATTGGAAATAAAGGAACAGTATCAGATAGCTAGAATGCCCAGAGCATGACAAGAATCTTAAATGGAATAGCTGAACACAAAGGAATAATAGCATCTTTATTATCCATTTGTTCATCAACTCAGCATTTGCTATGGATACAAATCATTAAATTTGTTTAACGTAGGGGAAAGAATAGGTTCACATACTGGAAACATAAGTAAACTCAACTGGACAGGAATATATTTAATAACAACATTAATAACCAGAGATGGGTTGAACGTGATGAGCAGATGTGGGCAAAAGGAATTCTTGCTCCCTTCCAGCGAGTTGAGTAGCTTACTTTCTCAACCCAATACACATTTTAAAAAAAGAATGATGGCATTCATTTAAATAAGACTTGTTGCTTGAGGGAGGGAGGAGGACAGATTGAGTTACCTACCTTTACCAATGTTCCTAATCTGTTTATATTCCATACCTCCTTACAAGTTAACTAGTGTTTAATATTCACAACATACCCTATACCAGGCTACAACACAGATAAATGAGTCATTTTAACAGTTTTATTCAGAAAATGTGAATGCATATATTTTAACAAGTTATGTAAATCAGGCATTTCTGAAATTGTAATGTACAGGAAAATTCAGCAGCCCTCAAAAGCACATACATAATGGTGTAGTGACATGGTGCATTATTAGCATGCTGAACTGCAATAAAAAAGGAATACCGTCCATCATAAAATCTCCTAGAGTGTTTGTTTCCAACAATGGATGAACTTAATCAGCTTTCTATATGTATTTCATTTAGGGCTGTCAAGCGATTAAAAAAATTAATCATGATTAATCACTCTATTAAATAATAATAGAATAGTATCATTTATTTAAATATTTTTGGATATTTTCTACATTTTCAAATATATTGATTTCAATTACAACACAGAATACAAAGTGTACAGTGCTCACTTTATTTTTATATTTGATTACAAGTATTTGCATTGCAAAAAAACAAAAGAAATAGTATTTTTCAATTCAGTTAATACAAGTACTGTAGTGCAATCTCTTTATCATGAAAGTTGAATTTACAAATGTAGAATTATGTATGAAAGAAACTGCGTTCAAAAATGAAACAATGTAAAATTTTAGAGCCTGCAAGTTCATTCAGTCCTACTTCTTGTTCAGCCAATCGCACATACAAGCAAGTTTGTTTACATTTTCAGGAGATAATGCTGCTCACTTCTTGTTTACAATGTCACCTGAAAGTGAGAACAAGTGTTTACATGGCACTGTTGTACCCAGTGCTGCAAGATATTTTTGTGCCAGATGCCCTAAAGATTCATATGTCTGTTCATGCTTCAACCACCATTCCAGGGGACATGTGTCCATGCTGATGACGGATTCTGCTTGATAATGATCCAAAGAAGAGAGGACTGGCACATGTTCATTTTCATCGTCTGAGTCAGATGCCACCAGCAGAAAGTTGATTTTTTTTTTTTTGGTGGTTCAGGTTCTGTAGTTTTGTATCTGAGTCTTGCTCTTTTAAATCTTCTGAAAGCATGCTCCAGACCTCATCCCGCTCAGATTTTGAATGGCATTTCAGATTCTTAAACCTTGGTTTGAGTACTGTAGCATTTTTAGAAATCTCACATTGGTACCGTCTTTGCATTTTGTCAAATCTGCCGTGAAAGTGCTCTTAAAACGAATATGTGTTGGGTCATCATCTGAGACTGCTATGACATGAAATATATGGCAGAATGCAGGTAAAACAGAACAGGAGACATACAATTCTCCCCCCAAGGAGTTCAGTCACAAATGTAATTAATGCATTATTTTTGTAACGAGCATCATCAGCATGAAAACATGTCCTCTGGAATAGTGGCTGAGGCATTGAAGGGGCATACGAATGTTTGGCATATCTGACATGTAAATACCTTGCAACGCTGAATACAAAAGTGGCATGTGAATGCCTGTTCTCACTTTTAGTTGACACTGTAAACAAGAAACAGGCAGCATTATCTCCTGCAAATTTTACCAGGGCCGCCCAGAGTGGGGGGGCAATTTGCCCCAGGCCCCCACGAGAGTTTTTCGGGGGCCCCTGGAGCGGGGTCCTTCAATCGCTCCGGGGGCCCCGGAAAACTCTCGCAGGGCCCAGGCCCCTGGAGCTTCTTTTGCTCTGGGTCTTCGACGGCGGGGGTCCTTCCACCCCGGGGCAGAAGGACCCTCCACCACCGAAATACCGCCGAAGACCCGGCACTTCGGCGGCGGGTCCCACTTCGTCGGCAATTCGGCAGCAGGGAGCCCCCGCCGCGGATCTTCAGGGTACTTCGGCGGTGGGTCCTGGAGCAGAAGGACCCCCTGCTGCCGAATTACCGCCAAAGCGGGGGCCCCACCCCGCCAAAGACCCCAGGCCCCCTGAATCCTCTGGGCGGCCCTGAATTTTACCCAAACTTGTTTGTCTGAGCAATTGGCTGAAGTAGGATTGCGTGGACTTATAGGCTCTAAAGTTTTACATTGTTTTATTTTTGAATGCAGTTATTTTTTTGTACATAATTCTACATTTGTAAGTTCAACTTTCATGATAAAAAGATTGCACTACAGTATTTGTATTAGGTGAATTGAAAAATACTATTTTGTTTTTTTACAGTGCAAATATTTGTAATAAAAATAAATATAAAGTGAGCACTGAGGTAAAGTTCTCTCAAAACAGTTGGGCAAATTGGGGATGCTTGCATAGTCTTGTCACACAGCAATTTTTAAGCTGGCACTGAGCTGACAGCTAGAGCTGAAATTAGTTGTTATAAGAAGAGCAACCATCCCAAATGTTATGATTGCCTAGTGTTTCCATTTCAACCCCCAACTTCCAGCTGTTTATACCTGTTTAAAAAAATTTCACCTCTTTGGCTGATTGTTTTCTCTCCACCCTATCCTTCTGGGCTTTGTCCCTGTCTGAAGTTGTATTTTTTTTCTCGCCTTAAAGTTTACAACAGTTCAGCCATTTCTTAGGAGATAGCATATAGGAATTGGGTAGTGTTTCTTTAAATAGTTTGTGAGCCCTCTAGTGGCAGAAGCTACCAGAACCTTGTCAGAGCAGTAGTAAATAGCTAAGCCTTTCATGTCAGATTCAGTTAGTAAACATGGTTATTTGGACCGCACTGTGCCTGTGTGGTTCCTTCATACTAAGCGTGCTCTATAAAGAGCAAAAGACCCAATTGGTGATGAGGATGGGATTCTAATCCAAGAATACAGTAAAATAGAGTGATAGTGGAGGCCTAGTGAAACTAAAGGAACATAAGAATGGCCATACTGAGTGAGACCAATGGTCCATCTAGCCCAGTGTCCTGTTTTTGACAGTAGCTGGTGACCGATTCTTCAGAGACAATAATCAGAACAGGGCAATTTCAAGTGGTCCATTCCCTGTTGTCCAGTCCCAGATTCTGGCAGTCGGAGATTTAGGGATATCCAGAGCCTGGAGTTGCATTAGTAATGACCTTGGCTAATAGCCATTGGTGAACCTATCCTCCATGAACATAAGGTAACCCGTGGGACATGCCAATGAGAGGGGTGTGTCCTAAGCTCTGTCCCTATCTGGGAGTTAGGTGCCTAAGTCAGGACTGTAGGAAGATGTCTATTTTTCCTAGAGATCCACAACTGGGAACCTCTCTCCTGGTGTCAGGCGGCTTAGGCGCCTAAGTCATTTCTTGTGAGAATGAGCTGAGTATCTGCATCCCTCCAGACAAAACAGCTGGAGGACATGGTGATGCCACTGCCCAGATTATAACTTTTAGCCCAGTGGTTAGAACACTCAACTGGGATATGGAAGACTGGGTTCAATTCTCCCCTCTGTCTGCTGGGGAGAAGTGGTTTGAACAGGGGTCTACTGCCTCTCAGAGGAGTTCTCTAACCATTGAGCTATTGGATAGTCTGATGTAAGACTCCCTCAGTGTCTCCTGTTGAAGCTGTTCCATTGTGTATAAATAAATAGTCATTAGAGCAGGGGGACCAGGCCCTGGGTCTTCCACCTCCTAGGTGGGTGCCCTAACCACCAGGCTATAGAGTCTCTCTCTCTCTCTCTCTCTCTCTCTCCTTCCGCCCCCCCCCCCAATGACAAAGAGTGGGGCTGTCCATGTTTGTGGTGATGTCAAGGTTATCATTAACCCAGTATTGCATTCAGATAGGTATCCATTACGTAGAGGATATATTTGCCTCATTACCTGTTTATAAGTATTTCTCTGAGATCAATCCTGCCCAAGCCAATCTACAAATGAAGACTGAAGAAAATGACAAAAAATACCCCATGATTAACAAACACAAGGGCTTATTACAATATAACAGACTAGTGGACTAGCATCCACACTGCAATTTGGCAGTGACCCTTGGACTGGATATTACAGAGTACTCCTGGCACTTGGTGTTACTTGGCTGATATAGTGGCCATGGGAGCTAATGATGAATGACACCTAGAACCTCCGCACAGCTCTGTGAGCAAACTTTGCAAGGCTTTGTTTGGAGCAAACAAGGGAAAATGTGATTTTTTTCAAAAGTTAAACTGCTTTCTGTGGCCATACCATTGATGAAGATGATTTGTATAAATCACAAGACAATGTTGAAGCTATCTGTACTGCAGCCCTGCCACAAGATGTGTTCTTGCCTAATATAGAGAGTGTTACATTCTCTAAATGAACCGTTACACAATGGACAGAAATTATGTTGGTCCCACCCAGTATGTTAAGGCTTTTGATGAGGCCAAGAAGTTTACAATCTCTGAAAGGGTCCTTCTTACGCACTACAATGCATCTTTGCCTACAAAGTTATCTCGTGCCACCTCCCCATATGGAATAGGAACAATAATGTCACATGTTTATTTGCCGTGGCTGCATCAAGGAGTAAGTATAATACATTAAATTCTTATTGAAAATGTTTCTGCCAGTGGTTGTATGTTCTTGGATCTCTTCAATCAGCGCACAAATATGCTGAATCATCGTGGAGTATGCAAGAGATCACAAGTAGCTTCTCTTTCCTCACAACTTTCTGGGTCCCAGGCCCATAAGAAGAAAAAAGTCAACTACCATGATGAGTGTTGTCTCGCTTCCCTTGAGTAAGTGTCCTGGCCAGCTATTTACTTTTAAAGAGCTGGGTTGGTCACAAAGCTAAGATTAGTTACTTTCTAAGGCTTTGTATGACATGTAATGCCTCTTGTCATCATACTTGGTCAGATGTATTCCCTCCACCTCTGGAGATTTTCATATTACTGCCTATGGAAATTGACATAATGAGCAGGACAGATAGCTTAAATCATTTTTATCACACGTTCCATCCTTGTTGCATTCTCTTACAGGTTGAATAATGTTGTATTTATATTTGCCACAAGATCAAGTGTATTTGATATAAATTATGCTCACAGTAGCCTTTTTAAACATTTCAACTCTGCAAATATACATGAGTAGGTTTACTAGGGCTAGTTATGTGCATAAAGTTACTCACATGAGTGTTTATAAGATTGGCGCCTTGGTGTTTAAAAGCCCACTCAAAGTAGGCTATATTAATGTAAAAACTATACAGAAGTCAGCACTGCAGTTATTGACAGGCTCAATATAATGGCTAGGAAAAGAGTTCCAAAGATCTCTAATGAATAAGTAAGTACAAAGTTAATGGAAAGGAAACAAAGAGAGAGACAAACCTCTCAAAATTGGATCAAACCAGAATTACTCAGGCTTGGGCTGTGGTTACTGATTGGTACAGTAATTGAGCCTGAGTATAACTAAAAGTTGATTTTGGAACCTACAGTGCTCTTTTTAACGTGCAAATATGCATATGAAAAATACATATTAATTATCTTAAACTATTGGAAAGATCAATTATTCTCCCCAAAATTATAAACCATCTTTCCTGAAATGTGACTGTGTAAGCATTTACTCATATTGTAGCTATCTCTTTCAATATTTTTACTAAAACTTCACCATTTACTTTTAACAATGACTAGATGGTGTTCACTGCAGAATGATAACCCAGTTATTTTGCTATCTTCCTTTGTCTGGCCAATCAAATAGTTTGGTTTTAACAGTTAAAATATAAAGTTTACTCCAGTCATGGTATTTAGGAGTCCTTTATGCAGAACATCAGGGTCTGCAGAAATCATCTGTTATCAAATCACTGTGCTGGTGAACCTGAATGACAAAGGGGAAATTAGTACAGAGGGGGAACTGAAGAGTGACTGCCACTATAATCTGATCATCTGGCCTTCATAAATATGAAAGATTAGACATGCTGATTGACTGTCAGCGTAACAGTTGCACTTTCCATCCCTGGAAAATGGGCTAATACCCACATCGATGCAACACTTCATTGCATAGCCAAAAGGCTTTCCAGTGGGAGTGGGGTGAACTTTTGTATAGTAAGATCAATTCACATTTGTTCACTGCTGTAATTACTTAGATTTTTATTTAAAAATCCTGGAACAGCATTCCTGAAAAATGAGGGGCAATTCTTTCTCCTAACTAGCATCACTAAACCATAGACACCTAGGTAATTGTCTAATTGAGGTAGGTTCTTGCATATAGACACGGCAATAATTTTCACTATTTGGCTCAGAAATTGTCCTTCAGAAGTGTTTCAAAAGCCTTGACATAAAGGTTTCTCTACACTGATAATTTGAAGGTCAGAAGGTTATAGACATCTTGAAAATGATGATCTAACTTGGAGTTATGCTGTCAGAACTGTTTTAAGATTGCTTTGCAAATAATGGAAAGTATCAACCATCTATATTTCACTATGGTAATCAGGGTTTACAATTGAATAAACCCTAAATTTGCTAAAGAAAATCCTGTCTGAAGTTTTAAATGTTCTGTTACTGAGTTGACTTTCTTTAAGTGTTGTTAAAGAGAGAACAGTGTGTTTGGCTGTGTTACAGATGGTTGGAAATTTTTTGACAAAATGATTTTTGTCAGAAAATGCTGTTTATTTACAACCAAATCTTTTTGCAGGAAGGGGTCAGTTTTGTCAAAAAATTTATTTAAAATTTTTTTGAAATAAATTTTGGAATTGTCATTTTTTTGAAATTTTCTCAATGAAAAATTCTGGTTTTCTGGTTTGAAATGACTTTTTGTTTCAAAACATAAGCGAATTATATTTTTTAAAATATTTAATTAAAAATGGCTGAAATTGAAACATTTTAAAATTATCAGAATGAAATATTTTTATCAAAACCAATTTTTTTTTGTAATTTTTTTTGAGATTTCAACTTTTCATCACAATTCAAGATGGGAACATTTTTTGATATATGAAAAAAATGTTGTGGGGCAGGAATACTATTTTCTACCGTGCTCTAGTGTCTGTCTCAAATAAGAAAAATGGATCCAAGACTCCAGCCTACCAATTTGTAATGCAATTGCAACAGAAGCTAGTGGTACAGTCCTACTGGTTTAACCCTTTTTCTTCCTTTCTGTATTCCATACGTCAACCAAAGGTTTTTGTGCTAGATTTTTATTTAATTTCATAATTGAAATGAACTTTCCCATTTAGACAGAACTCCCCTGACCTCTAATTACTGAATGAATTCAAGCTAGGAACTTATAGATGAAAGGGCATGTTGCCATACTGTTAATCCCCTCTCGTATTCACTTGCCCATATTGGACTTGCCTGAAATTGGCTCATTCAATACTATTAACTTTATGTTTTTATTATCATGGCAACCTACACTGTGATACTGTTGAAATGGCGAGCGAGCACAGATGGGACTGTGGTGGATGTCGCCAGTGATCCTCGTCTCGAAGGCAGTACCGCAGTCAGTCACAGCATGACCGTTGATGCCCTTCCCGCTTGGGATCCTGCTCAAAGTCGCAAATGGGGGCTCGCTCGGTGGCTGGGGTGTTGAAGCACCATCGTCCTTCATCCCTAGACCACCGAGGAAAGAGTCGACGGGACCCGCTTCCTCGGGTCCGTGCCCAGAGTCCGACCAGGTGGTGGATCCTCCGGTGCTGGCCGACACCCAAAGCACCACACCGGCCTCCCCTCTCCATCTGGAGGAGCTCATTGCGGCCCTGCCCCCCTCTGTCCCACAGGAGGACTACTGGGCCCATCAAGGATTATTAAAAATGGTGGCAGCAAACCTCCATCTCCAGGCAGAGGAAATGGAGGAGCCCTCAGACTCCCTGTTCAATGTTGTGTCCCCCTCCGCACCTGGCAGGGTGGCCTTGCCGCTCCATGAAGGGGTGGCGAAAATTTCATGTGCCCTGTGGTAAACATCAGCCTTGTTGGCGCCCATCTCTAAGAAGGCAGAATACAAGTACTTTGTACCCACTAAGGGGCACAAGTATTTGCATACCCACCCAGCACCCAACTCCTTCTTGGTCAAGTTGGTCAACCACAGGGAGCAACAGGGGCAGCCAGCCCCGACCCCAAAGAACAAAGACTCTCAGAGTCTGGATGCTTTCGGGAGAAAAATGTATTCATCATCAAGCTTCCAGTTGAGAGTAGCAAACCATCAGGCTCTTCTGGGTCGCTACAAGTTTAATCTCTGGGCATCTCTCCCCAAGTTCGAGGACTCCCTCCGGCAGTGCAATAGAAAGGAGTTTAAGGTGCTCATGGAGGAAGGGACAGCTGCCGCAAGGGCATCCCTGCAGGCCGCTTCGGATGCAGCGGACACGGCCACACAGTCCATGGCCTCGGCAATGTCCATGAGATGGGAGTCCTGGCTTCTGCTCTCTGGGCTATCCAGCGAAGTGCAGGGATCTCCCTTTTGACGGGAAGGTGCTGTTTGTGGAGGAAATGGACACAAAGCTGCACGGCATGAAAGAGTCCCACATGACCCTCCAGACCTTGGGCCTCTATGTCCCTGCTCCAGCAAAACCCAAGTTCAAGCCACAGCAGGCTCCCGCCCAGGCCACCCTCCCAAAATATGAGGCCACCCATAAGAAGCAACGGGACTATAAGAAATGCCTGTAAAGACAATACCGGTCTGCCCCCCAGCCTGGGTCCTCTAAGGGCAAGCAGGCAGGTAAAAGGTGGTTTTGATGGGATGCTCAGGGATACCCTGCCAGTTTTCAGCAGAGATCCACCCCCAATAAAGCTTCCTTTTTCCAATCAGTTGTGTGCGTTCCTCCCGGAATGGTCGCAGCTCACCTCAGACTGCTGGGTCCTCAACACCATCTCCCGAGGTTTACCTCCAGTTTACCTCCTACCCACCCAACCACTCCCCATCCCCGTCCCTCTTGGGGGACCCATCACATGAGGCTCTGCTCGAGCAGGAGGTTGGGAGGCTGCTGGAACTAGGGGCGATAGAGGCGGTGCCTACGGAGTTCCTGGGCAAGGGGTATTACTCCCCGTATTTCCTTATCCCGAAGGCCAAAAGGGGGCTCAGAACCATACTGGAACTGTGAGGGCTGAACCAGTACTTGGTAAAATTCAAGTTTTGCATGGTTTCCCTGGCCTCCATCATCCCCCCCTGGATCCGGGGGACTGGTATGCGGCCCTCAATCTATAGAACACGTATTTCCACATCAACATATTCACTTCCCTCCATTTTGTGCTGGGACAGAATCACTACCAATTCACGGTCCTCCCGTTTGGTATCTCCACTGCCCCCAGGGTCTTTACAAAGTGCATGTCGGTAGTAGCAGTCTACCTCAGGCACCGGAGGCTCCAGATATTCCCCTATCTGGACGACTGGCTGGTCAAGGTCACCTCCCAGTCATAGGTGAGGGATCTTGTGGCACTCCTCGTGTCCACATGCACTGCCCCGGGCCCGCTGGTAAATAACACCAAGTCCATGTTAGTCCCATTCCAACGCATAGAGTTTATCGGGGCGCTCCTGGATGTAATGTCGGCCAGGACCTCTCTCCCCCCAAGACAGGTACAAGACCCTGAAAGGCTCATCAACTCGATCGTAAGGTTCCCAGTGATGACAGCCAGATCCTGCCTACAGCTGCTAGGTCACATGTCGGTGTGCCCGTATGTAGTCTGCCCCTCCAGGCTCAGGATGAGGCCCCTCCAGCTCTGGCTGGCCTCACAGTTCTCCCAAGCCACAGACAGGTTGGACAAGGTCCTCACTGTGTCAAACTTGGTGACCGCCTCCCCACGGTGGTGGTCCACACCGAACAACATGCTCCGAGGGGTCCCATTCAGGGACAGGGCCCCGTCCGTGAAGCTGGTATCCAATTCATCGGACCTGGGCTGGAGAGCCTATGTGGGGAATTTTCAGACCCAAGGCCTGTGGTCATCGCAAGACCTGACCCTTCACATAAACATCAAGGAACTCAGGGCGGTGCGGCTGGCATGTACGGCCTTCCGCTCACACTTGAAGGGCAAGGTAGTCAGGCTTCCAATGGACAACACGGCCTCAATGTTCTATAGCAACAGGCAAGGCGGGGCCCGATCCTCCACCCTCTGCCACAAAGCCCTCAGTCTGTAGGACTTCTGTATAGCCCACGACATCCACCTAAAAGCCTTTCACTTACCGGGCACCCAGAATGTGTGGGTGGATCACTTGTGCAGAGACTTTTCTTCTCAACATGAGTAGTCCCTACACCTGGAAGTGGCCCTCCAGCTTTTCCGGAGGTGGGGAACTCCTCAGGTGGACCTATTCGAGACCCAACAGAACCGATGATGCCCCCGGTTCTGCTCCGGAGGGGCCTGGAGAGGGGCGGTATCGCCGATGCCATTATCCTGCCCTGGTCTGGCCAACTCCTTTACGCTTTCCTCCCGTTCCTGATGATCAGCAGAGTCCTATAGAAAATAAAGATAGACAAGGCCAGGGTCCTCCTCATTGCCCCAGCATGGACCAGGCAGCATTGGTATGGGACCCTCTTGGGCCTAGTGGTGGCTCCACCATGGCCGTTGCCGCTCTGCTGGGACCTGCTCTCTCAGGACCGGGGCTGTCTCCTTCACCCTAACCTGGCAGCTCTTCACCTCACAGCATGGTTGCTCATTGGGTAGGTGGCGAGGAGAGGACATACTCAGCTCTGGTTCAGTGTGTCCTCCTTGAGAGTAGGCAGCCCTCCACTTGCCGCGCCTACATGGCGAAGTGGTCTCGTTTTGCTAGGTGGGTGACGGACCAAGGTGTATCCACAATGGCTGCCCCAATCCAGCTTATCCTCGATTACCAACTCCACCTGAGAGCCAGGGCCTGGTGCCCTCGTCGGTCAGGGTGCATCTGGCAGCCATATTGGCTTTCCATCCCCCAGTGCAAGGACACATGGTGTTCTCTCATGCTATGACCAGCTGGTTCCTTAAGGGTTTGGACTGGCTTTACCCATATTCTAAGCCCCTGGTCCCACAGTGAGACCTGAATCTGGTGCTGGCTCGGCTTAAGGGGCCCCCGTTTGAGCTGCTGGCCACATGTTCCTGGTCTCACCTCTCATGGAAGGTGGCCTTCCTGGTTGCTATCACGTCGGCCGGTCAGGCGGGTGTCAGAGCTCAAGGCCTTGACCTCCGTATACTGTGTTTCATAAGGACAAGGTCCAGCTCTGCTCACACCCCGCATTCCTCCCGAAGGTGGTCTCCACCTACCACAAGGGTCAGGACATTTTTCTACCAGTCCTTTGCCCCAAACCTCACATGACTAATAAGGAATGATGCCTTCACATGCTTGACGTGAGGCGAGCTCTGGCTTTCTGCCTAGAGCCAACCAAATTCATAGGCAAGAGTTGTAGACCAAGCTGGATAAGCAAGCATCTCAGACAGGTGATTAAGAAAAAGCAGAAAGCCCACAAGGAGTGGAAGATGGGAGGGATTAGCAAGGAAAGCTACCTTATTGAGGTCAGAACATGTAGGGATACAGTGAGAAAGGCCATGCAGAGTTGGACCTTGCAAAGGGAATTAAAACCAATAGTAAAAGGTTCTATAGCCATATAAATAAGAAGAAAATGAAGAAGTGGACCGCTGAACACTGAGGATGGAGTGGAGGTTAAGGATAATCTTAGGCATGGCCCAATATCTAAACAAATACTTAGCCTCAGTCTTTAATGAGGCTAATGAGGAGTTTAGGGATAATGGTAGGATGACAAATGGGAATGAGGATATGGAGGTAGATATTACCACATCTGAGGTAGAAGCCAAACTCGAACAGCATAATGGGACTAAATCGGGGTGGGCCAGATAATCTTCATCCAAGAATATTAAAGGAACTGACACATGAAATTGCAAGCCCATTAGCAAGAATTTTTAATGAATCAGTAAACTTGGGGATTGTACCATATGACTGGAGAATTGCTAACATAGTTCCTATTTTTAAGAAGGAAAAAAAAAGTGATCCCGGTAATTACAGGTCTGTTAGTTTGATGTCTGTAGTATGGAAGATCTTGGAAAAATTTTTGAAGGAGAAAGTAGTTAAGGACATTGAGGTTAATGGTAATTGGGACAAAATACAACATGGTTTTACAAAAGGTAGATCATGCCAAACCAACCTGATCTTCTTCTTTGAGAAGGTAACAGATTTTTTTAGACAAAGGAAACACAGTGGATCTAATTTACCTCGATTTCAGTAAGGCATTTGACATGGTTCCACATGGGGAATTATTAGTTAAATTGGAAAAGATGGGGATCAATATGAAAATTGAAAGGTGGATAAGGAACTGGTTAAAGGGGAGACTACAACAGGTCATACTGAAAGGTGAACTGTCAGGCTGGAAGGAGGTTAGTAGTGGATTTCCTCAGGGATTGGTTTTGGGACCACTCCAGGAGTTGCGGGGGGCGCTCCCCTCTAAGGGTACTGCTAGGAGAAAAACTTCTGGCACCGGTGCACGTGGCAAGCACGCACACCTACTGTGGAATAGACATGAGCACCACATCTCAAAGAACACCAGGTACAGAAAAGGTAACTGTTTTCTTGTTTTTGAAGAAAGAAATGAAGTACAAAATTACTGGCTGAAGAGGAATAGTCCCTATGATTTAGTTCTCCACAATGTAACATACTGGCTAACTGATTAACCTTACCAGCAGCCTTCCTCCCTGGCAAGTTATTGCTCTGGAAATGAATAGAGTAATAGACGAAGCTTTTCATCTTAGAAGGAATGCTGTTTCAGAATTTTTCAATGGGAAGCAGAAATAAACAAATCATGTATATAATAAATGGACATGCAGATATACGCACATGTCTGTGTTATATATATTGTGTGTGCGTTTCATACCTAAAATCTTTATACAGTAGGTCTGTGAAGAATTATAGAGGGTTTTAAAAAATAATCTGTCATAGGCTTCCAGTGCATTCTCAGTAAGGCATAGTCTGTTTTGACTGAATGAATACAATGACATTTCCAGACTGTAAACCACACAACTGGGATTTTTCTGCGTGTTTGTTTTAAAAATAGAACAAAATGTGAAAGCATAAAGAAAGGGACGTGAGCAATGACCAGTCTCAGTCACTTGTACAGCTCTGCCACATTCTGCAGAACAAACAGCTATTAAATCTGAGCACACAAAGCATGTAGTAGGCTTAGTAATGACAAGCAGTGTCAGCACACTATAATTAACATAAGGTGGTATAATTTATAAGGAATGTGCCATGTGGTTTAACACCAACGCAGAAGGAGGGAGGGAGGGAGGGGAAGAATCAATTGTTAGTCTGCAGAATCAAAAGTGGCTCTTATCACTGGATGTAAACATCTTATTTTTCAAATGCTCTTTAATTTTTTTTTATTACCAACAAAAGGCCTCTGTCATTTTGTGTTAATGCAGTGCCAGGAAAGAGTGCGTCATGACGATGACCTCTATCCTTGTGCCACCATATTAATCTGAAAGGGAAAGTCTCAGCAGACTGTTTTTACTGTACATAATTAAGCAATTCTGAATGCTCAGTGAAACTTGAACGGTATGGCATAGAGCCTGGTAATATGACAGTTAATGAGATGAGACTTACATTTATTCTGCCTCTATAATAAGTGAAGGCTTTTTGCCTTCAGATTGAGGGCAGACAGAGACTGAGGAATTCATTAATACTGCTAAGGTCAACAAAAAGGGGGCTGTTCTGTGGCTCTCTGTTTTATGACTGTCTCCAAAAAAAGAGAAACTAGATGAAATTACTTCTTAATTATATTTATTCAGTATCTGTAATAGCCTATGACATCTGCATTCATGGTGGAGTGGACAAGAAAAGAGACATTCAAGAAAACTAGTAACAAGAAGGGGGATGATTTATATTGCTTTACCTTTCTTTCAGAGTCCAAAATAGTCATAAACTGTCTGCAATTACTTAATTAAATTCATTCTGTATCTGTAATAAGCAGATAATTTTGCCTTCAGAGGACAAGAAAAGGTGCACTGAGAGAAAATAACAATAAAAGGCTGTTTGTGTTGCATCTCTTTCTCTGCTTATCATGCTCACACACATACACTCTCTCTCTCTCTCTCTCTCTCAATGAAATTGCTCTATGGGCAGAAAATTCTATTACTGGTGTTGTGTGTTTGCAGCCATGTGACCGTTATATCACTAATATTAAAACTCTATTTCGGCTTCCCCATGGAATTACAACAGTAACAATCCAGAATAGGGATCATATTTTAGAAAATGTATTCATTTGGACAATAAAGAATGCAAATTAATTTTGGTACATGCAACCTCTCTTTGGGTAGCGAGAGTGTCATGAATCTGCTTCTGAATGAGTATTTCCATTGTATTAACCCTGAAATCTGTGCACTTGGTTTTCTTGAAATTTCTTTGTGGGTTTGGGGAATTGTCCATTCAGGGACAGACACTCTGCCATGTGAATTAGGTGACCAATCCCACAGCAAATAAGCACACTGAGAGCAAGACTGCACTGTACTAGACACTGTACAAATATACAGTAAGAGACATTCAACTGTAACTTTTGCTCTTGACTTAACAAAATGGGCACAGCTGGATTCCAAATAACTATGTTTACTAAATATGTACCAATATGCCATTCCTAGCTACATCCATACTGCTGCTCTGGCTAGTTTCAGGTGGCTTCTACAACAGAAAACACAATAAATTCCACTAGACTGCTCAAAACTATTTAAAGGGACACTATCTTCTGTAAATACACTACCTGGTCCCTACCCCAGAAAGATTACAGTATAAATAGAAAAACAAAAAACAAACAAAAACAAAGGGTGGGAGAGGAAACAGATAGAAAGGTGAAGCAAGCTGCACAAGGTCACAAAGCATGTCAGTGGCGGAATAGGAACCAGGTCTCCTGAATTCAGGGCCACCCAGAGGATTCAGGGGGCCTGGGGGCCGCCGAATTGCCGCCGAAGACCTGGCACTTTGGTGGCAGGTCCCGGGGCGGAAGGACCCCCCGCTGCAGGTCTTTGGGGCACTTTGGCGGCGGGTCCCAGAGCGGAAGGACCCCACCCCGCTGCCGAATTGCCGCCAAAGACCCGGAGTGGAAGAAGCTCCGAGGGCCTGGGCCCCACGAGAGTTTTCCAAGGCCCCCAGAGCGAGTGAAGGACCCCACTCCAGGAGCCCCAAAAAACTCTCATGGGGGCCCCTGTGGGGCCTGGTGTAAATTGCTCCACTTGCCCCCCTCTCTGGGCGGCCCTGCCTGAATTTCAATCTAGTGCCTAATTCACTGGACCACGCTGCCTCTTGTACATAACTTTTGTCATTACATTTTCTAAAGATGCAAATTATACAATTTAAAAACCAGCACATTTCACTGCCTTGAGCCGTTTACAAATCTGCCAATACCTGACTTGCGAATTACTCAGAGAGATTGGTCTTTGCTAATCACAATTAATTTGTGATCAGAAGTTCACATTTGGAGACCAAAAAGAGTTCCTGCTGTGTCCTTCACTCCAAAAGCAGACATTGGGATGGGGCTCTGTTCCCTAGAGAATTGTTCTGTTTTGTATTTTTCTTGGATTGTAGGATGTTTTGGCAAAGGATCAGGAATTGCATGGCTTAAGCAATACCCTGTATTATGTAATGACTTCAATAATTCATTTTATTTCAAAGTCAATTTTGTAATTGGATAGAAAACATCATATGTTATTTTGTGTCATACCAGCAACCAAGGTTTTTAATGACACAGACATGATTTATTCAAAGATTTTTTTGAGACCATGGGATTGGATGCAGAAGCTCATACCTGAGACACAACTCCTGTTGATGACAATGGAAGTTATACCTGAGAATGGGCTGCAAAACCAGGGCCAGTCTAATATTTATTTATATTCCACTGACACCACGTGTACATTTCAACAAACACCCTCTCCCGTTGAAGATATTTATTATTATTATTTTATTTTAAAAGTCATATAGAGCAAGTGAATGGTGGGTGGGTGGGGATTGAGAACGTTTCGTAATTCTTGCAAGGTTAATTGCACTATTTATAGATGTAACTGTAAAGGAAAAAAAACCCCTCAGCATGACCCTGCAGGGTCAACATAGTAATAGCAACCTAAATGGAGCTCTGACCAGTCATGAATTACTGTCTGTGATACTGAGAATGCTGACAGTTCTATCACAGCACTGTTTCAATGGAGAACTCCATATATTTAAAGCGCTGATACTGTTTTCCCTCTAAATGACAGGCGTGACAGATGGGCTGAAAGCGCTGCAGACATTTGAACAAGGAAATAGAGAGGGAGCCTGCTGGAAGCAGGGCTTCACGCAGCCAGCCGCAAATGATGAATAGAGTGTGATTGTGTCTGACAGGTAGTAATATAACTATTCATTCACCACAGAACACCTGGAGCACACTATATTAAATGGTACAAGATGGAGAGATTCTGTGACAGGAATAGGAAGTGTGAATACTATGCTGAGTTTAGGTACAGCAATATAAAAGGTCAAAGGTCATGCAATATAAACTGCCTCAGAGAACACTCTAATTAAATTATTTGCTTCCTAAAATGTTTCTCATGTTTTGCTAACATGTTGCCAGGTTCATTATTTCAGCTTGGCTGAAATGAAAGCAGCAAATGACTCTTTGCTAACTAATGCTATTTTATTTTGCATTTGGAAGCTCACTGGTGTTGTCGTTATTATATGTCACTGAGCAGGAGTGAGGAAGAGTTGAAGCCCCTACTCTCTGCATAGACCTAAAACCAGTGTGCTGTTTGATGTGTAACATTTGTGAAGCTTTTAGCTGATCTCATTTTTAGGTTGTACTGGGCCAAATTCTGCACTGATGTAATAGCCACTAAAGTCAATGGTCAGTGGAGTTGTGGTGTATATAGCTATGTATCTGTTGTGTTTTTATGTTTTGTGTACTGAACCTTCAAATATCTAGAAATCTGCTCTCTGCTGGAGGAAGCTGCTATTTTGTGCTGCATATTATGAGACAGAGACACTGTTCTCTCTCAGGGAAAACTTATTTTTGCTTATTCTTGTTTTATTTTCCTGGATCTAAAATAAAACATTATTCACATTAACAGTAAATAATTGCTCTTTGTGTATAAAAAACAAAACTTCAGAGTAGAATTTTTACATGAATTGGAGTTGGGCTTGAATAACTGAGAGCATAATTTGGACTGTTTCTATTAGAGGACATTTTCCAGGCAGAGATGGTTTAAAACTTGGGGGAAAAAAGTGTTTTAAAATATTCATTTGGCATTTATAAACTATTTAGTAGGTTTCCATGATGATTTATGCATAGTCTTGCCAGAATTTGATTTTTTTTAAATAATTTTGATGGATAATATCAATGTTTATTTTTAAGCATTTTAAATTGTATCTATTTAAATGTTCACAGTTATGGGAAATTATGGGGTCCAGACAACAATTATTGAATGACCGTAAATGTTTAGATAAAAAAAGATAACCCTTCATAACTGTTAAAACACAAATTGTCGACATCATACATCAAAATACACAAAGTAAATATTCATAAATCAAACTCTAATGGGGTCTCAAGCAGCATTTTTCATTATCAATGGAAATTTGTTTTTAGCAGTTGTGTGTGTATGGTAAAATTGACATTTACTGACATTTGCTGATAAAAGTCTAATCCTGCCAAGCTCATTTATGTTTGAGAGTGTTTATTTGCAAGAATGGCAGCATAAAGTGAGTCTTGCTAATGATCACAGAAGTAGTTGTTTATGTGAAGCTTTGTACCAGAAGTGCACATGTTGGTGCTTAGTCAGAATTTAGCAGGCATGACACCAGCATTTTTTTAAAAAAGTGTATTTTTTGTCCTTTATGTGACTGTTTTGTGACTCTGAAAAGTGTCACCACAAGAGGGTCAAAGTTTTGCTTTTGAACATATGGTCACCTAATGCATATGTAATTACTGGTAACTCTCCTGATTGTGCAAATGAAGCTTTTACAATTGCAAATGTAAGCTGAGCGGCAGAGATAAAACGTGATCTCCCGAAGTTTGCATGACACAATTTACAGAGGCTCACTGAAAATCTGGCTCATGCTGTCATGCTCAGAAGTATTGCCTTCAGGATTGGCGTGCTTGACATTGAGTACTTGAAGTAGAGCTGGTAAAAAAAAAATAATTAAACATTTTTCAAAATCAAAATATTTCATGGGAATGTGTAGATTTTGATGACACTTTTGTCTGGAAAAAATCTAAATGAATTCCCTGTGGAATGGAAATTCTGTTTTTAACCAGCTCTAACTTTAAGACAGTGCTGGCCACTTATAGTTTGGCGGTATGTCAGATATTCAGAATACTTGACCTCTTTGTAGATTTCAAGCACTGCTCTGTTTTTCTTTTCTGGACTGTTCTGTTTTAATTTCTAGCTATAACAACAATTTATTATTGCACTCCAAAAGCTTGGCTTCTGTGATAGTTGTTATAGAGACTGAAGATGGATGACTTTATTAAATAACATACTCAGGCATTTTGACAATTATTTTAGACATCTTATCAAAAATAATCGTCAGACTCATATTTCTAAAAGTACAGTGTCACGATTCCTGACATTTCTCCAAATGTCCTTGTGAAATGAAATACTTGCTTGTTGATTTTACATGGGAGAATGTTCACTAGCTTTCTTCTCAAATTAGTTTTGCTTGTCACTTTCTTTATTCACAGAATCCTCTGACTGCATCAGTTACTGTCTTTGTGATTATATAAGAACTTCTTCTGAAAGGAGAAACACCAGACACTTTTCTCTTTCACTTTCTTTTTTTCTCCACCAATTTAACCAATGAAAGAAAGACTCAAAAGAAAGGATTGAAGCAAAGGTGAAACTTTTATGCTGCCGGATTTCTTTGCAAAAAAAAAATTGGAGTTTTAAAGTGTCCCTTTTTAATGAGAGCAAAATGTATACAGAATAGATCTATTCATCCTTTCTTAGTCCACTGCAAAGTGAAGACACTGCTCTTGTACATCCTGACAAAGGTTTTAGCTAGAACATTAACACATTTGGCCTTTGTGGGTTGGCAAAGGCATTAGCACTATTAGTTAAAATCTGTCTTCTTCTTACCACATGGTTGAACCTGTCTGGGATGATTTCCTCCAAATGGTTTAGCAGCTTCTTTGTCAGATGGTTGCTGCTTACCCATTTATTGCCCGAGGTAGTGTCTTTGACTTTGTTGCTGGCTAAATAAAAATTCCCCGAGACCATAAGAGATGACCTCAACAAATACATAAAATAAATCAAGCCCGTCTGGCATGTAAGCATGAGTTTGGTTTTTAAAAAGCAAACAAAAAAAGTGCTCTAAATTTGCAAGGTCCAGAAGTCTCTTCTTTCTGTCTTCCAGTCGCTGTGGGGATGGTAGTATATGTGTTTATAAATATATATTAAGGTAGCACCTAATTTTAAGAAATTGTCTGTTTAGTATAATAGATTCATTCACTACCTAGTTTATGTAACTGCTTACTGTGTAAATTAATCAGAAGCAGTCACATGTAATGTATGTTTGTGGTTTCCTTAAATAAGAAAGGAAGGATTTCTGACTATTTTGCAAAATAAGGAAAGTGGACATTATACAAAACAGCCAGCCAACCTGTCTTTCAGAGCAAGAGAGTTGGCAGGGTGACCTCAATGGGAGCTGAGAGCAATTACAGCTTTCCATGAGCAGGGCCTTAATTAGTAAAGAAATAAGCAACAATGCAATGCCTGATACACAAAGGGATTTTCTATTTCCCTCTCAATGTTTGACAATTCCCATTAGTGCTAAAGGAGTTATGGGTATGATGACTCAAGAAAATATACTTGACAAATTTGCTCTCTTTTATGGTTGTTTCAAAATGCTGGTGGCAGGAACTATGCAATGTTGTGAGTATAATTTTATTGTATTTGAGGGAACAGTCATTTGGGATCCATAGCTTGGCCTTTTATATTGAAAAATGTGTACTCTTTCAGTTTTTAAATTATTAAGCTAAGTCACCTGAGTGCATGGGAATGGGCACCAATAGACATTTTAAGCAAATAAAATGCAAACTAAACAGTTCTTCACTGTAGGGATGAATTTTTGAAAGACATTGAGGCTGTACGTGAGTGGAGGAGCAACTTTCAGGATCAGGGCCTACGTATATATATATGGAACAAAAACCCCAAATAGGGTTAAATTCTGCCTATAGCTTTCTTAGAGTATGGCTGTTCAAGATTTTGTCCTTAGTTTGCACTTGTCTGTGTGTCAATCTGTCAATATCTGTAGACAATATATCCCATCAGAGAGCTATTTTAGTGCTATTTTGATTTCTTCCCTAAAGCTATAAAAAGAAAAAAGACGTTCCAGTATCAATATCTCTTACTGTACTTACCTAAATTTAATGTATATCTGTGCAATATATAACCACACATATAGCTCATTTATATAATATCCAGTTAGCCACCAGAAAATATGTGAAGTGATTCAAAATAATTTCCATCTGCTTTCATTTTAGCTGCCCTGCAAGATAATCATATGAAGCTGACATGATGTCACCCAAGAGATAACCTTTAAAGTTGACCACATTGATATTCAGATCTCCAGTATGTGCAGTACCTGGCAGGATTGCTTTGAATAAGTTTCTAGTTCAATTTCATCTTTGTCTTTGTTTGTCTCTGAATGGGATGCTAAGGTGTCTTTAGCAAATTCTCAATAATTATATAACTAATACAGAAGACTATTAGAGTTTGACTAAGGGGGAAGGCAGTGTAGTCTAGTGGACAGAACAATGGACTGAGACTTGGGAACCTGCGTTCTATTCCCAGCTTTGCTACTACCATCCTGGGTGAGCTCAGGCAAGACTCTTAACTGCGATGTGCCTTGGTTTCCCCATCTGTAAAATGGGGATAATGATACTGACCTCCTTTAGGATCTACAGTGCATATATAAGAGCAGGGTATTTATTATGAATAATTTAATTTTGTATATGTCCATGCAGGGTATTTACATGTTGGTGCTGTCTTTTCTATCTCTTTAGGCATTTACATGCCTCCCATCACTCTAGTGTCTGAGCATCTCCTAATTATTTAAAGATAGAAATAAGAGTATCATTTTATCTGTCTTCCTTCCAAGGCCAGAAGATTAAAGAAATTACTTTATAAGGTGTATGAAAAACTGAATAAGGAAAAGCATAGGCAGAGAAATAAGTTTTGCATTCAAGGCTGTAGTCATTCTTGCTTCGTATGGGAATTCTAAAGTCTAGGTCTAGCTCCTGTGAGAACTCTTTTCCCACGTTACTAAACCTCCTTTAATGGCCTTTTGTGGTTCCAGTGCAATGTAGTTATCATGGTCATGGAGGAAGGTGCTCCATTAGGTAATAAAGGGAACTAGCCTCTGGGTAACTATGGGCCAATCCTATAGAGTGCTTTGAATATTAGGACAGAGATCTTAAACAGAATTGTTCTGTTTCTGTGGTGCTGGCCACTTCTTGTCCCCTCCTCTTTATACCTGTACCGCTGTTCTCTTCCTGCTCAGCAGGGAACTCACTGGGGAGTGAGTTGGATCTTTTAATAGTGAGTGTCTCTAGCCTGGCTGGTACTGAAGCTCAGCCCTTTAATCCAGAGGAATAATGGGGAATGTAGTCCCAGATCAAATGACAAAAGCTTGTGTGACTATCAGGACTATATAAGGAGCTGCCTATGGTTCTGTCAGATGGAGGGAGTGAGAGAGCTGCAAGGAGGAGAAGGATGTTAATGGAGAGACCTGCATGGAGTTGGACGATGAGGTGAGGTGAAAACTGGGGAAAGATTCTCCACAAAGAGGGCTAGGGAAGTGCTGAGTCCTGAAAGGGGTCTGTAGAAAAAGCCTATGAGGCGGCAGGACTTAGAAGGACTCCAGCGAGAGTGATACAAGAAGGAAAAGGCCTGAGGTAATATAGCGCTGCACTGGCGTGAGCTAGAAGATCAGTATTTGGCCAGTCTTTATGAAGGAGCCTGGAACTGGAGGCTTCCAGTGAGGGAGGGAGGAAGGAAGGAAGCCTTCACTTCAGTCCTTCCACATCTGAGTGAGGAAATGTTGAGCCTGGAGAAGGGAAAGACTATTGGATTATGCCCTGTGTTAAGATAAATGGTGATCTGGGAAAGGCCAAGGACATTACTACTTGGGGTTGTCCTGACCCTGGATTAACAGAGTAGAAGAACTGCCAAGGGCTGGAAGACTTACTTATTTTGGACTGTTTTATTTTGTTGATAACAAAACCTCTAACTGAGGTTTGGCTGGAGAGTTGAATCACAACAAAGCACTAAATTGCCCATGCACTGGGGGAGGCATTAGGTCACCAGTTCAAATGGTGAAGCTGAGGCACAGACATGTGTCCTGACCCCAGAGATGTAAGAGACTTGTTTATATTCAGGAAGATTGAAGGATACAAATGCTTGGACTCTCTAAATATACGATTTATCCCATTCCTTGTTCTTGTAATCTGTATTAGCAAAATGTTTTAAAACTTTCAAACACTTTGCTTAAAAGAAGCAGATATGAAGGATTTATTTATCATAATCCTCAGAAGGCCAAAATCCTGCTTGACTTCTTCATTCCAGAAATACAATTGGCGGAAGTACTCACATAAGTACTCATGTGAGTAAAGTGAAAAGAATGTGTAATGCATCTTCATATGAGGTGACTGGACTGGATAGGACATGTGGACTGGAGGAGTGAAGTTGAACTTCTATTACCTGTTTTTTTGACTGCTCAGTGTCTGACGTGTTTCATCTTTATTTCCTGAAAAGCCTCTGAGATATAGATGGGTATCTTCTCAACATCCTCTTTGGTAAAGATTGACACCAATACGTCTTTTAGCGTCTCCGGAAAGTCTGAGATACTACTGTGATGAGTGCAGTATAAGAACCTACATAGAATAGAATTTATCATTCTTTGTTGCTGCCTTTATTCCATTGTAGTCTAGGAAATCCATCAATCTCTTGCAGACTTCCTGCTGATGATATAATTAAATAATTTTCTTATGTGTTTTTCTGTCCTTGGCTTTTTGCCTGTTAAATTTTTCCTCAACCTTCCTAATTTCCATCTTATATTTTACCTGTGATGTCTTCCGTAGGATTAACTTGAGCTGGGTTTGCATTTTTGGCAATTTACATGTTTGGATTGCATAACTTTTTGAATCTTGCTTTTTACCCGTAATGATTTTTTTCATGCTTTCCTGCTTCAGTTTTTTGTTTAAGGGTATGAATCTCTTCTGGGCCTTCATTATGGTATATCTTTACTGAAAGATTTCAATGTTGTCAGTTTGGCTTTAAAACCTTCATTTGCTTCCTCAGCTAAAGTTCAGTATAACAGTGCTATTTTCAGTATGATTCATCCCTTGAGAATGATTAATTTAATTATACTGTGGTCACTATTACTTAGGGGATCATCTACAGACACCTCTTGAACCAACTTCTGTATATTACATAGAACTAAGTTCATGATAGCCTCTCCTCTTGTGTGCTCTAGATCTAGCTATTCCAAGAGACAACCATTTACAGCGTTGAGTAATTGCTTTTCTAAACTGCGTCCCCAGGTGCTATTTAACCAGTTTATATGCAGATCATCCTTATTACTGTTTTATTGGAGTTAGTTGCCTCTTTGATCTCCCTCAACACTGTTCACTCTACAGCCTTTTCCTAACTTGGAGGTCAGCCATATAACTCTCCTAAAATATTAATATTCTTATGACTTTGAATTTGTATTCTTACTGGTCCTCTTCATTCAGAAAGATATTTACAATTAGAAGATGACCGTGACAGTGAATTACTAGGTCTGTAGTCATTTAGCTTCCTTTCTAGATGATATGATATTAGTGAGTATTTCTGATAATCCCATAAGAATTTAATTGTCATTTCTGAATTTGATGGCTGCAGAGACAATAGTCAATGTGATTTTACGTGTGGAGGTGCTTTTATCTCTCGTCCTTTGTAAAATGGCATTAATTGTTCAGACAGTATGCTTGGGATCTGAATTTAGTTCATGGGCTGTAAACAAGAGACATCACTAAAGTCCATAATCAGCTCATTAACATTCTGCTCATGCAAGCTAGTGTGAGTACAATTTTCAATGGCCTAATGTGACAGGTAATCATAAATTAGTATTTGCTTTAAAACAACACCAGATTACATAGCCTGCATTCTTAAAGAGAATAACTTAGTCAGTAGTACAGCTCTATAATGAAGTGGGATCTCATTAAATAGATGCTATCTACTTCAGTGAGCTACATAAGCAGCAAACAAACCAAATGCAAATGTTTCAGCAAAACACTGCAGTCAACCAGAACAAGTTCAGGTTCATTTGCTGTGGCATCATCTACAGGAATTAGTCACAGTAATAATTAAATAGTACCTTGCTAATTTATCATTTTACATTTGTTATTGAATTTGCATAATATGGTGGTTTTCATGTCTTTGGTTACATTAAACCTCCCTCATTTGTGTATATACCATTCCCCCCTGCAAGAAAACTGTGGGTGATTTTAAGACTTATCAAACTACTAGCATTCAGCATTTGGCTAGTGATGTCCTGACTGCTCAGTTCACATATTTAAAGTCTCTTTTTCTGACTTGTATGTTAGATCTTTGCATTGCTATGCCAGTAATGAGCATCCAGAAAAATGTCCGATGAAAGGCTGAGAATGTAAACGTTGTCATTTTTTTAATGCACCTAGGTTAGAAGCATGCAGGTAGGAATAGTGCCTAAGCATCTAAGGTTTTTGGAAGTTAGCATAGGATACCTTTTCAGTAAGTGGGATGGCCAGAATAACAATCCATTTGAACAGGATTTCATGCATAATTTTAAAAGGTCATTATTAGTTTTGCAGTGCATTAGCTGAAAAGGGCTTTAGGTGGTTTAAGAAGATCTGCAACTGTTAGGGAACAACAGTGCTTTATAGAAGTATTGCGCTTAATATGAAAGAGATTAAACATAGCTAACAACCAGAATGTTTTAAAAATTGATTCTGTTCTGGGTATAGAAGGCTCTGGTATTATCAACAGATATTCCAAACTATCCAGAAGTGTGTATGAGTTGAAGATATTAAAATAGATGTAAATTGATTGTGTGAGTGAATTTTTATATTGGATTGTGGCTCTAATTTGGGTTTCCACCTGTCTTGTTTTTAGTCAGCCTGGCCGAATTTTGTATTGCCTTTCTGGTTAAAAGATTTAACATGACATAGAATTTTGATCCCTCTGATAGTCCAGTTATATTGTTAACCCTGAATAAGTATTTATTTTTTCTATCCTCCCACAAAGCTCTTAGCAACCTAGACACTTGCCTAAAATTACTTTTTCTTTAGAAAAAAGAACAGGAGTACTTGTGGCACCTGTGGCATATTGACTGGAAACATTTCACTTCAGGACGAAATGCAGAGATAAAATTTATCGATACTTTAAATGACTGCTTCATGGAGCAGCTGGTATGGGAACCACAAGGGGAGAGGCAACTCTAGATTTAGTCCTTAGTGGAGCACAGGAGCTGGTCCAAGAGGTAACTATAACAGGACCGCTTGGAAATAGTGACCATAATACAATAGCATTCAACATCCCTGTGGTGGGAAGAACATCTCAACAGCCTAGCACTGTGGCATTTAATTTCAAAACGGGGAACTATGCAAAAATGAGGGGGTTAGTTAAACAGAAGTTAAAAAGTACAGTGACTAAAGTGAAATCCCTGAAAGCTGCATGGGCGCTTTTTAAAGACACTAAAATAGAGGACCAACTTCAATGTATACCCAAATTTAAGAAACACAGTAAAGAACTAAAAAAGAGCCACTGTGGCTTAACAACCATGTAAAAGAAGCAGTGAGAGATAAAAAGACTTCCTTTAGAAAGTGGAAGTCAAATCCTAGTGAGGCAAATAGAAAGGAGCATAAACACTGCCAAATTAAGTACAAGAATGTAATAAGAAAAGCCAAAGAGGAGTTTGAAGAACGGCTAGCCAAAAATTCCAAAGGTAATAACAAAATGTTTTTTAAGTACATCAGTAGCAGGAAGCCTGCTAAACAACCAGTGGGGCCCCTTGATGATCGAGATACAAAAGGAGCGCTTAATGACGATAAAGTCATTGCAGAGAAACTAAATGGATTCTTTGCTTCAGTCTTCACGGCTGAGGATGTTAGGGAGATTCCCAAACCTGAGCCAGCTTTTGTAGGTGACAAATCTGAGGAACTGTCACAGATTGAAGTGTCACTAGAGGAGGTTTTGAAATTAATTGATAAACTTAACATTAACAAGTCACCGGGACCAGATGGCATTCACCCAAGGGTTCTGAAAGAACTCAAATGTGAAGTTGCGGAACTATTAACTATGGTTTGTAACCTGTCCTTTAAATTGGCTTCTGTACCCAATGACTGGAAGTTAGCTAATGTAACACCACTATTTAAAAAGGGCTCTAGAGGTGATCCCGGAAATTATGGACCGGTAAGTCTAATGCCAGTACCGGGCAAATTAGTCGAAACAATAGTTAAAAATAAAATTGTCAGACACACAGAAAAACATAAACTGTCGAGCAATAGTCAACATAGTTTCTGTAAAGGGAAATCGTGTCTTACTAATCTATTAGAGTTCTTTGAAGGGGTCAACAAATATGTGGTCAAGGGGGATCCAGTGGACATAGTGTACTTAGATTTCTAGAAAGCCTTTGACAAGGTCCCTCACCAAGCCTATAAAGTAAATTAAGCTGTCATGGGATAAAAGGGAAGGTCCTATCATGGATTGAGAACTGGTTAAAAGACAGGGAACAAAGGGTAGGAATTAATGGTAAATTCTCCGAATGGAGAGGGGTAACTAGTGGTATTCTCCAAGGGTCAGTCCTTGGACCAATCCTATTCAACTTATTCATAAATGATCTGGAGAAAAGGGTAAACAGTGAGGTGGCAAAGTTTGCAGATGATACTAAAGTGCTCAAGATAGTTAAGACCAAAGCAGACTGTGACGAACTTCAAAAAGATCTCACAAAACTAAGTGATTGGGCAACAAAATGGCAAATGAAATTTAATGTGGATAAATGTAAAGTAATGCACATTGGAAAAAATAACCCCAACTATACATACAATATGATGGGGGCTAATTTAGCTACAACAAGTCAGGAAAAAGATCTTGGAGTCATCGTGGATAGTTCTCTGAAGATGTCCACGCAGTGTGCAGAGGCGGTCAAAAAAGCAAACAGGATGTTAGGAATCATTAAAAAGGGATAGCGAATAAGACTGAGAATATATTATTGCCCTTATATAAATCGATGGTACACCCACATCTCGAATACTGCGTACAGATGTGGTCTCCTCATCTCAAAAAAGATATATTGGCACTAGAAAAGGTTCAGAAAAGGGCAACTAAAATGATTAGGGGTTTGGAACGGGTCCCATATGAGGAGAGATTAAAGAGTCTAAGACTCTTCAGCTTGGAAAAGAGGAGACTAAGGGGGGATATGATAGAGGTATATAAAATCATGAGTGATGTGGAGAAAGTGGATAAGGAAAAAGTTATTTACTTATTCCCAAAATACAAGAACTAGGGGTCACCAAATGAAATAGGCAGCAGGTTTAAAACAAATACAAGGAAGTTCTTCTTCACGCAGCGCACAGTCAACTTGTGGAACTCCTTACCTGAGGAGGTTGTGAAGGCTAGGACTATAACAGCGTTTAAAAGCGAACTGGATAAATTCATGGTGGTTAAGTCCATTATTAGCCAGGAAGGGTAAGGAATGGTGTCCCTAGCCTCTGTTTGTCAGAGGATGGATGGCAGGAGAGAGAGATCACTTGATCATTGCCTGCTAGGTCCACTCCCTCTGGGGCACCTGGCATTGGCCACTGTTGGTACACAGGATACTGGACTAGATGGACCTTTGGTCTGACCCGATACGGCCGTTCTTATGTTCTTAGAGACTAACAAATTTATTTGAGCATAAGCTTTCGTGGGCTACAGCCCACTTCATCAGATGCATAAAATGGAACATATAGTAAGGAAATATATATACACATACAGAGAACATGAAAAGGTGGGAGTTGCCCTACCAACTCTAAGAGGGTAATTAATTAAGATGAGTAATTATTAGCAGGAGAAAAAAAACTTTTGTAGTGATAATCAAGATGGTCCATTTCAGACAGTTTGCCAAGAAGGTACCTGGAAGACACAGAACTGGAACAAGATCATGTGGCTGACCCTGACACAATGAGGCCTCTGGAAGAAGCTAATTACAAAAAGCCCAGGAAGGGCCTAGGGAAAAGATCTCAAGAAAGGCTAATGGTAGGAGGGAGTCCAGGGAGGCAGTGGAAAGGCATTGGAGGTAGCAAACCTTGGCTGTTAGTCCTTAGAGTCCCTGGACTGGAGCCCAGTGTAGAGGGTATGCCTGGGTTCCCTACCCGCTGTCACACCCCAACCCCCCCCCCCCCCCCAACACACACCTCGGGGAGTCCCCTCTGCAGGTACAAGAGGCTGAGAGGGGAGGGAGAAGAGGAGCAGAGAACAGGTTAACTCAACACGTCAACTAGCTAGGTGCTCAGGTCGATGATAAGACGCTGGCCGTAGCCCAAGGACACAGCTCACAGCCGAGGCTTGGCTGTGAGCCGAGAAAGACAGGGGCATGAAAGTGTTCCGAGCAGCCGTGAGAAAGAAGAATCCAACTGCACAGACCTGCAAGTCAGCAAGGCCAACAAAGAAGACAGCAAGCAGAGTGTGAAAACACAGACAAGATGACAGGAGGGGGAGCTGAGCCGGGATGTTGTAGGAAAGTTGAAGAGACCACAGAGAGCCGGTTTGGACTGGCACAAAGGGCACCAGAAGTCACTCAGTGGAAAATCCACCTCCCGTCCCCCCCCAAGGAGCCCAGGACTTAAAACCCTCCTGAGAGTGGGAGCAAGGTGGAGATCAACCGCAGACCTGGACAGCCTGGGCCCAGGACAGCACTCCCCTCCACCCTTCACCCACTCTTCTTTTGACATTACACCCAGGCCTGGCCAGTTTTGTGTTGTGTTGTGTGTGAGTATGAAAGTGGGTTAGGGCTTGGGGAGTTAATGCTTTCTTTCTTCCCCTGAGTGATGTAGGAGCGTTCCCAGCACTCTCTGCTGGTATTTTATTATTTTATCAATAAAGCTTTAAACTTAGACCCTTGATGTGCTTCGTCATCTCCTCCCTAAAAAGATCCTGTGGCCTCAGCCTGATCAGCTGACGCCTTCAGGCAGATTGGTAACAAAAATCTGTCACACAGCCACTGGGAAGGTGGCATGAAGTCTCCTGACGTAAAGGGGGATTAGGACAACTCAGAGTCTGGAGAGAGGAGTGTTAGGCCCACTAGGCCTAGAGCCCTAACACCAGGATTGGAATTATTTGTTGGATTTTCTGTTACCCTGACAGGTGTGTGGAATAAAAATATGACCTGGCTGGAGGGCCAAGTTGTGAGAAGAGGTGCACCGCTATAGGACTGGAGTGATCATCAGCAGGGGGCGCTAGAGAAGACCCAGCTGTTCTGCCAAACCCAGCCATGAAGAGGTGCACCCACGGTATATTTAGACAGATAAATTAAAAAGCCTAATTTTTCTAGAAACATTTATTCTATTGCATCAGTTAAAATATCAACTACCCAAAAACCCCAAAGCATCTTGAAGTACACTTTGAAGAGTTGTGAATGAGGAGTTATGGTTATTGGCTAAGACTGGGCCTCCATGTTCTAGCACAATTCATACATTTGGTGCAGGTGTGTTTCAATAGCTGGTATCATTAAGCTACTTGATCTGTGCTGAAATTATGTAGTTAGAAACTGATAATTCATGAGTTTGGGGAATAGTGAAACAATCTTAACTGAAGTAAGAAGTTGGTGGTAATATGATAATCTGCACATGTTAGAAATGTCGCTATCATTGTCTTGTAAATTAATTAGCTATATGAGATTTTTTTATTTTAGTCATCCAGTAGTGTCACTGAAAATTAGTATCTGTCACAGCATCAATAAATACCTAACTGTTTAGTTCATAAAGCCTACATCTTATTGTTCATATTCAACAGCTATGAAGTTTCCAAATAGGTGCTGTGTTTAAGGAGTGGCAAGCTGCTGTCAAGACTGAAGCTTTCAGTGAATGTGCCTATCAAACGGCTGGAAACAAAGTAAAAACATGCTCATGACGCATCTTTCCTATTTCATGCAGTTTACTGATAGAGCAGCTGAAATCAATATGACTGGAAACTCTAACTTGGCATGATTCCCCATTGACCAAATCTGCTTTTTGAATATATTTGATTCAAAATATATTGAAATGGTCAGCTAGTGAGTCCATTTGGATTTCTTTCAGGAAAGCTTCTGTTGCTGTTATTAACTTTACTCTGTTTATATTCTTATTGTGCAAGTATCTGTAAACTACAGTCATGGTACATGTATTCAGTTGAGATCTGCTGACAAACTAAGTGACAAGTCAGAATCTGCTGATTTCATCAAGGCTACTGCAGCACTAGCAGTGCCTGTTAACTTCTTCAGTTTCTCTTTTACAGAAAAAAAAGCCTTAAAAAATAATTGACAGTTGCCACCCTTATTTGATGGGGTCTGGTTGCTGCTCTCCAGAGCTGATGTAACTTCATGTATAATGCTGCTCAAATGCTTCTCAGATTTGGAAATATTTTGCACTTAAGCCAACTTCTTTCACAGTTTAAAACAAATTGACTCTTCCATGAATTCCCTAAGAACAACTGCAGTTGACATCCATAACCAAAAGGTGTTAGCATGGGTGTTTTTGGACTATCAGTAATAAATTCAATCTGTATAGAAACTACGTAGTGGACAAATGAAATTCTCATACTATCTTAAATTATTCGAGCTGGCAAGCCATGGTACAGTCCCAACCCCACTGTGTAACTTTAATAAACAATGATGACCTCTGATTTTGCCATCCTCCTGGCCATTTTCATTAAAGTATCAAAGTGGCCAATATTACATTATCTTCTCCAGATGCATTGTTCTTAAAAGTGCTTCATTCCTTCTGTCATTCAGTTCAACATACTAGATTGGGGTCTGCTGAGTTTAGCCTTTAAGTGATGTGTGGTCCAGGTTACCAAGTCTCTAATAATTCAGTTAAATTAATATGAATTATGGATTCTTCATGAAGTGAGTCAGATTCAGAAGTGATGTTACACAATGGCACAGGAAGTGGGTACAAAAAAGCATAAGGGAATCTAAGTTGGTAGAGTAAAAGTGAGATTGAAATGGGGTTGGCACCCACCTCTTGCAAGCGCCCCTTTCTGGTCAAAACATGCCTGCAATCACTCAGTTTGAACAGGGCGGCACCCGCCTCTCATGGGCACCCCCTTTCTGGTTGGATGTGAGCTTGCTTTCCTTTCAGTTCTTACAAAGGGGTGGCACCTACCTCTCACAAGTGCCCCCTCCTTTCCACAATGATCTGTGGACACATGTTGCAGTCTGTATTGGCTCTGTGTGTTTAATCACTAAAGTTTGCCTGCTTGGTGTGCTTTAAGGGTATGTCCACACTGCAATAAAACATCAAGGGCTGGCCCGGGTGAGCTGACTTCAGATCGAGGGGCTCAGGCTTTGGGGCTGTAAAATTGCAGTGTAGATGTTCAGGCTTGGGCTAGAGCCTGGACTCTGGGAGCCTCCCTCATGAGGCTTAGGGACTGGAGCCCAGCCTCAGAGACCTCATAAATGGGGAGCAGCCCAGAGCCCAGGCTCCAGCCCAAGCCCAGGGGCGGCTCCAGGCCCCAGCACGCCAAGCGCGTGCTTGGGGCGGCATGCCGCGGAGGGCGCTCTGCCGGTCGCCGGGAGGGCGGCAGGCAGCCAGCCTTCGGCGGCACGCCTGCGGGAGGTCCACCGGAGCCGCGGGTCTGGCGACCGGCAGAGCACCCCCTGCGGCATGCCGCCGTGCTTGGGGCGGCGAAATGTCTAGAGCCGCCCCTGCCCAAGCCTGAATGTCTATACTGCAATTTTATAACCCCATTGCCCGAGCCCCTTAAGCCCAAGCCAGCTGACCTGGGCCAGCCATAGGTGTCTTATTTCAGTGTAGACATACCATAAGAAATCACTATATTGCTTCTATGTTCTCCTGCATACTATTTTGACTCTGTCCTCATGTTGTTTTTATTCCACCAATGCTATTTTTCTAGTTATTGAAACCTCCTATTTGGAATGTGTCATCAAATTTGTTTGCTCCCAGTACATGGCACATGAAGTAGAAGGCATTGTCTGCACTTAGGCTGTATTTAAGCCACAGGAATTTCTGAAACCACTGTGGCTGAAATTTCCACTGATGGTTTCCAAATTACAGATAGCTGCACTGTCAATTGTGGCTCAGTCAGTCTAAATGTAATATATTTCATATGTACCAGTCTCTGTGAATGGAATAGTAACTTCCTGTGATGCCGATCGTCAGCTAACTTAATTTGATCACGAGAAATGGTCCATCTAAAATCAGATCATTGTAATTCTCAAACTTTTTCAAATAATTGACCATTTCTGAAAATAGATCTGGAACACCTTTTCTTTTCTCAAAGACCCAACACTTTCCTTATAGCAACTTTGGGACTTGGTTATATGTTGGGAGAGAGGAAATATTAGGGAGGTTAAATGAGAATAAATTCACTTTACTGCACTAGGTGTGGCTGCCTGGTTACATCCTTTGCCTTTTGTATCTCTGCTGTTTACTTCCTCTCCCTAGGTATAAGGTGTTACATTTATCATTATTAAATTTCCTCTTGTTGCAGGCCATCTGAGCTTCTCTGATCTTTCCTATTTTCATTCATCATTTAGCTCTGTCCATTGCTGCACCTCTATAAGAACCTGTGGGACTAGAACCTTGGCCCATGGGGGAGGGAATTTTATTGGGGGCGGGGTCTGGGCTGCTGAAGCATCTGGATCACCATTGGAAGTTTAGTCTGGGTTTCTGCTATAGGACCCTGTGAAGCTAAGCTCTGAAGGAAGTACCTGCAGGGCCTGAGTTGACCTCTCACAGCCTATTGACTAGCTCATGCTAGTATATAAAACAGGAAGCCATCATGGGAAGCTATCTGAGCAACACTGCAGACAGCCAGCTTGCCTTTGCTTCAGATCGTACCTTGCTATGGATCCTAGACTCTGGCTTCTGACCCTGGTTTGGCCTGGATTCTGCTATTTGCCTGTTGTCTGTAATCAGATGCCTACCCTGATATATTGGTATCCTGATGTGGCTCGACCCCAATCCTGCTATTCGTTGCCTGAGTGTAATTTGGTAAATGACAAGTACACATAGGCTGCCCATAGCCCAGCCCTGACAACCTCCAACCTGGGTTTTGTCTACAAATTAGATCAGGGTTTGTATTTACATGGATGAAACACCTGGCAAAGAAAAACAGTGAAGCAGCTGTACAGGGTGAAAATTACATTCTCATGTTTGATTGGTATTTGGATGATTTTCCTATTCGAGTTCTACTATTTGGTTGATATACAGGCACTTTCAAATAGGAATCTAATCAGACTCCATGTATTTCCCCCACCACTGGACACCCACGGCCCCAAAGAACAGAAGACTCCTTGTCTTAGGTGAATTTTTGAGGGGATACTATGTTACACCTAACTTGGGGGTTGCTCCTATCCCCAGCCCACCATCTTGCATTTTGTTGTGAGTGCACCCATAGTCTTTTTTCTTCCCTCCCATTCTATCCCCAAACCTTCCCTGTGGCTTCTGGCAGCAGCATTTCCGCCAACTTTTTCAAAGCAAGTAGGTTCATCTTAGGAAGGCCTCTTCACTCTCCACTATTTCTTCTTCAACTGGCCCTTTGAAATAATTTAGACACAGAGTATTAGAGTGCCCTGGGCTATTGGCCTAGTCTCTGAAAATGGGGATTTACCAGTTAAAGTTATAATACTGAAGTGCTCAGGTCTGCTATTATCATCTGCAGCAGGATGGGCAAGTGGAATATTGGACTAGGTGAATATTGGGCCAAATCCTTTCGCTGGCAAAATAGTGCTGCTATTCATGCTATATGGCACGTTAGTAATTCAGGACACCAATCCTTAATGAGTAGTACACTTTTAAAATTCAGCATCCATAGAATTTCAGATGGTTAAGTAGTGCATGGAGAAGGCTGTGGAAGAAACTCCAGTTCAGAAGGAAAATTGTTTAAGGTAAAATTGGAATGGGCAATGAGTGATTGGAGGCTAGCAAGAATCCAGCAGTGAAAATGAATATCCGGTAGGGTAATCTAATTTATCATCTGATCACAACACAAAAATGGAGATAGAAAAAGTGGGATTCTAGTAGATAAGTGGATGGAAAGAAGTGAAGATAGTCAATCAGAATTACTTTACAGAATTAGTTTTATTATTTGTAAATTTTTGGAAAGACATGAAATGTTTCTTGTGTGTGACCCTGTTAGCTATGCAGTGGTGAAATTTTGGATCACAGTGTAGCAAAGAAGTTATAGACTCCTAATGGAAGGAAGAAAGTAAGGAGCAAGAAAGAATAAGGCTTTGAAGAACTAATAAATAATCTGATGTGAAATTGGAAATACAGCATAAGCGTGGCAAAGGATAAAAGTGAATGTTGATCTGATTGAGGAAATTCTTTTTACTGGAGGTTTGTCATGCAGAACATTGAGGGCATATTGGACTCTGCACAATTTGTGTTTATTGCAGTAAAGTTATTCTTGAGAAGTATAGGAAATCAGCAAAAAATAAAGAAATGAAATGAAGGAAATAATATATTAAGAACCGAGTGAGGAAAATGTAGAAGTTTCTAAACAGACCAGCAAGATTGGGTACTAAGTACCTGGAGAATACAATCTTCAGTTGGGGACAAGTGATTGAAAAGTGAGAGAGCTACTGATCCAACTGAAATTGAGTTTTGTTCCATACTTGGAAAATAATGCCCTGAATTTTTGAAGATAAAGTGTGTGTAGAAGGGTGGATGTTATTTGGCTAGCATCTTTGGGCATGGGAAAAAGCTTTAATAGCCAGTTGAGGCCAAACTGTAAACAGGGGTAGACAACTCTAGAGAAGCTTTTGTTTAAATACAAAGGTCAACGAACTCAAACCCAGGATTGAACTGAAAACTCTTCCTTGCCTGGGGTCTGGACAGTAGGTCTCTCCTGGCCAGCTATGTGGATAGAGCCAGCTCCTTCTTCTTTCTAAATGCTCATGATGAGCTCACAAAACCAGACTCTTCTTCAGGGCCGCCCAGAGGGGGGGGCAAAGGGGGCAATTTGCCCCGGGTCCCGGGCTCCGCAGGGGCCCCCAAGAGAACAGCGGAGGCTCCCGCCTCCGCCCCTCTCCTGGAGCCTCAGCACATCAAGCGCCGAGTCTCCACCGGGGCCCCTGAGCCCCGCTCCACTCAGAGCCACGTGATCAGGGGGCGGGGCTGGGAGCTCCGGGCTGAGCTCAGCTGCCTCCGCTCGGCGTGGAGCTCCCAGCCCCGCTCCCTCACCACGCGGCTCTGAGCGGGACGGAGCTCAGGCCCCGCCGGCCACACGCTGCGGCTGTTCCGGCGAGGCGCTGAGACTCCGGGTGAGGAGGGAGCCGGGGGTAAGAGGCTGGGGCCGGGGCGGGGGGGAAGCGGGACCTGCCGCCGCCGAAGCGCAGCCCGGTCTTCGGCGGCGGGGCCCCTTCCGTTCGGGACCGCGCCCGAAGTGCCCAGACCGTGGCGGGCCCCCGCGCCGAATTACCGCCGAACACCGGGCTGCACTTCAGTGGCGGGTCCCGCTTCGGCGGTAATTCGGCGGCGGGGGGGGGGGCCCGCCGCGGGTCTTCGGGGCACTTCGGCGGCGGGTCCCAGAATGGAAGGGCCCCCCGACGCCGAAGACCCCGGGCCCCCGGAATCCTCTGGGCGGCCCTGCTCTTCTTAGATAGCTGTAGCTACCCACACTCCAGGATCAGCCTTCCAAAGTATCGGCTCTCTGATGAATACAGTGTTTGTTCTACTGCTGATGGGGCTCTAAAGCCTGGGTTCAGTTTGGCAGACAAAAATGTGGTATGTTCAGATTTCCTTCCAAAGCATTATGTCAGGCTTTAACAAAAGAACAGTTCTGCAGAGCTCCAAAAATATCAGGACAGATGGAAAAATATGAGCCATTATTAATTATGTTAATAACTACTAAACCACCATTGTTAGCATCACTGAGAATGGATTTTAGTCTAAGAAGGTACAGAAGCAAAGTTAGATTTCAGACAGGCAAAAGGAGCTAAGGGAGACAAAGTGATACCAGGGTTTAAATGGATAAGCTACAGTAAGCCAAGGAGAGTGAAAATGGATGATCAGCCCTAGGTATAATATGCATAGTAGAGTTTAGATAGCTTAAGCAGAGTTCGAAAATGATGCTTATGACATATTAAAATCAGAGGAAGGAGTATGATAGTTGTTTTTTCTCTCTCTTAACATAAAGAGTAGCTTGTAATAGGTAGGAATTGAAGAGGCTGGGTGTGACACATGGCCAAAAAGCTTGCAGGCTAATTGACCCAGATTCAAGCTACAGGGACATATTGGTAACTACTGTCCGTGGTTTTGTGTGTTTACATATCTTGTCAGAGGTTAACAATATAATCAAATGGTCCCTGTCTATGTTGTATTCTGTTAATTCAGGGATCAAAAGGAGATCTTAACATTTAAATGAACTGTAAACATAGTGATATCACTGTATTCATCTCTCTTTGAAATGTATAGAAAATCATCTGCGAATGGTGGAAAACAGGCAATTGCCTTATGTTAATCTCTGTAGCTAATTACCCTTGATGCTTAGGAAATAGGTCTACTTCAAAGTCTCCATGATTGCCTATTGTTCACCTAAGGACTCCGAGCTGTCAGAAGAAGGCCTGGTACTGTATAAAGGTGTCTTGGGTCTTGATCCTTTTCATCTCAGATCTGCTTGATGCTTTATGCAGGGGAAGCTTGAGTCGTAAGACTGAGATCTCTAGTCCCATCTGGATCACCCTGAATATGAACATTGGACTATAACCTATGGACTAATTCTGAAAAAACTCTTTGCAACTACAAAGCTCACCATCTCTCCTATGAAACTGATCTCAAAACTATATTCATGTCTGTACGTATACGGCTCTTTTAACCAATACTCTCTCTTTTCTTTTTTAATAAATTTTAGTTTAATAAGAATTGGCTGTAAGCGTGTGTTTGGGCAAGATCTGAAATATTCATTAACCTGGGAGGTAATGTGTCCAATCCTTTGGGATTGGTAGAACTTTCTTATATGATGAATAAATTTTTCAGTAATCCTGATCATATTTGACTTGGGTATCTGGATGGAGGCCTGAGGCTGGGTTGCTTTAAGGGAACTGTATTGTTGGCTTCTGGATAACCAGTAAGGTATTATAGAAGCTGTTTTGTGCTGGCTGGGTAAATCTAAGTATTGGACTATCCACCAGCTTAGGGGATTGTCTGTCCCATTCTTTGCAGTTTACCCTAATTGAGTAACCTCAGTGTGGCTCCCCCGGGACTCTGATCACACTGGGCAAGTGAGATGCAAATTATGCTGACCTGAACCGAGTACTGTCAATCAGCTTTAGTTTGGGTTCATACTACATTTGCAAGCAACAGTTTGAGAACTTTTGAGGCCTTAAACCACCACTTCCCCTCTCTTTCTACAGATCTGTGAATTATTCCATGTTGCAGTTATTTACAACTAGTTGTGAATTTGAGCATAACTCGTTGGACTAGGTCACATAGACAAATCACCCACTGGCCCTTGAATGGTATTTCTCCTATGCCTCTAATTGGTTGAGCATACCTCTTGTGTTTAAGAGGGTTCACCTAGCAGAAGACATTTTCAGCTGGCTTCTCTTGTTCTATCCCTTGCGCCTTTGTTTCTGGCAGTCACTTGTCTAGCTAATTTGTTACTTTCTGTCATTAGCTTGGGAACAGTATTTTATATTTGGCCTCTGAACAAAGAGACTTGAAAATCAGAGAGATGGTGGTTGAAACCATTGGAAAGTGTAAAGTCTCCAAGAGGGAAAGAGAGAAGGGGACCATGGACAGAACCTGAAGGAAAGCCAAGAGACAGAGAAAAGGAGGATGAGGTTTATTGGTTAATAATATCTTCAAACTTCAGTTTTAAACAGAATTCAGGCAGGTACTATGTCTGCAGTATTCATTGAGTAATAAAATCATGCATGGTATAACTTCATTGAAAATTACTGAATTTGGCCCAAGGAGTTTTGAATGAAATGCAAAATCTGAATTCTGCTAGAGACTCTTGCTTGTACTGAGTGCTAGATACAGCACCTTAGCTTTGGCTAAATACAATAAAACAAAAAACAAAAAAACCCCACAACCCTAGCAGAACAAAATTAAACAGACCTTTCCACCAATGTGAAAACCAGTCTTTACTAGGTCTTGTTATATTCAAAAGTATGTGGTTTCCACTAAAAAGGAGATAGAGACTCTGTTAATCAATTCCCCTACATGGAGAGAGGCTGCAGCTCCTGTATAATATATCTTCTAGCCAAAGTGTTGTAATTGACCAGTTTTCTACCTTTTGGAGAAGTTTTTGAGTTACCAAAGGAATCTCAGAAGATGCATAGGAAATTTGTATGTGGGAAGTTGAAGAGCTTATTTTTGGAAGACAGCAGAGGAGCAAGTGCACATTGACTGAGCTTTGTCCTTACTACATTAGCTAGCTACAGACATGAAGAAATTGACAAGAACAAAACCTGCAAGGACTATATCTAAAAGTGTTACAAATTTGGTGGCTGTCAGCCAGAAAAATGGAGCGTCCGTGATTGTCACAAGAGCATGAGGGAACAAAAAAGACTTTTTTTTTTCCGCTGAGGAGAAAGATTATAGGGCTGGGAATAAAGAGTTTAGAAAGGAGCTGAAAATGAAAACTTAACCCACACAAAATGGGGACAAAGGAGAGTTGAGTGTTCAAAGAAGGTACATTCAGAGCCAAACAGAGTACAATGATGAGTGAAAACCACAAAGGATCAGTATGTCTAGGGCTCTTTAGTAAATGCACTGGTTTCATTCTTGGGGATGAATTCAGAGGTGACACATAAGTTACATATCAGTGAGTGGGTGTAAGGGAGTCTAAGTGTAACTACTAAGCTAAGAATGTGTAAGTTAAGGAAAAGAATGGTGCACTTTAACTTACACTTTCTTACATCTTTTTCCTCCATTTAATACCCTTCTCTTCCAAGCCCTCAGAGTGGAAATTACAACAGCCTCGACTCCTTAATGAGTCTGAATTAATGTAAAACTTGCAAATTGAAGGGGGTGAAAGAAGGGGTAAATTACACCAGTTTAGACTCGTTGCTGAATTAGCCCTCCGGGCCTGATTGTGTCTACAGCAGGAAAAGCATAGAAATATTTTGTAAAACCTAGGACTCTTGAACATAGAAGAGAAACCCACAATGAGGGGCAGATTCAGATGCTGTTTATCTCTTTATTATAAGAGATTTCTAGTTTAGAAATAAAGTAACCAATGCTGACCTATGGGTTGAATTTCAGGAATGTTTTTTGAAAAGGCTGTGAAGGTTTAGCAATGATATTAATGTCCCATCATTTAATGTTCTTAAATCCAAGAAAGTCTAGCAATTTAACAAAAGGAATAAAGTTAATATCAGGGATAAATTAACTCCCGCTAGGGCAGAGAGGCTCCCTCTCTTTCAAACACCTGAACTCATGTTATAAGGGTTCATAGGGTTCTCATAACTTGTTCCAACCTCTTCCCTGTAACTTTAAAACAGAGCTTTTGGAGTGCAGCACTGGCTGGTCTGGACTCTCCTGCAAAACAGGAGTGGTGGGGGGCCTTGTGTTACTACTACTTTCCCCACCAGCAGATTTTCTGCTGTGGTCTGTGCCATAGGAAGCTGGCCTAGACTCTGGAGTGACTCAAGCTCTAGTTATTTTTCAAGAGTATTCAACGTAAATAAAAACAACCACCAAAATCCACATTTTGTTAGCTAAAGTGAAAACAATGTTATGAGTTAGGGCTAGATGAACAACCCTCCATCTCTCCCTCCTCCCCCAAAAGCTGCTGGTCCGAAGTGGGTATCATGTACGATATGGGAGGGGGCGCGTTATGTGGTTTGTTTTGTTACTCTTTCCATTTCTTTTACTCTCTCCATTTTTCTCCAGCTTTTCTTGCAGTTTCTCTATATTTCTCTAGAACCTGGAGTAGTGGAAGATCCTGGGTTTCCATAGTACCCCTGGGAAAGTTGCACAGTCTGGAATGGGAAAACTGCCTGAAATGGCACTGAGACAGCTGGTCTGGTAAGATTTTGTTATTCTGGAAGGGGAAAACCATATAGTGACTTAGCTGGAGGGCCAAGCCACAAAGAAGAAGCACTGTGACTCCTAGAAAGTGAGAAGGGCTGTGGCCTGAGTGACTGAAGGAAGCGGGTGTTGGGCTGGCAGAGCTAGTCCTCAGATGCAGCCACAAGGGGGTGCTCCACTCGTGAGTGAACTCTGTGACAAGAACCTTACTTATAGCTTAACAGGCAGTATTTTAGTCCAGGTTGGACACTCAGACTAAAGGCAATCTCTTTCCTCAACAAAATTGTGCAAAATTCCCTGTTGGCTTAATTAACATTTTCCCCTGTCAGTAATCCTGAACATTTCTGTTCCATGTCTGAACGCATAACACAGTGCTAGTCAGTGTAGTATCTGGGTGTTGGTTGACTATTGCATTGTTTCGTGTGACTTCATCTAGAGAATGCTGTCCACAGTTGACTTTGAAGAACATGCAGTCTGCTGGAGAGTATAAATCCAAGATTTGTGTGATTTTCCAATAATAATTTGCAAACAGGAAAGTCTTTTTCCATGTGCCAGAGCAAAATTTATACTGAAGCACCTTGAAGTCCTTTACAAAAAGTGTCTTTCAAAAGAGGACCAGAAGGTGAAGTACTATTATATTAAAAATGAGATATCAGTGGAGATACTAAAGATCTATGTAGAAATATAGCTTTCTGAGCAAACAAATGTATTTAATAAAACAATGGAGGCTTTTAAGGCCTATTAAAATAGATTTAAAACCACTTTTTTGCATGATGAGGATATGCATTTAATAGGGTTCTGCTGTACTGTTAAATTTCAAAGCAAGGAAAAAGTAGAAATATCTCAAGCAGAGCTGGGTAAATATTAGAAAAACGTATATGATTGATTAGATTATATTAGTATTCTCTTTTGTTCACTTGTCCATGAGCAACTGTCACTTTTGAGGTGGTGGGGATTGCACTAATTTAAGGGAAGGAGATTTTACTTGTGCATTATTTTTAATTGTACTTCTAAGAGCATTGCATTAGAAGTGCATGCCCTGTTAACTCTTATGGATCCTTGCTTGATATGGCTGGAAGTGAGGAGCTTAGAAGGCAGAACAGAGTTGGTGATATTCAGACAGCTGACGGAACAGTCAGCAAAAGCCTCTGTGAGGAGTAGAGGATAGGAGGGAGAGGTGATGAAACAGCAAATGAGATCCTTTTCTTGGAGACAATTTTGCACATATTGTCGCCACAGAACAATGAGGAGGAAGTCTGAACTTTGCTCAGATATTGATTTGGGGGAAGAGTAGGAGTTGGCATCAGGGCACAACCACCTAATATAACCTCCTGTATAGTGAGCACTGGGTCATGTGTTCCTGGGCTGTATGATCATCAGTGGCAAGCTTGCACATGTGATTTAATGACTGATAAATAGCCTCTGAATTATAACCTGGTCTAAAGTGGAGATCAATGGATCCAATCTATGCATAAAGTGGATAGAAACCTTCACATCCCATATGGGAACGGAGAATACACAGCAACTGTCAGAAGAACCAGTGTTTTCATGACAAAAGTTAGTTTCTAGCTCTTATGTGTGTAGAGGAAAGCTTGAAAACATGAAAGCTTAAAGGCTTAATACCCAGAAGACAAATAAAAACTTTTATTGTTAAGTCTCATGAGTGTTAGAGGGGCCTGATTAATGATTTTTGAACACATAAGGCTAGCATTACAGCTGATGCATTCATATTTGAGAATGTATTTGGGACGAACGTGAGAAGAAAATGAACTGAAAGTCTACTTTATAGAAATGTGTCCTAATTTATTGCTGTAGCTAGTTTAGTAAGGAACCCACCTATTATAAAATCTTAAGATATACTTACATTGTGTAAAAGAAAACAGGAAGATATCCTACATGTTAAAATTTGTCTCCCTCCGTATGGTGTTCCTGACCCACTTCTTGAGAGATTCAACATCCCAGGCACTGTCCTCTCATTAAAGTTTAAATTAACCAATCAAGGAATAGAAAGCATTCAGTGCAAGTTAGATGGTGCTGACACCACTCCTCCCCCGTCTCCCCAACTCCATTTTGTTTGGAATTAGGCACTTGCCTAGTTCATTCTTACAAGGAATGCCTCAGGTAAGCACCTGACTCCAGGAGAGAGGTTCACAGTTGTGGATCACTAGCAGAGACAACTGCCCTGGACTTAGGTGCTGCTCTCTGAGAGGGTCTGGATTTAGGACACATCCCTGTCACCAGCATTTCCCACTGGCTAGCTTAGGGGGCTCCCCATCTACTGTGCTGGCCTTTGTGAATCCCACTTGAAGGAGCCTATCTCTCCTCATGCATTGTATTGGGAGCCTAGTTTTTCCTTGCAGTGTTGTGCCTGTGATTTTCTAGGTCAGTAGTTCCCAAACTCTTTTTACACCAAGGACCCGTTTGGCATCTGACTAAATTTCCTGGACCCCTTTCATTTTTTTAATACATAAATTTAATGTTGTTCTATTAGGTTAGTTCATTATTTTTTTTAAAAAAAAATTAAATTAAAATAGGACTCACAAAGGAAACACATAACCCTTATTTTCACTTTAACTAATTTTGTGGTGTAGTCCTGAATGGGAAAATACTGGTACTACTGTAACACCCCAGCCAGATGGGGAATGTTCCTGCCAGCGTAACCTCTCACGTGCAGTACTGTAGTACATACTCTGTGGAAGATGTCATTTTGAGAACAATATGCTGTCCTCCATGTGGCAAAACTGCTGGAACACTGTTCCAGTCCCATTGCAGTACTCCTCAAGGGACAGATCCCCCATAACCCATGTTGGACTCCTAAGCATCCAGGACCTCACTTTGGGAACCACTGTTCTAGGTGTATAAAAATTAGGTGTTGTGACACACTCTTTTTTGTGAATCTAGCCCTAAATTCCTTCAGAAGACGTTTGAAAAAACTGGATAAGAAATACACATAGGAAAGACCAGTCAAAAGATCAGCCCTTCGTCTGTACCATGGCAATGCTTCTTTCCTATCAAGAGCCTGGGGATAGTGAGCTTTGAAGTCCAAAACCAGTGTTCTTAAGTTGACTTACCAGCTTCAGGCCAAGTAAATAACACCAGGTGGCAATGAATGCTATGTGATTTGCCTGCTGCCACACAACTGGGATGGATAGAAATTCAAATATTTGAATGTTTTTTTACTAGTGGTTCAGCATTTATCATAATTCACGCTTTAGTCAACTTATTTTTAATTTAAATGTTTGTTTAATTTATTTAAGTGTTATATCAATAATGCAGTAAATCATGTAGTGGTCTTGGGCAAATTATATTATTGCAGTTATTTGATACACATGAAATATTATCCCAGAGTCATTAGCAGTTGTTAGGTCTCAAAGTACTAACCTTTTGCAGGTAAAATATTTACTCAGAATACCTGAGTCAGACTGTAGTTCAAATGTTCTGCTGTCTTAGGCCTCATAAACCCCATTTCTTTTATTTCTCTTTGGAGACAGAGAGAAAGTAAAAGAAAAACAAAACATTTGCTTCCATTGGCATAAACACAAGTGGAAACAGAATTAGAAAACCAGTTTAATTTGTAGATATAAATTAACACTTAGTAATCTGTTCTTGTAGAACTAAAGGAAATTGGTGGGCCACATTCTGGTTTCAGGTAATCATATAAATCTGGAATCTCTCCACCGTTGTCACTAGAGTTACTCCAAATTTACACAGGTGTAATTGAGAGCAGATTCTGGCCCAAGTGACTTTGCCTATTTATAGTCACGATGGTGAATGAACTTCCATATTTATAACTACTCCTACATAAAGTGATCCCTCCTGTTTTAGCAGGGGTGTTTGGTTGGTCTGGCAGGGGAATGGACACTCCCTGGTCAGAGGAAGGGTGTTGCCCCTCTCTAAAATGAAGTTGTAGTCTGCCATTTGTGGTCTGCTACTTTAAAACAGTCTGCATGTCTGTCTCCGTTCTCATGTGAGTCCTGATCAGAACATAGTGTAAAAGTGTGACACTAGAGTACTGATAAGAGACTTCTATTTATTTCCTTGTCTCTGTCATAGGACATGGATCAGAATTTCATGGCATGGGATGGGATCTTCTGACTCCATTGGCTACTGTTTCACCATGCACCAAAAAAGTTCTAACCTATGTTTTAACTCAGTCTTACACAGGCAAAACTCCCATTCATGCCAAAAAAGTAAGCAAGGATTTCAAGATTTGGTTAATAATTTTAGCAATACATGATTAAGAATTATTTTGGGAGCCCAAACTATGACTATTTTGGATTTGAACAAAAGTAATTTAAAACAACTGTGATGGAAAATCACTAATCCCATTTCTTGTTTTCTGTCCTTTTGGAAACTCTCACTTCATTATTCAGTTGCTGGAAGCATATGTGATTTGGGGATAGGATAATATGATCCTCACTGGGGCTTAGATACTATTGTGATTGAAGTCATTATAAAGAACTAAGAAAGAACAATAGACAAGCTTTGTAATTCACAACTGCCAGGATATTACTGTTTATTTTTACTGTAAAAATACAAGCATGAAGCATTTGATAATTTCATCTTATGCATTTTCTTTTGAGATGTACAGTTCATGTGTTAAAGAACTGTAAAAGAGCACTGACTGCTGCCTATGGGTTGTTGAGAAGCACTGTTTGTATGGTTGTGCTGTATATCATAGCTCTTATTAACTCTAGTGCCATTGCTAATGTTTTAATGTATGTGTGTATGTGCCTTGAGGGAGTAGTTTGTGTGTTTTACTGGCCTGATGCACAAAAATGCTCCCTTCCTTTTCTATCTATTATAAATTAATACATGCCATTGGGGACCTCTTATTGTGTAAAATTGTCGTCTTGTGAATGGTATGGATAAGCTAACTTTGAAGTGAAACTGAACAGTAACCCATACTATGAACAAGACAAAACTTACTCTACCAATCCCTGATGACTTGTGTTAATTTATTATGAATAATTCACATTTCTTTATCAGTTACTATCCCCTGCATCATTTTTGTTAATAAATTATGACGAGAATGGCACATCCTCCACTACAGTAAATATTTGAACAAGAGGAAAACGAATTTCCTTACCATTCAATCAGAGTTCTCCCATATTCTGAGATCTGCATGGTTTAATTATGCCTAGGTCTGACATCATGCTTTGAAAAATAATTGTTTTATAATCCTGCTATCTTCATAAACCTGTTAACTCAGCATTCTGTAATTAGTGTTTTAACTGAGCAGCTAATGGGTTAACAGTTATATAGCTTGATCAATGGTGACATAGTGTCTGTGTTGCAGAATAGAATGGTTGCCTGGCAACTATACCTGTAGAAACGACATATTGTATTTCTGCCTATTTAAACCCTCATCTTGTGAGGGTTTATGGAAAGGAGCTGCTCATTTGCCAAGCCTTTGGAATTCTTGTAACATGGCTGAAAGTATTGCGGTATGAACATCAAAGGGCTTAGAAATTTGACTCAGTAAATGAAAGCCTTGATACAGATGCTTATTTAAACTTTTTGAAGTCTCCTTTCTGCTTTTCTTCTTGTAATTCTATCAGGCCACTCTCCAGCATCCATCTGTCCTCCTGACCTGAATCCTACCTGCCTCTGTAAATCCCCCTACCAACACCATTGACCTCCCAATTCTTTTTCTGATCATCAGGTCCTTTCATACCAATTTCCTCTAATGGTTTCCCAAGAAACCCTCAGACTTTAGTGATTCTAGATCATTAGGTAGGGGCCTGGCACTTTGTCTTCTAACCAGTTATTCAGTTTCAAAGGAATCTCAATTTAGGGTTTATCCAAGTTCAAGTAGTCCCAGAATGCATTGCCAAGCCATTCCCTGACTATGGGGAAGAATCAGAATGCAGATATGAAGGCAGCTAACTCAACAGAGAGTGCCTTTTTTACTAAGGCCTGAAGGGAAGAGGTCCATGGTTTGTGGGGAGGAGTGAAGAGGCTTTCTCCAAGCACTTTCAAGATCTAAAAGGAGCTTTGGAAGGGGGTTGAGCCTCTTTGTCTGAACTGCTTTTCCTATTGCTAGTGGAAAGGTCAGTATGGAGCTAATGAAGTCTGCGTCATCCCTGTTTGAAGGCAGCACTGGGTCCTATTTGTATAAACTCTGAAGTGTAATAGTCTAGCACAAAATAAAATATCCTGAATTTTATTCTGTTTATGCAAATCAAGCACTTTGGTTAAGTGGCACATTAAGTTATTTTGCCCTTTCAGTTAGCAAACTTCATTGCTGCTTTTGATCCAGTTTCTGTGGTTCTCACCCAATGGAAGTACCAGTGTGTATAAATGCTACTCCACATGAGCAAAGATTGCAAAATCTACAGTTTAAAAATGTTTGTTTAATGGGAACCTAGATTTTTGTTACACATTTTTAAAATCTTCCCACCCCTGCCCCACACCCTGGGTGGCTAGCTTGGCGAGGACATTCAGCTTTATAATGTTAGGAAATTTATCTGCATGAGGTTCTCTAGTCACTGTACTTTTTCAGCATCCATTTATTTGGGAAGGAAGAGAAACCACAGTGGTCTTTGACATTTATATACTCATCATCCTTTATGTGCAATATCATTTTTTTAATAATATTGTTATACATTTTTTTATAATATTGTTTAAGGTGGAGCCATTGTGATTCGTGCTGCTCTCTTAGAAGTCATACAGTGAGAACTTTTTTCTGTACAAGCATCACAGACATATAAACAGTTTATAAACCAGGTTTCATGACTCAAACTTCAACAAATAAAGCACTATTCAAATAGCCTGTCATTTATTGCCTCTTCATAAAATATGTTTAACACCCAATGCGATAAGTATGTGCTGCTTATTTCATGTTTTTTTGTCATCCAGATTTTGTGTCCCAGCTGCTGGAGGCTCAATTGCAGCATTTTACTACTGTTGCAGGTAAGATACCCCCTCAAATCCTGTAACTAGCTTGACTGTTTCTTGAGTCTGTTTGCAATAATCTGGAAGAGCTATTGAACCATCCCTTTGCATGGGAGCTGACAGTTCTTTGACATGCTCTGTGTCTGTCATCCTGAGACCTTATAATTAGTCTGTTTTTGGGTCTCTGCTAGCACTGGGCTCCTATGGACAAGGCACTAGTCAGATTAGTTAATGAGATTTGCTGAAGGGGAAAACATAATAAAGATTAGGATAGGGACACACAGGGAAGGAGGTTAGGGCAGAGGGTATCAGAAGGTAAACTAGACAAATAATTACATCTTCTTGTATATGAAACAGGCCAATAAAAGAAGACAAAAAGTACAATACTGTAAAATGTTTGCATAATGTAAGGGCTGCCTTTCTTTTATAGTAGAGCCTACTTGTTCTTTAAGTGATTAATGCATGAAATTTTACGTTTGCTGTCAGGCTGAAACTCTGATCTTGCATCAGAGAGTGTTTTGAATGCAATTTTTTATTCTGTAGCTGAATGGCCGATGCAGGAAATGAAATAAACTTCAAAAATGATACTACAGGGTATAGTGGGAACATAGACAATAAAGCTGAGGAAAGCTAAAATGCATCCTCTGCATTTAACAATTGTCACCTCTTCCCCCCGCCCCCAGAAATATTTTCTTCCAAATACTTACCAAACCCCTTTTTTCAAATATTTGTATTAATTGCTTCTCTTCAGCCCTTGTATTTTATCCCTAACATTAACCATAATTATCAAATATGAAGCTAGAACAATTATTTGTGGTCTAGAACCAGACAGTGGCATGCTGGTAATGCAATGGGAGTGTTTGTTGCAGAATACTGGATTAATGGGAGTGCAGTGACTACATAGTGGTTTAATGATTGTTGCCTTATTGCCCCTTCTTTTGACCCCAGTGTCTCCCCTCTGCTGAACAGTAGCAGATGTTTGGGGCCTTGTAGTTCTGCTTCCCACTGCAGGAGAAATCAGTGATGCAGAGTCTGGATATATTCTAAGTGTAAGTTGCTTTAGTTACACACCTACATCACTCCTGAGCTGAGACAGTCAACAGGGGATCCAGGAATCTCAGCCCGACACTAATCCTGGGTACCCAGTGAACAGTTCTGTTTCACAAATGGACTCTAATCAGAGCCCAAGACTGAGGACAAACTCTTCTGCAACTCCAACAGTGCCCTCTCTCCTGAAGTTGACTGCACTAAAAATCTTGCCTAACCAGAACTAACACAGCATGTCTTCTCAAGAATCAAAACTTGCTCACACACCAAGAAAAATAATTTGTAAAACTATGGCAACTGTGCCACCTGCCATAAATAGTATCATTTCAGCAATTTTTTTGTAAAAATGTAATCATACTGGTATTAGTTACCTACACAACCTCCTCTATGAGAATCCTACTAATTATTTTTGTTTGCTGGCTGAACTGAAAAATAAATTGGTTTGGGTTGACCTGAAACAAAATTATACTCTTGTCAAACAAAATATTGGTAAAATATTCAAAATGGATTTTTTCTTTTTAAAAAATAAAACAATATTGAGGTAGATTTTGAAATGAAACATCCTTTTGAATCAAAATGTCAAATTATTATTATTTTTTTTTACCAAAACATTTTGGCAAATTTGACACCAATTCACACAATCATTTGGTGGATCTGAATTTGGATTTTGCAACCAAAAAAGATTTGGGGTGAAATTTTCTGCCCAGCTCTAGAGCCTACCATTGAGCATGGATTTTGCAGGTGATTGTGCTTTGGTTGTGTGGGCCTTGCAGTGTGAAACTTGCTACCCATTTCTTAGCCATCTCTCTTTTGAAAAGCATCTTAAAACTTGCCTTCCTAGCCACAACCACACAGCATTTTTAGAATAATCAGAATAATTATCTGCTCTTTTAATTCAGTTCTTGCCTTCTGTCCAGTATCCAGAAAAGAGATCCATGTAGACAGGCCTTTTTGCCTGCTGAGATTTCCATTGACTTCAGTGGGTCTCTGCTTACACTTACACAGATCACTTGGAGGACAACAGTCTTAAACTGGAACCTTTCACTTGCTCTTATGTGTTTGTATTTTAGGAAGGTGGGATTTTATGTTGTTCCATTGGACAGCAACTTTGGTGGAGGCAGCAAGGAGGCAGTATATAAAACATGTTTATAATTAGTAAGACTTAATATTCATCTTTAGCTAGCTAGTAATACCCTGCTACTGAACAAAGAATAACGCAGTATCTGGAAACGATGCAATCACATTGGGCAAATCCTGACTCAGTTTTGTGTGAATAAAGTCCGAGCCCAGAATTAATGAGAACTTCAGGATTTAGCCCAATAGAATGATAGAACTGTAACAAATTAGTGTTTTACCAAGGGAACCATATCTAGAAGCCTAATGGCAACCATAGTGACATGACAACTTCAGGCCGCGATGAGGTAACAATACCATACAACAAATGAACTGTCTGGGATCTTGGAGTATGGTTCTAGCTATGGTGCTGAAGAGCCATTGTGCTTCAGTATAGTAGTAATGGTCTGATTTTTATTTGCAGCACAATATTTTGATGTAATTGTTAACCTAAAATGGTTTGGGTTTGAGTTCTTTAGCTCTTTATTTAAAGCTTGTATAATTTTATATTAATGCTCTCTAATTCTCTTTGTGTAATCTGATGGGGAAGAAACAAATTCCGCAAGAGAATTAGAGAGTATTTAGCAGGCAGTCAGGAGTGCGAGTTAAATATTACTTGCATTTGCAGCATACAGTTTGAGGCTGAGGGAGAATTCTGGAATTGAAGGACTTGAACATTCTAGGCCCAGTGTCATTATTAGTGAGAAAAGGTGCTGGGAACTGTATCAACAGGTGTAGCATTGTGACCTGATTTTTTCCCCTTCCCTCCTGAAACTTGGAGGCAGATGTTGAAACTGTCTAGAGACAAACCTTCTATTACCATTTCTTATACTGGAGACCTTATTATGGCTATATTAGGGTTATTGTATTCTAAAGCAAAAGGATTACAAATATCTCAATGTCCTCTATTACAGCAAATAATTATTCTTGCTTCCAACTATTTTACAATCATTAAAGTTCAAATTTAGGTTGCAGCATTTCTTGCATGAATATTTGCATTTAATTAATAAAGGATGCTTTGAGTGTTTCCAGAATATAGCTCGTAAACCTAGGAGAAATACCTTAGAATAACTGAGGACGTTCTAAAGGTCCCCTCCTGTGTAAAGAAATGTTGTTTGAATTCCATTACTGCCCACCTCTTCCATGCCCCTTGACCAAGGTTGGTTAAATGTTCTTTTCTTTTGATACCTAGTGCATCAGGTAACTTTGTTTTCCTTTGACTGAAATGTGGCCTCTGATGTGTGTGAGCTGCTGTGTGTATCTTTCTAAGATCAATAAGCAAAAAGTCACCAGCAATGGGAAGTGAATGGGATAGTTAAAGCACAGTAGATGATAGCTGTTAACATGCTGAGGGTAAAAATGCTGCAATTTCACTATTCTATAACAAACTACTGATCTACTAATGGAACTAAAATGTTTTGGCTCCTATTTCTCATTATGAAATGCGTTGGTTTTCTCCCTCTTTTTTTTTTGGTGGGGGGAGGGGAAGAAAACTCTCTATGTAACCTAAACATTTACTGATATCCTCTGTGAGAAATAATCTTTTAAACAAATATTAAGAGGGATGGGAGGGACGCAAACCTCAAACTAGTGCTTAGACCGCAAAGGCCAAAGGCGTTTGTGTTTGTTTCAAGATAGTTGAGACCAGAGTGGAGGTCTGGTATTTTGCTGGTGACTGTTGAAGAAGATGGATTTGACTGCTGGCAGAACATAAAGCAAAGCTGACAACAAAGCTTTCCTTTCATGCTATCCAAATGAACACATTTCTAATCTGAAATTCAAATACTTGACAACAGAGAGCCTGTGAGCTGGGCTTTGAACAGGAAATTGCTTCATGGTTTTAGCATAATGAATTAGGCAGTTAGAGTAAATCCATTTAGAAGGCATAGAATGCTTGCACATTCCTTGTAAGAGCTAAAAAACCTTGCTAATTTTCTAAATTTCTCATGACTTGCAAAAATGTGAAATGTTCGGTGCAAATGTTGTGCATGTTATGTTTGGCATATGATTTAGAAATAATTGCACATCTTAAATGTTAGAATAATTAAATACCATAAATAAAGGTGGGGACATTCTCAAAAAAACCTGTGCTTCCTTTAATAGTATAAATACTGTAATTAATCCTGACATCCTCGTCTGGTCAATTACAATTACACATCCTGGAGATGCAACATTAGACTGAAAAAACAGACTGGGTGGGTGAACGCCAATAAAATCAATTCATGGGTCTCCGTTTGAACTCAAACAGGTAGTGATCAATGGCTCGATGTCTAGTTGGCAGCCGGTATCAAGCAGAGTGCTCCAGGGGTCAGTCCCGGGGCTGGTTTTGTTCAACATCTGGATGATGGGATGGATTGCACCCTCAGCAAGTTTGGGGATGACACTAAACTGGGGAGGGAGGCAGATATGCTAGGGAGTAGGGATAGGGTACAGAGTGACCAAGATAAATTGGAGGATTGGCCCAAAAGAAATCTGATGAGGTTCAACAAGGACAAGTGCAGAGTCCTACACTGAGGACGGAAGAATCTCATGCACTGCGACAGGCTGGGGACCAACTGGCCAAGCGGCAGAAAAGGACCTGGGGATTACAGTGGATGAGAAGCTGGATATGAGTCAACAGTGTGTCCTTGTTGCCAAAAGGTCTGATGGCATATTGGGCTGCATTATTAGGAGCATTGCTAGCAGATCAAGGGAAGTGATTATTCCCCTTTATTTGGCACTAGTGAGGCCACATCTGGAGTATTGTGTCCAGTTTTGGGCACCCCACTACAGAAAGGATGTGGACAAATTGGAGAGAGTCCAGCGGAGGGCAATGAAAATGATAAGGGGGCTGGGGCACATGACTTATGAAGAGAGGAAGAGGGAACTGGTCTTATTCAATCTGCAGAAGAGAAGAGTGAGGGGGGATTTGGTAGAAGCCTTCAACTACCTGAAGGGAGGTTCCAAAGAGGATGGCGCTAGGCTGTTCTCAATGGTGGTAGAGGACAGAACAAGAAGCAAAGGTCTCAAGTTGCAGTGTGGGAGGTCTTGGATATTAGGAAAATCTATTTCACTAGGAGGGTGGTGAAGAGGGTGAAGCACTGGAATGGGTTACGTAGGGAGGTGGTGGAATCTCCATCCTTAGAGGTTTTTAAGGCCCAGCTTGACAAAGCCCTGGCTGGGATGATTTAATTGGGGGTCGGTCCTGCTTTGAGCAGGGGATTGGACTAGATGAACTCCTGAGGTCTCTTCCAAATGTAATCTTCTATGATTCTGTGTTATACATCATGCTGACAATAGACATCCTCACGTTAGCGTTTTAGGCAGCACTTGGACCAACTTGTCATGACAGCTTTCGCACCCCCTTAAAGGGACTAAATGGAGTCAATGTCACAGGTAGCAGCACTAGAGATACGGTTATGTGTTTGGGAATGAGGTTCTGTTGTTTCCTTTGTGTATTATACTTTCCCTTGGAAATCATTTGGCAGCCCCCCTTGGAGTAAAATATTCCATTCTTCTATACTCTGCTTAAATCAAATAATCTCAAATAGTATAAACTGGCAAGAGAGAGTTAAATTGCATCCCAGTCATGTTTGCAGAAATATTTTTTCATTGGTAATGTCCTGCATTTTATAATCATGTTTTGGAGAATATAGAGAAATGTTCAAACTCTTGTTTTCAGATTCTATTCTGCCAGTTCAGAAGACAGACTGAGAGTATAGGCAATAGCATAATTGCGCTTCAACAAAAGCACACAAATAGATAATAAAGCATGACATTCTTGTATTCATAACTTACTAGGTTTCACAGCAGAGCCATTTTGTTCCCCATGGAAACAAACTGCATAAATAAATGGATTTTATTTTAACACATTGTCTTTAACTTTCTAGTCAGAGAGAACGCAATACAGTGGAATAGTTCTCGTTGGCATAGTGATAAAGGAATTTATGATGGATTATTTTATGAAAGTTTTTTTTAAATAAAAAATCATTGAGTGTCAAGCCTCTAATTAATGTTTACAGTTAAGAATGTAAAGGAAATCTGTTCTTTCTCACAGCTGCTAAAATATGAATAGGTCTTTTTTCCATCCTTGGAGATGCATACTGAATATATGTATACAAGCAACTTAATGTATGCATGATGAATTAAACTGAGGAACACTGACATTTAAATGCATTAGAACTGTGCTGAACTGAAATAATAATTATCACCAGCAGCACAATATAAATATTTAAAGATACTGTACCTATTCAGTAACTGCAGAGGCACCAGGCTGAATTTATCAAAAATCAATTCTGAATACCTCCAGCAAAATAATAGAATCTGGAAGGGAAACATCTTTGAATCATTAATATGGAAGAAAATTTAATCCTGTATGATAAGCATGCTCCTAGATGCTTGCACAAACAGGGTTCCCACATCGAGGCTTTTACATAAACAAGAAGGGTATAAATATCAGGAAGTGCAGTTGAGCTAAGACCTACCCAACTTTTTCCACTTTATTTCCCAAACTATACTGTAACTTATTGACTAGGACATGGAGGCAATAGAACGACACACACATGGAATAGATTTCAGCATCAGGCTGAAATGTTAGTGTGACGAAGTGGGACTGGTCTTACTGGGGGCTGGGTACAGATCCTAAGTATCTAGCAGCAAAAGTCCATGCAGCAAATGCCTGACACTCTGTCTCCTAGCAACTGATGGCCGAGCCCCTCCCTACAAAGGTGCTGGCTAAACGTGTTGGAGACAAAGGGGTCAGGTGACCTCCTAGCCCGGGAAAGAAGCTGAGCAGAGAGGAGGGGCCAGAGGGGGTTGAGGAGACTGGAGTTGGCTGGAGAAAAGAGGGGAAGCAGGGAGAGAGGGTCTGATCCCCGAGAGGGGCTGTGGGGTCCCAAGATGGACCTAACAGGGGGGATCCGGTTATCTGTGCCTGCAAGATCTGTGTTGGACTGTGTTCCTGTCGTCTAAATAAACCTTCTACTTTACTGGCTGGCTGAGAGTCCTGGTGAATCGGCAGGGAGCCCGGGGGTGCAGGGCCTGACTCCCCCACACTCCGTGACAACTGGTGGCAGAGGTGGGATGACTGCACCCCGTAGACGGCGCTTCCTGCAGTAAGTGACTGGGGAGCAGTAAAACGAAGGGGCGATTAACCCCTAGGAGAGTGTGGCCAGAGAGAAGGCTTTGCAGTAACAGGGTCCCCCGGGGGATCACAGCGAGCGGTCCCGGGGCGGAGGAGTCTGCAGCTCGACCCTGGCAGAGAGGTGGTGACCTCCAGGACTGGCACACTAGGGGTCCCCCTGGAAACCATGGGGAGCGGCGAGCACCCCGGCCTGCAAGCGGCCAGCAGGAAGATGTATGCCCAGCAGCGCAAGTGTGACCTGGTGGAGCTGTGCAAGCAGAGGGGGCTGCGCAGTGGGAAGCTCACCAAGGCCCAGCTGATTGCCCGGCTGGAGGAGAGAGACCGCGTCAATGAACCGGTCCTGGTCCCTGAGGGAAGCAGCCCAGCAGATACAGCACAGGCACCAGTGTCTGTCCCCGCTGGGAGGGGTCAGCCGGCCGCTGAGGGCTTCCCGAGACCCCCCACCCCTAGGCATAGGGGGAGGGGGAGCCCAGCGACTACTGAGGGCTCAGTGGCCAGCAGGGGATCGTCCCGGCGGAGCTCCCTGTCCCTGGAGCAGAGGTGGCTGGAATATGACAGGGAGGCGCTCGAGTTAAGGAGGCAAGAACTGAGACAGGAGCGAGAGGAGAAGCAGAAGCAGCGTGAACACGAGGAGAGGGAGAAGGAGAAGCAGCGTGAATACGAGGAGAGGGAGAAGGAGAAACAACGTAAACATGAGCTGGAACTGGCCCAGCTGAACAACAGTAAGGCCCTGGCTGCGGTGAGTGAGGGGGGGACCCAAGCCTACAAAGAGCTTTGATAAGAGCTTCCTGGCCTGGCGTAAGGAGGGGAAGGACATAGACACCTTCCTGACGGCCTTTGAGAATGCCTGAGAGCTGCACCGGGTTGACCCTGCAGACAGGATCCAGTTTCTCACCCCCTTACTGGACTCCACCACCGTGGAGGTGTACAACCGAATGAGAGGGGCGGAGGCAGGGGACTACAACCTGTTCAAAGAGGCCCTGCTCCGCGAGTTTGGGCTGACCCCAGAGATGTACCGGAAGAAGTTCCGGAGTCAACATAAGACCCGGGAGGTCACATACCTACAACTGGTCAACCGGGCGCAGGGGTATGCCCGCAAGTGGACGGCTGGGGCCCAAACTAAAGAGGACCTGCTTGACCTATTCATACTGGAGCACCTGTATGAGCAGTGCCTGTCGGACCTGAGACTGTGGTTGATGGACCAGAAGCCGGAGAACCCGCAGCATGCAGGCCAGCTGGTCGACCAATACATGGGCAAGGGATAATAGGGAGGCATCTCGAAGGAGCAGGTCTGCCTCAACGCAGAGAGAGAGTCACCATGGGACCTCCCAGAAGGGGCCGAGGGAGGGCCCCCACCAAAGGGAAACATCTGGCATCAGGTCCAGCCGTCCCACTCGAGGGGACCCATGAGACATGGGCTGCTATCAATGTGGCCAACAAGGCCACATACGGGCCCAGTGCCCCAAGCTCCGGGACAAACTGAGCAGACCAACCCCACACCGGGTCAACTTGGTAGAGACCCAGCCGGATGAGGAGCAGCATTCGCAGGAAAGGGGGGCTGGCCGCGTACCACCTGCGAAGGAGGGAGGGGGGCCCCGGGTCGACCCCTCCGAGGGGCTGGATGCTCCCAGCCCTGAGTTTTGGGTTTACAGGGTGGGCACGGGGCTACCCCTCTGGAGCGAGTGCCTTGTTCCCCTGGAGGTAGACGGGAGGGAGGTCACTGGGTACTGGGACACGGGCGCAGAGGTGACGCTGGCCCGGCCCGAGGTGGTGGACCCAGATCGGATGGTGCCCAACACCTACCTGACCTGAGGGGTGTGATCGGGACCCCATTCAAGGTGCCTGTGGTGAGGGTACACCTAAAGTGGGGGGACAAGGAGGGCCCCAAGGATGTGGGTGTGCACCCACATTTGCCCACGGAGGTGTTAATGGGGGGGGGGACCTCGAGGACTGGCCAAGTAACACCCGAGGTTCCCTGGCCGTGAACCGTAGTCAGAGTCGACGCAGGGCTCTGCACCCTGACACCGGGGAAGGTACTCTGCCCGAGCCGCAGGACCCTGACCTGGTGGGGAGGGAACGCCCAGGGACAGGGCTCAGAGAGGCCGTGGCCTCAGACCCAGCCGGTGAGAGAGAGCAGATCCCCATCCCTGCCCCAGCGGCTGAGTACCAGGCTGCGGTGCGGGAAGACCCCTCCTTGCGGAGGATAGGGGACCTGGCCAACCTCGGGGGGGGACAGACCATGGGACGAGGTGGCCGGAAAAGATTCCTGTGGGAGAAGGGGTTCCTGTACCGAGAATGGACTCCCCCAGGGAAGATGGAGTCAGGGGGGATCAGGAGGCAGCTGGTGGTACCCCAGGAGTATCGCCACCAGCTGCTGTGCCAGGCCCATGACATTCCCCCCTCAGGGCACCAGGGAGCCTGGCGTACCCAGCAGAAGCTGCTACGGAGCTTTTACTGGCCTGGGGTCTTTGCCCATGTCCGGCAGCACTGCCGCTCCTGTGACCTCTGCCAGAGGGGGAGGAAGGCCCGGGACAGGGGGAAGATGGCTGTAAGACCCTTGCCCCGCCCCGAGGAGCCTGTCCAGAGGGGGGCCAGGGTCAAAAGGGGGGCTCTGAACCGAGAGAGCCCGAATCACGGCCCCCCAGACTGGAACGTGGGAAGAAGGCCCCAGCCCTGCGTGCACCCCAGGGGTATTGGGGTGAGGAAAGGGCACGGGCGGCATAAGGCTTCCCCCCTGCAATCTGCAAGTGCCCTCGAGTCCCCCCGACCTACAGGGGGGCAGGAAACTGGAATGGCCTGGGGTAACTCTTCCCCCAGAACGGGGGGGGGGACCCTGGGGCCTCTGTGGGAATGTAGGTGGGTTCGAACTTCCCCAGGTCACTGGCTGGAGTGACCCCGCTCAGTTTGGTCTCGAAGGGGGGAGAGGTGTGACGAAGTGGGACTGGTCTTACTGGGGGCTGGGTACAGATCCTAAGTATCTAGCAGCAAAAGTCCATGCAGCAAATGCCTGACACTCTGTCTCCTAGCAACTGATGGCCGGGCCCCTCCCTACAAAGGTGCTGGCTAAAGGTGTTGGAGACAAAGGGGTCAGGTGACCTCCGAGCCCGGGAAAGAAGCTGAGCAGAGAGGAGGGGCCGGAGGGGGTTGAGGAGACTGGAGTTGGCTGGAGAAAAGAGGGGAAGCAGGGAGAGAGGGTCTGACCCCCGAGGGGGGCTGTGGGGCCCCAAGATGGACCTAACGGGGGATCCGGTTATCTGTGCCTGCAAGACCTGTGTTGGACTGTGTTCCTGTCATCTAAATAAACCTTCTACTTTACTGGCTGGCTGAGAGTCCTGGTGAATCGGCAGGGAGCCCGGGGGTGCAGGGCCTGACTCCCCCACACTCCGTGACAGATAGTAATTTAGCACCAGGGTGGGGGCTCCCTCCCGACTCCTCTCACAGACCAGACCTTTAAGTGTGTCTAGTGTGGGGTTACAGGGCTCCTACTATGTGACCAATAATGTAGTGTAGACCATTCACAGCCTATCCACTAGGACTCTGCTTACTTCTGAATTTCCTGTACAGAGGAGAGGATAGCAGTTTCCAAAGGGGGGACATCAGTCCCCAAAGACTCCAGCTCTCCCCTTCTCCTATAGGGAGAAGGTCCACCAGTAAAATCCAGGGTCTAATTTATCCCTGGGAGCTGGCCTGTTCAGCACTGATCTGCCCTAGACACTGTCTGAAAGTTGTGTTAAGATGAACAATATTTTCCTAATAACCTTTTCAAATCCTATTGCTTTCAATGCAATTATGCACCCATGATGCTGAAAGGATGCTGATGTGGTCCAATGGGAAAAATTACTTCCTGATCCCAAAATAATTTGATGATCAGATCTGCAACGTAACAAAAACACAGCGTCCAAGCTACAACTTAGGGGAGGGTGTGTATGAGAGAAAAAAACCAAATGCAAAAGCCAATCAGCTAATCCAGTCTCCCGTTCCCAACCAATTGGAAGGCAGCAGATCTGAGGTGGGGGCAGCGCCTTTCTTGCTAGGCATGTACTCTCACATTCTTCCTTCCAGATGCTGCACTATAGCCCCTGTGGTCCCTTCAAAGTCCCCCTCCTCCCATTTGATTGCAGGGGAGAGGGCAGTTTCTATACATTATTTGAGGTAGAACATGCACTGCATGTAGCATGGCCCTCCTCAGGCTGTTCCAGCTTTGCCATTTAAGAACTAGCTGTGAAGAAAGTTTTTATTGAGTAACACTTTCCCTTCCTTTCTCATACAGATGATGTACATTGCTGGAGTCAAGCAGCATAATTTTTCTGTAGAATATATAGTGTATGGCAATTTGCCAGGGGAAAAATATTCATGGTGGTATAAGATAAGAATTCATAAAGAAAAATACATGGCTATCTTGACCATTAACAGAGGGCAAATCATCCAATTTAATGAGTAACTGCAATGGCATTTATGTTTAGAGTGCACTTTACCACACATCACTTTCTGCCGTGTTTCCTCTTAGTTCTTGTGCCAAGAAAAACAATTTTGTTTCATGACTCCATTGAAATGACTGATTTCTACAGAATGCCCATCATTGCAGTCCCTTGCTCGGCAAAATTCCCATTGAAATAACTGGGATTATGTTGAAGCTGATGGGAGTTTGTATCGGTGGATTGCAAGGTTGAGTCCAGAATCCTCATCTTAAAGAGATGTCTAAAGCCAAATCAAAAGATAATGACTGAATGCTTAGGTTACAAGGAAGGCCACCATGTTATGTGATGAGATTCTAAATGCTCTCAACTTCAATAGTAGCAAGGTCACTCTACATCTTTCAGATGGGTTGCAGTACATCATAGGACTGATGCTAAGAACTAACAAGAATTCCAACAAGAAATAACTAAGCAAGTAATGTGTGCTAATTAGTTGCAATTTTAAAAAGGCTTTTAATGAATAATTTCTGACACTTTAAGTTTAGATTCTTGGTCTGTGTTAACTAGTAGAACACATCAAATCGCTGCTTATTTTCCTTTGTTGCTGGGTGCTCAGTGTTCAGAATCAATAGTGCAAGCATTAGTGAAGAAGGGAAAGAGATTACTATCTTTTCCTCCTGCCTGATAGAAGTAATTATCTCTTCTGCCTTAGTTTATAAATTAAAATCCCTGTAATAAAACATCTGAATAAAATACTGGTAATCACATTCTTTAAAGTATGAATATACAATAATATTTTTAATTCACTTCTGGATTCCACTGCTTAAATTGTGCTTTAATGTTTAGAAAGCAAATAAAAACAAAGTACAGTTATATTAAGCCAAAGTCATATTCAAATGAGAGACACAAGTATTATCTTTGGCCCCACCCTGTAACCCTGACTTCCCACTTAAGTCTGGAAGAGAGCTTTTGTGCTGCATCTCTTAAAGGTGCAGCACAGAATGTACAGTCCAATAAAAGCAGTGGGCTTTAAGGCAACTTTCTGCCTTCCTAATCCTGGATGGCTATGTGGACTGGATACTCCTGGCATAACTTAAACCTCCAGGGTTGTCTTCATAGCAGCTGGGCATCATTTGCTATGGGGCAAGAGGCAGTTGTCTCCCCAGACCTTGGTTTGCCCCCTGCTGACTTTTCTTAGGTATATGTGCTCCATTAGGTCTTCCCCTCCTGCCCTCGCAACTTTGGATGTGATCATTAGTAAGCAAATTTTGCACCGACCTCCAGATGTTTCTGAAATTATGTGCCTGCTCTCTAAGATGCCTTATCAGATGCAACACTGTCCAGAAACGCTGTAGTACTGTGTGCTGCAGCCTATCCTCCAACACCACCCTGATGCCACCAGCCCCACTGAGCACATTCCCCATGCTGGGACTTATGTGGGGTTTTTGGAGGAGAGTGCTATAGCTGTCCTCCATGTTACATGCTCTGGGCCAATCCACATCGAGCTGAATGTGATGCTTTACATTGGTCTCTTTACACTTGTCTAGCTCTCTTATCCAGCATCAAGGAGGCAGGCCTGCAGGATCAGGCCCCAAGTCACATGGGCCATCTGTCAGCTAAGACAGGATTGTTTCCTACAGTGTTTCTTTTAGTATTTTGTTCAGCCTTAGGGTCAATGCTCTGAATGATTAGGCTTCCACTTCTTCTAAATTCTGTCTCTCGAGATATTCCTCCAAAGCTATAAATCAGGGTTTCTTCCTTTCAAATCAACATTTTTTACTTTTAGTACCACAACTGATCCCAAACAATTAAAGAATAAACTCATTTCTCAAAAACTGATGTTAAAATGAGGCTTGAGAGAAAATTTTATCTTTAAAGAGCTAAAAAAGGTACCAAATGCTTTAACATAGTTGACAAATCCACAATCAGGAAATATAATGTATAAAATATCTACCTGCCAGTAGTGAAGACTTAAAATAAAAAATTAATGTTCCGAAGTAGCCAGCTTTCTTCTTCACTTTGCAAATGTTTACATGGTGAGGGAAAAGGTTTGATCTATTTTTTTCCAATTGACTCCAGTTAAGATAGCCAGGTGTAAGTTTAGACATACATTTATCTTAATGACGGTAGAAAGTTACAATACTTTTGAAAGCTAAATGTATGTAAAAGAAAACTCCTTCAAAGCAACTCAGCCCACTAGTGTAAGGTGATGTGAGTTTTAATGTGCTTTAGTAACCACAAAGATACAAAAACTGAGTTTCAGTAAAGCAATCTTTGCAGCAAATTTACTGTAGTGATAATCCAATACCTTCCCAAACTGATTAATTCATTGAAGGGAATTCTCCTGCTCTCTGTTAATTGTCAGAAATGTCTAATTGCTTGGAAATCAAATACCTACTGCTTCAGAAGAGGCTTCAAGAAATACTATAAGATAATTAAAACATAAAGGTTATACACAAATTCCAAATCCATCAAGACAGTAAACATGCTTTAGCAACAGCCCTGAGTACATTTTTTTTTCAATTGCAAAATGTAAATAGGTTTAGAAAACAGCTTGCTGGTGGGATGATGGATAGGATGCCCATAACAGTTTAATTAACTCCAGTTTCCTACATGTTAAAGGTTGCTCCAGTCCACTGGCTCATGTAACAAACCCTCTTAGGATTTCATTAGCTGTTGCTTGATATGAAACCTGGTATACCTTCTTAGGGGGTTACATTTTGCTCTGGCCTTCTGCTGAACTAAAGGCCTTATCAAAATACAATCTCCTGTTTTCTTTACAACTATCCAGACACTTTAAAATCTCAAGTGTAGGTTTTTGTTTCATTTATTTATTTATTTATTTATTTAACTTTCTGTTATCAAGGCGGAAAAAAAGTCAGAAACATAAGTACTTCTTAAATTCATGGCCTTTGAACTACAAAGGTTTGTAAATGATTGATTTTCATGCTAATAATTAAAGCGTTTTCACTATGTGGGCCAAATTTCTGCATTTCAATACTCCATGCAACCTCACTAGATAAAAATTGGCTCAGAATTTAGCACATTACCGTCACTCCCTTTTTTAAACTCTCCAATAATTCAGACTGTTGTATAGACAACATGAGAGAAACCTTGCTGGTTTCAACCTGAAGAAAGTAATTGTAAGAGAATTCGCACACAGGCTACAATAAAAATGTTTTTTTTCTGTAGTGAGAAGTCTTTATTTACAGTCCTTCACCTACTCAAAAGGCTATTGTACATGTTCCATCTGCAATGACAAATTCTGTCATTCAAAACAGTAGGTGAAAATGAAGCTGAGGGGGGCTTTTTTATATGTTTTTTAAAAAGACAGAAAACAAATATAATAAAATCAGCCTAGATCAGTTGGCCTTCAGATGATTTAGCTTTACCATTAGCAAATAAAAATGTTATTTATCTTTTGACCTCACCAGAGTAGCTTGATATTTAGTTTAGAAAAGTTAAAAATAAAATTCTAGCTACTTCAGACAGATTATTCTTGCAATACCACTAGAATGCTATTATACAGAAAAACATCATATGTAATCTCAATTAATAAAGATCTATTTACACAGCTACTTAAAGAAGCAGGCTATTATAATGCTCATTAACACCATTTTCTAATGTTCCCATGGGAAAGGTTATCAAGCTGTCTATTAAGGACTTGCTTCCTTTACATTAGTAATTGCTGACCTACCCTGTGCAGAAGCTATTATGAGCAACTGTGTTTTGATTCTGTCATGGCATCATTTTATTACAAGATGAAATGACAAGTGTATTTCATGTGCTTTGGCGATGGCTTTCAGAAACTCCAATCACATTTTAAAACTACTCTTTTAAGCTGCTTCCTAGTGTCTCCAGACTTAGTCAGACATGCATGACTATCCTTATAAACAATGATTTAGAGGAAGAAATTTAACACTCCAGAATTGCCACTTCCATTTGTCAATAATTTTGTACTTTCCTTGCCCTCTGCTATGTTATCAGTCATCTATGTCCCATGGGAAATGCTGCAGGCTTGCGGTAAATTAAGGTTCTATCTCTAGTGATTGTCTTTAGCAAACTCAGTAGGTTCCCAAACAAACCTTATCTGCATTGAATGCAGCCATAAATGGGGACAACAGGGACAGCTTTCTTCCCCTTTGACATAAATGCTAAGATTAATACAGAATAGTGCTGGAAAGGCAAAAAAAAATAACTGAGTTTAAATAAATTGTATATATATTAACCTATTAATCAGAACAGTGCTCTGATGTGGGGATGGGTTTGGGATAAAAATTCCCAACCCTTATCTGGAGAAAAATAAAAAATGGACTCAGAAAGGAACACTATTATTGCATCTCTCACCTTCATATCTGGCTTTGTTTTTTTAATGTAGCTTCTTTGTGTAGTATACTTTGGCCACTGTGACCAAACTTTTCTTCTGTACTTTGAAGAAAGGGAACCTTGTTTATGGACTCATAAAATAAAAGCAACTGAAACATATGAAATAAACATGATTCACTCCTCTGCTATGGGGAAGTTGGGTAGAAAATTAGGCCATGGGCCATTTGTAGATATGGGGCCAGATCCTTAGCTAGTGTAAATCTGCATAGCTCCACTGAAGTCAATGGAGCTATTTGGATTTACATCAGCTGAGCATCTGGCCTGGCACTTGACTTGACAAACAGTGCCTGGACTCTGTTCAGACTCTGGAGGCTTAAAGCACATAGGATAGCACAAAGCACAAAGACCTACTACACACCAGGGTGAGGTGGTATTTTCTCAGAGGCAGGAGGGCTACCTGTGACAATTTGTGGCAGAAAGGCTACATCAGCAGGGACAGCAACAGGATTCTGTCACATTCTGGGGTGCAATCCGGACCAGTGAGGGGTTGTGTCACCTCCTGCCTTGTAGCCCTGGCTACGTTAAATGTTCTGCTGCTGTGGCTTAAAGCCTGGACACCAAAAGTCAGCAGACAAAGATGCTCTGAGTGTTTGTGATTAGCTGTTCTGACTCAGCAACTGATTCCAACAGCCTGCTTGTATACCAGAGTGTGGCTGGGATGTAACACCAGCTCTGGTTACACCAGGCAAAAATTACCTCAACCCCCCCATCCTGAATGTTTCCAAAACCATGCATTCTGTAATGTCCTGTCCTCTGCTAGACCATTCAAAAGGAATAATACAGTTTGTTTGCTCCTCTAAAGAGACAAAATGTACAGCTTATCCCTTGAACTCAAACACAGCACTGGCTAGGTTTAGATTAAAAGTAAAACAAGTTTAACACAAGGAAATGGGATTTGAAGTGTGTTGAAGTATAAAGGATAGGGTTAGAAATGGTGACAAGCAAATAAATGAAAAAAACTTTCTAGAGGCTAAGACTTAACAAAACAAGCTACAGCCTTTATTTAATGTAGTTTCCTTACCAATCTAACTTCCAGCAAGATGGCTGACCATGCCTCTGGTCAGGATCTCCTACAAAATCCAGACTGCTCAGTGCCTTTTTCTTCTTAGGTGAAAGATAACTTGGGGTTCTTTCTCCTCTTTTATAGTCCAGGGAACCTTTGACATGGATTCTTCTGAAGGTTTACCCTCCCCACCCATCCCCAACTGAAGTTCAGTTAAATCAAGCTGTGAGGAAGGTGAGTTGGAATTTCCTGGTGAAGGAAGTACTGTATGCTAGTTTCTCCCCTTGTTGGTGTTTGCTAAAATGCAAATTGATCTTTTTCCTGCAGTCGCCTCCCTCCCACTGTTGCTTTGATGGTTCTGTTTATCTTTTGTGTAAATTGCATTCCCATTGTCCCAACGTACCTTGGAAATACCCTCAAGATGGCAGAACCACATTCCTTTGTCTAGGGTGGGGTAACATAAAATTCCTAATATGTTTGTAGTTTTGAATTTGTCCTCCATACCTTTACCATGCAATCTTAATGATCAATATATTATTAGCTTTCTATGACACCTTTTAGATTTAAGTTATGACATTAGTAAGTCAGTGTACATTGAACTGGTCAGGCCATCTGAAACTGCCTACCAGATTATAGTGAGCCTCTTGCATTGAGGTGCTGTTAGGGTCAGTCTGAATGTGCTCTTATGATGCTGGGCTACTCTTAGTCCTTTCTCCAGGTGTGGATGATGCTCTGGATGTGGTCTCCTCATTCCACACCATTCCTCCAGGCTCCACTGTTTTTGTGTAGGCAGGCTCCTTGTTTTCTGCTGTTCCTCTGCTGTGTCCCAAAAAAACTGAGAAAGGAATTTGTGAACATGGTATTTCTTTGTCTTAAAGAACCTCATGGGAACAGGGTTAGGTTTGCTACTGTAAACATGTGGTGGAGATTCTTTGTATTCATCACCACAGCAAGATGTTTTGAGTTAAAGCTGTTTGAAATAATCTTTAGTATTGGAGATGGGCCCCTGGGGGAAAAAACCTGAATTTCAGGAACTGAATTTCACATCTTATATAGAGAACCAAAAAACAGGTTTAAAATCCAGATCCAAATCCAGACTTTCCCATGATTGAATGGTAAACTCGGATCCTAATCTGGAACTGGGTTTTGGTTCAGTCTCATCTCTATTTACAGTACCAATAAATAGTACCCCTCCCCCAGTGGTTTTGCAGAAAGACTTAATAGGGATTTATTTTAGGGTCCATTACAGTGAAATTTGAAGAGTTACTTGCTCTTCCTTCCTTATACCCTCGTGTGCCTCCTTGTTGTATCATCTACACCCATTTTTTGCACACCAACTAATGTAACTGGCAACCACTTAACCCCATTTTATCACTACCTTACACCTGCCATGTAACTTTATACCATCTGTAATAGCCAACATTGATTTATCAAGTACAAGGCATATCAAACTAACCTAATTTCCTCTTTGATGAGTTACTGGTCTACTGGATTGGGGTGGGGAGTAGCAGTAGATGTTATTTTATTTTAGTAAGGCTTTGACACAATCCCACATGACATTCTCATAAGCAAACTAGACAAATATGGTCTAGATGAAATTATTGTAAGGTGGGTATCACAGCTGGGACATGGGCAGTGAGACCGAGTGGTCAGATGAAGAGTTGGGAGTGAAGTCCCAGGAGGTCAGAGTCTAAGACAGGACAATGACCAGACCAAGAATCAGGAAGCAGGCAGGGTCAGATTACTGGAGATCAGGGTCAGGTGCCAAATTCCAGACAGCAGTCAAATAGCAAAGGCAACAACAAAACAGGTTGGAAGCCAGAGCCTAGGGTTTATCATGAGCGGAGGCAGGCAGGCAGGCAGTCTGTGTTGTTGCTCAGACAGCTCCCTTCATGGCTTCCTGGTTTAAGTACTGATATTGGCCAATCAGTGTGTTATGAGGGGCTGCCACTCAGGTCCTGCTGGGTGGTGCATCCTGCTGAGCCCAGCCCCACAGGGTCCCTCTGTGGGAGCATGATCTAAGCCTTCTGTGACAAATCAGAGGTGTTAGTGGCCCAGAACCCCTATGGTCCCAGGTTACAGTGCTGGAGGTTCTAAAGTAGGTGCAAAACTAGTTGAAAGACCTTACTCAAAGAGTGGTTATAAATGGTTGGCTGTCAGACTGGGAGGGAGTATCTAGTGGGGTACTGCAGGGGTCAGTACTATTCAGTATTTTAATTAAAGACTTGGGTACCAAAATGGGGAGTATGCTTATAAAATTTTTGGATGACACAAAGCTGGGAGGGATTTCAAGCACTTTGAAGGACAGGATTAGTATTCAAAACTACCTTGACAAATTGGAGAATTAGTCTAAAATCAGCAAAATGAAATTCAATAAAGACACGTGCAAAGTATTAGACTTAGGAAGGAAAAATCAAATGCACAACTACAAAATGGGGAATAACTAGCTAGGCAGTCATACTGCCAAAAAGGATCTAGGCATTGTAATGGATCACAGATTGAATATAAGACAACAATGTGATGCTGTTGCCAAGAGGGCTAATATAATTCTGGAGTCATATATAATTCAGGAATGTCATACATAAGATACGGTAGGTAGTTATTCTGCTCTACTGAGACGAAGCCTCAGCTGGAGTACTGTGTCCAGTTCTAGGCACCACACTTTAAGAAAGATATGGACAAACTGGAGAGGGTCCAGAGAAGAGTCACAAAAATGATAAAAGGGTTAGAAAACCTGACCCGTGAGGAAAGGTTAAAAAAACTGAAGGATAAAAAAACAACAGAAGACTGATGGGGGAACCTGTTAACAGTCTTTAAATATGTTAGGGGCTGTTATAAAGAGCATAGTGATTAATTGTTGTCTACATTCACTGAAGATAGGACAAGAAATAATGAGCTTAATCTGCAGCAAGGAAGAGTTAGGTTAAATATTGGGGGGGGGGGGAATTACCTATAAGGATAGTGAAACACTGGAAAAAAGCTTCCAAGGGAGGTTGCAGAATCCCTTTCCTTGGAGGGAAGAAGAGGTTAGGCAAACACAGGTCAGGTTTACTTGGTCCTGCCTCAGAGATGGGGCTGGACTAGATGACCTTTGGAGGTCTCTTCCAGCCCTGAATTTCTGTGATTCTATGAATCCTATACCACAGAACTAACAACAATACATTTCTTCTAAGATCAAACGGTGCTCCCATGCTAAGAATTTGTACGATTATGTGTAACAGTGTCATCTAGTGACTGCTGCTATAATTATATATTAAGTCATATGTGATTTAATTGATGTGATCCATCTCTGTCAACCAAGTTGCAAAGCTCGAAGATGCATGATAAAATAATGCCGCTATATTCTCTCAGCCTTTACTTCACACAGTGCGCTGTGAACTTATGGAATGCATTGCCAGGGGATGTGGTGAAGGCTGAAACTATAAATGAGTTCAAAAAAGAAATAGATACGTTCATGGAGAATAGGTCCATGGGCTATTAGCCATGATGGTCAGGGAGTAAACTCTATGGTCTGGCTGTCCTTGAGCCTCTGACTGCCAGATGCTGGGACTGGATGATAGTGGATGGGTCATGCGATAGTTGTCCTGTTCTATTCATTAAATGAAAATCAAGCTTAATTTTTATTTAGATTAGTCTTGCAAAACCATCATGAAAATTTAGCAGCCAATAGACAGATTCTACTCATCCTCCCTTTACCATGGTTTCTGATATTGGAAAAAAATGAATATTTCATGCTTGTCAAAAAAAAATCATACAGGGGGTGGGTAGAATTTTGCCAGGCTGCTTTGCAAATAATAACATATGGCCAATAGTGACCTAATTAAGTTAATTTGTCATTACATTATGAACTAGTTTTTGTTTTTTTTTCCTGAGGAGGAGTAAGAATTGGGTTGTATATTGGGAACTTTGGAGAAGAGCATTGATTCACAATGTACCCATGATGAGTATTTAACTTAATTGCACTACTGTACAAAAATATGAAATGTCAAATCTTAACAAAGCTATGATTATGAATTAATATGAATAGACATTGTAAGGTTATTTCCAAGTCACCTCACACATTCAGAAAGGAAAGGTCAACAAGTCATAATCATTAGTGTCTCCCTTGTGTCATATTTGCATTTTTCAGCTATGAATGGTTTGCTGATTCCATATAAGTTTGCAATTTCAAAGCAACCATTAAGTGAATAATTTCTGTCCCTAAAGAAACTGAGACTATTGCATTCTCTTAGGGATTTTAGTGAAATAGAAATGACCTCCATGTCATGAGATGCTTAATATAGCAACCAATTTCAATCTACAAGTCATTAGTATCAGAATGGTCTTAATTTACGCTTTTTGTAAGTAGTGTTATCAATAGATGAGCAACATGCAAACTGACATCCTCAGCTATGTTTACCAAATACCAGGGCAGAAATATTTCCTATTCAGAGATTGTTTAACTGAGTTAAAAGATGGAAGTGTCACATAGACTTGGATAGCTCCCGTTTCACTGTAGTTTGTTGCTATATTGAAAAATATTATTTTGAAAAGGCATTTTGGAACCTATTACCAAATAACTTTGGAGTCAATAAATGCTAAGTAGATGATTCTCTGTCTACAGAGAGAAGTGGAATTGTTGTTCAAAGAAGCTGACTGCTTTGATAATCATATGTGTAGGAATTGCCCACACAATTGCCCAAGGTCTAGTATTTTGAGATACTGGTAACTTTTTAAAAAGTCACCATTATTAAATGAAAGGCCTGAATCTGTAGATTCTCTGTGCACATAGGTCTCATTGACCTCAGTGGAATTGGAGAGGCAGCAGGGTTAGACACTAGGACTGCACTACAAGGATAGTTTATAATTATAATGAGGATGCTCACCTTTTTACATTTGCTAGAGAACATTGTCTTTCTAACATATTTTTGTCATAGGCATATTTGTGTCTAACAAAGATGTGACCCCTATAATCTCTTGGCTTCTGTATTTATGTGCTGGGACAAATAGGAATGAGATAATGGGCCTGATCTGTTATGGTTCATAGCTCCTGTGACAAGGTAAATGCCCTCAACTGCTATGGAAGTCAATGGCAGGTGAAGGTGCCCACTACTTTCATGGGATGGGAGGGAAGGGGATATTCTCAGTGGTATACTCATATCTAAGAACTATTTTAATATAATATCAGTCTGAGTTATGAGTTTTCTGTTTAGAAGTGAATGTAAAACTGAGTGTTCTAGAATGAATCTGAGTGAACAGAGAACTCTAAGGAGCTCTGAATAGGATAGGAGAAACCATGAAGCAGCCATTAACATCTTGTAAATGGGACAATGAGGAGTACAGAAATATGTGATACTGAGATTCTTTTCATTCTAGTGTGGCAAAATCCTGATCAGCTCTTCAAATACATTTTTCTGTATATGATGTTCTTTTCCCTCCCTTCCTGTTTCCCAAAGTGCCAAATATACTAATTAGCACAGCCAATCATTTTTAAATTCAGTGTTGTCTCCTGTGTACGCTGTTACGCATATGTCAGGTTAATTCATGTCAAAGGGCATAATGTAACCTGATGCAATAAAATATATTTAAAAAGCCTGACTTTTTAATTATTTTATATAGGCAATTCTCATATTTGCTACTGGTACTACACCTTTTATTTTTAGTTTTTTTTAATAACTACACTCTTACACACCTTTAATTTTGTTTGCAGTTGTAGGTGTGTGTGTCTTCAGATGACTCCTACACTTTGAAGTGTTAAAAATGAAAATACAGGCTCCAGATTTTTATGTTAATTGCTTTCCAGCTCATGTTAACAGCTTACAAGTAAATTGCTTTGGGGGCCAATAATGACAACATGTAAATATTAAAAAAAAAAAGTACTTGAAATTAGATCTAAAATATAGTCAATAACATAGAAATTAAACTGTCAGAGCATTTTTCATTTTAAAAACATTCATCTATATGTGCTGATGTTTCATTTAATTTAAATCTCAATTTACAGTCTGCAAAACATATTAAATGTGTCCCTCTGTAGAGGAAAAAAGCAGTTTTAACCGAACATAACTTTCCTTCTCTTTTTTGCCTTCAGGCTGTTTTCTTTGTTTTTCCTCAAATACACACTTTAACAAATGCTTTCTTTAACTACTTAACATTTCTGTTTGAAAATATCTGATAAAACTTTGTGGAAGATTGTATGAGCCTATATATGTATTTAGTTAATACCTCATCATATTAGTAAGAGTCCAATTTTGGGGGATTAGATGGCTTAGGCAATTGAAAACTGGCAATAAAGCCTTTCATCTGTGACTCAGTGGTTCTAGAAAAAACTATTTCCATTACTGAACTTCTGGAAATGATTTGAACTTAATCCACTTCATTGCCAACCAGCATGGTTCTGATGATATGGACAGCTACTGACAATCTCGACAATGGACAGAATGGGCATAGAAATTGAGATATGCTTTTACTCACAGAGAACAGGAATGCGTCTCACGGGCAGGGCAGTGATTGGGCGCTTACATTGTTGAGGCCTCTGGTCAGGGGCGGCTCTAGACATTTTGCTGCCCCAAGCAGGGCGGCATGCTGCGGGAGGCGCTCTGCCGGTCGCTGGTCCCGCAGCTCCAGTGGACCTTCCGCAGGCGTGCCTGCGGAGGGTCCGCTGGTCCCGCGGCTCCACCGGAACCTCCGCAGGGATGCCTGCGGAAGGTCCACCGGAGACGCCTGTCGCCCTCCCGGTGACCAGCAGAGCGCCCCCCGCGGCATGCCGCCCCAAGCACGGGTTGGACTAGATGACCTCCTGAGGTCCCTTCCAACCCTGAGATTCTATGATTCTATGATTGGCGTTCTGGGGTCTGGAGCTGCCCCTGCCTCTGGTGTATTACAGCTGGTCAGCACAGCTGATTCAATAATAGAAAAATGAATATATTTGCTAACAAGTATCTTGAGTTTGATTTGCTTCTATCTAAGGGCGGTTATACTTTTCATTATTTACAAATATTTGTAAGGCTGCTGGTATTTGTGACAATGTATACACATCCCTAAGTTTCACAAATTTTGTACCAAATTTTGTAAGGTGCATGATTAGCTATTCACCGTTAGTTATTTGCCATTGTCCTCTGAAAAGGCTGGCATCCAGTCAGGGAGCAGGAAACATGCCATATGACCAATCACTGATGAAAAACCCATAGACAAGTATTAATCTAAACTATATATTATTCATAACTATACCTTATATTTGTTCTTTACAGACATAAATTTCATCCTGCGTGGATTGTTCTAATTAATACAAAAGGGATTTACATGAGTAGTTGTGGAAAATATATCTCTGTTTCCCTTAGTCTCACTTATTTAAAAGTTTTTCCTTGAATTTTTCCAAATTGCAATTTTATATGCTATTCCTAGAATTATTTTCCCCAGGGACTTTCATATACTGTATATACTGCACAATTATGACAGAATCTTGCATATTTCTACGGCCACGGTATGTAGACCACTGCTGATGCAGGACCAATTACTATACAAATGCACTTTATAAGTAACAGGAATGTAAACATAGATAAGTATGACCTGTTATATGTATATAGCGTCTGACGAAGTGGGTATTCACTCATGAAAGCTGATGCTCCAATACGTCTGTTAGTCTATAAGGTACCACAGGACTCTTTGTCGCTTTTTACAGATTCAGACTAACACGGCTACTCCTCTGATACTATGACCTGTTGTTTCACTGGAGAAGTACCCACTACTCACTCCTGCATACCAAAATTGAGAAAGAAGTTTTAAGTTTGTATTCCAGTTTTGTTCAGTTTATGCATGGTTAAATAAAATGTGTGTATATAATCTCTCAAACCATTTGAAAATCATGAAAGCATTTAACAAATCCTATGCCATTCCAGCAAATAGTTCAAAGATAAGATATGATGGCTTAATACTCACACATTAAATACTTCAGCTATGGTATAAAGCCATACCTATGAACTATTTGCTGGAGCGCCATAGGTTTGTTAGATGATTTGTTAACTGAATATTATTTATATCTGCCTTAACTTGTAAACACGATGTACTTTATGGGTTAAATACAGTATAAGCATAACAATTTCGAAGGTACTGCACTAGTCTATACCATGACTGAATTTTTGGCACTATATATATGCTAGATATACACACACACATACTATTTATAGAAAGATCAGGTCTGAGCAATGGATTGCTTGTTTGTTGGTCCGGACACCTCTTTGCAAAGCAGGACAGATCTACCTGCTTGTGATCCTGATTGGACTGGATAGTCAAAACCTTTTCTTAATGAAAAACTGTTTTCCAACAATTGAAAATTTTTGTAGAATATTTTTGATTGTTGAAATATTTCAATTTTTGACAAACAATTCAAACTGAATCAGTTTTTTCATTTGAAATGAAGGGTTTTTTTTGGATGGGGGTCAAAGAACTGAAAAAAAATGAAGCTGGAGAAGGGAGGAAAACATTTAAAGGAGAGAGAAAATGGAGAAAAAACAGTTTTTCATTGAAAATAGATAATGAAAATATTTAATAAAATAAAAATGTTAATATTTTCTTAAATTTTTCATGTAATAAAATTTGATTTTTTCAACCAGTTCTACTCCGCACTTGTCTCTTCTTGCCTTCTTGCTCTGCCTTTAGACAGGGGAGTGAGATTGATGCAGAACAGAAAAATGCTCCCTATTGTGCCTCCATAAGTGATCACATCTATCTTCATGGGACACCTTGACAGCTGAGGCCAGCCTCAGGTGCTTGAGCTGATAGCCCACTGGTATAGATGTAAAGGGACTCCAAGCAGAGGATTTCATGAATGGGCACTTGACTTTGGAGCCTGTTTCCCACCTTAATCAACAGCGCCTGAGGGCTTGCCTACACATGAAAGTTAATCCGGAATAAGATATGGTTTGAATGTAAAGCTAATTAACTATTCCTGATTACATCCATGCGTAGATGCTCTTCTTTCAGAATCAGAGCATGTGCACAAGGAGTTCTTAAGGAATAGCTATTCTGAAATAGCTCTCTGGGCAGAGAAGCCTTGGCTAAGCTGACTTTCTGCAATGCCCATCTGGTTTCCCAGGGTTTTTGAGAAGAGGTTAGGTTAGGGAAAGTGGTAGTGATGTATTTACACTGAATCTGTATGGTATGAGTTGGATTAAGATTTAATTTATGCTGGTGTAAATTAGGAGTAGCTCTATTGAAGCTAATGGAGCTACACCGGTGTAAAAAAGGAGACTGTGTGTTTATGTATGTCTGTGTGCTGTTGATGCAGCTATCTACACACAGTAAATGATCATTATTAATTTGTAGTGTGACAGCACCTAAGAGCCCCAGTGATAGACCAGGGCACCATTGTGCTAGGCACTGTACAAACATGAACAAAAAGACCATCCCTGACCCAAAACGTTTACATGGTAGAGTGCATCTAGAAATGCAGGTTATGTTTGTCTAATCTAATCTGTCTACTTCTGTTCAGGTTATCTAGGCCTGTCAGTTAACAAAACTACTAGTTTTCCTTACACGTTTTCAAACTCAAAATCATATACTATCGCCTGTCTCTGCAAATTTTATCCAGTAGGAAATTTTTATTTTTGCTGGTGAATACAGTACTGAGGAACTGGTGAATTTTGATGGATTTGCCTTAAACAGAAATGTGACAGTGTTGCTGGAAAGTGGCACTATTTGGTCACAAAATCCCATCTTCTTACAAAAATTGAGATGAAACAAAATGCTTTACTGTTTTCAACTTCAAGAGAGTTTGTTTTCTTCTGAGAATGCATTGTTTTCTTTTTTTTAAAAAATAACCTTTTATTGAGGCTACCCTCATCCTCCCTCTCTGATCTGTATTTGACCTACTGTATCTGCTGTACTACATTAAAAGGAATGTGAGATCACTCGTAGAAGCCTTTGATGGAAAACAACCTGTGTAACAAAAATCTTTGTCTGCTGGAGTAGTGCAGGTGGCAATAAACAAGGCAGTATATGTTGTTTTTAATTTTGGATTTTACTGCCAACACTTGAATAAGAGACTTTTTGGAGGTCAAAAGATTTCAATGTATTATACATTATTTGTTGGTTTAATGAAAATTGTATTACATTCATCTACCTTGTCTACATATTCAGAGAGAATCATAGATGTTCTGATTAGACGAGTTTATTATAAAATATTTATTCATTAATATAGCAAGCAAACGACTTCCTTCACCTAAATGGCTTGTTTTCCTCTTAACATCATTTATCACTCCAGCACTCTTCTGCCTTGTCATCTGATTACTGTTACAACAATAAGAACTGTCACACAGGAGTTATCAATACATCCAGTCTGTTATTCTTTCTTTGAAAATGATGGATGCTTAAAATCCATTTGATAACCTAATTATGGGGACTTTTCTTCCTGACTCCCTGCTTGGGATCATAGTATATAGCATGAGGGCTGATGAAATTTTATCTTGCATACTTTAGAGTAAATGCAGGTGTTGTGTATTTTCATTTGTATTACAATTTTTGTGGGTAATATACATCCATGAGAAATGATGGATTGTTTTAGTGATACCCCAGTAGAGTTGGGCCAATGATTACTATGGTCCTGGGTACATGTGCTAATTTAACAAGACTCACTCAGGATTAGCTATCCTCCTTCGCCATCTCCCTTGACACCTAGCAACCTGTTGCTGCAACGCTTTTGATTCTTATAATGGTTGTTGAAGCTACATCTTAGTCCTCAGAAGCATGATTTACATACTAAAATATCTTTCTAGCCAGGGATTATTGCATTTTTATTACTTGAGTGTCTTGCACTGAAAGAATATTTATCTGATTGAAAATGGGTGAACTGGTAGCACTGGGGGGAAAAGTCAGTATTTCATTGTTAATAAGATGACAGATTGAACGGAGGCAGCCACCAAAATGAGCTCCCTTCCCATAGGCTTATGGAAAATATAGTCTCCATTCTGACTCAGAGCAGAGACAGCCAATTGTGTGAAACTGGGCAGAATTCTGTGTGTGGTTTGTAATATACCTCTACCTCAATATAACGCTGTCCTCGGGAGCCAAAAAATCTTAACCCGGAGCACTGCTTTACCGCATTATATCCGAATTTGTGTTATATCGGGTCACGTTATATCGAGGTAGAGATGTATCTACATGAAGAATTTTGGAGCTTTGAAAAAGTGATCTCTAATGACAATAAGATGGCAGTTTATCTTGGACTAAGCTGACATTAAATGACTTTGACCTTCTGTTTTTCCCTGGATTCAAGACAATTCCACATAGGGGGGAAATGAAAATACAAATAAAAAGGCAAAAAGTCTTAAATTAAGTCTTCTTTCACTTTTCAATAACATGAAGAATTCACAACTCTGTGTAATTTACCTATTTCTAGTTCTAAGCATGTTGCTTAAAATATTTAGGAATAACAATGTTTATACAGAGAAATAAAATAACAAGTAATTCCTAAATAATAGTCTATCATATAATTCAATTACAGCATACTTTAATATAATCAGTTTGTACAAAAACACACATTAAAAGAGACAGTCTGTCTCATTAAAATTCAACAGACATTTAGCTCAGCTGGAATAGGACTTATTTCAGACTCATGCATGAATTTTCAGATAGATTACAAATATACTGGCTTACAGAAAATTAAATATAAAATATAAGAGCTGAAGTACTGATATTATTTTGGTGGCAGCATCTGTATATTTTTATGACATACTGTATCATTGCCTTTTCATATTTGAGTAAATTACAGTTTTGCAAACCATAATTACATTGGATCATACTTGATGGTTATGCTTTATAATGCTTAGCTAATATTAATCAAGTTTTCCTAAATTTATGTGTAGTGTCTCTTATGTCATGTTGGTACTTATATGCTTTGGGTAATTATAGTTGTCTATAACTTTTATTATGTGGTTGGATGCCACTCCCATGAATCTACACATCTTTGGGATACAAAGAATACCACTGTGGTTCTTATCCAAACTCTGTTTTGCTATTCACATACTTTTAACTGAGTGATACTTTTCACTCCTTCACCACAGGAAAAACAGATCACGTTTTCACACTTTAAAAAAAATACAGTTAAAAAATATGGTTAAAATTATGGTTAAATGGTTTAAAAATATGGTTATTTTTATAGTGTACCTCCCAAAGTTTCAGCAGTAGCATTTGCAGCATTTGTGTTATCAAACAAAAGAAAATCAGATGCCTCACAACTTTAAGATTTTAAATAAAGCTCTCCCTTTTTGTGATAATTACAGGAGAGACAGAGGGCCATATGGTATCGTTATCCAAGTAAAACAATGTCGAAGAAAGAATTTTTTTCAGCCTGCTCTTCCAAAATATGCCTCTCCACTGGTAAAAAGTATGTGTGACGCTCAGTAGCAGCCAACAAATGAGTTGTGACCTCAGTCACAATTTTCCTCTGCTTCCTATTTGCTCAGAGGCATGGCAGGTGGGCAAGAGTAAGTTACTTTGGGCCAGATCCACAAAGGGACTTAGGCATTGCAACTCTTAGCATCATAACTTGAAGGCACCTAAAAAATTACAGGAACAACACTGTGATCCACAAAGACTGAGCAGGCGTCAACGCTCCCTAGAGTTGAGTTGCTAGGCTATCGAATCTGGAGGCAGCTGAGTACCCTAACCACTGGGCTAAAGATTATAGAATCATAGAAATGTGGGTCTGGAAGGGAGCTTGAGAGGTCATGTAGTCCAGCCCTCTGCATTCAAGAGGACCAAGTGTATCCATCCCTGACATGTTTGTCTAACCTGTTCTTAAAAACCGTCAGTGATGGGATTCCACAACCTCCCTTGAAAGCCAACTCCAGCGCTTAACTACTCTTTATGGTTAGAAAGCTTTTCCAACTATCTAATCTAAATCTCCTTTGCTTTAGATTACTTCTTGTCCTGTCTTCATTGGACATGGAGAACAATTGATCACCGTCCTCTTTATAACAGCCCTTAACATATTTGATAACTGTTAGCAGGTCCCCATTCAGTCTTCTTTGCTCAAGACTAAACATGCCCAGGTTTTTTAACCTTTCATCATAGTTCAGGTTTTCTAAACCTTTTATCATTTTTGTTGCTCTCCTCTGGACTCTCTCCAATTTGTCCACATCTTTATTAAAGTGAGGTGCCCAGAACTGGACACAGTATGCAAGCTGAGGCCTCACCAGAGCTCAGTAGAGTGGGATAATTACCTCTCATGTCTTACAGATGACAATTAGCTTTTTTTTGGAACTCCATCACACTGTTGACTCATATTAAATTTGTGATCCACTATGGCCCCCGAGCCTTTTCAGCAGTACTACCATCTAGCCAGTTATACCCTAGTTTGTAGTTGTGCATTTGATTAAAATGGAGGCCACCCCCACCAGCCATTTTTGGGGAGTTAGGCAGGCAATTAACTCCTTCTTGCAAAAAAAGATTTAGGTGCCTAAAGTGTTTGGCTCCAAGAGGAGTTCATGGTGATGGATTGCAAGTAGAGATAGGCACCAAACTCTGTGAAAATGGTGGGGCTTAGGACATGCCCCCCTCTTTGGCATCTCCCACTGACTAGCTTAGGTGCCTCCCCACCTTGCATTTTGGCTTTTGTGGATCCCATTCTTACTTGCAAATCTCTCCCCATGCATTTCCTCCAGAATTTAGTCACCTAACTCAATTTTGTGGAACCCATTGTCGTTCCAGTGATTTTCTAGGTGCCTGGAAGTCCCTTTGTAGGTCCACGCCTTTACTCATTTTTGTGAAGTAGCTTATTCTCCACTACAGCAAGTCCAGCCAACTCCCCTGACTAATGAGAGAGAAAGGATCAGGGCTCTTCAGCTTCTTGTTGGCAAGGATGGGAGAAGAGCATCAGGTAAGTACCTCTTGTGGCCAAAGTCACAATCTGAGCAGGGTAACTAGGGGAGCCCTACTCCCTTGCACAGCCAGGTAGTGGCTGCAACAATCTAATGCATAGAGCTGTCCCTAGGAAACTCAGTAGTTGATTCTGCCATTTTTCCTTACAATTTGCTGATGTTATTGTTGTCATTCCTTGGCTTCAGATAATGTGGGGAAAGCTTTCACCAGGCTCAGACTTGTTCTTATCTTTTCTAATATCAGCAAAGAATCCTGTGGCACCTTATAGACTAACAGACGTTTTGCAGCATGAGCTTTCGTGGGTGAATACCCACTTCATCGGATGCAAGTAGTGGAAATTTCCAGGGGCAGGTATATATATGCAAGCAAGAAGCAAGGTAGAGATAACGAGGTTAGTTCAATGAGGGAGGATGAGGCCCTGTTCTAGCAGTTGAGGTGTGAAAACCAAGGGAGGAGAAACTGGTTCTGTAGTTGACAAGCCATTCACAGTCTTTGTTTAATCCTGAGCTGATGGTGTCAAATTTGCAGATATGTTGTTTCATGGGCAGGTGCTCTGGGTACTGTCTTATCTCTGTATCTTGGGAATGTCATCTGGGGCACTGTCAGCTGTGTGTGTCCCAAAGAGTTGCAGCTCTCTTTCTTAGATGGAAAAGTGGTCTCATAGTTGGGCACCAGCTCACCAAGAGCCTTAAAGATTGAGACCAGAGGCTTTAATTGGCACTAGAAGCACTATGGAACCTGTACTACTACTACTACTGTCTACAGCCGTGGTTGAGAATGTTTGTCTGTAGGGAAAAGAAAATGTCAAATAGAGGAAGGGATTCTTATGAAAACTGATTGTGACCATGTGCCTGTATCCCACTTTTGGGGTTGCTTAAATCCATTCCAAGAGTTGAGAAGAAAAACCCAGCTTAAAAGAGTCTTCTATTTTCAGTGCCAAGCTTGGGGAAAAGAGCTGACACGGGAGGGATAATGGAAATGCAGTGCTGACACTGGTGCTAACCAAGAAGAAACAGAGGAAGCTATAATTTTCAATAGTAGGTGGGGCACCCTTAAAAAAGGGTTGGTCTTCTTTTTGCATTGAGGGCTGCATGTAGTGAAGACTCTCTCTCTCTCTCTCTCTCTCTTTTTTTTTATTCCTCCCCCTATCTGAGGTAGGACTTGAGCTATTTTACTGAACCCTTCTGAAAAGGGAACCGTTTTGTGTTTATTTAAGCTGCTTTGCTGAGAAGGGAACAGTTAATGGTAAATTTCCCTCCCTCAAAGGAGAAGAGGACCTGTTCCTCTTGCCTGTCCAAGAAGGGACCCCCTGAAAAACTGCTCCTAGTGCTGGACTTCAGTCTCGCTTGTTACTTAGGTTGCTCTTTTTCTTTTTTTCTCTTCTCTTCTCCCTTCCCTTTCCCACGCCACCCCCACCCCCCATATCTTTTTTTGGTTGACAGTCCTTATTCCACAGGTTGACAGGTTGTAGTGGTAACGTCATTGCATTTTCCTTTCAATGTTTGTTTTGAAAACAAAAGAAAATCAAGATACTGCAGTTTGATGAAAGAATTATCATTTATCTCATCAGAGTATTAACTCTTTCAAAGTTAAATTCAGCTAGGCAATGCATATTTTAACACAACTATTATGCAAAGTTTTTTTTAAATGTGTAATAAGTTTTATTTTCAAAGGCATATTATTAATGTAAAGCAGGGGTGGCCAACCTGAGGCTCTGGAGCCACACGCGGCTCTTCAGAAATTAATATGCGGCTCCTTGTATAGGCACTGACTCCGGGGCTGGAGTTACAGGCGCCAACTTTCCAATGTGCTAGGGGTGCTCACTGCTCAACCCCTGGCTCTGCCACAGGCTCTACCCCCACTCCATCCCTTCCCGCCCCCTCCCCTGAGCCTGCAGTGCCCTCACTGCTCCCCCCTCCTCCCCAGAACCTCCTGCACACCATGAAACAGCTGATTGGGAGGTGCGGGGAGGGAGAGGGAGGCGCTGATTGGCGGGGCTGCTGGTGGGTGGGAGGCACTGGGAGTGGGGTGGGGGGAGCTGATGGGGGGCTGCTGATGTATTACTGTGGCTCTTTGGCAATGTACATTCTGGCTCCTCAGGCTCAGGTTGGCCACCCCTGATGTAAAGGATGTATTTTGCAGAATCCATTTTTTTTAATGCCTCTGGTCATTTCTGTTTTGTGTTTCAATGACATGCAGTTTGTTTTAAGCTACAAGGAAGCAATGTACTCCTGACTTTTATGTCCTTTACCTTACCCATAGGAGCTACTTTGTCACGTCACCAGTGCTGTATAGATCACTTGTACTATAGAGGAAGTAACTAAGAAACCAGTGAATTGCAGTTGCTTTTAAAAAAGAGCTGAAAATCAATAATAAGTTATTGTTCTTTATAGCAGTTTAGGTTCCTTGTATGTCCCCTCTGACATGTAGACGTAGCTATAAATTAATTTAGTTTGAGACCATAAAGAACCTAACTTGCTCTGTAGTGACTAGCGAATGTGCATTAGTGATATAAAAATAACACACCTTGGCAGAGTAGCTTTCTAGGAGCTGTGGAATACTGCAAGTTATTTTTATAGTTTAATGAGATATAGGCCCATGCTTCCAGAGGGAGACACAGTGAGTGGAGCACTCTATAATTTACTGTTGTAAAATGATCAGGATTCATGTTGTCTATAAAACATGAAAAACATTCTTCATTCCTTACCAATTAGATCATAGTTACAACTCTCAGTTCCTTTGAGCTTAAAAGAAATTTCTAACTGCTAGACATAAATGAATGCTGTGGTTAAATTAAACCCTTCAACAGCCCAAACAGGCTTGAAAGAAATGCCTTCTGGATGTTATTAACATGCATATTTAAGTGCTATTTTTAAAATTTAACTGCAAGCCATAGCAAGCACAAATGTTTATAATAGCTATTTCAGAGTCATAGCATTACTTTGAAAGCATTTTCATCACTGCTAATTCCTGTCCAATAATTTTATTTCAGCTTTTACTATTGTTAATATTTTTTTTGCATGTGATGACAGGAAATTTGAATTAAAGGAACAAAATGTTGTATTTTTGCAGTCTAGAAACTGTGGCACAGTTTTAATCTCAGGCCCTGATTCTGCAAACACTTGTGCATGTGCTTAACTTTACTGAATGAATAGTTTTATTGATTTCAGTGAGACTACTCACTGTAGTAAAGTTAAGCATATGTAAAAGTGTTTGCAGGATTGGGGCCTTATTCTTGCAGTAATAAGTAAGTACAAAAAAAGCTGAATTTTTGAAGAGCATACTAAGTACTTGTGAAACTGTATAATTTGGGAAGTATTATACTGATAATAGGTTTGGGGGTCAGTGTGCCTTTTATTGCTTATGTCTCAGGCCCAGATTCATGATATGATGATACCTGTAAAAATTGCCAGATTGTATGCACCCTGAAATACTGTAAGTGATATGATCACAAAAAGGGTATTGTATGCTCTGATGTATGCAACAGTTTAACTGAACAAAACTAACCATAGCCTGCCCTGTAACAGGGTGTTTGTGAGTTAGTGGGTGGCGGAAGAGGGAGAAAGATGGATAACAAGGGGTTTAGGTTTTTTGAGTCACAGGTTACTGACATGGTGAATCCTTCAACACTTCACGTTTTCAGTGTGTTTCTACTTTGGTCACACTGACAACCTGCAAACATTTCTCGTCCTTTTACAAAAAACGTTGATTGCTAGAAACAAATGAATTCAGTGGTGGCTGCAAAGTGACCTTGCAAGACTTCTAAATATCAAAGTGTGTCATTCTGATATGACTGATAAAAGTGCCATTTAAATATCCATGGAAACTGGCTTTCATAGTCAACTCTGGGGCTTTGGTCATAAACAAAATACAGTGCTGTAAAGAGATTTCAAAGATATACCTACTTCTTTTGATCTTTGCAGCTAATCCTCCCCTCTCTCCCTCCGCAGCTCAATCCATTAAAGGTGTTGCTAAGACAAATGTTTAGTGGGAGTTTCTGTAGTCTGTTTGCTTATTGGATGTACTGTATGGGCTGTCTATGAATGAAGAGTCTATGGCAAAATATATGTGAATCTCCTCCCCTCTTTAAAAAGGAGGTGTGGGGCAGGGAAAAAAAGCCAAGCAATTGCTACATTAGCAGACTGGCAGTGAGGTCTTCAAAACTGATAACATAAATTGCATGCAAATGACCAATAGCGTGCACAGCTGAAACAGCAACTCTTGAAATTTGGTCCCTTGGTTGAGCTGTGTATTGAGGGTCTGCATCCTGTCCTTTGTTTTCACAGTGTACTAGCATTTAGGTCCAGCATTTAAATAAATCAGTGTGTTATGGATGGGTTAATAGTGGTCTGTTTGTAGGAGAACAGTGTTTCCTCTTTTCACAAACAAACCTTTTCCTTAACAAACATTTGGCAAAAAGGTAAATGGATGTACACCTTGTCCAAAGCTTGGGAAATATGTGACAGTAAACCTATTAATATAAGCATGTTGAGATCATCAAATGGAAGACACTATGGAGGAGTCAAGTATTTTATTATTATTATTTATGATTACCACCTTGTTCACGTAGTGTTTAAATGTTTATAAGACTAAGTGATTGTCCCTTTATTAATATCTCTACCATATTTTTAACTCTAATTTAAAATGTTAATAAATTATGGGGCGAGGAGGGAGGAGACATGCATCTGTGCTCAAACAAGCAATAACATTTGCATATCCACACAAGAGCTGCCAACAGGGCCTCTACTGGTTGTGCTTTTCAAAGACAAACAGAAGAGTAACTTTATCACTAGATATACTACTATATCTGATTCGTGGTAGCTAATGAATGATACTAATGCTTTGCACTTCTATAATGCCTTTCATCTGAAGATTTCAAAGCACTTTTAAATGCTAAATAAGTTTTACTATATCCTGTGGTATGGGCAGGTGAGTAATATTATCCCTATTATCAAAACCGCCACCTGTAAAGCAGTCCTGGGCCTCTCTTGGGTGGTGAAAACAAGCCATGAACTACTTTGTCAGTAGAAATAATTATGCTTTCTTTAGAGAAGTGAACCTGGCAACCTCATTGAAAAATGCACACTTCAGGGCCCCTTTATGTGCCTCTAGTAGTGTAAACTACTAGAGGCGCATAAAGGAGCCTCAGTGTAAATGAGAATGTGGTACACAGATTGAAATAAAAGAGCATATTATCGTTCACTGGGTTTTATTCATTCAGATTTGAATCTCTCACTCTGGCTCTCTCTCAAAGTATAATGAGAAGAAATAGCATGGCATTTTTCACATAACGGTTACTAGGCTATTTGTAGGGGACATTTGACCTGTTGGACAAAAAACATGGTGCCCCTGCTTTTGCAATAGAGGAGGGAAAAGAGCAATAAATGATGGAAGTTGATGTGTGAGGAGAGTAGACTTACAAGAAGAATATGAAGTGAGCCAAAGGAGATTCACTTTAACTGTGTAGATGGGGTGGGTGTTATCTGCAGGAGTGTCACCCACAGTCTCCCTTGAATGAGGAATCATGCCTCACAAAAAAAGTCCACCGTAAAAACAAGTTTTAGCTGTCATTGGCCATAGGGATAGCACCTGCTTTGATCTTCCGCTTACTCAAGCAGCTTCCTCCTGTTATACTTCAAAGTTGGGTTTTATAACCTAAGGGCATTTTAATAAAGCATCCTCAAAAGCACTATGCCTATTGGCCATGATTTGAGGAGGCTGTGCAGCTCGCCAGGTGATTCAGTGCCAGAATCACAGGAATGCTTATATAAAAATGAACACTGAGAAATCACAGGAATAACTCTTGTAAATGTGTATTCCTGATTCTCCCACTTCTGCGGCAATTCCTTACCTTCTGCTCTTGGGAAAGCAATGTTATACCACTTCCTGCCCCCCTCAAAAAAGGATTAAAATTGATTAGGTTAAAATAAAGTTGAAGGAAATGAAAGAAAGTAAGTATATGACAGATAATTAAAGCATGAGGCGTGGAAGGTGTAAACTGATTATGATGTGTTTGGTTTTTAAAAAGACAATGCAAATATATGGTAACTGAGAGACTACAAAGTGGTAAGGTTTTTGTAAACCAATGGAAAGGGTTTATCTGAGTCCTGAAATGTGTATATTAAATTAGACATGGTAATTGATTCTACTGTAACTGAGCTGCATTTAGATCAGAGAGCTGTAGTTATAAAAAAAGTTTGCATGCCGTTAAACTAGGGTTTGTTCTATTATGAGAGAGCTGTGAAGATTTGGATACAGTCTTTTTTGCTTCTAATTCCCAAGTTGTGGGACAACAGGCCTGGAACATGGTGAACCTGCTGAATTTCCATTCATGGGACTGGAAAAGAAGGCAGCATGCATGGGGATTCCACATCTTCTGTGCAACATGGAACAGTGTTCTGTCATCTCTTGCAAATCTGGGAGAGAAGGGTAAGTCCATGGCCAATGGAGTGAGTGGATACCTAGCTCCACTGGTTGAAACCCCATGTAAATGGGACACAGTATTCACAGTTGCTAATACAGCCCTTGGGCCTATTGTAGAATCTGCAAAGTAGCTGCACTAGAGCTCCACATCCTGCTGAAGCAGATTCAGTTCCCCTTCCTGTCCTCCTTCTTATGAAGATCTCTTTTTTGAAGGAACATTGTGCTGGCAACTAAAATTTGGCCAGAAGCTGGCAGGAAGTGGTTAATTAATGTAAAGCTTCACAAAGACTCTTCCCCCCCCACTCCTCTCCTCCATGGCGTACAGATCACATCTTTCCCTTTTCCCTCTTCTGCTTCTCTTCATTACACTTTTCTTCTTCTTGCTCCTTTTTTGCTCCCCACTTTTCTTTTTTTCTCTCATTCTGTTCCTATTGTCCACTTCTCTTCCTTTTTCTTTTATTCTCCTTCCATCCTTATCTACTTACTTTTCTCCCCTATCATGTTATTAAATCTGAGTTTGATAAAGATGTTTGCCTCTTTTTATTAACCATTTTGAGATCTATTGCTAAAAAAAGCACTGAATATTAATGATCACCTCTTCTCTTTCCATCCCTCCTCCCCTCCCTGTCCTACATGTTTAGCTACTCCCTTTTCCATTCTTTTGATCCAACTCTGTGCATCTTGAAGCAGTGCTGTGTCAGCTCTCTCCAGGTTGTTGTCTTTTCTTTGCTTATCCTCCTCTAGCAGTCTCCGCTTCTTAATGTTATCTTTCTGTTATCCCCTTCCTTTTCCCTTTCCCTGTTTCTCTTATCTTTCCATTTTATTTCCTTTTCAGATTTATGATGAATAGATTGTTGAAAGCATTGCTTCACAAAAAGGGTTGGGTTTTCAAAAGTCAGCTACAGTGAACAGCCCTATATCCACCCTGATATACATTTAAACTAACTGTGCAAGTCCTGAGAGTCTAATGAGGTGAAAAGCAGCAGGAATCTAGTCTGGTAAGTCTAGAAGCCCTGTGTTGGCCAGAACTCTGACTTCTGGTGAACCGTAGGTTTAATATTAAAATACAAATTTATTTGCAATTCATGAACCTCTTTGTGAAAATGGACATTTGAAATACCTGAAGGATACTTCACAATTGGTTTTGAGGTACTGTCAGAATGCCCTTGGGCCGGTTCTGAATCACAAACATTCTTTGTCCAGTGATGGATTTTCTTCATGTGCTCCTCTTTGATTCCTGCATGCAGCTATGCTGCACCCTGTATCTCACCTATAGAGTAGGGCAGTGATGCCATGACATGATGTCTTTTAATTGACAAGTAGAGGAACAGAAAGGGAAGCTGTGTATGTTAAAACCTTTTAATACAGAACACAACTATTATACAATTCTATACAATTTCGTTTGTTTAAAGTCTCTAATCTGTAATGATGGAAGAATGAAAAACATACTGAAAAGGTCAAGGATAATTCTGAATGGGAAATTGGGGACTCTTACGTGCATGTCCTGTATAAGAGCTTCTGGTAAATTAATTTCATCATCATAACCAAAATGGAACCTTTTGTTAATTAGAAAATCGGCCCTCTGTGGAAACAAGAGATTGTTTTCCTCTTGTTTTTAAGCAGAACAGAATGGGGAGGGGGAGGAGTCAGAAGCAGAATAGAAATGAGTGGGGAAAGGAAACTTTAAGGGAAAGGAAGGGGATTTGTTCCTTATTGCATCATTGAAATGCCTGGTCTAAATTTTGCTCTCACACAGAGCATAAATTGGGGCAGAATTTAGCATTTGGTTTGTAATTATATTAAATAGGCTCAGTTTTTAATCCCTGGAGAAGAGATGCAATATTTGGCTACAACTTTAGGGTCAGATTGTGGCTCATGTCATGTGTTAGCAAAGGGATTAGTAGGGTTGTAAAGTATCCCCTTACTTCCTTTGCACTGTACCACCTCTTCCTGCATGCAGAGGGAAGCAGGCTCTGCAGAGCTGCTGTGTCCCATCCTGTGTAGCTCTCCTGAGTTTTCTTCCATCTGAGAGTTGGCTGTCCTATCCACTACCTTGCTATTCCACCCTGTGCTGTTTAGGAGCAGAGAACAGCATTGGGATTCTAGTCAACATCTACCATAATCAATTATTCTAATCAATATCACACTGCAGGTACTGCATATAGAATAAAGCAGTGTGGCAGGTCAACACAATGCAGAGTTAAAAGGGAAATGGGAGTAGAAGACACAGGGTCAAAAGGAGGATTGAGACAATTCAGGAGTAGAGCTGAAGAAAGAGTAGGAAAAGCAATCTGCAGTTATTTGTGACAATTCAAAATGAACTTTGTTTAGACTGTGTTCACTTAACTTCATGCCTGCATTCTATAACACTGAAGCATTTGTACTATATGTGTATTCATGCCAAGAACACTTTAAATTTGGTGTGCTCGAATATTCACTGAAAGCGTATTCTGAGTAGTAAAATTTAATTGCACTATACAAAATTTGTGCTGTGAAGATTACCAATGTCATCCTGTCAGGGAAAACCAACAATACTACCTGATTTATAGTAAAAAAAACAACAAAAAAACCACACAGCATGTCAAGGTGTAACTGTTGATCTGCTTGCAAGTTATTCATATTGGCAAAAATATGGCAAATTTAAAATAAGCGAGTAAATTTGAAGTTTTCTAAGGTTTGCCTGAGAACATTTCACAAGCAGAAAATGTGAAACTCAACAAATAAAATATTGACTCAGCTGTACACGGACTGTAATGAAGGGACACAAAGGAAAAAGAGAGAGACTGGGAGGTGTGACTGTTAGCACGCCTGTATTCCCATTCTACACACTATTGTAATAATATATACAAAATATGCCTTGTGTGAGGTATCTTTTCAAAACTAATAACTCAGTCATCATTAATATTGAAGCATGATGTACGTATTTGGTGTTAGTAAGAGTTTTGGATATATGCTAAAATTATGACTAAATGTGTTTAAACCAGGCATGTCAAGGGAAGTTGGTAAACAGACAAAGGAATGTGTTTGCTTCTGTGACCAGCAACCTAGTTATTAGGCAGAGACAATGAAAGTACATTTACACAGGGCTGGATTTAGGGACCGGTGATCCAGGCAACTGCCTGGCGTGCCAGGCCTGGGAGGTGCTGGATTTGGGATGATGTTGGTGGTGGCAAAAGGGAAAATAGAATGTTTGAAGAAACAAAGAAACATGTTTCAGGTATTCTTTATGTGGATTCATTTTTCACTAACCTTCTAGAATGTTCTGGACCTTCGTAGAATCTTGTGGAACAGTCCAGACTTTCTGAGAACTACTTTTTTCTCAAACCTCCTAAAATGCTGTTAGCCATGTCCTCATGAGTGTATAAGGGGCAGGGTGTTACCAGTCAGTGAGATATAAGAACAAACTAAAATGAAGTGAGAGCCCAGTTGCGATATTATGAACCTTGTGTAATTGTGAAAGTGTACTTGTGTTTTAAGACTTGAAGAGTATAAGTAGTGATTAATAAAGGACATCTTTAATGAGACGCTATCAAACCCCTATCTATGCAACAATATAAAAGGAATATTGTTACTTCTTTTGCCATGATTAACATTTAATGTTTGATGTCTTTCTAAGACTGCAGAACATAGACTTTTGCTCTCCCCAGTACTGCCTGTTTTCCCCTGTAGAAAATAAAAGATGCCTCAAAGAAGCTTCCAGGAGTGCAGTATAGGAAGCGAAAAGCTCAATTGCAATTAAGTTTGCAGCAAGGGGCAAATTTGATGGGAAAATATCTGAGACAGAACAACATAGACTGGGCTTGAGGCAGTAGCGATAGTCCCAGTACAGAAGAAATTGAGGAGTGATGCATAAATGATGGAAGTCCTATTGCTAAGGAATTAGCAGATTTAGCTAAAGGTAAGGAATGGAAATGCAGCGTAAAGGGGAGTAATGACAAAGAAAAATCTGGTTTATAAATAAAGAAGAATCAGCCTTGCATGATGACAGAAACAGCAGTGAGAAAAATTACCACAAATCAATACATCATATCCTGCTTCATGGCCAGCAATCCTAAACTCTGCCGTCACTGCTGCCAAAGAATTGGCAGAAAATTTAGGAGCTGAGCCTGTCTTCAAGGAAACTTGTATTCATTAGAAGAAGAGACAGTTTAGTTGTGAAGGCAGATATGAGGTAATTGGCCATTATCTTTGAAAAATCATGGCGATCGGGGAAGGTCCCGGATGACTGGAAAAAGGCTAATGTAGTGCCCATCTTTAAAAAAGGGAAGAAGGAAGATCCAGGGAACTAAAGGCCAGTCAGTCTCACCTCAGTCCCTGGAAAAATCATGGAACAGGTCCTCAAGGAATCAATCCTGAACCACTTAAAGGAGGGGAAAGTGATCAGGAACAGTCAGCATGGATTCACCAAGGGCAAGTCATGCCTGACTAACCTAATTGCATTCTATGATGAGATAACCGGCTCTGTGGATGAGGGGAAAGCAGTGGATGTGCTATTTCTGGACTTTAGTAAAGCTTTTGATACAGTCTCCCACAGTATTCTTGCCAGCAAGTTAAAGAAGTATGGGCTGGATGAATGGACGGTAAGGTGGATAGAAAACTGGCTAGATGGTTGGGCTCAATGGGTAGTGATCAATGGTTCCATGTCTAGTTGGCAGCCGATATCAAGTGGGGTGCCCCAAGGGTCGGTGCTGGGGCCGGTTTTATTCAATATCTTCATTAACGATCTGGAGGATGGTGTGGACTGCACCCTTAGCAAGTTTGCAGATGACACTAAACTGGGAGGAGTGGTTGATACGCTGGAGGGTAGGGATAGGATACAGAGGGACCTAGACAAATTAGAGGATTGGGCCAAAAGAAATATGATGAGGTTCAACAAGGACAAGTGCAGAGTCCTGCACTTAGGACGGAAGAATCCCATGCACTGCTACAGACTAGGGACCGAATGGCTGGGCAGCAGTTCTGCAGAAAAGGACCTAGGGGTTACGGTGGACGAAAAACTGAATATGAGTCAACAGTGTGCCCTTGTTGCCAAGAAGGCTAATGGCATTTTGGGTTGTATAAGTAGGGGCATTTCCAGCAGATCGAGGGAAGTGATCATTCCCCTCTATTCAGCACTGGTGAGGCCTCATCTGGAGTACTGTGTCCAGTTTTGGGCCCCACACTACAAGAAGGATGTGGATAAATTGGAGAGAGTCCAGCGGAGGGCAACAAAAATGATTAGGGGGCTGGAACACATGACTTATGAGGAGAGGCTGAGGGAACTGGGATTGTTTAGCCTGCAGAAGAGAAGAATGAGGGGGGATTTGATAGCTGCTTTCAACTACCTGAAAGGGGGTTCTAAAGAGGATGGATCTAGACTGTTCTCAGTGGTAGAAGATGATAGAACAAGGAGTAATGGTCTCAAGTTGCAGAGGGGGAGGTTTAGGTTGGATATTAGGAAAAACTTTTTCACTAGTAGGGTGGTGAAGAACTGGAATGGGTTACCTAGGGAGGTGGTGGAATCTCCTTCCTTAGAGGTTTTTAAGGTCAGGCTTGACAAAGCCCTGGCTGGGATGATTTAGTTGGGTTTGGTCCTGCTTTGAGCAGGGGGTTGGACTAGATGACCTCCTGAGGTCCCTTCCAACCCTGAGATTCTATGAAGCTCGGAAGAAAAATTCAAGAGAGAGTGTTTTTGCTCACTCATTGACACTGCTTGAGTGTCCATTGAAGAAAGGTTCAGACAATGAAGCACTACAAAAGGATTTGTGGGGGCGGGGTTGTATAACCTTAGTAAACTGGCAGATAGGAAAACACTCTTGAACAATTGTATGAACTTTCACTGAACACTGACTCATGGGGAATGTTCAGATGTCAATGATAAAGACCTCTGTGTTGAATTGTACAACATCCATCACATTTTACAACATGGGAAGCACTCTCCACTCCAAGTTCTCCAGTTCATTCATGATGCAGAGCTGAAGGACACCTTTCCTAATGTGTGGATAGCTTTGAGGATTCTGCTCACGCTGCCGGTCATAATCGCAAGTGGTGAGTGCAGCTTTTCAAAGCTCAGGCTCATTAAAAAATATCTTTGAGTGACGATGACCAATGAGAGTCTGACATCGTTGCTATTTTGTCGCTTAAAATGCCATTGGCCAGTCTTTGGATCTCTCTGATGCTGTGCTTCAGTTCATGAGGGCAAAGGCGAGAAAAGTGACTTTTGGAACTAAAGGACTGGGGTTAACATTCTAAGGCTGTCACCTACTGTAACACTAGTCCACCCAATGTTGGTGCACAGTTCAATGTCTTGATGTTAGTACATTTTAGTTATTCTTAAAATTAAAAAGTTTCTATAAGCTTAGAGGAAATGATTTTTTTATTTGCTTATATATGGCATGAATAAAATATAGGTTTACAGATCCTAGCGTGCAAATGTATACTCTTATACAATAAGGATAAATGAAGCATGCAAATCATGCATTGAAGCCATGAAATGGGCTGCAAATGCAATAAAAATAAGGTATTCAAAAGTTTAACAAATGGAGGGGAGACGCTGAAGACACTTCTCACCTGGGGCACCATTTGGTCTAGGGCTGGTCCTGCATTTACATATCAGATAAACAAAGATTTCCAGCTAACAAGTGGGAGAGGAGACCATGTGGCATCTGTGCTCCGGCAGCAAAGAAAAGCTTGGTCTGGGTTTTACTTTTCAAAAAATACAGTGAAAGGTTTACTGGTCTGTAAACTTTGGGGGGTGGGCTGAACCTTAAGTGATAAGCAATTGAATCAACTGATTGTATACAATATTACTGTATTATAAAAGTGTATAGAGCGAGGTCTTTTCTGAAAGCTAATGACACATTGGTGATTAATATCATTTTGAAATGTATGTATTAAGAATATATGAGGAAATATGAGTACTTAATGATATTATGCTTTAAAGTTTATGGCCAAACAGGGAGAAACAGGTTCCCTCCAAGACAGAAGAGAAGGCTGCTATTTACATGTCTCAATGAGATTAAGGAAGATGTGACCAAAAACAATGGAAGCCTCATTTACATAGAAATCAACAATGGGATGGAAAGTCCACAGGAAGAGAAGAACAGCATGAGCTCATCCTGCTTCTTGAAACACAGTCATTGAACTTTGGAAGATACAATCAAAGACAGGAGCCATCTTTGGCATCCATCACTAGACTGACTCAAGAGCCAGAGCTCTTGCAAGTTGAGAGATATGAGTTCTTCAACTAAAGTGGAGTTGAAGTCTCTGGAAACAGAGAAACATGCTTAGACAAAGATCTTTCCCTTAGGAAGACAAGGAAAGCAAGCATTTTGTACTTCTGTGCAAGGTTCCGACTGAGGGAAAGTCAGCCATTGCTGGGAAGAAGAATGACTAGTGGGAGAAACCTTCTTGAACAAAACCTGTACCTCACTAGATTAAGTTTTAGACTTTTAGATGCTTGTTTTCACTTTTATTGCTAGTAACTATCTTTACTTTCTTTTACTTGGCACCACTTAACCTATATTCTATTGTTGATAATTTTTTTTATTTTCACTATAAACCAACTCAGTGCTGTGTTTAAAGTGAAGGGTGTCTCTACCCTAGTTAACTAAGCTGTGAAGTGCTTTTGTCTCTTTAAAGGAACAAACATTATTTCTCTGAACTGTCCAGGAGAGGGCTGGAAATTGCAGAACACATGGTTTTGGGGAAAATTGGGACTGGAAGTGTGCTCGGGTTATCTTGCACACTTGTAACCAAGTTGTAACCATATGGAAGCCAGAATGGGGCTATGAGGCTGTAGACAGGCTGCTGGGGTTGGAGCTGCTGAGCCAGGGCTAGTTGCATAGCACAGACACTTAGGGTGTGACCTGCATGCTTCGTGCTATCTGTAAGCATCCCAGACAGAGAGCTACAGTATCCTACTACTTCAAAAGCACTGTAAAGCACTCATGGTTGCAGGGCAAGTGGTGACACAACCTCTTATTGGTCTGGTTGGCACCCTTGAACTCCATGATAGGAGGATAGTGTATGAATGGGAAACCTGGCAGACGTAGAAAACATATAGCTGTTCATGTCAATGTCCTACTGGTTTTGATACCATAACAGAATATCTGGATGGCAGGGATCATCATCTAGACCACTGGGCCACACAGATTTTTTAACCATCATGTGCATAGTGCTGCACTACTTGTATAAAGTCAAAGGTATGTATTTAATCTGACTGCAGTTTTATTAAATGATCTTTCTCCTTTTTAACTGGTCTTCCATGATATATTAAAATAAGCAAAAATATGTGCTCTTTGGTCTACCCTCCAACTAAAAACAAAATTAAAGTCTTTTCTCTTTTTGACACAAAAATGGCATGTATTCTATATTGTCAGAGTGTTCTTTCCCAGTTCACTAGAATTGCATGACTGAATTCTGCATATTGTAGGAACACTCCCAGTTTTAACCCTCTAATATGTTGTCAGATGAAGATCTGCACTTGTATTTCCCTTCTTTTCAACACAGAGAGGTTGAATTATATTTATTGTGTTAATCATCATTGGACTTTGAGCACCTTCCTAAAATATACAATAGAATAATGCATTAATTCAGTACAATGGTTTTATCTCAGCAGCAAATGAGAAAGAAGGCCTATATGCTGGTGCTGTGTGCCAAGTAGATGATATTTCTTTAAAAAGATACATTGTCTTACATTTGTGTGTGGAGGAAGGATTCAAAATTATTTCATTATGAATCAAAGGCTCTTCCATGTTCTTAGATCTTTATCAAATACTCCTTTTTGTGAGTCACTTTTAGAAGGTTCTGACTCAAGAAGGTAATAAGATGGTTCTCTTTGAAGAAAACCTAAACCCACAAATGAAAGAATATGTGCTTTTGAAATGTTTAAGAAAAGTTTTTTTTACTGATATAAAAGAATGTTCATGAAGAATATCATCCACTTGGATGCAATTATCATTTAATAGCTCAAACAGCTGCTACTGAGAGCTCATTTTATCTATCTAATATAGATGTTAGCAGTCTGGATGAGCTCTCCTTTGACATCTAGTGATGAACTGGGGGAAAAGATTTCAGGAGCAGACTATTTGTGTGGACACACCTACTCTGCCTGTGTTCAGCAGACAGAGCTGCCTTGCCAAAGTGATCACTTTTGGCTGATTTTGGGTTATAATTCACTTTAGTATTGAATGCAGGGGTAATGAAATGTTGTTGTTCTTACTGTATGAGTAGAGGGCAGCAGAAGTGCTCTTAGCATGCCCTGACTGAGGGGGTCACTCTTAACTGAGCCTCACTTACTGAGCAAGGGGTAGGGATGCCAAATGACCGTGAAAATGAGTAGGGGTGGGAACAGGTGTTCCTATCTAATTGTGTGGATGCCGCCTAAAGAGTCCTAGGCTTGGTCTACATCAGGAATTTACATTGGTGTAGTTATATCTTTCAGAGGTGTGAAGAATCCACACCCCTGAGAGACATGGCTATGCTACCTAACCCCCAGTGTGGACAATGCTAAGTTGATGGAACAGTTCTTTTGTCGACCTAGCTACCACCTGTTGGGGAGGTGGTTTACCTATGCTGATGGGAGAAGCTCTTCCAGTGGTGTAGGTAGTGTCTACACTGAAGTGTTACAGTGGTGCAGCTGTGCTTCTGTATTGTTTTAAGTGTAGACATGCACCTAGACACAAGCTGGCCCTCCCCTTGCAGTGTTTAAAGACAGAGCTGAGTGGACTCAATTGAAAGTCTTTGTTTCTGTTGAGTGGTTACTAGAGCTGAAGTCACTGATGAGCAGGGCTAGAGGCTAAACTTTAGACCTGGTGTGGGGACAGTGTTGCAGTGAAAGACAATGAAGAGGCAGAAGCAGAGAGGTTCCTCACTACACAGTGAAATCATTAAGAGCTGGACTATATCATGGAAACTCAAATAGGGCATTGCAGAAGTGGGAGTGAGCTGCAAGTGGTAACAGTGGCGGAGCTCAGTGGCAGCAAGTGGCTAGTGGTGACAGAGACAGCAGAGATAGCAACAGGTGTAATAAGCTAGTTGCAGAGGCAGTGCTCAACACTCCCTACTCATTTCAGGGGAGGGAGGTGAGCCCATGAGAACACACCCCTGAACTCTGGGTCTTCGCTGAGCAAGGACAGCCACTGTGAGTGAGGTGCAGCAGAGGGAAAGGGGACTGGCATATTAAAGGGCTCTTCATTTGTTGGACTTTCACAATGCCAGGTCCAAGTGGGAAACTGAGGCAAAGGACATCGTCCAATGTACTGTGGGATGGGCGTTTACTTATGGTTACATGCTTTTGAATTGTGATTGTGATGTTTTCCCAAATTAATGCTGGGCTCTCTTTCCCTTGTAACAAAAGTTTTATTTTGTTATACACAGAATCAGTGCTTGCGAGAGGGGAAGTATTGCATCTTAGAGGTGTTTAATTTCCCCAGATTTCTGGATGGGTGCTCATTACGATTCTGTTTTGTATTATTAAGAGGAATCCCTAGATTTTGACTTGTCCCTTGTTGCTTCTGACTATACCTCACAGAAGGGTTTTATATATATGTATATAATGTTTACATTAGGAGGTTATAAAACTCTTCGACATGACACAGATCCTATTTCCTGAAGCCAGAGAACATGCCTGCAGTAGTCACAAGAGAGCCATGCAGTACATTTGCCTGATGAAAGGTATCTTACTTAAAAAAGACATTTCAACACAACATGCAGTTACATTCATTATTCTTGCTGTGTGCTGGAGTAATTGAGATTTAATCCATTATTTTTTATATGTTGGTTAGGGGTGTGAAGCTGGATGGAGTTAGTGAAATGATACCTGGATATAGCAAAGGGAGAGGGAAAATTATTTAAGTCTTCTGTTGAATACAATTTCTTGATAGTCTAGATTTTTCTTACATCTCTGTGAGGAATCTACTAGGGAGACAAATAATAGCCCTTTAGAGAGGCAGCATGGCCTAGCTGATTGTGCATTAGGCTGGGACCTAAGCATTTTAAACCTGGCTGTCCCGTTGATTCATCCAGCAAGTCACTTAGTACAAAATTCTGTTCTAATTGGCACCCTGTGCAACCTGATTGACTTCAGTAGGATTGAACAGGGTATAAATCAGGGCAGAATTTGTCCATTAAGATCTAAGGGCCAGGTTTTCAAGTGCTCATCACGCACAATGGGGCCACATTTTCAAAAAAGCTTAGCTCCCATTTAGGCAGCTAAATAAAGGCCAGATTTTCAAAAGTCCTCAACATTCAGCAGCTCTCATTGTGACATTTGTGGACAGATTTTCAAAAGAGCTCAGTATACCGAAAATGTGGCCACTGCTGACTAAATGGGAGCTATATTCTCAAAAATCTGGCCCTGCTCATGTATGTTGAGGACTGTCTGTTTTCCCAGTTTGTAAAAAGGGGGTGATAATGGGGGAGGTTGATAACTGGGATTTGGGGAAGCTCAATTAGCTAATACTTGTACAAAGAAAAACATGATATAAATGCTAAATATTATTATTATTATTTATTAGCACTCAACATAGTGCTCTCTTTATTGTTTGGGCATAAGAAACAAGGATTTCATTTTACTGCAAGCTCTTCTCATTGTAATTTGGTGAGGGGCAGGAATGTGTTTTTTTTATTTTTGTGTGTGTCTCTTGCAATCTTTTCTTCCCAGCTGGGTCCAATAAATTGTGGTTTGCAGTACTTCAGGAAGGATTATTGTCCCTTCTTGCCCCATTGACTTGTTTTTGCACCTCCCTGTGCAAAACTTCAATGAGTCAAATGTAAATATCTTTCTTGAACTGAGCACATTTGATGGAGCCTCACTGATATCCCCAGGGCAGCTGAACCTGTTTATTTTTCCATCTTCTCCCTGCTTGCCTGAAGCAGGGCTAATACACCCTAAAATATTGTGCTCTTGTCACTCAGCAGGATCTTTGCTCAAAAGTAGTCTCCCTAGGGAGATTGAAGGAAGGCATACACAGGGTTTATTTACATGAGAAAGTTGCACCATTTTAACTAAAGTTGTGATTTAAAACCAGTTTAGTTAAATGTGTGCAAAACATTAGTTTGGTTTAAACCAGGCTAATTTTATGTATCTTAAACCTATTGGGAATTGGCTTAGTTTACACTGAAATAAACCACCCTTAAACTGAAATCCAGATTGGGATTTCTACCAGTTTAACTAAATAAATTTAAAACCTTTTGTAGATAAGGACTCAGTAGCTCAGGAGAAAAAGGTAGACGATCCAGATTCACTGGGGACTGAGAAAATAAAGTTGTTCTGTATGGAGAAGTGGGATGGAGATCAGAACTAGTAAAAAAAATTGCCCTTTTTCCATGGAAAACTTTGACAAAAACAAGGTGAAATTGATTTAACTGAAAACTGTGGATAGCTACCACAATGCACTGCTCTTTGTGACATGGCAAGAGCTGCTAATGTGGCCACATCAGTGCACTTGAATCTGACAGGGTAAGCACACAACAGCGTTTTCCCTGCTGCGGTCTCTAAAGGTTTGTTTAACTCCCAGCGCTCTACATCTGCAAGTGTAGCCATGCCCTAAGATTAACATCTAAAGCCCAGACACAGCATAGCAGTTAAGCACATACTTAATGTTAAGCATGTGAGTAATCCCATTAAATGCTTTAGGTCAGGACTTGAGAGAACATAGACTTGAAATAGTTTAGAAATGAAACTAATGTCTGTAGATAGATATGTTACATCCCCTCACTTTCCTTTAGCCTAACCCTCTTTATTTACTTTGTGAATTATGGTGAATCTGGTATTTTGGTATATTTGTTATATTTGGAAAAAAATAATAAAAAGTAATAATAAGAAACAAATGTTATACTTCATTTAACTGCCCTTCACCCAGACATGAAGATTGACCAATTTCCCTTTCCCATTTTTCAGAAACATCACTGCTGTGTTTTTTCTCTTCTCGTTTTACACTATGGTTCTGTTTTTGTTTTTTCTTTATTTTCCCTACTTATTTCCTGACAGGTATGTTAACTACACTTTAAGACTGAAACCACAGAATTAATTTTGATATTTCATTTGCACTGCTAATGTCAAACCAGAAGCTTTACTTTGAAATGCGCTTTATATGTACTTTGATTCCAGCATATTTGTCTATAACCATTGGTACCTAGAGTTTCATTTGAGCTTTTCAATTAATAGAAAGTGCTCACTTGGAAAAGGAAAAAAATCTTTCCATATACTAGATGAGCAAAATATACTAAAGAAAGTCCTGCCTGTAAGTATATATGAAATAGAAATTTTTTTAAAGTACAAAAGGCATTCAAGTTGTGAAATGTCATCTCTTATAGATATTTAATACATATTTTTCAAATATAAATAATTACAAAAGAATAAACCTTTCACATGTTCTGAGGCATAATTTTTAATGACATGCCGTTTTTTATAGATAATATATTTTAATCACTTGTGAGACCTTACCATCTGTGCTGGGGAAAGACTTGAATTTTTCTTAATTATTCCTATAATTCACCAATTATACAATAACCTTTTTCATGGACAAAAATAAAATGCCAGTTCTCCTAAGGAACAGAGTGTGCACAGTGTGAATGTAAAAGCTGCAGCAACCAAAGTTCTGAAATGATGTGAGGCAGACCAGGGAACAAATATTAAATAGTTGGCCTGGAAATTGGCACATTTAGCTTGAAATGTTGAGCTTTCCAAAGTGGCTGGCTATTTTTCCATTCCCCTTTGTCTTGTTTAAAGTCTGGTGTATACTGTAACTGGTAAACATCCTAGTAATTAAATGGAAATATGGTTTGTCTGAACAGAAATAAGAGTGGTTGTCATTGTCCCAGACGCAGCATGAAAAAAGACAAGACACCAGGAATGTGGTTTAATGAGGCCACAACTTTATTAAGAAACACATCTGGGAACTATCCAGCAATAACTAGTCCAGGGCAAGTCATCCATCCTTTGTAATCCATTCCACTTGGTAGGGGGTTGCTGTCAGATTCCCACTCCATAAACCTGGTAACTGCACTGTTGCTGGGACTCCACTACCTTCCCCTTGTATGAGTAAGCGGGTGGGGTAGAGGGGTTGTCTCTTCATTGTATCAGACATCAGGAGCCCCTACACCATTCCCTATCTACTTTACAACATGCCTCTGGGTCCCTGGTGAAAAACCCCACCCCACCCAGGCCAGTCTGGCAATGAGGGAAAAATTCCTTCCTATCCCGAGAAAGGTGACCAACGTGATAGCCACATTAAAGCCCCCAAACCTGTCCTGTTCTTATCACAAGGGAAGGAAGGAGGAACTTTTTCTTCCAGGAGCAGAATAGTGCTTCTGGGAAACTGAGTGCCCACCAGGAGGAGTGGTGCAATACTTTAAGGAGCCATGGGTTTTCTTTCCCCTGCTTGCCCAGACAAAGGCTCCCCACTTCTGAGGCTATGTGTAGATATGTGGTGGAGCTTTTCCCATCTCTACAGTGTTTAGAGTGTTATTTAAAAAAAAAAAAATTTTTTAAAGCAAAATGTATCCTAAATCCCCAAAACATGGGTCTGCAATACATGGATCCTTCAAGACTGTGACCAATCCCTTATGTTTTCAATCAGAAGAATTACTTATGCACTACATAATTGTGCAGTGCTGTACAGGAAGTGTAAAATTCCTTCTTGATGACAGTCCATACGCTGAATCATGCAGTTTGATTACTCTTACTACATATAACAAATGGTCATTATACAGTGCTTTAAAAAAATGAGTATGCCCTCTTGTGCTAATGAATTAAATAGGTTTAATTACAGTGTGCAAAGTTAAATTTAAAACAGTTCAAGGAAATGTATCAGTCACTTGCTTCATTAGGTGACTTTTTTGCTCTTGTATTATTCGACATGCATGGTGGAGGAGGGCAAAAGGGAGACTGATCACTTTCGTTTCAAAGTCTATAATTCTGAATGTTGCTATCAGGTGTCCTATAACTTAAGAAACTGGATGATTTGGGCTGTGTCTACACTAGAGCAGAGCAAACAATTGATTTTTTGGGTTCAGCCACCCAAAAAGTTTTCCTTTCTAAGGACCCAAAGCAGAAATATTTTCATTTTTCTTGCCAAAAATAATTTTGGATCAAACATTTCATAGGTTCTAAGGCCAGAAGGGACCATTGTGACCTAGCGTGACCCCATCTAACACAGGACATAGAACTTCCCCTCAATAATTCCTTTTGAATTAGAATATATTTTTAAAAGGAAAAAAAAACAGTGATAGAGAATCCACCATGACTCTTAGTAAGTTGTTCTAATTGTTAATTACCTTCACTGTTAAACAATTACATCTTATTTCCAGTCTGAATTTGTCTAGATTTAACTTCCAGCCCTAGGATTTTGTTATACCTTTGTCAGCTAGATTGAAGAGCCAATTATCAAATATTTGTTCCCCAAGTATGTACTTTAGACTGTCATCAAGTGACCCTGTAATCAGGCACAGACTCACCCAGCAGCACCTCCTGCTGGTCATCTTGGGAATTAGCTCACCAGTCATCAGACCACCCTCTGCAGGCCAGGTGTCCTGCCTGTCATTGTCCCCCATGTCCCTCCCAGACCCCAGTGCCCTTGTCTTGGGTGTTGCCCCCCTGGCAGTACCCCACTCTCTCTGGGTCTCTCCACCCAGGGGAACACCCACCCCTTTCCCCACATTGCTTCAGTCATGGCTACTGCCAGTCACCATCTAGGCCCTACACCCTGGGGCAGACTGCAGTCTATCAGCCAATCATCACAGGCCTTCAGACCTGCTGCCTCTGCCTACCCATCGGCTGCCCCATTGCAACCCTGCACCCATTTGGCCTATAGTCAGGCCTGCAGCCTGGAGCTTTCCAGGCCAGAGCTCCCAGCTCCTCTGGCCCTTCCCCAGCCCTGCTCCCAATATAGGTGTCTTGCTTAAGTCTCTACATCCAGGCCCTTCTCCCTCTATAAGCAAAGGGAGGCTGACTGTGTGAGCGCCTGGCTCAAGCCTTTATAGGGCCATCTGGGCCCTGATTGGGGCATGGCCCAGCTGAGCCTGCTTCTTCCCAATCAGCCCAGGCATCTTGCCCTTCCCCAGCCCTCCTCCAGGGCTGTTTTAAACCCTGTCGGGGCTGGAGCGGGTAACCACCCTGCCACAGACCCCTTAACCTTCTCTTTGTTAAGCTAAATAGATTCAAGGAGCTCAATTTATTGCTATAAGGTATGTTTTCTAATGCTTTAATTATTCTTGTGGTTATTCTCTGAACACTCTCCAATTTATCAATATCCTTCTTGAATTGCGTACACCAGAAATTGACACAGTGCAGCGGCTGCACCAGTGCTAAATATAGAGGTAAAATAACCTTCTACTATTATTCCAGATTTCCCTGTTTGTGCAATCAAGGATCACATTAGTCCTTTTGGCCACAGCATTGCTTTCGGCGCTCATATTCAGCTGAGTATCCACCATGACCCCAAATCCTTTTCAGAGTCACTGCTTCTCAGGATACAATTAGGTTTATGGCCTACATCTTTGTTCTTAGATGTACACATTTACATGTAGTCATATTAAAACACACATTGTTTGCTTATGTTGAGCTTACTAAGGGATCGTGATCTCTTTGTATCAAAGATCTGTCCTCTCAATTATTTATCTTTCTGCTAATCTGTGTCATCTGCAAACTTTCAGTGATGATTTTGTTTTCTTCCAGACCATTGATTAAAAATGTTAAACAGTGTAGGGCCAAGAACTGAACCCTGCAGGACCCCACTAGATGCACACCCACTTGATGGTTCACTGTTTACAATTACATTTTGAGACCTATCAGTTAGCCAGTTTTTAATCCATTTAATATGTGCCATATAAATTTTGTATTGTCCTGTTTTTTTAATCAATGTCACGTGGTACCAAGTCAAATGCCTTACAGAAATCTAAGTAAATTATATCAACAATATTAACATAATCAAACTTGTAGTCTCATCAAAAAAAATCAAGTTAGTTTGACAGGATCTATTTTCCATAAAACCCATGATAATTGACACTAATTATATTATTCTCCCTTAATTCTTTATTATTAGAGTCCTGTATAAATCTTCCATTATCTTGCTGGGGAGCAATGTCCGACTGACAGGACTATAATTACCCAGATAATCCCATGTACCCTTGTTAAATATTGGTGCAACATTATCTTTCTTCCAATCTCTTGGAACTTCCTTTGTTTTAAAAGACTTATTGAAAATCAACATTAACAGTCTAGTGAGAGCCCCTCAACCAGCTCTTTTAAAACTCTTGAATGCAAGTCATTTGGACCTATTGATTAAAAAAATGTATAACTTTAGTAGCTTCTATTTAACATCCTCCAGAGATGGAGGATCAAATGAATAGAGTGTTATCACCATCATGTGATGAGATTATATAATTTTTCCCGAACTACACAACAGAAATATTTATTGAACACTTTTGACTTTTTTGGCATTATTGTTAATAATTCTACCATTTCCATCTAGTAATGAACTAATACCATTGTTAGGATTCTTAAAAGACAAACCTCTCCTTTTTGGTGTCCTTAACTCTGCTGATTATAGAGTTTTCCTTATGTCCCTTGGTTTCCCTTATCAGTTTCCCACAATTCCTGGTTTTTAATTTATATTCATTACTATTGACTTTCCTTTTCTTCTATTTGTTATATATTGTTTGTTTTTTAATTTGTTATAGCTGCCTTCAGTTTCCCTCTAAATCAGGTCAGTTTAAATCAGCGTGCCTGCTCTTTGACAGTGTGATTGTAACTTTTTGGACATCTGGTAAAGAGTTTTTAAACTATTTCCAATTAGCAGTCACATTTTTCTCTGTAAATTCTTCCTTCTAGCTGATTTGTCTCATAATTGTTTTCAGATTTGTGCACAAAGTACATATATATATATGACTGGTTTGTACTTTACATTTGTAATGTGCAAACAGAATAACCACATCATGATCTTTTGTACCTAAGCTACCACTAACTTTTTGTTCTGTGATCACTTCTTATCTGTCAAGATGATGTCTAATATAGAATTCCCCCATGATGGACACTTTTTGAATTAGGAAATTGTCATCCATAATATTTAGAAATTCTAAGGATGTTTTGGTACTGACAGCATGAGACCTCTGGCATGAAATATTTTTTTCTGGGGTTTTCATTTTGTTTTTTACCCTTTCTTGTTTTTAAACTAAGTCTCATAGACTTTAAGGCCAGAAGAGACCTTCATGATCATCTAGTCTGACCTCCTGCACATTGCAGGCAACGGAACCTCATCCACCCCCACTCCTGTAATAGACCCATACTCTCTGAGTTACTGAAGTCCTCAAATCATGGTTTAAAGACATCAAGTTACAGACAATGCACCATTTACACTAACTTTAATCTGCAAGTGACCCATGCCCCATGCCACAGCTAACCTTCAAAATGAAACGTTTCAAAATGAAGAAGTCAAAACATTTCATTAAAACAAAATATTTTGTATTTTTTTTTCAAAAAACTTTTGTTTGAAACTATAAACCAAATTCTCAAATAGTTTCAGTCAACCTCAAACTGCATTTTTCAGTGAATAAACTATTTGTCAATTTCCCTCCCCTAGCTCTAGTCTATAATAGCATTTTCCTTTCAATTCCCCACCTTTGCGCCACTACCCAATGCTGCTCCCACAGGGATGGCAACAGTGATCAGGCAGGGCAGGTGGAGGTCAAGTCCCTAGTTCCTCCCTCCATGGAAAATATAGAACATGATGAGAGCTGCACATGCTCACAACCTACCTTTTCACTCCCCTTGGGACTAAAGAACTTTAGCCCCCCAAAGTCTAAGCAGCCTCAGTGCAGAGCTCCACCCCACCTCAAGAGCAGCAGCAGGAGTACAAGCAGAAGAAAGCAAAGAAAGGGTGAGTGAGGAGCTGGCCAGCCAGTGATTACAAAGAGACAGCAGGTAAGGGCCTGTGATGAACAATGAAAGGAGAAACGGGGCTCTGTCACCTGATGAGGGATTCTGCCTGCTTACTTTTGAGAGGCACAGGGAAGCAGTGGTGGGAGTTACAGCCGAAACTAGGAAGGATGGGGTGAGTGGGTAGAATGTATTTGTTGGGTAGAGGTGAGTACCCCAAATTGTTTAGTTGGATGAACATCTTGAAAATGAGCTGCAGAGCTCCAAGACAAGATGGCAATTAAAAAGCACCCTAAAGCAATTTTCAAAAGTGCCTAAGTTGCTTGAGCCTTTTGAAAATTCCAGAAGCACCTGCTTGCCTCTTTAAGCACCTAAGGACTTTTACAAATCTGGTCCTAAATAATTTGCCATTCAAAAAGCCTACTTTTAGCCATATGGGTCACTGAGATAAATTAATTTGAGGTTTCTTCAAGAAGTGCAAAAAGAGCCTGGCATACTTGTCACTCTTCAGCAACTACCTTTTATTGCCCTAGCCAGGTAATTTGGACTCAGTCATCTGAGTGCCCTTTACTCCTACATACTGTCCCTTAGGACATACTGTCCCTTTTCCTTCATCTTAGGGATCTTAAAAAAGGCATGAAAAGATATTTTACTTTTTTCTTAGAAAATCACTTTAGTTTCCTTCTATTCTGGACAAAGATTCATTAAAAGGGATTTTTAATTGCAATGATGTTCCATATCTTAAATTAAGTTATGAGTTTAATTCCCATAATTTTCCCAGTGTAATGACAATTCCAAAGCAACTTTTCTCAGGATATTCTAAATTTAGGATTCACTTTAAATAGGCAGTTCAAAATTGTAAATAGATGTTGCCAAAAAATAATATTCTCACCCAGTCCTAGAGACTACTTTTCCTTAACCTTAAAAAAAAAACAAAAAACATTTGAAAAGCTTGCCATAAATTGTATGGCTAGAACTCAGAGTTGGAATGTTTCATTACATCAAATGGCTTCACTTGATCATTTAATTATGTATAAAAACATGTTTATTGAAAACTGTATTTGAGCAGCAAGTACTCATGGAAAATAGCTAAAAGGTAAGTCTACCACCCACACCAAATCTTAAATAAAAAACTAAGGCCCAAATTCACAAAAGGACTTAGGTGTCTAAAGTAGGATTTAGGTTCCTAAGTCTAGTATTTAGGTGCCATTGAGATCCTCAAAACCCCTTCTCCCTAAATCTGCAGGCACTTAAAATCTCTTGGTGCCTGAATTTTTGTTGTAAAAGTCTCCAAAGGTGCTTAAGTTTCAGCTTCTGGGCATGTGCACAATGCCTCATTGTATGTGCCCTGCCCTATCTCACATGGATCCTCAAATCAGGTGAAACTATGCATTCTCCTGCCTATCTTACCTGCTGGGCCCAATCTAGTAGGTCTTCACATAGCATGCTTTATACCACACTGAATAGGTAGAAAGAGAGGGGCTGTGACCTGCCTTTAGCTCAGTGGTTGGGGTACCAACCTGACACATGGGAGACCCTGGGTCAAATCTTCTCTCTACCTGTGATGAGGAAAAGAAATTGAATATGGTTTCCCCACATCTCAGGTGAATATCCTCATCACTGCATTATAAAATCATTCTCTTTCTGGTCCAATTCATATTTAATGAATTAATATACAATGGAATAGCTTCAACAAGAGAGACATCAGAATAGCCCTGTGATTAGGGTAGTCACTTTAGAAGTGGAAAACCCATATTGAAATCCCTTGTTCACAGCAGGGAGAGGGGGAAGTTGAACTGGGGTTCCCTGCATCCCAAGTGAGTGCCCTAACAGGCTAAAAATCATAAGGGAGTATGTTTCTCCCTGGGCCAGCTTGTGTGTAGTTAGACATGCACAATTTTTCAAATCTTGACATTTTTGGGTTGGGGGAAATTGGGAAGAAATGTTTACACTGTTTTTCAATCAAAAATATCTGTCAAACTTTTTTTAAAACTAAAAAAAAAAATTCAAAAATACGTTCACAAAATTGCCTTCTTTGACATAGCTGGCTTAGGCAGAGCCCTGCGTAATGGCTGTTGCAGAAGTTCATGGTCAAAGTGGAAACGCCAAGAGGGATTTTGCCTGAGGCAGGCCCAGTGAGGAGCAGTTGTGCACTGGAGTGGTGCCTTAAGAATGATGCAGTCAGCTTCACCTACTGTGGCCCTCTCCCATTGTGCAAGTTGGTGAGGAAGGGGGACAGGGTTATGGATGTGCTCTCTTCGTCCTCTTTTGAAAGGGGCATATGCACAGTGTATATGAAAGGTATCATGTGTCTGCTCCGAGGAACTGTGTCATCCATTGTGAAACAAGGGCAACACTCCTCAGGCTTTCAGGGAGTACTGTGTGCAGCGGTGCTGGAACAATGTTTACAAAGGCAGTGCTGAAGGCAGAAACCATGCATTTTTGTTGTTGTTACTACTGCACACCCTAGCTTGAAGTAACACGACCAACACCTCTAATTCCAGCACCTATGACTGTTTGCAGACAGAATGCATGGTGTGCAACAGAATCAGGGTGGCTAAAATGAAAGCACTGCACTATTGCATTCAAACAGTGCAAGCTACAAGGAGTCTCAAATGTAGTCACAGCCTCTGACCTGCGATAACAACTCCCACTTTAACAGTCTTGGTGCTGGAGAGTTGTTAGCGTTTCCTTCTCCCTGTTTTAGCATTGTTGAAACACAGGCAGTCCTAATAAGCTTTATAATCATTCTTAAGATGAAACGAACATCTGGCACATGAAAGAGCTATGATGAAGACTAGGAAAACTCAGGTGATATATCTGCCTAGAAGCTGTTCAGAGGCAAATTTGTGTTTCAAGGATAAGCTGTGAAAATGTTCGAAAGAAATGCAGGAACTGTGATCATGAATCATCACTGATCCATTGTTACATATTCTCCACCCACTTGTTACCAAGCATGGCATATAATTAGAAATTTGTGCATGTTGCAGAAAAGAAATTTTATTGTAATTTTTTAAAATATTGCTTTCAATCCGATTTCACTTACAGACACACACCCTTTGTTCCAGCTATATAGTCTAGAAATTAATTGTCCATTGGTTCCATTGTCAAAATGACAGCATGAAAAGAGAAGCATGTGGATTGTAATAATAATGTGGTACATGTGTAGGAGGTCAGAGAAGCAACAGATTAACATTCCAGTAGAAGATTTCCCTAGGGACAACTCTTGAAAATATCAAAGGTCAAAGATCATGACACTGATAATGTGTCTTGTGCTGTTGGTAAAGTTGTTGCTCTTATTTGTCAGTGCTGGGGATAAGACTGTGGGGTTTTTTTGGGGGGGGGGTGGAGGTTTCAGTCAATTAGTTGGGGAAATCTTGTGTGAACATTATAAAAATAGTTCCATAAATATTAATTTAATTATAGACCAACATAGATAGTAATGGGATTTCAATCAACAAACTGCTGCTTTTTTCCATAATTTTTTTTCTATTAAAATGAAATTGGTTATCTGAAAAAAGACTTTTTTTATTTTTTTTTTTTGCTGTGGGCCAATTTTTTGACATTGAAAAGTTTAGAATAAAAGTCTGAGTATTCTTTATTCCACCCAGTGTGAAATGAATGCTAATCCATTTCTTCATTCAAGGTATAAAAACTGATATTATTAGGGAGAAAAGATGTACTTTAAGGTGTGATCTGTAGCCTGACTTATAGATTATGAATAAAAATTCCCAGTTATCGCTTTGAGGGTTGACAGGTTCTCACCCCAAGATCAGGCCCAGTATTATTAAATTATTATATAGTTGGGAACCCCGATGTGCACAGGAACTAATTTATATTTACAAATAAATAATTTGTTAAAACATTTAGCAAAGTCACACACACTCTAACTTAGAAGGTAGATAGAGATAATACAGAAAGTACATCTGAACATCCATACTCATACTATTCCTTGCAGAACAACCTGAAATGTTAGCCATTATCTTCCTCATTACCATCACCTTCCTCATCTTTACCAGTGGCCATCATTCTGGCCCCTCCCAAGGGCTACATCTCTCTCCCCTACTGCCCTGGGATGCCACTCTTATAACCTGTTACATTACCATGTCTAATGCATATTCAATAGGGGTTTCTCCCCTCTTCCTTATTTGTATTTCCTCGCCTTACCAATGTGAAGGTGTCCCCCTTCTATAGGTTAGTGTATTTATGATTTCACCCCATTATTATATATGTCAATTCATTGCCATGGCACTCTTGTGGTCAGATGTTCTGTCCAAAACCTTCCAGAAGCTGGTGTGAGTTCATGTTCTGTGGTTAGATGATGTCATTATGGACAAAATTCCCCTCCTTACACACACACACACACACACACTCTACAGTTCCCCAAAACTTATGAGTTCCCTACATTTATCTCTGCCAAAGTTCGTAGGCCTCATGCTAAATGCTGAAGCCAGTGTCTTACAGGATACAAGCCTGTACATTCCTTGCATTACTGCTGAATATAATAAAGCAGAGTGTAATGCAAGCAGTGAATATAATAGAGGTAACCTGGCCCACTGTGCTACAGATTTTACTCTGAAAGGTGACTGAAAAAATGGCATTGTGGGGTTCCCTTGTTGTCTTCCAATGTTTTCCACATCCAATATACCTAGCTGGTAAGTGAAAAGATGTTTCCGCTAGCTGCTGGGCTGCAGAACCCAAACTGGGATCTGAAAGTCAAGATGAGTTCTTTAGTGGATAAAATATTTGAAAATGATTAAGAATAAAATCTCCTAATGGACTGAGCTTTTAATTAGCTTATGGTACCAAGCTGAAGATGTCAGTTACTCCTGTATTACTCACCATTTTAATTGTTTTTATTCTTAATGGGATCATAACAAAATGGAATATGTGTCTAACAAGTACTTTATTATACAGAATTAGAAAATGTAAAAACGGATTCAATATACAAGATATGGGCTTGTGATGGGGCAGAGAGGCCACATACCAACAGAGAAGAAGTTAAGAAGAGTTTTTGGGCCCAGCTAGCCTCATCCTGCTATACCTGCAGCCAATGCCAGGCCTGGAGGGGGAATAAAAAGAGAGAGTCTGGGTAAGTTCAGAGCTGAATGGCCAGGAAAGAGGATAGAGCTCTGTGTATCTGCCTGCCTGCCCGGAGTTTCACTTGCAGAGCTGTGGAGACAGTCCTGTTAGCCAGAAGCAGCCACAGGGGCGGAACAGCCAGACCCCAAGGATGAAGCAACACTCAAATCAGAGACTGGGTGGGGAACCAAGCCCCAAGGAAATGGCAGGGATGCCCCTTCCTTCCCCTGCCCACCTGGAAGACTGGGGGATGGCCCAGTATTGAGTTACATTTTTGTTGGGTATTTTTGGTCATAGAACATTTTGGGGCTGAGTCCCCTCAACCCCAGCCTAGAAGAGGATTAAGATTGAAGGGACAATTAGCTGGTGGGATGAAGCCTGCCTCAATGGACTCCAAAGGTAGAGACACTTTCCACCCCCCGCCCTCCTCAGCCACTTGCATCTGGACTCCTGGAAGGTCCACTGGGGGCACTGCTCCAGCCACACCACTACAGAGCTGCAGCTAGCATAGCTGCATACTCATTAACATGCTCATATAGCCAGAAGCAAGCAGCATTAACAGATCCAGTGACAACTTGATGACTTTGCATACAAAGAGAAGGCAGAAGGATTTTGGCAAAAAGGAGTAGGAGACAATGCAAATGATAACCTTTTTGTCTCATTCTAGGTTCTCCTGCTTCCTAAGATACCAGAATGTCTGTTCTGCTGAATGTACTGCTTCTTTTATAAGCTTCTGGAAATGCTCCCATACCAAAATTCAAAACATAGCCACAAATCATTTCTAGGAGACAAAAAACAATAAGTAGTGTCAGCACAAAGGGATATATCTTACTTGGTCATGCCATGAGGAATTATGGTATGCTGTGATGAGTGGAATCTAATGTAACATAAGTTGCCTGTTGACAACAAGTTTTGAAATTCAAAAATGCAAAACTCATATCCCCACAGTGTCACATAGCTCTGATTTTTTTTCTTTTATGGCTTTTAGCTGGATATTATGTTTTTTTTAAGAGCCCCATAATTCTGTAAGCATAATTTAAGTATGTGCTGTTTATGTATTTTATTTGTTTAGTTTCAAGCATTTCATAAACTGTTGCACTGAATTCTAACTAACTTAAGTGATCAACCTTTTGTTTAAAGTTGTGCTCATAGATGGTTTGGGTTGGGTCATAAAATGTCTGGCCTCATTAAATATATTATATTTAATATTATTAATATATTTAATACATTATATTTAAAGATATTGCATGTCATGCAACAACAAAAATCCTGCTTTAATCTTATTTTTAATGCTATTTCAAAAAACTAATTATAAAAAAGTATCTCTTCAAGAAGCTGACAGCAGCCAAGTTCAAATAAGAGCTCTTCAAGAGACAGATGGTAATAAGCAAGTCATGCAATTAGATGGTGTTTTATTTGCTAGACATTGGCGGTGGTGTAACTACTGACCCATGTTAACTCTGGCAAATAAAATGCAGAAAACAAAACTACAGTGAATTACTCTTATCCCAACTGATTATTAGAATAGACTTTAATTTAAATCTCATAAATATTAGTCAGCAGTGTGATCTGGTAACCTTTAAACCATTGCTACCTAGATAATCAATTGCTTACCACCAGTCTGTTTTTTTTCACCAGAAAATCTGGCTCTAAAGAAGTCAGCAGCTAAGAGTGGGGGAAAGATGTCTCCTCTTCTACAAAAAGGCAAGGGCCCTGCTGTCTTCAAGGTGCTAGAAGACCTTGAAAAAGGGATGAGGACAAAAGAAAGGGGGCAGGGCTGTTGGAACAGGGAAAGACAGCAAACTGACAGTTAATGTTTGTCATCCAAATGGGCTAACCTGTCACAAATAATGACTGAATAGTTGAAAGGGACAGTTTTCGAATGATCTATAGGCTGAAAGTCATTCATCCAAACTACATGAATAACACATACATTTGGAAAAAAATCTGGACTGATTTGTGAAATGTTACACAGTTAACCCTGCTTTGGGTTAACAAATGTGACTCGTAACAAATAGCTCAATCAATTGTAGCAGTGGGGGCAGGGATGCACAACTGTTTCTGTGGTCCAATTCAGTGCCGCTCCCTGCCACACTTTCATGTGTAGAGACAGGAATGCTTCAGGCCTTAGTTTTCTGGAGCTGTTAGAGAATGGGAGTGTTAGTAACTGAACCAGTAGGATCACATCATTTTTGAGCATCAGAGATGCAGTATTTCCACACTAGTCGTGATGTGTTGGATGCAGATTTGCTGTCATAGTTGGACTTCCCTCGGAGCTTCTGTCCCACAGTTCTTGGCACTGCTCTCTCAAGCAGTACCAGACCATGAGGATGAGAGCTCCCGTCACCGTGGAAAAGAGAATGAAAGGTGATTGCCCTATGGAAGCTGGCTGGCTCCAAGTGTGATGGGTCAGTTGGGTACCAGTCTGGGAATGAGAGGTCTATGGTGGGTGCTGAATGGCATTACATTGTATGTTGCAGGGACATGTGATCAAGTTGGCCAGATTGCCTGAGATCATCAAGCAATTTAAATAATTATGCTTTCTGAACTGTGCATGAGCTGCTGATGGAATTCATGTGCCCATTCTGAACACTCCTCACCCTGTGCCTTCAAACACGCTCAGGACTATATTAACAGAAAGGAGTACTACTCAGGAAGTCCCCAGTGGTCCATGGATCATTGTGGCAGTTCTTTGATATGTACACAGTGGGTCTCAGTAGAAATAATGCCAGAATTTTCAAATTCTTTTCACGAGTAGGCAAAGTGGAACTCTATTCCCATTGCATCACAATAACATTAATGGTTTCTCCATTCCCGCCTGTGATTCTGGGTTATTGCATATACCCACTTCTGCCATGACTTCTGAAACCATTGCCAGGTTACACAAACACAGAGACACTGATTCAGCTATATACTCAGTAGGTATAGGATTATTGAAATTAAGATGGAGAGGACTGTTGGCCCTTATGCCAGTTCAGTGACTAATGCAGCAATTTCATTTTCTGCCTGCTGCATTTTGCATAATATATGTGAAAGCAAAGGTAGAATCGTCACTGCAGGCAGTAGTATTTGCTACCACCTATGCATAGGATAGACAAGCAGTTGCAACTTAGGCTGTTGTTTACATTAGCATTGTCGTCAGTCAGAGTGCTGTCAGACTAGAAATAGTCTATGCACACACTGTCAAGCTGGCGGTAGAGAATTGGGAATGGATCATATCTCTCAATGACAAATGTCTGTTTCTAGGCTACTTTTAAAAATTATGTCCCTGCTTGTCTGCCATTTTGAGTCTAGCTCCCCGCTAACTCCTCCAGCAAATTTTGACTAGCCCTCTCCCAAATTCCTTCAGCTCTGCTACATGGAATGCGAACAGCTAGTATTATTGGCAGACCAGGTGAGAAAATCCCTTTTAAAAAAATAAATGTACTGTTGTGTGATGGGATGTTTTTATTACCATATTTTTAAAAGTTGTCTGTCTGCTAGGGAAATATAATGACCTAGAAAAACATTACATCAGTTGTACATTGCTTGGTTCAGGGAATTAATCTTCTTGCTTTTGTATTGCTAAAAAGCACACTACAAATTGAACATCAACACATTAACATGAATAAGAAAGTCACCCTAATAGTTTTTTTTATTTTTCTCTCTTGCTATTTCTAATTCTTTCTCTTTTTGTCCCCCCCCCCCCCCCACTTAAAGTTACATGTGGCCTATACCAGGTTGGGAGTCCCTTCAGTTTTATTGATGAAAGTAGAACTGACTGAAGTTCCTTGAAACCATGTTTTGCCAAAAAATACAGATTTAGGTTCATGGAAACAACTGCACACTTATTTTTAAAAAGGGATCTTCTAAGCTTGGCTGCTAATAATACACGGAATGCTGATCCTCAGTAGCTGAGTTCAAGGAGTTTGGGAGAGGGCTAGTCAAAAGAAGTGGAGGGAGTAAATGGGGGCCCCCCACATATCTCATTTTGCTTAGGGGCCTGAAAAATGAAGGTGGACCTTTTGGGGGGCTAGAGTAAAGACTGCCAGACAGAAGATCCAGGTTCTGTCACTGGCTTATTGAGTGATCTAAGGCAAGTCACTCAGGACAAATTTTTCAAATTTGAGTGCCTGCTGCCAGGTAGCTAAATCCACACTTAGTGATGTGATTTTTTTTCCCTCAGTGGTACTGAGACACCTATAGCTCCCATTGACCTCACTGGGAACTGGGGATGCTTGACATTACTGGAAAAAACATGAAAGAAAGATAATCATGTATGGAAAACATAACTTGGATAGTTTTAAATAGGTCAGCTCAAGCTGCAACTGTCAAATGTTTCACCAATTTTCCACTTTTATTTAAGTGCCAGACTCTTGCAATGCAGAATTGTTTGGAATTGTTGTTAGGCAGGCAGGGGGAAGGGGGAGTGATTGGAAGTATACATGGAGCTGATGAGCAAGGGTGGAAGGGGTAGTGTTTAAGTACTATACTATGAATGGCAAAGAAGGAAACTGCATTAAAATGAGGCAGGCTCCCTTGAGATGAAAGAAACTGAGCTAGTCTGCAAATAAACTCTCTCTGAGGCTATGGTACCTTTCTTTTCCCTCAGTTTCACGAATTGGATAAGGGTAAGTATTGCTTGTCAAATAGCAGTTTGTTAGCTGTCAGCAGCACCCAGAGATGACAAAACCCAAAATCAGTTTTTGTAGGTTCCCAATAGTGGCCAGTTGTTGAGCTGAGAAGAGAGGAAACATCAGATGTTGCTTATCAAACAAAGACCCAGTTTTCATGCTTAAACCTCAAAGATAACTTGGATTTTCAGTTCTTAAGACTGTGAAAAAAAGACCTTTGTTCCTTTGAAGTAACAGCAAGCTATGTGAAATGAATTTTAATCAGGACCTGCCAATATCTATCAGTGCACAGCATTTCATATCACAGATAATAAGAGTCTGGAGAAAATGACAGACTGAAGAAAGTGAAATCTGAAAGCAAGGCACAGAGTTTTTGGTATCCAGGTCAGACAAGGGTACAGAATGCCTTTTGCAAATGAGCAATGAATGCTCTTTGCCATATATATACAGAGAGAGAGTTTTTTTAAACTAGGGAATTTGGTTAATTCTTATTTGCAGTTTTAAAAAAAATCTAATCAGATGCATATGTTAACAGAAAATACAATTTATTGGAAACAAATGGAATATATTATCTACGTGCTAAAGTAGTATATTAAATATTTATTGCCAAAGGTGCCCAATACAATCTTTTAAAAATAACCAACTCTTACAAATACAGAAGCCAATAGCATGGCTCAATAAATACCAGTGGAAAAAAGACTAGGATAATATGAAGGGAAGGATTTGAGAAATGAGTAGTAAGATCATCCTGATGTTAAATTGCTCATATTTTGGGAGGCATTATACTTAAGGATCCCTTTTTCCTATATCATGAAGTTATGACTATGGATTGTTTTCCAGATAATGCTAACAAACATTTTAAAAAAGGAAATGAGATGATGAAGTCATTGTAGTTTCATTACTATTGCTGGCAGGAGAATACAGAATAAAATCAAAGCATGAACCTACAAAGCTCATTACAGATGAATGGTGTTGAGGCCAAGAACTTAGATTCTAAAAGGGATTGGGAATTTATGTAGATAATGAGACTATCCAGAATTATAATGGTTTATGCTTACACCATTTTGGAAGTGATATTAAATCTCATTTTTTCAGGACTGAAGCCAATCTTTATCTTTAAAGGATTAGGAGAAGATCTATTATGGGGGATAGAACTGCTCCACTTCTGCCAGCTGCAGGATTCTTACCATTTTCTCTGAAGCACCTGATGTAGGTCATTGGCAGAAACTGGACAGGATGGACCTCAGGTCTGATCCAATATGACAATTCCTCTAATGCTAAATTCTATGTTCTCCCTGCAAGGCTGCACTGCGCCTTCCTGTTCAGCAGTCACTACTCAGAGGGGCTCTATTTTAAGGCCTGGTCTACACTGGGGGGGGGGGTTCGAACTAAGGTACGCAAGTTCAGCTACGCGAATAGCGTAGCTGAACTTGAAGTACCTTAGTTCGAAGTACTTACCTGTCCTCACGGCACGGGATCGAAGTCTGCGGCTCCCCCGTTGACTCCGCCACCGCCGTTCGCGGTGGTGGAATTCCAGAGTCGACAGGAGCGCGTTCGGAGTTCGATATATCACGTCTAGATGAGACGCAATATATCGAACTCTGAGAAGTCGATCGCTACCCGCCGACCCGGGTGGGTAGTATGGATGTACCCTTAGATTTTATACTGCTGCCCATCAGCATAGTATCTGAGTGCCTTACCCCTCTTCTTAGGGCTGGTATGGAAAGGAAAGCACCAGTACTAGCAGGAGTGAAGGAAATAGTAGCTAATGGGCAGAGAGACAGAATGAAACTTTGCAGGGGCAGAACGGAATATGCTTCCTGGAGAGCCCACCACCGAAGAGAAGGGAAACGTGGAATTAACACAGGCTATCTTGTGAGCTACAGATACTTTCACATGTGTGGGGTTGCTCGGCATGGGGAAGGACCACTAACTCAAAACTGAGTAGGAATACAGCAGTGCTGTTTCTGTAGATGCAATGCTAGGACGATCAGGATCACGTGTCCTTCCATCCCTCCCAGACTTTGTACTCCTGTGCTGACCACAGTATGACTATGAGACTCATACATTTTCTCTCCTTCTCTTCCTCCAAATTGCCCCCCTCCCCATATGTGGTCATATTTCTTGCTAATGTTCAACAGGGACTCAGGTGATTTGGATTGGCGGAGCAAGAATCTCTGGCTGCATGGAGGGAGACCTGAAAAGTATGCACACAACTCTTGCAATCATGCACCAAATATAAAGACCTGAGAGAGGGAAAACTTTCTGAGTCAAAAGAATACTTCCAGAGTCTACCACCATTTGGCTGCTCTTGTACTATTTCCCCAGCAGAGGAAGTAAGAGGTAGCACACTGTCCTGGAACCTTAATGCTATATGTGGGCGACTGCAGTGTCCCCTCTTGTAACCATTTTTCTGAAAGGATGCAAAGCAGTTTTGCTAGTCTTCCAGACATGGTTCAATGGAGGAAAAAGGAAAGCGAGTATTTACCATCCATCGCAGCATAAAACAACCAGACATCCTGTTATCAGTGGAAGATATGAAGTTAAAGTATCAGTTTTAAGGCCCTGAATGAAAAAGCCATAAGAATATTTATTGTATAGATATGAAGCAATCCTCTAATTGGCATGTAAAACACTGAGTTCAAACCTGCCTACACGCTTCCTGTCAAATCCTGTCATAATCATCCAATTCTCCAGAGACTGCTATTGCAGTCCTTGCTGACAGAATATAGGCAAGTCTAAAATACTGAAACTTGTTGAAAGGAAACCTAAGGGATGTTCACTTTATCAGAGGGAATCTATAAACACTGAGGTTGGCTCCTGAATAAACTGAGGAAAAGAAATGCCCTCAGCAAAAAAGGGCTAAGGAGATAGATGGACTTCCTTTAGCTGAGGGAAGCAAATCATGCTGATTTGTGCAAACTCATGGAACTCATCATGGTTGAGTTCCACTGACATATGCAACATTCACATCCTATTTTAGTCTCCACGGCATTAATCCTGCTCTCTAGGCTAGTAACATATCATAGAAACTAGTGAAACAAAACAATTCCTTCTTTATATGGCTATTTATCCATCCATTTATCTATCTTAGCTATTTCAAAGGCAACTATCTCCTCAAAAGTGCTGAAGGTTGGAGACTAAGAAGGTTTGAGGCACATTTATTGTATCTTTGTACAATGACCATAACATGATTCAAATACACACAAGCTTTTCAGTGCACTTTTCTGGGCTGCAAAAGCTATTTTGGAATTTCTTATCACTGTTTGTGATATCTTTTTTTCCTGATTGTCCACATTGTAGCCAGCTGCCCTGCCAGCCACATTGGGTTACTGCAGGGATCAGAAGAAAATGAAATTATGGACATTGTGATGAAGTTTCTAAATTCACAGTACACTTAATCCCAGATAGATATTTTGGCATAGATTACTGCCTTCCCCTGGTAGGAAGGGGATAATTTGGGGGGAATGGAGAGGCTTACTAACAGCTATAGAGAAGTGTTTCTCCAACTATGTGGGTGGGTTTTTTTAGGGGGGGAATCCTGTAGCAGAAGGAGGATCTCACCTCCAATGGGGTATAAGAAGCAAAAGAAATGTTACTTATGTTTTCCTTTAGACTTGCCAAAAACCAAACCACGGCACAGACTATTCAATACCAAACACTGAGTCCAAAGAATAAATGGGCTAACAAAATTAAAAATCAAGCTTTCCCTTGCAGATGGTTACAGTATACTTCTCCAAATATACATTTCCCCGTCTGGTCAGGTCTTTCTCAAGCCCCATTTAAAAGATGGGTTTTCCTGTGGGAAGAGACTAAAGAATGACATATCTCAGTAACATTTGCTGGGTGAATTTTCTCAGCAGTTGTGGGGCCTACTTACAAATGCTACTGATCCCTCAGGATCCACATAGAACCTGTTAGAAGCTTGGCTCTTGTTCTGTTTTCGTTGCAGGCTCCTCTCCCTAGCAGTGTGGCTCCATTGAAATGATGCTGCCATGGCTTCCCTACCTGGCAGTTTACCTGGAATTTACCTTCACTTTAAAGGAATTGGGTTGGGGGGGAGAAGAGGGAGTTCCCGCTCATGGAGGGTAGCTGTGGAAATGAAATACAACCCTTCTACTGTGCTAATATTGGGGAGGGAGTAATGTTCATCCCACCTTCTGCCCAGCTCACCTACTTCTTTTTCTGGTTGGATCCATGGACTCATATTAAACCTTGTGTGAGGTCAAAGGGAAGTGAATAAAACTAAGCTCTTTTTCCTTGTAGCAGGTGTCCTTTCCACACAAAGATCTTGGAAGGCCCTCCCTTGGGGTAGGTTGCAGTACTCTTTCTGAGCTTCTTTCTTATTGGGTTTGGAAAACCATGCTCTAGGACTCTTGAACCATACAAGGAATATAAGGAAGAGGCTTTGAGTTGGCACCAAAGCGTAGCAAGGAACTTCAAACAAGAATAAAACTAGTGACTATGTTGGCAAGTGTATAAATGGATTTGGGAATGTTTTTATAGCTTAGCACAGGGTACTCTCTTCCTCTTTAATGAATGGCCTCATTCATCATGCTTTAAAGGAGCATTTTGTTTGGTGGTTGTTGGGTTTGGAAAAACATCCAGAGTGCCTGAACTCCGTTTACCAACTTGGCTTACCTTTTGTAGGTACTCTGTATTTGCAACACTCTGTATTTGCAAAAAAACCATCCTTCCACCCATGGGCTATATCAACACTTTTTAAAAATAAATATATGGTGTTTATCTTTGAATACTGCGTATTCATCCCCGTGATGGGGTATTTTAATCCCACCCTGGGATAGAAGGGGCTAAGAAGCAGTTCTTGGCCCATGTAGCCCCACCCCACCTGCAAAGGCTGCTGTAGCTGGTGGAGGAGTTTGAAGGAGAGCCAGACACCCCACTAAGGGTGGGAAATAGCAGATAGGACAGGGGGATGGACCTATCCCGCGAACTCCTGAATAAGGATAAGTGGGAGCCCTTGCTGTAGGAGATCCATGAGTGGCAGGTATCTCAGGTCCCCACTCCAGAGGAGAGACTAGTTTGTTTTTAAGGATTAAGGAATGCTTCACTTAGATTGTTTGTGAGACTCTGACCACACCCTGCACTGGGAAAGTAATTAGTAGGAAGTAGCCCTGAGAGACAGCCTTTGAGCACAGCTGGGTGCTTACTATTGCTGCCACTTGCAGGGCCCTGGGTGGAGCCTGGTGGAATGGGAGGGCCTGGGCTCCTCTATTAACCACCATCCTATGAAGCAAGAAGAAGCTCCTTCCTTCCCCCCTATGGAGATAAGGGGAGACAGAGACATTGTAAGCCTTGAGGCAAGGGTGCAGTGCCCACAGGTGCCTGGAGTTGGGCTGAAGACACTTCCTTTTATGGGGACATTGGTATATTTTGGTAGATTCTGTTGCCCTGGAAGAGCGTGGACTCAACTGTTGACCTAGCTGCAGGGCTTGGTCACTACTTACCAGAAGAGGGTCTTTCATGGAGCAGGAATGACTGAGGGCAAGAGATGGGGAAAAGCTGGGGCCCAGTGACCTAACAACTACTGTAGATAGCATTAATGGTAAGTCCAGCCCCAACACAAACCCCTTCATGTATCCCACTCCTGCAGCCTCTTCCCTGCATGATCAGCCCCCTCATGAAGTTTCTTCCCATTCTTCCTTCCTCTGTCTTACTCTGCCCCATGAAACCCTTCCTGAAGCACCCATGATTATTTATTTGTTTATTTATTTTTTTATGTATTTATTTGTTACACTCCAAAGAATAACTGATGTTATAAAGACATCAACTGAAGAAAAGTCCTGCTGTGAAGGGCTTAATCCAAAACATGAGAGAGAGAGAGAGAAGCAGTACTGGAAAACTGAGGGCAAAGTATAGCTTTGGTAAAATAGGCTTTGTATTGTATAACATAATATATTCACTTCCTGTGGGTTTTGCTTCCTGTATTTACACTGCTTCCAGTTGTATGGGGTCAGGGCATTCAGCTGTCCAGATCTATTTCTATAGAATTCAAGTGCCCATCTAAAGAAATGGCATGTGTGTGGGTGTGGGTGTGGGGGGATGCCAGATTCTCAGCTGTGCCTGAGGAGTGCTTGGTGCAGATGGAGGGTAAATGCACAAAAAATATAGTTATATTGATAGGGAAAGGGTGACTTTTGAGTTTGGTTATCTTGAAAAGCTCCCTGAAAACTCTTTATTTTCAAATAAATGATACTTATCTTAATTCTTTCTTCAGAAATGTTGTTATAATTTGTAGCTGATTTTTTGAGGGTTATTAAAAAATCTTTTTGGCAAAAATTGGTTGTTTGGTTCAAAGCAGCATGGTTTTCCTCTTAGCATTCAAATTAGAATACTAATAAAATGTGCTTTCTAATCTGCATTGCAAACCTTCCTTCCATTTCTAACTCATCCCCATACTGCAAAATCCTAGATCTGTTCCTCCGGCATCCTTGGCTTTTGAGATCTGTCTTTCTGCATTTCTGAAAAGAAAAATTTTAAAGATAACAGAATAAAATGAGAAGTTATTCACTGAATCCACACATTTCTGATAATGCTATGAATGCATACTGCAGGCATACACCAGAACAGCCAGTGAGACAAATACAATTATGGCACTTATGAGGCTATGTGTTCTGGTACAGTATACCTTTTTTTCTTGTAGTTTTCGGATGTTTAATCAGTGGAATTTTTGTCCTCATTCAGTAACAATGAAGGCTAACAAGGGGCCACAGAATGATCCCAATTGGGTACGGAAAGATTGTCTTCCAAGGTTACTTTCTCAAGACTTTAACTTCTTTACTGAGCCAAGTGTTCAAAACCGGGTGTCTCAATTGTGCATGCTCTGGAAGCAGAGCTGTGTGCAGGGATACTGGAACAATTGGTATAGTGGGGGTGCTGAGAGCCATTGAACCAAACTGTAAATGTTGTATATGACGGAAACCACTTCAAGTCAGGGGGTGCAGCAGCATCCCCAGCACTCCTAGTTCCAGTGTGTGTGTGTGTGGTGGGTGGGGAGGGCGAATCCCAGTTTGAGGAAAAAATGTGCTGCATCATGTTAAGCAAATGGTTTACCACTGAATAACAGTTTCTAGTTTGTGACTCTGTGAGGGTGCAGTAATTAGACATAAATCTATTTTATCATTTGCCAAAGTCTGAATACAAACTGGTATCTTGTTGGACTTCAGTGTATTCAATACTCTCGCATGCACTTCTAAACAGATATTATCTGTCTCAAAATAAGGCGGATTTGTTGTTGAGAGTAGACTCAGAATAATTTTTTTTTAATCAAAACTTTTGTGTGGCCCTTTATCTGGGGGAATAATGTCCATTTGTTAGTTTTGGTTAAAATATTAAGAATATAGAAAAAAACCCAAAAACATTGGGGTGAGATTCTTCTCTTTGTTACCCTACTTTCATACCCTTGTACCTGCCCGGACTCAGAAGGAGTTGCTCTTGATTTACACTGGCAAGAGAGGAGAATCAGGAGCAATGAGTGGTGTTTTGTGTATGTAGGCTTCTTTCTTTCTTTCTTTTCTTTTTTTTAAACAGCTTCCTGGTTTTTTTGCTTGTTTTGAGTAGTAATTTGTATATTGGTAAGGAAAAACCAGGGTAATTTCCCCTTTTAAACGCACTCTTCCCTCACCGAAAATGTTCAGTGACTATCCTAGCAATCTTCTGGACAGTGTGGTAGGAGGCACAGAGCAACTGCTTGACTATTCTGCAGTGGGGACCAATAGGAGGCCCACAAAAGCGCTGTGAGCTCTTGTAATTGCTCTTTTTGCTCATTTCTACTCATCCACATTGGATCTTGATCCCACATTCCTGTATAGAGGCCATGGGAGAGCTATTGCTTTCTGGGGCCAGCAGTGACTTCTGTGGAGCCACCTGCTGGGGAAGAGAGAGGGGCTCAGGGATTTGTGGAGTCAGTGTGAGTCCTTCAGAAACAGCACTTGGAGTTGGCTGTCCCCATCTGCTTGCTTGTAAGGAGGGAGGATAATGATGGACCTCTAATTTTGAACTGTCAGCCAGCTCTGGTGCTAGGCTGAGGCTTGCTCAGCTTCATGCTTATCTGGAAGTCATTCAGCCAAGGAAACCTTTGACTCTATGTGGGAACCTTAGAAAACTCTGCCTCCCTCTCAACTTCCATTCCCAGTGACCTCGCTTCTATCTGTATCGGGGGTAAAATCACTGATTCTGTACTCAGGAGAGTGATGGGGCTTCAGCACCACTTCTTAGGTATTCCTGTGCTCCCAAGATCTGTGTGCTGCTCCAAAAGCATGCAGTCTGAACAGCTCTGGTCAGGGTTCCTGAGCAGTAGGGTCAGGATTCTGTAACCATCCCCCCCCCCCTTTTAAGTTTATATTATAATTTAACTGTGGACCTCATCCTGCAAAGTAGTCTTCCTCCTCTCCCAAAGATTTCACTCTAGGCCCTTTGTTAGGTCAATGGTAGCTTGATCTACAGTTTTCAGAATCTTTGTATCCTTCACCCAAGAAATTTGACAAATCTTTGTCTCTTGGATCAGGTAAGCATATTTTCATTGTTTTATCTGTTACAGAGGCTGCATTCACCTTGAATCTGGAAAACCTCATGTCCTGATCTGATCTGTTATCTACATCCAGTAGTAGGTTTGCAGCAGTCGTCTACTCCAGGATGCATGGCATGGGAGAATATCTGCCTTCTTGGGTAGGTATCTTTTATTTAATTGTTTAAAATCTCAGTAAGGTTATAAGATGATAGTGGCATAATTTGGAACAGTTAAAGATGTGCTCTCTACATCCCTGCTTCCTTTCTTTGGCTGAGGCCTTCGGGAATCTAATTGCTGGTCACTGTTCTCTATGTGTTCTTCCATGTGTTCACCCCAGATGGCCAATTGATCTAATTTGATGTTTGAGGCAGCAGTAGCTTTTTGTGGTCTGACAGGTATTGATATCTTGCAGCAATGTGATTACCGATCCTTTCTGGATTGCATTATAGTACCAGGTGAAAAAAGATGGATTGCTTTATATCCCAGTTCAAGCAGATGGCTCTTTGTTTGGTAAAGGGGAGGGAAAGAAGGGGAGTTGTGCTGCAACATGTTACCTATACATTTTCTCATTCTGAAAAATGATCTTAGATATTTTCCTTCTATAAACTTTTGCATTAAACTTTCTACTATGAATTCTTGTTTTCTGATTTGTATAAATCTTACATTAGCTATGTATGTTTGCTGAAGGAATATTTATAAAAAATCACAATAAGGACATAATGATCAACAATTCTGACACTTTTCCTATTCAGATTAGACATCTTTTTTTTAAAGGTTTTTCATATAAGTAACATAACTGAAAAGAGAGCCAGGTATGAGAGTATTTTATAACTAATTTCAGATAATATTTCCTTATATAAATCTTTGCTTTCTTTGCTACAAACTATTTATCTACCAGAGAAAAAATCCCTTTACTCAAAAAATTCCACTACAGGTAAATTATGTATCTTTTTATCAATGTTTTAAGTATGTCAACTGCATTGGACAGAACTCAAATCTTCTCTGAAACTGATTAAAGTTTAATTGTGGAGGAAAGAATAGAATTAATAAATGCCCAGCTGTGTTTCTTGATCTCTTTTCTGGTTTTTACTTGGTAGAAGATAAAAGAAGCAATCACTCTTTAACTATGTAATTAATTTAATATCTGAATAACTTAGCATTCATGAATGTATCTCTGTTTTATCTCATCATTTTATATCTTTGTTTATTTCATCATAAAATTTGCAGAGTTGTAGCTGCGAGGGTAAGAAATCATTTAAGTACTGCTGTTGAAGCAGATACACCTTAATTTGTATGCTGAACTTTGCATGCATGGACAAAAGAATTTTGATTTCTAAAGAAAATATCAGTGGGTAATGATACTGGATTGGTTTGATTTACTCTAGTGATGATGTCTTCATTAGTTGGAACAAATGATTAATCTTTCTTTACCACAGCCACTACTGCGCTTTCTCAGCCAGCCATTTTAATGTTCAAGTTGACAACCAGTCAGAAAGAATCTATTACAGATGATCAAAGCTCATGCTAGATAGTTTTTTGCTCTAAAATGACAAGCAGAAGATTTTTGAAGTCTAGAAAAGGTTATTTGTGCTTTAATCTGTATGTTTTGATGCTCTGCACGTAGCATTCTGTTTGTTGACTTATATCTTGTTCTTTTATGTGTTAGTGAATTTTACCTGTTTAACCACTTTGTAAAGGTATGTAGAAGTGCTGGATGAAACTGACTATTACAAAATAGGAGGGGTCTCTTCACCAATACACACTGCCTTCCAGGTATAGGGGTGTGGGGTAGGGAGAGGAGAGGAAGTAACACAAATCTCACTGAACTGAACACATAACTGGTGTCAAAAGGCTCCTGAGCCCCTAATGTATTCAGCAACAAGTCACACTGGATGTGTGCCAATCAACTGAGTTTCAGAGACTATGACAGCAGGAAACGAACCAGAAAACTTCTTAAACAATTGTTTTTAAAAGGTGTTTTGATCTACTGTTCACACACTTGCACATGCCACAGGCTGAGGAATTTAAAACAGGGTGCTTCTCAAAGATCTGAGTGCAGGCTATTAACAAAGAGAATTGGTTTTTTTATACGCGAGTTGGTGTCTCCCTTGCCCCCATTTTAGGGTCTGAACACTAAACTTTAAGTTTTCAAAATTGTGTCTCTTCCACAGACTTTTTTTCTCCTAGACACTTCGATATTACATCTAATCATAACTCATCCATGCTAGTATGATACTGCCTGAAGTTCTCAGGGGATGCACCCTTGTGGCATGGTATACCCATCTCATCTTGGAAAAATAGACAAGAGGTTTTTGCTTTGCTTTGTCTGTGTTTGTAAAATGCAATTCTGACTGCAGAGCTTGCGAGACTCCCTTTATAACAAATGGATTCTGTTTAGGATATTATGTTTCAGTGAAACACTTTGAGAGAATCTACTCACTTTTATATATCCTACATTTAAAGACCATTATAATTATGGAATAAACACTGTAAACACAGATCGTAATGCTAAATTCGCACAGCTCAAGAAACCTGAAATAAAAATGGAATAAATAGCAAACATGATGTTCCACTGGTAGTGTAGGAACCATGGAAAGTCCCCGACATTGTAGATGCTGCCAGATTTCACTAGCACAATCAAGTGGGCAGCCGTGGACTAGATAAACATGAAAGCCCAGATTCTCAAAGGTATGAAGCATCCACCTCCCATTGTTTCAGTAGAAGTTAGGAACTTAAATACCTTTTTGGGGTTCTGTGCTGAAGAGTCCATATTCCTTGGGTGGGGCAGGACTAGGCATGGCACCAGTTCCAAATATGCCAGGGTGTTCAGGGGTCACAGCCCTTCTAGTCTAGGAGCTAGAGTAGCAGTTGTGGAGGGTATCCCCATGCCCTCCTCTGTTGGGATGAATGCTATGCACCCTCCAGTGTAATTTCACAGATCTTCTCCAAGAAATATTTGTTTATTGTGGCTTTTTCCAAGATGATAGGGAAGGTGAATGTCAGCTTCACCTTAACTGCACTATTACAGCAATCTTTTAAGGTGCTCATGCTATTAATAGGTTTTCTTGGAAAGGATGATAAAAGATTATCTGCCTGTTGCTTGGAAAATCCACCATTAGGTATTTATTTATATGAAGCCCTTGTGAATTCCCAGTCAAGGGAAAACTTGGACCATTCATTTGGAAGTTGCAAACTCAATGCTTCCCTCTTTTGTGTCAAAAAATAGTTATAAGATGCATTTCCTTTTCTTTGACACTGTTATGGGGAAAATATTCTTAAAATCCACCTCTTGAAGATTGTATCAGAGGGGTAGCCGTGTTAGTCTGGATCTGTAAAAGCAGCAAAGAATCCTGTGGCACCTTGTAGACTAACAGACGTTTTGGAGCATGAGCTTTCGTGGGTGAATACCCACTGACATGCATCTGACGAAGTGCGTATTCACCCACGAAAGCTCATGCTCCAAAACGTCTGTTAGTCTATAAGGTGCCAAAGGACTCTTTGCTGTTCTTGAAGATTGGAGACTCCAATAAATTTAAATTGGGAGAAATATAAAAAGCTGAAAATATACAATTAAAGAAACAATGAAGGCAGATGTGTTATCATTTCAGTCTGAGTTACAATTTTCTCTCTGCCTGGGCTCTGCTGAGCCAAAGGGGAAAACATAACCAAGTAAAAGTTAGTTAAGCTTGCTGATTTTAGGCTTACACTTTACTTTGTAAAAACAAACCTATTTATGCTAAAATTCTGCCCAGATGTTCTCAGTTCAGATATTCTTCTCTTTCTAGACACCTCAAATACCAGATAGACTGTCAATGTGAGTTCCATGCACATAGGCAGAACTGAATGTAAGTGATAGTGTCTCATGGGTTGATTTGAAAGTAGAATTTTATCCTACAGGTAGAATTGTGTAATCCCATCCATACTCTTTCCTCTCTGGTACAGTCAAGTCTGTGAGAGCTCATTATCCAAAAAGATTCCTACACAAAATGAGGTTACAAAACACTGACCTTTTGAACTTTTAATGGATTGTTCAACAACACTTGGCTCCCCTTATTGCAGTAGCTTGATGCTACAATTCATCAAGATCACTTCTGTATGTTTAAAACGGCTCTAAATTCAGCAGACACATTCATAGGCGGCAGGTTTGTATAATTTTTGGTGGGGCCCAAAATGGTGGTGCCCCCCCCACTCCCGCCCTGTAAGCCAATATAAAATGAAGCTACAACGCGTCAGTGCCACAAGATTACAAGGTTGGAGAAGGGGTAGGGGGTTCCAGGGGCCAGTCAAGGAACAAGGAGCAGGGGGGGTTGGATGGGGCAGAGGTTGGGAGGGGCAGTCAGGGGACAGGCAGCAATTGGATAGGCATGGGAGTCTAGGAGGTTTATCAGGGGACAGGTAGGGGGTGGGGTCCTGGCGGGAAGTTGGGTGGGGTCTCAGGAGGGGGCAGTTGGGGACAAGGAGAAGGGAGGCTTAGATAGGGGCTGGGGTCCCAAGGGGCAGTTAGGGGCAGTTGTCTCGGGAGTGGGTAACGGGGGACAAGGACCAGTGGTGCTTAGATAGGGGTGGGGTCCTGGGGGCAGTTGGGGCGGGGGTCGGGGGAGGGGGCAATCAGCGGCCAGGGGCTGTGATTCAAAGGGCTCTGAGCTGCTGGCAGCCGCTGGGAGCCCTGAGCCCTTTAAATCCCAGCCCCCGCGGCTGGGATTCAAAGGGCTCTGGGCTCCCCGCGGTTGCAGGCAGCCCAGAGCCCTCTGATTCCCGGCTGCGGCTGGGATTTAAAAGGCTCTGGGCTCCCCGCGGTTGCAGGCAGCCCAGAGCCCTCTGATTCCCGGCCGCGGCTGGGATTTAAAAGGCTCTGGGCTCCCCGCCGCAGCGGGCAGCCCAGAGCCCTCTGATTCCCGGCCGCGGCTGGGATTTAAAAGGCTCTGGGCTCCCCGCGGTTGCAGGCAGCCCAGAGCCCTCTGATTCCCGGCTGCGGCTGGGATTTAAAAGGCTCTGGGCTCCCCGCGGTTGCAGGCAGCCCAGAGCCCTCTGATTCCCAGCTGCGGCTGGGATTTAAAAGGCTCTGGGCTCCCCGCCGTAGCGGGCAGCCCAGAGCCCTCTGATTCCCGGCCGCGGCTGGAATTTAAAGGGGCGAAACCTAGCTCCAAATATTGGTGGAGCAGAGCCCCTGATTTTGAATATTCCTGGGGCTTTAGCTCCACGAGCCCATATAAGTTGGCGCCCATGGACACATTCCCTAAGAAATTCCATCTTGTATAAGAGGATTCCTTGATCTGAGTAGAGCCAGTGGAATGTCTCTGCATCACCTTCCCCACTGCAGCATCAGTTTAGGTGGCATTCAAGAAAAATGATGTGTCCAAGAGACGTGGTCAGAAAATGGGGTTGTTTTTTTCTGCAGAAAATGTCAATAAAAATGAAAAACGTTATTAAAATGTTTCACGAAAAATCAACCTCCCAAATATTTTGATTCAGAAATATTGCCATAGTACCTCATGGGAATTCTAGTTCAGGTGCCTCTTGTTCCCATTCTCCTCTATAAACCAGGCATTTCATCAGACTACACCTTTCTTGATGTGCCACAATCTCCCTTCATGATGAAGAGAGACAGTTGCCTTATGGGAGTCCCTGGCTGAGGTGCATCATAGAGGAGAAAGGGGACATGAATAAACTGAACTACAATTTCCATAAGGCACCATGGCAGGCTATATCAAAGTCTTTGATTTTCTAGGCATTTGGGTTTTCATCAAAAAAAGAAAGTTTTCTGAGAATAGCAGATGCTTTTCACAGGAAAAAAAATCATTTAGTCAAAACAATTTCCCATCAAAAGTTTCAACAGAATTTTTTTGACCAGCTCTAGTGGCCAGGTTATGTTATCTAGCTATTCTCAGATATGGAAGGACCTCTCACCCTTAAGCAGTTGTTGCAGCCCCGTTTAAATCCTTAGCTTAGGACCAATGCCCAGGCCCAGAATATGGGAGGTGCACTCAACAGAATGTAACTAGAATAGAAAGACTACCCCACTGTTTCTACTGTAGAAGTGCACAATTTTAGTATATGGTTATCTGTAAATTGAAATACTCATGCTTTCAAAATGCTGGAAAAAAATACACTTTAGAGCATTTCACCTGGAAATAATACAGGAAGCTATATTATACTTATTTGCAGTCAAAATGGGTCAATGCTACTACACAGTAAAATAGATGAAATTGTGCTAACATACATCCTCTGTTGGAAAGAGAGCACTTCCTTGTACTACTTACTGAAAAGGAGTGGGGCTAATGGAGCTGCTATCCACAAGGAAAAGCTCAGGAGGCTTTTCATTGCAAATCCATAGTTGTATCTGCACAGAGGTGAACATTCAGTGAGTCACCTCTAGGCAACTTCTAAAGTGAAATTAAATCCTTAGAGGAGCAGCCCCTCATCTTATACATTTCCTCAAAGAGGGCATTCATAACAAGTACTTCCAAACAGGAAGGTAATATCTTTTATTGGACCAACTTTTGTTGGTAAAAGAAACACGCTTTTGAGCTCTTCTTCAGGTCTGGGAAGGGTACTCAGAATGTCTTTTTCACCAACATAAGTCTGTCCAATATAAGAGATTACCTTATCCCTTGTCTCTTTTATATCCTGGGACCAACATGGCTACAACACTGGAAAGTGCTTCCAAAGACAGCCTACTTGGAAAATCTCATGGAAGAAATCAAATGAGACCTTGTTTAAAAAAAACAAAAAACAACTCAAAATTGGGGGGAGGGATAGCTCAGGGGTTTGAGCATTGGCCTGCTAAACCCAGGGTTGTGAGTTCAATCCTTGAGGGGGCCACTTTGGGATCTGGGGCAAAAATTGGTCCTGCTAGTGAAGGCAGGGGGCTGGACTCAATGACCTTTCAAGGTCCCTTCCAGTTCTAGGAGATTGGTATATCTCCTATTTAAAAAAAAAAATTACACTGACAATGATCAATACCCTACATTTGAATTAAACCTTTGGTGCTATAAAATCAAAAAATTTACATGTATTATGTTCAGGGCTGATACTGTTGCCTATTATTAAGGATATGTGACACTTCCCATTATAAGACTCCATTTTCATTGCATACAACTTTGCCAAACGTAAACCATTTGAGCTAAAATTTTCCATGCCATATCTCTGCTTCAGGCTAAATCTTCTTGGAAAACTTCAGCCTAAATGGTTCAGCAATTTCCATGAACAAGGCTAAAGAAAAATATTGTGTTGCCCATGCTTAGAAAGAGGTCTGATGCTATGCCCCCCAACTCCCCTATACTTTGGAGTAGAGATTTGAAATTTGACATTTGACTTGAAATGTGAAATTTTCTTCACATTTATTTTATATAGAGCATATGTTTTGCACACTCTCGCTAAAGCCAAGAGTCAGGCATATAGAATTTAGGAGAAGCCAAAATTAAGGTTGTCTGTGCAACCTTAATTCAGCCCTCTTGTGTGTGTGCATTATGTTATAGTCTTTAATTACATTATTGCATACTATTTTTTCCTATCAGCCCCTACCTTGTTCAGTGCACAGAATGGATAGTGCTTACGGAATGAGCAGTTATTCAATAAGAACATAATGACCATACCTGGTCAGACCAATGGTCCATCTAGCCCAGTATTCTGTCTTCATACGTACAGTGGCTGGTGTCAGATGCTTCAGAGGGAATGAATAGAACAGAGCAATTATTCAGTGATCCATCCCCTGTCATGTAGTCCCAGCTGAGACTTAGGGACACCCAGAGCATGGGGTTGTAGCCCTGACTATCTTCTTGGCTAATAGCTGTTGATGGATTTATCCTCCATGAATTTATCTAATTTTTTTTATCCCAATTGTACTTTTGACCTTCACAACATCCCTTGGCAACAAGGTTCACAGGTAGACTGTCTGTTATGTAAAGTACTTCCTTTTGTTTGTTTTAAACCTACTGCCCATTATTTTCATCAGGTGACCCTGGTTCTTGTATTATGTGAAGGGGTAAATAAGACTTCCTAATTAGGGTGACCGACTAGCCAGGGTGAAAAATTGGGGCAGGAGGAGTGTGTATGTGGGAGGGGAGAGGGGAATAGGCACCTGTAAAAGACAAATCCCCAAATATCAGGACAGTCCCTATAAAATCAGGACATCTGGTCACCCTATTCCTAATTCACTCTCTACACAATTCATGATTTTATATACCTCCATCATATCTCTCCCCACCTTAGTCATCATTTTTCCAAACTGACCAGTCCTAGTCTTTTTAATCTCTCCTTACGTGGAAACTGTTCCATCCCCCTAATCATTTTTGTTGTCCTTCTCTGTACTTTTTCCAATATATCTTTTTTCAGGGTGACCAAAACTGCACAGTATTCTAGGTATGGGAGTACCATCGATTTGTACAGTGGCATTGTAATATTTTCTGTCTTATCTATCCTTTTCCTAAAGGTTCCTAACATTGTTAGCTTTTTTTGACCACTGCTGCGCATTGAGTGGATGTTTTCAGAGAATTATGTTTTCAGAGTATCTACAATGACTCCAAGATCTCTTTCTTGGGTGGTAATAGCTAATTTTGTTTTATTCTCATTGAGCAATGTGTGACCCCCATGCTTTATTTACTGCATACTATTAAAATCCTGCTCCAAAGATAGAATTATTAATTTCCTCATAGGCTTTTTGTGATGCTCATCACTATAGTATCTGAGTGCTTCACAAATATTAATGAATTTATCTTCACAACATGCTTATGAGATGAGTGGGTATTCTTTTTTTTTTTTTTTTTTTGTACACAGGGAACTGAATCAGAGAGATTAAGGTCAAAAGTAGTATTATATTGAACTCTATAAATCAGGGCCGCCCAGAGGATTCCGGGGGCCCGGGGTCTTCGACGGCGGGGGGCCCTTCCGTTCCGGGACCCGCCGCCGAAGTGCCCCGAAGACCCGCGGCGGGGACCCCCCGCCGCCGAATTACCACCGAAGCGGGACCCGCCCCCGAAGCGCAGCCCGGTCTTCGGCGGTAATTCGGCGGAGGGGGGCCCCCACCGCAGGTCTTTGGGGCACTTCGACGGCGGGTCCCGGAAGGGAAGGGCCCCCCACCGCCGAATTACCGCCGAAGACCGAGCTGAACTCGGCGGCGGATCCCGCTCCATCTTCGGCGGTAATTCGCCAGCGGGGGGTCCTTCCGCCCCGGAGCTGAAGGACCCGCCGCCGGCGAAGACCGGGAGCAGAAGAAGCTTCTGCGCCCGGCCCCGCAAGAGTTTTCCGGGCCCCCCGGAGCAAGTGAGGGACCCCGCTCCAGGGGCCCCGAAAAACTCTGGTGGGGGCCCCTGTGGGGCCCGGGGCCTGGGGCAAATTGCCCCTCTTGCCCCCCCCTCTGGGCGGCCCTGCTATAAATTCAAAGCACTTCTCCCATTTACTTCAGTTGCAGCTGCCAGTGCTCAGCACTTCTGAAAATGTGACCCCAGGGATCAATTCAGGCACCCAGAAAATGAGGAACACACGATTAGTGATCACCTATGAAAAGTTTGGTTTAAGTGACTTGAGTAACATCACGTAAGAACTCTCTGTGGCAGAAACAGGGACAGAATCCAGTTTTCTAGGGTAGCATTCAATTATCTTAACTCTGACACCATCCTTTCTCTTTCTGCAATGCCCTGCCTCATTCACTACACACCTTCCAGCTTCTGAAACAAATGAGGCAGGGGTCCTACTTACAAAAGTCTCCTTCAGTCCACAACCCTGATTTATCCCAGACTAGATGACCCTTGTGGTGCCTTCTAACCATATGATTCTGTAATTCATCCTGTACACTGAATAAGGCAGGTATCCTGTGAAAAAATAGATGTGATCATGGAATTAAAACTGCAGCACAATATATGTACACAAGGCGGTTTAATACTGACATTTTCTAACTTTTGAGTGCTTGACTTTACAAATGTAATGTTCTTTTAAAGTAGTATTTTTTGGGTGTAATATCGTCAAATTTCTTTAAATTCAGAGTGCATTTGACCTACTCACATCTATTTATTGATGCGTAAGGAAGTCAAGTTGATGCTGTTTACATGCCAAGAAGACATAAGGAGGCTTAAGATAAAGTACTGTCAGGTAAATGTTTTTATGACTTCTCATTGATTGTGTTTCTTGCTACTCTTCTCTTTTTTGGCCTCTTGGCATATGTATTACACCATCTTAGACTTCTTTGGACTCAGCAGGCCAAATTTAGAGGTGATATGTAAGCCAGTTGTAATTATGTGCTGGTTGGTGCTTTCCCTTTTCTCTGGTTTGTGGAATGCTCTACCTCAAAAATAACTGCATTTCAATTCTGTTGTATGTACATACCGAAGTTTATAAAGAGCTTTGTATCTTTTACTATTATTATTATTATTATTATTTATTATTTGTATTGCAGTAGCATCTGGAAGCCCTGGTCATGGACCAAGACTCCATTTTGCTCAGCAGTGTACAAACATAGAATGAAAAGATGGTCTATACCCTCAACAAACTTACAATGTAAGTTTTCCTTTAGGGCAAAAAACACTGTATAAATATGAAAATTACTCTTATTTTCATCAAGGTCCAAACTTTAAAATAACCCTACTGGTCAATATGATAAGGGTTCCCCCCTCCCGGATAGAAAAATATGGTTTCAAAAAGCTTTTCTTTTTCAATGATTTTTGACAGGTAAATTAAACAAGTTGAAATATTAGTCCTTTTCATCAAACATCTCTCTTGATCAGGATTATATGGACAGATAAGAACTGCATGCTTGATCCTAAATTGTACAGTGCTGTTAAGACTAAAGAGGTAAAAATTGGAGCAAGCTAACTTGTCCTTCATGCTTTGGAGAAGTGTCAATAGGCATGCTAGATAATTGCCAGTGTTAGGCCTAAATTCTGCAGCTGCACCATGCATAGAAAGCTCATTGGAATTCCATGTGTAGATTTGTTCCAAAATGAGACCCCTATTAATTAATTTATTGTCATCTCCAGTTTTGTAAAGGCACTGCGTGATCTTCACTAAAGAGATGATTAAGTAAATATATTTTTGATATTTAACTAGTTCTGATATTGTCTGGTGATAGACACATCAGGGCGGTTTTGCTCATATTTGTAGGTGGGAATAGAATTCAGAGGGCTGAGCCTTTAGTACTGGCAGGTGCTGCTTGCTTACATCCACATTTAAACAGACACAAAACATATTATGAGTGATATTTTGGTTTCCTTTACACTGGTGTGAATCTGAAGCAACTGTAATGACTAGAGCTAGTCAAAAATTTTGTTTAAATGAAACATTTCAACAAGGTTAAAACAAAATATTTCAGCTGTTCTGTTTCACGAAAAATTCTGAGATTTTTTACTTTTTGTCCTCATTCGGGTTGAAAACAAATTTCAAGGCTCAGAATTTCGTGTGGGATGTAAATTTTGTTTTCAACCAGCTTTTCTAATGACTCTCTAATTATTGATATCATGCAAAAATCCCCTTTTGGGGGGAAGGGTGGTCAAAATATTTTAAAACAACCACAATTTTTGACAGAAAATTGTTTTTTTCATAAAATGACATTTCATGAAAAGTGTCTGCTTTTCTGTGGAAACTTATTTATTTAGTCAAAAACTCTAATGTCTGACAACTGAATTATTTTGGCCCCAATATGGCATTTTCTATATTTGAATTTAAATTTTCAAAATTTAAATTTTCCATTGAAAATTTTAAACAAAAGCAATTTTGTTTTTGTCACAATCTTCTGCTGAAAATTCACTACCCCTTTTTTTCATCCAAGCTCTATTTTTGGAGTCATCTTCTCTCCCCTGGCCCTGATCCTCCTCTGTCCCCATGATGATTTTTTTCAGGAACGTTAAGGCACTGGATTTAGATTTAGGAGACCTGAGTTTGGTTTTTGATTCTTCCACAAACTTCCAGCGTAACCTGACTTTCCATGTAACCTGTGACTCAGTGTCTCCTCTATAAAACAGGGATAATACTACTTTCCTACTTCCAGCAATGCTGTGAGTGTACATTCATAAATTTGAGACGCTTCCAGATACTGCCATAATGGGGGATATACAAATACCTAAAGAGATAGATAAGAGTAAATCCATGTTGTAAAGAAGTACTTGCTGTAAAAGATAATTAGGTCCATTGATTCTTGAGAGATCACCTCAAGACAAAGTAAGGCACCTTCCTGGCTTCTATAGATTTTACATAGCAGAGATCAGTAGTAACCATTGCCAAGTTTATTATTTCTGATTGCATAATTATGTACACCTTTGTATTTTCTCAGTGCTCATGTAAGTACAGTAAACAGCATGTAGTTGCCACAGCAACTGTAGAACTTTGAAGCACAGATTCTTACTGTGTTTTACTGCACACAAGGCAACTGAGTAACCTGGCCAAAAAAGTGATGGTTTTTATTTACAATTAAGATTATTGTCTTGTGGTAGCACGTAGCAAACCCCAATGATGGACCAGAAGCCCATTGTATTAGGTGCTGTGCAAAAAAGGGAAAAAAGGGTCTTTGCTCTGAGGAGCTTATAATTTAAGTGAAGCTCACAAAGAACTATTATGTCTCAATTTAATCAATGTGTTGTACACATTTATATACATTGAAAAAAGAGAGTAAAGATAGTATAGCAGAGCCTTTCAACAATTTGATGTTCATAGATCTGCAAAGGACAGACTCTGCCTCCCTTTTCCCCAGCTTCAGTAGTAATACTTCAATCCACAAGTATCCCTTTGATTTTCATGGAGAAATTCAGAGAGTCAGTTGCCATTTTTCATAAGTACGGGTGGCAGAATTAAAGAAGAATGAAATGTATAGCCTTAAGGGGTATGTGTGATTTAAGCTGCAGATCACAGCAAAGATGGTCATTCTTTATGATAATTCCTGCACTGCTCTGGCAAATCTCCCACTGAAATCAGTGAGACTACAAAAGGTGAACTTAGAAAAATTAAATACAATAAAAGATTAAGAGGATCCAGTGATTGTGTTAACTCAATGGTGTATGTAAGAAAAAAACCCACTTCATTTTCTGTTTGCGCATCGATTTTTTTAGGATGTGTACCTTCACAAAGCATTATCTTATACCTAAATAAGAGAAAAGAATCAATGAAATGTCAGAGCGTGTTTGTTTTTTAATGCTTGTCATAGCTTCAGGCACCCAAACTTTAACATTTTCTTGCCAAATATGTACGTTTGACATGCCATTTGGCAAGTTTTATTTTGAAAGATTGCCATTTGCTATTAGTTTTTGCATGTGAAATATTGTTGAAAAATATGGAATATTTATCGGAAGTTTTAAAAGTTATAACATTCCATGTTTAATTTGATCACAGTATTATTTCGTTCACAGTAAGCAAGAATGTGTTGCTCGGATCCTAAAAGATAATTTTTCTATTTTTGGTGTTATCCAGGCAGATGTACATTACAGGATGCAGAAAATATGTCAGAACTAATAACAAAAGGGAAACGTATAACAAACAGTAACTATGACTAATTATTTGGGTAAATTTATACCAAACTTGGAAGCAACAACTAACATGCTCAAGATGCTTTCACAAACAAAAGTTAGTGGTGGGAAAAAGGAGGAGTATAAATGGATTCTGTTATAATCTATTTTAATCCCTAAACTAGTGTTGGTATGATCTCTGATTCAAACAAAAGAATGAGCATTGCTGCTAATGCTTCCAAGGATAGCCTTGATAAAAAGTGTTTAAAAAAAAAGGTGCTTGGCTTCTTCTGTCATATGCTTCAAGATCAATGATTGAGACTGGGTTTATATGTTCAAGATCAAAAAGAATGTTTAGGTTTGCATTTCATCGGAATTGTCTCAGACTCATCTCTGAGATTCTTTGATACCACGGGTCAAATTTAATAAATTGAGTGACTCCAGGAATGAATTTGGCCTTGTGTCAATTCAGCTTGGTGCCTCAGGCAGAAAATGAGATAGAAACTAAAGTTGCAGAATTGCTTGCTAAATCCAAACTGTTCAACTTGTTCAAACACATCTGAGGGCAGAATCTGAAGACTGAAGGGTTGCACAGGTGTCACCGAGGACCTAATTTTGCTGTAATGTGCCCTCCTTCCTGTTGTGAATAAAATAACAATGGACCAGAGAAATGATTTTAAGATTGGAGTCTAGATTAACTTTAAAGTATGGTTTAGAATTTGGGGTTTTGGCTGAACCAGGTCTGGAGTTTGGAAGGAATCTGTCAAGATAATCTTTGAAACATAAACTTCTTACAATATCTATTTTTATTACAAGATTTCAATCACTTGGGGCTGTATCTGGATTGGATTTGGAAAAGCACCACCACTCTTGAAATTTAGGATGCTGTTGAATTGGAGATCCAGTTCAGTCCTATCTCTGGAATAAAATTAAAACACAGCATTTCTTGTGCTCTTGCTTACATGCTCTTGCTTACATCTTCAAATTTCTGTGCATCTTCTCTATTGGAAAATCTACCTTTATCTGTCAGAAGTGGAATTTCTTAACTTTTGAGTTTCAGCATTACTCTGAGCTTTAGGTTGTTCTGCATATGGCAGTAATGATTATGCCAATGATGTCATTGCTATCTCTCTTCTCATTTCAAAGGACTTTAGTGCAAACTCCCATAAGCAAACAGCTGTTAGTGTTGCATCAGAAAGGAAATGATCTATGGGTCTTCAGTGGATTTTCTTATGATCTTTGGATCATTTTAAGAATTTCTTGTCTCGTCTTCCAAAGCCAATGTCTCATGTTTGTATGATAATAGGGCTCACATGAATAAATATGAATTGATGAGTTTTAAAGAGAACTTGATCTGATCAGAATTTTCCTTATATGCAGTCTTGATTCAGTAATTTGTCATTGCCAGTGTTGCACAAACTTTAAATTAAACCCAATTAAAAAGGTTCAGATTGATCCTTAATTTTTACTACATATGTATCATATTCTGGGTTCTAGTCCCGACTCCGCCACAGGTCTGCAGGGTGAATTTGGGGCAAGTCACAGAAGTGCTATATGTCTCTGTTTCTCCATCTATAAAATGTGGATGTTGATACCTCTTCTCTAAAGTTCTATAGAGGAGTGGGATATTCATATTATATTTTCTAACATGTACTGATCATATATGACTGCATGTACAAAGATTGAAAATGTACAATATCTATTGCAAAACATCATGGGCAAAATTCATCCGTAGTAAAACTACATTGACTCAAATGAAGTTACACCAGAAATGTATTTTCTCTCTCTCTCGCTCTCTCTCAGTTAAATTTGTTAATTTGACTTTAGCATGCATGATAAGTTTGGGTTAATGCTCTCTTTTTTTCCTTTAATTATATAAATACAACTATATATTTCACTTTGGCTTATTTATTCTGGAAAATATTATATCGTGCTCCAATGTGCATATGGCTACTCTAGTACCACACTGAAAAACAGAATGTTTTTAAACTGTCTTGATTCAGAAGAAAACAATATTTAGTGATTGGAGTTTATTGTATTAAGTCCCCAAGTTTATTGTATGAAAACCTTTAAAGAAGGTTTCAAACCTCTGATATTTTGTGACATGATTAAAATTGTCTCCTCTAAACAGCAAATTGACATGTTTACTGATTTTCTGATGTGGACAAATTTCATCATATTTTGTATTACATGGGGCCCAAAATTAGAATGACATGGGTTCAAGATTGTGGAATAAAGAATTGGCAAGATAAAGTATATGAGGGACTGGACTTATAGATAGGCAATATACTATATTATGCTCTTCCTAGTACAGATTTTTATTCATGATCATAAATACTAGAAAGCATCAGGTTAACTCTCAAAAAAAAGTAAAGTTTTATGTGCATCCATTTTTTATTAACTAGTAGAACAATTTCTCCATCAGCAAGTGAAAAGGAATTTAAGTAACAACTCAAAATCTTGGAAGGAAAATGGAAAAATGTCAAACTCTTTGCAATGCCATGATGCCAAAATGCACACTTCAGTCTGAGAAGTGCAGCAGGTTAATTTCAGAAATACGTTTTTATTCTTGTGGCAACTAGCCTTTAAATCTACATCAGGTACATATAAACATATAGAAATCAGGTCAGTGTTAAAATGTAGATCACTGCAGCGGAACAGCTTTGATGCTGCCTTGTAAGGAGAAAAAGAACCGAGTGAAAGCTGATGATCTAATGCAGCTCGTAACTTCAATGGGCGGAATAGCAACTAACGAAATGCTAAAGAAAAATCCTCTTGATGACTTCATAGAACTTGAAATGTATGTAGTCTGCAACACAGATATTACGCTTAGCTTACAGGATTGCAGAATTTTTCAATGCGGTGTTTCTACAGGTTTAAAAAACATACCTTCTGAAAAATGTGAATTGGAATCATTTGCCATCAGTTCCTAATATAATGACTGATTTCCCACTCTGCAGTCAGCAAGCTGCAGGCAATGGGCTTGAACTGAATCCAGGTGGAAGTAGGCCAGACACATTAAATTTAAGACTTCTATTTAATAACTCCCTACAGAAATTGTGCAAATAACATAGCTGAAGTGCCTTCTACATACTGTGTAACCCAACTCTTTTGGCATTCTGATTAATTCCTTGTCCTTTTCTGCTGTATGCACAGTTAAGAAATATACTAAATAGGAGGAAAAACCCATAATAGGATCTGTCAAGAATTAAATGCAAAATGTTCTTGTATTCATTTGAAATTTAGATATAAATATGAAAAAAGACTCAAGTTCTTTTATGGAAGGGTAAGTAGGCAGGCTTTTCAAGTTAATTGCCATTTTTCCTATTGTCTGGTTAGTGCTACGAGTGATGCAAACATATGCTACTAATCCAGCCCCCACAGCTGAAAAACACCCCTTGATTTATGCTGAACTCCAGTGAAGTTATATATATTTCCTTCCTAAATCTTTTATGTTTATTCTGAATACCATGCTGTGATAGAGGGCTAATTTTTGAGGGTAAATAATGAGATGAGTTTCATCCAATTGTTTTATGCCACTCATGTTAGTCTTTACAGAGATGGAGACGTTGATGTTGTCAGGCTTCCAATGAAAAACATAATGCCAAGATTGACGTGCTGAATTCTGTACATGCCATCCAAAACCTCAGCTTGCCAGATGTAACTAATGTATTAAATAGATCATTTCATTTCAAATGGAAACATTTTAATGATCATTTCTGTACTGTCGTCTTGTTTAGATTTTTATTAAAAAATTGCATTTGAATGGCTAAGAGAGGGTTCACCATTTTGCTAATGAACTTTAACATTACAATTTGGAAGCCAAGTATTTAACACGCACACTCACTCACTATCAAGTTATTGGTGTAGAGTGCCTGGGAAACTCACACATGGACTTATGGGTTCTGTAAAAGAAGACGAATCTGGACCTAGGGTCAATTGAGATTTAAAATATAACCTAGTGATGGGCCAGTTCCAAAACCCTGAATCTTCACATCCCTCAGACTTTGGGCCTTGAAGTGAATGAAGCTATTCTGATTGATACCAGTTGAGAGTCTGGCCCTTTGTGTCTCTGACCCATCTCTAATACAAATCAGACTATGTCTGAAAGGAGTGGGAGATGCACTTGAATTCATTGCTTGCTAAACAGAAAATAATCTATTTAGCATTTCAAAATAACACTGGCAGAGAAGTGGAGGCATGGACATCTAGTTACAGTAAATAATATTAATCACAGATACGTTTTTAAAATCCTAAAACCTTGGATATAAATAATCAATGTTCTTACTCATCATAGAATACATAGGGGGTCAGATTCCAATCTTTTTTTACACCAATGTTACTCTAGACTGGTTTCAATAACTACCTTTTCTGATATAGCAAGATAGAAATTACATTACTGACATGTGTCACATATAGAGCTAGGTGATTATTGCAAAAAGTTTCCCGAGAATATTTGTTCATATTTTTAAACAAATGCACTTTGACCATGTTCAGAATTCCATTTTTTTTTACTTCCTATAAATGTTCAAGTTTTACTGGCAAAAATGTTCATGAAAAGTGAATTTCAAAGATTCATAAACAAGCATTCGCAGAAACTAAATTTTAAAATTGCATTTGCAAATATTTGCACTGGAAGTACTTCTATGCTCATAAATTGAAAGAACAGAATCAAAACCATATGACCTGCATATGACCACTCACAACAAAGCAACTCAGCTCAAATATGAATACTTGCCACAAATCAAACTTGCAAAGATATGTCGAATAAATTTGAATATCCAATATGCTCAAGAAAATTGTGATCTGTTCATTTATATTTTGTAAGCAAAATAGATATTTTGTGACTAAGTATTTTGTTGCTAATAATTGTTTTATATGTCTGTCATGTCACAAATACTTAAATCCATGAAGTTTTCATAAGAGCAATGCATAGCATACATGGAAAATGCTAATTCCTGAAGCAACTTTGGCTTGTCTGTTTCTTCATTCTGTGCATTTGCTGTGGGCTTCTGTTTGCCAACACAATGGGTATGTTTACATGAATGACCATACACATATCTATGCCTTGTGCCATAACCCCCTTATTGTCCACACCTAAACCCAGAAGCATGTTGTTTGAAGGCGAGTAGAGGGGGATTAAGATAGCACATCTCAGAGGTATGTGTAAATACACACTGTAAGATGTGGCATGGCTCCGAACTTGTGCCAGGTTTGCAGGGAATAATGGTGAGGAATGATGTGATCAGGCACTGCCATCAGCAAACATGTGAGGGCAGGAGAAAGTTTGAACAAAACACAGCACAGTCTCTCTGTGAGTCACAGAATCCTGGGATATTGCCCAGGAAAGGGTAGCGCTAACATCTTGTACCTACAGTGGCAGTGTGGACTCAGGATATGTGAATATAATGTTATATCTGTGTGCAGCACAGCATATGTGGACTCTCAGTCATGGAGATGGGAAACATCCACTACTTGGGTATGTACACAAGGTAGATATAGCTCTGACTCAGAAGTCTCTAAAAGTCTAATTGTAACTTTACAGACTTACAGAATGTAAAAAGAACCTCTTCCTCCTGCAACTGCATTCCCTCCACAAAGCGATTCTCAGGAGTAAGGGTATGTCCCCCAGATGCTTGTAAACAAAAGGGGAAATTTACTGTCTTCTTTCATAGAAGTCTGGGAGCCAAAGCACAGTTGCTTACATCATGTTGTTGTGGCTTTTGTTTTTGAACAGATCATGTTAGGTAGCACCAAAGGGGACTGTACTTTGAGTTAGTCTCTTGGGTTAAAAACAAGCTATTATGATACAACACAAGAATAATTTATTTTCTCCACTGCGTTACATGTGTGTCTGTCTCTCTCTGCTGTACTGATAGTTACTTTTTTACTGAGCACCTCATGTTATTTCATGACTTATATTTTTTAATCCAATATCTTTTCTATTTAATATTGCATTAGCTCTAAGGAATCAGTAAGTGCAGGTTTGTAATTGCTGTGCTTTTCACTGATAGTATTTCTTCCCAAGCCTGCACATGTTTTGCCCATCTCAAAGGGGTGCATGCTGTCCAGTGTTCCTTCTTGTACACTCCCTTGTCTGAAAAGCAGCAGAAACAGCTCTGCAGGTGTAAGCTGGCATCCTGCCCACTCCAGTCCTGATAGCTTCATAAATCCTGACCCTGCTGTAGCCCAGAATTACATTTCATGACACAAAGCCAAGCTGTGTTATTCACCCAATGCCCTGATTTACATTTCCCAAGACAAAAGGACATACAGATAGTGTTTCAGAGCTCTATTTGCTTTCACATTTCTCTAAAGGTTAGTTTCAGGTCAAGTACCAAGTACCTGGCAAAGGGAGGTGAATAAACTTAAAAATAAATTAATAGTAAAGCAAATGTAAAATGTAAGCTTTCATTGTTCTCTTGCCAGATGAAACCATAATGCAATTTATATTATAATATCAGAAACGAGCAGCTGTTACCTCAGTTGTAGAACAGAGAATAACTATTATGCTCCCTTTGCCCTGTCCAATGGGAAAGAAATTGCTCCTGGTTATAAGTCTTTTGATATTAGTTATGTGCTTTAGAGCAGTATTTCTCAATGACCGGTCCATGTACCAGTGCCGGTCCCTCAGATCTCCATGACACAGTTTAGGAAGGCAGCAAGCTGGTCCCTGGTATCAGAAAAGTTGAGAGTAACTGCTTTAGAGTATCTTAGGAAGGGAAGATTCAACTTAATAGTGTGAGAAAAGCACTCAGCCTTGTGACTCCCATAGTCGAAATTTGCCACCTGATATTCTCTTGGGGACAGCAGTAATAGGATTTCAAGTAAGAAATCTCATCACTGTAGGGGTAACCTAAGCATGACTAGAAATTTAGGCACCTGCAGTGAGAAGTATCAGGAGGTAGCCGTGTTAATCTGTATCCACAAAAACAACAAGCAACAAAGAGTCCTGTGGCACTTTATAGACTAACAGATTTATTTGGGCATAAGCTTTCATGGGTAAAAAACCTCGCTTCTTCAGATGCATTTTCTTCAGTGAGTAAGTGGGAGACTCTGGAGACAGAGTCTATGTCTATATTTTGAGTTTGCAGTGTAATTTCCAGCTCGAGAGACTCGCCACGGTAGCTTTGATAGACAAGAGGGCTGTTTCTGAGATCAGGTTAGTGGTGTCTTCCCCAAGCAATCTGCAAAAGGAAATTGCCTGCATGCCATTTATTAGGTCTTCTGTTCAAGGAAACAGGGCTTGTGTACATTTTGTACATACACAAATTACACTTGCAAAACCCCTGACTCTGTGACACCAATATCTGTTCCAAACAAGAAAATAACCTGCAAGGCCTGAAAATCTGCTACTGCTCCACAAAAGGGGCAACAGAAATAAAGAAGGTTTTTAATTGCATCAAGTGAGGTGTGCTGTCTTTGAGCCCTAGTGTTAGTGCTAGCTAGGAGACCTTATTTTGTTGCCAAGTTGTGGTCTCTCACTCTGCAGGCAATCAAGTGCTGAAAGACAGAAAGCTTTTATGCTGGGTAGAACCAACTGCTTTTTGTTCCTCAACAGAAGCCCCTTGTCTGATAAAGTTTGTTTCTGAAATGTGTCCAGTCTTTGATGGGACAGATCATGGCCATGACAGGAAGCTGTCAGAGTTAAAGGCAGATAAGTGTGTGTGTATGTGTGCGTGTGCATGAGCATATACGTGTGTAAGTATCCTTGAGTCAGTTTGGAATGCAGGGGATACTGTGAGAAACAAAAAAAGTCATTACATTCATTGTGAATGGAATTAGGCATCACAGATGTTTCTGAAATGTACGGATTGCTGCCATCTCTGAGCTGCCTTTCAGCTGTTCTTGCAGTTTTAGGAGTAAAATCCCTCCCCTCCAAATATTCTATTAAAAGAACACATGAAAATAAATGAAACGTATCATTAGTTTTACAATGGACAAATTGCATATTTGTCAAACCACAGAGAAAGGAACTCTAAGTGATAATTCTCTTTCACATTTAAGAGTGTTTAAAAAAAAATACAAAGCAGTCCCCTCTCCCAATGTCTTCCTCAAACTTCCTTTACAGACCCATTTAGCAATTTTTGTCTTTATCTTCCCTTGCCTTTAATTTAGGAATGGGACTAAGTGTAGTAGTAGCTGAAAATGAGCAGTCCAATTTAGGACTGTTAGAAGTTTATGTGAAGAGTGAGGGCATAAATGACTTGTGCCTGAATGTGCAAGACCAGTACAGCTGCATTCTGCTTTATCAACCATCAAAACCCTTCAGTGCTAGCTTTCAGCAAAGCGGTGAATTATTTATCTCTTTAGGTTTGGACATTTTAACAAATGTCAATGTGGCTGCAGTGTGCAGCGAAGCCTATCATTTAGCTGCCCCCTCCATTATGTGGAATAATAGTGCATCTTTTGTGTGGACACTATTGATACAGAAATGAATGAGCCATGAAATCAAGGTGTGAAACCCTGTAGAAGTGTCTGTCTCTCCTTCCATTCTCTGACTTTTTTTCTTTGAATCAGATTCTTAGAATACAATTCTTCAATATTTCTTATTCCATTGTTATCATTGGTCAAGTTTACATTTACTTTAAACTTTACATGAGACAAACTTGACTTGATTAAACGTAGATGGGTTTTACAGGAGCTCTCTCTTTTGGTTTGTGCTGTATGAAAAGGAAAAAGTATATTTAGTATCAGAGGGGTAGTCGTGTTAGTCTGGATCTGTAAAAGCAGCAAAGTTTCCTGTGGCACCTTATAGACTAACAGACTTGTTGCAGCATGAGCTTTCGTGGGTGAATACCCACTTCGTCGGATGCAAGTATATTTAGTAATTTTCAAAATATTTTCTGTAACTGTTGCTAATCAAAAACATACTGGTTTGCTTTCTTATAACTGCTTAAGGGTGCTAGGCTTCAGTCATGGAGATTTCTCTTGCGTGGAGGGGTTTCTGGTGAAAGCATTTGAGTGTTGTTTTTTTTAAATAACAGAGCAAAGGGAGTGGTGTCTGATCAAAGGACAAGAGGTGGCAATTGTTGAGTTCTAATCCTAGTTCTGACAGTGTGTGGGGCTTGGAGTAATTCACAACCTCTGCCTCAGTTGTCCCATCTGTAAACAGGGGCTGTACTTAGGAGGCCTGATACACTTAGGGTGCACTTGCATATCTCAGGGCACAGGATCCCGTTTTGATGGAAAATCTTCCCAGATGAGGTACAAAGCACTCTTATTCAGCCAGGGCACCTTCAGCTAGCCAATGCAAAGTCCAAAATGAGTGGTGCTGGCCAGCAAAGGTACATGGATGGAGTGCCTTGGGAATGCATTGATTCAGTGGAATGGAGCCCTGGCAGGACTCCAAAGGGAGAACAGCAGTGTAAACATGGTCTGCCCTCCCCAGGGTGAATTTCCCCCACAACCTAGCTGTGGTGATGCATGAGGATATGTGTGGTATCCTCAGTGATGCATGAGGATAGAATTTGAAGCTACTGGGGTTGAATTCAATCCATGCTAACTATCTTGCAAGAGAGTCAAGAGGCTGAATTAATAGGTTTAGAAAATTCTTAGCTTAGAAAATATGATTAAAGTGTTTGCAAAAATCATGGAGTCCTTTCAATAATATTCATAGTAGACAGGCTCAAGTTTCTTTTCTTTTCTTCTTTTTTCTTACAAAAAGTGAATTAAATTTTGGGCCTCCCAGCCTTGGCAATGCCCTTTTACCTAAACAAAGTTTAAGTAGTATTAAGAGAGATCAAATCAATGTGCTCACTAACTTAAAGTAACAGAAACGCATTTCAAGAACATAATAATTTAAGTATTTCCCTAGTCCTATTCCAAACTATTCATAAACAAGCAGCACATTTTAAATGATCCACTGTTTGAAATTTCCTTTAGTTACAGTGAAGGTTCAGTATACTGCCTTCTTTCTTTCACTCTCTCAACAAACACTTTTGGCAGCAGCACTGTAACATGACTGCATGCTGGGAAGCAGCCAGAGAAGCAATACCATCTTCTTTTGAAGTAAACTGGAGTTTTCAATGTACTGATGATAATTTAGTCTCACTGGATATCAGTTGAAGGGAGGGAGCCATGATCTTGAACTCTGCCTTCAGAATATGGCTGGTGAAATATGTGCTGGAAGCAACAGGAAACACAATGCTGATTAAACAGGTCAGAGTCCTCTGCCTTGACATAATTGTGTTACTTTTGGGGGCACCCGCCATGTCAAGCCAAAGGAATATGTTTTTTTCTAGCTGGCTAGAAAAGTGAGCAGTTGTTGTTGTTGTTATTATACTCTTCAGTCGCTGGGATAATTAGATAGTTATGTTGCGGTTCTCTTCTCCTTGCATGAATTAGGACTCAAAAAGGAAAGAAATGGAGTTAAAATATAATCATTTAAATATTAAAGGTCAAAGAGAAAGATTGTAGTGAATCTTGAGCCTGCTGAAATGAGCTAGGATTCAATGTTAGCTATTTTGTGTGTGTGTGTGTGCGCGCGCGTGCGCAAACCTGGGGAGAAGTTTTCATGTACCCTGCTAAACCTTCCTTCCTAAACCAATCGTCCTATTTCTTCAATTACCCTCTGTAACCAAAACTCTCTCCTAGACATCCCCTACCTACTGCTGCTTTATTTAATATGAGCAGGTATACGTGTTTGGCCACTTCCTCACACCTTCCATAATCTGCTGGTCATTTTTTTCATTAAGCGGATAAAGTGTCAACCAGCTGCTCGTACTCTATCTTAACAAAGGCTGCCACATAGGATCACTACCACTCCAAAGAAAAGATGTTCTGGGAAAACTGGCAGTATCCCCCCAGCTCACCCTCCAAATAAATAAATTTTTACCTTCCAAACTCTCTTCATGCTCAAGGGTTTGGTAGCAACCACATGCTAAAACGTGAGTCCCCGTCAATCTTAATGTGGTTTGCAGAAATCTCTAAGTTGATATCTCTGCTATCCCTTATATAGCTCTGCCTATTTCTGGACTTAGACAGAGTTGATTATTTCATGAGAGGGAAATCTGTAAGAAACCCAGATTAAACCCTTCCCCCCCCCCCCCTAAAATGAGTAGTACTTTCCCCTCCTATATGGAAAAAGTGACATCCTGTATATGGCTACAGGTGACTAAGGTAATCATGAGCACTCACCAGATGAGTCTGCTATGCTCCTTCTACCATATGATAGACTCTGCATGGCTTATGGGTCTGGAATTCTTTAGTGTGTGTTTAATTTAGTTTAAAGAATTATACAATTCAAGACAAAAACAAAAGCTTTTGGAGGCTTTTGGGCTATATTTATCTGGGCCTTGTTTTCAAATTGTAAACACTGTCTCTGTTTCTACAAACTCACTTAAGTAAACGGGGGATTCTATGAAAGGGGTGTGTGTATGTATGTGTTTTATATATGTAAGCAGAGTCAGGATGAGCTCTACCCTGACATCTGGTGGTAGATTATGGGGAGTGCAGAGTGGAAGTTTCAAGTATTCGTATTAGCATTTCAGTTATTTGCATGGGCACTCCCATCCCACTTAGCATACCGCAAAGCAGCATGGGATGGTTATTTTCACAGCTGTGAGAGCCCCAATTTCGTTGTTATTGGGGCAGGAGGAATGAAATGTTGTCACCCTGATTGGGTAAATGGGGAACTACAAAATTGTCTTGTGATGGGGGGTTTCATTGTCAGCTGGATAGCGCTTGCTAGATGGGGCACATGGGTTCCAAAACCCATTGAAGGAGAGAGGCTGTGGACAGATATCTGTACTGGGTGGTGCAGGCTTCTTGTGTGAGCCAGAAGCACCAGTTCCACCTGTGTCTCTCTCCACTGTGGAATGTCAGAGTTAATTTTTGATTCCCTTGAGAATCTAGATACAGGTTACTGAGCTGAATTCACTGGCACTGGGGCTCCCCTACTATGAGCTGGAATCACTAAGAGCTGAAATCACTGAAGAGCTGGACGTGCTGAGCTGAGAGCACTGAGTACTGTGCTAATGAGTGGGGGAGCCTGAAGCAATACCGTGGACCAGAGCAGCTGGCAGAGCGGAGCAGCCCACAGAGCAAGCGGAGCTGAGCTGTTTGCGGGGACGACTAGTGGAAGCAGAACCCCACAAAGAGGCAGGGCAGTTGGCCCCGAAACCACGTAAGGTGCCCCTTTCTACCCAGGCTGGGGAGGGGGACCTCTGCAGAGAGAGTCTTGAACTCTGGGGCTGCACTGACCCAGGACAGAGACTTTTGGATTGTGGGACTTTTGGGACTGTGGGTGATTTGGGGGTTGCTGGACTCAAGGGCCCCGAGAGAAGGACATGGCCCAATTTGCTGGGGTGGGTCTTTGCTCACGGTTTGACCTATGAACTCTAGCTGAAGTATTTTCCCAATTTAATGCTTGTTGTTTATCATGTATTAAACCTTTTCTGCTACACCAAGACTCTGTGCTTGCGAGAGGGGAAGTATTGCCTCCTCGAGGCACCCAGGGGTGTGTGTAAGATTTTCCCAGGTCACTGGGTGGGGGCTCGAGCTGGTTTTGCATTATGTTGTGGGGAAGGGACCCCTATGTATTGAACCCGGCCCTTGCTGCTATCGTTTTGGCCCGGCAGAAGGGTTACATTTATATAATTCAGAATGTTACTGTTATGCTCACAGTGTTTATGCTCAGAACATGAAGAATTGCACACAGTGCAATCAATAATATAGGAGTGAAGATTTAAAAAAAAATTACCCAAGTAAGCTTAGTCTCATTGTATCTCTGCTGGCTCCCACAATTTTTCTAATTTTATAGTTATAGCTTCTTCAGGGGTGGTCTCTTTTCCTAATGTTATAAATTCTTTCCTTAAGTTTCATCTCTTCCTTCATGTTTTTTCCTATATATTATATATTTTTGGCCCAAGTTCCCCCCCCCTTTTTTTTTAATCCTCCTTAACCTGGATGTCTGTGTACAAACTCTTATTACTTTTCTGTAGAACAAAAGTCTTTTGATAAAAGCAATATGTGAATAAACTAGAGAGAGTTTGACCTATCAAGGTGAAATGATACTTGAAAACATCTTCAAAGACACCAAACAACAAAAGTATGTAAGGAAAAAAAACCTTTGAACCATAAGCAATATTTTGGAACCTTCCATCTCTAAACATGAAAGATAGATAAAACTGTATACATCTGGTACCAATACTGCATTAATTACACAAATTATTACTGAAGACATACCTATTTGTGGAGTTTAATGCATATATTCTGGAAAAGGGTAGTGTGGGCATAGAAAGGACAAATTTCTAGTGTCTCAGTACTTATTGACATATTAAACCTCTAATGTGGGGTAACATTCAATACTCTATTTCCACAATTTCTTATAAGAAAACACCCCAACAACTACTAGTTTTTCTTTCTCTGTCAGAGACAGTCTCAAACCCTAGGGGAGAAGTGGTGTATTCTACAAATAACAAATCACCTCTGAAATCATCAATAGGTAATAAATCCCCCAAGCACCACGCTTTACATATGACCATATATCATCCCTCACCACGTCTTGCCAACAGACTGAATAAATGGGAAATACATTTTTTTAGTTGGAGTTCTTTCTTTGATTGAATGTCATTACAACGGCAGCTTCTTGATCCAATACAGGGCCTACACAAACATTAGTGTGTTCTCTGGCTGTGGAAGATACAGAATTTTCCATCTCAATCTACTGAGAGACTTGCTGCAACCGCACTTCCCTCCCCTCCAAGTTTTACAATTCCATTTAAACCACAATAAAGCTTTTGGTCCTTTTTGGTAGGCTAGCATACTATTCAGCATGTTCAGTGCTGATTTAAGTTCCAGCCCTGAACCAGTCTGCACTTTGTTGATCATACTTCAATTTCAGCATGGGTGGTTCTGGATGGAATAATTCTGGGAGGAAGTTTTGGGGGGGATACCATATGATGGTGCAACAAAGGTGAAATATTGTATCTTAGGCTTCTGCTAGCCAATGATTGAGGAACATAGTCAAATTTTGTAATATGCCCAGGATTGAAAATGATTAATTCTCAATCTTATCCACTTTATGCTGGTTCACTCTTGTATTTTTACAAAGTCTCACAATTGCATCCCAACAGTTTGCTGGTGCATTACTTCCCAAAAAAGATTACAATTTTAAGTGATTGCTGAACAGAATCCAGTCTTTTTATGAAATAAGCTCTGTGGTTTTAGTCGTTGTTCTGTAGTGTCCTGCTATATAGTCTCTTCCAGCATAACACTAGAAATTCATATATCAATATCTAAACATAGGAAGAACTCTTGTAAAATTACACATTCATAACAATCTAGCCTCTTGAATTGTAACAGTTACCCTTGGTGACATACAGTAAAAGTGAATGTCTACACTACGAAATTAGGTCGAATTTATAGAAGTCGGTTTTTTAGGAAGCAATTGTATACAGCTGATTGTGTGTGTCCCCACTAAGCGCATTATGTCGGTGGAGTGCGTCCACAGTACCGACGCTAGCATCGACTTTCAGAGCATTGCACTGTGGGTAGCTATCCCACAGTTCCCGCAGTCTCTGCCACCCATTGGAAATCTGGGTTGAGTTCCCACTGCCTGATGGGGCAAAAACATTGTCATGGGTGATTTTGGGTACATGTTGTCAGTCGTTCATCCCTCCCTCCGTGAGAGCAACAGCAGACAATCGTTTTGTGCCTTTTTTCCATGCAGACGCCATATCACGGCAAGCTTGCAGCCTGCTCAGCTTAGCCACCGCTGTTGTGTCCTGGGTGCTGCTAGCAGCAGACAGTGCAGTAGGGCTGCAAACCATCATGATGCTTCCACTGCCACTCTGCTCTCCTGCTCTGGCAGCAGATGGTACAATAGGGTTGCATGGAGCCCACTCAGATAACCATGGCAGTTATGAGCACTGTAAACACCTCGCATATTATCCTGCAGTATATGCAGCACCAGAACCTGCAAAAGGAGGCAACGGCAGCATGGTGATGAGAATGATGAGGACATGGACACAGACTTCTCTCAAAGCATGGGCCCTGGCAATTTGGACATCATGGTGGTAATGGGGCAGGTTCATGCTGTGGAATGCTGATTCTGGGCCTGGGAAACAAGCACAGACTGGTGGGACCGCATAATGTTGCAGGTCTGGGATGATTCCCAGTGGCTGCAAAACTTTCGCATGCGTAAGGGCACTTTCATGGAACTTTGTGACTTGCTTTCCCTTGCCCTGAACCACAAGAATACTAAGATGAGAGCAGCTCTCACAGTTCACAAGCAAGTGGCAATAGCCCTCTGGAAGCTTGCAACGCCAGACAGCTACCAGTCAGTGGGGAATCAATTTGGAGTGGGCAAATCTACTGTAGGGGCTGCTGTGATCCAAGTGTAGTGCTGCTTTCAAGGGTAGTGACTCTGGGAAATGTGCAGGTCATAGTGGATGGCTTTGCGGCAATGGGATTCCCTAACTGCGGTGGGGCAATAGGGATATGCGTTCCGTCTAACTTGGGACCAGAGCACCAAGGTGGCCAGTACATAAACCAAAAAGTGTACTTTTCAATGGTGCTGCAAGCACTGGTGGATCACAAGGGACATTTCACCAACATCAATGTGGGATGGCCGTACACAGGCACCCTGGACAATAGGCAGGAGCTGTTCAACTATAGGCTAAGCAAGTGCAGAATGGTGATAGAATGTGCATTTGGACATTTAAAAGTGCACTGGCACAGTTTACTGATTTGGTTAGACCTCAGCGAAACCAATATTCCCATTGTTATTACAGCTTGCTGTGTGCTCCGCAATATCTGTGAGAGTAAGGTGTGGAAGGTTGAGGCAAATTGCCTGGCCGCTGATTACGCGCAGCCCGACACCAGGGCGGTTAGAAGAGCACAGCAGGGCACGCTGCTCATCAGAGAAGCTTTGAAAACCAGCTTCATGACTGGTCAGGCTACGGTGTGAAAGTTCTACTTGTTTCTCCTTGATGAAAATCCACCCCCTTGGTTCACTCTACTTCTCTATAAGCCAATCACCCTGCCCTCCCCCATTCAATCACTGCTTGCAAAGGCAATAAGTCGTTGTTTCAAATTCATGATTCTTTATTAATTCATCACACAAATGGGGGGATAACTGCCAAAGTAGCTTGGGAGGGGTGGTAGAGGACGGAAGCACCAGGTGGGGTGGTGGAAGAGGAGGGAAGGACTTATTGAATGCCAGCCTTCTGTTGCTTGGGCAGTCCTCTGGGGTGGAGTGGTTGGGTTCCCGGAGTATGTCCCCCCCCTCGCGTTCTTGGGCATCTTGGTGAGGAGGCTATGGAACTTGGAGAGGAGAGTGGTTGGTTACACAGGGGCTGCAGCGGTGGTCTGTGCTCAAGCTGCCTTTCCTGCACCTCAACCATACGCTAGAGCATATCAGTTTGATCCTCCAGTAGCCTTAGCATTGTATCCTGCCTCCTCATCACGCTGCCATCACTGCTCCTCCTGCTCCAGCCATCTACGCTCTCATGCATCCCTCCTGTCCTCGCATTCATTTTGTGCTTTCCTGGACTCTGACTTTGTCTGCCTCCATGCATTCTGCTGGGCTCTTTCAGTATGGGAGGACTGCATGAGCTCAGAGAACATTTCATCACGAGTGTGTTTTTTATTTTTTCCTTCTTATCTGCGCTAGCCTCTGGGTTGGAGATGATAGGGGGAGCGTTGAAAAGTTTTCAGCTGCGGGAGGAAAAAAAGAGAGAGTTGGGTTGGTCATTTTAAATGGGTTGGCCATTTAAAAGGAGGGGCTGTGGTTTTCGGGTTAATGTGCAGCACAATCCCAACTAAATCCCGCCTTCACACCCAATTCTCTGGGATGATCACTTCACCCCTCCCCCCACTGTGTGGCTAACAGTGGGGATGATTTCTTTTCAGCCACAGGCACACAGCCCAGCAGGAACGGCCACCTCTGAATGTCCCCTTAATAAAATTCCCCTATTTCAACCAGGTGACCATGAATGATATCACTCTCCTGAGGATAACACAGAGATAAAGAACGGATGTTGCTTGACTGCATTCCAGCGGCTTTACTGGACGTGAATACATCCCAAGTCTTCAGGGCAAATTAATCATTAAACGTGCTTGCTTTTAAACCATGTATTATGTTTACAAAGGTACACTCAGCAGAGGTCCCTTCTCCGTCTTCAAGGTCCGGGAGTGAGGGTTGGGAAGGTAATATCTCCAGGGTGATAAACAGTTCCTGGCTGTCGGAACCTCCTCATCATCATCAACTTCCTCATCCCTGTTGTGTGAGACTCCCTCTTTTGTTTTTTGTAGGCTTGCCTGAGCTCCTTAAGTTTCACTGCTGCTGGTCCCTGTTATAGCCTCTGTCCTTTATGCCCTTGGAGATGTTTTTAAAATATTTGGCATTTCGTCTTTGGGAACGGAGTTCTGATAGCACTGATTCGTCTCCCCATACAGTGATCAGATCCAGTACCTCCCATCCGGCCCATGCTGGAGCTCTTTTGTGATTCTGGGACTCCATGGTCACCTCTGCTGATCCGCTTGCCATGCTGGCCAAACAGGAAATAAAATTCAAAAGTTTGCGGGGCTTTTCCTGTCCACCTGGCCAGTGCATCTGAGTTGAGAGTCTTGTCCAGAGAGGTAGAATGGAGCACTCTGGGATAGCTCCCGGAGGCCAATACCGTCAAATTGCATCCACACTACCCTCAAATTCGACCCGGCAATGTCGATTTCAGTGCTAATCCCCTTGTTGGGGAGGAGTACAGAAATAGATTTTAAGACCCCTTTAAGTCAACAAAAATGGCTTCGTCATGTGGATGGGTGCAGGGTTAAATCGATCTAACACTGCTAAATTCAACCTAAACTCATAGTGTAGACCAGGACCAAGACAGTCTTCCCTGCAGAGCAAAGTGGGCTCAACCCACTTTTGGGAGAGATTATAGGACAAAAACTGCCTCCCCCCACATCCTAAAAGCCCCTGACTAAAGCAGTTGTTTTGTCTCTGGTTACCATAGCAACACAAGCCCTCTTCCTCAGAAAGTAATCTATGGAGACTGGGATTTTATTTATTTATTTATTTATGTTTAATGAATCTAAAGCAAGGAACCTTTTGTTAAAATGGAGGCGGGGAAGAGTCAAGTGATTTTGTACAGCTCAGCCAGAGCTTTCATCCCAAACAAGGAAACTGAGTGACCTGAATAGTGTCTGCTAGCAGTATGATTAGAGTAGATACCCTTGCACAGAGATTTACTGGGTCCTAAGGATTCTCCACCCTATCACAGTTTCATACATAATTTCTCCTCCACCATCACTTGTGTCCCTTATCTGTGACAACAAGCCCCACTGTCTACAAGCTGAACATTTGTGCATTTAAGACTGAGGATTTTGCCACTGTGTACTTAGCATTCATGGCCAACCCATAATGTGTACTGGGAGTGAGTCTTTACATTCACTGGGGTAGACAGAGGGAAGGTTGTAGTAGATTTAGTCCATTTGTTACATAATTGTTTAACCAACCTTCTTTGTAGTTTTCAATCTTCAATTTCTCACCACATGTTAATTTAAATAAAGGTAGCGAAGTAGATGCTAGGAATAGAAGAGGGTTTTTTATTATTATTTTTAAAAGTAAAAATAGGAGAGACACCAACACCTTGTGTTCCTTTAGGCAAGTGGCTTAATCTTTTTGGGTAGGATTCTTTAAGCCACTGTGCACCATCTTTGATCTTGGTCTGCTTCAAAGGCCGGAGAGATTCCAAGCAGTAGATACACAGTTCTAGGGGCCTGCCTAAGTTTCAGCAGCCTCTGAGAGAGGCCCTGTGGACCACAGTACAGGCTGGAATCTCCACAGCTCCTTGACACTGTCCTTCCATCAGGGAATGTGAAGTAGCTGGAGATCCTCCACAAGCAGCCTTGTGGCTATCACTGGGGAGAAACATCCTCCAGCCAGAATCTTGGCTTTTAGGGGCCCTTTATGCCAGGGGTGAGGATCTCACCCTTTTGTGTCTCAGCTCCCCATCTATAAAACTGGGATAATGATATTTTCCTACCTCCCAGAACTGTTGTGAGGGCTAATTTATTAAAGTATACAGGGTGCTCAGATATTACAGTGATGAGTGGCATAGAAAACTCTATAAACAAAACAAATATATAAACCTAAAAACTGATAATGAAATAGATATTATAACAATAAATAGGACAAGTATTTAAAAAAGTAGTGACTCACTTGTGTGTTACACCATTTCAATTACACACGCAAATACCTGGTGTAAGCAATCAGTACCTGTTCCGAATATAGGTGTTCTGGTTCATCTATGTTTTTCTTTCATACTATCTACAAATGTGACCAAAAACATGAGAATACTTAATTATCCTGTAAAACAGAAGATGGCAATGGCAGAGCTAAAAGGAGACAAGGTGAATATCTTTTTCTTACAGGAATGTTATTTTTTAGGCCATTTTGAAAGAAAAATGATATAGTTTTTAAAAGTTGCTTTTTTTGTCAATTTGTGCAAAGAGGTGAGGGTTAAGCTTTCTGTTGGCAAAAACCTTTGTTTCAAGAAGTAAAAAGATATGGGGAGATATATATTTGAAAGAGTATCCTTGCAGAGAAACAAATTACTCTGGGATCAATGTCCTAAATTCAAACCATAAGGAATCTTTTGAGAAAGCAAGGTTGAACACATGTAGATGTTATAAAAGGGGGTATTCTCTTCATAGAATGTTTAAATTATGCGGTGAACTACCTGTAAACAAATCTAGAGTCCCTCAGGTTCTTCCTATGCCCATGCTGACCAAAACCAGCTTCCACGCAGCACCCTTTGCAAAGAGAAATCTCAACTTTCTGGCTTCTGACTGAGATTCTGCTTCTGCTTCTGTTAGGTTCAGGGTAAATTTCTGTTTCTCTGTGATGCCCAACAGTAGTTGCTCCAATTAAACTAAGTAAAAATAGAAAACCAAAAATCAACACAACATCACATAGGCGCACACATATTGTAAATAAATGTCTCATTTATCATTAGTTGGATAGTGTGGTAACAGCTCTGCTAGACAGGCACAAAGCTTGTTTGTACAAAATATGAAAGTATTTCCTACAGCATGATTGAACAAAGAGTTTCTCTCTGAGCTTAAAGGCTGTCAGAGTATCTTACTCTTCATTCAGTTAGTGTTTATCCAAATAGTGATTTGCATTTAATAAAAAGGATTACCTATTTGCCCCAAAGGGATGGGTGACTAGCAGGTGAATCACAAGAAATGTCATTAGTCATTTTGATTGTTTTTGACACCTCATTGAAGATTGGTTCATTATCAATGAAATCAAGCTACCCTGTTTCTAGTTTGCCATGTAGCATAATATATAGAAGTCCATTATTATGGCAAAGATAGTACTGAAATGCATGTTATGAATTATTGATATAGAAGGACTTGAGAAGAAACTACACAGAAAAAGCTAAACAGAGAGTGTCCTGCCCAATGCTCCATTCTGCTCATTGAGGAGGACTATCTCCAGGCTTAATGGCAACTTTCAAACTTCATCTATTTGGGCTTTAGGCCTGTTTGGAATAAAAGACACAAGATTTTTTGTATATTGGACATGTGTATTTTTTTTTATTCTTCTCTCACGCAACAATGGCTGGACTATTTTCATTCAAAGACAAAAAATGGAAAAGTTCAGCCAAAGTGATTGTTTAACAAAATTATGAGTGACTGAAACTGGTAGGTAGAATAGAAGCAGTTCTGACACCTTAATCATAACATTTGCTATCAGTGTAAATGGAGATGACTCTAAAACTAATTCTCATTACTCTCAAACATTGCAGACTTATAGTGCAGACCAAAAAATTACTACTACATAGGTTCTCATAGTGCCTTCATTACCATAGTATTGGAGTGTCTTCCAGGATTATGACTAACTTCAGTCACAAGTGGATTATTCTTGCTCTCATCCTGTCCTAAGGGGGAGAACTGTGTGCAAGGTAGTGTTTTGATTTGGTAGGATTTTTGTTTTTATTTATTCTTTTCCCTTGCCAATGAGCTATCAGTGTGGCACCCAAGATGGCTACCTTTGTTGCTTATAAAATTGCCTTATGGTCAAAAGTTTTCATTCCAAAAAATATTTTGTGGGGGGAAAATGGAGGGAATTTCCTCCATCTCCTTATTTTTTTTCTGAATAACATAAATATAATTGTCCAGTCAGTATTCTGTGGAATAAGATAAATATGGAAGCAGTGGATATTTTTCTGAGTATATAGTTCCATACATAGCCATCACATTGGGAGTTCTACTAAAACAAGGGAAGTGTAAATTCAGCATCAAATTATAACTAGGGAGTGTAAATAAAATGAAATGTAATGACTGAGAAATCATTATTTTGGGTTCCACTGAAGCTCCTGTGCTACAGCAGATTGATTGAAGCATTAACATCAGCTCCAGAGTAACAAAGCAACCATGCAGGGCATCTCCTGAGGTGTGTTTTCCTTATGTGCTCAATATGTGATGTAATGCTCAGTTAATTCACTGGGGTTGTAATGTTCCCAGATGTACTTTGGCACATAACTTTCCATCTGAGCTAAGATCATTTAATAGGAAGTGCTAAACCCTGTGTAAAAGCAGGGAGTGGGTATCAGGGATAGCCAGGAAAAAAGAATTCCACTTAGTGAAAAAATTGAAGATTTTCAAATTTGTTTTCCTTCTGCAGTGGAACAAAAAATGTGAGTTTTCAAAATGTCTCATGAAAAAACATGAGAGAGAGCAAGAGAGTGCACGCACGCAAGCATACCGCATAGCTAAGATCCCAGTGGTTAGGGCACTTGCATAAGATGTGGGAGACCAGGTTCGAGTCCCTGGTCTGAATCAGGCAGAAGAGGAAGCATTTTTTTTCCAATGGAAAAAACTTTTGTCAGAAATGTGTGGTTAGCTCTAGTAGGTATCACTACCCAGACATTTTAAATAAAATCTGTCAGAAACTGAGAGAGATTTACCAACTGAGAAGTATCTGAATAATAATAATAATTATATAAAAGCTTGACAAAACCCTTTTTTCCAGATCTGAGGTCAGGAACCATTTTTACCCCCAATCGATCCTCATTACCATCCCTGACCACAGTTCTTAGTAGACACATTTGGTACTCCAGAACAACTGAAGCATATGTGTCAGCTCCTGCTGCCAAGCAAAGTTGTTTTTGGCATAAAATCACTTGCCTGTGAATTCTGATTGAAGCTACTGTCCAAAGTCAGTGGCCTAAAAATCAAAAAGAAACTGCTGAAGAGCTTTACTGATGGGTCTTGAGTTTTGACCCTTTCATTTTATAAAAGACTTTTAGAAGGACTAGTCTGGTTTTAGGATCTTTGGAGATTCCACTTTTTTATACTTTGTGCAAAATTCTTTACATCTTCCAGTGAAGGAAACTCAATTTACTCCCTCATTGTCACTGATGGAAAATCATCTATCAAGTTTACGATGGCACATGTGTGCAGCCCTTCCACCTTTTGTCCAAATGCAAGCTACTTTTACTTTTTTATTACCTGTGATTTTTATAAATTAATAAATTAATCTGGGCTTGATACACCATTGTTTTAAAATATTTAAAATTTTGAAGATATTTTATCAACAAAAAAAATCTAATACAAACATATTGAGATTTTGTAATCTCCCAGAACATGTACAATAACGTGCAATGGGACTTAATTTGTCTTCTGTGGCACCATTCATATTAATGGTATCTCCAAGCAGTTTGTAAGCAAGGTATTATAATAATTGTAGGTAGTACCTTCCTCCCTAGTGTGACCAGATGTCCCAATTTTATAGGGACAGTCCCGATTTTGGGGTATTTTTCTTATATAGGCTCCTATTACCCCACCCTCTGTCCTGATTTTTCATGTTTGCTGTCTGGTCACCCTATTTCTCCCTGAAAGATCATAAAGCACTGCATAAACCGCGGTCCTGATGCAGCATGGGTATAACTTTAAGTAGAGACAAGGTGAGCGAGGTAATATCTTTCATTGGACCAATGTCTGTTGGTGAGAGAGACAAGCTTTTGAGTTCACACAGAGCATCTCTTCAACTTTAACAAACCTGAAGAAGAGCTCTCTCACCACAGACATTTGTCCAATAAAATATATTACCTCACCCACCTTGTCTCTCTAATATCCTGGGACCAACAAGGCTACAACATTGCATATAACTTGAAGTGTGTGAGTAGTCTCATTGACTTCAATGATACTATTCGTATGCTTAAAATTACTCATCATGTGCTTAAGAATTTTGTTGAACTGGGGCTTGTAGGCATACAGCACTATTGGAATGCAGCTGATGGCAATAGCCAACTGCTTCACAGTATGTTGCGCAAAAACAAGGAGAGGGAAAACTTTGGCAAAGGACAGAAAAACAAACACCTGTTGGTTTTCAAAAACTGCTTTCATGTCCATGCAGAGCAGGCAGGAACTCACACAGGCTAAATTGTCTGGTGCTCAGTTTGCTTCACTCTCCTGAAATTTCAGCATGTTGTTCCAGAGAGTCAAGCTTTTCCAAACCTGTGGCTTAGAACACTAAATTGGCCTTTCTACATTATGTATCAATGAGTGTAAGCAAATACACCAGCTGTGATCGACTTAATAGTAGCTTTGAAGGATAGGATTTGTCTTAAAGTGGCCAGGATGACAATCAGGTCCTACCTTGCTCTTTCCAAACAGTGCTATGGGATTTTTGATGTGTCCTGAAGAGTCATTGAATATGGCTAGAAGAGCATTCTAACAGTTTATGGCACTGTTGTCAACTATTTATTATAGTGTAGAACTAATAATATTCCAAATCCTCATGTGGGACACAGATCTATCCCTTCTGAACAACGGGTGATGCTGTCAGTTGGTCATATTAACATTTTAATCCTGTGGTTGTGAATGATTGAGATTGTGAAATGTTAGGAATGAAATGACTGGGAAATGCCAAACTGTGTCTCTAGATCAGGGATCTCAAACTCAAATGACCATGAGGGCCACATGAGGACTAGTACATTGGCCCGAGGGCTGCATCACTGACACCACGCCTACTGCCCCAGCCTCGCCTCCACTCCGCCCCTTCTCTGCCCCCATTCCAACCCCTTCCCCAAAGTCCCCATCCCAAATCTGCCCCCTCCCTGCCCCTATTCCAACCCCTTCCTCAAATCACCGCCCCTGCCCTGCCTCTTCTCCAACTCCTCCCCTGAGTGCGCGGCTCCCTGCACCTCCCCCTCCTTCCTGGAAAGTGCTAAGCACTGCCAAACAGCTGTTTGGTGGTGGGAAGCTCCTGGAGGTAGGCAGAGGAGTGGGGATGCGGCATGTTGGGGGTCAGTGGGGGAGGGGAGTTTGGTCGCCGCAGGAAATAACTCTCGGGGGGGGGGAAGGCACAGGGAGCTTGGCGGGATGCAGCAAATAACTCTGAGGGCTGGCCGTGTTTGAGATCCCTGCTCTAGATGCTGGTGTAATGGCGCTAGCATTTCACTTATCAGATTTTTATTTAATGTCATTTCGCAATTTTTCCTTATGAAAGCAGTGTTTACAGTTGACAACAGCATTGTACTTCAGAGGGCTGGTCTACACTGGAGTGGGGTGTCGATGTAAGATACGCAACTTCAGCTGCGAGAATAGCATAGCTGAAGTTGACATATCTTATTTCGACTTATCTCCCATCCTCACGGCGCGGGATCGACGGCCGCAGCTCCCCCGTCGACTCTGCTTCCACCTTTCACCCTGGTGGAGTTCCGGAGTCGACGGGAGCGCATTCGGGGATTGATTTATTGCATCTCATCTAGACACGATATATCGATCCCTGATAGATCGATCGCTACCCACCAATCCGGCGAGTAGTGTGGATGTACCCGGAAAGTTGTACACAAAGATATATAAGGATTATATGATATGTGTATCTAATGAATTCTGGCCATAGAGTAATTTATACTGATATTAATGGCTAAAATTTAAATGTCCACAGTCACACATGCTCCTGTTGATTCCATAAAGCTTTATATTTATGCTTGCAAAGCAGGTAATTACATGCTAAAATACTCATTTGTGTAATTCCTGCACCTAACTGGTGCCTACACACGCACATGCATTTTTCTCTGCGTTCCTGTGGCCTGAGGCTTTTCAAATGTTGCCCTGTGTAAGTGCAGTTACAGTACTCGAAATAAACAAGACATAATACCTCTTAGTATTATGGCATATGGCATATTATTGTTCATTACGCTATAATTCTCTCAGAACTTCCATAATTACATAATATTAAATCTATTGCTGTTTTATGTGAAAACAGTAGCATGAGATACTTTACTGTCCTCATCTTAGCTAGTGTGACATATTTTATTGGCAAAATCTACTCATACAGAACCTTACTTTCTGAAACTAATGCACACAAAATTACTAATCAAATATATGAAAGAGTGAAGAGTCTTTTCTACTTTTAAATGGAGACTAATATATTTCACATTCTTCATGCTTACTGCTTTGGCTCACCATGATAGCTCTTTAATGCGCTGAATTTTAACTACAATGTTAAAGCTGTTCCACTTTGCTGATGGTCTGTTATAAATGTCTGGCTATCCCTCCTCCACCATGCTGAATCAGCTAACCCTGCCAGAGGAAAGGAGGACCATTTCAGTTGCCCGTCAGCTCTAATGGTGTGGGGGCAGCTAGATTCCATTGTAAGATAGGTGTAAAAAGTCAAAGTGCAGAGAAGAACAAAGAACTAGAGACTAACTGCAGAGGGAGAAGTAGAAGGGGAAGGGAGCAGAGCAAAGAGAGGACAAATGTCACACTGTGGTGCATGATTGGGAGCAGGGTGGCAATGTCTTCTCTATGTGGCTGAGTGTAACACACACTATGTTCATAAGTAGGCCCTCGTAAAAGGTGATAACAAAGTGCAAGTAACTGAGTAAAATAACAAAGTAAACATTGACTCATCCCCAGGCGGAAGACAGACTTAACACAGGAATATGGTTTAAGTGTGGCCACTATGTTGTTTAACACATGCAACTGGAATAACTATCTAGCAAGGCCTAGATCAGTGTAGGTTCCTTCTCCCCTTCTAGGGCAAGCACAGTCTAGGGGGAGAAACCACTCTTAGCCCTGCACCTCTCAATAGCTATCAGAGTGCTAGCAGTATTGCTGTGATTCCCCTCTACTCTTCCCTGTATGATGGTTAAGGCTACTATAAGGAGAGTTCTTTGCTGTACCAGACACTGGAACCCTCCCCATTATCCAAAGGCAAGATCTCATGAATTCCTGGTCCCATGCCCTTATTTACCTGGCAACCAGTCACTTGCAACCAACACAGACACCCAGGACCCATGCCAAGTAACAACAAACAAACAATACATATTAACACAACCCTAACCTATTCACTGGGTTTCCAGGCTGCTGTGAGGAATGTGAAAAGCCCACAGTGCCATGGTCAATTTGGCAATGAGGGAAACATTCCTTCCCTGCCCACAAAAGGCAATAGGCAAAGTGCCCACAGTAACTCCATTATAGTATATCGAGATATGTTAGCATAAAACACATGTGCAAGGAGAATCCAGTCCAGTATGTGATGTGATGGTCGAAGACTAGTTGAGCAGAATATTACCTGTCTGCAGTAGAATGTGGATCCTAAAGCAATTTTTTTCAATTGTATAACTAGCTTGTTACAATCCTGGTCACTGTTTCCACTGCATAAAGTATAAAGTAAGCATGTTAAATCAGAGGAGCAGTGAGCATTACTGTTTATTATCTTTTGTACATACAGTTAACCCCAGAACGTATGGGCCTCATTATTTTGAGCATAGGCTGAAGGCACAAACCTTTCTTTTGGGATAGTCTCTGTATTTCTAATTCATCATTTTGTAGGACATTTTGTAATTCCAGCCAAACCTGCAAGAACAAAAATTAAGTTTTTGGAATCTATGTTCCTTTAATACACATGCATGTGCGCACACGCACTCTCACTCTCTCTTTAATTGGCTAGAGTTTCTTAAATAAATGTTCCATAAGATTAAATTCTACAGGAGAATGAAGCTGCTATGAGGCTCTTGCTGTGCATCCATAGGCTTTTTCTGACAGTGTATCATTTACAGAGCCCTGAATCCTCATTATTGGACTCAGCAGGCAACAGGAAGTTGCTGTACTGATAGCATTCCTGTTATCTCTTTTAATAAAAACTTAATTTCCTTTCTTTTTCCCTACACTCCTAGACTTCTAAAATGTATTTTTCTGACTGCTGCTGGTCATCTTGCAACCGTCCAAATCATATTGTCTTAATCTTTGGAAAAAGAAACAGAACAATTTCAGTTTGAAGCTGACCCTAAACTAGACAAGCAAGATTTCTCTAAATCTTTGACAATTTATCACAGAGAAAATATTCTTGGGGGTCTCTTCAGCAAACTCTGTGCCATACATTTGGGAAGCGTGAAATCAAAAGCACTGTAAAAATAACCTGGAGGATTATTATGCTCATTTGTATTTTATTTTTTTTGCAACTAACATATGTTCTTTTAAAATAAATGGTTTCCAAAAGGTGGCTTAATAATCAACTTTCTTTTACATTTCTGACTTGACATATTGTGTTTGACATAAGGATGCATCAGTTGTGTCAGGTCATCTTATATCATTGTGACATTGTAGGAAAGGAAGAGATTGAAATTGGCTGACATGGTGTGATGCAACAAAACATATCAAAATAGAAACTGTAAAAGATTCTTTCCTGTACTGTAATTCATGTCCCATTTTTTAAAAAATGTTTTGGACTGGATATTTCATTCCTGAGGCCTTGTAAGTACAATATGTCACTCTTTATATTATAATGAGAGGCAGATTTTTATTTGTAAACCATATTTCTTTCCAATGAGTTCATGTGTATGTGCATGAGTGCATGCACACTTGTGCAGGCAGGTGGATGCGTGTGCCCACACACACATGCTTATTATTGGCCTAATTCTGATCACAGTTCCAGTGTTTTTATACTGATGTAATTTCACTGACTCCAGTATATCCACTTTGGATTTACACAGAAGAAACTGCCCTATGCTGTGTGCATAAAGTCCATTAGTCACTGGTGAACTTTAGGTTTCAGAGTGGTAGCTGTGTTAGTCTGTATCAGCAAAAACAACAAGGAGTATTTGTGGCACCTTAGAGACTAACAAATTTATTTTGGCATAAGCTTTTGTGGGCTAGAACCCACTTCATCAGACGCATGGAGTGGAAAATACAGGAGCAGGTATAAATACATGAAAAGATGGGAGTTGCCTTACCAAGTGTGAGGTCAGTCTAACGAGACAATTCAATTAACAGCAGGATACCAAAGGAGTAAAAATAACTGTTGTAATGAGAGTGGCCCATTTCAAACAGTTGACAAAAGGTGTGAGTAACAGTAGGGGGAAATTAGTATGGGGGAAATTAGGTTTAGGTTTTGTAATGGCCTAACCACTCCCAGTCTTTATTCAGGCCTAATCTGATGGTGTCCAGTTTGCAAATTAATTCCAGTTCTGTAGTTTCACGTTGGAGTCTGTTTTTGATGTTTTTGTTGTTGAAGAATTGCCACTTTTACGTCTGTTATTGAGTAACCAGGAAGATTCAAGTGTTCTCGTACTGGTTTTGGAATGTTATAATTCCTGATGTCATATTTGTGTCCATTTGTTCTTTTGTGTACAGACTGTCTGGTTTGGCCAATGTACATGGCAGAGGGGCATTGCTGGTACATGATGGCATATATCACATTGGTAGATGTGCAGGTGAACGAGCCCCTGATGGTGTGGCTGATGTGGTTAGGTCCTATGATAGTGTCCCTTGAATAGATATGTGGACAGAGTTGGCAACGGGCTTTGTTGCAGGGTTTGATTCCTGGGTTGGTGTTTTTGTTGTGTGATGTATAAACAGGCCAGTCCTTGCTTACAGACAGCCCCCCAACCTGAAGCAAATACTCACCAGAAACTACACAAGCTAGTCAACCGAAACTATTCAAACCTCTTGAATATGTAAATTAGTTAGGAAAAGTGGTTTTGTCATGAATCATGAAACTTTGAGTGTCTATTCCAGGGGCGGCTCTAGGATTTGCGCCGCCCCAAGCAGGGCGGCACACCGCGGGGGGCGCTCTGGCGGTCGCCGGTCCCACGGCTCCGGTGGACCTCCCGCAGGCACACCTGCGGATGCTCCACTGGAGCCGGGGACCAGCGGACCCTCCGCAGGCATGTCTGTGGGAGGTCCACCGGAGCCGCGGGACCAGCAGACCCTCCAGAGGCATGCCTGCGGGAGGTCCACCGGAGCCGCCTGCCGCCCTCCCGTGGGACGCCGCCCCAAGTGCGCACTTGGCGCGCTGGGGTCTGGAGCCGGCCCTGGTCTATTCAGCCAAGGACTACTACAAGAATGGTATTTCTCAAGATATTTCAGCACTTCCACTTCTGGCTGGAAGTAGGAAGTGATGAGACATGAAGAAATTAAAAGCAATGAAAGATAAAGTTAAGCAAACTTTGCTCAACTTTGAAAAGTGTTCATTTCAATTTGGGTAATCTTTCCTTGTATTCTAAGCAGTTAATCCATTCAATCCGTAATGTACACAAGCTTTAGGTAGTGAGGAAGCAATTAAATGTTTTACAGGCTGTGGCACTTTCAGCTTATCCATTAGGGTGACCAGACAGCAAATGTGAAAAATCGGGACAGGGAGTGGGGGGTAATAGGAGCCTATATAAGAAAAAGACCCCAAAATCATGACTGTCCCTATAATATCAAGACATCTGATCACCCTATTATCCATGGTTAATAAGGTCATATGAATTTGATGTGGGAAAGACCTATTCAGTCATCTAGTTCATTCCTGGAATGCAGGATTGTTCCTTACAGTTGCCATGCTATTTTCTAATTGTTTTGTCACATCTAAGTGCTAACCACTTAAGGTTCTGTACCCCTTAATGAAATAATTTATTGAAGTATCTGTTGTTTTCATCATATAACATTCCTTCCCTTTCCCCTCAAGCTCCTCCTCCCCGAGACTTGTAACTAATCTGTAAGAGTTCACTATGGTTTGAAAATAAATTAACTCCAGGACTGAGACTCTATGTGCATTTTCAATCATATGTTGAAAACAAAAAATATATGTGACTATTTTAAAACTTCAGTAATACAAAAAGTGTGTATTAAAATAAGATTCTGTTCTTGGTTTTGAGTTTGTGTTTCCTTGACTGGAACCACTGCAGAATTTTTAAATGAATTTATCATGAGCAAACTTACTTAGTGCATGTAGTGAAACCTTTGGTATCTCAGGTAAGACTATTGACTTGAGAGACTAAGGGAGTCCTTAACTTGTTTGACATTGTTGTAGAGCTAATTAAAATCAAAGGTTTCACTATGCGCTTTAGGTAGAGATCAGTCAAATTCTTCATTAAGATACTTATGCATCTGTTTCAATGATAACACACTAGTTGAGCCATCCCCAAACTGATTGAGTGGCAATGATATAGGGGTCTTCTTTTAAATGCTTATTTAACATTTGTGGGTAGTTTAAAATCATCTTTATGGACCAATTTCTTAGCACTGATATATATATATTTTTTGCTGCCGCAATGTCCCTAAGGGATTGTAAAGCAGCATAGAGGAATCCCTGGGTGCTGTACAGTTGCTCTATAACACCTTTTCCTGGGCCCTTCCCAGCATAAGGGAGAGTATTAGTCCCTAGCAATCTGTTATTACTTATATGAATTACTCATATGAACTAGAGAAGCTTAAGGCCTATTCTAACTTGCGCCAGTCCCCAGCAGTGCTCGGTATCAGGGAAGGGAACTGTGCTAGAATCCTGCACCAAGAACAGCTTGACTGGACCCAAGGATTGTATTTTAGAAGCTACTTTTTACCTTTACAGAACTAGCTGCAAGTTGGACTATTGCAATGTGTTCTACTCTGGCCTACCTTTGAAGCAACAGCTAGTGCACAATTCAGCATTCTGCCTACTCTGCAATATGATTTGGTCAGGGCATACTACTCCTGTATATCATTCACAGCCCTGGCTTCCCACATGCTTCCACGTACAGTTCAATGGGAAATCACATGTGGTAGTTTGCTGACAAGCTTCCTAGATGTGTATTCTTGAGGACTGAAGTCAAGGCAGTCTTGATAGAGGGTTCCCCAATGTAGAACTCACTTCATCTAGCAGACCTGAGTCCTAGTTTGTTAGCTTATTATGAAGAAAGGTTAAGGTTCATGATTTTGTCCAGGACATAACTAGATGAGTCTAAACAAAAGTTAACATTTGCATAAACCATTTCTTTGTTTTCAAAAGTTGTCTTTATTATTTATTTTGTTGTTTGTGCCTATCAGGCATGCTCGCTGCATTAAGGCAAACACGTATCTTCCCAGTAACTAGAAATATATGCATATGAGAACAAAGGTTAAGTGCAGATTGATATTTTATTATTCAGAATGAGCTCCCATTTCTCAAGCCATGGTGGAAAAAGGTAAATAAAATGGTTGGAGAAAAGAAAGACAACGATAGGTTATGAAATAAAACAGCAATAATATTTGTTAGTCATTAGACCCCTATAAAACCATCTTCTGTAAATAGAATGCACCTAACCTCCACTGAAAGACATCCTTATCATAGAATAATTTGATGATTAAAGACAGATGAAACAGGGAAGTAGGAGGAGGAAACAGCTGTTTAAGGACATTACATGGCTTTTGTAGAAGGCTTTGTGGCAGTTGCCATGCTATTCGTCAGCTGGAGGGCTTTATTATTCCTCCATTTCAATGCTTAATAGTAGGTTTGCGTCAGTCATGCTTAGCGAGTGAGACCAGAAGTCAGGCAGTGAAATTCTGAAAAAGACTTTGTGAAAGTCCAGCAATGAGGAAAGAACTTTTTATAGATGTACATACACAAGAGGATTTTTTTTCTCAGCCAAGGGATTGAGAGGGTGTCCTCCGAATTCTATCCAAGAAGAATTCTCCAGGTTCTAAGAAATGTCCTTTAAAGATTCCTTATTAATGATAGCAGCCCGTAGATAATGCACATCAATGATTTCAGGTTAGACAGGATTTGAATGTTCCAGTGTGCATGTCCTTTTCAAGCAAACTATTCATATAATAAAGCTTTCCTTTTTTTATATTTTGTAAGTGCTATCAAACTGGGCCCTCTTAATTTAAAAGGATTCTTCTTCTTCTTTTCTTTTTCTTTCTAACCCTTGGTAAGGAGCATAAGAATAACACACTGTGAAGCTGATTTCCCCTAAAAGATAGAACAGCAACATAATGAAAATGAAACAGCAGTGTTGTAGATTCTAATCCTTCCAAAGAATAAAAAAGCCAGAGTTGAAAGGCAAGTATTGGCAAATGCGATTTGAGATGAAAGTTGGTGGGGTAGGTATTGGCATTTTGACATAATGGGAGAGAATAACCAGGTTACATGACCCCACACTAGTTTGTAAATGACTGCTTTCTTAAAGGAACATTTCATTTTAAGCAGCTGTCTGCCAATTATATTATCTAATAATAATAATTTAAAAAAACACCAGTGGTCTCTGTTGCTCCATTTCTACATTTGAAAAGGAATTCAGAAGAAAGGCTTCATTTCAACTTGAAATATGCTTTAGAAGGATTTAAAGCAAGTTAATTTGAAATGACAGTAAATAATCCTGCACCATTCAGTCACTGGCTTTACGTTTCTCTTTAATTATATTTAAATAAGCCTCTTTTTAAGCATGTTTAATATGTGCATTTGTCTTCCCTTTATTGCTTTATGCAGCAGATAAAAATGACATTTCTGTAAGGAAACCTAAGCCACTATTCTTTCCCTGTAGGGACCTGTTCAGAGAGAGTTATGAATTGTTCAGGTATTGTAAATGCCAGCCAATGCAGATTTTAACTATGCTTCCTTGCCCTGGATCCCTCCTACTGTTTCAAAGTAAATAGTGTTCTGTCCTTCCTGTCACCATTTGATCAATGTCTTTATGGTGACACAATAAGCTTCATGAAAACAGCAAGAGAAAAGATGAAGATGATTAACACATACATAAAAACAGTGCGGTCTGAAGTGGGATTGGGGAAAGAGGTGAGGAGACAAGAACAAATATAAACAGCAAAAACAAATGGATGAAAGTATTTAATGTGCCATCTCTAGCCATAATCATAAAATTAGGCAGTACACACTCTGTTTGCCTCAGCTCACAGACATAATCCTTACTACTAGTTACTTCCTGATATATAAGCCAGTCTCTTTGTAAAGGAAGAAGTCCACACAGCTCATTTTTCTAAAGCACTTAAGGGTCATTAGTCTAGCACTGCAGCAAATGTATTATTCATTTTGCCGTAGCCCAATTTCTCTGTGAAGACTTTTGCAGCGAAATGCTACACAGTTCAGCAGAGAGGTGATTGATCAAGCAAGGAGGAGCAGAATTTGGGCATCCTGATAAAATTTTCTCATAGTCTTCTCAGTTAGCATAAATCAATGTTATTTATGTAGTAACACTTGAATACTAACTACCCAATATCATCCATCGGAACAAAATTGATGACTATGCCTTTAGGTTAATATTACTTGAACATTTCATTCTTGAATAATTTATACACTTTGCTGTCTGAGTGTCTGTTCATGATTGTTTATTCTGTTTCACTAAGTGTAGCCAAGCTCTTGCCAAAGCAGCGACAAAAAAATCCATTATTCTTGTTAATTTTATACTACCAAAGGGGCTTGTACCTCGCAAGACTCTGTTCTAATAATAGTTCTTTTTCCCAGTAGAATATTCATTTGCAAAAGCAAAGATGAGGCTTTCTTGGCCAATCAGAAAAATTGTTAAATCATCAAGAAAATATTTTTATCGTATACATTTAATAGTTAAAGTGCTTCACATGGATATAAGAGAGAAAAGTGGAGAAGTAAAGGCTGCTATTCATCAAAGCACATACGCATGTGCTTAACTTCAGACATATGAGTGGACCCTATTAATTTAATTGAAATTAAGTTAAGCATGTGCTTAAGTGCTTTGCTGCTTTGAGGCTTACATTGCAATAGTGTAGCAGTGGTACATCATTTTAGCACTTGATGACTTTTTTCCATGGACTTCTTATGCAAAATGTTCAACTTTAGACCATAAATGAAACAAAAACAACTCATATTACCTTCTAAGATTCATAAAGCATAGCCACCTCGCATAGAAGGAAGTATATTGATTTTAATATAGATAAAAATTATGACAACCTTACCAATAGCCTGTTCAGTAATGGTCAGATATTAATTACCACTTAGCAGCTGTTTGTATAAAGGCTCGGAGTGCATTTTGCAGATAGTTTAAAATTGCTGGCTCATCCTGGATATTTGTTTTTGTTTGATCACTTCTACAAATAGCTCTGTCAATCTTCCAATAAATGTTTTTTAACTCTACATTTGTCTTGGGCATCAAATAATGTAATTCTTATTCATTTGATTGAAGAGAATGAGATCCAATTTGGACTGGATATGCTATGGATGCACGTGAGCCAAATAGAATTGATTTGTACTGGGCATATGTGTAACTTCATAAAACATACTGACCTTTGTAGGGGAAATATATAGTTCATTCTGAGGTGCAGATTTCCCACTGATAATATATTTTAAAAAGAAAATAGGGGAAAATGGTAACCAGATAATATCAGTCGAAGTAGTTGAACTGAGCCAGGAATGTGTCAGTTTGAATTTCCTTCTTGTCAGAAACACCATATATTATCAGCAAAGATGAAAACCTATTGCCATTACTTTTATATTTCTACATGATTTAAAAAAAAAGGAAAGAGAGAGAGAAATACTTGGTTTAAAGTCTCCATTGAACTAGAAAGAGTTTTTCACCTCATGGACCACAATCATTTTTACAGAGCTGCATTCAGGCAGTTGTTACTTACATAGACTTTCTCCAGTAGAATATTGGATGATTTTTGGAAGGAAATGTGTTGGCTGGCCCTTACTCACAGCATTAGTTGCATTGACTTTTGAACTGGTATCTATCAGTGGACCTGGTCTTGCAAACCCCTACTCAGGTGAGTAAGGAGTACAGATGAAATTCACCAGGGCAAGGCCCTCTGCACCATTTACAGCTGTCTAGGGCTTGCACCCGGTGTTGGCTGACTGACTGCATGATCACACGGGGGTGCCTGTGCACCATGGAACTAGTTTCTATGCAGTGCCAGTGTGGAAGGTCTCTTGCAGATCAGCCTAGGTGGGCCAAGGGAAGGGCCAATGTATGATATTTGTTTAGATGGACGGACAGGGGCAGGCTATGCTGTATGGTAGCTCTTTGCCCTGGCAATAAGTGTACCTTTAAGAGGTAACAGTAATAAGTCTCCATAACAGGAAAATAGTCTGCCATATTTGGCCAGTGTGTAGTGCGCTTTCCTGCCCAGGGAAGCTCATCAAGTTCCATGTGTTACATATGACTTGAGGGAAAACATGCCTTTCTAATTAAAGTAATGTAATAACTATTAAATATAAAAAACATAGCAACAGATAGGGAAAATACCTACACTTATAAGGGTTCTGATTTCATTCTTCCTTCTTGAGCCACCATGATGTAATCAGAACTTCTTGATGTGTGTTTTCCTTTGGTTACTTATGGGTAATTTTTCACATTGCACAAAGCTGTAATCCTAATTTGTGGGACTAATTTGCATGCCACAAAAATCTGTAAGCTCCCATCTCACATTTTTGGTCAACACTTCCAGTTGGTCTGTGGAGCTGCTTCTATCATTGTTGGTGGAACTCTTAAGTTTCGAGATGCTACTTTGAACAACTAAGCAAAACCAACCCAACTGCTTTTGAGTGTTTCTTAGGTGTAAATTTGGAACTTGATCAGATTTGTAGATGACACTGAATTTGGAGATGTAGCAAACACACCTGAGAGGAGAGAACTAATCTGTATTAGAGATGAGAGGAATGTCTGTAGAGGAGATTTAGCAGTAATAAATTTAATGTTCAATATCCAAGGAAAGGAATTAAACAACTCAGTTAAAAATGGTAGGACACATTGTAGCAACTGCACCTCTAATATTAAAATAAATTTATTTTCCACCCTGTCTCCTTAATACTCTACTCATACCTTTTTTTCATGTAATGAAATGCTATATATTTGCCACAGTGAAGATGTTGATTAAGTATATAGTTTGGAGGGGGGGCTATCTTCTGGACAATATCTGAGTCAGATTCTCCACAGGTGTAAACTGAGGTTAATGCCTCTATGCCAATTTACCAGCAGGCAAGAATCTTGGCTTATCTTTAGACATCATCGAAATATGAGAAAAATTGAGAAAAACGGGTATAAATAACTTTCATTCTCTTGTGTATACATTTCATGATATTGCACAAGAATTAACAGAAAGCCATACCCAATTTCCTATACATCTAAACTTTTAAACAGTGATGTCAAAAAAAAATTATCCCATATTTCTCAGTTTCTTCACTCGGAAATGTCCTGTTTCTCTTGCAATTAACAGCTACTTATCTGATGAAAATACATACATTTTTCCTTTAAAACAACATGAACAATGTTGGAGAAAGTCTATATTGGACACAGATAAAAATACTGTATTTATTCCTTATTGTATTACATCAATTGGTTTAAAGAATGAACTCCTGCAGGGAATGTCACAAATCCACATGATGTTGCGGAGTGCTACATTTTGCATTTGGATTTCTGATATAGCTGACAGATGTGTAAAATCATATGTAGCCAGACAGTTCCCTATTGACTTCACATCTGAGTTGGATCAGTGCACTTCATTGAACTTTATTCCACTTTTGGCCATCATTAACTTAAACTCACCAAATTGACTCCAGATCCACCTGTTTCAGACAGCTGTGTGAGGTAGTGTTTTTTGCTGCTAAATCCATCTACTTTAGTGAAACCATTCTCCTTTTTTGAGCTCTCCTAATACAGATGTAGAAGACCAGAGGCTTTTTAGAACTCCAGGACCCCTAGGTTTTTCCCTTTGTGGAAGAAAATGGGGGGCAGGAAAATACAAGCATATCTTCAAAAAAATGCAGAGATTGTTGTCAGCCTTACAAACACAAAAATAAATCCACATTAGAGAGCCACAACTCGAACCTATCTACAGAATTCTGCCCACAAAGTAGAGAGTTTTAAAAATTCACCTTCCATTTCTTTAACAGTTTGTAATGGTCATCAATGTCTGGTGTATGCCTAATTATGAACATTGTCAAATAGATATTATTTACCTGACCACTCACAATGACTCTATTGATGCTACTGCATGCATAATTATATCAATCTGTATTTTATAGACTCTGTAAATCTGATATGACTTACTTGTTCATATTATCTACACTACCATACTCTAGCTGGACACATTACCAATTGTCCCCTCCCTACCTCCCTCCATACTGATGGTATGGTAGAGTAATTTGGTACAGGTAAGACAAAGAAAGTCTATAATGGCTCTTTTGGCCTTTATTGTTGGAGCCCTCGGTGCAGTGGCTTTTGGGTGGGGGTCCAAAATTTGTTTGAACTGCCTGTGATCCTAGGGTTTACTCTCACTTTCTAAAAGTCTATATTGTAAACATATTCTTATGCATAGCTTATTGTGATAGCTATTTCCACAATGAGTCAGGTAGAATTTGGATCAAGACACAAATTGACTTTGCTTCTTAGTAACAAAATGACCTTTTCACAAGTTAAATGTAACTCATTAAATGACAGCTCATGGAATGAGAGGGAACAGAGTTATGAAACTTGCTAACAATTGCAATCCTTGTTTAATTTCAAGGATGCAGGGCAAAGGGCATGTTTCAAATTATTAGCAAAAAACAAAACAAAAAAAATACTACCTGAGTAACCAGACAGTCAGGCATTTAACCCATATCAAAGGCTTTTGCAGAAAATAATTTAATACCCATGATAAAGTTTGGTTCTGCAGCTTTGGCATGTAATCATTTTCCAAGCTACCAACTTTGTTTCAAAATAATAGTTTAGGTTCCAAATAGAGTAGAAATCTCTTAACTGGAACAATCTGCTGAACAGTCTATTATCCCAATTAAGAGAGGAGACCATTACCAACAAATCTGAAAAGGTTTAAAGCAAAATTCTCCTCTCAAGATCTGCACTGAACTTCAGAATTGATTTATTTTCTGCTATTTCTATATGCATAAGGCCATCTATTTACATAACTGAAAGTCTGACACAACTGAGGAAGAACAGAATATTAGAATCCACATTAAATGTCATATTGTATAAAATTCAAGAAAAATGTCACCTTTATTCCTGTTAAATGTTGGCAAGGTTGGTAATAAAGCACTTGCCCTAAGAATTTGACACCTGTTTGACACCTGAGCTGATCAAAATTTGAACTTCTGAATTATTTTATGGAAAATTTTTAATGAAATTTTTCCAAATATTTCCCTTAATTTTTCAGCCAACCATAGAACTGGTCAATATGTTTTGAAATTACAAAAAGTGTGCAACATTTTGAAGTTTAAAAAAAGGAGTTTTTGAATTATAAGGAAATTCCTCTTTTGTTCTCAGCTAGCTCTATGTAACACCTATTTAACCACATGTCACTAATTGTCATTGAAAAAATGTAACCCTGTTAAGCTGAATGTTTGCCTGAAAAAGTATTTGGCAAGTATGATTTGACCCTGTGTCTCCATAAAACACACTTCTTTCCTGGGGCCTGTAAAGTATAATAAAAGTACTATAAATAAATAAATAAAATGCTGAAGACAGGCACATAAGTAACCAGAGCAGCTGCATGAGCCTATTGCTGTAACTTCTATCGTTCCTTTCCTTTACTCCACAGTATATGGACCTTATTCTGTACCCTTTAACATCCATGGGAATTTTACCATCCATAGTAATGTTGCATCTTAATTTAGACCTGATCTAAATGTATATACACATAGAATAAGAATTACACAGGTTTATGTGCATTATTGTTCTATATAGCTATTGATACCATGCTGTAATGCACTGATTGGTCCACTTGTCATTGATGTAGATTGATGGGTTCATAGGGACAGAATTACTATACTATGGTAAGAAAGCAGCTGATATTTATTCAGTAGATGAATTAAATTGATACTATTAAACTTTGTTATTATTCATGTATACAGTGCTATAAATGTATGTGTCATTCCACAAATCAATAAAAGCCTAAGAGTATAGAATTTAAAGGACTGAGCCAACTACAATTATCGCCAATAGAAATACTCTAACTGAAATCAATTTTTAATTCCATTTTCCTTGTAATTCTCAATATTTTTTCTGATGCATTCATGGAAAAATATGTGGTCAGGAAAACACAATTTAGATTCCCTTGTATGTTAATCAAAATCTGTTTATCACACTGGATTAAGTGACAGCTTTATATTTAAGCTGCACTGAGTTGAAATCATCTTAGAATACTATTTTTATTAAGCATTTTTTATCTTTTTTCTTTGTGTCAAATAGCTTACTACAAATAAAACTATCAAAAATATCCTGCAACAAATATTGAAACAACTTTTGTCAAAGAAGCAAATAAAAAATACATAGAGTTCACCCAGAGAGTACCAGCATTTTCCAAGATGCCAGTCTTAGGAAGATGTACATACTTGCACAGTAAAATCCTAGCAGCAGGGTAGCAAATATAGCCCGAAGCATTTAATTGAAACCCCAGTACAACCCCCCAAAAGGTACCCCACAACCTAAAAAGAAGCAGTATGGCTTTGTGTAGGAAGCAGACCATTTGAGAGTCTCTGGGTAAAGATACAAGGTATAGAAAATAGGGGTGACATCATGATAGATGTCTACTATTAACCACCAAATCAGGAGGAGAAGGTGGATGAGGCATTTCTAGAACAAATAACAGAAATATCTAAAGCACAAAATCTAGTAGTAATGGAGGACTTTAACTATTCAGACATCTGTTGGAAAAGTAAGAAGGAATTGGTAGCGAATCTGAAGGTGGAAGCCAATTTGGGTGAAAGTGATTGTGAAATGATAGCTTTCTTGATTCTAAGGAAAGGAAGGAATGACAGCATCTGAATAGGGACAATGGACTTCAAAAAAGCAGACTTCAACAAACTCAGAGAACTGGTAGGTAAGTTCCATGGGAAGAAAATCTAAGGGAAAGAGTAGCTGAGGAGAGCTAGCAGTTTCTCAGAGTAACAATATTAAGTGTACAACTGCAAACTATCCTGATGAGAAGGAAAGATAGGAAGAGAGGCCAATATGGCTCCATCAGGAGCTTTTTAATGAGCTGAAAATCAAAAAGGAATCCTACAAAAAGAGGAAATATGAACAAATTGCTATGGAGGAGTATAAAAGAATAGCACAAAAATATAGAAACAAAATCATAAAGAATAAGGCACAAAATGCGTTTCATGTAGCAAGGGACATAAAAGACATAAGACAAGCAAAGGACATAGAAGATTTAAGAAGAGGTTCTTAAATTACATTAGGAGTAAAAGAAAGATGAAGAAAAGTATTAGCAAGGAAGGAGAGTTAATAAGTGATGACATCTAGAAAGCTGAGGTGTTTAATGACTATTTTGCTTCAGTCTTCTCTAAAAAGATTAATGGCGAACAAATACTCAACTCAATTAATATTAACAACAAGGGAGAATGAATACAAGCCAAAATCAGAAAGAACAGGTTAAAGAGAATTTAGATAAGCTATATGTATTAAAGTCAGCAGGGCCTCATGAAATTCATTTCAGGGTACTTGAGGAACTAGCTAAAGCAATCTTGGAACCGCTAGCAATTATTTTCAGGAATTCATGGAGATGGGTGAGGTCCCAGAAAACTATAGAAGGGCAAACTACCTGTCTTTAAAAAGGGGAACAAAGAGGATCCAGGGAATTATACACCAGTCAACCTAAGTTCAACACCTGGAAAGATAGTGAACCAAATTATTAAACAATCAATTTGTAAACATCTGGAGGATAACAGTGTTAAAAGGAATAGCCATCATGGATTTGTCAAGAACAAATAATGCCAAGCCAATCTAATTTCCTTCTTTGAAAGGGTTACTGGTCTAGCAGATGAGGGGGAAGCAGTAGATGTGATATATCTTGATTTTTAGTAAGGCATTTGACACAGTCCTGCATAATATTCTCATATGCAAACTAGGGAAATGTGTTCTAGGAGAAATTACTATAAGGTAGATGCACAACTAGGTAAAAGACCATAATCAATGGTTTGCTGCCAAACTAGGAGAGTCTACCTGGTGGTGCCCCACAGAGGTTGGTCCTGGGGCCAGTACTATTCAAAATTTTCATTAATTACTTGGATAATGGAGTGGAGAGTATGCTTATAAAATTTGTGGATGACACAAAACTGGGAGGGGTAGGCAAGCACCTTGGAGGACAGGTTTAAAATTCAAAATGGCTTTGACAAATTGAAGAATTGGTCTGAATTCAACAAGATGAAATTCAGTAAAGATAAATGCAAAGTACTTCACTTAGGAAGGAAAAATCAAATGCATAACTACAAAATGGGGAATAACTGGCTAGATGGTAGTACTGCTGAAAAGAATCTGTGTGTTATAGTGGATCACTATATGAGTCAACAATGTGATACAGCGACGAGAAAAGCTATTATTCTCAGGTGCATTAACAGGAGTGTCATATGTAAGACATGGGAAGTAATTGTCCTGCTTTACTTGGCACTGGTGAGGCCTCAGTTGGGGTGCTGTGTCCAGTTCTGGGTGCCACACTTTAAGAAAGATGTTGACAAATCAGAGAGAGTCCAGAGGAGAGCAACAAAAGGGTTAGAAATCTGACTTATGAGGACAGGTTAAAAAAGCTGGGCATGTTTAGTCTTGAAAAAAGACAATTGAGGGGGAACCCGGTAACAGTCTTCAAATATGTTAAGGGATGTAATAAAAAGGATGTTGATCAATTGTTTTCTGTGTTCACTGATGGTGGTCAAGAAGCAAGAAGCTTAATCTGCAGCAAGAGAGATTTAGGTTAGAATTAGCAAAAACTTTCTAACTATAAGGATAGTTACGCTCTGAAATAGGCTTTCAAGGGAGGTTGTGGAATCCCCATCACCAGAAGTTTTTTAAAAACAGGTTGGACACATACCTGTCAGGGATGATCTAGGTTTACTTGGTCCTGATGCAGAACAGGGGGCTGGACTTGATGACTTCTTGAGGTTCCTTTCAGCCCTTCATTTCTATGATCCTATACGCACATAAAATGAAGCGGTACAGGGTTTGTTGTCACTGTTGCAACCCAGGGAGTAGAGTAGCAGCAATAGAGTGGCTGTGAACCTGTTCCACACCCTCACCGTGGCTTGTAGGGTGGTTTCAACCTCAGCCCCAAGTAAAGGGGTATGTGTGTGTCTGAGAGAGAGAGAGAGAATTTCACTCTTTTATGGTCCCCAAAATAAATATACCTTGATGCAAGTGTGTGAAAGTCATAGGGTTGACCTAAATTTTCATCTTTATTTGTATGAATATTTGTGTTTATGTGGATTTAACTCAGATCCCATTTTAAAATAGTTTTATTATACTAAATTGCACTAAATGAGAGCGGGAGAGAGAGAGGACAGAAATCCATTAGGTAGTACAAGTAAGTATATCATATTTAACACTCAGACAAAGCTATTTGTCTATTGTGTAAAAATATAATTAAGGATTATAGAAGTATTTATTGGTTGTTTGGTAGTCTTTAAATGTTTCCTGAATGTATAAGCTCTCATTTCAAGAGCTAGTTTGAGAATTTTTACTTTGTGAATCATTGGCAGGATAGAGCCATTTAAAGTCTCGAGTGAATTTGGATGTCATGCTTTTGTAGTAACTCAACATGGAAAAAATACCAATGAAAAATAATAATAAAACCCCTTTCTTCATAGGAGCATAGGAATTGCAATACTTGATCAGACCAGCGGTTCATCTAATCCAGTATCATGGCACTGATAGTGGGCAATATCAGATGAGATTAAGGCAGGTTTAAGAAACCCTGTGCCAGGCAGTTATGGGATAATCTTCCCCCAACCAAAGTTTCTTTCTAACCCGTCAGAAGTTAGCGGTTAGCTGAAGTCCTGAAGCATTAGAGTTTACATTCCTTCCAACACTCTTATTTTGTAGTATTTATTTTATAACTCTGCATATTTTTTACTATACATACAAATGTATAATCCCCTTCTGAATCCTGCTAAAGTCTTGGACTCAGCGATATTTTGTGGCAATGAGTTCCTCAGGCTAATTGTCCATTAAAGAAGAGACAGTGTGGGAGTTGCAGGAGACGTGGGTTTGATTCCCCACTTTGCCACGGACTTCTTTGGCAAGTAATTTAAGGCCAGATTTACAAAGATATAGTCACCTAAAGATGTAGATGATGCTTCTGAAAATCCTACTAGGCACCTAAGTGAGTTAGTGCCTAACTCCCATTTACTTTCCATGAGCAGTAGTTATCTAACCTGTTTGGCACTTCTGTAAATCCACTCGGTACCTTTCTGAATTTTTAGGTGCCTAAATACCTTTGTAAACGTGGCCTTAGCTGCTCTGTGTCTCAGTTCCCCATCTGTAAACTAGAATAATAGGAATTCTTGCTCACAGGCGTGTTGTGAGAATAAATACATTAAAGACTGTGGTGTGCTCAGATAATATAATGGGGGCAATGTAAATACCTAAGAGAGAAAGATTATATAAAAAGAATCAGTTTTGAGTTTGCCACCTGTGTGTTTAATAATCTTTTTTTCTAGATAAAACTTAATTCTGAGCTTCCCCTCCTCCAAAGGGCAATTAGCCCACACTGAAAACATTTCACACAAAATTTATTATTAACAAAAACCGCATGATCTATGGCACTATCAAAACTTCCTCAAAAGCATAGAGTATAATTTATTTATTTGCACTTTAAAACTCAGATATTAACACATGGCTTCTTCATTTTTTAATAGCTTCCAGGCGGTTACTCTGCATGCCATGTTTTGGCTCCAGGCCACTTCTTACAGATAGCCTTTTTAAAAAGTTACTAATGGAAAGTCTAAAAACTCCTTAGCAGCACCCAAATAGCAGCAATATAATGAATCTGGTTTTGCAAACCAATCATCTAACTTGCCTTCATGGTAATGACAAAAGACCTGCAACAGAGACAATTAGTCAAAGACTCTGAATCTTTGTAGGATGATTTTGAAGTGGATGCCCTAGTGGAAGCTTGTATCATTCTCCATGAGTCACTCTAGTTTCCTTGAAATCAGTAATGGAAGTCAGGGACAAAATAGACACCAGCAGTTCAAGGCTTGTTTAGCTTGAATAGTCACAAAGGACTTTTTGTACTTTGTGTCTAATAAGCTTTGCTCTGAAAATCTTTGACCATTGCTGTGGGGAGAAAAACAACAACAACAACCCTGGCTTATACAGTATGTCATGTACAGAAAATGCATTTGGTAATAAACTGCATGTTCCCTTGAACTCTCCCTCCCTCACTCCCCATGTCAGTGACAATGAGTTACAAGAATATCTGGGTTATAACATTTACCATAAGACTCTGAGTTCTAAATTTAAAAAAATGCATTGGATTCTGGAAGCCAGTTACTTCAGAGCACTTACGCAAACATCTTCTCATTGCCTAAACCAGCACAGGTTATGGATACCAGTTTGTATTCATTAAAATCAGGGAGTGACACCCCCAGAAAATGTCTACTGCCCTTTGATCATTTCCTCACATTCTGAAAAGTCTGACCTGCTTCACTTGACAAGGGAAGTATGAAAGGACCAAAAATAAATAAATAGAAAGGAGTTCAAAATATAGGGGGCTAGCGTCCATGTAACAAAACTGAAAGATCAATGCCCTGAGCACAAGCATCCAAAATGACTGACTGCAAATGCTAAGAACAGCTGTATAGACAAACAATGCTCTTTCTGAGAGTATTTTCTGCCTTTTATAGTCTGCGTGTGAATTTGTCTTGTGGTTTTGTTTCCCCTGAGATTGTTAAGGTGTAAATATAAAACTGATGAGTGTTGGAGAAGGTCAGTGTTACATATTCATTTTATTTTAAATAATTGATGATGTTTCCTGTCTCTGCTTACATTAATTGCTCTCAGGTGTTAGAAAATTGCTCAGTGAGTTGCCTTTTAATTTGTTTCTTTAGAAAAGCAGCATGTTGCTTTGCAGAATACTAAAAGTAATGTGTGTTGTGCAGCACTTTCTAACTGGAGGTTAATACAGGTGAACTGAACATGTGTTGGGGGCGGGGATGTTTGAGAGAAAGAGAATGAGGCGCCAGAAGGAAATGAAGTGTCTTAAAAGCTTATGTAATGATTTTTTTAAAGTATAATTTATGTTCAATTGGCACTTCAAGTTTCCACATTAAGCACCTGATCAGCAAGATGCTCAGTTCCTTCAATTGCTATTGATTTCAGTGTGAGTTGATGATGCTCAACACCTACCAGGATTGAGCTCACAGAATGCAACATTGTTTTGATTTTCTGAAATGGTAGTGTTAGATCCATATTCTAATTTATCTGGCTATGCAATGGGAATAACAAGAGAGAATCCTTTCCAACTCAGTTTCTCAAATCTAAGTGAGATTGTTTGATCAGTATCAGACTTATAAACTATTATTAATTATATGTTCAGCAATCGATGTGCTCAGCACTGTGCAAATATAGAGGAAGACAGCATTCTTACAGTTTACAGTGAACCTTAAGTCCAAATACAAAAATATACTGAATGATGAGAAGACAGATTTAATACAGACCTCAGCAAATTTATGAGCCAATCTTTTAAAAAGCATAGGTGTTCTGTGCAGAAGCATACCAGGGTTGAATGGACACAAAAGTGTGTGCATGTACAAAATCCCAGCTAGACTGTGTATGTGGATGCTGAGTATGTATTTCAGGGCTACAGGGATGCTGAAATAAGGTTATGAGTAAGTCTATTACACTCCCCATCTTCCTGTGCCTCAGCTCAACTCTTTGTAGAAGCACAGGTCAGAGTTCTGTCTCTTCAGGATTTTTGAGAAATCATTGCACAGTTAAACTTCAGGGCCTGTAAAACCCCGACAAGTAATTATTATTAAATCCCAGTGAACTTCAAAGAGTACCATATATTTTCTTCGTAGACAAACATTTAACGCACACAGAAAACTTTGTAAATAGTATGTGGAATACCATTAATAACTTTTAAACAAAAGCTGTTAGACAATAAATCAACTGGTGTTCCTCATAAGATTTTCCCATTTCTTGCTGTTTTAAATTTAAATCCAAGGTTTCAGCATAATAGCTATACTTCTGTACTTTAGCACTCACATGTAAACACGTTCCCCTCTAATCTCCTTTCAGAGATGATTTCTCAGTCGTCATAGTGTGACCTTAATATATAGTATGTCACCTGGACTCTTTGGAGCTTGAGAAGAATGGCCTCATCTCAGTTCTTTCAAACACTACAGAACTCTCTTAGCAAACAATCTCAGATCTCCACAGCTAGCAGCATTCTAGCCCTTGGGTGAATAGCTGACTAGTCCTCCATTGTTGATGAAACAGAAATCTGTAGTCTGTATCCAAAGTAGTACAGGTATTGGAACCCAGCTCTCACAGCACATGCATCTCATGATCCTGCATGAATTGGCTGCTGGTCCACAGAACTTTTCCCCCTCCACATGCTGGGATTGGCTTGGCCCTTGGAGAATAACTGGCTTTGACTTACCAGGTAGATTGTCCACAATGAAAACTTCCTATAAAGCTTCAAAAACAGCTGCTGAGTATGGCTAGTAACTGCCACACACTATTTTTGGATGGTTCTGGATCCTTCTAGCTGAGTTACCCTGCAGATGCAGAATATTCAAACAAAAATCCATATCTCCTCCCTATTGCTTCTCTTCTTTTCTTTGTCCTGAACAAAGTCAAATGCTGCTGTATAAAGCTTGTGGATTACATATGTACAATTTAGGGACATGTAAAGTGTGTGCACATTTTTATAAAAAATTGAGCCTAGTGGGTTTTTTTAATTAACAAAATCACATTTGTAAAGTAAATTGCAAGTCTCTTATATTGGTTAATTAAAATTGGTATGTAGAGGGGGACTGACTCACTCCACTGTTGCAACTGAGGCTGGTAAATCTGGAACAGCTGGTAAATCTGCCAGGAGAAAGGGCACAAGCCTCCCATTCCAGTGGTGGGCCTAGTACCAGCTAGATCATCCCACAATGTGGGCAGGTCCTGGCCAGTTGGGAAATGTGCTGATTCAGTGCATCTCCTGTGGAGCCTCTGCCAAGAGGACTCCTGTGTAGCCACAGTGGGAAATCCCTGGGAATGAGGTCAATGGCACTGCCACCTGCTGTCCCTTGGGAGAATACCTTGGATAGCACAGCTGCTCCCACAAGGTGTCAACTACTTCTGTTTGTGCATGTGGAGGTGAATCAGGCCCACGGACTATGGGAGGGAACTCTACTCTGATCTCTATACAGAGAGAATGTCATCTATTTTTATTTCTGTATCATCTACGGCATCTGTATATTCACTGAACAGTCACCACAAGTCAATAAGCCCAGCTGTTCAGTATTATTTACATTATGTTGTCATCTCCGCTGACCTAAAGAGCAAAAGAAAATAACAGGGCATATTTGCAGCTTAATAAAACATTGCAGTAGGGAGCCCTTTCTGAACCATTACAAGCAGTTGCTGGAAGTGCATTTGCTGATTTAACAAAATGGTTAGGGCAAATGTTTAACATGCTGTTGTAATGATGCTCAGATGCTTTTCTTAGTATTTGTTGATCTGAGAAAATGTGTCCTTGCCCAATCGCACTGCAGAGCAGAATTAAATAAATAAATAAATGCAATGTGATGCCGGCGAACAAAAGCAAAGCGGTGACTGCCCCTGACAGATGGAAAAAAAGTCAATATGATGTCTGAGACAGCCCAGGCTCTGCACGGCAGAATAAATTACATGATTCGCTGAATGCCTAGGCTTCACACAGACATACACAAAATTGGAAAGATAAAAGCTTGCATTGGCTTCAAATGATATTTACTGCTTGATGGATTTACTAGCAGCCCCAGTACAGTCATACTGTATTGAATTATTGGCCTCTATTTAGCTGTGTGTCCGTTGAAGCTTGAGTGTCCATTTAAGCATAAGTGAGCTGGAGCCCTGCCAAGGCTTTCTGAAGCTTTGGTATAGAGAAGATGCGAACTAATGGCAACTAGCTTGAATAACAGGGAACTTAAGGATGCTGAGGGTAGACAACAAAGCAGACTTTGCTTGCTTATCAATATTAATGCCAAAATAAATATTAATGGAAGGCTGCCCGGCATATCATTTTAGAATGATTCTTGTTTCCTTTGTATTTTAGCACAAATGGCTGGAAATGACTGTGTGATTTCTCTGTCTCTCTTTTTCTCTGTCTCTCTCAGAAGGGGGAGTTTGAGAGAGACCATTAGTTTTACAGCTATCCATTGTCACAGCGGCAGGGTTTCTCCAAGGCAAAGGAGGCAAATGAAATACTGGCTGTACGAAGTATAGTGCTACCAATAAAATATATGATTAGCATAGTAATGTACTGTACAAAGCTATTGTTATGGATTCATTATTATATTGTACCATGGCAGTTCAGTTAAGGAGTAGCATTTCATTTACAATGAGCCCCAAGAGATGGTCACACTGTTGCTGTAGCCACAATATAGAAAATAGAGGCTGCGTGGTTAGTTGCTTAAATGCATTGAATTGTGCTTCTAGAAGCCTGGGGCTCATTTTTGGCATGGGCCTCTCACATGCTGGTGCAATGGTTCAGCAAGCTTCTGGGAGTGGGCTCTCTAGGAGAGACCTCTGTGGTTTAGGCCATGGCAGTGATGCTGGAAGGGGGTTTTTCTACAATTAACTATTCTTCTGGAAAAGGAAGAACAGAGAAAAAAGTCACTATGCTATTGCACTGTGCTGATCAGCTGGGTCAGTAACAAGAATTAGCAGGGTGCTGCTCCAGGTGAACTAGTTGCAATGACAGGGCAAAGGAAACCAATCATGGGGAAAGATGTGCGTGTGGAAATGGAGAGGCATGGAGACCAAACTATTAACATACTTTATGTTGGGACAATGATTAAAATACATCACAAACTGCCATCACATTGTAAATAATAGACTGGTACTTGTTTCATCTATTCACTATTGGAACATGCATGTTTCTCATGCAGCAATTCCTTATGGACTATCCATTATGATGTTTATAACAATAGACCTAACACATTTGCAGTCCGTACCAAGCAGGTTATTCATCAATGAATTAGTTAAAGAACAGCATAGATGGATCTTGCCTTTGTCAGCCAACCGGATGAGGGCAGTCTAGCCTAGTGGTTGGAGGAGGCATCAGTTCTAGTGGTCAGAGCAGGTGTCAGGAAGAGTCAAGCTGGAGTCAGTAGTCAGAAGCTGGAGCTAAGAGTCAAATCAGGGGGCAGGAATTGGACACCAGATCCAAAGGGTCAAGCCAGAATCAGAAGGCAAAGTCACAAGTCAAGCCAGATGTTGGGAACTGGAGCAAGCAGGGTAGCAGGCAAGGAGGAGTTCAAGGCTGGGTGCAAGGCAGAAGCAGGCACAGTACTGAGTAATAAGCACTGAGCAGCCAGCAAGCTGCTGCTGCTGCTGGCTTAAGAGCGGGACTGCTGGCCCCTCCAGCCAGTCAGGTGGTCTGGCCAATCAGGCAGCCTGCTGCAGGCCAACTGTATTGATGGGCTGCCTGGAGATTAGCTCTGCTGCAGGCCTGCCAGTCTTCAATCTTAAAAGTGGACAAGATGGAGCTTTTGGGTGGGAAGAAGAGAGAGAATTTTCCCCAATCAATAGACTGAAATACAATGATGGAAGAAGTAGATGTCAGTTTGCCCATGTTTATGCAATCTCTGCATGTACAGTAGTGCACTATGTTTTTCCCCTGGCCAATGTGAAATGACATGCAATTTATATCTTCTATCATGTCAAGTCACACTAACCAGAAGCCAGGAAGAAGAGCATCATGGCAAGAAAATGATTGTGTTATCTTGCAAAGACCGCAAAATGATACTGCAACTGCTACATTTCATGTGGGAAAAGTATGTCTCATATTTTGTTATACAGTACATGGCATGCTAATACATATTTCATTCATTTAAAGTATATGTAGGGTAGTAATATGTAGCATTTGCTAACATATCATAAATGGAGTGGCTGGGCAAAGATACTGGAGGTGGGATGAGGGGAACACTGAGACTGGACATGGAGCTTGGGGAGGGAAATTGGGACTGGGAATAAATGTGCACAAGAAACAAAGTTGAAGGGGGAAAGTGGAGGCCAACTTGGGGGAGAGAGTCTGATTGGATGAGGAGCTGGGAGTGGGGAAACTGGCTGGCTGGGCAAGAAGACTAGGGAGTAGGGGAGGAGACTGGATGGGGAATTTAGACGGGTGAGGCTGGCAAAGGAGATTGGTACTGGGGTAAAAAGCCTGAGGAGTGGAGACTGGGACTGAGTAAATAAGAAGAATGGGAGTGGGAGGATGAGCCAGGGTTAGGGAAGGGACAGGACTGGGGAACAAAAAAAGATAAGTTGGACGGAATGGGATAGAAAGGATCACACCTCGGGAGAATGGGCAGAAGAGTCTATGCCCATTAGAGTACACTCCCCTCCAGAGCTTGAGTGGAACCCAAAATTCCCAAGTCTCATCATTTATCTTTTGTCACCAAATGTCTGTGAAATCTCCTGGCAAAGGGTTCCTTCTCCATACAGCTCTCTGTTATTCCATTAGCTCAAGTGATAGAGGTCTGTGTTGGGGTCCAAGTGACAGAGATCTGACCTCTGGTGTGTGTCAATATGATACCACTTGATGGGATTTCTGTTTTGTTTTGTTTTTTAAAAACCTAGGATATTATATTTTTTAAAATGTTAAAAGAACATTAAAGTTTCAAAGTCACACACTCAAAAGTTAGGGAATGCCAGAATTAAGGTTGTCTTTGCAAAAGGATCTACTAATTTTGGGTGTCCAATTTGAGCAGGGGTGAAAGTAATTTACAGGATTTACCGGTACTGCCAGAGTCCTGAGGGGGCATGGCCTCATCTGGAAAAGGCGTGACCTCAACCAGAAGAGGTGAGGCCTCTCAAGATTTAAAGGCCTTGGGGCACAGGCTGTGGCTGGGAGCCCCAGGGCCTTTAAATCAACCCGGGGCTCCCAGCTGCAGAGGTGGCTGGGAGCCCCCGGGGCTCACAAGCAAATTAAAGGGCCTGAGGCTCCGGCTGCCGTGGCGCTCCGGGCCCTTTAAATCCCCACTGCAGCTCCAGCTGGGATTTAAAGGGCTCTGGGCTCCCCACAGCTGTGAATGTCCCACATTTGTGCAAATCAGGCTCCAGGATCTCAAGTCAGAAAATGAGGAACACACAAATAGTAACTGCCTGTCACAAATTTGGCTTAAGTGACTTGCCTAGCATCATATAAGAACTCTGTGGCAGAGGCAGGGATAGAATCCAATTCTCTAGGGCAGCATTTAACTGCCTTAACCATCAAACACTAGGGTTTCTCTTCTTGCAGTCCACTGCCTCATTCACTACACATTTTCCCACTTCTACAACAGCCTTTTTCCAGTTTAATTTTTCTAATGCATTTTGCTTTTCTTTTGGATGACTGGAAATGGTGGTGTAGACTATTGAGCTGGGGAAGTTTGCTGTTGAGTGCCAATGGGAGCTTTATAAGAGAGGTGGGTTTCAGCTCCTAGAGTTTCCTATGAATTCTTCTAATGGGGTGGAATGTGTTGTTCTCCTCGTTCCACTCCTTCTCCTGAGCATTAAGCATTCTTCATCCTTAACCTGTGGATCCAGTGAGATCCACACATGCCTTTTCATACTGGGGTCCTTGAAAAGTATGACTCATGCAGAATCTGTATTTCTAGTGTCTTTCACAACTGCAGCTGCCCATAGAACCCTCCTAAATGTTGGAAAAGGAGGAAGTGCAAGTTAATAGAGCCCAAAGAGCATTAAATTTAGCTGGTTTCTGCAGTGAGCCTGGGATGGGATAATCCAGAAGGGTTTTCCCTGGATTAGGAAGGGCGGAACATGCACCAGAAGCAGAACTCGCCCTTTATGCAGACTTAGGCTTCCTTCTATGGACAAATGCAGAGTGGTTTCTAGGACCCTAAATCAGGACTTCAGGATGTATCCTATAGAAACTATGTAAAGGGCTTTATGTTTAATACAAAGTTGAAAGTCAGCTATCTAGATATAGCCATTGGTTACAAATCTATTTTATATAATGCCACATACTTATAGTTTATGAAACATATTCTATATTGTACATATAGGATCTGACAGTAAATTCTTGATAAATATTAAATATGGTTTGTGAAATAAGAAGCAAAAATTAGGAATAAATAGCTCATTCTCTGCTAGAAGAAAGGTGACTATTAAGATGTTCAGGGATCATATTAGAACTCATGCTGTTTAGTAAATTTATTAATTATTAATATACTGAAAGAGATAGCAAAATAGCACAGTGGGAAAAATTACAGATGGCACAAGTATTAAGATTGTTCATGAGTAAGGAGGATTGTAAAGAACTCCATAAAGATTTAACAAAACTAGGCAACACAGTGGCTCTTGAAATTCAGCAGTGACAAATACAAGGTAATGTACACCAGAAGGAGCATTTTAAACTACTTGTTCACACTGATGGGTTTTGAATTAGCCATAACCTCTGAGGAGATAGATCTAGTGAACAACTTAGTAAAGATGTCTGTTGAATGCACAGTGGTGGTCATAAAAATGCAGAAGAACTCTGTCTAGATCACATTGCTGCCATGCCTATTGGGCCACAAAGACTCTCCAAGCCCAATAAACTAGGTTATCATAGCTCTTGCTAACTAAACTCAGATGGTACGTCTCTTTCAGAAGTTTCCAAATAATGCCTAAGTATACCCCTTTCCTGTGGCCAGAGTCATAATGTGTCAAGTCTAATTGCAATCAAATTCATAGAACTGATATTCACTGGTTTACTGCTTAGTGCGTCCTATAACAACCTACGACGGGGGACGGATTTTCCAACCTGATCACAAGACACCCAAAAAAATAACTTTTGTAGGTCTCATGTGGCTCTGTCACAGAGTGAACTGGCCCTTTAAGAGACTGGGGGGGTCATCCTCACCTATGACAGGCCCAAAGTCTACATATGTCCTTAGTGGAGCCGTATTATGTATCTCAGTCAATGAGAAGGGAGGACCACTGAAGATTAATCCTCTGCTGTACCAACCAAAGGAGAGAAGAGTGAACCTGCTTGACTTAAGAACTAACCACAAGACCAAAGATTTAGGTTTCTCACCATCTCCATGGGAGCATGAGCTCTGCTAACTACACCTCTTTAGTGACCGAGAGTTGGCATGCTGCAAAGCTCATCTTATGCTCCTTTGGTTGGTGTGTGGGATTGTGAAATGTGGTCAGAGGTGGGGGATTTAGGCCTATTATTGTGAAGGGCTCTTGTATATGCAATTCAGTATTCATTTTGTGGATATATGCAGTATGCACTTTAATTCCATTAAAACTCCTATATTAAAAACACATTAAAGAATTGCCAGTATGAACGTAACAACTCTACTTGCTGTGTGGGCAGCTGCAGTTGGGGAAACCACAGGAAGAGTAGCTTCTATCTGAGCCATGTACAACCAATTTTCACTAGACTTCCAAAAGGCACATCTGTGACCTAGGGCCTTGCTCCCTGCCAAATGAGGGTCTAGTGTACTTTAACTTTCAACATGGTAAAGTTGCTTCAGAAAAAGACACACTGATGTTTAAATGGGAAAATGGAGCCTTTTTTTGTTTGCTCTTTTTTTATTGGTGCAAGCTTTGAGAAGCTTCTTCTCCCATACTCCCCAAACCAAGATTTAAAATTCAGCTCAAAAAGGCAAAAGATTGAAAAAAGGTTACAAACAACTGAAAATGTTCCCTCAGACTAGAAACACTTGTGCAACTTTAACTATAGGTGTTTCTACATGCTCTCCCTAATAGTATTATAAATCATCTAAAGCAAAGGATAGGTGCATAAAAGGCAAAAGGATGCATTCATTTCTGTGTTCCTAAAATAAGTTTTCAGCATGGGGTTTTGTATATAGGTTAGCTTCCTCTCCCAGTGGAATTTCAGTTACATTTAGTTATTTTAAAATATATCACCCATGAGAAAATAATGAACACGTTAGTTCAAAGCAAAACCAAATGTTTATATGTGTATATATAAAAGAAAATGTGAACAAAAGAAATACATAATTTCTGTGTCCAACTGAATCACTTCCAAAGTAAATCAAAAATCTCATTGAAATTGTTTTTAGTTATCATGATCTCACTGGGAAACTAAAGGATTTTCTTCAATAGTCTGTTATAACTCTGTCATTATACCATAGTGAGGTAATTTGCTAAAACAGCTGTCTCCAATGAGTAAACCTTTCCATCTGGCAGGACCCAAATAGACACAATCTCATGTCAGTTTTTCTTACCAAAACAAGGGGGAAAAAACCACATCTCTGTGTGAGGAGGTGTTCTTTGAACTGTACAAACAACTCAAATCTGTTTATTTTTTAATGCCCTCTCTCTCTCTCTCTTACATTCTTTCACACACACATTTGGCCTGGAATGCTGGAGTGTTGATATTGTGCCACCTTTCAGATGGATAACAAACGTAACTCGGAACATGTTTGTAATATAAACATTCCACCAAGAAACTAGACAGAATTAACAGTTATTGGAACTTGTTAGCTTTTGAGGAACAGCACTTGTGGATAGTTTGTTTTCATAGTATGATTTTATTTTTCTTGAAAAACTCTATTTTATGGTGTTAAGGAAATTACCATTGAGTCATAAGACCTAACAGATTGCTTCAATACTGGTGCATTCACAAAGCACTGACTCTTTAGACTGCACTTTTCACTGAAGGACAAACAAAGAAAAGAACTGTCATTACTTTTGCACTTCATTGAAAGCTGTATGAAGCTGTAATCTTCTTAAATTCAAGTGAACATGGCCTGGCTTTGAGTATATGAACTTGTGCTTTTTCTTACTTAGGTCATATGAGGTCTATTGTTTTTCAATGAACATTTAGGCTCAAAACAAAGCAGACAATTTGCTTAATATCATTTATTACAACCACAGACATTTTGGCTTTTCTGACTCTCGAGTGTATGTACAATAACTGAATTTCATAACAACAATTCATTGGTACTGTTAGAGAAAATATTTCAATGAACTATCTAGAAAGATAGGGTTCATACTGGGAAGGCATTTTAATTTACTAGCACGTCTTAGTGAAATGTTTTTCTAATCAAAGGTTAAATCATGGTTATTGAAATTAGAGATGGTCTGAAATACTGACTCTAAATATCCCTGTCCCATACCCCTGCCAAGTGCCTGATCCAGCTCCAATGAAATCTTCCATTCAATTCAGTGGAAGTTGGATCAAGCCTCAAATAGGGAAAGTTTGGATATAGATCTAAATCTGGATCCAAATATCACACCTGGTCCCTATTTCTATAATGAGTGGCACCAAAACTTCACATCTGGAAACCTCCAGAAAGTTCAGGTCCAACATTTGTATTTTTCTATTTGGGGCTACCTTTAATCAAAAATAACAACAACAAAACTTAGCCAATGAAAGTGTCTTTGCCAGTTCAGAATATTATCAATATGGTTAATATGTTATGGTACTTAATGATTGCTTGAATAGTGATTTTTACTTGCATAAAAAAGGCAAGAATATAACAAGCACCCTAGATGCCGTGGTGATAAAACCCCAGAGAGAACAACACACTAAAACCAGAGAACTGCAGTGTGAGAAACCTGGTGACAGGCTGCCATGCAGCCCATTCCTCAGGCTCTGACTCCACTCCAGCACCAACTGAATTCTGACACACTTTTTGAACTCTGCATCACAAAGTGTTTCAGATCTTAAAGGTACAGTAATTCAAAAAGTCACCATTGTTTCTACAATTATATACATCACTGTAGTATAGAAAAGTATCAGTGCTTTGGAGGTTATGATCCTAAAATAGCAACATATTTAATTTTTCTCCTTAATTACTGGGTGTAATGTAAATTTAATGTGCAACATACCAAGGTGTTCTCTCTCTCTCTCACTGGATAATAATGTTAAAGCATTAGTGAAGAAAATTTCTTTGTCAGTGGTCCCAGTCTTTCTCCCATTGAAGTTAATGGCTAAACTTCCTTTGACTTCAATAGAACCAATGTCAATAAGTACATGGTACAGAATAGTATCTAGCAGTTGTTACACAGGTAACAAACAAGCTTCTATCATTCAGTCTATTGGCTCATAAAATAAAACATGTCTTTCAAGAAACACCAACACAGCAAGAGAGGGTTGAAAAGCAAATACTAGGTTTACTGATTGTCATAAACAGATAAGGGTTAAGGTCTCTTCTACCTGTAAAGGGTTAACAAGCTCAGTAACCTGATGAACACCTGACCAGAGGACCAATCAAGGGACAGGATAATTTCAAATCTCTGTGGAGGGAAGGCTTTGTCTGTGTTCTTTGTTTGAGTTGTGTGCTCTCTTTGGATCTAAGAGAGGCCAGACATGTCTCCAAGTTCTCCTGGAGTATTTCCTACTATCCAGTATAGTGAGTATTAGAAAGGCGAGTTAGTCTTATAATTTGATTTCTACATTTGCAATTGTGTGTTTGCTGGAGAAATATCTTTTTCTGTTTGCTTTTACTTTGATTATTCTGAGAAAGGAGTGGTGGGGGGGAGCCTCTCCAGGTTTATAAGTTAGACCCTGTATTTTTGCATCCTGGTAATACAGAGATAGTGTACTTTTTTTTCTTTCTTTAATAAAATCTTTTCTTTTTCAGAACTTGATTGATTTCTTCCCTTGTTTGGATTTTCAGGGGAAGGGGAAGGGGAAAAAGTGAATCCCTCTTTGTTTGATTCAAGGAGTTTGAATCAAGGTATCTCTCCTAAGCACTAGGAGAGGGGAGGGGGAAAAGTGAATCCCTCTTTGTTTGATTCAAGGAATTTGAATCCAGGCATCTCTCCTAAGTACTAGGAGAGAGGAGGAGGGAAATGGATTATTTCCCTTTGTGTTGAAATTCAAAGTGTATGGATCTGTGTTCCCCAGGGGAAGTTTTTGGGGGAACAGGGAGTGTGTCAGACACTTAAAACTTGACTGGTGGCAGCGAGAACCAGATCTAAACTAGGATTTTAGTTTAGAGGAGTCCATGCAGGTCCCCATCTTGTGAACGCTAAAGTTCAAAGTGGGGAATAAACCTATGACACTGATGTTTATTGTGCAGAGATCTAACAGTGTTCACCTTTTTGTTCATTTTTCTCATTAAAGATACTCGTACCCAAACTGAAGCTACTGTATATTGCAATTGGATCATATGCTTGTACAAACTGTATCCACCTCTCTGGTTGGTAAACCACACTGGTAAGTGCTAAATTTGGATGACATATTTCTTCTTAGAGCTTTGTGTAAAAACCAATCTATAGGAATTAGATGTACCAATGCCTGGGAAAACCTACCTGGCACACACCCATCTTGGGAGTCCTGAGAGAGCTTAACTGGAGTCAGAGAAGGAGCTAAAAAAATGAATGAAAAAATAGGGTTGTAAAAAGAAATTTGAAAATAGGAAAGGACATACAAGAAGACAGTGAGCAAGGTCCTCAATTAGTATAGATTGGTGCAGCTCCAATTTACACCAGCTGGGGATCTGGCCCACAAAATGAGAAAAATAATAATGCTGCTGCTTAAATTTGTTGTAGACTTCTCAAGTAGATCTGTGCTCAAGCCTACACATACGTAAACCAGCTCGCATGCGGCAGCTTCCTTAAATATTTCAGCAGTAACAATCATATAAGTACTACACGCATGCCTGTATGTTGTCTATTTTATGCACATGGGACTGATTTTTATATTTGTTTCAGTAGCTAGCCTGCAGCATCTAGATTTTTGGGGAAACAAGTGTTATCATCATCCACAGATGTTGCAGACAGAGGGAAAGTAATCCACTAGCACTAATATATTTAAAATAAATAAATTAAATCACTGCTTTGAGACAGAAACATAGATTTCACTCTCCTGTTCCCAATTCTAAGTCATTATTAGGTCCCCTTGCCCTTTTCCCTAACTGAGCAGGATATTGTTTTAGTTGAAATTAGATAGGGGAGAAGTGATATTTTAAGGCCCTAGTCTTTCATGAGTAACATAATGCAATTTCTTAGGGTCTTATTATCTCTGCACTATATGTTATTCTTTTAACAATGATGGAGGTGAAAGGAGAAGTTATTCTGGTCTTGTTTAGTAGTATCAATTGTTCCTTCCAGGGCTTTGGAGCGGACCCCAGAGCTGGAGCACGGAGCAGCTCCAGAGCAGTGGAGCTGCAGGTTTTTGCCTGGAGCTGGAGCGGAGCCGGGGCACCGCTCCAAAGCCCTGCTTCCTTCATCTCCACAATTAAGGAGACCCTGCTGTTCCTCAGGAGATGTTATTTTATTGCACTGATTCCCTGTAATAGTAGGTGGGCCTAGCAGCAGAAACAAAGGAAATGATGGAAACAGCTGTCCAAGGGCACTTGGGTTAATGGTCTATAGAACCTATGAGAGAAGGGCAGTTGTCATAACCAGTACATTAATGGTCAGATTTTCAAAGGTTTGGATGTTCCATTCTCATTAACTTGAGTAGGAAATGGGCAGCCAGAGCCTTTATGTGGCTTTGGAAATCTCAGCCCTGTTTTGTTTAGGATTTGCCCTTTCCTTTGTGTTTGAATATTCCCTGACTTTGACTTCAACAGACCTGGGTAAAGTAAATGGATGCCTGGAAAATTAGGAGGTCTCATTCGAGTTTCCAGGTGAATCTTTATCTCAAAATATTTATTTTCTGAGGAATGCTAAGTTTATTTTTAGTGTTGTTTTACTGGTTATTCATACCTATGATAGACAGCTCTAGAGGAAATCTAAATGAATTATAGGAAATGTGTGAGAAAACTGTACAATCTTCCCTCCCTCAACCCATGCTTCTCTCAGTGACCTGAGGTAACAATGGACGATCAGCCCTAACTTTGAATTTTCTCACTTTTGTTTATTTAATCAGAAATGGGTTCATGTCACCACCTTTGCATCCAGATTTCAAACACCCCAAAATTCAAGGGAGATCACATCTGGGAATTTCATTTGGTCCATTATAAAGAGGGAGGTTCCCATTTGCAAAATTCAGACTTGGATCTAGGTTTAGATGCACCCAGTGTTTGTAGTGTCTGAATATTGCCTTTGGCTCAGACTCATTTCTATTGTAACATACATACTTGGGGGGACCAATTCTGCACTGCCTTGCACGTTGTGTAGTCATTTATAGCTATACAAAATGGGTACAAGGTGCTGTCATTCTTATCTGCAAATGATTGCCCAAGGTGCCAAGGCAGTGAAGAATAAGGCCCACAATGTATATACTCATATAATAACAGAAGTGTTAGGCAGCCTTAATACAGGTATTGCTACTGCACCACCAATAATATTTATACACAGTGGGCCACATTCAACTTATGGAACACAGGCTCATGGTTCTACCAATGGAAAATCTTCCTGGAGTGACGGTGTAACAGCTTCATGGGTGGATTCAGAACTGGCCAGCACAGCCCTCAGTGAGTGGGGCAACCAGAGAGAAGGCAGGACAGAGCAAAGACACCTAGGAGATTAATTGATTCAGTGCATCACCCAGGAAGCCTCTGCTGGTGGGGCTGAGTCCCAAGAAGAGAATAAAGCTATCCTCCTCTTCTTCTAGGGAAGGGAGAGCTGCCCCCAGCAGGTACAGCAGCCTTTGAGAGCACAAGGGTTGCCAGTTCCATCCCACTGGACCCAGAGGGTTGGATCCAGCCCAGTGCAGTTAATATACACTTGTGAAAATATATCATTTTTTCTTCTGCATAAAGATCAACTGGAAAATTTAGAGGTCAATAGTGAATGCATGGTAATTTAATAATGATTAATAGCTCTTTCAGCTATAACTTCAAGATCTGAAAACTGCTTGTCACAGGGGAAAATTGTATTACCTATTAATATATTATTAAATAGTAGAATAACATATAAAGCTTGCCCTGCTATCTGATGCTACTAATGCTCACTTTCCCTTTACTCATCTACAACATTCATTTTCTCAAGAATAACACCTCTTAATTATAAGAGCTTTAATAAAGCAACTCTTTTGGCTTCAGTTGTCTTGGAGTAATCAAACTCTCAGGGGTAGAGAGGTGTTTTGCTTGTGCTTCATAATTGCCTAGGATTTTGATTATTTCATGATAAAACTGCACCTCCTGCTAAGTCAGATTGCTTAATTAATGCACTCTTTCAAATATCAAACACCAGCCAATGAGAAACCAGACAGTAGCCAAATATTAGGTTTAAAATGCCAGTATCAGTTAATGTGTGGAAAAGTGGTACTTTTCTAGTGTTGCAATAAAATGGTTTTGCTCTGTATCAGTCTGAAGACAGCTGATCTTCCAGCCTTTCTTTCCCCTTGCTAGGAGTTTCTAATAATTGAGTGCTGAAGAGAACTGAAGAATATTTTTAATTGTTTAAAATTGTATTTAATGCCTATGAGAAGTGGTGGCATGACAGCATTTTGGACTGAAATCTTCTGTCCATCCAACGGCTACAGAACAGGAAGTTGCAATGCAAGTTCCACCCTCACCCTCCATTCTAATCCGTGGGTTGACAGATAGGGATGAGAGAGTATCACAGTTCAATTTCTGTGGCAAATCAATCCTTAGTGTCTCTGCTGAGGCTGCCAACAAGGATATCGCTTGTGGTAGTATTTTCTGGTGATATCTACTGATACCTACAACATGTTTCATGCTACTGACCTGCACTAGAGCTGAACTGGTGACCTAGAAATTAAAAGCTCCACAGCCCATTACCAATCACTGAGCCATTCAGTCCATTGAAAAAGCTTGTCTTCAGATCCCCTTTTAAAACATGCCAGAATTTTAGTTGATTGCCTCTCATTTCCCAAAGGATTAATTTGGAAAAGAGTTTTGCCCCTGGGGGTTCTAAGCTGCCTGTGCGTCTTTTGAAATTCAGCTCTTTCTTTTCCTGTTATCCTCTGCACTGTTCTCTAATAGACTCCAACATAGAACATGTGCTGGAAAGACAAAACCAATATTGCAGTAAGTAAATCTCTGTGATGCCCTGTATTGATACAATAGCTATGAATTTGTAGCTTTCAATCCTTTAAAAATGAAACATTTTGACCTGCTGCGGAATTGGTTCAATGCATTGCCAAACAAACTTCAATTTATAAGTATTATGTTGCTAAAGCACTGATACCGTCAGTGATTGCAGTGCTCGTTGGAAAAGAAATACCCTACATCAAGCACATTTTGAAAATAATGTTTCCACCTAAAAGCTTCTCTCCTGCAGAAAATGGATTGTGCAATATCTTATCGGGCGGAAAAGAGTGTGCGAGGAAAAAAAAGGGAGAAATAAAAATAATAAAACCCACCCCTGTGTAGAACATTAGAAACAAGGCACTAACAAAGACTTCCCATTCCACATAGAATTAGTGCTGGCAGAAGCAGCTCACAGCACTGTGGGTGTACTCAGCTGTGCAGAGCTGATTATAGAAGATGAAAGAGCCTGGCAATTTATTTCATCTCACACTGAAGCACTGCTGACAACTGAGAGTGAGGACAGAAGGATTCATTTGTTCAACTTCTGTTTTAAAAAGCAGGCTTCAAATGATACCACTGAGACCGTAGGGGAGGGGAAAATGCTGTGGTGTAATAATGTGTCTATTTTTTATTTCTCTGGCTGCAGCATTTATATTTTTAGCTGGGTTTTTGGGACAGGACAGCAGGCTATTAATGTTTGGAAATATGCAAGATCAGGTTGCTAGTCAGAAATATAGACTACATTAATTGAAAATGAAGTGTGCAAATTTGTGTGTGTGTGTACACATGCTCTTTGCTGCCTGACAAGCTATTGTTCAACCTATTTTCTGCAGAAGAGAAGCTTTTAGGTAACATTATACACACACATACACCCTTTTGTTCTGTTACACCCCTGCTGTCTCAAAGACCTGTATAGCCTCTTTCAATGTTTAAATGTGGATGTTTGGCCATAGTATTAACATTTATTCAATGAATATTATAATATTTAGTACTTGCCAATTTGATTACATGTATTTGACTCTTAATCCCTTTTTTTTCCATTTGTTAAAATCTCATGGTTAATTTGCAGAGTCCCCATGAGTCCTGAGTAAGGGGTATTATGGTGTTGAACTGCCCCAGGAATAGATCACGGTTGAAATTGTGACTCAGGGGTATAATTTAGGCCCTGCTTCTCCCTTGTTCAGGGGGGAGAAAGGCTTAATTGCTTCTCATCTCCAGCACAGTTGTGCTGGCCAGTGAGTTAGGTAGCACCCAGGTTCTGCCCATCTATGTAGAAGAAGTAATGGTTCTGTGCTGGTAGCTGCTTTCTCCCCTGTGTGTAGATCAGCAGGTAGCCCATACAGGGGAATAAGAGATTACTTTACATGTCCTTACTCCCTTGTTCAAGTGCATGTGATTGCTCACAGTAGAGCCCTTAAATGTTGTTTTTCTTTTCTTCTGCTCTTTTTATATATATATACACACACACACACACACACACATTTCCAAGTACTGTATGTTTTATGTATGAAATGTTTTGTTTGATATGTGTATTTTATTTTTTTAAGGATTTATTTTTTATTTTCTAATTATGATTAACCAGGCTTCTTGTTTCAATGTGGTGCTGCAAATGTAATTTACAGACCACACCAGTCTTACATTGTAAAAATCAGAGAAAGAGTCAATGAAATATATTATTTGGCATTGAAATCATGGTTAAGGTCTGATCTCACCTTTCTTGCACTCACCAAACATCAGCTGTCATCCGTGGGAATTTGGGATCTGTAAGGAATGTAGGATTGGGCCCTCAGACATGTTAGAATCCTAGAATTAAATGCACAAGATGATTTTTCCTGTGAATTTGCCACTTTTAGACATTTGGTTTTAGGTTTATAATATGTTTTAAGTCCTGACCCTGCATTTTTGTGCAGACCCCAAATTCCCACTACTGTTTGGTGCTTGCAAGGAATGCAGGATGAAGGCCCATAAGGATGTTACAATCCTAGAACCAATCATATACATTGACAATTACATAGGAAAACCATCTTAGCTGTGATTCTGAGAAGGGACTACAACACTTACAGTAAGAAACCAATCATGCTTCATCCTAGCATGGATACAAGTTTGGCTGTATAATTTATTCTGTCCTTTGGCACTCCTGGTAAATCCTCACTTGTGCCAGAAATATTCTTTAGAAAGCCAGGTAATCTCTCTTCCTGTTGTATGCATTCTGTAATAATGAGGATAAAACAGCTTTTAGGAAACCAGAGATCCAGAATACCATTATTATTGTTGTTCATTATATTTCCAGGAGGGCCCACAATATACTGAGTGCTGTACTAACACAAAATAAGGTTGAGTCACTGCTTAAAGGAATTTACTTTTTGTTTAAAACATATTCCCTTTCTGTTTAAAATACAAAAAAACTCACACCCTTAATCTAATGTTTTTTCTTAAAGTCAATTGCAACTGCTGTTATACATCATCCTAATATAAAACTCATCACACGAGTATGTTTAAAACTGTATGTTGCTGTGCTGCAATGTGATATTTTGGCCACATGCAATGTGCAAGAGCTACTCATTCCAGAAGAGTGCCTTCTTAATTACTTTCACATTGCAGATTTGCCCTCTTATAGGAACTTTTTTCAAAGATTTATTATACCAGATACGTCTATCTTGCAGTGAAAACAGATCACAGTTGTAACGTCTTCCTATATATCAGAATATACAGTCACTTAGTGGTAACGTTTTCAGGAATACAAGTATTAGAGCGTAGCATCAGGGGATGATACTTTTCAGTAGTGTTGTCTACTAGGAAGAGAAAATATGGTGATAGTATTTGTCACAGTGTGTTGCCAGGTAAACAGCCATTAGTCACTCAGCACTTTTAAATACAAAAATGAATTAAATGTAAACACCCACATAATCCAACTGCTACTTTTATGGTCCTTCTCCACTGTACACTGGTACATTAGAACAGTTTCACAGGGAAATATGATTAGGAATTTGGTTGCTGATTAATAAGTGAATAGTTCTGATGTGCAAAGATGGAGATATTACCCCAAATTGATAGTTTTCAAACTACAGCTTGGGTAATGCTGAAGGCCGTAGTATGATCAGGGCAAACTGAACTCCAGGTTAGCAGACCTGCTTCCCAACTTGTATCTCTTCCCATTTACTATTACTATTGCCAGGGTATGTCAACCCAGAACTTCATATCTTACTCTGCCACAACTATCTCATGCATACCCACAATAAAAAACAAACAAACTTATTTTGCTATTCTCTGCCTGCTCTGATGATACTGCTTCTGCCCTCGTTAACCTGATCATCCTACAGTATTATGAGTGGGGTGAAACTTTGTTAGGGGTTGAGTTAAAATATTGCTGAGATTGATGGGTGTGAACTCACCTTTCAATTAACATAACTGTGTAAGGATAAATTAAGCACAAGCTCCTGCCTAAGACAAACAGTTTGTGTGAACCTGCGCAGGAGTTTTGGACTGAGTAGGCAAGCTCCTTTGCTAAACATTGTTTGTGTATTATGTGTGTGTGTGTACATGCATTAATGTGAAAGCAGAACACACAGAAACTGAGATCAGACAGAACACAGAGAGAGGCAAAGGCAAAAAGCAAGAAAGGCAAGCAGTAGCTGATGAGCACAGTGTGACCCTGGAAAAATCTGTTCACTAACGTGGCTCAGACTATAAAGTAAGAAACTGCTCCTTTTGTTCTTGATTCTTCCTGCATTTGGAGAAGCAGGACTCATAAATAAACAAGATTTGCATCAGAGAAATACCTGACTCCATCAATTTCTACTTCCAGCTTGATAATAGGCCGTCTGAGTGTACAAATATATGGGCTCAGAAGTTCAGCTGTTGTAACTCAGCACTGCTCAGTTGAAGTCAATGGAGTTATGCCTGTTTATACCAGCTGAGGATCTTGTACATACATCTGGATACAGTTTTCAGTATATTTGTCCATCCCTACTGTATTCATAATGAACAACTACCTCAACATCATAATGTCCATAGAAGGGAGAATTTAAAACGTGAATTTTGTCTAAGTTAACCATTTTCTGGTCTAAACCAATTTGAAAAGAAAAAGACTTAGAAATGAAGGATTTCTGATATATAATATAGAATAATAAGAGTACAGATTGTCATGCCGCATGGCATGACAACTCCAACTGAAGACAGTGTTCATTTAATTGACTTAGGGCTGGTCTTCATTACAGAGCTAAATTGGCAGTGGCATCGATTTAGCAGGTCTAGTGAAGACATACTCAATTGATGGGAGAGCAGTCTCCCATCAATTTCTATACTCCACTTCACTGAGAGGCAGAAGCAATGTTGGCAGGATAGAGTCTCCTGTCGACATATCGTAATGTAGACCCCATGGTAAGTAGATCTAAGCTGCGTCAACTTGAATTACACTACTAACGTAACTCAAATTACGTAGCTTAAATCATCCAGCAGCTGTAGTGTAGACAAGCCCTTATTTTCTTTGTATACAGGTGTATCTAGTATCTTGTGTATCAGGTGTATCTTGACACTGGAGGATATGACTGGTTTGCTACCTTATGTCTTGTTAGCACCATAATGTAAGGTGTATATTATTATAGAAAAATGGCAAGGTGATAAGCTGTCATTTTAGCTAAGAAGTTATCCAATTGTTAATGAATATTATTTCATAAAGAAATGTGCTGATGACAGCTTATTTCCGAGGGAACTGTTGATGCATAACCACTTTGCCAGGCAATATTATATCAGTAATGATTGTGTCTGAAGAACTGCACTAGATACTAGGAAAATTATTTCTCTGACAAATCCTTTTGGAAATGAGGAAATACATGCCAGCTATTTTTTTAAAAACTGGACAACTAAATATATTTAATAGGATGCATTAATTCAGCAGCCATCAAATCTGGCACTTCACTTTTAAAGTTCAGATCAAGACTATAAAGTTGGTGGGGGTGGTCCAGCTCCTAATAGAAAGGTGTTCACTTTCCAAAATAAAAGCATTGCAGTTGATACTAATAAATATCCATAGTGTCTGCCTCATCAGAAAGACATAGAACTGACTGGGCATTAAGACACTTTCACTCCAGAAGTGATCTTCTTGGGATAGGGTTAAAGCATGTTGGGAATCTAAATTACAGGGATGAGCAACTTAAAGCAAGAACCCTCCAGATTGTTAACCTATAATGAACCTGAATCCAACCTTTCGGAAGTTTTTAGAATCTGCAATTCTAACTTTACCTGCAGGGACCAATGCTGTCTGTGTGTGGTAGAGATGGAGGGGACCCGGTGTCCTCAGCCCTCACTCTTCCAGTTCAACATTCTGTCTTGAATGGTTGCTTGGTGGCCTGTTTCTCTGGTACAGTAAGAAGCCAGTACTCCGACTGGGCCAACTATTCCTGTTGTTTTAAAGTTTAGTAGAACTAATAGGCTTCCCCATAGGACAGACTCCAGAATTAGTGACTCATGGTAGTATAGCATGAGGGGGCATGCATGATTCGGAATGCATTTTGAGATATGAAGCTGTGGAAAAATCCCAGAGTGCTATGAGATTTCGAAACCATTAGGTCAGTAGGCCCAAGTAGTTGAGGAGATACTGAGTCCTACTGCACTGAAGGGAGGGGCTGGCTGCCCAGCCGCCACCAGGCACCCAACTGTACTGGAGAGGAGAAGTTATCCTGGCCTCTCCCTAAAGATAACAAGGCTTTGGAGAGGCAGGGAAGAGAACTGAAAAAACAAACAAACAAATCCATGCAGAGGTGACCAAATGATGAAAAAACACCTCTAGTACAATAAATCTTTCCAACAGTCCACATCTTGAGCATACTTCAGAAAGACTCCAGCACTGATTGGTCTGGAGTAAATCTATATCATTGCAAACTGGCTACAAAATATGTGATCATCTCAAAAGAATGTTGGAAATATAAAAAGGAGAAAGTAGGTTGATGCTTTTTCCTTTGCAATATTGACCTTGTAGGAAGCTGGCACATTGCAGAAATCATGAGGCAGAGCAGAACACAAATTCTAGAGAGATCTGAGAGCAACAATCACATAATTGAAGGCATTCATTCATTCCATCGACAGCTACAACCATAACTCTCAACCATTTCTGCAGCCCTCATTTTAAACCTAATTATACTCCAGTTTCTCCCAAGTTGTTCTTAGTTTTATTTATTGTATTATATCACAGATAAAAAATCATGATTATATAGAAAATATTACTTCTGCTAAAGAAATGAATCCCACATCATTTTAAGATGCTTGCCACAAAAATGTGCTTGGGCTCCTCATTTGGGGTCACTGTTTCTCACTGTCAGTGCATGTTAGGGACTCAATAAGGCTGAATGATGTAGTTTATGGTGCTCTGGCCTCAAAGATGTGGAGTCGAGGGACAGGACACGATGGTCAAAACTGTTTGGTTCACACAGTACAGCTTTTGCACACAAAACATTTTGAAATGGCTCCTTTGATGTCATGGACATTTTGCTAATGACTTAATGGATCTAGGATTTCACCCTCTGAGTGTCTTACTTCAGTTTAAATTGAATCTAAACGGGATGGGTGACCTCATATGACAACTCATGACCAATTTCCAACCCACTAGAACATAATGGATCTAGTGGTTGCCAACTAAGTAACATTCAGTTCAATCTTCTTAGGAGCAACTGTGAGGGAAGGAATAGAAAGAGGGAGAAAAAAATCTAATGAATATAATATATTCTGCATATAGAGCTTATAGAGGGTATAAACATTAAATACTAGATGAAACCCTGATGCCATTGAAATCACTGGGAGTTTTGCCTCCATAGGGCTCAAGATTAAATTCATTGTATGCAGTAGCAGGCAAGCTTTTGTGCAAGAGGGGTCTATTATATAGCTTGGCTTCCCTTTAACTAGAAAATATATGAGTGGTGTTGCTTTTAATTAATTCCTATTTTAGTGGATTGAAATTTCAAGGAGACATAGCAAAAAATAGCTTGAGAGGTTTTTAAACCTTCAGGCTCAAGGTCTCACTCACCTCTAAACTAAACCAGTTGGGGCAGCTATAATGTGGAGGGAGTTCAAAATCTCTTTGAACACTCTTTTCCCCAGTTCATGGTTAATAAAATGTGTCCAGTTTTCAGTGCTATCAGTTCTGTTTCATTACATTAAAGGCCACTTAAACTATTATAGAAAACCAAAGAGGCTTTGCCTTGCCTTGGTACATTGCCTTGCTAGAGAACAAAGCAAAAATGCTTATTCTCTTTACAAAGATGCCACTTTTCTTCCTTTTTCTACAGTAGCAAATGCCAGCATGGATACTCTGGATGCACAGAATGCTTGACATTTATTAGCACTGGAAGCTGCCACTAGTTTTGATTGGGGATAAGGAGGGATGGTTGAAGATACCAACTTCTATTCCCGTTCCTCATCTTGGAAGCTTAGAAATAGATGGCAGGAAGAATATTTTAGTGGATTGGGTGCTAGACTGGGATTTAGGAAACCTGGGCTCAATTCCCAGTTAAATCACAGACTTCCAATGTGACCTTGGACAAGTCACTTGATTATTTCTTGCCTCAGTTTCCTATCTGTATAATTGGCTAATACTTCTCTACCTCACAGTGGAGCGGAGAAGATAAAATCACAGATTAGTAACTAAGCACCTCACTCGACAGCTAGATACTATGGTGTTGAGGGCCATATAAATTCCTAGCTAGACTAGTAAGCATATACAGGATCAGGCCCACAGTGGTCAGGTTGTTGAAAGTTGCTACAGGCATAGCTGAAAAAATACTAGTCTAATGCCCACTCCTGAGGGCATCTGAGTGCCCTTAATTCCTACTGATTTGGGGCTCATTAAGAGTTAAAGAAACCCAGCATCTTGTTGGGTGATGTTCCTTGTTTCTTGCTGAGCAATACTGTTCAATGGTGTGACTTGTCATCTCCAGTGCTTTTCAGGGACATAAATTGCTATTGTGGCTAAATTAGCATAATTAATGTTATTCTTGAACCATTCATTTCACAAGCAAACACAGATTAAACAGGACATAATAAGAGAAATTAATAACATGTATTTGTATTTTATGGTTTTTACTAGTACAGGGCTAGCAGGCTTATGGGAATAGGAGGTCTTTAGCTCCCTGTGTAGCAAAAGAGAGAGGATTGAGGGTGTGTTCATACCAGCTGCCAGATTAATTTGCATATGCTGCTCTTTGGCTCTGCCTATTGGCCAAAAGGAGAAAATTGAGGACTTCCAACCTGCTGGCAGGTACAATTTGTATATACTTAAGAGAAATTCCCTAACTGCCCAAAGCTGCACCATCCAGAATTTCCCCATATTCTACAATCACAAGTTGCTTTAAATGTGCTCTGTAACTGCAGATATATAAATGGGTGTGCAAGTGTGCAAATTCACCCACAGGAGTCAGTGGAGAAAGTGGGCCATCCTAATCTGGATATCAGTAAGACCTGGTAGGGTAGTCAGGATGAAGACAGACTGAAAAAACAATTATTCCTTTTTGAGGTTGGGTTTGTTTGTTTGTTTTTTGTTTTGTTTTGTTTTCTTAAATGTTTTAACTATCAAAGTTTGTGCTACTCTGTAGGTGCCATTAAATGCAAATTATTTACAAATATGCAAATTCCCCTATTAAATATTTTGCTTATTTATAAATTTGTATATGGCCATAAACTTCATTTTAAAGTCCATCTCTCCTTCTATTAGTAGTTGAGGAGTAAGCTGCTCAAAGTGTGGTAGCTATGGCAGGTAGGTGGTTGCTAAAGAATGTTTGGGGAGTAGATGAAAGTGATGGGGCAGAAGGAATGCAGGGCAACTGGATTATTTTGGGCATGAATGCTCAGTGGTTGGGAGAAGCTGAAGGTAGAAATCTGTGGTAGGGAAGTTGGGGACAGGTGGGTTTATAATCCTGTCCAGAGGTTGGATGGGGGTTGTAGGGGGTTGTGCAGCTGTCTAGGGGGTAGATGGTAGCTTGGACTCCATTGGTGAAACAGATTAGAGCTGATAGTATCCGAGCTGACTAGCTGGTGTGGTGGCAGCAAACTGGATGGGAGCTAACAGCCAAGGATCGATGACAACCTCATGAGGGAGTGGTAGATTGGACAGAGGCAATGTCTGGAAGCTGCAGTAAGTCCATGGCTGAGGGCACCAGTTGAGGGGAACCCCCCCCCCTGCACCCATGTTACTGAGAAGGCATTTTATTGGACTTGTGGGTGAGGTGTAGTTGGGAGTCAGAGTTTTGGGTGCTCCCAGTCAGCAGGCAAATCAGATTGTCTGATTTGTCCAAAATAAAATTGATTGTGTATCCATTTACTAGGATTCCTGTGTGCATTTGTGAGAGGAGAAGAAAAATACCATTAAAGGTGACCAGGGTGTTTAGATTTTAATTTTGTAAAACCAGAAGAGTGATTAGGACTTTAGGTGAGGACTCTGTGTTTTAGTTATTTTACAGACAATATATTGAACCTGGCCTTTGTTACTGCTGTTGATACCTGGCAGCATAACACTACAGGTGATGTAGTTCTGAAATGTCCTTGTACATGGCAAGTGCTTTCAGAATATTCAGTGATACTTGAAGTTCCAAGTAAACACATTGATTTCTATGTTTTATCAATGTAGTGGCCTCTACCTCACCCTCAAACTGCTATTTTACAGTGTCTAAATAAAAACAGAAAATTACCGGATTAGACTGAGAGACTAAATAAACCTTCACATATTTCTCCTTTTACTAACGTATTTGATTTTTTTTTCTGTGTAGGCTGATGTAGATGCTCGCTTATACCTAACCTTTTTATAGTGCTTTGTCTTCATACAATCACAAAAGCACATGAAATAATAACAGCAGGGGAATTACTGTGCTGCCAAAAGGTTCCCCTCAAGCAGCTAGAATGGAGTCATCATTATAATCGTTTTGAGATGCAGAATGTAGTCAGACCAGCAAGCTCAGCTCTTCTGAGTACGCTGAACCCTTCTCTCTAGAAATCAGGGAAGCAGGGGCGGCTCTATGTATTTTGCCGCACCAAGCATGGCAGTCAGGCGGCTTTTCGTGGCGTGCCTGTGCGAGGTCCTCCAGTCCTGCGCCTTCAGTGTACCCGCCACCGAATTGCCACCAAAACTGCGGGACCTGTGGACCTCCCGCAGAAACGCCACTGAAGGCAGCCTGACTGCCACTCTCATGGTGACCGGCAGGCTGCCTCCAGTGGCTTGTCACCCCAGGCACGTGCTTGGTGCGCTGGTGCCTGGAACTGCCCCTGAAGAGAAGATCCCAGTATAAATAGGGACAGTTAAAAACAATCAGAAAAAAAAATCTTTCTCTATGATTACACACATGGAATGTGCAACCCTTTCTACAATCATGGAATGAACCTTGTTTACACTTCTGAAACATTTGGATATATGTTTTCAGTTCCAGTTTCTGCATTTCCAGAAGATGGAAATGCCAAACTTCCAGCGAAGAAGAGGCTATTTTTTTCCTTAATTTTTTCCCTTAATTTCCTCACTACTTCTACCACCAGCACAACTTCATGTAGAATCAATGTAGCATAGTTCAGGAGAATGGGAATCTGAATTCCTAGCTCTATTTGTAGCTTACTGACTCAGTGTAACAAATCGCTTTCCTGCTCTGTGCCTCACTGTACCTGTCCGAAGGTGACCTGTCCTTTTAAGAAACCAGTGCACCTGTAACTGATCAGTTGACCTGCAATTAGGGTCAAGAAAGGGTCCCTGGACCCTAGAGGGAAGGAGACTGCATGAGTCAAGAAGGAGCAGATGGGAGTTGCCTGAGGGAGCTGAAGGAGAGAATTAGTTGTGAGCTCCCAGTGAGGAGCATGGAGGAAAGATGTTGGTGAGAACTAGTCAAATCTGGGGAGCCCTGAGGAGCAGAAGGCTCAGGCAGTGGCCCCTTGGAAAAGGGGAAGATCCAGCTTGGGCAGGGGAAGCCGAGCCAGAAGCAAGAGAGTTGCTGAGGGAGGGTGTATCTCCATGAACAGAGGTAGGACTCCCAGGCAGGGAAGCATTGAGAACTGGAGCACTGCAGGATGGGGAGCCCTTGGACTAAAGACCTAAAGTGAGGGGCTGTGGGAAGGATGGTCTGCTGTATAATTAATTTTGTTGGGTGTAAACCAATTAAGGTGGTGGGATATAATTGGTTAAATAACCATGTTACAATATGTTAGGATTGGTTAGTTAAATTTCAGTAAAATGATTGGTTAAGATATAGCTAAGCAGAACTCAAATTTTACTATATAGTCTGCAGTCAATCAGGAAGTAAGGGGGGATAGGAACAGGAACTGGGGATGGGGGAATTGGGATCATGTTTTGCTAAAGGGGGAAATGGGAACAGGGGATGGGAACAGAAACAGGGACACAGGCAAGGCTCTGTGGTGTCAAAGCTGGGAAGAGGGACACTAAGGAAGGAAACTGGAATCATGCTTGCTGGAAGTTCACCCCAATAAACATCGAATTGTTTGCGCCTTTGGACTTTGGGTATTGTTGCTCTCTGTTCATGCGAGAAGGACCAGGGAAGTGAGAGGGTGAAGGAATAAGCCCCCTAACACACCTCACGACCCCATGAGGGGTCCCGACCCCCAGTTTGAGAACCCCTGCATTAATCCACATTTCACTATAATGCACTTGTCATATTTCTTCCCACCACTCAGAGGATGTTTTAGTGAGTGTCATATTTCACAAAATATTATTTATTATTTGTATTACCATAGCCCCTACATTTACTCTGAAATATTATCACAAGACATTAAGCTACAATTGCTGTCATGAATGGACAAAGAAAATGTTGTGATGCATTTCCTTAATTTTATTTTGTTCATTTAATTGGTAATTTGCCCAATTCACTATTTTGCAAACAGACCTCCTAGTCATTAGTACAAATTAGCGAGCTTCAAAGAGTCAAAGAATCTCACCTAGAAAAACAGAGAATCAACATGAAATGGGTTTCTCCAGGCTGCAACTCAATGATTTGCCAAAGAATCCCAGTCATACACAATATGATCTGGTGACAATGGAGGGTGGGGTGAAAGTTCTGAATCATAATGCATTCCTGCCAAAGGTTCATGTTACAAGTATGTGATTTCTGCTTACATTTGGTAATATTTTACCTGTTATTTAAGCATGTCAAAAGGATAGAAAGAGAAAAATCAACAAGAGGCTCTGAAGTAACTAGGAACTCAGTTCTGCGAACCCTTACTTGGGTGAGTAACTCTTACCCATGTGATTCAATGAGCTGTCCATGTGATTAAGGGCTGCTCAGCGTCATTGGGAGTTTTCAGTATCGGGCACTAATGTTGCCATTAAAGTGGTTTGAGAATTCTTTTGTGTTCTCTTTTGTGCCCTCTCTGAAGTCATTGGGAATTTTTCTATTAACTTAAATGGGAGCAGGAACAGGCCCATTCTCCCATTATCTGACTCTCTTTCACCCAACCTACAAGCAATGGGCAGGATATATTCCCAGTTATTTGACTTGATTCATCTGCAATTCAAATGAGCATTTTTAAATAAAACATAAAAACTTTAAGCAATTGCCACAAAAAATAGTGTGTTTCTTCTTTGAAGTCTCATTAATAGCATTTTTGGAACATTCAGTTTCCTCTTAGCCATTAAAACAAATCAATGACTTATCAGATGTCAGTACACTTGTAAAGCAAGCTTTGCAGATTCCATTAAATGTTAAAACCTGTTCACAGGAATGGGATAATTTTGTCTCTCTTCAAGCATTCAGAACACAGGTATGCTTTTTAGATACTCCAATCTGTGTGATTCTCCAACAAAATGTTAACAAAAAAAAAAAAGATTATCCTAATTGGAGAGAAAAGGCAGTCTAGAGGTGAAATACTATGTCTGATTATTCTAACTTCCCTATGCTCCCAACAAGGTTCAGGAAGGCTGAGAACATAATGCAGGAAAAAATGGACTGAAGTACAGAAAAGATTAAGTGAGTGAACTATACAATCATGACCTCCTGTATATAATAAAAGCATTTTCTGGTCAAAATTAGGACTGCTATTGGAGGTGCATGTACAGATTAACTGTGGATATATACAACAGGGTAATTTTTGTCCACTCTGACTTTTCTACTGCTTGATTAAAAGACTAGACATTTCCCCTTGAGATTCGCTCCTCTGCCTAATGTGCTGTAATTGCAACAGAGTGCTTGGTACAGCGACAACGAGCACTATTCTGTAATAAATTTAGGTCACTGCAGAGTTCATCATGTAGTCCTTGGCAACAGAAGATAAAGCGCTGGTTAGTTCATCTCTAGCTTTTAGCCGCAGTGTCACCAATTCTCCTGTCTAATGATATTAATAGAACTAAATGTAGGCAAATTGTCCAAGTCCCCAGGTCTTTTCCTTCCCACTCTATATGTAATATTTCAGCTAGAGAAAACATAATGTAACAGCATTATAACAGAAATGGGAACCAGAAGAGTTTGTAGTCAAGAAAAAGACAATTACATTTTACTTTAGTGTATTCCTTTTTATTATCATATAGTCCCTCAGATCAATATTCTTGAAATCCTTTTGTTTGTACAAACCCCTGCACTTATTTCTCTAGTGGAAAGCAGATGGAAATTGTGTAAGGCTTTCAGAAATGCTGACTGCAATAGCTAAGGGTTTGGAATGAGTTTGGGGAGCACTTGGCTACAAGAGAACATTTCTCTGTTTGTTTGTTTCCTTGCTTTGGTGTTTGAGAAGATTTTATTCATTGGTTTATTTGTAAAGTGGCCATTCACATTAAATTTTACCTTCTGGCCACTTTTCATTTTGTTGAAAATTAAATGTTCACTTTGTTGGTTTGTTATTGCACCCCCTTCCCCCCGGTGCTTCTTGAAGTCCTTTTACTTCACCATCAGATACACAAAACAGCCCTCAAATCCCTCCCCGCCACTCCATTGAAAGGGTTGGAAAATAACATACTAGCTTGGATAACACTGCAAACAATTGGCTTTTTATTCGTTTATTTATGTATTTCACTTTTTTTGTGTTCCTTTCCTTGTAGACTATAAGGATGTCTTGTGAAAGGGTTTAAGAAGGAAGCTTAAAGCACTGATGCATAAACATAAAGCCATGAGATTAAATGAGGGTCTGGTTTGATTTTAGCACTAGAGTATTTATATTTAGAGCAGTGGATCCTGAGCTGTGGTAGACTGCAGAACTAGGACACTGATTCCTTTTTGGCTTTGAAGGTCTTTGCCTTGAAATGTGTTTGAAGAATTTAATAATAATTGAGTGAGGACTGTTTAAATCTCCTTTAAAAGATGTGAACACAAAGAGTGCTGCCAAAAAAGGCAGACTGTCAGCACGTAAGGGAGGGGAGGGTGACACCATATCCAAACTTAAATCTTGCACAGATATAGGGGCACAAATGTATATCAGTGGGGGTTTTGCATGGATTGTGAGGAGAATAAGATCCATAATATACAAAAGAACCCCTCCCCAAGCCCCTCTCAAGTGCCCAAGTTATGCACAGAATATATGTTCTTAGATGCAAGGGGGCAATTATGCACTCAAACTAGTGTTGCCATCCTCAGATATGTATTTGTATATTGTAATGATCCAACAGAAAAAAAAGAAGGTAACACATTGCCAGAATGATTGCAACAAAGGTTTCAGGCTGCATAATAAATTAAAGGAGCATTTTCAAATTGGGGAGCGCTGGGAGGCTATATATTCCCCACCTGTGAGCGCAGGATAATTCATGATACTATGTGGACTCTCGTTGTGCGACTTTTCCTGTATGCTTCTCAAGGCACTGTCGGTGCCTCATTTTTACCTTATACCAAATTTATTTTTGCAGACTCAAGCTAAGCTCCCATAAACGGTTGTATGTGTGGGTATTGTATAACCAGGTATGTGATGTTTCACTAGCATATTCTTCATATTGTTTACAGTAGATGTTCCTGAAATACATGGAATGAGATCTTCAGCTGATAGAAATTGTATGAAGTCAATGGAGCTATGAAAATTTAACTCAGAAGATGATCTAACCCCTGTTGCACATAGTCTTTGCTTACTATGAGGAAAAAAACCATGATTTTTAGAGCATTAAAAAAGCCCAAAACCACCACATTTCTATAAAATAAAATGCAGTTCTTTTTATAAAAAATGTTGCTTTGAAAGAAAGAAAGAGAAAAGTTATAATGAGAGGAATTGCAGTTTTGTTTCTATTTAATTGAATTGGTTTAGGTGTTGCAGAACTGAGGGGGATAGAGAGAATTGCATGAAAATCACAACTCCCTAAACTATCATTCTTTTTGACGGGATGGATCTGCTAAACAATCTTCTCTGTTAACTGCTAGATGGATTTACTACCACTCAACAATACTCCACAAGCTTGATTCTGCTGCCACAGGATACAAGTATACTCCTATTTGAGTCAATACAGCCAGTGATGAGCTGCCAAAATCATAACAACCGGTTCCCTCCTCACCCCAGGAGGGATCATGCCCCCATCCCCCCGGACTCCTGCCCCAACCAACCCCCTGCTGATTTTGTTATCATCAGTAACAAAAGTGGTGATTAAGAAATATGCATTGTGCTATGCCCAGATGTTGGACAGCAACAGATAAGGCATCTCCAAAAAAGATTAGACTCAAATATAAGACAACACAAACTTATTACATGTTATGCAGCTTTCAAGTCTGAGGTCAACACTCCTTCAAATAGCAAAAGGAGGGCACAAAATCTGAGGCCACAGGGAAAAGAATGGGGGACACCACTTTCACCTACTGAAATAAGCAAGGGTCCTTATAAATTATACATTACACTGCAATGTGCAATTCCAACTGTAACAAGCAACTGGGCCATTTAAATCACATATGCCAACCTGACTGGTGAAGCTGGCTATACTATCAGGTATCACTTACATCGTGAGCCATTAAAAAATACCAGAAAACCAAAGGAAGCAAACTATTTCTTAGTGCTGAACAGTCCTGTAGACATTTGATTTTGTTGTCCCATAAGAAGGCTGCATTACCATAACACTTCCTCCCTCCCTCCCCTCGCCTGAAGTTGAGTGGTTTAAAACCCTGGAATTTTGTTCAACTGGCAAGTTGACCATCTCTCTTTCATTTTCAAAACAAGCTTGTGTTCACGTTTGCTGCTGCCTATACATCTCATTCCCATACTATTGGAATGCCTGAAATTAATATGAATACGGGAAGCCACCAAACACTAACGTAACCATAAATTCCTTTATTAAATCCAAAGTGATACAATTACTCTAAATATGCATAAATAATTTACTACATCCAAACTGTAAACTTTGATCAAGATACTTACAAACAGGTTAAACTCAGCGTGCTTAGACCCATATTGGTCAGCTCTAATGTGGCCAGGCAGGTATTGGCAATGAACTTTTTTATACTTTTCAAACAAGTGATGTCATTGCCAAGTACTGACTTCAGTTAACCAATTTCAGACAGTTCACCCTTATTTCCAGTCTTACCTGGATGAAGATCTACAAACTCCTCGCTTCCCAAGCTGGAGCCGGGCAGCCGGGGCCACCGCCACGCCCAGACTCGCGCTGCCGGAGCCCAGCCCCGTGGCAAAACAACAGGGGCAGCTGGAGCCACGGGGCCAGGCCAGGCCGGAGCTGGGGGGCCGTGTCCAGAGCCGGAGCCAGGTGGCTGGGGACCTGGGGGGGGGGACGCGGGGCCGGGGTGCTGCGGCCGGGAACGCGGGGCTGGGCAGGGTTGCGGCCGGGGATGGCGGGTGCCGCGGGGCCCGGGTGCCGCGGCCGGTGGCCGGGAGGGTCGGGACGGGCGGGATCCGGGATGGGGAGGGGCACGCCGGGTGGCCGGGAGGGTCGGGGACACGGACCGGGCAGGGTCGCAGCCGGGGATGCGGGGCCAGGGGGGAGTGCCGCGGCTGGGGCCGGTGGCCGGGAACGCGGGGCGGGGGGGGCGTGCCGTGGCCGGGGAGGGTCGGGGACGTGGGGCCGGGGAGGGTCGGGGCCGGGCGGGGACCTGGGGATGGGGGGGGCCGTGGCTGGGGAGGGTCGGGGATGCGGGGCCGGGCAGGGTCGCGGCCGGGAACGCGGGGCCGGGGAGGCGGGGACGGGCTGCGGCTGGAGACCGGCCGGGGCACACGGCCCCCCCTAGTTTCCTACCTCAGGGTCGTCTTCCTGGGCCGGGGAAGCCTGTTTGCTTCTCAGCCCTCCCAGGCTTCCCGCGCGAAGAGCTGATTCGCGGGAAGCAGCGGGGGAGGAGAAGCAAGGAGGAGCATTCATGGCAGGAGGTGGATGCAGAGAGCTGAGGTGAGCTGGGGCCGGGCAGCAGGGAGGGAGCGCTTGTTAAATTTAAATGCCCTTTTAGAACCAGTTTGTCCCACGGGGAACAACCGGTTCTAAAAGGGCTTCTAAATTTAACAACCAGTTTGCGCGAACCGGTGCGAACCGGCTGCAGCTCACCACTGAATACAGCTTCAGAGGTCTGATTCTCTTTCTGTAGTGTGTGAGCCACTCAAGTCAATGGGAGGTACTAAGATCTTGCAAGGGTAGAGGCAGACCACAGACTTGTTTCTCTCTGCTCCATTGCTTCAGTCTTATGGGGGAAGGAAAAAAGTGATCACTCTATATCTGACCTCTCTGTCCTTAACCTCAAAGGAAACCTGCACAATACTTTCAAAAGACAATACTCGGAGCTTAAATTCATTATTTTGCTAGATACTAAAAACATAAATTGAATAGAGATACTGGATTTATGTCTTATTACAACAATCTATAACCCTCCTACCCTCCCTCCCGCCACAGCTTCTTTTTTTTTTTCTTCCTCTTTCTCCCTGTGACTGGAGAGGTATTAACAGGCCACTTCAAGGGACCTTGAATGGTCCCTTGAAATACATGTTAACTACTTGTGCTAAACAATCTGTTCCACCTCGTATTTAGCTGTGACTCTCTGAGAATATTTTCCAGACCTGAAGAGAGCCCTGTGTAAGCTCAAAAGCTTCTCTCTTTCACCAGTGGAAGTTGGTCCAATAAAAGATATTATCTCACTCACCGAGATATTGTCTCTCTAATATCCTGTGTCTAACATGGCTACAACAGCACTGCATACAGTAGAGTTTAAGATCTTTCTGAATTACGGAACGGAAGTTTCACTCAAGACAGGCAACCTTGAAGAAAATCATCTGGGGATTTGATATGGTATTTGAGATACTTTTTATGGTTAAATCTGTTTTGCTGTTTTAAATTTAAAAGAGGATTCAAGCCTTCTGAAGCTTTTGGAACAAGGAACAAAGGCTGACTCTACTGTATAAGAACCTAAGGCTTCTACAATATCTTAGTCTTACATATCTTAGATATTTTTGGATGACTTTTGGAAGTATGAAAGGAAATTACTGCCTCAAGATGGTTTGGTTGTTTGCCTGTTTAGAAACCTTCACGATGGTCAGAATCCAGATATCCATATTAGCTGTTTAGTGGATGATGAGGTTACAGTAAGGTTCTTACTAAACTGTGAAAATCTGGAAAAAACAAACAAACAAACAAACACTTGTTGATCAAGCTCTTCCTCTTAATTTAAGAGATTTCCAACTTTTGGAATGTGCAGTCAGTCAACAGAGAAATAGCTGCATTTAAGAGTACTAGAAAGACACAGAAACTGATTTCTTAACCTTTAATGAACCCTATTTACTACCTTAAAGTTCCCCACTTTTCTTTGCTTTTGCCCACATTCATCTTTTGCAAGGAGTGATCACTATTAGAGTCAAAATTTATTAACTGTTAATCGGTGGCATCTGAGATGCTTTATAGTTTCCCAATACTTACAAGAGGAAATAAATCAGATATTTCAGATACCACTGTACATTAATTACTGGTAAATGTTGATTATTTTAATGCCACCAATTATAGTTGTTATGTATATCATTAGCATATTGTAACCTTTTAGATATCCTGTTATTTTTAATTATGTTCCCTATAACTACCAAATACGAGATACACTCGATGAAATACAAAAGGAACTTTTCATGTTATAATAAAGCTTCATGATGTTCTGAGCCTATATGCTAAATTCTGCATCCTGTTGTGTAAAAATTAAGACTACCACACCACGGTTAAGAAACAACAAATACTGAGTGCTGCATTATACTGAGCAATCTGAACATTGGTAGAGAGCTGTTTAGCATGTGTTTCCCTACACCATGTCTCTTTAGGGAAATCCACAGCATCAATTGGCTCTCAAAGTGTCTTTCTTTCAGTATTTCTCATCAGTACTGCTAGCAAGGGTACACCTTTGTTTATTCAAGTATTTCTTTAATATTTCTTCCAAAGACCGTTGTTTGTGAGTGAATAATAAAGAATGTAATGGCCAGTTCCTCCTGCCAAACAACCATAAGCCTAGTCTTTGAAAGCTCAGACACTGGGACTCCAGCTTGCTACCAGACTTGAGTGTTTTACATGGAAGTACAGAATACAGGAACCAAACAACAAACTTCCTCAAATATCTATTGGACAACAACCCTTGGTACCATTAAATGTCCTTAATTCCTTTGATAAGATAACCCATGTTTATGTGGTGTGGCTATCACAGAGAGGTTTATGAGTCTGCTACACCCATTGAACTCACAGACCTCGTCTTTTAGCTAGGAAACAGAGGATTATGCTTTTAGATCCCTAAATCCTGGATTCAATCCCCAGTGCTGACAGCTCATCCAGAGGCTGCACATTAATCTAAATAGACAAACTAGAATTAATTTATAACATTATGCCTCTCTTCTTCCTTCCCTGCATGATCACTGACCAACACTGCACATTCACTTCAGTCTTCCCATATTTCACACCGTCATTTTGATTCCATTCTCTTTTTAACTATCCATATTTTGATGATCCATTAACGTATGCTCTATCTGATCAAGTTTTCTTCTTGTTCTCTTAGAAATGTAACACTTGGTGACCTTGAAATATGAGTGTTAAAGACAGAATACCTTATCTTGCTGCATGTCACTGTCACCAAATAAAGCTCCTATTACGGGTTCTTTGAAATGAACTGGTGGTCGTAAGAGAAGCTCTACTGTTAAACCTTTCTTAACACAAAGTGTGCGTTATTTATTTATGATGTTACATGAATCATCTGCTCTTTCCCTGATAAGCCCAGGGCTGTGTGTCTTTCATTTCAGCTGACATTTTGCTGCCATTTGCCAGGCTAAGTAACTACTGTGCAATCACTCCGAGCTGATGCATGGTCATTGTTTTGCACAAAATGGATTTTTAAGTCAGCTGAAAGGCTTTTTGAAGAATATAATTTGACAAAGTAAATTTTTGCTCATATGAGAGAAATCAAGTAGGTCTGCACCAAATGTATTTTTTAAGACAGCTAAAAGGATTTCTGCAGAGAATTTGACAAAGTATTTTACTTTTGTGCACAAAGCAAAAATTGATTAATTTTGAACAAAAAGGATTTCTCAGGGCACTGAATGGCTTTTCTCTGGAATTAAATATATTCTTAGGCTTTCCTTATAAAATGTTTGAAAGCAGTGTCTTTGTAAAGACACATAGATGTCAGTTTCATTTTTAAAAAAACGTATTTAAAATAATCTAACAAAATTATATTTTCTTCACCTTATATTTGGTTCTTTTACCAGAGATCATATTCTGAGTAACAAGTCCTGTTTGTTAGCATGCTCAATGTGTTGCATGATTTTGTAGCTTGTCTGATCATCCCCTAAAATTGATAGAATCACTGGATCTGTTGTGCACAGAGCAACTAAGTGTTGGGGTTTTTTTTAATTGTTAATGGTAAGAGTCAGAAAAACTGAATGTAATTCAAGGATAAGAAGTTTTGCCTGAAGTTGTTAGCTGTTAGGAAATTTTGCTGAGAGGTTCACTTGGTTGTCTATACTCCCATTTGAGTAAAATAATGTGGAAATATGCAACCCATACAAAAACTGTCTGACAAGTTCCTGCCATGTAGAGATTTAGAGACTGGTTATTAATAATTGATGAGCTTCTTATACCATACACTATTTGTCGAGCATAGTAAATGCAGAGGTCTTGCTTGGAGGTCTGGTCAGAGCTTCCAGTCTTTGCTCCTTCAGCAGTTTGGAATTTTTGTAGACTTGAGGTTGGTGGGGGAGGGAGGGGAATGGGGGAGAGTGGACAATTTTAGTGACATCATCACTTTGTGACATTTTGTCATTTCAACCACACCCAACCTAAATTGTACTTTCATAGGAGAATATTGTTTGTTATTAATATACACTTCGATAGCGCCTTCCATGTAAGAATGTCAACATATTTAACAAACATTGAAGAATAAAGCTTCACAACACCCCACGATGTACAATTTGAAACTATTATTATTATCCCTGTCTTACAGATGGGGAAAATTGAGGCACTGATAAATTAAATAACTTGCTCATTGTCATACATAACATACATTTCAGAGCCAGCAGGAATAGAATTCATATGACTTCTGTCTTAGTCCTGTGTCTTCACCACACAACCATTCTCTCTCAGCAGGATTTTTGGTGTGCAGTCTGTAATAAATTTAAGGGATACATTTACAAAGGTGGATACAATGGTATTATTCTATAATGGAAAACTGTATTTTAACTTCTTCAGAGAAAGGTAGCATGAGCAGAAAATATTTTCTTTCATTCAGTTTCTTAATCACAGATGGGTTAAATTCACATTCCCATGCAAAGCTTGAGCACATGGGTTTTGTACAGGGGAACTATATTGATCGCACCTCAAGCACTATCCCCTTAATAACCTAGAGATAGAGTGTGGCAGCCATGCAGTCAGACCTTGCTACTATATTTCGTAGGTTGTAATAGGAGCTTGGATCTGATACATTCTTCTCCACCGTCCCATATGGCGTTTTAGGTAGTAGAACCATCCACTTTGTGGGCCCTTTTATTCCTCCAAATTTTAGAATTCCAGAGCAAAACCTCAAATTGTTATTAATTCCTTGGAAATAGATTACAGATGTAAGCACCCATCAGTGCTTGTGTTGGGGATGCTACCCATTTGTTAGTCATATAAAATGGTAAAGTAGAGCAAATAGTCTTCTGTGCCTGCTGTTGTGTCAAAAATAATTGGCTCATTAATCTTAGTCATATTAATTTAGTTACCTCATGAAGGTCAAAATCAAGAAGATACTTTTGGGTGCTCATCAAGCTAAACACAGCTATACATACATTCAGCAACATTTCTTTCTCTATAAAAATCCAATTTCAATAATGTGAACAATTTAATTAGAGACTAATGAGAGATTGGGCGAGACACAGGAAAGCAAAAAACCCACACATCCACAGAGAGAAAGGAACACAGAAAAACATACTGTTCATGTTACTTATATTATTTGCATCACATTCCTGTGAAAATGAAGTCTGTCTATGATGATGACAACATTATCAAATTATGTTGTGCATATGGATGTATCCATAAATCATGTCATTTTTGGAAGTGAGGTCAAACAAGACAACAGATGATTCATTGGTGAAATAAAGTTTTAACTTTGTAAATGATAATAAACCCATCAAATAGAAAAGCTTCTTTCAGGAATTAGATTAGTAAAGACACAATGACATGATTTTTTCACATAGATGATAGTTCCTATCCTCTTAAATGATCTTTTATGATGCCCAGCATAACATACTACTTCAGGACAAAGATATGTTTTGGGGATCTTCAGAATGCCCAAAATAAGGGGAAAGCAATACAGTATATCACTAGGGAAACACAAGTTTCTGAGCAACCTTTATATTCTTTCTCCATTGTCTGGCATAGGCTGATGATCTTGGCCTTCAAGAAGACCAGTGAACTCATGCTGATGTAGCTTGAGCAAATGGAAACAACATGCAACTTCACTGATAATGCCATTGTGATTGGACAGTAAGACTCGTGTGTCCTCTTACAGCTAATAAAAAATATGGTTTTCTTGCCTTTTCTTTTGCCCAGAAAAACCTGGATAGGCTCATCTCTTGATGACTTTCCTAAAAATTGTGTAATCACAATGCTGGTCCACTTATTTTTGTTGCATGCTTATTATGCAACTTAATCCTATTTCTTTATTAATAATAATATTGCCTGACAGGTTCTTAAACTATGGTTACTTTACTGTTTTGCAATGGTTAGCTCCTCAGATACTGTATCCATTTCATTTGTTATGATCTAAAAAAATAAAATCACTATGAAGTGACAAACATTCAAACCTCCCCAGCAAGGGAATCAGGTGGTGCATTATTTGTGGGTAACTTTCAAGTGGAGTAGTCTAGAATTGAAGCAGATCATGACTAGGACTCCATATCTGTCACGGAGGTCGCTGAGGTCATGGATTCTGCACGGAGCCAGCTGCTAAAGCAGCCCTGGGGACAGTCACACCATCCGCTGCTGCAGTGGCTCTGTCACCAGCCGCTCGGGTGGTCCCACAGCCAGTTGCACAAAGCCGCTGCTCTGGCGGCCCCGGGCAGCTGGCTCCAGGGATCACCCGAGCAACAGCCGATGTGGCTGGCCCCAGGGACTCAGCAGTCCTGAGGTGGCCAGAGCAGTTGCTGGCTCTCCAGGGCTCCCCCTCCTGGGGGCGGCTGGAGCAGCTCCTGCCCCCTGGCGGTGGCTGGAGTGGCAGTAGGCCTCCCCCACAGCGCCCCCCCCATTCAATCATGAGTATTTTTTGTATTAATCATGGACAAGTCAGGGGCCATAATTTTTTGTTTTTTGCCTGTGACCAGTCCATGACTTTTACTAAAAATACTCATGATTAAATCATAGCCTTAATCATGGCTGAGGTTCCTAGAAGGAAGACAGAGGCTATATACCCACTGATAATATATATGTCCTCTGATAATATACCATATTATCAGAGGACAGTGTCATCTTCATTTGCTTTCTCAGAGCTGGTAAATCTTGCTTGCTCATTCATCCCTGATATAGATGGTAAACTCTTGGGGCAAGAAGAAAGGGGGGAAACTGAATGCTCAAAATTTAGAAGAGTCAACCTTTTTCAATTTTTTTCTGAAAATAATTTTGAAATGAAAAAAAATTGTTCTGTTTGAAACCCTGAAAAAGATAAACAATTATGATTTTTTTCATAGACTTATTTTTCCATTTTTTACCAGTTCTAATCTAGCCAGTCCCCCACCTCCAAAAATTCTCTCTCTCGCTCACGTGCACACACACACACACACACACGTAAACTATTGAAAAAAAACAAAAACTTCATTAATTCACACTCCTCCACTTCTACATTTTTGCCAGACACCAATTGATAGTTTCTGCATACTCCTCAACACAGATTTAGTAGTGGATTGCTTTCTTTAAATCTCATTTTATGTAGATTTCTTTATTTTCTCAAAGTATACTAGAAAATATTTTTGTAAACCCTAAATTTTATGAAATAGGTGCATTTTATGATACCTTATCCCTAGATACATTATGTTTGTTCACTTAGGCCCCTGTTCAGCAAGATATTTAATCACAGGTCTAACTTTAAGCATATAAGTATTCCCAATGAAGACATTGTTACTCACTAAGGCCTTGTCTACACTACAAGACTATTTCGAATCTACTTAAGTCGAATTTGTGGATTCGACCTTATGAAGTCGAATTTGTGTATCCACAGTAAATACACTAATTCGAACTTCTGAGTCCACAATAACGGGGCCGGCGTTGACTTTCGAAGCGGTGCACTGTGGGAAGCTATCCCACAGTTCCCGCAGTCCCCGCTGCCCATTGGAATGCTGGGTAGAGCTTGCAATGCCTGCTGGGGGAAAAAATGTGTCGAGGGCGGTTTTGGGATACTGTCGTCATTGAACCGTCAATCACGCCCTCCCTCCCTGAAAGCGCCGGCGGGAAATCTGATCGCGCCCTTCTCTGGTCGGTTACAGCGCGGACGCCACAGCACTGCGAGCATGGAGCCCGCTGCGATCATCGCTGCACTTATGGCCGTTGTCAACTCCTCGCACCTTATCGTCCACCTCTTCCACAGTCAGCTGCTGAGAAATCGGGCGAGGAGGCTCCGGCAGCGCGGTGAGGACATGAAGTGTCAGAGTGGCAGAGACCTCTCAGAAAGCAGGGTACGCCGCGCCGTGGAGATCATGGTGGCAATGGGTCAAGTTCATGGTGTGGAACGGCGATTCTGGGCCCGGGAAACAAGCACGGACTGGTGGGACCGCATAGTGCTGCAGGTCTGGGATGAAACAGAGTGGCTGCGAAACTTCAGGATGCGTAAGGGCACTTTCCTTGAACTCTGTGACTTGCTGTCCCCTGCCCTGAAGCGCCAGGACACACGGATGCGAGCAGCCCTGAGTGTGCAGAAGCGAGTGGCCATAGCCCTCTGGAAACTTGCCACGCCAGACAGCTACCGGTCAGTAGCGAACCACTTTGGTGTGGGCAAATCTACCGTGGGGGTTGCTGTGATGCAAGTAGCCCATGCAATCGTTGAGCAACTGCTCTCAAAGGTAGTAACTCTCGGAAACGTCCAGGTCGTCATAGATGGCTTCGCCGCGATGGGATTCCCAAACTGCGGTGGGGCTATAGATGGGACTCACATCCCTATCCTGGCACCAGCCCACCAGGCCAGCGAGTACATTAACCGAAAGGGCTACTTTTCACAATGGTGCTGCAAGCACTGGTGGACCATAGGGACGTTTACCAACATCTTCGTCGGGTGGGCGGGCAAGGTTCATGACGCGCGTGTGTTCAGGAACTCTGGTCTCTTCAAACGCCTCCAGGCAGGTACTTTCTTCCCGGACCACAAAATAACGATTGGGGATGTGCAGATGCCTACAGTGATCCTCAGGGACCCGGCCTACCTGCTAATGCCCTGGCTCATGAAGCCCTATACAGGCGCCTTGGACAGTGAGAAGGAACTCTTCAACTACCGGCTGAGCAAGTGCAGAATGGTCGTGGAGTGTGCTTTCGGACGTCTCAAGGGGAGATGGCGGAGCTTACTGACTCGCTCGGACATCAGCGAAAAGAATATCCCTGTAGTTATTGCTGCTTGCTGTGTGCTCCACAATCTCTGTGAGAGCAAGGGCGAGACCTTTTTGGCCGGATGGGAGGTTGAGGCAAATCGCCTGGCTGCTGTTTATGATCAGCCAGACACCCGTGCCGAGAGAATATCCCAGCGGGAAGCGCTGTGCATCCGGGAGGCTTTGAAAGCTAGGTTCCTCGCAGAGCAGGGTAACCTGTGACTGTCCACTTGATTTTAAGAGAGCCTGATCATGGGCCTGTGTCTGTATATGTCGACTTAGATCTGAGCTCACAAACCCGCTACTCCAAGTTGCCCCCACTTCCAAAGCACGTTTTAAAACTAATGAAATGTAACAGTAATTAATAATCAATCTTTCGTTGACTGCATTTCTGTTCCTGGGTTGAAACATGGAAGCATACTGTGCTGGGTTCGGTGTGCACTGATGTACAGACCGCTTGTCCAATACAGGACGGACAGCCTCCTGCTCCTACATAGGTCTGTGGGGTGGGGGACGGTTTACAGTGATTGTGCATGTAGAGGTGGGTTTGCAGGAATGGGTGGGTTTGCAGGAAGGGGCGAGGGGTGCCGTCTTTGGATAGGGGTTTGCATGATGGCTGTGGGTTTGGGCGTTGGAAGGGGTGAGGAGTGTGGGGGACGGGTGAGTATCTGTCCCTGGATGAGGGCTCTTTTTGGGGCTCAGGGCAGCGGAGGGGCTCGTGGCTACGGTCGAAGTGCATGGTAAGGGAAGCCTGCCTTTACATATGGGGATGGCAGGCGCCAGGACCCCGGACAAGCATACACATCAACGAATGACCCGGGGCAGCATACACCACACAGACTGACCCTGGTGCCTAGTGACTGCAGTCTGTGTGTGCCCTGCAGTTGACCCTGCCCCCAAGTCTGTACCCTGGTAATGTGGGCTATGCACTGCAATTAAAAATCCCCCCCCACACACACAAAGTCTTCTGACACGAGAAACGTGACGGAAACAGAGAGTAACAGCAAACCGCTTTTAATAATGTTATACACAGTGGGGGGTTGAAACTTGGATTTGGGACTGGGTGATCCTGTAAGGGAAGAACTTGTACAAATTTAGAGCGCGAGAGGTGTCTTGTACATTAGCGCTCTGCTGCGGTGCAGTGACAGTTCTCACGGCCCCTACCGCCCCTCCTTCTTGTAACTTTGGGTGAGGGGGGGACAGGACTTCTTGGCGTTGGAGGGCGGTTGCAGATGCAGTGCAGGGGGGCTCTCTCCTCCTGCCTGCGGTCCTGCATAACATCTACAAGGCGCCAGAGCGTGTCCGTTTGCTCCCTCATTAGACCAAGCAGCGTTTGAGTCGCCTGCTGGTCTTCCTGCCGCCACCTATCCTCCAGTTCGATGTGTGTGCGATGCTGCTGACACAGGGTCTCCCTCCACTGTCTCTGCTCTGCTGCCTCGGCTGTGGAGCAGACCATCAGTTCCTGGAACATCTCGTCCCTAGTGTTTTTCTTTCGCCGCCTAATGTTAGCCAGCCTCTGTGAGGTGGATGACGGGGCAGTCCGGGAAAGAGCCGAAGCTGTGTGATGGGAAAAAGTAAGTGATTTCCTTGAACAGATACATGTTTGCGAACAGTGAACACAGTCTAGTCAGTTTCTGTGAAGAAGACCCTACAGGGCACCTAGTCTCACGAGATCTCAGGAGAAGTTCGAGATTTCGGAATACGCTTTCAGTGCTTGCGGTCTTGCACAGGAGAGACGCCAAGCGGGGAGGGACAGCTGAATCCGTCTAGCAGCCAGTCCTGGTAAGCCTTACAGTACAGTCTGCTTAACAGTTAATGGATAGCTGTGCCCTTCCGCTAAAGGCAATCTGGAAAGCATAAAGTCTGAGCCTTTTCCAGCCCCTCCCGGCAGTGCACGGGAAAGATCACTGTATGCTTTTCCTCTGTGGCCTCCAACACATGGCTGTTAAGCGAGGGTTATTCTTATGCAAAGTAAAAGTCTACCATGCACAATAGTAACAGTACACTAATTGCCCTAATTAGATGCAGCACTTCCAGAACGACATTACCCTGAGGCATGTCACTCGGAGTCAGAGAGAGCGGATGCTAACAGAAGCTCTGCACAGACCAGGACCATATGCTGCCAGGCTTGTCGAGGCGATGATCCCCCTTTACATTAGGATGGCCTGGCGCGGAAGAGTGTGCTTCCACGGAGCACCCAATAAGGCACCTCTCCCCAGGAACCTCCTGCTGAGGCTTTTCGAGATGCTCTCTGAGAGCTTTTTTGAACTGTCCCAAGAGGTTTATTGCTCTATTCCTATGTGTGGACCTACTTTTTGTATAGTTTGAGATTTAACATTTCTTATATAGTATTTCTATTTTTTATATACCTGTTTCTTAAAAAATAAATGTTTACCTGTTTGTAGCACTTACCGCCTGATCCTTCCCCTGATTCTGAGTCCGGGTTAACGGGCGGGGACGGTTGGTAGGGGATCTCTGTGAGGGTGATGAAGAGATCCTGGCTGTCAGGGAAAGCGGGAGTGGGTTCGCTGTCGCCTGCGCCGTCCTCCAAAGACCATTCCTCATCTTCCCCATCGGCGAACATCGAGGAGGAACTGTCCCGGTACACTATTCCGTCCTCGGAGTCCACCGTCACTGGTGGGGCAGTGGTGGCAGACCCACCTAGAATGGCATGCAGTGCCTCGTAGAAGCGGCATGTCTGGGACTTGGCTCCGGAGCGTCCGTTTGCCGCTCTGACTTTTTGATACCCTTGTCTTAGGTCCTTGACTTTCACGCGGCACTGCATCGCATCCCGGCTGTATCCTTTGTCTTTCATGGCTTTCGAGACCTTCTCGAAGGTCTTTGCATTCCGCTTGCTGGAGCGCAGCTCCAAGAGCACAAACTCCTCGCCCCACACAGCGATCAGATCCATGACTTCCCGGTCAGTCCATGCTGGGGACCTCTTTCTATTCTGGGATTGCCCGGACTCCTCTGCTGGAGAGCTCTGCATCATTGCAGGTGCTGCGGAGCTCACCCCGATGTGCAACCAGGACGTCAGATTCAAAGTGCCCAGACAGGAAAATGAATTCAAATTTTCCCGGGTCATTTCCTGTGTGGCTGGCCAGAGAATCCAAGCTCGGACTGCTGTCCAGAGCGTCAACAGAGTGGTGCAGTGTGGGATAGCTCCCGGAGCTACTAAGTTCGATTAGCATCCACACCAAGCCTAATTCGAGCTAGCCATGTCGAATTTAGCGTTACTCCACCTGTCGGGGTGGAGTACCAAATTCGAACTAAAGAGCCCTCTAGTTCGAATTAAATGGCTTCCTGGTGTGGACGGTTGAGCGGTTAGTTCGAATTAACGCTGCTAAATTCGAATTAAAGTCCTAGTGTAGACCAGGCCTAAGGCATGGTCTACACTACGCATTTATACCGAATTTAGCAGTGTTAAACCGATTTTATGCTGCACCCTTCCACACAACGAAGCCCTTTATATCGATATAAAGGGCTCTTAAAACCGATATCTGTACTCCTCCCCGACGAGGGGAGTAGCACTCAAATCAGTATTGCCATGTCGGATTAGGGTTAGTGTGGCCGCAATTCGACGGTATTGGCCTCCGGGAGCTATCCCACAGTGCACCATTTTGACCGCTCTGGAAAGCCATCTGAACTCGGATGCACTGGCCAGGTAGACAGGAAAAGCCCCGCGAACTTTTGAATTTCATTTCCTGTTTGGCCAGCGTGGAGAGCTCACCAGCACAGGTCACCAGGCAGAGCTCATCAGCACAGGTAACAATGCAGTCTCCTGAGAATCGAAAAAGAGCTCCAGCATGGACTGCACGGGAGGAACTGGATCTGATCGCTGTATGGGGAGAGGATTCTGTGCTAACAGAACTCCGTTCCAAAAGATGAAATGAAAAAAGATTTGAAAAAATTTCCAAGGCCATGATGCAGAGAGGCCACACCAGGGACTCAGTACAGTGCCGTGGAAAAGTTAAGGAGCTCAGACAAGCCTACCAGAAAACCAAAGAAGCAAACGGAAAGTCCGGGGCAGGGCCAAAAACATGCTGCTTCTATGCTGAGCTGCATGCAATTCTAGGGGGGTCCGCCACCACTACCCCACCCCTGTCCGTGGATTCCGAGGTAGGGGTGGTAATCGCAGCCATGGCTGAAGATTCTGCAGACGGGGAAGATGAGGAGGGTGAGCTTGTAGAGAGCACACAGCACTCCGTTCTCCCCAACAGCCAGGAACTTTTTCTCACCCTGACGGAATTACCCTCCCAAGCAACTATCCCAGACAATGAAGCCATGGAAGGGACCTCTGGTGAGTGTACCTTGTAAATATAAGACATTGTTTAAAAGCAAGCGTTTTTTAATGATTAATTTGCCCTGAGGACTTGGGATGCATTTGCGGCCAGTACAGTTACTGGAAAAGTCTGTTAACATGTCTGGGGATGGAGCAGGAATCCTCCAGGGACATCTCCATGAAGCTCTCCTGGAGGTACTCCAAAAGCCTTTGCAGAAGGTTTCTGGGCAGCGCTGCTTTATTCTGTCCTCCATGGTAGGACACTTGACCACGCCATGCTAGTAGCAAGTAATCTGGTATCATTGCATGACAAAGCCTAGCTGCGTATGGTCCCGGTGATTGCTGGCATTCAAGCAACATCCGTTCTTTATCTCGCTGGGTTATACTCAGGAGAGTGATATCGTTCATGGTAACCTGGTTGAAATTCAGGAATTTAAGTAAGGGGACAGAGATGGCCATTCCTACTGGGCTGTTTGCCTGTGGCTTAAAAGAAATCCTTCCCTGCAGGTAGCCAAGTGGGGGGAAGGGAGGGGGCGCGATTGGCGCTGAGCTTTTCCGCATTTGGCTAGCAGGGATCTTTCCTGCTACCAGCCACGCGGTTGGGAAGGGGGAAGGGGGTGTTTAGCAGTGATCTTCCATGATGCCAGCCACGGGGTGGTTTCTGCTGCTGCACGTTAACAGGAAAGAAGCAGCACTCAACGGTAACACCAAAGCTGCAGGCACTCAATATTAAGATGCAAAATGTGACCTTGTAGTGAAGACACATGTGCTATGTAAGGTGAATAGTGTTGTTCACTGTGAAAGAGTATGACCATTGGTCTCTAAAATGTATCTTTTTAAATACTTCTCTCCCTTTTCCCCCTCCCTCACGCAGGTGCAAATTTTTCAAGCCTCCCTACTCCGTCCCGAAGGCTATCTCAGATAAGGCGGCGGAAAAAAAAGACATGAGAAGAAATGTTTTTGGAAATCATGGAAGTGACCCGCAATGAAAGAGCTCATCTGAATGAGTGGAAGGACGTGGTAGCAAAGTATAGGAAAGATGCCAGTGACCGTGAGGACAGGAGGGACGAACGTGAGGACAGGAGAGACGCTCAAGATGAGAGGAGAGATGCTCGAGATGAGAGGTGGCGGCAGGAAGATCAGCGGTGGCGGGATGCAACTCTGGGGCTGCTGCGTGATCAAACTGACATGCTCTGGCGTATGGTGGAGCTTCAGGAATGGCAGCAGAATCACAGAGTGCCGCTGCAGCCCCTGTATAACCACCCTCCCCTCTCACCATGTTCCTTAGCCTCCTCACCCGCCAGCCGAGTAAGAACTCATGAGGGTAGGCTCCGTGCACCCGCCCACTCCACCCCAGTGGACAGCCCAACCAAAAGGCTCTCATTATTATGAAATTTTTTTAATGGCCTTTTCCTTCCCTACTATTCTCCTCCCAAACCCCACCTGGGCTACCTTGTCAGTTCTCTCCCTTTTTTATAATTAAGTAATAAAGAATACATGATTTTTAAACGAGAGTGACTTTATTTCCACAGAAAGCAAGCTGTGATCAAAGGGGAGTGGGTGGGTGGGTGACTTACAGGGAATGAGTCAATCAAGGTGTGGGGTCATCAAGGAGAAACAAACACAACAGTCACACTGTACCCTGGCCAGTGATGAAACTGGTTTTCAAAGTTTCTCTAATGCGCACCGCTTCCTGGTGTGCTCTTCTAATTGCCCTGGTGTCTGGCTGTGCGTAATCAGCGGCCAGGTGATTTGCCTCAGCCTCCCACCCCCCCATAAAGGTCTCCTCCTTACTCTCACAGAGATTGTGGAGCACACAGCAAGCAGCAATAACAATGGGGACATTGGTTTTGGCTGAGGTCTGAGCGAGTCAGTAATGTGCGCCAGCGCGCCTTTAAATGGCCAAATGCACATTCTACCACCATTCTGCACTTGCTCAGCCTGTAGTTGAACAGCTTCTGACTACTGTCCAGGCTGCCTGTGTATGGCTTCATGAGCCATGGCATCAAGGGGTAGGCTGGGTCCCCCAGGATAACTACAGGCATTTCAACATCCCCAACTGTTATTTTCTGGTCTGGGAAGTAATTCCCTTGCTGCAGCCATTTAAACAGAGTAGTGTTCCTGAAGACATGAGCGTCATGAACCCTTCCCGGCCATCCCACGTGGATGTTGGTGAAACGTCCTTTGTGATCCACCAGTGCTTGCAGCACCATGGAAAAGTACCCCTTGCGGTTTATGTAGTGGGTGCCCTGGTGCTCCGGTGCCAAGATAGGGATATGGGTTCCCTCTATCGCCCCACCACAGTTAGGGAATCCCATTGCAGCAAAGCCATCCCCTTTACCTGCACATTTCCCAGAGTCACAACCTTTCGTAGCAGCAGCTTAGCGATTGCTTTGGCTATTTGCATCATAGCAGCCCCCACAGTAGATTTGCCCACTCCAAATTGATTCCTGACTGACCGGTAGCTGTCTGGCGTTGCAAGCTTCTACAGGGCTATCGCCACTCGCTTCTCAACTGTGAGGGCTGCTCTCATCTTTGTATTCTGGCGCTTCAGGGCAGGGGAAAGCAAGTCACAAAGTTCCATGAAAGTGCCCTTACGCATGCGAAAGTTTCGCAGCCACTGGGAATCATCCCACACCTGCAACACTATGCAGTCCCACCAGTCTGTGCTTGTTTCCCGAGCCCAAAATCGGTGTTCAATGGCTAGAACCTGCCCCATTACCAGCAGGATCTCCAAAGCACAGGGGCCCGCAGTTTGAGAGAATTCTGTGTCCATGTCCTCATCACTCTCGTCACCACGCTGCCGTAGCCGCCACTGCCTCACCTGGCTTTGCAGGTCCCGGTTCAGCATAGACTGCACGATAATGCGCAAGGTGTTTAAAACGTCCATGATTGCTGTCCTGAGCTGAGCAAGCTCCATGCTTGCCATGGAATGGCGTCTGCACAGTTCACTCAGGAAAAAAGGCGCGAATCGATTGGCTGCTGCTGCTTTCACGGAGGGAGGGGTGAGGCTGTACCCAGAATCACCCGCGACAATGTTTTTTGCCCCATCAGGCACTGAGATCTCAACCCAGCATTCCAATGGGCAGGGGAGACTGCAGGAGCTATGGGATAGCTACCCACAGTGCAACGCTCAGGAAATCGATGCTAGCCTTGGTACATGGATGCACACCACCGAATTAATGTGCTTAGTGTGGCCGCGTGCACTCGACTTTATACAATCTGTTTTAAAAAAACGGTTTCTGTAAAATCGGAATAATCCCGTAGTGTAGACTTACCCTAATTCTCAGAATTCAGTAATCCACAATGGGTCTCCCAGTAGTCAGTGTGAAACAGTAGAGTTTGTATTTAACAAGAAAGTGGAATTTTCTCTTTTGTGCAATGTGTGGTAACTTGGCAAATCTTGCAAAGTTAACGTTCCATTTAAATTGCAAATAAGAGGAAGCGGGAAGTTGGTTTCCTGAAGGAAAATAGTGTAGTCTTTTCCCCCTCATTGGCTGGGTCTGTCTGGTGTTTTGCTTTAGTTGGTTTTGGTATCAATGTACAGGTCAGATTTATGTCTGGTTACTTTTAAATTATGTAGGTATTAAGTCTCAATAATGTGTGTGTTGGTGGAGGGGGAACACAAACTGTTTACAACAAAAAATAATTACTGAAGTGGAGGGATAAGTGAAGAGAGTTGCTCACCTCTTGGAAGAGCTGCATGTCCAGGGAGCCATCACTATTGTACCTCTCTGTGTCTGCAGCAGGGTACTAGAATTAGAAAATGAGAAAAAGGGGAGAGAGGAGCCTGTCCTATTTGCCTCAGCATATGTGTCTGTTTCTTACTATTAAACATGACTCTGCCATGTAGCCTATCCTGTTTCTGTAGCTAAGTCTCAGATGTGGGTGGGAAATGAGTCCACAATGATGACGTTTCTGTTCTGTTATAGTCCAGATTAACTGTTGATCTGTATTCCTGTGGGTGTCATTGGATCATGTGGTCTGAGTAAGACTGAAGACACCAAATCAATTTGATTTCTTTAGTTTGATGCAGTTTTTACAATTTAATGTTGTGAAATGACAGATGTACTGTTACCTGGAACCATGTGTTCCATTTAAAGAAAAATGCTGGTGAAAAGTGTCCTGTGGGGAGTGATAATAGGTCTTGTAGCCTTTACATCATTCACTCTCCAAACTGTGAGTTGTGGTGATGCTGTACAGTAGGTATAAATTCTTCTTTTATGTGGAGTTTGGAGTGGCCTGCATGAACGGGGTAGCAAAAATGATCCTTACTGAGCTAGTGAATTAGCTTGGAGAATAAGTATAAAATAATTGGTGGAGAAATAAAAATTTACTGAAAGGAATGCATTTACTCAATTTTTCCTGATCTAGCTAAACTATCCCCAGCTAAAGATCTCCATCCACGATTCTCAGAATAAGTGTCTGAAGTTAGGATTCTCATCTCACTCCATATTTTGACATCTTAATTAAGTGGCCAGATTTTCATAATTGCTGACTACCCCATAGTTACCATTAAAGGATTCCTTTGTTGGAGGCTAAGCACTTGTGAAAATTAGGCCACCTATTTAGGTGCCTAAATATGGACATAAAATCCTAAATGTAAACATTTTACATTTAAAAAATCTTAGCCATGTATCTGTGCGGTTTCATTCTGACTTTGCACTGTAGTGAAAACACACACAGGACTTGATCCTACCCCCACTGACTTCAGTGTTGCAAGATAAGGCCCTTATGGCAGAATACCAAGTTGGAAAAATACCATTTACCTGGCATTGCCTTGCCATCATTTAAAAGTCGGCTTAACATCTTAGCAGATCTAAGTCAATACTTTTGCACCCACTAGCCTTTCCATTACTGTAAATCCAATTTCACAAACTCTATTTGCCAGAAAATGCAATTTTTGCCAACACATCTTGCTCTGGTCAATGGAGATATAATATTATTAATGACTAGCCCATTACTTATTTTATTTCTTGGTTAAGTGTAGCTTATTTTTTGATCCATAAACCATCAATCAATTTAATTATTTTATATACATAACTAAACAAATACATTTTTTTCTTTGGGCCCATAAGTTGCTCACCACATGTAAAAAATCAGTTGCTAGGTTTTTTTTTCATAAACGTTCTTCTATTATTAAAAGAAGGAGCACTGGGAATCAGGAGACCTGGCTTCTATTCTCACTCTGCCGTTGACCTGCTGTTTGACTTTGGGCAAGTAATTCTCTTCTCTGTTTCCCCTCACACTCTCTCTGTCTTATCTGTTTAAAGTGGAAGTTTTGGGAAGCAGGAAAGGCTTTTTATTATGTGTTTGCACAGTGCCCACCACAATGGGGCTCTGATCTCAGTTGGGGGTCTTTAGACACTAATACCAATAATAACTAATACCATTCTCTGAAACTTCATTTCTTATCACTTCTGATCATTAAAGATCTCATGGAACTTTTTAAAAGAGTGGTAGTGGTAGCTTGGGTGTCCTGGCCAAATCTTGTCTACATTAACCCTCCCTGCTGTTTCAAATGGAGAAGATATGTTCCCTTCCTCTTCTAAAAACTGTTGTGCACTTTTGCTGAGCAGAATAGCTGTCATGTCCCATCCCAGAAATTGCTACATGTAAGTGTTGGGTATAGAGACTTCTTTATACAGATTCTGAAAAGAGATTTGAAATATGAATTAGGGGTGCACAGTTTTATTCATGGCTCCACACAGATGGTGGGCAGGGGGCTAGCATGTTAGTTCTGTTCATATTTATTGTATGCCATAGCTTTGTTGTTTTCAGCACCTCCTGGCATTTTGTGCAACACCAGTTCTTGCTACTGTAAGTGAGCCATTAATATGTCAGGAGGACATATCAGTCATGGCTTTTATTATTTGAAGGTTCTGTGGAAAGTACTAAAAGACTAAGATGATAGAATGTCTTGTCCCCTGACCCATCTAAGCCTTCTTTAATGAAAATAGTTGAGGGACATTGCTTAAGGCACTGCCATGTGTTTGTAGTCTACCTTTCTACCTCTTTCATTGTTATTCCCCACTGCAGTACCCTCATTGTATCAAGCAATCTGCTATATTTTTCCATGTCATTGATCTGTCTTTTGTTTAAATAACATTTGTTTACTTCTGTATTTTATGTTGCATGATGATGATGATGATAAAACAAAGAGGAGAGATACTTGGATTCTAATATCAGAGGAGTAGCCGTGTTAGTCTGGATCTGTAAAAGCAGCAAAGAATCCTGTGGCACCTTATAGACTAACAGAGGTTTTGGAGCATGAGCTTTCGTGGGTGAATACCCACTTTGTCGGATACATGTAGTGGAAATTTCCATGGGCAGATATATGTATGCAAGCAAGAAGCAAGCTAGAGATAACGAGGTTAGTTGGATTCTAATATATGCCAAGGCTCACGGTCCAATGTTTTCTGTGCTAATACTGCTGCTCTTGCACCTGCTGCCTAAACTACTTTTAAGCAGCCAAGCTCAGAGGTGAAAGTAAGCTGGTATGCGCCGGTACGGAGGACCAGTAAGAAAAGGAGACTGACTGAGGGAGGGAAAGAGAAGCCTGCTCCCTGCATAAGAACAGTTTAAACTCAGCTGTTCACTGATGGTTCAGCCCCCAGGGCTCGGTTTCTGGCCTCCTTGTTAATTTCACTCACAGTAGCTGGGGGGAGGGGGTCGAGGGGAGGGTGTGTTTGACCATGGCAGGGGCAGTCCCTATCTGCCCCCAGGGATGAGGGGATCTCTCCTACTAATATACACAACAAATACAAGCATTTGACTGCACAGCTTAAATCCTGAGCTAATAAAAGCAGGTGGAAGGGGAAAACTCACTGTCACATTGGTTTCTCGTCTCCTCCCTCCCCCTCCTCCAGTCAGGCTGCAGACAAGGCTCTGAATTCTTCCCCATTCCCCCCAGCAGGGGGTTTCCTCTAGGCTCTAGCTTGCAGTAGACTGGCTGAGATGCCTGCTATTGCTGCCTGCAAAAGAACAGTTTAAACTCAGCTGTTCCCTGTGCAGTTCAGTGCCCAGAGTTAGGAGCCATTTTTGGCATCCTTGTTAATTTCACTCCCAGTTGTTGTTGGGTGTGAGTGACCCTGGCAGGGGCAGTTCTTTTCTGCCCCCGGGATGAGGGGATCTCCTAAACACAATCAAAATCAGGAACCATTTCCAAGTTCAAATCTATCCCATTCCCTCCTCAGCGAAGGATCATGGTTGTGATGTCCAAACTGCTCGCAGATCCTCTTTGAAATGTTACTGTTTAAAAAAAACAACACAAAAAACATGGAGAACATGGTGGAAAGATGTGTCATGATGATTAGGGTTTATTTTGGGCAAAGCAATTTTGCTAAAGCAATTAAAGATTTACAGGGGAAAAAATAGCCCCCATAGACAAAACCACAAACGGATTGGAGGGGAAAATATTCAGCGAAATTATTGTGCCTCCTTTGAAAGAAATAGTAGTTTTCATTCCAATCCACCCTCTTTCTATATTGATTTAAACACCTGAAATGTCCTTAGGACAGCCGGTGCAATCTCAGATCTCTTTTTGTTTTGTCCTGCCTGCAGAGTGCAGAGGCTGAAATTGATAAAACTTTCTTTAAATATCTTGTATATTTCATGAAAGCTATTCCAGTTGTCCTTCATTCACCCCTGACTTTCCCTTCCTCTCCTCCACCCCCCTCCCCCACCCCGGCTCCCTCCCTGGCTGGCTGGCTGTGGTTTTTGCTTTGGTTACTTACTCCTTGGCAGACCCAGCCCAGCAGCACCTGCTGGCTCTCTGCAGGCAGCAGTCCACAGGGGCCGGTTGCTGGGGTCGCTGCTGGTTGGTGGCAGGCTGCAGCTGCATTGTTTGTGACACATTCATACACATACACATACATACAGTATGTATTTGAATGTATGAATGTGTGTGTCACATACAATGCAGCTGCAGCCTGCCGCCGACTGCCCCGACCCCAGCAACCGGCCCCTACTATTGTATTTTAGTAGTATCGGAGATCCCCTCATCCAGGGGGCAGAAAAGAACTGCCTCAGCCATGGTCACACACAGCTTTCCCCCCCCCCCCCGCAACAACTGGGAGTGAAATTAACAAAGATGCCAGAAACCTCTCTTAACCCTGGGGGGCTGAACCATCAGGGAACAACTGAGTTTAAACTGTTCTTATGCAGGAGGCAGTCTCCCTGCTGCAAGCTAGAGGGAAGCCTCTGCAGCAGCTGCTGAGTGCCAGGCAGGGAGAAAGCACAGAGCCTAGCATCGGCAGCCTGGCTGGAGGAGGAGGAGGTAAGACACAGAGAAAAATGTGACAGTAAGTTTTCACTTTTTCAGGCTTATTCCAATAGTAAAGTTTTATTACAGATAGTACTGGTAGTAGTAATAGTAGCTTTATTTTCTCTATCTATGTCATGCAATGGGAGGGATCCATGAAGTACGTAGGAGAGTTGCTTGCGATTGGACCATATGGGTAAGAAATGTAAATTACTTTCACCCCTGCCCTGCCCAAACCTCAGGGCTCCCAGCTGCCTCTGCAGCTGGTAGCTCCGGGGTTAATTTAAAGGGCTTGGCTCCTAGCTTCAGCCGAATCCCTGAGCCCTTTAAATCCTGATTTAAAAGCCCCAGGATTTAAAGGCTCCACCTCTTCCAATAGAGGCCACGCCTCTTCCAGTTGAGGCCCCTCCCCCTCCGCAGGACTCTGGAGTACTGGTAAGTCCTTTAAGTTACTTTCACCCCTGGCTAAGCTACATAATGAACAATGTTCTTTGCTCTTCAGACTCTCAAAGTCCACCACTTAATCACCTCTCCTACTACTAGTAAGAGAAAAAAATTACAACAGATCAACCTTTGGGGAGGGGGTGTGTGTAAAAAAAGAGATGCTTCACCTCAACATTGACAGCTGTACTTGATCATGTTTTCTATGAATATTTTAAGATTATTGCACGTGTCCATTTCCATATACACATGGACAATATTTTCCATAGTATTTCTACATTTTAGCTGTGCCATTATGCTTTTTTCACGAATTGTAACTGGTGTGTCCTTGATTAAAATATTTAAATTCTGCATGATGATTGGTTTTCTTACTTTAAAAGCTGAAAATAGGTGTATTGCTATATATTTAAATCTGTATGTTTTGTCATGGCCATAATTTCTCTGAGGGAAAATATTCAACATTTAGTCTTCTTCACCCGAGTCTGCCTGCCAGCGAGCAAGACTTTTTTCCCACAAATTTTCAAATGCACTTGGGATTGGCCTAACCGTGCTCCCATTGAACTAAATTGTAAAACTGGCATTGATTTCAATGGGAGCGGAATCGAGCTAATGTCAAATGTTTGTGAAAACTTCACCCATGGTTCTATTTTGGAGTTTTGGTCTTTTTTGGTGCTTTAAAATACCAATAATAGCTGTTCATCATTTTCCTAAAGGAAAATGAACTGATGGAACAAATATTTTAATTCTCATGACTCTTTTTAATTTTAAAAACTAAAATTATGACTTCTGCATTTTTGTCTTATGACAAAGTTATGGCTTTTCCTACTGTTTTCCCATAGAAAACTGGCCTTACTTGTAAATGTGCCATTGCAAAACCCTTTCCCATTAATCTTTTTTTTTTTTAAATGTGTATCATGTGCACTACGCCTTACTCAGGGCAAAGATCAGCTGGTGTTTGCATACTGTAACACCTTCAATGAACTGTTTATTTAATGCATTGCAAATAGTCAGGAATGCCTGTGGTCCTAGAGCCTTAATAAAGATGGACTTTATTTAACAGCCAGGCATCAAAATTCTCTTTGTTTTCATCAGTAAAGAGCTTTTCTTATCATTTACCTTGGTATTGAAAAATACCCTAGAAGACTCCCACACCAGTTCACCTAGCTGTTGATCTGGAGTGAATTAAAGGAAACATATTGTGAAAGGTGAATAGCTGGGGAAAAAATAAAGTATAACATTAAACAATATAAATGATCCAGGCTGTTGCTCTAGCAAACCTTAGGGCAATGTCTTTTCAATGTCATGCTTTTGTAAAAGTCTTTTTAGACCGTGCATGTCTTTCTAAACAAGACAGACAAAAGCTTTTATTTTAAAAGCAAACAGCTAAGTGAATTGCTATACACTTGCCATGAATAGTAACGAGTAGATTTGTGGCATGTTCCTCTTTTTAATTAGCACATTGCTATAACTTGACTGCTGTTGCTGCTATATGGATGAGTGCTGCCTCATTACAATGCATCCAGAGGATACCACTTGGAGCAGGTCATGAAAAAAGTTAGGGTAGGAGGGACAGAGAAACAAAGTATTCTCTGGATTTGTTTGAAATACTTGTAGGTTTTGCTCCCTTTTTTGTGGAACACATTGGCCATCAACATTGAAAAGAATTCCAATTTTAGGTATTTGAATGCCTAAAACTAGTTTATATTTGAAAAATCATGAAGGGAAAAATATTACAGAACTGAATTATGTGTTGCGTAAATGAAGCTGTTTTACAGCAAACCTCACATGAATTATTAATAAAGAATAAAGCATTTATTAGAATCACTTCCCTGGGTTCCAAGCCATTCTCTTTGCATCGTAAATACTATTGCATTTTTAAAGGTTTTTAACTGAATAAAAGGATAGACAGGCCATTTTAATTCATTTAGCTGCTTGATCGTCTGAAATTCTTTACAAAATCCCTGCAGAGTCTCCACCTGAACATGCATTTGGAAGTTGGGTAAGGATGAGAAAATGATCTGCAGAGACCTTGAATGAAAGGGAAGATGGAGACTAGCAGGAGACGGTGCCATGAGTGGCAAGTGGTGGCAGGAAGAGACAAAAGAGCTTGTGCAGTGGAATCCATGTTTCATGCCTGCCATGTGGGCAATCACAGAAAAATATGTTCTCCTGATTCATCCAGCTCTGTAATTGGCCATTTAAAATATGCATGAAAAGCAATATAAGAATAAAATAGTTTTGCTATTAATTTTCCTCTGTAGCTATATAAACATTTTCTCATTATGTAACAATTTTGTTTTGATCTTTTTGGCCTGATTCTCCTCTCACTTATACTGGATTTCCACTCATAGGGCATGATTCAGTGTTGCCCTAAGGTCATTTTGTGCCAGCTAGGCTAGTGCAAAGGAGCTTAAGAGTAGGCTTCATGCTCAATTAATACTCCTATTGCAGAGGGGACCCCGGTGCAGGTGCAGACTGAACTCTGTCAGCTCCACACCTTCATTGCAGGAGTCCTGGGAGAAGGGGGCATTCAGATGTGGGTCTGCAGGTGCAAGAGGTCATTGAAGTTGGGCTGGAAATAGATCTGTGCTTTGGTGATTTTACACCCTGAAAACCTTCCAACAGACAGAAATTCACATAAAAGATGCCAGAAGTGTTTAAATACCAATGGAGTGTCGGATACTGTCCAGAGTGAGCAAGAACAAAACAGAGTCAGTATTATGACTCCTGCACAGGACGTGATCTGCACTCTATAAAATGGTGTTAAATATTAACACAAATACTTCTGACAGTAAAACAACACAGAAGCTTGTTAAAAAAGTAAAGTTCTTGTATCTGGAATCCCTATTTTCTGAAGTGATTTACTGGGCTAAAATAAGCTCCACAGAAGCAGAGGCAAGAGAACAATTATTGTACTTTTTGCAACTTGAAATGTCTTTCATGAGGGAATTTGGGGTGTCAAGTGCACAATGTGTTAGATGAATAGGATGAGCAGTAGGGAAAATGCAAATTGGTATCACATATCATACTCCTAACAGTAATTCTACAGTTTGAATTCTGACATGAGGCCTAAGCTTTTCTAAGAGATAGATGTGTAGCATATATTTATATAAACTAATTCTTAACTCACATATATTTACGTGATATAGCTGTTCATGTTTGTATATGCATGTAAACCAAGATTTTCAAATGTGGTTAGCCATTTTGGGAGCCTCAATTTTTGGGTGTCCAACCTGAGGCACCTTAAAAGGCTTGGATTTTCAGAAAGTGCTGAATACCACCCCCCTGTGAAAATCATGCCCCTAAAAGATGGCTGAGTACCCAAAATCATGAGTAACTTTTGCAAATCTTCTTCATAATACAAAGTGAGAATATAAAATGATGTGGTGTGAGAATAGTCTCAAGGCTTTATCATCATGTATTTGAAATGGTCACGTTGTTACTCATTATTAGTGAAGCCATGAGTGTATTATGCAGGCCATGCACAATGAATGGCCATAAAACCTTTAAACTCACATACGATCATATTTTTGTACATGCCATATATGTTGCAGGGAGAAAATTTGGGCCTGTCTTAGAGAGTTCTAAGTAATGTATTGGGACTACTCCTTGACTCTCTCCACCTGGAAGGCCCAGTGAGTCCAGATCTGCAGGACTGAGAGGGAGAGAAAAAATAAAACTAATACATGTAAAATTCATCCAAAAGGTGACCTAAAATAGCTGGTGTGTGTGTGTGTGTGTGTATAATATAAAATATCAGGATTTTAAAGTCTGATATCTTGGGAATTTAAGGCTAGAAGTGAATTTAGAATCCCTCTTCCAATTGGATAAAACTCTTCTTTTTTGCCCTGTAGGGGTAATAAGTGTTGGATTTCAAACCAATGACCTCATTAGATATAGAAAGTTGTTCCTAGCCCAGGGCTGGATTTTACCCATTCTGGGCTTTGGGGAAGGGTTGATTTGGTGCTGGGGGGAGGAAGGAGGAATTCCACAAGTAGCGGGGAGAGAGAAAAATGGCTCTTGCTGGTTGGTTTTCAAAAAATGGCAGCTTTATGAAACTGCTCTGGGAGTGAAATGTTAAAATAAGTCCCAGGGAGGAATAGTGGGCAGAGGGTAGGCTATGCAGTCAAGTTAAGTGATAAATAAATATTTCATCTGGATATACAAATACCATATGTGTATGTGTCTGTATAGTATAATTTCTGTAAGGTACAATTTGTGTATATATATATATATAAAATACATACAGACTATAGTGAACCGTTAATTTGTTTTCCCTGCCACAAAGTATATCTGACTGTGTAGAAATGTCTACAGCTAGTAGAATCTATCTGAAATTATTCCAGGTCTTGATTCTCATGGGAGTTTGCCTACAGCTGCAACTAATAGTGTACCACAGTGTGATGTGACACCTTTCCTGCAAGATCTTTGGTGGAATACATCTGCTGTACCATGGGGAAACAAAATATGTGTCTTGACTAAAATTTGAGGTAGAAAGGATTCAAACTGGGAAACTGTTCGACATAATTTGCAGAGTATTAACATTAAAACCTAATGAGAAAAGAGTACACTCGCTGACGCTACTTTGTTATCTGGCATTGATGTGTATAGCAGCACGGGGTACCTAGGCATAATCTCCTGTAATGTTACTTTGCAATTTAAAAAATAAACTAAAATAAGAAAAAGAAATGAGAGCAGCATATATAAATAAGCATCACTTGTGGCAAACCACATAATCCCACACAATCCAAGTAATCCAGTTCATTTCAGGACACGAGCATCAGAACTGTGTGTTATTAATTCTGAATGGTAGCAAAGGGAAAGTCGCCAAGTGCTTACTGAAGCCTCATTTCTTGTTTGAGCGGCTGCTTCTTTATCCTTGCTTGCCAGTTCTGAGTGTATTTCAAGGAACATTACTGAGAACAAAATCGAACACCATCAATATTAATGATCTGAACTAGGAAGATAGCTTTTAGTGTGGAAATTAATTACCCTAATCACAGGGTTTTTTGTATCCATTTTAATGAAATAACTATTTATTTCACTGAGTCCTGAGCTTTTCTTTTGCAAATAAGGCACATTTACATGATAAATACATGAAATTTAAATGGATGACTAAATTGAGAGAAAAAAAGACCTTTTAAAATACAATTTTCATAGGAAAAACATCTAGATTAATGGGTTGGTTAGCTGACTGGCATCTGTGATTAAATCTTTTTAATGTATGTCAAATAGAATTTAATGGACCTCAAGAAATGTCTACACAGTCAGTAATATTCAGGGTTTAGTGAAGATACACTTTATCTACTACTATTTGAAGTGTAGACTGCTGAACGCATCTTGCAAGTGATTGCCTGCTGCAGCATAGAGACCTTACAATGCAGAAATAATATCCAGAATTCTCATCTTTTACCCTGTTTTCTCCCTCACCCTCTCTTTCCCTCTCTCAGAATAATTGTCATGTTTTTTTTATTTTCAAAAGTGGGCCCACTATAAAAAATGAAGGCCTCTGAATGTTTGCATATCCCTCATATTTAATCGCTGTGTGCACATTTGTTTCATATTTCTGTTTTCTAGTAATGACAAGAAAGGAGAAAACGCTTAGTTCAGAAGAATTTTAAAATGTGTCTCCTACATTCTATGTGTTTTGAAAACTTTATTTATTGTGGCAAAGCTTTGAAGGGCCGCAAATTCAACAGAGGAAAGATTTGAAACACATTCCAGCTCATTTTTTGATAACAGTCCTGCAGAACAGAGCATCTTTCTCTGCTTACATTTTTCCAGTTGAGCCACCAGAGACATCTCCAGCTTCCTTTGATTTGAAATGATCAATTGCAGCTGTGGCAGTCAGGCCGGGTGCCCCAGGCACAATGCAAACAAGTATCTCTCCCAGCTCACTAGGATTTACATTTCAATTGCTGCCACATTTTTAAAGATAATTATAACCTTTTATATTAATATTTTTCTGTGGCCTCTCTGATAGTCTAACAACATAAATATTAATTTAGCACATCAAGAAGAACATGCATTCTTCAGTGGAATGACTTGAACAAAAAAACTGCTAAAAAAACAGATGGCATCAAACTTGTCATCAAAATCTCATAGCAATATCCTTATGAAAGGGACACTTCTTCTGGGTCTATTTTGCCTACCCTTTGCACTCTTTTTGAGATTACCAGTTTAGAGAATAACCTTTTCGGTGGCTTAAGATCTACCTGTCCCAGTACAGTAGTTGGAACATGTTTGCTGGCTGCCATAGAAGTTGTGACTTATATGCCTCTTTATAGCATCTTTTAGCATGGGAAGAAATATTAAATAGGTTGAATTACCTTGATGAAATTGATATTCCTGAAAAGAGGAAAGGGGAAAAGGCCACCAGTACTACTGAGAACATATAAAGAGTTTTGTATTCCGCTTTTACTGCAACCTTCTATTACGCTTGTTACCACAACAGCACTTTATTTCCTCCAGCTCATGCAGTAGGAAAAAGCCATCATACTGCATAAACAGATGTTGCTTCACTTACATTGTCTGATCATGCTCCATGGACCATGATGCAATTTTGCTGCCTGCCCTAGAAGTGTTTAGCATATAGTAAGCATGGCTTTTTATTTTTTGCACATATATTATGTAACTAAATGGATTCTCTTAAGGGCTCATCACCCTGCATTGTTCAGTATCGCTCAGGGTATTTACATTCATCCATAACAAAATCAGAGAAAGTGTGTTTTCTTTAGTAACTGAAAAATAATTGGAGCTACGCATATTAGGAAGAAAATTGATACTAGTGCCGGTCAGATATTACAAGCAGGTCATTCTATTGCTCCCCTTGATAAACTGCAGAGTTACAATAATTGCCATGGGATCTCTTTATGGACAAGACTGTTATTTCCTACACACCAAAACCATGGGATTAAGTATTGCTTGAAGCTGACTGGTGGAATAAAACTGCTCATGAAATATGCATGACTAACACACATGCTGCCAGAGGAACTTAGTATATTATGTATGACCCTGCTGTAATTGTAAGGTAATGATATTCATTTAAGTGGATGTTTATCACAGTTAAAGGTACACCTAATGAGACAAAGGTCAGAAGCCTAAAACCACAAGGTTATCCTACTATTTCTGTCCTTGTTTGAAAAGAGTGTGCCCTTATTCACAGTTGTTTCACCAACACATGTGATCTATATTTATTAAGCTTAAGAGTCCCTGTCTCCTATAGTTAGATGCCAAATGCACTATTAAATTAAATGCACTTCTAATATTATATGCACACATCTGGGAAATATTCAGGCAGGTTATTAAAATTCACATCAAATCAGACTCTACTTTTCAGCTGCTGTTGGTTGAGGCATGTCCAGGTTTTTTGTTTTTCTCTCAGATTTGTGATTTTGTATTTAATAAAAATCCAAACTAAGACTTATAGTAGGGATAGATTTTTGCCATTTAAATGATGTTGGCAAAATAGTTTATTTATTCCAACTTCTATCAGTTTTCCTGCATATAAATCATGTTTAAAACAATGTGCCTTATAAAGATGAGCTTTCTTTTCTCTAAACAGTGCCTTTTTTAACATGAAGTTGGCTTCCTTTTTGTTTGAGTACTTTTTAGAGTTTGGGGGGATATAACACCGCATCCTTCAGCAAAGGCCAGAGTATATGCAATAAATGAACTTTTTGAGTAGTGGTGTAGTGAGCTGTTCACCAAAGATTCCCACTCAGGAACAACAAACTCCTCAAATGTGCCTGATACTTCCTGTGATATTCACCAGGATAAAGTCACAGTTCAACAAAATTATGTTGCCCAAACCAAAAAATTACTCCATCAGAATTCCAACTGCTGATTGTGGAAGCCAACAGAGTTTAAAATAATAATACCCCAAACAGAGAGCTGTGGCTGGACCTCTTTGGGCTCAAGGTGGTGGGCTAAATTCATCCTGGGCTAACTCTATTGACTTAACATCTCATCAACAGTATTGAAAACAACTGATAGAGGTAGAAGAATCAGTATGGGCACCTGATCTTCATCTCTTGCCAGGAGAATATCAAACAATGCAGTACAATAGTTATACCATACCCAAGCCTGAAAATAGTTTAATAGACTAACTGAAGTTGAGGACATCTTATGATTCCAACTATTGTAAGAGCTACAACCCTTTCAGCAAAAATTTCCAAAAAAGGGAGGTTTGAAATGGGTAGTTTGACAAGATTGTCCATACCAAGAGATAATTTCCTGACCAAAGGTCTCAGAATGATCCCTTATGGACAGGTAGCCCCATGATTTTCTGAAGGAGAAGTGTCTGTCTTCACCAACAGCAGAGCTTCCCTGCTGGCCTTTACCATCCATCAAAGACATAAATCCTACTCACATCTGAACCTCCCCTGCTCCCTCCCGAATCTCAGTGAGTGATGCTAGCTGGAACTTACCCAGAAAGGGCCTGGCCAATTGTCTCCCTAATATAATGCTCTACCACTAGTGCCACACAGAGCCTGGATCCTTTTAGATTTCATTTCAAGTTCTACTGTAGATTACAATTAGGGCTGTCCAAAAAACAAGAATATTTTATTACAAATCCCAGGTTTCGACATTGTTTCTGTTCCAACATGGAATGAAACCAAGATCCTTCAAAATTATTCACACACACTCAGTGGTTTGGGGACTCATCTGAGATGATTTTGCCCATAATGTTTTGGGGCCATTATTGTAGAATTCTATAGTGGTTTGTCACAGGGGACTTTTTCTTCAACATGGTGTCCAAACTCTTCAACCATAACAAGTCCCAAATAAAATATATGAAAAAGGAATAGGAAATACTGGGGGTGGGGTGGTTGTGTAAAGAGAGAAACTTAAGTGTGTGTGTGTGTGCACGCATGCACGCCTAATACAACCTTCTGTTTGCTCTTGCCATTCATCTGCAGTATAGTCCATTTGCCAATTGCTTCAGCTAAGGTTGGTTGAGAAAATGGATGCACTGGTGGAAAAACCCTGCACCAGAGATAGGAAAATATTTCTTTTCCTCATTCTTCTCTGTTTAGCCTTCTTTTTCAAAAATGGATGCCCAAGCTGCACACACACACACAACAGAAGTGTGAAGGTGCTCATAGGTAAGGGGTACACATGGTGTGAAACTGTGTATGCAAATTCAGTACCCATTTTGCGCCATCTCCTATTATAACAGTAATCCTAGTAGTAGTAAATATTGTTTACAAGGCCCCCAGTCAGAATTGTTGGGCACTGTACAGAATAGAGACAATTCCCGCCCTATGTTGTGGTGGGTGAGGTGCTATTTATTTTGCATGCACAATTATCTGTTTATACTTTCAGATGGTGTTTTCCAGGCTCAGATTTAAGTGCATCTTTTTTAAAAACATGATTCACAATGGTCTCTCCTGGAACTGGGTTTTTGGCATTATTATTATTGCCCATTCCCCCAGCCCTTTCCTAAACACTTTTCAGTTCTCTGTTGACTTTAATTAAACTTCCTCTGTCAGTTCATGAGCATGGTGACTTTTTTAAAGTGTTCTTTTCCTTACTAATCAGAATTTCCCAGATTCTCCTGAGTCTACTCTGAGTGTTAACAGCGATCTTCAGTTCATACAAATCTATTGTCTTGCCTATAAGACCTGTTCAATTATTCATAAGGTGCCAATAGTAGAGATGGAGCGAAAAAGGACAACCTGAAAGTCATCCTGAAGCTGTAGAACAAGATAATGAGTTGGGACAGCCCATTATTTTATTACCTAGAGCCATATGTCAATTAATAACAAAGAAATCACAACAACGTACTGAAGTGCTGTTGTAGATATAGTCAGAGGGAAAACTCCTGAATGGTAAACCTTGAACAATAACCATTATTCCTCTGAGTCAGATAATCCCAAAAGACGGTAGAAAGCAGAGGAGGAAAAACACCCTGCATTAGAAAGAGTTTATAATTTCGTATCACTCTGTAATTTGCTGTGCTAACTACAGCCAAGAGCTTTTTAATGTTCTCCCCAAAAGATAGTTTGAAAACCTATCAAATAAATATTACACTGGAGGAGTGGGGGAATTGCAGAAACAATGTGTGAAGAACATTTTAGAGATGCTGTATACCGCAAACAACTAAAACATTAAAGACTCATCAAAAATGATATTTGAAATTGCAGACTAGATTTACACTCGATTATACTTGTTTTGGGTTTTTTAAAAAAATATAGATTGGGCAATGATTTCTTTATACATTCTCACATCTCCCAAATGGTCTTCTCACTCTCTTTCTCTCTCTCTCTCTCTCATCTATCTGTGAAACCTAATTATACCCTGAAACCAATTCCTTCTAGAACAGATTCCCCGCTGGGTAGAGGCTACTAGTATAGTTGCAGGCATTTATACATCTCAGACGGACTCACAGAGGCTATTCTTTAGCTCAGTTGGAAGTCTTAAGGAAAGGTTCTCAAGCAGGGTCTAACAGGGTCTTTATGACTTGGGAGTTTATTTTTCCCTCATCAGGGTAACCACTTTGCTAGGGATACAGAGATCCTGAAGCTAACTGTCTTAGGTTCACTTCTGGCACCCAGCACTTGAAGCATTTGTGATCCTCAGTGGCACAGCAAAAGCTCCTGCAGGGGGAATAGCTCATGGGGAATTGTAAAACAAAAGAAGTTTCTCTAAGCAAGCTTATCTGCATTAACAGCCCTTGATTTTAGATAGTAGCAGTGCACCAACAATTCAGCCTAAAAGAATAACAGTGGCTGAGTAGAACAAACTTCCAACTGTGAAGCAATTATAGTGCTGTTGAATGGCTGATTGCTTGTGTGTGGTCCCTTTGGTTCCCTGGTGTAGTGTGCTTATGGTTTTGCAATTGGATAAAATGGATTGGAATGAGTGCTGTCATATAAAACTGCCAGCTGTTCTACTGTTAATAAAGACACTATTTAGCTATTAATACACCCCATTCTTCTGTGCTGTGCTTATTCAAACAAAATATCTTTGTTTGTAGAGTGGGTGTGACTGCACCTGTTCTTGATTCAAGAATTCGTGGCCTATGAGAGACCCCCTTATACTCTCAAAAAACAGTTCTAGCTTCCAGACAGAGCCAGATACAAAGACTGTACAGGGTAGGCTTTGCTTTCAGAACAGACCTAACAGACAATGTTTTAAAAATATAACAGGTTTGGATTTTAATTTGCTACTGTTTCTGCTCTTGGCTTTATTTGTTAAGCAATCACTTTTAATTTTTTCATGAGGCCCCATCATTAGCACTTTAGATTTATAAGAACATAGAAAAAGTGACAAGATATGATTTGTACTGGAGAGCTAAGACTTGTTTCATTGCATTTTTTCCTCAAAACTGTGAGTCAAATTCTCTTGAGATATAAGCCCACTGAAATCAATAGAGTTTTACCAGAAGAGAATTTACCCCTACATCTTAAGCTTTCCTGGAGTGAAATGTAATATTGGTTATGTCAGTGAAAGATAAATGACACTAAGCCTGGATAATTTAGAAAGATCTGAATGTCTTCCTAAGCAATAGTTTTAGAAATATACAGAAATATACTTGTGCTTTCTTTCCATTCTTGATGCGAAAAGGAGATTAAACCATGTAGTCTGGTGGTTATAGCATGTGAAACTTTGTTTTGACTATACCATTGAGTTGCAGTGCGAATTTGGGGAAAGTCACTGCTTCCCCCCAGCTGAGAAATGGGGATAATATAGTTAGCCATATTTAAGCCAGATGGTAACCTGAGACTTCACCCTTGCATGGTAGTCAGGGGGCCTTCCTGTGTCCCTTGAGCCCCCGTGGTTGCTAATATTGCAGGTGGCAGTGCAAGGCTGGCTGCCAGCCCCGTTTTGCAAACTCCCTTGCTGCTGTCCAGAGTCTCATGATAATTATTGTTTTCCTTAAAGCCCCAGCTCCTGAAGTCAAGTGGATATGTGATAATTTCAGCCTTCATTCTTAAAGAAAAAGTAAGTTTCTAGCCCTTGTGACTGTGGAGAAAGCTTCAAAATGTGCACCCTAAAGGCTCAAAAAAGCAGAAGGCAAATAAAAAGAACACCAAATCTGTTATTTTACATGGTTAGCCAAATGGACTGTTCTTGGACTAGGTTCCCCAGCCTGCAAAACCTCCATGGCTCAAGAGTACTCCTGCCTTGCCTGCTCCTGGATGTGGATCCAGGATTCTGGAAGCACTAAGGCTAGCTCTAGCTGGGGCTCAACTCCTGGATCTGCAGCAGGGATCCTGAAAGCCCTGAGAACTCTGGGTTGCGCAGCCCTGGGATCCAGCTGGCTTGGGAGCCTGGAAGCCAGCATTACAATGTGATAACTTGTCATGTTGTATCAGGTACAAGGCCTATGGTGGAAAGCCACAAACACAGCAACATTGTGACCTGATTTTGAGATGCAGTTTAGCCCTTCACTTGAAAACAAACCTCATTAGGATCCCCTGAAAATTTGATAGCCAGCCCTGCATGATAAGGAATATGTTGAAGTCTGGCCTGCTCCACCCCCATTGAAGTTTTTGCATTGATATCAGTTGGAGCAGTCTTAGACATTTTCTGAAGATTTCTCCCAAATGTCTCTATTTAGAAGTCAGAATTTGTAAATGTCATTTTATCATTCACTCCAGAGATTATGTGTCAATATTGCAAACAAACGCCTTAAGGAAGAGTAAAATCTCCTCTCCTCTCAAGATATTAAAATTTACAAATATTTCCTTCAGCCCTTTAGAGATCTTCATATTCTTCAGCTGTTATTTTGTGACAAATTATAGATATGGGGAAGACATTCATGGCCTGAGTCTCTTCTTGCTTATGCTTCTGTGAATCAGGAGTAATTCCATCAAAGTCAAAACTTTTACTCCAGTGTAAAGTCAATGAACATGAGAGCAGAACCAAGCCCATATTGTATTGCAAGGCTTAAACATAGTGCAATCTACAATCAAGAATAAATATGTTTAATGTAACCTTCACAAGTCATCAACATGGAAACCTTTCATTTTGGTTTCTGTTTATTCATGTTACAAAATGCCTTTATGTAAGAATTTCACTGGCCTAATTTAACAAAAAGCACATCAATAATGCAAAGCCCAACAAATGAGCTGATATATTATATTTGTAAATAGTGTAGCATTAGAACAAATTGCATTGAATGGACAAATTCAAGTTATTTTTCTCTAAGCAAGAAAAGAAAATATTATTTTATTTTATTTTATTTTATTTTATTTGTTATTATTGGCTGCTTTCTTTTGCCACCCTCTCTCTCTATCTCTCTTTTATTCAACACAAGAAGTGCTTCGCTTAAATGTCCTTTATTTTTCTAAAGATGAATAAGCAAATATGTGACACTCCCCTCCCCTCCCCCCTTTGATCACTGCTTGCAGAGGCAATAAAGTCATTGCTGTTTCAAATTCATGTGTTCTTTATTAATTCATCACACAAATGGGGGGATAACTGCCAAGGTAGCCCGGGTGGCGTGCGGGAGGAGGGAAGTACTGGGTGGGGTGATGGAGGAGGGGAGGAGGGAAGGACAAGGCCACACTGCACTTCAAAACTTATTTATTGAATGCCAGCTTTCTGTTGCATGGGCAGTCCTCTGGGGTGGAGTGGTTGGGTGCCCAGAGGGTCCCCCCCGCCACATGTTCTTGGGCTCTGGGTGAGGAAGCTATGGAACTTGGGGAGGAGGGTGGTTGGTTACAGCGGTTGTGCTTCTGCTGCCTGTCCTGCAGCTCAACAATACACCGGAGAATATCAGCTTGATCCTCCAATAGCCTGAGCATTGCTTCCTGCCTCCTTTCATCATGCTGACGCCACCTATCATCTTGCTCTCACCACCTTTCCTCTTGCTCCCGCCACCTGTCCTCTTGCACGTCCCTCCGGTCCTCGCATTCATTTTGTGCTTTCCTGTACTCTGACATTGTTTGGCTCCACGCATTCTGCTGGGCTCTTCCAGTGTGGGAGGACTGCATGAGCTCAGAGAACATTTCATTGCGAGTACGTTTTTTTCACCTTCTAATCTTCGCTAGTCTCTGGGATGGAGATGATACGGGAAGCGTGGAAACATTTGCAGCTGCAGGAGGAAAAAAAAGGAAGAGTAGTATTTAAAAAGACACATTTTAGAGAACAATGTGTATACTCTTTCACAGTGAACGAAGCTGTTAACATTACATAGCACGTGTGCTTTCTTTACAAGGTCGCCTTTTTGCGTCTTATATTGAGAGCCTGCCGATTTGGTGTGAGATATCACACATGCAGGGCTAGCGGGCAACAGAATTCGGCTTGCAGGCAGACATGGTAAGCCACAGTCTTTTGGCTTCTTTAACCTTCATAACGTGTGGGAATGGTTTCAAACAGCAGCGTTCTCATGTCCCATATCAAACACCCATTGGGTTGGCCATTTAAAAGGAGGGGCTGCGGTTTTCAGATTAATGTGCAGCACAAACCCAACTAACACCCCACCACACATACACACAGTTGATCATCCTTGCTACCTTGAGTAAATAGCTTATTTCTTAACATTATTTCTCACATTGTAATTATTATAGAACAAAACCACATGGAAAGTATTTACCCCTTCTGTTTGTCACATCTGATACACAAGAACTACTTTAAACTAGGCCCAGACTTTAACCAAAATGTACAATCAATAAATTGTCTCTTTTGATCAATTCAGATTATTTCAGAAAACCTTCAGTGACCTTCTAATATAATCTGAAAACATAAGGCCTGTCCTAGATCCATGGACCCAGCAGTCCACCAGGCAAGCTGGCAAGGAACTAATCAGGTTTCTGATGGAAAGTACCTGGCAGACATGGTTCCATTGGAGACCTGCCTATACCTCAATGAAAATTCATTAAATCTGAGCCTTTCTCACTAAACATTTCTCTTTCAAGGCATCTGCATTTTCTGCTGAAACAGAGTTTCATCAGAGAATTTCTCATCAGCTCTAGTGACAATGTCATGTTTATGACATTGCAATGGCTAAAACACATTTCCTAGCAAGATTAAGTGATCCTTTCTTGAAGAGCCAGGTGGTAGTTCTGTGGGGTTTAAAGAACAAAGGAGAATAGATGCTGGAACTAGGGATGTGGAGAGTGCTGGCACACCCTCTGGCTGGAAGTGGTTTCCATCATATACAAGGTTTACAGTTTGGTTCAATGGCCCTCAGCACTCCCACTATAACAATTGCTCCAGCACCCCAGCAAAGGAGAATGTCCATGTGGTCATTTTAGCCCCAATTCTGCAAACTGCTCATGTTGGTGACGCTTTGTGCTCCTGGGCTGCCTCACTTGAATCAATCAGACTCTGGGTGGGCACGGAGAGTTGACCACACAGGGCAGCTTGCAGAATTGGGCCTAAGTCATCACCTAGTAAAGCTAAGCATTTCAAAAACAAAAACAACCTTATAGTAAACCCAAGAATTTCAAACCACACATCAACATTGCAAACCTGTTCCACCACCCAACCCCCTGCAAAATATAACACATTTTTATTGCCAGCCCATAGCTCCTACATGATTAGGTCCCTTATTTCTTCTTATCTCAACTCAGGAACCCAGCCAGAACCCATAAGGTAAATTCTTAAGTGCCTGAGTCACTTTTGAAAATAGGACTTAGGTTCCCAAATTACTTGGGCCCTTCTGAAAGTTTTACCCTGGCCCTTTTCCTGTTGACAATATTATCTGTGAACATACCAGGATTTTTATGAATTTATCCATTTTTCATAACTGGTTGACAAATATATATGTGGACCCATGGGTTTTCATGGGCTCCTTCAAGTGTTTGATTTTTGGTTGGTGTGATTGGTCACCTTATTCATGTGACATGCTGTCTGTGGATCACTTAATCTTTTGAAATAGGAGCAGTGCCTGAAGAATTCACTAGTGCTTTGTATCTATCAGGTAGAGGATGGGGAACAGTTAAAAGAGAGTGATATAAAGGGATAAGCAGGCAAAGAAAATGTTCAGAGATTTGAAATCTTTTCCTGTCCTCTTTTGGAAAGAGCTTTATATTTGGCTAGGTTCCCAGATTTTAAAATAGCTGGATTCCTTATAGACTGAGAGGGAGAGGAAGATGTAAGCCTGATTTATTTGTTGTCTAGCAGACTTTACTTTCCATTTTCTCTTGTCACATTCCCAATGAGTAAATGTGTGTGTAAATACAGGCTGGCCAGGTAAGCACTCCCAGCATCAGTATATTCATTCATATGGGAATATACTTGTTTACTTGAAGATATGCTTATTTGTCTATGAATATCATATTTGCACAATTAAAAGCACCTCATAAGAACATAAGATGACACATTGGGTCAGACCAATGGTCCATCTAGTCCAGTATTTCATCTTCCAACAGTGGCCGGTGCCAGATTCTTCAGAGGGAATGAACAGAACAGGTCAATTGTGAGTGATTCATCCTCTGTTGTTCAGTTCTGACTCCGGGCCCCCAGAAGGGCTGGGACCTTGGGCAGAAGAGGCGGGGCTGAGGGTCAGCCTCTCCCAGCCAGCCCTTCCACACTGCCTGGCCTGCGCCGCCCAGGGCTCCAGTGGCGATTTAAAGGTCCCGGGGCTCCGGTCGCTGCAACAGTAGTGACGGCGGCGGCTATGACCCAAGGACCTTTTAAATCTCCAGGCCCCAGGCAGTTGCCCCTTTTGCCCATCCCACACACCCCCCCTCAGTGGCCCTACACTCTGTGTAGGGTGTCTACATATCGGTGGCTGTGGGGGGACACCCTAAGCCCAGTGTAGACACTGCTAGGTTGACAGAAGAATTCTTCTGTCCACTGAGCTACTGCTTCTTGAGGGTGGATTTACTCCAGCGATAGAAAAACCTTTTCTGACACTGTAGCATCTACACTACAGTGGCATAGTTGCAGCACCTCAGCTGTATTGCCGTAGCATTATATAGTGGACATATATTTATTTTTACCTCATCTTTTTTATTATATTCTGTTTTTTCACCTCTTTCTGTTTCCTCTCATTTTCTGCCCACTCTTGATTCTCCCCGAGATGAATCATGTTCTCATTTAAATCAAAGAGAGTTTTGCCATTGGTTCCAGTGAGAGCAGGATTCATTTGCAAGTTCCCATCTGCTCCTCTTCTTACTTCCCAATTCTTCCTCTTTCACAGTTCCCCAATCTCTTTTCTTCCATCCCTGCCAAAATCCCCCTCATCTTTCCTTCTGCCTCCCTGAATTTCCCACATCTTCCCACCACCAGATTCGCACATTCCACCTTTCTTTTCCTCTCCATCCTGGATTCAACAGTTCTCATTCTATTCCCTTCCCCTGATCGCCCATCTCCGAGAGCCAGGCACCGTGAGACAGCTCAAGAATGAAAGAACTTGACAGAAGCAGCATGTGAGAATGTGAGAGTCAGAAAGCCAGGATAGAGTGAGATGTATCTTATCTGTATAGTCTGTATCCATCTGTGTAAAACAATTCATTTTTGTTTGGACCAGTGCTGGACAGCGTTTAGATTACATGGGGCTGTGAAAGAAAACAGCACATACCCTAATCAAGTTGCCCACTAGTTTTAAAGCCTCTGCAGCCCTGGGTATGAGAGGATGCACTCAGAGAAATTTAACGTTACAGAATGACAGTCAAAATTCTTCAATATTTGGTAACTATATATTTGTTCTACACTTGCATGCTTCTGCCATACCAAGGGCCTTCTTTATCTCGAGTCAGGCTGTTGCCAAATTGCTTCCATTTGTAAATTATTCATATGAGGCAAAAGCTTTTGACTATGTTTGACAAGACAACTTCTTTAGCAAAGTCATTAAGATAAGAGACCTCTGTAGGGATGGAAGTTATTCAGATTATATATAAAACCTCTTGTGTGCATATACGTTGATTTTCTCTCCCTTCCTCTCTCTCCCTCTAAGCCCCCCCCATCATTTTTGTCCCTTCAACTAAATGCATTAAAATGTAACAAATTACTATGTTGCCACAAGTAATGGATGCTTCTGTCAGCATGCAAAACAGTTCCGCTCGCAGAGTTACAAAACACTGAAAATGGAAATGTAGCCTAAGGAAAAGTTTTGCATTCTAAGCTCAAATGTAATTTTAGAGACAGTGACTATTAAAAAGACAACATATTTTCTAAGACTTCTGATGTACTTGGTTTATATGTGCTGGGTTATGATTTTTAAGGATTTTTACACTAAATTAACTTCTTAGAATTTTATTTTCAAAGATGTATGTAACTCTTCATGTGTATGTGCATATGTGTGTGTATCTATCTAGAGAAAGAGAGGGAGTGAATGGGAATATACATATCAGTTGCAGTGGGGTATAAAATATTTATTAGCATGAGTTTAAAATGAGCTGTTATTCATGAATGGCAAAACCATGGGTGAGTTATGTAGATGACACCAAATGGGCACCAACAAAAGCGTTATACCTCACCACTGTAGTTTTCCTGTTCTATAAAAAAATTTGAAATTTTTACCTGTCCCAAATTGTGAAAAAACATTGAAATCTTGAAAATGTTCAAAAACCAAAAAAAACTAATTGTGGTTTTTTTGTTTGTTTTTGTTTTTGCAGGAGGGCTGGGCAATCAAAATGTTTTGTTTCAATAATTTCAAAATGTTTCACTTCAGCTGTGATCTGTTTCCCCTTCATATCTTTTTAGTTTATTTAGCTTAAATTTCCAAATGAAAAGTCATTTCAAAATGAAACGTTTCAATAATTTCAATATTTTTCTCTGCATTTTTAGAGTCAGAAAATTCACCAAAACCAGCCCTGTTTAACATAGCATTTCAGATTCAGTTGCTTGGCATTTTGGTGGAGAAAAAAAATATCAAAAAATGCTCAGCCAGCTCTACAAACCATCCCATTAGCTATCTTGGATAAGCCATATGTGTTGCGGAGCAGCTACTTTGGGAGTGTTTCCAAAAGAGTTCTTTGGGGCTGGTTTTTGTATTCTTCCCTCTGTAAATCAATGTACAGTAAGTCCCACTGTACAGGGCTCAAAGGGAGACTATAACAACCTTCAAAAAAACCTTCACCAATATTTTTATGTAAAACCATCACAGTTTTAAATCTGAGTACGTGTGGTTCTTCCTGTGCTAGGATTTAGAACCAATACTTGGTGTCATGAGATGCATGGATTCTCCTCTTTAAAATGGCATAAAGCTCCTATTTTCAGCCCTGAAGGGTATGGAATAATACTTTGTAAAGCAGGTATTTAAGTTGTCATAATAAGACTAGGTCTCATATAATAGGATAGACCTCAGAGCTATTGTTTCAGCCTCAGGAACATACCACTTCATCTGTTTAAACTTGTTTCACATTTCTAAGGTAATCTTTGCAACCATATGTGGTGGAACCTTTTTTAATGAAACCTTAGATTCTAGAAGACAAAAAGTCATCCTTAAGAACAATGTTTCTGCTTGCCATCTGCTGGGAACTGGCCCTGATCTTACTGGAGCTATGTTCAATGACTTCATGCACTCAGGATAAATATGAACATACATTTGCCCATACATTTACCTAAGTTGAGCATACATTTACTCTAGTTGTACCCACAAATTGGTTTACTCATAGTGCTGTGCATATTCACAAGCAAGAGTGACGCTCTGCTGATTAAAAATTTGGTCCATACTGTATGTCATTTTAAGCATTAAGCACTAATATATTAATCCTAGTTAAGGATTACTTAGTCTGTGGCATTCTTTGCAATATGGTCCATATCTTCGTATCTCGGTGGACAGTAGCCGGCATAATGGACACCATTCTGATTTGGGGCTTTTGGATGCTACTGCAGTAGAAATAATAAATAATAGTAATAATTGACATTGCTGAGTGTGCAGTTTTGCATTCTAAATTCTTTTGATTCATATTAAACTCTTCCAGATGAAAATTGTCCTCAGTGATTAACTTTTATTAAGTAAACCCCATGACAGGGGTTGCTTCCATGATTCTAAATAAATAAACACTTCTGTGGCTTGAAACTGATATACAATTATAATCATATTATTCAGGGAATGGTAGTATTCATCATGTTGTTAGTATTGTAAATTTGTACCATTGTAGATAGGAGTCACACAGCTTGGGGCCTTGTATCTTCACCTATTGTTTTCCCTGTGTTATGATAAATTTTCAGCAACACTTGATTAAAACTGCCAATTTGTTGGGTATAAAGAAAATCTCTTGACACCACCAGGACTAATTATGTTGTCCTTGCCAAAGGGGTAGTTGAATAATTGCATGCGATTATTGCACAGCTATGGTGCTTTTCATGTCAGTTGCAATGCAATGAAGATTGATTCCCTTTAATTAATCATTCAAAAATAACCCCCTTGTATCATTCCCCAAATAGGAGCAACTATGTTCCTACATCTTTCTTCCAAAAGGCTCTTGAATGCAATTGGTTCCCTGATGAGATAGCATTGCAATCTGCATGTGCATGAGCCTGTACTAAATAGGAGGATCTGCTTTGTAATTGGTTGTGGATCCTAGTTTCCTTGTTCTTTAACCACAGTCCTTAACTTGCTTTATAATCTTAACAGCTGCAAGCAGATGAACATAAGCAGGAAAAATCCAGCTTTTACTAATTAAACTCTGGACAGGAAGAGGAGCTTCAACTCTAATCTGATATATATTATATATAATGTCCACTCTGTACCTATCTGACATGATAAATTGGACTCATGCAATCATATAATATTTCTTGGTAGGATTTTATGCTGCCAGACAATATTCTCATTATAAAAATACTTAAAGACATTGGGCCATCTCCTACTGGAACCAATGGAGGTACTCTAGATTTACACTGGTGTATTTGTTTTTGCTGGTTTTTCACATGTTCTTTTTACTTTGCAGATTCTATAGCATTCTCTTCTGAGCTAATTTGCTTCTTTTTCTAATTCAGACTGTGACAAAGTGTGACTCCATTCTAGGCTGGAAAGAGTTAAGACCAGACTCTTAACTCTTAAGACCAGGTAGCCATATCCACTGCAGCTGTGCTGGGTTTGGTCTTAAAAAGAGGGAAGTCCAGCAAATTGAGGGGGTGAATGGGATGAGTGGTGATAGGAAGTTCCTGCCCAGGATTAGCAGCCTGCTAGGAGACAAGGAACCCAGTGAGGACTTTGGCTGGCCAGATCGGCTGCAGAAAGGAAGGCTTCAGCCAGGAAGACAGTGATTGAAACTATGTCTGAGAGATGTAGAGCCAGGGTGTAACAGGTGGCAATTATGTATGGGAGCAGGGACTGGAGGTACGGCCTGGCTGGGTGGAAGATTCCTTTGCTTTATGCTTTTTGGAACTTTTGTTTTTTGAAGATCTCCTTTCATTTGGAAGGGGTGAGACTGGCTGGAGCTGTAAGAAGAAGTAGATTGTTGCAGGACCAAACAGCTGTTTGGTGGGGGAAACAGAGGCAGAGTTGCTGCAGCACTATAACTGGTCGTGAAAAGATTCCCTGGCTGGTGAGTTTGCTCTGTTACACTGACCATATATTTATGTTAAAAATATTGGATATTTTAATCTGATGAAGTAGTTTAGGCATATTCACCATGTATATGACCAGATATATTAATGTCAGATTTCTACCCACAATGGCATTATGTTTTTCTGAAAATGGATGGGTTTTTTTCAGTATTACAGAATCCTCTCAGTTAGTATTACATCTATATATTAAGATAAATGATAGGCCTGACATATAACGTTTAATAGGTATGTGGATCTAGGAGTTTAATTCATCTCCCTCTCTCTAAGGTAGAATAATCATTATATCAAAGACCTACGGTTAGAGAGACAAAAATATATGAAATGTTGCTGGATTGCTTATGAAATGTTTATGAACCTTTTTGCTCATAAAATTGGGATGACATGATATAGTCTAATTAAGTTATACACATTGATATGTATAAATTAGTTTTAATTGTTCTAATACAGTTCAGAACTCAAGGCTCAGAAAAGGCTTAGAATGTCATGAAAGAACATGTAGTGTCAGTTTTCACCAACAGCTGCAAAGGTGGTGGTGTTCCTGTAGGAGTTTCCAACCAGTAAATGGTAGAAAATATTGAATTTACTCATAAAGGAGCATCCACACTACCACTGCTAAGGTGCCATATAGCTGTAGTATACATCTCTAGTATGTCTGTATATAGTTTCGTGGCATGCAGGAGGCTCTGGGGGAGGGGAATTGGGAGGAGTGAGGGCACAGCAGGTTCAGAGGAGGCGGGAGGAAGGGGTGGAGTTCTGTGGAAGAGCCAGAGGTTGAGCACTGAGCACCCCCTGACCCATTGGAAAGTTGGTGCCTGTAGCGCCAGCCCTGGAGTTTATGCCTATACAAGGAGCCGCATATTAACTTCTGAAGAGCCGCATGTTGCTCCAGAGCTACAGGTTGGCCACCCTTGCTGTAGTTGATAGCACAGCAGATATCCCCTGCCCCCCATAGGGGGAAGTCATCCTTCCCAATGGGACTGAGTTTAGCAGGCACAGGAGAGTGTGTTTACCCTTGTTTCTGTAGTTGTGGGGCATGGGGCCACTTTCATGGGCCAGATTTTCACCTAGAGATGCAAATAGATGCCTAGTGGAGCTTTCAAAAGAGTCAAAACAGGTGAGGCACCTAGTCTCCATCAAAATCAATGGGAGTTAAGAGCCTAACTTGTTTAGGTGCTTTTGAAAATCCCACTAGGCATCTATTCACACATCTAGGTGCCTAAATAGCTTTCAAAGTCTGACCCATTGTATATACATGTGAAAATGTAGCTTGAATGAGCCACAGAAAAGCAGATTTCTACCCAGTAGAAACTTGAATATAACTGAAGTAAAGATTTCCTACTGTAACCCAAACATGGACACACTGTCCAAACTTGTGGAAAGTGCTTTTTTCACAAAATAAATCTCCTTTTCTGCTTTTCCATAGATTTCAATTTCAGTATAATTAAGTTTTAATCTGTCCCTGTATAAAACTCTAGCTTACTGTGGTTTAATAGAATGTAAAACATAGTAAATTTAACATACTCTATGTGGTTATAATTGTCTTATTATTGGAAACAAATACCTGGACAATACCCATGTCATCCAGATATGAAAATAATGTACAACTACTACATTCTAGCTCACTAAATCATCTCTCTGAAGAACTCATTTAGTAGAAGGCAGTTCACAAAAGAGAGGTACAGTAACTGTAGATGTTATAAATTCCATGGGGGTTTAAGAAGCTGAACCATCTATTTCATTCTACAAGGAGTTGTTTTCCATATATGTTGATTGCACGTTCATTCTTTAATCATTGTATGTTTAAAGCTAAAAGAAAGACAGGACTAAAATTTCTTCCATAAATTGTTGAACACTTTACAATAGATATAGAAATGCACAATGTGAACATTGCTAAAGCTGTGAGAAAGTAAATTGGTACCACCACAGGAAATAAGTCTTATACCTAAAGACTAAGAGCTCAACCCATCCTGGACAATGATCCCACACTTTCACAGGCCTTGGGTGGCAGGCCAGTCCTCGCCCACAGACAACCTGCCAACCTGAAGCATATTCTCACCAACAACTGCACACCGCACCATAGTAACTCTAGCTCAGGAACCAATCCATGCAACAAACCTCGATGCCAACTCTGCCCACATATCTACACCAGCAACACCATCACAGGACCTAACCAGATCAGCCACACCATCACCGGTTCATTCACCTGCACGTCCACCAATGTAATATATGCCATCATATGCCAGCAATGCCCCTCTGCTATGTACATCGGCCAAACTGGACAGTCTCTAAGGAAAAGGATAAATGGACACAAATCAGACATTAGGAATGGCAATATACAAAAACCTGTAGGAGAACACTTCAACCTCCCTGGCCACACAATAGCAGATTTTAAGGTGGCCATCCTACAGCAAAAAAACTTTAGGACCAGACTTCAAAGAGAAACTGCTGAGCTCCAGTTCATCTGCAAATTTAACACCATCAGTTTAGGACTAAACAAAGATTGTGACTGGCTTGCCAATTACAGAACCAGTTTCTCCTCGCTTGGTTTTCACACCTCAGCTGCTGGAACAGGGCCCCATCCTCCCTGATTGATCTAACCTCGTTATCTCTAGCTTGCTTCTTGCTTGCTTATATATACACACCTGCCCCTGGAAATTTCCACTGCTTACATCCGAAGAAGTGGGTATTCACCCACGAAAGCTCATGCTGCAAAACGTCTGTTAGTCTATAAGGTGCCACAGGATTCTTTGCTGCTTCTATAGAATATATGAGCACATTTTGTACTAAAAAGGATTATATAGCCCATAATGCCTGCTTCCTGAAATGTATGTTTTGTTGGCTAATACATTTTACAACAATTAACAATGAATTCTCCTGTTTTATGAACCAGAACTAGAAAAATTCTACTGGATATACTGGAAATGGGGGGAAATGTTCACACAATTGAATTTTTAAAGAAATTTAAATTTCTGACCTTATCTGTGACACTTTTGTATTTGATCTTCACGAATCTATGAATATTGAAGCTTTATTGCAATTGTTTCAATGCTTACAAAAAGCACATTTTTAGTTAAATTTCTAGACTATTTGCTAAGAATAACAAATGGGTATGCACCAGGAACCCAGGGGAAAAGCCACCTTCCACCAGCAGATTCTCCAAGGAGACCTGGTACTGTCCCACAGCGAGCACCTGGCCCTCGGCCTTGGGCATGCACACCACACAACAAAAACACCAACCCAGGAACCAAATCCTGCTAGAAACCCTGGTGCCAACTCTGTCCACATATCTATTCAAGGGACACCATCATAGGACCTAACCACATCAGCCACACCATCCGTGGCTCGTTCACTTGCACATCTACCAGTGTGATATTGGTGTGCCAGTAATGCCCCTCTGCCATGTACATTGGCCAAACTGGGCAGTCTCTATGCAAAAGAATAAATGGACACAAATCTGATATCAGGCATCATAACATTCAAAAACCAGTAGGAGAACACTTTAATCTCTCTGGTTGCTCAATAAGAGACCTCAAAGTGGCAGTTTTTCAACAAAAACACCCTTAAAAAACAGACTCCAATATGAAGCTGCAGAACTGGAATTAATTTGCAAACTGGATACCATCAGATTAGGCCTGAATAAAGACTGGGAGTGGTTGAGTCATTACAAAACCTAAACTTAATTTCCCCAATACTAATTTCTCCCTACTGTTACTCACACCTTCTTGCCAACTGCCTGTAATGGGCCACTCTCTCTTACCACTTCAAAAGTTATTTTTCCTCCTTTGGTATCCTGCTGTTAATTGATTTATCTCGTTAGACTGACCTAACACTTGGTAAAGCAACCCCCATCCTTTCACATATTTATACCTGCTCCTGTATTTTTCACTTCATACATCTGATGAAGTGGGTTCTAGCCCATGAAAGCTTATGCCCAAATAAATTTGTTAGTCTCGGTGCCACAAGGACTCCTCGTGGTTGTGTGTGTGTTTTTTTTTCCTGATACAGACTAACACAGCTACCACTAAAACCTTTGCTAAGAGTGAATTTCAAATGTTCATTCTTATGTAATAATACAGTGTGAATATTATAAGTCACCCAGTCAGAGAACAGAAACAATACCATATGACTTAAATGATGGTGGAACCAGAATGCATAATGGTAACAGATCTTCTACACTTTGCTACACTTTCTGCAATTTGTTTCTTCTCTTGGGTCTTTGTCTACAGAGCTGGGTGGGAAATGATTTTCCTATTGCACAAGAGTCTTTCTGATTTTTTTTTTTCATTTTGTTTTTCCCATTTCAAACTAGGATAATTTTTTAATATCAGTTTGCAAAAAAATGTTTGTGATTGGAGTAGATTAATTAAAAGGTTTCATTTGATTTCAGTCTTTTTTGTCACCTTTTTTTAGTAGAAATTAACTTTCATTTTGAAACAAGAGGTTTTGAACCAGGAAATGAAACTTCTCATTTGAGGAAAGGCAAAAAGAGGATTTTCTGACAGCTTTGAAGCTCTTAAAAAAAATTTGAATCTGAATATTTGTTGAAACCAACACTTTCTTCTGAACAGTTTTGATTTTGAGAACTCATCAAATGAAAGTAGCTTCAGTAAATAGATTTTTTTTCTATTCTGTACCTTCAAGAAAATTTGGCAGTCATGTTGTTGAAAAGTACTTTGGAGTCAGAGGTCAACATGTCTGTGGAAAGAACAGAACACATGCACAAAAAGTGCCATTTGGCTCTGGGCCTGCCTCCATAGCTCAGGGGGTTAGAGGAATAGTCTCAGCATGAAGGGGTCGCCAGTACAAATCTCACGAGTGCCTGGGTAGCAGTCTTGGAATCTCCTTACTGGATTTGCAATCACCCCAGAATTGGGGCTTATTCTAATCCTGCTTATGCTGGTGAAACTCCATTGATTTAAGTAGAATTACTTCTGATTTTCCACCAACATGTGAGATTGAAATCCACTAATTCAAGTGGAAAGTATCCAAAATTGCTGGGGCAATAAAACAGGACTCTTCCATGGCTCTGTACTATATTGTGGAATAATCAGTGTATAATTGGGGATAATGTCTAACTTTGCGTCTCCACAACTGTTTCTTGGATAAAACCAAATTAATATTATTCAGGCAAGGTTGCTCGTGTCTGCTTGCTTGCAGTCAAATAACTGATATGACCACAGTTATCTTTACTTTCTATCACAAACAGTGAAGGAAATGCTTTCTGTTTGTTTTTTTCATTTAATTTTATTTAATAGATCTATTTTTAAAACCAATCTTAATTTACTTAATTAGAGATACTTAGTGTATACACTATTATAAATTGGCCCATGTAAATCCCTAAAGCTGCACTGATAAGACCTGCTACCATTTGCTTTCTTTAACATTTTGGTATTGAAAACACATTGTGGTTGATAAAGTTTATTTTATGTATTTCTTTATTTTGTCTTCATCTTCTGCCTTGTCAGTTGGTAGTGTCAGTTAAAATCTTTCATTATCTCATGTTTACGTCCAAACTTCTGTTTTTCTTACCTTTTTAAATGCATAACCTATTTATTATCCTATCAAAACTATGCTGTATTAAGCTATTTTCCTTAGTTCTTAATTTTGAGTTCAATTTTAGCTCTTGTTGAATGGGGTTTCTCCCTTCCTTAATATTAAAAAAAAAAAAAAAGTTCTCAAATTATCAGGCTTGGTGGTCGGTGATTAACCTCTTCCAGCAAATCCCCAAAAGTTCCACCGGATCTCTAAGTAGCTATCTATTTTTCCTTCATGTCTGTAGAATTCTGATTTGATGCTTTTTCTACTACCAGAACTTTCCACACCTTTTGATACCAGTCAATAATTTTAAGGGAATCACTTCTCTTCCACCACCTTGCTATGGTAACTCTAGCAGCAAGTAGGAAAGAAATGATCAGTTCTTTATGGCTTTTATAAGACAGAGTTTTCATGATAACCCCTTAGCATTTTTATTAAATTATCTGACAGCTGACACCCAGTTATTTCCCTTGTAGAATGTCCAACAGCTGTTCAAAATGTCTTTGCTTTTGAGCATATCCACCATATATGGATAAATCCTCCCATTTCATTACATTCTCTTCTAAATTTGCTCAATTCATTTAATTTTAGATGAGTTAGCTACCATTCATAAAGAATTTCAGTAATTTTCTTTCGTTAAGGTGTGGGGGACCATTGCTCCATATGTCCTCCCATTCCTCAATTTTTGGTGTCTATGCCTACATCAACTTTTCATGAACTTAGTTATTTCCTGTAGGTAACAGCTAGATCTTTCTGAACAGAGTGGAAAGAAAGCCTTCATGTTTCATGAATGTTGGGATGTTGTGGGGTTTTTTTGTTTGTTTGTTGTTTTTGTTTCTCCAAATTCCATGAATTTTCTGCTTAGGTTTGCCTTTTTGTTGGGGTGGGTTTAAAAAGTCTTAGTTGTAAGTATTAATATTCTGCAATTTTGGTGTCTTTTCATCAAGTTAGATAACTTTGTCTCTGAACAACTGGCCAAATTTTGATGTACCTCTAAGTTTCCCAAATATCAAAACTTCCCAGGCTTTTAGTAGGGTAAAATTCTACATTATCTATTATGAGCATTAGAAGTGATGTGTACAGGCTTAGTTTTCCAAATAAATTATCCCAAATTTCTATTGTTGCTTTCGTAAAAGGGTGGTTATATATTGATTTGTGGCTTATGTTTTCTTTATCCAAGGGGTTATGTGGAGTTTGATTGCACAACAATAAACTTGTTCTACCCCTACAGAGTCCTTTGTGTTATTCTGTACACCAAGTTTCAGAGCTGACTAGCTTGGTATTAGCGCTTAATGTTTGGTAAACCCATGCCTTCCTTTCAGGACAGTTCTAAGGTTTCATTACTGGGGTGCAAGTGGGTATATCTGGCTGTTGCTACTTATTAAACAACTTTCCAAGAATCCAAAGGCTAGTTAGACCCCTTGAAAATCTTGGCTTTTTAAGAGTTTTTAAAAGTAAAATTTGGCTATTCTGTCAGTATTTTGTTTATGATTTATAATTTATATAAAGAGTAAAGACTCTCCCATCTACTGATGTTTTAAGTATAATTTTACCTGTAAGACTTTCAAAAAAAATAAAATCCAAAATGAAAATAGAATTAAATGCAATACTGACAGTTTTGCAATACTTCTTTCTATGATATCTATCACACTAAAAGGCAAGGGAGATAGATTAGGTGCAATGTATAAACTATCACTACTTTCTGCTAATAACACCGAATGCCAAAGCAAGGTTTAAAGCATGATAACAAGATATGTAAAATTATATTATGCTTACTCTGAAGACCTCCAAGTGGAATCTTCTACATAGCAATCAAAACAATAGTATTTTAATTTTCAGCCAATGCTGTGGAAAAACTTGAAACAGAAAAAACCTCTCCTAAGAACTACTCAGCAATTAGGAAGACACACATTCACAAAGTAAGTCAATCAGTAAAACAACATACATCAGAAACAACTCTGGATTGACAAAACAAAAAGTTCCATACGGTCTTCATTTTTCAACTGGCATCACCACAGCTAGACGTAACGGTTCTAATAACTATAAGGAAGCAATATTTAAAGCTAAGGCTCCTTCCAATACAATATGATAAAAAGAAGTGAATTGACTGGTTGGCTTCTCACTTACCCTATGCTTTTAAAATATTCTTGAAATCCTGACCGTTTAAGAAAGTCACCTCTTCCAGCTTTATATGTTGCAGACATGTTCCTTTCATGTTCAGTAAGGTTCTCATCTGAAATTTTAGTGCAAACAGACATTGTGGACATAGGCCCCAAATGATATTTTTTCCTTCCTGTCCCCAGGACCAAAATGCCACTCAGCTAGACTGGCCTGCTAATGTTACATAGTATCAATTCTAGTAAGCTGGTATTTATGCTTTAAAGCCTCTGACAGATATTTTTCACTTTTTTTGATGGTAGCATGGTTGAACTTAACCATATTAACAGTGAAAGAATGCTACCCAACCCTTACTAATATAATGCTTGCCTGCATTTTAGCATCACCAAGATGACGCTGGCAGGATACTACCCAGCAACACTGGGGGACGGTCTACCAAAACACAACAGATGGCTGTCTTTTAATACTTTGAATAGTTATTATAAAACGGCTTAAGAAATCATAGCAAGGTGATTGGTGAAGAGAGATTACATGACAGTGCCTTTATTTTCAAAGTGAAACAAATACATACTTTTAAATTATAAATGCAGAACCAACCGCAAGTAGATGGTCCTGCAGATCTTCTCTGTCTGATTGCGACAATTGAATTTGAGTAGTTTAGCAAGATACTTCATGCTGGACCACCAAATGCACATGACAGTTCTGATGCAACATCCATGGTAACGCTGACCTCTTGGATTCTAATCTAGACACATTTGGTTTTCCTGTTTGAGGTGATTAGACAATCATTTCTGGGCCCCTTGAAGATTTTTTGGGAGAAGGGGACAAATGTCCCCAGTGCCCCAACTCTAGCATCTGGCCTGCTCCCTTTTGCCATGGCCTTTGTAAAATGGATTGCTTAACCCTTGGCTTCTTATTTTCCCCAAATGAAATTGATTGTCATTGATCTATGAGACATCCTAAAACCAGGATTGTTAGGAAAGTGAAATTAATTGCCACAATTCTGCCTAACTATGACATTTAATATTTTGAACAAATTTTCAGATCTGTTTTGATTTTATTAATCAAAGGTGTATAATATTACTCTTGCCATCTTTTTGAAATGTGTATTTTCAGATGTCTTATTGAAGTAATTGCCCATTTTTATTTGTATTTATCTTTCATTAGATCAAAGCCCACACCTATGTCCAGGAACTCTGACTTGTAGTAATTTATTTTAAATCCTGACACTATGATACATTTTAAGATTTCCTCTTGCAAGTCTAGCAATGCATGAGTTGGAATTGTAACAAATGCCATGACATTGTCTGCCTATAAAGCTAATTTGTGGTCCCTGTTTCCTACAGTAAATCTATTTATATGAGGATTATTTCTGCTCAAATGGGTGAGTGTCTCCATAACAATGTCGAAAAGAAGTGATAATAGATATACTTAGTATATGCCTCTAAAATGGGGAAAAAATTCTGATAGATATCCAATTTACTCTTAAAGTGATGGAAATTGTAATTTCCATCTGACAGGCAGCAGAACCTATGGCCAGCGCTTCTTGCTACAGTGTAACTGTCAGTCAAATGACTGGCAAAAAAACATTTATCACCAACCTTGTAGCTATGTTTGGGGTGGGAGGGTTGTTTATCTGCTTCCCCCTGTTTTTAAAGCATTTATTTTAGTCAAGTTAAAAAAAAAAGAGGAGTGATGGAAGGGAGGTTATAAGAACATAAGAATGGCCGTACCAGGTCAGACCAAAGGTCCATCTAGCCCAATATCTGTCTACCGACAGTGACCAATGCCAGGTGCCCCAGAGGGAGTGAATCTAACAGGCAATGATCAAGTGATCTCTCTCCTGCCATCCATCTCCATCCTCTGACGAACAGAGGCTAGGGACACCATTCTTACCCATCCTGGCTAATAGCCATTTATGGACATAGCCACCATGAATTCATCCAGTCCCCTTTTAAACATTGTTATAGTCCTAGCCTTCACAACCTCCTCAGGTAAGGAGTTCCACAAGTTGACTGTGCGCTGCGTGAAGAAGAACTTCCTTTTATTTGTTTTAAACCTGCTGCCTATTAATTTCATTTGGTGACCCCTAGTTCTTGTATTATGGGAATAAGTAAATAACTTTTCCTTACCCACTTTCTCAACATCACTCATGATTTTATATACCTCTATCATATTCAACAAATATAACTTTATCCATGGTAATTTAATCAAATACAATTCCAACCACTACAGTATAGCAAATAAATCACTATGATAAACCCATAATGTAACTACTTGCTGCCCATGGAAAAGTACTGTGAAGCTGTCATTGTTGGTCAGCTGTTGCGATGAGCAAACTGATGAGGATTAGATAAGCAATGTAGTGTCATAAGCAAAGAAGTTCAGACAGTCCAGTCTCCTCCTAATGGACATATTATGAGTACCTTAGTGAAGGAAGAATTGACCTTGTAATTGCCTCTTTCTGGGATTGGTGAAATTGCTATAGCCCCTAGACATTTCTATAAGCAAATCCTTCAAGAGACAACTGGCACAGCAGTGTGTCCAAAGAAATCTTAAGCTTTTGTTGACAGGGCAATTGAAGTCAGTTTCTGGGACTGATTTGAGAAGCATTATGTCAAATGCTTGTGATCATATTTTCAAATACTTTATCCTTCACAATACATTTATAGAATTAAAATCCTTCCCAATTTGGCATCAGCTGTGGGATTGGACCCAAGATGTCTGGATCTAAAAGTAATGCAACTATTGCTGTAGCTAAAGAATCCAGCCGTACTATTATATCAAGGGCTGTAACAGAGTCCATCACAAAACTCTGTGCTCCTGCTACTAGAGTGGGACAGACCAGAAACTACTGATTTTAAACAGGAATATCATACATACTGTATTGAAACAGCCTTGAAATACTTGAGAATCTGGCACAACATTAAGGCATGCAATTAGGACTATTATAGTTTATTTTAAGTAGGATTACAGAGTAACTTACAAACAGTAATATAACCCTCACTCTACCTTTTTTAGGTAGGGAAGTATTACCCTCATTTTAAAGAAGGGTGAAGTGAAACAGAAAATGAAGTGATTTTTCCCAAGGTTATACAGCCAGGAAGAGACCACAGAAACAAGAAAAGAATGGCCATACTGGGTCAGATCAATGGTCCATCTAGCCCAATGTCCTGTCTTCTGATTGTGGCCAATGCCATGTGCTTCAGAGGGAATGAACAAAACAGGCAATCAGAGTGATCCATCCCGTCTTCCACTCTCACTTTCTGGTAGTCAGAGGCTAGGGACACCCAGATCATGGGGTTGCATCGCTGATCATCTTGGCTAATTGCTATTGATGGACCAATCCTCCATGAACTTACCTATTTTTTATATGAATCCCATTACAGTTCTAGCCTTCACAATATCCCCTGGAAAAGAGTTCCACAACTTGACTGTATGTTGTGTAAAGAAGTCTATCCTTTGGTTTATTTTAAACCTGCCGCCTATTAATTTCATTGGGTAACTCTTGGTTCTTGTGTTATGTGAAGGAGTAAATAACACTTCCTTATTCACTTTTTCCACACCATTCATGATTTTATAAACCTCTATCATATCTACCCTTAGTCATTTATTTCCCAATCTTTTTAATCTCTCTTCATATGGAAGCTGTTCCATATCCTGAATTATTTTTGTTGCCCTTCTCTGTATCTTTTCCAGTTCAGTTCCAGTATATCTTTTTTGAACGCACACAGTATTCAAGGTGTGTGTATACCATGGATTTATATTGTGCCATTATGATATTTACTGTTTTATTACCTCTACCTTTCCTAATGCCTACTAACTTTGTTAGCTTTTTTGACTGCCACTGTATATTGAGTGGATGTTTCCAGAGCACTATCCACAACGACTCCAAGATATTTCTTGGTTGGTAACAGCTCATTTAGACCTATCATTTTATATGTACAGTTGGGATGATGTTTTCCAATGTGCATTAGTTTGCATTTGTCAACACTGAATTTCATCTGCCATCTTGTTGCCCATGCGCCCAAGTTTTGTGAGATCTCTTTGTAACTCTTTGCAGACTACTTTGGATTTACAAAATTACTCAAGATAGTTATCATCTGCAAATTTTGCCACTTAACTGTTTACCCCTTTTTCCAGATTATTTGTGAATATGTTGAACAGAGCTGGTCCCCAGTACAGATCCCTGGAGGATCTGAAAAGTATAATTTATTCCTACCCTGTCTTTTAATCAGGTACTGATCCATGAGAGCATCTTCCCTACAATCCCATGACTTCTTGCTTTGCTTTGGCAAAGGACCTTGTCAAATGCTTTGTGAAAGTCCAAGTACACTGTATCAGCTACATCAGCCTTGTCCACGTTTGTTGACACTCCCACCCCTTAAAGTAGTCTAATAGATTGGTGAGGCATGATTTACCTTACAACTGCAGTGTTGACTTTTTCCCCAACAAATAATTTTCATCTGTGTGTCTGATAATTCTATTCTTTACTATAGTTTCAACCAGTTTTCCCAGTACTGAAATTAGGCTTACTGGCCTGTAATTGCCAGGATCATCTTTGGAGCCTTTTTAAAAAATTAACATCATGTTAGCTATCCTCCAGTCATCTGGTACAGAAGCTGATTTAAATGATTGTTCACATACCACAGTTAGTAGTTCTGCAATTTCATATTTGACTTCCTTCAAAACTCTTGGATGAATATCATCTGGCCTTGGTGACTTATTACAGCTTAATTATTCAATTTGTGCCAAAGCCGTCTTTAATGAAACCTCAACCTGGGACAGTTCCTCAGATTTGTCACTTAAAAAGAATGGCTCAGGTTTGGGAATCTCCCTCACATCCTCTGCAGTGAAGACTGATGCAAAGAATTAATTTAGCTTCTCTGCAATGGCCTTATTGTCCTTGAGTGCTCCTTTAGCACCCGGATTATCCAATGGCCACACTGGTAGGCTTCCTGCTTCTGAAGTACTTAAAATTTTTTTTGTGAGTTTGAGTCTTTGGCTAGTTGCTCTTCAAATTCTTGTTTGACCTGCCTAATTATACTTTTACATGTGACTTGTCAGAATTTATGCTCCTTTCTACTGAGAAAAATAGGATTTAACTTCCAACTTTCAAATGGATGTCTTTTTGCCTCTAACCACTTCTTTTACTTTGTTTAGCCATGGTGGCACTTTTTTGCTCCTCTTACTATGTTTTTTAATTTGGGGCATACATTTAATTTGAGCTTCTGTTATTGTGTTTTTAAACACCATAATTCCTTGTCTTAACAGTAGGCTCTGGAGATGTTTGCATCACAAAATAGTGACACAAAATGTTATAGTGCCCTGAAAGACAAATTCATAACATCACAACTCTGCACATGACACTGTAACTAGTGGTTTTCATCATATGAACTTTCATATTAGTTCCATTTTGAGAAAATAAAAAATCAGAGACCTTTTTAAAGTTGGAAAAAAACAAATAGTTATTCAAAGAGATGAATAATAAATATAAACAAGTGTAGTAGCTGTAACACTTTTTTTTTTATAAGATGACTGAAATGGAAATAACCTGAAGGAGGGAAAAATCTTAGATGGGAGCAATAAAATGTTGATGTATATTCCACAGATCATTGTTTTCCAGGCTTTAAAAGGAAAACTTCTTTCATAGGTAGTCTGTCCTTCTGACTAATAAAACCTGAAAATACAATGGAAGATTAAAAGAAATTATTTTTGTATTGCTTAGTGAAAATTACACCTTTTGTGTAATTGTGAAATTCCTTATTTATTTACCACCTTAGTGTACCCAAATATTTAAAATTGGAAGCCAGCGGTACATATCTGATGGTTATCTGTGTTCTAATAAAATGTCAGATGTTCAAAAATCTACCAATAGAGACCTTTATAATATAGGACATGGGTTAAATATATTTGCATGTCATCTCTCAGCCTTTTATGAAGCTGTTGTAAATAATTTATCTTAGCTTTTAGATTTCAGAGTCATTTCATTTCAATTTGGACTCTCTCTCATATAATTCGTAAGCTTTGTTCAACCAAATGAAGACTACTGACATTTAGCGTGTGGAATAACATGTCAAAAATAAGGGATGCTGAAAATCACGGTTTGTGGATTTAGTAAAGATGTGAAATAAAGTCTTTGATGCATGTTACAGTAAATGTAAGTGAAATCTAATTGTAAAATGTAAATGAAGCTTAATTGTTTACCATGCACTTGCAGTTGAAATCCTGCTGTGTAATGCATGGCAGCATCCATTCCCAATACATTGGGGCTGCAAGGCAAAGTCCAAGATAGTTTGGTTGTGACAAATACCCTCCTTGTTCATGAGCCAGAAAGTGCAGAGCTTTTCAAGTGGGGGGGAAATACAGCTTTCCGCACTAGTTAACACTTAAATGCATAGTTCCACAGGAGAAAAAAATATTAATTATGGAGAAAGCACCACTACCTTGCAATATATATTTTGATTTACTAAACAGAAAAGATTTCATAAGAAAGTTTTTTACTAAAGTTTAATAGGTAATCAGATAAATGTAGCATCATGGTTTTTCGATATGGTTTTGTTTTCAGTGTGGTAAAAAACAACTTCTTATCAAGTTCATTAATGAATACATTCCACTGCAATGAGATACTATATTCAAAATTCTTGAAATTTGAGTCTTTTGGAAACTAAAATGTCAGAACAATAAAACTAATTAACGCACAAACAGCCAAAAAAGCATTCTCCAGAATGATGACAAGTTGGCCCCAAAATAACATCCATGCATCTTTAAATTGAAACTGTTTTAATCCAACTGTTGGAGTAGAGAAGAATCAACATTTTCTTCATTCATTCCCATTCAATGTCAATTTTCTTTTGAAACATGTTTTAATTAAATGTTTAAAGTAATTGTAAATGTATAACACATGTGTTTTTAATCTTTAGTATTTGATTCCAGATGTCTTAGTATCTCTTGCAGTGAAAATACCCCTCCCCCAGAGGGAGCCCCATTTATTAGAAAGAGACTATTATTAGTAAGTAAGGTACTAAGTATTAGTAAGTACCATTTATTAGTAAGTAAGGTGATTCAATTAGACATATAGATAGTTGGGCTTGAGAGGACTGGAAGAACTACATGGTGAATTGCCTGATGAGTTGTGGACCTCTTGAGACACCTAGATAGTGCTGGGGAGGAGCCAGTGGTTGTGGTACATGTAGCTGCCAATGCAATAGGGAAAGGTAAGAGAGAGGTCCTGCAGGCCAAATTTAGGCTGTTAGGGAAGAGACTAAAGCCCAGGACCTCCAGGGTAGCATTGTCTGAAATGCTTCCCGTTTCACATGAAAGGCCAGTTAGGCAGAACAGGATCTCAATATGTGGATGAGTTGATGGTATTGGGAGGAGAGATTTAGATTTGTTAGGAACTGGAGAACCTCTTGGGAAAAGAGTCTACACAGGAAAGATGGGCTCCTCCTGAACCACAATGGAACCAGACTGCTGACATGTAAAATAAAAAGGTTTGTAAAGGAGTTTTTTAAACTATGGGAATGCCCACAGGTGCAGAAGAGTACATGGTTTGGACAGGCATCCCTTTTGAAAGATTTTTTTAAAAAGGGAGTACTCAATATCCTAGTGAAGAGGAAAGGATAAAAGATGATAAAGTACAGGTAGGAACTGAAGACACTCCATGAAATGACGTCACAGGCAAACAATTAAATACTGACAAATTTTATAAGTGCTTGTCTACAAATGCTAGAAGTTTAAATACTAAGATGAATGAACTGGTATTAAATGAGGATATTGATATAATGGGCATCACAAACTTGGTAGAACAGTGATAATCAGTGGAGCACATTAATATCCAGGTACAAAATATATATGAATGACTGAGTAGGACATGCTGGTGGGAAAAGTGGCACTATATGTGAAAGAAAGCATAGAGTCAAATATAGTAAAAAATCTTAAATGTATCGAACTATCCCTTAGAATCTCTAGGTATTTGTATGGATATCTGAACCTTCAAAAGAGTCATATACCATTTGCCTGTTACAGCCTGGTACTTCCAATAGCAGACACAAAGCAACTATTTGATTTAGGCTGTGCGTACATTAAAAAAAACCACCTCATCTGGCATTAGCAACACAGCAAGATGCATGCCGGTGCCAATTTCTTTACTCTGAATTGTATATAACTGCTGCCTTATAACCTGTCTGACTACAATAGATGACTGCCAGGCAAAACAACCCAAACACCTGCCTTCTGGGGTATAAAATTTTAAAACACAGCTATAATCATAGACATGTGGCTGGTTCTTCTATTAGAAACAAAAGACCTCCAAGTTCCTGGCTCACACCAACACACAATTGTAGTTAGTATGAATCTGACTCTAGGATGGATTTTGATCTGTGTGTTTTATTACTCTACTGACTGTATACATGGATTTGGGGAAACATCTGTTTTTTACTTCATGGATTGATCCCACTGCATTTTTGTGTAACTGCATAAGGTTTCCTTGTATCCTGGCATTGTGATGGAGGAAGAAAGGTCAGGAGTTGCCCTACATGTTTTGCATCATTTATATTTTTGTGCTTTCAGATGTCTCTGCCTAATCAATGGTTCTACTTCTCCATTCTCTGAACCTGAAAAGCATAAATAGACCCATTGATCTGATTAACCACATAAAGGTTAGAATAAGGAACACGTTTCTCTGAGAATATTTTTACCCAGGGGATGAGTTATTTAATTGTTTAAATGCAGCTTCAGACCCCCTCACCACCACCACCATCCCTTGGAAAACTTTTCAAATCTCCTGTCTGTCATGGGGATTAATATTGAGTCCTATCAGCTCAACCAGTAACTGCTTTGTTATGATACATGACATAATGGTATTCATCCCAGGCTGTCTTAAGTGACTCATCATTATAGTGCAAGAAGGATATTGGAACAAGCAAATATTTGCTGAAATGGTACTTACAGTATAAAAAACATGCCACATTCTGTTACCAGATTCACTGATAAGTGGCTGTGCTGTACATTTAAAACCCCCAGCTGGAAAGCTTGATTATATTGTTACTTAAAAAATATTTTTTTTAATTTTTGAGATGAGGCTATTACAGTACATTTATTTTAGTTGAATGGAACCCTCATTTAAAACAGAAAGGAAAATAGCCTCTGAATCTCTTAGGGTCAAATATTAAGAGATGGCAGATACGAAGTTGTGGGTGCTCAGCATGATCTCCGGACCTCAACATTTTGACTTTTTTTTTCTTTCCCAGTCTCTTCCTTATCACTGTTGACTGTGTAATTTAATTCTGGAACTGAGGATTTGGGATGATGAGAGGGAGTGGAATATGTTTGACCTTGAAGGTTAAAGCAGTGGTAAGACTTGACATTAAAGCTTTTCCTTTTCATCCCCAGGGCAAATATGAGGCAAGCTGATGCAGTGTTAAGCCTTTTCACAATGACATCCCATTGACCTAACCCATGACCTAGAAAGACCACTCTTTGTAGGGTGAGAGCTAATTTGGTCTCCAAACCTACAAAGTCATGTCGATTTATTTTCCCTAGGAACTGATTTGATGCCATCAAACTGTTTCACACCATGCTTTAGCATGGACTTCCAGATAATACTGAGGCTAAGCTTTGTCCACTAAGTCACCAGGTCACCACTCTTTAGTCTGTGGGCCTTTGTTCCTGTGCCATTCATTTCCAGTTTAAGGGGTTTTTTTCCCACCCTTTCCTGTCCCATGATTATCTTCAGGTCCTATATAAAGAACACAAAACTGTAGCCAGTCACATGGGTTTATGTAATTTAGTCGTCATGCTCAGCCCAGTTCCTTTTATCATTTATTTCACAGGACAACTACTTCCTTCTCGTGATTGTAATAGGTTTTTGTTTTTCTGTTTGTAGTTTTAGGGTCACTTTTGTTATATTATTAATATGATTTATCATTTTTTCTATTTATCATGACTTATAATGCCAGAACCAAGCACTTAGGCATGGGTGAAATGGGGGACTGAATTTCACTCAAAGATATTCTCATAATAATTTTTATTTATTTGTAATTGTCTTCTGTGTTCTAAAATTTTAAAGCTCTATCTTGTATCAGTTTTGTGCCTTTTAATCAAGTGTTTTTCTTTCTTTTTACAATTGAACATTTCTTCCGATTAAACATTGTTTGATACAAAGTACACAAGTTGCATAAAAAATCCTTTAAGACAGCCTGAATTTTGATTGTTTTTAAAAACAGGTACTTCTGTGGAATGATGCATACAAATGAGATTTGCATTTTAATATTCCAAACCTCCTCAAAGCTTCTGGAACCACCAGCAAAACAAGATAAGAGAGACAAAGGAAAAGTTGGATGGAATTTTCATGTTTAAATTTTTTATTTTAAAACTGATTTTTAAAAAAAAATCATTAGGTCAATTGGCCTTACAGTGCAATTTTGAGTATCTTACTTTTAAGACTAGTGAAACCTGGGCAGTAAAATAGAGTACAAAGTCATGGCAGAGCTGAGAGAAATGACATAGCAGAAAAGTGCCACAGAACAAGTACAGAACAAATAGAGGTTTTGTAACCTCTGAAACATAACTAAATAGTGACCTTTGTTCTGTGTTTACCAACTGGTAGCATCAATTGCTATCTACCACCTGTGGTTGGTAACTCTGTTTACAACAATGCTAACTATTGCTTAAATCACTGTGTTATTGCTTCCATGAAAAAGAGAATCTGTAAATAGCTGCAGGGTAACAACAGAACACTGATCACCAAATAGCATGGACTTAAAAAGAACAGATCAAGCCGAGAAAACAGCTTGCTTTCCACAATCTAATTATAAAATGGTGGATGAACGGAATGTGGTACAGTGATGCAAGGGCTCTGGATTTCAGTAGTGTATTCTGTGTTATCTCATGTGATTATATTAAATCTCAGAAAAACTTCCTAACTGTAAGAACAGTAGGACAATGGAACGGACTGCCTGGGGTGGTTGTGGAAGCTCTGTCTTTGAGGTATATACACAACAAATCCTGCATCTTGGCCAGGGGTTAGACTAGATGACTCTCAAGGTTCCTTCTAACCCTATGTTTCTAAGATTCTGCTTATTAAAGTCAATGACTTTTGTGATTAGTGAGATTAAACATTTGTGATGGCATTAACGTGACTTACTTATTGCCACACTGTTGCAGAACAAGAATCTATAATAGCTGACTAAATACTGCAAAAAACAAAGTGTTCTCAAAATTTCACACTACTAGGTTTTTGATAGCGTGAATGAGTGGGGAATTGCTTTTCTTCATTAACACCTGTATTCACATTTATAGAAGGGTATTCATGTGTGAACAAGGATATTTACTATTCACTGTGTGCTATTTGCGCTGTTGTTCATTATTCTCCCGTTTTTGAAAAATTTCAGGAAGCCAATCAGTGATCAGAAAAAATATCTCATTTAGGTGGCTCATCACAGACCAGCAATGAACAGCAAATAGTCAAAGTTAACAGTGTTTGAATAATCCATCAGAGGAACAATTTTCAGCCAAACTATTCAGGTAATACTTATATATATAATGCAAATCTATAGAAATCAGGCAGATTCACAAACAATTTGAGACCAGAAAAGGCCAAATTCATCTACTAATTTATTTGCAATGAATAATTCAATCAGTTCTCAGGTTAATCTTTCCAGCAGGGACTAGTCTAGCTCCAATTTCTGACTTTTGAAATATATATATAAAACAAAGCACTATTGTGATCATTAAAGGCCAAATTTACATGCCACTATTACCAACTAGAGTTACCTCATTTGTGCAAAGTCAGGTAGTTGGATACCTAACTAATCAATATGCACTTGCAAATCCTCATTTATATTCCCAAAGGCAATAGTTGTGTGTGTGGTACATTCAACAGTAGTGTGCCCAAGTTTGTGGGAAATAAATTAAAGACCACAGTGTCCAGGCTCAATTTCAATTTGACTAATTGCATTTTTTTTTACCCCACATTCTACTTCTAATTTCAGTTGGGTGCAGTATTCTGTTATGAGTTGTTGTTAAAGTGTTGCTGTGTTACCCCAGAGGTGGCTGAATTTTAAGTGACAGCCACTTGAGTGAAGTTATTTGTGTGTGAGAGAATGTGAAACCTGATTTTTCAGAGTTGTTGAGCAGCCACAGTTCTCAACTTCCATTGATTTTTAACAGGAGTTGTGAGTGCTCAACCTGAAAATCAGGTCATCTATAGTTGGAATACTTCTTTTTTAAATAAAAGACCTTATATGTGTAATATTCATGTAAAAAAAATCTCACTTAGCTTCACCTCAGACCCTTAACTCTTCTGTTCATTAATGCTAGACTATTTAGAAGTGGTTATTACTTTCTGTTTTCACTCTTGGGGCTTGGCTACACTTGCAAGTTGCAGCGCTGGTAGAGGCTTTCCAGCGCTGCAATTAGTAACCGTCCACACCTGCAAGGCACATCCAGCGCTGCAACTCCCTGGCTGCAGCGCTGGCTGTACACCTGGTCAGGTTGGGGTGTAGCGATTGCAGCGCTGGTGATCCAGCGCTGCTCATCAAGTGTGGACACACACCAGTGCTTTTATTGGCCTCCAGGGAATAAGGAGATATCCCAGAATGCTTTTAACTAAATTACTCTCTTTGTTTTGTTATGCAGCCTCTCTTTGTTTTGTTGTGAACTCCGATGGATCAGAGCTCCGTTGAACTGCTTATCTAAAAAAACAAACACTGATCACAGCAAACAGGAGCTATCTGTACCTGGCTGTGAACGATCAAATGAGAGGCAGGGAGTGAATGTTTGCTTGACAGAGAAACAGCATTGGATGCAGGCTGTTTGCAATTAAGACTAAGGGTTTGCGAACATTTTGTGATTTTTCAATCCAGGAAGCTAACACACAGTGTTGGCTCCAAAAATCCACTCTCTCTATCTTCCCCGCTCCCTGTCACAATACACCACCCTCCACCCCCCTCTTTTGAAAAGCACATTGTTGCCACTTGAATGCTGGGATAGCTGCCCATAATGCAGCACTCCCAACAGCGCTGCAAATGCTGCAAATGTGGCCACACACCAGCGCTGGTAGCTGTGAGTGTGGCCACACACCAGCGCTGCTCCTACACAGCTGGATGACCAGCGCTGCAAACTACCAGCGCTGCAAACTGTAAGTGTAGCCATACCCTGTGTCGCCAGAGTGTTCTTATTCTAGCACTAACACTTCACACTCAAAGCTTGCTGTGCAAACTTCTGACTCATGTCTCATCACAGGTAATATGTACAGCATATTAAATTAAACTGAACAGAAATGTACATTCTATAACACACTACTAACACTTTTTTTAAAAAAAATAGATATCAAGCACCTTGTACATTCATAAACTACATAACTCCCATGTTTTCTTAATTGGACTTCTGTGTTTTAAAGTCCCAGTACAACAATAACTTAAGCATGTGCTTGACTTTAAACATATGAATAGTGCCATTAACTTTAATGGGACTATTCATATACTTAAAGTTTTGTGCATCTGGTTCAGTGCTGTGCTTAGGACTGGGCCCACAGAGAGGAGAGTAAAGCCCCAAAAGTTTCATCCAGTTCCCCCTTAAGTTGCTGGGAGATGGAGCCGGGCCAAAGTATTTACATGAAATTCTCAGGTTCAGCATGATAACTGTTGACATGCACAGGCACTTCCCCATTACACAAGAGATCTGGGTTCAGAAGTGATTTGTGAGGGGAGGGGGCATCTATCTACACAGTATGAGGTAATGCTGCTGGTGCTGACAAGGAAGAGAGACAATTTCATATGTTAACAGGGTATTGATACTGCAGTGAGGCTGGCTTGAGAGGTCATGTGGAGGAGAAAGACATTCTTAACTGAAGCTGTGAGTTTAGAAAACAAAATAAAGGCACTTCTCCTAAAAATTTCAGTACACCGGGAGGTGGGGGGTGGGAGGGAATAGTTTTATTTCTCTGCCAGATGAGCAATTTAAGAGCTTCCACTGAGTACTGAACAATAAGACATTCAAGTACCAAAAGTGAAATCATTTTTCCCCCCCTTCTTCTTCATCTTCTTTTCAACCACAACACCCTCAGGTAGCTGTTAGCTGTCTTTGGAAGACAAAATTATTTTCCAGTCTACTCCTAGAGGACCATCTATAAACAAATTGGAAAATTTCAATGGGTTTGTTTTCTGCCTCCTGGCTGCCAGGAAGGACCAAACCCTTTGTGTCCTTTATACGAAAAAGTAATTTTAAAAAAATTAGTGCGGAATACTTGTGTGGAATACCCAAGTATGTGTACATACTTGTCGCTCCCTGATGCCCGCCTTCCTTCTTCCTATTGTCATGTCTGGTCAATTTTCTGTCAAAGTAAGTTTTATTGTATGCCACTTAACATCCTGCAGTGCGAGCCTAGCTTGTGACACAAGCTGTTTTCCTTGAGCAATATTATCAGTAAGAAGAAAATAGAAAACAAATCCTGATTTAGTGCTTGTTCTTAAAAACAATATAATAGCAATAAACTATGATGTACAGCAGTATAATATACACTATAAATCACACAAATATATACTATACAGTAAATTATCAGTAAAATATGTACTCTATAACAGGATGTATATAGTAGCAATAAAAGGGATTTGTTTTCATAAACTAGACTAATTTATGTCTTAGGTAAAAGGGCAAAGTTTTAGCCAGTAAAAGTAATTTAAACATCTTTCAAACACATGGGGCCTAATTCTCACAACAGTTTTACATTGGCGTAAGCCATTGAGTTACTGCTAATTTAGACTGGTAATACACTATGTGAGTGACAAATTAAGTCTATCATAATGCAAACTAAGAAAAGGTTTGGAGACTCAGATACAATTCTTTTGAAATTATACTGGCATAAAATTGGTGTCATGCTGTGGAGAATGTGGCCCCGAAAACAGGGCCCAGAGAAATGGAATCAGCCTTCATCACACTGCAGAAGAAAATGTCAATGTAATAATAATAATCAGCATAGTCCGTAATTGGTCTTTCATCTGAGAATATATGGTGGTTTATAAATATCTAATTATTAATAATCCTTCCACATGGGACTTCATATATTCCAATCACTGTATATGTATTACTATCATTTGGATTGTGGTAGAAGGGCTCTGGGCCCCATTGTGCTAGATGTTGTACCCACTTTAAGCCCTAGAGCTGATCTTCTATGGGAGATTTGCCTGAGTAAATGTGATGGCCAGCATCTTGGCTGACCCAGGGGAGATTGAATTACAGACTGCTAGAGCTGAAAGCATGAATAAAAGAGCCCAATTCCATGAATGGGGGATGTAATGTGCTCTCAGACACAGAGAGTGTTGTCCAATGTACACTGACCAATGGATTAGGTAAGGACTGAAGACAGACATGAGTAGTATTAATATTCATAGTAAGCTGCGGCTGAAATCTGATTTCCAGCTCGATACTGAGTGAAAATGCAGCACTTATTTTTCAGTTGAATATTAACATAAGAGTGTACGTTTTAGTAGTTCTAATAGTTTTCATCTGTGTGCTAGTGCATGTTCCTTGACTATACAAAGGTGGGGTTAATAAAGAATGTTTTGATTTAATTATCTACAACAGTATTGACTGACAAACCACATAGCTAATGAAGACTGGAGGGAAACGGTCAGCAAATCCCTCCTCCAAAAAACATCTTCATAGTGCACAAACACAAGTTTTAATGGGAAGAATTTCCCCACCCCTATCTGGACATGGAAAGACCGTTTGGTCACATCTACTGTTTCCTGCATGAAGGAGGGGAAAGGGTCAGACACCTCCAATATGCCCTTCTCTCCCCTCACCCCCAAAACCCTGCAGAGAACACTGCTCTACAGCCAAAATGCTTCTGAAATAAATGTAGTCAAACTTTACTAATTCTGGGTCACTGAGAACGAAAATGATGCTTAAAATTGTTGATTGGCTCTAGTTTTCAAGTTATGCTATTGGGTCAGTATATACAACCCTTAACTTAGGAATAGCGGAGGATAAGTGAGTTATAAAGGGAAGGGATCTCAATTTAAACCAGAAATGACTAAAATACATCTTTGACTGGATCTATGAATAAATCTCTGACTGGGGTTGGACAGTACTTGCTTTTTAGGCAAAACAATGAATGATGCAATCTGAAGCTGGTATTGCATCATACATGATATGAATTGCATCATGTTATTCCTACAAGTCATGGATGATGCAATCATAACAAAGCTTACATCACTCTGCTGAACAAATTGCCCTATATCAGCTCTAGAAATCATACAGTGTCGTGCTCTCTTATTTGTCAGTGTTTGATTTTGCAAAGGGACACATTTCTGTTTAGCCAAAGTGAGCAGAGATGCCTCGTACTTGTGTGAACAGTGCAGATAACTTCTGCTATGTTTGTGGTGAAGTGACTTTTGCATCACAAAAGCGCAGTATAACCACTATGGTTAAGAAAGCCTATCACCTTTATTTTGGCTGCAAAATTGGAGATCAGGACAAGAGGTGGGCCCCACACATATGCTGCAACACTTGTGCAACAAATCTTCGCCAGTGGTTGAACAGGAAAAGGAAATCTATGCCTTTTGCAGTGCCAATGATTTGGAGAGAGCAACAGCTCATACCAGCAATTGTTACTTCTGTATGGTGCCTCCAGTTGGGAAAGGTGTGTCAAAGAAGAAAAAGTGGACTGTGCATTATCCAAACATTCCATCAGCTATACATCCAGTACCCCACGGAGAAGGACTGCCGGTTCCTGATGCACCAGAATCATTCTCACTTGAGTCAGACGAGGAAGAGGAAGAGGATGAAACTTCTGGTCCTGAATCATCAATGTCACAGGACCCACATTTTCTCCCATCTTCCTCCTCTGAACCACACCTTATAACACAAGGTGAACTGAATGAACTTGTCAGGGATTTGGAACTACCCAAGAGTAAGGCAGAGCTGTTGGGCTCCAGACTACAGCAGTGGAATCTCCTGGCAGGTGATGTTAGGGTTTCCATGTTCCGTGACCGTCAAAAGGATCTTGTCCCAATCTTCTTCATGGAAGGTGATCTTGTAGCCTGCAACAACATCGATGGTGTGATGGCAGCCCTCAACATCGTTCACGATCCAGATGAGTGGAGACTGTTCATTGATTCATCGAAGACGAGTCTTAAAGCTGTTTTACTGCATAATGGCAATGTTTTGCCATCAATTCCAGTTGGTCATGCAGTCCATATGAAGGAAACCTATGACAACATGAAACAGCTTTTGAGGTGCATAAACTATGACCAACATCAGTGGCAGCTTTATGGCGATTTCAAGGTTGTTGCTCTCTTGCTTGGTCTGCAGACTGGATACACAAAGTACTGCTGTTTTCTTTGCGAATGGGATAGTCGTGCAAGAGATTCCCACTACATCAAGAAAGATTGGCCACTCCGACAGTCATTGGAGCCTGGGAGGAAAAGTGTTCAGCATCCACCACTTGTTAAATCAAGGAAGATTTTGTTACCACCCTTACACATCAAGCTGCATCTGATGAAGAACTTTGTCAAGGCCACTGACAAAACACAAGCAGCTTTCAAGTACCTCCGTGGAAAATTTCCAAGGTTAAGTGAAGCTAAGATAAAGGAAGGTGTTTTTATTGGTCCTCAGATTCGTTAACTTCTTCGAGATGATGCATTTGACCATGCACTGAGTGGCAAGGAAAAGACGGCATGGAAAGCCTTCCAGTTAGTGGCAATAAATTTTCTCGGAAACAACAAGGCAGACAACTACAGGTTGTTGGTGGAAAACCTCCTCAAGGCATACAAAAGCCTTGGTTGCAACATGTCACTAAAGATACATTTTTTGCACTCTCATCTAGATTTTTTCCACCGAACATGGAGCAGTGAGCAACGAGCATGGTGAGCGATTTCACCAGGACATTGCAACAATGGAGAAACGCTATCAGGGCAAATGGAGCCCATCAATGCTTGCAGACTATTGCTGGACAGTGACAAGAGATGCTCCATTTAATGAATACAAGAGACAAGCCAAGAAGCGCCGAGTAGACACTGAATAGGACTAAACTATGTACATAATAGTTTTTTGCCTTTTGTTTCATAATAAATTGTATTTATATAACCCTTTTGCTGATTTTTAAAGTGTTACATAAACAGGACAGGTGAAATATTATCATGTAAAGCAACCATAAACACATGAAAAGACCTAGGTTTATAATTTATGATTAAAACTCTATCTACACAATATACATAGACATAAAATGTAAAAACTTACATAACTTAGAAACAGTAGCCAATCAGTTGTTTTAATTGTCATATTTAAATTCAGCACATCAAAATACATAATAAAAGCACATTTTATCTCTGAAGCAGACGACTTCTCCAAAATCGTAGACCAGTGGAATATTCAATTAGTTTGGAGTAGGAGGAAAAGTGCATGGGCCATGGTCGGTGCTGGTGGAAGGATTTATATTGTCTCTCCTACACCTCCCAGGCCCATTCCTGTGGAAATTCCCAAAAAGATAATACAATGGATTTATGCTGCTAAAACTAGGGGAAACAGCGCCATGGGGACTTTACACAGATGGCCCTTGCTTCCTGTGGGATCCACCTTGCTTCCTGTGGGATCCACCTGCAACTGTTCCTATGAGGGAGTAAATCCTGCCTCTCCCTTTTCCCCTCAATGGAATGACATGGGAATGTTGTGAAGCTTTCCACCTCTAAAGCCTCCTTCCCGTGCGTCTTCCTGTGTTAGGGGATGCTGTGGGCCAATATGATTAAGCAAATGTAATCCACATGAAATGTAAATATCAGAGGAAATGTATATAGTTTTATTCAGTACTGTGGCTTACAAAGTTTTGTTTTTTTTTCACGAGCCGGACTCTAAGTTCCTCTACAAACATACATTTTCTAATGAAAAATTCACATGATGAGATTTGGTGGCCCACAGAGCTTTTCCAGAGGTTTGCCAAACAGTCTATGAGGGGTTATTTGTAAATTTGCACAGCTCTATGGTCTGAAAAAAAGAAACATTTTAATTCATAATTTTGTCTCCTGATTTAAGTAGATTTCAATAGCACTGTAGTCCTTGATTTGTTTAATGATGCTAACCTACTTTCAGGTTCAAATATTTTATAGCCATAGAATAACTGTTCAAATATTTATTTAAGGGCTAAGGAAACAGGTTGAGAGACCAGAAAATCAGACGTGAGATCTACCATGCAATCAAATATTTTGCAGTCAAATTAGTTTTAACTTCTGAGGCACTTGCATTCAAAACATATAAGCAATATCTTCATACAGAACTTCGGTATGAACAGAATAAGCTGATTCAGCATATCAGTTTAAACCATCTTTTCTAGTAAATTTTTCTCATAGCTAGCTTTACACATCTAGAAAAATGGCATCTAGTAAATCTAATGATTGTTGTTACATGTTTTGCATCAAAAAGGATCATAACCATTGTTTCCACTTCCCATGTGCTGCTTATCTCTGAAACTAGGCTTGTTTGTATTTAATGAAATAAATGAGTGACTTATTTTTAGAGATGTCTTCCCTCTGCTAATAATCTGGTTGTCATGAGCTGCAGCTGCTCCAGCTTTAGAACTATTGTTCTATCATGTGCATAGAGACACAATTATTTTCACAAAAAATGCATGAAAAGGTGAAACAATCAATTATTTTCCTTTCAGAAACATGATGCTCCCATTTGGAATTCCTCATGAGTATCTCAGGTGATACTGTGGAGGCAACCCCCTCCCAAAAATTGGTTCTTATTCTGTTTAGCGCAGGCAATCATTTCTTTTTAGGGTACTTCATTTTTATTTAATATCTGGTTCAACACTAAGCTGAAGCTCTGCATTAATGTGACATTCAAGTGTTAATTGAACATAAACCACAACATAAACCACAACATAAATGCAACATTTCTGTCATGAAATTAATCGCCATCCTTTGTAGACCACATCGTGTATTTTATTGTAGGAATAATTTAGTGATAGGGTATTTTACGCTTAGCAGTGATTAAGAAACTCTGCAATTTACAATAGAAACAAATGGAGTCATATAAAATGGGTAATAAAATGGGTGCCTATGTATATAAATTTGTTTGTATGTAACACAAATTAAAAATGCAAATGCCTCTAGTATAAGGCAGAGTAGGAAAGGCTTTTTTATCATTATTCCTCATAGTGAAATGCAACCAAATAAAAGATTCAGATTTATAAGAGGATTTGCTTTATGTAAAAACAAACCCCTTTCACTGGAAGGAAGCATCTGTTTCAGCCATTAATAACATGTGTAACATATATGCTGCTTGGAACTAAACATTTCCATTATAAGAAAGCCCATTTACAGAGAGAAGCAGCGCGTGAGTGTGATCAGTCATAGTGTCACCATAGTATATGATAACTTGTATAGAACTTGGACATATGCTTAGCTGAAGGCCTCTCTAAATTGCTTGCAAGCTGCAAAGGGGAAGCATTTAGTGTACCTTGTAACCACTCATGTGGAACATAATATAAGTCTTAACAGTTTTCTTGGTAAGGTATACTTAGTGCGGATCTAGGTTTACAAAAATTAAATGGTTGCTCTGTATTAAATAAAACTAATGTAAGAGCTATATCCTTGGTTTCTGCTATGTAAGCAGGCTCTCTCTTTGTTACCTCCTGATAGTAGCAAAACAGGATTTTTAAAATTTTATTTTGTTGTTGTTGTTGTTTGAGTATTAATACTCAAACAATCTAGTTTAAATAGATCATTAGAGCAAGGTTGTGGGAAGGCTTTACAGTCTACACAATATGCTATAATTTGCATATGGGAAGGCCTGCACCTGCATTATTTACCTTCTAAATACTGTAGTTATTGTAGCACAAAGGCATTCTGTAGATTTTTCACACCAAAAGTTTTCTGGGCAGCTTTCCAAAATGTAGCAATAGTTTAAAATGACCCCAACTTTGTGAATGTGAATGGAGCCATTATAGATTAATCATCTTTCCCCAGCTTTAAGTTACATTTAGCAGCTTAGTCTGAACTAAGGATTTTTTTTAAGTGACAAACTTAACTTCTTGTGAAGTTAATTCCATGGCAATTTTTTTTTCGGTAATACACAATGAAATCACTCTTAGCTACTCTATTCAAATAAAAATCTGCAGTGGCTTGTCACTTACACCTAGTATAGTGCTTATTTGATGGACTGTAGGATAGAATATTTTAACCTTCAGGTTTGTAATATCACTTTTATATCCCATAGCTACAAAATTTGCAGTTAGGTTTGCTGGTACCCTGCAATAAGTTGATTTAGATATGTGAGGAAAGAATATCCTGCTTTTTCCATACTTGGATTTAACTGTTGAAATCTGTAAAGAGGAAAAAAATAAAATATATTTCTAATGATTTAATGTAGTTGAATCGCAGTCATGTAATCAGAAGTGGGGTGACTGGATTTTCAAAATGCAAAGCCAGGACAGTTTTGAGGGGTATCTGGAGAGAGTTTTGGTTGTGAGTGAGGAAGGTATGAGTATTTTGACAGCTCGGGGAGGTGAAAAAGGCTACCAACTGTTGCAAACCTAACTAGGAGACCCAGGACAGATTTCCTGAAAATAGGAGATTCCTAGGTTTGTATGACATTTGGTCAGCCTAATCAGAGGATACTCTACTGTTTAATTGATCTGAAATGTTTCAAATATGCCTAATGCTGAATTATAATACCATAATAGCCCTTAGTTTTGTTTCCATTTTAGTAGTCCAGGCTATTAATATTTTATGGAACAGAATACAATGCCTATAGGAATAAAACAGTATTTTATTGCTTGCTACGATTACTTACATTTCCCACTTCTAGCCAGATATCAGGAATTGATGTTGGCTGAATTACTAAGTGACTACATTTGTCCTGAAGCTATCAGAGTTTGGTAACCCAATAAGAGATGGGTGCCTCTGTAAAAGATACATGGGAGGTGCTCCGACTGTCAAGCAATTAAGTGGACCTGAATAATCCTATGTAATTAAGCTTCTTACTGAATAATTATCTTTATTTAAAATGTGTCTTTTGATGAAACATCTGTTCCCTGCTCTAGATTTGAAAAGATATAACCGTGCACCTGATTCAAATGGTGCTTGTGACTTGTGAGGCCATCCACATGGTGCTGCTGCTCAGTTCCTTGGCGACAAATGTTGTAATTTGTTCTATATTCACGTGCAAGAGGCAGGTGCCGTAGCATCCGTGGCCTGCTTTGCCTGACCTCCACGCTCGCAGCAGCTGCCTTTCATATTGTTACCCAGAGAAATAATTGTGTTTGACAGCCAGGCTGAAGATCATTACGTGAAGTGGGGAATGGAGGGAACACAGTAACTCCTATCAGAGCCATCAAAGGTGGCTATACTTACCCACTGGACAGAAAGAGGGAGAAAAGCAAGTGGACACTGACAGCAGGATTTTACTTTCTTTTCCTCCTGCACTATGTTATGTTTGACTGGATTATATTCAAAATAAAAAGCAGCTGTATTCATATTGAATACATTGTCCTTTCCCTGGTAGTTTCATTTTGTAGAATACAGTATATCTTCATTTATGAGCTGCAGCCACTGACATAGAATCACTTTCCCCTATAGCTTTGTAAAGCAAAGTTGGCTTCTATAAAATTTAATTATTTTCCTGTTTGGCTTCCATAATAAATGTACCACTCCCCAAGGATGTCTGCTGTCAGGGCAGCTTCTCAGCAAAGTTCTGTGCTATAAGCCCTTCCCTGGGTCAGCATCTGAGCAGTGCTCAGTCCAATTCAAATGTGTGGGGCAGATGTAGGGCTTTTTAACACCACCTTCATTCCCCTTCTGATTCTGGGTCTGCCCAGGAGCTAGGCTGGTTTCTATGAGGTTTATGCCTGGGTGAGCCTGGCCCCAAAGGGGCTTTCCAGTAGCTGAAGATCACTAGGGCATAGAGACATCCCACTAGGGTGATCAGACATCCCGTTTTGGCCAGGACAGCCCCTTTTTAAGTCTTGTCCTGGCCATCCTGAATTTTGGCAAAACTGGGCCCCCTCTTTCCCTGGAAAGGCCACCTATGCCAGGGTCCAGAGGACAGAGTTATATAGGTACTGCTATGGTAACACAATGCCATGTTGTGGAGTCCTTCACATTGGGGTAATCCTCCACTGGCAGGTTAAAATGACATTATGGCTACTTGGCATTGCTATAATAAAGTCCAGGATCAGGCCCATGTTTCTTAAAGGATTGTCCTGATCCCACTCCCATATCAATCCCATGTATATAAGTGAATGGGAGTCTTCCCATTGACTTTCCTGGGAGCAGGAGAAGACTTCCAATCTATTTGTGTTTGTAGATGTAGTATACATTTGAAAGGGCACGGGCAAGATTGTTTCATACCTTTGCTGGAAGTTTCATCCCAAGGTAAGCATAGCTATCTGAATGATAATTATTCACACTTATGTAGTGTCTTTATTAAGAAAAGCTCCAAGTGCTTTACAACGGTGGATAACTATTATCTCCATTTTACAGATGAGGGAATTATGGCATGGGGAATTGTAGTGACTTGCCTGAAGTTGCATAATGAGTAAAAGGCCGAGTTAGGAAGATATATCAGTGCTTCCTGGCTCTCATTTCCCTGCTGTGATGTCCACGCAGGGCTCTTCAAACTCTTTCTTAAAAATGACACAAGTCAAAGCAAAACAAACTAAACAGGCTAGATGTTAATAGTTCAATCTGATCAGACAACCCTCCTTGATAAAATATTGCCAAATAGTTGTGATGTCTTAAAAATGTACATAACTTTTGTTGGTCAGCACAGCTGAATAACCTGTCAAAAATAGCCTGGAGGAGTTTATAAACAGACTGACATAGTTCAGTATTTAGTGTTCTCAGGCATAGCCTTGACTGAAATTCTGAAATTCTTTGGAAGGAAAGAGTTCCAAACAACACCCCAGCAGAGGTCCTAATTACTGTCATGTATCCTATGTCCACAATAAATATTGTTTCCTGTCTGTATAATGAAGATAATAATCTCCACAGCCCCAGGCAACTTTAATCCTGGCATTTCCTCATATTTGAGAGCTTGCCTTTGCAACTTCAGTAATCTTTTAATTTGTATACATACAAACATACACACACACACCATGACGAGCACAAATATGAGGAAATTTTGATCCTTCCTCAGAAATATTTTCAAATCTTATATTCCTGCACAGGGATCTACATGAGATTTTTCTTTTTTTTTACAGAATGGAAAATGTGCATAGTTCAATTGCTGTCTGTGCACATATAAATGTTAGCCACAGGGGCAGATCCTCAGCTGGTGTAAATCGTCGTAGGTCTTTTGACTTCAGTGGAGCCATGACAAGTTATAGCTGCTGTGGACCTGCCCCACAATATAGGGTGATGTATTTGAAGTATTCTTTTAAAAATGTAAATAGATCTTGAGCTTAGAAATAATGGTTCCAACAGCTGCCTATGAACATGAAATTAGTGTATTTTTGCATGGAAAATATTTTTGCATGGAAAATTGAGGCTTACACTTTGGCATTTATAGTCATGTAAATAATAGGCCTGATCCCACAGTCTTTCTCAAGTGAAATTCCCTTTGAAATCAATGAGAGTTTCACAGGTGTAAAATCTGCAGGATAGGATTCAATACTGTAAATTTCAATTTGGGACTTTATTTAGGTTGCTAAAATATAATAAGAAATAGAAATGACAGTAACATGGCCATGAATATGTTGAATTCATGCAGGGTTTTTAATATAATTTCCACTTGTCAACATCCATTCCAGACGATTTTATTACTAAAGACAGTACCAATTTAGGTAAAATGTATTTTATGAATACTATCTATCCTGCAGCCTTTCCTATGAAATACTCACTGTGCACAGAACTTTGCTTTTAAAAGCTTTGAATGCTGACATGAGAAGTGCTTTTACTTTACAATAAAATGTGCAAATTACATGGCCTTATTGTGTGCACTTTATGCAAATTGACTTGATTGAACTCATTTGAATGCCTTATAGGCTGGGTGGGTGTGTAATGGCTAACAAGCTTTTTTTTTTTTTTTTTTTTTACATTGCTGTTACGGATTTTTTTCTTAGCGTGTATTCCAGTGAACTGAAAAATCCTTTGTATTAAAAAAAGAAGGAGGCTTCCAGGCCATCCCATTTTAAAAGAGCTGGGGGGAGGGGAGAATCCTAGACATGATCCACTGTAGCCGCCCCCCCCCCCAAAAAAAAAAGAAAAAGAAGAGGCTGTCGTCCAATGGAGAGGCTACTGGAATGGGACTTGGGAGACCAGGTTCTATTCTTGGATATGCCACTGATCTGATTTGTCATCTTGGGTAAGTCACTTAACTCTTTGTTTCCACCTCTTTGGCTGTATTGTCTATTTAGATTGTAAAATCTCCATGGCACAGAGTGTTTTTCTTACTACTCAGACCTGTGTTTGTGTCTCCTCGAGCTGAGAATTATACCCCCAGCTTGAAGTGTAGACGTACCCTCTGTCTTGTAAAGGGCCTAGCACAGTGGGGCCTCTAGGTACTACTGTAATAGAAAGAAGAAGAAGAAAGGAATCCAAGATCTGGTTCTTCTTTCTTCCACTGGTGTAAATCAGAAATAATTCCGTTGAAGATAATGGAGACTCACAAGTGTAAAACTGGTTTAAGTGAGATGAGAATCCAGGTCCATGTGATAAAATGTAACTATTCTAAACCAAAATGAGTGAGAAGAAGAAAAGAAAGAGGGAATCTGACATTTCAGTTACTTTGAGCCTGATTGATTGGTTTTTCAATGGGAGTTTTGCTTGCATAGACACTGCAGGATCTGACTGTTGATTATGTGAGAGGGCAATCGACGTTTAATTCAGTAGACTTCTGGGCAAATGTTTTCTTTGGGTGAGAGGAAGAGGATGTATATGAATACCTGAACTGAAAGAATCTGTATAGCAACTGATTATACTTTACAGAGGTTTAAGTCAGAATGGCAGGTCACAGCTTGAATGGCTTGTTATAACCTTGCCTTCTTTGGAGTTGCCTTCTTTGGAGTAGCTTTGTGACATTGGTCAATACTTTTGTGGTCGGTACTTATATTTGCTGATCACTGTCCTTGCTATTTGACTGGCTAGCTAGTGCCATACTGGATCAGATCCAATGTCATTCTAGTTCAGTATCCTGTCTCAGACAGTCACTGGCACCAGCTACTTCAGTTCAGCGGAATCATGCTATTATAAGTCATGGCTATTTTTAATATTTTAGTAAAAGCCATCAAAAGAAGCCCAATTGTTCATGCAAACAAGGAAATTGGTATTTGTTGCACCAGCTTTTCTGCTCTCAGTATTTTCTATGAAAATAAACGTGTTGCCATTAATTTCTTCCATAGCTTGAACTGAGACTTTCGATGTTTACTAGTTTCTCTTGCTGACCTGGGGTAAGTTTTGGCATTATGATTAAAAGGACTTGGGCACTGATGGTGGGATGGGGATGGTTTCAGGAGGCCTGGAAATGAAAAAAGGGATCTAGAAGAAAGGCAGAATCTAGAGGGGAGGAAGGAGGATTGGAGAAGATGACAGTAAAGCCATGCTCAAGTCCTGCCAGAATACTCCAAGATGCCATTCCAGCATTTTTTTTGGGAGCCAGAATGGTGTATTATGGCACTTCTGGTACTTTCAATAGTTGAGCTGTGGCACTTACCCGCTGCAATAAAATGCTACAGGTGGGAGACAATCTGGGCAGAACACATAGGAGAGAGAGAGAGGGCAGTGGGGCGGGAGGGGGACTGTTAGCAGAAAAGAGATGCTGATTCAGAGACAGAAACCTGGGAGTACAGACTAGAGGATGTGATTCTCATTTACAGGTCTTAATATTGGTATAAAGTTAATTTCTGACTATGTGCTGCTAGAGCATGAAAAGGACCTTAATGTAAATGAGAATCTGATCCAGAGACTTGGTTTGATCCAGCTTTTTCTACAAAGCTTTTAAAACCACCTTTGTCTCCTCTTTCCTGTGCTGAATCTGCTGTACTTCCTGAAAGGCACTGCACAGAATTCAGCCCATTGTTTTATTATTCACTGGAATGTACATATTGAAGGCTTATCTTGTGCATAAGAAATTGTGTGCACAGTCAAGGTAGAAAATAACTAAAGGATAAATCTTTCTATGAAGAAACTTGAGTGTCAGCCCTGAGGAGTCCACTCTGTTGCTCAGCTGTGAGCTCTGAATTTCTGGATGGATGGGGCTCAAATTTAAAACTTTCATTCTACTGATGATATTGACATTCATATCTGAATTCTGGGTTAAAAATGGGCATAACTGAATGCATTAGCCTCAGTGGCTAGCCCTATAGGCTTGTTTTTTGTGCACATTAGTGTTTATCCTTGTGACTTCAATGTGCATCATAAAAATCAGTTATACACTCACTGTTCAGTCGTTGGCACGTCTGACATGGAGAGCATGTACTATATATAGTGTTTCAAAGAGTGTGGGTTCAAGCACATAATATTTAGCATGTAAGGACAAGTACAAGAAAGCGTCTCAATCTTACCTTTGTTCTTTGAGTAACCCCACTGCATAATCTGGTACGGCCTGATCTCTGCTTTTCCAGCAGAGTGATAATAGCTTTGTTGATCCCAATCCTAGGAATTTCAAAGTGCTTGCATGCACCACAGAATTAGTGGTTTTCTTTATTCTTTATGTAAAAAAATAATTGACCTATTGGGACAAAAGAGGACATTGACTTAGGTTCCTTTCGCATTTGGATTACTTGTAATCTAGAAAATGGCCATTGGATTACAGATTAGTATAGCATACTTAGGTGGTACGAGCACTTGGAACCATTTAACTCCTATAAGGATGGCTGCTGAACTGCATATTTCCTTTATGCTGTCTCGCTTTAGCAAAGAGGAATAAAATTAAACATAAACACAACAAGGAGTCCGGTGGCACCTTAAAGACTAATCAATTTATTGCATAAACTTCCTTGGGTAAAAATCCCACTTCTTCAGATGCATGGAGTGAAAATTACAGACGCAGGCATTATTATACTGACACATGAAGAGAAGGGAGTTACCTCACAAGTGGAGAACCAGTGTTGACAGGGCCAATTGAATCAGGATGGATGTAGTCCACTCCCAATAATTGAGGAGGAGGTGTCAATTCCAGGAGAGGGACAGTTGCTTTTGTAGTGAGCCAGCCACTCCCAATCTGTATTCAAGCCCAAATTAATGATGTTTAATTTGCAAATGAATTTTAGTTCTGCAGTTTCTCTTTGAAGTCTGTTTCTGAAGTTTTTTTGTTCAAGTATGGCTACTTTTAAATCAGTTATAGAATGTCCTGGGAAATTGAAGTGTTCTCCTACTGGCTTTTGACAGAGTGAAATGGGTACCCACAAGTCACCTACAGGACAGGCCCAACAAGGAAAATAACAGAACACCACTGGCCATCATATACAGCCTCCAGCTAAAACCTCTCAAGCACATCATCAACGATCTACAACCTATCCTGGAAAATGATCCCTCTCTCTCACAGACATTGGGAGGCAGGCCAGTCCTCGCTAGGGTGACCAGATCACCCAGGTCAAATATCGGGACGCGGGGGTGCGGGACGGGGGCAGAGGGGAAAAAAATGGCGGCAGAGCACAAAAAAAAAAATCCCCCACCCCCGATTCCTTCTCCCTCCTCAAGCGCTGGAGGGAGGCCCGGGAGACTCAGGGGAGCGCGGGGCTGGGGTGAGTGTGAGTCCGGCCTGGCCCCGAGCAGGCAGGACTCGGGCGCAGTACCTGGAGGGAGAGTAGGGGGTGGCCTGCGGGGCCAGGCGGCGGCTATTCTCCTCACCTGGGCAGCAGGACTCGGGAGCAGCCGCTGCTGCAGCTCCCACTGCCACGGGGGGAGGAAGCGGCCGCTGGCCAAGCTTGGCGGCTGCGGCTCTGGTGCCCATGAACCCCCCGAGCCTGGGTCTGCTGTGGGGACCCAGTGTGCACGCTGCGCCCAGCCCCTGGCCAGTTGCATCTGGGCTGGCTGCCCAGCTGGTGCAATCCCGTGGGTGGCCCCGGAGTGGGGGCAGCAAGCTCCAGACCCCCCATCCCGCTCGGGTCCCGCAGGGGAACGAATGGGGCTGGGCTGCCGATGCCTCCGCCGCGGGATTGCACCAGCCGGGCAGCCAGCCCAGACACGACTGGCCAGGGGCTGGGCGCAGCGTGCACGCTGCTGCGTCCCCCCAGCAGGCCCAGGCTCGGGGGATTCGGGCCCGGGTGCCAAAGCCGCAGCTGCCAAGCTCCATGTGCTTGGCCACTTTCTCCCCCTGTGGCAGTGGGAGCTGCAGCAGCAGCTGCTCCCGAGTCCCGCTGCCCAGGTGGGGAGAACAGCCGCCGCCTGGCCCCACGGACCACCCCCCTACTCTCCCTCCAGGTACCATGCCCGAGTCCTGCTTGCTCGGGCACCTTTGCATGTTTCTCCAGTGTCCCAACATAGCATTGGTCGGGACGCCGGACAAACAAGCAAATATCGGGACAGTCCTGATAAAATTGGGACGTCTGGTCACCCTAGTCCTCACTTACAGACAGCCCCCCAACCTGAAGCAAATACTCACCAGCCACTATACACCACAGAAACACTAACCCAGGAACCAATTCCTGTAACAAACCTCATTGCCTACTCTGTCCCTATATCTACTCTAGTGACAGCATCAGAGGACCCAACCACATCAGCCACACCATCAGGGACTCATTCACCTGCACATCTACTAATGTTATATGTGCCATCATGTTCCAGCAATGCCCCTCTGCCATGTACATTGGCCAAACCGGACAGTTTCTACATAAAAGAATAAACACTGATACTTGACAAAATTAAATATAATTACCCCCAACTTAAAAAAGGATGACTACAAACATGGTTACATTTATACTGTACATGATGCTGGAAATGGTGCATTATCATCAGATAAGTAATGATGATGTCATGAACAACTTTGCAAACAGCAAAACAAATTTTTTAAAAAATATGTAGTGTTGCCTCTTGGGCAATTTTGGTTATTATTTAGGACTTAGATCCTTTATATTACACTGATGTGAAATGTATCTGGTGGGCAAGTCACAGTTAATTATTATAATGACTCCTACTGTAGCTGTACTGATCTACAGCGTCATGTTCCTGATTTTTTTTCACATTTCTTATGTTATTCTACCTAAAATATCATTAGTAACTTAGACCTTAATTACTCTTATCATGCCCTGGGCAATATTCAAATCTGTTTTTTCCGTTCATGATTCCAAAGCCATAGAACATCTTGTCTCCAAGATCCACCAATATACAATGGGTTAACAAAACTGACCTTTAGATAAATAAGTTTTTAACTCACCTCCTTTGAAAAATCTGGGCTGCTTCTTGGAGGTATCTATAGAGCAGATACTAATCCGGTATCTACAGTCTTTCTTTAAACTGCATGTAAGGAAAATGTCTGAAAAAACCCTTCCTTCACTCATATAATTTGTCAAAGGTATTATGATTAGCTTAGTGGCTTCTGCTGTCACAGTCTCCCCACCCAACAATGTAAGCAGTATAACAATGATGAGAGAACATTAACTGATGAACAAATGTAGAATTTGGAACAGAACCTAGGCCTCTTGATGTCCTGTCCTACATGCTAACCAATAGTTCACATAGGCCTGGTCTACACTAGGGGGCGGGGTCGATGTAAGATACGCAACTTCAGCTACGTGAATAGCGACTTACCTCCCATCCTCACGGTGCGGGATCGACGGCCGTGGCTCCCCCTGTCGACTCCGCTACCGCCGCTCGCTCTGGTGGAGTTCCGGAGTCGACAGGAGCGCGTTCAGGGATTGATATATCGCGTCTAGATGAGATGCGATATATCGATCCCCGATAAACCGATTGCTACCCGCCAATCCGGCAGGTAGTGTAGACATACCCATAGACTCTCTTGTATTTTCTGTCTTCATTTCAGGTACACACCATAGTATGATTATCATATAGCTAGCTGGAGAAGGACAAACATTTAACAGTCACTTTCAGAAGAATTCATTGTTTTTTCTTCCTATGCACATCCATCTTCCCAGAGCTACTTTGATAAGTGTTTCTGTGATTACAACAGATCATATTGTCTCCTTATGCAGAGAAACTTGCAGAAGGAAATGATACTTTCCAGGAAACTCTGCAAGATCTACCTCATGGTTTTCTCCAGATAGTCCCCTATGTGTATCCTGTCGGCAGACAGGGGGCTCAACATCAAGATTTGGAAGTTTTGTGATCTGTGAGGCCTCAAGTTCTCACTGCCCCTAAGGCAGTGCATCCCACATGGCAGAACATCTATATGAGGAGTCATGCTTCCACGAAGTCCCCACTCGGGGGAAGACCCTGGAAGACTTTCTCAGGGAAGTTGATGGGTGGAAGACCCTGGATAAAATAATAGTGATGAGGTGGTCATCATATTACATAGGGAAATTTCAGAAGATGTGGTAGGGATTCAGTCATTTCCTATTCCATCCCAACCATTCCTCCCTCAGCTCTTCCTGACTCACAGAGCTCTGACCCCATGGTATATTATGGAGGGCCTTCCAGGGGAATAAGTTCTCTTTTCTCACTTTCCATGCAGAAGGACCTAATTCCACAATGTTTGTTTCCCTTTGTACATGGTAGTGGAAGGTAGCTTCAAAATCTTCCCAGAAAATTATCCAGTACATTTAAAATGCTCCTGCTACAGCAGCCTTATCTATTCCATTGAATGTGTTGAATTTGGATTGGTTATTACAGTAGCTGAATTGCATGTTGTATTTAAAAATCTTCATGCTTATATTGTTTCCCCATCTTTATTGTCTCTTTATTTTAAAGTTTTTGTACTTCAATGTTTGCCAAAGCTTGCTTTTTTGTGTGTGGGGGAGAGAAGACAGTAACAGTTCTCATGGTGCCCAGGACTGTGAGTCACTTTGTTACCGCCCCACCTCTCGTGAGAGGAAGACTTGCTTGGGCTTAACTGGGTGTCAGCTCACTAACACCACCAGTCTGTTAGCCAGCCAAGCACTCTCCTCTGGGCTATGCCAGCCTTTACTTTGCCTTGCAGGTTAACAATAGGTGCACTCTGAGCCCCTTTGAAGCATTTCCCTATAGCATCCAGCCCCTAATCCACTGAATACTCACAGAAATACCAGGTCTTCTGTCCCCAGAAGATCAGTGCATACCCCAACATATATGGTTCAACTCAGGATCAGCCTCTAGCTTAATACCACAGCACTGAGATATAGCTATAGTGAAATCAAGGATAAGTTTATTATCAAAGATTCAAAATTCAAGAGATAATAAGGATAATGGAAACAAAAGGCTTAATATAAAACAAAATCATAACATGCTTCTGTCTAAAGAAGTTTTATGACAATTCCCCATTTACAGTTACATTGTAAGACCTAACAGTTAGCCACTTTTTAATTCATTTAAGGTGTACCATGTTAATTTTATATCATTACCATTTTTTTAATCAAAATTTCATGCAGGACTAAGTCAAATGCCTTACAAAACTCTAAGTATAGTACATCAACACTATTACCTTTATCAGTCAAACTTGTAATATCAAAAATATCAAGTTAATTTGGCAGGATCTACTTTCCATAAAGCCATGTTGACTTGCATTAATTACATTACCCTCCTTTAACTCTTTATTAATTGACTCTCATACCAGCCTGGGTTTTGCCTGGGATTGATGTCCGGCTGACAGTGCTATAATTCCCCCGGTCGTCCCATTTACCCTTTTAAAAAATTGGAACAACATTAGCTTTATTCCAGTCGCCTGAAATGCTCCAAGACTATTGAAAAGCTACATTAAATGGTCCAGCAAGCTCTTTGGCCAGCTCTCTTAAAACTCTTGGGTGCAAGTTATCTAGACCTGCTGATTTAGAAGTGTCTTGCTTCTGTTTAACAGTCTCCAGAGCTACTAGTAAAATGGAAAGAATGGTGTCACCATATGATGAGACCATATCATCTGTTTTTCTTTCCAAATATAGACCAGAAATATTTATTGAACACTTCTGCCTTTCTGCATTATTATTGGTAATTCTACCATTTCCATCTAGTAATGGATACCATTGTTAAGATTCTTTTTGTTCCTAATATATTTTAAAAACTCCTTCTTATTGTCTGTAACTCTGCTGCCATATATGTGTTCCTTTGCTTCCCTTATCTATTTTCTACAGTTCCTAACTTCTGAATTATATTAATTACTATCTACTTCCTCTTCCTTCCTTTTGTCTTATATAGACTTTTTTTATAGCTGCCTTCACTTCTCTAAACAAGGTTGTTTTTTAGCCATATAGCCTTCTTGATCAGTTGGACTATGGTTTTTGGGAATCTAGTTAGGTATTCTTAAATGATTCCCAAATATCATTCACATTTTTTTCATTAAATTCTTCCTCTTGGTTGATTTGGCTCATAATTATTTTCATCTTTGTGACTTTGCCCCTATTAAAGCACTGGACTTGCACATTATAAATGTGATCAATTCATAATCACTTGTACCTAAGCTACCATTAATTTTTAGTTCTGTGATCAGTTCTTTTATCCTAACAGATAAAAGGTCTAATAAAGAATTCCTCCATGTTAGCTGCAACACTTTTTCAGTGAGGAAATTGTCATCTATAACATTTAGAAATTCTAAGGATGTTCTAGCACTGACAGCATGAGACCTCCAGTGTGTCACTTAGATTGAAGTCCCTCATAATTATGCTGCTTCCCCCCCCCCCATACATTATAGATAAGTACATAAGGAGGCAATCACCCCATTCCCTAGTGTGATTTGGTGGTCGGTAGCAAACGCCAACTAATACCCCATCTTGTGCTTTATCTGTTAAGACATTGATCCATCAGCATTAAAAATCATTTTCTTCCAAGTTATCAGTGACTTGGAAGCAAGTAATGCCATTTTTGACATAGAGTGCAACTCCCTCTTCCCTTTTGCCCACTCGATCCTTCCTAAATAGGTTATAAGCATTGATTTTAACATTCCAGTCTTGCAAATCATCCCATCTGTTTTCAGTAATACCAAGTAGATCAAATTTATGCTAAAAAATGAGCAATTCCAATTCCTCTTGTTTGTTACGCATGCACTGGTGTATAGGCAGTCAATAATTTCTTCTCCTCATGTCCTTTGGATCCTGGATTAATTTTGTTCTCTACATCTTGATTTTGTGCTGAGTGCTCACATTTTTATCCTCTTCTTTTGTTATTATTTTAACCCCCTCCTGACTATTCTAGCCAGCTTGTCCCCAAGTAGATCAGTCTCTCTTCTGCCGAGGTGGAGGACATCCAAATTTACAGCCCTTTCCCCATAAAAGGTGGACCAATGTTCCACGAAACCAAAATCCTGAATCCTACACAACTTATTTAGCCAACAGTTCACTTCCATAATCTTCTGCCTTCCTTTGCTTATGGGACACAAAGGATCTTAAAGAAGATTCATGGAATCATAGGACTGGAAGGGACCTCAAGTGGTCTTCTAGTCCAGTCCTTTGCACTCAAAGCAGGACTAATTATTATCTAGACCATCTCTGACATCTCTGGTATTTTTTTAACCTGCTCTTAAAAACCTCAATGACTGAGATTCCACAACCTCAATAGGCAATTTAACTACCCTGACACCTAGGAAGTTTGTCCTAATGTCCAGCCTAAGCGTCCCTTGCTGCAATTTAAGGGTATGTCTTCACTACCAATGTTAAAGTTCTGTGCGGCAGTGCTTTAACGTGGCTATGTAGTCGCGGCACCATTGATGGGCGAGAGCTCTCCCAGCGCTGTAAAAAACCCCACCCCCACGAGAAGAGTAGCTACCACCACTGAGAGTGTGGCTCCCAGCACTGGTGTACTGTCTACACTGCCACTTTACAGCGCTGAAACTTGCATCACTCAGGGGTGTGTTTTTTCATACCTCTGAGCAAGGAAGTTTCAGCGCTATAAAGTGGCAGTGTAGAAATGGCCTAAGTCAATTGCTTCTTGTCCTATCCTTAGAGGTTAACGAGTATAATTTTCTCCCTCCTCCTTGTATGTACTTTTATGTACTTTAAAACTGTTATCATGTCCCCTCCTCCCCTCAGTCCTCTCTTCTCCAGACTAAACAAACCCAATATTTTCAATCTTTCCTAATAGGTCATGTTTTCTAGACCTTTAATCATTTTTGTTGCTCTCCTCTAGAATTTCTTCAATTTGTCCACATCTTTCCTGGAATGTGGTGCCCAGAACTGGACACAATACTCCAGCTGAGGCCTTATCAGGGCGGAGTAGAGTGGAAGAATTACTTCTGTTGTCTTGCTTATGACACTCCTGCTAATACATCCCAGAATGATATTTGCTTTATTTTGCAACAGTGTTACACTGTTGATTCATATTTAGCTTGATCCACTATGACCCCCAGATCCCTTTCTGCAGTACTCCTTCCTAGGCACTCATTTCCCATTTTGTATGTGTGCAATTAATTGTTCCTTCCTAAATGGAGTACTTTGCATTTATTGAATTTCATCCTCTTTACTTCAGAGCATTTCTCTAGTTCATCGAGATCATTTTGAATATTATTCCTACCCTTCAAAACACTTGCAACCTCTCCCAGCTTGGTATTGTCTGCAAACTTTATAAGTGTTCTATGACATTATCATTCTTTATTGTAGATCTCATAGGACAGTCTTTGGTGTACTACAATGTATATACCAGAATCAGAATATTCTTGTAACCTCCTTGCCAGGTGGCGCTGATGTCATGGGGGGAGGTGGGGAGAAGGATGAAAGAGGCTGCTGGGATTCAAATAATTATGCCTTTTCATTCTGAAGTTGACAGTTTGTTTCTCTGTTGCTTAACCCTTTGGGTGTGTGGAAGGAAGGGTTATGTCTCTGTTGTTGGTTCCCTTTCCAAGAGACAGTTGTATTTGTTTGCTTAGTGCAAAGAATTAAATTTGGTTTTAGAGCATTTTTCACATTCAAGGTATCGCAAAGTTCATTACAGAATGGATTAATGAGTTGCTGTGTTTACTGTAAATGTGAGTTTGCTACCAGTTTAATCTCCCTTAAATGTCTGGTCCATCATTTTCACATTTCTTCTGATTTTGTATCATTCTCTGTTCACATTCCCCACTCCCTTTTTATACATTGTTGATTTGTATTTTTTTCTATAAAGTGCTTTGAGATTTGTAAAGCACTGTGTAAATATTAAACATTAAACAGTAATTATGAGCTTTTAAATTTAGTTTCTGTTGATAGAGTGATCCTAATGTGATGCTGTCAAACTGATGCTTGACAACAAAATGCTCAAGCAAAATAAGCCCAGCCTTTGCTAAGAAAATCAGTTTATAGTGCTGGGGTATTAGACCTCTATCATTATATGAATTATACCTTATTTCAGAATGCACTGTGATCTATAATCAATTAGAAAAAAATGTGATTAGATTGATACATTTATTTAGATCAATAAAGCTGTTGTCCACACCCCTTCTTAATCGTGTCCTGCTTAGGTCCTCAGTGCACAACACAGCTCACAGAGACCACAGCCCTTGTTTTCAGCATGCCCTAACCTCTGCCCATGCCCTTTTGACTGAGACTGAATGGGGAGGTTAAGGTCCAGATACATCTTTTGCCTTTTCTACCTCCTCAAGGGAGTTGAAGGACTTCTCTATTTTGGGGGGTAGACTGTGTGAAACACCCATGCAACAGTAGTAACCTTGAAAACAAAAGATTGATTTTTTTAGGCTGATTTTTCTTGCTATTTTCAACCAAATAAATAGTTTGCATAACATACCTCATCTGAATATGTTGCTAAAACTTGGCTGGCTCTCCTAAGCTTAGTTACAGGGGGAAAGGCAAATCTTACATAGTTTATAAACAAGTCCTACCCCTGACCTCCTTCATCACAGTGACATCTGTCTGTGCTGCTGCATCCAGAGAACAATCTCACCCTTCCTCCTGGGACCACTTATTATGATGCCCTAATGCTGATCCCTGCTTTCTAAACCAGTTTTCTCCAGTTGCATACACACCATAGTGGTTTGTGAAGATGAGCTATAGTGGCTAAGAAGTTTCAGAGTGGTAGCCGTATCAGCAAAAAGAACAGGAGTACTTGTGGCACCTCAGAGACTAACAAATTAATTTGAGCATAAGCTTTCATGGGCTAAAACCCACTTCATCAGATGCATGCAGTGGAAAATACAGTAGGAAGATATATACACATGCACAGAGAACATGAAACAATGGGTGTTGCCATACTAACTATAATGAGAGTAATCAGTTAAGGTGGGCTATTATCAGCAGGAGAAAAAAAACTTTTGTAGTGATAATCAGGATGGCAAATTTTCAACAGTTGACAAAAAGGTGTGAGTCACAGTTGGGGGGGGGAATAGCATGGGGAAATAGGTTTTACTTTGTGTAATGACCCATCCACTCCCAGTCTTTATTCAAGCCTAATTTAATGGTGTCCAGTTTGCAAATTAATTCCAATTCTGCAGTTTCTCGTTGGAGTCTGTTTTTGAAGTTTTTTTTTGTTGGAGTATTGCGACTTTGAGGCCTGTAATCTAGTGACCAAGGAGGTTGCAGTGTTTTCCGACTGGTTTTTGAATGTTATAATTCTTGACATCTGATTTGTATCCATTTATTTTTTATTCTATTCATTCTATTTCATTTAGTGGCAAAAATGGAAAAAGAAAATATGGGTATGAAAGGGCAAAATTTGGAACAAAAAACCAAAACCAAAATCTTGTTTTCAATTTTGAAATTTCCTAAAAACTAAATGGTATCAATGACGTTTTCCCACAAAAAAAATGTGTTCATTTTTGGGCAGAAACTTTTTTCAGTTGAAAAAATTTAATTTCATCTCATTTTAATCAATTTTCCCATACAAAGAAATAAAAATTGACAGACTCTGGTCTGGACTCTCTGTCACAAGAGCTATGTTGATTTACAGTAGCTGAGGATCTGGCCTCTAAATGGTGGTGTACTCTCATTCACTTGAATTTTTAGAATTGCAGAGTATTTGTTAGGATGGGACTTACATAGCACAAAGATTTGTGATGATTTTAGACTTTAGTGTAGTTTAATTGGCCATGGCAATATCACAGAACATTGAATAACGTGTTTAATCATAACAAGGTTCGTGACAATACTTCTATTGGTGACATTTCAATGGGAACCTGTATCCTCAGAAACACTTCATGAAAATTAGGTAATGGGGCATTACTGCTCAGTTGTTAATTCTCCAAGCTAAAGAATTCATCATTTCACATTTGTTTGAACCACAAAAGCAATAAATCCTCTTTTAAAAACTTACTGCAAGATAAATTTTTCCATTTTTTTAAATAAAACTACATTTCCTGAACAGGTTCTCAAAAAAGTCACTAGAATTGGGCAAAAGCTCTAGTGCTTAGCTTACATTTTTCATAACCAAAAAAAGGTGGGGGAACAGAACAGATCAAAAAGCTGGAGGTGGGAGAGCCTGAAGGAGCAGCTGGCTCTAGAAGAAACCTGAAGAGAGGTTTTTGGTTTGGGATGCACCCTGAAATGGATGTGTTTGGTGTTGTGAAAGAAAACTATTCCTGCTATTTGATTCCTTCTGCATTCAGAGACACAGGACTTTGTACATTCCTAAACAAAACTGATCAGAGAAATACCTGACTCTCACCAATTTCTCCTCCTCACTGGAACAACCTACTAGACCCTGAATTTTTGGCTAGCTGGTTGGGTCAAAAGGGGCAACAGTATTATTACAGGCTGTGTATCAGATTTTGTTGTTAGTTACACAGTGTAAAGCTGGAATAATTCTATGGAAGCCAGTCGAGTTATTCTAGATTTATACTATATAACTGAGATCTAAATGTGGCTCACCTCAGTGATCTCTATATACTATACAAATCTGGTTTGCACTAAAAAATGTTTATACAGTTCTGTGGCTTTTGATTCGTTTGACTCGTACTTTAAGCCATTTCTACTTTTGCCAGTACAGTAATGTGGGCTAGGGATGTGATTATTATTTTTTTTGGGAGGGGGGGAAGGGGAGACATTTCTATACTAACAAAAGCCCTGGTGTAAATGTAGTTATGCTGGAATAAAAGTGCTTTTGCCAGCATAGCTTATTTTTATTCAAGGAACCAGTATAAGATATACTGACAGACGTACTCTTCTGTCAGTATAAACTCTGTCTCGACTAGAAAGGTTTGCTGGCATAGCTAAATTGGCAAATCTTTTCTAATGTAGACAAGTCCTTACAATCCTTGAACCATACACCCTGCCAATTCAGTGTGTAGCACTGACTGCTGGACTTGTGACAAACAGATTACAAAGCTAGTTTATTCAGCCATTGTATTTTGTCTGGATCTTTTCTGAAGCTGAAGCAGTTATTGCAGTAGGGTGCACTAATTGCTCATTTGCTGCAGTAACCTTTTCAACTGGACACATCTCATATCTGATTTCATGTTGATGTGTCTCTTATTTAATTACAGTGTGCTAGCAGGGAGAGAAAACCCCGTGGTGTGAAGTACAGAATAATGCCTTGAAAGGGCTGACTCTAAGAAGCAGGACTTCTATTCTTACACCTGAGGTCTGGCAGAATTTAAAACCACTAGCATGAGTGTATTATTACACTGTATATAGTGAGACTTCCATCTCTAAATCATTTACATTAAAAAGACCACCTTGCTATCAAAAACTTACTGTCTGCTGAGATAATAAATGAATCAAAGGCAACCTGAAAAGAAAAAGTTCATACCCTTTTTCCCAGTTTATGATGATGATGATGATGATAATTTTGTTTTCTACCTTAAAAATATCAGGAATGTCAAGTCTTGTGTTCCTTTATTTTCTAGCAATTTCCCTCATAAAACCAAGAGAGCTGTGGATTGGGAACACTCTCTGACCTTAATTAAATGAGCAGCTAGGTTGAATATTTAACAAAAGAGCTTTTCTTCCAACTGTTTAAGTATTTGAGTATGAAAGGTATCAAATTATCATAACAAAAGTTTTAAATAGGCTGAATATATAATAGAAAATAATCAGGCTTCACTTCCTTGGTCTCTGAAATGCCATACATCTACTAGCTGTCTAGATTCTAGACATCCACAGAGTCTTCCAGAAAACAAACAGACAGGATAGACAATTTCTAAAGTTTCCATGGGTGTCTAGGAAATAGGGGCTAGTAGTGTGAAGCCCCGTCAATAGTGCTTTAGCGTTTGGCCACAGCATGGATACTGTGTAGTATCTACAGAGGAAGTCAGTGTTTCTCAACCAATTTTGGCTGGCAACCCCTTATTCAAAGTCCAACGTTTTAATGACCCCTTTGCATTTATTATAAAAGTTAGAGTAAAAAAAGTCAGTGATAACAATAAGCCTGTATCATTTATTTCTGTGAGTGTTTTGAGAGATTGAAAGAAAATACACATCCTTGAAGGGAAAGGGTGTGCAGGGAATGTGGGAGTGAGATTTTCTTTTATTTAGATTGTAATAAAGTTTTCATGGTCTTGTGACCACCACACCCGATTGCCCTTCTTCACCAACCTGCCAGTCGTGACCCAACCATTGAGAACCAGTGGTCTATACTATAAGCTAGGTATGTACAACAGGTTGCAATATCACTTGCTCGCAGTGGGGTCCTCCTTGTGAGGATGAAACTGCACAAGGCAGAGAAGCAGCACTAGTGATCCCTTCGAGGGTAAGAAAATCCTTCCTGCATTTTTCCACATGACCCAGACCTCCTTCCTTTTTGAAAATCAGGCCCTGAATGTCTGCAAGCAAGGCAGCATTAAGGCTTTTGTTTTTGTGAATACTTTATAGATCTGCTTTAGTATGCACTGCATCTCTCTTTATCGGAGCCAAGGGGAAATAGTACTCTCAATTCAGTGGCTATCTGAAACTGAGAGCTAGTCCATAAATCCTTTTATTTGGTTGTGGTACTGAGTTATTTCGGTTAGACTGTTTCCCCATCACAGCTAATAAAAGCCAAATAATATCAGCCAAGACCTAAAACAAAAGAACTCAGCAGCACATCAAGGTGAATAGGTGATATTTGTAAGCATGTGTTAAGTCAGTGGTTTTCAAACTTTTTTTCTGGGACCCAGCTGAAGAAAATTGTTGATGCCCACAACCCAACAAAGCTGGGGATGAGGGTTGGGGTGTGGAAGGGGCTCAGGCCTGGGGCAGAGGGTTGGGGTGCGGGGGGGTGAGGGCTGTGGGGTGGGGCCAGGAATGAGGGGTTCAGGCTGTGGGAGGAGGCTAAGGGCTGGGGCAGGGGTTGGGGTGTGGGAGGGGGTCAGGGTTCTGGGCTGGGGATGCAGGCTCTGGGGTGGGTCTGGGGATGAGGGGGTTGGGGTGCAGGAAGGGCTCTGGGTTTGGGGGGTCTCAGGGCTGGGGATTGGGGCACGGGGTTGGGGTGCAGATTTACCTCTGGTGGCTCCCAGTCAGCAGCACAGCTGGGGGTGCAGAGGCAGGCTTCCTGCTTGTCCTAGCACTGTGGACCATACTGCGCCTGAAGCGGCCAGCAGCAGATCCGGCTTTTAGGCGGAGGCGTGCAAGCTCTTGCCCACAGGCAATGGGTTTCCAGCCAATGGGAGTGCGGAGTTTGTGCTCTGGGCAGCGGCAGTGCACAAAGCCTAGGCAGGGGGGCCATAGAAGCTGGACCCACTGCTGGCCGCTTCCGGGGCGCAGCACTGTGTTGGAACAGGTAGGCACAAGCCTACCTTAGATGGGCAGCACCGTCGACAGAACTTTCAATGTCCCGGTTGGTCGTGCTGACCAGAGCAACCCAGTTCTTTACATGCCGCAACCCAGTACTGGGTCACGACCCGAACTTTGAAAAATGCAGTGTTAATTCATAATGTAGTTAAATCATCATCGGATGCATGGTCCACATCAACAATCTGCTGGGCATAGCAATGGAATTCCTGAAAATGCACTTTCACTCTGAGAATCTAGGATTCACCTGAACACAGAGAAAATTCTTGAATTTTCTGTGAATATTGCAGCTATAGAGCCAAGTTCCATTCTCCTTTTCAGTACTGTAAATCCAGTGGAATGCGACAGCTTCAATTTACACTGATATAACTGACAGCAGATTTTGACACGTAAGCAATAAGGACTTTTTGCACCCACCTTCATGTTATTTATGAAAGCCCATGAGACACCTGTTTAAATCCAGCTAAGCCAATATCTTTAACATCCAAAGATGAGTCAGCCACTTGGAAATCTGAATACCATATTACATGACTGAACACATTGATACTGATGTTTAGCCTGGCCTCAACCCAGCCTCCAATCTTGTGACTGCAGTTGTGTGCCTGTAATTAAATGAGAATGCAGTTGCTTGCAAATATTTGTTAAGCATCTGCACCCACAATATTGGAGGCTATTTCATTAAATGCAAGACATTATTTCATAGATAGGGATAATGACAGGATCCTTGTGCTGCATTGAATTCAGTGGCCCATGTTGCCATACTTAAATAACTTGGAAAAATCCTACAACATTGGCACCTTTGCTAAAAATAAAGAACAGCAAATGTTAGGTCAGTTATTTGTACTTACTCAAGTGAAGGGAAGGTAAAACTGGCCTAAATGAGGGAAAATCTGGAACAAACCCAGGTCTTACTGTGTGTCATAAAAATATGGGAATTATTGTATGTTTTCCTTGACCTGAAGTTTGCTGTAGGTTTCTTAATTACACAGTAGCTTTTTGCCACTAAATTTTAACTAGGCCCAAGAGGTTTAGAACTTGTGATGAGTTTATTTGAGGTTTGCCTATTAGTAGTCTGTAGTATACTGTATTTTCTGGGAAATATCTCTGAAAATTGTGGATTCTGCAGAAAACACCTAATGATCAAATCAGTGCAGAATCTGAATTTTAATAAATGAAAGATGAAATAAAATCAAGCAACATGGAAACAAGATTTTTTTTTTAAATCTGCCATAAGAATTATTTTTTACACTTATTCAACTCTCCATCTTCATCTGCTAAGGGGAAAATGACAGATTAAAAAAAGGCCTTCTATTGTTTACATTTAACACTTACAGCAAGAACAAAGAGAGCAATCAAAGAATCTTCTACAAGATCCATCCATCTGTCACAATGTTTTATAGAATACTGCTGTGACTGCAAAATTCTTCATGAAAATTTAAAATAAAATATGTGCAAGATGGTTTAAAAAATAGACAAATCCTGTGGTGAGGGACATGAACTATATCACAAATTATAATTAGGGATGGACATGAAGAATTTAGTTTGTACCTATATTCACATGCACACCTTAAGTCTGGTTGATGTTCCGATATAGGGGTTTGGTTCAGACCTATTCCTGGTTATAATGACATCAGGTTAATATGCAGCAGGTTCTGGTTGACTTTCCACTTGAAACAATAGCATTGGGTTAATTCAGCATGGAAAATGACATCACACATCATCTTGAGACAGTTAAGGAGTGAGAAACCATATTCAGCCAGGCATTTATTCCCATTTTACATGGCAGGGCATTAAAGGAAGAAAGGGAGGTACGAGAATGAGACCACAGTGGACAAGTTCTAACAGTTCTTTTGTTCTTTGTTTTTTGGGAGTATTTTTTTCCTTCTAAGTTCTGTATTTGCACAGTAAAATGTGGTTCTATTTTTAGATGTAACCAGTATTAACCAATGTCATCTGTGAAATGTTCAGGAAGTGAAAGAAAAAGATTAAATGTCCCAAAAGAGAAATAATAGGGCTAAAAATATTCCCAGAGGGAGGAGATCCTTATTACTGGAAATTAAATTTGACAGATGTCAGTTTGTCAGTGAGTATTAATTTCTCTTTGATTTTTTTTCTTTTTGCACAGATGTATTAACTGCTTCGGCAGGACAAATTGCCCTAATGAGGACAGGAATATTAACTGCTTGAGTTTTAAAACCAGACTCCCTTTTTGCACCCACAATTTAGGGTCCATAATTAATTTAAATTTGCTTCCAATATTTTTAAAACAAGAACAAGCTTTATAAAGCCTACAATCAATAGAAATGTTTCTACACATTAAAAAAGAATCCTGGAGTATTTTGTTCTTCCTTATTACTTTGCTGTTGATATAAGTTGCTAAGACTAGGATCTACCTTTGTGACATGCCCTAAATTGGTTTAACTATACTAATATCACTATCCCAGTATAACTGGTAAAACTTTCTTGCATAGACAAGACTTCAGAGATTGCAGAACTGTTCTGGAAAAGTCACCATATCTGGAAGGGATTCATTCCCCCTCATGGTTTCACAGAGAGAGAGAGTGTTATCCTGTGCAACAGGCTCCATTTTAAATAAACTACTCTACCCATGAATTTCAGTAATTGCTAAATTAGTTTAATTGGGTCCCTGGAGATGTTGATCAGGACTAGAAGCTCTTAAGGAGGTGGAAAGCCATACAGGTGCCTGGAACTGTTTTCCTACCAGTTGTGGAAGAGGTTACTGATGAACCCTCTGACCCTACCTGCTCCCAAGACTTCTCCTGAGCAGTCACCAGGAAGAGAGGAAGGGGAGATTGGTCAAACTATACCAAGAATGAGGGAAGAGACATAGAAGAATCAAACTTCCTTAAAGAAGAAGCCCAAATAGGCCCCAAGCAAGGCAGAGGGCTCTAGCAATCTGTCTCTACTGCAACAGAGGTAAAATATTGAAGAAATACTGCAGCCTTAGATCCCTTGATAGCCAACCATTAGGGTCCAGAAGTTTCTAATCGAGCTGCCTCTGTAAGCTGCAGTAGGCACAGTATTGCTCCAACCCCAATGGTCAAAAAATCATGAGTCAAGCCCAGAAAAATCCATGAGTTTGGTTTAAAAATCGTCAGATAAAAAAATAGTAATTTGGGGTCATTTTTATTTGCCTTCTGGCTTTGGAGCCTCCATTGTGCACCTGATTCACATTTTCAAGCCTTATTTTCTGTTCTCTGGGGTCTAGAAGAATGCATTTTCTTTAAAAAATGAAAGCTGATTCTCATGCAATCAACTGTTTCCAGGAGCTATAAAACCTCAAATATCATGACACTCAGAAAAAAATCGATAACTGGCAAAACTGGCCAGTCCAGTAGCTGGCACCACTGTCTGCTGCTCTGTGGTTACACTCAATGGTTTCTAGAGAGGGCACTATAAGGAGAAAGGGAATCTGATGCAGAGAAAAGAGCTTGAAGAAATGAAGGGGAATATGAGGATCAAAAAGAGAATGAAGAGGAATGCAGGAGAATGAAGGGGTCGTGATGCAGGCGATTCAGGAGAGCAGAGGGGAAAGGGAAGTGCTAGAGGATCTGAGAGACTCAGGGAGCAGAGTGTGATGTACCTGTGATAGACTGAAGATCAGGGGATTAGTGGGTGAAGAGAATGTGTGGTTCAGAGGAGAGCCTGGCATGTACAGGAGTATGGGGGGCAGGGAAAGAGAGTGAAGTGGTTCAGGGGAATGTGGGGGAATGGAGAATGTGAGGGAGACTGAAGGAGGGGTGCAACTGACTGAGGAAGAAGGGGATGGAGAAGGATAGAATAGCAGATCAGGTATTCCACAGGTTAGGAGATGGTAAATGGAATGCCCCTGTAAGAGCCAGATGACATTTTGGAATGTGCATTTAATATTGAATTTTAAACCTGAAATACTCACCACACACTTGTAGAGCAGGTGGCTTCCCTCTAAAGGTTAAAAACTGGAAGGCAGATAGAAAAAAAATATTACTCTAAAAATTTCATGATTGTAAGCCTCTTATATTTTTTGCAGGGTGTTTGCCTTATGACTTGGGATTGCCCATGCAGTGTCAAGTAAATTTAATTTTTAAAATTCTTTGACTTTTAATAATCTAAAGTGTTGTTAGTGACATGGATAAAGGAATTTGGCTTTTCACAGCATTTTAAAGTTGACAATGTACTTATAATTGCACCAGCAAAGCTGCACCTACAATTATTGGCAAGCATGAATGGAAGGCTGTTTTTAAAAAATCAAACCTATACCAGAGGAGTCTTTTTTTTATTTAAAGAAAGTCATCTTCATCTCTTTATTGTATAACACACTGTGCACTGTGTGAATTTCATTATATCAAACCATGCCAAATTATGTCCCATCATGTGATTTCATGTGACTTGATGTAACCTGGCACATCATCACTTATCCATTGTGTTGCATGACCAAAACAGTGCTTTGCAAAGGCTTTCAGAAACGAAGTGATAGCAAGTAATTAATTATCATTACAAAATGGCTTTAGAATTCAGAACACACTGGAGCTGTCTGACTGGCAGTCCATGGCAACAGTCCTTGCCTGTGACATGAGTACGACCGTTTGTTCCAATTTTCTCTTTGTGTAACTCCCATTTTAAACTATCAGTATGACAGTCCAAGCTGTGTGTTTCAGGATGCATTTCTCATGGTGTTGAGCCCAAATCAGCCTCATGCAACACAGTACTCCAAAAGTATGGAATGATCCTGCCAAAATGTACTGTTTACCATATTTTAGGCAAAGAATAGTACATAACAGAAAATGTGGTTGTTGTGTAATACGTTTATGTTTTGGATCTATATTGAAGGTCTAAAGTAGGAATCTCAGTTAATTCAGTACATAACAAAACCTACCTATAAGGTGAAATCCTCATTCTTCTAATATCAATGGCAAAACTCCCATTTACTTCATTAGGGTCAGGATTTCACCCATATATCTTTTGTTTCATAACTATATAGATTGTTACCTCAGTCCTTCACATTTTCAGTAACTAATTGAGAATACCCTTGTAATATATTATCTCTTTTCAATTATGTTGTTACAATTATGCAGCTATTATTTAGTTTCTGTCCACTGGTAGAAGGAGAAACAATTAATTTACCATGATGCATGCAGAATAAAAATATAATAGAATCTATAAAATTTGAATTAGTGATAAAATGTTTGGATTATTGTAAAAACCTTGAATAAGCAATTTTTTGGAAATATTATGTGATAAAATTCCTCCTCTACTTTGGTGGGTCCTGCGCTTATTGGCAGATTTGTCTGCCTCAGTGATCTTCCCCACAGTCTGGGTCGACTCCTCTTGTGTCTGATCAGGAGTTGGGAGATTTGAGGGGAATCCGGGCCTGCCCTCTACTCTGGGTTCCAGCCCAGGGCCCTGTGGATTGCAGCTCTCTATAGTGCCTCCTGTAACAGCTGCATGACAGCTACAACTCCCTGGGCTACTTCCCCAGGGCCTCCTCCAAACACTTTCTTTATCGTCACCACAGGACCTTCCTCCTGGTGTCAGATAATGCTTGTACTCCTCAGTCCTCCAGCAGCACACCCTCTCACTCTCAGCTCCTTGCACCTTTTGCTCCCAGCTCCTCACATCACAAACTGAAGTGAGCTCCTTTTTAAACCCAGGTGCCCTGATTAGCCTGCCTTAATTGATTCTAGCAGCTTCTTGATTGGCTGCTGGTGTTCTAATCAGCCTGTCTGCCTTAATTGTTTCCAGAAAGTTCCTGATTGTTCTGGAACCTTCCCTGTTACCTTACCCGGGGAAAGGGGACCTACTTAACCTGGGGCTAATATATCTGCCTTCTATCACTCTCCTGTAGACATCTGACCTGACCCTGTCACAGTTATTTGGTTTCGTCTACTTTTGCCTAAATGCAAGAGTGAATATTAAAACAGAAGACCTGGACTCAGAGCTTTGGCTCAGCCCTGTACAGTACAGAAATACATATGAAGTGATCAGTGTAATTAGGGCTCTGTTACCAGCTACTCCACCTACTTGTAGTTTGACCTTGGACAGTTATTTCATTACACGGTGTCTCATTTTACCCATCCTAAAAAGGGGTATAATTCCTTCCTATCACTTTGATTATGGCTAGGGACACTTGGGAATGGGGTGAGGAGTGGGTGCTAAGGCAGCATAAAATTCTGTGCAAATATGTGTAGGGCTCATTCCTAGACATAAGAATATAAGAACTGCCATACTGGGTCACACCAATGGTCCATCTTGCCCACTATCCTGTCTCTGACAGTGTCTGGTACAAGAGCATGAGAGAGAGTGTACTGAACAGGGCAATTTTGGAGAGTTCCATCCTCATCTCCTCCTGGCTTCTGTCAATTGGAGGTTTAGGGTTACCCATTACATAGTGTTGCATCCCTGACCATTTTGACAAATAGCCATTGATGGATCTATCCTTCATGAAATTATCTAGTTCTTTTTTTAATCCAGTTATGCTTTTGGCTATCACAAAATCACATGGCAAACAATCCACAGGTTAGTTGTGCATTTTGTGGAAAAAAATACTTCTTCTTGTTTGCATTAAACCTGAGATATTAATGTCATTGGATGACTTCTAGTTTTTGTATTGTGGGAAAGGAAAAATAACTCTTCTCTGTTCACTATATCCACACCATTCTTGATTTTATAGACTTCTATCATTTCACCCCTTAACTATCTCTTTTCTAAGCAGAAAAACCCTAATCTCTCCTTGTATGGAATCTGTTCCATACCTTTATCATCCTTTTGTCCTTCTCTGAACCTTTTCCAGTTCCACTATATCCTTTTTGAGTGGGATACATTATTCAAGGTGGGGAGCATCATGGATTTATATAGTGTCATTATATTTTCTGTCTTATTTTCTATCCCTTTCCTAATAGTTCCTTACGTTCTATTAGGCTTTTTGACCGCTGCTGCTCACTGAACTGAAATTTCAAGAGAATTATCCAGGATGACTCCAAGATCTTCTTTGAGTGGTAACAGCTAATTTAGAACCCACCATTACATATGTGGAGTTGGGATTATGTTTTCCAATAAGCTTTACTTTGCACTTATCACTGTTGAATTTCATCTGCCATTTTGTTGCCCAGTCACCCAGTTTAGTGAGATCCCCATTACTCTTCATAATTAGCTTTGTACTTAACTATCTTTAATAATTGTGTATCATCTGCAAACTTTGCCACATGACTGTTCACTCTCTTTTCTAGACCTTTAATGAATATGTTGAACAGCACAGTACAGATCTTGGGGGAACCCACGATTTACCTCTTTCAATTGTGTAAACTGAACATTTATTCTTGCCCCTTGTTTCCTATCTTTTAACCAGTTACTGATCCATGAGAGGACCTTATCTCTTATCCTATGACTATTTAGTTTTGCTTAAGAGCCTTTGATGAGGGATCTTGTCAAAGGTTTTCTGAAAAGCCAAGTACAGTATTGTGACAGTCTGTACCCTTATGTTCACCCTTTTGACAAGATTCTGATAATTTTTTACAAAGTATGCCTTGTGAGGTATCATTTGAAAACTCATAATCTCCTGAACATTATTGTTCTGCTAAAATGTGAGTGGTCACATTATATCTGAAGTTATAAAATTCTACTGTATAAGACATGTTCTAAGTCTAGGGAAACAGCTTCAAACCAGTTCCCCAAAGACAAAAGGCTGGCCAGAACCTCATCCAGGTCTCAACATAATCAAATGACCTATCATCTGATTAAGCAGCCATTCTTTGTCAGGAAGAAGGGTGAGAGCAAGAAATTTACATCTTGGTAATGGAACAGCTGGAGGTTCCCATGTAAACAGACTGGCAGTCGTCTGAATCCCAGCTGAAAATGATTCTAAAAGAGGAGGAAAAGATAAAAGTGAGGAACAGAGGCCCCAAATCACTTCTCTCCCCTCATCTATACTCACAGCATCAACAATGTTTGAAAGACAAAGGAAGCATCGTTGAATTGGGGGAGGGCCTTATCTGATGGTACCCAGCCAGACTGCTGTAAGCATGTGGTGAGAAAGGGTCAGGATTTCATTTTGAATTCACTTAGCTTGTTAAATTAGGTAATACTTTGCATTTTACCTTTTATTTCTTTGTAACCAATTCTGACTTTTATGCCTCATTATTTGTAATCACTTAAAATCTCTCTTTCTGTTGTTAATAAACTTGTTCTATTGCTTTATCTATACCAGTGTGTGTCTGGATTGAAATGTTTGGGAAGCTCCATTTAAGATAAGATTTGTGGATATCATTTTCTCTTAATGATATGATGGACTTTCTGTAAGCTTGTGTTGTCCAGAAGAGTACTGGGCAGTACAAGATGCACATTTCTGGGGACAAATCTGGGACTGGGAATTTGCTGGTGTGACTCTGCAATATAATTCAGGAGTGGTTGGTTAAAATCACTCCTATAACTCAGCTGGGAGTAATTTACATGCTAGAGGCTGTGTGTGAGCAGGCCAGGAGTGGTAAAAGGCACCCCAGGTTGGAGAATTGAGGGGATACAGCTGTCCAGCAGTCCAGATTGTACCCTGAGTAATGCCACAATTATAGTAACTAAGTCACCCTTATCTTCATGCTTGTTGACACCCTCAAAGAATCCTAATAGACTGGTGAAGCATAAGTTCACTTTTCAAAAGCCTAGTTGACTCTTCCCCAACAAATCATGTTTATCTATCTGTCTGACAATTCTATTCTTCAATATACGTTCAACCAGTTTGCCTGGTACTGAAGTTAGGCTTACAGGCCTGTGATTGCCAAGATTGCCTCTGGAAACCTTTTAAGAAATTGACATTACTTAAGCTACTTTTCAATTATCTTGCACAGAGGCTGATATCAGTCATAGGTTACATACTATAGTTGGAAGTTCTGCAATTTCATATTTGAGTTCCTTTGGAACTCTTAGGTGAATACCATCTGGTTCTGGTGACTTGTTACTGTTTAATATATCAATTTGTTCTAAAATCTCTTCTACTGAAACATTGGTGTGGGACAGTACTTCAGATTTGTCATCCAAAAAAAGAATAGCTCTTATGTGGATATCTCTCCTTCATTCCCTGCAGTGAAGACTGATGCAAAGAATTTATTTAGTTTCTCTGCAATGTCCTTGTCTTCCTTGAGTGCTTCCTTGGTCGTCTAGTGTCCTCAGTGCCTCTTTGGCAGGCATCCTGCTTCTGATGTACTTAAAACATTCTTACTGTTAAATATTTGCATCTTTACCAAGTTGTTTCTCAGATTCTTTCTTGGCATGCCTTATTATACTTAGTATAACCTGCCAGAGTTTGTGCTCCTTCCTATTATCCTCACTAGGTTTTGACTTCCAAATTTTAAAGGATGCCTTTTTGCCTCCATTGCTCTGCTGTTTAGCCATAGTGGCATTCTTTTGGTCCTCTGATTCTCTTTTCTGGTTTAGACATAAGTTAGAATGGCCTGAAGGAGATGTTAGAGTCCCCAAGAGCCTAACTAGCAGCTGGGGCTAACAGGGCCTAAGGGAAACCACAATCACATCCCATTTGCTCTGGCCACATTGTCTACATTGTACTGAGATGATCCTTCTGGAGCTGGTTATACCCATTCTCCCGTCACCATTTGGATATGTGCAATTTGTGATTGGGTCCATAGTGTCTTACAAAATGCAAATTTTTTAAAATCCATTTTCCCGTTCCTTTATCTCTTTAGATGAGTGAATGGATCGCTTAATTCAAATACAGCTACGTATGTTCATTCTGATGTTATTGCTTCATTTGAACTTGACGTGCATGGTTGATGATGCTTCTTAATTCACATGTTTTGGCAAGATGAGGAACCAGAGCCTGGTTTTATTGGAAACTTACTCCTTTCCATATTTTAGGGTGATAAAAATTGCTACAGCATAGCTGATTGCAACAATGAGGTGAATATTATTATATTACCGCTAAATTCTGATTTGATGACATGTGGCCTAGAGCTGACAATAAACTCCCTGCTCCAAACTAAAAACATTAATCATTCTCTAATAAAACCAGGAAACATTGACATGAACAAGTCTAATTGCAATAATGACCTTAAATTTGGGCATTTCTTTTGCATTAATCTCAGAAGCTTTGGTAGAACTATCTAATAGAAACCTGCAACTCTGACATGAACAGGTCTAATTGTAATAATAACTCCAATGGTGGACATTTTCTTAGGTTAATCCTACTAGCCTTGGTTAAACCTCCTGACAGGAATTAAATATTTACTTAGGAGAACACTGTGGTTTAACCAAGTTTCAGTAAAAGCAGGGACTGGATATTTGACAGTAAGTGAAAATAAAAACCAAGAACCAATTAAAAAGCTTGTTATTCCAATTCATTTGTTTTTGGCTGTGCAAGTCAGATTCAGCTTTCTGAAGTTAGAGTTACAATCTCTTATTGTCTTTATTGTGACCTGCTGCTTTTAAAACATTACTATTGATTTTTTACTAACATTCTGCTCTACTGTTCAGACTGAGTTTAACTGTAGTTCGTTCTTTTTTGGGCCTGGGGCCTCTTTCAGATCATTTTCACTGATATTCAGTGAAATCTAAGGCTTTATTATTTTCTGAAAGATGATTTCTGATCATCCATGTGAGCCTCTTTTCTTTCTTAAGACAGGAATTGCTTTCCAGAAACAAAGATGACTCTTACTGTGTCTATATGCAGACTAAAGATAAATCCCAGTAGCAAATTCTCACTGTTGTAATCACAATGGGTTACATTAATCCCTGCATAATATTAGAGAATGACTTCAGTGCATTACATCACGAATGAATTTGGCCCTTTGAGGCTAACCCTCTTTTTACATCTGTTGTGGCAATGGGAGTCTGAGGTACCTGAATAACTTCTATCATTGTAATTTTCAGTATATTTGTACAAAGCAAATAAGGCATGTGGTGAGATACCAGGGCTGACACCCCTTCTGTTGTCACAATGGCACTGGATCTTTAATGAAAATGTGCGAAGTCTAGAAACATAATTTCATTTTTTTAAATGGCAGCTGAGATTCTGATTTAATTATGTGACTCTGGGATCTGGGACCCTAGGCATTGGTATATAGTACCTATGACTTAGTCCATTCCTGATAATGTTTTGTAGTCAATTTTCAGAACAAAACTGAATTTGAATACTTGAGGCAAAAGAAAAGAAAAGAAAAATCTAGATTTTAATTCTTATGAATCTCCAATTTTCAGGTCACTTAATGGCAAAGATCCTTTTAACACTATCCTTATCTGAGTGCCAGTCAGCTCCTACAAGCCTAATTGCAATAATGACAGAAGGATTTGGTGGAAGCTTTCTTGAACTTGGCAAATAAAGGTTGGGAAGGGCATAACACTATAAACTAAATGTGACTCTCAAGTATGCATGCCCAACTCCCATTAAGGTTAGCTGTGCATGTGTATCAGAGAGAGTATGGCTGGCTCCTTCTTAACATAACATCAAGGCTGTATTTACTAGAAACTATTGTTTCCAGGCAGCAGTATTTTTAAGCAATCTTTTTCACTTAGATCCACCATCCAGGAGCTAATGACACTGTTGCTTGATCAGACAAAAATTTGCATATTCATTTATTAATTTTTCATCTTTTGGAACAGTTTATTAATTTAGATAAAACCAAACTCTTTATTATCCACTTTCCCAAAGGACACATTTATGACTCTTATTCGTTATAGGTTTTGGAACATTTTGATGGAAATCACCATTACAAGAGGAAATACCTACAACTTTATTTTAATCTGTAACAAAGAGTGTATGGTTCTGGCCTGAATCCAAGATTACAATTCTTGATATCAGAAATTAAGCTCAAAATAAGGCTGGAATAAATTTCTTAAATCTGGAATCTGTCACAAGAAGGGAGTCACGTCATCTTCAATGTGTCATTATGTGTCAGTCCAGAATAGCAGTCCAGAATAGCAGTATTTCAGCATGGTATATCAATTTAACTCATGGAAAATTATGTTGTAATCCAGGATATGGGAACTAGTCCAAAAAAAATTAGATTACCTTCAGGGGTTTGGGAAGAAACAGATGAGGTTCCATGATAAATATGATGTTGTTAAAAGCCCAAACATATTAAAATCACATCTTTTACAATGTCGTTGTATGTTCAGTCTTTAATCTCTCCTAATGAGATCGGTGATTGTAATAGTTCAGCTTTCTGAGATATTGAATTATATCAATATTGGTTCCTACCCTAATTTTTTTGGTTAGTAGTCGTTTAAAATCCATTCATTCATCTTTTGCATTGCAGTAGCAAACAAAAAGAGAGCCTAGTTTGCAAATTAATTAACCTTTCAAACATTGTTCCTACCAAAAGCAATATTCCATATGGTTCATTGAGAAACATAGGTTTTTTCTTTTTTTCTCAATTCTTAAAAATGGCCTAAAACAATAACTTACTTTGTTCCAAAACAGAATGTTAGATTCATTACAATTCTTTGACCTATGGTGATTGTCTAATACTTTACTGAGGGAAAAAATCTATAATGCACTTTCTCCCTCTCTCTCATCATGGAGCAATAGCTTTCCTACTGTAAATCTCAACTCCATATAGTGGGCCCAATTGATTTGTTCCATGTATAGTGTAGAAAGAAAGAAAGAAAGAAAGAAGATGCAAAATTCTCCATGCACTGACCAACTAAGGGCTTGTCTACACTGCGACGTTGTCAGCAAAACTTTTGTCTTTCATGAGAACTTAAAAAAGCCCCCCTGCGAAAGACAAAAGTTTTGCCAATGCAAGTGGCAGTGTGAACGCGGCTTTGTTGGCGCTCCTGCTGACAAAGCTAATGCCGCTCATGGGGCTGGAAGTATTTTGTCGGCAAAAGTATTTTGTTGTCACTAAAAGCTGCGTAGTGTAGACAAGCTCTAAGTGTCTAACACACATAAATGGAAGCAACATCGTGATCACACTTCTCTTCACCATAAATTCAGTCAGAGTTGGTTGACATGATGCTGAATGTGATTTGCCCTGTTCTTCACTGGCTAGTCAGTTGTGGTCAACATCATGTCAGCTAACTCAGCTCTTTATCATCATGTTTTATTGTGATTGTAAAGTTTTTGTCAGTGAAGGCAAGCCCTATGTTTAGAGAAGAGTGACAGCCAAAAGGCCCTGCAGAGAGAGTGAGATCCTCAACCATGCTCTGCCCCTTTACACCAGTCATAAGGGCTGGAATGGTTTAAAGGGGATCTAACAGTTCCATGTTCAGCTGTCAGAGGAATCCTCCAGCTCAGGAACTGCACAGACAGCCGTATGACTGCCTCCCAAGAATCCACTTACAAGCTCTGGCAGGGGTGTGCCAGGGGGTGGTGGGAAGGACACTGCATGCAGCACTGTGGAGATTCTGAGTAGTGCTGCATCCCACAGAGCAGCTCTGGGAGGCTATTGTTGGGATACATTAAAAGCAATTAAATAGCAAAGTCATAAAATTAAGGCACTCCTCAAAATGCATTCACAGGAAAATTTCTAATGAAGTTTCTTTGTAATGATTCACAAACACAATCAGACTTTGAATGAAAAATCTATATTTAAAGAAGATAAGAAATGTTGACATTAAAGAATCATCATGTGTTTCCCCTAACTCCCTCCCCATTCTTGCCTTCTAATAGACTAAAAGGGTAGCACCGAATAACATACATCTACTGATTTATAAAATTGAAATATAAAATGAACAATTGTTAATGGTAAGATGAAGAGCTTTCATGATACTTTTAATGATTTATAATTATGGATAGTGAATGAGTACAGTTGAGGTAACACTTAGGCCAAGGCCTTGCTGGCATAAATGTGGTTTTGTCAATTCTTCTTTTACACGAATTGATAATCTGCTTAAAATGACATTATTGCTGACAGAACAAAGTTGTGCTGGAAGTTTGGAGGTGAAAACACACAAACCTGTAATGATAAATTGAAGAAAACCCCAACCTTTTCTGGGAAAGCTCAGGAACAGGGTGACCCTGAGCAACTCGACCCAGAAAACCAAGCAGGAAAAATACAGTAGCTTGGTAACTGAAGATTGTGCATGCGTAACGTATGGGTTATCTAAAACCGAAAGGGTTGTGTTAAAAGCTAATTGGATAAAGGTTAAGTAATCTGCAATATAGAATATATAAAAGACCTAAGAGAACATAGGCACAAACGAGAGAAACACCAGACCAGAAACTGAAGGAAGGAACTGAAGGAACAGACCATGAGATCAGGGAAGGCGACGACTATCAGAGAAGGTGCCCCAGAATGTGGTAACCAATTTCATCTTCTGTTATTATTTGTCTAGCATAAATGTATGTCCAGACACTATATATGATGGTAATTCGGTATGAAATTCTATAAATAAAGGCAAAAATTGATTAATCCGAAATTGGGTTGGCTTGTGACTCAGTTTCCTAACTTTTACCCTCACTACTACCATAACTTAAGTAGCCCCTAGGGGTACCTAAATTATTCCAGCAGCCTCTCCAGCCCCCTGGAGCAGTCCAGACTCTTGATGGTGCAAAAGTAACTTAAAAGCCACTTGGGTTGTGAGTGAGTTCTGTGTTGCTTCTCTGAGAGACTCCACGCAGAATCTCACCCAGGGCTTGTCTACACTTACAGTGCTGCAGCCGCACAGCTGTGTCACTACAGCACTTAGTGAAGATACTAACTATGCCAACAGGAGAGCTTCTCCAATTCGGATAGCTGCTGCCTCTTGGGGAGATGGAGTACCTATGTTGACAGAAGATGTTCCATCAACACAGTGATGTCCACACCAGGAAATTGGTTGGTATAACAGTTTCGCTCAGTGGTGTGGATTTTCACACCCTAGAAAGCATAAAAGGGGTGAGTGAGGGGAAAATGGAGGGATTGCAGTGGGACAGCAACCTGTGCCACAAGGCCATCTCACCTAATATGCATTGGAAAAGCATGCAACAAAAGTATAAAGAAAAGCTGCTCCAGAGAGGTTTAATTTAACATCTTCTGTGGGCCTTCATGACCACTGTTATATTTTCCATACACAAAGAGCAACTGTATACATTCCTTCTAAATTCATTTCATTTTAGATGAAGGGCAACAAGAAAGAACAAAAGTAAAGTCTTCAGGAAAGACCACAGAGTACACAGTAGAAGAGTGTGCTTGTGAAATGAACACAAAAGGGCAGTTGTATTCAGCAGACCACTAGAAATAAACTTAAGAATTTCATTATTGTGGACTATTCATGAACAGAAACAGAATAAAAAATGCTCAAGTAAATTATTTGTTATTAATTATTTGTCCACTATATCTACTCTGTTGCGCCTTTTCAGCCCAAGCAACTACTTAAATTTCAGAACTCCTGGGGATGTTTGAGTTGGAAGTAGAAACTGATGGAGTCTGGTGTTCTCTTTGATGCAGTCTTATTTATTTACAAAGAATGTACAAAGTCCTGCTTCTCCAAACTCAGGAAAAACTAAGAACAAAAGGAGCAGTTTCTTTGCTTACAGCCTCCAAGCTTTTTTAATTAAAAGACCCAAAAGCGCTCTCTCTGGCTTTTCTCAGGGTCACACTGTGTTCACAGGCTACCGCCCTTTTGGGTTTTGCCTCTGCCTCTCTTTCTCTGTTCTGTTTGTCCTGCCAGTCCTCTATCCACCTACCCACATAGTCGCAACCCCTCCCCACATGGTGCTAGTTTCTGGGCAGACTCTATTAGGCTTCATTTTAGGTGTGTCCCCTTAACTGTCTCTTGCAACTATCTTAAATGAAGGGCCCATTCACACATCAGTTTGAACAAGGTTTTAACACAAACATAACAAGTTTTTACCCAGCTCACTACAACTCAAACCCAGAGACACATGTTCTCTCTGGGCTTGGCTACATTTGAGAGTTACAGAGTTGATGGTGGCTTTACAGCACTGTAACTCACTCCCCGTCCACACTGGCAAGGCACATACAGTGCTGTATCTCCCTGGCTACAGTGCTGCATGTACTCCACCTCGATGAGAGGAATAAAGAGAACAGTGCTGGTGCTGCAGCACTGGAGTGCCAGTGTAAACAGTGATTAATCTTACTACGCTGTAACTGCCCTCCAGAACCTTCCCATAATGCTTTTAAGTAAAGATAACACTCTTTGTTTTGTTGTGATGCCTCTCTTTGTTTTGTTGTGAACTCGGGGCTCCCAGAGCTGCTTATCTAAAAAACAAACACAGCTACTGTTTGCTCGAGCAGAGGCAGGCAGGGGGATTCCTTTGGAAGGTCCACAGCTAGTGTTTGCTTGAGGAGAGAAACAGCACGGCTTGCGGGGGTGGGAGGGGAGGTCCATTTCAGAGCAGCTGCTTATCTGGTCTGTGAGGAAAAAAACAAAGAAGGCTATTTGCATTTAGTGAATGAGAGAGGGGTGGTGGAAGGGGTCGGAACTTGCAAGGCAGGGAGATGACAGTGTCAGCTCCAAAAATCCACTCTCTCTGTCTCCTCCATGCTCCCTGTCACACTCCACCTCACCCCCCTCTTTTGAAAAGCATGTTGCAGCCACTTGAACGCTGGGATAGCTGCCCATAATGCACCACTCCCAACACCGCTGCAAATGTGGCCACACTGCAGCGCTGGTAGCTGTCAGTGTGGCCACACTGCAGCACTTTCCCTACACAGCTGTACAAAGACAGCTTTAACTCCCAGCACTGTACAGCTGCAAGTGTAGCCAAACCCTCTATCTCTCACACATAGGCTGATTTGTGTTCCGATATTTATATGTACCCACAACCGATGGAACAGGTATGAGTATGCCACATACAACTACTTGTATCATTTTCTTCAAGACTGCAACTACTTTGGATGTCAGTTATGGAGAAATGTAAAGTCATAGCATTTGCAGGGTTGGAAAGCTGTGGATAATGCTCTTAAATTTTTAACATATCAGTTGGTGGGTTGTTGTATTTTTAAATAAAAATCCTGTTTTGAATTAAATAACAATAGAAACAAAGAGCTTCTCCGAGCTCTAACAAGTCAAATATTGTATGTGTGAAACAGTTGAATTTGGAAGAAGAAGAGAACGTTTGCAGAGAGGGTCAGGGTTCCTGTTTTATAACCCCACGCAGTTTATCATTTTCTTTGCTGTATAAGGGGTTTAATCATAACCTGTGATGGATGGATGGCTCATAAGTAAGCTGTGCCTTTGTAGGAAATCCTATTAAGAGTCCACTTTTTTTAACAGTCTCTAATGGAATCATCATCAGGAAAACTGTGGCCAAATTCTGCCCTAAGTAACATTCAGTGGGGCCTTCAGATGCAGTATGAGGTAAGAATTTGGCCCTATATGAGGAAGAAACAAGAAACTCTTGGTGCCTTGTGCATCTTAACTAAGAGAATATACGATAGTGGAGTGTGTGGTTTTGCTTTGTTTGCTACACAAGGTACATTGCTAACACTTAAATAAACTTCAGGCTTTGTAGTTAAGATGGTGACGGTTGATTCAGGTTATTTATTGCCTTGTTATTTGCCTTTAAACCAAAAAATGAATTCTACCTAGAGCCATGATTCAACAAAGTGCTTAAATATGTGTGTACCTTTACATACATATAACTACTGCTGTTGGGATTTAAAGTTTTATGCCTGTGCTTAAGTACCTTGTGGATTAGAGACTCAAATTCACAAAGAGAAAAAAGCTCATTTAAAAAAATTAATTTGCCGCATCTATAATATGAAATAAAGTCAGCTGTGAATCCTCAGTCCTGTATGTTGATTAACAGCAGATAATCAGTACACAGAAGCTAAAACAACTAACTTTTTCTGTAATTCCTGTAGTTAACTAGCTTTCTGTATTTTAATATGCTGATGACGACAAAATCAGTGATTACTAAAAATGTAAGACTTTCTTCTGGTTCTACAAAACAGGCTGATATTCTCCTGCTATTTACCCAGTAGGTGATACCATGAGCCAGATTGTGATCTTAATTACAAGAATGTAAATCTGGAATAATTCCATTGGCTTCAATATTTATTCCAGATGGAGTTACTCTAGATTTATACTGGTATAACCCTTGATGTGCCAAATATATTCCAATGATGATTCAGTGTTATGGTTTACACTGATGCAAGTAACAGATACACCAGTTCTCATTTCTAGCCCTTCCAGCCCAGTAATGTGTAAACACTGTGAAAATCATTTTCACACACACAGGAAACGTGGTCTTTATGCTCCATAATGAAAAAGGGGGAAAAGAAAATTTTAAATTCTTTGGAAACTTCAAGAACATAAAGGGTAGGATTTTCAAAAGTTCTCAGCATTGGCCTAACGCCACTCCTAATGAAATCAATGGGAGCAGAATTAGGTCAGCTCTGCTTAATAGGAGCAGAAAATCTCACATGAAAAAAACAAAGAGAAATTATGATTGACCAGTATAGCAGAACAGATAAAATAATTATCACATGTGCAAATACAATTAACCTGAACTTCACTCCCCAGTGCTGCTGCTGTTGCCTTTAATTACTTGCCTTTTATACAGATCATCATCTATGGGAATGAAGAAAAAGGATGGGTAAATAGGAAAACAAAGGCCACCTAATTGCAATGTCCTTCTCAGACAATAGGCAATTAATTGTATATCAGGAAAAAATGAGTGATGTCACAGTTTAATGACACCATTAAAATCAGTATTTTCAACAAGAACCAAATTTGCACCTTAGCGTTTTTACATTTTCTTACATCCTCCTACCCTGTGTTCAATTGTACTTTATTTTCACTCACACTTAGCTAATGCCATCTTATTTTCAATGGATTATCCACAGCAAACCTCGCCATTTCTGCTGCACATCTTTTGTAGGAAAGCCGATCTTTAAATCCCTGTTTTGCTTTTGTTTTGTTTTTCCCTATTTAGGATTATAAATTAAGTACGAAGTGGCAGTGCCAGTTTTATCCTCAGGCAACTGTGATTTTACAGTTCCTATCCACATGTGATTAATCATATTAAAAATTTCCAAGAAGCAACTTTGGCCCCATGTCAAATAAATGAATGCTATCTAAAACCAAAATGCACAAACCTGCAGAGGAATATCTTTGCTTCGGAAAAATGGAGCATTTTTTCTCATATGCAACCAGTATGGCAATCAACACAATCTGTCACATACAGCAAAGGTTTACATGCAGCATAGAAAGTATGCAATATTTGATGGGGGCTTAACACAATTAGAAGACGCAATATAGCAGTCTTTCTTTCCCAACAGAAGCAGCCTCAAAGGAAAATAAAGGTAAAAAGATAGGCAGATTCTTTACACAGAGATAATAATGTTTCATGAGATCATCACAGCTGGAGCAACTGTTAACAGAGGACTGTGAGTGGTTGACATCACAATGTGCAGTCTTCACAGCTTTTATGCTAAACATGATTTGTAATGGAGAAAGAGATCTATTTCTATAAGCAAGGGACTACTGGGCTCAAAGCACATGTTAAAAATACCACTGGAGAGACTTTATCTTTCTTGAATATTTAATCATCTTGAAAACTACTGTCTGCATGTCACAATACCCCCAATACATATGTATGTATTTTTAAAGGGTCATTTTAATTGTCAACACAATGTCCTCTAAAATGTTTACTGTTTCTCACTTGCTTTGATCTACTACATTGTCTGAACTTAAAACAACAGTGTATATATTGCTACAAAGATCTGTCAGGGTTGGAGACAAAGCTGGTCATTTTCATTGTTTTCTGTGACTCCTGGGTCACTGTTCACTGACATCTTGAATACTGTTAAATTTTTGCTGATGTCTTTTTATCTAATGCTTCGGATGAATTTTAAAAATTATTTTAAGCATTAAGCATTCATATGCATCTTAATGTGCATTATGATACCTTGTACCCTGTTGCACTGTAGAAACCTGCAGCTGTCTAAAGCTTAATTATGCATCAATTCAAAGCCCAGATGCTTGGCCAATAGTTCCTCAACAGAGTAGAGTTTCTCACTTGTTTTTTGTTTGAATTATAATTGGGCTGATTTATATTTCCCAATCCATTTTGCCTCTTGTGCATGTTCCTCCTTGCTTCTGTTACCTTGTTTGAATCTGCTTCTGAAAGAGCCTTTTTGAATGTGAAGTGTCTAATAGATCTAAGACGGGTCATTAATGCATTTGAAAAATCCTTTCACCTTTTTTGAGAGGAGAAAAAGGTACAGAAATGAACCGCCCTGCCTATCAGTTTTACTCCAGATGGTTTTGGTTTTGTTTTGGGTTTTTTTGTTGTTTTTTTTTAAATCTGAATAGTTAAATAGGGATTGGCATCTGCGTTTAAACAAAGAGGGCTTGGAGCCAGACTTCTAAAAAGGAGAGTAGTATTAGGCAATAAAGCTCTACACCTGCTGAAAGAAGGTAATGGAGGCAGTGAAAGAGCATTTGTAGCTACAATTACCCTTTACAGAAAGTCTTTTGTCAACTGTTGTCAAGCACACATGGGTGGTCAATCTGCAAAGTCAACAAATAGCATTGTCAGCTGTGTTAAAATATATGGCTCTAAAATTTTGCATAAACAGCACAAGTTGATTATTGCTATAGCACTTATTTGCTTTGATCCCTGCATATTTATTCAAACTCTTCTTCAAATGCAGAGCATCTTCCTCACTTCTCTGCCTTTTGTTAGATTTATAGTGTCAAGTGCCTGTACATGTAAAATACATTTGAAGTCAACATCTGCATGCTCATCTTTTATAATTTCATAACCTTAAAGACTGCAGACTTTGATATTAGATTTAAAATCTTGTGGCAAGGGACTAGGCGTTGATCATCATTTGTTGTCTTATAATTATGGGAAAATATGCAATTTTTAATGTCAAAGAACTAGCACTGTTTAAATGAAAGTACTTAAGAAGGTTCAACTCAGCCCAAATAGCACTTACCCCATAACAACCTGGACAGCTGCTGTCTTCACAGGGTGATAATCTTCTTCATATTACAATATAGTATAGGGGGTTATTTTATGTTAAAGTTTGTATTCATGTATAATTAAGTACCTGTTTTACGCTGTGTTCTAGATAACATTTTCTCACTGGCAGGCAGAGCTATCTTATATGTTCCCAGTCCCTATTCAAGCCTAAATTAATGGTGTTAAATTTGCAAATGAATTTTAGTTCTGCTGTTTATGAAAGTGGCTTATGGGAATGGCTGGCTCATTACAAAAGCAGCTTTGCCTCTCCTGGAATTGACACCTCCTCATCTATTATTGGGTGTGGACTACATCCACCCTGATCGAATTGGCCCTGTCAACAGTGGTTCTCCACTTGTGAGGTAACTCCTTTCTCTTCATGTGTCATTATATAATGCCTGCATCTGTAATTTTCATTCCATGCATCTGAAGAAGTGGGTTTTTTACCCATGAAAACTTATGACCAAGTAAATCTGTTAGTCTTTAAGGTGCCACGAGACTCCTTGTTGTTTTTGTGTCTACAGACTAACATGGCTACCCCCTGATACTGAAGAGCTAATTTCCTTATGTTTATATACAAACTACAAAGACAGGAACATAAGAATTGCCATACAAGTTCAGGCCAATGGTCTATCTAGGCCACTACCCTCTTTGTCAGGGATCAGTGACAGATGTGCCCAAGATAAACTTTTGATCTGAATCCAAAGTTAGCAGCTACTATCGATACACGTTAGTGGATGCTGATGGTTCACTTAAGATTAAGTGTTCTTGAGAATGATATATACATATATAGATTTCATTGCAATAAGATCATGCAATTAACTGTATAGAATGGCTGTATATAGCACTCTTATCTATAATAAAACAACATAGCTGGCTTCAAATACCTCATAACAAATAAAGTGCTTCATACTTTGCTTATTTCAGCATTCTTATGATGTTTCCAGAAGAAGCGGTTTGCCAAACTATATGCAATAGCAGAATAAGTGTGTACTAACTCTGTTTTATCTTCAGTCAAACGATAGTTCAGAATGAGCTATTTACACAATGCATTCCAAATGTATTACTCATTAGGGTACCATTGAATACATTAGTTATTAATACTAGCTTCCTGGAGGTAGAAAGCAGCTCTGTATCTTTACATACTATTGGGTGCAGGTGTTGTGATGTGTAAGTAATGCAAACTCCACATTGACTCCTTTAATCCTACCTCCCAACCTTTACCCCTGTGCAATGTTCTCAGGTGCACTACCATAGTCTTATTACTTATAATTATTAGTAATAATAATAGGAATTATTCATAGTATCTTAACCACAAAATGGCATGCTTAATTGTCCTCCAAATTTCAGGTAAAAACCAAGCTTACTTTTGAGCAGAGACTACACTTGAGAAATTCCAGTCTCAATGTAATTCTTTGGAGAAAAAGTGAAAAGGGAGTGGAAAAGTAGGAATAAAAAGAAATGGCACCTGCTGTCTTGACTACACAATTGCTATCCACAGTAATATCATGCAAGTATGGTAAAATATTTGCTATTTAGATCAAATATAAATACGACATACATGGACAGTAACTAACCCATTTGAATAGCAAATGATATATTCAGCAAAATGAAACATCTAAGCATTTTGCAGTTAATAAATGTTAACTGGTGAATGTAGCTCTGCAAATTTATTCTCTTCAGGGCCCAGTCCTTCTCCCACTGAAGCCAGTGAGAGTTTTGACATTGATTTCAGTGGGAACAGGATCAGGCCCTTATTTTATACCTCTTTTGTAGATTCTAGCACATCACATTGAACGATCTTCTGGTGAGTACGTCTTTTACCTGTGTTTCTAAATATTTATTTTACTGGAGTATAAAGAAATCAATTTTTTGTTTATAATGTAGTCCCTGCTGGCCCTGACACATACCATTCAGCATTTGTCTTACAAGCAACTGCAAGGTAACAAAGAAAAAATAATATCCCCACTAGATAAAGACTGCTTTTCTCAGTGGATGATGGGGAGATGATTGGCTGGGTAGAGGGGAAGCTCCTTGCCCTCCTGAAATTTGAGGCTTTAAAAGATTGAGCCTTTGTGCTTTAAAGGGACCAGAATCCATTTACACATCAATGTCTACTACTAAAGAAAGCCAACATTGTTGATGTTATGCTTGTCAAATACAAACAATTTGTTTTCAAGGGAGGACAAGTACAAAGCTTCTTGTCCACTAAACTGAGCACATTAAATATGACCCTTTCGGTGGACACATGTAGCTAGTACAAGAAAGCACTGGCGATATATAATTAATATTAACTAACCCACAGTAAGGTTAATTGTTGCTTCTCTGAGCACTTAATCTGCAAGCAGTTGATAAATTCCACAATGAATAAAAGCGGCTTGTATTTAGGTCACACAAAGTCATTGCCGTTTTTTAATTTAAACTGTGCACTAGATTAAAACACAAGAGTATTTCAGGAGGACAATTCAGAAGCAGTAGCAATCGGCTGTCATTTGGCGTAAAAAGTTTCCACAGCACACCCCAGGGACATGTTAATCAAAGCTTTTTAATGGATTCAGTCTGATCTGTGACAGGCTTTGTTCCAGAGATGGCATTTGCAGGATAGAGCTGCAAGTTATCAATAAGACACAGTAATTGCTGGGAGTGATTGAGCTTCATTCCTTAGGCTTCATACCATTCAGTCCTTCTTATTATCAGTCAAGGCCAGAGATGTCTTGCAATAGGCAGTCAAGTAATGAATTGTTTCTCTCTTTAATCCCAAAACATATAATGAAAGAAAATTAAGCAACATGAAAATTTACATTAATTAAAAGGCTTGTACCACTTATTCTTGTTTTCCCCCTGCTATGTTTTATATTATTTTTTGCCAGGATTTGGTGGTAATTCTTCAACTTGCATCATGTACTGATAAATCCTTTCTAACCAGTGAAAGCTATTCAGTATTTAGCTAAAGGCTTCAATCCTTCCATTGGCAGTTCCTTATTAAGTTATTCATTATCTTTTAGAAATCAAAGCATTGGCACAATCACTAATGACTAGGGATAATACTTATCAGCTACACGTCTAGTTAACCCCACATCCATTTAGGAAGGGTAACTCCCAACATTAAAATGAAAATGTCTCAGTGCTAGTTGAAAACGTAATGGAAACCTAACGTTTTTTTCATACGAAGAGGTCATAATTCTCCCTTTGTAACACCACAATCATTTCCATAGCAACAGATTATATATAAGGCCACAAGGGATTCTGACCTCTTGGTATGAACAAACAGGAGGAAGAGCTGTTAGCAAAGGAGGAATCTCCTTGTTTAGTTCAGTGAAAACTAGCTGGTATGTGGTATTCCATGCACACACGCAGACACACACACAAGATGACAAAAAAATAAAAATTAGTTAATTTTGGATAAGCATAAATGTACAGCAGGAAGATCATTAAAGCCAGTTATTTTTCTTTATCTGGATTTAATTTAGCTAGGATGCAACTGTAATGAAATCTGTCCATATTACTCTAGTTGCCTTTGCATATGTATGCGTGCTGGAAATCAGGTTAAGGCTGGATAATATTAGTAATGTTTTTTTGGTAAACTTTATCCATGCTTCTGGAGCAGTTTGGTGTTGGGGCAAAAAACAGAGGTCTGGGTGTTAAGGTTATTTCTGGCTCTCTCACAGACTTTCTGGTTGACTTTAGTCAATCACAACATCTCTGTGGCTCAGTTTCCCTGTCTGGGATAATATGTCTTTATTTCAAGGGGTACTCTGAGGCTCAGTTAACATTTGTAAAGTGTTCTGAAATCCTCAGATAGAAGTACTAAAGAAATACAAAGATTCTATTATGATGTGTACCAACCATGTTGGTACTGTGAATTAAAAAGCCATTTGAAATGTTTTTAGAGAGAAAAAAATTATCCAGTAATGTTAACTATATGTGAGCTTTTATTATTTTCATTTTCTATCACTTGTTAAAAGCCAAGTGGTTCTCTTAATGTGCTCCTGTCACATACCTATTGTGATGATATCTCCCATAAGGCTTTATGGAAATATGCTTAGAATGTGTTTTATGCTACATATGCCATGTAACATATCTCAAAGGTTATGATCTACTGAATGTATTAATCCTATTTGTATGCATGTGTCATTTTAGTATTCCAAGTTATGAATGTTATGAATGTTGGCTGTGTACTGGCTTGATTTCTAAATAACCTTAGTAGAGCATTTGGTCAGTTTCTGTATAAGCTTTATACAGGGTAAAATGGATTTATTTGGGTTTAGACCCCATTGGGAGTTGGGCATCTGAGTGTTAAAGACAATAACACTTCTGTGAGCTGCTTTCAGGTAAACCTGCAGCTTTGGGGTGATTATTATCAATGCAAAACTAAGCAAGGAAACTATCTCTGAAACCTCAGGAGAGCCATATTGTATTATCGTCTGTTTTATCAGACTACATTGTGGCTTTTGCAGTTGAAAGTGCTCTGTCTGAGCAGCAGTTTCATGAGGCACTTTGCCTTCAGGATGTAAGGAGTGATGTACTTTAGCACTGTGCTCAGGAGCAGTAACAATTTTAGCATTTGAAAACGTGTGCTGTGTGTTTCACTCATTGTCAGGCACTGAGCTGTGGCAGGTATGGAAGGGATGAGACCCAAGTCACAGTCCCACCCAGTCATGCCTCTTGTCAGTGTGGAGCATCTCAGGCCAGGATAGTCCCCCCTGCCTTGTGGGAAGCAAGACCTGGTAGTCTGTTTGCCCCATCCCCACTCCATGGTCCCCTGCCTTCCCTTCTCTGACCTTGGGCACAATCTGGAACATATGATAATGTCATAAAACACTGGAAAGCATCCTTCAAACTCCACCTTCAAAAATATACGGTAGTTTATTCTACAAATTATGGACAAATCCAGTATCAGCTAGTGTCTAAAATGCTCAGTTATTGGCGGGGGGTTTCCCCTTTGAACTATTTCTTGATTATTATTTTTTTCACAGTAAACTAGCTTGGGCCAAATTCTTCTCTGACTTTACACCCTCTGCAATCTACTGACTTCAGAATCTGGCTACAAGTGCCTAAAAATCTCATTGTGAAAATGCTTAAATGCTTTTTTCCCCTTTCTATTTCAAAATATATTAATTGCCAATACAATGTTATTGTGCTGTCATTGTGTAATTGACAAAGGACCCAACCCTTCTCCCCTTGCCTACCAGAAAGCAAGATTCTGACCATCCTAAGCAGCTTCAGCCCAGATCAAGTATTATGGTTTGTCTGACTGATTGCTTTACATTCCTAAACTTTTATACATCCTCAATACTTCATCTTCCACATTATAGGTGCTTTTTTGAATGACTAATTATTGTTGCTTCAAGATCTCTTTTACTTGGGATCATTTCATCCTTCTCCATCAGGATTTCATATTTAAAATATTTATTGTAATGGCTGCAGAATGAAATTAAGACAGCACATGTGATGCACACTCTCTGAAGTGGGGCCTTTACCTGACACAAGGAAAGAGGGTGGTCATAAAAGGAGTAGTGTGAACAGGGTTCATGGTAGTGGAAATGCCCCCATACAGAAAGCCTTTCAGATAGGGTAATTTGATATTGTTTTCAAAGCAAGTTGTCATCTCTTGTTCTTTAAAACAAAACAGAATTATTTGTTTCCTTGCATGTTTGGACAGAAGTGATGATAGAGGTAGTTTCCTTCTGTGGTGTGGTATTGCAAGGCTGTTTATCTGAGTTTGTTTTCTTATAGGGTGGAGGAGAAGGCATGGAAGTGTTCTGGACTTTTTAAAACCAGCTGTAACACTGATCTTTCTGGCTGCTTTCTTACAATAACCATATCCAGTCATGTTTTGATAACAATGTTTAATTTATTACAGTAAAACCTAATGCTTCAAGATGATTAACTTTCCTGCAACCTGTTCATTGCAGAGGAGATTGCACGGGCCACCATTTACTCTCATGTACACCAGTGTAAATCCAGAATAAATCTGTTGATTTCAATTGTTAACTTTGAATTTACACGAGTGTGGCTGATGTCAGATCTGGCCCACAGACTGTATTGAAAAGGAATGGGTTAGAATGCTTACCTAGCCTCTCTCTATATCCACACATTCAAAAGGGAGAAGTTGATGTCCATTGCCAAACTACAAGCTGACTTTCTTCCTACAACATTAGACACCTTTTCTTTTTCTATGCATTGATTTTTGCCTTTGGTCCCTGGTCCTGTGCCAGGATCCAATAGTGCAGAGCTGTGCACCTTTATAGAGAACCATTTAGTTAGTGAGATTTCACAGAGGCACAGGGTTGAATGTGTGATGTTTTGGGCATCAGTAGCCAGACCAGTAAGGGGGTTCTGTCACTGATCTGCCCTGCAACGTGGGGGTGCCTTAATGTTGTGCTGCTATGGCTCAGATCCCTGATACCAGTAGCCAGCCTCCGAGCACAAGGTCTCACCCTGGTTTCCAGAAGCCTGGTTACTCCTTGCAGGGTGACACCAATAGCCCTTCCAGTCCCCTCTCCCCAAATCCACCCTCCCTGAGTTCTTAAGTACCAGGCACTTGGACTTTTACCTTGTGATCTGTCACCCCCAAAGGCGTAAAACCATCCCTCCAAACACCAGCTTACTTTGGGATACACACTCCACACAGTTTGCACACCAGAGATCTGCTTGGGTTAAAAAAACAAAAGGTATATTTAATAGAAAAAACACAGACTCAAAGATGAAAGAGTAATGGAGCGCAAACATATACAAGTTACACAGAAAATTAAGAGGCAACCAGGCTTTGCACATCTACATTAGATAAAATCCCTTTTCTAATGCAAGTTATCTATTACCTTTGAACAGTCTCCAGGTGTACAACTGCCCAGATGCTGTCCTTCAGTTTCTGGATGAACACTTCAGTTTCAAGCCTCCTTTTTAAAAGACTTTACCCCCTTTTTCCCCTCTCTCTCAGACTATGGTCAGGTGACTCATAATTATTCGACTGGGGAAATCGCCAGTTGTCTCAATGTCTTTCCATTAATTTTAATGGTCCACCTTTGTCTTTTCCTGGGCTGGACAATGGATGGGTACCTGGAGCTGGTTTTATGTAAAAAAAAAAAAAAAAAAAAAAAAACTGGCTTGGGAGGTAATTGTCCATGCCTGATTGTATCACCACCCTGTTGTGAGGTGATGCTAAAGTTGCACCACAGCTGCAATTTATATTTTATATGCATATGTATATTCATAAGCATTATGGGTATACATATCTCATAATGACTATGGTGTTCAGAACATTAAAATACTTGATAAAAGATACATTACTCAACATTGTTATAGTACAATGATAAACCAACTGCTTGCATGCTATAACTGTTTATTTTGGGGGTTTAAACCTTCTATTCTCCCTTTAGGTGCCTGGACTCTGATTATCACAGCATACTAGTGGATTTTGCAGCAATTTTAACAAAATCAACCCAGATCAGTCTAATTCTGTCATTCGCAGAACAAGATTTCTCTTCCCCCCTCCCTCCCATCTCTCACACACCCCATTTCTGTTGTACGGTCTCAATGTTTTCCATAGCTTCTGTCGTCTGCAACAGTATTTTCTAATAGAGATGCACACCTTCCCTTTAACAGAAAGTCTAGGAACTTAGCCACCATTCTGGGGCTTGCCGTTTGGAGAAGATTGATTGAAATAGCAGGAAAAGAATTTGATAAGGGACAAAAAAATAAAATAAAATCTCTGTAGAGCAATAGTCCAAATAAGAGGCAAATGGAATGCTGGTGTCTGACAGTTTCCTAGCATTTGAAAAAGAAATTAGAAGAACACCGCTCTCTTCTCTCCCCCTGCCAGCACAGTCCTGGGGTCTGGCCTTGCTAGATACTGAGCACCATCAGATCACATTATTTCCAATGAGAATTGAGGTTGCTCAGCATCTTGCTGGAAACATTCAGCATCTTACAGTTTACAATGAGATAATTATGTCAGTCATGGGGGCAGCTAAGGAAGGGAAACATTCAATGTGTTTTGAAAATACAGCCTAGTGAGGGAGAAATGAAGTGTGATGTCTCAGGAATTCAGGAGAAACCATGCACTGAACAGGAGAAAGACACTGTGGTCAGAAGTTAATGTAAACCTGAATGGAGCAGAGCCGCAGGGCTTGTCTACACTACAGAGCCTTTACCAATTTAGCTATGCTAAAAATGGAGACACAACATATGCCGGCAAAAGGGATGGTCCAAACTTTTCAGTAGTGTGGGTTGGACGCTAGCTTTGGGGCACTTCTGTGGGCCACATTCAGAAATATACGCTCTACAAAATGGCGTCCTCTATGAGGTGTGACCTTCCACATACAGTGAGCGTGATGCCATTTTATAGAGGAGGTTGAATGTGTTCCGGGGCTAAATGGAATAGTCCTGCAGTCTTGATCCAGCCTTTGGGCTGCCAGCTGGATCACAGTACACAATGTGTCGATACCAGGGATTTTGCTGGCAGAACTGTTGACTATGGGGTTTGTGTGATTTTTTTTCATACTCTTAGCTGACATGGCTATGCTGGCAAAACTTTGTAGCACAGACCAAACCTCAGAGTCTGCCAGAAATGGAAACATTTATAGCCCTGATTATGCAATCAATATCTATTTATCTCTAGGTTCTTCCTACATATAAGTACATGAGAGCCTGACTAACATTAATGAATTTATCCTCACAACTCCCCTGTAAGGTAAGGAATTATTATTTATTCCATTTTACAAACAAGGAACTGAAGAACAGAGAAACTATGCCCCAGGTTTTCAAAATAGTTCAGCTCCAATTTAGGTACCAAATTAGACGTCCAGATTTTCAAAAGAGCACAGCACAGCTTTTTGTAAAATCTGGCCATAAATGTCACAATGGGAGGTGCTGGGCACTGAGCACTTTAATAATTTGGGCTTGTTTGACTTGCTCAAGGTCACACAGGAAATCTATGCAGAGCCAGGAATTGAACCCAACTTTCCTGAGTCCCAGTGCAGTGACTTAACAAGAGCAGAAATTTATTGTTATAAATGGTAATTTCGTAGAACTGCACAGAATAGTAATCTGTAGAAGCACAGAGAATCCCAGAGAAGTACAATTGCTGGAGAAAATCAAACATAATGGTTCTCTTCTCTGAATCTGGGAGACAAAGGCAATTTAGTCTGTGTAAGCAACAGATATGATCAAAGGGTAGAAATCTAAATTATTAGAGTACCAGAAACTATTCTTTTTAAAATGGATTATCTAATAAAACTGTTAGTAAGACTGAAAACTGCTTTCTAATGTTTTACATGAGTTAGCATTGGAGAATGGGGAAATATCACGTAAGTGTTACAGAAGGTAAGGTTACCACACTACAGAAGAGGCGGTACACCAGACAGACTTTTCTTTAAGTATAAAATTCTACAGACTTTTTCAGTTATGTGAAATAGATATTTCATGTCAAAAGTCATTTTCTGTTATATCTGCTAGTTTGATATGCTAGGCTGTATTGATCTGTTAGCAGGGAACAGAGTGGACATAAGGAGATATGTCAAAGGTTAAGGGATGTCCCCATCCAGGGTCTAATTTAGTATGCTCTTGAATCTGAAAATGTGTGGCCTAAGGAAAAGAGTCTACTGCAATAAGATTTGAAATGAGATGTAAAGTTGCTGAGGCAAAAGAATACAGGGATATTGTTCTAGATGTCAGGAGCTGAAGAGAAAGAGCCTCTGGTGCCAAGAATCGCAAAGTAGTTTGATATCCTCAGATGAAAGTGAAAAATATTGTTGTTATTAGCCAATCCTTGATTTAAAATATTTAATGAAAACATTAACAGGCTATCTATAATCACAGTCTTAATCTTTCTTAGCAACAGAGCAAAAGAAATATAACAAAAGTTTGCTGACCTGAAATACTGGTTATGAAGATCACTAAAGAAAGAGGAGTATTTGACACAAATATGCAGTTTCTCTGAAACACCCAAGTAAAGAAGTCCCACACACAATAAAGTTGAAATCTTAAGGCTCTGTCAGACTCCTTGTATAGACAAAGTTTGCCTCTGCAAGTGCTGCAAGACTAGATCCAAAATCCAATAACATATTCAGAAATATAAGGAAGGCATTAAAAAAATAAAAAGTTTGGGAGGAGGCTCACATATAGTAGTTCAAACTAGATTCCCCAGAGACCAACAGACAAAGAAAAGACTGTGGGATAAATAGCTTGACTTTAAACTGACTCAGAACCTTCTTTCTAATCCAACAAATGGATAGGACCGGGACAGGCGGAGGAGGCAGTCCTTAGAGAAGGTTTCGAAGAACTGACTACAATGAGAGCCCCTAGTGGAGTTGGGGGCTGATCTCTGATAACCTTATTCGCATGCATATAGCTTCTTTTATTGTTTTAATATGTTTTTTCTGTAATGCTTTCACCTTAAGAATTAACATGCTTGCTTAGGAAAATCTGTGTGGTGCTAGCAGTTATGTTATTTATAGACTTTGAAGAGAAAGCAAAGCACAGACACTGGCCAATTTAGGCATTCTGGCTTTCTGGGTATATCACAGGGTAGGGCAGGGAACTGTGCCACTTGGGAAAAACCTCAGTCAGGAGGGAGACAGGATCCTGGAGCCTAGAGTGTTGGCACTTGAGGAACCACAGAGAAGGAATACAGGACAACTGCTCTGAGCTGTGACAGGGGCCATCACTTGATAAGAGAGAAAGATTATTTGCTTAAAGTAACTGGAGTTCTCTGAGATGTGTTGTCCTTATGTGAACCCCGCTACCTTGCCTTCTGCTGCCAATCCTTTCCTAGAACAGTCTGTGGTAGAGAAGGATCTGCAGAGGTGGTTGGTTTGGAGCATGAGAAGGCAGAGAACACAGGTGTGGACCAGCAGATTCTACTAGCAAGAATTTTCCTATCTCCGGTGCATGGAGTGCATGTATACAGTGGAATACATAAGGACCACACATCTCAAGGAATTCCAGTTTCTGTAAGGTAAATAACCTTTCTAGTCCCACATGTTAATTAGCAGACCATTCCCCCTTGGGGGAATAGTGTTTCATAGACCAGAGTACATAATGCCCCTTACTTAATGCTTTGTTAAGTACATGATAGTTACCCAATCCTGATACTACACAGTGCACTGGGCACAGTAAGGGGAGACTCTGCATCCTATTTCCTCCCTAGTTACACAACAGAGAACAGGGTCTGAACCATAGCTAGGAAGGCACCTAATTTAATTTTTTAGTAGTTCATTTTAAAAGATCCATTGAAATGATATCCAAGTCTTTTGACCAAAATATGGGACACGAATAACGGCCCATTCTTTCTTCCATTGAAGTCAAAATCCCACTTACTTCAATAGAGTCTGAATCAGACCTTAAGTTGTTTGGTTTTTTTATTTATTCTAAATGGAACAAGACCAAAGGAGACTTTGCTAATTACTGATATCTTAGCAAAATAGAAACTTGTTAGCGTGTCTTTCAAGCAGTGGATTAGATATAACATTAGTTCCATGCAGATGATTACTCCAGAGGTTTTCTCATTTGCCTCAGTAAAGTATATGCTGGAATATTTGGCCTCCCAGAATATCATAAAGCAAAAAATACATCTGCTATAAATATTTATTTAAAATGTAAATTGTACACAAAAGTATGCTTTTACAACAAATTTTCAAGAAGAAAACAATAAATATTAACAAATGTTTATATTCTGTTTCCTCCAGTAGATATTGTACTTCATTGAATTATTGGAGAAAAAATAAATGCCCCAGTAAATAAAAACAATGAGGAGTACTTGTGGCACCTTAGAGACTAACAAATTTATTTGGGCATAAACTTTCGTGGGCTAAAACCCACTTCATCAGATGCATGCAGTGGAAAATACAGTAGGAAGATATCTATCTATCTATCTAGATAGATAGATATAGATATAGATATATAGATATATATATATACACACAGTACATGAAAAGATGGGAGTTGCCTTACCAAGCGGGGGGTCAGTTCTGACAAGAAAATTCAATTAAAGTGGCCTATTATCAACAGGAGGAAAAATCACTTTTGAAGTGGTAATCAGAGTGGCCCATTTCAAACAGTTGACAAGAAGGTGTGAGTAACAGTAGGAGAAAATTAGCATGGGGAAATTTGTTTTTAGTTTTTGTAGTGACCCATCCACTCCCAGTCTTTATTCAGGCCTAATTTGATGGTGTCCAGTTTGCAAATTAATTCCAGTTCTGCAGTTTTTCATTGGAGTCTGTTTTTGAAGTTCTTTTGTTGAAGAATTACCATTTTTAAGTCTGCTATTGAGTGTCCAGGGAGATTGAAGTGTTCTCCGACTGGTTTTTGTATGTTATAATTCTTGATGTCAGATTTGTGCCCATATATTCTTTTGCGTAGAGGCTGTCCAGTTTGGCCAATGTACATGGCAGAGGGGCATTGATGGCACATGATGGCATATATCACGTTGGTAGATGTGCAGGTGAACGAGTCCCTGATGGTGTTGCTGATGTGGTTAGGTCCTATGATGGTGTCCCTGGAATAGATATGTGAACAGAGTTGGCAACGGGTTTATTGCAGGGATAGGTTCCTGGGTTAGTGTTTTTGTTGTGTGGTGTGAGGTTGCTGGTGAGTATTTGCTTCAGGTTGTGGGGCTGTCTGTAAGTGAGGGCTTGCCTTTTTCCCAAGGTCTGTGAGAGTGAGGGATCGTCCTTCAGGATAGGTTGTAAATCCTTGATGTTGCGCTGGAGAGGTTTTAGTTGGGGGCTGAAGATGACGGCTAGTGGCGTTCTGTTACTTTCTTTGTTGGGTCTGTCCTGTAGTAGGTGACTTCTGGGTACTCTTCTGGCTCTGTCAGTCTGTTTCTTCACTTCATCAGGTGGGTATTGTAGTTTTAAGGACACTTGATAGAGATCCTATAGGTGTTTGTCTCTGTCAGAGGGATTGGAGCAAATGCGGTTGTATCTTAGAGCTTGGCTGTAAACAATGGATCGTGTGATATGGTGGATGAAAGCTGGGGGCATGTAGGTAAGTATAGCATGTAGGTAGGTTTAGGGTGGTGTTTATGTGACCGTCACTTATTTGCACTGTAGTGTCCAGGAAGTGGATCTCTTGTATGGACTGGTTCAGGTTGAGGTTGATGATGGGGCAGAAATTGTTGAAATCCTGGTGGAATTCCTCAAGCGCCTCTTTCCCAGGGGTCCAGATGATGAAGATGTCATCAGTGTAATGCAAGTAGCGTAGGGGTGTTAGGGGACGAGAGCTAAGGAAGCGTTGTTCTAAGTCAGCCATAAAAATGTTGGCATACTGTGGGGCCATGCGGGTACCCATAGTAGTGCTGCTGACTTGAAGGTATAAGTTGTCCCCAAATCTGAAATGGTTGTGGGTGAGGACAAAGTTCAGCCATCAGGTTTTCCATGACATTATTGGGGATACTGTTCCTGGTGGCTTATAGTCCATTTTTGTGTGGAATGTTGGTGTAGAGGGCTTCTACATCCATAGTAGCTAGGATGGTGTTTTCTGGAAGATCACTAATGGATTGTAGTTTCCTCAGGAAGGCAGTGGTGTCTCGAAGATAGTTGGGAGTGCTGGTAGCGTAGGGCCTGAGGAGAGAGAGTCTATATAGCTAGACAATCCTGTAGACTGTCTCCTCAGGTAAGGCAAATCCCATCTTTTCATGTACTGTGTATATATATGTATATCTTCCTACTGTATTTTCCACTCCATGCATCTGATGAAGTGGGTTTTAGCCCATGAAAGCTTATGCCCAAATAAATATGTTAGTCTCTAAGGTGCCACAAGTATTCCTTGTTGTTTTTGCTCATACAGACTAACACGGCTACCACCTTGAAACCTCTCACCAGTAAATAAAATATACTGGGCCGAAATTAAAACCTTCACATGCCAGAAGATGTAATACTGGTCCTATTAAGTTCAGACGTTAACACTTTTTGATTGTTAATGCTGCATTACAGTGACATTTCTGTAGACATGTGATCTCCAGATCAACACTAAATGAGTACATTAAGGTTAGGAGTTTTATTACAGCAAATACAAGAAAATGAATGGGAAAAAAACAAACATGCTTTGCAAAATGCTGCAAAAATGGAGTGACACTGTTGGTTCTAACTGACGATGGAAACATCATTGACATATTATTCTGTCTTTTAACATTTCTTTTTAATATATAGGAAGGAGAAGAGCTTTGAGCAGGATTCAAAACAAGTGTTAATGCCTGTGAAATGATTAGGTCCAGATTTGCATGTTTCCAGCACTTCCCAATTACTTATTGCCTCTTTTGTCCCTCATCTTTATTAGAAAGATTATTTTCCCATATTTTTTGACAATGTTTTAACATTTTTAACTTGAAAATGTTTTATAGTATTTAAAGCCCCATTGTAGTTCTGTTCCCTTTGTTCTTTCTGTTTGCTCCCTGAAGAGCACCATTTTGAAGGTGCTAGAAACTGAAGTCCTTTCTGTCTCCTCAGCGCAGCAGTGCAACCTTTCCCTCACAGCCCTCCTATGTAGCTTGAAGAGTGGTTCAGTCACAGTTTCTGAAAAGACAGCTGAACACAGTTTGGTCCTGTCTGTATTTGCACGTACACAGTTTTCAACATCGGAGCAACCTGCACCTGTTGCTGACATCCATTGTTAGAAATAGGTAAAGCTGTTAGGGTTCATCTATACTAAAAGTTAAGCTGTATTAATGAAAGGTGTGAATTTAAAGTACATTAAATCTTTGTGTGGACTCTCAGAGATGCACTTAAACTAATACATTGTAAATTCAGACCTTTTATTAATTCATCTTAATTTCCCATGTAGACATGCCCTTACTGTAGACAACATTTCAGAAGTTTTGGAAGTTTCACCTATGCTTTTTGTAATGGCATCAAGTTTGCATTGGTAGTTCAGAGGGAAACAGAATACAAAGAAAGAAAGAGCCAGCACTCATAAAATATTTTCTTTAAACATAATAAGAAACTGTAAAGGAAGTTGAAAAACTTCTAAAATATCTTTCATTACTCAGATATTTTTGAATCTTAGCTTTATAACTTATATTTTCCCATCTGTCCCTAAAGGAATTGAAGACACAAAAACTGCCACAGAAACAACTAGATCTAAGTATAAATCTGACACTAAACAGGATCATGTATCCTGATGTTTGTGTGTTTATAGCATGGTTCATCCAGCAGGATTTTGAAAATAAACTAGAGAGAACAACAAGAGAACCTGAATTAGCAAAGACTTTGAAAGCCATATGACTGAAATTATAGTCCATTGAAGTCTACTACCAATTTTTTTTAAAAAAGCTAGAAAATCTTTACTTTTTCTTGCTTTAGTCATAATATAAACTAAGTACTCCCAGTTTCTCCTGGAGACTTATTTTCTGATGAAGGGAAGTATCTCTTCAAAAGAATCTATCATTAAAGAAAATAGAATGTGATAGAGACTAGGACTGAAAGAATACTGGGAAAACTATTTAAGCTACTCCTTCCCAGCCTTATCAGGGACACAAAAACAAAATATAGCTATTTAAAGAATTGTACTGGTAGATTCTTGCTGCTGTTTTGTCCTGCTAGCTGTTAGACCTCATTCCTGGGATATGTCCAAGTTCAAAATAGTAATATCATATTATCACTTTTTCCATTATAGAAAATGAGATGGTTAATATCTAAATAGATATAATTATATGGTGAGAACTATATTTAATATTTTTCTATGAGATACTGGCATCTGTGTAACAGATCTTATCTGTGCATAAGACTGATACATGTTTATCTTCTGAAGAGAGATTTACAATTAATATGAAGTTTCTAGAAGTCGGTGATAATTTTATCATACAGCTCACACACACATACCACATAACTTTAGCTTGACATATAGATACCCTGCAACTAAAAATAAATTTAGATCTGCTTTCGCCTGAAGAAAACAGGAACTTATCACAGCTGGCCTGCATTATTTTCCAAATCATACTTAGCTACACTGTATATATACCCAGCAGCTCTGAACAAACAACCTAAACATTGCAAATATTAGTCATCCATTTTAGTTTGGAATGGTGCACAATAGCAATATGATCTTTTATAAATATGAATACAAATCTAAGTTTGTAAAATGTTATCTCAACCTTTATACTGTAATGTAACCAACGTATGAAGACAGCTGTTCCATAAGCTTTGTGTTGCATGGAAACATGCTTTTTAAAAGCACCACTTTAAACTGATAAGTGTGCAAACAGATGTTCAGATAGTTATAAATGTGACATTGATTAAAGTCTTCAGCTACTCCCAACTTTGCCTGTAACTTGTGTAAGTACATACCTACAATTTTTTTAATGTATAATTTTATAAAAAAACAGCCTCTTTTTACTTCAAGAACTAGGTGGATACCAGGTAAACAAATACAAGTTGCATTTATGCTATAAATATACACAAAATGCACATTGGATCATATTCTCAAAGTTAGCTGCCTGGAGCTGTATAAGGGCATATTTATGTGCCTAAATATACATGTACAAATGCTCTGTGTATGCAGGCACACATACATACCCAAACGATATGAATGGGCTTAATTTTTGTGCACACATTGGGTACTTTGTGTCATAAGTTAGGGAACATATGTTTCTATGCACCTAAGTATGTGCCTTACTTTGAAAATATGTCAATATATAAATTATAGTGTTACACTGAGGCTTTAGTTTAGTGGTTATATCACAGGACTAGATGGGTTCTGTACCTGGCTCTTCCTATGTGACCTTTTTGCTCAGTTTTCCCAGATGTAGAATGGAAGCGATCATATATCTCTATCTCACAGTGTAGGTAATTAATTGAATTACTTATTTCATTATTGTCTTTAAAATATTTGGAGATCCTTAGAGGGGGAAGTGCACTAGAAATGTATAGTAGTATTATCAACCATGAATTTGAGGCTCAAGATGTTTGTGTAGTACTGTAAATCCATAATGTTGTTATGATTACAAAAGTAGCCTATTATTTATTTTATATAATATTCCTCAGATTCAGCTGCCACTTTCTCCCCGCTTCTCTCTCCTTGTCATCTACTCCCTTCTCTTCTTCAGATTGCAATTATAGTGGCTGGATCAGCTGGTTCTGAAGCACACCCCAATGGACGGACCCTTTGAAGTGTTGGTTAAATTTCATACTTCCTCATAATGAATTCTGACTTGTTATAATGACTTATTGTAGGAGAAACAGTTCCCTTCTTCCCCACACCTGCCCAACTGAATGATTAGGGGAAAACAACATGAGGGAGAACCTTGTGGAGTTTTGCTCTAGTATTTGCCCATCCTTGTGTGCAGGGGTTACATAGGGCAATCCCTCTGTGACACTCTGTACCTCAGGGGAGCACCCTGCACTCCCATGTTCATCCTTATAATATGATTGTGTGGTATCTAATGCAAAGTTTGTCATGTCGGGTGTCTTTGGAAGGCTCATGATGCACTGAACATTGTTGTTAGAGTAATGTTATAGGTTGAAATATCATGTATATAGTTATGAGGCTGAAAATGTGTCCTTGTTGCTTAAAACAAGCCCCGGCAAAAACTCTCCAGGAGCAGCAGCCCAGGCAAAACTCTCCAGGAGCAGAGGGGCAGTTCACACCTCATCAGGACAAACCCAGCCCAGCCTCACAGGAATAAAGGACACTGGCCTAGGCAGCAACAAAGGATCTGTTGGACTCTTGAGTGAGTCATCCCCCTTCCCTGGGTCAGTTTGGGACTGCGATGAGGTAATGCTACCTGATTCTGAAGGGGAGGGGGGGAGGCAACGCCAAGAGAGAAGAAAAGACATGATAAAAGGAAGAGATGTTTGCCATACTCTCTCTCTCTCTCTCTCTCTCTCTCTCTCTCTCTTCCACCTCCATCTACGGACACCACCACCAAGTCACTGATGTGCAAAAGAGGAAAGCCTGGCTGAAGGGCAACCAGCCAGCCTGTGGTGAGAAGCATCTAAGTTTGTAAGGCCACTGAAAATGTTAAGATCAGCTTAAAATATGTTTTGCTTTTATTTTATTTGACCAAATCTGACTACTTGTGCTTTGACTTATCACTCAAAATCTACCTTTTGGAGTTGTTAAATTTATTTATTTATTCTAGCTGAAGCAGTGCATTTGGTTTGACGTGTATCAGAGACTCCCTTTGGGATAACAAGCCTGGTTTCTTTGTTAAATTGATGAACTCATATAAGCTTTCAGCGTCCAGTGAGCATAACTGGACACTGCAAGACAGAGGTTCCTAGGGTTGTGTCTGGGACTGGAGATATTGGCTAGTGTCATTCAGTCGCATAATCCAAGCAGTGGCTGGCCAAAAGGGGTCACTCACATAGCTGGGAGCCACTTACATGCTAGAGGCTGTGTGTGAACAGCCCGGGAGTGGGGCTTCACACAGCAGAGCAGGGTAAAGATGGCTCCCAGAGTTGAAGATTGGAGTGACCTAGCAGATCACCGGTCCAGATAACATCAGGGAAACATCACACTCTCCACACTAGAATTAAAAAAAAACAAAAACAAAAACACATGACCACTCTTATCTTCAAACATTATGAATCCCTGTCTTATGAAAGTGAGAGTTTAAAATGTCCAAACGTGCTCTGAGGAACCAACTATAACCAAAGAATTCAAGCAGCTGTTTAAGCATGATCTCACAACAACTCCTTCCACCTCCTCAACCACTTTGTGAAGAAGTTTTGTGAGAGAAACTGTGAGATGGCTATAGCGATTTAAAAATGCATACATTGGAAGATCTGGAGGACAGCTGGGCACAGATGTTGTTTATCTTGTCTACAATCTAAGTGTGAAAACATTCTCAGGATTCTGCATGCTGTTACTAGTCTCTTAGGATTTTAGAAGCAGTTAGTAGTTTGAAAAAGGGTTCTGGTTCATTATATAAAGTTTGAGTAATACTGTATCTTTTCCTAGTTCTCCTCCGACTTCCCCAATGGCATACAGAAAATTATTCACAAGTGATGAAGGAACATCAGGAGGTTTAGACGTTTATCTGGAATCCTCACAAAATGCCTCAATGCTTCTCTAAAGCTTTTCCAAATATACTATAACTATTTTTACCCTTTTGTCTCTCTATTCTGATTCCTGTCTTTCAACTTCCTTCCTCCCAACCCAACTGGTTTTTCTGTCATCCCCACCTATTTCTTCCTCTCTCCTGACACCCAGTCCTTCTCTTGGACCCTGTGTTTAGCTTTCCTGAACTTCAGAGGACATGCAGCCTCCTGTCTTTCTTTCCTGTTCAACTACTCTATTTTGTGGAAGAATCGAGCATCTTGATGAGCCCAAGGAACAGACTGCTAGCCTAAACAGGATATTATGTGGGCTGTACCAGTCATTTTTGTGTGCCAAAAAAGCAATCATTACAGTGGGTAAAAAAATGCTATATATTTTTTTTAAATGTGAACAAAACAAAATGGTTTAGTCTTAGAATCATAAAGTTGCAGTGGGGAAGGTGTGTGTTGGATATGAGGAAAAACTATTTCACTAGGAGGCTGGTGAAGCATTGGAATGGGTTACCTAGGGAGGTGGTGGAATCTCCATCCTTAGAGGTTTTTAAGGCCCAGCTTGACAAAGCCCTGGCTGGGATGATTTAGTTGGTGTTGGTCCTGCTTGGAGCAGGGGGTTGGACTAGATGTTCTCCTGAGGTCTCTTCAAACCCTAATCTTCTATGATTCTAAGACTAAAGCATGACATGGCCAGAGGCCAAATTGCAGGAAGAGACTCCGCACACTGACAGAGCAACTCTCAGCAAGGGGCACCATATGAGGAGACAGCTGCCATGTCCGGCCACAAGAAGGGTCACCTGTGGTGAGGGAACTCCTGTACAGGTCCCAACCGCTCCTTCAGCTTTGTCTTTATTGCCAGTTCCTAGCTATCTAGATTATAAAGTCTTCAGTGCAAGGACCATCCTTGTAATCTGTATTTGTACAGGTCCTAGCACAATGGGACCTTGATTCTGATCAGAGCCTGAAGGTGCTTCTGCAATGCAAATATATAATTGTTGTAATTAGGCCCACAGGATTTCATATATATTATGCAAATAACTATATATGGAGATTAAATATTAAGAAAGACATTAAATGAATTTGACATTCAGTATACCAACAAATTTTGCAATACATCAGAAGAGTGTTGTCATGAATATGTAAAATATTATGATCATTGCCATACCTAGCTAATTGCATTTGAAACATGCTGGCCATAAAATAATTAATTAGCAGTACAGAAAGGCATCATGATACCAGCTATAAATACCAAACATAACTAATTATTTCAGTCATAAAATGATCCTGCCAAGTAATTTATAATGATACTCTATGTTGAAAAAAAGGCTTTTTTCTTTCCATGTTTGCACAGGCAACCTGTGTCGTTGAAGCTATTCTGTTTTGTGATATTGTCAATACTAGTGGATACCAATTTGAACATAAACTAAAATGAAACTAATCTAGGATTTTCAATGTTCTTTAAGCTGTTTTGTGATTGTTGTGGAAAATGCAAGCAGATTCTTTTGTTGTTGACATCAAAAGTGGCGGGTCACTTTGGACCTGCTGCATACATTCTGAGTTCAAGCTAAAATTGATTTCCTTTTTTAAAAAGCAGCTGGCATTACAATGAATAGCCTTCTTTCGATTTTTCTGTTCCACTGAAGCATTCAGTGAATGCAGCAGGCATAATAGGCTGAAGTAAACAGTGTCAGGTTCTGTTATATCAGGAGCTCTTTTAAACTAAGCAGACAAGCTATCATCAATGCCTGAAACCCTGCAAATCGTAGTAGAGACTGAAAATGAGTTTATTTCCTGACAAGTGTTTTGATGACATTTTGAAGAATGGAAGGCGATGCTTTGCTAATTACTGTGGCTGTCACATGCTCAGTCATGATACTGTTTCATTAATGAGCAAAAATAAACTGCCTGTGTGAGGCAATAATAGAATTAGAACTTCAGTGAACTATATCTATTCCAGCAATCTGAACTCTCAAAAATATGTAAAATATGGGTGGATCTCTTCAGTTTGCCCATTAGTAATATATCTGCTTTGTTTTCCCTCTTGCACAGTATTTATCTGGCTACTTAGCTGGGTGTTTCAGGAAGTCTGCTGGGATCATAACAGAGTCCTATCAGCTGGCTGGGATCTTCAATGAGCTCTCTGGTTTTGTCCCACCCTGAGGCAATCAGTTAGCTTTGTGTGAAGCAGCCACAGTCAACAAGGTAAAAGGTTCAATGGAAGAGGTTGTATATTCCTCTGGAATGTTCTTGTGAACTGAGGGATCAAAGCTCTGATAGGGTGTCTGCTGTCAACAGGAAAACGGTGGAGAGCTGAGAACTAGACTCGCAATTATTCTACTTGGGTGCAAAGAAGATAAGGAGACTCACATTTATATTATTATGATTTTGTATTAAATCAGTTCCTTGGAAAATATACTGACTCCAGCTTCAATGAGGCATTGGAGTGGAAGACTTTCTGATTAATATCTAAGTGGGACTGGACATATTGTAAAGTAAAAGCAAGACAATGTCTTAATAGGATTCCAGATTGGAAAATGGTGTTGAACTTGACCCACTATATTTTGTGCATTAGGTTTACAGGGAGTTTCAACTCTACTCAGCTTTGCTAAATACACAGACTTGGTTCTGTCAGTAGGAGTGTGTTTTTACTCATTAAATGGAAGACTTGGAAGAAACCTTTGTCACCTTTATAATAAGTAAGCCATGTAAATAATTCATATGTCACTTTTAGCTATCAGGTTGCCAAGGACTAGCTGTCAGTTTTTCTCTGAGGTGGCTATTGTTTATTCTCATTGTGGGATGTGCTCTGCTGGTATTGCTGAACATTGGGAACCTCCTGGAAGACCATGCCAGCTGAGGCTGCATGAGTATCCTCTCATCGCACCAGTATAAAATGGCATCTCAGTTCCTTCTTTTCCACAATTTGTTATATGTGAAGAGACTTTCGCTCAATGCACATTGCAGATTCAGGGAGTGTTTTTAATGAGCCCCTGGCTAACTTTTATAGTTAATTTATATAGCAGTTTCTCATTCTCTCTTGGGATATAAGAGAAGATTTTTTTCAATTTCTTTGGTTACTTGAGACTCCCCCTTTCAAGTTTCTTTCCCTTATTTTCACTTCAATCCATGGGCTGTGTGGATTTACTGGCAAGGTTAAGTATTTCTGAATCCTCCTTCTGATGTAGAAGGGACAGGAGATACACAATAACCATCTCCTCCTAACCAGCAAGATGGGACTCCTTCTGGCTCAACATCCCATGATGATGCAGTCATCTCCTTATCTGTTTGACTTCCTAACAATTTCAGACAAATCCAGGAGTTGATGGAATATATGGCAGAGTCTCTAGAATTGGAAACTTCAACTGTCCTGGATAAGATGCACTAGCCCTTGAACATCCATGAGTCCAAAGAGAAAAAGCATACTCGTTTCATTAATGCTGAGCTGCTTGACCCAGCAGAGGACACCTTGTTGACACCAACACATCTAAAAAGAAAAGTCATCTTTATCAACTGATCAAATAGGGATACCAGTAATTCCATTAATTTCCTACTGTTCTTCTCAAAACTTCAGTCTCACTCAGAAGAAATTAGTCTTTTTTAATGTTGAGAGGACTTTGAGTTTTTATTTGGCTATGACTCAGACATATAGGATATCAGAGACTTTTTGTAGCCTTTCGGGATCAGCGTAAAGAGGATGAATGTCACTTACACTAAATAACCATACATTTTGTTATATGTTAGGTAGGATGTCAGTACCCTGCAGTCATGTTTCACTCTACCAGGGCTAAGGTGGCATCAGTGGCATGGCATTGATGGTGCTTTCATCTCAGAAATCTGTAAGGGTGCTACCAAGAGTTACACACCAGTACAGTCTTGTCTTGGCATTTAGATCTGATGCATGTTTAAGAGGGCAGTTCTTCAATCCTTGCTTAGTTAGACCTCCTTGACCTGCCCTCCTGGGGGCTGTACTGCTCACTTGACTTCTAGAAGTGGGACTAGGCACAAGCCATCTGGTAGAATGTACCAACCTATTACTTACCATAGTAAATACAGTTCCTTGAAAATGCTGCCTCTGCATATTTACACAACTAACCTGCCTACCTTCCTCTCAGTTCTGTTCTCATAATAATAGTCTTGGGTTTAGTGGAGAGAACTGAGGCAGTTGTAGCTGCAGAGACATGTTATAATCTTGGCTCTGATTGGTTGGTTCTCCAAGAGGGCAATCCTTTGGCCTCAAGGAAGTGCTTATCAGAAGACCCCCAAAGCTCTGTAACACAGGCTGATGTTGGGCATATAGTGCACAAGTCTGAGTATACAGAAGCCACACTCTCAACAAGCCATAGTTACTATGGTTACTATAAGTAACTTTCTTTTTCTCCTGCCTCCCAAAGACTATAGTAATAAGGGCTTATGGTCTGTGCAAACAGTGACACATATTGCATTTAGTGAATTGATATCTATGCTATGGATAATATTTTCAACACCCAACAACATACAAATTAAAATAGCAATAGCTAGAGAATTTTTAGGTTTAGCTTAGATTCAGTATAGGCAGGGCAGAGAAGAGCTCAGCTCACCTCATATACTGGCAAAGGTAGAGAGTCACTCCAGAATAGGGTGACCAGATGTCCCGATTTTATAGGGACAGTCCCAATTTTTGGGACTTTTTCTTATATAGGCTCCTATAACCCCCCCTCCCCCCATCCCGTCCCGATTTTTCACATTTACTGTCTGGTCACCCTACTCCAGAATGACCCTTCCAGTTGACTGAATCCCAATGATGGCTTCAGAGAATAATCTTGTCCAGTTATATTTTGCTAAAACTTTGGTATGCATGGTGTGATGTCTTGATAATGCAGATGTATGGGTAGGGGGTTGAAACAGAAGAAACAGGAGATCCTCAGGAATCCAGCAATTATACAGAAGACCCAATTTTCCCTGTTCTATGGAGAAAAAATACTTACTAGGCGGGTGTTGCTAAGCTCTTACACTTCAAAACAGACTATAATTATTGAGGAAATTAACTTCACAGCTAAAGATTGTGGCTTCATGAAAATTTAGAGTGGGAAGGATGTTTTCCAAGCAATCTATTTTTTTTTCTTTTTGGTTATCACTTAATGGCGTTCATTAAAACCAATAACAGAAATTGCTTCTCTTTAAATTTCCTACTGAGTCTCAGTTTAGTTGTTAAACTTTTTTTGAACAATATATTAGTATTATGCTCAAGTGACTTTCCTTATAAAAGAAATAAATCTCTTGGACAGTTTATTCTTTGCGGCACTGGAAATAGTGAAAAATATATATGATGTTGCTGACTTCTTGTTAAATAATTGTGGATACCAACTCTAGTTGTCAGACACAGTCTTTTCAGTCAGATGCATAGCGGCTTAGTTAGGTCTTTTTTACCCTCCCTCCAAGGGAAGCAATACATTATCTTTGGAGTCAAGAGGAGGTTAGCAAACAGCGGAGACTTACATTTCCATTGCTAGCAAACTAGTTACCTCCTGCTTTTCCCAGTTCAGCCTGCAGCTAGAAAATATATCGACTTCCAGGAGAATTTGTCTTCATATTCATAAATTGCATGCTGTAAGTTTTAGTTGTTTGATAATAATAGTGGACAAAAGAAGGAATCAACAAGTGCTCCCATCCACTCTTTGTCCTCTTTTTTTTAAAGTTTTAGAACAGCAAAACTTCAGATGGAGAATTGGAGACAGTCAATAACTATAGGCCTGATACTTCTCTCATTCAAATCAGGGGGAGTTTTGCCACTGAGTTCAGTGGAAGCAGGAGCAGGCCCTATGTGAGGTCCTTACATAAAATGCTACAGGCCAAATTCTTTGGTCCTCATTCAAGCTAAATTTTGCCCTGCTTGGGTTTTAATGCAGTGTAAGGAGTGGAACATTTGAGTTTCAGTTCATAGGGTTTCTTTGTAATATTTTGGTAGTAAAAGGCGGGTGTCTTCCCTCCCTTCCCCTTGGGATATAGAGACAAGACATTTAATGAGAAACATAGGAACAAGCCAGTAACCCGATTTCAAATGCATTGCCCTAAATTAAAACATTGAAAACATAGTAGAAAACATGTAAATAATTTTGCTAAACCAGGGGCTGTCTCTCCTTAATAAGCAGGGTCATCTGGTTTCCATAATACAAATACAAATGTAAACCAAAAAAGTTTTCCAAATTATTTCAAAAGGAATAGAGCAATTAGATTTTTGCAGAGTTTCCATACAATACGCTTGTAAAAGGAAAGAACCTACTGGGTAGCTTCTGAAAAGATCACATTGTCCTCTAGAAACCGTCTTTAAATACAATTGCAAGAGAGAATTGCAAGTATCTTCACTCCTTTTGATATGAGAACACTTCATCACGAACAAAGCCATGTCAGTTTTAAGAAATAACATAAATGCAGTTTTGCAGAAATGAAAGATATGCTGCAGAATACATAACAAGTGAACACCATAGCAACCCAAACAGAATCACATGAATACACAAAAATAAAATGAAAATAGCATTTTGCATTATAAGTTCACTTTTACTGAAGCAGTAAAGAGTCACATGACCTTGCATCTAGCCCTTTGGATAGCAATAGAATTTGCTTTGACAGCCAGCCCAAAAAATATTGCACTTTCACAGAGAAGAGAGAGTGATAAAATTGATCCATGCCTTGAGTAATGTTTATGAAACTTGTATGTGTGTGATGACTATTTCAATCGAAATGTCATATGCAAAAGTTTTTATTTCAACAATCCCAACCTATGTATGTTATCAAAATGGAGATTGGAAGTTGTTGGGGATGGGAATATTAAATATCTGTCTCTGAGTTCCAACTCTGATTGTCTGTGAGATTGTATGCAGGATTGTAGTCACTATAAAAGATAAATATTGTAGAAACATGTAAATTGTCGCAACTCATAAGGTAACACTGAAGGCATGAGGCTTGTGCATAATTAAAAAATGGAGAGTCTTACACCAGAGATCAGATTTATATAGAAAACAATGATAGAAAACCATACTCAACAAAAAAGTCTGAAAGGAAACTGTTGTTTTGGAATGTGTGCATCACTTAATACATAATTGTGTTGCGGTCACAAACATTGCTGAATGTCAGCCAATATGGCCAGCAGTTAAATTCCTGAAATAATGTGACGAAATCTTATTGTATTAGCAGCTTTCATCATGTACCTCTAAATTGTATTACCATATATTTCCACTAAGATGGTACAAACCCTGTTAATACTTTGCTTGTTATGTACTGGATTAACAAGAGTAAATAATTGATATATTGCTCGTCTGGGGAAAAAGTTATAGCTTTCCTATTTTGTTCACAGCAACGTTCAATCTGCTCTCCCTGAGAAAGTGCAAGATGACAACAGGAAGAAAATAGTTTGGACATTGTTGCTGTGGTGTAATTGGAGTTGAAGGGGCTGTTGTCTAGAGATGGGCCTAAAAGAAAATTCTTAAGTCCCCAAACATTCAGGATGTTCAGATCTAGATTCAAAATTAGCTCAACCCTTCCCTGTCTCTGTTGGGATGGGCCAAAACTCTACAGCTGAGCACGCTGGACTTTGGATCTGGATTCAGATCCAAACTTTGTAGTTCAGTCCCATATCTACTGACTTCTACAAATCACTCTTTCCTGGTCTCCCCCCATCAGTCCAGTGCTGTATACTCTTAGGAAACTCTACCAGTTTCCATTATGTATTCACACACAAACATTTGGATGTGCCTTAGCTGTGCTGCGGGGGCTACCTACTGAGATGAGAGGATAGGTCTCATTCAATCTTGAAGACAATAAGGGTTCTACTTATGAAGCTGGGTGCGAGAGATGACTCTTTGTGGATATCTGATTTATAGTTTTGCAGGATAGGTCTAGAATTTCTTTACAAATAGATTTTTCTGGTGGAGATGTTATAAATGCCTTGTAAAGGCTTGTTTAGTTAAATTAGACAAATTATGTCTCCTAAAATTAATTCAGCATCATTACAGATTACAAATAGGCTTCCTGACAGTATTACGGAATATGTATCACATTCCTTAGAGAGAAAAAGAAATCTCAACTGGAGTCAAACAGGCTGTGTTATGCTAGGGTTTGATGCAGAGACCAAACTGCGAATTGGAAACTGAATTTAAAAAACAAGCCAGACAGCTTAGGTTAACAAACAACTGTATCACATGGTCAGGAGCTGTGAATGGAACTAATAAAGCATGATTTGGCTGCACTTTGCTGGAACACAGAGACCAGGAGAGTCTTCTGACAAGTTAGGCATCTTTTCCAAACTGTAATCATAATGTCTTTGCAGTCATGCTGCAGCAGTAAGACACGTTGCACATTTTTAACTTAAATTGTTCTAGCCCTTGCAGCAATATTTATATTTAGTCTCTGAGAAGATTTAGGAAATCTATTTTATCAACTAGAATTCATAACTTGTACATTTTGAAGTTGTTTCCATGAAAATTGCTGTATCACTGAAGGCCTCTCTGTAACTGGGACTCCACATCACTACTTTTCCATACCAGGAACAATAGCAACATCAACTGTACTCTGACTACATAATAGTTATGCTGAGGAGAGTACCCAAGTTGGGAAAACAGTTGCCTCAACAGGGGGCTGAGGATTTGAAGAGTGGAAATTCCCCAAGCGAGACAGAGACAAGTCACTAAAGCAGGAGATTATAAAAGGACTCACTCTCAGGAAATTCACAGACACACACATAGGAAGTTTGGGCAGGAGAGGAGAAGGGGACAGCCACAGCCAAAGTCAGCATAGCTGAGCTGTGGGAGAAGGCTCCATATTTCAACACACAAGCAATGCACTACAATGGAAGGACATAGCACAGCCCCAGATGACCTTGATCCCCCTCCCAAAGAATGCTTTCAAGTGGTGAGGAAACTGAGGCAGGTAAATGTGTGTAGGGTTTATTATTGTTGCATAGATCTCTTTATGTCTCATGCTATTAAAGAAAAAGCAATGCTGTGTTCAAGTTCTCTGCAAAGTCTGTTTGAGTTTATGTGCTATAACTTATCATGTAACCCAGAAGACTTTGGTGGGTTTCTGGGAGAGGGTGTTTTTAAGCTATGGGGAGAATCTCAGGGGTCAGCACTTGTTATGGGGTGCTCTAAAGTCTCCGGGGGGGGGAGTGCTAGATAGAAGATCTGCACCCCGAGAGTGTGCCTAGGGTCCCCTAGACAGACAGTGCTTAAAGCACATAGAATCCAGTGGCTGGACCCTGTTGCAGCAGTCTGGTAAGTGGCCAAGAGGGACACGTGACAGGAGCTGTGACACTCCGCTTTTATTATGTTCTCTCTATTTATTAGTTAAACTTCCCTTTAATTAAAACAAACTGAACTGGATTCCGGTAAGTTATGTTGGGGTTAATCACCACTAAACTTTTTAAAAGAACCTTTTGACAGTCTGACTTTAAGGGAGTCAGAAGCTGAGCTTGAGACTTCAGTGAATTAGGTGCAGATATAGTGATTCCCAGCCTCTGAAAGTGCTGCTGAAACTGCACTATTCTCTCTCAGCTATTTATAGAGCACCTGTTGCCATTGTACCTAGGGAGTGATCAGATGGAATCTAAACGAAATGCCTAAAGACCACCAGCACCACAGACTTTGGTAGAGTGGGGCTGGTATGTTTTCTAGAACTGGACTACGACCATCAAGTCATTGCACATAGACCAATGAACAATTGACAAATGGAAAATTTGGGATAATTTGGAATGGATTTCAACTGATGAGTTAGAGAGAAAAATTTCCAAATCCCATTTCCTTAGCCAGGTTATAAAATTGCTGGATGTAGGGGTGCTGCTGCACCCCCTGCCTTGAAGTAGTTTCCATTATACACAAGGTCTACAGTTTCGTTCAATGGCTCTCAGCTCTCCCACTATACAAATTGTTCCAGCACCCCTGCCATGTTATTAACCTTTTGTACTGGATATGCATTAGGTTGCCAAGTGTATAGTACTGCTTGATATTTGACCAATTGTTTATTTAGTAGGTAATCTGCTTTGATCTGTTTGCTATCCCTTATAATCACTTAAAATTTATCCTTTTTAAGGGGTTATCTATCCTTCAAGGGGGTTATCTTGGCTGTAGCCACTCTATTGTTGGTTCATGCAGTGGCTGGTCAAAGAGCCTGCATGTAACTGCAGCTGGGTGTGTCCCTACCTGTATGAATACTGGTGGAAATCGCAGCAGCACAGTATGCGAGGAAGCCCAGGCTGGTGAGTCAGAGGGCTCAGGCATACCCCAGTCCCAGGTGATTCCTTCATTTAATTCTTGCACTCCGCCAATTTTCACTTACACTTCACCTGTATAGCAATTGTGTATAAAGAAATTTGTACTGAGAAATACCATGGTAGAGTACATTAACTGGCTTGGGAAATACATGGTCCTTCAGTACAGGGTATGTAAAAAATTCCTGTAAACATGCCCACTACTGATAAATGCATGCTAAAGTTACACTAAACGAGTTGGGGGAAATCCAGCTTCTCTCGGTTTGGGAGGCGTTTGTCTTCCTGGAAATTCAAAACTTCACATGGACATACTAAAGTTTTTACTCGTAGACAGACAGAAATTCACCAAAACTGATTCTCTTTCCTTAGAATAAACAAATCCAAGTTATGTCAAACAATCAGTTAACAGTGACATGAACCCAAACAACAAGAGACAGCAAGAAATTAGTATATGCAATATGGACCTTTGTCTGATCTCTCATGTAGAACCTGTCAGTAGTCTGTGTTCTAAAAACAAATATGTCGTTTTGAGTATTTCTTTCAGGAACAATGCCTTGAACCATTAGATTAAAAAAAATCTTACATATGCAAGTGGATGGTAATTGGGCATGTGGCATTTGTATCATTCATTTTTAGGAAGAGCAGGTTGCTGCAAGCTTTGATATTTGAATTAATATATAGAACCAATTTCAAAGATGATGTATAAAGTGATTTAAGTTCTACACTACTAAGTGGTTATAATGGGTCTAAATGAGCCTAAAGCTGTGAAAAAGCCAAATGGTAACAAAACTTATGCTACCAGTGCTTTACCTGTTCTGTAGAGAAGACTATATGTAGTGCTGTCAATTTAAACCCATTCATGCACAAAACTAAAACAAACTTTTCTCTTTTATTTTCTTGGTTAAAGAAGGCCGCAAAGCCATCAAATAAAAGAACACACATTGATCTCCTGTTCATTGGACAATTCAGATATTATAAGGTGGAAAGTTGTATTTTTTCATCCAATGTGTGGTGAAATGCTGTATGCCAGTGAAACAAAATCTAGCATTTTTCAGTTGCTATGCTAAGGTGACCTTGATGGATACATTTTTTTAAAGGGACTGATGAAGTCACAAACAGAAATTCATGGATCAAAGTGGCCTACGCAGTGCTGGGACCCGTGTTGACTCAGACGTGTCTTGCAAGCCCTTTTTTCAGAAGGAATATGAATATACACAAAATCTCTCTAAACCATTTTTTCTCATGGGTTGAGCATTTCAGTTTGATAGTATTCAGAGGTTCAGATTTGCTCTCTCTATAGTCTCATCCATTATTACTTGTGCAATACCTTTCTTTCAGTTTCTCTTCTCACAGTGAGAAAACTGCTCAGAAGACCATATTTGGCTTGTCAATATCCAATAACTTTCAGCACAATTCAATGGCAGTTGTCATGACAAGAGACATCAGGGATAAAGCTATATGAAAAATGTCACAAATGCCATCAAAATGGCGACATTAGATCATGCTTTGATTTTATGAAAAAGTCACTTTTTCACCTTTCTTGATTAGCTAATTTTTCTGCAAGCAGGGTTGGCAGAAGAAATACCAATAACTAGTTTTGATCAGGAAATCTCCTCCAACCTGAATGTAGGGGATTTTACTATCAACCGAACAGGAAATTAATTATTACATCAGAGCATATTTTAAAATGTTGCCTGTTTTCAAAATTCTGTAACAAACATCTGCAAAAAATACTGTCTCTTCAGTTGGACCAATGATTTGGAAGATTTAACAATGAATAGATATTTTGCAAGAAAGTATTTTACTCGGGGAAATTAGTTTATTTTTATTTAGTTAATTAGACATTTAAGCATGTGGAGGAAATGGCTGAACTGTGGTTCCTCATATTGGCATTTAACCTTAACAGCCCAGGCAGGGCAGTAGGGTCCATTCCCTTTCCCTACCTTATTTCTCTTCTGTTTTTGGACTACCAAATTTTTCATTTGGAATTGAGTGCAGCAAAAGAAAGGGATTTTTTTGTTTGTTTGTTTTTGTAACACTATCTATATTTGCCCTTCACTGTCAGTGTTTAGTAGCCATCACCCACTCCTGAAGTCATTGGCTTGTTTGCTTCCTAGAATGGTAGAATCATAGGATTAGAAGGGACTGCAAGGGTCATCTAACCCCCTGCCAAGATGCAGAATTTGTTCAAGACTGATGGCTATCCTGCCTCCTTTTGAAAACCTCTAGTGAAGGACCTTCCAGTCTCCCTAGGCAGTCTGTTCCATTATCCTATTGTTCTTACAGTTAGGAAGTTTTTCCTGAAATTTAATCTAAATCTATGATGCTGTAGTTTGAACCCACTGCCTCTTGTCCTGCCCTCTGTGACAAGACAGAACAACTTTTCTCCATCTTTTTATGTCAGCCTTTCAAATATTTGAAGAACGCTATCATGTCCCTCCTTAATCTCCTCTTTTCCAGCCTAACCATACCCAGTTCCTTCAGCCTTTGCTCGTATGGCTTGCATTCCATCCCATTGAACATCTTTGTATCTCACCTCTGGATCCTTTCCAATTTCTCTACATCCTTTCTATACCTTGGTGACCAAAATTGGACACAGGACTCCAGCTGAGGCCTAACCAGTGCCGAAGAGAGTGGTATTATCACCTCCCGTGACTTGCATGCTATTCCTCTGTTAATGCAACCTAAAATTTAATTTGCTTTTTTTCCCAATAGCATTGCATTGCTGACTCATGTTGAGGTTGTGATCCACCACAACTCCCAGATCCTTCTCAGCAGTGAGGACTCTTGCGAGGTCTCTAGTGTAGCTCACTGATCATCATAATCACTGCAAAATGTATTACCTTACACTGTATGCCTATTTGCATACTGAGCTAGGTGCAAACTGAGAGATGAGGAAAGCCAGACACAGAAAGAAACAAGCAGTGGTGGGGTTAGCAGGGTTGCCCTGTTTTATGAATAAAGACAAAGGATTGGTCTGGTACAGGGCCGGCTCCAGGCACCAGCCGACCAAGCACGTGCTTGGGGCGGCACCTTGGGGCAGGGCAGCGATCGAGTTTTGTTTTTTTGGTTTTTTTGTTTTGGTTCGTCGGGGCAGCGCTGGAGGGGTTTTTTTTTGGTTTTGGTGGTGGGGCGCTCGGGGGGCAGGGCTTCAGGCAGTGCAGCGCTCGGGAGGGCAGGGGCTTGGCACGGCGCTGGGGGGTCAGGGGCTGGCATGGCGCTCGGAGGGGGGCGCAGCGCGGTGCTTGGAGGGGGCGTGGCTTTGGGCAGCGTGGCACTCGGGGGGCGGAGTTTCAGGCAGCGTGGTGCTCAGGGGCGGGGCTTTGGGCAGCGTGGCGCTCGGGAGCGGGGCTTTGGGCGGCGTGGTGCTTTGGGGGGGCGGAGGCTTCAGGCAGTGCGGCGTTCAGAGGAGGGGCGGGGCGTGGATCTTGGAGGGGGCGGGGCTTCATGCAGCATGGCACTCGGGGGCGGGGCTTCAGGGGCGTGGTGCTCAGGGGACGGGGGTTTCGGCAGCACAGCGCTCACGGGGTGGGGTACAGCAGGGCAGCGCTCTTCTTTTTTGCTTGGGGCAGCAAAAAAGTTAGAGCCGGCCCTGGTCTGGTATATCTTGGAGTACAAAGAGACACACTAGCAACAGCCTGTTTTATGAAAGAAGGGTCACTGTCAGCCTGGCTGTACAATACTGCAAGGATTTTGGGTGAGTAATATGTCATTAGACATGAGACTATCTTGTTAATTAAATTTAGGCTCTAGAATGCATGTTATGATTCTATTTTGTATGTAACCATTTCTTTCCAACACTACTTCTGGCTACTACTTGAATCTCTATGCTCTGTTAAATAAACTTAGACTTGATTTCACAATAAACATATCTAAGTACCGTGTGTTAAGTGGAGCAGTGATCTGAAGTGAAACCAGTAACCTGGGGTGCACTGTTTCTTTGGAAGCAGTGGATTGGTGAATACTGCATGCATCCAGTGGACCAGGGATTGTACACTCCAGGGAGACACTCAGAGGTCTCTAAGGTTGGAATGTGCCTATTGCTAATCTGTAGAATGACAGCAGGGCCTGCAAGGCCTAAAGGGGAGTGCTTGTGTTGTCCGTGGCCAGTGGAGTTAAGGAGATGACCCCTGACTTCCTCATGCTAAGGGTAGGTGGTAGTGAAGTGCCTCACAACCCTGGTGCCCCTGAGAAGCATTACAGATATCTATGATCATGAACTAAGTTCTCCTTGTACTTTGCCACAGTCCAGATCTATGGATACCACTTTATTCCATCTTCCCACTGAAAGCAGAAAGGACCAGAAAAATATGCAATGACAAACCTTGGTCACACTATTAGTCCTTCACTGATTGTGCTGTCTAGACAAACTAATAATACAAAATGTCTCATTGGGTCTTCCTGATTTCCAGAATCTGAAGCTTCCCATCTAGAACCTTACTGAGCATTTACTCCTTGGACTTATAGGGTACATCTGTGCTTCAGCTGAAAATGTAATTTCCACCTTGGGCAGATATTCATGCGCTAGCTTGGATCCAGCTAGTGTACTAAAAATACTAGTGTAGCAGTGGCATCATGGGCAGGGGGTTGAGCTAGCTGCCTAAGTACAATCCTGTCTGAGCTCCAGGTACATACTCGGACAGCTAGCCTGAGCCACAGCTATACTGCTACTTTCAGCATGTTTGCTTGATCAAGGCTAGTGCAGTGAATATATGTCTACAAAGCTGGAAATTACACCTCTAGCTGCAGTGTAGACATTCCTACAGAGTCCCTTCAACAATTCAGGTCTCAGTGGGAACATAACTAAAACATTATTTCTCTTCTTTTATTAAAGTTATCCTAGTGTTTCCTTTAAAGGGTTTTTTATAAGGTCTAAGAAGGAGCATACTAGGTTCAAGTCTCAGCATGTCCCATGCACCTTATCCTCTCTTACTGCAATATTTGGCTGTATCACTGTATTTCCCACTCCTTTGTAATTGTAGCTCATGATCGTCCACTTTAAGGCAACCTGGGGTTTGACAGTTTCCTAATGTGATGTTTTAGGCCCTTGTTATAGCTACTTTCATATAGCAAATTGTGGTGTCCCATTTTTCTGTATCTTTCTTGTCATGGTTTTCACTTCAGTGGGAAGGTTAAGCAAGCAGAGATTCTCTTATTGCATTTTTAGGCTCTTATTTTCAGTTCTCTAGAGAAGATGATTAACAGTAGAGCCATTGAGAGCTTTCAGTTAGAATGCTGGTAGTTTTTTCAGGTGTAAGTTATGACAACTTTGAAATACATTTTCATTCTTGGGAAGTAGGCTGAACACTAGCTTCTATAAACCCCATTCTAAACTTAGGAGGAAGTCTGGTGCCTTTCTCATGTTGTTTGACTGTCTCATGAAAAGTCTGTTAATTGTCCTCCAAGTCCGACTATGCCAGATGGATCAGAGAATCCCATTTTCTAGGCAGATTAATCAGATATCTGGTATCTTACTTAGAGATTTTTGGGCCTCATTCTGCTGGAAATATAAACTTATTGGGTGGAGAGCAATCAGCCCTTTTCAGAGACTACAAGGTTGTTACTGCATCATCCGTACATTCTTTTTCTAAACACTACAAAACTCAGTTGCTGTTGTCTTTGGATTCAATTTCAGGCAACAGATACATCAATCAGTTGTTAATACCTTCAAGAAGATATGTATAAATTAAATAAATAGTTGAATATATTAGGGCCTAAGCTTTCAAAAGTGAGTTACAATTTTGGGTGCCCAAATTGAGACACCTTAAGGTGGTTGCTCAGTACTAAAAAGTTAAGGTGCCTAAAATCACTAGTCACTTCCAGAAAATTTGGTGTGGGGGGGAGGGAGGGAGGGAGAGATTATCCCTTCTATTTAATAGTGATTTTTTAAGTCTAAATTAACTGATTAGCCTTTACCATACCTATGCTAAATTTAGCTTCATTGCTAGTTTATACAGTAATTGATTTTGATTGAACCACAATCACTTATTTTTTTCCTTTGTTTTTAATGACTTTTTTGGCATTTATTCACTTTCTATTACCATGTAGTGAATGAGATTGTTTGTAGAGCTCCTGCCTCATTGTTGCAGAAGATGAAACGTTTGTAGTGAATGATGCAGGAGATTGCAGGAAAAGGACTGGGAAAGGAAGGTGTCATAGCTAAGGCAGTTGAATAACTCCCTGGACGATTGGATTCTACCCCTGTTTCTGCCACAGAGTTCCTATATGATGCTAGGCAACTTACTTAAAGCAAAATTGTACACCTATTGTAAGTTCCTCATTTTCTAGGTTCTGGACTTGAGACTTTTGGGGTCTGACTTGCAGAAGAGCTGAGTACTCATAACAGCATTTGAAGTCAAAGGGAGCTCTGTTTGGAATTTACAGAATGCTATAAACCAAAGCTAAATAATCTGAAAAATCAGGTCCGATGGATTCTAAAATGGGAATACAAATTTAGAGGGCACACCTAACAATTTTGGTCTTAATTTCTCTGTCTCAGTTCTGTAAAATGGAGACAATAATACTCCCTCATCTCACATAGGTGTTGTGAAGATAAAGTTATTAATATTTGTGAAACACTCAGATACTATAGTAATGAGTGCTACAGAAAAGCCCATGAGTAAATGAATAATTCTGTATTCACAGAAGGGTTTGAATAGTGTGTAGTAAATGAGTCATGGGGTCAGACCCTGAACAATGAAGAAAAAATATATTGAAATAACAAAATATTAAAATCCTGAATAGTGTTCATTCAGTGAGCACCATACGCCCTGTGCATTGAATGAGAAAGGTATCCTGTCGAAAAAATAACATGTATTTAAAGACTATCATAGTGCATACTTACAAGAGGATCCAGTATGTTTGGTTTTGCTCCTCTGTTTTCATTCAAGTCAGCACAAGAGGGTAATGGGGCAAAAATGACATCTGTACAATGATTATATTTGTTTCTTCTGTTCCTAATGGTAATAACTGTTCTGGTTATGGTTTTCTTTAAGTGTTTGGCTGTGAATGGCAATCTCTTCAGCAAATATGCCAAATGCAGGGCTTTTTTGTTTAAAAAAAAAACTGCTTCCATTCAGCCAGATCACGCAGGATTTAGCCCTAAATCCCAACTGCAGTCCAGAACAATGAATCCCTACTAGGAGAAATCAAGATTACAGATTAGAAAACTAACTCTGCCTTTTGTTAGATATGAAATTTATCAACCTGTAATCTGGTAGTGAACAGTGTCAGGGAGCAATCTGTTTCACCTGCATCACCCTCCACACCTGTCTTGTCATATACTGGGCATCCTTTGGGGTTTGAGCAAAAAATCACCTTTATTATACAGTTTCCCTTGTAAAATCTTATACAGCTTTCCTGAGCAAAGACATGAGACACGTGGATTATTTCTTTTGCCATCTGCCTTGGTATAACTTTTCATAGCCATGGAGGATGGGAACAGTTGTTTAAGTTGACCTCTATTAGACTTTTAGAGCATTTGCTTAAAGCAGCTATAATTAAAATTCTTTGTAATTTTTTGTGTAGATGTAAGATCTTGACCTTGGGTTCTCCTATCATTCTAGGTGTTTGATCCTTTCTAAACCTATCATTTTATGAAGCTTCAATAGTTACCCATAACATGCTGTTCCTTAATTAGCAGAGAGAGCACTTTCTGGACTGATATTTGGGACTGATATATTTTAGTAGAAACCTTTCATCGAAAGCACATCTGTGTCATGTAACTTTCACAAAGTGCCACAGGGAATTTTTTTTCAATTATCACATACAAATAATGGCTCACACTATTTTTAACAGCAAGTGAGTGTACCTAGGGTATTTTTGAGAGAATATTCTTTCTCTATTAGAAATCCAAAAAAAGGCCACAGAAACAGAACACAGCATTAGTTTCAATGAGATTCTTGGTAACAGTAAATTCACCATTTTCCCCCTAACAGGATATCAGACCCTTTATGATAGCACTGCCTGTGTTTTTCTAGAACAAATTTATTTACTATGTACGTCTTCCTTATTTTTTAGGATAGTGTAAGTAAAAGGCTATGACTGCATGAGAGATTTCAAGCTTCCAGGAAATAAAACCCCCTCATCCTGTAATTCCTCTTCTACAATAGCATAAGAAGAATTTTACTTTTCTTTATTTACAAACCTTTATTCTGGCATTGTTATTTACAGGCCTTTACTCATAGACTGTTTACATCTCTTTAATATGTACAGTATTATTACATACATTTTTGTAGCCCAAACAATGTTATGTTATTACCAGACCCTAAATATATATTTTGTAAGGCATCCTCTAGGTATGATTGGAAATAACTCTTGACTTTAGTTTTCTGTTGTCTTGTCTCTGTAACACAGCTATTTTTCTTCTCCGCTGATATAAAGTTAAGGGGGGATTCTAATTTTACTTTGCTGGTGTATAAATGTGTCATTTCATACAACTAGCTGTTTTTCTTTGTTGTTACCTCTTTCTCTCTGTTTTAGCCTGAGGCTCCCCTTTTTATTTGATCAGTATAGTTTATATCATAGTCCAGGCAGCATTTCTTCCCAAGAGAAAAACAGGATTTCAAATTGCTACTCGTGATTCCTGAGGCGAACTGAAAGGGTGCCGACTGAATTAATGTTTCCTTTACTGTTTTGGGGACTTATGGGTTTTATTTCTATTAGCTTATGGATACATTCTTTTTCTAGCTTTAATAATGTTCTTATCTGACTATTGACATTTTTTTCTCTGTTGTTTACAGCACACTACAATACAAATTTAAGCAGAAAATTAATCAGTTGGAGTATTTAGTGACAAAAGAAAGGGAGTTCAAAAAATCCACAAAGATTAGAAATATTCCTTCTTTGGTAAGAAAGTTACATAGCTTGGTTTTCAGAATATATATACTTATCCAGTAACCCCAGAACTATTGTGCAGGAAATAGGTGTGCTGCTATAGTTATTTTAACATTCTAATATCTCTAAATGATTTATTTGGCTGGTTAATATGGCTCACTGCAACACAATGCAGCAGCCACACTTGATAATGTAGTTAGGAGAGTCTTCATTATAACAACTAATCCTGTTTCTATACGTGTGTCTAGAGTGTGGTTTTAAAGTTCACTTAGTGCCAGTATTACAAATATTCATGTTTTATTTTTTTTTCTTCCCCATTGAACACAAATGGATTTATTGGTCCATTTCCATAATACCTTCCACTCAGAAATCTCAAAGCACCTTAGAAGAGTTGATGAACTGAGCATCATAATACACCATTTTGCAGATCAAGAAATTGAGGTACAGAGAGGTTACATGATTTTATTCTAAAGAAAATCTCAGATCACCTGACTCCCAGTCTTGTGCTTTTACCAGAAAGACCATGATTCTTTAATAATTATTACTTTTCTCTATTACACAACAAATGAACAATTCCACCCAATCACAGGCCAAAAAACACTGAACATCAGTCGTTCATAAATGACATTGACATCCTTATTGTCCAAACCACACATACTCATTGATGCCATGTTTGTCATTTCTATGCTGGCTGGCTGTTCTCTTTCAAACACTTATTCACTCTCTGATGCCTCTCTTTCATGTAAGTCCTGACCCAAAGAAAGATCAATAGAAAATCAACAAAAGCAGTAATGCAGAAATTCAGATCCTGATAAGGTAGGGTGGAAAAAATTACTTTTTCTTCATTATGTTGTGGGGTGATGTATTTTCTTTTTCTTATTGGCTAATAAGGCTATTTTTTATGGATAGCACAGTACAAATTATTTACACCAAACCGTTCATTCAGTGTATTTCACCCTTATTCCTGTTCATAAATAGACTCTGATTTAACTTAAATGTCTGTTCATAGTTGTTTGACAGCAGCTTAATATGAACAAGTTTCTGCCTATGGATTGCTCTTCAGTTATGCTTGACACTTATCTAAGGTTAAATCCTGGCTCCATTGAAATCAATGGAAAAATTTCCATAATAATATTTTTTGTGTTTTCTGACTAAGTGAATGCATTTATAGTAAAGAGGTGAAAGGCATGATCAACTAATTGGATCTCTGAATATCTCAGGGAGGGTGGGGGCAGTTTGTGTAACTTGGAGGAGATAGGGTAATTATTATAGAAGTTTAAATCTGTTATTTTATGAGCCTCTTGAGTTTAGTTTGACTGATAAGTTGTTGCTTAAAAAACTATGCTATTTGCAATATTATAGGCTATGGTTAATATTCTTTCAACACATTGACACAAAGTAATTGTGTGGCATGGTCATACATGGTTCCTGTAGAATTCTGTCTTGCTTATTTAGCTGCCTCTGTAACAAGGCTCTGGCCAGGGGATTTGTGAATCCTTAGCTGTGAGGGCACGGTCCAGTTGTCTTGTTTAACTATATCCACATCAGGGTGGCCTGGCCTGGTCTTTTGTTAATACAATCTGTCTCCATGGTGCTGTACTGTTATGAACCAGAGTTCAGCAATATTTCATATGTCTACCAAGTTAATTTACTGAATTTCCTGGTCTCCAGTTTTCTGTAACTTAACAATATTGTCAGTCATTGTCAGAGAAAAAATAGTAATTGTGGTACACAGGTATGTATTTTCCACTACGTTGGAAGGCTGTATGTCTGCAATAGCCACCAAATCAAGACGACTGGGGAACAAATCCATCTCCTTAGTGGTGGCCCATATAGAACATTTCATATATAACATACCATGGTCAGTGTCTGAATGTCCTGGCGTCTACTTTTGTGTCATCTACCACAGTTCACCATAGTTGCTGCTGTGCAGTAATTACGGGATTCATGTATGTGCATGGCCCTACTTGGGTAGGGTATGTCAGGAGCCCCACAACAGCCTCCTTATCTAACCAGGGGGAAAATTCAATAAGTCCATCATTGGTTGTGTTAGTTCAGTGGTCCCCAACCTTTTTGAGACCAGTAGCACATTCATGTTTTCAGAAGAGTGTGGCGGGCGCCAACAATTTTTCAAGGCTTATTTTGTATTTGTACATTAAATAATACAAAAAAAATCATATTTAATATTACATAATATATGAATCCAGAGAAAAGAGAGAAGCCAGAGAGAAGCCGCGAGGACAGAGAATAACAGTGCCTGCAGCCCCGGAGTACTCTGTCCCCAACAGGCGCGGGGGCCCCGATTCTCTCCCCTGCTGGGAACTAGGCGGGTCCCGCGCCTGCCGGGGACTGAGAACACCAGCGCCCACAGCCTGCAGCCCCGGAGTTCTCTGTCCCTGGCAAACGTGGGGCCGCAGCTTCTCTCCCCTGCGGGGCACTAGGCAGGCCCCACACCTGCCGGGAACAGAGAACACTGCGCCCGCAGCCTGAGTTCCCTGTCCCCGGCAGGCGCAGGGCCGTGGCTTCTTTCCCCTGCTGGGCACTAGGCGGGCTCACATAAATGCCCCGGCGGGCACCACATTGGGGACCTCTGTGTTAGTTAAACATTTTTCTCTTTGTAACTGTCCTTGTTGATCATCAATACGCACAACGAGCAACAAAGATATCGGCCAAGGGAGAAATGGATCTGTCAAAAACACATTTAGGCACTATTCAGATACCAGGAGAGACATAAAATGGGCATCAACAGCATAGCTTTGTCATCGCAACCTGTACTTTTACTGGATGCAGACCACAGCAATGTGCTGCTCCCATCAGAATCCATTTTTATTTACGGTAATCACAAAATGAATGTTGGCAACAGTTCAGACATTTATTTTCTGTGAACTTCTATATAAACAAAATTCCTTCATCCAAATGTTAATGAAAATTGAACACAGAAAGGATGTGAATGTGGTACATGATTTCTGATTTGTCAGAATGGCTATTACAGCTGTTGAAGACTTCATCTTCATCTTTGTCCATTGTCTCACATATACCTTAATGTTACCTGTGTTATCTGTGTCTTTATGACTTCAGAAGCAAGGAACTACATCGCTGCACTGTACTAAGACAAGGATCATTGCATCAACTTTTTCCCCTTGACTCCACAATAAGACAATGTCAGAGTGACAGCCGCCAGCATCCCCTGGCCTTCCTCGTTGTAATTCTATTGAATATCAATGGCAAAAGCATTTTGCAGCTGACTGTTTTTCCTCTGACACTACGGTATGTAAAACTTTACCTTGGGATGCACAGCAAAGCTGAGAAATGTGCTGGTGCAGCCAAAATAGTGCTGTATAATAGTGTTGTGGCATTAAGGGATCTATTGTTTTGTATTATAGTGCACCTTATAATAAGAGATGTGTTGCTTTATAGTATAAACCTACTTCAAAACATATTTAAAAGTACAGCATTGATTTTCTGCACCCTATGCTCTCAAAGACTGTTGAACTCTGTGAAAATGTATTCTTTGTTCTTCAGTTCTTTAACTGAGAGATTTCCTCATGGGATATGGAGCCTTTCACTTTTAGGTGAGCTTTTCACTTCTGGGAGGCAACATAGTGTATTGGCTAGAATATAAAACTGAGAACCATGAACTCCTGGATTTCAATCTGTGTTTGGCCACTGACTTACTGTGTGATCTTGGAAAGTCACTTAACCTCTCTGCTTCTTCATCTGTTGAATAGGAAATAATAATGTCCACTTACCTACCTCCTGGGGAACATTGTGAGGCTGATGTTCCTACTGTAGTATAAAAATGTAAAGCCCTATTTAAGCACTAATCATTATTGTTAGGGTGAATTTCTAGATCAGTCCATTATATAGCAAAGCCCCTCTTCACGACATTCTGATCTGGATCTGGATTTCAAACCAGCCCTACAAAGTTTGGGGTTCCTGAGATCCAGCACTCCAGTTCTCCTCAATAGTGACCAGAGTTGACTCTTTCACATACACCATGGGAGTGGTACGAGGAAGCCAGAGAATCTATAACTTTTTTGGTTTGCTTCGTTTTTAGGTTTCTGACTGGGAAGCAGCCTACCAGATTTTTGGCTGTACTGATTGTACATTCCTCTCAGCATCAAGGAACATTTCTCTATCATGAGGAAAAGGATGGCTGATGTGGCCAAGCACCTGATGGAGCCTTTTGTGACTGACAAATGCCAAGTACTGTATTCTCTATCTCCACTTTGTCCTGCCCCCAAAATTGGAAAATCCAGTTGAGGAGTGTTCATCCAGCTAAGGACACAGACTCCTTTTATCAAGAAATGTAGTTGATGATTACGTTGCTCTGTATTTGGAGAGAGATTATGTCAATGTGTTACGTGGACTTCTTTGAAAGATGAGTTGTGTTCACAAAGAATGTTTGCGTATAGGGGAAAATAGGCTCCTTAGGAATATTTAAAAGCTCTCTAAGGAAGGTTTAAGAAATCTTGTCAGAAATAGGCAAATCACCCTAATCTTCCATTCAGTATGGTGGCAGAATTTGTACAAGTGCTTCTGTAAGTCTCTGAGAACATCATTGTTTATGTTTATCTATTGCAGCAGCTTTCCCTGTCTAGGAGTAAGTGTATTTAAATCTTCCTATTAAATTGTTAGCTAAAGAAGTCTGGTTTTGGCACAGCAATGGTGCCTTGCCATCTGACAATACATCCTCCTGACCAAACTCTGAAGTGGTAGACACCTGTTTTTCAATAGAATTAGGTAACTGACTTAGTGTGGGTACCTTTTTATATTTAGTTTTCTAGGATTCATAGCTGTTCAGAAGATGTTATTTACATTTCTGCTTTTCCTAAGCCATTAAAAAAATAGCGTACTTCTGGAGCCCTCTTGATTGCAAATTATAAAAATTAAAAGACTGTCAAATGTCATTCCAGTGTATATTTTATTGCCATAGCAACATACAGGTAACTGGGTAGGTTAAGCTACAAGTTATATATTTGGCTATTGAAAGACCTCAATGAAATAAAGTCACTTAATCAAGCTTATCATTGCTTGTGCTATGTAATCAAGACAACCCTATTAAAGTCAAAACATAAGATGTTTCTCTGTTGTCTTTGTTCAAACAATGTCCTGTATGCAGTATTGTATCAAACAGCCAATCAATGCACATTACTCATTTTGCAACCATGAAAAAAAAAAAGCCAGCTTTCTTCTGCAAATACTCCTCATTGCAATTTTTTGCAGCATAATTTATAGTATGTTGACGCTTACTCTGTTCAGATACATTCTTTCTCTTCAAATTGCTCTCCAAATGCACACAATTTAAGCAACAACAAAAACAGATGCACTGAAAAAGTATGCTCCTGGGTTTTCTAACACAGAATTATATACATGGGATACCATTTTAAGCCATGGCTGTTGCCAAGCGAAACTGCATTATATCAAAAGCCCACAGAACAAGGGCAGAAATAAAAAGTCGTTTTAGCTTAATTTAGAAGCTATACCAGGATAGTATAAAATCTTTATTTGGAAAAAAAACCCGCAAAACTTGGATTTGTCCTCCCCGGGCGACATTAGAGATTTACATGGGTAAATCCCATTAATGCCAATACAACACCTTTCATGCTGAAGTATCGCAAATTGCTCTACAGATTGTGTATAGGGATCACATAGCTAACTCCATAAATAGAACCACCACAGGCTGGAATTCTGCAGTCTCATAAGAGCAAAGGTTGCAGCAATTTTGCACCAATATTACACAGCAAGAAATTAAAAATTGTTGACCCAGATGCAGTTGCTGATGGAATTTAGAGAGGCAGTGTATTAGCCAAGTGGAATCTAGCCAAGATACAGTAAACTGTTCAGTAAGAACTCAGGAGCTCAGGTGGTTGGAAGGAAGACAGAGCACTTTTATTAAATGAATAAGCATCCACTCTAGTTAGGCTTCTGGGAACATCTTGTTTCTACTGGACTGGCTCATAGGCTTAACACTAGAGCTATATTTTATTAGCATAAGTGTGCCACACTAACATTATAACAACTAATTAACAAAGTAACTTTCTAGATAGTAATATGATCCCTATCCTGACACATAGGTGTTAACTACCCTACAGCTGCAAAGCATGCCATGGGACTTGGAATGACTACATGTTCTGCCTCATTCAGAGGACTACAGCAGCAGTAGTGTTCCTCTCAAGCGTCCACGCCCCGATCCAGCAAACACATGCTTAAGCTTGGGAATATAGTGGAATCTCAGAGTTATGAACATCTTGAGAATGGTGGTTGTTCGTAACTCTGAACGCAATTGTTAACCTGAAACTCAGAACAAATAGCCAGCTACAAGTCTGGTTTCAGCAGCAGGATCTTTTCACCCCTCAAGCTCTATCACCTGGAGTAAGATAAAAGTAGGTGTGCCTCCCATCTCACTTGCGTGGTGTAGTGCAGTGCTTCTCAAAGCCGGTCTGCCGCTTGTGCAGGGAAAGCCCCTGGTGATCCAGGCCGGTTTGTTTATCTGCCGCATCCGCAGGTTCGGCTGATCATAGAATCATAGAATTCAAGATCAGAAGGGACCATTATGATCATCTAGTCTGACCTCCTGCAAGATGCAGGCCACATAAGCCGATCCACCCACTCCTGAACTAATTCTCTCTCTTGACTCTGCTGTTGAATGCTCCAAATCATGATTTAAAGACTTCAAGAAGCAGATAATCCACCAGCAAGCGACCCCTGCCCATGCTTCGGAGGAAGGCGAAAAACCTCCAGGGCCACTGCCAATCTACCCTGGAGGAAAATTCCTTCCCGACCCCAAATATGGCGATCAGCTGAACCCCGAGCATGTGGGCAAGACTCTCCAGCCAGACCCTCTGGAAAAGGCTAACAATATCCCAACATTGACCCTTTGTACTAATTACCAGTGTGGCACGTTATTGACCTATTGACTAAACCCAGTATCCTATCATACCATCCCCTCCATAAACTTATCCAGCTTAATCTTAAAGTCATGGAGGTCCTTCGCCCCCACTGTTTCCCTCGGTAGGCCGTTCCAGAATTGCACTCCTCTGATGGTTAGAAACCTTCGTCTAATTTCAAGCCTAAATTTCCTGACTGACAATTTATATCCGTTTGTCCTCGTGTCCACATTAGCACTGAGCTGAAATAATTCCTCTCCTTCCCTGGTATTTATCCCTCTGATATAGATAAAGAGTGCAATCATATCTCCTCTTATCCTTCTTTTGGTTAAGGAAAACAAACCGAGCTCCTCAAGTCTCCTTTCATACGACAGGCTTTCCATTCCTCGGATCATTCTAGTGGCCCTTCTTTGTACCCGTTCCAGTTTGAATTCATCCTTCTTAAACATGGGAGACCAAAACTGCACACAATACTCCAAATGAGGTCTCACCAACGCCTTATATAACGGGACTAGCACCTCCTTATCTCTACTAGAAATACCTCGCCTAATGCATCCCAAGACCGCATTAGCTTTTTTAACGGCCACATCACATTGCCTACTCATAGTCATCCTTCGATCAACCAGGACTCCTAGGTCCTTCTCCTCCTCCGTTACTTCCAACTGGTGCGTCCCCAGCTTATATCACTGCTCCAGGCCAATGAGGACTGCGGGAAGGTCGGCCAGTACATCCCTCGGCCCACTTCGCTTCCCGCAGCCCCATGATATTTAACGTGACAGCTGATTGGAGGGACTGCCGAACAGCTGTTTGGTGGCTGGGTGAGGTCAGGGAGAGGGTGGTGAGCAGCAAATGGGTGGGGGCCTTGGGAGGGGGCGGAGCGAGGTCAAGGCCTTGGGGAAGAGGGTGGAGTGAGGGCGGGGCCTCAGGGCAGATCAGGGGGTGGAGCAATCCCCTGGGTAAAGAAAAACTTAGTGCCTATGACACGGCTATATTTAAAAAGCTTGCATGAGCCTCACCAGCAAAAGTCTGTGGCCCGGGACTGGGAGGCTCACGCCCAGATGCAGTGTAGATTTATGCTATCAGCTCTCATCCCAGCGCAACACTATGAGCGACATCCCAACTACACTTTTAAAACTGAGAATGGACATTGTCTACCTGCATGCGGTGGTGAGCCACAGCGAGCTGAACAGTCATACAGTGCTGGCTCCTTCTCCTGGAGTCCAGTATTTACAGAGGGAGAGGGGGACCAAGAGGCAGGGAAGCATGTGTGGAAGAAGGGGAGCAGGGGGACAGTACATATGGGAGAGGAAGCTGAAATGATGATTAGAGAGAGTGTGTGTGTGTGTGATTAACTTTTTTCAAAAAGGGCATTATGCTTGTCACTGTAAAGGCAACTGAAATACATTAAATACTTTTCTAACATTACTTGTCCACGTAAGAAAGTTCTGTAGTAGCCATTGGGAATGGTCTGAGCAATTGTGAACAGGAAGGGAAAAGGTATTTGAGACACACTCTCTCCGTTCATGCTATGAATAAGTCTGAAAACCCCTGAATCATGAGATAAATCTTTAATCATTCAATAATAGACAATATGACTTCCTCTACAATACACTTAGGCCACGTCTACACTATGAGCTAGGGCAGTGATTTCCAGCTCCCATAGACCTATTTGTGCTACCACCGCAACACTAGTATTTTTAATGGGCTAGTTCAGATGAGAGCTAGCACACATATGTCTATGGGACCTGGGAATCACACGCCTAACTTGTGGTGTAGACACAGCCTAATACATGCGTAGCACAACAGGTGGAGGAATTTTTTGAGACAATCCAGAAAGGAATTTCTGGTACTAGAATTCATAGAACAGACAACCCGCTTTATGCAGTATGAATGTGATTAACAGTGTCATTTAAACTTTAGTGGTCATCTTCCATCCATGATCACTGCAAGAGCCATCCTACCAAATAAAACTCTCAGGGCTCTGCTTGATATGCCTATACCAACATAGCCTAGTCTCCCTCAACTTGCCTTTAACTGGAGCAACCTGCTTTGGGCCCCTTCTAACCTCATTTCATTTCCTGTCATGGTGTGTCCAACCATTCATTATCTCAACATCTTCATTTCCATGGTGGAGACTATTGCCTAGCCTAATCACTATTTAATGATTTATCCACAGTGGAACAGTCATTGCAGGAGGCAGTAGAGGGGAAGGCACTCTCTAGTCCAGGGGTTAGGGCACACCCCCCCAGGAGGTAGGAGACCCTGGGTTAGGGTGACCAGATGTCCCAATTTTATAGGGACAGTCCTGATTTTTGGAGCTTTTTCTTACATAGGCACCTATTATACCCCACTCACTGTCCCAATTGTTCACACTTGCTATCTGGTCACCCTACCCTGGGTCCAGTCCCCTGCTTTAATCATGCCTTCATTATTTAATACACAATGGAACAGCTTCACCAGGAGAGACTGAGGAAGCCCCCACATCAGAATGTCCCAAAGATCAGTAGTTAGAGCACTCTTGGCAGGTAGGTGGCCTCCTGTTCAAATCTTTTCTTGCCTCTTCAGCAGAGTGGGGAACTGAACCTGGGTCTCCCACATCCCAGGTTCTCTAAACACTGGGCTAGAAATTATATGGTGGGCCACACCTCCTCCATTTTCTATGGAGAGAGGCAGGTGCCTAATCATTCCTGCAAGAAACATCTGAGGCATTTCAGCCTCCTGACTCCAGGTGGTGGCTTCCCATTTGTGGATTACTAAGCAGAGGTAGTCATCTCCCTGCAGGCCCAATTTGAGTGCCTATCTCTGAGGGAGTTGTGGGGCTTAGTACATATCCCTTCCCTCAGTGTTTCCCACTGGCTAGCTTAGCTGGCTCCCTTCCTTGTGTGCTGGCTTTTATGAATCATATATGCTTATCTCTTCCCATTCATTGTATAGGCAGCCCAAGTGCCTAACTCAACTTTGTGAATCACTGCGGTATTCCTGTGATTTTTCTAGGAGTTTAAAAGTTAGGCTTTTTTTTCAGTGCTGAGAGTCATGGCACCTAAGTCCCTTCATCCAAAGCCTCTAGAGTTGTCACTCTCATCTTTCTCCACAATTTTAAGTGCCTTTCCTTTCTCCCTCCACCTAGTACCTCTGCTCACATGCTACATTGTCTGAGGGTTGGCAAAAGAGACCTCAGTCCTTTTTTACTTCCATGGCTGGGCAGATGGGTATATCTTTATTTGTGTTGCTTCTGTGACTGGGCCACTGCAGGGAGGCAATAAGCTGATTAAAGAGTGGGAGGCTTCAAGGGTGCTTCTAGCTGCATTTTGCAGCTCCAATAGCAGTAAGAGCTTGCTGAAGTTACGGTGACTATTTGGCACTCATGGAGACGTTGGGGTGAGATTTATGCCCATAAATAAAACTCTTTGTTTGGATGCACACACTCAGCTCTTATTACTTTCAGGAGAGACCTCTCATATGCATCTATTCTCAGAATTTGGCTCCCAGAATGTCTGCTGTAACTTTATAATAAATCACTTGTTCGGCTTCTTTTAAAAATACATAGTTTTTTCCTCTACTGGTCCTGTGCTGGAGATGAGCGAGGCAAAACAGAGTTATGGAAAGAGAAAAGGGAGCTTTGAAGGGAGCAGTACTCAGAATATAAATTCCATCTGAACTCAGTATGTCCTGGAAAGGCCTGTGATTCATGGGTGGCAATAATATAATCCCGTGAATTAAATATTTTCAAAAAAATGCATATCTATAATTAATTTGCCAATTACACACCATTAATCTATCTCCCCTTCCCTGGTAGCCCCCTCCAGTGAATTAACCATCGTAATCCTAGTAATGAATTGGGAAATATGAATGATCCTAATAACCATAGATCACCTTAGTTTTCCCCTTTTGTCTAAAATTGTATGGAAGCTCAATAATTATATTTGCAGTGTGATGGCTACCTACAGAAACAAAAATGAATCATAATCTGGTTCTAAAGCAACTTCATAATTTGATTTTATAGGCAGCTTATTCTGTATCTGACCACAGAAATATTAAATAGGACACTTCAGTGGACTCTAGAAAGTGTCTTATAACATTAATCAGTAAGCTTTCTGACAAAGTCTTTAAAATGTTTCTCTGCAACCTCACTGATCAAAAGCAGATGGCTGTCATTAGGCATTTTAAATCTGACTCTGTTACTGTGCAGTACAAGAGCTCAGACCTTGGTTCTTTGTGTATCTGTGTTTATGACCATGACCCCTTCACTACTTAATCTAAATCTGTAGTCCCCTGTAGGCTGAAGATACCATATTGCTGATGTACACAAATACACAGTGTATATGTTTACAAAAGAGCTGTTCCAAATACACACTGTCAGGGACTTATCCATGGCAATTGAATCTCAGCTGAATGATGTGCATAGCATTCTATTTCATACTAAAGTAGATCTTCACCAACTACAGTGTTATTCTTGCTCTTTCTGTAAACAATGCTAAACCCAGCTAAATCCAGAAAATTACATATCTCAGACTGAATCTGAGCAGAATGTTCTCAATCCACTAACATACAAACACCATCAGAGATAAAGTGTGACACCTCATTCACTGTAATTAGGGCTCATTAGAACCTGCCTTGATTCTAACAAAGGTGAATCCAAAGCTCTTATTTGACAGGTTAATGAGGATCTGAAATGAATAGTATTGCTAATGAGAATTTGAAATTAATCAGCTATTATTATTAACAACTCCAAAAAAAATAAAATACTAAAAATTAGATTATATAGGATAATTTACAAAAATGGGAACAGTCAAAGTGAAATGTTAAAGTAACAGACCATTTTCAAGCCAAAAACATTGACATATTTTTAATAGAGAAAATTCAGCCATTTGTAAATAAGAGGAATTTTCCTCATCCATTCAGAGGTTTCCTTCTATTTAAAGCTATAGAAAACATACCTCAAAAAGATGCTGTGACAAGACATGAATGTAAATTAAGTAAAAAGCTTTTTACTTCACTGCGAGGGGAAACTATGATAAATAAATAGAACCTGATTCTGCACCCCTGGTGAGTGAGGTTTACAGGATTGGGCCCCATAAACAACAGTAATGTCTGCTCTATTAGTTATTAAGCTCTAATTTAAGAACCCACTCTGCTTTTCCTTCACTTCAGCCTTTCTCATTGGTCCAAGCTATTCCAGGAACACGGACTGCAAACTGTGAAGATTGCTGCAGTGCTGATTCAAAATTTAATCCTTTGGTAAGCAGGGAATTGGGGAGAAGCATTGCAAGTTTAACAAAGGCTGTTGTTTTGAATAACACATCTTCAAATCTTTTAAAGAGTTGCCTCCTCTGGAAACATTGTGCTGGAAAGGAGACAGCTGAGAGAAGAGAATAGCATATGCTGGTCTGATAATATGCTCCTGATTCAGTATGTGATTTTTATCCCCTTCCTTCCTTCCTCTGCCTGCACATATGGTGGATTTGAATCAGGTGGGTTTAGCTACCCTAGAAGGCAAAATAACCCTTCCTAGCAATTTATCTGAGTTTAGAATTGATCAGTAACAATTTATTCTCCATTTTTTTTGTAAAGTGGAGTAGCCAACTGACCTCTCTGTGCTATTTAATTTGTGATATATCCCTATGGTGTCAGCTCTTATTCATCTCCTTCCTGCTCTAAATAGTCCTACTCTTTTAAAAAACCTCCTCCAATCGCCATTTTTTGTATCTATAATCATTTTCACTGCCCTTTTCTGGACTTTTTCATCTCTACTATATCATCTGATATTTTCTCGTTTGAGATGGGCTGGCAATAAAACATTGTATTCAAAGTAAGAGCATTCCAGTGATTTGCTTTATAAAATGACATTATAACATTATTAGTGCTATAGTCTGTACTGTGCCTAAAACAATCTTAACATTTTGGGTTTTTTTTGGCTAGTACGGCATATGGACAAGATATTTTTATTGAATTCCTGACTGTGATATATTGGACTTCTTGCTGAGTGATTTCCCATTAATTTATGTGGGTATTTTAAACAGTTCTTTCCAATTTACAAATAGTTGAGATTCAGTTTTATTGCCTACTGTTCTTAGGGTATTAAGAAATCCCTCACTATCCTCTCTAATCAGACGTAATCAAAAAATGTTGTGTCATTTTTGCCAGTGTTCACCCCGTCCTACATCATTAATAAATATAGCACATAACACATGTCCTAGTACAAATTCTTGGGGCAAACCACTGTTATCCTCATTCCGTGTTGAAAATTTACCATTTATTCCTACTCTGAATTTTCTATTCTGGGCCAGTGTCTGATCCATGGCAGTACTTTGTCTCTCACCCCATTACTACTTAGTTTCCTTAAGTGCCTGATGTGATGCACTTAATCAAATGATTTTTTAAAGTTTAAATACATATATGCCAGTTTTCCTTTATCTACTATTCAGTTGAGTCCCAGGTTTCATCAATGCTGATGGGCCATCACCCTATCAAGTGTCCATCCTTTAGCAAGAAAAAGGGGCAGGAACAAACAGATCAGCAGCTTAGCAAACAATTTAGCAAATTTCTCCCCACTCCCACTCCCCCAGTCTCCTTGCTCTCAGATGGAAAGAACTTTATCTAGGGGTTGCTCTCAGGGAAAGGCATTTCAAAGGGTAACAACTATAAAAGTGAAGGAAAAAACACCCTAATTTCTCTCTCTCTATCCATCCTTTTTCCCCCACCTAACACAACAAAAGAATCCAGCTCTTTAACTTTGGGAGGGATCCTGACCTGAAGATCAGTCTGTAATTCAGTTGGAAGCAAGTGGTAAGAATTTTACCTTAAAACAAGCCCAGTTTGTAAAGTTTTAGTACTAGGAAGAATTTCATCTTTATATTTCTTGTAACCATTTCTGACTTTAATGCTTTAATACTTATACTCACTTAAAACCTGTCTCTGTAGTTAAATAATTTGTTTTGTTCTTTAATCAAAATTAATCTGTGCGGGTAACTGCATTTAAGGTGGCAAGGTACTGTTTATTGTTCCTTTACAGGGACTGTCTGTCTATCAACTTACAGTTGTTATCTGAACTGTCCAGGACAGTGCAGTACAGAACACATTTTGGGAAGAGTGTCTTGGAGTCACCCTGCATGTGGTAACCAAGGCTGGCAGAAGCCAGAGTGTGATTGCAGTGTGCTGGCAGGCTGCAGTTTTACACAGACATTGAGGATGTGACTTGCATGCTGGAAGGCTCTTTGTGAGTGACCCAAGTGGGAGCTACAGCAGGAAGGCATTGTAAGGCATCCAAAGTTGCAAGGAAGCAATGACAGCCCCTCACTTGTCTGGATTGCACCCCAAAAGGTCATTGGCAGTCTAACAGGTTACCCTCACAGAGTGAAATCTTGGCCACATTGAAATCAGTGGCAAAACTCTCGTTGATTTCACTGGAGAGTTTTCACACACACAGGATTTCACACATAGACCTTGCTCTAAGGAGAAGGTAGCTGAATAAAGAATTCATATGTCTGAAATCAGCTTTAGGCAACTGTCTCAGGCCTGGTCCACACTGGGGGGCAGTGTCGAGGTAAGATACGCAACTTCAGCTACGGGAATACCGTAGCTGAAGTCGAAGTATCTTATCCCGACTTACCTCCCATCCTCACTGCTCGGGATCGACGTCCGCAGCTCCCCCGTCGACTCCGCTACCGCCACTTGCTCCGGTGGAGTTCTGGAGTCGACGGGAGCACGTTCGGGGATCGATATATCGCGTCTAGATGAGACGCGATATATCGATCCCCGCAAAATCAATCGCTACCCGCCGATTCGGCAGGTAGTCTGGACATACCCTCAGAGAGAGAAGACCCTCCTAAGTAGGGGAAACTGCCTCCATAACTGCTGAGCAAGGGAGCTTCCACAGCCTCTACTGCTGTTGGATAACTTGGGCTTAATCCCATAAGAATGAAGCATATAAAAATGTTTGCAAAATACAGGTCATTTGGGTTTTTTTAAATTTTTGCTTCCTGAAATTTTTGTCACACTTTGATCAGCTTCTAACATATTTCCACAAATCAATACAACAGACAACATTTTAAACATCCCTCTGAGTATTTTCTGAGGCAGAACACACAAATTAATGCCTGCACAGCAAGGGTTCTGTGTATTGCACATAACTGAGTCTGCTGTTGGCCTCCCTCCAACAATCTTTTGAAACCAGTTGTAAGAAATAAGAAATCTAATGGGATATGAAAAGCTGGGCCCTCCCCTTCCATATAGAACTATAAGTGAAACAACAACACAAGAAACTGGCAGTTGGCTCTTGAGGTGTCACACAAGCAAGTGAAGCATTACCAGAGAACTCATTCACTGAACCTAACTGACACAAACAGCGACAAACCAAAATTAGTCAAAGCATATGCCTAGGGCAATCTATTGCTGTTTATTTATTTATGTTTTTCAAAGTGTCCTTTTCTTTAGGTTTCTCTGATGGGTTCAGTGATACAAAAATCCTGCTGTAGCTAAATGCTATATTCTGAGGGCACAATCGATAACGATACAGTACACTTTTTTTTAATCTTCCACTGTGATTGCACAAACACTACTTTTCCCTCACGGCCCTTTCACTGGGTTTCTGTATTAGAAGCAAAAAAGATAATGGACTTTCCAAGGAATGAGTTTGGTGAATAGGAGGAGGAGAAAATTTTTCTGCTGCCAATGTCACATCTTCCTCTGCTTTATGATCTATTCCTTTTTCAGCTAAAAATCTTCAGAGGCTTATTAAAACATTTATATGTTCTCCCTTTGTTAGTCTCTCTCTTCTTTCCCTCAGAAGTCCTCTCTTTTCATTTCTGCAGAATTTTTTTCATCTCTCTATTTATTTGATATCTCTTCTGTAACCTTCCAGCCCACAACTCTTCCTCAATTTTTTCTCTTACAGTTTCTTACTTACCCATCTCTCTCACATGCACTATATTTGCTATGTTTTTCCAAACAGCATAGAAGCCAATTACAGGACATATTGCCCAAATTGTGGTCTCAAGTCATGTTTACACTATGGGCACTACAGCAGTGTAGCTATGGCACTATAGATATGCCATTGTAACATTGTAATGTAGATGCAAACTACAGCGATAGAAGGGGTTTTTCCATTGCTGTGGGAACCCCACCTCCCCAAGCAACAGTAGCTAGGCTGACAGAAGTATTCTTCTGTTGACCTAGTTGCATCTACAGCACAGGTTAGGTCAGCATAGCTACAGTACTTGGGGGTGTGCATTTTTCATACCTTTGAGTGCTGTAGTTTTGTCAACCTAAGACTATGCATATGACATGTAGAGACATACATTGCACACCCCATAGCCTGGATATAAATAGCAGTGTAGACAGTGAGGCTCTGCTTAGGTGAGTATATACTCTATATGGCTCTCTACACAGCAGTCCTTCTTTGCCTATCTATACTGCTGTTCATAGGTGCTGACTCCGTGGGTGCTCCAGAGCACCCATGAAAAAAAATTAGCAGATGCTTAGCACCCACCGGCAGCCTGGTGGCCCCTCTGATCAACTCCTCCCCTTCCTCCCAGCGCCTCCTGCACACTGCAGATCAGCTGTTCAGTGGTGTGCAGGAGGCGCTGGGAGGAAGGGGAAGGAGCAGGGATGAGGCATGCTCGGAGAAGGGGGTGGGAAGAGGCGGGGGTGAGGGTTTGAGGGAAGGGATGGAGTGGGGGCAGGGAGGAGGGGGTGAGGAAGAGGATAGAGAGGAAGTCAGCGCTTATATTGCTGTTTTTAGCAGTATAGTGTCCCACTGCCGGAGCCTTCCCCTGCCACAGTGAAAGGCTCCAGCAGCCCGGAAAGGATCTGGAAGCAAGAGACAGCAGGGAAAGACTGGCTGCTCCTGGCTGCCAGAGCCTTTCCCTTCTGTCTCACCCACTTGCCAGAGCCTTTCACTGCCACATGTAATCGCACTCCTCAGTGTTGATGCAGACTGCTTTTCACTGCAGCATGTAGCTACAAATACCCTACATATTGCCACCAGTGTAGACAAGACCTAAGTTTAAATCTCAGGTCCCAGAATAAGTCCAGAGGAAATCCATGAATTTCTGCTACCAATTTTCATTTCACATTGGTGTAAATGAAACAGAATTTGGTTCCTTGAAGTGTAGCCAAGGGGAGAATTTGGCTAGTATATGTAGTGACATATTCACAGCATAAACCAATGATTATATTACCACATCTAGTGTATAAAATTGTTTTTAAGCAATCAAAAAGCATTAACAGCTCCGTAGGAGCAATTTCAGTGCCTTCTGTGAGTGCACATTAAGAGTAAAGCACAAATTTCATTTCAATCCAAATGAGTTCATTGACATGATACCAGATCTAGAGGTGGAAGAATTTAGAAGACTTTGGCCCTCTCTATGCTAAGGAAATGATGATGTGAGTACACCAGTGCAAAAACCCAGTGGCAGATCTTCAGCTAGTGTAAATTATCATCACTCCATTCACCTCAATGGAATTTGACAATTTACACCAGTAAAGGATTGCCCACCAATGTTAATGTAGTGAATGCACCAGCATAGAGCAGGGTTTACTCCTTAACTCCACTGTATTGGATTAAGCTACACTATTGTAAGACTAGTTAAAAACATCTGCATTAGGGGTTTACACCAATATTACCCCACTGTGAATTCACTTAATGTAGGTCCAGATTTTTTCCTCAGTTGTGTCAATACAATATCCATTGAAGAACAATGGAAGTAGTATGATCTTAAATGGGAGCATCATTTGGCACCGAAGCCTCAGACTAGTCCAATGAAAGGGTCCCTGGTCTTGTCCGTCATTTGTGGGTAGAAGTACCAGATATGAACTCTATCTTTCCCCTCCCCTTTATAAAAGGCATCCTGGAGGGTGGGAGGTACAAGAGATAGTCTCAAGGGAAGATTTAACATAATACAACCTGCGAAGAATATCTGTAAATCCTCTGATTCCACTTAGGTTGTTTCATTTGGAAATCATTGTTTCTCATGCAGACTGCATGTCAATTACTGAAGGTACGCATCTGGCTTTAGAATCTGCCTTATTTATTACACTTATTATGGCATGGATATGGAGGACACTAACCATAATATGTGAAATCAGATTCTTTCACTGCTGCATTACAAATCTCATTGGAAGCAATGAATTTGCTTTATTTAGACCTATTCCACATTAACAGGTAGGGGAATATAGATTTTTTCATCCTTATAAACAAGAAAGACTTGTTAGTGATTTACCTCTGATGTTTATGGATTTCTTTTTAGCGCATACAGTATACAGCAAATTGTTTTTAGGCAATAAACAATAATTGTATTTTAGGATACAGAGGTGTTAGTGCCATATTATATTCAGAACTCTGGTAAATGTCTCTGGTCTATTTTTCTTGTGCAGACATAAAAATACAAAGACACACAATGCTCCAAGGCTACCTTTCTCTCTCTCTCTCTCTCTCTCTCTCTCTCTCTCTCTATTTTGTGATCAGTGGTACTTACTAAAATGTGCTAAATATAAATATGCCACAAATGAATGTCTGCAATTATGCCAGTTGCTACCCTTCAAGGACTCAGTGAAAAGAGAGAGGGTTTTAATCTAAAGCAGCTTTACAAGCCAACAGAGCTAAAAGTTAATTAGAAATTAATTCCATATTCTGCGTAAATTATTTATGTTAAATCATGTGTAACTGTATAAATAATATACATTTAAACTGACTATTGTAAACATAAAATAATTAACAATAAAGGGAAAATATTATTCAGTAATAGAATCCTTTTGCCAAGTCCAATTTAATTTTCTCACTCATAACACTAAATGATAATCTTACATTTGTACTTTATATGCAAGTCACAACAGTTCTGTTCATGTCTATACAATCTCTCTCTCTCTCGCTTGCATATATTCAGGCCATTTGCAAAATTCCCATTGTCTGAGGCTGTACAAAAAAAACATACATTACAATCAGTTCAGTGTATTTTTTTTTTCAAAATTCATGCAACTTAATTCTGTTAGAAAATGAACTTAGGTGTAAAGCAGGCAAAATTTAGGAACAAATCCTCAAGACTCTCCTTGCTTGAGGTTCTCAGAATCTAACCCAAATGCTGACAATAGATGTCACACAACACTATTATATTTTGGTAACCATTCTTTTCTGATCAGGCTATTGATGCTTGTATAATGCTATATGAACAGCTTGTATTAAATACATTCTAATGAAGAGCCTGTGCCTAATATGTAGATACCTGGGAACTCCTCTCACAAAACATTAATTGATTTTTTTTCATTCATGTCTGGCAGCAACAAATAGAGAGCAGCTTTTGCTTTGTTAGTGTAGGTGTTGTTAATGCACTTTCCGCATCCATTTAAATGCAAATCCTCTTGCAAATAATCACTTGGAGAGGAAAAGAAAAAAATAATATGTTCAGCTGAAAACAAAGCTGGAGGGATAATAGAAAGCATGAATATCATGCACAACAACAAAAACTTTGGATCTCCAAATGAAAAACACATTAACTGTGTCATAAAAAAATTTTCAGTGGATTATTACAGTATAGTTGTATGCAAACATGATTCCCAAAAGGTGAAACAAAATGAATTAATTTTAATGATATAGCTATATGAATGTGCTTGTGTGTGTGTAATATACTACTGGTATTCATGTTGGACCTATAAACTACACCCAATATATTGGCTTCATCAAACATTTGTTCTTATACAATGAATTGAAAGCTTTGGAATCATTTCACTCATTCGTATTACTATATGGTTATATAATGCTTTGGGGATGGCATTTTTCAGGAGACTAGGAAATGAACTGGAACTCAATAAACATAATTACACATGAGAACAACAACCCTGAGCCAGCTCACTCTGGGTAGATTTAGTACTATGCTCATGGCAAAATTTACACCCTTCTCAAGGCACATTTATGTGGAAAAGCACTCTAGAAAGTAAAAACAAAACAAAAAAATGTTCCCGTCTCACTGTAACATGAAAAAAAGTAGCCCTACTGGCTCAGATTCTGAAATAAAATAGACTATCTGACATGTAGTGTGTTACCATGGTTATACAGAGCACTTTAATTTTGCTGTATTGCAAATTTCATGGTTACCATTTGATAGTCCCAACATAAAAACAAAATTTACAAGAATTATTCAAGACATGCAATGGAAGAGATGCAACTCTATTTAGGCAGCATTATTCAGTATGCACATCAGTTTGTGGAGGCATCATGTTTCTTGAAGACAGTGATTGGCTGGGAATTGATTTCCTTGGCTACTCAGAAACCTGAGAACCAAAGAAAATTAATCAATGTATTTTGTGATGATATGCCTAGATTGTGGTTTGAGGGCACAGCCATTCACTAGGAGCAATGGGGAATTGCATCACCGCAAATGCAGCTTGAGGAGTGATTTCTGCCTTTAAAATGGCATGAGTTGCTCTCCTGTTATGCCTGCCCGTTCCATAGACCTGCGAAACTGTGTTTCTCCTGGCCCTTGTATATCTGCAAATATCATGTGGGCAAAACCATTACATCTCACATTTACATCATTTGAAAAAAAAATGGTACCCATGTGCCAGTGGGAGAGATGGAGGATGGAGAGAGATCTAGAAAGGGGAATGTAAAGAAGGCATTGGCGAGAGAGAGAAATCTGGGGTGGGCTGGGAGCAGCACTAATTTAGAGAAATGAAGAAAAAAGAGAGAAGTGATTCATTGTGGGTGGGGAGAAGCCAGAACTCACTGGAGTGTCTGTGTGTGTGTTTGGGGGAGAGGTGTATAGAGAGAGCTGATTGAGGGAGTTGTTGCTCCTCCCTGCCAGGAGAGTGCAAGAGGCACTCAAACTCCCTAGTACATGCATCAGGCCTGGTCTACACTATGAGTTTATACTGAATTTAGCAGCGTCAAACCGAATTAATCCTGCACCCGTCCACACAACGAAGCCCTTTATATCGATATAAAGGGCTCTTAATACCGGTATCTGTAATCCTCCACGACGAGGGGAGTAGCGCTGAAATCGGTATTGCCATGTCGGATTAGTATTAATGTGGCCGCAATTCGACAGTATTGGCCTCCAGGAGCTATCCCACAGTGCACCATTGTGACCACTCTGGACAGCAATCTGAACTCGGCTGCACTGGCCAGGTAGACAGGAAAAGCCCCGCAAACTTTTGAATTTAATTTCCTGTTTGCCCAGCATGGAGCGCTGATCAGCACAGGTGACCACGCAGAGCTCATCAGCACAGGTAAGCATGCAGTCTGAGAATCGAAAAAGAGCTCCAGCGTGGACCGCACGGGAGGTACTGGATCTGATCGCTATATGGGGAGATGATTGCGTGCTAACAGAACTCCGTTCCAAAAGACAAAATGAAAAAACATTTGAAAAAATCTCCAAGGCCATGATGGAGAGAGGCCACACCAGAGACTTAGTACAGTGCCGTGTGAAAGTTAAGGAGCTCAGACAAGCCTACCAGAAAACCAAAGAAGCAAACGGAAGGTCCACGGCAGAGCCACAAACATGCCGCTTCTACGCTGAGCTGCATGCAATTCTAGGGGCGCCTGCCACCACTACCGAACCCCCGACTGTGGATTCCGAGGTGGGAGTAATCTCAGCCATGCCTGAGGATTCTGCGGACGGGGAAGATGAGGAGGGGGAAGAGGAGGACGAGATTGCAGAGAGCACACAACACACCGTTCTCCCCAACAGCCAGGACCTTTTTCTCAGCCTGACGGAATTACCTTCCCAAGGCAGTATCCCAGACAATGAAGCCATGGAGGGACTTCTGGTGAGTATACCTTTGTAAATATAAAACATGGTTTAAAAGCAAGCGTTTTTTAATGATTAATTTGCCCTGAGGACTTGGGATGCATTAGCAGCCAGTTCAGCTACTGGAAAAGTCTGTTAACATGTCTGGGGATGGAGCAGAAATCCTCCAGAGACATCTCCATGAAGCTCTCCTGGAGGTACTCCAAAAGCCTTTGCAGAAGGTTTCTGGGCAGTGCAGCCTTATTTCATCCTCCATGGTAGGACACTTGACCACGCCATGCTAGTAGCAAGTAATCTGGTATCATTGCATGACAAAGCCTGGCAGCGTATGGTCCCGGTGTTTGCTGGCATTCAAGCAACATCCATTCTTTATCTCGCTGTGTTATCCTCAGGAGAGTGATATCGTTCATGGTAACCTGGTTGAAATACTGGAATTTAATTAAGGGGACAGAGGTGGCCATTCCTACTGGGCTGTTTGCCTGTGGCTGAAAAAAAATCCTTCCCTGCAGTTAACCAAGCGGGGGAGGAGGGGGCGGGTGATTGGCGCTGAGCTTTTTCGCGTTTGGCTAGCAGGGATCTTCCATGATACCAGCCATGTGGTTGGGGGAGGGGTAAAGCGCTCATCCCAGAGAATTGGATGGGGGGCGGTTTGGTTTCTGCTGCTGCATGTTAACAGGAAAGACGCAGCACTCAACGGGCTTTGCTTGGTATTTGGAAAAGGAGGGCCCTGGATATATGAAGGCTGCAGAAACTGAAAGACAATGGCTTACCATGGCCGCATGCAAGCTGAATTCTGTTGCCTGGACCTGTGTCTGTGATCTCTAATACCAAAGCCGCAGGCACTCAATATTAAGATGCAAAATGCGACCTTGTACTGAAATCACATGTGCTATGTAATGTGAATAGTGTTGTTCACCATGAAAGAGTATAACCATTGTTCTGTAAAATGTATCTTTTTAAATACTTCTTTTCCTTTTTTCCCTCCCTCCTGCAGCTGCAAATTTTTCAAGCCTCCCTTCTCCGTCCCAAAGGCTATCTCAGATAAGGTGGCGAAAAAAAAAGACGTGAAACAAAATGTTCTTGGAAATCATGGAAGTGACCCACAGTGAAAGAGCTCATCTGAATGAGTGGAAGGACGTGGTATCAAAGTACAGGAAAGATGCCAGTGACCGTGAGGAGAGGAGGGACGAACGTGAGGAGAGGAGAGACACTCGAGATGAGAGGTGGCGGCAGGAAGATCAGAGGAGGCATGATGCAACGCTGGGGCTGCTGCGTGATCAAACTGACATGCTCTGGCGTCTGGTGGAGCTTCAGGAATGGCAGCAGGATCAGAGAGTGCCGCTGCAGCCCCTGTATAACTGCCCTCCCACCTTCCCAAGTTCCATAGCCTCCTCACCCAGACGTGTAAGAACGCGTGGGGGGAGGCTCCGTGCACTCGCCCACTCCACCCCAGTGGACAGCCCAACCAAAAGGCTGTCATTATTTTGAACGTTTTTAGTGGCCTTTCCCTTCCCTCCTATCCACCTCCCAAACCCCACCCGGGCTACCTTGTCAGTTCTCTCCCTCTTTTTATAATCAATTAATAAAGAATACATGATTTTTAAATGATAGTGACTGTAATCGAAGGGGGAGGGTGGATTGCTTACATGGAATGAGTCAATCAAGGGGGTGAGTTTTCATCAAGGAGAAACAAACACAACAGTCACACCGTACCCTGGCCAGTGATGAAACTGGTTTTCAAAGGTTCTCTGATGCACACCGCTTCCTGGTGTGCTCTTCTAATCGCCCTGGTGTCTGGCTGCGCGTAATCAGCGGCCAGGTGATTTGCCTCAGACTCCCACCCCACCATAAAGGTCTCCCCCTTACTCTCACAGAGATTGTGGAGCACACAACAAGCAGCAATAACAATGGAGATATTGGTTTGGCTGAGGTCTGAGCGAGTCAGTAATGTGCGTCAGTGTCCCTTTAAACGTCCAAATGCACATTCTACTACCATTCTGCACTTACTCAGCCTGTAGTTGAACAGCTCCTGACTACTGTCCAGACTGCCTGTGTATGGCTTCATGAGCCATGGCATCAAGGGGTAGGCTGAGTCCCCCAGGATAACTACAGGCATTTCAACATCCCCAACTGCTATTTTCTGGTCTGGGAAGTAATTCCCTTGCTGCAGCCGTTTAAACAGAGTAATGTTCCTACAGATGCGAGCGTCATGAACCCTTCCCAGCCATCTCACGTTGATGTTGGTGAAACGTCCCTTGTGATCTACCAGTGCTTGCAGCACCATGGAAAAGTACCCCTTGCGGTTTATGTAGTGGGTGCCCTGGTGCTCCGGTGCCAAGATAGGGATATGGGTTCCATCTATCGCCCCACCACAGTTAGGGAATCCCATTGCAGCAAAGCCATCCACTATGCATATTTCCCAGAGTCACTACCTTTCGTAGCAGCAGCTTAGTGATTGCTTTGGCTACTTGCATCACAGCAGCCCCCACAGTAGATTTGCCCACTCCAAACTGATTCCCGACTGACCTACTGTACATAGGTGTCTGTCTGGCGTTGCAAGCTTCCACAGGGCTATCGCCACTCGCTTCTCAACTGTGAGGGCTGCTCTCATCTTGGTATTCTGGCGTTTCAGGGCAGGGGAAAGCAAGTCACAAAGTTCCATGAAAGTGCCCTTACGCATGCGAAAGTTTCGCAGCCACTGGGACTCGTCCCACACCTGCAACACTATGCGGTCCCACCAGTCTGTGCTTGTTTCCCGGGCCCAAAATCGGCATTCAATGGCTACAACCTGCCCCATTACCAGCATGATCTCCAACGCGCTGGGGCACTTTGTTTGAAAGAATTCTGTGTCCATGTCCTCATCACTCTTGTCGCCAGTCTGCCGTAGCCGCCTCCTCCTCGCCTGGTTTTGCAGGTCCTGGTTCAGCATAGACTGCACGAGAATGCGCGAGGTGTTTACAATGTCCATGATTGCTGTCCTGAGCTGAGCAAGCTCCATGCTTGCCGTGGTATGGCGTCTGCACAGTTCACTCAGGAAAAAAGGCACAAAACGGTTGTCTGCCGCTTCTTTCACAGAGGGAGGGGTGAGGCTGTACCCAGAACCACCAGCAACAATGTTTTTTGTGCCATCAGGCACTGGGATCTCAACCCAGCATTCCAATGGGCGGGGGAGACTGCGGGAACTATGGGGTAGCTATGGGATAGCTACCCACAGTGCAACGCTCCGGAAATCGACGCTAGCTTCGGTACATGGACGCACACCGCCGAATTAATGTGCTTCATGTGGCCGCGTGCACTCAACTTAATACAATCTATTTCAAAAAAACGGTTTCTGTAAAATCGGAATAATCCTGTAGTGTAGACATACCCTCACTTTCTCTCTCTCTCTCCCCAGCTCCAGCATTTTACTCTGACCCACCTATGCATCCCCCACGCCTGCTGGATTTTTAGGGAAGAAGCTAGCCCTTCATCCCTCAAAGGCCTGGCTGGATCAGAAGCTCTTCTCTCTCCCCCATAGTTCACAGACCTGAAGAGGGTGGTAGCTCCAGTGGAAACTTCTTTCCTCCTCACAGGCCTGGGAGGGTAGGTACAAAACAGGTTTCTCGCCTTCCTCCAAGCCCTGAGTTTACAGGGGTAGAGAGGAAAGGGTGGGGTGGGGGGAAGGACCAGTGAAGACCCACCCATTTTTACACAGAAGGAAAGGAAGAAGAGGAGTGGGAAAGACCCAAGCAGCTCATGGCTGATCCTGAAAAGCAGACAATCATATGGGGAATTCCCCATAGCCTAACCCTTTTCCACCACAGTAGGATGTGGAAAAAAACATATTCAATGGTGAACACCCATAAGGTGACCACCTTTTTGAAAGGCAAAAGCAGGACACATGTAGGAGCCCTGCTGCCCTCCGTGGCCCTGCCCTGCCCCTGCTCCTCCTCATCCCCCGCGTCCCCAACCCTGCTCCTCCTCTTCCCCGTGTGGCCCCCACCCTCAGCCAGGCTGGAAGCTGGACCTGGGCCATGGTAAGTGCAGCCCAGGGAGCCTGGACCTTCCACTTGCTCCGGGCGGGAGGCTAGGGGAGGGGCTGAGAGAAGCCCCCCAGCCCGTGTCCCTGCCCCCTGAGGCACACCAACCAGGGCAGGTAATGTGTCTGGGGCTCTCCACAGCAGCCTGGACTCTCTGGGCAGCTCTTCCTGCCCAGCTTCAGCTTCATGGCAAGGTGGCGCTAAGGCCCACCTCAGTCCCCACCCCACCCCCCACCAGGAAGAGATTGGCACTGCCCCTGAGTCTCAGGCAGTCAGAGAGTGGTGCCACAGGGAAGCCAGGACCAATGCTGTCCCAGAGTCATTCAGCCAGGGACTGGGACTTGAACTTTGCATTTCAAGACTGACCCACCCAATCTGGGATGGGTGGTCACCCTACATCCATAGAATTGGCAGGCCTGCTCTTGTGTGGGGTGCACAAGGGACAGTCACACTCTGGCCATGTTGGTAGTTATTTATTTTCATTCACATAGGTAGCAATAGTAGCTCTTTTCACTTCCTGCCTCATATTGTCTATTGCCTTGACTTTTTGCTGTTCTTCTAGATCAGATGAGTAATAATAAACATAATTAGAGCTAAGCGAATAATTTGCAATGAATACTTTATCAGATTAATTTAGCCTCTTTCTGCTTGTGGAATATCTGTGAGCAGACCGTGATTTATTTTAATGTATTCATTATTCTAATTTATTCAAAAAATGTACACTGTGAAGTTTGCTGTGTGTATTCAATACCGAAAATTCCATCTGTATTGCCCAACTTTGATCAGTCAGATAAATCACATGATATTGATTCTGTCCCCTGATTGGATGACCACTTGGGCACAAGTGAATACTTGCATGTGCTAATTAAATTCAGTTTTGTTACAGGACTATGCCCACTACCTACGTAGGAACCTTACCCGCTTTCTAAAGTTGGTTTAGCAGTTTTGGCCCCATCCACTGTGAACTGAAGCAGCCTGAATGATTTTAAAGCACACTTTAAATTGCTTCAGGTAACACAGTTTTAGTCCTACTGTACACAAGGCCTCAAGTGAATTATAGACAGCTGACCTCTGTGCAAGCTGTGTGAAGTTAATCCACACTCACACACACACACACACACACACACACAAACAGCCCAAACTATTTTACTGCCAGAACTCCAGCAGCTTACTTCACATACTGTAACAGCATATACTCTACTAACTGATCTCACAGGCCTGGGATTTGCAGGTTACAGCTGTATGGTGGCCTAAAAGGGACACTGTAAACAGCTGCAATGTTATAGGTCAAAGGATATGGTAAAGAAAGCGCACCAAAGGAAAAACAGGAAGGTTTGTCTCGGACCTGAACTTTCCCACACCCTCTGTAGCAATATTTTGCCAGATGTAGGAAGTGTGGTTTTCTGTTCTGACACAACCAAATGACTTAAACAAATTCCTCCAAGGTCATTAACAAAAGTTTGCAAACAAATTGCCACTATCTCATTTTGGCTCAGGATGATTATGAAAAGTCAGAGCTACCAGAATGTTTCTATATTTCAGTCAATTGCTTCAGGTGTCTGAGAGCAGTATCAGTCAGAGAACTAGAATAACCTAGTGATCCTGGAACATAAATATCACACTTATGCAGCGTGCCACTGCTTCAAAGCTTTAATTGGACCTTTTTCCAGTGACTTTACGTATTGGGTGAGCTTGGTGCAAGAATTCTTTAAATGATTTTAAAGAAACTGGTTGCCTACAGGCAGGGCCGGCTTTAGGCCAATTCCACCAATTCCCCCGAATTGGGCCCCGCGCCTAGGAGGGCCCCGCACCCAGTGAGAATCCCTTCCCTGGCTAGAGGCGCCTTTTTAATTTTTACTCACCTGGCGGCGCTCCGGGTCTTCGGCGGCACTTTGGCACCGGGTCCTTCAGTGCTGCCGAAGACCTGGAGTGAGTGAAGGACCCGCCGCCAAAGTGCCACCGAAGACTCGGAGCACTGCCAGGTGAGTACAAGCCCCATGTGTTTTTTTACATATATATATATATATATTTTTTTTTTTAATAGTAATCCCTGCCGGGGCCCCGTCAAAACTGTTTTAATTGGGCCCCGCACTTCCTAAAGCTGGCCCTGCCTACAGGCAGGAGGGAGAGGTAGTCCAAATGCTCACAGCTTCAATTAAACATTCTTCTTTAGTGGCCCTAGGTGTGGCCTGAACACCATCAACATGGCTTTATTTAATACTACTCGACTAATTACATTTTCTTTTTTACATCAGGGTGACATTTTGAGTTGGCTGCTTGGTACTCTTTTAACTAGATTTTTATATTTTTAAAAATGAGCTAGCTGGCCCATAAAATATGTGCCTCTCGGCTGTGATGTCAGTCAGATGAATTACAAGGATTTCCTTGTTCACTCTTGGAGTTATGGCATTTTTTTAAATCTTCTATTCATCAGTTACTTAAATATCACACTGTTACTTTTTTTGGAAAGTAAGTTTCTTTAAAATATATTAGCAGAATAAAAAATAACTATGGCTACATTTTTTTTCAATGGCAAATGTGCGTACTTCTTCCATCACAGCCCTTCCAATGGTGCCAATAAAATTTCACAACCATAACCACTCAGATTATCAAATTGCAATTCACACTGTGTTATAGTTTCCCTTTAATATGTTTTTATCCATCCTCTCCCTCATTTTTTCACTGATCCAGGGACAGTGTTAACACACATCAAAAGGGATATATTACATTCTGTATTGAACAGATGGCAGATAGAAGTGTGTGAGAGTAAAACAGACTATAGCTTTGGGGGTGGGTGCTCACTGATATTAGCTGTGCTAACAGTTTTTGAGTTCCATTATGTGTTTGTGTTCTTGTGAATGCTGCTTTATGACGATTCTACAGTTCAGCAGCTCATTGAATTGTAAGTGCCTAAAATGAATTCCTCCTTTTCACCTGGATGCTAAAATTAAAAGGTGGTTGTTGTAGTTCAAATGTAATTTTGCTTTTATCAGCTTCACCTGCTCTCACCTTAATGATTCTTGTAATACATGCACAGACTAAAATATTTCAAAGGGAAATCTTTCTTGCTGCTTTGAGTAGAACTTCATTTCTCAACCAATAACTGTTCTCCCATGCCCCAAGCACTTTGTGGCTTTCCTTGTGCTAACATGGCCCACAATTCACACAGAAACTTGAAATCAGTTTTGAGGCAATTTCTATAATCTATGATAGTGTTTGCCGCCATTCTGTCTTTGTTAAATTGCATGAGCAAAAGAAGCAACTATTATAATCATAACAAATAAATAGACGCAACTTGAAATGTGAAAACTCGCAATACTTTTAAATATATCCATATTATACTGTACATCTTATTTTACATCTTAGCCTTAAATACTGCAACCCTATTAATTTATATGCAGTGTTGTTGTAGCCAAGTTGGTCCCAGGATATTAGAGAGACAAAGTTGGTGAAGTAATATCTTTTATTGGACCAACTTCTGTTGATAAGAGAGAGAAGCATTTGAGCTTACACATAGCGCCTGAAGAAGAGATCTCTGTAAGCTAGAAAGCTTGTCTCTCGCACCAATAGAAGTTGGTCCAAGAAGATATTACTTCACCCACCTTGTCACCCTATCACTTGGCATACAAAAGTTGCAGAAGGTTTTCTGTTATTCCTAGTTAGTGATGAGAGGAAATCATAGCTCCTCTTTAAACTAATAGCTAATTGTGATACAATTCATGAAGACAGAAGAGTATTAGTAGTTGTCTATTGTCTGCAGGAATATAAGAAGTTAACTCCACAATTATCTGGTATATGGTAATGTTAGAATGAGTTGTCATGTAATTACTAGTGTCGTTACTTTGCTGTTAACATGAAATTATGTGCATTATTTTACATTGCCCCATGGCACCATTGTACTCCTGTATCATTTTCATGGGGAAAATGTCATAAGTAAATTTGTGGCTCTGAGAAGAATTAAAACTAAGATAAAGATCTTTAGTCCTTTCATTTTCTAGGAGTAAGCACAACCAAATTTAATTTCCTTTAGATTTTATCCTGACCACACCCATCACAAACATCTACAGTTGGCAGATGCAAAGGTAATCTGGAAAAAAAAGGGAATACAGGTGTTGCAATGTTAGGTCCTGAGCCTCCAATTAGATCAGTGTGGCCAGACCTTTGCATGTGTGTGCAAGCCCATTGACTTCAGGGGAATTCTGCATGGACACAAGAATCTGCATGCATGGATCTGAATGCAGAATCAGGTCTTTATATCAGAGTGTCACAGACCCAGTTGAGTTCCCCCTTCTGGGCACTCTCAGGCTATGTGCTTTAAGCTTACTGACCCTGCACACAGTCCAGGCACTGCCTCTGGCTCCGGGTTTCTTCTGGGCACACTCTTGGAGGGTAGCTCCTCTGTCTAGCAACCATTCTAAGACCTATGGTCCAACTGCCTAGGCCTTGAAACTAGTGTCAGTTCCCCCCAGAATCCTCAGCAGTTTAAGCACACTCTTTCCCAGAGCTCCAACCTTGTGGGTACTCTGGTTTACAGTTTACCACTCCAGGGATATGTGAAAGTTGAAGCACATAACAAACACTTTGCAAAAGTTTCCAAAACCGAATCACGTTTTACTTTAGTCAGCAAGAGAAAGATACATACTAGGCAAAACAATAAAAACTATTCTCTGACTCCATTTCCTCACCACTCTGGAGTGTTCTTCAGGATTTGGGTTAATGTCTTTTCAGAATTCCAAATTCCATCTCATGGAACTCTTTCCTTGTGGCTTCTCCTCTGGAACATGGATTGTGCTCTGTCTCCCTTCCACTCAGCTTCCTTTGACATTGATTGGTCTCCTTCCTTCCAAAACCTCTTTTTAACCTCTGCCTCCTGTTCTCCTGTTTGGAAATTTTCCACTCACTGTAGATAAACAATGCAACACCTTTTACCTTCTGGCAGATGCCTTCTGCATCTCATACCCATTGTCCGGTATGGGCATAGTCATTAAGGTTAACAACTTTTTTGTTTGGTCTGTAGCTTCTTCCATACAGGATAGGTGATATGTGACCAGGATGCACTACACATTGAGGCATTCAATGATACAGCAATATCATGAAATTGTCCAGCATTTGTAAGTTGTACACAGACAGATTCCCCCAATTGTCACGTAGACCATCAGTCCATCTTGTCCAGTATCCTGTCTCTGGCAGTTGCTACTACTTATACCTCAGAAGAAAGACAAAATCCCTCATAATGTACCTTGTTATTGTGCAATGCTGTACATAACAAAAGATAAACATGCCCACTAATGAATTTGTTTTCATAGCTTATGATCTACCCACTTGTGGTAAACCACACAGAAGACTAATCCTTCAGGTTAAACAATTTTCCTTCTAATATGCTGCTCAGCAATAAAACCTCCCTTGATTTCCAACTAGTATTTTCAACATATTCACTCTGTTATTTTAGTGATCATTCCATGTGTGCAATGACCTAGAAATGGCATTTAGTACCTTTGCATTGACTTTCATCTTCTCCCTTTCCACTTAATTTTGTTCCTCTTTATTTTGAGTTTCCTTGACATTTACATGTCAAAATCTCAAACTGTACAGAATATTTTATCTAAAAAGGTAAGTAGTAGTGTTAACTCGTAAGTCAATAAGCCATTTTCTGATGGATGGGATAGGAGCCTATGACACGTTCAGCTAGAATCTAATGTGCTTTAGAATATAAACCTATAGTGTGTATATAACAGTCATGAGAATGAAATCTGCCTGCTACTCTAGCTGAGATTAGAGAAGATAGATTTAAATGCTAGTTTCTGTCATTCTTTCTTTTTTTTAAAGGCTCTGTCTATACCCTATAATAAAGATAATCTTATAATCCCACTTGGAAAATGTAATATACTTCATAGGACAAATAATGTATTAATTGTTGTTATTACTATTATTAAGATTTTATTTATCATTGATATTGTGGTGGGATCTAGTTGCCTCAATCAAATTGAGGCCCAATTGTGCTCTACAGATATAATACATGACAGTCCCTGTCCTAAAAATTGCTATAGCAAGCAACCCTTGAGATCAAAGAGGCATCTGGACAATAAGTTTAGGGATATCTTTGTATTTTTGGTTTGGCTGAGGCAGAAATCACTCATCTTCACCTGACTGTTGTTTTGGCCTCATCTGCCAGCACATCTCACACACTGACATTTTGTAATGGAAAGAGATATTGAGGGATGCTTGTGATAATAGATATTGTGAAAGAGAATAATAATATATGAGTACTAAAAGGATTTCAGAAGAATGATGCAGCCTCGAAAATTCAATGGCTAAAATGAGATACATGTGAAAACTATATTGAATGGTTGAGTGTTCAGTGTATCTTTGGCAGTTGTATATATCACTAGCCATGCAAAGCATTTTATAATGATTCTATTCAAATTTGTATAACCATAGATGTCAACAAACCTTAACTAGTTTGGATAATGTAATCCTTTTTGTCCATCGTGAAGAACTCTGTTCATACCCATGTGCTATTTGTATAGAAAATTAATCTAATCAGGGTCTTTGAATATCTGTTAAAGTATGCTCAACTTTTGCTTATTTCAGCCTTATTGAAATGTTTCACTGTACATTTATAGAAACCTTTACATTTAACTTTCCTACTTCTCAAAAACAAATGAATGTTGAAACAAAATAACAGGCCAGATTGTGCTCTTAAAGGTTATTGGGGTTACTCCAGATTTACATTGGTGACAGGGCAACAGTTGGTCTAAAATCTTTTCTTCAGATTCCACCCACTTGTTCAGTTATTGTTGGCAACAAAAGTACAGTGATGTAAACTTCAAAACTTCATAATAAGACTTCCAACTACCATGGAGAAGGAAATCAAACTAGCATTATTTGGTCTTACAATACAGTCAGATCTTACATATACAGATGCTACTTTTTCTGTAGGATTGATCATTTGATATCTTTAATTTCTGCACCCACACAGCTATATCTGGTTGATTTTGCTACACATAAAAAAGCAACTCGTGTGTTAGGCAATGATACAAATATCTCTTATAAGGTTAAGACTTACTGTATGGATTTTTTTTTAATGGCTGAAAAATCTCATTTTTAATGTTTCTATTTGTAAAAATATTGCTAAACTTGGCCTGAAACCACTTGGTTAAAGGGTGAAATCTTGTTTTTTTTTATTTGAATTGCTATTATCATACATAGTTTTCTTTTTAAAAATGACAAAAGGTTTTAAACTTTTAGCCTGAAAACTTCACTTTACTACATCCCCCATCAATGTACTATCTAAACGCTCTACACCCATGAAGGAATGTATCCTCGCAATTCCCTTGAGAGCTATAAAGTATTAATATCCCTACAGAGGGGGAAGTGAGGCAGATTAAGTGAGTCACCCAATGACACACAAGAAGTCTATGTCAAGATGAGAACAAATCACAGATGTCTTGAGACCCCTTTCAGTGGCTTACCCACAGGACCATTCTTTCTCTCCACTTATGCTTTTGAACTAAATACAAAACGTATTCTTCCCTGCAGGTAAAGCATTCTTCCTCCCTTTTCCAGAGAATCCAGGCACCATTGTCTCATTTTGCTGGAAGACAGCTTTTACTTGTGTTTGGAGCACCTCTGCTTGCCTTCCCGCCATCTCCCTCCAGGGGTAGGAAACGAGGCAGGGGGCAAAAGGGATTAGTGAAATACTGCAGGGGCTGAGCTTTGTTTCTGCCCCCACGTTGGCTGCACTTCCCTCTGACTCCACCCCACCCAGCTCCAGTTACTGCATCCCCATAGGCTGATTGTTTGGGAGCTGAGAGCCAATCAAGTTCTGGCCAGGGCCTCCCCAGCATTTGGGTGGGGGCAGGCACACCTCCACCAATGGGGAGACAATAACTGCAAGGATATGGGATGGGGCGGGGGAAACAAAGGTGAGAGTGGGATGCAGAGGGACTGGAGGGGCCAGGGAACAGGTAGGATCCAGGGTGATCAGTTTCCCACCTATCCGTCTGCCCACAACAATTATTCAAGGTGCATACCTATCAGCTCTGTCTCCTTCCCACACTTAACAGCTAAAATGTAAAGCATTTATGTATGCTCATCTAGGCCTCAACTCAGGAACATATTTAAGCACCTGCTTAAGTCAAATCTATATTCATTAAAGCAATTAAGCACATGCTTATCTTTAGTCAATGGGATTAAGCAGATGTCTAAAGCACATGATTTAGTGTTTTGCTGAATAAGGACTGACTGCTGAATCAGGGTGCCAAGCAAGTTTCTCAATTCACTGAGCATTCTGAACTTCATCATGCGACATTGGACTGTTCCATTTTAAGATTACGCTGCGGGGGAAATAATTTCTTGATTCTCTCACTCACTGGCAGTGGTAGCTAATGCATTCGAAGACACCCTATGGTTACCTTTTTATAACAGATTTAAAACATTTTTATTAAAGCAAATGTTAAAATTATAGAATATTAAAATTATAGGTTAAGGAAAAAGTGTCTGTACATCTGGGTGTAGTGCTTAGATTATCCAAAAGTACAAAATCTGGTTTAAAATTCATAAAATACATATAGCACAGTCTACAATAACCCAAATGTAGGTGAGTAAATTTAACTGTACAGTTTAGATACTAGAATCTGAATACTTGGGTACATCATTCATGAAAAGTTATGCAGAGAGTTGGTTGTAGAAAGCAACTATAGGAATGAGTGTAGATTGTCCCTCAGTAATTGATCATTTAGAATAGGTTGTCCCTTAGTAGATATCATCCATCAGAGAAGTATTTCAGTTACTTCCCAGTTTTGCTTTTCATTGGCACTCCAGCTCATCGCTCCTGGTATTACCAATATCCAGTGTTCTAGATATGTGTTCTAGATAGTTGTCCCTTGACCACCTGATGTTGTCTGACACCATGAGTTGCCGCATCAGCCGAGCATTGACCAAGTCCGCATTCTCTCAACACTCATTTGTTGCTGGGGTCATAGGCACTGAGTTCTACTCATGCCAGTGGGTGCTCAACCCCCTCTGTCCCTGGCCCCACCCCTCTTCCACCCCTGCTCCGCCCCCCCTTCCCCAAAGTCCCCGCCCCAACTCTGCCCCCTCCCTGACCCTATTCTGACTCCTTCCCCAAATCCCCACCCCTTCCCTGCCTCCTTCCTGGAGCTTGCTATACCACCAAACACCTGTTTGGCAATGCTGGGAGGTAGGCGGAGGAGCGGGGATGCAGTGCACTCAGGGGAGGAGGCAGAGGAGGAGGTGAGGTGAGGTGAGGTGGGACAGGGAGGGGAGCTTGGCTGCCGGTGGGTGCACCCAAGGAGCCAGCACAGCCCAGAGCTCCAACAATCAGTGCATGAGTTTGAACCTTGTACCCCCTTGCTCTCACAGTATTGGCCAAAGGGGTGTATTTCTCCAGCTTTTGAGATCAGGCATGGCAGAAGTCCAGGGTCCTGTTTTCAAAGGGAACTGTGACATCTACCATGATGATCTTCTTCCATTCTTCATTGGTGACGATGATGTCCATCGCAGTTCATTGTCCATTCCGGGGATGGCCAAGTTCACAGCCACCTTCCCCACGGGTGGTGGGATGGCTCTGACTAGGCGATTCTGGGTGGCGTTGTGTCACAGCTGCCAGGCTCTGGAATGGGGCATGAAGCTACACAAGATGTAGGGTTGTGTCTCGTGTCTCATTGGCATAGCCCCACTTACTGCATTTGATTCCCATGGCAGATGGCCCCATTCAGCGGGACGCAGTTGAGTCAGGCCCTGTGAATGAACCTCCAGTCAGCAAATTGGGTGAAGCTGCCCCCCAGGGAGGAAGTGGTTGCTTGCATCCCACTTGCATACCACCTTGAAAGCTCTTCCATGGTCCAGTTTCCATCTCAGGTTTTCCACACACTGGCAGCGGATGGCAACCTTCAGGGTCATCTGCAGCATAGTTCTAGCTCTCAGAGTGATGACTGTGTGCTCTGTATTCTTCACCTCTGGCACCAGGACTCTCAGCTCCTGATGTTCCTTGCATCATGGCCAGTGGCAGCTGATACGCTTCTCCAGTCGTCGTGTAGCACTGAGGGCATGAGTCCAGAGGAAGCAAAGTTCCCCCCATCTCTTCAAAATTCGCCTTCCAGGGAGCCCACTCATGAAGATGGCGACATTTTGGTTGGAGGGGGTCCTGGCGATTCACTTTCTGATGAGATCCTGCGTAGCACTTTCCGCGATGTTTCTCACCAGGGTGTACGGGCACGTCAGAAGGCAGAAGACTTGAGTGTGATCACCACAATGTCACACAGATCACCCATTCGAGGGACATTGGCACCGCCCTGCCTGTGCGAGATGTATACCAGTTCATTGCTGGACCTCTGGGGAAGAAACATCCACTTCTTTACTAGCTGCCGGATGTTGTCTGCCTTGTTAAGCAGTACCCAGGGGCGGCTCTAGGCACCAGCAAAACAAGCTGGTGCCTAGGGCGGCCAAATCTAAGGGGCGGCAAAAGGCTGGGGCTCCGGACCTGCCGCAGTCATGCCTGCGGGAGGTTCCCAGAGCCCCGGGACGACCGGACCTGCCGCAGGCATGACTGCGGAGGGGGCGCTCGTCCCGCGGCTCGGCTGGACCTCCCGCAGGCATGACTGCGGCAGCTCAAGCGGAGCCGCCGGACCCACGAACCGTCCGCAGCCGCGGGGGGTCCAGCCGAGCCACGCGGGACCAGCGGTCCCTCTGCAGTCATGCCCGCGGGAGGTCCGCTGCTCCCGCGGGCTCAGGGGCGCCTCCTGCGCATGACTGCTTGGGGCGGCCAAAACGGTAGAGACGCCCCTGGCAGTACCTTCACCACAGCAAATCCCCTCAGAACAAATGAGATATGCAGGATCAGGAAGTGTTCAAGGCGTTGATCTTCTGCCATGGTGCTAGTAGGGAGGAGTCGATCCTGGCCACATCTCAAAGGATCCCCACAATGGTATCGTCAGGTGTCTGCTGGATGTGGAATCAGCATTTCCCACCATAACTCAGTTTCATCTGAAAATTTTCAACCAGCTCTAATCTCACACACACACACAAAAAAAAAACCCTTATGCCAGTGAAGAAGAAGCATGAAATCCCCTTTGAGAAACTATTGAAAGTGTCTGTGGTATTTTTTAAAGTTACAGGCATTATGTTTTTGGGGGGAGCGGGGGTGTCGCCTATGTCTTGATGTGTTGCTGTTACTTAGCAATAAGGGAGAAACTCCACTTTGCTACCTACTGGGAGATTATGTCTTTTCTGAGAGTTGTAGCAATTCTTAAGTCACTCATTTATGATGGTCACATCCTTTCCTTTTTGCTGTTGCTGCTAAAAATGAGAAAGAGAAATGAAATCACAGAATCCACACAGAACCCTTTAAACTCGTCTCAGGCTGCAGCAGTAGCTTTTTTTCCAAGCATCTTAATTATTCCTTTCAAAGACTGGATTCTTTCTGAAATTTATTATATAATGTTACTTTAAAAGACCCTTTGAAATACTTGTTTGTTGGCCAAAGGGCTTCTCTTTTCTAATTCTAGTGGAATGGTCTGACTTCATCAGGAACTTCTCTAAGAACTACAGATAGTAAACAGAACCCTAATTAAATTTTAACAGCGAATAAAATTGTTCTGACTAGTGTAATAGTGATTGTTATATGTTGTTGCAGCCTTGTTTGTGTTGTAGTTTTGTAGTTGTAGTAGTCTACATATCTGCTGCTAGGGTCCCTGGCTACATTTGCAAGTAACTAGTTATTCACAAAAGGTTTTAGGTACCTTTGTTCAGTCATATCTGCTGATATTAATTACAATCTCCATTTACACTCCTCTTCACCTCAGTGTCATCATCAAACTATTGTCCAACAGTGATGTTATATGAAAGGCAGAATCCTTTCTGTTTCTCTCCTGAATCTTTTTCTTATAGATACTGAGAACTGTGCATTGGTTTAGTGATCAGCAATGTGCAAACATCAGTTTTGAATTTGTTTTGGCACAGCTAAGCACCAAGGCCTAGATTCACGAATGGCACTTAGGTTTACAATGTAAAGCCTAACTTCAGGTGCCCTGCCTCCCAATGGAGTCCACAGCTCTGAGTTAGGCCCCCTATACAATGCATGGGGATAGTTGGGCACCTCAGAATGAGATTCACAGACATCCGCATGCTAGGCAGGGAGCTACCTAAGCTAGCCAGTAGGAAATGTCAAGGCAAGGTATTTGTATGAAATACTAAAATATTCATTGGATGAGCAAGAGCGAGAGAATGACACTATAGTCCATGATTAGGGCACTCATCTGGGAGACCCAGGTTCCAGTCTCTGCACCAATTGATATTTAAGTATTTTATACAGCAGGTGAGACACCCACCGCAGAATACCCAGTAGCACAGTTGAGAGAGTTGGTTGAGAGACTTAGGTTGAACTCAGGCAAAGTAGGGACAGGGTAGCTCTGATCCTGATCGAGTGTTCTAACCTCAGGTTTATGATGGGGACACTGTCACCTGTTATATGCAAGACCTGATCCAGCAGGTGTGCTCTTAGGTGCCACTGAGAACACCTGTTGGACTGGGCCTCACAAATGAGATAGGCCTGGGAACACCTAGTTTGAGGATCACCAGGTTTAAATGCTGAGCCGCTTGGCTATGTCAGAATTTAGAAGCTTTGCATACCCCCACCAGCAAAAATCTAGGTGTCTAGGTAACTTTACCCATGGAAATAGGCTCCTAGGGAATTTAGGTACCTGCAGGGTTAGCCAGCAACTGAGCAGAGGTTTTAAGGATCTAAATTTTTTACTTAGGTGCCTAAAGCAGCAATTGAGTAGCTAAATCCCTTTATGGATCTAGCCCCAAATAAATGTTTATCTAGGATTTATTTAAAAGCCATCCAAATCTCTGGATTCTGGAAAATTGGACTGGAAATCTCACAGGAATAGGCTCTCTTGTGAGATTTCTATCTACAATATTCCTAGGGTGCCCATCATTGTAGTATCTTTGGTAGGAGATAGGGCATTCTTGGGCACTGGTTCAAAAATGTGGAACTTAATACCTTTAAAAATCTGGCCCTGAGATACCTGAAGATTCAGATAGATGCCTTATGAGATTTTCAAATGCATCCAATTACCTAATTTCCATCCAACTCCCAGCATGGGCCCCCTTTAATCTGTCTTGCTGAGCCAGGCTCTTAAGTCTCCTCCAGCACACACACAGGCAGGGCCATACCCTGCTGCATAAAGACACAGACACTTAGATCAGCACTGGGAAGACTCAGATTAAGGGATTTGCCCCAGAACTCAGATGTTCACCTCCCTTGGAGTGCAGAACAAAAGGTATATTGTTTTGCACTGTAGAGAAATCTGTACAATGTTAGCTCATAAATTCGCCCCCCTCCCTCAATGTAGAGGAAGATATGCACAACTTCCCCCCACCCCCACCCCACACACACTGCCAGTTAGAAATTACAGAAACTGGGTTTAATAATAAACAAAACAAATTTTATTAACTATAAAAGGCAGATTTTAGTTGATTAAAGGGGTAGCAAACGGAACAAAGCAGATTACTGAGCAAATAAAACAAAACTCGCAAACTAAGCTTGATTTACTAAAGAAACAGGTTACAAAATGTAATTTCTCACCCTAAATGTTGAATTAGGCAGGATGTAGCATTTCTGTAGCTCAGAGTTCTTATTTCTTCTTACAGGCTAGACCCCTGTCTCAAGCTGGACTCACCTCTGCCTTTCCCTTCAGGTTAGTCTCTTTTGTGCCTTCCAGTAATGCCAAACCCATGAAAAAAAACAACCCAGAAATTGGGCTTGTTTTTGGCTGAATTGACTTGTGAGTTGCTTGTTGGCTAGTTTTTGGCTTGTTGCTTGTTTGGTCTTTTTTTTTTTATCAGCTCCCAGCAAGCAGAGGCGGGCAGGGGAGAGAGAGTGAGAGGTGCACAGCGGGCCCCTCCACAGTCCCAGACTGCACGCCGGGGGGATCTAGTCACTTAGATTTTTGGGGTTCCTAGGAATTGACTTGTTTTGGCCTTGTTTTGAAATGGGATTAGCTTGATTTTTGGCTTATTGTGAAAGTCGGGGTGATTATTTACCGCATGAAAGTTGGCAACTGTGGTCCCTTCAGGTTCTTTCAGCAGTCCTCCTTCTTGGATAGTCCATGGAGGAGAGACCTGTTTGCCTTCCTCCCCAACCTTTAATAAGATTTACATAAGGAGGGAATCCTTTGTTTCCCAAACTTGACCCTCTCCCCCTTTCCTTTTAGTGGAAAGTTACAAGAAGTCCAAGATAATGTTTAGTATCAGGTGACAAGACCACCTGACCTATTAGTGTCACAGTTACCTCCCAGGACTCCTCCCAGGAGGGAGAGAGATTAGTATCTTCACAGTCTTGTTGTTTCTTCCTAATGGCCAATCAAATGCGGTGGCCTGTCGTCTGGTGGGTGTCTTCCCAATATACACCCAGTTGTAATTGTTACATAGTCCATATTCCTAACTTTAGATACAGAAATGCTACATGCATACTAATTCGATAATCACATTCAGTAAATCATAACCTTTCCAATGATATCTTATATGAGCCATCTTGCATAAAGTATATCTCAGTTATGTCATATCCATATCATAAGCATATTTTCATAAAGAATATGGAGTGTAAGTCAGAGCTGGTATGAGAGATCTCAGAGTGACTGATAAGGCTGTGTGCCATGCCTGTGTTTCTTCAGCAGTGAGGCTGGAAGTGAAATTCAACATTAGAGACAGAAATTGCATTTCTATCTTTGCTGTTCTTTTCTCTTCCTTCTTGTGTGTGTTTGTCTTATTTTGTCTTTTAGAAAATGGAATTGGAGTGTAACAGCAGCAGCAGCACATCTCAACTAACTTCAGTCTTCCCCAAAGAGAACATCTTTAATATCATCTAAAAGAATGTCAAATGTGTGTTGGGGTGGGGGGGGGGCTGAGGGGTCTTTCCTTCTAAAAACTCTTCAGCTAAAGGGAAAGGCAAAAGGAATGTTGTTAAAATGAAAGCCAAACTTAAAACTTTATATTTCAAAAAATGTAACTGTTTTTCCTTCTTTTCTGTATCTTTAATAAAAGGTTACAAGATTTTTAATTAGTTATTTGCAAAGGTACTAAGCAGGCTGAGGGTTCAGTACACCAAACCCTGAACTTGGTTTAAAACTGTTTAGTGTTGGACAGTTTCAGAGCCCTGTTAACACCTTTGACTCTTTGAGCCTATAGATTCCATCTAAATTAATACAACACACATCATTTAAAAATTCCTATCAAAATAAAACCATCATTTGCAAAAGAATAGAGAAGGAACCTCAATTGATAATTATTAAGTGTATCACAGTATGCAACACTGAATGGCACTTACAGCACGTCTTCACTAGCAATGTGGCAGCACTTTAATGTGGCTTGTGTAGTCGCAGCAAAAAACCCACCTCCACGAGGCGGGTAGCTACCAGCGCTGGGAGCGCTGCTGGTGCACGTCTACACTGGCACTTTACAGTGCTGAAACTTGCAGCATTCAGGGGGGTGTTTTCCCCGCCTTGAGCGAGAAAGTTGCAGCACTGTAAAGTGCCAGTGTAGACAAGCCCTTAGATACCATAGTGATAGGCAGAAGAACTGTAGGAAGATAGAATTGGATGTTTTAAGTGAAAGGCACTTATCTGAGCTCCCAAATATTGATAGCAGATCCAGATATTCTAGGTCCTTTCACCATACAGCTACAGAATTAGTGTTTTATAAAACTACAACTTTTGCTGAAACAATTACTAGCTGTTCTGTTTCCTCGGCCTGTCTCCTTTCATTTTCTGACTGGACCTTTTTTGAATTCTGAAAGTGCCATAAACTAAAATGAAATTGTAACCTTAATGACCTTCTGAACTGTGATATGGAGTACCCACTTCTTATTCAGCAGAATAATCTGGAACAAGAAAGAATTTTAAGTAAAACTGATGATCTAAGAGAAGAGCACCGTATTTGAGTACTATTGATTTTTCTTCCTTAGTCATATCAGGTAGGCAATCTTGATCACAGTGGCCACTGGCAGTAAACAATTTCCAGCAAGGCACTCAATTCTTAGCTCCTGCTTCTTGCAAAAATTCAACAAATCAGGTGTAAATAAGTACATCTAGTTAGCAGCAGTAGCAGTGGTGTGTGATTGGAGAACTACATTTGGGGGCAATTTTTTTATTATTATTACTGTAATGTAACCAATAACTGGAATCACAAAAGAAAATGATACAGTAGTGTGAAAAGGTCACTGCTGCCTTTTTAGACCATTCAGGATTTGAGAACAGAACTAAAGTAAAGCTATAATAAACTATTCACCCCATTGGGAAACACGTACAAACAAACTTTTAACCAGCTGCTAGGCTGGTTCGCTATACTTCAGAAGCCTAGCCATAACCAACTAAGTGATCAAGGGAGCCAGTGGAGCTACTGAAATGCAAGACCCTATTTAGAAAATAATTTCAGTGTACTAATCTCATTCTGAACAAGATTTTAGGGGGGTAGAAAATGATCTTGCAGCTGGGAGAGTGAAAAATGCAGAGAGAGGAGGAAGCAGGGAATCAGCGTGAAAGCAGTCACCCATATTTGATCTCTGGGGACAGGGGAATCCTGAAAACTTTTCATGGCTCCTGAGCCTCTCTGCTATTTGCCCCACTTTTGGCTCTGGATTACCCATCCTATGTCCCAAAACGGACCAAATCCAGGAATTAGTTCACGAGGTCTGGGCTAGAAGAGAGAGGGAAAAATTGGAGGAATCCTCAAGTTTCTCCAGACTCATACAAGAAAATTATGGGCCATAATAAGATTAAGGGGGTGAACACATGATCCCTCTTTGTACTTCATTGCAATTCTTCTAGGGTATTCCTGACTTGATACAGGTCACTTTCCATCCCCGATATATATCATTACTGGCATCATTATCATTACTTTAGCTAAGTTCACATCACATCACTATTTTGATTATAATGTCAGCATTGTGGGAAACAAATTGAACATTTCTTTTAGTGGATGTTTGACTTAAAAAACTTGCCAGTTTTGTCAAACAGTTTAAATTGCCTCTGGCTTCACTGTGATTACCTCTATAACAGTGATAGTACAGATTAAGTCAGCAGACAACACTCACAACTTGTAAACCTTGCTGTGCCTAACACAGGGATAAAGCATATAATTTTATATTGAAGCAAGTATAAATTACAAATTCAGCCTGAGATTTAGCTGAATGATTAACTTTTTCCTGGTAAGGTGTCTATAATGGGATGGCTGCCTCCTGAGCATTCCTTGTAGCCTGGTGTGGCTCGATGGAACCCTGCCTCAGTTTCTACTTCTCTCAGGTTCCTGAAAGACGCCATCACAAGTTCTCTTGAATCTAATATTGTCCCTACCCAAGGCCAGTTTATTGTCTCACAGTGCAAAAAGTCCTTGAAAGCCCCAGACACAGTCCATTTATCCCAAACACTGTGCACGTACTCCATCATCCTGAAACAAATTCCAACAATACGCCTCATACCCCAGCTCCAGCATCTTCTGTAAACATCTGGGCTTTCCTTCAGTCCCCGCCTTTTCTTTTATCACAATAGCTACCCATCATCCTTCCAGCTGGAGTCCTACCTGGGTTCTTCCTGGCTTCCAATCCTCTGCCAAGGAAAGGTCAGCAAGCTAGCCCCTTCACTGGTCTCCTAACTTTCAGTCCTATTCAGTCTCCCAGCCCTGGCTCTCCAGCTCAGGAATGTACGCAGGCTAGCCCCTCCACTGGTCTCACAGCCTTTCCAGTTTCTTTCCCAGCTGGTACAGACACTTTAAGTAAAAATTCAGAGGTTTTTAACTGGCAAGTTCTGCCAAGCAGTACCAGCACTAACTATTATAAGCAGTCACATACATTTATCTGGTACAGAATTGTGATAAATACACATGTTTTGTGCAGTCACACATACACACACTCGCACGCGCCTTGTAGGATAAGAGGTCTTCCTGGTTTAACAGCAAGTTTTGCAGAATTTGTTTTTAATTTTTTTTTAAATTTATTTTTAGGTTACCTGAAGGCCTTAAGAATTAATGTTGCACCACTAAGGTACTTCAACTTGGTCTAATATGAATCAAGAACAGATCTTTCTATCCACTGGGTAACATTTACATTTATTCCTTTGTATGACATATAGAGGCATTAATCATTCTAGCAGCCTCTCTACCTCATAGGAGATGTGGGGAAATGATAATGTTTTATGTTAGTAATTAATCCTGTGGCAGATGTGTAGTTTCCAAGACTACTGCCATTAGAATATTGACAGGCTTTGGAACAAATATTCAGGCACTGGGGTAGTAATGATTTTAATATAATATTCAGTTACTCATAAACATGTAACATTCAGACCTTAAGTTTTACATAAGTGTGATTATTTGTAAAGGCTTTCATAGAGAATTACGTGATGAGGTTTTTGTATTTGTAATGTTGCTGTTGAATAAACAGCACACAATTAACATACCAGCTGGAAGTGCATAATTCCTTAATTCTTCTCCATTCTGTAATAGTCACTGTTTGTAAAGTGAGGAAGGTAATTCATAATGGAACTAAAGGTCATTCGGGGAAACAAATAACAAGAAAGCAGTCTACACCTTTAAAGATTTATTTTTAAAATTATGCTCTCATACATTCCTGCTAAAATGGCCTCTTTAGTTGTATTCGTGGCAAAGTGACAAATTCAGCTATACATGATGACAAGATTAGAAAACAGTTTTCTATAACAATATGTAGCGTCTTAAGGTTTTGTACAGTGCATACTGGCCTTGAATTGTGAATATGCAGGGCTGCTACATTCCCACGTGTCTGGATTCCACTGTCAACTTGTTCTTTAGTTGTTGCCACATTAGTCCTTGCTCTGTCGATAGGTGCATGTGATGGGGAGCCCAAGGTATTCAAAGGATATGCTCCATATAGTTCGAGTTGTTTAGCCCTTTTTAAAACAATTGTATTCTTTGTAAAATACACACGTGTATTCGTAGCTAGGCTGCTTCATAATTCTGTATGATAGAGGCCTGTACTACTGATATGGTCAGGCATTCTTTGGGATTGGAAAAACATATTCTACCTTGAGCATGGGCCAAGTCTTGATCGTCTTTTCTGTGGGAGTAATAAACATGTTCATGCATTACTCCTGTGTCTAGTGGCACCACACGAGCCTGGCAAGTGCTGAGGATGGTCAAGCTAATTCAGAAGCGACACAGACTTTACGTGCAGCAGCTCCATAATGTGGACTGTCACTACTGCTGGTGGGAGCAACCCTATCCATATCCTGATCCCACTTCACCTGACAGAGCGTCCCATAAAGGCTACTATAGTGGCGGGGGGGGGGGGAGCAAACTTTGGAGGACCTATGGGCCAGATGTGTGGAAAGAGGATGGGCGTCAACGCTGTTCCATCCGAGGGGCAGGGCCATCCTTAGGCAAATGCAGCATATGTGGCTGCGTAGGGCACCCGAAAATTTGGGGCACCACCCTCGCTGGCCACGGCGCGGACTCCTCTCTGGCCCCTCTCCTGTGCTGCGCTGGCAGGCTTCTCCCCGACCCAACCCCGTGGCCCTGCCTCTCCACCCACTCACTCCTCAGACGGCCGGCTGAGGGCTCGGGCAGGGCCTCACGGGCCAGGAGCAAAAGTTTGCATGTGAGTAAGCAGGGAGAGCAGGGCCGGGGGGGAGGGGGGGTATGGGCAAGGCAGGGAAAAGAGTCAGGAGGATGCCTGGAGGCTGGGAAGAGGATGGGGGGAGCCGAGCTCAGGGGTAGAGCCGGGCACAGGAGGAGGAACCGGCTGGGGATGGCTGGGGGGAGCAGGGCTGGGAAGGGAAAAGAGTGGAGGGGTGTCTTTGTCTGGCTCAGTGAGCAAGCAGCGAACGTGCTAGGGTCTCCTGGGGAGCAGGCTGGTGGCCCCAGGGGAGAGAAGCTGTTTCGAGCAGCCCCACACTGTACCTGCACCTCTCCCCTCTTCTGCCCACGTGCCCTGCTTTGCGAGCAACTCCCTGCAATCTTTCTGCTACTCTCCTTTTCACTCCACCTCCCTCTTCTCTGAAGATTAAGCCCAGAGGATCCCCTTTGAACCATCACCTTTTCTTCTTCTTTGAGTGCTTGCTCATATCGATTCCAATTAGGTGTGTGCGCGCCGCATGCACGATCGTCGGAAGATTTTTACCCTAGCAACACTCGGTGGGTTGGCTGAGGCACCCCCTAGAGAGGCGCCCTTATGGCGCGGGATACATGCCCCTGCTGACCCAGCGCCTCCTCAGTTCCTTCTTACTGCCTGTGGAGTGTGGCATAGCTGATCTCCACTTCCCTAGCTCTTTGCTCTTTTATACCACTCTACTCAGGCTCAAGATTCATCCTCCACCTTCCTGGTTCATGTGCCCATACAGGAGATCTGTAGGGCAGCAACTGGGTCATTAGTACATACCTTCGCTTCCCACTATGCAATAGTGCAGCAGTCCAGGGGTGATGCTGCATTTGGTTCAGCGGTCCTTCACTCCGCGACATCTCACTCCGACCCCACCGCCTAGGTAAGGCTTGGGAGTCACCTAATTAGAATCGATATGAGCAAGCACTCGAAGAAGAAAAGACAGTTACTCACCTTTGTAACTGTTGTTCTTCAAGATGTGTTGCTCATATCCATTCCAAACCCGCCCTCCTTCCCCTCTGTCGGAGTAGCCGGCACTGGGTCAGCTGAGGGGGCACTGGGTCAGCAGGGGCATATATCTGGCACCATAGGGGCACCACTCCAGGGGAGAGCCTCAGCCGACTCACCGAGTGTTGCTAGGATAAAAATCTTCTGACGATCGTGCACGCGGATTAGAGGGAAATGCTCTATTTTAGGGGAAATGAAAGGTCATTTGGGAGTTGATGGCCCAGAGCAGTGGCAGGCAAGGGCCTGGACGAGGGTTTGACTCAACCAGTGGTATCAGCTATTTCTTTTTTGTCATTTTGGGTCAAGGCTGACATCTCAGACATCATGTAACATGCATCCCTGTGGTCTTTTGACATGCACACAGAGGTATCTCACTGCCAAGTCCCTATCTGGGGAGGGGAGGGGAGAGAAGGGGGAAGGCTGCTGGGTGATTTCCCACCTCTATGCAGCCAGTGGCCTATGCTTGCCACTGCCATGCTGGAGCCTCCACATTTATTTATTGACAAAATTTGCAGAATTTTAAAATATTGTGCACAGAATTTAATTTTTTGGGGGTGCTGGGCAGTGGGGGTAGGATCTGTGGGTTGGAGATCGCTGAGCATAGGAATCTGTGGTGGAGATCTCTGGGTGAGGGGCTACTGGGCATGGGGGTTGCTGGGCATAAGGGGGTCAGAGGTACTGGGCAGGGAGAGTGTGGCAGTGCACGCTGGCAGCACAGGGTTGGGGGCTCAGGTGGGAGGGAAGTGCAGGGGTTAGGGGCGAAGGTGGCACTGTGCAGAGGTTAGGGGTGAAGGCGGCACAATTAAACTGTTTTTAATAAAGTACATGTGACAAGTTTTCCAATACTGTAAGCTTATGTTTGTGTTGCTAAGAGCAAGTCGGGCATGGGGGCATCAGTTTAATAATACTGCGTACGGCCCCATAAATCCTAAGGACGGCCCTGGTGAGCGCTTTACACCAATATTCCACATGAGGATGGACTACAAGCTGTGAGGAACAATATCCCTAATGAGGCCACAGCACGCCTGGTGGCTGAGCTTTGTGACTTTGTCCTCACCCACAACCATTTCAGATTTGGGGACAACTTATACCTTCAAGTCAGTGGCACTACTATGGGTACCCGCATGGCCTCACAGTGTGCCAACACTTTTATGGCTGACTTAGAACAACGCTTCCTTAGCTCTCATCCCCTAGCGCCCCTCCTCTACTTGCGCTACATTGATGACATCTTCATCATATGGACCCCCGGAAAGGAGGCCCTTGAAGATTTCCACCTGGATTTCAACAATTTCCACCCCACCATCAACCTCAGCCTGAACCAGTCCACACAAGAGATCCACTTCCTGGACACCACAGTACAAATAAGTGATGGTCACATAAACATCACCCTATACTGGAAAGCTACTGACCGCTATACTTACCTACATGCCTTCAGCTTCCATCCAGGACACACGACATGATCTATTGTCTACAGCCAAGCCCTAAGATACAACTGAATTTGCTCCAATCCCTCAGACAGAGACAAACACTACAAGATCTTTATCAAGCATTCTTAAAACTACAATACTCACCTGGGGAAGTGAGGAAACACACTGACAGAACGAGACGGGTACCCAGAAATCACCTACTACAGGACAGGCCCAACAAGGAAAATAACAGAACACAACTGGCCATCATGTACAGCCCCAGCTAAAACCTCTCCAGCACATCGTTAATGAGCTACAATCTATCCTGGAAAATGATCCCTCACTCTCACAGACCTTGGGAGGAAGGACAGTCCTCGCTTAAAGACAACCCCCCAACCTGAAGTAAATACTCACCAGCAACTACACACCACACCTCAGAAACACCAACCCAGGAACCAATCCCTATAGCAAACCTCGTTGCCTACTCTGCCCCCATATCTACTCTAGTGACACCATCAGAGGACCCAACCACATCAGCCACACCATCAAGGGTTCATTCACCTGCACATCTACTAATATTATATATGCCATCATGTGCCAGCAATGCCCCTCTGCCATGTACATTGGCCAAACCAGACAGTCTCTATGTAAAAGAATAAATGGACACAAATCGGACATCAGGAATAGTAACATACAAAAGCCAGTAGGTGAACACTTCAACCTCCCTGGACATTCGATAACAGATTTAAAAGTAACTATTCTTGAACAAAAAAAAGTCAGAAACAGACTTCAAAGAGAAACAGCAGAACTAAAATTCATTTGCAGATTTAACACCATTAATTTGGGCTTGAATAGGGACTGGGAGTGGCTGGCTCATTACAAAAGCAGCTTTGCCTCTCCTCGAATTGACACCTCCTCATCTATTATTGGGCGTGGACTACATCCACTCTGATTGAATTGGCCCTGTCAACAGTGGTTCTCCACTTGTGAGGTAACTCCCTTCTCTTCCTGTCTCATTATATAATGCCTGTATCTGTAATTTTCACTCCATGCATCTGAAGAAGTTGGGGAAAGTTGGTGCCTATGGCAGCATCTGTATTGGTTCTCCCTTCAGGATTTCATCTTTCCTTGGGGACTGCAGAGATCCTGAAAGATATGGGCTGCAAAAGAGACCAGAGTCAGACATCGGTTCTATTTGTTCAAAGCTCTCATTAACCTCTATGGAAACTCTATGCATGGGACAAGGGAGGCCTATGTCCCTAAGCATTGTTTCAGTGGGCTTAAGATTTGTTTTTTTTTAAAAACATATCTTGATGTTAACTAAGTAATTAAGTAAATCCAATTATTCATGCATGGATGTCAGTGTCATCATAGCAAAATTTTCAGAAGCCTTCAAAACCCATTGCTAATTTTGAGCACTAAGCAGCTGACTTTCCAGTGATCTGCCTCACACTATCCCCCCTGCTTTTGTTGGTTGTGTCATCATACATGCATTTTGGTTTTACCACATTCAGTAATAATCCATATTCCTCACTAACTGCTTTATACAGAGTCCACTGCACTTGGATTTGGTCTGAATCAATTAAAATTATACAACTTCTATCCAGGTGAAAGAGGAGACTCCCCCCTCACCCCTCACCCCGCAATGAACTTTGGAATAAAATGAAAACTATTATGCTTGATACCGCCAAAGCACACATTCTGAAAAGTCAATGTTGGATAACACCATGGTTAACTGAGAAGGTGTTTGAGCTGGCAATAAAATAATTCAGAGTGAAAGAGAATGGCTTGGAGATGGAGAGAATATAAGGAACTGAGCAGATAGTATGGAACTTGAGAATTATAAAGAGAGTAATAATATAAAAAGTATTTTCATAGTGGTGAGACTTCTCACCAAAAGATTTTCCCTGCAATCAAACATAATAAAAGATCAAGATGCCAGAGTCCTCACTGAGGGAATGATATTAAATGCAGATGGAGAGATTACTGTGCCAATCTGTATGCCTCAGTAAAGCCACTCATATTACAGGACAACAGAAAAGAAAGTACAGAGCCCAAGCCATCAATCCTGCAAGAAAAAGTGGTAAATGCTATTATGAAAATGAAACCTGGAAAAGCACCAGGGGAAGAGAATGTGCCTGCAGAACTGTTAAAAGCGATTGATGAACATGGTGCTGATCTTAGGTGGAAAATTTGTAATGATGTATGAATGACTAGAAATTGGCTGGAGGACTGTACAATGAGAATTTTTCTGTCTTTACTGAAGAAGGGAGGCACAAAGGACAGAAGCAGAACTACCTCCTCAATAAGCTGGTTTGTTAGAAGAGCCCAGGCACATGTGATTAAATCACAAATATCCAACCATCCATTGATCATGTCCTTCATTGACTACTCAGAATCATTTGATACCTTCCCACACGACTGTCTTTGGTGGATAATGGCAGACATGAGGGTTCCAAAGCATCTCATTGAACTTATCATAAGTCTTGACCACCAACAACCTTCACATTATTTAGGATAAAATGTGAGATCAAAGTGAACCTTGTTATTTATGGTTCCAGTCATGGAGAAATTTGCCTCATTAACCTGATAAGATGCAAAGGAACAGGGTAGATAATAATTGCATTGTTTATAACAAAGAACTTCTCTTTTCACATTTTAATCAGAAAAAACTGGCAACCAGCTACTCACAGATTCACTGATATTAATGACAGAATTTAGCCTTTCCAAACATTTCTGACATGTTTATTAAAATTCTTTTAATCATTTTAATAGCTAAAATATTCCCTATAGCTAATTAAGTTGCAAGCAGCAGCATAAAGTAGCATATTGAACTCATCTATTGTTGCAGACTGGGGGAAAGAATGAAAATATGTAATCAAACTACAGTTTGTATAAACTAAAGATAATCATACATTAACATGTTGCTGTATATAATGTGTACACATACTAATATAATCATTGGTTAACTTTTTTGCTCAATTAAAATTCCTCAGTTCAACATTTATTGAAACCATTCTGAACTCATCCCTTTTATTTTAGTGTATGTGGGATCTTAAAGGATCTAAAGGCCAACTAGTATCTGACCCTATGCACAAAAGAGGAGAGTGGGAAGAACTTACTTTGCTGCATATCCCTGTGAATGAGGCAAATATCAGAGGAGAAAAAGAGAACAAGGCCTGCTGTTGTGGGCATGTATTCTGGAGAGTATCTCTGAAACATAAAGCTTCTTCAAGCTCCCTTTGGGAGTGGGGAGGCTCCACATTATCCCCAATCTAGGCCTGTATGTAATGGGCACAATCTGGCCCGAAGTACGGGTGAAATGGAGCATTTAAAAGATGCAAACCTGCCCCCGTCCCTCTCAAATTACACGTGTGAGTAATTCGATTGGTTAGTAGTTGCATGGCATGGTTTTTCTTCTCTGGGTCAGCATGCAAGCACTTTTTGCATGAGCACTTGGGTGTGCCAATGTAAATGCTGTTCTTTCCAAAATTCATGCAAGTGTATCTGAAATTCTCTTTCTACTAATATTTGTGGAAATACAACTCGATTGCATGAATGCGCATGAAAAGGAAAACAAATGGAGTGGAACATGGCCAGAGTTAAATCATTTAAACAACTTGAGTGAATACTCACAGAACATGTTTTTCAGTATTTGCTCAAGGGTATTATTGAGTGGTACCAGGGAGCATTGCTGCTCTTCATCTGCTTTAGAGTAATCTCAGAATTACATTGAAGTATGACCCGTACACCTGATTTTCAAAGAGCACATATTATTTACTGAGAGTCAGATTCTGCTTGGCCCTTATGAAGAGGCCCAGTAGGTGTAGAGAGTGTAGGAGCCCTTCCTCTCCTTGTCTGTCCTGCATAAAGGCTAGACTGGAGAGCACATGAGCTGAGCCATCCCTGCTTCCATGGTGGAGCATGGAACTCCAATGGGGTCCTGGATGGTTGGACAGGAGGCAAGGCCATGGCTCTGCCCACCCTAATGTGATAGGTTCTGACTGATCTGGGAAGGAATAAGCTACCTCCCACAAAAGGTGTAAGGGCAGGCACATACAGTCTGTGTGCCCTGGGGCTCCAGTAGACAAAGTGTCTCCTGGTCAGTGCTTAATTTGTAATGAAAGGTGCCAGGGCTCAAGAAAATGTTTTACTTTCATAATTGACGTGGCTAAGTGCCGAGACTATGAACTACCAAGCCTAGAGGTGCCGGGGCTGAGCTCTGCACAATTTAAGCACTGCTCCTAGTGTTGTCACTGAGACAGTGGAGCTCCACACAACCCCTTATTGTGGGATGTGCCTAACATCGTGTTTCTCACATGCAGCTACCATGGCTGCATGTGGCCACCAGAGGCTTTTCTTGTGGCCACAGCCCCCTGGGCAGTGATGGGGGAGGGAAGCAGTGGCCCCTGCCGGGGCTGCCAGCAGGGGTTGGGCTCTGCCCTCCTTTGGAGCCACAAATGCCAGAGAAGCAGGCAGCTGTTGAGTTCCCCACCTGGTGGAGCTCAGGCTTCCAGCTTCAGCCCTGGGGTGGCAGGAACCATCCCCCAGCAGCAGCACTTCAGGTGCCATCTTCCAGCTGGGGGCCTTCGAGCTCCAGCCCCAGGCTCCCCCACCCCATTACCCGTGGCCCCCACTGCCTCCATACATACCTCTCCATCCACAGCTTAATTTGTCCCCTGGCTTGCCAGGGCTGTGTAAGTCTGCTGTGAAAAGCGATATTTGTATGTTTTGTTTTTCCTAAAGTTAATAAAGTATTTTAGGAAAAATTGTCAAAGCGGCCACCAGCAAGAATTTGTGCCTACACTCTAAGACAACCAAAAAATTTCTTGTGAAAACCCCTGGCCTAGCATGTATGATCATGCCTCAGTGGTTAGTTACAGATTACTAGGATAATATGTGCAGTAGCTCCTTTTCAGAACCCAATTCCTTGTCCCATTTTTAGGTTTGTTTCGGTTTTTAATGCTCAAACTTCAGAATGTGGGATAACAGACTACAAAAAATATAGTCTACAAAAAGTAACAGCAACACAAGAAATCACATGAAACCACATAACATATTTGTATTGTGTTATACTTTCACTGACAAAATAGCTTATAAAATATAATAGTTTAAAAAACGTCATTCATTGGCAGAAATCTAGTCTTTTATACTAAGCTTCAGCCTGGAGGGAATTTTTAAAGATAAGTTACTACTCCTTTAAAAATCATGTTTACAAAGAAAGGCTCTATAATAATGGAATAATGTAACAGGATACATATTAGCCAGTTCAGCTTTAGAAATATTTGAAATATGTAAATCTGGTCTGACATTCTCCAGCACATACTGATATAACATATTTCGAAATAATGTCCTAGTGTACAACAAAGGATGGTTTAAAGCTAATTGCATGGCATAGTTTATTTGGAATTTAGTCTCAGATTGCTACAATGCACTTTTGCCTATTCCAGGAAAGTTGCATATGCTGTCCATATTTCAAACTGTAAGCATATACCACACCTTAGCTTATCCTAAGAACCATACAACACAATATGTTGTTTCTTATTGGCAGTTTTTTTTAATAATAGGAGGCAATGAAGTGGTGTCATTTCTGTAAATTGATTTAATGTTCTTTTAAAATGTGCATTGTCTAGTTTTTGTTTATGATCTCTCATTAGCATACACTGCACATCCTTTAGTAGCACCTTCCAAAGAAATCAAGTGTTGTGAGTTGTATGGAGAAATGTTGGGTTCTAGAGCACCTCAGAATGTAAGATGGACCCAAGACCGCTTTATTCTAGGAGTGTTAAGACAAAGAGCTACCTAAGATTTTCATATTACATTGATTTCAAATTTGCTGTTTGTGGAGATCCCTGTTAGCCACTAAAATCTGAATTAAATAAACTGTTACTGAAAATTAGCTTTCACTATGTTCTTGAGCTTCTGTCTGACCTGACTAAAATATGTGGGGTCAGGCTCAGCATTGAATCAAAGTGACTGCCTCTTCACTAAGACTTTTAGGAAAATCTCCCAAGCAACAATGGGAGGGGTAGTATAGTCCAGCACTCTGCTTTTTTATCACTGTGTTATCTAATATTGGTTACAACACATGCTTGTCAGTTGCTATCAAGCTAAGCTAATTTCAAACCAATGACTTTCAGGTGACCCTTGCCTGACCTACTGTATCATCCACTCCCTGTTTTCAGATGTTTTGAAGACTATGATTACATGTGAGAGTAAAATATTAGATCTTAGTGCTTTAACAACAACAAATCTAACTAAAAAATTCTAACATAAAATGGCAATCCCTGGCGGATTATATCATTTATGATCAAGCTACAGAATCTGTTTCTCACAATGAGAACTGTGCTATAGGAGCAATACTAATATTAATGTAGAGTAGCCTTTATCCAGCTAATACACACCTGTTAACATTAACAGAAGTTAAATTTACTCATTGATTAGGGAATACATCCTCTACAGTGTAAATAGTGTAATTTCCTTCATCTCCAACTTTATAGTTTCCAAATGCATCTGACTCAATTAGAAAGGAATTTCATAAAGCAATAAAAACATCAACTTTAAACCTGATACAAATGTTTAAAATATGTCATTTGGGTCCTGATCCAAATCCCTTTGAAGTTAATGGAAAGCCTTCCATTGATGTGAGTGGGCTTTGAATCAGGACCTTGAAGGACTAGACAAAAAAACAATGACAGAAAAAAAGGGTTAAAGCAAAAAAGTAGATAAGAAAAGATAAAAGAAGGAAGAACTGTTACACTCACTCAATTTCATACCACTTACTGTGAGTCCGTCAGGACCTTTAACCAATTAAACTAATTAAAAGTAAGAGTTTCTCTTGATCATGACAGAGAGAATCTGTGAATGCTGACCAAGAGTTTCAATAAAGTTCGGCTTCTAAAGTCTGTTGTCTAATACTCAAAAGTGTTGAGCACTCAGATGCTCCCATTGACTTTAGTCAGTAACACGTATGAGGTGCCTATTAGCTTCTAGGACTGTACCAAGGAGTGCAATGCTGAAGAACTATAATAAGTCACAACTGCAAAGAAGAGTTAAACACTTTTTCAAATGTTATACCATTCTTTAGTTGGGTATCTTTTTACTGATCACACCCTCCTTCCAACTATTATCATTTAAATATATTTTAAATGGTTCTTCAATGGCAATAGTTATAGTAGCATTTCATTTTCTCATCAGCTTTCTTCCCTTCTTCACTCCATACTAACATACCTATTACATTAAACTTCACTCATTTTTTTTAAGCCCCACAATTTGAAATGTCAAAGAATATGTGCTCCACATGGAGAATAAACTGTGTAATGAATCTGAAAATAAAACTTTTAATCATAACTGGCCTTTTTGAATATAGTACTAGTAGGAGACAGCTTACTAAGACTATGTTGTCTTTTGTGATGCTGGTTGGGTAGAGGCATTACTAAATGTAAGAGGTTGTAAGTGCTAATCTATGTAAAAACTGGTAACAAAATTAGATTAATGGTTAGGACACTATTTTCAAAGCAAAGTATATTTAGCAGCATGAATACATTTGTATGGCCCTTTCTGAAATGCCTCTGTGTAGAAAGCTAGGTGATCGCCTGTCTTGGTGCCTTTCCAAATACCTGATTTCTACACATCTATCAATTTATGCTCATAACTTAGGCTTCTGCAAAACATATGTGACCAACTGTGTGCGTCTAACCTTGACATTCTGACCCATTAAAATGTATTCACTCTTCATTGCAGTTTCAATTTCAAAGTTTTAATTCTGTTCCTAGATACTTCTCTCTTTCCCAGTTCTCTGACTGCTATGTACCAATTCTATCTCTGGGCTGCATGTAGGAGTAGGATTTTATATTTGTATTATAGGTTATAATGATTGCCGGTTATAATAATATAGTATGTATTAAATGTATTGATGTATGATTTGATTTCATCCTGCCAGCCTCCCTTTTTGATTTCAAGGCAGGAATAGACCCGAATAGTCCTAATGGCTGATTATGGTCACCTTTTGTTTTAGGATAAGATTTCATTACAGTATTTGCTGTAAGGTCTTGCTTCTTGTATGTATTGCAAACTAAGGTGTAAGGTTCTTTAGTAACCATATATGCCTTTCCAAAATGTTATCCTATCTGAAGGTCTCTGTAAAAGACTGTTTGTGTGAATGAAGACTGTATGCATCAGGGAAAGATATGGTGTGAAGGCCATTGTTATAGCGAGATGGTCAAGGAAGAAAGAGTGAAGAGACTTAACAACACCAAAGAACCATCAACGTGCATCCATAAGGAAGGGCAGATTGATGACCCTGAGGTGGAGGCTGGCACCCCTAAAGACAAGACAATTGATTAAATCAAAACCAGGACAGGATGACCCTCTCCGAGGTGTCTTGGAATGTTAACATCAAAAGATAACACCAATTAAGGTGTAACAGATCACAAACTGACAGCAAAATCTATAGACTTCAACAGAGAAAAAAGACTATAAGAACAGGGTGCTTGGCCATGGGACTTTGGGTTCATTTTGCCACAACTCCAGGAGCATTGGATCGCGACCGACAGAGCCCAGACCAATCTGGCTGGCCACTAGATTGATCCAGACTCTGGACTGGCAACTATAAACATCAATTGGCAGTGTGTGTGTATGTGTGCGTGTGAGAGAGAGAGATTGAAAAGCATATGCTAACTGCTGTATTCTCACTAAATGTGACGTATTGCCTTTTTCCCTGAAAAAGATCCCTATAAGCATAACATGAAGATATTTAAATTTTTGTATCTTGACTCTGATTTTTTCTTGAGCTCTTTCAAAATATGTTGAAGAATTTTCATCCTGCATTATAAAAAATAAAATACACCCAACTGTAATTTGATTTCAAGCTTCTTTGAGGGGTATCTCCCTCAAAACTGTACTCCTATGATTTATCATGTCTAGACTTATGAAACTCATTAATAGACCTAGAACTATATTGTTTTATAATAATAATATATGGAGATATACCTATCTCATAGAACTGGAAGGGACCTTGAAAGGTCATTGAGTGCAGTCCCCTGCCTTCACTAGCAGGACCAACTACTACCCCTGACAGTTGTTGGGGAATTTTTTGTTTGGTTTTTTTTTTGGTACCCCAGATCCCTAAATGGCCCCCTGAAGGATTAAACTCACAACACTGGGTTTAGCAGCCCAATGCTCAAACCACTGAGCTAGTCCTCCCCCATAAGTTTATATGCTGTGTACATGCAAGACTGAATTAATAGGGCAAATCAGGATTTTGCTTAAATGGTACTTAAGCAGTTACAAAGATTTAATAATTAGATACATTGCTTTATTTAGTGGGATTTCTTAGTTGGCTAGATTAACCTATCACTCTATGTCTTTGCTTGCAGATAAATCATTTGATGGTGGAATGGAAATATTATTTCTGATTTTGAAACAGTTCAATTTTTGTCCATCCTTTATTAAGGGCTTGATCCAAAGTAATCAAAGTCAATGGAAAGACTCTTATTTGGATCAGATCCTAAATAAGCTGATTTGTTTTACTGCAGCGTATCTGCTAAAACTATCTGTAATGGTAAAATAACTCTGAGCAACAAAGTTGGCACATGGAACATAATAGAACTGTTTATTGTCTCCTTGGCTCTCTATTATGGCTATTGCAATAAAATTGAATCCAGCTATCAAAGGAGAGTAACATAAAAAGATGTATTAAGTAGATGACATATTGTTCCTAATGAATGATCCAGGGTAATCTGTCAAAGATTTGATGAAAATTGTAGAACATTTTGGACCACCCTAAGGCTACAAAATAAATTGGACCAAAAGTAAGATGTTCTCATTTTCGTAGTATAGCCTCTGTGCAATAATGAATGCATATAAATTTTGTTAGCTCCACAAGAGAATGATGTATGTGTATACTGTTCAGTAAAAGACTGCAAAATATTTTATCAAACAAATATATCTGCTTTTCACAAAAACTTACCAATGTGCAGGAACTATAGATATATTTATGAGAGAAAACTCATATAATAAAAATGGCAGTAGGACTGTGAATTTATTAAGTTCTTGCTATGTTACCCTTAATATTTTCATATTCACGTTCTAAAACAATAAATAATATTGTATGAATATTCTTACTGAATTGTAAGAAACCCAAGTGGATGTTAAAAGCTGCTAGACATTCAGCGCCTGGATCCTGTGTTTATTGGTATGGTATAAGAACCTGAAAAAAACCCGCATCTTACAATTCAGAGGACCTAGGCTCCCATTTTGAAAATATATTACTTAACACTAGGTAAAGGGTACATATCATATTAACAGTGTGCAAAAGTGAAAAAAACAATAAGATGAGAAACAGCAGAATCACAATGAGCATATACTTTTTCTATATTACCATTATCTGTAAGGGCTTCACAAATAGATCAAAACTTGGGCCTGGTCTACACTACAAAGGTAGGTCAACATAAGCCACCTTGCATCGACCTAGTTGTGCAAATGTCTACATTCAAATTTGTCTTCTGCCAATGTAAGCACACCACTATGGTGACACAGTAACACCACCTTTTCAAATGGAGTTAAGCCATGGTAAAGGTACTGTGATTGATGCAGTACAAGTGTAGATACTGCACAACCTATATTGACCCTAGAAAAACAAGGTGGGTGAGGTAATACCTTTTATTGGATCATCTTCTGTTGGTGAGACACACAAGGTTTCAAGCTGAGGGCTGGTCCACACTGGGAATTTACATGGGCAGAGCTACATCTCTCAGGGGTGAAAAATACACACCTGGAGAGACATAGCTATGCCAACCTAACCCCCAAGCAGGATAGCTCAGCAGTTTGAGCATTGGCCTGCTAAACCCAGGGTTGTGAGTTCAATCCTTGAGGAGGCCACTTAGGGATCTGGGGCAAAAAATTGGTCCTGCTAGTGAAGGCAGGGGGCTGGACTCGATGACCTTTCAAGATCCCTTCCAGTTCTAGGAGATTGGTATATTACCTATTATTATAGTGTAGACACTACTAGGTTGACAGAAGAATTCTCGGGGACGTGAATTATCTACGCTGATGGGAGAACCTGCAGTGTAATGTATATACTGAAGTCCTATAGCTGCGTTGCTGTAACAGTTTAAGTGTAGACATACCCTTACACAGAGCTCTTCTTCAGGTCTGGGAAGTGTCATGGCTAAATATAAGGTGGAACAGATTGTTCTGCATAAGTAGTTAACATATCTAAAAGAACCATTTAAGGTGAAATGGCCAGTTAACACCTCTCCAGTCATATGAGTGAAAGAGGAAAAAAAGGCTAATATCCTGGGGCCATCATGGCTACTGTAACACTGCATATAACAATGGAAGATACTGAATTTTGCTGTCTGAAATGGAAACTTCACAATATGAAGAAAAAGGACGCAAAACTTTACAGTGACATCTATTTCCCCAGCAAATGAGAGAAACAAAACATGACCCCCAGAGTTCTTACCATGTATAACCCTCTGACCACTACATGCAACTGCAAATATGCTGAACGCTCTCCAGAAGGACATCAAAAAAGCCTGAGGAATTAATTATTGCACCTCACATACTCCAGAAGGGGCCACATTTTCCCACACATTGAAAGAAAAACATCAGGAAACTAACCAGGAAATCATGCAAGAAACTCAAAACAACTAACAAAAATCCCTGATGACAGCCTTCCAACACAAAAACAAAAAGTGGAACCAACTACAACAACTCCACAACCCACAGACCACCTCTGAGAGAAATCGTGGAAGCATGACTCACCACATGAATACTACACAACACCCCGACATCATCAATTTATCAAGACTGCCCCTACCCAGAGCTGAATTATCTGTGCTCTCCAAGGGACCAAATTTCTGCCCCACCACAGAGCCTGACAGCATATTAATATGTGGAGATCTAAAAGAATTCTTCCACTGACTCCCCCTCAAAGAATTTTTTTCACAACAATGCTACATTACCCACATTTACCATATCCCCACTGACAGTCACAAGAAAAAAGAATCATCTGACTGGATACCCCACAATGGATTACATTATACTTTTGATCATTGCACTGATTGCTTCAGGAAAAAAAATGACTGTGAAATCCTTAATAAACATCATTTCCACCACAGTCTCTCTAACACCGAGAGGACATCTATACATTTCCTGAAATCCAACCACAATCCAGATAGCGATCAATCCAGCAAGGGGGCACCATCACAGTCCTCACCCATGACTATGTTAACAAGGCCAACTGACAACTCTCCAACACCACCTACTATAAAGCTCAAAGAAGACCCCATGCCACAATTTAACCTGGAATTTAAGGATATCATCTTCTTCCCCAAACAACTCCAAGAGAAACTCTCCATCATCCCCCATGAATCCACCCCAGATACCTTCTACATGCTTCTCAAAATACACAAACCAAGGACCATATCTGTCCATGCAACTCTTAATGAGGAAATAGTAGGACTCATAAAAACCATCCTCAAACCACTCTGTGTCCACAAAAACAATGAAGAGTCCGGTGGCACCTTAGAGACTAATAGATTTGTTTGGGCATAAGCTTTTGTGGGTAAAAAACCCACTTCTTCAGAGGCAAGGAGTGAAAATTACAGATGCAGACACTATTATACTGACACATAAAGAGAAGGGAGTTACCTAACAAGTGGAGAACCAGTGTTGACAGGGCCAATTCAATCAGGGTGGATGTAGTCCACGCCCAATAATAGATGAGGAGGTGTCAATGCCAGGAGAGGGAAAGTTGCTTTTGTAGTGAGCAAGCCACTCCCAGTCCCTATTCAAGCCCAGATTAATGGTGGTCAATTTGCAAATGAATTTTAGGCCTGGTCTACACTAGGAGTTTATGTCGAATCTAGCAGCATTAATTCGACTTAACCGTGCACCCATCCACACCAGGAAGCTAATTAGTTCGACCTAGAGGGCTCTTTAGTTCGAATTCTGTACTCCTCCCCGACGAGGGGAGTAGCGCTAAATTCGACATGGCTATGTAGAATTAGGCTATGTGTGGACGGAAATCAACCTTAGTAGCTCCGGGAGCTATCCCACAGTGCACCACTCTGTTGACGCTCTGGACAGCAGTCCGAGCTTGGATGTTCTGACCAGCCACACGGGAAATGCCCAGGGAAAATTTGACACACTCCAGCGCCTTGTGGATGTTCTGCAGGACCGCAGGCAGGAGGACAGAGCCCCCCGGCACTGTATCTGCAACCACCCTCCCCCACCACAAAGTCCCAAACCCCCCTCACCCAAAGTAACAAGAAGGAGGGGCGACAGGGGCCGTGAAAACTGTCACTGCACCCCTGCAGAGTGCACAAATACAAGAAGGCTCTCATTCCCTAAATGTTGAGAAGTCCTTCCCTTCCTGGCTCACCGAAGTTCCAATCCCAGTTTCATCCACTAACTGTGTAGTTGAGTATTAAAAGTAGTTTGCTGTTAATTACTATTTCCGTCAAGTTTTTCTACAGAAGACTGTCTGTGAAGGGGGGTGGGAAGGGGGTTGTTAATTGCATAGGACAGTCACCTTTACCAGGGTACAGACACAGGGGCAGGATCAACAGCAGGTCACACACACAGTGCAGTCAGTAGGCACCCTGGTCGGTCTGGGAGGAGTTTTCCATGTTCTGTGTGGATGGGGCGTACGTGACTTTGTGGCATGGGAGGGCGGTTACAGAACTTATGCAGCGGTCCTTGTCCCGGACCACAGAGCCACGCAGCAGGGGAATCTGTAACCATCCTCCCCCGCCACAAGGTCACGTAGCCCCTGCACACAGAGTCCCGAAAAGGAGGGATGGCAGGCTCCGTTGAAACAACCAGTCCAGCACTGCAGACCACTCTAGGAGCAGGAGCCTATCATTCCTCAAGTGTAGAAGCAGTGTTAACATCACTGCACACCCTACCCACCACAGTCTGCGTCCCTGTTTCAACCCTTTCACGCGAATTCATTAATAAAGAAAACGTTGTTAATTAACAATGTTCCATTAACTTTATTTTTAAACGTGTGTTGGAAGGGGGGAAACGTGGTGAACGGGGTATGTAACCGCAGAAGAAAGTGAACAGTAACTGAAGCAGGGGCAGGTTCAACTTCTCTGTAAAGAAACTGAACAGTCACAGGTTACCCTGCTCCCTGAGGAAACTAGCTTTCAAAGCCTCCCGGATGCACAGCACTTCCCGCTGGGCTCTTCTAATTGCACGGCTGTCTGGCTGAGCGTAATCAGCAGCCAGGCGATTTGCCTCAACCTCCCATCCCGCCATAAAGGTCTGCCCCTTGCTCTCACAGAGATTGTGGAGCACACAGCAAGCTGCAATAACAATGGGGCTATTGGTTTCGCTGAGATCCGAGCGAGTCAGTAAGCTCCTCCATCTCCCCTTGAGACGTCCGAAAGCACGTTGAATGATGACAGTTACCCAAGACCACACTTGACACATTTTTCCTCCCAGCATGCATTGTGGGGAAATTCCAGAATTCAAATGGGCAGCGGGGACTGCGGGAACTGTGGGATAGCTTCCCACAGTGCACCGCTTCCAATGTCGATGCTTGCCCCGTTAGTGTGGACTCACAAAGTCGAATTAGTGTCCTTAGTGTGGACACACAAATTCGACTTTGTAAGGTCGATTCCACAAATTCGAATTAAGTTAAATCGAACTAATCTGGTAGTGTAGACATACCCTTAGTTCTGCTGTTTCTCTTTGAAGCCTGTTTCTGAAGTTTTTTTGTTCAAATATGGCTACTTTTAAATCAGTTATAGAATATCCAGGGAGATTTAAGTGTTCTCCTACTGGCTTTTGTATGTTACTATTCCTGATGTCCGATTTGTGTCCATTTATCCTTTGACATAGAGACTGTCTGGTTTGGCCAATGTACATGGCAGAGAGGCATTGCTGGCACATGATGGCATATATCACATTAGTAGATGTGTAGGTGAATGAGTCCCTGATGGTGTGGCTGATGTGGTTGGGTCCTCTGATGGTGTTACTAGAATAGATATGGAAACAGAGTAGGAACTTTCAGGATTGTCTACAATATAGAGACTACACTGGCTTAGCTACTTCAGCATAGCTATGCTGGCATAACCCCACAGAATAGGCACAGTCTACACTGATAGAAGGGGTTTTTCCATCAGTGCAGGATCATCACCTCCCTGAAGCATTCTTCCATCAACATAGCTGCATCTATACCAAGGGTTAGGTCAACATAGCTATGGAGCTCTGGTAACCAATGTACACCCTCCCCAATGTAACTACATCAGCCTAACTTTTAAGTCTACACCAAACATCAGTCCCAAACATCTGTCTCTGTGAGTGAACTTGTACATGACCCCAGTGATCAGTAGCGCTTTAGATGGGTTTCTAAGGGCATGTATCCCAAACTAGGGATTTCGTCAGCTTCTTGTCAAAGGAGAACACATTTTTTTCAAAGCAGTTTTAAAATGTTTTCACCCAGTCCACACTGGCTACTAAAGTTTGAGCACAGTTTCTTTATTCAGTTTGAATCCCAGGGCAGATAGGCTTTTCCCCTGCCCTTTCTCTGTTTCCCAACCCAGCTTCCGAAAATCCCTCACCGGCACATACAATGGAGATATCACACCATGCTTGTTTGAGTTTCTGACAACGCTGAAAAAGTCCTAGACAGACACTTTTATTTTCCTGATCAATGATACTGTACCTCAGAACAAGCCGTGCTGCAATATGAGCTGATCTGTGCCATAAAAATGCATGCATGATATATATATTTATTTCTATTCTGAGCACAGAGGATGAAATAATTCTGCACCATGTCCCATTTTAAGGCATACTGTTGTTTTGCAAGCAAAACAGTAGATCTTTCATTTGCCAGTGACATTCCACAAAGTGTTTATAATTCAGTGTTAGCTTATCAGTCGTCCAATCTCCCACTCTAGGGAATGTGTCAACCATCAAAAGGAATGGAGGAGGTGTGCTGAATGCTAATGGCTTCCATTTCATCAGACTCACTTTCTTAAGGGCATTTAATCAATGAGGACAAGTAGTAGGCAGATTTTTAAATAAATGTGTCACTTTAGGTTAATCCACAGTATTTGTTTATGCGATTCCCCAAATATGTTCCTCTGCTGCTCAACTGAATTTATAATCTGTAAATCAAAACATGTTACAAGTAGATTTAAACTACCTCCCCCCCAAGCAATAATTTTATTTGACCTACTAGTATCTAAAACATCCAGAAGTTTCAGGTCCAAGGGTGTTTAATGTCAATGAGGCATACGTAGAATGGTTTCAAGCAAACTCTTTCCCAAGTGAGTAACATTGTTTTCTGGCCAGCTTATTTTTAAGAGACAATTTTTAATTCAAAAAAGATATCAAAACATTAACCAGTTGTTGAAATACTGTAAGCATTGCATAGAAGTGTAATTTATTATATATTATTTAAGAATTAAGGTAACTGTGTGATAGCACAATGTACCTAACTAAAATGCTATGTTCTTTTGACACTACAAACACACTTGCATACATATACATAAATGGAGAAGAGTATATTTTTATATACATATATGTGCAATGTTTGGAGATAAGTTAATTGTCTCCAAATTAAAATATATGATTTGTTTTGCCTTCTGGCTAATAAATATATTAGAGGCTATCATGGCAAGACTGTAATTTACGCAAAGCTGCTTATAAAACAAAGTTTCTATTGTCATGTATAAGTATATACAGGATTTTGTTTACTCCATGGGAAGCGGGACCTAAATTAACGACAGGTGCTGTTACTCTGATGTAGCTGTACTGGTGTTGCACTGAGGAAAACCACTGTACCAGTGACTTACGCTTGTTTACACTAAAGATTTGCACTGGGGTGCAAATAGTACACTGGAGTGCAATATTGGTGTAGCAATTTCTACTATCCAGAGCCGTGTGTGTGAGACACAGCGAACAGCACTTATGAAAGACTGCTTGTGTTACCTAATATAAACCATTTGAGCGAAGGCAACCAACCAGAATATAGCTATCCCGCTCATGTGAAAAGTTCTTATTGATTGCTGAGAGTGCTTCACACAGAGAGAACAGTAACCAAAATACCCTGCATATACTATATATAAAACCAACAAAAATAGACAATGTCTACAGGTGCATCGTGGAGCATTGTTAGGGTTTAAGGTCAACTTCTGGTGCAATCCTTCAGGGCCAGAATTGCTCTGTTTCAGAGCTATTCAGCACAAGAATACACAAGTCATAGATGAACCTATAAACATACATAATGGATGCTTTCAAATGTATATTCATATGCTAATTTGCAGTACAATTCAGCTCTTTCCAGTTCAAAGACAAATTAAATTATTCTTGTGCAGCCTGTTGGTAATTAGCTTCCTGAAACGGCAATCTATTTTTTTTCTCCTAATATGCAGGAGTCTTTGAAAATAGTAGGTAAAACCTCCATAGTCCCTTTAAGAAGGGTCTTTAATATGGGTCTCAAAAGTCACGTAAATCAAACCATTTTGTAAACTATGTCTCAACCTTTTTAAACATATCTCCATGTTAGCTTTAACATCATTATGTCCCATTGTGATGAAAATGGACTTTCTGTATCCTGTGATAATGAAAATAGCCACTTTATGCAGTTTCTGCCTGCAATTATCCAGGCTTTTCTCAGACTCTAGAGAAATCTAAGCTAATTGCTTTGGGACTTTTGCTACATTTCCATAAATTCTTTGTTAATTTTTTATGAGAAACTGTTATTTCAGTTGGCCTTAAAGTTCCCATTGTATTCAATAATGTAAAGAAGTCATTATGAAAACATAACCAATTCACCAGTGCTTCCATCAAAGCCGCACTCTTTTATCTACATGTAGTCTCAGGTGAGGCTGAATGTGACTCATCCAAACCCTTCAACGTCTCTTTTTTATTGTGATGCAAGCTTTTCTTCATCTGAGCTTACTCAAAGCAAATCTAAAAGTCGTTCTATGTGGTGCTCGACCTTGTCATTATAGGACATGAAATGAGTTTGCTTTATCTGACAGTTTGCTTTGGAATTGCTTTTATACCTACTCATCAAGCCAAAGACAAAGAACTCAGTTTTAAATGACATGGTAGAAACAACAATGAGGCACATTTCCCAGGGAATGCTCTGCAACTTATGATGTTGTATTTGATTTATTGATTGTTTCAAACTGAAAGCCAGAGTTTCCATGGACTCTGAACAACAACAAAAATGAATCTGAATCCATTTTAGAGTATTTTGTTTTATTTTGCTTGCTTTTTTCAGAAGATTTGTAATACAAACCAAGGACCAATCCTTCAAGGTGCTGAGTACTTCTGGGAGATGCCATTTACTTTATATTGTAGGATCGGACAGGACACTTCTGTAGGTATTTCTATGTCATGTTTCTTTCAAAAGTACAGCAGTAATTAATCTGGTTTCCAGTCTTTTACTATTATATTATTAATATGTAAACTCCCATTAGACTATACAAAATGCTTTATTTTGAAAGAGTTTAATAGTGATATGCCGTTTGTTGTAAACCCCTGCAATACGAACAGTTCTGAATATCAATAAACTGGCTGCAATCAATCAAGCACTTTCCTTTAAAACAATTTATGAATTAGAAAATGAGAACTGTCTAGAGCTCTGATCAGGTCATTTTACTATGCAAATAGCTGTCAATATCTTCCTCTGAGAGGTGCAATGTAGCAGGTTTTGAATGAATTCCAAGGACAAGATCCTCTATTGGCATCAATCAGCATATTTCCATTGACTTTAATGGCGCTATGGCAATTTACATGAGCCATAGATCTGGGCCTTATTAAGTCTATAAGTGATCTGTGGACTGCTCTGATATCATTGGGACTCTATTTTAAAAATCCCCAGGCCATATGAACTGTACTTGGCCTCCCTCCCCTGCAGTCTCAAAAGACAACTAATTATAACAACAACAACAACAAAACAACCATAGGCGTACAATATATATTAAAAATAAGATAATTATTCTCCCATTATAACAGGATTCCTGCATTTTTCATAGAGTATCACAAATATTCATCTCCATGTAGAGCTTTTTATTCTGATCACAAAATATTGACTTTTGGTAATATATCTACCCTCTCCAACCTTTAAGCAATGTCTGCAATTAGCAAAAGCAAGAGCTACTTAGCCAATGATTGTTTTTCTGCAAGCTGCAATAGTAGAAAACTACACTTTTAAGGTCTAAAGAGGGTTTTTAAAAAACAGGGGGGAAAGAGTGTTCTCGCCAATTAGGTAAGATGATTTATAAATCCCTAAAACACAATTTCAGCTGATATTAATATTAGCTTTTCTAATTTAGTATTGAATCATTTAGTAGCTTCCCTTCCCCCAAAGCACTGTCAATTTATGAGTTGCTGAAAGGACCAAGATATTCCTATTAGCTGTGAGCAAACCTCAAAAGGCTTGAAGGTTTGACTCAGAGAAGCACTCAAAAAATCCCAATGCTTATCTTAAGCTTTTCTGAATCTTGTTGGTCTAGAAATGAGATTGGAAATCATGTGTGATCAGGCCTCTCTTATGCAAATTCTAGTTCTTCCTAATGTTGATGGGCAAGAAATACCAGAAGTACAACATTTTTTGTGGTATTTTGGTGTCTCAGATTGGTTTTCTGAGCAAAGTCAGGAAGCATAAGGTCATGGAGAAATTTAAAAAAATATATTAACCAGAATTTTCTAGAATTTAAAAAAAAAAGTGTAATGCTGGGCCTGGTTTCAGTTTAATGAAAAGACTCAGGTTTCCTTTTGTTATGTTGTTACTTGTGTTCCTATCCTGATTACTGTTCATTTAGGGGCCTACTTTGACACTCTTTTCAGGATCAGTATTACCTTACTCCCCCAGGAATTCCACTGAAGTTAATGGAGCATTTATTTGCAGAGCATAGCATTACTCAGCATGTGTGAGGGCGGCAGAATCTGGTCCCTTAAATGAGATGCACTCCCTTTGTGCTCTAATTGCCATCTGCATTACAGACAGGAATAGATTCAGGATCTCTATGAGACCCTGACTGCATTAGCTTTGCTTTCCTAAAATTCCCCACCATTGCTGGTGCAGTTCCACTATTGGTAACAAAGGCAGAAGCAATATTGTAGACTGGATGCTATTGTTTTAACTACAAAGTTGTTTAACTCTGGACTGGAAAAGTCTATAGTAGATATGACTGCATTATCTCAATAACTGAAAACATCATATCAGCACTTTGTCCTGCTCTCATCCCAAAGGGTTTATCCCTGGTGGGAAAATGATGACTCTAAAACTGGGCCAAGTTTCTCTACATCATGTCTTCTCTTCAAAATCTGTTTTAAATGGTAAACTCAGCTGAATTTGTGGGAAAGGTGAAGTGGAGTTGTTGGACAGAGATATGAAATTCATGACAATAGGCCTGGACTGTCATATATGAGGAGGATCTTTGAACTCATATCAGGGATCAGAAGTAAGTCATGTGGAGTGAGAAAATGGACTGGATAGTTATCTACAGGTTCTGTAGGACAGAGATTTGAGGGGATGGAATTGTATTTAGGAGGTGCTGAAAGAGAGGGGCGGAAATTGAATTTGGTGGAAGAGGTGCGGGATGTGAAATGCTGGCAGCCCAGGATACCCATGTAGGGAAGATTTGTGTGTGTGTAGGATTTATGGTAGGAATGAGTGTGGGGGTTGGCAGGTGCTAAAAAAGGAATCAGAAGATGCAAGGGTAAAGTGTGTGTCAAAGTCTTTATGTCTGGGTTAAGAGAATACTAACACCCATTTTTTCTAATACGGACACCACTTAAAGTAACATAAGAAAGTTGACTTTGAACTTCTCTGAACTTACTAAATGGTTTGATTATGCTTGCAGAAGCAATCAGTTCTGATTTGTTTGCTTTGTATGTGATAATTGCAGAAGGCTTTATCACTATTAGCCTCCTTATCTTAATGAAAAATTCTATTCATACCCCTTCACTTCCACCAGACCAGGTTTGTTTTACCAATCCATATGCTCACAACTACACAAATGGGCTAAATAAATCCTACTCAGTTTAAAGATGCTGATGAGAGAGCTTTATATAAGAGTTCTGAAGCAAAGTGGGATGTTCATTTGCATTTCAATGCTTTCCCAGCGTCTAGGTATTTCATAGCCATGCTACTGTCTGAGCTCTAGGAACAAAATAAAATGTTTGTGTAGGCTACTGAATGCACTCTGTTCTTTTTCCTTTTCTTTGCTACAATATCTATTAGCTCAAGTAAGCTAGAGTTAGACAAATAATTCCCTGAACTTTTCAAAGAAATAAATGCACCTACACACAAAAATAGTAATAAAAAAGGCAGACTTGGATTTTCTGCTCAAGATCAGAATCACAGGTGTTTGGATGCAGTTCATTTGAACATAAATCCAGAAGCTTCTTCAGGTAATACATGTCAAAGAAGAGCATTTGGGCTATTCTTTGAATGGTTAGTGGGCCCTAAAACTGACCACCAAAATAAATGCAAAAAGGCCTTTTATTTCCTTAAGGTTCATTCTTTCCTGATTGGCTAAGTGCATGGAAAAATCCCTTGCCACACACAGAGTACCTACCATTCTATAAGTGTAGTGTTATCACATTCCAAATCTGTTAGTGCTGTGGGAAGACAACTGGGTCACTGAAAGCTATTGGAAGATAAACATCATGTGCCTTAAAAAAGAAAGAAAGAAAACAGTGAAGGTTTCACTATTAAAGTTCATTATGCATTATGCAGTTCTTTACTTCGAGAGAGAATCTCACAGAAAAGCTAAGTTACAAATAACAATGCATAACATTGCTTTATATGGTGCTTCTTTTGTGAATACCCTGTGGCTAATGCATTTGAATCCCACACTACACAGAAATGAAGTGCATGTGTATCAGCTTGTTCTTCATTGCTCACGTTCTTCTTTGTGTTGACTAGAAATGTTCAGTACTACCATGCAAGAAGGGTGCTTTACTCAAAGATACTCCGTTATGTTAAGCAGACAGTATTGTCATTAGCTGCCATGGTCGACCGTGGATGCAGCCCTGTTGATTTTATTAAAGGGGCTGTCAGGATCTATAATTCACACATCATTAACCACTTCATTAAGACTACAGCTGCCCCGTGAGCCCTAAACTTGTAGCCGTTTCAAGACAATACAAGTAAATGCTCACTAGCTGAGACATGCAGGCATATCCAGTGACTTGTTCACTCCATAGTTTAAAGGAAGTACTGGTTTCTAGGAAATGCTTTTCCAAACTATTGAGCTTAAATGTGTAAAACATGTTCACTTGAAATTGATTTGATTTAAGTTAAAAGCATTACTTTGCAATGAGGTGTGCACTCTCACATCATCAATCAAAACAAAAAGGCAATAACATACCTAAATGTACAATTATTTAAGTATTTTCATATGTCTTAGACTTTCTTTTCTGCAATATGAAGCAGTCTGTACCACTGAAACATGATGAAAGTGAATTCTAAAGGACACAAACAATTATACTCGTTTAAAAATAATTTTAGATAAAGTATGACTTATACAGAAATATTTTCTTTCTCCCATATCTGCTTCTTTTCCCAAAATTCCTGCTTCTATTTTCACCTATTATTTCATGGTTTTTTTCCTCTTTTCCCCTCTATACATCTTTTCCTGGTGTCTTCTAAGCAAGCCATGAACCCCATAACATTTGTGTTCAGATTGAGCTTTGAACTGACAATATTTGCATGAATGTGAAAGAAGGCAAAGTTACTTTTTACCCCCTTCTCCAATTATTTAAGGTTTTGAAACCTTTGCATCAGTGATCCCTGACAGGAAAAGACCCTCTGACTTTAAGGGGGATCTTGGTAGGAATGAGTGCCCATCATTATGAATAATGGTTCCATAATCAGGCTGTAATTTTTATGAAGTAACTGTATATTTTATGATTAATGTCAAATGACCTATTAAAACATAACTAGACACAGGCTTTTGGGTTAAACCTCTTTATTTCTGATTCTTGCAAATACAAACCTGAACCAAACATACTACTGGGCAAAATACTGCTTTGCCACTGTTAGCATCCTATTTAGCTTCAGAGGCTCTTTTGGTTTTAAAAAAGGCCCCTATACAATTATTCTAACTTTATTGTTTTGAACACAATGGCTTACCATTGATTCACTATGGTTTTGGGAACTATTTCTGTAGAATAGTGCAGTGTTTCAGTGGTTCTATAAAGGTGTCCATGCCCTTACTCCCATCTATCGCTTTGTCTGCACTACAAATACAGGTATGGTTGTGTCTCCACCTTGTTATAACCTGGTTTGATTTTGCTTGTGTAGATCAGTCTAAATCATGTTATAATCATTATTAGAATTAATTATTATTATTTGTATTACCATAGTGCTTAGGAGCCCTAGTGATGGACCAGGACTCCACTGTGCTATAGTAAAAGAAATATATTACAACACAGAGTGTAGATATGGTCTGAAACTAGTTTACTGTCTGCTCCACAGTATTCTTCATATCCAGCCTTGGCAACCTCATTGTTCCTTCTTTGTGAACTTTCACAGATGGGGGTTGCTCTGTCTTTTGTGCTGCCCCATCTGTGTGAACCTCTCTCCTTTTTTGGAGCTAGAGAGTCACTTCCCCTCTTTAAATGTTACCTGGGAGTCACTTTCTCTGCAAAGTGTTTTATGATGCTCTGTTTGCAGGATGCTAAATAAAATGAATAGTACGGTACTATATTCTTTTATATTAACCTAGGAGCACTATGAAAAGTGTAATTGATTGATGTTATGCCAAAAGTCCATTTGAATTGTGCTAAGTTAATTCATTGTAGCTTTGCTGGCAATTTGAATAGTATATTTGTTATCATAAAGCAAGTCTCTGGGTAAATGTACTATCAGCAAAGATACGGTATATTCCTTTGAGCTAAGATGTGAATCTCCGTATTGACATTTTGGTAGAAAAGTAAGTCAAAAATTTATTTTAAAAAGGTGGTTTTTTTCCTTTTCTGCATTTACCTAGAGATATGTTCAGATGTACAGATAGCTATCTGCTCAATCATGTTAGATTCTTTCAAGGTTAAATCCCAAGTCTCTATGGGAATGTATTATTCTCTCTGTTAGAAAATGTCAGTCTTTAGCAGAATGCTCTAATCAGGAAAAAAATCTTTTGCTGACAGCACAATGCTGATAACTAGTTTTGCTGGGGGTGGCGGTTTGCATATAGGTTGCCAATTACAATATATTTTTCCTATGATTCATTGGATGGCGGTGCTAAAAATTGTGGTTGGTGCAAAGATATTATTAACCTTCATTTACTACTGTAGTTTTCCAGCCCTTATCCTTAGTCCTGTAGAATCACATGTTAAACAACACAGGACAATGCTGGCCTTTGTGAAAGGGAAATGAATGAAGAACACCATGTGTTTTTTTTCTATAATTACCTTTTGGTGAGTATTTGTAAATGTATAACAGTAAATTTATAACAGTAAATGTGCTGGTCATAAAGGGAACTGGACAGTCATGTACAAACTGAGTGGATTGTCATTGTGCAAACAGCTAGAGGCCAGTGACCTGTCAGTTACCCCATCCTTGAGAAAGAGTGTTCTTGTCTAGAAGTGAAACACTAGGTGTTTCTATCCTGGACAGAATGGTGGCTTTTGCTTACATTCCTGTTTTTTTTCTGGGAAATCGGTCTGACTTGTCTGTGTTCGTTTCATTTACAAAACTTGTGCTTCAAACTGTGAACTCTAAAAGAAAGGACAAACCAGTCTGAGCAAATGGAGTTCCTGCATATCACAACACAGTTAACACATACTGTTTAAGTTCAAAATTTACTCCCATCCTTTATTCACAAGCTAACAAAAAATGAATATAAATTCCAGCCCAACCATTTTCCTCAGGTTTGGTTGTTATTTTGTTTCCCTCTTTAGGATGTTCAGGCCCAGAACCTAGAAGACACAATGATATCCATGGTGAATTAATGTGCTACACCTGCCATATGAAATGAGCAGAGCTTAATTACATATCTCTGCAGGGTACCAACACCAGCAACCTGGGTGGGTCAACAGTAAAATATTCATTAAAAATCCATTCTGTTTTCTGACTGGCCGTACTGAAGATCCTGCAACCCTCACTACATCTCTAACAGCCTCATATACACATTGGAAAAAAAAGGAAAGACAAAATGAATACCTCTGGAATTCAGAAGATTTATTATCTCTGTGGACATTAAAATTACTGAGTACAATTAGCCTCAGTAAGTCTAACTCCACAGCAGCGAGGAAATTCAGTAACTCATGTGGGGACTTTGTAATGCATTGGGGTTATCAGTACATAAAAATAGTCCCTGTCTCACATTATCCTGTGACTCATATCCACAATGGACATACTTTATTTGATCCAAGTTATGGATGGAAAAACTGCTGAACTTAATATATAATGGAACATATCTCCATTATCATACCCCACTGGTTCATGACACACAGAATATCTGTCTGGCAGCACTTGTAGTATTAGAGGTCCAGTAGTATTATACAATAAAGTTTCAGGTTTCAGAGTGGTAACCGTGTTAGTCTGTATCAGAAAAAAGAACAAGGAGTCCTTGTGGCACTTTAGAGACTAACAAATTTATTTGGGCATAACCTTTCATCGGCTAAAACCCACTTCATCAGATGCATGCAGTGGAAAATACAGTAGGAAGATTTTATATATAATTTTATATATATATAAAATCTTCCTACTGTATTTTCCACTGCATGCATCTGATGAAGTGGGTTTTAGCCAATGAAAGTTTATGCCCAAATAAATTTGTTAGTCTCTAAAGTGCCACAAGGACTCCTTGTTCTTTTTTCTGATACAGACTAACACGGTGTGTGTGTGTATGTATATGTGTGTGTGTATATATATATATATATATATATATATATACACACACATATACATACACACACACACAGAGAACATGAAAAAATTCCTTCACAAAAAAAGGCCCCATTCTCAGGTAAATCATAAATAGTGGATCCTTGTAGTAGCCTAACCTTCTGAGAAATAGTTACAGGCAAATGTAGGAACTGAGAGACCCAAAAGGCCCAGCAGGTACAGTTAATCCTTCCTTGTCCTTATCTGTTACACAGGAATTGAGGGATCCAAAATCTCAAAACGCTTACTCACAGCAACTTAACATTTCAAAAGCACTTATGGGACTCAGGAGTCTACATCTCATTTTCAAAAGTGACCTATGAACACATGAAAATTTTCACTTTATGAAAATTTTACTCAGCCTCTATAGTACCATGTAGAGCTGACTGAAGGGTGACAGCTCTGTCTCGTGGCAACTTTCAAGTTTTCCAATTTTTTCCCCTCATTGGTGGCAGATTGACTCCACCTTTTCTAAACTCAATCTGGATTCCTTTTCATGATCCTGGTTCATTATAAGATTTGAGGTGAACTGAATGGATTGTCATTGTGCAAACAGTTAGAGGCCAGTGATACCTTGGTGATCCATGTGTAATAATTGTTTGGGATGTGTTTCTTTCTTTCTGTGTGTATATTATAATGTATAATATATAATATTTTATAACACTGTTCATATGTTTTAAATGTGATTTTATGGTGAATAATGGTGATTTTCATGTCTCTCCTTCTCTCTCCACCCCAGACCCAAAACCTTTTCCAATAAAACTTTCACAGAAACCGATATGTCTCATCAAAAATATTCTGACCAGCTCTAGTAGAGTCTGGGCTAGTCACATATGCTAGTCAACATCCAGACACAATGTGAGTAAAGGATAGAGGGTCAGATACTCAACACCTCTTGAGTCCACTTTGTTGCACTCCAGCACTTCAAAGGGACTTAAAACTTCTAAGGCAGCAACTGAAGATTCTCCTAATGCAGGGAAAATCGTCAGATGGTGTGGGGCTGGCATATTTCCTCTGCTTCACCTTCAATCCCTAAGCAGAAGGGACATTGGCTGGGGATGTATCAGTCATGGGGCAGGAACACACTATGCACAGACAGTCTTGATTACTGGATCATTTCCTTTTGGTGGCAGATACCAGTCCTCAAGTTAGAGTATCCCTGAAGGTCAGAGTGGTGGAAACTATTCTTGGGTGCATAGATTGCAGCTCTTTTGCACTTGGATTCTAATACATTGTGGCCCAAATTTGGGTGTGAGTATACAGAATTTGCATGTGCACAATGTATGCATGAATACCAATCAGAGATTTACATATGCATAATTCACTGCACACACGTGTCTATATCTGAAAATAGTTTGGAGTATTCACTTTTTTAAATGTTGTCCTCTATCATAAGACCGGCCTTATTGGGTCATACCAATGGTCCACCTGGCCCCGTATACTGTCTTCCAACAGTGGCCAGTGCCATGTGCCCCAGAAGGAATGAACGGAACAGGCAATCATACAGTGATCCATCCCCTGTCATCCACTCCCATATTCTAGCAAGTCAGAGGCTAGGGACCCCAGTGCAGGGAGTTACATCCCTCACCATCTTGGCTATGAACCATTGATGGACCTATCCTCCATGAATTTATCTAATTGTTTTTTTAACACAGTTATACTTTTGGCCTTCACAACATCCCCTGGTAACGAGTTCCACTGTGTGTTGTGTGAAGAAGTACTTCCTTTTGTTTGTTTTAAACCTGCCGCCTATTAATTTCATTAATAGGTGACCCCTGGTTCTTGTGTTATGTGAAGGGGTAAATAACACTTCCTTATTTACTTTCTCCACATCAGTCATGATTTTATAGACCTCTATCATATCCCCCCATAGTCGTTTCTTTTCCAAGCTGAAAAGTCCCAGCATTATTAATTTCTCCTCATATGGAAGCTGTTCCATACCCCTAATCATTTTTGTTGCCCTTTTCTGAACCTTTTCAAATTTCAATATATATTTTTTGAGATGGGGCAACCACATCTGCATGCAGTATTCAAGAGGGGGGCGTACCATGGATTTATATAGAGGCAATATGATATTTTCTGTCTTATTATCTAACCCTTTCTTAATGACTCCCAACATTCTGTTAGCTTTTTTTACTCCTGCTGCACATTGAGTGGATGATTTCAGAGAACTATCCACAATGACTCCAAGATCTTTCTTGGGTGGTAACAGCTAATTTAGATCCCATCATTTTGTATATATAGTTGGGATTAAGTTTTCCAATGCCCATTACTTTGCATTTATCAACCTTAACTTGTGGTTTAACCTTATTGGAATGCAATTAAATATTAAATTTTCTAATTAATAACAAAAAATGCTGAGCAAAACTCCATATAATACTAGGTAGACTTTAGAGAAGGGAAGTTGCCATTGGCTTAAAAAAAGTGTTTTTTTGTCATGGAAGTAATGTCAAGGCAACTAATCCAATATGATGATGATGATAATAAAAAAAGCTGATAATGTATTGTAGCAGAGTGCTGTATAGACTTATCAAAGCAAGTATGCCTGGTAAATTGTGTAGAAGGTGATCATTTCAGAATTATGTAAGCATTTCTTTTTATCAAAAGGTGATCTACATCTCTAAGGCTGTAATGTTCTTGCAAAAGAACTTCAGGGCAGACTTTTAAAGGTATTTAAGCATTGCTGCACTCAGTGTTTCAATGCCTAACTGACTTAGGAGCTAGTCTTGTTTTCAAAAGTGACTCAGGTCCAGATCCTCAAACGTATTTAAAATGGGAGTTAGACTCCTAAATACCTTTGAGGATTTGGGCCCAAGTCCCATGGACTTTCAGTGAGACTTAGGCTCCTAATTGCATCATTGAAAAGCCAGTGGCCAATGGAACCAGAATGTGGGTTCTTCTCCCTCCATTTCCACATGCTCCACCACTGAATGAAAGGAGAAGCACTGCTAAATAATCTCAGGACCCTCTGAAGAGCTTTGCTTAGATTTCTGCACAATACAGTCTCTCAAATATGATAAGAAATGACTTCTTAGCAAGGTCTTTGAGATACTGAAAGAAATTTATCTTGTATTCCATTAGTTTAATTATGACACAGTTAAATAGACTCTAAGAATTTCAGTCCTGTAAACATTTGCCCACAAGAGATATGTAAGCCCTGGCAGTAGCTCTTAATCACATTCCTCAGTCAGGTGTCAAACAGAGCCAAGGCACAAACACATGCAAGTTTTGTTTAGAGTACCTCAGAAAACCAGCCAAGTGGCAAATTTGGACATCTGTGCTAGACTGTGGCCGTACTGTTTTTTCAGTCTAATCTGTCAAGATAACCATTTCCCCATTCTCTTAAACAAACACAGACTTCCTTGTTTAAACACCATAACAGGTCTAACAGAACACACAGCTTTTAATCATTCTGTGTTAAGTACACTAGTGAGAGACTGAGAAAGGAATGAAAATAACTTAAATGTAAACTGGCTGATTTTGCTCCATTGTAAATCACTGGGAATAGAGGAGACAAACCTAAAATTCTAGATGGACTGTAAATAATCTTTGTAAGAGAAAAAAGACTTGAAAAATTGGTGTCTGAGAAGACATCCGCTTTTTTATGTCTTCTAACTGGAAGAGCAACTGAACTCAGTTCAACTCCCAAAGAATAATTAAAGTAATGAGTGTGGTTTTCTCATTTTTCATTCAATAAAAAGTATCTTTTCCTATAGTTTTAGTAGAAGTTTCCTTACAAACATAAGAATAAAAGAATGGCAATACTGGGTCAGACCACTGATTCCTCTAGTGCTGACAGTGGTCAGTGCCAGATGCTTCAGAGGGAATGAACAGAACAGGGCAATTTCAAGTAATCCATAGCAGTAGGAGGTTTAGGGACACCCAGTGTATGGGGTTGCATCCCTGACCATCTTGGCCTCTAGCCATTGATGGGCCTACCATCCATGACCTTATCTAGTTCCTTTTTGAGCCCAGTATTACTTTTGGCCTTCACAGCATCCTATGGCAGTAAATTCCACAGGTTGTACATCATGTGAAAAAATACTTCCTTTTGTTTTAAACCAGCTGCCTATTAATTTAATTGGCTAACTCTAATGTGATGCTGTATGACTGAAACATGACCATTTATGTAATTAATATTGCCACTGATAGACAATTGCAACAAATCTTATACAAAGTAGATCATGGTAGGTATCAATGGAAAAGTTAGAATCTATCAAATATGATTATCCTGTTTGTATGCATGTATCATCTTTGTATCTAAAGTTATGAATATTGACGACGTACAAGTATTTCAAATGTGTTTGCTCCTGGGGTAACACCCACAGGTAGTTTACATCCAGTCTAGCCAGCACATTGTGGATTGACCATTCAAACTGATGACACATTAAAGAACACAATGAGCTACAGAAGAAGCTTTCCCCTGCCCAGTGAGCCTTCCTGTGGATGCATTAGCCAGAATATGGGTAATGGCTGGTCCTATGAGTCATCAAAGTATTCAAGGGCATGTGACTAGTTCATGTGACCCTGGACTCCATCTTATGCCTGTAATTTTCCACAAACTAAGACTGAGAGCATTCCCTCCACATGGGAGAAGTATAAAAGACCCTGGAATCATCTCTATTTTACCTCTTTCCTGCTCTGATCTCTGGATTATGAACTTTTACACTAAAAGGAGCATTCCAACCAATGGACTGAGGACCTTCCAATCTTTTGGATATTACCAGAGACTTTACAAGCCAGAAGACTGTATATCACTGCTACAAACCTGATTCAAGACCTTTGCAAGGATTATATGTATATGTTTTTTTTAACCATTTTAATGCTCTTCACATTCTCTTCTCTTATAAATAAACCTTTAGATATTAGATACTAAAGGATTGGCAACATGATTATTGGTAAGATCTGAGTTATATATTCACCCAGCTATGTGGCTGATCTCTTGGGATTAGAAGGACTCTTTGTTTGATTAAATTGGTTTTAAATAACCACTCGTCATTAAGTCTAGTGTCTGGGTGGTGAAACAAGGCCTGGGATGCCTTAAGAGATTATAGTTTGGACTTCTTGTTAACCAGTGTGGTAAGACAGAAGTTTACTTTTGATTCTGGCTTTGTATATCTAATAATAGAATAACCACCAGTTTGGGATAAGTATTTCTCAGCAGTTCATCCTGAATTTGGCATCCTCAGCTATGACCCACTGAGGCACAGTGAGACCTTGTTCTTGTATTATTTGGAAAGGGCAAATAACATTCCCCAATTCACCTTCTCCTTACCATTTATGATTTTATAGACCTTTATCGTATCCCCCCTTTGTCGTCTCTTGTCTAAACTGAACAGTCCCAGTATTTTTAATCTCTCATCATATGGAAGCTGTTCCATACCCCTAATAATTTGTGTTGGCCTTCTCTGGATCTTTTCTAACTGTGATATGTCCAGTGATGAGCTGCCAACATCTTAACAACCGGTTCCCTATAAAAAGTTCTGATTTAAGGGGGGGGGGGAAGTGGGGGAGGGGCCGGGGCAGGGGGAGACATACTCGTGGGACCGGGGGCCCCTGCAGGGCCTGGGGAAAATTGCCCCCCACCAGCGGCCCTGGAGCTTGCATCCCCCCCCCCTTACCTTGCCTGCAGCTCAAAGCAGCAGGACGACTCAGGAGCTCAGCTGGCCACACTGCAGCTGGGGGGGAAACGGGGGAGGGGCCGGGGAACCTCAACCTCCCCAGCTGAGGATCCTGGGAGCAACAGGATGGTCCAGCCCACGGAGCGGAGTTCTTTGACCACCCCATAGCCCTTTAACAACCAGTTCTCCACAGTGGTCTAATTTTAGCAACCGGTTCTTGGGAACTGGTGGGAACCCACTCCAGCTCACCACTGGATATGTCTTCTTTGAGATGGGGTGACCACAGCTTTCAGCTTCCAAGACAACTGGGTCTGAGCAGCAGCCAGACACACTCTGTCTGACACTCCCTTCTTGGGATGTGGAACCCTGCAGTCCAGGTGTCCTAAGACCTATACTGAACTCCCAAAATCTCCCAAGTAGTTTATGCATGTTCCCCCAGAGCTCTACTCTCAAGGACACTTCCATTTAGATTTTAACTCTTTAGAGACCATGTGACAGTGAAAGCAAAGAAACTTCTTAAACACATACACACACTTTACTCTTAGTCCTTGTCTTCATGGTGAATCAGTGCACAGCAAACCAGGGTGTGAATTTATAGTGCACCAGCTTGCTGCTCATTAATTTGCTGTTATGTGCAATAAAAGTCCCAGAGTGCAGCTTAGCACCCACATGGTGAATTAGTGTGTGGCAAGCTGGACTGCTGTAGATCCACAACCTGGCTTGTCACACACAAACTCATCATGTAGACAAGACATGCAAATCTATGCAATACCAACAAACACCTATATACTGTCCTCCTGAATCTATACTCACCTTCTCTGTGAGTGCTCAGGCCCAGTCTATGGGTGAAGCAGGTAGACCTCTCCTTTTCTTTTCTTCCTGCAGTCCTTCTGCTTCCTGGCAATGTTTAGCCAGTGAGAGACAGCAGGTCTGGTTTCAAATCCCATGTCAGGTGACTGATGTCCCAGCCTCCTGGAGAGAAACTGAGAGAACCAGCTTCCTTTAGCCTGGCCCTTCTTCTTTAGCAAGTCCATGTTTCTCATAGGGAAGATTTGTTCAAAGTTGATGAATCCTTGATGTTGCTAACATTTAAGATCTGATACCTAGGCACCCCTCCTCCTAAAAAAAAGTAAGATGCAGTCCAACACAACAGTTACAGTTTATGATGAAGGACATAATTAAGGTTACACTCAAAATGGAGGCTGAACTACAATATGTCCCAGGAAGTGTGTAAGGGTTCTTAGTACATACTATCAGATGTCCAGATCATCCAAAATGTCCATTTTTGTTGTACTTCACAGGTGGCAACAGCCACTCTACTTGGGTGTTGGGACTGAAAGGTGGGCTGGGAAGCAGCTCGTTACCGGCAATGAGGCCAGTGGTTAGTCATGGCGGGCAGGAGCAAACAGATCAGAACAAGATGGATAAAGAACTGAACTCTGGCTAGGTGATCTGCAGGCCAGCACATGATTGCCTCTGGGAGGGAGTTTCCCTGGCACTATATTAAGGAAACCACACCTTTGTACTACTGGTCTGGACTGCCCTTAGTAGCTGAGTGATGAGCTGTTGCTTATCTTTAACTTGTAATCAAAAGTAATCTTGCCTGAGGTATTGCATATATTATTTCTAGCAGCCCTTGTAAAGAAAACCTCTCAGTTGCTGAAGAGTGTGAGCATTCTTGGGGATCCATCAAAGGCTCAAGCTTGAAGAGCCTACTGCTGGGAGCACTGAAGGCTACACCCAGAATATTACCAAACAACACCTAGAGATTGGAGTACCACAACACCAGTAGCAACACCCTGCAGTGAGGTCAGTTACATTGTAGAGAGCCTGGGTTGCCTCTTCTGCTCTCATGTTGGCTGCCTTAATTTGAGCTCCCATTGTGTTTCCTGTTTTGTGAACAGAGGCAACAGTGCCAGCCCTGAAAATGATGAGAGGATTGGCTTTGTTGGCCCTAAAGGCCAAGCTGGGTGGCTGTAGTTAGGACCAAATGAATATGCTGTTGTTTTTTAAAAGAAAAAACATCATGACCCACTTTACTTTCTAGTCATCAGTTATATTTTGAAAGTTTTCTTTACAGTGAACTGGGCTTTTCCTTTAATAAAACACTTGGGCCTTGATATTTAAAGTGGCCCAACACTGGGGGGAACCTCAGTCTGGGGAAGAGCAACCTGGGAAAAAATAAAATAGGGTAACAATCAACACTAATTATATCAACTCCTTTCTATTGTTCAATATGCCAAGTAATCTCAACTACTGTCTGTCTGTCTGTGTGGAAGATCCAATAATACAAATGTTGAGGTGCAGGGATCATTATTTCTAATCTAAAGAGTAATGAGATTTTAGAGAAAACTCACTCTTTAGGAGTTGCAGACCTATGGAGATTAGCATGTTTTTCAGGCTTTGGCTACATGTCATCAAAGCAAATTCTATAAGCTGGGAGAAAAAAAATTAAATAAATATAGTTCTTATACTTTCCTGTTTTAAACAGAATGAATTACAACACATATGTTCCAATGTTACCCCATGTGTACCCAGGTCCGTTCTGGCTGCAAAGTCTGTGACTCTATTAATTACATAAATCTATACAGTTTAGCATATCTTTAAAAAATATACTGTATTTGCAATTTCCCTACCCATTTTGGGGTCTTTTATAGACCTCATCATCATAATGTCTTCCAAAATAAATTAGATCTGTACTGAGAAGCCTCTGGTGGATTTCATTGAGTCTTCTGTTATTCTTTCTTCCTTGGTGCTAGAAGCGCTGATTGGGGCATATATATTTATACAGCATTTCAAAATGCCTTTTAATCATTTGTAATGAATCTGAGAAAAACTTGTGCATTGCAAAAACCAGGTTCAGATTGGCTTGAATACTTGTCCCCATATATTGGGCAATGAGCAGTTTAGTTAACAATTTTATAAGCTACAAGTACTGAGACGGTTTATTAGCCACAGTTTGGAGGAATTACAATTTTGGGAATGGGTTAGAGATTCCAGAATCCAGAAATTAGTAAAGATTGAGGTTATAGGATTAAAGGATTTCGTCACAAAGAGAATATTGTCCAGGAGATTTAAATGTCAGACATTTATTAGGGAGAATAGATGTGGCCATCCCAAGTATTTACAATAAAGGAAGCTTTCTTAAAGGTATGTTTGAAGGGGTTATGCTGAGGAGGAGTTCAGGGGAAGAGAAATGGATGGTATGATTCTGCAACCAAAAATGGACAAGGACAGAGGCAGGAGGCATCAGACCAGACCCAGCAGGCATGAAGGTAGGATCATGAGGAAGTATGAATAAGGAATGAGATTGTGGAGAACTTGGAAGCTAATTTTCTGGGGAATATCCAGAAAACCAGAAAGTTGGCTGAGGGCATAAAAAAGGCAATGTTGACTTCAATGGGAATTGGATTGGGACCATTCTACATGGCCATGACTTCTTACGTTTTACAAGATAGGAAAAAAGAGATGAGTTCAGGGAGAGACATTATTCTTTACATAACTAAAAACAAACAAACAAAAATCATCGTTAGAACCAACTCTTCACCTTAAGCTCCCTAGTAGTGTGTATACTGGCTCAGTGCTGAACTGACCAATCATGGCTGGGTTGAAAGGAGCACAGAAGGACTCACTGCACAGCTCGTGTTTGGAACCTATGAAGAGCTGAGGCAAATAAGTACAGTGGGGGTGGAAAGCAAAGGCAAGTAAGTTCTTCAGTTCCTAGGTAGCTCACTGCAAGTCTGATCAGAGGCTACTGCATACCTAAGGCTGCAGCAGGAATCCTCATGGAGCTATCTGGAAGAGGAAGGCAAGAAACCCAAGATGGGAATTTTAATTTTTTTTTAATGTACTTACCTGCTCAAAAGCAACTGAGGGTCTGATGGTGCCACTCTGTCCTTTCCCCAGTGTTCTTTTACATTTGTTTCCATTCTAATTGAGTTTTTATATGGTGTATACTATCACATGGTATCTTAGTGCATTAAGCAATGTGACTAGCATCTGTCATGTGTGGTTCTTGCTCTAATTTGGTTCCCAAGGGGGCAATCGGGATATTTGTTTGTTTGTTTTGGTCAGTGTGGTGTGTGCATGCATGCAGGCATGTGTGTGTGCGTGTGTGTCTGCATTATGTGCTTTTATTTGTGAAGACCAGGATGAAGAAGTGCTTTGACCTTATACCTTAAGATCTTTGTCTTGATGGGCACTGTCCCTTACCAGAGCCCCTTTAAAACAACATATTTCAAGTGCACTAAAACACAAAATGTAATAGAATGCTCATTTGATAAACTCCATAGATTTTATACCTGGATACATTTTCTGTGAAGCAAACTAAATGTCTCGTAAAACAACTGAACCTTATAATGAATATTTGTTCAAAGAAGAGTAGATTGTGTAGAAGAAAACTATTGTGAAAGAGCAAGATTATTTCTTGAATGTATTTCTAGTGTAGTACATTTCTCCTCTTATTGATAGGCATGATAGTTCCATCTTTAAGCACTGCTCACCAGTCTACACCATGTAAATTTGTGCCAGGCCTTGCCAGGGCTGAGCCCCGGCACCTCTAGGCTTGCTGTATCAGTTATGAATATAAGAAAATTGTTTAAGCCACAGCACCTAATTGCTTGAGCCCCAACACCTCCTTCATTACAAATTAAGCACTGTTGTAAGACAAAAGTCAAGGAAAGGGTTGCAATTTTTTTTTTTTTTTTTTTGGAGAAATGTCAGCTGAAGATATTTGCATCTGATACTGATTCAAGTGACATGCTGGCAGGATCAATATAGCTTTCTGAATACTTAGTTTATCAGAGTCATAAATAATTAATTCAAAACAGGTCCTTTTAAAAGACAATTTGTTAAGCCATCAAGTGAAACAGCTACAACACACCAGTTAAATCTTTAGTGAGGGGCATGCTAGAAAGAGATTTAATTGTTAAATAAAAAATACAGTAACAAAATAATTTTTCAGTTCATTTGCATAATTCTCTTTTCAAATATTTGTGACTATGGAAAACAAAGGAGGACTAAGCGTTGCTTTTTCCCCCCAAAAATAGTTATTTGTTTTTTAAAAAGAAAAGAGATATTTCCTATATAAAAAAGATGGTAAATTAATTGTTCAATAATTAATGTGCTGCTTGTGCTAAAGTGGTAATATAGAGAAGAACTTATTCAAAGGCAATTAGTAGCATTAGTTGAAAGTTTTGCTTTGGGGACTTTTATTATTTAGAAGCTATCTTTTATCATTAATTTAAATGAGATAACTTAGGTTTAAGCTAATGCTCCTGCAGCTAGGCCCTGAATCTCAAACTGCAAACTATTCTTTTAACCAGTTTTACAAATCACATATAATAATTCCAAAATGGTTGTGTGCACTCAAGGTACGCTCTGGGTGTGCACACATTTTTAACCTCACCACACCTTGCTATTGTAACTAAGATATAAAGGAAGAATGCAAAGCCTTGGCATTGTCTCGCATGTCAATCCAAGGAAGAGGCAAAGGTTAAGACTGAGGAAAATGAGACAGACTACCCTGTGTGGCCAAGAGAAAGATGTGCTGTTCTGTGGGGACCAACTCCCCTCACATAAATGGAAAAAAGGCCCATGAATGAGATCATTTTTACTTCCTTTGCTCACATGCTAATGGGGGCATTCTTTTCTTTAGTTAAAGCAGGTCATCCATGCATCAGGGTTCAGTGCTGCATTGTACAGTGTTTCCGAATGCCTGGTGACTGTGCTGTGACTCAGGTCTGAAGTACGTGACACAAGCATGCTTTTCCTTGCTTTGCAGTGACTGTATAAGGGCCTGGTAGTCAGAACCCGCCTTTTGTTTCCAGTGAAATCTTAAGTTAAAAGTTGGCAACCAATGTGGTAGATAGCAAACATGGTAAGCGGGTTTGATTTTAAAACAGAACACTTCTCCAGGGATTATTAAAATGGTATTTGTGTGCGCTCTGGCCTCACTGATAGCAAATCAAATATTAATGGGGAGTAGTTCTGGCTTCTAGGAGTGCCAGCTGTTGCATACTGGCCCCAGTGATAAGATTTCACAGCGACATTCTTTCTGTTTGTCTACCTTATTAAATGGCAAAGTCAGCTCTGTCATAATTGGGAGCAACGCCTGTTAATTTTTATGGGAATGGCACCAGGCCTGAATTTGATTCATTTGGCCAAATTCATCCCTCCCATAGGCCTCGTCTACACTTAAAAGTTAGGCTGCTATATGTTCAGGGATATGAAAAAAATCTACAACCATGACAAAAATAGCTATGCTGACCTAACCCTCAGTGTAGATGCAGCTATGCCAATGGAAGGATGCTTCTTTCAGCATAGCTATCATCACTTGGGGAAGTGGTTTCCCTTCAGTGATGAACCCACTATTTTTCCCCTCCCCACATCGATGTAGGTTGCATCCAGAGGTGAAAGTAAGCCGGTATGGGCCAGTATGGAGGACCGGTAAGAAAAGGAGACTGGTTGAGGTGGGGGAGATGCCTGCCCCCTGCATAAGAATAGTTTAAACTCAGCTGTTCCCTGAGTGGTTCAGCCCTCGGGGTTAGGAGCGGTTTCTGGCATCCTTGTTAATTTCACTCACAGTAGCTGGGGGGAGGAGGATGTGTTTGACCATGGCAGGGCCAGTCCTTGTCTGCCCCCCGGGATGAGGGGATCTCTCTCCAATACTAATATACACAACAAATACAAGCATTTGGCTGCACATCTTAAATCCAGAGCTAATAAAAGCAGGTGGAAGGGGAAAACTTACTGTCACATTGCTTTCTTGTCTCCTCCCTCCCCCTCCTCCAGCCAGGCTGCAGACAAGGCTCTGCATTCCTCCTTCCTGCCCCCCCGCCCCAGCAGGGGTTCTCCTCTAGGCTCTAGCATGCAGTAGGGACACTGGCTGAGATGCCTGCTGCTGCTGCCTGCATAAGAACAGTTTAAACTCACCTGTTCCCTGCGCAGTTCAGCCCCCAGGATTAGAAGCCATTTCTAGCATCCTTGTTAATTTCATTCCCAGTTGTTGTTGGGGGAGGCTGGGGGGAGGGTGTGTATGACCATGGCAGGGGCAGTTCTTTTCTGCCCCCGGGATGAGGGGATCTCCTATACACAAAAACCACAGTCAAAATCAGGAACCATTTCCAAGTTCAAATCTATCCCATTCCCTCCCCAGCAGAGGATCATGGTTGTGATGTCCAAACTGCTTGCAGATCCTCTTTGAAATATTACTGAACCACGCAAGGAACAGCTGAGTTTAAACTGTTCTTATGCAGGAGGCAGGCTTCTCTGTCCCTCAGCCAGTCTCCCTACTGCAAGCTAGAGGGAAGCTCCTGCAGCTGCTGCTCAGTGCCAGGCAGGGAGAAAGCACGGAGCCTAGTGTCCGCAGCCTGGCTGGAGGAGGAGGGAAGACACGGAGAAAAATATGACAGTGAGTTTTCACTTTTTCAGGCTTATTCCAATAGTAAAGTTTTATTACAGACAGTACTGGTGGTAGTAGTAATAGTAGCTTTATTTTCTCTATCTATGTCATGCAATGGGAGGGATCCATGAAGTACGTAGGAGAGGTGGGTTGCTTGCGATTGGCCCATATGGGTAAGAAATGTAAATTCCTTTCATCCCTGCCCAAACCCCAGGGCTCCCAGCCGCCTCTGCAGCTGGTAGCTCTGGGGGTGATTTAAAGGGCCCAGCCTCTAGCTTCAGCTGAATCCCCAAGCCCTTTAAATCCTGATTTAAAAGCCCCAGGATCTAAAGGCCCCACCTCTTCCGATAGAGGCCACGCCTCTTCCGGTTGAGGCCCCTCCCCCTCCGCAGGACTCCGGAGTACTGGCAAGTCCTTTAAGTTACTTTCATCCCTGGTTGCATCTACACTACAGAATTACACCAGCATAGCTATGGTGACGTAGCTATGTTGCTATAGTCTCTGTAGTGTAGACACACCCTTACTCCAGTGTATTTGTATTGACTTCCCTGACATTACTCAGGATTTGAACTGATTAAGTGAGGGCAGAGCATCTGGCATTGTGAGTGTAAATCTGTGTAATTTACATGCTTGGAGGACAGATGGGTGGGGTTGTAATAGGAAAAGCAACCAATAGAAAGGGGTAAGAAAGTACAAAATAAAGTAGGACAATTTACAGTTTTATCCTACATCTTCTTACAACTTCCTTCTGGTCATATCTCCTTCTACAACCCCCCTCTTCCACCTTCTCATTGTGTGTGATACATTAACATAGTCATTTTAATTTCATTAATGTAAGAGTCTGCACGGGTAGCAGGTGTGCCTGAAGGGAGATTGGAGTGGATGCAAAAAACACACAACCACCAGTCCCAAGGAGTCCTTCATTCATGCCAAGCTGAGCGATGCTAACTGGGGGGGAAGGAGACTTGTCAGGGCAATGTGCTGGAGACTTAGACCACGTCTACTTTAGGATAAAAGGTGTATTAACATAGATTAACTAACCCATGCTCACATCCTTATTGTAGACAAGGCAATAATAGTTTTAACATCTCGAGGTAAACCTTAAGTGGGGAGCCTAGGGCTCACCTTGAAAAGCTACAACTTCCTTTGTCTACAATAGGCTTTTAACAGGTTAGTTAACTAATGTGTGTGAAAAACACACTTTTTGTTCTAGCGAGACAAGGCCCTATTGTAAAGCTGGCCTCCCCCGATGGAATCCCCAGTAACAATTGCAAGTTACACAGTACCTGCTCTCAAATGGGGGTGCTCCCTTATTCTACTGCAGCAGTCCCAGAATGAAGTTTTTGAACTGTGTTAGGTCATTGATGGAACTCGTGCCCATAGTTTGCCCTACGTAAGAGCACATGAGAACTTAAACCACAAAGGGTATTAACTCCATTGTTATGAAGGCCCTCCTGGACCACAGAGACTTATTTATGAATGTCAGTGTGGGTTGCATGATGCCAGGTTTTTTCACTGATCGGAAGTCTACATTCACGGACAGACTGGGTCACTATTCCCACCAAAAGACATTGTCATAAATGGAGTTACGGTCCCCTCTATCAATCTGAGGGGCTGTACTCTCTTTTGCCTTGTTTTATGAAACTGTACCCTGATCTATGAGGCCCTAGCAATAAATGGTATAATTACACTCACAGCAGGTGTGGAATGGTTGTTGAATGTGTTTTTGGCAGATTGAAATCCAGCTGGTGATGTATACAGACCTATTTGGATACCAATGTCGTCAAAGCTGTGTGCATTAATGTGGCTTGCTATGCTATTCACAATCTTTGTGAAGCCAGAGGTGAGCCATTTCCCCCTGAATGTACCTATGACAGTGAGGGGCTGGTGAATCGCAACATTCAGCCAGAAAATGCACCTACCATGGCTGGAGCTGGATGCACCTGGCATCAGAAGACAGGGATGCCTTGCACATTATGGACTTGCATGACCCAAAGGAAGAGGGGGGACAGTGCTTTGGAGAATGTGCTTGTGGGGTTGGTGATGGGGCTCATTGATTGTCGGGGGTTTCAGTGTCTGGGTAGGGTTGAGGAATAGATTGCCATGCAATGTACTTATGAATGACATGACCACTTATGAATGGGGTGGGAGAGGGTTAAAGTGATTTAGGGTATGGATTGATGTAATTAACTGTAGAGAGGAATAGTGTTTCCTTACTAATTCCTAATTGTCTCTGGCCCATCTGTTTACCTTTATTATTTTAAATACACATTGTATGATGCAATGCAGTGATAGCAATAAACTTTCTTGAAGAAAATAAAAAGCTTTATTTATAAACATGTATTACAAAAGTACAACATTCAGCCATTGCCAGGCAGGCGCCCTGCCATTTCCAAAGCACCAGTAACAACATGACCTTACAGAAAAATTAATACATAAATGAAAAGGTGCATGAACAAGTGCAAATAGTGAAATCATGTGCAGGACAGAAACCCCCAACAGTTGCATGTCCCCTGCCCCCCATCCTCCATTCTCTTCTTTCCCCATTTGATGAACTTTTGATGCTGGGGCAGGTCGGTGCAGGCATCCACAGAGGAGGGGGTCAGTATGGAGGTTTTCAAGAGGCAATGTTGCCCTGCCTAGCTGCTCATGGGCCCTAATTGTACGGGCCATCCAGCCATGGAGTTTTCCAGGCTATTGCTGACAACATCACAGGGTACTGTGCAGGGGACTTGGGCCATGGTGTGGATGATGCAGCAGGAGCTGGTACTCTGGTGGACCATTAGTGATATAAACCACTCAAACAGTTCTTTCTGCTGACTCCATTCTCTTCCCTTAGCAGCTGTTCCTGTTCCAGGAACTGTGAAGCAAGTGCCTTTCCCATGCTGAAACCCTGTCCTCAAGCTATGTAGCCAGCCTGAACCTTTCCTTTTTCCTGCAAACATGCCTTTCCTCTAGCCTTAAATCCCTTTGTCTTTGATACTGGATGTGCTTGTTGACCTTATTCAGAACCTCAATCATAAGTTCATCCTTGGGAACACTTCCTCTTGGAACAGTCCATGCAGGTACCTTGGCCCAGGCTTTTTGCAGGGGGGGGGGGCGGCTGTGGAGGCACTGTAGGCTGTAGAGGCTATGGGGCCTGGAATAGGATGAGACACAGACTGCTATTGTCTCAAATAGCTCAGGACCACATTAAAAATCCTTGTGGAATTTCAAGGAAATAAAATGATACTTTAGTATACTGTGAGAGGGATGCTTCAGTCCACAGAAGCTACCTGGACAAAGCCTGGTAAACTGAAGTGAAAGCAGTGCAGAGACAATGGTAAGTTAAAAATTCAGAGCTGTTTTTTGATTTCTAAAAACTGCAGAACTACGTGATGGGCAAGTGTCATCAGTGACTGTGCTACAAAAACTTTTTTCTATCATTTCAAGACTTCCACATTTTGGAGGACATAACAAAGGATGCCCCATCAGCAAAAGGAGATGTTATTCCAAACTGACGGTGAGAAACCAACAGTGTATGCAACCAAAGTATTCGAGTGTGTAGTTACTGAACAGCAGATCTATGAGTGGAATGGACTGGTCAGCTACAGACATGGCCCTGGAAAATACGCCCTTCCCCGAATCAACAGAATGGTGCATTAGCTGCCTCGCGGCTTAGACTGTTATGGCTGCATGCAAACACTCAGAACTCCACAGCCTTCCTCCTTCACTCCCCCTCCAGCACATTTCTCGACAAAATTTCAAAGCCCAGTCATATTTGGGACGAATGATTTTGTCACCTTTGGACTACATGGATTACCTCTAATTAAAATGGACTAGATTTGTAAATAAAACACATTTCCACCTTCCCCCCACCCTGCAGTTTGCGGTTTCCAAGCATCCCAATAGACCATTGAGTGGCTACAGAGTGGCATATTTACAAGCATGGCAATATAAGGTTATTATTTTTAAGAAACAGGAATGGCCCTAGCAAAAATCTGCACCTTTCCAGTCAAAATTCACTTTCAAGGCAATTTTTTACTGTTTGCATTTCCTGGTCGACATTTTGAACTTCACATGGTGCGGGAAGAAGCCAAGTCGCTGGCATATAATCTGCCATTAGCGGATAAACGCTGCTAGTCAGGGCTTTTAATAACTTTTGCTTTGGTTCATAGAGCAGGAATCCCACCCATTACTATATCAACAAACACTAACATGGAGTCAGAAACTTACTAGGTTCCATGGTGGGTTGTTCTTTAGGGAGGCATCAAACAGCTCCTCAGAGTATGGCCCCAGGATGTGCTTCTTCTGTGCCTGCTCCAAAGTGTCCTCTGGGACCCCTTTAAAGAACTGTTACTTCATTGTCCTCACTTGGCACCTGCTGCTGGATTATGGGGCCAGCAAGTTGCCATCCTGAACTGACCAGGTTATCGTGCATCACCCCTGGCTTCATGCTCAGCACAGTGCCCAGAACTTGGTCAAACGCCTCATAAAATGGGCATGATGTTGGGAAACTGCCTGAGGTGTGGCTCTGGTCCCTGGTTTTATTGTACTCAGTCTTGAGCCACTTAATCCACTCCCTGCACTGATCACTAGTCTGGAAAATTTGCAACTTGATCATTCCTGATAGTAGACTAAAAGAGTAATTCTTCCACTCTACTCCGCGCTGATTAGGCCTCAGCTGGAGTATAGTGTCCAGTTCTGGCACCACATTTCAGAAAAGATTTGGACAAATCAGAGAAAGTTCAAAGAAGAGCAACAAAAATGATTAAAGGTCTAGAAAACATGACCTATGGGGGAAGACTGAAAAAATTGGGTTTGTTTAGTCTGGAAAAGAAAAGACTGAGAGAGGACATGAGAACAGTTTTCAAATACATAAAAGGTTGTTACAAGTAGAAGGGAGGTAAATTTGTTCTTGTTAACCTCTGAGGATAGGACAAGAAGCAATGAGCTTAAATTGCAGTAAAGGGGTTCAGTTGGACATTAGGAAAAACTTCCTAACTGTCAGAGTGGTTAAGCACTAGAAACAATTGACTAGGGAGGCAGTGGCAGATTAATGATTTTGCTGCCCCTAGGCCCTGAAATAATTGTCACCCCACCCACCCCTGGCCCCACCCTTTCCCCACCCTCATTCCAACCCCTTCCCCAAAGTCCTGCCCCAACCCCACCCCCTCCCTACCCCTATTGGATCCCTTCCCTGAATCCCCATCCTGTTCCCACCTCTTCCCCCAGCGTGCCGCGTTCCCCCTCCTCTCCCCTCCCTCCCTTCCCCACGAGACAGCTGTTTCGCGGCGCAAGCACTGGGAGGGAGGGGAGAGAAACAGGACGGGGTGGCACGCTCGCAAAGGAGGCGAGCTGGAGCAGGGGAGCTTCTCCGTGGGTGCTTAAATTTGCCGCCCCTTCAGATTTGCTGCCCTAGGCCTAGGCCTTGTCGGCCTAGGCAATAATACGCCGCTGTAGGGAGACTGTGAAATCACTATCATTGGAGATTTTTAAGAGCAGGTTAGACAAACACCTTTTAGGAATGATCTAGATAATACTTAGTCCTGCCATGAGTTCAGGGGACTGAACTAGATGACCTCTCGAGGTCTATTCCAATCCTATTATTCTATTATATATAATCATGTGATCTTATATATACAGTAGAACCTCAGTGTTACGAACACCTCAGGAACGGAGGTTGTTCATAACTCTGAAATGTTCATAACTCTGAACAAAAAGTTATGGTTGTTCTTTCAAAAGTTTACAAATGAACATTTACTTCATACAGCTTTTAAACTTTAGTATGCAGAAGAAAAATGCCACTTTCCCTTTTTTTAGTAGTTTATGTTTACCACTACTGTACTGTATTTGCTTTTTTATTTGTATTTATTTATTTTAATTTTTTTTGGACTTTGACACTGTCTGATAGTGTACATCCAGTTCCAAATGTGGTAAATTGTTGACTGGTCAGTTCATAGTGCTGGTGTTCATAACTCTGAGGTTCTACTATATATATATAAAACAAAATATGGTTTCTATTAATATTTTTTGTTATTGGAAGTTAATTTTGCTCTTAAACGTATATGTGCATGTACTGATTTGTGGTATATGTGTGTATGTTCAGATTTTTTCATGTCTGATCTCTTTTCTTTTGTTTTTTTCATTGCAAGGTCAAGCTGTAAGCACATTTTTCTGTTCCTGATTAGGTAGGGGTGGCATTTTGCCTAATTCTGAGCTGCTGTGCAATGCACCAGCTCCAAAGTTGCATACCATGTATTTGGAGCAGTACCTGAAATGATGTTTGTCACATCTACCAATTACATTCAACATCAATCAAAATGGTTAATTTGATAGCCAAGAATCTGATCCTGCTGAGCGCGCTCTGAGCCTGCAAAATGCCTCCTCAGTTCCCATTGACTTCAGTTGGAGCTGGGAACTCCTTACCTTGCAGAAGGTGTGAGTCACATCATGGGATTGAGCATTAGAATCTAAGTTCAAGGTTATGGTTGTGTAGGAGGAGATGTCAGAGAGATTCTCATGGTCATGCTAATATCTCCAGCCTTGGCAGAAGCAGACCGTCTACAGTATCCTTGAACATCTTCCTTGTGTTAGAGTAACATCAGCTCAATATTTTGAATAACTCAAACCAAAATTAAAGTGTAAAAAAGAGATCTTCAACAACATGGAAAAAAGAGGACGGCAGAGATGGGATAGATCAAAGCTCTGGAACCACACTTTGGAAAAGTTTAGATACAAGCTTAGTGGCTGAACGCCAGCTCTAGTTAGGTTTTTTTATATCTTGCTAATTAAATTGAATTGAAGGAACTCTCTTATGCCCATGCACTTTCAAGCAAGGGTTGGATATTTCTTTCCTCTCTGTTTTAACTGAGGGATCAAACCAGAAAAACAAATAATTTGTGCCTAAAATTAGATAAATTAACAAAATCGCCCATGTCAATGGGAGCTGTGAGAGTTCAGCATCACTTATGTAGCAGGTCACTTATTTAGGTGCTTTAATATGAATGTAGATGCATAGAATCATAGAACATTAGGGTTGGAAGAAACCTCAGGAGGTCATCTAGTGCAATCCCCTGCTCAAAGCAGGACCAACACCAATAAAATCATCCCAGCCAAGGCTTTGTCAAGCCGGGCCTTAAAAACCTCTAAGGATGGAGATTCCAACCCATTCCAGTGCTTCACCACCCTCCTAGTGAAATAGTGTTTCCTAATATCCAACCTAGAACTCCCCCACTGCAACTTGAGACCATTGCTTCTTGTTCTGTCATCTGCCACCACGAGAACAGCCGAGCTCCATCCTCTTTGGAACATCCCTTCAGGTAGTTGAAAGCAGCTATCAAATTCCCCCCTCACTCTTCTCGTCTGCAGACTAAATAACCCCAGTTCCCTCAGCCTCTCCTTGTAAGTCATGTGCCCCAGCCCCCTAGTCATTTTCGTTGCATAGCTTTAGGCCCCTACATTTGAAAATATGGACCTAAATTTCTGGATTGATCTCTTATATGCCATAATTCAGTTTATCTCAGATTTTTGCAGCACAATTTTAAAATCCTAAAAAGAGATGTTCAGTGTAAAATCCACTGGCACAGCCTCAATTACAGCTATGTAAATTCAGCAGTGTAATACAGATATGTTCTCCGGCTGATGTTTCTTAACACTGAAGGGACCTGTGCATAAAAGGAAAAAAGATCCCAGCAGCCTCACCAACCTAATATGAACATTAGATTATTCACTTTCCCAACTAATCAATAATTGTTATAATTAAAATTGATAGCTGCAAAGAACATGATAAAAGGCTGCTGCCAGAATACTGATTGTGTATTTGGCTTGAAAAGATAGGCAGTAGTGTGAAACACTTATTTTCCAATTTGCTTGTAGCTGTGTGCAAATTGCTTTAGCTGTATACAGCTGATTTAGACCTTGCCTGGAGGTACACTAGATTAATTGGGAGCCACACATTCATTGCTTACAGAATAGACATGGTAATGGGTGAAATTTGTTAGTGCCAGTTATAAAATAACTATGTAATTCTGTTTTTTTTTAATGTTGTCCTTTCATTACTCTTTGAGGATGGAGAAAAAAAAAACAATTAGAACCTTTCAGACAATTGAGATTGCTTTCAAGTCTTTATGTAAAACCCAGTGTGACTTTGGTCAATATTTTATGCAAGCAAACATTAGTGTGAATATGGTATTGATTTTTTTTCAAAAACGAAAAGCACTTCAGTGTACACAAGAGGGATTTTTTTGTCCTTGTTGTGACTGATCTTTAGATAATGAAACCATTATGTTGTAACTACCATTGTCTTTTGAAAATAACTCTTTGTTCTCTTTTGTATCTTAACTACCTTATTATTAAACAAATTCATCGTTGCTTGTGGGCAACTGAAAGTTTTTTTTAAAAAGTATAGTTGTAGATTTTCTTAAATGCAGTCTCTCCCTTATCCGTGTGTATATGTAACAAAGACACCTAAATCCCACAGCAAAATACATTTGCAATATGCACGACTGAAACCCCAGGGAATATGTGAGCCATTTTAATTGGAAGGCACTTTACATTATGGAGCCCCAGAACAAACATGTAAGGCTAAATTTGCATATATGCTTGCCTGAATGACACCTGCAAAATTTGCATCTGTACCAGCTGCATCCACGTAATCCAATTTTACATGCAAAATATTAAATTGTGTCAAACTGAGCACACAGTTACCTACCTCTATAATAGGCTGATCCAAAATTATGGATCAAAATGTCCTGAACTCTGGGGGATTTAGGAGTCAAAAGCCAGATTTTCACCTAATGACCCAACTTTATTCCCTTTGTTATTCACATGTGCATATTAAAAGTATATTAATAGCACTGATTATCTCAGTTCAGTGAGCCAAATTAATATCTAAGGGCATGTCTACACTTGCAGCTAAATTGTCACTGAGTCGATTTAGCAGGTATGATGAAGACCCGCTAAGTTGATGGCAGAGCAATCTCCTGTCGACTTCTGTTCTCTAGCTCCCCGAGAAGCATAAGATAAGTTGGCAGGAGAGCATCTCCGTTAACACAGCACGGTGTAGACACTGCAACAAGTCAACCTAAGTAACTGAAGTAGCGTAACTTAGGTCGACTTACAGCTTTAGTGTAGATAGCTCTTAGTTACACCAGTGTAATCCCACCTTTCTTAAAGGAGTTTTCACTACTATAATAAACAGCAAAGTCTGACCTATTATTTTCAGTGACTTCCAACTGATTATGTTAACTCCTGCTGAACCTTCCTTGCCCTTTGGAGCAATGAATTTCTACTCCAAACATTGGATTAGGTCCTTAGCAGACATAAATGAAGCTATGGCCATTTACACAAGCTGAGGATCCAGCAAACAAATACCTGTCTCTGATAAAGAAAACCGTAGAACTAGGCAACTCATTTTGAAGTGGGATGATTCTGAATTAGGATAGCAGAAACTGGAGGCAAGAATAAGCATTAATTTAATATGTTACAATAAATGGAGGGGAGAGGCCTATCACGCCATTGATTGCTAAGCAATCTTTTCATTGGGGAGTTCTGTTTAAAAATCAGTGGCATGATATGGCCCAGCATTACTTAAATATTTACTCATTTAGGCTCAGCTGCAGCAGAGACAGGCAGGGCAAGGATACAAAAAGCCTCCCTCCTCCACCCTCGTGCAATGAATAAGTACAACCACAATCCCTGCTCCCCCCCACCCCCACCCCAGGATCTGTTATATCCTACTGCACCCTGGGAAACAAAGCACACAAAAGGGAGCAGAGAGGAGGTAGAGCCAAGCCCCTATAACCAGCTGGTCAAGAAGCAGGTTAACCAGAATGCTGTATTCTCTTAGCGAGCTGCCCCTAGAGTAGTGAGGTTTCATAATGCTCTCAGTGTGACCCAGTACCTAAAAGGCACAACTGAGCCCGCAGATCATGATCCAGCTCCCATGAAAGTCAATTACAAAACTTCTCTGATTTTCTGTGCTCCATACGAAAAGGAAATAATTTGGCCCCAAAAGTTACTTCTACCCTTAGTAAGATGATATTTTTGTAGCTGGGCATGCTAACCATCAAATCCAAGTAAACGATAGTATCTAGACCAGTGGTTCTCAAACTTTTTTTCATGGACCACTTGAAAATTGCTGAGGGTCTCGGCAGACCACTTAATGATCTTTCCAAATGTTGTTTGTACCATTAGCTAACTATTGTAAAGCACTTTGGATAAAAGCACTATATAAAAACAAAAACAAAAAACATTATTAATTTTTATTCTACAAATGAAAGCACACAGCTCATATTTTAATATCAATAATCTTATCTTTTTAATGTGATGGATGTGTCCTGTCTCCTCTGACGCGGTAGCCCTCAAGCTGGGTCTGGGAAGGACGGGGGGTCTCTCCCCGGCAGCCGCAGCCACAGAGATGGGGAAAGTTCCCTTTTTTTCTGGCCCCTGCAGCCCTGCACATCCCAAATTCACCCCACCCCCTCTTCTCACCCCACCGCCCCCTCCCACTTACCCCATATTGCCCCCAAGGCCACCACCTCACCTTACATGTGCGTCTTCTACAGGCACCTAATTAGTGGAGCCACGCCTACACGACTCCACTAATTAGGTGGGTGGCCATTCATTCTCCTGTGTGCAGCCACCCAGGCACGCACCTTATAGGAAACTATCCATGAACCACCTGAATGGAGCTTGCAGACCAATGGTGGTCCACAGACCACAGTTTGAGAACCTCTGATCTAGACACTTACATACAGTATCTCACTAGTGAGAGGCTGAAAATAAGCAGAAAACTCTGAATTTATACAGCAGCTCCTTAACAGTTCGGCAGATTTTTCAACCAGAGAATTCCAGGTTGTTTTTATACGGCACTTCATGTTTATTATCCAAGCACAGTTTTATTTAAAGTACATAAAGACAAAATCACTTTTCCCCCTTTACACTTAGCTAATGCTACTCAAGAAAGTGTGTTGCTGAAGAACATAACCTGCAGTGAATTTATAGAGATTAGCAATACATACATCCCTCTATTAGAAAGATAGCCTGAAAATAGACCTATGCTAAAAGAATCCGTACAACTCTGCTCACAAATCAAAAAAGAAAAGCAGAAATCACTCACTGTATATTTCACAAAAACAATGTTTAAAACTTTTTTTTTTTTCAGGATTTAAATTGGCTTTCAGAGTCTTTGTTTCCTTATGTTTAAGTGGAATTGCTATGACATTTACTTACATGAACAAATAGTGTAATACTACACTGAAAGCAATAAATAAGCACTATTCTAGCATCAGCAAACTCAAATAATGGAAATCATATAATGAATGTACAATGTTATATAATTCAAAATGCTTGGAAATGGTGTTGAAAGGACTATATACATGAATCCACTGATATAGAACTGCATGTATTAGCTCGATGTTTAAAGGTTCATTCACCTGTAATAAAAACTGCTTCTGAAAGTCCCCAATGCACATTTATATAGTATTATGGTGGAAATAAGTTTTCTGAGTGATTAACACCTTTAGTCTGTAAGTAATAATTATCTTTGCTAAATCCTAAAGTTTGCTAATGTATCAGAACATTTAAGAAGTTTCAAGTTGCCACTGATGTTGAAAGAATAATTTAGCACATTCTGAATAAAAATTACTAACAACCATCGTGAGGATTTTAATGGGGTCTAGCATCCCATCACTGCACATGTTAATGGCTTTCTGCGTGCATCAGTGGTCCTGAAAGAGTCAGATAAGAAAGTGAAACATTCACTATCTTTGTAGTTTTTCCATAATGAAGCAGATTCAACTTGTAAACATTGTATGCACAAAAAAGGGTCATTTGCTGCTCTCACTGGGGCCAATGAGAGTTGCAAAGTGACTCAAGGGAATGGTCCAAAGTTGGAATGAGCAATTAGTGCACAAACAGGTAATAGGGTACCCCATTTTCCCAAAGCTTAGTGAAAATACAGATCTGCAATAATTTTCATGTCCTGTATTGAAAAAAAATGAAAAAGGATGAAGAAAAAGTACAATGAAATGCATAGGCTTTTCTATGTTAAACTAACACGGATAGTTTACTGTACTTACCTAGAGTCGCATCTCTCTGCTGTCTGATGCAGTCATCGTAGGTTGCAGGTTAACAAGTAACAGAAACATAGAAAGGCTCCAACAAACAAACACACACTACGTTAACTTAGAATTACAGCTGCTCTAGTGCATTTCCTAGCAATGGAGACACTAAAATCAAAGAACATCCAATCCAACCTCAATTCATATGCTTTGCCACCTAGACACCATGCTATCCAAGTACAGACAGTCCTCAATTTTATGATGTTTGCGTTACGACGAACGGCACTTATATGTTTATAAATTGACATCTTGTTTTGACTTTCCAACATCGGTTTCAACTTTACAATGCTCGATCCGACATTGTTCCTATGGGAAAATCAAGTTACGACATTTTGACTTAAGATGCGATTTTCAGGAACCAATTGTGTTGCAAGTCTGAAGATTGCCTGTATACCCAGATTCTCCTCCAATCTACAATACATTTCCTTTCAATTCCACTATACAACTATCCTCAGCATTCAAACAATTCCTCCAGATCACGTGCAGCTGCAAAACCATAATTCTTATCTCAACAAGATATTATGCCTTACCAACACACATCTTTACTTGAAAAGATGGGTTATTAATACTTACAGAAATCCAAGGTAGGAGTTCAGGTTGTGTGTTTGAATGAAATTTTGAGGAATCTAGCAAACACTGACCTATCTAAAGAGAAATTATCAGGTATGGGGGAAATGTAGTTATGAGTTATTGCATCAGATTGGTTAATACAGAATGCTGAGTTTACCAAGGGATGAAATTGGGGCAAATTGAGAACAGCCATCTTTTCTATGCCTGGTTGAAATACTCTAGAGTCTTGAAGATGATGATAGGAAACTTAAATTTGATGCAGTAGAAGACAGGAAATCAATGAAAAATATGGGAGAGGTGCAGTCAGTGTGGCAGAAGAGGAAGTTATGGATAGCTTGGAAAGCAGAGGCAACAATAGGAGAGGCCAGAAAGGAGAAAGTTGAAGTAATCAAAGGGAGAAACAACCAAGCATACATATACAGTTTTAGCAGTGAGGATAGTGAGAAAAGGGTGGGTTTTGGTAGGTATTAAATAGGAAGAAGCTGGAGGACTTATTGTCTGGAGATGGGAATAGGGGAGAAGAGAAAAAAAAGGTGAAGATTACATTGAGATTTTGAGTCAGGCAGATGAAAAGCAGTAGACATCAATAGTGATACAGAAGACAGGAAGGAGAGGAATAATGAAGGCAAGCAGTTGGATTCTCCGCTACACCCCGTTTCCATTGGGTGCACCTGAAGTAAGTAGATATGAAAGAGATCTGTGCTGCTCCCCAATTGTGGGTCCAGTACTATGCCATTCCCATCCCTGGCATATTTTAAACACAGATTCAGGGTGGTCCTAATTTATACTGTCTTGCTATGGTCCCAGGGGCTGATATGCCACCTAGGAATTTCCAGAGTAGTGATTCTCCAGGCTTATCTTCAACCAAACCACAATATCAGATACCTGGAGGGACTGGCATAGAACCAGATATATTAGTTCTAAAAATTCCCCGATACCAGGCAGAATTTCCAATAAATTGGTTCTGCTACCTTTACAGTCCCTTTGTACTGGTGGGACCAGCAAAAGGGGACCAGATGAAAGAAGGGAATCTGGTCTCATATATACATTTTTTTAAGAGTTGATTTCGAGATGACAGTAGGACCTCCAATAGGAGACAGATGAGAGATGTTCTGGAGGTGTAGAAGGTAGGGAGATACATATGGTAACCTCACACAAAGATGTTGTAGTTGAAAATAGGTTAGTTAAAGAAGGTTGAAATGGTTAAAGTAGGTTGAAACAAGAGGGAATTCTCACTTCATCAGCTAGAGAGCAGGTACTGTTTCCCCAAGCCAGCAAGAGGAGGGAGTTTCTCTAGCAGAGGAGGGAGAGCGTCCCATAATTTAATCTCTGGTTGAAACCCTGGGAATGGATGTTAGCAGAAGAGAGTCCATTTAGAAAAAAGAGGGGAACCAAGGATGGAAGTCTGTGGTCCTTCAACAGATTGACGGAAAGGCTGAGGGACAATAAAGAATTAGAGTTAGATGCTGAAATTGTCAGTACACCTGTAGTGATACTAATAGTGCCTCTTCTGGGACTTTCTGTGCCTTTGTGGACTCTCCCACAGAGCACCTGGGAGCATGAAGAAAAACTGGGAAGCCTTGGCTTATTGCTTTACTCCTTCCACAGGTTCCAGGTCTCATGAAGAGGTTGCCAGGTCCAAGAATGTACTGGGATGCAAATCATACCGAAGAGCAAAGGCAGCATCTACTTCTGGGTACATCAGTCACCCTGGAGGAAGATGGAGATGGAATGGAGCAGGTGCTTGTTGCTGCTGGAGTGAGCAGAGTGGGATGCATTTCACTAGAGGCAACAAGGGCAGGACTATCCCTCTGTCTGTACACCACACTGCCTGAGATGCCACTCTGCACATCAGGGGAGTCATGTTAGACTCACAGGGCTTGGGCTACAGGGCTGTTTCATTGCTGTGTAGACTTCTGGGTCCAGGCTGCAGCCCAGGCTCAGGACCCTGCAAGGTAGGAGAGTCCCAGAGCCTGGGCTCCAGCTTGAGCCCAGAAGTCTACACTGCAATTAAATAGCCCCATAGCCCAAGTCAGCTGGCATGGGCCAGCTTGGGGGGGACTATCTTTGCTGTGTAGACATAGCCTGAGAGATAAAGCCTCTGGTGAGGAGATGGCTTAGCAGGGAGGGCCAGCTTCTCTTGCATTCAGACAGGTTCTGGGCTGGTGAGTGTTTCCTCGACATTATCTCCTCTCTTCATTAATTCTTTGGCGTCTCAGTCTTCACATAGCTGAAGCAGAAATGTATATTGTGCCTGACTGTTGATACTTGGCAGCATGGCCACTTCCTGGCTTTGGAAGATGTCAGCCATGCTGTATTCCTTCTAGTGGTTCACAGTTGCAAAGCATGCAAGATGTTAGTCCTTCAAAGTGTTAAAGCTAAAGGAAGGCCACAGAGAAGGAAGAACAGATTAATCGTCAGTGGAGGGAAAAAATGAATGGCTCTGGCTGCTAGCCTCTCTTATAGCCTAAAGACTGTAATGAAACCATGTAATTAATCATCTTTTAAACAGCTGCTTACCCCATATCAATCAGTGTAATTCATTCTGGTTACTTACGGACACTCATTCTTAAGCCACACTAAATCAGAATCACCAATAGTGTGAATGTATGAGATCTATTTTGCTGTAGAAGCGTTAAAAGCGAAGGCTGCAAATCAATGGCACATTTCAATACAAAACCAATTGAAATTTTAATGTAGAAGTAATAGGACACTTATTTAAGTGGTCAAGAATTCTGTATTTGAAGGACACCTCCCTCCCCAGGGAATACACCCTTTCCCCCCATTTCTCGATTAAGTTAATTTGAACTATGTCAGCACTACAAGCTTTCCACATGTGTTTAGGGCCAGACGATAAGAACAGCCCAGAGATGAATAATGTATAGTAAAATCAATAAACCTTATTACTAGCCACTAAGGGGGCTGATTTTATGTCCATAAAAGTAAAACAATTATAGCAACATTAATGGCAGATTCATCAAAGTAATACTTGAATTTGTTATATGCTTGTCTGTTGGGAATCTTTAATCCACCCTTGTGCATTTAGTATCCACTAAGCAAGAAAAATGGTACCCACTTCATATACAAGCTCTGACCTCTGGTAGTGGCAAGTTGTCATCAGAATAAAGAATGAGAGTTCAAACACCCCTGTATTTGCTGATGAATGTATCAGTGGTACGCAATCAAGGATAAAGTTGACACCCAAAATAACCTGGCTAACCATCAGTTTCTTTCATGCATTAATTGGTGTCCTTTTATTATCATCTTATATGCTATTTACTAAAGTGGAACAAAACTATTGGACAATCATAGAACTGGAAGGGATCTCGAGAGGTCATCTAGTCCAATCCCCTGAACTCGTGGCAGGACTAAGTATTATCTAGACCATTCCTGACAGCTGTTTGTCTAATCTGCTTTTAAAAATCTCCAGTGATGGAGATTCCACAACCTCCCTAGGCAGTTTATTCCAGTGCTTAACCTCTCCGACAGGAAGTTTTTCCTAATGTGCAACCTAAACCTCCCTTGCTGCAGTTTAAGCCCATTGCTTTAAGCCCATTGCTTCTTGTTAATGCAATAACATGTAGAACATGTTCTTGGGTAGTATGGGTAGGAACATTTAAAATAAAGGTGGGCTAGTTCTGTCCACAGGTACACACAATCAACTCCACACAGCGGGGCTGCACAGGTTAAATCCAGGGCAAAGTTTGGCTACTGTTTCTAGTGCACACAGGCAGTCATTTCTCAGCTGAAGGTGTTAGTAGCTTAAGAATCAGAAAGATCACTCATGGGTACTAGGGACCTGATCCAAAGCCTACTGAAGTCAATGGAAAGACCTCCTTTAACTGCAGTTTTGGCTCAGGCCCTATGTGCCCAAAAGGAAGAAGGGGTAAGGTGAAAATGGAACAGGCTGGGCATGGAGGGTGTGGATTCATGCTTCACCTTATTCAAGGATAGCATAGCCGCCAAACTGGTGAGTACTGCCTGGGAACCAAGCCAAAAGTCCTTCTGGGGACACTAGCAGCTGTATGGTGCCTCCAGAGCCTGTCAAACATACCTATTGGTAACTAGGACACAATCTCTCTCTAAGCTGGGCAGAGGAAAGCAAGGTGAGACAGACACCAAAAAGTACAAAAACAACTTTTTTTTTTTAATTCTGATTGCCAAATTATTTAAGGCAGGTATAAAAATGAAAGCATTCAATATACATTTTACATAAAATAAACTAGATTACAGCATAAAACAAGTAACCAGGCAATGGCATTAAAGTCTCTCTTCTAAAACTGGATAATTGTAAACATTAAAAAAAAGACTGCAGGACTATTCAAGTAATAGAACAATCACAGATGTCTTCTGGTATGCAGGCTATTGGGTTATTTGCCATTCAAGATTATCAAAAAAAGACATTTCATTATTCACAGATACTCATTATTTCCCCATTTAAAATCTATACATTATGTACAACACAGTTTTTGTGGTACTGGCAACCCCATGCCTTCCAAATGTATATTTTTCACAATACACAATTACAATGAAACAGTGAGTACAGTAACATTTTACACTGATGCATCTTAACAGGAGCCACCAAATAGACATCTAAATTGTACCAAAGTGTCATCATCACAGTTAGCCTCTCTGAGGGCTTGTGGGCAATATTAGAAGGGTATGCAAGGATCAGGCACACTGATACATCGTATTATTTATTTACAATTAAAAAGCAAAAAGAAAAGAAAAACGGCCTTTTGTGGTTAACATTTTTCTAAACATGACAAATACATTTTTCCTTTATTGTGTGGTTTGCAACTTAGCAGCAGACCCTGTGTGCGAGCCTGGTTACCGATACAAAAAAAGTAAAGAATCTATATATATTTATATATATATATACGCGCATATATATATAGATATATAAAAAAACAGAAGTCTAATTACAGCAACATTTGTTACTCTGTGATAAAATCTGCAATTTACAAAAATGAAATGACTGGTTTTTGCCTGCCATTAAGGCATTTCAAATTAACACCATGGAACTGATGTCTGTAATAAAGCGCTTCCTCATGTGATCCAGTCACATGACAATGTACATTTCCAAACTCCTCATTCTCTAAAAAAAAAAAAAAAAAAAAAAAAAAAAGAGGTTTTAGTATGATATCCTTTTGCAACATTTAACTATGAACTCTTGAAATGCACAAAAACTATGAAACTAAACACATCTAATTAGTATTGCCAACCCTAGCCCCCTGCACCAAATCATGAGATGTTAATAAATTGAGAGGGGGAGAGGAATAGTGTGTCTCTTCTAGTTTCTGAACCTTTAGGGTGCACTTGAGTCACGTGCTCAAGCATTTCTCTGCAACACTGAGTGCTAAAAACTTGCTTTTTATTCAAATGAAAGCTGAGATTCTCATGTAATCACTTGCCTCTGGGGGGCTGCGACTAAGAAAAACAGCATATATCATGGGACTTGTGATAAAATCATGGAAGTTGTTAATTTTACTGCATAAGATTTATTCTGGAGGTGTTGGTGGAGACTCCACTGTTAAGGCAGAGTTGAGCTTTTCTCTTAAGACAGAATTTTTATTATATATAGGATTTTCAGTTCCTTTAGAGGTTGAAAAGTAAATTCCATTTAAAAGCAAGTAAATAGCTGAAAGGCAAATACATTTGATTCCTAGATAACTTTAAAATAATATAATCTTTAATGTACCTTCTGAAAACTTTTATTGGAAATAAAATATATCTGCAAATCAGGAAGCCAGATATACTTGTACTTATACATAACAGCAGAAGTTTACTCAACCTTAGATGGATCTACTCCAAAATTAATCCCTTACTTGCCTTTTATGAAAACATTTTGAATCCTAATTATATACTTCATAACAGATTGTTTTACTTTAATAAGTACCAAGAGTAAAGGATAGTCTCTGAAAATCTCAGACGACAGGCAGTCTATTTCATTGATTAATTATCTACATTATGATTATAATACGAGCGTCAAAGACAAGTGTCTTGTTAGGAAGAATAGAGCTACAATTAACTAAAAAACCCCTACAACCCCTCCCCTCTCAATAAAAGCTGCTGTCTATAGGGATGCAGACCTCCAGTCTTAGAAACCTATAATTTGCTTCCTCCCTCCCTATTAACATGTCTATGTAAGTATAATTCAAGGTTTACAAGATATTTACCTTCTTTGTGCAGGAAACATACCAGATGCAGATGCCTGAGCAGCCACCTGCTGAGTGGCAACAAGGGCAGCAGAGGTCAACCCTGAAGGAAAGAAGAAACAAAAGACTGTGGATATACTTCTGGATTTTATGGTGTTCAGAGAGACAAGTATAGTCGTCAGTGCAAAAACCATAAATAGCAGCCAATCACTTTTTGCAGGATGCATACATCAAATATTTCAGGCAAGAGAGGCAAGACAATTTGCCTGGTCTGATCAATGTGCCTTAATATAATGTACTGAATTCTCCTTAATAGGCATTTTACAAGAAAATATGGCATTCTATCTTATTGTATTTCTTTCCAAGCATTGCACTGCATGGTGCTAAACGGTTTGTATGAATTCCTGAATAGGAAGCTCAGTTGAAATAATGGGTACCAGGAAACAACAAGAATCAAGAGTCACAGTGAATTACAGAAACGAATACTAGCTGCTTGGAATACAATACTTCCATAGTAACTTATTTTTAAATTTCTCCCACTGAATGAGCATAATGCATCCCATAAGACGTATGCAATCACTGAATCAAATTTAGAAATATTTAAGGCTTTTGCATAGGAAAATGACTCTAAGGCACTGAGAGAACACAATAAATTAATGTCATTTTAGCTACAAACTGTCTAGTGTGAACTTCACTGCAGGGGAGGAAATCTTTTAATTCTGCTAGAACAGTGTCAGAAAAGGAAGAAAAACTGGTGTAAATCAAGAGAAAATTAATAATCTTTCATGCATCTCTTCTTGTGGTTCTTTTTCCTTGACAGCAACAATATGTGCTGTATTCACCTAAATAAAAACAGATCATGTGCTGTTTGAGAAGCTGTAGCTGTGACAATCTCAAGGTTGACTGCAGGGTCTCTGCTGTACATAAAATTGGTTCAAAATTAAGACCTTTTCTCTTTGCCATGCTCTCTCCATTGTTTCCACAAGACTAATTATGTAAAAAAGTTTATTTTTTTTACCTCTTTTGGGTCTTTCTAATGTTAATCAGTTAATGTCAGTTTTTATTATGGTTGAAAATACTCATGTGAATGATATCCTAGCTGACAAGTAAAATTTTAATAATTTACTGGCAATCAGTGGTGAGTTCTAAAACGGTATTACTCAAGCATGAAGCTGTAGCTATAGTGTAATTTGGTGTTACCAGCTTAGTCCTTGCTGCGTGTTTTCAAGCTTTCTCCCTAAACTATTTTTTCTGGTTTCTATTAAAATAGCTTCACATCATAATTGCAACATCAATCAAACAACTTTAAAAAGACACGTCGATCCTACAGTAAGAAGCCCCAGCTCACCTTGAAATGGGTCATATTGTCCAGGTATAAGTGGGTAGCCCATTCCAACGTGTGTGTGGTGGTGTGTATGAAGGTGCCGCTGGCTAAAGGGGGAGTGACGATCTCGCTCCCTCTCTGCTTCCCGCTCACGTTCAGCTGTAGATTTTTCCACAGGCTGACAATAAAAAGATAAAATAAATAGTATATAATATTTTTAAAATTGAGAATATCACAACCAATACACTGACTCTGGGTATTTAGCAATGGACATTTAAACATAAAATATTAGACTGATTCTCCAGTACACTGGAGTGGATTTGCTTTGCTCCCCAGAATACTTAGGTGCCCTAAAGCTGGTGTAGCCATACTCTCAGGATAAAGGGATCCTCAGGCATCACATAGCAGCCACAAACCACCTCTTCTCCCACCAAATCTGCGGGGGCGGGGGGATGGCCTAGGCTCCCTTATGCCGGGCTGATTCCTGGCTGCTCTAACAGCCTATTTGAGCTGGTGGCAGCTGGTGTAAATCAGTCCTTGGACTTCTTTCATTTCTTTCATCAGAGAGCTATTTCAAAACTATGTTTAGGGTCAGCAACTTGCTTTCATCAATTAAAACTTTTACTGACTTATCTGAAGGCAAAGTGACACTGTTTACTCTGACATGGAAGTCTCCAAAACAAATGTTAGTAATTTGCTATTTAGAAGATAACAGCTCTGCAGCAAATATATTGAAGGGATATTATCAAATCCCATAGTTCAACTTTTTAATCTCATTATCTGTTTTCAAACAGAAGCTTCTTGGTAAACTGCAATAAAGCATACCATGTCCCGAGAGCTATCTATGAATCTGGATTTCCATATGAATCTACTATTTATATTAGGAAGTATATTAGCAAGAAACCTGTTATACTTGTCACTTCCAGTATATGCCAGGGAAGCACCCAGATTTTAAATTACTTTTGATTTAAATGCTGATATAAAAACCATCTTGAATTCATAGCTTGATTATGCACATTTTTGGATGACATTCTCTGCCCTTTCCCTACCCAACCCCGAATGTGCTGCTGTTCAGAAACAACAGATGAAGCCTTACGGCAGGGGACTTGCTGCGGTACTGGTTGGCATGCTGCTGGAGCAAATCCAGTGCTTTAGATTCAGTGGTTGATTTTGCGTTGATGCTAGGGCTGGTATTGACTTTCTCCGCCTCTTCTCTCCCTGACATCTTCCCATAAACAGGATAATGAAATCCTGGCGAGAGATAGGCCCCTGCAGATAAACAATAAATGCCACGTCAAGTTACTGTTTTTACATTTGGTTATACCAATGTGGGGTGGAGAGATTCCTATACAGGGGATTACATCAAAAATGGATCACGTGACTATAAAATTGTATCTTTGTTCTTCCATTTTTTCAGCTAATTCACCCTGATGAATGGAGGTTATAAAGAGGGTTGAGCTTACAGACATTTCAGACATTTATGGATCCTCTTAAGTGAAAAGAATAGTAACTATAATGGTTCTGACAGTAAGTGCTTAGAATATTTTTATAGTCAATAAACTATCTGTCAGTCTAACAGCAACAGCAGCCTGTCAGGGGTAGTGGAAACTGTAACTGGGAACTCTGACAGTTCATAAAAGGAACATCTTGTATTAAATCAGTTTAATCTGCAGAATTTTCCCTAGCATAAGAACAAGCAAAACAAATGTCATCCGTGAAGCTGCTAACAGCCAATATTAAAATGTAGGTTTTACTGCACTGTTAGTGTGTAAATCTTTACTAGTGTACAATGCCAGTTACAGAACACGTACCAGGATAGCTGTGCATTAGAACAGGAGAGACTGCACGGTATGCAGGATGGTTGGGATCATACATCTGTGGGTAAGGATAAGCGTGCAAGTACTGTATATATGACTGATGCTGACTCATTGGTGAGGAAACGGCCACTCTAGCACCCCGAGAGTCCTTCCAATTTACAGGAGTCTTTCGATCATCATTTTTGATCTTGCTCTCCTCCAGTGACTGGGAATCAGAACGCTTCACCTCTTTCGGTTCCTCTTTAATGCTTGTTAATGAGACAGGGAGGTTGGGTATGGAACCTTCCTTATTAGGTGTTTTTCTAGGGCTGTCTTCTTTTAGTTTTTTCTCCCGATCAAGTTCTTCTGATTTTTGCTGATCAAGGTATTTGGGCTGGTAGACATAATGATGCCATGTTCTTGAATCTGCGTCCTGATATGAGGGAGAAATACATTTTGTTCTAAATGCACATTGTGAAACAAGATAGTTATTGATATTTGTCATACTTTTGTAGATGTCTTTTTTTATAGAAGTGTTAACAATACACCCAGATTATGTATATTGTAGGACAGACATGCTTCTTATAGGTTCACTATACTTTTAAGCTCAAACTCCAGCCAACATTACAATGTAATAGCAATAAACTTCGATCATAATCTGATTGAATTATTTCATCTTATATCCTTTCCCTGCCTTTGACTAGTTTAATCACATATTACATACATATTAGGTGTTAAAATTATGTGATCATACTATATATGTATTTTGATTAATGGCCATAGAGAGATTTTCCCATCTGCGAACTACAACATTGCTAATGTTATGTCAAAGAACTTTGATAACCTGGAATGATAAACCTGAAAAATGGATCTTGCTGGAAAGGTGCTTTCCTTGGCCTTGATCCTGCCAACATTTGTACACTTGAGTAACTCTACGTCCCACTCAGCTGAGTGGGACTGTTCACATGGGTAAAGTTATAAAATCACTGTTCACAGGATTGAGGTCAGGGTTTGAGAAATGTGTGTAGAATATGTCTAACTATTATAAAACTGTTTATAAACATGTTAAAGAGTGGGTATGTGGTTTCTTTACAGGGTTACATAAAACAGCACATCTTTACTGAATAACAAAAGAACATTATTTTTTATGAGATGTACAAGGGCTAATTACTGTTATTTTACTTTAATGGTCAATGTTCACAGCATAAGAAATAGTAATAGGTAAACTGGATTAGCTTTGGTTCAGATACTCATCTGAGTCCATAGAAATCTTCTCCTATCCAGACCTGAACTATCCCACTTTCCTTCTAGTTCCATGACCCTCAGCCTTACTTTGAAAGATGGCTTATTAAGATGAATTCTGGGATTGCCAAATGCCAGTGCATGAGGATATTCAGTGTGGGAGCACTGGATCACAGCAAAGAAAAAGTAACATGTCTTGGCAGGGGTTTGGATTGGAAGGCTGTCTAAGATGTGGGAAGGCCAGGAGGAGCCAGAGTGGTAAAACCATCATTGACTTCAGTGGGGCCAGGATTTTACCCATTGTGTGGGCCCACAGAGGTCAGGAGCTTACTGAGGACAGATAGGGAAGGATGTCCCCTTCACGATTTTGAAAAGGTCGCGCTGGATTAGGATAAAGAGTCGAGCAACAAAGAATCTGCTCGTCCTTCTTTAGTAAATGTCAGCTGTCATTAAAAAACAAAACAAAACCAAAAAAACCCCCAAGCCATTTTTCAAATCTACTTTGTACTTCATTCATAGTGAAAAGTGCTTATTTCTTGAAATTTCACTCTGCTGCACTAAGCAGAATGACTGAAATTTACATTTAAGAGTTTTAATTCTACTTGGTTCTATACGAAAACATGAATTCTGTTTAATTAAGATTCAAAATTTTCTAATTAATTTCTTAAACCTGGATTCTGTCACCTCTACTCATGCTCGGTTTCCCCTCTCTCAAAAGCCCCACTGAAAGCAATAGATCTACACAAGGAATAAGGTACTACTCAACGAAAAAAAGGGTGGCAGAGTTTGGCCCTTTAGGTAAGATAGAAAAATACAACAAAATCGTATCATTAAAACAACAAAATCGTATCATTAAAAATAATTCAAGATTATCCGTGTTCACGTTCCAGTGGCCTCACCTGTTTAAATCTTGTGGTAGGATCTACTCCTGTCTGTTTCATTGAGTCCATAACAGATTTCATTTCCACGGCCTCCTTTATAAGCTGATGGTTTTCCATTTGTTTGGCTTTGAAGCTATCAGACTGAAGCTGCTGCTGGTGATTGGAAAGAATCTGTGATTTGCTTGTCTCTTCAGCTTTGCTGGGGACTGATGACCCTATTTTAGTGTTATTTTTGCTTGTCTCTGGAACTGAAGGAGCCTTTGAGATAGTAGCAGAGGGGATATTTTTCTGCTTGTTGTCATCCTTTCCTAGTTCCTTCAGTGAAGGTTCGCTCTTCCTTTCACAGTCTCTCCCAGTTTGTGCCATTTTCTGCTCTGCCAGTCTCTGGTCCTCATAATATTTTTCATACTGCTGCCTATAGGCAGGGTTAGAGGCCATTAAGGACTTTTGGTCCATGTAAAGCCCATAGGCATATTGTCCATAATAAAGTGACTGGGCAAGTGCAGGATGTCTCTGAGTTATTACTGACTGATGCTGAGGCTGTAAATTAGTGGAATTAGTATCATTTTTCTTGGAATCTGATGGTTCTGTCTTGTCTTTCTTTTCAGCTTCTTCCTCGGCCTCCTTTTTGATCTTCAGTCCCTGTGAGGTACTGCTGTTCCCAGCTGCAGGGGTGCTGACCTGTCCAGAGTGCATGTAACTTGGAGAATAATAAGGATCGTAGCCATGGTAATAGGGAGAATGGGACTCTTTCACTTGTGATGATTGTGCTGTGATTGAAGAATGTCCTTTTACAACACTTTCCTTATTAGAAATAATATCTGAAGGAGAGCTGGCCTTTGACCTCATGTCCTCTGACCGGCTGTCAGAACCACCATCATCCGCAGCATCAGAAATATCAGAGTAAGCTGGGCTGTTGGTTTTAGCAGCTGTACTATCTGCACCATTTTGTGTCAACACATGCAGTGGCGCCAAAGAAGATTGTCCATTCACCAAAGTGCTGCATTCCATTCTGGAGGCACTCCCTATAGAAGGGCTGGGTGCATTGTCTGTGAAAGTGTAAACCTTATCCGCTTCAGCTTTAATACTTGCCATCCTGCTCTCTTGAGACTCTGACAGTCCATTAGCTAACACTTCATTCTTGTTGAGATGGTCCTTTAAAAAATGCCCAGATAAATCTTTCCCAGACCCTTTTGAATCCTCTAGCTTTCCCAGCTTAGAATCCATTTTAGGACTTCCAGTCTCTTTGCTTTCTTTGTCCTTCAGCTTTCTCTTTTCCTTTTTCTTTTTGTCTTTGAGTGATGTGAGAGCTGGGTTTACAGTGCTTGGCTCTCCCATAATTGTGGGCTTTGGTTGAATAGGTTTTAACGGAGGGCTCTTTGGTGTAGCCTGAACAACAGTGGTTGTGAGTGAGGGCAATCCTGGTATTGTCCCTGTAGTGGTGGTTGTAAAGGCTGTAGTGGGTATAGCTATTAATTGGGGAGGAGTAGGAGCTGGAGCTGGGGCAATGGGCCTGGCTGTTTTAAGTTTTGACAGATTTTTATCCACTTTGCAGGTATTGGCTTTTTTGCCCTTGTCTTTATCTCCCACATTTTTCTTGTCTACTAATCCTTCAGCTTCCAGTTTGGGCATTTCAGAGGCCAAACTGCCATCTGCTACTGAGCAATTGTCCAGCGTGGCTGCCATATTAGAAATAACAGGAAGGCTGTTCAATTCACTGTTTGGGCCCTTCTTTTTACCAGAATTCTTGCCAGTTTTAGAACTGATGATTGAAGTTGGGCCATTATTGGTCAACTCCCTTTTCCCCTTGGGTGTCCCAGGGGTATTAAGAGGGCAAGGAGATGTTGGTGCTTTTAGCTGATCAAAACTTGATATACTTGTGCTTGGCTCACTGCATTCAAGTGCCACATTACTTAATGCTTCCTCACAGTCTGAAATTTTATCTTCACTGTCAGGCTCAAACTCCAGTTTGTTTTCTGGATCTAAATGTGCATGAGCCTGGTGGTAACGCAGTCCATTGATGTGCTTGTACTTTTTGTTGCAGTTGGGGTGAGGGCAATCAATCAATACTGGAGAAGAGCACCCTTGGTCCAAAAAAGTAGTCTCAAGTTTCCCCTGTGGGGTAGTTGGAGTGCTTCTAGAATTGGTGCGAATGCGCTTTCCAGATTTATTGTCCTCTGAACTGGAGTTCAAGTCTAGCTCCATTGGAGGTTTATTTTTCCTCTTATTCGTGGATGAAGGGCTGGCTTTGACATCCTCCACTGCACAATTTGGGGGTGTCCTGCGTCCGCTTGAATTAAGGCTGCCTCGCCTCCCCTTCCCATTGGCACCACCCCTGTTCTTATTCTGCAGTCCTCTTGACTCTGTAAAGCTAACATCATTTCCAGGTGCAGCTGCAGCAGACCTTGCTCGCTTTCCTCTTCCCCGACCTCCTCGCATTTCCAGGTCACTTGTTGGCGATTCACAAAACCTAAGTTAAGAAGAGCAGATGTCAGAACAGAGACTAAAACATCACCACCAGACACCATCAGCTATTTCAACCATGAATTGATATTTCAAATATCAGAATGACAAGGCTTCATGTAACAGAATCTGCAATGCTGTTAGAGGAAGGGTGCTCTCTTTCAAATAGGTACATAATGAAAGGAAAAAAAAACATTTGCTTCAGGAATATTACTGAGAAAAAAAGTATTTTTTAGTATCCAAGAAAATATTTTACAATAAACTCAATTTCAATTTAATTCCAGAGATATTTTTTCAGTAACATAACAATTAGAAAATATAAATTGCCAGCTCAACATCTGTATTTTGCAGTGTGTAAGAAAGAATTACTCATTCCTCTTCTGAATGGTTTCAATTATATACAGTTGTTCATTATTAATCTCTGTACAGTTTCTTGCCAAAGATTTTTTTTGGGGGGAGGGGCAAGAGTAGAGAAAAAACAGTCCCAGAATGACTGCCTACCTGGGAGGGGCCCAGTCATGCTTTGTACAATCCAGCAGGGTCCCAACATAAGTCTTGTTCCGCCATGTAACATTTACCACTAGGACACCTGTAGGAGGAAGAGAAACAAAATATTATCACAGTTACAACAACTTAAAAAAAAATAAAATAAAATAAAAAAACCAACAACGAACAGAGCCCCATTCTTATTTGCTTTCAAAAGCTGTGGTCTACACTCTTCCTCTTTTCTGGTTTCAGTGACCTCAAGTTAAAACCCACAGGAAAGAGTGTGTGCGTGCGTGTGTGATCAAGATACAGCTGACAGAAGGAAATGGGTTTTTGCCATGTCCTGCTGTAAAACGGCAACATTCACCTCTTAATTTTGCTATTACTGCACATAATTGCTTTCATTTGGCAGGCAGCCAGCATAAACTGAGCACGTTACCAGTGCTTAAATCAGTAGGTGACTCAGAAGAATGCGCTTTGTTTTCAACAATACTATAGTAGTGATATTATTTATTTGAAATTACCAATATCCAAATCACCACACACACATTTTGTTAGATAGGGAAGACAAATAATAATAATAATTATTATTAAAATAAATGTGCTGTTTCAATGTTAATGTCTTCATCATTTAAAGCTTTGCTTTAAAAATACTTCTGTTAAAATTTAAATAAACTGCACAATAACTGCAGGCTTAAAATTTTGTTTTATCTGAAAAATCAATGTATTATTAAGTATGCACTGTAGGGGCTTCTTTTTAAAAAATTTAATGGAGGGTGTCATTCAAACCCATTCAGATTTCTCTCAAACACTTTTTCACAGAGAGACAATTATAACTACCCCTTTAATTCATTAGATACTGTAGATAAACAGAAGGTAATATTCTGAATCAGTTATCATTTCTCTTTAGAATGCATGCTGAAAAGATTAATTTCACCTAGGCAGAAGAAGAGGCATGGTGCAAAAATGTTAGCAGATTCACAGAAATTCATTCTGAAGAACTAAATATTTAACTAAAACTACACACACGAATCTTATGGTTTGTATTTCTCTACACTCTCCTTGTTCTAGCTAGCGCTAGCTTTCCTACAATGGAAATAATAATGGCACTGTGCCAAATATGTTTCTAGCCTGTCTGCTTGCTTTGTGTTACCAGAGTGATTTCTAATTTTACACTAAAACTATCTCACTCTGCAGCACCAATGTAAAGTAAACATGTAACCCCCAGCTTATTTCCTTAGGGCCCTTTAACAGCAGGAAAGTATTTGAAGTGCTGTTAGCTAAAGTACAAGGGAAGAAGGGATTTCCTTGAAAATTCTCAATAGCAGATTTGAAAATTGCTCCCCATATGGTTTTAAGTTGCTATTATTATAACTTGACAGTAGAATACCATATATTGTGGTAAAATGGTCTAAAGACAAAAAATAAATCAGTCTTCAACCAAGGTTAAAAACAGGCTCCCGGAATATAAAAGATCAGGCTAAAATTCCTATTTAGACAATCAGTTAAATAATTTTTTTTATCATCTATGCTTTGATAGTAACAAAATGGAATAGCTGGGGACATATATTTTATCCCGACCCCCTTAAAATAGAAAAGAAACAAACACTTGACAAAGCTATTGGGGGGTGGGGAAGTGATGTTTTTCTCATCATTTGCTCTCTAGGGCATCGTGTGTGGTGTCAGAGACCTTTCCAGCTGCTTAAAATTCTTCAGCATGTCAGCTATATTTACAGCACTGGAATATATTTGTATTGCCAGAAGGTTACTGCATTTTAGCTTTAGATGCAATAGGCTGAATCACTGTGTTTCAAAGTCTCTGATGTAGCACAAATGTATAATTAAAATTGCTTGAAAGGAAACATGAAAGAAACAACAAACCCTCCATTCTTAGAGTAATAAAATTAAAACCAGGAAAAGTCTGCACAGACACTTAACATTTGTCTGCAGTGAAAGGCTTTTGTTATTGCATTCCCCTAAGGGTTTCACGTTTCCAGCAAAAGCAGGCTTTGGATTGGCCAGCTCCTGCTGCGAACATTACTATCTGATTGGCTGGGCTGAGTACTGCAGCACAGACCACAAAAAGCAAGTGCCTCAGATAAATGAGCTTCAAAGGGGAAAAATGATGCAACACCACAGAACAGAGCAGTGAGTAAGTGAGAGGGTGACTGAGTGAGTGAGAGCGACTGTATATGCAGAAACTGTTTTATCGGGCAGGAATAATCCCAACAATGAGAGAGGCTTGCCTAATGCTTCTTGACTCTGTAAATCAAACACTGGTTTGTTTGCACTAACTAGGCTTGTCAATGTGACGAAAGGTTACTGTCAGCTAAACTGCATTGTGTTTATACACTGAGACTCATGTCACTGAACTGTTCAAGATCGCATTCAAACCTATTCAAAACTGTAAGAACTGAATTTGCTCACAGGAAAACAGGATTAAGAACAGGTTTATTTAAAAAAGAAGTAATTAATCATTAATCATCTGTGGCGCTGTTTAAGGCAGGGCAACATTCTATAAATAATAGCCTAAATGACGCTGATACCTCCAAATAGTAAACCATTCCAATCTGGTATCATTTATAGAAGCTTTAGTTGAGTGGTCAATAAAACCAGAGTAGTAGTGTACTGTGACTGATAAAAACAAATAAATGAAGTAGTTTCATCTTGAAGAAGGGGGGGGGGGGGGGAAGAGAGTAGTTCTACCCTTTGAGAAATCTCATCCATCTACAATGGTCCTCTGCATGAGAGCTTTATAGTTGCAGACTGATATTCCTCTATAAAAATATCTATTCATAACTGTATGTCTGTAAAAACAGACCAAACATATCCAGAGTTGCTTGCATATAAATCCCTGTGTGGATTGCTCTCATATAGGGAAGTGTACATTCAGACCACATATGCCACTAGAGCCAAATGAGAATAGCAAGTTTTGGCTTTGGGAAAATAAATGGTATAGCATTTTACTCAAGTGCTGAAATCACTTAATGTGTTGTGATCCCTGGACCTACTCAAGTGAATGGGCAAAAACTTAAAAGAAGGAAGAAAGTGCCAGTGAAGACACATGATGAAAATTAATGATTTTCACTGGAAATTTGGTTTCTGCAAACTAGAAGCTCCAAACTAAATGTCAACTCTAAATTTCTGAACCATGGGGATACATTAAAATACTATTTCAGTGGTAATGTTAATGCTTTCATCTAATTTTGTTCTAATGACCATAACCGTGAGAGTGGAAATCAGATCTTTCCCATCTTTAAAATTCTATTATGATATCTAGCCCATCTCTCTCTGCTACTACAGAATTGTTCCCTAAAGTACATTTTCAGTATGTTGTCCAGTCTTGTTCTAAATGTACAAAGCAACTGGGCTTCTACGTCTTCTCTTGGGAGATTATGCCAAAGCATTAGAACTCTCTCTGTATTTTCCTCATATTCTGTCTAAATTTAACCTTAGTTAAATTCATTTTGTTACTTCTTGGTAAAACCACATGGATCATCCTAAATGATTCTTCTTCCTCTTTTATCAGAGGGGTAGCCATGTTAGTCTGGATCTGTAAAAAGCAACGAAGAGTCCTGTGGCAATCTGTTAGTCTTTAAGATGCCACAGGATTCTTTGTTGCTTTTCTCCCTCTTTGGTGTTTATATACTTGTATACCATTATATTTCCCTGTACTTAATAATGTTAAATATATGTAGTTTTTATATTGTGTATATATAGAGTATATGTATGTTACATTTAAAAAAAAAAAAGAAAAAGCACAGAGACAGGCATCAGAAGTAGGCACAAGCACAGAATAATTGAAATCAATAAGTAATTCAATAATTCTTAGAAGACATTCAAATGACCTTCCAGTATAAGAAAGTCAATACTGTATATTTAAAATAATAATGTGTCAACCAAATAGGAGTAAGTTCTTTCTTTATAAATCAGTTCTACTAACATCCTACTCATTTTTGTTGGTCATTTCTAAGGCATCAATCCTTAACTTTAAGCATGTGTCTAGTCCCACTTCAATGGGACTGCTCACATGCTTAACTTAACGATGTGCTTATGTTTTTTTGCTGGAATTGGGTTTAAACTTCCTTTTAATTTGCCAATATATTTTTGGTAACAACATGCCCAGAATAAAACAGAATGATCTAGGTCACCTCAGAGACACATCTGTAAAAAGGAAACCTTCGCTCTCTACTCTTTAAGAAAAGTATGGAAGAGGATGAATTCTCATTCCTTCATGTACAGAATACAGAATCTCTTTAGCCACAGGGAAGTCCTCTAAGAATGTGCAGTGAAGGAAGCACTTTTAATCAACTAAAATTATAACAGACATGGTTTGAGTGAACAGATGCAACATGGGATTTTAGGAATGCCTCATAAGGAGACATACAACTGGAAGGCCCACTGCAGCAAAGCTCTGGAAGATGAAAATGGATGTGATCAAAACACTGGATAGCTAGAAAAAAAATGACTTGTTGAATCTAGTTAAGATGTAGTATAATTGGCTCCTTTAGTCCAAATCTTTATCCTGGCACACAACTCAAGTAACAGAGCTACATAACCGGGAATTCACTGGGGACTGAGGGGGAAGGGATCTTCTTGCCAGGTTTCAGAAGCATTACATGGCCAGTAACCTCTAATCTTGCTGTATCTGAATCCACATGGAGTGTACCTGCAGATCCACTGGCCCTTCCTTTACCTCACCCACAAAACTCCCCCGTATGCTGAGAGCCCATGTGCTGTAGTGGTTACAGACTCTTGTGTGGTTCTTCACATCCTGACAGATGCTTCTTCCTGTTCAGAAGAAACTCAATTGACCGAGATGGCGGGGGGGCTCTGCATTTTAATTTAATTTTAAATGAAGCTTCTTAAACATTTAAAAAACCTTATTTACTTTACATACAACAATAGTTTAGTTATATATTATAGACCAATAGAAAAAGACCTTCTAAAAATGTTAAAATGTATTACTGGCACACAAAAGCTTAAATTAGGCTATGGCTACACTTGCACTTCAAAGCGCGCGGCAGCGCTTTGAAGTGCTAAGTGTAGTCAAAGCGGCAGCGCTGGGAGAGAGCTCTCCCAGCGCTGTCCGTACTCCACCTCCCTGTGGGGAATAACGTACAGCGCTGGGAGCCGTGCTCCCAGCGCTGGGGCTTTGACCTCACTGGCGCTTTGCAGCGCCGCAATTTGCAGCGCTGGAGAGGGTGTGTTTTCACACCCTGCTGCAGCGCTGCAAATTTGCAAGTGTAGCCATGGCCTTAGAGTGAAAAAAATGAAGACTCAGCACACCACTTCTGAAAGGTTGCTGACCTCTGCACTAGAGTAATCATACAGCCTTTTGTTTTCCTTGTTTAGCAGCCTTAGATCTAAAATAGGCCTCAGAGCGCTCCTCCCCTCTCCCCCCCCACACACGCTTTGCCTTCAGAATTAGGAAGTAATGGGAATAAAATCCCTTCTATTGAATGACATGGGAGCTTTTTGTATGGCCCCCATGAGGAGGCGAGACCGGACCTCCTGATGTAGGATGCTTTCATGAGAGTGATCCCTGAAGACAGGGAAGGAGGTAGAAAGGGGGGACAGAAGGGTGTATTCCAGTTCCACCGTGCTTAAGACTTACTGACCCGTGGCAATGCGGGTCAGAACAATTAGGAAGTGAGATAGACAATTGGCAAAAATTGGGGTGGTAAGAGATGGTTCTCTGGTGAGTGGTAGACTGCTCTCAATCAACAGGTCAAAATGCTTGTTTAGAGAGGACCCAGCTTGCCTAGAAGAACTGGTAGCTGCAGAAGAGGAGGATGCCTCTTGTAACTTCTGCTCCTTTTTTTGAACAGGTCTTGGGAATGCGCCATGAAGGACTGAAACCATTGGGACTGCTGTGAGAGGAACAGCTTTCTTTTTGTCGCTGGTGTATAGATCTCCAGAGATCTAAGGGTCTCCCTTGAATCCTTAAGACTATGAAGCCTCTCGTTGGTCTTATTGGAAAAGAGAAAGGGACCTTCAAATGGGAGGGCTTGGATGGTTTGTTGCTCCTGTGGGGGAAGACCTGATGATTGCAGCCAAGATGAACATCACATAATGATGGAGAAAGCCATAGCTCGAGCCACAGAGTCCCCTGCATCCAGGCTTGCTTGCAATGATGTTTTGGAAATTAATTTCCCCATCTCCCCCATAGCACTGAACTCCTGCTTTGCCTCATCGAGGCCTCCTTGTCTTTGAACTTCACAATACTATCCCACAAGCTGAAATCGTAGAGACCCAGCAGAGCCTCTGGGTTCATGATCCTCAACTATAAAATTCCTCTGGAATAAAGCTTTCCGCTTTATCAAATGGGTCTCCCTTGTTTGTTTACACAGACCATTGCTGCCATTGTCTATGAATACCAACAAATTTTGCCCCTTGATATGCAGAAGGAACTCCACTCAAGCTAAACAGATGGTTCAGTGCTCCCTTGATATTTATATGGAGACAGAGATCCTGAGGCAACCAAGGTCTAGCTTTTTTGCTTCTTTTCTTTTCAGGGTAGAGGCCTGATATCTCCACCAGCAGCAGCAGCAGCAACTACCAGGGACCCTGGATGATGTTGGTTATAGAAGTGCTCAAATCCCTTTTCCATCCTTTTAGCAGTGGGAGGCAGGGAAGATGGGGGTGGGGGATAGCTCAGTGGTTTGAACATTGGCCTGCTAAACCCAGGGTTGTGAGTTCAATCCTTGAGGGGGCCACATACAGATCTGGGGCAAAAATCAGTACTTGGTCCTGCTAGTGAAGGCAGGGGGCTAGACTCAATGACCTTTCAAGGTCCCTTCCAGTTCTAGGAGATTGGTATATTTCCAATTTGGGGGGGGGGGAGGTTCACCATAAAACCTTGACAGGTTCCAGCTTAGCCTCATTAATAGGGATGGCTACCCTAAACAGTCCTGCAGAAGCTAAAATGTCCATGGCACTGAATGACCTTTGCTGCACCTCATATGGGTGGAAATACAGAGCAGCAGCCACTTCCTCAACAAGTCTTGATGAGCTCTGAAATCATTAGGAGGAGGAAAAGCAGACTCAGTCACTACCACCTCATCAGGCCGTGAAAAAGAAGAGGTTAAGGGTTGTTGAAGAGGTCCCTACTTCAGTTCCTCCACAGGAGCGTCCCGAGAACACGGTTCCCACTGTCCGACACCAGTCCTGGGGGAAGGAAGATGGTGACCTTGCTGCAGATGATCCCTGCGTCTAGCCAATATTGAAGGGTGGAAAGGGAGCAGAGAGGGTCTAGAACAGAGGTGGGGAAACTACGGCCCATGGGCCACATCCAGCCCACGGAACCGTCTTGCCTGGGCCTGGAGCGCCTGGGCCGGGGAGGCTACCCTTGGCCCCTCCCCTGTTATCCCCCTTCCCCTGCAGCCTCAGGTTGCTGTGCCACCAGTGCTCTGGGCAGCAGGGCTGTGAGCTCGTGCCGGGCAGCCGGGCTGCGAGAGTTGCTGGAAGTAGTGTATTAAATTGCTCCCCGTAGGAATGTGCTACTTACGGAGCACCAGGACTGGCAGCCGTAAGTAGTACATTCCTATGGGGATCAATTTAATACACTACACCTGGGTAGGGAAGGCCGTGCCTCCCCAAAAAAGCCTGGCCCCTGCCCCTTATCTGCCCCCTCCCACTTCCCGCTCCGACTGCCCCCCTCAGAACCCCTGAACCATCCAACCCCCCTGGCTCCTTGTCTTGACTGCCCCCTCCTGGGACCCCCCCCACTCCTAACCGCCCTCCCAGGACCCCATTCCCTATCCAACCCCCCCTGCTCCCTGTCCCCTGACTGCCCCGACCCCTATCCACACCCCTGCTCCTGACAGGCCCCCTGGGACTCCCATGCCTATCCAACTGCCCAACTGCCTCCCCCGAAACCCCCTGCCCCTTATCCAAACCACCCCTGCTCCCCACCCCCTTACCATGCCACTCAGAGCACCAGGACTGGCAGCCGTAAGTAAGTAGCACATTCCTACGGGCAGCAATTTAATACACTACACCAGCCCTCCATACAGTTTCAGAACCCTGATGTGGCCCTCAGGTCAAAAAGTTTGCCCACCTCTACTCTAGAATGTGGATGGAAGCCCAAAGGGGACCAAAAGAGCCACTGATACAGAGGCAGGACCCAGCTCCGTGCAAGCCATTGGCCCATACAGTGCTAAGGCTGGTACCACAATGGGCAGGCACCCTACTGGGGCTGCTGGGTATGCTCAGGTCGAGACTCATATGACCTGACCTTAGAGTCTGATAAGGAGTCCGCTTTCTCAGATCTCAGTGGAGCTGACCCCATCAGTACCGGGGAGACCAGCTCTGAGGCTGGAGATGGGGGTACGAACAAAATAATTGCTGGCTTCCCTCTAAATGGAATCCTACGTAGAGGAGCTACTACTGTAGAAGCCACTGGTACCAAACAGTGCTCTGGGGCTGGAGCTGGGACTGCAGAAGCATAGGTTTCCAATCCCAGTAACGGGTGAGATTCCTGAACAGCAGGGGAAGCTGGCATTGACAGGTTACGCAACTCTCTAGCTACCACAAAAGTCTTAGGTGTAGACGGCACCGGAAAGGGCTCCTGAGTCTGCAGTTCTGAAAGATATGCCAGTCCTTTCGGGATTGATCTCAATGGACAATTATGGTGCTCCAGATTCAGCAATCCCTCCTGGCTTATGGACTGTGTCAGGGGGTGACTCTTCTTTGAGCGCACCTCTGAGTCCTTGCCTCCGCTTAGTGCCTTCACTGTAGAGTTTGAAGTCTGCGGTACAGAGTCTTTGGGAGATTTATATGTCTTTTCTTAGGTACCGGCACAAGGATCTGCCTGTGGACTCAGAAAAGGGGGAGCACTCCTACTGATTCAGATGTTCTCAGTACCCATTCTGAACAGGAAGGTTCTGGCATCAGGTGAAGTGCAGACTTCCATAGCAAGTACTTGAGTCTGGCAGCCCTGTCCTTTTTTTATTGGGGTTTGAACCCCCTAAAAATGTGACATTTGTCACTCACATGTGCCTAGGGTGACCAGATGTCCCGATTTTATAGGGAAAGTCCCGATTTTTGGGTCTTTTTTTAAATATAGGCTTCTATTCCCCCCCTCGGTCCAGATTTTTCACACTTGCTGTCTGGTCACCCTACATATGCCTCTCACAGACACTCAAGGCAGCTGGGGTGTGGGTCGCTCACTGGCATAAATTTATTACATGACTGACAGGCCTTGAAGCCAGGAGAATAAGGCATTAGTCTGGTACAGAGCCCGGTATCCAACCAGGAACCCCACTCTAGAAAATTACTACTCTAAACTTATTCTTATCTCTAAATATAGACAAACACACTATACTAGACTACATACTATAAACAGTACTAGAGGGAAGCTTTACAGACACAAAGATCAGTGCTCCAACAATCATCACTGGCAGTAGGTAGGAACTGAGGTGGGTCAGGAGCAGCATGGCCCTTCATGCCTAGGCACTCATACTACCCCATCAGGTACTGCTTAGGGGAAAATGTCTGATAAATGTGCACAAGGCAGGTGAGCACACACCTTCAGTGGAATGGACGTGCAATCACTCAAAGAAGAGGGATTATTTTTTCTATTCATTATACTACCCCTCTTCAGCCCATTTCTTTAGCATTATTTCAACAGGAGGCACAACAGGAAAATATTTTGAGGAAACCAAGGGTACCATGCTATCTGCACATTGTTATTCCTTCCATGGGAAGGACAAAACTGCTCGAAAATACCAAGGGAAAATTAGTGCTCTATTCAAGGAGGGAGAAAAACTCAGACATTTATAGTGCAATTTTATCACAAAATATTTAGATTATAAATAGATTATTCTCTTTTCAGGGAACTTGTCCTTTAAAAGTACTTAGTTGTAAAGTGCCTAGCACATTTTTGATGCAGTCGTACCAAAAATAATAATAAATATGATTAGGTTAAATAAAAATACCCCTTCCAACCTAGGCTACGTCTACACTACCCGCCGTATCGGCGGGTAGCGATCGATTTTTCAGGGATCGATATATCGCGTCTCATCTAGTCGCGATATATCGATCCCCGAACGCGCTTCTATCGATTCCGGAACTCCACCGCCCCGAACGGCGGTGGCGTCGTCGATATGGAGAGCCCCGGACATCGATCCCGCGCCGTGAGGACGGGTAAGTTATCGATATAAGATACTTCAACTTCAGCTACGTTATTCACGTAGCTGAAGTTGCGTATCTTATATCGATTTTTCCCCTTAGTGTAGACCAGCCCCTAGTGTAGGTGGACTACTAATTCCATGTTGGTTTAAGTATTAGGGTTTGAGCACAGTTTATAAAGGTATGTATGTAATAGCAAACAACATAACCCCAAAATAGGAGCATACATTCCCTTTACAAGTTGGATATATTATTCTATTTTCAAGGTAACAAAGGCATTCACAATTAGGATACTTCTGTAACAAGCAATATGCTGGTCACCAAGCAGCGTCAAGCACACAGAAATCAAAACAGCCAAGTGTAAGGAACAATCTTTTTCAATATTTCAGACGTTGACACTCCTGCTGCTGTAGATTTCTTTTTTTATTGCAAAGTGGACACAAATAACCAGTTCTCCAAGAAAGAAAGAAAGTGTATTACACCTTTAGATTCTCAAAAACAGTCCAATAGAATGAGACAGGATCATATTACCTAAGCTGGTCAATATTTTTTTGCGCCAACATCCATTGAGCAGTTAGTCAATAGCTCAGACAAGGTCTTACAAATAGGCCTTAAAGTAAGTGTAAGAGATGCCAAAGAATAGTTAGGGGCTCTCCCAAAGACCAATGAAGTCTATGGAATCCTTTTCATTGATTTCAGGGGGCTCTGGATCAGGCCCTTAGCAGTGGCACAAGATCCTATATGAGAGACATTTATCCTTATTTCAAATTTGTTGCATCATTCTGAGGGCTTTTCATTGCTCTTCAGCTTCACAGTCACATTATAGGAAGTGATACTTATGGCAAAAATAAAGCTAAACCAGCTGTGAAAACAGAATATCCATAAATATCCCCAAGGACACAACAAGGTGTTCCCAACAATATTTTGGGATAGTATTACTCAGTTTAGTGCATATGAAGGGTAGAAACTGTAAGCATGTACTGGAGTTTTGTTATTTATGAAAGTATGACATGAAAAGTTAAAATGTAAAATACAGTCACTTCATCAGCAAGTATAAGGAAGAAGTATTTTGTATGTTTTCATGATGTGGTGAACCCACTCTTATTTTCCTTCCTTCTTTTCACTCATTGGATACCAAATAGCAGGCCTGAAATTCATTGGCTACTGAATATAAATCTAGATAATAACGTATGTAACACAATTTTGGTGGGGGAAAAGTCTATATTATTTCAGCAGTGATTTAAAAACAAAAATCAGTAAAAGTAAATATCATAGCAGTGCTATATATGCTAAGCATTACAATACATATAACACTAAATTCTCTTAGTGTTAACTACACTGTATACAACTTAGGAGACCGGTTGTAACATTAGTAAAAGAGAGAAAGCATAAATACTGTCTCCACTGTTCCACACAAGGATCTCAACTGAGCACTGGGGATCGCCAAGGTAATGGTGGCAGGAAGGAGGGAGTAATTCTTCTCCCCCAGACTGTAGATTAGGAATGGGGCCACCTCAAGCCTAATACTCGGAGTAGCTTCAGAAACCCTTGCAGTCACCCCAACAGCCCTGCAGCGGAAAGGACTAGACCAGGGGTAGGCAACCTATGGCCGAAGGCGGCACACGAGCTGATTTTCAGTGGCACTCACACTGCCCGGGGCCTGGCCACTGGTCCAAGGGGGGCTCTGCATTTTAATTTAATTTTAAATGAAGCTTCTTAAACATTTTAAAAACCTTATTTACTTTACAAACAACAATAGTTTAATTATATATTATAGACTTATAGAAAGAGACCTTCTAAAACGTTAACATGTATTACTCGCACGCGAAACCTTAAATTAGAGTGAATAAACGAAGACTCGGCACACCACTTCTGAAAGGTTGCCGACCCCTGGACAAGACAATATATATAAGGTTACGATAATACATTATTTGCTTTCATAGTTCTGTTAATAAATCATAATAAACTTAAGACAAAATTTGTTGATGACAGTGCTCAAAACTTTGAAAATGAGGTCACATTTAGTCAGAGTTAACAATTTAGGAGCCTAACTTTAGGCCCCAATTATTGAAAATCACGACTTTATAAAATATGTCATACTTTCAAAGCACTGCACAAGTAGCCACTAAATCAATTATAATAGGAGAGCAATAAATGCTCACTGGGGATATAGATCACAGCAACTACCAGAGAAATGCTAGTTTACTTATGAGATCAACTCTAACCTATCTTCCTAAATAACTCAAGGGCTAGATTATATGGCCAAATTCTCTGCTGGTGTGAATAGGTGCAGCATTGATTCCACTAGTGCTGTTTCCATTTACTTCAGCAGAGAATTTGGCCAGTAAAATGAAGTCATGAGGTTTACACAAAGATCTTCTGAATATCTTCCAGATGATTTTCCAAAGGTGAGAACCATTTTTTTCAATCAAATGCCTAAATATGGGTTAAGTGGAGTTCTACTTGCTTAAAATATCTATCTGAATGATAGTCAAGCCTAATTCCCTTGGCAAGCTGGTGTACTATGGAGACTTTTCCACTTTCAGACAGTTTTTGCTCACTCGAAGCCGCAGAGAAAAAAACTCCCAGACAGTAAGTACTGCACTTCTTTTTTTGTCATTGTGTTCCAAACAAAGTCAAATTGGAGAGACTTTTATACCAAAGCTTTTCTGATTTAGCAGCTCTTGAATGTCGAGAGACCAATTGTTGGACTTCCAAATGGCATATCACCACATTGTCACTTGACACGCACACACAATCATACAAAATCAATTCTGAATATCTTCGCTATCAGTGAATTTGTAAATTTGTACACAAATCCAATTCAGATTGGTATTTGGCCCCTCTCTGATGAATATACATAACACAGATACACCTAAGATTGCCCAAATTATGGCAAACTGTCAGCCATGAAATAAATTGTTGCCCAAGGATTAAACTAGCTTTATTCTATACTTGTGACCATCAAGTAAGTTCCGCTCATACCTATTTGACATAATTGTCCACAGTAACTAAAGTATTTCAAGTGTCAAAAAGTATGGGAAGGAAAGGAGAAGGAAAAGCCATAATTTAGCAGACTAAGACTCATATATGGTCTGAACATTTTATTGTCACTCATTTTGGAGGACCAATATAACTCCTGTGCTCCATAACAGTCAACCCAGACTGGTATTAAAAATTTTATACCACAGCATCATCCATCATATAACCCTCCATCTATCCATCCATGTACAACAAAAACAAAAACCCTTAAACATTTTCATATTATACTTTCAAAGCTAATTGTACACTTTTTTTTTTCCTGTTCCATGACTTCCAAGTATTTTTTCAATAGCCTAAAAGCCACAGGAAATGCTTATAAATCTACACTGAAGAGTGAATTTGTCTTATAGTGATCCAGAAACTCTATATTTTTCACTAGTTTTATCACATAATACACGTAACACCACTTAAGAATCTCACCAGCTACAGCAGGTACTTATGTTTCAGAAACCAAGTTCAACAAGTTTGGAACTGTAACGATTGTCAGGTGACAGAAAATGCAAGATGAGGGATTTTTATTTATTTATTTTTCCCCCCAGAGAGCCCTACTGCTGGGTTCAATGTTTGAAGAGTCACTTTACTCACATCCTGTAATCAAACCATCTGGAACACAGATCTGTGATTAGTCACCCTGAACATTGGGCTTTATCTGAACAAATGTACAGCAATGGAGCAGAGGAGATAGGGCAGCATTAACAAAGAGAACCGTAATGAAACACTTTATGCCTTAGTGTGCTGCTGCTACAGTCATAAACCTTTGAAACACATCACTCTAGTGTTAATGTACTACTTTATGAAAGCACAGTGATCTTAAAGATTAAATGTCTGAAGAAGGACTAAACATTTCTGGTTTAGATAGTGTTGCCCTGTCGATGGCGAGGGTAGGTTAGCATTATTCTATCCACGTTAATTTATAGCCTCATCAACAAGGTACCAGACAATTCATTTTCATGTGATTTCCAGTAGGTTTTGAATAATGTCAGTTTACATTTGCCAGGTGTTTAATCCAAATACTGCGCCTTTATTTCTCCCTTAACTATGAAGTCCTCACCACAAGTTACTTAAAACAACAAGCATCTTGACTTGAAATGATTTGTTATTCATTTGGCTAGTTGCAACATTTACACAACAAAGATTATTTCTTGTAGCTATTGTTTCTGGCCATCAAGAAGACAACCTTTTTATCCCATGTAAAAAAACTCACAAAAACCTAAAGATTTCTCCCAAAGCGCACAGAACAAGCATTGAAAACCATAACTGAAGAAAGCCCGTTTCCCCATGGGCCCGCATGCTTTAATTCACAAAAGAACACACAGCCACTTCCATCACTGTCACATCCCCTGCAGCCTTTGTTCTGAAGCCTGATGAGCTGTATTGATTTGGGAAAATCATTGAGCTTCTTGGAAAACTAGACTCTAGCTTATTCACCACCATCTATTTCTTTCTCATGAAGACAGTTGGTCAATATTCAGTCGACTGGTCGCCAAAAGAAGCTCTTGCTGCTTTTCTTTTTCTTGCCTCCCTAGTAACATTATCCTTTCCCAGCTCTAGAATAAAATACAACAGCATGTTAGAAAGGCTTGTTGCTAAGGGTGATATGAAATGGTAATGTCTGTGTGCACAAAGCAACCACCTAAATGCTAATGTTAGTGTAGTTTTAGAAACTACTACAGTGTAAAAGCCAAGCCCTACTATACCTTATTGACTTTTCTGTATTATATTTTCACTGTAGGTTTCCGTTAAATAATTTTAAAAATATGCCTTGCTTAAAGTATAAGTGAACTCTATTATTCTATTTCCACCATCTACATGTGAGTAGATAACTGATAATGCAGAAGTTCCTAATTAATTGAGGGCAAAATCCTGCACTCTTTTCTTAGGCAGCAAAAGACTTAATGAAGAGTGAGAGTTACCCGCAACAGGCAGTGCAGATTGGCCCCAAATAACTGGTAGACTTAATGCAAACTGAATAACTACACGAAAATATGAGCCACTTGGAAGAATGGTTTCCAAAATTATGAAGCCACAGCCACCAATATAGACAGTTTGCATATAGTGCAGTAGCAGCGGGGCTCCGGCAGCGCTTTAAAGGGTCCGAGGCTCTGGCTGCTGCGGGGAGCCCTGGGCCCTTTAAGTCACTGCTGGAGCCCTGCTGCCGCTACCCCAGGGCTGCGACAGCGGGGCTGGGCTGGTGATTTAAAGGGCCCGGGCTCCCCGCAGCAACCAGAGCCCGGAGCTCTTTAAATCACCGCTGCAGCCCTGCCACCACTACCCCTATATAACGGTGTTTCACTTATAACACAGTAGCGATTTTTGGCCCCCAAGGACCGCGTTGTAGCGGGGTAGCGGTGTACTTTTAGCTGACCTCCAGAGTGCAACTTGAGATTTATTGTTTTTAATCTCTATCTTTCCCTTGGTCAGAGCAACTGACCCACTTCACTGTTCTTCTAAAGTTTGAAAACCAAGCTGCAGACCTAAGGTTTCGGTGCCAACTGAAATATAGTTAGTTGAAAAATCTTTTAATATCTGCATATTCTGAACAAGATCAAATCTGTTTCAGGAAAAAAAGTTAATTATTTTTTCTCCAGCTGCACTTTTTGTTCTTTAACTGCAATAATCACAATTTGTTCTTCATATTCTCTAACATTAAAAAAAGTCATATGGTAACAATTTTGATATAGAAAAGGAAACCCTCTTTTGTAATCTCCCAAATGTATCACTCGTTTCTCAAGGAGAGTTATTTTGGTCAACGGCTTTCCACACTATGTTATTGCTTTGTGGAACACATGGCCAGTCTTTTGCATTATACTACAGAGGAAAGAAAAAAAAATCCACTGTCTTTGCTTATACTCCCAGCACCACATGTCACTTGAGATAAGCAACAGAATGCAAGGCCTTTCAACTCCTCTGTCACACTCACTTCCTGCAGTCTATATTAATTACAGGAGCTCTTCAGCTAGTTACTCCTCCCTCAAACTCTTTCACCTTAAAAACCAAGTAAACAGAAAAGCAAAACAAGATTAGAGGAAAAAAAGCAATAGTGTTTAAATGAAATAATGTAAGACACACACTGTCAGGCGCTCAGGAGTCCTTTAACAATTATCTGCCTCCTTCCTATTCTCTCTCAGATGTCAGATCACAAAAGCGCTGTTTTCAGCAGTAAACTGTTGAGAAACAGCTGAAGAAATAGGGAAGCTCATTATTTAAAAAAAAAAAATGCCAGAAGAGCTCATAGTAATAAATAAATAAACAAATAGCTAGCCAGCATTAACACACATCAACAGAACTTTATTTTCTGCTTGTTATGCCTCTGTAGGAAAAACGCACTGGGAGTGTAAATGCAAAAAAACACCAAACAACAATAAACCTTCAAGTGTCTTCAGTGATTAGTCCCCTATTGCTAGCTATGGTGATAAAGGGGTGCCAGGTGTGAACATTGGCACAATTATTTGTCAAAAGTGTGGAACAATTAATGAAACATAAGCCAGCAGGGGACAGGAGTGAAGGAAGTGGAGTTTGGGGGAAGAGAAGAGTAAGGATACAAACAAACAAACCCCCCACAAAAACCAAATCTGCAGAAACCAAAATGCAGTGGGAACAGGCTGACAGTTCAGCTCAACCTCAAAAAGCTGCTGCTGATCCATGTATCTCGTTGGGACCAAAAAGCAGAGCCTGATATAAATTATGATGCTTTATTTAAAGTCAAAACGTTTATTTGCTTTTGTGCCAGCTTTGGAGCCTTTTCATCTCTAGATACCAGGCCCAAGAGAGAACACATTCCTATAGCTCTGTTTGCAGCCAGCTGTGGCTTCACTAAATCATAAAGCCTCCTAACAAGCCATTCTTTACAAAGGCCAACAGCAGTTACTAGACATGATCACTTCTCTATTATTTCACTCACTGGAATTTAAAACAGCAGCTGAAAATACTGAAAGCCACTGAACTGCATTCTACCAGCCTGTGTGTCTGCATTAAGTTTCACATATTGTTTAAAGGCTTCATTGTCCTCAGTCTGGGGAAAGGGTAAGTAATGGGGAAAACACCTGAGCCAGATACTCTCAAGACAAACGGGATAGAGTTTGTATGGGATTTCTTATACATGAATCTCTAAGGAGTTCCTATTACCGTTAATAAAAGACCAGTTCCCCATTTTTATTGTCATGAGGCTTTGGCCCACATCTTACATGTCTGTGTGGGTGAAATCTTTCACGCTCTTCGGGCAGTAACATCACATAATGAAATGTCACAGTAAAATAACCAAAGCTAGGAAATGATAAACTCTAGCTAAGAACAGTCAACAATAAAATGTACACTAGAGTAACCTTAATAATTTCCAGTTACAATGGTTCCAGTGTTACAATGATTCACAGTGTTAGCCTCCATTGTAACTGGAAATTATTAAGGTTACTCATCTTCCAGTTTGCTGTTTTACTCCCTCAACGCCACTCCCCCACCCCCTTCAGATTTATTAATTCAGCTTAGTACAAGACAAAACATCTCTCACCAAGAACCTACTAAGCTTGACCTGTTCCATCTCCTGGACTATCTAGAAAAAGGGGGAATGGGAGGCTTGCGAATTTGAGGACATCCCTTATGTAAAATTCCTTACAACCACCAGCTGGGTTTGGAATTTGAAGCAGTTATTGCAAGCCTCATGATGGAACAGCCAGCAGTTGAACACCACACAAAAGCTTTGCCTGAAATCTATTTTTCCACATTCTAGACTACCCAAAAAAAAATCCCAAACAAACAAGCAAACGAACAACTAAAAAAAACACACCCACACAAAATAAATATTACGGACTACCATGAATCCAGTAACCAAGCTCTCAAGAAGGGCTCTAGGAAAAAATAAAGATGGTTAAATGCTAAATAATCTTTACAGTTCCCCTCTGACAAACCAGTTTTTCTAGAAACTAATAGTGGTTTTCTTGCCACCTTCCCCTACTGTCCACATTCCAAAATTCTTCTTTTAGTAGGGGGAAAGAAGCCCAACACAGTTACAAGTATTTCAATAACATGCTTAGAGACCAGCTCTTTTCTGTAAACAAGCCTATGACTACACTTGCACTTCAAAGCGCTGCCGCGGCAGCGCTTTGAAGCGCCAAGTGTAGTCAAAGCGCCAGCGCTGGGAGACAGCTCTCCCAGCGCTGTCCGTACTCCACCTCCCTGTGGGGAATAACGTACAGCGCTGGGAGCCGCGCTCCCAGCGCTGGGGCTTTGACCACACTGGCGCTTTGCAGCGCTGCAATTTGCAGCGCTGGAGAGGGTGTGTTTTCACACAGTGCTGCAGCGCTGCAAATTTGCAAGTGTAGCCATGGCCTAATAGTGTTCTCCTTGAGCAGAGGAAAGGCAAAAAGGGCTTTGTTAGCATTTACTGAAGCAAAGTAGGTATTTTGTTGGGGCAGAACAAAAGTTAGCTAGTTATTGACTAGGTGTCATAGTCCAGTTCAACTTTTTTCTTTAAATTACCCCACAAGTGGGTGAAAGTGGTACTCTCTGATTAACCAGTTGGCTTAACCCAGCTGTTCACCAATATTGATGGAATGCAGTGGGAAGCTACCAGAAAACCAATTTCCCCTTAGTGATAAGTACACTTCGAGGTAGGTATCTCTTCTTTTGACTGTGACTGGATGGACAGTTTTCCTAACACTCCCCTTTGTGCAGAGTATCCCAATTTCTCCATTTATTAGTAAGAGACAGGCTAGTTTTCCTTGACCTGCTGTGATCCATACAGCTACTACAGTTTCACTCTGCTTGTAAAGCTGATCCACCTTTGACTTTCATAGATTTAGAAACAAAATTGTGTTAGACTCTGAGCACAGGACAATCATACCCAAAATTTCAGCAGAATCTTATAGTTTGTGTGTTAGTAGCCCTAATATAATCAGCTGAAAAACTCCACAGACCATGTTAGCTGGGAAGCTTTGCGCAGATGACCCCACATTTCTCTCACTCTCTCTCCTGTGAAAATGTCACTGACACACCCTCTCCAGCGCTGCAAATTGCGGCGCTGCAAAGCGCCAGTGTAGTCAAAGCCCCAGCGCTGGGATCGCGGCTCCCAGCGCTGTACGTTATTCCCCACAGGGAGGTGGAGTACGGACAGCGCTGGGAGAGCTGTCTCCCAGCGCTGGCGCTTTGACTACACTTAGCGCTTCAAAGCGCTGCCGCGGCAGCGCTTTGAAGTGCAAGTGTAGCCAAAGCCTATGATAGAAGCATGTTTCAGCATTAATGAAAACTTGCCTGGCTTCAGCAAGAGCAAGAAGAGGCTGAACTCTCAGCCATGACTTAATTCTCACCTTGGTCAGACAAACAAAGTCAAGATAAAACTTGCCTTACTTGAGAATCTATGCACAAATTTCTGTATAAATTATTGGCTGAACTTTGGCCTCGTCTGAAACATTGGCCCCTCAGGCTGATAAGCTATGACCCCAGGTGGCACATCAAGTTCTCTCAGTTGAAGCAGGAACATTATTGCTTTGCACAGGGGACTGCAGCGTGAGAGCCAATCAATCAAGCTCCTTGACAGTTTTTACAGCCTCTTAACATTAGGCCTAAGTCAAACTCCACGGCTCCTATTGTTCACATTATTATCTTTTTTTCTCTGCTCTGATGAAGTTAGGGCAAGTCCAAGGTTTCAATGAGAAAGAAGGCTATTATGAGCAGCTCAGAGTTTATTGACTCTGATCTGTGGAACAATGGCCCGGAAAGTAACACATTCTTAATTGCTAATAATAGTCAGTAAAAATAATCTCTTAGATACATCCTCTCATGAAGGGAAGGTAATATAAACAGTCAGACATCTCTTCTGATAAGTCTCCATTTATTACACAGCACATTCCATACACTAACCATGCACACAAATAAAGACTATAAGCTTTCAATCAGCTACATTGGCTTGCTGTAAAAATATGGAATGTTTAACAGAATATACCTAACACACCGAAAAAAAACCCTATAGAGACTAAAAATAGAATATGACTAAAAAAGCAAATGCATGTCGCATTATGCTAAACAACAGACAAAAGGATATTTTTTCTGTTAAGACTAATGCATTTTAAGTTCTATACTATCCTTTCCTCAAAATGATGTGGGGAAAAACAGTTTAGGAATGATTTGATGGTGTTATTTCCTTCTAACATTCTTCATGAAGGTCTAGATGTCTTTTTCAGATTAAACATTTTCAACTCTTGTATGGAATAACTGAATTTGTAGTTTAAGCACATTATGCACTAATATTAATTATTTTTGAGTAGCAGTCTGTCACTCTAGCTGTATGTAAAAATTTTACCACCAACAGGCTGTAGTCATGATGCACCACAGTTAAATCCTGTACATGACCCCTTTTGTGTAAGGATTTCAGTCTTCCTTTACAAAACTCTAATTTCTAATGCTGGGGAGGATTGATCTGTAAATGAAAAATTGGAAATATACTTTCTTTTCTTCTTATCAAATTTAGAGCTGGAACTCCAAAAATAATAATAAAAAAGGGTTGTTCTGGCATGAATGGAACTCTTGATCATAAGGACAGAAATCAGATGTAGTAATTCTATGAATCAATTCTGCTGGATGCTGAAGAAATAGAAGAAACAGAATGGCTCATTTTTATCTTAACTGTAGCGTTAGATGATTCTGCTGTATAATCTCCAGCCTTTAGGAAAGGATTATGTCATTTTAAAGTCTAAAATAGAACTTTATAGCAGTACATGAATATTTACTTACTTTCTTAAACCTGAACACCACTACAAAGCCATTGAAGGACATTTTATCCACGTATGTTAGGGTATTGACTTCAAAATGTGAATGGAACCAGTAAACTACTCAGTGAGCTTTCTGGAGAGGTGCTGGTTGAGAGAACAGCAGTTTCTTTCTGCTACCTCCTCTAGATACAGCAGCTTGCCCTTTCAGCTGTCATTCAACAGAGCTTCTCATACAAAACAAGAGAATATCGTGAACTTGTTTCAAATTAAGGATTCCCCCCTTTCATCTTGCCAAATTTACACCCTGAAGAATGAAAAGAATTCATATTGTATAATACATCCAAAAATGTGTTTTCAGACAGTGCCAAACACAGAATTTAACAATTATTTAGAAACACATCCGAAGAAACTGACCGCAGTCAATGAAGCACTAGCCTTTCTAAAAGCAGCATAACAGAAATCGGAGTAAGGCAGGCCTTTCAAATTACTGATGTAATTATTGTAAATATAAACAGTTTTTATGTTTATACCTATTCTATCCTTTATTCTATCCCAAAACAACAACTAAATGCCCCATGACATATCACGTTTCTTGTCCTTTGAGACTAAACTCCATCTTGACTTTTATATACATTTTTTAAAAGATACTGGAAATCAGCAGTTAGGTGGAGTAGAGACTGAACAGCTCTCTCTCTCATCCCTAGAGTGGTTGAGGCAGAGTGAAGAGGCTTGCACTGGTGTAGCCTGAACTGTATTTGTTCTGAAGCTATATAGTGGATTCCAGTTTCCAGCACTGTCAATCACTATTCACAAGTATTACATTCTTTGTTTTGTACGTATGTGTTTTTAAAGAGAAATAAGAGTGTTAAAAAAAACCAAACCCACATCAAGAAGGAAGCTTCTCTTATCAATTTTCAGCTGAGAGATAAAGCATTCAATGTGAGTGCTGTGTTTTAGTGGATGCCCCATAAAGCAAGTAACATACAAGTTAGAGGAATGAGAACATTTTCGCTGATCTTTCCAAAATAAAAACCTATTTTAGTTTAACAAAACAACAAGAGACTGTTGAGGTGCATTTGTCTCTCAGCTGAAGTATATGCACTAAGTACAGCCCACAACCCACCTACCCACAGCAGCTCTAGACAGTTAGCCTCACCCACATCTCCTTGCAATTTAATGAACAGTCATATCCAACAAATCTCTTTCCAACAGCCTGACAGTAGTTATTCTCTTAGACTCTGGGCCCAAAAAAGAGATTTGTCATTGCTTAAATAAATTTTACAGATGTAATAGATAAAGGCAATAAAGAAAACAGGGCTTTTATAAAACAAAGTTGACAGAGCAGAAAACTATTCCTCAATAACGTGCATGTCTGTGTGTGTGCACACGTGTGCTCGTGTGTACCAAAGGGAAATAGACAATGAAGGTCAGGAAGCATGAAATGACAGCATTCTCTGCCTTTCAGGGAACGTAAATTTTATTTGCAGAATGTAAATCTTGAAGCCATGGTTTTCAATCTGCATGTGTGATCACCAGAAATTGATTTCAAGGAGATTTTAAAGTATTTAACTTATTGTTCAGAGATGCAAATGCCATCCAACACATTCATTACTGTAAAACAGAAAAATCTAGGTGACATTTAAGGCATCTGTTTACATATTGCAGTTTTTCAGGCACACACAGGTTATCAGGCTTTCAGTTAAAATTAAGCCGGTCTACACTAAGGGTATGTCTACATTACCCGCCAGATCGGCGGGCAGCGATCGATCTATTGGGGATCAATTTATCGCGTGTAGTGCAGACGCGATAAATCGATTCCCGATCACTCTCCCGTCGACTGCTGAACTCCAGCTTGGTGAGAGGCAGAAGCAAAGTCAACGGGGGAGCTGTGGCTGTTGATCCAGTGCCGCAAGGACATGAAGTAAGTAATTTTAATTCGATCTAAGATATGTAGACTTCAGCTACGCTATTCTCGTAGCTGAAGTTGCGTATCTTAGGTCTCCCTCCCCCCGCAGTGTAGACCAGGCCTAAGGGACAAAATGTATATGTTCAGTCGGGTTTAAGTCAGTTTAATTCTGCTAAAGGATAATACGGTTAAATTCAACCAGCTTTAGAACACATTTTTAAAAACATTGTTTAAACATGGTTATGCCCCATCCACAATGACCAGCAGAACATAGTTCAAAACTGCTTCAGCAAACATTGTAGTACACCCTAGTGAGGATGAGACCCTGAAGTGCTATTGGAAATGTGTAAATATAGCTCGTCTTCAACACGTGACTTCTGAGTCTCCACAGTGACATTCTTAGTACAAACTGTAATGTAAAAATATATATATATATATATTTTTTTTACATTACAGTTTGTACTAAGAATGTCACTGTGGAGACTCAGAAGTCACGTGTTGAAGACAAGAGCTATATTTACACATTTTGAAGTATCATATATATATATTATATATATTTGATACTTCAAAAGTTTACTACTAATCCCAGAAGCTAGGAGGAGGAATTAACTTCAGAAATCCAAAACAATGGGTTCCTTTAACATAGTAGCCTGGTATTAAATATCTCTGATGTTAATTGCTGCTTCTTCCAACAGGAAAAAAAAAAATCTACTTTGGAACACAGATGGGCTTCTTGATTTGCCTGCACTTAAAACACAAAGAAAACGGGTTCATTTCTATCTCAATAATTTTTACAAAGCAATACAAAACTTTGTAGTACATGCTGAGTGTTTTGTTTCACTTCCTTGTCACATAAATTGACAAAGGGAGTTTTCTTCCCCAAAATTCTTTCAAACTAACTCAATTTTACACTAAAAAGTACCTTTGCTGAATACATAGAAAACTGAAATCACCAGCCCTCAAAGACTAAATTCTCATTTCCATTCCCCATTCTCAAAGATTTTTAAAGTATGGTGAGGTAGTGCCTACACTACTTCTTATACTTGGCCATATTTCTGAATGAATTTCTGAATTAATAGTAGTTCAGTCTAATTATCTTAAAAAGACTGAATTCATGTTTTTTAATCTGAATAAGCTTAGGAAAATCGTGCCAGCACAATCTCTATTTCTAGACAACTGTTTGGACTCCTGAAAGTTCTGCCTATATATTTTCAATTTTTGAGATTGTAGGATAGGAACATAATATATATGTTGTTATATGTTTGGGTAGGTACACGGAATGGTAAACACTTCAGACAGATTAAGTATATGTCTTTACTGCATGTTTTATTGTCATTTAAGTTTTCCCCGACAACACGAGGAAAGCTGCTTTTGACAAACCATGATTTGTTCCCTCATGGCAAATCCCATGATGCATTCATTTTCTGACCTCTCTCCAAATATAAAATTGCAGCTCACTCCGTACATGATCATCTTTGTCAGAACAACTTCCACTCAGCCAGCAGCTAATCCACTGCAGCTAATGGTTTCTGTCAGGAAGGAAGCCAGGGAGATGATGCCATCATTATGCTATATAGAATCTTCCACATATCTCATGGGTAGCTCTCCTTTCATCAAACGCAGGGTGATAGATCAAGTGCATAAGGAAACTATTTTTCTTAACAATAAAAACAGCAAACATTTCTCCCTACTTGTCAATATATTTACACAAGGTAGCTAAATCACAAGAAGAGAGTTTTGCACCCCTCTCCTTCATCTTGGTCCTCCTATTACAGCTGTCAAAAAATCCTAAAGCGATATGCCTATCATGTCTACCTTTCTATGGAAAGGAGCCTCTGTTAGTGTTTCAGCAAACAAGACCCCTTAGGTGGCTTTCCAAAGCTACAGGGGAAAAAAAGTAAAAGAAGAAAGATAGAAAGAAAGAAAGAAAGAAAGAAAGAAAGAAAGAAAGAAAGAAAGAAAGAAAGAATTAGCCAGTAAGAAATACAGTAACTTGTTTTCTCTGTAATTTAGTTGCTCAGGAAGGATGGTGATCCTGGGCAACTTGTATGTAGAGGCAAGAAGCCTTCAAACCAATAGGTGGTTCTCTCAAGCATGTAGCCTTCAAGGTAGTGCAGAATGTCTCCATCTCAAATTTTAGCGATTTCACTGATTTTACCATTTCAAGCACAATATTGAGCCTTGCTAACCCACTCTAATAATTTTTGGGAATCACAAAACAGCAGAAGTCTCGTTCTTGGGGTACCATTCTTTAGGAGAACAACAAGGAGCCTGGGGGCACCTTAAAGACTAACAGATTCATTTGGGCTCTGTTAGTCTTTAAGGTGCCCTCAGACTCCTCATTATTTTTGTGGATACAGACTAAGGCTTTGGCTACACTTACACTTCAAAGCGCTGCCGTGGCAGCGCTTTGAAGCGCTAAGTGTAGTCAAAGCACCAGCGCTGGGAGAAAGTTCTCCCAGCGCTGTCCGTACTCCACCTCCCTGTGGGGAATAACATACAGCGCTGGGAGCCGCGCTCCCAGCGCTGGGGCTTTGACCACACTGGCGCTTTGCAGTGCCGCAATTTGCAGCGCTGGAGAGGGTGTGTTTTCACACCCTGCTGCAGCGCTGCAAATTTGTCAGTGTAGCCAAGCCCTAACACAGCTACCCCTCTCATTCTTTAAGAGAAGAATGTGAGAAATGGCCACTTTTGCTGCAGGAGGGAATTCAGAGACCTCCACATGTCTTTTGCTTTGCACAGAAAGAGCCAGCTTGTTTGTAGCTGGACAGATCATGGGGCTTTGAGATTCATAACAGAGTTTCTTGCGTTAGAGGCCCTGATTCCAAGAGGACCTGATTCAGTCAACAGTGAGCTGTGTTACTGAGATTATTGATGGCAAAGGCATATTAAACCAGGGGTTCTCAAACTGGGGGTCGAGACCTCTCAGGGGGTCACGATGTGATTACATGGCAGGTCATGAGCTGTCAACATCTATCCCAAACCCAGCTTTGCCTCCAGCATTTATAATGGTGTTAAATATATTAAAAAGTGTTTTTAATTTATAAGGGGGGGGGATCACACTCAGAGGCTTGCTATGTGAAAGGGGTCACCAGTAAAAAAAAGTTTGAGCGCCACTGTTTTAGACAGAACCCTCCAAATTCCTTTGGATTTCAGACATCCATTCACTAGCTGCTATGACGTGTTGAAATTGACTTGCCTCAAACTCAACATTTTTTCTAACTGTACAGCCCTCTCTTTCCTATCTAGTGGATGCATTAGAAGCATAGCTGAATCCAAGGGTAACTCAGGCTGTCATTACTTGAGGATCTCTTTTCTTCTGGACTTTTGAATTAATAAATTATTCATATTCTAAAAGGAAACACTTCTAGAGGGATTTGGGGTTTCTGTACTGACTCTGAGCAAATTTGCCCTTTCCGTTGACAGAGATTCTGAAGGGAGAAAGAAATAGAATCTTTTACAGTGAGTTTGCATCTAAGTTTCTTGGGGTGGCAGAGGAAGCAAACATGCACGGAGCCCACTCCCTGACCAGCTGTGGATCAGTTTCAGGATGGGAGATTATGTGGTGTACCAACCCATAAAGTCACGTGAACAATTTAAACCTGACTAACCCAGACAATGGACATCTGTGGCCCAGGGCTGTCATACTTTATGAACAAAGAATTTGTGTCACTAATTCTTGGTGCTTAGATACCAAAATTCTCCATGCCTCAGAAATACTACAGATTGACAGACAGATTAATGCTGTTTTTTAAGGTACCTGGAAGGATGTTTGCCTCATGATTTGCATTTGGGATAAGTCTGCCAGAAATGACTACTCAGTATAGCTATATATGCTGCTTCTTTGATCCTGATAGTGGATGTAATAAATGACTGCAGAAGAAACCAAAGGATTCCATGATGAAAGGAAGAATTTTGCTGCACCGAGCATGTTTCATTCTTCTCTCTCTCCATGGTGCTGGAACTTGGAGAAAGTAACACTAAGAGAAAAACAAGATGGTGACTAAGACCCACCATGAGCTGCCTTGACATGAGACAGGAAATAACTGGGAAGGAACAAGAGGCATGGAAAAAGCTGGAGAACATAAAAACCTCATCATATGATTGATTGCCACTTCCCTTACTGATGTAGAGAGAACACCTATTGGCCTCAGTAAAACATACTAGGTTATGTCTGAGAGACCTTGGAGGAAAATGTTTTCTCTGATCCAATCGAGACTCAAAATGCAACCAACACCACTAAAAGAACAGACAAACACCAATAAATACTTACTGCTGGTGCTTTCCAAAAATATCCAGTTGGAGATAGTCTGACGAGCTAAAGGGGAACAATAAATTCCACTCATCCTGCCAAATGAAAACTAACAGCCATCTTCACTGAGCCTAGATTAGCATTATTTATGTGCTTTGCTCAGAATCAGCAGTTCATTTCTTAGATTTTAATATGGGCTGCCATGTTTACAGCTCTGCCTTCTTCTGCCATTTATAACATAACTCGAAAAGGTTATTTTACTTTACTGAGAAGGGTGGATAACTGGGGAAGAGTCTTTCAAAAATTTATGTGACACGTACTAACTTGATGCTGGCATGAAAGATGAAGGCCCGAGCAGCGGCCAGGCACAGCATTCTAGTAGAAATACCAGCACCCTCTCCCTTAGGACAGCTGGGCTGTTCATCAGCGTGTTGCCCACAGAAAGTGGGTCTTATTTTTCCTATCAGCCGCTGGCTAGTAGAGTAGATATTCTGACTGGTAGGTATCTAGTATAATTTTCATGCTCTGACTTTTAGCAGTCTTTACATCTAGCCTTTAAGTATTATAAGCCACACTTGTCACACCCTCTAGGAGGGTTACTGAATGTCAGGCCAACTGCAGACTAATATTCAGCAAAATAACATGCTTATACCTAACATAAAACAGATCACTCCATTTGGATTCTGCTGGGGTTTACAGAAAAAAAGGGAAGTGATGAAGAAAAGCACACAATCAACATTACACCTTTTAGTTTTATTTATTTATTTTTGTAAGCACGCTGGACAAAAAGCTGGCCCTCAGAAAGAAGTCACCATGGCAAACAGTGTGGGACCAAAGTCTAGTAAACACATTTATTACCTTCTGTCAGTATGACTAAAAAGAATGAGAAATCCTTTGTTGTAATTTGTGGTCCACATTAATCTATTAAGAATTTTAGCCATATCTTTCCCATTCTATTTAATTCACAATAGCGTCATTCTTATATGCATACAACCTCCCCTCCATCAAAGTTGTTTTAAATATGACTAGTTTTAGATCTAAAAAAAATTAAGGATTACATACTAACTTCACAGCAATTCCTTCTATGACAAAGGAAAGTGGAATAAACCAACATCAGTTTATCACAGGGCCCTCTTAGTTCAGAAAATTCATCTAGATCTAAATGAACTTTACCATGTGACTGAAATAAAAAATAAATAATGAATGCTTTGCAAAAGAAATCTATGAAAAGCAGATTTACAACTTCACATTTTAATATGCACTTCATATATTGTGATAATTCTTGATACTCTTCTACCAATGTACTTTCCTTCATCTTGTTTGATTACAGAAGACAAGGGTCTAAACAGATCATGGGGCAATGATGATGATGAATTAATTAAGCCCTACTAGAGGCAGGGAGATTTATTAGTCACCTCTCCACTAAAGTATGTTTCCTGCAGGTGTGCATCTCTGGCTGAGCTTGAGTACAACTTCTGTCTTCACCATAATCACCCCATATTAGAACTGCAGTTAACCATTACCCTTTTTCACTGAGTTTATCAAAGAGCTTTTCCTTTAAAGGACTGAAGGGGAAAGACTGTTGGCTTTACTGCACTGCTTAACCACAAAACCCTCTTGTGAGGTCTTCAAAAATAACAATTCAGCAAAAAGTGAGAGTGTTGCAGCCACTGAGTCAGCCCCTATAAGCCATTTTCTAAAAGGCAGCTTTCAATGAATCCATTTTCAATGTTTTTTCAGTTATTCTTATATAGAAACTTCCCTCCCACACCCGCTTTCTCTTTGGAAATTTGGTAACCATAGTTTCTGTATCCTGCTGAGACTTGATATGTAGAGCTGTATTCTACCTGCTATTAAGCTGCTGATAGCAGTGTTTCTGTTGCAATTTATGAGAAATGTCAGTTGAAGGCAGAGAGTATTGTACACACTATATTTTCCCAGCTGGATACCTCCGTGAATGGAAAGCAAAAACATGAGTACACATGCACTGTAGATTTGAGGGGGGGAATGGAGAAAAACGCTACAGGTTAGATCTGCTGGGTGGTCTAAACCCACCATAGGGTAAACACATGAATGGGAGGATGCAACTAAGATTATCAAGAAAATAGTGGAGACATCCAACACATTGATGCTAAATCACCTCTTCTAGGATCCATAATCACCTCCCATCCTTTTACACGTTCATCTTATCTGCTTGAATTTACAACATAAATTTGTTTGTCTGACTGACCTAATCTTCAGGGGTTTGTTTAACATTTTAGTATGAAGACAGACATTTTAATCCTAAATGCAGGCATCTGTATCCATATTAATCACAGTTTGTTTGTTTTTTATAAAACAAGTACTGAGTTGCTAGACACAGGAAACATGCCCGATTTTCTACTCCCCCTTCAAGATCAATTTTGCTACTTTTATTTTGTCAATCTGTTTGCTAACAAAAATATTTTAGGCTTTCCTGGCAAACAACTATCTCCTGTAAAAGCTCTTGGTTTCCTTATCACACAAAGGAGGCAGTTGAAGGTAATAGTCTGGACAGCACAGTGAGATGGAAGCCAATTCAACAAAGACAGGATGAAGAAATAATGAGTCAATGTCTGCTATATCTGTCTTCTGAAAATATGGAACTATAATCTTTTCCCCCACAAGTATTGGGGATTACAGTAGAAAACACTGACAAATGATTATTATCTAAACACTGTCAATCTGAACCAGATTCAAAGTTCTGTGGTCCAGGTTTTGCCTCTCTAGAGATTATTATATTAGACTAAATGTTTTAAGGCAAATGAATTGATCCAGTTCCACGGTTTGTGCTTACCGTACAGTCTACAATATATGAAAACATTCAGTTGTGTAAGAGAAAACTACTCCAGATGTGAAACTTTATAGTAAAGGAGAGACAGATGATTACAAAAGCAGAATTACTTAAAAACACATGTTTTTCAAAGAACTTGTATGCCTTACCAAAAAGCTGTCAACTCGTACCACAAGTAACTGGCTCCAAATTTGCAATTAGTCTTTGTCATTTCCCAAATCACCCTCTCTGTCAGAAACACACAACTGAAATAATGAAAATCCAAAAGCTGCTAAACGTAAAATGCTCATAGTCAAACTGAGGATAGAGCCAATTTCCATTTAAATAACAATATGAAACTCTTTGAAGGAAGGGCCTTCTGATCTCAAAGATTCAAATGCTGAACAGTGAGAATCTGCATGCTTTAGATTTCCAGGGGAAAAACTACAGAAAGGAACTATGACCCAAGCTGTCTGTCATATGCTAAATTCCTAGCATATTTTAGTGTAGAAACATAGGGCTCTTGGCTTGTACTTAATGGCAATTTCACTGTCTATACCTTAGTTATCAAATGTTTATTGCTTTTTAAACAGGTTTTGGGAGGAGGAGAATTAGCAAATATTAGGGGTGAATAAAGTTAGATTCATTAACATCTTCTTGCTCACCCCAAAGTTTCATGAGTGAGTCACTCTTGCTTTTTGTGCCAATTTTACACATTTAATGTTTTGTTTTATTTCATATTCATAAAATACGGATGGTCAAATAGAATTACAAGTTTATGGCAGAAACAATGATCCCAACCCTTTTGAGGAGGAGGAGAATCAAACAATAAAACTGTGATGTACTGTAGCTCTGAATGCTGCCATTTTTGTATTTCTTTTCTGAAAAAAACCCATGAACAGTTGATGCCTTTGAAAACTACTCTAGCCTTTGACAGCTTATGGAGTTTGCTGATGTCACGCCTGGTAATTGACACAATGCAAGGTCTGCATGGCACATTGCTACAACATTTGTTTTACGAGTGCACATTTCACAGGAAACCAAGGATTAATTTTCCCAAGACTTACAGACATACACTTCCAAAAAGAGAAAAATAAAACTGTTACATATCCATACAAATCAAAAGTCACAGAGTGGTGGCAGGCAGCCAACCAAACTATTTCAGGTCTGCTTTCCCATCTGCTTGGCCTGTTAACTATTGTAAAATACAAGCAAATTGCTTTTTCTCCAACTAATTCTCAGAAGGACTCCTTAGAAAGCAGATTCCATGATACAACTTTAATAAAACAGGATGCCTTATGATGATCAATAAACCTTCTAGCACTGAAAAGATTAGGAAAACCATCTCAACAATGAATAGCAAGAAAAACTCTTCCCTTCCTCTGCCATTAAAAAAGGCATTGCACCAAGAAGCTACCACAGACCAGAAAACAGTTTTATCTTGATCCCTCTGCTAGCGAACTGAAAGTTATTATCAATTCATAGTAAATTACTGCACCAATATACATTATTTAATTTACTACAAGTTTTTAATTTATAGATTAAAAATAAAGTCTTGCATAGCTGTAGGCAACTTAGCACTGCACCAATATACAGTAATTAATTTACTACAGGTTCTTAATTCATAGATTTAAAAATAATTTGCCTAGAAGCATTTTCAACAGCTGCCCATAAATCAGCCCCTTCTGCTTGTAAAGTTGAACTCTAGAGTTATTGTGTCTATTGTGCATTTTAAGGTTCAAAGCAAGAATTATTATTGCATTCATTCATAGCCAAGAGTGTATCCCAGCAATGAAATTTACCCTTCAAGGCCGACCCAAGCTTTACCGTTGGACTGACTAAACAAATTAATTGCTGAATAATATGCTATCACCCTTTTCTAAAGACCATTTTTGGTGAGCATATCTAGGCTTATGACCAATGGTATGTAATAGCACAAATTCTAAAAATGTAAACACTTGCTGTCTACAAACAATGCCAAATTGTGAATAAAGGAGTATGAACAAACCTCCCAGGATACATTTGGGTTCTAAAAAGTGTTTGAATTATAGGGTTATCAAATGAGTTTGTGGAAATGGGGGACAGAAAATGCACTGTAGACTAAAGCAAAGGTATTATTTGCAGAATGCCCCTATGTGAAATATGCAAGATATAAATAATGTCGCCAACACAAGGTGATAGCTCTGTCACCTCTCCATACCCAGGAACTGATTTTTTCCCCCTTTCTGTGTGAGGTTATGTTATTAGACACAAGCTAAGTGTGTTTTCATAATATACCATCAAGTCAGAATAGTCCTTATACAACTTCTCCGTGTCCTTCAGAATGAGGACTCTGGTACAGCAAATTCAGTAAACATTTCAAACTTTCCTAGCTACATTAATCCAATGCAACTAGACTGATGATTAAGGAGCAGGGAAACAATTACACTGTGTGCTACTGCCAAGGATGCAAAGACTCTAAATCTCCTTGAAGCCGAAAACAAATTAGCAGTTTTCCTTGTATCAAGCTGTCTGTCCAAATGGAGCCTGCTTTTCACAACGACATTACTAACTGTGCTCTTCTCAGATAACGCTTTAGGGATACAAAAACATTTTCTCTAGCTTATTTCCTGTCATTTCTTGTCTAGACCAACAGAACAGTTTGTAACCCAAGCATCACCTTCACCCCTGGAGCAACACCAGGCTGGGAATTCCTACCTCCTCTGAAAAAGCCCCCCACTTAGTTTCTACTAATCTAATAAGGACACTTGGTCCGGCAGAATTAGGATAAGAATGAAGAAATGGGTTAACTTAATTTCCTGTTTCATAAAAATACACCATCAATGGAAAAATCCAAACCTCTGAGAGTAATCATTTGTCACCTTTTAGTTTAATCTCTATCTCAAGAAGAGACTGTCTACCTATTCTTGTGGGAAAACCTCCAGGCTGAAATCAGGAAATAAATGAGTGAAATGTTTCACTAACTCATTTCTGTTGTTAATAGAGAAGAGTTAGCAGTAAGATAGCACAGTCATTCAAAACATGGGTTAAATGTCATGCTGGAGCCCACTGCTTCTCTAGTCAGCAGTTTGAAACATATCTTAGTTCAGGCCTGCACAACATGCGGCCCGCGGAGCCTCACTGTGCGGCCCGCGGGGGGATTCTGAATCCCCCGCACACGGCGCTCTGCGGGCAGCCCAGAGCCCTTTGAATCCCAGCCGTGGCAGGGAATCAAATGGCTCTGCGCTGCCCGCAGTGGCGGCGGGTAATCAAAGGGCTTTGCGCTGCCCGCAGCCGCAGGGAGCCCAGAGCCCTTTAAATCCCAGCTGCGGCCGGGAATCAAATGGCTCTGCGCTGCCCGCAGCGGAGGGCAGCCCAGCGCCCTTTGAATCCCGGCCCACGGCCGCTGATTGCCCCCTCCACGGACCCCTGCCCTAACTGCCCCCCAGGACTCCCACCCCCTATCTAACACCGCTGGTCCTTGTCCCCTGATACCCCTCTCCCAGGACCCCACCCCCTATCTAAATGCCGCTGCTCCTTGTCCCCCGATTGCCCCCTCCCGAGACCCCTGCCCCTAACTGCCCCTTGGGATCCCAGCCCCTATTTAAGCCTCCCTTCTCCTTGTCCCCAACTTCCCCCTCCTGAGATCCCCCAACTTCCCCTCAGGACCTCACCCCCACCTGTCCCCTGATGAACCCCTGAGACTCCCATGCCTATCCAACTGCTGCCTGTCCCCTGACTGCCCCCCCAGACCTCCGCCCCATCCAACCCCCTGCTTCCTGTCCCTTGACTGCCCCCCAGAACCCCCTACCCCTTCTCCAACTCCCAGCCCCCTTACCGTGCCACTCAGACCAGCGTGTCTGGCTCCATGCAGCTCCAGATACGTTGCTGCCATGCTCCCCCGCGGAGCCCACAGCCCTCTCCCACCCCCCGCACCTGCCTTCCAGATTTGAACACCTCATAATTCAGGAGTGCTCAAGCTCAGTTTGGGCAGCTGTTACTTCATTTCTCCCAAATCAAATATACTGATCCACTGTAACTTGCTGTAGAAAAAGTAGGATAAAATTGAGCAAGAAATGCTTATTAGGACTGGAACTGCTATTTTCAACAGCCATTGCCTTTTTGTTTGTTTAAAAGGAAGACAGTGATATTGCATTGGCAAATTCACCATAGAAAGAAAGAGTGGAACAAAAGACTAATAAAGGCACCTCAACTTTTCCTCATTTATGTAGGACAGTCTTATAATATGCATCCAGATATCCTCCAATCACACAAGCTGAAAATTGTTCCACTTTACTGCAGCTTTGTAACCATATGGGAACCAATCCTGTCTGTGTTTTGTGCACATCCAAAATTCCTGCTGAATGACCCACCCTGGGAGCGAGTTACCAGTGACCCAGGGCTGGGGCGGCAGGAGATGGGGGCATTGGTGGGGAGCCCCGGGCTGGGGCAGCAGCGGGGTGGGGGGAGGGCATTGGTGGGGAGGAAAGGGGGAAGCCCAGCGCTGGGACGGCTGTGGGTGGGGGGAGAACCCAGGACTGGGGCAGCAGAGGGATACAGGGGGGAGCCCAGGGCTGGGACGGGGGGCAGCCAAATTTTTTTTTGCTTGGGGCAGCAAAAAACCTAGAGCCGGCTCTGCCGGGTTCCCCCAGCTGCCGGAGCACCGGGCCCTTTAATTTGCCCCTGAGGGCTCCCAGCCACCTCTTCAGCTGGGAGCCCCTGGTTGATTTAAAATAAAGTATCACCTCCCCACCCCCAACCTTCCTTTTTGGCCCACAGCTGTTTTGGTGGGGCGGCGCTGGGGAAGAAGGGTTTGTTTCCGCAGGGCTGGGCGGCCCTGGGGCGGGGTGTTTCTGCGGGGCCGGGAGGTTTCGGCCCTCACCTGTTTTCTTTGGAGGAATGTGGCCCTCGCCGCTTTACGAGTTGTGCAGGCCTGTCTTAGGGTACGTCTTCACTACCCGCCATATCGGCGGGTAGCAATCGATTTCTCAGAGTTCGATATATCGCGTCTCATCTAGATGCAATATATCGAACTCCGAACACGCTCCCGTCAACTCCGGAACTCCACCACTGCGAACGGCGGTGAGGGAGTCGACGGGGGAGCCGTGGACATCGATCCCGCACCGTGAGGACGGGTAAGTAATTCGAACTAAGGTACTTCGACTTCAGCTACGGTATTCGCGTAGCTGAAGTTGCGTACCTTAGATCGAACCCTCCCCCTCTCCCCCCCCCAGTGTAGACCAGGCTTTAGTTTAACAAAACAGAGGGTGGAGGCCCTTCAGAACCTTCGTCTGCCAGGGAAAGAAAAAGTTAAAGATATCAATTGGAGCAGCTCATCCTGCTAAGACACGCAGTGCTCAGATGGAATAATAGGCCTCTGGGACACTACTTTCAAGTGAGATATGAGGGTTTTGCTGCAGGTGTCCATAGGAAATTTGTGAATAGGCTAGTTTGTTGGAAAGTGCCCCGTGCAATGTGGAAGGCTCATATTGGATTGGAAAAGCAGTGTGGGGATGCTTTCAGACTTGTGGTGGTGGCGGCATTTGTGGGGAGAATTATTTTGCTCTCTTTGGCTTTTTCCACACTGGAACAAATTAAGGAGCAGTGTTTCAACTTTGTTCCAGTTAATATGGTTTCTAACAAATCTTGGCTAGCCAGCGTGGTTACAAAGAAACTGGTGAAAAAACATGATGTTTATCTCCCATCTTAACTAGCTTCTTGCTACAAAAGAAGTGAAGCCCAGTTGCATAGTTGTCAACTTTCAGCAAGTTTAGCAGGGACAGTTACCCAAATAAGCTACATTTCTGAGGCTGTGACTGGAAAGTTCAGCCATTGGGGATTTTGATGTGCTTGCAAACATTACATTCTTAATAGTCACAACACTCCTGGGAGGCTGGGTGTATCCCCTTTATACACTAAAGAAAAGACAAGCAAAGAGAGGTTTAAGCAAATACTTTCAAGCTCGGATGTATACAGTTAAGTATGCAGGTCTATATTTTAGCACCAAGTCAATGGAAGTTTCTGGTTCTCAACATCTCAATTTAGATGCCTAACATCAAGGACCCAAGGTTGGAAATACTGACCTATGTGATAAGTCTTTTGTTCTCAGCATCATGTAGCATGATGTAGCATGTATGGGGTTTCTTACTCTACTGACTTGCCCCTTCTTATGCTCATATGCAGGCAGAAGAAGGTTGTAGAGGCTCCAGTGCCACCAGCAGTAGCTTGGGCACAAATGCTCCCTGCAGGTGTGAACTGATCTGGAGTTTTTCATTAAAAAATGCAAGGGCCCAGATCCATGATTCTTCTAGACTTCAGAGACCAGTCCTGGAAAATAATTTGTGAACCAACTTGTGAACTTTATGAAAAAAATCAATGACAAGTTTTCAAACCTCCCAAGGAAAAGAGTTTGGAAAACACACTCGTTTAATTAAATCTGAGATTCTCCTTTATATTTCTAGGTCCTCCAAATGGAGGTTGCACAGATGCACTGAAAAAGCTAGCTTTATTTGAACGGAAGCTCCCTTTACACAAAAGCATATGAACAAGTCTGGTGGTAAAGTCAATCTCAGCAAGGGAAAGCAAGCAGTAAACCCTAATAAAACACTGTCCTATCTAAGGACAGAAATTTTTACGTGAATTTTTCAGCACCAGATTAATTGAAAATTTTTCTGGAATTGTCTTTGCTTGTAACCATTGTTTTAATGTTAAGCACAAGATACGGAATCACTATCTATTGACAGTTAGCTTCAGCTCAGTTTTATGAATGGAGATCTTCATGCTACTGATAAAGTCTCCCTTTTTTGTACAGCTTGACCTACTTCTGCTGAAATGAAAACAAACAACATACATCCTACAGCTGCTTTTGAATTAGTCAAACTACTTAAATACAGAAAAACATAATGCAATGTGTTCTGTCATTATCTCTCTCTGACCTTCCTGAAAAGCGACTATTTAGCAAATAAGTCACACACATTAAAAAGAATGACAGCTACAAACTGTATGGGAAAAGAGATTTTTAAAACACTTTTTTCCCCTTTATTAAAAAAATGGAAACATGAGGACAACTTCCTCATTTCTGTATTTACATTCACTTAAAAATATCTATATGAGATTCAAAAGTCTGCATCAATGTAACAGTTAAATGAAAATACAAACAAACCCTCTGAGTTTTGATGTAAACAAAAAACCTTCAACGCTGATTAATGCTTTTTTAGAACAAAGGATTAGGATGAATTTTAGTCATACTGGAAAGAACTGTGGATTAATCAGATTTTATGTTGTGTTTTTTCCACAAATCTAGAGGAGTTTAGGACAAAAGACTTGATGAACCTTGACTGAAGTTTCCATTGCAATATTAATTTTATGAGTGAAATTGTAGAATGGGTTGCTTGTGATGGTAGGGGACAGTCCTCAACAGCCCTGGGGCTCACTTCCAGTGTATGTCTTTTGTTTGTAAAGGTCATGCTTCAGGGTTTCAGTCAGCCACTGGCCGGGCTCAGGAAGGGATTTCACCCTCCTATCCCTCATGTAATCTGGGAAAGTTATTTTTATCTCCTTCTGAAGCATCACAGATGGCCACGGCTGGAGATGAGACATGGGTGGGGTGGGTCGGGCTTTGAGGCAGCACTGAGTATTCTCTCTCTCTCTCTCAGGTTCTTGGCTGGCTGGTTTCTCCTCACACGCTCAGGATCTAATTATGTGGGGTCGGGAAGGCATTTTCCCCCAGGTCAGATTGGCAGTGATCTTGGGAGTTTTTCGCCTTCCTCTGCAGTGTATGGGTGTGGGTCACTTGCCAGGATTGTCTGGGTATATCTCACTGAGTCATTCCTCTGTTATTGCAGGGGCCTCAGGCACTGATGCAACTAGGGGTCCCTTCCACTTCTCTGCCTGTCTCACTTAATGCTCTAGTCTCCTGTGGGCTATAATACTTTGGTCTCATTTCAGTTGGGTTTAGTGTGCAGGTGCAAGGTGACGTTGGTGTCCTGTGATATACAGGAGGTGAGACTGGATGATCTAATGGTCCCTTCTGGCCTTACACTCTATGACTGACTAATAAAACTAGACCCAGTTTTTCAGTCCAAAGCAAAGCAAGCCGTTTCCCTTGAAATTTTCTTCAGTTGATATTCTCTCTTTCTCCACCCCATTCTCCTTTTTCATACTCCCTCTTTCAGAACAAAAACATAATTTGAAGGCCAAAGATTCATCATTACTTTAAAATTCTGAACTGAGTTGTCCCTCATGGCCTTTGGATTTTCTTTTGTCAGCAGCAGCAGTTCTTGCCAAGTAGCAGTTACTACCAGATTCATTATTAATATGCCCTAAAGCTTAAAAAAAAAAATCAGTAGCTAGTTGCTGCTAATTCTAAAATATTAGGGGCCAAACTCTGTTCACCTCACTGCATGAAAAGCAGTCGCTATCCTGAAAAAAAGGGGGGGGGGGAAGAGAACTACAAAAGGAAAAGTTCCTATTCTCTAGTGCAGAGGTTCTCAAGCTGTGGTCCACGGACCACCAATGGGCCGCGAGTTCCATTCAGGCGGTCCACGGATAGTTCCCTCTAATGTGCACTCCTGGGCGGCTGCACACGAGAAAATGAAGGTCCACATACCTAATTAGTGAAGGTGCGAAAGCAGGGCTCCACTAATGAGATGCCTGGACCCTGGAGAAGACGCACATGTAAGGTGAGGTGGTGGCCTTGGGGGGAATACGGGGTAGGTGGGAGGAGGCAGTGGGGTGAGAAGAGGGGATGGGGGAAATTTGGGATGTGCATAGGGTGACCAGACAGCAAATGTGAAAAATTGGGATGGGGATGGGGGTAATAGGAGCCTATATAAGAAAAAGACCCCAAAATCGGGACTGTTCCTATAAAATCAGGACATCTGGTCACCCTAGATGTGCAGGGCTGCGGTGGCCAGAAAAAGAGGCGACTTTCCCCAGCTCCAGGTCTGCAGCTGCTGGGGAGAGAGACGGCCCTCCTTCCCAGCCTCAGCTCTGTAGCTGCTGTGGCGGGGGAGACCCCTCCACTCCTTCCCAGCCCCAGCTCTGGGGCTGCCGCAGCAAGAAAGAGGACACATCCATCGCATTAGAAAGGTCAGACTACTGATATTAAAATATGAGTTGTGTGCTTTTATTTGTAGAACAAACAAAAAATTGTATGAAGTTTTTTTTTAATATAGCGCTTTTATCCAAAGCGCTTTACAATAGTTAGCTAACGGTACAAACAACATTTGGAAAGATCATTAAGTGATCCACCGAGACCTTCAGCAATTTTCAAGTGGTCCGCGAACAAAAAAAGTTTGAGAACCACTGTCTGTATGATCTACATACTAATTCATATTAATATAGACGTACACCTCCAGCAATAAGGGGAACCAAATTTGTTTCTCCCTCCCCCATTGCCTACTGTAACCCAACACCAACAGTTCAACATGCAGTTCAGAAGAGATTAAACATTCCTAAAGGTAGCCAAGATAGTTGAAACACTTGTAAAAAATACTGTACAGTAGTGGTGACAGTAAGTAATTTTTAAAGAAGTTGTTTAATCTCTGTAACAAGTTAGGTGCATATGCTATTTCAGCTATGTTTTCATTCCTCTCTTTGATGGTATTCATTAGTTTAAAAAATACCCATGCACGTTAAAAATATATTCTTGCTTTGCAGTCACTCTGCCCTGATGGCCTGCTATAAACATGAGTAGAACATGCAGTGAGTACTTTATAATGAAATGGTGTCAGTCGTAAAAAACTGCTGCTGTGTGATTTTGCTTTAGAATACTGACTGGCTTCTTGGTCTTAAGGAACTGCTGTTTGGTGGAGCAGGCTCAGTTTCATGCTCAAATAGCTCCAAGCCAATGTTTCTAATCTCAATCTTCCTCCTTCCTCTTTCTAGGCACCCTCCCCAGCCCCATATGTTTGTTTGAACAAGGAATAATTTTCTATGTATGTGTGAGCAGAGCAGGGAGTCCTGCACTGCAGCAGTCTTGCAAGAAACAGGTTTTTATGCAACTATTGTCTGCAATTTGCTAGCTTTTCACATTCTGTGCCTTGGGTTATACCCATTTAGCTGCACTTAATCTTTTCACTGAGCTGTGAAAAGTGGCATTTGCTGGTTCCCTTTAAAGAAGCTGGCCTTTACTGCCCTTAGTAAATAAGACACCTTAGATATTCTTGGTCAGCTATTTCAAATACAGTCAGTAAAAACTGTGGCTATGCTCTGCTTAGCGTTACATCTGCATCAGTCAATATGAATATGAATCAGTATGGATACACAACCTGCATATTAAACAGTGTCATATGGATTTCTTTCTCTAGTATAAATTGGCTGAAGGAGAATGAGAATGCTAATGAGAAGCAATATTTTGACATTGAATTTAATGTATTTAGCAATAATGTGGCTACGCACGTTTCTTAAATACTTTTCCCTTAAAGGTGACTAGTCAAATTTAAAAAAAAATTAAAAAAGCCACTGCCCTTGTGTGTGGTTGGGTTTTAGGGGAGGTGTGGGAGTGAAGAGGGATTTTTTTTTTTAATAGCACAAGAAGAAAGCATGAAAGGTTTTTTCCTTTTAAAAAAAAATTTTCATTAGGTATTCAGGTCTTGTCTAACATGTACAATGGTATAGCCCTGTGATGATATTACAAGACTCAACAGACTGAAACCTGGGCAACCGAGAGGAGAAATGCATTTTAACTGGCTGCTTAAAATTTGTATTGACTTTTTTGTTTTTAACACTAATTTAATTTTAATGACTGAGTATTTTAGAAAAGGACATCTTTGTTAGAGACTCAACACCCATAATGAAATTATGAGAGGTCAAAATACACAGTTCTGGTACACACAGAAGGGCTCTTCCTGCTTCTTCAGGGAAAACCCAACTTGACATTTCGGCCATTTTTATAGTTTAAAAAAACTCAAGCAGAAAAAACAAATTTAGAAAGGGAATTTTAAAGAAAAATACACCACCACACATTTCAGGCTTCCTTTATAAACAACAAAGAAGCAAAAGAAAAAAAGGGCACAAATACAGTTTTTAAAAAATGGAGGTCATCTCTAACAAAGAAAGAAAAAGAAGGAAAAAAAAGTAGGGGGTAATGCAGTGGGGGTAATGCTAATGACTGCATTAACCAGATGTCACACAAGAGAAACCAATTTTGGCTTTATAAATGGCCAAGATGGCTCTCAATTTTGGCATGCAAAGTTATATTATCACACACTAAGATACGATGGGCTCTACACTTAGTCCTGTTTCAAATTTCTGGTGGGGGAATTAAATTGCAGGCCATATCTGGCGTGGCTAGAGTGTACGGCTCCACCACTATTCTCTGCTTCCTAGAGCCCACAGGTGGTCCTGGGAAACGATGTAAATTATTTTGCTTCAACTTCCAAAGGGAGCTGAGCAGGCTCCGATGCAGCCCCCGAATACATGGGGTGGCTTGAAGGCATCTTTATCCCATCCACCTACAACCCTCCAGTCCTGCTGCAAGTACAGGAATGGAGTAGTGAAGAGTCATTCTTTGGCTACGTCTACAGTACCGTGGTAAGTTGACCTATGCTACGCAACTCTGGCTAAGAGAATAACGTAGCTGGAGTCGACGTACCTTACTTCGAGTTACCACGAGGAATCCCATTGACTTACCGTACTCTTCTCGTTGAGGGTAGAGTACAGGGGTCAACTGGAGAGCGATTTTCTGTTAATTTGGCAGGTCTTCACTAGACCCTGCTAAATCGACCGCCGGTAGATCGATCTCAGAGTGTCGATCCCGACTGTAGTGTAGACCTGCCCTTCATGTTTTAAAACTGTTGTATTGCAAAAAGCATGATCCAAAGGCTCCAATGAAGACTAAGGGTTTATGCTTTAAAATTATGGTTTGGTCCAATTTCTTACAACATACATTTCCGATCAAAACAATTTGGAGAAGTCTTAAATAAAAGCACCATTTTAGTTTGGAAACCAACGGTTGTGCACTTAACTATTGGCTTGGTCTGAAGTAATTACCTTTCTGCTTAAGACGTAGCAATAAGACAACTTGGGTTTTAGATAGATTTGTTATATCCATGAAATATACAGGAACATAATTACTGGCCAGATTAGATCACACCAGGGGTTCACTAGCCCACTATCCTGTCCCAAACAGTGGCTAGCACCAAATGCTTCTGAGTAATGTACAAAAAAACCGATGGAAATTCCTGTTATCGAATCATCTTTTAACAGAGAAAGTTTCTTCCTAACCCCTACTGGCTAGACGCTGGCTTATGCCCGATCATGAGAGTCTATATCCCTTCCTAAACACACACACTTTGATTAGAGAAATGTACATGATATTTGTCAATTAAGCAGAACAGCCTAATGGATATTAACCTCTTCCATGTCATATCTTCAACCTCACTGTATTACCTAACCTCTTCCATGTCATATCTTCAACTCAATGACTAGCCTGTGCTCACCTTTGCCGCTTAAACAGACTTTCCTCAGATGCTCTATTTCTGTCCACAAACAATTTCCCAGCCTCCTTTTGCACGATATAGTTCCATGAGACATAGGTGATTATACAACTCTCTTTGTCTCCCCACTGTGAGGGTACATCATCTATACTTCTGTATACGTTTCTATATGACACTCACTAGGTGTCAGACTCAAGTCATTTCTAGGGCTGATATTTTATTTACAGGTATAGTAATTTCAAACAACAATACACAGCAAGAAAACAGTTTGCAAAATAATCACTCTCTCTAGGTACATTAGCTTGCTGGTCAGATACTGTTACAGGTTGCAAAGACATGACAGATAAAATTTCAAATCTAAATATGGAAGAGCTTTGTGTGTTTAGAACACCTCTTGGGCTCAAATCCTACTTACTATAGTCAACAAGACGACTCACATGAGTCAACTGAGCAGGATTTGGCCCACGCTCTTTGACTGAAGCTGGCAAAATATAACCATCTATCACCTCCATGAAGCATTATCAACCATGACTATCACCTTCCCTCCCTCTCCCCCCCTCCATGGTAGAGGCCTGGGACCAGCTTCCCCCTGCAGAGGCTTGGGACCAGCCCCCTCCCACCTCCACATGGAGGCAGGGGGGGGGGAGGTGGCTGTGTAGGGCACCAAAATGGCTAGGGATGGCCCTGCACCTAAGATTCCTCTAACAAAGAGATCAGAGAAACAAAAAATTATTTTTCTTTATTTTTTGCATTTGATTACTTGGGCATATGACAGTACTGTCAGTATTGTGAGCTTCACTGTTCTACTATAGTCAAGTGACTGTATTTGTGAGTTTTTCACATGTGGGTCTTGCACACAAAAAAAAGAAGAGAAAACAATTTTTCAAAATTGCTAAGGGGATTCAGGGTCAGGTAAACAACTTCAGGTAAATTTCAACTGAATAGATTTTAAATTGATTGTGTTCCTTTAAATACCATTGTAAAACCAAAACCATGCGGGAATGGAATTCTCAGTTTTGTATAGTAACTATATTTTCAAAACCATACCTACACTCAGAAGAGTTGGATGGGGAAGTTGGAAAAGCCTTCCATAATAGATTTGGGAATGCCTGTATGTGGATGAAGGTGTTTCCTTATGTGCTCTTCTGCAAAGTTATGGCAGAACTGGCTGCAGAATAAACATTGAGAAATATTTAGCCCAATTCCCTAGTCGCAGACCCCATTTCATCTCTAATAAGAACCAATATAATGAAATGAAAACAAACCTCAGATTCCTAGGGTTTAAATTTGAGAACAAATCTCAATTATAAAGAGAACATGCCAACGCTGACAACAGAACTCTTTTCAAATTCATTTCTCCATTATTTATTATATAACGACAAAAACAAATTGTACCCAAAATTCCACAAAGAGGAAAACTGTCAATCCAGCAAGGTGAGAACTTGAACACCACATGTTGACAGCTTGTTCTGCACACAAAGGCAGCAAAGTGAGTGATGTTTGCCTGAAAATGGATCAGGAAACAACCGAGTAATCATCAGCATAAGTACTTCTCACAGCTAACAGCTGACTCCACTACTAGATGCAGCACCAAAAGCAGGACATAACCTGACTGTGAGAAACAAAATAATAAAAACAACCTCTAAGCAGTTTAGAAAGTTGGTAAGTGGTTTTCCCTTTCTCTAGGTGATTTTTATTTCCTCCAAGCAGTATGAACCTAGAAGCCCACTGCCTTTTTGCATTCTTTAGAAGCATTTTAACAGAAGTCAATTAAAGCATTCAAGATTAACCTTATTTCTAAATTTTAAAATATGCACTCTTAACAGTTGTTTCCAAGAGAAAATGTCCAATGTTAGCTACAAACAAAACAAAACCACACTGCTGTTTATCAGTGATTCTTAAATGTTCCTAAAACTGTAGTTTATAATATTATAGTACCAAATATCCACATCAGCTGCCAAGTTTCAGGTTGACTTGCCTATAAATTATTCCTCACACCACTACTAGAAAGTAGCCTCACCAGTTCGTCCTCTTTTCTTTTTCCTCCACAACAATTAAAAGTCCATTGAAAACATTCCAAGTCCCAGCCAAACAATGAGATGGGAACAGTAAATGCCTACAGTACACATATGTGCAAACTGAACACCCTTAGACCATTTAAGAAATACCCATAGGATAATCATCATTTGGTAAAAATTATAGTTGGTGAAATCACAACCACATTTAGTTACAAAGCCCCATTATAAAATGTGACAGATTTCAATTGTCTACTTCCCACATCCTAAAATTGAAACAGTCAGAAGAAAAAATGGTCTTATGTATGAAATCTTCTTATCAAACTGACTGGATTGATTGGCCTGGCATAAATGAAAAATAGGATAACAACAACAACTCTCTTTTTGTATCAGCCACAATATTGCTTGAAACCCGATGTGTTTTTTTGCTTTGGACCGGCTACCCTAAAAACAAGACTAATAAAACCACAGCCTTCTTATGACCCTAGACAAAGAGAACAAATGCAGTAGAACGTGCAGAATGTGACATTTTGTGTAATGATCCTAAAAGGGAACCAGTTATTTCAAATATTAGCCATCTTCAAAACATTAATTCCCAAGTATACGTCCTCTTGTCTAGAAAAAAGTATGTATTAGACTTAGCAAAGAACTCCAAATAAAATATCAACTCATCTCCTTTACCCACTGTAACTGTTCTCATTATAGCTGTAACCGCCACATCCTCTCTGTGTTTGCATTCCCACAGCTAGCATTTGAAAGCTCCTAAGCAAGCACATTTGGTTCATAGTTCCCACATGCAGAAGGATGTAGGATGTACAGACATCCTACAAGCACATGCTGATCATTAAACAACTCATTTTACCAAATGGCTAGATCACATACAAAATTATTCAAATTTCTCATAATTTCTGACCTTTGTCCAAGTTCTCACATCTTAGTCTGTTACAACTCTTTCATCGTGCCCTGAAAAAGCCACATTGTAGGTTTTTGTTTTTTGTAATGGGCTTTCAAGCAAAGGGGAAAGAAAGATGAAAAAACATAAGAGGCCAGGGTGACAAAAGAAACCCAAAATTCAACTATGCCTTATAAACAATGGACCAGAGTCTGATCTCAGTTACACTGGTGAAAATTCTGAATAACTTCATTGACTTCAGTGGAGTTCCTCTAGATTTAAAGCAGTAGTGCAAAAGGTCAGGCTTTGACCTAATTAAAAGTCAAAATCATAACTAGAGAAAACAGATACCTGATAATAAACCCAACGTTTAAATTAAATAAAAGGCCTATGTGCACCCTGCATTCATAAAAGGATTATGACAAATTTCAGCACACATGGATTCATGCAAGCTATAATATAGACCTTCTGTGAAAATGTGAAATTTGAGCAAATTTGAAAACAGCTAAATAAATGCATGCACCTGTGCTCCAAATGTCAAAACTAAAATATAAAGGAAAGCTAATCATCTGTAGGCAATTTTTCATAATACACTGTTATACAGGTACACTGTTTTGGGAAAGGGTAAGAGAATAACCAAACATCCAGATTAGTAATCATATATTCCATTAAGCAGGGTCTGATTTTTTTTTCTTTTTTTCCTAGAGCGAACCATAAAAATTATTTTACTCCTTTCAAGCAATTTAGGCTCAAGCTACACTACCATTATTGAGTTGCTAGTATTAGATAGGGCATAACATTTATTATTAATTATCATTATTCTAGCACTATCCACAAACCTGTTAGGCACTAACATGAAGATACAGCCTCTGCCCTGGAGAGTTTACCTGTAAGAGCCTGATTCTCTACTTCTTTGCACTGCATGTAGACATTTACCCCTGCAACCCTACCACATAATATCTGTAAACCCATATTAAGATTCATAGGCATTCAAAACTATTTCACAATTTCATTGCTTCCTCAATTGTTTTAGAAGAGTGTTTTATGCAGGATGGAGAGAGGTTAATGATATTTGGGCATTAATTTTTAATAACAAGTGCTTTAAACTGGTAGAGCACTGAGAGAATGCAGATGGAATGTCATCCTTGCGAGTGTGCTAGAACTTTATAAAATACTATATTTCTGGTCCTACACCTTTAACAAGGAGGGCTTCTTAAAGTCAGTGGGGGTCAGAAGTTTAGTTTGTTCAGCAAGAATAACACTATTAAGAGGTACTGCTCTTTCATGTCACCACAGTTAACACCCACACATTTCAACACTGGTTAATGCAGACCAGTAAAGAGAAGATTGGAGCTGCTAAGGACAGCCATCTCTGCTGGAATATTCTAAAACAGAATTTATACTGTGCTTTACAAACAATCTACAAGGATCAATCTGCCTTATGAATCTGTTGTAGACATACTGAGAGAGAAAGATGGATGGATGAGAGCACATAAAAGCAGGTAAATCTGACTCTCTATATTGATTTTTCAGAGGACACTGTAGAGCACTTTGGTGAGGTCTTATATATCATTGCAAAGGACCAAATGCCATTGTGCATATATCTCAAGGATGTCAGGATATATTATCAACTGATGCACTGTTGTATTCTTTCATTATGTACTTTTATAAATAATCTGGTTTTCATTGCAGAGTAAGTTAAACCACTACAAACTGAATACACCTGAAAACAAACAGGAGTCAATACTCACAATAGGATCTTGTAGTAGCTTTTAGCCATGATTTGGGAAATACCTTATTATTATAGTTATTATTATATAAAACTTGCAATGGTTTGAAGTACACATACAGTATTTCTACACAGAAGCTTCCCAACCTACGCAAGGAGTTCTGGAATGGAATGCTTGCGTAAGCCAGGAACGTATCTCTGACAATTACGTGCCAAAAAAAAAAAAAAGCAGCTTACAGAACTTCTTCCATAAGTTGGGTTTGCGTAACCCAGGGAGCATCTGTAATTAACAACAGGAAACTCAAATTTTAATAATGAGCATTTAGAAATGAAAATGGAAAAATCTGCATATTGCAGCATAATCCTCTCTCTATTTACTTTATTCTAAATCACCAGCCAATCAGCAGCTCATATTCCCCAAAGCTCTACAGCACTCCTATACGGCCAAGTGCCATCTAAGGATATTGGAGAAATCAGACTGGGTTAGCTAGCACTTCAAACAAGCAAAATGCAAATAATTGATAACATAATTTAGGAATAATTTTAATACAGGTCTTTGGAATAGCTTTCATTATATAAATGCAGTATTGATCAAGGTGCCTGGTGCCGGAATTGCTCCGTTTTATTGTTTTCACCTGTACCACTCATAGGAGCACACTCATAATATACATACCCCTCAAGAAAGACACATAATAAAACTCTATTTTGCTAATGATTTCTTAATATTATGATTAACTACGTCATTAATTGATCACTCAGTTTTATACAAAGTCAGTTAACACACTTTAACAATGTTTTTAAGGATATGAACAGGCTCGCGGCATGGCTACAGAGATAACTTCAAAGCACTGTCGCAGGAACGCTCCCACGGCAGTGCTTTGAAGTGCGAGTGTGGTCATACGCGAGCGCTGGGAGAGAGCTTTCCCAGCACTCCTGGTAATCCACCTCCACGAGGGGATTAGCTCCGAGCTCCCAGTCTCGGAGCCTGTTTACACTAGTGTCTTTAAAGCACTCAGACTTGCTGTGCTCAGGGGGGTGATTTTTCACCGCCTTGAGCCAGCAAGTTAGAGCACTATAAAATGTATGTGTAGACAAGCCCTCAGTAACTTATTTATAAAACTGTGACAGACACTGCAGGTGATGGGAATTGAATAGTCTTGAACCACCTCAGACAGGTACCACATGGTAAGTCCCCTACTATACCTATCTAATATACAAGCCTAATGAAAAAAACAAAACAAAAACAAACAAACACAATTTACCTTCTTCGGTTTCATGCCACACAATCCCTTCCAAGTTCACACTGGTCCCAGGCTCACAGGGTCCAAGGCATTCGGGTTCTGTTACTACTCCAACCTCGCAAGTATTTACACCCACTGAACGAGTCCGTACCAAAAGCTGTTCAACTGGTGCAGCAATATTGGATGAAGATGAGGAAAAGTAGGAAGGCAGAATCTGAGGCGTGATACTGCTGGAAATCGGAGGTGGAGGTGCAGGCACTGTAAACAGGGGATCAACCTGAAAACAACAAACAAACTTACTATAATGGTGCTGAGAGATTTTTTTTTTTAATCAGTTTGCTTAGAGTTGTATCAACTGTAGAGTACATAGGTATTTAGTATATCATAGGATGATTTCAGTCTTGCACTCATTTTTTTTACATGGATCCCACATGCTGCATATGAAAAAATTATAGAAAATCTGTCTTGCTAAACAAGACAAAACACTAAAGTTCTAAAAGAATATTCCCTGTGGCCTTAGACTACTAGTATGAAATAAAAAAAGAATTAAATCCACTGTTTTTCTTGCCTCTGGCAGAAGACTGATTTGTGGATGGAAATTAGTTTTGCAAAATAGGAACAGCATTTTTCTTCCTTAAGAAAAACACTTATGAAGACAATACAAAGACATAGAAATGCCATGTTCTTCTGTACACCATACAGCACTGATGTACATGGAACAACTCAAATACTCCTATGCCATGAAACATGATCTCTTGTCATTCAAGCATTTAACACACATTAGGCTCATCCAGATGATAACACTCGGACAGAATACTATCTACGCACATACAATGTCAGAGATTGACTTTTTTTTTTTTTTTTAACAACACAACTATCCCGCTAATTTATAAGGCTTATCAACATATACATTTTAGAAGAATAAAATTAATTAGACAGTTACGCTATATGCTGATTTAAAAACAGCACCACATTTTTGCAGTTAATTATACCTGTGCAACAGGAGATTTTTCTGCATGTGGGGCTTGATCCTCAAGGTGCTGAGCATTTTGGTCTAACTTAGCAAAGTCCTTAGTTATGTGATGGGAATTTGTTTTAGTTTTCCATTCTGCATGCTCAGTCACATATTCACCCTTAAGCATTTCAGAAGCTCAGTACTTTACTACGGACATAATGTTCTCTTCATCACATAAAAACGGAAATAAAAAATGAGGAAATGAGCTCCCAGTTAAACAGCTGAACCAAGCATCCTGTCAGCTTTTTGTTTATGTCAGTTAAACAATCCTGCATACAGTTGTACATTCAAAGGATAAACTAATGTTCATTTGGTGCATCTTAGACAAGACTCAACCAAGAAACACTTCACCCATTTGAATGTTAAAAGTTTCCTGCTTTCAAACCTGTAATAAAATTTCTTTACCTCTATGTTCCTTTACTGTTCTGCATCCCTGATAATAAAGGCATTTAGAAGTCACATCCTTATATGTTTTGATTTATGTTTCATGTAAATGCAGTTTAAAGCAGATCACACTGATGGTTACTCTTTTAAAGCCAAGTTGACAAATGTACAGAGAGGGAGGGAGATTACAGAGCACATGCTAATATCTATATTCTTTATATCCCAGAATGTTCATGAGGAGAAAAATCTAATGAAAATATGAAATGATGAAAAACTTCTTAAAATTGTAATCTGTTCCACTCTAACAACAAAGACAGCCAATTTCTCTTTTAAGCATCATTCATACAATTGAAAATTGACACTATCTAGCTATGCACACAACTCTAAATATATATGTAAGGACTGAAATTATTTCCTTAAAAATCACTTATTCTTCATCTTAATTGTTCATAAACAAAAAGGAAGGAAATTATTATTGCAAGGGCACGAACAAGATGAAATGTAAAGATAACTGGCTGGAGTCTCATCTCAGTTACACTGGGGTAAGTGATGTAATTGAGATCAGATTCTTGTCCAACATACTTATCACATTAGAACTAACAACATTTCTGAGCTGAAAACAGTGGACCAAACTTCCGAAAAGCACAGTCTAAATTTTTACCCACAATTCTGCATGTATACATTTTTTGCATGTAATTGCATTTCTCAACATGTGTTAGTTATGTATATGTAAAATGCATTTGCAGGTACAAGCAGGATATGTAATGGTCTGACCTACATGCACAAAAGCAATTTGCACACTTTTTTTTTAAATATTATACACTATTTAGTGTCTTGCAGTAATGGTTTAAAAATTTATTTTGTTTCATACAAGATAACACTACACATGGAGGGGGGAAAAAATAAATCAAAGAATGCAAATATTACAGCAATTTGTAAAACTGAAGGCCTGATTTTCCATTTCATTACACCATGTTTACACCACAGTGAGTCTACTGACTTTAATGGAGTTATTGTGGCATAAAAATGATGTGATACAGTACAGAATCAGATCCTAGCATCCTTACACTTATCTTTGCCTGCCATCAAAGTTGCAGAGGTAGGCAATAATAAAAGAAAGCTTTGCAGCATGGGCTGAAGCAGGCAGCTCAAATACCAGCTGACTCCCCAACAGCTGATCATTGCAAGATTTCCCTGAACTAAATATGAAATAAAAGAATAGCTATGTATGAACAGCATTCAAAAGACACTGATTCTGTGCTACACAGATCCTGACAGTAGCTTGCCAGCAGAGCATTCCCTGGTGGAGGGGAACTACTAGCTGAGGTAGAGCACATGGACCTGCTCTAACTCACGCTGGCACAGAACCAGAAAGTCATAACTGGCACACACAAGCCTCTACTTATTTCCCTCCTATGCTGAGTGCAGCTCAGCTGCAAAGGAGAATTTGAGCCCTGTGCCTTTATAAAATTGAAAAATGCTAAATGAATTGCTGGACTGATGACTTGCAGCTGGGAAAATTCCTGTTTCATAGATGACATCATTCTTCTATAGGATGTACTCATCACAAAGAGAAGAGAAACACTAAATATTTGCTTCTGCAGAGCTAGGAAAAAAAGGACATATTTTAAATGGACAAAGACAACATGGCACACTTTGTAATACTTTGGAAATGGGAAAACAAACAATTGAAAGGGAACAAAGTGCACATCTGTTACTGTACCCGTTTAGCTATTGTTATAAATAGTTTTATTCATTTCTAGTTTCTCTCCACTTACTAATAAATAAATATTTAGATTTTATTGTTAAAAATACAATACAGCCATAAGGACCCAGGAGGGGGGAAAAAGCTGCAAGGTGAATACTACAGTAAAAAGGAAAGATTGCTTTATGGAATTAATATTAAAAAAAATCATTGGTAGAGAGAAAGATTTTACTGTCCTTCCCAGTTTGTGCTTGAAGTGAACATTTCCTCACTCATAATAAAAGTTGTCTGTAGCTTCAATAGTGCTCCAGTTTCCAATAATTTAAAATTATTTTAAAAGATTGCTTGATAATCATAAAGTGATAGTTCTCAGTGATCAGTGTGGTGTCACAAGTTTTTTTTATGAATGCTCAAAAGGGAACTGATGTAATCTATTAGAGTTAAAAAGAGAGAGGCATGAAGGCCACCATCTCCAGTGGAAAAAAGGCACATAAGTTTAACATCTGGTGGTGGCAGTCTGTCAACCTGAGGAAAGTTAATGTCAAGAACAGACGCTCTGCCGTTTCTCACTGTTATTTTTGCATGATTATTCCCAGGTGCTGGTACATGCTGAGCAGTAGCCTTGCTATTTATCACACAAGAGATTCCAAGGGGCGGGGGGAGTTGAAACACAGGAAGGCTATTTACACAGATCGTAGCTCTTAATGTACATAATCAAAGGTCTTAAAAAAAAAATCTACAAAAAATATTAAAGCAATATTTTTTACATTCAACTTATTTCAAGGGCTTTTGACAGCTGATTAATAATGAAGGCTAAAAAACTGGAGTGTTGTTTGTGGCAGCTTTCCATTGCAGAAAGTTTGATTGTATCAAGCAGTGGTAGTTCTCAGGACTAGAAAGCTAACTGCAAATGAAGAATGTCTGCCAATGAAGGGATAGTAAGTGCTCCAGTGAGCACATCTCCATCTGAAGATGACAAAAAGACATTTTGGTGGCTGCACTATGGTTGCATTGGTGACTGTATTTGGGTGGGAGAGTTTTAAGAGAGAAGAAATGTCATCTTAAGTGGAAACGTGAGGTTCTTAATGTATGCAGATTTCCTTCAATTTCTCATTAGTTTTATTTTAGATACTGAAATTAAGCTCTGTGCATGACAGCCAGTCTTTCTGATGCAGTCATTAATCTCTACAGTCTTGGAGCTTTAAAATTCTGCCTCTCCTACAGGTGGGTTTCCTGCCCTGCAGGGTGGATTCCATTGAACAACACTGAGTTCCTATAAAAAAAGATAAAGCCTTCTGTCCTATACGAAGGAAGCATGTCTCCAAGGGCCTCACTACACCTGTGGAAAACCCATGTTGATGAAAAAAATAATCTGGGCTGTACACAAACCTATGGAACCTGGGGTTGTGGTGACTGAAAAGTGATTTAGAATTTTGTTCTAATGAAAATGTTCTGACCTTTTCAGAGACTGTAAATAGATTACTTTAAATTATTAAATACGTCTTTGCTGTTACCTGGATATTTAAATTTATTTATTTAAACACATTAAATACTTTTTAAAAAGTATCTTGCTGAAACTCTAGATGTTCTTGACACAAATTGCAAAAACACGATAAATTATTAGCAGCCATACAATAGCCAACAAACCTTCAACTATCAGCCCTGGTCCAGCAAAACACATAAGCAGGTTCACACTATAAGTATTTAAATAGTCTCACTGAAGTCATGACAACCATCTTGCTGAATTAAGATCCACAGATCATGGTCCCCTCCACCCCCCTTTTGAAAAAGGCTGAGTGAATAGATGTCCCTTGGAGAATGCTTTGAAGATCAACAGAACTGAACTATTTCGGACCAAGGTAGAGAAGCAGGTTCCAAGCTGAAAGCCCTTTACGGAGAACACTCTGCCACCAAACCTCCTCTTCTAAATCATAACAAATTTAGCTTGAGCACTTGCAGTGATAACTGCAGCAGCATGACTGGGGGAAAGAGAATTTTTTTTCAGGCAGGAAAGGTTCTAAGACATTTTATGGATCATTTTATGGCATGCCTGAAAATGAAAGCATAACCCTTCCCAAAACACATCCTCCATTTAAAAAAAAACAACAAAACAAAACAAAGGCCTGTAAGGAGGACTGCAATGTAAAAGAAAATGCCAACTATTAAAACTGGCAGTGGCATTCACCTTTTTTACAGATTTATGAGCTCACGCTTAATAAAACCACTGCTTCTAAAGTAGGGCTGGGGGAGCTCGAAAAATCGGTCCTTGAAGCAAGCTCTCCTTTTCGCCAGGTGGCTTTCCAAGATTCCACAGCCAAGCAGAGTTTAAAGTAAAACTAAGTTAAAGTATGCCTGTCCTCCCTCAACGGAGCACTGAAACAACAATGGCCCTAGAAGACCTGATCCTAATCCCATTTACGGCGTGTAAATCAGTAACTATTCTGTTGAAATTAATGGAATTAAATTATGGGAAAACAAGTGTAAGAGGAGAAACTGACCAAGAATTTATAGATACAGATCTAAAAACCATTGTTCCTCTACTAATTCTCCCACTTAATGAAACTGACCATATGAAATAATTCCTTCATCATCACAGAAGGATCATCTCAGGCTCATCTGAAAAAATCTCAATTTAATTTCAGTTCACATATCTCATACTTAAATAACTATCAGCCTTGTAACTCTCAACAATCCACCCAAACTAACTGGTCTGACACAATAGCTCAACAGAATCGGGTACCAAATAACCAAATGTAACGTGCAGCTGCTTTTTCAATCATTTTGAAAGCTTTAGTCTCTCCTCAACTGCAGTTCTATCTAAAGACAATGTAAAACAAAACAATATTCTGCTCAACATTGAGAAAAATGTCAGTGCAGCATGAAATATGAAATACTTAGGATGGAAGAATCCCATGCACTGCTACAGACTAGGGACCAAGCAGGTAGGCAGCAGTTCTGCGGAAAAGGACTTAAGGGTTACAGTGGACAAGAAGCTGGATATGAGTCAGTGTGCCCTTGTTGCCAAGAAGGCTAACGACATTTTGGGCTGTATAGTTAGGCACACTGCCAGCAGACCAGGGGATGTGATCATTCCCCTCTATTTGGCATTAGTGAGGCCTCATCTGGAGTACTGTGTCCAGTTTTAGGCCCCACAATATATGAAGAATGTGGAAAAATTGGAAAGAGTCCAGCAGAGGGCAACAAAAATGATTAGGGACTGGAGTGCATGATTTATGAGGAGAGGCTGAGGGAACTGGATTATTTCATCTGCAGAAGAGAAGAATGAGGGAGGATTTGATAGCTACTTTCGACTACTTGAAAGGGGGTTCCAAAGAGGATGGAGCTAGACTGTTCTCAGTGGTACCACATGACAGAACAATGAGTAATGGTCTCAAGTTGCAGTGGGGGAGGTTTAGGTTGGATATTAGGAAAAACTTTTTCACTAGGAGGGTGGTGAAGCACTGGAATCGGTTATCTAGGGAGGTGATGGAATCTCCTTCCTTAGAGGTTTTTAAGATCAGGCTTGACAAAGCCCTGGCTGGGATGATTTAGTTGGGGATTAGGTCCTGCTCTGAGCAGGGGGTTGGATTAGACGACCTTCTGAGGTCCCTTCCAACCCTGATAGTCTATGATTCTACATATGGGAAATATCAAGAAATCTTTTGTAAGCGACATATGCTGCTTAAAAACCTGTGCTGTACAAGTTTGATATTGTTCAAAAAGGGTCAATTTCCCCATCTTAAAGATTTACTGTAACAGTCCAACAGCTGGGTTATAGTTCCTCCCAGGTGGCAAATAGATACAATACACAGAAGTATTTTGATGATAACATATCCTCATATACATATAAGGCTCTAACTGTCTCTCAAATTTGAGACGAACACTTCAAAAGTTCCATAGAAACTGGACTGAAAACATAGGAAACCAACTACGTTAATGATAATTCACAACACAAACTAAAACCTTTCAATAAATTCTAATGCAGAAATGAACTTGAATAATAGATGCTAAACTACACAGATAGCACTTCAAGACCTGTAGAGAAGATCTTGAAAAAAAAAAAAAGAAAAGAAAGAAAAAGAAAAATCAACAGGCAATGGTAAAAAAAAAAAAAATCCTCTTCTTTCTTTGATCTTCTATACAAGTCCAGATGCTTGGGCTTCCCAAAGCAGCTCACTCCTTTTTAGGATGGGACAGATTAGCATTTGACAGCTGCCTGCAATATTGTGCTGCCAAAGACTGCATCTGCAGAAGCCTGTTTGTCAACTCCAATGTTTGGCAGAAGCATGGGATGATGGCCAGATGGCCACCTTGCCAATTTCTAATAAAGATACTTCTCCTGTCCCAACCAAAGAAAATCCCACTGATTGGGATGAGTATCCCTTAAAAGTCTCTGTCACAACCTTTCTCCACGGTAACATAAGCTTTCCTGATCCACTCCAAAATGGTCACCACAGGCTGCCTGACTCTTCTTTAGACCTTAGTGCAAAATAAACAGTCTCTGAAACTCCCTAAATCTAAGGGTATGTCTTCACTACCAATGTTAAAGCACTGCCGCAGTGGCACTTTAACATGGCTATATAGTCACAGCACCAGCTCTGGGAGAGCCGTAAAAAAAAAAATCCACTCCCAGAAGGGGAGTGGCTCCCAGCACCAGTGCACTGTCTACACCGCCACTTTACAGCGCTGAAACTTGCATCGCTCAGGCGCGCGGCAGGGGGGGAGGGGGTTAGTTCTGTAACCCTTCCAGATAAGCATTCCACAACAAGGAAAATAAATGTACATAGATATTTTCCTCAGAGGTCTGAAGGAGGAGCCTTCAGGATGCTAATCACCAAGTTCAAGTGCCATTCAGGGACCAGGCAATGCGCTACTAGATTCAGTTTATGACAAGCCTTCAGAAAGCTGGAATAAATCAGGGTCCCTGCCTATAGAAATGCTGCTGTCCTGCCACTGAAAGCTGCTACTGCTGATGATTGAACCTTGAAGCAGCTGGTACTTAACTCCATGTCCAGCCTAGCTTGTAGAAACTCCAGATCTCTGGTACTGTGACATGGAGTGAATACATTCTTGCTCTGTCACACCACCAAGATAAGGTTTTCCAATCTCAGGTACATAAGTGAAGATGATGGCACCATGATTGTAATAACCTTACCTGATAAGCTTGTCTTCAGGTTTTCACTCTCAATATCCAGGGTTACAGAGCAAATCACCAGAGATCTCCAAGTGAAATCCAGCTAGTCACTGACATGATTGCTGTATCCTGGGACAGAGGTCTCTTCAGCCAGTCCAGAGCCCATGACGATGAACTATAACTCAGTAATCTCTCATAGATTCATAGACTTTAAGGCCATAAGGGACCATTATGATCATCTAGTGACCTCCTGAATATTGCAGGCCACAGAACCTTACCCATCCACTCCTATTATAGTATCAGAGGGGTAGCCGTGTTAGTCTGGATCTGTAAAAGCAGCAAAGAATCCTGTGGCACCTTATAGACTAACAGATGTTTTGAAGCATGAGCTTTCGTGGGTGAATACCTACTTCATCGGATGCAAGTAATGGAAATTTCCAGGGGCAGGTATATATATGCAAGCAAGAAGCAAGCTAGAGATAACGAGGTTAGTTCAATCAGGGAGGATGAGGCCCTGTTCTAGCAGTTGAGGTGTGAAAACCAAGGGAGGAGAAACTGGTTCTGTAGTTGGCAAGCCAAGAATGCATAAACTGAATCTAGTAGCGCATTGCCTGGCAAGCCAACTACAGAACCAGTTTCTCCTCCCTTGGTTTTCACACCTCAACTGCTAGAACAGGGCCTCATCCTCCCTGATTGAACTAACCTCGTTATCTCTAGCTTGCTTCTTGCTTGCATATATATACCTGCCCCTAGAAATTTCCACTACTTGCATCCGACAAAGTGGGTATTCACCAACGAAAGCTCATGCTCCAAAACGTCTGTTAGTCTATAAGGTGCCACAGGATTCTTTGCTGCTTTTACTCCTATTATAGGCCCCCTAACGTCTGGCTGAGTTACTGAAGTTCTCAAATCATGATTTAAAAAGACGTCAAGTTACAGAAAATCCACAATTTACACTAGTTTAAACCTACAGTGACCCGTGCCCTATGCCACAGAGGAAGGCGATCCCACCCCCACCTCCATCCCACCCCAGGTGTCTGCCAATCTGATCCAGGGGAAAATTTCTTCCCAACCCCAAATATGGCAATCAGTTAGATCCTGAGCATGTGGTCAAGACCCACCCAGCCAGACACCTGGGAAAGAATTCTCTGCAGTCACTCAGAGCCCTCCCCATCTAGTATCCCATCAGCAGCTGATGGAGATATTTGCTGCTAGCAGTAGCAGATTGCCTACAATGGCATGTAGCCAGTCCCATCATACCATCCCTCTACAGGATCCTTTACTGGGGTAATGATGTAAGTGAGGCTGAAGCCTCATAGGATAGCTACAGAATCTATTTTAAATCTGCTCTGGCCTCCTTAGCATCCGCTAAATGCTTCTGTACTTTTCTGTTCTTTCTGGGCATCATCGGGTCAACTTGTGGTCTGCGCCCCACTTTCTTCCACATTCAGTCAAACACTGTGATTTAGCTCTCAGTCTCCATCAATCCATTGTGTTACTTTTATTTCCTGCAATGTGGATTGCCAAGACAAGGGTTCTATACCCTTGGACATTTCATGACTCCATGTGCTCCCTCGATGTATGCCACAAACTTGGCATTGTCTGACTAGATCCTTACAGATGAGACTTTCAATATGTTCTGAAAATGCTATGTCTTGTTTGGTGTACTTATGGATCACTTACTTTCTTTCCATGCCCATTGGCAGTGTCCTAATTAAAAGCTAGATATTATTATTATATATTATTATAAAAGCTAGACATTAGTATTGTCATTATGTAAATCATGACACATACTCATAAAACTACCACATGACAAAATAAAGTACAACAAAGAATGTCGTCTCTGTTTTCTTTCACAATCTGGTTCTAATCCTGAAAAGGGATTTGTATAATTACTATTCAACTATCAACTTGAATAACCATAGTTGAAAACACATAGATAACAAAATATTCTCTCTCCACCCCCCCCCCCCAATAGAGTTTGCAGTATTTAAGTAATCTTAAATTATCATAATGATCAAATTCTGCTTTCAGTTACACTGGTGTAGATCCATAGTAACTCCACTGAGGTACAACAGAAAACAGAATTTGGCCCAATGTGTTTGTTTTAATTGGCAGGGAGGAAGTTAGCTTTTCAAGAGTTTTTTAAGGGGCATAAAAATAATTTAAAATTATTGAAACATTGAAAATAATCCAAGTGCAGTGAAGATTTTGAACTGGAAAATAATACATGTGAGAAAGAAACTGCTAATAACCATTCCTCTCCAAGATGTTTATTTTCTCCCTCTTTCTAAATTGAATGTTGTGCTCATGAAAAGTGCCAGACTGATAGCCCTAAACCATAAAGATAGATACACACATCAGTGAAAGCTTCCCCACCTATCAGTATGCCTCAACTCTGAACGAGAAGATTTTTTTTTTTTTGGAGTGGGGGGGGAACGACTCCTGAGATTCTGTGCCCTTTTAATTCTTTTGCTCTCTGATGTAAATACCAATAAGGCTGTCAATTAATGCCAAGTGTAATTATAGTTTATATGAAGACCATCTGTCCACTAGTAACTACGATCACCAGATCATTTGTTTATAGGTCACTGAACAGACATCTGATCGCCAAAGCTTTTCCTCGCTATGCTGAATTCAAAGCAGTGGCCTGTCCTAGAGTAAAGGCATTGGAACCCATTAACGCAGTGGTTCTCAACTTGAAGTCCAATCAGCAAATAGTTGCAGCCCAATTATGTGACCTCCTCATGGCCATACAGGTAGTACACCTCTATCCCGATATAACGCAACCCGATATAACGTGAATTCGGATATAACACGGTAAAGCAGCACTCCGGGGGGCCGGGCTACGCACTCCGGCAGATCAAAGCATGTTTGATATAACACGGTTTCACCTATAACACAGTAAGATTTTTTGGTTCCTAAGGACAGCGTTATATCGAGGTAGGTGTGTATATATTGTGTGGACATGGCCCACATAACACACAGAGAGCTGCATATGGCCCACAATGGTAATGCATTAACCAATGCCATCCAGTCTCTTTCTCAAACATATTCCATATTTCGAATGTTTTGCTTTTTCACTGATACTGTCAAGGTGCTTATACGACCTCATCCCTATAATATCTAAGCATCCAAGTATTTCTGGAGTTTATGCTTGCAACATTCCTGTCAGGGCATTATCATCTCCACTTTACAGATGCAGAACTGAGGCACAGCAAGCCTGTGGTAGAGCCAGAATTTTACCCAGATCTCCTAAAGCTCAATCCTGTAATTTAACCACACAAAAAAAAACCTTCCTCCTTTCTTGCATTACTTCATGGACTATTTTTATCAAACAACAGTGTGATAAAAACTAATGCAACTGTAACACCCATCTTCCCCACATAAGAAAACATAAGAAAAGTCCTATTTTGGGTAATTAATTATATTGTAAATTCCTTGTACAATACACCATCATCCCATGCACCTTTTATTTCCTTCTCTCCCTTTTTCTATTTAGATCACTCTGTGATCAATCCATTACAAGAACAACACTTATTTACACTTGGTAGAAATTCAAATACTTTGCCCAAGTGAAATGAAAAATAAACATAATCTTAACTGTCATCAAATCATGAAATGCCTCTGGCAGTTCTATCAAAGGATGTAGACCTCCAGACCCTTTGAAGAAATGAAACTGCAGTTTATCAAGTGTGATTTATAAGCAACACTGATTTAGCTAGGAGATAACACTGCTGTCTAATCATTAGTAGTCAGACAACAGCCATGTGAACACATCAATTATGGGCCATTGCCAAAAGCCCTTGAGATCCTGGAGATTAACAGCCAATCCTCTGTTTTACAAGCTCACATCAAAAAGAATATTAATAAGAGGAGGGGCAATGTGAAAGCTTGTCAGAGTAATTCAGCCACTAAAACAGGGCTTTTTTTTTTTTTTTTTCTTTTTTGCTCTGCCTTGAACAGGTCCATGAAAGAAGCTGGCATAAGCTACAAAGTGTGGAGCTGCCAACTTCTCAGAAAATGTTTTTCATTAACATATGAGAAGTTGTAAATGGCCAAAAAAGCTTCGTTTGGTGTATAATGGTGACAACTTCTAAGTGCCTATCTTTAATGCATCAGTTATACAAGAGCCATCATCATTCAAATATTTGCACATTAACATTCATACACAGAAGCACTCACTGGCTTTTCCCTTCTCTCAAAATCAGAGATACTTGTAATCATAAACAAATTAGTCAGTCTTCAAGACATCCATCTAATAGGCCTGACAAGTGAATTAAAATAACTACGAGTGCTAATAAATAGTCATCTCCACATTCATTTTTTTCCTTCAAACGAAACAAAACATGGCAATTGGCTACTCGTGGAAAAATCCCATGATTGTTCCTTTCTTATTGAATTTTCTCTTATCCAGGGGTGGCTGAGGAAGCCCGACTAGATGTCTATTCTCATTATCATGTAAGGGAGGTGCATTGAGACAAGAATACACCTCCAAAGGGAGAAGTAATACAATATTTATTCTTTCACAAAAATGTAAACATTCCCTGTGAGACAAGTTTCAACTGCACATTACTGGCACTTAAATAAAATAACAGCAACAATAATAGTGTAATAGGCACACTCTTACAGCTTGATCCACTGAAGTCAGTTGGACCTTGTCTAGACTAGGATAAAAGGTGTTGTTTTAAATAAAATGTGTTAGCTAAACCCTAAGGTTCACTTCAATCAGCTAATCCATTTTAGGCTTTGTCTTCACTATGGAAAAAAGGTGCGTTCTTAACTCAAGCTAGCTAGAGAGTTACATGAGTTAGCGGGTCAACTTAAATTCAATCTGCTAATGCACGTGTAAAACGACAAACTGGATTTTCACAAGAATTGTATCCCAATTTAATTAATCTGAGTTAGCTAACTCAAATAAGATTTATTTATTTTTTTGCAGTGAGGACAAGACCTTAAAATACAACTTTCCCACCTATACTCAGATTTTACAGTCTGTTAGTTAAAATGTGCTAGCCAACTTTTTAAAAAAAAAAATACCTTTTATCCCAGTCTAGACAATGCCTGGGAATATTTCCATGGGCACTGGATTGGGCTCTAGTGCTAGGAGTTCTCTTACAATCCCTTCCAAACGTCATCAGGACCCCTCCAAAAAATAACACATTTTTACTTCAGAAAGTTTATTGTTGCCTTTGTTTTCTATATAAGCCACCCATTTTAATATTTAGCTGTTTATTTTAAAGAGAATATCTTTGGGAGAATACCTTTAAGTTATTTATATTTAGTGTGGCAACTTTGCTTGTGTTACTTCTGCTCTGATAAAAACCAGAAGTAGTTCAAACATGCACCTGCTAGTGACAAAAATGCCTTCTCATAGTGATCAGAAATAATTTAAAAACAAACAAACAAAAAAATAACAAACTTATGCTTGTTTCAAACTTGTAATTTAACAACAATCTGTCACCCGAAATCTGAAAATAATTGTTAATAAAGGGGGGGAAAACACCTTAATATTGAACCAATAAAGTTTCCTATATAGCTGGTGTGGCTATGTAATTGTCATCATACCATCATATTAAGATCCATGACACAAATTGTACTGTATTAGAGCTTATTTTATCAATTAACAAGCAAAATTGGGTCAAGGATACAATAGCCAAACTATAGAATGACTGCTGGTTTTCTCCAAACCTCCGTAAATTCAGCCTCTGTTTAGCAGATACTCTGATAGAACCAAAACAAGTTACACGCTAAGAGCCAGATAATAGCTGGGGGAGGTCTTTTAGCAGTGGGCGGGCCCACTTCCTGGATCCCAACATGACTACTTTACTATAGCCATCTGGCCTATACCAATCACAGTAAAGACATCTGAGAGGTTAAGCAGATTCCTCCGCTGATTTCCCTCTTGTTGCCCCTATTACCCAATTGTAACTCCCTCTCCTGAGTAGCAGAGCTGACTGGCTGCAGAGGGGAGTGCATGCCATTTATTTCTAAAGGAGTAACACAGGGCCCATGCCACTCCTGAGCAACAGGGAGAGTTCCTGACCTCAAGCTGGGCAATGCAGCTTCACACCACCCCGCACACAGGGTAATTATGACCCTAAAATTAACTGACTGAACAACTGATAGAGTTATGGGTAGTATTAACAGTTTGTCACCCAATGTGTCCAAGAAGATTTCTAGAACAGGATACATTCATCTGCCATCTGGTTTTTGTTTAGTTGCTTGGGACAAGAAAACCAACTTCTTTACTTTCTCTAAAGATAACTGTTTTCAAGTTTGAATGAACTAATCCAAATGAAGAAAAAAATACTGAATATTTAAAAATTGATCTCAATGGGTGTATTCATTTGAATTAGTTTAGCAGAATTTAGCTCTCAATGTATAGCAAATCAGAAATAGTTTATCCATTTTTACAATAATGTTAAAATTAGGGAGGAGATTTTCCAATGGTGACCAATAATTTTGGGTTCTTCAATTTTTGTGTGCCCAGACTCCTAATATTTAGAAAGTGTTGAGCACTCACCTTCTGGTGTCTCAGTCCCTTAAATCATTAATCACTACTGAAAAACTTGGCCTAAGAACATGAAAAATGAATTTAGGACCTAGTCCTTTGGAGTCAATGGAAAGACTCTCATTGACTTCAGTGGGCTTTGGATCAAGGCCTTTTATGCTCCACCAACTCCATTCTTTAAGAAGTTTAGGCTCTCATACCAACCAATAAAAATGACGTCTTTATCAAAGTAACTAAGGGTGGAAAAAAGACTAAAATCAGTCATTGCAATCAATCTACCGCAATTCTTCATAGGGTGTGTGTACGTATATATACACCTCTACCCCGATATAACGCTGTCCTCAGGAGTGAAAAAATCTTACCGTGTTATAGGTGAAACCACATTATATTGAACTTGCTTTGATTCGCTGAAGTGTGCAGCCCCGCCCCCCCAGAGCACTGCTTTACCGTGTTATATCCGGTAGCGTTATATCGGGGTAGAGGTGTATAACTCTTTTAGAGGTAAGTACATTTGATGTATAATGAAGAATCAAAGTTATGTAAAAATTCACTGTCTTGTAAAACTGAAGTGCATTATAAATCAAATGTAAATCATAATGAGAAGCTAATGAAATTATATGGTCCCAAAACACAGAGACATGATGGTGCATAGTTTCAGAATCCTTGTCAAAGGGCTTGGCTACAAATTTGCGCAGCAGCAGCAGCAAAGTGTGAACACACCTCTCTGCAGCGCTGCAAATCTGGGCCACAGCGCCAGTGTAAGTAAAGCCCCAGCAGCAGCGCCAGCGCCCCAGCGCTGTCGCTTATTCCCACAGGGAGAGGGAGGGGGACAGCGCTGGCTGGTTTTTTTTGGCGCCTGCGCGCGACACTGACTAGCGGCGCCGCGCGCTGCAGCGCTGCGCGCGCGCGGCAGCAAGCGAAAGTTAAGTGTAGCCATAGCCTCAGACAATCCCAGTTACTCCTTTTCAAATTCTCTATTAGCAAGTAGCTGATATGTAGGTTTTTCAGCACCAATTGTGCCAGGCATTTAACACTTATTTGATTTAAGTTAGTGTTAATGCCTTCGCCAGTCACACTTTTTTTATAGTTCTACAAAATACTGTGCTGTAAAAATTAAACTGCTGTTTATTATACCTCTGCTTCCTTATACTTTCCTGTTTATTGCATGGAGTCTTCAATTAGTTAAAGCAAATACTGTACTACAATAAAGCATATACAAATGTACGTTGGGTCTGACAGCACTTCTGAAGATATCAAGCAGAGAGTATATTATTTCAAAAACAGCTGTGCTGTTTTCAGATAATAAAAAGAATGATACATTTATTATTCTATTTGGGGGAGAGGGGTAATTAGGTATAAGACCTGGATACTGTCAAGCTTAAAATCAAACAGCCTTGCTTGTATTATTATTAGCACCTTAGATTATTTAAACTAGAAGAATTTTTAACAGGGTGGATAAAAATCAATGATTTTAAAAAAACTGGATTTTCTTTTATTTAAATCAGATTTTTTGATAAGATGATTTTTGACGAAAAAACCTATCAAAGATAGTTTCAATTAAGATACATTATAGCTCAAAGATATCTCATCATGCAATAGGGATTATAAATTCTAATTCTACAGTATGAGACAATATTTTCATGTAATGTGTAAGAAAAGTTTTGTAAATGGGTTCCAATAGTTCATGGATTAGGGACCTAATCTTATGGGGTTCCAGGGTCTTCTGTATAGATTATTTAGGTTAATCTTTCTATTTACCCAAAGGGACACAGTGTTGGGTCTAGAAGATACCGTCAAAGATGCTTAGTTTTGATTTGTGTCTCCAGAGATAACATGCTTGTTAACAGCAAAAATGTTTTTAAATAAATAAATAAATAAATAAATAATAGAGAGGTGAGAAATAACGGACCTCAACCCTATTGTCCCTCTGCAAATTTGTGTACTCGGAGTCAATCCCTTACCTCTATCTAAAAGTTCAAAGTTTCAAAAAGTTCAATGAATAGAAGATTGTTGGGAGCGGAATAGATCTGGACAAAGAGAAGAAGTCTGGAGACAAATGTGAGAAGGGAGGGATAGGCAGTAGAAACAAAGGTGAAACTGTTGAGCAGCATATTCCAGAAGTCTTGAGGTCTTTCTGAGTGTAGCCTTCATTGATTTGAGATTTACCATACCAATCTCTCCCTATATGGGAAAACCTACAAAGGTAGCAGGCCGAAAAAGAGACCCAGTTAGGGAATATTTTAATGAAGTTCCTCTACCTGTGAGTAAGAAAGGTGTGTGTGCAAAATTCAAAGAGTGCAACAAAGAAATGCAAAGCCTGGTTGCCCGAATGAAACAACATCATGAGAAGTGTTCCTTCTCAGGAGCAAGCTGCATTTAAGATGATGAAAGGAACATGTCTGAACGTACAGGATCTTCAGGTTGGAAAACTTTTATTTCATACTTCTTTCTTAAGGACTTCCTATCTTTCTTCTGGACTATTCTTGAATTCTCATGTTTGAGCAAAAAATATACTCTACGGTTGTTACTCTATGGTACTATCGTTTTAGATGCAGTTGTGATAAAAAAATAAATAGGCAGAGCTTCCTTTTACAATTCCACCTTTAAAAGTAGTACTGAGTGTCAGTGAGTGCAATGAGTAATACTAAATGAGCAGTATGGTAATAATTAAATAACTACATTGACTATTTTGTTTAGGAGAATCCATCCTCAACACACAGGATTCTGAAGACTTTCGAAGTTGATCTTGAAAATGGATACTGTAGAAAATGATGGTATCTGCCAATTAAAGTGTTTCAGTCACATCATGTATGGCACATAGCCACAGTATATCACATGTAGCAAAAAGGGAAAAAAAAATCTCCATCATACAGAAACAACCACAGATAAGGTTGTGTTAAGAACCAGCAGATTACAAAAAGAGGTAATTGATGAAAAAATTGCCCTGTTTGTTTATGCAACAAACTCTCCTTTCTGTATGATTGAGAACTCACTCTTCATTAACATGGTTCAGTCATTAAGACCAGGATACAGTCCACCCAACAGAGCAGATGTTGCAGGCAAATTGCTGGATAAAGTGTATGAAAGAGAAATTGAAAAGTGTGCAAAAGGTCTAGAGGGTGAAATTGTTAACCTGAGTCTTGATGGGTGGAGCAATGTCCACAATGATCTTGTTGTATGCGCTTGTGTGACAACAGAAGAAGGGAATGTCTTCCTTACAGAAACAATTGATACATCACGAAATACACACACAGCAGAATACTTACAAGAAGTAGCAGTAAAAGCTATAACAAACTGAAAAAAAATTCAAATGCCTAGTACGCAGCTTGGTCACAGACAATGCTACAAATTTAGAAGAGAGTCCCAAGCAAATGACGTATGGTTGCAGTGTTCATTTGATGTACCCCCTAGCCAAAGACTTCAGTGTTCCAGAAGTAAAGGCTAATGTTGTTGAAATTGCAAAATACTTCCGTAACAACCACTTTGCAGCAGCTGCTCTGAAAAAAGTGGGAGGAACCAAGCTAACTCTCCCACAAGACATGCGATGGAACTCAGTAGTGGACTGTTTTGATCACTGTATCAAAACTGGCCTAATCTGATGACAGTTTGTGAACAAAACTGTGAAAAAATAGATGGCACTGTCACAGCCAAAGTTCTCAACATTGGGCTTAAGAGAAATGTTGAACACATGCGGAGTACCCTGAAGCCTATTTCTGTAGCTTGAACAAAATGCAGGAAAATAGCTGTTTTATTGCTGATGCTGTTGAAATTTGGAAGGAACTGAGTGAGATCTTAAAAAGAGAAATATGCAATGATAGAATTAAATTACAAGCATTAAAAAAAAAAAACAAATGGGACAAGCATTATCTTCATCTCATTTTCTTGCAAATATTCTCAATACTTGGTACCAGGGTCAAACCTTAACTGCTGAAGAAGAGGAGTTGGCTATGACATGGACATCCAGCAATCAGCCCTCCGTAATGCCTACTATAATAAACTTCAGAGCTAAGGGTGAACCATTCAAGAAATGTGTTTGCTGATGATGTTTTAAAGAAAGTCACACCGGTGAACTGGTGGAAGTCACTTAAGCACTTGGATTCAGAGACTGTTGAAATGATAATCTCACTTTTAACAGCAGTAGTTTCTTCTGCCAGCGTAGAAAGAATATTTTCTTCCTTTGGACTAATTCAGGGGTCGGCAACCTATGGCACGCATGCCAAAGACGGCACGCGAGCCGATTTTTAATGACACGCTGCTGCCTGCCGGGGTCCCGCTCAGCCCACTGCCGAACCCTGGCAGCGGGCTGAGCCGGACCCCAGCAGGCAGCAGCGTGCCATTAAAAATGCTGCCCGACCCAGCCCGCACTTCTTCCCCCATCCGCCGCCTATCGCTGTCTCTGGCGGGGGTAGGAGGCAGAAGCAAGCTTGGTCCTGCCGGCTGCTGCTGTATGGCAGGCTCCGCTGGCAGGCAAGCTTCCTCCTCCCCCGCCTCTTCCCCCAGCGTGCTGCGTCGAGCCCCGCCTCCTCTCCCTCCCTGCCACCGATGGCCCTTGCAAGGGAGGGGAGAAGAGCAGCCCCAGCACCCTTGCTGCTCCGACCAGTAAGGAGGCGGGGAAGGGAGGCAGGAGCGGGGCGTATCCCTCCAGCCCCCACCAGCCCTCTGCCCTGAATTAGTATTTCTGAAAAACATTTGTTTTTCTCCTATTCAGGAGTGAAATGACAGCTTGTGCACTTTGCTTGACATCCACACATCAAACTCTGTGGAAATGTTTCTACTGTGTCCTGGAAATATATCTGTTGGTCTTAATTTTGGACCTAAATTAATTTGACAGTACTCCTTTAACTACAAGAACTCCCTACCTCAATTTTTCTGTCTGTAAAATAGGTGCTGTGTGATTTAAAACAGACTTTCAAAAGAGCTCAAAAACCACAACTGAGGCCAGAATTTCAAAATAGCTCAGTTCCTATTTAAGTACCAAATCAAGTAGCCAGATTTTCAAAAGAGCAAAGCCTATCTACTGCTAGGGTCTTTTGCAAATCTGCCCATAAATCTGGTTGCCATTGTGTGTATTAAGCACTTAAAAAACCAGCCCTGAGCTCTTCCGCAAATCTACTCCTTTATGTTTATAAAGTGCTTTGGGATTATTGGAAGAAATAAACTAAACAAGTAAACAGAGTTATTTTAAAATAAAAATTTTATGGCTGAGTCCTATAGTCCTAATTCAGACAAAAACCTGTTGACTTCAATGAAAGTTTTGCTCGAATAAGGACAGACAAAGGAATCTGGAATTTAGCCCTTCATTTGTATTTCAGTAAATTCCTCCCACTTTTCACAGAGACCATTTCTTGGCTTGCCTCTTCCCTTCCCTGTCAACACAGGTAATTCTTTCACTGTTCTCTTGGTTCTGAAATGAAAACAAAAACAGAGCTGGAGCTGGATGTCACTGCATAAAGTGGGGCAAATTAAGCTATGTTTCCTTCTCCTCCAGAACAAGGACTCAACTCAGTTACATACATCACAACAGCACAACAGAGCAGAATGTATTGGCTTTTTCTATTACGCTCACATTTGCATGAAAAGGAGCAGTCAAACAAAAATTAAGCACTTAAACAGCTTTAAAAGCCCTCGTTCAGAATACTGTACTTCAGCAAAACGTTCATTGTTATTCAGTGCTTGGCAAATGACATTGCCATCAAATACCAGCAGAAGAACCGTGAAGAGTAAATGCTGTCTGAAAAAGAGGCTTGTACTTATGCAGTGCTAATGACCATCTAAAAGAGCGATTCTGCATGGTTACATCCTCTTTTAGATTCACAGCTGCAGTTTCACAAGAGCAGCCATACATCATAATATGCAGCCATTTTAGGCTATCCTTGTGCTTTAAAGAACAATATGGGCAGTAAAGAACTGCTAAACTGTGAACTAAAGTTCCCAGTCAATACCAAGTCTATTTTAATAGAAATGATTGGGGAGGAAATATTTAAATGTTATTACAAACAACAGATAGCAGGAACAAATGAAAGGCAGTGACAGGACTCCCCTATAGTTAGCTTCGCTAATATACTCCTTTATTAGGTTTTAATTTCTAGTTAAATATAGCACACAGAGTAGTGTATTGATTGTATGAGGTCAGATAGTTATATTAAAATATATAATACACACATTTTAATGAATGTCAAGATTTTGATTATTTAATCACATGCTTATCTATCTAAAATGATGCCATTTATTAACTGATATACAGTGACTTTTTCAGAGGTTAAAATTTTGGAAATGGAACATTATTTCATTGTACTTTGAAACCGTTCCACAGTCAAAGCCAAACATATGGGCAAAAATCTTAAGAGTCACTAAATCAGTCACAGACTTTGTGGGCAAGCTGAAAAAGTAACTGCTATATTCAGTGCTGAGATTTACAGCCACACCCACCACAGCAAATAATCTCAATTATGTACACACACTCAAGCCCAAGTAAAATGGAGGCAACTATAGCTCACCGCACATCAGATTTTTACGGCTTATTATTACATTTCTTTAGTTCTTGAACTGGCAATTCTTTCAACATTTACTCTCCAGGTGAATGACTACAGGAAAGATCACATGTCAGTCCAGGTCACTTAAACTAGCTGTGGTTTCCACAGTCCTAAAAATGACATCAGTCACCACTGTGGTAACTTTCAGGATACCTTTTTGTACACATTTGGAAGAGGAAGTTCTAGAATAGAGAGATGGGCTGGTGCCAGTTTAAACTGTCAGAGTTCAGCTGGAGGTTAACTATAACCAGGGAAAGAATGTGTTTTGCTTTCGGCTCATAGTTCTAAAGAGAGTCATTGGTGATATACATAGCTAATGCTTCTTGTAAACCCCAGTGAGATGAAAGCAGCTTGGAGTCCAGGTTACTACAGGCACAATCATCTATATGAAAGTGTTGAAGTAATGAAGAGAAACGAACTCTTCTGTAATTAGTTCATACCATATGTTCCTCTCCAGTGTGAAAACACACTGAGGGAAACAAATTAATTCAAAGTGTCCCTGGGCTTGAAAGGGCAGCTGTGATGCTGCATCCCTAGTCTGCAGGAGTGGCAACAGCATGTTGGGGTAGAGTCAGAAAAAGCCACAGAATTAGACAGTCACAAGAAGGACCATTGTACAGTGTCCCCTGTCCTGCCCCCAGCAATTAGCCACTGTCTGCAATCTATGGCTTAAATGGTCTTCATTCCCAAAGGATGTCTTCCTACTTTGGAATATCTAAAGCAGGGCTAGGCAACCTTTCAGAAGTGGTGTGCCGAGTCTTCGTTTATTCACTCTAATTTAAGGTTTTGCGTGCCAGTAATACATTTTAACATTTTTTAAAGGTCTCTTTCTATAAGTCTATAATATATAACTAAACTATTGTTGTATGTAAAGCAAATAAGATTTTTTTAAATGTTTAAGAAGCTTCATTTAAAATTAAATTAAAATGCAGAGCCTCCTGGACCTGTGGCCAGGACCTGGGCTGTGTGAGTGCCACTGAAAATCAGCTCGCATGTCGCCTGCAGCATGGGTGCCATAGGTTGCCTAACCCTGATCTAAAGTGTGTTAGCTACAGTGCTGTAAAATCCTAGTGGAGACAAGGCACATAGCCTATGGCAGCTCTGACGGAGCTCAGAAAAGGAGTTAATGCTGCTCTAAGCAGTATTCACTCATATTTCAGACAGATTTTAGTTTGTGAAGGAAGGAAACAAGCTGCTTAAAGTGGCTCATTCCTCCCCCTGACAGTACCCCTTTCTCCATACGGCCCATTGTGGAAGGGACAGAGAAAGCTGTATGGAACGAGAAAAGAGAATATCTCATATTATCTCCCTTTTCCTTCCACATGCCCCACCACAACTATTTTGACAGTTGTGTCCCACCCAAATCCTCATCTGATGAAAGTCTGCTATAGATGATGTCCGGGAATGTACTCTCCTTGACTCTCCGAAAAACACAGCCTTTGCTGCAAAGTGTCACCATTGCAGGGTTGCCAGATTAATCAGTCACATAATGGATTGCTATACACTGTTGGTACTTATATGGTCCCCGTTATCATCCTATGTGAGTGGCTCACAACCTTTAATAGATCTATCCTCACAACACACCTGTGAAATAGGGAAGTACTATTATTTCCATTTTAAAGACAGGAAACAGAGTCACACTCAGACTTGCCTGAGATCACACAGGAAGTTTGTGGCAGAGCAGGGAATTAAAATGGACATTCTGAGATCTTGACTAGCACCCTAACTATTGGACAAACCAACCTTCCTCTCCTTGTTGCTAACTAAATTAGGGTACGCTTACAATGAACCTGGATGTGAGCCTCCCAGCCTGAAGAGACAGACTCCCACTTGCGGTGCTTGAGCTAGCATACTAAAGATATTAGCATGGTCATTGCTGAATTCGTGGAGACTCCGGCTAGCCACCCAAGCTCGGACTGATCCAACCCATAGTTAATGTGGGCTAGAGATATATTTAAATTCAACATTTGTAAAACTGTAATTTAGAAGAGCGAGATTCAATTAATCTCAAAACAACAAAGATCTCCTCTCCTGTTCATAACTTGACTTCTCAGAGAAACATCATTACGCATTTAGCCATGACTAAAATAAAAACAGCCTATTTATGCAAAAAAGGATTTCTGTACAAGAAACTGTTGGCACTCAGTTTTACGCTTCAGCGGACTTTCTCAAGATCAAAAATGGAAAATATGAGAATGAATAAATTTAGCGTTGCAACCTTATTCACAGAAGTAGTCTCTCCTCATATGAGTAACCCTAGTGACCTCAGCGTCATTACTTGTGTGTGGGCAACTCTCTCTTTTTCACTCTGACACATACACACAGCTCTCTCATGCGCTCTCACACATGTGCGTTCTCTCATGCGCTCTCACACACTCAGTCTTGCTATAGTCATACCTTAAACTCAGCAACTGAAAATCACCAAAGCTTCATCTCCTGTGTGATATTTACCATGTGGGTTATTTTGGTGGTTTAAATCACTCCTTTCAACTTCTGAAGGTAACGCTATATTCACAAGGGTTTTCTTGGAAGAATTAAAATTTGTTAATCACAGTTTCAAGACAAAAAAACAACAACAACTTTAAAGCTGCCATAATTATCATCATCATCCATTTTTATCTTAATGAATTGGCTCTATGTCAGCAACTTCCTCTGTTTTTCTCAGCTATTTTACCAGCCCTTTGGCTCCCACAGTAAACCAAAGCGGAGTACATAATGAATTTCCAAAAATCCCTAGGTCAAGTAACTCAAAAGGGCTAAAACCTGCTCCCATTGAAGTCAAGAGCCAAACTTCCTTTGACTTCACTGGGCCCTATATCCAAGGGAATATTTCTTATTTTTCCTCTTTGTCTCTCCCAGACAGAAATATACAAGATTGATGATACATAAAAGTTAGTCTCTTATCCACATGGTATTATTAATAAAACAAACATACATTTGTACATACTTTATTTGTTAGAAATTAAACATAAGCCTGGGATGAATTTGAGCCATTAGAAGTTAATAGAAACCTTGTAGATGCATGCAAAGGATGAACTTTGCCCTCTGAGTTTAAGAAACTATGTCTTATATCTTCAGTATTAGCATTTTACCATATAGCATGATGAAAACCCATCTGCATATTGATGGAAGCCTCAGTAACAACAAATGCTATTACAAATATGAAACTGGATGCAAAATATCTCATCACTTTGAGGACATGCTTGCAAAAACAAACTGAAAAAAATCCCCATTCAGTCACAGGCTATCATGGTAACTTGCCAGTAATATCAGACACATTTAAAAGTACAACGTGAACAAGATCACAATACCAGAACATAAAGTAAGGTAAGGTTCCTTAAGGGTCACTTAGAACACTGCTTTCAATCATTTAACATATGATGTCAACGCTCCTTGTAGCGAGTACATATCAGATAACAGACTGTAGTTTTAATGTTCCAGAAGAAAATATCCCTTCCATTGCCAAGGGAAAAACTAGACTTTATACCCATATACAAATATGCATATAATTATGCCACACATAACAGATCATTTCTCAGATTACATTTAGGGCTCAATTCTGCTCCTAGCGAGTCAGTCAGTGGCTGTGTTGCGAATGCTTCCAAGATCAATCCTAAATGCAATTTGAAAAATGGCCTGTGAGTTGGAGTATAACTTATGTCTTTTGGGGTATGTCATCTCTTAATTTTAGAGAGAGGGGGGGAAGCTAATATTGAAAACACCATCTTAATAGGAAGCCTCTTGTTCACACCTTAATCCTGTAGTAGACTATAATTTTGTTAAATTCAAGTACTTCTTTAATAACACACATCACTGACTATTTCCCTTATGTGTTTATTTGTAACGGAATTGAGAGGGAAAATGTTTAAAATTATAATAGACAGTATTCCATTAAGAAGATGTTAAGTGAAAGTTAAGGTTGCATAGCTAAGCTCTCAGAAGTCAGAAAATACCACAATTAAAGTCACATGTAAAACTTTTTCTCCTTGCAAGTATACAATATTTCAATTATATCTCAAATGCAACAGAATATGATAATTTTTTTTCTATATCTTAGACCTTGTCGGCATACAAACTTGCACTGGTTTAATTAACACAGTTTAACTAAACTCATGCAAACCCCTGCATGGACACTATTTCAGTTTTAAAAGGTTGTATTTAAAATTAATTTAAGATAAATCGGAATCAGGTTTAAACAGAAATAAGAGTTCCCATACAATCTTTTGCACCAGTTAAAGTCAACTGATTTAAAATCACCCCTTAAGTTAAACCAGTGCAACTGCATGTAAACAATCCCTTATGTGTAACATTTTCTAGTACTGAATACCACACCGAGTCTGGTGGACAAATAGAATCCATAAAACTGATTTTTATGGAACAGTGACAGCAGCTAAGGCTGCAGCACAGTTTTTTTAAGGTTGAAATTTTCAAAGCTGTATGAGAGATCTGAATGCCCAATTCAATTCCCTTAAAGGTGGCTTTGAAAATCCCACCCTAAAAGTAGGCAGAACAATGTATTTACACAACATGCTACAGATTAAGAACAACAGCTGAGAATACCAGCCAAAATTCGCTGAAATATTTGGATCAACTAAGGCCCTAATCTGTAAACAGGCCTGAACAGAGCCCCAGTGAAGCTCTATCTGGCTGCAAGGATCATGCCCATGCAGATCTGTTTTAAGCCCCAGTCCACCAATTATCTGAAAAGTCAACTGTTTCATCCTCCAAATTGTAGCCAAGGAATTGTGCACAGTGGGTACACATGGAGGCAAATTAGTTTACTGCCTCCCTAATTCAATGCCTACCTCAGGCAACATCTTCAGTATTATTTACTTCAGCTTAACTACCTCCCTGCCAGCAGGTCATCAGACTACTGTGAAGGAATCAACCCCTTTGTCCTCAGGTGTTTTAAGCTTCCCTGGGTCTCAGCAGGCTGCAGAATGTCAGCTCTCTTGCGGTAAAAACACAATGAAGAAAAAGCACTTGAGTTTTACTGTGAGGATAGGTAAGGTGTATAGCACTGACCTTACCTAGTTTACTGCTTGGTAAAATTAAAACCACCTTATCTTCACTGTGTTTTTACCTCAGCATAGCTCACACATGCTAATTACTCCAAGGTTAAAAAAAAAATCCTTCTTAAATGGTGGAGACATCGCTTTATAAAACTCTTAATGAAAGAGGTATTAACTACACACCTTTAGTAAAAGTTTCACTATGCAGCTAAATTAGCCATGCTCACGTGCAACATTGCTTCCCTTCATTCTGAATGTTGCTAAAAAAATTCATACCACCTACTCTATACATGCCCAGAGTGTGTTTTTCAATAGGCTCATAAGTCAGTCAAATCAGAACAATTTTCATTGAAACACTCAGTGATATTTTTCAATAAGGGCTAGCCTAGCTATCTGATTTATCACTAGGGATGTTTTAAAAAAGGATGCTTAAAAAAAGTGGAAAGGGATCTTTTTTTCTGATCCACTCTCCTCATGCTCAAAAGTAGCTAATCAAATTTTTTGCTTAAATCATCTTTAAACCACCAGGAAAATTTCAGCTGAAAAGGTGAAAGTTTTGAAACTGAAAAAAACTGGTGTTCAGAATAGAAACATTAAGCAATCTTTAATATACAGGTTAATGCCACTTCTGTTATAATGCTTTCTTGCTTTTGAGCTTTAAACCAATGAGTCACGAAAATGATATCCTGAAATTCACAAGCCACCAGTCAACTGGTCTTTTAAAATAATAAAGCAATAACCACAGGCCTTTCTGACCACTAGCACTGGCCACTAATGAATTACGATATTGTGTAAATGGGTCTTTGTTTCAACTCTTTTTTTTTTTTTAAAGCTTCTGTGAACAGGCCAAATTGCATTTCAGGCAGACAGGTTAAAGAGAATGTATTATGTTTGTTCAGATTAGCAGAGGCATTTCTCCCCCCCCCCCCCCTCTCTCTCTCAAATTCAGGCAAACAAAAGAGGCAAGCTCTTCTTGCCAACAACTGGTGCCCCTTAGCTGGAAGTAGCTCCAGTTGTCAGGTTCCTGTCAGACTGCAAAGGCATACCGACACTTCCCTTCCCCCACCCTTTTGTTTTTTTTAAATATGTGCACTTTGCTCAGCAGTCCTCACCATTAAACAATTCATTTTTTCCTTGCCTATTCTAGGTTAGGAGGGGGTAAAAATAGCAGAACATTGTCACAAAATATAAAGCCAGACATTCATTTCCTGTACCTCAGTGTCTCATTCTTTCACCTCCTTGTCCATAGGATTTGGCTACCAAATAGGTCTTAATCTGTAAACAAATGATTTGCTCTACAATTAAACCATTCATTTCTTTTTCCTTTCTGTGGCTGCTTGGCTGCTGTCCAATGTGGCGGTTCATAGGTTCTTCTGTTATTTAGTGCTCATGATGGTTAAAAGGCAATAAGCTCATTTAGAGTTTATAAAACTATAAGCCATCAACAAAAGCATTTAATGCTTCTCAGAAGCACCGTGGCTTTTGCCTGCAAAATTAATAATATTTTGAAATGTGCTGGCCCTGGTTATTCACTCTGGATTTCTTTAAGTCAGTTATTGTAAATACATGCATTCCACTTGAATTTTAATTGTCTGTGCACTTTCTTCATAACAATTGACAAATCATAGCAAATGCAATTCATCCTGGAATTAGTATTGAAGCTCAGAGACTTTTGAAGTTTCATTTTAAAAAAAAATGTTGCTGGAGCATTTCACAATGTGTGTAAATATGGTTTCCTCATAAAAAGATGATGTGCATCATTGGAGGTTACTGGAGTAAACAAAATACAAAAAAATATGTTAGGTTTCCAATCTTTATATCGGGAGTCTCATATCAGAGCTTTATGATCCAAGAGAAACTGAGTAATATCAAGGTCATCTTCCTTTGCCTCTATTTTAACCATTTCCTAGTGAATGAAAATCACTTCTCCGAAGATTTTGCATGAGCCCAAAGATATTGCATATATGTGTATATCTACATTCATGTTTATATGAACTGACAGAAAAGAGAGTGTGACGGTTATATGCTACTACATAAGCATAAGGTAGCTAATGAAATTTAATTATTTTTTACATTTTCCTGTCCATAAATAATAGCATTGTTGATAGTGTACCAATAGCTACATTTACAGGTGCAAATCCCATTTAGAAATGACAGGTACTTAGCAATATCAACTTCGGCAATTTACTTACAATGAAATTCTGCAAGCCTATTTAAAGTCTATTACAGCTGCTGACATCAATCTGCCAAGCTGCAGAGTGCTAAGCTCTACTAAAGATTTGCACCTATAAATTTAGCTACCGATATACTTGAGTTAAATACACAGCATTTCTCCAGATATGCTACGAGAGATATAATACGATGAAGTGGAAATGCAATATGGTGGGAATATCAATGGGAGTTTTGCCTAAACAAGGTCTGCACATTCAGGTCGTCTAGAGTTTTAGGTTCCTGTGTTTCCCCCAATCCCAAATGCCACACAAATTAAGGTCTAGTTCTGAAAGTCTTTATGGCACTATTTCCTACTCATTCAAGTGGTCCTATTATAATGGCAGTAGTCCTAATTTTACTACTCACATGAGTAAAAGTACTGCTGTCAGAAAAGTTTGCAGGATCACGTCCTAACCATTACAATATACATTTAAAAGGAACACACTCACATTTTAATTAGCCATATCTATTCTAATCTTGCCAACACCAGGAAACAAGATGAATCTAAAACTCTTCCTTGTCTAATCAAATAATTACTCTTAGCTGACAGATGGAAGAAGAGTAGAAAATAAGCATTTTCTTTTTCCTGCACAATATCTTAAATCTGCAGAAAAAAAGATTTCTGTGGTGTTGATCCCCCACAGGATCAGAATTCTCATAATTTGAATTGGCAAGATAATTATAAATGAGGAGATAAAACAAGAGCAATTTCTTTTTATATCTTCTGCATATGTACTACATTTTCCATAATCTCAGAACGGTGGGAAGGTTTATCGGTAGGTTGTTTTTTTAAACTCAGAGGGCATTTTTAAATCTATGCTAAATATTAGAGTTTGAGGAAAAATGTAAACCTTGCAAGTCACTTGAAAACAGTTGGCAACTTTTCTTCCGAAAGTAAATCCAAGGGCTCAAAAAATAAATATTCAAGAGCATTAATTTGTTTCTAGATGTGTGCGTGCAAGTAAAACAGCAGTCATAATGTGGAAATTTCAGTCACATTTTGCAACTAATTGGAAGCAGATTAGAATTCTGCCTCAGGGGAACATTGTCAAACTAGAAGCTGGAGCAAATGAAGAAAGAGGTGAAAGCATCGTGAAGAGCTGACAGATTTACAGTGCTCAAGGCAATAAACGGGTACTAGATGAAAATGAATGTGCTTCACTGTACTGCATGCAGTTCTCTCAGTCATATCTCAGCAATAACAGCATACAGCTATGAAACTTATTTTCAGTGGAGCGGGTAGAAAAGGAAAGTGTAAGAGTGCAAAGTATATATTCAGACAACGTAAAAAAAAAAAATCACACAACAGTTGTCAGAGACATACATCAAATTATTAATTTAAGGTCCTATTCAGCAATTTAGATGCATGTTGAGTCGTATTTACTAATGCAAGTAATCCCAGGGACAACTAATGTGGGAACCTGCTACTCAATGTGAGTAAGGATTGCAGACTCAACATGATCAAGAGTTGCAGAATCAGGCTCTTCATGGAAAAAAATAAGAGCAGATTAAAAAAAAAATACTAGCAATGACAAGATAACCTGGGGACAGATAAATCAGAGTCAAATGTCAGTGGGAAAAAATCTATTTAAAAGTGAGGGGGAATAGAGGGGAAGCAAAAAAAAGAAATACACCAATTATGGTGGATAGTATAGCAATGGTGTAATGGAAACAGCTGCCTGCCTTCTACTTCAGTGTCTGGCATCTGCTGAAGCATCATGGGAAAGGCTGATGAAGGATTTGGACAAAGAATGTAAGTGTACACAACTGGCCAAAAGTAGCTGGATTCTGAAAAGCTTAGTGGCTATATATTTTTAAACAATAGCATGTTTTTATATTTTGTTTTTGTTTTATTTTTTTAACAGCAACAAGCAATATTATCCTAGTTATATCAAATTATACCTTCATACCAGCTAAAAGAGTAGGGAATCTGAATTTCTTTTTCTGTAGTAATTGATTATGTGAAGCAATAATATAGGATGTGTTCAAATTAGGACCGAAATGAAATAATTTTTCACAAAGTCCAGCTCTCAGCACAATTTAATCTTCATGTGTACATCACATAACATTAGATCAAGGGAGACTTAGTAAATTAATACTCAAATATACTCCAGGTGCATCTTTCATATATCTTCAGGAAAAAAAATAAATTAACAACTTCTTAGATATTTGGTCAATCTTATGTAAAACTTCCAACATCACCACTTACTCTCTTTGAGAAAAATGGTCAATTTCTGATGTGTTTGTGTGTCTAATTTTCACTCTTTGTTGCTAAGATACAGATCTAATTTAGTTTCCCTCCCCCAAAAAGAAAAACAGGCAACGACATGAAACCCAGAAACACACAACTACTGCTGATGCTCTACAGTTATAAGCTTATAATAAAGCCCAGATTTGATAGTATTATCCATGTACTGTGGCAAACCACACACAAATAAACAGTTCTCCATGAAGAATAAAAACCCAAAGACCAAACCCTTCCAATTCAAACATTATTGTTGCTTTTAACATGAGCCATCCATAAAAATCAGCCAAGGAGTTGACAGGAAATCCAAAAATAATTTGGTCTGGCCCTCTACACTGCATGAAAGGAGGTTACAAGTTGCTTTTGACTCTTCCAAATGGTTGAGGTGAAAGAAACAGCACTGCTCTGACAGACTCAGAACATTTTCTAGCATAGGTCATTATAGCATAGCTGAAATATGACTGAGGGTGGGTTTTGAATGGACTGTGCTTTTGGATAGGAAAGAACTTAAACAAAACCTCTGAATTAAGTCAATGGCTAATGTGAAAGACTAACAGTGTGCAAAATTAAATTGTATAGTGTGAACAGCTAAAGAGGCCAGATGTGTGTCAAGCTTTCCTGGGAAACTGATCCTAAACTTGGGAGCTTTCTTTAACCAAAAGGATGAAAGAAGGTGACTTCTAGGAGTTTACAAAAGTGTGACCAATTGGAGCTTAGTCTTCTGTTGCTAATTGAAGCATAAAAAAAAAGAGCCAGTTTCTTAGAACTAACTACAAACATATACGTTTTATATTCCATTGCCACATGATAAAAACCAGAATCAAGCTAACTAGTAGAAAGTTGACTGGCAACCAAAGACCAAGCTATTATTTCAAACTGTCATGGGAAGGCAATAAAATTGCTACCAGCTCTCCTCAAGTTACCCTTCAATAAAAAGAAGCCATCAGGGAAATAAGAGGAAAAGAAAACACATCAAAACCTTTAAAGTTCCTTTAAGTAAAATTATACTTCTGTGGCACAATGCCATCTGCTTCCTGGTTAACATAATGAGACAATACCACAACCTGAACAACAGCTTTTTAAAATTGCTACGCAAAATACAAAATATAATCAATACTGTATATTTTCATCTGTGCTTTTAACTGTAAAAGCTGCATTCACATAGTGTGATTGGAATATACTTAAAATGTCCCTGTGGGCACATATTTCTTATGTTACTAGTTGACTGTGAAGGTTCCCAAGAGGCAGAAAGCGCAGTTGTCAAGCAGGGAATAATATTCAGAATGAGATGACATAAAAATTAGAAAAAAAGTTAAATAAAAAAAAATCAAGAACAAGGTACAACCGTATCTGCTCTAACCCCGCAGACAGAGACCAACACCTAGAAAATCTCCACCAAGCATTCTCAAAACTACAGTACCCGCACGAGGAAATAAAGAAACAGATCAACAGAGCCAGATGTGTACCCAGAAGCCTCCTACTGCAAGACAAACCCAAGAAAGAAACCCACTGGCCATCACATACAGTCCCCAGCTAAAACCTCTCCAACGCATCATCAGGGATCTACAACCCATCCTGGACAATGATCCCACACTTTCACAGGCCTTGGGTGGCAGGCCAGTCCTCGCCCACAGACAACCTGAAGCATATTCTCACCAGTAACTGCACACCGCACATAGTAACTCTAGCTCAGGAGCCAATCCATGCAACAAACCTCGATGCCAACTCTGCCCACATATCTACACCAGCAACACCATCACAGGACCTAACCAGATCAACCACACCATCACCGGTTCAGTCACCTGCACATCCACCAATGTAATATATGCCATCATATGCCAGCAATGCCCCTCTGCTATGTACATCGGCCAAACTGGACAGTCTCTAAGGAAAAGGATAAATGGACACAAATCAGATATTAGGAATGGCAATATACAAAAACCTGTAGGAGAACACTTCAACCTCCCTGGCCACACAATAGCAGATCTTAAGGTGGCCATCCTCCAGCAAAAAAACTTTAGGACAAGACTTCTAAGAGAAACTGCTGAGCTTCAATTCATTTGCAAATTTGACACCATCAGTTTAGGAACAAACAAAGACTGTGAATGGCTTGCCAACTACAGAACCAGTTCCTCCTCCCTTGGTTTTCACACCTCAACTGCGAGAACAGGGCCTCATCCTCCCTGATTGATCTAACCTGGTTATCTCTAGCTTGCTTCTGGCTTGCTTATATTTACCTGCCCCAAGAAATTTCCACTCTTGCATCCGACGAAGTGGGCATTCACCCACGAAAGCTCATGCTGAAAAACGTCTGTTAGTCTATAAGGTGCCACAGGATTCTTTGCTGCTTTTACAGAACCAGACTAACACGGCTACCCCTCTGATACTTAACAATTTCATTGTTCACAATAATTATTTTTTCCACACAACTGTCTGTAGCCATGAGTCAGAAAGGATTTCTCGTAAAGGTTTCAAAATTCACCTAAAGCATTGCTTTTTTTGTTTTTTACATTTACTAGGAAAAATAACTTCAAATTTAAATGGATACCAGCTTTGGTTTGTAGAGTCTCTGAAGACATTGTGTACGCAAAGTGCTGGAAAAGGTGACATCTTTCTTTTCAGGTTTAGTAGTATTTGCCTATCTGGATTAAATAAGAATACTAATATTATTAAACTTCTCTCACACTAGAGCATAATGTATTTTTAATCACAGTGTTGACCCAGGATTTTAGCACTTATAAGGGACACAGACACCAAGACTATGCAGCCTGAAGTGTAAATCCAAGCAAGACCAACATCACAATTCACCACATGCATCCATAAGTTAACTGATCTATTCCCAAAAGGTATTTTAATCAAAATTCAACAGCCACAGGAGAAAAGTGCCAATCTCCCACCTTGATTTTTCTTTCAATTTTGTCTTCTACAAAAACAAAATAAAAAAATACAAACAATTCAATTGTCAGTCACGCCACTCTGAATAGTTTTACAACCTTTCTTTCAAGTGTAAATGCTTTGTTCCAATTGCCAAGACCATTTACTCTGAATTAAAGAGAAACTGCAACAGAGTGATTACTGCAACCTCTGCTATAGCACAGCGCAGTTCAAGTAGCAATTCATTGCTTGCACTCAACTGCTGATTTTTCATAGGTAAGACTGAAGAACACATCTGATTTAAAATTTGAATGCTTCAGATGAAGATCTACACTGGCATGTTCTGAAACTACCAATAGGACACATTTATCAACTATTCTGTTCTAAATGTATTTTTTCAATGCAGTGAAAATGGCTTAGAAGTTTGACAAGCCCTGAAAAAAAAGGAACTATGGCTTCTGTAATAAAAACCAAAAGTAGTCATTTCTAAATTCTAAACAGCCATTTATACTGTGTGTTCAGATAATCCTCTAAAAGTAATTAAAAGGAAACAAACACGAGTTTGCAATCCTCAGCTATACAGAAATATTCTGTTTTTCCTATCTGTGTATAAATACAATTGCTAAATTATGCTTATTATTTAAAAACCTTAACAAGTAAATATAACCATGCTGACCTGAGATTTCACCATAAATAGGCCAAATCCTCAACTGGTGTAAGGGACTCAATAGAGCTACACTGTCTAAGGAGCTGGCCTGGTGTTTCTAATTTAAGGGGGAAAGGCACAAATAAGAACCTGGATAATCTCACCAACCCTTCATAGCAATGTAGTGATGTGTTGAGGATTCTGGCTAGCATAACTGTATGTTATGACATTATATAAGTATTGTGTAAAGCTTGTATTGTGCTTAATGGATTAAGTGCAGAATAACCTGACACTCCCATTTGATAAATCTCTCTACAGACTTTGTCCAACAGGAATTATCCCAGCTAGTAGGCAAGAGATAATCTGAAGTACTACAAAAACTTGATTATACTCAGAGACCAATTGAGTACCATGGAACAAGTCAGGAAGATGCATTATTGCCTACTGCTTGAGCTATGCAAGGGAGTAAAAAAGAGCAATAGATTATTCAATAACTTTATTTAGAGGGCTAGTATGCAGCTGCCTAAATAGCTGTGAAAGAAGTCTAGCCTGCCCATGGGATAGTGGAAATTCCTGCATGTATACAGAGTTGTTGTGTCAGTCCCAGGACCTGAAGGAGAGCTCTGTTTAAACTCGAAAGCTTGCCTCCCTCACCAACAGAACTTGGTCCAACAAAAGATATTACCTTCCCCACTTTGTCTAACTCCTGCATGTTATTTTGCTCAATCCAATCATTTGTTCACGTGTCAACCTTGATGGCTCGTGTCAGAATCTGGCAGGAATCTTGAGTAAGGTCTGATAAGCATCAGTATAGTGCATGCTTACATGCCACATGCACCAGTAACACCATGCCAAACACAGTATGCAAGATGAAAAATTATATACAGTTAGGGCTTGAGTTGCAAAAAAGTACATGCACAGTGTATCTAGGCATTACTTACACAACACGCATCTTTTTAGCTGCACTCTGCCTAATTTCATATTTGACTGCAGCCTCTTATCTCCATATTTCTTTATAGTATTCACTCTAACCTTCTGTTGTAACCCTTCCTGGGTCAATTCCTGCAACTTTTACTCACACAAGTAGTCCCTACTTATATTCATAGTCTCAGTGGCTTCGAGGGAAATAAAGATTACATGAGAGCGCACTATATTTGGATCACTTTCATCCTTGCTCAAGCATGGGCACCAGAAAAACGATGGTTTGTGTCTTCTGATTTCCCACCTCTACTTCTCAAAAGGATTTTGCTCAGTGCTCCTGGAGCGCAGTGCATACTTTACCTCTCAACTCAATCTCCAAATGACTGTTACACAGAAATCTCAATTTAAATAAGTATAGTATACATTCTGTGACCTGCCAACCTGCAGCATGCCCTCTTTTTGGTTTCAGAAACTGAAGTAAGTTGGAAGTGCACAGGAGATGCATTAGAACCAGCCAGGCACTGTAAACTTTAAGAGAGAATAGATTTGCCTTTGCGTGACAGAACACACTTACCTTCTCAATGGAAGTGGTGAGCAAGAGGCCTGCTCCTAGAGATAAGGAGCAGACCTATCCATTCTTGAGTGACATCAAGCTCACAGCTTTCTAACAGGTACTATTAAGTTCCATCACCTCATAACACCTTTCAAGTCTTTTCCTTTTTCATAGAGAAATGCAGTTTATACAAACCTAATAAATATATACGTTTTACAAAACACAGAATAAATCCTGCTCCCACTGAAGTCAATGTAACTTTTTGCCTGAATAAAACAAGCAGCATTTGGCCTCATATCTACTTTTACAAATACAAATCACAAGGATAACACAGTCCAAGTGCAGAACATAATGCTTAACATCCAAAAGACATGTTCAATTAATGGAAAGCAGGCCACAGATTCTCATATAGATGTCAATATTATACAGCCTAGAGCTGGCATCTTTTAAAAACTAGATCACACATTTAACACAAAAAAAAAAAACACTAGTTTTAGCATGCAAAGAAACTAGGAGTTTCAGATTTACGATTTAAGTGCTTGTTGATAAAATAGCTTTCCAATTATCATGGCCCTCATAGGAAAAAGCAGGAATGCATTATGTGTTAATGATCACAACCAGGGGTCCATGCTTTACTCTTTTGTCAGAACTATAGCAGATCCTCCCCGCAGCTTCACCATTAACATGTCTGTTTCCTGTCAGCCCACTCAGAGATAATGTCATTTATCTCAGGGCGGCACAAGACCAGTCATTAGCTTCAATAAAAGACCTCAAACAAAAGCCGGATGATGTTTTATCCGGGGCTCATAGTCTGCAGCCAAGAATCTTATTGCCTAACAGTTCAGAACTTAAAAAGGTATCTTTAAAAAAAAAATCCAGCTATCAACAATTTTAGGACACTTATTTGAACAGCAAAATCTCTGCATGGAAATTTTTAGTTAACGGTTTTATCACGTGCAATTAGGTAACTGAAAGGAGCTTACTAAATTTACCCTTTGGAAGGATTTTCCCCTCATTGGGGAAAATTGACAGAATAATTCAGGTTCTAGCTAAACAATAAGATCTTTGGAAAAATGGCCATCATTGTGTTTGCCTGCAGGAGCTGATTCAGTATACTAAATTCTTCAGTGACTGAACTTCTGGAAATGTCTTTAAATAAAAGCGGAACTGGTTAAAATATACGTACAAACGTGTTTTCACAGTCTTGCTTGTATTATTGCAATTCAGAAAGTTTCTATAAAAAGTTGCAGGTGAACTTTTGAAAATAATTTAAAAAAAACAAGAGTCAAAATATGAGTAAATCTCAGCTATTCAATTCTTGTCTTTATGTTGAAAACTAGGAACAGATGGTACTTTCCATGTTACTTGACTCTGGTTATTGAACACCTCTGTGGTTAGGGGGGAATTTTGCTTAGCACTTTTAACATACATTTCATTTATTGGACTATAAAATGCTACTTTGGAAAAAACAAGCCTTTATATAACTCTAATTAAAACAATCTTGCAGCGAAACAATTTAACGTGAAGAACATGCTTAACCTCATGACATCTGGACAATCAATCCTTTCCTTTTTAATGGGTATTTATGAAGTTATTAAAATTGTAAAATTACTGATGTCCTAAGTGAAATATAATTTGCCTGTAGTTCAGAATAACCTCATCACCTTCAATACTTTGTGATATAAACAAACATTCTAAACCACCTTCAATTGTTTTAATGCTACTTTAGCTTTGCACAGGAATTCGATAGCAAAGCTGGTCATACATATTCTCAGAGGTCAGCAAGTTCACACAGAAAGCTTTCCTCAGCCAAAGGGCAACACCTCTTCACCCAGCTCAGAAAGCACTGTCACACTACTAGACAGCACTACAGCACATTAGAACCTTGAGCTGTGCTTATTGTTAGACATCCATAGTCATCAATGATTTTAACAGCTAAATCCCTTCAAAACAGTTTGCTATCAAACAACAATGGACTTTGTTCTTTAATTACAGCAAGTGACCTTTCTGCCCTTTTATTTCACAGTGAAAAGACTACACCCAAGAAGTAGTGTTTGTAAGGCGCAAAATATATGAAAAGCATATCTCTATAAACTCATTAATCAGAACATGTTCTTCAGCAATTTACAAGCACTTATAAAATGTGCATAGAATTCCCTGATTAAGTGTAAAACCAACAGCTATACAAGAAGAATAAAATAAATGATACCAGTCACATGTGGGTTAATTCACTGAAGACAACGTTCAGATGTGAAATACCGTCTTAATGAAAGCCAATAAACCAATACAGGAGAAGTAAATTTCATTCTGGAATATTACCAGATTTATTAATTTTAAAGATGGAAGACAGCTAAAATGTTGCTGTAGACTTTCTGTATTCCGCCACCCCCAAACAAACAGAAGGTTTTCATAACCCATGCTTAGTATTCCCATGTTTTAGGGTCTGTTGTGAGCCCACACACACAATAAACAAAATCAAGGACATAACACTACTGATAATCTGAACATTTCTCAGTGTAAGAGCAATTAAAATTACAAAAGTGTAATATGGGTGAAGAGTACATGTTGACCAACATTTACGGAATAATTGTGCTTAAAAAAAAATTAAAGGCTGGAGAAAGGGGACAGGTTTTAACACCAAAAATCTTAGGAGTGGTTAGCCTACCTCTCAAATCTACCTATTCAGACGTGTCACTGGTGGCTTAACCACAAAATGGGCTTCATGAATATAGCTCAAACATCTTAGAATTACAGCATACTTTGACTTTATCCACATATTAGGGGAGTGGCGACTTTTACAACATACTTGTGGTTTCTGCATAAAAGAGCCAGCAGAACACAGTCATTGATTTAATTAGAGTTCATGAAATCCAATTTATCATGTTTTACATGACTTTCTGCAGTAAGGAAACTGAATAAACAGACCAAAAATAGACATTTGAGCATACTGTGAAAATTAAACAGTGACTGCAACTCTTGGGAATCTGCTCCAAGCCTTTAACAAAGAGTAAACAAACACAATAAAATATCCTCCAACACTATACAAAGAAACTCAGGTTTTAAATTTGTGAGCATTAACTAATTTGTATCTGACAAGACATTATTCAAATTTACGAGACAACTCATTCATAAACATTAAAACAACTGGAAATTGATTTTAACAGCCAGGCTTGAAAATTATATAGTTATCTATGGTCACAATGGTGCTTTTTGGGCATGTCACATCTATAGATGCAAGTGTGTACAGCCAAAGCAGAAAAAAAATGATTCAATCTTAAATCCCTAAAAAAAAATTCTCTTGAATGATTTGCAAGTCTTTTTTAAAACTGAAGTTTCATTGATAGCATTACAGGCTGGATCTAAAATTGCAACCAATGTCTGCTGTGAGTTCTATTTTCATATGCCAAGTAGGAGACGTTCTTTAAAGAAATTGCTCTCTGGAGCGAAACACTAAGGGATGTTGTTTAAAACAGTAAGCCAGCACACTAGCGTGATAGACAATGGCCAACACTGCAGGACTCTAACGTGTGAAGCCTATATTAACGTCACTGTGTGCCAACAGCAGTGGGTGTTAGTGGAATTGCAAGCTCTGAGAATTCTATAAAGCCAAGAGCTGGAAAATAAGGTGTACCTTTGGCTCAAAACTACTCCTAACATGTTTGTTCTTAATTTACCTATTATCCCATTTACATTACACTGACTGAAGATTACTTACATGTATATGAATTCATTCTTCATACAATTTCCTGTAAGACTAGAGTGAAAAGAACACAAAAACTGAGAAACCACACTACTCTCTAATCTCTGTTGCCATGACAGCAAGCCTTTGAGATACTGAAATGTTCAGATTGCCAGCTAAACAAAATTGTTGAATGTGAACATTTGGCTGAAAGATTAAAAGGCTAAGGGGGTTGCAAAAGGGCAGTACCTCCCACATTCCAGGCAGCCACTGAATCCAATCAAATGGCTCTGACTCTTTAACCACAACCATTGTGAAGACTGGATTAGGGCAATTTATCTAGATAGTTAAAGCAGATTAGAGAACTGCAATTTGAAGACTACTGGTAACAAAAGTAAATGCCTACTGTATGTACTAAATTAGTAAAAAGACCATGGGATTTTAGCAAACCTTTCAGAGCAAACAGAGTGAATCAGAGGGCAAATTTACACCTGTGAATTAATTAAAGCAACCTAGTTTCTCCCATCTGTATTTAGAAAAGTCAAACAGATTAAAGAGTCTTGTATGAGGAGCAAATTTTAATTTCACATCTGTAAGTATTTTTTCCCTTTTAGGATAATATATCTAGAGGTCAATTTGAATGATCTATCTTTACATTTCCTTAACATATTTAATGTCACAACCCCCAAAATCTAATCCTATCAATAGGCCAAGAGTTTGTTGAAACATTACACAATCTTAAACATCTGCAATGACACACAAAAAGAGGCTCATAATATGCTGTAAACAGCATACATTTTCCCAAGGACTTCAATCCATCTGGACTCTGGTAAACAACTCTGTACACTAGCAGCAGCCAGAAAGTTTTCCCATCACTTAGAAGTCAGTCAGGGAAGTTGTAAAAGCAGGTAATTTAAGAACAATTCCAGACAATCATGCTACAAGCTAATACCCTTAAGGTTTTGGTTGTGGGGGGCGGGGAGGAAGGAGGTGTCTTTGAGAAGGTGTCTTTGTTTAACCCAACCTGTAGAATTCATTTGACTCTTAATTATGGACCAACAATAGCCCCCTAGATCCTAGAGAAGAAACCTTCTGCCCTCTGGATAGAACAATTGCTGCTGACGCTAGAACCTGCCTGAACGAGCAATAACAATAGCCAAGAAAACCAGCTCTCTCCCCACCCTCCCCTAACAATACAAGGCCATTTATTCTTAGAGAGAGCATCCTTTATGCATTAACAGAAAGGAAGGGGGAGAAAAAACACACACACCACTTGATTTCTTTCACACATTTCAACCACTCAGCAAACAAGAAGTTCACAGCCAAGAACCTACAGGGCTCAGATAAGAAGGACTGCCCTGACAGGAGAAAAATGTTCCCCCACATATGAGAGAAAGGTATTTTGTACATATATCACAGTACAAGGTGCACTCCCCTCCCCCAACTCCCTTCCTCCAGGCCGATTATTACAGGCACTGAGTATCTTCTGGCTCAATGCTCCCCATTCCCCACGCCAGCTTCCGAGGCCTCTTGGCTACTGTAAACACAAGAGCCGCCCCCAATACCAAAAAGACCCCTGACTAGAGTGGATGGAAGCGCCAAAGTATCTGCGGATGCATCTCTTCTCCCTGCCTCAATCTAATCTCCAAAGAGAAAGGTGGAGAAGAAAGGATGTGAATTTCCTTTCCACCTTGGCAGAAGGAACATCCGCTTTTATACTAGAGTGCACAATAAAAAGGATAGTAAACAAAACCCAGGCAGCTAGGTCTGAGCCACACACACAAACAAGCCTTCGGTCTGCAAACACGTGTCCTCGGGGGTTGCAAACATCACTTCGGAATGTTACACTAATAGCCCCATCAGGAAGGGGCACTTCGAATTCTCCTTCAAAATAAACAAAGGAGGAGACACGACAACACGAAACACACGTTTGGCCACATTTGGGAGACAGCGGGGATGGGGAGGGGGGGGGAGAGAAATTAAAGACAAGACGAAAATAAGGCTCCAACGTAGCAATTTCTGTCGGGGAGTGGGGTTTGTACACACGGTTTATATGTATACCACAAACGCATAACACCAACAACAGGAGCTAGGAACACAGCTGCGGGAAGTTTGTAATAAACACGGGGGGGGGGGGGAGAGATTGCTGGGGGAAGAAGAGCTTGTCCTACCTTTTCTGTTTTCAATTTCTTGATTCGCCTGTGGTTCTCCTCCTCCTCCTCTTCCTTCTTTACCAAAATAGAGTTCCCCATTAACCCTGAATCCGGGGCGCCTTTGCTCACCTCCCCCACCGTGGAGGAGGCGCAGTGGAAGGGGCTGTTGCTCCCACCACCGCCTCCCTTGGCCCCGAAGCCATACAGGTGGCCAGAGGGAGCTTGGCTGCTGCCACCCCCACCGTTGGGGTGGCCCTGCTGCAGGTCATGCTGCTTGTCCTTCCTGGATTTCCCCGCATCCTTATCCCGCTTGGAGCCTCTGCTGCCCTGGGTTTTACCTGCTTTCTCCTCTTTGTTTTTCCCGCAAGAGGCAATAGGGATGTTGTTGCTGGTGTTGTTATTATTGCCGTTTGGGTTGCTGCTCACACTTTGACCCAGTGCTGAATTCATGCCAGTTGCCTCTCCAGGGCGCCCTTGGACTTCCTGCCTCTTGCCAGCACTGCTGATCTCAGGAATCCCATACAAGGCAGCAGAAGGCAGAGATCTATTAGCATCCTTAGAAGTTTTACTCCTTTTCACTTTTGATTTGCTAGTCTCTTTGTGAGAGGAATTCCCCTGGGGGGCAGGGGGCTGAACAGAAGCAAATTTTAGGCCATCAGCTAAGGCTGAGGTAGCATTAGCCCCACTGGAAGCCAGACCCCCACAATCCTTGGAGCTGGTGCTGCTGCTGCTGGTGGCGGTATTAGTGGAATTATTCATCTCAAATTTCTGTCTGTCCTTCTCCAAATCGGCGTCCAAATCGATTATTAAATTTCCAACCCCGATTTCCCAATCATCGCCACTGTCATAAGTATCAACCGCGTTTGGATCCACACCTTTGCATGCAGTGGAAGTGTTCACTGACATCCTGAAGATGAGATCTCTAGAATAAAAATCCGATGAACTTTCCTTTGGAGATGAGGGGACATTCGTTTATCTCCGTTGGGCTTTTCTTTTTAAATTATTATTTATTTAACTCTTCTTGTCTTCCTTCCCCTGGTATGTCTAGGTTTATACCCTGAAGTCCAGGTCCACCTTTTCCTGTGAGGAGGGGAAAAGTCGAATATTTCTTGTCTGGATATTACCAGAATATAATACGATTAATATAGGGGGCAAAGGAGAGGGGGAGCAAGATCATTCAGTATTTCCACGTTTTATTTTGTTTTAAAAGTTGTTAAATAGGAGGCAATTGCTTGAGATTATTTTATAGTGAACAGCTTGAATCTAGTTGTACCTCAACATCCATGATCACTTTTAAAAAGCCATGTATCCTATATATATAAAAACCCACCCTAACTACATGATTTAAATCCACAAAGTCAGAGATACAGAGTTAGGGCTGGTGACTAGCTGTTGGAGCACATGTGTAAAATAAGCTCCTGGACCACCACTTAGACACAAAAGCGAGAAAGGAAAGACACAGCTTCATTCCTCACTGCATTCCTTGGATTTTGTGGCTTTAAACCAGACCCTTGAAGTTTTGTGACTTTTCTATACTATCTTTTACCCCAATTTTACTTAACCTGGGGGGGGGGGAGGGTAGGGGTCATAAAGCCTGTTTTTCATTAACACAAGATAGCTTCCATTAAAAATCAACAACCTATACTTTAAATGGTGCATTTACTTAAAAAATATCCAACTCCATGGGTAAAAAGTGTCTTTTCTTTTTAAAATATACCCAAGATAATTCTAAAAGCAGTTGTAATGCACTCCTACCTTAAACAATTGCTCAGGCTGTTAAATATAGTATTACTGACTGTACAGGAAACTGATTAAGACATACACTTTAAGTGATCTGCACCAAGGTGGCCTCAATGACCGCAAATGAGTGTGTGTTTGACAAAGCTTAGTTAAAACGATTTTTAAAGGGATCTAGCCCTTTTACAGTTGACTGTCTCAATATTTATACATATATAGGCATATTGCTTACCTTTAATCCTTTATCATTTTTAATTAAGCCAGCAAATCAAAATGCTGTTCCCATTCGACTCAGCAACAACTGTGTGCCTCATTTTACTTAAAGAGCAAAGTGATCAAGAAGTAGAAAACAAATAACATCTCAGCCAGTGTAATCGCTCAAAAATATATCTCCCCCCATTTTGGCACACGGATCAGGAGTCCTTTATTTGTGTTGGTTTTCCTCCTTTCTTAAAAATGTTGTTCCTCAACTTTACAAGCTGGAAGATAATATTTCACATTCAAAACAGGAGCATCAAGGACCAGGGTTTTTTGTTTTTTTTTTTCTTAACAAGCACCGAGATGTAATAATAATAATAATAACAATTTTAAAATGTTTTCCAACTTCACATTCCGTCTTCAACTCCAGACTTCAGAGCCATCCTGATCAGTAAGTAATGATCCCATGAAACAAACCTACAGGCGTCCGGTTGTTACAAGACAGAATGTGCTAACATCGGGATAAATTAGTGAAAGGAAGGAAGGAAAAAAAGAAGAAAGGACTGAAAATCTGGGCTGGATTCCGCCTGTTAGTCGGGAAGTGGCATTTTTTTCGCCGGTCCTGACAGATCTGATTTCTTGAACTAACTTAAGGGGGAAAAGGAAGGGGGGAGGATGAGGAGGGAAAGGGGGGGGCGGAGAAGAGGGAGGGGGAAATCAGTGTTCTGATAAACCAGTTATCAGAACATTTCGTGGGAGTGGAGGAAAGAGTGTGTTTAAAATTAAGTAAATCTTCCCAAGGGTATGACCTGGGTTTTTTCCCCCTTTTTCTTTTGTATGTTGTAAGAAAATAGCATCCAAATTACGGGGGGGAGGAGGGAGAATCCGGGAGCTCAGGCTAATCAGTCATGTTGCAAGTAATTCAGTAATTAGAGACCAAAAAGATAAAATCGACTTTTGGGTTTTGCTGGACAGATGCTTTCCTTATTGTTTCAGCAAACGTTGCATCGTCTTTTTATTTATTACCCCATGCCTTCATCCCCTTTAAGTCAGATTGTCTCGGAGCTTGGCTTAGTATTTTTAATTAGCTGGCGTTTGGAAGCTAAAAGCTGTAATGAATTGTTGATGGATTGGAAAGGAGAGTTGGTTTGCTGGAAATGTTAGGGCAGGAGGGGGGATGGGCGAGTTACCAACAACCAACCATCTAAAAGGAGCGATTTTGTTACAGTTCAAGCCTTTCTCATCACGTGACGATCAAGGGCTCAATTGGTTGTCGTGAGAACAAAAATGGGTGACAAGCGTATCAAGAAAATACTGATCTGGTCTTTAGGAAAAAAAACTTAAGGTCTGTTTCTCTCCCTCCCCCTTCTGCTGCTGGCACAGCTACAAGTTATGAATGTGAAACATTTCTCTCTGCGAACTGGGTCTCTGAAGTTAGGAATGAGTGAAATGTACTGAACACCATGGCACAGCATATGTTTTAGAGAAATACCTTATAAAACCTTTCCTCGAGTTATCTGCAATTTGTAGTAGTTTAGAGACACAGGATGGGGGAGGGGTAGGGAGGTTATTCCAAGGTTTTAATGTCTTCGTATATAAAACATAACTAAACATTTGATAGCTTCAAAGTTAGTCTCCATTCTGAACCCACGGTAGATTGTTTGGGGGATGGCTGGCTTTTTGGGAGGGGGAGAAACGGTCACTGCACCACAACATATGGGCGTCACTATCCCCTAATTTAGCATTACATTATTGGTATTAACATGTGACAGAAGCAAAAAAAAACCTCCTGCTCCACTAAGCTATTTTTGTACCCCTAAGGTCCTATTAACAAGTTGCTTGCTCATTTTTAGGGGGATTGGGTGGGAGAGAGAGAAAAATATGCTGGCTGTCCTGTAGTTGTGTCACTTTGATTTTCCCTTCTTGGTTAGTTTAAAAAAAAAGGTAAAAACGCCCCCCTCCCCGCGCCGAGTGCACCGTCAAGTATGATTTGTGTGAGAGGCTACAATGCTTTTCACCCTCAGCTTCATATCCCTTCGATAACTCAGCCTACTCGTGGTTTTTTGTTTGCTGTTTTAAAACACAAATAACTAGTTCCTTATTTCAATGCACAAAACTCATAATATTCCCCTTTGCATGAAAAAAATCCCCTCTAAGTGCTATAGACACACCACGCAACCGTACTTACGATCTGTATTGGATCGAGTTGACCTTTTCCTTCTAACTGCATTGAGTGTGTTTTTGTTGCAGCCGCTTTTTATTTTTGGAAAAAAAATCTAATTTCTTCAACAGATTTATTGTGTTTGGAAGAAAAGAGCACCAGATTTCATGAACCTTCCTTTTTAAAACAAAATTAAAAAAATAAAAATCCCCCTACACACATACACATACACACACACACCACACAACAAGCTGGCTTTACTGCAATAGTGAGCAGCAGAAATCAGAACTGGAGAAGGGAGAGTGTGAAGCAAGCACAGACTCTGTACCTGAAAGGGACTTTTCTTTGTTCCCAATGCCCTTTCCCATCTGCCCAATCAAAGACCAGCTTTTATGAAACCGGGCTCTCTGATTGGCTAGCTGCTCCTCTCGGCTTCCGAAGGGGGTGAAAGGGAGAAACACACACGCATACATACATAGAAGCCTTGTATTTTGCAATCCTCAAACTACGTTTAGTGCTACAGCAGGCAGCCTCCTGCTGCAGCAAGATACAAATCGTGTTTCCCATTTCAATTACAGTATTATCCTATATAACATTTTATGTCAAGACAACCAAATAGGGAGGCGAGCAGCCAGCCAAGCCTCACACAGTGGGAGGAGGATTGCCTCATTTTCTTTTTAATTTAATTTCAAGGCAGTTTTCAAAGCAATGATGGATGATTTTTCTGTTTCAAAGAGGCAAATTAAAATCTCACTCTGTTTTTAAATGCCCCTCATTCAAAATTGTAACAGTTTGACACGAAACCGAGAGAGAGAGAGAGAGGCTGTTACATGAGTGCGATCATTTTCATGTTTAGTGAAGGAGAAAAGCAAACAATGTCTTAAGCAGGGGGAGGCTCAGCAAAGAACAGAACTGGATTCCATTCCTCCCCCTCACCCACCCCTGCGTTAGAGGGACACTCAAGGTACTGCAGCGTGTTCGGTTTGTCCTTATTCCTCAGCCTAACGCCTGTCCCTTCCGAGTTTATTTCATGTTCATTTTTACAATACGACTTACAGGAGACAGTGCGGTTTCTCTGTTGTTGAAAAAACAGGGAACCCTTTTGTTTCCAGTTTCCTGATTTACTGCTGCAAGCACTGAACTGTGAATGCAAGCCACCATATAACTACCACGTGAACACCACCCTTTCACAAGAATCAGTAACACAAATCTCTTCTAGCAGGCTTTGTCTTGCGTCAAAAAAAGGAAAAAAATCTTAATCAGTTCTTATGATTATGGCTTAGAGCCAAATGTCCTTTAAAATGTATTTGAATTTATTAAAAAACTTGAGTACGTTCCTTATGCTGCTTAAATTGATCGGCTTGCCAAGCATAGCCCCTCCCCCACCCACTCTGTACAGAACAATTTCTACATTGAAGGGACCCAACAAACATGAATATCTTGTCGAGAATTAAATTAACTATAGGACGAAAGGCTGATAACCCAGATAATGTGTCTCTGCGGTCACATATCATGAGGTTCATGGGGTCTAGCATGAAAATAATAGTTTGTATGGGTAATTTAATATTAAAGTCTATTAACTACCATGGAGTCTGGCTAACTGCGCTTTTATTTTTCATTTATTACTCATTTCAAATCCTCTGTGTGTGTATTTGTGTATGTAAAGTATCTCACTCTGAAAATCAATATTGGACTTTTCTTATCTTTGAATAGCTAATTGAAAATTTTGTCCAAATCATAGTTTCCGGGAAGAAGTTAAAGCACGACGTTTGTAAAACTGCATACAAATGACAATGTGACAAGATCCGCTTTTGGACTTTGTCCAACTGAGCAAATTATGTGCATTAGTGCTTATATGGTCGACACTTAACATCAAAAGGCTGTTTAGTAGAGTCTTTTCGGATGAGTAAACATTTTAGAACCTGCTCATTTCAGAAGTAACAGTTAAAGAAACATTTGATTGAATAAAAATCACTTCTGATTTAGTTGTCTTACCAAAACACTAGACAGCTTCTGTCTGTTCTTTAAAGCCCAACTGGAGCTGATGCTGCAATAAACATCATTTTCCATTCTTCGCTGTGGCGACTGGCGAGTGCATACTTCTTTCCCCTCTGGCCGCATAGTGAATCACAATACGTCTGAATTATTGCTAATGGATCATATAAATGAGAGCGTCTTTAAATGTAATGAAAACTATATTTTAATGACCGTAAACTATAATAACGGGTCGTGTCTCCTGTTCTCCTTTCCCCAGCTATACGGAAATTTGTTGGGAGTAAAGAGTGCACATCACGCCATACGTTGTTTGGATAGCAACACTTAAAACTGCATGGAAGGAACAAGGTATGCTCCCCTGCCCTTTCTTTTAAAACATATCACCTTTTGGTGCCGATAGAGACGGGTCTAATTTGCGCAGATAAGGGAACTGCCAAGAAGGCCCTTGATGGCATTAAACATTTTTAATTGTTTTTAAAAATACCAGTTTGCGTACACTATAAGTAGGAAAAGGCATTTAAGGACAATGTCAAAGAATCACTTGAGAATACTTCTTGTGGGTGAGAAGCGGGATTCTTGAGCATGGTTGTTATGTAAGCAGGGTTTGCTGTGTGGACTCTTCTTTTTAGTAAGCCCTCCCACACAGGCAATCTCACCATACACAACACTGCCAACAAAGTAAGTACTTGCAAAGTGCCTACTTCCAAAGAAGCAGTGCAATGCAAATCAGTGTAAACACAGCTACTCCTACCTGATAGGTCCGATAAATTGCTATGCGCATCATAACTGCTGTGGATACTGTGGCATGGTTCTGAAATAGAGCATGAAATGAAACTTTATTTTAATTATTTAACTTTGTGCTAGTGAAGCTTTTAAAATCAGCAACATCGAGGCTATTCCCCCCTCCCCCCACACTACTTAACGCAGATCATTGTTGCTGAGTTTTTTACAATATGTGTTTTACAGATTTAGGTAATAGCCCTGATTTTTCAAAATCGACCTCTGTTTAGACACGTTTCACTTTGGGCTGTTTCTTGTCTGCAAAATTACAGTCATTTGCACGTTATTATTACAGTGAGTAGGAGACAGATTGTATTTAGCATTGGGTGGGGGAAGGGTTATTATGGGAAGTGATCTGCTACCGTCAGCACATAATTTCAGGCTGAAGAAAATTGCTTCTGAATGGCTGGTCTGTTAGGTAGCCAAGGAATGGTCACTGGAAAAGATTGCAAAAATGCGCCCACTGCTTTATCTGAATTAGTCAACCATTCTAAATTTTTTAAAAGGACGGTCTATTGAACAGATGTTTGTGCAACTGAAGCAGACATTATGTAGATGAAATAGCGTCACCTTACCCCGCAGTTCATATAACTTGGGGGGGGGGGGAAATACGTATAGCTACATGGTTTGTGTCGTTTATAGACTGATTATTAAGAAGTTTTTTTCGAAAGAACAATTACACCGAGCCCATTGCCAGGGTTGCTATATCGTCAGCACTCTCACATCATGAGTGGTTGCAGAAAGATTGCTCAAAACAACTCCTTTCTGAAGGGGAAAATGTCCTTCATCCTAACGAATCTAACGCCCTCTGTATGAATGAACATTCAGAGATTTTTCCACCTTCATTAATTTCTGCCTGCTCTCCCAATTGAATTACAATTTTGTATTCCTGCACATTTTTAAAGACCTGCAGGAGGCCAATAAACTAGTGATGTTTGTCTGAAATGGCACAACCTTTTCTAATTAAAGCAATTGTAGACTGTTATGAATCTTGAAGAAAACCTCACTCTATTTAAGTAGCCAGGCATGTGCATCAAATTTGCTAAGCAAATTTACCAGCAAACATCTATTTTTAGCAAAAAGAATTATAGGCTATTTTGTGAAACCCTTTGGCTGTTTGAAACCTATTTATTGTGAACAAATGTTTCATTCCCCCCCCCCAACAGCTTTTTAAGAAGGTGAATTGGTACAATCAGAGAATATTTAACAAGCAACAGAAAGTTGTGTTGCCTATCTTCTCAGCAAAGCTCCTCTTTTTCTTTCCTTTAAAGGCTGAAGTGAGCCTGGAGTCCTGCAGCCAATCATCATTATGGAAATACGCTTTTAAGCCTTCTCATTGGCTGATACTCAGGCCAGTATATTCAGTTAGCAGCAATACAGCCGAGTCTGCACACCGACCTCAGCCTGGTTTATGCCTTTTGTGGAGGAGAGAGTCAGGTCATCGTATTTTTCACATTCCCTGCTCCACAAAGCATTCTTTGTAAACAAGCAGTTAACCATGGAGAAACATATTAGCTATGTGCAAATGTATTCCCACTGGGAAGATGTTAGTGTTTTTGTAACACTAGTCACTCTGAAATGTCTGATTTTTTAAAAATATTTTTTAAATTATTTAAAAAAAACCTTTTGAACAAAATCTTAATTTGAGCTGGGTTTTTATTGTCTTATTTTATTGTCTATAAATAAAAGTCCTCCACTGTTGCTCTTTGTTTCTGATTTGTAAAAGGACTGTGCAGGATTTTTTTTAACTAAGGGAGCTGAGAGGTGTATATGTGATGACAGTGTCAATGCTAAAAGTACCATAGCAGCAGTAACTAAACCAGCATTTCTTCTTTTAACCTGGCATCCAAAAGGAGACAATATATATTTTTCTATTAATTTACTAGATGAATTAGGTAAAAGTAGAATGAAATGTTGTTGTATATAGCACCTTTTATATACAAGGCACACCACAGCACTTTTGAAAGCAATAAATTCGATAACTGTGGGGCAATGATTGTATAGACAACTGGAGTTAGCCATTATACACTTAGCAAATAGTTCATAAATAGATTTACACAGAATAGGTTATCCCCTATTCCTTTAGAACAGTCTTTAAATTTCACCTGAATAATCACAAGGTACCTCAGTTTAATGTCTAATCTAAAGGTCTAATTGTGCAGGATGCATTGTATATGACCACAAATCACCTCAATGGAGTTTAGAGAGGGCAACAAAAGTTATCAGGGGCTATGCATCTGTGATAGACAAGAGTACAGTTAAGAGTCGGGGGCTGAAAATAATAGAGAAAAATTCAGCTGAAGATCAGGGAAAAAATCCTGCCAGTGAGATGTATTAATCTATGGAATAATGTCTCAAAGGAAGTTGTTAAATCCCATTGCTTGGGACTTTAAAACTAGATTGGACAAAACACTAGAAAAATATACTGTAGGGAGCAATCCCATGCTGGCAATGAAATGGACTGAATGATCTAATAAGCCTTTCTCATTTCTAACTTCTGTAATTCTATGATATCTTGCAGTAGAATTAGAGCTACTGACCTTTTGACCCAGCGGTATAGATACTCCCTTTTTCAAATAATTTTAAAACTATATTAATTAGTGTTTTGTGTAAGTATTCAGCTAATTTAAAAAATACATTCTATTTACCCAGTAGATTGTGCATGATAAAGAAAAATTTTAAAATGTATATTAGACTTTTCTTATAGATCTAATATGTAAGCAATTTTTGTGTAGCATCTTTCATACAAAACATCACAATGCTTCATAGTGAATTACAGTCTGTAATACACGTGATGTATGAAGGTACTATTTTATACAGGTAGTATTCATAGTTATTGTAGTGCTAAGGTGAAGGAGCATACAAAGGCCAATGGCTAAGTGCCACAATTTAGATTTTCAGGAAGAACAAATGAGCATGGGGAAATGAAACTAAGGCATAGGGAATAGGATTAGATTGTTTTATTAGAGGGAAGTCTAGAAGTCATAGGCCAGGGAAAGAGGAGATGAGTCTTGAATTGGAATTTGCACAGTGGTGGTCAATTAGTCATAGGGAGTCTATACTAGAAAATGAGGGAGAGGGATGTGTTGTGCAATGTGAAAAGAGGGCAGACAGAAATCTGACACTGAGTGAACAGAAGGAATGGACAGGCAATGGAAAGAGATACGATCAGGTAGTACATATTCGGAATATGATCATGGTGACTAGGAGGCAGAGTGTGTACTAAAGTTTGAAATGAAGAGTGAATTGGTGAAAGTTTCTGAGTATGAGGGTAATGGGTTCCTACCACTGAGTAGGCGGGAGAAGACAAGCTGCTACATTTTAGACAGAACACAGTTTGGAGAGTTGTAACAGTGGAATTTCAGCAAAGAAGTTATCAGAATATATTTGGAAAGTAACAACTTGCAGACTGACAGGCCTAATAAGTGGAGGAAAGTGTGTGTGGGGGTTGGGAGCAGCTCAGAATCAAGATGAATACCTGAGTTCCTGATAGCAGGGTTGAATGACATTAGAAGCAAGGAAATACATTAGATGTTGGAGTTATAGTTGAGGGCAATCCTGTTATAAATTAGTAAATCTACTGGAGGCTACTATATGACCCTTGTGAACTGGCAACCATGCCTTCCTCTCTGCTCCACTCTTCTTACTGGTTGTCTGCTGGATCCCTTGCTACAATGGGACAAGAGGTAGAGAGACACAGGGACAGAGGACTGTGGGAGAAAAATGGGAGAAGGGAGACTGGAGCATTGCAAGAAGAGAACTGTCTGAAAAGGTGGGGAGAGAAAAGATAATATGGCAGACAATGCAAGGGGGGGGGGGAAACAAGAGATAGGAGAGATTGCAACCAAGAGAGGGAAAGGGAGGAAAGAAAGGGAGGAAAAAGAGGAAGAATGATCTTGTGGTTCATGCACAGCACTTGGAGTCAGAACTCCAGAGAGTTACTTTCCTATTTCTCCAACTGATTTTCTGTATGGTCTTGGGAACATCCTGTCACCTCCCCATGCCTCCCTGTTTTTAAAATGGGGACAAGACAATAATGGTGACCTATATCTCAGATAGGTAAAAGTACCTTAAGATCCTCACTTGAGAATAGTATCAAAGGGGTAGCTGTGTTAGTCTGGATCTGTAAAAGCAGCAAAGAGTCCTGTGGCACCTTATAGACTAATAGACGTATTGGAACATGAGCTTTTGTGGGTGAATATGAATATTTGCATTGAGAATATTAGCATTAATTTGTTATTCTTACTCTATGTCTACACTGCAGCGCCTCCGATGGCATAGTTCTAAGTGTAGATGCAGCATATGGCAGCAGAAGGTGTTTTTCTACTGGTGTAGGAACACCAAGAAACCCTCTGAGAAATCATCTTCTGTCAGCAGAGCTACGTCTCTTCTGGGGGGGTTGCCAGCATAGCTATGGACTTGTCCACACTTACATTTTATACTGCTCTAACTTGCTGGCTCAGGGACAGGGCCGAGGAGGGGGGGAAGCCGATATAAATTACTGGGGCCTGGCAGTCCGGAAGGGGGCCCAGCTTCCCTGGCTTCGTGGGCCCTGTTTAGCCGGTCCACCCTTGCTGGGGGGCCCCAAATTTTTTTTTCACCAGGGCCCGAACCCACTTCCTGCCCCACGCCCAGTGGCCCTGCTCAGGGGGGTGAAAAATCACCCCCCTGAGCACAATAAGCCTGAGCGCTTTAAAGCGCTAGTGAAAACAGGGTCCAAGTGCTGGGAGCTAATCCCCTCATGGAGGTGGATTACCAGGAGCACTGGGAGAGCTCTCTCCCAGCACTTGCGTGCGACCACACTTGCACTTCAAAGTGCTGCTGCGGGAGTGTTCCCGTGACAGCGCTTTGAAGTTTCCAGTGTAGCCGTGCCCTATGTCACTAGAGAATGTGCTTTTTTCCCCACACATCTGACTGACATAGCTATGCCAGTATAAATTTTAAGTGTATACCAGGCCTTAGTTAGGGGAAGAAAGGCTGAATCTGAAAAAAAGCTTGTTCACTCCATACACTCCTTATGCCACTTACAGTTTTGCAGCTATGCATTGATAAAGCTGGGGGGAAAAAACCTAGCCTGGAGTATTGTGTCCAGTTCTAGGCACAAAATTTTAAGAAAGATGTTGAGAAATTGGAGAGAGTCCAGAGAACAACAAAAATAATAAAAAAGTGTTAAAAAGCAGGACAGATCCAGAGTCAGCTGCCAAATACCAGAGCCAGGGGTTGAGACAAAGTCAGAACCATGAATCAAAACTGATGATTGGGGCTGGGGCCAGCTACCAAATGCCAGAGCCAGTGGTCAGACCCAGGATTGGTAGCCATTGGTGAGGAGTGAGGCAAAAGGGCAGGAACTGGAGAAAAGGCAAGGATTAGGAGCAGGGAGCAGCAAGGGCAGAAGCAGAGCAGGAATAGGTTCAGATGTGGATTGCAGGAGGCAGGCAAGACCAGGGTCAGATGCAGCAGCAGTCAGTCTACAGTTGTTTAGATAGCCTACCTTGTTAGTTAGTGGCTGCAGGGCTTTGGTGCTCCGATAAGCCTGACCTTGCAGGACTGGCAAGATGCTGCTTTGCCCATCTCCATTGCTGGTGACAAGAGAGTGTCAGAGAAACATACACCCCCCCCCCCAGGTTCTAGATCTGCATCCTCAGATCTTCACAAAAAGGTTTAGAAAACCTGACCTATGAGGAACGTTAAGAAAACTGGGTCTGCTTAACCTTGAGAAAAGAAGACTGAAGGGGTCCTGATAATAGTTTCCAAAGATATTAATAGCCGCTGTAAAGAGGATGGTGATCAGTTGTTCTTCATGTCTACTAAAGGTAGGACAAGTGATGATCAGCTTAATGTATAGCAGAGGTTCTCAAACTGTGGTCTGTGGTCCGCAAGCTCCATTCAGGTGGTCCGCAGATAGCTACCTCTAAGGTATGCACCTGGGTGGCTGCACACGAGAGAATGAAGGGCCACCCACCTAATTAGTGGAGCTGCGCCAGGCAGGGCTCCACTAATTAGGTGCCTGGACCCTGGAGAAGATGCACATATAAGGTGAGGTGGTGGCCTTGGGGGGCATAGGACGTAGGTGGGAGGGAGCAGTGGGGTGAGAGGAATTTGGGACATGCAGGGCTGCAGTGGCCAGAGACTTTCCCCACCTCCAGGGCTTCGGCTGCAGGGGAGAGACTCCCTCCTTCCCAGCCTCAGCTCTGTGGCTGCTGTGGCAGGAGAGAGACCCTGCCAGCCCCAGCTTGGGGGCTGCCATGGCGAGGGAGAGAGAGACCATCCATCGCATTAGAAAGGTAAGAATACTGATATTAAAATGAGTTGTGTGCTTTTATTTGTAGAACAAAAAATTATTACGTTTTTTTTTATATTGCACTTTTATCCAAAGCGCTTTACAATAGTTAGCTAACGGTACAAACAACATTTGGAAAGATCATTAAGTGGTCTGCCAAGCCCCTCAGCAATTTTCAAGTGGTCTGTGGAAAAAAAAAAAGTTTGAGAACCATTATTCTACAGCAGTGGTCCCCAACCTTTTAGTCTGGCGGACGCCAGACGAAGGACCGTGGCGGCGGTGGAACATCCGCCGAAATGCCGCCGAATTTCTGCGGCATTTTGGCGGCGACGCCTCTCAATGATGTCACTTGCCACTGACAAGCATCGTCATCGAGAGGCGTCACCGCCGAAATGTCGCTGAAATTCGGCGGCATTTCGGCGGATGCTCCACCGCCGGCCAGGACGTGGGTGCATTTAGATGCTCCCGCGGGTGCCACCCCTGATCTACAGCAAGGGAGTTTTAGGTCAGATATTAGGAAAAATGTTCTAGCTATAAGATAGTTATGTACTTTAGTAGGTTACCAAGGGAGGTTGTGGAATATCAGTCATTGGAGGTTTTAAAGAACAGGTTAGACAAATACCTGTCAGGGATGGTCTAGGTCAGGGGTCGGCAACCTTTTAGAAGTGGTGTTCCGAGTCTTCATTTATTCACTCTAATTTAAGGTTTTGCATGCCAGTCATACATTTGAACATTTTTAGAAGGTCTCTTTGTATATGTCTATAATATATAACTAAACTGTTGGTGTATGTAAAGTAAATAAGGTTTTTAAAATGTTTAAGAAGCTTCATTTAAAATTAAATTAAAATGCAGAGCCCCCCGGACCAGTGGCCAGGACCCAGGCAGTGTGAGTGCCACTGAAAATCAGCTCATGTGCCGCCTTTGGCACACGTGCTATAGGTTGCCTACCCCTGGTCTAGGTATACATGGTCCTGCCTCAGTGCAGGGAAATGGACCAAATGACTACTTGAGTGACTACAGACCTCTATTTCATTTAATCTATGAAAACTAGAAGAAGAAGGTGTCTAAGACCCCAGCAAATTCTTCCCAGTGATCAAGGTAGCAGTGGTGATGGCTGTATTTCTCTTATTCTATCTCTGTTAATGTTTTTAGATTGTAAATTCTTTGGGGCAGGGATTGTCTTTTCATTATGTATATATATGGCACCTAGCACAATAGAGACCCAATCCTTAGTTAAAGCCTTTATACTCTCCCACATTATAATCAATCATCATAATTAACTATCATTTTTATGAGGGAAGAAGGATAGTCTTGAGTTAACCTCAGGTAAGTTATTTAGGCCCTCATTTTAAAACTGTATGTACTATTGTGTATGCATCCAATTTGAATAAACAGAACACCTGGTCTATTTACAATCTGATTTGCATACACATATTCCAGACTTGCATGCACATTTCTGCCATTGTGCATGCATGATTGGGAGCATTGATGTGCTGTGTATGCATCTTTACAGACATATTTTGAAAAATGTGGGTCTCACCATCTCAAGTGCTGTCCTCTTCTGTAAATTGGGGTAATAATGATTTACCTACTTTATGGGGATGGTTTGAGGTTAGAGTTTATAAAGTATGTTGAGTTCAAGTGTAATGTAGTTATGAATACTCAGCTACTACAGGGAAAGTGCCATAAAAATTGTGTTTTAAATAATAATATAGAGAATGGACCATTCCCTCAGGTATGGAAGGCAACTTCTGCAGGTGGATCTGCTGCCTTCCACGTGGAAGAGAGATTCAGCTGCCTCAACAGCACCACCTCTGGAGTTGCATTAAGGAAGTGAGAGGGATGTAGCCAGGAGAATCATTCCCATGGGAAATCTGCACAAGCCCAGGCTGAATTACCTTTTGTATGAAACCCCTCTGTCCTGTGGAACTCTTTCACAGGGCAGGATCTCAAGGACAGCCACCTGTGTTTTCCCAGCAGCTGAAAGGATGCAGGCGAGGAACAAAGATCCCTATAACTGGTGACAGCCCTAGCTTAAATTTCTTATGCCAAGTTTTAGCCTGGAGCAAAGTTTTATGACCCCTAAACATTGTTGTGTTTTTGTATTGTTTTGGTTGTTTGTTTTTAACGGTGATACCAAGAGATATCTTTATCTACAGTGGTATTAAAAGGAGGTACTAAAATAATTTCATTTTAAGAAATTACTAAAGATGCAAATATGTCCTGTGTGAAATATGTCTAGCCATAAATCTAATTTCTTTGCTTAATATATACCTGTTTAGTAAAGGATCTAACAAAAAAAAAAGACAGATAATTGGTAAGCCTCACTTTGTTTTGTTGGTGAAAAAACATTCCTGTGGTGTCAAAATCAAGGTTGTATCAAATGCAGATTGGTATTCCAGTTCAAAATAGCAAATTGTTTTCTAACTATTTAATGCAATGGCCTTATACTAGCATAAATCATTTGTGCCTTTATATACATAGGTTGGGATATTTGGGGAAAAAAACTAAAAATCCCCCCCTCCCAAATTGCATTATATACCCACTATTTTTGTGTGTCCTATACATTAAAACTGGATTACAGTTCAGCTATCTTGATACTTCTTTCTACCTGTAGGTTTGCAGGAATATGTCACAAATTTCTAAAAGGCAAAAAATAAATGAATGTCACGCCAATACATCATTGCTCTTCTAGATTCTGATATCCAAGCTCGTGTTGAATAGTTCCTTACTTTGTCAGTAGTCCCCTTGACTTCAGTGCAAGGAAGTGTGGCAGAATCTGACCCTGAGGGGAAAAGAGGAGGAACTAAAGATTATTTGCATAACGTTTAAACATGTTCAAATAGTGGCCATAAAATTGCAAAGGCGTATTGCTATGAAAAAAAAAAGTTTATCATACATAACATTACAACAACTAATATTGCAGATGATTATTTCTATTTTTTGTTTTCTAAAAGGTGCTTATGGAGAACCTGGGGAAGATGTGATTGTATTCCTTTTATTTTGCCCCATTTTCACCTTATTAAAAGGAAAAACGATGCATCTGAAAAGGAAAACATGAAGAGGAGACCCCAGTGCCATTACTTTGGAGTGCTGAGAGATGGAGAATGAAAAAGCCATTGGTCTCAGTTTTACTACCACAATGGCCTTTTATGAGAGGGATTAGATACGCCTAGAACTGGTGCAGCATTCATCGCTGCCCTGGACAACAATTTGGAAAAAAAGACAATAAAAATCAGTTTGTTGTAAGGTTAAATCACCGCAGACTTGCTAGATTGGCTTTTCAGATTGTTTTTTGTTTGGGAAGGGAGAAAAAAAAGAAAAATATGTCTTAAAAGCTGATTTCTCTCCCCCCCCCCTTGCAAGATGTAGCATTCAGAAAACATGTTGAGCGAGTTGAGGCATTAAAAAGATCAGTCTTTGGCTGTTGAATGAAAGACTGTTGTGCGTGTGACTCACATACTAAATGGAAATCTGCCTTCAAAGCCTATTTTACTACCTAATTATATATACACAAAATGTAGCTGTCTGTTTCAATCAAATCATAGGAAAAGGAATAAAACTCCTCTTAACATGCAATTTTCATGGTTTGTCATAACCTTAGAACACACACTGCTAATGCAAAAGGAGGAAGTACAGCTGCAAGGTCCAGATAAGGCTCCAGTAATTGTTTTTCTTTTAATTATTACTTTATAAATACATTATACCTCCTACTCAGAATAATGAAAATTAGTGTCCTCTGTTTCTTTTAAAGATTTTTCCTTTTTCAGAGATAGCTCGTTGATATGTATTTCAGGAGCAACCAGCAGCCATAAATACTAATTTTAAGTAACCTATGTAATAAAAAAGCCTTCAGGAGGACTTTAGGGATTCAAGCACCCCAAAATCTATGTATTGATAGGAATGCTCCTATCCATGGCACCAAATATAAAGGGGAAATGTTCTGCAAATATACAATAATAATTTGCAATCATCTTTCTTGGAAACTTTCAAGCTGTAGAACATGTGCAAACCTTTTCTTTAAAGAGTGACAAAAACATGTTAAATTTCCTTAAATTATTTCAGTTCTTCTCATTCGTGTTTGAAAGGGATGTGGTTAAGTACATTAAAAAAGCTAATTATTTTTTTCATCCTCTAATATACATGTCTTTTTTTGAATAACTTAAACTGTAACATTTAATAGGCCATTACTAATTTACATCCTCTCACAGATACAAATCATTAAAATGAAATGATGTTTTAATGGCTTACTCAATATATATCTAATTGCAGCTTAAAAGTTTCCAACTTCGAACATGGCATGGCACTTGATGTCTCACGAAGACACTCTAAGGTTCTTATACTGAACCTGTTATTGACTTCAGAGGAGTACTCCTGAAAATAAGCAGTGGAAATAAAATAAGAATCAGGCCTTAAGTGTTCCATTCACAAACAAATAATTTTTCACTCTTGGCACCTGGCACTGGCATTATACACTGAAAAAGATGCATAAATTGAAAACTGGGTGGTGTCCGTTAATGACGGAATTAAATAATGGACCTAACATGTTCTAATGTGTAATGTACTTGCATTCATCCAGAAAAACCTTTTTGGCATCCTCTCCCACCATCCAATGAAAATGTAGCAGCTTGGGCTACAACATGGAGACTGGGGAACATTTGGTATTTTAAAATGACTTACACATTCTCTATCTTTTTTAATTGGGTGTGTGCACCCTCTTTCTGGACTCTCTTCTTTCAGGAATTTTTTTTTTAAAGTCAGAAATAGTAGCATTGCCAACTCTGGCTTGGTAGGGCAGAGCTCAGAAGATGTACATTGTTAGATTTCACCTCTGAATTGAAGAGGTGAGGTGTGGAATTTTTAAACAAGCAGTCTCTCTCCTAGAACGTTAATTAGTTATTTAAACTAAATAGGTGTTAACAAAGAGCAAAATTTCAAACCATTTGATTAGAAATTCCTTCCTTTCCCAGTTGCTCAACTTTCACTGTCTTGTGACATTTTTTTTTTATCTCTCCACTTGCCATTCTCCCATCCTAGACAAAAACTGGAACAAACAGAATCTGAATTTCTAAGTAAAAATAAAGCAGATTTTTAAAATTTTATGAATTTATTTGTTAAAATAAAAATAAAATAAAATTGGCCCTCCTTATTATAGTCAGGCATTAGCACCATTGTAGCTAAGGTTGAGACTATCTTCTTGTTTACTAGACAACTTTTCTAAGTGCTGTAAAATCTATATGCTCTCCCAGTTTATCTTGGAAACTGTTGTGCCTCATAGGGATCTGAGTTAAGATTAGTGATCCAAGTATGAGGTCATCTATATCAAGAAACCTTTGCTCATAGCCCCCATTCTGCACTCCTGTCCCCACAAGTGAAAAATACTTTACAATTCTAAACTCCTTTTGCACATTCCTGGGACTCAAACTATGTCTCTGATCCATTCCAGACTGGTATCACCCAGGGATTTATCTCAGCTAGTGTCCAGTGCCCATTAGGTCTTTGGGGAAAGAATACTTTAAAAGTTTTTCAAGATAAAAAATAAGTTGGATCTACATTTTGACTCAAGCCCATTTGTCAAGCCAGAGAAAGTCATTGGCATCTGTACAGCAAGATTGGAGCTGTCACAAGCCAGTATTTGGGATATCTCAGAGTAAGTGGGTAGTAGCTCAAGGATACATGTGTGGCCACTAAACCCAAAGAGCTCCCAAGTACTGTAAGTTTGAGTCATGCCTTGGGAAGCTTTCTGAGAATGTGTGTTGTGCACATTAGTTGTATTCTGCAGGGGCTTCTTCTGGAAGTTTTGCCCTGAGAGCAGAGTTTAATATTTCAGAGTACCCTAAAATTTGCATGCATACTCTGATTTTACTGTAGAGTATTATCAAGGAAAACAGCATTAATGAACTAGAGGGAAGATGAAAGACTCCAGTAAGTAGCAGCACTAAGGTAATGTAAGCATGCTGCATGCTTTTCACCTATTTCCTGAATAGTGGTACCAAGCATGATCAAAGAAAGCAGGTAGCTTCAACTTTCATCAAATCAATGTGATCAAAGGGGTTACTGAATAGAGCTGGGCAAAAAGATTACAATTACAAACAGTTTTTTGTTTGAACTTTCTAATTAGTCAAAGTTAAGATATACTGCACAGAAAGCTTGATTTTGTCAAAGTTCCTCCAGAAACCAGGCAAGATTCCAACAGAAATCTGCGTTGTTCCCTGCCAACTCAACTACTGGCTCCTCAGCAGCCCATGGTTTGAGGATCCACAGCACCCCACCATGTGGATTATCCTGGGGCTGGGGAACCCAGGGCTTTCAGGGTCTATGACTCTGGGATAGCCCACCAGATGGACTGCCTCAGAGTCATGGACCCCTTGACTTCCACGGTCTGCAGCTCCAGGACAGCCCCTCCCATAAAACTGTCCTAAAGCCAGAGATCCATCCCCTTTCTCAGGGAATTTCAAATGAGTGGCCTGTGGTAGATATTGACTAATGCAGCACTGAGATACTGTCACCAGGCAAAACAATACCTTATGTCATCGTAAAAAATAAACACAGAAAACAAATTTCAGTTTTCTACAATAATTCATCCAATCCAATTTACCAAACCCAGAGTTCATACCTATCAATTTTATCCGTCAAAGTGCTGTAGTTCCTTGGAAAAAGGGGTGTGAAGGAGAGGTCAAACACTGTACACTGGAAAAAATGTCAGTCATGTGGCCCTTTTTAAAAACAGACAGCAACCTCAAATGATATTTTCTTCTACAAACTTCTACAGAAAAATTGAACAGTGGACAAAATACAACACACATTTAAAAGTGATACCATAATGCAAAAGAGTTTTTGTAGATCTTTTTCAACCCCATTAAAATGAAAATCTTGGTGTAACCTTAGCTGTGGTGGCTCTGCTACTATAATATTACTATGCCACATTAGGTCAGGGATAGTGTTAGTGGTTCAAGTTGAGGTAATTGGGCAAGATATATGTCTCATTATATTTCATGTTTTTTAGAGACTTAAATGCAGGTTCACTTGAAGGGTATGAGCCATTGCCAGTCAACTTTAACTCTATGTTAATTAAGTTTTGGGGTAATGAATACATCATCAAGAATGAAGGGGGAGGAGGCCCATAGCTATTTTTCCCTCCCTTTGAAGCTCATATTTAAGCTTTCTCAAAATATCATCAAAACATGCATAGTTTACTGCAGACCATTGTGCCAGCCACAGTGACCACAGTTGATGGCATCAGACAAGGTAAGTAGTGGAGTTCCCAGATCGGACTCAATCCTGTGAATCCACTAATCTCTGGGGCAGCCTTGTGGGCAGAGCCAGTAGGGTCAAGGCATGCGCCCCTTCACACATCAATGGAGAGTTTGAGAGCCCAGTCTGCTGGGGTGTTTTTGTGCATCCCAATGTCAGAGGACAAGGAGCGCCCTGATATCTAGCAGTGAATTTCAGATGACCAAACCAGTTCAGTGTATCTCAACTCACTAATGTCATAACCTATATCCAGTAGGTGTCATGTAAGGAATCATCATAAAAACTAACACACTGATCTTTATTCTTATATATACAGTAATCACCCAAAGGACTGTAAAGTTGCACTGGAAATACAGGACTAAAATGGTCCAAACCAAAGAAGTCTGGGTGGTTGATACACAGATTTTATTCAGGGGAAAGGAAAGGCAGATGCCTCCATCAAGGTGCAATTACAATCAATTCATAATTCATTTGTGTATCAGAGATTGTAGGAACAGATCAATCGCATTGTAGCAATCACCAGCAAAGCGGGGTGGGGAACAGTGGATGAACCAGCATGGAGCCTTATCCTTCGGACCTCATGCTATTGTACTCAGTATAAACTAATGAACTTTAGCTGGAGGTACTCTTCAAATGAATACATTTCAAAGGTTCACTGGACTATAAAAGAGAGGGGCAAAGAACCCCCAGATGCTCCTTCACCTTAGGAGGCAAAGAAGCAAGTGATTTGATCTCTGTGATAGATCCTGGCCAATAAAAGCTAGAAAGGAGTCTGTGGGTAAAAGAAGCCATCTAGAAAAAAGACTATCTTGCTAGATTAAGTTTTAGTGTTTTAGATGAGTGTTTTCACTTTCATGTCTTGAAACCATTTCTACCTTTATTTCTTTTAGTTGGTGTTACTATATACCAACTCAGTACTGTATTTAAAGGGAAGCATATGTATACCCCAGTTAAGTTAATAAACTGTAATGTACTGACTCTTTAAAAGAGCAGTTAACTTAATGTCATGTGTGAATGCATACTCGTAGGGGCTGTGCATTGAAGAGAAACATCTCTGAGGAGTTTGGGGGGCTGGAGTTCACTGATTCTTACCTGCTAGGCGAGGTTCAGGCCAGGAGAGCCTTGAGAAGTTTGTTGGTGAGGAAGAGAGACTGGTGTGGCAAGAAGCTGACACAATTTAATCTCTAGCTGAGGCAGAGAAATAACACAGTGGTTTATAGCTTTGGGTGCTTCCAGCAGTGTATTACAGCTACTTTTGAATGTAATGAGCAATTGAAAGAAGAACAGGTCCTGCAAGATTGATATTTTGCACAAAGACAAACCACTTCATGCTCAGGATTTAGTGCTGACAGTTCCTATGGAATGCTTCTAGTCGCCCCAAGTCTGCCTGCAAAAGGGTCCAGGTTTCTGACCCATATAGTAATACATGTAGCACACAGGTTTGATAGATCCTGAACTTTGTCTCAGTGGAAAGACTTTTTTGCATTCATAACCGAGACATGGACTTCATGTAGGAGGCAGCAAGACCTGTTTGTTTGCTGCCATCAATCAGATACTGCTTTCAGCATAGGAGATGAACTTGTCAGTTCTCTCCCTGGTTCTCTACCCTACCTGCACCGAGGGTTCTGGTGGCTCAAATCTGAGGTTCTGAACCTTGGTCTGCTGTCATGAGATGTTCCACTCAATCGTGCAGGCAGTATCTTGTAGACCTTGGAGAGTGAGGCTGAAATTCTCCACAAGCAAGACAGTGTCATCAGCGTAGTCTTGGTCAGCGAAGACTTCTTGACCAACTTTGATTCAGACATGTGGAAGGACAAGTCCTAATACCCAGTCAATAGCTCAACAGAATAGTGCCAGGGCGAGAATTCATCCCTGCGCACACTTGAGGCTGTGTAGAAACATGGCAAGAGCCCAGAACCATTAAGCTTTCCTCAAATAGAGTGCTGGAAAAACATGATGTACTTTTTTTTAATCTGGGATACTTAGCTATTAGGGTTAGCGTTAGAGTGTGGTTTCTGTTTGCATCATGGTTTTCATATAAAAGTCCTTAGTAATAAAACATGAGAAAAGAGAATACAATGTACTATGCATACAGATTTATTCTAACATTCAATTACTGGAGTAACTGTGAAAGGTTCTAAACTGGCAGCTCAGGAGATGGAATCCCTTTAGTACTTGATATTTCTTTTGCTCTTTCCATGAAGAGCTCAAAAGACTTCGCAAATAATTAGTCAATCCTCAGAATATCCCTGTGAAGTATGATGCAGCCCCTAGATGCCACAGACACAGGTACCTTTGATATAACTTAGATAGAAACATGGAGATAATACCTAGCCACTGTTCAGCAGGGCAAACTAAGGCAACTTGCTGTTAAGTCCACACAGGAAGTCTGGCAGAGCCAAGAATGATCTTTGGACTCTGCCACTTTATAGCAAAACAAGGAAAAGTAGAGGAAAAATAAAATTTTGTGTACTGGATGCCTCTAGCTGAAATTTGTGTCTAAGATGAAGATTCAGATGATTAAAGTTTAATTTCAAAATTTGAAACTTACTTTTAAATTCAACTTGCGTTTAAAAAATAAAACAAGTCTGTATCCCTTTTTCTTAGAAAGATAGATGTCAGAATACATCCTGATCATAAGGGAGCCCTGTCAATGGGAAATCCCAGAACTTTTCTACCAACGGCTTGTGGGAGGATGTGGAGGACCAAGACAAGTCTCCTAAAGCTTGTAAATGGCGTTGATGAACCTCCTGAGGCTTGCCAAGTTGTCTCTCCCCTACTCCCTGCAGACCTGAAGTGCCCCATGGGTAGTGTGTGTGTAGGGGCAGGGAGGGGGAAGAGAAGAGAATGCTCCCTATTCTCAGCCAGTTTGCTCTTCCTCAGTATCTCCTGAAATGCTCTGACATTTCTCACAGCAGCAGGACTCCCCTCTGACAAGCCACAGGACATTCATCAGGTGGAGAAGAAATGGAACCACTAATGTTTTCCCACAGCCTTCTACTGCACCAAGCTGCTCCATCTATCCCTTTCAGCTGCTTGAGCCATTTCCAATGCACTGGCTGTTTAGTGTGGTGAACATGGGGAGAAATGGATCTCTGGTAGGAGAAATGGGAGCATGAGCCTCTGTTCTTTGCCTAACAGGCAATAAGGCTACCAGGAGAGGTCCTAGTGCAGAGAAGCCACTCAGTTGCACCTCAGGGGATGAACTACCACTTTTCTGACTTCTCTACACAACAAATTTCCTGTGGTTCACAGTAACAGGCCTCCACTATGATGACCCACAGGAGGATCATAAGTTGCAAGAGCCAGGGCAGCACTAGTGCTTATCCCTGCTTTCTCCTGAAGCATTGAGGTGCTAGCAACCACTCCCATTCTCCCCCACATAACCACCTGCCAAAAGCCCACTTCCCTCACTATGCACCTCATAGCTCCAATCTTTTCAAGCTATTAGGTTTCACAGGTGAGGCGATTACAAACATAAGGATCACTGAGCATTGGAGGAGCCTCAATATGTTTCCTAAAGCTTGTAGAGATTGGCGATGGTGACCCTGACAAGGATTAGGAGACTCATGAGACTTGATGCACTTACCCAAGGTCTGCAGGAAATGAGCTTCTCTCCTAAGGACCGTAGGAAGTATGCATAAGTGAGGTACTTCTCCTGCACACCTCAGGAAGTAAGGGGGAAATGCTTCATGTAGCACCTCACTGCATAGGGCTCTTAATGAGGATGGAGGAATGATTCCCATCAGCAGGCTGGCTGCCTGATCAGGAATTTATAAAATATGTGTACTGCATTTCATCATACGGTATGATGGTAAATATGTACTGTATGTGACTGTAAAGCAGGCCATAAAGTAGCACAACCATTAGACAATGTAGAATAAGGCAGTTCTAGGTTTTGGGGTTACTGATGCAGAAGGGAATAAGAGTATCTGATTTTCTCAGGCCATCGCAAAGGGGCAGAATTAAGGTAGTTTGGTTACCTTAGCTTTATTTCCACAGTTAGTTTTCTTTGAAGTTTAACATTAACTCTATTTTAAAAGAATTATAAACCCAGGAATTTCAATGTTCTTTAAATGTAATAAATTCTCATTGCAAAAATATATGCATTCAAATTTAGCGTAACTTTTGTTGGACTGAGATTCAGATGGGTCTAACAAATATTTATTAATGCCAAACACTCATCAAGTAGTGATCACTTACTTATAAGTGGGAAGCTCATGCAGGACAATCTCATCACACAGTTGTCTCCAGCACTGGACAATACAGCTTCAACCTCCCTTTGTTACAAACAAACAAACCCAACCTATTTATAACTCTTATCATCTTGTCTTCTACATACATATTAGTCTAATTTCCATGAGAACTCTCCTCCCCTGACAGTACAGGTTTAGTGTTAATTCAAACTGATCTTTTCCATTACTTTATTTATTTATTGTTGTTCTCACAAATGATTATTCTGCAATTTCTTACACATACACAGTTCTTACACATACAATGCTTACACTGTTAAATGTTATCAGAACAGACTCTTAAAATCCACAGCAGGCTTCTGTCAGGCCTAAATATGCCTTTGCTCTCAACAGCACTAGCAATGTTTTGTTTTTGTTTGTTTTTACTCTTTTATGAAAACCTAACACACTAAATATAAACAAACCTTTAATAGAGAATGGACACAGAAATTGTTAGTCTATCATTTACAACATAAATATGTAGTTTAAATGCATATTTTATGCGTCAGTGAGAAAGCTACTCTGAATTATGTCTGTTTGAAATATGAAGCATTACATTGTTAATATGTGTGCATACAAAAAGAATAAAGAGTGTACACCGCTACCGTGATATTACGCGACCCGATATAACACGAATTCAGATATAACGCGGTAAAGCAGTGCTCCGGGGGGGTGGCGCTGTGCACTCCGGTGGATCAAAGCAAGTTTGATATAATGCGGTTTCACCTATAACGCAGTAAGATTTTTTGGCTCCCGAGGACAGCGTTATATTGAGGTAGAGATGTATAAGCAATAACAGATTTTTAAGTGTCCATTAGATAGTATTAGTGTTGGTATGTTTTAAAATATCATATGGTCCTAGTATCTGTTTTTATTTTCAAAACTCAACAACCTATTTTTGAATTACATAAAAAAGCACAAGTTTGTTTTTAAAATGCATTTTTAACTCATATATTCAAGTAGAAAGCAAAAGAAAAAAATCACTCTAAAAAACTAAGATTGTTTGTCTAAAGATTTTAGTTAAAAACTCAGAAATGGAAAACACTGACAAACTCTTAAATATAGATGAGCTGACACCAGTGTAGTAGAAAAATCCCAAATCATGCCAAGTGCTTGCTATAGCAGTGCTAACATATTTTGTTACAGTGCTCTCAGTCTTTTACCAAATGTCTAATTTCAGATCCGTTTCACGTGCTTTCCTTGCAGAGTTTAATGTATGTGATTAATCTTGACTCGCCTTAATACTGCTAGGAATGTGGCAATGACCTCAGCTACACTGGCAAAGTGATTAATGTTACATGAACTGGGATATTTTTTACTCTGGATGCTGAATAAACACAGACATGCAGTATTCAGTTACAGACCTTTGCTCAATTGAAAATGTACCATGGTTTCAAAGAGTAATGTTTCAGATGCAATAAACAACGTTAGAGGAAACATGGTTCTTGTTAAAGAAAATGCTGTTTCAGGCTAAAGTCCCAGTGATCATAAAAAATATATGATGCAATAAACAAAATGAACCACAGGCAAGACAGGTCCATCGATGACTAACCACTGATTGAATTTTCCAACACTCCTGGACATTCTGTGAGATAAACTATTCACAAAAGGTCCTTGTTAAATATAAGGTTGTCATTTCTTTTTTATTTTTATAGTGAGGTCCAAGAACTGTATGATTTTCCACTATTGGATGTTTGTGTTTTTGAATTTTTTATGATGTGGGAAGACAGGCAAACAGTTGCTATGATTGTCAAATGTCTTAAATCAAGTAGAGAAAATGCAATAAAACACAGTTTCCATGGCAATGCATTGTAACCTCGTACTTCTGGATTATGAGCCAGCCCAGCTCACATCTATGATCATTATTTGTTGACAGGCATAAATTGCGCCTAAAAGCATTAATTTCAGAGGTAAAATGGGAATGTTGAGCTAAGTTATAATGTTTAAATATATCCAAGGTAGTGGCAGCAAATCAACACTAGTTATGTAGCTATTTAAACAATGTTAATAAACTAAATGAAATCACTATTCTATTTACAAGCCTTTCAGGGAAGATGGTATTAAGGAATATATACGTCGCCAAGACTGCAAACAGTAATTGACATATTCTATGCTACTAAAAGAAATACAATAGGAGCAATTATACAGCGAAAATGTACAAGACATTTTCATCAAATAACGTGATTCTGATTTGTGATCATTTGACAAAAACCTGAAAAGAAGAGCAAATATAATATACACAAATGCATCTTCCTATTTTGTGCAACATCAACCACCATGCTTTTTAAGATACAAGACAATAAAAAAATAGATGATCTGCTTTAGCTTTGTTGGCAGCAACTGTATTACAGAAAATACACATGCACCTATCTACATCATTGCACAATTCATGATTGATCTGATTTGTTTTCACAACTTGTTAATCATTTGCCACATCAATCAACAGTGAAAAGTGATTTGTTTAGAAGTTATTTCTCACTAATACTATCAATCATTCTAAAGAATTTTTGTTTGTTGGAGTCTTTAAGTTTAGATCTTATGCCCCTCTTGTAAGAAGTGCAGTTGTTAAGCAAGCCCTAACACTCCGACTCCACCAGGCTCCAACCCAGGGCCCTAAGAGAGACAAGTATCAGGCACTCTGGAGTAACCCCAGAACTGGGTCATTCTCTGTCATCACTCTCCCCCATCATCCTCAAGTCCAATATAAAATAGCAAAAGAACTAGCCAACTAAACCTCCAGCCCGAACTAGGCTCAGCAGACAGTCTTCTTTCTCACAGGGAAGCTTCCTCCCCAACTTCTCTCTTCTAAGCTGAGTTGCTCCCTTTTAAGCTTCCAGATGGAGCATGGTCTGCAGGTCTGGAGGGGCAGGGCTACTTAGGCCCAGTATTGTCCTTTATATATGATTGTCTCTCATTCCAATGAAATGAAATTGGAAAGTCGCTTTTTGAAGTTCATGCACATTCCTAGACATTTTTCGGGATACCTGATGGGGAAAGTCTATGCACTAAGGAGTTTTGGAAAAGCTCAGACGAGCAAACAATTTACAGATATTTTTGAAATTATGGAAAAATTATTAGTTGGCTAAACATGCTTGCTAACAGTTTCAACAACTCATTGAGTGATGAGCAGTTCTTGAACAATAGCTCCAATGTAGTAGGCATAAACTGACATTTAAACAGCAGAAGCATGCAGATCTTTTCATTCCACCAGTCCCCCACCAGTAGCTCTCTCTGAGACAGGATGAGGGAGTTGAGATTAATTATCTTCATTCTAGTATATTAACATTCAGAACATGTCCTTATCTTACCTGTCTAGAATGTGCAATAACAGCAATAGAAAACAATGCAGATGTAGCATCTTTACAGTCAAACTGTGTTGAAGCATTTTTGACCACCTATTACTCTTTGTTCTAAATGCACTGTTCACTAATCAAAGCTGTCTCTTTCAGACAAAATTAGAATTGTTGGGCTTTCCCTAAGTAAGCGGCGTCCCAAGTTTGGGAAACACTGAGCTACACCATAACCGTGTAGGTCATTTGTTTGTAATAAGTTTGCTAATGAAAAGGTGGCCTTAGAGATAATCAAGTTCTGGTTCATTCAGGGCCAAGAGTTTGGGTTTCAATTTGGTTTGAAATTGACCTCTGTGTCATGTTCTTTTCTGAAACTTGGAATACTGGACAAAGACAGACACCACTGTAATTTACAAGACACTATTAGGTGCTCAGATACTATAATGAAGAACACAGTACAAAAACCTTGATAGATCTTCTCAATCATCTTGCCAAGAAAAGGGAGGCTGAACATGGAAGAGCCATAACTGGTGAATTTGTTGGCACCAAGGGTAGACTTCTTCAAAACTGCTCAGACTTCTGTCATCTTTAGGGTGGTCAGTGGCTTGCATTGTTTGAAACAGGCACTTATGATTGCAGTTTTGCAGCTCAGGTGGTTTTTATTGCTGGTCTTCATCAGTCATGGCAGGAGCAGGGGGAGGGGCAGCTTAATTGTTGGTAGGCGGGATGTTCCTTGAGATTCTAGTGCTTCTTTCTGGATGACTGACCCAAATACTATCAGAAACAGAATGTTGGGTACTTTTCTTGATTCAAGACCCATTTTCCTTGTTCCATCAAGTCTCTGTTGATTTTGTCCGCAAAATAGACATACGGGGCCTGATTCACCAATATTTTGCTCCAGTTTATCCATTAGTGTAGTTCCTTCAACATCAAAAGAGTTTCACTAGTATAAAACCGGAGTAACACAAAGTTAAATCAGATAAAGAAGGAACCACTCTTGCACTTGTTTGAAATCCTCATTCAAATATATTAGTGGCACAGATCAGTTTCAGAGACCAGTGCAAGGTTGCATAATTTGTGTTACTTAGGCAAAATACCATATAGGCAGCATATCTATCCTGCTGGGCAAATGATATGTTGAAAGAAAATATGTTTATATAAGTTGAAAAAAAAGAAAGAAAGCCAGAATAGACCCCATAGGGGAGTATTTAGACTGAAGGTGTTGTTACAATTTATCATGTAAATGTGTATTTAGGGATGTAAATGCTGATTATAGATGCAAAAGACTAACAGAGTCATTGATCTATCTTGTAAATCCTTCTTTTCTTTCAAATTATTTACACATGACTATGGACTTTATTGGCTCTGTGTTTTCCTGGCTCTATCTGCCATGTGCATGCTCAAACTGGGCACTAAAAATAATTGTAAAATGTTTTAAAACAGAATTACTACACAAATGAAATATCCAATCTTCTGAACAAATTCTCTGCATGAATAAATGGGTGCAGCTCTGTTGATTTAACAAAGCCTGTCAAAGTTGAATGGAAAGATTCCAAACACCAGGTTAAAATTTGACCCACTGCATCCTGGTCATTAACATTTTTCTCTCCATTATAAAAATTATTTATCTGGATTATGAGAAAATTTTGGATTAAGGAGTAATTTATGCTGAGTTACAGACATACAAACAGAATATGACAACATTTAATTCTGGGTGTTTTCCCTTCCTTAACAATCTAAGACAGGGTGGGCAAACTTTTTGGCCCGAGGGCCACATCTGGGTATGGAACTTGTACGCTGGGCCATGAATGCTCACAAAATTAGGGGTTGGGATGTGGGAGGGAGTGAGGGCTCCAGCTGGGAGTTCTGGGCTCTGGGGTAGGGTCAGAAATGAGGAGTTCAGGGTGCAGGAGGGTGCTCCAAGCTCAGACCGAGAGGTTCAGAGGGCAGGAGAGGGAACAGGGCTGGGGCGTGGGGTTGGAGGCGCAGCCAGGCAACTCTGTATGCTGCTCTGTCCACAGGCACCGCCCCTGCAGCTCCCATTGGCCATGGTTCCTGGCCAATGGGAGCTGCAAGGGCAGCACTTGAATTGTGGACAGAGCAGCATACAGAGTTGCCTGGCTGCGCCTCCACTTAGGAGGTAGGGGCCAGGGGCAAGCACAGAGGGGTAGGTGGGAGGACAGGATCCAAAGAGAATATGGGATACTGCATGGGGCTAGCTTGAGCCCTGCCCCTCGCAGGGCTGGCCCTAGCCACTCGCCTAAGCCCTGCCTCTCTCCCTGTGCAGGGCTAGCCTGAGACGCTTGCCTGAGCCCTGTCTGCCCTCCGTGCAAGGCTGGGGCTGGTGTCGCTGCTCGCCCGAACCCTGCCTGAGCCCTGCAACCTGTCCCCCTGCCCTGTGCAGGGCTGGCATTGCTGCTCACCCCCTCCGCACGTTCCTCTGCACCTCACTTTTTTGGCCAAAGTGGGTATTTGTCCCGTTCACTCTTGGACAGAACAAATGCCCATTTTTGTGAAAAAAGTTGTGATGTCTGGGATAGGACTTAAAAAAGGAACTGTCCCAGCCAAAACAGAAGTTATGGTCACCCTACCTCAGGGCTGCGCAGAGCCAGTACCTACCTCTCTCCACTGGAGCCGGGTCCTTAGGAGCCAGTTCGCACTCTCTCCAGCTGAGCTGCAGCTCCTCCAGACACCAGCAACTGCTGTTCCCACCCTCCTGGTGGGCAGGCTGATTGCGGTTACTCTTGTAACCAGACTTTTTGGTCGAAAACTGGATACCTGGGCAACAGTGGCGCTGGAACAGATTGGCCAGGGGCCATGGCCCCATCACTTTTAAAAGTGCCCTTTCACTTTTTTCCGGTGTTAAGGGTGAGCAAGGGGGTGAAGGGGTGGAGAGGAGCGAGCAGTGGGCAGGGTCTCGGGGAAAGGGAAGGGGTGGAGTGAGGGCAGGGCCTCAGGGGAAGAGGTGGAATGGGATGGGAAGAGGGAATGGATTCATGACTTTGAGGAAGGGGTGGAGCAGGGGGCAGGGCAACAGTCCAGACACTGGTTGCCCCCCCACTTCTAGGGAGCTTCCAGCACTCCTGCCTGAACAGGCCCCTTCCAAGTGTGTGCCCGGTTTGATGACACCATTGTAGAAGCTGGTGCTACTTATTTGTCTATTACTGTGTTCCCTACCCTTGTGTTTAAGAAAGAACCACAAATGCTTTGTTAAATAGTCTAAAACACTGTCCCCGTTGTAGCATTGCTTCAGAAATGGTGCTGTAACCTCCTGGGTGCAGCCAACACCCTGCCTCCTGAACGAGTGCTGGAGGCCATCCCAAGAAAAGCTGTTCACCACCCTCTCCCAAAGCCCAGAAAGCACAGTGCCAGGTGATAGCCATTTGGACAGTGCTACTGCTTCCTGTGCAGCTCTGCCTCATAAAAGACACAGTAAATAACCCTTAGATCTAATGGCATTTACTCTAATTCAAGTATAACTATTGACTTATGCATATTAAAATATGTTACACTGACAGCTTATGTTTTCATTAGAATTTTTTTTGTATTTTTTGCTCAATGCTTGAGTATTTTTCACTCTGATATAATTAATTGGTTCTAGGATTGGGAAGGTAAGTTAACATATCTGCCCATCTGTTAGAGAGAACACTTTGTTCTTTAAATAGAGCTTTGTAGAATGCAGCAGTATCTGCCATATTCAACCCATGGTATTTAATTCTCCTATCCTAATTTTGAAAAAAATATCCCTACTGCCACCTTGAAAAAGAACTTGAGATTCTATTCAGATTAGTTGGGAGAAGGAAAGGCTGTATTGCTGTTGTGCCCTTGTTCCACCTCCTCTTATCATTAGTAATTCTATTCCATTCTTATCTGATTATGCAGGGACACATTAACTCACTGGCAAATGAATACACTATGGAAAAAAACTCCCTCAAATGCAAATGGAGCAGGAGTTGCTGATATTGAACACAAGGAAGCTTCTTATACTACTTGTCTGCTGACAGGGAGCCTCCAGCCCCTATAACAAAATCTGCCCTTCCCCCTCAAACAAAAACCCTGTTCCAACAAGTGTTAAGGAAATTATGGCTTCCTCCTCTGTTAAAAAAGAAATTTGATACTCACTAACCTCTCAACATTCAAATGTATTACCTACCTGACATTACATTTTAAAAATGCCAAATTTCAACCTTTAAAATGAAGCAAAGAGCAAACACTGAGACCATGTACACTTGGGCCCAATGCTGTGAGCTGTAGGATTAAATTCAATGGGAGTTACAGGGTCTTCAGCATCTCTCAGAATTAGGCCCATTGAAAATTAAAGGCACTCAGCACCTTGCAGGATCAGGCTCTGTATTAGCAAAAAACAAAGGCTCCAAAATTTCTTCACTTGGTTATCTCAGAGTTTATATTGTGGTGATCTTTCCTGCACTAGCTATACAAAAGATAAAAAAGCACCTTACAGGTTTAAAGTACAGATTGTGCTTGGCCTTTGTGAATAATTCTAGTCAAAACACAAAACTAATAGAAAGGGATTAGAGGAGAGTCTAAAGAAACCACACAAAAATGTGTCCATTAGAAAACGACCTCATATTTTTTTCAATTTTGCTTTTATTCTAATCTTATTTTGGTCTAAACTAAGTCCTGACAAAGGCTTAATAGACAGCAACTGCAATGCTGTATAAGAACTAAGCTGAATCATCTAAGTAGCACTTTATTTTAGATACTATTCCTTTCATGGTGACCTCATCAAACCTTAGAGAAATGACCTTGACTGGTATTTTTAAATAGAACTAGGACCTACTTGAACAGAAAAGCATACAGCCAGGTGCAAATTTAAAGAAAAACACAGTTTTGCACATACCTAACTTGTACACCCACAAGGCCTGAATCACATGCAAGTCAAGGATTAATCTTGTGTGCATCAGGTATTGCATGCAGACAAATTCCTATGTAATGTTCCGTGTGCATGCATGTTTTGGTTTGCATGTACACACAGCTACGTATGCACTCCTGTGTATGTATCAGGTGCTTGAACTTTTGAAAATTTGCAACTAACAGTTTGATTTGCTGCACAAGTACCATACAGTGGGCAAAAAAAACCCCTACAGACACGGCGGGAAGCGCACACACACAATGCCACACTAGCAGACCAACACAAGGCTGAACAGAATGGGGCACAGGGGAGGAGGAGGAGGAAGTTCAGAATGTAAATGTTTCAAGTTTCTTTCAAACGTTTGTATAAGAAAACCTGGTTTACTGGTTTCTAGATGATGAGCTTTTTTACTGAAAACAATTATTTTCTATTTTACAGATGTTGCGTCAAGTTACTGACATGTTCTTTTATCTGACGTTGATTTACTTTACTTCATCCTTTAGTTGAAGACAGTGAAAACTAAGAACTTATACAGTATGAACTTACAACTTATTTAATACTTTGACTCCACAGGGCTCAAATACCTTTGAGCCATTTGTTTCATGGGTTTAGTTGGCTTAACCTTTTTAGATTTCTCCAAACAAACTAACTTGAGCTGCAGCAAGTTGTTTGCCAGAGATTTGAACTCTAGAGAAAAACACCCCAAAACACACACACACCCCATACCACGGCACACAAAAGCGCTGTAGGTGTCTAAGAGAAAAACATATTTTTACTCTTCTGTTTGCTTGTCAGACTCATGTTCACCTTTCTTTCATTCTCATTATGCCAATGGCCTGTGCCAAATATGTGTTTGTACTATGATCCCATTCTAGTGTTATCTCAAAAGGCTCCAACATTAGATGTAGGGGATACAGAAAAAAGTAACTTAAAAAAAGAAAAGATCAAATTAAGGAGCCTCCTCAGTATTAGTTTCTATCTTAAAAAAGTGATTCCTGGTGAAACTATGCCTTTGAGCTGTGAAACTGCTCTTAATGAATTCAATAGTAGTTGTATGAAGGGATCAAACACAGTATATGGCCCTGTATTTTGAACATTTAGGCTCTTTAGACCTGTTACTTTAAAATATGGCCTCTTTCACTTTGACACAGCACTAATGCTTTCATAGCAACAAAGAAACAACAATGAGCTAGCCATATTGTAAAGCCATACATCTAGGCACAGAGAAGGAAAGTCATCCTTAAGCGGGGTGAGGGGATTCTATCCTGGGAAGCATTGACTCTGAAAAAGTCATGGAGTTCATGGTAGATAATCAACTGAACATGGGCACCCTGTGTAACACTGTGGCCAAAGGGCAATGCAATCCCTGGATGCATAAACCCAGCAATATAGAATAAGAGTAGGTTATATTACCTCTTGTGTTTGGCACTGGTGCAACTACTGCTGGAATGCTGTCTCCAGTTCTGAAGTCCACAGTGCAAGCAGGATATTGATATGCTGGCTAGGGTTTGGAGAAGAGCCACAAGAAGGATTGGGAAACATGCCTCACAGTGAAAGGCTCAAGGAGCTGGTTCTGTTTAGCTTAACAAAGAGAAGGTTAAGGGATGACTTGGTCATAGTCTATAAGTACCTATATGGGGAACAAAGATTGATAAATGAGGGCTCTTCAATATAGCAAACAAAGATGTAATAAGATCCAATAGCTGAAAGTTGAAGCTAGACAAATTCTGACTAGAAATAAGGTGCACATTTTTAACAGAGAAGGTAATTAAACATTGGAATATTTTACAAGGGTTGAGTTGGATTCTCCATCACTGAACATTTTTAAATTGGTTGTCTTTCTAAAAGATGTGCTCTAATTCAAGCAAGAATTAATTTAGGGAAATCTTATGGCCTGTGATATTCAGAAAGTCAGACTAGATTATCACAGGGATCCCTTCTGACTTTATAATCTATTAATATATGAATAGTGAAAGGTCTAATTTCTTCTTCTTTTCTGAAAAAGATAATTTAATGCCCATGACACCTGGCTGGTTGCCAACTGTGACATAAGTATTTTATTTGTCTACAGAAGAAGTCCACCATGACAAACTTCCCTGTATAGCTGCCAAGTCTTGTGCAGTTCCAAATGTAACATTTATGCAAATTCTGTAATGAGCTAATCTGAAAACAATCATAGACTTCAGCCTTTGGCCTATATATTCTGCCCAAGCAGCGATGGGGACAGGATATGGAGCTGCATTAAAACTTGGCAGTGATGGCTGGGGTGTGTGAGTAGGTGAAAATTAGGCTGATGGGGATACTGAAGTCGGTGATGGGTTCTGCCTGGGCATGTTTATGAGATCTCTAGGGGATGATGTTTCCCTGGGTGGCTGAATCTGGCTGGGGAGACTTGGAGGGCCTATTTTGAAACCCCTCATCTTCTGAACCTGTCACAGCTGCTGCCATTGCCAGCGCCTCCCAGCAGCTCCTTCCTTACTGGGATCAAGCAACGGGAGCAGCGAGAGGAAAGGAAGATCAGCCACATGGCTGCGTGCATAGCAAGTACTCCTGAAGTCCCTTGGCGGCCTAGAGGAGCAACTAGTGCTGCAGCCCAGCAGGATGCATGAGGATCAAGCTGGTCTTGGGGATGCATGACAGGGCTGCCAGATACATTAGTGTTACATGAGATATGAATGTCTTGGTAGTGCCTCGTTCCTGCCAATGTGTCAAGAAGCTTTCATCCCTAGTAGTGAGAGAGTAGTTTAGTTTCCATTGCTCATCTGGTCCTGCTCGGTTGGAGGAAACTAGTAACATGGGTGTTTATTTGTCTAAATTTTGGTAGTCATGTTCATGATGTAGATACTTGCTACCAGGAACTGAATTGAGATCACCAACTCACTTTGTAAGTGGCACAAGATATCCATCAAACAGTAATACTCTCAGATACTATCAACCTGGTTGGTTGGTACAGGTTAAATTTAAACATGAAGTCTCTGTGTTCTTATTTAAATCTTTATTTTGAAGGCTAAGCTTAAAAGAGAGACATTTTGCACAGTCTATGTCCTTCAACAAATTCTTCCAAGTCTCCAAACCTATTCTCAGGTCAAATCAGACATCTTACTCTTGGCTGGATCAGAGCAGGAAAAGTTATATTCACTGTACTAATAAATCATTTCAGATAATGAAACAAATGTCTATGGCTGCAAACTCAAGAGGGTTTAGGATTTAATTTAAATACACAGAGAGAGTATGTTCACCATGCAGTTCTCTTGCACCTCCAAAAATAATCTAGCAAGATTTTATGCTGTATATTTTCTCATTTAGCACAAATGCAGTAACTGAATAATTAACCCATTTTCTCTTAGAAAGCTATTTTTAACTGATCCTTATACGTGAACAATTTCTCCATTATTGGGAGAACTTTTTAATGACTGCCACATTCCACTGCAGGAAATTGGTTACTGTACTCCTCTTCTTTGTATGCTTCACAGTTAATTTTCAGTTCAGGTGTATGATACAAAGCCTTATTAATGAAGCAGCAATCTGTGATCAGCATCTGAAAGCTCTTTATATGCTGTGCTAACAATGTTTTGATATACTCCCTGCCCCCTCCTTTTCCTTAGCTGCCGGAGCTGTTTGGCCATGTCTGACTTCCTGATGATGAAGCCTTTGCTGGCAGGTTGCCCAGATTGCTGCTCTCCTGTAGATTCCAGTCTCTCTCCAGGAGTTGCCTGCCTTCAGCATAATGGGCAACATTGAAAGCAGCAAGGCGTTCGGTCGACAAGGTCAGAGTGCCTTTCATTCCTGCAATAATCAACCAGTGTAGTTCTTCCTCAGACCTGGGGAGAGAGAAGATAGAGGTCAAAAGAGCAATTACATTTCACATTGACTCCAGGAAAGGCTTGGAACACAAAACTGGGGGAAAAAACCACACACACAAAAAAAACAGCACAGAGCTTCTCTCTTTCACATTTCTTTTCTGGTCATTATTAATAAAACAGTACAGCAACCATGTCTATTATGAACATTATAACAAGAAGAACCATTTTCCTCCAATGTATGACATCTGTCTTCTCAGACATTTAGCACTGTCAGCATATTGCAAAGGCATGTAAATGAGATACAATGTATAGCCAGATACAATGAGCAAAAGCTATTAATTATGTTAAAGAATGTGAACCCTAGCAGACTGTCGAATAAGCAATTGTGTTAATTTCAGTCTGTAATCAGTCCCTTAATTAGCATAACTTTATTTATTTAGCATTAAGACAACAATTTAGAGAATATAATTTAGTTGGAAATGTCAGTAATTTTCTGCTGGCATATTGTTGTTACAAAGTTACCTTTATTTGACCGTACAGCTGCCAGGCCTAATTACTTTAATGGTATTAATTGTACTGACCATTCCGGTGGTGTAGTTTGTAATTGCTATTACTGCATAGTTTGGATCACTGCAAAATGTGTCATGTTCGCTCCAGTCACCTTCCATTGTTTCCTTGTATATCTTTTAAAGCAGAGCCTGCCAATGGTTTATAAAAAAAACCCCTCCCCATAAAGAATAAATCAGAGCCAGCCCTTTATACAGAAGAAGCTGCAAATGCTAATGGTAATATAGCTTGATATTAGAAGAATGTAACTGATCTATTTACTCATTGCCCTTCCCTAGTTTTATGAAAGCTGAATTAGCTCAGTGTTGACAAAGGATTAAGAAACTTGGTAGTGACATTCTTTACAGTCAACAAAACCTCCCCCATTCCACATTTCACATGAAGGGCAGTCACTTCAAGAATATTCACTCTTTGTTTTCAGCTGTAAAATGCAAACACAGCTTTATTCCATGGTTTTCAATTAAACAAAATGTGAATACAATGTCTCTATCCCACGGAACATCTGGTATTAGGCACTACTCTGCTGAAAACACTAAATCACCAAAGAATTGAAAGAGAGATTATTTTATCAGCCACAATGAGCGAACAAGTTTCCCCCCTCCCCCACACGCAGTATTACTGCTAAAAGGCAGGAGGAAAAAATCTGCAGAATTTGGCTCAATCTCTTTTTAGAAACTATAGGAAATACAGTACAATTAGCACCCAAAGTTTAAGAATCACAAATAAATATGGTTTTAAAGGGCCAAAACCTAAAGTACTTACTGAGACAAAACTCATGGACAACAATTAAGGACGAGCCAAAACTGAATAAGGACTTCAGGATCTGGCACAGAGGCTGTGTACACAACGGGCGAAATTCCCACAAAATTCCCACCAGTTTTAACACCGCTTCAGCCACTTTGGCATTTGCAGTTGTGGGAACTATATTGAAGACTCAGCTGTGGTGACTGGAACTATTTTAGTGAATCTTGCTGAGACAGGAGTCTAATCAAATTGGTGGTATAAACTTTTCTAGCCACCACTGCTTTATTTATGGGTCCCAGTGGTTCAAAGACTTATTTTATTTGAACCAATAGGAACTTGGGGATAAATTTCACCAGTAAGGACAAAGCCTAGTGTCGTTTTCTGGTGTGTTATAATGGAAACTTCGATTCTTCCTGCTCTTTTTTTAAATTCAAGCAGACCATACTGACATAAAGCACAGATCACATGAGAGAAAATATGCACTAAAAATATGGCACAGGAAATAATCCTACATTAATAAGGAGCTGGGTAAAATGGCCATATTGAGAGAGAGATAGAGATAATATAATTAATTAATTATAATTAATTGTGTTTACTCTTATTTCTATTATAAAATCACGATTGTGATTTTGTACGGATAGCCTTATTAAACTAGGTGACTAACGCAGGTGCTGTTGCTGAGCTAAAAAGAGGCTATTGTATTAAAAGAGGGACTTAACCAAATGACCTGATCACATGCAAAGAGATGAGAAATAATACATAAATAAAGGGAAATACATGTAACTATCACCTCTAGTGAATTATTTACAAATCAATATTAACTGGGCCCTTTCTCATCAGAGTTACAGAATTTGTATGTTAGGCTAAATTCATAAGACAAAAGAATCTATGGACTCCTATTGTGTCAGGTAAGACAACCATAACTCAGTGAAGATACTGACATACATCCATAATCTCCAGAATTTTTCTTTCTAAATTAACAAAACTAATGATAATCTATGCAAAACATGAATAAATGAATGCACTGAAGAGGTCTGATAAGGCAGTATAACTGTCACATGGATGTATTTAGGCCAAGCTTTTCCAAGGTGACTTGTGACTGTGGATGTCTAAAATTCTGGTTGTCTAACCAGAGATGTCTTTAAAGGGCCTGATTTTCAGAAAGTGCTCAACACCAATTTATAAAAATCAAGCTCCTTTAATATATCTCAAGCTTCTGTTCCAGAATGACAAGTTACTTTTGTAAATCGTGATCTTAATATACAAAGACTCAACAGAGGCTATTGGTATGACATACCTGATAAGGAAAAAGTTCAGTAACCATTTTCCCCAGTAGTATTTTTGGAAGGCAAGAATTGTGCAAGATATGATGAGGTATTATTTACAAAGGCAATTCCCTAATAATAATACCTTGCTATTGTATAATGCTTTTCACCATTAGACCCCAAAGAACTTTAACAAAGGAGGTAAGTCGTTATTCTCATGTCATGGATGAGGCAAAATGACTTGCCACTAAGGCCAGGTCTACAGTAGGACTTTAATTCGAATTTAGCAGCGTTAATTCGAATTAACCGCGCACCCGTCCACACCAGGAAGCCATTTAATTCGACCTAGAGGGCTCTTTAGTTCGAATTCGGTACTCCACCCCGACGAGGGGAGTAGCGCTAAATTCGACATGGCTATGTCGAATTAGGCTAGGTGTGGATGCAAATCGAACTTAGTAGCTCCGGGAGCTATCCCACACTGCACCACTCTGTTGACGCTCTGGACAGCAGTCCGAGCTCGGATGCTCTGACCAGCCACACAGGAAAAGTCCTGGGAAAATTTGAATTCCTTTTCCTGTCTGGACAGTTAGAATCTCATTTCGTGGTTGGACATCGGGGCGAGCTCAGCAGCACCGGCAGCAATGCAGAGCTCTCCAGCAGAGGAGTTCATGTAATCTCTGAATAGAAAGAGGGACCCAGCATAGACTGACCGGGAACTCTTGGATCTGATCGGTGTGTGGGGCGAGGAGTCTGTGCTTTCGGAGCTGCGCTCCAAAAAACGGAATGCAAAGACCTATGAGAAGGTCTCCAAAGCCATGAGAGACAGAGGATACAGCCGGGATGCAACGCAGCGCCACGTGAAAATCAAGGACCCCAGCCAAGGCTACCAAAAAATCAAAGCGGCAAACGGACGCTACGGAGCCTGCCACCACTGCCCCACCAGTGACCATGGACTCTGACGATGGGACAGTGTCGACGGCCAGTTCCTCGGCGATGTTCGGGGACGGGGAAGATGAGGAAGGGTTTGTGGAGGACGAGGCAGGCGACAGGGCTTACAACGCTGGTTTCTCTGACAGCCAGGATCTCTTCATCACCCTCACGGAGAGCCCCTACCAACCCTCTCCAGCCGTTAACCCAGACCCTGAATCAGGGGAAGGATCACTTGGTAAGTGCTTTAAACATGTAAACTTTTATTCTTAATATAACAGGAATCTGAAGTATGTGAAAAGGAGGTCTCTATATATATGGGGATAAATCAGAAATCCTCCTGGGAGATCTCCACGAAGCTCTCCTAGAGGTAATCGAAAAGCCTCCGCAGGAGGTTCCTGGGGAGAGCTGCCTTATTGGGTGCTCCGTGGTAGCACACCTTTCCGTGCCAGGCTTTCATGAGGTACTCAGGGAGCATTGCCTCCCCAAGCACGGCTGCATAGGGCCCTGGTTTGTGCTGGCTTTCACGCAGCATGCGCTCTCTATCTCCTTCAGTGACCCTCCTCAGGGCGATCTCACTTGGCGACTCCTGCATCTAATTAGGAAAATTACCGTAATGTTACGCCCGGTTTTTAAAAAAATCTCCGGACAGACGGCGTAGCAGAGAGTCAGCACGCTGCTGCGTGACAAGTGTAATGGGAAGCCAAAGAATCAAATGGATGCTCATGGAGGGAAGGGGGGGGGCTGAGGACGCAAGCTATCCCACAGTTCCCGCTGTGTCCGAAAATCATTTGCATTCTTGGCTGAGCTTCAAATGCTTCTAGGGTCAAACACAGGGTCCGCGGTGGTTCAGGGCATAGCTCGTCAATGTACAGCCACCCCCCACCCCCAGAAAGAAAAGGGAAATAAATCGTCTCTTGACTCTTGTAAATGTCACCCTATGTGTACTGAATGCTGCTGGTAGACGTGATGCTGCGGCACGCTACGGTAGCATCCTCGCCCCCCCCTCCCCCGCCTCATGGGTGACTGATGGTGCAATACGACTGGTACCCGTCCTCATCATCAGCCTTGCGGTAGATGATGTAGTGCAATAGGACTGCTACCTGTCCTCATCATCAGCCCATAAGTAGACGGCCTGCTAACCGTCTTCATCATAGCAACAGGGGGCTGAGCTCCATCAGCCCCCGCCCTTCATGTGTAAAGAAAAGATTCTGTAATGCCTGGACTATCATAGCAGCTGGAGGCTGCCTTACCCTCATTTCATTTCCCTAACAAGTCACTGTTTCTTATTCCTGCATTCCTTATTACTTCAGCATACAAATGGGGGGACACTACAACGGTAGCCCAGGAAGGCTGGAGGAGGAGGGAAGCAACAGGTAGGGTTGTTGCAGGGGCACCCCCTGTGAATGGCACGCAGCTCATCATTCCTGTGGGATGTGACACAGAGCAGCTGTGCTCTGTAGTTCTCTGATACACTAAAACCCTAGTACAGTTGCCCCATATTCTAGGCGGGACTGTTTCTATTTTTAGATACCATAAAGGAGGGATTGACTCGGGGAGTCATTCCCAGTTTTGTCTTTTGCGCCCCCGGCCGATCTCGGCCAGGGGCACTTATGACAGCAGCAGAAGGTGTAGTGCAATAGGACAGCTACCCGTCATCACTTTGCCAATTTACATTGGCGTGGTTGATGGTGCAGTATGGCTGACAACCATCTCTGCTGTCATGCAAAAGCAAATGAATGCTGCTGTGTAGCGCTGCTGAATCGCCTCTGTCCGCGGCATCTAGTACACATACGGTGACAGTGACAAAAGGCAAAACAGGCTCCATGGTTGCCACGCTATGGCGTATGCCAGGGCAATCCAGGGAAAATGGGCTCGAAATGATTGTCTGGCATTGCTTTCCCGGAGGAAGGAATGACTGACTACATTTACCCAGAACCACCCGCGACAATGAAATTTGCACCATCAGGCACTGGGATCTCAACCCAGAAGTGCAAGGGTCGGGGGACACTGCGATGGGGTAGAACAGGGGCAGAGTTTATGCTTTCCGGATTGCCTGCTGCAGGAGTGCGGACGAGATAGGTGCTGTGCATGGTGTTGTTCACAGACACAGACTAGACTGTGTTCATTGTTCGCAGAAATGTATCTTTGCAAGGAATTCACTCCCTCTTTCCCATCACACAGCTTCGACTGTCTCCAGACCTGCAACAGCATCCCCCTCACAGAGGCTGGCAAAGATTAGGCGGCGAAAGATAAAGACATGGGACGAGATGATCGCTGAAGTTATGGGGTGCTCCCGAGCCGAGGCAGACCAGCAGAGCCAGTGGAGGGAGACCCTCTCTCAGCAGCAGCGCTCACACAGCGAACGGGAGGAGAGGTGGCATGAGGAAGACAAGCAGGTAACTCAAACGCTGCTTGGACTAATGAGGGAGCAAACGGACACGCTCCAGCGCCTTGTGGATGTTCTGCAGGACCGCAGCCAGGAGGACAGAGCCCCCCCGCAGTGTATCTGCAACCGCCCTCCCCCGCCACAAAGTCCCATACCTCCCGTCACCCAAAGTAACCAGAAGGAGTGGCGCCAGGGGCCGTGAAAACTGTCACTGCACCCCAGCAGAGTGCTCAAGTACCCAAAAGCTCTCATACCCTAATTTTTGAGAATTCCTTCCCTTCCTGACTCACCGTAGCCCCAATCCCAGTTTCATCCCCTGACTGTCTGGTTAATTATTAAAAATACTTTGCTGTTAATTACTGTTTCCCTCATGCTTTTTTACACAACGCTGCGGGTGCAGGGGTGGGTGGGGACGGGGGTAGGGTATTGCATAGGACAGTCACCTTTACCAGGGTACAGACACGGGAGCAGGATCAGCAGCAGGTCACACACACAGTGCAGTCAGTAGGCACCCTGGTCGGTATGGGAGGTGGTTTGCAGGTTCTGTGTGGGTGGGGGGGTACGTGACTTTGTAGCGGGGGAGGGGGGTTACAGATCTCATGCAATGGTCCCTGTCCTGGACCACAGAGCCACGCAGCAGAGGAATCTGTATCCGTCCTCGCCCGCCGCAAGGCCACATAGCCCCCGCACACAGTGTCCCAAAAAGGAGGGATGGCAGGCTCTGTTGAAACAACCAGTCCGGCACTGCGGACCGCTCTGGGAGCAGGAGCCTGTCATTCCTCGAGTTTAGAGGCGGTCTTTACATCACCGCACACCCTACCCAGCACAGTCTGCGTGCCAGTTTCAACCCTTTAACGCAAAGTCATCAATAAAGAAACCTTTGTAAAGTCACAGTGGACCATCTGTTTTATTTTTAAACGTGTGTTGGAAGTGGGTGAAGCGGGGTGGACGGGGTATGTAACTGCAGATGCTAGTCAACAGTAACTTGGTAAAGAAACAGGGGCAGGTTCAGCTTCTCTGTAAAGAAACTGAACAGTCACAGGTCACGTTGCTCACTGCTCGCTGGTACTTGAAGAGTTGCTTGTCGCTGTGCAAGGCGCCTGCACAGAGCTTCACGAGCCAGGGCATTAGCGGGTAGGCTGGGTCCCCGAGGATCACTATAGGCATCTGCACATCCCCAAGAGTTATTTTGTGGTCCGGGAAGAAACTACCTTCCTGCAGGCGTCTAAACAGACGAGATTTCCTGAAAACACGCGCGTCATGAACCTTGTCCGGCCACCCGACGTTGATGTTGGTAAGACGTCCCCCATGGTCCACCAGTGCTCGCAGCACCATTGAAAATTAGCCCAATTTCTCAGCAGCTGACTGTGGAAGAGGTGGACGATAAAGTGCGAGGAGTTGACAATGGCCATAACTGCCGTGGGCTCCGTGCTTGCAGTGCTGTGGTGCCCGCGCTGTCACTGAGCAGAAAAGTGCACGAACAGATTGCCCGCAGGCGCTTTCGGGGAGGGAGGGAGGGCGTGATTGACGGTTCAATGATGACAGTTACCCAAAACCACCCTCGACACATTTTTCCCCCCAGCATGCATTGGGGGGAAATCCCAGAATTCCAATGGGCAGCGGGGAGTGCGGGAACTGTGGGATAGCTTCCCACAGTGCACCGCTTCCAAATTCGACGCTGGTCACATTGTGGACTCACACAGTCGAATTAGTGTTTTTAGTGTGGATACACAAATTCGACTTCATAAGGTCGATTCCACAAATTCGACTTAAGTTGATTCGAAATAGTCTTGTAGTGTAGACATACCCTAAGTAGCAGAGCCAGGAATAGGATCCAGGTCTCTTGAGCCCTAGTCCAGTGCTCTGTTCACAAGGCCACACTGCTGGACATTGCTGGTGCATGGAGATTAGATAGAACAATGGATAGCCGTATAACATAGAACTTTGCAGAGTAGAAAATGTATTGTTCATTTTTATGCACCAGTCTCTACAGATTCTCTACAATGAAGCCCATTTAAATTGGTATCTTCAACAATCACAAACTTCCCACATAGCACACAGAGAACAGTTAAAAATAATGGACCTACTCCCACTGAAGTCAAGGACAAAACTCACATCAACTTATCAAGACCAATATTCTATTAGATGTGCTCTGTTTATGTATATATGGAAATATATGCAATATAGAATGTATGGAAATGCCAGAGAGTAAAATATGGCAAATAAATACTCGATAAAGGAATAAATCTGTCAAGAAAAGCATTAGGAATGGAGTTCTTTAAAAAGTGTTAAACATTTTGACCCAAATCTGCATTAATTTTGCAACTCAATTTTTATTGTTCAAACATGTCTCTCTCATTTTTTTTTAAGGTACCAATCCAGAGTTCTGGGAGCCTCATAAAATGTCAAGCTAATCATTAGAAAATCTAACATTTTTCAGTAAAATTCCTTGATTCTTCAAATTGCCAATTACACATTTTCCCATCTAATAGACTCTCCTACAAAACCCCGAAGGCACACTGCTTAACAATACCATGCCATAAAATCCATCCTAAATCATCCTTCTGTCTCCAGTTCCTTCACCTATAAACTTCCAACCTCTCTAACCGACTAAGGACTCTACAGCATGCCAGAAGAGAAGTAATATTCAGTGGACAAAGAAAGAAGAGGATGACTACTTTACCCACAAGTTGGCCTTTGTGCCTGATTTTTATCAAACTATAACTAGCTATGGAACAATTACCAAATTAAATCCATTCAGAATGACTCCAGAAAGCAGTGCCTAAAGTCTGCATGTGAATGATCCCTAAATTTCCAATTATATCTTTCCAACAACCTCCTAGTCTTTTTTAATTGCCAAGGAGATCTGCTTTAAAACAGCCTGTCATCAATCCTGGCTCTCACGGTTGTAATTCAAAGAGATCCACTACCTCTGATCACTTAGAAAAGACTGCAACTTCTAAGAGCACACCTCAGGAAGCATTATAATAAACAACATAATGTCACACTAATCTATCTCTGTCATCTCTAGAATACAGGATCAGCAGCCCAACTGCCATCAACAACACGTAGATTGAAATAAAAATGACCTATTCAGCAACATGCATACTTGAAAAAGTGCCAGACTGTTATTCGTTAGGAAGTGCATCAAAATTATTATTTTGGTGTTTAAATTCATAGTTTATTATTTCAGGCTTTCTGCAGTGAAATAAATACCAGAATCAAAAGACAGTGTGAGCAAGTCATTTCACCTCTCTGTGTCTCAGTTTCCTCATCTGTAAAATGGAGTTAATTATGTTTATGCCACCTTTTGAGATCTACTGATGAAAATGCTATATAATAACTAGATATTGTATTATCATCATCAAAGGAGGGAAATTTCATTATATATCCTGTGTAACTGCAGATTAGCATATAGCTAGATTAATCTACAAAGTCTGTGTTGATTTTAATGTTGCTAAATTCATGAACTTTAAGGTTGCTAATCTTTAATATTAAGATTATGTTACTTAAATTAAAATGTAGACATCTCAAGGAACGTTATAATTAAGACAACTTTGTGTTGTTTAGCTACTTTAACGGAAAACGAAAGTTTGTTAACGAATTTCCCTATTTTGCTTTGTTTTCAAAGAATAGCATATAGTTTCGTAAACACTGTTATAAAGGCTGCAAGAGCTGCTAGTGATCTTAAGAAGTCAACAGGGAACAGTGCCCTAATTCTTATGTCACCAAGTATACATAGCCCAAATATATGGAATTTAGAAAGTCCACAGAGGTTCTAATTTATCAGTAGCAGCAATGAAACAGGGGAGCCCTGAGGCAAAATGAGAAAGCTGGGGCATGACAGGCAGTTAAGATGGAGAAGGCCACATATGCATAAGGAAAGGTATTCTTTTTTATTCCATATAAAACTAAAAACATAAATAGCCAAGAGTTGGGAAGCAAGGGATCTGAAAAGCTGAAGTGCCCAGTAGGATCCTCTGGTCTCTGCTCTCCTTCCTGATTCCTGCAACACAGCTCTTCCCCACTTCACATGTTCTCCTTTGTCCTTATGCTCCCTTTCTTCATGCCTATTCACCCTAAAAAGTAGCATCTGTGAAGACATTCTAAAGTATACATGACCTTAGCAACTATAAAACTTAAGAATTCTAGGAGCAATGTTCTAATACATACTTTATAAAGTGTGCATTGGAGCATTGTCCCTCTGGACTTCCTTATCACACAAGTCCTGACAAATGTAGAAAGTTCACACTGGTTTGGGCCAAAGGAGCCAGGATCTTGCCTTCCTCTGATTTCCAGTGCCCTGCAGAGCTAAAGGTAGAAATTTTCAAAGCCACAGTGGGAGTCAGACACCCAAAGTCCATAAAATAACTCCTTTTGTGCCTTTGGAAAAATCTCCCCCTAAAAGGGTCCCAGGATCCCTGCCTTCCATTGATTCTCAATGATGTCTCCTAAACCTTCCTCTCATGAAATGTAGTTTTTTCTGCTGCTTTGGTTGGTTGTCATGCAGTAAAACATACACAATTTATTCTTCATTCAGTATTGTTGTATACATGGCTGTCAATGAGATGCGCTTCCAACAGTGAGTAAATTCATCCGCCAACTTCAGACCTCCTCCACTGGGTGTGTGAAAGCAGGTGTCATTGAAACATTTTATCTGATGTGTAAGTTTCTGCATCAGCTTTAGTCTGCTCATTCAGTGTGTGCATGAGAGATAGCTGTTACTAGAAAAGTTATCCAATGGCGTGTTTCTCTCCCTTCCCTCAGTGACTTAAATGCTGTTTTCTTGTGCACTCGTTAGAATAATGTTACCTTTGTATTTACTTTTTTTTTAAAAGTAGTCTGTGCAAAATAGCTATAACTGAGTTATAATTTGACTCGGTTTTCAATCTGTGGGGGACACAAAGAAATGTTCACACACTTTAGAAGAATTCCTTCAGATCAAGGTAATTTTGAAAAAAGTCTCCTACTGGAAAAGTATTTGCTCTGTTTCCTTCAGGGATTTACTTGTAACTTTCCAGTAAATTGAATCATTATCCTAAGGGTAAGTGATATAATTTTGGTTTGATCCACATTTGTTCTATAGCCTAACAAATGGATGTAAACCTCACTTTAACTTAAAAAGTCAATCCAACTTTAACTGTGGAGGTACTATAATACTAATGCCTCCATAAATCTTTCTCCTTTCACTGTTCTTTCATTCCCTTTAGTTGCTCTCTGGATATTTTTAGCTTCTTCACTCTATAAGGCTTTGATGACCTCTTTAGCATCCCTTTAAGTTTCCTGCTTTGCTCTCTTAGCTCTTTCTTCTTGAGTAAATGTCTTGTGAAGCAGCCCTCAGGACTCTCATGAGTCTACAATTAATTTTGGCTCTGTCATTGCTTCCCTGGTTTGTTAGTACTCCTGTGATGGAGTCACCTACACTCTCACTCCTCTACTGCTCCTCTTATAGATGAGTGAGACATGTGGTATTGGGTTATTAGGATGTATTGTTATCACATTACTCCAAAATGTGAAATTATCACCACTATTTTACCCATCAGTAAGGTCTTGGGTGTAATCACAATTTAATGAATTGCTTACATAGATCCTGAACCTATTCCCTAAATCTCCTTTTGATTTCAGGGAGAGCAGCATCAGGTCAGTATATTCTCAACACACTTTTCTGCAGTATACTCACTTTACTTGTCTGTCCATAGCAGACCCGATACTGCAGCTCTTATATCACTTGAGGAAGTTCAGGTCAACACATGAGTAAGGGGCAGGCTACAGGATTAGACCCTATTTCTCACTCTGTCTTGATGAACCTCTATCAGCAGTTGTAAATAAAAAACTTGGGGTAGATTGATCCCTGTTTTGGGCACAGGGCTCCTGGCAGCAGAAAGTCCATTGGGAAGGAGCAGTGTCTACAGTGGTGCCACAAGTCTAGTGCAGCTCCAGAAGTAGTGGTGTTGGCCAAGGAGAAAGTGTGGTTAACGTGGCCAGAAGATGCTCTGTTTTAGTCTCTCATCACTGTAGCTTCCCCACCAGGGACCTGGGGGAGACAGCAATGGAAATTATAGCTGAACCTCTAGTTGTGTAAGCCCCTAATAAGGGTGGCAGTGGGGCAGAGAAGTGCAACTCTAGGAAAAGACCTTTGGCTAAAATGTTCAAAAAGTGCTTAAGTGACTTAGGAGCATAAGTCCCATTTCAAAACTGTCTTACATGCTTAGGAACCTATGTCCCATTGAGTTTCAATGAGTCACTTAAGCACTTTTGAAAATGTTACCCTTTGACTACAAGAAATACAATTATGGTGCTATTTATATGTCTAGTCCCACTCTGATTACTCCCGTGTTATTGCAGGATGTTATCTTCCAGAATGAATGCTAGTATCACTCCTAATAAGTTCAGAAGGAAGAATTAGTTTTCTATGTAGACATGCTCTCTGCTAAGTATATGAAGAACTCTGGGCGAGCAGATAAAAGTCTCTTTTGGCCTCAGCTTGGACTGTTATCAGTTTGCTTATAAGCAGATAAAATATGCATAGGCATTCATATTGCTTATACCACTGGGAGACAGTAGGCTGCCACTATCAGCAAAGTTATTTCTTTGGCTCATGTGGAATTATCAAGAGCAACGGTCAATGGACAACAAATCATAATAAACACAAAGAGGCTTTATAGAATGATAATGTCCACCTTCTTCACAAACACTCACAGGCTTTTAAATTATCACAGGTTGGTATTTTTCTCTTTAATACTTTTTGTGCCCACTGTGAAAGTTTCAAATATGAATAGTGAGAATCTGACAATGGTTTTAATCATACCTTGTCTTCCGCACCTTTGAAACCAAGAAGAGGGGGCCTAAATTAATCTGCAGGGAAACAGAAATCTATAGTAAACTATTATCCAATTTCAGTGGAGAATCTGTAGGCACCCCCCACTGCCACGGCAGCTCCCCCTTGGGGAGCTGTGCAGCACCTCCCCACCCCAGCTCACCTCTGCTCCGCGTCCTCCCTGAGCCGCTGCTGATTGGCGCCGCAAGCCTGGGAGGCGGGAGAATTAGAGCGAGGGCAGTGTGCTCGGGGAGAAAGCGGAGCAGAGGTGAGGAGCCCTGTGGCAGCTCCCCCCCCCCGCCCTGAGGCAGCCCCGCGGCAGCTCCCCACCCCCCTGGCCCGGGGAGCTGTGCAGCACCTCCCCACCCCAGCTCACCTCTGCTCTGCATCCTCCTCGAGCATGCTGCCCCTGCTCTAATTCTTCTCCCAGGCTTGCGCTGCAAGGCAGGAGAAGCGGAGCAGCGACCGTGCGGTGGAACCCCCGGGCTGCCGGCGGCACGGTGACCCAGGGGAACCCCTGGGCTGCCGGCTGTGGCTCAGACTCCCTCTCCCTCCCAGCGCAGTGGCCGCTGAAACGCTTTTAAAAATTTTTGGTGGTGCCACTTTTTGGCGCCCCCAAATCTTGGCTCCCTAGGCAACCGCCTAGTTGGCCTAAATGGTAGCACCGGCCCTGATGCTAAACAAAAATCAGTAGTGCCCAGAAGTCATGGTGCAAAAAGGTTAAAGACAGAGATGGAGAAAGGAAGGACTTTTTTTCTTGTACCAACATACATACAGAAAAACACAAGGAAAACAGTGAACAGATGGAGAGAAGTAAACAAGGAAGCAAAAAACAAACAAAAAACCCTCCACAAGGCAGAACCTGGCCTAGGTTTCAAGAACCAGTCTAAAAATATTTGATAGAAAATTGCTTACATAGAACATGTGTCTCATGGTTGTCTTGTGAGAAAGTAGTGCTATTGAACTATGGGTTCCTGCCTAACAAGGGTCCTACTGCAATTGATTCACTGCATATAATTTACAGTTATGCAAAAATGTGCGTGCTAGGCAAAACTAGCATGTCATACTGCAACCAGCAGTTCCTTTGGAGTCCTGGGGTTAACCACAGAGTAGTAGTAAAAACAGTTACAAAGCCAGAGTTTTATAACAAACAATGTTCATTGACGTTTCAGGCCTGAGTTTGAAAAGGTCACATATGAACCAGAGCATGAAAAATGTGCATTCAATTGCTTGTCTAATTTATTTGCCCAGTTACCATGATTGCATGTGTAAATTGGGTCTTTATGCATACAATGGCCAGCTAGATGCATAATTTGCCATTTGCACCTGCAAATACTTAGCTTACCTGAACAATGGCTTTAACTGAATACACGTTTGGACATGCAATTGTGTGTCGGACTCTTTAAAGATCTGGGGCCAGAGCAACGGAGTTATCCCTATTTAGGTCAGTTGAAGATCTGACATACAATGAAAGAATAATTATTGTTAGTTTATAGAATTCATTGGTTTAGAGCTAGGAGTCTGAAGAAAAGGAGGCAGGAAAAGAGAAAGAAACTGGCAAGAGTGAGACAGCAGGAACTGGGAACAGAGAGTCAATATGTTTTTCCTATAAATGACAACCAACATTCTACTGAAATGGCTGTTTTATTAGAAGTGGAGTCTGTCTCTTCTTTCTGCACCAATAGTATCTTAGGTCTCAAATGCTACAGACACCAATAGACTATATGGTGAAAGCTTACACACACACACACATGCATCTGCACACACGCACCCCCCTCCCCAATATGATTGCAGTTGTACATATGACAAAATGAACCCTTTTGGTTGTCACAGCTATTTTATTCAGAGGATAATATTGTTTGAAACTTTTGGGATGTGAGGTATGAAGATGGTTTAATGATATTTTCAAAGCAGTATCTGCAAACCCAAGAAAAGTCTCACTTTTTACGAGCAACTCTTGGCAAATTTTGGGCCTGACCCTCAGAGGCTCCCACATAGTGCTCATTGTGCTTTTGATTGCAAAAACAGCTGTTTTATTTAGTGAAACATTATAGCTTCTCTCTCTAAGCCTTGGCTTTCTTTAAAATTAAACAACGGGAGCCATACTTTTCAGCAGATGCTTTGTGCATGTGCCAAATTTTTGTGCACACCTGTTAACAAATGCAAAAGCTGAATTTGTGTGCCTAGCTTCACACTTTGCATATTCCTGCTTGCGTAGGCATATGTGAGTGTTCACATGCACCACTGGATGTGTAGGTGTATGTATACAGGTGTACTAGTGGGATCCCACTGAAAATTTGAGACTATGGGCTAGATCAGTGGTGGGCAATCTAAGGCCTGTGGGCCACACGCCGCCAGTCAGGGTAATCCGCTGGTGGGGCAAGAGACAGTTTGTTTACATTGACCATCCATAGGCACGGCCGCCCGCAGCTCCCAATGGTTGCGGTTTGCCGTTCCCGGCCAATGGGAGCTACGGGAAGCAGTGCGGGCCACAGGGACGTGGTGGCTGCCGCTTCCCACAGCTCCCATTGGCCGGGAATGGCGAACCGCGACCACTGGGAGCTGAGGGCGGCCGTGCCTGCGGATGGTCAATATAAACAAACTGTCTCGCGGCCCGCCAGCGGTTACCCTGGTGGGCTGCAATTTGCCCACCATTGGGCTAGATTCTGCCTCACGCTAAGACTGCTCAAGCAGTGTGATGAAGACTCAACACTGGGCTAACAGACCAGCTGAGGATTCCACCATGTGGTGTAAAGCTGTTGTGCCTGGCTGTATGCCACCAACCCAATCCTGGGCCCTTGGCATAGGGAGCATATAAGGGCATGCATGGGATTATATGCTCCAGTGATCCTCATAAGCATGACACTCTGTTAACAAATTGGCTCCAGCAGTCTGAGGGATCAATTTGGGTTGAGTGGGGGGACTAGACAAAGCTGGCCCACAGCTATCTTTGTTCCCACCTTGAGTCCAGCACCATGTGGAGCTCAGCTGGATCCAAGACTCAAAATGGCTAGTAAATGATAGAAGGTGCTTAGCTTTGAATTTTTAAAAATTTTAAACACTATTTTGCGGTTTGCAAAATAATTGTGTAAAATTCACAAAAACAGCTCTGGTCTTGGGATTTTCATGTTGCTTTTGTAAAGTGAGTTCCATGTGATGTTTTGTGAGAAATAGAAGCTCAGATCATGGCCATATGATTAAACAGCTTTTTTCCTCTCTCTAACAAAACATCACATGAGACTCGTTTTACAAAAGTGACATTAAAAGCCCAAGTTTTGCTCCAGTAGATAAAAACACTTTGCAGGATTAACCGCTTACTGGGATGATCAACCAGTGCAGCAGAGAGGTGATAGAACAAGTGAAATCAGTACAGTTATTTATTAATACCTTCCTTGGTCCAACCCTGTAGTGAAAGTGTATGGTGAGCATTAGTGGGCGGATCTAAGCCCTCAAACAAGCAGTGTAGGATTTAGGTGACACCACAATGAGGCGGGGAGAACAATAAAAACTGGAAGAACCCTAAGGAGCATAATACACTTAAAAATGTTTAAATGTTTTCTATAGACACCTGGAGCCCTGAAGAAAATTTTCTCTCCCTTGGATTTTGCAAACATTTCAGCTGCTCCATATTTTTACCAGCTCTGAAACTTTCATCAGATTCCACTACAATGGCAAAATGTTTCTAGTTCTACCTTGTCCCAATTTTGAGAACAGTACAGTGAACGTTCTTTTCCATCTCTTAACTGGTCCTTGCTAGAGCCCTGGTGCAAAGCGCCCTGAAATCCCAATGAGCTCCTGGAAGCACTCATCAGCTTTTGGCATTGGGTCAAGAAACCAAGAAACATATAAATACTCTAGAAAACATTCTTATAATTACGTTGTCTGAACCTGCAGTAAAACCATAGAGTTGGTTGGGTATTTTTTGACAAAAAACATTTTTTTGGTCAGAAATGCTGATTCATCAAAAAGAGTTCTCAGGCTCAGATGAACTTTCTGGTCAAAGTCAGAGAGAGACACCCACATTCATAAAAGCCAATAGGCCAGAGGTTAGGGCACTCACCTGGGATATGGAAGACCCAGGTTTAAGTTCTTGCACCAAATTAGAGGGACTTGCAGCTGGATCTCCCACCAGGTGAGTGGACTAACTAGTGCACTGTTGGCTCCTGTGGGTTTCTCGCGTGTTTTTTTATGAAAAGTTTTGAAAGGTCTCATTTTCATGTGGGATGAAACCTAATGTCGAAACCTTGACATTTTTCATGAAACAGAATTTTTGTTTTCCAGCCAGCCCTATAATGCCGCATGCTTTATCTTAAAGTGGCTTTGATTTCCCTTTCATGTTATGGTTGATTCTGAATGGCACTCTCAAACACTGCCCACTGGGGCACAGGCATCTACAGAGAAAAAGAAACTACTCCTTTACCCCAGGCTTGATCTGTTGCCTTGGTGGGCCAAGTGTGAGACATTGAGAGGCACTCATTCCAATAAAGGTCACGTTGTTTGTGGGATAACTATGTGTTTAGCCTGCAAGACTGCATTTTAAACTTGGGAAGCTTAATTCCATACTGCTAACAATCCAGATTTTCATACTCATTACCCACAGATGTTTTCTTTTGGCACAGCCATTAAGGATGTATGAGTAAATGTCATAATTTAATAATTTATACCATTTTAATTTCCACCCCCAACATTTCTGTAGAAAATGAGCACTGTGGCATCATCAACTGATGTGCCAGTTCCCTAAAACATAATTCTGCCAAGCCAACATGTTCCAATATAAGAAAAGGCTGCTGAAATACCCAATTGAGAGGTGGGATTTTTTTTTTTTAGTATAAGTAAACCAAAACAAAACCAATTTTAATATTTAGTTACTGTCTGTTCAATCTTCCCACTCTTACCAAATCAGGTGAATCAGCTAATTTACGTATAAAAGTTTAACTGTAACAAATCCATGGAGCCATGCCGGGCAGGGTAGACAGAGTAAATGTACTACCTATAAACATAAAGTAGCAGACATGTTTGTTGTGTAAATAACAAGGTCACTGGCTGTTCAGCTGTAGGAGCAAACTTGATTAAGACTGGTGATAATCTTTTGAAAGGTAGTAATTTATCTCCATTTGAAGAGTATTATCTTTGTTCTACAGCAATCACAGAGAGCAAGGTTAACAAATATTCCACGATGAATTTTTGAAAGCTTTAGTCAGATCTTGTTCTCTTAAACTCTTCCAAGGGACTGTCAAAGGCAACAAAATAAAGTGTCAGATTTGTACACAGCCTTACCTAATGGCCTTTATCTGAGAAAGTCACTACCTTTACTTAAGCAATTTCTCTTGTGCTCCACAGTGAAGACAATCTTTTAGCATTGCTCATGTGGGAGAGATTAGCCTCAAAGACTGATCTTACTGAAACAAGAAGTTATGAGATTCAAAACATTCAGAGAGATGATGTAAACCACATGATGATTTTCTGTTACTACTAATTGCCTGTGAATTGCCAATATACCGTGTTTGTAAATAAATGTTATAATTATAAGCACATGTTATATAGAAACGGGTCTTGTTTACAAAAAATATTTACACTCATATTTTGAATAAATGGTCATCTCAAATGACCATTTCATAAATCTGAGCCAAGATGCATATTTTCTGTTGTTCATAAAAATCACACAGTAGTTCTATAAAAGCAAGTCCTTCACATGGGGTATATGCTCTGTGAGTCCATACTCTCAGAAAAAGCCATTTCTAGCTGTTATGCAAAGATCTTCAGTCTTGTAAAAAATATAGTAATTGTTCTGAAGGGCTGATGCATGCAAGGCTGTGCTTGGGACTGGAGTGCCATTATCAGTACCACTTTATTCTTGCTATTTTTTTTTACCATATAACCTTTAGTTTAAGGAAAGTACAGGTATGGGAAGCAGAAAAACAATTTCCCAAATACTGCGTATTTCCTCAATTACATTCATTTTACAATGTCTGTTTCACTGCAATGTGATTAAATGCTCTCCAACCACATTAGACTGCATCACTGGATTTCGGGGAATGCATGAAAATGGTTCTGAATTTATTTAACATAAAGAAACAATTTCACGTGAAAAAACCATGAAATTTAGCAGAAAGATTTAATCTGAAGTTAAACAAGATTCCCCATATTCTATTGCTACTTGCCTTTCACAGCCTGTTCCTCTTCCTTTATTTTTTCAGGATCCAGATATCAGTATATGGATTACATTTTACTAGTGGTGGCAACTGACACCTTGGCAAGCTCTGGCGCCAGTTGTTACAGCAGCTTTGCAGTTGCCATTGGGTCTGTCTGAGGATTACACTGTTGAGAGTCTGCCTAGGCCATTTTGTACTCAGACAGCATTTTCCTCTGGCTCACTTTTGATTGACAATTCCATTATGGATATCTTGTGGAATTACTGGGAAAGGATTACGGACAGAAGAGAGAGGAAAAAAAGAAGGTTAGCACACATGATATATGTACACCATCAAGGATCAAGCCTGCGAAAGGAAAGGTGGATATAACAACACTGATTGTATTTAATTTACATTCCCCGAAAGTCAGGAATTTAAGACCACAGTGGAGTTGAGAATAAAAAGGCATATGTTGCAATATAGATACATTGTGCATTCATTCTCACAAAGGCGAGCGCAGAAGAGAGAAATGAGGGGGAAAAAGAACTGTTAGGGCTAGGATTTCCCATCCTGATTTGTCTTCTTTTTTGTCTGTTACTGCTAAAATATTTGGCAGAGGAAAGTGTAATTCCTTTCAAGTATTTTGACCTAAGTCATAATAATAACGGTTAACAAATGAGACAACAGGAACAGGGGAAGATTACATTAGTGTTGTGCTTGGCCTTACCTCCACCCCATTAGCTTTCCAAAATCCTGTTAACTGAAGTTCATTTCTAATACAAGAAAAGTCTGAAAATTGTTGCAGCATTAATTAGCTCAAGCTCTTTAGCCTTCATGTATAACAACATTTTTTCTTTAAAGATCATAGATATAAGAGACCTCAGGAGGTTATTTAGTCCAATCCCCTGCTCAAAGCAAGACCAAAACCAACTAAATGATCCCAGCCAGGTCTTAAAAACCTCTAAGGATGGAGATTCCACCACCTTCCTAGGTAACCCATTCCTGTGCTTCAGCACCCTCCTAATGAAATAGTGTTTCCTAATATCCAACTTAGACCTCTCGCATTACAACTTGAGATCATTGTTTCTTGTTCTGTCATCTGCCACCACTGAGAACAGCCTAGCTCCATCCTCTTTGGAACCCCACTTCAGGTAGTTGAAAGTTGCTATCAAATTCCCCCTCACTCTTCTCTTCTGCAGACTAAATAACCCCAGTTCCCTCAGCCTCTCCTCGTAAGTCATGGGCCCCAGCCCCCAATCATTTTGGTTGCTCTCTCTAATTTGTCCACCTTCTGTAGTGGGGGGACCAAAACTGGACACAATACTCCAAGTGTGGCCTCATCAGTGCCGAATAGAGGGGAGTAATCACTTCCCTCAATCTGCTGGCAATACTCCTACTAATACAGCCCAATATGCTGTTGGCCTTCTTGGCAACAAGGGCACACTGCTGACTCATATCCAGCTTCTTGTCCACTATAACCCCCAGATCTTTTCTGCAGAACTGCTGCTTAGACAGTTGGTCCCCAGCCTGCACTTGTCCTTGTTGAACCTCATCAGATTTCTTTTGGCCCAATCCTCCAATTTGTCTTGGTCACTCTGGACTTTATCCCTATCCTCCAGCGTATCCACCTCTCCCCCCAGCTTAGCGTCATCCGCGAAGTTGCTGAGGGACAATTAATCCCATCATCCAGATCATTAATAAAGATGTGAACAAAACCGGCCCAACTTGATACCGGCTGCCAAGTAGACATCGAGCCGTTTATCCCTACCTGTTGAGCCCGACAATCTAGCCAGCTTTCTATCCAGTTTATAGTCCATTCATCCAGCCCATGCTTCTTTAACTTGCTGGCAAGAATACTGTGGGAGACCGTATCAAAAGCTTTGCGAAAGTCAAGATATATCACATCCACTACTTTCCCCTCATCCACAGTTATCTCATCATAGAAGGCAATCAGGTTGGTCAGGCATGACTTGCCCTTGGTGAATCCATGTTGACTGTTCCTGATCACCTTCCTCTCCTCCAAGTGCTTCAAAATGGATTGCTTGAGGACCTGCTCCATGATTTTGCTGGGGACTGAAGTGAGGCTGACCAGTCTGTAGTTCCCTGGGTTTTCTTTCTTCTCTTTTTAAAATATGGGCACTATATTTGCCTTTTTCCAATCATTCAGGACCTCCCCCGATCGCCACGAATTTTCAAAGATAATGGCCAGTGGCTCTGCAATCACATCAGCCAACTTGGATGCATTAGATCTGGAGTAACCATTTCACAAAGACATAAATCATATTTTAATGCTGTTAAAAAGCATGGAGAAAAGGGGAATGGATAGCTAAGGGATAAGTAATGGGAGATAGAGTACTTCTCCTGAAGGGTAGGTCACCAGTTCAAATCTACCAAGCGTGTTAGTGTCTACAAGTTGTTGCCATCTGATAGCTGCTCACAAACATATGTAAAATGATTTGGTGGTCTCAGTTGTGTTTCTGTGGACCACATGGACTCATCACAAAAATAACAACAGACTGGCTTTGTGATGGCAGTCCCAGAAGAGAGGAAAACTGTGACATAGGTACACAGCGTATTTCTGTCCCCTGGTGGGTTTAGCTGGCCAGGTTGGGTTGCAATTATATGGGAAAATGTGTACTTCCACATGCCATGTTATTCTCAGCATAGGTTTAACAGAGGAGTACATCTCTATGATGTGCATCCAGAAACTTTCACAAGTAATTAGGTGACTTAGTGTGTCATTTAGAATAATAGGTGCTACCAGTAAGTTTCAGCTGCAAAATATGTGCAGATAAGCAAGTACACACTTGCATGTGGAAAACTGGAAATTGTGCACTTGTAAAAGTGTTTGCATATGCAAAGTGCCTGTTTCCTTGTATAATTACTTGGTTTGCTTGTGATAATGTATATTTGCACTCACAGATGCATAGCTCCACATGTGAATATGTACATTTTGCAGGCCAGTTTAGGTGGTGTTGTTTGTAAACTTAGCTCTCATGGTGATATTTACTCCTGTGACTGGCATTTCAGAGTCAGTGCTTGACAAAGGAGAGAAGGTCTCTTCACTGGTACACAGTGTTCCCTGAAATGGAAACATTTGCTCTTGCAGTCTTTTGCTTCTCTCCTTCCCCAGGGAAATATGCTAACAAGAGAGGAAAGGGCAAGTGAAACAATTAGTGGAGAAAACACTTTTTTGGAGAGGAGGAAAGCTAAGCAGGAAATCTCTGCAATCCTTCATTCTAATATTGCTGGTGCTTCAGCCAGTTCCAGTCAACACACTCTCCCACACCAGGGAACTCTATGAAGGGTTCCATGGCATAAACTGTCTTGTGACCCGGATGCTGACATGAAAACTTTGCAGGATCTGGTGGGAGTGGATTTTCAGCCTGGACAATGACCATGGCTATAACTCCTGTGGAGGAACTGAAGTAGACTGCGTCCTGTGCATGGCACAATGCTAAAGGCTGCATGTCTGTCACGGAGGTCACGGATTCTGTGACTTTCCATAACCTCTGTGACTTTTGCAGCAGCCGGTGCAGCTGGCAGAGGGGCTGCCCTCCTGGGCCAGCAGCAGCAGCAGTTTGGGTGTGAGAGGGCCTGGTGGGGAGGCTCCCTGGAAGCGGCCGGCATGATCCCGCAACTCCTGATGTAGGTGGAGGGGCCAGCAGGCTCTGTGCTCTGTCCCTGCTTGCAGGCACTGCCCATTCAGCTCCCATTGGCTGCAGCTCCTGGCCAATGGGAGCTGTGGAACCAGAACTCCGTGGGGGCAGCACCGGAACTCCCCTGGTCTTCCCTCCCCCTAGGAATTGCAGGGACAGGCAGAGCTGGGTAGGGAGCCTACCAGCCCTGTCAACCACCCCCAGTACCAGCGGGGGCCCCAGGCCATATACCACTGCCCCCAACAGCACCAGTAGGGGTCCTGGGCCATGCCCCACCGCCCCCCCACCAGCACCAGCGAGGGTGCCCCCAGACCACCCCTCCCCTTGAGCACCTGCGGGCCCCAACCCCAGTTTTAGTTATGGGTAAATAGTACAGGTCATGGACAGGTCACAGGCCACAAATTTTTGTTTACTGCCCATGACCTGTCCTGACTTTTACTAAAAGTGTGACTAAACGTAGCCTTAATGATAACATACTCCTGTTTCTGTGATGCTCAGTTGCACATATCTGTTCTTTGGCTGCTTTTGTGAATACAGTAGGGGATGCCTCTGCGGTCATTATCCATTTAGACTCATACTCAAATTTAAGGCCAGAAGGGACCATCATGATCAGCTAGTCTTACCTCCTGCACATCACAGACAACAGAACCTCACCCATCCACTCCTGTTATAGACCCATAATCTCTGACTGCATTACTGAAGTTCTCAAATCTTGATTTAAAGACCTCAAGTTACCGAGAATCCACCATTTATTTACACTAGGTCAAACCAGCAAGTGACCCGTGCCTCACATTGCAGAAAAAGGCAACCCGTGCCCTCTGGTTTCTGCCAATCTCACCTGGGGGGAAATTCCTTCCTGATTTAGTTTCTTGGGTTCAGAGAAATCTCAGTAAAGGGCAGACTGGCCACTGGAGCTTGTACAGGACTCAAATGGGCCAACTTTCACTATAGGATCTCTGTCTTGGATGGTGTGTTATTTTCTAAATAGGAGTCTCCTTTTTATCCTTTATTTGTATTCTTGGCACCAGACAATCTTGCGATGGAGTACATCAGTAGGAAGGGGTACTTCTTCATGGTGTTGCAGGCGCTTGTGGATCACTGTGGCATTTCACTGACATCAATGCGGGGTGGTTCGGGAAGGTGCATGACCCACACATCTTCAGGAACAACAGCCTGAATAGAAAGCTACAAGTGGGAACTTTCTTTCTAGATCAGAAGATTGCAGTGGAGGATGTTGAATAGCCCATAGTGATCCTGGGAACCCAGCCTACCCCTTACAGCTGTGGTTCATGAATAAGGCTGCAAGTCTGTTCTCAATGCAGTACCTCCTGGAACATGTCTTCTTTTCTCCATCTTGGGGGCTTTCTTATCTGGCGTAGACACTCGCCCGGTGTGTGTGGGGTGTTCCTGAAGGCCACATCTCCTGAAGCAGAAGGAACAATGCACAGAAGTATGATTATTAAGTTCATGCACAGAATTGAAACATTTCAGTAAAATACACCTTTTGTAACATAACAATCACTTTCTCACTGACCCTTGGCAAGCACACATCTCTGTGAACACCCAAAGCATGGTGCAGACAACTAGGGAAACAATTATAAAATTCTCCCACACTTTTCCACAGGTGGGGGTCATTGTAGCAGATATCTCACAGCTGAGGGTAAGCAGGGAAATGAGGGTACATCTACTACATGATTGTGGCTTCTGCCCTGGTCCCTGTGCTGCTTGCCTGTGTGCCGCTTTGGTCCGTACACAAGTGATTGCCGAATGGTATGGGAAAGTTTCCTACAATGGGGGAAGGAACAAAGCAGCTCTGCCAAGGAACCTTCGGCAGAGGATTACCGAGTACCTCCAGGAGACTTTCCTAGAGATCTCTCTGGGGGATTCCCATGAGAACTTGGTGTGCCTCCACACCCTGTTCCACCGTACTGATTAGCTGCACAGGGAAATGTCCATCTCACAGAAACACAGCCAGCCTTCCATGTTTCTATACCCTGAACCCACCTCCGCACTACACAAACTGCAGCCACTTACCAGGTGTTTCCTCTCCTGCTTCTTGCTACCAGAGAGCAACTGCTGAGACTGGCTATATACCTCTGGAGTGGTGAACAGTTCCTGGCTGCCTGCCCCGCTGAGCGACCCCACCGGGAGCTCCACATCATTGTCTAACTCCAACTCTTCATCAATGACTTTGTCTTCCAGATTAGGTCCTCCTTCCACTGCCTCCAGGCCTGCCTACGTATCCATGGGGCTCTTGGCAGTGGAGGTGGGGTCACCACCGAGGATAACATCCAGCTCCTTATAGAACCAACAGGTCTTAGGTGCAGCACCAGAGCAACAGTTTGCCTCCCTGGCCTTATGATATGCGTGCCTCGGATCCTTTATCTTTGCTCTGCACTGCAGCGTGTCCCGACCATAGCCCTTTTTGCACAAGTCTCAAGAAATCTGCCCATAGGTATCGAAATTCCTATGGCTCAAGCTCAAACTCAATGCTTATTCATTCTATATCATTTCAGCCTCTGCATTTCTTGCAGCAACTGCTAAAAAATGTGGTATTATGCCTTTGAGAGACAATGAAAATGTTTTATATTATAATCAAGTAAATTTTTATAATAGTGAGTTTTATAATAGGAAAAATGCTACTAACCATTTTAACCAGCAGGAACTAAACTAGACTTTTAAACAAATAATGTAAAATAATAATTATTTTTAAAATCTTGTATCATGGTACAAATTAAACAAGGAAAACACCACTACTATGTTATTACACCACTTATACAGTATAAAAATAGAAAGCTTCCTCATTACAGCTGTAATTATGGTCATTTGAACCTAAAGAGACTTACTTTATGGCAGGTTGTAACTGATAAAGCATTGTAGTGCCATGCAGTTTCTTTTCTTTTCTGCCTCAATAATGATTTGAATTTGATACTAGTTTTTTTTTAAAGTGGGCAAATGTGTATAATCAACTTGCCATAAAAGAAGGCCAAATCAGTCCACCATTAATTCATTGTTATCAGTGAATCAGCAGCATAAGCAATCGATCAGGCACTAAAGGGAAAAGTCAATCTAAGCTATGCAATTTGAGTTACGTGAATAGTGTAACTCAGATCGATGTAGCTTAGATCTACTTACCGCAGGGTCCACACTACACAATGTCGACAGAAGACGCTGTCCTGTCTACTCCCCTTACTCTTCTCGATCTGTTGGAATACAGGAGTCGTCAGGAGAGCGATCGGCGGTCGAGTTAGCGGGTCTTCATTAGACTCGCTAAATCGACCGCTGATGTATCAATCGCCTCAGCATCGATCCTCCGGTAAGTGTAGACAAGCCCTAAGTATTTAGCAAAGAGAAGAGTAAAACCTCTGATGTTCCAGGTGAAAAGGATTCACACTACTGTACTTCTGGGCAATAATTTTTGTAATTTTGCTGGATATTTGTCCTTTACATTTTTTCTTAAAGTTTTTAATCTTATTATTTTAAATTTTTATGCACCACTCTCCAGCAAACATTCTGTAGGAATCATGGGTCAATTGTATCTACAAGCCAGTCTACATCCAGGCCTGCGTTAGGACTACAGGCACTGCACCCAGTTTTATTTTTACATAATGCTGCTTTGACACTTTCAAGTCAGCAACAAACATCAACCACCAGTTTAGTGACTGCACGAGAATCATCTTCCTCTTTGAAGGGTTAAATTTTTGCGATGCTTTGTCACCAGGCAGCACACATGCATAATATTAGTGAAAGCACCTTCAAATAGGTATTCTTCTCATTCAAAGGAATAGCACCACAAATTCAGAAGCAGATTTTATTTTTTCTTGACAGTGATTTTATACCTTTTTGGAAAGCATAAGAAATCTCCACGTTTATGACTTTTTTGTACGAGTTTTGGATTTTACAAAAGAAATTATAGTTAATCTAAGGGTAGTTATAGCATGCGCAACAACTTATATATATTTCCTGAGTGTTTTAGGATATTTTCTCCTAGTTCTGAAACATTGAAAGTAGGCAAAAAATCATAAGTGTATTATCTCTATTTTAAAACTGTAATTAAGAAATGCAAAGACGTGCCTGATAGCTAAGACAAATTCTGCACTCATTTATGCCAGTGTACATGCAGAGTAACTCCATTTGAAGTCAATGAGACAACCCTTTGGCCCATGTTATATCACAGTGTGTATAACATCTATTTAAGATTGGGGCTATATAATAAACACACAGCTCAATTACAAATGAAAATTAGCAACAACATGCAGATACATTGTGACATATGGGCATGGTTTATACGAATCAGAGCAGGTTCATCTGAAAGCCAAAGATAACAAAACTTGGTGTGTTCTAAAAGGTTTTTTATTATTATTATTATTATTATTACTGAAGTAGCATTGACATTTTCTGAATAGAAATACATTTTTTTTTGGTTAACTCTCCCTCCTCTTTGGCTTTCACAAGCTTTGTCAGTCTGACAAAGAGCTTGTGATTCCTCTGCTCGGGGAAAGGAGTTGAGAGAATTGCAGAAGAGTTAACATTACTCAAAAAATATGGGCAAGAATTGAGAAAGGAACCCTTGAGTGCAATGAAACTTATCATCTTGTCTTGTCAGATGGAAGTATTAGGCTGATGAGAAGGGCAATTTATTTCAGCTTCTAGTACTTTTAAAGAAAACTGCTTCCTGCCCCCCACCCTTGAGTAATAATCTCTTTTCCTGCAGCTGAATAATGGCAAAGAAGTGAGAACAGTAAACGAGGACCCTGATCTATGTAAATATTAGTTCCTTTTTTTTTTTACTAGATCTGACAGACCCAGCTGTAAACAGTAAGCTTTCTAATTTAGTCCATCACCGTTTCTCAGCAAGTTAAACAGGTCTCTGTGAGTAGGGTAGATAAGCATGACAGAGAAAGAGTCTTTATAAACAAAGACAGAAAAAAATACAAGTTCATATCTGGGTCAGTGAACAATTGCTGATGTCTGGGAAACAACGTCAATGAAGAGCAGCACTTGATGTTGCTCTAAAAATGAAATAATATGATAAAGGACTGATCTAACGCTCATTGAAGTCAGTGAGATTCTTTCCACTGAATTTAATGGTAGGTGGATCAGACCTGGATTATTTGCTTAATATACACCATAAATCTAGCTATATATTAGTATAACAGAAAAAAGTAGTGTATTATTGACAGAAGAGCCGAGTGAACTTATTTTTCTCCTATTATCATATGCAGAAATTTTCTGTAGTGCTCAGTAGAAAAGCATACTGATCAGCAGCCTTGCATCTCATGGTGCTCATTCATTTTTAGCCTCCCATTCAAAAGATTGTACACAATGAAAAATTTAAAAAATGTAGAGCCACATTTTCAAAGCCCAGCATAATAGATATTCCTGCAAAATCATATGCATACTGGCACATTCACTACACTGCATTGGCAAACAGAAAGTGGAATTGACATGTGAACATGTGGAAATTGCTATCACAGGTCCTTGTCTGGTGTGTACAAATGCAGTGTTTTGTGGGTGCAATGCATATTTATGTTATGCTGGACTTTGTGGCCTTAAATCCACATACTGTTTCCCCACCCCCTCTCCATGAATACATAGGATCTGAAATGTAGTGGAAATGCTGTGGTTTCACTGGTGTGGAGCATGCCATTGTCCCTGCACAGCGGCTCAATGCACAATAATATGGGGGTGGGGGGGTGGCTCGGGCTTGAGGATAAGCAGAGCGAAGACAGTATTATCCATGACTAGACAAAGCACATCTGCCAGCCAAATTCCCTCATCAGGGAATTGGGCCTCAGTGGTCTCAGAGGCTGCTGTAATCAGTGGAGTGCAGCTGCAGTCACAGAGTAGCTGTGCAAGTGCTCCAGGGTCTGGGGTTTGGAAAATGCCTCCCTCCTCAAACCCCTTGTGGTCCTGGAGAACTCCCATGCAAAGCTACTTTATTCAATCTTTATGATGGGAGGGAGGATTTCTCCCTTTGTATCAGAGGTATGGTTCACTGCAGGATATGAACCATAGTACCCTTAGATTCTCCACACAAAATCCCTATTAACATGCTGCCCATGCGGTTTCCCTTGGATTTGTTGAAGTTTCCCTTGACTGCGATTGGACCCTCTTCAGGGAGAATGGCTTTACATTTAGAGAAATGCTGATCTACCTCATCTGAGGATGTAGTGTCCAAATGAGTGGCAAATGAACTATCTGGGCACCTCTGCCAACTTATTTGCCTCATGTGCTCCCATACCGATGAATGCCCTCTTCTTGTGCTGACACAACTGCTTTGGCTACGTTTTCTTCAGTTTTGTTTTCCTGACAAGGTCCAAAATCTCATCGCTAATGAGGATGCCATCATCAAATCACTGATGAACCATGTGCTGCTGGTGAATGATGCCACGGAACACTTTTAGCACAGTGTGCTATTTGAGATTTCTTTCATATTCTTCTTGTATTTATTTTCATTTCCCTTAATGCTGCAATGATTAGTTATTACAGCTTGGATGCTTACGAAGTTTGATGACACTGAAGGAAAGACAAACACTCATTAAGTAGAAGAAAGTCAGTGGCTGACATTGGACCTCGCTCATTATTCTGATAAGTGCTTGGTACATTGGCCAGTAAAAAACACATTATTGTTCATGTCAGCTATATCTGCTTAGTATCCTGTTGACTGACTTGTCAAATATTGGTTTGCAGTGTTGTAGATTTGTTGGTCCCAGGCTATTAGAGAAGCAAGGTAGGTGAGGTAATATCTTTTATTGGAGTAATTTCTTCTGAAGGGACCTGAAGAGCAGCTCTGTGTAGCTTAAAAACATGTCTCTCTCACCCACAGACATTTGTCCAATAAAAGATATTACCTCACCCGCCTTGTCTTTCCAATGTCAAATATTTGTTAGAATGGCGAGTTAGGGACAATGCCAATCAGCCTCGGACTCGTGCCTCCTTGTACCACTTTCACATGTCCCTTCAGCTTATTGAACAAAATGACAGACCACTTGAAGTTCATGGACATGTGGGCACATGCATTCTATTCCCAAATATGTGCAAACACCCATTCAAAATTAAACATTTAAAATGAGTGCTTTGGTTTGCTGGTTCATAGCTCCCTACTTGCAGAAAAGATATCCTCATGACAAAGAGCACCATTTCAACTGGAACACTTCTTGGAAGTCTTATTAAAAAAAAAAAGAGAGAGAGAACCTGAATTATGTTCTCTATGCTAGAGTAGCAAAGGGATGCTTGCATTGTTGCAACCCAGGCACTACCTAGTTTCAGGGCCAAATGAAGATATTGTGCATCTGTAGGCACATCCCACATGGTAGCCTGCCTGGATCCAACCCAACCAAAGGCCCCACCTTGTTACAATAACCCTTAGAGTAGCAGCATGTTTCAGAGTTAGGATGAAAGGGGGTGGTTCACACTTCTTGGAGCTATTGTTTCAGATTGTCTGCAGACTCAAGCATGCATCAGTAATTCTTGGGACACCTTTTAAAGTTTTCTTTGCATACATGACAATTAGAAACATAGTGTTTGTCTAAAAAAAAAAATATAAAAAAAAGAGCTGAGCTTCTGATCTCTTTATGTGACTCCAGAAGCTGTGGCTGTCAACATAGGCCTATAGTGCTCATGCCTTAATCCAGCTCTGCCTATTCTATAGTTTAACAAATGTCTGAGACTGTTTTGTAATGAAAATTTATCCTATGATATGGTGCCCATTGGGCACCAGCAGACCAGGTATACGCATCTCAGGCCTGGTCTACACTGAGGGGGGGGGGGTCGATCTAAGCTACGCAACTTCAGCTACGTGAATAGCGTAGCTGAAGCCGAAGTACCTTAGCTCGAATTACTTACCCATCCTCACGGCGTGGGATCAATGTCCGCGGCTCCCCCGTTGACTCCGCTACCGCCACTCGCTCCGGTGGAGTTCCGGAGTCGATGGGAGCGCGTTCGGGGTTCGATATATCGCGTCTAGATGAGATGCGATATATCGAAATCCGAGAAATCGATTGCTACCCGCCGATCCGGCGGGTAGTGAAGACGTACCCTCAGATCAGTGATCCACTGAAATAACAAATAGACATTTTTATTGGATGCATATACTAATATCATTTAAATAAATACAGGCCCCTTAATAGTCAAGTGCCTAAAAATGCAAAAACTTTCAAGGTCTTCTGCCAGGACCCCTATTCCTGACTCCAGCAAAAGGCAATGGTGACTTCTGCCGCAAGCTGTGCTGTTATCTGATTAAAATTAGAAGCCCAGAAGGAGCAGTTTCCGACAGTGCAAGAACCCACTGTGTAGTTCTTTAATAATCATGGAACACTGACAGAGGTCAGGTCAGAAATGAACCATGCAGAGAGTTAATAGCAGAGGAAGGAGAAACAGTGTGTTATCAACTGGCAACAAGGAGCAAGTAATGGGGTGCCAGGAAAAAGTGGAGAAGAGAAAGAAACCATTCCAGAAAAGAGAGGAGAGGAAATTAATAACAGAAGTACTAGGAGATGGGGAAAGAAAAGAGGAACAAGGGAAGAAACCAGGGAGGAATGACCGACAGGGAAAGAAACATCTTGAGATGGACAGAACTAGGAGGGAGGAAAGAATGGCTGAAAGAAACCACAATGACGAAAAGGACAAGGAATGGGAAGGCCAGAGATTAAGGAGGAAAAGACAGAGGCCAGAGTAAAGATGTTAGAACAAAAGGAGTGAAAGAATGGGAGAGATAGATGTGTGGGAGAGTTAAGAGAGAAATAACTAATAGACATTTTTATTGGATGCATATACTAATATCATTTGGATAAATACAGGGCCCATAATAGCCTAGTGCCTAAAAATGCAAAAACTTCCAAGGAATCCAGCCAGGACCCCTATCCCTGACTCCAGCAAAAGGCAATAGTGACTTCTGCCCCAAGCTGTGATGTTACCTGATTAAAATATGACCATATAGATAATTGTTGAAACCACTGTTATATAATTGCAACATACCTTGTACAAAATGTGGCACATAAGATGTCTATGGAAAGGTTATGATTTGTTTAATATGATTATGCTATTTGTATGCATGTATCATTTTTGTATTTGAAGTTATGAGAATTGGCTCTACATCTGGATTTCAAATGTTTGCTTTAGGGGTAACACCCACAGGGTGCTTAGCCTGAACGTCTTGGAGGGTCTAGTCAAATTAAGTGGCTCATCAAGAAACACTTAACTGACAATGGACCATGCCAGACACCCATCTACACTTAATGGACTGTCCTGCAAACGTACTGTCTGCGGTATAGGTAATGATTTAGAATCATAGAATATTAGGGTTGGAAGGGACCTCAGGAGGTCACTTAGTCCAACCCCCTGTTCAAAGCAGGACCAATTTTCTGCTGTGACTAAGCAAAATTATGCATGGACATGGGTCTTGCCCATGTGACTCCAAACACCATCTTGTTACTGTAATTTTCCACAGTAAGAACAATGGGATTCTTTCCACATGGCAGAAGATCTAAAAGGCCCTGGAAACACCTCAGTTTTGCCTTTTTCCTGCTCAGACCTCTGGACTTATACTAATGGGAGCATTCTAACCAAGGGACTGAGGTCCTTCCAATGATTTGGAAGCAACCAGAGACTTGACTTAAGCCAGCAGTTTATTTCATCACTGCTACAAGCCTGAACCAAGAACTTTGCAATTACTTATGTATTTTATTCCTTTAACCAATTGTAACTCTCACCTTTCTTTCTTTTTATGAATAAACCTTTAGATTTTAGATACTAAAGGATTGGCATCAGCATGATTTTTGGGTACGATCAAAGTTATATATTGATCTGGGTGTGTGGCTGGCCCTTTGGGATCAGAAGAACCTTTTATTTGAGGAGATTGGTTTAAAAAAACCACTCATATCTAAGTCTAGTGTTTTCGGCGGTAATACAAGGACTGGAATGCCTAAGGAAACTGCTTTTATGACTTCTTGTTAGACAGTGTGGTGAAAAAAAAGTTTACTTTTGTTGCTGGTTTGGTATGTCCATAGGCGGCAGGTTATATACGTTTGCGGTGCTCAAGCACCAGGAATATTCAGGGCTGGGGGCTCTGCTCCAGCAATATTTGGAGCTGGGTCTCTCCCCCGGCCCTGCCTGGATCGGGCCCCGGCCCTCGCGGGTCTTCTCCCCCTGCTCCGCCGCGTCCCTGCCTGACAGAAAGCAGCGCGGCGCCTCTCCCCTGGCCTGCTTCTGCTGCCGGAGTAGAATGGCTCCCGGCAGAACGGCTGTCTGCTGCCCCAGGGTCCTAGCGCCCGCCATCCCCTACTGGCAAGGCAGGCTGCCCTTACCCTGCCCTAGCCCTGAGCCTCTCCAATGCCCCAAACCCCTCAGCCCCAGCTAGAGCCCTCATCCCCCCGCACCCTAATCCTCTGCCCCAGCCCTGAGCTCCCCCCGCATCATGAACCCCTCATCCCCAGCCCCACAGCCCTCACCCCAACCCTCTGCCCTAGCCCTTAGCCCCCTCCTGCATCATGAACCCCTTATCCCCCAGCCCCAGCCAGAGCCATCATCCCCCCGCACCCTGATCCTCTGCCCCAGCCATGAGCCCCCCCGCAGCATGAACCCCTCATCCCCCAGCCCCACAGCCCTCACCCCTGCACTCCCTCCTATCCCCAAACTCCCTCCCAGAGCCTGCACCCCTCACCCCCTCCTGCACTAGCCCAGAGCCTGCACCCTGCACCCCTCCTGCACCCTAATCCCCAGCCCAGGACCTGCACCCCAGACCCCCCCCCCAACCAACCCCTCCCAGAGCCTTAGGCAGGTGGGGGCAGAGTTTGGGGGAGTGGAGTTGGGGGGGTGGGTTCTGGGCACCACCAAAATTTCTACAAACTTGCCACCCATGGGGGATTAGCCACCAGTCTTGGAGTGTATCTGCCCTATTTTTCAGCAATTTGTCCTGAATTTGGCACAGTCAGTTGTGGCCCACTAAGGCACAGTTACACAAGCCTTATTCTATTAAATTAATAATTGGAGATATACCAATCTCCTAGAACTGGAAGGGACCTTGAAAGGTCATCAAGTCCAGCCCCCTGTTTTCACTAGCAGGACCAATTTTTGCCCCAGATCCCTAAGTAGCCCCCTCAAGGATTGAACTCACAACCCTGAGTTTAGTAGGCTAATGCTCAAACCACTGAGCTATCCCTCCCCGCATTTGGAACTTTTCAAAACTCTTCAGGTATACTGCTTCATGGGTAAGCACAAGACTTCAGTTTCTAGTGTAGTCCATCATGAGCAATTTAAACAATCCTTGAATCATTTTCATACATATTAATAATATCTAAATAATAGCCTAGTAGATTTTCTATTTCTCACACTGTATCAGGTGGTCTTGACAGCACAATTAGGATGCTTTAAAAATATATACTTTTCATTAAAGATTCTAGGAGTATTTGAAATTTAATTAAATCATTGTGAAGTTGCAGTCTTCATTAGGTCTTCTTACAATGTTGGAGGAATATTGCTATATAAATAACAGATATTCTGCAATATACTCATAGATGTTTGATCTGCTACTTAATGAACTGGGAGACAAAGACTCACAAAGACCTTGTATACTAACATATTTCAGAGGCTTGTCAAAAAATCAATCATTGTGTACCATCTTGCTAATTATATTACTGTTGAAAAATCAGAGAAGTTATACTAACTTTAAGAGTCAAATAATCAGGCTGCTGGTGTGATGGAGGATTCAGATCTTCACTAATTTTTGAGCTGCCTTTATTTAAAATTATTTCCCCCCTCTGTTAAACCAATTGGCACTGCTTCAGCAAAGTTAACCCAGCATCCACCCATTCATTGACATCACTGATACTGGGGTGAAATCCTGATCCCTTGGACATCAATGGGAGTTTTAGTATTGACTTCAAAGGAGCCAGAATTTCACACCAAAAGTCTAATGCGGCTCATAGTATCAGTGATACAAGATACAGTTCTGAAACATGTTGACTCCTTCAACTTATGTTGAAATAAAGAATGATGCATTTTACAACATCTTTTGGGGTATTTTGGAAACTATGCATTTTGGAAAAATCAGGAAATGATGAGAAAAAGAAGAGGGTAATGGGGGCACACATCATACAAATCAGGAATTCATTTTACGTTTAGCTCTTTAGTTCAACCATTTAATTTACCCTCGTATCTTATTTTTCACAAGTAAATCTTCCTGGTTATATTATTCTTTGAATTATGGTAGCCCTTAACATCCTCAGCTGAGATCAAAGCCCCATTATACTAGGTGCTAGACAAATACATCGTAAGAGACAGTCCTTACTCCAAAGTGCTTATAATCTAAATTGACACGAGAGAGGAACTAAGGAGGGCTGGTCTGAATTTTTTGAAATTTGTAATTAGGATTCATTTTTGTTGATATTTGACATTATGCGCCTTTATGAGTATGAGAGAATGTACCCGTGTGCGCAGCTTAAAGACTATTGTAATAATCTTTCTACAAAGTGTGCCTTGTGAGATGTCATTTAAAAACTCAATTTGCTGATCAATATCATGTCAAAATGCACATAGCAGCAGTACATGTAAAGTTATAAACATAAACTGAGATTATGATAAAAAGTACATTTTCCAGAGAAGTCTGGGCAAGCTGAGGCCTCAGCCAGGTGTAAACAAGGCTGATGGACCATTACCTGCTAAATGGCCATTCTTTGGCAGGAAAAGGGGCAGGGGCAAAGAATCTACATCTCAACAAAGCAGCAGCATAGGGTTCCCTTCCACACAGACGGCCTTGCTCCCAGCTGGAAATGCTTCTCAAAGGGGTGACCAGACTATAAAAAGAAGAGGCACACACTCCAAGGCACCCCTCCTCTCTCTACCCATTGATTCACTGCACCAGAAGAGACAAAAGAAGCTGTCACTGAACTGGAGAAGGGGTCCTGACCTAGGAAGTTTGGTCAGTAACTACTGAAAATATGTGATGAGAAAACCTTGCATTGAATTTAACATAGTTTGTTAAGATAGGCACCAGTTGTGTTTTATCTTTATGTTGCTGGTAACCATGTCTGATTTGAATTGAAGTGTAGAAAAATCCATTTGGGGTGGTAAGTTATGTGCCTAATACTTCTATTAAAGCCTTTATATAATTTGTATTGTCCAGGAGAGGGCTGGGCAGTACACACATTTCTTGGTGGGGGGGGGGAGGGGGGAGAAGGAATTTAGGACTAGGGGTATGCTGGGGTCACCCTGAAATACAACTCAGGCTGATAAGAGCCAAGGTGTGGCTGGTTGGCTGCAAGTGTACACACAGACATAGGTAGGAGCGACTTGGAAGCTGGAGGCTGTTTGTGAGCAGTCCAGACTGGAGGCTCCAGCAGCAAAGCAGGGGTGACCCAGCTACTCATTAGTCTAGATTCTACCCTGGGTATGACAATGAGTGAACAATTTCATGGAAATTTTGTCCTGTTTTTTGACCAGCTAAAGATCTGGTAAAAACATTTTGAAATTCACAATTCACAGCCTTTTCACAAACATTTAATCCTGATTTTTTTGACCAGCTCCGAAAAGCAAGTACTATTGTTTTATAGATGAAGCACTAACACAAAGACAGACTGAAAGACTTTCCTAGGAGACAAAAACACCATATCACCCATGGGTGAACACTTTTGACAAAGCGACTGATCCATATCTAACCTATCAGTCCTCATTCTCAAAGGAAACCTGCACAACACTCTCAAAAGATGAGCCTGGGAGCCTAAATTCATAACTTTACTAGACACTAAAAATCATGATCTTAATAGAGACACTGAATGTATGGCATATTACAAGAATCTGTAACAGAGTAACCCCCTTTTATCCTATGACTACAGGGGTGTTAATGGGCTACTTCACTTTGAATGGTCCCTTAGAATATGTACTAACTACTTATGTTAAACAATCTGTTCCACCTTGTATTTAGGTCCTGTCTACACTGGCAAGTTTCTATGCAGTAAAGCAGCTTTCTGCGCTGTAACTCCTGAGGTGTACACACTGCCAAGCCACTTAGTGCGCAGAAACTGCGCAGTTGTAGCGCTCTAAAAAAACCCACCCCAACGAGAGGCATACAGTTTTTTGTGGCAGAGCTACAGCACTGCAGTGCCAGTGTAGACACCATGGCAATTACAGCACTGCGATTGGCCTCCGGGAAGTGTCCCACAATGCCTGTTCTCAACTCTCTGGTCATCGGTTTGAACTCTCCTGCCCTGCCCTCAGATGACCAACCGTCATCCTCACCCCCTACATTGCTTTGCAAATTTGAAAGTCCCCTTCCTGTTTGCCCGGTGATGTGTGCAGTGGCCTCAGCGCATCTTTACAGGTAGCCATGCCCGCGTCATGCATCAGGCGATCCCCTGCTTGGAGCAATGCCGAGCTGCTGGACCTCAGCAGCATTTGGGGAGAGGAAGCTGTGCAGTCCTAGCTGCACTCCAGCCATAGGAATTATGATGCCTATGAACAGATTTCATGATGGATGATAGAAAGGGGCCATGACCGGGACACACTGAAGTACAGGGTCAAAGTGAAGGAGATGCGGAATGCCTACCACAAGGCGTGAGAGGCAAACCACTGCTCCGGTGCTGTGCCCATGAGCTGCCAGTTTTACAAAGAGCTGGACATGATACTTGGGGGCGACCCCCACCTTGAAGGCCCCTGTGGATACTTTGTTGGCTTGCTTGCCAGTCGAGAGTGGACTGAGTCAGGAGGAGGAAATCTTGGACAAAGACGGGGAGGAGGACCGAGGATGACTCAGAGGCCAGAGACGCATGCAGCCAGGAGCACCTTTCTACCCCGGAGGAGCCTACCCAGTCACAGCTGTCGGATCTTGGCAAAGAGCAAACAGGAGAGGAGGCCCCTGGCAAGTGGATCTGATTTTGTGAATTGCTGAAGTGAGTTGTTGGGGGCAGGAGGGTTGCAGAAAGCGGGCTCGTCTTGCACCGCATGACTAGTCTGAGTGGCGGAACAGGCTGTTGATAGACTCCCTCACTTCACGGGAATCTAGATCTCCAGGAAACTCTCATGGAGATACTGGGCAATCCGCTGCCGCAGATTCCTCGGCAGTGCTGCTTTGTTTCTTGCCCCATTAATGGTAACTTTCCAACACCACCATGCCGTAACGGGGGTGGAGGGATGGGAAAGGGGGACCGTTGCTGCACACAGGCGAGCCACATAGGGGCCAGGGCGGAAGCTGCAGGCTTGGAGAAGACCCTCCCTTGATTCCATGCTCACCCTCAGCAGCAAGTTATCTTGCAACAGTGACTGCATAATGATCACCTCCTGTGGAAAATGTGGGGACAGGAATGATATCAGGCTCCCCCTAAAGTGCTGGCTCTCCCAAAGAGCCACATACCCAGTGTACAGCAGGGTCCGGGAAGAGTAATTTCCCCTGCCCCTACTCACCATTTTGGAGGTCTTGTGGCTTGTGTGCTTGCCTGGGGTCAGCCAGTTAGTGACAAGTGTGTGAGTACTGGCTGTGTTTTAAATCACTGAATCAGTGTTGTCTGTGTTGCAAACAATACTGCTTTCAGTAAAATGTTGCATTTAAACTTCACAGAGATGACCTTGGGAGTCCAGCCTCCCTTTTTGTTATCGGTGGCAGAACAGCTGCACAGAATTAGAAAGCGGCCAAAAAGAACTAAGGAGGACTTTCTGCGTGAGGTTATGATGCACGCTGCTGAGAAAAAGGAATTGAAGAAGTGGCGGGACAGCAAGAAGAGGGACTGAAAGGAGAACATGGCACACCAGAAAGAAGCCACGGAGCAACTCTTAAACGTTATGGAGTGCCAAGCGGACAATCTTCAGGCAATACTAGCTCTTCAAAACGAGCAGCTCCGCACCCACCCTCCCCTGCAGCCACTGTTGCAAAACTTTTTCCCATGCTCCCCCCAAACACCAACACACTGTTATCAACCTCCTGGCTCCACTCTCTACCTGCAGCATTCCATTCCTCCCGTCCCACAGTCCAGCACAGAGGACTCCCACTACCCACTGCACTCAACACCCATCTGTCTGCAGTTTGGTCCTGCTGAAGTACTGCACCCGCTGCATTGTACTCCAAAGGAGAAGGTTGGGTATGATCCCTGGACATACACAAATCTGTAGCCATCCTAGGACCCCTCCTCCTTTTGAGATCTTCCCTTCCCCTACCTCTATCCCCCTCCCTGCTGATGAATGTTTTCGTTTGACTCTCTCCTCTGGTTGTTGTCTTTTAATAAGAGAATTGTGTTGTTTTTAAAGCAATCTTTATTCTATTAAGTAAAAGCAAAAAGAGCATAGCAAAGCAACATACAATAATATTAACCCCCCTTCTTGAATCATGTGCACCAATCACCTCCTAGCATTACAAGCACTGCACTCCAGAGCATAGCAACAAATATTAGTGGCTTTCAGCTTCAAATTGCTGCCTCATGGCATCCCTGATCCTTATGGCCTTGTGCTGTGCCCCTCTAATAGCCCTGGTCTCTGGCTCTTCAAACTCCACCTCCAGGCACTGAGCCTCTGCGGTCCAGCCCTGATTGAAGCTTTCACCCTTCCCTTCACAAATAGGAAGTGAAGGGCACGCAGCTATAAGTATAGAAATATTGTCATCGGCCAGGTCCAGCTTCCCATAAAGGCATCACCAGCGGGCTTTTAAAATTGCCAAATGCACACTCAACAGTCATTCTGCACTTGCTCAGCCTGTTGTTGAACACTTCTTGCTGCTGTCAAGTAGCCCCGTGCATGGCTTCATAAGCCACGGCATTAAGGGGTAGGCAGGGTCTCCCAGGATCACAATAGGCATTTTGACTTCACCTACGGTGATCTTCTGGTCCAGGAAGAAAGTCCCTGCTTGCTGCTTCTTGAACAGGCCAGTGTTCCGAAAGATGCGTACATCATGCTCCTTTCCAGGCCAGCCTGTGTTAATGTCTGTAAAACACCCACGGTGATCCACAAGCGGAGAACCATTGAGAAATACCCCTTGTGATTAATGTACTCGGTGACTAGGTGGTCTGGTGCCAGAACTGGAATGTGCATGCCATCTATCACTCCTCTGCAGTTAGGAAAGCCCATTTGTGCAAAGCCATCCACAATATCACACACACTGCCCAGAGTCACAGTCTTTTGGAGCAGGATGCGATTAATGGCCCCTCACACTTCCATCAACATGACTCCAATGGTCGACTTTCCCACTCTGAACTGGTTAGTGACTGATCAGTAGCAGTCTGGAGTAGCCAGCTTCCACACAGCAATCACCACACGCTTCTCCAAACAGGGCAGCTCTCATTCTCGTGTCCTTGCGGCACAGGGCTGGGGCGAGCTCATCACACAGTCCCATGAATGTGGCTTTCCTCATCCGAAAGTTCTGCAGCCACTGCTTGGCATCCCAGACGTGCATCACAATGTGATCCCACCACTCGGTGCTTGTTTCCCAAGCCCAAATGTGGCATTCCACTGTGGTCAGCACCTTGATGAATGCCACAAGCAATTGCATGTCGTAGCTACTACGCGTGGCAAAATCAATGTGTGACTCCTCTTGCCTTTGTAGTTTAAGGAATAACTCCACTGCCACTCATGATGTGTTGGTCAGAGTGAGCAGCATACTGGTCAGCAGTTCAGGATCCATTCCTGCAGCCCAAAAGAGGCAGGGCATGCAGTACATAAACTGTTGAAAGATGGTGCCAAATGCAGACGGAAGCACAGAGACTGCTGGGATGCGAAGCAATGCATCATGGAGCATTGGGACAGGACCCAGGATGCCCCACAACCCCCTCCACCTTCCCACAAGTCTTAGCGGCAAAAGAGAAAGAGGGGCTCTGTGAGATAGCTGCCCAGAGTGCACCGCTCCAAATAGTGTTGCAAGTGCCGCAAGTGTGAACATGCTATTGCGCCGGCAGCTGTCAGTGTGAACACACAATAGCGGTTTCCCTTCAGTGCTCTCTGAGTGGTGCTGTAACTGCTGGCGCTTAATTTTCCCAGTGTAGATGTGCCCTTAGTTGTGACACTCAGAGTACCTTTCCCAGACCTGAAGAGCAGCTCTGTGTAGCTTGAAAACTTGTCTCTCTCACCAACAGCAGTTGGTCCAAGAAAAGATATTACCTCACCCACCTTGTAGTCATGTCAGTCCCAAGATCTTAGAGAGACAAGAACACTGCATACGGAACCTTCCTAAAGTCAACCAGTAAGTCTGTGAAAGAGACAGGAACCAAACCAGATCTTCTGTCACATGTCTTAACTGCAAGACCATATATTTGCAAAGTACATATCTAAAATAAATTACTAATGCTCCGATTTCTAAGGCATGTAGAAAAATCTCACAACTCCCGTTGAGAGCTGTATCTGTTCTTTAGTAAACAAGATCAGGTGCTACATTGTACATACAAAACAAACGGGGGAAAAATGTGGCGATCGCTCACCAGTCAGTGCAGTTTTTTTTCACCTTTTCTTATTCCTTTCATTTGAAAATAATACTTTTCTAGGGTAAAAATGAAATGTTGTTCTTGCAGCATCTCAGTCTTCCCTTTTAAGTTTACCATTTCTGACTTAAGAAGTAAAGAGCCATTCTATGGCCAAGGAACTAATAGCAGCTGGGGTAATATTTAAAGCTGACGTTTCTGTTCTACTAATTCGATGGCTTGACAGCCTTGTCTCATAGGTGACTGACTGTTATCATGCAGTGCTATTAAAAAGGCACCTAACTTGTGGAATCTTCTTTGTAGCACATAATGTTTCAGTTTCTATTATTGTTTGAAACATGCAACTTGAGTTCAAATGGGGTTCTGCAACCAGATGGAAATCTTAGCGCTAAGAACGAACTGTCTCTAATCCAGGGCCTCTTCTGCCACACTCTCTCTCTCGCTCTTTCCTTTTCTGTCCACAAAGCTCACAGCCAGATAACACTTTCCTGCTGCAAAAATTTTTAAGTCACCCGACAGCTCCAGCAAATGAGAGCTGTCATAGTTTTTGGATGAGAAAATCAACTGCAGCTCACACAGATCTATGAGCTGATAGGAGTTAATTGACAGCTTGCAGGATTTGGTCTCCAGGCAGAGTACAAGGAATGGGAGCCCTGTGGGTTTCATTTGGGCAGAGATAAAGCAGGTTTTTATTCAGTGCTCATAGAGAGAGCATAATTAACCTTTTAGAAGTTTAAGAATGATCAAATTGTTATTCATTTTTGCAAATGAGAAAACAGAGCTTCTTTTTCTGCAGGGAAAATGCCAGTGCAGATTTCAAGGTCACTCTATGATCTTCTTTGAGTCAAAAGATAGAAATTAAAGGAAAAAAAATGAAGATTGAGAAATGTCACCACAAAAAAATTCATCAGGTTATAAACTGTTCTTTGTTAACATTAAATAGTTAGCTAACATTTACAGTACATTCACATTGGACTCACTGGACTCTAAAGGTGATTAAGGTTTTCCATTGTTATTGAAAATATGAAATTTGGTACCAGCTGGTGTCTTTTATGTTCTTGATATAATATATTGTAATTCTTTTTAAAGGAGGTAATGGACGGTTAGATAAGACATATGAGAATCTTTAAAGATACACAATATGGCATTTTCAGTATGTTGTAACTTCCTGGAATGAATGTATGAATACAAATGTACCAATGTTAAACATTTTGTGCAGCAAATCAAAAATATTTTAAAATACAAGAATTTTATTAACAGCTACCCTAATAAAGGAATAATTTTCTAATAACTGCTAGCATGATGTCCTGAATGTTCTTGGGAGAAAACAAAACTCTCTGGTCTTTCTGCCTACTCATTGGGCCTTGACAAAAGTCTCATTGACATCAGCAAGATACAGACTCAAGTTAGCCATACTTTAGTTTTCATTTTGACAAAACACCAAATACTGAATTTGGGTTTTCTAGTGATATAACTCCCCTGTGTCTGGTTTTTGTTGTTTGTTCCCCCACTCCCCACAGCCAACAGAGCCAGGACATTTGACAATGCTTGGTTCCCCCACTTGCCCTTGACATTATCAAGCAAAAATAATCTTTGCTTTTTCTCTTGAACTAATTCCTGCCCTGTTTCTAAGATTGTTGTTTTAATTTCTCACACTAATATCTAAATAAACACATCTGTTTTACATACTGCCTAGCAGAGAATAGTGAATCAGACACTTACATTGCCAAAATAAACATAAAAGCAAGATAGCATTTAATCCTGGAACTCTACACTTAGGAGCATTCAGTAAATCCATCCTTTGCATTCTCCTTTAATTCATTCTCACCTCCAACCCTGACCTACACACCTCTTTCCTGCCCAAAGAGGCTGAGTGCCCATCACAGGGGTACATTAGAGGAGGGTCCTTCCTCCCTTCTCTGGAAGGGAAGTTCCTACTGGCTTCTTACCACCCAAGCAGCAGCAGCATCTCTGCTGCAGTAGTGAGCTGAAGTATAAGGTCTAGAACCCCTTGCATAGGTGCACAGTCTCCTGGGTCATGCATGGTAGGTGCTTCATGTAGGAAAAACTGTTCCTTCTACACTCATTTTTTTTGGGGGCTTGGGAGAGGGATGCTCAAGTTTGGGAAATCCTTCTCGAGCCAGAAGCTCTTTACTATGAACCTGGTAAACAAATTGGTTAAAGAAAACAATTTGGTGGGGGCTGAGTAGTCACAAAGTTTACAATATGGGCTTGGCTACACTTACAAGTTGCAGCGCTGGGAGTTACAGCGCTGCTCATGCAGCTGTGTAAGGGCCAGCGCTGGAGTGTGGCCACACTGACAGCTACCAGCGCTGCAGTGTGGCCACACTTGCAGCACTTTCCAGCGCTGTATTGAGAGGTGCATTGTGGGCAGCTATCCCACAGAGCACCTCGTCCCATTTTGGCGCTGAGTATTGTGGGAAGGGGAAGGAAGTGTGCGGGTCATTCCGCTTCCTGTTTGCCAGCGCCCCGTGGTGCATCGCTTCACATCCCAGCATTCACTCTTTCCGGCAGCGTTTGGCGCCATTGTGAGTGTCTTTCTGTTACTCTCTGTGAATCGCGATTTCTGTGGCAAATGGAGCCCGATCTGCTGAGGACTCTGCTGATGAGTGTCACCAGCACAACACGTTTGGCAGTCGAGCTATTCCTTCAGCTCCAAAGTGACAGTGAGGAGTCCGACGATGATATCAATATGGATTTGTCTGTGACACTACAGTGCTTGCGGCATTCACGGAAATGCTCAGCACCGTTGAACGCAAACAAGCACTGAGTGGTGGGATCACATCGTCATGGAAGTCTGGGATGACGAGCAGTGGCTGCAGAACTTTCGTATGAGAAAGCCACTTTCATGGGACTGTGTGCTGAGCTCGCCCGCAAGGACACAAGATTGAGAGCTGCCCTGACGGTGGAAAAGCGGGTGGCTATTGCAATCTGGAAGATGGCAAATCCAGACAGCTACCGGTCGGTCGGGAACCAGTTTGGTGTGGGAAAGTCGACCGTGGGAATCGTTTTGATGCAAGTTTGCAAGGCAATTAATCGCATCCTGCTAAGAAAGACCGTGACTCTGGGGAGCGTGCAGGACATTGTGGATGGCTTTGCACAAATGGGTTTCCCTAACTGTGGAGCGATAGATGGAATATTCCTATTCTGGCCCCCACCTGGCATCAGAATGGTTCTCCAGGCGCTTGTGGATCACTTTCATTGACTTTTACACAGGCTGTCCTTGAAAGTTGCATGATGCACGCATCTTTAGGAACAGTGGCCTGGTCTGGAAGATGCAGGCAGTTACTTTTTTCCCATACAGGAAGATCAGTGTTGGGGTTTTCGAAATGCCCACTGTGATCCTGCCTTGGCTCATGAAACCCTATACAGGGAAGCTTGACAGGAGCAAGGACCGGTTCAACTACAGGCTGAGCCGGTGCAGAATGACTGTGGAGTGTGCTTAAAGGCTCGCTGGAGATGTTTGTATGGGAAGCTAGACTTGGGGAAAGCAGCATCTTATAAGCGCTTGCTGTACCCTCCATAATATTTGTGAAGGGAAGGGTGAAACATTCAGTGAGGCATGGACCACCGAGGTTCAAGTCCTGGAGGCTGAATATGCACAGCCAGAGAGCAGGGCTAATAGAGAGGCCCAGCACAGGGCTTCAAGGATTAGGGATCCCTTGAGGGAAGAATTTGAGGCTGAAAGTCAACAGTAATGTTTGCTGCCTTGCATGGGAGTGAATTGCACTGCTTACACTGTTATTCTATTATCCATAATAATAATATGATTTGCAGTGCCTCTTTCTTTACTGGGCTAAGGTATCTTTCACTATCTGCTATAATAAAGACTGTTTTCAAAGCCAAGAATTGTTTTATTGAAAAGAAAAAAACTTCCTTGACAGACAGACAGACACACAACATTTCATTAACACAAGAGGGCAATGGTGTGGGTTGGTGAACTGTACAGTCACAAGTTTGCATATGCCATGTCTGGATTGCTGTTTAATGAATCCTGCACTTCAGGGTTCATATACTGCATGGTGATGGGGGTTGAATGCAGAGGGTAAGGGTGGTGGTAGGTATCAGGGCTGGTTGGGGAACATACAGGTGTTGGAGGCAGCTGGTGGTGGTAAGAGCCTGGATGCTGGGGAAAGGTGGTTTGAGCTGACATTGGGGCACAAGGCACAAAGGACGGGCGGGTGGGGTAGCACGGTAGTGCTCTGCTTGCATGGCAACGAGTGACTCTATAGACTCCCAGGATGCTTAGCCGCTCCGTGCTTTTCCTCTTGGCCACTGCATTTCTCTGGTCCTGCTTTCTTTCTCTCGCCACTCCTTCAATTCTTTTCTCTGTAGCAGAGTGCTGAAGAACAGTTTTCAGCATGTCCTCTTTGCTCTTTCGGGGATTTTTTCTCAAATTTTGAAGCCTCTGTGATGTTGAACATCTGGGCAGTCCAGTAGTCAAGGTCACTGTAGACACAGAAATGACAACATTTAACACGGGCAGCATTGTATCCACTATCTCCAGACATGAATTGTTACACTGAGGGAGTTCTCACTTGCAAGTTCTCACTTGCATTCTTTATCCCAAAAGGAAAACACAACAGAAGCCACGAAATGGTGAGTGAGGAGTGTTTACTTATATAGGAGAAGAGGGGCTTGAGTGAGAGGAGCTGGGGTAATCTGGAGTGCTAGAGGGGTTGAGTGAAGATGCAGATGCAGGGGTGATCTTATCTCCTATCTCTTCACTAAAGAGTCTCCCAACATTTTTCACAGGACTTAATCCTGGAAGATGTTTCAGTCACTAGGGAACAGCGGGGGCTCTTTAGAGCAATGGGACCCTATGCGGCGTGCCTGTGTTCAGAAATGGTCCCCACTGGCTGAAGAGTGGCGCGACGCGTCACCGTCACTGGGACAAGGGACACAGTGGCTCTGCCTATAAACCTGCGCAGGCATATTGCCCACGCCTGGATGAAGCTTTGCTGAGATAACTGAAGCAGATTACACGTGATAGACCACATCAACGGGCTATTCCACATCTAGACGCTGCCATGCATGCATCCATAACCCCCTTCCTCTCCAGAAACATTTCCACCCAGAAAATAACCTCTGCTTGTCCTTCTGCAACTGCTGGCTGCTGCGATTGGGTACTTTCCTCCTGGCTTGAGAAGAGCTCCTGGCTGCATGCCTCCAGGAATCTGCGGTTTCTTCCCATCCCAGGAGCTTCACTGCGGTTTCTTCTCCCCGCAGCCTCCTCCTGTCCCCAGCCTGCTCAGAAGTGTCCATCGTTACCCTGGGATTGGCAGTGGGTCACCCCAAGTATCTTGTCCATCTCCCTGTAAAGGCTTTGTAATAGGCACTCCGCAGCTCTTTAACTTTCACCCTGCATTGTAGTGCGTTCATGGCCCCTATCCAGCATGGCCCTTGATATCTGCTCAAAGATATCGTAATTCCTATGGCCGGAGCGCAGCTGTGCCTGAACAGATGCCTCACCCCAAACACTGATGAGGTCCTGCAATTCACCTGTGCTCCATGCTGGGGAGGCATGGTTACCTGTAACCTGTAACTGATTAACTGATTGCACTCCACACCTGGCTGCAGCAAACAGGAAGGAGATTTTTAAATTTCCCGGGGCATTTAAAGGGCGGGTCACCTGAGGCAAGAGCAGTAGAGTGCAAACTGATGTGCAGAGTGGCTGAACAGGAATTCTGGGATAGCTCCTTATTCCCTGGAGGACAGGTAAAGCGCTGGTGAGTGTCCACACCTGCTGAGCAGCGCTGGTGTCACCAGATACCCCTGCCGGGATGGGTTTTCAGCCAGCGCTGCAACCAGGAGTTGCAGCGCGCAGCGCTGGAAAGCCTCCACCAGCGCTGCAACTTGTAAGTGTAGCCAAGCCCTATGACTTAAAACAATGCTTTCCTTTTGCACGTAGAAATACCATCTTATCTCGTTTTGCTTGAAGTAAATCTTTATTGTTACAGTAGATCAGGGAAAAATTGTTTTAGCTTCCTAAAACCAACATGTGAGGACAAGGCATTCTTGGCATGGTTGTTGTTTATGTTACCTGCTTTTTACACTATATTTTTGCTCTGGTAAACATTCTCATCTCTTTGATTTAGGCAGGTCTCATGATAACCCGATACCCTTGTTAATGGTAAAGAAAGTGTTGAGACAGCAATCCTCTAAAGCTAACTTTTATCCCTAAATTATATTTAATAATAATAGATAAAAGAGATACAAAAAGAACACGGTTTTGCTGATACCACCTTCCTGCAATATGATCATTTTTGTTCTATTTCTTCTTTTGATGGACTATTTCTTAGACTATCAAAAACTGCTGCTTTTTAAAATCCAGATAATCCAGAATACATGGAATAATCTCGGAAGTAAAAGGATTGTAAAAGATCTCTGCACTGGAACTGAAAGTATCTGTTCTTCTCCAGTCCAGATAAATATTAAAGAAACTAACCAAACAAAATCTTGTGCTTGCATATTGACATAGTTCTATAGGCTCCTTCTTAATATATGGCAGTAAAACATGCTTGACCGAGAGAAAGCCTGCATAACTCTTCAGCCTGAGTGCTCTTGGAGTCATGAAGGAAAAATACCTCTGATGAGAAAGGTGATGAGGCTCTGGAGGACTCATCGGGTGCATGCTTTTTTTGGTGAATTATTCACACTCCAGTCACATGTGTCAGGAAATAGGAGGAATCTGCACCACTACCACTGTCATCCAGTTAAATGTTCAAATGTAAATTTTAGCAGAACAAGCCTAAAGCCTGTCACATCTTTTTTTTTTTTAAATAATAATAATGACCTAGCTTATATCTTCAAACTTGCAGCAGGCCTTCAGGTTTTTTTTCTTATTAAAAAAAACTTATTTAGTTTTTACAGTATGAAAATTATAGACAGAGTGACATTTAAACCTTTGCTTTTCATAGCATTTCACACTTACACCATTTAAAAAGACAGCTATTAACATTTTCAAATATATTTCAGAAACCAAATGTTCTAACACACAGAATTCCAATTATGCTGTGTAAGAGGGTTATCAACCATTCTTCTACAAGAATACTTTGAAGTGCTTGGTATTAAACCAAGAGCTAAAATGTCAGTTGCACATAGACAATAAATTAGGGTGTATAAAATCATGTAAGATTTATTTAGTATTACAATTTTGACCTTTAGATTGCTTTAACCATAGATTGCATACGTTTTTCTCTCTCCGGCCTTCTTTCTTTATCTGGGTAATCTTACTTGAATGTTAAACAAAGGTTGTGTGGCAAGTTATGCAAAGTAATGTAAACAATTCATGATGTTCAGACTTTCCTCCTCCTGCATGAGGATAATACAGTAATGGACAACATCTTATATTTTCAGCCGAAATGTACTCTGAATTGCTCAGAATGCAAAATTCTGGTAAACACGTTTTTCAAAATTCCCAGGCCATTTCTGTTTACACCTTAGCCTCAGTTTTCAGTACAGATCTCCAAACAGTGCCAGTTCTTAAGCTTGAAGTGTGACACTGGAAATGTATGTAGATACCTTAAGCCTCCAATCAGGTAAACTTAATTGGATATTATGACAGAGCTCGTGGAGAGTGGGCGGAGCAAAGGAATCAAGGGTGCCAGAGAGCATGGCGTGGAGGGGGTCAACTATTGTGTCAGTGGAAGAGTGGGCTAGGAGGAGAGGGCAGCAGGAGACAGATGAACAACAGACATTGATGAATTGGAAGTCAAAGAAGATTGGGTGGCAGGGCGGGGTGCAAGAGGCAAGCGGGTAATGCCAAAGGGGATGTGGTGATTGCCAGAAAAGAGGAATTCAGGGACGGAGGGAGCAGTGTTTGGTGAAGGTTGAGTGAGTGGATTTTTTGGGCACATACTAAACATAAAAAAGGCTAGGAATGACTGCATTTAAAATCCATTCACATTAAACGATATGGTATCATGTAAGGAAACAGGTGTAGAGGATAGATTAAACAGTCTTTTACCAGATTCTTATTCAGCAGGTTACCCCCAAATAGCAGAAACTCCTATATTGGACACAGAATCCAAAGCCTCAACTTGTCTCTGGCTGAACCTTGAAGAATCCTCGCAAATTACAGCAATCAGAAAAGCAATTAGGGAAGGAAATAAATACACTAAAGAAACTACAAACAATGCCCACAACATTCTAGCACTGCTGAAGCAAGCTGCTAAAATGTATGGTAAACCTAACTGACACGATGGAGAAATACTTGGCACTGTACAGAGATATTAGAATCTATCAGCCTAAAAACTATTAAAATATGCTTTCTCCTCCCAGAACAGTTCTTGGTGAAAAAATGTCAGGCTCGTAGCCCTGCTGGAGGGAATGGAAGGAGCAGATGCAGAAAACTATTCTGAAGTTCTACTCAAAATGATTCTGCAAGGAGCTGCACATTGAGATTATGGTAAAATGAGGTAAAATGTTGAGATTAGCCAGAGATGAGAAATTAAATCCAACTCTATGTTCATTTCATTTTTACCCAGACTGCAGTTTAGAGATTCAAAAAGGTCACTGCTATTTTCTGGATGTGAAGAAAGTCCTGAGAGATCAAAATATTCACTATGGCACAGCATGCTTTTTGATGTGAAGCTGAGAGGTGAGCTATATTAAATGGAAACATTCTGTTTTTTCTCTATCCAGGAGCAGCCTTAAATTTCAATGAATCTCTCCAGAGCCACAACATTATTTCATCTAATGCACCTTCACAGAAAGAACTTTAAACAGAAAAATTGGAGTTACAAGCTAAATACATGTTTAATCTGAATGGCTCCACAGCACAAGATAGTGGGCTTCCTCTTCAATGAAAATATATTTTTCTCCCTTAACATTGCAATACCATGTATGTAAGACTAGCCCTCTCTTCCCTCATGCTCCCTTCTTCACTTCCACATACAATATGGGGGAACAAAATGTGTCATATTCTTCAGTTATTATTAATATGATCTGTTTAAAGAGAGCACCCTCAGATAATGTGATTTTGCAGCCATACTAATGGCCACATAATTGATCTTTTTGGCAAGATGTCATATAAATCTCTTTACACCTCAGCTGCTGGAACAGGGCCCCATCCTCCCTGATTGATCTAACCTCGTTATCTCTAGCTTGCTTCTTGCTTGCTTATATATACACACCTGCCCCTGGAAATTTCCACTGCTTGCATCCGAAGAAGTGGGTATTCACCCACGAAAGCTCATGCTGCAAAACATCTGTTAGTCTATAAGGTGCCACAGGACTCTTTGCTGCTTCTACAGAACCAGACTAACACGGCTACCCCTCTGATACTTTTTGCACTTCGCAAGTCCACCGAAATGGCCACTTTCATGCCATCTTCCAGCTCCTCAGCATCTCTGTTTGTCATTTTGCCTTCCTTCTATGCTCTCCTTAAAGCAGCAGGCAACAAAATATTCTTCTTCCAAGATTAGGACAGCAGTAAAGATAAGAGCCACCTGTTACCGGAGCCACAAGTAGGAGGCAAGAAGGGCTGAAGAGCTGTCTTGTTGGAAGCAAGGTTTCTAGGAAGAGGCAGTGCCACGAAGACCTCCTACACACCACAGAAGAGCTCTTCTGCATTCTCCTATAAGCCTCCTGGCCCCTACAAGTCCTTGTTTCAGTCCCCTTCAGTTTCTGATTCTGCTGCATGCTGTCTGCTCCCCAGCCAACCAGAGAGTCCAAGAAGTCTCCTTTCTTGTATAGTCCTGATAAGCTCTACCATGAAAATAAATAACTGTACTGGTCATAATGTGCATTTTTGTATTTTGTATTTTCACAATGTGCATTTTTAGAAATATTTAAATAGAACTGAAGTTTATTGTAGAATTTTGTATTCTAGCTATTATATTATATTGTCATATAATTCCCACTTACCTCAGAATTCATGTAGCTCTGCTGCATAAAACACAAGGCTTTGTCACATATTTTTGGCATAATTTGATGCATAGTGTACGGGGCATCTTATGATAACACTCACTAATGGGCATAATACATTCTACCCTGAGTTGTTAAACTGAGCTAGCACTACATATGGTATGTTTGCAGGAATGGGCCCTCAAACCTGTAGTCTTTGAATTTTTAAGGTTTTAAGAGAGGTTGATTTGGTGAGATTTATAGGGTAGAAGAATTTAGAGGTTCTTAATGCTATTTGCCATGTTTATTTACAGTGGGTTTTTTTTTTAAATTGAAAGCTACTGAGTTGCACAGCGCATTGAGCTAAATAAATAAAAGTAACAATTTCATCTTGGACTTTATACATGTTTCAGTTTAATAGATTGAGCATTTTTAAGCTCTAGAGTCTGAAGGACAGCATTGTTTCCTGGATGCTAATGATGATGTTTGAATTAAATGACACTGTGACGGGAGAACCTTGTAGTTTCCCTATGTCTAATCATTTCCTCAGATAATCCCTGAGATTGGAGATAACTAGTAAGAAGCTATTCCTTTGCCTTTTCAAGCCAAATAATATTTGTATCACTGTGATTAGTGATAATAAAATATAGGTATTGAGTTATAACTTAGAAGCATGAATTATTGGTACCATTTTATAATCAGGACATTCATGCATTAAAAGAAGAAAGCTTGTAATGATTATGAGCTATTTCTTTAAATACTATAGTATAGGTACATACTATTTAATATATACTTCCCTGTTTTTGTGAGGAAATGAAAGATATTTATTTTATTTTATAATTGTACAGGGAATTTAATGAAGTGGTCTGAAAATTGGTTCAGTTACAATAAATAGATAATGGTATAAAAGGGAAGAGAACAGAGTGGACAGAAATAATGAAAATTAGCTCTTATCTAAAGGTATTTGAGTAGTTGGCCTAGCTTCATTAACCCGGTATTCAGATGAGCTGGAGATAGATAACCAGTTTTCCTTTTCGTTGTTAGATACCTTACCTGACATTTCCACATATGAATAATTGATCTGCATGTGCAACTGCAATAATTGTGTACAAATTACATTCACAACTGTGCTCACATTATTGGCTTTTCATGTTTTGAATATCAAGAACACAAACTACATATAATAATCACTTCTTGCCTCACTGAAATAAAATCACTTTTGGGCAAACTGGTACAGCACAATAACACATAGCAGTTTGGGGCCTGAGCCTTGAAGGATTTATGCATATGCCTAAATCAGTGTAATATTAGGCCTGGGGCCCTAGGATACTAAATGAAGAACAATGTATTTAATGAAACTACAAGGGGAATTTAGATAAAGAGAATATAATTATTCTCAAATCTGTACTTATAGCCACCTACTAATCATGATTGTAGTCACCATTAAATTCTCAGTCCCTAAGAATCTTTCGCATTATAAATGACCTGTGTAATTTATACACCTGCTGACCTGTTTGCTATACATAATGCAATATAGATAAGCATCTTGATAAGACGAATAGAATACAAAGGTTTTTGATTACCCCCAAATGATTAAGAATCAAAGACAGAAGTGCCAGCTCTCACAGTCTTGCAATGTTTTTAAAATTTCCTGTGATCTCCTGATTTCTGCCATCAAACATGCAAATGTTACCCTTAGTCAAAATCTTTCCTGTTACAATCAGTGGAGCTGAAGCCTTCAAGCAGCCTCAGTCAAGAGGAATGTCATTTCCCTATAGCTGCACACATGGAAAAAAATGGCCACAATCCCACCCTTTATGTTCCATGGGATTGAATCCAGGCAGCTCTTAGGGAAGATAGCTACCCTTTGTCCTATTGTTAGGAGACTAGATGGGAAACTGGGGAGTAATGGGAACTGGGGAATGTGGAGAGCAAGAGAAGACTGAGGGGGTGTAGGCTAGGGTAATTCTGGGGTGAAGGTCGGAGGAGACTGAGGGTAACAAATGAATGAGGCATGCAGGAAAAGGCAAAGGAGATTTCAAATAAATGTGGGGAGAATAATGAGGGGGCAATGAAGTGGGAAGTAGGAACGGGAATAAGAGATGCAAGAGGAGATTAAGTAGTGCAAAGGAATGGGGTGACAAAGAAGAAGAATATGAGGAATAAGAAACTTGAGGGGAAAGGGTGGAGAAAATATGGATGGCAGTTGAACATAGTGAACATGTATGTGGGTGAACTAGATAGTGTGGGCCAGAATGAAGGTTGAATGTGAATGAGGCAGAAAGTAGATGGCAAGGGGAGGGGAAAATAATAGTATTAAGGGAAAGGGATGGAGAGGAATATAATTGCAGCTACCCACACACCTCAGGGGATAAGAGAAGGTAAGTGGGGTCCCCCATCCAAGCAGCCACTGGATTGGACTGTATTTGTGTGTGTGCTTGTATTTAAAAGTTGAACTTTGAACCTGAAACGATTGCACACAAATCTGGGGAGCGTCCTCCTCCTCCTCCTCTTCATGATCTCATTCTGTTTCCCGCCACATCTATGCACATGCAATTATTACACTCTGCCAGGTCACTGGAGGAGCATTTGTGCTTGAGCAGTTGGCATTGCAGGAGATGCTTCCGTATTTTGAGGCATTCTGCTGCAGTCACAGGAATTGGGGCCAGTGATGTAGCTAGTTGATCATCATGACTCTAGACCTGCCAACTTCAGTGCAGAGTTGATTAAGACAATAATGGTTTGACGATGTTAGGGGTTTAACAGTGGAAAGAAAACTTTGTCATGACTTCAACTGAATCAGCACTGGTGCTATATCACACAGTTTATGTCTTGGATCTATATATTGCCTTGTGAGCTCGACTCTACTAGCAAATTACCAATGTATATCAGGAGGAGCAATAACTGCAAGGATGTTGACATGAGTAGATTTAAGGCATCCTGTACTGTAGTGGCTGGTGGTGTTAAGTACAGGGTCTAGCTTCTTTGTGTGAGAGGATCATGCCACCGCTGCACAGGTATATTCAGCAGATGAGTAGCAAAGTGCCAGCGCTGTTGATCACTGAGTGGACGGGTCTATATCCCACTTTGATGTAGCCAGCTTGCTGAGATTGTTGTTTTGTATGCTAACCCTGGCTTTAGTTTTCTTGGTGTGAGAGTGTGTGGTTGAGAGTACCACGGAGACATGCAGGAATTATGGAATGAGTAAGTTTTGTCTCAAGCCAGCTGCTCTGAGTTCAGATTTGGCCTCTCAGTTTTTCAGATGAAATGCACTGACTTGCATCTGAACTGGGTTTGCATACAATTGATTGGCTACAGAATACTTGTCTAAGCTGTTAAGTGCAGTCACCACAGTAGTCTCCAATATGCCAGACTCCTTGTGCTCTGTGATGATGAACAGATCATCTGTGTCAATAAAGGACCTTGTGCTAAGCTAGTTCGGCTGATCATTTTTGTAGATGTTGAGTAATGTAGATGCTAAGACATTAGTTTGAAGGAGGCCATTCTTCTGTCATCACCAGCAGCTCCATTTGCCACAAAAGTTCACGAAGAATCTTCTGTTCTCCAGCATGGTCTATATTAGCTTTGTGAGGTGGTAGCTCTTCGTTACAATTAGTACTTTGGCAAGGAGCCCACAATGATTGACTGTATTGTAAGCAGCTCAGAGATCAACGGACACCACTCCCATAATCAATCCCCTTTCACATTCATCTTTGATATGTTCTGTCAGATTTGGAAGCTGTCCAGTACAATCCAGGTGAAAGCCAGCCTGTTTGTTGATAAGAAGTGGTTTAGTAACTGGTGTAAGGCAATATAACAATAGTTGCTCAAACAATTTTAAAATATCACACAGAAGTCACACAGATCAACAGACTCAAAAATCAGATGGCTACTTTAAAAAAAACACTTTTTTTTTTTAATCTCATGATGGTAGAGGTCTGACTCATGAATTTTGAGCCTTTGGAGCTATAAATGGCTAACATAGCTCTCAAACATTGGATCAGTGCTTCCAATTCACAATGGCCCATAGGAAGTATAAAGGATTGAGTGTTGCACATTACATAAATGAAAACATTTTATTAAAAATTCTAAGAAACAAGGAAGAGTGAAACCTGTGTTGAGTGGCCACCTGTTATAACAGCTAAAATAGGATCGGCTTCTAATTGTAGTTGTTAGTAACAGTTTTCATTGTATATAACTTGGAATACGGCCAGGACACTGAGGTTACCAGGCCTACTCATGTGAAATTTGCTATGGGATTTTAATGACTATGAGTGATCAGAACTTTAGTTTTATAGCTCATCCAAATGATGGCTTAACATATAGAACAACTGGTATGGGTGGAGCATGCACCCACAGTATTTTAAACTTGTCAGTAGATTCTAGATTGTCAATGGTTTCTTTGGGACATCGCCCCATACCCCTCTTTTTTAACCAGATGGAAAAGTTAACTGCCAGTAATCGGAAATGAAACCACTATGGCAACCTCTTGCTTATCTGTCTTCATTTTAACATATTTTATCTAAAAATCACACCAGTATGAACAGATGGAAGTCGATACTGGCTCATTTCAGTGTTTTAATTGTAATTGTATGGTTCTATGCTGAAAAAGGCCAACTGATAATTGGACACTGCACATTTCTTTCTTTCTTTCTTAACCACATGCTTTCAGAACTGAAAACTGCAAATAAGATAGACTGAAGTGGAAATCACTTAACATCAATCTTGTACTTTCTGCTTTAAAAACAGCCCTTTCAGCTTATGTCTGTATTTACAGAATCACCAGTAGACCAGTCCCTTTAATGAGCTGTAACTGAGAGCAGATTCACAGGGAACATCAAGTACTTTTTAAAAATTCAGCCCAGTACCAAAAGTATTTGATCTTCTATTGCTAGGGTATGGTTGTTGTAAACAGAAATGAAATGCACTGAGTATTCAGTGTTGACTAACTATAGATGGCTTCACCCCACACAGCGTTCAAATATTCTTAAAGTCACGCTCGGCATAATAATCAACTGCAGGTCAAACAAACGTGTGTGTGTGTGTTTATGTTCATATTTTGCATTCTTCATGGTTTTTCTTCTTAGCAGGATCATTTTCATTTTTAACAGGCACACCGAAGATTAATGAAACTCTTGTGCTGATATAATCCCTTTCACAAACAGGTTATTTCTAGAGTATTTGTCAATTTACATGCAGGCAAACAAATAGTATGCAAATAATATACACAGCTGTCTCCTATCTCGAATGGAAGAATATATTTTCTTCTAAATGTGATTTAGTTTGATAAATGTGAGGATATGCTGCAACAAGATACTTTAGGCTATGCAAAATACACAACTGGAGCTATGTTTAGTCATGGCATGGCAAATCCACTTATGAGTCTCCTGAGACAGCCCCACTAGGCTAGAATAACAGCTCCATTATTCCAAGTTTCATGTCTATCACCCTACTTATTAGCATAGTTTTGAGGTTAAACAATGGTGTTAGTTCTCTCTCTGCATCCTCCTACTTATTCATTATCAAATTACATTGCAATATTTATTTAGACTACTCTCACTTAGATCAAGCATGCTAAGTTCTACAAACAACTTTTCCAGAAACGAGATTATTTTCAGTACACTGCTTTAAAATCCAACTTTAATATTGAATTTAAGTTGTTTTAGAAATAGGCTTTAGAAGTGTTTTACGGCAGGGGAGGGTGCGGAGTAGGGCTTGATTGAAAGCTCATGGAAGTCAGTGAAAAGACTCCCAATGATTTCAGTGAGCTTTGGATCAGACCTACAGGGACCAATGCAGGAAAATCACCTAAGCACATACTTGTGTTCATCCCTATTCAGGAAAGCATTTAAATACTTACTTAACTTTAAGCATATACTTGAAGACAATGACTTTAGTACATGCTCAACCCCAACCCATCAACATCAATACCCTCTACTCACCCCACAGCCCATCAACAACTCATTCACCAGCCTCTCACCCACTGCCCGGCCCCCAGGAACCTTTCTGGCCACCCCTCCCAGCTAAGTGCTCCACTTTCCACCTGGGCTAGGGTGGTTCCTCACAATCCCAGCTGCCCAGCGACTCCACTTGCTCCCATCATCTACTCCACACAACACAGGCCAAATTTGAGTGATGAGGGGCATTGCAACCTGGTGCATGGGATTTACAGCGCCACACCAGTTTGGTCTGGTTGCCTCTCTGTCATGATGGAGGGATGGCCAGGACAAACCAGAGCAGCACTGCTACCCCTGTGCGCCCAGTCACACCACCACTCAAATTTGGGCCAGACACTCCTGTGTCTGATGGAGGGATGGCCAAATTTCAGTGAGTGGCATTGCAACCATGTGTGCCAGGTGAAGTGCCACAGTGCCACTCCATCTGGCTGGGCCCCCATAACCTCATGGGCCCTGGCATGACTGCACCATATACACGATTTTATCTAGTCCATTGTAGTCCTCCGCACTGAAATCTCAAACACCTTCTTTAATTGTTCTCTATTTATAAAAACACTACATAAAAAAGGGTGGGGGCAAGGACTAAAATGGGCATGTCCAAGGAGATAAGTTTTAAACATGATCTGCAACATGCAAACAAGGCTCTTGCTTCTGAGCATGCGTAATTTGGTGGCTGCATTAATGCAAGCTTTAGTTCTCCTGTTCTGCTCACCACTTTTTACTTTGTGCTCAAACATGCAATACTGCACCCCTGCTCTGTACAGAATCAACCCCTTTTTATCTAACACCTTTATTTTCCAGGATGGCACTACATAGCCAATTTATACATTAAAATGCAAGTATTACAAGCTGTTAATCCTCTATATGTTTCAACCCAAAGCTCTTTGGTTTAAACAATCTAAAACCTCCTTCTTCCTACTGACATGCTTTACATAAAGTGAGTCCTACTCTGTGTATGTATGTATGTTTGAATGAATATGCGATACCCCTGGGTAAATAGAGAGAGAGATGTGACAGTGATCTTAAATAATGGAGTATGCCCCATGCAAAAAGATCATTTTCTAGATAAGTTATCTTTGAAAGGCTGATGTGTAATCACTTATCTTGCCTTTGTAGGAAGAAACCCTGTTTTCATTAGCAGTTTTTAAGTTCCAGGAATGGCTTCCACTTCTCCATCTGATCCAGAAAGCAGAGGTTGAAACAAGGAATTTCTTTTGGTCAGACTCTAGTGTTTTTTCTTGCTCTCTCTTTGCTGTTTTTAGCTATGTCCAACCAGGACTACATAGTAAGGCTTAGTTAAGAAGACTCTGAGCCAGCCTAATTTTATTCACTCCTGTCTTTGGTTGAACATTATAAATTAACAGCATTTGATGATATTCCATGGCTTATGTGCAAAGCTGGCACATGGGGAAATTGAAGATCACAGTGAAGCTACTGTCAGCTGTCATTTTACATTGATATATTTTACTGTAATTACTACTTTTTTAAAACTGGCATACATTGTAAATTACAAGGTTATTTCAAGTTCTGAAGATGTACTACATTCTGACTCTGAAGTTTTATAAGAAATTATTTCTTTTTATGACTTTACTCTAAATCTCAAGGCTCCTAGAAAGGGAAACTATACTATACTTCAACATGTCTTGGGATTTAAATGAATCTATGCAATGTATTTCAATTTCTAACTTTGGATCTCTGCACATTTATAGTATTTGGAAGCTCTTTCTCCACACCACATCCCCATCTGTTTATCACCAATATAATATTTTTGTAAGATGGATCACATCATACCTTATTGGGCTTCTGTTTAACATGCAGCATTAGCAGAAGTACAAATTTGATACCTTGTACTTTTGTAACCTTATGTTTACAGTACAGCACCATGTCTTTTTAGTGCTGCCTTGGAAATCAGATTGGATAAGTCTGGGAATACAGTTTCACATTGTGCATAATCCTCGTTCTGCAACTGAAGAAAATCAATGAGGGTGAAGCATTGATCTCCTTGCAGAGTGCAAATGCAGTTAGCTCTGAAACACACTGCGGGGGATTTTGTTATTCAACTCATTCGATTGCACAACATGTTTGCTAACCAAGTTCTTATAATGCAGTACCTTACTAGCCTAAGCTATTAAATAAATAAATAAAAGGTCCCTTTTGGAAGAAGAAAAAGGCTTTGCATATGCACTGTTCTTCTACTACTTGTATGTTTGCTCAAGGCTAAACCGGATTGCCTTTTCTTCAATGACATTTCACAATGTCACCAAATATATGAAAGTCTCACAGAAGGAAGTGTGAATATGAATCACTCCAGGAAAATATTATCTTCCACTTTGATGTATTTTATGTTATTCTATGCTGGTTAGTCAATTTGTTTTCTTTTTTTTATTAAAGTAGTAAATGGGGCCAAGTATTACCTGAAGGGCCCACAACAGATAGCTAGCTAGCTAGACAGATGGATAGATATGAGCTATATTTCATTGTTGTCAGTGAAAGTATTTTTATACATACAACCACCCAACTGCAGGAAATAAAGTATTTTAAAAGTGATTTCAGAGGATTCATTTAGTGCTGTCATAATACAGTGTTTTCTTTAATGAAAATTTATATCACTTCGCTTGCACTGAAACTCAGTGGAATGTATTTATATTGAAAGATGGAAGGGGACTGATACATTGTGTAGTAAACACCGAATGGTACTTGACAATAAACAGGCCCTGACCTGGTTAAGTATAGTATGACATCATTAAATATATCCACTCTGAGTTCAGATTTTCCATATTAAAACCATCTTATAAATGTAATGTAATTGAATCAGGTGGCATTTGTAATTGGACATAACACTTGCAGATCAACATTATGCTGGTAAAATATTAGGCTGTTTCTCAGAATATTAGCATGATTAAGATAATGGAGCCTGCTTTTAAAACATATTTGAAGCAGGCAGCAGCTCCAGTGGAGTGATGGGGGGAGGGTAAGAGAGAAGCGCTCTTCTTGGTTTTATTAGAGTTTGAGGAGTCAGAATTTTGAAGTTGGTCCAATAAAAGATATTACCTCACCCACCTTGTCTCTCTAATATCCTGGGACTGACATGGCTACAATATCGCAAACATGAAATAAATAGGTAACATTTACTGGAGCAGTGAGAAAAATTTAGGAAAGGTAGTAGACAGGGGACAGAAAGAATTGCAGTAAAATGTGTCATTTGACAGCTTGATATATACACATTATATTTATTACTACCATGATTTTGTAGTCTTGACACACATACACAGAAATATCAAACAAAACAGAAGTGTTTCAACAGGTCTAGATTAACACAGGAGCTTTAGGGGCTACAGCCCAGGACCCCCGGCTAAGGGGGGCCCTGGTGCAGCAGGGATCAGGCAGGCTGCCTGCGTGCCATGGCCCCAAGATGCTGACACATCTCTTCAGCCCCTGGCGAGGAGGGGGGGGAGGCAACTCCATGCGCTGCCCCCAGCCAATGGGAGCTGTGGGGGTGGAAGTTGCAGGCGCGGGCAGAGCACGGAGACATACTACCCCCTCCCCCAGGGATGTGCATATATGTGCCAGCAGCCGGCCACTTCTGGGAGCAGTGTGGGGCCATGGCATGCAGCCTGCCTCAGCCCTGCTGCACCGCTGGCCAGGAGCCACCTTTGGTAAGTGCCTCCCAGTCAGGGGCGGCTCCAAGCACCAGCGCAGCAAGCGCGTGCCTGGGGCGGCAAGCCGTGGGAGGCAGACTGCCGGTCACCGTGAGGGCGGCAGTCAGGGAGCCTTCGGTGGCATTTCTACGGGAGGTCTGCTGGTCCCGTGTCTTCAGCGGCCATTCGGCGGTGGGTATGCCGAAGGCGCAGGACCAGTAGATCACCTGCAGAACCACCACCGGATCCATGGGACTGGCGGACCTCCCTCAGAAACGCCACTGAAGGCTCCCTGACTGCCATGCTTAGGGCAGCAAAAAACATAGAGCCACTCCTGCTCCCAGTGAGACCCTGCACCTCACACACCCCCAGTCAGTATTACCTGGGGTTCAGATGGCAGCAAGCCTTGTGTACTTCAGTGAAGGACTGTACTGTATCAGATACAATTATAATAAATAATCATAACAATATGCAGAGCTTAACTATTACACACTCAGGAATATAACATACAATACCAGTTAGTAGGCAACAGAAAATAGCCTAGTTTTTTAGCCTCCTTTTACATTGGTAGATTAAGCCCATTTAGTTAAAGAAGTGGATTCATTTGAGAAGTTTTGCTGTTAAGGGTAATTGTCCAGTTATTTGCAGAATAGGAATGTAAACATAAGGCATCTCTTCCAAGTAACAAATGTGTAACAATGTATTTCATAACAGCCTTCAAAGCACCCACTACACAGTTGGTACAATACAAATTAATAATAAATATTACTAATATTTAACAAGATTGTACTTTTTATTCCTTTTTGTTAGTGTTGCTTTAGCATAGGAAAAGACGGATCGAAGTAACCTGACTTAATTTTATGCATCCCATTTTTCAAAAGGCTCACTTCTTGGATGTTATGGGGATGATGGCATCCATGTAAGTAGACAGAAGGATAGATACTATAAACTGACCTTAAGAGCTTACCTTTTTTAACACATTTGATCAAACATTATGAGATGCACCTTGTCCCTGAGCAACCTCATCCAGCCTCATGGATTCAACAACCACCTCACAACCTCTTTTCAGTCTTGAATCTTCAATGTCCTCTATGACTTTCCTTTCAGGATGTCCCAACACCAACTGAAACTTAAAACGGCAAAACCGATCTTCACATCTTTCTCCTCTTCCTCTTGTCTCTATTACTGATATCAGTTCACTCATTCTGTCTTTCCTTCGGGGGCAACAATGTCATTTTGACTTCTCTCTCTTTCCCGTCATACATTGATACACTGGCTACATCCAGAGGATTTTCCTCCACACTTTCTCCAAATACCCTTCTGCATTCCCCAGCACCAAAATCCTTGTGCGTGTCTGGGTTCTCCCTCACCTTGAGTATTACATTTCTAGAGAGAAGGAGGTTTCATTACCATCTTTAGTTGATCCAAAACAGTGCTGCAAAAATCAGCTATCTAGTCCACTGTTATGACTATATCCAGACCTCAACACATTCTATATAAAAGGAACTCTTCATCCCTATCTTCAAGGACCTTTACAACTAACCCCTGCTTACCTTCTGCTCTTCTCACTCCCCTTTCATCCTATCCAAGCCACTTCATGTTCTTCTACTTTCATTACATGCCTTCTACTGCAATAGGCATAGTTTGACTTCTATTTTTCGGGGGACAGCTCCGGTCAGGCCAATGGGGCTGCATGTGGGTAGACAAATTCCACGCCTGCCCAAGGCTTGCAGTTTGGAGGGCAACACCATCCCACCCCCCAAACTACACCCATGCTTCTACACCTAGAACCCACTTCCTGACCCAGTCTGCCATGCCTCCATGGTCTTCATTTTCAAGTCCCAATGTTAAAAACACACTTCTTCCAAAGGCTTATAAAAACACAGTTCTGTCTTTTAAAAGGTGCAATAAAAACAGGCAATATACAATTTAATAAATAAATAAAACACCAAACACATTTTGGCATTAACAAGATGTATGCTAATTTCACTGCCCAGTCACCTGTTTGTTGTCACATTCCCACCCCCATCCTTTGTCTATTCAGATTGTCTCTTTCAAACTGGTGAAATGAAAGAATGCATGTGCTTTCACCAAGAACTGACTACAGAAGCCTATGTTGTGTATTTCCAGGTCATGTGCTTGCTGAAACCAGGAAACACAGAGGGACAGCTTTTTTAAAAAACATATTTAATTTTCCAAATTAAATGATATTTTTGTTTTGTTATTATTGAGTTTGACTGAAGTCCAAACTTTTTTTTACATTATCCACCTCTCTGTGTCCTTGTATGTATTATATATATAATGTTATAGGTTTCCTCAAAATTAAATGGGACTGTCATCATTCCAGTCTGACCCAGCTTTCCCACCTTGCGGCATAGTTTGCAGATGAGCCCTTACTTGATTTTTCCCTTTGCCCAGGGTATCAACAAGTCTAAACAGATTGTTAAGTGCTAAAGAATACCTCCTTGTGGAGGGTCTAATTTATTAGCAATTTCTGCCCCTGGTGTTAAGCCTCTTGCCCCTACCAGGGTAATGTCCTTCTTTGGAGTCTGGGGAGGTCTGTCCACTGTGACTCTTCTCCAAAGACAACGAGTGATCCTAGCCAGGCTGGGCTTGCAGCCAGTGTCTGGAGGCCCACTGGCTGAAACCAGGCCCTCTTTGATGCCTGCTGGATACGGACCTTGTCTAGGAGGCTTCCAGGAGAGCTCAGCTTCTAGGGTCCCTGGCTCACCCTACTGACTCAGGCTTCTCGATAAGCTCCTCTCCACAGGAGCCTCTTTTCTCCCTTTGGAGTTTCCTGTAAATGAGCGTGGATAACCCTTATTAGATCCAGGTGCTTATCTACTAATCAGCCATCTGGGGCAGTCAGTTACCTCCAGGTGGGGCCTTCAGAAGCCAGTCACTGGCAGAGTGAGCACTAACTCCCCATAAAAAGCTGCTGCCCCATGATAGAGACAATACACTGTTTTCTTTTAAAACAAATGAAACAAAAAACGAGCCAGTATCTCAACACTCTTCAACATCCCTACTAGAGCAGATTTAATTATTCATTGTGAATAAATTATCTCACTGTAGCTCTTTTTACTGTTTGAGAAACATTTGAAAACTGATCCTGATTGCTACAAAATATCCTTTATGCAAAAAAAATTTAGCCTGCGGCTTGTTTGCAAACGATTTATTTACTTAAACTATTTGCTATTCATGGCATGTGCCTGGTCACCAAGTTAACACTTTATTGATTCTGTTTCCTGATAGGATGAGTGAAACTGTTTAAACTGGAAATTAACTAATATAATGAATGACAACTAATGAATAACACTCTTTCAGTACAAATTTTCAGATGAAGAATTTGTGTGCTTAAATTCATGATGTTCCTGGGAAATATGAGTATTTTCATTAATAAACTGGTTGTTCATCCAAATAATTGCAGACAATAATTAATATGATCCTATAAATAACAGTCAAACGGACTTATCTTATAGTTTTGAATGTGAACATATTCTTAAATCACTTTTTTCCATTGTTGGATCAACTCTAATCCTTACAGTGATCAACCAATTTACTTGCAACTGCAGGAGAAAAAACTGGAAGTCAGCCTGGAAAACTCTTACTCACTCAAGTAGCAATGGAACTATTCATTAATGTAGAAATTTGCAGGATTTGGCCCTTGGTAATGAAACAAATGCAAGTTTCAAGCTTCCAAGGGTTATATAAACAGCACTAAGAAATAATTTTTAAGATAATGAAAAAATACCCTGACAGGTTCCTATGAGTAACATTTTCTGCATACTGTGGAATTTAAATCTCATTATTGTTATAATGGACAGGAAGAATTATAAGTTATCCTTTGAGTTCTTCATTTACCACTACAGGAAACAGAGACAGGAAATAATAATAGATCATCAGAATAATCAAAACTCTCCTTTTCTATTCCAATAAGGCAATCTTGCACAGAAATCCAGTCTTGACATCCCCTCCCTCCTCTTTGGACAGTGGGCAGTGCTGCCACTCAAATTCAACTTCCTGTGATGTCACATTACAAGACTGCAGGGAAAGGAGGGAAGTCAGGACCTGATATTTTAGACATTTCCAATGAAGCAGGCAAACAGAAAAAAAGTATGTGCATATATTAATTATGCCCTTTTTACATATCACATGAAGTAATCATACCCTCTTGGACCATTCTAAAGCAGTGATGAAGGGCAGAATGACATTTTTTGTTTATTTGTTTTGTAAGTGACCTTAAAGAATTACCTTGATGGATTCCTAACAAAAATCCTAAATCAATGTGAGTTCTGTTTGTAGAGGGCCTGACAGGATAGGGTCCAAAGCAGATTAAACTTCCTATCATGCAGAGCCCCATTTCCACCCAAGAGTGATATTCACCAAAGTCAGTGTTAAAGTGGCATACCCACAGTGGGCAGGTAATACCACCACAGAAACGATAAACTTGTGACAATTTGAGACTGTATGAGCTACAGTATGTTTACAGACTACTAGCTGAAAATGAAATATTTATGGCTTTTGTTTTACATATGCCACAATGACTCATCGCCTACATTTCTATTAGCCAAAAATATTTGCAGTATTTCTTCTTCCAAATAAGATCAGAGCTCTGTGGTGTAGCCCAGAATGTCCTTGCCTGAACACAGTCAATGTCATATACTTAATCTAGTCTTGAACTTCATGACTGTGCAGTCACCTGTCATGGATGCTTATAGACATAACAGGATTACAGGTCTAAATCTTATATATTGTCGTTTTTTGAACGTCAAGGTGTTATAGAAGCATAGAGTATGCGTCTTCGGGTGAACTCTCTGCTGCAGCAGTCTCCCTTTAGAACACAGATTTGATCTGAGTCTGTGGTTCTCGCTGAGATACGCATTACATCATTGTCTATTTTCAGCTTGTTACATTAATCAAAACCTATCCCATTTATTAAGCTGCTTCCTGCAGCTCAGGCATTTGAAATGCAGAGTGCCAGCAAGCTGCTGCTAGGCACCGTGAAAGAAAGAGGTGGGGTAGATTTGAGTAATGTACAAATTGAATTTCAAGCGACTGAGCAGCCTCTTTATCTCTTGGTGACACAACCAGTGATTGTGGCAGTATTCTTAAAGGAAATGAAACCCAGATCCATGGTTCAATCATTGGGTAGTAACTATAGCCCTTCCCAGTTGTCTTTCCGGAACTGCTGATGAGTGTGTGACCTTTGCAAAAATGCACAAAGCCTTGATTTCTGCACGGCTAACCTTTACAAGCTGGAACCCTCCTGTGGAACCTAACTGCAGCAGAGGGATGCTTCCAAATAACACATACACACATATACACATTTTATGAAGTGTGTATATTTTATGAAACAAAAATACTTTGGATAAAGACATTTAACAGTTGCCTATTTCTCTGTTTTGAGCCTTTGCATTCTTCTCTCTTTTCACAGGTAACAATCCATCCAAAAGTCCAACACCAGAAATGCATCTCAGAATCATTTTCTGTACTTAAGAACTTACCGAAGCAAAAAGTCAGCAAAATAGAAGTTAAAGTTTATCTAAACATTGGCCCTGTTAATACCTCTGAGTTCATAGTGGAGGTGATGTCTCTAAGCAGGGATCTCCCTTGCCATGCAGAAAGGTGGGAGCCATCTCCATGGCTGTATCCTCCCTTGTTACCTGTCAGCTCTGTGTTCTTGGGGAACCAGGGTGCCGTATTCAGCCTGTCTGACTCACGAAGGACACCCTCCCCCCACCTCTGCTTGAACCAAAATCGATCAGAAGAAAGGCTTACAAAAAGCAATGAAAAGACAGTGGGAAACACACCTAAACCCCTCGGGACAAGGGTGATGGGATTAAGAAAACTCCCCTAGCCTCATTTGCATTGAAGAGGGGACAGGGAGGCACCTCTATTAGCATACAGAATGGAGAACGGAGATTCCAAGGCAAAAACCACACTGAACTCTGGGACCAGAAAAGCAAGGAAGCACTGCATAATGGGAGATCTCTGGTCCAGATGTTAATGAACCCAGGCCTGCACATCCCCTGCTCAATAGTTATGAGACCAATTCTAGTAATAAATCCTTTATTGGTATCCAAAATACTAAAGCTCCCTAATTGCATTGTGAGCTCCCTGGAAGGAACACTGCCCATAGCCAGGAATGATCAGCTCCTATTGTCTAGCCTGAACAAAACAACTTTGGTATACTCCCTTGAGCCAACAGTTTACTCATAAACAAATCTAGTGTTCTCCCTTGAACCATTGTTGTTTCTCTAAAAAAAACCCCAAACCCTACCAACGCTCAAATATGTGTTCTGATGCCTGGATCCAAAATCTGCATCAGTTCCATTGGGACTTCATCCATTGGGACCCTGACTGATCACTCTGCCTGTCTTTAGCACTCCAGAACCTCAGCTACCCATTTAAGCTTCACGGAGTGGTGAGAACCCAACTCTCTCACTCACTCTTCCCACCCCCTTTTTTCCCCTACTCTAGGTACAGCTTTCTAACCCTGACTTATGTCATCAGGTATAGTTTTGTAAACCTGACTTTTGCAATCAAATTTAAGCTAGATTTAATATTGTAACTGTTTTGTTTGTTTGGCTCTCCTTGTATAATTATTATGTGGCAATAAATAACTTTGATAGTTAAGCTGGTTGCTTCCCCTCCCCACCCCTCTCTCTTTTGTGTTTTTGGCTTCCCCATTTGCTCTGCAGCAACACTCCTCTTACCTAAGCTAAAGATCCCTGTAGCACCCCAAAATCCTGTGCGTTTTCCTCATCAGGTGGATTACTACCAGAACAATTGTAACGTGAAAGTGGGGATAGGGACATACTGAACCTGTGGCATAGGAGGGTGGCAGCATGGAAATGCTGCTCAACCCAGCCTGCTGAGTCCAAGGGCATATAAAGGTGACAACTTGGAAGCACTGCTTGACCCAGCCTGCTGAGTCCAGGGACATATAAGGGGTCAGCTTGGGAGTGCTGATTGACCCGGTCCGCTCAGACACGCTCTGTTAATGTGGATGTGTGTGTTTGTCTAATTCTGGGACTGGAGGAACCCAGCTCTAGGAAACCTAGGTCCTGCAGGATAGCTCCATAGGGAAGGGAGAAGTGTAGCTCCATATGAAAACACAAGTGACGCAAGCAGTACATTGATAGAATTACAGAACCCAACCCCTGACCCCCCAACGATTAACCCTAATAAATGAGCAGACCCCAGAGGAATGGGCAAATCTGGTAACACCCTGCACCTGAACCCCATGGAAAGCTCTCTGTGAATCCACAATTCTACCTGAGGGAAGGAATAGTGATGCAGGAGTGGATAATTTACCATTCCCCCACACTAGTCCTACAGAACTCAAGGAAGAAATTGAACTCAGCCAATGGCTGTATTACATTTCTAATGTCCTGTGCATGGTGGGGGTCCAGGGAGCCATGATGACTGGGAGCAGGGGGAGAACACTAGAGACCCAAAGCTGCTGAGAAGGGCACATGTCTCTACAGATCGCAGGCAATTCACTAGGTTTGGCTGAGTTCCTCAGAAAGTTCCACAGGAGGGAAAGAAACAAAATATATTGCCCCCACCCCATACCCCAGTGGAGTGGCTTGGGAGACATCTCTGAGGGGGAACCTTGTGAAGATTTTATTACCCTCCCGTGGATATTCTTATGAGAAGGGGGTGACTGGGCCAACTGCTGTTTGGAAGGCTATAAATATAACATAGCACAAAAAGGCAAAGCAATATTATTTTCATTGTAATTTGTCTAGGATGGCTATTCTCAACCTACTGAAGGCTTCTCACTTAGCTTTCCTATTGGATAAGTGTGACCGAATGCACCCCTGTATTCACACGCTATTCACTACTGTAATACCCTTTGTACAAAATATGCCTTATGAGGTATCATTTGAAAACTAGTAACTCACTGGTCAATAACATCCTGCTGAAATGTATGTCGCCATGTTATATGTAAAGTTATGAATTCCCCCTGAATGTTGTTGGTAGCAAATGTTCAAACCCACAAAACTCCAGTGAGGAAGGAGTGGTTAAGCAAGTCTATCTTAAACAAAGGAATGTGAATTTACCTCAGTTTATATATAAGTAGTAAACAAGGTTCTTGAGACAGCAAAGGGGTAGGAACAGACCTAGCTGCATTTTACCAAACAACAACATGGAAGCTCTTTCACCACAAAACTCCCTGTCTCCATCTGCACAGTGGGAGTGAACATTATCAAGGGGTAGCTCTCAGGAAAATTCATTTCAAAGGGTAACTGGACTATAAAACCAAGGAGCAAAAAAACACCCTAGTATCTCTCCCTATCCATCTCTCACCTCTCTTTCATCAAAGAAGACAAAAGAAATCAGCCCTTTGGACTTGGGGGCAGATCCTGACTTGAGTATTTGGTCAGCAGTATTGCTGGGAACCTGTGGTAAGAATTTTACCTTGAACCAAGTCTAGTTTGTTAAGTTTAGTTACTAGAAAGCCTTTTAACTTCATTTCTCTTATCACCATTTCTGACTTTAAAGCCTTAATACTACTCACTTAAAATCTCTTTCTCTTTGTAGTTAAATAAACTTGTTTTATTCTTTAAAACTAATCCAGTGTTATCTTTAAAATGAACTGTGAGTAACTCCATTTAAAGTAGCAAACTGTTGTATACTATTACTGACCCCTTACAAGGGCAATGGACCTCCAATATCTGGACTGTCCAGGAGAGGGCTGGAAAGTGCAGAACACGTGTATGGGAGGAAATCTGGGACTAGGAGTGTGCTGGGCCCTGCAAGTGGTAACCAAAGCTGGTGGAAAGCAGAGTGTGACTGGAGTGTGCTGGCAGGCTGTAGCTATCCACAGACATTGAGGGTGTGACTGCATGTTATTTGGCTGTTTGAGAGGGTCAAGGTTGGGAGTTACAGCAGCAAAGCATTGTGAGACACGAAGGTTACAGGACAGGTGGTGAGACTTCCCCTCACTCATCTGGACTGCACTCAGGAATGTCAGAATAGACCTCACTCCTTTCCCTCCATAATTAGGAACCTTAGAAGAAGGAGCCTATCTGGCTCACAGAAGTTCTATGTGTGCAGATACTCTACCCAACATGCAGAGCTGGAGAATATAATACAAACCAAAAAATATCTAAAAATGAAATAAAACATTCCAAAAGTGCAGCTATTGTGATTCATGGTGATGGACCCAAGCCACAGAATTCAGACCCAGGTCCAGATCTCCAATATCTCAACATTTAAGGAAGTTTGGATCTGAGATTTTGGGAAATTCAAGTTTTGGTTAACATTCTGAATCCCCGCAAAGTTCAGAGGTTTTTGGATGCAGGATTTAGGGTCTAGCCCATTTTTATACTTTTCAGGTTTTTGTATACCCTCAGTCTTCATTTCATGCCTCAGAACAACTGAGGCACAGATATCCAGCACCTCACACCTTAACGTGTGGTATTGGTGCACACAGTAATACGAGGGTAAGGAATTTTCCCAAATAATTACACACATTGAGCTTGTTCTGAATAAAATATATTTCCTATGACTCATAGTTCACAGTTCCTAAAATCGTTTTATATGAAAGAGGAAACAAACATATTGCTAATAGCTGTAAGTGGTACTTTTTTTCTTTTTAGTTAGATACAAAGAACAAAATCACCTTAAGTCGTCTATCATTGCAACAAAGTAGGGTACACAAAAGACCAAGTCTCCCCATTAAAAAATGCAATAAAGTTTGTTCTTTGCTGCCTAAATATTCCATTTTTTCTGGTTGGTTATATCCCCTTTTATTTGGCCTGTAAAAATCTCCTCCCTCACATTCACAGGTGATCATTCCCTCTTCCCTGCAGCTATGACATTCTGGCCCCATTGAAGTCAATAGTAGTTTTGCCACTGACTTCAGTGGTATCAGGATTTCACCCAAGGGATTTAGTGAAGGAAGACAATGAAAACTTGAATAACTTTGAAGAATGACAAGGCCTGAATGATATGAAGTCTCATATGAAGGGTACAGAATGGATAACCATCTTGTGACCTAAGTTTTCATTTTGCATTCATTGACTACTGTATTTCAGAAACTTAAATGTAGGTAGCAAGATATTATTTTGGATTTTTGTTTCTCTGTGCAAATTGAAACTGTGTCACAATTTCTTCCCAGTTATAGTGACTCATTGCTTTGCAGTGCTTTCTTTAAAACCATGTCCAGAAGATACATGTAACTGTAAGAGCAACTTTATTCTAGTTTTCAAAGTGAAGCCACATGCTTAGACCTCAGTAGGAAAGTAACTTTAATTCATTCTGGATGACCTTTTCATTGGAAAGCAAAACACTGCCCTCAGGCTATTTAGAAAGGTTAGATGTACCTTTTTCCTTTTACTGTTATGAGGCATATATTTATTAGTGCTCTCTAGTGTTTTTCTTATACCATCAGCAGCTCAATCTTAAAAACAAAACAAAGCAAAACTCCACAACCCTTTGTAGCTCATTAACTGGTTCCAGGCTCTAGCTTGTAAGGTTAAAGTGTAAAACTTTTAGTCATGACAAAATAGGGTCATTGCTATGATTCAGCAAACAAAGATTCATTAAAGACTCAACACTCCTTCTTATTCTTTAGAACTTGTTTGGTTCGGCTAAAATAGCCAATTTAAACACTCTCTAGTGAAATGGTATTATATTCACTGCTTGTCATCTCTGCCAGTATGGAATCTTGATCTGGAGATGTGGGATTTAGCACCCAGGGGACAATGTTAATTACAAGTTAAGGAAATCATGGTTCTGCATGTAGATTGGTGAAAAGTCTTTATTAACTGTTTGGAAATAGTTAATTCTTCATTAGTCAGAACACTGAACCAGAGGCTGCTGCCTATGAACCATTGATTAGAGTTTATGGCAGCAATAACCTCCCTGAAAAACATTTGTTACCATACTTAATGAGCAGATTTTAGACCATTAACCTTCCTTGGGAGGTCAACCAACAAAATGGATGTTAACTGCTTGTAACAACCAATATCTCTGAAATTACTATTTAGATGCCGTTAGCATCAAATAAGCATCTTTTAAAAATATGGTATAAAATGACTTGTATATTAATAATTGAATATGTCGGAAAAGGGCTCCCATATTAAGCAGTAGCAGCCCTATCTTTTCAGTAAGATAATACTTGGCTCTTATATAGCATTTTTCCTTTCAAAGTTTCAAAGTGCTTTAGGAAAATAGATACATATTAACCCCATTTTACAGAGGATGAAGTAAAATCAGAGGTAAAATGACTTGTTCAAAGTCACACAACAAGTCCATGCCAAGATCCAAGATTAGAAATTAAGGTTGAAATCCTGGCCTGTTTAAGTCAATGGGAGTTTTGCCTTTGACTTCAATGGAGTCAGGTTTTCAACCTTGGTTTTCTTACTTCCAGATCAGTGTTTTAAACACTAGACAAAAAGGGTTTGCCCCTCTTTCCTGGTAATCTGAGGGGTGCTAATTCCCTACATACCACATGTGGCACAAGTATAGGCTTTGTCTCTATGAGGGGCTAGTCCCAATTTTAGTAATCAGTGGCCAGCAACCAGTATAGCTGTCAATGCAAACATCTAGTCTATATGAGGAATACTGTACTACAATTTAAACTGGTAGCAATTTGCTTGAAACTGGGCTAAGCTCAACTAAGTGCAAATCATGGCTTTTTGTCTTTTGGGTTTGCACTGATGCAGCTATACTGGTGGTTATTCAAGCACTGCAGAAGTCAGGGCTAATCCCCACTATAAACAAGGCCTGAGATAAAGAACAAAATGTCCTGCGTCAATAACTTCTTATCTGGGATTTTTATATTGTCCCTTTCAGACTAGAAATAACCCATACTTATTTTGAAACTGAAATATTTCCTTCATAAACAATTCTAGAATATGAATATGTGCAAAAATGTTGCCTATAGCCTTGAGAAATGTTATGATTAGGTTACTGTAGTGTGTACTTCACTTTGGATGGCTGTAGACTTTGGGCCAGTGCCAAAATAGTGAAGCAATGCTATTATTAGCAATTCCATTGAAAGGTTACAAAACATTACGTTTCTATTTTAGCACAGAAGTCTATTGTGCAATGGTCTATTGCAACCAAAACTTAAGAACCTGCGATGGATAAATTATATTTTATGTGCATGATTTTTCTGTTGCAGAACCGAAAAGTGTTACCAAAATATGCACAAAGGCAAAGTGCTTGAAAACAGTTAGTGGCAGTATTTTTGGGATTGAGATAAAATACAGATAGCCTCAGTTGTGCATAAGCGCCTGCTAGCTCCAACAGAGATTTAACTAATAGAGTCATATCATATATAGCACCTCTGGGATCTGCATAATGAAGCTATCCATATTTAATAATTCTCCCAAATCACATTAACATTTGTGACCTAATCATTTAAAATAGCTCTTCTTCAGCAGCAAAATAATAAACCACCACCACATGGGGTTGTTGGATCAATAACAACAATAATGATGCAACATGTATCAACTAAAAAGCACTATTATGATGGCAACATCTATTTACAATGAAGCACAGCATCAACATGGATTTCTGTCATTCTAAATCATTTGCCTTTCCAAAGTCTAATTCTATAGTTTGGGAAATTTGGTATATCTATTAATTCTTTGAAAGTTCTTGGCCAGCTTCCATCCTGTAAACAAGCTTTGTTATCTGAATATTTAACTCAGGCAAGCTCTGTACAATAATAATTTAATGATTGGATTCCATATTGCTTTGGAAATACTTATTAATTGAAAGGCCACAGTATTGTTGCATTAACATAATTTCTCTTTACTCCTATAGCTATCGTAGTTTGTTTCTTCCACCCGCCCCTCAATACTGGAGTGGCAGCTTAAAACTACTGGATTTGGCAGATTAGGTGCTGGAATTTTAAGAGCCAAATAACTTTGAAGATAAATCCCACCTAACAGAGAGGTAACTTTCATCTTGCAAATCTCAGTTTAGGGCATAAATATATCAACAGTGGGATCACAAAATAAACTTTCCCCCTTCTACAGTGGGCTAGGTACATTATGAAGGGAATCTTCCTCTCCTTGGACATTGTGACTGGCCATTGCTAGTTTGCTCCAGCATGGGAACACCTATGTATCCACTGATTAGTAGTCCTATAGGTAATACTTACTGAGACTATTTCAGTGCTCCTTTTCAGTAATGGAGTCAAGCTCAGGGCCTGTCCTTGATAAGCTAGAAGTCTGACCACTGAGTAAAATGTATATTATGAGCCTGCAGGATTTATTTGTGCATGCTAGACATTTAAATCAGGATATTTATATTAGACCTTGTCTACACACAGAAGATGTACCTCTTAACTGTACCAGTATAGCTAAAGCAGTACAATCCCTCCATTGTGGACACAGTTATACTGGTATAAATGTGCTTGTACTGATATAGTTTATGGTAATGGGGAATAAGATATACTGATAGAAGCAGATTTATACCATTATAACTGCATCCATACTAGAGCTTATAAAAGTGCAATTTTTTAGGTAAAATATCACATCCCTAACTGAAATGTTTATACTGGTTCAAAAACTGTGCAGAGACCAGGCCTTAGAGTTCAGTTCTTAATGAACTTCCAGGCACTGCTTCCTGAGATCCCTTTTATAATTTCTGTTGCCTCCATATGTAACTCTGATGAGCTTACACTTCTTCTTAAGTACTTCTGTATCAGAAAACAAGAGCAAAGCTGAAACAAAGTGAGTCATCTGTTTTTGTCTTTGCTTTCACTGCATGAGATAATGTGGAGGTGTTAATTACAAGACTTCACTGAGTCTTGACTAATAACAGTGTGTAAACAAATGTATGTCAGACTCAGCTACAGAAAAGCTTCTACTAATAAGGTAAAACTAGCAATTAGAGCTGACAATGAAGTAATACTTTCCCTTGAATATTCATTTATGAAGTTTTTGTTTGGTAGAAGGGTGGCTTCTGCTTGTCCAGATGGAAACTAAGAACAGGAACCCACAGTCATTCATTTAAAATAAATTAAATATCACTTGGTGAGCCAGCACATTGGATTAATTCTCCTTTGTACTAATCCACTGACCCTTTACATCAAAGGCAGAGACATAATGTTCACTAAGATTCCCCAATCTGTGACCTTGGCATAACAGGAACAAATTGAATTCCCAGAAGAAGAAAAATGACAGTGACCATATAAAATCACTAACTGTGTGTTTGAAACACCATTTATTTCATTTAAATTCTACACTGGAGCTCCTTGGGTTAGAAGAAGAACAAATATGATTAGCTCACTAAACCAAGTCTTGTCACTTAGTCTGGGGTGGTTTTTTTGTTTTATTTTGTTTCCTTCTTAACAAAGCAGTTTTGACATACTTCTTTAAGCACACAAGCCAAATGTTCACATGCTGGATGAATGCATGCCTGGAGGAAGCAGGCTTCACATTCAGATCTCTTTAATGTGTTTGGAGCCAGAAAATAAAAACAACTGCAAGTTCAAACTTAGCCCCTTCTTCTGATTTATATCCTATGGATTTGCTATTCTTCTGACAGAATTTTACCATTATTTCATAATCTATGCAGCAAAAGATGTGTGTATCTCTATATTTATTTCATTTTAAAAATATTTCTTATTGAAAATGCTGCACTGGAAAATCTATAGGTAGAAATTATTTCATATGAGTTTGATCTATCAGGGACATTATTTAAGGAAGTAATCTTAAGGAAGAGAATAAAACCATCTTGTCTGGGAAGGTCCTTTCCATGGTTCTCTCTTACCTGGACCATCCTCCACCATCTCCTCTCTGGCTTTTCTACGCCACAAAATTGAACCACTGCTGACAACTGATATCACAACGTGTGCAGCTGAAGTGGTGCTGAATACAGCAGGACATTGCTGAAACTGTGCTGAAAGTGTTTTTGTCCTGTTTTATGCTTTCATCTAAACTGGAGTTGGCACTGGTGCAGCTTCACCTGTTGTTGACACCTGTGCTCAGCAACAGTTCGATATTGTAGGGTAGTCAGATCTCTGTCTCTTCCGATCTATCCAAAGCATCACTCCTCTGCTGCTGATTTGACAGTCAACCTCTCCTCCAATCCATTCACTTTTTATCTTTTCCCACATTGAGTTCAAGGTCTCATAGACTCATAGACTTTAAGGTCAGAAAGGACCATTATGATCATCTAGTCTGACCTCCTGCACAACGCAGGCCACAGAATCTCACCCCCCACTCCTGTAAGAAACCTCTAACCTATGTCTGAGTTATTGAAGTCCTCAAATCATGGTTTAAAGACCTCAGGGTGCAGAGAATCCTCCAGCAAGTGACCCGTGCCCCACGCTGCAGAGGAACGTAAAAAACCTCCAGGGCCTCTGCCAATCTGCCCTGGAGGAAAATTCCTTCCTGACCCCAAATATGGCAATCAGTTAAACCCTGAGCATGTGGGCAAGACTCACCAGCCAGCACCCAGGAAAGAATTCTCTGTAGTAACTCAGATCCCACCCCATCTAACATCCCATCATAGACCATTGGGCATATTTACCTGCTAATAATCAAAGATCAATTAATTGCCAGAATTAGGCTATCCCATCATACCATCCCCTCCATAAACTTATCAAGCTTAGTCTTGAAGCCAGATATGTCTTTTGCCCCCACTACTCCCCTTGGAAGGCTGTTCCAGAACTTCACTCCTCTAATGGTTAGAAACCTTCATCTAATTTCAAGTCTAAACTTCCTAGTGTCCAGTTTATATCCATTTGTTCTTGTGTCCACATTGGTACTAAGCTTAATAATTCCTCTCCCTCCCTAATATTTATCCCTCTGATATATTTATAAAGAGTAATCATATCTCCCCTCAGCCTTCTTTTGGTTAGGCTAAAAAAGCCAAGCTCTTTTGAGTCTCCTTTCATAAGACAGGTTTTCCATTCCTCGGATGATCCCAGTAGCCCTTCTCTGTACCTGTTCCAGTTTGAATTCATTCTTCTTAAACATGGGAGACCAGAACTGCACACAATATTCCAGATGAGGTCTCATCAGTGCCTTGTATAACGGTACTAACACCTCCTTATCTTTATTGGCAATACCTCGCCTGATGCATCCCAAGACTGCGTTAGCTTTTTTAACGGCCATATCACATTGGTGGCTCATAGTCATCCTATGATCAACCAATACTCCCAGGTCCTTCTCCTCCTCAGTTACTTCCAACGGATGTGTCCCCAATTTATAACCAAAATTCTTGTTATTAATCCCTAAATGCATGACCTTGCACTTTTCACTATTAAATTTCATCCTATTACTATTACTCCAGTTTACAAGGTCATCCAGATCTTCCTGTATGATATCCCGGTCATTCCCTGTATTAGCAATACCTCCCAGCTTTGTGTCATCTGCAAACTTTATTAGCACAGTCCCACTTTTTGTGCCAAGGTCAGTAATAAAAAGATTAAATAAGATTGGTCCCAAAACTGATCCCTGAGGAACTCCACTAGTAACCTCCTTCCAGCCTGACAGTTCACCTTTCAGTATGACCTGTTGTAGTCTCCCCTTTAACCAGTTCCTTATGCACCTTTCAATTTTCATATTGAACTCCATCTTTTCCAATTTAGCTAATAATTCCCCATGTGGAACAGTATCAAATGCCTTATTGAAATTGAGGTAAATTAGATCCACTGCGTTTCCTTTGTCTAAAAAATCTGTTACCTTCTCAAAGAAGGAGATAAGGTTGGTTTGGCACAATCTACCTTTTGTAAAACCATGTTGTATTTTGTCCAAATTACGATTGACCTCAATATCCTTAACTACTTTCTCCTTCAACATTTTTTCCAAGACGTTGCATACTACAGATGTCAAACTAACAGGCCTATAGTTACTTGGATCACTTTTTTTTCCTTTCTTAAAAATAGGAACTATGTTAGCAATTCTCCAGTCGTACGGTACAATCCCTGAGTTTACTGATTCATTAAAAATTCTTGCTAATGGGCTTGCAATTTTATGTGCCAGTTCCTTTAACATTCTTGGATGATGATTATCTGGGCCCCCCGATTTAGTCCCATTAAACTGTTCGAGTTTGGCTTCTACCTTGGATGTGGTAATATCTACCTCCACATCCTCATTCCCATTTGTAATCCTACATTATCCCTAAGCTCCTCATTAAAGACTGAGGCAAAGTATTGGTTTAGATATTGGGCCATGCCTAGATTGTCCTTGGCCTCCACTCCATCCTCAGTGTTTAGTGATCCCACTTCTTTCTTTGTTTTCTTCTTATTTATATGGCTATAGAACCTTTTACTATTGGTTTTCATTCCCTTTGCAAGGTCCAACTCTACATGGCTTTTGGCCTTTCTCACTTTATCCCTACATGTTCTGACCTCAATAAGGTAGCTTTCCTTGCTAATCCCTCCCATCGTCCACTCCTTGTAGGCTTTCTGCTTTTTCTTAATCACCTCTCTGAGATGCTTGCTCATCCAGCTTGGTCTACAACTCCTGCCTATGATTTTTTCCCCCTTTCTTGGGATGCAGGCTTCTGATAGTTTCTGCAACTTTGATTTGAAGTAATTCCAGGCCTCCTCCGCTTTTAGATCCACAAATTCTTCAGTCCAATCCACTTCCCTAACTCATTTCCTTAATTCTTTAAAGTTACCCCTTTTTAAATAAAAAACCCTAGTCCTAGATCTATTTTTGTTTATCCTTCCATCTAGTTTGAACTGAATTAGCTCATGATCACTCAAACCAAGGTTGTCCCCTACAACCATTTCTTCTATGTGGCCCTTACTACTCACCAAAACAAAATCTAAAATGGCATCCCCTCTTGTTGGTTCTTCAACTACTTGGTGAAGGAATCCATCAGCTATTGCATCCAGGAAAATCTGAACCCCATTATTATTACTAGCACTTGTCCTCCAGTCTATATCTGGGAAGTTAAAGTCTCCCATGATCACTCAATTCCCATTAGTGTTTCCTTCATTAAAAACATTAAAGAGGTCTCTATCCATATCCAAATCAGATCCCGGTGGTCTGTAGCACACCCCAAGCACTATATCAGGGGAGGGTCTAGTAGCTTTCTTTCCCAATGCGATTTTCCCAATGTGTTTTCTTTCCCAATGGATAAGACTCTGTCTTATCCATTCCATCACTTCTTATTTCTGTACAGTCTACCTCATCATTGATATACAATGCTACTCCACCACCTTTGCCTTTATTTCTGTCTTTCCTAAAAAGCACATAGCCTTCAATACCTGTACTCCAGTCATGACTATGTCTGTTACAGCTGCCTCCCTGCTGCATTCCTTTTTTGTTTTCCTCTCTGTGTGGCCGCCCCTCCCGGCCATGGGGCTAGCAAGAGTCATAGCCTGGCCCCGCTCAGTGGAATGGCCTTTGCAGACTAACCGGAGCCATTGCTCTGCTCAGGTGGGGGTGGGCCTCTGCCTCCTTTGTTCAGACCTGGGCTCGGTGTAGGGGGCGCTGCCCAAGAATGCAAGACCTTATATGGCCACATAGCTGAGCATGTAAGTCATGCCTGTGACTTAGAACTAGCCCAGACACGTCTATGCACACCTGAAGTCTTTTCCCTGCTTTCTCTCCTCCCCTCTAAGAAGGGGAACCAATCAAAGTTACTGGCGGGAAACTGCCTAAGTCTGCCTATATAACCAGACATTTTCTAATCAGACCTCGGAGAAGGTCCTTGCTTTGCCACCTGGTCTGATCAGCTAGGGGTCTTTGGGAGGCCCTCTCCCCACTCTCGTTTGTTTTTGAGCTTTCCCCCGTTTTTAAACTCCCCTCCCACGAACAACGAATTTTGCCTGGAAATCTCCTGATTATTGTGAGCAAATTGAGTCCTCTCTGCGTCCTCTGATACTGCTGCTGTGCCTGCTTCTGCCTCTGCTGTTGTCCTGGGGATTGGTAAGAACTCTCTCTTGTAGAACCTCCCTGTTCTAGCTGCTGGCCTTTCTTTCCCCAACAGACAGACCCAAGTTAACTCCTTGGTCTGCATCTGTAATCTGTTTCTGGTTCTGCAGCTCCTTTGCTGCTAGAAATAAACCTGTGCCTCCCTGGATTCTATCCTGGGCAGCTCACTTGCAGTTGCTCCACTGCTGCAGCCACACCCTTGGAGAACCACCCCTAGTATAAGGTGCACTCATTAGGTTAAGTTAGGTTTAGCATTATACTCTGTAGGTTAGGCTTAGAGAATTGTTGCATTGTGTTTTGTTACTTGCTAATTTGTGTAGTCTTGGTTAAGTTAGATCATAGATAAGATTTTGCTGTGTTTTGTATAATTGTGGTTAAGTCTGTCTTTCTACTGCAACCCCCCCCAGCTTCTCTGTGTCCCTCTGACTCCTTACAGTCTCTCTGTTCTCTGTGTCTCTCTAAGTTTAAATCTCCCTCTGCTCCACCACGTGCTTCTCTTCCCCCATCCCAATCTAGCATAAAACCCCATTGGTTACCTTTTTCTCTCTGATACACCACACCTTCTACATTTACCCCACTGTGACACATTTTTACCTAAAATTGTTTGTTATTTAACATATTTTTCCATAACTATTAGTTGGTTATATGCTGCTGTGACACACCTTTTTACATAGAAATTGTTAGCTACCTGTTGCTTTTATACTTCAGTGTTAATTGTTTACCAACTGTATTGTACCCCACTATTGAAACCCCCTATACTGTTCACCAAAAGAAACCCCTCCCCAATTGTCTACCTTAACAAACCCCATACCCCTCACTATTGAATTTTCCCTTTTTTTGCATTTTCTTAATAAAGTTTATTTTGCACCCCGCCCGTGTGGTAATTGTCCCCCAAGATCCCCTACCTGCTGGCAGGGACAGACTACTATTCCACAATGTTTCTGTTATCCCTATAATATCTGGTTTCACTTCCTGCACCAATAGCTGTAGTTCCTCCATTTTGTTACCTAGGCTCCTCGCATTAGTGTACAAACATCTTCATTTTTGCTGTTTGGCTTCACTGACATTCTTTACCCGATTAGGCACAGACATTCTACCACCAGTATCACCTATTAGAGTGGTATCTACACTACTCTTCCTCCTTATGTCCATTCTCATACCCATGGCTGTATCCTCTCTTACTTCGTTTTCTTCCCTCTCAAGGTTAAATTCCGGCGTGGAGATTACCTGGACATCTCCCAACTATCTCCCCCAAATTCCTAGTTTAAAGCTCTCTTATTCAGTTGTGCCAGCCTCCATCCAAGAAGTCTATTTCCCTCCTTACTCATCCCAAGAGAACAGTCCTCTGTCCATGAATGCTTCCCAGTGGCCATACATCCCAAAGCCCTCCTTATAGCACCACTGCCTGAGCCATCTGTTGATCGCCATAATCTTGTCACACCTTTGTTGCCCTTCTCTAGGAACGGGCAGAATCCCACTGAAGATCACCCGAGCCTCAATTTCCTTAAGCGTCTTCACGAGCCTGGCATAGTCTCCCTTGATACGTTCCAGTGAGAATCTAGATGTATCATTTGTTCCCACATGAAGGACAATCAGCGGATTCTTTCCCACTCCCGTTAGGATCCTTTTCAGCCTCAGGTCCACATCCCGTATCTTAGCACCCGGCAGACAGCACACCCTTCTGTTCTCCGGATCAGCTCTGGTTACAGGCCTTTTTCTGGTGATGGTGTTATTCTCTGGTCTATCCCCTGTTCCCTCTGGCTGGCTGTCCCTTGCAATCCTCCGCAACCCATCCCGTATCTTCCTGGGGCTCATATTTGGTGTTATCTCCATTGACTCTTCCCCTCTTCCTATAGGACTAGCTGCTCTTCTCTTCTTCCTTGCCCTCTCACCTTCAACGACCACCTGCTGTGCTCCTTCTTCATTTTCCAACTCTGCAAACCTGTTCCTGAGCTCTATTTTTCCTTCACTAGCTCGTCTTTTCCTCTGCCTAGTTCTCTTAGTCACATGCTTCCACTGTCCTCACCTAGCAGTCTTCCATCAGAATTCTTTGGTCCTGCTTCCATCTCCAAGTCTGAGCTTTTCCCTTCAGCCTCCTCATGTCTTTGCTCCATCTTCTGCTCGAACCCCCTGCATCTCCAGTCCTCGGATCTTTTCTTCCATCAGCTCTATCAGGCAGCACTTCATGCAGATGAAACTCTTATCAGGCACCCCCTCCAGGATCACGTACATGCTGCAGCTTCCACATCCAGTCATCTTCATTGTGTCTTCCACTACTGCCTCTGTATCAGTCATAGCCTTTCCACCTAAAACCTGTTAGTCCAGGAAACACAAACCAAACCACCACCACCAACAGCAAAACAAACTCCCAGCGGGCACCAGAACACCAGCAGAACACCACCCAGTCCCTTCACTAGCCTGTCTATTCCTCTGCCTAGCTCTCTTAGTCTCCCCCGCAAACTCTCCTTGCAAACTCTCACTGAAAATCCCCCATTTACAGCTCTGTTTGCTGGCTCCTGTGCGGCTGCATCTGTCTATTAGCTGTCCTTATAGGCTTGCTATTCTGTGCAGGTTTAGATGGTGTGGTGGTTTAAATGGTGCTAGCCTGTGTAGACTGTCTGCATAGGCATAGTTTGACTTCTATATCTGGGGGAGGGGGGCAGCTCCAGTCAGGCCAATGGGGCTGTGTATCGAGGGGCAAATTCCGTGCCTGCCTGAAGCTTGCAGTTGGGGGTGGGGGGGGAGGGCATTTCCCCTCTCCCTGCCCAAACTACATCCATGACTGTTTGCTCCTATTATTGTTTCCATCAGCAGACCTGTGCCTGGGATAACAAAGATGAGGAATGTTAAGCACAAATCAGCAAGCTCAATGCAAAGACCAGGCAGTGTTTTGGAGCTGTTGGCTCTTCTCTCATTTGTGCAGGAGGAGGTAGGAAAGGAAATCTGAAATTTTTACACACACACACACACACACACACACACACACAGTTCTACTAATCCCAAAGCCTGAAAAGAGCCCAACGCTGGTATGACAATTTATAAACATCTTCTATTCCTGATTTAGGCAAATATTCTGTTAAATAATTTGCAAGAATGAATTAATGTTACCAGAATTCTTAATTTCTTTGTCTTAGGGTGTGGGGCATTAACCAAAGCTTTGAAACAGAGATTAATTTCTTCAGATACTATTCAAGGGAAAATTTCACAATGACACCTTTAATAAAGAGACTTGACTAAGTGGATTGTGTTATGTATGTATATTTTATTTGCTGGTTTATGACTAAATACCTCAAATGCCCAGATCTCATGAGCCCAAGCAAGACAATCTGTGGAACACAATCACTAGAAATAGATAGTTTAAAGTGAACAAAATTAACACATGAATATTTTTTTAAAATACTGAATCTTAGAAAAAACACTTCTGTTAATTATATCTTACAGCAGGTATTGGCTGTCAAGGTAATGCATTACTACACTATTTGGAAAAAACTACAGTTCTAATTAGATGAGCAAATAAATGTTCATTTCAATTTATTAATATAGCTGTAGGCCTTGTTGCAATTTATCTCTCATTTCTGAGACCAATCCATCTCAGGCTGGAAATTATTGTGGTGAAGTAACTGGTTTTAATAATGGATACAAGCAGTGAATTATTCATGCAGAGGGGAACAAGCCTTGATGCTTTCCACTCATTCCTTTAATTAACTGAGAGATGCTGATGAGTCCTATAGTGTCTCTAAGCTTTCTAATTTTATCTTTCCTGGAAACGTGAATTCTCTTGTAGACACAAAAATATTCTGTTTATCAATAGTTTAGTCCCCAAAATGCAATCCTGATGAAGTAGCTGCTCTTTCTTGTACCTCAAATTTCTGTCTTTCATATTGATACTATTGAAAAATGTAGTTTTTACAATTTTAGTTCAAAATCTAACTCAGATTTCCTCAATAAAAGCTAAATAGATTTTTCCTTTCTGCAAAACTTTAATCTGAAACCTTGTGTACTTTGAGCTGTGATGATAGCCATTGGTGCACAGAAACAAATGTAACGGCATCAGTGTAAAACTGTACCGTAGATAGGCAAAGACTAGTAAGTCCATGGATGCAAATAGTGACTTTGCAGTAAACTCCATTGATGCAAATAGATGCTTTTCCTTGTACTCTAGGGGTTGCACCGATGTAACTACCTATGGTTGTAAACCGGGTAAATTCCCATTGTAGACAAGGTCTGAGGAAACAGTCAATGGGCAGATTCTGCAAACATTTATACACTATGTAACATTGATCATGTGTGTCGTTTCATTCAGTTGGACTACTTGTGTGAGCAAAAGTTGTATGTGTGCATATCTGTTTGTAAGATCTGGCTATAGGCCAGGACACCTTTGAAGGAATATAGTTTAAAAAAACGTTACTAACACTTCTAAAGTAATTCAAATTTTCTTGTATGTACAGTTAACTAAGTTCTTGTTTCAAGCCATTAGTTTTTAGCTGCTTAGAGTTAATGAGCTACAAAAGATGCTTTCAAGCCTGCACTGGATGTAACATCAAACAAAAATTCTAAACTCATACCAAATGTAAGTGCTGCAGTTATTCGTATGGGACTTGGTATGCTATTTATGTGGGTTTAGCAATGTGCTTAAGTGTTTCCTGTACAGAATCACTCGTGGCTTCTTAATGAAATAAATTAATGTAATATATTTCAGATCTTTTTGCTATGTTTTTCTTACAAGTTTGGTATTAAAATTGTGTGTGTGTGTGTGTGAGAGAGAGAGAGAGAGAGAGAGAGAAATGTATTTCACTTTCTGATGTGATATAAATCAATGATTTTGCTGTGAACACATTAGCAACATGCTTAGATAATTGATTGTACCTTATCTGGCAGATCTACATTGCTATTACCTGTTACTATGGAAGTCAAAAATTTAGTACATCTGAGCATTTATTGAACAATTTATTTGCATGGTGACAACAGAGTTCCTCTTTCATTTTGGCATTTCAGAGCTGAAATAAGAATATGGGGGAGGTCTTATCCTAGCACTTCTTTGTAGAAATTGAATCACTATTTCTATAAATCAAATACCATGTTAAAAGCTCTGTGAAGTAAACAATGATGTATGTGAATTAGCAGCACAACCTTAGTCAATACAAATCAAAGTGGCTTTATGAAGGTATTGATGTTTTCAGCTCTCACTAAGGTTGAATACATTTAAGCATTTACCCCTGGGGGGACTGTTGATCCAAATGAATCTATTCACTTTGAAACCAGATCATGGTCATGGCAGCAAACAAGCTTGTATATACCAAACTAAATGTGACACTTATATTAACTGTAGCAACTGAAAGTTTGTAGCAAAAGAACTTGAATATTAATCTTAACATAACAAAATGGGTCTGAAAAAATTGCTTGATTGAGGCATACAGCGTATATTTTCAATCAATTTTCCACTTATAATTCTAATTTCAGATATAGAGCATTATGATAAAATACAAATTGAGTAAACAATTTGACATGTTGTGCACACACAAAAAGCAGCAGACTGGTTATGAAAATAAATTTGTTTTGTCCCCCATCTTCATTTTCATTACTAAATTAAAATAATATCCTCATTAAAAACAAATTATATTTTGCGTTTATGCAAACTACACACAACGTGGGCCAAATCTACTCTCAATTATATTGGTGTAAACCTAGAGTAACTTCAATGAAGTCTTTACAAGGTCATTCCATTGACTTCAGTGGAGTTACTCTGCTTTTCCACTGGTGTAACTGAGAGGTGGCCGTGCTCATATGTCTATTACTGATAACACACAAGTACTGTATACTAAATAGTGTTCAGCTACTGCTACTCAATTCTATCAAGTATATATTACAGACAGATGACAAAGATCTTATTTATTTCTACAAAAATAATGATTATATGGAAAATGTCATATTTCTGTTTGAATGAGATAATGAAAACTGTCAGGCTTTACAAGATTAGCTACAGAACACAGAACATTAGGATTGTAATCATATGACTGGAGGGAAATAATATGAAATGCTTCATTCAGTAAAGAAAACTACAGCCTTTGGTTCAAATACAAAACACAACACATGCTAAAAGCCGTCACCCAGCAATTTAAAATCTCTCTCTCTCTCTGCTGTTGACCAGTACGCTTGGATTTAAAGGGTAGCATATTGCTTGTACTCTAGTGTATGAAAGGGCAAGTCTCCTCTGAATCCCTTTTCCTCTAAGAAAATAAGAACATATAAATATCTCTTCAAAGCCTTCATGCTTAATAAATGTCAGCTTGCCCAAGGGTGCTTGTGAGAGACAAACGTATATTAGAGGAAATTTAGGAAAATAAAACCAAAACTAGTGTGTGGTTGGAAGTAATTTTTAAGCATATATAAAAAGAGAACTGTACATCAAAATGTCCTCTACAATGGGTTTTCTCTCTCCCGCTCCAAAGAATAGTGCAGCAGTCAAGTGTGCGAATGTTTCTCTTAAACATGTGTAAATCACACGTTTAGTCATGCAGGCTGCAGCAGCACCATAGCAAAGGGGAAAGGGAGAATTAAATACTGGTCAAGCAGTGTGTTAATGAAACATTTACACAAGCAATGTATGTGGTAGTAATAAAAAAGGCCTCTTTCATCCCACCCTTTCATTACTTAGTACAATCTTTAAGAGGATTAATTAAAATGAAAAAAAAAAAAAGAATGTGCTTATCAGTTGATTCTCAGGATCTGTAATGCTGAGTTCTTAATAGATTGCCCCTGAATTAAGATTACTGCAGTGCAAGTTCTTTCAGGCATTGCTACAGAATAGAAAGCAGTTTGTTTTTGCAGCATTCCCCCCCCCCCCCATTGTATGAAGAAAGCGATTGACTTTGTGATGAAATGACTAGGTCGCCAAGTTTATGTATACTGAACCTTTATGCCACTGCCCCTTCACTTTAAATGGAAATATTTGTTTATTTTTGTACTGATGGTGATTGCCTTGAAACATGCACTAAGTCCTCAGATAATATGATTTCAAAACTGCTGACAGTGGAAGTTTAGCAGCAGGGAGCAGCTGACTCTAATGAAGTCCATATCAAAGATCTAATGTAACATTACAGTAGAACCTCAGAGTTACGAACACCAGAGTTCTGAACTGACTGGTTAACCACCACGCCTCATTTGGAACTGGAAGTACGCAATCAGGCAGCAGCAGAGACAACCCCCTGCCCCCAGCAAGTACAGTACTGTGTTAACTGTAAATTACTAAAAGCCTAAAGGGAAGATTTAAAAAAAAGAGTTGACAAGGCAAGGAAACTGTTTCTGTGCTTGTTTCATTTAAATTAAGATGGTTAAAAACAGCATTTTTCTTCCGCATAGTAAAGTTTCAAAGCTGTATTAAGTCAATGTTCAGGTGTAAACTTTTGAAAGAACAACCACAATGTTTTGTTCAGAGTTACGAACAACCTCCATTCCCGAGGTGTTTGTAACTCTGAGGTTCCACTGTAAAAAAACAAACCAACTCTTACACAACTGAGAACACATAGCTGCTTGGTAAATATATTAAGCCCCCTTTTGAGAAATGAGGTCAGACCCTCAGTTGGCATAAATTGATATAGCTGCATTGATCCTCAGAGGGTGTAAATCAGCATTGTTTCATTGACTCCAGCTGAGTATCAAACCCATGTTTGGTAAATAACAAGCACATATTTGAGTGTGTTAAGATCAAAGCCTTGTAGCAACTGGCTCTTCCAGTTTTCCAAGTAGTGCCAGACCCTTAGTGGAAATCTAGTTTCTATTATCAATGTATTCTACTTCTTTGCTGTCATATTAGTCCCAGAAAAATATTAGTTGTAAGTGGGTACAATGGGACATCAGTTATAACAGAACTCATATCTGTTTTTATTTTTTTTATTTTTTACTATTGTGTGTCTTTGCTTTTGACAAACACGGCAGTCTGCCATGGGGAAACTTTAAATCTCCTTCAAGTACAGTGATCAGTGATGACGAGGATAATGCACACATTATCTGAGACTGTCTCACCTGAAGTCTTCTAATTTGGGGGAAAGAGTACTACACTACAAGAAAGCTATCAATGTCTCCTTGTCACATAAGAAATGGACTTAATTCAGCAAATCTTGAAAAATATCTGTCCACCCACAATTAAGGAATCAATCATGTTATTTTATATAAAGCCCTTAATAATGGCACCCAGAATGCTTTATAACAGTGAAACTGGTAGTAGTTAATGATCTAGTTAAAAGCATAATTAAATAAATATGTTTTTAGCTGGGTTTTAAAAACTGCAAGGGGCTATGAATTTTGAATCTCCAATGGGAGAAAGATTTTTATTCATGTACTATCCACCCCTTGATGATAGGTTTGGAGTAGTTTGGATGACCATCTCAAGAGGGCCTGAAGCACTTTAGCATAAATAAAAGCTCTCGCATATTTAAATCTTCTTTTTAAAGTGTTTTCAATTCCTTTGTTTCTGGATAGAGGGAGAATGAAGATAAGGGGATTGGGCAAAAGATTCTTTACTTGGGTAGAGGAAAAAGTATTGTATGTTTTAAGTCTTTCATTTTTCTGTTTTGTTTTGATCTGGAGATCTTTGCTTATTGGACATTTCAGGCAGTCCATTGACTAAACAGTGTTTTTAACTCACAGCAGGCATGGCACAATTGATAATACCATACGAAACTAATTCTTTTGCAGCACTGAGAATTTTCTTTTTATTCCACACTAATATCTGTGTTAAAGAGAATATCAGGGCTACATGGTTAAGCACTCAAAAGTCAGGCTGCACAACCGTAACTCTTCCTCCGCTTCAGGGGAGAGGGGGAGCAAGGGCTGGGCCTCAGGGTGGAGTGTGGGTGGCACCACAGCCTGGGTTAGGGGAGGCAAAGGGTATGGCTACATTTGCAGCTGTACAGTGCTGCCGCGGGAGCGCTTTGATGTGCGAGTGTGGTCGTGGCGCCAGCGCTGGGAGAGAGCTCTCCCAGCACTGCAAGTACTCCACCTCCCCATGGGGATTAGCTTACAGCGCTGGGAGCGCCAGCACTGGGTCACTGTTTACACTGGTGCTTTACAGCGCTGTAACTTGCTGCGCTCAGGGGGGTGTTTTTTCACACCCCCGAGCGAGAAAGTTGCAGCGCTATAAAGCCCCAGTGTAGCCAAGGCCTTAAAGCCTCTCCTGGCCTATTATACCTGTCGCCCATGCCAGCAACACTGTTCATTTTAGGTGCACTTCAGGGGATAACCACAAAACTAATTTAGTTTGAAAATTACATGTGTGATACTGTTAGAGATGGTTTAAAAAATTATAAACAAGTTTAACAAAAAAATTGAAATCTCAAAGTTTTAATTTTGAAGAATTATGGATCCAGTTTTGGTATTTTCCCAAAGATTTATTTGATTTTTTTCATTAAAAAACCTACATTTTTATTGAAATACATAGCAATTTTTAAAAAACTGAAAATGTAGGTTTTTTTAAAGTCAAAAGATATTCGCAATTTTTAAGTGAAATAAAAAAAGGCCATTTGACAAAAACCCTTTTCATTCAAAAAAATTCATTGAGTTCCCACAATTATGTATGCATATAACTATGATGTATTGTGTACTTTTCATATATCTGACTTCCAATGATTGACTGTCTCGCATGAGGGTTTATTAATTAATGTGTACAAAATGCTTTGAGGTCTTTGGAGCTATAGCCATAGTAAGTATATTATTATTTGAATTCTTAATGTTCTCTTTTGCTTTATATGTTATTCCTACCACACTTTCCTGAGAAGTGTGGACAGAATTTTTTTTCTGAGAACCGTCCTTCCTTATATGTGATAATAGACCATATCTCCAAGTACCTTTTTGCAAGGTATTATAGTGCTTATAATATGGTTCTTTAATCTGCACTTCTCTAGGAAACCACAGTAGCATTGTCTAGGGGTGGTTTTGCTTATGAATCAGAAAAATCTTCCCTCTCTTTCCCCGCTTTCCCCAAAACATCCCTGGGCACAGACACAGACAGAACCGCTGTGGAGCACTGCTCCACAGTTTGTGGGAGGAGTGAAGTACTCCCTCCCACCCCCGCAAGGGTTTTGTGAAGATTTAAATACTTTAAAAGATTGTGAAGTGTATTGAGATCTGCCAATGAAAAGTGTTATGGTATTATTAGTATAGATCATGTTTTGCAGACCCCTTAAATGTACAATTACTTTATGAATGATAGTTGTGCTGGTGAGAATATTTTAGGATTGCATGGAGGATCAATATGCTGCTTGTAAAAGCAGAAAAATCAAATTAATGGTAATGATACTGAATTGAACTTTGTGGAGTTAATTAATATCTGCATCACTTTGTAGTGACAACAGAAATGAAGTGAATCTGAAAGATGACATTTTTCTGCAGTCACAGTGGGAGAAAATGTGGGTTCTAAGCTGACCACACATTCCATAATTAATGGAATATTTGAAAGAGAACAATATATTGCAAATAAATATTACTTCAGTCATGTTTGAAAGAGAACAATATATTGCAAATAAATATTACTTCAGCCATGTCTAATCAGAATTGATACTGGACTTCATTCCCAAACAGAGACAGATCTCTGGAGGGCTTATATTGCACAAAGATTGCTGAAAAATCACACTGACAGTAACAATACTAAAATTCAATCTATTTCAATAACAGTGAATACCTATTTTCATGATGAAGTCTACAGCTGTCAGGCAAGATCCTTAAAACTGTTTTCTGGCATATATATATATATTTTTACTTCCTGCATATCTTCAGAACACAACTTTGGTACCAGTGGTGGCACTATTGTGGAGAACAGACCGGCCTTAGAATAACCACTGTTAAGTGCTTCATGCTTGTCTAAAATGTATCTAGAAAACATGCCACTGGGACTGACTGTGGGAAGAGATGATAGGAACCTGCTGTTTTCTGTCCAGATGCTAACTTCTAAATGGCTTGCACTTTTGGGAACAGCTCCCCTAAAATATAAAAGTGTTTTGCTGACAACATAGCTAGATATTTGACCTATCTAATTTTCTCTTTGTGAGATGAAAGTAACCAAGAAGGCAATGTGGATAACTTCATTCATTGTAGAATGAGCAACTTGCTCTGAAAGTTTCTGTTATCTTTCTCAAAAATCTAGCTGTTCCCTAGACTAAATAATTAAATGCCTAAAAACCAGATATACATGTCTGTATGTTCTGTCTGACCAATGTACATTTACATAAAACAAGTTGCTTATTCTCAACTAGACAGTCTAATTTCTCTGTTCACTGCTACTTTGAGTAGTCTCCTATCTCCTTATCTATTGATTATACTAGTTCCTTTTATATTTGTTAAGTCTTGTACCTTTTTAATATCCCTATCTTGGGAGGGACTAATTTTATTTTGTAAGAAAATAAGAAGGGTCATACCAGGTCAAACCAATGGTCCATTTAGCTAAGTATCCTGTCTTCCAGTAGTGGCTGGTGCCAGATGCATCATAAGGGATGAACAGAATAGGGTAATTATCAAGTGATCTATCCCCTGTCATCCAGTCCCAGCTTCTGGCAGTCAGAGGTTTAGGGACACCCACAGCATGGGTTGTATCCCTGACAATCTTGACTAATAGCTAATGGAGGATAAGTCCATCAATGGCACATCTAATTCTTTTTTGAACCTAGTTATACTTTTGGAGTTGACAATTTCCACTGGCAACTAGTTCCATAGGTTGATTCTGTATTTTGTGAGAAAGTACTTCCTTTTGTTTGTTTTAGACCTGCTGCCTACTAAGTTCATTCATTCATTCATTGAAGACTTTAGTTTGTAGGACTACTGTTTGAAGACCTGATCCTGAAAAGGTCTTGTCCAGGAACACTCGTCGTCACATGATCACAATGAAATTTGACAGTTCTTTTGTGAAATCACAGCATTTTTATTAATTCACGACATCTGAAAAATTTGAATTATGAAATTTTCTAATTTTGTTGCAGATATTTTAAACATTAAGAAACTACTAAGACAAATGAAACACAAAAAGCTAGCGAACATTAGTATGATGGGTTTGATGTAAGCAAAGAAAGCAAAACAATTTCAGTTGCTACCCTATAGCTTTCAAGGTGTTCAGATTCTCTCTCTTAGGGCTTGTCTATGTGGGGAAATTGGCCTGAATAGCTATTCCATAAAATAATTAATTACTATTAGTAGTAGTATAGTAGCCGTAGTCAAGATCCAGAATCTGCTATGTGCTGTATAAACATTGAACAAGAAGATGGCCAACTATTCCACTATGACTATTCTGGAATAACTCCCTGTGTGGATACTCTATTCCAAAATAAAACTAACTTTATTCCAGAATAATTATACCACTTAATGAGCAGACCCAAGTTATACTGGAATTGCTCTAGTAGAATAGTTTTACTGGAATAGTTATGCAGGTCAGTTTCCCCTCATATAGACAAGGATTTTGTTAAAGCAGGGAGAGGACAATTTATGGAAGATCAAATGCATTCTTTTCTCAATAATGCTGATATAAATGCCAAGTAATTACATTAACATTAATGGATTTGCTCTGGATTTACATTGTTGTAATAGAGATCAGTCTCCATCAGATCAGTCAGGGTCTTAAATGATTTCAGTTTGAAGAAGTGTCTGTGCTTTTCTCCTGGTTCTCAGGAGTTGCATCAAAAATGGAATTATTAGTAAGCAATGTAAGACTGAAATTTTATCTGAGTTCCAAACCGCCGCTTCCTAAGGGCTTCACCTAAAGCCCACTGACTTCAGTGGAAAACCCCATTGCCTTCAGTGGGTTTTTAGATCAGGCCCTCAAAATATAGCCATTGGGCTTGATTTTGCAGCATTTCTGAGCACAGAACTTATATTGAAGTAAATGGAAGTTGCACACATGGAACATTGACAGTATGTTAGTACATTATATTTTGTAACAAAATATTGTTGAAATACCTTTTTAGATGGGATTAATAAAAGACACAGGTACAGTCTCATCTGCCAGCTTTCCTACTTCATTGTCATTAACTCCATCAGGGTCCAGATCCCATAATCTTGACTCAGGCAAAATTTCCAAAGTGAATGGGAGCTTGACTAGAGTAAAGACTACAGGATCAGGTCCCTTAAGGTCTTAACATCACCTAGAGATCATGGCTCCTTTTAAAAATGCACATATCAAAGAACACTAATTATTCTCCATGAGTGAAATTCATCCCTCTGTGAAAGAGCCACACAAGGTCTTAAGATCACTCTAGTCCCACTTAGGTACTCAAAATAGGGCGAAAGTGCTGCTAATTTGTGCCAAGTGCTCATATAAAACCTCTGCATGGGGGTGGATTTCACCCCATATGAACATCTTAATCAACAGCATGAGTAGATGTAGCTATTTTTTTTTTAATATGCACACTTGCATGCATACATGCACAGAAAAAAGCCATAGCAACCAAGATGACAGTATGGTAACCAAATTTTTCAAAGCAAAATTAGAAATAAAATCATAGGGAAAATATTTACTCATTATCATAAAAAACATTTTAAAAAATTCTAAAGTGAATGTAAAAATGTCCTAAAAACCGTCCAAAATAATATTAAATTAGTATATAAAGGAGAGAAAAAGAAGTGATATACAAAGGCATCATATTCCAAATATAGAATCTAACTCAGAATGCATGGAAGAATATACATGTGTTGCAATCTAATATAATCAGACTAAGTATTATCTTTTTTCCGTCTGATGAAGAATCTCCTGAAAAAAGCTATGCTGGGAAAGCGCCAGTGAGGAACAAGTTGCTCTATGTGACATTTCATTTCTTAGCAGCTTGGGAGATTAATGCTTTCTTCTGCAGCTCATGCTTTACTATTCCTAGCTTTCCAGAAATGAAAAATCATGTACTCAACTCATTCTTTATTGCATAAATGTTATACAAAGGGAATGAAAATTTGCATTTAGGTCTTCTTTCCTGTTAAAATATTACAGACTTGATAACATTAGGGTAAGAAATACTTTAGTGCCGGTACACTTTCATATTTAGTATCTGTGAAACAGCTTAATGTATTATAATTATATGGTAGGAAATGAGAGACTTAAATTATGTTAAATTATGTGGGGACTACATGGATTTGAAAAGACTTGTCACATCTACATTTCATAGAAAACCTAATCATAGACCTTTCTTTTGTCCCAAATCACTGAGAACAGAGCTACCTAACTTAGCAGCAGCATCCCAGCCAAGTGACAGTTGAGGAATAAAATAATGTTGCCAGCAGCTTTTTGGAGTAACTGAACATGGGAGACAGAGGGTAATACAAGGACTTTTTAGTGCAAAGAACAACTCAAGCTCATGCAGTGAAACACGCATCATGCTAATACAGATAGCACCTCCACATCCTGGCGAGACACAGTGGCTTGTTAGATGGATAAAGAATTTCAGCTATCTCCTTTTCAAATAGACAACTTTGTCCTGACAGTGAATCAAGAGAAGGTGACAGAGTAAGCTGTTGTACAGATGAGATTGCCATTGATTAATTTGTTACTGGAATCAACAATCTAAAGCTTAAATTTATTTGATATGAGTTGTGGGGTCAGGATGACAAAGTGACTCCCTCCTCAATGTTGACAAGAAACAGAACCGCGATCTGATGGACCAGCCCAGAAATATTCCTCTCCTTTATACAAAGATGTTTATATCTTTATAAAAATAGAGGTGTCCCTCAGTTTCAGTTTTTAGGAAAGCTAGAGTTTCCATTATCCATAAGAAATGTAGGAAAGAATCAGGAAAATAAGAGATCTGTTAAGGAAAATGGAATGAAAACCCTATCTATATTGGAGCTAAATACATGTTACCTGAACCAGACTTAAGCACAGTGGGGCAGAGCCAGAGCTGGTGTAAATTGTCATAGCTTCACTGATTTCAACAGAACTATGACACTTTACACTAGTTTAGGATCTGCAGGATCCTGTATCTGTAGGACCCACACAATATCTTGTCTGGTTGAGTTTTGGCCAGGCTAGCTCATTGTGGTCTGCTTGTGCTAGACAGCTAAGCCTGCAAGATGCCTTTCCTGGGTGGTATAATCTAGTGTGGGTTGGATTATTGGGTCCTGTGTTGGCAGAGATTGGCAATAGCTTCCTCTATGAAGGTTTCACTCAAACTAGTGATCATTAGGCCTTTGCTTGTGAAACCTTCTCTGGTTGTTGCCAATCTTGTCAACTATCAGTCACCCTGCTTCTAACATTTTGAAGAAAAGATGATTGAGACCTGGTAGTCATATAACTGTGGCATCATTTGATATCCTTCATCCTTTTCAGACTGGTTTAGACTTATGAAGAGTATAGTTAGAGGCCCAGTGTAGATAAGGCCAACATAAACTGATAGCACTAAAGAGGAAGAGCACAGGAGAGGTGAAAGTTGAGAAAGACAGGAGTGACATAAAACTGGTGACATTTTATTGATTTTTTTTCCACTGAAAATGGCCCTTTTCAAAATAGAATATGTTCATAAATTAATTTTTGGTGGAGACATTTGTCATTTTTGGCAAAACTGGAAAATGAAAAAAATTATTTTCCACTTTTTATTGTTTTTCCTTCCCCACTTTCTCTTATTTTCACATTTTTCCTTTTTCAGTAGAAAAATGAAAAAAAGAGGGAGAAAGGAGAAAAAGGAACAGAAAAATATAAACAAATAAAAATTTCAAACCCAAAAATATCCAGTTGTAATTCTTTTTTCAGGAAAAACTATAAGGAGACCAAAAATTTTTCCTTGTAGAAAATTGTGGAATTAGAAGGACTTTTGAAATTTTTCTCAGATAACAAAGGTGGAGGAAAAAGATGAACCAAGTAAGGGGTAAAGATGAAAAAATATGAAGATGAAAGAATGTATATTGGAGCTGAGCACAGGATGACTATTTAGCTGAGTTTTAAACCAAAATCGATTTCACTGTGTTTGTAAGCTTTTTGGTTTTGCGTCTCACCAACACTTAAGAACATTTTAAGCTCAAATGTCTGACAAAAGCAAGTTTCTAGTATATGTTTGATTGTGATTTTCTATATTTAGACTTCTTAGTACTGGGTTGTTAAATAAACAAACCAACTGAGGCAGAAATGATACCATGACACAAAACACAAAGTGAATTTCAAAGTTCAAATATTTGTAATGAACTATTCATGAGCTATTCCTATAGGAAAACATTTTTGTGAATAGTTTGGAATAACAAATACATCTGAGAATGTTGTGACCTGTTCATGAACAATTAGTAAACAGAAAGAGACACAAACCTGTTCAATAAATTATTCAATACATATTATTTCAGCTATAATACATAAAAATATTGAAAGATGGAGGGAGAAAACTGGAAATAAAGTAAGAGCAAGGATGAGAAAAGGAAAATAAATTTTATTGCAAAATAAATACTGCCACATTTTTTTTCTCTCTGCTGGCATGTCACTGTCAAGGGATGACTGCTATTTTTTGACAATACAATATTCTTATTTCCTTAGGGAAAGTGGTGAATCTCCCATGAACTTCAATGGTGTTTCCCTGACAAGATGCTCCATGATTTTACTGAATGTCTGGCCTCTGCGGCATGCAGTTATATTGCTCTTTTCCCTTCATGCTGACCTCCAAGTTCAACTGCCTCTGACATGAGCAGCAGGAGAGAAAGAGCAGCTCAGTACTGCATGAAAAGAAAGGCACAAAGCTGGAAGTTGAATGTAAAGTAATTACCAGGGCAAATGGAAAAATTGCAGTACCGCTCATCATACAGTATATTATAAATCTAGGAAAACAGATTTATAGAAAAAAAGACAAGCTTACCAAGAGCAGTATTCCCTCTCCAGTTTTACCACATCTAAATGGGGTAGAACATGTTTATAAAGCATATCTCCCAAATTTTCCTGTGTTTTAAATCATATGAGATAACAAAACGAAGTCAAGGAGACAGGGTCTTTGGATCGGAAGAATATAAACCTATTTGAAGACTGGTTGATCTCTGATAACTTTTATCTATAAAGAATGATGAGGAGAAGGAACAGTTAACTTGCTTTGGCTCAAAAATACATGCCAGAGGCCTCATTCTATCAGAGACATACACTTTTAAAGTGTTCTCTGTGATTAGGAGAATAACCCATATAATATCAGTAAGTATATGCCTACCCAAAGAAACACAAGATAAATTACACGCACGCCATGTTAATTTTCCTTGATGGGAGAGGAAAAGAGGGCATCTTGGACCATTATTAACACTCATGGCAGAAGGAATGATGCATTTGTTATTCATAACATGAGGTGCATGGAAAAGGCACATCTTTGTAATACTGCCCCAAGGGTGAAAATTGGTCAACCAGTGTAATCATTAATCTTGCAGCACTGTCTAAAATGGTACAGTCATTTAGTCCAACAAACATCCAGGGTACATATTTGATTTTGAGCCAGTGAAATGTCTTTTGAAGGCTTTCTGGCAGGCCAATGACATGCTGGATCAAATGTGTGCAGCAAAACTTAATACTAGAGTAGTCAACATGGAACACAAAGTCTGGGCACCTTTTTTGTTGAAGATGGCAACATTTTATAACATTTATCAGCCAAGAATAGTTGTTGAAGGCTGCTATGAGACAGGTATGGTACAAATATTTATACATACTACAGTAATGTCACCAATAAATAAGCCATATATGATCACTATAGTTTGTTGTATATAGTTCAATTCCACATTTATCACATTCAGTACTTGAGATAATGCTATCTGCATGGCATGTTAGGAATCAAACATCAGATGGGCATGGTAATATCTCTATCACTTGAATAAAGATAATAAAATAAGTATGACCTATCACACTAAACCACTGAACATTGAAAACCCATTCACAAGAGTTAATTGAGTTATGCACATCCCAGTACAAATGTTATAGCCTCTAAACTTGCAAAAATATTTGGAATATGTTATTTTCTACATGTAAATTTTATTTACGCAGTTCATTGCACTGGCCTCCGATGCTGTACATTACAGCTCTTGGTTTTACCTCTGAGGAAATGTATACTTTCAAACGGAAGCAAGGTCAAAAAACAGTAAGATGGGCTTCATTTCAGCACAAAAAACTGGAAATAGCTATTTTTAGTTTTTATAAAGGCATATATTTTATTAACTGCAGCACTATGGAAGTGGCAACTCAGAATGTGGCAGGAAGTTGTATGAGTTTTAGTTGCCTATTTACTCAACAGTTTGATTAGAAATAAACACTTAATGTGGTAATCCTGTGTGACATGGAGAGTGAGAGAACTTTCTATGGACACAAATGCTTTACATAAGGCTTGTGGAGTTCACACACTACCTTATTCATGAAAAGCGAGAATGATACCATCTTACTCTCAGCCAGCTCTGTCTTGAAAACCATACTTTTGGAAAAGAACATTATTTATGTTATGTATGAATAGGTGCTGTTTATGTGTCTGAGAAGTGAATGCCTCCTTTTGGTTGGGCGCTCATTGGAACACATAGTATATCCCTCACCCCTTCTACACAGGGGAGTTGGACTTGAGAGTAGAAATCTGGGATAGACTTGTAAACATCACAGATGGTACATTTATTCATTTTCCATAATGAATGGAGAATGTGCAGAGGTACTGCATGTAAAGCATGTGGACAAGTCGTCACAAATCCACAACAGTTCAGAAATCGAGTGATATAACTGGAAACAGATGATTAAGTGTGTATATGTACTAAGGCTTAACAGTGGACCAGTTTTTTAAAATAAAGGCGTACTTACATAAAAATGGAACTTAATTAATATCTATATTTGTACATGTAATTATTGCCATTGCCCATGTCGTTCTGATGGTTGCATGAATAAATGGTTGGAACATTTACTACTTCCAACCCTGAATCCACTCACTCACAGACTGAATTTATGATACAATACAGTCCACAACCTGAGGGCAAGATGTTATCACAGAGGGAAAAATTAATGAACTCTGCTTATGCTTCCTTTTGCCAGCCAGCTAGTTAATGCACAACCTTTCCCCCCAAGACCTACCTCCTTCCCCCAGAAAAGTCTTCAGCTTTTCCATCTTACCCTTGTTGTCTGAAGCTGAAGACCATTCCCCATTCCTGTCTCACTTTGTATGGGGACAGGTAGCTGCTTTTCCCCTAGCAGGCCCTTGTAGTGCTGCCAGTTATGGACTCTTCTAAGAGATCTTCTAGGTTGCAGGTTATTCATAACTCCATCCAATAAGGTAGTATGAGAGGGTAAGCTACTTCCCTCTCTTCTTTCCACCACAGCAACTCTATAAGAGAATTTGGGGGCATACTTTCTTAAGGAATTCCTAGCACCTTTAGGCTAGGTTTTATGAACACTTGTCTGAGCTAGGGTGACCAGACGTCCCGATTTTATCGGGACTGTCCCGATATTTGCTTGTTTGTTCCGCGTCCCGACCGATGTTCGGTCGGGACACTGGACAAACAAGCAATTTTGCCCTCCGATCCGGTGCATAGACGGAGCCCGGAGGGGCTTTCACCCCCCACGTCCCCCGCCCATCCCCCCCCTTCCCCCATTGGACCCCTCCCCAAATCCCGGCCCTGGACCCGCCCCAACCCCACCCCTCACTGCCCCATTGGATCCCTCCCCAACTCCCCGCCCTGGCCCCGCCTCTTCCCCAAGCACGCGGCATTCCTCCTCCCTCCCAGGCTTGCACACGGGCCATGGCCAGGGCTGGGAGCGCAGCACGGAGGCTGCTCCAGCCCTGCAGCCTGCAGGGCAGTGCGGAGCAGGCAAGGCCTGGGTGGAGACACGCATGGGGCGGACACGCTCCTGCCAGGAGGGGCCGGGCCCGGCTGCCTGGTTCGCCCCCTGCCCGGGGGGGTCCCCAAGCTCCCTGCAGCCGGAGCGGGGCTGCCCGGGGCGAGTGTCCCGGGCAGGACAGAGTGGAGCAGCCTCTGCTGTGGGGCTGGTGCAATGAAGCCCAGGAGTGGCTGGGCCGGGAGCTGCAAGAGGGGCCCGGAGTGTGGCTCGGCTGCACAGCTCGGAGTCCAGGCTGGGCCCAGGAGCGAGGGGATGGGGGAGCTGGGAGTGTATCGGGGGTCAGAGCCGAGAGTTGGGTGGAGACGGGGCTGTGCCACTGCCGCCTGGTGGCGGGGGGGCGCTCCAGCTTTTTTTTTTTTGCTCTCTCGCCCTCCCCCCCCCGGCGTGCCGATATTTCATGTTTGTCATCTGGTCACCCTAGTCTGAGCACATGGTTGCTGAGTAATACCTGAAGGTTCCATACAACCACATTGGGCATCTCTGCACTTGAGATTAGCTTTGGCTACAGAGTGAAGAAAGGGTTGTTTCCCCCACTTACACTAGTAAATCCCATCCCCTTATATGAGAAGGCCTGGATGGATTTGGGAGGTGGGGATTGGATGAATGGGCAGTAGTGTACACACCCCCTGTCCCCCGTCTTTCATGTGCACCCTTATCCTTCAAAACCCTAATGAAGGTGACATGTGGCTGTAGCTAGAACAGAATGGGAATGGAATATGCTCCAGGAGAATTCGAAGGTGGACTTCTGTGACTAATACACTGACAAGCAATAGTCCAGCACTACCATCCAGGACCTCTCAGAGATCAGATCATATCCAACCAACAAGATCCCTCAGGCTACACACCATTCAGAATTCCAATTTGTATGAGGGGAGAATTGTTTATTTTACATATTGATTTGGTTAATCTGGAAATAAAAGAGATTAGAATTGTTTTGAATTATTTAAGCCTGGTCTACACTAAAAAGTTAGGTCTATCCATCTACATTGCTCAAGGGCATGAAAACTCTGCACCCCTCAGTGAGGTAGTTAAGCTGACCTCACCGCCAGTGTAGACAGTGCTAGGTTGATGGAAGACTGCTTCCATTGGCCTAGCTACCAATTCTCAGGTGGAAGAACTCCTCCTGTTGACATAGGTAGTGTCTACACTGAAGCACTATAGTGATGCAGCTGCAGTTGTTCCATTATAGCATTTCAAGTTCTCTTTGGGGCAGAGATCATTGTTATTTTCTATGTTTATACAGTGCCTAGCACAAAGGAGTTCTGGTCCACGACTAGGACTCCTAGGCACTACTATAATACAGATAATAATGATATAAACCCCAGATATATGCAGGGTTACCCATTCATACTGTAAATTCCCATTTTGGTTTATGTGCAAACCATTATCGCAAGTGGGAAATTACAGAACATAACATGGATACAGGTGTTTTTCCCCACCACCAAATTAACAATAATGTGTGGCACTTCTTGAAGCAATTTGTTTGCGCTAAATTAACAGTTTAAAGCTTCTTTTCTTATCAGGAAACAAACCATATTAGAAATTAATACTTTATGGAATCTGGCATCCAGACAAAGGAGATATTCTTTTGTGTTCTATTTAGAAAAGACAGGATGCTGTGCTAAGCAATCTGAGTATTGTCCCCAGAAGGTGCCAGGATTGAGAAACAGAGAAGAGTGCCTGTCTTTCAGATTTGCTGGATTGTTTGCTTAGCAAAGCAGTGGCGATTATCAGTTAACTGTTGTCAGCCATTTTCATTTTTATAATGTAAATGAAACCACAAGTAGAGTGGGATGCCTACATAGCATTCAAAAAACACATCTTGCTAAATAATTATTTTGCAGATTCATTTGCACAAGAAAGAGAACAGTCTACCACTAGTCTCCAAAACTTTACAGCTCATCCCAATATAAATGAGTATGTGTTAAGGGTATGTGTATGTAAGAGAGGGGTGATGGAATAATGAGGAGGAGGAAAAGGTGGGAGAGAATCTTTTAACATTACTAGTTAAATTGATAAACTGTCATAGAGAGCTGGTAACAAAGAATTATATACCGGAATTAAGAGGCTAAGATAACTATCTGACCTCAGCTCCAGCTGGAAGAGGACCCTAAAGCCATTAACTCCTCCAGTTAATTGAAAAAATCTTGACCCAAAGAATATTTTCATTTTCAACATGTTTTGCAAGATGCTTTAAAAAACACCACCACCACCACATACTTTATTTTAACAGCCATGGAAGGCATCTAGTTAAATGGCTGTGTGACTGATAGAATAGATTAGATCCCTGGGGAGAAAATATCAAAACTAAATATGGATTCATCTGTTTCTGAAATGAAGCCATGTTTCCAAGAAAATGTATCCATCACAATTTATTAAGAAATTACCTATTTTCCACATGTTTTTCATCTTTTTCATTGTGTTAGCAATGGCTGACTGGTTTAACAAATGTAAGGATTAATATCAGTCACGGGAACATGTAAATTAAATACTTTAAAAAAACCCCTACCCTTTAAATCCCATTAGTTCAATCTGACACTGGGAGAGCCCTGATTTAGAAATGCTTTAAAACTGCACAGATTGTTTGTCTAGATTTAGAGTTCTTTTGTGAAATGAAAAATGTGAGGATGAATTTAATATTTCTCAAATGAATAGGCATGGCGCTTGAAATCTTGCTTTGGCAAAGATAACTGCATTTTGTTTTAGTGCTAATAAATTCACTATTGTAAGATTTTTTTGTTCCTAGATTCATTCATACTTACCACACATCAGTCTCGATGTGCGAAAAGTATCTCCTCCATCTGAAAAAGCAACATAACCAGGCAAAGAACAAATATATAGGATTAGCACATTATGAAGAATAAAGAGCAGCTTTCAGCTCTCTGTCACGGATGGTATTTATCACATTTTTCACTATACAGCACTAACAACATTGGAGAGATAAAGTAGGTTAGATACATTTTTCCTGTATAAAGTGTTTTACAACAACAATAATAGTAAGAAGCCTAAGAGATGATGAATGTATTTTTTCCATTACAGTTTTTATTTCTCTTAAAAAGAAAATAAAAAAATACTTCTGTAAAAAAGTGGGTTTGGACTTTTCTGTCTGTTATGCTAATATATTCATAGAAAAAGCTGGTGCTAAGGGCGGTTCTCCAATTAAGACAAATGAGGCACATTGAATTTCTCCCCCGGGGCACAGCAGGGGTGCTGGCAAAATCTACTTTATTCTTTTCTGTCAGGACTGCACTGGAAACAAAAGCATGAAAATTCAACACATCCACTTACAGAATAATAAAGGCTGTTGTTTAAAGCGTGAAGAGTTTTGGCACCCTTCTGGGGCCTTATGCAAATCATTCTTCCTCTCAACTGCTACCAAACCATCGGTCTTGGAAATTAAAGATGTACTTGGTCGGTTAACAGCTGAAAAGAGAAGTGCAGCCTGAAAGTCAATTAGATTTGTATTAAGCAAATAAATCAGGTCTGACTGATATTGGCTAAACTAAAATGCATTATTATTGCCTGACAGTAATTCTAATTTGATTGACAAATGTATGTGGTGTATTATTAAGCTAAATGAAAGATGAGAATAATCCTGTTATTTTTAGAATTGCATTCAAGCAAATAGCCCCCTTTCCCAAAATGCAATAAAGACCACCAATGTAGTATTATGTAAAATGTGTGGGGAAGGAAACAGGAAATGTATTTTATGATATATTGAAATAATTTAGCACAGAATTTGGCCTTCAGAAAATAGTACTTTTTAGAGAATTTATGTACTAATTCCAAGCGATAGGAATTTTCAAAGTTTAGATAACATTTTTGTTCTAAATTCACTCTATCTATTAAGAGCCCTCTTCTGAAAGATAGTAAATACATCGTGGTAAAAATGCCATAATCTTGTCTACACTAGAGCTACCACTATCTGACTGTAGCAATGGTGGGAAACTAAAGAGAAAAAGAAACTAGTGTAGACAAGGCTAATTTAGACAATATATCTACCATTCAGAATCTGCTTTACTGTTCCTTAAGTGTTGCGCAAATAAATTGAGGACCATCATGACTAATGGGCATTTTTGACTCCTTGTCTGTTCAAGGAATGATTCTTAAATCGAGTCATGCTGAATTGTACATACAACTAAATATACACCTAATTTACACAGTTTAATATCCTAGAAACATGTGTAAATCAGGTTTGTGGTGCATCTCATCAGCTCGGTAGGTAGCTGGCCATACATCCATACAAATACCAGATCTGCAGGTGCCTGTTGAATATTTTCCTGCTTAAGTGAGGAATGAGCAAATGTATTTGTATACTTCTGAAAACTTGATCCTCAGTGTTATACTGTTTCTTTGTTCTCCTGATAAATTATTTACCTCTGCAGGAAAAAAAAAAGTATTTCAAAAACTGTTGATTTGTATTTTGAAAGGTGAATGAAACCCCACTACAGAGTTTGCTGTCCTTATACACTCAAAATTCAGGTACCAGATCTATTGATCAGACATATGATATTCAAAACATAGATTCCTGATAACTTTAAGTCTACCTACTGAATGTATCTTTGTAACCACAAGAGTGATGGCAGAGTGGTTTATGATGTAACTGGAACACCAGCGTGTGCACAGTCATATTCAGAGTTTTCCCATCTTGGGTTTTATATATTTGAAGGACATCACAAGATTTTAATAAGGAAAACATGTCAAATACCACTTTCCCTCAAGCTTTCCTGCATGCTTTTTTTTTTAGGAGTCTCTTAGAGATAACATATGGAAAAGAGAAAAACAGTGAGGTATGGGGGCATGGATAATTTTGTAGATGCTGTTTATACTTAGAATTCAAGGCTAGACTTAGTGCATTCATTTGTTGGAATGAAAATCCTAAATTCTTTTTTAATTTACATGTGGGAATTATTTTTCCCTGAAAAATGTTAATAAGGCAGCGAATGTGATATTTTTTCTCTGGACCAGCACGTAAATAATAACATACAAGCTTCTAGGCCAAAGATGTAACTGCCATCAAATGCATTTTGGTATTGTGTATACTAGGAGTAGACATAGATATAGCCATGTTTAAATGCAGTTGTCATCAGTTTCTAGAAAGGAAGAAAATGTCTGTGATTAAGGCACTGGACTGGGACTCAGGACATAAGGGTCCACTACAGACTTTCTGTGAGATTTTGGGCAAATCAGTATGCCTTAGTTTCTAATCTGTAAAATGGGGTTGATAATAATACTCACTTCCCAGGAATGTTGTTTATTAGTGATTGTGAGGCTGCTCACTCAGCTCAGTGATGGGGCCCAACATTTTTCAACTTGTGTGTCATGCCTCAATGGTTTCTAGCATCAGCAGGATCCCCATGCAGGAGCAAGGGAAATGGATGAAAAGAACAATTTGCTCCCTCCCTTTTCTTCCTATTTCACTTGTAGGAGCTGATGCTCTGGCCCTCTTCTGACAATGCATAAAAGCTGCTCATTAGAAGTTAAGTGTGAAATCTGCAATAATTATAGGAACATAATAGGAGAGAATCACTGAAATTAGATGAGTATTGATTGCCATTAATCCAAGATTAGCACAGTTCTATCTGAATTTAATAGGAAGATTACTTATTAGTGGACTACTAATTTTTTTTCTTTTTAATTGTGATGTTGCACAACACATTGAGTAACAATATAACAACACATTATAAATCACAGTTTCAGCACTGAGGGATTCTAGTGGCATTAAAAACAGATAGTGGCCCTCGAGTTATGAAGGACTCATTTCCACAATTGTCTTTGATACCCCAGCTCAAACACAGCATGTCTAGCCCTTACTGTGTACAACCAGGTTAGCAGAAAAGTCAAGAAAGAGCTGGATAAAAAAAGTCTATGTGGATTTCAAGAGATCCGCACTAAACATTGCTTGGATGTTGCTACACAGTGCGTTGGATTTCAGATTCACTCGCAGAACGGTAGAGGGTGAAGTAACTTATTATTCCAGCACTCCCTGCATTATACACAGAGCTGCTTTAAGGAAACACAGTGTAGTCTATAGGACCGTGGTCTGAGTTTCTATCTTTCCTTTTTCTTTTCTAAGCTTACCTTCCAAAATTAAAAAGTCAGTTTGTTGCACACCAGTAACCAGTTCTATTTTTTAAATAAATGTGTGTTATATTTAAAACTATTTGCTTCTTACATGACAATAAGTCTACCATCATGTGGTTTATATTTAATAATGTCCAGCAAGAGTAGCACTTTGCTACAAATAAAGCAAAACTGAAGATTAAATTAATCTCATTTGTGACATATCAGTACTTGTAGCTTTAACAACAAGCTGTAATGAGTTCAATAATATTCCAAAAGATGTCTGAAGCTTTATCCAGTTCTTTGCCAGGAAAAAACAAGCCCTCACTTTCAAAGTAGACACTGAAAATAAAGGGGTGGTGTTTTAATGAGATTTCTATTTGGGGGCAGTAGAGTAATGGGAACAGTTCGTTTAGTAAAACAGCAATTAATGTTAAGGGGATTATTTCTGCCTTTTGGGCTTTTAAGGTTTGTGAAAGATAATAAAAAAAATTTGTTTTCTTAAGATAATATTCGAAAATAACCTATCCATTTATGTTTAGTAGATTGAAGACTTGCAATTTGAGGTAAATAATACAATAATAATAAAAATCTTGGGAGACCCAATGCTACTTTTATAGCTATATAAATAATGCATGATTTTATGATTACATTTTAATGGCAATCTCCCATGTTAGAGCTGAATAGTCAAGCTCTGGTAGAATCTCATATATGTTTTATACATTTTTAGAATAATGTTTAATTTCTTGCTAGAGATTTATTAGGGATTTTGTGAGTGAGTTTGTGTGTTTCTTTCCAAATTAGTATCTGTATATTAATAGCAAATAATTGAAAACAAGAAGCTTTACATACTCACTAAAATGTAATGATGCTCATACACTGTAGTTTCATCACTTTCATTTCATATTCTCTTCATTTTGATTGATTTTACAGAACAGCATTGGTTGGATATTTAGTGCACTTTCTATTCTTCTCCTATGGCTTGCCTTATCAAGTGCACATAAAAAGAACCAAACCTTCTTTAGAGGAACAATTTCACAAGTAGTGGTAATTTACCAAGGTGAATCATTTACAAAAAGAGAAGTGCCTCGACACGTTTTTCCAGGATGACTATTACTTAAATATGGAGAGAGAACTACTTAACAAACCAGGTCGAAATCCCAGATCAGGGACAAAAATTCCAATATTTAAGGAAATAAGTTACTCACACAAAGAAATGAAAAATAAAAGTCAACATATGTATGTTTGTGTAAAATGCCTTGTGAAAATATGACGGGCCAGAACTGAAATCAAGGGGAGCTCCACACAAAGGTTCTGGACAATGCTGGTGGTGTCCAAAAAATGAAGTAAAAGATATAACAGGACTCTGCAGTTCTTAAAACACCAGACCTTCAAAAACAATAAATTTATGCTTCAACAGCACTTTTCAATTTAGGATTTCAAAGAGATCTACAAACAACCTAGACAAATTAGAGGATTGGGCCAAAAGAAATCTGATGAGGTTCAACAAGGACAAGAGCAGAATCCTGCACTTAGGACGGAAGATTCATGCACTGCTACAGACTAGGGACCGAGGGGCTAGGCAACAGTTCTGCATAAAAGGACCTAGAGGTTACAGTGGATGAGAAGCTGGATATGAGTCAACAGTGTGCCCTTGTTGCCAAGAAGGCTAATGGCATTTTGGGCTGTATAAGTAGGAGCATTGTGAGCAGATTGAGGGATGTGATCATTCCCCTCTATTTGGCACTGGTAAGGCCTCATCTGGAGTAGTGTGTCCAGTTTTAGGCCCCACACTACAGGAAGGATGTGGAAAAATTGGAGAGAGTCCAGCGGAGGGCAACAAAAATTATTAGTGGGCTGGAGCACATGATTTATGAAGAGCAGCTGAGAGAACTGGGATTATTTCATCTGCAGAAGAGAAGAAATGGGGAGGGAGGGGGTGGGATTTGATAGCTGCTTTCAACTACCTGAAAGATGGTTCCAAAGAGGATGGATCTAGACTGTTCTCAGTAGTAGCAGATGACAGAAAAAGGAGTAAGGTCTCAAGTTGCAGTGGGGGAGGTTTAGGTTGGATATTAGGGAAAAAAAAATTAACTAGGAGGGTGGTAAAGCACTGGAATGGGTTACCTAGGGAGGTGGTAGAATCTCCATCTTTCAAGGTTTTTAAGGCCCGGCTTGACAAAGCGCTGGCTGGGATGATTTAGTTGGGGTTGGTCCTGCTTTGAGCAGGGGGTTGGATTAGATGACCTCCTGAGGTACCTTCCAACCCTGATATTCTATTATTCTGTGATTCTAACACTAATGAATTAAGCCTCAGAACATTCCCCTGAGGTACTTCCAGGAAAGTAGAGCTGAGACTGGCTTTAATGAAGGATCCCATTACTAGCAGTGCAGCAGAGGAGATGTCCATGCTGATCACGTCTATTCTAGATAGATTTTTATACTGCATTCACCACTGTAGTACCCGAGTGCCTTCCAGTAGCGAATTAAGCAACATGACTACATATTTGTCACATATTACTTGTTCTCTCATCCTCTCCTCAGAAGTACAAGCATGTGCAGTGAATGTAGGTTTTAATGCATTTATGACATAAGTATATCTGTCACTCTATTTCAAAGTGGTAGCTGTGTTAGTTTGTCTCAGCAAAAACAACAAGGAGTAGTTGTGGCACCTTAGAGACTAACAAATGTATTTGAGCATAAGCTTTCATGGGCTAAAGCCTACTTCATCAGATGCATCTTTGTGTTTATATTAGAGAAGGTAAGGTCAAAGCAATGTGCCTTACACTTGGAGTGGAAAATTCTGAGGTTAGTTCCTGGGGAAGTCCATTCCACAGTCTTGGGCTGCCTCTGGATAAGGTTCTGTCTCCTGCACACATGAGCTTTACTCTTACTGTTGAGAGTTCCATGATGCCAAAGGAGCATTGAATAGTCTTCGTCCCAGAGCTTTAGGCAGTCTTTTAGGTACCCAGGGCCCAGGCCAAGGAGCGCTTTGAGGGTAAGGACAGAGACCTTGAACTTGATTTGAAGGTCTATGGGAAGCCCCAAATCATCCAGAATAGAGAGTGGAGGACAGGTGTGATGGGCTAGCTCACGCTGGTGAGGAGAAGTTTCTACTAGTTGGAATTTCCTAAGTATAGTCCCAGGTATATCACATTTCTATATGTCAGCAAAGAGGTGGTGAAGGCATGAATTACCTAATCCAGGTCTTCATCTGCCTGGATGGGATGGAGTCTCCTAGCCAAGTGGAGATGGCAGAAAGCATTACTCATGGCCATTGTGACGTGAGAGCTCAGTGTTAGCGCAGAATCCAAGAGTACTCCTAGATTACAGACTGAAATGACCAATTTTGGATGTGAAATTTCATTCAAAAGAGATTTCACCATGGTTGCAAACTCCTGAAAATACTTTCCTTTGTCCACCAGCATCACCTCTCTTTTGCTCAGGTCCAGCTTCTGCTGGCTTTTCTTCATTCAAGAGCAAATCTCATCCAAGCACTGGGCCAAGTACTTGGTTGTCATGATGTGGTCATACATGGTGAAGGATGGGTAGAGCTGGGTCATTCTTCATATTGCTGGTGCCTGAGTGCATGTTGCCTGACCATTTCACCTTGTGGTTCTAGGTAGATGTTGATGAGGACTGGAGGTAGAATTGATCCTTGTGGAATCCCACTAGTGAGGGGCCAGTAGAGGTACAGTTTTCCATCACCACTCTTTAGGTGCATCCCTCCAGGAAGAATCAACATGTTTTAGTACATTACTCTTGACCCCGGCCACCTCTCTCAGGTGAGACTGCAGTATCTGATGGTCAACAGCATTGAATGATGCAGAGGGGTCCAGGATGATGATAATGGATGCCTATCTTCTATCCATTGACAGTAGGAGTTCATCCATCAGTGCCACTAAAACAGAATGATTTCCTTGTCCTGGCCTGAATCCAGACTGTGCCAAGTCTAGAATGTCAGCTTCAGGTAGATGAGCTTGTAGTTGGTCTTTCTGCTAGCTTCTCTATGAGCTTGCTCAGGAAAGGGAGGTTTGACACTGGGTGATAGTTGGCTAGGACTGAAGTATCCAGGGAGAATTTCTTCACTGCTGGTTGGACTACTATGTGTCTGAAAGAGGAAGGGAAAATTCTTTCTCTGAATGATGTGCTGGCTATTTTGGTCAGAAGTGGCACCTGTTGTTCATATCTCTCTTTTGCAAGCTAGAAAGGGCATGGGGGTCAGTTTCACAAATCTTGGGTTGGTACTCCTTTGCTGTGTCCAGAACTTCTTGATGAGTGAATGTACTGAATTTTGGGTATGTAAGTGGGCTGTTGGTTAGTGAGTATGGGTACACGGAATCCTGTTGCTGCTTGAGAAGGCTTCCTGCAGGTGGATGATCTTTTCAGCAAATTAAGATGATAGTTCAGTGCTCAGCTCTGATGCAGGTTGTAATCATTCAGAACTGATGAAGCAATTTACCACTCTGAATAGCTCCTGGGGGTGAGATTTGGCTGTCTCAATGGAGGCTGATAGGAATTTTCTCTTGGCTTGCAATACAGCCTCAGCATAGGCTTTGTTGAATTCATTATGTGCCATCCTGTCTGAAAAGGGTCTTTGTTTTCTCCCACTGGTGTTTGAGTTTCCGCCACTCTGTATTCATCCAGCACACAGATTCTATTCCCAGGAGCACACTGGCCATCTACATGAAAGGCTTTAGGACATCAACTGCTGCATTTACAGCAGCAGGATATGCCTAGGTCTCTGATTAGAAGCCAGAGCTCCCAGCCATGTTGACTGAGAGCTGCCCCATAGTGATAGGAGACTGTACAAACCTAGGCCATTGCTTGCTTCCACTGAGCTGAAAGATCTGGCACCTGCTGATGCCTCAGCATCTCCCCTTGACATTCCACCATCTGACAAGGCGGATGAGATAATATCTTTTATTGGACCAACTTCGGATTGTGGATTTTGTCATTTATAAATATAGATTGCATAATCTGACATTGGAGATCTCTAAATTCTTAAAATTTTCTCTGAATTTTCCTTTTAAAAAACAGACATCTGTGAAGGACTTATACTGTCACATCTCGTCCCAAAGGGAACAAAGGAAAAGTAGCTGATTAAAGAAAAGTTTTTTTTCAACACTTATCTGTTTAAAAACACTGTTGGAGTGTGGTGAGCATGATTCAGAGAAACTATTTATAAGGTTTGGATATGTAGTGCCAGAACTAAAATAACAGTGGTCAAAGATCCTCAAATAGAATATTTACTTTGTGTTATTGGTGTCTGGTAGAATTGAGTTCAAATTGCTTCTACGGCATCACTAAATGAAGTGTTTATTTTAAAAATAGTAGTTTCTTTCTTTTTAAAGTGTGAAACTGGGCTGTACTGGGGAGAAAGAAAGAGTTTGTTTGCTCTTACTATATTTTTTCAGCTGGACATTGTGCATGCTTTTGGAATGCATCTGCACAAATTCCATACTTCTTTTACATTCAGGAAGTGATATTTCAGAACAAGCTCTTGTAAAACAATACTCCATTTTCTGTGGTTTGGGGAGAAGCCAAGACAAAATTTAGATTTCTTCCCTTTTCATAAACGAACTCTATAATAAACAAAACTAACTCTATAAAGTAGATTTACAATACTGCCATTGTGTGGGGTTCAGCATGACTACAAAATATTACGTTTGACAAAATTAATGCTGCCGAAAATATATGCTGCCAGCCGCTTGGATAATTACAAGGAAAGGCAGTTAGTAATGAATTCCTTTTACTCAGAATTCAAATCTAGGGACTGAATGTTGCCCATTATTGCAGTTCAAAGGCAACTATCTCTAGAATTGTTCTTTTAATGTTTGCTCGATGGTTTCAGTTGTTCTTTTCTTGTAGGCACACAATTGTTGTCTTGATCTTTGTGATAAAAAGAGTTACACTGGAGCTTTGTAGTCAATCCAGTTGGCTTGGTAATGTGCCCATAGTCAGAATTCCAAAGTGGGAAAACAAAGGCTTAGAAAATATAGGGCTGAGAGCTGTTTGTTCAGGGCTGTGGGAATCTAACACAGGCCTATGAAACCAATGGTCTCTCTCCATTACATCCACATTGATGAAATAACTACACAATTCCATGCCCTTTTGTCTTTTCCCAAACCACACTTTAAACAAATGTGGCGACTTCTTTTATAACTCCATTCCTACCAAAATTCCCAGCATGTTATAATTCTTTCCCTTCATGTTATAGCTCCAAATGATTGACATTAGCTTATTGAAAGTTACAGCCATTTCCATAATAACTGTGTTTCAGTGGGCTGAGCCTCACTTAAAGAGAGGAAAGACAAAAGCTGCATTTAAACCTAACAAATGTTGTTTTTCACAGGGTTATGAATTACATTCCCAAGGTATTTCATGTAGTTTTCAAATATAAAATTATAATTGGTGTCTATTATTTACCCTTTAATTAGAAACATGGAATCCTAAGTAAGCACAGCAAGAATATTTTGTAGCCATATAATGTTTTCCATCTGTATATCTCAAACACCCTGGGAAAACTCAGGCATAGGGCTGGTGTGACTTGTCCAAAATCACACCAGCAAGTCAATGTCAATGTGCCAGGAATAGGACATAGTGCTACTGATTACCATTCCACTGCCCTGCCATTTGTCCTGCTGTGCTGCTACACTGAACTAGAGAACAGGGGCAAGGGATCATGTAGAAGGAATGAGAGGAGAAGAGAAAGAAAGAGACAGCTTTAGCTGCCTGCTCAGTAGCCCGAGTGGCAGCTCAATCCTTGTGGCCCTGCACAAGAGTGTCAAAAGCTGAGATGAATGACAAACGGACAGCCCGGGCAAACGAGTGACTGTAATTTTAGATGAGTGACACTTGACAGGTATAAGGAGGCAGGATTTGCCCTTAAGAGAACCTTTCAAAAATATGCAAGAAGTCAACACTATATAAAGCCACTGAGCCTAGATAAATGTAATCAGGGTCAAGTACTTAGCATGAGCCAAGGTTACAAAATATTATACCCAAGTCACATGACACGGGCCAGTATTTACTGAAATATCTTCCTTCTTAGGTCTGGTCCACACTGGGGGGCAGTGTCGAGGTAAGATACGCAACTTCAGCTACGGGAATACCGTAGCTGAAGTCAAGTCGTCGAAGTATCTTATCCCGACTTACCTCCCGTCCTCACCGCTCGGGATCGACGTCCGCGGCTCCCCTGTCGACTCCACTACTGCCACTCGCTCCGGTGGAGTTCCGGAGTCGACAGGAGCGCGTTCGGGGATCGATATATCGCGTCTAGATGAGACGCGATATATCGATCCCCGCAAAATCGATCGCTACCCGCCGATTTGGCGGGTAGTCTGGATGTACACTGAGGAAATCAAATCCAAACAAACATATAAGCAATACAGCCAATTAAACACACACACAGAGACAAAACCAGTCAAATAGAACAGGATAGAGAAGGTCAGGAAACTTGACTTTCTTTCCTTGCAGGATGAGAGGATTATTTTGCCTCTAATTACTGCCTCTAAAGCACAATAACTTTCTAATCACACAGCCACTTGTTCTCAGAACAATTTCTTCTGCAGTGACCTATGCAGCCACTGAGATAAGGTAGCCACCTGAAACCTGTTTGCATTCCTCTGGTTTTTCACTGTCAGTGATTGGGTGGGAATGTGTTACCTCTGTCAGCAGCATATGAGCACTATTGGTAACATTTTAGATGTCCTCAAGAAATAGAGCCATGTCATTGCTTTTGTTTTACTTTCCTCCTGTAGGACTAACCCTCAAGGGTGGTTATAATAGTGGTTAACCAGTTTCTGTCTGAAATCTTACAAAATGGTAACTTATCATTCTTGTTATGGCATTTCTACTGTTCTAGTTTCCTGGCATATAGTTCTTTGGTTATTAATACAAAACTAATTGCTTGCGGTTTAAGAAACTTTTAGATGTTGGATGAAATCATGACCACACTGAAGTCAGTGGCAACACTCCCATTGATTTTAATGGGGCCAGGATTTCACCCATAACACTAAGGTTTTTGTCCTTTGTCCTGAAAATCTCTGAACTAGTGATCTTAGTAAAGACCTGTAAAATTTAACAATGGTAAATATGGATTCCTTGAATCCACCAGAACTCCCCGTCTCCTCTCCCATCCCCTCCCCCCCTCCCCGTTCTTTGCTATTTGTACTGAGTTTTGTGCTAGTCTTTTTTTTTTTTTTTTGGTGCATAGTAAGGACTTGGCATGGTGTGCTTGAATTGATATGTCAAAGAGAATGACTGAATTGTTACTCAATGCGTTGTGTAACAGCTCAGTTAAAAACATTTCCTGTTTAATTGAAATATATATCTGGGCCAGTTTTGGGTTTGGGCAATCAGGAATCTCATAGTTTCAGTGGTTCTTTAGCATTCTGTCCCTATATTTATTTCAGTAGCTTATCTTCAATGAACAGCATACATGCACAGAGAGAAGAGAACATCTCAATATCTGTTCTTAGACTTCCCAATACCCAGATGGCAACTGTACACTATGTATACATTTCTGATCATATGCTGTATGTCATTATGACACATGGCCAGATTTTAAAAGCTCTTGAAAAGATCTAAAGATGCAGATATTCACCTAGTGGGATTTTCAAAAGTGCCTATGTGACTAACTACTAATAGCAAAGAACAAGATTTAAAAAAAAAAAGTCCCAGTGGATTCAAATGATATCCCAATGGGAGTTAGGCACCTGTGTGCTTTTCAAAATCCCACTAGGCACCTAATAGATGTCTAAATATCTTTAAAAATCTAGCCCAATGTCCTTTAGATGGTATCCCATCAAAAAGGGCATTTTCATATCTAAAGTCTCAAATACATTTTTATGCTTGAAGGTTCCAGGGCTGTCTGATGGTCATCCATCTAAAATTACCCTTCCAACCTTTTGAAAGGATAGTGCATTGTGTGTTTCTCATTTGAGCTTGTCTAATTTCATTTAAGAAACTGATAACATGTGAGCCATATTTACTTTAAACAACTTCTCCTGCAGCTCTTGGCTTTCACTATTTCTAGGCACTCTTGAAAGCATGTCGGCTGTAGGAAGCTTCTTATCAGATCTGTATTTCACATTTAATGAGCAGTTGTGCAATTTCATGATCATATTCTGTAATACATCTTCCAGAAATTCATGATCTGTTTTTACCTCAACTGTTTTTGCCTGTAAACACATTTATGAAGTCACTCACAATCATAAGCAATTGCCAACATTCCCCGCACCCCCCAATCTGAGCATAGTTCTATTGTGTTCTAGTCAGTGCTTCAGAAGCATCTGGTAATCTTGCAAAAGAACAGCCCACAATCCATATGAGCTTGCACTGATCCAGATTTGGGGTTCTTTGTTAATTGCAAAAACTATTTTAATACAGGTACTTTGTGAGAACTTTTTTTAATGCCCGTTTTTTTTCCTCTCACCTATCATTCTAGTGCCACTCAGCATTCTGAGTGGAGTATATAACTACGATAAATTAAGAATCAATTCACTTAGATGAAAATTTGCCCATGAAACTCTGTAAGGCCTAATTGTTTTGGGCTCTTTCCATTTACACTTGCCTCCAACTTTTTTGGTTTTAGTTGAACAGCTTTGTCACTGAGTATGTATCCCACATAACTAATCGCATTCAGCCCAGTTTGGTATATTTTCCTTTTGCAATTTTCTGGAGTGCTTTGGTTAACTTATAGCCGAGTGTACTATACAAATCTGCATAATATAAATTGATTCTCTGTAACCTGAACATTTTAAGGTCAACTTTGAAAGTCAAAATTTACACCAAATGTGCCACTGTTTATGGACCATTATCTGTATTTAACATCACCATGTTTGCTGTTGCATTGTGTCTGTAACACGATAGTATTAAAGCCCAGAAAGTTTAAAGGTGAACTGCAAATCACCTTAATTTCTGCTTTTTTTGTGTGTTAGAAAAATCAAGTCCTGACATCCATCTTTTTTGTAGAGGACTTTGTCAATATTTCTAATACTGATATCACAAGTGCAGCTTTCCCAGGCTCCAGCTGACAGGAACAGAGAATGAGCTGCTTTAGGTTATGTCTATTCTGTGCTGTAGTGCGGAAATTGGGGGTGTTAACTGCAGAGTGCACAAAGGTTTGGCATGCTAACTGCCTGTGTGGACACTGCTGGTGTGAACTAAAAGGTACCTAGTTTGCATGAACGTAGTCCTGTTTGAAAGAGGACTACTTTAACATGAACTGGATACCTATGCAATTCACACCCCTGCAATCTGCACTGCGGCACAGTGTAGACAAGCCTTTAGACTGCTGAAGGCCCTGACTACTTTAGGATGCAGCCTATTGTCACATTCTGGGGTGCAATCCAGACCGTTAAGGGGGGGTGTCACCACCTGCCCTGTAATGCTCTGCTGCTGTGGCTCACAGCCTGGACACCAACAGCCAGCAGAAAAACATGCAGTCTTCTGAGTTTGTGTGGGTTATGCAGCCCTAGTTTAGCACTCTGACCCCAGCAACCTTCCTACAACACAAGAGCCCCAGTCTAATCGCTATCATCCAGTTACCTTCATAGAATCATAGAACTGGAAGGGACCTCGAGAGGTCATCTAGTCCAGTCCCTGGCACTCATGGCAGGACTAAGTATTATCTAGACCATCCCTGACAGAACATCCCCTCTTAAAAATCTCCAATGATGGGTATTCCACAACCTCCCTAGGCAATTACTCCAGTGCTTAACTACCTTAGCAGTTAGGAAGTTTTCCCTAATGTCTAACCTAACCTGCCCTTATGTAGGGGTGACCCCAAACACATTCCCAGTCCCGAATTTCCCTAAAAAAATCTGCTCTGAAGTGTCCAACCCTCTCCTGGTGCACTTATAGAATTATTAAATGTGCTGCTCCATTTAAAGAAACAGTACATCAGCAGCTTACCACATTACTGGAGTTAAACACTCTGTTTTAATCAAAGCACTGGACAGTAAATAGTAAAACAAGTTTATTATAGTCATAGGCTAAGTGATACCAAGTAGAAGGAATAAATATTAAAAAGAGTTACAAACCAACTAAAATAGGAATATGCTTCCAAGACTAAAACTTAATTTAGTCTTTGCCTAAGCAAGTTTGTCCCCTATAATCAGTTTCCAGAGACTTCAACCCTGTTGCTGATGGACCCATCTTTCTCTGATCTCAAGCGCTCTTTAGTCCCTCAAGTGATGAATAACTGATGGGTTTTCTGCACCTCTCTTTATAGTGCAGTAAATCTATGTGATCTGGACATGCTGACTCCCCCATGATCTGGAGAGCTTTGATGGTTCTGTTTACTGCATATGTAAATTAATCCCACTCTCACTACTTAATCCTGCTTAATTTGCATTCAAGACTTGGGCAGATCTGTTTTCTTTGTTCAAATACAGTCTTTAAAACATATCATCCTAGAACATCCATAACTACACATACAGCATTAATATAAAGAATGAGGGGTCCTTGTGGCACCTTAGAGATTGTAAGGTGCCACAAGGACTCCTCATTCTTTTTGCTGATACAGACTAACACAGATACTACTCTGAAACCTGGCACCACTATTCATATATACATTTCACAATGCTATTAATCACCAGTGTGCCATTGGTTTCCCAATGATATATTATATGACATCTTTTTTATAAAGATCATGACACCAATGAGTTGGGGGTACACTGGCCAAACCAGCTGAAACCCTATTAGATACCAGGGAGCACCTTGACCTCTGGCTATTAGGGTTACACCCATGTTGCCTGAACTGGTTTCAAACAGTTTAGGAAAACAGTTCAGATAAATTCTGTGTACAGGGGCACTGTCAGTATGAACTATTTGAAAATGACTTATTTAAAAAAATGATCAAGGTTAAATCCAGCACTGTAATGTCTCAGTTTACTGCTGTGTTACTATTATGTCCCTGTTTAAACGACTCCCCCTTCCCCAAGCCAACAAGTAGACCAGCAGAATGAAAGAAATATAAGAGTGTGATGAGAATATTACAGTGGGAAAGGAACCAATGAAACAAAATCTACAACAATGAAAACTCCCTAGAGGATACTCAACTTTCCAGTCCAGCTAACATGTGTTTTCCTTTACAATATCCACATCAAACTCAAGTCTGTTTGGGAATATGGTTCACTGCTTACTATAAACTCAGTTTATGATGTTCAAAAAAAATTTCCGTACTTTCAAATCACAAAGGGACTTTGACAGAATTGGTTGTATATCACATTTAATTATCAGGGGCTTCAAATGTTTGTAATTTTAGCATTTGCAGGTTGTATGATTTAAAGATTAAGGGCCCAATCCTTCCATTTCCTGCCTACCAAAAACTTCCACTGGTTTCAGCAGCAGGAGTTTTGAGTGAATGAAGAATTAATATGTAGCCTCAAATATAATTTTGTCTGACTCCTTTTTTGACAAATGAATGTGTTTCACTTTCCATATATGCATATATTTCATTAATATACTGACAACAATGTGTGAATTTTCATCCATATTTTATTTCATTTTTTTAATTTAATAAAAACATTTTAACTGCTTCTCTGGCTGTCTCTGTCTCTCAAATACACATACAGATATTTCTGTATGTGACGCCCTTCCTCCACAGAGATCCCTGAGCTAATTCATGACACTTGACACTAATCATATACACAGATCAACAAAGACTTTGCTTTCATATAAAAACTAATTTAGAACATATTTCTAAATTACTGCTTGTTATTGCAGTCAATTTAATTAGCTAGTTAATGACAATATCTGTTCATAATCCAAGTAGTCAAAAATACCAAGTTCAGTAATTAGACCATATAATTCCTTAACAACTCAATTTTATAATGGAAAAGCACTGTGCTTTTAGTCAATTTGCTCCTAATGCTCTCCTATATTCAAAATTAGAAATCCCTTAATGCATTCTTTTGACATTCAAAGCTTGAGATAGAATATTTGGGCTAGAAAGCTCAGCTCCCTTCTGTATTCCACATTAAATTGCTTGTAAGTTATATTACATTTTATATAATTTGCCCAAAACCATTGACAGTGTATAGCATTCACTTAGGGATTCTGCAGTAGAATCTAATAAACAATAGCAAAAATTTAGTCTTTGTTGGACAATTATAATGATTGCATAATTACAGAATATTGTAGCAAATATGTGACCCCATTATCAACATAGATATTGAACATTATTTCACTGATATGACAAATGAAAGCATATATCAGTGTTTCAAATGCTGTGTATTTAAAAAAAAACCCAAACAACTAAACAAAGATAGTGCCACAAATCCAAACTGACACTTATGGTAACCCATGGCTATGAAAAGGTCTTCTCGAAAAAACATTAAAATAAGCTAATTTCATTTCTCCCAGCTGCCTGCCTTTCAATTCTTTATCCCTGCTATGAAGTTTGAATAAATTTCATCTCTCACACTACAAGTAATGAGCAGGCAATGACTTATGAAGCAGAGAGACCAAGTTGAGACAGAATTAGAATACAATTTTAATGAGACAGAGCTGAGAAAGTGGAAGTGTTACTCATTTGACAGACTTGGCAAAATACCCAACATTATTTCATATGCTCTTTTCTATCTATAGAGAAACTGCCAAATATTATTATTATTATTTTTGTTAATGGCAATGCTTGAGAGAATATTTTTAGGGGGATATTATTAATGTAATTTAAGTCAAGAACTAGTTAAAAAAGTTGCTTTATACCAAATTTGACAAATTATAACTCACTAGAAAGTCACATTGCATGAGAGCTAAACAGAGGTACCTGATCCTTTGCTCTATTGCTGTCCTTCTGTAGATTCTCTTTTTCAAAGGCCCTTTTTGGTCAACTTAAGGGAAATGTACTCGGCTCTATGAGCTCAGATCAAGTGTGAGTAGTCTCTTGGTCTATCCAAGGCCGTGATCAAGTGTCTTGATGTTTTTGGTCTTTTGGCCTCGAGATGAAAACCTCGTCTGTGTCTCTGGGACCTTGAAGTAAAAATATTATCTAAATTATATTTGTCTGACTATCTCAGATGAGAAGCAAAACTCAAAACCAACTATGCAAGGATTAGAAAGCCTTTTACGCCATAAAAGATGTCATAAGATTTAACAGTCCTGATGACACTCAGGCCTCCATTAGCAGCATGGAAACAATACCAGCAGTTTCTGATGATGAGGAAGCCCCAAGGATCTGGGTTTTTATTTCTAAAGAAAGTAAAGAAATCAAAGTTCAAGTGGAGATACTTCGTGAACCAGATAACATGACATCCACATGGATCAACATAAATGTAAGAACTGAGGAATTTTTTTTAAAAAGGGCACTATAGAACAAAGAAAAAGTGACAAGGGACCATGAGGCAGTTGTAGAACAGGCCCTTGAACTGAAGAAAGATAATGATTTTTCTTTTGAAGGAGAATAACACAAATGAAGACTTAAGAAGCTGTATTCCTGACCGTGCCTAATTCCTTACTGAATTTTCCTTCATCTCCTCTAGTCCTGTACATTAGATGGTCTATTAATGGAACAATTTTACAAAAGCAGAAAGTAGAACATTATTTTACTTCTCAGATATCATTATATATAACAGAAAATCTAAAACTATCATCTGGCCATCAGGAATGATACTATAGTGCTTTCTCAGTCAACACCCTGTCAGAAATTAGTCTGCAGATCTGGGCCCTCATTTTGTGGAAATCTGAGAAAGCTGTCCTTTGTCAATTCTTCATCATTCTAAACAGGAATAAAAATATTTTTTTCTCATTCTTGGCTAATTAAATCAGAAAGAATGTATAGAAACTTTTCAAAAACTATATTCAAACTTTTATATGAAATTACTTCTACTGAGGTTAATAAAACAGAAAAAATTCTGGGGATGCTACAACACTACAAACAAGATCTGGATAGACAGATCTAAACTCACTCCACTTCCAACTGAGATTTTCAGTTGTGTTATACAGAAAGTGTGAGATGTCCACATTGCTTTATATTTTAAGGAAGTGAAGCCAGAGAATGACTGTAGAAATTTAAGACCAGTCATTCGCCTTCATTCTGATTTCAAAAGGCCTGATTGTGACCCTTTATACTTACTGACAGGAGAAGGTCCACTGAAGCCAATGGGATTAATCACATGCGTAAATATTTACCAATGTGATTCAGGGTTGTAAAATTGGGCCCAAAGATATTGCTCTCCTGATTAGTTAGGTTTCTGGATAGATAATCCGTATGGATCAATTTGGTGCAATCAATGGATTGGAGGAGATCCATAACCTATGGATAACATCAGTCTGTGATCTTAGCCTTGATGCCAGGAAGGCTTTTGACTGGACTGAGAGCACATACTTATTTAAAATACTATCTCTCATGGGTATGGCCAGTAATTTTTATTCCTGAGTGTCCTCACTGTGTACTACTCCCGTATTTTCTTTGTTGATAAATAGAGACTGCACTCAGAAAGTCTTAGATCAACAAAGCATAAGAAAAAGTGTTCCCTTTCCCATTTTACTTTTTAATTTGTCCTTAAAATCTCTTGACCAGATGAACCAACTAAACTCCATAATGAAAATTATTTAACGTAAAGTTGAACCCCCTTCTTTGCCATTCTACTCTAACCAGGAAAGTCTGCAGCTCAGAGCTTGCCTGCACTTAAAAATGCTGCAGTGGCGCTGCTGAGCTGCTGAAGCACATCAGTGAAGACACTACCTATGCCCACAGGAGGGCTTCTCCCATCATCTCAGGTAGTCCAACTCCCCAAGAGGTAGTAGCCCTCCCATCGACATAGCAATGTCTACACCAGGAATTAGGTCATGCTTTAGGCGTGTGGATTTTCCACACCTGAGTGATGTAGTTATCCTAACATGAGCTTAGAATTTGATATACTTCAGATACTACAGTACATGTGACTACATCAGGTAGTAAATAGCCAATTTTAAATCATATCCACTGTTACTGTTCATTCCAAATATATATCTTACATACAGTACACATGCTGGGTCCACTCTCCTTCCTTGTACACCCAAAACTTTCACATATGTTGCAAGCAATGCAACATTGGACTAAACTGTATAACAGTATGATACTAAAATCATATAATGAGAGAATATTATCTCATTTTTTATCTTTAATTTATGAATGTATCAATATCAAATTAACTTTTAACATTGGAAATGGGTTTCAGGCAAAAAAGTCATTAGAGGTGTTTCCTTTAAGTTTTACAACCATCCTGTTTAATGCATTTGCTAAAAATCTTTGTTTTCCAAATGCACTTTGAAAAGGATTATATAAAAGAGCTTTTCAGAATTACTAACAAATTCCAATACTGAATTAATCACCTACTAATTTAAATCAAAATTATATTCTCAGCATAAATACAGCATATATTAAACAGTAGTCAATTATGCTAAATACAGTGTGTACTGTGTATAAGGTTGTATAAGAATTCAGTTATTGTATCAGTTGAAAAATAAGAATATATAAACATAGTGACGCTATCTTTTAAAGATGCAGACGAGTGAGTCAAAGTCAAGTCAAAGAGATAAAGTTGAGTATTTAGCAAAAACTTTTGGAATTCCTAACTTCTGAGTATTGATCTGACTTACCATTAGATGGCAACTCTATGTCATCTATATTTTGCATGTGTTAACGTGATACTGTTTAAAAAATTAGATTCTGCCTTCTTTACTCATGGTGAATAGTATCTTATTCTTCTTATGAGCATCCCACTGATTTGGAGAGCACTATTTGTGAAGCAAGGCATTACGATATGTGAATAAAGAAGATGGCCTAAATTATTACTTTGGCCAGTCTTTAAAAAAAAACCTCTCTTTTCCCTGTTGCCCATTATGATCTCTTAATGTTTTATTGCAGAAACTGACAAATGCTATTATTTGGGAAAGGAAAAGAACCAACTTCACAGACTGTTCTTATAGGGGAAAATCTGGTTCCCCTTTGTGTGGGTAAGAAAGGCAACAAAAAGACCCATTTTGCTCCATGAGGGGAAAGAAGTGAGAGGAACAGGGAGATTCTGTGTACATTGGGGGCTCTCCACAGCAGGGCAGAGGGAAAGCTTGCTGGCAGGATGAGTGGCTGGATCACGGCCCTAGGTCAGTGAACTATACAGATCCACTTGCCCATACAGCTGCATGGGGCCACATTGTGAACTGTAGCTTTTGCTACAGCCAGAAAACTGCAGTAAAGGCCTAAGAGTGGTAGCACAACAGTTCCACGTCCTGACTCCAGATGGGGAGAAGGGAGGGAAAATTATTTTCTCTAATCTAATCACCATGAAGGACCCCTACAAAATCACACTTAACTTGGCTTTGCACAGGGAACAATTTAGCTTTGACATTTTAAAGATGGAGGCCAGCCTCCTGCATATCCCAACTTTAAGCATTTTTATTGGGCTTCTTTGTTGCCTAGCTTGCAATTATAAGAAGTCTAAAGAAGCCTATTGGCCAGGCATATAGCAGCACATGGTTAATTGTCTAAAATTTCATAAAATACTAGTTGGTGTAATCAGGCGAGAGACTATATATATGCTAGACTTTATAGAGGTGGCTCTTGCTCTGTGGCAAAAGTTGATTGTCACAGATCAGTGCTAGCTGCATCTCTGTCCCCTCTTTTGGTCTCTTTTGAGGGCACCCCCTCTAGGTCAGAGGCTTTGAGCCTTCTCCTCTCTGGGGAAGAACACCGCAATGCTCCAATTCTTAGGCCTGGTCTACACTAGTCTGTTATTTTGGAATTAGCCGAGTTAATTCGAAAAAAAAATGATTCGTCCACATGACCAAACCAGCTTTTTTGAGTTAAAGGGCTCTTTAAATTAATTTCTGTACTCCACCTCAGCTAGCTTCAGTACTGTGGACGCACTACGTCGAATTCACACGGTTTAGTGGGAACACACAACACCGAATGTATAAAGTTGCTTCCAAAAATTAGAATAAAATAAGTTTGAATTAATTTCATACTCCAGACATACCCTTAGTATTGTTTAATCTTAACAAGGGGAACAAAACATAAGATAAAAAGTATTTTTAAAACAGCAGTCTATATGCATATCTATCTTACCTAAAGACTTAGGTAGGCATGTCTTTTCCAGACCCACCAACCTTTAGAGTCTGGGGGCAGGGACTCTCTACTTCCTATATTTAATTTAGGTCTCCACTTTAACCATATGACTTAGTTGAGAGTGTGTCTGTGTATTAAAACCCTTCTGAGGTTTTGCTGTCCCCCGTCTCCCGCCAGGGCTGTGACATTCCTGGAAAAACCTGTTTAGCCAGCCATGCAGGGGGTCTAGCCAGAGCATTACAGCACATGGTTCCAGCATTGTCCATCAGGTGACTGCTGAAGACTTGGTGAATCCTAAAATGCCCTTGCTGTCAATGTTGCTAGTGGAATTAGCACAATAGATGCATACAGTAAAGGCTATGGCTACACTTAAACTTCAAAGCGCTGCCGCGGCAGCGCTTTGAAGCGCTAAGTGTAGTTGAAGCGCCAGCGCTGGGAGAAAACTCTCCCAGCGCTGTCCGTACTCCACCTCCCTGTGGGGAATAACAGACAGCGCTGGGAGCACGGCTCCCAGCGCTGGGGCTTTGACTACACTGGCGCTTTGTAGCGCTGCAATTTGCAGCGCTGCAGAGGGTGTGTTTTCACACCCTGCTGCAGCGCTGAAAATTTGTAAGTGTAGCCAAGCCCAAGATAACCTGATCAAAATACAGTATTCCTAAGTTATTACAGGCAGCTCCAAATCCACCCCATGTTTAAGACATACTGATATTTTGAGAAGATTTTCTCTATCAAAACAAAAATCAAATTAGGAATAATGGTCCCAGTAACCCAAAAGGTAAGTTGGTTAATGTTTGAAAAAATTATACAAAGTAATTTGGGTATTGTTTGTTCAACTTTTCTGTACTGATTAGATCTGAAGTATTTTGCTGTTATGAAATCCAGGTCTGAACATTTTACTCACCCCACAGAAAGAAACCAAAAATATTGTTTTTGAAAGGCCCCATGAAAGGCTTCCTGTCTAAAAGTACATAAATATCTGAGAAATAACCCCTTGACCCCTGAAATAATGAAAACAAAATATTTAGAATATTGAGTAAAAGACCTTCAAGTAAGTTTTACTGATACCATTTGTAATAACATTTGGTGTTATAGATTTGACAGTTCAATCTCTCTTATACATCAGGAAATCCCAAATGTAAATTATTATATTATACTCTGTGCCCCTTATAGTAAATTAAATATATGTAATGAGGTTGTATCATCAGTGAGGAAACTCTTTGGAAAGACATTCTGTTCTACAATTTTTGGTGGCCTCATTCACATTTCCAATTTTTGGGACATAGTCAAGAGCAATGTTTTTCAAAATTTCTGGTCTTCTCCTCCCATTCAAATATTCTTTATTCTTCTTTGACCTTATGGTCACCGTGGCTGAAATTCACAGCCACCCCTGCAAAGCATGTGGGAACTACAATATGAAGATGTTTGGGAAGCGATTCCTTACAACCCGCCTAGAGACAGTGCAGGGAGAACCCATGGACCGTATTAGCAGCTCACATCACTTTCCTTTCCTCACACAAGATTTTGGTCAATATTTTGAAGCAGATAGGTATGGCTCTGCTATTCTTTAAAAAGAGAAAGAATAAATCAGGCAGGATTGCATGGAGAACTAAGTTCAGAGAAGAATGTTTGGGAGAAGTTTAGAAGGGGAGCCCAAAGAAAGACAGCAAATATGAACTGCTTTCACTGAATTCACAGTATTTTTTGGTTAAAAAAAGAAAGAAAAGAAACTTGAGTACATTTAATGTTCATGAAATTGAAGGTCTAACAACAGTAGCTGAAACAGGCACCATACATGAGCTATATGAGCTTCCAACCAAAGTTCTGCCAACTGTAGTGCACCAAACACATTGCCAGCACTGCACAAATAAAATAAAATACAGATAGATAAATAAATAATAGAAAATGCAATGAGGTTTCTCCCCCCACCCCCCATTGGTTCTGCTTTTCTTTTAGTGATTGCTTCCTGTCGATTTTTCCAGTGCGTAAAACATCTGTGATTTGCTGCAAGCACTCTGTATTTATACTGAAAGCCTCACAGCAGGTGCCACTAAAAAAAAAAAAAAAAAAAAAAAAGCAAGCATCAAGGGGTAAGTGTTATCCCATGACCCTGGAGGGTCATTTTGCTTGTTACCGGCACAATGCATTGGTATGGAGGCTTCTTATGAAAGGACTGTGTATAGCCAGGAAGCTATAGATACATAAAATACAATAAATTTCTTTACTGCACGAAAACTATCTTTCAAAGACAACATCTTTTAATAATAATAATAATTTGAATCTAGAAATAGCCTGAATATTTACAGAAAAAATCAAAATACACTGCTTATTTTTCAATGGGGATGGGAGGGGGAAGGAATGGAAGGACTTTTTCATGTGAGAATAAAATCATTCTCTGGGCTTTACCATTTAGCAGTTGTACAGCTGTGAAAGAATGATATTTTCTGGCTAAAAATAAAATGCAATAGAATTTCATCATGACAAAATAGATGAACCACAAGACTTATACATGTAGTTTGTATTTAACACCCTCAAACAAAAGAAGGGTGTACTTCAACTTCATATAAACACCCTGTTCTTTAAACGTCATGTTAGGAATTCAGTTAAGGGAAGTTATTGGATCTAATTATAGTTCACTAACCCCTTCCAGCTTTGTTTCTGCTCTGGAGCCATATTTATCAGGGTCAGTGAATGGAAAGCCTTAAGGAACATCCTTAAACTGGATATTTATTTAGTTCTTTCAGGTCTGCCCTTTTCCCTTCCCCCCACAGTATTTTCACTGCAATTCATTGTGAAAAAAAGAGCTGTGAAGCATGAAAGATTATGTCCTGAAACAAGACAATACTGGATTTTTAAACCTTCAGTGCTAATAAGATGGGGTCCTAATTGCCCTCCCAAGTGTCAGCAAGAAAGCTAATTTTGGAGTGCCAAAGATAACCCTTGCAGGTGACCTCATTAAATCCTTAGGAAAGCTGTTATTTTTTATGTAATTTTTTTGGGGGGCTTACTGTTAAAAATAAAATTTTAAATGTCTGGCAATATAGTTTACTGCACTGTGGGGGTAAGATTATTGCCTCTACTAGCTATTTCTATTTCTCAGCTATACTGGGAACACATGCAGCAAACCAGTTATTGGCCCAAACCTGTACACCTCTACCCCGCTATAACGCGACCCAATATAATACAGATTCACGTATAGTGCCGTGGTAGCAGTGGGGCTCCGGCGGTGCTTTAAAGGGTCCGGGGCTCCTGCTGGAGCCCTGCCGCTGCTACCCCGGGGACTGCAGCAGCAGGGCTCACCAGCGATTTAAAGGGCCCGGGCTCCCCGCAGTGGCTGGAGCCAGGAGCTCTTTAAATCACCGCCAGAGCTCTGCCGCCGCTACCCCAGTATAACAGGGTTTCAGCTATAACGCGGTAGGGATTTTTGGTTCCCCACGACCACGTTATAGCGGGGTAGAGGTGTAGTTTCTATTTGGGCAAAACTCCCACAGAAGTGAATGGCAGTTATGCAATTTAGGGACTGGAGCCTTATTTTAATTCAATATAATTATATTAACTGAGTAATTGCTCATTCAATATGTTGGTTCTCTACAAACATATCAGAAACACTGTCTTTTTCCCAAGCAGTTTACAGAATAGTTCTTACACCTTCTATGTGTTTGTTAAATATTTAATAAATTACACAGTATTAATATGTTTAAAATAGAATGTAGAGAAATTAGAGATAGAAAACTCGTCTTAGGTCAAGCAGTTGAGAAACTGTGTGTGTCAGTTCATAAGAAATATTTAACACATGACCAGACTGGCCAGTTTTCACTATATTTGATATAATGACTTAGATTAATTAAATATGAATGTTGGCTAATTTTGTAACATTTGCAATATATCTTATGTAATTTATACATTAACAGTATATTGCATCCCATATTGAATTGATACTGTTTTTAGACAATTCAGCCTGTATGTTTGCCTAAGGAAAAGGGAAGTTTGATAACAGTGAGTCTGTGTTTAAATATAGTGAGAAAGGGAGCCGTTCAGCAGCTCAGATGGTTTCACAAAAAGATGATGATGATGAAGAAGAAGAAGAAGAAGAAGAACAAAAACCTATGGACAGTTCTGAACAGCTTTCAGCTATCAGGCCTGTGTGCATGCTATTGGATCAATGGCTGACAGTGGCTCGTCTCTTTTGTAGTAAAGAAAACCCACAGTGACATCTTAACTGGCTAAACTAGCCACGGTTGTCACTTCAAGCAGCAGAGAGATGACATGGAGATGTGAATAAGAGTGTAAAAAATTAAACAGGGAAAGAAAAGCCTCACATGTATATACCACATCACTTAAAGAACCAATGTTTGGTGTATATAGCATGTTAGATTTATTTCAGGCACTAATAGGAATGTGCTCCTCTTTGACTTGTATTTAAAGTGAAAATACATGTTCCACTAAACTTGTTACTAAATGGTTTTGTTTAGCCTTTGCTCACCCAGATGGGTAAAATGAAATGTTTGCATGATACTGATTCTGTTTTCACTATTCTATGTGGTGTAGTTGTAGCGGTGTCAGTCCCAGGATATTAGAAAGAGAAGGTGGGTGACGTAAGCTGATGAAGAGCTCTGTGTGGCTCGAAAGCTTCACTCTCTCTCTGTCACTCACTAACAGAAGTTGGTCCAATAAAAGATATTAACTCACCTATCTGGTCTGTTTTTGCTGACAGATAAAATATTGCACATGATTTCTTAAAGGTTGACCTATATGTACGATACTTACTAGGGATCAAGGGGTAGCTGTGTTAGTCTGTATCCACAAAAACAACGAGGGTCCGATGGCACCATAAAGACTAACAGATTTACTTGAGCATAAGCTATTAGGAGTGGACCACATCGACCCTGCCTAAATTGGGCTTCAGCATTAGTTCTCCACTTGTAAGGTAACTCCCTTCTCTTCATGTGCCAGTATATATTTATGTCTATATCTAAGTTCCACTCCAGGCACCTGAAGAAGTGGGGATTTTAACCCATGAAAGCTTATGCCCAAATAAATCTGTTAGTCATTAAGGTGCCTCCGGACTCCTCGTTGTTTTTGTGGATACTTACTAGCACATTCCATCTAGATTTAAAATATGAATATACACATTAAAGTTAAGTATATAAATCACATGAAAGTCCTGCCCTGTATAGCATGGGGGACTGACAGAAGAAACATGCTGTAGGAAGCCTTTCTCCCCTACTGCACCTGCATAGGATCAGAGTAGGATGGAGCTGGCTGATCCTGGAACACTAGGGACTTAATTTTATAAGGTCAGTAGGAGTTGAAGACATTCAGGAATCTTGCAGGATTAAGCCCTGTGGGGGAGCAGAATAATATGCCAGGTACTGCTCTACAATTCAGTGCTCGTGACTAGTTGGCTTGGGGATGATTTTGGTTAGGTCACTGGATTGCCTGTGCACATGCTGCCATAAGAATCTCTTTCTGGGTAGCCAATAAGGAGCACAATAGAAGGCATCACCCTCAGCATCCTGAGCTGCCCTGCCCTTTCTGCTTAACCGCACCCACATCATCATCCCTGGGTGAGGGTGGGGCTGTCCCTGCATAGATAATAATGGTGCAAAAATCCTTTTGGCACATACTGCTTTCTGATTACTTTCATTATATCTGTATTCATATTGTATTCCTTATGGGAATTTTGCCTGGATTTGCTTTATTATCCAAGTTCATGGAAATACAAACAGTAAATCAGCATAAATGGGTGTGGGAGAGATTTTCAAAATTATTGAAAGATTAATTGAAATCAATAATAGTTATTAGAAGCAAAGGTAAGTACATTTAAAATAATTCCTCTTTAATCTGTCACTGTCTTTCTATTACACAATTCAATTATGCTATTCTATGCCATTTGGGTCTCCACAAACTCTCTTTCAACACTCCTATTCCTGCAACCTCTTCAGAGAAGTGATTAATAAATGCCCTCAGATGTGAGACCGCATGAGATCTTAAAATCAAGACACAAAAAAGTTTCCATTGCTGAATTTGTTAAAGTCATATCAGCCTGACAAGCTAAGGTCACCGAAGTTCAACCCCAAAAATGTTCACATCCCTTAGGAGAATGGGACATTATTAATACTTTTGTATAGAACTCATGAGTGATGCAGTCTCTCTCAATGATAAAATGAAAAGGGTATTCCACTGTGTACTGTGAAATATATTATATATCTTCCACATAGTTGGTTGGGGATCAACTGCCAGCTTCTTCACGGTATGAGCTCCTGATTGAAGCGCCAGCTGTGTTCCAGGGATTGAAAGAGACCTTGAAAATGGCAAAGCAAGACCCAGCATTCAGAGCTGACAAAACAAAACTGACAAGAGAGGCAATAGCTATTCTTTCAGAGTGCTCATCATAGGAAATGTCATTGAAAATAAAAGAATGAAAAAGAAGAAAGGACAGCAAGAAGAAGGGTGAAAAAAATCAAACAGAGCTTTTAGTGTGACATGAATATGGTTCCCCTTTTTCTCACACATGCTTTTTTTTAAAAATAATAGAACATAACCTAGAACTTGAAATAATATTAAAATGCAGTAGTAAAATAAGAATGAGCCCCCCGTCAAAAACATTTGGATGCATTCTCCTCTCATGCTGGTGTAAATCAGAATGAACTCAACTGAAGCAGATGGAGTTAAACTGGTGTAAACCACGTGGAAAGTGAAAGAAAAATCAGGCCCATTACATTATAATATGTTTACAATATTTATGCTCTTAAAGGAATTCCTTTTAAATTACTGTGAATCATTATCACTCCTACCAATGTTAAACACTTTAACTCTTAAAGCATGGACTGGATTTGTTATAGTTGGGTTACACAACTAATGGAAACTGAAGGAAGGTTTTTTGTTGTTGGGTTTTTTTTTAAAGGGGGGGGTAGGAATATCTAAGGTAATTTTATGTCGGCTACATAATAGCACATAGACAATAAAAGATGTTCACTTTCCAGTTACAAATAATTGGTGGTTTCTCACCATGCTTTCAACTTCCAAGGACTTTTAACATTCCCCCCCCCTCCCCCCCCCGTAATTGTGTGTGTGTGTGCAAGCCAGTTATTTGGCAGTAAAAGTGCTGAAGTGTCAATTGGTATCCCCTGGAGATGTCATTTCTACTGTCTGACACTGCCATCATCATCACGCAATTCAGGGTTTATCTTCCCTGTGTGACTGGGCTGGAAAAATCAGACCTACACAAAGGGTTGACCATAGGCCTATCACAATCGGATAGATGGTATATATTTTTGACTACAATATACTACACTGATGGGTGCTATTTTAAGAATCTGGATTGGCTGACACTGAGTGCCATGCGATGGCTGCAGTGGGTGTTCCATGTAACCAGTAGATTGTTCTTGCCAGAATGCTATTAGGGAGCCAAAAGTTGTTCTGATCCAGCAAGGAGTAGTAACAATATCCATGTTGTGGCAGAACAAGTCCCAAGAAAAGGCTGTGGAATCACTAGGGAAGGACATTTCCAGTTACTTTGAGCCTGACTCATATCATCCCTGACCAGCTTACCCTAAGTGGAGAGACACTGTTGTTAAATGGATAGGTCACTGAATTGAAAGTTGGAAAATTTGGCTTCTATCTACCACTGACCTGCCTCTAGCCACGTCTCTTTGTGCCCCCTCCCATCCTTTGTTTCAATGGTCAGCTCTTTGAAACAGGGACTGTCTTGCACAGTGTGTTTGTTCAATGAATCACAGAATATCAGGGTTGGAAGGGACCTCAGGAGGTCATCTAGTCCAATTCCCTGCTCAAAGCAGGACCAATCCCCAACTAAATGCTTAGCACACTGTGGCCCAAAGGCTGGATGGGGTCTCCAGGTTCTACTGAAATACAAATAATTACAATACTTAATAATTATAATCATTTTAAACCGGCAATTAGCAGCGTCACTCTCACACAACTTTTTGCCTCTGGCTTGCAGGCCACAACCTTTAGCTAACAGTCTATTTGTTCAGTAAAAGATGGAGTACTAATCCACAGGGACTAGAGACAGCTTTGTCATTTTCTAGATGGCAGCTCCTATTTTCCACTGTATTCTGGGAGAGACACTACCATCCGTCTTCCATCTTTCTCAGTGAGACACTTGCTTATCTGATAGCTAGAAATGCTTTTGTTTAAACACACACACACACACACACACACACTCCATCACAGTCAAAAGGAATGCTGCGTTGTTTGACTAAACAAGTTCACATTCTACTGTTTCTCTGATACATCTGCTGTTAAGAACTGAGTCAGCAACCAGCCTGGGAACAAAATCAAGTTCTATTTGATATTAACTAATAAATAACTGATTTTTTAAAAAATGGGCAAACAAGGATAATTTTAAAACACCATTGTTAAAATGCTTCAGGAACTGTGCAGCTCACTTCGTTAAGGAAGTATGCAGTTGAGTCAATTTTTTTTTGTAATTTGAACTCATACAACTCCATCAGAGTCAATATGGTTGCCTGGGCTCAATGAAAGCAGAGTTTAGTCTACACTATGTACAGCAGAACAACCACGCAAAGGAAGACTAACAAAATGGTTCAAGTCTACAGGAAAATGGATGGCTTGGTCCAGAGTACATTGGGAAGAGAGGGGTTTAAGTAAGCCCACCTTTGCACTCTCCTGACCCTGAAACCACTGTATGCAGGGCCAGTTCCCCAGAGTAATTTACACTGTCTGCTTATGGCCTCAAAATGCTGCAATCCCCTTCCAATGCTTTCTTTTGAGTTTTAACTCCCTGGTGATAAATGACAGGGGCCCAGAACAGCAATCATGCTAGGCTGTTTGGCCTTTTCGTGATATATGCCAGTTTGGAAAAACGCAATCTTGGATAATCCACTATGACAACTGTCTCTCAGAATGGACGAGCATGTGTGCTTCAGATAATGCTACTTTAGGATGATATTTAGTAGAAACTCTGGTTTTTCAAATTAACAAAATGGCTGATTTGAAAGCAAGTATTTTGGACAAGGAAGAAGGGTAGAACTGCTGGAAAGAGAAATGAGTGAAACCTAGAAAATACTAAGCAGGCATTCCTCCAAAACTATCTGTTTTGCCCATCACTAATGAAGAAAACACAAAGGTCCATTTTGTATTTAAGCACCTAATACCAACCTAACATATTCCTGAAACTTAACTCTCAGACATCTATAGTCACACCCCGAGAATGCTTTTTCCTGTTCTGAGTTATTTTGTCAGAAGACCTACCTCACCAGATGGAGAGGTATGGAGAGTCTGGAGTTATTTGTCCATGTGGTCCCCTTAATTCCTCTTCTGTGGTCCCTAGTTCCAAAACTTTCAATAGCATTGAGTAGAAAAAATAAGAGTACATTAGAGTAAGTACCAAAACACCTGGGGGCAGGGCAGGCTTCACTAGGCAAATTTTAGGCAGGCAGTCTCTGTGGGCAATCCTGACAATTGATCCTTCATCCTTATTGAAGGTGAATTCTCCTTCACAATGGCACTCCTAATAACTCCCAGCTGGTTTTAATGATAAGATTTATAGAATGTTTCCAGACAGATGTGAATTTCATACAACAGAAATACATAAATAGTAGCCCACATCACAAGACCCCTTTTTTTTAAACCAGGGGCATGAGATGGGGTATATTATACAACAGTGGCTATCTTTCTTGGTACTTTCTAAGAATTCTTCTGATGACTAAGACCTTGTTCCCTCTCCACACCCACCTCTTTTCTTATGTGACCTCTTCATAAATATTTAAATCACAGAAAATGGAGGTTACCTTCCATCACCCATCTGAGATAGAAAAGTTTCCCCCTTCTCATTACCAGGCATTTGGCAGCCCTCCAGGGATTCTCCATAATTGTTCTGAGAGATGATGGGACATTTGAATTTGTACTTTACATACAGTTTAGATACATATTTAGGATTTTTACTGCCCCATGTGAAAAGAGAATCAGAGGTTTTATTTGCCAGTAGTATAAGACTGAAAAGGCCAATGGGGTTGCACATACATGGAAGTTGGATTAATTCTACACTTAGGGGGCTATATTGACACAAGGTTTTAGAATTCATTTAGCTGGGGAAGATAAGTAAATCATGGTTAGAAATGTACCTATTATCCTTGCATCAGGTCAGGGTCAAGGTCCACAGTCTTCAACACAGACATTAATGTCATTGTAACTCACTGTGGAGTTTTACTAGTTTAAGGTGAGAAACCTAATTGATCAATCCTTTGAAGTTGGTCATCTTCCTCTCTATGTTTAAATAAATGGCAAATGTGAGTGGATCATAAATTTAGTCAGTGAATGCATGATGTTAAGTCAACTGGCCTAATGCTTCTTCTGTTATACCACTTCGTCCTTAAGATCAACAACAAATCTAGTCCTCATATTATATTAAAAGAATGAGAAGTAGTACTGTATATCCTGATAGAGAATGTGATAAAAGAAACACTTTCCACAAGTTAGAGTTAACGTCATAACTCATGATGAGTACTAAGGCAATGCAGTGGAGCCCCATAGTACAGGTTTTTGTTCATTTCCCAAATTAAGAATGTTCACTCACTTTACTTTTCAGTTCCCCTGAAATGATGTGTAAATTTGCTTCATCTTGCTGAATGTTATTGTCAATTTATGCCATATCACCATTTTTAAAAAAAGTCCAAAAGGCAAATGGAGGCATATATATTAGTTTACCGCTAGCACTTGAGAGAACAAAGTCATTTTAGGACATTGATAACTAGAGTAAGATTAAAAAAAAGTCCAACATAGACTAGATTTTACTATAGTAGAAAATGTGCTTCTCGGCAACACTTTCCTCGGATTTTCATTTTTCTTCAGTGGAAACAGATGCTATAGGTACTTGAAAACTGGAGAAATGTCAATAAAAATATTTTTACAATAATAACACATTGCCGGCATAGTAGAGCTGGCAGAATTAATAATTTAAAATACATTATCTGATTATTTTAACCCTCCCCCCCCCCGTTCTTTCATGAGCTCATCCCAATTCATGTAAATGTTAGTTCTTTTTAAGAATTTGCTGAGGAACAAATTCTTAGCCCTTTTTTTTTTTTTAAATGAAGTGCTCATGTTGGCTATTTGTAATTCATAGGGTGTAAATGGTCATCTTAAAAGTCACATAGTATTGATTATTTCTCTGAGAGAATGACAAACTGTTAAAACAGGAAAATAAAGAAGCATGAATGACGAAAAACAATGACTGGTGAATACTCTTATTTGTGCATGTACACCCTTGTTCACATGTGGCTTCAGGGATTCATACCAAGAACACACATTTTTGCAAGCAATTGTGTGAACAAGACTAATTCACACAATTCTTTGTAAATAATGAGAGATACAGGCAACTGAACTTAACAGCTGTTCAGATTTCACAGAAATTAGCATCAATGGGGTGATGTCAATTTACACCAAATGAGGATCTGGCCTAATACTTTTACCTCAGGAGCTGAAATTCCAGATACTGTTTCTGTGCGTTATCAGCTCTGAGTGATGACTGGAGATCAAATAAGAAATGAACTCAAACCACAAAATTTGCATCTGAAATTTGAACACTCTCAAAAGCAAGGATGTTTGGATCCAACATTTGGTTCAGGCCCACCTGTACATTAAATGCAGAGAATATTACTCAGCTTAATGGAAGGGGATTATGAAGTCGATGAGACAATTTGCAGAGTTGTACTGACTAAAGTCTAGTGTCTGGTACAAAACTTGGTCCATTTGTGTTCAACTTTGAAGCCAAATTCCCCTCTTTAGTGGATCAAGCAGGAAGCTGGAAAAATGCAATGGTCTCACACTGGGGAATTTAGTATTTTTTTCCTGAAGTCTGCGTACAAATTACCCTGTTTTGTTTCTATTTTATTGATTTCTCCTTCTCCACCAAATAAGGTGGGGGGGGGGGGAGACAAAAATGGAATGGAAAGGAAGGGAGGGAGGCAGGGAGGGGAAAGAAGAGTGACATTTTGGTTTCCATCTGCTGTAATTAATCAAAGATGTTTAAAAAGTCACACCATTTCTTTTCAAATTTACCTGAGATCCCTCTTCTGAACATTACCTGTTGTTAAGCTGCCACGCCAGACAAATTGCTAAGTCAAGCTTCTGATCCTGGAGACAGTCTGCTCTTCCATCTAATCAATATGAGGCATTTTGCTACAAGCACAACGCTAGAGAACCATGCTTTTCATGAGTTGGAGAGTTTCCAAGATGGTGGACTATATCCCAAAACACAGTCTGGGAAGTAATTTTTAAGGTCTCCATTATCATATTAATCCTCGTGCCTACTTCTAGCCAATAGGATCCAGGGACAACCCCAAAACATGCAAGCCAATTTGGCTCCAGGAGACCCACATCTCTAGCAGCAGTCTGTTCTGGCAGGGCCAATGCACTGTACCCTGTGGGGAGATCAATGTGAACAAAAGTTTTCTGCTGAATCAGTCTTAACTATTCTTTTTCTGTTTTCTTCTACGCAACTTAGTATAAGGCACCACAGCCAATTACTTCAGCAATTCCGAGGCCACTCCATTTTTCCTCAAGAACAGTGGAATGTAAGTAGATGCAGCTTCTCTTTGTGGAGAAGTAACTTTCCCAAAATTAATTATTTAAGCAGCATATAAAATATTTAAAACATCTTATATTAAGCATCTATATTCAGGATTTCAAAATAGGTCAGTTTAAAATAACGAGGGATAAAGTGAGAAGATCTTTATTAAACCATGTTTGACTATCTGATTGCTGCTTGCCAGGAAAACACATATGAAGCATGTGCATGGTAGTTGCAAGCAAAATACCTGCACATGACATGCAGCTGTAATGCCACTTCTGAGTATTTCTATTAAATTACTTTTACAATTTTGCAAATAAGGCATATTGTTAAAACAATTGTTGTGGCTGTTGTGCTTATTGCACACACAGAACAGGCCTCAGTCTCTATCAGTACAAAATATTCTTATTTTATTCACTTGAAATATTTTATTGTTCCTCACGCAAAAAATATACAAAATTTCACTCTTATAAAGGACAAGTGTCAATGTCATGAGTCTGGGGATTCAAATGTATGGAATCTTTTGAGTCACACCGCCTCAAACTGGTGTACAACTAAATAAGTAGAAAGTGAAAAAAAGTGGCAAATACATGGCTAAATGTGATGATGTTCATCCATCATTGTCAATGAAGACCTCAACAACTCATTCGTTCGATGACCGGGCTCTGTGAGTCCGAAGATGACTGATCAGTCCGATTCGGGTGTGGAACGTCCTGTCACACGTCAGGCAGACATGTGATGGCACTGTCGATGATGTGCGGGCAGCTCTGGACTTGCGCAGCTCACGCTTTCTTTCAGCCTCAGCGGTATGCCTTGCCTCAGAGGTATTACTGCCTGTGTGAATGAGAGTGCGCAACGCTGGACGGTTCAGTGCGAGGGTTTCCCTTGTGGCGGTGTTGATATCGAGGGACTTCAGAGAGATCTTCAGCGTGTCCTTGAACCGCTTCTTTTGTCCTCCATGGGAGCGCTTTCCCTGGGTGAGTTCTCCGTAGAAGAGCTGTTTAGGAATGCGCTCATCTGACATTCTCACGACATGTCTGGCCCATCTGGTCTGGGCTCTCATCAGCAGTGTGTGAACTGACGGCAGACTGGCTCTGGTAAGGACTTCAGTATCGGGCACTTTGTCCTGCCATCTGATTTTTAGAAGCTTTTGCAGACAGGAAATATGGAAGTGATTGAGCCTTCGTGCATGACTCCGATAGACAGTCCACGTCTCGCAGGCGTACAGCAGAGTTGGAAGCACCACTGCTCGGTAGACCTTCAGCTTCATTGGTAGGCTGATCCCTCGACGTTCCCAGACGTTGGAGCGCAATCGGTCAAATACAGAGCTGGCTTTAGCAATTCTGAAGTTTACTTCATCATCGATTGACACTGCTCGGGAAAGGGTACTGCCCAGGTACGTGAAGTGGTCCACTGCCTGAAGTCTCTGTCCATTTACAGTGATGGACGGTTCTGAGTACGGAGCGTGGGGAGCTGGCTGGTGCATGACCTCAGTCTTCTTGATGTTAATGGTGAGACCGAAGTTGTTGCATGCAGATGAAAACTTGTCCATACAGGTGTGCATTTCTGGCTCTGTACTAGCATTCAGAGCACAATCATCGGCAAAGAGAAAGTCTCGAAGTACAGTTTCCTTCACGTTGGTGATGGCACGCAGTCGCCTCAGATTGAATAGTTTCCCGTCAGTTCTGTACTTCAGGCCTACTCCTTCAGTGCAGTGTTGAAAGGCATCAGTCAGAGTGGCAGAGAATATCATGCTGAACAGAGTGGGTGCTAAAACGCACCCTTGCTTGATGCCGTTGGTGACTGGGAAGGCCTCAGATGTTTCACGGTCATCCAGGACACCAGCCATCATACCGTGATGAAATTGAGGTACCGTTCGTATGAACCTGTCTGGACAGCCGAATTTCGACATGATCCTCCACAGGCCCTGGCGACTGACAGAGTCGAACGCTTTCGTGAGGTCCACAAAAGTTGTGTAGAGTTCACAATTCTGCTCTTGACATTTCTCCTGTAGCTGATGTGCAGCGAAGATCATGTCAATAGTCCCACGTCCCTTGCGGAAGCCGCACTATGATTCTGGCAGTAAGCCCTTCTCCAGGTGAGTGATCAATCGGTTCAACAGAACCTGTGCAAGAACTTTCCCCGCTGTAGAGAGCAGCGAGATTCCACGGTGATTGTCGCATACCTGGTGATTGCCCTTCCTCTTATAGAGATGCACAATGGATGCGTCTCTAAATTCCTGTGGAATGGATCCCTGCTTCCAGAAGGACTGAAACAGCTCAGTGAGTTTCTGTAGCAGCACGGGTCCGCTGACTTTGTACACCTCTGCTGGTATGGCATCTGACCCTGGGGCTTTGCCACTTGACAGCTGGTTGATGGCTTTCTTCACTTGGTCCTCTTCTGGTGAAGCATCCATGGAGTCATTGACTGCAACCTGGAGCATCTTGTCAATGGCCTCATCATTGATGACTGAGGGGCAGTTGAGAACTGCTTCAAAATGTTCAGCCCATCTCTGGAGAATCTGCGTCTTCTCTGTAAGGAGCACAGTGCCATCAGAGTTCAGGAGGGAAAAGCTCCCAGAAGATTGTGGACCATAGAGTGTGTTTAGGGCTTCATAGTACTGCTTATAGTCATTCCTGTCCACATATGCCTGTATTTCATCTGCTTTGGTGCTCAGCCACAAGTCCCGCATTTTGCGCAGTCGGTTCTGTACTGTTCTGCGAGCGTTGATAAAGACGGTCTTCTTTGCCGCTGAGGATGGGTCGTTTTGATATGCATGATGCAGGTGGTGCTTCTCAGCAAGTAAGGCCTGGATTTCTGCATCATTTTCGTCAAACCAGTCTTGCCGCCTGTGTGTGGAGGGCCCCAATACCTTCAATGCAGCTGTATGGACAGTGTTGCGGAATCGCTCCCAGTCTTTCTCAGCGTCATCCTCAATACGAAGATCAGCAAGCTCATTCTCTAGGTCTTCCACTAGATTTTCAGTGATGCAGCTGTTCTTCAGCTTCGACACGTTGATCCTTTTGAGAGCCTTACAGCCTTGTGGTCGTCTCTTCGGCATGGATACTATGAGCCTGTGTTCCATCCAACAGTTACATAGCTTTTGTAACCTTGACATCTTGTCTGTCCCTTCTCCTGATGATGACATAGTCGATCAGATGCCAGTGCTTGGAATGGGGATGCATCCACGAAGTCCTGTTACGGGTAGGGAGGTGGAAGACCGTATTGGTGATAAGAAGGTCATGTGCTGCACAAGTTTTCAGCAGTAACAGACCATTGCTGTTACATTTTCCCACTCCATTTTTCCCGATGACTCCTTCCCAGGCTGCGGCATCGCATCCGACTCTTGCATTAAAATTGCCAAGCAGGATCAGCTTGTCTGTGCGGTGCACTGATGATAGCAGAGCATCTAGTTCTTCGTAGAATTTATCCCTCACATCCTCTGGGTTGGTCATTGTGGGAGCGTAAGTGCTGATCAAAGTAGCTTGTTTTCCTTTTTGAAGCGGAAGCTGCATTGTCATGAGACGATCATTCACACCCTTGGGGGGACTGGCAAGTTTCTGAACAAGATGATTCTTGATGATGAAGTCAACTCCAGACCCCCGACGCTCATCACTGCTGCGGCCACTCTAGAAGAATGTATAGCCTCCGCCTGACTCGGACAGCTGTCCTTCATTAGCAAGGTGAGTTTCGCTAAGGGCTGCAATGTCAATGTTGTAGCGTGCGAGCTCTCTGGCGACATGCCACGGTATGCTGGCCAGGGTAAGGTGAAGCAGGCAATGTTTAGGGCACCTTTTCTAGCCCCCTCCTCATTCTACGGAGGTGAGCAGTGCAATCCTGAATAGGGCTGCTCAGTCGCTCAAGAAGACGCTGAGCTCCACTGCTGCTTCGGTCAGTGAGGAAAGACCATTATACCTGAGCTGCCTGTGTGCAGGTCCGTGGCTACAGCTCCCAGTGTATCCACACCTGCTGCTTCGTCGCTCGCCCATCGCCACAGGACTTGATATGATGTGATATTATATGATGTTGAGACTTGCGCGTGAATTGGATTAAAGTGAGGGAGAGTTGCGCGAGATGGCTAAACATATTCTATTATTGAAGTATGTGGTGGAAGCAGGGATAGAGAGAGTCACATTTTTGTCAGTTGTCTACTTAATCTATCTGTCATAAGTACCTTGTCTGAACACTTCACAAACTTCAATGTATTTATCCTCAGAACATCCCAGTGAGGTAGGGATGTGCTATTAATTGCATTTTACAGAGGAGGAACTGAGGCACAGACAGACTAAGTGACTTACCCAAGGTCATAAAGGAAGTCTGTGGTGAAACAGGTAATTGGACACAGACTCCCAAGCACCAGGCTAGTGCCCTAACTCCTAGATCATCCTTCCTCTTGTATTCAGGAGATTTCAAAGATGGGTTAGCCTTAAATCCTCATTCTAATTCTAAATGGCTGACCACATTCTTCTAGGGTATAGTGGTGATGTTAAATCATCTGTAACTAACTAAAAGTGACACTAGGGAGTAAGTTAAAAAAAATCCAAGACGTCTTTTTTTAAATGGCATTGTTACATGTTTAAACTGTTCTGATTTATATTGTGATTTCATTTGCATGTTATTTCCCTCCCTAAGAACAGTGATGACAAGACAAGCCAGAGTTAATCTTTCCCAGAAATGTTTTAGGGAAAGACTGATGCAATATGCAGTTTCAGAGTTCATCACACAGACAACATCGGGGATCAACACCCTGAAAGAAAGTGAGAATAAAAAGGAGAAAATTGCCTAGTCTTACTCATTTATGAGAGTGAGCAAAACCTATATTAATTTAATCCTCTTTCCCAGTTCCAAATGCTACTACTCCCCTTCATCCTTAGCATTGCCCTCTCATTTGAATCCATCTTAGAATAGAATTGTCTCCCATCCCCCAGTCACCTTTAAGTCTGGGTCTCCTGTTTGTGGGCCCAGAGTTCCTGAGCCTGTTTATTTTCCTTATCTGTTTGCAATAGTGCTGCTACATCCTGTTGTAACTATCAAGAGCAAAGCCTTCTGGGTGCATTAGCCACAGCTGCAGGCAGGCAGCAGAAAATTAATGATTTCAGGAGCTCTGAGGATATTAGACAGGAAAACAGGCAATGGGAAATGAACAGCTAAACAATAGAAAAAATATATTTTATTTTGCTCCTTTAAAGTTAGTATGTGGGGAAGGGAAACCCAAGTCGACGGAGCAAAAGACTTCTGCTTTCCCCTTGTAAGTGAGATTACTGTGTGACATCAAAGGGTTTTACATGCAAGCTGGAAACGTTTATATATCTTTTATAGAGCGAAATTATACCAGCTAGGTACAGACCTGGGGGAGGGGAAATGTAGAAGCACAATCCCTCCCTGAGTTCCCAGGAAAAGGAGTTCAACAAGATAAACCATGCTTTAGCCATTGCTCCTTCTGCTCCCTGCCTGCTTTGCAGTGAAGTCTGTCTCATGGGAGCATGAAGACAGTAGCAGGCAGCTACACAAAGACAAATTAGAATCTGGTTCATAAAAGGTGGCAGAAAATACAAATTGTATTGGAGTGGAATTTAACAAACTCCTACACTGGACAGCAGTAAATCAGATTATCCCTGACTATAAGAAGTCAAAACAGCTTTTAGCTGTCCAGGAACCATTTATTTAAATAGTTAACTGTGGTAGAGGTACTTCTCTTGAATGAACAGAGCTGCCACACATTTAAAATTGTACCTTCTCCCACATTTATGGCAGACATAACAGCTGGGAACAAGACAATCAAAAATGTGGAGGAATTTAGGGAGGAGCTGTTACAAGTTTGTTTGATTTTAACATCATGGTAATTAGAGGTTCTCCTCTGACAGGGCACCAATGTGATTGCAGAAGTTGTGCTTGTTGTTATAAAGCTGAGGAAAGAGATCAAATGGACTTCAGACTATTTGATGAAAGTTGTAGGGGGACACATCCATTCCATCCTTTCTAACTGTAGTCAGGGCTATCATTCTAAAAGGGCAATGTTTAGGAGGAGACCCGGGGTGATTATTGCAAAGAGGCCAAAAGTCAAACCACAGACATTATTTAATACTCTAGTTAGCCTGTTTTTTTTTTCATTTTAATTCAAACATCCATGCATGAATTCTGAATAGTGACTAGGATGATAAGAATTCTTTTAAGTACCCAGACAAAAAGAGAAGACAGACTTATTCAATAGTTCTGAAAACAGGACTAACCAGCCATTAATACTATATAGTAGGAATGGGTCAAATCTGGAAACATTTATTCCCCCCTGCTCCTTCTTCTGAACTTTGAGACTGAGATAAAACAGGAACCAACTCTGAACTACTTCCGATTTTGGTTTTTGCAAAACAAAGCCTCAACAGATCATGTTTTTCCAAAATGAACTCCATCCCACTTTTTTTCTCTTGTCTTTGAAATAGGGAAGGGGTGAAATTGGAACCCACCAAAAGGGTTCAGCAAAAGAGGACCCAGGTTTAAAACACTGGTTAGATTTTGAAATACAAAACCACCCTCTTATCAGCTATATAACTTGACACACGACGGGGTTCCCTTTGGTTTTTTAAATATTGTTTTTCACTTTAGACCGTGATGAACCACATGTCCCCTTGACTGTTCCTAACAGCTGATCTGATCCTTTATGCCACTATCAGCCTCCCATGCAGCTTAAGGTTTCACGTTGCAGCTCTTAAGTTCTCCATGATGTTTCTGCATTTTTCTCACTTCCACCACAAACAGTTCACAATAAACGTCCAAGTATTGAAAACAATCACAAAAACCATGAAATAATGAGGTTCCACGAGAAATGAAACAAAAGTCCACCATTATGTCCTTTCAAATAGTCAAAGAATGTGAACAAAAGTTTCACTTTGGTCACACAAAGGCATCTATATTTGATACTCCATGAACTGTAACTCTTGTACCCATTAATAGCCCAAGCAAGTGCTTAAGTTTCATTTTTTTAAGTTGATCTATGAACTACACACACACAGTTGTCTTGAATAATATTTTAGATGTCATATTGCCTTAACAAAATAGCATTAACAACATTATATGCATCACTTCCAATATACTGGGACAATTATTATTAATTCTGCTAGAGCTTTCAAGAAAAGATGCATGCCATAAGTTTAACTGACTGCAACTCAGTTGAGTGAGTAATTTTTTAAGTTAAACTTTTGAATACACATACACACACAGTCTCATATCCTCCTGGTTGTAATTTCAGCAGCCCTACATTCCCAACATCAAACAGAGGTTAAGTACCATGTTATTTAAACAAGATGGAGGTATTTGATAATGACTGAGTAAGAGGAGGAGGAATGCTGGTAGGGAATGGAACTCCTATCAGCAGGGCATGGGAGAGAACTTAACTGCAACAGCACATAAATCTACTTTAATACAAATATTGCTGTCATAACATCATAATTCATCTCTCTGCATTTTTATGTTTCCCACTTTGGAAAACAAACTATGTCTAAGGATATTATTTCACTCTTTTTTTATTATGCAATTTGAGAAAGAAGCAAAGACTAGTTAGATTTAATTACTCCCATTAAGTTACTTTAGATGTCAGGCTCCAGTAGTAATTCACAAGTGGGTTGAAGGCAAAATACATGTTTACTTAACTCCACCTTTTCTTAAGATCACTGAACAGTCAGGATTGAAAATTGCACAGAACACTGGGATTTCTTCTTTCACTGTTTATAGCGGGCAAAAACATTTCATTACATCTCTGTATTTGGTGACTATTGATCATCCGATTTCTTTGCAGATATTTGTAAACAATTTTTATAATGTTACCCTTCTATCAAAAAGTCCTAAAGTGGAGATGCCAGAGACCTGAAGGAGATGATTAAAAAAAACCAAAAAACAAAAAAAACCCCACTCTTTTTAAAACACACATGCTTTTTAGCTTGAGCAGCAGCATGACATCAAAATGCATATTAAATCCATGAACTCATTTAATTTGGACAAGAGGAGGAAGTGAGTTGGAACCCTATTAAAAAAGCAAGGTAAACAAAATCTTCTGTATTGCACTTGTCACAGATAATCATACATCCACTGAACCAAGAAAAGGTTTGGCAGATGCCACTTATAAAAGTCACTGGTTGATAACAAAACCTTCTAATTAATGTTCAAAGACAGGCAGCTTGTTCTATGCCTTAAAAATATGGTGGATAAAGAATAACAGTGGCAACATTTAGAAATATATTTAACAGGGGAGACTATATGTTTGAATTGTGGAGTCATGCATTGTGGAGGGTTAGAAGCAGGGTGAACCTCAAATATTTGGAGTGTAGTTTCAGTTTGGACTATCAAAAAGTCTGTCTGCTTACCTGAAGGTTATTTGAACTATGTGATTAAAAATAAAAACAAAAACAGTTGAATCAATAGGACATACTAAGCATGACCCAGATCACTTTGTTTGCTGTATCCCTTTCCCTCATGCTTCCTCCCCCGCCCCCCCCTTTTTTTTTAAAGATTGTAAGGTCTTTGGAGCAGGGACTACATCTTTCTATATGTTTGTACAGAATCTAGCACATTGTGGGTGCTTAATATTAAAGTTCATCAGAACTGCTTGAGTCTACAAAATTGGGCTGGAAGGCTTGCAAGAACATGTTTCTTGAAGGATTTCTAGCATTTTCAGTTTCATCTAGAAACTATAAAAGTCATCCAAATATTTTGGAATGCCCAACAACAACAAAAAGAGACCCACCTCAAGTGGGAACTGACTAAGACAGCTTATCACAATTAAAAACAAAAAACCCTCTTGAAAGTCCAGGTGTAGGGGAAAGGCATGTCAAGGCAGGGGTGTGTATGGAGAGTGGCAAGTCAGCAAATTTTCGAAGTCTAGTGGGAGAATTCTGCTAGCTACCGAACAGAAAAGTGCTTTAAAAGATCAAATATTTTTGTGTTTGTAGTGTTGTTTTAGCAGCGTTGGTCCCAGGATAGGAAAGATAATATCTTTTATTGGACCTCACTCACCTTGTGTGTCTGATAAATTTGTGGTCAGTTGGGGATTAATCCTGTAAATCTTCCACATAGAGAACTTCCATTGACTTCAGTAAGTGTGCTGTGCACCAAAGGTTTGCTGGGACCAGGCCCTGGGACATAATTTTTTGTTTCCTCAGATAATTTCATCAAATTGTCTTGGAACACAAACACATTTTTGTTCTTCCCGCGGGAGCTTTTGCTTGTATTTCCATTTGGTGCTGACAAAACCAATCACACCGTCAATTCATTAATGAACTTTTCATGGGCGTTGGTTGGTGACTTGGCAGGAATGTTACAGCACATTGCAAAGGGGCAATAAGGCATGAATTCAGTGAGCTATTGATGTGGTGTTGATCTCACTGGTGTATTGAGGTTATGGGTCTTGTTATTCAGATCTCTTATATAAATCAAACCAAACAAAAACAACTCCATTCATGCAAAGCAGCATTCAAAAATCTCTATTGGCTAACACCTGTGTACTCCTATTAAATTGGATTCTGCCATTAGGTTTTTCTTAACCTTTCTGACTCTCCTGTATTTCAGACAGGCAGGAAGAGTAAATTGGTTGGGAAATAAAGGGATTGGCCTGCAGTTCTCACCAGCAGGCGGTGGTAGGCGAACTGTAACATAAAGGACTTCTTTACATTTGTATGCTCTCCATGATACCTGTACTCCATGGCATAACCTGGCACATATGCAATCTCTAGCTAGTGTTCTAGGATTTTATATGGGTTGATTAAAAAATTATAAATGCATAACAGAGAGCAATCACAGGATAATGTAGGGGGGAGGGTGGGATGCACCATATGTTCTTTTCCTGTTCTTGCATTTGCAGCTTTTACATACAGAATTCCCTGCCTGGCAGATGGAAATAAGCATGCTTTATGCAAGGTGCAGGCGGGTCTCTCTGTCAAAGCTAAAGAGCTGAAGAACAAAGCAGAGCAATTACAAGTTCTCTCTATAAAAATCTATATGACCCCTATCAAATGTATTACAGATGAGTTCTGGAGAATTACAGGAAAGTCACTGAGCATTACTAACGTAATCTCTTGATCATCATCAGCTTAGTATTTTTTATAAGGAGAGATTGATACTAGGAAGATGACACTCACTAGCTCAATAGGTTGGAAAGAAATCATTTCTAGTTGGATTATAAGAATGTTCCTTTTGGTAGTTCATAACCTCCCAGAATGATTTTACCTTCCAATAGCTACAGATATATCATTTAGTGTTATTTGCATGAATGTGTGGAGCTGATAGATTTAGATCCTATGGATGGATGGCAGGTTTTTCTTTACCATAAATCCTGTTCCACACCAACAGCATGATAGAAGCATTTTGATAAATAACTTAAACTGAAGCTTTCTGATAGATAACAAACTCATTAATCACTACCCTCTCAGTCTCATAAGAAGAATTTAAAATGTACCATGGTCAGTGCTTGTGAATGTTTCTCTTTTCCAAATCACAGTGTTTATTAGTTCATGGTATTTAAGATAGGCCAAGCAAATGCTAGGAAAAGAGACTATATCAGCAGAAGAAAGAGTAGTGGGGGTGGGGGTTGAATTCAGTCTAAGAGCAAACAAGGGCTAGATTCACAGTACTATCATTAATGCTCTCTTCCCGGAGAATTTTGGCAGACTTCCAGTTTATTAAAACAACAATCAAAGGCGGATCTTCTCTCTGTATACACAATGAGTCAAGAATGGATCATTTACTCAAATAGAGCTGCTTGCTGATGTATAAAAGCAAAAAAGCATTTTGGGGGAAATTGTTAGTTCATGAATAATATGTAGAAATGCTCCACTGTTGTGATTCACATAAAGAATTCTGATCATTATTAAATGAAAATAGAATGCAATATTGTCATTCTGAAAGCACTAACCACAAGATCAGCAATTAAAGTATCCATTAACTTATTTTTATGTAAATGAAAAATATGCATATACTAAATCTTTCTACATACAATATATAGATACACAGTGCATCTATAGTAATAGATGAATTATAGGGATGCATCTCCATGTAAAAATTAGGGATTAGAGAATTTTTTGCCTAATTGTTTAACTCAAAGATCATATGTTGGAAAGCTTAACTAAGAAGTTATTGGGTTCATGTAGTGCTCAGAAAAGACTGGGGGATGAAAGGGGCAGAACAAAAATCACAATGGAAAAAATGGAGCACAGGGTGAACGAGTGAGAAACTAATAAACAGAAGGTGAGATCCTGACCCTATTAAAGTGAGAATTCTGCCATTGACTTCAGTGGAGTTGGGACTTCGCCAAGTAGAGGTTAAAAATCAATACACTCTGCATATCTTATACTGGTAAACTGCTAATCGGTCATCTATTTTTTGTTTGTTGGGGGGTGGGGGAAGGGAGAGGGTGTTCTGCACCCAGGACACAGCATACGTTTCCTTTTTGCTAGTAAAACATGCTTGTCTTTATTATAATTTTAATTGAAAGAACAAGGATTTCTATTACTGGGGGGAAGTGTTTGTAAACTCAGTTTTGTGACCCTCCCTCCACCTGAAGAAAAAAGAAAGCTCTCAAAACCTCAACTCTATGAGGTTGACCATCCCTTAATTAAAAAAAAAAAGAACACCTTAAAAGTTGGCTGTATTACCTATGATTACATGTCTCAAGCAGTAATTTTTTAGGTTAAACAGGATTGCTGTACATCCAAATGGTAGCTAAAGATGTAAGACAAGCAGACTTCACACTTGAAGACTTCTCCGTCAGCAGAGTCTGCCGCAGGGAGAAGTGTCTGTAAAATCTGCTTTGTTTGCAGGCAGCATTTTGTAAATCCGAATCTTTGATAATGACACAGTCGCATTGAATGGCGACTGTGACTGAATGGTTGTTGAACTTTTAAGATATGATTCAGCACACCACTATGAGAACAGAGCACAATAACATTAAACACCAGATGGTATTTCAAAGCCCATCAGATACACAGATTCCTTTTTCTTCTCCACAAAAGATCGGCAAGGCCTCATGTCTGCAAAAACCCCATTAAGATAAATGGAGCTGATTTGGTTTTGTCTTGCTAGGCTATTATAGGAAAGTCATCTGAATGGGTCAAATTACAAACTGGTCTGGATCAAAGGAAAAGTACTGCAGTAGGGTCAAATTGATCCAAGCTATGTCAACTGGATCAGCATGAAACCCTAAACTGCAGTGCAAAAACTCTTAGAATGAGATGTAACTGCACCAATTAACTGAAGTAATGCCTTTTTTCCACTCAAGGTAGAAGGGCTTTAACTGGTCAAGCTTACCAGGAATCTTTCTATCAGCTATCTGGGAGGGAAAGATTTGTGAAAGTGGAGTCAGAATTCCAGGTTCAACAGTGATACACCAAAAAAGAAAACCAGTACATAGTACTAGATCTTCAGTTCAGATAGTCAGTTTAACTCCTTTGACTTAAATGGAGCTACACCGATTTACACCAGATGAGGATCTGGCCAATAGTATTCTGTCAGACTAGAATAGGAATTACACCCAGCTGGCGATATTCAACCCTGCAGCAACTCCAATGATGTGAGTGGAGTTACACCAGTGACGAATTTTACCAATTGACATCAATGGATTTCTTCTGGTTATACCAATGATAAATTTGGCCCTGTGCAGTTTGTATGAATAACAGAGGTTAGATAAGATAGCTACATTTCAGACTGGAGGCTGTGTGTGTGTGTGTGTGTGTGTGTGTAATCTCTCCATCTCTCTCTCTCTCACCCCCCCCCCCCCGACAAGAACAAATAATGTTATATTACGCATATTCATTCTGTCAATGTGATAGCGAGATGGCAAATGTTCCCTAATCTCAGATCTCATGGCTATGAGCACTGTATACCTACACAGAAATAATCTGGTTTGTTTTTGCATATAATTCTGTAGCTTGTATTAAAAATGAATACATATGCTTTTTATATACAGCCATTTTAGAAAATAATGGAAGTAACCCTGAGAATCTTGTATATAATATGCAGACAGACAATAATAGGATAAAAATTTTCACTTTGGAATTCACAGATTAGAAAAGATCTGTGTGGGAAACTCCTGAAATCAGCCAAAGGACCCCCCCCCCAACTCAATAACAGATATTTAACTGGAAAAAGAAACCATCAGATATCAGAGAGACCCTATGACCTACCTCTCAATCCCAATACATTGCAGCAAAGCAACAAGCAAGTAAAGCCTTCCTCAGTTAACAAAGAATGTTATCTGTGATACAGGATATATATCGATATCTATCTATCTATAAAGAAACCTGGCAGAATATTTCTGAAAGGAGGAGCCAGTCAGGCCTCATCACAGATGTTCACATGTCTCCTGCTGACTTGCTCATATGTCAGTAACAACCAACACTAGTATATCAAGCAAATGAATGAAATGTATATGTTCTCCTGACAGTCCAGTTGAGCACCCTGCTTGCAGCTGCATTGTTGTTCATTGAGTCTACAGAGACCTTTCTGCAAGAAAGCAGTTACCTAGGGACTATGTAAATTCCCTACAAATTGTCATTTGCATGTTTTCCATTCAACACATGTCCTGTAAAATGTACCATGCATATTTCTGGCAACAACTGAGTCACTCAATTCATTAATTATCATCCTCTTGCCATTAAACTGCTGAATTCTGTCACACTGGGAGCCTTTTTAGGATTCAGGGGACGTCTGCTTTTTTATGTTTAATTTCAACAGAGGCTTCAGGCACTGGAAGTTGACTGTGGGTGCCAGTAGCCTAGTTTGATGTGAATGAGCAGCTTTTAATAAGTGATGCATATTTCTTTTCAGCTGCAAACGTTTTCTTTTTCTCTGGGGTTAGATGTAGTGAAGTGCCATGGCTATTCGAAAAGATGAGGGTGTCAAAACCCCTGATGATTTCTAACACTTGGAACGCATCACACAGGGGCAATTAAACTGACAAGGAAAAAAAGGTCTCCTCCATCCAGATTTAGACCGTGTTCCTATTCATGGACAAATCAGCAAACATTACAAATGCCTTCAATGAGTAATGAATGGGTTCTGGGTTAGTTACTGTGCTGACAGCAGGTTTTAAATTCTATTGAGTCAGGCAAGGGAGAAGGTGAATAGGGTAGAATTACAGGAAAGGATTAATGAGGGGTTTCTTGCTGAACATACTGTTGCAGTGTTCTCTCAGTCACTATACCAAGCAGTCACTGATTTTTGCCTTGAGGACTGTACTTTTATAACCTAAAATAAGCTTCCTTAAACAAATCCGCATCAGGCAATGTGTCAACACTTCATTGGTTTCAATAGAATTAGTTTCCTAAATGCTCTTTTCTGAAGCAATTTTTGTACTTGAAAATGCATTACAAGGAACATTTACTACAACTACAGTACAATGATGTATAATACGACAAACAGAGTTTTAATCAGTGCAAGCTGTAACAGCGAATATATTACACATATGGTGCTCTCTCCCTCCCTTACTCTCTTTGCTCCTCCAGAGTCATAATTAAAATCCATTCACTTGTGCATTTACAAATATTACTGTTGTTACTAATAGGTTTTCATTATTTGTTAGCAAAAACACAGTATTTACCCTGTATGAGATATAGTATTAACCATAGATTTAGGAGGATGGTTGACAGTTATTTATTTACTAATGTTACATTATTTTCGCCCTGTATATACACACAATAGCATGCCAAATAAGCCAAAAGATCATTTTACTAGAAACGAGATAATATGCACGCAGCTCTCACAATACACAGTATGTGAAACCAAATGTCAGCACTGTTTGTCAGGCTTAGCTGGATCACACTTGCTATGGCTGTTAGAAGGTGCCAAGGGCTGTTGAGATATGACATCACTGACTCTAGCACATTCCGCAGCTCTGTCAGCTATAAAGATTACATTAAAACAGATTATTTAGCTTTGTGTACACACATTTAGCCTCATTTTGGGGGGCTAATTTTTTGTAGAATTTTGCAGAGTAGAATATTTACAACAATTCAATTTTTAGATTTAGTGTTTTCATAGTTTGTTGCGTTTTCCTGCACCCTCATCTCTTGGTCATTTAAAACCTCTCTGGAGAAAGCCTTCAGAAATTAACTGTAGGGACCAATGCTACACTGGCCAAGGATTTAACTGGGCTTTGCTGTCTTTCACTTCTATTTCCCAAGGTACTCTCAATTGAGTCGAATAAATACATTAATAAAGTCCTGAAAGGAATGACACTGGTTCCCCACATTAGTGATTACTTCTGTGGCTTCTTCCTTCTCTAAGCTGTGGGTTTATTCAAAGGCGGGAACCTTGATACACCTACAGTCAGTGGAGATGTAGATGCAATGGTGCTGTTTCAATAGTAACTCAAAAGATTATTTAAGATATTTGCTTTGATAAGAAGAAGCACATTTTACAGAAAGTGGGAGATTAAGAGGTGGATTTTGGTTACCCTGCATCAACAATAGCCTATGGTGAAACATGACTAAAACCAATCTTTGTTTTAAGCATAATTTAAAAGAAATAAGAAAAATACTAGAAAAGAAAAGTCATTTTCTTGTTCATTATTTTCACATGTGATGGACAAGTTTAAGAATATGGTTTTCGTTCTTTTCCCCACTGCTATACTGGTAGCAGTACCCAGAAAGATTTTGAAACACAATACTTACCCATGGCTGTTTTTTCCTGTATGTAATATAAAGGAGAAACAGTGGAGGTGGGAGGCAGGAGAGGGGGAAATCACATAAATGAGTTTCTGCAGTGAAAAACTTATCCACATGCAAAATGGTCCCAGTGAGCAGGTTTATCCCCTAAGATCAGGACTGGCGCAACACATTAGGAGACCTAGGCGGTTGGCTAGGGCACCAACATTTGGGGGGCAGCGACCGCGCCGCCCAGATCTTCCATCACCTCTGTTGGGGGTGGGAACTTCCGCCGCCTAGGGCGCCAAAAAAGCTGGCGGCACTCCTGCCTAAGATAATTAGACACTGCCAGGATATTCTAAGATTTCCATCTTATTCTTTATAGCTATCAGTGAAGTCAATAGCAAAGCTCCCTCTGGCTTTCAAGTGGAGCAGGAACAGTCCTAATTTGGTATTAACAGACATTCTGCAACTCATTTACCCTCTCACCAGGGGCGGCTCTAGGCACCAGCTAAACAAGCAGGTGCCTAGGGCGGCAAAATATAGGGGGCGGCATAAGGCTGGGGCCCCAGCTCATCCCACCGCTGCGAGCCGAGGAGCGGCCCGTCCTCTGCAGCCGAGGCAGGGCCGTGCTACCGGCTCTCGCTTGGGGGGGGGGGGGGAGGTGGCCACTGACCGCGGGAGAGCGGCGCAAACAAGCCGAGCAGGAGCAGCCCATCCTCTGCAGCTGGGGCAGGGCCGCGCTACCGGCTCTGCTTGGGGAAGAGGGATGGCCCCTTACCATGGAAGAGCGGCGGGACCCGGTAGCGTGGCCCTGCCTGGCTGCAGAAGACAGGCCACTCCTCCTCTGCTTGTTCGCGCCAGGGCCGACATCCGCCCGGTGCCTCAGCGCATCCTAAACAGCGCTGCAGCCGCGTGGCTCCGGGGGTGGGGTCTGAGCTCCGCCCCGCTCAGAGCCGCGTGGTAAGGGGGCGGGGCTGCGAGCTCCGGGCCGAGCGGCTCCTCCCCTTACCACGCAGCTCTGAGCGGGGAAGAGCTCAGGCACCTCCGGAGCCATGTGGCTGCAGTGCTGTTCAGGGCTGCTTCTCGACGCGTGCAGTGAGCCGGGGGTAAGCAGCCGGGGCCAGGGGGTTGGCTAAGGGGCAGGGAGTCCCGGGGACACTCAGGGGGCAGGGAGGGGGCAGAGGTTCTGGGGGGGCCGGTCAGGGGACAGGGAAGGGGGGGGTTGGATTGGGGGGGTTTCGGGGAGGTGGTTGTCAGGGGACAAGGAACAGGATGGATCAGGGATTCTAAAAAATCTCATCTCATTTCATTTGGAACATTTAGCAGGGTTTTTATTTGTTTGTTTGTTTTTGTTTTTCTGCTTGGTGAAACAAGAACCAAAAAAGCCTCCAAGGTTTTCAATTTGTTTTTACCCCTCTACCCTGCCTTCTTTTTCTCCCTCTTTACCTTTTTCTCTCCCCGCCCCGAGAGGGAAAAGGAGGCAAGGAGAAGGAAAGGCCAAGAGAGGAAAAGCTCAATGAAAACCATTTTTAAAGACTTTAAGTGGAAAACAAAAGTTGAATGAAATAACATTTTTCTGCACATTTTTTCTTAAATGTTGTTTTGATTGAACAAAAAAAAATCACCCAGCTTTAGTTGTAACCACACAGTCTTCTGTATGCTCCTTATGCCTAGCCTGAATGGCCCACTGGCCTGAGTTCAGTCTCACAGGGGGCACCTGCTAAATATATCTTGCTTACCTTAACCCTCAGCTTCTCACCCAGCCTCTGTTCCAGTGCCTAGATATCTGGCTGAAACTATTACTTTTGCTGGATGGGATGAGCACATTCCTCCTTCTGACCTATCACTGAGTCAGTCCTTGGGCAAAGAAGGAAAATAGTGTATTTCTGCTCTTCAGATTAACCACAAGATATTTCTACATTATTTTAGCCAAGTATGTGCTTGGCCTGCCTTCTACGGCTCGGTCATGTGCAGGTAGGGAAATAGTGGGTGAAAAACTGGTTGGAGGACAGTTATCAATGATACACTTTCAAAGTGGTAAATGTGTCCAGCAGTCCCACAGGGGTCCAGCACTATTCAATATTTTCATAAATCAATTGGATAATGGAGTCAAAAGTTCACTTAGGCAATTTGCAGATGACACCAGGCTGGGAGGGGTTGAAAGCACTTTGGAGGACAGGATTAGAATTTGAAATGCCCTTGATAAATTGGAGGATTGGTCTGAAATCAGCAGATGAAATTCAGTAAAAACAAGTGCAAATTACTAAACTTAGAAATGAAAAATCAAATGCATAACTACAAAACAGGGAATAACTAGCTAGGCAGTAGTACCGCTGGAAAGGATCTGGGGATTATAGTGAATCACAAAGTGAATGTGTCAACAATACAATGCAGCTACAAAAGAAACTAATATCATATTAGGTTGTTATGACATATGATGCAACCTCATGCAGTATCTCTGGGGATACATACCGTATTAAGCTTATGAATGGTGTATGTATCACTGTGGGCCAGGGACTGTATGCAACTTGGGGCAGTGGAGGAGAGTGAGGGGGAATGATACCACAGCTCCTTCAGGAACTAAAAGCAGTGGATGGTGATTTAAGGTGAATCACTCAGGTTGTAAAGACCTCCAGAGAGGTACCATGCCTGGGGACGCTTGCATAAACCAGTTCAAACTAGGTTTTCCAGAGACCAACTGACTAAGAAAGGATGTTTGGCATAAAAAGTCCACATTTAAACTGACTCAGGGCCTTCTTTTGATTCAGCAAGCAGACAAGTCCTTCTGACCAAAGACGAAACCCTTCCAGAAGGGCTGGAAGAATTTTGGCTTACTAGGGCCCCCGTCAGATTGAGCAGTGACATCTGATAAGCTTTTAGAGTGTGTCATAAACATACAGTTAAGAGTGAATTCTTCTTTTGCCTGTAAAGGGTTAAGAAGATCACATAACCTAGCTGACACCTGACCAACAGGACCAATAAGGAGACAAGATACTTTCAAATCTGGGAGGGAGGAAAGTCTTTGTCTGTCTGTTGTTGTGTGTGCTTTTGCGGGAGAAGATCAAGGAGGCAAGCCATCTAACTCCACTAAAATTAAAAAGTTTTGGATTTTTTTTAAGCAGAATTTTTTTTATTGTTCCTTTAAACAATCAAACACAGCAAGCAGCAAATATTTGGCCACACACTTCTGAAACCCCAAATCATGTTCAGGTTTTGGCAGACTTATTTCAGCTTTTTCAATTAGAAAAACCACAACAAATTTCAAAAGAAAGCAGAGATTGTCTGTGATTTTTTTCTGCTTTTTAAAAACCCCTTGTTTTCGATCCAAAAAAAGTTTTGACGGAAAATATTTGTTCAACCTTTTTAATGAGCTTTAGTGCCTTTTAGCACTAGCTGATGTTGAGAACCAGTGATACCTTGTAAAGGTGACTTGAAAAGAAATTCTCAAAACTGGGTTTGTGCTGAGATGCAGAAGGTTTTTAAATGTTTATTTTTCCCAGGGCAACTGGGGGGGTGGGGGCAAGTATGGCAATTTTCCCCAGGCCCCACAGGGGCCCCCACGAGAATATCGTATTCTATAGTATTGCAACTTTTTTTTATGGAAGAGGCCCCCAAAATTGCTTTGCCCCAGGCCCCCTGAATCCTCTGGGTGGCCCTGGTTCGCGCTGCTGCAAGCTGAGGAGCAGCCTGTCCTCTGCAGCTGGGCAGGGCCGCGCTACCGGCTCCGCCTTGGGGGTGGTGGCCTCTGACCGCAGAAGAGTGGCAGGAGCCAGTAGCGCAGCCCTTCCCCGGCTGCAGAGGATGGGCCGCTCCTCCTCGGCTTGTCCCCGCCGCTCTCCCACAGGCAGCAGCCACCTCCCAGGTGGGAGCCAGTAGCGCTCCCTGCTCCGGCTGCAGAGGACGGGAGGGACATGATGCCTGGGCGGGCCGCTCCTCCTTGGCTTGTCCCCACCTCCTCCCCTCTGCACCATCTCCTGCCAGGGGACGGGAGAGGGGAGCAAAGTGGCAGCCCGGGCTGAGCCCAGCTCATGCCAGGGCCAAGGCGAAGACCAAGGATGAGCGGGGCTGGGATCCAGCAGCAGCCCCAACCCCTGGCCCTGGGAGCAGCGGTGACTGGAGCTGAATCTGCCTCGGGCCAGATCTGCAGCAAGGTAAGAGTTGGGCCAGGCAGGAAGGTTTTGTTAAAATTAAATGTTAAAATTACATTAGTAGGAAATGGTTTTGTTTCACTAACTACAAAGTTTCTGTTTTCATTTTTTAAAAAATTTTAAACAGTCAAAACAAAACTGCAAAGTGCAAACATATGTAAAAGCAAAAAAAATTCGGGGGGGGGGGGAGCCAAAAATGTTTTTGCTTGGGGCAGCAAAAAACCTAGAGCCGGCCCTGCCTCTCACTCTTCCTAAAAAAGGAGTTAAATATTAATTAGATCTGCTTGGAAGAAGACTTGTTAGTACAGTGTAAAAAAAAACCCAAACTGGTGGCCAGCTTCCACAAAGGATCCCAAAACAACTGAACCAATGGCTTCACTAATGGAAAATATTTCAATAATTTTCCTATTGGAGACAGACTAAAGGTCCTCAAACTTGTATGATGAAGAAATACTCTCATTCACAGGGGAACTGCACAGTTGAAAACTGAAAAAAATCTCCTGGGGGAAGGGGAGGAAGAAGCATGAGAATAAGAATAAGAAGTGTCTGCTGGAGTGAAATCAGGTCTGAGACTCAGGGAACCCTAAATCCTAAAATCCTGGTTCTGGGGAGGTAATTTAGGGACTGATGCAATGCCTACTGATGTTAGTCGCCGGCCCCGCTCTGCCCGCTGCCAGCTGAGTGAATGGAACCCCAGACCGGCAGCGAGCTGAGCAGGGCCAACGGCTGGACCCCAGACCGGCAGCGGACTGAGCAGGGCTGGTGGCTGGAACCCCAGACAAGGATCCCATGCCCTGCTCAGCCCGCTGCCAGTCTGGGCTGAGCAGGCTGAGTGGGGCCAGTAGCTGGGACCCCAGACTGGCAGCGGGCTGAGCTCTGGGGTTCCGTCTGCCAGCTCCTGCCAGCCGGGATCCCAGCCGCCGGCCCCCCTTAGCCCGCTACCAGCCTGGGGTTCTGCTCACCCAGGCTGGCAGGAGGCTGAGCGGGGCTGGCAGCTGGAACCCCAGACCGGCAGCAGGCTGAGTGCTGCCGGCACCCCAGACTGGCAGCAGGCTGAGCCACTCAGCCCGCCGCTGGCTGAGTGAATGGAACCCCAGGCTGGCGGCGGGCTGAGCGGCTCAGCCCACCGCACTCTGGGGTTCCAGCCGCTGGCTCCTGCCAGCTGGGGTCTCAGCCGCTGGCCTGTTCATCCCGCTGCTAGCCTGGGGTTCCCTAGGGGTCCCCAGGCCAGCAGTGCGTGCTGAGTGGGGCCGGCGGCCAGGACCCCAGCTGGCAACGGGGCAGCAGCTGGAACCCCAGAGCGTTGGTGGGCTGAGCCACTCAGCCCGCCACTGCATGCCATCAAAAATTGGCTCGTGTGCCGTAGGTTGCCAACCCCTGATTTATTCCATATCTGAGGACCGTGGCCATTTTTTCCATTATTTATCATGTTATGTAAAAGAATAGGTAATACAAAAAATCATACTGTAGATCTGTAAAGTACATCATGCTGGGATGATACAAGCACAGGGTATTATAAAATCTTCTGTTTCCCAAAGCCTTAAGGCACATGTTTCATTGCAAAGCATACCATTCATCTTGTTATACTACTTGTTATATTAAATAACATCCATGTATTTTTTGTTATTTTTCCTTATGTTTCCAACAGGTCTCAGCTCTAAGAGTGGCTTCAAACCTTTGCATTGTTAGATTTTTGGAAGCAGAAACCTGGTATTTGTTTGGTAACACTCAAGTTTTGTACAGTGCTGTATATATTCATTGCACTATATAAAAGGTATGGACAAAAAAAAAGTGCCTATTTAATGTAACAGAAAAAATTAAAGAGATAGTCTTGAGGTTGTTGTAAGGCCTGAAAATTAATATGAAAATCAATTTTGCTGCACAGCTAATTAAAAAAATCCTGATTTACTCATCTTCTTTGAACACGTCATTACAGAAGATCATCCTTCTTTCATGCCACATATGCTACAATGTGTTTATCCTTAACCAGACCTGATTGTAAGACTAATGTTGTTTCTCTAGTATGCAGTTTTGAGTCATGTAATTTTTGAACACGCGCTTCAAAGTCAACTTGTTTACTAAATAAGGCATAAGATCATGGAGTTTTGTTGTGATTCTATTTAATCATTTGTTAGCATCAAAGAATAAGGGATTGTAACATCAGGGAGAAAAACAACCCACAATTACAACTACGAAAACCTCACACTTGTTTTTGGCTATTAGCAATAGGGGAAGTAATTAAAAATACAAACTAGAACTGAATGGAGTATATAAATGTTGAACTTATTTTGCTATTGAGTCTCCAGGAATAACTGCTTTTTTAATAAAATGGGGGTAATTCTTAATCTATTAAATGTGACCTGCATGAATAATTTCAATATTCGACTTTAACAAACAGAATAATATTCAACTTTACGATAGAATGTTCCCAGAAGTTTACACATCATCATCATACAGGTTTGTGAGGTGACATGATTTTTGAACCACCTGTAGTAATGAATGGTAAAGCTCTGATCAGCTCATGGGCACAGAGTATACTGGCTGAAAAAAAATATTATGAAAGTAGCAGAGCAAAATACGAGCTTAGTGGCCAAAGCTGGTGAGAGCTGCTGTGTGTGTGTGAGGATCCAACTAGAAGGGGGAGAATAATGAATGTTTGGGTTCACTGGCTGTTCTGAAAAATAAAAAAAAGTTTTGTTTTCAGTTGAAACCAAAATGATTTTTTTCAGAGAATCAAAATTCATAGTGGCAAGTCGTAGTTATTTATAATGACTGCAAGTAGTCACTGGGCCAGAGAAAAAGTGAGACTGACCCTATAGCAGGGGTGGCCAAACTTACTGACCTGCGAGCTACATACAATAATCTTCAAAAGTTCGAGAGCCACAAGGCATGACAACCTGACCTCATGGTTTCCACACTGAAGGGCAAACAGAAGCAGGCACAGCCCCAGAACAACCAACCAGTAAAAGACCCTTATCATATTTTGTTATTGGAAGAGGGTCTAGAGAGCACAAAGGAAGATCTCCTATTGCTGCTGCTGTTGCTGTTAAATGCATTTTCCATGTCTTCCAGCATTAGGATGAAAAGACACACCCTTGCATTTAATCTCAGAATTACTTTCTGAGCCAGGGAGCCTCTCGCATCTGGGAGAAACCACCACATTTGAGGGCTGCCTATGTATGCACCAAGGAAGACTCCCTCACCGGGCCAGATCAATTTTTGAATTTCTTTAATTACCAGCAACTTTGGCATGTTGAGGGAAAATTCATCCTTAGTGCAACTCCAGCAAGGGTTGTTCACAACTTTCTGAGGTCCCAAGAAGAGGACACTGCTGTGCTAATTGCAGAATCCTCTGTTCATTCCTCTCTATTTGCATTTTACATGTATCTCAGGAGAAATACTATGCTTCTTTTCAAATTTAAATAGGATTTAGGGCTTTTGAAGAGAGCTAGAATGACAGGACTGGGAATTGAAACTCCCTGTTTGCAGAACAGGTACAGTAATAGCAGCACAATAATAGCAGTCCCTAGGGTACCCTGTCACATGACTGGGATCATGTGACTACCTATATGTCAGAACCTTATTACAAGGACAAGATTCCCCGAACCACACACTTGTTCCTCAACTCTCACATCATGTGTGAGGCGGTATATTAATTCTTACGTTTATTTAATCTTTTGCCCTTTTACAGGGTGGGCCAACAAGGATTCCTTTTAATGCTCTTTGTGATGGTGTTTTTGTGTGAAATGGACACTTACAGATTAGAAACTGAACTGAGACCATCCAGTTATTTCAAAGGCAACAGCCACTTGCACTTTTCTACATAGTACCAGCACAGACCTTCTGTTAGTGGAAGTGACACAAGTGAAAACTATTCACATGCGAAGTCTCTCTTTCTCTCATTGCTGTACAGCCGAGGTCTTTACCTCTAAGTCACTCTTATTGAACTTATGTACTGTAGTTAAATGACATTCCGGACCGACTTCTACATTTAGCATGAAATCCTGCCTCTGCCATTTCAGGTACAGAAAGCTCAAAATCCCAAAGAAATGCCAAAGCCCTGCTGCCTAGGGTGGCAGGCTACAAAGAGCTTGCACAGGAGAACTTCACAGCTGTCTGTTAGCTACAGATAAATGCTTCATGGCTGTTCTCTGTGAGGCACTGTAGGGGGTCGGAGGGAGGTGTGGGTATTCTGGGAGAGTTGCAGGGGTTTGGTTAGTGGATTCACACACAAGGGGGGGGACACAGTGAGTGAGCAATGATCGCTACTCTGCTCTTGAAGCTGTATATTAGCTTAGGTGGCTGCACAGATGCCACATACAATACTTCTAAGCTAGTTCAGGAGTGATCCAGCTGGTGCATAGGTACCTCATACAAAGCCCAGTTTGGCTTTGTGCAGGGGATATAAATTTCACCAGGTCTTGATCCAGTGTTTCACCATTTTACTTGGGATATACTGACATCAGAGACATCACAGAAGCACACAAATCACTTACCTATTAATGTTATAATGCTGGATGTACATTTTCTTGATCTCTGGTACTAACATCACCCAGATGTTCCTGAATGCAGCTGTCTTATCATGGGCTATTCACTCAGCCTGTTCCAGGATGTTTCTGTAATTTAATCTGGTTTAGCACACAAAAGTTTTTCTAATTTTAGTAACAGCATCCCTAAATCCGAATAAGCAATGACTAGTATTAGGAAACAAGAGTTCATACGGAGGTTACCTGTTATATTAAATTACTCTCATAATATAAACCGTCCACAAGGAAGAGGAGACTACTAGATTCATGTATCTCAGTATCCAGCATGGATCCAAGTTTTGGACTGCCTATGGGCCTCAGCATCCCCACTGTTTAATTTCTGTAGATCATGTGTTCTGTCATGAAGAAATTAAATTTGGATTAAATCTATTCTGAGCTCAGCTTTGACTCCAGAAGATAACAAAATAGTCATTCATCTAAAAAATGTATATGAGGACTTGGAAGGTTAATGTAGGTCATATTTGTGAACAATGTCCAAAAAACCTGCAGTAAGGCCAAAATTCTGTGCAACCCTATTGGCTTCAAAGGGTTTTGCAGGATGAAAATTAGAGCAGAATTTGGCCCATGTGCGGAGAATTTTAGGAAATTTAGAATTACAATAGCAATTGCATTGCTTGGCAACAAAAAATTATCCACAGGGATCCACTGAGGTTACATGGGTCATTAAAAATTATTAAGCAGTGGAGTAAAGACCAGTTTTAAATTAAATATACTTCTAGCATCTTCTAGGTAAGACCAGCACTATGGGACTACTTCCAAATTGGATTTTTTAAAGATTAAATTAATCCAGGCATTCCTCTAATTAAACTGGTTTAACATAAAGCCCTGGCTACTGTCATTTAGACATTCATGGAGTTAACTGCCTGGCATAAAAGAAGATGGTTGGTAAGTGTGTTATTGGTCAGTTTGGTGGTAATTAATGTTTACATTCTATTGGGCCTTAAAATAGAGTTGGAGAGTGTGATGTTTGAATTCTGACAAGCCTCTTAAAAAACTAGACTTTGTGTTGGTGATTTAAAGAGTCAAATAAGAAGATCATCTGTTACAGGATTGGTTAATGAGTGGATATTTGGTACAGATCCATAATTCTATACGCCAAATTATAGAAAAACTGAAAAATTCATAAAAGACCATTACATTTTTTTAAAATGGAATATATTTTCAAGCACATATGGACAAAATAGTGTCACTGAAGCCAGTAAGAATACTTGCATAATTTCTATTCAATGTGCGTAGGGCTGCAGAATAAACCTTACATTATCTTCTAGTTATACTGTTATGATGGAAGTCACCAGAGTGTAAGTTAGCAAGTTGTTTCTGTTAGCACGCAAGCAGTGTGCAGTCTGAAAAACACTAGCCTCTTAGTTTTGTGATGCAGGTTCTTTTGGGGGAACTTGCTGCAAACAAAATATTTTTCCTCATCCTTAATCTCTCTAATTTGGGACAGACTCATTTCCTGGGAAATGGGCATTAGTGTTTTGGCTGAGATTGCTGGAAAGAAGAGTTTGCCTTTTTCCTGGTGACCAGCTCTGTTCAAGGACTAGCATATATAATGAAAATAAAACAAGTTACATTAACTTAACACCCAGATGCTGTGTCACTGATTTCTCCTAAAAAGGGAAAACAACCCGCAATGTTCTAAAATCTGCTACTGCTCAGTAGAAGGAAAACAATACTTTATAACTAAATTATAATGTCATTGTCAGCTTTTTTAATATTGCACCTAAGAATCTGGGGTCAAAATTTTGAGAGGTTAAATTCCCTTGTGCTGTTATTAGGCACATGGCTATTCAGCCAGTTATTTCCATGTAAATGTAATTGCACACTAAGATTTTGTTACATTAAAAATTAATCTTAAGATTTGGAAAAGGAGTTTAAAAGGAATAGGAATTGACCAGAACACGGCTCTCACTTGAACTGAGTATGAGCCTTAGTATTCCTCTTTTTCCCCAGACTCCTGAATCTATATATTACCACTGTTCATTATATGGTATATTTTTATAGGTTCTTGTGTTAGAATTCCTCCACTTGATTCTAAAATTGTCATAGTCACAACGTACAATATTTAAATGCAGTAACAAGAGGTCCACCCAGTTGATGAAGATTATGCTAAGCCTCAAATAAGAGCTATGTTTCAAGAGTTGACACTGTCGCAACCTGATACGCAGTTATGGCTCTGTATGGCCAATTGTCGGTCCACGGCCATCTTGTCCTGTTAAAAGGACAAGGCAGCCTCCATCTTGGACCAGGTTCTTGTTGCATAGGAAAGGGCAGAGACCTAATCCTGCCCAGCAACACTAAAGTGCTGTGTGTACTTTCCTGCTTTTTTTTCTGTTGGGCCGTCTAAAGGTCAGGCTAGTGCAGTGTGCAAAGACCTGATTCTGCCCAGCAACTCCGTAGTATGCATTTTCCCGCTCTTTTTGGGCCTGGTTGTCTGGAGGTCAGGCTAGTTCTGCCCAGCAACTCCAGAGTACTGTATACAGAGACCTAATTCTGCCCAGATACCCCAGTGTGCCGTGTGCAAATCCTGCCGGCGTGGGGGGCAACAGCTCGAAGCCTGGAGGGAGGGGGAACCAGGGACCAATCAGATGTTTACACGAGTGAGTGAGACCCTTTCTATAAAACTAGGTTTCCCCCCAAAATCTGTGTGGCGTGTCCGCGTGTCAGCTGAAGGACCTGACCAACCTTTCAGCCAGGGTCTCCTCCCGGTATAGCTAGCTCGTGTCGTGTCGTTTGGATCCATTCTATCAGCTCGTCATGCTTCTGGTGTCTGCTCTGCTGGTCAGCTGCACCTGGAGTGTGGTATTTGTTTTCTAATTTCTGGCAGTTTGCTTATCTAGCCTCCTATTTTTCCCCTCCCTAACCCAGTACTAAGTGTGTACACAGTGTTAAGGATTAAAGTATTGAGCTCATAATTGCACAATTGCCTAGGTGTATAGTTGTTCTAAGGTTTTAGTAGATTGTTTATTGTAAACTGTTTTAAGTGTGTGAGTCACTGCTCTGTCTTTGTCCGGAGTGTTTGTGTCTGGGAGCTGTCTCCACCTGGGGATTAGCTGACCAAGGGGTTCCTGTCCCCGCGGTCTGTGTGAGTGGAATCTGCCCAACTGCAGCCGCACCACACTCTGGGTTTACCCTTAGTGTGAAAGCAAGGGCGGTTGAGGCAGTGGCCTGTGGGTCTCTTTTTCTGTGTTGCACCGGGCACCGCCCTGACGAACCCGATTACCATCTTGTGTGATTGGTGTGTCTGCCTATCCAGTGTGGTGCAGTGAGCAGTATAGAATTGTACTGTTAGTGATTTTTGGGTTGTTTATATTGCCTAACAACATCCCAGCTAAAAATTGCCTCTCTCCCTTGGCCCAAGTTGTAACTTTCCCCCAAATAAACGCAGCCACTTGGCTTTAAACTTAATTCTGGTCCAGCCTGGTTTTTCCTCTCCCAATACAAATCTTATCGAACCGCAATCGGTTTCGGACAGACACATTACCTGAGGGACCATTCATCTTGAGACACCAGTTATGCAAGGTGCGATTAAACCACCTCTTCTGAAAAACAGTTGTAAGTACATCTAGGCCTATATTTTCAAAAGTAGGAGCTGAAAATTAGGAGGCTAACCCTTTCCTGATGCTCCTAAAAATGCAGAGCACCCCACAGAAATTTCTTTGGAGATCTTTCCACCATAAGAACAGCAAGACACTGTGTAGTGAGGCGGCCTGGCTCCCGACGGCCCCTGAGAGAGAGGAACCAGAACAGCCACCTCAGTGGGCGGAGCCACTGCCACCTGTTCCCGCCCCCCAGAAGTCAAGGGGCGGGACAGGAAGTATAAAAGCCCAGCCTCAGCACTCAGTTGGAGCGCAGCGGCCGGAGAGGACGGACGCTCCTGACCGGGCTCCTGCCGGACCGAGCCTGCCCCGAGCCAAGTACCCTGATGCGGACGGAGCGAGCCTGCCCCGAGCCAGGTACCCTGACGCAGACCGACTGAGCCTCCTTCGAGCCAGGTACCCCGAGGTGGACTGGCCGAGCCTGCCCCGAGCCCGGTACCCTGAGGAGCGGCCCGAGCGGCCCCCTGACCCGAGTCCGGAGGAGCAGCCCGACCTAGACCGCCTTCAGCACGCCGAGGAGCCCATGGTGTGGGACCCCGCTGCCGAGCCCAGCGACGAGCAGGTACCCGAGGAGGGGGAGATGGAGTGTAGCCCGGGGGTAGCCGACCCCTGTCCGGCTGAGGGCACCGATGTGCCCATGTCAGTGTGTTGCGGCCAGGATCCCCACTGACTGCAGCGGATCCGCGCCGCTGTTAGGGCCCCGGGCTGGGACACAGTGGAGTGGGTGGGCCTGTGTCCCCCCTGCCACCCCACTCACGGGTGGCAGACTCCCCCTCCTACCAGCGATCAAGCAGAGAAGCCTGCACTTACCTGCTGTGGCTCAGCGCCTAACACAAGGACCTGAGCCCCGGTATTGTTGTGACTGCTCAGCTCCTGCTACAAGGACCTGAGCCTTGAACTATTGTTTATCGCCCCGCCCTGACTAAGGGCCTGGGCTTCCGGAACTATTGCCGTAGCTCAGCTCCTGAGACAAGGACCTGAGCCCCTGGAACTATTGTTTGTTGCCCCACCCCGACCTAGGGCTGGGGCTTACTGACCCTTGTTGCTCAGCTCCTGATGCAAGGACCTGCGCCCTGAACTATTATTGCTGCTCAGCTCCTGCTGTAAGGAGCTGAGCCTAGAACTGCTGTGTTTGGTGCCCCGCCCTGATTGAGGGCCTGGGCTTAGCTTGTTAACTTTGTTACTGCTCAGCCTGCAGGAAGGATATGAGCTCCCTGGATCCTTTTGTGCTGCCCCGCCCTGAGCTAGGGCTTGGGGCTTACTGACTTTGGGCTTGGCTACACTTACAAGTTGCAGCGCTGGTGGAGGCTTTCCAGCGCTGCAATTAACACCCCGTCCACACTTGCAGGGCACAACCAGCGCTGCAACTCCCTGGTTGCAGCGCTGGCTGAAAACCCATCCCGGCAGGGGTATAAGGAGTGCAGCGCTGGTGACACCAGCGCTGCTCAGCAGGTGTGGACACTCACCAGCGCTTTACCTGTCCTCCAGGGAATAAGGAGCTATCCCAGAATTCCTGTTCAGCCACTCTGCACATCAGTTTGCACTCTACTGCTCTTGCCTCAGGTGACCCGCCCTTTAAATGCCCCGGGAAATTTAAAAATCTCCTTCCTGTTTGCTGCAGCCAGGTGTGGAGTGCAATCAGTTAATCAGTTACAGGTTACAGGTAACCATGCCTCCACGCGGCAAACGAGCCCCAGCATGGAGCACAGGTGAATTGCAGGACCTCATCAGTGTTTGGGGTGAGGCATCTGTTCAGGCACAGCTGCGCTCCGGCCGTAGGAATTACGATATCTTTGAGCAGATATCAAGGGCCATGCTGGATAGGGGCCATGAACGGGACGCAATACAATGCAGGGTGAAAGTTAAAGAGCTGCGGAGTGCCTATTACAAAGCCCGCGAGGGTAATCGCCGATCCGGAGCTGCTCCCACGACCTGCCGTTTTTACAGGGAGATGGACAAGATACTTGGGGGTGACCCCACTGCCAATCCCAGGGTAACGATGGACACTTCTGAGCAGGCTGGGGACAGGAGGAGGAGGAGGCTGCGGGGGAGAGGAAACCGCGAGTGAAGCTCCTGGGATGGGGGAAGAAACCGCAGATTCCCTGGAGGCATGCAGCCAGGAGCTCTTCTCAAGCCAGGAGGAAAGTACCCAATCGCAGCAGCCAGCAGTTGCAGAATGACAAGCACAGGAGCGGGGTACCGTAAGCGGCTTTTATTTTCTGGGTGGAAATGTTTCTGGAGAGGAAGGGGGGTTATGGATGCATGCATGGCAGCGTCTAGATGTGGAATAGCCCGTTGATGTGGTCTATCACGTCGCGGTAATCTGCTTCAGTTATCTCAGCAAAAGCTTCATCCAGAGCGTGGGCAATATGCCTGCGCAGGTTTATAGGCAGAGCCACTGTGTCCCTTGTCCCAGTGACGGTGACGCGTCCGCGCCACTCTTCGGCCAGTGGGGGGGGGACCATTTCTGAACACAGGCACGCCGCATAGGGTCCCGGGCGGAATCCACATTGCTCTAAAAGAGCCCCCCGCTGTTCCCTAGTGATTCGCAGTAGGGAAACATCTTCCAGGATTAAGTCCTGTGAAAAATGTTGGGAGACTCTTTAGTGAAGAGATAGGGAGATAAGATCACCCCTGCATCTGCATCTTCACTCAACCCCTCTAGCACTCCAGATTACCCGAAGCAACCAGCTCCCCTCTCACTCAAGCCCCTCTTCTCCCTATATAAGTAAACACTCCTCACTCACCATTTCGTGGCTTCTGTTGTGTTTTCCTTTTGGGATAAAGAATGCAAGTGAGAACTTGCAAGTGAGAACTCCCTCAGTGTAACAATTCATGTCTGGAGATAGTGGATACAATGCTGCCCGTGTTAAATGTTGTCATTTCTGTGTCTACAGTGACCTTGACTACTGGACTGCCCAGATGTTCAACATCACAGAGGCTTCAAAATTTGAGAAAAAATCCCCGAAAGAGCAAAGAGGACATGCTGAAAACTGTTCTTCAGCACTCTGCTACAGAGAGAAAAGAATTGAAGGAGTGGCGAGAGAAAGAAAGCAGGACCATAAGAGAAATGCAGTGGCCAAGAGGAAAAGCACGGAGCGGCTGCTAAGCATCCTGGAGCGCCAAGGAGTCTATAGAGTCACTCGTTGCCATGCAAGCAGAGCACTACCGTGCTACTCCCCACCCGCCCGTCCTTTGTGCCTTGTGCCCCAATGTCAGCTCAAACCACCTTTCCCCAGCATCCAGGCTCTTACCACCACCAGCTGCCTCCAACACCTGTCGTTCCCCAACCAGCCCTGATACCTACCACCACCCTTACCCTCTGCATTCAACCCACATCACCATGCAGTATATGAACCCTGAAGTGCAGGATTCATTAAACAGCAATCCAGACATGGCATATGCAAACTTGTGACTGTACAGTTCACCAACCCACACCCTTGCCCTCTTGTGTTAATGAAATGTTGTGTGTCTGTCTGTCTGTCAAGGAAGTTTTTTTCTTTTCAATAAAACAATTCTTGGCTTTGAAAACAGTCTTTATTATAGCAGATAGTGAAAGATACCTTAGCCCAGTAAAGAAAGAGGCACTGCAAATCATATTATTATTATGGATAATAGAATAACAGTGTAAGCAGTGCAATTCACTCCCATGCAAGGCAGCAAACATTACTGTTGGCTTTCAGCCTCAAATTCTTCCCTCAAGGCATCCCTAATCCTTGAAGTCCTGTGCTGGGCCTCTCTATTAGCCCTGCTCTCTGGCTGTGCATATTCAGCCTCCAGGACTTGAACCTCGGTGGTCCATGCCTCACTGAATGTTTCACCCTTCCCTTCACAAATATTATGGAGGGTACAGCAAGCGCTTATAACCGCGGGGATGCTGCTTTCCCCCAAGTCTAGATTCCCATACAAACATCTCCAGCGAGCCTTTAAACGCCCAAAAGCACACTCCACAGTCATTCTGCACCGGCTCAGCCTGTAGTTGAACCGGTCCTTGCTCCTGTCAAGCTTCCCTGTATAGGGTTTCATGAGCCAAGGCAGTAACGGGTATGCGGGGTCTCCAAGGATCACAGTGGGCATTTCGACATCCCCTACTGTGATCTTCCTGTCTGGGAAAAAAGTCCCTGCCTGCATCTTCCTGAACAGGCCACTGTTCCGAAAGATGCGTGCATCATGCACCTTTCCAGGCCAGCCTGTGTAAATGTCAATGAAACGCCCGCGGTGATCCACAAGCGCCTGGAGAACCATAGAGAAATACCCCTTTCGATTAACGTACTCTGATGCCAGGTGGGGGGGGGCCAGAATAGGAATATGCGTCCCATCTGTCGCCCCTCCACAGTTAGGGAAACCCATTTGTGCAAAGCCATCCACAATGTCCTGCACGCTCCCCAGAGTCACGGTCTTTCTTAGCAGGATGCGATTAATTGCCTTGCAAACTTGCATCAAAACGATTCCCACGGTCGACTTTCCCACACCAAACTGGTTCCCGACCGACCGGTAGCTGTCTGGATTTGCCATCTTCCAGATTGCAATAGCCACCCGCTTTTCCACCGTCAGGGCAGCTCTCAATCTTGTGTCCTTGCGCGCAGAGTGGGGCAAGCTCAGCACACAGTCCCATGAAAGTGGCTTTTCTCATACGAAAGTTCTGCAGCCACTGCTCATCATCCCAGACTTCCATGACGATGTGATCCCACCACTCAGTGCTTGTTTCCCGAGCCCAAAAGCGGCGTTCAACGGTGCTGAGCATTTCCGTGAATGCCGCAAGCACTGTAGTGTCACACGCGCAGACAAATCCATATTGATATCATCGCCGGACTCCTCACTGTCACTTTGGAGCTGAAGGAATAGCTCGACTGCCAAACGTGTTGTGCTGGTGACACTCATCAGCAGAGTCCTCAGCAGATCGGGCTCCATTTGCCACAGAAATCGCGATTCACAGAGAGTAACAGAAAGACACTCACAATGGCGCCAAACGCTGCCGGAAAGAGTGAATGCTGGGATGTGAAGCGATGCACCACGGGGCGCTGGCAAACAGGAAGCGGAATGACCCGCACACTTCCTTCCCCTTCCCACAATACTCAGCGCCAAAATGGGACGAGGTGCTCTGTGGGATAGCTGCCCACAATGCACCTCTCAATACAGCGCTGGAAAGTGCTGCAAGTGTGGCCACACTGCAGCGCTGGTAGCTGTCAGTGTGGCCACACTCCAGCGCTGGCCCTTACACAGCTGCATGAGCAGCGCTGTAACTCCCAGCGCTGCAACTTGTAAGTGTAGCCAAGCCCTTTGTAACGGCTCAGCTCCGGCTGCCAGGACCGGAGCTTAGAACTGGTTTGCTGCCCCGCCCTGAATGAGGGCCGTGGCTTATTGACTGTATGGGTGCTCAGCCTGCGGGAAGGATCTGAGCCTAGACCTAGTGTCTGCTGCCCCGCCCTGACTAAGGGCTGGGACTCATTGCAGTAACCGTGTGCCTTCTGTTCAGCCCCTGCTTGAGGGGCAGAACCCCAAGACCTTCAGAACCCGGAGACTGATTTGGGCCGTGTAGTGAGGCGGCCTGGCTCCCGACGGCCCCTGAGAGGGCACGGCCCCAACACCGGACTATTACACACTGATACTCCCTTTTAGCTAATAAACTCTGACCCAACCCTCGCCTCCCAAAATAAATGAACATTAAAAAAATTAAACTTAACTCCCCCCCATTCCAAACAGAGTTTTCACCCTAGAAAGAGAGACGTGCTAGAGACTTTGTGAATCACATTTCACTATTGTTATTGGCTTTACATGGAAGGTGCACAGATACTATGGTGAAGGGGAGCAGTATGAGTCCCTGAGATAGATAACCGTTCCCACTGATGTACAATAAAAGAAGGCAGATTTCTTCCATTAGACAATATGCAGTGAAGTGCAATTAATTTATTCTTCTAAGTGTTTATTTCAATTAGCTACTTTAGGTATATCATCAAGTATGTGGCCCTCTTTCAGTTCTCTAATCAAAGGCTTGGAAGTTTTATTTATTTTTCAAATATCTGAGTTAAACAGTAATTTGACTAAATGACTGGTTTTACAGAATGGACCAAACTCATCCTCATTGTAAATCTACTGATTTAAATGGAACCAGCCACTATTTATGCATATGCAATAACTAGTGATAGGCTGAGCTGTGGCGTGTGATCTTTTTGTGAGAACTTTTAAAACAAATAACAATGTCAACTCAGTTTTGCGTAGCTCATTTACTCTGTAGCTGAATTTGTAAATTAATCATTGCTGGCAACATCAATTTAGTTGTAATTAATCATAGAAGGGAGGAGCAAAGAAATTGCACTGAAGTGAGTCATATTAACAACATTATCTGATTGCTCTCAGTGTAATTTACTAACATCTTGATGCATGCATCCCAAGCTTCTGGCTGCTATTTTGGCATACAAGAAAGAGTGAAAATTATAATGTACAATAATTGGTGGAAAAATTGATAGCCAAACAAGCTACAGATCTATATTTCTAACTGACCATATCTTTGTTGTATTGTTTTTGTGCTTATAAGTGTGCAGCCTTTGCAGTCTCTTAGTTCTCAAGTTGTCTAGGGAAAAAAGGACTCTCTAGTGCTCCTTTGTCATGTAATAAATATCATTAGGATTTATTTCCAGGCAAACCAAGGGGAAGTTCACCCTTTTGAAATGGTTTTATAAGTGCATAGTCAAAGGACAGAACATGGAAAAGAAAGATTGTGAGAAAGGTTAAAAATAACTTTAGTGAATGGAGGTGGAAAGTGCTCAACTAATGGATAAAGTTTATAGGAATATTGGTAATATTTTTTTTTCCAAAACAGCCAACATAAGTTTTGATGGCAATGTTCTTATAAATAAGGTGGAAGTAAATTTAGTTCTATTATTTGAGTTGATTCAGGAATACCCCCATTAACTAAGTTCTTGCACAACTATCTATGTTCTTCAGGCATAGAGAAACCTGAAGGATATAACTTATTGTACAGTTAGCTAATGAGGCTTTTCCCTCAATCAATGCAGATTGATTAAAGTAGTAGCTTTATTTTTAAGATAACAAAAATATGCCACAGATTAATTTGAGATGCATATCACTATAAAGGTAGGAAGCAGTAAAAGATTATTTTGATCCAATCTTTAAAAAAGAGAGGCAAAGGTCTACCAGTTGATACACATGCACAATTTCTGCAGGTGTGCATGCAACTAAGACAACTATATAGCTAGTTTGGAGCCTACCTAGCTGTTTGCCTCCATGTTCAACCTTAATAATTTGATTTGCAAATGAATGTGTACCATGGCGGTGTCGCAACCTGATACGCAGTTATGGCTCTGTATGGCCAATTGTCGGTCCACGGCCATCTTGTCCTGTTAAAAGGACAAGGCAGCCTCCATCTTGGACCAGGTTCTTGTTGCATAGGAAAGGGCAGAGACCTAATCTTGCCCAGCAACACTAAAGTGCTGTGTGTACTTTCCTGTTTTTTTTTCTGTTGGGCCGTCTAAAGGTCAGGCTAGTGCAGTGCGCAAAGACCTGATTCTGCCCAGCAACTCCGTAGTATGCATTTTCCCGCTCTTTTTGGGCCTGGTCGTCTGGAGGTCAGGCTAGTTCTGCCCAGCAACTCCAGGGTACTGTATACAGAGACCTAATTCTGCCCAGATACCCCAGTGTGCCGTGTGCAAATCCTGCCGGCGTGGGGGGCAACAACTCGAAGCCTGGAGGGAGGGGGAACCAGGGACCAATCAGATGTTGACACGAGTGAGTGAGACCCTTTCTATAAAACTAGGTTTCCCCCAAAAATCTGTGTGGAGTGTCTGCGTGTCAGCTGAAGGACCTGACCAACCTTTCAGCCAGGGTCTCCTCCCGGTATAGCTAGCTCGTGTCGTGTCGTTTGGATCCATTCTATCAGCTCGTCATGCTTCTGGTGTCTGCTCTGCTGGTCAGCTGCGCCTGGAGTGCGGTATTTGTTTTCTAATTTCTGGCAGTTTGCTTATCTAGCCTCCTATTTTTCCCCTCCCTAACCCAGTACTAAGTGTGTACACAGTGTTAAGGATTAAAGTATTGAGCTCATAATTGCACAATTGCCTAGGTGTATAGTTGTTCTAAGGTTTTAGTAGATTGTTTATTGTAAACTGTTTTAAGTGTGTAAGTCACTGCTCTGTCTTTGTCCGGAGTGTTGGTGTCTGGGAGCTGTCTCCACCTGGGGATTAGCTGACCAAGGGGTTCCGGTCCCCGCGGTCTGTGTGAGTGGAATCTGCCCAACTGCAGCCGCACCACACTCTGGGTTTACCCTTAGTGTGAAAGCAAGGGCGGTTGAGGCATCAACCTGTGGGTCTCTTTTTCTGTGTTGCACCGGGCACCGCTCTGACGAACCCGATTTCCTTCTTGTGTAATTGGTGTGTCTGCCTATCCAGTGTGGTGCAGTGAGCAGTATAGAATTGTACTGTTAATGATTTTTGGGTTGTTTATATTGCCTAACAACATCCCAGCTAAAAATTGCCTCTTTCCCTTGGCCCAAGTTGTAACTTTCCCCCAAATAAACGCAGCCACTTGGCTTTGCACCTTATTCTGGTCCTGCCTGATTTTCCTCTCCCAATATAAAGCTGATCGAACTGCAATCTATTTCGGACAGGCGGGTGCAGATTTGTGTGTGGAATGTGGATATCCTCTAATTAAAAAAAGAAATGGCCCCAATGACTGCCTGGAATGAAGCAGAACTACAGACAAGTTGCCATTTCAGGCAGTGATATGTATTAGAGCTGTGCATACACTCCCATGTGAATAGTGTGTGTAAAAACTAGTTCTCCTGGGTTTGCAGCCCTGCTGTTCAAGAGGTCCAGGGTGGAAAAAGTATTTTTTCTTTTGATTTTTTCCAACTGTAACAGTGTAGAAGCAGGCCTCTCTTTCCCTGAGGCTATTGAATGGACTCAGCCAATCAGGAGCACCAAATCATGAGGCTACCCTTGAACCCAAACAATACAGCTGTTATCACCACAGACTGTTGTTGACAGTCCCAGCAAAGAAGCTGTACATGGAGAGTGAGCAATCTACTAATTCCGAGAGGTGGACCTTTAAGAATTGGGTTGGAGCAGATTAGTAGGGTAATGTGTGGAAGCTTTCACTTCTATTTTATATGGCATTTTTCTGTCCCTGAAAGGTAATTAATTATCTCATAATTGAAGTTTAATGATAACTGAGTTCATTGCAAAGCACCTAATGAAGCAAAGGCAAACATATTTTCAATGATCTTCCAAAAGGAGTACTGAATTAATGTTACAGAAAGCACTAATTCAAATCTGATAACATAGTTTAAGAGCTATTTTTAAAGCTTCTCCAATTTGATTGAATATGTTGTCTCAAGATTTGTCTGGCAACTTGCTTAATCTTTGTGCCTTACTTCCCCATTTGAAAAATGGGGAGGAGAATACTTATCACTCTTTGACATGTCTTATAGATTGTAAGCTCTTCAGGGCAGGGACTCTCTTAGCTTTGTGTTTGAACAGTGCCTAGCTCACTGGAGTCCCAGTCTGGTTTGGGAACTCTAGGTGCTGCTGTAACAAATAAAACAATAGTAATAAGCAGCTAGGTCAGTGTTTGCTAAATTTCTACAGGAGTCTCTAAAATTCCTACAAGAATACAGAACCTGTGTCATTTTCTTCTGAAAGCATGAAACAGATGTGTAATGGTGGATAACCAGCTGAACAGGAACTTTCAGTGCAATACTATAGCTAAGAGGGCATGAGCTTTGAATGCATGACTAGGGGGATATCAAGAAGTAGATGGTATTACCTCTATATCTGATATTAGTGAAATTGTTACTGGAATATAGTGTCTCCTTCTGTCTACCCTTCAAAAAATTATGTTCAAAATTTGGAAAGGGTTCAGAAAAGAGTTACATGAAGAAAATGAGGTCTGAAAAACACGCTTTATAGTAAGAGACTTAAGAAGCTCAATCTATTTACTTTATCCAAGAGTCTGTCTATATGGGGAGTTAGCGCACAGCAAACTGGGCCGTAAATCTATTACACTAACTGGCTTCGTGGACACTGCTACTATGCACAAAAAGTTCCATAGTATGTTTTGACATACTGCACCCCTAGCTTGCCTTACTTCCCCATTTACAAAATGGGAATAATACTTACCACCCTTTGATATGTCTAACTCTCCATAGAGACAAATCCATAGGTGCCGACTCTGTCGGTACTCTGGAGCACCCATGGAAAAGAATTAGTGGATGCTTAGTACCCACCAGGAGCCAGCTCCCCCTCACCTCCCACTGCCTCCCACCTGCCAGTGGCCCCACCAACCAGCTCCCCACTCTGTCCCAGTGTCTCCCACCCACTGCAATCAGCTGTTATGCAGCATGCAGGAGGCGCTGGGGGCGGGGTGGGGGAGGAGTGGGGACAGCGCGCAGTTGGGGGAGGGGGCAGAATTGGGTGGGAAGAGGCAGGGCAGGGGAGGAACTCTGTCTCCAAGTACCTACATGTGGTAGAGATTTCTGAAAGTAAATGGCTCTATTCTAGCAGAGCAAGGTAAACAACAACTGGAACAATTTACCCAAGAACATGATGGATTCTCCATTACTTTAAGTCTTTAATTCAAGGCTGGATGTCTTTCTAAAATCTATGCTCTAGCTCACACAGAAGTTATGGGCTTGAAGCAGAGATTATCGGGAGAGGTTTTATGCCTTTGTTATGCATGACTTCAGGTTTGATGATCATAATGGTCCCTTCTGGCCTTAAAAATCTATGACTCTATGAGTAAGGCTCACACGTGATGCATGAGAATGGAATGGAGTTGAGTGTTATGGCAGAGAGGAATAAATAAATAGACAAAAAGAGTTCCTTCTGCAGTTTTATAAATTTGAATTTAGCAATAAAGAGGATTTTCAAATAGAAGATCAAGGTAGCTAACCATATTTTACATAGCATACTTTGACAACAACCATGTTTGTTAGCTCAGGATAAAGTTTTCAAAAGCATCTGAGAAACTTAAGAGCCTAAGTCCCATTTTCCAAAGGGACTTTCAACAAGAATTAGGTTCTTAAGTGTCTAAATGTCTTTTGAAAATTTTATCTTTAGTTTTTATTAGGTGAAAAAACTATTTTAGAGCTTTAATGTTTTGCAGCAACACAAGATCAAGCTAAGCCTATTCACCCTTGTGTCATCTTTGGTCTGAAATCCCAGCTTGTTTTCAATTTGTGTTCCATAAGGTGCCTAGAAACTTTTAAGAGAACATGCAGACTTTAATAAACTGGCTCTGGTTAGCTTGTGGTTTGGTCTAAGAAACATGAGTGTGATTTAAGTCAAACCAACACAGATGCTGGAATAGGATGAAATTGCAACAAAACAAAATTGACTGGTACTAAAAATATGGGTGGCTATGAATAGGAACAGTCCTCGAAATATCCTTGGTACTCATGATTATGAGAACAAATTGATTAAGAGAACAAATACTTTACACAATACTGTATGTTACAGATATAGGTTTCATTATATGTGTAACATCTTTTATATATTTTAACTACACAAATATTTTAAATGTATTTATTAAAGCAGTTAAATGTATACCTCAAATAAATGTTTATTTTTATTTTACTTTGATTTAGAACAAGTAACAACTGTCCACGTACAGTTTTGTTGATTCTGCCAATTTTTTAAATTTAAGAAAACAACATGCAATTGTCAGAACTCTCCTGCTACCAAGCAGCAGCTCAAAATCAAATATTAATAACTTCAGCTGGGTAGACAATCATTTTCCCATCCTGCTAATATTTTCAAAGTTTCAAATTGTTTCCCATTTTACATTGGAACAAAATTGAAACTTTTTGATGAAAACAACAGTGCAAGGTCCATTCACTCCACAAGAGTCTTGGTGTTGGAGCAAGGATTTGATCATGGGTCTTTCACATCCTGGGTGAGTGTCCTGTCTGATTCTAAACAGGGACTTGCAGGTATGGTTGCCAGTTTCAATTGGACGTATTCCTGGAGGTTTCATCATATGACAATCTTTAATTAAAGATTGGGTTTTAATTCCTGGAGACTCCAGGACAATCCTAGAGGGTTGATAACCCTACTAGCAGGTGGGTCTCCCAGTGAGTGCCCTAATCACAATCTATCAGCTTTTCTAGGGTTAGTTTCTCAATATTTTCTATTGGAGAAGTAGTTAAATATATATTAGAATGAGGACTTGAACCTCAGTCTCTCATAGCTCAGGCATCTGAATCACTGGGCTATTGACTGTTCTGGCTCCTCTCTCTCTCTCTCATTTTGACCAGAAAGTCAATCTTGGACCAGAGAACCCTTTCCTGACAAACATTTTGTCAAAACAGCATTCCTCCCCCAGCCCAAAAACATAAACAAAACCTGTTTAGTCAAAAACAGCTACTCTAGTAATGCCATACATTCTCCAACATCTCAATGCTCTTACTTCTTCACAAAAAACATGAGACCCAAAGGGGCCTTATAGTGAGATCAGTACAGATGCAATACATCTGTTTTCTAGGACATACATTGTGCCCAGCTATCTGCATTACTGTGTTTTTAGTTCACTCCCAGATTGTCTTCAAATTGTAATATATCCAGGAACAATAAACTTTTCCAGGACTGTGCTATCAAGCCCAAAATTTTTACCTTGGTAGCATTTCTGGGAATTACACTAATAAGATCATCAGGTTCAAAAATTGTCCCATAAGACAGCAAACCCCAAGCTAGCATTAGGCCTTTGAAACATGCAGTTTGGCTTGGTCTAGAGTTTGCTGAATCTGTACAGTCCATCAAGTAAAAATGTAGAATTTATAGAAGAATTTATGAAGATGTTAAATATTATTTAACAGGTCTATAGCTAAAATGTGAACATGAAAAAAACCAACTATTGATATAGTAATAAATGATAAATAATAATAAAGGGTTAATACAAAAGTCCTTGTGCAGGAAAAATACCCATTGACTTCAAATGGGATTTTGCCTTCAGGTCCCCCAAAAAGCTAAATAGGAAGCACATGATGAATGACTGGGTTGCTAAAAGAAACTATATGTATTTTCTGTAATAAGTCATGTCCATAAGAATTAACATGTGTTTTCCTATTGCCATATAATTTGCATGGGCTTAAAGTGAGGGAAAGCAGGCCTTGCTTTTACCACATAAAAAAGGGAAACTGTGTATTCTTATTTTGGTGATTTCAGAAGCTATTACTATTTCATTACCATTTGATATTCTAGAATTGGAGAACACAAGCTCCCAGCTGGGATCATAAGTAGGTGTACTTTTTATATACTTCCATCACACAAAAAACACACGGTTGGCTGTCTGAAGGCAAAAGGAAATAGATTATGTTGTTTGATTTCTGATTCTTGAAAAATAAAGGAAATATTTGTTCACAACGTTTGTCAAGGCAATTTAATTTCTACTATTTCAGTGTATAGATCTGAAAAATATTGAGCAAGTTGCAAACAGAATTTTTAAAGAGGTTCAATAATATGTAATTTTTAAAAAGAAGGGGGATATGCTTAATTCTGACTTGCAAAATGTAAAAGAGCAGGCCTGGAGATCCCAGACACATCGGATGTGTTTTTGCTGGTTAAGGGAGGGAGCAGGATTTGGTGGACCAGTGCAATGGGTTGAGGGGCACCTACCTCTAAACATTCAAGGGATTTTGAGGATGGGAATGATTGATGATGGGAATGATGAAGGAGCATCTAGTCACTATCAGTTCCACTGGGCTAGCTGCACATGTGGAAGGATGCAGCTTCTATACTGCAGTACAAGCCCAGAGCAGTTTCAATGCTTCTCCGATGCCAGATATAAGGGGGGAGAAGGAGTTAAAATCCTCTTGGCAATTAGCATTTGTCTTTAAAATATTAACACTGAAAAGGTGCAATCATAAATTGTAAATTTCAATCCCAAGTGAATGATCATGGGGAAAAGCTAGTATTGTGTTTTAGAGCGAAAATGAAGCCTTGCATCCATAATTTAATCATTTACTAAATATTTTGTTTATAGCTAATGAAATAGCAAAAACGTGACATTACACTTACCCATTACATCAGAAGAAGTCAATTGTCCTAAATATATCCAATCTAATCAACCCATCCAAATCCTACTGGTGGTGCCAAATCTTACTGCCAACTCCACAGTTTTAAATTGAAGAAACTTGGAATATAAAATGCAAACATTGATCCCTCCGGTGGTGTTGGAAGGATTAGGATGGTTTTTCATAAAATATTTACCCAATTTCCTTGAAAGTGTTTTTGCAGTAAAGGAAAGAATAAAGGCTTCACTAAAAGGCAAGAGCTAAGACTTTTCCTCTATAATCCCAGTTTGGCCAATACCCGTCCTACAGATACAAACAGTAATTTTTATTTTAGTTTTCACATGCTTGTGACGAAAAGGAATTCAGACACTCAAAGTCTGACTTCCTCAAGACCAGATGGTATTGATCTGAACATAAAGTAGATTGCAGAATTAAAGTTAAAATAATATCACAGGGGGAAAAGAAGATAATACATAATTCCTACTGAATTACAGAAGTCTATTATTGCTGACATTCTTTTTCTCATTTGCAGATTTGTACACTTTTTAAAACAAACAAACAAAAAAAAACATACTTGCATGCACTCCATCTGTGTATTATTATATGCAAGGTGAAACATTTTACTGTATGCAAGAAAAAAAAGTGTGCCACAAAAATCTAACTTTAAATGGCTCTTTATTTTCAATTTGATTTAATGCATATCTTAAAAAGCAGCTATTGGTTATACTAACTCCCCTCTCCTGATCACTGTATGTTTCTTATTTAGAAATAATAATCACCCCCCCCCAAAAAGAAGAGTAGGCAATCTGTCACTGCTGAGAAAGGGGCTCCCATCTTGCAAACACTCACACATGTGCTTAACCTAATGCCTGTGCATAGCTCCACTTAATTCAGCAGGATTAAATAAGCAAAGCTAAGCATGAGTTAGTGTTTGAGGTCTAAAAATAAAGGCCCAAATTCTGATTCCCCTGTTTCCACTGAGTACTGCCTTGCTTTCAGACTAATCCTATTGAAATCAGCGAGAGTAGTCCCAGAATAAGATACTACTCAACAGCCAGAGAGATATCAGAATCTGCCTCAACTTGATTTCTAGTATTTAATCTCTGTGATTTCCAGGTGTTCTAGCAAATGCTTAAGCCTTCCAAAGGATAAAAGGAGACTATGCTTACAATAAATTGTCAAGTTACATCATGGAAACCATTTCCACCTGAAACTCCATTCATATGCTCTGCACCCACATAATTTGACAGTGCTCCTATGAAACATGAACACAATCCAACTTAGAAGAGGAAACAATAATGCAGTGGGGCATAAATCTTTTTGGTTTGGCAAATAATTCTAATTATAAGCAAGTTGATGCTAGCATGATAACACAATATAACTGACTGCTGCTTAATGAAGAAGATTGCACAATTCTCCTCCTCACTTAAATATAACGCCTGAATTCATTTTCATGCTGAAAGATATCAGGTAAGTGCAGGCAATTATATGCACTTAATTTGGAATATCTGGGCCTGCTTCTCTCCCCCTGCCCCCACCCCCACCCCCCAAGAGCTGGTCAGAACATTTTTGTCAAAATTTCATGTAACCAAAATATGTTTTTTTGAAGCTGAAAAGTTTTACAGAGATGTTTTGGTTTTTGTGGAGTGGGGACTCTCACTCTGTACCCTGGTGGTTAGGGTGGTGGCCTGACATATGGGAGACCCGGGTTCAAAGTTCTGGCTCTGCCTGATTCAGAGTGATCTGAGATGAAAAATTCTCCTTGGAATCAGGCAGATCAGGCATTGGAATCTGTGTGTTCCACATTACAAGCTAATTCCCTAACCCTCAGGGATGGATGGACAGATATATATATATATATATATATATATATATATATATACCTTTTCCTGGACTGAAGCCCAAACTTTTCACTTTGAAAATGGATATTCCAAAAATTCTGTTTTCACTCCAATATGTAAGGAGAACATATTTTGAAATCTCAAAAAGTGCTGAACTGAATTGCCATCCCCAGGCCCGCTCTCACTCCCTCCACCCCTCCAAAAATAATAGTTTGGCATGCAACCACAAAATCACCCAGCTGTCACCTTTGCAGAATTATCAATTTATTTTTCTTGTTTGGGACCAGCTTTTCAGAATAAGAAGTGCATAAAGTTGTTACATTTACCTATCTATAGGACCATTTTGTGTGCAATTGCAGTAGGTGTGCACACAAATGTTGGCATGCAGTTCCATACCACATCTTTTATCTGGACCTTGGCATTATTTCTGAACATGTAATCTTAAAGTCTAGATTCTCTCCACAGCCACTGTAACCTAGGGTGTTGCAACATTTATTTGTTCCTTCTGTTTACCCTGGAATCGGGGAAATAAAACACCTGCATATTCAATCAAGCTAATAAGGGACTACAGCACAAGACTAAAAAAACTTGAACTTCTATTGAATGTGCCTTCCGCTCTGAAGCGGAAGGATACAATTTGGGGGAACCCTGTTTGGGGGTCTGCAAAGCATCTTGAAGAACAGAGTTTTGGGGTCAGGTGTGGAAGAAAGTGCAGTTGGGCCAATGGAGTATCAAATTCTAGACTGACAGGGCATATTTCCCTGGATGTTATGGATTTTACTACACAGTCTCAATAGCTGTTTCTCAGTACATCAGACCATGAAGCCAGAATTGGATGAGACTATTTCTACAGACCTAGACACCATGCTTCTTGCACCATATATATTGCTTCATGTGTGCAACAGCACAAATACCCTGTGGGATTGCCACATGTCATAGGTGCTGGGCTGAGGCGTAACCTGTCTTACTGAGTAGTACTTTCCCAGTATTCAACTTACCTGCGGGTACAGGAAATGTTCCTTTCTTAATATTCCCCATGCCCCTTACAACACTTAAAATGTAGTACTTCCATGAGTCAAGTTGCAGCAATTCTGCAGCTGTTGTAATATAACAATTGTGGAAATACCTCATCTTCATGGCAATATTGTTAGAAACTATATGGAAGATGATGGTAACCACTGATGGAAAGTTACATTTTGTAATCAAGCTACCTTGTCTACAACTGGGATTCTCAAAATCACCATGTTCTGTAGTGGGGTAGGAGAACTTCAACAGGTTCAGTTTTTGTAAGGTCCCAAAGTTCAAACCAAACATTTGGATCTAGTCTAGACAGATATTTAGAGACTGTACATGAACAGGCTCTCAGGAGATCCTGGCTGCACAAAATCCCTCTTGTAACTAAAAATCACAGAGATGTGTTAAAACACAGGAGTAAAAGGAATCGGACAATCACCATTCCCTGCCGCCCTCCACAAATCTCAAGTTTCAGTTCAAGTTTGGTTCAAGACTCATGCTGCTTATTTTATCCATCTTAGGTATGGCATTTCCCCAAGCCCATTTGAGCCAGATGTGGCAAGATATGTTAGATATCTAAAAAGTATGTCTAACCTTTGAACACGTACCACCCCAACTGACTAGAAAAACAAGTCTCTAAGCCAAAGAAAAATCATTATGTAAATTGAAAACAAATTCCTTTGTAAAGAATGTTTATTCCAATTGTACAAAAAGCAGAATTTCCTCACTATTCCACTTCCAGCAGTGTATACCTATGGCTATCCACAAAGAGTATGTATTTCATAGAAGGAAATTTTAAAAAATTCTGAACAGATGGCTGGACAATATTGAACTGAAGCAGGATTTAAAGTGAAAAATGATGGTTGGGGATTTATGAAAATGCTGAGATAGGAAATACACTGACACTGCTGCTGAAAAGTTGTCAAAGCCATCCCATTAAGCTTCATGGTAAAATTCAAATAGCACACTATTGATTAATGAGTCATACTATCACTGTTCAAGCATCCATTTAGGGTAAATCACAGGATTATAGTTAAAATAGTACTGTCTAAACCAAAGATAATGCCTCTGAATTTCAGATGTTGCTTAATAAACCTCTCAATGGAATTTTGCTTTTTTTGTGTTAAGTACAAGACCACATCACTGATGGCATGGTGCACCTTATTGATAAGAAGGAAGCTAATGGGAAGCCATAATCACCTTTTGTAATTAGAAGCCAAAAGTTTTGAAGGTTTCTTAGTGGTGCATATATGGAAGACACTGGGATCATGTGTTTAAAATACAAAGAATAGTTCTAATTAGAAATAAATGAAAATCCAGGATAGGAATAATATCCCCAAAGTTAATTGTTTGTTGTATGAAACAATGATTAAGATGGAAATCTATAACGCTAAAATTCTGCAGAAACATACAGCAAACTTTGCACAGGATCAGTGCAAAGGAGCTGTGTTGGGGCAGAATCTAGCCCACAAACTGGAAAAATTCAACCCTGGCCCCACATGGACAAAACTTAGGGTTGACCAGATGTTCCGATTTTATAGGGACAGTCCCAATATTATTTCCCCCCCCCCCCCGCCTCCTTGTGCCGATTTTTCACACTTGGTGTCTGGTCACCTTAACAAAACTCCATGTTATTTCCCTCTTTGTATGGTTACTTCCTAATTTTCTACAAAAGCATGAATCAGTTTTGACTAGAACTAGATTAAATATTTTGGATGAATAGTTTATTTCCTGAAAATTATAGTTTCTATTGACCCAAAATTACTCACAAATTTGACGCAAATTTACCAAATAGTTTTGGCAATAAAGTTCCACCCCCCTCCCCACACTGAGTACTTAGACACCGTTCACAAAATATCTGGAGGAGATACAACTGCCCACTTTTGCACCCTATGTTCTCTGTTTTATGTGAAGAAAGGATTTGAATTTGGTTCTCTCACACTACAGACATGTGCTCTGATCCTAGGTTATGGGTCTCTCTCCTGTTGAAGCTGTTCCACTATGTATAAAATACTTCAACAGTCATATGGATGAAGAGTGAGAATGACTCTATAGCTCAGTGGCTATGGCACTCATCTGGGAGGTATAAGACCCAAATTGGTGTCCCTACTCCAATGACTTACTATTTATTTCCCCCCTCTGCCTGATGTAAAGAAGGGATTTGAACTCATATTGCAGAAAACCAAAACAAAATTGTCAACTTCTTTGACCTAAATTTTTCAGAATTTTTGGATTCAGTTTACCCGAATCAACCTTTTTTCCTTTTACAATTTTTTGGAGCTGCCAGTAAACCAAAATCACTTATTTTCCCAGCTCTAGTTGTAACATCCCTCAACTACTAATGCAGTGAAGGTGTTTCAAGAATTCCACAACACTTTTGATCAAGGAGTCAGGGCTCTGAAGATGTCAGTCTTGCAGAGATTCTGTTGTGAAGCATTGACTACATCCAACTGTACAAAAATGGGGATCAGGTAGAGGAACAAAGCTTGTAATAATTGGATACTCCCAGAAGTTTGAACTTTGCTCTCCAGGACAGCAATGTCGAGGTCTGCTGGTACAAGAACTCTAGGCTTGATCCTGCTTCCATTATTGTTAATGGCAAAACTCCTGTTGTTTTCATTGCAAGCAGGACCTGTCCAGTGAGGACAGTTATGGGATCTTGTAGAATTAATTTAACTTATGATGGCTGAGGTGGAGTTCACACAACATTGCCTAGCCTCAGAGTAGATGTGGGAAACAGGCAGTGACACCCGGGGGTATCTCACTCTCAGCCATTCATTGCCAGTCACTCACAGAAGCTCCAGTATAAACAGAGCAGAGCTCCTGAAAAAGGTCAGACCAGGATCAATAAGATTAAAATTGGTGTTTCTGTTTTTATTAAGATTGGAATTTCAGAGTTGGACATTTTATCTTTCCCTACAAGAAAGCTTTCTATTAGACTAAATGTCAGACAGATTGGGTGGCAGTTTCTTTTGATTTAATGTTTCCTATACTATATATTTCCAACCTTGTAAATACCGATAATAAATGCTATAAATTTTCTTTGACTGGATCATATTTAACAGTACACACAGTCAGAGTGTCTCCTTGAGGTACATTACACAAAGAGAAGCATGTATGGCATGGACAGAGCAATTCTGAGCCCATTAGCAGGGTATACAGAAGAATGCGTTAAACAGCTTCAGAGCTTAGTGAAATCATTGCCTCAGTCCAAGACAAGCAAGTCAGACTGTACTATAGGCATAAAGACATGGGTGCTCCCACAGAACTTCTGGCAATCCTGAATGGGCATGGTATTGATCTGTTATAACAAGAAATGAGAATTACATTAAAAAATATATTGCACCTTTTTGGAAACATGGCAATTCACTCAAGCTTTCCTTTCATGATTTATGATGTCACCAGAACTCCTTGATGTATTTATTCCTTGTAACACACCATGTTCCAGTATGTATATATACAGTGTGTATTTTCCCTCAAGGTATCACAAACAGCTACAGAAAATAAAATAAAGCTTTTATGTCACTGCTTTGCTAATGTCCTGGGAGCTATTCAACCCACCCACATTCTATCAAGATGCCATTATGGAAAGAATAAGCTTTTTGTAACACAAGGCAATATAATTTTGAGATTGTTCAAGCAGTGTTTGTGATCATTATAAAAACATCTACTTGAAGTATTCAGAATCATCACATAATTCATTTGTTTGATCTAATTCCACACTGAATTAACCATTGGGAAACAGTGTTATCAATATTTTCTGCATTCTAAGTGGTGAATTACAAACAAGTTGAGATAATTAAGAAGCAATTCAAGACTTTACCCAATGTAAGAAACAAGCCCTTCATAAGGCTCAAGAAAGCTTTTGGACCCATCTTTTTCCCATTGGTTTTTCGTTTTGTGCATTCTGCACTTTCTGGTTTTGCTCCAGATCAGAAATGTAATGCTAAAATACTCTAAAATAACCAGTCTGGTTTTGCAGATTCAAGAGGTTCAGATAAACCCACAAACTTCAATGCATATCCAAAACCAAGTACTGCTTACAGATGATAATGCTTAATACATACCGGTCATAGGTTGCTATATCAGCTTTTTCAGTTTGAGGGCTGTTTCAGATTCAGTAGTATAGTACATTTCCAGATCTGATTTGGAACTCTTGAGCCATGCTTTTATAATATCCATGCGTGGTGGTTATAATTCTTTTCTTTGTTGGACCTATTGGCAGTTTATTTACAGATTTTAGTTGCAGATGGTGCTGCAAGGCTCCTTGCTAAGGATAGTGTAGCCCGATATGTTATTTCTGTTACGGTGTCTCTTCCTATTATTTTAGCATTTTACACATTCTTTAAATTTATGTTCACAACATTTTAAACCCCTTCATGGGCTGAGGTTTTCTTATATTTCAGATTTGATTTAATGTTTTCCACTGTTCATTTTCATGATTCTTGGGGCAGGAATTAGCTGTTCAACTGTTCCATTTGAAATCTTTTGGAGCTACGGCATTTGCTTATTACCTCTTAGACAACAGGCATTCTGAGTCAGTAATGCTTTTAGAAGTAGGCTGGCAGCATGTATTTTCATGCTTTCACGGCCTCTGCTTCTCCTGTTTTACTTGTATATTGTAAAGCATTGATAGCTTTTTTCCTACACTATGAATGGTGTTTGTGTAAATTTGGCTCCATACCTTTGCACATATTTGAATTACAATGTGTTTCAGATTATTGGAATATTTTTGTGCACACTTCTCTTTTGCTCTCTCAATGGCAAGGCTATCAGTACATCTTGAGTGCATTTAAATTGTGTATTCGTTAAACTATGTTTAGCAGGTTAGTCTTGGAGAGCCAAGGACCCATGGCTGAGTACGTGTCTCCTATGTTTGTATGAAGCACGTGCTGCCTCCTTCAGATGATGTTTAAAATGGTGCCCATGAAACTGGGGATTGCAGCTGAAAGTGGAAAATTCAGGAAACTGGACAAGAAAGCTACATGGGACCTCTAAAGTATGGAGCTGTTGATCCTGTCTGGAGTTTTGGCCCTCACAGCCCCAGAAAGTGAGATGTACACAATTTCTGCACCAGCTCTGAAATGCCTCTACTGTACATTGCTGAATATTTTATGAATATTTACATGCAAAAATGATAAAAGGAAATGAGACTAGAACACAGCACTTTGTTCTGTAGTTTATAAATTAGTTACATACATTTTTGTTTTAGTTTTGTTAGAATTACTATGAGCTTTTTTGGTTCAATTCCCAAGAAAAATCAAGATTAGCCATACAGTATATATGATCATTCAGCCAATGTGATGTGATATTTTTCTGCCTGATTGTAAGACTAGTAATATCAGGTTTAGCTTTCTAATGGCCCGATCCCATTAAGGGGAGTGGCCTCAGCTCAGCCAGCACTTAACTGCTCAAAAAATTGGTCTCTAAGTATCTTAAAACACTTATCAATAAAGTTCTAAATGCTAACGGGAGAAATCCTGTCACAATGAAACTGGTGTGCAAACACAGACAAAAGAACTCACTGGGTTGCACTACCTTGTACTTTCTGTAGTCACTTACAGAGTGAAAAGTGAGTAGAAAGCACTTCCAGATCTCATGGTAGCATTTTACATCCAGTTTGCACATGTGTAATAATAGCCTAAGGGACAAGGCAATAGAGGATCACGCACACAGGGTTCACAATTACCCCACCACCCATCACACTGCTTACAAGACTAAGCCAACAACAAATCATTACTGCCATTGATGAACTATCAATGTTACTTCCTTTCATTGCTCCATACAGCCCCATAACCATCCAAAGTAAGTATGCATATAATTCAAAATCTTGGTAAATGGGTGAGAATGGACAACAACAAAGTTTCTACCCACTATTTTTCTCTCCTTAATTTACTAGTGGTGAATGGCTGCCTAAATCTTCCAAGCCTCATCCTTTGGAAACTAAATCTGGGACCTGATACTGCTGTGGGAATCCATTTAGGTGAACACCTGTGCCTGTGTAGAGCCCCACTTTCCATGGGCTTTGTATGGGTTCAGGGATTCACCCACACAGATCTGAGTGCAGACTGAGGCCTTATTTCCTGCCACTCTGAAGTTCTAACTTCTAGAGGATTTCTATCAGAGCTAATATTACTGGGCAGGACTAAGGTCTAAGTTTCTCCAGACATCTGAAACCATAGAAAGTGCAAAGAGAATTCTCAGAATTATGACAAATTTTTAAGTCATACAATTGTATAATTACATGTTCTTATAGTAAACCTACAGACATAATAGTTAGCAGTTCAATAGGATTTTTCATCACCAGAGTACAAAGTGATTTTTGAAGTTAGATAAGGCATAATTATCCTTATTTTACAGATGAAAAAACAGAGGTGTAGAGAGGTAAATGATTTGCTTAAAGTGTTACAGCAACTAACTAGCAGAAGAAACAATGGAATTTAGATATCCTGATTTGTAATATGGTGCCCTATCCACTGGACAAAATAGTGCAAGCACAAGATATATATATAAATGAGAAGAGTACCTTGAACAACAGAGATTGCCCCAAGCCAAACCCCTATAACTAAACATCTACACTAAAAGTTTTGGAAGAGGTTGTATTCAGATCCAAACTATGTTGCTTGGGACTCTCTTTAAAAATAATTTACAAGCTATAATGAATAGGAAATGATGTTTTCATGGTCACTGCTAAAGGGAATAAAATAGATGAAAAGATAAAAGCATAAGAGAAGACAAGACATGGAGAAGGAAGTGATACCAAAGAAACTCCATATTCCTCAGCTGAACCAGGACTATTTTCTACTGGACATTCTTGAAGCACTAAGATTCTGTCAATAGAGCCTACGTTGGTCATTGAGAATTAAACAATTTAACTCTTCAATTTCTTCCTTGTTTTAAGAATCAAGAAAAATAAATAAAATCCTAAGGACCCAATTCTACAATGGAGTCTGCCACCCATACAGATTCAATGGGGCTTTGCATGGATGCAGAAATCCACCTGTGTGGAGTCCATTGTAGGGGCATTGCCTAAGTATCTACCAATGTGGATTATAAGTGACAAGAAAACAAATAATGAGTAAACACACAATTTCTGGACATTGCACTGTTAGAATACCCGTCAATACCATTAAGTGATGGGTGGTTTGTTGTTTCAGCCCACAATCTGACCTAGGTTACCCATGGATAGACTATGTATGCTTTCAATTTTGGAATTTTTTCTCCAGTTCTTTCTTAATTGAAAAGTTCCAAAGTCCTGTTGTACATGACTATGTATCTCTAACGGCAATTAGACAAGTGACTGTACTGAAAGTATTAGGCAAACTGTTTTTGTCTATGCAATCATCTCCCCATGCTGTATTGTCAGCATCAATAATTGCCTGAATAGTTCTATGCTAGGCAAAATATGAAGCAGTGAGTGTTATAAAGTGCCTTTTCCTATATTCAATATTCAGCAAGAAAGACAATGGTAATTCGTTTTTTTTTAAAATTTGGCCTGGATCACTCTCCCCCAGATCTGCATGTAGGAGAGGAGAGGGAGCTTCAGCCATCTCTTTAGCACCACACTCTTCCTGCCTCTTCTGAACTTCCCAGAGGAAGGGAAGGAAACCCAGTGGTCCAGAGGGAGAAGTGAGTGGCCAAGGAAAATGCACATGATCTTCCTGCTTGCCCCATGAATCTTAATCAGAAAAATAATATGTCCTTAAGCTCAACTTTCCCATGGAGCACCCTGGCTGAGTGTCTAATGAAGCCATGCTACCAGGGAGCCACACAAAACCAGAGCCAAGGGAGAGTTGTATGCTTCCCCTAGATCCTTGGTGAGTCACCAGGTTTGAGATCAAGCTGGTTGCAAAAAACAACAAAATGAGGAGCAGGAACCACTATTCCTCATGGAATGATGAGTTGAAGCTTGGTGAGTGGATCCTCACTGAGATTTCCTCCTCCAAAGACTCCTCACACCGGTTATTCTGCAATAGGGGACGTTCTGAACTTTTACTGCACTGTTCAACCAGTGCCATCTCATATATTGTATTTATTATATACTATATTGACAATTTGAAACATCTATTTTACTTACACAGTAATAAGTCTTGGCTCTTATATAGCATTTTTCATCAGTTGATCTCAATGAACTCTACAAAAAAGTTCATAGTATATTATAGGGGGGTCTGATTTTTCTCACTCTTACTTCAGTTTCACACTGACTTCATTTTTGCCCCAGATATATTGGCAGAAGTTTTTCCAAGTTGAATCTCATTGTTATTTCCAGCCCATCTCACTAACATCTCTGTTGGTTCATTCTATTTGTTATTGTCAGCAAAAGTGTGTGCAGCACCACATAAGTATGGAATCTAAACATTAATCCTCATGTTTTAGGAAGGCAACAGCAGAGTAAGATAAACATTTGGAGCCTGAAGAGATCATTATGATCATCTAGTCTGACCTCGTATTTAATACAGGGCATAGAGTTTTGCCCATTAATTTCTGCATCAAGCACATAACTTCTGTTTGAACTATAGCATTTTTTTGGAGAAATATGTGGTGTTGAATTAAATACTTTCAGTGATTGAAAATCCACCACACCACTAGGTAAGTCATTTCAAATTGTTAATTGCCCTTATTGTTAAAAGGTGTGACTTATTTCCAGTCTAAATTTGTCTAGCTTAATCTTCCAACCTTTGACTATCATTATGTCTTTTTCTAGATTAAAGAGTTGACTACTACCAGAAATCTCTTCTCCGTGAAAATACAGGTAGATCATGATCAAGTCATAATACAGGTACGGAATACATTCCATGTATGTAATTATTCCATAAATGGAAACATATTTTCAGAAGTTGAGAGATATGCAAACTCCAGCATGAGCAAATATAAATGAGTAGAGCCTAAGGATGTGGCCAGGGATTAAAGTATGAGTGTACATTATCAACATAATTAAAGTATGAATTTCACTCCTAAGTTTAGTTGGCTGATGAGCAGGTTTTAATGCCCATGTTGGGAAGAGAGGCATGCAAAATTGGACATGAACAATGTAGAATTACAATAGAAGTGCAATGAAAGTAGTTACTGAAACTAAGAGTAACTTGAAATTACTGCATGCACACGCTTCTGCTGCTGCTTGATAAACGAACACATACCTATCTGGATCATATTGAACCCATTTCCTGGAGTTTCTACCTATTCCTTTAAAACCCTGATTGACAAAGTTTGTTTAGCAAAACCATATGCCAGTATGTATTCTTTGTTGAGTAGTTATTCATATAATTGATCTCTGACTATGGAAATATTCTGCAGCTTTGAAACACATCCTTGCGCAGGGACTACATTGTGCTTGCATCACTCTAACTCTAGTTAAAGAAGGAATGATACGAAGATAATTATTGCATTTACTCCCTTTCCCCCAAATTTAAGCTGTTTTGTCTGACAGTTGGTGACCAATCATTTCAGAACTCTTGCCTAATTTATAGACTCCCCTATCCAGAAGATTATTAACTTTACATGGCAGTCTTGCATTCCCACAGTTAAGAAACTCTAAGAACCTGTGCGGTGGAGCCAATGGAAGTTCTGCTATGCCTGTTTCAGCAGAACATCCCTTTTTTGTATATGGCACATTAGCTCCTCAGTGGAAGTCAAAAGGTAGGAATTTAATGACAAACTATTTCTTAGTCAATGGAGCTGTGTTGTTAAACTCATAGGTTCTGCTAGAAATGTAAGATTGTGTTGCAAATGTAACATTTAATTCATAGAGCATCTAAATAAGAGGCAAAAAATCTGCCTATCCTTTGTAGAATTTTATATATAAAATTCAAATTCATTTGCTATGCTTAAATTAATCTTTTTATAGTAATAGCACATTCAAAGAACAAGCTAAAAAGGAACCAGAATGAGTCAGGAGAAATGCACTGCTAGCATATCAGTGATGTGACAGCTGCTACCCTGAAATCTTGAGTACATAATACATCAGTTTCCAACACATCACCTGTAATTCAGTCAGAGGCATAGCTTTTAGTTTACCTTGTTATTTTTTTTTCCCTGTGTGCTGCAGTTTGGTTCACATCTGTTAGCTGTATTCCCATCATCATCATGACTGATTGACTATATTAATGAATGGTTTAGACCTAGTCATTATCTAGGTTTAACCCATTTTCCTACCCCCAAAGAAGCAGCTTAATATAATATGGATGTTATTCCCTTTTCAGTCTATGCCCACTCCCTTACAGAGTTATATCTTTCACAGCACTGTATTTATGTCATCACAACCATCTTTCCCTAACTTTATTTCTAAGGAGGAACAAAACCATTTTGAATGAAATGAGAACTTATGCAAACTTTCACTCAGAACTTGAACATTATTTGATAATTAATACTGTTAGGGAAATCTGCAGGGCTTTTAAAATTCATTTTTATGTGTATCTACATTTCCAGACAGCAGCAGCAAATGTGCCAGAATATAGAGAGAGGCTGTTTTGACCCAGTTGGAAGAAGGAAGTACTGGAACTTTAATGAACATGCCTCTTCCATGTGTCTTCTAACCCAGTTTGGCAGATTCATGAAAGCACGGATAAGATCTGGATAAGCAATCAAATTTTTGGATGCTTATTCAAACTGAAAACAAAGCTCTAAACCTTTTGAGATTTAACCAATGCTAATTATTTCATACGTTGTTTTGTAATCTTAGTCTCTTGTGTAAACAGAAAGCCTGTACTATTATCCAGCCCTCTTTAAACTTTCTTTTTATAAAGTTTTATTTGGTCTGTTGACTGCCTTTTGATTACTTCCATCTTGTTCTCAAGTGATTCAATGTCCCTAAAGACTTTTCCCATTTTGTGCATCACTTTATCTTTGTTTCTTTTCTCTCTTGCTACTAGTATATAAAAATCGGCAACATTTTCAATTGCATTTAAATCTTGCAAGATAGAACGGAATTCTCAGAACTGATTGTTTCCATTTTCTGATATTTTGCCCAGCACTATAGCTGCACATTCTGTTTGGGGAATCTGTGTTAAATGAAAAATATATAAATTTTAAGAGATAGGCAAAATTATTCTGGTGAAATCAGTGAAGACTAGAGATTGCTTGTGATGGGGCAGGGTTTTTCTTTTTCTTCATAAAACTCAAACAACTTCTTAGGGGATATCGTAATGAACATCACTGTAGAAATCATATGAAGGCCACAGATGAGATACAGGCTTCTGCCCTACTTGATCTGGATTTGATTCTTTCCCTGGAGATCAGCAGTAGCAGCTGGATTCCTAATAGGGATGCTTTGAGAAAAATATGCTTTGAGCTGTATGAACGCTAGCATTTTTCAAGGAATCTCCCACTATTAAACAACCACCACTGTTACATCTCCCTGGCGGCAGAAACGGTAAGATCACCAGTGTGGACAGGAGGACCCTATTACTTTCCTTCTCTCCTCCAAGCCCCTTCCCTGTGCTTTTTTCCTTTGTGTTAAGTAAACTATGATACAACTCCCTCCTCAAGAGACAGATTCATTTTAACACTAGCATTTTAATGCTGTAGGAGTGTTTGCCCTATGCTCACCCTTATTTTATGCAGAAATAGGGGCACTGGTACCATATCAAAGTATAAGTGATAGTAAATTTTCCAATAAAAGGAGGAGAAAACTGCATAATAAATCAGCAAATAAATGGGGAGGTGGGTAGGAAATGCGATCAGTTCAGAGGGACATTTTGCTTTTTTTGTGAGACTATATCCTACATTGATGAAGGCAATACAAATATGTAGCTCCACAGTATTCACACAGCTTCTGTATACAAAAAGTTTTTGGAACACGAGATGGAAATTCAGCGTTTGTTTCCATGCAAAGCAAAGAAAATATGATTATTAGAATTTTCCCAAATAAACAGTTCTGGTATTTTATATTTTGTCTTCAGAATCTGTTGCTATGTATTTGCATGTGTTCACTGAAGAAGGATCTACCTCCAGGTGAGACAGTGTATTGTTTGCAAGTTCCAAACCAAGGAATACATAGACCTATATTTTGAACAAAACCCTTACGCTTTGAAAGATTATGCTACTGCTATTTCAGTAAAAAAATTTCAGTAGGCCCAACTTCTAGGAAGAAAAGGATTTATTTTTCTCTATTTGTGATTGTCTTCAGCTCCCTCACCTTTGAAAGGATTCAATCTTTATCCCTTAAGTATAATAGTCAAGCAATAGCTATTCTGGAAAGGCCTGGCATTTGCCTGTGTCTTTGATTGTAATCCTTCAAGCACATTCCAAAACTTGTGTGTTATCCACTATTTTTAACTGTGGGGTTTCTGAGAGACAAGGTAGGTGAGGTAATATATTTTACTGGAGTAACGTCTACTGGTGTTAGGTACAAGCTTTCGGGTGATGCACAGCTTTTTTCCAGGTCTGTGAAGGAAGCAGAGTATCTGAGCTAAATACAAGTTGAGCAAATTGTTAAGGAGAAGGAGTAACACGTGTTAGAAACTAAAAACCATGGACTTAACAGGGACACTATTTTATGTCTCATTACAACAATTTGTATTACACCACGTTAACCCTTTTAGTTTAACTTACTGTCCCAATCTGTATTTATCTCAGACACTCTGCTTCCTTCCCCAGATCTGAAGAGCTCTGTGTAGCCTTATAAAGAAGCACCCAATTTCTTTAAATTTTAAGTGTACATCCTTATTAATGTAACCCAGTACTACAACTATGTGAGCATTGCCATCACATCAAGAAATATTCCTCTGATCACAGTGCTGCCACATCCCAAGGCATTTTTTTTCTTGTCTGAGATTTTGCCAGTCTGCAACATGCTAACAAGGGTTCCTTATTTTGCAAGAGTTTCAGAAGGGTTTGCTCATGTTTCACTCAGTTTTGTAGTTCAGGGGGACCTAAAACTCCAAGAAAAACTCTGAAGTGGCTTGCAGGTCACAGCCCCCCTGTCATATGGAAGCTTGTGGCGAGATTATTTGTAAACCCCGGTTAATTTTGTACAGTTTTACCTACCACCGCTCTAGTTATGCAATTTTGGAAATTACAGTACAGTATAGGAGCTCTCTCAGAGCTGTTACTGTCTAATGGTTTAATATGAGCATGAAGTATTTTTTTTTAAAAGATACACAACTGGGAATTTTCAAAAAGTTATTTTTGTTACCACTAATCTTTCAGACAGTCTGGTGTCAGTAACATTAATTAGCGTGCTAAAAAAGAGTTTTTCAAACATACTCTGATATACTTGCAAAATGGAGACACACTCTGCTTCAGTGTATCTGAGAGGAGGACTGAATCCTGGAATAAGTCACTTACTTATTTAAAATGTGTGTGTGATTTTCACTGAGATAAGTTACCCTAAGTGCACAGTAGCTAATTTCCTAAATCAAATAATGTGGTTATTCGCCATAATGCCTAAAGAGATTAGTTCGGTCCGCATTAGAAACTAATAGACTAATCACTTCAATTTAAACCCCACAAAATTTCCTTTGAGTTACAGGACTATAAAATACACCTGAAATCACTAGTTTTAACTGTGTGTGTATATAACTTTAAAATGGACACATTTGTATTTATGTACATAATTTATTAAATTTCTTGCTGGCTCACACTTCATATGCTCAGTGTGTATAATTTTATAGCTCATTTGTAAACCCCTATAAAAAGGTGTGAGATGAAAATATTGACAGCTGAGTTAGTTGGCACAATTATAACGATCTTCAAAGTAAAGGTCAAAATGGGAAAATCATGGTTGTTCCAGATTTGACCAGTTTACAAAGTTAACAAAAATATGGACCAGGACCAGGACAAAACTGTGCACAGTTGGAAAATATGAACTGACCAAGAAAGAGACCAGAAAATTATATAACAAAGACAAAAAATCTATCCTTAGTTTTGGGTGGAAATCTTCCATTGGCTTCTGTGGCAGTTGATCCAATGGTAGAAATCTCCAAGAACCTAAACTGGTTCTTGTGTTTCATCCTACAGAATAATCTGTTGTGCCACCCTGTCTTAGGGGATTAAATACTGTCACCAATGCACAGCCTAGGTAAATGGGCTTCATGTGGATGACTTATGGGAGAATGGGGGAGTGTATGCTCACAGTCACTTTCGCACCGCCCCCAGACTTTAGCAGTGGCTTCAGACCACAGTCTTCCTGCCCAGGAGGGGTTTTAAGATAGTAGTTGTGTGCACTATGCAAACAACATTCCCACAGTGTCACTGTGGGTTGCTCCACTTCTCCCTTATATTCCAGTTTCTCTGCCACATATCTCCCTAAATATTTTCCATTTTAAGATGTCAAATTTCTGTGAATAATGGGAGGCTTATTATGCATCTGTGAGAACTGCCCATTTGGAGTGAAATCCTGGCCACAACAAAATCAATGGAAGTTTTGCTAGTAACGTCAATGAGGCCAGATTTTCACCCTTGGTTAAGAACATAAAAATGTCCATACTGGGACAGACCAATGGTCCGTCTACCCCAGTATCCTTCTTCCAATAGTGGCCAATGCAAGGTGCTTCAGAGAGAATGAACAAAATGGGCAAATGAGTGATCCACCCTGTTGTCCACTCCCAGCTTTTGGCAGTCAAAGGCTAGGGACACCCAGAGCATGGGGTTGCATCCCTGACCATCTTGGCTAATAGCCATTGATGGACCCACGCTTCATGAATTTATCTAATTCTTTTCTGAACCCTGCTACAGTTTTGGCCTTCACAACATCCCCTGGCAATGATGTCCAGAGGTTGACTGTGTATTGCATGAAGAAGTACTTCCTTTTGTTTTAAACCTGCTGTCTATTAATGTCAGTGGGTGACCCCCTGATTCTTGTGTTATACAAAGGAGCAAACAGCACTTCCTTATTCACTTTCTCCATACCATTCATAATTTTACAGACCTCTATCATATCTCCCCTTACTCATCTCTTTTCCAAACTGAAAAATCCCAGTCTTTTTAATCTCTCCTCATATGGGAGCTGTTCCATACCCTTAATCATTTTTCTTGGCCTTCTCTTTTCCCATTCTAATTTGTCTTTTTTGAGATGGGGAATGCAACATTCAAGGTGTGGGTGTACCATAGATTTTATTTAGTTGCATTATGATATTTACTGTCTTATTATCTATCCTTTTATTCATGGTTCCCAAGACTGTTAGCCTTTTTGACAGTCGCTGCACATTGAGCGGATGTTTTCAGAGAACTATCCACATGACTCCAATATTTCTTTCTTGAATGGTAATAGTTAATTTAGATTCCATCATTTTCTATGGATAGTTGAGACTATGTTTTCAAATGTGAATTGCTTTGCATTTATCAATATTGAATTTCCTCTGCCATTTTATTGCCCACACACCCAATTTTGAGAGATCCCTTAGTAATTCTTCATAGTCTGCTTTGGACTTAACTATCTGGAATCATTTTGTAAAAGCAACAAAGAATCCTGTGGCACCTTATAGACTAACAGACGTTTTGCAGCATGAGCTTTCGTGGGTGAATACCCACTTCTTCGGATGCAAGACTAACACGGCTACCCCTCTGATACTGGAATAATTTTGTATTTTCTGCAAATTTTGCCAACTCACCATTTACCCGCTTTTCCAAATCATTTATGAATATGTTGAACAGAATTGGTCCCAGTACAAATCTCTGGGGGACATCATTATTTACCTCTCTCCATTCTGAAAACTGACCATTTGTTCCTACCTTTTGTTTCCTATCTTTTAACCAATTACTGATCCATGAGAGGACTTTCCCTTTTATCCCATGACAGCTTACTTTGCTTAAGAGCCTTTGGTGAGGGGCCATGTCAACAGCCTTCAGAAAGTACAAGTATACTATATCCATTGGATCCCCCTTTGTCCATAGTTGTTAACCCCCTCAAAGAATTCCAATAGATTGGCGAGGCATGATTTCCCTTTACAAAGCCGTGTTGACTCTTCCCCAACAAATGGCGTCAATCTATGGGTTCAATCATTCTGTTCTTTACTATAGTTTCAACCAATTTTCTTGATACTGAAAGTAGACTTATCGGCCCATGGGCGTAGGGTGGAGCCCCTCTTCGGGGAGGCTAGCCCTTGGCTCCGGCCCCTCCACCCAATCCTCCCCACGACTGGAGCCCCAAGATCCCATCCTCCCCCTGCAGCCGGAGCCATGAGCTCCCCCCACCCGAAGGAGCCACAAGTACCACCTCCCCCCTCAGCCAGAGGAGCCCTGACTGGCCAGAGGCCCAACCCCCCGACACACACACCTGCCTGGAGGTGCCCAAAGCCTCCCCCTTCCCCATCTGGAGGAGCTCTGAGCCAGCTGCAGTCGCGTCTCCCTTCCCAAAACCCCAAGCTGCTCCTGAGAAAGGCATCTCACTCTCCTCCCAAAGAAGCTTTTGATATGCCCAATGCAACTGAGAAGGTGGTATTTGCTACTCAGTTTCTTGGGTTCATTAGTAATCTCTATGGAGTCCATGGAGACTACTGATGAACCCGGAAAGCTGAATAGCACATACTACCTCCTCAGCTGCTCCGGAACCCGAATGGGCTATAATAAAGCAAAAACCTTGCAACTAAGTGTCCGGTGGCCATGGCAGTGCCAGGGGTGGCTGAGCCTCCCCTGGCCTATTATAGCCACTGCCCATGTATCAGCCTGTAATTGTCATGAATGCCTCTGGAGCCTTTTTTAAAAAAAAATCAGTGTCACATTAGCTATCCTCCAGTCATCTGGTACAAAAGCTGATTTAAATGATAGGTAACATACCACAGTTACTAATTCTGCAATTTCACATTTGAGTTCCTTCAGAACTCTTGAGTGAATACCATCTGGTCTTGGTGACTTATTACTGTTTAGTTCAGGGGTAGGCAACCTATGGCATGCGTGCCGAAGGCAGAAAACAAGCTGATTTTCAGTGGCACTCACACTGCCTGGGTCCTGGCCACTGGTCCAGGGCCTCTGCATTTTAATTTAATTTTAAATGAAGCTTCTTAAACATTTTAAAAACCTTATTTACTTTATATACAACAATAGTTTAGTTATATATTATAGATTTATAGAAAGAGACCTTCTAAAAACATTAAAATGTATTACTGGCACGCGAAACCTTAAATTAGAATAAATAAATGAAGACTCGGCACACCACTTCTGAAAGGTTGCTGACCCCTGGTTTAGTTCATCAATTTGTTCCAAAACCTCCTCTAATGACAACTCAATCTGGAACAGTTCTTCAGATTTGTCACCAAAAAAAGAAAATGGCTCAGGTTTGGGAATCTCCCTCTCACCCTCAGCCATGAAGACTGATGCAAAGAATTCATGTAATTTCTCTGCAATGGCCTTATTGTCCTTGAGTGCTCTTTCAGCATCTCAAGGCTTCCTTCTTCTGATGTACTTAAATTTTTTTTTTGCTATTACTTTTTGAGTCTTTGGCTAGCTATTCTTCAAATTCTTTAATTCTTTTTTTGGCCTTCCTAAATATATTTTTACCCTTCATTTGCCAGAGTTTATGCTCCTTTCTATTTTCCTCATTAGGATTTAACTTCCACTTTTTAAAGGATGCATTTTTGCCTCTAATTGTTTTTTATTTTGTTATTTAACCGGGGCGGCACTTTTTTGGTCCTCTCTGTTTTTTAATTTGGGGTATACATTTAATTTGGGCCTCTATTATGGTGTTTTAAAAATGTTTCCATAGAGCTTGTAAGCATTTCACTTGCAAACTAAGGGTACCTTTTAATTTCTGTTGAACTGGCTTCCTCATTTTTGTGTAGTTCTCCTTTCTGAAGTTAAATGCTACTGTGGTGGACTTCCTTGGTATTTCCCCACCACCATCACAAGAAAGTTAAATTTATTTATATTTTGGTTGCTTTTCCCGAATAGTCTAGCTATATTCATCTCTTGGACCAGATATTGTGCTCCACTTAGGACTAAATCAACAACTACCTCCCCTTGTCGGTCCCAGGACTAGCTGCTCCAAGAAGCAGTCACTTATTGTTCCTAATGATCTGCATGGCAACATTACTTTTTGATTAAAAAGCCTTATCTACATGCAGATTTGCACTGGTTCAACAAAATATGCAACTTTAAACTGGGTTAGTGAATTAAAACAATGCAAAATGAAAGCAGTGATTTAAATGGTTCTATTATAGAACTTACAGCAAAAAAACTAGAAGTGCAGTAATATGTGCTGTGCATCTGGGTCGATTAGAAATCTAAATCTGAAATGTAATCCAGGACCTGGTGGTAAAGAGTATTATAGATTAATACTTGAGGCCTGGTCTACACAAGGAAATTAAGTTGATATAACTACATCATTCAGGGGTGTGAAAAATCCACACTCCTGAGCAGTGCAGTTAAACCTACTGAACCCCCGGTATAGACAGTGCTAGGTCAACTGGAGAATTATCCCATCAACCTAGCTAACTCCTCTTGAGGAGGTGGATTTCCTATGCCTATGGAAGAACTCTTCCTATCAGCATAGGTAGCATCTTCACGAAGCATTATAGTGATGCTGCTGCAGCATTTTAAGTATAGATCAGCCCTGTAGTCATGAAACCTATCCTTTGTTCCATATAATGCCCTGACAGCAGAATCTTACACTGGCTGAAGTGTGGTAAAGCAGTTTGCTAGATAACTCAGCAAAAAAACACATTTGTTTTGTCTAGAGGAAATAAAAGCTTTTGTGAATCAAACAGACATGAACAAGCCTGAAGTCAGGAAATGTTTACCAAATATAAAACCTTCAATAATCTGATCATTGTAATTTTTAAAACAGCCTGAAATCAGAGCCCACACAAAAGGGTTAGAAAGAAGTTAAGCAGTTCAAAGACTGAGATGCCAGAGATGACCTAGTAAACCTTTCACATCTTTAACTTCTGGGATGTACTGTAACTGCTTGAAAAATTCTCAAGTGAGAACAAATATGAAGGAGTAGCTGTGGAAACAGAGCTGTCAGAGAATGAAGTGTTTTAAACACCTATCCATCACCCCAAAAATTGGTAATGTCCTTAGTCAAAATGCTCCTCTTCAACATTTTATGGAGCTTCTTTAGCTTTATTCAATATGCATGCTCTTGAAAGGAGCTAGAGAACTGTACTGTATAAAGTTAAAAAGGAGCTGCCAAAAATTATTGAAGAGCAAATATCTGAAATATGGAAAGAAGCAAGGGATCATTGTAAAAGTACCAAACAACTTCCTTTTTTAAAACTAATTTACTGCCTGTGGTTGCAGATGCTTGGCTGGCAACTTTTTAAAAGTCCTCTGTTTACCCACAGAACAGATGAAGCATAGATAGCAGCAATGTAATGAAACCCCATGCAATCCTCTGGCAATGTAGTTTACCCCAGACCTAACGAAGTAGACCGAGGTAAATGAAAGTCATAGGGATTACTGCTCAGACTTTTGATTCTACAGGCAAGAGGGCAGGTTAGCATCAGTTCCAATTCAGTTCTTGGACTCTCCTCTGAGACTCACAACAAGAGTACCAAATGGGTTGATGGTTTTGGTGATGTTGACATCTATCAGAATTGGACAGAGACCACCAACTCATTTCATATAAGCTACAGAACTGCTGTCATATGGAGATTACTTTTGGTCAACAAGCATTGCGGACAGACTGCAACACCTGCCAAATTACAACACAGGTCTGACCTAGAAGAGAATCCAAGAACAGTTGACAAACTACAAAAAAAGTACAGCAGATGGGTTTTTAATTCAAATTAATTCTTGCCTGGAGGAGCTCTTCAACCACCCTTCAATAACTGATTGAACATGACTTGGCGTACACCAAAAGCTGATTCCATTTAATTTCAATGCCAGGTGTCAGAATAATAAAAAAATACAGAGATACAAACCAAAAGTAATACAACGCATAGAGGATATTATGAAGGCACAACCTGGCAGCCATTTTGTGCAAATCAATTACTTCTATATTTAAAAGGAAACATTTATACCCACAAATTCCCCCTTCTTCCATACTCCATAGAGTAGCCTCATGAATGGAGGCAGTGTTTCAAAATTAGGACACCAATATTAAATAATAATAATAATAATAATAATAAATCCAGAAATGCCCTTTTCTTCCATATTCCATGCCTTATCTTTGCTTCTTTTTGATCCCTTGTGTGTTGGTGAAGGGGCATATTGGATTTTGTGGGATCTTGGGGTCAGGGACTCAATCTAAAAGCACAAAGTATATAAAAGTTAGGCTCATCCTGAACCTGACTATAAAAAAAATAAAAATAAAATAAGAAAGCTTGAGATTGTCTATCTTTAAATCTAACCACTACAATACATGGTCCTTAATACTGGGACACGATGTACTAATAGGCCATTGCCATCTATGATTTCTGTGACTCAGGTACTACATATGATTGCGCTGACATAAAACGCACATAAATTAGAACTGGGATCCTGAAAGAATGGTTTGTAATTTGTTGCTGTGCCCAGAGAGTAGACAATGAGAATACAATAAAAAGTAAGTAGTTAAAAGGAATGAAGTGGAAAGAGTAAAAAAAAGGGCAATATTAACCAATCTTGATTTTGCAGATGACTCTGTACTGTTCTCCACCAGCATCCTTCACTACATTTAAAGAATGACAATCAGCATGGAAACACTAATAAGATGTATCAGCTTCAATAAATGCCATCAAATCCAAGCTGATGCTATCTGGAGAGAGGGAGAAGGCAGGTAAGGTAATATCCGTAGGAGACAGGACAACTGAAGGAAGTTGAAAAAATTCATTTACCTGAGCTGCCAAATAACAGCAGATGGCAAGATCTAAAGGGAGATAAACATTAAGGACTGGAAAGCAAGCAATTCATCCTGCCAGCTTTCAAAGATCCAGTGCAGCTGAAAAAAAAAACAGGCTAAGAACTATATTGAAACTGTGCAACAGCAATGTTTGACAACAATAAAACAAGTCTATAGGGCAGGTAAAATGGAGTGAACATGCTGAGCAAAGGGAGTTGAATGCTTTCAACAGTCAGAAGCCTATGAAGCATTCTTGAAGTCAGATGACAGGAAGTTCCCAGGCAGGAAAAATTAAAAGTGAGTTATGTGGCAAAGAATCAAGCGCTGTGCTGAAATGTTGAGCAACACCTGGCAGGCAATCCAAAAGCCACATGGAAGAACTGGGTCATTTCATATTTCAAGACATCAGGCAATTATAGTGTAATTTCCAGAACTCTCATTTTTATAATCTCTTTAATATAAATCTAATGCACATTTTCTCACTAAGACACAAAGAAAAGCTGTTTAATATCGCAAATTTTGGCTCCATATAATATCTTTATAACTGACTGAGTGCCCTTTAAGCTCAATTGTTTGGCTGCTACGGATGTCTATTGGCTTCCTACTACAGCATTCTTTTGGCTGGCAAAGTGGGAACATCATAAGTGAAGGGTCAGAATTCACTGAGCTCACCATATGGATGCCATTCTGCATGAAGAATTGGAATACTATATCAGAGCTGTCCTTTTAAAAACAATCTGACAATTCTGAAATGCTGCCTTGGAAAACTTCAGGAGTAAAAAAGATTGTGTGTCTCATTGAAAATTAGGGATACTGCTGAACTTTTCATAACATTTAAACCATGTCTTTGCTATTATTAATTTCGATTGCAGTAGCATCTAGTAGCCTCAGTCATGGACCAGGACCCTACTCTACTAAGCACAGTACAAACAGACCAAAAAGATAGTAAAAATATAGGGGGTTTTGCACAATGTGTTAGCTAACATAAAGGGTGAGCCAGTTGTCTGCTAATGCATGTTAAAACTATGACTTCCTTGTCCACACTAGGGTGTTACCAGGTGTTAGCCATTATGTGTTAGTTAACACATGGTAAATAATACACCATTTTTTCCCTATGTGGCTTGTCCATAATGCACTGGTGGAGTGGTAGTTACAGAACACAGCAATACCATCTGAGCTCAGCTCATAGGTTCCTCCTAGCCATATTTCCCACCACACTTTCGAAGCAGAATTTAGAACTGTTTTAGGTAATTTAATTCCATTACATCAATAAATAAAATGCAGCTTTAATAACTGGGTCTCTAAACTAGGAAAAATCACTTTCAAAAGAATTGTTAGGAGTGGGATTTTTTTTTAAAAGGTCCCATGTGGCCTAAACAAGCTTTCATTTGGGACTTATGTGCTTCTAAAAAAAGTATTTCTCCTAATCTAAAACCACAATCCAAGGTCTAGGAGAGAACGTGGGAGCTCTGGGTCACATTTTTCACTGTCACTGGTTGAGAGACCGTAGACAAGGCATTTCACAGCTCTAGGGCTCAGTTGATCTGTTTATAAAATAAATAAATTCCTACTCACAGAGGTGAGGAGATCCTTCCTTGTTTAACATTTGCAAAGTGTTTTGAGAACTTTGAATGAAACATTGAAACATGCAAAGTATAACACCACCTACCTATAAAAATGGAAGAATTGCCATATTAGGACAGAACAGTGATCAGTCTAGTCTAGTATCCTGTTTACAGAGTCAGTAAACTGACTCCTGGTTATATTTGATAACGCTGCAGTATTTGTAGTAAGATCCCAGGAAGATACATCATGACAATTCAATTTTTGCCCAAGACCTAGGTATCTGGGAATGAACATTTCCTTCTTCGTTTTAACTACACCCCAACCTGTGCCAAAGGGGACTCACACGGTTCTTAGGTATACTCCATTTTCCTGCATCCCTGTCCTTCTATCAGCATTGTGTTGAACCACCAGGATTTGTTCCAAGTGCAACCCCAGGGCTCTAATGTTCAAATTGGCTCCTGTGAATTTCTTTTGTTATTAATGTGAGCCTACCTGTGCAGAGACTGAAGAGTGGGTTGCAGGTAGTTGCAATACACATGGGATGCTGTGGCAAGACTTTTTCTTCCTGAAGTCAGTGCTAGATATTTCTTGGAGAGGCCTTTCCAGAGTAGTACTTGGCCAACCTCTCCTATTCCCTTCTGATCAATCCTATATAATCCTATATATACCCTGTCTGACAACAGAGTAGCATGGGCTTTGACATTACTGCCTGAGCAAAGAGAATTTGGCAGGAGTGACTATGTTTGTGTAGGGAAGGGAGATCCTTATTAGACCTCACTGCATTGCAACAGAATGGTTGGAAATCTAATGCTGCTGTGAATGTTCAGCACACACTCAGAGTAAAATTAAGAGAAATATTAAACATTTATTTAACAATAGTCCTTGAAGTTTATTATGACAACAAATTTTTCCAAGCAGACAGAAATGAACACCAGCTCTTGCCAATATAGAAATAAAGAAACATTGGCGGAAATCCCAGGGATAACATTACAAATGTTTGCTTCCTAAATGATCTGTCTCCACCTTAAGCTGCGTTTGTATAAAAAAAACAAACCCCAAACAACAATTTTCAGTCCCACCCACTGCCATGGAGACTTTAGACCTAAGCATAACAGCTCCAGCAGGATAAAATGAAGGAGTGAGGTCATTTGATTTCCCCATTCTCCCAGCAACTAATTTGTCCTGTGTGCTGACCAGATGTCCCGATTTTATAGGGACAGTTCAGATTTTGGGAGCATTTTCTTATATAGGCGCCTATTACCCTCCACCCCGTCCTGATTTTTTACACTTGCTGTCTGGTCACCCTAGTGCTGAGAGATATTAGCACAAGAGTCTATGGTTCCACTCCATGGGAGGTTAACCCCAAGGAAGAGGAAAGAGTGATATACCCCTATTTAATGAAACCCATCCACAGACTATTGTACTAAAATCTCTCAGAATACAGGCCATGTCCTACATAGATTACCTAATATATCCTTTGGAAATTCCTGGGTGACTCTCCGCAAAAATCCAAAGTAACCACATTGTTGTTTCTAATACCACATCCGGATTATTTTAAGTATCTCCATTGCTTCATTTCTTTCCTTCCTATGTTCTTTGTTGTGGTTGTACTAACCTGATGTGAACTTAAAAATGTGTTCATTGATAAGGTCTGAAATTAAGTAGTAATAAAATATCAAGCTGCGGTGAGCCAATCATATTGGAAAATAAAACAGATGGAGGGGAATAAGGAAGATTGGGGTGTAAGGAAGTTACCAAGACTCATTTTGTAAAGGTATTTAGGCTCCTAAAAATGCATGTTTTTTCCTACATGCTTAGCTTCTCTCGATTAATTGTCCTGAGGCCATTGAAAACTCCAGTAGATATCCAGGCACTTTTGAAAATCTTGCTAAGCACCTACCTGCATCTTTAGGAATTGAAATATCTTTAAAAACCTTGCCCCAACTGTCACGTATACAAAATGGTGGAATTCAAGTGGTTCTGATGGAGAAGGATTTTGATTTTTGAATACTATCTGTTAAATGTAGCTATTCATTGCCGTCAGAGCGAACTATGTATAAACAAAGAATCCAACTGAATATAGGCCTCCCTGAAACACAGTCTCATGTACGTGTCAATGTACACATACTCAATGCATTTAGGCTCATGTGAGACTGTTTTACATGAATGGAAACAGCATGCAACTGTAAGAAACTAGTATTTGTCTGGCAAAGAAAATCCTTCACTGTAGAAATAACCAGGCAGCCATATCAGGGTCTCTATCTGTGTCTCCCCCCACATTCTCCTCCTCTTCCTTTTTTCACTCTCTCCTGTGCAGGTCTTCAACCTCTGCTTTAGATTACATTAAAGCTCCAGATCTGTAAATGGCCCGAGGGAGGGACATGCTCACATTTCATTCTTCTCAAGACTTAGAATTACAAATTAATCTACAGGAAACAATTGCTTGAGCAATTTAAAACTGGTGTGGGCAACAGTCCACACATTTCCATTACTGGGGGAGGGGAGGAACAGAAAGAAAAAGGGAGCGAGAAAGCAAGAGAAAATAGTGTGCTGCTTTGTGTTATTTTATGCAGCACACTAGTGATAGCATTCAGTTTAGCTTCTTAGAAAGGTTAAGCATGGTAATTGAAAATGTTCATAGCATTAGAGTGCTAATGTAACTACACTGTACATCCACATTCAGTTCCAATATAAGGAAATTATCAGCTATTTAACAGCCTTTTGACTACAGTTCTTTAATCCATACCATAATGCAAATACGTGTAGTTTTTTTGTTTGTTTTAAAGTATGGTGAGGAAGAGAATTTTATACCAAGCAATTCATACAAAATGTATTCTCGTGGGGCAATGCTGTTTTCTACTATTCTAAAATTACAAATGCGTCTGGAAATATTTTTTTTTAATCTGACACCTGTTGAAAATATTTGGCTCAGAAGTCTGTAACAAAAGATATGTCAAACCTGAAGATAGAGTTACATTGGAAGGAAAACATTTTCTGTCAGCACAGCCTAAGCAGAAGTAGACTTGATGTTTCACACACCACAGCGTTGTGTGGGTGTATTTACTTTGCATTGTGTGGGCAGCATAATTTGCAGTAGTGAGAAAACTAACAATTTTATGCTAAAGAAGATTTTGTATCTAAAAACTCAGTTTAGAAAACCCATCCAGTAAAGCTGTCATAAGGAAACAGCATTAGCATACTTCTGTATACTTAGTAGTTGCTATACAGCTGATCCAAAATTAAAAGGAAACAATGGTCAAGCTGTTCAAAAATAGGTTCCCTGAAGTTATGCTGTCAAATACTAGAAGAGCTTTTGAAAGGCTCAAAGGTCAGTTAGGAACACAATTCCCACTGAAAAGCCTATGGACACTGGGTGCCTAATTCCAATTTTGCCTTTGAAAAACATCTCTTAAATTAGTGACCGGGTTTGCAAAACTGCTGAGCAGCTAGGAGCTCTCTGAGGTATTATGGGAGTTGCTGGGTACTCTGCTCTTTTCAAAATTAAGCCTCTTATTTAGATGTCCAATGATGGATTTTGGGCATAAATTTAGGAACATCTCAACCATTGCACATCATCTTGCCAATATTCTTTATTAATTAACCATATACTCACCGTAGAGTCATTAGTTATCTCTGCTTCTAACATTTGAAGCAAAAGCTTGACTAAGAGGACAACAAATGGTACCAAAGCCAGAACGGCAAATCAGACATTCATATATGAGTAAAAGCCAGGGCTGCCCAGAGGGGGGGGGCAAGTGGGGCAATTTGCCCCAGGTCCCGGGCCCAGCAGGGGCCCCCACGAGAGTTTTTCGGGGCCCCTGGAGCAGGGTCCTTCACTCGCTCCGGGGCCCCGGAAAACTCTTGCGGAGCCCGGCCCAGGCCCAGGCCCCCGGAGCTTCTTCGCTCCCGGTCTTTGCTGGCGGGGGATCCTTCCTCTCCGGGACAGAAGGACCCCCCCGCTGCCGAATTACCGCCGAAGCGGGACCCGCCGCTGGAGTGCAGCCGGGTCTTCGGCGGTAATTGGGCGGCGGGGGGGTGCTTCCGTTCCGGGACCCGCCACCGAAGTGCCCCGAAGACCCGCGGTGGGGACTGCACTTTGGCGGCGGCTGCACTTTGGCGGCGGGTCCCGCTTCAGCGGTAATTCGGCGGCGGGGGGTCCCCGCCGTGGGTCTTTGGGGCACTTTGGCGGCGGGTCCTGGAACGGAAGGACCCCCCCGCCGCCAACTTACCCCCAAAGAGGGGCCCCCCACCGCCCAAGACCCTGGGCCCCTGGAATCCTCTGGGCGGCCCTGGTAAAAGCTACTCAGGATGAGAAAGGGCTGCAAAATCAGGCCCTCAAAATGGCTTGGTTTGGTTTCTTGAGTAAATTTTTATCCTTCGGAAGTATTATTTCATTATTTGATTAAAAATACTCTCCTATTCAGTCCTCCCACTTCCAGTCATAGTAAGCCAAGAGGCTTCTAAAACAAACCTAATGTGCTAGTACTTGTGCTGTATTTTTTTATTTGTAAAAATTGACCTTTTGCTTGGATGGACAGTTTTCCTCTTTATATTTGATGCATTCACCAGGGAATGCAATCAGGAGATTCCTATTGATTGTTCTGAAGCAATTTAGTTCTGGTCATGGTTGTACTGGATTTGCAATTATACTGAGGAGAGGTATTATTGACTGTGCCTAGTAATTACCACACTGACATCAGATTCTGCAATAGGGGAAACTAACCTACAGCTCCCTGAGCAGGTTGCTTTAATGAGATGCCTTTGTTTTTCTAACCAAAGCAAAGTTAGCAATCTATATTCACACAGAATGAATTTTAACACTGAATTCCTTTAGAAAAAAGAGTTGCAGGAGCTTAAATACAGAGTCCACTTAACCTTGATTATAAAGAGTTTGAGGAGTTAACCTGGAATCTACTTTAAGTAGTGGCGTGCCTGTGCAAAAGCATGCTGAGGCATACAAATGCCAAGAAAAAAAATTGGATCATACTTTAGTTTAAGATTATAAGACCGTTGGACTTAGCTGAGCTCCTTTGTATCCCAAATTAGCCATAATATGTTAAATTAATATATTATGACTGATCAGCAGTTATTTATTTTGAAGTAACAAAGAAAGGCTTATCCTAGGCTCTAGGCACTCTTGCCATTAGTTCAAAATTAAGAACAGCAGCATGTTTTCCATATCCTCATACATACAACACCAAGCAACAAAACAAATGCAAATCAAATAAACCTCTCCCCCTCTCAGTTTCAGAAAGGAAGCCCCACTCCAGTCTCCTTAGCTCCCCCCAAAAGCCTGCTCCAAAAATACACTATGAAATCAAATTCAATAAACATTTGCTGTTATAAACAATACACTTTCCTAGTTTACATATTATTATTTACAGAGGCAATTCTTCCTACTGTATTACTACCTCCTGCAGGGTTGTCTCAAAAGATAAATAAAATAAAATAAATCAGTGACTGCTTCAGTTAGTAATAGCTTTAAAATGAATAAACTACAACACAATATTTTAAAAAGAACTCTGTCTTTATATCTCTGAAGGGCATTCTTTGCCTGTAGCATAACGGAGCAGCATACATAGGACACTCACCTATAACCAAAACTTTTACTTGAGTTACTACCTATGTGCACAGGCAGAAATAGGAGGAGAACCCTGATGTGTGCAATGACCTGCAATAAAGTGAGAGTGAAATGTACGCAATTTAAGTCAAGAGCTGGATTTCAGGACAATTCGCGGAAACAAACAATACTACCATGATAGGGACCTTGACTGCACCGAGCATCTGAACTCGTAAAAGCCCATCAAGACAATGCACTACCACCACCAGGCCTCACAGAATCATGCTGTAAGCATGGATACTGTGGTGTACATCCAGAACACCATGCTTCACACTAAAAAGCTTTGCTTTTTGATGCCAAGTTATTCTACTGGCACACACTGGGATCAAGTTCGAAGGCCCTGCATAAAGATGTAGAGATATTTATGCTGTTAAGCAGCCAGAGCAGGTGAATCCTATTGGCTCCAGCTCAGGATATAGAATGGTTTTTGAATGCCTCCTTGAGGCACGGGAAACTAGCGACAGGGACAAAGGGGGTCCTGCAGGGGGCAACCCAAGAAATAGCCAAGCTCAGGAGCAAGCTTTGGCAGGCAATCTTGTTGTTATTTAAGTTAACAACAAAGAAAACCACAGGAAGGGAGTAAGCCTGGATCCTATCCAGTGTGTGCATGTGCTGCATTAGGAGCAGGGTGGGAATGTCATTTTCTGAATGTGCACTCTGTGTGTGAAGCTTACAGTTCAGTGCTATTTCCTGGGGCCATCTCCTCTGTTCTTTTGTTCTGGCGACTTCTTTGGAGCTGTGTGTGACCTAAGCTCTGCTGATGTGCTCTTGTGCACTCACTGCATTGTGAAGGGCAGCATGACAGTATTGCTAATTTGGTGTACGTTCCCATCATTTCCAGCACAGTGGTGCAACTTACACATTTTGTTCCCTTCCCTAGAGGAGGATGCAATGATCAGGGTCCCAGCTTCTCACATCGCACCAGTGTGACTAAGGGCACATACATAAAGAGATGCACATAAACTATATGAAAAGAAAATTGAGGTTTGACAGATGAGCATGGAAAAGTACCAAAATTAGGATCACTTGTGCAACCTTAAACACGCAGGCGAGAAAAGTTAACTCACTAACTATATGGTCACACAGGTGGGCAGACTTAGGAAAAGCTGATAATTCTATAATAATTTGAAAATTTTATCTAGAGACTTTATAGAATTATTTTAAAGAGTCCTTAAATGACTTAAGAACCCCAGTCCTGTTTTCAGAAATAACTAAGGCACTTAGAAGCCTAAGGCCTTGGCTACACTACCGGGGTAAGTCGACCTAATTTATGCAACTCCAGCTATGTGAATAATGTAGCTGGAGTCAATACAGCTTCCGGTGGAGTACCGGAGTTGACAGGAGAGCGATCTGTGGTTGATTTAGCGGATCTTCACTAGACCTGCTAAATTGACCACCGGTGCATCGATCACCATGGCATTGATCCACAATAAGTGTAGACATGCCCTTACTCTCATTTGAAGTCAGAGGGACTCAGGCTTTATCTTGGAAAATGGGACTTAGGCGTGTAGCAGAGCTGGTCAGGAACTGCTACTTTTTGAGAAAACATTGATTTCAACAAAATACATTTGTCAGGAAGGTTTCTCAGGTCCAGGATAAAATGTCTTGGAGGAGGGGGGGGAAGACAGGGCTGGCTTTAGGCCAATTCCCACAATTCCCCGGAATCGGGCCCTGCACCTAAGAGGGCCCCGCGCCCACACCTAAGAGGGCCCTGTGCCTTAGGCACCTTTTAAATTTTTTTACTTATCCGGCGGCGGTCCGAGTCTTCGGCAGCATTTCAGTGGTGGGGGGTCCTTCAGTGCCGCTGAAGACCCGGACAACCAACGGGTATTGGAATCAGGCCCTGCAGTTCCTAAAGCTGGCCCTGGGAACAGAGGAGAAAGAAAGACAGACAATAACCCAGTCATTTGGACATTTACCTGGAGACTCAAATTCAACTCCCTGTTCTGAATGATTCAGAGCAAAAAGACTTGAAATCAAATGAAAGTTAGGCATCTAACCTGCCTAGGCACTTTTGAAAATCCCACTAGGCATCTAAGTGCCTTTGAAAATTTGGCATTTAGGTGCTTTTTAAAATGTAATCCTTTGTGAATAAAGTATTTATCTTTTGAGGTAGGCCATTTACAAGATTTCAGTGGTAGTATGAGAAGATGGGCAAACATGGCTGCTTCTTGCCATAAACAATTGGCTGCTGTAGTAACCCTGAAATACTCTAACAGAAATGCATGACAGCTAATATCTTTTAGTAAGAAGAAGGTGCATGATTGCAACTAGACTCAGGGCAACAGAGAGATCAATGAGCATGATTTCCTCAACAAATTTAACATCTTAAAGTGTGCCCACACAATTATTTCTCATACTATATATCTCCTATACCTTTCTACAACATTAATTACATTGTATACTTCTATGTATGCTCAGAGTCCCTGAAATTTACTCATATTACCTTCAGAGTTTAACATAATTGAAGTTAATTTTGCTATTGTTAAATATATAGAGTTTGCACAAAGAATGATATTCCAAGGCTCATAACTTAGCCAAATCAAACCCTATTTTCTTTGGCATTAACAACAGCATGTCTGCTCATTGAAATCTATGTGTCTGCCAGATTTTGACTTGTTAGCCCTCAGTTCTTTTGGCTCTGGAATTGCTAAAAAATAAGTTTAAAAAAAAAACACGAGGAAAGCATTTTCCCCTCTTTCCCTCTGCCTGGAAAACAGATAAGCCAATTTCTCCCCAGACTTGACCCCACAAAACATTATGCATGGGGAGAAATTAATTTAACTACAGTAGGTGAAAGCTTCATGAAGCTATAAGTGACATAAAACATGGTCTTAGAATAGAAATGTTCAGGCATCCTTCTAAACCATAGCTTTAATTAATTGTCCTGGTAGAAAACACAGGTATCATGTGTAATAAAGACTTTATTGGTGTGAGTCTATTCTTGTAAGACACACATTTTAAGCACCCTGTTGTGTATGACACGAAGTTATTTGTTGAAGCAGCAAAGAATCCTGTGGCACCTTATAGACTAACAGATGTTTTGTAGCATGAGCTTTCGTGGGTGAACACCCACTTCTTCGGATGCAAGCAGTGGAAATTTCCAGGGGCAGGTGTGTATATATAAGCAAGCAAGAAGCAAGCTAGAGATAATGAGGTTAGATCAATCAGGGAGGATGGGGCCCTGTTCCAGCAGCTGAGGTGTGAAAACCAAGGGAGGAGAAACTGGTTCTGTAATTGGCAAGCCATTCACAGTCTTTGTTTAGTCCTAAACTGATGGTGTTAAATTTGCAGATGAACTGGAGCTCAGCAGTTTCTCTCTGGAGTCTGGTCCTAAAGTTTTTTTGCTGGAGGATGGCAAGTTATTTGTTGTGACATTATATATGTACATATATATGCTATATTCAAACATACACACACAAACACATTTTCCTCACAGCTTTCTAAGTGACATTAGGTCACTAGACCTAAGACATCCTCTTTGCACTGAGAAGCAATACAATGGGCATGTAAAACTGCTCTAACAGGGTAGTGGCCAGCTCTAAACAAATCCTTCCTACATCCTTTCAAGTATAAGGAGCAAGTCAGTGTGTTGGGTAAAAGACATTAGAGCTGGAACATAAGTTAGTACTGCCCTGAGACCACTACTGCATCATTATCAATTAAATTGAAACTTCTCAAGAGGAGCAGCCAACATGTAAAAATAACTTAATCTGCGGTCTGGAGATCCCTTCTAAACGTCAACAGTTAACAGATGGCCTAATGGGACAACACTACTCCTGGCCAAAAATTGCTCCAAATTCCCATACTAGCATATGGATGTCCCAAATATCACTAGTGTTCATTCAAGTGCAACTTTCTAGCTGACCACTGATTATCTAGGAAGAACGTTAATATAACTCACTTAGCAATGGTACTTCAGCATCTGATGCCCTTACTTAGAAGAAATTCCCACTGGGGAGGAGGGAGGTGCTCCTTAAGTAAGGACAGCATAATAAGGTTCTCAAATTTTCAAACCACTGAGAATATTTTTTGCCTTCAATGAGAACTAGATTTTTGTTGTTTTAGGATGTTCCTATTACTCTGCCTGAACTTTCGGTTGGGTGGTTCGTTTTATTTTTTTATCCAGAAAGCCAAGTGGAAAAAATACAAGATAAAAGGCCATACTCTGCTCTCAGTTACACCAGTGTAAATGCAGAATAACTATTAGGCTTCAATGCAGTTATTCTGGATTTACACCAAACTAATTCAGATCAGAATTTGGACCTAAGAATCCAATAACCCAGAAAAAATAAGAAATACATAGAAAAATTCAGGGCAAAGAAGGAAAAGCAAATACAAATAAGAGTGAATAATTTCATGTGAATAATTTAACCTAGGTGTGTACGTAGGAGAAAATAAGTCTCATATATAGTTGCAAAAACAAGTTTTAAGGTATGCCCATTTAATTGGTTGTCTGTCACTCACATATCAACAATGTTAATCTGATTTTCTTTGTTTTTTAGAATGACAAACCCTTTTGCTATTGCTTTGTGGCTTAAATTCATCTGTATAATTGAAATAGAATGTTTAGTACAGCACAACAGGAGACTGAGCCAATGGTACTTTTTCCTGATAAATTAGACTCCTGTTGTATTTTGAAATACACTACTTTCTAACAAAATACACTTCCAGTCCCTCCCACAACACACTAGAAAACAGTCTGAGAAAAATCAGACAAAGACAGTAATTCAATAGTGAACAATATTTAAATATATGTTTGGGTGTTTATTAATATCTGCATGTGTGTCTATATGAGAGATTCATAGACAGATGCATAGATTTAGCTACAGTAAACATCCTTCTAAAATTAACGGCTGTAAATTATGCTGTATTTAGTTCTTGGGTAGGGAACCGATGGGCCTAAAGTAGGTTGAACCTGAAACATTGCTCATGTCATAGAAAACTTAACTAGGCAGAAAGATAGGAAGGTAGCAATTGACAAAGATAGAGCAGAGAGCTCTGTGGCTTATCCTTAATTAGGTGTTGGCACTGGTTCTTGTCAAACAAGGGGAAGAGTGTATGCTGAAGCACACTGACGCACACAGACAGCACCAGTCACAGTTGGAGAGAATACAAAGTGCATTCAAGCTGGCACTGAAAGGGATTTAGATAAGTACTTGAGGTAACAAAAATCGAAAAAAGAGGACTATAGCAATGGAAGCTTTAGATGAATTGCAACTGAGTGCACCTTTATTACAGCTTATCAGTCTCTAGACAGCAACAAACCAACCTTCCTAGTGCATTTCTCTTCTTGGTCTCTTGGATTAAAGGTCAAAGTAACTCAAATTTATACGTTCTGTCTCTCTCTCTGCTCTCACACATGCACTGCACATCTTTGTGAATTGGTATACTAAGGATAAAAGCTTCAACTCCTTGAATATAACAAAGGCCTTTTCCTTGTCAAAGAGGTTCCATTTCCCCCTAAACAATTTATCTGCTGGAAGAGGTTGAAAACAATGTGATATTAAAAGGTCACAATTGTACTATTGGCATATATACACTTTTGGCAACGTGCCAGGCCTAATCCCTCTTGTCTAGAATTAGTTATCTCTTACATCCATTTGACACTTTCAAGTAGCTAATATGTGGGTTTATTAGGATACTGCCTACACATATTCTTAACATACACAAAAGCTGTGTGTTTTCACAATATGTATAAGCACTCCAAGCAATAAGCTGTGCACATTTAGCTACCAGATGGTAGTTCTTATCACAGATAAAAGCACATATATGTTTCTGCAACTACACCCTCAAAAATGAAAGGATACAAAAAAAAATAAAATACTCTCCACATCACAGCTTATATTACCCATCTACTTAGGCAGAAAACAGCATATGTTTTACTGCTGTAGAAATGCAGTACTTGAGAGGAAAAATATAACTGCAACAAATGTAGAAATGTGATGTGACAGATTAATATTAAAAATGTATCAAATTAGAGATCCTTTTGGTCTAATAATATACATGAAATGAAAGCTGGTGTGCTTGTGATAATGCAGTTAATGTATTTAAGCGGCATATAACAGAGGATGTATATTTTGTAACGATTTGTCCCTTGATATTTTTCCATACAGTAGAGGTTATATAGCTTTAGTATGCAACCCAAGATGTTTAAGGAGATAGTTTTCATTGGAATCTCTGTGCACTTTGCTGCGAAAGGGAGTGATGTTTTTTTTAGTTCAGTAAGCCATATGAATATTATTTGTATTATTCTGATTGGTATATCAGTGCTTATGCAGAAGGTTAATTGGAGTTGAGGATTTTTCCTCTCTCACTTTTTTCTCAGTTCTTTTAGCAAAACACAGTGAAGATGTCTTCATTGTGCACCAAAAGATTCAATAACTTTTAAAATGGTGAGTAAACATCTATAGATGAACAACCTTAACAATCATATTTCAATTCATGGCAAACTTATGATACTTTTTCTCTCTCTCTAAGAACACAGAATAGATTCAAGGCTGCTTTCCTTAGCTGGAGATCCTACAGCCTCTAGCACTGAGCTTTTGGCAGGCAGGCAGCCAACCAATCTCTGTTTCCCAATGAAGCTCTGATTCCATCTGTTCCAGCAGTGCAATATATTCCACTTCAGGTCAAAAGCAGGGAGCCAGTAGTATTAACATTACACTAATCTGTAAAGACATTTTCACTAGGCTAGATAGGCTAATGTTACACAGAGCTTTAAAAGCTTCAAGGATAAGGAACAGGAGTAATTGTCAGGGGAAGATACAGTATGCAGAGTATAGTTGCAGAGTATATTCCAAGGCAACAATAGACAGAGGACTGTCAAAACTAAATTAAACAATTACTTGCTGGTCAGATTAGGATTTGAATATAGATTGAAGCCCACAACCATTTTTATCTGTCAGATGGTTTTAGATAATTTCAAAAATATGTACTCTTAACTGAAAGAAGAAGATTTCTATATGTACATTCTGGAAAAAAAAATGAAATTTGGAAATAGGTCACTCTAAATTTTACCTTCTGTGTAAAGGAACCACAAATATTTCAAACCTACTAACAGTCTGCTTTGAAAAGTAAGCAGATATGCCTACTGTTTCTGAAAAGCCATGCACACTACACATTTGCAGATACCGTGGAACTGTAATCAATTGCTTCTGAAATATATATTGATTATTACAAACATTTTCATGAAAACATTACAGCACTATACTCCAAGTAGGTTAATCCATACAATACAAATTCAGTATTTGCAACATGAGGGGAAAAAAGCTACATCTAACATGTTTTTCAGTTTTTCCCAAGCCCATTTCTAAAAAAAGTAGTTTAAGATTCATGCCTTTAGGCACATCAGAAACCATTAAGAATTACATTTCTGGAAATCATAATGTATAAAAATTCAATTAGGTTACTTGGTTTTCTTTTCAGCTCTGAAGGAAAAAAATATTTGGCTCAAAATGAACCATCTGAAAATCCACACAATAAAGAATATGACTGTTTTTAATATAGTCTGAACAATGTGGTGTTGACATGAAAGACCACTTAAATAGCACAACTGCGTTCTCATTAGATGGAAATACATTGTTCTTTAATTTTTAAAAAAAATTACCAAAGATCCATCAAACTAATGTATCGTTTCTCTTATGAGAGCACAAACTTCATCTGTACTTTGCTAGTTATTAATTTCCACCCATCTTGCTATTTTTTTTTCTCCGACATTTTAACTAACATCTGTTAAACAGCTCACTAAATCAGTGCACTTGATTATAATCTCAAAAGAAACATTTTATTGACCATCTGTAAATAGGATTTTTCTCATATATGAAATGATTTCATCATGGATTTGATCTCTTTTTAGCTTCATGTAAACAATGTGTGTGTGTACACAGAGACAGTGTCTGTGTGTGTGGGTACGCGCGCATCTGTGTGTGTATATAAAGTTTCTATTCCAATCAAGAGAATGTTGGTTTATAAGATTTTTATCTGACTGGAAAGGTCTGTAGTAAGTTTAGATAAAGTACATTCACTTCAATCCCCTCAGCCTTTCCAAACACTTTACATTCTAATCACTGCACTAAGCATCTGTCCCTGCCAGGCAGCCTGTTCAATCTAGCAGATAACAAATGTGGTCTGATGGCGGTTGGGCCCGGACCATTCCACATGCACCAGGAGCTGTAGTATTCCATTCCTCTGATTAAACAGGCAGCCAGAAAGAGCTTACAGAGCTGTAATTGCCTCAGTTATGAAACATCTTCACCTGTTATCCAAAGCTAAGTTGAATCACAGCAGAAATTATTAACAGTGGCTGTTTTCATGCCAGCTTAATTTGAGCTGATGCTGCTGTTCACTTAACACAGATGAATAGGTGTGTAGGATGAGACTTTAAACAGAGATGACACCCCAATGAATATTTGCTAGCAACTGTACTGCAGAGAGCCAGCTTGAAGAACAACAGACAATTGTTAAAAGCAAGTTGATAGGGGGAAGAGAGGACAAAACCTCTGCCATGAGTATCTGTGCTCATAATAATTTCCAACCTGATGGCAGCTTTAAACAGCTAAAATCATTTTTTCCAGGTTGTTTCCACAAATGTTGGTAAACAAACTGACTTTGTGTGTGCACACAATGGTGTGAGAAACACCACACTGAATCAAACATGCCTGTTCAGCATTCTGTGTTGTGCATCTCTGGCATTACATTTTAATAGTCTTTCATTTTTCGCTGCAGTGTGCTTCAAGATTATAAATTACAGCATTCTGCTCAATTTTGACTAAACTAGGCACGTTTTAGCATTTGATTTAGAAGTAACATGTGCTTGACATATGAAACAAATCTTTTGCAGATGTAATTTATCGCATGTTTAATGTTTCAATAGAAAATAGCTGCACTGGCTAGTCACCATTTTGCTGAGTGGTTATGTCTTAGATGTAGATTTCACATAAATGTGTGATAGGAGTCAGAACTGAAGGTGCACTCCTCCTGTTTGACCTCCAGAGCCATTTATCCTTGTCCATATTAAAGCTTAAGGGGGGAGAAGGGATCCCTCAATACAGAGACTCAGGCTATATTGATTTTACCATGGAATCCCCACAGGATGCCAGGCAGACAATGTGAGACCTTGTTACATCTTCTCACATCTACACGTCTGGTCCACGGACCTATAAAGAGCCCATCTCTAAGTCCAAATGCATAATGTTGTGAAGGCAGCTAAACACTTCATGCATGTCTGGGGTCAGAGCCACACATAGAAAGGAACCCTTGATGTGCAGAGGTATGGACACAAGCTGGCCTGTACTTATTATTTGTTATGTGCCAACAGTGTGCTCGGCACTGTATAAAATACAACTGTTGCCCTCAATTATGCATAAAAGTGAGGTCCTGGCTACTAGTCATGAGCAATCCATTGGCCCTTTCTAAAGTAGTAACAGACTATGGGGGAAATAAAAATCATGACTGAACCATTTGGATATGGGTTCTATGGTCAATGATGTTATGTCTGAAGCATACAAAGAGAAGTTAGATGAAAAACAAATACTCTTGCTGGAAGGTTGAAACATCACTTTATGTCTTAGAATTCAGAATTCACCAGAGCCCAAAAACCAGACACACGTGAAGCAGGCTGCTCCCTAAAAGAATGAGGTACAACTCAACCCACCTTATTTTAGCTTGGCGCTCTGCAGATTGACTGATTTTGCACATTTCCTTGCAGAGGCCCTGTGCCTGCAAGCAGGACCAGGAACTCCTTTACAAATTAGGTTGACAGCTTATAATTTTGACATAGTTTTCAATACCACACACAAATGGGACACAGGCAGAATAGTGAATACGGTACAGCAGATAAGGCTGCAGCAAACAGATTATTCTGTTTTCTGGAGTGGGTCAAGGCATGACATTTGGGAGTTGCTCATGGTGTGGGAAGTATACAAAAGTCTATCTGGTGAGGTTGGGATAAAGTATTAATTCGGGGTTCCCCTGAAGTTCTTTGTGAAGACTAAAATTTTGGTAGATCCAGCCTTAATGTAGCTCTAAGGTATTGTTAAACCCTCATATCTGGCCAATCATCAGCTTGAGTAACTACATTATTCAAAGCACCTACTTCCATTGGCCCTGAAGTTTCAATTGAATATGGCCCTTTTCACTATTTGCCCTAAAATGTGCTGTAGTGTTGCAAAGCACTGCCAAACAGCTGCTATAATCCATCTCAGAAATGGCTGAATTGACATAATCTCTCTCCATCCATTACCTACCACACATGGGATGTTCTGAGGCTTAGTTTGTACAAGGGTTTAAATCCTTGGATGAAAGATGTTTTAGATGTGCTAAGTAAAATTAATTATTATGGCCATTTTGTATCAGGCAGGCAAACACTCAAATCTCTTACTGTATGTACTATCAATCAACACTGGCTCCTAAAAGGCTAATTTTAAGTGGTCTTAATAAAAGGGATCTGCTGGTTTAGAGAACTGAGTAAAACCATCTGATATACACAAATGAAATCATAGAAGGACTGTGAAACCTCCATCCTCCAGATTGTTTAAAAAAAGATGGAGTCATGATTCTTCTGTTCAGAACATAAAGTATTGATTGGGGAAAGGGGGAGAGAAACCCAGCACTGCCGTTTAGCAAAGCTAGATAGAAACAGACAGTGTTTCAGGTCAAACATTGTTAATCTAGGTAAAGGCAAACTGGGAGCCTTATCTAGGTAAGAGGAAAATAAACCATGTATCCAAATGGGATGCATCATGTTTTATTCTTTAACTTGCAGAAACAAGTGAACTTTTTTTTTAACTTCTTGGTAACAGCTAATAGTAAGAGAAGTGAGATAGAGGCCAAGAAAGGGGGGTGAAGACATGCTTTATGCTCCATTATCCCTGGGAGCCAATACAGGATCCTCTATTACAGCTCCACATGGTCAGGGCTTTGTAGTTTGGTATGGGGCATTGTGGGGGTAGAAATGGAGCATGGTGAGCGCATCCTTTCTCCATGTTGGGCTGGATCTGTTTTTGGGGCACTATATAAAGTAATATAAGCCACCCCATCCAGCTACTTTCTCACCCAGAATGAGTTTCCCAATTCTGTGTATTTATAAAGCCCCCTTGTCACTACCCGTCTGCTTTTGCTCCTAGTCACCACTTGTTTATGAAGTTCTGCATTTCCTGGAACACCTGTGATGCTGGGAAACCAGGCATCAGCTCTTGCCAAAGCTTTAGGCCTCTAGTCCAGCTCACCGGTGTGTTAGTATGGTTAAGATGGGAATTGAACTGCTAAGGATGTGATGAGGTTTTATGAAATGTTTGTAATTTTCTGCATTCAAATTATAATGTCTGTATCCCATGCTATAAGGTAATGCTTGTCATATAGCTGCAAAATATTTGTTCTGAACTATGTAACTTACCAAACAGACAAACAAAAAAACTTTACCTAGTGCTTAATCCTTATGAAAAGTATTATCTCTTGGATACCACGAAGGACTATCAAAACGAAAAGGCGATTGTGGAACATCACAATACAAAGACTTTGCTAATTACCCCTGCACAGGCTGTGTGAAAAAGGGCTCATTTAATCAGCTATCTTTATTTCCTTCTTCCAGAATTCAAGCTGACATGAAAATTTTTCATCTCTTTGCTGTTTGGAGTCAAACAAGCAGAGATCCCCAAAGTCAACTGGGATTAGCCCTAAAAGACATTCATTGCTGACAGACAACTACAGCTCTGTGATCTTTTACAACCATAGGCTAACTCATTTGTATGTATTTGCCTGCTTTAACCTGTAAATAATTTTTTACAATAACTAGCTTTTTCTTAGTTAATAAATCCTTAGTTAGTTTACTATAGGATTCACTATAAGCATTGTCTTTGGGGTGAGCTTTGAAGTGCAAATTGACCTGGGATAAGTGGCTGCTCTCTTGGGACTGGAAACAACCTGAATTTTTTGTGATCTTTGGTGTATAGCAACCAATTATCACTAAATTCAGCTTGCCTGGCTTGCAAAATACACTGGAATACCAAAGGGGACTGTCTGACTCCATGACTGTTATAGTGCTTCAGGAGTTCACATTTATTACTGGGTTGATGAAATCTAATGATAGAACATAAAACCCATTTGGGGTGTCTGCCCTGAGATTGGCACTCATGTCATGAACAACTCCAGACAATGTGACAACCCTTATATGGACCAGGAAGGCATGAGGTGATGCCATTGTGCAGTTTTTAAAACAATGAGCATGGAAGGAGAGTTAAGGAATTCATTCTCTGTTATGGTTCAATGGAACCAGAGTAAAACAGAACCTTGGATAGGGACGCAATGACAGCGTTCTGGGTGATAAGTCATGTGTATAAGTGATACGCAATTTCTGGAAAAGCAGAACCAATGAACTTCTCAGGCTGCATGAGCTTAAATCCACCATTGCTGCAGTGCATCCTCTCCTTCAGACCTAGCAGAAAACTGCTGAGTAATTAATATTCCTAGCACTTCTCCTCTGCCTTAGGCTTGGTCTACACTACGCGTTTAAACCGGTTTTAGGAGCGTAAAACCGATTTAACGCCACAACCGTCCACACTAGGAGGCACCTTATATCGATTTTAATGGCTACTTAAACTGGTTTCTGTACTCCTCCCTAACGAGAGGAGTAACACTAGTATCGGTATTACCATATCGGATTAGGGTTAGTGTGGCCGCTGATCGACGGTATTGGCCTCCGGGCGGTATCCCACAGTGCACCAGTGACCGCTCTGGACAGCATTCTGAACTCGGATGCAGTGGCCAGGTAGACAGGAAAAGCCCCGCGAACTTTTGAATATTTCCTGTTTGCCCAGCGTGGAGCTCTGATCAGCACGGGTGGTGATGCAGTTAAAAATCAAAATAAAGAAAGAGCTCCCGCATGGATGATGCGGACGTGATCGCTGTAAGGGCAGGCAAATCTGTTCTATCAGCGCTCCGGTACAGAAGACGACATTCAAAATCATTTTTTAAATATCTCCAGACAGATGCCATAGCAGGGACTCAGCGCACTGCTGCGTGACAAGCGTAACGGAAAGCCAAAGAATCAAATGGACGCTCATGGACTGGAGGACTCAAGCTATCCCACAGTTCCTGCAGTCTCTGAAAAGCATTTGCATTCTTGGCTGAGCTCCAAATGCTTCTAGGGTCAAAAACAGTGTCCGCGGTGGGTCAGGGCATAGCTCGGCAATTTACGCACCCCCCCCACCCCCAGAAGTGAAAGGGAAAACAATCCTCTCTTGACTCTTTTACATGTCACCCTATCTTTACTGAATGCTGCAGATAGACGCGATGGTGCAGCACTCAACACCAACATCCTTGCTCCCCCCACGCTATGGCTGGCTGATGGTACAAAATGACTGGTATCTGTCCTCGTCATCAGCCTATTGGCACATGGGGCAGTGCAAAAGGACTGGCAACCATGATGACCAGCATCTGTTAGGTCAATCAAGGGTGCCTGGTCCTAATTTTTCCTGGTAGATGGTGCAATATGGCTGATAACCATCATCGTCATAGCAACAGGGGGCTGAGCTCCATCAGCCCCCACCCTTCATGTGTAAAGAAAAGATTCAAGTGCCCCTGAACTAGCAGGGGGATGCTGGGCTCCTCTCCTACACACTCCTTACTGTCCTGTCTGGACTATCATAGCAGCTGGAGGCTGCCTTCCACTCATATCTCACTAAAGTCACTGTGTCTTATTCCTGCATTCTTTATTACTTCATCACACAAGTGGGGGGACAATGCTACGTAGCCCAGGAAGGCTGAGGAAGAACGGAATCAACAGGTGGGGTTGTTGCAGGAGCACCCCCTGTGAATAGAATACAGCTCATAATTTCTGCAGGATCTGACACAGAGCAGCTGTGCTCTCTGATACAGTGGTTCTCTAGTACACTTGCCCATATTCTAGGCAGGACTGATTCTATTTTTAGATACCAAAAAGGAGGGATTGACTCAGGGAGTCATTCCCAATTTTGCTTTGCGCCTAGCTAAGAGCAGCCAGGGGCACTTATGACAGCAGCAAATGGAACAGTGCAAAAGGACTGGTAGCCACGATCATCTTATTACCAATTTATGGTATGGTAGATGGTACAATATGGCTGATAACCATCTCTGCTATCATGCAAAAGCAAAAGCATGCTGCTGTGTAGCGCTGCTGAATCGCCTCTGTGAGCGGCATCTAGTACACATACGGTGACAGTCACAAAAGGCGAAACAGGCTCCATGATTGCCATGCTATGGCATATTCCAGGGCAATCCAGGTAAAAAAAGGCATGAAATGCTTGTCTGCCGTTGCTTTCCCAGCGGAAGGAGTGACTGACGACATTTACCCAGAACCACCCGCGACAATGATTTTTGCCGCATCAGGCACTGGGATCTCAACCCGGAAATTCAAAGGGGCGGGGGAGGCTGCGGGAACTATGGGATAGCTACGGAGTAGCTACCCACAGTGCAATGCTCCAGAAATCGACACTAGCCTCGGACCGTGGACGCACACCACCGATTTAATGTGTTTAGTGTGGCCGCGCACACTCGATTTTATACAATCTGTTTTGTTAAACCGGTTTATGTAAATTCGGAATAATCCCGTAGTGTAGACGTACCCTTATACCTCCATTTGGGAAACAGAGAAGAAATGGTCAACTACAGGCACAAATGGAAAAGCCATCTGCAACACAGATACTCAGGGAGCTGTGCTGATAGCAGGAGGAGGGTTCAAAGCAGAAGCACCGAGGAGTCCAGCATACATGGGTAAGGAGCTAGGTATTCCCATGGAACTGATGGCTCCACTAGGTTTCCAGGCTGCATCCTCTAGAAGTTAGCAAATGCTTTACTTAACATACCTAGAGGTAATCCATTCCTGAGAATTACAGACCAGTGAAACTTACTTCTGTGCCAGGAAAATGGATGGAACAACAATTAAAAATGGAATTTACAACAGTGAGCTGAACAAGATGAGCTGGGCAAACCAGCTAAAGAAGATCAGTTAAGGAAAATCATGCTCATCTCATCCAGTAGAATTCTTTGAGCATGGCAACAAAATTGTTGAAATAAAATAGATATAACTATAGATATAGTGTATTTGGACTTCGAAACAGCCTTTGACAAAATACCTTGCCAGAGGCCACTGAGGAAACGAAGTAGTAATGGGGTGAGAGTTAAAGGACTGTCATGAATTAGAAACTGATTAACAGAAAACAAGGAGTAGGAATAAATGGTCAGTTTTCAACACGACAGAAGGCTTACACAGGGGATCTCTAGGTTTCTGTAGTATGATTAGAGTTTACTGTATTTATTGATGTTTTAGGGGAAAAGGATGAACAGGGAGGTGGGAAAATTTGCAGAGGACACAAAATTATTTAAGTTAGTCGACTAGAAAAGAGAAGGGAACTCCAAAGGAGCCTAACAAAGCTAAGTGAATGCACGTATGGTGGATAATAAAAGACATCATTGACCAAAGCAAGATAATGGAAATAGAAAGGAATAACTGGAAGTGCTACTGGGCTCTAAAATCTATGAATACCTATGCATCACTGAGACCCCAGTGCACACTTCTGCTCAATGCAAAGCAACAATTAAAAAGTCCAATATTTTATTAATGTTTCTGAAGGTTTCCTAGAAGGCCTGGATGAATCGGGGCAAATTAAAACTGCAGCTCACACCTTTGTATAAAACTAGATCTAACCCTTATTTTATGGTGTAGGGCTGGAGAAGGATGCTTTTTTGTTTAATGTTAAGTTTCACTTCACATCTTCAATTGTTTAAAAATATCCTGTTTCCAGAATTTAAACCAACACCATTTGCAATTTAACACTTTTATGACATTTTTGAAGGCATGCAGGATTCCAACAAGTGTAATTAATGTCAAGTAGAGTACAAAGTAATGTTGCCCTCCTGCTGCCCTCTCCACCTGCTGAGCATCTGGTGTTGCCCTCCTGCTGCTTTATGCACCTGCTGACTGTCTGGGATTGGGCTCCAACTGCCTCATCCACCTGTTAAGAATTGTCCTCCAAGATGCACCAAGTATGCAGTATTTCCAAGACCTCCTTTGATAGCTTTATGGCTACTTTGTGGATTTAAGCCATAGCAGAAATGGGATTGGGAGGGATGTGTGAAGGAGTCAGGCAGCAAAACTGCACACAGCAGACTAAGTCAGAATTCCTCCAGGTGGTGTGGAAGGGCCATCCCCCACAGCATGAATTCTACCACCCTATAACATGAGATAGCATGTACCCTACCTAGGGTAGCTGAGCTCTGCTGGCCAGTCTTGCACCATTCCCAGTGCAAGACTTGCCCAACCCTTGCGATCAGTGTGCAAAGCTTGTGATGGCTCCCAGTCCCAGGACTGCCCAACCCTTGTGATCAGTGTGCAAAGCTTGTGATGGCTCCCAGTCCCAGGACTGCCCAACCCTTGTGATCAGTGTGCAAAGCTTGTGATTGTTCTCAGTCCCTGCACATTGGTGCAAGGGAAGAGAAGGCTCCTTGCTCCCTCTTTCCCTTTGAGCTCCCATGGAAGGCTAGATTCTTTTGGGAAGAGGGATGGTGAGTCATAATTTAAGATTCCTGAAAAGTACCATTTTGTTTGAGTTTCCAGTAGAAAATGTGAAAATCCAAAATAAACACTTAAACAAACCATGCATTTTGAGGCCTAAACTACTTGTCAGTCATCACAGAACCATAGGAGTTGGAGAAGGAAGAGACATATTAGACCACCTAAGTTCATCTCCCTGCAAACAGGATCTCTTTTCCTTTAAGATTTCAGGTTTTGTAAAGGAAAATGTAGCATTTTACTAGGACTACATTTTGATCATACACATATGTCAAATGGAAATGAATGGCTAGGGATAGTCTGGTTTGCAAATAATTTTGTATTTTTCATAATGGGTTGTATAGTTCGAAAAGTGTTTGTTCTCAAATTTACATCCAGAGTGCTGACACAGTTCTGATTTAGCTTTGTTATTAAATTATCATCTCCCTCGATTCTCTTGCTGGATAAGCATGATTCATTGCATGAAAATAAACAGAGCATCAGAGAAAGTCAGTGCACATAAAATGTTACAAAACAAATATGAATCTTTTGTTCTGAGATCAAGAATGTTTCTCCTCAAACTGGCTACAACTTACTCACACTAACTCGTATTAAAAGTATAGTGAACGGCACCTCACCATCCCATCATATGTACTATCTTTCTGCATTTATATATGATGGTTGTCACTTCATAACTAAAATATGAACTTGTGTATCATTTCCCACACACACACTGGCAGCAGTGCCATCAATATGCTGATAGCACTCCTTTTAACCAGATCTGAAGATCAGTCTAGAATAAATGGCTATGATGCCAGTTAGGGGAACATCTGGAGGAAATGAGATGATATTGGCCCTTTTAGTAGAGGGGGGTTGGTCCACCTATTATGAGTAATGTGCACAATCCAGGGGGATTCAGATAGTCAAGGAGCCCCAGTAGCCAAAATATTGTGACTTTTCTCTTGGAGGTGGACCTCTCTCCAGTTATCTACATCTTTGTAAGATCCAATATGGATTATTGCAATATGCTCTGCTCAGCTTAATCCTTAAGGCTACTAAAAACCAGAGTATAAAATGCCAGGGCTAAGTTACCTAGCTGTGTTTCACTCAGAGAGCAGAGGACATCTGCACTCCATAATCTGCACTGGCTTCTGATTTCTTTCCAGATGGTGCCTACAGGAAATTAATTGGCTGATTATGGTTGGGTTAGATACCAAAGGAGAAAACTGATAACCTTATTAATATGCTGTATTCACTTAAATAGCAAATTACCAGACTTGCCTCTTTACTTATATATTGTATCACTTATCTCTTCCCATTGTCTGTCTGTCTTAGATTGTAAGCACTTGCGTGTAGAGACTGTGTCCTCTTTTGTTTGGAAATCACTGCCAGAAACAAACAAATAATCACAATTCAGAAAATGTAAATAGTTTCGATCCTGTCTACCATAGTCCCTGTCTACAGTAAGATAATTGGAAGGCCTACATTATAGGTGGGCTGCTGGTTGTCACCAACATCTTTAACACAGTCTCGTGTAACCTTGCTCAGAGCAGTGACCCAATTCAGCTAAAATTTCTTGACCTTCAGGGCACACTGCAAAGTTTATCTACTGAAATAGGTGTTGCCAGATGGGATTTGAGGTTCTTCTCTTTGGGGTATTAGGGAGCTCTTTATCTGATATAGACTCAGTGTGTGAACTGCTGTACTTCTTTATATTTTTAACTTTGTACTTAGGGTCTCTGGGTGAATCTTTGTTTTATAAATCATATAAGCAAACAGTCAGCCTTTCTCCTTCACCTCCTCCCCTTATTTTTTCCACTATTATTGGGGAGAACCTTTGCCTTAATCAATCTAAAATGTGATATAAATCATTTTCAACCTGGGTATTCATTTTAAATCTGGCTCCATGATGACAAGTAGCAATATAGGTAGCAAGCTATGAACAAGCAGTCTTGTGTCAGTTGAAAGTTATTGCTACATGGAACAACTAGACAATCTGTTCAAATTTTTATAAAGATGTCCCACCCTCTAGTCAGCAAGGTTGCTGGAGTGAAAACAGTGAATTCGTGTCTTTACAAAGCAAATGTCAGAGAAAAAGGGATGATGCTGTTTTTCTCATACAGAAAATAAATTGGACTTTGGGCAACGTACATATAAGATGAATTTTAGCAAAATCTACAAAAGTTTCCTTCCAAAATCTGTGCACATCTTTTGAGGGCTGCAAACTTGCAGGGGAAAAGAGGTTTGTTTCCTTTTCTTGAAACCACAGTAATCACCTCCTGAACAACAAAATAAAAGTTGTAAATGGAAACAAAAAGCCAATAGAAATGCACACAAAATTACATAGGATTTGGGAAACTTTCCTCAAAGCTGAAGTGCAAATTATGCCTTCAGCTATAAGGCCAAGTCTTCCCAGGGGATGGGAGGAGGCATTATTGCCTGTCAAATGCTTGAGGTGAGTAGGCCTTGCTACACTTGTAGCAAGAATGCCTTCTGCTACAGCAATCTCAGCATGCAAGGGAGTGAGGGTATCGTCCCATCCAGAAACATTTCATTTGAGGCCAGTTAATTCTGCAGGTAACACTTAGTGTCCCTCTCCTTTGTGGTGTGCACCACTGGAAAGCAGATTCTGTCCTAGTGCAAGTAAAGGGCTTCCTGTTTACACCTCACCCTCCAGTGTACCTCAATCTGTGACTGTCAGATTATTGCCTTGTTGTTGCTATCAGAATATGGTGTGTTGTCATTGCAAATCAGGACATAGAAGATACACCTGCCCAAGCTGGATAAATGTGTTTGTGGTACATATTCAGTACGACACACAGCAATAGATCTGATAACAGTGCTAACATTTCAATTTAAACATGGTGCTAGTTACCTTTTCAGGTTAATACCCCACTAAGAGGAATACTATTGTTTTAGTGGCTCCAAAAGGCAAACTGTTACCTTTCCAGTCAGAAGGATGTAAGAGTTCATCTTTTTACATGAAAGCTTAGAGTCTGAGATATATGGCAAAATCTGTAAGAAACCCCAAGTTCCATGGCTTCCACAGATTCCTATTGTACTATTTCTCCTAAATGACCTAGTGGAATGTGGAAATCTTTTCCTAATCTAATCCACCAATGGCAGGTTTTTTTTAAACTGTTCAGTCGTTTTGCCAGCTTGGAGTTATGGAGGGAAAATAAAATGTCAATAAATGCAGGTTTGAGCATCTATTCTCTCTGTTATTTGCTAATGGCACAAAAGGGGAAAAAACTTGAGCTAGGCTAGGCAGTCTAGAAGAAAACCGTAGAGATGACTTGTAACTAAGAGGATGTGACCCTCTGCATAATTCATAATCATTAGTCTAAGTGACACTTCTGCCGTATGTGTGCCAGTGCTCTCCAGTGTAGCAGGTCTGAGCCTGAATGGCCCACTCAGCAGCAGTCAATTTATGATCAAGTTTCCCTGAAAGACAACTGTCAGTGCTGCATTTGCTCTGCTGTGTGCGTACTTGCGCACATGTGTGTTTAAGTAAAGATGCTGGCTCAGCTTCATCATGTGTGCAATTTAAGGGTTGCTCAAGTGATTCTTTAAAACTGCATAAAAGCAATTCTGCTGTGCCTTGGAGACAGTATTGCTATAATGTTCTGTGCACACATCTGCATGATTTCTGAGAGCTAATTCAAATTTAATGCATTGGTAATTCCCTTTCTGAAGAAGTCACCCAGCAGTAATCTGAAGGTTACAAAATGATCATCCAGCTGAAATAACACTTCTAAAATAATATAAACTGGGAGGTGAGATTGGACAGAATTAGACTTTCAATGATACACTCCATGCTCATTACAGCCCTAACCATGACATGCTGGTGTCATGAGTATTTTAAGGAGGTGTTGTCATAAGGGTATAGAGTTGAAACCACCTGTGAAGCAAGTTATAGCAGTATTTTGTCCGAGGGGGCACTATCACAGAGATCTGAATGAGTGTTAACTTTAAAAAATAAAAAGAAAAATCAGGCAGACTGAGGTAAATATTTATGTAAAATTAAAACAAAATTTGAAGGACATTGAGACTATTTAGGGGAAAATAAAACTGATGTAATCAGAGAATGTAGCCAAATGTTATGTACATAACCACTTTCACCCCCCTTCGAACCCTCCTCCAGTTTGGGGACTGGAATAGTGTGGCTATAACTACTCAGAGCATGTCTTTACTACAAAATTTTACCATGTTAGAGCACAACACTGAAGAACTGAGTTAACTAAGATTATGGTGACTTCAACTGACAAGTCAGTGAAGACAAGGACAAGTTGAATTCAGGTTTGTGGCAGTCATTTGTGATTGAGACTGGAGTTTAACCTGACTACGGTTACAGGGATAATATTAGGTCCCATCTACCTTACAATGTTTCACCCTACTGTGGCTGTATCAAGCACAAACATGCTGTAACCACTCCCCATAGGTCTATACTTACAGTGGCATGTAGAGTCCAGACACTGCACACCCAGCTAGCACAGGAATAAAAAGTAGTGTAGATGGTGAGGCATGGCTTAGGCCAGTAGAGTAGGTAGCCCTGCACATCTGAATCTTAGGGTATATACCCTACACAGCTCTCTACATGCCACATCTACACTAGTGCTATTTTTAGCAATGTCCTGCCTCCCTGCTTGAACAGCTTTTCCTCTTTGCCTTTCCCCACTGGAGCTTTTCACTGCTGCTCATAGCTACACACCAGAGAGCATGGATGCAACCTGTGTTTCATTGTGGCATGCAGGTGCACATATCCTACATGCTGCTGCAAGTGTAGACAAGATGTCAACAGTCTGAGGTAAGGTAGATGAGGCTGAATGAAATCCGAGGACTCTGTTCTCAAGACTTCAAGGTGACAAGCAAAAGATTTTTTTAAAAAGGGCTAGTGCCTTTGTGGCTTTGCTTTTTAAAACATATTTGCTTATTTATCTAAAAACATTCCACACCAAACGCTTCCCACCCAAAGCCCTGGCATCTTTGATATATGTTTAGAACACAATACTATAGGAGTTACAAAGCATACATCTTTGAAAGCAGCAACACTTCTCTTTCACTTTCACTTTCTCTTTTCCAGATGGAAATCACACCCTTTCTTGTCTCTGCCCTTTGCCAATACCCATTCAAACAGATGGGTTTTGTGGCATGCCTGGAATGTCAGATTCTGGTTATCTCAACCACTGTAGCTCTCATGGAGAACACTCTGCTGGCAGACCCCTCTCTCTTCATATCAAAGGGGTCCCGCCAACCTCATCTGCAGCAATACATTGCTGGGAGGGAAGTAATCTCTCAGGTAGGTAAGTCCTAGGTCATTGTAGGTTAATAGCAACAGTCATGTCTTCTCAGGTTTTCCTGAAGAATGTCCTGCATGTTCCTAAAAAGAATTCTTAACCTAGGGCAGACTAGAAATTAAGAATTCCATTTCACAAAAATGTTGGAGGTTTCAACATTTTTTTTTATGCCAGTGAGGTACAAACCAAGACCTTTTGAATTTTTTTGCAGCAAAACAGAACCTGCCCAGGGTAGCCAATAACCTGGTGGTTACAGCATTCACTTGAGATGTAGGTGGCCCAAGTTCAAATCCCTGCTGTGCCTGAATTGGAGCAGAGACTTCAACATGGGCCTCAAAAATGTGTGCCCTGGACACTAGGCTATTGACTATTCTGGTGTATGTACTGTTCTGGGGAGACCCCTTGCCCCATATTACATCCTGGACCTGAGAACATTTTGTAAAAACTGATATTTCCCAAAAACAAACACCCACAATTTTCAATAGTCAACATTTTCCTATGAAAAAAACATTTAATCCAAGATTTCCTGATCAGCTCTACTAAATTGTACCTTAACTGTAGGTGTTAGCAAACACATGCACATACAAAAAAAATGCAGAGTTTGACTAAATATCTATTCCCCTCTCAGTTGCCCAGCTGTCACTCTCATCTCTTGCTAGGTAGCCATTTCCGTAAGTTTTCTTGTGCTCTATTATAATTCCCAGTCATGATATTTGCTGAGGAAGACAAGATATCCATTTCTACTGGAAAAATCAAGCAGGCAAAAAAAAAAAAGTCCTATTAAAAAACCTTCTGCCCCCAAATTTTTAGGACCTTTGTTATACGCCAGAAAGTAGTAAAAGGGGGGAAAAAGGGCCACAAGCCCATTTCTTATTTCTTTGGAGGTCACCTTTAAAAATGGACCTCATTTGTCTCATTTACATGTTCAATATTAATTATTTGTCATGCTCAGTGTTGCTTTCTGAACAGAGACATTTTATTGTATGAATTGTCAATGTCAGGAATGACTTATTACCTTCAGCAAGTTTAAAAGGAAGGCTAATATGATTTCTTATAGCAAACCCCCTATGACAGCTGCTCCATAGAGTCAATTACACTGCTGTGTGCTCTCAAACAGACTTATTTTTCACAGAGTGAATGAAGAACAAGGAGGAAAAAAAAAATCTCCATAGTGATTGAGGACTGACTTTTTCTTTGGCTTGCAGAGCTTGGAATAAAGGAATCTCGCCTAATGAAGTGAAACCATTTACCACTGAGCCAATACGGGGCAAGCATTGCCTACCTATCATTCTGTGGTAGAGTTAGAATATAAAACATTAGCTACACAGTCCACTAGTAGTTTTTAGGCTCTGCAAAATTACCTCCTTGTATAAAGATCTTTCTTTTCATTTTCCACTTCAAAGTGTATTCTAATCTACGTTACCTTTCAACATGTTGCGTGAACAGAAAGTTTTAAATTAAAACAGTGCAAGCTGTAGTGCAAGGCAGGCAAAGTCGGAAGAGAGTGAATTCAAACAAAGAGCCCTGCAGGCTCAACATAAAAAATAATCCCCTGAGATTTACAAAAATAACCAATGATCCCAAAAGGATAAGTGCTACTCTGCTAGACAACTACAAGCTAAATAAATACCATAAGCTGCAGTTTACATCTTGGTGACTTTTTATAAGATGGAACAATCATAGCATTGTAGAGCACGTAAAATTCAATGTTTGCAAAAAGCTGTTGGACAGACCTTTCAGGAGGGCTGAGGCAGTAGTAAGTTATTGACAGAAATGAACTGTGAGTATAAAAGAAGTGACCCTTTCCTTGCTGATATTTGCTCTGCTAGCTGCAAATGGTTCCTATCAGATATGGCTATTTGTTTGCATTAACAACACTAACGACTTAAGATTATGAAGTGTGCTGTGGGCAGGATTTTGAGTCTGATTCAAACTGTGCTGGTCAGATCTGATCTCATGTGATGGGTGTCCTGGAAAATACCTTAGGAATCAAAAAAATTATACATTAATATTTATATCCCCAGCTGCCTGGTGTTAAGGACCAAACCTATGTTCTCAGAACACTGATATTTAAGCACCCTAGATTCTGGCTCACACAAGGCACTGTTTAAACAAAAGCCAGCTAGATTTGATGTTTATATAGTACCAATCACTGCATGTAGACTATGAACAGAGCTGGGGGGGGGGGGGGGGAAACCACATGAACCCAAGTGTTAAATTTTTCTTATAATCCATCATCTGGCTTTCTTTCTAAAACAAAGGGATGGATGTCTGTATGCATGGAGGAGGTTAAACCTGTATTAAATTCACACTGATCAGAGAGAATTCACATGATAGTGTGATATAAAATTTTATGGGCATGTGTTTAGAATGGCTGCATTTCACACAAGTGATGAAACCATGAGTCCCTTGTACAAGTCTTCCCAAATAGTACAAACAAAACCCAGAGACCCATCCATGTCATTGTTTTCTGTATAGTCCACATAAAGTTCAGAAGTATTTCAGAAATGTTTCAGATCATTTCTCGAAATACTATTGGGACCATTTTTCAAATCTTTCTGCCTTAATGCCATAAGTCCATCTGAACTGGCCTCATACAGAGATGAGAATTTTAACTATTGAATTTTAGAATCCACTATCAACAACCCAGATCTGAGTATTTCTCAGCTTCAGCCACAGCTCTCTGCGGAATATTCCATATTTAGGATCAGGGAAGGTGATAAAAAATAAACAGGTGTTTGAAGCTATCCAGGGTTTCAGAGCTGCAGTGAGGAAGGTCCTTCTTGGCTCAGAGATGCTGAGTTGAGATTATTGTCATCATAGACGCCAATTCCATGGGTGCTCTGGAGCTGGAACATCCATGAAAAAAATTAGTGGGTGCTTAACACCAACTGGTCGCCAACTCCCCCCTCTCCTTCCAGTGCCTCCCGCCTGCTGGCAGCCCCACTAATCAACTCCTCCCCCTCCCTCCCAGCGCCTCCTTCCTACCACGACCAGCTGTTCGGCAGCATGCAGGAGGTGCTGGGGGAGAGGTGGGGAGCAGGGATGGGGTGCACTTGGGGGAAGGGACGGAACCGGGCAGGAAGAGGCAGGGCAGGGAGGGAGCGGGGTGGGAAGAGGCAGGGTGGGAGTGGAGGTTTGGAGGAAGGAGTGGAATGGGGGAGGGTTGAGCACCCCTGGGGCAAGGAGAAAGTCGGCTCCTGTGATTGGCATCTCCTCCATTTCTGAGCCAGGGCAAGTCTTGCACATCTCCTTCTACCCATTGCTTGACTCAACATGTACTACCTTAGAATAGCTGACTATTGTGCTGTAGTCAATAGCTGGTGAAGCTCCCTCCCAGAAATCTGACTACTCTAATGCACCTACTCCTCCATCCTGAGCCTAACCCTAGCTCAAAACCCCCTTGAAAACTGCTTCCTGTGATGGGTTGGATCACAGAAACCCTCTTGGGAGCTGCCACCCGATGTGCCAAGACTACTTCTATCTCTGCCTTCCCTGCCAGCTCAGGACTCCAGCACCCTGTCTTGCTGAGCCAAACACTCCCGTCTACTCCAACAAAGACCCAGGGTCTGAATTACTTGCCCCAAAGCTGCAGGTTTACCTGAAAGCAGCTCACAGAAGTGTGCTTGTCTTTAACACTCAAATGCCCAACTCCCAATGGGGTCTAAACCCAAATAAATCAATTTTACCCTGTATAAAGCATATGCAGGGTAAACTCATAAATTTTTCACCCTCTATAACACTGGTAGAGAGATATGCACGTCTGTTTACTTCCCCAGGTATTAATACATACGCTGGGTCAATTAATAAGTAAAAAGTGATTTTATTAACTACGGAAAGTAGGATTTAAGTGGTTCCAAGTAGTAACAGACAGAACAAAGTCACCAAGCAAAATAAAATAAAATCTGCAAATCTATGTCTAATCAAAGTGAATACAGATAATCTCACCCTTAGAGATGCTTCAGTACATTTTTTCCTCAGACTGGACACCTTCTAGGCCTGGCCACAATTCTTTCCCCTGGTACAGCTCTTGTTCCAGCTCAGGTGGTAGCTAGGGGATTCTTCATGATGGCTCCTCTCTCCTCTTTGTTCTGTTCCACCCCTTTATATATCTTTTGCATAAGGTGGGAATCCTTTGTCCCTCTCGGGTTCCCACCCCCTCCTTCTCAATGGAAAGACACCAGGTTAAAGATGGATTCCAGTTCAGGTGACATGATCACATGTCACTGCAAGACTTCATTGCCCACATGCTAGCACACACATATACAGGAAGACTTACAGGTAAAACAGAGCCATCTGCAGACAATTGTCCTGGTTAATGGGAATCATCAAGATTCCAAACCACCATTAATGGCCCACACTTTGCATAATTACAATAGGCCCTCAGAGTTATATTTGGTATTTTTAGTTTCAGATACAAGAGTGGTACATTTATACAAATAGGATGATCACACTCAGTAGATTACAAGCTTTGTAATGATACCTTACTAGAGACCTTTTGCATGAAGCATATTCCAGTTACATTATAGTCACTCATTGGCATATTTTTATAAAATTATATAGACTGCAACTTCCTTTCTCTATGAATGTCAAAATCTTGCTTTCACCTAAACACTCATAAATATTAGGAGGAATCAGTGTGAAGTGGGCTTCCAAGAGCAGTGGTTGTGAAGATCAAATGGCCTAGTCACACCTCTGCCAGGAGTGAGGAGGCTTCAGCTTGCATTTGCAAAATCCCAGTTGAGCGCCCAGACCTTAACCTGGTCCTGGACACATTGCCTTAAAGTGCTCAGCTTCAGACTTTGTTCTCAGGCTAAACTGAGAATGACTAAAAAACTGCTCTGACCTTCCTAAAATACACAGGGCCCCATTTGGAGCACACAATAGACCACTTGCATCTGTGCAAGTTTCTGTAAATTCCTTCATTAACCTCTCTGTGCCTTATAGTGCAAATCTGTAAAATGGATGCAACAACAATTATCTGTAATAATGATTATCTGGTGATATACAGCTGTTTGAGATCATCAGATGAATGGCACTAAATAAATAGAAAATTACTATGCAAGGCCAACATTAAGCAAAAATACTTTTTTTAAAAAATGGATCACGTTAATATCCTAGTTTTACAGGCTGCAGAAATGCATTTTAATTTCAGGAAAACTGATAAATGCATTTGGTAGTACCCTACAACATGTTTACTTTTTGCTACAAAAGTGACATTACAAAATGTTATGTATAGTATCACATGTAAGTTAAACTGTTTTCTAATTGTCTAATTATTAAGTACATGAAAATTAAACCAAAAATGAAACAAAATACAATAAAAGTTATTTTAAGTACAGTGGCATTATTTATAATCTTTTCCACCAGTAGAGGAAGGATTAATTACATTTCATGTGCTCTGGTTTACAAGCCCTTTAGTGGCTTCTGCTTGCTGAAGAAAATCAATGGCTATTCTGGCATTTGTGAACATCTCACAGCAACCAGATGCATTAGTATACTAGCAGCATGCACACAGACCCACACAGTTTGATGGGCTTCAAGATTTGCCAGCAATGGCTCAGGAATTGAGTGAACAAAGTGGATGATATTACTGAAGTAGAGAGGAGCAAGGGCAGAGCTGAGGGAGAAGTAATCTGGCATATTGCATGAGAAAATTACATTATTATCTGAAAGTAGATTGGTTTACTTGCCCTGTACTCACAAACCTTGTCCCTTGATAATCATCTTCACACTCAGCTACACTTCATAGCTTGTTTACCATGTTGCAGTGATGTTTACCTCCCTAAGTTTATTTGATGTTGGCCATTTGAAAACATCATCATTTAAATTAGTTCCTGTAACTAATGAGCATATGTTTCATGTGTGTTTCACAAGAACAAATGAAAATGTTTCAGGTTGGCCTTTTTAAAAAAAGACACAATCTAAGCATCTTGAACAACAGAAAATTCACTTCTCGGATTTGTTCTGACACAAGGTAACAAGCCGAGAATCTTAAAGATGAGAACACCACCTTTATAGGAATTTAAAAACTCATTTGGAAGTCATAGGCTCAAGATTTTCCCAGTAGAACTAAAACTTTAGAGATCTGAGTGCTCTTAGAAAAGCTAATCCCTTAAGACTGGCTGGAAGGAAAACATTTAAATGTTAGTTCACTCATAGCTCACATTGCAATGGGTAAACTACATTACAGCATTGAAATAAAAGAGGAAAGAAAAAAAAACCTTTTACAATAATGGTTGTAAAAGAATGACAATGATAGAACAGCAATGGATTTACAGGCAGTGGTAGTGTTGGTCTAGAGGTAGTCCAGGTATAGTTCTGAGGTTAATGGATCGGGGTTTGGAGAAGAGAGCAGCTCATAGCACATTTTAAAGAGGATAGAAAGAGTAACTTGGAGGTTCATATCAGGATACAGGAGAAGGTTAGGTATGAGAAAGAAGTCTTATAGCAGAGAGAGGAGGTACTAAAAGTAGCTTTGCACTGAGTATAGGAGAGGAAACATCATAAACTAGGAAACAAACGCAGAGCCTACAATGAGTGGACAAAATTGCAGCAGCCAGCAAATCATCAATCTTGACCTCCCTTGACTCTCACTGTTGTTCATGCTGCAGCATCTTGGAAGCATTTACATGGACTCTGGGCTTTTGAAAGTCTTGTTCATTAGAATAAATTGTCATTTAAAGAGCCATTAGCATTTACCCACAGTTACTACTATCTGAGCTACCACAGTTTCCCTGTAGTTAGAGAAGGAGACAGAGGTAACTGCGTACTAACACTTAGGAAATGTCTAATGGTTTCTACTATTAGGAGTACTTTGTGAGGCTGACCATACACAGAGTATGTTAAAATGCATACAGCCCCTGGCATTTTACACTTCAGAATACTGCGGAGCATGAAAACCCTCAAGCCAAATAGTGGCTTTGAGGTCTAACCCCAAAAGTTCAGAAGACACCCATTAATGAATACCGTTTGCCACTAATAGCCTATATCTGGAAGCTTAGGCTCATTATATTGTTTCTAATTAAATGTATCAAGAACGTATAAACAATGTAATAATGTCAAACTTACTAAAGGTTTACTGAGACATGACATTTTAATTGATTTGTGACTAAAGGCCAAGTTCTGCCTTTGGATGCTGCTACACAGTACCCATCACAGTCAATGAGAATACATCTGAGGATTTTAAAGGATCTTTGCCATTGTCATTGTTCAGCTGCCATTCAGTGCTTACTGTACCTGGGTATTACTACTAAAAAGAAAAATCTAATGGTCATTCTTTCCAGACTTTAGTATAGGATTAACTTCAAAACAGTCTCCCTATTTACTCAAGTGAGTATTCACAACGTATTTTTAAGAACAAATTTCTTCTATTTCTTTGCTTGCTTGAGAATCCTTGATTACCATTTCAAATTCTCTCATCTACCACACTTCCTGGCCAGCTCTACATCTAACCTAACCATGCACAGTTATCTCTGTCACTCTTTCATCATAAGACAGTCTCTTTCAGACCCCTGCTCTTCTCTGAATGCCGTCTAGTTTTTCCGGTGTATTTCTGGTAGTGTAGTATCCCAGACCTGAATGCAATATTCCAGATGTGGTCACACCGTGGCTCTTTCGATTGGAAATATTACCATTCCATAACATGATGTTTCTGCTGATGCAGCCCTGAATCATACATGTCTAATTTGCTGTTCACCATCAACTCTAGATTGATGTTCCTTCTTTCCAGGTTCATACCTCTCAATAGATATAGATCTGTGTTTTGCATTTCCCCTTTCAAGATAATAGATTGCATTTTTAAGATGAATTTCACCTTTAACATTTTCTGGCCTCTCTAAGAATTTCTTTACTCTTTTTCCCTGCCTTTATGATTTGGCTCATTAATGCTGATCATACATTCTAAATAAGAATATCCCACTAAATTATTTTTTCTGTCCCCAAAACAATTTTTTTTCTACCCCCAAAACAATTATTGGGTTTTCATTGGACTGAACAGAAATAAGTGTTTCACTGAAAAAAGTTACAGTTGACATTTCAGTTTTAAGTGACTCAGTTTATTGTAGCTGATTATGAAATTAAAGCAGAAAACTGGGGAAAAATCAGAGAAATGAGTTCTCAGCACAAGATGAACAAAAGCTATTAAAATCTCCTCTTAATAATCTGCAAATTCTCATTCTCCCTCCTTTTGTTTGCCTTCACCTGATCACTATGGCACTTTAAAAAGCTTTTAGATATGAGTAGACAAGTTTCCCACCCTATGGTTGTCAATATTCTGTGCTTTCATACCAAAGCTTCAGTTCACCCCCAGTGTTTGCATATAGGTCAGAGCAGCACAGAGACTAAGTAGCAATTAAAAACTCCACTGTTCAAAACGGGTTGCAGGTTCAGAAAAGAACTGGACAATTTAAAGCAAAAGAAGGAACCAAGAGCTGAGTTTAACTCTTCATGTTCTGCAAATAGAGCCAGTCATAACAGATTCTTAAGAGGCATAATGGCCACCTCTGTGTTGTGCTTGCTTACCATCCGCCTTCTGTGGAGGACTGGGAAGCTGTGCCAGGTTTCCTGATGCAATTCAGTCACTTGGCAGATCATCATGCTGTCACACTATTAGAGACCAGTCATTTACCCAGCTGAAAGATTAGAGTGGGACAATGACATTGTATCCTTCTAAGTAAATGAGAGCCAATGCACCTTGCTCTACAGTGTGTGCGGGGGGCAGGGGAACATCACTGCACACACTGCAAATAAAACTTGTTATAGAAAACATTTAATTTGGCTGAGTGTCTCTTAATCCGTTTCTAATTCTAGAAACAACATTCTCATAGTTGATTATAAGGACAAACAGTTCTTTAATCAATTTAATAAACATAATTTTATTAAACCAATTCTTGTATCGATTACAGTCCCTGTCCTCAATTAACCTGAGTGATAATATACTCTGCTGAATGAACAGAAATCAAAAAAGACTTGTGAATTCAAAGGTGCACTTCCATGTTCATGGGGAAAAGTATGCTTATGAGCAAAGGCAGTTTATTGATTTTGCTTTGAATACAAAAGGACAGCAACATTTCACAGAGAAAGCCATGGATGGAACATATGGCTTTGGAAACATTGAGATGCTATATTGTTTGGAGTTTCTGCTGAATTGTCTGTTTGCACCCATGTGTATTCTCTCTCTCATGGAACTGGCAAGAGGGTTGGTCCTTCAAACCCACAGATGACTTGAAATACAGGTCGTTCTCAAGACACATGCGGAGCTCAGGACCAGTGTCTCTGAACAGAATTCTAGGCCTCATCCCATGCAGTCCCCATCGGCAGATACCCTTGAACCTCCCTCAGGGGATAGTTTTACAGAGAAAAGGTGGGGAGAGGATAGCCATAAGATTGACCCTATCCACATTACCATACATATATGAATGCCAGCTGGTTTGCAGGCACATCCTTGCCTCCCTCCCTCCCTCCAGCCAGTGGAGCCTTAACACCATAGTGTACCTAGGCAGGAGCTTCTGTAGGAATGTGAGAAAGGGAGTGCTGCAGAGCCTTTATACCCACCCCCATCTGACCTGGTTCCCTGACATGGTACCACCCATGGTAGCAGAAGGGACAGAGTGAGCCAGAATTCCTCCAAGGAAGCATTGCAGCTTCTCCGCATGTTCTTAATCCCAAAGAAATTCTAGAAGAACAATTCTTCAAAAACATAACTCTTCCTTTTATCTACATACTCTTTCCTTATACAACATAAACTCAATGATCTTTATTTCTATACAAAATGAAACACAGCTACCCATTTTTCAATGTGACCATTCCAGCCCATAAAGTTTGATAATAAACATATTATTTTGTGTATAAACTCTTGTCAGTTAGGCCTCTATCCTGTAAACTTATGGACATGCTTAAGCATATGAGTAGTCCCTTGATCTCAGGGGAACTGTTTCCATGTTTAAAGTTAAGCATATGTGCAAGTGTTCATAGCACTGGGGTCTTAGAGTTAATAATTATCATTTCTGCTTAACTGCCACATGATCACTTTAGCCTCACTTTCCTCTCTTCTTTGCCCAATGAAGTTTTATTTTTTTAAATTGATACTCCATGCAATTTAAGTCTTATAAACAAAGCTGCTTGAAAGAGAACCACTACAGAAAGGTATTTAATATGACTAGTGGCACTGATATCATTATTCATTGTGGAGATGCTGAAAGAATTGTCCCTATCAAGGCAGTTGGAGGTACAGGTATAAATTATGCCTCTTACATCATAATTTCTTCCGCTATGCGCACAACAAACAACAGCCTTGGAGGTAGATTTACATTTAACACACTAAGATTTGTTCATTTTTAATTCAAATTGGGTTTGCTAGATGCTTGGGGTGGGGGAGATAAACTGTTATAATTACAGTATCATGAAGGGAAACAAACACATTAAACTATGAAAGGATGATCATTATCAAGGCTGAAAGAGAAGATCAGGGTCTAAGTCAGGCATTTCTAACAAGAATATCGGTAAGGTTCATTAAGTGCCCTTACAGCTTCCAGAATATTTTAAATGTAGTAATTTACATAAAAATAGATTTAGCAACACCATTTTCTCATTACTGTCAGTTTGTGTTTAGGGTCATAAACTATCATTGTAAAGAAAACATACTTTGAATACATTTTCACAGGAATATTCTAGAGAATCACAGGGACAGTAATGATCTAAACCAGTGGGTTTTCAACTTTTTTTCCATTTGCGGACCCCTAAAAAATTTCAAATGGAGGTGCAGACCCCATTGGAAATCTTAGACAGTCTGCAGACCCCCAAGGGTCCACAGACTACAGGTTGAAAACCACTGATCTAAACCCTAACTGAATAATCTCTCTCTCTCTCACACACACACACACACACACCCCTACCTCCAGAAAGGCACACTTTGAATCTTAGGTCATTTCCTCTTTAGCTTCTTCTGTCTTTTTCCATATCAGCATTGTTAGTTTTTCATTTTTTCCTGTGTATTTATTTTGACTTCCTTTGTTTATCTTCCTCCTGTTCCTTCTTTTTAGGGAGTTGCCTCAGTTTAATGTAAGGTGTTATTTAGAACCTATTTAGTTAAACCAGAGGAAAAGGTGGTGTGGACAGTCTGATTTCATTTTAAACTAGACCTGGGTCAGCTTATCTTACATTGATAAACAACAGGTTTGACCTAAGCCAAAGTAAGCCACTTGGACTGAAATAAGAGTGCGTACACAAGGGTGTACACCAGTTTTAACTAAAATAATAGACAACATACTGATTTCTCTAGCCTCCCACTCAAAAGAAAAAAAATGTAAAGATCTCCTCTCTCCTTCCCATTTCTACATCTGGTCTTCCTGTGCACACTTCCTTTCCCCAATCTCTCTTTTTATCTACCTCAAACATTCAGTCACCCATACCTATTCTTCCCCTTCATCCAAGATCCCATCTCTCTCAGTGCTACACCCACATTGATGTTTTCCCTCTCCAGCCACTTCAGCCATTCTCATTTCCATCTCTTTTGTCCTTACAGTATCCCACAAGTCAGTAGTGGACAGGAATACAAGCTAAAATTTTTGACTCCTCATCCTTTTCTTTAACCACTGAACCATGGAAAATAAGAGCAGGTCTTTTCTTGTCCTTTCTACAGGATAATTCAGCCAAGGAAGTGTAGCTGTGGATACAGAATCAAACTATACCAAGAGCTGTATAATATATATACAATAAAATCATTTGTACAGATTTGTGAGTGGGTCTGTTTGTTAAGCAAGCCATAAAAGTGGGTGTAAATGAAACAACTTGGGTCATGCACAAACCAGGAGGTGAACTCCAGTGTGAAAAATGTGTCTCCCAGACTAAAGCCCTTAATGTCCACTCTGTTACAGATTAATCATCAAATAGCAGAAAAGTGTAAACTTAGGCATCTTAAATAAGGAGGCAGATGAAGATTGTCGATAAAATTTTGAACCACGTAATCTCTAGCCCTTTATTAAAAGCATGCATAATTTAGATATCACTTTGTACTTGTTAGAATGAAGCATCTTAAATGTTATTGCAACAAAGACTGAGGACTCAATTGTGGCTGACCTCTGCTCAAACATGCAAACAGCAGAGAGGTCACAAGGTGCTTCCCCTCCAACCTGGAACTGTGTGCAGAGAAGCAAGGCCTCAGCTCTCTACTGGGACTCCCACAGACACTAGTTACCCAGCAAGGGCGAGAGAAGAGTAGATTGTTGGCTCCCACCACTCCTCTGAGCTGCCCAGCAATGAAAGAGTGGTGCAGCTGCCATTGCCACATGGGTTTCTCTAAGAGCTCCCAGGAAGAATTTGGGCTGACTCCATGGGCATAGTTTGGGGGGGGGACAGGTGGGGGCATTAACACCCCCCCAAAACAGAGGCAGAGCATGTGGGTCACATGCCACTGTCCACTTCCCTAGCCTGATTTCTGCAAGCACCAACCTGCTCTGCTCAGCCTGATGGGGGATGGGGGGAAGGTGGGGAGAGGCTCTGTCCTCCCCACACTGCCTCCCCTCCCCCCTCCAACATGTTTCCAGCTTGCTTGACCCCTCTCCCTGGCAGCTGGGCCTGAGCAGGGAGTTTAGGGGGTGGGACAGAGACACGTCTCCTGCCGAGGGTGTCTGCTCTGGGGTCGTAGCCTCTGCAGATGGATGCCACCTCCTGCTGGGTTCTAGGGCCAGTCATCTTTGCCTTCTACAGGTATCCCACATGGCCACCATCCTGTTTCCTGTACAATGGTGAGTGCCTGGAGGGAGGTGGAGTGGTTGGAAAACAGGCAGTGGAGAAGGGATGGGGAGGGGACAGTGGAGAAAGGAAGGGGGATAGAATGGGGCTGTGGGAAGGGGAAAGGGATAGGGAAATCTGGGGGAAACAGGAGCCTGGCTTGTGGCATCCCCTCAGTGGCAGCAGCCGCCCCAACAGGAAGGCGCCCACAGCAGCACTGGGAGGCACCAGAAAGGTGGCATTGCTGCAGCAGCTGGTACCGGAGTGGCCGCTGCTCCCATGCTCAGGTCACCACAATGGACAGCAGCAGGAGCAGCAGCTTAGGCTCCCCTCTTAAGCCAGCTCATCTCCTTTCCCCCAGCACTGGCAGCCCAGATACCACTCCAGGCAGGGGGAGAGAGCCAGTGAGTCAGGGGAACTGGCTTCAGGACGCACCCCCGCCCCCCCCCCCCCCCCCCCCGCAAATATAGCAGTGAAACTGCGCCTATGGCTGACAAGCACAATTCTTTCTGGGTCTGGGCACTTCCACTGGGAGATCTCAGATGGCTCCTTTGTACACTTCCAGCCCAGGCCTTGTCTTAAAAATCAGAAACTCGCTCTAAATATCTTAATTTTAAAAGTGGCAATTTTTTCTGTGTGTGAAGATATCTGAAAAATAGCCTTGCTATGTATGGCTGAAAAAACCCTGTCATCCAGACTCAGGAAAGCTCCCAGTGACTTGGGCTTCTCTTAATTCAATTTACCTTGTGCAGGTTATTGGGATAAAAAAAGAGACTTGCATATTTGTACTGCGGATTCTACACATATGGAACTTATTCAAGGGTTGGTAGGTTGCAACTAAAGAGTTAGCTGTGTGTGTATGTCAATCATCATCAGTCAATCGGGCAACTAATTCCTTTAGGGGTCATGGTTCCAACAGGGCAACTTGCACTCCTCAGACCTTCAAAAAAACAGGGAGAGGGATGGGAAGAGGCCCTAATTTTCTCTCCCAGTCTTTAGTTTACATTGTTGTTGCCTTGATGACCATTGTTAAATTCCAATCTGCCTTATTCACATGGATAGTCTCATTGAACTAGAAGTTCTACTTTTGGAAAACAAAGTAGTATTTTGCCCAAAATGTGTTCAGATCGTTACATTTAATACATCTGGAGCATGTTCAAATATTTTTCTTTGCAGTTTTATAACCATATGGAAAATGTCTCTGACCTCCTACAGAAAATGTTATTTTTGGAAAGTTCTATTTATTAGAGAATTATGGGGAAAATATTTAGGCCCCTCCTCTCACCTGCCTCCCCCTATTATACTGATGCAAACCACAATGATTGTTTGGGTATAACTGATAAGTAGATGTTGCCCCTTAGAATTTTATTTTCACCACTTTAATTTGATTTCAAGACAGTTTCAAACAGCTTTTATTGGCTGGCGAGATTATTGATTCGAGTTACTTCTGAAATCACAATCTGTTTCATGTTTTGCAACTACTGGAGAAAAATGCTTTCAAAATTGACTTGGATTGTTCCTCAGATTTTAAGCATAGCTGGCAGATTAATCATAGCTATGAGTGCTGGTTTTTTGGGGTTTTTTTTTGCACTTGATGCCAGCTAAAGATTAAAGGTAATATTATATTCAGGGCTATGTTGCCTTCAGAAAGCTATATTTTATGGTTGTGAAATATGACACCTTAAAAATATCAGAAGTGCTCAAGACAAGTTTTACATCACTTGAACCAATAGGACTGCAATATAAAATGAACTAAAGTCAGTTGTATGATACAGTAATTGGCTGAATTATCTCTGATGTAGTGATCCTATCACTGAAAGAGCTCTTCATAACTGTCTTGAAATCAAGCTGTGACCTTAACACTTTATATTAGGATTCTATTTATAACTATTTTAAAGGGTTATCAAACAATTACTAGTTATAAGCATGTTGCAGACATGGCATTACAGATGGTTTTAAGCACATCAGTAGGTGTTTTAGGTGGTTATAAGCCATGGTTATAAGCAACTTGCTAATTTGCTGGACTCTAACAGTCAGAATCAGTTGAGGATTCATTTATTAAAACACGTTAAATATTTATTAACCCTTTAATTTATAAATGGAACCTTAATATAAGAGTGACCATTTAAAAATATCTAAATATTTCTATTTTAATATATACATTTATTTAATGCTTTAAACACAACATAAAAGCAATAAAATGTAATCTTAGAGAAAACAGAAGAAAAATAAAACTTTGGAAAGTATAGGTTAAACACTAGGGAATAAAAGTATAGGTTAAACACTGAGGAATAAATCATAACTACTAAAAATGAACTAGATATATCTTATGATAGTACAAGCTAGTCAATTATTTAATAATGCCTAAAGCCTGGCTATGTGCAGGGGACAGAACTGTTCCTCCAGGGTTGGGGGTGCTGGCTCATGTGTAATAAGAGGAGGAAAAGTAGATCTATTCACACATGCTATCCAAATCTTACCCCCAATCCCTGGAACCGGTAGTGTTAGAGCCTTTGGTGCTATGGAGAAAGGGACAGATTTTTCTTCCTATGTCTGATTCTAATCCCATTGAAGTCAATGGCAAGACTTCTATAGGGAGCAGGATTTTTCACAAAACTAAAGAAGGGTTCCCAAAGGGAACCCTGGCATTCAGACACGATAGTGATGTGGGTCATAGAAGGTCCTAGACAGACAGAAAGAAGAGTTGAAATCTCAACTGCTTAACATTAAGCATGCGCTTAAGTGCTTTCCTGAATAGGGAAGGGCTTAAGTATTTTTCTGACTTGGCATCAAACTGTGGTTACAACATCTGCATGCAATTTACACCTCTAACAAAGAGGTGGTGCACAGTTTCAAAGAGAGGCTAAATCTCGTTGGAAGATATGCTGTACCATATGTCAAATATTTTTAAGATCTAATTATTCTAATCACATGGACATCTCTATAGTCCCCTCTCAGTACCAGTCATTTCTTTCCTTTTAATATCTCCTTTTCCCTTCCAGATCTACAATCACATATATTATGCTGGGCTTGGTCTTAGTGCTTACTCCACAGTTATCCTCCACAACAGATGGCATCCTTCCTGTAATCAACAAAGAAATGTTTTGCTAGGGCTATAACCACCGTGCTTTAGTATTAAGATGTGAATTTCACTGGTTTTTGCTATTTCTGCCCCTATGAATATGCATTTGAATGATAAAAGCCGTATGCCCAAATATCCATAAATACCCACTGTGGAAGTTGTCACATCAGTGAAGTTAGTGGCTCAGCAGAAAATGAAGAACAGCAGTAAAATAAAAGGGGCTTATGAAAGAAATTCTTCCCCCACAACCTCAAAGCCTCTGGATCTCTAACCCAAGCTTTTAGGGCTGAACCCTAATGGGTCCTGGCATAATCCCAATACAGTAGCTAGGAGACATCAATTTTGACAAACAGCAAAAGATGAATTTAATCTGTGCATTAGCCTGTTACTAATCTGCAGTTTTCATCTTTAGCCAAAAATTATGGCAAAATATGAGAGACTCTAGCTAATGTAAGTATGTGCCTGCCTATATAATCAAATACAGTGTACTTTGAAACACCAAAATCTTAATGCTTCTTTGAGAAAATGTTCATATCTATTTATGTCATGCAGAGTCTCATAACCAATCTCTGCAAACCTAAATGCTCAAGATGGCAGATTTAAACTAAAATGGATTCTAGAGGTTTGCTTTTCAGGAATACATGTTTGTAATGTTGGACAAGAACAAAGGCACAACAGTCAAAATTAAGCCATCCAAAAATTATTTTTCACCTTAAGCTCTTCAACACACTATTTCTTAATATGAAGTTTCTGGCATATATGCAGTAATAGTCTGCTTTTAAGTAAATGAATTTAGTGAATGTTCTGAAGTCACAGTCGGTGGGGCTTACATGTCAAAGGCAAAAATCATATAGGAGTGTATGCAGTATATTTCACAACACACAGTTAAACTACTACAAGGAGATGTTTGTAGTGGAAACCTAAAGCCAGCTTTCATAACCGTAAGAATTATATTTGCTAACCAGAATGGGACAAGAGATCAAAAGAGACAGAGAGAGAGAGAAGAAAAACAACTTCTTCCGGATTCATTTTGATACACTAACCTTGCCAATAAAAATGCCTAAACCTCAGTTACAACTCCCTGGGGAATGGCAGCTATTATCCCCTATTGAGTTGGTGCTTACCATACAGCGCCTGAACAATTCATACAGAAAAATAAACCATAACATTCCCGTTTATTATTACTTTAGCTGAGAGGTGCTGACATTAAACAGTTCTGCACTGCTGCTATAAATCAGCATGCTGTGGATGTTCTCAGCATGGGACTAGGGCTCCTTGGTAACAGCTCTCATCAAGGCAACCAGCTGTCAGAATTCTTCAAATTAAACTGTTATTACTGTAGTATTCATTAGTCAGTTACTGACTATTAAGATATTTTTATATCTGAGCCATTGACATCGGATATTGCTTTTTAATATGCAAGTTATATATAAACATGATTAAGTGATTCATGTAGGTTTGACGGCTTCTATTATAGCCTGATCTCCCCTTTTTAAGGGGCTACAGTATTGAAGATGATGTCCTGCTCTGTACTAAAATTAATTTTCCATTTAAAAGTCATGGATTTCTGCTGTGATTGATAGGTTGCATCTTGAAACACCAGCATTTGCAAAGCAAAGAGGTAACTTGATACAAAAAGGATGTGTAAGAGACAGATTGAACTGTTATGAAGGCAGTTTTGACTGCAGTACACATTGACAAGAGTTGAATGTTTTCGCTCAGTTTCTGCCAATGCTAGTAGTTTTGTTCAGGTAGGATTCGTATGCTATTGTTCTAAAAGATGCAAGATTCAAATGCTTTAAAAATATATTCCAGTTGCCTAACTAGTAAATGAGGAGATAGTGCAGGTAAGAAAGAGGGACATATATTCAAAACAATTTCATGAAAAATCTATTCATTTTATTGAACTTTCAACAAAAATTCACTGAAGTTAATTTTGAAGACTGACTTACTTTATTTAAAGGTAATTTTTTCAGCTACATGTGCACAAAATGGCTGGAATTTTTGTGCATGTGTGCATGCATGTTGCCACTTAAACACCCCTTCCCTCCCGCTCTTCCTGTGAATGATTATTCCCCCACCCCACCTCTTTTATTCTCTTCCAGGACTGAAATTTACATGCACAAAATGGAAGCCCAGTTTTTTGAAAATATAGACCTTAAATGGTGTCACAGTTCAAGGCAAATGCACCTGTATGTCTCCTCCATGGTCCCTTAACAGCACCCACTCTGGGTTCCTGATTCCTCAGCCATCACCTCTCTTGGGTAGATATCTGCATCTTACTCTCTTCTGCCCAGGATTTTTTCCAGGCTGCATAGTTCCCTGACTACACTGCAATGTGCCCAGCAGGCCAGTCCGCCTAAACAGGTCATTGTCGGTGCTTTCCTTTATCTTTGAAGGCCATAAACAGTCTAATTGCCAGCAGTTACAAGTTACCATACAGCTCTTTAAGCAAATAAGGTGAAATCATTCGAAAAAAAATGTTAGAAACCTATACATGCTATAAAGCTTTCCAGAGGTCACCCCAACTTCAATCTCAGACTCTGGTACGTGTCAATCCTTCAAAAGCTACAAATGAGTTTTGCCCAGGGCTACAAGTTCTTAACGTTCAGATTCAGAACCAGAACCACCAGGAATAGTTCAGTCTTTTCCATTATACAGCTTGGGCCTTTGAGCTTGGTTTCATGTAACAGCTGATCAGCAGACAATGGCTTACTCAAATGGCTGGTTTTTGCATAACTGGAGGTGGGGAATTTTCATTTACCTGCCCTTAGATATTCCCCAGTAAAACCACTTAAAACTTTTTGTTCTAAGAGTGCATTCTTGTCTGGCACACAGTTCAACCTAGACCTTTGAAACCCACCCCCCCATGTCTCACATCCGTCACATCTCTCTTCTCTACATTCAATACCACTCCACAATAACCCCTACAATAACACATAAATCATTCATTTCATACAATGGATCCCAAATCTACTTAAACATAAGTCAATAATCTTCCAAGAATATTGTAGGAAAATGGCATCTGTCACAAATGGTACCTTTAAAAGATGAGTAATTTGCTTTCATAACCAGGTTTCTCTTCAAGTTAAAAAGAACGTTGTCTAAAATATTTCATTCTGCTTCTACTCAAGGTTTTATTCTCTTGTTGATATGACCATTAATACAATTTCCTACAGTGTGAACATTTGTGAACACTTTTGAGTCTTATTCCATCACTTTGACATCAACAACATAGGTTAAAAATAAACTTTCTAAAGGCAACAACGACAACAAAATCTAAGAAAAATAAATTTTCTTAATAGTATTTTACACTGAATGGGCAGAGCAAAAGCTTCACACTAGTATAGCTCAGGGTTATCCTTACAGCCTCTCTCTAGAATAGGAAGCCTTTGCTAAAATTTCCCACTGATTCAGCTCCAATGGTGATAGCAATGGGGAAACCATGAGTATAGACAAGCTGCCAGTGGCCTAAGGCATTTGAAGCACCCAGGGGTGTAAACCTGCTCTGAGCAGGTAGCAGATATCTGGGTTGTTGATATCCTAGTGAACAGTGATCTGGGAGGCCTTTTATAAGGAAATATGGTTCTATCTTTCTCTCCCTCATTATTTCAAGGGTAAATTGCTCTTACCTATTTCATAGATTCCAAGGCCAGAAGGGATGACTGTGATCATCATGTATCTGTATAACACAAGGTATAGAACTTCGCAAAAAGTTCTTCTTCCTAGAGCAAGAAGAAAGGAGTAGACACATTTTGGCAGATTCTGTGGTAGATACAGCTCCAAGCTGTTTGCAGAAAGCAAATACTGCTTTAGGACAATTACATACTGCAAAGTAGTTGCCAACCCCCCCGCACAAAAAAAAACTTTTCCTTTTCCACACAGTACATTTTGTGAGTTGAGAGATTACATAAAGCACAGGTTGAGAAGATCCACTGTTCTCATTACAGATATTTGAGCATCAGAAAACATACCATATTGCCAATGAAATGGAAAATAAGTTACATGAAAGAGCTGTTAATGCCAACTCTGTTCTTGGCATGCTTAGTGAGAGTATTCCTCTCTTGGAAAATCAGCCATAAAACTTTGACATTTGTGCTGTTTCTGCACAACAATAAAAACATTTTCTTGTCCTTGTGGAAGTAATAAAATCCTACAGCAAAGGCAACACTCAATATCTACTGTCTATGAGAACTATGCAGAAAGCTAATGAAGAATGATTTAAGCAGCAGAATGAATGGACAGATGGGACCTCAGTAATGACTAGAAAGAGAAGAGACTGTGCATGTTATTAAAAAAAAGTTCCTTTTGGTGTATACTTCTCAATACTTTGACCATTGTCTTGAGTTGGAGGTGGATGCACTTCTCAATGTTGCTGAAATCAGCCATTCGGAAGTCTTCGTGGGTTAGCTATACAGTCTTCTCAGTCAATGAGAGTACGAGCCAACTAAATGTGCATGAGTCATTATCAAAATTCCAACAGACAGACAGGTCTAATGTTTTGATGAGTGCTAATGGCAGTAAAAACAAAAATTGCTTTTAGGTCATTCAAAATTTTGTAAGACGATTTCACATTTGCATCCAACAATATGGAAAGAGTATTTAATAAGCGATTAAAAATATCTAGGTCAAAAAAACATTTGGTAAATACAATATTTGTTGAATTTGGCTCACATTGAACTAAGACTCAAGAAAGCTGTCAGTCTCATTACAAACTGCAAAAATATGACTTTATTATCTATTATACCATGGCCCACAAAAAGGCAAATCACCCTGAAACTTTGATATGCTATGAAAATTGCAGGTGGTAACAGCCTCCGGGAAACTAAACAAAAGCTTTGTAATAATGAAGTGTTTGAGGGAGTCATGTTGAGACAAACCATTTTTCAGAGAAATCAGCACCAGTTCTGTTGGTCAGCATTGGACAACCTGCCTACCAGATGTTCTGATAAGTTTTGGTACCAGCAAGGCTTTGGAGTAAGGGTTACCTATCTCAGGCTATGGCTACCCTAGACAGCTTACAGTAGTGCAGCACCAGCATCAATGTAGCTGTGCCACTGTAACCTCTCTGTGTAGGCGCTCTAAGCAGATGGGAGAGAGCCCTCCTGTCGACTTAATTACTCCAGTTCCCGAGAGCAGCGGCAGCTATGTTGGTGGGAGAGCTTCTCCTGTCAACATAGTGCTGTCCACACCAGTGCTTAAGTCGGCATAAATTATGTCACTCCAGGGGGTGGCTAATTCACACCTCTGAGTGACATAACTTATGATGATTTAAGCTGTAGTGTAGCCATAGCCTCAGGAAAGTAAATTTAGTATGATGTGAAATAAGAAAAGCATCACCACTGGTAAAAGAATGCCCCGTCCCTGCAGTCTCTGGGGCAGCAGGAGAAACAAAACCCTTGGCCCCTTTAAGGATTGCACCACTGCTGTTTTCCCTGCTCATGGGCAATTGTGGGCTCGAGGAAGGAAGGAAGAAGGGGATCTCTGTGGCTGACTGATTGGACAGAAGGGTGCCGCATAATCCTATTGGCTTCAGTGCACCAAAGGGGAAGGCTTATAAAAAAAGCTCCCTGCTGACCCCCTCCCCTGGGGATTAGAGTGGGACCATATTTTTGGGCTTTGTTGTGGCCAGTGGTGGATTAACAAATTTGGCACCCCTAGGCCCTCAAAAAATTGCACCCCCCCCAGCTCACCTCTGCTCCCCTGCAGTAAGCTTGGGGGGGGGGAACAAGGAAGAAGGGGAGTTGTGGCGCATTGGGGGATGGCAGTGGTGGAGTGGAGATGAGTTGGGGAGGCACTCCCTGCCCCCACCCCCAAGAGTTACTCCCCGTGCCCGCTGGCCCCAGCTCACCTTTGCCCCACCTCCTCCGATCGCGCCGCTACTCACTTCTCCTTCCCTCCCTCCCAGCGCTTTCGCGCAGCAAGCCTGGGAGGGAGGGGGGAGAAGGGGAGTTGCGGCATGCTCGGGGAATGGCAGCGGTGGAGCAGAGGTGAACTGGGGCAGGGAGCGGTTCCCGGCCCCCCCCAGGTTACTCCCCACGCCCGCGAGCCCCAGCTCACCTCTGCTCTTCCTCCTCCAAGCGCACCGCTACTCGCTTCTCCCTCCCTCCCAGAGCTTTTGCACAGCAAGCCTGGGAGGGAGGTGGAAGGAGGGAAGCGCGGCGTGCCTGGGAGAGGAAGCGGGCCGGGGATTTGGGGAAGGGGCGGATTTGGGGAGGGGTCGCGAGCACCCCTGCAAATTTGCCACCCTAGGCCTAGGCCTTGTTGGCCTAGGCGATAATATGCTGCTGGCTGTGGCTATCATGCTAGTCACCTTTTTGGTGATAGGAAGGTATTTCCCCCTCGCTGTCAGAGTATCCTGGGAAGTGTGGTGTTTTGTCACCTTCCTCTCAGTAGGCCAAGGACCTGGCAAGTAGGTTGTAAAATTCATTTTGTTGCACTGTGATAGGCACACAGCACAGTGTAGGTAACCATTTAGTAGGAAGTCCAGTTCTCTGATAAACCAGAACTGGAAGCAGATTAGGAGAGGGCATCTCCCAAAGAAGCTGGGGAATGGCCTTGGGGGCACCTAAGGTCTGGTATAGTGAAGAGAAACTTCTCTTCATTGCCCCATTAGTCCTTGTATTGTAGGAAGTTTTTTTCAGGGACACTGTCTCACTGTTTAATCCATAACAATATATGAAAGAAGAACAATTTTTTATTAGTTTTACATTTTGAAGACTATTTTGCATGTCTAGGGTGAAATATTAGCCCAATTGAAGTAAATGGGAGTGTCACTAGTGGATTCAGAGAAGTCAGGTTTCTCCCACATCTGGTGTTTATGCTTGAAGCTTGTAGTTTCAGGCCATGATCCTACAAAAAAATTATATTGTGCTTAACTTTAAGCATGTGAAAATATACCATTTGACTTCAGTGCTTACATCTGAGGAAAAGTATATGTAGGACTGGGGTCTAAATATGGTAAAGGTAGCTGAAAAAATATAACCTCATCATTTGTTTTTAACTATAGACATACTTAGATGACCTTTTAGGACTACCTAGTAGTTTACACAAAGTGCAATCTAGTTGAAACTGAATGATTCTCAATTGAATCAGTTTAATTTAAAGCCATTTGTTCAGTTCTGGATGACACAAGGTAACAGTCTTTCTAACTCATGTAACGTTCGAGCACCGAAGGGGAAAAAAAGAAAAAAGTCACAACCTCGGGAGTATTTTCAAAGTATGAACATACAAAACTATTTTCTTCAAACAGCTTGCATTTAAAATATTGGTTTGCAATCACAAGGAAAAAAAGGATCTTTGTAATCTCTGTGCTGTTTTCATAAAGATTGACTGTGACTTAAAATAGCCTTAGGTTAATACTGTAAATCTTTCTGAAAGAGATTTCAATACATGTTCTTCATGCACTCAGAAAATCAGCATATCATACATCTCACATAAGTGACACAATTTCAAGCTCTGTTGGGAAAAAAATTAAATCATTTATTATATCCAAGGTTAAAAATAAAAGGCACTTTAAAAAAAATTGGAATGATTTTTTAATTAAAACAAATGCTATCAATTCAAGTTGGTCAGCATCTAATCCAGCCCTCATAAACATGATAGCCTGATTTACCTATTGTAGTCAAGAAGATTATTGGGACATTTTTATTAATACACCAAAAAGTAGACCATTCTTGTCTGTAGAATTTTGTGGATTGAGACTGATTTACACCATTTGTACAATTTAACTGAATAATTACTCTTATTCTGCTTTTCAACTTTAACTAAACCCTTGAAATTGCAAACACTTAGGCTTGCTTAACTTTCCACATGTGAGTAGACCCATTGTCAGTGTGATCATTCATGATTCTAAAATTAAGCGCATGGGTAAGTGTTGACAGGGTCAGGGCCTAATAGAGTATTTCATGACTACCCTATGCCAATATGCCAGTCAAATTAGACTAATAAAGTTCTGCATTTTTTTTATTGACATTTAGGCTGCTTTGTTCATAATGGACTTGATGCAGATGTTATCAGGTGAGGTTCTATGGCCTGTGTTATGTAGGAGGTCAGACTAGATGACCATGATCCCTTTTGGCATTAGAATCTATGACTCTGTTAATTATATATTATATATTTTATGCATGTTACATTTCTGGTTCTTTGTCCACAATATTGGAGTTCCTTTGAAGAATGAAATGGCATATTCCCATTCAGTTCTTAAAAGCCAGACAACAATAGGGAAATATAAAAAAAAGACAAACAGGAACAATGGGCCTGATTAGCCTCTGCTTTACTTCAGTTGGTCTGATATAAAACCAGAATAAGGCAGTGATGAATTAGTTCCAATATATCAAATACAATGATTTTTAAAAACATTTTCATGTGCTTTTGCTACAGCATAGAAGTTGTGTAACCCATATGCAAAAGGATTTGTAGTTTATAGCTCATAAATTCTTACAAACGTGTAAAAAGACCGTAACCTTTCTGAAACATTAGCTGGACCAATAAAACATTCCATTTTATTTTCTGGATAATAATACTCAACATCTGTTTGGGGTTTATCCTTAAAGCAGACTCTGAAGGACAGGAAGCTTTCATGGTAAAATTATGTCAGTAAAAAGTTAAAATGTATACTATTTGCTACTCAAAATAGAATGGAATTTGTACCATAGAATATTTCACAATAAGGATTTAAGGATTTTTTAAAAAAGAGTTAGCATATAAATATACATTAAAGAAAACCACATTTCAGTAGGTTCTAGTCTAATTTTTGATACACATAGCATCTATTTTTGTGTGTATAAATGTTTCACTACATGCTTAGAATCAGAATTTCTAAAGAAAATTGATGCTGTGTGAATGTATAAGCGGGAATATGTTAATGTAAAAAAGGGGGTTGTAAAATCCCAACTGGATGAAGAGGCAATGCTTTACTATTTAGGTCTTTGCAGGGAGGGGAAAGGACATAGAACAAGGTTAGAGATAAGGACATATTTTATACCCCTCCATACTTTATAATCATGGTATTTTGAAAGGTGTTACATGACTTCATGAACTGCATACTAAGGAGTCATCAGTTTTGCAAATACTACCTTAACCTTCCTCTCCATCCCCTGTAACTGTTATGGTTTCATGTCTATTAATGAATAGGCTATTCCTATACACTTATTTTCCAAACAGGAAAGCAAAAAGATTTCAGAAACAGGGCTAAACATATCTGAATAGCAAGTTTCATATTATACAAATAATGCTAAGATTTCAGGACCATGAAAGCCTCCTTAGTTTACTTAATTGCTTATGAATTAATTTTGTTAGCTTCTGCATTGCTATGCTTCACTATGAAATTTAGCACCCACACAAAACAATGAAAACAATAAAAGGGGGGGCACAGAGGAAACCCATCTTGTCTCTCATTGGTTAATAGCCATAATCACTGAGAATCATCAGAGTCAATAACACTACAAAAATCAATAAGACAAAAATGTTACTCTTTAAGAGTCATATTACAATCACATGCAGAAAACTGTTGTCTGCATCCAATTTAAAAAGGCATCTGCTCATGTTTGCTTAAAACAAAAGGGTGGTTGACTTAATGAATTATTTACAGGCATGCAATATGGCAACAGTATCATTATGAACTCTCTTCTAAGATCTCCTCTGGCTACTCCTGGCAGGGTGTCAATTTGCTTGTTTTTATGGTAGGTGCATGAAATTATGGAGCTATTCTCTGAAATGAGAGTCTGCTGTTCTAACTCTCTAAATGTTAGTAAATTCAGTGAACAGAACTATAGCATCACTTGATCAGTGGAAAAGGCATATTTCCTAATAGCAGCATTGTTTTCAAACACAGTTTTAATCCAAAATTACCAAATAGATTTATGCAGTCTCTATTGTAAATTGCTTCAAGTTTTGTGAAACATACTTGACAAGAACTCGGCCTGTCAGAAACATTTTAAACAATTTTTTTTTAAAGGTAAGGTTATTTCTTATTTTCCATAAAGCCATCTCTCTCTGAAGTAGCATATCATGCGCCAAAGCTGCGGTCAGATCCATGTAGGCAAACCCCTAGGATCAATGGGGCTCCATTGGATCTGCCTGCATGGATCTAACTTCAGGGTAGAGGTCTTACTTAGTAGCCATGGGCACAATTTTGAACAGCACTTAAATGGTTGAAAGACTGAGGCTACTAAGTCATTATGGCACTGATCCTGCAAACAAATGTATGGCAGTGTGTACCAAGGAATGGCACAGTAAACTAGAGCTCTGGTGACCCAGATTCTATTCCCAGCTCTGCCATTAGCTTGCTGGGTGACCTTGGACAAATCACTTCTCTGTATGCCTTAGTTTCCCTGTCTGTAAAATTGTGGGCTAGAAATCTACTGATGATAGAGTGTATCATCATCTGTCTTATCATGACTAGTCTCATTGAAATTAATAGAAGTACTCGCAGTCATAGAGTTAAGAACAAGTGTTTGCACAATGGAGGCTGTAGATGCTTCTGAAAATTAAACCCAATATCTCCATATGACATAGCTATGCATGAACACAAAAATATCATACTACAGGTATAGTCCTTAACTGCATTCCAAACAATTCCATTATTCTCATTCCATAGTTCTATTGTACTGAAATGAAGAGGTGATAAACACATTTATTATTTCAACAGTTGCCAAATCAGCAGCCATTTGTTACCATTTTGACCGACAACCCATTCTAAAAAACTAGGCATATATTTATAACTTCCTCAAGATGTCAAAATAAACAATCTATCATGATCACACAGCGTAATATAAACAACTTCTTTGTAGTGTGTTCACCATGCATATATATGATATAAAGCAAAGAAAAAAAAATAACAGCCCTGACAATACCCAAAGAAACATTTGTAAAGCAAAATAAGGCTACAGCCAAATAGGGAAAGAAAACTTGCTAATCCCCTTTCATAATAAAGAAAGAAAGAAAAAAGAAATTGCTTCAAGCAGTATAGATCCTGTCACATATCAACAGATAGCAAGTTGAATAAGCTCATTCCTGTTCTACTCCAGATTTTTGTGGCTTTAGTAATAGCAGAAAGATATTCAAATCAGGAAGCCATTTTAGCAATACATTCATGAATTCCACGGCCCTGTTCACCTTTTTCCCATTCAGTGCAAAAAGGGGCAAAGCATCACCTTGCAGGTATGTAGTGAGGTAAGCATTAAAATATTCATCTGAACCAGAGCAGACTATGACATTTATGTGCAAAAGTGTGTTCTTAAAATGTAGGGCCAAACCTTTAAGTTGTTTCTTTTAGCAGTAGTTCTTATTCGCATGAATAATCCCATTAGAGGTAATATGGGACTCAGTCATTCTTTTGCAAGGGTGTAATTTCTATGATTTCAGTGGAGTTGCTCCTATTTATTCTGCTATGAAACAAGAATTAAGCTCAGTGTGTTAACTTCCACAACTAACAGTTGCTGGACTGAGCTATTAGGTACTAAACTGAGAAGAAAGCAGAATAGAGACTTTAACATTTAGTGTTTTTGTTATTCCCTATTTCACATAACTTGATAATTAGAATTGAAGGCTTTGATTTTCACAATAGATCATTCCTGATTATATGCTAGAGCTAGTATTTATCAGAAACAATGCATCAGTTGTCAGTAAGATACCTTGCTATGCTGATGTTAAAGCTGCTTGTGTGGAAACTTCTTATACTATACTGTGGCTAGTAGATACATGGGTAACATTGCCCATCCTTAGTATCTACCACACAAGGCAGAAACTCTGCCAAGAAGGTGCTTTTAAAGCTGGGAAGAGGCTTCAACCCTTGACCATAAGCCACTGGTGTTATGGGAAATGTAGTTTAGGAGCCAGGTAGCCATATTGCTTTCAGATGTGTGTTTGTAATTGGTGTAATTCAGCACAATGATTTTTAAAATTGCTTTTGCCCATTCATCTGGGGTGATGAATTACTCTGATGATCCACACTTATTTGTATCAGCTGCTCTGACCCAAACACCATGCTAACATCTAAGTGGTTTAAATTCCTGCAGAAGCTCATGGCTGTAAGATGCCCAAAGCAGGGTCAAAGGTTTTGTAGAGGAAGTTACAGTGCAGTCAGCAAGCCATTTGGTGACTGTTTAACCTAGGCCAAGATTTAGGCAGACCCTGTGTTTTATCACTGTGCAGCACAAGCTGTGTTCTTCAGCCTATGACCTAGACAGATAGGGAGAGCAAGTGTTTGTGTGACTACCATCTGAATAAACAATTCCCTCTGTCTTTACTACATCTGGTTGCAGCGCTGCAAGCTGGCGCACACTACAGCTAGCTGTGTACAGCGCCAGCCATGCAGTTGTGCCCAGCAGCTGGGCTGTGTGGTGTGGCTCAGGGCTGGCAGTGTAGCAGTGTGCAGCCATGCGCCGCATTTGCGGCGCCAGCGGGCATTCCAGCCCTGGCGTTTAGGCAAGCTGAGTTCTCCAGCGGGTGCCAGTGGTGTGTGGTGGTCATTCCCATTCTTGCGCTTCCGCCCCGTGTGCCACGCTTTGTCCCCCAGCATCGCTCACGCTTCTGTTTCCTTTTTTGCCAGCCATTTGCTGCTGACTGTCGCAGAGCTGCACTGCTGAGAGGAATTTGCTGCTGACTTCAGCTCAGTTTGCCAATTCTGATGAGTTGATTCATGCCTCAGCTCAGCTTGAGTGACATGATGAGTGATGTGTGAAATGGAAGCTGGTGACATGGCTTTTTGGGCTCCGCTGATGAGCATGCTCAGTGGGGAGACGTGTGGTGGAGCACTTGGGCAGATGATGAGCAGTGGAAGTCTGATCATGGAGTGAAAGCCACTTTCAGTGGTGACATGGCTGCTGCTGAGGGGAGTGCCAAAAGGAGGAGCACTTGGGGTGAGCTGAGCTACGCCCTGTGGCACATGGACACAAAGTTGAGGACTGGAGGGCTGCTGGAGACAGCGCCCTGACGGTGGGAACCAGTTTGGCCCAGGAAGCTACCGACTTGATTGGAATCGTTGGTCTGTCGGGAAGTGGGCGTGGTTGCACCAGTGGGACAGGGCAGCTAATCGATCCTGGGTGGGAGGGTGGGGCAGGGGGGGGAGGGTGGACCGACTGTAGGGTCGGGTTTGTGGGTTGGATGTGGCATCCTCCTGTGGGGAATGGGGGGACTAGAAATGGGGAACTAGGACATCTATTTGGGTTTTCACAATGCCTGTTCTTCTCTTGTGTCAATGGTAATAGATTGGATTATGGTTTTCAGGCCTGGCTTGACCACTTGCATGATGCCGGGCTATCGGCAGGCGGGGCTTCAAAGGAGATGCAGCAGGAAATCTTGGAACAGTTTCCGAGAGAGCACAGAATGGACAGGAAATCCGAGGATAAAGAGATGAAGAGAAAAGTTCTTCAGGATGAACAACCCAGCTCCTGAACCCGCCGCTGCCCATAAATGGCACAGGAGCACAGGGGCATACAGGACAGGCCAGGGCCGATTGGACCACAGGACAGACTGGCTGAGCCTGATGGAAGTGCTGTGGGAAGCTGGCTGGGAGCTGGGACGCTGGAAGCATGTTTTGGAGAAGCTAGATTTGGGAAAGCAGCATCGGGAAGTGTGTTGCTCGGTGCTTTGTCCTCCATAATATTGAAGCAGAGAAGCATGAAGGTTCCATCCGAGGCATGAGCGGCAACATGCAGCTGAATAGGCCAGAATTGCACAGCCAGAAAGGCACCAGACCGGCACAGGCCCACAGGAACAGGGCATTTGGGGAGAGGAGAAAGGGGTTTGGCTGACAGCCCACAGTTTTGTTTACAGGGTTTTTGAGCAGGAGTTGGGAGTGATGTGCTTGATTATGTTTTTTGTTTTTTGTGTTTTGTTTGGATGTTTTTCTTTGTGTTTGTTTTTTGATTACTTTTTTTCACTTAATAATAATAATTTTAATAAAAAAAAAACATTTTTTAAAAAAAGGAAGTAAAAAACTAGGTCATAATAGTTGAGCTCAACATTTTCAGTGTAGTGCAGTACAGGATTGTGTGCTGTGCACCATTGTGTGTTGTCTGATTGTACTGAGTGGGGGTGTGTGTGTGCCAGGGTCGTAGTTCTCTGGTGTACAGGTGGTGGGGTGGGTGATGGGGGTGCAGGGGGGGTGGGTGATGTGCTGGGACTGGCTGCTGGTGCTGACATTGGGAGCTAGCACTGGGAGGCATGGGAGGTTGGGGGGGGGTGTTGATGGAGTGGTAGGTTCTGGCCTGAGGTTTTGGAGGTTTGGGGTGGGTCTCTGCCAGCATTGCGTGCAGAGCTGCATAGCTTCTGTTTTTTTGCTTCAGCGTCTGTTCTGCGCTCCTGCTCTGTTTCCCTTGTTCTTTTTCTCTGCATCTTTTCTCATCTTTTTTTTTTCCTTTTTTCTGTTGCACACTGGTTTCTTACTGACTTTCTTTTTTCTCTTTGCTCTTGTCCTCCTCAGGGTTTTTCTTTTTCTTTCTTTCTTCTCTTCTGCTGGCCCAGGACTACTCTTCAGTCACTCAGTCACTGCAACAACAAAAGACAGATTTTAAGAGAACACTAAGTATAATCTGAAGTTATTTTAAAGTCTCACAAGCATTCCTCACTAGCATCAGCAGCACACTCACATTCATTCTCCTCTCAAAATAGTAATAATAAGTAATTAGCCCTCAATGGGTACCTCAGGGGTTACTGCCTGCCGCGGGTCAGGGGGTAAGCAGCTGCCCCCATGTCCCCAGTGGGGGCACCTGGGCCTGTCCCTCCTGAATTGGGCAGGGTGCTTTTCTGCCCTGGTTGTGCCTTTTTTTTTGCTTTTTGGGCAGGGTGTAAAGGCAGGCAGCAAAGGCAGGCAAGGCAGCAGCCCCTCAGGAATGCCCCAGGGGGTTCCTGGGGTGGTTTGCCTGGGGGTTCCTGGGCTGGCTTTTGCCTGGGTGTTTGTTTTTGGGGGCTTTTAAAGGGCAGCAGCAAGCAGGTTTTGGGCAGGCAGCAAGCAGTACTTGGGGAAAGCAGCACTGCCATGTCCTCTGCATCTCCCCTGCCTGGGCTGGGTGCTGCCTGCTTCAGTGCTTTGGCTTTGCTGTTTTGGGGCTTTGTTAGGGGCAGGCAGCAAGCAGCTTGGCAGCAGCAGGCTGCCATGTCCAGCAGGAATTACCCTGGGGTTCCTCCCACTGGTTTTGCCCTGCTGGGTGCTTGGCTTTGTGGCCATGGTGACTTGTTGGGTTTTGGGGCTTTTGTTAAAGGCAAGCAGTAAGCAGCAGCAGCAGCAGCAGCATGCCCACCTGGGGCCCCTGGGGTTCCCTGCCCCTTGGGTGATTTTTTGCTTTTGGGGAACAGGGCCTGTTTTGTTGCTTTGGGTGTTAAAGGCAGGCAGCAGCACTGGCTTGGGCAAAGCAGCAGCACACACTCCCTCCAGCAGCACTGTCTCCTAATACTGGAAGATATCTCTCTTCTCCTAAGAGAAAAGGAAGAAGTCTACAACAATCAAAGCACCGGAGGGGTCCGCATCAGCGTGCCTCTGGTGTGCAGCTCCGCCCCCCCCCCCCTGGACCCCCTGTGCCTGCATGGTTCCCTACGCGGGTGGGGACAATCCTGGCAGGGACCCTTTTGGCTCTCACACGCTTTGCTCCTTGAATTGCTTGGAAGAGTTTACAGAGATTACAGAAGCAGATGCAGGCAGATTAGAGAGTGCAGAGTACCAGGATATTAGGATGGATGCCATCATTGCATATTCATCCTCCATCCCATCCCCTCCTGCAAAAAATCCCAAGCAAAAAGCTGCTACCTCCTGGACCTGCTCTTCTGCTTTTCTTTTGCAGTTCGCAGGGCGCTCCTGGCTCCTGCTCCTCCTCTGGCTCCTGACTGCTGACTGCCTGCCTCCCTCCCCCCCACCACCCCAGCTTCCTCCCCACTCCCCCCCCTCCCCCCCTCTCCTCCTCTCCCTCCTCTCTTGTGGTTGGTGTCCATGTTGGGTGTGGTTTCACGCATCAAATCCATCACAAAAACATGCAAAACCGGGGGTTGGCCAGGGCTGCGCTCGCTCTCTGCGCCTTTGGCAATAGCTGCTTGCTGCACTTTATTTTTGCTCCTTTTTTACACACTGCATGCCCCGCGCCACGCCCATGGCCCCTTTCCATCATGGCCTCGATACCTGGGCAATATTCAGCGACTATTGGCTAGAGCGCAGCTGTGCCTGCAGAAACCTCTCCCTCCCCACACTGATTCTCAGCGCTATCCATGCTGGGGCTCGTTTGCCACGCCACGCTGCCACGTGGTGGAAGATCACCTGAGATTATTCCATACCATGCATTCCATACCTGGCTGAGCAACAGGAAGATTTTTAAATTTCCCGGGGGGGCAAGTCGGGGGGGTCAGGCCTGAGCCAGAGAGACTGAGTGACTGATGTGGCTGAACAGGCACAACATCTCTCATCATCATATCCTATTCCCAATCACAGCTGGTGTGTGTGTGTGTGTTGATGACCCAGCGCTGCAGCACCAGCGCTGGAATCCTCCCCATATTGAGATGGATGATGGCCAGGCCAGCAGCAGCAGCCAGAGTTTGCAGCGCTGGAAGTGCCTTGCAGGTGTGGCCACTTACTAATTGCAGCGCTGGTGGAGGCTTTCCAGCGCTGCAAATCGCCAGTGTAGCCATACCCTGAGTTGTGCCTCTTCTCTTATGAGGGGAATTGCAAATGTTCTTTTCCCTTGGGGAAAACCAGTAGACTTGGCAAGTTAGTTGCTCAGTTTATATCCTGTGTGAGTAAATGGGTATTTTTCCAAGTTAAGAAGAAGCTTTATCTCTTCCAGGTGAGGTCAGAGTTTAGCAGCGAGGTAGTATAAGAGCCCAGGCACCGGGGGAGGGGGGAAGGACGCAGAGGAGTAGGTGAGAACTTTTCTCTCCCAGTGAGTTCTGGGAGATAAGCTTTAATGCTTACTTGTGTTAGGAATACCTTTAAGTTGTGCTGTGAGTTTGTTGTTTGGGTTTTCCCCCCTAAATTTCTCATTTGAGTCTTTTTAAATAAGGAAAAAAATGAACATACAATTTATTTGGTTCACAATTAGCTCTCTCTCCCCTAACCCTGGTGATTTTAAAGCTGTTTAATGTGCCTTTTTATGAGTCACAACTAGAACTGGTAATGTTTTTTCTATATTTTGTGTTTTCAATCATTTATTTAAAAAATGTGGTTTTCAGTAAACTACTACCCAAAATCTTCATTAAATGTTTGCTTTTTTTCACCATGTCCGGTCACAACTATAACTATGAATGTCTGGCAGAAGGTGGGTGGTGGTGGCTTAGAATATTAATGTGGATTACTACAGGCATGATTTTGCTCTCACAGTGGTATAAATCCACTGGACCAAATTTTGCTCATATATAAACCAGTTTAAATCTATAGGAACTCCAATGGCTTCAGTGGAATTTTTCTTGATTTACAACAGTGTGAATGAGATCAGAATGTGGCCCTTAAAGAAAAGATTACAGTAGCAATCAAAGTATCTGACTAGGATTCAGATACCTGTAATCCTGGGGTGCCCACCACTCTGTGTGAGATAGGATGGTTGTTAGTCTTTGGCAAGGCACACCCACAGTGACAATGATGTTTTTCCTACAAATTAAGTCCTGGAAAGTGATGCTTCAAGAATATTTTAATGTCAGAAATACTGATTGGCTAAAGGAATGATTCCCAGAAGACAGTTCTAAGAAGTGGCAGGATAAAATAATGCTGTACCTGCAGCTATTTGGTAGCACTCTCAGAAGCCACTAGTACTAGACTATGGGTATTGCAGAGCTACTCATTTCAAGTACTAAAATGAATACAAAAAGTCTCATGGGCACTTTCTGAAAATATTTTATTTATCAAGGGTCATGGTGGATTCTACATCACTGACAAAGGTATGCTCTAGGAATAATACAGGAGGAGATCAGACAAGATGATCACAGTGGTCCCTTCTGGCCTTTGAATCTTGGTATGTTTGGATCCATTTTATAGACAATGAAGTCAAATACCTAGAAACCCAATGCTTTTTGTTTGTAAAAAATATATTACCTATGTGAACACAGTATTTTAAATGTTCTTTTAGACAACATTTGGTGTGTATATTCCTCTGGAGGCTTATTTGAATAATGAACAACCAATTCAGAAGTCTGTGAATAACTGACCAGATATTATGTGAAAAGTAGGTAAATTTTTATATCCTGATCCTGCAGGCACATATACAGGTGAGTAACTTTACATGCAAGTATTCCTGTTGTGTTCAATGGAACTCCTTACATGCGTGTTTGCACTGTGGGGATATAGAAGCTTTAGCTGGTAGTGGACAAAGAATATCTGAGTGTTTACATATCGCAACACGTGGAAGGAAACATTTCAAAACTCTTGAAAATGTGTTTGATGGTTTCATCAGATTTGCCTAAATGACAAAACCATTGAACAATTTAGCACTGTTGGCAGAATCATTTCAGGAGAAAGCCAGGACTGTGATAGCTGGGATATTGCAGGTCAGGTTTGAAGTTAATTAACTAGTAGAGTTGTGTATGGAACCTTAAACAGTTCCTGATGCGCTCTGCCTAGCTCCAGGCAGTGTGATCAGTTCCTCACTTTCATGAGCATTAAAATTCAAATTTAAAAAAAATCACTGTATTTATGAAAATCAGGAGAGAGAGAGAGACTATATAAAGAGCATTAATTAAGGTTACCAAATTAATTTTCTTTTTATGCTTGTTAGTGTACAATCTTTCACTTATATCACTCCAATATCCCAATCTTAAAGACAGTCCTTGATCTAACTTCAGTGAGGATTTGTACTTCTCTAATAACTTTTGCTTCTCATCATCAGAAGGGTCCCAGAATGACCATCAAACATAGGCAATTTGAACATCTGGGAGTATCTGATAGTAGTAAACACAGATGTGTGTGACAAGACATTAACTGCTTAGCAGGCTGATATAACTGACTTCCCAGTGTTCAGCAAAGTTTTGTAGTCCCAGAGATGCCACTGCCTGGTTATAATGGCTACTGTACTCCCCGTGCACACTTTGGCAGCCGTGCTTAAGAAGTGTTTTTAGTCGATGCCACTGCTCAAAGCTAATTAGGTAGGCTTTGCTAAAATGCTTTCAGTGTGCTTGTTCATTCAAGACTATGTTGCTGGTTGATTAATATTCTTACATAGTTAATTTTGAAAAAAAGCCCCACACTGAAGAACCCATTTCTTATGCTAGATTGACTCTAATACTCATAATGGAGATCATAATCTTTGCACTTACTTTTCCAATGCAACAAAGCAAGTCTGTCTTTGAGCTGACTGTTCAGCTTGGCAATCCACACTTCAAAGCAAATGTTTGACCTCCTAATAAAATTAAAGAGTTGGCCTGAAGATATTATTGGGAGCAAAGATCCAAACCAGCATTTTCCAAAGTGGTGACTAATTTTGGTTGCCTCCTTTTTTGGCTGCCTATTTTCGGATGTGCACAATGGGTCTATACTGAAAGGGGATGATTAAGCCAGAGTTAGTACCATCCAGATGGGCGGTTCTTTTTATGTCCTCACTCTAAATAGGCCATTGAGAGCACTTTTGGGTCTGGTGTTGGCTTGAGATGCTCTGGGGCTGTAAGTTAAGAACCTGTTTTTGTTTCCTCCTGCATTTGGAGGAACAGGACTTTATACATTGGTTGTAATAAAGAAGAATCCATCAAAGAAAATACCAAACTATCAGTTTCTACTACCAAATGACATACACCCATGGCCTAAGCTTTGACCAGCCATTTGGGTCAAAAGGGGGCAACAGTATTTATTCCCCAAATTAAAAATCTATTTCTGATTTAACCATGGAAAGCTTGTGAGTATTTGACATCAATATTTAAACACTTGAGTTGCATTGCTTTAATTATGATTCTTCAGAGAAGTCATATGGTATTGTTTCTGTTTTCTGAGTGAATGAATACGCAACCATCTTTGGAGCAAGTTTTCAGATATGTAAACTGAACATTCTTTTCCCATAAATATTTCCAAATTCAAATCTGAAATTTGGTTTCTACAAATATTTGTACCAGTAAAATCTTTATTATATGAATATCTATGGAAAGTGAACACAGTTTTCTTTCATGCAGACACACTATTTACAAAGAAGATCAGGACTATATTGTGCTGATTGAAAAGCCAGATGATATTATACTGAAGGAATAAATCAGTGTCTCAAACTTCAGAGATTTGAAATGGATCTGCAAATAATAAATCATATGAACATCAAAGACTCATAGATGCTATTAGAATGTTTTCTTTTCCATTGTTTTAATAAGAACTATTATTTTCTGTGAATTCAGGCAGTGAAAAAAGCAAAAAGGAAATGAAAGATGAGGAAAATGGATAAGGCTGCAGATTCCTTACACAATGGTAAAAAAGTTTCAGTTCAAGACTAAGGTATATGATGTCAGAGCTGCTACAGTTTCTTAATTATCTTAAAATAATTTTATTTCTAAAATATCCTGCCATTACCTTCTTTAAGGTGCTTCGTTAATTGATAATTGTACAAAATTAAATAGATTTAATCTTGATGCAACTATTCCAGTTTTCATGGTAGGAAGGGGAAAAAATCAAATAAAGAGGTTGTTTATAATAACCCGGGATCAACATAAGTCATACACAGTAAATGCAAGATCCCTTTGCATTGCATTACAGTAATCAACTTTCTGGTTGCACCACGCCCTGCACGGCTGTTACAAGTTAATCAAATATCTCCTCAGTCGACTCCTTGAGTATTCTAGGATGTATTTCATCAGGCCCTCGTGACTTGTCTCAGTAATTTTTAATGTGTTGTTTAGCTTTTGATCCTACCTCATTTTCACTGACATTCATTAAGTTAGATGTCCAATTGTTACTAAGCTTTTTGGTGAAAACAAACAAAGAAACAAGTATGGTTTGATGTGAAACGAGGCCTTGCCTCTACTTCCAGGGTGAAAGGGGCATGATCAATAAACTCCATGTCAATGACTGATAGGAAACTTGAAATAGACCAGAAAATAGGATACAGGAAGTGATGTGGTGAGTCCTTTACCAGTATGAACTTCTCCTGTATTTGTGAAGAAACACTTCACTGGAAAGCAAATCCTGCCATCTCCTATACATCTGTGGGAACCCAGGCCATTGTGGAACTAACACAATTCCCCCGTACTTGCATAGGAGTGGTCAGGATATGAGAAGCCCATTCACACCCCGTTTACAGGTAAACTCAGCTTCCGCGTGGGGGTGTGGTGTGTTCCTGTGAGTGATGATTTGCCAGTGAGGCTGGCTGATCCACAAATGTACTCTACTTTTTTAAAGAAGGGGAATGCAAATTCCGAGGACACTACCAGGTTGAAAGTAGCAACTGTAAGGAACTCAGCAGCTGCTCCACAACTTGGGGAAGGATTTTTGTCCCAACAGCCCCATAATAAATTAAGCTGTTTAGGCCTAGCATGTAGGGGTGGGAAAAGGAGAAAAAATGTCCCTTAATTCCATTGGGCCAGAAATATAATAAATGGCTGTTCCTTTGAGACCTCCAGGCCCATTTTGCAGATGTGAGAGGTTCAAATAGTTCAGATAATGCATGGCTAAGCATCTCAACTTTTGTGTGTTTTCAATGGAGAATCAGGACAGAGATCAGTCTCATCTCACGTCTTCTCTGAATCATACTGCTGAAGGTCTTTCTTTTACCAGAGGAGTAACATTATCAGATAGTTTATAATGTGCTAAAAAATTCTACTGCAAAAATGGAAACAAAACAGCTCACTTGGGTGTTCCTTTATCACATAGCTCTAGGCCAAATGCTGCTGTGCCATATGGAGGGGTGTACGTGACAATTAAGAGAAGAAAATAATGCAGTAAGTGCATAAAACAGTGCACATGCAGAGAAGACGTGTTATGGAAATGCTGTCACTTCCAACAGAGCATGCAGATTGGCAAGTACTGGCCATCTATGTAATGCTACAGGAAACCAACTGTGGGCGGAACACTACTGGACAAGAAGTGTGGTCTGTGTCATGCAGACTTCTCCAGACCTTGTATACATTACAACTATAGCCTGTGCTACAGGACTAATTCAAGCCATAAACTGATGTTAAGAACTGCAGGAATACCACAGAGTCTGCAAAAGGGTTTGAGTGACGTGAGAGTGGGATTTGTTAGGGAGAATGAACCATATTTCAGCACTGCCCACTAGAGCTTTCATCTCCTTTTATCAGCTTTAGGATTTGATCCAAATACACTTTGTTCTTTTTCTTATTTGTGATTTTATTTTCCTATTCATTTTGTGTTGAATTTGTCAAGGCACTGTGATGCTTATGAATTACTGTTAAAGAAATAAACAAACATTGCCTGCTTCAGTTTAATTTAGTTTGGTTTTAAATTTGAATTAACCTTTTTCAATTCCAAGGTGTTCATAATGCACATTGTATTTAGGGGAAAAAAAAACCCAATCATTTTATGTTTTCTGAAAGCCCTACTTACAATGGGTATTTGAAACTAAAGATATATGTTCTCCCTTTTCTTCTGGAAACTAAAACAGACGGTTATTGTATTAATAAATGTATTTGTGCTTCAAGTTCCCTTCATGGAATATAAGAATTTCTAACATAAAAAAATGCGTTGTTCCTTCAGATTAGGTCTGTGTCTTTGAAACACACTGTGTTAGAATGTTAATTGAGTTTGACATAAGCATGGATATAAAATGCATCATGCCACTCAACTTACCAGCAGTGAAACTGATTACCAATTATAATTGTTCTCTGCATGCTGACAGCATACCAAGATGGAGATGTTGAATATTTCAGTTTGCAATATTATCTGGGTTGTTTAAAGTACTGACTACGTGTCCTGAAACCAATAGAGGTAATTGGTATGCATGTAAGAGCTGGCAGGCAGAGCACATCACTTATTTATAGACTCTTTTGATGTAACTCTGTGGAAAAAAAACATTAATAAAATATGGTTCAAAGGAAAATTTACACTCACCATTATAATATGACATAAAGTACAAATTATTGTACCTAAATAACTGTTTTCTAGTGAATAGTGTTCCTTTATCCTTTTATTGAACTAGTCCACTGAAACCTAATGGAATGGGAGAAGGGAAATACAAAGAAAATGAATATTATTAACTTTTTTATTTTGCAATGAAGCTAACTGAAAATTAAGATGCGTGTGACACAGTGGAAAATCACAATTTATGACATGGCTTTCATAACCTTTTTATTTGCTCCACTAATTGGTTTATGGTCCTCTCAGGGTATGTTCATCAACAAACTTCTTGTCAACAATTGATAGGAAGCTTGAATGGGACTAGAAAACAGGATACAGGAAGTGGCAAAATGACCTTAGCCGAAAGCTTAGCAAGCTAGTTAAATTAGTCTTTGTGCAAGTCCTTCTGCTGCAAGGAAGGACTCTGGCATTCCTGGCTTCTCTTCAAACAGGAAGACAAATGTAAAATCTGAAGATAATATTTGCAGAATTCTTTGTTTTGGTCAGAGCTGGCGTTAAACCTGATGTGATCCGAGTAGAAACAAAAATTATATCAGAGAAAAGAAAAACACTGGACTGTTGTCAGCCTGATAAGATGTCTAAGGAGATATAACAGAAGCTACAGCTAGTAAAAATAACTCTCAATGGACACAGAATTTATTCCCCGTAGACTGGAAGAATATGTTTAAACAGGAGATAAAAGGAAGGGGAAGTGGTGAGGCAGGTTAGGACATATACTAGGTCTAAATTTTATATCATATTGTATTTTGTGAGAAATAGCATATGTTCTTGAAAGTAAAGATAGTATTGTAAAGTATGTGCAGAAGGGGACCAAATTAAGTTTTACTGAGCAACCTTAACTTTGGTATTATCTGCCTTTTAAATACTTCACTACGCAACCTAAATGTTCTGTGAATGTGATTTTTTTGTGTGTGGGGCAGAGGAGCGGGGGCCGGTCATAATTAAGGAATAGTTAGTCTTCTGGTAAGCTCAGTAATAAATTAGTGATGCTTTACTTTCTTTAATCTTGCTTGAGCGGACCTGTTCTACCTGGCAGTTAGAGCCTCCTTAGTGTCAACGGGGAGCACCTCAAAGGAGCCATTGAGTGCCTCACAGCTTTGGGCCTACAGAGAGATGGTAGCTTGTAAAAATAATTGAGGGCTAAATTGTGAACAATATATTCACATTGATGAGTTCACAATGAGATTCTAGTGTGAAGAACTGTTCACCTGTTTGAGTAAGGGATTCACAATCTGGCCCTCAGTTTTCATGTTGAATGGGAAGCAACCACTGGACTTGCTCTGCAAGCTGGTGTATGTTGGTCACCCCCCTGCACCTGTGTGGAGTCCCATGATTTCATTTAGGCTCCATGCCATGCCAGGGTTATTCACCTGAATCTACTCATAAGATTGATGTCTTTGTGACAAAACGGCAGAAATTTACCATTGTTTATTAAATCCCTGGAGATAATTTAATTGAAGTAACATTTAATTTATTATTAAATATTTGCATGTTCAGAATATGAAATAAGGCAGTGAAATATGAGTAATACCAAATTGTCTTGAGTTTTGCAACTAAATGCTACTGAGACTCAGCACCTGTAAATTCAAAGAAACTGTCACTGGCATAAGAGAGAATAAGGTATCAGAGAATAAGTCTACAAAAGGACAACATATATGGCCCCATCCCAATCAGAAGATTCATATTTTTATGTGTTTATTATTTATTTTTTCCACTACATGAATTTTCACATTTGAATTTAAAATACTTTTTCTGTCAAAGTTTTCTTTTTGATGTAAACACAGAGGGAAAAGGAACAAAAAGATATTTAATTGCCCCTGTGTACTCTAAGGCCTGGTCCACACTAGGACTTTAATTCGAATTTAGCAGCGTTAATTCGAATTAACCGTGCACCCATCCACACCAGGAAGCCATTTAATTTGACATAGAGGGCTCTTTAGTTCGAATTCTGTACTCCTCCCCGACGAGGGGAGTAGCGCTAAATTCGACATGGCCATGTTGAATTAGGCTAGGTGTGGACGGAAATCGACCTTAGTAGCCCCGGGAGCTATCCCACACTGCACCACTCTGTTGACGCTCTGGACAGCAGTCCGAGCTTGGATGTTCTGATCAGCCACATCAGCCAGCAGAGCCAGTGGAGGGAGACCCTCTCTCTGTACCAGCAATCTGATACTCTCTCTGTACCAGCGCTCACACAGCGAACGGGAGGAGAGGTGGTGTGAGGAAGACAAGCAGGCGACTCAAACGCTGCTCGGACTAATGAGGGAGCAAACGGACACGCTATGGCGCCTTGTGCATGTTCTGCAGGACCGCAGGCAGGAGGACAGAGCCCCCCTGCAGTGTATCTGCAACCGCCCTCCCCCGCCACAAAGTCCCATACCCCCCTCACCCAAAATAACCAGAAGGAGGGGCGCCAGGGGGCGTTAAAACTGTCACTGCACCCCAGAAGAGTGCTCAAGTACCCAAAAGCTCTCATACACTAAATTTTGAGAAGTCCTTTCCTTCCCGCCTCACCCAAGCCCCCGTCCCAGTTTCATCCCCTAACTGGCTAGTTGATAATAAAAAATACTTTTCTGTTAATTACTGTTTCCGTCATGTTCTTTTAGAGGAGACTGTGTTTGAAGGGGGGGGAAGGGGGTTGGTAATTGGACAGGACAGTCACCTTTACCAGGGTACAGACACGGGGGCAGGATCAGCAGCGGGTCACACACACGGTGCAGTCAGTAGGCACCCTGGTCGGTATGGGAGGTGGTTTCCAGGTTCTGTGTGGGTGGGGGGGATGTGACTTTGTAGCGGGGGAGGGCGATTACAGATCTTATGCAGCGGTCCTTGTCCTGGACCGCTGAGTCACGCAGCAGAGGAATCTGTATCCGTCCTCCTCCGCTACAAGGTCACATAGCCCCCACACACAGAATCCCAAAAAGGAGGGATGGCAGGCTCCATTGAAACAAGCAGTTCGGCACTGCGGACCGCTCTAGGAGCAGGAGCCTGTCATTCCTTGAGTTCAGAGGCGGTCTTTACATCACCACACATCCTACGCAACACAGTCCGCGTCCCAGTTTCAACCCTTTAACGCAAAGTCATTAATAAAGAAACCTTTCTTAAGCAACAATGGAACATGTATTTTATTTTTACACATGTGTTGGAAGTGGGGCAAACGGGGTGAATGGGGTATGTAACTGCAGAGGATAGTCAACAGTAACTGGGTAAAGAAACAGAGGCAGGTTCAGCTTCTCTGTAAAGAAACTGAACAGTCACAGGTCACGCTGCTCGCTGCTCGCTGGTACTTGAAGAGTTCCTTGTCGCTGTCCAAGGCGCCTGTATAGGGCTTCATGAGCCAGGGCATTAGCGGGTAGGCTGGGTCCCCGAGGATCACTATAGGCATCTGCACATCCCCAACAGTTATTTTGTGGTCCGGGAAAAAACTACCTTCCTGCAGGTGTCTAAACAGACCACAGTTCCTGAAAACACACATGTCATGAACCTTGCCTGGCCACCCGACGTTGATGTTGGTAAAATGTCCCCTATGGTCCACCAGTGCTTGCAGCACCATTGAAAAGTAGCCCGATTTCTCAGCAGCTGACTGTGGAAGAGGTGGACGATAAGGTGCGCGGAGGTGAAAACGGCCATAACTGCAGCGGGCTCCATGCTCGCAGTGCTGTGGCGTCCGCGCTGTCACTGACCAGAAAAGTGCACGAACAGATTGCCCGCAGGCGCTTTCGGGGAGGGAGGGAGGGCGTGATTGACGGTTCAATGATGACAGTTACCCAAAACCACCCTTGACACATTTTTTCCCCCAGCAGGCATTGGGGGCTCTACCCAGCATTCCAATGGGCAGCGGGGACTGCGGGAACTGTGGGATAGCTTCCCACAGTGCACCGCTTCCAAAGTCGACGCTGGCCCCATTAGTGTGGAATCACAAAGTCGAATTACTGTCCTTAGTGTGGATACACAAATTCGACTTTGTAAGGTCGATTCCACAAATTCGAATTAAGTTGAATCGAACTACTCTTGTAGTGTAGACATACCCTAAGAGGCTTTTCAGAATTGTATTGCAGAATATGGTGGAAGTGCCTTACAATGAACATCATGTAAATGAAATGGTAGAGGTCTTTTGCTGACTCACCTGTAAACAGGTGCTGGAACTCTGCAAGACAATGTTGATTGTACTTTAACCTCACCCTGCATTTAAAGGAGATGGGAGTGACTCTTTGGGCATAGGGAAGTGGGGGGTGCAGCACAGAAAGGTCCTATAGGAGCCCTAGGAACAGGCCTGCTTGGTTAGGAAAGCAAAATCTAGTGCAGCCCCAGGCTATGTTACCTTTTGTGTGACGCACCTCCATATAGGAGACTCCTTCCTTATAAGGTGTTCCAAAGGAAGCTGCCTGTATGGGATTACTGGGCAGCTGCCTCTGAATTATTACATCAGAGGAAACTTCACAAGAGAAATGCTGTGATGTTTTTTCCCCACTAGACTATCCCCGACCCATAATTCTGTGGTAGGGGGCAATCCCTCCACAAAGATTAAATATACATTCACCATCAACACTACTAGGTTGGATACTCTTTTAGGTTTATGTGTTTCTGGGTTGCTTCATGTCTGTTGGCTACACATATGTACATTTGCTTGCACTGGGCAGCTTCAACATGGGGGTGTTATAACATATCAGGTCAGCTCAGGCCATCTGTGCCAATGAGTAAGCAACTTAACCACATATAAGAGCAGAGAAGGATGAATTCTAGTCTATCTCATTCCATAAAATGATGATAAAAATAATAACGAAGTGGTCACCAATAAAAAAGAAACAAATTAGAAATATTACACTATTGATTTCAAAAGGCTATCATTTAAGAGAGATGCTTTCAATTCTGTTGGTGTTATAAATCCTGAAAACCAATGGAGAACATTTCAGGATTAAAAACCCCACAGCCTTACTAAAATACTACCTCTCATTATTTGCAATGTTTTGAATAAAATCTAAGGTAGCACAAATGTTTAAACAGATGGCTCAATGATATGCCTTTTTCTTTAGTAATCATAGTTATTAAAACAACCACTTTATTTTTATTGTGCTTTAAATGGGCATAGAAAATCTGAGTCTGATAATGACCTTTGTACATAATGCTGCAAATTGATTTTGATGACCTTTCACTCTCAGATAATTAGACTGGCTTCATGCACATTCATCTAGCTCCCACTTCACTGAGACTGTCTGTCCAATGTGCCCCATGTGCTACCCTCCTTCCCCTCCCCCCACCCCCATCTTGTCTCTGATTCTCTATTGCTGATTTCTTGTTGTAGGGCTTGGGTTTCTACTAGAGCTGACTGAAAATTAGACATTTCTGCCCTGTGGAAAATTCTGATACTTCAAAATTTGCTTTAGTCCTGAAATGTGATGAAAAGTCAAAATATTGAAATATTTTGCAGAAGGGAGAGTTTTGAAAAACGTCAATTTGGAAATGTCAAAGCTGGTTCTTTTTGTATTACAACTTATGCTTCCAAGATGTGCATGTCCAGGCACTGAGAACACAGGACATTTTCAGAGGAGGTCTCTTGACTCTGGCATTTGCTTTCCTCTTGGTCTGATGATGCCCAAGTCTGTTGACCTTAAGCACATGCTGTAATGCCCATTTGGATTATGTTTGTTTGATTTTGGGGAGAGTCAGAACTTAGGGAGAGGAGTATTGATTGAAATTGCTATTTTAAATTTGCTGGTTTTAAAATATTGCATAATAGACTCACAAGATGGAAAAGACTCACTAGAATCATGCAGTCCACTTCTGCTGATCATGAGTTCAAGCACAGACCGTTATAATAGATGCATTTATATACACTGAAAAATAAAAAATGTACTGCGTCAGTATTCTTAGAATTTTTTTTAACAGTGCAGTTGCTGGTAGGTAGAGATATTGTAATAAGGTTGTTCCTTAGTTTGTGGCTGTATTAGCAGATATTGGAAACTGATAGGAAATTAATTGATCATGCCTTCCCCCCTCTTAACTTGGGACATAAAGAAGAGATAGAGATGCCACTTCACACCCTTTGAAAAACACATTGGACCAGAATTTCAGCCAGTGCAAACTGGTTTAGTTCCAATGGCATCAATTTACACCTGATGAGGATCTGGCTTTCTATCCTCCTGCAGCATAACATCTGCCATAAAGCTACAAAAAGTGTGGATGAGGAAAATAATAATAATGAAAAAAAATCAACCATATTTCCCTCTCCCCCATCCCATGTTGTATTTTAATAGCTCTTAGATGTTGTGTTAACTTTGTAAGCCTTTGGGACAGGTGCTCTGTTTGTATTTGTTTTCAAGAAGGCCCTTACCACATTTTTAGTAGTTTGAAAACATAATAAATAAAATAACAGGCCAGATTCTGAGCTAGTGTATATTGGCATATCTCCGGGGAGATATGCTGATTTGTACCAGCTGAAGATTTAGCCAATGACGTGAGTGGTATTACTTCTGATTTATACCAGTGTAAATGAGATCAGAATAATCTCCTAAAGGATTCCTAGGGAATGAAGAAGGGTGTTACTCTTACACAAGTTTATTTTTTAATCAAAACTCAAAATCAAGCTAGCTTTGCCTATTTTGGGCTTTGATCTTAAAATTTCAGCCATCTCTAGACAAGTCTCTGCTATGCAAAATCATAAGCATTTCCCCAGCCAACACTATGATGTCCCAAGGGAGTATGACTTCCAGTAGGGAAAAAAGCATTGAAGGCAGATAAATCCTTAATAAACTAAGAATACCATTCTTATGGAAATATAATGAATGAATGAAGAAAAATACCGCAGTTGTATGGGACATAAACAGAGCTGCCTCTAATGGAATGTTTTTCCTGGCGGCATTAGCTGCTCCATAAGTAAAGATCTTTTAGGGAAATATAACTATTAAATACATTAAATGAATGATTCCCCTGGAGGGAAGAAGGAAGGTAAGAGCAGTGGAAACTTATCAGGAATAGAACAAAAGAAACCAGGTGACCAGGAGGCATGTAAGAACACATGGATAGGGGCCAGACATGAAAAGGAAGCATGGGGGTAGGAGAAAGCAAGGTATGAAGGCTGTGGGAGGGGCTTCAGCAGGAAAAGGTCACCCAGCATATCGCAGCCCCAAGGGGAATGGGGGCCCTGCCTGTTTCCTGAACCCTAATGGCCCCCAGGACTCTGGCCAATTCAAGGGACTTGGACCCCAGCCCAAAGAATGCCCTGGAGCAGTGGTGGGCAACCTGCGGCCCCTCAAAGTAATCTGACTGTGGGCCGCAAGACATTTTGCTGACATTGACCATCCGCAAGCACAGCACCCCAGCAGCTCCCAGTGGCCGCAGTTCGCCGTTCCCTGCCAATGGGAGCTGCAGGAAGTGGTCTGCAGGCACGCTCCCTCCCCTGTGGCTGCGATTCTGGCTCACAGCATGGAGAAACTTCTCAGACTCCAAATGAGCACATGGCAGCCAAATCACAAAGAAATGCCAGAGATGGCAAAAATCAAATGGCTGGAGATGATCTTTCAGTTCAAGGCCATGAGAGATGATCTGACGACCAAGCTTCTTGAAGTAAAGAAGGAAGTTCCTGATTTGGAAGAGAGAGTCACAGTGCTAGAGAATGACCCAAGAGAAGCAAGTGAGAGAGAAACAGCGCTGCAGGGCCGTGTGGCACTGATGGAGCAAAGAGAGAGAGAGAGATGCAGCTTAAATTGGATGATATAGAAAACAGATCAAGGAGGAAAAACATCAGAATTAAGGGACTGCCTGAAAACATTGAAGGGGAAACCCAATCGGCATGTAAAAACTTTAATTGTGGAGTTGTTACATCTGATCTCTCTGGAAGAGGTAAAAGTGGAAAGAGCACACACAGTGCTGCTCCACTGACCTGGGCCTCATAATAAAAATAAACCAAGAAACCTAATTATGAAATTTCATGATTATCAGCAGAAAAATGTAATTATGAAGAAAGCCAGAGAGCATTCAGATCTCATGCTCAAAGGTCACACGCTGCACATTTTCCATGACCTCTCTGGACTTTAAAAAAAAAAAAAAAAGAAGAGAGCTGGGGGAATTACAGCAGCACTCAGGAAGGCAGATATCCACTATAGACATGGATTCCCATTTAAGCTCTCATTCAGCTTCCAAAATCAGTATTACACAATGAGACTGTAAACGGGGAAAATACATTCCAGTCAGTTGGGATAAAAATCCAAATCTCAGTCATACAAGAAGACTTTCCAGAGGTAATGACTACCGATAAACTGCAGAAAAACTCTTGGCAAATGGTGAAACCCAGGAAAAACAGGAAAAGAAAAGACAAAAGACTTTAGAGACCATACTGGCAATGGCAGAAGTGAAGCTGAACAAGAGAATTCATTGGCCATTATCTTTGAAAAATCATGGCGATCGGGGGAGGTCCCGGACGACTGGAAAAAAGCTAATGTAGTGCCCATCTTTAAAAAAGGGAAGAAGGAAGATCCAGGGAACTACAGGCCAGTCAGTCTCACCTCAGTCCCTGGAAAAATCATGGAACAGGTCCTCAAGGAATCAATCCTGAACCACTTAAAGGAGGGGAAAGTGATCAAGAACAGTCAGCATGGATTCACCAAGGGCAAGTCATGCCTGACTAACCTAATTGCCTTCTATGATGAGATAACCGGCTCTGTGGATGAGGGGAAAGCAGTGGATGTATTATTTCTGGACTTTAGCAAAGCTTTTGATACAGTCTCCCACAGTATTCTTGCCAGCAAGTTAAAGAAGTATGGGCTGGATGAATGTGGACGGTAAGGTGGATAGAAAACTGGCTGGATGGTCAGGCTCAACGGGTAGTGATCAATGGTTCCATGTCTAGTTGGCAGCCGGTATCAAGTGGAGTGCCCCAAGGGTCGGTGTTGGGGCCGGTTTTATTCAATATCTTCATTAACGGTCTGGAGGATGGTGTGGACTGCACCCTTAGCAAGTTTGCAGATGACACTAAACTGGGAGGAGTGGTTGATACACTGGAGGGTAGGGATAGGATACAGAGGGACCTAGACAAATTAGAGGATTGGGCCAAAAGAAATATGATGAGGTTCAACAAGGACAAGTGCAGAGTCCTGCACTTAGGACGGAAGAATCCCATGCACTGTTACAGACTAGGGACCGAATGGCTGGGCAGCAGTTCTGCAGAAAAGGACCTAGGGGTTACGGTCGACGAAAAGCTGAATATGAGTCAACAGTGTACCCTTGTTGCCAAGAAGGCTAATGGCATTTTGGGTTGTATAAGTAGGGGCATTTCCAACAGATCGAGGGATGTGATCATTCCCCTCTACTCAGCACTGGTGAGGCCTCATTTGGAGTACTGTGTCCAGTTTTGGGCCCCACACTACAAGAAGGATGTGGATAAATTGGAGAGAGTCCAGCGGAGGGCAACAAAAATGATTAGGGGGCTGGAGCACATGACTTATGAGGAGAGGCTGAGGGAACTGGGATTGTTTAGTCTGCAGAAGAGAAGAATGAGGGGGGATTTGATAGCTGCTTTCAACTACCTGAAAGGGGGTTCAAAAGAGGATGGATCTAGACTGTTCTCAGTGGTAGAAGATGACAGAACAAGGAGTAATGGTCTCAAGTTGCAGAGGGGGAGGTTTAGGTTGGACATTAGGAAAAACTTTTTCACTAGTAGGGTGGTGAAGAACTGGAATGGGTTACCTAGGGAGGTAGTGGAATCTCCTTCCTTAGAGGTTTTTAAGGTCAGGCTTGACAAAGCCCTGGCTGGGATGATTTAGTTGGGTTTGGTCCTGCTTTGAGCAGGGGGTTGGACTAGATGACCTCCTGAGGTCCCTTCCAACCCTGAGATTCTATGATTCTATGATGCCTGAGTAGTAATCCAAAAACTAATCAGAAAGGACTTCTTGGAGGTCATTTGGAATGAAAAGATGAACAGTAACTATGTTAATGTTATAAAGAAAATGGAATGAAGTTTACTTTAATTGGGTGATCAGTAATAGCTGTGTTCTGTATTTTAAAGTGCAGAGGAAATAAAGAACAATAAGAAGGGAGTGAGGGGGGGCAAGGGGATTTCAAGGTTGGAGGAGATTGGAGAAAATAGAGAGAGGACAGGAGGAGCCTTTAGGCGTTCTGTGTAAACTCTCCCCATAACTCAAATGATCAGATGGCAATCTGTCCTTTAGGGTCAAGATCCCAGAGGTGGAGAATGTACCTCCTTTGGACTGCAGGAGAAGCAGTCCAAGTGCTTGTGGGGAGAGTACAGGGGTTAAGGTTCAATGAAGCAGAGTAGTTTGTGGACTGTTTTACAGTTATGTTGGTATTTCACTTGTGGATTTAGAGCAGTGGTTGGCATCCTTTGACACTTGGCCCATCAGGGTAATCCGCTGGTGAGCCGCAAAACATTTTGTTTACATTGACCATCCATAGGCACGGCCCCCGCGCAGCTCCCAGTGGCCACGGTTTGCCATTCCCAGCCAATGGGAGCTTTCCTGCTGCAGCCAGGACATCCCTACGGCTCACTGTTTCCCACAGCTACCATTGGCTGGGAACGGCGAACTGTGGCCACTGGGAGCTGCGGGGGGCCATGCCTCTCGACAGTCAATGTAAATAAAATGTCTCATGGCCCACCAGTGGATTACCCTGGGCAGGGCCGGCTCCAGACCCCAGCGCGCCAAGCGTGCGCTTGGGGCGGCATTTTGCCCGGAGGGTGGCAGGTGGCTCCGGTGGACCTCCCGCAGACATGCCTGCGGAGGGTCCGTTGGTCCCACGGCTCCGGTGGACCTGCCGCAGACGTGCCTGCGGAGGGTCCGCTGGTCCCGCGGCTCCGGTGGACCTCCCACAGGCACGTCTGCGGGAGGTCTACCAGAGCCGCGGGACCAGCGGACCCTCCACAGGCACGTCTGCAAGAGGTCCCCCGGAGCCGCGGGACCGGCGACCACCAGCGCGTGCTTGGGGCGGCAGAATTCCTAGAGCCGCCCCTGACCCTGGGGGGCCGCGTGCCAAAGGTTGCCAACAGCTGATTTAGAGTAAGGAAAATGCAGAAGAAGGAGGGAAATAAAGAGGCAGGGAGAATTAATACAAGAAATAGATATGGAAGTTCACAAACAGAAACCAAGCCATTTTTAGGCACACAATAGTGAATGCAAAATAATTAGAAACAAGAGAGACAGTGGCAACACAATCAACACAACAAATCACACAGTAAAGAATCACAACAATTTCAGGTTTTCAATAGGATGAATAGTTACTCTCAATCTCTCTTCCTTTTACAACATTTTTGAATGTCAAAGGGCTAAATACTATCAGATTATTCTACTTCAAAATACTCATTTTCAGGAGGGGCAAATTATTGGCATGAAAAGTAATTGGTTTCAACAGACATATTTTGCTTCAGATAAAGAAAAGAAAAGAGGAGTGGGCATCACATTTGCTAAACATGTACTTTTTCAGATTAAAGATCAATGCAAGGATAAGAGGGACAATTTATATTGTTGAAGGGCACAATTGCTGGGTTATTAATAACAGGGGGGAGGGATAGCTCAGTGGTTTGAGCACTGGCCTGCTTAAACCCAGGGTTGTGAGTTCAATTCTTGAGGGGGCCACCTAGGGATCTGGGGCAAAATCAGTACTTGGTCCTGCTAGTGAAGGCAGGGGGTTGGACTCAATGACCTTTCAAGGTCCCTTCCAGTTCTAGGAGATATACCTATCTCCAATTACCTAGGGGGTTCAGTATATGCTCAAAAGCAAAAAAATCCTTTTTAAAGGACTTCATTAAAACAATGCCACACTTTAGGGAAGAGAAAATTATACTTGGAGGGACTTCAGTTGCACATCAAGTTCTTACTGGGACAGATCTGATAGAAAAAAGACATGGGTGATAGGGAAGCAGGTACAGCATTGACTTCTCTGTGTCAAAGATTTAATCTTTCAGATTGCTGGAGAGAATTGCACCCAGGGGAAAGAGATTACATATCTTATTCACATCCTCATCTGTTATATACCAGGATTGATTTAATGTTAATCTCTAATAAATCCTTAATGAAGCAGACAAGATCTGCAGAAATTGGCAACATTACATGGTCAGATCATGCATCAGTGGAAGTAATATTTGATAACTGGGTTTGGTCCCAAAGATCACTTTATTAGCAAATAGCTGCTTGCTTCTCCAAGACAAAGATTGGGTTGCAGCAATTAAAGAGGACATTGTTCAATACTTGCAATTAAATGACTCAGATAATATAAAAAAAGGCCTTCTTTGGGAGGCAGGTAAAGCAGTATTTAGAGGTCAGTTGGTTAGCAGAGTCTCTCAACTAAAAAAAAGAAAGATCTCAAGAAAAAACAGAATTAGAACTGGAGCTAAAAAGGTTACAAGACATTCATAAAAACACAGCTTCAGAAAAAACACATTAAAAATTAACTAATATTAGAGGGAAGTTGAATATGTTGACAGACGACACTGAAAAAACCCTTAGGTATACAAAGCAGATATTTTATTTAAAAAGAAATAAAAGTGATAGACTATTGGCTCGAAAGCTTAAAGAGATTCAAGAGCAACATATTATTCCACCAATTAAGAACAATCAGCAAAAGATAGTTGCACACTCTAATGAAATATGTGCTTCTTTAGATCCTCATTATAAAAAGCTCTATGCCTAAAATACTCCAAGCTCTGAAGTTATTAAAAAATATCTGGAAGTAGCAGGCTTGCCAAAGATATGTAAACTTGGTAAAGAAACTTTACATTAAGAAATCCTAGAGGCAATAGCAAGTATGAAAAGTATAAACTGCAGGATCTAATGCAGAGGTGGGCAAACTATGGCCTGCAGGCCACATCCCGAGCTCTTGGCCCGGGAGGCTAGCCCCAGCCCCCTTCCCCTGCAGCCTCAGCTCACTGTGCCACCGGCACAATGCTCTGGACGGCGGGGCTGCAAGGTCTTGCCGGACAGCGCAGCTGCAGAGCTGCAGCCTGACCCAGTGCTCTGTGCTGCATGGTAACATGGCTGGCTCCAGCTGGGCAGCACAGCTACCTGTCCTGGTGCTCTGGGCAGCACGGCTGTAGTGCCGCCAGCCACTGGTACTCCAGGCAGTGCGGTAAGGGGGCAGAGAGCAGGGTGGGTTGGATAGAGGGCAGGGGAGTTCAGGTGGTCAGGAGGTGGGGGTGTGGATAGGGATGGGGCGGGCGGTCAGAGGGTGGGGAACAGGGGGATTGAATGGGGGCAGTCAGGAAGGGGGGGGTTGGATGGGGTGGCAGGGGGCAGTCAGGGGCAGGAGTTTGGGGGCAGTCAGGGAGAAGGAGTGGTTGAATAGGGCCGGGGTCCCAGGGGGGCAGTCAGGAATGAGAGGAGGAGTTGGATGGGGTGGCGGGGGCTGGGCCACACCTGGCTGTTGGGGAGGCCCTCCATAAAATTTCAGATACCCGTTGTGGCCCTTAGGCCAAAAAGTTTGCCCGCCCTGATCTAATGGCTTCCATGAATTTTACAAGATAATTAAGGAAGCATTAGCCTTTGAGAGGTATCATCAATGCCATTCTGTTAGGGAAGGAACTTCCACAACCTATGAAAAAAGCTACTGTGGTTATTCTCCCTGAAGATGGAAGAGAATTTACCTTATGCAGTTCCTCTAGGCCCATATCTCTGTTAAGTCATGACAAAGATTTTAGCAAAAATATTAGCTAGCCACTTGCAGTCTATGCTCTCAGCTTATATAAATCCATATAATTAAGGATAGACATACCTAGTCTGTTAATTATGTACATATAGAGATTTCACACCATGAAATAAAATCAATAGAAACGACATTGGTGTTATAATGTTACTCACCCTGTTAACTGGAAAGCTCTGAGGACTATATTCCTGTATAATGTCTCTTTAAAAAAAAAAAGCTAACTATTGTAATGATTGTTTTGTTTCTGATATTTACATGACAAGGATTTGTGAACTTGTTAAAACTTCCTACATAAATAGTATAAAAAAAAGAAAATAAGAGAGTTTAAACTGTAAACCAGAATCTTCACACCTTTGGGAAGGAGTTCTGGGAGAGGCGGTTGTTTAAGTATTGGGGTGTCTGAAGGTTCAGCACTGTGCCCAGGGGATTAGGTGGCTGGACAGCAGAGGCGGGGGTGCCAGACAGAAGGTCCACACCTGAGTGTGTGCCTAGGGACCCCAAGATTGGGCCAGTGGATGGACTCCATTCAGGCTCCAGAAACTTAACACACTGCAGGAGATCCAGAGCACAGAGGCTTAGATACCCCTCACAGACTCCTAGTGGGAGGCAGGAAGGCAAATTCACTCAGGTCTGTGACACTGTGAGGACAAGATGGGTTCTGTTAACTCCATTCCAGTGGCATAAAAGGATTGTGTATTTATCTGAGGCAGAAGGAACTAGAGCAGGGATGGAAAGTTCTGGCAGGTAAAAAAAACCCCTAGAAACAACCAGACTTAAGTGAGAACCTAGGCTTCAATATTATTATTGAAGTTCTCAGTAAAGGCAAACTCAGGAGTGGAGAAAGTTTGGAACCCATCCATTGTGCATGTACTGTGAGCTGAGCAGGATGGGAATGGCACCTACTTTCAGTTTTGTATGTATCTTGCATTGTAGGGTCCCAACAGCAAGGACAGTATCCTCCTTTGTGCTTTGTACAGCACTAAGCATAATGTCAGTTCTTAAGAAATAATAAATACAATAATACATGGGGGGGAAATATGAAGAGTTGGGGGGAGGAGAGAGAATAAAATATTCATAAATGTTCCCAACAATGTCATTTTCCAATTAAAGTGTCATCCTATCCTCTGTGTGGGTGAGACAACAATCTTCATCTCACACAAATGTGACAGCATTATTAGCAAAAGGGATTTTATCATATATTAGTACATGATATAAAATTTAATGCAACTTTCCAGGGGCAGAAGTTTTCCAAAATCAACCTGCTTTTAGATACACCATTGAAATGCCAATTATCTCAGCCCACACAGAAAGGCTTTCTCTCTCCAAGCTATGTGAAACTTGTAGGAGTATGGGATAGTCCCTGGATACTGCAGCGGGCTTTCTTTGGGGTGGTCCAAGATCTGTGCCTAGGAAGGGGAGGGCTAAGGAAAGGATGGAAGTTACATACATCTTTCCTCCCAACACCATGAGGAATCTATTCAGGAGTTAACTACAATCTTGGTCTCCTAGATCTCCAGAGTATTGCTAACGTTCATGATTTTATTGCAAGTCTCACAATATTTGGTATTTTTCTTAAAGCACAAGCTCTGGGAGGCATGTGATTATGTGAATCTCAGTTTTCCTTAAAATAAAATGTAAGTTTCTAGCCCTTGTGTTCCTGGAGAAAAGTTTGAAAACATCAACCTTAAAAAGCTCAAAACCCAGAAATCAGATTCTTAAACTAATCTCAATTTTTGTGGGCCAGACAGCCAGCTATGCTGAAAGGGGTCCAGCAGAGAGTATGGGGGCACAGGGTCTCTGTGCAGAGCATCCTAGCAGATTTGAAGGGATCTGCTGGTCCTAGAGGCTAGGACTTAATCTTGGTAAAAGAATATATGAAGCAAATGCTGCAAGGGGAAACTCATCCAGTTTTCCTACCTTTGGCCTTCTCTCTCACTTTTTTCCTTGGGAGGAGAGATCTTAACTATGACATTAAACCTTCCTGACTGTAATGCTGTTCTGATCATACTGCACTTCCCCAACATTATCAATAATGCTTTGAGTCTATTCAATCAGTTAATTATATTTGATAAACAAATACATATAGCTCCAGAGTAAAGTATCAGTTTGAGAATGACCATCTTCGATAATAGTTAACAACAGATTTCTGTGTCTATGTAAAATTTCAAAGAACCGGCTTTTTTATTTTACAATTGATGCTGAAAGTGAGATTTCAGCTAACTGCAAATGAATATAAAGCAACAAGGCAGGTGCAGCTAAGGAAAATATTCCACAGATCTTCTTTATTATTTACGGCTAGAGCTCTGTTCCACTAAACCTCTGAGCTCACTTTTTAGAGTACGCTGCACAACGTCATTCACTTCCATGTCAACAAGCTTCGGCTTGATAAATTAAAACAGAAAAATGCTGGGTAAAGCACCTCAGACCTGCATGATTCATTTTGCAGCAATTTTCTGGCGGCTGCCCAAGAATGACCTGCTATCTTCCTGGTCTCCTTATCATTTTCCCATCTGAAAAAGGCTGAGCCATGCTGTACACTGGGGAGTAAGTGGCCTGAGCTGGCTGCATTCAAAGGCCATTAACAATCATAACTCTTCAAATCACCACCCTCCTGCAGACAAGGTTAATAGTAGTCTATAGAACAGGTAGGGAGGTCAGTAGTTACTTTTACTAAAATAAATATCAAGTGAATTGCTTGATTTCCTTTGTTACCTCTGACCATAAAACAAGAATTGCAATTTTTTAAAGACTGTTACTGTTAAAAAATGGAACTTTAAACCTCTTGGATTCAATTCCTTAAAAATCCAATGGGAGCCACTCTTCATGTATATGTCTTCTGGACTAATTTATTCATTTTTCTACTAAAACTAAAGTACAACTATATTTTTATAGAGCCTTGGCAAGTATGATTAATTTAGCAATTATCGTGGTAATCTAACACAAGGTTTTGACGTCCAAAAAAATAGGAGACTGTTTAATTTTCAGTACAGAGAGACAGATAAATCTGAGAAAGCACTAATTGCTAATGTCAATTCTTTATCAATCAATGTAATGTTGAAAATGAAAAAAAATCAATGCTGGAATTAAAAATAACATCACATTTTAGAGTCGAAAATCTCTACACTTTTTGCACTAAGTAAAATTCTGAAAAGTCCTCTTGGGGTGTTGTACTGTAGACATGAAGGAACAAAAGACACTGCTGTCAATGCAGAAATTTTGAAGACAATCTAGAAAAAACAACACTAAACAGAAAACATAAAAAGAGAAATGTCAATACATGTCTAAGAGTGTATGAGAATCATCATACATAATAACATTGATGAAAATTGAGTTAATATTATTGATAAAGGCACAAATGATTATCAATAATAATTATTTGCAATATTAATAAAACTGCACATTTCCACCAGCGTACCCCCTCTCCCACCACTCACTCATACTTATGGTATTTCTATTTGAAGTCAAAAGGTAACATTTTAGTTGTCTAATATTCCAGATCTGTAATGAAATATATGTAGACCAAAAATATGCTTTTATTTTAAAATAAATTATTAAAAAGCTGCCTCCTATACTGAGAGTTGACGCCTAGATTTTGGGTGTTCAAGATGTTTTAAATCATTGGAATTCTTTGCTCAGGCCTGGAGAGTAAATGAAGGAAAGACTCATTTTAAAAATGATTTGCTTTAAAACACGTTTGTAATATCTACATTTGGAAAGGGTCAATTGTCTTATCTTCACCTATGAATCCCCCCCCCCCCTTGAAGTCAATGGAGCTGAAAAGTAGAATGTGAGCTTTGCATGAATATCTCAGAATAATATTTGGTCTAGATTCTGTAAATTATTTGGGTTTGTTATCCCTTTTAAATGCTTTTTCTTTTTTCCTGAAGCCTAAATGGCTCAGTGAATTTCTAAGGGTTTATGGAGCTTTTGGCTCTGGGTCACTGGTTTGAATCAAGTGTAAGTCAGCAGTGAGCTGAGAGTCATTACCATCTGGTGGTGTTTCAGTGCTTTTTGTTAAATGAGTTGGTGGTCTGAGTCAAGTTCCTATTGGGCAGGTGATGGTTACCACATTCACATGTGCTACCCCTGTGTGGCAGTCTCAGCAGAAAAGACTGAGGGCATATCTACACAAGCACTTACTGCGTGGTAGGCAGAGGAATAAATCCACAGCACTCCAGCATGCCACACCCTAACTGGCCATGTGGACCATGCTGATGTGCACTAAAAGTCCCTAGCATGCTTTGACCTATGCTGTTTCAAATTTGAATGAGCGACCTATGTTCTGACCTGTGGAGGTGGCGCCTTCAGGTGAGGGTTGAGAAACATTAGAAAGGGTCGTGTTGGCAACTTGCATTGCTGCTGCCTATGCTGCTATAATTTTGATGTGGAAAAAGGGAGGAAATTGTTTTGTATGGCTGGCATCTGTCCCATCTACTACTTTCATTAAAAGCAAACATTAAAAGAAGAATAAAAGCATTTCTGTTCATCTTTAAGACACCTATATTGAAATTTTCATTTAGAAAAATAATACATCAACTGGCCTGCTCTTTTCATGACTTTGTGGTATTAAATAATTTCTGATTAAGAAAGATGCCAAATTTATAATAAATTTAAAAGGGGTGGACAAGATAGCAAGGAGGCTTTGACTTTTCCATATCCTCTAAGCTGCCCACACTTTGGTGAAGAATCTTTGATTTTTATGGAACTTTTCCCCCAGATAATCTTTCCCACTTCTTGCTCTCTTCACAAGTAACCCCTAATAAGACAATATTCACATTGCCAGTGTTATCTATGAACAGAATAGTGGTCAAATGATAATGTGTTTCAAAATTCTTCAGGTTTCACTCTGCCTGATGATCAAAAAATCATAATTATTGATGGGGGAACCTATTTCTAGTGGTGATCATTCTTAAGTGGACCTTCTACTTATTTTTATAACATGCTCCATGATGTGACATCAGAGCACCCATGGAAACTCTAGTCTTGATTCTGTTATCTACGGGTACACCTACACTAGGCCTTTAACTATGTTAGGGGTACCATTAAAAATTCAGTCTAACCACTTCAAGTGCATTCCATTTAAACATGGTTTAGTTGACAAGCATAGCGTCACCACCAAATACAGAAACAGAATCTTAGGGCCAGTTCCTCAGTTGGTGTAAATGAACATACCTCCATTGGAGCGATGCTGATTTACACCTGGACCCTAGTTCTCAAAGGTAGTTAGGTGCTTAACTCCCACTGATTTCATCTCCCATTGACCTCGCTACTAGTCTATCAAATTAATATGACATCCTTGACCTTCTAGATTCTGCCTCCAGTTCCAACCTCCTTGAACTTTTAATTCATTTCTCCATGTGAACTATTCTGTGCAAAGGATGCATTGGTACCCATTAGAATTCTTCATATTTCAAAACTAACTTGTGTTGTTCAGGAGATTAACTAGCTGTGACAAGGGAGTAGCTACAGGCAGGTCCAACCAACCAGAGCCCGATCCTTGTCCCATTGAAATCAGTGGCAAAACTCCCATTGACTTTAATAGTGCAGATCAAGGAGACTAAGCTGCTGATCCTGCAATCACATATACACACAAGTAACTTTACACACGTAAGCAATCCCATTGTGTTCAAAATAACTTCCCATCAGCAAGACTGAGCTCTGCATTGAAATGATTGTTTAGCTCCAATTTTTTAAGCTCTAATTGCTTAGCTTTGAATTTCAATAACTGTTTGGATATGATGGGGAATGCACACAATGCTTGCTACAGAACTGAAAGCTATAAAAAACAGTACATGTTAAACACTTGCACTTCATGGTAAACTAGATATTTGACGAAACTCACTATATTTTTCTCCTTGTAAGATTTACACAATGTGTGCTTTAATTGGAGATCAGAAGATACTGCAATAATATATTATTATATCAAATGTATTTTTAAATTATTCTTCCAGTGCATCAATCTTAGTGTACAGCTAAAGGGCTGGGGGGGGGTCACATGTGCAGAATGAGTTCTGCCCTCTGGAGAAATCCTCTTGACTGCACACAGTTCAAAACCCATTATGGTTGCTCCACAACCAAACATTTGATGCACTGATCAATGTCGAGAGTAGAGGGAGGGGAAAGCCACAAAATTAGACTGAAAAGCCTTGATGCTGCCCGCTGCTCTTTAACCTTGACTCAGCTGCGTGAGTATTAAAAAAAAAAAGGTGGGGGGAGGGGGAAGAAAAGAAAGAAAAGAAACAAGAGGGACAGACCTGAAAATTTGCTCTTTCCACATAGCAGCTTTTCTCTTTCTGCTGCTGAAGTCTCATTTATTCCTTCTTAATAAATCAAAATACCAGCCATACGCTCCCTAGAGAAAATTGACGGTCTTTTAATTCTTTTAAGTGGTACAAACATTTCCTTATAATTATCATTGTGTGTGTGATTTTTCTATAAAGGAATATTGAAATACACAAGAAAACCCATCTCTTAATATAAACTCTCTTGGAAGATTAAATCATTCATCCATAGGAGACTTGTCACAAGAAGAGAAAGAATCATAGTTTGAAGACTTCAAATAAAATAGAGGTATTGTCGTTTATTGCTTGTGCATCAGTGAGATTCATTGTTCTTGAAGTACGTAAGCAAAAATATTTGTGAAGCAGATACAGACAACTGAAAAAACCTGATGAAATGGCTAATGTTAACAGGAAAGAGAAATTTTCCACAAACACATGTTGTGGCTAATGATTTAATATACTACTTATCATTTAAGTGCAATATTTTCTAAAACCAAAGACAATTAATGGTGGCTGGTTTTTCTTTCAGAACCTCTTGTTAAACACTTGATGTCAAAGATTATAGAAACATCACAGTGAGCTGGATAAGATATCTTACTGAAGTAGTCCTCTTGAAATGATTAATCAATGTCCATGTTGATAATGGCTAGAATTTTGATTCATACTTTAGGGAAAGATATCACTGACCACAGGAAAACCAAATGTGGGTTAATGGAAGATAAAAGTTTTAAAATATCCATAAAAAGAGAGACAAACACACACAGAATATGACCAGATTCATATGTGAACTGTCTTTGCAAATGCTGCACAGTAGCTTATCTTTGATTTATACGTTTGTTACGTATTTGCCCTTGCTTTTGATATGGTGAACTGTTGGTGTTTTCCTATTTAATGAAATAAAATCAAAAGTACTTATAAATGAAAGGAATATGTCTATATATTTATCATGGATGGAGAAAACAATACAAATAAAATAAACTATTTGAACCTTTATTTAAAACTAAACCTGAACCAAAACAGAATCTTTTTAAACAATCCACAATGGTGCAGTTTATTTTCTTTTGATTTTGTTTTCATTTTTATGCACCTCTGAACTTCCTGAGTTTGGCTGGAGTGGAAATACCACAGAGGTGAGCTGTTCTCACAGTGCTCCCAGCATGATTTCTTGGCCATCGAAAGCTTAAACATTTTTGGAGGCTTATTCCAAACCAATCCTTTTGCAGTTTAACCATCTCTGATAATGACTCAAGACCAATGCAGTAGTACTTGATGTAACATTTCTGATTCAAAGTTTCCCTAGGCAGATGCCAGCTTGCTAACTTGTAGAGGAAAATTATCCAACTTGTAATAATGAAGAACACAATTAAAGTGTCCCTTTTACCAACATTGGACTTTGCTTCTCTTGTGCTGCCCAACCATTACAAAAGGAGCAGAGACTGGCCACATTTCCTTAGCTGATATTCCTCCCACCATATGCCGTATTCCCCAGAGGGCATAGAACCAGCAAAGCCAACTCCTATGCCACGCCACTCCCCTCCCTCTCCAGCTGCCCCATCATAGAGAATGGGGAGGTGTATGGCTGCCCAGAGGATACTGCACTCCAGCTATTCTCAGATGGCTGGCAGTCTCTTGGGGACCATTGCCAGCTACTGGACTTTAGAACGGTCCCTATAACTTCTGGGGTAAACCCTAGTAACAAATCTTTTGTTTAAGTGTTACTCCCAGTTTGACAATTTATTTGATACCATGTCTGGCCTTTAAGTCAGTCATCTTCCAGATAGGAGTATCTGGGCTGTTAGGTGCTGCCATGGCACCATGGAATTCATGTTCAGTGGATTGCTTTTCACGATGTTGTAGCCTCTCATCTTGAACTGACATTACACACCACTCATCACTATCTGTCAGAAGTTACATTGGCTTCTGTAGCAGCTGCTGCATATTCTGGATGAAAAGTTTCAATGTTTACCTTTAAAATGTCAATCCTTAAGCTCAATATTCATAGACTTACTCATTAGTTCTCAGCTGCCCTGAAAATGTGTTCAGATTACATGATGTAAGGAGGACAGCTTGAATACAGGACAGTAGCTGCAGTCAAAATAGTCTATAGTTTTCACTTCACAAATCAGTTCTCAGTGGAATTGTTCCCACACTAGTAGTGCTTCATTGTGATTTACCATTTATGCTTGTGTAGAAGAGACTGGTGGTATTATGATAATGGACGTTTTCAGCTGCAGTTTCAAGATGACAGCATGTTTCCACTGCTAGACTTAGGTGAAATAAGGGATTTAGGAGCTGGAGACCGATGGGTTTGTTTATCATAATCAACAACTGAACTTTATTCATGCATCAAAATGCAGGAACATTGGCACAACCAGGAGATTACCCTTACCTTCAAGGCAGCCCATTACCACCTCTGGCATCAGAACTCTTTTGGGGGAATGTATGGTTAGCCCATTGGTTGCAAATGCTTGGGTGATTGGGTGATCATTGGACAACTCTGTGCTATGTCCCACTGCTATGTTTTTCTTTCAAATTAATTTTCTGGTATTTCTGCCTCAGAGTACATTGCATGCTCCTGAAATTTCCAGGTTCCAGAAGCACACAGCGGTCTTTGTGGCCCAGATTTTAGGGCACCACTGGATGGCTTTAAACCAAAAGCCACAAAATTTGTAGTCTGTTAACATCATCAGTAGTAGAAAACTCAGGAGCTTTCTGATATATCACAGGATGAGCTGCAACATTCACATACTCAAGTGTTTAGCCACTTGACACAATATTGGTTAGAGTGAATATGACTAATACTCTGAGCTGGATGCTTGACCCTCCATAAGTTCCCAGTGACTGAAAGGTGGTGGGCGGGCCAGGGGCATGAGAGTGTAGAATCAAAGCCTGAGGCATATCGGTGATACACACCCCTCTTCTCAAAGTGAGCCACTGTTTTAGTGCAGCTAATAAACTGGCTATCAATCTTGATGCAGTATTGTATGGATGTAGTGTTACAGGGACTAGAATATATGATTGAGCTGGTCTGTTAAACCCAGTGTCACAATGGCTGTGATTTGATCACCCAAGGATCTGTCAGGTAATCACAACAATAATTAGTTTTAGTGCCTCAAGTACTAATAATTTAGGGAACCAGCATCATTGTTCTAGTAAGACACCAGCCAAGCATCTTGGAATGAGAATTCTCTGTAACAACTCAGAGCACTGGCCTAACCCATCTCCAGTTGTGGCCAGTCCCAGAGGCTTCAGAGGAAGGGAACCCCTTCTCCCCAAACAAACAAAACAGAATACATCTGGCTAATTGTGACTCAGGAGAAAAAATCCTTCCTGGACGCTGCTGGCGACTGACTGAAGCCCTGAAACATGAGATCTGATTATAGTAATTGTCCTAAAAAGAGATGCTCATGTTATGGGCAATTCAGAGCTTCCTGTTCTCCCTGTGGGTCATTAAAGAAGGGAATGAACAGCAGCACTCATAGACTCTCAGATGCCAGAAGGTATCATGATGACCATCCAGCCTAACCCCCACTGCACACAAGCTGTAGAATTTCTCCCAGAAGTTGGATTAAAGCATATATGTATTCTCATTTTAGAGACTCAAAGCAATGATGAGTCCACCACCTTCCCTGGCAATCACAGCTAGGATAGTCCCTCCAGGTCAGGACTGAGGCAGACTGGCAAAGGAAACTTGCACTTCTACTTTCTCTTTTGTACCCTTCCTGTAGATAGAGGAATTCAGTCTCTAGGACTGTCAATCTAGCACCTATCACAAGCACTACATGCACTTAAAAATGAAAAAGAAAGTACTCTTTTGATGTGCAATCCTTGCTCTGCCCTTCCTCCTCTCTGTCCCTGATGAGCAAGCCTCTGTTCATACATATGCACCACATAAAAGAAGCACATCCAGAACAAGATCCTTTCTGTTGTGCACATGTGTGAGCACAAGCTTGATCATCAGAGAGAGTGAGGGGGTAGGGCACAGCAAGGATCTCATTCATTAAAATCATACAGTTTTAGCAGCTCCATTGATCCACACACTTGGAACATTTTTGAAATCCCCAGTGATTTTGTAGCACCCTTACTGGAAGAAGGCTGTCTCTTCAATAAGAGCCTAACAGGTAAAGAGACTGATCTGACCCCAAGCCTGATCATGAAATGATGATGAACTTGCAAGTCTTCTGGACTCTTCCAGCAGAGATTGAATCATTGGGGGAACATTCCTCATTGTAAATATTTTCATCGGTTATACCTGTGGCTGTATCATTCATCCTGAACCATGGATTTAGGATAAAGTATTATAATACAAATGGCAATTGAAATTTGATTGTATTGTTGCAAAAAGAGGGGGAAATAGAGTTTCTAGGGCAGGCTGTTAATTAAACTCAGGAGCACTGACAGGACAGCAGAATGCAATGGATAAGTAGTTGCAATCCTGCAATTATATATATCAGGATATTAGAGATTTCAGAAATGGTTCAATATTCTACCAATGAAACCATCTGGATCACTACATTAAAAAAAAATCTAATTTCATTATGCATCTTGGGGGCTATTGTGCGATGTCTGCTCTTTGGCTTGGTGTTAACAGACTACCTCATTTTTACTCACTCTCCCCCTCTAAAATGAGGTGTGGTGTCAAAGGAGCTGCTTTTTAACATTGTCCATATGCACACATCACTTCACAAGATATGCTTCAAAGCCTGTGATGTGCATGTTAGCTTGGGTGGTGCCCTGTGTACAATATGTCATGTATAAATTACTTTAAAAAAATCAAACAATACACTATTTAAAATTAGAACAGTTCTAGTGTTCTAGATTAATAGGTGAACTGTATTCATTTATTTATATTTCACTGATGGAAATATATTAGTAAGTGAGAGCGTTGACTTAATTAACAATGCCAGCCTCCAAGAATAACAGAAATATCTTCACAAGACGCTGAGATATTCTTTTAAAAACCACTCATACACACATGTATGTCTCTTTCTATATGGAGAGAGAGAGAGCTGTAGCTATGTAGGTATAGATGTGTATGTATTTTGTACATCAGTCTCTCTCTCTCTCACACACACACACACCACATCTGATTTTGTTTCATACTAGTTAATGTCTGTGAACCGGTAACCTGATAACTGATGAAAAATCTCAGTTTAGCCATGCAAAAAGCAAAGGTTTTTTTGTTTTTAAACAATTCAGGGATAGAGAGAAAAAACAGTCTTATTTTTATAAATCTTGACACTTTAGCAGGCAAGAACTGAGAGTCTTTTGTAGTAAATTCCTAATTTGTTCGTTTTACACAGTCTGAGTAACTAGATCAAAAAACAGTGTCAAATGCCCAAAGCAGTGTTTGTCAGCAGTTCTTTTTTATTTCAAAGCATCTGAATAGAGAAAGGCTAGTACTGTATTTCCAAACAGGCATAGGCAGGCTCTTGTTGGCAGACCCTTGCTGCAGAATGAATACATGCTATGAGTACAGACCATTTGTCTGCTGATTACAGCAGACCCCAGGGAGCTGATGCTGGCTTTCATTTTCACCTCTTTCTCTCACAGCATCTCCTTGCTGTGACAGTCCCTCCCCCATCCCTCACAGCTTTGAGTAGATCTGACTTGCCTGTGGTATATTTAAGTCTGTTTTCCAAATTAAAATAAGACTAGAATGTTTGAAATGTGTTGACTTGTCTTGAAGGTTAACATGGGGGGAGAGGCAAAGGGGGAAGCTATTCTCATTTGGAATTCAGCACTGATCATAATGAATGTATTTGGTATTCATGTGAATCTCGCCTGTATTTCCATAAGAGTGCTACTGTAATTTAACACTGGTACTAAAAACACTGAGGGGAGAGGGACACTTAAAATAAAATGTCACTATATTAAAAAGGATAGACAGTGTGTCTTGGCAGCAATGCTACAGTTTGCCTGTTGTTTTAGTGCTTGATTTATAAGATTTTTCTCCCTCCCCCAACCCATTTCTGAAGAATTTTCTCAGTGAGAAGATGAGGAATATTCTTTTACTGTGCTAAATATATAGCTTTATGATTCAATACTCCCAGGGCAGCAGTGATGTATGTGCTATCAAATTACATGGGTTTTACACACCTATTTTCTCTGATACCAATAAGAGATGTGTACTTACTGCTGTAACCTTGCATTACTCATACTACACTTTGGAGAGACAAAGCACTTTGCACCATGCACAATCACCAGTAATGGTGTCTCATTTTTTTGTTACATTACACAGTGTTTTACAGGGGTAAGTGCATTCTGCCTAGCAAATCACTTCATAATGTTTCTTATTCTTTTTAAAAAACAGGATTTGGAGTCAGATTCTCAGCTGGTATAAATCAGACTAGCTGCAACTGGCTTCAAAGCCATGAAGCTTTACACTAGCTGTGGGTCTGGTCCTTCTTCCATAAATCTATTCATTCCTTCATCTCTTTTTTCTTTTTCACAGATCATGATTGCATTTGGCAGTTTTCTTCTTTTTCATTATGATGTTGTTGCTGGAGCAACGCAACAAAACAAAGGGTTCTAAAGTTTAATTGAATGAGGATCTATGTAAATTCCTGCTGTTGAGCTTATGATCAGCCTTTCTAGCAGTAAAAGGGTGTTTCCCCCTATCCTCTTGTGTGTTTTATATTGATTACTTTGTTCACCTAAACCCTGTCCATATGTTAGCACCATGTTTCCCATAGTATGAGGTGCTCTTGTATTTCAGGGTGTACAGAACAAGCCACAGAAATGAGGGGAACATAGCCAGGTCTCTCAATTGTTATACAGAGGTTCAGCTTTCATTTAAAAAGAGTTTTTCTAGCTGTTATGATTGCAAAGAAAAATATTGAGAATGTTGCTCTAATGAAGTAGCAATGTCTGTGGAAAGCCTGAAACAACAGCTCTGGGTTGTGAACCGCCCCATTCATTTCAAAGGGTGCACACTTAGCAACCAATGATAATACTTTAATGCCAGCATTGTTAATTATTTCACTTATCAGAGGGGGAGCCGTGTTAGTCTGGTTGTGTAGAAGCAGCAAAGAATCCTGTGGCACCTTATAGACTAACAGACGTTTTGCAGCATGAGCTTTCGTGGGTGAATACCCACTTCTTCGGATGTAAGCAGTGGAAATTTCCAGGGGCAGGTGTGTATATATAAGCAAGCAAGAAGCAAGCTAGAGATAACGAGGTTAGATCAATCAGGGAGGATGGGGCCCTGTTCCAGCAGCTGAGGTGTGAAAACCAAGGGAGGAGAAACTGGTTCTGTAATTGGCAAGCCATTCACAGTCTTTGTTTAGTCCTAAACTGATGGTGTTAAATTTGCAGATGAACTGGAGCTCAGCAGTTTCTCTTTGAAGTCTGGTCCTAAAGTTTTTTTGCTGTAGGATGGCCACTTTAAAATCTGCTATTGTGTGGCCAGGGAGGTTGAAGTGTTCTCCTACAGGTTTTTGTATATTGCCATTCCTAATGTCTGATTTGTGTCCATTTATCCTTTTCCTTAGAGACTGTCCAGTTTGGCCGATGTACATAGCAGAGGGGCATTGCTGGCATATGATGGCATATATTACATTGGTGGACGTGCAGGTGAATGAACCGGTGATGGTGTGGCTGATCTGGTTAGGTCCTGTGATGGTGTTGCTGGTGTAGATATGTGGGCAGAGTTGGCATCGAGGTTTGTTGCATGGGTTGGTTCCTGAGCTAGAGTTACTATGGTGCGGTGTGCAGTTGTTGGTGAGAATATGCTTCAGGTTGGCAGGTTGTCTGTGGGCGAGGACTGGCCTGCCACCCAAGGCCTGTGAAAGTGTGGGATCATTGTCCAGGATGGGTTGTAGATCCCTGATGATGCGTTGGAGGGGTTTGAGCTGGGGACTGTATGTGATGGCCAGTGGAGTCCTGTTGGTTTCTTTCTTGGGTTTGTCTTGCAGTAGGAGGCTTCTGGGTACACATCTGGCTCTGTTGATCTGTTTCCTTATTTCCTCGTGTGGGTACTGTAGTCTTGAGAATGCTTGGTGGAGATTTTCTAGGTGTTGGTCTCTGTCTGCGGGGTTGGAGCAGATACGGTTGTACCTCAGTGCTTGGCTGTAGACAATGGATCTTGTGGTGTGCCCGGGATGGAAGCTGGAGGCATGAAGGTAGGCATAGCGGTCGGTAGGTTTTCGGTATAGGGTGGTGTTAATGTGACCACCACTTATTTGCACCGTGGTGTCTAGGAAGTGGACCTCCCGTGTAGATAGGTCCAGGCTGAGGTTGATGGAGGGGTGGCCCTGCAGACTTCCATCAACATGAGTCCAACGGTTGACTTTCCTACTCCAAACTGATTAGTGACTGATCGGTAGCAGTCTGGAGTAGCCAACTTCCACAGTGCAATTGCCACGCTCTTCTCCAATGGCAGGGCAGCTCTCATTCTCATGTCCTTGCACCGCAGGGCTGGGGCAAGCTCATCACACAGTCCCATGAATGTGGCTTTCCTCATCCGAAAGTTCTGCAGCCACTGCTCATCATCCCAGACCACCATTCAATGCTTGTTTCCTGAGCCCAAAAGTGGCGTTCCACTGTGGTCAGCACCTCCGTGAATGCCACAAGCAATTTTGTGTCAAAGCTACTACATGAGGCAAGATCAATGTTGCACTCCTCCTGCCTTTGTAGATTAAGGAATAAATTCACTGCCACTCATGATGTGTTGGTCAGAGTGAGCAGCATACTGGTCAGCAGTTCGAGATCCATTCCTGCAGCCCAAAAAGGCAGGGCGTGCAGTACACAAACCATTCAAAGATGGCGCCAAATGCAGACAGAAGCACAGGGATTGCTGGGATGTGAAGCAATGCATCACGGGGCATTGGGACGGGACCTAGAATGCCCCGCGACCCCCTCCACCTTCCCTCAACTCTTAGCAGCAGAAAAGGAAGAGATGCTTTGTGGGATATCTGCCCAGAGTGCACCGCTCCAAATACCGCTGCAAGTTCCGCAAATGTGAACATGCTATTGTGCAGGCAACTAACAGTGTGAACACACAACAGCGGTTTCCCTTCAGTGCTCTCTGAGTGGTGCTGTAACTGCTGGCACTGTAACTCTGCCAGTGTAAACATGCCTTAAGTAGACTCTCATTCTGGGTAGGCTTTTACACTGGAGGGATGAGTTGCAGGGGTGACTGAAAGGTTTTCTCCTTGGTCCACCCTGAAAGACACCATGAATTGACCGATCACTACAGCTCTGTCACTCTTAGGATTTAGATGGTAACTTATTTGTGTCTATATGTTTGCTTGCCATAAATAACTCTTATTCCTTTTTTCTAGTTAATAAACCATTAGATAGTTTATTGTGGGATTGGCTACAGGCATTGTCTTTAGTGTAAGTTGTAGGGTACCAACTGATCTGGGGTAAGTGACTGGTCTCTTGGGACTGGAAGCAACCTGAATGAGGTGTGATTTTTGGTGTAAGTGGCCATTTATCAGTAAGTCCAGTTTGTCTGGGTGGCAAGATAGACTGGAGGGCCTAAGGGCACTGTCTGTGACTCCATGACTGTTATAGTGATCCAGGAGTTCACATTTGTTACTGGCTTGGTGAAATTTAATTATAGAACACACCACCAATTTCGTGTTTCTGACAGTCTGCCCTGAGGCAGACTGAGCTGCTCCAGACAGCATGACAGACTGAAAGGAAAGTTGCTCTTGGTTTATTTCACAAAACTGTAATATTAACTGCAACATATTCATCGATAGTATGTCTGCAAAGATTTTTTGGGACAGATGCTTATTTGGGGGTAATTCTAGGTATCTCATATTTTGTCAACATGGCCTTTAATTCTAAACAAAAACAACCATTTTCATTTCACCGGCCATTGGAGTTAATTAATGGCAGTTTTATTTATTTCTTCCAGTGGGCCACTAAGGGGGGGAAGGTGAAACATTTAAAATGAAATCAACCACTTCACCCTGAAAGCTGTGCTTAACTCTGTGTCAATAGCTGCAATTTCCTTTGGTTACAGGCCTATGAAATGACCTGATTTATTATGGAGAGAGCATCATATAAAGATTCTGTTCCAGCCCTCTTCTTTATCAGCAAACATGACAAAAATATATATGCAAAACACAGCACTCATAGTGCAGAAGTAGCTGCCTGAAACCAAACTCATGCAAATACAAATGACCTGAATACATATTTTGTCATAGCTACAATCAACTCTTTCCATATACCTTCTTGACATGCTGAAATATATTTCTGTGACTATTAAATTAGAATAGTTCCTTACAAATTATTCTTGGACCACTACTCTTTCAAATTATATATCACTAAGAGCTTTTTAACTGGAGCTTAAACTTTGCATTAGATATAGTCATATGCTAACTAATGTTTACCTAGGGCCTACTTCTGCCACCCTTACCAACACTGAGGAGTATATTATTCCACCTTGCTGCTTTTTGGGCAGACTGGAAAGCCCACTGTACTGTAGGAAGACTTAAAGAGTTGGGTCCATGCACTTATCCAGAATTAGTTAATTTTTAATAATAAATATGAAAGTGATAACAGATTAAGCTAAAAAGTAGGTTTTTCACAATTAGTTTAAAATTTCATATTGTTTAATAAAACTGAAAAAAAAATACACCCTGATTCTTATTTCAGTTTTAAATGGGACCACTTGGCTGAGTGTGGCTTTGTGGATTCTTTCTCTCTGTTGCACCTACTGAATAGACATTCTTACCAGAGGCTGATGATGAGAAACCTGTGTAAATTCTTTGGGAGTGAGGACTGCTTCTCACTTTCTGGTTATACAGTGCCTCATTCAATGGGGCCCAAATCTCATTGGAGGCCTCTAGCTGCTACCAGAATATAAATAAATAAATGAGACTCATACTTTTTAGTTTAATCTGTTACCACTTCTACTATATTAAATTGGTCTTATTCTAAAGTCATGGAGATTGTCCTTTCTGTGTCCTTGTACTGGAGTTAATAATATTAGTCTACCTAAAAGGAACAGTCTGAAACAGAAAAATGTCCTTGGTGAATTGAATTTCCAGTCCAATAAATTTGGATTTGCAAAGAAACTCAGCTCTGAGTTGTTCCCACCTGCAAATAGCTTTGACATGGCTTTCGAATTTCTGGGAAAGAAGTCTGTAAGAGCGGGTCTTGAAAATGTGTAACATTTACTATCTAGTTTAATGATCCAAAAGTCTGTGCTGAATCAGAGGTAGAAATGTTAAAGTAATTACCCTGGAAAGTCAATTTAATGAATGCCCAATATGTGAAAGCATTATTTCTGTAATCTTTTCTATTGCCCAATTTATCATTTTTATTGTTCATTTACTTATGCTATATACTTCTGGTATGAATTATATTCTCTAATATTCCTTTTTCTTCAAATATGACTTGTTAGATAGCTAGGGAAAAGATTATCTTTAAATAGGACCTTTGGATTTGGAGAAACTGAAATATATTTAAACATGAATCCATTTACCTCCTTTTTTTAAATAATTCCCTCATGCTCCTTTCTGTTGGTTATCAGATATACTTGTTTAAACAAGGTCTTTTATCTTCACTATTTATTTTCTCCTTCTACTTGGTTCAGTAATGTGGTCATAATACTGAATTTGTGGCTTTTGATGTCAATTTTTGGGTGGGCCTTGATCCTACAAACATTTTTGCACGTGTATAACTTTACCCACATGAGTGATTCCACTGACATCAGTGGGATTACTCACATGAGTCCAGTCAAATGGGGACATAAATATTGGTGAAATCAGGGCTTAAGGCAACAGATTTGGATGTAATCCATTTAAAATTCTGACGTAAATACAATTTTCTCTTTCAACCCATTTTATACCCATTTATTTAAGTAATAGTATAGCAGGGCAAGAAATCATAGGAAAAATCATTTATCAACATTCCATGAATTCTAAGTCACACTTTGCTTTGATTGTTTGCCACACCTTTTCAATGAATGGTCTTGCAAGTGACTTTTATTTTCATGAATGTTTAGGAAGGAGCATATATTTACATTCACTTTATGTGACAATGTTCTCATTATTATTAAATATTTGTAACATAGGCCACCCAGAAGTCCCAAGCAAGATTGGTGCACCAGTGTTCTAGGTACCATCCCCATTCAGACGGTGACGTGTTTCATTCACATTGCAAGTGTTTGCCCAGCTGGCCTTTACTTAGTGTCTTTGGGAAGAGGATGGTAAGAAGCAGGGAGAGAGTGACAGACAGCAAATTGTTTGAAAAACAAAGTAAATAAATAAAATTGAGCATTATGAGCACTGGTGAAGAGGAGAGGGGAAGAGAAGGGGCTAGGAAGATGGGAGCTCCACAAATAGAAAGGTCCCTTTGCTGGAGATACTTTGCTCATGTTCCATTTCCAGATCACAGAACAAGGTGTCTGGAGAGTGGCCAGATATTGGGGAGGGAGGACTGGCTAGAACATGGTACAGGGACAAATATGAGGCTACATTATCTCCCACTATGTAGCACTAAGGACTGGGAGGACCATCAGCATCTGTGAGAAGAGGGCGGGGGGCAAGCAATGTTAGTCAGGGAGTAAAGTGGGCTGCTGCAGTAGCATGGAGGTGGTGAAGTCACTACTGTTGCTGCAGTTAAGCAACAGGTGACGCAAACAAAGGATTGGCTCAGTGTTGAGCAATCTCTCTCACTGAGTAGAAGTGCAATCCAGAAGGGAGGGAGACGGAACTTGGGGAACTAGGCAAATTGCTTCTGAAGAAAGAACAGGAGTACTTGTGGCACCTTAGAGACTAACAAATTTATTTGAGCATAAGCTTCCATGGGCTACAACCCACTTCATAGGATGCATGCAGTGGAAAATACAGTAGGAAGATATATATATATATATACACACACACACACACACAGAACATGAAACAATGGGTGTTACCATATACACTATAAGGAGAGTGATCAGTTAAGGTGAACTATTATCAGCAGGAGAGAAAAAGAACTGTTTGTAGTGGTAATGAAAATGGCCCATTTCCAGCAATTGACAAGAAGATGTGAGGAACTGTGTGGGTGTGTGTGTGGGGAGGGGGTGAGAATAAGCATGGGGAAATAGTTTTATTTTGTGTAATGGCCCATCCATCCCAGTCTTTATTCAAGCCTAATTTAATGGTGTCCAATTTGCAAATTAATTCCAATTCAGCAGTCTCTTATTGGAGTCTGTTTTTGAAGTTTTTTTGTTGTAATATTGAGGTGTTCTCCAACTGGTTTTTGAATGTTATAATTCTTGACGTCTGATTTGTGTCCATTTATTCTTTTATGTAGAGACTGTCCAGTTTGGCCAATGTACATGGCAGAGGGGCATTGCTGGCATATATCACATTGGTAGATGTGCAGGTGAATGAGCCCCTGATGGCATGGCTGATGTGATTAGGTCCTATGATGGTATCCCCTGAATAGATATGTGGACAGAGTTGGCAATGGGCTTTGTTGCAAGGATAGGTTCCTGGGTTAGTGTTTTTGTTGTGTGGTGTGTGGTTGCTGGTGAGTATTTGCTTCAGGTTTGGGGGCTGTCTGTAAGCAAGGACTGGCCTGTCTCCCAAGATCTGTGAGAGTGATGGATCATCCTTCAGGAAAGGTTGTAGATCCTTGATGATGCGCTGGAGAGGTTTTAGTTGGGGGCTGAAGGTGATGACTAGTGGCATTCTGTTACTTTCTTTGTTGGGCCTGTCCTGTAGCTCTGAAGAGTCACCTGAACACATTGATGGAGCAGCATCAGCAAGTAAGGTAAGGTCAAGAACTGCTGCAGATGGGCCCAATGGTAAATGCATAATCTGCAGGATGAGGCTCACAGACCTCCTGATTCAGATCTATAGGAAGGGGCTCCTGGTGTTCCACTGCTGACTGAAGCTTGGCAATTGAGAAATCATTGTCTGAGCATACTGTTTAGCAGAAAGGAATTGAGGCACTTTCTCTCAGCAGATGCAGCCCTGAAGCTTGAGTCCAGGCCTTATAAATTAAACCAGGACAGACCCAGCCAGAAACTGGGGCTGGGGTATACCACAAAAAAGGGAAATTAACATCTCCCTGGAGCTTACAAGCTCACCCATATACGCTCATAGGAGAATCTGGGTATTCATTGCATCCCTAATTAGGAAAGAAGTTAGGAATTCCTATGCTTTTCCTTGCTCATAGTAGTAAACACTGACCCCCCCCCCCACACACACACACACTTTTTTTTTTTTTTTTTTTAAAGAAATGTATGTTCAGGTTCACATAAGCTGTTTGCAGATTCTGATGAGACTCCACTGTAAAGGATGTGGCATACCATTATGACACACTACAAGCTATTTGAAGGCTAAGGGTATAATATTTTACATATTAACTGCTGAATTAGTCATTTTTGGCAAGATGAATTTTGAACCAAAACTCCATCCATTTTTAGTGGTTACTAAAGGCCATGCCTAGTAACCACTGGATGAGACACAGTCAGCTTTAAGAACCATCAGCACGGATTCTCCTCTGTTGTGGTAGCTATGGTATATCTCAGCCCATGCCTGCTTCTAGTCTATCTAACCCTATAAGCCCAATCTTTTTGCAGCTCAAATAAACAAACAAACAAAATGAAAAACATTGATCCTGCCAATAAATATTCCACTGGGGATTCAAAGTCACAATCCACATACGTGAAGGGTTCTTTCATACACACATGGGATGAATAACGGCTTAGCAGGAATTGGTTTACAATCCCTGTGGACTCCTGTAGAGCTAATAAGTCTAGAAATACCACTTGAATCGAATCATATGATAATCATATGACTATATTTTTGATACATTGCATAGTGCATAAGTATAAAAATAAAAATGCATTAGAGTTTAGGCTTTCCTTTATTGTATCAAATTAAATCGGATTTAATGCCTACTTGTGTGTCATGCAGATCAGATCCATTTGTACAAGGCTGTACAGTGTGGAGCTGGTTCAAATGAATGAATAGCTCTCTCATTACTTCACCCTATTCTGCTGTCTCTTTTCCTGTCCTTTGTAATGTAATGGAGGACAGCTGTGGCAGTGAAGTGAATATTAACTAACCCCAGTGCCTCAGCAGATTGTGACTTTAATCCCTGCAAATACCACTAAAATCAAAATTTAATTACACTCAGTGTAGCTCTGTTAATGCCTGAAAAATATTTAACAATTAGCAGTTGGTTTAATTAAGCAAACTGCCTTTCACAAAGCAACCTGAAAAGTTTTCCCCCCTATTTTATCCCTCAGACTAATTAGTCTGATGTAAGCTTACTGCACTTCATTTACTGTTACTGAGTCTGCTGCTTAGCTGATCCAGTTTCTGGGCTTAACAGTCTGTAATGGAAGGGGAAGTTGAAAGGGAAAAAAATGTTCACTAAATGCTGTTGCTACTTTAAAAAAACACACACACTTTTAGTAAACCACTAAGCATCATTACCCATTTCTTCATATGTAGTTATGCAGTTCAAGTATCTTTCATGAAATATTGTTTATATGGGTTTAATGTGTGTTGAATAATGAGTAAAATAAAGTACAGCCACTTCTATCAAAGCACAATGCCCTGTGTGTCCAGAATATAAAGCAGTGTTTACATCTAAATTAGCCAGGAAGGGGAAGCCTGAAATAGTCTAAATTAGGTAATTGTTTTGAAAATGTCAAAGAAAGAAAACTATATGGTGAAAGGTGTTTCAAGGGTGACTTCTGCTTTTATTTCTTGTTATTTCAATTAAAATGATGTTACTTTGACCTTGTTAGTTTGTGCTATTATGATGCACCATGTGCTGCTGCTGTTACTGTGAATTTCAGCGTAAGACTATAACTACAGATGTGCCCTTGTTTGCTTTCTTAGAAAAAACTAAGATTATGAGTATTCTTAAAAATTACTATAAACTGTGGTTTGGATCATAAAATTACCATCAACTAGGCTAGAAAAATCATTTATTATTGAACAGTTGAAAGATCAATTTACATCATTCCATGTACAAGAATATTAATTTCATGGCACAATTTTTTAAGTGATAACAGCTATTGTAGGTTCACTTAATTGTAGTGGCAGGTATTTGCCTGGAATTACTTAATTATACAGATGGCCTTTTTCCAACTTTCAGGATAAACATGGTATTGGGGGTGTCTGTTGAGGAAATTAATGTCTTTTTATCATCTTGATGTAGACTCAAATATTGTAAAGTAGTCTAATGATCTAATAGGCTTAAAAAGAAGGTTTAAATCCCAGGATAAGGACCATTGTCTACACAGAAGGCAAGTCATTAAATTATCTTTTTTGCCCTTGAACAGTTGCATTTAGCACCACTCAAGTCACTACCTGTAAATCCACAATATTCACCTATGAAAGGATCTACTGGAAAGCCTTTTATATACATTTATATCTATCTATCTATCTATCTATCTGTATCTATATATATATAAAAACTTCACATTCAAATTATATGGGAAAGTGGAGAATGTAGGTTTACTGCTGAACAAACAAGGTCATACTAAAATGTGTTTGAGAAATGAGATTGCCTTAATCCAAATATACAGGGTTCAGTAAGATACCAAATTGATTAAGACTCATTTAAATTGAAATGGTCTGTTCCTTTCACCAGCCTGTCTTCCAATGAGAAGCAGACACATATACCGATTGGGTCTACTCTGCATAGGGTGTGCATTATACTGTACAGTTGTGTTGCTTGTTTTTATCTGATGTTTATATCATACACATTCTTTGAAGCCTCTTTCCCTCACCTTTTCCCATTTCAAAATGTTTTGTTTTAGGTAAAATCATTTCTTGCTCCAAAGGCAAAGGGACTAAGTCAAAGTCAATGAAAATTGGTACACTGACACAAAAATTACACACAGGTTGGTACAATTCAATCTAATTGGGAGCCTTTTCTTCAAGGTGCATGGTTAACTGAGGATGGATATTAAATTACCATTCATAATACTAAAGAAATGGTCCATTCAAGTCAGGGTTGAAATATTGTATGTTGACTGAAAAATGTGGAGAAGCACCTGGCAGGTGCATTTATACTCAGCTTAACTTGTCATAAAGGAAGAAATGAAATATTACAAAATTGAAATAGGTGTAAAGTTTCTTTCAGACCATCCACAGAAAAATAGTTCAATTTTTATGGTCTATGACACATTTGTATCAACTTTAAACACTTTTATCTATTTAATCATGTACAAATAACTATCTCCCCACAAATGTATGCCTGCATTACTGTTAAGCAAATGTTCTTTCACCATCAAATTCCACTTCTCCAGTATGTTTTCTCATAGAAAAACACAAATTCTCTTTAATAATACAAATAATTCACCTATCATAGTCTATTATATATCTATTCCATTCTTGAAAAGCATTACTGCTTTTGGTTTTTTAGTTAAATGCTAAAGAATTTCAGAATGTCATAATATACATAAATGGCCTTTGAACTTCATTGCGAAAGAACAGCATGTTTTAAAAACCAAACAGAGATGATCAAACTCAGTTCACCTCAATTCAGCTGTCACAACTGAAAAAATGAACTGGAACTCTCTTCTGCTGTTTCTAGGAAGAGATCATAGTATGAGTTCAAAGTTCTGTCTTTAACCATGACATACATTTACAAAAACCAAAACAAGAATTTATAATACCATTTGCTAGGGATCGTCTCAAGATTTTTTTAAAAACTTGAGTGGTAATTACAGTAACACTGTTGAAATTTAGAATACGGGTTTAAGATTACAAATTATTTTTGTGTATTGGAGTCTAAGGGTCATATTCTGTCCTTAGCTGCACATATGCCACTTCTGTTGAATTTAATGGGAGCTGCCTGCGTACATCTGGGGCAGAATGCTCACCCTCAATACATACAAACCTTATGGCCCAGATCCACAACTGATGTAAATTCTCATAGCTCAATTGAAGTCAAAGCATTAAATGGTTAAAAGTCAATGGAACAATTTACACCAGCTAAGGATCCAGAGTGAGGCTGACTTCCGAGGGCCCCTTCATAAGCCGTAGTGTAGAGGCACACTGGGAGCAAGGCTGAGGATGGATCAGGTGTGTCCAAGTGCCTTAGCATGTAGTGCTGAGGAGATTCTGAGCAGTGTTGCAGCCTATAGGAAAGCTGCTATAGGACAGGTCTCCAAAGATCAGGACAAGGTTTATATTCTGTATTTTAACTGTTATCTTCTTGTTTTGTCCATGGTACTAACCCTCTTTCTCCCTTGTATATACTCCTTGTAGGAGTAATCTGTGTGAGCAGATATACAGAGTTCCATAGCTGGCCAGAATAATGAAGTTTAATCCTTAGCTGCTTTTGTAGCATTATATTGTTTTTTGGGGGGTGAAAGGGAAAGTGAGAGAGGGAGACTACTAAAAAGACAGAATTTAGCTTTGAATGTTAAAATAACCTCAACAATCTGTTTCTCCCTCCCTTCTCAGCCAGATCCTCCAGTAGTGTAAAGTGGCAGGTGTAGCTCCATTGAAGCCATTATGCCAGTTTACACCAGCCAAGGATCTGGTTCTCTCCTTTTTCTGACTTATAGTCAGCCTTTCCCATACTCCCTCCCAAAAAGCATTAATGCTTTCCATGATGGTCCAAAAAGAAGATATTAAAATTAAGAGGAGCATAAGATAAAAGAATCCCAATTAGTATAGGTTAAAAAAAATCCTTTATCCCCCATTTGTGATTAAGTTTTGTTACAGTTTAACAAGCAGATCACTTGATTAATTCAATCTCCTATATGAATATGATATTCCTATTAGTTTAGTTTCATTAGTACACACCAGTTGGCCCAATTAATCTTTGGCTCATGCATACCTATGACAAGACAGGCACTATACAAGAAAGAAAAGATAAGATATTTGCATGATTTTAGAGACTGAATAATAATGAAAAGTTCTCAAGTTTAAAAAAAAAACAGATGGAAGCATCAAGGATAGATGCCTTAAAAAAAAAATCCTGGCACTGCGAAAAGCAGCAAAGAAAGCCAAAAAATGTTGTAAAACTTAAAAACAAATGTTGGTTGGCAGCTTTGCGTAATCTTATAGAAAGGTAGATTGCTTATTGATAAAAGGGGCGCAGACTAAATTAATGTGTATTTGTGTAGTCTCTTTGTATCTTAAAATTAAATCTATCCAGTCATTCGCTTGACAGATGTAATAGCAGATTTTGATGACTTTTGCAAAACATTAAGATGTAATTAGGAAAGCATCCAAACCTAGTCAGCAAATTAATAGGTCCAGAAAGTTCATTTTGGATTTGCTTCATATTTGCTAGCTATGATCATTTTCTATGTATAGGCCAGGCTCTTACAAGTGTTACAAATCAGTTTAATATATAGGAAAATCGGTTTAGTACTACAACACACACAGTGTTACAAATCAAATCCATTAGAGTTGCCCGTATTTAATAGAAAACAATATTTGCCATCTCTCTCTTGAAATTTTTGATCATTCAGTTAACATCATTATTTTCCAACAGACTGGCATGTTTGAAAATGTCATTAGTTCAGGAATGTTTCCCTTGTTTCTGGGTAACACTGTTACTAACTGATATTAAAACATCTCTCCAGTGCTGCATGGCTGTGGGGGTCAAGCATTGTTTTTTCCACCTTTTGTCATCAGACAAGGCGAGATATAAAAAATGGTATATCAATAAAATACCAACTTTAGCTGACATCAAGTTTCTGGCCTCAATGACAAAAAATCCTTTCACCCATTATCAAGACAATTATGAGAATGACTGAGCAGGCATTTTGTAATACATAATTTATACTTACGGCACTCAGAGTGACCTTAAATAATGCAGCCTATATATTATAATGATATGTAACAAAAAATATCACTTTCCTTGCAAAGATTCTACTTAAGAAATTTGACTGCGAACACTTGAAAGCAAAATAATAATAAAGCAATTCTTGATCACGACACTAGAGTTAAAGTTGTGTTAAGGTCTGCCATTATAAACTCAATTTTTCAGAAGGTTGTAATTTGGGGGCCATGAACATTTGTTTTAATGCAAAACTTTGGTTCTGTAAGGATAGGCCAAAATTACAGGCCCTGAATTTAGCACAGTTTTTTGGAGTAATATTAAGGAGGACAAACCAACGCAACAAGGAAAATTAAAGTTAAGGTTAAAACTCTTACCTGAGCTCCCCCTATTGCACCTATAATACAGTCCTTAAATATATGGATGATGCTATGAATAAGGATGGACTAATAGTTTTACTTAATAAGACTCAGTCTGAATTTTTGCTTGAAACCAAAACTGAACCTTCCTTGATGTTTTAAATTATTACAGTTGGTAGATTTTTTTAAAAAAGCAAACTTTTATATGCCTTTGCCCTTCCTTCGTGGACCAGAAACAGATGTATTGAAATGCAAGTAGGGTTATTCTAGCAGCATTTTGGGTCCACCTGAGCGCCAGAAAAATCTCGTAAGTGTCTCTATTCATGAAATTTCCAACTTCCAAGTGTAACTTCCAGACAAAAAAAAAATTGTGAATACATTTGGAAGAGCACCTGAACTTCTGAATTTCCTTCTTTTGGTAGGTTTATCATATTTAAGGTTAGTGAAATGCATTTAGTTCAGACTCAAAGAAATAAAACACTATATCACCAAGTTTTCCTCTGTTGCCAGATGACCATATGTTGAAATAACATAAATCTATTTGTATCTATTAATATTGTTTCTCCATAATTAAGTCATCCTGTGTTCATCCTTTCAACTTTGGAAGGAGAGCATAAACTGTACAACCAAAGACCAAATTGAATTAATTTTAGACTCAGACTCGTGGCAGTCATTAGGGAGGGAAGTGAATCCAGGATATAACACTTTTGAGATCAGTTATGGAACCCATATGCTTTCTGTGCATGCCTGGTAAAAATGTGCAACTTCATTACATATTAGAGAGGCTGCACATTTTAATTCTGGTTCACTAATAGATCGGAGGCAAGTGAAACTGGCCTGGGAAGAGATCCAGTTTTCTTTACAAGGATGGCCAAGGCCTATGTCTCTGGGTGAGATCCACCAATTTGCATAGAGTCTGCACAAGACTCCTAGGCCATGGAATCCCATGGTGACTATGCACATGGGAAGTAGCCATGTAGGTGGTCTTTGCACCTCCATGTGCTTGGGAGGCACACACTCTTCTGTTTTCAAATATGCCTACAAACTTAAGGAGGAGGCAGGGAAAAGGGGCCAGAGCCACTATTACAGCCCATAGGCTGAGGGCCACTGATGGACATGTTACAAAGCTCTACTGCCATCCCTCTATCTCAGAACAAAGCTCAGGCTTTGGTGTTTTATTTTCATCCTTTGTGAAGAACTTCTCTAGCATATAACAGTGTATTGATATATGACAGAACCTAACTAATGAAAACATTAGATGAGATCAACAAACTGGCAGTAGTAATGGGGTTCTACATAATCCCAAGAGACAAATTTACAGGCATCTGCCGGTAGTATCAAAGAAGATGAGCTAATGCCTTTATATTAGTGCTGGAAAGATTAATTCAGGAGGTGGGCATCTGTACTCTACATATGCCAAGATCTACCACATAACGGGGATGCATAGATGAAGAGGAAGAAATTATTATAATTATAATTGCAGTGTCCAGCAAAAGACAATAAAACAGCAGCAGCAATATAGGCAAGTGACCGCGAGTACTAAAGAATACAAATCATGTCTTAAATACACATCCATTTGTTATGTGAGACTTACTATAGAAAAAGGAGTTTACTTAAGATATTATTTTGTCAGTTTTGCATGACTCTTCTGCATTATGGCACAACCAACAGCAGGACATAGACATTTTGTGATAAAAATCCAACTCATGAGATTTCTATCACTGTTCTCCAGATTCACAAAGTGCAAATTATTCAGAGATCAGTATCTGGAATTCTGGAAGCTTATCTAAACTGAACTTCCAAATCCAAGGCCTCATCTTGCAAACACTTACTCCAAGTATAATGCTTGCATGGATCTCAGTGGGACTACTCATAGGTGTAAGCACAAGATTTTGCAGGGCAAGGCCTCAGTTGAGGATCACACATCTTGATAACAATAATATTCCTGTGATTATGTGGTTATCACATCTAACAGATTCTAGAATTTGAAAACTAGATTGGGTCTTTATTTAGCAGATCATTTCTTTGTAACTACCTTCTGTTATATTGTAAATATATTTCCAAAACACCCTGTTTTACCAAGGCATGCCTATAGCTAGCACCCATTACCATTAATGTAGGGCACATGTACCACGGGCACAATAGCAGCCCCCAAATTACATGTTCAATAGTTAATATGAAAAGGGTATATTTGCGCCCTGTAACTTAAAGTAGTCTCACATTTTAGAGTTAAATTTTTATATCTAAGTCTGCCAGCAGGAAAGAACTCATATTATAGATCACAAATAAAGACCTAGAAGTAGTGGAAATGTTTTAAGCACATACAGTACAGCCTTTATTCACTACATTAGTTTTAATAAACACCTGTAACAAGAAATTACTGCACTAGGAAAAGAATCATAATTCACATCCTAGTTAAACACAAGCCTAACCATATTTTTAGCCTATCTGGACTTTAGACAGGTCTCCTCCCACCAGACCCACAAAATGCAGTGTTTTAGAAACATAAATATTAGAAAATCCACCCAGAAACAGCTTCCATTTAATTTTCTCAAGCAGTGCAGTATACATATGGAAATGAAGTATATATAACAACTATTTTCTGCCACAACATTGAAAATGAGGCTAGGGCATTTAACGAGCCCCCCCCAAAAGCTGGTAATGATGTCTATAGTTAAGGTTTCTTAACACTTTGCATTATAAATCCAATTTTCAGTTGTTTATAACTTTGACCAACTTTAACTGATCAGATTGAAACTTTCCATGCTCACTCTCTGCATCAGGCCAAACTGTTTTTGGTTTTTTTTGTACCATAGGAGGTGATCAAATAACATTCACACATTATACAAAGAAGTTAAATGAGATGTTGCTTTGTTTCTGGCGAAGCTGGGTTTAAAACCCAGGCCTCAGAAATGATAAGACTTATCCACTTAGCCACATTATCTTTCAGAAAATGTACCAAAACTATGTGCATAGCTGTGCCCTTCTCCGCAACTACTACATCATACGTCCTTCAAGTCAGAAATAGAGCCCAAAATCCTTGCTTCCCAGCATTCATTCTGTTGTTTAGGAAATAGTTATGTAAGCCACAGGCAACCTGTGTGTCTCATCCACCATTAATGACTAGTCCACAGAGAAGATAAAAGCCTACTGCTACCAGTTACTTCAGGGTTCCAATCTGATGACTCATGTGAGATTGCATTATAATGGAGTTACTGTTTTTTTCAGTTTGCTTTTCAAAACCCCCTCCCCACAAAAACAAAAAAACTCTAGGAAATTACATACAAAAAATGCATTAAAAGAACATTAAGGTTGCAATGTCAAGCACTCAGAAGTTAGGAAATGCCAGAAATAAGGTTGTCTGTGTTGATATACTGTGAATCCTGACAAGTTTAAATGATAATGGTTCCAGTTTTACCAGTAAGAGAGATCCAGAGGGGTTCCTCGGTTGATTATAGTGAAAATATACTAGTTCACTCCAGCTGAATGTCTGGCCCATAAATTCAGAAAACAAGAGAAAAAATATAGAAATGATGCAGCTGATCTTTTTTAAAGATTCAGGAGTCCAGGGTTATATACAAAACTGTGTGAGAAAATATACATCTAATCTATGTGCAAAATTATTGAGATTGTGCATGAACACTCGATAACTGTCGTGTGGAAATTTTTATGAGGGCTCATAATAGTTACATTTCCAAATTAGGCATAAGACTGTGTATCCTTGGACTTCCATAGGTGTTGAGAATCAGATTCTGAATGTTAACTGTGTTTTCTTCAGCAAGAAGTTATGTATCTGATATTTACAAATTAATAAATTGAATTTATTTGTGGTTCTGTTCCCTGGAGATCATAACTCTCCCCTGCAAGAGGGTTCAAAGAGGAAAATGTTACTTGATCCTTTCCTGATCTCTGGCACTCGTGCACAGCCAGCCAAAATCTAAGGAATAACCCTGCACTGCCTAGGAGATGAATTATATGACTTTATAAATCTCTTTCATCCCTAGTTTCGAAGGCACAGATTGTCTCCTCCTGTTCCAACCACTTTGCACCATTCAGTCAGAGCAGAACCAGTGAAATGTGGCTCTTAGGGAGAATTCCCCCATTGTAGGAAAGCTCTCGGGTGGCATAAATTAGTGTAGACAGCCTCTATGCCAATTACCCACCCTCTTATGCCCTAGGGTAAAGGCTGGAGAAGGTGTGTTGATGTGTGCTAGGGCAGGAGTGCGCCTGTGCTATGCCAATTCACAATTAGTGTAAGGTTGTATAAGGACCTCAGAAAGCTGATGTAAATTAGGGCAGACCTTAAAAGGCTTCAGCTTACATCAATGGGCTGGGCTGGGTACAAATGAGAATTAGAAAAGCATAACTTGCTTGGCACTGGAGTGAATCTGGCCTTAAGATTCCTTTATCTTTAGTATCAGAGGGGTCGCCATGTTAGTCTGGATCTGTAAAAGCAGCAAAGAGTCCTGTGGTGCCTTATAGACTAACAGACGTATTGGAGCATGAGCTTTCGTGGGTGAATACCCACTTCATTGGATGCATGTAGTGGAAATTTCCAGGGGCGGGTATATATATGCAAGCAAGAAGCAGGCTAGAGATAACGAGGGTTAGTTCAATCAGGGAGGATGAGGCCCTCTTCTAGCAGTTGAACTAATCTCGTTATCTCCAGCCTGCTTCTTGCTTGCATATATATACCTGCCCCAGGAAATTTCCACTACATTCATCTGACGAAGTGGGTATTCACCCACGAAAGCTCATGCTCCAATACGTCTGTTAGTCTATAAGGTGCCACAGGACTCTTTGCTACTTTACCTTTAGTTCATTTAAAAGTCAGACTCACTGTTTTATTACATAATGAAGCTACTCTTTGTGATGAATCTAAGTGCATGTACACTTCTCAATTATCCTTAGAAAGCATTTCTGAAATCCTCTGTAGTAGATAATCAGCATCTGACCTATCAAAGAGGAAGAAGGAGAAGCTGTTCCATAAGGCATCAGTTCAGAAGAGCCTAGCACAAACTGTGAAAGTCACTGTCACCACTTTCCCCTCAGACATTGTCAAACTTCAGGCAGGTAAACAAGAACAAGGAACTTTTAAAGGCTAAGAAACATTAACCTCACAGAACATTAAAAGTGCCATGAACAGCATGGAGCAAACAATGTTTACTCACAGCAATTAGTGAGATCAGGGATGATAAAATCCCTGTAGCACATTAACTTCAGAGTGCTTGTAAAGTTTAAAGGGCCCAAAACAATGGGATGCAACAGTGAAATTCTCAGTCCTGCTGCTGCAGGATGGGGAATAGACAGGGAAGAAGGCAGGGGTTTCAGAAAGTTCAGATGATTTAAATAAACTCCAAAGTGTTTCGATGCTTTGCACATTGAAACTGAACTCTGAACCTTTTGGGGTTTTCCCATCACTACCCTTAGCCACCATGGAGGCCCAAAGGACACGTGATAAATATGCTTTAACACAGTATGAACAGTTTTACTAATATACCAGCTAGCATTGCAGACATTGTGACGTGTTCAACACAGACAAATGGAATATGTTGACTGACTTATTTCTTCTGCTTGGACACCTGAGGTTCTCCTCTTCCCCCTTTGAATAATCTAACTCCTCGCCACTCCCCCTTTTTATTGATGTTTTGAGAAAGATATCAGGTTTGTGATTCCAGATAATTGATTAGAATTCCCAAGATTTGCCTGATTTGGGGTTTTGTTATGAAAGTTTTGCACTGCAGTAGTTTCTGAACAATCATTTCAAACCTTAGTTGATGTTTCATTTCTTGAGGAGTGATTTCCCTGAAATACATGGAGTGTCTTTCTTGGTGATTTGGGAATAATATATTTATATTTTATAACAAATGTACATATAGCAGCAGGGAAAACAGACCTAAGAATTGTATACTATGGGTGCAGGTGTACCTTCAGTGATATACTACAGACAAATCCATTTGAAACTATAAGCCTTTTGATCACACGCCTGATATAAAAGCCAAATGTTCTGATAAGCAATATATACCTTACTGATAAAAGATAGCTAACATAAATGCATTCTTTTTAAAAACTGCCACAAAGCCAAGTAATGGTCAGATTATTCAGATGTCCCTGCGCCATTCCCTATTTGGAAACATTTTAACATGGGAATCATTGCTCCTTATTTCTGACTGGGCCCCATTACCTCCATTCCTGACTCACTTCCTGAGGTCAGAATTTAGGTTTCTTCTCTACAAGACTCTCCAGCAGTGAGTATTTCAATTTAATATTCTTCATTTCCAGTTCAGACTGACCTATATAAAAACAGAAGGTACAGAGAAAATCATATAATAAAACGCAGGAAACAAAACAATACTAACTTACAATGACACTAAAGAAAGTCCCACTAAGCCAACCTAAAGTTAGCTACAGGCTTTGAATTAAGCAAGATGATCCCCTTTCATACTAGTCCTTTGCGTCTCTAGCAAACAGTTTGTCACGTTTCCCCCAAATTTCAAACTCCAGGATATATCTTTGCCGGGATGGGCCATTTTTAACTTGATACGAAAATTGATTTTTGTCTTCATTTTCTAAGACCAAATTGGATCAAAGTGAGCCTTCATCCCAATTTTTGTTTCAGTTTTGAGTGGAGAGAGAAGTAGAACAGTGCAGGGAGTATCTGATTAACTCCCCATCCCTACAAATGGCGTCGTTGACCTGCTGTGAGATCTAAATCAAACAGTTCCAGCCTTGCAGAGTCCAGCATCCAGATAGCAAAGATCTTAACCAGTGCTGGCTACGGACCAGGAAGTCCACCCAGAGGCAAAGACTTTTTTAAAGTCAGCCAGTGTTCACAGCACTGAATTCTAGACTTATTCCCAGCACACCATCTGCCTGGAGAAGGTGTCAGGGAGGGAACTGGGGGTAAGGAAGACTTGTGAGTGTTGTGAGGTGGTAAATTTGTTGATGTGTTCATACTCATTAGTTAACCTTAACCCTATCTTTCCCCAGATCCTATTTTCCTGCTCCCTATAAAGTCCCCCTTTTGTTATATTGTTCCGTTTGGGTGTGTCATGTCTTTGCTGGGGTTTGTGTTCAAGTACTTTACTGTTGCTTGTCTACTGGGGTTTATACTCCTTGCCAGCAGTGGTAGTGTTATTCATTTTCCCAAGGGACAGCACCCCCTGTATCTCAGGAACAATGAGGAGTCACTTTGGGTGGAGGCACCAGGCATCAAAAAAATAACACAGGATCCAATCCATGAGAGGACAGGGGAAAAGCCACTCCACGTAGCAAATGCCAGAGCAAAGGTCTGAGCCACACCGCTAGGAAAGGGCTACATCAGATATTCAAACATAGCTAGCTATTGCAGAAATACATTTTTTCTACAGAGTAACAACTTGGATGTAAAGCTGTTTTTCTAAAGATTCCCAAATGGCTGAGTGAATACTGCTAAAAATTATTCACATTCATTGGAACTTTACGATGAATTTCCTTTGCTTGTCTTTAAGGCCTTTCTGTATTCACTAAAACAACTTTCCCACAGTTGAATGCACAAAACCAGCTATTGCACAATATTCATGAAAAGTGGTTTTCAAATGTCCAATTGTAAGAACTGCACCTCTCCTGTATTTTAAGAATTATGCTTATTTAGTGAAAGATCATAGCATACGACCTATGAATTCAAGGAACACAATTCAGATTTTTAATTTTGAATACCTAACACACAAAGCAATATTTTCAATGGCAAGTCTGTGAGCAAATCATAAGCTGATCCATGGTCCCCACCTAGGGCCCCAACAGGTCCCCACCCAGGGCCCTAAAGGGACGTTGTGGTGTCCAGAGCACTCATTGGTCCTACCCAAGTTATGCTCCCTCTGGGGGACTTCCTTCCAGGCTGTGGCTCCTCCAGTTGAGGCATGGTCACAATCTTAGCAGTATCAGCCTACTCTGCCAGGGGGACCATATCCCCTCATTCAGGACCTCTCTTGGGTTCCCAACTCCAAATAAGAGGGGGAGGAAGGGATCACCACTTCCAACCTGGACTTTTCAATGCTGTAGTCACTCTTCCCACAGCTCCAGGCATCAACCTCACTTCCTGGTGCAGCCTGTAATTCCTTCCCCTCTGCCCTACTGGTGCCTTTTTAAACTGTCCTGTCCACATGAGGATTGCCTGGCAGCTTCTGAGGGGTGAGGTCTCCCTGGCCCAGTAATGCCCCTCCTTAGTTGCATGTTTCATAACCAACATGAATGTTTTGAAGCTTGTTTTGAATGTTAAAAGAAAATTCTCCAAGTTGTCAACAATAAAGTTCTCATTTTTAAGTTCATGTTTGTAATATAAATCAATGATTGAGTTTTCAGAATGCCTAAATCAATGGAATTTAGGTAGCTAGGTGATTTTGAAACTTCCAGTAGGCACATGTCTACATCTCCAGGTGCCCCAAATCTGGCCCTTTGAAAGTCAATGGGATTTTGGTTCCTAAATGCTAAAGTGAATTGAAAACGGACTTAGGTTCACTAGTCACTTTTGAAAATTTTAAAGCAACTCTTCTAGTAGTTTTATTTCTGTCAATCAGATAAGAACCAGCTGTTTATTATGTGTCTAAGTGTATTCCTTAAGCCATTGACTAGTTCAGATAATTTTTATCTGATTGTTAAAAGAAGATTCTCTCAATCATTAACTCTTAAACAAATTATTCCAAGAGATTTATCTGACTAAAGAAACCCTATTCTTGTCTGAAACTAGTGCAGAATTATTAAGATAACACTTTTTTACCTTACAATCTTAAGTAAATCCTAGCCTGGAATTTATCCACTTGTCCTCCACTCCCCTGCAATGAATCCTCTGCTTACCATAGACCTAACTGAAAGCCCACCGAAGTCAAACAAAGGACTCCTATTGAATTCAATAGCTATCTGCCTGGGGAAGAAGAGTGGTGCTCATGTTCTGTTCTGTGGGAGAGGAAGGAATAATGACACAATATTGGTCAGCGTGATAGGCAGTGGTCTCAGCGCACCAGCAGCCTTGCTATTGTCATTTTTTGTAGGCATCGCATCAAAGGAGAGTTTTCAGGAGGGATAATGTAGATGTGGATAATGAGGTAGCTTTGCAGATGTTTTGGAGGAGCTTTTCCCAAGTGTGAGGGAGCAGCTTGGAGGAAAGCATGAAGGTGCTTGTTTCAAAATTTAACAAGTGGGCAATGGAGACTGACATCAGGAGTCCACATCGCGATAGAAAATGAGAGATAGAAGGTTGAATGGAGATAGAGCGAATGGCCTTGAAAGTGAAGATAGGCAGCTTACATCTGATGCAACACAGAAGGGGTAAACAGTGGAGGGATGCAAAAGAGGGGAAATATGGTCAAAGCAATAGGTTTGGAAAATGCTCTTTTCAGCAGCATTCTGAATGGCTATGAGCAAACCAAGATTGTATTTGTCAAGATCAGAGAAAAAGGTGCTGCAGCAATTGAGACAGAAGATGATAAGAGTTTGGATGAGAACTCTAGCTGTGGGTGGATAAAAAAAGGCTGTATCTTAGAGATGTTATGCAGAAAGAACTATGAGAACTATGCACATTCATACAGGGACATAATCTCTGCTCTTTCTGGGGGAATACAAAGATGCACAAATATGTACAGATTCTCCCTTCCAGTGCCTATATCAAGTCTTCCCTGCTAAAATTTTTATTGCCATGGAAGTCAAAGTTATCAAACTGTGAAATGTATGAACTAAGAGATACCTACCCACAACAATTGTGCTTATTTAAACTAGTGATAAAAATCACTCTGATTTATGTGTTTTAGCAAAATGTCATGCTATGGAAGGTTGGAAATCAGGGGTAGCCAGAGCTGAGCATTCTTGCTCATAAATCTACCATAAACCACCAGAGCTTCTTTTAAATTACTGTGTCCATTTTGCAGTAAAATAATAGGAGTAAAACCATTATGCTTATAAATGAAGATGTTCCACAGAATGCTATACAACTCTTCAAACTATACGTTAACTTCATTTCCATTTCACATAGTTTTATTTTTCTCCATTGGTTTCAAAGTAAATGTGGTTGTCACCACCTTTCAAGAGCCACAAGTGCCTGATCTTCCATTATTCCTAATTAGGGAGTCTTTTTATTTTCATGCCTGCACATAACTTCCATTAATGTTAATGAGAATTCTGCATGTGCACTGATGTAAGAAAAGACCCCTAAGGTATTATATAAATAGCTTTACAGTAGATTGGCTATTGCTGACCAACTTAGCAAAGGGATATTCTTGTGCACTAGTCACTAGACGCTGCTGTTATACAGTTAGGTATTACTTTGGTGGTCCTAAAGGTCAACATAAGGGGGAATAAAATATCTTGTTTAAATATATAGGGTGAAATTTACCTCTGTGCAGGTGGCCCACACAAAGTCTAATGAACCATTAAGCTCCTTTTCAGCTATTATAGTTTTTTTTTTAAATAGGAAATTCATTGAAACCAACTCTTTGGCTTAGTTCTGACAAATTGGCGTTTTCCAACAAAAAAAGATTTAATTGAAAAATTCCCAACCAGCTTTACTGAGTAGTTCCATTGGCTCAATAGCAGCACTTACAGTATTTACATGTTTGTAAACTTTTGTAGTAGCAGGGCCATAGTGAGTATCTACACAGGCTTTCATCAGAGATGGTTTGCTCTCTATATTTGCTCCAGGAATGAATCTGACCCAATGAATTTAAAAATCATATGAGAAATACTGATTCATTTACATGTGCAAACACCTGCTGATCTATAAATATTGTATATATCCGAATAAATAAAACAACTAAATAGTTTAGGATCTGCCTATTTGAGAGACTACCTTTCTTCCCACGTGATGCTACTGCAATTGTGATCAACCGGAGCATTCAAATTGCAGTCCCCTCCCCAGCTGGTGGGGCTTTCTCTATCACTGGCCCACTACTTACTCTCCCTATCCATGGTCCAAAATAGCTTGAATCTATTGACTGTCAAAGCACACAGCATAAGCTATGCTCTTTCTCAAGCTTTCAGGAAGGTGAGAACTGCATGAAGGCTAGAAATTCTGGAGAAAGAGTAGGATATTATGTTATGTAAGATTACTAATGTGTTGTGTTTGGGGTTTTTTTGTTTGTTTTTCTATGAGGTTAAGTTATGCCGATTAAGTTGATTGTATTTTTAAAGTTTTGTTAAAGAAGCTTAGATCCAGGAATAGGATCTTTTGTATAATAAATCTAAAGGAGTGACAATAATTATTATCCTTTATCCAAATTAAATTATCTGAATACATGAAAATTGCATTTCTGATTAAACAGATAATTTCTGAAGCTGAAAACGTTAGTTATAAGACTGATCATTAATAGAGGAACTATATTAACTAAATTGGAAATAATGACATTAAAAAACTACTTCTGTTCTAAGTCAGTTGGTTTATGTAATATCAGTATAATAATTTATGGCTACAGTGTCAGAAATGAATTATTACTATAGTAACAGTCTACATTTCTCTGCATTTGCCCTGCACGATTATAAAAATAATACAATGTTTTCTCTTCTCATTAAGTGTGAAAAACTCCCAGTAAAATATAGCTAAGTTACTACTGTGTTCTATCAGCATTATTATTTTACTATTCTATAGATCCAGAGAACAGCAGCAAATTGAGCATCAGAGTTGTGTGAACCCTGGCAAACAACCCCCCCCCCCAAGCCTGTGATCTTACTGCCTTATAAGCTTGCTCATTGCAAGCTTGAATGCACATATTAGGCTTGCTGTGAAATGTAGTCCTATAAAATAAAGAGAGAGAGACAAAACTTGTATAACCTAGGAAGCAGAAAATACAGTCTGGCCTATATACAGCTTCCAAAATTAGACAGAGACCCAAACAAAACCCTCTTTGACTGAACCAACTACTGGAACTGAGTTTTTGAGCCTTGATTTGTATTCTAAAAGAAACCACAAAAAATCCAACCAACCAACCAAAGGGAAAAAAACAGACATGGCAGGTGGGAGGATGGGAAAAGGGTTGAGCAATAACATTTTCTGAAAACAAACTGCACACAAATAATTGGATGCATGATATATAACTGAATTCCATTTTTATTATAACATGATATACTGCATTGTTTGGTATAGCTAGTTTTGTGGTGTATATTTGTTTAATTCTCACAGCTTTCTCCTAAATTGTAAGTTAAAAAGAGAAATATCCATTTTAGATCATATTATGATGACATAGATTATATTTTAACAAATTCAAAATTTGAGATTCTCAGAATAAACTGGGCAATCCAAAATACGTTAATGTCTGTGGAAAGAGTTCCCTTAATTTTACTGGAGTTGATTTGGACTAATGCTTTAAATACAGGGGACCTAAAACAATACTTAGATTCAATCCCTTTAAACTTCAAATACCCAGACCGTGCAAAAATTGGCTTCAGAATTGAACTCTGCAGTATAGGTCCATCTCTGGCTTTAAGTGTCTCTCTTTTACTCCTCAGACTTTAATTTATCTCCTTCAGCCTTAAAGCTTATGCAGTGATCAGTGGGTGATACATATCCGAGTTCACTGTGGTTTTATTTTTTAGTATGTTTCACTGGGGTTCTCTCTCAGTGTATGTCACACACATAAGCACGCATGCATACGTACACAAAACCAATGAACTTACTCACCCGGTGGCTTTCCCTTGACTCCGCAGCAACAGCTATGGAGCCTTATTTGGTATGGGTTTTCTAAAACACTGGTCTTGTTAACACTCATCAAACACAGGAAAAATAAAACAGCACATTTAACTTGTCTTCCAGTATGAAGGATTTCTGCAAATGATCGGCACATTTCTAACTGGCTAGTAACAGGCATGGTGAAAAAACAAATGGCCATATTTACGACACTGGGCAAGTCTTAAGAAGGTATTACAGTTTAAAATATATTCATTTACCATGTCAACCAAGCCTTTTGGTGCATAACTGTTGACAAAAAAAATGAAGAGAGCAGAGCTTGTGCTACACAACCGGGATCCTTTTACAATGTGTCAACCAAATAATGCATCTTTACAAAAGATTTAGAGTTTGTTTTTGGAGAAAAAGAATCACATTCCCCTGCCAACAAAAGCAGAGTGGTGTCTACAGTTAGTAAAGCTTTTCTTAGCTGCAAAATTAGTGTCAAATCGCTAAAGCCCATAAAGTACGTCAGCGTAAGTCACTCTCATTAATTTGATGGGTGACGGTAGAATTCTCAAACAGCAGGTTCCTCATTCTGGTTTTTATTTTAATCAGCTAAATAATGAGCTGGGGGTAGAGTTGCTTAACCAGGCCAAGGGAAGAAGAAAGCAGAATCATCTTAAAACACCAATCCTGGATTTAATAGCCTACAACAAAACACTAAGCAGGTCAGCTTCATGGTTCAGCAATTCCTAAAAGCCCTGTCTACTTCTCAACAGCTTATCGGCAGCCAGAGTATAAGAGCTCCCAATGAGATCTGATTTACAGCACTGAAAGGTTTTGCAGCGAAAATGGAGGGCAAAGAAGGTAGAGTGCTTTCTGTCTTTTTTTTTTTTTATTATTATTTTTTAAGATCTCAGAAACTGATTCAGACCTCATGATAGGGACCTCTTACACTTTGCTTTGACATAAACAGGTCACAATGCCTGGAAACGCTTATGCAGAACTCAGCAGCAATCAGGTTTGTTTTTTCTGGGTCAAAGTCAGTTTATCTTGTTAAGCTATCTAATTGAACACAATCCATGTAATACAACAGAACTAAGTGCATTAAATGAGGAGGAGACAGGAGGGAAGTGAGTTTACATTTGTAGGGCATTGGGGGGAGGGGGAGAGGGGCTGTCCTTTCCTGGAAATACCTAAATTACCTTTAAAATGAACCCAAATTCTTCGCTCTCTCCAAGTTCTCTCTGTGTATATATCTGTCTACATATATGCACACATGAATCTGATTGGTCTCTTGTGATTGTGGGCCGGTATTCTGGCTCAATAGAAAGGGACAGATTCTGATCTCAATTCTAATTCCAAAGTAAATCCAAAGTAACTCCACTATAGTCAGTGGAAGTACTCCAGACATACACTGCGGTAACCATGATCAAAATCTTACCCAAAATGTCCATTAAGTTAAAAACACTGGCAACGTGAAAAACCATTGTTGTACAGACCAGGCCCTGTGCAGAACTCAGTAAAGTGAATTATATAAAACACTTACAGTTTCCTAGTACTATTAGATTTGCCTTTTTACATAAATGCTTAAGTTATGATAAAAAACAGAGCTGTGTCAGTTCTTTTCAGTCTCAGCACATTTGCTATTAGCATAAGAAATGCTGCTTATGGCAGAGCCAGCCGTGCTTGAAATTTCTGAATTAATGGATTTGATTTCCTCTTGAGACAAACCATCAGCCTTGCAGTAATGGAAATAGATATAGTTGGTAAAACAAATAAAAAGCTGGCATGCAGATAAAATGGGTTTCAGTTTAAAATAGTAATGTTGTAATTGAAGTGAACAATTACAGGGTAGCTCCTAGGCACAAAAGAAATACCATAAAAATGAAGTAATGTTTTTGTTAAGTATAGTCATTTCATGAAAATGTAGAGCTGCAGATGTCATTGTCTGGAAAAAGGAAAACTATACTTATTCTTTACTGAAATCATTCAATAAAACATTTTCCTAATTTTAATAATCACTAATATTAACCCTAAATTTCACCTTGGGAAAAAAGATAGGGCAAGAGAAAGACAAAGCTTATCAGCTGGTAGCATCCCAGAAACATGCTTTCCTTATCAAGGATCAGAAACATAAGAATTTTTATGGGAGAATGAGTTTCTTTTAGCAGAAGAAAGCTTTTTGATTTCTATGCTCTGTCAGGGCTGCAATATGAAATAAGCCAGGGAGAAAGGAATGGTTGTAATGTGAAGTAACCACAAACTGAGGAGAAAACCACAAGATATGGTGACAGGGTAGGAACAGGCTCAGCATCAGATCTATGTAGTAAAGGTTTTTTTGTTTTTTTTTCCTAAGTGGGTCAAGTTTCTGATTAGCTTTCAGCCATACACACCACTGTGGAGAAACACAGACTTTCAGAATATGAAAGCCTTTCATGTTAATGTACAAAAGTAAAAGCAATAGAGCACACCAAATGTCACCAATGTAAGTGTCGCATCAAATCTGAAAGCGCATTCATTAACTCCACTTCAGCAAAATGCTCTGCTATGTCCTATATTTTCCCTTGCTTTGTATGCATGACAGGAAATGTACTATCACATTTCTTTCTAGTGATTTATTAATTAAGGAATTACAGTAACTGAATTAAAGTTTACAGGGCTGCGGCTTTAATTGTGACTGTTGTAAATTTTTTTTTTTAAAACAAGAGTTATTTGGCACAATAACAATGTGTAGACATTCCAATTCCATTCACTAATAATTTAAATTTATATTATACTTCACATTGTGTGTCATGGTGCAAGAGATTACAAAATGCTCCAAAATATTTATTCATCTGCCACTTATTTAGCAATGCATGTGTTTTGAAGAAATGGCATAACATAGGCTGTATTTTGTATGGCTCCAGACACAAAATGAGCCTTGAAGGCTAGACCATCACCAAAGTAAAAAATCCCACTCAGCCCAGTTGATATTCACTGATGATTTTCAGTTGACAACTGCTAGCTAAAAAAAGTTTCGCTTTCTGGTTTTGTTAATTCAGTTAGAATAACCGAATAAGGGCTGGAAATCTACTGGTGAGAGTACACGACTTTTACTCAGGGCACCTGGCTTCCAGACTCAGCTCAGCCACTTGTTCACTGTCTTACAATCTTGGCTAGCATTGAGCACCTTGTGAAGCACTGAGACCCTTTCAATGAAAGGTACTGAACAATATGTTTACATTTATATTTTATTTATGGTAATTATTTCCACCCACGTCGGTGACAGACTGGCATTTTATACAAAGAGATAAAACTCTTGAAGATAGATGAATTTACTTCAATTATTAGGTATGTCTGTATGGTAGGGTATAAAAGAGCCTATTTACATATGTCATTTTAAAGTGCTCACACTGAGATTTTACTGCTTTCTTCACACTCTCACACTTATATAAATACACCCACACAGTACAGGCAGATTTCTGAATCTTCAAGTGTTTCTCTTCCATTAGGAGACATTTTTTTAAACAAATTAGCACCAAAAACGTTCTGGACTATAATGTGTTTATTGCTTTATTTGCTGTTTTAAAAGCTCTTCATAAATGCTTTAAACAAGATGATGTGTTCCCGTGGAATTAAGTACATACTTAATCTGTGGAGGAAAATAAATGTCTGACAAAGATTTAAATCTTTATTTTCCTCTCTTGACATGGTGGCTGGTGACACATAAATGTACTTTTTCCCCCCTTTTGACAGAGTAATAAAAATCTCATTATCTCTGAATAGGCAGCAATTTCGTTATCTAATCTTTTTACCAAAAGGTTAGTTAATTAATCAGAAACAAATCCTGATTATTATTTCAATAGAATTAGAAAGACAAATCACCAGAGTACAGCTAAATAGGGCAGGCCTGTGGTTTAACCCGCCTCATTTACATACAAGTACAATGATTGTCAGGAGCTCTTAGTGAGCAAACAGCCCCGAGAACATAAGCCAGCAGATGGTTTTCTCTCATAGCTAGCCTTTCCTCTTCTCTAATGCCTGTGATCCCATTACCTCACTGAATCCGTTACCAGGGTAACTGTTAAATTGCTGTGAAAGGCATGGTAATAAAGTAACCTGTCACACTGGCAATAAAAGCAGCAGAATTTTCCTGTTCACTGAACTTTTCAGCTCATCAATACTCACTTTATGGAGAAATTCACCACTACACACAGGTCAGCTGCAGGAATTGTTCCATGAGGCTTTTGAAAAGCAAACTAAAGTTCATGTAAACATGGGAAAGATATAATTAAAGGCTGGATCCTAAGGTGCACACAGAGCTAATGCTTTGCTATTTACTGTAGAAGGTTAGGAGGAGATCTGAGATATTCAGGTTACTCCCTTTTTTAAGCATACTATATAAATAACCTTTACTGTGGAATGGAGAGTGATTAATCCAAAATCATTTTGATATTGTTTAAAACCACAACCTCTGTGCATGTAAACTGCATCCCTTTAACAGATTTATTCTAGTCTATTGGCTATTTGCTGAAGAGGTTTTGGACTCACAGAAGAGTTTGATACCAGAAGGATTCACTTGAAAGTATTTGCCAGCATTCTGCAACATTACTCCACAAACTACTGTTTTACATGCTTTTGAAGTGAGTTTTATTCCTTTAACAGTTAAATGGAATCAGCTATATAACTGTGACAGTAAAAGCATATGAAATCATCCTATGAAAAAGGCACAAATGTTATTGTATCTATCCTTCCATTTGGAAATGTCCTTCCTCTGTTTCTACATAATGTATCTATCCTACCGCAATCATGATCTAGAAGAAGAAGATGATGATGATGATTTTTCTTCCAGAAAAATTAGGTAAGAGGTTTTTTTTTTCACAAGGGACAATCAACAAATGTCAATGATCAGTACTGAATTTGAGAACATCATGTGGAAAAACCCTACTGATTTCAGTTAGGTTCACAAGAAACCATAAGAACATGGATGAAGACAGAAGTGCATATATCTAATCCCAGTTATTAGCTATTTGCAGACTCTATACTTTCAGCTCCATTTGGTAATGCCATTAATTATACTGCAGTAACCTTGGAATATATTGGAGCTTGCCTGATGAGATAACTTCTCTCTCTCTTTAATTTTTTTTTTTAACTTGCAGAGGCTTACATCTTGTTATGAAAATTTGACCAGCAGCAGGCATGAACCACAGCTGCAAGCCATGAAAGACATGTCTCTAAATAGGAGATGTCCGCATTACATAGTCCTCAGAGTGTGGATTCAAAGTAGTGCTTGTTCTACTTAAACTACAGAGTGCACTTTCTTCAATATTTAGCCATCTCTGTTCAATTTAATGCTAATCTGTTTGTCAGAATACTATCACAGAGCCAAATCCTACAGTCTTTACTAGGGAACCGAGCCTTCATTCTTTGCACACCTCAAACTCCCACTGACTTCAGTAGTAGTTTTAAGTACAGAAGGACTGCAGGATCAAGTTTAAGGGTGTGATCCAAAGCCCACTCTGTCAATGGGAGTCTCTCCAGTGACTTCAATTACTTTTGATCAGACTCTATGGGCCATATTCAGAAGGTGGGGAGTTAGCTTCCTAAAGAGGCACTTAGGTGCCTAAGCCATCATTGAGGGACCACTGGAATTCACAAAACCACCACTCAGCTGCCTAGCCTTGTAGGCACCTAAGTTTCCACCAGTAAAGTCCTTAGTGGCCTCAGTTTCTGTGACAGGCACAACCACCTAAATCCTGACACCACAGAGCAGATAAGTACCTAACTCACAGTGGGATTCAAAAACTAGGCATTCCCCCATGTAGCTCTCCTGTGAGGCCCAATCCTGTAGGTATGCTCACGGCCAGGGGCGGCTCTAGGCACCAGCGGGCCAAGCGCCCGCTTGGGGCGGCATCCTGGGGAGGGCGTCATTTGGCTCCGGTGGAGCTCCCGCCGGCATGCCTGCGGCAGGTCCACCGGAGCCCGGGACGAGAGGACCTGCCGCAGTCATGCCTGCGGCGGGTCCCGTCTTCCCGCGGCTCCGGTTGAGCTCCCGCAGGCATGACTGCGGCAGGTCCGCTCGTCCCGGGCTCCGGTGGACCTGCCGCAGGCATGCCGGCGGGAGCTCCACCGGAGCCAAATACCGCCCTCCCCAGGATGCCGGAGCCGCGGGAAGAGGGGACCCGCCGCGGGACTGGGGAAGGGCGGCGCAGCGCTCCGCGCTGCTTGGGGCAGCGTGATTTGTAGAGCCGCCCCTGCTCACGGCACACCTACCCCCGCACAAAAGACAGCCAGAGGAGAAGCAATAGTAGTCTCCTTTTAGAATCATAGAATAGAATCATAGAATATTAGGGTTGGAAGAGACCTCAGGTGGTCATCTAGTCCAATCCCCTGCCGAAAGCAGGGTCAACACCAACTAAATCATCCCAGCCAAGGCTTTGTCAAGCTGGGCCTTAAAAACCTCTAAGGATGGAAATTCCACCACCTCCCTAGGTAACCCATTCCAGTGCTTCACCACCCTCCTAGAGAAACAGTGTTTCCTAATATCCAACCTAGACCTCCCCCACTGCAACTTGAGACCATTGCTTCTTGTTCTGTCATCTGCCGCCACTGAGAACAGACTAGCTCCATCCTCTTTGGAACTCCCTTCAGGTAGTTGAAGGCTGCTATCAAATCCCCCCCCTCACTCTTCTGTTCTGCAGACTAAATAACCCCAGTTCCCTTAGCCTTAATAGCATAGTGGTTAGAGTACTCCTCTGATGTGGAAGATGCAGATTTGAATCTCTTCTTTCTCTGAAGTGGAGCAGGGATTTGAACCTAGGTCTATCCCGCATTACTTCCCAAACTACTGGGCTACAGGCTATTCTAGGGTAAAGCTTTCTCAATTTCTCCAGCTGGAAATGTTTCACTTTGTGTAAATGAAATAAAGATGCATCTGAAGAAGTGGGTTTTTTACCCACAAAAGCTTATGCCCAAATAAATCTGTTAGTCTTTAAGGTGCCACCAGACTCCTCATTGTTTTTGTATAAATAGTTGACTATTAATTGAAGCAGGGACTGAAACCTGGGTCTCCTCATCTCAGATGAGTGTGCTACCCAGCAGACTATGTAGAGTCAGTCATTCTCATTCTCTCTCTGGCCCAATAAAAATTAAAATGGGTCTTTTCTTTAGGTGCAGAATAATTCATATAACACTTCCCCTTCATATCGCTCCAGGATTTTGCATCACCCCCTCCTCCCCCCATGAGGCTATGCTTCCTCATTATAGCTGGTATGGGACACAATTTCAAATAAACCAACATTCTTGCTTCCTACAAGAAGGAAGTAATAAAAATCTCATGATAAAACCTCCTCCCATGAGATTTCCACCAGTTCCGCAAACGTAAGACATTCAGATAAGATGCCCTGTAAGCATATGCAGTCTTTGCTGAGAAAAGTGTGTTCATACCCTTTTCTGCTTCATTCAATTACATCAGTGTCAGGAATGTAGTGTGGGGCTTTGAGAATCCTGTCACCCTACTGTACCGTGTAGCTTCCCATTGCATATAAAACATATCGTATCTAATATGAAAACTGGAGTATGGGGCTTAACATTTTCTTTCTGAGAGTAATTAAGAAAGTAAATCTTAAATGCTCAACTTCTGGGAGAATGCAAACACAAAAGGGATGTGAGCATGGATAAATTCCTTCCTTTTAAAATTTGAATGAATATTCATGGAAAACATTTTTTGTGGTATTTGCCCAGCTCTTGTTAGTATTCACAGAACAGGAATTTTTGCTGAATAGAATTTTGCTGAAAGTAATTACTATGACAGATTCTCAGCTGGTGTAAATTGGCATTGAGTTCAGTGGAGCTAACCTGCTTCACATTCTATATTCCTCTCTGCTTTCATTCTTCCCGTAGCTGTGATTACAAATATAGCATACTAGGTCTGATCCTCCACTCATGTATTCTGGAATAATTTGGAGTTACTTCATTGATGCCATGGAGGTATAGCAGCGTAAACTGCTGTCAAAGGAAATTAGATCCCCTGTCTCTGAAAGAGAAAGCAATAGGAATACTTGTCTCCTCCCATTCCCCTGCCCCCATGTTTTGTTCTTTTTTATTGTTCTCCTCAACAAAATATTGTGACCAGTGCTCTCTCTCTTGCTGTATTTTCTCTTTGGGTTAAATTAATTCCTTTGCAGTGGACAAGCACCAGGCCTATACATCACCCAGCTATCACTGAAGTCCTATTTTGAGGACTTAAATGGTATATAGAAGGTATATAGCCCTTCTACCAGCTCCACACAGGATGGATTTCACCCTTCAGCTTTCATTTGAAAACAAATGATGTGAAAGTACACAGGTTCATGTTTACCAGGCAATGCGGGATTTCAATTTTAAGGCCGAATTTTTCAAACCTGAAGTTAGTCTCCAAAGTAATATTTAGGCACCAAACTAGAAGTGTCCTGGGTTTCACAAATAGCTGTGAATACAAGTACTCCTGTTCTTTTTGCAGATACAGACTAACACGGCTGCTACTCTGAAACAAATAGCTGAGTAATCTCTGCTTCTGTTGAGGCCAGAGGAAGCTTCAAATGCAAAACACCTTTGAAAATCACACTGCTACCTGCGTGCCCAAGTATGGCTTTAGGAGGCTAACTTTGGGTGTGTGGGTTTGAAAATGTGGATTATGTGATTTTAGTACGGTTGCCTGAATGGTATTTATAGAAAAGATTTGAAAACTATGGCTGTGATTCTGGGCTGGGGGAGTAACCTGAGCTCAGCACTGCCCCACCTTTGCACCCCTGAGAATTTGGAGGAACAGGACAGTCTCTGGCATAAGCTAAAACAGCACCAGGGGCTGCTTTGACTGATGTTGTCCTGTAACAACTCCTCTATGTTATCTGGCAGCTCATCTAGCTGCAATGCCATATGCTCCAGCTAAGCCTCCTCCTTCACCTGACCCTGTCTATATCCTCATCAGGGAATACAAGGAGGCTGACATGCTGGCTCTGTGCTGGACAGAAAGCCTACCTGACCACCAGAACAGGGCCAATTGTGTCCAGAGCAGTGTAAAGAGGCTTCAGGGCAGGGCAAAACCTGGTCCCTTGTAAATAGGTCTCAGTCATTTTCTTCTTTGTTGGTGAACTGGTTAATTGTTCTCTATAGCCTGTCTATCTTCCTCAGAACATACCGATTCAGTTTCACTAAACATCCAGACATTGCCATTGGATATTTTTGTCTGCCTCTGCCAGAACAATCCTCCAAGTCCTGACTCCCCGTCTGAGCCTTTTCAGTTGTTTGTTCCTATTGTGGATCATATACTGAAACAACATATATATAGTATCAGAGGGGTAGCCGTGTTAGTCTGGATCTGTAAAAGCAGCAAAGAATCCTGTGGCACCTTATAGACTAACAGATGTTTTGCAGCATGAGCTTTCGTGGGTGAATACCCACTTCGTCGGATGCAAGGCACCCATGAAAGCTCATGCTGCAAAACGTCTGTTAGTCTATAAGGTGCCACAGGATTCTTTGCTGCTTTAACATATATCGAGTGGAAATCAGCATAGCTGACTTCAATGGAGCTTACTGATTTGCATCAGGCAAGGATCTGGCCCTTGAGTCTCTAAGCTCCCTGGTCTACCCTATGAGTTTAGGTCAAATTTAGCAGCGTTAGATTGATTTAACCCTGCACCCATCCACATGAAGAAGCCATTTTTGTCGACTTAAAGGACTTTTAAAATCGATTTCTGTACTCCTCCCCGACAAGGGTATTACTGCTGAAATTGACCCTGCTGGGTCGAATTTGGGGTAGTGTGGATGCAATTTGACGGTATTGGCCTCTGGGAGCTATCCCAGAGTGCTCCATTGTGACCTCTCTGGACAGCACTCTCAACTCAGATGCACTGGCCAGGTAGACAGGAAAAGCCTAGCGAACTTTTCAATTTCATTTCCTGTTTGGCCAGAGTAGCGAGCTGATCATGCAGAGCTCATCAGCACAGGTGACCATGGAGTCTCAGAATCGCAAAAGAGCTCCAGCATGGACTGAACAGTAGGTACTGAATCTGATTGCTGTACGGGGAAACGAATCCATGATATCCAAACTCCATTCCAAAAGACGAAATGCCGGAATATTTGGAAAAAATCTCCAAGGGCGTGAAAGGCAGAGGTTATAACAGGGACCCACAGCAGTGCCGCATGAAGCCTACCAAAGAACCAGAGAGGCCAACGGCCGCTCCAGGTCAGAGCCCCAGAATGCCGCTTCTGTTATGAGCTGCATGCCATTCTAGGGGGTGCCTCTACAACTACCCCACGCCTGTGCTTCCTTCCTCCCCCTTCCTTCCCAGGCTACCTTGGCATTTATCCCCCCATTTGTGTGATGAATTAATAAAGAATGCATGAATTTGAAACAACAATGACTTTATTGCCTCTGAAAGCGGAGATCAGAAGGGGGAGGGCAGGGCGGTTGGCTTACAGGGAAGTAGAGTGAACTAAGGGAGCGGATTTTCATCAAGGAGAAACAAACAGAACTTTCACATTGTAGCCTGGCCAGTCATGAAACTGGTTTTCAAAGCTTCTCTGATGTGCAGCATGCCCTGCTGTGCTCTTCTAACCGCCCTGATGTCTGGCTGCGCATAATCAGTGGCTGGGCGATTTGCCTCAACCTCCCACCCTGCCATAAACATCTCCCCCTTACTCTCACAGATATTGTGGAGCACACAGCCAGCAGTAATAAGGATGGGAATATTGGTTTCGCTGAGGTAAACTGCACCAGCAAGCTTTTAAACATCCAAAGGCACATTCTACCACCAATCTGCACCTGCTCAGCCTATAGTTGAACTGTTCCTTACTACTGTCCAGGCTTCATAAGCCATGGGAGCAAGGGTTAGGCTGGGGTAGGTGCGACCGTGCGGTACTGCTGACTAGGAGAGCAGCCTGAGGCAGAAGCCTCCAGCTGGCATGGTATTCCAGGCAGGACTGAATCTCCATTAGACAAAATTTAAAGAAAAGAATGACCTGGAGTCATTCCCATTTTTGTCCAGGCGCACCCGACCAACCTCACCGAGGCCGGCCAGGAGCACCCATGTCTGCCCAGGCGCCCCCAACCAACCTAACCGAGGTCATATTGTACTGTCTGCCATCTGCAAGACAAGGCAAAGGGATGTGTGTAGCACTGCAGTACCATGTCTGCCAGCAGCACCCAGGAGACATACGGTGACAGTGAGCTGAGCAGGCTTCATGCTTGCCGTGGTATGTCATCTGCATGGGTAAACCAGGAAAAAAGACGAGAAACGATTTTTTGCTGTTGCTTTCATGGAGGGAGGGAGGGAGCCTGATGACATGTACCCAGAACCACCCGTGACAATGTTTTTGCCCCATCAAGCATTGGGAGCTCAACCCAGAATTCCAATGGGCAGCGGAGACTCTGGGAACTGTGGGATAGCTACCACAGTGCAACGCTCCAAAAGTTGACGCTAGCCTCAGTACTGTGGATGCACACCGCCGACTTAATGCGCTTAGTGGGGACATACACAACAAACTGTATCAAATCGATTTCTAAAAAATCGACTTTTATTAAATCGAGCTAATTTCGTAGTGTAGACATACCCTTAGTCTTGGTGGCACTTAGTGCCGAAATGTGGGAAGAGAGAAGGAAATGACCAGTAAAATTTCTATTGAGCTTATTGTAACATACAAACATACACAATTGCTTTTGTTAGCTTATACTTCATTCACTCCTCTTTGCCATGCACATGGAATGATGAAAATAGCATCTTGCTTTATAGTCATATTTTGTAATGTATTATTTATACAATCTTTTGTTTTCCACAAATTAAAATGTATAGATCCTATATCTAGTATAGACAATAATGTAGAAACTTCAATCCAAACCCTTATTCTGCAATGATTTTTCTATGACACAGGAGATCTTTGATAGTTTTTAATATTGTTTGAGAAGAGGGTGGGGAGGGGAGCCTGCTTTTTATTGTTGTTGTCACTGCTGTTTTATAATAGGAATTCAAGCTCCCTAAAGAAACAAGACATGTCAAGCAGTGCCTAAAATATATCCTCTTAAAAATACTGGGAATGATTATTTCAGCAAGTTTTAGTTTTCAGCAGCAACATATGTAGTGGCAGCTGTGCATGAGTGTTTTGAGACCAGGGGTACTTTGGAATCCAGTAAGAAAATTGGGACTTGCATGTGAAATGTAGGAGAAAAGAAAATTTCCTCATTCAAAATTGTGCTGAGATTTAAAAAGATAAAAGGCAATTTACCACATCAAGTTAGAGATGGAGATCTCTATTTCAAATATTCTTAGCAAATTAGTAATGAATAATATATGAAAAATATTCCCAATGCTATCCCACATGCAAATTTTGAGTGACCTGTCTGCTCCTGACTCTCTCATAGAAATAGTGTAATGTACAATTTACTGAGCCATAACTAAACCATTTCCTTCTCCAGATTTTCTATTTACAATTAGCTATATATTTATTAGTTTGGTGTCTATATATTATGAACTGAAATGCATGATCACCGCCTGAAAATCAAATATGAAATTTAATCTTCAGGTTCTGATGCTGGTGCTCATAAACCACTCAAGCGTCACTCCAACGCTCTGTGGCAGCAGCAGAACCCTTGATTCAATTATAGGCTACAGTCAATGGGGATCATGTTTTAATCTGTGTACAAACAAAAGGATAAAATTGAAACATCTCGTTTATCCATTCTTGGGATGCTGCTTTATTACAATCTGATATCAGGAAGTATTACAAAAATGGCCTGCTTTTCAGAAAATGGGTGAAATGAAAGCATGCCTGCTGTGTTCTTATTACATACAAATAGGCCCATATACTTCTCTGCCTGTATTTCACTTACACACACCTCAGCTATTTATGCCCATAAGGGTCTGATCCTGTGAGGTACTGAATGATCACCAGCAAATCACACTGACTTCATTGGGAGTGGAGGATGCTCAGCAACACATGGGATTAGGCTGTTAGTCCTAAATACAGCCTGATCATCCAAATATTGCAGGAGTAAAAATCATGTGATTATTTCCATTAACGTTACACAGAATAAGCTCTATGTCTGTCAGAGTGTCTCCAAGGTTCAGAGTAAGGTCTTTTTCTATTACAGATCAATTTTTTCCCAGCTTTTTCTTTTTTGGGGCAGGTGTTACCTTTTGCTCTCCTTCTTGTAGAGTATTTACCTTCTCTCTCTGGATCATTGGGCCTAATTTTATTTTAATTGTTTAGAACATTTAATTCATTTGTACATCACTAAGAAACATGATGTACTGATATATAAACAACAAAATAAAATAAAAACAGGACTTCTCAAGTGTTTACAAGTCTAAGCAAAAAGAGCATGTTGGGGAACATGCTGAGAAAATGGACTTTTTTTTTGTTAAACTATCCTGCAATACAAGGTCAAGCAAATTGAAATTTAAATTGTTTGTTGTGTGGTAAAACCCAGGGAAGTGAGACAGAAGGCCTACAACACTATCTGGGGTTATCCCTCACAGAATTTTCTTGGGCTGCTCCCCCCAGAGGGAGATAGAAGAGGGATAGGGGAGGTAGCCACCAATCACTGGAGATTCACAATTAAAGAAAGAGGTATCATCATGAATAGGTGACCCCCCCCCCCATGGCAATGACTGCCTCCACCATTAGCAGCAAGACTGCCTTAGGAGTTGCGCTGCCATTGGCTCTGCCCCTTTACTAGCACAAACTTCCCCTCCTTAAGGCCCTTAAACCCATGAAAACACTTAAACCCATGCTTGACTTTAAGGCTGGGTTTAGGTGCTTTCCTGAATTGGGGCCTAACAGAGGTACAAGTGAGTCTCATCTTACGCGGGGGTTCCGTTCCACGGTGAGCGCGTAAAGCGAAAACCGCATATACTCAAAATTACATTGAGTTGAATGACAGGCGGAATCGCCCGCACTACAGGTACAGTATTAAAATTGTTAATTTTCTTTTTTTGTTTTGTTTTGCCTACCACGTAAAGCTGAAATCGCGCATGTTAAATGCGCGTAAGATGCGACAGACCTGTACTGGTACTAATGTTTCTAGGAGTAATAAAAATTCCTGCTCAGATAACTGCTGTGGTTTTGCCCTGCCTTCAGCTCCCCATCCCAAATTGCAAAGCGCCAAACTCACAGCCTCATAAAAAAAGGGTATTCCGCAGTTCCCAGGGGGTAGGGGGAGCATGAGGTGGAGTCACTGCTCCCCTCACTTCTATGCCCTCCAACCTATTTCAGCAAGCTTCTGCTTCTGTCCACTTGAGTTAGTGGAGGGCAGCACATTGACATATAATGCTGGCCTTTTCCTGTCAAAAGAATTTGGCTCATTTCATTGCACTGGAGAAAAGTACATTTTTATAGCTAAGCCTCATTTTTTAATATGTAGGTTCATTGTGTCAAATGATGCAACATAATTTGGCATAACTGTAGCATAATGTTTTGGGAAGGAGGGCAAGGTAGCTTGGCAGTGAGTAGGAGCAAATAGAAGCTCAATCAATACCTATATAATCTATAAACCACTGGTAACCCATTTGTCAACCACTGGAATCATTTTAGCACACCTCAATAAAAACTGTATTACTTCGATATCTAATGTGATTAAGGTTCTATGCTTGTGCTTTATTAAATCTCTGTGACTCCTTGTCATTTCCTTTGAATAGCAGTTATAAAAAAAAGTAAAGTTAAATCGAGTAATTTAAAATATACTGGAATTAATTTTCATAGAAGAAATAGAGTATGTCTCATGAATAACAATATTTCATTTCAGAACATGACCTACACAAGTGTCATTGGCACTGCAGCACTTATGGTTCTCTCAAGTCATATATTTTCATACGCCAGCAGAGAAACCATCTATGTGAACTGAATGTATAGGTGTGTGAGAAAAGAAAGGGTTGTTTCCCACTGAGTTCTTTAAAATCCTTTTGGGGGTGTGGGTAGCGTGGTTGCAACGAAAAGTCAGCATTTGTCAACAGGCATTACACTGTTACCACAGTTATTTCCTATAAAGCTATGGTATGTCAGATGCCACTCTGTGATAATTGTTGGAAAATGCTAACTTTGAAGTGGCAACCAATGTAATTTTGGCATTAATGAACGTGAAAGATGAATAGCATCAACTGAAAGCAAGCCAGGTGTCATATAGTGTGGGCAAGCTCCATGCAAGCTTTCTCACACAGCTTGGCCAATACAGCTCAGTCCCGGCCAGCAGGAGGGCTGCTGTTCATGCCTCTCATGAGGAGAGGCTGTCAATTTTGTCAAACCGTACAGAGAATTTTATGAGATGGCTCTTAGAGGCCAAGGATGAGAAGTCATCAAGTATGTTTCCATGCTTAACATAAAAGGAGAAATTCATCTAATGTTCATTGGCTGCTCTGAACAGGATTCTCTCCGGTCTGATAGGGATCAACAAATTAGGAGATCAAAAAAGATGTCATGCAGCTAGATAGATACTGATCAGTCCATATATTGCAGAAATGTACTGTGGTACGGCAATAGGTTCCATTAATTAATTTACTTACTCTCTAAATTATCAGGCAGTGACTCACATGTTATTTTAAAAATAAACACATTGAAAAGATTATTATATAGGTTACAAAGTCAAGCACTTGAAAGTTAGGAAATGCCAGATTTAGGGTTGCCATGCAACCTTAATTCTGCATCTTGGTGTATCCATTGTGTGCACTGAAAGATGCATTGGTTGTCCTGTGGAAAAAAATGGTATGTGGCCCATGTAATTAAAAACTGTATCATAATACATTGGTACAGGGGAAACAGGAGTAGAGGGGATAGGAGCCGGGGAGGGAGACAGAAGGTCTGTAATGACTAGACCACGCTCCCCTTCAGAACCTGGAATTGAACCCCACATTCCTGACGCTCAACATTCTTCAGTTCTCTAACAAATAGCTGTGAAACCGGCAAAATATATGTCCCATCCCCCTCTCATGGCTTGTCCAAATAGAGATAACAGCCCATTACTGCTACTCCATCACTCAAGTGCAGACGACCTAGAGGTCACAACCATGCTGATAAACCATGTAGGGGGCAATAGATTGGAATTTCTGGTGGTTTTTTTTTTTCAGTTTACTTTTTAAAAAGCTGAGGAAAGTACATATAAAAATCCTATGTTAAAAGAATATGAAGGTTGCAAAGTCAAATACTCAAAAGATAATTGCCAGAATTAAGTCTGCCTCATTTATTGAAGGATTTGGAAATGTGTACCTATTGCAGATACGGGGGTAGGCAGGCCTAGGCCTGCCCAAAACTAAAGGTACACCCCTCACAACTGAGGGGGAGGAATCACAGAGCCCAGATAGCAAATGATTACAGAGGACAAAAAATGAAAAATACAGGGATGGGAGTGAGCCTAAATGAAGGACCCAGAGGGAGACACTAAGCAGAGAACTCCAGACAGCACTTCTCCTGAGAGGAAGGAATTCTATCCAGAGACATGAGACAATGAGGGACAAGCAATAGGACCCACAGTCATAGAGCAACTCCACCATTGAGCTTTCTCCTCTTGGTCTAGTGGATGGTCATTTTGGTCAGTGTCAAGAAGAGGTCTCCTGACTTTGTGGGGTCACAGATGGCGTGTGCAAATGACAGATGACAGCAGATCCCACCACTTGGCATCTGGGTGGGACATGAGGGTGAGGAAGTGGATGTTGTAGAGCGCAAACACATAGAGATGTTTGTGTGGTGCAGGTTGGAGGCAGACCAGCTGGACGGCATTCAGCCTACTCTGGTGGTGCATCAGAGGCAGCCAGGGATTAAATGGTAAACTCTTAAGGGTGAGGGGTGGGCGGTAAGCACCCTCCTACAGGATGCAGTTGAGATATGCAAAAGAAGCATAGGGCAAGGCTGTCCTCACCTCCTAGAGCACGGCCAGTCGAGTGTTGGGGCAAGCGCCACTCAATTCCTCCGACTGTAATCCGACTGATTCTGGTAACACCAGCCATGACCAACCTCCAGTACACGAAGAAGAACTCTAGCCCTTGCACACAAATGTGTGGGTTATGCATAAGGATCTGAGAAAATCATGTTTTGTTTTTTAATCCATGGAAGTGTCATGGGTAAGCATTTGAATTGCACAGGACACGCAAAACTGCTGACCCCCCTGCCCACCAAATTGCTCCAGTTTTTCCAACTGTGGTGAGATCAAAGTGGGCATCCCCACTTTCACTTCCCTGCTGAGGCTGTGTCTGCTTTGGCGGAGGGGGAAGGGAGGGGAAGTCCCATTTTGGAGGACTGTGGGGAAAGAGGGGGGCAGGGTGGTGGCGGGCTAGTCCTATTGCGGAGCACAGGGAGCAGGCTGGAGGACTGGGGCATGTCTCACCACATGTTGGCAGGTGTCCAGCTGAGCCCAGCCCAAGAAGAGATTGTGGCTTGGCTCTGGCCCAAGCTGCCATTGGTGCTTCCTGTTCAACTGGGGGGGAGAGGAGGACGGTGCTGACAATGTCTGGCCTGGCCCACCACACAGAGGCACCTGGTAAGCCCAGGGAAGACGTTACAGCTGTGGCTGGAAAGTAGCTGAGATGGTTCTTCCATTTGGAGCATGAGCAGGTGTGTGAAGGAGGGAGGGCCTGTATAGAGGGAACTGGACGTGAGGAAGCCTGCCGCATCAGAGAGATTGGGAGAGACCAGGATCCATCCCCCAACCCAATCCTCCCCTCAGGGCAGGGCCTCCTCAGACACCTGTTCATGCTGCAAGCTGCGGAACTTCTCAACTCCTCGCCAGCTGGCACTAATGTTTCACCTAGGTCTGCCAGGGGCTGCTGTGAGGCAGGCCTGGGCTCTTAATTTCTGCATGTTGTCAGCCTCCTCTCCCTCTCCCCACTGGCGTGTGCAGATATAAGCATCCTGCTTCTGCCTCCCTGCTGTTGGAAAAATCATGATTTCATGGACTGCACAGAAAACATGATTTATACAGGGCTTTAGTTATGCATCAGGGGTTCAGCAAGAAGATCTTCCCCCTTGGTGGCCACTATGGACCTGGTCACTGAAAATATCTTCCAGGTGCTGAGGAGATACTGGTAAAAGATCAGCACTCAGAGAAGTCTTGGGGGAGACCTCTCAGGTGGAATTAAAAGAGCTGCCGGTCATTTCAGAGCCCTCGGAGGTGGCAGAGGAAGGCATTCACCAGCATGCTCCATTCTGGATTACCTGCATCATGAAGGAGTCTCTGTAGGGCCTGACAGTGGAAGGCATGGACTTGGCTGTTGGATGCAGACTAGGTCCTATCCATCCTGCTCCAGAGAGAGGAGCTCAGAACACCTGCTGAGATCCACTGCAGCCCCAGTCAGAAAAACTCCAGGATCTTTTTCTGCAGACTGGCCAGCGTTCCTGGGGGCAGGCTCAGGGTGTTGAACTGGTACCAGAGCATAGACAGAACCAGCTGGTTGCGCATCAACACCCTCCCCAGAAGCGAAAGGCACCAGAGCAGCCCCATCCACCTCTGCAACTGGTCAGAGACTCTGGCCTCTAGATTGCTCCACTTCTCTAGCCCAGAGGGATCAGCAACAGAAAGGTAAATGCCCAAATAAAGCAGTGGATTTGTGCCCCACCAGATGGCATGGAATGCAGGTGTGAGGAAGCCCACCTATCACCCATCCCTGACCATCAGGCCAGAACTCTTGACCCAGTTGACCTTGGCATTGAACATCACCAAATAGATAACTTAGCAAGCCTCTACCTTGGAAAGTGTGTAAGGAATGAGGCATGGGCTTGCAGGAAGAGAAATAATGGCCTTGTGGTTAAGGCAATTGAATTCAAGCTTAGAGAATTGGATCCAATCCATGTCTCTGCCACAGAATTCCTGCATGATGCTAGTCAACTCACTTAAACCAAACCTTTCACAGATGGTCACTAAAATGTGTGGTCCTCGTTTTCTGGGTGACCAACTGGAGACACCTGAATTGTAGGAGTGCTGAGCACTCATAACTGCAACTGACCCCAATGGGAGCTGTGCTTTGTACATAAGCTATGCTACAGATGTGCATTAGAAGTGCTAACTACTCTGAAAAATCAGGCCTGAGGTGACTCATGTTGGTCGCCCAAAATTAGCTGATACTTTTGACAATTTTGGCTTTAATTTCTTTGCCCCTCATTTCCCTATTTGCAAAACAAGAATAATAATTCCACCTTGCCTTCTAAGGATTTTGTGAAGATAAATTCACTGCTGTTTGTGAATCACACTGATACTAACATAATGAGCACAACAGAAACACCCACGAGGAAATTAATAATTCTGGGTTCACCACAGGATTTGGATGGTGTCCAGTAAATAAAGTTTGGGGCCACATATTGAATGACGAGTATAACAAGAAATATTGAGTCCCTCTTCTGCAATGAATGAGACAGGAGTTCTTAGGAAAAAATAGTATGTGATCATGTCATTAAAGACCGTATAATAATGCATGCGCAGAAGGGGACTTGTTTGAGGTTATCCAAGCAACCTTAATTCTAGCATTTCTGATCTTTGAGTGATTGACTTTAAAACCTTAATGTTCTTTTAACATACTTTTTGTATGTAATATACATGTTATAGCATTTAATGTCATACATGCAAACCCCTACTTATATGACTAATGCTTATCAATCTGGATAGTCTCACTGAAATCAACGCAACTAACTCATATGGGTAAAGGTTTACAAGACTGGCCTCTACGTTTATAGTCATATGGAATCTGCAACTTTCTTGTGCACTGCCAGTTAATTTTTTGCACTAGTCTGGTGGCAGCATACTTTTATTGAGGCATATCCAAAGTAAAAAAGTAAGGAACTTTTCTTATTTTGGGGAATTCCAAACACTCTGACTTACATGCAAATAGTGAAAGTTTGCTGAACCAAAGGCAATTGTAGGAGACGCAAACTCATTGTTTCATCCATAAGTCATGGTTTCTGTGGCAGCGGACAAAATTAAAGCTAAAATATTTATATCCAGTAACACTGTACATTGCAATGCACCCTGACTTCACTCACTGTATGTCATATGTACTAAGGCAATTCTATAAAAGGAAAAGTCATTTTTGTAAAGCAGTTGCTGGTCTGATAGAAGGGCGTGGGAGTAACTTGTATTTTTTTCTTCAATACAGTTTTGTGTATTTCATATGTCTGATAATTTGTAAATTACCTTTCTTATTACATTGGATAAAAAACAAAACAAAAAACCCTGCCACACTGTTAGTTGTAAATTGGATTTGAGATTCTACCACCACAGTTTAGGTTTCATTTGTACACCATTGATAAACAACAACAGTACCTAGCTCTTATGTAGTGCTTTTTCATCCTTAGATCCCGAAGTGCTTTACAAAGGAGGTTAATATAGTTATCCCTGTTTTACAGATGGATAAACTGAGGTATGGAAAGAGAAATGACTTGCCCAGTGTCAACCAGAAAAGCACTGGAAGAGCTGGGAACTGACCCCAGGTCTCCTGAGGTCCAGTCCAAGACCTTTTTGTTAACACATAAAAAGTAAAGAAGGAGTAAAAAAACCCAAACATTTAAAGTTTTAAAAAAATTAAACTTTTCTTTCTCTGTATAAAGTCTTCCAAAGTGGAAAAATACTCTTGCTTGAAAGTCTTGGCACCAAGAGCGTGATTCACTGTTGCACTATGGCCCCTTATTTGAACTCTCCCTGTGCAAAAAGACCACAAAACTAGCAAATCGACCCAATGCAGAATTCCACTAGTCCCCATGTCATGAAGAGCCAGCATAATAACATAATAGCCGTATGGAGTGGAATTTTTTTTTAAATTTTTAGTCTTTAAGGTGCCACAAGTACTCCTGTTCTTTTTGCATAATAACTATGCCATTCCCCTCCCAGCCCCATAATATAGGAGGCAGAAACAGAGCAAAAAGTCACCACACAACACAATTAGCCACTCCTGGACCTCCACTTTGATTCCTGTCTTTAAAATAAATATTTGGTTGAATTGCTCTTGTTTTCCTCTGGCTAGTTTGGGGGAGGGAAAACTTTCCCTACAGATCGTGTTGTTCTGCATCATTTTTAGCCTGCCAGACTGGTCACAGCAAAGTGTTGCAAGGTGAAATTTGTCTTACATTTGTCTAATCTATTTGTCCTGACTGACTAATCTGGACTCTTATTAGAAGACAAAGAGAAAGATAGAGAAGAGTTAGGAGGAAAAAAGTAGGGCTGGAATTTGACACTGTGGGATAGTAACCTTAGAAACCTTATGTTCACATCTCAGAAGTTGCTGCAAACATAACCAAGTAGGTGTGATGTCTGATTCTCTCTACAGGAGAGCATGTGAGAGGAAAGACAAAGTAACATCTGATTGCTTCAGGCAATCTACTCCATCCTACATAGGGCTGTTTATTCTTGTTCTGCATTTTATATGTTGGTATTTAATGAAAAATTTGGATCAAGGGTTTATCACCCTTTCCTTTTTAGAAAGTGGGATGTGGTGTTACGTTGTCAACGTTTAGAGCCACTATTGGATCCCCACTAGGGGATATATAGTAAGGAGGTAAGAGTGTGTGTAAATCGGAAATAAAATCTTGCATTCACTCTGACCACAGTGTTCTGGGTCTCCATGGCCTAACTATACACAATTATTTTGTATTGGCTACGTTACACTTTCAGTGCTGTAATGGTCTTTTAACTTCATGATATATTAATAGATAACAATTATGTACTGTTATTTTATGTTGACCAAAATATGCAATGCATTGCTTTTGTTTATAATATTATTATTAAAGTTAAAATTAGTGTAAAAATACCTTTAAAACAGCAAATAAAACATTCTGCCCAGGTAGTGTCTGCAACCAACCACTGCAGCATTTTGCTAGGACATGAGATCAAAACGTGGCTAGAAAACAGACTGAGCTAGAACTGACTAGTCTAAATTCATTGTGCAAGCTGAGGGAAAAGCAAAATGTAAACAAACAGCAGAAACAGTGTAAAATAAACTGGATTTTAAACGTTCTTTCAGTCTAAGGTGTTGTCTATAATAAAGTAAGGAACTTTGCTTTTTAATCATCCATGATGGTTAAGCCAGATAGTATCTCTTAGAAAGATGGCATACCCATAGTAATGCAAGTTTCTGCTATTTTATTGACAAAAACCTGAAGGTAAATCCCATGATATCTTAATTAGATTTCTGTGGAAAATCCTGAGAAAAGATTCTCTTCAGCAGGCTGGTGTTTCCCCCCATTTTGCTGCCTGAAAAAAGAACCTAGTAACAGCAATAAGGCAATCATGCTGGGTCATGAAACTAATTATGTTTTGAGATGGTGAAAATTCTCAATTTCTGAACATAGGGCACTGCTGCATGATAGATGAATGTTGGAAAGGCAGTACATTGTGCTCTTTCATCTCTGTCACTGCATATTTATTCTGACTCTGCTTCTAAATTATTCATTTTCTTTAAGCAATCAATATTAATAATCTGATTTGCTCTGTGGCATTTTTAGTCACACTTCTGTTTAACTGACTGTAAATAAAGGTCACTTGGAGGCTTCCTGCTGCTGTTCTGAAGGTCCTTGCCTAATTAATTCTCAACACTTTTTTTCCCTATGACTCTGATTAGCAGTTGCAATCAAGTTCAGCAATTAGTTACCTCCTCACAGAGTGATTTGCTCATTCCACCTCCATGCATGAAGCTACATTTGATCAGTACTCTGTAGAGGCATAAGGCAAGATTTAAAATCCATTTGTTTTGTGTTCCCTGACCGTGCAACAGATCAGATTTGTCACTGGTTGCACATAACCTTTGCCTGTTTACATCATACCAACTAATCATCCCCATCCCCCACAGACACCATAAATATAATGAATGACCTAGCCAATAACCTACTCATGATATGCCTAATCTCTGTCTAATGTATACAGTATTCAGCAAATAACAACAACAGCTCATCAAATCATTCTCAGGCATTTAGAGCTCCTACAGCTTAGTTACATCAAAATACTTTTAGAAGGGACCAACTAGTCACTAAATGGATTTATTTTGGCCAGCAATGGAACACTGTAGAAGTCTGAATCACAATCTGGACTATCTTCTCTCTCTATTTACTTCTGGGAGCATTATTAGTTGTGAATAATGAATTTAGCCCTTTTTCCTATTTACAAACTATCTGCAAACAAGTTGTAGTTTTTAGTATTTGTAGCACTCATAGGGCCCAATCTAAATATAGGCCTACTTTGTACTATACATGATATACACTCATATGTAGGTAGACAAGGTCCAAACCCTCAAGATTTAGCATATGAGGGTAGGAACAGGGAAATGATCAAATCTATTCCGTGTCATATACATTTGATAGACATATTTCTTTTTATGCAACACCCATGTTAGCCTTTTAATTATATGCATATATAAATGTCAACTTCCTCCAGCTGCTCCACAGCTTAGCCATTGTATGTTGGCTGACTTTCAGGCAATATAGTTAAATGAATATTTTTAGCCTATTTTGTTCATGAATTGGTTGCTGAGTATTTGCCATTTAATATTCAATTCTAATGCCGTCTCGTTGGCCATCTAATACACGTGTTATTGTTTCTGTTTTCTGATTGGACAACTAAGTTTTATGGGTGCAGCCCCATTTCCTCCTTAAAAAGCTATTTCCATGCCTTCATAATTGTTCAGTAAATCTACAGTGTGAATTTTAAAAGAGCTTTTTAAATAGCCTCACGCCTGCCTTTTTAAATAGCCTCACATTAGCACTAGTATTCTCAATGCTTTTGCTTTCCACAAATATTGTTGTCAATAAAACTCACTCACCCAAATGCTGACAAATAAGTGAATGAAAGGGTTCATGAATACCAGAAAAGTGAATCAGCGGGTTTTATTTGAAAGAATATTTGTAAATTCTTTATTTGCCAACTAATTTCTTAAAGGAACAAAGAAAATGCCAAATCTGAAGCACCACATATTTTGGAGAAGTTTGGACCAGGATTTAAGCTGTGTTGTCAAGTTTTGACTGCTCTCTAAAAAATGTCCTTCATGGGGGCTGAGGGATAGCTCAGTGGTTTAAGCATTGGCCTGCTAAATCCAGGGTTGTGAGTTCAATCTTTGTGGGGGCCACCTAGGGATCTGGGGCAAAATCAGTACTTGGTCCTGCTAGTGAAGGCAGGGGGCTGGACTCAATGACCTTTCAGTTCTAGGAGATTGGTATATCTCCAATTTTTTTTTTAATTCCACATTTTTCACTGGAAACTTACATTCTGTAAGTGTCCTGCAAAAAGAGAGAGGCCAATATTCTACCTGGCTTTAAGTATAGTCTATGGTTTTGCTCAATATAAAAAATAAATAATAATGGAAGATAAAATATTTAAGATCTCTAAATCTAAGCCCATCTTTATCCCTTAACCTACCCCTTATTCTGACAGCCGCAAGCTAAAAGCATGAGTGCTCTGAACAAGCAGATTTTCCTTTTCCTTTCTGTTCTGGCAAGTGTGTTCATTTAATCTCACAGGGGATCTGACAGCTTTCCCTAGCTCCTAAAGCAATTCTTTAGCACTCATTGAAAAGTGCTGTAAGCGAAAGGAAAGAATGCTGACTGGTGCTCGCGTGCTGAGACCTGCTATGGGCTATATGAGCTCTGAGCAAAATCAGTCTGTTTCCCAAGTGTCTAATGCTCAGAATCAGGACTCAAAGCAACAACTGAAATACTTTGGGACAGCTCAGCTAATGAATGTAAATATACAACATAGATCATTTACTGGGCAAGTGATAACATACCTTTGTGAAATATTATATAAAAATGGGAAGTACCTTATAATATATACATTCATATATAGTAAAACCACTTAGTATACTAATTACTAGTAGTGACAATAAAAGTTAAGGTTGTGAAACATTGCTTTCTCACACTCACTTTGGGGGCTGAAATTCCTCTCCCCAAATGTGAACATTTAAAAAAAAAAAGTTTAAGCAAAATCCTTTCAGCCATTTTTGATTTATGCAAATAAACTACATTTTTCTGTGTACAAGGAAAATGATTTTTTCCCTAGAGCAATAACTCAAAAATAATGGAACCTTTAAACTTTAAATTTTATGCATACATATTTCCAAATGAATAGTACATGCCTGGGGAAGGTTGCGGGAAAAATCCCATGGTTGTAAAATCAGATAGTAATAAATGTATAAACATCTGCTGCAGCACATGCTCAGTAAGATATGGTATTAAGTTTTTAACTTCAGTCAAACATGGGCGTGATGTACAGTGCTTTCTTCCACCAGCTACTGGCTTTGTCTTGTAACTGTTCTACACTTGGCACAGCATGGTATTTGTGACTAGAACATGGTAGCCAGCTTTTGCTTATTATAGTAGGCACCTGGTACTATTATCCTCTGCTTTACAGGTGAAGTAAGTGATTGTTCCAGTTCACATGGAACCAGGGGCGGCTCTAGGCACCAGCAAAACAAGCTGGTGCAAGCTGGTGCCTAAAGTGAGGGCGGGGGGGGGGGGGGCGGGGCGCTGCGCGTCATGCCTGCGGAGGTCCACCAGGGGCCGGGGGCGGACGACCTACGACCGCGCAGGACTGCGGACTGCGGGCGCGGGCCCGCTCGCGGCCGACCTCTCGCGCGCAGGCGACGGCTCAGCAGAGCCGCGGCCGCCCGGACCCGTCTGCAGCTGGGCGGCAGTCCAGCCGAGCCGAGCCCACGCGGGACCAGCGGTCCTGCTGTGCGGCCCGCGGCTCTCCTCCTCTCCGCCGGCTCCGCCGCGCGCATGACTGCTTGGGGCGGCCAAAACACTAGAGCCGCCCCTGCATGGAACATACGTTGCAGAGCTGGAAACACAATTTATGTCTGTGGTGTGGAAGACCCGTGCACTAGAATGCTCAGGCAAATTGCTGGGCTTCATTCATTATGTACTCTGTAAACTAGGGATGATTACTTTGAGAATGACAGATTTAAAAATTGCCAGTGAGTGCACTGTGGACAGCACTATAATGAGTAAGACCTCAGCCTCAAGGGGCTATTTCTGGAAGCTAGAATAGTTAGAGAGCAAATGTGCTCTGGCCATGCCTTCTTTCCCTCAAGAATATCTCAGGCACCAGGAACAGGATGGATTGAGTATGCAAGAAGGATCAACAAAATAGCTTTTTTACTATTCTGCACAGCTGAAGCAGCCATGGTGGGGACATTAATCTGGCTCCCGGGGTCAGACACATTTTCTGTGTAACCTTGGGCAAGTCATTTACCTTCTCTCTATCTATGAAATGGTGATCCTATCTACTCACAGGAAGATGATTAATTATGCATGTCTGCACAGTTTTTTGAAAAGATAAAATATTATATAAATAAATATTGTGTGTCCCCTTCAGCTTGGAAGAACAACCATCACTACCCGGGGTGAACGAACACTCCTCACTCTGTTCTATGTCTCCTGTCTTCCTCCAAGCTCCAGAGTGGGTGGCATAGTCTCAGGATGGAAGTGATGGGACTGTGAAGGAATATCCATTCTAGGATATACATTTTCTTTAGAGAGAGAAAGTATCCACAGTAGCAATGGAACGGTCATGCTCTGCTGGAGGGGATGACTTAGTGAAATCATACTTGAAATCTTTACTCCCTCTCTGGAGCCACCAAGCCTAATGCAGGCTGAGGCAACTCAGACCTTCATTCTCAAAATGTGATGAATTTAGCTCTATTCAGTTCATTATCTGGAAATGAAGGGCAGCAGAAAACATGAAAGCACAAGCCAAAGAGCTGAATTCACCAGAAGAGGTTATCATTGTACTAAGTACAAAAGGATATAGCCAGAAAAGGTCAAATCAAAGAGTGGAACCACTCGCTCTGAAAACCACTGCTAGGGGGAAAACTGGGTACACAGTCATGTGGAAGGTGTGGATCACAGCATGGCCCCAAACAGTGTCATAAATGTGGGGGAAATAATCATTTTGCAAAATGCTGCAGATCCCAAATGCAGAAAAGTCAAGTGCATTCAGTTAAAGACAATCTGGTTGAGGAGTTTTTCATAGACATACTGGGATCTAGCAAGTCTGATGAGAGGTACTGGATACTGCTTATGACAGTGAATGGAACAGTAATTCCACTGAAACTGGACACAGCAGCTCAGGTTAATATTCTGTCTGAACAAGATTATGAGAGACTGCAAATAAGACCAAAACTGGAACCAACAAAAATAAAAACTGGTTATTCTGGAACAAATATATCCGTGAAGGGGAGGTGCACTGCTAGCATCAACAATAAAAACCAACAAGTACAGGTTCCCTTTGACTGCAGTGCCAAAGGCGATGAGACCAATTTTAGGCCTAGATGCATGTAAGAAACTCAGCCTGGTAAAATGGATGCTCTCACCACAAGATCACACTGAACCTGGCTATGAAGCACTCATTTGGGAATATCATGATCTATTTCAAGGGTTGGGTTGCTTGCAAGATTAACATAATCTGGATAAACAAGCAGGTCCCTTTAGTTATCCATCCATGTAGAGAGCTGCTATTTGGCCAAGGCCATCAAGATGTTGGCAGAATTGGATGAATCAAGTGATGAAGCATCCATGTTGCAGACAGACAAGATAAAGCTGCAAAACACGCTGCACACCCTGTCCAGCAAAGTGGAAGACCTGCACACATGCAATAACCTGATTGCAAAGCACGGCACAGCACTGCAGGGTTACCTCACTGAGGCCAGCGCTTGCACTGCAGGCTGCACACCAGCGCTGCAATCTGCACAGAATTGCAACTCCTGGCTGCAACCAGGCAGCGCCCGGGCTGGCTTGGGGGCCCGGGCTGGGGTCTGGGCAACCACGCTGGCTCAGCGCCACAAGGCTGCTCAGCAGGCAGACACCAGCCAGCATCAGAAGCGCCAGCGCTCCCAGGCAGCCAGCTGCCTCCTCCTCTGCAGGAGCTATCCTAGAATGAATCTCACTCTACACTGCTCGCCTTGTTTCTCCACTCCCTGCCTTTGCTCAATCTCCCTTTCCTTTGCTTCCTTTAAAGTGGCCTCTGCTTCCTGTCAATGCAATTGTTTCTTGGCAGGTGCAGCCACAGCCACCCTCAATCAGTTACAGAGCCAGCATTTGGCACAGGCAGTCTGCAGCCAGCAGCACAGTCATCAAGTGGGGTGCAATCAGTGTCAGGAGGTGCAGGATGGGATCATCTTTCAGAGGTTATAGGTCTCCAGCAGGCACCAGGCAGGATGCAGGATATCACTAATCAACGGACGAATAGGGGCCATCCGCGGGAGCTGGCAGAAATGTGAGAGCAGGGAATCGAAGATCCAGCAGGCGGGATCCGATCCGCTGGGGCCGACGCCTGACACAATCCGTGACTCAAACCCGACTGCCCTGACCCACTGGGACACAGGAGGGGGAGAGGGACACACTGGATCAGACAGGCTGGGGGAGAGGGAGGGAGGAGGCTGGAGGGAGGGTGAGGGGGAGAGAGGGGGGAGGGGGGAGAGGGAGGGGGAGGATGGGGAGGCGCAAGGGAGGAGGGCAGCTGGCAGGCAGCAGCAGCCAGCAGTTGCAAGCAGAGCAGCCAGGCAGCAGCAGAAGGAGCAGAGCAGGACAGGGAGAGGGGGAGCCAGGTGGGTGGTGAGGCTGGGAGAGGAAGGGGTTATGGATGAATCTGGTATGGATGGAGTATGCAGGAATAGCCCAAGAGCGGATGTGTTGATGCTTCATGTATCTCAGCGGTGGGTTCATCCAGAGCGTGGGGGTTATCTCATCCAAAGCGTCATGGTAGCAGTGGCCATGTGTCCCTCCAGCTAGTGACGGCGTGGGCATGACGCCTGTCTCGTCGGCACGGCCGAGCCACTCAGTCACCACGCCACGCATAGGTCCCGGGCATCGGCCCGGGCGCCTAAAGAGCGCTTCTGTTCCTCCCAAGTTGCTCGACCCTGGGAAACATCTTGAAACATCTTAGTCCTGTGAAAATGTAGGGAGTAGTGCTAGTGAAGAGACTCTGAGACCCTCCAGCCCCAGATAAGCACTCAGACTCTCCCCTCTAGCCAGATCCCTTCTGCACTCCACCTCCCTCTCACCTCTCCCTCTCACTCACCACCTCTCCTCTTCTGTTGTGTTCTCACTTGCACTTTTGAATGCAAGTTCAAACTTGCAGTGAGAATAGTGCAAGTGTAATCCTAGAAGTGTGTGTGAGATTGTCTGGAGATACAATGTACATGTTGTGACGTGTGTGATGTGTGTGTGTCTGTGTGTGAACTGGACTGCCCAGATGTTCAACATCTTTCAAAATCAAAAAAAAATCAAAAAAACAGAAAAAAGAAAGAGAAAAAAAAACTGAAGAAAACTGTAGAGCAGCAAAGAGAAAAGCTGAAAAGAGAGAAAGGAGAGAGAGAAAGAAAAGAAAAGAGAGAAAGAGAGAGAAAGAAAGGAAAGAGGAAAAGCAAGCGTGCAGTAAGAAAGAGCGAGAGAGAGTCTGCTGAGTCACTCTCCAGCAGCGCAGCAGTCTACCACTGCACCCGCCCCGCCTCCCCCCCGCCCCCACCTTGTGCCTCCACACCCCCATCCCCACCCCCTCCACCCCCCCCCCCCCAGCCCCCCACCAGCTACCCCCACCCTGCCTCCAACCCCTCAGCTGCCCCCACCACCCCCACCAGCCCCACCCACCCCACCCCTGCACCATTCCCCCCCCCCACTGCCAGTAACCCTATGCCCATAAGTGCAGGATCCAGACAACAGCAACACAAACATGGCATCAGCCAACTAACAACATGATTGTTCACACCTGTGTCCACTTCCCCATGTTGTTGTGTTGTCTCTGTGTGTGTGATTGTCTTTTTGTCTGTCTGTCTTTTCTTTTTCTTTAAAATAAAAAAAATGAAAGCAAACAGCAGAAATTATAATTTATAAAAAGATAGAAGAAAGAGGCACTGCATAAAGAAAATATATTAAAAAATATTATTATTATGGATATAATAATACTGCAAGCAGCACAGCAAATTTTAAGGCAGCTACTCAGCCTCAAATTCTTCCTCCTTTCAGCCTCAGCCCCTCCTCCCTGCCATTCACCCCCCTTGCCTGCCCCTCTGTCTGCTCTCTCTCTCCCTGCTCTCTTTCAGCCTGGTGTCCATGCCTCACTGGTCCACTTGACCCTTTCCTGTTCACCCTTCCTATCGCACCTTTCCCTTCCTTTATAATTATTATGGGTCTGCTTTCCTGCTGTCCCCAAACCCTTTGCCTTTCTCCAGTCTAGCTAGCCAAAAAGCACACACTCCACAGTCATTCTGCACCGCAGCAGCACAGCACCTCACATCCCTGCAAGCCGGCCCTGCCCTTGCTGGTTTCAAGCCCTCATCAAGCTTTAGGTAAGGGGTTCACATGAGCCAAGGGGGTTTCGTGTATCCGGGGTCTTCGAATCCATCCCTACTGAAATCTTCTCCTCCTGCCATCCCCCTCCTGAAAAGAAACCTGCCCTGCCCACTGTTCCGAACACTTTCCAGGCCAGCCTGGCAATCACAATGAAAGCCCCGCCTCTGTGTAAATGTCTGCCATAAGACGCGGTGATCTGGCTGATGATGGGAGTGATCTGATGAAATATGCCAGGGGGCCATATGATAGCCCCCGGGCCCGCCCTATCGCCTCCCACGTCCATCTATGCCCCCACAGTTAAAAGCCATCATTTCACCAAAACCACAATGTCCAAGTCTTCACGGATTTCTGTGCCTTGTCTTCTTGCTTGCTTGCGATGCATCCCAAAATTGCTTTCCACCGAAACTCCATCAAACTGGTTCCGTTCGACCGACCCCCGACTCTGGGTTTTGCCGCCCCCCAGCTTCCCACCGTCTCCAGCCAGCCACCAGCTTCGCTCATTTCAGGCAGTGGGCAGTTTTCGCCTCAGAGGCGCGTCACAGTGGAGTGAAAGTGGCTTTTCACACCTTCATTCTCTCAAGTGGCTTTTTCGTTCCACGTTCTGCAGCACCATCCCCCTCACTCCAGTGGCGCCACAAGCGGCTGCGCGCTTGCTTGCGCAGCGGCTCAACGGGCGTTGAGCATTTCCGCGGAGCCGCGAGCAGTGTCAGTGCACACGCGGCAAATCACATATGACTGATATCATCGGACTCCTCATCTTCTGGAGCTCAAGGGAGGGATAGCTCGACTGCCCTGTGTCGTGTGCTTGACGTGGTCTCTCAGCAGCAGTCCTCAGCTCAGTCCTCCAGCATTAGAACAGACGAGAGAGCCAGAGACAGAGAGAAACAGAAGCGCCACACGGCGGCGAATGAATGAAAATGAATGATGGGAGATGGCGAGCACCACGGGCGAGGCAAGGAGGAGCGGAGCGGAATCACTTCCTTTCCTTCCCTCCCCTTCAGCGAGCAGCCAAAGCACCAAAAGAGGGGGTGTTCTGTGTTCTGTAGGATAGCTGCCCACTCTGCCTCTCAAGCGCTGGCTGGGAAAGTGTGGTGCGTGCACTGCGCTGGCTGGTAGCTGTCAGGTGTGTACACCCCAGGCCCCTTACACAGCTGCATGAGCAGCGCTGTAACTCCCAGCGCTGCAACTTGTAAGTGTAGCCAAGCCCTGAGATGAAGACCCTCAAGCTGCCCTCAGAGAGTAAAGAGAAGATCAAGCTTGTCAAATGGCATGATCAACGCCTGCTGGGACTTGCTAATCTGCCTGAAAAAGGGATATTTGAGGAAAGTGAGTGATAAAGACTCACTCAAGAGTGATGTGTTGTTAATCTCTACTCTCTAGATAGTTGACACATTGGGTTTATGGAAATGTACTACATGGGTTAAGAATTTAATTCATCTGTTATTAGATAGTTGTTAGCTGTTTATATATATGTATATAAGAGTTACTTTGGGGGGGGTTTAAGAGGGAAGATGTAGAGATAAGTTCGTAGAAGATTATAATTTAGAGATGACAGGTTTCAGAGTAGCAGCCGTGTTAGTCTGTATCCGCAAATGATACTCTCTCATAATGATGCTCTCTCATAAGGGACAGTATTATGAAGATAGGAATTTGGAGATGTGCCCTGAAGATGGAGGTGGGAACACTGCATAGCTCTGTGCTGCTGTTCACCAGACAAGTTCTCCAGTTTGTTTTATTAAAAAAGTTTTATTCCTTTTTCATTCATGTGGTTTATTGTTTAATGAACCCCAAGATCATTACAAAGTTGGTCAAGAGTAGCTGGATTCACATAATATCCAGCTACACCGTTCCAGATAATTGTAATTACAGCATGTAAATTTCATTATTTGCAAACCAGCAAAGCTTTAAAGACATTGAGTTCGAAATGACTTCTGATTTCTTTTTCTCCCCTGCATCCTCCACCGTTTCTTTTATAAACCCTTAGGAAATTAAGTACAAAAAGAAACTATGTTCATGCCACATTAAGTTTACATGGATAAGCACTCAAATGTCATGAAATGCCAAAGTTAGGGATGAATGCACAACTTTAACTCTGTCCTCTTGTGTGTATGGATTACAATAGCCTTGAGTTACATGATCACAGAGGACTTTGTACTGTACTTTTCTGTATATACCAGGCAAACAGCCCATGAGAGTCATTTATATGAATGCATCGCATCCCCCCCTCCACACACACAGCAAGGATGGGGAAGGGAATGAGGAATACAAGATCAGACCAGCACGGGAAAGACAAACTCTGAGATCCTGAGAGGAAGTGGGGAGAGATGAGCAAACTCTGTTGCTCTGCGGCCTCTCCACTACCACCACCACAGGTGGAGATCACACCTGGGTGGGGAAGGAGAGATTTCTCTGTCTCTCCCTGTTGCCATTGGCTAGACTGGGGAGGGAGAGAGAGAGGGTTGATTGTCTCTTGCACCCTTCCTCTCCCTGTGTGAGAAGCAGCTACTGCCTGCCCTATTGTGAAGATATATTTTGAACTGCATTTCTGAGATGCTGTGGATCTGATCAGTCACCAATTTTTGGGATCAGGAAGGAATTTTGCTCTCCAGGCAAGATTGACAAGGTGTCTGGTGATGTTTTTCACCTTCCCTGAAGTATCCTGCAAGCTCTGTTTTAGGTTAATGAGGAGTAAGCACAGGATTTATAAGTTGTACATTTATAAATAAAGCAGTAATTTCATTGTGACTTGCACCCACTTTCTAGTGCAGGTAAAAGGCTGAAAGGGGTCAGCTCCTAGAGGTAAACATGAGTGAGAGCTCCAGGAGATAACTATTAGGCCTATTAGCCTGGATGAAGATAGCAAGACCTTGAGTCTTCACAGCCTGAGTTACCCTTCGCATGCACTCTCATTTACCCTATGTCTTTCAGTGACCACATCACAACCATGGTGATTCATTATTTCATCTTAATATCATAAAATAATGTGAACCTAGAAATACACTTGTACTTGTCTAATTCAAAATACTGATAACTTTCAAAAGAGTAAAAATTCTTTACACAAACTCTCACTCATTTAAGTGTGGCACTGTCAAGCCCCTTTGTCAATACCCCACTATCAATAATTCCCATCAATTGCTTCCCCAGGACAGCAGCGAGGGATAAGAGGCCAGCTCTGAAGCTGCAGAGCACTGGAATTCACTTGAAGCATCCTGCAGCTATTAAAGGCAAGACTAAGCACCTACACCCTAAAATACTGCATACATGAAACTGGGTTAGGGATAGTCACTCCTAAAGAGAGACAACTGTAGGAAGGCCCTTTAAGTGCTAATAATCCCTTTTAGGGATGGACGAGCAGGGAATGCTTGGCTAAAAAAGGACTGCCAACTCAATGATCTTCTTCATTCCCACCATCCCACTGCAGTTAGTCCCTAGCTTCTCCTTGCTGATGCGTTAGAACAGGCAGTAGGTAGAGGGATGAGCTCAGCTGTGGGTTGTGTCGAGTCAGTTTCCAATCTTTTCAAGAGTAGTGGTGGGATGTATGAGAGGCTCAGGCATTGAATGTCACAGAACCTATCTTTTAGTCATCTTGAAAATTACAAGAACACCACTGCAATCTACAATGCCAAGTTAGGTGCCTAGGCTCTCTATGCATTGTCTTGGAATGTGATTCACAACAGTTGGCACTCTAGGCGAGGAGCCACCTAACCAAGCCAATGGGAAATGCCAAAAAGAAAGGTGTGTGCTAAGCCACGCCACTCTGTTGGACATAGGTGCCTAAGTCTGGGCTGCAGGAGGTACCTCTCTTTTCTCAGTGATCCATGAACAGGAGCCCTTCTACTGGAGTCTGGCAGCTAAGATGCTTAAAACATTTCTTGCGGGAATCAGGCACCTGCCTTGCGTCACACAAAATGGCTGGAGGAGGTGCCCACCTTATAACTTTTAGACCAGTGGTTAGAGGACTTACCTGGGATGTGGGAAACTCAGATTCAATACCCCCTCCATTTGCCAGAAGTCGAGAAAGGATTTGAACAATGATCACCCACCTCTTAGGAGAGTGCGCAACCACTGGGCTATAGGATACCATGATGTGTGGTTTGCTCAGTCTTTCCTGATGAAACTGTTTCACTGTGGCTCAATAATAAAAGAGTGATTGGAGTAGGGGGACTGAACGCTGGGTCTCCCACCTCCCCGGTGGGTGCCCTAACCACAGGACAATAGCCCAATGCCTATTTAAGTTTTTATCCACAGTGGAACAGTCAATGGGCTGGGGCTGGGGCTGGGGGTGTGACATTATCTGATTACAATATGACCATATGGATCATTGTTGCAACCAATGTTATATATTTGCAGCAAATCTTGTACAAAGGTTGTTGCGTGAGGTGTCTATGAAAAGGTTATGATTTGCTGGTTATGATCACGCTATCTGTATGCATGTATCATTTTTGTATGTAAAGTTATAAGTATTGGAATATCCACCAGCTTTATGGGGATTGTCTGCCCCATTCTTTACAGTTCACCCTAACTGAGTGACCATAGCTATTCCCCACTGGGACACCAGTCACAGCCAGATATGCCTGATAGCTGCAAAAATGTTATAATTTGCCAGATATGATAATCTTGTTTATATGTTTGTATCACCTTTGAATTATGAGTTATAGTGGGGGGTGTTTTTTCACACTCCTGAGCGAGAAAGTTGCAGCGCTGTAAAGCGCCAGTGTAGCCAAGGCCTAACAAATTTATTTCAGCATAAGCTTTTGTGGGCTACAGCTCACTTCTTCGGATATGTTGCATCCAAAGAAGTGAGCTGTAGCCCACGAAAGCTTATGCTGAAATAAATTTGTTAGTCTCTAAGGTGCCACAAGTATTCCTGTTCTTTTTGCGGATACAGACTAACACGGCTGCTACTCTGAAACCTGTTAAAAGGCAGCTGCATTTTCTCCTTTTTGTCTTCAGTCCTGCTTCTTACCTCTGGAGGAACCTTGCTACAACCCGAAGCTCTGAACAAAGGACTGTGGATGTACTCCAGAGACTTGACTTAAGTCAGCAGTTTATTCCATTACTGCTACAAGCCTGAACCAAGAACTTTGCTATTACTGTATGTAACTGATTCCTTTAACCAATTTTAACTCCCACCTTTCTTTCCTTCTTTTTATAAATAAACCTTTAGATTTTGGATACTAAAAGATTGGCATCAGCGTGATTTTTGGGTAAGATCTAAGTTATATATTGACCTGAGTATGTGGCTGGTCCTTTGAGAGCAGGAGAATCTATTATTTGATGAGACTGGTTGTAAACAACCACTCATCTCTGAATCCAGTGTTTTTGGTGGTGATATAAGAACTGGAATGCCTCAGGAAACTGCCTTTATGTTTTCTTGTTAGCCAGTGTGGTGAAACAGGAGTTTACTTTTGTGGCTGGTTTGGTAAATAAAAGAATAACCACCAGTTTTGGGTTGTGTTTGCCCTATTTCTGCAGCAGTTCATCCTGAATTTGTCATCCTCAGCTGTGACCCCCTAAGACACAGTTACAGCGGGTGAGTGGGGAGAGAGACTCTCTAGTTCAGTTGTTAGGGCATCCACCTAATAGGTGAGACCCAAGGTTTAGCCCTTTCAGGATAGCCTGGACCAGCTGAGGCTTGAGCAGGAGCAGGAACAGGCCCAGAGAATGAGGAATTAAACCTGGTTCTCCTCCCAGATGAATGTTCCAACCACTGGGCTAAAAATTATACACTGGTTCCAGCATCACCATCACCTCCTTCCCTGGCAGGTAGATTTTGAATGGGACCCAGTCTGGTAGGTAGCCACTGATCATGCCTACCAGATCAGGACTTAAGTCGTCAAACACCTATCATTCCCTGGTTTGTGAATCTCTCTGGGGCTTAGATGGGGTTGGATGCCTGAAAGGAGACAGCAGTGAACATGCCCAGAGCAGAGACATAGTTGCCTAGGGAACTTTTACCCTGAAAACATAGGCGCCAATGGAGTTTAGGAGCCTACAGCGTTTGACAGGAGTTCTATAGCTCACAGTAGAGTCAAAACCCAAGGTGCCTATGGAGTTTATAGATCTGGGCCATGGAGCCTTGTGTACTCCAGCACTTGAAGCCTTAGTATTATGCCTTGGGGTGAGAAAACAAGGAATATTTAGTGAAACCATGCATTAGGGTTGTGTGATGTACTATGAACAAAAAGCAAGAAGAAGAAATTTCCTGACCTTCTTAATTAAATGCCTAAAAGGAAACAACATCTAATTCTTCAGATGTTTATCAACAAACCAAAAAAGCAATTCAATAATCATCATTTGGCTTGGAAGAAAAAGTTTATTTTGAGTGAATGTCCTAAGAAATGAGAAACAAAATTAAACTATGTTATCAAAATGTTTAAGTGTACCAGAGAAAAAGCATAGGGACAATTCTGAAGTCAAGATACATCTCCATACAAAAAGCTTCTTTGACCTGGAATTAAGATTGCCAGACTATCTACCTCACCAATGCAAACTTATACAAACTAAATAAAATACACAATTAAGCCCTTGAGTACCTCATCTATACCCACACTCATCAGTCCCTTTTCTCAGCCTCATCTACCTTCTTCTATCACCAAAGCCTGCATAACTCCGCCTCCACCAGCACCAGGTTGGAGATCAGACACTCAGGTAGGTGATGAGTGTGAATAAACAAAAAGCTAGATAGAAATACCCAGGCTACTGCAGGGTAAATTGTTACTCAAAATTACATCCCAGTTCAGTCAGACTTCAGAGTCCTTCAGATAAAACCCACACAGACCTGAAAATGTTTGGATTCCAAGGCTCCTACAGTGTAATTCAACCGTAAGCTTGAGGGCTGATATCATTCTACAATGGGGGTGGAAGAACTCAGAATGGAGTAGTCGTAGGCAAGAAGTAAGCATTCACTCTACAACATCCTCATTAGTAGGATAAATGTTTCTCCTGACATTTTATTTGCATGTTCATTTTAAATAGCTTGGTGGCAATGTGAATCTATATGGCAGCAAAACTCAGGTCTTTACTTTTTTTTTTTTTTAAATCAGCTTTGAGTTCCAAATAAATAAAGATTGGCCTTCTTTTCACAAGCACACCACATGGCATATATATCTCCACATCTCACAAGCTTTAGGACTGCCTCTGCAATGTTTGTGTGAGGGGTGGGCACTCATTGTTTTCACACAAGCCCACATTTAAACTTTATTCCATATATGCTCACAATTTTGCACTTTTTCTTTAGTTCACTAATATTTTCTCTCCTTTTTGTCATGTGAAATGGAAACAAAGGGTTAAGTAGAGAAAAATATTGGGCTGTGGCTAGCAGTTATTTAACAAGGGTATGCTGTCTATGCAGGGGAAGATGGGCATTTCCCCCATTACTACGTGAATGTGTTGCTTTTGTATGTAGATCAAAGCCTATTATACCTCACTCATTCAGGGCCAATTCATATTTTGATTAAAATAAACAGCAAAACTGTTGACTTTAATCAGAGCAGATTTGGTCCTCAACAAGCAGCTTCATTGTCTTTTGTTTTATTTTCCTAAAATGCCTGTAAATGATGAATGCTGAATTTTGACACAATCAGTGATTATGAATCAAGCATTTATTACTTTCATGTATTTTCAAAAAAGGATTTCATGTTTGTTTCAATGTGCTTTGAAACCTGTTTTTGAAATTTGACATATCTGATATAGGTACCAAAAGTACCTTCCAGTAAACAGAAAGGTATCCAGGATACTGGCGATTGTTGCCCACTAAAGCTGCCTTTGTGCTTAATGCACCTTATCATGAATTTTAATATGGTTGTTTTGCTTTGTGATGGAGATAGCTGGGCTCTTTAGCATGTGGGCTTATGAGAGATAAATGGCAAAGTAGGTTTTTTTAAATCCTGCAAAGGAAACAACATTTTAAAATTAGATGAAGTGTGAAGTACTATTCCACTACTCCCTATCCACTCCTTGCATAGGCAATTTTGATTGCGAGAAGATATATAAACCCTATTGTGGCAAGTGATAGCTACCATAAGTGCTTTTTAACTGAAATATTTAAAGGAAACCATCTGAAATAAGATAAAGACAGTCAGTATAGAAGGTAAAAAGCCTGAAAAAGTTAAAACATCAAAGTTTACAGAAAATGGAAAAGGGGATAAAAAACCCTGATAGGAAAACTTAAAATCTCCTATGTTATAGAAAATAATAATGACATTGCAGAGCAGGTCAACAATTGCTCTCTCACTCTCTCTTTCTCGCTCTGGTTTGAGTTATTGCACTAAAGATGTGAATCTTCATGGTGCAACTTTAAAAAAAAAAATCCTGCACTACAGGATGCAAAGTGTCTTTATTTTGGAAAACTATTGTAACATCAATTTTCCTTTGAAATTCACACCACTGATTCTTCTCTGCTCTCCTCCCATTTTCCCACACTACTGTCTAATGCCTTCCTTCTCCCCTATAACTCTTAAATTTCCCCTTCTTCTCTCAGTCCCCTCCTTTCTCATCCTTCCAGACTTCAACTTCCATGATGATCAGTCCATTGCCTTGCTTGCTGTCCTGCATCTTCTCTTTGACCTATGATGATGGTCAGTCCTCTGGATCAGATCTTTACTGGAACTGCTGTCCCCCGACCTTTCATTTGGCCACATTGGACCTGATCCAAAAACTGCTAAAGTCAAGGGAAAGACTCCTATTGACTTCAGTGGGCTTTGATCAGGCTTGTACAACTACCACCAGTGTTCCAATGACTGATTTCTTTCTCCAGTTGAGACCCTCCATTGAGACTCATTGATTCCTTCTCTTACATTTCTTCCAGGATGTCCAAAAGTGAACTCATCTTTTCTCTTTCTGTTCCGCTATCACAGATGGCAGTTCCACCATCTTCCTTGTTCCCCTGGTCTCACAGCATCAGTTTAATTTTGGACTTTCTCTCTTCTGCTGACATTGATGCAATCACTAAATCCTGCCATTTCTGCTCACATTCTCTCTATCCATGTGTTCAGCAATCACTTCGGGCCCTAGGTGCTTGAAAGAGATCCTCCTTATTTGGTGATGCAGTTCTCAACTGCCTATACATAACACAACATGGGCTTCTGCAGCACCCCTTCCCCAGACTTCTTGTCTGAGAAACTAAATCACTTAGACACAGTTCTCAATACCACAATCCCCATAATCAAAACTCTTGTACAGACCCTGATTATCGCTCATCTGTACGTCTCCTCCTCCTCTGGGCCTTCTGTGTACCCCTTTTGCCCCTCTCAACCGGTCTAAACCACTTGAATTAAGATCATCTACTCACCATGTCCAGCCCCTCTTCAAATCCCTTCACTAATTGCCCTTCATCCTTTATGTCCAATTTATCATTCTCACCTTCGCTTTTGAGGCCCAACACACTGTCCCTCTGGCACCCACCCACCCACCTTGCTGCCCGTATCTTCTCTCAGTTCCCTTGTTCTTCCCTCATACTGCATAGGTACAACCCTCTCCCTGCCCCATTTGACACATCTCCACTGTTTCCATATTGAAATCCTTCACCAATATACACTTCTTCAAGAAGGCCTTTAAATCCTCAGCCTCTACAGTTTTGTTGTTGTTTGTTTGTTTTTTTAAATAAAGTGAATATGTTAATTAAAAATCAGATACAGGTCATGGAACTACAAGACACATGGCTTACTTCATTGCTCATCTGTTTTCCTGTCATGCTTCCCTTTTGTTTTTACAGGTTCCTCTAACTACACTTGCTGCCACAATGTGAACAGCCTCTGAGCTTGTAAGTTCTTTGGGGGGCAGGGAAGTGGCCTTTTTATATGGTTCTAAAGCACATAGAATATTGTGGGTGCTACACAAATAACAAACAAGAATGGGAGGTGGTCTGGAATGGCTTCACATCCTATTGTGTCAATGGGAGTTGAGGATGCTCAGTACCTCAAAGATGCAGGGCTCAAATGAGACTGCTCAACATAAAACAACAAAAATAGACTTGGTTTTGGGAATGGTTTCAAGGCCAAAATCCAGCAAAGCATTTAAACACACGTGTAACTTGAAGCACATGAATAGTCCTACTGAGGTCAATAAAACTTTTCTTGTGCTTAAAGTTATGTATGTGCATAAACACTTTCCAAAATCGTGGCCTAAATGAACAAACACAATAAAATGTAATGGAAGAGCAAAGGAATTAATCAGAAAATGTATTCTTTTGACAAGTGTCATTTACTTTTAATTATATTTGGAAAAGTATCTGAATCATTTGGATAATCATCCAAACCCCTGAACACTAATCTGAACTAGATCTATATATTAACTTTGATGTTCATCCATTGCATATGTCTACACTCTTGGCAGGAGATGAAACGACTGCAGTGCAGGCTAGCTCTGTGCTTCACATTAGTACATCCTACACTTCAACATCACAGAACATTCCTAGAGTGGGAGTTTGGAAAGAGACACTTTGTGCTGGTTCCCAGATGGGATCAGAGAATAACAAATTCAAAAATAAATATATAAATAAACAAAACATGACAAAACGGACTTTGGGTTTTTTTGTAAGTTGAGCTGGTTATCAACTTAGATAATTCACCTCCCAGGAGGACATAGAGAAAAGCAGAATAGATAAGGGCATCTCTGTGGAAATCTACTATATTTGTACAAAAATATGTAAGTCTTCACTGATGTCCATGCATGGACAGAGAGAGGCAATATCCATAGGACTGAACACAATGGACAAGAGGTGTGATTGAACTGAACAGGCTGCAAACTAAATGGAAATGAAAGGTTAATACCTAACAATGGGAATTGTTTGGCAAAATAATATTTGAGTATTTTTTTTTGTTTGGGCAGCATGGTGGATGGAATCATTCAAAATCTAAATCTGCTGTCAAGAGGCCTAGATTGCGACCCTTCCTGCATGCCTGTGCAAGGAGTATATAAAAGTGAGGTGCTCGCCTGTGCTCATAACTCATGTCACTGGTGGCAGCAAGTATGGGACTGTTGCCTCTATGAGTCTGCTTTTCTTCATGTGCATGTAGGGTGACCAGCTATTAAGTGTGAAAAATCAGGATGTGGCGGGGGGAGGGGGGGTAATAGGAGCCCATATAAAAAAAAGCCCCAAATGTCAGGACTGTCCCTATAAAATTGGGACATCTGGTCACCCTATGTGCATGTGGACTAGGAATGGGTGGAGCCATAGAAACCACCATTCCCAACATGCCAACAAGTGTAGCTAAATTGGCATGCCAGGGAAAGTAATGTGCTCAAGTATAGGGCTGGGGTAGCTTGTCCCCCCACAGTGCAAAGGAATACCAGGGACCAGACTCTGCCACATGCCCTGAGCTGGTGGTCACAATTTAGACTATAATGTACAATAATTAAGTATATTGCTAGGGAAGAAGCCTTAGTATTCATGAACAACTACAGAAAAAATTCAATAAGCCAAGAAACTTAGATTTATCTGTCCTATTGTTACATTGCAGTTCTGATACTGACTTGCCAGTGCTGTTTCTTGAGCAAATATTTAACTTTTCTGACTTCAGTTTCCTCATCTGTAAATATGGAATGTTAGTAATGGTATTTACCAGCTAAATACATGCAAAGTGCTATGCACAATAGCTGCAAAATATTATAAAAGTCAGATGGAGCAGAGGGAAGACTAGAACTCAACCCCTCCTTTTTTAGTTCATTAGACAATATGGGTTTGGGGAGTAACTTTCACCTTTGGCAGATTTTTCACAAACAAAAGTGTGGGTTGGTGGTTTTGTGTGTGAATATTATCATAAATTATTTGCCTAATCTCAATGTACTAGACTGTGAATTATTTAATTGTGAAAATGGAATTCTAATGGGGGTGATGTCACAAGAAACAAACTCAAAACATTTATTTTAAGAGTGGTTCATAGTAAAAACCATCAGCTGATTTCTGCCTGGCAGTAATATGTGCAGCCTTTTGTTTATACCTATCTTCTGGAAGTCATTATTCTGTTTATACATATTCTGAGAATAATAATGTCCTCTATAGTACAATGATTATATAATCTATTTACAGTGTGTGTACTGAACATGCTGTATATATAGAGATGCTGCATCTTTCATATATTTACATTTTGAAGAGACAAAATTAGATTATATGTTTTTTTCTCATTTGAAATAACATCTTTTACAAGAACAACTGTCTCATTTCAGAATGCAATAATAAGCTAATGCACTGAGTGATCAATGTTGCGTGCTATGTAACACTAAAAATTGTACCATAAAATGTGGGAGACCAATTTAACCTTCTTTTAATGAATGCAGTACTTTAAAAAAATTATATACAGAAAATATGCACCCTATCATTTTTTTCACGCCTCAGTACATGATTAGATGCAATAAAAACCCTGCCTTATCGAATTGATGCATTTGAGAAGACTGTCAGTGATAACTGTGCAGAGATATATCCCTTACAAAAGCATGCAATTCTCCCAAGTTTGCTCTCATAAAAGATTTATTTCTATCATAAACCATCACCTGTCTCTTGGTCCTCTGGCATTACAATGCAGTCACACTCAGCACAGTGGGGTGGCTGGTGTTTTTTCTTTTTTGCAAATATGAAGATTGACAGGCGGTTGACAGTGCTAAAGAAAAAGATATGACCAAATATATAACATTTGTATCAGTTGAATAGCTACAGACAACACAGCAATAAAAACCTTTTTTTATTTTCTTATAAAAACACATACACAATGACCCAAATAAATTGTGAGTATGTAACATGAATTTGTCTCAGCTGGTAGCCAAGCATTCTACCATAAAAGAGACATTACCAAATATTATTTTATATTATTATTGTGTGGGACTTGCTTCTTTGCTTCTACTATTTGTTGCATGTTGACAGCCATATTATGATGTTGTGCATGTATATGCAATGTATACACAGTAGGGCAGGTGTTTGTGCACGCTGTATATACATTGCACACACACATCTTGACACTGAATTTATTATACACACACAAATGAACAGGATAATATGGCTGTCACCATGCAGCTATATCTATATCGATATAGCTGAATGGTGATATCCATATTATTTAAGATTATATTGTTAAATATTATGTTGTTAAAGATTATTATTAAAGAAATTATTATTAAATACATATTAAAGGTCAAGGTCATTATTAAATAAATATTTTACTTATTGGACCCGTATTAATTGTGGAGTAAAATATTAATGATAAGCTGTTTACACAGATGTCTGAGTATTGTGTCCTTTTATTTTCTTAACAATCCTTTCAACCTACTCTCCAGAGGTTTGCATAACCTAGTAAGAACAAATGGATTTCCTTTACAGCTAAGGGTCAAAGGTTAAGGAGCATGTTCTCAGCTGTGTCACTACATGAATTAAAATGTAGTAATGAATTTTGGTGTTCTCTGTGACTTTATGTTAGACCTTGACCTTAATATCACATTTAACTGAGCACAATCATAGGTCACAAATTAGAAGGATTTAAGCAATCTTCTGCTCTATCATCGGAGCCCACTTTAATCAGATCTGATTTAATATGCTGTTCAAAATTTAGGGAACACTAGGCGAATACTACTAAGACAGAAACTGTCACCATAGTTACAGCCATGCTGCAAAAACACAGAAGCTTTGGGGTGCAATTTCCAGCATTTTTGAAAGAGCCTTTAGTAAAACATTCTCAAACCATTCTAATGCCAATTGTTTACAACACAGTAATTACAAAAAATTAAATCAATTCACAAAGATTTTATCACTCACCAAGAGAAAACCCATTGAGATGCAAGATCTCATTTTCAAAGGAGACACAGTGGTAAGATGCTATAAGGTTTACATATCATACACAGCCAGCAGTTTAAAAGCCCTGATCCTACATCATGCCTTGCCTGGCATAGAAGGGGTTGCAGAGAGATTGTGTGTAGCCTAGCCAGTGTGACTGGAAGCACCACAGGGCAGGATTTGCACCAGTGGAAGTTTCTGCACAGTGTGGTTATTCCTTTCTAGTCCTGCAGACCCCAGTCTTCTGCTCTCATATGCAAGAAGGAAAAGAGGGTGTGGGCAGAGGATATTGGTGACTGGGACTTGCTGACTTATGTTGAATCCTAGCTCCCCTTCTCAGGCACAGTGTGGCATCTGAATAGCAGGAGTATCCATAATTTCTCAACCAAAACAACAAGTAATGATTTCAGCTGCTCAGGTGACTCATTTCCCATCCTACACCCAAGTTAGAGGCCGTTTCTGCAAATGCAGGATTTCACACATAATATAAACACCTAATAAATTAAGAAGTAGATTTTTAACATGATGCATTGGAGTTTAGGATCCAATCCAAAGGAGCTTTGGATCATGCCTTAAGTGCTTAGGATATACTTCATGTTAATGGAATTCACATGAAACTAATCCACTGTGCTGAATATTTACCCTTAAATACAGTTTAGCAGATGCTATGCAGCACAGATAAATAACCAAATACTCCACTATATTTTCAAAAGTTGAGAGTATCAGATAAATCAGTCACACCAGCTATGTTAGCTGGTACAGTAAATTAAAAGACTGCTTAGCCCTCCCCTAACTTCTGCCTTAGAATGTAATAATTCTCTATTCTACTTACATGAAAGAGTTATTATAGTAGACAAAAGTGTAAAATTTAGTATTCAAATTCAGAAATCCAGCCAATTTATTTGGTTCTGCATAGCACAGCAATGTGTTACAAGTGGGATATCTAATCTAAACGAACAATGATGATCAAAGAATAATGTCACTTACATTCTGATTTAGGAACCTGTTGACAGATACAATAAAGTCACTATAATGTATAAACATGGTATAAATTGCTGGCCAACACAAGTTTAACCTTGCATAAACTGTTTAATTATTGTATAGCAGCACTCTGACCAAATTTTATTTCAACTTTTTTATTTAAAACTTCAGAATATTTACAATATCAAATTCCCAGTCCAAATGAAGGCTTAAATACGTGAAGTTGCCACTGATTATCGTCTAGCACTGTAATCCTGAATCCAGTAACTCCAATTTTAACCTTATTCCCAGGAAACAATGTCTGTTTTCTCTTTGTTTTAAACAAACTGATTAATAATGAATCATTCCTGGCTTGATAAGAGTGAGGTTGTAATAATGCAATTAATTCTGCAATCACTGCTGTCCACTTCAAAAAGAAACAACCATAAAGATTATCTTAAATTCACACTAAAGATAGAAAATATAGTGCCTAGTCCTGCAGTCCTGATGCTGGCAAATTTCTCACTGAAGCCAATATATCTATTGGAGTCAGAGTTCTGTTGTGTAAAGATTGCCCAATGTTAGCAAAGAAGGTTTTAACAAAGCGAGCTTTTCAGGAGTAATCTGTACAAATTAAAAATACATGTAGTGGTTAGAGTTTTCAGAACTACTTAGAAGAGTCATTTGTGCAAAGGTTCATTAATGATGATGCACATATATTGTATGAGGTAAATCAGAAACTGGAGTAAAAATAACAGAAGCCACCAAATAGTCTGGTGACACATATGTATTACAAAATATCTAGCTTGTTACACTCCATAATAAACCAACCTCTACTTATCATCAAAATAAAATTTCATATAGTATAGATGTGAATTGGAAAAGCAAAGTGAGTATTTTGCAAATAAAATACTATGGTTCACAAGATCAAAACCCTTGGATAAATCATGTGCTCCGCAGCATATGACCCTTGGATTCATAGCACTATAGAAGCCATTTGTCACTTTTAATTCTAATGCTGTAATGGTTGAACGAGGAAAACAGAAACTCATTTTCTCTAATGGTAATAAACGGATATGTCAACAAATAATACACTATGTGATTTATAAAGGAGATATTCTAACAATTTTACTAGCATTGATACAATTGAAATAGACCTGTAATTAGTCGGAATTTGAGGGCAGTCTCTTAAAGAAAAGCAAATGCTGCCTCTCCCTCAGTGTATTTGTTAATTTATCAATTTCAGTTTTTTAAAAATGCACCTGTCTATTAGGCATCTGTACACTGAAGAACAGTGACAAAACATCAGTAAAAGTGTAAACCAAGTAGATTTTCTTACCCCAGAAACCTACCTTGTACAGAAATGTAGGGTTGCCTGTGTGGAATGGGCACACAATTTGCCCAAGGCAGACTATGTTTGCATCACCTTTCAAATTAGGTGCCAAATAGCTACAAAGTCCATGCTTCTAGACTTTTTCTCAGATTAATTTTGACAAATGAGTTACATTAGTGAAACCTTATATAGGTAAAAAGAAAATCCAAATTTCAGATCTGCATTGTGTGTCACTGTACTTGCTTGTAACTTATTTGTTTCCTATTTACAGTATATCATTTACCTGACAATTCACGTAAAACATACCTTTACTTCCACACATTATTTACATTTGTGTTGGCAGATCTTCAAAAAAGGGAGAGTGTTTGAGGGGACAGAAATGTGAAAAGTTAAAAATGTGTCCCCACATTTTAAAATTGGCTTTTGACCTGATTTTGGATACTTGAATTATTGCTGATTTTGAAAGGAATAATTTAAAGACAAACATTTGAGTGCTGGCTGATTTCATTTCAATGCTTCCCTTTCTAGCTATACACTGTATCTGCTGTCAATTTCGTTCGGTCACATAAAAAAAAAGTAGATTTTCTTTGTATGTGATTTCACTAAGTAAATCACCCGGGGAGTTAGAAACTTATTAATGCCTATTGATATCTTGCCATTTGATTATGGAAATACGAGCTGAGCTTTCTGAACCAGACGAGGTTTCCAAGTTACATTAAAATATACCCCACATCGACCATGTTTCAGTAAACTAATCTTCCAGGGACAAAGACATGGATCATTTTGATGAACTCTATATCCAAAAGAAGAGGATGTAATGTTCTGGAAAAGCTTAATGATAGATAGTCCCCGTAGCTACTTCTGCTACTAGCCATCTAGAAACAGCTGAAAATCCAATAGAACTGCCAGATTGTGAACCTTAACAACAACACTTGGCCAAATGTCTTCATTTGAAGAACCTGATGTCCTCAGCACCAGCCTTGTTCTCTCAGCCTATCAGCGCAACATTGGATTGATGTTATGAGGCCACTTTGTTCTCATCCAAGCCATATTTCTGGCAAGACGCTCAGTAAGCCAGTCAACCTCATTGGCCAGGTGCAATGGAAATGTAAAACCAAATATCACCTTCGTATTGGAGATACCACAGTCTGTTGTCATCTTCCCCCAGATGCCTCACAGGAAAGATAAGAGCACTGATACTTGAGAGTGCAGTGGGGGTAGAGGAACAATTATTTTGCACCATGCTTTAGGTCCTCTCAACAAAAAAAGAAACAATTCTATCCATCCCTACTATCGACCACAAGCAAGTCAGCAATAGCTTGAGGTCAACAACATCTAAGCAGCAGTAAGACCTAATGGCCCTGGTTATTGTCTGCAGAGGGGACTGTGCTAATTGTGCAAGCTAGCTATCATATCCAAAGGACCCTAGCTGGAGTGCAGTGCACTCTGACCACTCCCTCTCCCCATATTATCCCACTGTTATATTGTCCCTCCTTACCTCGTGCTAGGGGGCTGGGAGGAGAAAGATCTAGGAGCCAACTCTGATGAGTCTATGCCCACTGTGGACTCCACCACACTGGAAGAATCCCCAGAAAGGGACTTTTCAGCAGTTTGTTCTTCCTTTGTACCATCTGAACAGTACAAAGGGAGTAGAATAGGGCAGAGAATCTGTTTTTACAGATTTGATTTTTTTTTAAATAAAAAAATACACTACTCTCTAAATGGTGCTATATCAAGATGTAGCCAATGACCATCCCAATATCTTTACTCTGTGTTGTAATACTTTCTCCTACGTTGTTTGTCTTTTTCTTTTTGGTGTATGTTTAAGATTACTGTGCCATCCTCCTTTATGTTTGCACACCACTTGGGCCCTACGATTAATAATAAATTATACCATCTCTTTTCCATTCTTCAGTTTAAAATCAGATAACCAAGGTGTAGGACATCTGAAGATTCCAGACATTGGCAGAGATGTTTCACCTGCACTCTGTAACAGGGTGTAAACGTGTGACGACTCAGAGAATTAGTTCTTTTCCAGCCTGGGTGCCCTCTGCAGGCCAGCGTCCCGCTTGTAGCTGGCCCCGTGTCCCTTCCAGATCCCGGTGCCTCTTTCCCCTGGGGCTGCCCCCTGGCAATACCCCCACCAGTCTCTATGGGTCTCCCCTCTCTGGGAAACCCCCAACCCTCTAATCCCCACCTTGCCTTAGTCTGGGCTACTGCCAGTCCTCACCAAGCCCCTGCTCCCTGGGGCAGACTGCAGTGTAAAAGCCACTCATCATAGGCAAGAGGGTTTGGACCTGCTGCCTTCCTCTGCCTCCCAGTACCTCTATGGGCCTTGGACCAGGCCCTGCAGCCTGGGGAGTTGCCAGCCTGCTTCTCTGGCTCTCCCCAGCCCTGCTTCACTTCCAGTACCCTTCCTGCAGGCAGCCAGACCCTGCTGTCTCTCTCAGCCTGGAGAGAGACTTTTTCTGGGCCTCTGGCTCCTAGCCTTTTTATACAGGCCAGCTGTGGCCTGATTGGGGCTTGGCCCAGCTGTGCTTCCCCAAGCAGCCCAGCTTAGCAGCTCTCAGCCACAACCTTCTCCCAGGGATGACTTTAACCCTTTTTCTGCTGGAGTGGAGGAGCTGCTCCACTACACAGGGGTAGGCAACCTATGGCACACGTGCCAAAGGCAGCACATGAGCTGATTTTCATTGGCACTCACACTGATCCTGGCCTTCTGTCTGGAGGGCTCTGCATTTTAATTTAATTTTAAATGAATTAAACATTTTAAAAAACTTATTTACTTTACATACAACAATAGTTTAGTTATGTATGTTATAGACTTATAGAAAGCGACCTTCTAAAAACGTTAAAATGTATTACTGGCACATGAAACCTTAAATTAGAGTGAATAAATGAAGCCTCGGCACATCACTTCTGAAAGGTTGCCAACTCCTGCTCTATAACCTCCCCCACTAAGTCTTCAGATATCAGTATCGAGAGATGAGTTCTTGAGCAAGAGTCGAACAAACTCTTTTCTGTAAGGTGGCACTTGGCCTTCCCAAAAGGCAGGATTTAACTGATACACTGTCTCTGTTACATTGCATCAACCAGCAGGGTGTAATTTGCAGCCAGTATGTGAGAAATAATCTAGACTCAACTGATTTTCAAGGCCCCCAACAGCTAATCCTAAAGTACATTACTCTTTAGAAAAGTACATGATACTAAAAGTTTGCATTTTTTAGCTATTGTGCACAGTTCTCTCTTGAATAAATATCATTTTACTTTTAATCTACTGCTGCTCATTGATAATTCATTAGTTTATGTTATTAAAATGTAGTAAAATACTGGTAAAGGAAAGACCACTAAGTATTTATTTTGAAGAAAACAGAATGAAACACACTAAGTTAATGAATGCTAAAGCAAAGAATCATGTTATGCCAAAAGTACAGAAAAAAACCGCAATATCTATATTTGATCTGTGTCACAAAAGGTGCAGGGAGAAAATTTATCAATACCCTAAGGGCCTGAATCTGAAGTCACTAACACCAGGGGAAATCAGAGGCACCCCCATAGAAATCAATGGTGTTACACCACAGTATAACCAGTGAAAGCAGATCAGATTCAGACTCTGACTCTGTGTACCTGTTAAGAAAAGCAAGGGCAGCATACCAATCATGGCAAATTGTCCCTGAGCCATACAGACATCCTCCAAAGCTCACAGTAAGGCATGCACATCTACAAAAGGACAGATTTCAGCTCCACATTAACAATCACCACCGCAAGACACCACAGTTATCAAAGTGCCAGTATTTTCTTTTTAATCTGAAGTTAACATCAGTTCCCTTTCAGAGAAATAATACAAGCGGTCTCAGTCATGTGATAGTGATAAGCATATTAAAAATATTTGCAGTACCCTTCTTGCCCTCAGTGACCTTGTCAGCAAGTATGCAAGTATACTAAAATTTATTAAGGTTCAGAATATTTCACGCCAATGTTTCCATGGTTGAGATGATTTTTCTATTAAGTGATCTCTATAATACTTTACTAGCACTTTGAGCTAAACAAATACATTGATTTCTCAAGCAGCTGCACAATTCCTGGACACTTAGCAGCTCAGAGATTTTGCATTTCATCCATGCTGTGTTACATTGTCAACATCCTGCTTAATTCAGGGGTGGTCCAGGGAACCTGATGTCACATTTATTGGTGTTTGTTTTAACCCCCCACAATTGGAAACTGGTGCATCACAGGTGGTATATTGGCTCAAAAGAGTTAGAAGTGGCGTTTTGGCTTTTTTTTTTAATGTGTTGACTGAGAACCCTGGGCAGGTACATTTAAAAAAATGTCACGTATACACATAAATGTGATTAAAAACCTAATAATAATACATATACTTCCCAAATTCTAGACAGTGTTGTTTTAAAATAAATCCTAGATATTGTCATGAATCAATAGAATACATTTGGAGAAATCTTGCATGTTGTCAGCCCAGAGGTTCATGTAAACTTTGGAGTGAATTATTTGGCCACTGAAACACCTGGTTTCAAGTTTAGTGCAAATGTTTTGCACAGTATCACTTAAAAATGGCAAACCACAAAAACTCACAAATAATATGCAGAATGCAAGAGTATAAACAGCACTGTAAATCAAATCCAGATGTAACACAATAAATCAAAACTGCCAAAAAATTACTAATAGTGGATTCAGTGAAAACCATTGTAAAGTCTGAAATAATCCAAATATAGCGAACAATTAAAACCTCAATCAAAAGGAAAAACCCCACAACAACAAAGCCCACCTCTGATGCTATATATATGCTAAACCTTAAACAGGAGGACTGTCAAATATTGCAAAATCAATTTTTTATTCCTAAAATATTCTGAAAGCAAGAGATTCAGTTAATCAGCAAAATATATTAGCTGGATGAATGTGGAGGATTGTTTTTAAAAGAAACTATAGCTATAATGAATAATCCAGTGTGTAAAGCTATCCAATCTGATACACAGGTCAGCAATTTTTGCAGACCTCATTGTCACCACACACACTGGCTAGCATATACCAAAGCATAGAATACTGTCAATAAAAGCCTCCCTCCCCCCCACAATTTTTTTTTATGGTCTAGTCCTTGTGCATACCACGTTTGGAAATGTCTTTATTATGGATGCCTGGATCTGACAACAAACCTAAGCTTCCAGGGCATCATCTTGGAAAAGATGATGGAAAACAAGTTAGTTAATTTAAAAAAAGAAATCACTCAATTTACTGACTAACAAAAGGACATCACAGTAGTAAACTACTGCAGGTAACTTGTGCTAAAAGAATTTAAAAAAAAATCAAAAACAATTTTTGAACCCGGCCAGCAATATTCCACCTAACTATAACCACTGTGTAAACTTGACTAAATTTTATGAAGATGACATGTCTTGTGTTTTGACATTTTTGCCTTGATTTATTGACATGTTTTAAATTATTCTGTTTTATGACCATTCTTAATAGAACAGAAATCTGTTACTAAAGGTCTTTATTAACGGACTGCCTCAGGTGTTGAGCAGAGATTCATGATTTAACCGCTTCTCCAAACAGACAGGCATATAGCTTGTTAATAGGCTTTTCAACCCAATGGCATCTGTGAGATATAAGTGGATTATGGAGGTTTGTTTATCTGGCTATCTTTTTTACACAACTCTCTGAATAATTTTCATACATGTCTCCACTTCCTTAAACCAGTTAATGAAATGTAGTAAATACCTTTTATTGATTAAATGTTCATTTAGGAAACACACAGTCATTTTCCCTCCAATTCTATATTATAGTTTTGCCTCTGATTTTATAAAGTGAGCTGAGATATATTAAAAATGAAGAAACTCATTTAAGACACACCAAGAGAATTTTTTTTTCTGGTAATGGTTTTCCTTTCTGTCATGCCTTTTTTTCTTTCTTTCTTTCTTTTCTTTTTTTTTTTTTTTTGCAAAGACAAGTATAATGGGAAACACATGGATTTAACACTGCTGAAAATTAACCCTGCAAGAGACAAATCAGTTTTTACCTTCTTTAAAGAGATATTTTTACAGATAAATTAAGATCTGGCAGTTTTAATAGACCTGTCCTGCAATCCTTCAGAGTGTGAACTGGATCCTGCACTACTGAAGTCAATAGTAGTTTTGCAGGAGCAGGCCCCAGTAAAGATAGAAGGGTTGCAGGATCAGACTCTAATTTTTTCCTTGTGCAAAGCTAAGACGAACACCACAGCTTTTAAGTGGTAGAAATGTTTTCACTTATAATGAAGAATAGTTAAAAACCAAGTAATACTTTCCACATTTTCTGTTACTGGAAATGTAAAAACACGGTAACTCTCATGAATCTAATGAAAAGCTAAACTGTACTGTGAAAAGTTATTAAACTATCAAATATTTATACATTTAAGACTTTATCTACCTGACATTCCATGAACAATTTTAGCGTGGCTTTTTATTAATATTTTTATGCCATGACAATACTCGTGATCTAATTGAAATATTCAACATAAATAAAAATGTCATTTATATCAGATGATCAATATCAGCCTTTCCTGAACCACCACAGCACAGAAGCTATACCTGCAAATGTGGGTAAAGTTCAAATTGCAGTCTAGAATCTCAAATGGGGTTGCAGTGTCCTTGGGCACTGCTGTATCAGAGATGCCTGATAAAAATGCTATCTGTACTAGAGTTGAAAACAAGACGAAGCATTTGTTGTGGCACAATGTCTGGGAAGATGCATGCGCAGCATGACACAGTGTTGCAGCTTCTGCAGTGTTAGTGGTGCAAGGGAATGGAAATGCCAAATAAGCTAGACAAAGCCAAATAATAAAATAAAAAAACCTCTTGTACAAAGTCAAGCATAATTCACATTAACCAAAGAGAGTTGAGTTAGAACACACAGTCAAGGAAATTTGGTTAAAAGAGTGTACCTGCCTTAGAGAAAGACTTTTCCTCACAATTTGCACTAATGCTGTTCATACCTGGCTTGTTGCAAGGTATAATAGAGTGTGTACACTTGTTGACATCTGCTTAAACACCAATGCCATGCAATTATTTCATTATTTGTGAAATGTTCACTGTGTGCAGTCAGTGGCCTCACGATGAAAAAGTTCCAACAATGAGGCCCTGTCAGATTTTTGGCAGAAACTCATCCAAACACATAAAAACAAGTTTAAACACTATCATTTATGCATAAGTCTTTCTTGGCATCTTTCCTCAGTTGCCACAATTTGCAGCCAGAAAACACTTATTTCTACTTTTCTTACTCTAGAAATAATCTAGCCATAAGTGGATCTAATTCCTCCCCAGAAGAGAAAAGGCCTTGTCAGGGCTTGGTTGTGTGTATATTTGAGACATCAAGGTTTCCATTTACTGCACAGCTGCATTGACTCGAAAAGCTGATGCCGAGCCAGAGTTCTGTACCCACTGAGAGCTGTCTGGAATGATAAACACACAGCTGCCTGTGGAAAGGGCCACAAGCATAATGGATGGCTGTGTCTCAACTAGACCTGGGATAGGCCTACACAAACCATTAATTCACTGCTTGTGTATTAAATATTGCAAAACATGTGCAAAATGGTGAGCCTCACAATGGCTAGAGAATGGGGGGAGGGATAGTGAAGAGCTGTAAATACTTTCCAAAGGTATGTTCTAGTGCTGATTTATGACTGGTAAGCTGTCTTGCTGCAAATAGTTCATAAAGCCTATGACCTAAGTACTTGCCCACAGGGCCACAATAACATTTATGTAGAATAAATTAATGTGTTTCAGCCGCTAATTCAATTTGGCTAGCTAATTCTTCTGGTTTTGGCAGAGCCTGACCTCTGCAACAAAGTACAGTGCTTGCAGCGATGACTCACAATTCTGGCTGTGTTTTGTTTTAGAGTCACACACCACTACGAACAAAGAGTGCTATTAGTCAAGGAGCCATAAAAATATATCTCCAGAATACGTTTGGATCAGTGCTAACTGAAACTTCCTTTTTATAGGAGCCTGATCAAAACCAGCTGTGGAAGTCAAGCAGAAACAGATTTATATTTATTACATTAGAAATCCGACAAATTCAGAGACAAGCAGCTGAAGCATTGGGCAGTACAATCTGAATAAACACCTCTAATCGGACACACACACACACTCTCTCTCTCTCCCTCCCCAAAGGATAGTTTGAGACTTCCCCAGAGAAAACCCTCCACTCCACAAGCAGTTGTCTTTTCTGATTCCTTCATTTGAAGGTTGCATTACGTCTGTGCAACAGTACGAATGAAGAGAGATTTTAGGAATATCTGTAATGATGTTGTACCCAGAAAGTGCATAATAGAGGCAAATCTTCAAAGAGAATACCCAGTTCTACATTTCCTTTCCATGAAACGTATTCAGCACCATCTCCAACCTTTCTCCACATCTAGTCAAAAGAACATCTGTATAAGAACAGCTGGCTAAACATGAATTCAGTGATCCTAGTAGAAAGAGTAAAGTGCTTAGAAGAAGTCACCTCAGCCATATCATCCTCTGCTATGAAGTACACCTGCTCTTAGATAGTTAAGTCTTTTTGGACTCTTTAATGCCATTGGATGTCCAGATACACATGGTGTTGGGAAAATAATTATCTTCTATGTGCAACTGGCCAGGCAATTGCATTCTATCCTATTGGACTCAGATGTGGAGACAGTGATCCACACATTCATAATCTTTGGAGCTGATTACTGCATTATATCTATGAATGAATCTATACACTCTGAAAAACTCCAGGTGGTCCAAAACACAGCAGCCTGCCTGTTTAGCAACACAGGTGACTGAACACATCATGTGAGTGCTCCTCTACCTATGAGCTGGCTCCCCTTTAAAAACAAAGTCCAGTTTAAGATTCTTATCATGACATTCAAAGCCATCCATGGGATGAGTCCTTGCTCCCTTAAATATTGCCTCTTTCTCTGTGACCATAACTCCCCGAAACAGCTATGTTCCATTGGAGCACTGAAACTTTCAACCAATGTCAAAAGCTCACAAGTGCCAGAGACTGGACTGGACCTAGGCTATGGAGCTCACTCCTGCAAGAGAAAAACATAACCCATGAACTAGCCTAATTTCATAAATAAATGCAAAATTAATTTCTCCACGTTAGCTTTAGCTCAATAAGCTCTTAACACAGCAGCTCACTCTTACATGCAAATACGAACAAACATTTAACCTATAAAACTAATCAAGCCATCCTTCCTACAGGCTGGGAGAGAAGGAAGAAAGAGAGCTAGAGAGAAATATTTCATGCAATATGCAGAGTTTATAATAGTTATTCCTGAAAAGATTTGGATTTTATCAGTACAATCAAAGAGAAGAAGCTATATACTATGTTCACAGATACTTTGATGATGATTAGTCTTGTTTACCCATTTTGGCCAAATGCATGGATACATCTATTTGTATATGCAAAACTCCACGGCTAAACTTATTCTGGTTATACTTGTGGGGTACAGGGAAGGATCTTGAGGGTATAGCATGCCCCCATTATTGAGGTCACTTTGCCACTCTCTGCCAAAGAGGTTTAAATTTTTAGGGTGTTATTTGGATGCTCAACAGCCTCTGTAATCCTAGGCAGCAGTGTTTGCAAAGAACATCTTTTCTCATCTGCTTCTGCTTAGGCAACTGGGGCTTTTTTTCAAACCTGGATCTCACCACAGTAATCCATGCTTTTGTGATTTCTAAATTTGCTTATTGCAATGGCCTCTACATGAAGATACACTTGAGGACAACTTGAAAGTTATAGGTGGGGCAGAATGTTGTTGCTCACTTGGTAAGTGGTGTTAGTTGATTGGAATACATTATGCAAACTCTTCAACAAGTGCTCTTGCGTCTTATTTGCTTCTTTAGTGCAACTACAGCTATTGCTAAGTTTAGTCTGTTCTAACTTATGGGCAAGATTCTGATCCCCTTACTCACACCAAGTAGCATCTTTCTCTATGAAAAATCCCATTGAAATCAATGGGACTATTCATGGAGTAAGGGACAATACAACCTGGGCAAGAGGATCAGAATCTGGCCCTATGTGTTTTGGGTCCTGACTCTTGGCCAGTGATCTGCCATGATAGTTGAGGTCAGCAGGGACACTCAATCTAGCAGTCCTTAGATTTTATATGCAAGGGTCGGGTGGGTTAGCAATCTCAGGAATGGGAATCCTTGAGTCTGAAATTTGTACCCCCAGATAATCAGACAGAGCCAGAATTCACAGGCCTTTAGACTACAGTCCAAGGACCATCTGTTTTCTTAGGCAATTTCCTGAGTAAGGCAGTGTGTTTGTGTGTGTGCAAACAGGTGGGTGGGATTAGTTTTTTGTTTCTTTTTTTTTAAACCGACGACACAGGTGAATGTACATGTATTTGAATGTTTTATTATATTATCACCCTTAGCTTTATTTAGGGATTTTTTTTTAAAGTAAATAATTATTTGACTATGCAAATAGGAATTTCTACAAACAAACCTGGTAATTGCACGATTTGCACATGTAATTGTGGCACCATTATGAAGGCTACAAATTTCACCATATTCATATATACTTCCATATAAATAAATATATACTGTAGTAATTTGGTTGCAAGGTTTCATGGCTATACTGACCATATTTCTAACAAGAAGCAAAGCATGTAATGAACGAAACAGTCATTGTAATGGATGCAAGTAAGCTGTAGTCTACATCCCTTAAATATATGGATTTTAATACACGACTGGAGTGTCTTGAATTTTTAAAAGCAGTTTTTTTCCTTAAAACACCATTAAGAAGTGCATAAATTAAGATGGCTGGTGGGGCCTTTACAAATCTTTACACATCAATTTAATGTTGTGTCAGGCTTGAATGGGAAGAATGTCAGATTGGTTTGATAAGAAAGATATTGAAGTGCATTTATAGAGAGAGATAGAATAGACTTTTATGTCATGGGAGGCAGAGGGAACTTACATGCAGAGTGTATATTACATTGATTATATGATATAGTTCACTGATACGCCACTCATATAAAATATACCTATGCTGAAGAGGAGGATATTGCACACTTCATGTGCTCAGTTGTTACCCTTTCTAATTCCAGTCTAGAACTATTCTGTCCTAATGCTTTTTCTAGTTTCACTACTGTAACATACTAATAGCCCTAATCTCCAAAATGAAAACACAAAGGGAAGAGTTAAAATGCAGTCCTTAAAGGTATAGTGAAACAACTGGAAGAAAACCCATTATAAAAGGGGTCACAACATCGCACATGGTACAGAGAGCTGTGGATCCTGAGAATAACAGATTTTAAAGAGGCCCCTTTTTTTACTCAAAAAGCAAGATGACTGCCAAACTGAAGAAAAAAATTGCTAAAATATCGGACCCAAAAATCTTTGCTAAAATAGAATGAAGACTGGGCATCTATTGTCTTTTATGTCAACAGAGTATTATAATTAAACAAACAAAAAAGGTCAAAATGTATAACTCAGAATTAAGTGCCAACATTAATTCTGCTCTGACCCAAACCTGGGGACTGGCAGTCAAAGTGAATTTCAAAGCTAAGGACATATCACTGAGAATGCCCTGGCACCAGTTCTCTCCTATTTAAACCATCTCCCCAGCCAGAAGCCTTTCAGAGCTATTCCCACAACATCAGCCTGTGCCTTTACTGCACAATTTGGCACTATTAGTAATTCTGCAGACTGAACACGGAGGGGCAAACTTGATTCTAGTGTTACCCTTTGGTATTTCACTGAGGCATACTTGTATGGAGGTGTGGGCACCCCACCAAATCACTTTGATACCAGTACCCAGCACTAGTATTGTGGCAGGTGTGTTCAAACACACACAGTCACTGTTCCCTTCGAAGGCTCATCACTGGTCTCACTGTGAGTACTGTGAAGACAGAAGCATCCTTTTTTACTTTTCCAACTATTCCTGGATCATGGGAATATTTCCTCCATTACATTTTCCCTCAATAGCAGCTAGCAGATTTCCTGAGTGAACAAATGTACATGAAATCCACTCATTCAGATGTTCTGTAGTTTACCAGATTATATGTTAAATGTGCCTGAAGGTGAGACCAATGCTTTTTTTTTTTTTTTTTTTTTAAATGGCTTGAAAAACAACTCAGCCAGACTGACAAGGGCTGAGGATGAATGACTGTTGCATTTTAAACCTGTCAGTAAAATTGCATTTGAAGTACTACCTCTCACAGAGCATACAAGCGCCTGGCTTTTTTGATAACACTGCAATTTTGCCTGTTAGTTCCCCCCACCCGTTTCACTGAAAGCAGATCTAAAGGTAGATTCACAAAGGTTGATGGCACTTGAAAGCAAATCTGCCAGGATGAAGAGCCAGGCTGGACAAACAAGCCATGACCAAGACATCATAAGTCAACCATGTCAAATAAACAAGTGGAACTACTAGTATAGACTGTGTCACGGCAGTGCAGCCGCAGCAGAATGTCACACTTTTTTCCCCCTCTCTCTTACGTTTGGATGAGGAAAAGATAGAGTAGGGAAATTTAGGAAACATTTGGCAGACAAACAGCCCCAGGAGACTCTTTAACTGCAAGCAGCAGCAGCTCTCTTTCCTTTGTGTCTTACACTGCATATTTCATCTCCTCCTCCACCCCCGCCATCCAACCAGACAGTCTGGTATAATACTGAAGAAATCATTACTTTAATACTAATAGTCAGGAAAATGGATGTTTAGTAACATAAAAGCCACTCAAGCTAGGATGGTAGAAGCTTACAGATATTCCCCCTCATGCTATGCTCAGCAAACTCACTACTCTCATGTGGTGCAGAAAGCTGTGGTCTCCATCCTGAGAACAACAGATTTTTCAAGGGGCCCCTTTTCTACTCAGACATAAACATTCCTCTATTCATTCTTTTTTATGTAAATCCTGCAGTCCTATCTCTACTCCCACATTATTCTTTCCTATCACTGAAAGCCAGGCCATGATCTCACCATTTATCAGATTCTACGAAGGCAGTATAGCCATGACCAATAAGGATTGTCATAGAGTTATACCAGGCCCAGAGATAAATGTGTGCATTCGGAAGTGTAGTCTAATTGTTTGCCCACTAGGTTAACACCTCTCAGTTATACTTCTGGCTCTTCTGCTGACTTCATGTGTATCCCTAGTCAAGTCACTTACTCTGAAGCAAAATTGAGTAAAGAAATTCATAATGAATAATTTGAAAAATTTCACCTCTATTTCTGGTAGAAATCTTGGTGAGCAGATCATGATTTTCTTGAATTTATTTGTTCAAAATTATTTGCCTAATTTTTGCAAATAACTCTCAGTCTATAGATTGTTCAGGGGCAGTGCACTGTAAGGATTCAAAATTCAATTTGCATGAGCTGCTGTTACTAGGGTTAGAAGACTAAAGGTTTGTCTACACAGGGACATACAAGAAAGTTAATCAGAATGAACTAAAGGTGTGAATTTAAAGTGGATTAGTTAAAATGCATAAAATACCTGTGTAGATGCTTTTATTCAGAATTCAAGTGGCCTTAATTCAGTTCAGTTTAATTCACTTCTAATTCATCAACTAGTGCAAGTAAATGTACATGAGACAGGAATCGCACCATAGCTCATAGTGTAGACATAGCCACAGAGGTGAAATGACTTGCTCAAGGCCTCCCAAGTCCTAGTCCAATGCTCTATGATCCTGAACAGATGAGAAAAAACTCTTGGGAGGTGATTTTCAATCCAAATTCTACATATACAAATACAACATTCACTTTCTGCAAATATTTTCCAATATTTCCTTAATATTCACTGTTTCCGCAAATATTGATGCCCATATAGCCTCATTCACCAAAATAACCCAGGAAAGCCAACACAAAAGGGGATGCAACACATACTCAAAGGGAAATCATTAAAAATGTGAACGAATATTCATAGTATTCTTTGCACTATTTGGCCAGCTCTAATCAGAAGCTTAGGGCCCTACACAAAAATGTGTCACACCAAGTTTATATGCACAACTAATGCAAATGTACTTTCAAAGGGCTAGTTAGAAGCTTAACTGGCCCTTTGAGTGTACAAATAACTTCTTGGTGGGTATAGTCATACTAACTCTGCATAAACATTAAGCCAAAAATTGCATGCTGCCCTGGCCTTAATCTTTCTAAAACTCGGTTTAACCATTTCTAAAATGGTCATAAAATTTATCAAGCTAACATTACAATCTGTTGGAGTTTCCTTTAAAATCTAAGAATGTAATGTTGAATGGCATTGCTTCCTGACTGCTCTTCACACCTCTCGTTATATGTAGGTAAAGATGATGGTGAAGTTTGTGGTGTAGTTCTTTGTAGCAGTGAGCTGAGTCAAGACAGAAAACCCTGAATTAGCAATAGTTAATAATACACTAATTAAAATTAGAAAGTAAAACAATTTTTTTCAGCAACAGTAATAAAGAACTTACTCTATTGTTAGATGTGTACAATATACAAAGAAATTTCATTTTTTAAAATGATTTTTTTTTTAGGTTTAGAACAAAAATCTGTTAAGATAAACATGCCTTACTCCTAGACTTCCTCATTATCAAAATCAGGCAAAGTTAATTCTTTCTGTTCAAAAAGGTTTCTTTCGGGAGCAAGATTGTTACTATTTTGGTGACATAATTTATGACTCAGAAATTCTTTTCCTACTCTGTTTCCCAAATCTGTTTGAAGCTTAGACATCTCCAGACAGATGAAGTCATTGGCATCTATTAAAAAAAAAGGGGGGGGGGAATCCTTTGAAATATAATCAATAGTTTCTGCATGATTCAACAAGGGAGACTCTACAGAGCATACACAATTCCTCTGCAAAAAAGGAATGTTCTTAACATGGGTCAATTAACATGGCTTACATAACTCAGGTTAAAATAGCAGTGAAGACAAACCAACTTAGCTTTTAACTCAGGTTAAAGCCTATAAAGGAGCCTGAGATTGAAGTCAAGCTGCTAACCCAAATTAAAAGCCAAGTCACTGTGTCTTTATTGCTATTTTAACCTGAGTTAGCTAATGCTGGTTAGCTAATCTGAGCTTTCTTCTGCAGTGTAGAAGACTACACTGGGAGCAGGGCTGGGCCCCTAACAAGCACAAAGAAACTTATAATAAAAGGCCAAATTCAGTGCTGATATGAACATGAGGTCAGTGCAGAATTTGGCCTATTGCGTTTAAATAACTACGTCATCAAACTGACAAGGAAGACTTCACAAATATCTTTTCTAAGCAATCAGCTGAGCTTCTTTAGAACTTTATGCTGCTGGCCCTACACACTATGCAGAAGGATGCCAAGTTAACCTCTTCCTCACACAGGCTCCTGGGGAGAAAAACTGGCTCTATTGAAGTCAATGGCAAAACTCCCTTTCACTTCAATAGGGCCAGCATTGAATTTCTGATATTTCTTTTCCGGTTTCAGCCTCCTCTCTTTATTTGCCAAAAATCAGCTACTGCTCAGCTTCCAACCACTATTTCTAGATCAGCACACTTATTTTCATCCCATGCTATGACTCCTGACCTGCCTCATCACTGGGAGATTACTTTATTCTTCCTTTCCAATTTCAGCTTCCGCACCTGCTCTCCTGCTCAGTCTAAGAGTACATATTGGTCAGTTTTTCTTCTGATGTATACTTGAAACTCCTGGGATACAATATAGTGTTGCTTGCTGAGGACATCATTTTCAAAGTGGCCTCTGAAACTGCATTGCCAAGATTTATGCCCACCCTTATTTGTATACATAAAACCTATATTAATGATTGCAAGCAATTATTTGCCAACACAACTGCACATCTGGATACCCATTTCAACACATAATTACCTAATCTGTGTGTGCAAACTGTGTCTTACACTGGCAAAGTTTCAGGTCACTTGAAAATTTGTTTAAAGCCATTTTCTGATCAGAGCAGAAGTTTGTCCTAGTGGATTCAGCACTGTGCTGAAAGCGAGGCATTCATGAGCCTCAGGTCTATGAACTCACCAGGTGACTTTTCCCTAATCAATAAACCTCTCTGCATCTCCATTTCCCCTTTGGTTAATGGGTCTGATTCTGGTCGTTTCACACCAGTCTTACACAGTTGTTTCTCTGCTTACTTTAATGCCACAGCTCCTTATTTGCCCCATGGTCTGTGCCATCTGAATTGGGCCCATAACACTTACTTACCTACCTGATGGGGGTAAATGTGATAATGTTTGTATAGACCTTTGAAAATGGAAGAGCCATATGTGCTAAGTATTATTACTATTTATTTTTATTATTATTATTAATTGAATTTTTGGCTCTTTTGGATTATTCAACACTCATCTTTAAATGCCTTACAAAATGTATATGCCCTCATCAGCCTTATAACTACTTCATTTACAGAATAGGTATCATCATAACGCCCTCAAGGTGCCTATTACTGAACCACTAAAATATGCTCTGTCATACCTTAATGCTATGGTAACATTGATGGGAGTCATGTGCAAGAATCAGTGGCAGGAGAGACCCTCTGGGATATTTTCAATTCATATACTATGCTGAGTGAAATCAGGGAGGGGGATTCTCCATACAATTCTTTTTTCCCCCAAGTATCCAGCAGTTCTAGTTATTCCACACTATTTTTGGTGGAAAGGAGAACAGTGAGCCAAAAGTAATGCTTTAAAAAACGTGCAAATATCTTATTTATTAGCTTAAAGCTATTATAATAGGACTGGCCATGTTGGTCTCATTAACAGAGGGACCTTTCTGCAAGCCAGCTAGAATTAGAAAGGCAACGGTGTGACATTGTAAATGCAACTGCATGGTTTCTGTAGATTTGATTTCTATTCCTCCTGCTTACCAGCCACACAGGAATAATATCTGTATGGAATAAAAACAAACTTGTTTATCATCTGTAGTCCTGACATGAGTGTCATTAGGGCTAAATGCTATAGCACAATAACAGAGATCTGCTCAAGAAATTATTTACGTTTAAGTGTTTGAACATTTATTTGAAGCCTTTATAACATTTTTCTCTTATCTAAAGGGAAGGAGATGCGAGGTACTGTATACATCTCCTGCTGTATTTTTTCTGAATATAATGTTGGTAATTATCATTAGTGAGCTATCGTTTGGTGCATAACAATGTAATGAACCATTTCAAATGAGAGTTGCTCAAATCAAATGCACAATATAACAAGGCTGAATTCTGGCATTTAACCTGAAACATAAACATATTCACCTCTCATCATCAGCATCATCAGAGTATGGAAATGTTTTTGTTGTACACAAAATGGACTTTTATTTTACATTTTAGAAATGGGATGAAGGGGCCTTCCAGAGTGGCTGAGAAACTGGACTTTTTCCAGGTGCTTGTAAATGGGGCAGTTGTCATAGTGTGATAGAAACGCAGACCTTTTGAAATCTGGGACAGATCTAAAGTGAAGGTGACGGGATCTGAAACAATATTAACAGTACCTGGATTTGGGTATAGTTGTGTTTGCAAATATGAAAAAAAGTTCTTAAAAAGTTCTCTAAAGTTCACAAACCTAGACATGCTTTCAGATGAACCTTAGGTGATTTAAAGATTTTGCATCAAAATTCTTCTTAATAGTTTTAAGGCAAAACAGGCAACCCTTGCTGATGCTTTGAATTAATTGAAACTAGATAAATAATTTTTGGTGAAAAGTTTGAAAAACATCACCTCTTTTTCTGTTCATAGATTTCCATGAACAGATTACAGTTCCCTTGAACTGACGTTCCCTTACATTATTCACAGCATAATTACTGAAAATAATGATTAGTTTGTAGATGGCACATGAACTATTAATTGTATTTGATATTTAAATTCCGAGCTGTACTGATCATTTGTAATCGGACATCCACTCTGCATAGAACATTTATTTTCCCTGACTGGATGAGTATAATTCTTAGAATCATGTTTGTGGTGTGCATAGTCACAATCACAATTTCTTAAACATTGTTGCGAGTAAACTGGTTCACTAGAAGTGATGGTCCAGGCATTAGCTGAAGACTCGAAAGACCTGTATTAGAGTCCCTGCTCTGTCACATACCTCTTGTGTGAGCTTGGGGAAGTCACCTTGGGGAAGTGCCTCAGTACCCCTATACACAAAAGTCACTTAATTTTGACAGCTCTATATACAAGTGATAGACAAAGTTCAGATGGTTCAAAGGTTTGCTTCAGATGTCAGCCCAACAGGGCCGGCTCCAGACCCCAGCGCGCCAAGCGCGCTTGGGGCGGCATCCCGCGGGAGGGTGGCAGGCGGCTCCGGTGGACCTCCCGCAGGCATGCCTGCGGAGGGGCCACAGGACCAGCGGCCCCTCTGCAGGCACGTCTGCAGGAGGTCCACCGGCGCCGCGGGACCAGCGACCGCCAGAGCGCCCCCCGCGGCGTGCCGCCCTGCTTGGGGCGGCGGAAATCCTAGAGCCGCCCCTGCAACCCAACTAGATGCTTTTTATTTCCTTGGTCTAGAAATCAGGCAAAAAAACCCTCAAGTTCAGGCTTTCTTGGAATTTTTCCTGGTTTCATCTAAAATAGTTTTCCTTGTAGTAATTTGATACCATCACTTTGTGAATCAGATTAAACCAGAAAACCAAGAGGCATGCAAACAAATTGTATAAATCAGCTGAACAAGCTTAAAAGGCAATGAAGACAAATAAAATTTCAGCAGGAGAGTTCTTCTGATAGTTTTCTTATGTGAGCAATAGGTAAATAGTGAGAAATAGAAGATAAACATTATTTTGTAAGCAAGGGGAGGGATGTGAAATTAGAGTCAAGAAAGAAGACTGAGGTAGTGAAGTTTAGTTTAGGATTGCTGATCCTCCTCCTTAAAACACATGTTGGTTTTAGATATGCTTAATTAAAGGCAAGTTATTGCAGTTCAAAAAGATAATGAGGTTACAGCAGGCAAAAAGCGAGGCATGTGGCAATGGTGAAGAAACAGTCAAAGTTTCTGTGTTCTAATACTAAACAAGAAATTTTATTAGAATAATGCTTCATTGTAAAACTTCTGCCTAGAAGCTCTTTCTGCTCCTCCTGTCTGGCTTTGACTACATGTAAGTGTTAAGGAAACTATACATATCCTCACAGAAACAACCAAAACAACAGTATGGAGGAAGTAAATTAGGACGTCAACTGCACATTTATTTAGGTAATATTTATTAGCGGAGGAGCTGAACTGCCAAATTTGGCTCTGGATCCAACTTCCTCAAAGGTCAGAATTTTGTTTAAGCCCATTTGAAAATTACCGGTCTGCCATCAAGTTCAGCTTGCAAGATGATCTTCTCCAAAGCCTGGGGACATTCACAGCCAAGGTTTCTGTTTCAGTTCATTTCTAGTATGTATGTAGAATACATTCTACACATACTGAAGTCTTAGTAACAGGAGTTCTCACTTCACTATGTTATTAAATTGTTACTGAGAAGCAGATTGAGAGACAGCCAAGTTCTTTGTAAGAATTATCTGGTTTGTTGATTAGTGAAGTGAGAACGAGCAAGGGTCTATGGTATTTTTAATTGCCAAGAAATCATTAAACAAGAACCACTCTGCTATAGACGATAATTTATAAAGCCCAAATTTATCAGTAATTTTAATCACCACAGACCAGGACATACTTTCTAAATATGGCTAAATACTGTTCTTTCTAAATCATTTTTAAAAAATACATATGAAATGTAACAATTGTATGTATTTTTTTCTCTACAAAACATAGACATATGAGGTGGTTTTGGTTGAATGAAGTAATGGATTAAATGACCTCTTCTTGGACTAGATGACCTCTTGAGGTCCCTTCCAATCCTGATATTCTATGATCAGTTTTCCTAAGATTTGGTTCAGACAAATTGAACACGCTCAAGTTTTAATCTTACCATTTCTATTTATCCTCTCTCCCGGATATTTTGTATCTTAAGAGACCAATAAAAACCCTGGCAAATATCAGTGGCAAAGTAGACTCTTATACATCTTGTAAACCAAAAGGTAAATCAAATGAAAATTCATGAAACTGCATATTTCAGATATATCTTATACTGTATACTGGCAATACAAACATGTTTTCAGATTGCTAAGAAAGCAGTACAGCATGGAAACATATCCCCCAAAGGATACAGACCCAGAGAAACTCAGAGAAAACGTGGAAGAGATATAAAATAAGTACAGACTGTGGCAATCCATACAAAGTTAGTAACATCAAAGAGAGACTAGAGGCTTGATCATGCGGATGGATTTAAATGGGGGTTTTGCTTGGTTAAAGCCTACAGTGTTGGACCCGGTACTTTTTCAGTAAAATTTAGCATATTCAGAAATTCTAAGAATCATGTCAATATTAGACAGCTGTCTTACATACTACATAGGTCTATACCTGAAGACTATTCCAAAATTTCAGCTTGGATAGAACGCAGTAGCATGCTTGCTTAGTAATGCATCTTTCAGGCAGCATATTTCAACTGTGCTCTATAATCAGCTCTGGGTTCCAATTCGTTTCCAGTTTCAGGTCAAGCCGTAGATTTTGAGGGTTTGGGACTTAAGTGAAACACTGCCTCTCACTTTATGTGGCACTATGACAGCAGTTTGAGATTGCAGATTCTTAGCTTACCTGGGAGAAAGCAAGGTTTTACACTTGATCCTGTGCACATTCAAGATAATGGTGAAGCTTTTGTTGACTTTAATAGTGCAGGATCAAGTCTTATGTGAGGGGCCCTCAACTTTGGAACTTAATTCCTCCAGTGGTCAAAGTCTGATTCTGCTGACCTATAGGTTGCAAGGCCTTTCTGCTTTCAAACACTTGCAAGATGAAAGAGGGGAATAAGGTAAATTTGGGAATTATTAGCCCAGCTGGGTTGATTGGATGAGGAAGAATTTGCAACTTGATGCTGTTCATTTATTAATTTTGAGTTATTAGAAGTTTGAAAAAGTTGCTGGGATTGTAGGCCCTTTGACATATTGTAAGTGTTATAATATATCTAGATTGAAGACGAGATGCATTTTACTGTGGGATAGAACAGATTAAATATGTTACATTTAAAAAAACCCCATCAAAATAAATATTAAAGCTGCCCCAAATGCAATAAAAGCTGAATATAAAATCTTATATAAAAGCAACACTTCTTAATGAGCTAGGAGATATCAACAAACATAACAGATTTAAAAAAAATGCTTAAATTGGAATATTTTAATCACAGATATATGGAGTATTACTGAAATGAAACTACACTCAAAACTGTGTGCAGGAAGTGCCTTACAGAATTAGAAAAAATACAATTATCAAAACGATGGGAAACTGAAATTGTCTCAGGTACATTGCAAATATCAAATTGCAACAAAAAGAAACAGTCATTAATGCCCTAACTGGCTGAGATCACCTTTGGATGAGATCAGTGTGCAGATCAAGTGTACAAATATTAGTTGCCAGGTTTTAAAATGTTCTCCCAGAATGTAGCAATAAAATAATAATAGTTTCTTGATGTAATTTGCTATTGGAAAATATATAGGGCCAAATCCTGCCTTCACTCAGAGATATCCTCTGATGCTGAGTGGAACCTGGCCTGAGTAGGACCAAGTAAAAGGGTTACCACCTTTCTAATTGGACAAAACCGAAAACCCTTGACCCGCCCCCTTCCCCGCCCCTTCTCTGAGGCTCCATCCCATTCATTCCATCTCCCCTCCCTCTGTCGCTCGCTCTCACCCACCCTCACTCACTCGCTCATTTTCACTGGGCGGAGGCAGGGGGTTGGAGTGTGGGAGAGGGTGAGGGCATCAGCTGGGTGTGCGGGCCCTTGGATTGGGTCAGGGATGAAGGGTTTGGGGAGCAGGAGAGGACTGAGGGGTAAGGAGTGTGGGAGGGGGGGCTCTGGGCTGAGGCAGGGGGTGGGGGTATGGGAGGAGGTACGGGTTCTTGGCTGGGGGTGTGGGCTCTGGGCTGGGGATGAAGGGCTAGGGGTGCAAGAGAAGGCTCCAGGCTGGGGCCGAAGGGTTCAGAATGTGGGAGGGGGCTCTGGGTTGAGACTGAGGCAGGGGTACAAGCGCTGACTTTCCAGAGTGCTAAGGGATGCTAGATTCCCAGCTCTTCCCCAGACCACACCCCAAACTCCACCCCTTTCCCCCAGGCCTCAGATTTCAAATTGACTGTTAATTTTTAATATCAATTTTTAACAACAAATGCACCTAAGTTGTTTACACTGCTCAAAATTTTCTAATGCAGGTGGCTAAACTTAGGAACCTATTAGGGTCTGGATTTATAAGTGAAACTTTTGCTTTGAAATTTTAAAAAAATATACTAATATGTGATGAGTAAATAACATTAATAAATAAATGAAATTCCTGGTTGTTCTTATTACTATTTAGTCTTCTACCTGAGAGGTCTTAATAATTAATCCAGTAATAAACATGTTGGGGCCAAAATGGAATGATGCCAGCTAGAAATCTGGCCCAAATTATTATACATTTATGAAAATACAAATGTATTATATATGCATTATAGTATATGCATTATGTATACAGAATTGACACATTATTCAATTCCATCATTTTCTACATATGTGACATAAGGTGGGTCTCTCTTTAATATCCTGAGACCAACACAACTACAACACTGCATACATCTAAAAATAAAGAGATCAGTTGATCATCACTAGAATTTCTGTTAAAGGTAAATGAGAATTGCCATATAATAGATTTGACTAAATATATATATTTGTTACCTCTTTGCTATGCATCCATCTACATACTTGCACATGTTTACATTTGTAGATTCCAAGGCCAAAAGGGACCACTGTGATCATCTAGTCTTGCATAACACAGGCCATAGAATTTCCCCAAAATAATTCGCAGAGCATCTCTTTTAGGAAAAAAAATCCCATTTTGATTTAAAAATTGCTAGTGATGGAAAATCCACCATGACCTTTGATAAATTTTTCCAATGACTAATTACCATCACTGTTAAAAAATTATGCATTATTTCTAGTCTGCATTTGTCTAACAAACTTCCAGCCATTGAGTTGGTTTACAAATATCTCTGATAGACTAAAAAGCCCACTATCAAACATTTAGTTCCCATATAGGTACTTATTGGCTTTAATCAAGTTACCCCCAAACCTTCTCACTATTAAGCTAAATAGATGGAATTCTGAGTCTATCACTATCACAAAGGGTGATCTTTGCATAAACCCACTGAAGTCAATGAGTCTCTTCATGGTACATAAGTCCATCTTGTTAAGGATCTGATTGCAATATCAGTGCCCACATTTGCATTTGATTTGGTTTTGCTTTTAACATCTTTTCCTCCTAATTTACATTATGGGAAGGAGTTCAGTAAATAAAAAAGTGTACTATATAACGATAAGTCAGATATGGTCAGATCAAAGATGCAACAACCCAAAAGATATTTTCTTATACGTAACTGAATGTCACAGTCAGATCTAGAAGGACAAGGTAGGTGAAGTAATATATTTTATTGGACCAACCCACCTTGTCTTTCTGTAGCCTTTTTAATTTGAACTGAATTTTGTAATTTTATATTAAACTACCATGGGTTCAACTCCTGTTGCTACAGCTTCAAGTTCAACAGAGTGAAAATCACCTCTGGTGTTTTTCTCAAGTTTGGAGACTCTAGGAAAACACAAAGTACAAGGAGAATGACCACAGACACAATCACAAGTACAAAAGGCTTATCTGTATTACAAGTTTTATTAAAGCAATAAATTACAATTACCTGTATATACAGAAATCCTACAAAACCCCATGCAATTGTAATGCCAACAGACCCCAGTCGTTGCCTAGCAGAATTGAACCTGGGACCTCTGGAGCTTAGTGCATGAGCCTCTACTGCATGAGCTCAAAGCCAACTGGCTGTTAGTTAAAGCTGTAGAGCAGACTCATTTTATCTCTCTCTCTCTCAGTGGTCTCGGTGCCACTAGATAGGACAGAACACCACACCCAGGAGGTGTGTGGGTTAGACAATGACTAAGACTGCAATCATACTCACATTCTCAAAGATGTCTAGGGTCTGATGGATCTCTCAACAGACGATCATGAATAGAGTGTCCTGGCAATGGATTGATGTATATAACAGGTACATGAGCTACATCTGCAGATACTTAATCACAAGAGGGCCATGGTAATAAATTGACATATATGATAATATGTTAAGATCACTGGTATACTAACCTATAGGAGAAAGACACTCCACCATTAGTAAGGTGAGGAAATACAAATAAGGAAATGAAAATCCCCTACTGAATAGGCAAATATAGCATAACCTATTATAAACATTGCATCTCAGCCTACGGGCAGTAGGAGAAGGAGATGTAGCCCTTGGAAGGTGCCAGAATGATGGCCACTGGTGATGAGGGGGAAGGTGATGGTGATGAAGGAGATGATGGCTAACATTTCAGGTTGTTCTACAAGGGATGGTGAGAGTATATGGCTGTGCAATAGTATCTCTATCTACCTTACTGAGTTGAGGTGTTTGTGACTGTGCTAAATGTATTAATAAACTATTTGTAAATATAGAAGAGTTCCTATAGTGTGAATGCTGCAACTGTGCACATTGGGCTTCCCAATTATATAATAATTTGAATAGTACTGGGCCTGATCTTGGGACAAGAACCTATCAACCCTCAAAGTGATAACTGGAGATTCTTAAGTAATCAAGATAATTAATATATAATCTATAGATTGGGCTACAGTTTCAACCCTCTTTTCCTTATCTGTACTTCCATACCCAATGAATATTGGGGAGCCCTATTTGTCATAGGTTGTTTCTTAGTTCCTGTTAGTCTCATTAGCATCTATGCTCCATATATATCTTGCAGTCAGGACAGGACATTCCATGTTACAATCAGGTGTCTTGTGATCTTATTGCAGTTTATTGTAATCTAGTTTTCTGTAACATTATCTATTGGCACATCTTTTGTAGTAATCTTGTGACCTTATTGGCATAGGGTTATTCCTAGGTCACACACTCATGTCAAGCGTTCTTAAGCCTATGGTCTACTCAGGCTAAGCTAAAATCTTACAGGCCTTCGCCTGTACTCCTTGCATTCCAGCCATGACTTACTTATATACCTAATATATACTCATCATTCCTAAATACTTGTCAATCTTATACTTCTATAATCCTACAATTTAAATCTATCTAGCATAGATTGATTATATATGAAATAGCAAATGAATTGACCATAACTCCACATAACACAATGATAAATGTATGATAAAATGAACTAATTGGCTATATCTCTAATATCCTAGGACCAAAACAGCTACAACACTCAATACAACATTCTGAGATCTAAGCAGTTTTACAGTGACTACACTGCAAACTTGTAGAGAGAAGACACTATTCAAATTGAACAATGTACTCAGCAGGAAATTCACTTAATGATATGTAATGGACATTTCATTGTCAGTAAATGTAATTTTGTTCTGTTCAAAGCTTTACATATGCAGACAAATCGAAGGACATACGGGCATGATTTGCAAATCTCACTTTCTAGCTTCATTTTCTTTTTTTCCTTTTTTTTTTCCTATTCAGGGAAACTCTGTATTGAATGTCTACACATAGTACAGTTCATGGTGTATGACTTGTATCTATATTTGTTTATAGAGATAAGAAAGATGGGATGATTATTTACACCACATGCAGTGTAACTATATAGAGAGAAATCTAGCAGTAGGTCAAAAAACTATGGAATGGTGCCTGAAAAGGAAAAGCGTCACTGGTGAGTCACCAATGTAAGAAGGAAGCCAACATACACTGGTATGCTTTTATGGTAGAGTTTTCCTACAGTGAAGTAGGATATAGATGAAATTTGAGAAATAGCTACATGTTTGGAAATATTGGCATGTTAGGTTTCATGCTGTCAGGGCAGTGTCTCTGGAAGTATATGCAACATGTTATGCTGCTACAAGAGGCTGGGAGAGGTAGAATTCAGGGTGCTGAGATGGTAACCTGGAGGAGACTGGGGAACCAGAGTCTTTGGAGACAATATATATGGAAAGTAAAATGTCCTTGACTTGAACCCTTTGAATCCTTCTGGAGACTTTCAAAAGGTATACAGGACTGATTAATATTCATTCATTGGGAATCTATTTCTCTAATACACAGAGATTATAGAGTAAGGAGGATAGGAACACCATCAATAAGATTAATTGGTTATTCAGTGAAACAAATCCACAGAAGCAGAGTATTGCTCTTGTTTTGTTTTCTTTTTTTAAGAAAGAGATAGATGAAGAGTTACGTTGATAGGAGTCTTATAACCACTGGGTCTTGAGCAAGTATTTAAAAGAAGGAAGGTAGTGGGTTTGTGGACCAGCTCAGAATCAGGCATTTTATATGTTAAGTGTGGCATGTGAAAACGTTGTAGTAGAAGCAGGCAAATGGATATCAAGGCTGGCATCATTGAGAGATCAGATTGAGGTGTACAGCAATGCAAAAAGAAAAGAAAGGGCAGCCTTAGTTAAGACTTGGTGGCTGATGTTAATCTGGAATGTGATGCCATGGAAAAAAGGAAGGAATTCAGTGGTGAGGGTGATATGGGCAGATCAATAGCCAAGGAAGATTTTCTTAGGATTTGTGGGTTTTTTTGAGAGGCATACAGTATATTTTTGAAGGGAGGCTGATTTTTCAGAAAGCCCTGAGCACTTGCCTTCTGAAAATTAAGGTCCTTTTAAGAGGTCACAAATGGACACACAAGACTCTAGCCACTTTTGAAAATCTTGGGCTAAACCTTTTACTGTTTTTTCTATGGTGATGACTTCAAAAGATTCATTATGCAATTTCAAGGTACTGAAGAAAGAATAAGAGCTTTAGATGTTTTATACATGCAGTTTTGCAAAATGGGATATAGCATGACATATAGAATTATCTGATGAAGTTCAATTATACCCACTAGCACATCCCAGCAGACACGCTTACATTTTCTATTTTTCAACTCAGCAGTGACTTCCTCATTTAAGGTTCTCTGAACTACATTACAGTCAGTCTTTATTATTTCTAACTAGAGCTGACAACTGTAGCACTAAAGATATCCAAAGACTTTAGTCACAGGGCTTTTTTGTGTGTGACGACAATTTTCAAGCAATCAAAAGTTTAACAGAACAGATGCCTGAATTTGTGCAGTATATTGAAGATTATAGGTGTTATTCAGTAAAGAGATACAATTCACATTTCCCCTTTTGCCATGAATTCTTTAATGTAAATTCCTTATAAATTGCTCTAGCCAGTTCTTTCTTACACACATACACTCACACACATGCACACCATTGTACGAACACAGCTTTTCTTTTTCTTTTTTACTATGTTATTTTGTAAAATAACAAACTGAGATGAGAAAACAAAATGAGATTTAGTTTCTGAAAACTAAAGGAGCAGACTAAGGGCCTGATACTGCTTCTACTGAATTCAATGAGGGCAGGATTAGGACCTAAAGCGCTTGTCTCTACTATGGAATTTTGAACATATAGGCACTTTGACTCTACATGATGCATGTGGATGGGCTCCTGAGCTGGCACGGAACCCCATTGATTCCAGTGGGAAGTTGTGTTTGCACAGGGTCCATCCAGATATATCACCTTGTAAGTTTAAGAACTTTGCTCAAAAGAGCTAAAATAATCTTTGAACTCAATTCCAATTGGTTATAAATTCTAGTTGTTAGTTTTCAGATGTCAGCTTTCCCAATCAGTAAGACAATATTTAAACAAATTTCTTACACATTTGATTTATTTAACTTGATTTATAAGATCAGTACCAGAAAAAAGGCACCTTTCTTAGGTTCTACACACATTTATTTAAAAACAAATCTCAAAAGGTAACCAAAAGTAGCTGCAAACTCCACCACATGTCAGCTGATGATTTTAAGCTTGAAAGAGTTTCAGAAATTTGCCAGCGGTAGCCAGCTCAAACCCTCCAGCAAAAAATTATTAACTACCCCCCCCTTCCTCATAAAACCACATATCTGAAGATTTCCTAATTCTAACACAAACAACTGTGATTTTGAATTTGGTTAGCTACAAAAAATAAAACAACAAAAAAAACAGTTAACTCATAAGATTTACCTAGAAGTTCACAAATCATAAAAAAGCTAAAAAACCTCAGACCCTCAATTATGAATTGCAAATTTCATAATTCACGGTTCAATTTGCAATGAATATTTCTAATGATTATGATATAATGACTTATACTAGCTAATGGCTACTACCAGGTGACGAAGTTCATTGAAGATATGAATACATTAAGAAAATCAGTACAAGCTGTAATACCTAAATGAGTATCAAAGTATTATTTCCCCAGAAACTTGATATTATTAGGACAAAATTACATCTTAAATAGTTAGCTTTTGTCAGTTATTTGCTTTTTGTGTGGCTTTTTGGTCTAAGCTCAGTGACTTTTGAACTTCTAGTGAGGTTACAGTAAAATGTTGTGCCTGGTCTTTATCTATTAATAACAGAGCTAATTCTTCTTTGCAATATATAACAAATGTAAAATACAATAGGTACTAATTTCTCCTTTCCACTGGAAAATATATGTACATTGATGCTGGGCAGTCAGCTTTGGGTGGCGGGGGGATTTTACTAAATGATGATGAAACACCTAGGTCTTGGTCCTGCAAAGACAGCACATGCATAACTTTAAATGGACTATTCACTGTGTAAAGTTAAGCACATGCATAGGTATTGGCAGAATAAGAGCCTTAGCATCTCCCTCATTCAATTCATTACAGCAGCAGCTTGAGAATAGCTTCTGTCAAATTAGGCTGGGAAAACCATCACTATGCTGTTCTGTAGGCTCCAAAAGTACTTCCATCTATTGTAATTTTATTATTAACCAATCCTATTTTTTTCAAATGTGTTTGTAGAAGTTCTGTGAGGTGAGCACTAAGGGACAAATTTCATGCCCACTGATATCAAGATGAATTTTTCCCATTGACATTAGTGGATTTTGGCCTAATTATATGCTAAATTGAAGTTTCACAGTGCAGTCATTTGAGTTTCTGTGTGAAAATAAACATGATCATTCTTTTAGGGAGAAAAACCTGCATGTTTTCAGTCTCACCACACAGAAGCCTTGCACCACAATCCTTTATACTCTCCCCAGGTCCCATTCACCACACACAACTTTCTTAGAGTAGCATTTGATGAAAGGCTCCTTGGTTCTCTTAACTTTAACTTCAGAGGTCTCAATCAAAGGTAAGTTTCTCCCTCTCCGGGGTGTTCAGCGGTGCTTATCCAAGCACCACATCCAGTCCAAGTTGTTATACTTAAAGTTTATTAGGGAAAATCACAAGCAAATTAAATTTTAAGTGGAACTTATGCACAGTGTTCCTCATTCTCCTCATTCCAACACCAGTATAAATCACTGACTTTAGAGTTGGACTAATATAAAGCCAGTCAGAGGCGAATAAAGCCCACATAGACCAAAACATAAAGTGCAGTTTAGCTAGAAAATATGGTTGTGTTGGCAAAAAAAGCTGCCATGGTAGAAACAAACCAAACCACATAACTTGTAACAAGGTGAAGATGACCAGGCCCTTAATTGGTCTCAAAATCATGGTTCCTCTGGAGCATGGAAAGGGCCAAACTTTAGGTTCTACCTAGCTACAATGGGCACACTGTTAATTCTGGTCCTTGAGAGAGTTACAAATGCTTGTGGTATTCCACATTTTAAGTAAAAGGTACATCTCTGAAAGCCATAATTTCTCCAAAATAGGACTGAATGTTTTAAATGGGCCCACTCTACACTTATCTCAGTATTTTTTTTGTTATGCATTTCAGCCATCTTGTAAGGAGGTTTGATTAGTTACATTTCAGCAAAAGTATCCATCAAGATATTAGGGGCCTAAAGTTAGGCCCCTAAGTTCACATTTAGGTGTTAACTTCCAAAATTACTGAGTGGCCAGGAGCTCCCACTGGCCATTTGTCCTATGTTAGCCACAAACCCTTTATTTTATAGGATGATTTCAATTGTCCAGTCTGAAACCAGTATTTGATTATTGCATCATCTCAACCAACCTCAGTTTATGAGATAACCTCAGTTTATAGTGTCCAGTTTATATGCTGCTGGTTTCCCCTTTCATCCAAATCTAGCAATTCATATATAACTTGTTTGTTAGCCCTTTTCCTCTAAAACCACCTCCTAAGTGCCTATTCAATGCTTCCCCCAACAAAGACTCTTTTGTTTACTACCTTTTTGTTTGCCAAGGACATAGCACCTTTGGAAACCAGCTTTTTAAAAGATATTCTCAAGGAGGCTTCTCCCCAGCCATGGCATAATGGATATAACTTCAACCCTTGGTATCCTAAATACTAGGTTGAGGCAAATAGACTATGCACGAACTTGCTGTCTAAGAAAATGCTGATGCTATCGATAACTTTATTAATAAATCCAGCTCTAAATAAGTGGAACATCCCAAATAATCATGTTAAAACTGTTTGTTCTGGTAGGCAATAGTGGGATTTAAACACAGAGTTCTACTGAAACTGTAAACTGCACCTTGGTGTCAGGGGAAGAACACTTCATTATTACTCAATGTAAATCAAGGAAAATCATTTAATTAAGATCACTTTATCCTTTAAGCAAACATTAGAACCTCATAGCTTGTATCTATTTCCTACTACTTACCTTCTCCAGACAGCCAAACTTTTCCGTTTGTATCATGTTAATCAAAAACTTATTGTAATCTGCAACCAACACTCCCATGACTGTCACCAATAACCCTCTTAAAATTTCTCCCTACGTTAACTTTCTAATTCTTAGATACATTGTCATCCCTCGTCTTCCTCTCCTAAGCAAAAGATTAGACTATCAAACCTTTCTAACACTGTCCCCACCACAAATGGTCTCCTCATTAGTATCCATCTGGCTTTCGCTCCATTTCCAAACTGTCCTATTTGTGGTGAATTACCTTCTTCTCTGTTATTTCTCTATCTTGCCTTTCACCTTGTTCATCCAAGTGCTAGATTTTACGTTGTAAGTCAACATATTGTTATAATTTTATATTGCAGTAATGCTCATAGACTGCAAACTCACTTGTGTGCTTCCTATGTGTTTGTACAGTGCCTAGCAGTGTGAGGCCTAAGACAGCCTTCTTGATTGTGCTGCACAGCTCACAAATAGAAACGTTGGGAACAGGGCTGCTGAGAGCACTGCAATGAAAGTGTCAATAGGGGTGGACCAATGACAGCAGGACATAGGAGACAGCTACATTGCCAGCGCAGAAGCGCAGGTTGTAGCCTTGTGAAGGAAGCTTGCATTTGGGCAAGAATATCAAGGATCTGGGTTATTATAGGTTGTGCAGATAATGAGGCCTATGATTAAGGTTGCCTAACACTTTTCCTGACTGTGTGTCTCAGACCAATTATATATAGGCGAGGGGAAAATACTTGAATTTTCCCCAGTTAAAAATTCTTATAACCATTTCATCGAGGAGCTCTAGTGTATCCATGCTTTTGAACAGGGACTTGAAATTTGGCAGGGAAATCTCTCTGGTGTGAGGGATGTGTGTTTTGCTCTCCAAGTGAAAATCTGCCCCAATTTAGCCAATTTATTAGCCTCTGAAAATCTTAGTTCTCACATGCTCAGTAGAGATGACAGAGTTTGGTAAACTACATTCATAAAGTATTCTGTTTGTCCTTGAGCATGCCCCATCCCAGGGCTGCAGAAGCTGAGCAAGATTTTACTTGAAATAGCTGGGAGACCATTTCTCCTGTGCTCTCAGTGCTGCCTCTGCTGGTGCCCAGGCAGCGAGGAGGAGGAGGAAACAGCCTGACTGGAATGTAGAGAAAAGAGGAACCAAGCCTGGATTGTGTATCACAAGAGTGCAGACTTGGGGAAGAGCCTGGGAGTGGTGGTGGGTGGGAACTGGGATTAGGAGCTCAGAGGGGTCAGGGTGGAGCCTGAAACTGTGAAGGAGGGATATGTGGAGAGGGTGAGAGGAGACTGGAACAAGGATAGGATGGAAGGGCAGAAGGGTCTGCAATCATTAGAGCACACACCCATCAGAACCCAGATTAGTATCCAGGATATACAGGATTCCTGAGTCTCATCATTCCTCTGTTGTGAGCAAGTAGCTCTGAAATCCACTCTCTGTTAGCATAAGGGACAGAGCTATGTGTGGTAGATTTAAAGGTTAAAATGTGCTAATAAACTGTACAGGAATCAATGTGGTCCACATGAGGGAATGTCTATTTTTCCATCTTGCTTTAAAAAACAAACAAACTAGGAAATTACATATAAAAACTACTATAAAAGATATTGAGATTGCAACGTGAAACATTCAAAAGCTAGGAAATGTCAGAATAAATATTGTCCACACAGCCACACATTATGATGCAGTCTCTAATTACATGATTGCATATAATTTTCCCATAGAACACCTGCCTCATTCTTTCTGGGAGACAGGAGAGATGGGTTCTATTCCTGGCTTTGCCATTGACTAGCTGAAAGACCCTAGACAAGTTATTTCACTTCTGGACCCCTCCCACCCTTTCCCTGTTCTGTTTAGATAGTAAACTCTTCAGAGCAGAAAGTATTTCTTACTATGCATTTGTACAGTGCCTAGCACTGGCCCCTTTGGAGCCCTAGGTTCTATATTAATACAAATAAATACTACTACTAATATTCATACATTTTTTTTGATTCTTTAATACTTTACTCCAAACACAATTATTAACAATTTAAGACAAAATAAGAACTATTTTGTGACGGGATCCCCAGCATGCAGGCTGGGACTGTGGGACCACTGTGCCCCCTTAACTCTCCAGCCTGGCCTGTCTCCCACAATGCTTTGTAGTGACAAGCAGAAACCCTCTCCAGGCACTGTGATCACTCAGCACAACACCATATGGAGCCCCACACCCAGATATATTGCATGAATGCTCCCAGAGCCACTCATGAATCACACAGAGAAAGGCATCAGAGCCAAATCTCCCCCAGCTCCCAGCACTGTACCTCAGGAATATACCGTCTTGCACTGCTCAAGATGAGAAGTGCACATTTATTAATTGATTCACCACTTCATCAATGAAAAGTGGACATTCACCAGCCTTTGCAAACCTGAGCAGATTTACCACACACTTTAGGCAAACTCACTGGTAAAGATAAACAGTAAATCAAATTTATTTACTACAAAAGATAGATTTTAAGTGATTATAAATGATAGGCAAAAAGTCAGAGTTAGTTACCAAAAGACAATAAAATGTAAGCACACAGTCTAAACTCACAACTCTACTAGACTGGGTAAGAGCTAGATTGAGCAGTTTTTCTCACCACCCTGAATATTGCAGTCCTTAATATACAGGTTTGTCCCTTAAACCTGGGCCAGTCTCCTCTTTTGGAGTCTTCAGTCTTTTGAGTGTCTTTGTTGCGTGCAGCATAGGTGGTGGTGGTGGTGGTGGTGGAGACTCTGTTCTGTTTTATACCCTCAGTTCCATGTGTTTGGAGAACACAAGTCCAGGCATGTATGGTGGGCACTGGTGAGTCCCCAGGCAAGGCTGAGCAATTGCCCTGGGTTGGCCTCATGCAGATGCGTCTTTGAATTATAGTTCCCTTGCTGGACAATGGTTGTTTGACACCCACCTGGGTGCCGGTTACTTTCGTTGGCATTGTCTCTGGAGAGCTAGTATCTTGATGCTTCCCAAAACCACGGCATATTTTAGTGACAACCATACAACACAAAATTCTCATAACTTCATATGCACTAATAATATACATATTTAGATAGAACAGCAAAGAGTCCTGTGGCACCTTATAGACTAGCAGACGTATTGGAGCATGAGCTTTAGTGGGTGAATACCAACTTCGTTGGATGCATGATAGAACAGTGACTTTCAGCAGATCATAACCTTTCCCCTGATACCTCACACAGCCTGCTTTATATGCAATATCACAATTATATATAAATGAGGAATATGGGGGTTACAGGGCACTCCCCCAAGGTATAGTGTGTCACATATTTATTTTACATAAAAGTTATTCATGTGCAAACCACTGTCAGGAAATATTAATTGGACCTTCAAAGGGGCAGTATCTGAATGCAAATACATGGATTTCCTAGGAGTATTTTCATTTGAGTCAAGGTTTCAGGAGAATTATCTATTTGATTCTTATTCCTTTGCTTTCATGCTCAGGTTCTGATCAGCTTGGAAATAGTTATAATAATACTTCATTTATTTTCAAAATGGAAACCAAAGGTCCCCAAAGGTCTAAATTTCATTCAAGTTTTCTTCATCACAGATATAATAAAAGAGGCACTGCTTATGCATTTTTATATGTTTCAGAAGTTAAATAAGACAATTTCAGCTTAGCCCCAGTGTTACTATAATATCCAAAATAATTTTAACCTAAAGCTATCTTCACAAATATACCAAAAACAGTATAGAAAATGCTACCAGTTCCCCCCACCACCACCTTCCCCCCCCCACCCCGCCCCAGGTACAGGAAATCATGAATATATTGAAGCTTATCTCCTTTAGTAATATGCAGTACTAAGTGCTTGGCACCCAAGAATAACCTGAAAGAGATTGCACTCTACATAATTATGCAAATAGATTTTTTTTACAAGTAAAAAAGAAACATTCGAAAATGACAGTATGCTAATACATCAGTAGCATTGAATATCTGTGGGGATTATTAAAAAATGAAGTGTTTATTCATGCCCACAGCTTTTTCTACCTCATATTTTTTCATTGATTCACATACCTCCAAACGAAATATTCAAGAGCGAGATGGTACAAAATCATAATTACCAGAATTACACACCTCTATATTTTTAATACCCCCCATCAATATTACACATAGTATAAAGGAACATAATTAAACAAAACGTTCAGAGAAATGATGATTTAACTGCTATCTAGTATACTATGTAATGAGCCAGAGCTACACAGCACGTGAACTATTTATAGACCAAATCCAAAAGACTTTACTTAGATTTTACTTTAGCAAAAACTGTCATTGATTTGAGATGGACTTGTCTGGACGATAAATGGGTAAAGACTGGGGTGGATTGGGTGCCCGATCAATGGATTTACACACACACACACACACACACACACACACACACACACACACACACACACACACGTACGTACGTCTAAGGGGGGGCTAACTTCCCTCCAACATTGTCAATCCCACAGACTTGCCCACATTTTGTTGAGCATGGTCTGGGAGTACGGGGATCCAGCTGGAGAGCAAGCAGGAGATGGACTTTCCTACTTCACAGTGGTGTTGTGAGGACAAATATACTGAGGACTGTGAGGCACTCATATACTACAATAATGGAGGCCATATGACTGCTTAAATCCAGCTCTACACTAGAAACTTTTGCTGGTATAGCAATGTCAGTGAATGATTTTTTATTTTTGTTTTGGTTAATGTTTTTATACTGGTAAAAGCCCAAAGTTAGATGCATTTATATTGGCATAAAAATGCTTCTTCTGGTATAGCTTATTGTGCTCACCAAAACAGTATAAGCTATCCTGGCAAAAGCTGTTTTTTGGGTGGGGGTGGAGAGGAGGCTGGTATCAGATGCATCTACACTAGGAAGATTGACAAATCTTTTCTAGCATAAGATAGATGGAAGGGCCAGGGCATACAAAATCCCCTGCTGGCCCCACAGAACTTATCAGAAAAGCCTGAAGTTGTATGATTTTCTCAGAGTCACCTCTGTAGCAGGAATCTCATGTTACGGTGAATCTTGGGGGAAGTCATATGATGATACTTGCTAACATAGCTCTAATGGAGCTGAGCAGCTAGACATTAGGGCTAGGAATTTGGATCTAGAGGGCACAGCTGTGGTGGAAGTAAGAAGCCTCTACAATGATGGCCCTGGAATTCCACAGATCGCTGGAAGTCTTCATGGTTTCTGGGTGAGCCCTATGGCATGTTCTAGGAGAACCAGCCAACCCAACCTCAGCCTCAATGAATGATATTGGAGTATTCCTCATTCACATTTCCTTTTCTTCAGCCCCCTCCCTTGGGGCTTCACAGTGGAGGTGAGGGGAGGACAATCCAGCCCTGAATCCAGGATTTGCCTTTTCATTAATGCAGTATCTGTGGTAGTTTTAATTAAGAGTATTCTCACTACATTTATGCTATAATACTGTATGAAAGAGTCCAAGACATGTAAAGGAAGAAAAATAATTTTGATAACTGGGGCATTATTTAAAATACTTGCCAAAGAAGCTAGCGGGGCGGGGGGGGGGGGGGGAACGGCTTCTAAGGCAAGCTTTCAAATGGAGATGAGACTTCTAAAAGAACATCAGAGAGTAGCGATAGCTGCTTGCTCTTTGCTCAGCCATGTGAAAGTATTGTTTAATTATGGATCAAGTTCAGCCTTTAGCTCCTTGACCAGTGTGGATTATTCTTTCCATTTTCTTCTGTGGGATCATGCTGAGCGGGGGTGATGCCCAGATAAAAACATGATATTATTCACCCGCTTATATTCTCTAGAGAACATCAAAAACTAGAGAGAGGAGGTGGAGGAGGGGGAACAGGAAGAACCCATGGAGCTCTTTGAATTAAGTAAAAAGACAGGCCCAATTCTTGCTGTTCTAAAACAATAAAGTACAATTCTCTCTAGGCAAGAGATCTAAGAAATACAGATCATGTGCCTTTTTTGTTAGGTGCTGAATTAAAAGAAATCTGTGACCAAAATACAAAAGCCAGAATTGCCTTAAACTCTTGGAGCTAACAAAGTTAATTCAAAGGGAATTATTACTGAAGACAGCATATTTGCAGATGTTAACCTGAAGGGGCACTTCATATGCTTGCTTCTCTGAACCTGACTCTTCTGTGTGGTGCAAACCTGGGATGTCCAGCTCTGGAAAGGTTATCCCACTGCAAGAAGGAAACTGTACTGGTGTTGAGGTTCTTATTGCTGCCTCCCTCCTGCTGGTATAAGAGGGAAAATAGGGAATCGATAGAGTACAAGAGATGTGGCCAGATGTTCCGATGTCATACCAATTCACAGCTATAGTTTTGAACCCTGGGATCCATTAGGCCAGCAAACAAAGTTACAGCAACCTTTAGGATGTTCTAACATGATGCAAAGCACATAAATTCCACAGGATAAGAGTGGTGCAGGAGCTTAAGCCAATATTGCATACCCACCCTCAATTTGCATTGAGTGCTGCTTGGCCATAACCGAATATTTAACTTCTTACCATTAGTATTTGTTTCCTAACATACTGGGTGTACCTTAATGTAACTTGAGATGATGTATTGATTTCCTGTGGGAGAAAATGTCCTCATTTATTTTATTGCAAAAAGTATTATTTAACAAACAAAAGAGAAAGAACAGTGCAGTTTGTATTATAAGGCCAGATTCTGTCGTCTTTACCCATGTTGAGTAGGACCTTACTGTGAAAGTATTCCAACTGAAGTCAGGAGGACATGAGTAAGGGTGGGAAAATTTGTCCTAAATGAGTAAAAATAATCATCATCAGAAAATGGATGGGTAGAGATGCAGGAGGATAGTTGGTGTTTTTCTTTCTTAAAATTGCATTTGATTGCTTGTCTTCTTAGACTGTAAGCTCCTCAAGGCAGGGCTAAAGATATGTGTGAAATGCCTTAGCACATCATAGCACCTACACACTACTATATAAAACAAATGAACACTATAATAATAATAGATAGATGAAACATATGAAATGAAAGTTATTAACATACTATACTACACTATACAGGGAATGATTCTGTGCTGCATTCCTCAAAAGAACAGCACAGAAGATGTAGTCTGAATGGAGCGGGGAAGGGTAGCTTTTAGATCAACTTTCGAACAAACACTGATTCTGGGATGCTATAGGGACCAATATGGGCTCCAGTTCAATTTAGAGCAGTCCAGGAGGCTTCTCTAACTTATAGTAGCCTCCTACAATAGCTGCCTATTGACTATGCTGTACTGCTGAGCATTATGGACATCTCTCCAGCCCTGCCCCTTGCATTCCCTCTACCTCAGCCTGAGGAGAACAGCCTAGGACCATGGACATTGGCCCTCTGAGGCATCTGTGTTGAAATAATTATCCTTAGACTCTTTGTGGCCCCCTTATGCTTCCTATATGCCATTGAAGTGGCTTATAGGTCAATGGTGCAGGGACCAGAACAGACACCCAAATGTATATGTTGTATTCTGTAACTATTCATTGGCCAAAACCTCTGCTTTATAAAACTGATACAATTCTGGCATAGCTCTGCTGATTTACACAACTGAAACTCAGACTAGAATTTAAACCATTGAAGATAACAGTATCTTATAAAGAAAAGATGGAATGAAGAGATATAGTCTCTTGTGTCCAACCCATCTCTCCAGCAAAGTCTGGAAAAGAATCCATATGATAGACATTGGTAATGTAATTGTTCTTCACAGCCATACATTTCTTCATTACTACAATAACGCATACCCTTGCAAACCACTTCTATAGTGATGAGGCATAACATTCTATAGAGAGCAGCTAAAGTGGGTTTTTTTTGGCTGTCAGCTAGAGAATCTGTACAAGTTTTTTCCTATTCTGCTATCAGCTCAGGAAGACAAACTGCCCCAGCCTACTGAACTCAGCAACATACTTCCATAGTAATTTTATAAATCATTTCCATAACAGCATTATTTTTGGGCATCTCTGCCAGATGTGGTTGCAATCCACTTCTTTTAAACATTCCCTCCATCAGACTTGAGATATGTTGCTATTAAATTTGTATAACTTAAGTGACGTGGAACCCAGTCCTGCCATCATTTCCCAGGCAAATCTCCCAATGAATTCAGTAGCACTACAAGATTAGAACCAGGATCTAACACATACATTTGTATTCCCTAGCAAATGAGTCAATATGTTGTAGCACTATCACTACAGAAGTGTGTTTCATTTTTTCTCAGTATTTCATGGAAAGGCCTCTATTTCAGTCTTTCCCCCATGACAACATGTATTTATATGTAAAACTGAGTACAACTTAGTTATAGAGGGTTTGTTCTACATATATTAAGGGTTTATATAAAATCTGAAGTATTCAAAAAGTAGAGCTAGCGGCAGAGAGTTGGAGATACAATATGATTCCAGTTTTGAAGGACAATGGGAAGCTTTGATCCAAGGTAACAGGTTTCTCTCACGTTAAGTAACTGATAGGAAGAGAGAGTCTCCTGCACTTCCATACTTTGAAATCTGCATTCAGATAGGCTGGCTGGAATTCCAAATTGGAAAGGGGGCAGGGGAGGAAGCTTTGGGCCAAATTCTTTGGTTTTGAATATCTTCTTTTGGAGTCTAACTCTGTAAATGGACTGAATCATTTTCTTACTGAACAGCATCTACTGAAAGTAACAGACTATAAAGGCTTTTCTATCTGCTATACATATGCCATCTGCAAGTTACATCATCTCTGTTTCTCTTGATGTTGCAGAATCTCCACTAAGACTGAGAGCTGTATCTTTCCCTTTTGGCTTTCCTTAGAGCAAGCCAGCTGCCTCATGGAGCTATCAGCAGGGTTTATTTTTCCTGGCTTGGATGCAAACCTCTAGTTATTAATATGGGAGTGAGTTTTGCTAGCTGACAATTTAAGATAAAGTAAATTGGAAGTGACATAAAGGAGCGTGTGGGTGTTAATGTGCGTCACCAAGGTTCTTTTTTGACATCCTGAAAGGTCTTGTCTGTATGGCTGACACTAGCAACCTTTACTAGTGACCCTGTGCTGTTAAAGGGTAGGCACTCTCATTGATTTGTAAAAGTGACAGATGCAGCATGTGGTTGTAAATTAGCAATGTGAAGTCAGTCTCTAGGGATTTCCAAGCATATTTTTTCCCCTGCACTGATTTGTGCTCATGTATTTGCCAAGCTGCATATGAATCGAAGCACTTAACCACATTAGACTTGCTGGTGAAAAAGAGTTATTTGCATTTTTGGTATTTCTCTTTCCCCCATTTCTCCTAATTATTAAAGCCTTTTAAATCTCTCTTTCTGCTCAAAATAAACTTTTCATATTATTTTATTTTTCTCCTCAACCTAGTTGTTCTGAAGAATTTTAGCTAGGTCATATCAGGTTAAGGCCTATATACCTTTTCAAGCTGTAATCTGTAGCTTTTATTTATAACTTTTTAAATCTTATGTTTAGGGGACTGTTTGTTCTAGTGAAGATTAAAGCACTGGCTTAGTAACTGAAACCCTATATCCAGAGTTCAGATACGGTGCAAACAGAAGCTAAGTATTCTTAAGTATAGTATATGATACTATAAACCCAACTGTGATAGAATACACCGGTGGGGCAATTTCAGAAACTGCCATTTCATCCTGGATGTAATTGGGACCTGATAAACTGAAGTGCTGGCAAGAACCTGAAAATCTATTTCCTAGCCTCAATCACATGACTTGCCCCAGGGCTCTAAAGGCAAATACTTTAGTCACATGACAGGGATCTGTCTTCACTGACTCTAGTGGCTAGTGTTATACCACATAGCTTGCTTCCTGTGTTTAGTTTGCTTGTTACGTTTGTTCCACATCAGTTTGATCATATAAGCATCTTGCTGCTCTTGAATATTTTGTCTATTATATACATAAATATATTATAATAAATTTATTTAATGATTCATTAGATTATCTTCACAGTAGAGCTCATGTGTAATAATTTAATTATAGAAAAGTTAAATATTTAACCTAATGAAATATCAGTGTGAGAAAAAATGTCACTGCTACCAAAGACAAATTGTTGCCTGGAGTATATGTCTCCAGCAATAAAAAGCCCCATGACAAAATGTGCAGGTTAAAAGGGTCATGCTCACATAAAACTCTTTATCTTAAATCACTTCCAATTATGTGTGGTAAGGTCTTTCCATTTGCAAGTAGAAAATACTTTCCCTGAGAACTTCAAGTTGGACATTCAGCATGGCTCTGAAGGTGAAAGGTTCAGAGCTTTAGCTGCTAAGCTATCAAGTCCTTGCCTCTTCCTCTATTGTTTTTTTTTCCTTTTGAAATTGTTTGCTATAGTTATTTTTAGTGGGTATTCACTCTATTGGAAAAGCTTATGCAAGCAGCACTGGAAGACACTGTGAGACAGTCCTCTACCTTCTTTAGCATTCTGTAAAGTTTCACAATGTTGCCAATCTTCTTTTTAGCTTTAGTTGAATACGTATACTTCCCCCTTTAAAGCACTGCTGTTGATGACTGAAACACTGATTGGGTCCAAATAGTCCTGCTTTGTTAAAGATTATCTCAATGTCTCATCCATCTTTATTGTCTTGAAAATGTTGAATACTTTATTATTAATTATCACTGCCCCATTCACTTCAGCTGTGCTTACACAGGTAATTCAAGCATGTGATTGTGCTGTGGGAAATTTACTTCTTGAGGGAAAGAAAAACAGCTATAGAAATGCCAGGATCCTTTAGTGTTAAAATTTAGTACCCAGCTCCTTCACCAGAATCTTCACAGTGGAAAACTTCACCTAATCAAGTTGCCAAATCTCAGGCCACGACTTTTTTTTAGCAGCATTAAAATGTTGAATAATTATTCACTTTAAATCCATTTCCTGGTCAATCATTTTCAAGCTACTCCACCCTCTCCCCTTATATGAGTCCAAAATTGACTGTTTCTATGGAAACTGCTACAGATGTAACATCTGCAATTTGCAAGAAAGGGAAAGAAGAGGAAAATGGATCAAGAAGTGTCACTTGCATTATGCAAAATTTCTTAGCTCTGTATGAATTGCATGCTGTGAAAAAGGTCCTTTTGTGAACACAAAAAGTTAGAAAGCTCACTCTGGCATCAGTTTCCAATTTTGTAAATGAATTGCACTCAAAATTTGTTTGAGAGATTATAGACAGTTCCTTTCTATTTCTAAAGTCCATCTGTCTTTTCCCTTTTAAGTTTCGTTGGTCTCATGTAACCTGGTTTGGCTAACATATTTTCATTCTGAAATGACCCTCAGCAGAAAAGTTAATCAGGGATTTCTCTTGGCTCAGCTGCTTTAAGCACAACAGAAATGCTTACAGTGTATTCAAACTCAGTTATTTTATTTGCATCTTTGAAGGCAACTTTTCCCTCATTCCTTCAAAAATCTCTAGAATATATTTTGATGTTTTAAACAAAAGAAAACATAACTGTGAAACCTTGTGACTACATAGAGAAGGAATGCAAAAGGATAGCAATATTGAGGCTATCCGGCATTGTGTGCGCATAAGCTCAAATTACCGTAGAGTCCATGGATGTCAGTGGGGTTTCTCCTTTCTTTTACTGATATAAGTGAGAGGGACAATCAGGCCTTTTGTCTAGAGTCCAGCGACCATCAGTTATTCAAAAGCAAAATTAGGTGAAATTTTTCTTTAAATTAGGCTGTTTAACAAGACTTGTGGGCTATGTATTTGTATTGGCCAGAAGACGTTTTATCCAAAATATCCTTTGGCTCTCACTTAGTGGGTGCAACCATGCAACAGGATAAATTGGCTATCCTCACTTGATGGGAGCTGAATGCACTTCTGTGATTTTTAAAAGTATTTTTGCAGTGCTCTAAGTATGTTCAGAATGACTATTTGTCCTGGACAAGCACTAATAAACATTTGTCAAACCTGTCAAAAGTCTTGGCTCCTAAATATAATTCTTCAAAGAGCGAGGAGTGCGCAAAAAGAGGCATGCTGTCTTTATTATTACTGTGGGGACTGTGTGATCTTGTGCCTGACAAAGATCTATTGAAGACATGAGAGCAGTGCTGAGAGTCTATATCGAACACCATCCTTATTGTTTTTCATCCAGCAGTTTAGTCCTCAGCATGGAAACTCACTCATACCTTTTGCCCTTGTCTTAAGAACGAGAGGCAGCAGATTTGTATAATTTTTGGTGGTGCCCAGAACAGGTCCAAGTCTCGCCCCCTGCCACCTGCCTTGTAAGATGATTTTTTTTAAAATAACCTATAAATGTGAGGGCTCTGGGGTGGGGCTGGTGATGAGGGGTTTGGATGTGTGAGGGGCTCAGGCAGAGTTTTGGTGTGCTGGGGTAAGGGCTGTGGGGTGGGGGTGGAGATGAGGGGTTCACTATGCAGGGGGTGGCTCAGGGCTGAGGCAGAGGCTTAGGGTGTGGGGGAATGAGGGCTCTGACTGGGGATGAGAGGTTTGGGGTGTGGAGGAACTCAGGGTTAGGGCAAAGGGTTGGAGTGCGGGGGTGAGGACTGTGGGGTGGGGCCAGGGATGAGGGGTTCAGGGTGCAGGAAGGGGCTCAGGGCTGGGGCAGAGGGTTGGGGTGTAGGGTGGATGAGGGCTCTGGCTGGGGGTGTGGGCTCTGGGGTGGGTGGGGCTGGGGATGAGGAGTTCGGGGTGCAGGCAGGTTGCCCCAGAGCTGGGTACAGAGAGGAGGACTCCCCCCAGCTCTCTCCCTACCGGAAGCAGTGAGCTCTGTGAGAGGCCCCTTCTTCCACCCCTCCGCCCCCGGCAGCATACTGTGCAGAGCAGCCAGAGGCAGGGATGCTCTGGAGCCCGGGGGAGGCACGCAGGGGTGGCAGGCGGGGCCGGGGGAGAAACTCATCCCCAAACTTTGGTGGAGCTGGGCCCCCGGGCCCTCAGTATTGCTGGAGCCCAGGCACCATGGGCCCATATAAGTCACCACCCCTGTTTCACACACTCTGAACAAGCAACCCATTTAAATATTATGACATCCACTGAGGCATGAATCACATGAAAAGAGGAAGTGCTTAACACATACTTTTAACAAAAGTCTTATTTCCAAATAAAGCTCTTCCTGGCAACACCACTCATCAGAACTTTAATAACTTACTGGGAGAGCTCACTGCAGATGCAAATATAATTTCTGCATTGACAATCACCTGCCCTTTTTACTGTGCCATTGTTTGACATTTTCTTATTTGATCATAAATCAGAGGAATTCTTTGAGGAAAAAGTTCAATTAAGTCTCTTAAGATCCCTTTACAGTTTATTTCTTGCTTTCATGTCCCAGTATTGTTTTCTTTTCACATATTCAGGGACCATCCCCATGCTTATCTGATTGGTTTTGCTGTCTATCCAACATCCCAAGGAATAACAAAACCTGCACCGAAGAGTTGCAGAGCTGCTCACTTCTATGTCATTGCCTATTGTTCACTTGTGTGCTACCACGAATTTCAGATGAACACTGAGAAATCAATGCTGACATCATCTAGACTAGAATTTCTAGACGTCTGTAGAAAACAGAGACTATGATTTAAAAGGCTTCTCAAAACGTGAAACGAAATAAGTCCACAACTCTTTTTAACCCGATCTATCCTTGAGAGGAATAGTCAAGCTGATTCAATAAGGCCTATAGAAAAGTGATATGGTTTAAATGAAATCCAATAAATGATTGTTCAATTTCACCACTCTTTTCCTTTTGGCTTACTTCTTCCCTCTTCATTGAGTTGCTTGGGTTACATAACACCAAGGGTCATTACTTGGAAATACTGCTTTAAACTCAATGACTCAAAGCACTTTATAAACATTACCTAAGCCTCAAAAGAGATGGGGAAACTGAGGAACACAAAGGATTAACTGACTCTCCCAAGATCACAGTTAGTCATTTGTCATTTCATCTTCCAAGTACCAGCGTTACCTACAAATTTGGTGTCCCCTCATGTTGAGAGTTAAGAATTATTTAGATCAGACATAAAGAATCATGGACCTGAGATAACAAATTATTTGTGCCAAAGGAATGAATCCTGCAGCAGCACTAAAGTGTCTCACATTAAGGATTTTTTTGTCCTTCACTTTAAGACTATGCATCCACCCTCTGGCCCTTAACAGGTAAGCACTTAAGTGCTTTAAGCTTCTGAGTGGTCCTATTGAAGTCAATGCAGCGAGCCAGTGATGGAGTTACACGTGGAGTCCAGGAGTGAGCTTCTGTGCTGCACCTCTCAGTGTACATCTACACCCGAGCTGGTAGACATATGTGCACTACTAGCTTTGCTCCAGCTAGCACACTAAAAATCGAAGTGTACCTAGGGTGATGTGGGAAGCATAGCTGTCCCAAGTACAATCCCACCCAAGACTCTAGGTACTTACTCACAAGGCTAACTGTCCACTCCAATATGGCTACACTTCTATTTTTAACACACAAGCACAGTCAAAGCTAGCGCCTTTACATCTACCTGAGATGGAAATTATAACTCTAGCTCAAATGTAGATGCACTGTAGAACTTGTACCCAGGGGACAGTAGGAGACTATGGTGTCTTTAAGCAGCCTTTGTACCCTTATGATCTAGGGCTGCTCTGGGGGCTGGAGAGGACCCCAGCATAACAGAGGCAATTAGACAGCCCCAATGGCCTAATTTACAGCAGACTCCTGAGGCTGCTCTATAGACTGCAGTGCTGCCTGGGATCTCTACCACACTGCATGCTGCTAACCCTCTACCAACAGGCCCCTCTGGCTCCTGCTCCCAGCAATGCCCCTGCTGGCATGCCCCCTACACTAGGACTTGCATGGAAGCTCTCCAAGAAGTAAGAATGATTTGTTTTATTCCTGTAACAAATTAGAAGTACACCTTTACCCCGCTATAACACAACCCGATATAACACAGGTTCGCATATATCGTGGATAGCAGCGGGGCTCCGGCGGCGCTTTAAAGGGTCTGGGGCTCCGGCTGCTGTGGGGAGCCCGGAGCTCTTTAAATCACCACAGGAGCCCTGCCACCGCTACCCTGGGACTGTGGCAGTGGGGCTCCATTGGCGATTTAAAGGGCCTTGGGCTCCCCTCAGCGGCCGAAGCCCTGCCACCCCTACCCCGATATAACGGGGTTTCAGCTATAATGTGGTAGGGATTTTTGGCTCCCCATGACTGTGTTATAGTGGGGTAGAGGTGTACATAGACACTTTTCAGCAGCCAGCTGATCTGGATAAAGACCCTTTCTCCACTTTAACTAATATCTCCCAACAAAAGACAAATACAGTATCTGATCAGAACTGCACAAGCAACACACTTCACACAAAACTGGCTTTTTTCAAACAATCACGTGATTTGATGTTAAAAATATCCACTATCTGGTGGAATTTTGCAGAAGAGCGAAATCTGGGGAGCATGAAGTCATCTAAAATGGAATTGAATTATTTTCCCTACTAAATTTTCTAAACAAAAATATCCCCCGAGTTGTGCTAACAGTAGAAACCGAGAATGGCAAAAATAAAATTGTCTATAATATTTAGAGTAAAGGAATTTATTATACCTTAAATTTATAAATTGAGCTATTTTATAATAAATGGTGAATAGTTGATTTATCTCCATGCTTCCAGTAATTTGTTCCACATTCTATGTACTTGGTATCCTATTTTCTTTTCAAAGGAAAATCAGCAAGGAATTGATTGACAGACATCGGCTCTAGCCACTTGCTCTTTTATCTTAGATCTATCTTAAAAGACTCTGTTTTAAAAGGCCATATCCTCACCACATATTGACACATGCATGGCATTATCTTGAAATTAAAAATCCTGTATTATACATACTATCATCATTTACTAATAATTGCCACACAATGATACCTGATGCAACTGTTTATCCTTCTACTTACAATAAGAAATGACTGAGAATCACACATGGTATTGTAAATGTTGTATTTATGCTGTGTAATTGTACATCCATATCTATCTCTTGCATCTCACCTAAAAATAGCAAAAATGGCTGTTTAAATTAATGAGACTAGGTTTTAGAGTATTAATTCTTATTAACCTTTACTCAGAACCCTTTCTGTCTCAAGGCTAAACTTGTAACTGCAGCTGCATTCACTCCAGTAATCCAGATAAACCTAATACACTGAACACTGAGTAAAGGTCGGGGTAAGGCCAAGATAGATCTCCTGTTATAATAATACTTAATAAAAAATATGTTAGAGTAAGATAAGTTTAGATGATGCAGAAAAATTTAAACCCAGAACCAAACCCATGTTGGCTTTGCAAACACAAACAGATGAAGTTCTGCAAAACTAAAATCCAGTCTCTTTGGCAACCTCTAAACTTTCTCTCGGTATATGAGGGGAAATAGCCATCATTTAATTATCAGGGTTACTCAGTTTAGTAAAGTACATATAGAGAGAGACTTGGGGGTCTTTTTTTATTATTATTAGTAGTAGTATTGTGGTAGCACCGAAAAGCCCCAATCAGCGAGCAGTGTCCTATTGGGCCAGGCAGTGTACACACCCACTGAAAAGAGAGTCCTTGCCCCAAAGAGGCTACAGTTTAAGTAGATGATGACCCTCCCTTTTCTCCCCCTCCCCTGACATCCTGGGTGAAGAATACAGACAGATGGGGAAGACACAAGGTAATGGTGAGATTATTATGATTTGGCTAATAAGCAAGGTTAAAAGTACATGACTTGACTAGCTGCCATGGAGTGCTTTGTAGGCATCTTGGCAAAGGTGAGTTCTATGGAAACAGTGGAATGAGGATAACTCAGGGCTAAATTCCAATAGGAATTTAGGCATTTGACTGCCACTTTAGGAGTCTAAATCCAAACAGGTCCAAACCCCCCACTTAGCAGCTGCTTAACTCTGTAGGTGTCTAAATTTCTATAGGGTAAAGTCCCCTAGGTGCCTAAAAATGCATCAGTGACTAAGGTTACCATACGTCCGGGTTCTCCCAGACATTGCCTCTTTTTTGATCCTCCGCCCTTTGTCCAGGTGGATTGTTCAAATCAGACACAATGTCCGTTTTTTGTTTTGTTTTTTGCAGAGCAGACATTGCAGCTCAGAAAGAGCCTTGATTAGTCCCTCCCTTGCATCTGATTGGTCCCTTGCAGCTGTTGGCTCCTGTCCACCCAGGCCCAGACTCCCAGCCCTGGGTAGCGTGAGAGCCCTACCGGGAGGTGCCGACTGATGAGCTGGTACTACCTCTAAGGTCTGCATCAGCCTCCCTGCCATCGTGACAGGGAGCAACACTGTCCCCACCACCTCAAGAGTGAGGCTTCAGGTACTATTTCTAACATCGCACAGGTACTCCCTCCCACTACACGCAGACACCATAGCATCCCCCAACTGTACACCCCCCTTCCAGCTCTCCCTTCCCCTACCCCTCTTTCAGTTTCCTCTTTTTGGGAACCTGAATTATGGTAACCCTATCAGTGAGCATGTGCACAGCTGCCTCCATCTAGGCACCAAAGCACCTAGCTCACATCAAAGTCCCAGGAGGATCCACCATTCACACACCTCTCTCACCGGCAGGAACTGTTCTGGTAGGTATGATCAGAAGCCACCTACAGGATCAGGCCACACACAAAACAATGCAGAGGAGTAATTGCTCCTCTTTAGACCAGTGGCTAATCATATAGTCAACTGGTGGTTGACCCAGCATATATGGAGATCCCGGTTCAATTCCAGCCTCTGCCTGATATAGAGGCAGGACTTGGACTTCCCAGGAGAGTACCCTAACCATTGGAGTATGGGGTTTTCTAGGGGAGAACTCTCTCCTGTTGAGGCTGTTAACATAACATGCATTGGGGAGCAGAGGGACTAGAACCTCAGTCTCCCACACCCCAAGTGAGTGCCCTAACTACCACGTTATAGACTCTCTCTCTCTCTCTGCCCCAAAGAATATTTAAGTACAGTAACTCCTCACTTAACATTGTAGTTATGTTCCTGAAAAATGCAACTTTAAGTGAAACGATGTTAAGCGAATCCAATTTTCCCATAAGAGTTAATGTAAATGGTGGGGGAGAGGGTTAGGTTCCAGGGAATTTTTTTTTTGCCATACAGTACAGTACTATATCTGGGAGGTGCCCCCACCTTACCCCACACAGGCACAGCCCACTGGCACTGGAGACAATGAGGCAGGCAAGGAGGCTGAAGGTGCTGTAAGCTAGAAGAATCATGTTGTGCAGCAGCAGCAGCAGCTTCCCGTACTCTGCAAGCACCGGGGAGGGGGGAAGGAGGCTCAACCCTTGGCCCACCCACTCTACCTCTTCCCCCAAGCCCCTACTCGTTCCCCCTTTACTCCATACACTGTGTCTTCACTCCTCCCCCCTCCCTCCCCTGCCTCCTGCCTGCTGTAATCAGCTGGCTTGCGGCATTCGGGGTGGGGGGGGAGGAGTGAGGACACGGAGCCACCTCCTTCACCTGCCTCCTGCCCGTGGCAGTCAGCTGGTTTATGGCATTCAGGAGGCAGGGGAGGGAGGGGGTGCCTGCACACCAAGTACTCGCTTCTCCTCCCTCCCTCCCTCCTGAACACCGCAAGCCAGCTGATTGCATCAGGCAGGAGGCAGGCGGAGGAGGGGGAAGGCGCTGATCCGTGGGGTCTGCCAGCGGGCAGAGGCACTGTGGGGGTGGGCGTAGGGGAGCTGATAGAGGGGTTGCCAGCTGTGGACAAAGCAGGCAGCCAAACAACATTATAGCGAAGCATTGCACAACTTTAAATGGAGCATGTTCTGTAATTGAGCAGGGACTTAAGATCGAAACAATGTTAAGCGAGAGGAAGTTAAGTGGGGAGTTACTGTATTTCATAAAAAAATGGAACATCATCAACAAGAGAAACTGAGAGATACCTGCCCCAATGTACCACGAGACCAGTGATTAGGGCACTCAGGACAAGTAACGTCAGTTTGGGGAGTACAAGGAAATATATGGTTTTGATTCAATTTTTAATTTAAAAAGTTATAACATAAGTCTAATATAATATAATTTTTGAAAACCACTTTGAAAACCAAAATTCTATTTTGAGACAACACATCAGGTAATTCCTGAGCTTTTCAATAATTATTCTAATTTTCCCCACGAATAAAATAGTGAACAGTACAGTGTGTCGGATTCGTTGCTGCTAAAGCTTAACCATTTAACAGAAATTTATTCTTTATTGACCAAAAGTTATTTTATCACTAGGAAACCTATCAGGTAAGTAAGGCTAGATAGTAGCACTTCAATAGATATGGGTTTTGAATATCTTATCGACAGCCAAACTGGTAATTTTTATTATGGTTATGGACTTTGCTCCATATGAAGAGCTCAAATCAAATTCCTGAGAAAAGCAAAAGGTTGACTCAAATAAAAGAACCCTGACAAGAGAAAATGGGAATCAGATATGGTTTAAAAAACAAAACAAAACAGAAATTAGATTTTTTCAATCTACACTTCCATTTGATTGGAAGGATGAGAGCTCATATCCATAGAAGTACAAGCACATAGTTCCCTAGCCGTGGTCTACACTTAAAATTTAGTTCAACCTAGCTACATTGGTCATGGGGTGTAAAAAAGGTACACCCTGAGTGCTGTAGTTAAGCCAACCTAACTTCCTCTGTAGACACAATTAGGTCAAGGGAAGATTTCTTCTGTCAACCTAGTTCCCATTGCTCGGGGAGGTGGATTACTTATATTGACAGAAAAACCACTGCCATCAGTGAAGGAAGCATTTACACCATGGTACTACAGTGGCATAGCTATGGCATGGCAACTGTGCCACTGTAGTGACTGCAGTGTAGACATGCCCTTAGAGAATAAAGGAAAGTTACTCTTATTTGCTTCAGTTTAGTGTTATGAATCTGACTTTACCTGTACTTGTCAACATCATGATTCATGACAGAAAGCAAGCACATGAGCTTTGTTATTGTGGATTGAGAATAGATTACAGTATTTAGGTATATTTTATGCCCAGTCACATACTGGCAACACAGCACATCAATGACAGCTTTATAGAAAATTTTAGAGGTGTACTGGACTCAGAGAGAACACTCCAGAGATAGAGCATTATTTCTATAAAGATGTGAACATGACAGATAAAAACTGCAGTCAGCATAGACAACTCCAACACCTTCATTCTTGCTCCACTCCTCCTCCTTTAAAACATATAGGGTAGTTACCATTAACACTACATGCACATCAAGAGGAGAACGTATGCAAAGATTTTAAAACCATTTTCTGTGCTGTTATAATATACAGAAATTTGGGGACACTCCTGCAGAACTTTTACCAAGGAAACATTGCAAAAATTGTCTACCATTTCTGACACTGGTATAGCACCACTACTGTTAGCTATGTTGGGGTATATCTGCATGGGGGAAACTCCCCAAAAGTGTTGCAACAAGCGGCAGAGCTTGGGTGTAAAGATTTGGCCTCAAGTGGCTCCTGATCTAGCAGTAAAAATAGCTGTGTAGATATTTCAGCTTAGACTGGTGCTCAAGCTCTGAAACTCCTCCTTCCCCCCACCCCAATCGGAGCTTCAGAGCCCATGTCCGAACGTCTATGTGGCTATTTTTAGTGGTATAGCATGAGCCCCACTTTGTAGACCTTGGTTTGAGACTCATTGCTGTGTGGTTTTTTTTTTTTTTACTTGTACACATACCTTTGGCAGGCCTAGTATAGACAAACTGCTGGAGTTTTAAGGACCATGCCAATGAGTTCACGTCTTATTTGACATGATGCTTAAAATGCTAGTAGCCCATAAGAACGACCATACTGGGTCAGACCAAAGGTCCATCTAGCCTAGTATTCCGTCTTCCAACAGTGGCCAGTGCCAAGTGCCCCAGAGAGAATGAACTGAGCAGATAATCACCAAGTGATCCATCCCCTGTGCCCATTCCCAGCTTCTGGCAAACAGAGACTAGGGAGCACCATCCCTGCTTATCTCAGCTAATAGCCAGTGATGGACCCTATCCTCCATGAATGTATCTAGTTCTTTTTTGAACCCTGTTATAGTTTTGCCTTCACAACATCCTCTGGCAAGGAGTTCCACAGGTTGACTGTATGTTGTGTGAAGAAATATTTCCTTTTGTTTTAAAACTGACCCCTGCTTCTTGTATTATGAGAAGGAGTAAATAACACTTCCTTATTTACTTTCTCCCACCAGTCATGATTTTATCAACCTCTCATATCTCCCCTTAGTCATCTTTTTCTAAACTGAAAAGTCCCAATTTTATCAATCTCTCCTCAGACGGAGGCTGTTCCATTTTTGTTGCCCTTTTCTGAACCTTTTCCAATTCCAATATATCTTTTTTTGAGATGGAGTTACCACATCTGCACTCAGTATTCGAGGCAATATGATATTTTCTGTCTTATCTATCCCTTTCTTAATGATTCCCAACATTCTGTTCACTTTTTTTGACAGCCGCTGCACACTGAGTGGATGTTTTCAGAGAACTCTCCACAATGACTCCAAGATCTTTCTTGAGTGATAACAGTTAATTTAGACCTCATCATTTTATATATATCGTTGGGATTGTGTCCCATGTACAGTAGAACTCCTGAAGTTGATAATACAGGTGAAACTAAACTATTGTTAGCATAAGTGGCACATTTAGGCAAAAGATGGGCCTGACCCCACACTCACTGGGAGTAGGTCCCAATCAAGTGTAATTCCCACAAACATCAGTTTTAGTTTCAGTTGCACAACCAGGCCCTTTCTGTTATGGGTATGAACAGATATAGAATTAGGGTCAAATAATGCCACTTCAGTTACTGAAAAGTCATTATACTTGAGTCTGCTGTATATTAGTTCCAAAGTATTATAGGGCACCCTCCCTAGATGTGACTGAGGAGGGCAGAACCAACACACCACACTATAAGGCAAAACATGTTCTTTGAGAGTCCTGCAGCTCTAACCCAAATAACCAACTAAATATACACTTTCCTCTGTGAAAACTTAACACCTCTGGCTGCAAGGCAGAAATTCAGAAGTGTTCTATCTAAAGGAGATGTCAAAAGTAAAAGCTAAGTTGCAAAGACAGGACTTTTTCAAAGTGCACCCACCCTAGCCTGGAGCTCCCCAGGCTCTTGGCAGACTGACAATTCTAGAAGGGTTCAAGGGGAAAGCCTACAACCAGACTCTGAAACAAAAGTCTGCAGTGTTGTGGTCCAAAGCTATGGAATGGATTGCAGGGCGTGTTTTACTATTAATATTTGGATCTTGATTCAAACTCAGTTTGGTGTTGGAACCACTTCTGATAATTTAGTTATGACTGAACAATCTTGTATTGTACTGGAAGCTGGAAATCCTTACTGAAGGGGAAAAAACATGGGGCTGATCTTGCAAGGTGCTGAGCACACTTAGCTTCCGCTGAGGACCCTGCGTTCTGCAGCTTGCAGGAACAAACCCCTTGCCCTATTTACTTGTCTGCGCGACACTTATTTTTCTTTGTCCCCACTGAAGATCTAAACATCACGACCAGGTGCAGGGATCTTTGCATTTTTAAAGATAAGAAAAGCTTCTGATTTTAGCCTAATGCAACCTCTCAAGTTTGGATATATTGGGACTTTGATCTGAACGAGCCTCCTTTTGGTTTTTCAGACTAAACCATAAACCACCTCCGCCCTCATTTCTGTAATATTTTATTACAATATGCAATTAAATTATTAAAAGAGTTTTGCAATGATGAGAGATTGTGCAAAATGTTTTGCTTCACTTCCATTTGTCAGGACACTCTGCTCACTGTAATGAAACTGAAGCATATACCAGTGTATCGATGTTACATTAAAGCAATAAGCAGATAGTTACTTTAATAAATAAATACATAAATAAATAAATAAAGCAAGCTGTCCTTTCCACCCCAAATAAAGTCACCATAAATTAATATGGTTCTCATTTAGAAAAGGCACAAGGTAGATCTGGGTATGCTTTAATCTTTTCAGATTTGCTTTTCTCCTACATCTTTGTCTGCATAGTACAGTCCTTATTTTCAATTTGCAGTTGTTCTGTGAAAATGTTTTGAGTCTTGATTTAGAATGTGCACTCCCAGAGGTTCCAAGGTTTCAGGCTGAAAGATAAAGCCTTACTCTTTATGTTTCCTTGCAGCATAGCAGTAATAGATACCGCACACTGTGCTTAAATCCTTGGTTTTCTGAAAGTAAGTCCAATTCCTATTTTGTGGGGCTTTTGCCACTCAAGTAGTGTTTCCTGAGGGAATGAATCAGGTTGCAGCATATTTTCTCAGATTCTTATTGTTTCACCAACTACACACACCTCTCAAGGAAAATTGGTTATGGTATGAGGAGAGGAAGTAATGGACTTAAGGGCTATAAAAATATCTTAATATAGTATATCTGACATTGCTGGCTACAATAAAGAACCATATTTTAATTAAAATAACTTGTGTTCTGTACCATAAACAAAGCAAAATCCACACAATACTAATTGTTTGAATGCTGAATTAAATGCAACAACCCAAATAAGAAATCATACATTGTTTTTCCTATAAAAAGGCAATAGCTAATCAATTAAGTATAATTAAATTGAGCATGTTTGAAATTATATTTGAGCCCTAGAAGTTTACGAGCTCTGAGGACTATCTCAAAGTCCAGTGTATTCTAAATACATCACTTGCATTTTCTGCAAATAATGGGCCAAAGGGTTTGACCTTACCCAAACAAGATGTTTGCAGATTTATTTCTCCATTAGAGATATTGCCACACTTTTTACTGTTTATACTGAGTTAGGACCTCAACAGGCTTTGCATAAAGCCCAAGAAAGAGGGAAAATGGGGAAGGAGAAGAGGATGAGGGTAACTGAGATAAGAACATGAAGTGTCATAGGTAGCTACTGAGGTACCTGTCGGGGATGTATGGAGAACTGTGTTGCAAATGCAAACTATTATTTCAAGGGTGGAGAGATTTCCTGGTCCTGCTTGCAGACTGGGTAGGGGACTCTAGTCTGTAGCAAAACATGCCAGCATAATCAGCCTGGTACATGCCAGCTTAAAGGTGGGGTGAGTTGTGCTTCACTTTCTCAGGGAGCAGCCAGACTGTTTCTCGCTCTGTGTTCTTTTCTGTGTGTGTGTGTGTGTGTGTGTTATTCTAAGAAATAAAGCAGTGTTACATTGCAACATTCCAGCAAGAGTACTTATATTTTTATCTAGCTTCTCTTTGTGTATGCTGTGACCATAACTCTGTAGTGCTAACTTATTTATTTATTTTTAACATCAACAGTCCCCAAATACTAACTCGCCATGGTTGACTGATTTCATGTAGACACTACAACAGAAGTGAGTATAGAATGGATGAGTGAAAGGAAAGGAAAGTAGCTACAAAAAAACACAAACATACATCTTTTATCCAGATAGTCATGTGGTAGATTGTATAATATTCAGCAGTAAAGTATCTGTATTGCAAGTTTTAAAATTAAAACATTAAATATATTATACATCAAATAAAGACCTAATGAAGTTTAAAATGATAAAATAATCATTAATATGTATTGCCAACTTTGGCAGTCCCAAGGAATAGAACAGTACAGGGAAGCTTAAATCTACTAATAAATAAATAAATACATAAATAAAAAGCACTGATATAAATAATCTTATTACTCTGTAGCTGTCTAATATAACACTTCAGAAGGGAACCTGCAGAAGGAGCAAATTTCATGTAAGTGGTGGGTTTTGGTTTGGGTGGTTGGGATTTCCCTCCCCCCTTTCATGACTGTTGGATTCACTGAAATACATTTTCTTTTATTCTCTTTCCCTGGCTTTCTGGAGGACTGTTAGGTTCTCTTTTTTTCTATGTCAGTACAGGCTATAACCCTGCAGTTTGAGTTTATCTTGGCTGTAAAATGCAACAGTAATTTATATGCTCCCTTAGTCAGTGCTCCTCTGAGGCACTGCCAGCTGTCTAGCCAGCAGTTTAAAGAAAGAGCTGTAATGAGCACAAGTGTGTAGGGGGAAGGGGAAAGCCACACATAACAGAATACCATAATTCCTGTTTCCTTTCACTAGTGGTGGTTACATTTAAATGGCATTACAGCAAGCTGATTGTAAGAATTGTAAGTTGCTCCATACATATATCCTACACCTCCTTTAATACCAGCATGGATTTCTCATTTCATTCTTTTATTTCTCAATAAAGAAGAATAGAGTTAAAATATGAGACAAAGCCTAGAGCAGCTGTTTAGAGACATGGAATGTGAGTTGAGTGCAAACCTTACTTCCTGCCCTCCCGACTTTTGTTTTTCTTTTTCTTTCCTTTATCAAGAGTAAGCTCTTCGAGCAGGCAGCCAAAGCCTGTTGGTGGAGCTTGATATCCCTAACACAGATTTTGATTTTAGTTTGCTTGTGCTCCGATTTTGATGTAATATCACTGTGACTTTTAATTTTTCATATCCATGCAATAGGCCCATTTAAACCTCACTGCACCATCACCGTGGTGGCAAAAAATTATTTTGTCTGCAGTTCTTTGAAGTCAAGATTTTATTTATTTATTTGCTATTGTTTCTATAAAGTTGTCCCATGTACAGGTGGGCAAAAAGTTTTGGCTAAAAAATTTTTTTCAGTAAAAATGCATATTTGGCCATCAAAGGGAACCCTTATATGCAAACTCCCAAAAATGTTTCATTCCAATTTTTTGGTTTGACATGAATTTTGTTTTAAAATTTCCTTTAATTTTATTGAAAAAAGTTTAAAAATAAAAAAATTAAATAAATGTCTAAATAAAAAAAATTTCAATCTTGTGGAAATTACATGTTTTGTTTAAGCACAATGACATTTTAACACACTTAACACACCAGAAAATCCATTATTCACCCAGCTCTAGCCCTATGTATACATACAAAACTACATTTCAAACTCAAAAGGCACTGTATATTGCAGAAAACTCTCAAATATATTAATACTTTCCCCTTGGGCTATGAAAAAAATCCTGGGCCTGGACTCTGATAGCAGTTATGCCAGTCTGAATCCAGAAAAACAGGAATTCCTTTAACCTTACACTGTTATAATGGAGATTAAAATTATTGCCTACTGCACCCTTTCTATATATAAGGCAAAGCACTTATTTTTAACTTTGTATTATAATCTAACTCGGGGTAAGCAAACTTTTTGGCCCAAGGGCCACATCTGGGGTATGGAAATTGTATGGTGGCCCATAAATGCTCACAAAATTGGGGGTTGGAGTGTGGGAGGGGATGAGGGCTTTGGCTGGGGGTGCAGGTTCTGAATAGGGCTGGGGCAGGGTGTTGGGGCACAGGAGAGGGTCAGGGGTACAGGCTCCAGGCAGCACTTACCTCAAGCAGCTCCCAGAAGCAGCAGCATGTCCTCTTTCCAGCTCCTATGTGGAGGCACAACCAGGCGGCTCTGCGCGCTGCCCAATCCGCAGGCACTGCCCCTGCAGCTCCCATGGCCCTGGTTACCAGCCAATGGGAGCTGCGGGGACAGTGTACAGAGCCCCCTAGCTGCCCCTATGCATAGGAGGCAGAGCAGGGGACATGCCACTGCTTCCGGGAGCCACGTGGAGCCCTGGCATGTGCAGAGTGGGGCAAGCCCCAGCTGGAGCTTGAGGGCTGGATTAAAATGTCTGAAGGGCCGGTTGCAGCCCGCGAGCCATAGTTTGCCCACCTCTGATGTAACTGGTCCAAATTTGAGATAGGTTTTGGACACAAAGAACTGACAAAAATATAGGGCTGATTCCCTGGGATTTTCTTAAACAATGTTGAGTAATCTGATCTGATAGCAAGACACATTTTCAGTAAAGAAATCCAGTTTCCCCTATCTCCCTCCGCATTGCATAATCTCTCATGCATCCGACGAAGTGGGTATTCACCCACGAAAGCTCATGCTCCAAAACAGCTGTTAGTCTATAAGGTGCCACAGGACTCTTTGCTGCTTTTACATAACACTGCTCTACAGCCAAAATGTTTCTGAAATAAATGTAGTCAAACTTTACTAATTCTGGGTCACTGAGAACGAAAATGATGCTTAAAATTGTTGATTGGCTCTAGTTTTCAAGTTATGCTATTGGGTCAGTATATACGACCCTTGACTTGGGAATGGCGGAGGATAAGTGAGTTATAAAGGGAAGGGATCTCAATTTAAACCAGAAATGACTAAAATACATCTTTGACTGGATCTATGAATAAATCTATGACTGGGTTTGGACAGTACTTGCTTTTTAGGCAAAACAATGAATGATGCAATCTGAAGCTGGTATTGCATCATACATGATATGAATTGCATCATGTTATTCCTAGAAGTCATGGATGATGCAATCATAATGAAGCTTACATCACTCTGCTGAACAAATTGCCCTATATCAGCTCTAGAAATCATACAGTGTCGTGTTCTCTTATTTGTCAGTGTTTGATTTTGCAAAGGGACACATTTCTGTTTAGCCAAAGTGAGCAGAGATGCCTCGTACTTGTGTGAACAGTGCAGATAACTTCTGCTATGTTTGTGGTGAAGTGACTTTTGCATCACAAAAGCGCAGTATAACCACTATGGTTAAGAAAGCCTATCATCTTTATTTTGGCTGCAAAATTGGAGATCAGGACAAGAGGTGGGCCTCACACATATGCTGCAACACTTGTGCAACAAATCTTCGTCAGTGGTTGAACAGGAAAAGGAAATCTATGCCTTTTGCAGTGCCAATGATTTGGAGAGAACCAACAGATCATACCAGCAATTGTTATTTCTGCATGGTACCTCCAGTTGGGAAAGGTGTGTCAAAGACGAAAAAGTGGACTGTGCATTATCCAAACATTCCATCAGCTATAAGCCCAGTACCCCACGGAGAAGGACTGTTGGTTCCTGATGCACCAGAATCATTCTCACTTGAGTCAGACGAGGAAGAGGATGAAACTTGTGGGTCCTGTGACATTGATGGTTCAGGACCAGATTTTCTCCCATCCTACTCCTCTGAACCACATCTCATAACACAAGGTGAACTGAATGACCTTGTCAGGGATTTGGAACTACCCAAGAGTAAAGCAGAGCTGTTGGGCTCCAGACTACAGCAGTGGAATCTCCTGGCAGATGATGTTAGGGTTTCCATGTTCCGTGACCATCAAAAGGATCTTGTCCCATTCTTCTTCCTGGAAGGTGATCTTGTAGCCTGCAACAACATCGATGGTGTGATGGCAGCCCTCAACATCGTTCACGATCCAGATGAGTGGAGACTGTTCACTGATTCATCGAAGACGAGTCTTAAAGCTGTTTTACTGCATAATGGCAATGTTTTGCCATCAATTCCAGTTGGTCATGCAGTCCATATGAAGGAAACCTATGACAACATGAAACAACTTTTGAGGTGCATAAACTATGACCAACATCAGTGGCAGCTTTGTGGTGATTTGAAGGTTGTTGCTCTCTTGCTTGGTCTGCAGACTGGATACACAAAGTACTGCTGTTTTCTCTGCGAATGGGATAGTCGTGCAAGAGATTCCCACTATATCAAGAAAGATTGGCCACTCCGACAGTCATTGGAGCCTGGGAGGAAAAGTGTTCAGCATCCACCACTTGTTGAATCAAGGAAGATTTTGTTACCACCCTTACACATCAAGCTGGGTCTGATGAAGAACTTTGTCAAGGCCATTGACAAAACACAAGCAGCTTTCAAGTACCTCCGTGGAAAATTTCCAAGGTTAAGTGAAGCTAAGATAAAGGAAGGTGTCTTTGTTGGTCCTTAGATTCGTGAACTTCTTCGAGATGATGTATTTGACCATGCACTGCGTGGCAAGGAAAAGACGGCATGGAAAGCCTTCCAGTTAGTGGCAATAAATTTTCTCGGAAACAACAAGGCAGACAACTGCAGGTAGTTGGTGGAAAACCTCCTCAAGGCATACAAAAGCCTTGGTTGCAACATGTCACTAAAGATACATTTTTTGCACTCTCATCTAGATTTTTTCCCACCGAACTGCGGAGCAGTGAGCGACGAGCATGGTGAGCGATTTCACCAGGACATTGCAACAATGGAGAAACGCTATCAGGGCAAATGGAGCCCATCAATGCTTGCAGACTATTGCTGGACAGTGACAAGAGATGCTCCATTTAATGAATACAAGAGACAAGCCAAGAAGTGCCAAGTAGACACTGAATAGGACTAAACTATGTACATAATAGTTTTTTGCCTTTTGTTTCATAATACATTTTAGTTATATAACCCTTTTGCTGATTTTTAATGTGTTACATAAACAGGACAGGTGAAATATTATCATGTAAAGCAACCATAAACACATGAAAAGACCTAGGTTTACAATTTATGATTAAAACTCTACTATCTACACAATATACATAGACATAAAATGTAAAAACTTAAATATCTTAGAAACAGTAGCCAATCAGTTGTTTTAATTGTCATATTTGAATTCAGCACATCAAAATACATAATAAATACCACATTTTATCTCTGAAGCAGATGACTTCTCAAAAATTGTAGACCAGTGTAATCTCTAATATGCTTAAAAATGGAATTTCTCTCTGGAGTTCAGCAGGACACAAATGAAGACTTGTTGAATAAGGCATAGTTCCAGAAAAAATAAATACTATCAAAACAGAAAGCAGACTCTGTTAACCCTCACAAGAAACTCAGGGTCCAGTCTTGCTCTCCTTGATGTTAATTTTTTTATTGTTGATTCAGATATGCGGTTTGCTATCCTTTGTACCATACTGTTTTCATATCAGGGCTGATTTTCATCACTGCTGAGAATCAACAGTTCTTCCTGAAGTCATAGGGAATTATGAGTGTTTAGCACCTCTGAAAAATTCAGCTAGTAACTTAATTTCTCTTTATTGCATTAATTGATTATGCTCAACACTGTAAACTCCTTACTCCTATTAACTTCCGAGCAGTGCTGCTGTTGCCTCTTTTGATATTCATTGGATATTTTGTGCTGGCACTTTTTTCTGTGACTCAAAAATAATATTTTATGAAAAACAACCTTCCATGAACTTTCTCCCATTAAAGACAGGGCTGAAAATCTCTCTTTGTTTGCAGTTACATAAGCCTAACAAGTTATGCTAATTTTCCCAATCTATTTTATAATGTATTTTACTTGTTTCTCCAAAATTTGTCATCGTATTTCACTGCTTGTACACAGAGTGTGAGTGGTCCAGCAGAAACTGTTATTTATTTTTATATTGTTTGTCTTTATTGTGTTGAGACACATAAGACAGAAAATATCATGCCAATATAAATCCATGGTGTGCCCCCACCTTGAATATTGTGTCCAATTCTAGTCTTCTCATCTCAAAAAGGATATAGCAAAACTAGAAAAGGCTCAGAGAAGGGCAACAAAGATATTCAAGAGCATAAACTGGCTTCCATGTGAAGAGAGACTAAAAATTAGGACTGTTCATTTTAGAAAAGAGATGCCTAAGGGTGGATATGATAGAGGTCTAAAAATTATGAATGGTGTGTGTGGGGGAAGTGTTATTTACTGTTTGACACAATACAAAAATCAGGGGTCACATGATGAAATTAATAGATAGGAGGTTTAATACAAATAAGAGGAAGTACTTTTTCACATCCACAACTAACCTGTGGAAGTCATTGTCATGGGATGTTGTGATGGACAAGAGTATAATTGAGTTTAAAAAGAATGCAGTACTTTCATTGAGGATATGTTCATCAACGGCTATTAGTCAAGATGGTCAGAGATGCAACCCCATATGTGGGGTGACCCTAAAGCCCTGACTGCCAGAATCAGGGAGTGGCAGACAAGGGTGGAACACTCCATAACTGACTTGTTTTGTATACTCCCCCTGAGGCTCTGGTATGGGCCATTGTCAGAGAGAGGATACTGGGCAAGATGGACCATGGTCTGACCCAGTACGGCAGCTCTTATGTTCCTATCACATTTCTGCTGGCTCTGACACTTTTAGAGGCTGTAACAAATGAGTAAAAAAAAAAAAAAAGAAACATAAGTTCAGGTGGTCTATAGGTTATTTAGGATGGTTTCTACAGAGACTACATAGAATTGCTGCATAGTGCTTTGTGGAGCTACAAGTGTAATGCTTCAAAATATTTGGATGATGCCTTCAAAGGCAAGTTAAAAATAACGGTTGGTGCATTGGTACAATAGTGTGAAGCATACATCATCTTAAGAAGTGACCCCTAAGAAAATGCCCCTCAAATGCCAGAGCTCTTACCTTCCTCATCCCTCATGGAAATGAACACTCCACATGCTCTGAGACTCTAAACTCCCACCTCCCCCGGCCCACAACTTTTCTCTTGTTTTCTTCTAGGGGGACCAGTGGCCTGACACAGAGGTGCTGGAACTGGGAGGTCCCGGATGGCCATGTTTCCCCACTTTTAAAGTGGGAGGGCCATGCCATCCCAGAGCAAGTGGCGATCCAGAGCTCCTCACAGCAACCTCACACTCCCTAGGCAGCTCTTACAACAGCCCGCCTCCGTCTTCCAGCCGGGTTGGTGGGGGTGGGGAAGAGGAGGAGCAGGGCCAGCACCAGTGCCCTCTCTCTCCTGCACCCCCTCACAGGTTCTGGTGCTCCTAGAGGTTGAGGGCCAAGGGAAATGCCTAGGAAGGCCAGAAGGGACCACCAGATCACTACTCTGACCCGCTTGAGACTAGAAATCAGGGTTCTCCAAAAACATTTGGAAGAGGGAAGTTAGATGGTTGGATCTGACTTTGCTGTTCACTGCAGCTGTAGGAAATAGCAGCATTCTAGATGTTGGTATTATTGCTGGAGCTTAGACATCATATAGATCATGCAAAAGAAAGAAAGGGCCTGATCAAGGACAAATACCAAAAGCCTCAATATCAACTTTTTGGAAGAAAGGATCCAGTGGGTGTTAAACATGAGGTCACATGGTAAATCTCTGAGTGAGAGTTCACAAACTGTAATTGCATTTTGACAGTGACATGAACCTAAACTGAGAAAAAAACCAAAAGCACAAATCATATTAACCGCAAGTTGATAACCCAAGAATCCACAAATATTCTCAGCACTATTTTACAGAATAATCCCAGCTGGAAAGTCTTATTTATCTTGACTTCTATGCTGTTTATTTTAATAAATCCTGGCTAAGTAGTTAAATGTAATAAAGCCCTCCCCTCAAGGTGCAGTGTTCACTGTGATTCAATAAAAATAAGCCTGCACATGCACAATCTCTCCTTTCATAGCACCCATGAACAGATTTGTTTAATAATAAAACAAAGAGACCAGAGGGTTCAGCGTATGGGCAGGAAGTAGCAAAATGAGATTCAACCTGGAAAAATGCAAGCTAATGTGTCATGGGGAAAATAAACTGAAACACAGATATTCAGCAGGAGAGGGACACTTACAAAGTAGTAATGCTGAAAAAGACCAAACAGTGAAGAGTGATAGTAAACTGCAAACTGGCTATGAACTTGCAATGGAACGGTGGTGACAAAATAGGCCAGTGCATTTATCAGAACCATACACAAAAGCCATCATTTCTTCTTCTTCCAGTGCCAGTGGTCCGGGGGTCTCATCTCTCTGGATCCCGGTCAGTGAGAGTAATTAACCATTGGAACAATTTACCATGGGTCCTAGTGGAGTCTCTCTCACTGGCAATTTTTTAATTAAAATTGGATTTTTAAAGATATGCTCTAGTTCAAAAGGAATTGGGGAAGTTATATGGTCTGTGTTAGACTAGATGATCCCTTCTGGCCATGGAATCTACGAATCTATGAAAACCCATCAGTGATCCTTGGAGATCTTCCTGATCATCCACAGAAAGAAAAACAGTGGCTCACTGGGAGAGGGGTTAATCTATGAGAGGATTTGCACAGAAGTCTGTGGAATGAACATTTGGGGAACTACTTCGTCCAAGAGGGTATAACTATGAGTAATACAATGGAAAAAAGCCGGAATAAATGTAGGTTGAATATCAGAAAAAATATTCTAACATTGAAGTTTAAGGCTATTGAATAGTCTCCCAGAGGAACCCATGAAAACTACCACCACCTGTTGAGTCATTTTAAATAAAAGAGTAGAATATGGTATAGAGCAGTGGTCTCCAAACTTTTTTGATCGCGCACCCCTACCAGTAAAAAATTTTGAGCACACACCTCCTGTCACGCGGACTCTACCATTTTTGCCAAAGAAAAAAAAAAGCTGCTCAGACTCCCCCCTGAACTGAAGATGAAGGGGAAAAACAAAACAAAAACAAAAAAAAAGCACTCCTCCTGCCGTGCACCCCCACTTTGGAGACCACAGGTATAGAGAACAATCTTTCATCGGCAGGAGGATAGACTAGGTAATGTGTCTCGCCGATGAATCTATGATTGTGAATGGCACTGAACCTTCAGTGTTGGAATTTTTTTTTATTACTGTTAAAGTTATCTATTTTATCAAGAACTACATGAAGGGGAAAAGAAAATCCTTTAGATTAGATTGTAAATTTCCAATCTGCTCCAAGTAAAGCCGGTGCACAGCTGCACAATCCCCCCAGAACAGAGAATGGGTTCTAGCTTAGTTTCAGTTTTCCCTGCCGTTCCTCTCCCTCTTGCTCTGAGGCGGGAGAGAGTAAATTAATTCAACCCTTTTTATGATGCAGCCTATTCCTCCTTCTATGAGCTACCAGGCAAATGCTCCTCCTGCTCCTCACAGAAGGTAGCATCAGGGGAGTATGCTTTTGCATTTCCACCTTGAGCTGAAGTCACAATTTGAGTAGGACCAAACAAGGGAGTAACAATGGCCTTTCTCCCTGCATGGCAGAGTAAGGGCTCTGACAATTGAGCCTTTTGAAAGTTTAGAGTGTGAGAAATTCCAAATAAAATCAATATCAAGAATGAGCATATTTTGGGCTGAAAAACCTTGAGAGTATAGAACATTCTTGAAAGGGTTAAACTGGAAATATAGACTTCCATAAGCTACGAGAAGCTGTCTCATGCCCTCAGGGTAATTCAGATATTTGAGTTTGATGCAATGATGTAATAGCCCTAACTTGCAGTTTCATGGCTGGAGAAGGTGGATATGTGGAAAGGCAAGAGATACCTTTTTTCCACTTTTTTTCCAGTAAAGTTCTCATTAAACTCAGATAATTACTTAGATAATTTCTCCCCTCGTTTCCTCCCAGCAGCAACAAATGAAGGACAGGACACATAATTACCGGGAAATTGTAAGTAAACAGGAAATTGAAACTTAAAGACTGCTGTGCAGGCTTTGCAATTTCATTTCCCCCTTCCTACTTTCCAGCGATAACAAGCCGAGGCAGGACTGATTGTCACAATCAAGTAACCTCACAACTACCAAAATCTTCTGCTGGTTCTTAGGCTTAGCTCCCCTTCAATGGAGTTTGGATACTGCTGTGGGATCTGCCAAGCATCTTGGGTTTGATTCCTTCTTGTTGGGATTTATGGGCTCTGCTGAGGTACTCAAACTTGGCTCCTAAGCGGTCTTCTGTTGGCTTTTTGGGCTTGGATCCCCCACTTAGTCAGTTCTGTTGGGCTCTAGGAGTTTGGCTTCTCTTGGTAGGGATCAAAAGTCCCTCAGGTTCTGTTCCTTCTTTCTGGTTTATTTGTTTCACAGGTCAAATTGAGGGAATAAAATAAATGATGGTAACCAGCTGCCATCCACTCATAGGACCAAAATGAAGTGTCATTCAGAACAGATTGTGAATGATGTCCTCATTATCTTACAATTTTCAACTAGCACGCTTCACTTTTTAAAATGGAAGTTAAGATTGTGGAGAACATGATGGCAGCCTCAAAAAAGAAAAAAAACTGCAATGGCTAATGGAGTCACTGGGAACAAGACCAGATCAAGCCTTACAACTGCAAGGCCAAGATCAGCATCTGGATGAAGAGAAACTGACTGAAACTAACCCAAGTGATACCAGAAGAGAGGAGAGAGAGAGAGAGAGAGAGAGAGAGACAGACAGAGAGATGCACTTATGGAGGAGATGAATTCTTCAAACCACATGCTTCCTCATTAGCATCTGTCTCAGATTGTTAAAACAGAGTGCAGATTTAATATTCAACTGGACACTTCACTGTTTTTTTATATCATAAGAACATAAGAATGGCATACTGGGTCAGACCAAAGGTCCATCTAGCCTAGTATCCTGTCTTCTGACAGTGGCCAATGCCAGGTGCCCCAGAGGGAATGAACAGAACAGGTAATCATCAAGTGATCTATCCCCTGTCGTCCATTCCCAGCTTTTGGCAAACAGAGTCTAGGGTCACCATCCCTGCCCATCCTGGCTATTCAAATTGTAATGGGTGTCCAACTGCCATTTTACATCTGTGCTTGGAAGTAGACTGTGCCCCATCTTCCTGTTGGATTTGGACAATAAATTTCTGAGGGTCTGATTCTATTGCTCACACTGAGTAGTGCTTTATTTTGCTAGTGGTCCCATTTAATGTTCTCTCCTCGGGTCATGGTTTAGCTCCCTGAACTATACCTGTTATGTTAACAGAGTGTCTCGGGGCTATCAGTCCAGCACCTTTCACTAGCACAAAATTCACACAAATATTTGCTTAAAAAATTGAAAAGACAAAAAACACAAGAGTCGAGCCTGATTATTTAGTTACTGCTCTGAAGACAAGCTAAGGAAAGGAAGCGAACAAATCAGATGGAGGGAGAGTCAGATTAAGTTACTAGAGATTATGACCCTGAAGGCTCAAGAAGTGAAGTCAGGGAAAGCAGAGGCACTAGTTAGTTGGAAATTCCTTTGAATTCCTTTAATCCCTTAGGTCAATTTAAAGGGAAATGATCTGACCATTCTGCATCTGCAAATGATTGAAGGCAAATAAGAAGCATTGTGTGATTTCCAGTTCAAGAAGTATATAGTACACACAGCTATTATGAAAGCAAACACAGCAAATCTCAATTGACCTAGGCTGACTAATAAACCCTGAGATGCCTCAAACATATGGGAAACTGATGCAGGAGCAGCACATAGGAATTAAAAAAATACCCTCCGAGTCTCTATAAGTGAAAAAAGGGAAATAATTTATTGCAAAGAATGTTTTTGGTTGAAGCCTTGTAGCCTCCAAAATACCCTCAATATTTAGTCTGCTATAATGTAGACAGAAAAAATAGTCTGAAATTGAATGCTACTGGGCCTCTCACATTTAGCCCTCTGCTACAGGTCTGTAAGTGAAAACAGTCTTCTAGGGATTATTTATGTAATGACACCATACAACAGGAGTCTGACTATATAGGGGAAATTTAGTGGGCATTCTAACAAGTGTTATTAGTGTGTAGCACATTTAGGCTTGTGATGGTCTGTGATTACAGGCTAGAGTGTGGCAGTGGCTGTAAAGCCACAACCCTGCGGTAGGGATAGGTGTGTACAGAGGTGCACCACCCTAGCAGGAGCTACCAGCAGTATTGGGTGAAATCCTACCCTCATTGAAGTCAATGGCAAAATTCCCACTAATGTTACTGGAGTCAGGATTTCACCCGTTGTACAGGTCTCAGCACCAGTGCCTCTAGAATTGCCTCCACAGTGGCACCTACTACACCCTTTAAAGGACTGTAGCGCATGCACCTTTGCCAGTGCTAGCCATCTGTACTGGTCCTGCCTTTCCATCTAAAGGAAGGTTAGCACTCCTGTCAGTACTATCCTCAAACAGTCCTCCTATGCTCATGAAGCCTTTGACTGTGATTAGCCTCAATACAGAGATGCAAGGGGTAAGAGGAAAGATTTGTCTTGTCTAGTCACAATCTAGCCCTAGAGCAACACTTGGAAAAATAAAATTCCTGTTTACAAAACAGAAAACATCATCATAATAAGAAAGGCACAGTAAATGGAACAAACACACACACACGCACACACAGAGAAATTCACCAGGTGAGTTTCTGCATAAGAACTGAACACAATTAAACGGCTGCTCCCAACCACCCATATTTGCTACCTTTTCAATTTGAAAAAAAAAATAGTTGGGGATTTTTCCCCACATGCTTAATTACAAAAGGTTCTTCTTTCTGCATTTTTACATGCCATGGTCCCACAGCACATTATATACCACTGTCATTCAAACGCATGAGCTCTGCAACCTGCCTGAGGCTGGGCGGACCTTTATGTGGCGGAATGAAAGACATTGAAATAACATTTATATTTTAGTTAATTAGTAATAAAGTTACTAGCTTTTTTTTTAATCTTTTCAAGTTAAATACTTATTGAAAAACTAGTAGTTGGGAAGGATAGGAATTTATAAACTAAAGCTATTCTGCAATGTAATTCTTGTTTTTTTCCTTAAGTATATTCATCCATAATTACTAATGCTTCTAATCTGAGTGCTGAATTCTTAAGACCTTCTTCAGTGGCTCCTGGCATAAGTTTGAGAGTTTTTTTCTTGCAAGCTGAATGACTGTGAAAAAATGAGTGGAGAAAGAGCAACAGAAATACTATAAAAAGGAATTTTTAATGTTAATTATGAATGTTGCATTCAAATATCTGCTGAATTATTTTGAATAGGGATCTAAGATGCTGTACTAGACCTTGGCAACACTTGAAACTATCCCCTCACTTGTTCATGCTCCTTTGTTTCCTACAAATCTGCTGACAATATCTTTCAAAACTCCTCCAAAGGAAACAAAACAGCAAGTCTGAAAAGTTAAGCCTCTTTTAAGATAGGTTTCCAAATGTCTGGCAGGATAGAGTGTGGGGAGATGCTCCACTGAAAACTTGTTCTGACACATGAAATCTTGTTTAAAGGAAAAAAGTCACATAGCCTTTAATCTGAAAAAAAGTGCCATTCAGTGTCAGCCAATTTGAAATGCCAAGTTTCCTCCTGCTGCTTCTAAAGACAAAAATGGGCCAAATATTAGAACACAGAATTGAGGAAACAAAGGCTTCGTTGGAGATTATTTTTTTCTTTAGCAAACAAAATCCACCTGTTTGCAAAGCACCTGAATAAAGATTTTTTTTTTAAAAAAGAAGCCAATTAGTATAACAGTAGTCACATCTCTTAGTACATATAAACACTTGGAAGACTTTACTTTCAGGAAGTGCTTAATGAGAGAGGAGGAAGGAATGATGTCTGAATGTTGGGGTGCCTTAGTGCTCTCTCGCTAATTCTTGACCACTAAAAATGGTATCAGAAGCTAGTCGGCTCTTGCAGCTACGTGAAATCAAAACCTAAGAATATTGCAATCAAAATACAGCAAAACAAAACACCAGACAGAAAACAGAGTTCTGTGTAGCACAAAAACTTTGACCTTCTACCAACAGAAGTTAGTCCAATAAATGGTATTATCTCTTATTATACCTATTATCTTATTATCTCTCTCAAGAATCCTGGAGGCATACAAGATTCCTGTCCATGAACATTTGGACATGAAAGGAAATGTGTTTAGCAATTGGATATTCTTTAGATCACAATGGGAAAACTACATAATGGCAATAGGGCTGGATAAAAAGGAAAATAAAATAAGAGAGTCCATACTATTAACTCCAATAGGCATACGTGCTCCAACAGCATCTGGATATATCAGCAGCAAAGGTGGCAACTCTCACGTTTCTGGAATACCGGACATTCCAGGCCTTTGGGGAATGACATGGGCCTGACTCATCCGCACTGTGTATGTGAGGTCATGCCGCCTCAGGGATGCTATGTTTAAGATCCAGAGCGGGCAGAGTGGCATCTCCCATCCAATACCAGACAAAACCACATCTGTTTTTTCCCCAGTACAGGATGGCCAACCCCTCAAAAGGAGGACTGTCCAGTTTAATATGGGATGAGTAGCCTCCCAGTGACAGCAGCAGTTTTGGAGGGCCCAAGTAAAATCTTATAAATGTTCCAAAAGCATTTTCAGCTCACAAAAAATGACATATACAAAAAGGCATCTGTTCAACAAGTGTAATCAAGAATCTGGAGAAACAATGGATCGGTATACTGTGCAACTGCAAAATGGCTGACTCAAACAACTCTCAAATTTTAAAAGATGAACTAATTCATGACAGATTAGTAATATGAATGAAAGATTCATAGATTATAGATCAGAAAGGACCATTGTGATCATCTAGTATGACCTTCTGCATAACACAGGCCACAGGACTTCCCTGAATTAATACCTGTTTAAATGAGGGCACATCTTTTTTTAAAAAAACACAATCTTGATTAAAAAATTATAAGTGATGGAGAATCCACTACAATCCTTGGTAAATTGTCCAATGGTTAACTACCCTCACTGTTAAAAATTCACACCTTATTTCTAGTCTCAGTTTGTCTAGCTTCAGCTTCCAGCCATTGGAACGTTTGCTTACTAGACTGAAGAATCCTCTATCATCAAATGTATGCTCCCCACGGATGTACTTATATGATCAAGTCACCTCTTAACCTTCTCTTTGTTAAGAGAAATAGACTAAGCTCCTTAAGTTTATCACTACAAGACATGTTTTCTTATACTTTTTCATCATTTTGGGGGCTCTTCTCTGAACCTTCTCTGATAGTTCACTTTCCTTATTGATGTTTGCACACCACAAATGGCCACAGTATTCCACTAGCAGTCACACCAGTATAACCTCTTTATTACTGTTCCCTTGTTTATACATCCAAGGATCACATTTGCTCTTTTGGCTGCACCATTGCATTATAAGCTCATGTTCAGCTGATTATCCACCACAGCCTCCAATTTTTTTCAGTCACTGCTTCCCATGATAGATTCCCCTATCATGTAATTATGGCCTGCATTCTTTGTTCCTAGACGTATGAACTTACATTTGGCTATACTGAAATGCACATTGTTTTCTTGTATCTAGCTTTATCAAGTGATCCAGATCACTCTGTATGAGTGACCTGTCCTGTTCATTATTTGCCATCACCCCAATCTGTGTCCTCTGAAAACTTTGAGTAATAGTTTCATGTTCCCTCCCTCCCCCCACCCCCAAGGTCATTGATAAAATTGTTAAATAGCATAGGGCCAAGAACCAATTCCTGCAGGACCCCACTGGAAACAAATCCGCTTGACAATGTTTCATGTATTTTATATTACCCTCCTTAAATTCTTTATTAATTGAATTCTTAAACAGCCATCCCATTATTTTTACCCGGGATTGATTTTAGGTTGAAAGGTTTATAGTTATCAGGGGCACTCTGTTTATTCTTTTTAAACACTGGCAAAACATTAGCTTTCTTCCAGGCCTCTGGAACTTCCCCAGTGTTCCAAGACATCTTGCAAGACGACATTAATAAGAACGGCCATACTGGATCAGACCAAAGGTTCATCTAGACTAGTCTTCTGACAGTGGTCAATGTTGGGTGCCCCAGAGGGAATGAACAGAATAGGTAATCACCAAGTGATCCACCCGCTGTCACCCATTCCCAGCTTCTGGCAAACAGTGGCCAGGGACACCATCCAGAGGGCTCCTCAGTCCATTCTTTTGAGGCTCTTGCATGCAAGTTACCTGGACCTGCTGATTTAAAAATGTCTAAACTTTAGTAGTTGCTCTTCAACAGCCTATTATTGTTGAAATGGAAAATATTTCATCATCATATGATATGAATACATCATCTGGCTTTTTCCCAAATTCAGAACAAAAGTATTTATTGAACAAATCTGCTTTTTCTGTATTATTATTGACAATTCTACTATTTTCATCTAGTAATGGACCTATACCATTGTTAGGTTTCCTTTTGTTAATATACTATGACAAAGTTCCTCCTCTATCTTGGTGGATCCTGCGCTTATCCAGGTACACAGCTGCATAACTATTATGGGGCCGCAGAAGCTTGTCTATGAAACACTGGAAGGTGGCAGATGCCCCATGCAGTCTGAAAGGAAGAACAGACCCTCTGGTCTGTTTCAATATACTGAATAGAGAATGCCGTCTTTCCTTTTGCATCTTTGTCAAGAGGAATCTGCCAGTATCCCTTTGCTAAATCAAGGGTTGTCAAAAATTGGGCACTGCCCAGGTGGTCAACTAACTCATCAATGTGGGGTATGGTGTAAGCATCAAATTTGGATCTCTTATTCAGCCGGCAAAAGTCATTATAAAATCTAGTGGTGCCATCGGGTTTGGGCACCAACACAATTGGACTCAACCATTGACTGTGGAACTCTTTGATGACTCCCAGCTCCAACATCCTTTTTACTTCCATCTTGATCGCCTCCCTTTTTGCCATTGGGACCCAGTAGGGCCTTAAAGTTACCTTTGCCCCAGGTTCTGTGATAATGTGGTGATATGCTTCGGTGGTCCGGCCTGGTTTGGTTGAAAACACATCCTGGTATCGGTTGATCATCTCAGTTACCTCCTTCTTCTGGTTCGGTGTCAGATCAGTGGATATTCTGATCTGCTCCTGCAGGTTATTTCCCTGGATCGGGGTCTCTTAGGACACTACACATATATCTCTCGCTGGTGCCAAGGCTTTAAAAGGTTAATGGAATAAATCTGTTCTTGTTTTCAGCATCCCGGCTCCCGCACCTTGTAGATTACTTCGCCCACGGGTTCAACCACCTCATAGGGCCCCTGTCATTGGGCCAAAAGCTTGCTTTCTGCCGTAGGTACCAACACCATCACCCAATCCCCCGGTTGGAACTGTCAGACTTTTGTCTGGCAATTGTAATGGGTTCGCTGGGCCTCCTGTGCCTTTTCCAAATGTTCCCGTACAATAGGGGTGACCCGGGCTATCCAGTCTTGCATCTGCAATATATGTTCTATTATATTTCTCCACTTATTGGGTTCCTCTTCCCAGATCTCTTTGGCAATATCTAGTATGCCATGGGGGTGACTCCTGTACAATAACTTGAAGGGGAAAAACCCAGTTGAGGCCTAAGGTACCTCCCAGATAGCAAACATAAGGTAGGGTAGTAGGGTGTCCCAATTCTTCCCATCCCGACTTACCACCCTCCGTATCATAGCCTTGAGGGGTCGGTTAAACCTTTCTACAAACTCAGCAGTCTGCAGATGATAAATTGAAGTTCTCAGGGTATGTATATGGACCAGCGTACAGAGGTCCTTCATTAGCTTCAACATAAATGGGGTTCCTTGGTCTGTTAATATCTCCTTTGGTAGCCCCACTCGGGCAAAGATCCCCACCAGCTCTTTGGCTATCGTTTTAGAGGCCGTGTTCTGCAGGGGGACGGCTTCTGGGTAGCAAGTAGCAAAGTCCAAAACAACAAGTATATATTGGTGGCCCTGAGCCGTCTTCTCCAGGGGTCCCACTAGGTCCATGGCCATTCGCTCGAAGGGGACTTCTATGATGGGAATGGGTACTAAAGGTGCCCTCCAGTGGGGACGGGGGCTGTGCAGACTGAAGAACCAGAAGAGCTATCGTAGGATCTGTGCCAGGATCCTCTCTACCTCCAAATGCCCCCCAAAAAGATGACTATGGGCAAGACTTAATACAGCTTTCTGGTGCTTTTGAGGTACTAGGATCTGCTGTATCTTCTGCCCCTGTAGAGGTTCAACCCGGTATAAGAGATCCTTCTTTATTATGAAGTAGGGTCCTGGTCTCTGAGTTTTCCCTTCCACGGGGACCCCATCTATTTCAGTCACCTCCTTCCTAATGTTGTCGTACTTTGGGTCTTCTGCCTGGTCCCATCCAAAATTTCCTCTCCTGGGGCTAATCTGTCCGAGATCTAGGGGCTCAGTTTCTGTTGCCTCTACTGGTTCCAAGGTGTTAGGGTGTGGGTCAGACTCAGGTATTTCTCCCTCCTGGGAGGTCTCCTTTTCAGCTGTTCGGGTCCGCTTACCTACGAGAGTGACCCTCTGGCTTTGGGTCAGTATTCGGGTTCCCAAGGCCTTAGCTGGTCTGGTGTACATATGTGGGGTTAGTGAGACCCCCCACAAAGTGGATTAGGGAGCATGGGTCTGCCCAGTTCCCCAGATTACACTGCATAGGCTCCTCAGCATTGGGACACTGTGCAGCTATGTGTCCCCACTCCCCGCTGGCATAACATCTGTATGGAGCCCTAGGCGTTCCCCCGTCTCTTGGTTTGGGCAGTCTAACATCACAATCTTCTTCCCTCTCAGTGCTCCAGCTCTTTGTGGCCTCTGGTGGGCCTTCAGCCCTTCTCTTTTTCCACCTGAGCCCTCCTGGTGGCCCAGTCACCCGAGCTCTACGGCTTGGTGCTGCTAGTTTAACCCAGGGTGCCTCTTCCTTAACTGGTCAGGTCAGCTCCCTTGCTGTCCTTCGCCTTTCTACCAGTGCGACAACCTCGTCATAGGTGGAGTGTTCATTTTGGCTTACCCAGATGCAAAAGTCTGGCAGTAGTCCCCTCATGTATCGGTCGATGACCAGAACCTCTAGTATCTCTTCCGGACTCCATTCGCAATCACGTTCATGCAAGATGGATGAGGTCATACAATTGGGACTGTGGGGTTTTGTCTTCCTGGTACCTCCACTCGTGATACCGCTGGGCCCACACTGTGGTCATTACCCCAGATCTGGCTAGGATCTCTGCTTTCAGCTGGGGGTAGTCTACTGCAGCCTCTTCAGGCAGATCATGGTATGCCTTCTGGGCCTCCCCCACAGGAATGGGGTGAGGATGCCAGACCACTGATCTCGAGGCCAGGCCTCCCGTAGGGCTGTCCTCTCAAAAGCCAGAAGGTATGCCTCTACATCATCCTCCCCCGTCATTTTCTGCACCCAATGGCTGGCCCGTATGATCTGCGTCCCATCATGGCGGCAGTTCAGCTCGGTAAGGGTCTTTACCTGGTTTACCAGTTTCCGCAACAAAGCACGGTCCTGAACAGCCTGGTCCATCAGCAGGCGACTAGTCTTTTGCTGCAGCCACACTGCCTCTTGTTGGCGGCTGCCTGGACACGGGTAGCCTCCTGCTGGGCCGCCGTGGCTTGTATCAGTGCCTGCACTATGTCATCCATTGTGGTGAAAAAAATAAACCCTCTTTTTTAAAAAAAATCACCATCCTTCTTCCGCCTTGCTGTGCACACCAAATCCCACCATTTACACCAGTTGTGACAAAGTTCCTCCTCTATCTTGGTGGGTCCTGCGCTTATTGGCGGATTTGTTCACCTCAGAGATTCACCATGTGGGTCAGGGAACAGTCCAGAGACCTTCCCCTCTGGTAGAACCCACAGTCCAGGTCAATTCCTCCTGTGTCTGATCAGGAGTTGGGAGGTTTGGGGGGGAACCCGGGCCTGCCCTCTACTCCAGGTTCCAGCCCAGGGCCCTGTGGACTGCAGCTGTCCACAGTGCTTCCTGGAACAGCTGCGCAACAGCTACAACTCCCTGGGCTACTTCCCCATGGCCTCCTCCCAAAACCTTGTTTATCCTCACCACAGGACCTTTCTCCTGGTGTCTGATAATGCTTGTACTCCTCAGTCCTCCAGCAATACACCTTCCCTTTCTCAGCTCCTAGTGCCTCTTCCTCCCAGCTCCTCGCATGCACGCTACAAATTGAAGTGAGGTCCCTTTTAAACTCAGGTGCCCTGATTAGCCAGCCTGTCCTAATTAATTCTAGCAGTTTCTTCTTAATTGGCTCCAGGTGTCCTAAGTGCCTGCCTTAATTGGTTCCAGCAAGTTCCTGCTTGTTCTGGGACTGCCCATTACCTTACCCAGGGAAAAGGGATCTACTTAATCTGGGACTAATATATCTGCCTTCTAACACTCTCCTGTATCCAGCTGGCCTGACCCTGTCACAATACTTAGAAAAACTTCTTCCTTACTGTCCGTAACTCTGCAGACCATAGATTTTTCCTTGTGTCCTTTTATTTTCCTTATCAATTTTCTATAATTCCTAGCTCTGATATCCATTGCTTCTCCTTTTTCATATTGTCACACACACACACACACACACACACACACACACACACACACACACACACACAGTGTTACTCAAAAGGCTACAGCTGAGAAAGAAGGCTACACGATTAAAACCAACCTGGCTTTAGAGGGAAAGGGAAAGGGAAAGGGAAAGGAAGTGTGTGTGTGCGCACGCATGTGCCAGGTTGGTTTTAATCGTGTAGCCTTCTTTCTCAGCTGTAGCCTTTGGAGCATCTAGTAAAATATTCTTAAGGAGTTCCCAATTATCATTCACATTTTTCTAATTAAATTCTCTGTCCCGACTGATTTGGCTCATAATTGTTTTCAGCTTTGTGAAATTGGCCTTTGTAAAGCACAAAGTATATATATTACTGGTTTGGACCTCATTCTGTCTGCACATAACAAATGTAGTTAAGTCATGATCACTTACACCTAAACAACTACTGATTTTTACTACTGTGATCAATTGCTCTTTATCCATTAAGATGAGGTCTAAAATAAACTTCCTATGAAAATGCAACTGAACAAGAACTGAGCTCCTCAGCCTAATAGAAACCATCAACCAAGCAAGTTATGTGCCAGTTTCAAGGAAGGTGCTAGTTCCAACATCAAATCACCTGCAAGACATACACAACTTTGTAGAGTTGTGGAAAAGAACAACCCTCCCAAGCCCAGGGAAAAATACCTTCATTATCAAGCAAGTTGAGTTAGTAAGATTAAAAAAAAGAATTGGTGTTAATATATATGTGATAACAGTGTTAGCGTTATAGAATGGTAAATATGTAAGCAGGATATGATATTCACATTTAATTTTTCTGTTTTAAATAAATGTGACAAAAGGGATGTTATGAAAGATGGCTTCCCAAAAGAGGCTATTACCTATGTATAGGTAATGGCTAGGAAGTGGTATTTAGAGAACTACTTTCAGGAAATGCTTAGTGAGAAAGGACAAAATACCTGGAGGAAAATGTAAAGTATAAGGCCTGGTCTACACTAAGCGTTTAAACCGGTTTTAGGAGCGTAAAACCGATTTAACGCCACACCCGTCCACACTGAGAGGCCCTTTATATTGATATAAAGGGCTCTTTAAATCGATTTCTGTACTCCTCCCTAACGAGAGGAGTAGCGCTAGTATCGGAATTACCATATCGGATTAGGGTTAGTGTGGCCGCAGATCGACGGTATTGGCCTCCGGGTGGTATCCCATAGTGCACCACTGACCGCTCTGGACAGCAATCTGAACTCGGATGCAGTGGCCAGGTAGACAGGAAACGCCCCGCGAACTTCTGAATATTTCCTGTTTGCCCAGCGTGGAGCTCCGATCAGCACGTGTGGCGATGCAGTTAAAAATCAAAATAAAGAAAGAGCTCCAGCATGGACCATGCGGATGTGATTGCTGTAAGGGCAGGCAAATCTGTTCTATCAGCGCTCCGTTACAGAAGATGAAATTCAAAATCATTTAAAAAAAATCTCCAGACAGACGCCATAGCAGGGACTCAGCGCACTGCTGCGTGACAAGCGTAATGGAAAGCCAAAGAATAAAATGGACGCTCATGGACTGGAGGACTCAAGCTATCCCACAGTTTCTGCAGTCTCCGAACAGCATTTGCATTCTTGGCTGAGCTCCAAATGCTTCATGGGTCAAACACAGTGTCCGCGGTGGGTCAGGCCACAGCTCGGCAATTTACGCACCCCCCCACCCACCCCTAGAAGTGAAAGGGAAAACAATCCTCTCTTGACTCTTTTACATGTCACCCTATCTTTACTGAATGCTGCAGATATACGGGATGCTGCAGCACTCAACACCAATATCCTTGCTCCCCCCCGCCATGGGTAGCTGATGGTGCAATATGACTGATATCCATTGTCATCATCAGCCTATTGGCACATGGGGCAGTGCAAAAGGACTGGTAACCATGCCGACTAGCATCAGTGAGGTCGATCAAAGGCGCCTGCTCCTAATTTTTCCTGGTAGATGGTGCAGTATGGCTGGTAACCGTCTTCATCATAGCAACAGGGGGCTGAGCTCCATCAGCCCCCACCCTTCATGTGTAAAAAAAAGATTCAATTGCCCCTGGACTAGCAGTGGGATGCTGGGCTCCTCTTCTCCACACTGCTTAATGTCCTGTCTGGACTATCATAGCAGCTGGAGGCTGTCTTCCACTCATTTCTCACTAACAAGTCACTGTGTCTTATTCCTGCATTCTTTATTACTTCATCACACAAGTGGGGGGACAATGCTACGGTAGCCCAGGAAGGCTGGGGGAAGAACAGAATCAACAGGTGGGGTTGTTGCAGGAGCACCCCCTGTGAATAGCATACAGCTCATAATTTCAGCAGGATCAACTTATGACAGCAGCAAATGGTGCAGTGCAAAAGGACTGGTAACCATGATCATCTTATTACCAATTTATGGTATGGTAGATGGTACAGTATGGCTGGTAACCATCTCTGCTGTCATGCAAAAGCAAAAGCATGCTTCTGTGTAGCGCTGCTGAATCGCCTCTGTCAGCGGCATCTAGTACACATACGGTGACAGTCACAAAAGGCAAAACAGGCTCCATGATTGCCATGCTATGGCATCTGCCAGGGCAATCCAGGGTAAAAAGGCGCAAAATGCTTGTCTGCCGTTGCTTTCCCAGAGGAAGGAGTGACTGATGACATTTACCCAGAACCACCCGCGACAATGATTTTTGCCCCATCAGGCACTGGGATCTCAACCCGGAAATTCCAAGGGGCGGGGGAGGCTGCGGGAACTATGGGATAGCTACGGGATAGCTACCCACAGTGCAACGCTCCAGAAATTGACGCTAGCCTCGGACCGTGGACGCACATCACCGATTTAATGTGTTTAGTGTGGCCGCGCGCACTCGATTTTATACAATCTGTTTTGCTAAACCGGTTTATGTAAAATCGGAATAATCACGTAGTGTAGACGTACCCTGAATGTTGCATTGTTCTTGGCTCCGTCTCTTCATGTGATTGAATACTGAACAACATCTACAAACAGATTTTTGTCTGATGGGGCCAAACTCTGCCAAGGATGGAGGGGTGGATTATTACTCTACAGTCTGGATTAAAATGCTCTCTCTCATTGAGTTCTTACCATGCATAGTTGATCTCTTCTCCAAAGTCAGATAAGAAATCCTGCTCAACAATTACTTCTGATGTCTGGATTATCCTGGTTCACTAAGCAGAATGGTTCTGCTGCCTGTGATTTAGCAGGTTTGGTGAGAGGAGTAGGAGGTTTGCTGTGTTTCCCTTAGTGAAGAGTTATAATCCCTTAGCCCTTGTCATATGGATTAGGAGCAGGATTTGTATTAATGGTGTTCTAGTCATCTATCTATGTGCTCCATTAGGGTATGTCTACACTACAAGAGTAGTTTGATTTAACTTAGGTCGAATTTGTGGATTCGACCTTATGAAGTCGAATTTGTGTATCCACACTAAGGACACTAATTCGACTTTGTGAGTCCACACTAACGGGGCAAGCGTCGACATTGGAAGCAGGGCATTCTGGGCAGCTATCCCACAGTTCCCGCAGTCCCCGCTTCCCATTGGAATGCTGGGTAGAGCCCCCAATGCCTGCTGGGGGAAAAATGTGTCGAGGGTGGTTTTGGGTAACTGTCGTCATTCAACCGTCACTCCCGCCCTCCATCCCTGAAAGCGCCGGCGGGAAATCTGTCAGCGCACTTTTCTGGTCAGTGACAGCGCGGACGCCACAGCACTGCGAGCATGGAGCCTGCTGCGATCATCGCTGCACTTATGGCCATTGTCAACTCCTCGCACCTTATCGTCCACCTCTTCCACAGTCAGCTGCTGAGAAATCGGGCGAGGAGGCTCCGGCAGCGCGGTGAGGACATGAAGTGTGAGAGTGGCACGGACCTCTCACAAAGCACGGATCCCGCGCCGCGGAGATCATGGTGGCAATGGGTCACGTTCATGCTATGGGACGGCGATTCTGGGCCCGGGAAACAAGCACGGACTGGTGGGACCGCATAGTGCTGCAGGTCTGGGATGAATCACAGTGGCTGCGAAACTTCAGGATGCGTAAGTGCACTTTTCTTGAACTGTGTGACTTGCTGGCCCCTGCCCTGAAGCGCCAGGACACCCGGATGCGAGCAGCCCTGAGTGTGCAGAAGCGAGTGGCCATAGCCCTCTGGAAACTTGCAACGCCAGACAGCTACCGGTCAGTAGCGAGCCACTTTGGCGTGGGCAAATCTACCGTGGGGGTTGTTGGGATGCAAGTAGCCCACGCAATCGTTGACCTACTGCTCTCAAAGGTAGTGACCCTGGGAAACGTCCAGGTCGTCATAGATGGCTTCGCCGCGATGGGATTCCCAAACTGCGGTGGGGCTATAGATGGCACTCACATCCCTATCCTGGGACTGGCCCACCAGGCCAGCCAGTATATTAACCGAAAGGGCTACTTTTCAATGGTGCTGCAAGCACTGGTGGACCATAGGGGACGTTTTACCAACATCTACGTCGGGTGGCCGGGCAAGGTTCATGACGCGCGTGTTTTCAGGAACTCTTGTCTGTTTAGACGCCTGCAGGAAGGTAGTTTCTTCCCGGACCACAAAATAACTGTTGGGGATGTGGAGATGCCTACAGTGATCCTCGGGGACCCAGCCTACCCGCTAATGCCCTGGCTCATGAAGCCCTATACAGGCGCCCTGGACAGTGACAAGGAGCTCTTCAACTACCGGCTGAGCAAGTGCAGAATGGTGGTGGAGTGTGCTTTCGGACGTCTCAAGGGGAGATGGAGGAGCTTACTGACTCGCTCGGATCTCAGCGAAACCAATATCCCCATTGTTATTGCAGCTTGCTGTGTGCTCCACAATCTCTGTGAGAGCAAGGAGGAGACCTTTATGGTGGGATGGGAGGTTGAGGCAAATCGCCTGGCTGCTGATTACGCTCAGCCAGACACCCGTGCGATTAGAAGAGCCCAGCGGGAAGCGCTGTGCATCCGGGAGGCTTTGAAAGCTAGGTTCCTCAGAGAGCATGGTAACCTATGAGTGTCCAGTCTCTTTACAGAGAAGCTGAACCTGCCCCTGTTTCAGTTACTATTGACTTTTTTCAGCGATTACATACCCCGTTCACCAGGTTTCCCCCCTTCCAACAGACGTTTAAAAATAAAGTTATTGGAACATTTTTAATTAACAAAGTTTTCTTTACTAACGAATTCGCGTTAAAGGGTTCAAACAGGGACGCAGACTGTGGTGGGTACGGTGTGCAGTGATGTACAGACCGCTTCTACACTCGAGGAATGACAGGCTCCTGCTCCTACAGCGGTCTCTGGGGGGAGGACAGTTACAGGAGGGTGTGCAGGAAGGGGTGGGTTTGCAGGAAGGGGTGAAGGGTGTGTGGGAAGGGTGAGTAGGTGTAGGGGGATGATGGCTCTGGCTGGGGCTCAGGGCATCGGAGAGGTTCATGGCTAGGGTGGAAGGGCATGGTAAGGGCAGCCTGCCTTACCATTTGTGGATGCCAGGCGCTCGGACCCTGGGGCAGCATACACCTCCCAGACTGACCTGGGGCAGCAGACACCTCCCAGAGTGACCTGGGTGCCTAGTGACTGCACTCTGTGTGTGACCTGCTGTTGATCCTGCCCCCATGTCTGTACCCTGGTAATGGTGGCTGTCCTATGCAATTAACAAACCCCTATCTCCCCTTCACACAAAGTCTTCTGCAAAGAAACATGACAGAAACAGTAATGAACAGCAAACTATTTTTAATACTCAACTACACAGTTGGGGGATGAAACTGGGATTTTGGATTGGGTGAGCCAGGAAGGGAAGCAATTCTCATACTTTAGGGAATGAGAGCTGTTTGGTACATGAGCGCTCTGCTGGGGTGGAGTGACAGTTTTCACGGCCCCTAGCGCCCCTCCTTCTTGTGATTTTGGGTGGGGGGGGACAGGACTTTGTGGCGGGGGAGGGCGGTTGCAGATACAGTTCAGGGGGGCTCTCTGCTCCTGCCTGCGGTCCTGCAGAACATCCACAAGGCGCCGGAGCGTGTCCGTTTGCTCCCTCATTAGGCCAAGCAGCGTTTGAGTCGCCTGCTGGTCTTCCTGCCGCCACCTGTCGTCCCGTTCGCTGTGTGAGTGCTGCTGCTAAGAGAGGGTCTCCCTCCACTGGCTCTGCTGGGCAGCCTCGGCTCTGCTGGGCAGCCATCAGTTCAGCAAACATCTCGTCCCGAGTCTTTTTCTTTCGCCGCCTAATCGGCACCAGCCTCTGTGAGGGGGATGCCGGGGCAGTTCGGGAAAGAGCCGCAGCTGTGTGATGGGAAAAAGGAAGTGATTTCCTTGCAAAGATACATGTTTGCGAACACTGAACACAGTCTACTCAGTTTCTGTGAACAAGACCATACAGGGCACCTATCTCATGTGCTCTCAGAACAAGTTCGAATTTTCGGCATTCGCTTTCATTGCCTGGGGTCTTGCACTGGAGATCAGACAAGCGGGGAAGGACAGCAGAATCCGTGTAGCAGCCAGGCCTGGTAAGCCGTAAACTTTAGGCTGCTTAACAGTTAATGGATAGCAGTGCCCTCCTGCTGCAGGCAATCTGGAAAGCATAAAGTCTGACCCTGTTCCAGCCCCTCGCGGCTGTCCCCGGGAAAGATCCCTGTATGCTTTCCCTCTTCAGCCTCCACCACGTGGCTGTTAAACGATGGTCATTGTTATGCAAAGGAAAAGTCAAGCATTCACAATAGTAACATTACAGTAATTCCCCTAATTAGATGCAGCAGTCGCCGAGCGAGATCACCCTGAGGCAGGTCACTAGGAGAGACAGAGAGCGCATGCTGCGTGAATCCCTGCACAGACCAGGGCCCTATGCTGCCATGCTGGTCGAGGCAATGCTCCCACTGTACCTCAGGATGGCCTGGCGCGGAAGAGTGTGCTTCCACGGAGCACCCAATAAGGCACCTCTCCCCAGGAACCTCCTGCGGAGGCTTTTCGAGTACCTCTATGAGAGCTTCATGGAACTGTCTCAAGAGGATTTCTGTTCGATCCCTATATGTATTGACCTTCTTTTCATATAGTTTTTATTCCTGTTTTTAAAAAAATAAATGTTTACATGTTTATAGCACTTACCGACTGATCCTTCCCCTGATTCAGAGTCTGGGTTAACGGCCGGGGAGGGTTGGTAGGGGATCTCTGTGAGGCTGATGAAGAGATCCTGGCTGTCGGGGAAAGCAGTATTGTAAGCGCTGTCGCCTGCCTCGTCCTCCACAAACCCTTCCTCATCTTCCCCATCCACGAACATCGCCGAGAAACTGCCCGTCAACACTATCCCATCCTCAGAGTCCACGGTCACTGGTGGGGCAGTGGTGGCAGACCCACCGAGAATGGCATGCAGTGCCTCGTAGAAGCGGCATGTCTGGGGCTGGGCTCCGGAGCGTCCGTTTGCCACTTTGATTTTTTGGTAGCCTTGTCTCAGGTCCTTGATTTTCACGCGGCACTGCGTTGCATCCCGGTTGTATCCTCTGAGTGCCATGGCTTTGGAGACCTTCTCGTAGGTCTTTGCATTCCGTTTTTTGGAGCGCAGCTCCGAAAGCACAGACTCATCGCCCCACACAGCGATCAGATCCAAGACTTCCTGGTCAGTCCATGCTGGGGCCCTCTTTCTACTCTGAGATTGCATGGACTCCTCTGCTGGAGAGTTCTGCATCGCTGCCGGTGCTGCTGAGCTCGCCCCGATGTCCAACCAGGAACTGAGATTCAAAATGGCCAGACAGGAAAAGGAATTCAAATTTTCCCGGGGCTTTTCCTGTATGGCTGATCAGAACATCTGAGCTCGGACTGCTGTCCAGAGCGTCAACACAGTGGTGCACTGTGGGATAGCTCCCAAAGCTACTAAGGTCGATTTCCGTCCACACATAGGCTAACTCGACATAGCCATGTCAAATTTAGCGCTACTCCCCTCGTCGGGGTGGAGTACCGAATTCGAACTAAAGAGCCCTCTAGGTCGAACTAATTAGCTTCCTGGTGTGGACGGTTGCACAGTTAAATCGAATTAATGCTGCTAAATTCGACATAAACTCCTAGTGTAGACCAGGCCTTAGACATAGTTTGTCAGTGAACCAGGGAGATGTTCGCCATTTGTATGGAGTAAGAGGGTGATTTGGTGCCCACATATAAAGAGTTGTGGTAATTGGTCACTAGACAATCGGGGTGGGGGGGGGGCGGCTGGCGTGGGGTCAGACCATGTTCTGACCTTTCTTCCAAACCAGTTTGCAGACTGAATGCAGCACGTGGGGGAGCACACACTAACAAACTTTCACAGGAATTAGGGGGGGTTGTTTTTACGTGCACTCTACCAGAACTCCTGGAGGCCTATGCTTTCATGTCTTCTCTGCAAGCAGAATGCCTCCAGTCTACAGCCAGCCATGGATTTCAAAACTCCAGTCTGGCCCATAATAGCCTCTGCACAAAATATATTCGTTGTTTATTTCTAATGCAACAAATCTCTTTGAAATATCTGGAGGATTGAATTCTTTGAAAACACAATCCACCCTTAAATTTGCTGCCACCAAGAACCAGCATTAGGCAAGTAAAAACACCCACTATTACAATAATTTGCTTTCTCTTTCTTTTATTACTAAGTTTTCAACAGGAGTCCCAATAAGAATGGGGGGACTGCCATTTTCCTTTCATCATAATCCCTTGGGAGAAAGCATTGCAATGAGATTTTTACTTCATTGAAAATTCAGCAAAGACATTTATCATGTGAGATTTTGCAGAAAAGAATGTGCCATCAGATATGTCACTTGGGAAATGGAAACAGCAGGGAGGCACTATTGATTATTTATTTTAGGCAGCAGCTTCTCAGCCATCTACTCTAAGTTAAATACAGAATATTGTACTGTATAATACAGGCAAAGGTACATTTGGGTTGGTTCATAGACTGCATATCACTTTGAGGTGATATCCTAGCCATTTTAAAATTTCCTGAAAAAATAAAAGTATAGCAAAGTCTAGTATAACTGAGCTCCTACTATCCAAACTTCCTTGGAATTGCTAGTATGTCTCCCAGTGTCTTATTGACTCCTGGTTATCAAAATATATTTGTATCTTTAAAGTTTCACCAATTTTAGGAAAATATACTATGCATCACAAAACTGATAAAAAAAAGTTTGCTATTCGTTGTTTTTTTTTAAAAAACTGTCATGCTTGGAAAGTTCATGCTGCATCTGTCTAAGAGGAGACATTACATTGACCAACAGAAGTTTTTTTGTTGTTGTTGTTGTTTTAAAAAAGAGATCCCATGGCTTCCCCCCTCCGAAGAATGTAGGTTTTATTGCTAGTGATTTGACCAACGTTAATTTGATATTTCTGCCTCATTAAGAGCCATATCCTGCAATTCTCACCTCATTTGACACCAAGTAGTTCCACTTACTTAAGTATTTATGAATAAAGGCCACTTTCAGGAGTTAAGGTTGCAGAAGTGAGGCTGAAAACAACCCCCTCTAGTTTTAACTGGAGGAGTTATACTTCATTTCCTCTGATGTCACAACATTTCTGCCATATTTCACTTCAGAAGCAGCTGCATTTCGGTGGTGTCTGAGTTATCCATTTATACACACACAGAATTTCCCAAATGTTTCAGCACCCTTCTGCATGAAAACTGACGTAAATACAACATAAGAAGTTATTATAGTTAATATTCATAGAGAAAATATACCAGAAAATTGCTTCTTTTGGGAGGAAAGAGGGGTGTTTTAAAAAATATTTATTAAAATCAAAAAGTTTTCTTCTCAGCTGAACTGAAAATAATTGAAAACACTTTTAAAATGACTTAAATTGGGTGATTTTTGGTTGCAACTTTATTAAACTATAACATCATTACCTCCCCTCTCCTAGTCCTGAGGGTGTTCAGAAAACTGAAAAATATGGATCCAAGTAAAATACTGCAAGTCTTTCATAAACAGCAATGTCATGGATCTGGTAGTAAAAATCCAAATAGGGAAATAAATTGAATACAAGTTTGATTAATGTGAGAAGAGAAATTACATTCCATAAACGGAGAAAAGTGAAATAGGGGGACAGAGGTGGTGTACATAAGATAACAATGGCTAAAATGAAGAAGTTACACTGTGACTTCTGATTAGTGGAGTAGAACCTTATTAGAGGTCAGTCAGGTGGCAAAATGTTAATAAACTGTCAATCAAAGAAGCTTAAAGGTGTTGCACTACAGTATATTCATTCTAGGTGTGGACTGCTATGAGAACACCTGGTAATTTATACTCTTGGCTGAGTCACATCAAAACTCCTTAATGATGTATCTATTCCCTGTTTTCCTTAGCAAAACATTAAAAACTAGAGATGAAAACATGCCATTCTGAAACATATTTGGCTCACAAAAAAACAAGATGCCTCACATGACTACCAAGGAACACTTTTATATAAAAATTAATTAAACTGGATTTATTTAAAACACACACACACACACACACACACACACACACACGGAAAGGCTCTGACCCTAAGTGGAAAGAATTAGCTTGTAGTTACTATGAATAAATACTCCGGTCATTTTTAAGATGCTAAAATTTATCCGAAAAGCTTATCATTGAAAACAAGAGTGTTGCAATGTCTTCTAGTAAAACAACTAAACTGATGATAAACCAGATATTCACTTAGGCACATAAGTACTGAGATTATGATCTCTTCTGCCATGAAGATGCATTAAATTCACATATTTTAAATACAGTTTGCAAAGATAAATGGTATGTTTAAGTAGGTATGTTACAGGATGTTGTGGAGAGTAGATTTTTACATTGTAGCCACATAAAATCATGGCCTTTTTTGCTGCTATTACAGAGATGAGTCTCCTGATCAGCAGCTGAACTTTCTTTTACTAGTATAAAAAGTAGCAGTAGTTAATCTTGTACTGCTGTTTACTCTGTGGAACATCAGTGATACAGGAGTGAAAATGGTGTGCCAGATTCTAATACATTACACCAGTGTAAATTTGGAATAACTCCATTTACTCCTGTAGAATAAGCCAGATTTTCATGACTGTAACTGAGAGCCCACTTCAGCACTTTAAACATCTAACACTTTAAGATTTTAATTAGAGTAAAATAAATATTTGCATTTAAATCAATATTGTGAAATGATTTTTCTTCAGAAATTATTATAAAATGACTATATGTCATAGAACATTAGAAGACATTCAAGGATTGAGCATGTGCTGCCAAGGAGTCTTGGTATTTCAATGATTACACCACTAAGCCTCGCCTCTCTGTTTTGAGTTACTCTGCAGCATCCAGTGAACCAGGACATTGAACCCAACCAAAGTCAGCCCAAAGCAGTAAGAAGAAATTTAAAATGTTTTCCTTTTAAAAAACAAAGGTTTGCTGCTTTCCAGCACAACGACCCTGCCTGCAGGTGCCCAATTTGCTTTTGTCCTGAAGCTGGTTTCATATTTTCTGCAGCGAATCTGATGAGCCCATTCTAATGGAAATGAACTAATTGCTGGTAATTTTTTCTCGCTCCCTATTGATTTATATAGAAGTTCATCGTGGATTTTAAAAATTGCTTTATTAATTCCTTATTAAAAAATATCAAGAAGTATTCTGGCACATTTAGAATGTAGTTTCCTGTCATAAAAATTGTTCTTTTTGAGTTACAGTATATGTCCTAACACAATTAAATCAAATAAACTGATTATAAAAAGATTGCAACACAATGAGAATTTTTCTACTAAGAATATTACATGGTGTTCAATGTTTCTATTCTATACTATGATTTTTCAAGGAAAGAGTTCCATGTTATGTTCCATTTGAGTTGACTGGAATTTAGCACACAAGACACCAGCCTTCTTGTAAGCCATTTTATTAAGCACATCAGGACATTCATCCCATTCCCTACACAGAGAGGCAGAGTGGATTCCAAAACTCCATGGACACTGAATTCAAAGGTGCTAATGGGCTATATCCCTAAAAGACTGCTACCATGCAATGGAGAGGAGACTCAATATGTTCTGACTCAACGTTTTTTTCATTTCACCTAAGGGGTGTGTGTGTTTTGTTCTCTGTAGAAGTAGGATTTGGATCCAGAAGCTGGCAGATTGGAGTAGGGTCCAAGACTATGATCAACTTTTTCCATATTAGCTCCATCTTAATCTGGGCTTCTTCAGACCACTGTGGCATGGGCTGGCACCACAGATTTTCTGATCAGCACTTCTTGTGTGGGTATAGCCATTAATCTTTCAGCCACTGCTTATAACTAGAAATGAGCAAATACTTGCTGCATTTTTATTGCGGTATTTTCCCAAATGTCTAAAATTTGATACAACTGTATTCAGGCCTCTGGCTTTCTGGAAATATTCTAGTGAATGAATTTACTGGCATGAATATTCTTTGAGGGTAAAATTCAGCCTAAGAGAAGACCAACAAAAGGATCCCCAATCAAGGCACCCATGAAGTTCATGGATGGTAGAATTTTTTGTATTATGGAAAAAAAAAACAGAGCCCCAAATCCAAACAGTCCCAACATTTGGAGAGGGGAGGGAAAGGCATGTTTCCAAATATATATGTGAACATATCATTCCAGGCTAAAGAGTGTTTTGGCCTTGTTCCTCCTATACTGAAGACTGGGTATTGATAGGTGGGAGAGGCATGGCTGGCAGGACATTTAATCCCTTCGAGATACTCGGATTTTCACCCTGACAGCCTTTATCCAGCAATGATGGAAAGTAGATGGGGGAAAGGAAACAGGGGGAGGGGCGGTATGGAAACTAACAATACTAGATCATGGAGGTCTATAAAATGCCCTCCTAAGAAACCATAAGAAGATTTCAGAGTCTGACAAGAGTTTAGGGAATATAGAAGAATTTGATTACAGGTGCACAAATGATACTCATTTTATTCTTATTATCTGAGAAATGTCTCTTGGGATTGAACACTAACCTTCTCAAGGAGCAGATGAATGGCTCTTTTAAAAGTATTGTAGCTTGTTCATGGCTCTGTAGCATCTGACCATTTGAACCCAGTAGAATTGTAAAGAGGAAACCGGAGAGAGGGGGGGGAAGGATAGCTCAGTGTGGGGGGGAAGGATAGCTCAGTGGTTTGAGCATTGGCCTGCTAAACCCAGGGTTGTGAGTTCAATCCTTGAGGAGGCCACTTGGGGATCTGGGGCAAAAAAATTGGTCCTGCTAGTGAAGGCAGGGGGCTGGACTCAATGACCTTTCAAGGTCCCTTCCAGTTCTAGGAGACTGGCATATCTCCCTTTATTACCTTTCCTCATACCGTGTATAGATGATTATATTTGTCTTTGGTGATTTGTAATCCTGAAAGACATCTTACACACAGACAAAATGTTGTGGAATTGTAGCAATAATTTTTTTCCCTTCAAAGGTATGAGATTTCAAACAAGTGCAATATGAAGCTCTTCTAGTTTCTGAGATTAAAAAGAAGAAACACAAATCTAAGTTTATTTGTTTAAATTTTGGTTATTTTGAAAAAACAATGAACAAAAGCAAGTGATTTTCCATCTAGTTTCTGGTTATAACTTTTTCTGCAATAGTAAAATATCTGTGAATGACAAATTATTTTTAATCTACAGAACTCATAAAAATGGCATAATCTAGATTTTCTCTAATGAATTCAGATAATCCAACATAATATTGGCATTTTTCTTGTAGGAAAAGAAAAAGGAAACAAGTGTACAAGTACCACCATCTCAATTGGCATTTTATAGTAATATATTGATATATAATTTATATAGCATACTGTTCTCTCCTTTCCGTAATCTTCATTTAAAGGAAAGAAAAATGATACCGCTTTAATAGATATGCCATCACTTATTTATGTGGCTTTATTCTACTCAGATACCACAGAATAATACTCTGGATCATGGTCTAGCTTTGGACTCACATATGCAACTCCCATAGAAATTAATAGAAACAAACATGAACACCTGAAGCTCAAATTAGATTTTAAGGGCCAGATCTAAAGCCCAATTAAGTCAATGGGAGTCTTGACTTCAGTGGGCTTTGGATTGAGCCCTGAGAGTTTACTTTGTAAATGTTTTTCCAAGTGGTACTCTAATTCAGAGTGCAACATAAGCATTTCCGAATTATTTTTTTCCTAATAAACTGACCAGAAAGGAAAAATAAGGATTAATGAAATGGAAGACAAAGGGACATTTAATGGTATTTCCCTTCCTTTAATGGAAATACAAGTTCAGATTTTAAGAAACTGACATTTAACCAGTATAAAGGGATAGAGTTATAGACAAAACATTATTTGATTGAAAAAAATCAGTTGGGTGCTGCGAGAAAGTGAGGAGAGATTTGTTGAGCTTGTGACTTCACACTCACACAGTCTGGTAAACAGATGTGCTAAGAGTTCATCTCTTATTCTGAACTTCCCTGAAATTCGAGGTCACTTTTATTTAAGGGTTTTGATCGAGCCCATCTCTATAGGTAGGTGACATGTTTCTCACACGGCTTAGGGAATGAGACTAAGCAAAAAGACAGCATTTCAAGAAATGACTCAGTTATAATGTATTAGTCATGTTGTCAGGCTTCAGTGTTGTAGCCATGTTAGTCTGTATCAGCAAAAACAATGAGGAGTACTTGTGGCACCTTAGAGACTAACAAATTTATTTGGTCATAAGCTTTTGTGGGCTAAGACCCACTTCATCAGATGCATGAAGTGGAAAATACAGTAGGAAGATGTATATACATAGTACATGAAAACATGGCAGTTGCCTTACCAATTCTAATGAGACAATTCAATTAAAGTGGGCTATCATCAGGAGAAGGAAAAATCACTTTTGTAGTGGTAATCAGGATGGCCCATTTCAAACAGTTGACAAGAAGGTGTGAGTAACAGTAGGGGAAAATTAGCATGGGAAAATTAGTTTTTAGTTCTTGTAGTGACCCATACACTCCCAGTCTTTATTCAAGCCTAATTTGATGGTGTCCAGTTTGCAAATTAATTCCAGTTCTGCAGTTTCTCATTGGAGTCTGTTTTTGAAGTTTTTTGTTGTTGAAGAATTGCCAGTTAAAAGTCTATTATTGAGTGTCCAGGGAGGTTGAACTGTTTTCCAACTGTTTTTTTTAATGTTATCATTCTTGACGTCTGATTTGTGTCCATTTATTCTTTTGCGTAGAGACTGTCTGGTTTGGCCAATGTATATGGCAGAGGGACATTGCTGACACATGATGGCATATATCACATTGGTGTATAAATGTATATACATCTTCCTACTGTATTTTCCACTTCATGCATCTGATGAAGTGGGTCTTAGCCCACAAAAGCTTATGACCAAATAAATTTGTTAGTCTCTAAGGTGCCACAAGTACTCCTCATTGTTTTTAGTCATGTTTGAAGGTTCCACATGGCTCAACTGCAGCCATCTAAGGACTATGTTGCTACACCACTGCATCTTGTATGTCAGTGGATGGTTGGTATTACATGTGTCAGTACAGCTGCATATTTTTTTTTAAATACTTTCCTATCTGGTTCCAGTGACTGTAAATTTAATGAGAGCACCTGCTGCCCTCTTGCCTAGTTAATTCACAGTGATCTCCTTGAACTAAAGGAAATTTCAAAAAAGCCTCTGTTCCTCAGTAATAAATTACAAGTCTATATTATGGCCTAAAGGGTCTTTGATTCATGTAATATTACACTTACACTAAGCACTGCTGGCAGTGGGGACATTTAGTTTCTCTAAGTAGACTGAGGCTGGGGGGAGGGAGGAGGAAGAGAAGTGGCTGGTGAGATTAAATAAAATGAGAAGATCAATTGCCTGAATATTGACAGCTGCGGGAGGTCTTTGTCCTTGACCTCTTAGTCTTGAGGCATGTATTCACTAAAGGAAAAAGGCCTCAGCTAATAAAGCTTTCACAATATCAATTGATAGAATATCACATAGGGCAATTTAACATATTTTTTAAAACAGAAAAATATAATGACTGGCTTCCTGATTTAAATCACACGTTCACTCAAACTTAATATTTTGTTAGATCAAAATAATGTAAGCTGCAAGCTGCCTGGCCTGCCTTTCTAGCATCAATTATCTTTTTGCAGATTTATTTAAAAGAGAACAATAAATTAAGGCTCATAAGAAAATAATTTTGAATAAAGAATTTGACAAACAAAAGAATTGAAGTGAATATAAATTAGAATGTGAGATGAAAAAAGTTCAATTAACATTCTTTTGGAAAAACATGCTGTTTAAGTGATAAACCACAGCTGAAAGAAAGAAAGAAAGAACCCCAAACAAGAATTTATATTAAGGTAGAAGCTAGAGAAATATAAAAACACTGGTCAAATTATGGTCAAATATGTTACATAGTTTCCTAGAAATCCTTGTTTGAGGGAGCAGGAGCTTCTGATTTTAATATCCATTAATAATTTGTGCTGGTTAGGTAACCAATTTACGCTGTAAAATAATACATTATATAATCTGCAAACAGAAGGCCAGATTCTGCAATCCTTACTCACAATAAGTAGTACCTACAGGATCATCATCATCATCTAAACAGGCACATGCTTTAATTTTAAAGCTAAACACATGCATAAGTGTTTGCAGGACTGGAGCCTTACTGTGTGATTTAAATGAGTTTTACTATTCAAGGTGCAGCAGAGCCTGGTGTAAAGTAAAATAATCTATAAAGGGAAACATTCATATAATTATATTACATTTACAAAAATAGCCAAAGGCTCTCATATACTATGCAGTATAAACTTCATGAAAAAAAATATAATGAAGCATTTTGACCATTCAACAAACTATGAATCTTAAATTAATTGTATGGTTAGATGAGGGGGTACTATATGTATCTATAAATGACTCAGAAGGTTGTGTTCACATTTGGATTAGATTTTATGCAACAGTTTAGGCTTGAGGTTACTCAGGACATGGGTTTGGATAGAACAATACAAAACTTGTAATATTTAGGTATATTTTACTCTATAGGTGCATCAATATTTTGCCTTAAGGAAATGAGCAGTTTAAGAGTTATGAAAAATGAGACAAAGGGCCTGATACTCCTTTTCTTTGCACCTGGTATAGACATTTACACCTCTGCACAGTGAGGGCAAAGTAGATGTACCATGCAATTGGATCAGAATGGTAAATGTTTTATACCTGTGCAAAATGGGTGTAAATGACCATGCAAAGTGGATGATAAAGAAGCAATTGCAGAGTTGCCAACTCTTGTGATTTTTAGCACAAGTGTCATGGTTTATTGGTTTGGCTTTGGCCGCGGCAGCGCTTTGAAGCGCTAAGTGTAATCAAAGCGCCAGCGCTAGGAGAGAGCTCTCCCAGCGCTGTCCGTACTCCACCTCTCTGTGGGGAATAACGTACAGCGCTGGGAGCCGCGCTGCCAGCGCTGGGGCTTTGACCACACTGGCAATTTGCAGCGCTGGAGAGGGTGTGTTTTCACACCCTGCTGCAGCGCTGCAAATTTGCAAGTGTAGCCAAGGCCTTTGTTTTTAACTCCTTAAAATCACAGTTCCTGGAGTCAAGCAACAAGACTGCTCAAAAAAATGTCAAATAAAAATAACCCACTATTTATTTTTAAGCCAATCTCATGATATTTTTAGGCTTGACATATGATATTTGAATGTTTGGGGTTGGTTACACTGCATTCAGGCTTCAGAAGGACAAACTAAGGCTGTGGTCCCCACAAACACATATGTTTAACTTCTTCTTTAGTATCAGAGGGGTAGCTGTGTTAGTCTGGATCTGTAAAAAGCAACAATGAGTCCTGTGGCACCTTAAAGACTAACAGATGTATTGGAGCATAAGCTTTTGTGGGTCTGACGAAGTGGGTATTCACCCACGAAAGCTTATGCTCCAATACATCTGTTAGTCTTTAAGGTGCAACAGGACTCATTGTTGCTTTCTTCTTTAGTGTGGCTTAAATACAGCAATGTTAGATGTCCGAGTCTAGGTTGGCAATCCAAGTGATTGCTTCAAGTGATGTGGAATGGATGGCAGTGATACCACCAAGATATGATTATTTGGGATACTGGTTGACAAAGTGTTCCATAGTTTGAAGTCTATTTCCACAGTCACAAATAAGATTGTGTATCAGCCCTCATTTATGGACATGGTTAGACACTTCTGCCATATGATCGGTAGATATGGATCAAAGTGGACCATATTTTCTATAGAAGTGAAAAGCCGCTTGGTTCCTTGATTGGGTCCTTGATGAAGTATTTGTTTGGCACATTAGCATCCTTTCACCTTGCTCCTCATTGATCTCTGGGGGTGAACCCTGAGCTTTCATGCCCTTGTCCTACAAGCCAAAAATATTTTCTGGATCTGAGTCAGAATCTTTGTATATTGTTTGAGTTTTCATATACTGGAAGATTTTTGTTCATTCAAATATGATGGAACTCCCAATGGATTCTCTTCTGCAACAAATTTTGGGTGGATAGATATGTGCCAGTATGGGAAGCCACAGTTGAAGCATTGATTTCCCTGTCCCTGTAGAGATCTGCATTATGGGCTTACATTGGGAGTCAACAAATGATGTGTAGGAGCTATGTGTACAGAAGGGTGAGTAGTATTCTGTGGTAGTGTAGACAATGTCTAATGCAGTGGTCTGTAGAGTTTTTCATTAGATTCTCTGGCTCCTGTCAATTCTGAAAGACATTTGTACACACCTTTATTTTGTCCTGGATATTTTCCAGGTGCTGGTGGTACGTGAGGCTTCATTCTAAGGTCACATCAATATATTTCACAGTGGGATCATGTCTTATCTGCTGGCCACATAAATCCATGTGCAGTTCTGCCTTAGCCTGTTGATTGTTTAGATGAAATGCTGATACAATAGTCTCAGTGCAGTTTTAGCCTCCAATATCAGAAATATTCTTCCATGTTTTTTTAAGTCCTTGGTTAGGATTTGTTCTATGATAAGTAAATCTTGTGCCTGTGTAGTAGAGCAATGTCATCAGCATAGGCAAATTTACATGAGGGAAGGTCTCTGGTGTTGTTATTAAACAGAATTGGTGATAGGAGTGATCCCCGTAGTGGTAGGACCGATCCCCCATCATTGAGAGTGCGTGGCCTGCTGACTTGTCACCAAGAAGTATGCAAAACCTACTACTAGTCAAAACTTCTTGGAAGAATTTTATCATTTTAGCATGGGATAGTATGTCACAAGAAGCAGGTAAGTCTGAAAACCTGCCCTAACCTGGAGTTTTTGCTGGATCTCACTTCAGCTAATACTTTGTTGCTGCAGCTGCAGCCTGGTTGAAAACCTACTTTTTTATTTGGTAGCATTGCTGTTACATAATCCTTGCCAATAATATTCTCTCCATTAGGTTGCACAATGTGCAGAGGGGTGATATGGGCCAGTACAATAAAGGATTAGTAGTTCACTTCCCAGACTCAATGATAGCAATGACTGTAGCCTTGTGCTAGATCCTTGAGACAAGCCCCAAGGAATGGATTTTGGAGAACAATGTTGTCATTCAGTGTTTGCTTTCATGTTTTTAAGAATTTCTGGAAAGACACCATCAAGTTCTTTAGCTTTCCCAGTTTTCATAAGTGATAGGGCCTTATTTATCTCCTTAACAGTGAAGGGGCAATGATGGGGACAATGATTTATCAAAGCTCTCTGTGTACTCTGTGCTTATTAGACTGCCCCCCGATGCTTCTGAGTTCATAATGAATATTCTTGCAATCACATCAGCTGAAACTTCAGGGTTTCAATATTTTGCTGGGTTTTCAGCCCTAAGATTCACACAACATAGCCAAGTGTTGTGGCTGGAATGAGTGAAGTTCAGAACTTCAAGCATCTCAATCTATCTTTGATGGCATCCTAAATTCAGTGACTCTTGTAGTGATGTTGCAGTGTTCGGGTCACCAGATGTTTGATACTCCATTAATAGCCTGTTTCTGGTTTCCAACATGGGGTATATATAATCAGGTGATAAGCTGTGGGTAATGGGAGAGAAGGGTAATCTGTATTTGGTGGTTTATTCACGACAACACTATTATCTTGCTGATTTTTATTGAGATGGTGAAGGTTCTGGAGTTGCTCCTGGCGTCTATCATCTCGTAATCCTCAATATTCTTCCTGATGTTTGTCTGAAGACCACGCTTCTGGTGATGGAGGGAGACATGAGATTGTAGCCAGCAATAAGGACAGCATGATTCTTGGGTGTCATCTATGATATGGGTTTTTTTCTGGGCGATGACATCAATTATACATTCTCACATAATGTGAGCTAGGCAGTTGCTTTTAGATTGAGACATACCTTCAATGTTCAATTGTTAAATTCCTAGAGCTGGGCCTACAGTTCTCCTAAAGGGGCTCTGGAGGGAGTCACTTTTTACAGAGTAATTATTTCCATTGCTATTTGATTGGGGATGCAATATTTGGATGCCATTTTGATGACATGGGTTGTGCCATAGCTCATAACAGGGAGACCACGAGACTATTGTCATCACTTGTCTCACATTTAACTTTATACTTGTGAGTAGTCCATTGACATCAGTGGAACTACTTGGCTGTATTAAGTTAAGCACATGTCTAAGTGTTGACAGGACTGGGGCCTAAGTCTGTGATTATATTAGCATTTTTCCAGAAAATTTCCTCACACTGGCACTTCCTTTGGCAGCAACAGTGAGAGTGCAAGGAAGACACAGGATACAGTCTAGGCCTAGGTGACAGAACAGTAAAAATTACTGTGTCCAGTCTACATATGTACTCCCCACACTTCTGCTATTGATGGAGCTGTACTGGTGGTATGTGTGAAAGTAGAATGAATTATATTGTAAAAATAAGAATGGATTAAAGAAATGTTGTATGTACCTTTAAGCAGAAATAAGAAATGTTGAAATACAGGTGCCAGGAAAAGAAACATTAGGCATAAACAATGGTGCTAATGGCGAAACATTAACAGAAGATGGGTAATAGTTAGTAAGGAAATAAGATATGCATGCCTATCCCAGGTAAACTTATCTGATTCTGCTTCCTTTGTTATCTTGTTCTCACCCTTTTATCTGTATAAATAAGATAGTTTGTGTCTTGCATGGTGCTCACATTATCTGGGTGTTATTAGCAGAGCGCTGTGCTAATAAAACAGAGCGGTCTGACAAACTGAGTCCTGAGTCTAACTTCGACATATGGCAACCTAAGAACATCACAAACCTTATATCTATACATCAGGATATGCTTCTATGGGCATAACATTCTGAAGAATCAGAGCAGTCTGCACAGTGGGGACAGGAGGACGGTGAAGAAATTTGGCAGCATGTGACCTCCAGAAGAAGAAAGAGGAGCGTCCATGTACCAGCAATGCAGATACAGGTGAGCAACCATTTTCATGTTCTCTCCACAGGTACTAATGCGGAGAATGGACTAGATGATACATCTGAGGGAAGGGAGCAGAAGGAGACTCCACCGATTGGAAGGCATGAGATGCACTGTCCTAGGGATGGGGGTTCCACGACCACCGCTCCCAAGAGAAGGAGGTGGGTGGTGGTGGTTGGGGACTCTCCCCTCAGGAGGCCTGAGTCATCTATCTGCCATCCCAACCGGGAAAACCAAGAAGTGTAATGCTTGCTAGGAGCTAGGATTCACAATGTGACAGAGAGACTGTAGAGACTCATCAAGCCCTCGGATTGCTACCCCTTCCTGCTTCTCCACGTGGACACCAATGATACTGTCAAGAATGACCTTGAGCGGATCACTGCAGACCACATGGCTCTGAGAAGAAGGATAAAGGAGTTGGAGGTGCAAGTGTTCTCATCCATTCTCCTAGTGGAAGGAAAAGGCCCGGGTAGAGACCATCAAATCGTGGAAGTCAATGAATGGCTATGCAGGTGGTGTTGAAGAGGCTTTGGATTCTCTTACTATGGATGGTGTTCCAAGAAGGAGTGCTAGGCAGAGACAGGCTCCACGTAATGAAGAGAGGGAAGAGCATCTTCACAAGCAGGCTGGCTAACCTAGTGAGGAGGGCTTTAAACTAGGCTCATCGGGGGAAGGAGACCAAAGCCCTGAGGTAAGTGGGTAAGTGGGATGCCGGGAGGAAGCATGAGCAGCAGAGCACAAGAGAGGAGGACTCCTGCCTCATACTGAGAAAGCGGAATGATCAGTGAGTTATCTTAAGTGCCTATACACAAATGCAAGAAGCCTGAGAAACAAACAGGGAGAACTGGAAATCCTGGCACAGTCAAGGAATTATGATGTGATTGGAACAACAGAGACCTGGTGGGATAAATCACATGACTGGAGTACTGTCATGGATGGATATAAACTGTTCAGGAAGGACAGGCAGGGCAGAAAAGGTGGAGGAATTGCACTGTATGTAAGAGAGCAGTATGACCCTGATTAAATTTAGAAGTGTGAGCAACAAGGGTGATGTTGTGGTGGGAGTCTGCTATAGATCACCAGACCAGGGGGATGAGGTGGACGAGGCTTTCTTCCAGCAACTAACAGAAGTTACTAGATCACAGGCCCTGGTTCTCATGGGGGACTTCAATCACTCAGATATCTGCTGGGAGAGCAATACAGCAGTGCACAGACAATCCAGGAATTTTTTGGAAAGCGTAGGGGACAATTTCCTGGTGCAAGTGCTGGAGGAACCAACTAGGGTCAGAGCTCTTCTTGACCTGCTGCTCACAAACAGGGAAGAATTAGTAGGGAAGCAAATGTGGATGGGAACCTGGGCATGGGCGCCAACTTATATGGGCTCGTGGAGCTAAAGCCCCAGGAATATTCAAAATCAGGGGCTCTGCTCCACCAATATTTGGAGCTAGGTTTCGCCCCTTTAAATTCCAGCCGCGGCCGGGAATCAGAGGGCTCTGGGCTGCCCGCTACGGCGGGGAGCCCAGAGCCTTTTAAATCCCAGCCGCAGCTGGGAATCAGAGGGCTCTGGGCTGCCTGCAACCGCGGGGAGCCCAGAGCCCTTTAAATCCCAGCCGCGGCTGGGAATCAGAGGGCTCTGGGCTGCCTGCAACCGCGGGGAGCCCAGAGCCCTTTAAATCCCAGCCGCGGCTGGGAATCAGAGGGCTCTGGGCTGCCCGCTGCTGCGAGGAGCCCAGAGCCTTTTAAATCCCAGCCGCGGCCGGGAATCAGAGAGCTCTGGGCTGCCCGCTGCTTAATTGTGGTTAAGTCTGTCTTTCCACTGCAACCCCCCCCCCCAGCTTCTCTGTGTCCCTCTGACTCCTTACAGTCTCTCTGTTCTCTGTGTCTCTCTAAGTTTAAATCTCCCTCTGCTCCACCACGTGCTTCTCTTCCCCCATCCCAATCTAGCATAAAACCCCATTGGTTACCTTTTTCTCTCTGATACACCACACATTCTACATCTACCCCACTGTGACACATTTTTACCTAAAATTAATTGTTATTTAACATATTTTTCCATAACTGTTAGTTGGTTATATGCTGCTGTGACACACCCTTTACATAGAAATTGTTAGCTACCTGTTGCTTTTATACTTCAGTGTTAATTGTTTACCAACTGTATTGTACACCACTATTGAAACCCCCTATACTGTTCACCAAAAGAAACCCCTCCCCAATTGTCTACCTTAACAAACCTCATACCCCTCACTACTGTGAGAGTAGTGATGTGGGTCACTACTGTTGTTTCAGTTCCTCCACTTCTCTATGGGCAGGCTGAGGTCCACTGAAACGAGACTAGCTTAAAAATCATGATATTTTGAGTTCATTTGAGGGTTTGCATTTTCTTAATAAAGTTTATTTTACACCCCACCCATGTGGTAATTGTCCCCCAAGATCCCCTACCTGCTGGCAGGGACAAGAACAAGGAGTAACGGTCTCAAGTTGCAGACGGGGAGGTTTAGGTTGGATATTAGGAAAAACGTTTTCACTAGGAGGTTGGTGAGGCACTGGAATGGGTTCCCTGGGAGGTGGTAGAATCTCCTTCCTTAGAGGTTTTTAAGGTCAGGCTTGACGAAGCCCTGGCTGGGATGATTTAGTTGGGGATTGGTCCTTTTAGTCCAACCCCCTGTTCAAAGATGACCTGAGGTCCCTTCCAACCCTGATATTCTATGATTCCTCTCTAAGTCCTTCTATCTTGCTTCCTCCAAAGTACACCATGTACATTAAAAAAAATACCAAAAAGAAAACATCACACTCAGGGGTGAAAGTAAAATTGAACTCTTACCAGTATGAGGGCCGACTCTGCGCCCCCCCCCAAGAGGTGGGGCCTCAGGTGGAAGGAGGCACAGTTGGGGGTTCAGCGCCCCCCAGCCAGCCAATCCATGCTGTCTGGCCTGCACCGCGGGGGCCTCAGTGGCAATACAAAGGTTCCAGGCCCTTTTAAATCACCAGCCCCGGGGCAGCTGCTCCTTTTGCCCCACCCCATCAGCAGCCGGGGTGGGGACAAAAGGGGGAACAAAGTTAAAGCACTGCCACAGCAGCGCTTTAAAGTTAGCTGTACAGGCTGGTACTGGCAGCCACATTTTACCGATATACCGTGCTGGCCCATACCACCTTACTTTCACCCCTGATTACACTGCACACAATTCTCCTTCTAGGAAGTAGATGAGAGACTGAACAAACCACATGTGACAGATGTTACTCACATCACTTAATGCAATTAATGGAAGCAGCTCAGATACTATGGCATAAATGTGGTATAAGAACCTATATACCATAGAATTAAATCTAAATCTTTCCTTACTGACACAGTTACTCCTCTAGTTTAGTCACACACCAGCTTGATATTTTTAGAGTGCTGAACTCGTCATTTTTTTATTTGAATAAAAAGCATTGAAACAGTTGTCATGAAGTCACCAACCCTGACCAGAATCTACTCTCCATACATAGATAATGTTCTCAATGTTCCTGTGCTATTGGATTTTATGCATTCTTTCTTTTTTCTTGTAAGAATGAAGTCCCTATGGAGTCTGCTAGTCTGATTTTACACACACAGTAATTCCCTCCAGATGACAGTTTTTCAGCATTTGTAACTCAATTCTTAGAGGGTACTCTGTCACATGGTGCATAAAGAATTGGCCTGGAATCCTTGTGAGAACAAAATTTCTTATGAGAATGCCAGTATGACTTGATTCCATCAGAGAAGGTTCTTTAAAATATGTAGCAAACTGATTCAGATCACATAAATGGCACCTAACCCCATTAAAATTTTATCCTGCTAGCTGAATTAAATTTGCTTCCTGCACTGGCTAGTGACAACGCTCCATGATTTTATCACTCCTCTCTTAAAATGTTTCACTAGGAATCTGATACTCAAAAGGCCTTTTTCAATAGCATTCAAAAGTAGCTGCATCACAAATTCCTGCAACCTGCTTACAAAATTGTTGCCATCACACTAAAACACAAGAAAAGAGAGAGAAAATATATACACACATTACGGATAGGAAACCAAGAATTAGTCATTTTTAGCCAAAGTACCTATGCAGTAGGCAAATCAATATGTGGTCAATATGGAGAGAGGCAAAGGCATGCTAGTGCAAATGAAGTGCAAAAATAAAAGATTTTGTTGTTGTTTGGAAAAAACTGAACAGTAGCAACATAATATATTGCCAACTATGTATGTTTTTGTTGTGGCCAATAGACAGTGTATTGTAAAGGCACTGCAGGTGCTTCTTTTCCAGGATCAGCTACACTTTTATAATATTCCTTTCACAGTATTGTACATATTAGCTAGAGACCTCTTCTTGAATCAAAGGGTATCCTTCTCTCTTCATGGCTGGATGAAAAGAACCAGCTTGGCATCTTAAGAAGCTGGGATGAAGAAAGAGATTGAAAACAGGGGAAAGAATATAAAGTGGGAATGTAAGTGGGAAGTTTGTAATGTTTAGAAGACATAGGCTTACTTCCACAACTTGCCACTCTATTCCTTGGCCCAAATTAAATCTAAGTCACATATAACAAGTTAAAGTCCTTAGATATTGGAAACAATTAACCTCGAGTCAGAATCTGCCATGGTGCATGCAATAAAGGAGAATTTAAACTATTTTGATTATTATTTATATCTTGAGGACTGATGTATTATTATTAGATATTTATGTTGCAGTAGGACCCTGGGGCTCCAATCAGGGTCATAACCCCATTGCGTTATACAAACACCCAGAAAGAAAATTCCAGCCCCGAAGATCTTATAGTCTAACTAAAATTATATAGTATACTCCAACCCCTGTGTATTTGTTGGTATCGCTCCACAGCAATGCCACGGAACACACTCCTTTAAAAAAAACCCATAACTTACATTATAAATTGAAATGTAAATCAATGTTGCTTCTTGGAGCATTTATTGCCTTCCTTTCTGGCTTCTTTTCTCTCAAAAGGGCAAGTAATGCTTGCCTCTTTGGAGAAACCAATGGTAGGACTGCCACTCAACCAGGCATTCTGCCAGGGAAAAGGGAAACTAGACAGCACTTGGGGTCTCTTAAAATATCAGGAGTTGGGAATGAAAATTCCCCACAGAGCCTTTAAATTATGTAGTTAGGTCTTACTTGATGTCCCTTTTCAAGGTGGAGAATAGAACTTGAATCTTACACTAAATTTGACTGCAGTTTTTGGAGACATTTTCTCCTCTTCCAATTTTTGAAATAGTTTCCACGAGGAGGGAAGAATCGTGGCCCTTATCTAGTATCTGCCAAGAGAGCTGGTCAAATAGTAGACCAGCAGTTTATATGATGAGTTTTCACGTTTTTTTATCCCTTAATTGTTCACTAAATGATGTTACACATTTGACCAACTATATAAATTGCTTGACAGGTTTTTACAACAATAGTCAAATAGTTTTGGCCATCTTCTATCAGTGACACAGCACATGATGGCTATGATTTTCAAAAGTGACTAATGACTGATTTTCATAGAGTGCTGAGCACTCACCTTTTAAAACTCAGGCCCCTTTAAGAGACCTGAAATTGGGCACTCAGAAGTCACCCTTTATTTATGAAAAATTTGACTGGTGTTGCTAAGAAGCTACAAAGCCACACAGTTGTTACAAACTTTTTGCTTTTGCAGAATATGCAAAACTATCAGAATCTATAACCTTGGAATGCAATTACAGCTTCAATTTACATTTCACAAGGCATTCCAAAAAACAAAAACCAAACAAACAAAAATACTAACTAAATGATATTCACAAAGTATGCCATTGCATATGAAGGTTCTTTAAGTAAACCACAGTGGTATCACACACATACAGAGCAATTGGAATCCAAAGCATGTATTCATAGTGTTATATAAAAACATTCAGTTTGTGTAATGAACAATAGCAGCAGCAATCAAAGAACATCATGATTGTCAACAATGAGAAATAATGTCTCTTAGCAACCAAGTTTCAATTACTCTTTGTTTGCTAACAAGCACCAAGATATTTAATGCTGGTAGCTTTATTCTAGTAAGTAATGCATTATCAAAGACCATGATAAAGAGCTCCTATTTTAACTAGCTCTGGTTTCCAATCAAACATCTTGCAATTAATTTTATTAGTGTTTTAAAAACTAATTTGCTTTGAATAAACCATAACTATGATTTGTTATTGTCATGCAGTAAATGGAATTGTAATATCTAATAATTATTTGTTTAAATAATGGAGTCATTGGCGTACAGATGATAATCCAAGCAAGTAAAAATTTATTATAATTAATAATAAGATTAAACAAAATTGTACCCAAGAATAGATCCCAGGAGAACCCTTTAGCTACTTTAGGTGAACTAGAAATAATATTACTAATTAAGACAGAGTACTAGCTGTCACAAGGATAGCTGCAAACACTGCATACTAGTGAAATATTATAAATTCTGTATTGATAAAATAGTACCGACTTCAAAACAGAGGAACCCGTGGCTGATAGCAAACTTATTCAACCATAATTTCATGCCCTGCCTTGTTAAAACTCTTATTCTTTCAAAGGAATTGAAATTATACCATTTGTATTTACTATTTCTTACACTGATGTAGTTCTATTGAGGGGTAGAAGGAAGGCTGAACTCCCCCAGATCAGCAGCCCAGTTAGTAAATTTTACTTCATCTGGAAATGGAAAAGCTTGTGTAGTTTCTAATGAGGGGATTCTTACTCCTCATTTGTGAGGTCTGACAATAGACTTTTATTTAGACAGAAATCAGATATTTACCAATGCCATAAAGAACCATACCATTAGAGAAATTAGAGTGGGAAATACACTCTAGGTCATTCAGTCCCATATAGAGCCAAATTAAAGCAATCTGGAGCCTAGAAAAATGCCCATTTGGTGCCCCTGCCTCGCCATGCTTATGAGAGTAGTGATGTGGGTCACTACTGTTGTTTCAGTTCCTCCACTTCTCTATGGGCAGGCTGAGGTCCACTGAAACGAGACTAGCTTAAAAATCATGATATTTTGAGTTCATTTGAGGGTTTGTTTATTTTTCTCCTTTGCCTTCTCGCTTTTGCGCTTTTAACTTGCACTCTGGTCATGTTTTCAAGTTTGTCTTTGCAACCATGAGGGCTAAAAAAATGTAGCCACTCTGTTTAAAAAAAGAAAAAAGCTGAGATTTTCATATGATCACCTGTCTCCAAAAACTGGGGCTTCAAGTAAAACATCAATTAGGAGATTCATGGTTAAATTTCAGGAGTTGGCAACATTGTAATTGGGCTTCCACAACTTCCAGTGGAACCCTAAAGGAAAGAAGGAAGGAAGTAGCTAAACATTTTGGCATTTTCCACCATTATAGTTAGAGACAGTCCAAGCCACAAAATTTGAATCCTTCCTGCTCCTATAGGTGTAAAAATTTTTATATCCAGGCCTTTGGTAAAAGCCTACCTGTAATGAGAAGAAATAAAAAAAACAGGTAGCAGCAGCAATATTTGGGAAAAAAAGATTTTTTCTCCCTAATTTTAGAAATGTTTCACCTTAAGAACAATAAAAAGATGTAAACGCTGTCTTCATTGGACAAGTGCAAATATAAGTACACATCCCCTAATACAAAATACGTAGATATGTTTCTGCTATGTTATTAATAGATATTAAGACCTCTACACAATTTTCCATTTGTTCTAGTTCTTTACCTCTTCCTTTTGTCTTCCGATTGCAATTTTTGTCCTTTCTGTGCTGATCTTCAGCCTACATTTTCTGCTTTCCTTGGTCAATATTATGAGGTCAATGTTGCCTGCAAATCTAAGGTTATTCACTGTTCTCCCATGTAACATGGCATCTCTCATTTTCTTTCTCAGTGCTAGTCATTACTGCTTCCAGTACCAAGTTAAACAAATCTGGCAATAGCATTCTGTCAGCTTCTTATCTACTCTCACCACATTCATCAACTTTCTGTAGATGTTTTCTTGGAGATGCCATACATTCTCAAGGTAGTTCATTCTAAGGACCCAATCATGGGAAATCTTATTCACTCTAGACAAAATATTGGTCCCTGCCTGGAAAAACATTTTTAACCAGGTAGAAGTCACCTTGGCAATGAAGTTGCCTAGCATATGTTTGTACTCATGTAGAGAATCTGACAAAGATGTCTCCTGACACAGGGGACTGAAGGTTTTAAAAAGGTCAGGAGCTGTTCTGCAGTGGCCATTTTCTCTAGTCCACGAGGGAGAAGCAACCCAGCATGTAATGCCTAAAGAGGCAGAGGACTCCATGCATTCCCTCCTGGGCCCAGATGGCCTCTCAAGGACTCTCAACAAGACTGAACTAGTGAGGGATGTTGTGGTTTAAGAGGTTTAATGTTTCATTCAAACCACAGGAGAGTACATATAACATAAGATACAATACGTACTCTCCTGTGCTTTGAATGATTAAGTAAAATATAAATATGTTAAGACACAAAGTATGTGCGTGTGTGTGCACATGAGCATTACACAACTAGGGTATGCTCCTGAGACAGTTAAACTGTAACCAGAACCTTCATACCTCCGGGTGAAGTTCTGGGAGAGAGGTGTGTTTAAGTCATTGAAGTATCTTGGGGATCAGTGATGGTCCTGGGGTGCTAGGGTATATGGGCTGAGGAGCTCCATTTCTGAGAAGAGATAGACTGAGAGTCAGTGCCCAGGAAATAGTCCAGACAAGCCAAGGGGAGGAACCACTGTTGCATCCTGCTGAGGCTCCAGAAGGTTGGAACAGTCAGGGGGTCAAGAACAGCAGAGGCTTGGGTTCCCCTCACAGCAGTCCCAGTGGGTGGCCAGGATGGGTGCTTGCTAGGATCTGTGACACCAAACAGCAGTCAGATGGCAAATAACTGAGTTAATTCTGATCTGGTTAAGACATCTAAAATAGTGTATTTCTACTACCTCACAAGATCAGTTTTCTTGTTAGCTGTTTGTCATATTGGGCCAAAATATTGTGCGAATATGACTTTCATGAGATCCTGGCTACATACAACTTGGAACAAATAATAGGGTTCTTTTCAGTATGTATCCTACCAGAAATCAAGACCATACGCATGGTTTAAAATGTAGGGATTCAAATCCAGTTTCCTTCCAACCCTCAAATTTTAAAGAGCTCATATTTGAAATTACAGGTTTGCAAGTTTCAGATAACTGCTGTTGGTTCAATAAAACAAACCTACCACCTAACTTATCAAATGTGAGAAAGAAGGAAATTTCCCCTAAAATTACACTGACCTAATATTCAGGACAAAGGTTTTCAGTTCTAGACCAATAGCATTTGTAAAGATCTGATATCTCATGATGCACCTAGACTAGAAATACATGCTTTTATACCTTTGGGGCCAACCTGATGTTCATGATGAAATAACGGGAAAGACTCACTTTAAGTTCAATGAACTTTGGATCAGGTCCTTAGAGAGCTAGGTATCCCCACTATCCAAACATATTGAGCATTCGCTTCTCTTATTAGTGCTGGGTTTTTTTGCCGGGGCTGGGGGGGCGTTCTCCTTTGACCCACCTTCAATATCTTTCAACTGTTCTCTCAGTGCTGCAGAGCAGACAGGGAGTCTTGAACTGCTGACAATGAATGAATGAGATATGCCAAGCCAGGAGTAATTATTTTATTGACGTCATTTCAGCTTTCAGCCCACATTTAGCTGAGCTTCTACTGCTTGAAACAGTAGGTCATTTGTAGCACATTATGCAAATGTTAAAACTAATCTTTTGCATAATACATAAGAGCTCAGTTTGTGCATTAACTAATTTATCTGACTACACAGGAGCTATGAATGCTGATTTTTATTAAGCTCTTCATTAAGTCAAAATGTAGTCAAAGCAATATATATATAAAATTGTCTCAAAATGAAATTACTTTTGAGGTGGAAACAATCAACTGATATACTGTTTTCAATCCCATTAGTAAATGAGGAAACCTTCACCATAGATCAGTACAATCAGAGGGAAAGTGGGTTCCTTCTTTGTTAAAAACTATCATACTTATCTTTTCACAATGGTTTTGCAATTATGTTTATACAAGAAGCAGAGCCTGAAAACAATGACCCAGTTCTTCTCTTAGTTACACCACTGTGAATCCATAGTAACTCCACTAAAGATAGACCGGTAGATTAACTCACATGTAACTTATTTTTATTTCCTGCTTGGCACAGAGAATCAAAGGAAAATATGTTTTAATTAAAAGTAATTAATGTTTATGTAGATTTTCAGACAGCTGATTTATTTTATCTAAGAACCATACCACACATTACAGACATAGCTAGTGAAAATAACTCATAAATGCTGTTATATATTGATACATATAGAACTGCACACAATATAATTTCATATAGGATAATAGTAGTCTAACAGGAAAGACCTACTAACCTATCAAGTCTACTCTGCCATAATGACATGATGCAATCTACTAACAGAGCATGTGTAAAATTAAAATTATACTACACTTGATGATAATTAATTCCTCCCTTGCACTAAAACACATTAGTCAGAAGCATATTAAAGAATACATTTGAAACAATTGCAGCAATTACTGTTCTCCTTCTCCCTACCTTATTTTATTCTTGAAGCAAACAACTTATTTCCTGAGTTTTGAAAAATAAATCTATATTTCCTGTATTTGTGCACTTCTGGGCAAGTAGGAAGAGAAAAACAACAATTGCTGTCCCTCAACTGAATCAGTGGTCACTTTTCAAATAGCCTAAAAAATCAACATGTTAGGAGAGAGGCAATGAACAGCACTCTCTGAATATATTTAACAACCTGCAACAGATGGGGAAAGAGGAGGGAGGCTTGAGATACCCTCCTGACTTCTTCGAGTTCCTAGTTGCAGTTCGTTAAAATTAATGACCAATCACTACACGTTATGCATGAGAACAGATCATTCTTGCATTAGCCAGGTAAACTAAAAGCAGTGCATTACTATGACTATACACTATGCACAAACAGCTCTGGGATTTGGCAATGTGCCCAATCTTATAGCAGAATGCTTATTAAATTATTAAAATTTATGGGTTGATAGCATTCTCAAGCAATTTATTACAGCTATAAAGCATTTTTTAAGTTTTGAAAACACAATAAAGTTGATTTAATAATCCCCTAATCTTATATACAACTTCCTCCAGAATTTTCTTCAATTATGCCTCATAAATTACAATTTATTGTATATTAGAGAAACACTAAAAAATAAACACTTCATGAGAATTTCATCAGATTCATTTATTTTGTTGACTTAACCAGGAAGCATAACAAATTCACACGTGACCTCTGCACTCAAGCACTGGTCCTCAAACACAGCCCACAGTCAAGTAAATCCATCTGCCAAAGACAACAACTGATTTTTTTTTTACTAAACTTGAGCCAGGAACTTTGCCCTAATGACTACAAGAGGGGAAGAAAAGATTCTAGTATAATTCTTTCATCTCTTTAAAAACATTGAATCCTAAGGAGTAAAAAGTCAACACTGCCTCTCTCTATGATTTGTTTGGTGCAAATCAGTATTTGAGAAGAGAAACAAATGGCTGACAGTAAAATCCAGATACATATGGCTTCCTTTCCATATGTGCAGAAATTATGTTACTGTCAGTGTGGGAAACTTTGCTCTTTTTCTGACATTAAAAACATTTTCACTGATTTGATTTTAACTTTGCATATGTAGATATTACAATATGTTCCAATAGAAACAGACACTGACTGGTATAAGGTTCAGAATCTGCTATTCCAGAAGATTACATTTCAACCAAGCACACTTAGTTGGGAAATACGCTTAAATTTAGAACCTCTTATTTTTCTAAACAATAGCTACTGCTCATTGTTGAACAGTAATCTTGATTAGCTGGAATGCCTTCAGGTGACTTAATAGTCATTGTGTGTTTCTCAGTTTCATACTGGTTCTATCTGATTGCACCTTTAATAAACTTTTCTGTCCCTCCTTAGCTGTAACACATGCAAGTGTATGAAGTAATTTACTACTGTCTGCACTGTGATAAAGTTCCTTCTCTACCTGTGCTGGATCAGGAGTTGGGAGGTTTTGGGGGGAACCCCGGCCCGCCCTCTACCCCAGTTTCCAGCCCAGGGCCCTGTGGACTGCAGCTGTCTAGAATGCCTTCTGGAACAGCTACACAACAGCTACAATTCCCTGGGTTACTTCCCCATGGCCTCCTCCCAACACCTCACCACAGGACCTTCCTCCTGATGTCTGTTAACACTTGTACTCCTCAGTCCTCCAACAGCATGTCCTCTCATGTCCTCCTTATGCACTCTTGCTCCCAGCTTCTCACACACACACCACAAACTGAAGTGAGCTCCTTTTTAAACCCAGGTGCCCTGATTAGCCTGCCTTAATTGATTCTAGCAGCTTCTTGATTGGCTGCAGGTGTTCTAATCAGCCTGTCTTCCTTAATTGTTTCCAGAAAGTTCCTGATTGTTCAGGAACCTTCCCTGTTACCTTACCCAGGGAAAGGGGAACTACTTAACCTGGGGCTAATATATCTGCCTTCTATCACTCTCCTGTAGAGCCCACCCACTTCCTGGATGCCAATAGGATCACTCTCCTGTAGACATCTGTCCTGACCCTGTCATAGCACTTGGCAACTATCTTGCTCACTATAGTAGCTAGTCCATTGCCCAGACCCAGGGGTTGGGGAAGGTACGCTAATGTAAACTCCAATTATTTCTGTCTTGTATGTTGAGTATGGTTCCATATTTTGGTGTAATTACTTTATGTACATATGGACATTCATGACTTTAGGATTATTTGCCCTATTGGCTTTATCTACACAGCCAATTTTCACAAAATCTCCAACCCCAATATTTTCACTAGCAGAAGCAATGGTAAACTTGTGTAAACTTGTGGTCACTGTGACAGAATGTATCCATGCCCAGACCCTACACAGTACTGTAATATTTGTAGAAAGTGTGACTGGTTCGGTCACAGAGACCCCCTTGGGACTGTCACCTGATGTGCTGAAATTATCTCTGAGCCCATTTTCTCTGAAGGCTTGTGACTCCAGAACCCTGTCTTGTTGAGCCAGACACGGAAGCCTGCTACAACACAGACCCAGGGTCTGAACCATGCCCTCCAGCTGCAGACTTAATTGAAAATAGCTCAACAAGTACTCCTGTCTCCAGCACCCAGATATCCAGTTCCCAAAGGGATCCAAACCCCAAATAAATCTGTTTTACTTGGTATAAAGCTTATACAGGGTAAACTCATGAATTGTCCGCCCTCTGTAACATTGATAGAGAAATATGCACAGCTGTTTGCCTCCGTCCCCAGGTATTAATCACTTACTCTGGGTTTTATTTTATTAAGTAAAAAAAGTAGGATTTAAGTGGTTTCACATAATAACAGAGAGACCAAAGTTACCAAGCAAAATGAAACAAAATACGCAAGTCTAAGCCTAAAACATTAAGAAACTGAATACAGGTAAATCTCACCCTCAAAGATGTTCCAATAAGCTTCTTTCACAGACTAGACACCTTCCTAGTCTGGGTCCAATCCTTTCCCCTGGTACAGTCCTTGTTAGGCCAGGTAAATCGACCTAAGATAAGCCAACTTCAGCTACACTATTTGTGTAGCTGAAGTTGTGTATCTTAGGTCGACCCCTCTCCCCCTCCCCCCCTCCCCCAGACCTAGCCTCAGAGAAGTGATAGGACTATAAAAAGAAGGCACCTCCTCCTCTCTCTGCCCATCAATCCACTGCATAACAAGGGACAAACGAAGCAGCCATTAAACAGAAGAAAGGGTCCTAGCCTAGGAAATTTGGCTGGTAAGACTGTTGAGAGCATGGGGTGAGAAAAACTTTGCTTTGAATGAAACATAGTTTGTAAAGTTAGGCACTAACTACCATTTATCATTATTTCTCTTATATCTATTTCTGACTTTTATACCTCATTACTTGTACCTAAAATCTCTTTCCTTGTAGTTAATAAACTTATTCTATTGTTTGATCTAATCCAGTGCATTTAAATTGAGTGTCTGGAAAACTCCATTTGGGGTAGCAAAGTGTGTATAATATTTCTATTAAAGAAATGCAGACTTTCCTGGACAATACAAATTCAAATAGAAGGCTGGACAGTACAGGACATTTCTGGGGGGAAATCTAGGACTGTGGGCGTGTTGGGGTCACTCTGCAATATAATCAAGGCTGGCAAGAGCCAAGATGTGGCTGACTGGCTGCAGCACACACAGACATAGCTGGGAGTGACTTGCATAGTGGAGGCTGTGAGCAGTCCAGATTGGAGGCTACAGCAGCAGAGCAGTGTAAAGGGCACCTCAAATTTGGGGGTAGGGGTGACACAGCTATACACTATTCTGGATTGTGCCCTGGGTATGTCAGTCACCTAGATCTACTCTCAGTAGGGTTAAGTGGTATGGAGGAAAACCAAGTGATTTTACCAAACAGTAGTAAACTAATGGACCTTGTATACAAGAATGATCTTACTGTTACTAACACCAATTGAGTTCCCACCAGTGGATAGTGAAAGGAAGTAAGATTTTTCAGCATCATATATGGATGGGCTACTTATGCATTAGTTTCAAGGGCCCTGTGCTCTACAGCAAGCGAGACCTAAATTCTGTGTCCAGCTCCCGTGATTTCTATGACACACCAGAGCTGCAGACTGGAGACTCAGTGGCAGCTTCAAGTAAACTATAAAATTGGATGCTTTAAATTGAATTAAATATGAGAAGTAATTATAGCATCCCTGGTGTTTTTAGTTTCTACTACATCAATCTATTTCACTCTGCCATTAACCACTGGATGTTTGTTAGAGGATATTTTGGGCAAAGTCTGGGACCTATTGAAATCAACTGGAGTTCAGTAATTGACTTCAGAGGAGCCAGGATTTCACCCTTTATGTACATTGAGAAAAGAATAAATATTTTTCTTAAAATACAAATCTTGTTGCATATGCTCTAAAATAAAGTAAGAAAATGACTGAGCACAAAGGTTCTTCTTGTCTGCAATATTTTTGCATTTACAAATGTTCCACAGTTTCTATTGTCAGTATTAAAGACAGATGTCTTTTGTTAGCATTTATAGCTACCATTTTTCTTATTTATTGCTGACGTTTTACCCACTATGCCCTGAGTTTCCTCAAAAGACAGAAATAAACAGCCTGTCTCCTGTAAGAGCAACTTGAGAATTAAATACATTCCAGAGTTGCTCTATGAACTTTTTTTCCTTGAGTATACAGGAAGTCGTGTCAGAAGAGTTTCCTTTTTTCCTGTAGTTCAAGTCATTCTCTTATATAATTGTTGCTGAATGCCCAGTAGGGGCCCATTCCAAAGCCAACTAAGTCAACAGGAATCTATTTGCTCCTATGGTTTTGGATCAGGCCCTTGGTCATTTGTCTCTGTGCCTACAATGTACTAAATTCAGTAGAGCACAACTTTCTCCGTATTTATTACTAAAAATATACCAGCAAAGTTTCCAGCTCCGCCACAAAGCAGAATTCAGTTTTGTTAAACTTACTTTGACAGCCATCAAGCAAATGCCACAGTTACAGCCAGATACGCATTTGGTTGAAGCCAAAGTAGGTTTTTATTGATTACTTTATAAACAGAGGGAAATCCATATAATATAAACAAATACACACATGCCTAGACAAATATGGAAGACATTATTAGACTGGTCCAAAATTCCAAACTGTAAAATCACTTCAGTTTACAAAACAGAAGAAACTTGTCTAACCTTTGACCCTGCCAGAGAAAACAGCAATATGACAGTTTTGTTAGAGCAGCATCCCACAGATTGTGTGTGTTGTCAGTGTAACCCAACCCATCAATCTTACATGTGCAGATATTTATTTTTATAGAAGATGGGTACTTTGACAAAATAGCCACCTATCAATGAGTCAAAAAACATTCAGTTTCTGTTATTAACCTATAGTAAAAAAGTCAAAATTTTCAGAAGTGACTAATGATTTTGGGCGCCCAACTTGAGACACTTTGAAAGAGATAAATTTTCTAAACACTTTCTTAAAAAGATGGTCCCTTTTGAAAATCTTGGATGATCTTTCTTCTTGTTTTAATATATATGGCTACTTAAATAGACAATATCATATAGAAGTACTCATTTCCCAGACAACTTGTATACCTGTTTATTGTAGGGCTAATTAATCTATAATCCATGTTTAAGAGTACTTCATTATTGTTTAAATGCCCTTTAAATACAAAGCTCAAAACAGAAAAATATGCATTTTATAAGCATGGATACATGGCAGAAATGCTTCATCATTTAACACATTGTCCTGAAACAATCTCAAATACACTTTAATATCCTAGAGAGTTCAATTCCAAATGTAACTATATGTTTGTTCATGTACAGCTTGTTCAGGTGTTTTGACTCAACACCACTCATTGGTTCAAGCTCTCTTCAAATGTTTACAACTTCTACAGAATCTTTTGATTACCATGGGCTGAGTTTTTAATTTGGAAGTGCAACCTGAAAACAGGCAAGTTTTCCATGTTTTGGAGCTTTATAATGTAAAATTCCCACATGTATACTTTTTCCCCAGAAGTTGCAAAAACCGAGAATTTCAGATTTTATCCCCAGGTTTCACAGAAGTATGAGGAAGTCATGTAAAGCCCAGTCATGAACACCACACCATCAAATAGCACATGAGGGAGCTGGAAGTCATATTTGTGTGAATTATTTCTTTACAAAAAGAATATTTTTCAATAATCTTCACGTTACTGACCTCATTATATGGGCAATGGGTAAAATTCTATGACCTGTGTTATACAGAAAGTCTAAAGGATCTAATGATTCCTTCTGGCCATAAAATCTATCAATATGGGGAAAAACCTTATCATATTCCTTTGTCAGAGGCTGATAATACTTTTAGTAATAAAAATATATGGACTAAGTCCCAGGTTGTATAGCAGAGTGGGAAGTTTCGATCTTGTATGAGAAGCACTGGGAGTTTTCAATGAGAACACTCCTATCTACCCAGGGCCAGGCCAATGAACAAATCACCACAATCAAGTGGTTGTGCCCTGCATTCCTGCGTTGATTTACAGCTTGCTCCACTCAACCACCAAGACTTACAGTGTCAGCCAGGTCACTGTACATGCAGGTCCCTCTCCAGCAAAGCAGAGCCCCACAAATTATAAAACCAGCAGCATATATTCTTTTACAGATTTTTTGCGCACAATGCTTTTGCAGAACTTCCAACTAGATTGTGCTTAGCTGATGCCCAAGTACACGGAGGCAAGGAATGAGAGATAATAAGTCTTCCCCACCTCAGTTAAGAATTGTGTGAAGGCAACACATGGCCTGCTTCTCCCTACCACATGGTGGGTACAATCTACCATGCTCTTCTTGGGGTGATGCGGTTGAACATTGCTCTCAACAAAGGAGTGTACGTTATACAATCTGGCAATTGTGAGTCCTGTCTTTTTTTTCCTGGGTCTGAGACTCAAAGAGCTATTGAGAAGATGATGACAACTATGTGTGACATATTGTTGTTTTAAACATTTTAAATGGAACTATTTAGGTGGTCATATTATGAAACTGATATGGTTATGTGGGTAAGATGGTTTTGGTAATAGTATAGTTTTCACATTTAATTTCCTAAATTATAGTTATGATATTGGTAGTTTACATACATGATAAAAAGCATGGGTAAAACATTTAACTCTGTTAAGAGAAAAATATATTACACAGTATAATCAAATTGAAGAAATACAACCTCTGTTCTTCTAATAATCTGTTAATAAATGTTTAATGCTCTTATTGCTGAATACATTTTCAAACAGAATTCACAGAATAATTTGTTTTTAAATAAGGTTTGATATCAATTGCTTAACCAAACTGTCATATTGTAATAATGATGGGGGGAAAAAACTTTGATCAATAACAGAGAAAAAAAAGAACAAGTAAAACAGACAGTTAGGGCTAGGTCCTCAAAGAGATTAGGTGGCTAACTTCCATTTTAGGGGCTTAAATCCAAAATGTAGATCCCTCAACCCTCCCTCCCCCCCCCCCCCCACTTATCTGTCTTCTAACCCTGTAGGCATTTACTCGCACTAGAAACCTAAGTTTCTACTGATGAAGTTCCCTAGTAAAAATTTGTTGCTGGGCATATGCACAACCACCTCAGTCAAGGCACCCAGGTGCATAGATTGTGCTTAAGTGCCAAGCGATTCTCAAGTTAGGTGCCACCCCATGTATCTCACATGATTTGTATAGGGAGTCTGGTTACCTAACTCTAGGCTCTGGTTTTCATTAGGCAGTAAGCACCTAAACATAAGGCCAGGCGGTTCTGAGTCTTAAGCAGTGTTTTCCCCAGGAATTGAAATTGGGGGGAGGAGGGGAGAGAAGTGTTCAAATTTACAGGGAGCGGGGTCAGGGCCAATGAGGGGTGAGACCGTGAGGGTGAAGGTGGGCAGTAAAAACTGAAAACTGATTCATGACCATTTTATTAGATTTAACTCGTTTTGAAATCAACACACAAATTAAAGTTGGCTATTCAAGCATTCTATGAAGCAAGACATCTACATCCGTCTTGGTTTCTTGTTATAATTTTGCACAACTCTGTTAATGAACTTCTTGAATACAACATGTTCATCTTTAGTGGCTTCTCGTGTGTCTAGTACTTCCATTCCTTCAATTGATATGCTCATTAGTTCATTCACATGATCAGGCAGAAGGCAACTTCTTTCAAAACACAAAATTCTATTCAGTGATGAAAAAGAATGCTCAGTTGTAGCTGTTGTGACTGGGAGTAGCAAGAGATTAATTCCTACTTCTTTCATCCCAGGAAACATTGTATAAAGATCAGGTTGAGCCACTAGTGATGATAAAAAAGAAGTTGAAGTCAAGTCTTCATTCGTTTGTCGTATGATATTCCACTCTGTGTTCAAATTTTCTATTCTGTCCTGAGCACAAGGCAGCCCCATTGCTGGTAGTGTCTCACTTCACTCAGCTGACAGTGTTTTATAGGACAGGGATCTATAAAAGCTACGTAGAGGTTGAATAGAATCTAGAAGTCGCTGTTGTAGATTTTTAAGAATAGTCTGTGTACTTTTTCAGTTGTCTTAAACACTTCTTGTCCTCTTCACTTAAGGATTCAATATAAATGCCTTCATTAGTCAACTTCTGGACTGAAGTCTTTGCTTCTTCCAGTACTTTTTCAATGGATAGGTCTCTGATTGATCCAAATGTAGCTTCTATTGCTGGACAAAGAACTACTACTGTTGTAGCAGATAGCTGGACAGCATTGTTTAATGACCCAAGTGGTTTCAACAGCAGACTTACAAGAGAGAGACTGGCAATAGTCTTCTCTGAACATAGTAGCAAAAGTAATCCACCAGCCTTACTACTTAGATCCATCCCATCTTGGTAGATACTTTCCAAAGTCAGTAATAATGGCTGGAGTAATTTTAAGACAACAGCCAAGGATCGCTTGTGAGAAAGCTAGAGGGTTTTCCCAGGTTGGACTAATTTGAACTTCAGTCCCATTGTATCTTCTTTATTTTCCAAGATATTCAGTCTTTTTGGACTCTTGCTGAAAAAAGAATATAATGAAGACATTAATTTTATAGCTTTTTAAATGTCTTTTGAAGAGTCTGCAGCTTGTACTAGTGCTAGTTGGAGTAGATGGCCTCTGCAGTGTATATAGGAGAGATTAGGGTTACATTTTTCTCTGAGCAGAGCTTGTACTCCACCATGTCTTCCAGAGAAATTTGCAGCTACATCAAATGCACAAGTAGCCATCTGTTTGGGATCCAATTGACAAGTATTTAACTCTAAGATGTGGGTGGTCACAGATGTAGCTGATATGTCTTCTGTAACTTGAACATCTAGATATACATCTACTGGCCTATCACTGACATCAGGATAACACACACAATGACTTAATACTTGCCCATTTGCATCGGTGCCATTCATCAGCAATTATGCAAATTTTTTGAATGTGGTGAGAGAGGTCTTCACTTTTTCAGCTGTTGAGTCTTTCACTGTTGCTTCTAGCCAGTCAGTTGAGTTTCTTGCAGAAAGATAGTGAGTATTTGCTGGTCTTGTTCGCAACCAGTGTTCAACTTCAGGATGAACTAGTGACAATGTACTTAACATCGGCCTCCAGTTTGTAGTGTGTGGTATCTCTTGCCTAAATAGAAAGTATGATGCCACACCCATGTTTGTTTGCATGTCTCTTGAGGTCCACCCAGCTCACAGTGATTTCAGCTGAGCTCTCAGTGGGGGAACCTTGCTGCTAGTGCAGACTAGGCCCTCTCTTCCACTTAGACCTGATTATCAGTGATTTCAGCTGAGTGGTCACTTATCAAAACAAAAGACTATCTATGGAACCTAATCAGCTCTGTCTTTAAACAGTGGAGAGGGGCAGGTCAAATAGTACTTGTGACTCAAGCAGAGTATCAAGCAAAACATCTGTCCCCACCCTCTCTCTCTTGATGCCCTCAATCAGCACAGGCTAAGTACAGTTCTACTGCCCTTTACTCGTACAATAAGAATAACAACATTTCATCCCCCCGCTGCCCCTCAACGTGCATTCAAGTGATTTGTAACCCAACCCCAGCCAAAATCTATCACTTGGGCAACACAGCTCTGTTTGCTGGATACCTAGGTAGATTAGGTGTGAATGTAAATACAATCTGAAGCCTTTCCCCCCAGCCCCCAGCTCATCACTAGCTGTCAGGGAGAGCTCATTTAGATTTTGCTTACAAATCATAATTTGGCCAACATCACCAAAATGAATGCACTGACATCGTCATAAAAACAAAATCTGAATAAGGAAGCTAGTCTATGTTCATACTTTTCAAATCTATTATACTTTTTCAGATACATGTATTTTATCATACACTTTATATGCCTTTAAAGTATGTATTAATGTTTCAATTTAAATTCAAATTTCCAAACAATCATTAAATTGGCTACACTGCATGTAACTAATTCACAAAACTGGGGGATGAGGAGGATGTAGGGAAATCCCTGGTCTTAAGGCATGCGTACACTGTCCCACAGTTTGAACTATGGGAGCGTGAATAGCTGTACGCACCAAAGTGCTACGCTGTAACTCCCCTACGTGGTCATTAGGGTCATGAACTAAAAGGTTCCTACTTCACATGAATGTCATCCTGTTTGACCGGGACTACATTAATAAAAACTGGGAATCTTTCAGCTCATGCCTGCAGCATCCACCTGGGAAAGTGACAGTGCAGCAGTTTGGTATAGGGAGGCTGTTCATCCAGTTTAAAGCCAGACAGTCCTAGATTTGTCCCTGTCTGGTACTGGACGAGGCTTTGTCTGGTGAAAATGAAAGGCAGCGGAGACCGTGAATGCAGGAGGATGCCAAGGGGGCGGGGTTGGGGGACAGTGCCTCTGTGCAGACTGATACAGGCAGCAAGTGGGTCCATCCAGGTGGTGGCAATTCCACCCAGTCAGGCCAACACATGAAGGGGCAGGGCCACCCAGACAGGCGGACACTGGCGGGTTGGAGGTGTCTGACCCTACTTCGGTGCCCACTACTATTCACACTCTTGTCATTCAAACTATGAGGCAACGTAGACGTGCCTTAAGTCCCCTTTGTGGATCTTACCCTCAGGTACCTCAATTGCATTACACGTCTCTCAGCACAAGCATTAGGTACCAATGCTAATGACAGCTACTCTAGGATAGATTTAGGGGTGATGAACCTATTGATTATTAATGAATATTAATTATAACTTTAGCCCCCACTTTTAATAAAAGCATTTTTTTAAATGTTCTATGAACCAATCCTGATTTCTTAAATGTTTTTCTTCCTCAATCAGAAAGCTACAGGTATTTTAAAATTTTGAAGCTGCATATGTAGCCAAATTCAATGATTTTTTTACCCTGACAGAAAAAGAGAATATGAAAGTATTTTACAATGTCCAATTTAAATTCCTTTGGCCGGCTTGTCAGCTAACTCTTTTACAGTAGAGGAACTCAGAGATCATGGTGATGAGTGAGATATAAGAACCTGAACAGAACATACTTCCCACCATCCCTGAGGAAATTAAAGTCCCAGAGATATCTACCTCACTATACAGCTTAGGTCATCCAATCAGCAAATAAAAATCATACCATATGTCTTAAATGGTCAGTTGCAGAGTATGATTGTCAAATTTTTCAACAATTAAATACTCAAAATACTTGCAGTGAAAAGTTTGCAAGAAATCTATTCACTGAAGTTTGTTTACATAAAGTACTGAGTAGAGGAACTACAAGTAGCAAACAAATAAGAAACAGAGTCTATATGCAAACAATGTGTGAAGAGAAAAAGGGGCTAAATTCACCAGTTAAACCATCTGTTGAGAACTGTTTCCCTGTGATTATTAGTTATTCAGATATCCATCAGTATCATACAAGCTACAGCCATTTAACCTAGGGTAACCTCATTTACCAAAACATTTTAATTGGTACTAATACAAACATTGGAAAAGGACATTTTCAGATTTCCTTTAACCTTGCAGATTTACGTATGTAAATGATCCAGTTTCATAATTGTTTTCCCTTTCCCTTTCCTGCAGTTTAGTTTCTGCTTTTCTCCTGAGAGATAGCATCCACCAATGAATTCAGAAATGGATGGAGTGGGATATTCATAATAACTCAAATATTTTTTTCCCTGAGAATATTCTGTCATTTTTTATAACCTGAGAATATTATTCTGTTGCTGCTTCTAGTTTTGTATACAAGTCGGAACAAGATTTAACCTCTCTTTTTTAGCATTTTTTAAAAAAACTGTATTCAGCATTAATCTTTCCAATTAAGTTGTTCACATTTTATTAAATGCATTTATAGCTGAGGTTTTATTAGCTGTAACAGAAGCTTCATTATAAGACAGCCTGTAAGGTACACTTATAGCTCTGTAAAAGAACATAACTGGCAAGGAGATCTTTATTTGGATATTTCAATAACCATTTTAACCACAAGACTTTCAGTTAAGAAATCCCTGGCAAATCCCTGCTTAGTTAATACGCTACATATTGCACAAAGCACATACCAGCAGAAAAATGTTGGCATAAACAGGTGCAGGGTTGTTAGAGTGGGTGAGATATCTGCGGTAAACAGAAGGCTCAGATTTTCTGATAGCACAACTTCAAGTCTGAACAAAGCCGTGCTGTTGCTACATGATGTATTTTTATAGTGCTGATCACATGTGAATGGCAGTTGAAAAATAGTAATTTGTACTCATTTAAGAAAAAAAGATCTGTGGAAAACAGTGTTTACTATATATGTATTTTTTGGTTTGAGGTTTTAGGATTCTTTTTCTTTAACAAAATAACAGCATTTTTCTACATCTCTGACATTTATTGTAAACTAACATACCTAATAATGCTTTCTGGCTCTTTTTGAAAGGCACTTATACGTTTCTTAAATTTATAGATGGTCTGCTGGGTTAAAAAAATATTTACAGAATATAAAAGTCTGAATGAATGTTACCTGCCCTGGGTTCTCCTGAGTTGTTCAAACTGGGTGCACCTTATCTGTATGAAGGAAAAGTATGAAGGAAAGATCTCAGCTTAGTGGGTATATGGAATCCCAGCTTCTCAGCATTCACTTCCCTGGGTACCTGGACCACGGAAGCTTCTCTGGTGGGGTTTCATGGCTTTTGGTATGGAGGCTAGGAGTATGAGGAACCACTCTCCATAGTATTTTTCTTCCCTAGTCAGAAGACATCTGCATCTAATTTGCTGCTGTTTGTAGTAATCAAAACTCAGGTTCTGCAGCTGCACCTCTCTTCTGAGTGAGGTTTTGTATGGGCATAGGTCTGCTGCCCAACAGGAGCTTCCCTTTCATAGGAGGCAAAGCATAAAGGTCCAATCACAAAGTCTGAGGAGTGTTCTTTTTGGGAATCGGGGGCTATTGTCCCCCTGAAACCACAAGACTGAGAGCCACAGCCCCCCAAATCCTGCACCACAAGGAGGGAATTTTAAGAAACTGCAAGGTTCATCTTAGTCTCCAGGGCGCTTAAGCCCCCTTTAACAGGTGCAGTAGTTGGCCCACATATGCTAGCACTTTTAGTGTAAAAATGTGTATTCGGCATTCAAAAGCCCATAATGGTGATCAATTTGTTGCAAATTTGTCTCCAGCAGCATAAAAGCATTACTCTTCTGAATTAAGGATTTGTTAAAACTACTGTGGTAGCCGGACTGCAGTGCAACCACACAGTGCTATCAATGCATTATTGTGTACACAGGTCACAGTGAGGGTTACATTAAATGGTAGAAAAATCTAATTAATCATTTCCAAAGAACATGATATAATAATGGTTCCTATATGTAGCAAGTGGTTTCATGTAGATATTGGCCCAATATGCAAAATTTAGATCTAAATATGAACTTTGAACACTGTTCTTCTGGCCAAGAGTGTTCAGATCCAGGGTTTTGCCTCAGGTCTCTTGTTCGCTTGAACAGAGAGACAGACCATCGGACACGTGGCAGACAAAAGAGATGGCTGAAGACTGCATCAGCTAAGGAACATTCAATTGATATTGTTGTACTCCTAAAGCAGCAGTGTCAAGCATGACATTAATTTGAGCCTCAGTATCAATAGACATATCCTTTTAAGCCAATAAGTACTTACACCTCTAAATCAAAGGAGAAAGAATAAGACTGGCTTGCAAACCTATCACCTTCTCTACCCCTTCCCCTATATCTCCCTCCCTTTTCCTATAATAAAAGAGTAGTAGGTTCTCAGCTTGGAATCCTATTCTCTGGCTTCTCAGAACCTGCATTATTTCCAATTCTTGACATGTGCAAACCTTTAGTGGTTTGCTCTTGACAAGATAGAGTCAGGACTTTTTACTGGAACCCAGAGCTCTGGGTTTATTGGAAACTCTGAATTGTTATTGGCAACATAATCCAAACAAAAATGTTTAAACTTGAGCACAGTCTTTTCTTTATAATCTTGCAACGGGTTAAGAACATCAGAAATTGTTTTCCAGCCAAAATAATAATCCACACTATGAAGAGCAAGGAGGAGCAAGAACATCCTCATGTTTCAGCTGTGTAATTTATTGCTGTTAAGATGGACCCGAAGTCTTGGACAAGAGGAAAAAAATCAATATTAATCCACTCATACTTGTAATGGAAGGATGTGGTCAGATAAAGTATTACTGGATAGTGCAGGACTGCAGTCTGAGTTCGAAGACAGATGCTATATGCTTGCTATGGAAACAATAGACCATAACATTGTATTTGATATGGAAAAATCAATCACCCTGTTACTAGCTAGAAATTGCTACACTTTGAGGCAAGAATATAAAGTACCTCAAGCAGTTGTTAAACAGAGGAGTTTTCATTATTATTTAATCACTTTAGAGGTCAAACCAATTAAAATATCATCTGTCAATCCTTTCTCTAGCATGTGTTTTCAGAGGGATAAATGTTTTCTCAGCATCCGTTGTCTTGACTTAAATGGTGACATGCAGAGATAAGAATAAAAAAACCCTCCACCAGGACCAGATACAGTACATTTTTCAGCTGGAAAGTAATATAAGGTTTTATTTGGGGACTGGAAAGGATTGTGACCCAAAGTTTTCTTCTGGCAGTTTCTCCAATATTTCTACTGCATTCGGGTCTGGTCTGCATTCTGTGCTCAGAAAATGTGATCATTACGGATATGAATCACCAAATAATATGTAATGTATATAAGTCTTATGGGTTCTGAAGTAAATTTGGGCTAATATCTCTCATCTCTCCCTAGTTGTATTATGCCTAATGTTACCAATGCTTCTATTATTAAATGTCCTTTGCCATTTCCATTAAAAACAACCATCCTTTGTTTTAGTCAGTTGTATCTTAGCCATTTTCATCATATTTAGCTAAATCTTTGTAAGCAAGTGATCATGGGCAGATGAGCTTATATTCAGGAAAAAAAGCATCTTTAACTGAACAAGCGTTCTTAAAAATGATTTTAAAGCCACCTTTAAAACAAAAACAAATATTCAATGACTGTTCATTGGACTACATGAAATAAGTCCACTTTCTAGCGAACGAGTGATCATATTACAAAAAGATGTAATCAGCACCACTGGTGGAAGACAGAGAGCAAGGCTGAACATATGGACATAACACCTCATCTTTGGAGCTAGCCCTTCCAGAACGGCGCTAGTGTACACTCATAAATTAACATGGAAAAGAGCTGCATTTGGCTGCCAATTCTGTGCCTGCCCTGGGGATAAAGTGAGGCTGTACACAGTGCAAAGGATTTTCCACCTGACATTTTTCACTGACACTAAAATGTATTGTTCACAAAACCCAACCCTGCTTTTTTAGTAGTTATTTCACTATGGACTGGTGCATTTTTAAAGGGCTTAAAATATTTCAGAGTATGAATTCTGAACAGGAAAGTCTTTGTAAGCACAGAAGCTACTTTAACAGTAGAGCTTGTTGAATAGGAAACCAAGAGATTTATAAATATTGCCATTGTTTGTGACTCCCTAAGTTTTCACAAATTTTATCAAAAAAAGTCATGCTAGAAATTAATTATCCAGTATTCACTATTAGTTATGAACTATAGTCTCCTGTTAAAAATGTTTCAGTCATAAAATCATGAAACAAAAACAACACTGAACAACTTAGGTGACCAACCACACAACAGAAATAATGAATAGCAAAGCAAACAGATCACAGACAACTGATAATTCTCAGACTACTTGTCCAAACTATTTAGCCAATATTTACAAATAGCAAATACAACTTAAATCAATCATGTTGTGAATGATTGGCTATCCAAAACCAGAAGCTAAATACAAAATATGGACCAATGCTTGGTATTCCTCAAATTGGAGTTGGAGGATCACACTTTCTTCTGAATAAACCAATTAGTTAATCAAAGATTATAGCTAAGGTCTCACATTATGGATGGGAATGTGTGAAAAGTACTTTTGAAACAGAAGCAATTGCATTCCATGGCTTTAAGAAGCAGGAAGGGAGAAGGTAAACATTGGGCACTATATTTTAAAGCTGTTCAAATATATTTAAACTGTGCTCATTCTTGTTTGGAATCAACCGTGCAGAAGAAATATTCAAAGTAAGAGCATGAATTCATCCAGGAGCTCTTCTAGGGCTTGGTCCTGCTGAGCCCACTGATTCAGCTGGTTTTGGATCAGCTGAAAGCTCATAAATGTGGAAATTATTTATTTATTTATTTACTAATTTTTTTTTATTTTAGCTCTCTAGGCAGGTTTTTCCTCAAGCACTTACAAGCTTTATTTATTATTCATTTTCATCTTAGGAAGAGAAACTTGAAATATTTATTCGTAGGATATTTTAAAAAATGCTTTTCACAATTGCCAGATATATTAAATGGCTAAAATCTCTCTGAAACAGCCAGTGTGATTATCTTCCCTGAAATCTCACTTTAAAATAGGTTACTCTAAACCCAGGCAAATAGTTAATAGGATGAAATGGTTACCTAGAGAGAATCTGTGGCTTGTATTTGCATTCATTTCAGTAGGCTTTTAGTCTAGTTTAGTTTAGTTTTAAGTCTAACAACATTAATCATTTCTGGGAAATGCTAACCACAGTGACAGACCTTGCTATGCTGAATGTTTTACAACGAAACCATTTCTAGCCATAAGCTGCCACTGCGAGCAAACAACTGACGGCCAGCAGTGTTTTTGTCAGATTCTGACAAGTGAATCAATAAAAAGACACAGCAAAGGTTCAATCAGAACAGACACCACTAATACGACTGGCCTTTTGGGACCCACAGAAGCGAGGAACTGCTTTTCCATGTTAATTTCTCTTCACTACCCTGGGGGTTATCACCTTCTTTGGCCTCTGTTAATTAAAAACTGCCTCCTGTTAAAGTTCCTTGGCAGACATTTTCCTCACATCAGCTCATTTTGCTGGCTGCTGAGAGAGGAAATGAGGAGAATGAGAGCTCTGAAACTTATGTGAAGAGTTGCCAAAACCCTATATCATCTCCAATCAACATAAACGTACAGATTTCGTTCAGATACTGAGAGCTTACAAAAATATGCAAAAAGTGGATTTAAAATGTTCATTATATGACAGCTGTATCCTCCTCAAAAATATGCAATCTAAGTAACTTTATGATACAATATTTTGAAGTGTACTGTATGGAGTTTTTTTCCCCCCACAAAAAGTAGGCATAGTATGAGCTATATATTTAACGAGCTTCTCAAATGCACCCAAAAAACTGCAGGTGCACCTATTTGTGCTTGCAAAAATCTGCATTTTTGTACTCCTTGGAATGTATATGCAAAACAGGTAGCTGTACACCCAACTGCAGGATTTAGCAAATGCAAAGCCTTTTAAAAGCCCCAAATATGGCCCTGTATGTGATTGTACTTGCACCTATCCTAGTTCTAGTACTTCAGTCCTCAATGGACTAGGGCCTGGTTTCCTTAGGCTCTCCCTCTCCACCCATCAACCACTAGATCCGCTGTGTTCAACAGAAATGCTGACGAAGCCCAAGCTGACACTCAGATGTAAAGAGCAGAGCATTCTTGATGGAAGGTAACTTCGTTACTCCTAAGCACAAGAGACCAGAATGAGTCCAAGCCTGACTTTTCAGGTCAGCCTAAGAAGAGCTCTGTGAAAGCTCAACAGCTTCTCTCTCTCACCAACAAAAGTTGGTCCAATAAAAGATATGCCCTCACCCACTTTGTCTCTCTAATATTATGGACAGACATGGCTGCAACAACATTTTTTCAGTGCATGAGGCAAGATGCATCTGTTCACTAAAGCCTTCCCCTTAAAGATGGAAGATTGAAGAATGACGCAGTAACTCAGGGATAGTTGGCAGTGAAAGGAGGAGGAAAAGGGAAAAATGCATTTCTAAACCAACAGTAGCTGAAGCATAGATTGAAGAGGATTAGAGGTCCTGAACTTACCAACATGGCAACTTCCCTTTCTCCACTGGTGCTCCTTGGTTTTCCTTCTGGAGACAGTCTTTTGATGATAGGATAATTTGTGGCTCAGTTTCCTTTCTGGTAGAGTATAGTGTGGCTGTGGGCCAAACTAAAGCCCCTCCCTTTAGAAGAAAGTACAGAAAAATCCTTCAGCTCTCGTTGAGGAAGGGTTACTCAATAATAATAAACTCTCCCAAGTGTGAAGGTCTTCTTTGCCTGCTCCAGACCACAGCAGTCATCCTCACTTGACACCATGAAGTGAAGCAGGGCTTCTTCCACCCCTCACTGGAAATGGCAGCCTGGGGCTTCTAAACAAGGACAAATGAAACAATCATGCTATTACTTTTGTTGTCCTGGGCCTCTTCCTTGACTAGTTTTAACCCTCCCTAAATTCCTTTCCTTTCCATTGCTTATCTCCAGGCCTCCTTACAATCTCTTTTCCATAACCTTTCCTGGGTTATTTCCCCACTTCTCTTGGTGGAAAGCACTACACCAGTTCTTGGTTCTCTTCTTCCAAGAGAATGCTGCACCCTGTACTCCTCACCATGCTTTGTAGCAGTCTACAGTTCCCAGGATTCCTTTGGGAATTATTGTGAGGCCGGCTGGCCAGATGCCAGCCCTTGCCCAGGCTGCAGGCACTAAGAACTGACAGACTCATAGCTGGAGACCAGACCAGGTCACCTGTATGTTAGTTTTGCTCAAAGTAGGTGTTAGTCTTATAAAAAGGTATTTTATGTTCAGACTCTACGAAATATTTGTAAATTGCTGCATTCAATAATCTCACTTGTAATGTCTGTAGTCCATGCTATAAGCAAATATGTGTGTTTTCATTTATAACAAACAGTAATCGTTCCACTCCTCCCCCCGCATCCAAAAGGACTATCAGAATCAGATGGGCCATCAAGGAACATCTCAATACGAAGAATAGGTTAATGGCCCTAACGCACCTGGGAAATGCTACGTGCCAGGAAGTTCTTCCTGTGGACTTGGAAGCAGAATAAAGGAAATAAAACAATGACAGGAAAAATTTCCAGCTCTCTTTGCTGTTTGAACTTTGACAGGGCCAGAGACCCTAAACCGAGGCAGAGATCCTCAGGAGTTACCCCTGGGTCTGCCCTGACAGATACCTTGAATTGCCAGATCTCAACAACTCTGTCACTCAGGATTTAGATGGTAACTCATCTGTGTGTATATGTTTGGTTGCTTTAACCTGTAAATAACTCATTTTCCCCTAGTTAATAAAGTTTCAGATAGTTTATTACAGGATTGGCTACAGGCGTTGTCTTTGGTGTAAAATCTCTAGAGTACATGATTGGTCTCTTGGGACTGGAAGCAACTTGAATGTGGTGTGATTTTTGGTGTAAGTGACCATTTATCACTAAGCTCAGTTTGTCTGCGTGGCAAGACAGACTGAAGGGTATAAGGGACTGTCTGTGACTCCATGGTAAGACTGTTACAGTGATACAGGAGTTAAACTTGTTACCGGGTTGGTGAAATTTAATTATAGAACACACCACAAGTTTGGGGTGTCTGCCCTGAGGTTGGCACTCACAGTCTCGAGCGACTCTAGACAGCATGACAATTACATCTCCCACAATTTCCTTGTTCTGAGCTGAACTGGAACTTGGCCATGATCAATCTATAGCTGTCCTTAAAGTCAAGAGCCAGTGCACAACCTGTTTCAGGTCTTTAATGGCCAATATAACGGGCCTGATCCTCAGTTGGCATAAACAAGCATAACTCCAACTACACTCATGTACACTGGCTGAGAATCTGAACAGGTATAATTTAAATTATGTATTTGGCATCAACATTAGATATTATATTGATGATAGGTGTCAAATTAGTCTCTCTCTGGCAATCAACAGATAACTTCTGGAACTATTTAAAGTTTTTACTATTCCAGGACAAAAACTATTTAGATGGGTTTTACACTTTGATTTCAAAAGCCATATATATGGAGCAATTTATTGTTAGATAGAGGGACTGACACTGGAGGTAACTTAATTGACTGATATTCAGTAGCTATTATGCTTGCTTACTAGAAACCTGCTTTTTCATTATGATGTAAATGCCGGGTTTTACTCACTATGCATTAATTCCTGAACATTTGTTCATTCTGTAAACCACACTGTTTTTAAAATGTTTATAATGTTCAGCTAAGGACACACCAGAACCTTGTACTTACAAGCTCACCAACTTATCTTAAATTTTGAGGCCTATGTAAATGTAATGAGCTAAAAAAAATACTGATATTCAACATGTTTAGTTTTGAAAATGTCACCTCTTACTGTAACATCACTGAATCTGTAAAATATGCACAGACAGGTGCAATCAAGTAATTTCACAAGTAAAATATGAAGTTCTACCACCATGAATAATTTCATGTAAAATAGGTGCTTGTTTGTGCAACCGTATCAGGAATTAAAGCTTGCAGCTGAGCCTGGGACCAGCTAGCTCCACCTGCCTGGTGAGCAACTGAGGACTTGCAGCTGAATCACAGTTGGCTTTCACCTGATTGGCCAGAGGAACCATCAGATGTGCTCTTAAGCCCAGCTTTAGGCCCACAGCTGCTCCTCGCTCAGGCCTCAGGTGCAATTGCTCCTCTACCTGCCTTGCTCTAGTCCATTCCAGCCCTGCTCAGTTCCTGACTCCAGCACCAACCATTAGGCCTGACCACCACTGTTCTGACTACTAGACCTGACCTCCCACACCCATGGTCCATAATAAAGCACATTTTGCTTTTCCAATTATGATAACTGAATTATCCTTTTTGAACACAGAATTTTGTGTTCTCTCCAAGTTCCTGGGTTTGAAAATGTAGCCTAAACATCCATTATTGTGTCGAAGAGGAGAAAACTGGACTGTAAATTAATGTAAGGAGGCCTGGCTGAGGTCTTGGTTTTCCTTCTTTTTTGTTTCAGAGTAGCAGCCGTGTTAGTCTGTATCCGCAAAAAGAACAGGAGTACTTGTGGCACCTTAAAGACTAACAAATTTATTTTAGAATGAGCTTTCGTGAGCTACAGCATCCGAAGAAGTGAGCTGTAGCTCACGAAAGCTCATGCTAAAATAAATTTGTTAGTCTTTAAGGTGCCACAAGTACTCCTGTTCTTTTTTGTCTATTTTTCATTCTCCAGAAGTTGGGCGAAAGGAATAACTTCACTTAGTGATGACTCTTTTTAGCATGGAATTCTCAAATTCCCTCTCAAATACAATTGTACATCAAATATTCAGTGATTACTACTTTCTTGCAAAGAATATGTTCAGTCATGTAGTAGCAGTTAGGGTTTCATCTGGCTGAGTGAGCTGTTGAAGTGGAAGGAGATGGATTTGATCAACAGTCTCGTGAACCTTGGTAAAGTGATTATAGCAAGGGTATGTTACCTCAGCCAGTTAGTATCTGTTCCTGCAAGCAAAGGTCCAGAAGTCTGGCATTTTCAAGGTAAGGCTGAGATCCCTGTTGCTCTTGAGCTTCATGTAAGTGAAGAATGTGCTGTGGGAGTCATATGCAGAACATGTACAGTCAATAGCAAATGAATGATGGCCCTAGTAGAGTAGCTGAGGAGTTGTGAGAATAATTGAAATAACTATTTCTAGTCTTCAGTAGTAAAAGGTTGAGGAGGGTGAATAGGAAGTGAGGGGAAGGAGAGGAGGCATGTGCTTTCTGTGCCTGCTGTCACCTTCAGAAACCATTACTGATGTGCAGTATAATTGAATTCACACTCTTTTGTTTGTAGAGTTGGGGGGGTGTAGCCCCTCTATATGCTACCTACAAGTAGTCCTGAAGCAAACCAATGCAACACAATGCTATTGACAACCTGCAATTCCCAGAGAATTTCCTCTCCTCTCTCCCCCCCCTTTCAATACCCGAGATGAGAGACAAAAGTCCAAACATAGTAGAAAAATCAGGCTGCAAAATCCTTGAGAATGGACTCTCTCCAGAAACCTCTCAGTCTAATTATTCTTCATTTGGGCCAGAGCCTAGGAAGTGCAAGACCATTCAGTGTAATAAAACGGCAATGCAAGTTAGGCAAATATTTTCAAAATCTCAGTCAAATTCGCAATGAGTTGAAAGATGGAGTCAGTTTTTTATTATATCTAAACAGGTTCATTCATGCCTAGATTTTAAGCATGGAGGGATATAAACCCCTTAATCGCCTAATTTATTCCATTTATGAAAAATACATGGTACAGATCTGAGGGCCGGATTGGTGCTGTGTGTGTCCACTTTGCTATGTGTAAATATGTTTGTTTGTAGATAACCTATGTGTATGTATATTATTATAATGTAAAAAATAGATGTGTACCAGGATGTTTATCTGTTGTGATATGATGGTAAGTCACTATTAACCTGCATTATACAAGCATGCATAAGAACAGTTTTATATGCCTCATTATTATTGTCAATAAAGAAAGAAAGTTTTGAAATTTGCTGTACTAGGTCATCCTTCAGTAATACAATTACCTAGTAAGATTTGAATATTGTTATATTTTATTTTTTATAAGATTTAAATATTCGAATATGTGCAAACCTATATCACTGCATCAAGAACTGTATATTATTTTAAATACATGACTGCATGCTCCTGTACATTTAAATGAATGCTCCAAACCACAGCTCACACAAGCAAGGAATATGTATCATCTGCAAATCACATATCAAACCAAGTTAAATGTTTAATATCTCATTGCACCACAATTCACTACGAGAAAGGTAAATCATATTGATGTTAACAAATGTACACAAAATCTGTACGTACACAAAAAGCTAAATCAAACTGCATTGTCTCTCTGGCAATAATGTAAAACAAGAGGGAGAACTCTCTTTTTCTTAAAGTTTAATATTTTATTATTGTGAAATGGGACAGCACAACTAGCTCATCCTCTTATGACAACTAGCTTCTTTGTCTAAATTCCATTTGTTTCTTTGGCAGCTAAAACACCTTGAAATTACCTTCTCCAGCATGGAAGAATGATTTTTTTCCCTAGTTCTGGCTGTCAGAGTGATTAGAATTTTAATTAGTAAAGCAGAGAGCAGGGAAGGAAATCGCTGGGAAAAAAAAAATCACATGAAAGGTTCACAATCGCAGGGAAGACAAAGAGGCATCTGAAACATCCTCAGAGCTTGATTGTTACATCAGTAATTCTAGGACAGTGCTGAATTCTATATGACTAACACAGTACTGTCCTTTAACCTTCTGACAGCACTAGGGTATTGGGGCATTACAAAATATTTTATCAGTTGTCACTCAGAGTAGAACTAGGTTTTTAAAGCACTCAGACTATCAACAGCTCCATTCCAATGCCCATTTTGGCCCTTTGATCTGCTCTCAGGAAGCTAGAGCTCAGAATTCAAGCCACAAAGGCAAGATTGTCAATTATACAGCCATCACCAGACCATTACACCAATAAATATTGCAATTATCCATCAATATCTACACATTTGAAAGAGAGAGGAAATCCCATTATAGTGCTTTTTCAGTAGGCAATGCTATATAATTTAATAAGCAATTTATTTTCAAACCTACTTATAAAAAATTAATCTTAACACTAGAAGTAAGGTGACTGGTAGTTCAGTTATGTAGCTGCATGAAATACTTTATCTGTTGATAGCACAGGACTATAGAGCATGTCTGTAATGTCATAGCTCAGTATAAGGGGCAGTGTGCCTCAAAGAAACAAATCTGTATTGGAGCTGTTTGCCATGCATCAGGATTTGAACCTTACATCTGCTGTTAGGCCTCCTCTCAGACCCTCTCACAGATTTCCGGCATCCTGCTCTCCCTACCCTGTCCTTCCCCCACAGAGGGACTGCTCTTGTGAGAGGCCCCTGATCTCTTAGGGGGCTATTTCTTGCTTGTTCTTCTGTTCCTATTATTATTTGTACTTCTGCAGTGCATACAGGCCACAACCAAGGTCAGGGGCACACTAAGCTTGCCACTGTACAAACATAGGCTAAGTGTGGAGGAAAGTAAATAACTTCATTTTACCGATGAGGAACTTAGGAACAAAGGAGCTGGCTGACTGCCCAAAGACCTGAAAAAAAGCTCAGTGTAAGCTCAAAAGCTTGTCTCTCTTACCAACAGAAGCTGGTCCAATAAAAGATATTAGCTCACCCACCTTGTCTCTCCAAAGTCAAGCAGGAAGTCTGTGGAAGAGTGGGAAACTGAAAAAAACATCCTTTACCACAAGTCCATTCTTTTTGTGTCCATAGAGGAGCCACTCACAATTCGTATGTTTAAAGATATTTTAGTTAGCTGATGTGCAAATCAGACCAACCCACCAGCTCTCCATATCTTATGGTCCTCACTCATCCAAGAGATCCCCTTCCTTTCAATGAAACCAAGTTTTTTGGGAGAGTTGGAATGTATTTCAGAGTTGGAGTAATAAATGGATAGATGCAGCATTTTTTTTAAAAGAGAGACCACCACTCTATGCTACTACATCTCTACAGAGAGAAACAAATTTTAACAGACTTACATTTTGGTGATGCTCAATGTTACTAATCTAAGTATATTCACCTGGAGCTGGTAAGATATTTGAACATCCTAAGTTTTAGAGAGAGTGTGAATTCTACTCCACAACCAGCTTTAAATTATGGTCCTAGATAGAGTTAACAACAAGAATTACACCAGTCAGTGTCCTACAAAGGATTATTGTTTTATCCTTGGCAAATACGCTAGCAGAGTAACAAACTGGCTTGCTGATCTTTTATGTGGTAACATAATGCATGACATATTTATAGTTTACAGAAATCAGTCCACAGGGAATTTTTAGTTTCAAGTAATTATAGACTTTTGCATGATCTAAATAAAGGTGATAAAAAGTAGGAAAGTAATGGTACAATGTAGATAAACCTAATACGAGGCAGTTCAAAGCACTGATCTCTATAATACATCTCTAAATACTGGTAAAAAGCTAGTAATTATGGCTAAAGTTAACTGCCAGCTGTTTTAATGCACGCCAGCATTAGAATTGCTTCCCTCCATTCTGGCCATAGGAAAATAGAAACAGAAATAGCTGAGAAATAGAAAGCAAAATTCTAGATTAAAAAACAAAAGTTACAATTTCTCTTTTTTCTTGATAGTCTGTCTTAATATATTGACATATTCTTTCCAAAGGAACAGTATTCTTCAGCCTCCGAAATCAGCAATACTCCTACATTATTATTGAAAGGGAGTATTTTCTACACCCCTGCATTGGTATACTCATTCGTCTCAAAATCTCACATTTTGGTATACATGAAAACTCTGAGCTGTACTCATCCTGGGCCTGAGATTCACTCCAGCTGAGAGTATCAGGCAGAAAGTCAGTCAGAGGGTGAGGGGGAAGTTATGAAAGGTGGCAGCAACTTTCTTTCCCCTATGGGGTGCAGATATGGTCAGCAAACACACAAAAGTGGACAGGGCTTCTTGGAGAGGGGACATGTCTAGGACAGCTCAGGATGCACCTTATGCCCATGGAAAAAGTAAAGCTGCCCTCATTAGGTTTAGTTATAGTACATGAAAATGCCACCTGCTGCCTGCTGGGCCTGAATCTCTCCTGGAGTGCAACAGGGCCACTTAACTAAGGGAAGTGCAATTTGTCTGCAAGAGTGGACCATAAGCTTTCAAAAATGATCAGGCTATTCAGCAGGTATCATTTAAACCTAAAGAAACAAAACAGGAATTTGATCTACATATTATAAGCTAAAACAACGAGGAGTCCGTGTGGCACTTTAGATAAGAGATCATTCCATACAGCCGCACAAAGCTTTAAATAGGAGAGTTTATGTAAATTATTTCTAATTTAGTACTTAAAATGCATCAATGAACTGCAACAAAACCACTTCAGTGACTTACCAACCACTAGGGCTAATAAATGGTCACAAACACTCCTTTGAATAAAAGCTGCACATTCAGTGACAGACAGTCCCAGTGATTTAATTCAAGCCTTCCTCCAGTTCCCAGTCATCCAATTATGTTGCAGAAACAATACTGCATGATTTAGATGAACATTAATACAGGGTAAATGATCAATGGCTAATGCTAGAAGCAACAGTGGCAGCAAATTGTTCAGAAACAAACCATGGTTTGAGATGTTTCCATAAAAAACTTTAATCAAATAATTTAAATATATATAAAAAAACCAAGTTCATGGATACTTTGCCAAAAAGATCAGATCATTATATTAAAATAGATATATTTGTTGAATGTAATATAAATTACCAATGGACAGACAGGCACATGGTGGAGATTAATCTATGCTGGTAGTGGTTCTTGATATGTGAGTAAAGAGCAATACTCGCAAATGCCTCAATGACAGAGGATGTTTTGCCTCCCAGACAGAGGATGAGTGGAGGATATCCACTACAGAGGCACAGTTCAGTGAATAGAAAGGGGAAAATATGACCCCAAAGTGACATTAACACACCATCTAGACCTGCTGTTAAAGCCCCTAAATCTAACAAGTCATCAGCAGGACAAAGACATTGAATTTGTAACGAACATGGAACTTTACAACAAATGGCAACCAATTAAAAATAGCTTGGTCAAAACCAACTACTTGGCCAAATCCTGAAGTGATTGCACTGTCATTCAGGCAAAGCTCCCATTGTCTTCAATGTAAAGCCTAAGTAGAAACTGAGTGAGGACTTCAGGATTTGTCTGGTGACATCAATTTATATATGCAATTGCTGTAATGTATTATTTTGGTTACAGTAGCATTTGAGGGCTCCAAAAAGGTATTAGGTACTGTCTATACAAAACAAAAGAAAGAGTTTCTGCCCCAAAGAGTTCCCAGTGTTGTTAATAACACAATGCCAATCATGATATCTGATGTTTTTCTTCAAGCCCCAATTCCCTGGGACAAGTGATTTAATGAGAATCTAAGCTTTGATATTTTTTAAAAGTAAAGTTTCTAGTCCTCATTGGGCGGGGGTGGGGGGAGCTGAAAGAAAAAAAAAACAAGTGAAATGTAAATGCTCAAACTCTAGCAGACAAATAAAAAGAACTACAAAAATGTACCATTAAAAAATGTGATTGTTAAGCCAAATTCATGATATTTTGGAGCCTGACTCATGTTTTTGAGCATTTGTCTTGGCAACTACTATAATCTGGCATTTACACAATAACCAACAGGTGAATAACAGACAAATGTAGGGGAAAGGAAAGATTACGGTGGAGAGTCACTCTGTAGTTAAATAATTTATCAACACTGTGCATGTATGTCTGGGAAAAGAAGATTTTTATTCAAAATTAGAAACTTTGCAATTTTTGTAGAGACGCGCCCACAGGCTGTCCTTGATTTAATCTTTGTAGAGTTTTTCCAACTCAAATGTGGGTGTCCCCCCCCCCACAATTCTGTATAATCCCTAACCCTTCCTGTCCTTTAAACATGTTGGGAAAGAGTACAGATGTCAACACATACGGAAAGGCTCAAAAGCTAAATAAAAACACCAAGATTATTCAAAAAGAAAACTACTCAGCTTTCAGACCTGTGCCTCTCTGTACACATATAAGCAGCGCAAATGGACTGAACTTGAAAACATGAGTTTTGCAATCAGCTTTACACAGCCTTTTAGGAGTTAGGGGGGAGAGATTCTATGTTTTCTGCACTAATCTTCAACTAAGCCACACAAGTTCTGAGTGTCTCTCAGTAGGAAAGAAAACAGCCTGGCCAAACAGTTGGAAAACTATAGAGTAATCTGATTTTGGCTTAGAGGTTAGAAGTAGGTTGCCCATTTCACTCATCAGTCAAAAAAACTTATTTGAAGGGCCTCTGCCATCAGATAGTTCTCTGTGCTTCAGTTTCTCCTCTGCTGCTTGTGTCTCCTATGGGATTGCCTGCAAATACTGTGCTTGAGAGAGCTATACTCAGTCTTCTAAAGCAAACATAACAATTGATGTTCCTGAGTTACACACACAAAATGTGTAGGATTAGCCTCTAATGGCATTCAAATCATGTTCTTTCAGTTTTCAAGTGTCAGTTGTTTTTCATTTCATAGTTTGGCTAAGATATTCTCACATGCTGATTTTGTATGTTGAACAGCTACACAAACTCCACAGCATCCTGTCAGTCTGTGCCTCTGTCATGTCAGACAAATACCTCCCCCCCCCCCCATGAGATGGTGGGGAAATCTAAGTTCCTGCTCTGTGGGCCAAATCCTGAAGTCCTTACTTAGGGAAAATGTCTATTCAAGTCAGCACTTTTATCTTTATATGTAGAATTTTACCTTAAATGCTACTGTCCCGCTATTTATTCTGTTTCTTCAAAAATCTTCTCTCACACATGCACAGAATTATAATGCACTTTAAACAGAAATGTCTCCATCCATATCCCTCAGTTTCTCACCCCAGTTTCTGATCCTAGCCTCTACAAAAAGAGAATACTTTCCTTCAATTACAACATATTTTTCTCAGTTTTAGTCAATCCATTTACTGACCGTTCTGAGCTTCATCGGACTATACTCTTATTGCTTCCTCACAGTGCAGTGGTAAGGCTGTGCCAGGAGTGCTGGAAACTCACTAGAAGTGTGGGGTGGTTGGGCACTTTTAAAAGTGATGGGGCTTTGCCCTCTGACCCCCCCCATTCCAGTGCTCCAGCAGAGAACCATGAGTATGCTTCTGAGATGGATGAAGATGGTTAACAGGTGCAAAATTAGATCTCGGGACTGATGGATTGAAAGTAAGATGCTTTTTAGAGATATGCACATAAGGTGAGTGAGAGGGAACAATGTAAAATTTTCAAGTCCCTTTTAGACTCTCTCTTGCCGGAGCTGACAGAGAACCAGACAATGTGTGATGGCTAGATTGAGGGACAGTTGGAGAAAGTTGGTATTTCTATACCCATAAAGCAAAAACCTACACAGACCTCAAGGCAAAGCCATGATTGAACCCTTACATTGTAAGGTCTTTGGGGCAGAGACTGTGCCCAGGACAACAAAACCTCTTACACTGACATAGGCCTCAGTATTATATACTAAATATTAATATTTTAACTCAGTACCACCTCTTCCTCTTTCATTAGAACATTATTTCTCCCCTCTAAGCCAAACAGCATTTGCACAGTGATGTTTGAACTATGAATTATATAATTTGTGGGTTTTTTGGTGGGGAAGGGGCTGGCTTAAAGGGAATAGAAAGGATTAGACAATGAAGAGAATTATCTAAGGAATAAGAGAAACTTATAGAATCAAGAGAGATCTACAATTCCCAATGGCATAGATGATGGCTTAACACATTAGAGAATGATGTAGTGTTAGTCCTAACAAGTGTCACATTTTTGACAGCCTCACATAGACCACAGGAATCTCTCCTCCAAGCAAGGGCATTCATTTCATATCAGCACGTATAAGGAAGGCAAGGATGAGCAAAGGGTGGAAGGATAATGAAATGCAAAGATGATCATCTATCTACACCAAGAATACTACTTGACTGCTGCTGCTGCTGCTGCCATTATTTCCTTTCAGAATGACACAAGCAGGTCTGTTGGACTGATGCCCAGGATACTTTGTGTTAAATGCCAGAGTTCCCATTCACTTACTAGGTTTCTCATTATGAAAGGGAAGAAGAAAGGTTCAGATTCAGACATCCATACTTTATGTGGGACATCTGAGATTCCTCATGTGGAAATGAAATACACTTGTTTTCCAAACTGAGTGCATGTTAGGAGCAGCGATGTTCCTCATAGGCTCAAGAAATATGACCTGTAGGCGGAACATATTCAGCATGTTGAGGGTGACAATTATAATTCCCTATGTTCCCTTTGTGTTGCTGTGAAAGAAATTAGGATTAATAGTGTGTATTTCCTACCCTAGACAGTAGGTTGTCCTCAAGCAAAAGAGATAAAACCATCTTCCATCTCAGAAATGTACTGAAGAATATACGTTCTGTAGTCTGTATAAGTACAGTATCTAAATCAGATAGTAAGCTGCTATCTTGTGTTTAGCTGTTGCCACATGTAGCATCTGTGACCCTTTGGAGGAAAAAAGCAGTGAAAGGCAATTACAAGTCGAAGAAGAGGGTATCTTTACCTTCTCTATGAATACTGTGTGCTCTCTTACTTGCTCTTTTTGGCTAGGATGCAAGATATTACAGAGGGCTTAGTGCCATCCTATTTACAATAGGCAACAGTTAAATTTCATTGTTTGTCAAAAAAGGGAATAGTCATGGTAAAAAATGCAGATACCATTCCTTTACGTTTAAATAGTCCTGTGGCACAGTATCTTAGAGCCAAGTGGTGCCACCCTTACTCAAGTTAGTGAGCACTTATGCGAGTTGCCCCATTAAATCAATGGGACTACTCATAAGTGCTCACTGATATCATGAGTAAGGGTTTCACAGTCAGGTCTTAGTTGTTAGTCAAAGGAAATTATGAGAAAAATTGAATAAGTTTCCTTTTACACCACTCATGGTTTAAGATAATTTAATGATATTGAATTATTAAAACCTCTTAATTCTAGGCACAAAAAAGGCCAAATATGCAAAGATTCATAGTGAAGTGTTGTTCAGCAATGAGGGTGAAAAAAGTAAAAGTAAATGGCTCTTTATGAAATAGCCTAAAAGTCCCAGGGTTTGACACAGGATGCATGGCAATATTACAGATGTACAGCCATAGCAACAGCAAATGACTCCATGTTTTTCAAGGGTTATTTTGAACAAGAGGGAAGGTGTTATGTGGGCGAAGCCTTCCTAAATTACCAACTTTGGATCAAACGTACTCCAATCACCATTCAGTTCAATTTTCCATTGCAGTATGACAATGTACATAGATGCTGCTAAAGTTGATATGGCATGTAATCGTGCCTCATATGCACACAGTGGAAGAGTAATGTACTTTATACAATGCATCCAGTTTGTATTGCTATCTATTTCTGATTTGTTAAAGATCTGGGAGCCGGGTGAGAAGAGTCTGTAGCAAACAGCTGACAAAATGCAGAACTACTACATACTCTACAAGATAACAGAAAGCATGTATATATTAAACAACATGTCTGCAGCTTGATGAGACACCATAAGGCACATACACAGAATAGTTTGCCTTTTTCATACTCTCAGAGGGCCAAAATCAGAGGAGACAAATGTTTCAGATAATTTAACAGACTGGCAATATTTGCTGGAAAACCACACCCAGTTAGCCAGTGTTGATTTTTCTTGGAAAGGGTTAATTGGGTTCAGCTGACTCACTGAATACCCAAGCTAGGTATAAGGGAAGTGTGAGTAGCATTTGAGTTGTAGGATCTAGGGTGTGGGCTGACCTATCATTAGGCAGAAATTCAAGGAGCAGCCAAGCCAACGGAGAAGGCTGGAGCTGAACTTGATGTTATTCTATTAATTTTCTTTTAATAAAGCCAAATGTCAGAAGAGGCTGTGGACTGTTTTGCAGCAGATTGGGAAAGGCACCTGTTCATAAATATGTCTATGTGCTTGTAAATTGGCATAATTTCTATGCTATGGGAACAGATGATGCAGTTATGGCAAGAACAGCAACGCAAGCCACTGCTGCTGGTCTTTGTTCCAGCCATATCCCTGCCTTTCACCCATTCAGCATATAACTCTCACTCACTTACTAAAGCAACAATTGCATACCTCTAAATTTGACACAGGATGACCAGCATCAGTGAAGAATGAACATATAAAGTCAACAGAAAGCTACCTAGAGGAATCCTGAAGACAATGAAGTGTGAACAGGTGTGATGATGTGTTAAATAGCATGTGGCAAAAATGACTACCCTTGCTAATGAGATGACAGTTGCTTGTTATGCAAATTGTCCTAGTAAAATCATCTTTGCCTGGCACCTATGCCCTTGGGCACATGTCCAATCAATTTGAGAGCTGCAACATGTCATTCAAATTGATATTTATCACTATAGATGACGATCTGATATCTATATGCATAAAATTCCCCAACTCTGACTGGTAAGGTAATTGCAGGGCTTCACCAAAATAAGTGTGGAATGTACAAGCTCCTATAGCAACAAAGGGCCAATCTGAATTAGAAGCTGTGCTGGTGGAGGATTTAGACTGTAATTTACACAAAGTCTCCACTGCATGGATTTTTTCCATTTGAAATAAGACCGATCTTTTATAATAAGCTGAGTGCTAAGAAATATACATATTAAATCTTGCTGAGCAAAAGGTAAAATAAAATAATTAAAGACAATGTGTATAGTGTCTGTAATTTCTATCCAAGAACACAGCCTTCGAGTTTTTGGGTTGCTGTGGTGGGTTGTTTTTTGTTTGTGTTGTGGTTTTTTTGGACGTGGGCGGTGCAGGAGAAAAAAGATTAATACATAATTATTACCCAGTTTTGTTCGCTGAACAGAATTCTGCGTATCACTTTTTGAAGAGGTGAAAACTAAATTAAAATCTAGTTAAAGTATGTATTTTCTTTTAACATATTAACAATTAAACTATTCAAATCACTGATGGATGATGGTGCATTAACGTTTAGAGAACCAAGGAACTAAGAATTCATGGGGTGATTCACTGTTTGATCAGCTCACTTAAGCCAAGGAAGAATCTAAATTAATTGGCTGTTTCAAAGCAATGCAAAGACAGTTTCATGGTTTAAAAAGCATCCATTTCCATTATTATCATAGCAGCAAGTTTAAAGCCTTCTTATGTTGTTTCTACATCCTCTTTTTGTGAATCCAAAAATAAATTGTACTGCAGCACAGGTCAGAAATGACAATCATTTTCAAGCTAATTTTCCATATTTTTTTTAAGACACGTTTGTCTGCTATTTTTAAATCTGAGTTTGAATAATATATAGTATATAGATCAGTCTGAAGTGCCAAATGTTCTCACTACCTGTGAAATCTAGGTTTTGCCAGGAAACATTGTCCAAAATACTCAAAATTCAAAGGAAATTCAACAAAGAAAGCGCATGCATGCCCTGGAAATTTGGCTCCACAGCGTGGAAGCCAGACAATTTATATTTAGTCTTGTTAATTATATGCACAAATATCATGTCTGTTGAATTGAAGATGGACCCTCTTATCTTTTAGCCAGCAGGAGGATTATTCTTGGCATATTTTGAAAGAAGTTGCAACTATCCAAACTCATTACTAGTAAGCCCATACATAGTAAAACTGGCATGTTTTCTCCTGCAGAATTTCAAAATCTGCAGGAAATAGGAACATAAGTCCCGACATTTGTCGACTATTTTATTTTATTGCAGCTCTCCTAAGAATCCTTTTATGACTTCAACATGCATTTACTACTATTCTTCATAAATCAAGGTAACAACAAATGGCAAATACATTTAATTACTAAAATACTACAGCAGAGCACCTTCCCAATTCATTTTAACAATGCTCATACTCTAGTTGGGACTGTCTGATTTAACAGTACTCTCAGTGTTTTCTGTGGCAACTCTATTTTCTAAATTATAAAGGCAAAAACTGTGTCTTCATCTCATTCAATAGAGATTATTTACAGTACCCATAGAACTACTCTTCATTTTAAAGGGAGTGAAGCATTTAAACACACGCACACACACGCAAAAAAAATATAACCATGTTTCTGAACTCAAGTTGACCTATGTGTGTGCGCTGACACAACATAATTATGATAAACAACATCATTATAGCATAAGGAAAGCTTCCTGTGGCTCTGCTGTTTTAGCAAATATCTGTACAACAACTGGGCAAATGCCCCGCCTAAACTAAAAATAATGTTATAATAATCTGTCATTAGAATCAATAATGGTTTTATTATTCATAATGCATGCAGTGCTAAGATGAACCCATTGTGTAATAAATTTAGTGGCTTGTCACTTAATACAATATGATTTTACAATATTGCTAATGTGCACAAAGCATTCAAATATACAGTATTGGCACAGCTGAAATTTATGACAAATATAAGGCAAGGATGAATCTAGGCAAAGTCTTCATGTTGCTTGACGGAGGTCAGAAAAATCAATACTGTTCATAATATATCTGTGACACAGAAGCTTAAATGAAAAAACCTTCCAAGTTAAGAGGCAGTGCTTTATTTATCCTTAGCTCTTTCCAGTAGACAAGTTCTTTGAAAGGGCAGAAAGGAGAATAAGAGAGTTTCAATCTTTTAAATAAAGAAGGGAATACATGCTAGAAAAAAGATAATAGAATTTTCAGTGTTAATTATTTCATCTCCAACATATTTCAGTATCCCCACTCTCCCCAGAAGGAGACATAACACTAAAACCAAGCAGTCAGGTTAGACCTTGGCTAAAAAAATTCACCCAAAAGACACAATCCAAAGGGAAACTGATAGGTGGAAATTCAATGCTCTGCTCTCCACAAAAAAATGGTGGTGTACGTGTTCCACAGGGAAGCTTCAGGTTCTCTATGACTAGAATCATAGAACACATGTTCTGGAGTGGGATCTGAGATTAGTGGGTGAAATACCGGCCCCACTGAAGTAAGTGGGAATATTGTTATTGACTTCAATCGGGATAGGATTTCACCGCCTAGTTTAATGCTTACCTCTCTAGTGACAAGGGAGTAAAATGAACAGAGCATGAAGCATCTTGAAGCACATATTTCATGGATTACATATAAGGTGTCATTGAAATGTTCATGAATTATTTGGGAATTATGTTTTAATTGAATTGTAAAAGCTGTCGTCTATTTCCTCCCCAAACTGTAAATAGACAGCAAAATTTGGAGGCTTCCAGCTAATAAATGTAAGGTTATATTACAAAGGCACCATTCCAGCCACGACTATTAAAGATTTTTCTGTTGTAATTGCCTGTGGCTCTTCCATCTTCAACAGATTCTTAGGTCCAAAGTGACCAATTCATGTGACCCTATCATTAAAAAGAAAATCATGTAATTTATTAGATCCAGTCAGGAATTTTCTATCAGAATGCTTTTCTACAGGCCAGGCTTACAGGAAGACTATCTCCCACAAGGACAGATTTCCTTCTGTCCAAGTTGTGTGGTGCATCATGTGAGTCGCATGACTAGGTGCATTATGGGAAATGTAGTTCAGTCAGGGAACCTGGCCCATCGGAGAAAATAGGGACCAGAACTACAACTCCCATAAGAAAATGTACCCTAGGGATATATTGTTTAATGTTGAAATCATAGACATGGAGGGTTGAAAGGGACTTCAAGAGGTCATCTAAGTCCATCCCAACACTCTAAGGCAGGACCAAGTATACCTAGACCATCCCTGTCAGATGTTTAACCTGTTCTTACAAACCTCCTGTGATGGGGACTCCACAACTTCCTTTGGAAGCCCTTCTAGTATTTATATCATATATCTTATAGTTAGAAAGTTTTTCCTAATATCTAACCTAAATCTCCCTTGCAGCAGATTAGGCCCATAACTTCTTGTCCTATTTTTCATGGGACATGGAGAATTGATCACTATCCTCTTTATAAAAGCCCTTCACATAATTGAAGACTGTTATCCAGTGCCCTCTCAATCTTTTTGCAAGCTGAATATATCCAGGTTTTTAAAAAAAAAACCCAAAAAAACAAACAAAGAAACCCCTTTCCTCATAGGTTGTGTTTTCTAAACCCTTTACTATTTTTCCCCCTCTGGACTCTCTCCAATTTTTCTGCATCTTGTTTAAAGTTTGGTGCAGAGAAAAGGACTCAGTATCCCAGCTGAGGCCTCACCAGGGCCAAGTAGAGCGGAATAATTAACTCCCATGTCTTATATATGACAATCCTGTTAGTACACTCCAGAATATTCACCTTTTTCACAACCACATCATGTTATTGCTCATATCCACTTTCTGATTCACAATAACCGCCAGATCCTTTTTCTTCAGTACTACTGCCTAGTCAGTTATTCCCCATTTTGTATTTGTATCTTTAATTGTTCCTTCCTATATGTAGTACTTTGTACTTGTTTTTGTTGAATTTCATTTTGTTGATTTCAGACTGATTCTCTAATTGTCCTCCAAAGTGTTTGCAGTCCCTTCCAGCTTGGTGTCTTTCACAAATTTTATAAGCACACACTCCACTGTTATCCAAGTCATTAATTAAAATATTGACTAGTACTGGACCCACGACTGGCCCCTTAGGGCTCCTCTAGATACAACCTCCCAGTTTGACAGCAAACCACTGATAACTGTTCTGAACATGGTCTTCCAAAAAGTTTTGTGCCCACTGTACAGTGAATGATTTGGCTCAAGGCATTTTGGTTCATTTCAACAAAGCAAAATTAAAAATTTCAATTTTGTGAATGTTTAACTGTTTAATTTTGATCAAAAATGTTCAAAGAAAACATTATGACATTCCCAAATCATTTTTCCCAAATTTCCATTCCAAGAAAATTTTGAAATTTCTAATTTTTAAATCTCATTTTGGTATGAAAACAAATGGTGAAGGGGCAGAATTTTGCTGAGCTCTTTAAATTATACAAAATTTGGAATTTAAATGATGAAGAAAAAATTCTGATACATATTTGTGTACTATATTCCTGTCCTATTTGTGAAGCACAAAGAAGAGTAAGTAATATTCCTCCAGCATTAGGAGACACTAGGAATAACGATATAGTTTAAAGATTCTGTCACACCCTTTACTTACAATTCTCTTGGTTTTGTAGGCTGCCTTTTTCCATGCCACCAATTCCAGTCCATCAAGCTTTCCCCCCTTTTTTATTCAAATCCCTTCTAAAAACTATTTTTCCTTGATACCCACAAAAAGTCCCCAACAATAATATTAAACATGAACAACGTTGAGCAAAAGGTATCCCTTAAAGGCATATGAAAAACAACAGAGTTTTTCTGTTATTGCATCATTCTCTTCTCTTATCCATCCCTCCCTTTTTTTAAGCTGCTGTGCCATCGTATCTGTGTAGGCTGCATCCTCTTCAGGGTGCAGATTTATTTTTTATTAGTCTGTTTACACTACAAGCTAGGGGCAATTCCCAGCTCATGTAGACATACTTGTGCTAGCTCTTATCTGATCTAGTATGCTAAAAATAATAGTATAGCTGCAATACCATGGGTAACAGTGTCACCAGCTAGCCTCCTTGAGTATGTACCACAGGGTTCATGAGGGTTTGTACTTGGGGCAGGTATTCCCTGCTGCCGCTGCCACTGCCTACGCTACTGTGGCTACACAACTATTTATAGCATGCTAACTCACATGAGAGCTAGCATGAGTATGAGTAGGAATTACAGCCCTAGCTTGTAGTATAGGTGTAGCTTTTGGAGTCACAACGGATGCTATATAAATTATTTTTAATAATAGGAATTCATTTTGTTTAATTTAAAAAGGGTAACTTAAGCAGGTAAGAACTTTTTACACTAGAATAGCTGCTTTTTTTTTTACCCAATCTCATAAATATGTTTAAATGTGTCATGATTAAATACAGAGGCAAAGGGAATTTTTTTTCACTTTAACCCATATATTGAAAATCTATTTTTCATGCATGCAATGTACTCCCCTGACTGGTAATTATAATTTAGGAAGTTCAAGTACAACCACATATATCATTCCTTCTGCCAAAAGTGCTCTGGTAAATCTTTATTCTTTTGACCTGAAACCCTTGACTCAATCCTTGGAAGTCTACAGTAGTCTATTAGGTTAGACGCATACTGTAAAGCTATCCTGTATGTCCACATTGTGTTTCTTTGTAAGTATCTTTATTGTTATATATTTAAAGGCTTTGCCTGAAATTTAGTCTGCTTAGTCTACTGTACTATATAGCATGAAATCTATAAATAGTTAAGGTAATGCAGTAAAATCATCAAAAAATGATTTTGACTGTTTCTTTCTCTAAAAAAGAAATGACCCTATGTACAAAATCTATTCTGGGGAGTGAGCTAGTTTATAATGCAAGAGGTTTTGAATTTAAGATTATGTTCCCCTGACCTATAATTCAGAGGATTTGGTTTTTTACAGCACAATTTTTAAATCCATTGAAACTTACATTAACTAATTGCTTTGTCTATTTCAAAACTTGGATTTTTTTCCCCCCTTCTTTCTTTAGATATATTCAGGTTTACAGGCCCAGATTTGTACTGTTTTCTACTTATGTGATATCTGTTAATGAAACAGTAAGAGTAATATTTATGGAGCACTAGAATATATCATAATCACCAAAGAGGTACCAAATGCAATTACTGTCGATGTTTTGAAAAACATTTCATCTATTCTTATCAGGTGGCTTAACTGTCAATTCACAGATAGACTTGTATTATGTACAAAGGTAGTACATAATACAAAGCTGACACTATGAACTTGGATCCTTCCAGAGATTGAAGGCACAAAAATAAAATGGCTAGATGTCAATAGGCATTGACAAGTTCCCATGGGATTCCATGATAAAAGTCACATCCAAAAGTATCTCCTCTTTTTGTAAGAATTGGTCAGACTGACAGAACATATATTTCTAGAAAACAAATCACTGGAAATAATAACTATAACTACAAAAATGACCCTTATTATATAGAGATACATTATATTTTAAAGATGGGGCTGGCAGAACTACCCATTAAGATTCCTCAACACTTCCCATTATAAGACTCTGTTTTTAATTGCTTATAATTTTGCCAAACTTCAACTGTTTGGGCTGAAATTTTCCATGCTGAGTGTCTGTCACAGGTTGTTTGGGTTTTTACAAGATAATTTCAGCCAAAATAGTTCAGCAGTGTCTGAGAACGAGGCTAGGAATAGATGCTCATTAAGTGAGCACCATACATCCCGTGCACTGAATGAGGCAGGGGTCCTGTGGAAAAATAATTCCCCCGCCCCCCAATCAACCTAGCTACTGCCTCTCAGATGTGGATTATCTATATTGATGGAAAAACCCTTTCTGTTGTTGTAGAAAGAGTCTACGCTACAGTGCCATAGGTGTGCTGCTACAGTGCAGACGTATCCTTAATTACACTATCGTTTAAGCATCCAGGACTAAAACTTGCCATGATGGAATATGCCACATGAATGTACTTTTACTTAACCTTTAAGGCACAGTCCCATACTGTGGATGGTATGAGTTGAACTATCCCAATAGTAGCTCCAGGAAACATGGACACTGAATCACCCCTGTAGAGGGTTGTAGTGGGGCAGCTGCCCCGCTCCTGGAAAACAAGAGTTAAAAGAAGCCCTGGAGAGTGAGAGCCGCTGATTGAGTAGCTGATCACAGATGTGGCCAGCCCAATCAGGGCCCAGCTGGCCCTTATAAGAGAGCTGCAGGGCCAGGATGTTAGTCTCACTCTAGCCCTGGAGTGGGAAGGGCTAGCTGCCTGGAAGCAAGGTACCTGAACTTGAGGAGTGCTAGGGAATAGGGCAAGGGAGCTCCAGCCTTGTAAACCCTCAGGCTGCAGGCCTTAGTGAAGGCCTACATAGGTGCTGGGGCTGCAGAGATACATCCTGGGAATAGGCAAAGTCCTAACCCCTTGCCAATGATGAGTGGCCATTATAGACTGCAGTCTTCCCCTTGAGAAAGGGGCTTAAATGATGACTGGCAGTAGCCACTGAGGCAAGGTGGGTGTAGAGAGTTGGGGGTTCCCCTGGGAGGGGAGATCCAGCTTGTGGGGGTACTGCAGTGGGCAGAACCCTGAGTTAAAGAGCACTGGGCTCCAGGAGGGACACTGGGGGGGCCAGCAGCAGGTGAGACACCAGCCAGTAGGTGGTCTGTATGCTGTAGAGCTAATTCCCGAGATGACCAGGAGGAGGCGCTGCACCGGTGAGTTGTCGCTTCACTACAAGATTGCAGAGACTTTTCCTCTCTGCTAGCTGGTGCAGAGAGAATCAAAGGGCATAGTTCTGTCCTTTCCCTGTCACTCTGGTAATGAAGGTTCCTTGTGACCTCTGTTCCATTTGTGCTCCCACACTAGGGAGAACTCTGTAAAAACCCGTATTTCCCAGAAAATAGGCTTCCTTTTTAAAAAAAGACACACAAACAGACTGACCTGGAAATATATTTATGTTTGAAAATGGAGAATTGGTGTGGCTAAGATAATTAAGATGGCTGATTTTAAAGCTTTTTTTTGGAGGGGGGGGGTAAGTCTAACTGCAAAATTTGGTCTTCGTTACTTGTACCCATTACACACTTTTTTGTCTTCCCTATATCTGTAAGCATTTTTAAAGCATCAGTCACCAGATGCAGTTTTGTTTTTCATTTAAATGTAGCCTTCTATCTTTGAGTATACTGCTGTACTTTCTTCTGCTCAGGTACTTTGGGGAATGGGATGGCACAGTACTGAATCTTAACAGAGGACTTTAAGATGGCTTGGATGGTTCTCCTGATTTATTTTTGCTCATATTTCAGAACCTAGGACCTACTGTAGAGAAGGCTTTAACCTCAGCCTCCTCAAGTTTATATCTGAGCTCCATTAATCTTAATGTTCCAGCAGGTGAATACTGCTGCCATGATGGTTCCTTTAAAAAGTGAGTCTCTGATATGGCCCTGGACCTATGCTGCTTGTAATTCAGTATCATAAGTACAGTATTGATATGGTTCAGTTGTGCTGAAGCTTGTAATTTGGTCTTGAAGTCAATGGAATTGCTCATTGTGCATATGGGACTACTCAGATGAGTGTGCATGTACGTTTTTGCAGGACTCAAGTATTAGATTGTAAACTCTTTGGGGAGGAACTGTCTTATTTTATATGTGTACAGCAACTAGTACAATGTGACCTAATACACACTGGGGCCTTTAGACACCAGACACCCCTATCTTTTAGCCAAATACCTCAACAGCTGCCAAAAAGACTGAGAAATAACAGAGGGTTGGTTTTTTTTTTTGTTTTTTTTTGCCCATCTATTGCCATGAGATCAACTCTCAGTATAAAAAGACAGTTACGTTGCCATGACATCAAATCAGATTGGGAGCTTCTAGGACTATGCATTGGTGAAATTCACAGAATCATTCTTCTGCTTTGAGCACAGTTCAGAGTCCTGCAGCAGGTTCTCCCAGGGCTTTTTATTTTGTGCAGGCAGGGGAGTCAGCAAGACATTGCCAGATGGAATTAACAGGCCTGCCCTTTGCAGGAAAATGTCAATGTTCCCATACTATTGGGATTAACGCCATTGCCCTCTCCCCCAACCGGCTGGCAAAGCAGGGTCTAATAGTGACACTAAGCAAATTTATGCCAGTATGGCTAATCATAAGAAAGGAGTCACCTAACTCAGGAAGACTTGGGATAACTCTGAATAACCCCATTACACCACATGTTCTGAAAAAGTTTATAATGGAGTCATTAGAAGATGTAACCTCTCAGCTAACCTTAAATTGCAGGAATTGGATTCATTTGAAATCAAGGATGCAGTTGTAAGACGACGACAAAAAAGGAGAAACAACACATACATCCATCAATAGAGACACTGTCAAGATTGAATGCTACAGCACACACCCCGGCTCTTAGTTCCCTAAACCAGGGACATACAGAAGCAGATTCTGAAGTATAAAGTAGGAAGTAATTACTTACTGTTGTGGGTCATTGAATGCCTGTACATCATAGAGACAAGTAACTGCAATTCTAGGGTTACTGACTGTGGTTCATTAAAATTTGGTTTAAGACTGAAAGGCTTCTCATGCACAGCTTCCCCCTGTGCTTGCTGGAGGGCAGAAAGAAGGTGGCTTTGGCTGTATCAACTGGGCTTAGATACCAAAACTCACTGTTTATAGTAGTATTGAGACTGAGTTGCACAGTATATGGTACTATTAAATCACTAATGTATACATAGTATAGCCACTCGCAGTAGGATTGTCAAAATATAATTGGTATTCTGTCAGTCTCGAAAAACAAATCAGCTTCCTTTAAAATTTAGGGTAAGAGTGTGTGTGTTGGATTTTAAATTTACTTCAGTGGAATTAAATTTATTTGGTTAAATTAATTAATCTACCTAAATCACTCAGTTGAAAAGCTGCTGGTTTTGATTTCCCTAAAGTTGATAGCATATGATTCATGTGAATTTGTCACTCATCATAGAAAATTCTCAATTAGAATCATTAATGTTTTGAACAATTAATCAGCCTTTCACACATCCTTAAAACTCACAGAAATAATATCAATATTTAGTTGTAAACCCCATCACAACCAAAAAACCACCAAAAGCAAACTCCCCTAAATCATTTTTTTTAAAAAGAGGAAAAGACCAAAGCCCCTGAAGTTAATTTAAAAATATGAAAATCTTAGAAAATTTGTTTTAAAAATTAATGTCCAACAAACTGTATCATGTTTAACCTCAGTTATAACTATTGAGGATAGATGTGGGTTACCAGATATCTACCCACTTACAATACATTTTTCTGTAACATTTATCTTTGGAAGTCTGTATATGTTAAAATGTACATATATTTATGTTTATATAAAATTGGCTCTCAATTTTCAAAAGAGAATAGCAACCAGCAGCTCAAATTAGGCAACTAAGTCGCCAAATTTTCCAAGAGTGTCAGCACCTAGAAGCACCCACTAAAGGGTGCTCAGTGGAGAGCAATTGGTGCTGCTGGGAGCTGTGCAATTTTGGAAAATTAGACCTTAATGTGTAGACATTTAACAAACTATGTTTTAACAATTGAAACACATCATCAAAATACTTTTAATATCATGTTTTGATTAAATATTACTTACTTTTCCCTGACTTATTTCATAAAATTATTCCACAAATCTTAAATCACCTGCCTTCAAAATTCTAGATCATTTGTACTTCTCAATGGAGTCAGGCAAATTAATTGCTAATCATATTATTTACACATGTAGGCCCTGAACCCATATGCAGGCTAATGCTGGTCTTAGTGACTTCAGTCAGAGCTGCAAAGGCAGAATTTATCTGTTAGTATATTGTATTTTTCTGTTTCTACATGAGCTAGACATTTGAACTTTGGTTCCTAATCCTAGCAAACCTAGTTTCCTTCATAAAATGAATTTAATGGTTTCTGCTGAATCTACCTTTGGTACCATGCACCAGTCAAATTCACATAATCTCTGTCATAACTCAGTACAACTGTCAAATTTTAACAATAGGAATAGCCTAGACAAAGCTAGTGTGATAACTGAACTACCACTCATCATATCCTTTACAGTGCAGTCATTTTAAGTCAGCATCAACCAAGATCAGCGGCAAGCCAATGCAGAAAAACTTGCACATCAAGCACCTACCTGGTGACCTTAGATAATGAAACAGAAGACCTTAATTATTCTTTATATTCTTAAACTTAGTGGTAGAGTTTGGGAAATTTGAATATTTCATTTGAAGTCAAGGATATGTGAAATATCTTTTTTAGAAAATGTGTTCTAAAGAGGCCAAAGGAAAACATATGATGCTATTAATTTCCTTGTCCAATTTCAGATTGCTACTAGGAGACAAGCATTGAACCTTCAGTCTGTCTCACTTGAAAACTGGCATATGATGTTAGCAACTAAAAAACAACTGAATCACATCTGAAATCAGCATGCAACTTGAAAGCTACATGTTCTTGCCCCTACCAGTTTGTATGCTGAATAATAAATACTACTCTTTGATTTGAAAAGCAATGGCTGTCAAACTTTCATGCTGACTAGAAAATACTGACAAAGTAATATTAATTTACACAAAGCCACTTAACATATACACACATTAACAGAATTCTGGTGGCTAATGGAAATGTATAGAAGGAAATAAGAGAGGTCATTTCTCTGAAATAGTATCATCTTGCCTTGTGCCTCAGCTGTAGGCAACGGATCAACAATTGCAGTTGACTGATACCACTAGAGGAATTCAATCTAAATTGATACATATAGTGATGATTCCAAACACATCTCCCAATCCATCAGTCTGTCCACTACCAGCATATCACATTTTTAGGAACAGACATCAATTATTTCCATTTCCTGTCATTACAGTGTCAAATCTATATAGGAAAGTATACATAGCAATAAACCATACCGTACACAGCTTTGGAGTCAACTCTTCTCTTGTTGCACTTCCACAATGCCGCACAACAAAAGAATGTGCTATTTATTTGCATTTGTCCAATTTGTTTGGATTTATCCTGAACCTTCCTGAACCACTCTTCCCTTTTGTGCTAGTCAGTCTCATGTTTCCAGTTGGAAAGAGCAGATGGAAGTGCCCACCCTGGTAACTCAGGTGGGGCTTAGATGAAGTGAGACATTAAGAGAATGCCTTGTGCTCTCCTATCAGTGAGATGCTCCCTGTTTGTGTGGGGTAAGCCGTTTCTGCACCTGGCAGGGCCGCCCAGAAAGGGGGGTGGTAAGTGGGGCAATTTGCCCCAGGTCCCGGGCAACACAGGGGCCCCCATGAGAATATAGTATTCTATAGTATTGCAACTTTTTTTTATGGAAGGGGCCCCCGAAATTGCTTTGCCCCAGGCCCCCTGAATCCTCTGGGCAGCCCTGCCCTGGCAGCAGAGCGTGATGTGTGCCTGTGTTTGGAGGGAGAGCTAGACCTTTGGGTAGCCCACACAGTACTATTTGGTGAATTTGCAGGATACTGTGGAGCATGACTGACCATGCCATCCAACAAAGCGAGTATTGTAGGCAGGACCGATAGCATTACCCATAATTAAGGTTTCCTGACATTTCCCAATTGTTTAGATCTTTGTCAAACTTAACATTGGGCTTGAAATTTTCCATGGCGTTGTCTTCTTCAGGCTGTTTTTTTTCCTTTTTGTTTTGTTTTTTTAAATTTCAACTAAAACGGTTCAGCTGTTTGAAGAGCTAAGCTAGAAAAAAATATTGTTTTACCCATGTTAAAAATTCTGGCAACTTTTTCTTTGTAAAGCTCTAAATGAAAAGATTATAAGACTAGAAGGGACTACAGCAATCATCTAGTCAGAGCTCCTGAACAACACAGGTCATAGGACTTCCCTGAATTATTTCCTGATGGAATGAGAGAATATTTAGTGCCGCCAACTTTTAGAACTTTAAGTTTTATAGGGGTGGCCTCTCTCCAAAAATCCATAAAAATTTGGCCGAATTCTAGGAAAAAAATCAATTTGCACATGATCAGTATAGACTTAGATTTCAACACTGAAGTTCCCTAAAGATTCTGTCCCCAGTTGGCAAGATCCAGATGGCGGTTGAGAGGTGTTTCCCTGAAACTGCAGCTCTGCAATGGCAGCCAGGGGTGGGGAAGAGACAGGACTGGGATGAGGACAAGTTGGAGGGGATGGGCCAGAAGAGGCCATGCTTGTCAAGGAATAGGCAGAAGAATCTACGCCCATTGGAGTACACTCTCTGCAGAGTCTGGATAGGAATCCAAGATTTGTTATTCTCGCCATTCCTCTACTGTCAGCAGGGGCATCAGAGCAGGGGAAAAGACAAAAAGCCATAACCTCACCACTTTTTACCAGCTGTAAGGGTGAGCAATGGGGGGAGAGGAATGATCGGGGCCTTAGGAGAGGAGGCGGGGTATTGGGGGAAGGGACAGTGTGAGGGCAGGGGATCAGGGAGAAGGGGTGACATGAGGGCAAGGCCCCAGAGGGACTGGGCGGTGAAAGAGTGGGGGTTTGGGGAGAATGAGTGGCATGAGGACTAGGGTTGACAACTTCCTACTCACACAAAACCAAAGTGCCTTGCCATGCCCCTCCTCTGAGGCCCCACCCATGTCTTGCCCCTTCTGAGGCCCCACCCCTGCTCACTCCATCCCCCCTCCCCACTTGCTCTCCCCACCTTCACTCACTTATTTTCACTGGGCTGGCTCAGGTGGCTGGGGTGCAGGAGGGGGTGAGGGCTCCACCTGGGGGTGCAGGCTCTCGGGTGGGGCCATAAATGAGTTCAGTGTGTGAGAGGGGGATCCAGGTTGCGGCAGTAAGTTGGGATGTGAGAGGGGGTGAGAACTCCGGTGTGGGGCCAGGGATAAGGGGTTTAGGGTGCAGGAGGGGGCTCCAGGCTGGGGGCTGGACCCGAGGGGGGTCAGAGTATGGAAGGGGGTTCAGACTGAGGCAGGGGGTTGGGGTGTGGGAGGAGGTACAGGCTCTGAAGTGGGGGGTGGGGGTTCTGAGCAGCGCTTACTTCAAGCAGCTCCCAAAAGCAACGGTATGTCCCCCCTCTGGCTCCTACACAAAGGCATGGCCAGGCGGCTCTGCGCACTGCTCCATCCACAGGCGCCACCCCCAGAGCTCCCATTGATCATGGTTCCCAGCCAACGGGAGCTGTGGGGGCAGTGTTTGGGGTGGGGTCAATATGCAGAGACCTCTGGCTGCCCCTACATGTAGGAGCTGGAATGGCAACATGCCGGCTGCTTCCCAGGAGCCACGCGGCATGGATACTACCAGGTAGCCTGCCAACCCCGCTGTGTGGCACTGCCAACCGGACAGTCAACAGCCCAGTCAGCTGTGCTGGTCGGAGCCGCCAGGATTTTTACAAGCTACAAATGTCATGAACAGGTACAAGGACTCATAGATATTTAAACAGATGCAAATGAACTCAGACTGTGGCTGTGAAAATATAGTAATGAAATAGTGAGAATTTCTGGAACAAAACAGTACTAGGATTAACTCTTACAGACTTCTTGTTCCATGTTGGTCCTCACAAAAGACCAAGTCAACCCTGATACCACTATCGTAGAAATTTTTCCCTGTTAATTTCAACCCTCTAGTCATTTTGAGTTCTTAATTTTCATTCAATTAATTCTGCAAATGACTTTTCCCTATCATTATTAAATTTTCATTTTATATATGTATTAAAATTCATAGATATCAGATATCACTGTTATCATTTGTTTATTAAACATATGTTTAAAATAATCTAAATCAAATTAACCATTTCAAGGGGTCAAGATGACACATTTTACATGCCTAAAATATTACTGTTAGAAGCTCGACTAAGGCAGAAAATTCTCTATTCAGATTTACATAGAACGGTCATTACCACATCAAAAATAATGGAATTTAATAAGAAGGTTAAAGTCCACAAAGTTATTTTAATTAACAGGTTGTTTGTCATAAAATAATATGAAACTTTACAAAAATATTTGTACATAGACAAATGTGATGCAATAATTTGAGGTAGCTGTGGAGTTCAAAGAAGGCTACATGCTGCCAGTGCCAGCAGCAAAATGTAAATAACTAAACACAATGGCCTCAATGCCGCATTCACGCTTAACAGTTTTAAGCCATTTGCTACCATCAGAGAATTAAGCACAGAAATACAAGAGAGTTCAGGAAGCAGATAAATGAGTGTAGTTCAGGAAGCAGCGGAGGCATAGAAAAAGCCTTCTGGCTAAATAACAACACTAAATCATGTCTGCTCTCTGTGACCAAGAATGTAGAAATCAATGTCAGGACTCAGCAGCAATTTATTCAAGCCAAAATGGAGGGTTTCACAAACTCCTTTTCTTATCACATGAAACAAGTACAGATAATGTCCATCTCTTATCCTTGAATTCAAAGGACATCTATGTTCCTTTATGTAAAACTTGCTTTGGTTTATTATTTCTTTTTACATTATATATTATTTACGTGCCTGCTAGAGACTGTATTAGTCATTATGAATGGTATTGCAACTTTAACCTCTTTTTTCTATTCACAGATCATTTGCAACCTGATCTTGGTTTTATTAATATATTCAGAACAACGTAAGAATTACCCTACTGGTTCAGACCAGTAGTCCATGTAGCATCTTGTCTCTGAACAATAGCCTAAACTTAGTTGCTTCAAAGAAAGGAGCCAGAAACCCCATACTGCACTATTATGAAGTAAATGCTCATCGAAGTTTCTTGATAAATTCCATCAGTAAATAATTAGCCTATGCCTGGAAGCATTGATGTTTATACTCCATATTATTTATTTTTATATATCTATATCTAGCTCTCTCTATATATTTAATCTCCATCCCTCCTATGTAATGTAACTTGAATGCTCTCATCCATATAAATATGATTTTTGAACCTTTATAACATCTTGGCTGCACTGAAATCTTGTGTCAATTTGTTATTAATAAAGAGAGCTTGTCAGGAACTGACATAAAATGAAAATTCTGAAAAATTTCAATTCAGCATCATTGAAACAAAGGTGTCTAATTGTTTAGTTCCAAATGTATCGTTTCAATTCCTCATAACAGAAAAGATGAAACAATATTAAATCAGAACTGTAACTATATGAAAATATAAATTTCAATATTCTAATGTAAGTATCAAAATGAAGCATTTCAACATTGACATGAAACATTTTGCTTTTTTCCTGTCAAAAATGTAATAGAAACTGACATTCCATGAAGTATTTCATTTGTTGACAAAACTTTTTTTCCAGTGGGAAACTGTTCTATAGACTTTTTTGACCATCTCTATTTATAACTATTTGCTGAGTAATGCTTTGCTTACTAATAGGAACAACAGGCAATGACTTTTGCCTCTATGGCACATTTGTGTGAGGCTGGGACAGGCTGCTGACAGTCCACTTGCTGGCTCTGCACTGCTGCTTCTGTCACCCAGATTCCACTTTCCCTGGGCAGCTGTGCAGTGGTGTGGGGAATGGTGCCAGGTAGCAGCACAGGGAAAGCAGATGGAGCAGCAAGCAGTCAGCATGGCCCAGCTGTGGAGAGAGAGAGAGGCCAGCTGAGATAAGGCAGGTCTGGGAGAATGAGAGCAAGGGATTTGGGGAAGCCAAGCAGGCGTCTTTGGGGCTGGGCCAGGCTTGGGAGGGGGAAGCAGGATTGCACCCCTCACCTTGATGAGGGGAACACTGGGATAGTGTGACCTCCTTGATAGAATGAGGACCTGTATTATTTGGTATCTGCTTCAATTAGCCCCACCCCCATCCTGACATAAAAGGATCTTGGAGAGACTAATTCTCTCTCAGGAAGGAGACAGCCTGAAGAGTATTTTGTTGTAGCCTTTCATTCTTACTTAAAGGAGTGATGACCTCAAATTACAGGGAGCAGGAACCCTATTAAAAGATGGGGTAGGGCTGGGAGAGCAAGAGGAAGGAGATTGTGTGTTTTTCTTTCATGTTTGAATTAAACATTAAAAATAGTAGTGTGTATATATTTTACACCCAAACCCCACTTCCACACACACATGTAATGGTGTACTGTAATGATGGATCCCCAATAAAGACCAAAGTGGTGGGTCTCCACAGTAAAAAAAAATTAGGAACCACTAACTTAAGTCACTATTTGTTTCCGCTTCCACGCAGGAACAAATGGCATATGACAAATATATTGAGATTGCAATTTTTCTAGTGGAAAAGAACCAAAATGTGAGGAAACTTTCAGTATTCCAACCCTTTCCATGATCACCCAACACTAAATCATGGTCTGAATACATTCACACATGGTCTGAATACATGCAAACAGGTAATGAAATCCAACAGATAAAGGCAAACAGAAGTCATCACTTTAATCCTTGATAATAATCACAAATCACATTTTTGTATTATTCAGCCAGCCCATATCTTACATACTGAAACTATTACTACTACTGCTTGTTTCCTTTGTATCTGGACTTTTCAGAAGAAAACATGACTATAAGCTAAATTAAACCATGTGCTTTTGCAGCTAATTGTACATTTGTCATATGTTGTGTTGAGGATTATATCTTATTCTGCTTATTCTTTTTATACTTACTTTGCTCCATCCTGCTTACACTACTCACTCTCTTAACTCTTCATATTCAACTATTCCTTTATCTTCAATTCACCTGTACATCCAGTCTATTAACCAGCAGTAGCCTAAAATCTTAAGTCCAGCATTACAGTTTTCAGCTGCATGGCTGTCCAAAATTTCAGAAGAGCCCTTAATAGGACATGGTTGTGAATAATTCCTTCCCTATTACCCCAATTTATCCCAGTAGCATCATTTAAAAAAAAAAAATAAAACACCTAATAAATCAATTAGAAAGGTGCTTACTTCAGGTCTGTATCACTTCCTTTTAAAATAAATTTGGCTTAGCCTCAGAACAACTTACATAGTACTACAGTAGTGAAATTCCAGCAGTGCTTTCAACTTTTGGTGACCCTTACACCTAAGGTATTATAGAATATGAGATAAAGTTTTGACATTGGTATAACTGATCCTTGAATAGACTTTAAAATTATAGTCTGGTACCTGGAAAGCTCCAGGAAATAAGTAAAATCTACTCAATATAAAGACAGTTGTAGAACAAGTCACACTTTGTAGGCAATTGAATTGGGCTTCACAAACAACCTATTGGCATTCCACGAAGTTGCACATCTGTGCAAGTGTGTGGAGGACAAGGAATTTAGATGAAGTAAGCACGAACAGCAAGTAAAGTAGAAATAATAAAAAAAATTCAAACACCAACTAATACAATAATTTTGTACCTTCATCCCCTGCCACCAGATGTAGTAAGAGCTGCTAAATGCTCTCCAAAGGTTTCAGAGTAGGGCAATTTTCATTGCATCTGGGTTAGACTGCTGAGTTATATCCCAAACAAGAGTGGCCTCTAACTCTTATTTATAAATAAAGTTTCCTGTTTGGACAGTACCTCTGCACATCTCAGCAGGGTAGGTGATGGGGGAGAGATTTAGTCAGCCCAGCAGGGTGTTGGCCAGCTCCTGAGAGAGGAAAGAGATGGAGGGAGAGTTTATGCCCAGATATACTGCAGCTGAGCCCCTCCTCATCCATCAAAGTTCATTTGGGAGTCTGTCTAGGGGAAATGGAGGACTATCTGATTTACATTGTTGGGGAGGGGAACTAGGGAAACCAATTGACTCTCACACCTTCCCCCCCCTTCAATTTAAAGCCACCCCAGGAATCTGGGGATCCATCTTGCTACTATTGTTGTCTGTCCCGCCGCATAGTTGAGGTATATTGAGCTGTTTTTCCACTTTCTAGAATGCTGTGAATTGCCTGGGTGGGGGATCAGGAAGTAATTTTTGCCTGCCACTGCAAATTGGCAGGCGTGCCAGCCTTTTAAAAAAATCTTCCTTGCAGCATCACCGAGGTGCAGTTTGGATTACAAGGCAGCAAGGATAGGAATTCAGTGTTATTCCCTCACTATTTATGGCTCATGTCCAGTGAGGATAAAGGTTAAATGGGCCAGCTCCCAGAGGTAAATGAAACCTGGGATTTCAATGGTAGATCTTTTAAGGAGAAGGAAAAACCTTCACAGACTGAGGTACATCTTGGAACCCCTCTATCCATGGGACGGGGGAGGGAGGCATATGCAAGAGGATTCAGAAGTGAGATGATCCTAGAGGCTACATTGAAGAGGGTCAACCCCAAAATGTTGATTATATATAGCGTGAACCCTTTAACCCTGCACTGGATCCCATTAAATGCCTGGGATGTGAAAAGGGGTAGGCAAATAATCAGGAGTGCAAAGTTAAGAAAGTTGCAGCCTGCCACTTAAATCCCAGCCCTGTGTCAGTCTTACATTCACCTGTGTGTCGTGATCCAGCCTCATTGGAACAGTCCATTCTGGCTCAAGTTGTTGCTACAGATTCAGCAGCCTGGGCAGGATCAATATACTTCTGTCTGTAATTAATTCATACATATACTGTGGGTGGCAACAACAGTGACCATACTGGTTAAGTGATGCCTGGTGATGCTGCAGTTGGCACTGTGTGCCTTCACTTTCTGGTTCCCCTCAGTTGGTTTCTCCCTAAGATGGATGTCAGGGAGTGAGCTCATCCATCCTTGGTTCTCATGGCATCTCTAACAGAGAGAGAACTTCCTAGAAGCCCCTACTATCCTGATTCTAGATGGTGTCTGTGCGTGATTGGAACAAGGTGAGAGCCAATAGTGTAGATAAGGGTAAACACAGGTAAATGGACTCTACGCACTTCACATTTGGGGAATATGGAGTTTAATTTAGGTTAGCTTACCCACTTAAAAAAAAAACCCAAAAACCAAACACACCACTGCACCACTGATGAGAATCAAATGAAACCATGGTTACACTCACATGATTATGCACAGGAAATTTTCTCTTAATCAAAAACAAAACACCAAGGGGCTGCGCTCGCTCTCTCTGGTGATGCAACATTAAGGCTTCCAGTTAAAAGACAAAAAACCAAGAATGAGGAACATTCATGAACCAAACTTCCAGCTGCAGCATTGTATTTGGAAAATATGCTTTAGCCAAATACAAGTTATACTTTAGTCTAACTCAAGTTATTGGACTCAGTCCAGGGCTAATATGATAAAATGTAATAGTCTATGCTATACAGGAGGTGAGCCTAGATGATGTAATGGGCCCTTCTGGCCTGAAACACTATCAATCTATGATTTAATGCATCTACATCACATTAAATGTGAAGCTTGATGTATGTCTTACTACAAGCCACATCTTGCTCACCTTACTCACTTGAGTAATATAGCAGTTAGCACTATTGGCCCTATGTTGTATAATGTATATACTATAAAATATACAGGCATAAAACAAACAGCCAGCTTAATATTGCTGTTGGAACGTGAATTTTTCATTTTGTGATTTTATCGGTGTATCTTTAATAATACATTAATATAATTTTAAGAAGAAATAAAAAAACTATTATTTTGTTACAATAATACTTAGAGGCCATAGTCAAAATTGTGGCTCCACTGTGCTAAGTCCTGTACAAACACACAGTGAGAATCCATCCTTGCCTTGAAGAGCTTACTGACAAGACACAGAAAATGTATGAGTGAATAATCGAAGCAAAGAGTGATCAAGTGATTCCAATTCATTCAGCTAGTCAGTGGTAGGGCTGGGAACAGAACTCATGGCTCCCAGCCTAGTGCTCTGCCCACTAGACCATCCTGGGTCCTCATATTAATGCAGATCTCTACATATTTTAACGTATCCTTATTTATATTCTATATTTTTGCATTCAGTATACTGTAACCATATGTATATTAAAACAATTTTACATTTGGTGCAAATATCAGTAACACATACAAGTTCATGTGTGGAGGACAAGGAATTTAGATGAAGTAAGCACGAACAGCAAGTAAAGTAGAAATAACAACAAATTTCAAAACACCAATTAGTACAATAATTGTATACCTTCATCCCGTTTATTTAAAGTAGCATCCACCACACAGAGTGATAGATGAAGCAAAAACTGTCAATACTAGCCAGAAAATCAGCTCATACCAGACTGAACAATAAAACACTGCACTATACCCTCACTTCACATACATGAGATACATTAAAAATGATGCATCACATTGCATAGTATCTGCCGAGTAGTGCGAGCACAAAAATGGATTTATGATTAGCATCATAAATCCCTTATCAATTGTGATCCAATGTGTATGGCATCAGAATTTGCTTTACACTGATACAGAGGAACAAAAATTGTTAATAAAACCAGTAATCATTCAATATGGGTCTTGTCTTAGCCAACAGATAACTGATCTGAAGTTTAATCCTTTTTGTTCTTGTAAGAATAATTGCCCAGAAATGACAAAGTATGATGCAAACCATTCCTTTCCACTAGACAATATAATTGAGGAAAACGCCAATTATACTTGGAGTTTCAAATCAATATTTTGATAGGTCTTTTAAATGAAGCATTCTTTTGATAGTAGCCAGAATTAAGGTCAACATTCAGAAGAAGATTTACACTAAGTGATTTAGTGCTGTGACTAGTGCAGTATAATTAATGATATGTCTATAACACTGCCAGAGTATTAGGTTGAATTTGCTAATAGATGTTGCTTCCATTTTTACTTCTGCTTTGGCAATTTGCTTTACATTCATATAAATGAGGTTTAAATTAACACCAGCTTAGCATATAACAGCCCATTTAATTTGGCAGAATATTTTACTGAAACTTCTGTGTAATCCATTTTGTTTTGTCACTAAATAACAATGTGTGTGCACAGTTAGCTTTAAAATAGAAACTGGACACAGTCCATTTTTCTGTTTTGCCAGTTCAATACAACCTTTTCATTTGTAATTCAAAAATAACAGAAGAAAGTAGACACCTTTAACAAATTGACCTTATTTAAAAACTTAACAAGATTAGCTTTCAGAGTTGAACCCTTTTCACCACATATACAATCCCTTGAAAGAAAATATAGACAGGTTATAAAGTTTCTCTAGTAAATATTGCACATAATGAAATCAAGTGTTGATCTACTAAGGCCACTAACAAATTATGTATTTGTTATTTAAAAAGCAAATAAGGATAAACTATTGAATTTAAAATATTGCTACTGTATACAGACGAAACAGAGAATAAAGTGAGAAGCTACATTTGTAGCTGAGAGGGAATTAACCATCTGGTACAAGAACATCCCTATTCAACTAGCCATGGAGCCCCAGCAGGAACAAGCTATCCTTGGACTCTTCAAGACCAGTCAGACAGTTGTAGAGTTGCAGAAGTGACCTTGCAAGCTCTCCAGGAGGGAATGGTACTCTGTGCACCAATTGTATAAACTGCTTAGTGGACAGATGATCACAGTTTCAAAGTACATGGTCAGCTCAATTCTCTTGGTTGTAAGGATTATGCTTTGATGTCACTGTGGTATGAGGTGAGGGAAAGGAATTTAAATGAAGGGAATTGTCAAACCCATTGTAAAGGGGTTGATGAAAATCTGTCACGTTACTCCACAATTCTCAATGACTGGCACAGAATTCAAGATTCACTTCTTTGTGGCAGTTAAATCCTCATGACACAGTATGAGACTTGGAGTGGGGGAAGGGGGAAGAGAATTTCAAAACAACATCAATCAAATCTCCATATGTGCAAAGTGATGCAAATTTACTGTATTACCCAACAGGAAGAATAAGTAATTTAACAGCAAATTAAAGGGCTCACTGTTTCCTAAGTGTACATGTCCCATTATTGACAATACTTGTTCTGAGTAGTTCCACTGAAACCAAGCCAGATTTGGCCAGATATTTCCCCAGAGTGTTTCTAATGGTGTCTGAAATCAAAATAGCCCCTCTGGCTTACTATCCCTTTGGTGCATGGATATCACTAATGACAGGCCTATCCCAAACTCATTATGCAGGCAGAGCTCCCAATGAAGCCATGAGAGGGTTTTATTTTATTACAACTGAAGGAGTAGACCAGATGTCAGACCAAATCCAGAAATAATACCTGACAGTTAAATGAAGCAGCATGAGGGAGGAGGGGGAAGAGATGGGGACAACTTTACACTGCCTTTCTATAGGTCCTACACAAATCTTAACCCTCTTTAAATATTTCTCAGAAAAATATACTGGATATTTTGGCTTATAACAACTTTAAGGAGAGTGAAAATTCTGGTCTTTAACCATTTGGCAGTGCTCTTTTAATATAGACAATACAACCTTTTCATTTGTAATTCAAAAATAACAGAAGAAAGTAGACACCTTTAACAAATTGACCTTATTTAAAAACTTAACAAGATTAGCTTTCAGAGTTGAACCCTTTTCACCACATATACAATCCCTTGAAAGAAAATATAGACAGGTTATAAAGTTTCTCTAGTAAATATTGCACATAATGAAATCAAGTGTTGATCTACTAAGGCCACTAACAAATTATGTATTTGTTATTTAAAAAGCAAATAAGGATAAACTATTGAATTTAAAATATTGCTACTGTATACAGACGAAACAGAGAATAAAGTGAGAAGCTACATTTGTAGCTGAGAGGGAATTAACCATCTGGTACAAGAACATCCCTATTCAACTAGCCATGGAGCCCCAGCAGGAACAAGCTATCCTTGGACTCTTCAAGACCAGTCAGACAGTTGTAGAGTTGCAGAAGTGACCTTGCAAGCTCTCCAGGAGGGAATGGTACTCTGTGCACCAATTGTATAAACTGCTTAGTGGTTTTGATGTGCTTTCCTATTTATAGTTAAGTGGTATCTAGTTCAAGTGTATGAATGTTCAGCCTGGGTTGGGTCCAAAGCCAAATAATTTCAGTGGGATTCAGATGAGGCCCCTAACAGGCATTCAAATATTATGGCAATGAGCAAGGTATAAAAACCTAGATTAGATAAAATAGATACCAATACCTACTTCCTAGCTGTCGTATGTGTAATCACAAAATATTTACTTACAAGATTTCACTAAACATATTGCTTATCATTTTGTAATACAGTAACTCCTCGCTTAACGTTGTAGTTATGTTCCTGAAAAATGCGACTTTAAGCAAAACGCTATTAAGTGAATCCAATTTCCCCAAAAGAATTCATGTAAATGGGGAGGTTAGGTTCCAGGGAAATTTTTTTCACCAGACAAAAAGCTATATATTATATAGATATACACACAGTATATATTTTAAACAAACAATTTAATACTGTTCACAGCTATGATGACTGTGAAGCTTGCCTGAGGTGGTGAAGTTAGAGGGTGGAAGAGGGAAAGAGATTTCCCAGGGAATGCCTTACTGCTAAATGATGAACTAGCACTCAGCTGAGCCCTCAAGGGTTAACACATTTTTGTTAATGTAGCCTTTCTCACAAGGCAGCATGAACACAAGGGAGGGGAGGCAGCATAGCAGACAGAGACAGACACACCTTGTGTGTGTGTGGGGGGGGGAGAGATGCACACTGCCCCTTTAAGTAAGCTGACCCACTCTTAAGTGCATTATCTTTTTAAGTGGATCAAGAAGTTGAGACAGCAGCTGCTGCCCCAAGCTCTCTCTGTCTCTCTGTCCATGTCCCCTCTCTGCTCTATATGGAGAAGGGGTAAGTGGGGTGCAGGAGCAGGGGGGAGGGGGACACCCTGACATTAGCTTCTCCCTTCCTTCTCTGCAAAGCAAGCAGTAGTCTCTGGGAGCAGCTCCAAGGCAGAGGGCAGGAGCAGCACATGGCAGTGGGGGGAGGGACAGCTGAACTGATGATTGACTGCCTGCTGGGCGGCCGCAGCATAGGGAACTTAGGGGAGCGGAGAGCTGATGGGGGGCTGCCAGTCCACCCGGTTACAAGCCCCCACCAGCTAGCTGCAATGAGCTGCTCTTCCTGCAAGCCGTGGACAAAGGAGGTGGCTGCTAAATGACATTAGAAGGGAGCATTGCACAACTTTAAATGAACATGTTCCCTAATTGATCAGCAATGTAACAACAAAACAACGTTAACCGAGACGTTAAGCAGTTAGTATAAATACTGACTGTTACTCTATGGATGGTACATCATATCTGTACAAGTATGACTGAAGTCTTAGTAAAGTTATTGCTTGAAAAAAAATCTCCTGTAGCTCAGGTGATAAAATGGTCAGATGGTGGATAAGGACACGAGTTTTGATCCTTACTTATACCTAGAAATCCTGATGACCCCAGGTGTGTTTATATAGATGAACATGACGGGACACATACTAGTTACACCTTTCTGCAATTCCAGTTTCTCGCACACAGACAAACCCATCCAGAAAAACAAAAAAGATAGCTAAAAACCTTCTTGATTCTCACTGTCAATTTCATGCTGCCTCTTGGTGTATAATTGACAATAAGTGGTGAGAAAATGAAAAATAGAGTCATGGAAATAAGGAGAGGTGAATAATGGATTTGTACATTTTTCAGGAGTAGGGGGAACCTAATTATTATGATTATATAAAGTATTTATTTACCACTTGTATTTAGTTTAAACCAGAAAGGATGGGAAGGCCCATTAAAAAAAAAATAACTGACTCTTGGTGCAGAGAGATTTATTTTACAGTGCTAGAAATCAGAATTAGTTCATAATTATTTTATTATGTTTCATATTTCTATGAAATTTCTATGAAATTTCTAAATAGATGAAAAATAGTGTCATGGACATGACTATTCAGGAGGGTCAGACCCTATTGTTGAGCAAAATATGTATATTTTCTATAATTTGCTGTGCTATAAACATTCCTAATCTGATGTATCTGAGAGTTGGAATTTTTCCTCCTTATTAGCGCTGTTTTAGCTTTCAAATATTGACAGGTATGCAGTCCCCTAGAGTCAAACCAGGTCAACATTAACCTTTGAAGCTACATGCAAAAGTACATTTGGTCCAACAGCACTAACATAAAATATTAGCTAAAGACCACTAAAAATAGAATACACATTCAGTCACTAAACAATTTGCTTGGTAGTATCTCTGCTGCATATACACCAAATAAGTAGTAAACAAATAAGGTCTGTGCTTGCTAAAAAATAGCACGAACATAACAACTATTAAGGATGTACTCATTATATATTCACACACAGGAACCTGTATTAAAACAACATTAAGGGTCCATCTGAAGCTTACAGAACACAGGACTTTTTAAAACATTAGCAACCCCTGCACTCACTCTATGCACAGAACTTTCACTGAAGCGTGAAGAAAGGTTGCAGGATTGGGGCTACAGGATAGTAGCTCATACATTATGGATACAGCCCATACAGTATGTGAACACACCGAGGGCATTTGCTAGATAAAACTTTATCTCCAGTATATGCTAAACTCCTGCAGGCCAGGGGAATGAAAGACCAAGCTTAGATTCAGAACTTTTATTCCCCATTCCACTCTCAATGTACTTCGACTAGCTTAACAGCTGATCTGTTTGCTCTCCAATATGCTGGGCACAAAACAGCATCTTTTGGTCATCAGATTCAGGTTCATTTATTTTTAATTTTTAATTCCCATCATATTTGTTTATAGTGAACATCAAAAGGAAAAATCCACTTTCAGTTAAAGTTGTGTATAAAAACTTCATATCCAAAAGGGAAATTGGAATTTTTTGGCTTTTTCCTAGTTTTGGGAGAATGTAAGAAAAACTTCTATCCAATGCTGTTTTGCCAGAATCTCCAGTTGCCAGGGACTAACCTCAGATATACCCCAATGCCTTATTGAACACAGGATATCAAAAGCAAAGCATTCCAAAGCACACCATGTGTTATCCCTCAGTTTGACCTGAAGCCATAGATAAAGACAACAAGATTTCACTAAGTGTTGTAGATTACATTGGAACCATTTCCCTACAAATGGATTATTAACTTATAATCCATATAAGTTATAACCTATAACTTATATGGATTATATTTATGGATGGAAGAACTTATTTGAATTTGTCAGGCTTTTGTTTTAGGAAGTGTTGAGCGCGAGATCAGTATGTGAAACATCATGATGTCAACTGCCAATCAGCGAGTTCTATATCACGCCCAAGCACTGATCTCAGGGTACGTCTACACTACGGGACTATTCCGAATTTGCATAAACCGGTTTTGTAAAACAGATTTTATAAAATCGAGTGCGCGCGGCCACACTAAACACATTAAATCGGTGGTGTGCGTCCATGGTCCGAGGCTAGCGTTGATTTCTGGAGCGTTGCACTGTGGGTAGCTATCCCATAGCTATCCCATAGTTCCCGCAGCCTCCCCCGCTCCTTGGCATTTCCGGGTTGAGATCCCAGTGCCTGATGGGGCAAAACTCATTGTCGCGGGTGGTTCTGGGTACAGCCTCACCCCTCCCTCCCTGAGCAGCAGACAACCGTTTCGCGCCTTTTTTTGCTTGGGGAACTGTGCAGACGCCATAGCACAGCAAGCATGGACCCTGCTCAGCTCCATACTGCAATCGTGAATGTTTTAAACACCTCACGCACTCTCGTGCAGTCTATGGTGAACCAGGACTTTCAATCTGAGGCGAGGAGGAGGCGGATACGGCAGCGCGGCGATGACAGTGATGAGGACGTAGACACAGAATTCTCTCAAACCGCGGGCCCCTGCGCTTTGGAGATCCTGATGGTAATGGGGCAGATTCTATCCATTGAAAGCCGATTTTGGGCCTGGGAAACAAGCACTGACTGGTGGGACCGCATTGTGTTGCAGGTGTGGGACGATTCACAGTGGCTGCGAAACTTTCGCATGCGTAAGGGCACTTTCATGGAACTTTGTGACTTGCTTGCCCCTGCCCTGAAACGCCATAATACCAAGATGAGAGCAGCCCTTACACTAGAGAAGCGAGTGGCGATAGCCCTGTGGAAGCTTGCAATGCCAGACAGCTACCGGTCAGTCGGGAATCAATTTGGAGTTGGAAAATCTACTGTGGGGGCTGCTGTGATGCAAGTAGCCAAAGCAATCACTAAGCTGCTGCTACGAAAGGTTGTGACTCTGGGAAACGTGCAGGCCATAGTGGATGGCTTTGCTGCACTGGGATTCCCTAACTGTGGGGGGGCGATAGATGGAACCCATATCCCTATCTTGGCACCGCAGCGCCAGGGCACCCAGTACGTAAACCGGAAGGGGTACTTTTCAATGGTGCTGCAAGCACTGGTAGATCACAAGGGACGTTTCACAAACATCCACGTGGGATGGCCAGGGAGGGTTCATGACGCTCGCGTCTTCAGAAGCACTACTCTGTTTAAATGGCTGCAGCAAGGGAATTACTTCCCAGACCAGAAAATAACAGTTGGGGATGTTGAAATGCCTGTCGTTATCCTGGGGGACCCAGCCTACCCCTTGATGCCATGGCTCATGAAGCCATACACAGGCAGCCTGGACAGTGGTCAGGATCTGTTCAATTACAGGCTGAGCAAGTGCAGAATGGTGGTGGAATGTGCATTTGGCCGTTTAAAGGCGCGCTGGCGGACATTACTGACTCGCTCAGACCTCAGCCAAACCAATGTCCCCTATGTTATTGCTGCTTGCTGTATTCTCCACAATCTCTGTGAGAGTAAGGGTGAGACCTTTATGGCGGGGTGGGAGGCTGAGGCAAATCACCTGGCCGCTGATTACGCGCAGCCAGACACCAGGGAGATTAGAAGAGCACACCAGGAAGCGGTGTGCATCAGAGAAGCTTTGAAAACGAGCTTCATCAATGGCCAGGGTACAGTGTGACTGCTGTGTTTGTTGATGAACACCCAACCCCCTTGATTGACTCAGTCCCTGTAAGCAACTCCCCCTTCCCCTTCGAGTACAGCTTACTTATGCAAATAAAGTCACTCTCATTTAAAAAGCATGAATTCTTTATTGATTCATTATAAAAAGAGGGAGAGAAATAAGGGTGTGGTTTGGGAGGAGGATAGGAGGGATGGAGAAGGCCATTAAAAAAAAATTCAGAGTAACGACATCCTTCTGGTTGGGCTGTCCATGGGGGTGGAGTGGGCGGGTGCACGGAGCCTCCCCCCATGCGTTCTTACATGTCTGGGTGAGGAGGATGTGGAACATGGTGAGGGTTGAGGGTGGTTATACAGGGGCTGCAGCGGCACTCTGTGACCCTGCTGCCGTTCCTGAAGCTCCACAAGACGCCGGAGCATGTCAGTTTGATCACGCAGCAGCCCCAGAGTTGCATCCCGCCACAGCTGATCTTCCTGCCGCCACCGCTGATTTTCCTGCCGGTCTTCCTGCCGCCACCTCTCATCTCGGTTGTCCCTCCTGTCCTCACGTTCACTGGCCTCTTTCCTGTAATTTGAAACCACGTCCTTCCACTCATTCAGATGAGCTCTTTCATTGCGTGTAACTTCCATAATATCCGAGAACATCTCATCTCGCGTCTTCTTTTTCCTCCGCCTTGTCTTTGGGATGGAGGAGGGATGGTTGAAAAATTTGCAGCTGCATGAGGGAGATAAATATTTAGAAAGATACATTTTACAGAACAATGGTTATACTCTTTCACAGTGAACATCACTATTCACCTAGCACATGTGATTTCCCTACAAGGTCGCATTTTTCATCTTAATAGTGAGTGCTTGCAGCTCTGGAGTTACAGATCTCACAGACACAGGTCCAGGCATCAGAATTCAGCTTGCATGCGGCCATGGTAAGCCACTGTCTTTCGGCTTCTGTAGTGATTTACCCCTCCCCCCCAACGCATGGCTAATACCATGCTAGCTCCCTGCTAATCAACAACCTTCCCACCCACCCCTCACCCACTGCGTGTCTGGTAGCTTGGGGAAGATCGCCGGTGACCAAACACAGAAAAGATCATCGGCATTTCACTCCTCCCCTCCCCCCGCTTCGCTACGTGCAGGAAAGTGTTTTTTTTAAGCTGCTGCAGTCCACGAACCCAGTAGAAAAATGGCCACCCCCCTTACTTAAATTCCTGATTTTTAACCAGGTTATCCTGAACGATATCACTTTGCTGAGGATAACAGAACAAGATAAAGAGCGGATGCTTCTTGAATGCCAGCAGTCACCGGGACCATATGCTGCTATGCTTTGCCACGCAATGATACCTGATTACTTGCTACATGCATGGCGTGGTAAAGTGTCCTACCATGGTGGGCGGAACAAGGCTGCCTTGCCCAGAAACCTTCTGCAAAGGCTTCTGGAGTACCTACAGGAGCGCTTCATCGAGATGTCCCTGGAGGATTTCCTCTCAATCCCCGGACATGTTAACAAACTTTTCTAAGTAACTATACTGTCTGCGAATGCATCCCAAGTCCTCAGGGCAAATCAATCATTAAAAAAGGCTTGCTTAAAAAACAATGTTTGCTATTTGCAAAGGTACACTCACCAGAGCTCCCTTCCATGGCGTCGTTGTCTGGGATAGTGGCTTGTGAGGGCTGGGAGGACGGTAATTCCATCAGGGTGATAAAAAGCTCCTGGCTGCTGGGGCTCACGGAGTGCTGTGTGCTCTCTGCTAGGTCGTCGTCCTCTTCTTCATCTTCATCTTCCCCGTCTGCATAATCCTCAGCCATGGCAGAGATTACAACCCCCACCTCGGAATCCACGATCGGGGTGGGGTACTTGTGGCGCAGCCCCCTAAAATTGCATGCAGCTCAGCATAGAAGCGGCATGTTTTTCGACCTGCCCCGGACCTTCCGTTTGCTTCTTTGGTTTTCTGGTAGGCTTGTCTGAGCTCCTTAACTTTCACTCTGCACTGCACTGAGTCCCTGCTGTGGCCTTTATCCGTCATAGCCTTAGAAATTCTTTCAAATACTTTTTCATTTCGTCTTTTGGAACGCAGTTCTGTTAGCACTGAATCCTCTCCCCAGATAGCAATCAGATCCAGTACCTCCCGTGCAGTCCATGCTGGGGCTCTTTTACGATTCTCAGGAGACTGCATTGTTAACTGTGCTGATGAGCTGTGCGTGATCACCTGTGCTGATGAGATCTCCACGCTGGGGAAGCAGGAAATGAATTTCAAAAGTTCGCGTGGCTTTTCCTGTCTACCTGGCCAGTGCATCCGAGTTCAGAATGCTGTCCAGAGCGGTCACTGGTGCACTGTGGGATACCGCCCGGAGGCCAATACCGTCGATCAGCGGCCACACTAACCCTAATCCGATATGGTAATACCGATACTAAAGTTACTCCTCTCGTTAGGGAGGAGTACAGAAACCGGTTTAAAGAGCCATTAAAATCGATATAAGGTGCCTCCTAGTGTGGACGGTTGTGGCGTTAAATCGGTTTTACGCTCCTAAAACCGATTTAAACGCCTAGTGTAGACCAGGCTTCAGGTAGAGCTGTCCAGAAAACAGGATTTCTGTCCCATAGAAAAGTTTGAGGTTTCGAGGGGAAAAAATCCCAATTCAGGACAAAAAATAATTTTGGTTCTCCTGAATATAATTTTTTGGATTGCCGGCTGATGACCTTGTCAATTTCACTTTTCCCCACAAAGATCTGCAGCCAGGCTGGGGGGAAGTTGAGTTCCAGACTCTTCACCTCTGCCTCCCCCAGCAGGCAGCCGACTACAGAAGGCAGATACCTGGATATTCTTGTGGAAAACTTTGATTTTATGAAAAGGGCCTTGTATGTCAGAAAATCATGAAGATGGAAAATTCCCAGCCAGCTCCACTCAACATAAATTAAATCTATGTACATTGTTCCTGCCCTAATAATGATGGTTGAGGTCAGATTTTCTTACAAAGAATTAAATTAGTGAGAATTCAAAAGCGAGTTACATATTTTGTTTTCATTTACTTTTTCTTCAGCAAGAAAACTTGGTGAATTAAGGGTTCAATATGCGATTTAGGCCCAAGGTCTGCCCACTATTATGTGCCTATATGTGTATGCTCTGCATATATACATTGCTAGTTATTTCAATAGCTGTTTTTATGTGCAAATACCTGATTTTTACACATTGAATTGAAGTAACAGGTGATTTCAGTAGAACTACCGTACTCTGATGCTTAAAGTTAAGCACATGCTTAAGTTCATTACCAAATTGGAGGTTAAGGGCAGACATAACAGTCCTATATATATATATTGCACTTTCATATATATCAGTATGTGTGTGTATATGTACATACTGATATATATGAAAGTGCAAAAATTAAGGGAGGGGAAGAATAATTTCCCAAAATAAAAAGGGAGTATAACAAACTAATGGCCTGTTATTAAGGAAGGAAAATTTTAATATCAAGAAAAATTCATGTAGGAGTAATCTACTTGGCTGTAGAACAGGGACCCAATCATGTTTCCCTTGAGGTCAGTAACAAAACTGCCACTGACTTCATTGGAAGTTGAACTAATCAACATACCCTTAGAGCCCCGACCAGGGTTATTCTATCTACTACCCAAGATCCACAAACCCGGAAATCCTGGACGCCCCATCATCTCGGGCATTGGAACTCTCACTGAAGGACTGTCTGGATATGTAGACTCTCTACTCAGACCCTATGCTACCAGCACTCCCAGCTATCTCCGTGACACCACTGATTTCCTGAGGAAACTACAATGCATTGGTGACCTTCCAGAAAACACCATCCTGGCCACCATGGATGTAGAGGCTCTCTACACAAACATCCCACACACTGATGGAATACAAGCTGTCAGGAACAGTATCCCTGATGATGCCACAGCACAACTGGTTGCTGAGCTCTGTGGCTTTATCCTCACACACAACTATTTCAAATTTGATGACAATATATATCTCCAGACCAGTGGCACCGCTATGGGCACCCGTATGGCCCCACAATATGCCAATATTTTTATGGCTGACCTGGAACAACGCTTCCTCAGCTCCCGTCCACTCACGCCCCTTCTCTACCTACGCTACATCGATGACATCTTCATCATCTGGACCCATGGGAAGGAGACTCTGGAAAAATTCCACCACGATTTCAACAGCTTCCACCCCTCCATCAACCTCAGCCTGGACCAATCTACACGGGAGGTCCACTTCCTAGACACCACGGTGCAAATAAGTGATGGTCACATGAACACCACCCTATACCGGAAACCTACCGACCGCTATGCCTACCTTCATGCCTCCAGCTTCCATCCCGGACACACCACAAGATCCATTGTCTACAGCCAAGCACTGAGGTACAACCGTATCTGCTCTAACCCCGCAGACAGAGACCAACACCTAGAAAATCTCCACCAAGCATTCTCAAGACTACAGTACCCACACGAGGAAATAAGGAAACAGATCAACAGAGCCAGACGTGTACCCAGAAGCCTCCTACCGGAAGACAAACCCAAGAAAGAAACCAACAGGACTCCACTGGCCATCACATACAGTCCTCAGCTAAAACCCCTACAACGCATCATCAGGGATCTACAACCCATCCTGGACAATGATCCCACACTTTCACAGGCCTTGGGTGGCAGACCAGTCCTTGCCCACAGACAACCTACCAACCTGAAACATATTCTCACCAGCAACTGCACACCACACCATAGTAACTCTAGCTCAGGAACCAATCCATGCAACAAACCTCGATGCCAACTCTGCCCACATATCTACACCAGCAACACCATCACAGGACCAAACCAGATCAGCCACACCATCACCGGTTCATTCACCTGCACTTCCACCAATGTAATATATGCCATCATATGCCAGCAATGCCCCTCTGCTATGTACATCGGTCAAACTGGACAGTCTCTAAGGAAAAGGATAAATGGACACAAATCAGACATTAGGAATGGCAATATACAAAAACCTGTAGGAGAACACTTCAACCTCCCTGGCCACACTATAGCAGATCTTAAGGTGGCCATCCTACAGCAAAAAAACTTCAGGACCAGACTTCAAAGAGAAACTGCTGAGCTCCAGTTCATCTGCAAATTTGACACCACCAGCTCAGGACTAAACAAAGACTGTGAATGGCTTGCCAATTACAGAACCAGTTTCTCCTCCCTTGGTTTTCACACTTCAACTGCTAGAACAGGGCCTCATCCTCCCTGATTGATCTGACCTCGTTATCTCTAGCTTGCTTCTTGCTTGCTTATATATACCTGCCCCAGGAAATTTCCACCACTTGCATCCGAAGAAGTGGGTATTCACCCACGAAAGCTCATGCTGCAAAACGTCTGTTAGTCTATAAGGTGCCACAGGATTCTTTGCTGCTTTTAAAGGTAAAGCTCTTATAGATTCAATCAATATGGCCCATTAAAAAAAGGAGGTCAGAATTTTTCTTCATTTCTCTTATGCAGCATCAAACAAAGACCAAGTGACAAGCTTCTTCCTTCCAAATCACCAAAACAACAGACAAAAACTAGTTTTAAGACTGTGGCTGAAACAATCAAAATGATAAATACTCACATTATCTGACCATGTTTACAAATGACCATGATGGTCCTTTTTAACACTGAGAGGCCACCATGTGTTCCAGTCAATGTTTGTGAATTGGTCTACCTGATTAGCCAGTGTTCTCTGTAATAACCCTGATAGCACTGAACATATGTTGTGGGAAAATGCTGTCAAGCAAAAAACTAAACTAATCTCATCCATCTCCGTCACCTTTAATACAGATACAGGTTTTTTTCACAGGGTAGTGAAAGATTTGGATTATATTTTTTTTCCTGTCATTTTCATACTTTATACAAATAGTTGCATTTAAAAATGTCTCAAATGAAATCATTTTAACAATGAACAATCATTTCATTCATGTTAAATTCAGGGCATAAAACACCACTGATAACTAGCTCTGCCTAAATAAACAAGGCACACAACTGACACAATGAGCAAGAAAAACAAAATATAGGGTTTATTTTTTTAATTCAGAAAAGCATGCATACCAACACTAGTACATCTGTATTCATACAAACACATACCAACTGTCCTTTGAAATATCGCTATACCAAATCTGAAAACTAAATTAAATGACTAAAGTATTAAACAGGGCTTTCATTCCTACTTAAAGTTGTGTTAAGATTTGCACTTAAGCTATGGAGCTGCTGCTGCTGTCTCCATACTATATAGCATACAGACCATACATGTAAGAGGGAAAGAGAAGGCATGTGAACTAACATGCTTCAAAGAAAACGATATTTTTATTTACTTATCAGTATAATCCCATGAATACAATTATGTAACATGTTTGATGTGTTGGTTAAGATAGTTAATTATGATTTTATCTAGACATGGTTATTCAACAGTACCTTCTGCTGTAAAGTCTTCAGAAATAATGTGGTTTCTCTTGATTTTGCAGTCTGACAAAAGGAAAATTAAGCAGTAATAGATCATACATGAGTTCATTCATGCACAACTGCCAGCATCACATTCTGTTGAGTCATCTAGTAAGGTCAAAATTACAACCAGTTAACAATAATATGTATAGAGGTCTAAGATGTACACTGCTGTGTTTGTGCTTACCTTTGTGAAACTGTTGCTGTATTAGAGGAATGTGATGCAATTTGGTTGTGAACACATGACAGCACATACCGTAGTGCCTCTTATTATTCAAGTCATGCCTACAGTTCATTAGAGATTGAGTTAAGAGCAACAGACCCATAGTCAGCATTGATTTTACAACAGAGCTCAAACCAGATCATAAGTTGATGTGTTTTCGTTTGTTTGTATTTTTTTAAGACCGCATTTGGCCCATATTACAATATGCAGAGATAAACAGCCTGCCCACTGTCAGATCCCCCTCCAAGAAATGTAAGAACAGCATACAAAATAAATTGAACAACCTTAAGCAGTGCAAGCATTTGCCAAAGAAACACTTCTGTATGTGAGTTCACGAAAACAAAGAATTTAACTCTCACAGTGATTCTCTTCCATAGCCAAATAATCTATGTAAAGGATGCCACTTAAAGTGAATGGGAAGCTATTTAAGTGAGGATCTTTGGCCTGAATTACTTACAAAACCATCTTCATAATGATGTTATTGCCACTTAGTGATGATTTTAATTGCACATCTCATTCTGATGTCAGACAAATAGAGCATGAGTCCTGCCCAGACTACCAGCATGCCTAAAATATTTGTTTAAAATATGTATAAAAAATTATTTACTAGAGGTTTAATGACTATAGTTAATGAATACTGCAGTGTGCCAAGAACATTTCATGGGTTAACTAGATCTCAGAAGTCATTCTGACATTATTACATTTATAAATCTTCCATTAAAGTTTGTATAGAAAATTAGCTTTTTATTCTAAGAAAAAACATATTTAAGCAAAAAATGCAACTGCTTCACGAGCTGATTTTAGAAGAAGTTTTGTAAAACAAAAATGAAATGTGCATGAAGCTAATTAAGGTGCTTTTCATACTACCATTGAAAATGCTAGCAGAAAGTGTAAATACCATTCTAGAAACCATGGTTTAAACATGCTGTTCCTGGCAGGGTTCTATCATTGTTTCCTCATCATGTGTAGATTGGTCAAACTATATTTATTAGATACTCTGAAGCCTGGGTTTACAACAGAGTTTTAACATAAGGTCAGATTGTATCTTCAGATGTGTGGATATCTCCTGAAGTCAAAGGTAGTTGTCCATGCATCTCCAAAAGCAGAACCAGGCTTATGGATCCCTGTTCATGCTGATCGGAGAAACAGCAATAGTATTCTATTAGCAACGTTTCAACATGGTTATTTCTACAGTTTCAACTACAGTGGAACTAGAGCTCAGTCTCCTTTTATTTATGATTTCATAATCACATATCTTTAAACACTATTTTAAGTGTCAATCATTCATATCTTATTTATTTGGAAACTGCATACCCTATTCTCCAATTTAATTACAGTCAATGATTTTTATACAAGGTTATATTTAATTTAAAAACCTGCTAATTTATTGTCTTATTCCACCACAAATTGTGATTTAAGCTGTAGTTTAAGACAGTGGCTCTCAGCTTTTTCCATACTGGGACCCCTTTTCTATATCAGGGTTCCACAGGATGGATTCCCCCTTCCACCAAGCCAGGGTTTACCTCAGAACCCTTCAGTTTAGCCACATAGGAAAGGCAGGATAGTCACAACTTCAACACCTGTTTGTAACTCCTCTTGGGATCATGACCCCTAGACTGATCCAAGATACATTTGTAACCCAATGCCAAACAAAAAGAGGTTTTCAAAACAAACTGCTTATTGAAACCTGTACTTGGTTCTTTTATACTCCTAAATGGAAGCATACTATTTTTTTAAGCAGAATTTGCTTTAATATGTGTCCCATCAGATTAAAAGTAATAACCAGCATCTATCTTTCTAACTAGAATTTGTTTATGCAGTTCTCCATGCATGGGATTACACAGACACTCATGGACTGTTCATGAACCTTTCCCTTGCCTTCTGACTGTTTAAAAGTAGCAATCAGATCATAATTAAAATAGTATAAAGTAGTCTTCATTAAATATATTTAAAAAATTCCACTGACCTGAACAGTGGAACTTCTTTAATGCAGTCGCACTGCTTGTTTTGGAAAGTGGAGTCTTATTACTGCCTCCAGCAGTACTTTCTCCCCAAAATTAAGGCTTTGCTGGTGCGCTCATTGTGATCATTTAGCAGTGTGGACACATACCTCTTGTTTGTGTCCCTTTATATGGATATTGTTCATTTCATAGACAATAAGAAAGGTTACACAGAAGACATTTTCACATCCAATGAGCAACAATTTCCAAGAAACCAGTTTTAACAGATAAAATAACCCATGTGTTAATTGCCCAAGATGGAATGCTTTTGACAAGTCATTAACTGTCATAACATATCAACATGGTTTTGTTGTTTCTCAAGTTGCTGTAATAATTTTGTGGGGGAAACACTTTTTTTTCCTGAAATCATTTAAATTCTAATTTCAAATATTATAGAACAAGACAATACAGGTATGATATCTAAAATATAACAAACATGCTTTCTGTATTTTTCAGAAAATATTCTCAGAGCCCTTATTAATTGGCAAAGATTTTTCAGCCTCATATGTGAGTGTAATGGTCATTTAAAAACCTGAAATTGGGTTTTTAAGGCAATGTCAAAGTTCACAGGAAAAGATGATCATTAGAACCTAGCAGCCACCTATGAAGCTCCAAGTCTCTGAGGAACAAAAAGGAAAGAAAAGGAAAGAGTAATTTTCAGCTGAGCTTTTCTTCTTGACAGGCAGGGGTAGTGGCAGTTTTTGGTATTCAAAAGCAGTCTGCCTTTCCATCTTGCTCTGTCTCTCTTCCCCATCTCCACAGGACTCTGACCTCAGGGGCATCTTTGGGTTTTTGTTTGCTGTGCTCTGGTGGTGACCCACACCAGCTCTGAGCATTGCCCTTCAACCTGGTGAGAAGCTAAAATCCTGCACTGCTTCCCACCACCTACAACGTCAAGAGAGTAACCCCCCTACCTTCCAATATTCTTCCTGGATTTCCCTTCTCTTTCTTAGCAAATATCCTCCTCCTCTTCTTCCTGTCCTCTTTCCATCCTTTTGTATTAACCACACACGGTGGTCTTCAATCACCTTTGCTTCTTTTTTCCCCTCCAGAGACCTCAAATTACACACCAAGTCCTCAAATCAATTCAGTGCCAGAAGAGAAAAGGAAGGAAGTGCCTTTTTGTTCAATTCCATGTGCAACATACCAAGGGAATGCTGAATAAGATGCTTAAAGGCCATACTCACCGCACTAGACAGGGTGCATTTAATGTGTCAAAAAAGGATACTTCTCTCAAAGCTTTTTTATTGTTAAATCCCTACAGTTCTGAAAAATGTGTGAAAATTATTTCAAATGCTGTTTAAAAAACCTATCCAATGAAGTAAAACAAAAACAAAAACCTCCCCGTACTTAATTTATTTTTAAACAGTTGTTTTTATTATATCCACTGACTGAGGAATGTGCATTAGCACCCAAGGAAAGCATTGCCCACAGCTGACAAAAGAATAACTGCATATTTTTCCTTGTTCTCAGTTACATTGAACAAGTCTGTTTTTTCCCCCTCCTTGTACTTCCCCTTTACAATAGACTGGAAGACTAATAACTCCTCTGATAACTACCCTTTTTTGTCCGCTTTTAAGCTAGTTTTGCAGTCATTTAGAGTATTTGTCCAACTCCCCAAATATATTTAAATTCAGATCAGTTATTCTGCCTGGGGATGTGGAAGGAAGTGTGTGTGAATGAAAGCGAGCAACATAGGGTTGGCAACGTCTTCACTCAAGGCATGGACATTTAAAGTTATCAAGGCTCAGCTGTTACCAGTACCTACCCACTTCCCACTGCCCCACACACCTCCCCTCATGAAGCCTCAGTGAGTTTCCAGAAGACAAAAAACACCCAGTGAGGAGGAGTTAAATGTACTCCTATTGCATATTTTATGGTTCCCTTAGACTCCAGCGATAGAGGATGATTATGGTATTGCATACATCTGAGAATTCACTCTGCCTCTCCTATTCTCCACAAAGTTAAATTATGCTCAGCTTGGATCTATGTCCAGACTCAGCCTAAACAAGGAAATGCAAATTAGAATTCCCATTTTCTTGCTGGTGGGGTGGGGAACTTTGAGAGAATTAGTGGAATGAAGGGAAGTGAACATAATGGTGAAGGTCTAACAGAGAAGTTGCAGTAGACTTGTAAAATTAATCAGATTTTGGCTATTTTCCCCTTACTGTCAGCATAAAATAAGCATGCATATGTTCATGTAGTCCGTTATGACAGGTCAGATAGAAGAATTTCTTTCCTCTTTTCCCTCCTTGTATCAGATGCATCTTCATTAAAATGTGTTCTCTTCTAAACATGTTATTACTTTTCCAGTCATGACAGAAGCTGTGCTGTACAGCTCTATTTTGTGTTTAACAAACCGTATAACCAGACCTGTTATTGTGTGTTTCTCTGGCTTTGAATCTATTCATGTGAAGATATCCTTGAATTTAAAATTAGAGAAGGAGAAGATGTCTTTTATATTTATTAAAGACAGCCATTTCCTTTGACTTGTTCACACTCTCTTCTAACATGCTATTAGTGCTCAATGGGGAATTCAACTGTACACAGTAGCGATTAGATTGCAAAACCTGAAATGAACCAAAGCACATACTCAAAAAGCTACAGGTTAAGAAGGAAACATGGGAGTATGGTTTGATGTGGTTATGTTGCAAGGGATTTCTAAAGAAATGCTCAGAAATAAGGTACTAATAAAAGCTGCATTTCAAAATTGCTACCACTGTTTGTTGAAAATATAATCTGTTTACTAAACGCTCTCCAGATTACATTCATTATATGCCTGTGTGTTTAGTGGGAACAAAAGGTTCACTTCCTTGCTTACCCCTCTCTCTCTCACACACACATACACACAACACACACAGAATATGCAGTGTTTCTCTTGAAAATTGAGATTTTTCTTGAGATTTATATTATATGAAGGAGAATAGGAAAGATTTACTTTCTGTGCCTAGTGTTTAATTTATTTCAGAATCATTTGTGAACCTATTCTTTGAAATGCTAGATAAAATTTTTAGATTAACAGCTACTGTGTAGAGTTTATCCCTAAAGCAAAGTAGGCTGGATGGAATAAGAATTTGTTATTTAAATCTTGCTGGTTAAGTCACAGTAGCCAGCTGAGCTGCTGAAAGATAAAGAATATCCAAAGGGTGTATAGAAAAAGCAACCACTTTACATTTATCTCTCGCCATTATTTTCACTAACAGGACTTTTACCAAGCATTAAAAGCATCTATAGTGCATTTAATAACTTGTTTTACTTTAAATATTTAGAGTAATTCTAAACCTTTCCAATAGCAATTAAATCAGACATAACCAAAGTAAGCTGCCAGGGGCTATATTAAAAATAGATTTGGTAATATGGTAAGTAATGTTCAACTATCATAGAAGATCATTTCTGTTTCAGACAAACAGAACACCTTAAATTCATCGCTTTGCTTTGTCACCCAGATGAAAATGTAGAACACCCTTTCAAATACCTGGCAGCTAGAAACATTTAGGTTTTGTTGCTGTTTTTTCTACTTGTAAAATAAAACAGAATAATTAGGGCTTATGCTTTAAAAATACTTTCTGATACATCAGTAGATGAACCAAGAGTGTTGTCATTTTTAGTTATCCTTGTGTAACATAACTGTTCAATTTTACACAAATGGACAACACTTTTGGCCCTGATCCTGCAAAGACATAGCCCCAATGAAGTCAACAGAACTTTATGTGGGAGCAAGGGTCCTCTCAAATTAAATCTTTTGTAGGATTAGGGCCATAGTTCAGAGGGTTATAACAAAGATACTTTAGACTTCAGGCGTCCAGTTTAGTTGTCATAAAGCGCTCAGATATTAGTAACAGGTGCTGTATCAGAACCTGAATAGAACAGAATAGTATAGAATTAATCTTAGTAATATAAATATCTGTTCACAATGCTGTTTGAAAGTTTTAATGCATCTTCCTTTACTCTTGCTTTCATTCTTTTTCTTGAACAATACTTTTTGGTGTTTTTAATCTAATCCTCTCTTAGGCTGTGCATTTTTGTTTGCACAATAATCTGTATAACAGTAGAAAGCTTTTCCCAAAGATTTCACAAGCATCTCTGGTTTTGATCTGCCTTGAGTCTGTCTCACTTGGCTACAGATGGCTTGTCAAATCCATCAAGTCCTGATTGGAACAGATTACTGAGTTCATGGAGTGCTGGGATTAGGCCCATCTTTCTGCAGGAGGCTCTGTAATCATGACGAGAGGTTATTGTTGCCTGGGAGCTGAAAAGAGACAAGCCACACTGCATGCAAGGATCAACCAAGACTTTCTGTAATGTAACAGAGATTGAAAAACAATACTGTTATGTCACTGTATGTTCGGCTAAACCCAACAAACATTAGCAAACTGCTTTAAACAAACTTGAAAGGAAAATGAATAATACTGAACATATACATATGTAGGATGACATTCTAAGAGGCTGGTTTCATGATAAAGAGCCAAATTCTGCTCTCAGTTAAATACGAGTATCATCCCTGAATTTAATGGAGTTGCGTGAGAATAACAGAGCAGAATTTGGCCCTATGTGATTGTTTTGTCAAATTTTAATGCTTGTCTTGAAAGGCGAACAGTAGTACTAAAATGAAAGTATCAGAGGGGTAGCCGTGTTAGTCTGGATCTGTAAAAGCAACAAAGAATCCTGTGGCACCTTATAGACTAACAGACGTTTTGCAGCATGAGCTTTCGTGGGTGAATACCCACTTCTTCAGATGCAAGTGGTGGAAATTTCCAGGGGCAGGTTTATATATGCAAGCAAGAAGCAAGCTAGAGATAACGAGGTTAGTTCAACAACACCAAACACTAAATTTGGTTCCAACACCAAATTCTACAGGCCACTTCCCTCAGATCCCACTGAGGAATACACTAAGGAACTGAACCATCTACTCAGGACACTCCCTACACTAACACCGGAACAAATCAACATACCCTTAGAGCCCCGACCAGGGCTATTCTATCTACTGCCCAAAATCCACAAACCTGGAAATCCTGGACGCCCCATCATCTCAGGCATTGGAACTCTCACTGAAGGACTGTCTGGATATGTAGACTCTCTACTCAGACCCTATGCCACCAGCACTCCCAGCTATCTCCGTGACACCACTGATTTCCTGAGGAAACTACAATGCATTGGTGACCTTCCAGAAAACACCATTGTGGCCACCATGGATGTAGAGGCTCTCTACACCAACATCCCACACGCTGATGGAATACAAGCTGTCAGGAACAGTATCCCTGATGATGCCACAGCACAACTGGTTGCTGAGCTCTGTGCCTTTATCCTCAGACACAACTATTTCAAATTTGATGACAATATATATCTCCAGATCAGTGGCACCGCTATGGGCACCCGCATGGCCCCACAATATGCCAATATTTTTATGGCTGACCTGGAACAACGCTTCCTCAGCTCCCGTCCACTCACGCCCCTTCTCTACCTACGCTACATTGATGACATCTTCATCATCTGGACCCATGGGAAGGAGACTCTGGAAAAATTCCACCATGATTTCAACAGCTTCCACCCCACCATCAACCTCAGCCTGGACCAATCTACACGGGAGGTCCACTTCCTGGACACTACGGTACAAATAATTGATGGTCACATTAACACCACCCTATACCGAAAACCTACCGACCGCTATGCCTACCTTCATGCCTCCAGCTTCCATCCCGGGCACACCACAAGATCCATTGTCTACAGCCAAGCACTGAGGTACAACCGGATCTGCTCTAACCCCACAGACAGAGACCAACACCTACAAAATCTCCACCAAGCATTCTCAAAACTACAGTACCATGACGAGGAAATAAGGAGACAGATCAACAGAGCCAGACGTGTACCCAGAAGCCTCCTACTGCAAGACAAACCCAAGAAAGAAACCAACAGGACTCCACTGGCCATCACATACAGTCCCCAGCTAAAACCCCTCCAGCGCATCATCAGGGATCTACAACCCATCCTGGAGAATGATCCCACACTTTCACAGGCCTTGGGTGGCAGGCCAGTCCTCGCCCACAGACAACCTGCCAACCTGAAGCATATTCTCACCAGTAACTGCACACCGCACCATAGTAACTCTAGCTCAGGAACCAACCCATGCAACAAACCTCGATGCCAACTCTGCCCACATATCTACACCAGCAACACCATCACAGGACCTAACCAGATCAGCCACACCATCACTGGTTCATTCACCTGCACTTCCACCAATGTAATATATGCCATCATATGCCAGCAATGCCCCTCTGCTATGTACATCGGCCAAACTGGACAGTCTCTAAGGAAAAGGATAAATGGACACAAATCAGATATTAGGAATGGCAATATACAAAAACCTGTAGGAGAACACTTCAACCTCCCTGGCCACACAATAGCAGATCTTAAGGTGGCCATCCTGCAGCAAAAAAACTTCAGGACCAGACTTCAAAGAGAAACTGCTGAGCTCCAGTTCATCTGCAAATTTGACACCATCAGCTCAGGATTAAACAAAGACTGTGAATGGCTTGCCAATTACAGAACCAGTTTCTCCTCCCTTGGTTTTCACACCTCAACTGCTAGAACAGGGCCTCATCCTCCCTGATTGAACTAACCTCGTTATCTCTAGCTTGCTTCTTGCTTGCATATATAAACCTGCCCCTGGAAATTTCCACCACTTGCATCTGAAGAAGTGGGTATTCACCCACGAAAGCTCATGCTGCAAAACGTCTGTTAGTCTATAAGGTGCCACAGGATTCTTTGTTACTAAAATGAAAGAAGATAATCATAGTATTATGTGGCAAATGTTAATTCTAATCAAGCTATGGAGGCATTCAGCAAAGAAATAAGATTTAACTAGCCATATTTATTTATTCTTCCCACTCTGAAGTCTTGTTTTGGGATTCCCTCACAGAATTAGGATTTACACAATAGCATTTCATAACTACATTGAAAGAAAAGTGGGCCAGACAACAATTCCACTTTGTGGCAACTTTTGAGGTTTCAAAATTTATGTTCATTCTTCATTGGAAATAAACCGTTTGGACATTTTTGCAAAAATAGAACTCTGTCAAAATGTCCATTTTCTACTTGAAAACCTGAAGCTTTTGAGTCAGGAAGAGATGTTGAAATGTCTGCAAGTATGGGAGGAGGGACTGAGATGTGTGGGAGGCCCAGGTTTGAGTCCCTGCTTTGTGTGAATCAGAATTAGCTGAGATGAAAAACTCTGCTTTGAATCAGGAAAAAGCAAGGACTTGAACCTGGGTCTCCCAGATACTAGACGTGTGCCCTAAACTACCTGGAAATAGAATATGAGTGTGCAGCTCTCAACCCCAAAAAATATTTCAATGAAGATTTATTTGAAGCCAGAAATTCAAGCTTGGATGAAATTGCATTTAATCAAAGCATTCTGACCAGCTTTCAGACAAACCATGCAGACCATAATATCAGTGATTGCACAAAAATACACATCTGGGATATCTTTAAAAAGCTCAGAAAGGTGCTGATTCCATGCCACTATCTGGCTTGTTAGTGGGGGAGTTCAATACATAACTTGGTGATTTACTTAGTTTGCAGTTTAGTTTTGTAATTTACAGAGCAATACTTCTTCCACGGGAGTAACTGGAAGTTAAGGGTTTGGGCCTTTAGTAGAAATGCAATGTTTATCCATGTTTAGAGAGATTAAATAGAGTACCTTACTAAGGAGGCATTTTCATTTTCAAGGCTCCAGGCGGCACTTACCTTAGGTGGCTCCAGAAGCAGCAGCATGTCCCCCCATCCGGCTCCTAGGCAGAAGTGCATCCAGACAGCTCCGTGCGCTGCCCAGGTGCCACCTCTGCACTCCCACTGGCTGCAGTCCCCAGCCAATGGGAACTACAGAGCTGGCTCTTGGGGCAGGGGCAGCATGCGGAGCCCCCTGGCTACCCTTACGCGTAGGAGCCAGGGTTTGGACATGCTGCTGCGTCCAGGAGCCGCACAGAACCACAGCAGTCAGGGAGCCTGCCTTAGCCCTGCTGTGCCGCCGACCAGACTTTTAATGGCCCAGTCAGCAGTGCTGTCTGGAGCCACCAGGGTCCCTTTTCGACCGAGCATTCCAGTCAAAAACTGGACACCTGGCAACCCTACAGTGAACTCCAATTCACAAGATCACAACAAAGTTCTTTCTAACATCCAGCCCCTCTCACTGGACATGATCAGAAATTATTAAATTTGCTACCTCAAAAGAAACAGAATACACACCAGCCTATCTGTTAGCTGAAGATTCACACTTTACTTCAATATAAAAGCACTGAGATTGGTTAGTCAAATTAGTAATAGTTTTGTTAACAGAAATGTAAGTGATACTAAGCAAGAGAAAGAGACAGGCATGGTCACACACAAAACAAAATATGCTGCCTAGTATCTAAAGCTTAATTTTAGCAAGTTATAATCTTTGCCTAAGCAGTCTTCTCTCTTACATCAAGTTACCAGCATCTCTAGCCTTCCTAGCTAATAGATTCAACTTTCATAGGCTCAGAGGGTGCTGTTCACTAAGTCCTCTAAGTGATGAATAATGAAAGGATCTTTGTTGTCACCTTATATTACACAAAATCCTCAAGAGCAGGAAGACTTCACAGGGTGCAGATTCTATCCCCTGGTGTCATCACTGAATTGTCTTCTCTGCTGCTTGTTAGCTTGATGCCTTTGTTTGCCTTATATGAAAATGTACTTAACATTGTTCTCTGCCTATAATCATGCCAGTCAGACAGGTAAATACACATTCCTTTGTCTAGAGCAGGTTGGCTCATGCACTGCCTCCCAAACACATTTTATGAACATATACTCATCCTATAGTTTTTGTACACAACCTGTACATATATCATGCAATGATTTTTAGGACTAGTGTGTCACCAGCTTACATACGATACCTTACATTACACCTTTAAGATAAATATTGAACTGTGTTAGGCCTGTTGTAAGTTACAATATGATGGGCTCCCTGCTAGTTGGCTTTGGGTCACAATTACATGGAGGTTCAAGTCAGAAAGCTGAGGGAAGTGACAAGGATAAAGAAAGGAATATTTCCACTGACATATTAAATATGCATATCAGTGAAAAGAAAATGTATTCGCTGTACAGCTTGTGCCTCCACACTAACATTGTACTCAAGATCACAATGACACACATACTTGAGGGTTTGGTAAATTTATATAAAGGAGACGTTTAAGTTTTCCTGACTCCTAGCTTACAACTTGAGCAAGTTTTGTTGTTGAAGACTTCAAAAATCATAGGCCCCACGCAGAGAAGGAAATTGCCTGAGAGAATAGGAAGAACTTGTTAAACAAATTAGTCCTATTCTCCCTTTGGTCCCCTAAGAACAGGTCATCTATCTTCACCTTTTGTGCTTTCAGAACATGCATGTGTAGGGGTTTGGACTGAGGAGCAATGAGCAAGGATGATAGGCAGCCTGGAGAAGCTTGTGTGGTCCAGGACATTGGATGGAATCTGAAGCAGCCTGGGGAACTGTTTGAGGGAATGAAGGGAGAGCCTGAAATAACCACTGGACCCTTCTTTCTCTAGCCTGAGTTGTTATCTTGAGAAACCTAGGTGCAAGTCCCTGCTCTGCCACAGGCTTTTTGTTTGACTGTAGGCAAGTCATTTTGCCTCATTATGCCTCAGTTCCCCATCTGTATAATGGCACTCCCCTACCTCACAGGAGTATGGGGAGTATAAATACATTACCGACTGAGGTGCTCAGATACTATAGTGATAGAGGTCAAAAGTACCTTTGATTGTTGGGGAGCAGGCAGTGGGACTCAGGAGTGCTGGAAGTATTCTGATAACTATTCTATCCGTGCTGTGAATCCCATTACTCTGCTTTAACCCCCATCTTAACCTCCCCACCAGCAAGGCCTTGAGACAACCCGCTATTGACTTTTCCTTCCCCGTTGGCTCCACATTGACTGAGTGCCAGTAGCAGCAGCACTGAGAACACAGTAGAAGAGAAAATCTCCCTGCTCTCTGTGCCAGCAACACAGGAGCCCAGAGGAGAAACTGCAAGGGAGTCCCTGCTGCCTCCCCACAGCCCAGCCAGATGCATGGCAATCGGGCAGGACTTCAGGGATGAATGGTGGAGGGGCAAATACAAAAGTATCATGTCCAATGTGTGACATATAGCAGCCCTGAATTCATTGACTGTCAAGGTGAATTTGAATTATATGAGCTTTGACTAAGTAAGGATTCAGTAAAAATGGAACAGGGATGTCAGGAACTGATTCGCTAAAAATACCAGCATATGAGAGACAGAAGCAGAAAAGAAAAAGGGAACACAGGATTGCAGTTTTATTGATACATAGAAAACATCCTGGTACTTTATTCTCTCATAGGGAACACGCTAATTAGTAAAGCATTTTTGGTTTTGATTTTTCAAATTCTGAAATAAAAAGAGAAAATAACAACATAAAAGACCTTAATGCAGAATTTGAAAAGCTTTCCTCATTGTGAAACCACAGCTTCCCATATATTAACACAGGGTTCAGTGTGGTTTTTTCCCCTTTTCATTAATGTTAATCTCCTTTAAAGCATTATTTCCAAATTTGATTTAATGCATATACATTATGTAAATACTTGAATGATTCCATTTATGCAGAAGTTACAAGGACAACAAAAAGGAAATGAAAGTGTCGCTCCCCTTAACATTTTTACTGCTATCCTTAAATAATTATTTAATGCCTGTGAAAACTCAAATATTGGTAATCTCTGCCTCTTCCTCTCCAGAAATCTAATAACATGCATTATACTTTCTTTACTATGCGTACCTTTCATTTCATTCAAAGCCTTTAATCCTTCTCTTTTTGGATAAAATGCCATAACCGTACTGTAGTAGGTTAAGATTGATTGACAAGAACATATAATTATGGTTTCAATAGCATAGTATGTTTTACAGTGGAAAAAAATGCACAACCTTGAAAATAAAGAAGTTGTGCCCTTTCTCTGAGATAAAAGGATCATATCAAATTGGTTCATTTCTTTGGCAGAATGAAATAAAAGACTTCCTTTAACAAAGAACACTCCCAAAAGGCTGCTGGTGGAAGTCTTTTTGACTAGATAATACCATACCAATGAGAAAATCAAACAAAGTAAAAGTAGAATTTTAGGAAATGTTCCCCTTTTAACCTCATTTTTCATTCACTAATCCACAGCAAGTAAAAGACAAAATAGAAGAAAAAATAGCTAAGTATCAATACTAAAATATTAGATCAACAAGCAAAAATAAAAAAAAGATACTGTGAAAAGAATAAAGTTTGTAAACTGAAAATAAATGTTCTTCAAATCAAGTATTCCCTATGTCACTTTCTGTTATTTTAATTCAGATACCTTTCATGTGCAATATAGTTTAAATTTAATCATGAATGCGTTAGTCAGGATCCGCTGCCAGTCCAATCTTATTAAAACCCCCTAGGACGAGGATTTGAAAGAACTGATGAGAATTCAGGTTTGCACAACAGGAAAACTGCTTTCCAACCCTGAGTGTTTTCCATGTGCAATATTCAGCTTTGTTTCATATAAGCTATAGTTTCATGGCAGGTGAAGTTCTCATTCCATTGGAGAATGTTTATCATAAACTCCTGTTCATTATGGGTAAAATTCACCTCCCCTTTTCAAAGCCCGAATAAATGGATTTTGTACAAGGAAACTACATGGGCTGGAGGATGGACTCCACACCCAATCACCAGGAAGGGGGAAGGGCAATAAGGGTGGAACAATGGCTGTGGCCCCCCGACCCAACCCCAGGCACTGTCACTGTGGCACCTTCCCCTACTTTAACTCAGCCTCTATTTTTACCTCCAGACATACACATCTTCATTTTCTTCTCCAAAATCATCATGGAGCCTAGCTCCGCCAGACATGGGTGTGCAGTCCTCTTGTGTGTGCGAATGACTGGGACATGGACAATCATTCCTAGTGATTGGAGCAGGAGTTGGTAGCTAGGAATAGGAACCCAGGGCCAGAGTTGGAGTCAGAAGCCAGATGCCAGATGCCAGAGCCAAAGGTCAAAAGCAGAATCAGAAGCCAGGAATCACAGACGAGGGTCAGAACCAGAGTCACAGACCAAATGCTAGAGCTAAAGGTCAGAAATCAGAGAAAAGGGTCAAAACCAGGTTTCCTGGAGTGAGGCAAGACTGGGAACAAGCAGGTGTAGAGGTTATCAGAGCTGTAGGCAAATGCTTTCAGCAGCCACCAAACTGCCAATGGCCTTAAGAGCTGGTCTGCTGACTCCTCCTGCCAATCAGGGAGTGTATTGCAAGCCAGCTGCACTCGTAATGTTGCCCAAAGACTGAGTCTGCTGCAGGCCCCAATTCCTGACAGTGTGCATCTTCAGCAACTTTTGAGAGCATGAAGTGGAACAATCCCTATGATTCTTCTGAGTTAGGGACCTTCTGCACTCTTCTATCCAGTACTCAGAAAGTCACATCGGTCATGAAACTAATCAGCAATGAGTTAAATTACTATGCTACCGCCTAGGACTAATATTTTTTAAACACAAAAAAATGCATTTGTTATCAACTAAAAAAATATACATATTTCCAGAAGGAGTGTGAAGCAGCACCACATTCTAACAAAGGGCTCCATCTTATGACTAACTCCATGTGGGTGAACCCCCAACTAAAGTCAATGGGGCTCTGTACTGGCAGACTTTTGTGCCCACACAGTGTCATCGACTTCAAAGGGGGTCTGCCCAAGTGGAATCAGTTGCAGGATTAGAGCTTAAGTATAAACACATATTGGGACTTTTTACAAATAAATGTTTATACATCTTTAATATTAATTCAGTTGTTTTCCATCAGCACTATGACTGTTCTAATATCTCTTCAATGCGTATTTTTTTAAAAACCTAAATAATCCTTTTTAAGCACTCTCAGAGTCACTAATATACTATTCAACAGAAATTGGCAATATGCACTAAGCAGTGTATTTTTTGCCATTGTGATTTAGTAGAAAAACTGTTTCCCCTACGTCAAGAAGCCAACCTAAGGTATACAATATTTTACTTGGAGTACAGTTATAATCTTTTCAACTGGAATCCACAGAGAATTTTAACCTGGTTTTCTATTCATTTGCAGAGGTCTAATTCCAAATGGCAACAACTCTAAATTCAGCATCTCAAATATGTATTTCACTTAGATTTATTAAGACAGTTGTTGTATGTTAAATGTTGTCCAATTGATTATTAAAAGCATATTCATTAATATTTAACACTGTAAAAGGTTCCTCACTCTTACAGCTCTGCTAAAGCTCAATGAGTATGTTTTTAATAATCAATTGGTCCGCATGTAATTAACACAAATAATTGTCTGAATATATTTAATTTGAACATCGATTTAAGACTCTTAAATTAAAATGCTGTCTCCCTAACCATGTAACCTGACCATCTGAACACTCCTATTGCCAGACATAATTTGTACTTCTAAATGCTCAGTGGGAAAATAGATAAAAAGGAGAATGGATCAGTACACCTTTAGTAGCTGAACCATTATTTACATACCATGAGGTTTACTGTATAAGGGATATTTGTTGGAGTGCTCTTTGCTGTTATAAAATCAAATCATGTATGCATTTTTCACACCCAACATAACTGATATGTATAATTCTATATCAACTACACTCCCTTTTAAAACAGATGTTCAGCTACTACTTTCAATAACTCATCTTAATCTTGTGACTAAAATCCACAAGGAAGAGATATTCTTAGTGATGCTGTAAAAAAAATGGTGGGATAGAAACTATGCTCTATAAAACCTGGATTTTACAAAGCTCTCTTTTTTAACTATCCTGGTTTCTATGAGAGTATATTGATGCTGACATTCTGAAGTCTAATCATTGTGATTAAAAGTTGGAATAAGTTATGAACAATAAAAGTAGGAAATTATATCCAGTATGGAAGTAGAACTAATTATAAAGCTGTTGCTTGATTAAGGTGTTTATACTGAAAAGTATTATAGCGATTAGCCTAAAGCTTTACCTCCTGCAGCAAAGAATTAATATGCAGAATTTAAACACTCAAATTAATTCAGGTGCAGCAAACAATTATGTGAAATAGGAACACTCGACCCAGCTAACGTCCACACTAGTCCACCAAGCTAATTTATAATCATGTACTTATTGACCTGACTGCATGTTCACAAAAGGACTGTTCTAATGCTAATGTCTGCCTGCAAGACAGTCTCCATCACACCGTGTCTAATCACAGCAGTGATTAGTGCGAAGAAAACACTGAACTTCACTGCCTGGCATTTTGCAACAGTAAAATACCCTATCTTGTGGAAAGTGCTGTATAAATATAGATCTGATCCATTCATACGTAGGGACTCAAAATATGTTCTCAGATACACTGACATAGCTACAAAGTAACTATATTAAAGTCAATGGAGTTACCCCAGATTTACGCAGTGCAAGAGAAGAATTTGTTCCACAGGATTCAAACCTACTGCAACATAAAGGATAAGATACATCACAGGATTTGATGTATACTACAGCAGAGGCTGTTAGGGGCTGATGAGAGCTTATACGTGGAAAGACAGCAGGATTTAGGTGTAAGAGGCACTCCCTCTCCCAACAAACCGAAACATTAAGGCATGAGAAATACAATATGGTTTAGATCTGCCACTTAAAAAATATGCCCACTTCTGTGGAAGTAATTTAAAAACATGCTAGATCCCATTTTAATGCAGCACTTCTCTAGGTATGTGACATAGGAGAGTGGTGTTTGTGGAGTGATGAGCCCAGAGGCAAATTAAATAAAACAACTGAGTTCAAACCACAAGATGGAGAGATGCACCTACATTTTCACCATATGCAAACTTGACCAAGTGAGACTCAGACAGTTAACTACCATTATATAAGCCATCAGAGGGCCAGGACAAATCAATCTGTGTTGTCTAGGGAAAGCCCCTGGCCCAGTTCAAAGAACAGGGAGGAATCAACTGAAGGGGCAAAGTTTCTAGGAAATGAAAAAAAATTGTAGGCAATCAATGTGTAGTGAAAAAGCTGTTCTACCTCCAGGGACAGAACCATAATACTGCTACATCCTGTCGAAGCTTTCCATCAAAAGAAAGATGAGGAGTGGGACCTGAGACCTGCCTTGAGACCCAGGATCTCAGGAGAATCTCAGTTGCTAGCTCTTGTGAGTCTGAAACTGGAACAGATTCCTGTTCATTTGCTGAATGTTTCGCACATACAGCAAATAGTAACAAAAGAGAATCAGTTACAAAATGTGAACCAGTGGAACTAGTAAACACTAGTATAGAATATTTGTTATAAAGGAGAAAGGGGCAAAGGAGAGATCCCAGGGTTTCTGTTGTGGTTACATCAACAAGGAGCAGCATAACAGGAGCCTTTTGGTCAAGAAAGTCCAAATCCAACAAAGATACAGGTTATACTGCAATGGTCCAGCAAAGTTTGATACTTTGCCCATTAAACAGCCACCTCACCAGTGACCAACAGCAAAGAAAGGTGATGGTTTACAGCCCAGTGTGGAAATGCATCAGGAAGGCATTACTGATCCTCAAACCCGAAATGGATAAATCTTGGAAGGGAACTTAGATCACAGCACTTCTTCTCATCCCAAAGGATCTTTACAGTCTTCCATTAAGCAAAGCCTAGTCATATCCCTATGCGCAATGTCCTGCCATCTAGTTGGTGGTTGGCCATCCTCTAGGTCTCACTGACCTTGGTTGTATTTGCTTTATTTTCTTTGGAATCCTATCATCTGTTTGTCTTCTATAGTGTCTCCACCTCTGGAATCTGCCCAATTGAATTCAAATCCATACTTTGATTTCATATCCTCCTCTTCCTTTTGTCACTCCAGTAGAATGATTTTATACAGTACTGACAAATAAATTAAGTGGTATACAGAATATGGTTGGGGCCCAGGACCAAACCCAATTATTCATAAGGTCCATTTGAGGAGGTAACAAGGGGACAGGATTTTCAGGAGCTTCCTCCAGAAACTGGGAATGTCGTAGAAACTGAGGCTGGAAGAGTTGTGACAGAGATGAATCCTGCATTAGAACAAAAATAGGCAGAGTATACCACCTAGGAAACTTCAAAAAAAAACAATAGGCACTGCTTAGGAGCATACTGAAAGAGCTTCTCCCAGGTAGCTGAAAGGAAATGGGGCATGAAGAGAAAAACTTCAAGGAGTTTTGGATGGGACATGAAAATCTGACAGAAAAACATGTAAATAGTTCTGCTTGTAACAATTGTAATTTGTAAATTATTTCTTTTTCTTTCTGTTTGGGATGGGAGATACAGAGAGTCACCATTTTGGATTCCATGGAGATGATCCATGCAGCTGAAACAGGTGGGCTAAGAGGAAGTATGTGCGTTATGCTAAAGGTTGGATGGCTTTCATGGAGTGTCTTTAATCAATGAGCAGTACTGGTGGGCATGATCACTTCCTTCCATTCAGGCTGAATGAGAGAGCAGTTAAATGCCCCTTTGTTTAGTAATAGCTGAAACCCAAATTATAGACAAGCATGGCTAGTCTGGAGTAGGAGTTGAGCTATGAGGTCCAAGAATTTTTTCCTGGGAGTCTTAATGCAAATACAGGGGACTACACATTGCTTGGTGGAGTTCTGTGCATCTGTGAGTCAGAAGCAACCAGTATGCCAACGAGAACCATTGGACAACAGAAGCAGAGCACTGGTAACATGGCCCTGAGGGAAAGCCAAGAGAGCTTTTTGGGCAGAGTGCCGACTGGAAAGAGGCCTGGAATTATGAGCAAAGAAACTGCCTCCTGTTTGATTCCAAATGTGTCCCAGGAAATAAGCCTTGTGAAGATTTGTTGTAAACAAACAGGATTACCCCAAAGAAATACATGAGACTCCATCATCAATTTCTCCTAACAGAAACAACCTGCAAAGCCATGAACATAGTCTAACTGCCTGGGCTAAAAAAAGTTAACACTATTTTGAGGTCTAATATTTGAAATAAAACCACACTTGGCCTTTTGGGCGATGCAAAGCTTTCACTGAAAGTCAAAGACACTTTTTGCTGTTTCTAGATAAGTGTTTATTTTTAGAACTGTATTTTTGTGGTTTCATTTTGGTTTATTTGCAATATGTGCTGTCATGTGGTATGAGTCATAGGTCCAAGTCTTCAAGTTGGATGTAGACATAGGAAATGCAAGAACTATCCTCAGAGCACTTTTTCCAGGTGTAAATAAGAACTCTCCTCACGTCAGAGAGGAAGTGGTCTTACAACAGCTGTGTGCAATTTGCTACTCGGCCAGACTTCCTATGTGACCTTAGACAAGTCATTTATTCTCTCTGTCCCTCAGTTCCTCATATGTCAAAGTGGAATACTAGTACTTTCTTACCTCAGCTGTTTACTGTGATCATAAAGTAGTCGAGACCACATAAGTACCTAAAACAGACAGACAGCAAAGGCAAGCAACCTGCACCATAGTCCACTCCCCAAACTTCTGGCTATATTTCATAACTTACTTACTGAAAACTCTACTTGGCCAAGAGATTAAGTAGTAAAAGAATTAGAGAAACAGTCTATTCCCTGTCTACTGTAATAGGCATTCTAGTGAAGAAGTAGTCCCTCACATCCCAGCTCTTCAACAAAATGCCATAGTGATCGTACAAACTGTCAAAAAAATGGAGTAAGAAAGTGTGGGTGGTGGAACACATCATCTGCTACAGTCAGACTCATCTACCAAAAATTTCTACAGAACAACACTGCTGTGAAGGAAGCAAAAAAATTCTACTTCTTCTCTGACACAGTGGTAGCAAAGTCACCCCCACAGATTTTTTTTCCAGACTGCAAATTGCTTCATAAACCCAGACTGCCTCTCCACAATCCCAGAACTCAGCACCCCTCTCTGTGAGGAATTTTCATCTTATTTCACAGAGACCATCTGCATCCAATGGACTCACTAAGGACTTAGTAAAAACTGAGAAATCTTTTTGATATTAGTGCCTTTGTGGAAGACACATGTAGCTAAGCCTCCTGATCAATGAAGGACAGAGCATTTGGACACTTCATGTTAGTACCAAATCTGCCTACGAAACTATCCTCTACTGATATGTCCAACAGATTTTTAAGCTGGCCTTAAAGCTTCTATTAAATTTTGTATATTTTATATGTGCTTTACTGATATATACGGAGGTGGAAATGACAGCAACAACTCTGAAAGGAAGCTAGAGACTGGTGACCTCTTATTAATGTCATAAGACTAGATGAACTGTACTGTAGCATCAACATGAAAGGATTTATAAAACACAAATTCACCATCATAAACAGAAAAGGGCAATGATTAACTGTATTCCCCAGGAAAACCTATAAAAAAAAAAGTCACGAAACTTAATTGGCAGCATGGAATCTCATGGCGTTCAACAACAGCATTGTGTGAGCCTGGCATTAGAAAGTTCCATGAGTAAGATCAATTTGAGCAGAAAGATTCCATTAAACTTTTTGTCCAGCAACAGAGTAATTTCTTGCCTTGGTAATTATTTTGGTATATTTATTTGGAAGAATGTTAACACTTGTACTTCACCTTGAATGGTCCCTTGAAATATGTTAACTACTTATGCTAAACAATCTGTTCCACCTTGTATTTAGCTGTGATGCTCTGAGCACCTTTCCCAGACCTGAAGAAGAGCTCTATGTAAGCTTGAAAGCTTGTCTCTCTCACCAATAGAAGTTGGTCCAATAAAAAAAGATATTACTTCTCCCACATTGTCTTTTAATATCCTGGGACCAACATGGCTACAACAACCCTGCATACAATTCTTGCATTTGTCTTTTCAAGGAGAGAATGTTAAAATCCAGCCCACACAGGAACAGAAATTTCAGAGAAAATATTAATAGAAAATTATTTTAAAAGTGTTAATATATGGAATACATTTAAGATGTTGGACCATGATATCACTCAATACCTACACATATAAAGTGTCCCCAGAAATAATTAACACAGCTTGTTTTAGAATCATCATATTAATGTCATTAATATTACCTTGTGGAGGTAAAATTAGCAATCCATTAATAGATTTCTCTTCACAATAAATACTTTTTTAAAAAGTTTATCAGATTATTTGAAGATGATCAGATCCTAAAATAAGAGTAAGGGTATGCTTGTGCAGTCTTGTGCTCACTACTGAGAAGAAAGAATAATACTGTAAGCAGTTGAATGTGCTTCAATATGTAAGCATATTGAATAGTTTTAAATATTTAAGATTTTAGATATCTAGTATGGATCTTGCTTACAAACAACATCTGATTCTTAGAACAAAGCTTCCGCTGAAAAAGCTATTTTTAATATGCAATATTCAGAGCCCTTCAAGCCTGGAGAAGATGAAAAAATATAGAATAAAAGTCTTAAATAATTTAGAGCTACCTCACCGCAAAGATTTTTTTCTTAAACAAAAGATGGCAAGGTTTGGGGATTGCTTTTCCCCAAGTTAACATAGCATTTCTGCAAGATGTCAGTTTGACCTTGCCAGAGACTGAAGTTATCAGTTTATCTACAGAACAGTTACAAATATTTGCTGTGGCAATGCAAGCTTCTTCACATTGCCATGCCCATATGCCTCAGTTCTGACCTGTGGGACTACTTGTAGAGAACAAGTTTTGGCATCTTCAGCTAAGATCAACAGCGAGGGTGCCAAAGGCAATGGTTTTCTGAGGTGTAAACAAGAGCTCACTAGGAACTTGATTGAGACCACCAACTCATTTCACACAACCCATGCAGCTTTCAGATAGGAAAGACTTTCATCTAAGAAGTCACTACAATGTATTCTGTCAACACTGATTCATGAGGTATCAGAGCTCATTTTTCTGATTGCACTCGTCTTTCTTCGCCTCACAAATTCAACCCCACTTGTCTAAAAAACTTTTAGAGGCAGAGTCGGGGTTTAATGCAAGGGGGAGCACACAAGATCTTCCCATCCATTCCCACACACATGGGCAATCTGCTCCCACTCCTTTCTGGCTGGTGAGACAAAGACACACCAACATGGTAAAATAGGAGCAACAGGAGGAGCTGGACCCTAGCTGAGGAATTTCTGTTGCTCTCAAAATTACTGCTAGTGAGTGTAGCACCAACTACCATGACAGGCAGAGAGGAAGTGAATGAAATAGACTCACCTACTCACCTCACCTCCCATAAAGGAAGATTCATCCCTTTTCTATGCTTCCCCCTCCTTTCCTCCAGAGAGGGGGCAGAAGGAGATCCACTGTTGCCCACTTATTTTCCACTTCTGGAGGAAAGAAATTCAGATAAACAACATACATGTATAGATTTTTTTCATAAAACCTACTTCTCCTGTGTTGTTCTGCCAAATCCTTTAAAATGCAGAACATATTTCAAATTTTTCCATGGACAAAGTCCTAAACCTCCTTTATTTTCATAGCAGTAGAGTGTCTCCATCATGGTCAACTGTAAGAGGTGGAATTTACAGAAATGAGGGAAAGAGACACCAGAGACAGAGACATACTCCTAAACACCATCTCCCCCTACAAGACACACATACTTATTTGTCTGACTACATCAGGGGACTGCTTGGGGACAAACTCCTTTCCTCTGTGCCCATTTTCTTCCTCATGTTGTTTCCTATCATCACTGGACGATGCAAGAACTAATCACTCCATAGCATCTAGAACTGAGAGAGCCACAGGTGAGCTTCTCATTCTACTTTGGTCCGCTAGACCCAATTGGCTAGAACCATGCCTTACATCTAAAATCTTGTAACCCTCGCTTTCAAATGGTATAAAGACATTAGGATCAGATTTTCAGAAACTTGCCTTTATATTCACGTAGGTGCAGAAAATCCAGGGTTCAATTTTCCTCAGCTAGCAAAGTCTAAGTAGGAATCACAACAAGATAGCATATTAGCCTGGGACCAGCCAATCCACCTCACCTACACCATCTATGGTGGCTGTGCATGTAATGCTGTTGCTAGGCTTTTTGCTGCCTCTTTTTTGGTATAATAAATAAAATGATGAAGATGCCCATTTAATGTTCCAGGGTGTTAGACTCCTACCTGCCCATTCCTAGGGTTTATGGGTGCAATGAGAGCCACTAATGACTGTTGTTGTTGAATCAGAACAAACCTATGACCAATTCCATGCCAGAATTTTGAGAGCTCATCATCTGAACACATACAAAAGGCCAATATGCCTGCTATTAGCTTAAATTTATTCTAAAGGGAGACCATCAAGGGGCGATTTTTTCCACTATTGTTTTAGTTTTTTGTAAATTATTCTATGAAGCTCCAGTCAAAGATGTGATATTTACATTTGATTTTGGTTTCAAAGGGCATGAATAGCACAGTCTAGACTTATTATACTTTGATATATCGTTGTCATAGCAACATATGTAAATTATTAATCTTTGTATGTGAAATATCTGCAAAGGACAGATTACCTTTGTGTTAAAAATGCAGATAGTTTTAAATATTTCCCTGTGATGAAGCATTGTGCTCTGAAATCAGCAACAGTATTCAGGAAAATTAGGTCTCATGAAAATGTCTAAAAAGGTGCCCCATAACTGAAAGTTAATTTGAAGCTGAAAGTGAAATTAATAGCAACAACCCATCCAATTATGCATGATGTTGATACAGTTAAACATATGAACTTTATGTTTCTGCCTGAATGGAGCCCCAGTTCTAAAAATCTGAGAACACAACATACTGTATTTCACACTCATAAGCAGTATTAATGCCTAAAGTGCTAAGCACAGACCTCTGCCACCTATTCTGCTCCCCTCCTCCCCAACTCTGAGTCAGGACACAACCAAGTCACAAAGTGAATAAAATAATGATCATTTCTTTTAAATGGCATAATGTGAATGGAATTTACTGTATACACCTGCAGTTCAGGAATAATAGACTCCCTGAGAATAAACTTGCACCATTGAAATATATTTTTTGTTGTGTTTGACACATGAAACTAGACATCCGGTAGCTGTTTATATGTGGATGTTACTATATTACCCTACAAGGTCATCTGCAATGGCTGACTGGATACTTTAGCTCTAGTTATGGTCTTCCTCTTGTAAATATCAGAAAGCCTTTACTTGTAAATTTGGGCATATTGTAATTTAACATTTGCTGGCAAAATTGGTAGGTTTCTTTTACTAGTATAGGTGTTGGCTAGGAATAACAAAAGCAACCTGACAGAGTACCCTAGTCATATTTGACTATAGTTATAAAGTTGGTTCCTACTCAGTAACTTAGGAAATTAAAAACACTAAATCTAGGATTTTCTCCACTGGGACCTAATCCAGTCCAATTTACAACCTGAGGATTTATAAAGGCTTTTCTGAAAGAAATGGGAAAATGTCAGCTACAATTTCTTGCTAGACTTGCACTGAATCTATTAACCTTGCCCAGAGAATATAATGTTACAGTTATCTCATTTACAATGTTATTGTACATGATTTATGGCCACAGCATCAAGTCTCAAAGTAGGTTTGTATATTTAAGTAAAATTTACATGTCTATGATATAAATGATTATTTTTTTCATGTTCAGAGAAAAAATATTAAAAAGTGATTTATAATATTTCAGCTTTATGGAAAAATATATATAGCGTGACTAGACCAGCGATAGGGAAAAACTCACGATGTCTACATGACTTCAAAGAATATCTACATTCAGGCTAATGTTTCTCCTATCTAATTAAGTAACATGAGGCATGAAGTACATTTGATTACTCAAATCCTTTATACGGTTAAATTCTGGCTACTCCGGTGCAGATGAGCATGAAGGGGGAAGAGGACAGCTGGAAACTCTCCCTCACCTTGTGCAGGCAGTAGCCAGAATGCCAGTGCTCACAGCACTCAGGTACTGAGTACAAAAGAGCAGAACACCAGCAGAACAATGGATAGGGTCAGGAAGGATGGAAGAATGATCAGGGCCCTCCCATTGCACACTAGCTGGCCGTTGGAGGAAGGTGCTGTGGATAATACATACTGCATCTCTAAAAAGGTGGTATAAGAAATACTGCTAAAGATGCAAAAAACAGGAGTGCTTGTGGCACCTTAGAGACTAACAAATCTAACTTGAGCATAAGCTTTCGTAGGCTACAGCCCACTTCATCGGATGCATGTAGTGGGAGATACAGTAGGATCACACACACACACACAGCATGAAACAGTGTGTATTACCATAGAGTGTGTATTACCATACACACTCTAATGAGAGTGATCAGTTAAGGTGAGCTATTACCAGCAGGAGAGAAAAAAAAACTTTTTGTAGTGGTAATTAAAATGGTCCATTTGCAGCAGTTGATAAGAAGGTGTGAGGAACAGTGGGAATAAACATGGGGAAATAGTTTTACTTTGTGTAATAACCCATCCACTCCCAGTCTTTATTCAAGCCTAATTTAATGGTGACCATTTTGCAAATTAATTCCAATTCAGCAGTCTCTCACTGGAGTCTGTTTTTGAAGTTTTTTTGTTGTAATATTACAACTTTTAGGTCTGTAATCTAGTGACCAGGGAGATTGACGTGACCAAGGAGTGACCAGGGAGATATATATATATATATATCTTCCTACTGTATTTTCCACTGCATGCATCCAATGAAGTGGGCTGTAGCCCACAAAAGCTTATGCTCAAAAAAAAATTGTTAGTCTCTAAGGTGCCACAAGTACTCCTGCTCTTTTTGCGGATACTGATTAACACGGCTGCTACTCTGAAACCTGCTAAAGATTCATTTCTCAGCGGTCTCTGAGATACACTACCTGCCCCCCACCCCAAATGCCTCAAGTGAGCATAGCAAATGAAGGCACTCCTCTCTACCCTCCGCTGCTCTGGCTTTAAGAGCTACAACAGCCCTCAACTGTGAATTCTCTACCCCTGCTTTCTAACAATCATTATATTGAACTTGGATTTAGAAATAATTTTGAAATCTGCTGCTCTGAAAAGAAATAGAAGTTTTGAATCCACCATGCACTTCTTTAAATTAGTTATTGACATGGCTAGGCATGAACCTCTGTCAAGACCACCAAATTCAGATCTGGCTTTATGCCTTAGTTCACAGCTCAAATCTCTCCCTAAAATGGGTTAACCCCAAACACCCAAACTCTGGAAAAAATAAATCTGAGCTCTTGATCACAGCCCGGCATCTTGACTATTAGTGCTACATAGTAGAGATATCAAATCTGAGACACAAAGTTTTGACTCAGGCCTTTTTCCAATGTAAGCATTCATTTATTTTATGGAACATTCCATTGTTCTTTAGGTGAGATTACATTTTTCATATTCAAGCCCTTGAACATATGTAGGATTAGAATAGCTTGCAATGAATGATTCATTTAGAATGGTAAGGTACTGTAATTTGATTTATTGCAGACAGAGGACCAACTTTGATTCATGTTTTTTCCCTTGCAAAGCAAGACTAATACAGTAGTTGAAAATTTGGATTGAATTAGTGAAAATTCAATTTTTCCAGTAAGCTCACGTAGAATGTTGTTTGCCTGCTGGATGAGATATTACAAAGGACAAAGTTTCTTCTCGTAAGCATGACAAATGTAAGATCACCTCCTGGCTTAAAAAAAATAACTTGCATGCTGATGAGGCACATAGGACCCAGCTGACCACTTCCAATTTCATGGTCAAATAGACCAAAATATGGGTAGTGATCAATCCTCGCTTTAATTTTTTGGTTGTCTAGCTACCTTTGATTCACCATCATCAATTTTAGCAACCAAGATTCATCCTTACAGACAGTCAAATAAGCAGATCTTGAAAAGACAAGTACCCATCTAGTCTAAGAATTGCCAGTTTGGATATACTTCACAACAGAGGATAGTAACAAATGTATCTAATTATATGTATAAAATAGGAGACAAAAGTTATACTATGTTCACTGAAATAGGCAGCTTTCACACTCTCTCTCTTAGCTATGCCTATACTGCATACCAGTGGCAGTGGCAGCAGCAGACGCATGCAGATTATATATAGCTACATGCCACTGTGAAAGGGAAGCTGGGTCCACACTGCAGCATGTCACTACATGTGTCAGTGAAAGGCTCTGGCAGGGAGGAGGCAGCAAGGAAAGGCACCCAGCCAGGAGGAGCTGCCAGAAGCTTTCCCTGCTACCTCCCCGAGCCAGAACCTTTTCCTGATGCTGAAGCCTTGCCCTCAGCTTTCCCACCACCATGCTTAAAAGGTACCTAATCATCGGCGCTGACTTCATGGGTGCTCAGTGTCTGAAGCACCCATGGGGGGGAAAAATGGTGGGTGCTGAGCACCCACCAGCAGCCCCCATATCAGCTCCTTTCCTTTCCCCCTCCACAATGTCTCCTGCCCATGGTCCTGCCGATCAGCATCTTCCCTCTCCCCTACAGAGCCTCCCGCCCAATGTGGATCAGCTGTTTAGCAGCCTGTAGGAGGCACTGGAGGGGATGGGGAGGAGGCGGCGGAGCGAGGATAGGGCACTCAGGTGAGGGTGCGGAACGGAGCAGGAAGAGGCAGAGCCGGGTCTTGGAGGAAGGAGTGGAGTGGGGGTGGGAACTCTGGCAGAGAGGGGATCAAGCATCCTCCCTCTCCCTGGGAAAGCACAAAGTCAGCGCCTGCATACTTAATCAAAGATAACAGAGGTGAAATACAGTGGGTGGTAGTTTATCTAGTCCTGGATTATCCCTACTGAATTTTAACAAATGTCTGTCTAGTGCTGCCTTTGTTTTGTTTTTAAATTGTCATCACCAGCTATGGAGCATCGCAACTGACCTTAGCAGCTTACTACAGGTTCTAGTTGTTCTTCCAGCTTTTCAGAAGTTGAGTAAATTTTATATTGCAAAATTTCACATTCTGCCACTGTGTTTAAGAATTTCTCCCCCTCCTTAAGTATCCAAAGGGAGTGAACATTAGGTCATTTCTTAATCTCCTTTCCCCCGCAACCTATACATATTTAATTCTCTCGCTCTTTCCTCAAATGACAGTTCCTCCAGGCCTTTTATCATCATGGTCACCTGCTTTGTAATTACCTCCAGTTTATCAATAACTCTCAAATGCTTTCTTTATATGTCAGCTGAGTAAAATATAATCTAATGGAAAATTAAAAGGAAAGGAGAAGTAGGAAGTACCAGTAGCCTTGGGTGTTTGGAGACAAGCTTCCTGTTCAAATACAGAATTCTATAATAAATACACTAGAGTTCTTTGTTTTTTTCCTGCAGAAAAACAGCAAATTTAACTTCAAATCAGAATCAGTGCATCATATTGGTCAACCTACATCCACAAGGTAAAACTTTCAGGAGAAGCTCCGGGAAAGGAAATTTCCATGAGGAGACTCTTGCAAAGGTTCTCCTACATCATTGGAGGCAGGAGGGAAGATGTTTTGCTTCCCTGTTACCTAGCAGCTCTGTGTTCTTGGAGAACCAGGGTGCAGTACCCAGCCTTTCTGACTCACAAGAGACCCTTCCCCCAGCCTCTGCTTGAACCAAATCTGCATCAGAAGAAAGACTTACAAAAAGCAATGGAAAGGCAATGGAAGACACACCTAAACCCTTGGGATAAGGATGACAGAATTAAGGAAACTGTCCTAGCCTCACTTGCATCAAAGATGGGACAAGGAGACATCTCCATTAGCATACGAAATGGAGAACAGAGATTCCAAGGCGAGAACCACATAGAATTCTGGGACCAGAAAAGCAGGGAAGCACTGCATGATGGGGGATCTCTGCTCCAGATGTTAATGAACCCACACCTACACACACCCAGCTCAGTAGTTATCAGACCAATTCTAGAAATAAATCCTTTATTGATATCCAAAATAGTGAAGCTCCCTAATTACATTGTGAGCTCCCTCCAAGGAACACCACCCAAAACTGGGAATGATCAGCTCCCATGACTACCCTGAACAAAACAACTTTGTTGTTCTCCCTTGTTTACACAAACAAATGTAGTGTTCTCCCTTAAGCCTTTGTTGTTTCTCTATAAAAACTCCTACCCATGCTCAAGTGTTCTGATGCCTGGATTCAAAATCTGCATCAGTTTCACTGAGATTTCATCATCTTCTCCTGACTGATCATGCTGGGGGCTCTGCCTGACTCCAGCACTCTGGACCCTCAGCTACCACCACCACCTGGGACTCCTGATCTATTCAAGCTTCACAGAGTGGTGAGAACCCAGCTCTCTCTCTCTCTCGGTATAGCCTTCTGATCCTGACTTGTGTGATCAGTTATAGTTTTGTAAACCTGACTTTTATGATCAAGTTTAAGTTAGATTTAATATCATAATTGTTTTGTTTGTTTGGCTCCCCATGGTTATTACCTGGTAATAAATAATTGTCATGATTAAGCTAGTTGCTTCTCTCTCTCTCTCTCTTCCATGCCACCCCCCGGTGGTGTTTTTTTCTTTGGTTTCTTCATTCTCTCTGCAGCAAAGCTCCTTGTACTGTTTCAACCCAAAGCTCTTGGTAACTTTTACTCTGTGCAAGGAGGTGTCAGGAAATAAATCAGGGGAGACACAGCCGTCCGACCGATAGATGGCTGGCACAAACAGGACAACACAAGAGTGCTTTCACTTAAAGCTAAACTTTACTAGTCTCAAGCACTTACACATGTCCGCAACAAGATTAGTAAAACACCCACAGCCCTTGATAATTACCAAAGCTGAGTGTGGCTTTCGAGTGACACAACGGCAGCCCATCTGCCGGTGGGGAACACAAGATGCTTCCAGAGGGAGAGACCAGTCCCGAAGAGTCCTCCCATCTCAAACTTTTTCCCCTTATTTATACATTAGTAATACAATGACATGTCCCTTAAAGAAAACTTGTCAAGCAAACAGTTCCAATGATCAAGCAAGAGGTTCCTTCTGATTATTGATTAACCAGGTGTGGGTTTTTCCAGAATTTGCAGCCTTGAGACCCCAATAGACATTCCTGGGGCATATCAGCAACTTCAACACAATTCTTATCAGGAAGGATGTGGAGTCAAGCTGCCTTTTCTGTGGCACCCCGTACAGTACCTAAGCTAAAAGATCCCTGCAGCGCCTAAAAATCCTGTGGCATTTGCTCAAGTGGGTTACTACCAGAACAATTGTAACATGAAAGTGAGGATAGAGATGTGCTGAACCAGGGACATATGAGGGTGGCAGATGTGGAAGTGCTGCTTGACCCAGCCTGCTCAGGTGTGCTCTATTCTGGTGTGGTACCAATGGCATATAAGTAGGGTGACCAGATGTCCAGATTTGATAGGGACAGTCCCGATATTTGGGACTTTGTCTTATATAGATTCCTATTACCCTCCACCCCCATCCCAATTTTTCACACTTTCTGTCTGGTCACCCTACATATAAGGGTGACAACTTGGAAGTGCTGCTCGACACAGCCTACCGAGTCCAGGGACATATGAGGGGTCAGCTTAGGAGTGCTGATTAACCCTGACCTCTCAGATGTGCTCTGTTAATATGTGCGTGCGTGTGTTTTTCTGGGGCTGGAAGAACCCAGCACTGCAGGATAGCTCCATTGGGAGGGAACTTGCAGCAGAGCTCCATATGAGAACACAAGTGACACAAGCAATACATTGATAGAAGTACAGAACCCCACCCTCCTCCAGAAGAGTAACCTTAATAAATGAGCATACCCCAAAGTAACAGGCAAAGCTGGTAACATCCCTTCTCTCCTGCCCTGAAAAACAAAGTCCAGGATCTGTCCCCAAAACCAATGGATCCCAAGGGAGTAGGAGGAGGCCAGAGCAATCCATAGGTGACATAGGGCCCTCATAACAGCCCTAGCCCCCTACATACTCCCTCTGCCAGAGCATCTCCATGGAATCTGTGCAATCTACAACAGTGGCAAACCACACAGGAAGGGTGTCCCACATATGCAGTTATCAAGTGAACAATTCCTCCTTAAATATTGTATTGGAGTATGTTACTGGCAGCACTTGACTAACTTAAGCTAGAAGTGCTGTAGTACCTGTTACTAATACACTCAGGCAAAGATAAGGTTGGAAAAAGAAAAACCATAATGGAACATGTTAAGGACCTAGAGCAAGTTTCTCACCACTTACATCAATGTAAATCCAGAGTAACTCCACTCTGATCACTATCTTCACGATTCTTTCGCATACTGTTAATTTTAAATTAGATTTAAGAATTTCCTGGCTCTTGAGAGCTTTGAAGCCATTTTGAGTATAAAAATAGCAAAATCCAGGGACTATATTTCCCCCCTTTAAAATACAAGGACCAAATCCTGCCCTGGAATCCACAGTGCAGACTTCTGAAAAAGAATTTGTGGGGCTGATGTCAACACCGACCCTTAACTTTGGGCCTGCTGGTATTCTCCCGTCTTCCAAAAAGTACTAATAAGTTCACACATTCTTTGGGTTTGCAATGTAGCATGAGGGGACTGGCCAAACATACCCATGTTTTTAACAGAATGCTTACGTAAATAAGCAGAATGTAAGCCAATTAGTGTGCATAAATTAGAATTAACTACATAAGGAATAAATTACACTCTTGAGTCTCCTCATATGTGTAACCAATAGGGAACTGTCTGGCTACATTAATTTTCATGTTTCAGCTAAATCAGAGATGCAAATGCAAAATCCATTACCGAGGAGTATGGATGTAGGCCACTCCCTGGAGGACTTGGGGTCCAGAAATCAATGAATGTTCCATAGTGATCCAGAAGTGCAGGGTGCTGTTTGTCCCCTTCCCTCTCCATCCTCCCCAAAATCACAGTCTTTTGAGCTTACCCAGAGCTCTTCTTCATGTCTGGGAAATGTACTCAGAGCATCACAACTAAATACAAGGTGAACAGATAATTTAGCATAAGTAACAAAGAATCCTGTGGCACCTTATAGACTAACAGATGTTCTGCAGCATGAGCTTTCGTGGGTGAATACCCACTTCTTCAGATGCATCTGAAGGGACTTGCATCTGAAGAAGTGGGTATTCACCCACGAAAGCTCATGCTGCAGAACATCTGTTAGTCTATAAGGTGCCACAGGATTCTTTGTTGCTTTTACAGATCCAGACTAACACGGCTACCCCTCTGATACTTAGCATAAGTAGTTACATTTCAAGGGACCATTCAAGGTGAAGTGACCCATTTACTCCCCTCCAGCCATAAGGGGAAAAGGAGGGGAGAGGGGAATATTCATCTTACCACTCAAAACCACCTTCACCAAACAAGGACACTGCACCAGAAAAATAGATCACATCATGGAATAGGCAACCCAAATACCCTGAGAGAACCTGCTTTGATATGGAAATAAACTCCCCTCCGTCTGACTGCACACCTCTAGTTTTCACCTACCGCCCCATTGGATACCCATATAGGGTGTCCAACTTCAACCCATACTTGATGGGGACCCCATCCTGAAAGAAATCTTTCCTGAATCCCCTCTCCTGGTCTTTAAACAACCCCCAACCTTTCCAAGTTCATCATCAGAAACAAGCTCCCCACAGACCTGGACATACCAACTCAAAGTAGCAGCAGACCTTGCCAGAACAGGGAAAACCTGCAGACATATCTCCATTGCTGCAATGAACACCACCACTCACAACACACCTTTCAAGATCCATAGGTCCTACACATGCCTATCACAACATGTAGTGTACCTCATCAAGTGCAGTAAATGCCTCAATCACGTGGGTGAAACCAGACACACACAGGAAAAAGTTAAGACAAAAAACACCTTATCACCTATGGCTGAACACTTTCCACAAAACATTATATCTGACCTATCAGTCTTCGTCCTCAAAGGAAACCTGCACAATACTTTCAAAAAACAAGCCTGAGAGATTAAATTAATAAAACTTTGCTAGACACTAAAAATCATGGACAGGAGACAGACACGGGATTTATGCTTTATTACAAGAATCTACAATGAGCTGCCTTTGCCCAGCATAACTGAAAATTGTTAATGGGCCACTTGGTTCCTTGAAATGTGTGTTACTTATGCTAAACAATCTGCAACACATTGTATTTAGCTGTGACATTTCCCAAACCATCATGAAGAAGAGCTGTATAAGATCCAATGCTCATCTCTTTCACCAACAGAAGTCGTTCCAATAAAGGATATTACCTCACCCACCTTGTTTCTCTAATCAATATTTCTCTTGTTCCTCTCCCCAATTTTTTTTCCCACTGGTCAAAATTTTTCATTTGAAGTGTTTCTTTTGACAAAAAATTACTTTTTTGAAAGCTTGTCCCTCTCACCAAAAGAAGTTGGTCCAATAAAAGATATTACATTGCCCAACTTGCCGTTCATCAAAACAGAAATTTCTGCAGAAAACGTCTGGTTTTGACAAAAAAAATTATCCAAGAGTTGTCAGCAAAAAGCCAAAATTTTGACCACGAAATAAACAAATAAAAATCATCCAACACGCCAAAATGGTCAGTTTCCAAAAACCAAACATTACTTTTTTCAGTTTTGAAGCACATAACTTTGTTCAATTTTTTTCATTGGACCTAAACGCACCTTCAAGCAGCTCTAATGCTATCACCTTTACTCTAAAAAGATAAATAAAATTCCTAATTACATTCATGTTATTGAAATGCTATCAATGAATTTTTTATCCTGAAGCTGTTCTAATAATAAATAATAATGCTATACATTATGGGAATTAAAAAAAAAAACCAAATAGCCTTCATAACATACAAGATTTGATAGCATAGAAAGAGGAAAGCTACTGTCTAAAAATTTATCCCCGGGAGACAACAATAAATCGTGACCATGAATTGACTCTGCAGTTTTGGGTAGTCAGAAGTTTTGTTAGCTGCTTCACCTGTGGGTGAACACTTTTCACAAAGCCCCTCTGCCTTTTAGGTGCTCAGATGTACTTATTGTACTTTGTTGTTATGTTATTCTAGCACTGCTGAGATACCATTTAGTGGTCAACACACAATATTCTGGCTGGAGATATTAAAAATTGCTTCTGTTTTTCAAACTGGACAACTCCTGTGAGAAATAAAGGGGGGGAATAGCTCCCTTTGATGGACATCCAGCCAGCCAGTTAGCTGTAAAATCCCTCTTGGTAGCTGTTCTCTACTTGCTGTAAAGGGTTAAAAAGTCCACCAGGTAAAGGAAAAAAAGCGGGCACCTTACCAAAAGAGCCAGTGGGAAGGCTAGAACTTTTTAAAATAGGGAAAGAAACTTTCCCTTTGTCTGCTGTTCTCTGGGCTGCAAGAACACGGAACAGCAAATGCTATAAGCAGAAATGCTGTGTAAGGTTTGAACCAGGTATGAACAAGTATTTTCTATACCTAGAAGGAATAATTTGGATAGGGAATGTTTAGTTAGATGGTATCAGGTTTATTTCTTATTTTGGCTTGTAGATCTCCTCTGTGCTAACCCCTGATGCTTTTGTTTGCTTGTAACCTTTGAGCTGAACCCCCAAGAAAGCTAGTTTGGGTGCTTAATTTTTAGAATTGCTCTTTTAAAATCTAGCAAATGCTTAAGTTCCAGATGTATTTTTTTTCTTTTTGTTTTAATAAAAACTTTTTTTTTTTTAAGAACAGGATTGGATTTTTGGTGTCCTAAGATTTTTGTGCCTGTTGTTTGATTAGCTGATAGCCACAGCTAATCTCCTGTTTTCTTTCCAGCTCTTCCCTGGAGAGGGGGTTGGTGGTGAAAGGGCTTTAGGATACCACACAGGGAGGAATTCCCAAGTGCTCCTTCCTGGGTTCAAAGGGGTTTTTTTTGCATTTGGGTGGTGGCAGCGTTTACCAAGCCAAGGTCAGAGAGAAGCTGTAACCTTGGGAGTTTAATACAAGCCTGAAGTGGCCAGTATTAATTTTTAAAATCCTTGCAGGCCCCCACCTTCTGCACTTGGAGTGAGAGTGGGGATTCAGCCTTGACAACCCCTGACCATCTGACAACCATCAGATCATATGGATTTACTACTGAGCTAGCATTTTGTTTATTTTGCACATCTCACCTGAGTACATGTTTCCTCTGATTTCATTTCCTTCTTTTAATTGAAATTGAAAATTTAATTTCCTTTCAACTGCTAAGAACCAGGAATAGCAAGTCCTAAGCTGGCAGTGTGGAAGCAGAAAGATGCAATCACAACACATGCCAGCAGGCTGGACAATGTAATGTAGAAATACAACTTTTCATGCAGAACTGGCACATTTTTTGGCTCCTCCCCATCACATAATGGCTCCTCATCTAATTGAACACTGTCTGAATAACACATCTGTCATTTTCGGGCCCAGTCTTGGAAGTCATTAATGCCTGGAACTCCAGTGGTAAGATAGCAGAACCAAAAATCTCCACAAATCTCCTTCAAGGTGGGGTAAAAAAATATACTTTAATAATGAAAAAGCAAATAGTACAAGACTTGATAATTTCCAAGATCTCTTGTTCTCTTGCACAATTCTAATTCAATTTAATGAAAAGAAAAAAATATGATAAAAAAATGCTCTGTCAGGTAACATTAAGACTCATCATTCAAGCACTTTCTGTACCCTGTAAACTACAATACAGGAAGGTATTGGGAGACAGAGATATCAGTTTAGACATCTTAAATGACATAAATGTCATTACAATAGTGCTGAATGGTGATGCATGCTATTAAAAGAAACCAGTGGATGACATGCTTTTCAATTATTGGATGTGATGAAAATACTATAGCAATTTCTTTTAAATAGCGTAAAACTAATGGCATGCCAATCAAAAATAGAAGAATGTCACAAAATGTAGATGGTAAGAAAAATATAAATTATTGCTCTCAATAGGTTATAGCTTTTTCCACTACTAAATAAAATAGTCAAAACTTACAAGGCTACTTGAAAATAATGCAAGACTGGCATTCACACCTCACACATACCCAGATTTTCCAAAATCAAAGGGCCGCATTTGGCAAAAATCTCCCTGCACTGGTCTCATACAGAGAGTTGCCAAATATCAAAGGTAAGCGTTCATCTCTTTCCAGAAACCGAAATTAGCCCTGAATTTGGAAATTTCATCTGAAGTGGGTTTACCCATGGAAGCTTATGCCCAAATAAATCTGTTAGTGTCAAAGGTGCCACCGCACTCCTCATTGTTTTTATCCTACTTTGTGGACACTTTGGATGCAGCTTGGAGACTCTCTCAGTGAACTAGACCAACAGAGAGAGCATTAATCCCTTGAAATAGGTTCACTGAAAATGAGTGACACAGATGTCAATGGTGTGAAAATCATGACATGTAAAATGGGGAAAAAAATACTCCAGGGAAATGTTTAATAAATGCTTGATTATATAATAATAGCAATAATGACCTTGGCATGGGCCTTTTCCTGGGGTTTATAAGCAGCTGGGGTGAATAGGCCTTTGCCATACTACAAGCCATCATCTCCTCCCCACTGATCATTAATCCTCCTTAGGTACTTGGATTGTCATTCCTTAAATACTGAAATGAGTTTAAAGAGGCTACGCTGAAATAATTTTCAGATAGGTTCATACAATGCAAGCATTTTAGGAGGAAACTAGCATTATAAGAGGTGAAATGCCTCATCTCGTGCCAAAATCTGGCAGAAAAAAAATTGTATGCAATTAGTACTTAATTTGCATTGAGAAAGCAGCAAAAAAAAAGTGCGAGTGGGGCAGTTCAGAGGGGTCAGTGGAAGAATTATTTCTGTAGGAGACCATGTGGTACTTGCAAGCAAACCCTGCAGACACTAAGTGGGAGCTGAGCAAGTGCTTCAGAAAGGTTTCTAGAATACAAAAATGGAAAATTACAAGTTCAATGAGGCTATTTTTTAGTGCCAAGGGTGAGCGGTTTTCCCGACAGCATGGTTCCTAATTATGATTAGCTATTTGCAACTATGAGGCGGGGGGTGAGGAGAAATATGTTAAATGTCTGCATTTTCATTGTGATGAGAGGATGGTTTGTTGAGTTTTCTTGCTAGGAAGCACTGGCCCTTTGAAGAGTTTATCATTTCTAGTAAGTGAACTGGGGAGGGATGAGGTTTCACAATAGAATTGTTGCAGAGTAGATCTTCTGACAATTTTCAGCGAGGATGTTGTTGATTTCCCCACACACAGTATAAGTGGGCTGGTTGCTAAAATTAAAGCTGGACAAATTTACAATAAAAACTTGAGTAGTTTCTACAGCAGTCACGGTAAATGAAAACCAATCTTTCACAACTTGTATAACGCATGCCAGCTTGTAGAGCAGGAAAAAAAGCCAACAAAATGTTTCTCATCTCCTCCCTATATTTGGGGCTCTACAATTTCAAGGCACAAAGCTGAGGGAGAGCATCTGTGCTGCCATGTGGGACAAGGGGTCCCTACCATGGATGTCACTCCCAAGATCTTTGGGCTTCCCTTAAGAATCTTGGGGCTTCCATAGGGTAAGAAGGCTGTACTCTATGCCTCATGGGGAGGTACACCCAGCTCACTGGCAAGATGACTTCGTGGAAACTTCACAGCCTCACTGCTGGTGTCCACTTAACTTCAGCTCTCACAGTGTTATATGGGGGACATAATTTTGCCCTATATATCCAAAACAGAAAAAAATATTTCAAGTGTTTCTCTCCCTCAGAATACCTGCAAAGGCACAAAGGTGTGATAAAGCAGAATAATGGGAAATTTATATTTTATAGATATACATATCTAGCTTCTCTAGTCTCTTTGACCTTTGTATAGGAAGACTTCCCTATTGCTAGTAAATTCCCTAACTCCATTTTTTAAATAAACAGAAAATAATCTCATCGTTGTTGTAATGCCTATCATTGACTAGGCTACTGCATATTCAACTGCTACAACATGTTTGCATTCATGCAATAAAAAACCAAATATAAGAGGTCATTCAAAACACCATCAGCAGAAAAATAAAACTATCAAAAATGAACTACAGGTTAACCAAAACATGACCAAAGACAGTATTATTTAGGCTTCATCAGAAAATGATTTCATACCATGGTTTTGTAAAATCAAAATTGTGAAGCTATGTTTAATATTTTATTTATTGGACATCATCATCATTGGGAAAACAGATAAACAAAAGACTAGAGGTGATAGAATCTCACCCAACTGATTCCTTCTCTTTAGAGAACTGTAAAGGTAACTCATTTGCCCAGAGAGAATCATCTTCACTTCCTGATTAAATGCAATCAGAGTGCTTTGGCTGGCAATATGGTCTAATTTAAAAACTATCATATCAAGTGATAACTGTTAATGACTACCAATATTATACAGCACTGAAATGAAGGTCAAAAGCTGTGGCTTGAAAGCTAAATAAGTTTCAAAGCTATTCAGCCTGTTCAAGACAAACCCTTTGCTTGCACCAAAAGGTCACTATGATAAATCCTCTGGTGGGTGATTTGCTTCACTTCTATCATAAGTAAGATTAACAAAAATGCCACAAAGTAAAATGGTGTATCATTTTCCTTTCCAATTTCAAAGAGCTTTAACTGAATTGTTCAGTGAAATGAACCTAGCAGTATGTCACAGTTAGATATGATGCTTCATTATACCAAAACAACAGGATTTAGTGAGGAATGTGTCATTAACAGAAGCATTTGATAGAAAGATCTGCATTTTTCCTGTCCAATCTTTTATGCACAAGGAAAGGAAATTATTGAAGTGACAGGACCCAAATAAGGTGGGTGAAAGAATGAGCCCCCAGAACTCAAATGATGGGAAAAGGTCAGACTAAATTAAAGCATGTGACCCTCCCATTCTGGTAGTTCAACTTCACAACAGGTTGTAAATGTATATGATTCTAACTTCTGTGGCTTCACAGAAGGAGAGAGTCTGATTCCAGACATCCCTTACTCCAGTGGTTCTCAATTGTTTTTTCATCTGCAGTCCACAAGATCACTGAAAAACCGTCCTGTGACCACCATATCCCAAATTGGGTCACAGGACAAGTTTTGTCTATTTGGTGAGTTTCAGAGAAAATAAATTAATCTGGAGACTTTTTGGGTGGGGACCAGTAATCCCGCGTATCTAGGGCAAACCTAAATTTAGGCAATATGAGGTCCTCATCATACACCCCTGGAACTCCCAGGACTCCACCTGTACTTGGAGGTTTCAGAGTTAAGATGAATGCATTTGTCTATGATTTGATTATTTAGGCAGAATCAAGCATATATCACTTGCTTCTAGTTTTAATCCGTTTTTTAAAGGAAATATGAAATTCTGATGTCATCATGTGACTCCAGGGGCTGGGGCCCTAGAAATGGGTCTATAGTGCCTATTACACCTTAATGCAGCTCTGATGTAGGAGTCTTATATGGTGGCATTTGCTGGAAGCTGATGGGCTGTGTGAGGCTAGTACTGCATGGAGCTGCTAGGTTTGTCTCCTTTCTCTGCCCCATGTGTTTCTCTCTCATCTCCCTCAATATGCCCTCTGCACCTCACCTCTTCTGTCTCTTCCCAGGTCCTCCTTCTCACCTTCCTCTGTCGCAGATGCCCTCTCCAGAATATTCCAAGGGGAAAGGGTGGGCTCCCCTCCTCCAGCCCTTCTTATGCCTCCTGGACAGGGAGGAAACTAGCAAGTGTCCTCTCTTCCTCTGTTTTGTCCTGACAATTGGGAAACCAACATTACCTCCATTCTCCGGAGTGCAGCCAGCAAGGAGGCTGAACTTTTGCTTTGGCTCCCCCTGTTGGGAGTGCCTGGAACTCCTTTTGTCTTTGCACTGCTGAGCGCAACCCTCATCTACACTCAACATTTGATTCCAGCAACAAAAGGGAGATGAGAAGAGGAGAGGAGTGGAAGTGTTCTGCAAATAAAAGGCGAAAGAATCTCTCTCACACACATTGAAAAGTGGCCATTTTTAGAATAAGCATACTTAAACTGAGCACGTTTGCTAATTAAAATGCTCAGAAAATGCATTCTGTACCAAAAAGAGTGATCACTGGCAGCTTGGGGAGGGTGCCCTCTTTTATTCATACATAACAAAGAGCTTTAATGCCTACTTCCATTTCAAATCTCAGTGCAGCCATAAGAACGGCGCTGCTGTTACACCTCCATGATTTGTAAAGCATTTTGAGATGCTCAGATGAAAGGCCCAATATAAATGGAAACTATTATTATCTATATAGCAGACAGATATTGGCTCCAGTACAACATTCTACTCTCCCGGGGTTCAATCATACAAGCTGCTGAGCACATTCTATTCCCAATAAATTCAGTTGAAGCTGAGAGGATTCAGCACCTTCCAGGATGAAGCCAGAGGTGCATGGATAAAAGCCACATGAAGGACCAAAATGCTGCAGTCCTTTCCTAGACAAAACTCCCTTTATGGTTTGTGTTTGGGTGCAGGGTAGGGGAAAGAAGAAGAGACTACAGTAGTATTAAGAAAAAGCAAAATATGATGCAAATCATAATGATGTAAATTAGTTAAATCATTAAAATGTTTATTGCTATTTGAAGACTAGATTGCTAAAATTACTGTCCTTGCATCAGATTACTAAATAATGAATCACATAAGCAAGACACTATAAATACCATATGTATTGGTCATAAAAACCTCACATAACAGAAATATGCACTTATTAAATGACAAAAATCAAATAATTACATTATAGTTAGATGTAAAAATAAATAGGAGAAATTAAGAAGTACATGGGCGTAATATGACACATTTGTTCCGTTTACCCACCACTAAAAAAAGCAGTAAATTTCACACAGTGGAAGGGAGGTTGGGGTTTGCAGTTGTGTGCATGATTGTTTTTTGTTTTGTTTTTTGTTCTTGAACCCACTGGGAACAGCATAATTTTGAATCCTCAGTATTTCCACCTCTAATTGCTAGAAGGGTTCATTATCAGCTGTCTAAAGTGCAATACATCAACCTTGCAAAGCTGGTATACAAAAGACTTTCACACATCTGATGGGCTGCTGTGCTAAATACATCTTAATTTGTGCTGCATCTGCTGTTTTCTAATTTGTTTGTCATGCTGTGAATGTTACAGACTTTGCTACAGCAGCTCTCGATTTTTTTTCTTTTAAAAATGCAGCAGTTACTCAGAAAAGAAATGGCCAAGTGCCATCATTGTTCCTGTGATACACTGTGTAACATCAGTTCTGTTACATGCATAATATAATTCTTGATTATATACACACACACACACACAATATACATGTACACATACACTCACACATTAGATTATATTAAAAAAATACAAATACGTCATTCATGAGCAAATAAATGTCTTGGTTGAATCTTTCACATTGTCATACATACCAAAGATATTTTCAAATTACAGTTTGATTCATTTTTAAAATGTTTCATTTTAACAGTTGTATTCAACAACTCTTCAATGCTTTGTGCTAGTCATACCACATTAACTGACAATCCATATATTATTTCCCAATCCTTGAAAAGGAGAATTGCCAAATTCTTAATTCTTACTGATTCTTTTATAGCGATAAAGGCCAGTGGCTTTTTTACTTCTTGGAGTATATTTGTGAATCCACCTGCAGTCCTTAATGAAATGACTTTGGTGTTCCCTATTCAGTCCCTGTTGAGCCACAAACCAAATAAAACCAACACATGTAATTCAGCATGATTCACACTGGATTGAAGTCTCTGTACAGGAGACGCCTCGGCTTGAGCCAGGAGAGAAATTTAAGTCCTGCTATCCCCTCTCACAGGAGATAGTCTTTCCAGGTACAGTGAGTGTTAAGGACACTGGTGAGACGGTTGATGAATTTGCCCTGTAGCAGCCTGTGCTGTCAGACCATTAACCTTCATGATCACAAAAATTCATCCCTTGAAATAATAAAGAAGAAAAAACCCCACAGGTGTTATTCTTTGTGTTCATGAAGCTTTATGGGGCATGAGGTTAGGAAGGCATCCATCTGACAATTATATACATTATTTACAAGTTTGATGGACACTGATCACTAGGAACCCTTCCCCTCGGGGCTCTGTGGCCAACACCACAACAAGAAGCAACTTTCAAAATAATGTAATAGTCTCAAAAATACTAGTCAACACAAAACTGAGTTCTGCTGTCAGATTCTTTTGTGTTATGTACACAAAACAATATGCCATCAGTAACCTAAGCCATAAATGTTGTTACAAATAATGTCCCCTAGTTATTTGTTTATATTTAGCTGTCAATCTTCCTCATTTAGGCTAGCAAATGTAGCTCCTGCACAGTGGTTAGTTATATAAAGAGGATAACTCCCTTTGTTTATGCACAGACCAGGCTTTATACAAGCAGCTGGAATGCAGATTTACTTCCCTTGTTTTTGCAGTGCGACTCCCTCAGCTACAGGCAGGGAGAGCTATTTACATAATGCCAATCAGTCTCCAGTGTCAAGTTCTCATAAGAACATGCTGCAGCTATTATGCAGGCAGGCTTTATGACTGGTGAAGTCGTGGACAAATCAGAGCTATCGTAAAGGAGTATGTTTAATCAATAAGGTATATTGTTCAACTAGTGTCGGAAAACCTCGTAAAGTAGCAGCATTTGTAAAGGTTAATCAATTCAGCTAATTGTAAATGCTCTCAATTGTCAGTCCCTAAACAGTTCCTTCTTTTTGTAGCTAGTAATTCACTGTGGGATGCAGCAACACTAAGCTGGAAAGCTAAGAAAGGAACAGAAAGCAGTCAAATTTCTCATTACTCTTTTCATGTTGTTCTCCGCCTGGGTCTGTAAATGTCAATATATTTACCACAGAGAGATAGTCTTTTCTTTCTAGCCGCACTACCTTGCCTCCTTCTTTATACACAAAGCAAAGTAAAAGACCTAATTGTCATGGTCTAGGCACATGAAAAGGAAATCAGGATATTGATCTTTTTGTTCAGCACCTTAAAGGCCATGTGCATGACTAATCAGTGGGGCAAGTTGCTGCAGTGATGCTTAATTCACACCAATAAGCAAAATAAAATCTTTCCCAATGCATTGCATTTCCCCAAGGAATGAGAGCAATCAACCCACTTCTGAGGGTCTCAGAACTACAGATTGCAACAAATCACATCCAGATATTAAACTTTACCTAGCCCCAACATTTCAAGGGTATTTACACCTAGGATTTTGGTTCATTCCATAACAAATACAAAGACCAGTTGCAGAGTTTAGGATGTAGATTCCAAAACCTTTTCAAAAGTTAGGAGTGTTCATATCTAAGGATTTGGGTTCAGACCCACCTCTAGTCACAACTAGCCCCAATTATGTGTGGGCCAGATCATCAGGTGATACAAATTTGCATAACTCTATTGACTTCATGGAGAATCTAGCCTATGGTGTGTTCTTCATCTGAAGACTTTTCATGGGATTTGGAAAGCAGGAACAAATAGGGCATCATCTGCTCTCATTAACAATGGTTTTAATGAGGAGTAATTCCATCAGAGTCAATGGAGTTACTCTAAAATATAGTATGAGAGCAGAATTAGGTCATACATCCATCTGACTTAATGTAATGCTAATTATTTTTATAAAATATTTGTAGTTTTTAAACCACAATTTTCTGAGCCTATATTGCTCCCTCTTCATTGTACATGCCCAATCCTTGTTCTGTGTCCTGGACTTTCGAGGGTATGAACTCATGATATTAGTTTTCATTTTATGAAGAATCCTTGCTTTTAATGAAAAAAATCTTCTACCAAACTATATTTTATACACACCGTTGACACACATATAGTTTACATCTACCAAATTACACATCAAAATTGTCAAGCAACCTTATAGCACATGTGACAGTAATACAGAAAATGACACATACAGTGTATCAACTAGGTATCAACCTAGAGTAGCTTGTGAGCTCCCTCCTCTATCAAATATGCTCTTCCTAAGCTATATAGATTCCTATGGTCGGTCACTGTCATATTGCCATAATTTTAAGGGAAGTTTCCTAGCCACACTTAAGCTGCTCATGTGAGGTGAGGATTTCTATTAATCTACCAGTAGCCCATTAATCTGGGATTTGAGAATATATTTCCCCCCTATTTCTTTTCTACCCCCCTACTAGTCCCCCCCCCGTTACTCTAACACCTTCATTTTAAAAAAGTTTAATTTTCTTTCCCGATGGTAAATTTTTACATGAGTTTAATAATCTCTTGAAGTTATACTGGAGTATTGCTCAACTCACTTCTAAATTAAAGTACTTATTAAAAAACTGAAGCACTTTAACAATTTTAAATTACTCTGCACATAGCAATTTAAAATTATTGGAGCAGTTTTATAAGCACTTGAATTTGGAGGTGATCAGAGACCTGAAAATGTGTAATATAGAGTAATTTAAAATTATTAGAGTACTTCACATTACACTGCGCAAGCTCAGAAGTCAGAACTTGATCACTTCCAAAGTGAAGAGCTTATAAAAAAAAAAAGAAAAAAAAAGTGAAGTGTTCCTCGTTTTCAAGGAGATTCAGTCTATTAAATCAAACTACTTCAATCATTTAAAATTGCTGTACACCGAGCATGCTCAGAACCATAACTTCACTTTTTAAATAAAAAATATTTTTCATTCCAGATCTATAAAAAGGCAGTTATGTGATATAGCAGCAATTTACCCTTTCAATGTTTGGATTCAAACATTTTTGTTTAAGTTTTTCCCTATGTAAAAAACAAACCCCAAAAGTCCAAAATTACTTTTCTTTCCTTTTTTTTTTTTAAATTTTAAAATACACCTGTGATATGAAACTGCAACAATACCTCCAAGGTCACCCTCCCACAGCCACATATATATCATGAAACATACACAAACACACACCTTAGTCTACAGCCGTTTCCTGAGCACAGGTTCTATGGTGTCAAACACAACCACAGTCTTTAAAGCCCTCACAAAAAAGTCCTTCACCCAAAAATAACAGATCATATATTATAGCAGCTTTGTCTTTTAAACCTTTAATTGTATAGTTTATGAATAAGGACTTTCAGGATTGAGCCCCGAGTACAAAAACAATAATGAAAGAACAACTAGGGTTGGGGTAACAGTGGGATAAAAGTTAAGGTCACTTTATTGTTATGCAAATATGCTGTCTATAGATGTGTGTTAATGAGTAGTGTGTGAAATCTGATGACAAAAATGCATACTTCACCTCAGCTGGGATTTGCATAACTTTTAATGTTTGAGTTTAAACATATAGTATTGTAAATATTTGGCACAGCATTTCTCAACTTTAACTATTAACTAATGAAATATTTTGTTAGGGATTGTTGTTTTAAACCTAAAGCCACACAAGAACCCTGCTTTTACTTACACAAATGCACACATGCTAGACAGAATGTCGGAAACATGGATTTCCTTGCACAACTGCAAGTTTCTTCCTCATCCCTGTCTTATGTCCAGAGGCATGTGGGTTTATATCTTATCTAATGTAATTAGACCTCATTCATCTAATAGCTGAAAGTTGAAGCTAGACAAACAGACTGGAAATAAGGTGTACATTTTTGACACAGTAATTAATCACTGGAACAATTTACTAAGGGTCATAATGGATTCTCCAGCACTGACAATTTTCAGATCAAGACTGGATGTTATTCTAAAAAATCTGCTCTAGGAATTATTTTGGGGAAGTCCTATGCCTTTGCTCATACTAAGTCTTGTCTTAGTTATTTTTTTTTTTAAAAGAAAGTTTGTCCCAGCTAATACATACATAATTCACATGTGAACTGAAGTATCAGAGGGGTAGCCGTGTTAGTCTGGATGTGTAAAAGCAGCAAAGAGTCTTGATGCATGATGCATACCGATGAAGTGGGTATTCACCCACGAAAGCTCATGCTCCAATACGTCTGTTAGTCTATAAGGTGCCACAAGACTCTTTGCTGATGTGAACTGAAGTGGTTCCCAAAAGCAATTTATTCCCAGAGGATGCTAGCCTTTAATTGTTTGCTGTGCCCTCTCAACAGGTAGCAGGACCTATCCTGTACATTGCACTAGTTTATTAAAATGACTTCCTGGCTCTTTATGAAAACTGCCAGAGCTACTTGATCTTATTCTACTGAGGCTGCCTGCTAAAGAAAGTCCCCTGAGAACAAAGCAGCAGATTAAAAGAATGTGCTGTTGGTAGAGGCAAGTCCTTTTAGTTAGAGCTGTGCTAGTCACAGTCTGTAAGTAGGAAAGTACGTGTCTAATAGCTGATTATAGCTGCTACTTCGACACACCTTTATTTAGATTAGACACTCAAGGCTCCATTCCCTTCCTTTGGCACCAGAACTGCAAATTGCACTTGTGTAAACCATCAGGAGTTACCGCAGCCAGGATGCAATCCCGCCCCTGAGAGGGTAGGTATTTTAAAGTGCCAACCTACCACAAAGAGGGCAACGGGTATGTTGTATTTAGGGATCCATAAGAGCCCCATCTATGAAGACGCCAAGACAATCTCAATCAACACATCTCACAGCCACCTTTGCCTTATCCCCAGCCTTGACCAGTGTTTCCCCACTCTCCTATGGGCTGTCATTGACGGGGGTCCACTTCTTGTGCTGCTCTGACTCCTCTCCAGCTAGGCTGTCCATTACCAGGGTCCCTGTGCCAAGGATTACATTTGTGGAAACTGATTCATCCCTGTGTCATATTATTCATGTGCACAGTAAATGGACAATGCTACTCTCAGAAGCATGTCCACCATGAAGACTGATGCAAAGACTGGGCTGTTCTAAACTGGCAGTTTTGGTTCACATAGGTTTGTGTGAACCTTCTCTTTATGTGAGAATTTATACCCTGAGTTTTGGTTTGATTGTTAAGGACAAAAACACAACACAACAGAATTACTGTGTTTCACTGGGTTTTGAATCCTAAACCATAGATCACCCTAAGATATCTCAACAAAGCTTGTGAAGCTTACCACATCTTTCACTGAACCTGGCCTGAGTTTCAAAATGTGTAATCAAACACAATACCAGGTGATTTTCATGTAGTTTTGGGTTTCATAACAAGCTCTAGTCAGCAGGTCAGATTCAGTCCTAATGTGATCAGCAAACATCGCATTGAACTATGAGCCTATATTGCTCATGATGAGATAATTCAAAACCACCCGAATTGTGGGATTTTTTATATCAGCATTTTCCCCACTGTAATGCAAGATGCCCAGAAATAGTCCCTTCATGGAATCTGACAATAAAACTGCATTAATTCAGTGGAAGGTTTTGAGGACACCTCCTCTGAACCAGGATTTTGGAACAAGCAAATAGTTCCTTCTGAAAATCCAAATCAGAAATTGGGGAGTTTAGTCTAGTTTTGTGTTTACTCATGCAGTGCAGACACAATCAAAGGTCACAGCTATGTATCCCAGTCTCTAGTCTCGGGGCTTTGACTAAAGGAATTTTCTGTACCCTAGAAACTAATATTCTGCAGTACTAACAAGTTTCTGATCAGAAGAAAAGTTAGTAAGAATACCAGTTCTTAAATGTCTACTACCAATCTACATTTTAAAACCCCCTTGCCATTGCAGTTTATCCAACAGAAATTCTGACTCATTTCCTTTAGACCAGAGGCGGGCAAACTTTTTGGCCTGAGGACCATATCGGGTTTCAGAAATTGTATGGAGGGCCAGTTAGGGGAGGCTGTGCCTCCCCAAACAGCCAGGTGTGGCCCAGCCCCTGCCCCCTAGCTGACCTCCCCTGCTTCTCACCCCTGACAGCCCCCCAGGACCCCTGCCCCATCCACCACCCCTGTTGTCTGTCCCTTGACCGCCCCCAGACCCCTCACCCCTAACTGCTCCCCACCTCCCCATCCAACCCCCCCCTCCTTCCTGATTGACCATCCCCAGGACCCCTTCCGAATCCAACCACCCCTTCTCCCTGTCCCCTGACTGCCCCCTGCTGCTCCATCCAACCCCCGCTCTGTTCCCTGACTGTCCCCGGGACCCCTGCCCCCATTCACCCCCGTTCCCCACCCTCTGACCGTCCCCACCCCTATCCACATCCTGGCCCCTGACCACCTCCTGAACTCCCCTGCCCTCTATCCAACCCCCCGTCCCCGCTCCCTGCTCCCTTACCATGCTGCCTGGAGCACTGGTGGCTAGCGGCGCACCAGGACAGGCAGCCGCACTGCCCGGCTGGAGCCAGCCACACATCACACAGCACAGCGCATCGGGTCAGGCTAGGCTCTGCAGCTGCCCTGCCCCAGGAGCTCACAGCCCCACCACCCAGAGCATTGCACCAGCGGTGCAGTGAGCTGAGGCTGTGGGGAAAGAGGGACAGAAGGGGAGAGGCTGGGGGCGAGCATCCCAGGGCAGGAGCTCAGGGGCCAGGCAGAATGGTCCTGAGGGCTGTAATTTGCCCACCTCTGCTTTAGACTATTTCCATCAGGAAGTACCAGTGAAGCATGCACGGAATGGGTGAAATAGATTGACAGCAGATGGTGAAGACCTGAGATGGTGAAGACCAGACAAAACCAAATCCTATTAACATGAAATAAGTTGACAACGGTCAAAAAGCTGTCAGAGATTAAAATAGTCAGGCAACTGTTTTTTTAGGTGACAACTCCTCTTTCTTCACTAGAATGATGATTTGTATTTATAAATGCAGTGTCTTTTTTGCAGATTAGAGACAGCACACAGCACTGACTTCTGATTTGCCCAAAAAATAATAATAATATCACTTCAATCACTTAATAAAGCAAAGGAATTGCCATCTATAAATCTATTGCCTAGCAACATGCTAACACTTCTATTCTTTCTCCCAAGCAAATGATAATTACCCTCCCAACCTTCCTTTTGTTTTTATTGACTTTTCAACGTCCATTAGGGTCAGCTCTACAACTTATTAAAGGTTGAACTTTACATCTGTCACAGGACAGGGAAGAGTTAACCCCGCACTGGACAGGGAAGGGTTAAATCCTCACCGTGGGGAGAGGAAGCCACGCCCCCACTTCCCTACTGGGCATGTTCCAGGTGTAGCACCAGTATAAGAGGGAGTAGCCCAGCTCAGTCTGGGTGAACTGCTGGAGATGAAGGATGCTCCTTGCCCGGAACCATGGGAGCCCTGGATCACAGAAGTAAGAGGCACTGATACCCAAGAAGATGCCCAATTACCTGTGGATGCCCCAGGGAGGTCTGAGCTACAGGGAGTTGCATCGGCCGAGGGAACCTGGAGACCCTGAAGACATGCAGACCGCCACCAAGAGTAACATGGTAGGAAATAGCTCGGGAGGGACTAACCATTGTCCCAGTGATGGTCAGCATGTTGTGGACAGATTCTCACTTACCCAGTGGTGCATACTTGTCACTGACAGGGCTCTGGGGTGGGACCTGGTGGAGCAGGGAGGGCTTGGGTCCCCTGACATGGCAGCCACCACTGCCCTGCAGTGGTCCATGCACCACAACAGGCTGCTAGGCCATACAGCCCTGCCCAAAGGGAAACTCTATTGACTCTGGCTGCTAGGCCTTACTGCCCCATGAACCCGAGGTATCTCTATGGACTCTGGCCGCTACCCTCTTGATGTAGGTCATGTGACCCTACTGTCTTGTGGATCAGGGCGATTACATAGACTCCGGCCATTGGGCCTTAGATCCCTGTGGATCAGGGCAACTCTATGGACTTCGGCCCTTAGCTCTCATGGCCTAGAGGATGATGTGAACTCACTGCGCACTAGACTGGGTCTCCCCACCCCTCACAACATCCCAAAACCCCTTTGCAAACTGTGAGTTGCATGTGCAAATTCCCTCTGTGATGTTGTAAGTATATTCCTTGCTATTTAGGTCATTAGATGAAGTACAATATACTGTATTCAAACATTTTTTAAAAGCCAAATTCTGTCTTTGTTGGACATCTGCTGTGAATGGATCAAATAGATTTCAAATGGAGTCAAACACAGCAACCATGGACACACCATGTTCCAGGAAAAAAAACATGAAAATGATTAACATGTTATGAGACCAAGCTCACACCTTTGAGATTCCATATTTTCTCAGTGTTGAGACATTTTTTATATTTTCTTATTACAATAACAGTTGTAATCAATTTTTAAAGGTTTATTTCTCACGATGTTACATAGTGTCATTAATAGAATAGAATTATACTTGTTCGCCTACATCTGCTGAAAAGCCGATTGTTGTGGATATGGACATTCATGTTTTTCCAATAAAGCAGATAGTTTGGATACTGTGAATGGTTTCCTCTGGTGGTGAGGTTGTACGTAATCTGGAAACTTCTGAAATTATAGAGCCAAACTAAGGGATGGGTCTTGGAGAAGCTAAAGTGTTATAACCTATGTTGTCTCTGGTCATGTCTGCCTGCCTAGTTACATCACAGGAATCTCAGACTGTCAGATTTACTTCCTGTAAGTGGCACTACTTATTTAAGTACCAGCATTTCCAAAGATTTATACCAGTCTTTTAAGTGAGCCTGCAGCAAAAATGAATACCTGATATAATTAAATATACTGTATTTTTGTCTTCACAAGATAATGCCTGCACTAGAATTGTAGTCACTTGGAATAATAGAATAGACAAAATAGAGAAATTCTAAAGATTTTGGAAACTGCTGTATCTGGCTTAATGATATTACTCTAATTTCTAAGGAAATATGTTTGAGTGATATTCAGATATATAGAAACAATTTTCAAAAAAGAGCAATAGCACATTTCTGGACATAAGATCCTAACAAACTACACACATCTTACAGTACTGTAATTACTCAGCCTACAGTGTCAGATCTCTCAAAGCCCAGAGTCAGAGAAATCTTTCTTAATTTTAATCATCCATCCTGCCATATGTGAATCTTTAAGTATATGGTCTTGATATGCAGTTTTAAAACTACACTATTTTCTAATGATGAATTATTAAATACCCAAGTACAGAGAGCTCAAAATGGTACAAAGACCATTTTGTATAAAGCTGGATAAAAAATAGAGTAAATTGTAAATAATCTACATGTTAACATTTAGCTACTTTGACTAATGGATTGCACTTCAAATAACTAACAATGTCCTTGGAACAAACAGTTTTATTATTTTCACCTATGTATTTCACATTTCTGTAAATAGTGTCCTTTAAAAACAGAATTTGAAACAATCAACTAGTTTTTAATAGTTTCACTCTGTTTGTCATAAAATGATTCATTTTGGAAATAAAATGTTTCTCTCTAATCTCAACTCTTTCCATTTGGCATTGATTGTATTGTCTGTTTTTAACACTGCAGAAGCTAAAACACAGTGTCCTTGTTTATTTGCCAGCATCCTTGATTATGTCAGCTGGAATATGAACAGCTCTGGGAATAGTACTTGTTAGTTAACTATTGTTGAAGAAGCTGCAGAATGAAAATAAGATCATAAACATTTGTTCTTTCAGTAGGTCCTGTAATTATATGGTTTATTTTTTTTTTAATTCTCAAACAAAATGATGGATCTTTAACAAAATACATATTAATCCTTTGGACATTCTCTTCCAGATTATAACCACCTTAAAACAGGTTAAGTTCAAGTCCTAATCACTTGACATCTTCGCTTTTACTAAAGATTATATACATGACGTGTACTGCAACTCAGTTCTAGCAATAGGAAGAAAGTATAAAAATATGGAAGAGGATGCTTCTAAAAGGAGATCAATGTCAAACCCTATTGTGGATCTCAGACTCCAATGACAGTTACTATTTTGGTAAGATTCATCTTTGTGTATTCAAGCTAAGTTATTTACTAAGAAAATATTTTTATTTATTAGGCATCTGTTCAGAGATTCAAGGATACCTAAAACTCTGAATGTTCTTAGGAGCACATAAATACAATCCATTACATATATATACGTGCATGCTCACATGTCACATTATACCATTGTAATTTAGAGGTTGGTCTTGCATTATTGATATCTGTGGAGGTTTAGTTATTGACTTCAGTGGGAGGAGGATCATGCTTACTATATATTATCTAGTCTTTATAGTTGTATACCGGGGTGAGAAATTTGAGTCTGCTTTTGAACTCCGTAACTTGAAATGTCCGTTTACTCAGACTGAAAAGTGAGGGAGGGGGAGAAAGAAAAAAGCAAATGGAAAAGTAGGATGAAACATGAAGCAAAGTGAACAGAATAAAAAAAAAATCAGGGAAAATAAGTGAACAGAGAAATTATTATAAAATAGACATTCTCAAAGTCTAGATGACTTATCTACAACTCCTTTAATTTTAAAGAAAAATATGTAGCAATTCTATAGGCTGTTTGTTTATTTTATTTGTTTTTTAAGAGTCTGATTCTGCATCACTCCTCAGTGACTATCACCTTACTCTCCAAGCAGTCCCACCCATTGCAATGGGACATTTGCAGAGTAAGTCTCCAATCTTACATATGGCCATACGTAGGCACACTGTTTCCATCTTTACTGAGCTGCATTGGGGTCCATGAGAGTCCATGTGGGTGAAGCAAACTGCTGTCAGGCTAGCAACTGCAGTATCAGAGCTGAGGGAGTATTCAATTTGAGTACAGGGGACAAAAAATCAGGCCATAGCATTTGTATTAGATGAAGGCTTTTCCATTAAAGGTCAATACAGTTCATAATACCATTATTTGAGACTTCTAAGTCCTGCAGAAGAGGATGCAATTGGTTTTGATTAGTAGGATATCTTTAAACATTCATAGATCCTAAGATCAGAAGGGACCATTGTGCTAATCTATTCAGACCTCCTGTATACCACAGGCATAGAACTTTCTGAAGAGAATTCCTAGAGCACATCTTTTAGAAAAACATTCTATCTTGATTGAAAAATTGTCAGTGATGGAGGATCTACCGTAACCCTTGGTAAACTGTTCCAATGGCTAAGCCTCACTTTGAACCTTATTTCCAGTCTGAATTTGCCTAGCTTCAACTTCCAGACATTTGATTGTGACAGTTTTGTCTGTTAGGCCAAAGAGCCCACTATTAAATATTTGTTTCCTACGTAGGTACTTTGACTGATCAAGGCACCCCTTAGCCTTCTCTTTAAGTCTAAATAGATTGAGCTCCTTGAGTCTATCATTATTGAAAATAAATTTATTTTTTAAGTGATAAGTTCAACATTGAAACTGTCAAGCTACATTGCTTCAAACTAATTTTGACATCTTTGCAATACAACATAGCTAGATTTACAACCCCCTGAACTCCACAAGCTTTATTTTTCTACAATAAGCATTTTCAGAAATTTTCCTATTGGTGCTAGCCATAGTGGGAGTGCCAATATAGGCCAAGAACAGATGTTTGTACCATCGTGCAATGTAAGCCTACTCAGAGTTGGTAATTTGTATGTGCTCTGCTTGTCCTGCCCCCATTGCTAACTCCAGTGCTAAACCAACAGTGGAAAATTTTCAGAAAATGCTCAGTATAGACAAAGCCTAGTAGAACTGAGAAAAAACAAACATTCTTTGTGAACTGTTTATTTGATCAGCCTTGCCCTTCTTCCACTCAGACTGTTCATGTATAGGTGTTGATTTGCATCTGATGACGTGGGTATTCACCCACGAAAGCTCATGCTCCAATACGTCTGTTCGTCTATAAGGTGCCACAGGACTCTCTTCTGCTTTTACAGATCCAGACTAACACTGCTACCCCTCTGATAGGTGTTGATTTTGTTCATTATGGATTCTTTGTGTTAAGTAAATAATTACTTGCCTTTACTGGTCACTAATACACACTGAGTGAAAGATAGTCTGCCAAAAATGAGATGGTGAAGCTATGTGGAGACACCAACGGACATCACTAATGTGGGCATCATGAGCATAGCTTCATCCTCGCTGCCTGGCATTTTTGCAAACAAAGGAAAAATATCTTACCTTCTAAAACTGTTCAGTGGTTTGAGGATTAGGACAGGGCAATATTCTCCATCAAACAAGGCCTCAGATCTCCATCTTTGTCCAAAATATCTGAGGCGCTGGATCAAAATTCAAAAGATCACCCCAAAGGTGTGTCGTTCAGCTGCAAAACAACCCATCTTAAAGGGAGCCTCAAGCATCCACAGTCATTATTTTTGTCTTGTTATTCTTTGCTTTTTGTCTTGTTGTTCTTTGGTATTGGTATGTTGGGAGGCAATTATGCAAACAGGTGTAGCTAGACGTAAGGAGGCATGTGAAACCAGCATGGAATTATAATAGAAGTGGTTGTCTTGAAAATAATATGGTTATTACTGAGGTTCCTGCTCATTTAAATCACAGCCAGCTTGTAATCAGCCACAGTGCAACCAAAAAAAAGGACATGACTAGGAAACCAAGATATTGTGTACATAATTTTGGGAGGACAAGAGTCCTAGATAGAAATTATCAGAGGGGTAGCCATCTTGCATCCATCTTCGGATGCAAGAAGAAGTGAGTACCCACTTCTTCTTGCATCCGAAGAAGTGGGTACTCACCCACGAAAGCTCATGCTGCAAAACGTCTGTTAGTCTATAAGGTGCCACAGGATTCTTTGTTGCTAGATAGAAATGTCAACACAACTATCCATTCTCATCTGACTTCATGCTGTGGGAATGGGGAAGGGAAATTCTATTGATAATCCAGGTCTTGGAAATATTAATTTAGGAACATAAAATATCGCATCCACAGCTGCAGGAGTGGTTTCCCCCCCACCTTCTTTTTTGGTCCTTCATGAACTAAGCATAATGGTGTGGGAAACACCTCCCACACATTTTTTGTCATACTGCTAGTCTCCCACAGAATTGAATTATACAAAGTTGTGCCCCAGATGGCTTTCAGTTTAATTAGTTGGTATAGTATAGTACAAATTCCCTGGGACTGTGTGTTCATGATGGGCATAATGTCTTTCCTGAACTGATTCCCTGACAACAGATTAAACACTGAAACTCATTTTGGGAATTATATTCACTGGGAAAAAAAAAGAGGAAAAAAAGTTCTCTTAAAAGGCTCCTATGTTAAAACGCTCATACATGTTCTGCAAAAGCTCACCTCTAAAGCTGCTGCTGTACAGCCTTCCATTAATATTTAGAATTTATATTGAAGTAGCACACACAGGCCCCAACCAGGACTGGAGTCCCATTACCTTAAGTGCTACATAAACAAAAAGACGTGTTCCATTTCCAGTACTTTGTGACAGAGATCATCTAATGATGAAAGCACAGAAATGGGAATTGGATCTGGGTTTGTACACAGATTTGTGTATGACATTGGGCAACTTGCAATCTCTCTGTAAGTGGATGTACCCACTTTCAGGATATTATAAAGGCCTAACAGAAGTGTGGTGAGGCTTAATTCATTAACATGTAGACAGTGTTTAGAGATACTGTTCTATAGCAATATTATTCACTTCCACTCCATTTGCATAGTTATTTAGCAGAAAACTACTGCTACAAACAGGCATTGTTCAGGTAGGACTAATGTGGTAAAGTGAATCAAGTGTGTCTTAGGTTCCTGCAATCAAAGTGTATTCCTGCAGGAATACATATTTGCAGCCCAGGAGCTGGAATTAATAAATGCTGTTATTTTCAGTATTGTTGGTATACAGCTAGCTACAGCAACACTTCCAGCTGTAACTCTGATAAAAAATGCTCCCCAGTGTGCTTAGAAGTGAAACTGAGGCATGGGGAAGCAGTCTTTCATATTCTGTAGTGTAGATGAAAAGCCTTACTGGTGAGTTAGTATATGGAGATTAAGAGCTTGATGAAAGTGGCATACATTTCAGCCTACATAGCACAAGAATAATTGTTTCCATTAGCATGCAGGATTCTGTTTCTGAATATACAGTTTCTAATGTGTCTAGCAGGGAGAGATGCATAGGGCTGGCTGCAATAAAAACTAACTTCAAATCTGAAACATTTTTATGTTCAACACAGTTTCATTAACTACTGTGTTAGTCTTTGTTTTTCAAACACATTTAGTCTAACAATTTCACAGCAGGGATTTAGCTTCTCCTTGTCTGGGATACAAGTATGAATCCTCCACAGGGAGATGAGGTCATAGGAAAGTCTGGCAGTTGTTTGTCTCCAAGGTCAATAAAAGTGGCCGCTCCAGACCTTAGTCTCACTCAAGGGCATTTGAGACCCTTTTTGAAAACCTGGCAGCAAGAAATGGATTGAAAAACTCTTGTCATTTAATTTCTTCAAATTCAGTAATTTCAGTTCCTAGAAAGACTTATGGTAATTTCCTTCAGAAGTACTCAGTAAGCTCGTTTCTGGCCAAGTGCATTTAAAGCAAGAGCACGGTCATGAATTCAAGTACACCTTCTGTGCAGTGCTTCAACAACCCTGTGTGAAACAGAGTAGACATGCATCTCTCAAGGGTCACATCCAGAAGGAAAAGACACTGATTCAGGTCTTCGGATAAGGTAAGGTTTCCTTTGGCCTTATGTGGTAAAGTCTTTTTCCAAATTCTCCTTCTAACCAGTGTGTAGAAAAGAACTCTGCTAAGAGGCTAGCAAGCCCAGAGTCAGAATCCTTTCCCTGACAGCATGTGTATGAGGAGCCCACTAAGTTTTCACAGCAGGCAACAACAAAAGCAGCTACTTGAGCAAAAGAGCAATCAGGCTTCTCAGAAGCTGCCTCTTCACTGTGTTTACCGGCTCAAATCTCAGCAGCAGTCAAGCTTTTGAAGCACTTGGAGGAGAGGAAGGTGATCAGGAACAGTCAACATGGATTCACCAAGTCATGCCTGACCAATTTACCTTCTATGATGAGATAACTGGCTCTGTGGATATGGGGAAAAGCGCTGGACATGATATATCTTGACTTTAACAAAGCTTTTGATATGGTCTCCCACAGTATTCTTGCCAGCAAGTTTAAAAAAAAAAGTAGGGATTTGATGAATAGACTATAAGGTTGATAGAAATCTGGCTAGATCATCGGGCTCAACAGGTAGTGATCAACTGCTTGATGTCTAGTTGGCAGCAGGTATCAAGAGGAGTGCCCCAGGGGTCTGTCCTAGGGCCAGTTTTGTTCAACATCTTCATTAATGATCTGGATGATGGAATGGATTGCACCCTCAGTAAATTCACAGAAGACATTAAGGTGGAGGGAGAGAGAGAGAGATGCTGGAGGGTAGGGATAGAGTCCAGAGTGACCTAGACAAATTGGAGGGTTGGTCTAAAAGAAATGTGATGAGGTACAGCAAGGACAAGTGCAGAGTCCTGCACTTAGGAAGAAAGAATCCCATGCACTGCAACAGGCTAGGGACCGACTGGCTAAGCGGCAGTTCTGCAGAAAAGGACCTGGAGATTACAGTGGACAAGAAGCTGGATATAAGTCAGTGTGCCCTTGTTGCCAAAAAGGCTAATGGCATATTGGGCTGCATTAGTAGGAGAATTGCTAGCAGGTAGATGGAAGTGATTACTCCCCTCTATTTGGCACTGGTGAGGCCACATCTGGAGTATTGTGGCCAGTTTTGAGCCCCCCACTAAAGAAAGGATTTGGACAAATCTGAGAGAATCCAGTGGAGGGCAACAAAAATTATTAGTATCAGAGGGATAGCTGTGTTAGTCTGGATCTGTAAAAGCAGCAAAGAGTCCTGTGGCACCTTATAGACTAACAGACGTTTTGGAGCATGAGCTTTCATGGGTGAATACCCATTTCATCGGATGCATCCGATGAAGTGGGTATTCACCCACAAAAGCTCATGCTCCAAAACGTCTGTTAGCCTATAAGGTGCCACAGGACTCTTTGTTGCTTTTAAAAATGATTAGGGGGCTGGGGCACATGACTTATGAGAAGAGGCTGAGGGAACTGGGCTTATTTAGTCTGCAGATAAGAGGGAGCAGGGATTTCATAGCAGCCTTCAACTACCTGAAGGGAGGTTCCAAACAGGATGGAACTCAGCTGTCCTCAGTAGTGGCAGATGACAGAACAAGGAGCAATGATCTCAAGTTGCAGTGGTGGAGGTCTAAGTTGGATATTAGGAAACATTATTTCACTAGGAGCGTTGTGAAGCACTGGAATGGGTTACCTAGGGTCATGGAATCTCCATCTTTAGAGGTTTTTAAGGCCCAGCTTGACAAAGTCCTGGCTGGGATGATTTAATTGGGGTTGGTCCTGCTTTGAGCAGAGGGTTGGACTAGGTCTCCTGAGGTCTCTTCCAACCCTAATCTTCTGTGATTCTAGGATATAACCCACCCCTATGATCATCCAGCTAACTTGAGTTTAAAGCACCACTTAACTCAAGGTAGGGGTGTGTGTGTGTGTGTGCGCGTGCGCACACATAGGTGTGCATATAGAGTCAAGGTCAGTCTGGTTTAGCCATAAGACATTCAGAACTGACAAATTACTACATCTGTCACCTTTTAAAATCAGACCGACGTGTGTGTTTGCGCCTGCTTTATCTTTGTAAAAACTCATTTCTTTTCTTAGTTAATAAATCTTGAGATCATTTACTACAGGATTGGCTAGAAGCATTGTCTTTGGGGTGAGATCTGAAGTACAAATTGACCTGGGGCAAGTGATTGGTCTCTTGGGTCTGCAAGGAACCTGAATATTTTGTGACGTTTGGTGTCTAGTGCTTTAGGAGTTCACACTTGTTACTGGGTTGGTGAAATCTAATTATAGAACATATAGCCAGTGTGGGGTCTCTTCCCTGCTTTTTGACAGTCTGTGCTGAGGTTGACACTCATGACACCCAGACAGAGCGACAGTCATTCCTGATGGCTCTCAGAACTATGGGCACTATCAGTGGAAGAACAATACTGCATATTTTATGAAATCTGGATGGTGCTGAAAACTGATCATTTTATCTAAAAAAAAATGGTCTTAACAGAGACAAAGGAGGAACTGTTGTCTAGTAGCTTTAGCAGGCAAATAACAGGAGCTCTGCCATTCCTGGTGTGGCCATTAACTCATGACTTTGGCAGATGAAGCTCAATGTAAAATGGGAATACCACCACCTACCTCATAGATGTGAGGATTAGCTAATGCTTGCTAAGCACTGAGATTTTCAGATGCTAGAAGCAGAAAGTATTGTCATTGATAAGCCATACGATAGGTCTCCCATATTTTTGGCCCATCTCTAAACATAACTCACTGTATTCCATACATTTTTAATATGAGGTGCTTTCAAAAAAGAGACACCAGAAGAGACAGAGGATTAACCCTAAGCCCTTTTTTTTGTTTGTTTTTTAAAGCACCCAGCAGTATGGTGAAAAGCTTAATAAGTGTGTATCTTTCAGTGACTAAAAGCTTACATCTCAGATGAATTCAAAGCCAGGGGTTATAGCCAACAATGGGATCAAAGCTTATTCAATCAGAGCAGTTACTGCTTCCTGGGCAGAAAGGCTGAAGCATCCTAAGAAGGAATTTGCAAAAGTGCAACCTGGTCAAAATGTTTATATATTCAGGAAATGTTACATTTTAGAAATATAGTATGGGGTGTGCAGATGCTTTGCTTGGCAGCAGAGTGCTGCATGCTGTAATTTCTTAGGAGCAACAAGATTTTCAACTCAAATCCTGCTCAAGAACATTGTAAATCAATTTTACATTAGTCTTTTGTTCCTCAAGTATTTTCACATACTACTGGTAAAGCTTCCTGCTGAGAATGCTGGACAGGAATGTTCAAGAAAGGAAATTTTGGCCAGAGAAAATTAATGATCACATCCAATATTCAGTCCCAACTGCAGTGACTAAAGATAATTTTAAAAGATTCCTTTTTGCATATAAGTTTGGTGCTATCTGAGAAGACAATTACTAGTCTCCATTTTTTCTCCCCCCCCCCCCTCCCTGCGCCCTCAATTTTAAAAGTTAAAAGGGACAGGTCAACTTAGTCCCAAACTTTAGGTTTTGGAAATACAAGATTTTATTAATGCCCTAATCATTTCAATAGGGTATTATGCCTGAAACATAATGGTGATGACTAAAACATCCATATTTTGAGATTGTGGATGAAGTTTGCTTGGATTTCCACCATTTCCCACCATAATCCCAGTTTTTGACCACTTCTAACCGATACTAGATTTGAAACAGTGATGTTGATGCCTTTTGTATAGTTTTACTATTTGTTCAAGAATCCTATGTTTAGATTGGAAAATAACACTTTCTAGGCAACAAACCTATTGGATTTCCTTCCCCATATTTTGTTTGTGAAAAGTATAATGTTGTATGGTACCTTGCACGGGAATAGAATCTTAATACAGGTCATATGGATAAAGGATTATTACATAGTAATATCAGCATAGCCTCACCACTGTCTTCATGCTGGACATCACCTCCTTTCCCATCTATTAGATCTACTCACATATCAGACTGTTGATCCCTGTTTTTGTTTTGCCAATGATGCAAGAGGTGAGCTGAGACTTTGGCTTTTATATTAAATCCTGTTTTATTGTGACTTCACTCTCCAAACTCCTCTGCCCTGTTTGTCCATCTTGGCCATCTATTCCATCTTGTCTCACATCTAAATTGTAAGCTCTCTGGGGCAGGGATGACTCTTTGTTACTTATTTGTACAGTGCCTAGCAGAAGGAGGCATTGATCCCAGACTGGATTTCTAGAAATGTATGTATTTGTCTAAAACATTATTCAAGTATAAGTTGGTGCTTGTCACTGAATGTTGTGGCTGGGATTGTTATAACTAGTGCTGGGTAACACTTACTACTGGGTAACACTTATCTCTTGCATTTCAGTAGTAAAAGCAATATCCTTGCTTTCTCTAATTAAGAGTTTATAAGCAATGCCACTTTCCCAGGTTTGTTGTGTGGAATTTAACAAGGTTTAAGCACTGCATTTAAGATTTTTCATTACTACTATTATCACAAACCTTTGTTAACATGCTGTGAAATAAGAAATCTACAGCATCACTAATAAAACCCGTTAAGTGGTAATCCTTCAGAATCCTTGCTCATAACGGCTGAGCAGTCACAGTCCTAAACCAATGAAATTCACACGTTCTGCAGTGCAATGGTGGAGTGATTACTACAAATATATCCAAAGTACCTTGGGCCTTAGATGATTACAAAATAGCCTTTATGGTTTAAACTTCCTGCTAACAGTGAGGCTTTAAGTTGAGTTGGATGGTGGACAAATTTTAGTCTAATGTATGTTGACAGTTTAACAATATGGGTTACTATCCGTAGTTTACTTTATGATGTAATACAACTTTATAGGAGTCCCTTGAGATTTCTACTGTGATTTCCAAGGCACAGAGAACTCAAACTAAAATACTCTGAGTAAGGTTTCTATTTCCTGTATACTTTGGACATTTTCCTGAAAAATAAATAGGTGCTACAACATTTTAAATGTTTTCCTGACATGTCTGTGTTTTTCTCGTCAGGTAGTAGATTATAAAAGTACATTTCTTATTAAGTTATACATTTTAAAAAACTCCTTTCTTTCTATAATAAATGGCCTTACTTTTTGGATCTCCATGGGAAGTTTCTTTTCTCTAAACTGATGTAATTTCCCTCCCTCCCACCCTGCATGTATTTAAGTCATGTAGTGTGCTCTCTGGTAAAGGTCGTGAACATTTGGACTAATTATTCTCAATGTTTTGACAAGAATCTGCTTACTGTTAGCTAAGTATCCAGCAGTATAAATCCAAATAGCAAAATGAGATGTAAAGAAACAATTAATTCTTTGATTTTTCACTTTATTGTTGCAGGTGTTCAAAAAAGAAAGCAACGTGAATGTAAACATGTTTTTGATTAAAAGAATAGTAACTGAAAACAGTTTTGAAAGAGAAGATTCTTCATTGTAACATTAAATCTTGGGACTGTGGGTTTAATTGTGTATTTTTAAACAACGTATAGTATAGGAATTTATTTCCTGACAGTAGAATTTGGCAAACTATTCACAGTAGATATTTTATTCAACAAGTAATTTTCTGTCCACAAGTTATCTATAAACAGATGTCAATGTCCAAAATGTATGTTACTCAAAAATATTTCAATACATGGTTTGAGTGAATTTTTCAGCCTATTGCTCTCTAACTATTTGCTGAGATTATTGATTCAAGCATTTGCTCTCCATACTGTGATTAGTTGCCTAAGAAGGTATTCTTTTTATTCCCATACATCATGACTACAGAGAAAGCTTTCAAGACAGCTGTACAAAGCCCTTCTAGCATGAATAACTCATATGAATTATGCTGCCATAGTCTCATGAGTATTTGCAATACACCCTTTCCACAAACCAATGTTTGCTGATTGGAATCTGTGTAGAAAGTGCATAAATGTAGTCACAAATACCACTGAAATAAATCTGCATATTGCAAATATTTTTTGAAGTAGTCACCAAGCTCTAGTTCCCAAATGAAATAATCCAGTTATAATCAGCTTCATTATATCGTATCCTGACAAGGATAGGTTCTAAGAATGTCACTAAATAGGATGGACTGTGAGTGTGAGAGAGAGAGACTCTAACCCCTTTCTTTCTTTAGTTGGGTAACCGATCTAAAAGTTCTCTCTCACCATTTAGTCCACACATCTTTTCACCTCATCAGGACATATCATAACCAGTGAGCTCCCTCCAGCTGAACGTGCTAAACTGGCTTCAAATTTCTTGCAAGAATACTGCTCACATTTTCATCACCAAGGGTCACACTAGTACTTTGCTAAGAGCCATGCCTAACTGACACATTCACGTACATACATTTTGATTATGAAAAATAAAAACTCAAACCACCATGACATTTGTTTAAACTGGTGCAACTGACAAGAAATCCTTATTTTTGAATTCACTGAAAACATCTAATTGGTTACGTTTGTCTTCTCTTGTCCTCGGTGTAACGAGAGTTAGTATTTTAGGATTCCATGGGCCACACTTTGTGTAACTATGTTCTGCAGTGACTGAAGACACTAGAGCCATGATCTTGGCTTTTGCATCTCCTCTACCTCTTTCCTGGTTTCCTTGCTTTGCACCCTCTGTTTTTTAGCTTCTACTTTTTTAACATAACTCTTTCTAGCTCCATGCTAGGCACCACTGAAATAGTTCCTTCCATCAGAGTTCTGTGCATTAGCTTATCAGGTTTCACTGAATGACTGACAGATCTCATCATCATCCCTATCCCTGTAATGGCTCATACTCCCACTGCCTTTGAATCCCAAGAAGAATACCAAAGTGGGGTAGTACAAGGCACCAATTTCAGCTACTGGTGGGTCAGCAAGCTAACTTAAGTGGTCATTATCACTGATTGTGTGTGTGTGTGTGTGTGTGTGTGTATATATATTATATATATATATACACACACATATACATATATACATATACACACACACACACATATACACATACATACACACACAGAGAGAAATAAAAGTAATACAATACTTTAGGCTTCTATAATGTTATTTATCACAGGATCTCAAAGTACTTTACAAACAATTAAGTCTCCCAACATCCTGCTAAAAAATTGAAGCGCAGATAGATTAAGTCACTTGTTCCAAGTCACAAAGTGACAAGTCCAGGGTCAAACAGAATCCAGTTAGTCCAACTCCCAGTTTCCTGCACCTTCCATGACCATCACCGCTTTAATTCAGATAATGTTGCTTTACTAGTATCAGCATTAGAGTTGGGCAACTTTTTTTCATTAAAAAATTGATTAGAAATGGCCTCTCTTAGAAAACAAACATTTTCAGACAAATTTCATTTTTGACAAAGTTTAAGCTTTTAATAAAAAAAGGAAACCAACATTTCTGGGCAAATTTTTTAGGTATTGAGGGAAAAAATTCACTTTTCCTACAATGCAAATTTTTAGTAAAACAGTTTCTGAAAAGTGAATGTTTTGATTTGGGGTTTGTTTTTCATGAAATTAATGGGAAATTTTGACAAAAACACCATTAAAAACAGTGCCAAAAATATATTGTATTTTTCCAAAAGTGCTAATTGATATAGTATCTGCAGCTTTACGATGAAAAAAGTAAATTAAAAATGATAACAGTAGTCTGAACTCATTATTTTGAAGCATATTCATTTGATTTAAAATGTGCACTTGCTCCAATAAAACCTCATCAATAAAAGGCCAACTGTTTCTCCAAAGTGGTGTACAAAAATATCAGCAGACTAAATCAGATATAGGCACTGTGCCAGCAGCAGAAAGATTGCACTAACTCAAAGGTTTTAGAGTTTATTGTAGCCCTCACAGGATTGTACAGATCATTAAAAAAGGAATTAACACAGAGAGATTATAGTATACTACAGTACATGCCTATAGTATATTTGCATTTGTGTCATGGTTTTTTTTCCTTTAAAGAGGTTTGTTTGTTTTGTTTTTAATATGGCCTGATTTTTTCTCTCAAACCAGTTGTACCATGGGGTAATTCAAATAGATGGAATTGCATGTGATTTACACCACTAAGTGACAGCAGAATAAGGCTCTATGTTGTTGTATGGTTTTGTTTTGGTTTTTTAAATATTCTCCACTATGTATGACAGCTAGAAGGACTGGAAGAATTTGCAGGCATAGTGAATCAATGCCAGATGCCTCTCCTTTTGATCTTTAGTCTGTCTTTTCTATTACAAATAAATAGACTTTGTTGATGAATTTGCTTTGTTGAGGAGAAATAAAGGCAACCGGTCGAGAACAAATTCATTTGAAGTATTTATTTGGGCAGTAGAAGCTATTACTGTCATTGAGATTGAGTCACTGAACCCAGAGTACTATTTTAGATAGCACATGGGACAAGTACAGCAAGCAAGTTACTTTCATAAGACTAACATTCAGTCAGTTTCATTATAGGCTGAATTTCCTGAACTAAATGTGGAATCCCTACACCTGTAATTCAGCCTCCATTAGTAGCAGCATCCAATTGAATATATTTTTGAAAATAAATATTTAACACTATGCAACTGAGTAGCCGGAGCTGTAGTCAGTAGTGGAAGGGATGCATCTATCAATACCATGGTACAAACTACACTAATTTGCATACAGTGTTTATGTACCAAATCTGTAAATGGTTAAATCACAATTATGCAAGCCATTATAAAGCACCAAAGATATAATTGGCATGGTTCCTACAAGTTAAAAGTGCTAATCTCCAATACACATCAGCTCTAGCTTGTCTTGTCTTGTTAGGTAAACAAAATGTGTCTTGACTGTCATTGCCATAAAATATTAATGCACTGGAAGTCTCTAAACCTTGCTAAGCATAAGGCCTATTATCACACTTAAGAGCAAAGCAATCTAATAAATCACTGGCTGTATAAAAACTAAGTCAGCTGGCAGAGACAGTAATCTCCCTAAGGGATAGTAAGAGCCTAATCTTCAACTACAGCAGCTGCAGTTCCAGAGAAATTATGTTTCTGCTGCTCAGTAGAAATACATTTGTGCTGAATTCTGTTATTTAAACTCTAATGGAATCATTAAGAGCATCCATACATTACAAGCAATACAGAATTAACTATCAAAATCTTCTCTGGCATAGCCTTATTATAGGCAAAATATTTTTATCATTCTTGAATTTTTAAGATTGTTAAGTCCAAAGTCAAGTCAGGCCGGATGCTCCTAATACCCATTTTCTAAGAGCATCAAGCCCCAGCTCATACATAAATAATCTTGTGTGTTTACTGAGCATTGAGTTGATGTCCTTAATTGAAAACAACTTACTTGTTTGGCACTGTATGAGGTCCTTGAGGCTGTATTTAACCATAAACACAATATTGTCTTATACTTCATAACAGAACAGATGAAATCACAATTATGTTATTTTATTGAGTACTTAAGGAACATTCTACATGATCCAAAAGAAACAAATCACCAGAGAAATACAGAACAGTGTGTGTGCGCGCGCGCACACACACACACACACACACACACAATACTGGAACACATTTAGGCAGACCATTTTCTTTTGGATTATATTGATAAGAAACAGTCTGGCATTGTAAGACAGACCAGAATGGTGTCAGGATAGTACAGCCCATCTTTTTAAATGAGAAAATCGTCCTAGAAAAAAAACAGGTGTTTCAATGTAAGAAATAAAGCAAAAATTGTTTAAATATGTATTCCTTGGATTATAGCTGTGCACTATTAGTGTTTTATTTAGGCTTTCCAATCCTTAAATATGAGAATGAGACAATTCCTTTCTTGAACATGGCGTTTAAAGACAAATTACCAATCTCATATTTCTTGTGTACCCAAAACTCCCATGAACCTTAGTGAGATTTTGGGGTTTGCAAGCAATGCATACCAAGGTCTGTTATGGACTCCTAACAAAAGAGAACCTGTAAATGTAGATAGTGAATTTTTTTGTGACAAGGAAGAAAATTCCTTACATACAGTGTACTTCATTTTAACATCAGCGTGTAGTATCATCGTGCTATGAGAACGCATTACAAGTAAAGTAAAATCTTAATCTTTAATTTATGAAAAAAATAGATGAGTAGATGGTCATTAGGGACTGGTGGGGCTTAACCCCATTAATAATGGCATTGCTGTCACCCACTCTGCATACACAGCCTTGGATGTATTAAAGTACTTCAGGGAGCAGTAACATCTGCTGCCACCAAGTTTCAACCGTTAGAATCTACAGCACATTTGGCTGCCACTGGCATCTCCTTGTGGGGCTAGGAACTGGAGCACGTAGGCTTCAGCAGCAGGAGGCAGCACAGAACAGAATATAGGGTTTTGTGGAGCCAGTTCAGAGTTATAGGGCTTCCTGTATCAGTGTCTTGCTCTGCTGCTTCTGCTCCTGCTACTTCAAGCTCAGTAAAGAAGGTGGAATTGAGAGACTTAATCGTAGATACCAGGTAGGAGGGCAATGGATTCTCAGCCTGGGGAGGTGCATGGAGGCTAGGGGTGTCAGATGAGGATTCAGAGTTGAAGGAGCGGCTCTGATTTATGGAGAGATTAAGCAGAAAGAAGAGCAGTTTTCAGTCTGAGGGGATAGGGGGTGGGGAGAGAAGATTTCTGAGCAGGTGGGAGTTAGGCTGGAAGGACCAGGGAATATTTGCAGGTTCTGAAATAGAAGGATGATGGGTCATGTGGGCAGGACTGAGTGCAAATGGGAAAGGAGTGCACTGGGGAATGAGGAAATGCATGGACTGGTGGGATGCTGTGCTGTGGGTGAAGAACACAGCAGGAAGAAGTGGTGTGGTAACACCAAGGTTGGGGCTAGGGGAGAACAGCAAAGAGGTGACAGAAGAGTAAATGCTGTTTTCTATCACCTTGCCATTTACAGTACAGTGTCCCCATGTTTCCCTCTGAAAGGGAGATGAGGGTGAGAAGAAAAAGGACACCTTATTTCTTCTCATTTCCTTTCCATCGTCCTATATCAGCAAACAAAACACTTATCTGAGACTCCTGACCTGTGTCTCAGTTTTTTCACCGTGAACATAAAATTAAACCTCCCTAGGAGAGGATGGGTTGGGGAAGAAGGGGTGGCTTGTGACCTGCTATTTTGGGCACCAGCCAGTACTGATATGAAGAGAGATTGAAAAGTTTAGGACTATTAAAGTCAAGATAAGACATCATAGTGGGATACAAAGTAATTAATGATATAGAGTAGGCACATCAGGCACTCCTATCTTCCATTTTCCATAGTGCAAGAACCAGGGCACAGGGAAAGACATTGAAAGGCAACACACAAAATGGATAAAAGGAGTTACTTGCCCCTTAACACAGCCTATGGAACTTATTGCCATAACATATCATAGTACTGAGCAGAATCCCAAAACAGATTAGTTACACAAGCTGGAATTAACTGCAACATAGTCAATTTTATTGTAAAGTCAATCACTCAAAAATTCAAAAATGCTAGAGTTAAGATTACCTATGCAACCTTAATTCAGCCCCCAGCTATGTATCCATTATGATACAGTCTATAATTACATGATCACAGACTGAGGCAGGGGGTCTGGGAAATATTCAGCGCACAGGATGGACAGTGCTCACTGAATAAAAAATATGTCCAATATTTTGTTTTATCCTTGTTAAAAATAGTCTTATTTACTGCACACTATTCAAACTTTTCTCTGAATATAAAATTATTAATTTCCCCAGGGGCTTTTCTGTGGTGCTCATTATTATAATATCAGCGTTCTTCTCAGACATTAAATAATTTTCATAATACCCCCATGAGAGAAGTGAATGGAATTATCTGTATTTTACAGAACTAAAGTAAAGAGATCAGGTCAAAAATATCCACAAGTTTTGAATACCTGATTTCATATATTCAAAGCACAGCTCCCATTGACTTCAGCTGCAAGTGCTCAGTACCTTTGCAAATCACAGCACAAGGGTCTCAAGTTGGACATCCATGGCCACCTGTGAAAAGTTTGGTTCAGTAACTTGACTAGCATCACATGCAAATTCTCTGGCAGAAGTAGGGATAGAAACCAGTTCCTCACAGCAGCATTCAACTGCCTTAACAAAGAGACTATCCTTTCTCATCCTGCAATCCTCTGCCTCATTCACTACAAATAAGGCATGGTCCTACAGCTAACAGGCTCCTTTATTATACAACCCTTATTCATCCCCAGAGCACAGCCCTTCCTGTGCACTGAATCAGGTAGGGTTCCTGTGGAAAAATAGTATGTAATCATGTAACTGAAAACTGTATCATAATATACACAACGGGGGCAAATTAAAATTACACAATTAATCTTAATCCCAACATTCCCTAATTTTTGAGTGCTCAACTTGGTAACCATCATAATGTTTGGGGGGAGGGATAGCTCAGTGGTTTGAGCATTGGCTTGCTAAACCCAGGGTTGAGAGTTTAATCCTTGAGAGGGCCACATAAGGATCTGGGGCAAAAATCTGTCTGGGGATTGGCCCTGCTTTGAGCAGGGGGTTGGACTAGATGACCTCCTGAGGTCTCTTCCAACCCTGAGCTTCTGTGATTCTTTTAAATCAAGGATGGGAGACAACAGGGAACAAGAGAGATTTCCTAGGTTTTTAGAAAAAAGGAAACTAAAGATACAGAAATTCCATCATGTGTCATCCTACTGCCATCCACATGAACAGGGCTGGAAACTTTAGATGCACTGCACTTACCTTTGCCACTTGAGCTAACAGAATAACTGATAGCACAGGAAAGTTGAGACTGAAGTATCTTGGGTTCTATTCCAGATCCTGGAGCAAAGTGTGCTCTAGTGGTCACAGACCCTTTTGCCCCTGTTCCCCTCTCCCAAGTCAGTCCCTGTCCCAGTCTTATCTGCCTCCCATTACACACAGTCCAATCCCTCTGCCTCCCCCGCCATCCTCTCTTCCATCTCCTAGCCGAGTCCTCCCACAACCTCATTGAATCAGTCTTCTCCCTCCTGCCACCCAATATTCCCCATTCCCACCATTTTCTAATCCCAAAATATTCTCTCCAATGAATAAACCAATTACTAATTGCTTGTCAGTCAGGAAAATCTCTCTTCCAAGCAGGAATTTATTCCATTATTGTTTGCTACAGGGGTTCTCATACCTTCTTCTGAAGCATTGGGTGCTGCTATGTCAGATATGGGACACTGAACTAGATGGATCTCAAGTCTGGTCATGTTTTAAAGTGATCAAAATTGAAGTATATTTATTTTTATTTTTTAATAAAATTAAAGGATTTTTTTGAAACAGTCATTTGAAACTGAAAAATTTAAATGGATTTTTCCCCCTTTTTGTTTGAGACAATTCAATGGAACAGACAAATTCACAAAATGCTTCAGTGTTGCTGAATTTGCTTTTTGGCTGAAAAAGTTTCGGCTGAAAAATTTTGCCCAGCTGTAAAAACAATACTTGAATTGATGTGCCTAAGTACAAATGGTTGTTGTTATAATGCAGGTCAGTTTAGCAGCATAACAGCATACATGCCCCAGCTAAAATGGTCAAACTGAGGAATGATGTGATCATCTCCCTTATTAAGCGATAACTGCACTTTCTTTAAGTAAATAGGTATGTAGAACAGACAAGGGCAGAATAATAAATGTGAGGCAGAAGAATTATTTGTAATACAGCGGATCCATGAAAAGCCTTCATTACTACAGTCCAGTTACAAGTCTTCATATCTTTCCTGTCAAGAAGGTCCCATGATTTGCAAGAGGTATTCATTTAGATTCCTTGATACTCAAGTGTCAAGCTCTTGTGGAGCTTTCTGTTAAAGAGTGACCTGGAAACAGATGGGGTTTCAGTGCTCTGATCACTGGACAGTTTTTATCAAAGTTAACACACATCAGGCTAGATTCTGACCTTGTTTGAGTGTGAATCTGGAGTAAAACCACGGAACTCACTACAGTGAAAGGAATCAGAATCTGGTCAATGAAGTTAAGTCACTGAACCATTACTTAATTATGTTTGTTTAAAATAATAGCAAAATACTGGCATCTGCCTACCAAAGGAAACAGAGAGGCTAAAAGGAGATGTTAAGCAAGCAAATTGGCATCAATTTGTCAAAGACCCTGTCCTACTAGTCAGTATTTATTTCCTCATTGAAGGAGAGGAACAATTCCCAGCTATATTCTGTTACACAGACTGAGAAGTATGTAATCCTGCCACTTCAGATGAAATCTGTTTTAGCCTCAGTGTTAAAAACGTTGAGTAAAATAGCCTCTTTCAGAACCTTTAGATCTCATTTATTTTGGGATTATTCATCAGTGAAGTAAAGTTTACTCAACAAGGAAGAGATCTTGACAATCAGCTAACAGCTTGATGCTTACAATACTAACATGCTGGTCACACACGCTGCTTTCTTATGCCACTGAAAGGCTGAAATCTTATACTAGTACGTACATTGTTTAATGCTGATATAAAACACTACAAATGCTGTGTGTTCAAATTGGGGAGAGGAGTGAAAATAAATGCTATTCTTCCAAGCTCCACCCATACACCACACTACGTCCATTTGAGATAGATGCTTCCCCACCCCACCCCCTTCCAATGCAATGACATCAACTGATTACCATTCACTCTAAAGCCATACTCTGGTGTTTTCTTGGATCACACTTGCTGACAGGTGTCTCAATGTGAGTCACAAAACCAGTGCAGACAGGCTTATAACCAAGAGGCTGGAGGGAATGGGATGAATGTTATTATTTGTGGTGTTGAATCTTTTCTCAATCCAGCTGTGGAAATAAGAATTGTTGCAACTGCAGTTGTCAGTCTTCTCAAGTCCTTTGGCATGTCAGTCCCTCCACAATCTTTCTAGGCTCGGGACAATAGTACTGTTTCCATGTTCCATTCATGTTAGATCTTTTGCAGAGATTTCTCTTGTGCCCAAAGCACATATAGCCACATTAAGCCAGGTTTTCAGGTCAAAATTCTGCACACACATCAGACACAGATGTCAAGGTGTTGATGTCCTTGTCAGAGTACCATATTGTTTGTCAGGGTCTGGCAAAATGGTCTCAGATGGATGAATTTCAATATATTTTCCATGCTCTAATTAGCATAATAAAACAACATGTGGGGGTTGGCCTGCTCTGCCTCTTCAGCACATTAGAGAGCCATCCATTGTTTTGCATCTTTGATCTTGTCATCAGAGGCTTTACTTTAGTGCTTCTAAAGAGCAGGTTATGCATTCCAGATGGCCTCAATGGACTTCTCTTGAGACCATCCAGCAGATGTCTGGGATCTTGCCAGTGGTGCTGAGCTGCATCTCCACTCTTGGCACAGGCACAATGTTGGTTCTTATATTTGGAAGAGAAGTTGCAGAGGATACAAAACTTGTCAGAGTACCCATGTGAGAGCCATTGTGCTGACATCTCAGCCAGGTCTCCAACAACAACTGCGAGCCAGTGACTACAGTAATGCCAGATGAAGAGATTAGAAGTGTGATTAATAAACTAGCAGTTATTCCAGATTTTTTTCTCCAGATTGACAGATACTCCATCAGATGGTAAGGAAATCCAGCAGCTTTGCAGTGTTAAGTGAATTGATTGCACTTCATACAATCCAGAAGAAGTGCAACAATCAGACAGATGGATGAGCTCCAGTAAGAAAGAATGGTGCTGAATCTAAAGACCCTTACTACTGCCTTATGTCCAAGTGTCAGGATTGAGTATCTGCCTGAAATTGTGGATTTATCTACTATCACAGCAAGCGTTGCCCTCTTTTCTGGTATTTTCAAGACCACATTTGCTTTCATTTTTTATTAAATATGGTGAATGGTGTGTACACACAAGATCTGACTCAAGGACTCACTGTGTGGACTCCATTCATTTTCTGCACATCAGCTTAATGGGTAAATCTGAAAAAAGCCTCGAGGCATTCAATTTTGTATGGAAAATTCACTGTATGGAAAATTCACCGAGTGCTGTCGTACACTGAGGCCTTGTTTTCCTACTTGTTTAGACACTATCAACAAGACTTTTGGATGCAAGATGTTTTCTGGATAGCTATGTCACCTTGTATTTTTTCTCCATAGGAGTCCCTGCTTTTGTGACTTATTTTCACCATATGCAGGGATTTCATAGTTCACATGCTCTCTAGCCTCATGTATGCCCTGTAGTGTTTCCAATCCCAAAACCTTTACGCTTAAACAGGTGGAACAATACTAACTTCTTCCTCTTCACAGTGAGCCACAAGTAGTCAGGCTGCTTCAGCAGGCAATAGCTAAGGCGCAAGGTTTGAGCTGAATGAATAACAAACTTCTATTTGACAGCAATTCAGAAAAATTGGGAATGGGGGAGGGAGGAGGGAATAGTCTGAAGTCAAACAAAACATTATTTAGAATTTGAGTATTAAACATTTAAGAAAATAAAGTTTTGAAACAAAAGTTGTTTTGGATTGAAAAAAATCAAAATACTGACTTCTAAACTTTTTTTTAAAAGTCAAAACAATTTTGCACAAGACATGAATTTGAAGATTGTTTCACTATCACCATATCTGCAGTTTTCACCCCCAAAAAAGTTCCTGCCAAAAACTTTCATCCAGCTCTAGTCCAGGAGTTGGAAAAAATGCAGTCAGGAATGCTTGCAATATGTTAGACGGTGTACGCTTGTCTCACACTAAATAGGGATTTAAATTTTTTTTTAAATGGACTCCAAAAAGTGTCACTTATTTTCTGCCTATTGCTTTTGGACTCTTCAGGAGATGCTTCACTCACTTCAGTAAAACCATGGCTTAGGTTTCTTCTCTATGGACTGGTTAGAATTTAGCATACTAAGGCCTGGTCTACACTACGCGTTTAAACCGAATTTAGCAGCGTTAAACTGATTTAACCCTGCACCCGTCCACACAATGAGGCCCTTTATATCGATATAAAGGGCTCTTTAAACCGGTTTCTGTACTCCTCCCCGACGAGAGGAGTAGCGCTGAAATCGGTATTGCCATGTCGGATTAGGGTTAGTGTGGCCGCAAATCAACGGTATTGGCCTCCAGGCGGTATCCCACAGTGCACCACTGTGACCGCTCTGGAAAGCAATCTGAACTCAGATGCACTGGCCAGGTAGACAGGAAAAGCCCCCCGAAGTTTTGAATTTCATTTCCTGTTTGCCCAGCATGGAGCTCTGATCAGCACGGGTGGCAATGCAGTCCCAAATCCAAAAGGAGCTCCAGCATGGACCGTACGGGAGATACTGGATCCGATAGCTGTATGGGGAGACAAATCTGTTCTATCAGAGCTCCGTTACAGAAAACGAAATGACAAAGCATTTGAAAAAAATCTCCAATCTATGATAGACAGAGGCCACAGCAGGGACTCAGCACAGTGCTGCGTGAGAAGCGTAACGGAAAGCCAAAGAATCAAATGGACGCTCATGGAGGGAGGGAGGGGGTACTGAGGACTCCAGCTATCCCACAGTCCCCGCAGTCTCCGGAAAGCATTTGCATTCTTGGCTGGGCTCCAAATGCCTGAAGGGTCAAAAACATTTTCCCGGGTGTTTCAGGGTGTATGTCATCAATTTACGCCCTCCCCCCCCCGAAGGAAAAGGGAAAAAAATCGTTTCTCGCCTTTTTTCAATGTCACCCTATGTCCACTGCATGCTGCTGGTAGACGGGGTGCTGCAGCGCTAAACTGCAGCATCCTCTCCCCTCCCCGGTGGCAGATGGTAGAGTACAGAAGGACTGATAGCTGTCCTCGTCATCATCCTGTGAGTGCTCCTGGCTGGCCTTGGTGAGGTCGGCCGGGGGCGCCTGGGTAAAAATAGGAATGACTCCTGGTCATTCCCAGCAGATGGTACAGAGTGGCTGGTAACCATCCTCATCATAGCAACTGGGGGCTGAGCTCCATCAGCCCCCCCCTTTCATGTGTAAAGAAAAGATTCTGTTCTGCCTGGACTATGATAGCAGCGGGGGCAGGGCTCCTCTCCCCCTCCACCCTTTAATGTCCTGCCTGGACTATCATAGCAGCTGGAGGCTTCCTCCCCATTTTATCTCACTAAAAAGTCTGTGTTTCTTATTCCTGCATTCTTTATTACTTCATCACACAAATGGGGGGACACTGCCACGGTAGCCTGGGAGGGTTGGGGGAGGAGGGAAGCAACGGGTGGGGTTGTTGCAGGGGCACCCCCTTGAATGGCATGCAGCTCATCATTTCTGCGGGATTTCTGGGGCTCTGACACGGAGCAGCTGTGCTCTCTGGTTCTCTAGTACACTTGCCCCATATTCTAGGCTGGACTGACTATTTTTAGACAAAACATAGGAAGGGAATGACCCGGGGAATCATTCCCATTTTTGCCTATGTGCCCCCGGCCGACCTCAGCGAGGCCAGCCAGGAGCACCCATGACAGCAGCAGACGGTACAGAACGACTGATAACCGTCATCTCATCACCAATTTACAATGGCAGACGGTGCAATATGACTGGTAACCGTCTCTGCTATCTTGCAAAGGCAAATGAATGCTGCTGTGTAGCAGTGCAGTACCGCTTCTGTCAGCAGAATCCAGTACACATACGGTGACAGTGACAAAAGGCACAACGGGCTCCATGATTGCCATGCTATGGCGTCTGCCAGGGCAATCCAAGGAAAAAGGGCGCAAAATGATTGTCTGCTGTTGCTGTCCCAGAGGAAGGATTGAGTGACGACATTTACCCAGAATCACCCACGACACTGTTTTTGCATTGAGATTTCAACCCAGAATTCCAAAGGGCAGGGGAGACTGCGGGAACTATGGGATAGCTACGGGATAGCTACCCACAGTGCAATGCTCCGGAAATCGACGCTAGCCTTGGTACATGGACACACACCGCCGAATTAATGTGCTTAGGGTGGCCGCGTGTACTCGACTTTATACAATCTGTTTTACAAAACCGGTTTATGTAAAATTGGAATAATCCTGTAGTGTAGACATACCCTAACAGCAATGTGGCTGGCACTTCCAACAAAGCCAGTTGCATTTGTTTAGTGAGATTTTATACTTCAGAACACTGCTTTGCCAGTTCTGCCTCAGTTTGAATGTTACAAAACTGAATCTTTCACTCTGACGCACTAATTATTTCAGATTTTTAAAAATGTTTTCTTGAGGTTTTATTTGTACTTTTAACATTATAGCTTAGCTGTGGAAGAGATTATTAGTACTCCAAGCAAGCTCAATCATTATTACAGTGCAACATTCCGGAGAACTTATCACTGCATCATCTATTTGAGTAATTAGCTACCTTGTAAACTTGCAGTTCAATGCAATGGACTTACAAAAAAGATAAGATAAGAAATATATCTGTTTATTTGAGCCACTCAGATGTTCCCCCAAAATATTCCAGCTACATCACAGACATGTGCTGGCACGGGTAGGAAATGTGAAAGCAGAATTTCCAAAGAAACAGAAACTAAGAACAAATTCTGGCCTTGCAAGGGGTTCAGGTGTCACTACAAGAAAGGGGAACAAAGCTGTAGTCATTCTTCATGCATGGTATAGGATGATTCTGGGTACCAGGGTGGAACACCCTGAGTGGGTCACCTTGTGGGTGTTTTAAGATGGAGCAGCATTCACCCCTCCCTAGTGCATGCTACCAATGCAGCATATAAACAGTGGATATTCCCTCACACATGCCTCCTCAGAGTTGTGGAACAGAGCTAGGTGTGAGAGTTAGGGTTCCTCTGCTAGGTGAGTCTGGTATCCTGTTATCCTGCCAGGTTTCAGAGGTGGAAGAGGGTCCCCCTTCTTCCCCACCCAAGTGCATTTATGCAAGCAGGGTAGAAATTTGTTGCAGGACTTTAGCTTGATCCTCTTGAAGAAGGGCACTATAACAGACTTAAATAACTTTGCAAGTTTCATGGATTTATTTATATTAATGGCAGTTTTTATTGGACCATTTTGTTTTACAAGGAGATTAATTTTATCTTTGAGTGACATTTATTGAACTTTGAAGAGTGTTGAGGAAATCTCTTTCCCAAGGGAAAGAGAAATCATTTTTGGACAGAATATTCATTTTTTTCATCAATTCTCAAGACAGAGTAATGGAACACAGAAGTTTAGAGATGGAAAAGGCCTTATATAAGCAATATATATTGCAGGACTGATCACTACACTAGATACTCGAGTGATTTGCCCAATTTAGTTTTAAGTAACTTGAGAGGGAATTTCCTTCTGCCACTTTTGAAAAAAGCTATGCCATAATGTAAATATCACAATTGGGAGGTTTTTTTGTTGCTAGACAGAGACAAAGTGATACCTTCAATTCAGAAAAGAACTAGACAGACACCTGTAGGCAAGGAGATCTGTCTACAGCGTTCCAACATGTGACTCCCTTCCAGACTAAGAAATACTTTGTAATACCCTCCCCCAAGACTTCTAATCCAGAGCAGATTAAATTTGGAGGCCCAGATTTTCAGAGGCAGTACATCTGCCTGTAATAAAGCTATGCTGATTTCTAACAGCTGAGGATGTGGCCCAGAAAAAATAACCATACCAAAAATAACTATTTTAGACATTTTAATTATAAAGAAGGTATCAAAATTGTAATATACTCAGGCTCAGTGTCGTGGATGAGCCTGTCTTGGTGACACTAGGGTTGAAGTGAGGAAACAGCCTTAAGTAATTTTTGATCAGACAACTACTCTGTCTATAGTCATGGTGAGGAAAGAAAGAAAAAAAAAACTAACTGGAGTCACAAAAACAAGAATGAAAATGAGAAGAGAACTTTTAAGGCTTCTGCAATGAAATGTTATGCTCTCCTTTTTCAGGCACAGCTAAAATTTGTTACGATTTGTCTAGAAAAAAAATCAGCTGTCAAAAGAGCACTGTCAAAGTATTTTTTACAGTGGGCCAGGTACTGCCAGTTAGTAGCATTTTGGATGAAGGGGTTGGTAGCCACTTTTCTCCTCTGTGGGTAATTAGGAAAATAGCGTGACAGCTAGGCCTGAAATTCTTCATGTGCTGACTTACAGGTTCCTAATTCAGATGGTCTCTTCCTTTCCCTTGATGAAATCTGAAAACAAGTTTTCTCTTTGCTTTGGGGAAACAGTTTCCACAAATTCGGTTACATATGGTCAAAATATCTATATTCTGCCTCTGGTGAGAAGAGTTCAGTAGTTTAGGTGCCCAGAGATATCAGCAAGGAAGAATGACCATGCCACCAAAATTAATAATTGAAGGGGAGATTGCTGATCACTGAGGAAAAACCTGCATTGTGTAGGTTTTTCAGATATTTTGGTAGCAGCAAGAGCTTAATGAAAATTTGAAGCCACCTTTGCAAGTCCCCTTCCCTTGGACTAGCTCAGCACTAGCATAGTTCCTGGGATAACTTAGAGCAGCCACCAGTCTGCTTTAAATTACCTCCAGTTGCCTATGGGCCCAAGATGGTGTTCTGGTAGCTGGAGATTGCTGGAGCACAGTAGCACTTGGGCTATTCCTTCTGTCCTTTGAGCATGCTCTCTATTCAGGAAGTTAGAAGGGGGTGGCATACCTGGGAAGATAATCAGTGGATTACATCTGTATCATTTCTGGATACTTTTTGCCACCAGAGCAGGTCCAGGGACCTGGCTATGTATCATAATGCATACGAACAATGGGGCGGAGCTAAGTACACGCAAGGAAACTTTACTTTGGCTTCCAGGGGCGGCTCCAGGCCCCAGCATGCCAAGTGCGTGCTTGGGGCGGCAAGCCGCGGGGGGCGCTCTGCCGGCGCCGCGAAGGCGGCAGGCAGGCTGCCCTCCGCGGCTTGCCTGCGGAGGGTCTGCTGGTCCTGTGGCTTCGGCGGACTTCGCAGGTGTGCGGGAGGTCCGCCGAAGCCGCAGGACCAGCGGACCCTCCGCAGGCAAGCCGTGGAAGGCAGCCTGCCTGCCCTGCTTAGGGCGGCAAAATTCCTAGAGCTGCCCCTGTCGGCTTCTATTGTCTTCTGACTTCCTCTTCAAAAGGAACAGTTTCTTTGACTGAATTTTTTTCAGTGTTTAGTGCTAACAAGGTAGGATAGGAATAAAGCTCTTACCTGCCTTCTTTATTAACAGCAAATGGCCACGAACCCTGAATTTGAACCACTACCTACATAATCAGACTTGCAAAAGAAAGTTTCTCTCAAATATCAACAATTGCTTGATGGGACAACAGGTCTTTTTAACCCTTTGTCTGAGGCTTGATCAAATCCTCACTTTCCCACTTTTTTTCTCATATCGTATGAGCCAAAAAAGCAATTATAGAAATTACATAGCTCTCACACAGCTCCTGCTGCAATCCAGTGATTTGAATCAGGAACAATTCACAAGGTTTGATGATAAACCTCAGGGAAAGACTTCTGTGTTATTGGTACTAATAGTCAGATATTTAGTTACATTCTGAAGTTTGAAATATTTCACAGTTTACTCAAGTTTATGAAAATATGATGCATGGATATAAGCATCCATACACACTATAATTCAGAGAATTTATTTCAAGATGAGCTCAATAGATCATTCTTTGATATTAGTAAGGTGTCTGACTCCATAACTTAGAGGTGTTCAAAAATAAAAAATGACCATTTTTCCTATTATATGATTTTAGACAAAAATATAAAAAGTAGAGGTTTGGAAGAATCAGTCAAAACTTCAATCTGTTTAAATATCCCTGTATTCCTTGTAGTATAGAAAACACAAGTGCATATGGATTTAATTTTGAAAGACCATTTGCAACAGCTCAGATTTCCACTTAATATGGAATTATAGAAATGTAGGGCTGGAAGGGACCTTAAGAGGTCATAAGTCCAGCCCTTCAAAACAATTTTCCATTTGCAAAGTACATTAAAGCTGAAATTAAGCAGATCGTCTTTTTTAAAATAAATTTTAGAACTATATGTGTAGAAGACTGAGCTATTTTGACTCTATTCCTGAAACCAGCAGCAGGCCATTAAAATTTAATGTAGACAGAGAAGAAATAGTGTTTTTATGATGCAACAGCCTAGGATAACCCACACAAGTGGAATTATGACTTATGCTAGTTCTCTTGTATGCTGCATTATTTGTTATATTGCTAAAATGATTCTCTCAGCACATTTATATGAACTAAATAAAATATGAGAATTAATGTGTGTAGTAGTTAGTGTAAAGAACAGGGAGTCAGGACAAGAGTTCTATTCCCAGTAGCAGAGAGTGCTACTCTCTGTTTTGTGGCCTTGGGCACTACTTAAATTTGGTGTTTGTCTCCTAATTTGTAAGATAGCCATAATAGTGTTTACACAATTTTGTAGAGAAGTTTGCAATCAGAGGGAAAAGCTGCATAAGTTCATATTATTCATTTATAAACACCAATAGCACAGAGTAATAACCAATAGCACAGATAGTGTTGGCAGAGAAGTAGAGGGGTTTTTTAATAGAAAAAGTAAGGAGAAAATAGATCATACTACTGAGTACTTTCCTACCCTGAATTAATGCCTTGCCCTTACAAAGTACTCCTCAAGTAAACAACTTACTGGCTGGATAATAGCAAAGACTTCTTAGGTTTCCATTACTTCTATTCTTTGAAAAGAACAATTTTGTGTCTATTATATGTCACAATCTGTTCCTGACCTATTTTTGTATAAGACTTAACTTGATGTTGTTCCACTTTTTAATATGTTATAAAAATAGTAGACACTTTTATGTGAAACTTGGCAGATGGCAATGGTTTACCTCAGGTTCTAAGTCATGTATTTGCTCTTTAAAAATCACATTAATGAGCTTACTAAATCTTTGTTTAAACAGTAAGTTCTAATTTACTGTCCAAACAGTAATTGAAAGTACTGACAGTTAGTACACTTTATTAAGAGTGTTAATGGCAGCAGTCACCAAGTATTTTGATAGATAATGGATCTTACTATGGCATCCCTGACTTACCTTACTGTAGCCTACTGATGAAGTCCACAAAAACTGAGGACTAATACTTACACCAATTTTTGTATGAAGTTCACTACATTCAAATTTGGTTAAACAACATTTCCTTGTTTCTGCAGTTTTCAATATGCTCAGCTAAGTTCTCTGTTAAAAATTAAGACAACAAAATGGATTGGGCTGTTTGAACCTAATGACATTTCCCACAATTACTATCACCTGCCAATCTTAAGGAATTTTGCTGAGGTGACTAAGGATGCAAAATTTTCTCCCCATGACATTTGTTTCAGAGGCCCTTTGAAAGTACTCAGCACCAATTTCCTAGCTTTAGGCCAGATGGGACTATTATGATCTAGTCTGACCTCTTGCATCATAAGCCATAGAATTTTGTCCAGCAATTCCTGCATGAAGCCCAACTGTCTGTGGTTGAATTAGAGTGGCCTTCTTTGAGAGGCTTCCAAACTGAATTCGAAGACTCAAAGACATGGAAGTTTTACCATATGCCATAGTAATTTATACTAATGGTTGGTTACCATCTTAAATATTTTATAGGCACTGTAGAAAAAAATACTGTAGAAAACCCAGAAGTAGATGAAACCATATCTGCATACCATAAAAAAAACCCTAAAAATATTTTTTTAAATTAATATGGCTTTTGGGGCCCCTTATTTATAATCTTTTCCTTTCTTTTTACATAGAAGCCACCCATCCTATTTATAGTTTTAAATGAGACTATTTACTTTTTTAAAAAATGGGTTTATTCCATGTGTTTTCATAACTGATTCATCATGTATTGTTGCTCAGCATCTTGTTTGGATCAGAAGCACTGTCAGTTTTTCCTATAAAAGTTTACTTGAATTGTCGCTTGAACATTTAATACTCTAATACTGAAATTGTCCACTAAGGCCTATTGTTTTGCCCCTGCTGTTACCATATGTATATGTCAGATGGGTAGGTTCTATCTGGGCTCTCTTCCAGACAGAATCTTGCCAGCTGATCCAGAGAGCAGCTGGCAAGAGTACAAAAGCAATAACAGCAGAGTTATATTTGGCCACCAAGGCTGATGTCATCTCCAGTTCATAATCACCCTCCACTAACCTAAGTATACCAGAAGTCTTCCTAAATGATGTCTCCTTATGTTACTCCTGAAAATTATCTGACCAAATCGAGAGGTTTGCTTTCCAATCAGTAGTACTCATATCCCCCTCATGCTATGCTATAGGCAAAGGGTCCACGTATGTTTGTTTCAATATGTAAATCAGTTTAAGATTACATTCAGTCATGAAATTGGATCAGTTTAAGTTTGTGTAAAACAGATATGGTAAATGGCATACCTGAAAAGGAGACAAAGTAAACAAAAAAATGCTAGGGCTAGCAAAGCAACCATATTGTAAAAAAGCATCTCACGGCATAAAGTACTAGTAGTAGTTTATCATCCTATTGACCACTATAATGCCAGAAAAATATATTATAGCATGAAGAGGTTCACTATACTGACCACTAGTGCACTATCAATCTGTTAACTTGGCTAAAATATGGCAAGCCTCCTGGCCAGAAATTATGTACCCTGTATCTCTGTTCTGTACCTGGTATGCACATCAGATTTCCTTCCTTGCTTCCCTCCCTCTTCTGTCCTAAATCCTATAACTGAAAGTAGCTTTGTGTTCTTCCATTGTGGGTTAAACAAGGAATTGTTTAACCCACAATGTCAAAAATAATTTTGCAAAGTTTATTACCTGAAACAAATATTTAATCTCTCTCATGATATCAAAACAGCACGTTTGGGAAATTTTAAAAGATCATTAGATAGGGAAGAATTCTCTGGATGGTTGCATTTTACAGAAATATATATATTACTTTTACAAATAATATATATCATTGTATTTATTTGTAGAAGTAAAAGCAGTTAGTATTTTAATATTTCCAAAACTTTAGTTTTTTAATCTTTATTTTACAAATTTTTGGCATCAGTGTACATAAACCTTTCATTACAAACAGTGCTGCTGCTTAGATTCCTGTTTCTTATGCTCAACATTATAGCACTGAACATGTAGTTAAAGCCTCCTGTTGTGAAGAATTCTTGGTATAAGAGAGAAGGGAAATTGTTTTTCCCACTTAGTTACATATTGAAAAAGGCATTGCCTCTTGATTTTGACACATCATTACCTACAAGTCCTTCCTCTTCTCCCCCACTTTAAGCAAGGAGGTCTCTCTCTCTGAGTTAGGCAACAGGAATAGTTTAGTTTACTCAAAGCAGCAAGAGATTTCCTACAATGCAAAGGGAAACCCTACCCGACCTACTACTTTGCTATTGTTAATGGCTGATATACTTGACAAAAGCAGCATGTTCTTGTGTGTTATCTTGTATGTAATCTTATATTCCTGTCAAGTTTGTTATTGCAGCCTGCTGTAAAATGTACATCCCATAGCCCTCTGTGTATTGTGTGTGCCCATGCCTGCACTTTCCTTGATATGCTCCATATATGCCCTTATTTGACACGCCGAATGAAGTTTTAGTGGATTCAGAACAGGATTTTTAATTCAATTGCCCCAGGATTATAGCAAAAACATGCAAGGAAAAAAAAAACACATTACCAACATGAAATCTAAAATACTCAAAAAGCATCATTGTCTGCTCCACTTACCAAGCACAGAAATTTCAGAAAGATAGAAAGGGCTTAACATGTTAATACTTGTTCCTACTTTACGTAGTACTCAAACTCTGGCACAGCCCTACTTGTACTCCTTCCTTCTCCATCTGTACTTAATGAAGTACTCATACTAATGACACCATTCAACATCCAGTTTTCCCTCTGCTTGGCACAGGAATATAGTATGATCATGTATTATTTGTATTACACATAGCACCTGAGGTCTCTGTTGTGCCAGGTGTTACACAAACAAGACAGTTTACAATCTAAATAGATGTTTTCCTACACAAACCAAAGATGGGAGAAAGGGAGCCTTATTATTCCCCTTTTACAGAGGAAGAACTGAGTCAGAAAGTTTTCAAAGGACCCCCAGGAAGATAGGTGCTCAGTTCTCAGTGATATACAATGGTAGTTGACCACTTAACTCCTGTGGGTTCCTTTCCTACATTCCAGCTAGTGGGAATGCTCACCATCAAGAATTTTGTAGTGAACCCCAGAAAATTACTGATTTCCTGAGTTCCAACCATTTGCTAGATCCACAAAAGCATCCTTCACACCTTTAACAACTAAATTCCTCCATGTGGTGATTATTTCCCTATTTAAATTTCTTCAGGATTATGTGTCCGAGAATGATTTAAAAAAAAAAATCAAATTGCTTAAATACAGAGAACTGCTGACACAGGAGAGCTATGGAAAAACTCTTCCTTCCCCTCCAGAAGCAGTGGTGTTAAAGTTGCATGATCTGTGCACACTTCATAATCAGGGAAGCGATTAAGATGTTATGTTTAATATTTTCTGTCATCACCAGTCTGAACAGCTCTCTTTTGAGCATATCTAAAATTGTGGGAAACCTCATTCTAAAGACTGGTAAGCAATTTGTGGTAGCAGAAGGAATGCTTAACATAACTGGTAGGAATTGCCATTAGGTCTTTCTGAAATTTCTCTCTCTACTTGATTAGTTCCATTAGCTGGCTGTTTTTTTCCTCTTCCCTATGAGTTGCTTCTTCTTTGTTCTTGTTTTGTTTGTGTTTGTTTTACAGTCAGGACAAATGTCTCTACCCCACAAGTAGAGCTAAGCACACTCAGAATAACAATAATTTAATAGTGCTTGGCTTCATGTGTTTGTCAGCTGCAGATGACATTTAGCACAGGCTTTATCTCCGTTGTGGTAATTACTATACTGACATGAGGTCCCATACACAGCACAAATTGTTTTCAACAGATGTAACCAAGCAATCCTGCCTTCTCTGGAACAATTTAGCTGGCTTGCAAAGTGACACAGTACATATGTGCACATACTATATTTTTATATCTATAATTTTTCTCACACGCACACACACACACACCAGGTCAGTCCATTTTTATGGCAATAACATTCTTTGTTGGTTCTGACTATTCAATTACCCCATGAAATGACGGTATGGAATCTCTCAGTTGTGTACTACTACAGCATTACATGCTGGCTGTGCATCTTATTATACATGAAGGTTATTGTTATTGTAATGTATCTCAGTGGTATACCAAATGTTACTTTAATGATGTAATTAATATGCTTGGATTTACCATCTGATGTTCTTAGGCACCACTTGTCTTACATGTGATACCACCTATTTCAAAGATACTTGGAAACAGCAGCTTTTTGTTAAGGGAGTTGGCAGAGAAAGAAAAGGATTAATAATAAAAGTCACATTCCCTAACAACCACTTTAAAAACATTTGTGTCAGATGTGTTCAGCAGACATGACAACTTGGAATGATGATGCCTCTGAAGTTTAACTATAAATAATGCAAATTATACAGTCATTATTCTTTATTCACGACTATAAAAAACAGTAAAGTCCCTTAGACAAGTTTGGTTTTAGCACTAAGAGATCAATCTTCCTAGATTCTGGATTGTGTAATCAACTGAACACCTTTTGGGATGGACTACTTGCACCACTAAAAAACATTAACACCAGCCAGCTTGATAAATAATTCACATAGACAAGTTAATGTTCTCTTCTCTCAAACAAGATTTCTCTCCTCTACACAAAAGATAATAATTAACAATGGACCAAGTCCTGTGATCCTTTACACCATTCTTACGCAAGAAAAATATCATTGACATAAATGGAAGTGGTACTTGCAAAAAACCCAGGAAGGATCCCAGCTAAGGATGAAGGCCCCACTGTCTCACACGCTTATTAGTTATTAAATATCAATATTCACATACATAAAATCTTAGGATTGGGTAGATACTGGAGTCCTTACAAACTGACCATTTCTAATCCAATACATTTTTCATTTAAATCAATAGCAATATTATCATTAGCTTAAATAGGATCAGGCCCATTCTGTGCTAGTGATAGATTAATTTAAAAAGATTCAGAAAATATAAAAGAAGAACCCAAGAGCTAAAATATTTATCCTGACCTCCTCTCTAATAGTGGGCTCGACATCACACAAGGGCAGTCTTCTCAGTGAGATTTTTTTGTTTTTGTTTTTCTTACTTATGCTAGAAATGCCCAGACCTGAGAAGGAGCTCTGTGTACCTTGAAAGTTTGTCTCTCTGGAAATTGGTCGAATAAAACATTATCTCACCCACTTTGACTTAAACATCATGGACTGGTTAGTATTTCAGCACTTCTGGGCCTATCAGGGAACTAGAGAACTGAAACATGAGTGTATAAAATTAAAAAAAAATAAAAAACAACTTGATTTTTTCAGAATTCAAAAAAGTTAGATTAAAAGGATTAAATTTGGTTAGAAAATGGATGAAGGTCTAATTACATAACCCCAAATTGTTGCCAGAAGCTGGGACTGGACAACAGGGGATGATCACTTGATAAATTGCCCTGTTCTGTTCATTCCTTCTGAAACATTTAGCATCAGTCACTGTCTGAGAACAAGATATTGGGCTAGATGGACCATTCATCTAACCCGGTATAACCCTTCTTATGCAGTATGACAATATCTCAGCATACTGAAAGATGCCTTCTTCCATGCTGAGACCTTGAAAAAGGTAGCTGCTGATTGACTACAAAATTATTCAAATTGAACATATGCAAAATAAAGCTTTTGGTTCAGTAGCATTTTAAAAGGAAATCCATGTCTGGCATTTAACTAAGAAGCCAAGGGAGACATGTAACTGTGTAGATGGGAGGTAAATCAATTTACTGACTAGTTCTGTGCTACAGAGTTCCTCTCTCGGACTTAAAATATTTGCACAGACCATGAATTCCTATCCTCGCAAGAGACTACAGCTGGATTTTCTATAGGAATCTCTCCAAATACTAAAAGTGGAAGTTATAATATGATTCACTCTTTTTCTTAGGAATCCAGTTCCAGTCTTTACCATTAGACAATTATGCACACAATTATTTCAAATTCCTTTTTATGAGTAACCCTACAAAGATAAGCCATTACAGCACAGCAATTAAAATGCACGCTTACTAGACTAACATCAATATAGATTTATTTTCCTTTTAAAAAAAATACACAAGGCCTACAACCCTATATTAATAATTGGTTATGTAGTGCAACTAAATATTTTGTCAATATACTACCCAGGATGAGCCAGCATGAAAGCAGAAGATCTGATTGTCAGAAGTCTCAATTTCTGTATTTATTTTGCAAGTGTGTGTGTCCTCTTGCAAAATAAATACAGAGATTGGGACTTCTGACAATCAGATCTTCTGCTTTCATGTCGGCTCATCCTGGGTAGTATATTGACAAATAAAATATTTAGTTGTACTGCCAATTAGTTCAGCACCCACACAACTGAGCACACGTGCAATTCAAATAAGAACACTTGACAATTACTGTAGCTGTTGGGCTCTCACACAGTCTGTGGTTCAATGATTGAGTACACCTCATGAAGACATTTGGCCTCCAGCCTGTAGTTCCTCCTATGTGATGTCCTCCTCCTCCAGTCTCAATCTCTCCTGTAATTTTGCACAAGTCAGAAATAGTACTGAGATCCACTCAAAGATCAGTCAGGGTTACCTCTGGCAGCTCTATCTTCTCCCTACATGGCTGTGCTGGATCTGACTGGTGCTCAAAATAGCTGCCAGTTTTGTACCCCTGACAGAACTCACTACTGACTGATCAGGAGCTTCCAGCTTCTAAGGATGAGGTTATGTATGTACATGCAGAAATGTCTGCACTTAATGAGGCCTTCCGCATCAGCTCTTACACAACTATTGAGCATGGTTAACAATTTCCTGCATCCCTCTAGTGTGCTGAAATAGCAACTACTTCTTTGAAATCACTCAAGGCTCTATACTGCCACCTTCTCAGAGAGCTAGTACAAACAGCAGCAATTAGTGTTTTTGGCTAAACACTATGAAATAAAGAAAAAGAAATGGAGGTTACACATGCAATACTATGACAATATATGTTGATCATGAGAAATATCTACAGATTAAAAACTCTCTAAGGGGGTAAATGTAGGAGTATCTGCCAAGTAATAATAATATGCAAAATACAATGTACTATAATAATCTGGAGTCCAACTAATATATTGTGATATTTTGCTTCAGCATGCCGGAATTCCATTGTCCATGTCCTGGGAATATACTTTTGCTTGCAGATTTTATATCTGATGATGTAGTCTAGTCTACTCTAGCCATGTTGCCCCTTACACAGGGCAGATTAACAATTATTTCCTGCTTCCTTCTTTGCCCCAGGAGGGAAGAAATCTATTGTTAGAGTAGAGGTAGAGTAGTAGAGAGTTTATTAACCCTTGCAAGCTGGCTCAGCTGCTCTGATGTTATACCATGGGATAGGATCCGAGCAGGAGTGTGAAATTCTATTCACAGATAATCTGCAGACTAGTGATCCATTTATTTTGGGCCCAATCCTCCCACACATGGAAATCAATGGGAGTCTTGCCATTGCCTACCCTAAGAGCTAGATTTGGTATTTTATACTTTTGGAAAGAGTTTGAATATATTCTGACAATAAAATACAAATCCCTGAGACTGTCAAAGATATGCAAAGTGCTGATGAGCGTCTCCACTTCCTCCGAAATCGTAACATAAGAATGGTCATACTGGATCAGACCAAAGGTCTATCTAGCCAAGTATCCTGTCTTCTGACAGTGGCCAATACCAGGTGCCCCAGAGGAAATGAATAGAACAGGTAATAACCAAGTGACCCATCCCCTGTCACCCATTTCCAGCTTCTGGCAAACAGAGGCTAGGGACACCATCCCTGCCCATCCTGGCTAATAGCTATTGATGCACCTATTGTCCATGAATTTATCTAGTTTTTTTTTTAAACCATGTTATAGTCTTGGCCCTCACAACATCCTCTGTCAAGGAGTTCCACAGCTTAACTATGCGTTGTGCGAAAAAAAATACTTCCTTTTGTTTTAAATCTGATGCATATTAGTTTCCTTTGGTGACCTCTACTCCTTGTGTTATGAGGAGTAAACAACACTTTCATACTTACATTCTTCACGCCAGTCATGATTTTATAAACCTCTATCATATCCCCCCATTAGTCATCTCTTTTCTGAGCTGAAAAGTCTCAGCTTTATTAATCTCTCCTCATATGGAAGCCATTCCATACTCCTAATAATTTTTGTTGCCCTTTTCTGAACTTTTTCCATTTCCAACATATCTTTTTTGAGATGAGGTGACGACATCTGCATGCAGTATTCAAGATGTAGGCATACCATGGATTTATATAGAGGCAATATGATATTTTCTGTATTATTATTGATCCCTTTCTTAATGATTCCCAACATTCTGTTCACTTTTTTGACTACCACTGCATATTGAGTGGATGTTTTCAGGGAACTATCCACAATGACTCCCAAAAGCAGCTATTTAAGGTGTCAAGAAACTTTATCTCTGCATCCTGTCCTGAGGTGACAGGTACCCAATCAATATGGGGATAGTTGAAATCCCCAATTATTGAGTTTTTTATTTTTATAGCCTCTCTAATCTCCCTGAGCACTTCATAGTCACTATCACCATCTTGGTCAGGTGGACAATAATATATTCCTCCTGCTAGCATGGAATTACTCTCCATAGATATTCTATGGTACAGTTTGGTTCATTTAAGATTTTTAAGTCATTTGATTCTACACTTTCTTTCACATAGTGCCACTCCCCTACCAGCATGACCTGTTCTGGCCTGCTGATATATTTTGTACTCTGGTATTACTGTGTCTCATTGATTATCCTCATCCCACCAAGTTTCTGTGATGCCTATTACATTAATATACTCATTTAATATGAGGCACTCTAGTTCACCCATCTTATAGACTGCTAGCATTTGTATATAAGCACTTTAAAAGCTTGTCACTCTTTAGCTGTCTGCCATTAAATGATGTAATTGAATGGGACTTTGTCATTTAACTTTATCATCAGATCCTAAGTGTATTTTATCTTCCGTCCTCTCCTCCTTACTAGGACATAGAGAATCTCCATTAATAAATCCTCTCCTAAGGGATGTCTCTGTCTGAACCACGTGCTCCTCTGTACCTGTTGGCTTTCCCCCATCCCTTAGTTTTAAAACTGCCCTATGACCTTTTTAATTTTAATTTTAAGTGCCAGCAACCTGGTTCCATGTTGGTATAGCCTGTATAGGCTTCCCCTTTCCCAAAAGTTTCCCCCGTTCCTAATAAATCTAAACCCCTCCTCTCTACACCATCGTCTCATCCACACATTGAGACCCTGCAGTTTTGCCTAACTGGCTCTGTGCATGGAACTGGAAGCATTTCAGAGAATGCTACCATGGAGGTCCTGGACTTCAATCTCTTACCTAGCAGCCTAAATTTGGCAGCCAGAAACTCTCTCCTATCCTTCCCTCTGTCATTGGTACCTACATGTACCACAACCACTGGTTCCTCCCCAGCATTACACATGAGTCTATCTAGATGTCTCCAGATAGCCGCAGCCTTCGCACCAGGCAGGCAAGTCACCATGCGGTTCTCCCAGGCATTACAAACCCAGCTATGTATGTTTCTAATGATTGAATTCTCCACAACTATTACCTGTCTCTTCCTAATAATTGGAGTTCCCTCCCCTGGAGAGGTAGCCTCAGTTTTTAATTTATGCAAGTGCAACAAGAAAAACAGCTTCACATACATAGTCCTTGTTTTGATTCCCTACCTCTCCATTTGTCATCTCTTCCCATTAGGCTCCATAGCTGTCTATATTATAGAGACCAAAAATAAAGGAACCTAAGGAGTAGTGTGAAAAATAGAATAAAAACATAAGAAATAAAAGTCGGGGGGGGGGAAGGGAGCTGCTAGATATGACTAAATACTGATTAATGATTATTTTCCCCCAAAAAATATGGAAAAACAAAAAATTTCCACCTTGTGTTTTATTTATCATCTAATTAAAACTTCCTTTGAGGAGAAGATAACTACCAAGCTTCTTGTACATTTACAAATTTGGAGACATGTAGATTTAAGGCCAAATCCTACTCACACAAGATGTTCCACTGAATTATTAGGATTAGTAGCATGAGCAAGGTAAGTACGAGTTAGCCCTTGCTAAACAACATGCAAAGTACTAACCGTCTCCTGTATGGTACAGCGTTATTGCAGCACATCACTGAAAAGTGAAGCAAGCATGTATGTAAAAAGAAAAAAAGAAAAAAGGGACAACCAACCCTGTGCAGCTCTGTCCTAAATATCTTGTATACAGACCTTACAGTGACAAGCAAATTCTTTTTTTAGTTTACTTTTGTTAGTATAGAAAATCAGAAATTAAAAGGAGCCTGCAAGACAATATATTGGGTACGGGGCCATTAAAGGAATTACATTGCCCATTGAATACCATTTAGCTTAGAATCAGTGCTAGTACTATTAATTTCTACCTTTTTAATGCACACTTTAGCTAGCACACGACCCATACTGTGTAACAGCAGTTACACCCCAGGGACTAGAGATTAACAGCATGTGCTACGAGTGGTTTATTTTACAATTACTGTGAAATAAAAGCTGATGGAAATGAGCCACTGGTGAATTACTTTGCCAGCAAAATCAACAATATTTTTATCACTGTGGAAAAGCTTGCTTTTTCTTGGTTTAAAAAAAAAAAGATTGTTTTCTTTATTGTTAACAGAAGGATATAGTTAAGGGGAAAGTGTGGGAGATAGGAAAGATAGGAGAAAAAGATGTTAGTCAATCCTGCAGTTCGTTGTTTTTTGCAGCTTATCTGAATACATTTTACCAGCTAAATCTCTAGGTCACAGTTAATTAAAAACACAATTTGGGCATAAAAAGCAACACACTCAAATGGAATGAAAGTTATTTTCCAGATAAATTGTAGTCCGTCAGCTCTTCCTTCTCATTAAAGCAGCTGCTATGCCAGTAATATTTTCAGAGTGCTGAAGAGGGAAAAAATAAAATCTCAAAGCAGATGTATATACATACATATATGTGTGGGTGTATATATATATTTTAAATAAAATGTTTATTCTGAATGAAAGGAAAGAAATCCTACCTTTCCACAGTGCCCTCCTACAGAACAGTATCTGAACCGCTAAGGTCCTTCTAAATGTTTGTCAAATTAAAATGAAAGATTTCTGTAAGATCTACTTCACTACCGATGAATACATAAAAGATATTTGGCATCAGCAATTGTAACTCAATCAGCTGCTTAGTGATAACCCACACTAAATTTACTTACTCTCCAATGGCACAAGTATATTTCCCTCGCTCTGCCACCTGAAACATACATCACTGAAGTGGTAAATATCCTCAGTTATTGTTTTTGTAATGCTAACAGCTATTGAACTCCCACCTTACTTTCCACATCTTTTTAGAGGGACTGGTGAGAGAGAGGAAATCTTCAGTATTATTGTACAAGCTGAAAGTAGGTACACACAGGTAAGTTACACCCACACTTCCTGTCTATAACTGGATTTTTTTTTATTGTTCCTTTTTCTGCAGTAATGTCCACTTTTCTACTCTAGACTGTGTTTACCTGCAAGTAAATGCTTACTTGTCTTTAGTCTTAGAGTCTCAGCGCAAATCTGAAAGTTTTATTTATTGTCTGGCTGTTAGTCCTTAAAGTACCACAGTTATTACAAAAGACAGCTGAGTGCCTCATCATATGTTTTAGTGGCCCCTAAGGCCAGGCACAACCAATTCAAAGATATCAGCTAATGGTATTTGGCATGATTTACATAGAGAATTCAGAATTTGATTGTGAACTATTTAGAACTACAGCATAGTTGAGAGAGAAGATGATTTAAGAGATGTCATGAGGGTTTGGTGACAAGGAACAAGGACAATATTAGATCCTTTTCACAAGTGTTGTACACCGTGGTGAGAAGATGGAGCTCAGCTTGTTTATTTCTTAGTTGTAGTTCCTTTTCTATTTTTTAGCATTTACATTCCTGGGATTTGGGAGTCACTGTAATTTGTAAAAGGTATATGCAATCCTAGGCATTGCTTCATTACTAAAGGCCTTCTGCTGCTCCCATCCAAGTCAACAGCCAAACTCCCACTGACATCAGTAGGAGCAGGAATTGGCCCTAATATGTAAAGAATCCCTGAAATTAATGAAAATGGACATCTCATTTGGGGAAATTTAACAAAACTCTCATATACAGGAATAGTGCTTTTGCCTTCAGAGGAGATGTTTTAGTCAAATGGAACCTCTGTTGCCTGTCTCTGTGGCTGCTCGTCTGAAAGAAATTCTATGTCATTTTTCTAAAAGACGAGGAGATAGTCCTAGTTTCCTGTCCAACATTTTCAAGTAGATTTGATTCATTAAGACTACATGGTCATACACTGAATTCTTAACATTGTATAAGTAAATGTAGCCAGTCATTGCACTAACAATTGCTTTGAAAAATATTCTGAAATATCCAGAATATGAAAGGCATTGTAAAACTGACTGGATCTGGTAATCATCTGAATTTACCATACTTTTCACAGTACAGCTTAATGGACCACATCATCAGGGACGGCTGCCTATGTTAGTAAGACTTCTGGTTCATAATGAATTAAACAAAGCATCACCTAGCTTAAACACATTAGAGGCTACTTCCTGTTAGTTTTATGCAGGCAGGCATGCTAGGTTTAGACCAGCCCCTACATTTATCATTTTTATTTGTGAAAATTTAATGTTTTTAAAAAGTGTTTATATTGTTTCAAGATTTTGAAGACTTCTGTTGGCTGTACTTAAAACTAGCTAAAATACTTAGAGTTCTCTCTCAGAGGAAGACTTTTCAGTGACTGTATTTTCTTCAGGTCTTTAAAAGGAAGGTACTCAGATACTACAGTGTCAGGTGGCACTATAAAACCTTAAGACAGATGTTGATATGAATTCAGGCTTCAACATAGGTGGCTTCTACTTGCTGCAATGCGCTAAACTATTAATGGGTATTAAAGGGTATTAATGCTCTAAACTAAGAGAAAGATCAAAGTCTGGAAGAAGAAGCAAACAGCTAGTATGGGGATGTGTGTTAATTTGAGTACCTTGGTTCTTGGCATAGAGATAAGGTAAAGCTCAAATCAAACCCCATTAATAACCAGAAGAAATGTTTCCAAAGAAACCAGCCTTTTAAAAAGCAAAAGAAAGAAAAGCAAATATAAAGAGCTCGGTGTCTCGGTTGCACCACTGATACAGCACGGTCATTTTGCTATATCATGTTCTGCTTGTATACATCTGAATGTCATTATTACGTTTCCAAAAATGCTGTGCGGAAATGGATAAGCACAGAAGCACTCAGGTCATGTTAATTCTATTCTCTACAGACATTGGCAAGGTAGATTTAAGTGTACACAGGTCACATTTCTTTGATGGTGTATTCCAAATGTACATAGTTTCATGAAAGAGGGATTCTTGTTATACATGTCCATTACAAGCAGATAATGTCAGTTTTCCTAACTAGTGGAGTAAAAAAACCCCGAGAACTGTGTGCGTCTGAAAACTGAAGCAAACTGGATGTCAGAGCAAATGAAATTAGATATAAGTTGTATTGAGCATAACAAATCCCACAGTGTAGATGGCTGAAAAGTATTCTGTTATTTCACATTATCTTGCAGTTAATGCATTGGAATCTCTATGCAATATAAAATATTCTCTCAGTAAAGGACGTGGGGGGGGAATTCTTCTTGTAAAATACATGCAGGTGAAGAGACACTTAACTTTAAAGTACGTTGAAATTTTGAAGCAACGCTTCATGAATCCTGACATAGGCATTACTACCAAGTTCAACACAAAAACCTGTCTCATTACAACAGTAAGGATGAGATTCACTGGCACAGAAGAAGTTGGGACATTCAGAATTAAGATTATAGAAGCAAGCCACTGAAACCCCTGAAAACAGGAACTCAGAATTAAAGTATCATATCCCACAAACATGGAAAGTAGTATATTCTAGTAAGAAACAGTCAACTTCAAAAATCATGTGTTCCACAGATGTATCTTCATTTTTCTGGTCTTCTGTCCAAGCACTATTCATTAGTAAAATCACACTTCATAAGTGACTTTTGTGCACAGTTAAATTGATGCTTGCAGTTGTGGAAAACATCCAGCTAACAGCTAGAAATTCAAGTATCCACAGACAGCACAGGCTGCAGTAACTCATCCCTCTCACCCATCCAAGTCCGCCTGGTCTACACTAGGAGTTTATGTCGAATTTAGCAGCGTTAATTCGATTTAACCGTGCAACCGTCCACACCAGGAAGCTAATTAGTTCGACCTAGAGGGCTCTTTAGTTCGAATTCGGTACTCCACCCCGACGAGGGGAGTAGCGCTAAATTCGACATGGCTATGTCGAGTTAGCCTATGTGTGGACGGAAATCGACCTTAGTAGCTCCGGGAGCTATCCCACAGTGCACCACTGTGTTGACGCTCTGGACAGCAGTCCGAGCTCAGATGTTCTGATCAGCCATACAGGAAAAGCCCCGGGAAAATTTGAATTCCTTTTCCTGTCTGGCCAGTTTGAATCTCAATTCCTGGTTGGACATCGGGGCGAGCTCAGCAGCACCGGCAACGATGCAGAGCTCTCCGGGAGAGGGGTCCATGCAATCTCAGAGTAGAAAGAGGGCCCCAGCATGGACTGACCGGGAAGTCTTGGATCTGATCGCCATGTGGGGCGATGAGTCTGTGCTTTCGGAGCTGCGCTCCAAAAAACGGAATGCAAAGACCTACGAGAAGGTCTCCAAAGCCATGGCACTCAGAGGATACAACCGGGATGCAACGCAGTGCCGCGTGAAAATCAAGGACCTGAGACAAGGCTATCAAAAAATCAAAGCGGCAAACGGACGCTCCGGAGCCCAGCCCCAGACATGCCGCTTCTACGAGGCACTGCATGCCATTCTCGGTGCGTCTGCCACCACTGCCCCACCAGTGACCGTGGACTCTGAGGATGGGATAGTGTCAACGGGCAGTTCCTCGGCGATGTTCATGGATGGGGAAGATGAGGAAGGGTTTGTGGAGGACGAGGCAGGCGACAGCGCTTACAATACTGCTTTCCCCGACAGCCAGGATCTCTTCATCACCCTCACGGAGATCCCCTACCAACCCTCCCCGGCCGTTAACCCAGACTCTGAATCAGGGGAAGGATCAGTCGGTAAGTGCTATAAACATGTAAACATTTTTTTTTTTAAAAACAGGAATAAAAACTATATGAAAAGAAGGTCAATGTTTATGGGGATAGAACAGAAATCCTCTTGGGAGAGTTCCACGAAGCTCTCATAGAGGTACTCAAAAAGCCTCCGCAGGAGGTTCCTGGGGAGAGGTGCCTTATTGGGTGCTCCGTGGAAGCACACTCTTCCGCGCCAGGCTATCCTCACGTACAGTGGGAGCATTGCCTCGACCAGCATGGCAGCATAGGGCCCTGGTCTGTGCAGGGTTTCACGCAGCATGCGCTCTCTGTCTCTCTTAGTGACCCGCCTCAGGGTGATCCCGCTCGGCGACTGCTGCATCTAATTAGGGGAATTAGTGTAATGTTACTATTGGGAATGCTTCACTTTTCCTTTGCATAACAATAAGCATCGTTTAACAGCCACGTGGTGGAGGCTGCAGAGGGGAAGCATACAGGGATCTTTCCTGGGGACAGCCGTGAGGGGGTGGAACAGGGTCAGAGTTTATGCTTTCCAGATTGCCTGCAGCAGGAGGGCACTGCTATCCATTAACTGTTAAGCAGCCTAAACTTTACGGCTTACCAGGCCTGGCTGCTACACGGATTCTGCTGTCCTGCCCCGCTTGTCTGATCTCCAGTGCAAGACCCCAGGCAATGAAAGCGAATGCCGAAAATTCGAACTTGTCCTGAGAGCGCATGAGATAGGTGCCGTGTATGGTCTTGTTCACAGAGACAGACTAGACTGTGTTCAGTGTTCGCAAACATGTATCTTTGCAAGGAAATCACTTCCTTTTTCCCATCACACAGCTGCGGCTGTTTCCCAACCTGCCCCGGCATCCCCCTCACAGAGGCTGGCGCAGATTAGGCGGCGAAAGAAAAAGACTCGGGACGAGATGTTCACTGAACTGATGGCCTGCTCCAGAGCCGAGGCGGCCCAGCAGAGCCAGTGGAGGGAGACCCTCTCTCAGCAACAGCGCTCACACAGCGAACCGGAGGACAGGTGGCAGCAGGAAGACCAGCAGGCGACTCAAACGCTGCTTGGCCTAATGAGGGAGCAAACGGACACGCTCCGGCGCCTTGTGGATGTTCTGCAGGACCGCAGGCAGGAGGAGAGAGCCCCCCTGCACTGTATCTGCAACCGCCCTCCCCCGCCACAAAGTCCTGTCCCCCCCTCACCCAAAATAACAAGAAGGAGGGGCGCTAGGGGCCGTGAAAACTGTCACTCCACCCCAGCAGAGCGCTCATGTACCAAACAGCTCTCATTCCCTAAAGTATGAGAATTGCTTCCCTTCCTGGCTCACCCAATCCAAAATCCCAGCTTCATCCCCCAACTGTGTAGTTGAGTATTAAAAATAGTTTGCTGTTAATTACTGTTTCCATCATGTTTCTTTGCAGAAGACTTTGTGTGAAGGGGGGGAGGGGTTTTTTAATTGCATAGGACAACCACCATTACCAGGGTACAGACTTGGGGGCAGGATCAACAGCAGGACACACACAGACTGCAGTCACTAGGCACCAGGGTCAGTCTGGGAGGTGTCTGCTGCCCCAGGTCAGTCTGGGAGGTGTATGCTGCCCCAGGGTCCGAGCGCCTGGCATCCACAAATGGCAAGGCAGGCTGCCCTTACCATGCCCTTCCACCCTAGCCATGAGCCTCTCCGATGCCCTGAGCCCCAGCCAGAGCCATCATCCCCCTACACCTACTCACCCTTCCCACACACCCCTCACCCCTTCCTGCAAACCCACCCCTTCCTGCACACCCTCCTGTAACCGTCCTCCCCCCAGAGACCGTTGTAGGAGCAGGAGCCTGTCATTCCTCTAGTGTAGAAGCGGTCTGTACATCACTGCACACCGTACCCACCACAGTCTGCATCCCTGTTTGAACCCTTTAACGCGAATTCGTTAGTAAAGAAAACTTTGTTAATTAACAATGTTCCAATAACTATTTTTAAACGTCTGTTGGAAGGGGGGAAACCTGGTGAACGGGGTATGTAACCGCTGAAAAAAGTCAATAGTAACTGAAACAGGGGCAGGTTCAGCTTCTCTGTAAAGAGACTGGACACTCATAGGTTACCCTGCTCTCTGAGGAACCTAGCTTTCAAAGCCTCCCGGATGCACAGCGCTTCCTGCTGGGCTCTTCTAATCGCACGGGTGTCTGGCTGAGCGTAATCAGCAGCCAGGCGATTTGCCTCAACCTCCCATCCCGCCATAAAGGTCTCCTCCTTGCTCTCACAGAGATTGTGGAGCACACAGCAAGCTGCAACAACAATGGGGATATTGGTTTCGCTGAGATCCGAGCGAGTCAGTAACTCCTCCATCTCCCCTTGAGACGTCCGAAAGCACACTCCACCACCATTCTGCACTTGCTCAGCCGGTAGTTGAAGAGCTCCTTGTCACTGTCCAAGGCACCTGTATAGGGCTTCATGAGCCAGGGCATTAGCGGGTAGGCTGGGTCCCCGAGGATCACTGTAGGCATCTCCACATCCCCAACAGTTATTTTGTGGTCCGGGAAGAAACTACCTTCCTGCAGGCGTCTAAACAGACCAGAGTTCCTGAAAACACGCGCGTCATGAACCTTGCCCGGCCACCCGACGTAGATGTTGGTAAAACGTCCCCTATGGTCCACCAGTGCTTGCAGCACCATTGAAAAGTAGCCCTTTCAGTTAATATACTGGCTGGCCTGGTGGGCCGGTCCCAGGATAGGGATGTGAGTCCCATCTATAGCCCCACCGCAGTTTGGGAATCCCATCGTGGCGAAGCCATCTATGACGACCTGGACATTTCCCAGGGTCACTACCTTTGAGAGCAGTAGCTCAACGATTGTGTGGGCTACTTGCATCACAGCAACCCCCACGGTAGATTTGCCCACGCCAAAGTGGTTCGCTACTGACCGGTAGCTGTCTGGCATGGCAAGTTTCCAGAGGGCTATGGCCACTCACTTCTGCACAGTCAGGGCTGCTCGCATCCGGGTGTCCTGGCGCTTCAGGGCAGGGGACAGCAAGTCACAGAGTTCAAGGAAAGTGCCCTTACGCATCCTGAAGTTTCGCAGCCACTGTGATTCATCCCAGACCTGCAGCACTATGCGGTCCCACCAGTCCGTGCTTGTTTCCCGGGCCCAGAATCGCCGTTCCAGGGTATGAACATGACCCATTGCCACCATGATCTCCGCGGCGCGGGATCCCATGCTTTGTGAGAGGTCTGTGCCACTCTGACACTTCATGTCCTCAGCGTGCTGCCGGAGCCTCCTCGCCCGATTTCTCAGCAGCTGACTGTGGAAGAGGTGGACGATAAGGTGCGAGGAGTTGACAACGGCCATAAGTGCAGCGATGATCGCAGCGGGCTCCATGCTCGCAGTGCTGTGGCATCCGCGCTGTCACTGACCAGAAAAGTGCGCAAACAGATTTCCTGCCGGCGCTTTCAGGGAGGGAGGGCGGGAGTGACGGTTGAATGACGACAGTTACCCAAAACCACCCTCGACACATTTTTCCCCCAGCAGGCATTGGGGGCTCTACCCAGCATTCCAATGGGTAGCAGGGACTGCGGGAACTGTGGGATAGCTGCCCAGAATGCACCGCTTCCAATGTCGACGCTTGCCCCATTAGCGTGGACTCACAAAGTCGAATTAGTGTCCTTAGTGTGGATACACAAATTCGACTTCATAAGGTCGAACCCACAATGTGTAGACATACCCCAATATAGTTCAACACTGACCTGATGTGAAAGGATAGTTCACTTTCCATGCCCATTCAGTCCTTGGCCTGTTTGCCAATTAATGCCAAGTGTCAATGTATTTTTTGTGAAGCAGACAACTAAAAAACAAAAAACAGGCACTCATGTACACTAGCTGTAAAGATGACTCATTAAAACTAAAGATTTTAATCTTCATCAGCAAAAAGAGCCTTTTCAGGATTTGCACATCTTGGCTGTAGCTTCCTGTTGCGGCTGACTGAAATACCAGGGCAGCACTGAAATGCCTGAGGAGGTCAGCAGCTCCTAGTGAGGTCCTTAAAAATTTTTCTACAAGCAAATTGGCAGAGAGCTCAATCATTTGAGCACTTCAGGATTAAAGCTTTATGCACATAAACCTTGAAGAGTTTACTGACTTACCTCTAAGCCGGTTTACCTCTACACATTCCTATGAATGCTTGGTCACAGCAACAGGACTGCCCATCTGCACATCAACTCTAGTCTTTTTTAGAACTCCTGAATATAAAACTTTATGACCCAAGAATGTAAGTAGTGCATACGTCTTGTCCTGGTCCTTCTGCATAGGGGTAAATTTCACCTTCAGTATTTTAAGATTTATACATGAACTCCTAAAGGCCTTCTGCTTAGAAAATTTGATATGCTCAGCACAAATTTTCTTGTGCCAAGCCAATTTTAAGTGTCCATACTCAGATTTCTTTTTAACTAAAAACAAAAAAAAACTAATTAACTTGCAGTTAAGGTTTCTGCAGTAAATACAGCAAAACACTCATACATATCAAGAATGTTACAGCTAAAATGATTACATGCACCTTAAAACATGGAAATGGTCTCTCAAGATAATTTACATAAATATTATATTCAAGTTCATCCAGTTAACAGAAATATTGACAGGTGAAAATTAATCGCTCATTTCACATAAAAACCTAGTTCTGAATCATATGACAGACTAATGCAGTTTTTCAATATATACCTCACCAATAATTATAGAATTTACATAGCCTGTGATCTGCATGGTGAAAGACTTCATTGGTGTATCTTGTAATTTAGAGATAAGGCTGAAATTGCAATGAGTATAGTGACTTTTTACATGAAAAGATGGCTACTAACTGAACGTACAAACTGTATGGATAGTAGAATGCATATGTAAATGATTCTAACTAGTCATTGCCATCATTTTTAAGTACTATAATCTAAATTTCATCCCCATCCTACCAAATTTCCTTTTAAAAGAAGAAGTGTTTTTGTGCTTCCCTACCATAAAGGCTCTTCTGAGCAAGCCTGAGATCAATGTCAAACATGCTCTTGCCTATCCTCCCTCTTGTTTCTCTTGGTACTTACATCTGCTTCCTATCTCTTCTGTTTCAGCTTTGCAGTATTTCTTGTTAATACACATTTATTGATAATACATGTTTAGTCTGTCACTCTGTGTCTTTTCTTAAATTAGTACTTGTGTGCATAAGTTAACTTAGGCTGAACGCAGTTGGGGTAAAATTTTCTAAAGCTCTTAAGTCTGTTGATTTTCAGTTGGAATTGGGATGCTAAGTCAATTAGAAGCTTTTGAGAATTTTATCATGGGACCTACAGTTTTCAAAAAAGTGCCCAACTACAGGTATCTTGTAGCAGCCTGATTTTCAGAAAGTGTTGAGCATCCACACTTATGAAACCCAGGCACTTTTAAGACGTCTCAGGTTTGGTACCCAAAAGAGCCAAAAATTACTAGCCCTTTGAAAATTTGGGCTTATATTTTTTAACTTTCAAATGGACAAGAAATAAGAGTTTCTGGCTAGAGCACTGGTGAACCAGAATTGGCTTGAGTTTGACCAACACATTCATCTCTAATGAACTTAACTCTTCCTAACTCTCCTCCCACAAAAACCAACCACACATGCACAGAAATATTTTTATCCAGATCAGATGGACACAGACTAGATATACCACAACATGGAGCTAAATATGACTTTTCATACCTAAATGAATCCAGAACAGGATTTCCCAGTTCAACAGAGCATTAGAGTACGAGACTTATATCAGATTTTTCCTTGTATATCACACCTAAACTAGGTTTCTGATGATCCAGAACAAATAAAGAAGAAGATTAATGATGCAAAGTATATATTAGAGAGATCTGTTGAAGGCAGTCCTTTGCTTGTCACAGCAAGAGGGCTTGTTAAACTTGTGTATCATAATAAACCTAAAATTAGCATCATTAACCTTATTTTTACAGCTCATAAATTGAAGAGGAAAACAGTCGTGCACTTTCAATAAACATTAAGAATTTGTTATAAATCACTTTCTGGACAAAGATTCAGAACATATACAGTAGGTTGCTTTCTTTACAAATAATTATAATATATTAGAGTTATTTTGAGTAATCCTCATTTCAGGGGCGGCTCTAGACATTTTTCTGCCCCAAGCACGGTGGGCTTGGAGCACTGGTGTCTGGAGCTGCCCCTGCCTCATTTGAACTCTCAGTTGTTTTTTTTTAAATTGAGCCAATGTTTTCTGTAGTAGATTTTCAAAGTTTAGGTCTTTCAGCAATTAGAAAGTACACACCCATTTCTGAAGGGAAGTGCATTACATAAGAATGGCCTTACTGGGTCAGACCAAAGGTCCATCTAGCCCAGTATCCTGTCTTCCGACAGTGGCCAGTGCCAGGTAGCCCGGAGGGAATGAACAGAACAGGTAATCAAGTGATCTATCCGCTGTCGCTCATTCCCAGCTTCTGGCAAACAGAGGTTAGGGACACCATCCCTGCCCATTCTGGTTAATAGCCATCGATGGACCTATCCTCCATGAATTTATCTAGTTCTTATTTGAACACTGGTATGGTCTTGGCCTTCACAACATCCTCGGGCAAGGAGTTCCACAGGTTGACTGTGCGTTGTGTGAAGAAATATTTCCTTTTTTGTTTGTTTTAAGCCTCCTGCCTATTAATTTCCTTTGGTGACCCCCTAGTTCTTGTGTTATGAGAAGTAATAAAAAACACTTCCTTGTCTACTTTCTCTACACCAGTCATGATTTTAGACCTCTTTCATATCTCCCCTTAGCCATCTCTTTTCCAAGCTGAAAAGTCTTTCTTATTAATCTCTCCTAATACAGAAGCCATTCCATATCCCTAATAATTTTTGTTGCCCTTTTCTGAACCTTTTCCAATTCCAATACATCTTTTTTGAGATGAGGTGACCACATCTGCATGCAGTATTCAAGATGTCAGCATACCATGGATTTATATAGAGGCAACATATTTTCTGTCCTATCATCTATGCCTTTCTTAATTATTCCCAGCATTCTGTTCACTTTGACTGCCGTTGCACATTGAGTGGATGTTTTCAGAGAACTATCCACACTGACTCCAAGATCTCTTTCTTGAGTGGTAACAGCTAATTTAGACCCCATTATTTTATATGAATAGTTTGGATTATGCTTTCCAGTGTGCATTATTTTGCATTTATCAACATTAAATTTCATCTGTCATTTTGTTGCCTAGTCACTCAGTTTTGAGAGATCCTTTTATAGCGCTTTGCAGTCTGCCTGGGTCTTACCTATCTTTAATAATTTTGTATCATCTGCAAATTTTGCCACCTCACTGTTTACCCCTTTTTCCAGATCATTTATGAATACGTTGAATAGGACTGGTCCCAGAACAGACCCCTGGGGGATACCACTATTTACCTCTCTCCATTCTGAAAACTGACCATTTATACCTACCCTTTGTTTCCTATCTTTTAACCAGCTACTAATCCATGAGAGCACCTTCCCTTTTATCCCGTGGCAGCTTACCTTGCATAAGAGCCTTTGGTGAGGGACCTTGTCAAAGGCTTTCTGAAAATCTAAGTACACTATAGTGACTGGATCCCTTTGGTCCACATGCTTGTTGACCCCCTCAAAGAATTCTAGTAGATTGGCAAGGCATGATTTCCCTTTATTAAAACCATGGTGACTCTTCCTCAACAAATTATGTTCATCTATATGTCTGACAATATTGTTCTTTACTATAGTTTCAATCAGTTTGCCCAGTACTGTCAGGCTTACAGGCCTGTAATTGCCATGCATTCAACGAAGTGGGTATTCACCCACGAAAGCTCATGCTCCAATATGTCTATAAGGTGCCACAGGACTCTTTGCTGCTTTTTACAGATCCAGAGTAACACGGCTACCCCTCTGATACTTGAGGCCTGTAATTGCCAGAATCACCTCTGGAGCCCTTTTTAAAAGGTGGCATCACATTAACTATCCTCCAGTCATCTGGTACAGAAGCTGATTTAAATGATAGGTTACATACTACAGTTAGTAGTTCTGAAATTTCACATTTGAGTTCCTTCAGAACTCTTGGGTGAATACCATCTGGGCCTGGTGATGTATTGCTGTTAAATTTATCAATTTGTTCCAAAACCTCCTCTAATGACTTCTCAATCTGGGACAGTTCCTCAGATCTGTCACCTAAAAAGAATGGCTCAGGTTTGGTAATCTCCCTCACATCCTCAGCCATGAAGACCAATGCAAAGAATTCATTTAGTTTCTCTACAATGGCCTTATCATCCTTGAGTGCTCCTTAAGCACCACGATAGTCCAGTGGCCCCATTGGTTGTTTAGAAGGCTTCCTGCTTCTGATGTGCTTAGCAAAATCATTTTTATTACTTTGAGTCTTTGGCTAACTGTTCCTCAAATTCTTTTTACGCCTTCCTAATAGTATTTTTACACTTCATTAGCCAGTGTTTATGCTCTTTTCTATTTTCCTCGCTAGGATTTAACTTCCACTTTTTAAAGGATGCCTTTTTGCCTCTCACGCTTTTTACTTTGTTGTTTAGCCATGGTGGCTCTTTTTTGGTTCTTTTACTATGTTTTTTAATTTGGGGGATACACTTAAGTTGAGCCTCTACTATGGTGTCTTTAAAAAGTTTCCATGCAGCTTGCAGAGATTTCCCTTTTGGCACTGTACCCTTTAATTTCTGTTTCACTAACCTCCTCATTTTTGTGTAGTTCCCCTTTCTGAAATTAAATGCTACAGTATTGGGCCACTGCGGTGTTTTTTCTGCCACAGGGATATTAAATTTAATTATATTATGGTCACTATTACCAAGCAATACAGCTATAGTGGGACTCTTGACTGTTTCTGCTCAGACCAGCCTGTATTTTATCATTTTCCATCCTCTCGTCCTCACTAGGACATAGAGATTCTCTAGTAATAGATCCTCCCCTAAGGGATGACTGAGCCATGTGCTTCTCTGCACCTGTCAGCTTTCCCCCAGCCCTTAGTTTAAAAACTGCTCTATGACTTTTTTAATGTTAAGTGCCAGCAATCTGGTTCCATTTCGGTTTAGGTGGAGCCCATCCTTCCTGTATAGGCTCCCCCTTTCCCAAGTTTTCCCAGTTCCTAATAAATCTAAACCGCTCCTCCCTACACCATTGTCTCATCCATGCATTGAGACACTGCAGTTCTGCCTCTCTAACTGGCCCTGCACGTGAAACTGGGAGCATCTCAGAGAATGCTACCATGGAGGTCCTGGACTTCAATCTCTCACCTAGCAGCTTAAATTTGGCCTCCAGGACCTCTCTCCTATCCTTCCCTATGTCATTGGTACATACATGTACCACAAGCACCAGCTCCTCTCCAGCACTACATATAAGTCTATCTAGAGGTCTCGAGGTAGGTTGAAGGGTGCTGGCCATTCACATTACTGTTACAAAGTTTTGATCACTGAAAAGGGCACAGCAATTCCAGTTACATCTTGTTCTCGGTCTGTATGGATCACCTAAAGGGAACTGATATGTTCATGTCAGAAAAGTTATTCATGCTCACAGTGACAAATCTCAGACTTTTTTTTGGTCACAGGAGTCTTTCCATGGATTTGTAAGGCCTAGAAGCAGCGTGAGTATCTAATTAATCTCACTTGTACAGCACCAACAGAAGCCACCACAAGGACACTACATGACAATATCATTAACCTATAGAAGTTGGTCCAGTAAAGATATTACTTCACTCTAATGTTTCTCTAATAGCCTGGGACCAACACAGCTACAACACTGCAGATATCAGTATATTTAAGACATCATTATTAAATCTCCTGATTCCCATGGGACATTGGGCATGGGAATGTGCAGTTACTGGGGGCAAAAAGAGCTGGCCTTGCATCTTTATCTGATTAGTCAGTCTAGGGTTCCAGGTGATCTGTGTTAGCAAGTTTCATTGCCAGGATCTAAGACCCTCATCAACAAAGACTGAAGAATGCCCTACTCTTCAATAATCTAAACCCTAGCTTCATCAGATGCATCAGCTCTGTGTAGCACAGCTGTATTGATAGGTCATGTTCTTTGAGTCTCTATTCTCCATCTTTAAAATGGGATTAATACCTCCTTTCTCCCACCCCTTTTTCCTCATCTATTTACACTTCAAACGCATTGGGGCAGGGACAGTCTTCAATAATGTACGTACAGCACAATGGAGGCCCAATTTGTGGAGGGGTCTCATCAATAGTGGAATACAAATAAATAATAGTAGATTAGGACTAGGAATTTGAGTTTGTCCCAGAGGTGAGTAAGGAGCCAGGGAAGTATCTGAGCAATACCTAAAGTTTGCTGTATAACTGAAAATGTTCAATGTTTCCTCAAGCTGAATCACTGTTAGCCTGTGGCAAAGTGAAACATGTCTTACATTTTTTCTTTCAATGGAAAAACAGTTGGATCTAATGTGATTGTGCATTGATATGCTTAGCAATGAGACTGCTGCAGCATTTTATTAGCTTTGCAATAAGCCTGATAAGATACTATGACAGCAAGAGATACAGTCTGCTCTGATTCTTTCTTATGTACTCCCTCTATTAAAAATCAAAAACATTTGTTACCAAATTATGGTGTAAGCCATTAAGATGATCCAAAGGAGTACCTGCAGCCATGCCAGCTTGTACTGTGATCTTGTCAGATCTCACAACCTAAGTATTATTGGACTGGGACAGAAGGCCCCTCCCTCCCCCATATACACACACACACGGAAATCAGTAGGTGCTTCAGGAAATCGGAATGGTAATTCAGTGGGCGTAGGTCTGCCTCCTATCTTTGTTGAACCAATACCGCGCATTAAACCAGTATCTTAGCAAGCAGTTAGGGAACACCATGCAGTTGCAAGTGTGATTTTCCTGGAGTGGTGTAAAACCAATGTCCTGACTAACTGGGTCACAAAAGATCCCATGGCAGTTTTGGCAGGGGTGGATGGGTTAGTCTCAATGTCCTGGTCAATTTTCATCTTGGATATTTGCAATATATTAAACTATAGCCCCTGGAATTTCAGTTTTACCCATGATTCTTCACCTTTTTTTTTTAAATTAAACTGTTTATTATGTTACTGTAAATGCCGGCCATGTTTCATCCCAGATATGTCTGCATTTCAATATGGGGAGCAGAGGTCAGACATAAGAATTACACACAGCTTAATATTTCTATTTGTAAAGTACTGAATCTTCAATTAACAATTCACATGAAAGTAATATAACAATATTTATGTATGTATTTGCTTTCCATAGGACTGTCAACTAGCAGGTATATTCTGTATTTTATACCACACTTTATACAGAAGGCATACTGAAACAAATTTAGCTAAGTGTTCTTTCAGTTTCATCAGGGAAAACAGAAATAAAAGCCTGTATGTTTGACGGTTTTCATAAGAGCTGTTACAAGCTCTTTGCAGTACTTTATAGTAACCTCATTTTAATCAAATGAGTCTCACCCTCCGTCTTTGATTTTTTTGTTTTGTTTAAGTTACTTTGACATGTAAAACAGCAGCCAGACATATAGACTTTCATTTGTCAGATGCTTACGAGACCTGGAATGAGAAAAAAGTCAACAGATATTGAAGATTGAGTGCGGGGGGAGGGGGAATCCTAGACTGTTACATTATCATTCAGAGTTTTTGCAGTGGCCCATTAGAAATTCAAGCCAATGCAACCCCCACCCCTTCTTCCAGCACCCCTCTTATATTGTCACCAATACAAAATGAAAGGAGCTGAGCTGTTTGTGTCAGTTCATTGAGCAATTTAATTCTCACAAGTGACAACTTACAAAAATATGCAGCCACACATTTTGGCAAAGATCATGACAGAGATTAAGCAAGGAGAGTATTACATATGACTGCACAAGCACGAATGGGAACTTTATGTAATAGGGGATATAACAAGTAATCGTGTAGGCCTGAAATGTAAAAATGATATGGAGCTTGTGAAATGTATTCTAATATACCAAAGCAGAGTGACAGATGATGCTAATGTACAACCAGGAGCACGAAAGTAATCTCATCCTGAAAACAGAACATTCTGACTTATGGGAATGTTTCAGGCATGTTTCTAACATGTCCATTAAATAAACACCATGAGGTTTGTTTAAAATTGTACTTGACTCCTATAGACTGCTACTGCTTTTGCAGTATTGCTTTCAGTTTCATTGGGTTGCTATTGATTTAGATTAACTGTTTACTCATTCATGTGTGCATATATGTGACGTGAAGTTATAACATTTTGTTCAGTTCCAAAAGTTATTTCATTACCTCAAGTCTTCCCAGACCTCAGTCAGAGCCTAACTCATCAGTTGCACTGGATCTGCCAAATCTGTGACAATTGTAATTCAGTCCAAGACCAGACCTCCAGGGCATTGGGTGGAAAGTGAATACCCATACAACAATTTGCTAATTGTGCCATAAAGTAACAATCCCTTCCAGACCCCCAAACTGGCAATCAGCCTAGCCCCAAGAATGTAAGGAGATCCAGAAACTAGATTATGGTTGAGAGGGGTATTACTGAAACAGGGAACCCAATACAGATTCTCACCTAGACAGGAAACAGTAGCAACCTTCCAACCAGGAGCCACTCATCCAGACCCCATACCATCTCCACCACCCAGTAGTAGCAGTGGTGGCAGAGAGGCTCCAGTGCTCAGAAAGCAGCCTTCCCCATACACACAATAAAGGCAATTGGGAGAGATGGGAGAGTGGAAAAGTGGAGGCAGCACATATAAACACTGCCCTACCTGCTCCTTGATGAGCTTTCTTCCCCCCTCTACCCAAAGGATGTCTTCATGATCTTGGCCCCATTAAATGTGCACCCCAGCTAGAAAATTGATCATATGAAATACCATAGACGGTAGGTCATCAGGAAAGGCAACAGGAAATCATAGACTTGTAAGTCTACAGAGTGTTGTGTGTTCTGAAAAGCATTTCAATGTTTAAGCTGATTGCAACTCTTCTGGCTAGTTTACAAAGATAACAGCCTTCTTCGCTTCTGTATACTGTTTTGCTGGCCAAGACAGGTTGCAACAATACCAGGTGTGCAGTTCTCCCCCACATCTCAACAGCACCTTAGTATCAATGCCAAAAATTTTACTTTTGTTAGAATACATTAACTTGTATGAACACATTGTTTATACTGTATCCCACACTGCATGTTTTCACAATGGATGGCCACTAAGAAAGCCCATTATGAAGTGTTGGCTATTCAGTAGGTAATCTTCCTTCTGGGTCAATACTCAGCCAACACCTCATCGTGGTAGAAAGGTGCACTATGCTTCTGGAGGATGCAGTCATAAAAACCAAACAAAATCAAGGTCACAGCTAGTGCTGCAATAGGTATTAGCCTCAAAACTCAAACACAAACCCAGCCTTGATTTGGAGATTCACAAACCCCAGCTCACTTAAAAATTCTGCAAATGAGGTTGTTCCCATAGGGCCTGATCCAGTGTCCACTGCGTAGAATTAAGAGTAGAATTCAATATGTCACTATTTTTCTTAACTACATGACAGTTATGCACTTGCAAGCTGTGGTGGCATTTCTACATTTAAACTTTCAGGGCAAGCAGTCAAAACCAATTTTAAATGTGCTTTTAAAATTAATAGAAAACAATAGAATCCTGAGGTGTTACACCTACTGATTTTATTCCAGATTAAAACAGGATTCTCCAAGCACACATTGATGGCAAAACCCTAATTCAAGACAAGATAGTAAACAAGGTGGGTTGGAAAAAAAGACTCCGTCTTTTTATTCAGATTCTGGAAAGCCTTATGGCCACACAATAGGGAGCCTTATTATTCCTGCTGTTCTCCAATAGACCCAGGTAACAGGAAATCAAAATGTCAGTGAGTAGACTTTAAGGGGAAGGGGAGAAATAAGATGCTGCCTGTATCTTCAAAAAGAAGGAGGCACCTTATCTTGACACCTTTTAGAAGTGTAACATCTAATGTTGGTTTGCATTATTTGGGATGGTAATTACACAGAAAATGAATGATAAACATGTGATAACGAGATAAGATAACACAAAGTGTGCCCTTCAATAATGCAGTCATAAGGAGAAGAGTTTGAAACAAGGACTCTGAAAAGGAGTTATCAAAAAATGTCAGGACTTAAAGAACACAAATGAAAAGGATTGATGTGTTTTGTGTGTGCTGTAATGCTGATGTTATTTACACTAGGTTCCCAGTTGACAGCAAACCAGCAGGGTGACAAAACAATAGCTTCTGTAAAACAAAGCCATTTAGCCATGTATTTAGTTACACAAATTTTTAAAATGTTGCAGATTAATTTATTTTTAGTATCACTGAATGTTATGACAAAAGCCACACACTTTTTTTTTAAATACAAGACAATAGATGTGATCAGTTATAAGAAAAAAAAGCTATATGGCAGCATTTACTGCTTAAAATGTAGGAAACCCTCATTTAATAAGCTACAGTAACAACATATTGGCTTTTCTTCTCCCATTGACTTGAATGGCCAAACTCCAATGGACTTCAGTGAAGTCCTTTTATGTAGGAAAAAAATAACTATTAAATCTGAATACTAGATCTATTTCTGACTGTTGAGCATAAGAGAAAGTCATGCATCTTGGAAAGCTTTAAAAAAAATTGGAGTTCCTAGTCACTTTGCAGTTATCGCATTTCTTGGTGGTGGGCTCTATGCACCCTTGAATGAAAAAGGTATTGAAACGGTGCTTTTTATTCTAAAATAGTAAGTTGGGTAGATCCTCAACTGTTGTAAATCAGCATAATTCCATTGACAGGACTATACTGAGGACTTGTCTACACTAACTTTTAGTTCATGGCAAGCTGAAGTGTGAATCTACATCATATTAGCCTGACAAACACTGTCCCTGTGGACATTGCTGACGTGCATTACCAATTAGTGCACTTTGATCTAGTCCTCTTTGAAACAGGACTAGAACAAAGCACATTTACAAACTGGTAATGCATGTCATCAGGGTCCACATGAAACAGTAAAGTGTCAGGTCAGATTCACACTCCAGCTTGTGGTGAATTAAATGTTCATGTAGACAAGCCCTCATTACACCAGTTTAGGATAACCAGTGTTCCTAAGAAAATGAACTGTTTTGTCAGTTAAGCATCTCATGTGTAATTACTACAGACTTAAGTATTTTTCCAATTTAAATGAAGGAAATAACATTTAATAAAATTACACATGATTTTATTTTCAAACTTGGATATTCACTTTTCTTTCCAGTTTTGTCCATTGTAATGATGACTATGTAGACTAAGAGCTATCTTTCTCCCTCTCTGATGAAAGTTTTAGGTGGCTGGATCCATGAAGTCAATGATCCATGGACTCCCCCTTCCCATTAAGTCCCTTACACTAGTATATTTGGAGATATGCTATCCTGTTCAATACACAACACACCCCACATAGCTGTTCTGCCTATAAATAATCTTGTACAGCCCCAAAAGGGAGCTTAAGTGATATGTCTTCTGCTGACCCGTCACAGCAGCATTAATTTCATCCTGGATATCTGGTCCCAGCAAGTATTCCAAATGCAATTCTCCATGAGGGGGTGGAGGGAATCAAAACCATACATCAGAGGTACCTAATGACAAAAAGCATGCCAAATTAGGGAGAAAACGTAGAGGCCAGTTTGGCATTTCTGTGGAAAGTGTGCCCCTTCATGAATATTTTAATATCAAAGCCCAGTCTAGCTTAGCCATTTGACTTAGCAAGGAGAAAAGATTTTTTGGTTGGATATAGCTGATAATTCTAAATAGGATGAATCTGGAGCTAAATGATAGAGTTTCTTTCAGCGTTACCCTTCATCTACCAAAACTGGGTCCCTTACACATTTTAAAATTCCTTTACAATCAACAACTATATTTAAAAACTATTAAATAGCTTCTACAAAACAATACAGGAGTGACACACTTCATGGTCATCCCATACCTGTAAGGGGTTTTGTCACCACCTGCCCTGCAACTCTGGTGCCTTAAGTACTATGTTGTTGCTCACAGCCCTGGCACCAATAGCCACCCAACAGACACATAGGTCACACACCAGTCACTTTTTGCAGGATGACCCCAACCCCTTCCCAGTCCTGAATTTCCCCAAAACCATCTGCCCTGCAGCATCTAGCCCTCTCCTGGAACACCCACAGAAGTTAAGTTGTTGCCTTTTAAAGAGACCACACACTGGCCTGTTAGCCTAACTGGGGTTAATACACCCTTCCCTTCAATCATTGCACTGAATTGGTTTATAATAAAAAGTGAAACAAATTTATTAAACAAAAAGTCATAGGTTTAATACCAAGTATAAGGAATAAAGATAGAAAGAGTTCCAACCACACACAAGTAAAAATATGATTCTAAGACAGAGTTTCGGCAAGTTACAATCTTAGCCTAAGAATGTTTCTCCCTATACTCAGTTCCCAGAGACTTCAAACTCCCTTGGGTTGAATGGATTGAAGGGTCCAGCATTCTATGATTTCAAGAGCTCTGGCCCCTTGAACTTCCCCCAGTGATGGACATCTCTCCCCTTTCTTTTTATAGCCAAGTAACCCTTTGAAGTGTGTTTTTTTGAGACATAAACCCAGATAAAATTCCTTTTCCCAGCTGGGTGTGGATACCAGGCTGTCTGGTGTAGACTTCATGCTGTCTTCTCCTCTGCTTGCGACTTTTAACAATGTAAATTATCTCTTCCTGCAACCTGATACAAATGAAGGGCCTGTTGAATTTGGCCACACCTGGTTTGGGATGTTGGCCTCTTTTCTTTGTTGGGTGAAAGCCTGTTTATTATCTTGCCTGGACATTAAACATCTTTAGTCACAGAAGTTAAAGGATAATATCAGTGAGTATCCATAATTGCTCATACAGAGTTAATGCACACATTTCACAATATCAATCACCAGTGTGTCATTGGCTTCCATAAAATACCATTCTCAACACACTTTTATAATACAGCTGTATTATGTATACAATCAGTTGCTTCCATTGCTATCATTTGAGGTTCAGATCCCCACTTATTAAGTTGATGGCTTTGTTTATCTTTTATGGAAGTGTACCTTCATTGTCTCTGTCTGATGACCTGGCTGGTCAGACAAGCAAATACACATTCATTTATCTAAGGCAAAATGTGCCTATGAATTGCTTGCCAAACACATTTTAAGAACATAATCCTAGCATATATTTATAACTTTGTACGCACCCTGTACATACATCATGCAAGAATATTAATGATCAGTGAATTATTAGTTTTCCCAATACCAACTTTTTGGTATAGACCATAACAACAGTGTTAGATGACAAAAGTTGCTGATAGGAGTAGTGACCCCCCAACAAGCCTCTGTCACAATGAAGGAGTGAGGGGCTCAAAACACACAGCTCAATGGCAAGAACATAGGTTATGATTGTTACCGTGGTTCATTTTGTGGCAAAATTAGTCAAGTAAAAAAGCCGCAGCAGCTGCCGCCAAGCCTTTTTCAGAAAAAACAATTCATGTTAGCAAAAGCTGTCAGTCAAAAAAGCAAATCAAGACACTTTGCAGGTTGAAATTTCACATTAAACAGCCTCTTAGTTATTCCAGAGGCCAACATATTCTAATTCAGATATGCAGGACAAAGTGCCAAGACACAAGGGCTTGATTCTGCAAGAAGAAAAGCACTTTCAGAGGATTCAGTGGAATCAATAGCACTCAGCAACTTTCTAATGATGCTTAACATCTCTCAGGACTGGGTATGGCACAAGCAGATTTTCCATTTTTTGAATTCTCCCTCTCCACTAAGTCACAGTGTGATTGATGTATGATGGGGTTTGCTGCTTTCAAAGTCCTTCCTAAGTTAATGTTCCTTGCTTATTGGGACCATGCCATATCACATGATTTAATACTCTTTGGCAGTGGTTAATATAAGCATTTGAATTGTATATCATATTCTAAGTTGTGGAAATCCACTGCCTGTTTTCTCAAAGTGAAAAAAAAAATCTGAATAGACTCCATTCTAAATTTAAGGTAGTTCAACAATTTTAATCTTTTATTTTGTATCCCAGAGCATCTTTACAAACACAGGGAGCTGTTCCCAGCCACTGCTTGTTCCTCCATTCAACCCAGCCTGGTCATGTCTCTGTATACAATGTCCCTATCACTCAACCAGTGGTCGGCCTCTAGGTCAGACTACCATAGTGATGTTTGCATTATTTTATTTGGCACTCTATTATCTGTTTGTGTTCTGCAGTGTCCTCACCATCTGAATCTTTTCAATAGCAGCAAATCCTGTACCTTGATTTGACATCCTACTCTCTTAATTTCAGAAAATGGAAGGTCTGAAGTGGAATAATTTTAAGACAAAATGAAGAACTCAAGTCCACTACCTCCATTTTTTGTGATGCCTTTTTCATTTAATGCCGCTGCTTCCAGACCAGAATGATACTGTTAGTACATTGGTTTGGTATTTTTTCCACTTTGGTATCAAATGTAATATTTTTATCAGTCCATAATTTTATCAATTTCTACCTAGCATTTGTAGCAAAAAGCACAACTCCTTTTAATCACATCCTTAATGGAACTGTCAGCACTGATCAGATTGCATAGGTACACAAGATTCTACTTCTGCTATGTCTTCACCACTGCTGCATTTCAACACTTCTTCTGTTGTCACTTTTCTAAGATGCAAGCTTTGTTTTCTAGGCATTTACTGAGAGTTCAAGTGAACTAGACCAATTTTCCAAGGTAGCAAAGAGCATTATTAATTCAAACCTCAACCATTTGTACCAGGTCTGTATAAACGAGGGATTTTAAATTCTAGATCATCCAGCTTGTCTATCTAGTTTAGGAATATAATGAAAATCATTGGTGATTCCATGCCCCCTTGTCTTATACCAAATTTTGACTTGAACCAGTTGCTTAATGTTCTACCAATTATTTTGGCATTACAGGAGTCTTCATACACAACTTTTATAGTTGCAGTTATCCTCTCTGGAACACTATATAATTTTACTAATTTTCATAAAACTTCTCTCCAAACCAAGTCAAAGTCAATGAAAACAGCAACATTTTTAGTCCTCCCCTCCACACCCCTCACCATCAGATGTCAGTGAATGAATATCAGGTCAATGCAACTTGAGTCTGGTCTGAAGCTGCACTGTTCCTTGTCTTCTTCCTCTAAAACTGGTCTTAATCTGTTGACAATTACTTTCATCATGATTGTTCCTGATACAGATAATAAACTTATCCCTCTAGTTATTCAGTTGGCATGATCTCCTTTCTTCAGGATTGGCACAACTACTGCCTTCAGCCAGTCATCTGGTACCTCCTTTTATTCCCAACTTTCTTCTTTAATTTTTCTTAATGCTTTGATAGCACTTGTCTCGCCAGCTTTTAGCAGCTCAGCTGTTATATTGTCTGTTCCTGCAGCTTTCCCACTTTAAACAGCTTCATTGCTCTTTCTATTTCCTCTTCTGATGGTGGTTCAGTACTGACATCCATTCTGCCTTGCAAGCTGTCCTCTTCATCTATAATGACTAGAATGCTTGCATTTGGAGGATTCAGCATTTTCAAAATCCTCCTTTCCTACTTCCAGCACCTCACCTCCTCGGCAGTTGTCACCACTTCACCAGTAGTCTTTAAAAAAAACAAACCACACACACACCCCACAACAACACGCTTACATCATTTACCTGCTTGTGTTTTCATACAGCTTAACCTTTACATACTGACTTTCATCTTTTGTTTTCTTGTTTTGTTGACAGGGGTACCATTTCAGCTTTTGGTAGAGGGGACAACTTTAAGCATGACTCCAAGGGCTACAGTACAGACACAATTTCAAAAAAAGGAAAGCAGCATGTAACCACCACTATCCTGCAGGCTAACTACTTTAAACCTTGTGGTACTGCAACAATTTGGATGACACACAGGAACAATATTTTATTACGCCCTAACTCAAAGATTGTTTCATAGTACCCTACAACTACAGCACATTTCATAGCAGCAGTTTTTGTATTCTTACTTTTCTAATGCACAAATGATTGATTGAAATTCCAAATTTCATGAAATTCAATGAACCTCAGGTTTATATTACAGGAGGTCAAAATATAAAAAAATCTTTTAGCAAGATCAAAACTAAAAATTAAATAAGATGGATCATATTCTGTTCTCATTTACACAACTCCAAGTCCAGAGTAATAATAATGTGTCAATCTGGTTTTTAACCATCTGGTGAATTCCATTGTGCATCTCTGTGAGGACACCAAAGTATCACCATTATCACTGCATCCCACAGTAAGTTCTTAACCTTTCCCCTTTATTGTTTGCCATTTCGATACCACGTGGTTCAACACTATTCATTATTTTAACCTGTCCACTCCCAACCTTTGCAGTAATATTTCTCATTATCAGGATTATATCATGATTGGAAATCTCATCTACAATGCTAGCCAGCTATCCTCCTTTGCCTCTTCCACTGCTTTTATTGGTGTGGAAGAACAGATCCAACTTATGCATAGTTTATTGTATGCAGTAGTAAACTTTTCTATTACGATCCACTCGGATATCAGTTTCCACCTACTTACTGAAATACCTGTTTTCTTGTCCACTGCTGTAGCAATCCCATTTCTGCATTTCACTTGTCCACAGGAATGTCCAAGGTTAAGTGCAATTTCCAACTGTCAACTCTCCTACATCAAGCCAATGTGTTTCCCGTATATCAGCAAAGGAAACTGGTAAACCTTCTTAACTCCTTTTTTACTAGCTCAGTCTGGCCTGTACCAAATAAAGTCCTAACATCCCAGCACACAATATGTGTAACATATTTAGCAGTTACCAGAAATCCATGACCATTTCCATTTGTTAGGCTTGATCGACCTAGGTTGAAATCTGTATAAATTAATGTGACTTGCTGTACTATTTCTATAACAAGTAAGTGTTGGATGTAATGGCTAGTTAAGCCAATTCACTTTATCCAGCTCATGGGAAAGCTATGTCAGCCTGCTGGCCTACTAGGAACAGGTGTCAGCAGTTCCACCCTAGAGAGAGGAGATTGATTAGGTTTGCCCCCTAACCAAGCATTTCCACATAGTAGGACTCCATACCATTATATATTATTTCTACCATCAGTCAGATCATGTCTCCCAGCTACTTCCTTTCCCCAATCACCACCACCTGGTCTTAGAGGGATTATTTATTTGTATTATCACAAAGAGCCCCATTGATGGAGCCGTACCCCCTGCGCTAGATGCTGTACAAACATAGAACAAAAAGATGCTCCCTCCCCCAGGTTCCACAGTTTCCTGTGTACCAGTTAGTTGAACTGAAATCTGAATTACACAAAACATTGCTTTCAGACGAGTGAAGAAGTGTATTAGGACTAAATATAAAGATACATGCAGGATCATGTGTTAGAGGACACCATCATTCATGGGGGACAAAACAAAACAAAACAGAGCCGCTCAAAATTATGAAGGCAACTAATTAGTTGCAGTCCAAGCATGCTCATGAGGAACAATATCAATACATGAAAAACAAGCTGGTGGAAAGCAGAAAGACACTACAAATCTGATCATTCAAAGAAAATAATACAATTGACAGCACAAGCCAGGTTTGCTGTGAAAAATATTGGGTAAAACCGTGGACTAACTGAAGTTAGTGTCAAAGTTCCCATTGACTTCAGTGGTGACAGGATTTCACCCATGATAAATAAATATTTTTTTTAAATACAAAGCAATCAGGTGCATGTGCATGTGTGAGAGAGTGAGGGGATAGAGCGCAAGCAAGCGTGCATGCGAACAGATTTCCTCAGGTACTAATCTGGTATCTTGTGAAGGAATTTGCTGCGCAAATTGCTGCCAGGCATGCCAGTTAGACCAAGTATATTTTTGCTTCTCAGCATGATGTTTGAGAACTAAAAGCAGGAACTGAGTCACTCATAAGGTTATTTCATATACAAGCGAGCTTCATTGGCAGTTTCTCTCCTTTAGATTGGAAGTCTCACAGAGAAAGTGCTGCAGAGGCTCCAGCAGATGTACTGAACTGTGCAGGCTGCTGCGGCTAATTTTGTTTTTCAGTTATTTTGCTGAAGAAAGCACTGACTGTTTGGGAGTTTTCTAACAAGTCAAACTTGCTAACAGTATTTATATTTTTTCTTTCCTGAAAACAAGTCTGATTACACAAATCCTAGGTATGCAATACTGGAAAGTGGGTAGAGACATATACAGCTGTGTATCTTGCTGCTATTAAATACATTAATTGGGGGGTGGGAAAATCTTAATAGTCTCCACTATTAAGTTTCAGAACAAATCATGCCAGCTGACAAGATTTTTCTTTTTAAAGCCTTAAAACAAGCCTTACTGGAAAATTATAGAAAAGGGCGTACTGTAAGAGGATACATCTACATTCTGACCTGAAATAGCCCTGCTATTCCAGTCTCAGGCCTCTCCAGTGAGGGGATTTTGTAGTTAATTGGTAACCTAAAGTGTACACTTTTATGCTTCCTTCCCACAAAACCCGTGCTATTGTCCTCCAATCCGGTTTAATGTTAGACTCCCAAACCAACTTGACCCACTGGATTCCTCTAAACCAATGCCCTACTGTTGTAATACTTTGTTTTACCCACACTGATAGGCCTCATGCTTTGAGCAGCAGGTAAAAAAGAATGATTCTCACTTGTAGTGAAGTTTACTCCTATACAGACAGAAATGAAACTTTATGCAACACTGACGTCCTATTTTGAAGACTTAGGTAGACCCTCTGTTTGTGGACCTTTTTCTGGTTATTTGCAGAGACACAAAATTTACTCTTAGGTTGAAAACTCTTTACTAGTTATATGATCAAATTCTAAAAGAAGTGAAGTACTGCTGACAAGGAGCATTTCTTCAAAAAATGTAACTGCTTACACATTCAGATAAGCAGAGGTAACAAGTCAGTCTACAGAAATAATATCTGGTCACTCCCAATAAGTTTACAATTTTCACTACTATTCTGTCCTATCCCTACCTCTTACTCCATGGGAGTCTATCAGACTGGCTGTTGGGCTTTGGGTTGCTATTTAGTTTGAGTGTGATGATACTCTGGGCCTTGTTAGTAATGCACCCTACACTGCATATTGGACCACTGACTGGGGCACTTGCATCACTTTCAGAGGACCCCATTACACATCAATTTGGCTAACTAGCAATAACTTTAAAACATCTCCCAATAACATTGGGACTATATGTTATAGTCCCATTAGACTAGAACAAGACTCAAAAATGGCTTTTATAGTTCTTGCTGAGTAGATTTAAAAAATAGGCTTTGAAAGCATAGCTTTAGAAGGAAGAGCTCCATAAAAGCAGAGAATAAAGACAAAGGTAAAAGGAGGGGGCGGAGAAGAGGGCACTGTTTCATATTTGCCAAATATTTTCTCTGCCTGGGTGCCAATGGACCATTAAGCGTGACAAGGCAGTTGGAACATTCAAAGTGCAGTGGCTAAGAATTGAAGGGCTTCCCTCCTAGGACAGGATTTTTCTGCTTGCAGAAGAGGCCCAAAGCCACATAATTAGATTTGGGTGAATAAAAAAGAGCTGCCACACATTTATTTGATCATATGTAAATATTTTCTTCTTCTGTAAAACTGATCCATTACAGTAGGTAAGACAGTAACAGACACGTGTGTACAACACCTTTTAAAAAATATATTAAAAACCAAACACATTATAGCTAGACAAAGCTGTGCAGAGTCAACCTCTTTAAACCAAGGATAACATGTTCACCTGTACGTTTCAAATTCAAACACCTTCATTTACAAAGATACCCAAAGCATTATGTAATACCACTGCAAATGTGGCATTTTCCCCATAAGAATCAGGACAATATACTCTTGCATCTGTGTCTGCTCTAGTCACTAATACATGCTTGCTTCTCTACCTTACCAACCAACCACAACATGCTTATAACAAAATGATGTCTCGTGTCTGACAGATATCAGTAGTTTAACAGAAAACATTTGTATTTTGCTTTTGGAACTGTACAAAAATATCATTAAGAAGTGATCATGAACCAAATTTTACACAACCAACCATGCAGCCTCTCCCTGACACCCAGGCTCTTACATGGTAGGAAGCCCATTATTTCAAAACCTTCCAGTCATTACAACATTCAGTGCGTAAGACCATTATGACAGAAATAGCAGATAAGCATAAAGTAAAGCTGACTGAAACCATTTAACAATGTCTTGCAATCCCGGCCACATTTGAAAATCTATCAGGGAACCACAGGGAACTTTCCATGCTGGCAAAAGACAAAAGTGAATTGCATTAAGACTGAACTGGTGAAAGAGCAAATGAAGGTTTTGTACACAGTAGAAAAGACAGATACACTTTATTGCTACAGTAGTATTATATTGCCATTATTGGTGTCCAAGGTAAAGATAAAGATTGGATAACATACAAGAAAACTGTTAATCATACACAAGTAAGTCAGTTTCTGCTAATCATGTCCTAAGATAGATAAGGTGGGTCAGGTATTCTCTTTTATTGGACCAGTTTCTGTTGGTGACACACACACAAGCTTTCAAGATTGCAGATCTCTTATTCGGGTCTGGAAAATATACTCTGTCACAGCTAAATACAAGGTGAACAGATTGGTTAGCATAAGTAGTTAAACACCGATTTAAAGGGACCATTCAAGGTGAAGTGGCTCATTAACCCCTCTCCAATCAAGGGGGGAAAGGGTTAATAGGTTTTAGATTGTTGCAATAAACCATAAATTCAGTGTGTCTATTCAGTCCATGATTTTTAGTGACTAGAAAAGTTATGAGTTTAAACTCCCAGGCTCATCTTTTCAATGTGTTGTGCAGGTTTGCTTAGAGGACGAGAACTGAGAGGTCAGATATTGAGTGATCACTTTGTGAAAAGTGTGCACCCACACGTGACATGGTGTTTTTGTCTTGTGTTATTTTTCTGTGAGGGTTCATTCAAGAGCGTAGTGATTGTCTTGTTTCACCCACATAGTTATTATGGTAGTTAGTGCACTGGATAAGGTACACCATATGTTGTGATAGGCATGTGTAGAACCCATGTGTTGTCAGGGTTCTCTCCCCACTCTGAGCTTTAGGGTACAGACATGGGGACCCACATGAAGACCCCCTAAGCTTATTTCTACCATTTTAGGATAAAAACTCCCCAAGGCACAAATCCTTCCTTGTACCTTGGATTAGGTAACGCTGCCACCACCAAGTGATTTAAACAAACATTTAGGGAGGGCCACTTGGAGCCCTTCCTTCCCCAAATATCCCCCCAAGCCCTTACACCCCCTTTCCTGGGGAGGCTTGAGAATATATCCTCACCAATTGGTACAGGTGAACACAGACCCAAACCCTTGGATCTTAAAACAATGAAAAAATCAATCCGGTTCTTAAAAGAAGAATTTTAATTAAAGAAAAAAAGTGAAAGGAGTACCTCTGTAAGATTAGAATGGAAGATAATCTCACAGGCAATCAGACTCAAAACACAGAGGGTTTCCCTCTGGGCAAAACTTTAAAGTTACAAAAAGAAAATCAGCAATACCCTCCCTCTCAGCACAGAGAAAATTCATAAGCCAAAATATAAGTAAATTGAATGCATTTCCTTGCTAAATACTTACTAACGCTATAGGAGATGGATTGCTTGCTTCTTTGATCTTGCTCCGGCAAGCACACAGAACAGACAGACAAAAAAAACCTCCCCCTCATCCCCAGATTTGAAAGTATATTGTCCCCTTATTGGTTCTTTGGGTCAGGTGCCAGCCAGGTACTTGAGCTTCTTAACCCTTTACAGGTAAGAGGATTTGGTGTCTCTGGCCAGGAGGGATTTTATATTACTGTATACAGGAACGTTGTTACCCTTCCCTTTATATTTATTACAGGTGTGTTGAACATTGAAGCCATGGAGATATGTCTGCAGGTTTTTCATCTGCTGTTCTAGAAGGGTATGATGCCTCTGAGTTGGTTTGTCCTGGTCTATAGAGACTTCTGTGGGGAGTTTGCTTCTGATGAGCTTACCCACAGACCAGGATACACCAACTCAGAGGCACCAGACCCTTCCAGAACAACAGATGCAAAAAGAACCATCAGAAAATATTACTTTCCCATAAATAAAATGGTTATGACTCATGATTGACTCAAATCAGTCACTCGGTAAAAGTGCAATGTTAACATTCACGAAGAGAACAAAGATTATTTTGACATGAGAAGTCAAGCAGTCCACAGCAGTTATTGACTTCTTACATCAAGCTTTAGAAAGTGTTTCTCAGGGAAAAAAATAATAATTCACGTGTGTGTGATTTTTTTATTATTATATACTTGATATATATTAGTTCTGGGAGAGTCCCATTCTTTACGAGTGAATGATAGAATGCCTTTTAGAAAAAAGATTTTAAAAGTAGTGGAGTGGTTTGTTTACAGTATTTCATGTGTTTTTGTCAATTCTGCATTCAACCAGGAATGCTTTTGAAGGAAGGTGAGCCACCACACTAATTTAGCATACTTCTGACTATTTTTGTGCATGTAATGGATGTATTAATACATAAGCTATTTTTAAAATTAGAAATTTGTCTCTAAAGTTGACTAGATGCCTCAGATATATGCTAGCCTGCATTTATGTTTTTGATCCATACATTTGATGTTTACTTCATGAGAAGTCCATATTAGCCACAGGAAAACCTCACAAGACTTAGAGCTGGTTCAGGTATCCAAGAGTTCATATGTTTATTAGAATGTTTTCAGCCCCCAATCCAACTCCGATTCCCTACCTTCTTCACAAAACTCTTCCAATGACCAGCTCTGTTTTTTCCTGTTATTCATGCAAATGCCATCTTGCTCCTACATCAGTTTTTAATCTTACAAACAGTAAGTTTTCTGAAAACTTTGGGATATAAATGCCAGGGAAGAACCATATCGTACACAAGAATGAACAGAGCCTTTGCAATAATACCAGTGGAAAGGGAATCAGTTTCAATTATCCATCTACTCCAACTAGAAGGAAAGTGGGCTTCTTAGCCACTCTCCCAACAGCCTGGACTGGAGTGTTACATAATGATGGAAGCTTCTGTGTCAATTTAACAAACAGTTCTGCATGTTAAAAGATCAGTGTGGAGGATGAACACACACTCAGGCCAGCACTTATCTGGTCAGACTAGTTCACCCACTCTGAGTTCCTCTCTCCTTATGGTTATCTGATGAACTTGAAGCTCACGGATTCATCTGCTGAAGAGTATATTAGTAATATGGGCCATGTACATGATGCAATTAGTCATAATGAAATGGCCAAGCTGAAAGAATTGTTAAGCACTGCAAGCCACAACTTTACAGGCAGCTCATATGCAACTCTTGGTGGGAGGAGTACAAAGACAGATTGTCATTATTGATTCATCTGCCTAAAAATTCACTTTCTAGCACCAGGTATGCACCATATTTTATATGGATTTAACCAGATTTAGAAAAGATTGCATCTCCACCTAAACAGCTGCTTCTTGATTAATTTGTTCTCTTTCAGAAATTGGTCTGTCTTTCTATGGGGAAGTTGGCAAAATCTTTGGATAACAGAGGATTGTATTTTAATTTATTTTTAAAAAACAAACTACATTTTCTTAGCAGGGAAAATAGTTTGCAAGACTAAACAACAATCAGGGCCGGCTCCAGGGGTTTTGCTGCCCCAAGCAGCCAAAAAAAAAAAAAAGCCAAGATCACGACCGCGATCTGCGGCAATCCAGTGGCAGGTATAAGTTTGCCAGATTTCAGAGGGCTGTTTATACTACGTGCTGTGTGTATGTTTTTCCAGCAGTAAAAAATAAAATTACAAGTGAAGTCAACACCAGAGATTCAAGTTGCATTATCTTTGCTGTTCTTTTCTTCCTGTCTTGTGTACATTTTTGTCTTGTCTTCTAGGAAGTGAGACTCAACTTTCTTTCCCCCCCCCCCATTATTATAGTCTTTAATACCATATTTAAAAAAAAAAAAGACAGTCAAACAATGGGTTTTTCCCTTATAAAAATCTCTCTAAACTAAAGGAAAAGGGAACAAGGGATATTGTTAAAATGAAAACCTTAATATTTTACCATTCAAATGCTGTAGCCTTTTTCCCTTGTGTATCTTTTATTAAAGATTTTATGGTTTCTTTACCAAGCTAGTAAGCAGGCTGAGGCATCTGTATACCAAACCCCAAAACCTTGTTTAAAAAACTGTTCATTCCTGACTCTACAATCAGCACATGCCCCAAAGCATGATGTTTAATGGCCTGTAACAGTGTGGTACAGTATACTGTTGACCCATCCTGTTAGTAAGTGATGGAGCTATGCAAGAGTAATTGATTGGATACTCAGACTCATTGTAGCAGATGTGGCTTATTAGCTCCATTTTGGACAGAAGGGAGATGAGTAGCTCTCTGGTCAGATGAACTAGGGCCTAGAGTAGAAATCTCTCTTTAGGGTTGTGTGGAATCACCAGTTTTAGCACTTCATATTTTCAAAGATGTACAAAGTATTTATATTATCTCAACTGAAAAGATCAGATCACTGAACTGTTTTCTCCTCTTCACCAGATCTTATCTAACAAGACAATGACCCTGACTTCCAAGTTATAAAATATAGCTATAGTAATTTCTTAGAAATATTTAGTTCAGAAAGTCATAGTTACAGCTTGTCCTATCCTCAGAGGTTAAGAAGAATATTTTTCTCCCTCCTCCTTGTAAAAATCTTTTATGTACTTGAAAACTGTTATGTCCCCCTCAATCTTCTCTTCTCCAAAACAAATCCAGTTTTTTCAATCTTCCCTCATAAGTCATGTTTTCTAGACCTTTAATCACGTTGATCTTCTCTAGACTTTCTTCAGTTTGTCCACATCTTTCCTTAAATGTGGTGCCCAGAACTGGACACGATACTCCAGCTGAGACCTAGTCAGCGTGGGGTAGAGCTAGGGTCGCCAACTGTCTAATCGCAGAAAACGACATACACTTGCCCCACCGCCTTTCCTGAGGCCCTTCTGAGGTCCAGGCCCCTGCTCACTCCATCCCCCCACCCTCAGTCACTTGCTCTCCCCCACACTCACTTTCACTGGGCTGGGGAAGGGGTTGGGGTGTGGGCTCTGGGGTAGGGCTGGGGCCAAGGGGTTCGAGGTGCAGGAAGGGGCTCTGGGCTGGCACCAAGAGGTTCGAGGTGCAGGAAGGGGTGTGGGCTCCAGGAAGGAGTCTGGGTGCATGACGGGGCTCAGGGCTGGGGCAGGGGTGCAAGTTCTGACCTGGGACGGGGTTTGGGAGGGGGTTCAGGATACGGGCTTCAGCCAGGCAGTACTTACTTCAGGCAGCGCCCCCGTCAGTGGCACAGTGGAGCTAGCAGGCTCCCAGAAGCAGCCAGCCTATCCCTGAAGCCCCTAGGCAGAAAGGCCAGACGTAGGGTGACCCGATCTCCCAATTTTATAGGGACAGTCCCAATCTTTGGGGCTTTTTTAAAAATATGGACTCCTATTACCCCCACCCCATCCCAATTTTTCACACTTTCTATCTGGTCACCCTCACCAGGGGGCTCTGCTCACTTCCCACAGGCACCACCCCCACAGCTCCCATTGGCTGTAGTTCCCAGCCAATCAGAGATAGCACTCAATCCCCATGGCCACCCAGGTGCCTAGGAGCTGGACATTCTGACTGCTTCTGGGAGCCACACAGCCAGGGTAGGCAGAGAGAGTCTGCCTCAGCCCCGCTGCACCGCTGACCAGAGTTTTAACAGAACCAGTAGGGTTCCTTTTTGACTGGGTGTTGCAGTTAAAAAACAGACACCTGGCAACCCTCGATAGAGACAAGCCATTACTTCTGGTCTTGCTCTTTTTGGGGGCGGGGGAGGGAGAAGAAGGGCACAATAGTGTTACACTGTTGACTTATATTTAGCTTTTGATCCATTATGACCCCCAGATTCTTTTCTGTAGTACTCCTTCCTAGGCAGTCATTTCCCATTTTGGGGGTGTGCACTTGATTGTTCCTTCCTAAGTGGAGTACTTTGCATTTGTCCCTCTTGACTTTCATCCTATTTACTTCAGACCATTTCTCCAGTTTGTCCAGATCATTTTGAACTCTAATCCTATCCTCCAAAGCACTTGCAACCCACCTAGCTTGGTATTGTCCGCAAACTTTATAAGTGTACTCTCTATGCCATTATCTAAATCAAGGGTCGGCAACCTTTCATAAGTGGTGTGCTGAGTCTTCTTTTATTCACTCTAATTTAAGGTTGTGTGTGCCAGTAATACATTTTAATGTTTTTAGAAGGTCTCTTTCTATGAGTCTCTAATATAAAGTAAACTTTTGTTGTATGTAAAGTAAATAAGGTTTTTAAAATGTTTAAGAAGCTTCATTTAAAATTAAATTAAAATGCAAAGCCCCCTGGACCAGTAGCCAGGAGCCGGGCAGTGTGAGTGCCACTGAAAATCAGCTTGCGTGCCACCTTCGGTGCATGTGCCATAGGTTGCCTACCTCTGATCTAAATCATTAATGAAGATATTGACAGACTCAGAACCAGAACTGATCCCTGTGGGACCCCACTCAATATACCCTTCCAGCTTGACCATGAACCACTGATAACTACTTTCTAGGAATGGTTTTCCAACCAGTTATGCCAGTTCCAACTGATAGTAGAGAAGACTGGGAAAAGAAAAGAGGGAAGGAAAGAACCAAGGAAATTTAACAACCAACATTTATAAATGGCAGCTGTTTTACTGAGGGCGGCAGTATGCAATGGGGAGAACAAATGAATGAACTAAGATATTTACTGACAAAGTGATTAAAAATTAAACAAAAAAAGTATCTAGAAAAATGCTTACTGTAGTTTAAGGTGTAGCAAACACTAAATTATTTGGCAAACTAATTTAAAAAGGAGATTACTAAATTTAAAATATATGAAAAGCAAATTTTTATGTTTTAGTACACAGATTCAAGCTTATTTTTTCTATTTTACTGTATTAAATTATCACCTGTATAGCAGTTTCTTTAAACAACTTCAAAGAATTGGGGGGGGGGGGAATGAGATCTAAAATGATAATTTCCTAAGTTTATGTGCTACCTCCAAAAGCGTGTAGCTAGCAAGTTTCAGCAGCACAACAAAAATATACCCACAAAGTCATATTTAATTCAACAGTAAAAGACTGCAGCCACTTAAGTATACCACTCCAAAAAAAAAAAAATCTTATTTGTGCTCAGTCATTAGGAAGGGATTCAAACACCAGCTCATAGGGAGTTGCTGGCAATGTCCTGAGTTATGTGAATACTTATTTCCATTATTTGTTTCTGTTCACAAAATTAATTTGGGGAGATCAATCATCACACAATGTACTGGTTGTCTGGCAGAGCAGCATACGTTTAAACAGTCAGTGCTTCATTTCAGTTTAAAAGGACTCATACACAAGGATTTCAGGGTGAAGGCTCCCAGAGCCATATTCATCTCATTTGTTTTGATTCGCATTGGGTTCAGCTATCTTTGCTTGGCTCATTTGCTGAGTTTTGCTTTGAGTTTCAGATGTGATCAAATCAAAGTAAAGCTAATCCTACATCTTGTAGGGCCCTAACCATTCCCTCCCCACCTAGGATCAAATCCTCTTACCTCCAAGTACACAGGATGCCCTTAGTCACTGCCTATTTACCTCTGCCTTTCAGGCACTTTCCCCTATGCTTTTGTAAGACTGAAATCTGGTGCCCTCATACATGAGCCAGGAAGCCCAGAGTGTGACCAAAGCCATCCAGTCATTTCCCTTTATTGGCAGAATTTACAAGCAAGCAGCATAGCTCTTTGAAGCAGAGACCCTCTTTGTTCTGTTTGTACAGCGTATAGCACAATGTGGTCAAGGTCCATAATAGATCAATAATAATGGGTTTCAGGGAATTCATCTGAGCCAAATTTTCAATTTGTAATAAATCCTGAAGCCAGTCAAGCATCTCCTGATTTCAGATTTCATACAGCAAAGTTTGCACAGCTCTACAGTGTTCACAAATGAATACTAGAGGTTCTTAAGTTAGCAGCAGTACCCACATCTATTGATATGTTAGTTATATTGGCAGACAAGCCCCAAGAAATATGGGTTCTATACAGGGGTGAGAGTAGAAATAGGGACTTACCGGTACGGGGCTGGGTTGGGGCCAGCGGTGGCCCACGGAAGGGGTGGGGATGGGGTGGGTCAGAGCCAGCCCCGGCCCGCCCTGTACCAGTAAGTGCCCTCCCCCAACCCTCCCCGGTAGCAGCGGCAGCCAGGGTCTCTGGCAGCAGTTTAAAGGGCCCAGGGCTCGAGGCAGCCACTACCACCCCAGGCCCTTTAAACTGCTGCTGGAGCCCCCAGCTGCTGCTGCTGCCGCCACCCCAGGGCTCCAGCGGGGCTCCAGGGGCTATTTAAAGGGCCCAGGAATCCCCTGCTTCTACCCGCCCTGGCACTTTAAATAGCCCCCAGAGCCCTGGGGTAGCAGTGGCAGGCTCTGGCAGCCATTTAAAGGGCCCAGGGCAGTAGAGGCAGCAGGAACCCCGGCCCTTTAAATAACCCCTGGGCTCTGGGGGTTATTTAAAGGGCCAGGGCGGTAGAAGCAGGGGAGTCCTAGGCCCTTTAAATAGCCCCTGGAGCCCTGCCGCTACTCCAGAGCTCCAGCAGCAGGGCTCTGGTGGCAATTTAAAGGGCCTGGGGCTCCAGCCGCTGCTGGGAGCCCCAGGCCCTTTAAATTGCCACCTGGGGAAGCCAGGCCACCCCGTTACGGCGCACCGGCAAGAGCCGGTACGCTGTACCAGGGCATACCGGCTTACTTTCACCTCTGGTTCTATATAAAACTGGTTGAAAATTTTATAATGGAACAGTTTTCCATCAAATCAGCATTTTCTGATAAAAATCAAAATGTGCTGTGGAAATGCATTGATTTTGTTTCAATTAGATCAAAGCATTTTATTTTGACTATGATTTCATCGTTTATATTAGAACTTCTAATATTGCTTTGGTAATGTTGGCTAGATATTATTGAAAAAAATTGTTCCACAATTTTGCAGAAAGTTTTGAATGTTTGATTTTTCATTCCAATTCAGGATAAAAGAACCCTTCAAAATATCTCAATTTCCTGCAGAAGAGAAATTCCAAGTTTCAATTACCTCTAGTTATACAGTTGATGACAAAGTTAATTAAATTTTCAGAATCCAAATGTGAGCCTGCCCTCTCTTCTGCTGTATGTCCTCTGAAGAAAGCTTAATTGTTACTTCTCAAATATGGGTTCCCATTGCACAGGTTCTTCTACGATTAGCTGTGTGGAAGCAGCCAACCTCCTCCCATCATGCAGATTTGTTGCTGGAGCACATGGCTCACCACAGTCCTCCCTCTTCCTCATGAGCACTGCAGATTGTGAGCTTTATTCAGCACAAGAAAAGAAAAGTATGTGGACCAGTGAAAAGGCCTTTGATGGCTTGAGTTTTTAGAGCCGCTTCTTTTAAAAGGTGGCCAGAAGTCAGTTAACCAATACCATAAAGCAGCAAAGTAATCCAGATTCAGAGTAAACTCAGGATGCTTGCTGTCCAGACTACAGCCGATGGATTGCTATGGAAGCTAACTCACTGTCAAGAAATGGTTGCAGTCCTGATTGTACATGTCCCCATATCAGCAAAGGAGACACACTGCTATTATACAGTCTGCCCTAAAGGTTTTAGGAGACTGCCAACCAAAAGAATAAAGCGTATGAGATTGAGAAGAGTGCATTTATCAAGCAAATATTTCACTGTTGTAGCAGTTCTGCAGAGTAAGTGACAATATACCAAATCAACTTGAAATATGTGATGCACCTTCATACACTGAGAGACAGCTATTGTAACTGTATGCATGATGTCTGGGAGACCATATTGTATAAAGTTTATGAATGGTTTTTTTCATTGGAGGTTGTGGACTGTATGCCACTCCAGAGTGGCAGAGGGTCACCTAAGCTCCTCCAGGAACTAAAAGCAGGGGGAGGGGGTGTCAGAGGTGTAAGCCTCCTAGGGTGATTTACATTTACTTGTTCAAACTAGGTTTTCCAGAGACCAACAGACAAAAAGCACTTTTGGTATAAAAAAATATAAGTTTAAACTGATAGAGGCCTCTTTTTTAAATCAGGAAAGGGACACAACCTTTTGTCCAAGGGACCTTCAACCCTTCAAAAAGATTGGAAGGACTTTGGTTTACTAGGGTCACATAAGACTGATGTGTGACCAGGGGCGGCTCTAGGCACCAGCGGGCCAAGCGCCCGCTTGGGGCGGCATCCTGGGGAGGGCGTCATTTGGCTCCGGTGGAGCTCCCGCCGGCATGCCTGCGGCAGGTCCACGGAGCCGGGGCAGCGGACCTGCCGCAGGCATGACTGCGGCGGGTCCCGTCTTCCCGCGGCTCCGGTTGAGCTCCCGCAGGCATGACTGCGGCAGGTCCGCTCGTCCCAGGCTCCGGTGGACCTGCCGCAGGCATGCCGGCGGGAGCTCCACCGGAGCCAAATGCCGCCCTCCCCAGGATGCCGGAGCCGCGGGAAGAGGGGACCCGCCGCGGGACTGGGGAAGGGCGGCGCAGCGCTCCGCGCTGCTTGGGGCAGCGTGATTTGTAGAGCCGCCCCTGTGTGTGACCTCTGGTAAGCATTTAGCATGAGTATGTTTTCTCTTTCTCATTCTTAGGGCAAAAGTGGTTTGCTTTGTGGAAGCTCGTTGGTAACTGATATATGCTGTTGTAGCCCTGGAGAAAGGTTAACCACAGGTGCTGAACGTTGGTCAGACTTGCTAGGGAAGTCACAGTGAAGTGCAGAGGCACTGCAAGCCTAAACCGTGGTCTGAAGGGAGAGAGATGTTGGTCTCTGTTTAAGAGAAGTAAAGGCTAGGAAGCCTGAAACTTTTAAGTGGATGCCCTCGAAGAAGACCAGGAATCAAGGGTGCAGTTAACCCTGAAACTGCAACACTGAAGGGAGTTGATGTCTGGTGGGTTCTGATGTTTTCTATAAATGTCTTATCTGTTCACCCTCTGGGCAGTGGCGTGTGTTTTGTAATTTTCTGCAGAGGAATGGTATTTCTAGGAATTACATGCAGCATCAGAAACATTGATTGGGATGAAGTCACAATCAGGGGCGGCTCTAGGCATTTTGCCGCCCCAAGCACAGCAGGCAGGCTGCCTTCGGCGGCTTGCCTGTGGGAGCTCCTCGGTCCCACGGATTCGGCGGCAGCCTACGGGAGGTCCGCCGAAGCCACGGGACCAGCAGACCCTCTGCAGGCATGCCGCTGAAGGCAGCCTGCCTGGCGCCCTCACGGCAACCAGCAGAGCACCCCCCCGCGGCTTGCCGCCCCAAGCACGCGCTTGGCGTGCTGGTGCAGGGAGCTGCCCCTGGTCACAGTAGCCTCACTCCAGAAACAAAACTACAAATTTACACAACTTTCTTCATCCTGGAGGCTAGGGAAGCCTAACTAAAATCAACTGACAGATTTGTTTCTATTTTTCACACTCTAAAGTACACTGGAATTAGGACGGCAAATGAGTGTCTTAAATTATCACCACCAAATTAGGTCAGTTTGTCACCTTGATTGATCGGTCCATCGGACCTCACAGAGAGGACACCAATCATTTGTGTTGTTCTAGCCATTCCTTCAGCTACCCGCTGGCCAAGCTGTCAGTGGCACCAGACACCCAATTGGCATAGCACACTGCAGCCCAAAACCCCTGAGTTCAAGCAATCTGCCAGCCTCAGCCTCCCAAGTAGCTGGGATTACAGGTGCCTGCCACAACACCTGACTCCAGATTAGGTAGTAAAACAAAAAGGAATGGGAGAGAATAATCATCCTTTTTAAAATACACACACACACTTTTAATTTACATTAAAAGTAAAACTTAAGCTTTAATAAATATAGTTACTGCAAACATCTGTGCCCATCAACATTTTTTCTGCTACTAAAAAATAAAATGGTATAAGCCCAAAGGATGTGCTTAACAAGGAATTTTGTATGTGCTAAAGTAAAAACATGGCATACTTGCTATACTTCAAGTGAGGGGGCTTTTAGAGTTGTTTTGGTAAAAATGTCACTGCTCTTATGTTAAAAGAAAAAGGTGGAATCTTTTCAGCAGCTGAATCTGAAAAGATGTTTACCAGTTGTTACTGCATCAAATATATTCAAAGTGCATCACATAACCATTAATTGGGTTTGAATCATTCAAGTGTGCATTTGCTGTGACAACAGCATTCCCTTTACAGATCATCCCTATGTTTAGAGAAGAGCTGAAAAATTAACATTTCCTGCTTTTGTGAAACTGAAGCATATTTCAATAGGTCTCAGAAAACATCTGACGGATTCTTGCATCTTGAGATCATCTGGCTATTATGTTTTCAAGTGTTGTCTCTTCATGAGCTATAAAATAGACATAGATAAGTGATTGTGGATTCTTTGTAAAATAACAAAATTCTCTGAAAATTTATTACCACACTTTACCATTGTGTCAAATATGCACCACATAGAATAGTTCTCTCTACAGGCAATTCAAACTTGTACATTTTTCTTTGTAGTTAGTAATGTGCATCTTAGAACAGTGGTCCCCAACCTTTTCGTCTGGCAGGCGTCAGATGAAGGACTGTGGTGGTGGTGGAGCACCCGCCGAAATGCTGCCGAATTTCTGCGGCATTTCGGCGGCGACGCCTCTCGATGACGTTGCTTGTCAGTGGCAAGTGGCGTCATCAAGAGGTGTCGCCGCCGTATTTCTGCAGTGTTTCGGTGGTGACGCATCTCAATGAAGTCACTTGCTGCCGCCAAGTGATGTCATCGAGAGGTGTTGCCACCGAAACGCCGCAGGAATTCGGTAGCATTTCGGCGGATGCTCCACCGCCGGCCAGGACGCGGGCCTATTTAGAGGCGCCCGCGGGCACCGCGTTGGGGACCCGTCTTAGAATAAAGAGTGTAGTCTTGTATTTTTAGACTATTGGTACATCCAATTTTAATTTTTTGTGATTTAGTTTTTCTCCTCTCTCAGTGAGTTCTATTTCAGCAAGACCCAGATCAGAAAGAAATAAGGACAATATATGGTATGGGCAGGATGCGTCTCAGACAGATCACTTAAAATGATCAATGTTAAAAACGTTAAGTAAAACAATTGATACAAACCAATAAAGTTTGTTTCATCAGTGTTTACAGGCAAAAAACAAAACAAAAAACAAAATATTGGAGTTGTGCAGGAATTTAAACAAGACTTCTTTCAATGGGAAAAAATGAAGATTTGTTGAACCCTAAACTTTGTGGAAACATCACTTTTCACAAAAGTTTTTTTTGGAATCTCTCAGATCGATAACAGAATTTCTGTGGAAAAACAGAAAAAGTCAAAGGTTGCAGGATCTCATCAAGATGTCATTCTTCAATGGCCCAGTGATCTTCAGCTTTGATAAACCTTCACAGTGGACAGACCGAAAGCAGTATTTTGCAAGATTTTGAATTGTATAAAGCCCCACTAGGAAACTGGAGATATTCAGGTATCTTTAATTTATGCTATGGGGAAGCAGGTAGAGCATTAAAGGATCCTATCGCGAACATATCTGTTGTGCATCTCTGAGAAGTGCGCCCTGTAGTGAGTCTATATCTGATACACAAGCCTGACCTGCCAGTAGCAGCCCTTCAACCTACCATATACAAGTTTTATTTTTATATCCCAATGCAAAACAAAACCAAATGCTGAAACTTCGAAGTTTCTCACTAAATAGAATTCTTGTTTTCCAGCCAGCTTTACTATATATAGATTGTTACTGTGCTTCAGGGGCCATGCTCAGCGGTTAAATGAGCTATATGTTCATCTTTGAGTGTGACACAGATTGAGTATTTATCAGTATTAGTTGTACTCACAGCAGCAGCCGGCTAAGATTCTCTTGAAATCAGTCTGAATAGTAAGGATCAGTGCTTGTCCATAAGGTAATTATGAAAACTCAGAGCCAAGAAACTGTTTGGGATACATGGCCAAAAGAAAGTGACAAGAATTTGTTATTGAACCATTAGGTAATCTTTGCACATATTCATTTACACTCTTTCAAAAATCCTCTATTTTTTTCTGCATACATCAGTGCCTTCCTGACCGTCCTTTTCATATTAGAAAGAAGCAATGTGAAGAAGAGATTAGCTGATATGCAATGCCAATGTGAAAATTACAACACAGTATTAGATAGACCGAAGTATTCAATTATTAGAAGTATTTGTTTTATTTATAAAAATAAAATGCTATGTTTTCATAAATAATGGGGTAATTATTGCCAAGTTAACTGAGCATAGGGCTAAGATTTAAGAGACATTGGTTTTCTTCCAGGTTTTACCACGGACTTGCTGTGGGACCTTGGAAAAATACGCTATGCCTCAGGTTACCCATTATAAAGTGGGGTCACAACATTTATCTATTTTTACAAAATGTTTTGAGAGCTACAGACAAGAAATGCTATATGAATGCATATTGCTGCTACAATAGCTCTAGTTACTCATTAGATATAAAAGGGCTCAGTCTTGGACTTCAGTGAGAATACTCATGCGATTGTTACCAATGTGAGTAGAAATTTTAGGGTTAAAAACCAACAGAATATGGATTTTTAAATAAAAATCCGTTCCAAAAGCCAACAATAGTGACCACTTCATGTCATAGGTGCTACATTTGATTTATATCAAATAGTTTACATATTAAGGGACAGATTCTGCCAGTCTTACTCATGTTGACTAGTACCTTACTTCTTGCAGGTGTACTACTCAGTGCAAGTAAGGATGGCAAAACTTGGCCTTAACTGATCAACTTAAATGTACCTGATTTCAAGTGGTTGTTTTTTAATTCTTGCACATGAAGAGTCAATGGGTGTCTACACTACGGGATTACTCCGAATTTACAGAATTCGATTTTGGCAACCGATTGTATAAAGTTGAGTGCATGCGGCCACACTAAGCACATTAATTCGGCGGTGTGTGTCCATGTACCAGGCTAGCGTCGACTTCGAGCGTTGCACTGTTGGTAGCTATCCCATAGTTCCCGCAGTCTCCCCCGCCTATTGGAATTCTGAGTTGAGATCCCAGTGCCTGATGGGGCAAAAAACATTGTCGCTAGTGGTTCTAGGTACATCCTCCCCTTCCCTCCGTGAAAGCAACAGCAGACAAACGTTTCACGCCTTTTTTCCCTGGGTGAACTGTGCAGGCACCATACCACAGCAAGCATGGAGCCCGCTCAGCTCTAGACAGCAGTCATGAACATTGTAAACACCTCACGCATTATCATGCAGTCTATGCTGAACTAAGACCTGAAAAACCAGGTGAGGAGGCGGCAGCTATGGCAGCTACAGCAGCGCGGCGATGAGAGTGATGAGGACATGGACACAGAATTCTCTCAAACCATGGGCCCCGACGCTTTGGAGATCATGCTGGTAATGGGGCAGGTTATAGCCGTGGAATGCCGATTCTGGGCCTGGGAAACAAGCACAGACTGGTGGGACCGCATAGTGTTGCGGGTCTGGGATGATTCCCAGTGGCTACAAAACTGTTGCATGCGTAAGGGCACTTTCATGGAACTTTGTGACTTGCTTTCCCCTGCCCTGAAGTACCAGAATACGAAGATGAGAGCAGCCCTCACAGTTGAGAAGCGAGTGACGAAAGCCCTGTGGAAGCTTGCAATGCCAGACAGCTACCGGTCAGTCGGGAATCAATTTGGAGTGGGCGAATCTACTGTGGGGGCTGCTGTGATGCAAGTAGCCAAAGCAATCACTGAGCTGCTGCTACCAAAGGTAGTGACTCTGGGAAATGTGCAAGTCATAGTGGATGGCTTTGCTGCAATGGGATTCCCTAACTGTGGTGGGGCGATAGATGGAACCCATATCCCTATCCTGGCACCAGAGCACCAGGACAGCCTGTACGTAAACCGCAAGGTTTCAATGGTGCTGCAAGCACTGGTGAATCACAAGCGATGTTTCACCATCATCAACGTGGAATGGCCGGGAAGGCTCACGTCTTCAGGAACACTAATCTGTTTAAACGGCTGCAGAAAGGGATTTACTTCCCAGACCAGAAAATAACCGTTGGGGATGTCCAAATGCCTATAGTTATCCTTGGGGACCCAGCCTACCCCTTAATGCCATGGCTCATGAAGCCATACACAGGCACCCTGGACGTAGTCAGGAGCTGTTCGACTACAGGCTAAGTAAGTGCAGAATGGTGATAGAATGTGCATTTGGACATGTAAAGGGTTGCTGGCACATGTTATTGACTCACTCAGACCTCAGCCAAACCAATATTCCCAGTGTTATTGCTGCTTACTGTGTGCTCCACAATCTCTGTGAGTGTAAGGGGGGAGATCTTTATGACGGGGTGGGAGGCTGAGGCAAATCGCCTGGCTGCTGATTATGCGCAGCCAGACACCAGGGCGATTAGAAGAGCACACCAGGAAGCGCTGCGCATCAGAGAAGCTTTGAAAACCAGTTTCATCACTGGCCAGGCTACGGTGTGAAAGTTCTGTTTGTTTCTCCTTGATGAAAACCCGCCCCCTTGGTTGACTCATTCTCTGTAAGCAACCCACCCTCCCCCTTCAATCACAGCTTGCTTTCATAGGAAATAAAGTCACTATCATATAAAAATCATGTATTCTTTGTTAAATGATTATAAAAAGAGGGAGAGAACTGACAAGGTAGCCCAGGTGGGGTTTGGGAGGAGGATAGGAGGGAAGGAAAAGGCCACTAAAAAAAGTTAAAAATAATGACAGCTTTTTGTTTGGACTGTCCACTGGGGTGGAGTGGGAGGGTGAACAGATCCTCCCCCCGCGTTCTTACACATCTGGGTGAGGAGGCTATGGAACATGGTGAGGGGTGACGGCGGTTATACAGGAGCTGCAGCAGCACTCTGATCCTGCTGCTGTTCCTGAAACTCCAAATGCCAGAACATGTCCGTTTGCTCACGCAGCAGCCCCAGCGTTGCATACAGCCTCCTCTGTTCTTCCTGTCGCCCCCTCATCTCAAGTATCTCTCCTCTCCTCACGTTGGTCCCTCATGTCCTCACGTTCACTGGCATCTTTCCTGTACTTTGACGCCGTGTCCTTCCACTCATTCAGATGAGCTCTTTCATTGCAGATCGATTCCATTATTTCAGAGAACATTTCGTCTTGCATCCGTTTTTTTCACCACCTTATCTGAGATAGCCTTCGGGACGGAGGGAGGCTTGAAAAATTTGCAGCTGCGGGAGGGAGGGAGAGAACTATTTAAAAAGATACATTTTACAGAACAATGCTTATACTCTTTCACAGGGAACAACACTATTCACATTACATAGCCCATATGATTTTGGTACAAAGTTGCATTTTGCATCTTAATATTGAGTGCCTGCAGCTTTGGTGTTAGAGATCACAGACGCAGGGCCAGGCAACAGAATTCAGCTTGCATGCAGCCATGGTAAGCCATTGTCTTTCGGCTTCTGCAGCCTTCATAAAAGCAGCGCCCTCCTTTCCCACATACCAAGCAAAGCCCATTGAGTGCTGCGGTTTTTCTGTTAATGTGCAGCAGCAGAAACCAAACTAACCCCCCACCCCCATCCAATTCCCTGGAATGATTGCTTTACCCCTCCTGCCACCGCATGGCTGGTCTCAGGGAAGATCTCTGCTAGCCAAATGCGAAAAGCTCAGTGCCAATGCCCCCATCCCCCCCGGCTTGGCTAATTGCAGGGAAGGATTTCTTTTCAGCCACAGGCAAACAGCTCAATAGGAATGGCCACCTGTGTCCCCTTAATTAAATTCCCATATTTCAACCAGGTTACCATGAACGATATCACTCCTGAGGATAACACAGCGAGATAAAAGAACGGATGTTGCTTTAATGCCAGCAATCACTGGGACCATATGCAGCTAGGCTTTGTCATGCAATGATACCAGATTACTTGCTACTAGCATGCCATGGTCAAGTGTCTGACCGTGGAGGATGGAATAAGGCTGCACTGCCCAGAAACCCTCTGCAAAGGCTTTTGGAGTACCTCCAGGAGAGCTTCATGGAGATGTCCCTGGAGGATTTCCATTTCATCCCCAGACATGTTAACAGACTTTTCCAGTAGCTGTACTGGCCACGAATGCATCCCAAGTCCTCAGGGAAAATTAATCATTAAAAACACTTGCTTTTAAACCATGTTTCATATTTACAAAGGTACACTCACCAGAGGTCCCTTCCATGGCTTCATGGTCTGGGATACTGCCTTGGGAGGGTACTTCAGTCAGGCTGAGAAAAAGATCCTGGCAGTTGGGGAGAACAGAGTGCTGTGTGCTCTCCGCAAGCTCGTCGTCGTCCTCCTCCTCATCTTCCCCGTCCACAGCATCCTCAGCCATGGCTGAGATTAACCCCTCCTTGGAATCCACGGTCAGGGGTGGGATAGTGGTGGTGGCCCCCCCCAAGAATTGCATGCAGCTCAGTGTAGAAGCGGCACATCTGCAGCTCTGACCCGGACCTTCCGTTTGGTTCTTTGGTTTTCTGGTAAGCTTGTCTGAGCTCCTTAACTTTCACATGGCACTGTAGTGAGTCCCTATTGTGGCCTCTCTCCATCATGACCTTGGAGATTTTTTCAAATGTTTTGGCATTTCATCTTTTGGAATGTAGTTCAGCTAGCACAGAATCCTCTCCCAATATAGCGATCAGATCCAGTACCTCCTGTACGGTCCACGCTGGTGTTCTTTGATTCTCGGACTGCATGGTTACCTGTGCTGATGAGCTCTGCTTGGTCACCTGTGCTCTCCACACAGGGCAAACAGGAAATGAAATTCAAAAATTCGCAGGGCTTTTCCCGTCTACATGGCCAGTGCATCTGAGTTCAGATTGCTGTCCAGAGTGGTCACAATGGTGCACTGTGGGATAGCTCCCAAAGGTCAATACCATCAAATTGCAGCCACACTAATCCTAATTTGAAATGGCAATGTCGATTTTGGCACTACAGCCCTTGTCGGGGAGGAGTACAGAAATCGATTTTAAGAGCCCTTTATGTCAAAGTAAATGGCTTCGTTGTGTGGACGGGTGCAGGGTTAATTCGATTTAACGTTGCTAAATTCGACCTAAACTCATAGTGTAGACCAGGCCAATGTATGACTAAATGTATGCCCTTAGACTGTAGGCCAGAAATCAAAGCCTAAGTCAGCATAGCGTGATTGACTTTTACTAAGCAATATTATTTACAGCTGTAAAATACCCATATTTTCACCTATGATCTTCAGTTTAACACCCACATAGTTTTTAAGCATTATTCCTTCAAAAATGAACGCAGTAAGCACAGTATGAGGTTTTACATAATTTAGCTAAAATATGAACTGCAAGTCTTCAAAACATGATTTGGTAAGAAATTCATGCAAGATGTTCAGTCCCAAAATTACCTAATATTTGTATTGGCCTGCATGAATATTAACCAGCTGATCCTTTTCCAATATGAACTTTTTAGTTCACTAAACCTAAAGAGAGAAAATTATTCATATGGTATACATTTTCAACACAGAGGGAGATGAATAAAAGGTCAAATTACTAAGAACGTAAGTTGTGGAGTAGGTCTAATTCCCAAAGAAACAGAAAATTTATCATAGACACTTTAAAAATTAATGGATTTCTTATTGGTGCAGCTTGATTGTGTTACCTTCTATGATGCATAATGAGCTACTCATTCTTCAAGTAAAAGGTGCTCTCTTTCCTTCTATGGAAAGCCACCAGGTTCAGCACATTTATTAGAAACACCACAGTAGCTGTACTATGACCTTTAAAATAAACCATTAGACTAAATTTCCCAAAAGAAGTTGCCTCCTTTTGCTGTGCACTAAATATAGTAGCTAGTCTTTTATACTTTGCTTCTTAAGTACACATTTAATTTAGATTTGGTAAAGCAAGTTATTGTACAGTCATAAAAATCCCATGCGATTGGAAATGTATTTACAGATTAACTGCTTAGCAGCCCCAGTACAATGTTTAAAATATTACTTACAGTAAGCCTCAATAACTTAATAATTCTGTGTAATTACATGAATATATTAAAGCTAATACATATGCATACATTTGAAGACCAAAATTTAGTGCAATTCTGTTTACTGTACCTAGAAAAAAATTTAAGACTTTTTGCGCACAAAGCATATGCAGTTTAGTTTAGAAACTGGATGGTACTACAGAACAAAAATTCAAGTCCAATATATTCTCTGGTCCAGCAAACTAATGTAATGCAATGAAGAAATGCTACTGACTGTTACAAACCTACAGTGGCCTCCCATTCCTTTTGCAAATATGGCTTTTATCAAGTACTATCGCTAGTTTCTTCATGTCAGCTCTGATATTGAATGACAAACTTACTCCTATATGGTTATACATTAAGCCAGGGGTTTGGAGCAATCAAATTTTTGAATTGCTCTGCTCCAGCTCCGGGCAAAAAGCTACTTCTCCGTGCTCCAGCTCCAGGCTCCGCTCCAAAGCCCTGCATTAAGCATGGTACTATATTTCCAATTGTTTCGTGGAATTTTAGAACTGGAAAAATACAGGATGTTGTGAAGGAAAGTATGTTTTGTGGTACAGGAGCACCAAAAGCACAGCATAGAGGCAACAGACTGCTGTTCTGAACAACTAACCAAAGCCTCCTTCTGTTAAAATAAGTATACCATAAAAATAGCTTGAACAGAGATGGCCCAAAGTGATACATCATAAGCTGCCTCTCGTATCTGATATCTTATCAGATCTGCCACCAACAAATTCAGTTTATTTCTGCACTTCAGACCTAATTCATGAGACAATTGCTCCCAAATCACACTGGTTGCAAAAGGAGTTGCATGTGTTCAATACCAGGTAAGGCCCCTGCTTCATAAAAGCTTCCTGCAGTACTCAAAAAGAACCAGTGTGGTGGCTGGGTGCAGCTCAGTCCTATACCAAGTACAGTATAGGTTCTTTAGTGACATGGGGGATTGTGGAGCAGATGGGGACCGGGATAGACTTAGTGAAAGTGTTACATTATAGCACCACTTTTAAGTGATCAGTAACTCCCTTGTACCATTAGTGTTGCCTGTCTATGTTTTACTTTTGGAGTAATATAAACAAGCAGTATTTTCTCACGTACTGAAGATACTAAACAAGTAGATTAATTCTCACTATGGTTATATATTGTGCCTACTACATGTAGGCAACTAGTTAAGCTGGCCAAGGCTAAAAAGGCTAATATCAATTAATATAGTTACATCATTTCTCATTGTCCTCCTATAACTTTGTACCTTAAATATTCTTTTGGAACTACTTATTGGTTTACAGAAAATGGAAGCTAAGATTTGTTCTATACTGTATCTGTTGAGAACAAAAGGAATAATTGTGAAACTATGAAATGGGGACCTCCTCTAGGGTGAAATCTTATTCCCACTGAAGTCAGCTCACCTTCTGTGAAATTAAACTTGATGCCTAACAGTAGTAGGTCAAGCATTTCTGCTGTTCCAGTGTTACTAACCACAGAAAAGGGGGTAGCTATTAGTACCACAGCTACATAACAAAGGCACTAAACTTAATCACCAAATTACATTAATTTTCTGTGAATGTAGAAAAAATTGTTATAAATATTTGTTAAACTGCAAGAGCAGAAAAACACTCAGTTCAGTCATTTAAGAACTTCTTAAGTTCAGCACATTCTTTTAAGGTCCCACTGCACAGCCCAGTTAGTAAATCCAAAATAGTCATAATTTACTGACTTGTCCCTGAGACGAGCCATTTGAGGAGCACAGAAGGATAACCTGTCGTTAGTATGAACATCTCTTTAAATTCTCAGAACTAAGGATCCTATTAGTAAGAAAGGGATGAGATGTTACTGAATAATGTCCTTGATTCCCATCTACAAAAGGGAATGGGGAGGGTAAAGAGGGGCAGCCCCATGCAATTCCTTTTGTAGGAACTCACTGGTATCGGTGACAATACTAGACACAATGTGGTTCCAAGCAGCACAAGCCTATTATGCACGATAACCTCATTGTTACAGAAAGCCTAACCTGTTACTATGACAGCATGCTTTGACTATGCCTTTCTTGGAGGATAAATCATTTCAATTTAGTCTGTCCAGTTGCTTTGTTATTAAAGCTGACAAGGAAGCAACAGCGAGCATCACTAGAGAAATCACAGCAATATACATCTGTCACATCATAATATGGCAGGATCAGAGATCATCCAGGGGTGTCATAATTGTAATTTCAGAAACCCAAATACTGTTTATGTGATAACATCCACCTGTATCTCTTTAGCTTGTATTTCCAATTTGCTGCCTGTTTGCATCTATTCAGAAATGAAGTATTGCATGTCATTAAATACAGTGTAAATAAGTTAGGCCTGACTGTGAAATATCAGCATGAAATGAGAAACTACAAGGTAAACTCCAGTGGTTGGCATGGCAAGTCCTTCTATTTTACAGCATGTGTGTGGTCCATGAAGCACAGCCAGAATACTGTAATGAGTGTTATGGAGATTTAGAGAACAGGCTTTCCCAGCAACAAATGCGAACAGCCACAGAAAATGAAAGTCGTTATTTTAGAAGTTTTATGAAGAATTACACTAGCATTTGAAAGATAGCAGTGAATGCTCAATTCATCTCCCTAGTGATGTTCACACTTCTAATCTCTAGGTTCACCATAAAAAAGCCAATGAGGTGATCTCATGACCACTGGATGGCTGAATAGAAGGGAAGAGGTGCAGGAAAGGAGGGAAAGGTCTCTGAATGTTGTTTTGTGACTGGTATTATAGGGAAAAGCAGTACTTCTGCATCTACATATACAAGTCCAAATGGCTCCTTTGCTTTCATCTACAAGCCATCCTACTCATGCCAATAACGTTTCTAGGATTCTAAAATAAATTTTACACAGTATAACCATGAAACTGTTCTTTCTATCATTGACATCCACTAGTTTCCCCCACTTGCTCCACTATTTATTAAGATAATAAATGGTGACATCCTGATCCTAAGTATATGCCACTACTACTGATATAAGTTTGTCACCACTCTTATCCTTCTAACAAAACCATTTCTAGGGAGTGAACCCAATCAACTGTAATAAACCCATTCTGGTGGTGAAAGGATCCAAAGCTACTGAACATCATCTAGAAGCTAGGAAACCAGAAGTAAGTTGGGCTGGAGCCAAATTTGTACACTGGCTTCAGGAAATGTTGAAAGAGATTATGGAATATGGTAGAGGGAGGTAGAGATCAGCCAAAGAACCCGGGCATATTGGGATAGATAGATTTTATCCATCCCTAAAACGTTAGAGGGTTTAATTGGCAGCAGAGGGTATTATGCAGGCCCTCCACACTAGGGTAAGTTTTACCAATAGACTACATACTACTAGTATTCCCATTCTGCACAACTGTACTATCTTATCACATCATACACAAGCTACAGTCCATATTGCACACACAAGTGACCAGAAAAAAAAAAAGAAAAAAAATTGCGCTTGCTAGCTTATGATGCTTTATTATAGCTACCCAGAATGTTACCCTACAGAGTATCTCTGACATCTTTTATTCATCAGTTAGGTATTTCTACTGCTCTTATCACTGTAGCATTTAAACCACCACTAAGATGCTAGACAAATCCTCTGACTCTACAGTTCCAGGCCATTATGGTTCATGTCTGTATTTCTCAAGTTTTTACTACATTGTGGAATCTTTTCATGATATACTGTACATCAAGGATATAGCTTGAGCAGCCTTTGGATAGTGGGGTGTTGGAGTGTCTCCCCCAAGAAGTGCCATGTAGATATTAATTATAAATCCTGAGGATTCAGAGTCTACTTCTTACAAAATTTGGGGAAGGTGGATAAAATTATGTCCCTCATCTTGGTACATTGCAAGTAACTACACACACTGATGTGCATGATGTGACTGCCTTGACAAATTTAGATTAAAGTAGAGATGGTGTGTCAGCTGTCCAATTCCTGGATATACTCCTTTGTAGATTTATTTAGAAAAGTAGTATAATATTCTTTGTCCTTACATCCTTTCATACAAAAGTCTCAAAGCCCAACATCAACTAGTCCTTAAATCAACCTCATAACACTCCTATAGGCTAGATATCCTGGCTAGTCTACAACCAGGAAGACAAACACTGAATGGTGGTTACATGACGTGACCACAGTCAAATCGCTTAAGTTGAAAAAAGCAGAGATTAAAACCAAGTTTTCTGAACTCTCACTACAACTCAGACCACTACAGTGCATGCATTCCAAAACAAGTACTGTTTTATTCTGACTTGGAATAAGTCAATGTACATGATTTAGATTTGGCAAGTTTTTATTTCTACCTGCCCTATGACAGTCTTATGCTTACATATTGACGCTGAACAGTTTCCAATGGCATATATGCATTTTTAAAAAAAAACTATCCCTGTGCCCAACTAGGGTAAAATTACTTTTCTAGCATAAGCACAATCAGCACTAGGTAAAAAAAAACTAAACAGCAGACATATGAAGTTACAACAATTACACTGACAAATTCCAACAGTATGAAGTAGTATTTACAGTGCTCTGCTAACCAGCCATGAGTTCAACTCTTGTAACACAATTCTGAGGTTAGGGAAACTGACATGACACCTTCCCAAGGAAAGGAGACTGTAAGGTTAATAGATTCCAAATGTTTGAAATGCAAGATGTTTTCACTGTGGCAATATCCTGCTTACCATTGTTATTTTTAGCTTGTCCTAAAACAAGGCACGAAGCAAGTACTATATTTTTATAGCCAAATCTGGTCTGTGCAGATAAACGTGTGATGAAATGACATCAGTAAAGGAGGTAAAATTTCCTTGTTTAATTCACTTTAAAAAGAAATTGTAATTAAAAAAAATTAAGAAAATGACAAAGTGGGGTCTGTTGCTCAAAAAACAGAAGTAAAAAAGCCTTGACTAAATCTACAAATTTCATGTGAGACATACTGCTATTTAAAATTAAATTGTTTGCCCTGTAAATATTCAGAGTTAGGGAACTCAACAAGCCCCGTTAAAAAATAAAATATGAATCAAAGTAATAAAAAAAACTTATGTAACATCTCTTTTCTAAGTGTAGTGTGTCCATATTTTCAAATTTTATCTGCACATACATATTTTAGAGTCTTTATATGCAAGAATTTTTTAAAATAGGCAACTTCAATGCCAAACTGATTTTTCCCCTTTTGTCACTTGTTTACCAATGTTGTGCTATTTCATGATCATAACCAAAATTTCCTTATAATACTGTTTTCCACAAAAATTGATTGTTATAACAGCATACGTATTGTATACTGCCTCTCTGCTCAGAAAGCTACTGGCAGGATTACTGTTCTTTCCTGTGACCAAATATATACATTCAACTACTAGAGACAAGCCATCTTTCCATGTCCTCTTAAAAATAATCTCGTGATTAACAAAATGTTAGGACCATATGCAGGTTTAAATGGCAGCATTTTGTACATCGCTTACATGCACGATGCCATTACATTTCTACATTTGAGTGCACATTTACTATAATTGCCCTTCTCCTCTCTGATCTCTACGATAATCCCCCATTTCAGTTGATTATTTTGTCAAACCTTAACTGCTAGGCAGGGCTGGCCTTACCATGAGACGAACTGAGGTGGCTGCCTCAGGTGCCAGACTGGGGGGGGGCACCACTAGGACCCAGAATGTAGAAAATTGTGTCTGCTGCTGGTGCATATGTATTCTCTCTGCTCTAGATGCACAGAGATGGTAGAGTGCTGTGCTGGAGGAAGGAGGGAACAAGAGACACAACAGGCAGGCAGGAGAAAAAGTAAGAGGGAATAACAAAGCAGCAGGCGCTTCAGGGAGAGAGAGGAGAAGCCTCTTACGTACCTTCCTAGCACTTCCAGAAGCCTGGACTGATTAACACAAGCTTCTCAGGGAGCTTCCTGTTTCTTGCTGCTTCCCTGAACCCACTTGAGGAGAACAGGGAGTCAACTGAAGTAGGAGGAGCCAGTTAAGCCCTTAAGATGCTGATATCTTCCCTCACTCAGGCCCTGCTACCAGCCTGCTTATTTGTCCCCTTCCATTGAGTGTTGAGAGCCACTATCGCTGACACGGAACAATGGCCATAAGTGAAAGAAGAAAATGCCCCTGTGGGGCAGCATTCAGAAAAAGAAAGCAAAGGAAGTTTTTCTATCTAAGCAGGAAGGAGCTCTCCTAAGATACATAGACACAAATGTTCACGGTGAGCCTTCTGGCCCCAATGAGGATGTGAATGGTGAGGAGATGCCTGATCTTGCAGTTAGGCAGAGTGCAGGAGACACTGTTGACACGATGACATGCGCGATATTGATGCAAGTGATTTCGGTGATTAACTGAAAGCCCTTTCAAGATACATTTCAGCAGGATCAACTCCAAAGGCTGTTTTGGAATATATGTGCACAAATAAGATGACCACCCTCTTTCCAAATGCTTTTGTTGCTCTGCGCATACTTCTAACACTTCCTGTAACAGTTGCCAGTGGAGAACGCAGCTTCTCCAAGCTGAAGTTAATAAACACATCTATGCTCCACAATGACCCAGGAGAGGCTGGTTGGCCTTGCAACCATCCCAATAGAGCATGAGCTGGCCCAGACTGTGGACCTTCAGGGAGCAGTTCAAATCTTTGCAACCAAGGAGGCATGGAAAGCACCACTTTGATTATTCAAAGAGATAAAAATGCCAGTGTTTACTATGCAGACAAGAAAAGTTAACTTTCAAACACCTGAACAGCAAATGTAAGTGTTACTTAAAGTTTTTGAACAAGGCATTTTAAGTTGTTAGTTCTCCTTTATTGGGGTAGGTAGCAGAGCAGTACTATGAGATGAGTAGAACAGGAAGAAGGCAGAACTCAGACCTTTCTAAGTACTGGCCCAAGCAAGGGGGCATGAGGGCGTCATTTGAGCTCCCTGCCTCAGGTGCCAAAATGTTGTGGGCTGGCCCTGCTGCTAGAGCTGAAGTTTTCCATGCTAAGAAACAGCATGGGATCATATCACAGTTAAGATGACTACCATAATGCACAAGGGAGCTGGAGTTAAAGATTTCATACAACATTAATTCTGTCACTTCCTAAACATTTGAGTTTTTGACTCTGCCGTTGTAATTTTTAGTGCATCTTATTTTGTATGGAATAATATTATTCAGTATGTAAACTGCATTACAATGGTAATTACTGATACTGTCCACTTTTATATCAACTTCTATTGAAGATCTCAAAGTGCCATGCAGACACTAATGAATTAAATCTCATGACACACTGAGGTAGGTTAATATTATTGTCCCTTTTTACAGAAGGGTAAACTGGTTAAGTCTATACCAGACCCAGTAATAGAATTCAAGTTCCCAGACTAAAAGACCATGCTTCCTTCTCTGTGATGTCTATATATAAACATACTCAAGCACAGGTACAACACTAGAAAAGTACATTCAGATGGCCATTTCCTTTAATTTAAAATACTTTTCCCTAAATGTCATCCAAAAAGCAATGGTAAGAGACATTCAGAATGCATGTGTTCGAATAGTAGAAGGTTTTATTCATTCCTTATTCTAAGAAACTAAAACATTTGTGCACTAGAAACTCCCATTGCTTTGTGAAGAAAGGATATGGGACCAGGCCCTTAATTTGGAGAGGGCTAATCAATATATTCTACATACCTCACTCCCATATGGGACTTTAAAAGCATGGCCTTCAAATATTTGTGCATGTACAACTTTCCGAGAGCAGCTTACTCCAATACACAATTCTTACACAGAATTTCCACACACAAAACCCCAGATGTATGTGTAGCCAAAGCACAAATGAATGTTGTTTACATACAATTTAGGTGCATAAAGTGTGCAAAAGTGACTCAAAATGTGCATGTGTAACTGATTTGCAAAAAAAAGTATGTGCACAAATGGAGGTCAAGAAGAGACCCTTTTCAGAGTTCAACCCAGGAGAGAGAAGCAACTGAAGCTGATACAGATTATGATGAATAGAGCATGTGGTGTCCAAAGTGTGGTTTTATTAAATATTTTAACTGCTTAGCAATTTATTACAAGTTTAAATCTTCTGTGGAGCACTGCAAACATTCAATGCTTAGATGTTTTTCTTGGACTTATGGAAGAGATGATGAGCGTCATTAACTGGGTTTCTTTTTCACATGTGCATTTGTTTTTAACATGTGTTTTCTATATATTTTAATTTATTTGTTTGATATCTCCTTGAATCTGACAAATGGTTGAATTAGAGGTCTGAACTGTTTCAAAATGATGGAGGTTCAAAGGAATCCAGAACTAATCGAAACTGGCTTCAGACATTTGTAAGCTAAGGAAAGATTTTTATTTTGCAGTTTCTCATTCAAAACTGCAACTCAAAGAAACAAATCTAAGTTAATGATGGAAACAGATGGAATGTATACTACATACTTACCTTATGTGATACACTGAGCAGAGTTACTCTCTAACAAATATCAGTGAAAGTATATAACAGATATAAATGCTCTGTGCAATAGTCCCAAGTTTATTCAGCTTAACAGTAATTAGAGCAATATCTCAGTCATCTCCAATTGCCACCCAGTAAGGAAAAAAATAAAGTTTATATCCAACTCCTGCCTCCTTTTGGATATCTTCAGAGCCAACCGCTCAGACCACCAAGCTATTTTATGCTTCCCTTTGGGTTGAAGATTTTAGGTTTACCCAGGCCTTTAATATGATTTGTCTATGCTAGGCTGAGGATAGACACTGAAATCCACCAGTTAAATAAAAGCACTGAAAAGACTGATTGTTTAAAAAACATGAATAAAATAAAAGCACTTCATTGATCTCACTGTTTCTAGTTTAAGTGTTCCAGCTGAAAATGGAAGAAATTGAGTACAATAGTAGTCTGCATACTGAATTACCTATTCTAATATCAGCATTTAGCATTATTCATCAACACACACAACACTTATTTTTGTCCATTTTCATATACTAGGTAGCTATTTTACTTAGGAAAGAGTTATGTTCCCACCACCACCTCCACCTATATGAGTAAACTCATTTTCCTTTTGGAAATATACAAACACTATTCAACTATAAATGAGAATAAGACTGCAAAAAATAGATTATTGCTATAGGGGAAAAGAAAAAGAAGCTTTTCTTAATCCATATAGCACAGAATGAGCAAAGATATTTAAAAGTCTGCCTCACTTTTTATGCCCAGAAATACTGGGAACAAAGAGTTTCAAGTGCAGTTTTGTATCTACAATTATTTGTTGACACAATATCACTAGGACAACAGAGTTTTATATCTCAGTGCTGTTAATTGTACCTGAAATTATGCTTGCAGTTTGCAGGTGCAAAGAAAGGGAGAAGCAGCTAAGGCTGATCTCAAAATCAGGCTTTATGTTATTGTTATTTCCATTAAGGTAAAGGGCCTGTTATGCTAAGCACTGTACATACACATCCTGAGACACATTCCCCAAAGGGTGTACAAACCATTTTACAGATGTAGACGTGAATGACCAAGATTCCCCTGCTGAAGTCACACGGGCAGTCCAACAGAGCCAGTGACTGAACCCAGATTTCTCAAGTCCCAGCTCCAAGGTCTTATCCATAAAGCTATTTTTCCATCTATACCAATAGGCTGAATAGAACTTCCACAAAATTTTATTGTCATTTAAATACTTTATTTTTTTCCAACCTCAATAATTTCAGCCAGCCCTAAACTCAAGTACAGCTTCCCACTCCATCTTGTAGATTTATATAATCTTAGACAAAATGTATCTAGAGTGCAAGCCAATTTAGTCAACTCAAAAGATTACATTTTCACAACTTCTTGCTGGCTTTATTTATAAATAGGCTAAATGTTTAACAAATTTAAGATTTAAACATAACTTTCAGTTCATTTTGAAATGCAGTCTGTGGGTCATTGTTTTCAGTAAATTTCATGGTGGAAAACTTGGATTAGAAATCTAAATTTTAGAACATTGGCACAGCCTACGATAAGGTTGTGCAATGTGATGAGGTAAGAATAGGCAAGAAACAATCCTTAAAATTAAGCAAAATCATGCAATAATTATACATAGCCTTCAAACCATGCTTTATGATTTTGAACCTCAAGATTTTTTTTTTGTTTAAGATGACTGATCATTCCCATATTCCACTGGGAAGCCTAGACCCATAAACTCTCTCTCAGGTTTGAGGAATACTTATGATGGGTCAAAGATATCTGTATTTTGATTGTGCTTTAAAATAAAATTCTGATTTCCCCCCCTTGATATATTTTAAGATTAATATGAAGTCAATAGCTTTTATCTGTAGTGTATGGAAATTAAGACTGAATTACATTGTTAGCAGCACAAGAACTATTGATGGCTAAATTCTCTATTTTTGGATGTTGGCTTTGTGTGTCAATTTCACTATCTTCAATGAAGTTATAGTACAGATCATTTGGCCCTGTATATCCATGGCTCTGGTACCTTTTGTAGTCATATATTAAGAGGCTAAAGCCATCTTTGCCTTTTGGTGAGCATAACTGCAATGGGTAGAAGGCGATGTACAGTATATTCTGTCAGACACATAGGGTTTCAATAAGATACTGGTTTACTGCAATCAGAGTCCCAAATATGATTATGTCACTCAGCCTTAACCACTTGGAAAACCACTAGACTGTTCTTAGATCCAATTTGCTTTCGTCTGTATAACATGAAAAAGCAGTTTTGTTTTGGTATTTATAACTCATTTTCTTGAACTACTCCACTCTGACTCATTTTAATTCTCAGTTTTTCCTCCAGGAATGAAGTATGGGAAGAATAGTGTGGTTCAGTTATATTTCCAAGTCTATTTCGTGGAATACTTGGATACAAAAAATGCCTTTCCCACTGGAGTTTTATATCATCTGAATGTCATAACTGTGGTAGATCATTTTTAAAACCTCAAATGAGATGAGTATAATTTAAGTAGACAAAAAGCAAACCACTAATTGGCAAAAGAAAATAAAATTCCATTTTGGTAGGTTTCTCTCCCCTGCCCCCACCCCACATACACACTCCTTTTTCTGTTTTTAAAGTATCATTCACATTCTGGTTGGCATGCATGAAAGAACACATCAAGTTAGAGACAAAATACTGGCATTCCACAAAAAGGTTTACAATTACAAATATTAAGCCAGAACAGCTGTGTTGACTTGGAATCCTTTTTTAGCCAGCGAAACTGACAGACTCTTACAATGGGCCATTTGCATCTTTAACAGCTTAAAGAGAATATTTCTCTAATCTCACACACTTTTTTGTTGCAGTTGATGACAGTTTTATTGATTTTAAAAAGAAACAGACATAAAGGAACAAAACATTCACATATCCATACTTCATCTTGGTACCTACTTTTCTGCTATTTTCCCACAGTAATTTCTTCTGTAGCCATGTGATATGGCATGTCGGTTTGGGTAACATTTGCTTTTCTCTTTCAGCTAAAAAAAGTGGATAATTATAAAAGGGAGGAATTCAGGCTGGGAAAATTATGTTTTGGTTTAGACCAAGGAAGTTCTCATTTATTTATTTTTAAGCAGTCCCTAAAAATGAATTGGGCACTTCTTTCCTTGCTGTCTGCTTATGGATAAAAGAGGAATGAATTATTCTGAGATGCAGAGCATACATACACGCCATGGAAAATTGTGTACACAGAAGCTTCATGACCTTCCCCACTCAATCTATGCATAAGAGAAAAAAATTACAAAAAAGAGATAGCAGGAGCAAAGCAGCAGCAGGAGGGTTTCTCCTCCACTTCCCCTCAACTGCAAGACTATATATGATGGGGGTGGGCAGAGGGAAAGGGAGATAAGTGGTCTAACAAGAGAAGGGATAAAAATCCAACAGATTAGAACAAGCACTATTACATCAGTCACCACCCTGATCACCTTGTATATACGTAGCACCAAGAGCCAGCAAAAAAAATTATGACAGTTTCTATGAAAAGTTTGTCTCCCACTGAAGCAATCTGAAAACAGTGAATATTTTACAATGCACTCTAGTTGAAACCTGCTCTTCCCCCTTCGCCCCATCTATTTGTCTTTTTAGATTTCAAGTTCTTCAGTGCAGGGACGGTTTTCCTTACGTGCCGTCTTAAAACCTGGCAGATATGGGGTGCTACTGCCCTACTAAATAACTAGAGCAGGTAAAAAAAAAAACAGGATTTTTCTTTATAATATATTGCAATTCACAAAAACTAAAAGCAATATGAGCATGCTGATAGGCTTATTTACTTGTGAAAACACAATCCAATATCTAACAAGGAGTTTCTCAATAAATACTTTGAAATTGAAATGTAAGAGCACATCTTTGTGCGATTATTCAAAATTAGAGTTTTAATTGGACATAAGTCACATGATCTTTCTATTCTGACTAGAAAAGTAATTTAAATCAGGTTTCCAGTGAGAACAGTCCAGATTAAGAATTTGAAATTTCCTTACCATGACTTCAAATGAATACTGAATAGTTTGCTGTTTTGGAGAAATATCCTATCTGCAAATTCCTTTGCAAAAAATATTCATGGTGAAAGCATACAAAAGGGGAATAAGCACACAAAGTCAACTGTTTAGAAACTGCCAACAATTTTTCACAAAGATGTGTTCAGAGTGTTCACCCAGCTCTACATGATTTTGATTATAACACCTCTGCCACCCTGGTGTCAACAAGATGAAATGCAACATTCAAATTTCAAATAGCACTCAGATCAATGAAGAGGAAGAGGAAGATGTGTTTAGTAGATAAAAACAAAGAACAAATGGGAGGCCAGATTAGATTACTGCCTGTCAGCAATCCTATGCAGTGACTGTCTGCCAGCTGTGGTCACACTAACTACAAACAGTTTACAGTACCAAACCATAACATATATGCCTTGCCAAGACTGCTTGACAGCTGTACAACTGGTCATTTCCTGCCAACATAGTTCACATTCTCTCCTCATTTAACAGTTGCCTTGTATTTGTTGACACAGAAAAAGAAGTTCCTCCTTTAACCTTTACACTGCCAACTCAAGCAGGTTCCCTACGTTAAAAGTGGGAAGGCACTGAATTATATTTTGGTCTTGTCACAAAATAATGACCTCTTTTTGCAGGGGCCATCCACAATGTTCGGTTTTGGGTCCGATTTTATTCAATCTATTTATCGCTGACCTGGGAACCAAGAGTAGGAGTGGGCTGATAAAGTTTGCGGATGACACCAAGTTGGGAGGTATTGCAAATTCGGAAAAGGATCGGGATATCCTCCAGGGAGATTTGGATGACCTTGTAAACTGGACTAATAGTAACAGGATGAAATTCAATAGTGAGAAGTGTAAGGTTATGCATTTAGGGATGACTAACAAGAACTTTAGTTATAAGCTGGGGATGCACCAGTTGGAAGTAACGGAGGAGGAGAAGGACCTAGGAGTCCTGGTTGATCGTAGGATGACTATGAGTAGGCAATGTGATGTGGCCGTTAAAAAAGCTAATGCGGTCTTGGGATGCATTAGGCGAGGTATTTCTAGTAGGGATAAGGAGGTGCTAGTCCCGTTATATAAGGCATTGGTAAGACCTCATTTGGAGTATTGTGTGCAGTTTTGGTCTCCCATGTTTAAGAAGGATGAATTCAAACTGGAACGGGTACAAAGAAGGGCCACTAGAATGATCCGAGGAATGGAAAGCCTGTCGTATGAAAGGAGACTTGAGGAGCTCGGTTTGTTTTCCTTAACCAAAAGAAGGATAAGAGGAGATATGATTGTACTCTTTAAATATATCAGAGGGATAAATACCAGGGAAGGAGAAGAACTATTTCAGCTCAGTGCTAATGTGGACACGAGGACAAACGGATATAAATTGTCAGTCAGGAAATTTAGGCTTGAAATTAGACGAAGGTTTCTAACCATCAGAGGAGTGCAATTCTGGAACAGCCTACCAAAGGAAACAGTGGGGGCGAAGGACCTCCATGACTTTAAGATTAAGCTAGATAAGTTTATGGAGGGGATGGTATGATAGGATAACTGGCTTAGTCAATAGGTCAATAAAGTGCCACACTGGTAATTAGTACAATGGGTCAATGATAGGATATTGTTAGCCTTTTTCCAGAGGGTCTGGCTGGAGAGTCTTGCCCGCATGCTCGGGGTTCAGCTGACCGCCATATTTGGGGTCGGGAAGGAATTTTCCTCCAGGGTAGATTGGCAGTGGCCCTGGAGGTTTTTCGACTTCCTCCGAAGCATGGGGCAGGGGTCGCTTGCTTAAGGAGTGGGTGGATCGGCTTATGTGGCCTGCATCTTGCAGGAGGTCAGACTAGATGATCATAATGGTCCCTTCTGATCTTGAATTCTATGATTCTATGTCCCGTGTGTAGTGTTGGGTGGGTATACATTGCAAGCCATTTTTTCAGTCTAATTGGCTAAAATAGCATCATGTGACCATATCTGGTCCACCTTATTGGTGAAGTCAGGATGCTCTTTACAGAAGCATGGCTAATAGGTTAACACACGCTCAGAGACATTTTGTTTCCAAAAAACAGAATGGTCAATGTAATAGTGCAAATAATTTTAATGCGACCTTATATATGACATATCCTAATTATAGTGCAGGCAGTAGTGATGGATAAACCTGAAATAGTTGTTTTAGATCAGCATCACTGTTTGGATGCCTATCCTGTGTTTATGCAGCTATCTTAACATTTCACTAATTCTCCTGCCCTCCCATTCCTGTCCTAAGCCCTGCCAACCAGACCCTTCCTTGTATCTTAACCTTCCTTATCTTAATGCCCACTTGACTCCTGCTTTCTACATTCTGCTAGTTACCATGATCACAAAAGAGATGTCCCTGGCACACTAGTCCTCCACCACATGATCTGCAGTAGGCCCCAGATCACTTGCAGCAGATTCTGCTAGATGTGCCTCTCTGAAAATCTCCAGAACAGGGTCAATAAATTCAGAACCATTATTCTAATTCCTGCAAACTCTGAAGGTTCAGATAGAATGAGAGCTACATCCAAGACACCACTGCATTCAGCTCTGCTTTTGCAAAACCAGAGCCAAAGTTAAAGCACCTTTTGCAAAACCAGAACCATATCTCCCCCCCCCCCCCTATTTCTGTCCTTACCTAACACCTTTTGGACTGTTTTGTGGTGGAAAGCCAAGAATAAAATGATTATAAAGGACATGGAAATGAAGAAGTCCAATGAAGGCTGTGTTTAAGGCTATGGCCTGAGAGTTTGAACATGTTGGAATAGCAGAAATTGAACCAAGATATTTTATGTTCTCTTGGGAAACTGAGGCACAGAGATAAGCAATGTGTCCATCTGTAAAATGGAGAAAACAATACTTCCCTACCTCACAGGGTTGTTGCAAGGATAAATATGTAAAACATATGTGGTATTCACATATTTCCATGATGAAGGCTAGATAAATACCTAAGATAGACAGATAGGGAGAAGGATTTTGAGTTAGGAAGATGGGGAGAGGGGAAATACAAATCTGAACTGATGTGAACACTGTGGTTCCTGAAAACTACCTGACTGGTAGGAATGGTCAAATTGTTTCTGGAACCATAGCCTGAGCTAAGTGGAAGGAATGAAGTTTGATAAGAGATTATGGTTTGCTTTTTGTTTTTAAAAAAAAATAAAGCTCCAATCTCCTATGGCATCACATCTGCTTCACCTAAGCAGGATTTTCCATTCGTGTTTGTTTCATTTGGATAAATCTCTATACTGGGACCAGTTATTTATTCCTGAGTCAGAGAGTCAATCTTAGCATGCCATTGCCCCATCTGAACCAAATAAATAAATATATTTACATTTTTTTAAAAAAAAGCTGCCCTCAGATTTCCAAAGCCCATACAAATCACATGGTTAACCCAACCACTTCAACCTCACTGCCCTCATGGAAAATCAGCAAAGAAGTCCATGACTTGTTCCTCCTCCATCCCAGCCTGCTCATGTCCGTGAATACAATGTCCCACCATCTAGTAGTGACCAGCCTCTAGGTCAGACTGACCTTGGCTGAGGATACCAAAGACAATGACGCAAACTATCATCCATTTGTCTTCTACAGAGTGCCCACCTGTCATAGGTTTGTTCCCCACTTTGAACTTTAGCGTCCAAAAGCTGGGGACCTGCATGTACCCTTCTAAGCTTAAATTCTAGCTTAGATTTGATAGCGCTGCCACCAACCAAAAATATAGTGTTTTGGTACACTTTCCATTCCCCCCAAACCCTCCTTGGGGAATCCAAGACTCAAACCCCTTGGGTCTTAACACAAAGGGAAATAAACCATTCCCCCACCTTTCCCCCTCCCAGACTTTCCCTCCCTTGGTCGTCTGGAGAGACTACACTGATTCAAACTCCTGGAATCTAAAACAAAGAGGGATTCACCTTCCCCCTCCTATCCCTGATGAGTCAGACTAATCCCCTGGGGTCTCAAACAAGGGGGAAAAAATCACTCAGGTTCTTAAAAAGAAAAGCTTTTAATTAAAGAAAGAAAAAGTAAAAACTCTCTCTGTAAAATCAGGATGGAAATGCTTACAGGGTATACAGCTTATAAAACTAAAGGGATTCCCTCCCCCCTAGCATAAGTACAAGTTACAGCAACCAGAGGTAAAATGTTCTTCCAGCAAAATACACATTTGCAAATATAGAAAACAAACAAAAGACTAATCCGCCTTTTTAATTAATACTCACTATATTGAACAGAAGAGACTATTTTAGGAAGCTTGGAGAGCCTGGATGTATGTCTGGCCCCTCTTAGATCCAAGAGAGAACAACCCCCAAAACAAAGAACCCAAAGACTTCCCTCCACCGAGATTTGAAAGTATCTTGTCCCTTCATTGGTCCTCTGGTCAGGTGTCAGCCAGGTTCACCGAGCTTGTTAACCCTTTACAGGTAAAAGAGACATTAACCCTTAACTATCTGTTTATGACACCACTACTATAACCTTTTCAATTACAGCCAATTCCTCTCTCAGCCACTTGCCTTCCAAAGCTAACAAGCTTAGATTGCTCAGATTTGAAATCAGTTTTCTCCTTCTCCTAAACTGGTTTGCCTAAAAAGAGGCAAAGCAAGCTCAGTCTGCTCCCATTTGAAATCAGACTTTCCCCTTCTAATGGCACCATATTCCATAATATTAGTTGCAACCCTTTAGGGTTCCCCCCAAGATGGACTACCCCCATCCACCACCCAGGGAACATGCCTCTGTACTGTTATATCCCAGAGAAACCAGGTGCTATTTTCAGTCTCGCAATAGCTTGCCATGATCTGAAGATGCAAAATATTCTTGATCCATCAAAAAAAGTGTTATATTTTCACATTCCAGCTTATGACTCAATTCCCAGCAGAATTTGCAATATTCATGCCAGCCACTGACACACCAAAATGATTTGCTTTCTTAATACAGATGTCTGCAAGCCAACCTTAGCCTGCATGAGAGCAGTTTCCCTCTGTTCAGATTCACAGAAACACAACCTTCTTCCCCCCCCCCCCCACATACACCTCACTCAAAGGCAGTTACTACAGGTCAAAACTACATAACATCTTGCCTCTTTCAAGATGCAATACATTGTTTTTTCCAGTGGAAGAAAAGGTAAATTGGACAGTCAAAAAGAGGCCATTGAAAAGAAGAAAGGAAGAAAAACTGGACATTATCTACAAAAGTGACACATGGATAATGTAGTACAACTAAATGAATGAAGAATCACATATTTATCTGTTTGTTCTTCTCAGATAAGTACCCAAAAGCCATATATTTCACCTTATAACATGTTAGAACTTGAGTAGCATCCATATTGTCAAATGTTACAGAAGTTCCTAATCATTCCTAGAGCTGGTTAGAAAACCCAAGTTTCCCCAATGAAAAAACTTTGGCATTTTTCTACTGAATATTTTAAGGTTTTCTATAGGAATTTGTTTCAAATAGAAAGTTTTCATAGAATAATAGAAAGGTAGGGCTGGAAAGAGTCTCAAGAGGTCATCTAGTCTACTCTCATGTTAAGGCACGGTTAAGTTTGCCAAGACTATCCCTGACATATTTTGGACATTTCCATTTTTTGCTTGTTTCATTTTGAAACATCGTTCCAAACTGGGGGTGGGAGAGGGAGAGAATTGTTTCATTTCAACCTAATTTTTTATTTTGCCCACGCCTCCAATATTTTTCCTTCCCCTTTTTAAACTGGACAGTGTGCACTCATCAAAACCCAACATTTTGCTTGGATGGAGGGCTGAATCAATTGACAAACAGGAAATTTTCCAACAGGAAAGTTTTTTGTGCAGCTAGGGTCAGGGAGGTGAGAGCTGGGATGGGGGAGAACCACTGGGATCCCAGCAGGGAGCTGAGTGGAGATGAGGGGCAGTGGGGAAGACCTAAGTGTCAGGTCTCTCAGGCCCTCCCCACTACCCCTCTTCAGTCGGTAGAAGCACTCCTGGTGAGGATAGGCATCTCTGTCAGAAGAGGATGATGTGGACACTAGCCGCCACAGTAATTATTGTGGTGACTAAGTCAACCTAACATAGGTCAATTTAGGACTGTAGCGTAGACATGCCCTTAGAGAAATTAACATTTTTGTAGTCTTCTCCAACCCCAATCCCAAAAGACACTACAAAGTGTGGAATTTCCAAATTAAGGTTTTATTTAAAGATTCCCAAAATTACAGAATTAAACTCAAAGGACCTTAACTCAGTCCCACCACCCTACTGAGCATATCTAATCCACTCTAAGGATTTGTCTACAATGAGCATTTATTTATGGCAAGCTAGGGTGAGAATCTACGCTGCACTAGCCTGCCATGAACTGCCTGTGTGGACTCTGCTGATGCATATTCACAGTTCATTAGTGCACTTTGGTCTAGTCCCATTTCAAACCAGACTAGATCAAATGACAAACTGTTAATGAGTGTCAGTAGAGTGTACAGGGACAGTTCATTTGCTGCAGGCTGTCGTGGGGTAAATTCATACCCCAGTCTGCATTTCATTTATGGCAAGCAAGCTCAAATACATTTGTTCTTGGTCTGTCTCGATGGCTGGACCACACACACACACACACACACACACACACTGTTAGTATTAGAGGTGGTTAGAAATTTTCCAACAGAGCATTTTTGTTGGAGAATGTTGTGTCAAAATCTAAACGTTTTATGGAAGGGTGTAAATTTGTGACATTTCAGAAAATCAGAATTGAACATTTCAGAATGGAACATGTCCATTTTTCATTTAAAAATGTTTCAATTTTTATATTAGATTTCTAAATGTCAAAGTCAGAATTAAATGTTTTGATCAACCCCAAACAAAAAATTGTTCAGGGAATTTTGGTTTGCAGGAAATTTCAAAATTTCCCACAGACTGGATATTCCACGTTTTACCCTGCACTATTATGAATCTTTAAGCTAATGAAATTGACCTTTTAGCTCAAGTACTAGACACACACTTCTATCAATCCAGAGATCCCAGATTCAATCCCCCATTTATAAACCCAGGTACTCCTATCAAAAACCTGATTGTTGAGGTTATGCTCATCCAGTCAATAAGCAGGAACATACCTTGACCTATATATGTCAAATCAAGACTCATTAAAAGCTCACAATCTGAATATTGTATACCTCACAATGAGCTGCTACTAGAGAAGTTATAGATCAGTGCTTTGTTTGCTGAACATGTACAAATATTTTGAATTATGAACATTAACATTGTTACAGAAGTACTCTATTTTTGTTTATATGTGAATAACTAATAGGTAAGGTGCCAGGAGATGGCCCAAAAATATTCAGCATAGTTTCTAGGTTTTGTCAAATCAATAAAAATGTAGATTTGTGCACTGCAAATTGGCTTCCCCTGGCAACTGTTTTACAAACAGTTGAAAAATCAGCTATGTGTTCATGATTTACAAACACTAAAAAGAAGCAAAATTCAAAACAACAACATTTAAAACCACTTAATGAACAAAAATCACATTAAATATATTCTCAAACACTGGAGTTAAGTATAAAATAGTTTATAAAAGTTTCCTTAATATGTGGAATTCTACAATATTGGCAATTTCCTTAGTTTCTCTTTTCCTCCAACTTTCTGCTGTTTCACATTGAATGGCTGCAAACAAAAGCTTATTCACATAATTGTTGACACATGGTTTCTGGTTACGCAGACATATCCCATGATAAAGTGGGAAATAAAGCCAACATCTCTTCTCTGATATTTGCTATGATTTTTTTAAAAATATTGTGGATGAATCCAGTGCTCATGAAAGTGAGGGACTCAGAGTAAATCCACTTGGTCTGGGTAAGCATGACGCTAGCTTCTATATGAAATGCAGCCCATGAACATCAGTTCTGACCTCCAGCAACTCCCACCATTCTGGTCCTTAGCCACTCTTGAGCAGACTACCAATTGTGTCAAATAGCATACTGAAGATGAGTGAATAGCCTATTGTTAGAATTCCAGTTATGTTCATATTTGGTATCCTCAGTCATATGGCATTTGAAACCCTGATTACAAATATTCAAATTCAAAAATCTCTCTTCCCTTCCCCAAGATATTCTCAACTAGTTTAGGTTCTCACCCCTTTCTATCCTTTGTTTCCTTTGCAGGGGAAGGCAGAGGGGGAAAAATGTACTTTGTTTCCCCATTCCAGCCTTTCCAGGGGTGGACATTCCTTCCCACCTTATTGGGAGTGTTTGGGCAGCTACCTTCCAAACTTCCCAGCATGGCATCCTGTAGAGGGCAAGCAACCTGCTAGCTTAACCAGTGCTTTTTTTTTTTTGTTTTTTTTTAATATCAGGAACAGTCTTCTAGTGAAGAGTCTTCCTAGCCATATGGTACATTTAGAGACACTGGTCCAACTAGCAATCCTGTTAAGATCAGGTGAGGAAATACAGTAGTTTCCATTTGCCAGCATGCCACAAGCCATTTCTGAGTAAAAAAGGAGGGAGATGCGAACAGAGCCTGTTGAGACAGATGGGAAGAGTAGGAATCAGGACTGCTTAAACAGGATTTTGCTTGGCCCCTTCAAAAGTCAAGAAGAGACCAGCACTTCCAATGAGATCCTCTACTCCACCCTATCCATGGAGGCCTGGGGAGGTAGTTCCAGCCCAGGAGTCTTCACTTTCATTGCGAGGAGGATCAGTAATGAAAGTATTGCTCACAAGGGATGGCTGAAGGGACCCGAGGTCAGTAAGAAGGGAGTACCTGACTTGCACCAGTCAGGCAGAATTTGGTCTGAGGCTGTCAACAGTTGAGGGTGATGAGAAAAAAAAATGTTGTTCCTGAATACTCCCTAAATTATATTGTATTCTGCTAAATTTTATTGGAGAAAACCAGTGTACTAGGCACCTGAGAGAAAGGCACAAAAAATAAGGTCCTTGGTATGAAGCATTTACATATACTAATTTGTATGCTGTTCAGCAAACGTAATATTTGATTTGCCCCTCCAAACTCTGTAGTATTTTTGTAGTGTGCAATAATTTTGCTGCTATTTCAACTTGTCCACATTTCATCCAACTGCATTTTCTTCTTTTTATTTTGTACAACCAGGAAGAAAAACATTGAGTAGCTGAATGATTTACAGAAAATAGTGGGTAGAAAATAATCCATTTTGTGGCAAAATTGATATTTTAGAATTCCCACTTCTCCTGTAAGTAATTTTTCACCCTGGTCTTTTCTGCTGGAAAAGGCATTCTTGAAAATAGAGATGAAAGAAAAGCCAGACCCATAAATTCAGTCTTCCTCCACAACCCGAGGTTCAGATAAAATAGAACTTATATCTGAAACACCCTGCTGTTGGTTCTGAAAAATTACAGCAACCTTTGTTTTACCCATCTCTGCATTCAAAGACTTTGATGGATTGAGCCAAATAAATATTTTTTAAATTAGAAAAGGGCAAATGGTAAATTTCCTGAAACATTTGCCAACCATAAATTGATGGGTAGTATTGTGAACTGCAGGAGGACAGAGAAAACCCAATACTGCCTAAATTCAATTAAGTTGGTTAAAGGCATTTCTCTTGCTATAAACACTTTTCACTTGTGGAAACATCTGTAACTAAAACAAGATTATATGCAATTGGTACTTATGGACAGTCTGGGCATATCAGAAATTAAATTTCAAGTGCTCAGAGTTGCATTTTTAAAAGGTTTGACTTCCTATATAAAAGGAGACTTGCTGAATGAAAATGGTTCCCATCTGACAGCTGTTTAATGGCCTTTGTGAAATAAACTGATAGCTGTCCTCTAGGAATGGACTGAGACTATCTATATCCTGAAAAGCACCATCACAACCAATAGAAGGACAGATTGTATAATCTACACAATGGTCTGTATACTGGGGTAGTGAGTGGAGTGCATCATCCTCCTCCAAGGTAGAATCTTTTGGATAATTCATCACTCCCCTGTATGGCTGGCTGGGGAGTGAAGGCCTTGCCTCCTATCCACCTTCTTTCCAGATGGTTTCTTGAACCTCCACCCCATAAATGGAACCTTGCTGGCAGCCACACCTTTTTGCATATCTCCATTCTGTAGCTATTCTGCAATGTATGTTCAAATACAAAATCCTGGGATTAATTCAGGAAAAAATGAATTGTTGAATGCAACACCCTTTATGTTCCAATCTATTCAGACTCTTTCCCTTGCAAATATACTCCTAAACTGATAGATTTACATGGATTGCAACAAATACGTATTGTGGCTAACTCTGCATTCTGCCCCTCTCCTTTGCACTGCTGCAGTGTAGAACAAGCCCCATAATGTGCAGCTAAAAACAGGGCATGTTCAGGCAGACACACAAATGCTGGAAGGGACTGGAACAGCTTCACAGGAAACAGAAGGAGAGGATGGTAACTGACTGAGCTAGCCAGGAATGGAGTCATCTTTTCAAAAGAATCACATGTCAGGGAATCATGGGTCTTAAAGACCACTGGATTTTTTTCCTTTCTACATATAGCTGCAGGAGATTTGGGATTAAGCTATATCAAACAAAAAGAATATTCCTGTTTGTTTCAGTGTTCAGATCAACAAATGAATCACACAGGTATAATTTTGATCAGGGCCAGCTCTAGGGTTTTTGCCGCCCCAAGCGGCTGGGGCGGGAAGAGACATGATCGCTATCGGTGGCAGCTCCACCGCGCTGCTTTCTTCTTCAGTGGCAGGTCCTTCCCTCGGAGAGGGACTAAAAGACCCGCCACCAAATTGCCACCAAAGAGCCCAATGTGCCGCCCCTTCCCCTTGGCTGCCCCAAGCACCTGCTTGCTGAGCTGGTGCCTGGAGCCAGCCCTGATTTTGATTATTACTCCAAAGCACATTTGATATACACAGACAATACCCCATAACACTAGTAGTATGGAATATATTGTCTGTGCTAGCTAAAGTGGGGTGTGGTCTTAGCAGCAACAGGAGTCCTTCTTTCCAAGTCATCTCTCTGCAAAAAGGAATTCAAGTTCTGCTCCTTTTCTTGTGTAAACTAGCTCAGTTAATGGACTCAAACCTTCATCTAGAAGTTCAAATAAAAACAAGTGTCGAGGTTTAAAAACAAACTTTGTGTTTTTTCAGATTCCAATGCACTTTCCGATTTTCGTCAGGACTGAAAATAGAAATATAAAAAATGTATCAGGAAAGCTAATCTCGCCATTCGCAGCTTCAAGAAATACTGAGTGTACCTTGTAAGATACCTATTCTTTTAGTTTTAAGCTTAAAGAACAAGTATTTGCAGAGACAGGAAAATGCAGATCTGGGTAAGCCCTTAACAGTTTGATTCCATTAAAATGAATATCCAAAAGCTTATGTTCTTTTTAATGGAATCAAGCCTTTTAAAGTATACCCAGATCTATTTTGGGGACCTTTCTTACACAAAAGCAGTTTGTTTCTCTTCAGATGATTTAAATGCACTTCATATCCATATACAAAAGTACTTCAATTGATTGGGATGGCACTCAGCACCCCAACAAAATGACCTTGAATTTTCAAGACTAAGTATCATCTACCAAGCCCAAATCAGTCCTGGCTCAGTTGTTTCAGCACTAGTGTGGATGGAACGGCCTACAAAAGAAAACAGTCCTCTCACCACAAAGGGATGTCAGAAGCAGGTTCTACATGTTGTGAACCTCCTGTAGGTCACCTGCCAAGTGTCTCTACACTCCTCCTCCAGCTATGCCCCCCCATTATAAGCCCCCTCTCCAGAAGTGCTCCCATGCACACACCTATGGCTATAAGCCCACATTAAATCTCCCCATAGTCATGCCGCCTACTCCCAACCTTGCACAAGCCATCGGAGGTTGACTGGATGGTTAGGGCATCAACAGGCAGGAGATCATTTCTAAAAAGGGTAAGGTTGGCTGCTGGTCAGGGCATAAAGAGTGCAAATTGTGCCAGTCAGTCTATTGGTAAATAGGATACAGAACATGGCAAGGAACAGGGGATTTGTATAGGTGGACACATTACAACTTTCTTTTGTTAATCTCTAAATCTGCCCCAAGGCACTCATCTGGTCTTAAAACCCACACCCCCAGATTCACCCAGACATTTTTAAATGCAATTAGTATGCGTCACATGAACAATTATCTTCCTTTTCTCCCATTCATATGAGCATATGATAGCTTCTGTTTTGGCAAACCTTCAAGTGGGATAATTTGAAGACGACTTAGTGATTTTAGCTTTCTGATATGAAGTATACTCACTCTACAACACTTCCTCCAACACTGACAACCACTTCTGCCGACTAAGACATTTGTGTAGCTCATTATTTCTGAATTAAAAAACAGATGAAATTTGAAAGGTATTCTGCTTCTAACAATGGAGAAAATCTTGAAAACCAATACATCAGCTGTCTGTAACTATGGGTTCCCCTTTACCTGCGGAAGTAAAAAGGTCATCTAAATATATTGTAGTTTGCTACCAGAGACAACAGCAACAAGCATGACAGAATTATGTACTCCTCTGTATTGTACTTTTGATATTACCCCACTAAAATAGCCTGGCCCATGAAGTTACAGTAAAAACAGAGCAGGGAGGAAATATGAGTAGCTTTGTCCTATGCATCTGTGAAAAGTGATGTGTTCCAAATTGAAGACTCTGGAACTATTCCCCTCTTACACCTTGTGAAACCCAGTTGAATTCCTACACCTCACATGCAGCTGGAATAAGAGGTTGCATTTGTGTGTGGCAGGGCATAATTACGCCTACTGTTCCCAAACCAAACATTAACTTTTTATTTACCACTCAGTTTCCCAGTCTTTTTCTCTGAAACTAAACAGAGGGTTGACTCAGACTGAAGAGCTGGAATCCAAATTTTTATTTCCATTTTTGCTGCTGCTAGTTTCAAATCAAAAGCAAACATAGCCTCTAGCCTGAAAAATCAAACTAGGGCATTTGCCAAGATGAAAGATAGTTTCCACCTATCAAAATCTGCCATTGAGCAGAACAAAAAGTGCAAAATAAACTTAGGTGGACAGTAGCCAATGTCTGGTGAAAGCCCATTTTCCAAAAGCTTTGCTAATAGTAAGAGTTTTTCATTCATGCTTATACTGCTAACAGATTTCCTTATGTCAGTCTGTGCGTAACATCAGCTTGATTCTTGAAATTGAGGGGGAAAAAATTGCACTCCATGTAGACAGTTGTTTACCTACTCATCCTCTTATCAATGGTCCTTTTCCTCAACTCTCTGCCTTTCAAACTGGGTGCTTACAAGTACATTCTGCACAGACATTTCTTTCCAGTCATTGCATGGTTATTTTGCCACAGTTTCACACAGCAGATGTTCCAGGAGTGTACTGATACTTTTTTCCTTTTTACACACTTAAACAGCAGATTGTACTACCACTATCTTTTTGATCGATATGAGTATGGTATTGTTCCCCCTCCTAAGAGTTTTCTTCCCAGCTACTCAGCAGTGATGCATCTTCCTCCTTGACTACTTCTTCAGAAATAGCACTGTGGTTAGTGATTGAAGAAGAAAAACTCAGTGTTTCCATCTTTTGGGGATTAGAAAACCCTTCAGATTTCTATATGTCAACTCAGATATGTAAATCAGAAATGGACCTGGACAGCTAAAAAGTAGACATGAGACTTTTAAACTTAAGAAAAAAACCAAAAGAAATAGCACTTGACTTGATATTTTCAAACTTGTCTGGTGATTTTGTTAGTACATACCCTCCCGGGTATTTCTGGCCAAACACTAGATGATCTACCACTGGGGGTGGAATAAGCCAGCGTGGAGTGCAACTATCCTAATTTTCCTGACGTCATACATGGCACTCATAGCAAGACACAATTTTTTAGTGTATTCATTGAGCTAGAGCCTCTTTCACATGCAGAATGGCATGGAGACAGAGTCAACATTATCTCAAATAGTGAAACATTTTGTATTTCTGGCATGGTTCTCAGTAGCTGTAACCTGCAAGTTCTTCTGATACAATATCTCCAGAGTCCATTCATTCATCTCTATTCCCATTGCTAAAACCGCTGCACATGCTTTAGGTCATCTCAATTAATGTAATTTCTTCCTCTCCCTCTTGCCTCCTATTCTCCAGCAAAACCAATTCAAAACAGACACAAAAGTCACCCACCTTACCTACCTCTGACCATGTCCAACTCCTCCTTATTAAACACATTCACTGATTGCTTCTTGTAATCCCCGTCTCCTCACTCTTAAGGTCCAGTCCAATTTTTATCTATATTTCTCTTTGCCCCTTCACATAATCACTACCATATGCCTTATCATTGGAGCTGGCTGAAATTTTTGTTGCAACTTTTTTCAGTTAAAAATGGCTTTTTGACCAAAACCAAAAAAAAGTGTTGCCAAAAGTTTTCATTTTGGTCAGAATTTGCCCCTAAACTATGAACTAGAAACCAGGTTTTGAAAACCAACACCCCTTACCAGAAACAAAAACCTTGCAAGTGGTTTTCAAAATCTGAAGACTTTTCATTGAAGAACTGAAATTTTGCAGGAATATTTTTAAAAAGGAATTTTTACAGGAAAAATATTATTTTTCACCAGCTTTACTTACTATCACTGTTGTCTTGTTTTCAGACCCATTTCTTCAACAGGCAGGCCCTCATGCCTGAAATGCCACACTTTCTTGACCCAATTCCAGCTTCCACAAAACCTATAACACTTATCCTCCACCCTGGAATCCAAAACTCATTTGGAATAACACCAACCAACCTGGACACAACCTTTATAGGCATGTGTATAACTAAAACTACTGAATGATTATATTGCTGATGCACGTCAATCTTTTCTATTGCAGTAGCATCTAGAGGCCCCAATCAAGTCAGAGCTCCATTATGGTAGGCACTGTACAAATGTATAGGAAATGACAGTTCCAACCTCACTAAACTTACCATCTAGGTGAGTGAACAAGCAGGTCCTGGGGAGGGAGGACAGAGTAGCAAAAATAAGATGTTTCACCACAGATTAGCTGTAGCAGTAATCACAGTAGTCACACTTTACCACCAGCATACCCATTATCATATGACAGTTTTAGCTATGCATTATAGCACAGGTGAGTTTTAAGGAAGGAATGGAATCCAACTGATTCTGAGTGGGAATTTAACCATGCACAAAGGGTGGCATGAGAAAAGAGGCACGAGTGCTAGTGGGAAAAGCAGGCAACTTTGAAAAGTAGTCAAGCAGGTCAGACATTTTCTGATAGTCACACCGAAATTCCAATTGAAATCATGCAGGTTTCTGATGGACCTCTGCTACCTGGTTTCCTGCCAGCTTCCCCACCTGTCTCCTCATCAGCCTGCCTGGCAGGCTGAATGGAAACCCCCAAGCCTGGAAGCTCCTTGGCAGGCCAGGCTCCCAAGGTCCCTGGCTTCAACTGGTTATTTGTTTAAAGTGTCAATTTGCATATCAGTAACTCCTAAGAACTGGCTTACTAGGAAACATAAGCATTGTTATAACGGTGAAGACAGTCTCTTAGAATACTTGGCCTTTAATGGAATGTGAAGTAGAGGAGGGAGAGAGTAAGCATATGCAATGTTATATCACTAGCACATCACCTCTGGAAATCCAAGTTCTCCAAATCCCAGCTAGGTCATATGTGAAAATCAGTTTGATTATCTGTTCCTAGTCACCACTGGTATTATTTCAATGCGGATTGGTTTAACAATAAGCAATAAAGTGAACTTCACCACCTCTTAATCTGACTCCTAACCGGGCTGTATCAGTACGTTTGGCCTCTGTATTTCATGAGAGATTCTGAGAATCCACCATTATTGTAGCACTGCACAGTGTCCCTTAATTATGGAGTTCAGCCATTTCACTCACAAAACAATCCCACAATAAGGCCAAACATTACCTAGGTTAATTCACACTTGAACCTAGGTTTCTAGACAGACAAGGCTAGTGCAATAAGCACTAGTGAGGCCCACCACCTCCCTCCAGTAATGGTGTTGAATTTTGTATTTGGAGATGAAAACAAAGAATGGACTGTACGGGATAAGAATTTGCACCTTTTTGCTTAAATAATTATTTAAGCTTATCATTCTAAGAATTTTCATAGGATTTTACCAACATTAATAAGTTAATATCTGCAACCACCATGTACAGTATTGAGACGTATACAATTACTGCATCCACCGAAGAAGCGGAGACACCTCTGACGTGAAATACAGCTATAGAACAATGCACCAAAATAGTACAAGTCAGAGGGGAAATTTAGGTAGCAGAATGCGACTAGCATCAAGCTTACCTTCCTACTCATATAAAGTGCCATGATATCTTAATGATCATAAGCATACAAATTCCAGCCTGCCCTTTCAAGTAATAAGGCACTCGTACACCTTGGACCCTCCCTGATTCATATATTCCCACCAAAAGCAAATATATGATCTTTACCTGTCACCATTATCCTCCCTTCCTCCTCCCACTATTGATCAAGTTACAGCTTAACTCTAAGGCAAAGAGGACATCTCACTTTTCTGTTCAATATTTTAATACTATGTAAACGCTAATTAGTGGTCAGGAGTTCAGATATACTACTCAGGCAAGAGACTACCTTCAATAGTATAATAGCTTATCTGCTGGCTCACCAGCACCACTTCCAGCAGCACCAAGGGGTTCATTTCAAGGAGTCTTCTATCCAAGTACTAGCCCAGCCTGACCCAACTCAGTTAGCGTTGGTAGGATTGAAGGCTATGTACTGTATATCAGAAGTCATTACCTGAAAAGTTGTTTTATTGAATTATGCTAATAAATATCTGAGAAGAAGAGTTGAGCAAGTCTTTCCAAACTTGAGATACAAATATACCAGATGAGATATTACTATATTTCTTCCATAGAATCTGAGCCTTTGAGTTAAGTTCTTTGACAGAGTTACATTCCTGAATACAATGGAGGGGGTAGAAACTCAGAGCGGCAAGGGGACCCTTGCCCTTCTGCAGACCTATCAAAAATTGAGGCATCCTTTTAAATAATCAGAGAAAGCCGCTGACTTCAGTGTATCATTGTGATAAGGAAAATATTTCACTGCTCAAATTTTCTGGCCTAGATTACTTTTCAGCGGACAAATAATTTCACAGAAGAATCAATTGCTGAGGTAGACATAGCAATATAATGCCACTTCTATGCCTCTTTGTTTAACCTTTCCAAGTGCTTCAGAAATATCTCCCATTCCTCCAGGAATCTGCGTACAGATTTTGGAAAGACTTGCCAAATTCCCCAGCAATTCTAGACAATGAAGTCTCCAGATATCTTAAATGATTATTATTAGAATTAATATAGCTTTTAGTTGTTCTGTTTTAACTCCACAGCCAGAATTTTATCAGCTTCATTGCTCCATTCATAGCAGGTGAGTCTATTAAGTCATAGTAAAAGCTAATCATCATCCACTAAGTAAGGAATGGCATTTGCAATGGGCAGAAGTTTAGACTCAGTTCTATTGTGGTGTTTTGATTTACAGTTGCTTTCTGATATCACAACTTTAATACATTGAAGCTGTTTCTATTAGGTAACATCTAATGTGCCACAATGAGTCCCACAAACTCTTTAGAGAGATTGCCCAGTAATCTTCATAGAGAAGCAAGCACAATGCACCAGCACGAACCAGCAGCCTTCACTTCTAAGCATCCTTTAACGCGACACCCAGTTTTTCCAATAAAACTTTGATTCAACGTAAGACAATGTTCAGTTCAGTCAGACAACAGATTTTTTCCACTCATCTTTGAGACAGATTTTATGGTCCTTTCTAAGAATGAATATATTGAAATGTATTAATTAAAGCTAAGAAATACATAGCTGAAGTGAACTAGCATTCCTTATAGGTTTTGGAGTTCCAGTACACAGCAAATGAATGCTACTATAGACCAAATACTCTTGAAAGACATTAAGCAGTACCTAGTCTGTAGCCCAAGAGCTTTTGAGTTTGTAGCTCTACATGCTTGTTTGACTACTTATGTTTGCATTTTCTCAAATAAAATCATTGAAAACTAAAAAGCTCTTGATTGAGACTAGTACTTTAGGAATCTACAAAATGACTCAGAGTTGTTTAGATGCTTCATGAGAATTCTAACACAAAAATCACAATACTCAACAAAAGCTTAAAGCCAATACAAGGCTAACAATTTCAGTTTAAAAGCTGAAAAATCACCACAAAACTGAAATCTTGAGAAATAAGGAAACATGACCATCTAAATGATAAAACTAAATATGAAAGTGCATTCCAGCAATGCTGGAGTCAGAACTATGTTCCTCTTCAAAATACTAAGACAACCAACCAAAGAAGGGATCTTCAAACATTTTAAAAATAAACCTAATACTTAATTGATCTCTGTCTGGCTAATCTGAAAACTGCAAACTTAAACCCCACTTGATGTTCTACACAGAGACTTCACAGTTGCCAACTTTCACATGGTAAATAAGCACCCCGACTTTCACAATAAGCCAAAAATCAAGCGAATCCCATTTCAAAACAAGGCCAAAACAAGCCTATTCCTAAGAACCCCAATACTCTATGTGACTAGATCCCCCCCCAGTGTGCAGTCTGGGACTCTGATGGGCTTACTGCGCACCCGACTCTCCTTCTTGTCCCTGCTTGCTGGAGTCAAGTTTAAAAAAAAAAAGCAGCAGCAAGCAACAAGCTACAAGCCGAAAACTAGCCAACAAACAACTCACAAACCAATTAAGCCAAAAACAAGCCCCATTTCTGCATTTTTTCCACCACTTTGGCATGTCTAAGAGACTTCTGCAAAACCAATTGCATTTTTTTCCAAAGGCAAAGGGACTGATGGAAAAGGAAGAAACTTAAGATTCTCTAATTTACACTGAACTACACACCTTCTAATGCTACTGTGAGGATCCAAGAAAACAAAAAGGACTTATAGGAACTTTACAGCTTTAAAACAAGCTGCAAATGAGAAAAAGCCCAATCTAAAAAAAAAAATGAAGAAAAAGGAAGATAAATTGAGTAATATTAATACACAAAAACCAGCTACTAATCCACAAAAAAGCAACAATTTAACCCAAAAAAATAGAATCTGATTTTTTTTTAAATTAACTATCAACAAAACCACAAAAAAATTAGAGATTTATAGTAGCCATATTAAAAAAAATTTCCAAAGATTATGGAACAGATCCTCAGGTGGGCTAAATTGTCAGTTGAAGTAAATGGATCGATGAAAATTTTCTCCAGCTGAGATTTGCCCATAACTTTATAAGCATATGGAGAAGCCATTTCCAACAGGAGACCTTTGATATTACATACTCTGATAGTTGTATGTAATTAATTCTGAGGTTGTGCTTAGCTCTTCAAGGCTTGTTTGGCTTCACAGACTTCAAATAAATTGTCTGAAATTATGTTTGTTTGTAGGTGAGTTGCTACTTCACCTTTAATTGGAATTGAAAGTAGACCATGGAGATTTTTAGTGCTGTAGCATGACTGAATTATTTTGTCACTAATAGTAGCTACATTATAACCAGCTCTTAAGAATTTTTCCAGAATTACACTCACCTACAGGAAGTTTCTCCTCAAGAGAACTACCCAGCCCTTGTTGTAATAACAGCTTACTTAGGACTATAATACTCTAAGAGCAGGGCAGCTGCCTACTCTGTTCTTATATTGGGATTGTTAAGAGAGGGGCACTACAGCAAAGCTCCACCTGTGTTAGACTAATAACGCCACCTGTGTTAATCACTAATAAAGGTAGGGTTATAAAAAGGAGTGTGGAAAAGGTATTAGAGTTAGCAAGTATACTCATTTTATAATGGTAGTGAAGATAACCTAGCAAGAACTAGGGAAACTATTATTAGATATTGTATATTTTGTTCCAAGAGACCAGTATTATCATACTAATTATAAAAGTTATCTGTAGGTTGTTGTTTTAACTATTTCCTATGTGTTTGCTTTCATTTCTGTACCTTTGTTCATTTGCAGCATTAAATCTTCCTTCACTGAAGAAAATGACAGAACTATCCCATTTCTGTTTGCACCAGAAATGCAAGATGTAGGAGACAAAAGTCTATAAACATCTTTTAGGCTAACTTATAACTGAGATCAAAAATCTGTCTTCCTGAAAGCATCCAACAGGCTCTTTATTCAGTCACTGTCTAGTGATGGGGCAACACATGTCAATGCATAGCATGTGGAATTCCTTACAGATTTTATGAGCTAATTCCTAGATGAAAATCACTTACTACCAAGAAAAGAAGCTAATGAAGAGTCAGGATTAAATATCCAAACACAGAAAAAGCAAAATAGGCTGGGGGTCAATAATCCCAAAACATACATCTTTTTATGCAAGTACAAAGGAGCTGAAGTAGATTGAAAAACTAATTAATACAGTGAAAAGGTAAATGACATTAACTGCTACTTGATTTCTGCCAAAAAAGAGAATTCTATTGACCTGTTGCTGAGAGAGGCTATCCACTACACTCTCATGGTGTTAATAGCTTCCTCTTCCCTTAGGCTGCATGTCGTGGTAGCACTGAGTTTTAGACTTGGCTGGAAATTTTCCAGTGAAACACTTTCCCATCAAAGAATGCCAATTCATCAAAATCAAAACATTCCAGGGAGATGGTTTGATTTTAACAAAGGTCTGATAGAAATCTGTCTCATTTTCTGCCAGATCTCCCTCCACTGGCTCTATGGCACCCCAGGCCTCTAGGCTCACCAGTTTGGCAGCCCACCTGGTGGACTCATAAGGAGATTGGAAACCCTGCAAGTCCTGACTCCAAAGCACAAAGGCTCCTTGATTCCGCCATAGCTTGCCAGGGTGGGATGATGATGAGCCAGGAAGACCTGGAGGGCTGTTTGCCAAGTTTCCAGGCTTGAGGCTCCTCAGCAGCAATCATAGCAGTGGAGTTATGGCTGCTGGTTTTGTCCTGGCAGGGACTGGTGCCACTTTAGTCGGTGTGTCTTGGTCTGTGGGGAGTTTTCTTCTTCAGATGAGCTTGAGGGGTTGTCTGAAGGCCAGAAGAGGGAATTTGGGAAAGCTTTATTTCAGGATGTGATCCCCTATCCAATTGTTTGATGATAACCTGTCTGGGTTCTAGTGTGGGGTGATAGATGACAACTAGGGATGTGGGGTCAGTGGTGTTGTCCTGCATTTAACAGTTTTTTCCCTAGGCTATTTGGATGACCCTTTCCATAATACAATCTGCATCTCTGGTTGACAGCTTAGCACTGTCAGCGGGGAGTGAAGCTTATCAGAATCTACTAGCTGCATCTATTAAGATGAATAGTGTTAACAAATTAACTCTGAGATTATATTGTCTATAGTTGAAAGAATATGTTGTTCTCTTCTTTCTGCGTCACTGAATCTCTTCAAGTCAATTTAGACATGGATGTACCAGTTGAATATTTTCTTTTCTATGTACACTATGCTTCTTGCAGGGTAAATTCCTTTTTCATTAGCTCAGCTTGCCATGCCAGTTTCACCTCTGGTTCCACAGTTAGCTCAAACATTATTAATATTATGTTAGTATGTAGGGGTCTCTGATCCAAGATTAAGGCCATTGTGCTAGATACTGTACAAACACATCACTCTTCATTCTTCTGAAGGTTCCTTGTTTTAAATCCCAGCTATAGACACACTCTTATGTGTTCTTCCTTACTGATACCAATTGATCACATCTGGCCATTAGGATGTGGCTAGTTGAACACCCCATGTGCAGCAAGTGAGGATGTCAATCTACAGCACATGAGCCTGATACACATCTAAATATCCACATGAACCCTGCTGCAACTCATTAAAATTTCCCTAATGCTCTGTGACCCACTCATGTTTCAAAGCAGAGTAGATCAAAGCCCGCTAAAGAACATTTATTGTGCAGCATCAGGGTCCACATGGACAGTTACTGGGTAGCAGCCTGGTGTGATGTAGAGTTACACCTCAGTTTGCCATGTAGTGGGTGTTCATCTAGACAAGTCCCGAGAAAGGTCTCCATGCTTTCTATATAACTGTACATCCTTGGACATAAAAGCATGCCCATTCATGCACTGCATTGCTCTTTGGAAGAAAATACACATCAGACTTTTAAAGAACAAGGTTTACTGAAGAAGTTAAGGCAAATGATTTATAAATATTTTCAGCAACATTCCCCATGCATAAGTTAATGGCAGATCTGTGTATCGCCTCTCTTTGTTTTAAGCTATATTGAAGTTTTGGAATCTGATGAAGGGCCCCTTATATGCAGGCCATTTCATGAGCTTAATCAAACTGGAAGTCTTGTGGCAGGTTTAACTTTGGCACTTTCTTATTTATTCTGGTCAAAGTGAGTCAACTTCTGACCCGACATCACATAACAATGGTTTAAAAAAAAAATATCACAGGAAGAGTTGCTTTCTGCAAACACTGAACAAGGAATTTTATTAGAATTGGGAAAACAGTATTAGCCCTAAAGTTTTTCTATTTGTCTGTTTTGCTCTCGAGCCTCCATAATCATACTCAGACTGAAGCTTTTTTTAAGTTTTGAGCTATATTTTTACTTGCCTTAGATATTAATGTTGAAATTGATTGCACCAATAATCTACTCTTAATTGACCTCTAAACTGAATAAAACTAGATGAGACGTAGCAGCTGTTTTGGCAGTAACACCATTCAGAAGATATTGCTTGAATTAGGCCAGTAGGTCTGGGAGTGGTATAATGACACTTTTTAGAATCAGCAGGTTTACACATGAGCTTGCTGCTTCATTGTATTGGAGGTGGAGAGTAGTATCCCTTCAGGGATGGGGGAGGGAAAAGGGTTTACTGTAGGAGAAAAAGTATGAAGGAGGGTAGAACAGTTCATTTGTGGGGAATGAGTAGGGAAGAGGAAGAGTGATAGAAAGAAATAGGTTCCCTGCCCTCAAAACTGATGCTTCTCCAACCCTGACATCCTATGTTTAAAGAAAATAAATGCACTGGGAAAATTGCATGTATTTTGACCCAACCAAAATTTCGCTGGGCCAAATAATACAATTTTTTTTAGTCATGCTCCAGCTATCTCTGTTGTATCAAAGCAGTTGTCTATCCTTGCTTTGTGTTGCCATGTTTACTCACTGAATTCTGACTCCATTTTTTAATTATATGAAATGCAAACTTTTTTATCAACTCATTTTGAAAAATATTCTGGCTAATTAGCGTGTGTGTGTGTGTTTTAAACCACAAGATTTTGCAGCTAATGTTACAAGAAGATGACAAGGGCAATTATCATTAAAACTGAGCAGAACAAAGCTATGGTAATGAGGAGAGTTGCAATTCATTCACCAAGGCTCTGTCAGTGATGAAAGGAGTAAACTGAACCTACCTTTCTTTTATAGATAACAAAGCAATTACAACTTGTAAAGTAATACAGAGAAAATAATAATTTAGTGGAAAACTGAGAGAACAACAGACTCTGAAAAATACAAAGGAAAACAACTTGTAAAAAAAGATAATTCACTATATCAAAACTTATTATGAACAGATGACATGTAAAAATGTCAGGATGCATAGCAAGAGAAAATGTAACTTAAAAAAAACTTAATTGCAAAGTAACAGAGGATAAAATAGGCTATACTGGAGTGTGCAAAGGGATGGGGTAGTGTCAGACCTTTCTACCTCAGGTGAGAGCAGTCATAAAGGGTCTAAAATAACCCTCTGCAGTATTGTGTGCACCGGCATGCCAGTCATGCGGGAGAAGGAGCATAGCTATAGCACACTGCACTCCAGCTATTCTCTCGGGCTGTTGTAGCCCGGTGAGAGGCAAAGCTGCAATTGAGGATCCTCTCATTTGCGCCTGTGATCAGCCAAGTATACCAGGCATTGTGAAGGTGGGTTTGATGCACCAAAAGCTTTTTTGCACCACATTCAGGAAAGGAGAATTCCATAGTGTGGGGTTCCTCTTGCTTTACAGCACTGTTCAGTCACTGAAGTGCCCCTCTGTATTTTATACTGAAGATTAACTGTTGGGGCATCCCTTAAGCCAAGGCAGTGGCTAGATGAAATTGGTAACAAAAAATTCATGACCATTTATTTGAAATTTTCTATTATTTTGAATCACCCTCTAGGAATGTGCAAATATGCAAGAACTCATCTTGGCCCAAAATTTACACTTGACAATAGTGAACAATCTGGAGCAGGAAGCAGTGGTAGCATCTGAAAGCCACACAATGCTGGGCAGTAAGCAGAGAACTGGAAGCCAGGAATTTCTGAGCTCCTCTACTCCCATGCTCTGGCAGTGACAAGGGGCCTTAGTGTAAGTGAAAAATCAAGCTCTATGTAGTAATAAAGCAGATAAATATGGTTCCCATTTTACCCATGTGCAATTTGAGGCTCAGCATGGGCTCAGCTTTGCCTCCCCCAAAAGCCAGAGGTGAACCCACCACCTGTCGTGACTGCTCCCTGCATGCAGCTCCAGTCCTCCAGCTCTGACCAGCCCCCGCGGAGCACTGGCTCCAACCATCCCCCAATCTCCACTGAGACCACACACTGCCTGCCTTCCCTCGCTCCGGAGCTGGGGAGGCTGCAGCCGCTGGCCACCCACCACCCCCGGAAGGCTGAGGCCATGCACCGCGTGCTTTCCCAGTGCTCTGGGGCTGGGGAGGCTGGGACTGCGCGCCGCCCACCCTCCCGAGCTGGGGAGATTGGGGTGTCTGTTACAGCTGTCCCCCTGCTGCATTTTTTTTCTCTCCCTCTCCTTTCTGGTTGTTCTGTGTCCGCCCCCTCCCGGGCCTGCTGTTCATGGAAATGACTTGTGCAGACTAACTGGAGCCATTGCTATGCTTGAGGGAGGGGGGGCTTTTGGCTCCTTTGTTCAGACCTGGGCTCGGTGTAGAGGTGCACTGCCCAGATGTGCAAGACCTTATATGGCCACATAGCTGAGCATGAGAGTCATGCCTGTGGCTTAGAGCTAGCCCAGACATGTCTGTGCTCACCTGAAGTCTTCTCTCCTCCCCTGTAAGAAGGGGAACCAATCAAAGTTACTGGCAGGAAACTGCCTAAGTTTGTCTTTATAACCAGACATTTTCTAATCAGACCTCAGAAAAAGATTCCTGCATTGCTGCCTGGTCTGATCAGCCAGGAGTTCTGGGGGGTCCTTTCTCCGCTCTTGTTTTATTTTTGAGCGTACCCCCATTTTTAAACTCCCCTCCCACGAACAACGAATTTTGCCTGGAGATCTCCTGATTATTGTGAGCGAATTGAGTCCTCTGATGCTGAAACTACTGTACCTGCTTCTGCCTTTGCTGCTGTCCTGGGGATTGGTAAGAACTCCCTCTTGCAACCCCACCTCCCCATGTCCTAGCTGCTGGCTTTCTTTCCCCAACAGACAGAGCCAAGTTAACTCCTTGGTCTGTATCTGTAATCTGCTTCTAGCTTGCAGCCGCCCCACTGATGCAGCCACCACTGGGCACACACCACTCTGCCCTCTAAAACTACCCTTAGCATAAGGTGCACCCATTAGGTTAGGTTTAGCCTTTAGTGTAAATAAATTGTAATTTCATTTTGCATAGCTGTGGTTAAGTTAGGTTTAGCATTGTACTCTGTAAGTTAGGCTTAAAGAATTGTTGCATTGTGTTTTGCTACTTGCTAATTTGTGTAGTCTTGGTTAAGTTAGATCATAGATAAGATTTTTGCTGTGTTCTGTATAATTGTGATTGTCTGTCTTCCCACTGTCAGCCCCCCCCCCCCCCCCCCGCTGTCCCAGCCACTTACAGTCTGTTTGTTCTTTGTAGAAGCAGCAAAGAATCCTGTGGCACCTTATAGACTAACAGACGTTTTGCATTCACCCACGAAAGCTCATGCTGCAAAACGTCTGTTAGTCTATAAGGTGCCACAGGATTCTTTGCTGCTTCTACAGAACCAGACTAACATGGCTACCCCTCTCATACTTTGTTCTTTGTGTCTCCCTGAGTTTAAATCTCCCTCTGCAGCACCTCTGTCTTTGCTCTCTGCTCCACCACGTGCTTCTCTTCCCCCATCCCAATCTAGCATAAAACCCCATTGGTTACTTTTTCCTCTCTGATACACCTCACATTCTACATTTACACCACTGTGACACATTTTTACCTAAAATTGTTTATTTAATATATTTTTCCATAACTGTTAGTTGGTTGTATGCTGCTGACACACCCTTTACATAGAAATTGTTAACTACCTGTTATATCATATATTTCTATGTTAACTGGTTACCCGCTGTGTTGTATCCTACTGTATTGTACCCCACCATTGAAACCCCCTTACTGTACACCAAAAGAAACACCTCCCCAATTGTCTACTTTAACAAACGTCATACCCCTCACTATTGAATTTTCTCTGTTTTTGCATTTGCTTAATAAAGTTTATTTTGCACCCCACCAGTGCAGTAATTGTCCCCCAAGATCCCCTACCTGCTGGCAGGGACAGGGCCATGTGCCGCCAGCCTTCCCAGCACTCCTTTGGGGCTGCGGGCTAGCCACAGGACAGATCCAGTGGCTGCAATGGGAGTGGCTCTGGGCTCCAGCAGGGGGGCAAGCAGAAGGGGGGCACTCAGCCCCGGTGGGTGGTGGAAGGGTCAGGACCTCAGGTGGAAGGGGTGGGGCTAAAGGCTAGTCTCCCCCAGCCTGCAGTTCACCTGTTGCCCATGAGGCTCAGATGTTGAATAACTTGCCCAAGGTCACACACATGAATGATGGCACTTCAGGCCTTCTCTAGTGCTAGGCCACGCCCAATCCCTTAAAACCAGGGTTTCCCTTCCTCCATTTTGGGAAATGTCATAAGACCTGGATCAATTCCCACTGAAGTCAGTGCGAGTCTCTTCATTTACTTCTAAGGAAGTTAGAGTTTCCCCTTAGATTCTATGTGACAGTTTCCCAATCTATAAAATGGGACAATGGTATTTACCATACAAGTAGGCAAATGGCATGTGTTAATATTGCTGTAGCCAGAGATAGGAAAATATCAGACTCCCTGTCACAGGGTTCACTCACTGCGAGCAGCACCTCCTGCTGGCCCAACTAAGGATTAGCTCTGCCACCTTGCACTCTTCCTCCAGTGTTGTCTTTGCCTATCTTGTCTCACTCTGCTGCCCTGCTCACTCCCTAGTCTGCAACTTCTGTTCTATGGCTTGGCCCTCCGGCCATGTCACTAAAGTTCTCCCCTTCCAGGGAATTCACAGTCTTTCTGGATCTGCTGTCTGGCTGCCACACTTCCAACACCCTTGCCACTCCCCAGTGCCTGGTAGGGGAACCCAGACCAGCCCCTCTACACTGGGTTCCAGCCCAGGAACCTCATAACAAGCAGCCACAGTCCCACCTCTTGCTGCTGTTTCCCTGGGCTTCTGCCTACATATTAGGCTCCCCCCCCCAGGTTTGCCAGCTTCCAACTCTCTCCACTCAGGGAACAAATACAGACTACTTCCCTATAGACTTCTGCAGCAGCAGCTCTCTTCTCTGATGGGGACTACTGGCTTTAGAACATAAGAATGGCCATACTGGGTGAGACCATAGGTACATCTAGCCCAGTATCCTGTCTTTTGGCAGTGGCCAATGCCAGGTGCCACAGAGGGAATGAACAGAATAGGTAATCATCAAGTGATCCATCCTCTGTCACCCACTCCCAACTTCTGGCAAACAGAGGCTAGGGACACCATCCCTGCCCATCCTAACTAATAGCTTTGAGCAGGGAATTGGACTAGGTATCCAGATCCTGAGCTCTCTTCCACCCCTAATATTCTATGATGTACCTATCCTCCATGAATTTATGTAGTTCTTTTTTGAACCCTGTTATAGTTTTGGCCTTCACAACATCCTCTGGCAAAGAGTTCCACAGGTTGTTTTAACCCTGCAGCCTATTAATTTCATTTGGTGAACCCTAGTTCTTGTGGTCTGAGGAGTAAATATCATTTCCTTAAATCATGATTTTATAGACCTCTATCATATTCCCCCCTTAGTCATCTCTTTTCCATGCTGAAAAGTCCCAGCCCTATTAATCTCTCTTCATATGGAAGCTGCTCTATACCCCTAATAATTTTTGTTGCCCTTTTCTGAACCTTTTCTAATTCCAATATACCTTTTTGGAAATGGGCGACCACATCTGCATGCAGTATTCAAGATGTGGGCGTACCATGGATTTATATAGAGGCAATATGATATTTTAATTTGCTTTGTGACTCAGCTGTGCCTAGTTCCCCATTTGTAAAACTAGGCTAATGATACTTATATACCTCATAGGGTTCATGTATGTCTTAACTACATAATGTTTGGCAAATGTTGTCTGGAGTGCAAAGAATTATTAGGGACGGAAGGGCTGGGGAATAAACTGCTCCCAGCCCACCAGGTTTTTAGGGTTCCTCCCCACCACCCTCCACCTATGCAGTCAAATGGCTCTTCGACTTTTCAAAATCATTTTTATGGTGAAAAGTCACCTGCAAAAGCTCATTCAAAACACTAACATTTTACCAATTGGCTCTAATTTCACAGCAGTTTTGCAAACTCAAAAATAGGCACATAAAAACATCCACATGTGTGATAAATATTTTTTGCCCCACTGTAATTGCCAGTAGAGACCTTTTTGGTGTAGGTTGGAGAGAAACTTTAGGTCAGTAGTTCTGACTATCACAGATAATGTTTTTCAGAAGGACCAAAAATGTCTTATAAATGGCTGATAGACAAAATCTTGTTTATCTGCAAAGTAATCCCTAGGAACACAGCACTTTTTCATGTCAGCTTCTTTTTAAAATCCCAATAAATACTATATATTTTATTATGTGGAAAAATTATATGCTACACTCTGTTTATGTTAGCGGAAGCACTTATTAGAAAAAACAATTCATTAACAATCCTTAACTACAAAGTCTAGGTTTATAAATAGGGCTTAAACACAGTAGTAATACAAATAAACATACTCTTAATAAACTCTTGACCCATTAAAGTGAAAGACTCTTGTGGAAAAGGAGGAACAAGAATAATTTGTCACATGAAAGATAGTGTAGGCAGCTTTACAATTACAGGACAACATGATGGCACTAGTTGCTGTTTCCATATGCTTCATCGTCCAGCCTCACTTCAATGAATAATAATTGATTTCTGCTATATAATTTAAGAACCAGCAAGATATTGTTTAATGGTGCTTCTAGCTATGGTAAAAATGAAACTTTCCAACAAACACTGGGTCATTTCCTTTAGGAAAGGAAGGTGCCTGGAATACAGTGCTTTGAAAGCAGACAAGAATTAAAAAAAAATAAGTTTTGTAGTATGTATTTGTCCAATACCTTTAGTTAAAGAAAACCTTTATGAATGCCAGAAGGGCAAAGCAACATTTCCATAGGTTAAGACAGTTTCAACTTTAACATTCTCATTTTAGAGAGAGGGAGAGAAAAGCTGGTGACCCAATGGTTAAATCCAGATCAGAATTGTCCCAAAATTCTGGGGCATTAGGATCTAGGTTTTAGTCGAACCTGTTATAGCAAAAGGAGCAAGCTGTGAAGTTCGATTGCAAACCCAAACTTTTCTAGAGCTTGGTGTGTTTGGATTTCCACTTTTGATTCTGGTCTAAGCTATTGTTTTTACAAGATCTTAAAAATACAGGAAAGTTGTCTCTAGTACAGTGCATAATACTAACGATTGCTCAGAATGAAAGCTAAGAAGAGTAACATGGATATGAGATACTGTATATAGAGGAAAAAAATTGGTAAGGAAATATTCCTTGTGAAAATCATTGCTGCCATTGCAGGGTCTAATCCTGTGCTTCTTACTCCAGAAAATTGCTGTTGACTGTCAGTGAGAGTTTTGTCTGAGTAAGGAGAGCAGTGTTGAGCGCAAAAGAAATGACATGGACATGTTTGCTCAGTCCACACACACACACAAAACAGTCTGGTGAAAATAATTACTGTTGTCTAATAATACTGAGTCTCAACATTCATTTTTATTTTAAAGAGAAATGCAAAGCATTAAAGAGACACAAAGAATCACTATTTTTCCTCTTCACAGCTGAATCCATTGATAGCTACAAGTGAAGGCAGTGGAGTTAATTTGAAAATGAGGACAGGCCACACACACACACAAACACATATATACACACACTTTGATTTGCACCAACTTCAGAACAGGAAGGAAAGCTTTGTTGCTGCTGCCAACCTTGTAGTCAGATTTTCCCAGCTAATGGAGTTTAAAGCAGTACATTTATTTATGGAGCTGGATGGAATGGCTCTAATTAAAATAAAACATTTCATCCATCTTAGATCCAAATACACTTTCTGATGAAGCCATCACTTTGAATATGATTTTGTTTGCTAGAGCAAAACCATCAGAAGGACTGTCTGCTGTATTCCTGACTATGAATAACATACTACAAATAATGCTTACGTTTTGTTTGCCTTTTTTTTTTCTTTTGAGGGTTTGGTAGAAGTAAAAGTTAAAGATTACGAACTTCTCTTTCCAAACCATAAAACATTCAACATCTTCAAACTTCAGTTTCCAGTATGATAGTGAATTAACTTGTTTCTCACAGTGCAGCTATCTCTAAAGAGGCAGAGTGATCTGTTTTTGAACAGGGTCTATGGGGGGAATATTTAAGGTCTGTCTGATTAACCAAAGTCTTCTGTAGAACATATTAAGCTCACTGTAAAGATGGGGAAAATTTTAAACCACTTACAAAGTTACTTTTTCTTCCTGTGCATCTCGGGTTGTATCATTAATTAAACATTGCACTCTGTTTGTACATAGTGAATATTATTACAGCAAAATAAAAACCAGATACACTTGAAATCTGCTTACTGGAAATTAAAAGTGTCTAATGCTGTATTACCTGATACATTGTGCACCCCAGTCTGTTAGTCCCAGTGACTCTGTTTCTTTAAATAAGGAGTTTCAGTTTCTGTGCATTGTCTGGTTCCTGTCTCCTTCCACATTCCATATGTCAGCTTTGTAACTATTACTGGAGCTAATCTAAAAGAAATAACTTACTTATTCAAGAAAAATCTGAACATTTCACTTAAGATTACATTTCTCCCTTTCCATGTCAGGAGCGATAAGCAAAACCCAATACCCTGAGCAGAGAAATGATAATTCAAAGAGAAAGAAAATACTCTTGACATTTTAACAATAACAAGTTATTAATATAATTCACTTCAGTTGAAAGAAAGTGGAATACATTTACAATGCAAACTGAATAAAGGTTAAGTGTATTTTGTGTTTTGCTCTGCATTAAATATAAATATCTGTCATATCAAATCCTAGACTAGTTGTAAGCATCCTTTTAAAAATCCATGTTTCTAACAGAAAGGAAAGCTATTTGAAATATCCCTCGTACAAGTGATAAAATCCAAATCAAGTAGCAATTGCTCAAGGAAAGTTGCCATAGCTATTTCTGGCAGAGCTATCCACATACTTGCAACCTCACAACGCCTGTCATAGAATTTATACTGCTAAGATCCAGTAACCCTGCCACAGTTCTATTAGAACCAGTTCCCTGAAACCATGTAATGTAAAACAGACCTTTGTCTTCCTTTTCACTAAGATGTGTCACTTGCTTCAAGTGGTATTTTATATATTCCTCTCTATGAAAAACATATGTTTACTTATGAGAAATATTTAATTGGGAAAAAAACCTAACTGAAGCTGAAGCATCATTTATAATAGTATCTTGAAAAGATCACTCAGCAGTTCTTATGAAGCCTACAACAGAGAAATAAACAAAAATATCCCAAAATAAACAAAATACCCCAGATTTTTGTATGGTGAGTTCAATAAAATTGCCCATATGAAAGAAATCTTGGTTTCCTTACATCTTGGGATTGAAAAGTCCATTCTCTTGACCCAGATAGACTCTGTCTACCTTAATAACTGGCCCTCTTGAGTCTTTCCTACGGCACCTGTGGCAAGATAGCACTTGACATGCTCTTTGAAATATCAACTGCTTCCGTAGGTTTCCTGTATAATTTATGCCTAAGATGTCAGTCCCCATGAGGGCAGGAAATGAATGGTTTTAGGCACTGCCTTTTATAATGATCACAGTTGTAATCAGCATTCTGCTCTAATGTTCGTGAAGTAACAGTGAGCATGGCCTGTCGTTACCAACAACATTCTTGTTGCTCTGACAGAGCAGCTGCTCTGGCTCGCTGGGGTCTTAAATTGTTCTGGATTTCAGAAGTGCCTTTAAGATGCTCTAGCTCCAGGCACTCAACTCTTTAATTAAAGGGCCGAACCCTGCCTGCTACTTTTTACTTCAATAGAGACCAGAAATCAACACTGGTTCCCTCCACAGATGTCCAAGCCTCAAGCATCCGTTATCTGTATCCCACTCAGATACTAACAAATTAATAAAGTACATTTTTCAGAAGCACCTCTTCTATAGCATCCTGCCCTTCAAAAGATCACACTCTTTAAAACAAGTGGTGTAGAGAGACTACTTCTACACAGATTTGAGACCGCTCACAGGCAGCAAGGGAAAAGTGCTTCATGAAGACATATTCTGATGTGCTGAAGCAATCTATTAAGTGTTGGGGTGGGGGAGTTCTGGGAGAAAGTTGGGGAGAGAAAGGAGAGGAAGCAGGCAAAGGAAAGGAGAATAGGGAAAGGAAAGAATATCAAAAGCAGATAAGAGGAACAACAGTGATGAGAATTCACTTGAAAACAAAAGCAGATTAAAAATGTAAAGTGATGGTAAGATAAAAATGAAAAGTAGCAAAAGGGAATAAAAATCAGTGTTTAGCTTTCATTTATTATATGTTGGCACAATTAAACTGTTGATGAAAAGCCCTGTGTGTTTCATACCTTGTCATATGAAATGTATACCAATAGTAGTAACAGATCTGTGATAGTGTATTTAATCTACAGATCTGTTTTCTCTTATCGTTGTGTTAAGTAGGAGATTATATTTTAAAAGGTAGGGAGGTGAGCCAGCACTCATTGAGGACAGATGTATTTTGTGTGCTGCAACTCTCCCAGCGTAGCAGGGACTTGGAACATTACCAACATTAGCAAGGTTTTAAAAGTCACCAACTCTGCTCAGAAAACATCTGCAGAAGGCAGCTGCACATGGACAATGCCAAAGAGTAAGGAGAAAACAAGCCAATAAATTTTGCTTTTTAAATCAAAGGCTGCTGAACAGCCATTTTTTGCTGGGAGAGATACATAAAACATCTTCTGTAATGAAGATAAAAGAACAGGCTGCAATGAGTACAGTGGAGTCTTGTTGAAATGCTAATGGGAAGTGTGCACACAGTGAAAGCAGCCCTCAGTGGGAAATATGACAATGCAATCATAAGAGAGACCAACACAGAAACTATTTTGCTCAATGATTGCCAAGACAGTAAACCCATTTATACATCTCCACATGAAAGAATAACTGGCCACTAAAGGCAAATCCATCCCACTTCTCTGCAACTGAGGAAGCACCTTATGTCATGAGGAGAAATTAATAAGACTGGGACTTTTCAGGTTGGAAAAGAGACAACTAAGGGGGCATATGGTAGAGGTCTGTATAATCATGATGGGTATGGAGAAAGTAAATAAGGAAGTGTTATTTATTCCTTCTCATAACACAAGAACTAGGGGTCATCAAATGAAATTAATAGGCAACTGGTTTACAACAAACAAAAGGAAGTATTTCTTAACACAATGCACAGTCAACCTGTGGAACTCTTTGCCAGAGGATGTTGTGAAGGCCAAGACTATAACAAGGTTCAAAAAAGAGCTAGATATGTTCATGGAGGATAGGTCCATCAGTGGCTATTAGCCAGGATGAGCAGGAATGGTGTCCCTAACCTCTCTTTGCCAGAAGATGGGAATGGGCGACAGGGGATGGATCACTGGATAATTACTTGTTCTGTTCATTCCCTCTGAAGCACCTGGCATTGGCCACTGTCAGAAGACAGGATACTGGACTAGATGGACCACTGGCCTGACCCAGTATGGCCAGTCTTGTGTTTTATGTCAGCAACCAGGGCATGGGTTATCAGATCCAGTGGTCAGAGCAGTGGCAAGGGGTCATAGCCAGAATCTGGAATCAAGCAAAGCTGGGAACAAGGCAGGCATGGGTGTGATCACAGCTGAGGGCGTAAGCACTGAGCAGCTGGTGACCTGCTGCCAGTAGGTTTGAGAGCACACCTGCTGGTTCCCCTCAGACAATCTGGCAGGTTGGCTGTAGCTAACATGTGTTCATTAGTCTGCCTGGAAAGCTCAGCTGCAGGTCTTCTATCCTAACAATATGGCCAAAAAAACAGAGCAATTCTGTGCAAATGGAGTGGGGTGGGTGAGGAGGTCATGCTGGCGAAGGCAGTGTGTAAGGGCTGAGGTATCCTATGTGGCATGACTTCCAGCCATTCTACAGTCTGTAGAACACTATTCTCCCATGACACGTCTGCCCAGCACCTGATCTCATGCTAGTCACTAGGCTTTGGATTGGGTAAAACAAAAATCAACTTTTCCTTTAAAAAAGTGGCCATTTGCTAACAGTTGTAAAGCAGATACCACATTTTTCCCTCTTCTACTTAGAATACGAAACAGAAGGCTCTCAGCAACCATTTTGTGGTAAGGTAGCCCATGGTACGTGCTACATTTTAATGGTAACCACTCTCTACATCCTCTACAAAAGATCAACACATCAAAATAAGGAACCTGTAAGGCCAAATAAGGACTATGTTCAATTCATTGGCCTCCCAGAGATTGAAGAATCGAATGATGACAGTCACATTTTTTGGGAAAGCACAAAAGTGCTCAACTTTAAGCATGCCTAAAGTTAAAGCAGTTTCCTAAGTGTTTTTGTGAATGAGGGCAAAGTCATTGGGTTGGATAGATAAGTGATGATGTAAAGGGTTTGATGGAACTCTCACCTGTGAAGGACTCATGAATTAGGAAGTAACTCAAGGGTGACAGGGTTAGTTTCTGTTTCTTGGCTCCTTCTCAATCATGACAGGTTACAAATTCTGAAAGTAGCTTGGGTATACTCTGGTCACAGAGGCTTGTAAATCTTTTGAGTAATTACAATGATAATTATATACCATGTAGACCAAAGAACACCAGCTAGTAAAGCTGGCCAGAGGATGACAATTCTGTTTTGTGACAGCTTCTGAGGTTTCCAAATTTGTTTTCATTCAGCCATGGAATGAAAACAAAAGCCTTCAAACATTTTCACAAAATGGAATTCTGTCAAAATGTCCATTTTCTGACTGAGAACTTGACCTTTTTGCATTTTTCTCTCTCCCTCTCATTAAAACTGACCAGAGAGTCCTGGATTTTGGAAACCAATCCTGTCAAAAATGTTGTTGAAAAAGATATATCTGTGTGAAACATTTCAGCTAGACACAACAGCATATTTTGGTGAAAATACATTTAGTCAAAAAGTCTCAACCTTCTCTATTAGCTAGTTACTTGTACACACATCTACTTCATTTGCACATGCAATCAGGAGTGATAACTAATGTGTGCATTTTTAGCACAGTATTCTATTATTGATCATTTGGTTCTTAATGTCATGTCAACATTTGACCTTATTAATAACATCTCATGTGCATAAAAATGTAAATTGGTGACTGGGTTTTAAATTAAACCAGAAACAATGGTATACAATTACAATGAAAATAAGTGACCATAGAGTGGTGGTGCTGGAGACAAAAGGTACTTCCTATTGTAGTTCTTTACAAACCGTTCCTTGACTATGGTTTGACAAGTTACCACTCAGGCATAATAAAACCAAACCATGAAAACCATAAGCTTGTCATTTTTTATCATAAAACATGATTGATTGAACTGAAAGCTTCAAATTGCTCTGCATAAGTCTCCATTACCCAAAGACAACAAAATGTCATTAATGACCTTAACAGTAATTGGGGTTGTACTATCATATATTATAAATAATGGAATTACAATGTCATCTTATTTGCTATTGGATTCACCCTGCATGGCCTTCTATTACTCAGAGAACTATATGGCCAAAAACCTGTCCATGCTTCTAAATACCATTCAACGAGACAGCAAACACTTTTCCATTAGAATCAGTCTGTAACGGTAATTTTTTTAAAAAACGGAATAATTGCTAGAATAGACAACACATTTTCTTGCTTTTAAAATAGCTTAGGATCTCTTTGCAAGATACTGAGCACCCAGAATGACCGCTGATGTCAATGGTATTTTCCACATTTACACCCGTCTGAGCTAGCCATTGAGTGGGGTCAGGTGCTCAGCTACTATCCCAAACATTATGGATTCATGTCTCACTTGATATCATTGTAGGAGGTAATGTGTAGAATGAATATTTTAAGTGTTGGCACATGTGAAAAGATGCACCTGATCAGGTAAACAACTGAGTTAGCAAACTAATCTTAGTGCTAGGCAGAAAAAGTGTTTATACAATATATAACAAATAGCTTTGTAATAGTGAATTTAAAGAGAGCACCTGAATGTGAGAGCACACTTGCATTTAATCCTATGCTGTGCCCTGTTTTGGTGGACCGATCACTCACTGAAGCAGCAAATAAATGATATACTTCTTCACCTCAAGAGTTAGTCTGTGAATCTGTGTATTCTGGGTGGCAGGGAAAGAACCGGTCAACTCTTATACAGAAAGGCTGCCTCCAGTCCACCCAGCTACAAATGGGTACCTGACCTAGTGGGTTAGGGCAGTCAAAGGTGGTCAAACACAGTGCTAGCCATATTGCTCCCATGTGTAGCATTGGCAACAGAAACTGACATGTCAGCCAACTGTGGCTTGGGTTGTATTTGACTTTGATGAGATGGCCTATGTGTTTAAGCAAGCAATGGAGAATGGGCCTACAGTTGCAAGGTGCTGAGAATGGTGGGTGTGAATGATAATTTTAGCAACAGTATTTTGATTATCTGGAAAGGGCAGGTTTGTGAGTGAGAAGTAACACATTACTCCATGAGTAGTCCCACTGAAACCAGAGTAAGATTAGAGGAGGCAGAACTGAGCTGCTTGTATTTAACTTTATAGCAGTACCAATTAAAAATGTAAAGAAGTTTTGGATACATTTTCTAGAAGACATGCTATACAAAATCAAGTTGTATGGTATATTTCCAGTTCCTTTTTAAAATTAAGACCAATTTCCCAATAGCATAGAATGTTGATAGCATGTATGAATGGGAGCCTAATTAATATTATTGATCTCCTTTAAATCCCACAGGCAGAAAACCACTTTGCACTAGAAATAGCAGTAGTAAAAATATATTTATACTAAGTAATGACTTGTAATCCTATGCACCATTAAAAGAGCTTCTTAAATAAACAGTTGTGGTGTCATGCTGTGAGAAATACACTAGCCTCACACCTCTCGAGATGCTGTGTTCAAAAGTGCCTTGAGTCCAAATGTGCCTTAGGTCACAAGTGTTTGATTGGCTCAACTAGAGCTTTGCAAAACTGGAGAAAATCCTCTCCAAATATTATTTGAAATTATTAGCCATTCATTTTGTAAGAGCGTACACCCTCAAAATGTTGGGGGGGGGGGGGAGTTGTAAAATGTTACTGCATGGATTTTTTTTTAAATAAATTTAAAAACTGAAAATTCACATGTGAGTCAAAAGGCAACAGAGTCTAGTGATTTAAGCCTCAGTGGCAGTAACTCCTGAGTTCTCTTCTCATCTTTGTTACTGACGGTTCTTAATAGTTTGCACTTACATAGAACTTTACAACATTTAGGTAAATAAATAAAATAATATTATCCCAATTAGAGAGACAAGACAGACGAGGCAATATCTTGTATTAGACCAACTTCTACTGGGGGAAAGGCAGAATCTTTCAACCTACACAGAGCTCTTCCTAACATCTGCTTCCTAGGTGGCAGTGAACTGCTGACTCAGGGAGGCTAGCTTCCCACCCCTTCTGCCCAAGGCCCTGCCAGAACGCCCTGCCAGAGCCAAGAGCCCCACACTGGGGCCACAGGCCCCCACCCCAGACTAGCGCCCCCAGCCCCGGAGCCCTGGGAGGGCAGACCTGGCTGTTTGGGCAGGCTCAGCCTCCCCCAGAACTATGATACCATGGTCTGCTGCCTTCCTCAGACCTCTGAAGAAGAGCTCTGTGTAGCTCAAAACCTTGTGCCTTCCTACCAGCAGAAGTTGGTCCAATAAAAGATATTACCTCAAGAGTCTTGTCTCTCATATGTTGGCACTAACATGACTACAACACTGTGAACAATTATCTCAATTACACAGATGAGGTAATGCATGTGATCCAGACCCTTTGCTCCTTTCAGGCAGCTCAAAAAGGCTGGATTTTTGACAGTGGAGAATTCCTGTGTTGGTGAGGATCTCCTCAGATGTACAGCCTACAGAGACGGCTCCTGGCTTTGCCTATCATATCCTTCTCCCTTCCTTGTGTAGGGGACAGGCTTGGAAAAACCATGGCATGTCAGGGGCAGGGACAGGGGTGGAGAAGAGCTAAGCTATGCTCAGGGGCGGCTCTAGACATTTCGCCACCCCAAGCAGGGCGGCATGCCACGGGAGAAGCTCTGCCGGTCGCTGGTCCCGCGGCTCTGGTGGACCTCCCGCAGGCGTGCCTGCGGAGGATCCGCTGGTCCCGCGGCTCCACCGGACCCTCCGAAGGCAAGTCTGCAGGAGGTCCACCAAAGCCACGGGACCAGCGGACCCGCCGCAGGGACGCCTGTGGAAGGTCCACTGGAGCCGCTTGCCGCCCTCCCGGCGACCAGCAGAGCGCCCCCCGTGGCATGCCACCCCAAGCACGCGCTTGGCGTGCTGGGGTCTGGAGCCGCCCCTGGCTATGCTTCCCCATTGCTCTTATGAACATAAAGGGAGCTTCTTCACTGGAAAAAAGGTATATTCTTAACTCAAGTTAGCTAACATCAGGTAAAATCCTACTGAATACAAGGTAATTTGTAGTTTTTGCATAAATTAACCGATTGAATTAAAGACGAGAGGGGAGCCTCGTGTTTACAAACTGCCTTGTCTTCACTAGGGTTTTACCTTGAGCTAGTTAAATCAAGTTAAGAATACACTTTTGAGGACTTTATGCCAGTGGCATAAGCTGAATGAGCCCCTAGGTGCGGGCCAGGCCAACACAGAATCACGGAGCCATAACCAGATTCCAGGTGGTCCCTCCTCCTACCTCTCCTTCACCAAGCAGAATCTTGACATGGGAGGAATGAGCTCTGGGTCTCATATAGATCATGTGTGTCTTGTGACAAATGAACTAATAATTACTGAAGAGGGCTTGTCAGTTACAATGGAGGTAGAAAGAGGCTTGCCTTACCATGGAATCTCAAAGATTTCCTGGGATTTTTACTCCAAGATATTATCAGCAATAAATTGACTTCTGCCCTAGTGGGAGGGTACCTTAACATGCTGGGGTATTTTCCTGGTAGTGCCTTTAAGGATTGTGTTACAGCAAGTCACATTTTACACAGGCTGCAGCCAAAAAGCTTTTAACTTTTGCACTAAAGCTTTTCCATTAACAAATTGCTACTGCATTCAGCCACTGTAAGCTTCCAGTTTGCAGGAGAGTAGGTCTCTGACCACCATTTTGAGCAGCATGATTAGGATCAGTGCTTAATTTGTAATGAAAAAGATGCCAGGGTTCAAGCAATTTTTTTATATTCATAACTGCCAGGACTATGAACTTCCAAGCCTAGAGCATCTGGGGCTCTGCCCTGGCGAGCCCTAGCACATATTAAGCATTGGTTGGAAGACAGAGAGGGAGGGTGAGAGCAGAGGGATAAGTGTAATGGCATAGCATCCTCCCACAAATTAATCAGCAGCTGGGATTATAAAGTAAACCAGCCTAAATATTTTATAATATCCTTCATAATAACAACAAAGATGGCTGTGCCCATCTCACCAGTCTGAGATCCTGTGTCCTCCCCTGGATCTTATTTGTGAGGCCCCTTCATCCTGCTGTGATCGTCCTGATCCCAAACAAGGAAGGGTTGAGGTCCACTCCAGGGCCAGGGTCCTCTCCATCTCTAGGCTGGGTGCCCATGGAAAGAGCCTGTGTCCTCACAGAAATCCAAGTTCCAAAGCCACAACCATCCCAACTCCACACATGAATCCATGTTGAAAGGGGTTCCATGCTCAGGGCACTGTTCAGAACATGGTCCAGTTAATCATAACGGGGAGCTCATTGGGGCAGCATCAGACCTGGAATAGTTATCCCTGGCTTTCAACAGCTCACCTTGAGCCCCTTTATTTTCATGCTTTGCTGTCCAGTCCACTCGTTCCTGTGATCCAGTGGCTGCCAAGATCTATCATCTTACTATTGGAGGTCCTTCTTTGATGAGCCAATGTCATGGGCTTTGTTCACTTTGGCCCAACAGTTTTTGATGTCATTCTCTCAAGTGGCTGCATGCTGATACATATACTTTCTACTGGACCTTGTTTTGCTGCATCAAACCCTGGAGATGACCAAAGCTGGAGAAACTGCAAGCAGGGTGGGACGGAGGACACTGAGCAGAGGGAACTGAAAGTAGACCACTCCTGGTCAAGGTTCAGAGCATAGGGAGATGACAAAATAGTACACAGGACTGGTTGCCCAGGAGTCTTGTGGGAAGGAACTGGAGGACCATCATCTATTGATTGTTGTGACCAGCCATAACTGCAGTGAAAATGTGCAGCAATCTCAGGTTATCAATACGGGGATAAGCTAACTTGGGGTCCACCATATACCTCAAGGTGTGGTAGCTGCCTCACCATGTGACAAAATAGTGGCATAGTGACATGTGAACATGCAGCGCATGTTAAGGAGAAAGCTCATGGTTGAACCCAGATTAAACCTTCAGTGAAGACAAAGTCTAAGAGATTTACCCAAGATTATCCAAGCCTTGTTTGCAATAGGGTTTTTTGGAGCCATAATTCCCAGTGGGTGCAACCTTATCACTAGTGATAGCACCAATGGAACAGTTTTTTACACTATGTCACCAGAGTTTTAAGCAGTCTGACTATGCCCAAGTCCACCAGGTGAAGTGATCAAATGACATGGACTCAAGTGCCAGCGATATACAGATGAAACAGCTTTACTTATCCTTCGCCACATATGACCACACCACTACCACCAAGATGGCCCAGTGCTTGGATGAGACCAGCTCTTGGATGAAGAACAGCTGTCTGAAGCTGAACCCAAGCAAGACTGAGGTGATACTGTGGGGCAGAGGAAAGTACTTTGAAAAGCTTGCAGCCATGGTGCACTCTCCATTGGTTGGAGTTTACACAGGCACACTACATCAATTCAATCCATAATCTAGAAGTACCTTTGATTCCTTGCTGATGCTGAGCTTTCACATAGCAGCCTTTGCAAGTAATGTTTTCTACTATCTCTGGCTAGGAAACTCCACCCCATCCTAGCAGATGAAGACCTGGCCTAAATTATTCATGCATCATCTTTAGTTTCCCAATCCCCATCTGTAAAATGGGAATGATAGTGCTGCCCTGCATCAATGGGATGCTGTACCTTTTCTCAAAGGAATTCCCTGATCGGAGAGACCACAGGGATGCTACCAATCTCTCTCTTTAATCAAATCTGAATGCTCACGATTTCTCTGGCTTTTCATTGTTAGCTTGGCCTGCACACTCTATTACTAAACTTCTGTATGTCCTTTGTAAAGTAAGATGAGATTTCTTGAACGATAAGGTTCTATATAGGTGCTGAAGTTGTTACTGCAGCTTTACAAAATGTCTTGAGAACTGGGAAGTGGGAAACCAGCTTATAAAAGAATTATAACTCTGAATCTTCATTATAATTTGATTCAAACTGTGCCTAACAAAAGAAGAGGAAGTGTGGTCTTATGGATAAGGCAGCACAACACGCTACATGAGAGCAGCATTCAAATCCCAGCTGTGTCAGAACTGTCTTATGTGACCTGGGCATGTTACTTAGGGCCAAATTTTCAAAATATGTGGGTGCTAATTGGTGCCTAATGGAATTTACAAATGTGTCTAAGCAGGTTAGGTATTTAAATCAATGGGAGTTATGTGCCTAATCTGCTTAGACACTTGGAAGATCCCACAAGCCTCCAATCTGCATTGCTAGGTATATAAATACAGTTTGGAAGTCTGGCCCTTAATCTCTCTCCTTGCTTTAGTTTCCCAGTCTCCCTCTGTAAAATGAGGATGACAGTGCTGCCCTATGTCAGTGGGGTGTTGCAAGGATAAATTTATGAATATGAAAGCTCTCAGATAATGCAATGGATGTTTTGGATAGATGTTTCTCTAGCAAGAGAATGGGAAATTATGTCAGTGAAAAGCAGGTTTGTTTTTATTATTCCCCCCTGTTTGAGAAATGTCCTGTGTTATTCCAAGGAGAAAGGAGAGTTTGACTAAAAAGGAAATGTTTCTCCAACTATCCTGCACCCCCACTTAGGAGATAGAGGGGGGAAGTGGAGAAGTTTGAACACACGCACACACGGATACATTTTGTACAAAAGAACACCACTTCTCATGGGCAGTGAGGGTCTAGTTTGGCTATCAACAAACATTTCAAATGAAATTACTAGGATGCTGTTTGAAAAAATGCAATGGGGGGATTTAAAATCTCCCATAAAAATTGTTTTCCAATGAATAAATGAAATTAAACTCACAATTTTCTAATTTCAAAAGCATTTTAAATTTTCTGTTTTCAAATAAAATTTTCAGTATGTGAAAACCAAATCCTAAAAATGTTACTGAAAACAAACCCCAAAAATTTTTACTGAAAACCAAATCTTCTTTGTACATTTTGGCCAAAAAGTCATTTTTCATTAAAAGAAATTTTCATGAAAACATTTCAGTAAGCTCTAGAATTTGTATTTATCCACCTGTGTTGAATTTTTCCTGAAAAATAAGGTCCCAAGTAAAATTATTTTCCAACCAAAATTAATAGAAAAGAGCACTTTCTCTTTCACAATTAATCTGCTCACTCAGAAAATGGCAGCCTCCACTGAATAAGATTTTTCATTTTTATTGTAACAGGAAGTTAATTTGGAAAAAAGACATTTGGACACATGATTTAATTATTCTGAAGTTTGGGGGGTTTGAAATCACTAGAATATTCCTTTAAAGCACCAATTTTATATTTATAAAACTGTAGTTTTATGTAAAATACAGCTAAATAGATCATTTGTCAATTCCTCTTTTGCGCCCAAGAAACAAAATTCAGAATTAAGTCCAAATTTTGAACAATTTGCCAGATATTGTGTTTTTTTACATTGGAGTAAATCCTCTTATTGACATGAATGTTACACCAACATAACTGAGAACAAGAACTGGGTCATCAAATTTAGTTGATGTTTGGATATAGAATTTAGTGTATGGCCCGTTGCAAGAACCAGATCCAGATAGGGTTCAGATTCTGAAATCCCTACTCACTCATTGCCCATCAGCTTTGAAGGATTTTGGATCTAAGAATGCACCTTGAGCCCTTTCCATTTGTGACGCATGGCCAGAAAGGGTTAAGCAGCCTGTGGGATAAATGACCCAAATTCAACCCTTACAGACATATTGGTAGATAATGTTTGTGTTTTTGTGTGTTTATATATACACTGTTAGAAGTTAACAATGTAATCAAGCAACCCCTATCTATGCTGTATTTTGTTAATTCAGTGATCAAAAGGAAATATTAACAATCAACTGTAAACATAGTGATATCACTGAATTAGTCTCACTTTGAAACATATAGCAAATCCCCGATGAATGGTGGAAAATAGGCTATTGCCTTATGTTAATCCATGTAGCTAATTACCAGTGATGCTCGGGAAATAGGTCCACTTCAAAGTCTCCATGATTGCTTATTGTTCACCTAAGGATTCCGACCTGCCAAGAGAAGGCCTGGAACTGTTTAAAAACCCCTTGGGTCCTGATCCTTTTTATCTCAGATCTGCTTGATGCTTCATGCAGGGGAAACTTAAGCCATAAGGCCGAGATCTCCAAAGTGCCATCTCGATCACCCTAAATATGGACATTTGACTATAATCTATGGACTGATTCTGAAACAGCTGTTTGCAACCACAAAGCTCACCATTTCTACAGTGAATCTGATCTCAGAACTATACTCATGTCTGTATGTTGTGACAGGGTCAGGCCAGATGGCTCCAGGAGAGTGATAGAAGGCAGATATATTAGCCCCAGGTTAAGTAGGTCCCCTTTCCCTGGGTAAGGTAACAGGGAAGGTTCCAGAACAATCAGGAAGTTTCTGGAAACAATTAAGGCAGACAGGCTGATTAGAACACCTGCAGCCAATCAAGAAGCTGCTAGAATCAATTAAGGCAGGCTAATTGGGGTACCTGGGTTTAAAAAGGAGCTCACTTCAGTTTGTAGTGCGCATGTGAGGGGCTGGGAGCAAGGAGCTGAGAGTGAGAGGGTGTGCTGCAGGAGGACTGAGGAGTACAAGTGTTATCAGACACCAGGAGGAAGGTCCTGTGGTGAGGATAAAGAAAGTGTTCGGAGGAGGCTATGGGGAAGTAGCCCAGGGAGTTGTAGCTGTCATGCAGCTGTTACAGGAGGCACTATAGACAGCTGCGATCCACAGGGCCCTGGGCTGGAACCCGGAGTAGAGGGCAGGCCTGGGTTCCCCCCAAACCTCCCAACTCCTGATCAGACACAGGAGGAGTTGACTCGGACTGTGGGTTCCACCAGAGGGAAAGATCTCTGAGGCGAGCAAATCCGCCAATAAGTGCAGGACCCACCAAGGTAGAGGAGGAACTTTGTCACAATGTATAATGATCTTTTAACCAATACTCTCTTTTCTTTAATAAATTTTAGTTTAGTTAATAAGAATTGGCTGTAAGCATGTATTTGGGTAAGATCTGAAATATTCATTAACCTGGGAAATAATGTGTCCGATCCTTTGGGATTGGTAGAACTTTCTTATATGATTAAGATTTTCAGTAATCCTCATCATATTTGACTTGGTTGTCTGGGTGGAGACCTGATGCTGGGTTGCTTTAAGGGAACTGTGTTGTTGGCTTCTGGATAACCAGTAAGGTATTATAGAAGCTGTTTTGTGCTGGCTTGCTAAATCTAAGTATTGGAATATCCACCAGCTTTGTCCCAGGCCTGGTCTACACTAGGCATTTAAACCGGTTTTAGGAGCGTAAAACCGATTTAATGCCACACCCGTCCACACTGAGAGGCCCTTTATATCGGTATAAAGGGCTCTTTAAACCGGTTTCTGTACTCCTCCCTAACGAGAGGAGTAGCGCTAATATCGGTATTACCATATCGGATTAGGGTTAGTGTGGCCGCAGATCGACGGTATTGGCCTCCGGGCGGTATCCCACAGTGCACCACTGACCGCTCTGGACAGCAATCTGAACTCGGATGCAGTGGCCAGGTAGACAGGAAAAGCCCCGCGAACTTTTGAATATTTCCTGTTTGCCCAGCGTGGAGCTCCGATCAGCACATGTGGCGATGCAGTTAAAAATCAAAATAAAGAAAGAGCTCCCGCATGGACCATGCGGATGTGATCGCTGTAAGGGCAGGCAAATCTGTTCTATCAGCGCTCCGTTACAGAAGACGAAATTCAAAATCATTTTTAAAAAATCTCCAGACAGACGCCATAGCAGGGGCTCAGCGCACTGCTGCGTGACAAGCGTAACGGAAAGCCAAAGAATCAAATGGACGCTCATGGACTGGAGAACTCAAGCTATCCCACAGTTCCTGCAGTCTCCGAAAAGTATTTGCATTCTTGGCTGAGCTCCAAATGCTTCTAGGGTCAAACACAGTGTCCGCGGTGGGTCAGGGCATAGCTCGGCAATTTACGCACACACCCCCACCCCCAGAAGTGAAAGGGAAAAAAATCCTCTCTTGACTCTTTAACATGTCACCCTATCTTTACTGAATGCTGCAGATAGATGCGATGCTGCAGCACTCAACACCAACATCCTTGCTCCCCCCCCCCCCCGCCATGGGTGGCTGATGGTACAATATGACTGGTACCCGTCCTCATCATCAGCCTATTGGCACATGGGGCAGTGCAAAAGGACTGGTAACCATGCCGACTAGCATCAGTTAGGTCAATCAAGGGCGCCTGGCCCTAATTTTTCCTGGTAGATGGTGCAGTATGGCTGATAACCATCGTCATCATAGCAACAGGGGGCTGAGCTCCATCAGCCCCCATCCTTCATGTGTAAAGAAAAGATTCAATTGCCCCTGGACTAGCAGAGGGATGCTGGGTTCCTCTCCTCCACACTCCTTACTGTCCTGTCTGGACTATCATAGCAGCTGGAGGCTGCCTTCCACTCATTTCTCACTAACAAGTCACTGTGTCTTATTCCTGCATTCTTTATTACTTCATCACACAAGTGGGGGGACAATGCTATGGTAGCCCAGGAAGGCTGGGGGAAGAACGGAATCAACAGGTGGGGTTGTTGCAGGAGCACCCCCTGTGAATAGCATACAGCTCATAATTTCTGTGGGATCTGACACAGAGCAGCTGTGCTCTCTGGTTCTATGATACAGTGGTTCTCTAGTACACTTGCCCATATTCTAGGCAGGACTGATTCTATTTTTAGATACCAAAAAGGAGGGATTGACTCAGGGAGTCATTCCCAATTTTGGCTTTTGCGCCCCTGGCTGATCAGCCAGGGGCACTTATGACAGCAGCAAATGGTACAGTGCAAAAGGACTGGTAACCATGATCATCTTATTACCAATTTATGGTATGGTAGATGGTACAGTATGGCTAGTAACCATCTCTGCTGTCATGCAAAAGCAAAAGCATGCTGCTGTGTAGCGCTGCTGAATCGCCTCTGTGAGCGGCATCTAGTACACATACGGTGATAGTCACAAAAGGCAAAACAGGCTCCATGATTGCCATGCTATGGCATCTGCCAGGGCAATCCAGGGAAAAAAGGCGTGAAATGCTTGTCTGCCGTTGCTTTCCCAAAGGAAGGAGTGACTGACGACATTTACCCAGAACCACCCGCGACAATGATTTTTGCCCCATCAGGCACTGGGATCTCAACCCGGAAATTCCAAGGGGCGGGGGAGGCTGCGGGAACTATGGGATAGCTACGGAATAGCTACCCACAGTGCAACGCTCCAGAAATCGACGCTAGCCTCGGACCGTGGACGCACACCACCGATTTAATGTGTTTAGTGTGGCCGCGCACACTCGATTTTATACAATCTGTTTTGCTAAACCGGTTTATGTAAAATCAGAATAATCCCGTAGTGTAGACGTACCCCCATTCTTTGCAGTTCACCCTAACTGAGTAACCTCAGTGCAGCTCCTTTGGCAATAAGACAGGATGGGCAATACACTACAGCACAGTGACTGAAGATGTTCAGCTTTTGGACTTGTATACCTTCCACTCCCAACACAAACAATCTGTCTGAACTGCATGCTTTGTTGTATCCCATCGTTTAAACAGAATCATAGGGCCTGATTCCAATCTCACTTACACCAGTATAAATCAAGAGTAACTCCACTGAAGCCAATGGTGCCACACCAGTGCATAATTGGTGTGAGACCTGAATCAGGACCCATTAGCCTTTCAGTCAGTGATAACTGCTTCATGTATTTTGCACAGCTGAACTGAGCTCTTTGTGAGATTAATGACTCTGTTGCTATAGCCTGTAGTTTTATGATATCTTATATTTTATCTGTTGGCTTGCATAGCTTTATGCTACTAATCAGGCAGATTATTATGTGAGAATAGCAGTGTCACAGGTCTGTGACTGCTCCTTATTCAACAAAGTAAGGTCATCTGACTTGGTGAGCATTCTGAACTCTTTTTAATATTAACTGTATGCAAATGATTTCTTGCACTGAGTGTATATATATGTTCAAGGGACTGTCTCCTGGTAAGAAATTTCAATTCATCTGTCTCTTACATTATAATCAGGGAAATGGTTTGCATTCTTGACAGAAAATGGACAGCATCCCAGAAATTCACTGCCTGCCAGAATTTAAACTTCCCACTGCTCAGAATGGAAATCATGGAGGATTTCTAACCAATTGCAATAAATGTTGCTCTGAATTAGATGTGCTTTAATTTACCTTGACTTTTGCATCTCTAGACACCCAGTTGGAACTCTGCTGTTAATATTAACTGAGGCACGTAGTACTTTTATTGCTCATTTAATGGCCCTATTCAACAGAAATTCAATTTCCACAGTTGCCAGCTATGGAAGCACACAGGATTCTGAGGCTCAGTACCCTTCCAGTCCTATGTTTCTATGATTGTCAGACTCTGGCTCTTATGCCTCCTTCAGTAGGCCTTCCAGATGTAATACTCACATTTCAGTACAAACTCCACAAAGACATCTGCAGAGCTGAAGATGTTTCCATGGGCCATTTAAGTTTTCTGATGAGTGTCAGGACTTGGCAGAGAACAAAGATCTGCTGCTTTATGTACAGTAGCTACACAATGCTGAAGAGTTGCAGATAATTTCTGCTGAATAGGAAAGTCTGTTAAAATAATTATTAGGAATATTTGTTTCCTAGTGTAATTTTATTCATTAGTCAATTTTTTTTATTTCTTTGAATAAGAATAGGTTATTAAAACTTCATAGGGAGAACTTTAAATATATTCAGTGCTTGTCCAAAACTTGGCATTTGTTTGGGTTGCAGTTTTTCATATTTTTTTCATTAGTCATTAACAAGCACATGTCAGGATAGGAGAAAGGAGAGGATTTAAACATCGGCTGAGACTTACAGTTTATGGATATGGAATATTCCAGTCCAAAAGGTCCTTAAGGCCCTCTGAAAACTGTTAGTAACTACAGTAATGATTCGCTGAGCAGCAGAAAAAAAAATAAAGCCACAAACAAAAAAGAAAAGATGCTCTGCTGGGCCACTTGGAGGCGCAGCACATAATTAGCAGACCTTGGGGAGATGCACCTTTGTACCCTCCCAGTAGTGGTTACCAAGTTACAGTTGTCTATCCAAGGCTGAACAGCAGCACTGCTCAAGTTGCCCCCTCCAGCTCCAGACCGTCATGATATGTCCTGGCTCTGAAGCTGGAGATGGGTTCTCCATCACAGTGCCTGAAAGTGAGCAATTCTCTCCCAGCCATCTGCAGAGCTTTTCTGACCTCTGTATGCCACCACAGGAGCTATAGTGGGGATGATGGGCTTTCCTTCAACTTTCAGAGAGCTGAGAGTGTTAATGTTATCAGCGTGACCTAGAATTAAATACTACCAAGCTAATGTCTAATACTCTGAGCAGCAACCTTCTCTTATTCATAACTGAGAGCCGGACTTGAAGAGGGGGATGTGGGCTGAGAGGTTAACTTTACTGCTAGTCTGATTCTTTTCTATCCTAAATAAATATAATATTCCAGTGACTCTTCAAACTCACTGTATGTTAAATTACATTAATGTTAATATTCACATACTTTAAGAGCCAAACTTATAAAATGCAATTAAAGAAATTCAGAGCAAAATTTAGTCAAAACATTTACCTAAGATATACATTCTGCTATTGCATCCATGTAGGCAGACTACTATGCCCGCATGGAAGCACTGGTATTGGTGGGGCTCCTTGCAAGCCCAAGGATTCATCTACAATAATCAATTTGAGGAACCTTCACCTAAATTAGGATTTGCAGTTAGAACCTAACTCTCACAAATAGTCCTTGCCACTCACATGGATAAAGGTTTGCAGGACTGGGCTCTAAATATTTTTTTTAAATCTGCATACAACAAATTAATTAAACCTAACAAAATTCAGTACTGAGCTACATGTGAATTGAATATTTTAATTTTGTTTATGTTCTGACTTTCTGCACAAGTACCATGCACATATTCTTTCACATGCATCAACGAACCTTTTAATTAAGGATGAATAAACTAATTCAGCTGCATTCAAATACAGACTGACCTGATCTTTCACATAAAACTTGAATCAAACAAGAACTCTTTTTAGAATCAAAAGTATTTGATTAACATTTGTCAGTTTCACTATATGTGCGTGTAGCTTCTAGCATCATGGAGGCCTTCACTATGGAGATACCACCAGAGGGCTGATGCTGTTTTCTAATAATAAATGTTCATGTTCCTCTTCAATTCCTGGTCCCATCTAGTACCAGAAGCAGAGACAGCGACATACTGCAAGATAAGCTGTTCTCCTGTAGTTCATACTCTGCCAAAACTGGGATATTCAAAATCCATCTTGAAAGAAGGCCCATTTCTGAGCTTCCCATATTTTGTTTATAGCTAGTTTCTTCTTTATAGTAAAATGTTATATAAACCTAAAGATGAAAATGTTTACTGGTTAATGAGTTTGTATCTATGGAATAGAGCAGATGAAATATTAAAGGCAAACAAAATCTACCAGAGCCCTGGTTAACATTAAGCAGACCACTTTCACTTTCGATTGGGAGAAGCTATTTTTGGTGTCATACTATTGATAATTCTGGTGTGAGGAGTGTGGGTGGGAAGGGTAGCTCAGTGGTGCTGTAATCAGACTGGGGACAAGTAGTAATGATGTGAGAAGAGACTTTACTCACCAAGCCCTGAGTAATCAGAAGCACTGGAAAATCAAGAAGCAAACAGAACAGGGACATGGAAGCCAAAGGACCGTCCGTTTTTTACTAAGAAATTGTAGCAGTCCTGAAAATAGAAATAATGAGCAAACACTGTACAACGGGGGCCAAAAGTAAATATTCTAGAGCAGTGTTTCCCAAACTTGGGACGCCACTTGTGCAGGGAAAGCCCCTGGTGGGCCAGGCTGGTTTGTTTACCTGCCCCGTCCGCAGGTCCGGCCGATCGCGGCTCCCACTGGCCGCAGTTCGCTGCTCCAGGCCAATGGGAAGCGAGAAGCAGTGGCCAGTACGTCCCTCGGCCCGTGCCGCTTCCCGCAGCTCCCATTGGCCTGGAGCAGGGAGCTGCGGCCAGTGGGAGCCGTGATCGGCCAGATCTGCGGACGGGGCAGGTAAACAAATCGGCCTGACTCGCCAGGGGCTTTCCCTATACAAGCGGCATCCCAAGTTTGTGAAACACTGTTCTAGAGCATTCGTTCTCAACGGTAGTATTGGGGACTCAACCATGCTGCCCAGCCCATATTGCTAAATGGGAGGTGGGGTCCTAGTTAGACTGGAGACAGGTTCAGGGTTGGGGAGGAGGCAGCATGGAAAAGGTTCTAGAATAAACCTTTTTGTCCAAAGGGAGGACGCACATAGAAATAGATCTCTCTGCTTTTTATTTGATTATTAATTGAGTCCATTTTTGGCCTGTACTTTTGTTGTTAAAGCTTAGAGCAACATCTGACCTTTCAGATGCTGGTCAAAACTGAATCAGCTAACCTTCTGAGGTTTGTTTATCACAACTTTCGTTGAGCTTCTCCTGATAGTTGAACGAGACTTCTCCAATAGAATGTAGTATGGGTGGTACATTCACATCATCTCAGTGTGGCATTTCCATTTTGGTATACAAACACATCCGTGTAGTTTTTGATCTAAGATTGTCTTTGTCAGAAATTCCCATTCATTTGAGTAGCTTCAGCTTTTTATTGGTGTTTATTCCAAGGAAAAGCTAAGCAGTTGAGGAAAAAAATGAAAACAAACAAAAACAGGGATTCTTGAACCCCTGCCCATCACATAAAATGGATTTGATCTTTTATTCAGGTTTGAATACATTTTCCCCAGTCCGGCAGATTCTCTATCTCCACTCTAATCTCTAGCACCCTCTTCCTACTTTTCATAGATCTTGCTTTTTCTGCCTCATTCCCTGGTCCTTGATTGAGAGGAAGTGAATGAAGGGGACACGCTGAAGGTATTCAAAATAATGAATGGAAAAAGAATGAGAAGGAGAGAATTTCATAGAAAGTAGCTGAATCTTGGAATGACTATCCAACTAAACCTCTCTAGGTCCTGGCATGACCTCAATCACTATAGTGTCTGCTCACCGCACATGAAATTATCCTTACAACACTCCTGTGAGGTAAGAAATATTATTAGCCCCATTTTACGATCAGGTATTCAGATACTGTGGTTGTTAGGGCCATAAAAATACATTGATAAAAAGCACAGCTGAATTACTTATATAAGATCACAGAGGAAGTCTATAGCAAAGATTAACCTAGATCTCTTGAGTCCTTGCCTAATACCCTAATCACAAGACCATCTTTCCTCTAAGCTTTTGAAGTTTGTCTATCCTTTTAGTCTTTTTCTATTAGTGCAGTGATCAAAACAGACTTAAAAGTAAAATGCACTATTTCTAGAGCGTGTCAGGCACTGTAAGCGTCTTTTTCCTAGTAACTATTTTTAAAGCCCCATAAGCCCTCAATACTCTTTGGATTTTTTCCTAGTGGATCATGTAAGGCTGGTTTATCATAAACACCCTGTAGCAATGTATTTACCGGATCCCTACTGTCTAGCTTGAATTCTATAGAGATGCTCGTTATAATGATTGAATGCTACATAAAGTCATCTCTACCTCCTATGCTCACATAATTTACTTATGAAGAGACCTTTCATGTCTAGGCTGATGTCTGCAACTCTTGATTGAAGCATGCTTTTCCATAGGCTGCTTTCTCCCTCATTTACACGTGGTGTGTGAGACCAACTACAGTACCAGTGTAGCACTGGACACTTCAAAACTTTCTAAAAAAAAAAAAAAAAATCTTTTCCTCATAAAATTTTGAAAGCTAGCTCAATCTCAGCAGAAAGTTGCAAAAGATGTAATGTAGGATAGGAAAAGAACTCTCTGTCCGCAGTCCACAAAGAGAATACAGAATGGGCTTTGCAATAATTGCTGTGCTGAGCTAAAATACTTGAAGTAAAATCCAGCTCAGAGGTAGCCCACCAAGCCCAGAAGATTCTGTACAAAAAGGGAAATCTGTGTTTTCAAAACTTTGAGGTGCTGTTTTATGTTTTGCTTTTTCCACTTTGTTCCCTCTCCTTCTCTGAGCCACCGTCTGGTAAAAAGCCAGAAAGAGGAGAAAGAGAGTCCTTTCTTTCACACAATGCTAATTCACACTCCTCAAAAAAGTTTTTCAGAATAATATTTTTTTCTGTTTAGTAACACTTGGTGTTTTCTTCTGAAGATATTCAGATCTGTGGTTTATGTAACACTGTTTTATTTTGGTTTCCTGTTTCTCTGGTAGCAGAGACAAATTGAGGTCTAACTTACTATTAGAAATAGACCAAAATAGACAGGAATTCAAAGAAATACCACATAATGGATCAGGATTTCAGAATACTATTCTAAGCCATTTTTTTTAAACACACTTTTCAGGCATCTTGCTGGGTTAGCTGCTCTCCTACTGGTTCAGAAGGGGGCCTACACGCAGCCAGTCCAATTACCTACTACTGGTGGGTCATCTGATCACCAGTAATAAAGATCCTGCAGAACAGAATCTGCAGTGGAGTATTACAGGTAAATGAGGACAAAATGTGGCCTTCAATTGAACCTCAATCAGCCATTCTCTTTGTGAGTTAGCCAGAACCAAATCCCATTCCGTGTTGATTCTTCAGGTGTAACCTCCTAATTTTTCTAGCAAAATAAGAAGCTATGAATTTGAACAGGGGGCAAATCCTAAAATGGAACAATGGCAGTCTACACTATTGACTTTCACTGGAACTATGCTGGTTTGCACCAGCTGAGGATTTAACCCAGGGCTTAGGTAGGTTGAGTATGAAGGTACCATTTTAATGGAATTGCTCTGTTAGAGTAGAACCACACTTTAACACTAGATTGTTGTGACATTCTCCATTGAGCAATACATTTGTCCCCTGAGCTCCCTGGTGCAAAGAGCAGGTGCAGCCTGCTCTGCCCATTGTGCTTGGCCCACTCTAACAGCCAGCACAGAAGGTGGGGAAAAAGCATGATCCCATCTGCATCCTGTTCCCTTGGTGTCCGTACATGTATACGAAAAGAGTAGTTCCTGAAACTCCCAGAGAGTCCCATTGTGACAGGCCTTTGCACCATTACCTCTGATTACCATTACGTCTGATCCAATAATTTCATCTCTCATCTAAAAATATCACAGCTGGAAACTGAGGTGTGTATGGCTGGTGAGAAAGAATAGTAGCCCTTTCCCAAAAGTTAGGGAGAACTGGCAGCAAACCATAAGCTACAATTAGATAGTATTTAGACTGCTCATGGAAGGCCAGCTATAAGGTAGAGTTGTTGCAATAACATGACTCCTAAAGGCAAAGAAAAACTGTAGAGCAAGAAGATAACAGAAAACAAATGTACTAAGCAGAAAGCAAAGGCATCACTGGTTAAGGAATTGTTACAGTGTTTGAGAAAGAGAGAGAAGTTCAGAGACTGATGGTCAGCATCTGCAGCATGGATTGCTTACAGTAGTTCTTCATGTCTGGAAAACACATACCTCAGGATGGGCAGACTGAGCGCTCAGCCATTTGGCTATCAGACTGACTTGCTATATAACATTTCTAGCTTACTACAAACTCTCTGTTCTAATATAAATCTATTGGCCAAGATTTTCAAACTGGCCCTCTGAAAATCACTTGCCCACTGAAACTCAGGGCCCTTTAAGATGTCTCATGTTGGGCACCCAAAAGTTACGGCATCCAAATCACCAGTCACTTTTGAAAATCTGTGACACTATTTTGAAATAAAGCTTCTGAGAATACTACTATATGTCGCTGTATCTGGGTGGTTTTGTCAGTTAGTAGGCCTAGTGGTCTGGTCCTCTGACTCCAGCCTTCCTATCAGTTCAGGGTGTTCTGGCTGTCTGGATGAGGTCCTAGCTCTACTGGCCTCTTTGCCAATAACCCATAGGTCTGCCCTCCTTGGGGCTAAGAGTAACAGCTCCAGGGTGAGTATGGGGACCTTGTATTAGGTTGCAGCCCAAGGGCACGCAGACAGCCTAGGTTCGTCCAACCCTGAAAGTTCAGTGGCATGATACAGTCTGGTTTGTCCAGCTCCTTGCTCACCTTCCTTTGGGCCACTTCCAGCCACATCTTGCATCTCAGTTTGAGGTGTGGTGTGTGCAGCCCTCTCGTGCCTCTTGCTGATGGCTCTCCCTGTCTCTGAGGGAGTGGTCGGGATGAGGGGGACTCAGCCAGATTCCCTCAATAGAAGCTTCTTCTGCAGAAGCAGAGCAGTGCTCCTCCAAGATGAGGAAAGGCAAGGCACCGCCTGAGGCTGCTGAAGTTCCCTTTATATTGGACTTCTCCCCAGGAGCATGCTTGTCAGTGCCTAGGGGTGGGGCTTCCAGGCCCACCACTACTCCAGCCCTTCCCCTGCATCCGCCTTAGTGTGGGGTTTGTAAACCCCAACACAGTTGCCTGTCAGGTCACTAAGTTATTCTGAATTCTGATACCTATGCAGAGATTTTTAGAATTGGTGGACACTTCAAACACTTGAAGACAACTACAAGCATTAACCTCCAAGTGCCATTTGCTGAAGAGGCAGCAGCTATACAAAAGACTCTCTTTTATCCACAGTTCCTACCAAGGGCCAGATCTGGTGCTGCACTTCTCAGTTTTAAGCAGCTTTTGAACCTCCCAGATTCTTGGATACATAGGAACCAGTGTGATCCCAACATAAATTTAGAGCAGCCCTAAAAGCTGCTGTGAGGGCTTGTTTACACAGTGAGGGGGTATAAATTAAAATGGGCACCAATGTATCTTGCATTAACTGGCCTGTGTGGACTCTGCTGGCACACACTAAAAGTTCCCTAGCATGTGCTGACATGTTTGAAACGGGAACTTTTAGTGCACACCAGTAGGGTCCACTAGTACCAATTGGAACGCAGCACATTGATGCACATTTACACCCCACTGTCTGCACTTCCACACCATGTAGACAAGCCCTAACTTGTATGGCTGCCTATGGCCTGCTCTGCAGTGCAAAATGTTGGATTGCAGAGTGCTCCAGCAATTCCTTCTACTCTAGCCCATCGCAGGCATGCCTCTATTCTCGGGTGCCTGTGTAGGGCCATGGGTGCTGCCTTTGTGTTGGGGGAATTTCCTGTGGGTCTGCTCTGCCCCCTTTTTTAGCCCAAGTACACAACTGGAGTTGCATACAAAGCCATAGTGTGAACCAGAATTTTGCGGCAGGTCTCAACCAAATGGTACCTATCAGATTAGGGGAGTTTCACATATTAAATGACTCAGATTTGGAATTACTGTAGTATAGTAGGTCATTTCATGGAGGCCTGTAGGATTTTCAGGCATCCTGTATGGGCTGTCATTATCATATTTATTGTACCTTATTTACATTCCTACAGCAAGTGAGAAACCATTAAATGTACCCAGACAGGCCAACTATTTGTCATCCCAGCTGAGAAGAGCTATACATGCCACTGATCTACAAACATATGACTGACACATTGCAGTATTTTGGACTTCCAGCTGGGCCACCAACGTAAACCAGTTCCTTTTAAAAACTGAGCCTAGACTCCTCTTTAAATATCTCCACAAACAGCAGAAGATGGTATTGGATCTTTCTGCAGTGCAGGGGGTATCCCAACTGAAAATGAATGTCATTAATATCACATAATGCAAGTCAATCATCTCTCTTCCATTAACCTTATGTGCCAGGAAAATAAAATAAATTAGCATATGTAATTCTGCAGAGTTAAAAATGCTTCCTTGTGAAATTCTTAATGTTATTTTTATCATGGTGTGTGGGGGGGTTATAATCAGTTTATGTCCAAGGTGTTCTCTCTCCCAGACACAGATGTCTGAAATTATTCTTTTGAATAAGTTTTGTTGGATCTCTTGTTGATTGTTGTCAAATACATATCAATTCTTGGTAATGGTAAATGTTTTTCTTAACCTGAAGTTCAAAATGAGTATTTTGTTATAGAAATACATAAAAAGGTCAGACTACCTTGGCAGGATATTTTCTTATACTGTTTTCCTTTGAATTTTCAAAACCTACTTGGAGAAGGGACATTCTTTGAGGGGAAGAATTGCTTCTCTTTGTTGTAACTGTCCTGATCTCTACATATCTCCTAGAAAACCACCTTAAAAAAACACTAAGAGAGGCAAACATACGGTAAAACAATTTTTGTGTGCATTTGTGAATATCCTGATATTTTAGTTTGTTTTAAACACATTTTTATTCAGCCATATGGCATAGATCTTGCAAATTCCACCTGAGGTTTGACATCTCTTTCTTAAAGAGGGAAAAAGCTTGTCGGAAAGCCCTGAAGGTGGAATAATACTTCAGCATATCAGAGACTAATGCCATAATTTACTCTGTCAACCTCAGTCTGTTTAATAGATACAGTCTTCACACAATGCCCTTCCTGTTCTGTACAACGCTAGCAGGGGGGAATTGGAAAACAGGATGATGTCACTACAGTGATAGTTTGACATCTTACCGTAAGATGGTTTAGATAAATGATACAATCTGAAGGGTCAAATATTTGACCAAAAATAAATGCTTCTTTATAACCACTTGGTTCAGCACCATGACTGTTCACTTTCCACAGCAGCTCTAAACTTCACTTCAGGATGGTTATATAGTTCTACTACTCTGCACAGCATGGGTAGCTCATCAGTAGCAAACACACAACTATTTAATTGTTCATTTAAGGCTAAATTGTTACAGCCCTTACTCAGGCATGCAGGGAAGTAAGGCAAAGTAGAATGGGGAAGCAGGGTCTTCTTGCTCAATACTTCCCTTCTTGAGCAAGTGCGTAGGGAGGGGACAGAGACAGGTAAAGAGTGAGAGGAGCCCTGGCTCCATCTCACCTACTCTTCAGCTAGAGAAGCTGGCCAAAGAATAAGCTGCTCCACAAAAAGGAGTGAAGGGATTTATTCCCTAGAGCAAGAGGTAGCAACAGGAAAATGGTAACTGAGTCACAGTTCAAGCTCTGTTCTGCACTCAGGGCAGATTTTAAAGTTAAAATCTCATCGTTAACTGTCTATTTTGAGAAGATATTTTCAAGTTTCCTAGTCCCTGCTTCCTCAGCCTCTCCCCATAAGTTGTGTTCCAGCCCCCTAATCATTTTTGTTGCCCTCCGCTGGACTCTTTCCAATTTTTCCACATCCTTCTTGTATTGGTGAGTATTGGCACTCAATCTGACATCTGAATAAGAATATAACAGAGAAGCACTATACAGTAACTCAGTTGCTATGCATGGAGACTATGCCCGGTAAGGACCTGCTTTAGGAAAACAAAGGGAGACCAATAGTACATGGGAAAGGAACCAGAGCCAAGAGAACAAATGAGGGAGTGGGGCAGCTGACAGGGCTTCTAAAGAGCCATGATGAGAGCAGCAGAGAGAGGCCCTTACTAAGTGACCCCAGGACAGCTGCTGAGAATTAGTTCTTTGCCCGGTGGTGGTGGATGCAGCAGCATTCTCACCTCACCTACTCCAGGGCTAAAATACTGGACCCACTGAACTCACGAAGAGGCAGGATTTCTGTCTGTTGCAAAAGTAGAACCTCCCATGGCAGCCTTCTGACCTAAGCAATTCTTTATACCTCAGAAGAGGGAGATACCCTGCTTCCCCAGAGGAGCTCAGCCCTCACTCTTATTCAAGAAACTAAGTTGACATTTTTACCTAGAAGAAAAAATTGTTATTTTTACAAGGATTTATGGCTTCCTTTGAGCCTGTTGTGGTGTTTAGATGCTGCTGTAATTATTAGAACTTGGAGCATTGGCTGTTGGGAGTTTGAAAGGACAGGAAACAGGAAGGAGGGGTGGAGGAGCTGAGGAGGTGGAGTGAAAGTTACAGAGGGCACAGCTACAGCTTGGTAAAGAGGTTTCCACTGTAAAAATAAAGTCCTGTTGAAGCTTGTTAGTACCTTGCCTAGTTGATACAATATTTTGGCGATGAGGATGGATCTTCTGCCTCTGAACCCACCTGCACCCTTTCTGCAAAGCCCAGGTGAGCCTCCAATTGCTTTTAGTGCCTGGATCCATATGTTTGAGACTTATCTGCTTGCAATCAGTGCTACAGAGATTTCTGAAGTAAGAAAGTGTGCTCTGCTAATCCACTGCCTTGGAGCAGAAGGGCAGCATATATTTTACACTTTTCCCCTTGCAGATGATAAATATGAGACTGCATTCACTGCATTAAAGAACTTTTTTGTGCCAAAAGTGAATGTAGTAGCTAATCGCTACAGATTTCACCAGCATGAGCAGAAACCAGGGAAGACTATAATGCAGTATATTGCTTCCCTGAGGAGTCTGATTGTAACTTGTGATTTTGGGAATATGGCAGATGAGATGATTAGAGACCATCTCATTGAGAAAACAACTATGCTTCGTGTAAGAGAATGCTTGCTTACTTCTAGAACCACAACTTACACTAGAAAAAGCAATAACCATTGCTACTCAGATTGAGTGAGCTACAGCTGAAACCAAAATAATGAGCAAAGATACAGGAGGCACAGTCCAGGCTGTGACTCCTTTGCAGAAAAAGTTCACTATCGCTGCAGACAAACAATTGCAAGAGGAAAACTAATAAAAAGCCACTGAATCAGCAAATGCAAAATACAGTAAAAGCATGCTTTCGCTGTGGATCCCCACAACATCTTGCAAGCTACACAGGATGTTCAGCAAAAGTAACTCAGTGCAATCTTGCAAAAAGATTGGGCATTTTGCTAAAGTATGTCGCAGTAGCCAGTTCAATCAACAGGTGCATGCAGTTACAATACCAGATGTTACTGTGCTGAGTGTGGACAAAATCACTACTGCACATATTCCAGAACAGATAAAGTGCACTGTAAACGTTTCCGCTATACCCTCAGGCAAATCACACTCTATTCAGCTAATGTCATTGATTCTGAAGGATCAACATGGAGTTCAGTGCTATTTGGATGATATTATCGTGTTTGGAAATACTACTGAGGAGCATGACAATAACCTGCAGTCTGTACTAAACTGCATCAGCAAAGCAGGCCTCAAGCTCAGTAGGTCCAAATGCAAATTTAGACAAACTGAACTCTCCTTTCTGGGGCATACAATTTCACAGGCTGGACTAAAACCTGATCCAGATCATATTCTGGCAATTTCAAATGCTCCTCCTCCAACGGATTTGCAAACCTTACGTTCCTTCTTGGGTCTTACCTCCTGGTATGCAAAATTCATTCCAAATTATGCTTCTGTCATTGAATCATTATGAGAATTACTATGGAGAAGTTCAAACTTAGTATGGACAGCGGATGCACAAGCTAGTTTCAAAACGATGAAAGACTTGATTGTACATAGTCCAGTACTTGCACTATTCAGTCCCACATTGTCCACAATTGTAACTACTGATGCTTCTGATTATGGACTTGGGGCTGTCCTCATACAACTTCATGAGGACAACACAGAGAGGACTGTTGCATTTGCTTCAAAGACACTGAGTAATGCTGAGAGAAAATATTCTACAGTCGAAAAAGAAGCACTTGCTTGTGTCTGGGCTACTGAAAAATGGAGAACTTACCTGTGCAGCCACACATTCAAGTTGCGCACAGACCACAGCCCTTTGACAGCGTTGCTCACCACGAAAGGACTGGGAAGAGCAGGATATCATATTGCTAGATAGTCTACAAGACTACTCTCTTTCAATTATGAACTGGAATACAAGCCTGGAAACAAAATGTGGTAGCGGATTGCCTTTCTTGCCTGCTTTTGCCTTCACCAGAGGGTCCACCGGAGGATGAGGATGTAGTAGTTGCGCTTATTACAAGCGCTCTTACTGCAATTACAAGAGAACAATTTCAAGCTGCTTGTTCAGCATGTCCAATTCAACAAAAACTATGGGAATTTCTGACAAAGAGATGGCCCAGTAACCCTAAAAACCTTCACCCAGTTTTGCTGCCTTATTTTAGAGTTCGGGATGAACTTTCTTTGCTCGATGGCTGTGTGTGCTACTAGGTACACACCGGCTACTTGTTCCAGAAGAATTACAGTCAAAACCAAACAATGACTACGGGATCTGTATTGGTGGCCAGGGATGGACTCTCAAACTGAAGCACTCATAAAATCCTGTGTCACTTGCCAAATGCATGATAAGACAGCAGTGACATGTACCTCTCCATTACAACCTGTTCCTCTTCCTGAATCTGCATGGGAAAAAGTGGCAATTGACATTGTAGGACCCTTTGATACTGCTCCAATTGACTGTCGTTATGCCATCCCTTTAATAGACTATTTCAGTAAATGGCCTGAGGTAGCATTTACATCGCAAATCTCTTCTGCTACAATAATTAAGTTCCTCTCTTCAGTTTTTAGCAGGGAAGGTAACCCCAAAGAACTGGTTTTGTGAAGCCTGACCTTAAAAACTTCTAAGGAAGGAGATTCCACCACCTCCCTAGGTAACCCATTCCAGTGCTTCACCACCCTCCTAGTAAAAAAGTTTTTTCTAATATCCAACGTAAACCTCCCCCACTGCAACTTGATACCATTACTCCTTGTTCTGTCATCTGGTATCACTGAGAACAGTCTAGATCCATCCTCTTTGGAACCCCCTTTCAGGTAGTTGAAAGCAGCTATCAAATCCTCCCCTCATTCTTCTCTTCTGCAGACTAAACAATCCCAGTTCTCTCAGCCTCTCCCCATAAGTTGTGCTCCAGCCCCCTAATCATTTTTGTTGCCCTCCGCTGGACTCTTTCCAATTTTTCCAAATCCTTCTTGTAGTGTGGGCCCAAAACTGGACACAGTACTCCAGATGAGGTCTCACCAATGTCGAATAGAGGGGAATGATCATGTCCCTCAATCTGCTGGCAATGCCCCTACTTATACAGCCCAAAATGCTGTTAGCCTTCTTGGCAACAAGGGCACGCTGTTGATTCATATCCAGCTTCTCGTCCACTGTAACCCCTAGGTCCTTTTCTGCAGAACTGCTGCCTAGCCACTCGGTCCCTAGTCTGTAGCAGTGCATGGGATTCTTCCGTCCTAAGTGCAGCACTCTGCACTTGTCCTTGTTGAACCTCATCAGGTTTCTTTTGGCCCAATCCTCTAATTTGTCTAGGTCCCTCTGTATCCTATCCCTACCCTCCACCATAGCTACCACTCCTCCCAGGTTAGTGTTATCTGCAAACTTCCTGAGTGTGCAGTTTGCGCCGTCCTCCAGATCATTAATGAAGATAGTGAACAAAACCAGCCCCAGGACCGACCCTTGGGGCACTCCGCTGCCAACTAGACATGGAACCATTGATCACTACCCATTGAGCCTGACGATCTAGCCAGCTTTCTATCCACCTTATAGTCCATTCATCCAGCCCATACTTCTTTAACTCGCTGGCAAGAATACTGTGGGAGACCATATCAAAAGCTTTGCTAAAGTCAAGGAATAACACATCCAGTGCTTTCCCCTCATCCACAGAGCTAATTAGGTTAGTCAGGCATGACTTGCCCTTGGTAAATCCATGCTGACTGTTCCTGATCACTTTCATCTCCTCTAAGTACTTCAGAATTGATTCCTTGAGGACCTGCTCCATGATTTTTCCAGGGAGGACTGACTGGCCTGTAGTTCCCCGGATCCTCCTCCTTCCCTGTTTTAAATGTGGGCACTACATTAGCCTCTTTCCAGTCATCCGGGACCTCTCCCGATCACCAGGAGTTTTCAAAGATAATGGCGGATGTGCTTGCAGAGCCATTGGTCAACTCCTTTAGCACCCTCGGATGCAGTGCATTCGCCCCCATGGACTTGTGCTCTTCCAGTTTTTCTAAATAGTCTCAAACCACTTCTTTCTCCACAGAGGGCTCATCACCTTCTCCCCATACTGTGCTGCCCAGTGCAGCAGTCTGGGAGCTGACCTTGTTTGTGAAGACAGAGGCAAAAAAATCATTGAGTACATTAGCTTTTTTCCACATCCTCTGTCACTAGGTTTCCTCCCTCATTCAGTAAGGAGCCAACACTTTCCTTGACTTTCTTCTTTTTGCTAACATACCTGAAGAAACCCTTCTTGTTACTCTTAACATCTCTTGCTAGCTGCAACTCCAAGTGTGATTAGGCCTTTCTGATTTCACTCCTGCATGCCTGAGCAATATTTTTACACTCCTCCCTGGTCATTTGTCCAAGCTTCCTCTTCTTGTAAGCTTCTTTTTTGTGTTTAAGATCAGCAAGGATTTCACTGTTAAGCCAAGCTGGTCGCCTGCCCTATTTACTATTCTTTCTACACATCGGGATGGTTTGTTCCTGCAACCTCAATAAGGATTCTTTAAAATACAGCCAGCTCTCCTGGACTCCTTTTCCCCTCATGTTATTCTCCCAGGGGATCCTGCCCATCAGTTCCCTGAGCGACTCAAAGTCTGCTTTTCTGAAGTCCAGGGTCCATATTCTGCTGCTCTCCTTTCTTCCTTGTGTCAGGATCCTGAACTCTACCATCTCATGGTCACTGCTTCCTAGGTTCCCATCCACTTTTGCTTCCCCTACTAATTCTTCCCAGTTTGTGAGCAGCAGGTCTAGAAGAGCTCTGTCCCTAGTTGGTTCCTCCAGCACTTGCACCAGGAAATTGTCCCTTACACTTTCCAAAAACTTCCTGGATTGTCTGTGCACTGCTGTATTGCTCTCCCAGCAGATATCAGGGTGATTAAAGTTTCCCATGAGAACCAGGGCCTGCAATCTATTACATGAGGCTGCGTAATTTCTGCTAGTTGCCAGAAGAAAGCCTCATCCACCTCATCCCCCTGGTCTGGTGGTCTATAGCAGACTCCCACCGCAACATCACCCTTGTTGCTCACACTTCAAAACTTAATCCAGAGACTCTCAGGTTTTTCTGCAGTTTCATACCAGGGAGGAGGTTTCCTGGATATTGGAAACAACCATATGGATGTTTTCAAAGGAAAGCTGCAGATGGATGTAGACCCCACAACAGAAACCGTGTGCTTACCAGGGTGGAAAATTCCAGTGGCACTATGTAATCCAGTATGTAAGGAGCTTGAAAGTCAATAGAGCAAGGGTATCATAGTACCTAGAGGCCAGGACAGCCTGGGTAAGCAGTATGGTGGTCATAAAGAAGCCATCAGGCAAATTACACATCTGTGTAGACCCAATGCCACTGAATAGGGCATTGAACGGATGCCACTAGCCACTGCCCATAATGTATGACATCTTGCCAGAACTTTCCAAAGCCAGAATCTTTATAGTCTATGATGTGAGGAATGGGCTTGGGCACATAATCTTGGGTAAAGAGGCCAGCGTGCTGATGTCCTTTACACCACCATTTGGTCACTACATGAGGCTGCGCATGCTGATGGGCTAAGCCCAGCACCAGAGGTGTTCCAGAGAAGACTCACCCAAGAACTGGAAGGACTGCTTGGGGTGAAGATAGTTGCAGATGACATCCTTATTGTGGGTGAAGGGAGCAATGAGACAGACACTGAATGAAGCCATGAGAAGAAACTACAAGCTTTTCTACAGTGATGAAAAGACAAGAATATAAAATTCAACCCAGAAATAATGTGACTGAAACATCTGAGGTGACATGCATTGGATATCTGCTCACAGATGAAGGACTGAAAACAGATCCCAACAAGATCAAGGCAGTCAGAGACATGCCAGCTTCAGTGGATTTGAAAGGAGTACTGCACCTCATAGGAATGTTAAAATTTTCTGTCCAAGTTCTGGCCACACTTGGCTGCAGTAGTGGAACCTATATGCTGGCTTACAAAGTAGGATGTCGCGTGGAACTGGGCAGGTTCCCAACAGCCAGCATTTCACATGCTGAAACAAACAGATTCCTCTGTTCTGAAATACTACCAGCCAGGTGAGCCTCTGACATTCCAGTGGCATGATCGGAGAAAGGATTGGATATAGCTCTTTTGAAGAAAAGAATTGGATGTAGCTCTTTTGAAGGAACAGCCAGTCGCTTATGCTAGCGGAGCCCTCTTGGAGACTAAGCAGGGACACTCCCAAATAGAAAATGAGCTTCTTGCTATGTTATTTAGAGTGCAGTGATTCCATCAGTACATCTATGGCTACCTCTTATTAGTGTAATCAGATCACAAACCCCTAGAGACAATCATGGCAAAGCCTCTTCTTACTGCATCAAAGAGGTTGCAGTGTATGTTGATGCATCTCCAGCACTACCTGGGAGAAAAATCAGATTTTGTCCAAGATGATTACTGGTATCAGCTGACAAGCTGAGCATGTATACCTAGTATCAGTGAACTGGGTGAGGACACAGTGCAGCATATTAATGGATTCAATCTCCCAGTTTCTCATAAATGCCTCCTGTTCCTTTGGGTCACTCATCCCTCTTGCATATGTCACCTTGTATGACCTGGGGGTCATATGTTATATGCAATTGCTGTAGTTGTCAGAAGGATATTAAGTGGTAGCAAATGGTAGGGTGACTGCTTCAGCAATTCCAGATGGGAAAGGAAGGGTCTATGCAGCCATGGCTGGAAAAGCAAGTGGTTCACTATACAATCTCTCTATTAAGATGTAGTCTGCACTACAAAAGCAAGTCCTTGTTCGATACTTCTGAACTCCAGTAACTTAGAATTTTCCATTAGCTTTTTAAATGAAATTTTGCATTTGGTTAGGCTATAATGTGTGCTTGTCTATTTCAATGTAAAATTCTTTAAGTGGAAGATAAACTTCAATGTTTAAAGTTCAAAAGTATTTTGACTACACTTCATTTTATGAATTAAATGGCATAGTGAATATTCAGTTTGAGTCATACATGTTTATTAGGCATAACACAAAAAACAAGTAAGTCAGTTAGAACATAATATATCTATTCTCTGTAGCTGATTTGAAATATATTCACTTTTGGAAGACACTTTACAAGCAGAATTGTGTTAGCAAGCTTATGAGCAGAGGGAATAAAGCTTTTAAAGTTATGTCATGTCACAATACATACAAGCATCTGACATCTTAAAATTAGAAATTTCTCTCTTTGCGATTTGAAAACCTTGCTAATCATTCAAATAGCAACTGTTCTCCCACAGCTTCTGGGAACTGCAGTAGGGAGAATTCTTGCATAGAGTTAGTGTAACCTTGGAAATGCTTGTGGGTATTAATTATTATAAAAAGGAATTACAAAAAGAAGGACAAAACTGTGAACATGATTTCTTAAAGTTACCTTTAATCTTTATACTTGAGCTGGATTTCACATGGACGCTCTTCCAATCTCTTTTTGCAAAGGCAAAGGAGAAAGTTCTCCACTATGACTTACATTGTAGGTACTTTAAAAACAAGAGGAAAAATTTTGCCAATATGGCTACTCATTCTCTCACTGTTCTACCTCCTTCCATACAGCCCCATACACCACTTGTAGAGTGGAGCCATAAGGCCTATGCCACACTCCCATCTAATGATCAAATATATTCATTACAACTAAAAATTGTATTTAAAAACAAAAAACTGATCAACTCTGCTTCACTCACCTACTTAATGGATAACTAAGGACTGCTAGTAAGTGACCCTTAAAGAAAACATGCCTTTTTAGATGCAAGCCTGTATCTTCCACTGCGTAACAGTATTTTGAGAACTGCTAAGTGCATTCTCAGGCACTGGAAAGCTATGTATATATATTATATAGATTGTACAGAAATCATTCCAACCTAGGAGGCTAGAAAGAAGGAAGTTACAGTAAAAAAGATAATGAGATACAATTGGGTTTGAACAATGGGGCAGAGAGAAAAGAAGGATTTTAGGGCTGTCAGAAGACAATAAAATCCACTTTAAAAATCGCCACCATTGAACTGGGATAATTGCCAGAGGTCAAGGAAACAGAGGAACCCTAAATTATAAGCCACAAATATTCTCTGTTAACAGAAGAAAAATTTCACAGGATGTTAGTAGTCAATTTTTATTCCAGAAATAGAAATCTTTCCTACATCACTTTATCTTCATTTTTCTAGTTAAGTCACTACAACAGAACATCAGTAATTCCTGCCAATGTCTATTCTGCAAACTACTAAATGTTATGAATGAGCAAGAAAATATACAAACAAGAAGGCAAATAAATGAATACATTCATTTGTGCTGTATTTTAAAATTGCAGTGTAGTATTAATGACACCACCACTTTATCATACTGTAGTTTGTTTATGTAGTCTTAACAATATAAGATCTCACTGTAGCACTGTTATAGTTTCCTGACCTTTCCACAAGAGTTTAAATGTGTGCAACAGGACAGTCCCATTTGTCAGTATTTACTATTCTTGTGTAAATGTTGTTATTGGTAGTGCAACTACAGTTTTACTTTCATAAATATTAACACACAAAGGGTTCAAGTTAACACACAAAGTTCTAGGAGTTTGTGAATACCAAGAAGCACAGCCAAAGAAATGGACCCATGGAAATTCTGCAACTTTTATAACATTGGAAATGACAATTTCTTTGTGTTCATAGACTTCTCAAACTTCATTGCACTGCAATCCTCTTCTGAAAACAAAATTACTACGTAATGCTAGGGAGGGGGAGGACAGAGCCTGAGCTTCGCTGCCCTGGGTGGGGGGGGTCGTGTGGGCCTGACCTCTGCCGCCCCAGGTGGGGGGAGGGGGCGGGAATTCAGGCTTCAGCCACAGGTCCCAGCAAGTCTAATGCTGGCCCTAGTGACCCCATTAAAATGTGATCTGACCCACTTTGGGGTCCCCACCCACAGTTTAAGAACCACTGGGCTAGAGGAACCGGGGAGCTTACAGAGGGCTACATACTGTCTGTAGCCTTACTAGTATTACAGCTTCTTTTTGCTAACTTGGTTTATTTAGTTACACCAAAGTTATTGCTCCCTTGTATGATCTGTTAAGACTCATCTTCAAAAGAGGAGCTTAAGTTGCCTCCTTTAAAATTTGCACAAACACTGCAAACACGGTGAAGTAATTGAACTTGCAAATTACAGTGACATGCAAATAATATTTATTTTTATATATTTGAAAGTACATAGGGAGCATAACTAGCCCCTGCTAACAGGACCCAGGGGCCAAATTCTGTGAGGACATCTGCTCAGAACAGGGGTGGCCCATCTGTGGCTCCAGAGTCACATGCAGCTCTTCAGAAGTTAATATGCGGCTCCTTATATAGGCACTGACTTCAGGGCTGGAGCTACAGGCACCAGCTTTCCAGTGTGCCTGGGGGTGCTCACTGCTTAACCCCTGGTTCTGCCACAGGCCCTACCCCCACTCCACCCCTTCCTGCCCCTCCCCTGAGCCTGCCATGCCCTCGCTCCTCCTCCCCAGAACCTCCTGCATGCCACAAAACAGCTGAACGAGAAGTGCAGGGAGGGAGGGAGAGGCGCTGACTGGCAGGGCTGCCAGAGGGTGGGAGGTGCTGGGAGCGGGGGCCTGCTGATATATTACTGTGGCTCTTTGGCAATGTATGTTGGTAAATTCTGGCTCCTTCTCAGGCTCAGGTTGGCCACCCCTGGCTCAGAAGAACCTCTCAGGTACAGGCTCAATGCTTGAGAAGGTAGGTAAAGGAAGGAGGAGAGTTACAAAAGTAAAAGAGCATGAGGTACTGCTCTTGTTGCACAGGCAGCTTGCTACCTCCTCTTTTCATAATTCATGATTTTTATAAGTTAATGTGATATTTATAGTTCAAGGAGCACAGTCAGAGTGCTGAAGTGGAGATCAGTGATAGAAGAAATGGAGAATGAGGTTGCATGGCACACAGGAGAGGATATTCCAGGTAGAGGGAAATGGGGAAATATGGCTTATAGGAAGCAGTTCCCCCCAAAGTGGGGAGGGGGAGAACCACACACAGACCGTTTGCTGTATTCCACAACACTGAAGAAAAAGTGGAAAAGTGAAAAAGCTCGGTTATGGCTTCAGCCAGGCTTTTGGGTATTCCCAGGTTCTGAAAGTGACACATCTGGCTGCTTCCTCCCCTCTGGCATCTCTGCAATCCAGTCCCTCCCTTTCCCTGAGGGCATGCTGAGCACTGAAGAAGAGGAAATTCTAATAGCCCATGTTCTTTCACTTCCTAGAGTAGAAGATTTCCTGTTTTGATTGATCCTTGAGGAATGGTCCATTCCCCAGATGCTTGAATGTTACCCTCTCTCCTGGAAGCACGGGGCTGCTGCCACAAATCTTTGTATACAAAGTTGATATAGAGAAGCTAATGATCTCTGCTGAGTAGAAACAATTAAAGAAGAAACTAACCCAAGGAGAGTCACTGCTTGTATATTCAAGAATCCAGCTGCAAGTGCAATTACCCAGTTTGCTCAGACAGATGAGTATTTTGCATGCACAGGTACCTATTTGTACTGTGGACTTAATTTAGGAGCAAATGTGCAGTGTTTTTGTTCTTCCTGTGTGTGATGTCATAACATTCAGAGAGAGAAAGCTAGGACAGTATTGTATTGATCCAGAGAGCACTTCCAGCTTTGCATTCTCAACACTAGCTTTGCAAGTTCAAAACTAGCAGGGGAAGTACCAGGGGAACAGGCTGTGCAGTATGAAAGTGGAGGGGGGGGGGAAAGGGGGAGGAAGCTTTTCTTTTTGAAAGGCTGATGAAGGTGAAACCCTCAGGGAGTTCTCTGAGCAAAGATTCTCTTTTAAGAACTAGCACATCTTAAGTACAGGTCTCTGGAGAAGTGACATCACCCTTTCATTTATGTTCAAGGTCACTAAAATACGCCGAAAATAAATTTGGAATGGGAGGGAAACTGATAAAGCCAAATAGCAAAGTGTAGATCTAACGAGAACAACAACATTAAGTGCAAGTCTAGTTGCTTGATCACATACGCTTCTTATTCTGACATCCTTTTGATATAACATGAGGATGCTACCCATAGGGACCCACACGGGTCTTTACATTCTAATGCTCCTTGCAATAGCAAAGGCCTTTCTAGGAGGAAAAAAAGGGGAGGAGGCTTGTCCATTACATCAGCATTGTCTTAGTTTTAAACAGCAAATTCTCCTCTCCGCAGTTCACAGATGCACTAAACATAATAAGAGGTGCTGTGCACTCTATCCTCAGAGCGAGCTAGAGTAATGCTGGGAAGACAGTAAAACAGATTTAGCTGAACCTGCAGCAAACTCACTTTTCTTTAATTCCCCTCAGGAGTTTACAGACTGTTGATGCTCAATTTGTTTAAGCATTTTTACATGGGAGGTGGGGAAGACCACTAAGGAAGAAATGCACAGATAAGCAGTAAAAGTGGCAGCGCTACCTCAGCAGGTTCCAGCTTCAGCTCATTCTGCCAAAGAGTGCAGGCAAGCATTTAAAAGAGAACCTAATTAAAAAAATTGACTGGCACTTGGTTTCATTGTTGGTCTCTTGGAGCAGGAGAAATCAATCTAGCTCAGACTTGACAGCAGTGTAACATAAAGGGCACTCTGCAAACTACTAACTAGCTGAAGACTAAATTCTGCATTAGACATTCACATATGGCTCTGTGAGCACTGAATTAGAGAAATAGTCGAGTCAAGTGTAGAAAGCCTTTGGGCTCATGGAGTAATTGACTTTTGTGGACTCTACACACTGTGACCTCTCATAGGCTACCTCAGTGTTTCCTTGAAAATAGAATGACTGAGCTAGTGCTTTTGGTGCCATACAATGGCTTAGTGAGTTAAGATCCTGATCATCCTTGTCTGTAGAGTTTATACATGAGGGTAAAGCCATCTCTCATGAGGAAGTAACATTCATTATTCAGTTAAGGTTCACCTTTACTACAGGAGCCATTCCTATGCATGGGAATATTTTTTGTTTCTTTTCAAATCATTTTTTCCATGTACACTTACAGAGAGTAAGTGTATGTGTGTGTTCAGTATATAAAGGGAAAAAGGGAAAAATAGAGATCTTCTTGTTTTCACTTTAACAAGTAACGCATTCAGGTACCACAAAGACGAGTGTGGAATAAGAAGCTGGAGAAACAGAGAAATAGACAAATAGATATATAGGTGTTAGGGTGATGTGATACACGACTGTTCTCAGCATGAGTTAGGGATGAATACACCACTCACAAGTTGCAAAGTCACCAACGAATTATGTATAACCCAAATAGGGCACTAACAAAACCTTTATAGCACGCCACCCTATAATACAGTCTTGTATATGTTACATACAAGTTTCATAAAACTGTTATAGGAAAGTTTTAGAATTTGGGGGTGAGAGGATTATTTTCCTGTGGCTCCAAAGTCAAGCATATTTGTTACTGTAACACCAGTTGCTCAGGGTTAAAAAAAACTTCTAAAAATACCCTTGTTACATTATGCCCCCATATTCTTCATAGAAATATTGTTATGATATGAATTTGGCATAACTGAGATGTTTTATGGAAGATGGATCATGTGAGCTATCATTGGAGAGGTTATAATTTACTGAATGTGATTATCCAATTTGTATGCATGTATCATTTCTGTATCTGAAGTTAGGAATATTGACTATAACAAAATTACAACTGGGTGAGTACTTGCGGAACGCCCACCAGAGAGTATGCAATCAGCCTGGATGGGCCATTTGGAAAAACAATGGGTCTTTGAAGATGCTGATCTCTCATCTTCCTGGACTTTCTTCCTGTGGACATTACACATAAGCCTTGTCTCATGGTTGCTTTAACACTGCAAGGTCATATGATGATGTCACCTAGTATGAAATACCACCTTGGACACTGCTGGTAATTTTTCCACTGAAGAAGTGGGGTGAGGATCAAATAGGGAAACAAAAGATTCCCACCTTATATAAATCCTATTTAAGGCTGGAGAGTGTGTTAATCAAGGTCGCTGATTCTTCACTGAATCCCCACCCAGAATGACTGCTGTAAAACTTAAGAAGCAGCAAAGAATCCTGTGGCACCTTATAGACTAACAGATGTTTTGCAGCATGAGCTTTCGTGGGTGAATACCCACTTCTTCGGATGCAAGCAGTGGAAATTTCCAGGGGCAGGTGTGTATATATAAGCAAGCAAGAAACAAGCTAGAGATAACGAGGTTAGATCAATCAGGGAGGATGGGGCCCTGTTCCAGCAGCTGAGGTGTGAAAACCAAGGGAGGAGAAACTGGTTCTGTAATTGGCAAGCCATTCACAGTCTTTGTTTAGTCCTAAACTGATGGTGTTAAATTTGCAGATGAACTGGAGCTCAGCAGTTTCTCTTTGGAGTCTGGTCCTAAAGTTTTTTTGCTGTAGGATGGCCACCTTAAAATCTGCTATTGTGTGGCCAGGGAGGTTGAAGTGTTCTCCTACAGGTTTTTGTATATTGCCATTCCTAATGTCTGATTTGTGTCCATTTATCCTTTTCCTTAGAGACTGTCCAGTTTGGCCGATGTACATAGCAGAGGGGCATTGCTGGCGTATGATGGCATATATTACATTGGTGGATGTGCAGGTGAATGAACCGGTGATGGTGTGGCTGATCTGGTTAGGTCCTGTGATGGTGTTGCTGATGTAGATATGTGGGCAGAGTTGGCATCGAGGTTTGTTGCATGGGTTGGTTCCTGAGCTAGAGTTACTATGGTGTGGTGTGCAGTTGCTGGTGAGAATATGCTTCAGGTTGGCAGGTTGTCTGTGGGCGAGGACTGGTCTGCCACCCAAGGCCTGTGAAAGTGTGGGATCATTGTCCAGGATGGGTTGTAGATCCCTGATGATGCGTTGGAGGGGTTTGAGCTAGGGACTGTATGTGATGGCCAGTGGAGTCCTGTTGGTTTCTTTCTTGGGTTTGTCTTGCAGTAGGAGGCTTCTGGGTACACATCTGGCTCTGTTGATCTGTTTCCTTATTTCCTCGTGTGGGTACTGTAGTCTTGAGAATGCTTGGTGGAGATTTTCTAAGTGTTGGTCTCTGTCTGCGGGGTTAGAGCAGATACGGTTGTACCTCAGTGCTTGGCTGTAGACAATGGATCTTGTGGTGTGCCCGGGATGGAAGCTGGAGGCATGAAGGTAGGCATAGCGGTCGGTAGGTTTTCGGTATAGGGTGGTGTTAATGTGACCACCACTTATTTGCACAGTGGTGTCTAGGAAGTGGACCTCCCGTGTAGATAGGTCCAGGCTGAGGTTGATGGAGGGGTGGAAGCTGTTGAAATCATGGTGGAATTTTTCCAGAGTCTCCTTCCCATGGGTCCAGATGATGAAGATGTCATCAATGTAGCGTAGGTAGAGAAGGGGCGTGAGTGGACGGGAGCTGAGGAAGCGTTGTTCCAGGTCGGCCATAAAAATATTGGCATATTGTGGGGCCATGCGGGTGCCCATAGCGGTGCCACTGATCTGGAGATATATATTGTCATTAAATTTGAAATAGTTGTGTGTGAGGATAAAGGCACAGAGCTCAGCAACCAGTTGTGCTGTGGCATCATCAGGGATACTGTTCCTGACAGCTTGTATTCCATCAGTGTGTGGGATGTTTGTGTAGAGAGCCTCTACATCCATGGTGGCTAGGATGGTGTTTTCTGGAAGGTCACCAATGCATATCCAGACAGTCCTTCAGGACTGGATATGTGGACTCTCTACTCAGACCCTATGTTACCAGCACTCCCAGCTATCTCCGTGACACCACTGATTTCCTGAGGAAACTACAATGCATTGGTGACCTTCCAATGCATTGGACAGTCTCTAAGGAATGCATTGGACAGTCTCTAAGGAAAAGGATAAATGGACACAAATCAGACATTAGGAATGGCAATATACAAAAACCTGTAGGAGAACACTTCAACCTCCCTGGCCACACAATAGCAGATTTTAAGGTGGCCATCCTACAGCAAAAAAACTTTAGGACCAGACTCCAAAGAGAAACTGCTGAGCTCCAGTTCATCTGCAAATTTAACACCATCAGTTTAGGACTAAACAAAGACTGTGAATGGCTTGCCAATTACAGAACCAGTTTCTCCTCCCTTGGTTTTCACACCTCAGCTGCTGGAACAGGGCCCCATCCTCCCTGATTGATCTAACCTCGTTATCTCTAGCTTGCTTCTTGCTTGCTTATATATACACACCTGCCCCTGGAAATTTCCACTGCTTGCATCCGAAGAAGTGGGTATTCACCCACGAAAGCTCATGCTGCAAAACATCTGTTAGTCTATAAGGTGCCACAGGATTCTTTGCTGCTTCTACAGAACCAGACTAACACGGCTACCCCTCTGATACGTAAAACTTAAGACTGATCTAAGGAGAAAGGACTGGGACCCAGGCTGAGAGAGGGGTCTAGCTTGTGACGAGAAATACCTGGAACTCTGGGCTGTAGAAACTCTGCAACTGGCCTAAACAACATTTAGGGTGAGAGAGTACTATTTTTAACCACTTTCTTTAGTGAATGAAGCTTAGGTTTCATGTTTGTTTATTTTTCTCAGTAGTCTGCTTTATTCTGTTTGCTGTCCCTTATAATCACTTAAAATTCATCCTTTGTAGTTAAACTTGTTTTGTTTTCTAAAACCCAGTTTGTGCAATTCATAACAGGGGGGAGCAAAGAGCCGTACACATCTTCCTCCATACTGAGGGCGGGGGTGATTTTCATGAATTTACGCTATATAGATCTCTATACAGCACAAGACAATATAATTTTGGGTTTACACTCTAGACGGTGTGTGCACAGGAGTGCTGGGCATTCCCCTAGCTGATGGCAGATTTTGTGTCATTCTACAGCTGGGCGTGTGCGTGGGCGTGCGCGCGCACTGGAAGGGGGCTTGAGAGCCTGACAGCAGCACGGAGGGGTGGGACCCAGGCTGGAGGGCAAGGCCAGATCAGTGGGACTCCAGCACATCAGGTGGCACTCCGGCAGGGGGATCCAACCTGTCACAACCCTAACATAGGCTTTTATAGATACTACTAGTAGTAATAGTATAGTAGCACCTGAATGCCACAACCAAGACTAAGTCCCCATTGTCCTAGGCCTTGTACAAATATATAACCTTATATTTATATAAGGAATAAATATAAGTCCCTGCCTGAAAGACTCTGCAATCTAAATGGACAAGACAGAGAAAGGGGGTAGGAGAATAAAAATGGCCATCCTGGGTCAGACCAATGATCTATCTAGCCAAGTATCCTCTCTTCTGACAGTGTTCAGTGCCAGATGCTTCAAAGGAAATGAACAGAACAAGGCAACTATTGAGTGATTCATCCTCTCTTGTCCAGTCCCAGCTTCTGGAAGTTGGAGGTTTAGGGACACCCAGAGCATGGGGTTGCATCTGTGACCATCTTGGCTAATAGCCATTGATGGACCAATTCTCCATGAACTTATCTAGTTCTTTTTTAACCCAGTTATACTTTCAGCCTTCACAATATCTGCTGGCAATGAGTTCCACAGGTTGACTGTATGTTTTGTGAAGAATTACTTCCTTATGTTTATTTTAAACCTGCTGCCTATTAATTTCATTGGGTAACCCCTAGTTCTTATGTTATGTGAAGGGGTAAATAACACTTCCCTATTCACTATCTCCATGCCATTCATGATTTTATAGACCTCTATCATATCCCATCCTTAGTCATGTTTATCAGGTGATCAGTGCTGGTCTTTTTAATCTCTCCTCATACTGAAGCTGTTCCATCCTCCTAACCATTGTTGTTGCCCTTCTCTGTACCTTTTCCAATTCTAATATTGTATGTGGTTTTTGAGATGGGGCAACCAGAACACACAGTATTCAAGGTGTGAGTGGATTTATATAGTGGCATTATGGTATTTGTCTTATTATCTATCCCTTTCCTAATGGGTCCTAATATTCTGTTAGCTTTTTTGACTGCCGTTGTACATTGAGCAGATGTTTCAGAGAACTACCCATGCGACTCCAAGATCTGTGTGGTAACAGCTAATTTAGACCTCACCATTTTGTATGTATAGTTAGGATTATCCCCCACCCCGCCATACATTATTTTGAAGTTCAACGTTCATAAGTGCATCTGCTAGGAGTAGAGTGGCTTACTTAAGGTCACACAGCAGAATCAGTGGGAGAGCTAGGAACAAAACCCAGGGCTCCTGAGCAACCACGCAGTGTGCTAACCATTGGACCACAGCGCATCTCAGTCACTAGTATAAAATCTGTTAGCTCTAGCTGTACAACAGCTGGAGATAGAAGAACTAACGCCCACCCTTGTCCATGGGATAAAGTGGAAGTTTTTAGTCCTGTGTGGTAAGAAATGTCAGACTTTAAACCCATGAAGTAGTTGGGGGGGGGGGTTTGGTTTGGGTTTTTTTGTTTTTTTTAAACAAACAGGTACACTCTATCCTGAAAGTTTGCGTGCAAGGCTTTAGTTTCCACATCTAGCATATCTCTAAAAGGTGAGTGGAAATGCTTTTTAAAAATAAATTCTTGGAGATTTCAATTCCTTAAAAAGAGATATATTATTGTGGTGGTGCCTAAGAGTAGATGCATTATGATTATTATGGTAGCATCCCACTCAATGATTGCAGCCTCATTGCGCCAAGTACCGTACAGAGACACAGCAAAAAGACAGCCGAGGCCCCAAATACTTATATTTTAAGACAAAAGTTAGACTTGAATTACATCTTCTATATTATAAATAGATTTTTAAGTCCAAAATGGTCTAGTCCGATCTCCTGCATAGCACAGATCAGAGAATTTCAACCAGTAGTTCCTGCTTCAACCCCGTAACTTCTGGTTGAGTTACAGCATTTTTTTTTTTAAGAAAAATATCCCAGTTTGATTTAAGAATGTCAACTGATGGAGAATCCACCACATCCCTCAGAAAATTATTCTAATACCTTCACTTTAAAACCATGCATCTTATTTCTACCCTGAATTTGTCTAGCTACTGTTTTCAGCCTTACTTTATTTATCTGTCAGGACCCTACTTTCAAGGATTGCATTAGTAGACTGGCTAGAAAACAGAATTTCCACCCTATGAAAAATTTCTTATAGAATTTTCCTCTGGGATTTTTTTTAAAATCAATTTTGGGAAAACCAAAACCAGAAAATTTTGGCTTGCTCCAGGCTGCTCAGTTTGCAGGAAGCTGCATCCTAGGATTACCTGCTTCCTGTGGAGTCAGGCAGTGTGGGGAGGCAACTGCCCAGGAAATTGAGGAACTAGCCCCTCAAAGCAGCTGCCACCCCATGGTGCTCAAGGAACTGGAGGCCTGGGAAGTTTGGTGGCCTTGGTGGCAGCTGCCATGAAGTCAGGGAACCCAGGATGGCAAGCCACCAGACTGCCTGCCAGCTTACCTGACATGTGTCTGTCAAAAGTTTCATGTGAAATGTGTTGATTCTGAGAAGTCAGCATTTTCTGACAGAAAAAAGTCTTCCATTGAAAAATTTTGGCCAGCTCTATGCATTAGTGATCCAAGGAGTCCAGCTCCCTGCTCTCTTTAGGTGACAGTTATATCAGCTGCTGCATGATAAACTCAGAACCTTGTGCCCCAGACCTTTAGTCCTAATGGAAAAAAATAATTCAGTTCACTTTGAATTCAGATTGGATTTCACAACACACACATCAAAGACCAGGCATGTTTAAATCTGCATGTGTAATTCTCTTCTGCTCTAGGGTCTTAAACAGGTTGAGGGTTTTGAGCATTTTAATTCTCAAAGACCGCCAGAGTTCAGTAAGAAAGCTTTTGTGAAAGTGATCTCTAAAGAACAGACAGACCTCCCTCTGCAAATGCAGCTGTTACCATCCAATTTCCCATTTAAGGATGGATTGCAAAAATGTTAATCAACATAATTTCTAAAAGATCAGAACCACTGATGAATTGTTTGATTCACTCTAATCAAATACGTTTTTACAATGGGTAGTCAGTGCACAAACAACGTGGAAAGGGTTTTAAATGTGTTCTCACAGAGATAAGTTTGCAGCTCAGCTTTTGTGGGTAGGGAGTCATGCTAAAAAAAAAAGTCTTTTGAGCAGGTTCACTGGATTGGTATTAGAAATTAACAAGACAAAATTCAGATCCAGACACCATAAAGTACAGCAATATATGTATCCTGGGTATAGGTTCTGCCCATTATAAAGTGGGGTCACTTGCAAAATCCATATTTGGATTCTCTCTCACACACACAGTTCAGGGATTTTGAATCCATATGCCACATACTTGGGTTTGGCTGAGCTGAACTTGATGCAGAACCTGTAAGCTGTAGGCCACCTTTCTCTTCCCCCTATCTTGGTACTGTCCAAGGGCCAATATGGATGCTAGGGTTGCTTTAAGTTCACTGGCTGTACATAGAAGCTCCACTCCTGCTGGCTCTGGTGGTGCACCATATGCCCATTTTCCAGCCCCTTCCAAACCCCAACTCACCCCTGAGCAGAGGGTGCAGAGACTGTGGCAAAAGTCAGCTATGCAAGCTTTGCACCACTCGAGGATTCCCCGGTGTCAGGATTCCCCTTTAAGGTAGCTTTCTGGCTGGTTTGTACTCATAGATGCTGGAACTGGGGGTGCTGCTGCACCCCCTGGCTTGAAGTGGTTTCCATCAATGGCTCTCAGCACCCCCACTATAAATATTGTTCCAGCACTCCTGTTTGTACTGACAGGGGCTGGGGATTTAGCGTGTGCTCTCTCTCATAAGTATGTGATCACCCCCATCACCACGGGGGGCCAGTGTTGTGAATCTCATGGTATTTAGTGTTTTTCTTAAAGCACCAACTCCTGGAATAAGTATAGAACCACCTATCCCATCCTCTTTCCCTCACTGGAATTTGGCATCCCTACCCGCTGCTTAGTGAGTGAAGTTAAGTTGAGGGTGACTCCCTCAGTCAGGGCAGGCCAAGTATAGTTTTACTGCCCTTTATGTATACAATAAGGATAACATTTCATTACCCCTGCACTCAATACTAAAGTGACGTGTAACTCAAACACCAGCACAAAAGTAGTTCCATCATGCTGTACACCTAGGAAGAGTAGGCAAATCTATGCAAACATGGTCTGTTTCCAAAGACTTTTCTTCCAGTTCATCATTAGCTCTCAGGGGAGAGCTCATTCAGACCCTGCTTACAGCATTATTAGACTGGCTGTAGAAAACATGTAGAATGCAAACATGTGCTCCTGTATCTGAATATGGAAGGATTACCGGTAACCTGTCTACTTTTCAAAAATATTTTTTGTCAAAACTTCAAAAAAAAAAAAGTCAGGTATAGTTTACTGATGGAATTATATAAACACTTCAATTTCCATTTGATTTTAGATTCATTCCATTTTTCTCAATCTCAACTTCAGCACCAACCTTCATCTAATTTCAAGTAGAATAACTGTATCAGAATCAGAACTCTCTCTCATAAATCTACATCTTGAACTTCAGAAAGGGATCCAGAATCCCCCAGTGTTTGTCAGTGTTTTAGTTAAACACTTACCCCTAATTTCATAATGTATATTGAATCCTTTGGCAGATCCTAAGGCTTCAAGCTTCAACTTGTTGGTTTTCCTTGTAGTGAGTTTTCCATGAGTGTCTCTCTCATTTTTCCTGTTAATATTTATTTATGATGGGACACACACAACTTATTACTGGATGAACCAGGAAAAGATTAAATCCCTCACCCTCAGGAACTGCTCATGTTGTAGTCTTGAGAGAAAGGAAGTGCCCTATTAGAAGCTGCTGAGAAGTAGAGACAACATCTGTGCCACCTGACCAGGAAGCCAAAAAAGCAAAAGGGGCTTCCACACAGGTGAGATGAGAAATGTGGTCCCGTGAATGAAGAACTCATGCTCCCTTGTCTAGTCCAGTAGCTACCTGAATCAAACCTAGACCAGGAGATAAGAAGAAACTGGAGAATTATCAGGCTCGGTTGTCCAGGAGAACTATATTAGTTCCCAGCGAGACTATGCATACAGTAAGAAATATACCGTTGCATTTTCCCTTGGATGTTGAAGAATGATGACCTGTGATTGATTTGTTTTCTTCTGGATGAGATTGTGGGACTGGATTTTTTTCCCTTTTAGGCTTGGTTTAAAGGGGTGTGTGGCATGACCCTCCATATCCTTTATGGAAATGTGCCAGATCCATATCATAAGCATGATAAAATATCATAAGCATGCAAAATGGGTCTTGTAAGGTATCATTGAAAAGGTTATAAGTTACATGCATATAAATTGGATAATCACATTCAGTATCATTTCTGTGTCTAAAGTTAGGAATATGGACTATGTAACAATTACAACTGTGTGTGTATTTGGGAGACACCCACCAGACAACAGGCCAACAGCCTTGATGGGCCATTAGGAAGAAACAACAAGACTGTGAAGATACTAATCTGTCTCCTTCCTGAGAGGCATCCTGGGATGTAGCTGTGATGCTACTAGGTCAGATGGTCCTGTCACCTGGTACTAAACACTATCTTGGACTTCTAGTTATTTTCCACTAACAGGAGAGGGAAGTCAAGTTTGGGAAACCAAAGATTCCCACCTTATATAAATCATATTTAAGGCTGGGGAAAAAGACTAACAGGACTCTCCTCCATTGCCTACCCAAGAAGAAAGACTGCTGAAAATACCTGAAGAGACAAAGGAACTAACCTGAGGAAAGGAAGGGAGGAGTCCAGACTGAGACGGGGGTCCAGTCTGTAAGAAGAAATATCTGGAACTCTAAGCTACAGAAACTCTTCAACTTGCCTAAAAGAACATTTAGGGTGAGAAATTACTTCTTGAAACCAGTCTTTAAGATCTTAAGATTAGTATGTATGTTTTGTTTTATTTGCTTAGTAATCTGCTTTGTTCTGTTTGCTATCCCTTATATTCACTTAAAATCTGCCTTTTATAGTTAATAAACAAAAACAAATCCAGTTTGTGCAATTTCTAACTGGCGGGGGGTGGCGGTATGTGCATCTCTCTCTCCACATTGAGAGGGAGGGTGAATTCTTATGAGCTTGCTCTGTGAAAATTGTTCTGTACAGCGCAAGACAATATAACTTTGGATCTGCACTCCAAGGGAGGTGGGCAATTGAGTGATGGGGCAAGTACCTTAAGCTGAGTCTTCCTAGAGCGAGCGAGCATGCGTGCATGAGAGAGAAGAGGCTTAAGAGCCTGGCTTAGCAAGACAGTGTAAAGGGGGCCCAGACTGGCGGAACAGGCAGGCTCAGCGGTATCCCAGTATATCAGGTGGCACCTTAAAGGGGGACAACCCATCGCAGGGTGGTGATCCCAAACCTGGTGTGAGCAGTAGTCTCATTACACGATTATACTGGAAATTAGACAAGTATAAAGGGCCTTTAGAATCTCCTTCCATCAACTGCACCTTAGTTGTGTGTGTACATATATTTCACACACACACACAAAAAAGAAGGGTCATTACAAAAAACTATTCTGTTAACTTAAGTGCTCAAGGGAGGTTATAAAGAAGATAAATATGCTGTGTTCTAGGCATACGTGTTGAGTGACTTCAGATTTTATTTTTCTGATGCTGCTTCATATAGTAAATCCATTTTTCAAAGTTTTTTATTTTTACGCACACAGCACTGCATCTGTTTCTTTGAACAGCATATAAAATTGTTTATTAAAGCTTAGGGTCTGACATATATAATTTGATTTGTTTGATTTCTCAGCATTAAAATTCCATGGTTCTTAGAAATTCAGGAATATTTGGAAGTGACATGCTGTAATCCCAGGACCATATTTTAATCACTAAGCACAGAAAAGCTCTTTTTTGTACCTTCATGGGACAATGTGTCATTGGCAATGTACCTGAGCTAATAAATCCCCAGGCCCTGTTCTCTCTTGAAAGGGGGTAGCTAAATCTAAATCAAATACAGCTCAATTAAATGCCTGTGTTTGTATTAAAATAATTCATAATTTTGAAAACTGAACTATGCTTTCACTTGAAATTTGCTCTTTTTAGCTGAAAAATCTTTTGCTTCCACAGCAACCTAACAAGCTCAAAGAAGGGGGTTGAGCAGGTGTTGCAAAAATAGTTTCCACTAATATTTAAATGACTGAACAATTTCACTTTAACTGCGGCCATATCTTTTGTGTTCTCTGTAAAACCTAACCCAGGAGTTTGCTGGTAGTGATATTTAGAGACAGCTAGATAGATACTTGGCTTCATTCTGACTTCAGTCACTCTTGTTGCATCTTACAGTAAATGTACTTAGACATCACCAGAATTAGCTGAAAGTTTTCTTGTCCCAAAAAAGGGCCACATTTTCAGAAAGGGGCACTCAAAGTGTGTGCCTGCACTTACCCAGGTAAATTGGGTATTTGCACGTCAGTTGCTAATTAGGCCCCTAAATGACCATTTGTACATACATATATGCAGTTTGAGTGTGCAGTTATGGTTGCAGTATTCACTCCGTGCATAAACACCATCCCCATTGTTACACGTGGTCTGTAATGAAAGTCTATTTGTATGTGCGCTTTGAGTCTCTCTTCTAGTTGACTCCTATTTCTTGTGTGCGTCTCTATGGCACCATGTGTATAGGCAGTTCCTTCTGTGAACCCATGAGCTATGCAGGAGAATCGCACCTCCTTTGTGATTAATGTACCACACGGAATAAGTTTGTTATTTAAACCAGGACCTGTGTCAGCAGAGAAACTGATAACCGCACCATGGACCAGTGACCTTTTCCTAAAATTTAGCCCATAGTGTATATGATGGGTCAACAATACACCCATTGCTGTGGTATTAAGAGCTGTGCCTTTAAGGGCTTGTGATGGGGTGGATAAACCACACACTGAAGAAGAAAGCCCTGCTCCCCCAGGCCTGCTGGATATCTCCAGTTGGAGGAGGGACTTAAAAGAGTATCTTCAGCACAGCAGGTGTAAAGAGACAGACCTGCACTTGCTGCATCAGGGGAACTACATCAGGAAGGCATTTCCCAGCAGGAGGTCTGCTGGATGGATCAGAGACCCCCTACCCTCTTGAGGGCCAAGTAGCAAGACCTGTACCCCATAACTGCCAGGCAGGACTGCCACCACAGACTCATACCACTAGGTTGTGAGGCCAGTCCTGCTCACAGGGCTGAGTTCCCAGATACAAAGTTTCGGCAGAGCACCATGAATCGCTTATTGTTATGCACAGCCACTTGCAAGTATCTTAAGCACGGAGTAGTCACTGAACATCACAGCTGCCACAGTAAAAACGTTGGTTTTGAGCAAAATACCCACTGGATTGTCTGTAAATCTCTGCAGCCAGAGACTGATCGTGGCCAACACCACTGCCAATTATCTCCTATTTGGTCTTTCAGCCTATCCTCTTGACTAAGACTGGGTAGGGCATGCAGGTACAAAAGCAATTTACCCATCAACACCGCTCCTTAGAGAATCAGAGGTTCTCCGGTCCTTGGGAAAGTCTGCATGAAATCATTCATATAATAGTAAGCTTAACAAAAACCAGAACAAATGGTATTAAAACAGAAAGGGCTTGCTTAGCATATCTAGATGTTCACTTTTAATTAGCTGAACTAGATAAGGCACTCTCATCTTAGTTTGGGGCGGCAGGGAGGGAAGAGAACTACTCTTTCATAGATGAAAAGCAAGTCCCTACTCTGATATTCTCCTATCAGAGTCAGCCCAATGCTGCTGTGTCCGAAGAGAGATAAGTATCTCTTTCCCTGTCCAGGACTGCCACCATCTCCCTCCAAGCCAGTCATGCACATGCATGGTCTGACTGCCTTCTCCATGAGACAGTCCGTTCATGATGCAAAGACCCTTAAACAGTGACCAGTAGCTGTCCTCCAAGTTAAACATGTGCTTCAGCGCCCTTCCTGAATAGGGATTTTTTTTTCCTGAATCAAGGTCTATATCAGTACATTCACCATACTCTTAACTTTGAGTTAAGAAAATAGGGATATATAGATATTTGTATAGAAATCTGAAAAATATTTGAAGATGGCGGATCCCATTTAGCACAATGAAAGAGATCCTTATTCACAGAACAACAACAAAAAAGTAAGGTTACCAAAACAAGGTGAATCTAGACAGCCTTACATAAGACATTCATTTCTTTTAAATTCCATGTACTATGTTCTTTCAAGTTGTGAAGTTTGTCACAATGGTTTTTTTTATTTTTAATAGCTATCAAAAGGTGACCTCAAAGAAATTCTTGTCATAGAATCATTAGCATTATCTGTGTTCCTGAGAGGGAGGGAAAAAAGTTATTCCACTTGCAGCCAGTAGAATAAGCTAGGGCATATTTTATTGAGAAAGGAACTAGTTGAGAAAGGTTATGTGGAGAAGCTCCCTCTAGACATCTTTCTCTCCCCCTCTCATTTGAAATTCATGAAGATGAAGTGCTGCTTTTGTTTCCCCATCTTGGAGATGAGCCCTAATACTCTAGCCAAAAGCAAGCTAACACAGCATAATTGTTTTTCATCTAAATTGCATGTCCAACCTGCTTAGTTTTCAAAGAACATTGATGATACTGCTTTGATACCCAACTACTGAATGACAAAGTACAGGGCACACAGGCAGATGGGCATGATGAGAATTTTTAATCCCCATTTTCCAGTCAGCCTTTCATATAGTGGGAGAAAAGGGAAATGTAGGAGAGAAAAAAAGATTCATACAGACAAGATTTTTGTTTTCATTAAGGACTTGGAAAAAAAAAACCACACGGTTTGAAACCAAGCTCTCCTGAGGTGTTTTTAAATCTATTCTATTCCATAGAATTAAAAGGGCTTGAAAAGGTTACAAAATGAAAGAATTGCCAGAAAGCACAAAGGAAGTTCTCTCTTCTACAAAGACAAAGGCTTTTGAGGGGAAAAAGGTGGTTTCAGGTGCAGATCTTCATATAAAACACAAGTAAATTGTTGAAAATATACATTAGATTTGAATGTTATGGTTTTTAAACTCCCTCAAGTATATACATGTACTTCAACTATATTTTAATATGCACTAGTCTCCTTTTGTCTCAGACATTTAATTTAATCTTACATGCACAATGTTGCACAAGATAGTTGTGAGGTGGCCCAGGTAGAAGTGAATAAAAATAATCACCTAAGACAGTTGTATCAAAATCCATCCTCACTGGCAGACATACACTGCAGGAAAAGCATGTGGCTTCTATTATTGATCTCAGTGCTTCCTTGCGTAATCTGGAGCTAGGACAAAAGGCTTGATTCTGTCTAAGATATTTGTTCCACTTAATTTAATTCTTCTTTCCAAGTTAAACTATTGTTTTCTAATTACATTCTTAAACTCTACAAAAGGGGGTTGGGGAGGGGAAATGTGTTCCTTTGCTTGCCGTGCATGTAAAGAATGTGGATGTAGAGGCTGCATTATCCCCGCTGCTTTCTGTAATCTTATCTCTCTGTTATTGAGCACTGGAAGCTTCTGATCCCACAGCAGGCAGGGCATCCTATAGTGTTTCCATAATACATGGTGGAAAAGATGGTGGGGGGAAGGGAACAACAACAACAACTCCCTACAGAGAACTCAGGTCTGTACTTCCCTTCTTTCAAAATGAAATAAAGAGGAGATTTAATTTTCCTTGTGCTTTCTACAACAAATATGGATGCCTGTTAGTTTAAACAAATGCAGGAACCTTTCTATAGTCAGGTTATTATTAATTACACACTATGTTATTCTCTAAAACTGTTCAAAACAAGTTGTCCAAAAACCTCCCTCCACTTCCACTCTGATCTGTATATTGTATATGTAGCTAGCTAAGAATAAAATAGAAATAGTTCTGGAAAAAGCATCCCTCGTTAAAATATAAAGAGAGAGAGAGAGAGATTAGATATAGATATACACATACACACATATGAGAAATGAATCTACCAGGGAACAACTCAGGAAATGAGCCAGGATTAATGTGTTCAAAGCCAGGTTTCTTGTTTATTTGCTATGTGAACCTCGGCAAGTCACAACCTCTCTTTGCCTCAGTTTATACGTCTGTAAACTAGGTATGATAGTTAGCTAGTTATGCTGCTTCCCAGGGATGTTGTGAACATGAACATTTTGAGATCATACTTTAAGTGCCTTCCATCTAACAACAGTTAGTAATGTTTCAGCAGGTATTGGTTCCCATAAGACTTGATCCTACAAGGTGCTGAAGAATCTATGAACTAGCAAAGTGCTTAAGCATGTTCTTAACTGACTTCAGTGGTACTATTTGTACGTTTAAAGATAAGAACATTCTTTGCTAGATCAGAGCCAGGGTGCTCAGCACTAAGGCTAGACAGAAAAACAAAAATTTCACCTCACAAAAGTTAGAGGTTGCAACATTTTGTTCTCATTCTGCATTGGAACCAAAACTAGACCTTTTGAAGTGATTCATGGGAGGCAGGGGGAAGAGAGACAAAAGGGACTGAACAGTGGTCAGGGTACTCACCTGGGAAGTTAGTGATCCAGGTTCAACATTCTGCTCTGAGTCAGGCTGAAAAGGGACTTGAACCTGGGTCTGCCACATCCCCCAGGACTGATCTAATCAGTAGGGCGTTAAATATGCTCGAGTGGGCTCGGTTTTGTTTCCATCCTTGACTGACGAACCCATCTGATGAAAATTTCATCACAATAGACATTTCCATGAAGTTTTGCTTTTCACAAATTGATATTTTCTGGTGAAGCTAGCTCTGCCCAGCACCTTTCAAGGTCTAGCTCATAATGAAGCACAGTAAATTACCAGGGCTCGTCAGTATTACAAAGTCTTCACTTTCGCTTGTGTGCAAAGCTTTTTTCTGTTGCACAAAGGTTTACAGAATACTTTGAAACAAGCCATCAGAGATGCCTTGATTGTTTAGTCTGTCTTTAAAAAAAAAAATTAAAAAAGGAAGAAAGAAAAGGGTTGCTAAGAATCAACCCGTAAAGAGTTTGAGGCACTAATGTCACTCTCATCTACTTCTGAAGCATTGTGTGTGCATAGATGATGTTCCGGAGCACTCCCAGTACTATTAGAGGCAGCACAGATCGTGCATTTACTGAAAGCCCTCTGGTTCCACAGTGAGTGGACAGAAGGACAAAAGCAAGTCAACTACTGCTTTTGCCTAAGCATGGTGAAATTGCTATTGATCTTATTGACTGGGTCACTGAAGAGCTGCTGTACATTAAGTAGAGAAGAAAGACTGAAAATTACATTAATTCAAATTGCTAAATCAATATTTAACAGAACAGTTAGTGGTACTTGACCTCAGAAGCACCTTTAATAAAACAAAGGTGAAGTAGAGCAGCCTGAGGCATATGCAACACAATAATGTGAAATAATGTGGAAAAGATACATTTCAAGGGCCTATACTAATGTAGACAGTTTCTGTGGGTACTTGGTGTCAAGTAGCAAGGGGAAGTTTTAGGCTACTATATCTTATCAGACATGAAGAAGGAATAACCATAGAATTTTTTTCCCACCTTGAGTGTATCCATTTAGGGTTGGTACATCATGTAGCCTACTAATACAGGCTGAAGAGCAAGAAAAGTCAGTCTAACACTACACTGTACTGCATTTTTTTCTGATGTATTGGTAAGCTCCAGACAATAAAACTTGGAAAGAAGGGTGAAAGATACTCTCAGTGGAAATAAATGGGAACAAGAAGAAGATGAGTTGGAGAGAAACAAAAACAACAACAAAAAAAAGACACACACACACTTTCACCCACCTTATCATTCAGACTATTTTTAACCCTTGCACATGCATATACCTCAACAGTTATACCTGTTGCATATTCATCTCGAAATCAAGAGCTACTTTGGTATGTGATAGGTTGACTGCTCCTGAATCTAGGCATGCCTGGAACCTGGATTCTAGGATGCACCCATGCTTCTCTTGGCCTGAAAAGAATCCTGAGACAGAATCAACTCTGGAATTGTAGGTAGCCCCCAGCTTATGGCACACAACATAAATGATCAAGAAAAACATGGTCACAACTGAAAAGACAAAAGATGAATTCATGCCAAAATATCTGAAGACAAGTGATTAGCACAAGAAAATATAAACAAAAAAAATCACAAATAGGCTATCTTAATAAAGTGATCAGAAGTTAATGCACTGAACTGAAACTCTGGGTACAGTTCCTACACAAGTGTCTTCTGTGACTCTAGGCAAATTACATGCTTAATGTCTGTTGCTCAGTTCCCCCACCTGTGAAATGGGGATAATACCATCCCCCTGCCTCAGTGGTTTTTTTTTTAAGGGTTATTATGGAATATGCCCTATGTTCATGCCCTACATGCAATTGTAGTAATCTTTGTACTTGTATGCCTTGTAAGGTATCATTTGAAAACTCAATTTGCTTGGTCAATATTTTCCTGATGAAATGTGTGGCAACACTGTAGGTGATGTTAGAAAATTCCTTTACTATGTGTAACAGGGTGCTGGCCAGGAGACCTGGCCAGCTCCCTGTTAGCCCCAGTTCCCATTAAGGGGAATTACTTGGAGCTGGCAGGGTGTGGCTCATTGCCGGGCTAAAGAAGAAACACTTGTGGATTTTATGGTCCAGGGGGCTGTATAAAGCTCACAGGGAGGAATTGGGGGTGGGAGGGGGGAGGGAAAGGGAAAGGGAAAGGGAGGACAAGAAAGGAAAGGAAAGGGAGGAGCCTTAGGCTGCAGTTCCCAGCTACTTGCAGAAACCAGGTGTCCTCCAAGGGGCTACCTGGACTGAATTGAACTGTATATATAAAAGGTGTGAACAAACACCGAAAATAGAAGGGTACTGGTGTTTGCACAGAGAGGTTTGCACAGAGAGTTGGTTTTTGAGAGAAGCAGTGAAGCGCATCACTACATTATGTTATTAACATCTTCCAAAGCCCAGGACTGTCCTAAACAAAGGAATGTGTGGTTTCTGCTTAAATTAAGGCAAATAGAATCATCAAGTAGGGAGGGAAAACAAAGAAAGTTCGAACAAGTGAGGAAAAAACAGCCGGGAATATCCTTCCACACAGACTCTGCCACCTGGGTCTCAGCTGGAAATGTTTTTCAAGAGGAGGGCTGAAATTAATAAAAAAGAAGGGACAAACACCAGTGTGTTTGAACTGACTAGGCAAGGTCCTTTGCTAAAGCGTGTGTGTGTTCATGCAAGAGTGCATGCACATGTTTCTCTCCCTACCCACCTCATTCTCTGCACCTGCACAGACAAAAAGAAACAGCTATTGGACTCTGAAGGAGTGGTTCTGACTTGAAAGTTTGATCATTTGTTTCTTGGACCATGCAATGAAAAAGATGCTTTGCAATGAAGATAGTTTCCTAAGTAGGTACTAGTAAGCGTTTTATCTTTATTTTTCTTGTAACCATTTCTGACTTTTATGCCTCATTACTTGTACTCACTTAAAATCTTTGTAGTTAATGAATTTGTTTTGCTATTTCATCTAATCCAGTGGATGTAAGATGAAGTAGGTGGGTAAACATTTAAGGTAATAAGCTGGCATATTATTTCCTTAAAGAAATCACCTTGATCGATCAGTCCTTCAGCCCTCATAGATTGCACCAATCACAACACATCTTCTATTCTTCTCTTATAGTGGCCTTGTTTCTCCATGTGCAGCCATGCCTTTTTATGATAAAAATATTCCCATTTCTTTGGAGGTTGGCTTTAAATATATATGACACTATCTTTTTACTATCTAGGAGAGGGCTGGACAGTATAGGACATACATTTCTGGGGGAAGTTTGTTGGGTCACATGTTTGGATGGGCAAACTTATTTTGATTCCTGTCAAACAATGTTGACTCAGAATTCCAACGGGCACCCACACGCTGAGTTTGGTGACTGGACAAAAAACAGAGAGTGTATGAGGAGAGCATATAAGATGTATTGCTCATAATGCCTCCATTTGTGCCAGACGAGCTTTTCAGAGAGGGGAAAAGACATGGGGTCTCCTAAACTGAAGGTTTCCCTTTAGCTAGAAAACTAGCATTCCAACTCTCCTCTGCATAAAACACTGTTTTATAATTTCAAATGTGGATGTCTATAGTTAGGTACCTAATGTTATATTTAGACTCTAACCCTCCAAACACTCATGCACATGCTTAAATTTACTACAATGAGTAGTCCCATTATTTCAGGAAAGAAAAAGAACAAATAAATAGAGAACTGAATTGCTGCCTGATTTTCCTCAGAGTGCTGAGCTCCCACAACTCCCAAAGAAGTCAATTAGCAAAACTTTAGGCACCCAAGTCTGAAAATTGGGGCCTGATTTTTTTTTAATAATAAAAGCAAATAGATATAAATTAATGTCACAAAACCTGAAATGTTGGAAAAAGTAGTTTGAGACAGGGTTTGAACATTTTTCAGACAACTACCCTTCCAAAGACTGCACCTAGACCAGGTTAAAGTGGCGGCCAGTATGTCCCTTGGCCCGCGCCGCTTCCAGCAGCTCCCATTGGCCTGGAGCAGTGATCCGCAGCCAGTGGGAGCCGTGATCGGCCAGACCTGCAGACAGGACAGGTAAACACACTGTCCCGTCCCGCCAGGGGATTTCCCTACACAGGCGGTGACCCCTGTTTGAGAAACCCTGATGTATGGGCTTTGGAGACCAGGGCGGCTCAGCTGGAGGAGCTAAGGGAGACAAATACATAGATGAGACTTTCTGGAACACAGTAGAACAGTCCTACCCCCATCTAACAGCCTCTGTGCTGTTGAGGAGGATGAAAGTCTCAGGGAAGGAAAACATCCAACTGGAGCAGAGGGAAACAATCCCATAGTTGAGACCCTCCTTCCAGATGATGTTGTGGTATCCTCTCACACTGAGGATGCCTCTTCGGGGGAGGGAACTCAAGTTATTAGAAAGAGACAGGTATTAATAATGGGCGATTTGATCATTAGAAACATAGATAGCTGGGTTTGCGATGACCACATGGTGAACTTGCCTGCCTGGTGTGAAGGTTGCAGATCTCTCAAGACATCTAGACAGACTTACATGTAGTGCTGGGGAGGAGCCAGTGGTCGTGGTACACCTAAGTACCATTGACCTAGGAAGGGATAGGAGAGAGGTCCTGGAGGCCAAATTTAGGCTGCTAGGTAAGAGATTAAAGTCCAGGACCTCCATGGTAGCATTCTCTGAAATGCTTCCAGTTCCACATGCAGGGCCAGTTAGGCAGGCAGAACTGCAGGGTCTCAATGTGTGGATGAGACAATGGTTTAGGAACTCCCAAATGTGTAAGTAGATCAGGAATGTTTAGAAAGAAGCGATTAGGTTTATTTCTGTTTATTTCTTATGGCTAGTGGACTCCTCTGTGCTATCCCCAGATGATTTTGTTTCCTGTAACCTTTAAGTTGATCCCTCAAGAAAGCTATTTTAGCTGCTTAATTTTTGGAATTGCCCTTTTAAAATCTAGCAAAAGCGTAAGTTCCAGATGCATTTTCTTTTTTGTTTTTAATAAACTTTTTTTTTTTTAAGAACAGGATTGGATTTTTGGTGTCCTAAGAGGTTTGTGCATATGTTTATTTTTTAGCTGGTGGCAACAGCTAATTTCCTTTGATTTCTTTCTCAGCTCTTCCCCGGAGGGAGGGGTGGGTGAAAGGGCTTGAGGGTACCCCACAGGAAGGAATTCCGAAGTGCATCTTCCTGGGTTCCAAAAGGGGTTTTGCATTTGGGTGGTGGCAGCATTTACCAAGCCAAAGTCAGAGAAAAGCTGTAACCTTGGGAGTTTAATACATGCCTGGAGTGGCCAGTATTAATTTTTTTAAAATCCTTGCGGGCCCCCACCCTCTGCACTCGAAGTGCTAGAGTGGGAATCAGCCTTGACATGATCTCTCAAAACTGGGTGACTGGGCAACAAAATGGCAGATGAAATTCAATGTTGATAAATGCCAAGAAATGCACATTAGAAAACATAATCCCAACTATACATATAAAATGTTGGGGTCTAAATTAGCTGTTACCACTCAAGAAGATCTTGGAGTCATTGTGGATAGTTCTCTGCAAACATCCACTCAACGTGCAGTGGCAGTCAAAAAAGCAAACAATGTTAGGAATCATTAAGACAGGGATAGATAAGAAGACAGAAAATATCATATTGCCTCTATATAAATCCATGGTGTGCCCACATCTTGAATACTGCATGCAGATGTGGTCACCCCATCTCAAAAAAGATGTATTGGAAATGGGAAAGCTTCAGAAAAGGGCAACAAAAATGATTAAGGGCATGGAGTGTCTGCCATATGAGGAGAGATTAATAAAACTGGGACTTTTTGGCTTGGAAAAAGATGACTAAGGGGGAGTATGATAAAGTCCTATAAAATCATGACTAGTGTGGAGGAAGTAAATCAAGTGTTGTTTACTCCTTCTCATAACACAAGAACTAGGGGGCACCAAATGAAATTAACAGGCAACAGGGTTAAAATGAAAGGAAGTATTTCTTCACACAACTCACAGTCAACCTATGGAACACCTTACGAGAGGATGTTGTGAAGGCCAAGACTATAACAGGGTTCAAAAAAGAACTAGATAAGTTCATGGAGGATAGGTCCATCAATGGCTATTAGCCAGGATGGGCAGGGATGGTGTCCCTAGTCTCTATTTGCCAGAAGCTGGGAATGGGTGACGGGATGGATCACTTGATTTCCTGTTCTGTTCATTCCCTGTGGGGCACCTAAGGTTGACCGCTATTGGAAGACAGGATAATGGGCTAGATGGCCCTTTGGTCTGACCCAGTATTGCTATTCTTATCCTGCAGTGAGTAGGCTGCTCATCCTCTACAGTTTGCTATGGGTGCAGATTAAGGTGCTCTAGTACAGTGGCCGAGGGATGTGCTGGCCGCTGCTTCCTGCAGCCCCCATTAGCCTGGAGTGGCAAACTGCAGCCAGTGGGAGCCTCAATCGGCCGAACCTGCAGACCTTGCAGGTAAACAAACTGGCTTGGCCCGCTAGGGGCTTTCCCTGAACAAGCGGCGGACTGGCTTTTAGAATGACTGCTCTAGTACAGTTGTTTGAAGATTCCCTGAGGTGTCCCTTCAGGATAAGACCAGTTTTGGTAAGTGCAATTCACACATACCCCAACTGCATCCTCCTTTGAGAATGCACAACACTTGCATTTCCTGTTGAAGATTTCGGCATAATTCAACAGCACAGAATGGTTTTGGGTATCAGTGAATGAAGTCTGACAGTTAATTAGCACTGGGTGCAATAAGTAACTGATTATGATCATATCAAAATGTGGTGTTCTTTTTGAGGAAATTCTGCATTTTATATTTAAACTTAATGTGTGACTATTAAAGGCATTGTCCTTCCAAGAGTAGCTATAATGCAAGGTCAAATAGTTCATTTCTCTTACTTCTGACATTTATTTCATTTTTTATGTTTACTATAAGTGTTAGCAATGCTTCTTTGGGAGTGAAATGAAGGGGAAGAAAAGAATTTTCTTACAACCTTTAGCCCAGTGGTACAGGAACTCACCCATGACATAGGAGATCCTGGTTCAATTTCTCCCTCTGCATGATGAGAAGGGATTTGACTAGGCGTGTCCTACCTCTCAGGCAGAATGCATAACCACTGGGGTATGGGATATTCAGAGCTGGGTCTCTCTCAGTCTCTCCTGTTGTAGCCATTCTACTGTGTATAAATAATTATACCCACATTAGGCAAGGGAATGTGAGAATGACTCCATGATCCAGTAACTAGGACACTCACCTGAGGTGCATCTGAAGAAGTGAGGTTTTTTACCCATGAAAGCTTATGCCCAAATAAATCTGTTAGTCTTTAAGGTGCCACCGGACTCGTTGTTTTTGTGGATACAGAATAACATGGCTACCCTCTGATACTTGTCACCTGAAGGGAAAACCCCTGTTCAAATTCCTTATTCTCAGGAGGAAAATGGAGAAATTGAACCCTGGTCTTCCACATACTGGATGAGTTCTCTAACCACTGGGATAAAGGGAGGATGCCTTTCTTTCCCCTTGTCCCTGCCATTTTATGTAGAGTTAGGCATGCTCAGAGTACACCTACTAGATTGGGCCCTGTGGGCAAGAGAGGTGTTGTCCCACCTATCTTCACCAGATTTGAAGATTATGTTGGTGAGTGAGACGTTAAGGCATGGAATGCCGGTCCAGACACAAACTCAGGTGCCTACAGGACCTTTTTACAATAAAAATGTAGGTACTGAGGGCTGGTAGGAACTCACAGAGTTAGGTGGAAGCTGAGCAAGAATTTTGAGGATCTTGGTGCTGCCTAAATATGGACATGGGCTACTAAAGTGAGAATTAGGCTCCCAAGTCCTTTGGTGAACCTTGGCCTAGTGAACTTCATAGTCTGTGGCACTTCTCCCTTTTTGGGGTGGGAGTTTTGGTTTTACATATTTTTGGAAGGAGATGTTGGGCCTAAGTTTTTTCTAAAGGAATCTTTAGAGTCACTAAAAGGCACTCAGTTACTGTTTCATTCCTATATGTGGTTGTGTTTGGGAAAATTTCTTATTTTATATATACAACTTATATGAATGGGATAGATGAAACTCGACTGTGATTCTGGTTTTTACTGCCCCTTCACCTATATTCACTGATTTCTTAGTGCAGCATTGAACTTGAGTGCTCAGCTGTGGATGTTTTACTTTTAGGAAGAAAAATCATTAACATTTCTTTAGAACCCCTCTACAAGCAAACGTAACAAACTCACCTGTAGCCATTATATGGACTTTGTAACCAGATAATCACAAAATCGGGGTCAATATTTTGGGCCCTCCCATTCCTTATACTGTCCTTTTAATTACAGTACCCAGACTCTTCTCCATTGGAAGGAGGCTCAGGGTAAGAACCTTGGTGAGGTTCCCTTCAGAGATTTCCTTCCCCACACTGTGCCTCAAGGGAGAAGGGGCAGGGTTTACCCCACCACATTATAAGCTGTAGAAGTCGCCTCTAACTGCAGATACCACAGAAGCCAGCCATGGCTGCCTGTGCAGAGTTCTGCACCTTTTGCCTCTGCACCAGCTCTGCTCCCTGGATGCACTCCCACCCTGCCTTGGCTCTCTACATTTGGAGCAGCATTTTAGCTCGCATGGCTGCCTCTAAGGCAGTGGAGGACTCAGTGATGGAGTGTTATGTGGAAAAACATAATACAACCTAGGGCTGCATTATCTTCTATGACTAATTTCAGTGAGTCTGGAAGGTGAATATGTGCCCACTCCACCCGCACCCTTTTCTAATGCCTGTCCAGGCTCCACAGCCTCTGGTGGCGTGGGACCTAGATTGCACAGAAAGGTCTCTGCAGGGTCAAGTGAGATTTGTGTCAGTAGGGGAATGGTGTGATGAAGGTGGCTGAGCCCTGGCAAAGAGAGGTGAGATTTGTAGAAGGAGAATTCACTCTACTTGCAGATCTATGGGGAGGACAGTCTGGATTGGGGTAACTGCTTAAAGCCTATTTCTATTCCTTAGTTACTAGGGAGCAGCTTTCACTGAGACCAATTTAACTTGCATTGGTAAAAGCCAGGAGTAACCCCACAGAAGTCAATAGGTCTCTTTTTTTTTTCCTGCATGACTTTTCTCTCTGCATAGTCATTCACACCTTTACAAAGTGAATGTAAACAGGTGGATAATGTTACCAAGTGAGAATGATACCTACAGTGCACAAGTGTAAGGAAGTAGAGAATAAAGCCTAGTGGAGTTACACTGGTTTTATACTTGCAGCTGAGTCTAATCTTCCTAATTACAACTGCAGTAAGGGCAAAATTGGGCCTCGAGCATCAAAAAAAGAACAAATATTCAAACCAGAGTATGTAATCAGAATGATACCATCCAAGAATGTTCATATCCTATTAGGTCTAACAGGGGACCATTAGACACCTAAAGGCTCTAATAAAAATAGGCATGCAACACTAGAGGATTTTTTGCCATAGAAAGTTATGTACCTGTCAGTTCTGTAATTCAGAGCATTGTGCTGGCTTTTATGTTTTGTGTCTAGAAATGTGACAAGACAGGAACAATACAACAAAACTCAGAAAGGCTATTCATGTAATAAAAAATGGAATGTGCATACTTAACAGAAGGCACAGTAGATACCAAACAGATTTTGGCATCAGCAATCTACACAGAAAGCAATTCAGGCCCATGGCAATATTTTTCTAGGAGGGCTAACTCATCTTGCCAAAATAATCTGAGAAATGGCCAGTTAAGAGCTACCGTTACAAGAAATGGTAATGGTCGGTAATAAATGGATAAATACCACAGTCCAATGTGATGTATATTTCATACATAGTACACTGTCTAACGTTGGTGTTATGAATCCAATATCCTTTTGGAACTTCTCAGATTAGTAATCGTGGAGAAAATGACTTCTCTTTACAACCTATGCTACGGGCAGCTCACTACAGCTATGGTTTATGGAAAATAAATTCTACATTCTAGTTACACAAATATGTACAATCTATAAATAAACCTAGTAATCAAATGAATGGCAGTTAGTAATTATGACATGATCTCACTCCCACTGTAGGCACAGTAACATTTGCAAGTTTGGGGCCAGATCCTTAGTGAAATTGGCATTAGATTCCAATGGGGCTACACTGACTTACACCAGCATCGGATCTGGCCTTTTATTTCCCATTTTGAATCCTCAAGAAGTTCCTTATAACTGTTGGGGAATTTTGGTTTGCAAGAGAAGAGGACAAATATTACTCCTGGGCCTGATTCTCTGTCCCTCCATTTTTGCACTTGAGACAGGAATGGAAGGGCAAAGACTACTTTTAACCATCTTTATGCTCCCCATATTCTGGGCACATGAAGGAGCCTTCCCAGCCCAAGGTATACATTAGAGTAGCCTGGGGAACACCCTAGTTTATGCTCTGCTTCTTATAGTCCTCCGAGGTCTTTGTGAACCATGAATAATCAATGTGCTGTACCCCTGCCATGTAAGAGGCTGGGAGTATGACTGGCATAGGGTCCTTTACATCACTTTTTAGTGGTTGAGAAGAAATTCTGAGGAAACTGCTTCTACCCACTTTAAGGCCACTTTTGTTGCCAGAGCGGCATATCTGGGCCTTAAGGCCACTGAGAATTGGGCCTGTTGTGTTTGTACAGGTTAACATTGCATAAAAACAACCTGGAAGAGGAGCATGGCTACCTGTTATTTGGAATGTGAAATTAATCCCAGAAAACAGTTCGATGTTTTCATGTTGGTTGGAATGTCATTCTCTCTCTCCTTCTCCCATGTCAGTGAAAGGTAATTCCCATATTCTGTATCAGTTCCTTTATTTCACATAGGCAGAGTTGAATATGCTAATTTTGCAATAAGCATATTTTGGAGTTGAGAAGTCTGACTTGTTTTGCTTGTGTGGGAACATACAATACATTTCTGGAAGATGGGATTGTTCGTCACAAACTGGTAAATCTACTCAATGGCATAATCAATGTCACAATATAGCCAGGCAGTTTCCATGGATTCCCATTAAGGGGTGGCAAATTTTTAAAATCTGTTTTAGCAGGAATAAATCAAACTATCTTTTGTATATCTGAATGTATATTGTACATTATGTTAAAGATATTCTGGTGATACCACAGAGCACAGTCGGGAAGAAAGCAGGAGAATTGCAGTGGCTGGGTTGTACATGCAAAATATGAACTTCACTGAACACAATAAATGCTCTGTTTTGTAACATTTTTTTAAAAATCAATATTAGAGCTGGGGGGAAACAATTTTTCCATCCCATGACATTTTTTCCTGTCCTGAATTGGAAAAAAAACAAGGTCAATCTAGGAAAAAATTCATGAACCTAAAATACCAACCCCCAAGCAAATCTGGTTTAGGACAATCAAAAGGTTGTTTTGATTACTTTAAAATATTTTGATTTCAACCATGTTAAGTTTTTATACTATTGGCTAACATTTCTAAGCAAAGTAATTTTGAACTGGAAAACTTTTTTTTTTTTAATTTTGAAAGTGTCAAAGCAAGACATTGACAATTTATATTTTTTGGGGGAAAAAAATCTTCAAGTGGAGAAATTTGTCCAAACTATTCCTTTTAGATTCAATTAATCCACCTTTTCTGACCCCCTCCAAAAAAGCTTTGTCAATAAATTCCCAACCAGCTCTATTCAATATGCCCTTTGCTAGCAAATTACCCAGAAATATTCAGATAATTTTCCTGAGATGCTGCTCTGACTCTATAAATACAAGGTTCTGACAAAGCAGTTCAACCTCATCAATGCAAATATATACCAAACATAATTATTTCTCCCATAATGCTGAACTCTGTACAGCTCCTAAAGAAAGTAGCATAATATTTTAAAGCATACCACAGCTGACAGTTAAAAAGGACCAGCTCAGACATAAGAGTTGATGATGAAATGTAACCCTGGAGATTCAAACAATTGAAGCTTAGATTTAATGGTAGTTCCTCTTTGATAGCCCAGGAAAAATCTCCTGAAGTTCTGGTATGATAGATTGTAAAAGTTTCAAGTGTTCTATGTTTCACCTCTAAACTAGCAACAAGTCAGCCAGCATACTAAAAACACTAAGCCATTAATTTAGGGCATAAAAAATAGGCTAAATATACCCCAAGCTTCTGGCAAAACTTGTATACTAAATTAAATAATAAAATATAACCAAATAAAACCCAATCCTCTGTTTTCCCCCTTTTGGGTCCCCATTTTCTTGCAATAACAATTTTTCTCTATGAAGTCATTCTAGCTATGACTTTCCACTCATTATTGACTGTACTTCCCTGCACAAGTAGGGTTTCCAACTTTCTAATTGCACAAAACTGAATACCCAAGCCCTGCCCCTTCCCTGAGACCCCACCTGTCTCTGAGGACTTACTGTCTCAGTGCTGGCAGACTGGAAGGGAAAAGATCAAACAAAATGAAACTGAGCTGTGACATCCACTATGGCAAAGGATTACATCTGTAACTGACTTGAAACAGCATGCAATGCAGTTGGAATTTAAAAACCTGGCCCCATCAAGAGCTGTGAGTATAACATAAAAATTACCCAGCTTGCTAATTACCTGCTAACATGAACACTGTCATCAGCTGAGCTTTCTGGATTCTAGTTTGGATTCTCTAGGGATGATTTCCAATTGCTTGTTGTGACAAATTTAAAACAGACTGTTTGCTATACAGCAGGCTCCTGCTCCTTCGCTACACAAAATCCATTCCCGGTTGAGGAAGCTTTAATCTTTTACCATTGGATTTCAAACAAATTAAAGGCAAACAATGGGGGAGCAGGTGGCCTTCACTCTGCAAAGAAGCTCAAGACTACAAGAAGCAGCCCAAAAGATCTCCTCTAATATAAACACCTTCCTTCCTCCCTCCCCCCACCACTACTTACCAGCACACTGGTGTGGTGCATAAGGATTCCACATTTTAAATCTTTTCAGGACCTTCACTCTGCAGTCTGGTCTCTTAGTTTGAAGAATTATCATTACTAACGTCTTCTGTGTGAAAAATCTGTATTTTCTAAGCATTAATCAAGCCACAAAACACTCCTGTGATTAGGTGCCAACATTATTTTGGGTTGTGAGGAACAAAGTCCCAGATCCGCAAAGGTACAAAGTCCCTGCCAAAGTCCCAGGTTTAGGCTCTGCTGAGGTCCACAGAACTCCTTGCCCAGCTCTGTAGGCACCTAGATTTCCAAGGTAAAAATTCCTTAGGTGCCAATTTTCTGCAGCTGGGCACATGTTCTGCCCCATTCTAGATGTGGGGATGTCTGTCTCCCACATAACCCTCAATGTGATTCATGAACTGGGGGAAGATAAATGCTTCTCCACCTATCATGCTCTGAGCACCCCTAGGGATCAAACCCCATTCAAAATCCAGCTGGAGGAGGAGGTGGTGGTTACATCACCCACCATATAGCATTTAGCCCAGTGGTTAGAGCACTCACTGTCTTGAGACCCAAACAATTACCCCCTCTGTCTAATGGGGGAAGAGGGTGTGAATACAGGTCTGTCATGAGACAGCTCTAACCACAGGGGTCTAATTATAATATATATTGTATTTAATTAAGTAGTCATTGGAGCAGGGGGCCTGGACTCTGGGTGTCTCACATTGATGCCCTAACTAGGCTACAGAATCACGCTCACACTTTGTGGCCCAATGACTAACTTTTTATCCACAATGGAACAGCTTCAACAGGAGAGACTGAGTAGCCCCACATCAGAATATCCCATAGCTCTGTGATTACAGCGCTCTCCTGAAAAGTGGGAGACTACAGGCAGAGGGGGGAAATGTCACCAACATCACAGATGAGTGCACTAACCAGTGGGCTAACTATTATAAAGCATGCATCACCACCCCTTCGTCCTCTTCTGGCCATTTTGTGTGGAATGAGGCAAGAGTCTAACTCAGGGATGGGCAAACTTTTTGGCCCGGGGGCCACATCTGGGTATGGAAATTATATGGTGGGCTATGAATGCTCACAAAGTTAGGGTTGGGGAAGGTGTTAGGGCTTTGACTGGGGGTGCAGGATCTCGGGTGGGGCCAGAAATTAGGAGTTCAGGGTGTGGGAGGGGGCTCCGGGCTGGGGCAGGTTGCAGCTGGGGTGTAGGGTGAGGGGTTTGTGGTATAGGAAGGTGTTCTGGGCTGGGAGCGAAGGGTTTGGGAAACAGGAGAGGGCATCAGGGCTGGGGAAGGGGGTGGGGCACAGGGGGGTAATGAGGGCTCCAGCTGGGGGTGAGGGGTTTGGGGCTCAGGAGGGTTCTCCAGGCTGGGGATAAGGGGTTTGGAGGGCAGCGGGGGGCTTTGTGGATCCTAGTGGTTTTTTAGGCACTTAAATTATTTGGCCCAGATCCACAAAGGGACTTAAGTGGTTTGCAAAGGTCATAAAAGTAAATTCAGTGATAGCATTAAATGTAGGAGGCCTAGCTCCCTGTTGTCTGCTCTAGCTCCTAAACAGCTCCCTACAACTACTGCATCAGTTAGTTAGTTCATAAAACACACCAGCCTTAGCATAATTCTTTGCCCTCAAAAAAAAAACTCAGACTCCACCACCACTAAAGAGGTCTATTAATTTTGAAATCAAAATTTATTGTTGCCCTGTTTTCTGATACCAGTGTCCCATTCTGACACTGCTATCACTCCTCTCCTGAATGGTGGTAGAAGTCCAGGACATTGCTGAATTTTGATGAAAGACATGCAGAGAAGTGAATCGCCAACAGCCAGCATTTGTTCAGGACCGGCACAGAGAAGCTGATCTGCAATCTGCATAGTCAAGCCTTAATGTTACTTTGCAATGTCTCCATTAATTCATCAAGACTCGCCGATCAGTAATTTTGATATTAATGCAACCATATATTTCTATACCTGTGAACTTGAAGTGAAGGCAAACTCTAAACATACACTAAAATGTTTTAGTATCAAAAATTAAGCTCTTTAACTTTGTTAGGAAATCTAAATAAGAACATTAGAATAAGTAAAAGTAATACATGATAAACCTATTAGTTTGGTGGAATACTTCTACCCTTTTAGCAAAGAAAAACACTAGTCAAACAACCAAAAGACCGCAAGACACAGGTTACCTCATTCATACTTGCCATATGTCCTGCAAAGTCAATTATGGCAGCTTTTTTAGTGGTTGTCTGTTCTAAGCCTGGCAATGAAAACAAGTGCTTTGGCTTTCATCACACAGAGGTATCCATCTGACACTTGTCTCCTGACAAATACACACTGCAGCTACATTTACAGTAGTGGGCATGGAATATAATGGGGGAGGGACTAGATGACCTCCTGAGATTCCTTTCAACCCTGATATTCTATGATTAAAGCATGTTTAAAGACAGAAGATTTGGGATTTTCATTATTAATTGAGCAGCAGCACAAAGCAGTCTTCCTTTTATGCACACAAATGAATTACTAGATGAATTGTACTAATCAGTCATGTTCTTTATGCCTGCACTGCAAGAATACATTGAATAATCTAGTAAACAAACAATATAGTAGCAATGATTACTCTTCTTGAAGTCTCGTCCTTTCTTGGCTTTCTGGGTTCCGTCCTCTCCTAGTTCTCTCCCTACCTCTCCAGTTATTTCTTTAGCTTCTCTTGTTTGGTGGGTCCTCCCCTCTTTTTTTTTTTTTGGCAACAGTCCCACAGGACTCTGTCTTTAGCCCACTTCTTTTCAAGCTTTGTATCCTTTCTCTAGGTGATCTCAGCCACTCAACTACCTTTTCCATAGTGGTGACTGATAAATCTACCTTACCATCCCAGCTTGTTGCCCTCCATCCAATCCTCCATCTTGGTCTGTTTATCATCTCCTCCTGGACACCTCTTAATATTTGATTTCCAGTAGCAGCAGTTCATCTTGAATGAACACAAATATGAAAGTTTGGTAATTTAGGTGATAACATTTTGCAAGATAGACCTTTCTCCAGTAACTATCTTCTTGACTTTCAGAACAAGTACACATAAGTGAAGACAATGAGTATGATGAAAACAGTGTCATGTATTCACTCCAAATGGCAACAACTCCTCCAGGACACATGTTTCTGGTTCTATTTCATCTTGCTCAGCCACAGAGGCCAATTTGGGAGGTAGTGTCAGGAGAGAAGTTTGACAAACTATGACAAGAAGGCGTAGTCCAAAGACTGATGGACTGAGGCAAAGCAAGTGAATTTTTTCAGTCAATGGGAATTAACTGAGCAGTACTGTGTTGGAAATCTGGGTGGTGGTGGGGAACTACCTATTAATCACTCTCTAGAGTTTTTTGCCTTAACGTGTTCACAAAGTGGCAGTTAAGTGGAGACTGTTGGTTAGCAAGGAAAAGTAAAATTACTTTGAATTTCATCCTGATTTCTCTGCTGACCAGTTGATTTCATTTTCACCTGGAGTGATTTCCACCCCTCCCCCCTTAAAGCAGCATATACCATCTTCATTCCCACATGTCACATTTGCTTTTGCTGCTAGTCAGACTCGTTTATTGGATAACAGCAGTAACTACACCTTCTGCAGCTGGATGGCTTGTTTTACTACCTGTAGCTTAAAAGCAAGCACAGTATTTTCTTTATATCGCACAGCATGAAGAAAGCTGAAAGGCTGAGAGCAAAAAAAATCCTGCATTTCACAGAAATTTGAAGTTCCTTCATTCTACACAGCTGCAATTTAATTGAGCTATATTTTTCTTGCCGGAGGAGCAAAGTTGCATGAGAATCAGAATGGCAAATCCATTTCATGGAGGATTTCAGTATTTCAAAATTTAGTTTCAATCCAGTTAAGAAAAAAATCTGAATTTTGAAATTCTCCATGGTATAAATTCTGAAAATAAAATTTTCAAAGTCAATCAAGATATTGTTGACAAAGTCTAAATCTTTTGTGTTGATTTTGACTTAATTTTTTATAATACAATTTTAAAAAAATTCAAAATGAAAATGTTTTCAATATGGAAAATGGAAACATTTAGTTCCAATGTTGAAATAGGATGTTTCAACACCATCAAATGGCTTTTCCTTTTCCCTCCCCTCTGAAACAAAATTTTGCCAAAAATCAATAGATTTTGCAAAGCATGTTGGTTTTTACATAGTTGCATACTCTAATGGCAACTGGTTTCATTGACATTTATCTGCTCAGGTCTACATGAGACTGTCTGAGTTACCACACATGGAACACAGTATAAGTTAAAAGAAGCCTTAAGGGGAAGGGTGGGATGGCATGGCAGGTAGCAGCTGCACAAGCTGAGGCTGGAAGGTAGGGAATGCAAAGGAAGGTTAAAGTCACATTTGCTCTGCCTACCCCTGCCATCCCTGCTCCAAGCACAGAAACCAAATAACTAAGAACTGGGCCCGTTATTTTTCCAGCTCAGGAAACCACATATCTTACCAGGCATTTCTTCCACTACAATTTCTTTTAAAGTACAATTTCTAGACATTTGTTCTTCATAGTAGAAGATGACAGAACAAGAACACAAAGGAAAAGTATAAAGCATTTTAAGGAATGAATTATTTCTACAGTACTTTTATCCAGGGAACACAAGGTGAGTTGGTGAAAGAGAGAGAACAGAAGCATCCACTTCCAGGAAGATGTTTCAGGAATAATAGCCATTCCATTTCCCTATGATTGTTTGCTCTCTTCTTCAAACTTACAAACACCATATTTATCTATCTTCATGCAGGGGATCTATTCACAAGCATAACACAGTTGTTGATACTGCTCTGAAGGCAGCATGACTTTACTGACACTAAAATAAGATAAACATTTTACTGTTAAAAAAATCAGAAATGCTGCTAATGTGTATTGCTGTATATACTCTCTTATTTCATTAAGGAGAAGAACTGTAGGAAAATTGCTACCACTAGGGCTATGGTCACTTAGTTTTAACAACTCTAGCATAGCCATGCATTAGCACAAGTGTGGGCATTTGCAGTTATGTGACTGCAGTTATGTGACAACTATTATTTTAAGCAATTTTAATAGTTTGGAAAGTTGAGGATTGCTAGCATCAACCTGAGCTGAAGATGGGCAGTGTAAAAACTCTGCACAATTGTCTTAGTCCATAGTCTCCAATGGGAATTCTGGGTGCTTAGCTGCTCTGAAAATCCAGGTTATTTACTTAGAAGCCTACATCTGTATTTAAGCATCTATGTTAATGAACAATGGGTAATGAAGTTACATTTACACAGATACACATTTATTTAGATGGATATCAAAGCACCCTACTAACTTTATTTGCTGACTGAACAAAAGTAGTACCATGTGTTAATAATAATAATAATTGTGTTACCATAGCACTTAGGGACTTGAGTAATAGACCAGGACCTCACTGTGCTAGGCACCATATAAATACAGAACAAAGACCGCTTGTAAGCGCCTTTGGGCAGCAGCAAAGTATGAGAGACAACAGCTAGATATAGACAGAAGGGGAATTATAAGTAAAATAATGAGACAGTACTGGCCTTCATGGTAGGTAATGGTCTGAGCCTAAACAGTAGCCTAACCAGAGAAATGCAGTCACCTCTGGTGTGAAACATGCCCAGACAGCTGTCTGCTAATGAAAGTAATGGAATATTATATCCATGGACACTACAGGAAGAATTTAGGTAGACTGAATATAATTAGTCATATTTCACCTTAGCCAGGACACTGGATCAACAATGTCAGCGCTTCTGAAGAGTGTCATGAGATCATCAATGATTGCAGATTATCAAGACTGACATAGTTCTAGTTGGAAAAAGAAAAGGAACAGGTGGAACCAGATTCTGCACCCACTTACACTGCTGGAAACTTGAGGTGATGCCTCTGTTTTTAACTGTACTCCAGCTTTACACCAGTTTATTTATTTTTTTGCCTACAGTAAAAAAATACTCTCTCCTAAGATAGAAATGAAAATGATCACAAATGAAAAACAAGAGACAAGTGGCTTACCTATCCTATCATCATCTGTATATGGTGGCAAGGTACCTCCTTCACCTCCTCAGCCTCAGAATTTCTTCCTGTGGTGGTGGTGGGGAGCCTGGAGTAAATCAGTCCTGCTCTGGAGGTTGTTAATTTGTCACTTTGGTTTACTTTTCAGTAATTACAAGGTGAGCTTCAGAGTAGGACCAAGTAGGTTGGTTTGTTTTGTTTTTTGTTTTTGGCTCAAAGAACTAACACCTCATGACACAAAAAGAAATATCTTTCCCTGCCTACACTCTGGTGGGTTGTCTAATTACACTGGCTTCTGGTTTCCAGTCATTCCCCAAACAGACGTTAACTTTGTTGTTTCCTCTATAGGAAGGAGAGTAGCTTTCTACCCAAAAGAATCCTTTTCTTGCTGCTACAGCTTGTTTCCAATCCCTGCTCACTCACCAGAAGAGGCGGGGGGGGGGGGATTAAAGGTCACTGGCATTTAATTAGACTCAGGAGTCTCTAATTAGCCTGAGTTCTTAGGGAGAGGGCCTTCACCATTCCAGGCCTTTTATACCTGCCACACTCTCATAGATGTCAAGTCTGACTTTGCCACAATATGCAAAAAGGAGTTACTCTCAACACCAGAATCTTTGATTTGGATAAAGCAGACTTCATTTTGCCAATTAGCCATCACTTGAAAACATTAGAAGTACTCTAGTTTATGTCTGTTGAAGTCCCATGTTACTGCATTCTTTGATGGCTTTAAATATATTTGGCTGTCTAAATGTGTAGTAAACACTACAATGAATGAGAGCCCTATAACTGTATATTTACCCAAATATGCAGTCAGATATTGATCCCCAACATGGAGCTCTTGTAAACAAAGTCATTGAAGCTATTTGAAGTGTTTGTGTGATGATGCTTGGAATTAGGGTTAGGGTTCCTATGTGTAGGGCACGTGGACCTATGTTTAGGGTTCCTATGGGTAGGTCTTCCTGCCCTAGGGTTAGGGTTTCTGTGGGTAGGTCTTCGCGTCCTAGAGTTATGTTTCCTATGGGTAGGACACTTGGAGCTAGGGTTAGGGTTCCTATGGGTAGGGCATGTGGAGCTAGGGTTACGGTTCCCATGGGTAGGTCTTCACTTCCTAGGGTTAGGGTTCCTATGGGTAGGTCTTCCCGCCCTAGGGTTAGGGTTCCTATGGGTAGGGCATGTGGAGCTAGGGTTAGGGTTCCCATGTTTAGGTCTTCACTTCCTAGGGTTAGGGTTCCTTTGGGACATCTTCCCTCCCTTAGAGTTCCTATGGGTAGGTCTTCCCACCATAGGATTAGGGTTCCAAAGGTTAGGGCATGTGGACCTAGGGTTAGGATTCCTATGGGTAGGTCTTCCCACCCTAAGGTTAGGGTTCCTACGGAGAAGTACACTTGGAGCTAGGGTTAGGGTTCCTATGGGTAGGTCTTCCCGCTCTAGGGTTTGGGTGCCTATGGGTAGGTATTCCCGCCCTAGGATTAGGGTTCATATGGGTAGATTTTCCCTCCCTAATTTTAGAGTTCCTATGGGTAGGTCTACACGCCCTAGGATTAGGGTTCCTATCGGTAGGGAACTTGGAGCTAGGATTAGGGTTCCTATGGGTAAGGCCCTTGGAGCTAGGGTTAGGGTTCCTATGGGTAAGGCCCTTGGAGCTAGAGTTAGGGTTCCTATGGGTAGGGCAGTTGGAGCTAGGGTTAGGGTTCCTATGGGTAGGTCTTCCCGCCCTAGTGTTAGGGTTCCTTGGGGAGGTCTTCCCTCCCTAGAGTTAGGGTTCCAAAGGTTAGGGCACGCAGACCTAGAGTTAGGGTTCCTATGGGTAGGTCTTCCCACCCTAAGGTTAGGTTTCCTAAGGGTAGTACACTTGGAGCTAGGATTAGGGTTCCTATTGGTAGGTCTTCACGCCCTAGGGTATGGTTCCTATGGGGAGGTCTTCCCACCCAAAGTTTAGGGTTCCTATGGGTAGGGCACTTGGAGCTAGGGTTCGGGTTCCTATCGATAGGGCACTTGGAGCTAGGGTTATGGTTCCTATGCGTAGGTCTTCCAGACCTAAGGTTAGGATTCCTATAGGTAAGGCACGTGGATCTAGGGTTAATGTTCCTATGGGTAGGTCTTCCAGCCCTAGGGTTAGGGTTCCTATGCGTAGAACACTTTGAGCTAGGGTTAGGGTTCCTATGTGTAGGGAACGTGGAGCTAGGGTTAGGGTTCTTATGCGGAGGTCTTCCCGCTCTAGAGTTAGGGTTCCTATGGGTAGGGCATCTGGAGCTATGTTTACGGTTCCTATGGGTAGGTCTTCCCGCCCTAGGGTTAGCATTCCTACGCGTAGGTCTTCCCACCTTGGGTTAGGGTTCCTATGGGTAGGGCACTTGGAGCTAGGGTTATCTTTCCTAAGGGTAGGGCATTTAGAGCTAGGGTTCGCGTTAATATGGGTAGGACACTTGGAGCTAGAGTTAGGCTTCCTACGGATAGGTCTTCCCACACTAGGGTTAGTTTTCCTATGGGTAGATATTCCCGCCATAGAGTTAGCATTGATATAGGTTGGGCATGTGGAGCTAGGGTTAGGGTTCCTATGACTACGTCACGTGAAGCTAGGGTAGGGGTCCTATGGGGAGGTCTTCCCTCCCTAAGTTTAGGATTACTATGGGTAGGGCATGTGGAGCTAGGGTGAGGGTTCCCATGGGTAGGTCTTCCCACCCTAGAGATAGGGTTCCTATGGGTAGGACACTTTGACCTAGGGTTAGGGTTCCTATGGATAGGTCTTCCCGAACTAGGTTTAGGGTTCCAAATATTAGGATACTTGGAGCTAGGGTTTTTACGGGTAGGTTTCCCGCCCTAGGGGTAGGGTTCCTATGGGTAAGCCTTCCCACCCTAGGGTTACCGTTCCTATGGGTAGGGCACATGGAGATATGGTTATTTTTCCTATGGGTAGGTATTCCAGCCCTAGGGTTAGGGTTCCTAATGGTAGGGCAGGAGGAGCTAGAGTACATCTTCCCACCCAAGGGTTAGGGTTACTATTGCTATGGCTCTTATAGCTAGTGTTAGGGTTCCTATGGGTAGGGCTCTTGGAGCTAGGGTTTGGGTTCCTATGGGTTGGGCCCTTGGAGCTAGGGTTAGGGTTCCTATGAATAGGTCTTCCCGCCCTAGGGTTAAGATTCCTATGGGTAGCTCTTCCCACCCTATGGTTATGTTTCCTATGGGTAGGTCTTCCCGCCCTATAGTTAGGGTTCCTATGGGTAAGAGACTTGGAGCTACGGTTAGGGTTCCTATGGGTAGATCTTCCCGCCCTAGGGTTAGGGTTCCTATAGGTAGGGAACTTGGATCTAGTGTTGGTTTTCCTATGTGTAGGGCAGGATGAGCTAGAGTTAGGGTTCCTCTGGGTAGGTCTTCCCGCCCTAGGGTTAGGGTTCCTATGGGTAGGTCTTCCTGCCCTAGGGTTAGGGTTTCTATGAGTAAGACACTTGGAGCTAGGGTTAGAGTTCCTATGGGTAAGACACTTGGAGCTAGGGTTAGGGTTCCTATGGGTAGGTTTTCCCGCCCTATGGTTAGCGTTCCTATGGGTAGGACTTCCCGCCCCACGGTTAGGCTTCCTATGGGTAGGTAACTTGGAGATAGGATTAGGGTTCCTATGGGTAGGGCTCTTGGAGCTAGGGTTAGGGTTCCTATGGGTAGGTCTTCCCGCCCTAGGTTTAGGCTTCCTATGGGTAGGTCTTCCCACCCTAGGGTGAGGGTTCCTATGGATAAGGCACGTGGAACTAGGGTAGGTAACTTGGAGATAGGATTAGGGTTCCTATTGGTATGGCTCTTGGAACTAGGGTTAGGGTTCCCATGGCTAGTTCTTCCCGCCCTAGTGTTAGGGTTCCTATGTGTAGGGCACTTGGAGCTAGGGTTAGGATACCTATGGGTAGGGCTCTTGGAGCTAGGGTTAGGGTTCCTATGGCTAGGGCTCTTGGAGCTAGGTTTAGGGTTCCTATGTTGAGGTCTTCCCGCCCAAGGATTAGGGTTCCTATGGGTAGGGGTTTCGGCACTAGGGTAAGGTTTCCTATGTTTAGGGGTTCCCACCCTAGGGTTAGGGATTTTATGGGTGGATCTTCCCGCCCTAGGGTTAGTGTTGCCATGGGTAGGGCTCTTGGAGCTAGGGTTAGGGTTCCTATGGGTAGGTCTTAACGCACTAGGGTTAGGGTTCCTATGGGTAGGTCTTCCCACCCTAGGATTAGGATTCCTATGGGTAGGGCTCTTGGAGTTAGGGTTAGGGTTCTTATGGGTAGGTCTTCCCGCCCTAGGGTTAGGGTTCCTATGGGTATGTCTTCCCGCCCTAGGGTTAGGGTTCCTATGGGTAGGTGTTCCCACCCTAGGGTTAGGGTTCCAATGGGTAGGGCACTTGGAGCTTGGGTTATGGATCCTATGGTTAGGGCACCTGGAGCTAGGGTTAGGGTTCCTATGGGTAGGTCTTCCCGCCATAGGGTTAGGGTTCCTATGGGTAAGGCACTTCGAGCTAGGGTTAGGGTTCCTATGGGTAGGTCACTTTGAGCTATGGTTAAGGTTCCTATGGGTAGGGCACTTAGAGCTAGGCTTTGTGTTCCTATGGGTATGAATTCCCGACCTATGGTTAAGTTGCCTATGGGTAGGTCTTCCCACTCTAGGGTTAGGGTTCCTATGGGTAGGTCTTCCGGCCCTAGAGTAAAGGTTCTTATGGGTAAAACACTTGGAGCTAGGGTTAGGGTTCCTATGGATAAGTATTCCCGCCCTATAATTAGGATTCCTATGGGTCGGTCTTCCCGCCCTAGAGTTAGGGTTCCTATGGGTAAGACACCTGGAGCTAGGGTTAGGGTTCCTATGGGTAGGTTTTCCCGCCCTAGGATTAGGGTTAATATGGGTAGGGAACTTGGATCTAGGGTTAGGTTTTCTATGGGAAGGGCAGGAGGAGCTAGAGCTAGGGTTCCTATGGGTACATTTTCCCGCCCAAGGGTTAGGGTTACTATGGGTAGGGCTCTTGGAATTAGGGTTAGGGTTCCTATGGGTAGGGCCCTTATAGCTAGGGTTAGGGTTCCTATGCGTAGGTCTTCCAGCCCTAGATTTAGGGTTCCTATGGGTAAGACACTAGGAACTAGGGTTAGGGTTCTATGGGTAGGTTTTCACGCCCTATGGTTAGGGTTCCTATGGGTAGGCCTTCCCACCCTAGGGTTAGGGTTCCTATAGGTAGGTCTTCCTGCCCTAGAGTTAGGGTGCCTATGGGTAAGACACTTGGAGCTAGGGTTAGGGTTCCCAAGGGAAGGTCTTCCCGCCCTCGATTTAGGGTTCCTATGGGAAAGACACTTGGAGCTAGGGTTAGGGTTCCTATGGGTAGGGGACTTGGTGCTAGTGTAAGGGTTCCTATGGGTAGGTCTTTCCACCCTACAGTTAGGATTCCTATGGGTAAGACACTTGGAGCTATGCTTAGGGTTCCTATGGGTAGGTCTTCCCACCCTAGCGTTAAGGTACCTATGTATAGCTCTTCCCACCCAAGGGTTAGGGTTCCTATGGGTAGGCCTTCCCACCCTAGAGTTAGGGATCCTATGGGTAAGACACTTGGAGCTATGGTTAGGGTTCCTATGGGTAAGACACTTTGGACTAGGATTATGGTTCCTATGGGTAGGTCTTCCCACTCTAGGGCTAGAGTTCCTATGGGTAGGTCTTCCCACCTTAGGGTTCCTATAGGTATGTCTTCCCACCCTATGGTTAGGGTTCCTATGGGTAGGTCTTCCCGCCATAGGGTTAGGGATCCTATGGGTAAGACACATTGAGCTATGCTTAGGGTTCCTACGGGTAAGACACTATGGTTAGGGATCGTATGGGTAGGGCACTTTGAACTAGAGTTAAGGTTCCTATGTGTAGCTCTTCGAACCCTAGGGGTAGGATTCCTACTGGTAGGTCTTCCCGCCCTAGAGTTAGCGTTCCTATGGGTAATACACTTGGAGCTAGGGTTAGGGTTCCTATGGGTAGGTTTTCCAGCCCTATGCTCTAGGGTTCCTATGGGTAGGGCACTTGGAGCTGGGGTAAGGGTTCCTATGGGTAGGTCTTCCCTCACTAGGGTTAGGATTCCTATGGGTAGGAAACTTCAAACTAGGTTTAGGGTTCCTATGGGTAGGGCTCTTGGACCTAGGGTTAGGGTTCCTATGGGTAGGTGTTCATGCCCTAGGGTTAGGGTTCCTATGGATAGGTTTTCCCGCCCTAGGGTTAGTGTTCCTAAGGGTAGGGCATTTGGAGCTAGTGTTAGGGTTCCTATGGGAAGGTGTTCCCACCCTAGGGTTAGGGTTCCTATGGGTTGGTCTTCCCGCCCTAGGTTTAGGGATACTATGGGTAGGTCTTCCCAACCTAGTGTTACGGTTCCTATGCGTATGGCACTTGGAGCTAGGGTTAGGGTTTCTATGGGTAATGCACTTCAAGCTTGGGTTTGGGTTCCTATGGGTAGGGCACTTGGACCTAGGGTTAGGGTTCCTATGGGTTGGTCTTCCCGCCCTAGGTTTAGGGATACTATGGGTAGGTCTTCCCACCCTAGGGTTATGGTTCCTATGAGTAAGACACTTGGAGCTAGGGTTAGGGTTCCTATGGGTAGGGCACTTGGAGATAGGGTTAGGGTTCCTATGGGTAGGGCACTTGGAGATATGGTTAGCATTCCTATGGGTAGGTCTTCCCGCCCAAAGGTTAGGGTTCCTATTGGTAGGGCACTTCAAGCTAGGGTTAAGGTTCCTATGGGTAGGGTACTTGGAGCGAGGGTTAGGGTTCCTATGGGTAGGTCTTCCGGCCCTAGGCTTAGGGTTCCTATGGGTAGGTCTTCCCACACTAGGGCTAGGGTTCCTATGTGTAATACACTTTAAGCTAGGGTTAGGGTTCCTGTGAGTTGGGCACTTGGATCTAGGGTTAGGGTTCCTGCAGGTTGGTTTTCCTGCCCTATGCTAAAGGTTCCTATGGGTAGGGCACTTAGAGCTAGGGTTAGGGTTCCTATGGGTAGGGTTCTTGAAGCTAGGGTTAGGGTTCCTATGGGTAGGTCTTCCCGAACTAGGGTTAAGGTTGCTATGGGCAGGGCACTTGGAGCTAGGTTTAGGGTTCCTATGGGTAGGTTTTCCTGCCCTAGTATTAGGGTTTCTATGGGTAGGGGACTTGGAGCTAGGTTTAGGGTTCCTATGGGTAGGGCACTTGGATCTAGGGTTAAGGTTCCTGTGGGTAGGTCTTCCCGCCCTAGGGTTAGGGTTCCTATGCGTAGGCCTCTTGGAACTAGGGTTAGCGTTCCTATGAGTAGGTCTTCCCGCACTAGGGTTAAGGTTCATATGGGAAGGTTTTCCCGCCCTAGGGTTAGGGTGCCTATGGGTAGGTCTTCCCTCCCTAGGGTTTGGGTTCCTATGGGTAGGCCTCTTGGAACTAGGGTTAGCGTTCCTATGGGTAGGTCTTCCCGCACTAGGGTTAAGGTTCATATGGGAAGGTCTTCCCGCCCTAGGGTTAGGGTTCCTGTGGGTAGGGCACTTGGAGCTAGGGTTAGAGTTCCTATGGGTAGGTCTTCCCTCCCCAGGGTTAGGTTTCCTGTGGGTAGGGCATTTGGAGCTAGGGTTAGGGTTCCTATGGGTAGGGCACTAGGAGCTTGGGATACGGTTCCTATGGGTAGGTCTTCCCGCTCTAGGATTAGGATTCCTATGGGTAAGTCTTCCCACCTTAGGGTTAGGGTTGCTATGGGTAGGGCACTTGGAGCTAGGGTTAGGGTTACTATGGGTAGGGCACTTGGAGCTAGGGTTAGGGATCCTATGGGTAAGGCACTTGGAGCTAGGGTTAGGGTTCCTATGGGTAGGGCTCTTAGAGCTAGGGTTAGGGTTCCTATGGGTAGGTCTTCCCGCACTAGGGTTAAGGTTCCTATGGGTAGGGCACTTGGACCTAGGGTTAGGGTTCCTATGGGTAGGTTTTCCCGCCCTAGTGTTAGGGTTTCTATGGGTAGGGCACTTGGAGCTAGGTTTAGGGTTCCTATGGGTAGAGCACTTGGATCTAGGGTTAAGGTTCCTGTGGGTAGGTCTTCCCACCCTAGGGTTAGGGTTCCTATGGGTAGGTCTTCCCGCCCTAGAGTTAGGGTTCCTATGGGTAGGTCTTCCCGCCCTAGGGTTACGGTTCCTATGGGGAGGTCTTCCCGCCCTAGGGTTAGGGTTCCTATGGCTAGGGCACTTGGAACTGGGCTTAGGGTTCTTATGGGTAGGTATTCCCACCCTAGGGTTAGGGTTCCTATGGGTAGGGCACTTGGAGCTAGGATTAGGGTTCCTATGGGTAGGGCTCTTGGGGTTACGGTTAGGGTTCCTATGGGTAGGACTTTCCGCCCTAGGGTTAGGGTTCCTATGGGTAAGTCTTCCCGCCCTAGGTTTAGGGTTCCTATGGGTATGGCACTTGGAGTCAGGGTTAGGGTTCCTATGGGTAGGGCACCTGGAGCTAGGATTAGGGTTCCTAAGGGTAGGTCTTCCCTCCCTAGGGTTAGGGTTCCTATGGGTAGGTCTTCCCGCCCTAGCGTTAGGGTTCCTATGGGTAGGACTCTTGGAGCTCGGGTTATGGATCCTATCAGTAGGGCAGTTGGAGCTAGGGTTAGGGTTCCTATGGGTAGGGCTCTTGGAGCTAGGGTTAAGGTTCCTATGGGTAGGTCTTCCCGCTTAGGGTTAGGGTTCCAATGGGTAGGTCTTCCCGTCCTAATTTTAGGGTTCCTATGGGTAGGGCAGTTGGAGCTAGGGTTAGGGATCCTATGGGTAAGGCACTTGGAGCTAGGGTTAGGGTTCCTATGGGTAGGGCTCTTGGAGCTAGGGTTAGGGTTCTTATGGGTAGGTCTTCCCGCACTAGGGTTAAGGTTCCTATGGGTAGGGCACTTGGACCTAGGGTTAGGGTTCCTATGGGTAGGTTTTCCCACCCTAGGGTTTGGGTTCCTATGGGTAGGCCTCTTGGACCTAGGGTTAGCATTCCTATGGGTAGGTCTTCCCGCACTAGGGTTAAGGTTCATATGGGAAGGTCTTCCCGCCCTAGGGTTAGGGTTCCTCTGGGTAGCGCACTTGGAGCTAGGGTTGGAGTTCCTATGGGTAGGTCTTCCCTCCCCACGGTTAGGGTTCCTATGGGTAGGACATTTGGAGCTAGGGTTAGGTTTCCTATGCGTAGGGCACTAGGAGCTAGGGATAGGGTTCCTATGGGTGGGTCTTCCCGCTCTAGGATTAGGATTCCTATGGGTAAGTCTTCCCACCTTAGGGTTAGGGTTGCTATGGGTAGAGCACTTGGAGCTAGGGTTAGGGTTACTATGGGTAGGACTCTTGGAGCTAGGGTTAGGGATCCTATGGATAGGGCACTTGGAGCTAGGGTTAGGGTTCCTATGGGTAGGGTTCTTGTAGCTAGGGTTAGGGTTCCTATGGGTAGGTCTTCCCGCACTAGGGTTAAGGTTCCTATGGGTAGGGCACTTGGAGCTAGGGTTAAGGTTCTTATGGGTAGGGCACTTGGAGCTAGGGTTTGGGTTCCTATGGGTAGGCCTCTTGGAACTAGGGTTAGCGTTCCTATGGGTAGGTCTTCCCGCACTAGGGTTAAGGTTCATATGGGAAGGTCTTCCCACCCTAGGGTATGGGTTCCTATGGATAGGGCACTTGGAGCTGGGTTAGAGTTCCTCTGGGTAGGTCTTCCCTCCGCAGGGTTAGGGTTCCTATGGGTAGGGCATTTGGAGCTAGGGTTAGGGTTCCTATGCATAGGGCACTAGGAGCTATGGTTAGGGTTCCTATGGGTAGGTCTTCCCGCTCTAGGATTAGGATTCCTATGGGTAAGTCTTCCCACCTTAGGGTTAGGGTTACTATGGGTAGGACTCGTGGAACTAGGGTTATGGTTCTTATGGGTAGGGCACTTGGAGCTAGGGTTAGGGATCCTATGGGTAGGGCATTTGGAGCTAGGGTTAGGGTTCCTATGGGTAGGGTTCTTGGAGCTAGGGTTAGGGTTCCTATGGGTAGGGTTCTTGGAGCTAGGGTTAGGGTTCCTATGGGTAGGGCGCGTCGACCTAGGATTAGGTTTCTTAGGGATAGAACACTTGGAGCTAGGGTTAGGTTTCCTATGGGTAGGGCACCGCCCTCTAGATTTAGGGTTCCTATGGGTAGGGCACTTGGCCTAGGGTTAGGGTTCCTATGGGTACCGCTTCCAAACCTGGGGTTAGGGTTCCTATTGTAGGGCTCTTGGAGCTCGGGTTAGGGTTCCTATGGGTAGGGCACTTGGCCTAGGGTTAGGGTTCCTATGGGTACGGCTTCCACACCTGGGGTTAGGGTTCCTATTGTAGGGCTCTTGGAGCTAGGGTTAGGTTTCCTATGTTTACGGCACTTGGAGCTAGGGTTAGAGTTCTTATGGGTAGGGCACTTGAATCTAAAGTTAGTGTTCATAAGGATAGGGCACTTGGAGCTAGGATTATGGTTCTCACGAGTAGGGTGCCCCAACCTAGTGTTAGGGTTCCCATGGGTAGGGCACTTGGAGCTATGGTTAGGGTTCCTATGGGTAGGGCATTTGTATCTAGGATTAGAGTTCCTATGTGTAGTTCTTCCAGACATAGGATTACGGTTCCTATGGGTAGGGATCTTAGAGCTAGTGTTAGGGTTCCTATGGGTAGGGCACATGGAGCTAGGGTGAGGGTTCCTATGGGTAGGGTTCTTGGAGCTAGGGTTCGGGTTCCTATGGGTAGGCCTTCCCACACTAGGGTTAAGGTTCCTATGGTTAGGGCACTTGGAACTAGAGATAGGGTTCCTATGTGTAGGTTTTACCGCCCTAGGGTTAGGGTTCCTATGGGTAGGTCTTCCCACCCCAGGGTTAGGGTTCCTATGGGTAGGACACTTGGAGCTAGACTTAGGGTTCGCATGGGTAGGGCTCTTGGAACTAGGGTTAGGGTTCCTATGGGTAGGTCTTCCGGCCCTAGGGTTAGGGTTCCTATGGGTATGGCACTTGGAGCTAGAGTGAGGGTTCCTATGGGTAGGTGTTTGTGCTCTAGGGTTAGGGTTCCTATGGTTAGGTCTTCCCGCCGTAGGGTTATCGTTCCTACGGGTAGGGTACTTGGAGGTACTGTTAGGGTTCCTATGGGTAGGGCTCTTGGAGCTAGGGTTAGGGTTCCTATGGGTAGGTGTTCCCGCCCTCAGGTTAGGGTTCCTATCGGTACGTCTTCCCGCCCTAGGGTAAGGGTTCCTATGGGTAGGACACTTCGAGCTAGGGTTAGGGTTCCTATTGGTAGGGCACTTGGAGCTAGGGTTAGGGTTCCTATGGGTAGGTCTTCCCGCCCTAGTTTTAGAGTTCCTATGGTTAGGGCACTTGGACAAAGGGTTACTACTCCTATCGGTAGGTGTTCCTGCCCTAGGTTTAGGGTTCGTATGGTTTGGTCTTCCCACACTAGGGTTAGGGTTCCAATGGGTAGGATACTTCGAGCTAGGGTTAGAGTTCCTATATGTAGGGCTCTTGGAGCTAGGGTTAGGGTTCCAATGGGTAGGTCTTCCCGTCCTAGGGTTGGAGCTAGGTTTAGGGTTACTGTCGGTAGGAGTCTTGGAGCTAGGGTAAGGGTTCTTATGGGTAGGGCACTTGGAGCTGGGCTTAGGGATCCTATGGGTAGGGCACTTGGAGCTAGGGTTAGGGTTCCTATGGGTAGGGCTCCTGGAGCTAGGGTTAGGGTTCCTATGGGTAGGTCTTCCTGCACTAGGATTAAGGTTCCTATGGGTAGGGCACTTGGAGCTAGGGTTAGGGTTCTTATGGGTAGGGCACTTGGAGCTAGGGTTAGGGATCCTATGGTTAGGGCTCCTGGAGCTAGGGTTAGGGTTCCTATGGGTAGGTCTTCCCGCACTAGGGTTAAGGTTCCTATGGGTAGGGCTCTTGGCGCTAGGGTTAGGGTTCCTATGGGTAGGTTATCCCGCCCTAGTGTTAGGGTTTCTATGGGTAGGGCACTTGGAGCTAGGTTTAGGGTTCCTATGGGTAGGGCACTTGGATCTAGGGTTAAGGTTCCTGTGGGTAGGTCTTCCCGCCCTAGGGTTAGGGTTCCTATGGGTAGGGAACTTTGAGCTAGAGTTAGGGTTCCTATGGGTAGATGTTCCCGCCTTAGTGTTAGGGTTCCTATGGCTAGGTCTTCCCGCCCCAGGGGTTTGGGTTCCTATGGGTAGGCCTCTTGGACCTAGGGTTAGCATTCCTATGGGTAGGTCTTCCCGCAGTAGGGTTAAGGTTCATATGGTAAGGTCTTCCCGCCGTAGGGTTAGGGTTCCTCTGGGTAGGGCACTTGGAGCTAGGGTTGGAGTTCCCATGGGTAGGTCTTCCCTCCCCACGGTTAGGGTTCCTATGGGTAGGGCATTTGGAGCTAGGGTTAGGATTCCTATGCGTAGGGCACTAGGAGCTAGGGATAGGGTTCCTATGGGTAAGTCTTCCCGCTCTAGGATTAGGATTCCTATGGGTAAGTCTTCCCACCTTAGGGTTAGGGTTGCTATGGGTAGAGCACTTGGAGCTAGGGTTAGGGTTACTATGGGTAGGACTCTTGGAGCTAGGGTTAGGGTTCTTATGGGTAGGGCACTTGCAGCTAGGGTTAGGGATCCTATGGATAGGGCACTTGGAGCTAGGGTTAGGGTTCCTATGGGTAGGGTTCTTGTAGCTAGGGTTAGGGTTCCTATGGGTAGATCTTCCCGCACTAGGGTTAAGGTTCCTATGGGTAGGGCACTTGGAGCTAGGGTTAAGGTTCTTATGGGTAGGGCACTTGGAGCTAGGGTTTGGGTTCCTATGGGTAGGCCTCTTGGAACTAGGGTTAGCGTTCCTATGGGTAGGACTTCCGGCACTAGGGTTAAGGTTCATATGGGAAGGTCTTCCCGCCCTAGGGTATGGGTTCCTATGGATAGGGCACTTGGAGCTGGGTTAGAGTTCCTCTGGGTAGGTCTTCCATCCGCAGGGTTAGGGTTCCTATGGGTAGGGCATTTGGAGCTAGGGTTAGGGTTCCTATGCATAGGGCACTAGGAGCTAGGGTTAGGGTTCCTATGGGTAGGTCTTCCCGCTCTAGGATTAGGATTCCTATGGGTAAGTCTTCCCACCTTAGGGTTAGGGTTACTATGGGTAGGACTCTTGGAACTAGGGTTATGGTTCTTATGGGTAGGGCACTTGGAGCTAGGGTTAGGGATCCTATGGGTAGGGCACTTGGAGCTAGGGTTAGGGTTCCTATGGGTAGGGTTCTTGGAGCTAGGGTTAGGGTTCCTATGGGTAGGGTTCTTGGAGCTAGGGTTAGGGTTCCTATGGGTAGGGCGCGTCGACCTAGGATTAGGTTTCTTAGGGATAGAACACTTGGAGCTAGGTTTAGGTTTCCTATAGGTAGGGCACCGCCCTCTAGATTTAGGGTTCCTATGGGAAGGGTGCCCTAACCTAGAGTTAGGGTTCCTATGGGTAGGGCACTTGGAACTAGGGTTAGGGTTCCTATGTGTAGGGTGCTTGGAGCTAGGGTTAGGGTTCCTATGGGTAGGGCACTTGGCCTAGGGTTAGGGTTCCTATGGGTACGGCTTCCACACCTGGGGTTAGGGTTCCTATTGTAGGGCTCTTGGAGCTAGGGTTAGGTTTCCTATGTTTACGGCACTTGGAGCTAGGGTTAGGGTTCTTATGGGTAGGGCACTTGAATCTAAAGTTAGTGTTCATAAGGATAGGGCACTTGGAGCTAGGATTATGGTTCTCACGAGTAGGGTGCCCCAACCTAGTGTTAGGGTTCCCATGGGTAGGGCACTTGGAGCTATGGTTAGGGTTCCTATGGGTAGGGCATTTGTATCTAGGATTAGAGTTCCTATGTGTAGGTCTTCCAGACATAGGATTACGGTTCCTATGGGTAGGGATCTTAGAGCTAGTGTTAGGGTTCCTATGGGTAGGGCACTTGGAGCTAGGGTTAGGGTTCCTATGGGTAGGGTTCTTGGAGCTAGGGTTCGGGTTCCTATGGGTAGGCCTTCCCGCACTAGGGTTAAGGTTCCTATGGTTAGGGCACTTGGAACTAGAGTTAGGGTTCCTATGTGTAGGTTTTACCACCCTAGAGTTAGGGTTCCTATGGGTAGGTCTTCCCACCCCAGGTTTAGGGTTCCTATGGGTAGGACACTTGGAGCTAGACTTAGGGTTCGCATGGGTAGGGCTCTTGGAACTAGGGTTAAGGTTCTTATGGGTAGGTATTCCCACCCTAGGGTTAGGGTTCCTATGGGTATGTCTTCCCGCCCTAGGGTGAGAGTTCCTAGGGGTAGGGCACTTGGAGCTAGGGTTAGGGTTCCTATGGGTAGGTCATCCCACCCTAGTGTTAGATTTCCTATGGGTAGGTCTTCCCACCCTAGGGTTAGCGTTCCTTTCGGTAGGGCTCTTGGATTTTGGGTTAGGATTCTTATGGTTAGGGCACTTGGAGCTAGGTTTAGGGATCCTATGGGTAGGGCACTTGGAGCTAGGGTTAGGGTTCCTATGGGTATGGGTCTTCGAGCTAGGGTTAGGGTTGCTATGGGTAGGCCTCTTGCAACTAGGGTTAGCGTTCCTATGGGTAGGTCTTCCCGCACTAGGATTAAGGTTCATATGGGAAGGTCTTCCCACCCTAGGGTAAGGGTTCCTATGGGTAGGGCACTGGGAGCTAGGGTTAGGGTTACTATGGGTAGGGCACTTGGAGCTAGGGTTAGGATTCCTAATTGTAGGTCTTCCCGCCCTAGGCTTAGGGTTCCTATGGGTAGGGCACTTCGAACTAGGGTTAGAGTTCCTCTGGGTAGGGCACTTGGAGCTAGGGTTAGAGTTCCTATGGGTAGGTCTTCCCGCTCTAGGATTAGGATTCCTATGGGTAAGTCTTCCCACCTTAGGGTTAGGGTTGCTATGGGTAGGGCACTTGGAGCTAGGGTTAGGGTTCTTATGGGTAGGGCACTTGGAGCTAGGGTTAGGGATCCTATGGGTAGGGCACTTGGAGCTAGGGTTAGGGTTCCTATGGGTAGGGTTCTTGGAGCTAGGGTTAGCGTTCCTATGGGTAGGCCTTCCCGCACTAGGGTTAAGGTTCCTATGGGTAGGGCACTTGGAGCTAGGGTTAGGGTTCTTATGGGTAGGACACTTGGAGCTAGGGTTAGGGATTGTATGGGTAGGGCACTTGGAGCTAGGGTTTGGGTTCCTATGGGTAGGCCTCTTCGAACTAGGGTTAGCGTTCCTATGGGTAGGTCTTCCCGCACTAGGGTTAAGGTTCATATGGGAAGGTCTTCCCACCCTAGGGTTAGGGTTCCTCTGGGTAGGGCACTTGGAGATAGGGTTAGGGTTCCTATGGGTAGGTCTTCCCGCTCTAGGATTAGGATTCCTATGGGTAAGTCTTCCAACCTTAGGGTTAGGGTTGCTATGGGTAGGGCACTTGGAGCTAGGGTTAGGGTTCTTATGGGTAGGGCATTTGGAGCTAGGGTTAGGGATCCTGTGGGTAGGGCACTTGGAGCTAGGGTTAGGGTTCCTATGGGTAGGCCTCTTGGAACTGGGGTTAGCGTTCCTATGGGTAGGTCTTCCCGCACTAGGGTTAAGGTTCCTATGGGAACGTCTTACCGCGCTAGGGTTAGGGTTCCTATGGGTAAGGCACTTGGAGGTAGGGTTAGGGTTCGTATGGGTAGGGCACTTGGAGCTAGGGTTAGGATTCCTAATTGTAGGTCTTCCCGCCCTAGGCTTAGGGTTCCTATGGGTAGGGCACTTGGAGCTAGGGTTAGAGTTCCTATGGGTAGGTCTTCCCGCCCTAGGCTTAGGGTTCCTATGGGTAGGGCACTTGGAACTAGGGTTAGGGATCCTGTGGGTAGGGCACTTGGAGCTAGGGTTAGGGTTCCTATGGGTAGGGTTCTTGCAGCTAGGGTTAGGGTTCCTTTGGGTAGGCCTTCCCGCACTAGGGTTAAGGTTCCTATGGGTAGGGTTCTTGGAGCTAGGGTTAGGGATCGTATGGGTAGGGCACTTGGAGCTAGGGTTAGGGTTCCTATTGGTAGGGTTCTTGGAGCTAGGGTTAGGGATCGTATGGGTAGGGCACTTGGAGCTAGGGTTTGGTTTCCTATGGGTAGGCCTCTTGGAACTAGGGTTAGCGTTCCTATGGGTAGGTCTTCCCGCACTAGGGTTAAGGTTCCTATGGGTAGGTCTTCCCGCCCTAGTGTTAGGGTTCCTATGGGTATGGCACTTGCAGTTAGAGTGAGGGTTCCTATGGGTAGGTGTTCGTGCTCTAGGATTAAGGTTCCTATGGTTGGGTCTTCCCACCCTAGGGTTAGGGTTCCTTTCGGTAGGGCACTACGAGCTAGGGTTAGGGTTCCTATGGGAAGGTCTTCTTGCCCTAGGGTTAGGGTTTCCTATGTTTAGGGCTCTTGGAGCTTGGGTTAGGATTCTTATGGTTAGGGCACTTGGAGCTAGGTTTAGGGATCCTATGGGTAGGGCACTTGGAGCTAGGGTTAGGGTTCCTATGGGTAGGGCACTTGGAGGTAGGGTTAGGGTTCGTATGGGTAGGGCACTTGGAGCTAGGGTTAGGATTCCTAATTGTAGGTCTTCCCGCCCTATGCTTAGGGTTCCTATGGGTAGGGCACTTCGAGCTAGGGTTAGAGTTCCTCTGGGTAGGGCACTTGGAGCTAGTTTTAGAGTTCCTATGGGTAGGTCTTCCCTCCCCAGGGTTAGGGTTCCTATGCGTAGGGCATTTGGAGCTAGGGTTAGGGTTCCTATGCGTAGGGCACTAGGAGCTAGCGTTAGGGTTCCTATGGGTAGGTCTTCCCGCTCTAGGATTAGGATTCCTATGGGTAAGTCTTCCCTCCTTAGGGTTAGGGTTGCTATGGGTAGGGCACTTGGAGCTAGGCTTAGGGTTACTATGGGTAGGACTCTTGGAGCTAGGGTTAGGGTTCTTATGGGTAGGGCACTTGGAGCTAGGGTTAGGGATCCTGTGGGTAGGGCACTTGGAGGTAGGGTTAGGGTTCCTATGGGTAGGGTTCTTGGAGCTAGGGTTAGGGTTCCTATGGGTAGGCCTTCCCGCACTAGGGTTAAGGTTCCTATGGGTAGGACTCTTGGAGCTAGGGTTAGGGTTCTTATGGGTAGGGCACTTGGAGCTAGGGTTAGGGATCCTATGGGTAAGGCACTTGGAGCTAGGGTTAGGGTTCCTATGGGTAGGGCTCTTGGAGCTAGGGTTTGGGTTCCTATGGGTAGGCCTCTTGGAACTAGGGTTAGCGTTCCTATGGGTAGGTCTTCCAGCACTAGGGTTAAGGTTTATATGGGAAGGTCTTCCCGCCCTAGGGTTAGTGTTCCTATGGGTAGGGCACTTGAAGCTAGGGTAAGGGTTCTTATGGTTAGGACACTTGGAGCTAGGGTTAGGTATCCTATGGGCAGGGCACTTGTAGCTATGGTTAGGGTTCCTATGGGTAGGGCTCTTGGAGTTAGGGTTAGGGTTACTATGGGCAAGACTCTTGGGGCTAGGGTTAGGGTTCTTATGGGTAGGGCACTTGGAGCTAGGGTTAGGGATCCTATGGGTAGGGCACTTGGGGCTAGGGTTAGGGTTCCTATGGGTAGGGTTCTTGGATCTAGGGTTAGGGTTGGGTTCCTATGGGTAGGTCTTCCTGCACTAGTGTTAATGTGCCTATGGGTAGGGCACTTGGAGCTAGGGTTAGGGTTCTTATGGGTAGGGCACTTGGATCTTGGGTTTGGGTTGCTATGGGTAGGCCTCTTGGAACTAGGGTTAGCGTTCCTATGGGTAGGTCTTCCCGCACTAGGGTTAAGGTTCATATGGGAAGGTCTTCCCGCCCTAGGGTTAGGGTTCCTATGGGTAGGGTTCTTGGTGCTAGGGTTCGGGTTCCTATGGGTAGGCCTTCCCGCACTAGGGTTAAGGTTCCTATGGTTAGTGCACTTGGAACTAGAGTTAGGGTTCCTATGTGTAGGTTTTACCGCCCTAGGGTTAGGGTTCCTATGGGTAGGTCTTCCCACCCCAGGGTTAGGGTTCCTATGGGTAGGACACTTGGAGCTAGAATTAGGGTTCGCATGGGTAGGGCTCTTGGAACTAGGGTTAGGGTTCCTCTGGGTAGGTCTTCCGGCCCTAGGGTTAGGGTTCCTATGGGTATGGCACTTGGAGCTAGAGTGAGGGTTCCTATGGGTAGGTGTTTGTGCTCTAGGGTTAGGGTTCCTATGGTTAGGTCTTCCCGCCGTAGGGTTATCGTTCCTACGGGTAGGGTACTTGGAGGCACTGTTAGAGTTCCTATGGGTAGGGCTCTTGGAGCTAGGGTTAGGGTTCCTATGGGTAGGTGTTCCCGCCCTCAGGTTAGGGTTCCTATGGGTAGGACACTTCGAGCTAGGGTTAGGGTTCCTATTGGTAGGGCACTTGGAGCTAGGGTTAGGGTTCCTATGGGTAGGTCTTCCAGCTTAGGGTTAGGGTTCCTATGGGTAGGTCTTCCCGCCCTAGTTTTAGAGTTCCTATGGTTAGGGCACTTGGACATAGGGTTACTATTCCTATCGGTAGGTGTTCCTGCCCTAGGTTTAGGGTTCGTATGGTTTGGTCTTCCCACCCTAGGGTTAGGGTTCCAATGGGTAGGATACTTCGAGCTAGGGTTAGAGTTCCTATATGTAGGGCTCTTGGAGCTAGGGTTAGGGTTCCAATGGGTAGGTCTTCCCGTCCTAGAGTTAGGGTTCCTATGCGTAGGTCTTCCCGCCCTAGGGTTAGGGTTCCTATGGGTAGGGCACTTGGAGCTAGGGTTAGGGTTCCTATGGTTGGGCACTTGGAGATAGGGTTATGGTTCCTATGGGTAGGGCATTTCAAACTAGTGTTAGGGTTCCAATGGGTAGGTCTTCCCGTCCTAGGGTTAGGGTTCCTATGGGTAAGTCTTCCCACCTTAGGGTTAGGGTTCCTATGGGTCTGGCACTTGGAGCTAGGGTTAGGGTTACTGTGGGTAGGAGTCTTGGAGCTAGGGTAAGGGTTCTTATGGGTAGGGCACTTGGAGCTAGGGTTAGGGATCCTATGGGTAGGGCACTTGGAGCTAGGGTTAGGGTTCCTATGGGTAGGGCTCCTGGAGCTAGGGTTAGGGTTCCTATGGGTAGGACTTCCCGCACTAGGATTAAGGTTCCTATGGGTAGGGCACTTGGAGCTAGGGTTAGGGTTCTTATGGGTAGGGCACTTGGAGCTAGGGTTAGGGATCCTATGGTCAGGGCTCCTGGAGCTAGGGTTAGGGTTCCTATGGGTAGGTCTTCCCGCACTAGGGTTAAGGTTCCTATGCGTAGGGCTCTTGGCGCTAGGGTTAGGGTTCCTATGGGAAGGTTATCCCACCCTAGTGTTAGGGTTTCTATGGGTAGGGCACTTGGAGCTAGGTTTAGGGTTCCTATGGGTAGGGCACTTGGATCTAGGGTTAAGGTTCCTGTGGGTAGGTCTTCCCGCCCTAGGGTTAGGGTTCCTATGGGTAGGGAACTTTGAGCTAGAGTTAGGGTTCCTATGGGTAGGTGTTCCCGCCTTAGTGTTAGGGTTCCTATGGCTAGGTCTTCCCGCCCCAGGGGTTTGGGTTCCTATGGGTAGGCCTCTTGGACCTAGGGTTAGCATTCCTATGGGTAGGTCTTCCCGCACTAGGGTTAAGGTTCATATGGGAAGGTCTTCCCGCCCTAGGGTTAGGGTTCCTCTGGGTAGGGCACTTGGAGCTAGGGTTGGAGTTCCTATGGGTAGGTCTTCCCTCCCCACGGTTAGGGTTCCTATGGGTAGGGCATTTGGAGCTAGGGATAGGGTTCCTATGGGTAGGTCTTCCCGCTCTAGGATTAGGATTCCTATGGGTAAGTCTTCCCACCTTAGGGTTAGGGTTGCTATGGGTAGAGCACTTTTAGCTAGGGTTAGGGTTACTATGGGTAGGGCTCTTGGAGCTAGGGTTAGGGATCCTATGGATAGGGCACTTGGAGCTAGGGTTAGGGTTCCTATGGGTAGGGTTCTTGTAGCTAGGGTTAGGGTTCCTATGGGTAGGTCTTCCCGCACTAGGGTTAAGGTTCCTATGGGTAGGGCACTTGGAGCTAGGGTTAAGGTTCTTATGGGTAGGACACTTGGAGCTAGGGTTTGGGTTCCTATGGGTAGGCCTCTTGGAACTAGGGTTAGCGTTCCTATGGGTAGGTCTTCCCGCACTAGGGTTAAGGTTCATATGGGAAGGTCTTCCCGCCCTAGGGTATGGGTTCCTATGTATAGGGCACTTGGAGTTGGGTTAGAGTTCCTCTGGGTAGGTCTTCCCTCCGCAGGGTTAGGGTTCCTATGGGTAGGGCATTTGGAGCTAGGGTTAGGGTTCCTATGCATAGGGCACTAGGAGCTAGGGTTAGGGTTCCTATGGGTAGGTCTTCCCGCTCTAGGATTAGGATTCCTATGGGTAAGTCTTCCCACCTTAGGGTTAGGGTTACTATGGGTAGGACTCTTGGAACTAGGGTTATGGTTCTTATGGGTAGGGCACTTGGAGCTAGGGTTAGGGATCCTATGGGTAGGGCACTTGGAGCTAGGGTTAGGGTTCCTATGGGTAGGGTTCTTGGAGCTAGGGTTAGGGTTCCTATGGGTAGGGTTCTTGGAGCTAGGGTTAGGGTTCCTATGGGTAGGGCGCGTCGACCTAGGATTAGGTTTCTTAGGGATAGAACACTTGGAGCTAGGGTTAGGTTTCCTATGGGTAGGGCACCGCCCTCTAGATTTAGGGTTCCTATGGGAAGGGTGCCCTAACCTAGAGTTAGGGTTCCTATGGGTAGGGCACTTGGAACTAGGGTTAGGGTTCCTATGTGTAGGGTGCTTGGAGCTAGGGTTAGGGTTCCTATGGGTAGGGCACTTGGCCTAGGGTTAGGGTTCCTATGGGTACGGCTTCCACACCTGGGGTTAGGGTTCCTATTGTAGGGCTCTTGGAGGTAGGGTTAGGTTTCCTATGTTGACGGCACTTGGAGCTAGGGTTAGGGTTCTTATGGGTAGGGCACTTGAATCTAAAGTTAGTGTTCATAAGGATAGGGCACTTGGAGCTAGGATTATGGTTCTCACGAGTAGGGTGCCCCAACCTAGTGTTAGGGTTCCCATGGGTAGGGCACTTGGAGCTATGGTTAGGGTTCCTATGGGTAGGGCATTTGTATCTAGGATTAGAGTTCCTATGTGTAGGTCTTCCAGACATAGGATTACGGTTCCTATGGGTAGGGATCTTAGAGCTAGTGTTAGGGTTCCTATGGGTAGGGCACTTGGAGCTAGGGTTAGGGTTCCTATGGGTAGGGTTCTTGGAGCTAGGGTTCGGGTTCCTATGGGTAGGCCTTCCCGCACTAGGGTTAAGGTTCCTATGGTTAGGGCACTTGGAACTAGAGTTAGGGTTCCTATGTGTAGGTTTTACCCCCCTAGGGTTAGGGTTCCTATGGGTAGGTCTTCCCACCCCAGGTTTAGGGTTCCTATGGGTAGGACACTTGGAGCTAGACTTAGGGTTCGCATGGGTAGGGCTCTTGGAACTAGGGTTAGGGTTCTTATGGGTAGGTATTCCCACCCTAGGGTTAGGGTTCCTATGGGTATGTCTTCCCGCCCTAGGGTTAGAGTTCTTAGGGGTAGGGCACTTGGAGCTAGGGTTAGGGTTCCTATGGGTAGGTCATCCCACCCTAGTGTTAGATTTCCTATGGGTAGGTCTTCCCACCCTAGGGTTAGGGTTCCTTTCGGTAGGGCTCTTGGAGCTTGGGTTAGGATTCTTATGGTTAGGGCACTTGGAGCTAGGTTTAGGGATCCTATGGGTAGGGCACTTGGAGCTAGGGTTAGGGTTCCTATGGGTAGGGCACTTGGAGCTAGGGTTAGGGTTCCTATGGGTATGGGTCTTCGAGCTAGGGTTAGGGTTGCTATGGGTAGGCCTCTTGGAACTAGGGTTAGCGTTCCTATGGGTAGGTCTTCCCGCACTAGGATTAAGGTTCATATGGGAAGGTCTTCCCACCCTAGGGTTAGGGTTCCTATGGGTAGGGCACTGGGAGCTAGGGTTAGGGTTCCTATGGGTAGGGCACTTCGAACTAGGGTTAGAGTTCCTCTGGGTAGGGCACTTGGAGCTAGGGTTAGAGTTCCTATGGGTAGGTCTTCCCTCCCCAGGGTTAGGGTTCCTATGGGTAGGGCATTTGGAGCTAGGTTTAGGGTTCCTATGCGTAGGGCACTAGGAGCTAGGGTTCGGGTTCCTATGGGTAGGTCTTCCCGCTCTAGGATTAGGATTCCTATGGGTAAGTCTTCCCACCTTAGGGTTAGGGTTGCTATGGGTAGGGCACTTGGAGCTAGGGTTAGGGTTCTTATGGGTAGGGCACTTGGAGCTAGGGTTAGGGATCCTATGGGTAGGGCACTTGGAGCTAGGGTTAGGGTTCCTATGGGTAGGGTTCTTGGAGCTAGGGTTAGCGTTCCTATGGGTAGGCCTTCCCGCACTAGGGTTAAGGTTCCTATGGGTAGGGCACTTGGAGCTAGGGTTAGGGTTCTTATGGGTAGGGCACTTGGAGCTAGGGTTAGGGATCGTATGGGTAGGGCACTTGGAGTTAGGGTTTGGGTTCCTATGGGTAGGCCTCTTGGAACTAGGGTTAGCGTTCCTATGGGTAGGTCTTCCCGCACTAGGGTTAAGGTTCATATGGGAAGGTCTTCCCACCCTAGGGTTAGGGTTCCTCTGGGTAGGGCACTTGGAGCTAGGGTTAGGGTTCCTATGGGTAGGTCTTCCCGCTCTAGGATTAGGATTCCTATGGGTAAGTCTTCCCACCTTAGGGTTAGGGTTGCTATGGGTAGGGCACTTGGAGCTAGGGTTAGGGTTCCTATGGGTAGGGCTCTTGGAGCTAGGGTTAGGGTTCCTATGGGTAGGTCTTCCCTCCCCACGGTTAGGGTTCCTATGGGTAGGGCATTTGGAGCTAGGGATAGGGTTCCTATGGGTAGGTCTTCCCGCTCTAGGATTAGGATTCCTATGGGTAAGTCTTCCCACCTTAGGGTTAGGGTTGCTATGGGTAGAGCACTTGGAGCTAGGGTTAGGGTTCTTATGCGTAGGGCACTTGGAGCTAGGGTTAGGGATCCTATGGGTAGGGCACTTGGAGCTAGGGTTAGGGTTCCTATGGGTAGGGTTCTTGTAGCTAGGGTTAGGGTTCCTATGGGTAGGTCTTCCCGCACTAGGGTTAAAGTTCCTATGGGTAGGGCACTTGGAGCTAGGGTTAGGGTTCTTATGGGTAGGGCACTTGGAGCTAGGGTTAGGGATCCTATGGGTAGGGCACTTGGAGCCAGGGTTAGGGTTCCTATGGGTAGGGTTCTTGGAGCTAGGGTTAGGGTTCCTATGGGTAGGTCTTCCCGCACTAGGGTTAAGCTTCCTATAGGTAGGGCACTTGGAGCTAGGGTTAGGGTTCTTATGGGTAGGGCACTTGGAGCTAGGGTTAGGGATCCTATGGGTAGGGCACTTGGAGCTAGGGTTAGTGTTCCTATGGGTAGGGCTCTTGGAGCTAGGGTTAGGGTTCCTATGGGTAGGTCTTCCCGCACTAGGGTTAAGGTTCCTATGGGTAGGGCACATGGAGCTAGGGTTAGGGTTCCTATGGGTAGGTTTTTCCTCCCCCGTGTTAGGGTTTCTATGGGTAGGGCACTTGGAGCTAGGTTCAGGGTTCCTATGGGTAGGGCACTTGGATCTAGGGTTAAGGTTCCTGTGGGTAGGTCTTCCCGCCCTAGGGTTAGGGTTCCTATGGGTAGGGCACTTTGAGCTAGAGTTAGGGTTTCTATGGGTAGGTGTTCCCGCCCTAGTGTTAGGGTTCCTATGGCTAGGTCTTCCCGCCCTAGGGTTTGGGTTCCTATGGGTAGGCCTCTTGGAACTAGGGTTAGCGTTCCTATGGGTAGGTCTTCCCGCACTAGTGTTAAGGTTCATATGGGAAGGTCTTCCCGCCCTAGTGTTAGGGTTCCTCTGGGTAGGGCACTTGGAGCTAGGGTTAGAGTTCCTATGGGTAGGTCTTTCCTCCCCAGGGTTAGGGTTCCTATGGGTAGGGCATTTGGAGCTAGGGTTAGGGTTCCTATGCGTAGGGCACTAGGAGCTAGGGTTAGGGTTCCTATGGGTAGGGCGTGTTGACCTAGGATTAGGTTTCTTAGGGATAGAACACTTGGAGCTAGGGTTAGGTTTCCTATGGGTAGGGCACCGCCCTCTAGATTTAGGGTTCCTATGGGAAGGGTGCCCTAACCTAGAGTTAGGGTTCCTATGGGTAGGGCACTTGGAACTAGGGTTAGGGTTCCTATGTGTAGGGTGCTTGGAGCTAGGGTTAGGGTTCCTATGGGTAGGGCACTTGGATCTAAGGTTAGTGTTCATAAGGGTAGGGCACTTGGATCTAGGATTATGGTTCTCACGAGTAGGGTGCCCCAACCTAGTGTTAGGGTTCCCATGGGTAGGGCACTTGGAGCTATGGTTAGGGTTCCTATGGGTAGGGCATTTGTATCTAGGATTAGAGTTCCTATGTGTAGTTCTTCCAGACATAGGATTACGGTTCCTATGGGTAGGGATCTTAGAGCTAGTGTTAGGGTTCCTATGGGTCGGGCACTTGGAGCAAGGGTTAGGGTTTCTTTAGGTAGGAGTTACAGACCTAGGGTTAGGGTTGCTATGGGTAGCACACTTGGAGATAGGGTTAGGGTTGCTATGGGTAGGACACTTAAACCTAGTGTTAAGTTTCCTATGGTTTGGGCTTCTTGCCCTAGGATTAAGGTTCCTAAGGGTAGGGCACTTGGAGCTAGGATCAGGGTTCCTATGTGTGGGGCACTTTCAGCTCGGGTTAGGGTTCCTATGGGTAGGGGGCCTCAAACTAGGGTTTGGGTTCCTATGGGTAGGGCACCCCAACCTAGAGTTAGGTTTCCTATGGGTAGGGCGATCTGACCTAGAGTTAGGATTCCTATGAGTAGGACACTTGGAGCAAGGTTTAGGATTCCTAAGGGTAGGGCACTTGGAGCTAGGGTTAGGGTTCCTGTGGGTAGGGCACTTGAAGCTAAGCTTTTGGAGATAAGCAGTGAAGCGCATCACTACATTATTTTATTAACATCTTCCAAAGCCCAGGCCTGTCGTGAACAAAGGAATGTGTGGTTACTGGTTAAATTATGGCATACAGAATCATCAAGTAGGGTGGGAAAACAAAGGAAGTTCGAACTAGTGGGGAAAAATATAGCCATGAATATCCTTCCACACAGACTCTGCCTCCTGGGTCTCAGCTGTAAATGTTTTTCAAGAGGAGGGCTGAAATTAATAAAAAAGAAGGGACAAACACAAGTGTGTTTGAATTGACTAGGCAAGGTCGTTTGCTGAAGTGTGTGTGTTCATCGTTTCTCTCCCTACCCACCTCATTCTCTGCACCTGCACAGACAAAAAGAAACAGCTATTGGACTCTGGCGAAGTGGCTCTGACTTGAAAGTTTGATCGTTTGTTTCTTGGACCATGCAATGAAAAAGATGCTTTGCAATGAAGATAGTTCTTAAGTAGGTACTAATAAGCGTTTTATCTTTATTTTTCTTTTAACCATTTCTGACTTTTATGCCTCATTACTTGTACTCACTTATAATCTTTGTAGTTAATTAATTTGTTTTGCTGTTTCATCTAATCCAGTGGATTTAAGATGAAGTAGGTGGGTAAACATTTAAGGTAATAAGATGGCATATTATTTCCTTAAAGAAATCACCTTGATCGATCAGTCCTTCAGCCCCCATAGATTGCACCAATCACAACACATCTTCTATTCTTCTCTTATAGTGGCCTTGTTTCTCCATGTGCAGCCACGCCTTTTTATGATAAAAATATACTCATTTCTTTGGAGGTTGGCTTTAAATATATATGACACTATATTTTGACTATCTAGGAGAGGGCTGGACAGTATAGGACATACATTTCTGGGGGAAGTTTGTTGGGTCACATGCAGTATAACCAAGGCTCATGAGAGTCCGGCTATAGCTGGCAGGCTGCAGTTATACACAGACACTCAGGGTGTAGCTTGCATGCTGGCAGGCTGTTTGTGAACAGTCCCGATGGGAGGTATGTCAGCAAGGAATTTTAAGGCACCTAAGGTTGCAGGGCTGGGGTGACAGTCCCCCACTAGTCTGGATTGTGCCCCAGTCTGTCACAAAGAAAAATCAATATATATCAAGACCTCAGATACTAGGAATGGAGGCCATAAAAATATCCAAAAAGATAAAAATACCATTAAATAGTTAGGACCACACATTGCAGGTTGACTAAAATATAGATTAGATTTTAAAATGTTCCTAGCTGAAGAGTGTCAAGGCCTGAACATCTTTGTGCAAGAGACATACTCAAAATATTTGTTATACAACATTGTGCTTTGGTGGGCCAGGGATTTCTTATCCACTCAAAACCTAGAATACCTTTGGGGTTCAGACCCAATCTCTTATATCCTGCAGGCTGATCCCCTCAGAATACCTTGTGATATCATCTACTGCACTGATTTGAGAAAAATCTCCATCAATTCCAAGAGTGAGAGGATATAGCGAAAGTGGGAGCCCTGAGTTCTTCAGGAAAGAAACATTCCTAGATAAGGCCAAAAGGAACCATTGTAATCATCTAGTCTGGCCTCATGTGTAACACAGGTGATAGGCCTTCCCTGCATTAATTCATGTCTGAACTAGAGTATCTTTTAGAAAAATTCAGTGATGGAGAAATCACCACAATTCCTCCATGGTTAATTACCCTCACTGTTAAAAATTTGTCCCATATTTTTCATCAAAAAAATTTCTTGTTTCATCTTCCAGCCATTGAATTTTATTATATATTTGCATATCAAAATTTTATTCCCCATCTTTTTTTAAAGATTAATTGTAATTAATAACTAATGAAAAGGTTGAGTCACTGATACAGAACATTCTAGAATTGCAAGCACACATCCTTACCTCTAGGGAACCTCCTTGTGTTTTATGTAGCATTGCAGGGGACTTTGCTTCTCACGCTCCCTCTGGTGGCTGCTTCCTCAGCTACAATGGTCATTCCCATTAGGTCCCTTCTCCAGACTGCCTTATTAAGTCTGCTGTGGTTCAGCCCTCCAGCCAAGTCACACCACAGTGTGATCCCTTTCCAGGATTTAGTTCCAAACAAAAGTCCCTTTACCCCTTCTGGGGCTTAAATTCAATTCTTCCTCCTTGTCAGGGTACTCCCTGCCCAGGTTTTTCCTGCTGGAAGTCTAAGTATCACTTATGCTTGATTTCCACCCCTCATGGGCTTATACTCCTGACAGACCCCTAAATCAGGGCTCTTCACTTTAGAGCCCTACCACAGAAGTTAACCCTACTCCTGTAGCTCCGCTTCCTGGCCACAGCCAGTCTCAAACTACTAGACCTTCCTCCAGGCCCATCCCAGAGAGAGGGAACTCTCCCTAACTCTTCTTTCTAGGTATCCACTTTCCACAGGTGCACTCTGCTTTCTAGCCAGAGGAGGAGGAGTTAAGCTGCATAACGAGCAATCAGTCCACCTCACAGGTCCAGAACAAAACTACTTAGGGTTTATCCCTCACCTTAGCGGTGATGGGGATTAAGCCCATCACAGGATAACTGTGGGTACAAGTAAAACAATGTGTTTTAATATGACTAAATGTAAATGCATACATGTAGGAACAAAGAATACAGGCCATACTGACAGGATGGAGGAGGAGTCTATCATGGGATGCAGTGACTCTGCATTTGGGGGGTCATAGTGGATAATCAGCTGAACTTGAGCTCCCAGTGTGAGGCTGTGGCCAAAGGTCTAATACAATACTTGAATGCATAAACAGAAAAATCTGCAGTAGCAGTAGAGAACTTATATTGCCACTGTATTTGGCAGTGGTGCAACCGTTGCTGGAATACTGTGTCCCGTTCTGGTGTCCACAAATCAAGAAGAATGTTGATAAATTGGAAGGGTTCTGAGAAGAGCCACAAGAATGATTAAAGGTCTAGAGAACATGCCTTACAATGATAGACTCAAAGAGCTCAATCTATTTAGGTCAAGAAAAGGTTAAGGAGTGACTTGATCATAGTCTGTAAGTACCAATATGGGGAACAAAAAATTGACAAAATCTAATAAACAAAAGTATAATAGGATCCAATGGTTGGAAGCTGAAGCTTGACAAATTCAGACCGGAAATAAGGCACACTTTTAACAATAAGCCACATTTTCAAGTACCTCTGCAGTTGTCTATTGGTCAAACAACTGGCTGATAGCACCCATTAATTCCTTCACTCATAATTCCCCATCTCATCTCTGCTCATCTTCCCAATAAAGTTTAACATATTGACACCCTGAATGATAGTCTCCCAGACAAACAATAATGAGGATTGGGAAGGTGGGCATGCATGCACACAGCCCCTGGCATGCAGGAGAGAATATAGGATCCTGGTATGGGGTGGTAAGGAAAATGGAGAACCCCTGGCAGGGGGAGCAAACTGGGGGGAACACAGATCCCCTAGCACAGAGGAAGATGGGAATGGAAGGTAGACAGAGCTTCAGGTGGCAGGAGGAAGAATGGGGGATCCTGGTATGGTGGAAGCAGAGAATTTAGGGCCCAAGGCATGAGGAGGGAGGTGGAGAAGTTGCAGGGAGTCCCTGGAAATAGAGGATTAGATGAGTGGCACACAGGGAGCTTGGGGAAGAGAGAGAATGGAAGAATACAAGGAGGCCCTGGTGCATGCAATGAGCTCAGCCTGCAGAAGCAACCTAATTTATTTACTGTCACACAACAAATCTGTGGCAGAGCTAAGATTAGAACACATGCATTCCTAGCTCACGGTCACAGGCGCTGACTCTGTGGGTGCTCAGGGGCTGGAGCACCCATGGAAAAAAATAGTGGGTGCTTACCATCCACCGGCAGCCCTGCAGATCAGCTCCTCCCACTCCCCTCCTAGCCCTCCCACCAGCGGACCCCACCAATCAGCTCCTCCCCCTCCCTTCCAGCACCTCCCACTTGCCACAATCAGCTGTTCACTGGTGGGGGAGAGCGGAGGCAGGAAGAGGCAGGGCAGGGCTGGGGTCTTGGGTGAAGTGAGGGTGGGACCTGGGACAGCGGGGCAGGTCAAGCACCCCCTGGGAACTCAGCACCTCTGCTTGCAGTCCTCAGCTCAGTCCACCATATCATGCTAGAGCAGTTAGAAAAATGATGGCCCCGATTCTCCCTTATGTTTATTCCATGCTGGTGCAGGGACCCTAAGAACCCCTGAAGCCCCTGTGATCAGCTGTGGGAGGCTTAGGAGGATGGTGGCAGAAAGCTGGCATAACAGCTTCTACATCACCACCTCTTCCAGCCGGTGGTGAAGAATGTGTGTTCAGAGCAAAGCAAGTGTCAGGGGCTTTCCTGGAGCCTGCTGATCTCAGGCGGCTGTATCAACGTCTTGGTGCGCTTGGAAAATGGCACAAGTTAGAGAAGGCTTAAGACTGCTCTAATTTACAGTGGGAGACTAGACCAGAGTCCAGCTAGTTCAGAAGCAAGAGAGCACAAAGATGGCTTAAAGCCACCTTTGTTCATCTCCTGAGTTGAACTGTGCATTCCTCAGTTATGAGCGGAAGATTAGGGCTATACCTAGTATATTCTGAATCAGAAAAGCAGCCTATAAAGACACTGGTCCTCATTCTGCTCGCTGATAGAAATCAGAAGTAACTTTTCTAAAGTCAATGGTGTTGCACTGCTGTGAGAAATGAATAAAGCTCATTATGTATTTTGACTATCAATTACCTTTAAAGCTAGTTCTACTTTGTTATACAATGCATCTTCCATTGACTTCAGTGGGACCTATAGACATGTAACAGAACAGAGTTTGCTCCTGTAAACTTTATTTTGGTGTCCAGATTTTGAAAACTCTTGCAATAGAAACACATTCTTTTGAGCAGGTTAGTTCATTTCCTCAGTATTCCTAATGTGAATTTAGAAATGACTGTTTCACTAAATATTAGATTGCAAAACCTGACACAAGTTAATGAGGAGATTTCTTTCATACTGGCATGGCTGCTATATCTTTGAAAGCTTCCACTCTGGCCTAATTATTTTATTTTAAAATGCCCACTAAGTCTTTTTTACTCATGATTTTTATCTGCATGATTTAGAAAAGTTTTACTGCTCCTTTGGAGATATGTTAAAAATCAAGTAAATAATGGAAGCATCATGTTTTCATAATGCCTAGATCCAGGCAGCTCTTATCTCCTCTGAAATGAGATTTTAATTACTACAGTGCCCCGATACAGTTTATTGGGGCCATGAATGTTATCAAAGAATATATTCTATAGCAGCTTCCCATTTTCTCTTAGAATGCATCTAACCCTGTTGTCAGTGGTTAGCTGCATGTGTTCTCTCTCTGTGTTGTTCCAGCTCTGACCAGGTATGTGGCACAGCAGACTTCGATGGAACAGTCCAGAAACATCACAGACTTGGTTTAGTGGCAAAGGTGATTGCCCAAGTTTATTGGTGACAAAGCACAGTACTAGCACCCCATATATTCTACAGGAACACTAATACATGTACGTCCATGACAGTGGACCAGCTCAGTCAGACAAAGGGTTCAGGTGAGATCCTAGTGTCCAACATATATAGACTGAGACAAACAATTGAGATAAACAGCTTACGTATCTCCTTACGTGTTTCATGACATATTTGTTACCTCCACTTGTACCTTCCTCCTGATGCCTCAGACAAAACATAACTATTCATAACTTCATTTGAGTGCAGAGAATTAGACTAGATGACCTCTCAAAGTCCCTTCCAGTCCTATTCTAAGATTCAGTCAAACCATCTTATTGTGTGCTAGGTTGGGGTGTACTTATGCTAACCTGCTGGAATGTATTTACATATTCAGTGTGTTTTAAAATGCTAGCAGTACTGGTGCCGAGTTAACATACCAGACAATGAACTTTCAGGCAAGCATGTGCTTTTAACAAGGCCTGACTTTTGCTCATAGCATAACTTTCACTGACTTTGGTTCAGGCCTTGTACTTGGCCCCGTGCTCCAGACCCTCTCTTCCTACTACTCCAGAATGTTTAAAATAATAGGTTGAATTCCCATTCACACTGGTTTTACACTGGTATATCCTCATTGACCCCAAAGTTACTCTTTATTTGCATAGAACAATAAGGTGAATCAGACCTAATGTGTTACATTTTCTGTGGCAATTCTCTTCAGGTATGATTTTTCAATTTTTCACACTATCCAGCAGTTGTGTTCATGCTGGAAATGAAGTGTTTCATTTAAACAGATGGTGAAAAAGTAAGTTTTACAGAGGGAAATCAATTATTTGTTCCAACTGAAGGAATATTTTAACAATATTGAGAAAATTGTTTACTTATTGGTCAAAAGGACTGTCAGAAGTTATTGGGTCTCTCAAAAGTAATACAGTAACTTTCGCATGGACAATGAACTTCAAAAACAGCCATGTTGCACTCTGAAACAGATTGTCCCAGGTGATGCTCTCTTATGTTCCATGGAATAAATACTGCCTGAGCTCTGTATTGGTTCTCACTCCAGCATTTGTAGTGACAAGGTTTTTCAAAGTTTCTCAATGGTAATTACAACTAACATTTCCAGTCAAATTAAAAATATCTACATAAGTCACCTACTGGAATGCTGTCCTCATGATTATGAGTCCTGTGTTTGTCTTCTGTATAAATCACAGTAACTGCCTGCCTTTTAACTAAATGTAATGGTACAAAGTGGTGTCTAGTAGGCAGCATGATTCTGTGCTCTTGTTGATAGTTTCTCTTTCATGGAATGCAAAACCCGAGCTAGTTTAACAAGAGCATGCTGCACTTGGAAATAAGTGTTACTTGGAGGGGAGCGAGTTATGTTCAGTTGTTGTTAACATGCTGTGCCAAAGGTTTGATTTACATAAAATCTAATAACATTTCATATCTTCTCATGTATCTGTGCTAAATCAACATCACTTCAACACACAAAGATTAGCTTTCTTGTTCCTATTATAATGTACTCTTCTTTTGTCTGAAAACGTGCACATTGTCACACATGCAATACTTCTAGGTACTCACAGGTCTGCTGATCTCCCCCTTCACCTTCCAATTTATTGTCCGACATACAATGGATGAGTTAAGCACTGAAATGCAATTTCCAGAAGAACCATGCTCCTTGGAAATGTTCTCTGGAAAATGTGAGGGCTGGATTAAGCGGCATGATATTTTAGCAAACAGATGAGGAGCATGCTAGAAAATGGTTTGTTCCTTTCAACAGAGTGATGAATAAGCTTAGGGCTGAGTTTTCATGAATATTCAGAGGCACAGCCCATCTTTGATTTTGCGAAAGTCTTTGTAAAAACATATTGCCCATGTAGACAGACTAAACCAGGGGTTCTCAAACTGAGGGTCGGGACTCCTCAGGGGATCGTGAGGTCATTACATGGGGGATTGTGAGTTGTCAGCCTCCACTCCAAATCCTGCTTGCCTCCAGCATTTATAATGGTGTTAAATATATTAAAAAGTGTGTTTAATTTATTAGGGGGGGTCGCACTCAGAGGCTTGTGATGTGAAAGGGGTCGCCAGTAAAAAAGTTTGAGACCCACTGGACTAAACAGATAAGGCTAACTAAAGGTAGGATGGGGAAAACAAATTGACCTAACATCATCTAGCTTTGCATGTTATCTTAATCACCATGGCCTCAGTGCAGAAAAAAGGGTGTGGTTCTGCAGAAGAATGGTAGGCAGAGTTTGTATGGAAAGCATCTCTTAACCTGAAAACCATCAGGGCCAGTGTGTAAGCTGTCCTTTTTTGGAGCTGGTTTTGGCCATTGTAAATGGCTAATGTGCCCCCATTCTGTTGAATAAACATGGGTAAGGATACTTTCTTGCAAATTAAAGGTATTTATAGCATACTCAATGCAGGAGATAAAATGGAATCATAGAATATTAGGGTCGGAAGGGACCTCAGGAGGTCATCTAGTCCAACCCCCGGCTCAGAGCAGGACCAATTCCCAACTAAATCATCCCAGCCAGGGCTTTGTCAAGCCTGACCTTAAAAACCTCTAAGGAAGGAGATTCCACCACCTCCCTAGGTAACCCATTCCAGTGCTTCACCATTCTCCTAGTGAAAAAGTTTTTCCTAATATCCAACCTAAACCTCCTCCGTTGCAACTTGAAACCATTACTCCTTGTTCTGTCATCTGGTACCACTGAGAACAGTCTAGATCCATCCTCTTTGGAACCCCTTTCAGGTAGTTGAAAGTAGCTATCAAATCCCCCCTCATTCTTCTCTTCTGCAGACTAAACAATCTCAGTTCCCTCAGCCTCTCCTCATAAGATAAAGGAACAGAAGTGACCTAATACCACCTCCTAGAAAAAAATAATAATGACTACTAAAGACAACTATGGGCCTTATTCTCCTCTCACATATATTGGTATAAATCAGGAGTAACTCTGCTGAAGTCAATGAAAGTACACCAGTGTGAGAGGACAGGCAGGCCCATATTACCACAGCCCTCTACAGTAATGTCCCAGATGGAGCTGACCTAATAATTATTTAGGCAAAAGCCACCCCTAAACTCCCCACCCCCCCGCAAAAAAAATTGCTTTATATTTTTTAAAACAAAACACAAACAAAAAAAACAGAAAATGTCAGTCTGGCTGAACAAAACATTTTGAACATCATTTCAGAACTAAACGTTAAAGTGAGCCATTTAATTTTTATGCAACTGAAGCTATTTCTTAAATTTGACCCACATTCACAAATAGTTTTGGTTACTCCACAACTGCATGTTTTTGGCCAATGTACTATTGAATGAACAAATATTGCCCAGCTCTATCCCCAAACCACTGTTCATAAGACGTAGCATTTGAAACCACTACTACAGACCATTGTAATGGGGTATCATGGAGATATTTTATCTAATTTGTTTATTTAAATTAGAGAAATGTTCAGATCCAGAATTAGGTTAGTGTTTTGCTATTCAGAGGTCAGCCACAATTGGATGTACTGTTTGTTGAACGTTGAGACTGGTGGGAAACATTAATTTTGAAAACTAGAAACCAAATTTCAGAGTGCATGGTGTGCACTCCTTTTATATTCATTTGTTCACAAACATTTGAGCAGTCAGTGTTTTGTTCAGAAAGTATCAAAAGTGAATTTCAGGCCCATAGCTTTGTACTTTTCTGAGCTGTGGAGTGCCTACCTTTGAAGCCCCTAAGCTGTCCAGAGCAGGGCACATTACAAAATACGTAAGGACTCTTATGGCACTTTCATCTTGTAATGTTCAGAGTTACTAAGTCCATCCATTTCTTGTAGTGAAGAGAGAACTATGGCTCTGATCCTGCGAACACCTAAACTTGTCTATCTTTACTCACTTGAGTAGTCTCATGGACTTGGATGACTCACAGGAATAAAGTTACATACAAATGTAAATGTTTGCAAGATTAGATGCCTAAGTACTGTGTGAATTTGAAGTACAATATTCCCCCAACATTCACTTTGAGCTTGAGGTCAGCTTTTCAAAAAAGCTCAGCAGCCAGTAGTTTCTAGTGATTTCACTGAGACCTATGGTGCTGAGCCCTTTTGAAAATCTAGCCATTAAGGAATTTATGAAGTAGTATCATTTTCAAAAAATTGTAACGCAGTCAAGGCAAAACCAAACCAATTTTCACTAGAAGTCAAAAGCATTTCTAAATGAAGACTACTTTGCTGTCAAACTTCAACTCTCTGTGCACTGCTCTTCTGGCATTAGAGGTCAAAGGAAACTGCAAGAATTCTTTGTCATAATGAAGAAAATATTTCTCACTCTCTGTATGCTCCCTAATAGAAGAACTGATTTTGCTTGAACATTTTTCCCCTCCTTTTTCTTCAAAGTCCATCTCAGACAGAGGCAAATTTCAGCCTGGAAGCATTGGGTAGTTATGAGCATCTGAAAACAGCCTCAGAATGGAAATGATGATGCAGCCTTATCTACAACAGTTGCTTCCACTCTTGTAAAACCCACACAGATTTTTTTTTTGCAACTATTATCATTCACATTATAAACTTTACATTCCTACATATGTATCAGACTGTTCCATCTGTGTACATTCCAGCACATCTTATTGAAGCTTTTATTAAAACTAAATGAGTAAGATAATCTCTTTCATAAAATGAAGATTGTACATTATTGTCACAAGCCACTGGGGCACAAAGTGACTTGACCTCACATCAGTGGCAGAGATAGAATGATGCTTGGAAGCTTGGCGTGTCCATTTTTTTATGATCTTGTGTCAACCTTTTAACGTGTGTGGTGTTCCAATACCTGTGTATAGCCACTTGGATATCTAACTCTCCAACTCTTATTTACACTTGAACTATGGTAGGAAGTAACCTGGGGAAAACAGACATTAGTCCGGTTGTGCTGCCAGAAAGCGTACCAGTGTGTTTCGGTGGAATCCTCACTGAATTTAAACCTCTATAGTGCCACTGATGGTATTTACATTTTATGTCCTAGTACTTTCTCTGTAAGAACATAAGAATGGCCGTACCGGGTCAGACCAAAGGTCCATCTAGCCCAGTATCTGTCTACCGACAGTGGCCAATGCCAGGTTTCCCAGAGGGAGTGAACCTAACAGGCAATGATCAAGTGATCTCTCTCCTGCCATCCATCTCCATCCTCTGCTGAACAGAGGCTAGGGACACCATTCTTTACCCTCCTGGCTAACAGCCATTTATGGACTTAGCCACCATGAATTTATCCAGTCCCCTTTTAAACATTGTTATAGTCCTAGCCTTCACAACCTCCTCAGGTAAGGAGTTCCACAAGTTGACTGTGTGCTGCGTGAAGAACTTCCTTTTATTTGTTTTAAACCTGCTGCCTATTAATTTCATTTGGTGACCCCTAGTTCTTGTATTATGGGAATAAGTAAATAACTTTTCCTTATCCACTTTCTCAACATCACTCATGATTTTATATACCTCTATCATATCCCCCCTCTTTTCCAAGCTGAAGAGTCCTAGCCTCTTTAATATTTCCTCGTATAGGACCCTCTCCAAACCCCTAATCATTTTAGTTGCCCTTTTCTGAACCTTTTCTAGTGCTAGAATATCTTTTTTGAGGTGAGGAGACCACATCTGTACACAGTATTCGAGATGTGGGCGTACCATAGATTTATATAAGGGCAATAATATATTCTCAGTCTTATTCTCTATGTACTTTTTTTTTCCATGCACACCAGAGTTTGTAGGATAATTTATAATCTAAATATTAATACATACAAACAATCTGTCAAGAGGATATAGGCTCCCTTCAAACATGATCAAAGGGTTCTCTGGCATTTTCCTTCTTGACAAAAGTTATTTTTCAGTCTAAAAAAACAAAAAACAAGAGACATCCCAAAATAGATATCATTTATTTGCTTGGAATCTGATTGAAACAGAACGGTCTCCAATTTGGAAGAACATAATAACAGTTGAAGCCTGCAGGTTGACTTCCAAAGCAATTCCACAAGTGATATTTTAAATGTTTCTGGAAGAAGAAAAAAAGTGATATTTCGGCTTGCTAGCAGTATTAAACTCATACAACTTAGCAACACCACTTCTGGTGACAAAAACATGTCAGCTTTCAACATAGGTACTCCAGAAAATCATATCGTACTTTTGGTAGCTCTCTATTCCAGCTATCCAAGGACAATGACAATCTCAGGGGATGCGAAGGGAATATGAACAGCATGTTGAGCCTTAAGAACTATCCAGTGAGTGAAAGGAAGATTCTTGAGTATTAGACACCTACAAAAGGATTTTAGAGGAAAGAGGACAAGAGAGATCAGTCTCACTCAGTGAACACTCAACAAGATACTTATTATTCTTCATTATTATGGAGGCACTGGTCAAAACTCTGTAGTTAAAGTTGAGTTCAATTTTGCACTTAAAGCACGGTTTCAGCGTCTCTATTTTGTACAAAAAGATAGTGTATCCTCTCCAAAATTACAGCATTCACTCTTTGGGTACAAAATAAGTCTTCTGAAAATTTTTACAAATAAATCTGTTATTTATGAGTTAAAGTTCAAAACTGGATCCTTTAACAAATTTAGCATCTGTGTCAATCTTTTCTTTGTCTAGAATGTTCTGAACAATAGAACAACATTGATGCTTCAATGTTTCCACATAGTTAAAATTAAATAAAATCTTGCACATAGAACTTTATTTCTTCAAATATAGCCTAATTAAAGTAAGTTATTAATAATTATCACCTACAATTGTATAGACTACAGCCAAGCATACAGCAACTCTGATATTACTTAAGTGGGGCCACTGGGACATGAGACGTTTCTCCACCACTAATTTGCATGCAATAGGTCTATTGGTTAAAAAGACTCAGTTGTATGAGGAGAGTTGGATACATGTTAAGAGTTCTCAGTGGTAGATTACTAGATCCAACTGTCACTGGTCTCTAAAGTAATGCCACAAGGAGGAAAACAATATGGGGGAAAAAATCTAATACATAAGAATGGCCATTCTGGATCAGACTGAGGTCCATCTAGCCCAGTATCCTGTCTTCTGACAATGGCCAACTACTCAGTTGCCCCAGAGGGAATGAACAGAACAGGTAATCAAGTGATCCATCCCCATTTGCCCATTCTCAGCTTCTAGGAAACATAGGCTAGGGACACCATCCCTGCCCATCCCGGCTAATAGCCACTGATGGACCTATCTTCCATGAATTTATCTAGTTCTTTTTTTAACCCTGCGATAGTCTTGGCCTTCACAACATCCTCTGGCAAAGCATTCCACAGGTTGACTATGTGTTGTGTGAAGAAATACTTCCTTTTGTTTGTTTTAAACCTGCTGCCTAGCAGTTTCATTTGGTGACCCCTAGTTCTTGAGTTATGAGGAGTAAATAACACTTCATTATTTACTTTTTCCACACCCGTCATGATTTTATAGACCTCTATCATATCGCCCCGTAGTCGTCTCTTTTCTACGCTGAAAAGTCCCAGTCTTTTTAATCTGTCCTCATACAGAAGCTGTTCCATACGTCTAATCATTTTTATGTCCTTTTTGTCCTTTTCTTAACCTTTTCCAATTCTAATGCATCTTTTTTGAGATGGGGCAACCATGTCCGCACTCAGTATTCAAGATGTGGGTGTACCATGGATTTATATAGAGGTAATATGTTATTTTCTGTCTTATTATCTATCCCATACTGTTAGCTTTTTTGACTGCCACTGCACATTGAGTGGATCTTTTCAGAGAACTATCCACAGTGACTCCAAGATCTCTCTTTTGTGGTAACAGCTAATTTAGACCCCACCATTTTATATGTATAGTTGGGATTATGTTTTCCAACATGCATTACTTTACATTTATCAGCATTGAATTTCATCTGCCATTTTGTTGCCTAGTCACCCAGTTTTGTGAGATCCCTTTGTAACTCTTCACAGTTAGCTTTGGCCTTAACTATCTTGAGTAGTTTTGTATTATCTGCAAATTTTGCCACCTCAGTGTTTATCCCTTTTCCCATATCATGTATTAATATGTTGACTAATACTGGTCCCAGTACAGACCCCTGAGGAACACCACAATTTACCTCTCTCCATTCTGAAAATTGATTATGTATTCCCTCCCTTTGTTTCCTATCTTTTAACCAGTTACCTAATACCGACCCATAAGAGGACCTTCCCTCTTATCCCATGACAGTTTACTTTGCTTAAGAGCCTTTGGTGAGTCTTACTTACTTTGTCAAAGGCTCTCTGAAAATCTAAGTACACTCTATCCACTGGATCCCCCTTGCCCACATGCTTGTTGACTCCCTCAAAGAATTCTAGTAGTTGGTGAGGCATGATTTTTCCTTTACAAAAAACATTTTGCCTCTTCCCCAACAAATTATATTATTCTATGTATCTGACAAATCTGTTCTTTACTATAGTTTCAACCAGTTTGCCTGGTTTTCAAGTTAGTCTTACTGGCCTGTAATTGCCGGGGTCTCCTCTGGAGCCCTTTTTAAAAATTGGCGTCACATTAGCTATCCTCCAGTCACTTGATACAAAGTGATTTAAATGATAGGTTACAAAGCACAGTTAGTAGTTCTGCAATTTCACATCTCAGTTCCTTCAGAATTCTTAGATGATTACCATCTGGTCCTCGTGATTTATTACTGTTTCATTTATCAATTTGTTCTAAAACCTCCTCTAATGACTTCTCAATCTGGGACAGCTCTTCAGATTTGTCACTTAAGAAGAATGGCTCAGGTTTAGGAATTTCCCTCACATCCTCAGCTGTGAAGACTGATGCAAAGAATTCATTTAGTTTCTCCGCAATGGCCTTATCGTCCTTGAGTGCTCCTTTAACATCTCGATTGTCCAGTGGCCTCACTGGTTGTTTAGGAGACTTCCTGCTTCTGATGTACTTTAAAAAAAAATTGCTATTACTTTTTGAATCTTTGGCTAGCTGTTCTTCAAATTCTTTTTTGGTCTTCCTAATTATATTTTTACACTTCACTTGCTAGATTTTATGCTCCTTTCTATTTTCCTCACTAGGATTTAACTTCCTCTTTTTAAAGGATACCTTATTGTCTCTCACTGCTTCTTTTACTTTGCTAGTTAGCCACAGTGGCACTTTTTTGGTTCTTTTACTATATTTTTTTAATTTGGGGGATACATTTAAGTTGACATTCTAGTATGGTGACTTTAAAAAGTTTCCATGCAGGTTGCAGGGATTTCACTTTTGGTACTGTACCTTTTAATTTCTCTTTAACTAACTTCCTCATTTTTGTGTAGTCTCCCTTTCTGAAATTAAATGTTACAGTGTTGGGGGTAATGTTTTCCCTACTACAGGGATGTTAAATTATATTATGGTCACTATTATCAAGCGGTCCAGCTACATTCACCTCTTGGACCAGATCCCATACTCCACTTAGGCCTATATCAAGAATTGCCTCTCCTCTGGTGGGTTCCAAGACCAGCTGCTCCAAGAAGCAGTCATTTAAGGTGTCAAGAAACTTTATCTCTGCATCCGGTCCTGAGGTGACATGTACCAGTCAATATGGCAATAGTTGAAATCCCCCATTATTATTATTATTATTATTATTGATTTTTTTATTTTTATAGCCTCTCTAATCTCCCTGAGCATTTTGCAGTCACTATCACCATCCTGGTCAGATGGTCGGTAGTATATCCCTACTGCTATATTCTTATTTAAAGAATAAACTATATTCTTATGCAGATTTAAAAATCAGTTTAATATAATCTGACACAAACCCTAAAATGCCTCTGTCATAATTGTACAATTATTGCAGAGCATCATTACAGGGCAGAGCTAAGGTTGTTTGGGTACCCTCACTACATTTTACTTAAAAATGTTTTATCTTAACTTTGCATTTCCTAGGAGTATGCCACTTGGTTTTTGGCTAATTACAATGTAACTGTAATGTTTAACTTGACTAACTTAACTAGATATTGCCGGACAAAAAATGACCTTCAAATGGAGTTAAGGTTGAGAGTATAAATATATCAGTATCTTAAAGTTAAACATTATAGTTACGTTGTAATTAACCAAAAACCAAGTGGCATACTCCTAGGAAACGCAAAGTTAAGATAAAACATTTTAAAGTTAGTCACTCATGCATTCACAGCACAGTCCACCCCTAACGTTGTTAAAAAATGCTAAGAAATCAAACAAATGAAGAGGAAGACCAAGCCTAGAATGCAAGATTCTTGATTCCATAACCAAAGCGTGGGATTAAAGAGGATCCTAAACTTTAAAAATGCTGTCTGTGAGGATGCAGAGTGGGAGTGTGACACCCAGACTCCCTGAGACATACAGAGAGAGAGAGAGAGAGCAAGCGAGTGTGCGCACATGTTGTGAACAGGACAATCAGCTTCTTCAAGCCAGAGATGGAGATAACTGGAACTTACAAAAGCTCTCAGAGATTAAGGATTTAGTAAGGGAAAACGTGTGTTTAGAGTCTTTATTATTTTAAGCATTTGCTCTTCTTGCTGTGGGTGAAGAAATAAATAATGGTTTACTCTAAATCATTTTAATCAGCTGCTGTCACAGGCTCTTGGAGGAAAAGACTTACAGTTGCCAAACTTAGCTGGACTTTTTGAGATAATATGGCTGGGAAGAAGGAAGGCTGTGCCCACGGTCAGACTGTGTTATTCCACCTGGAGAGAGATGCAGGAAGTCAAATCTCTCAATGGAGGCGTGCACTTGATAAAAAGGGCTCCAAGATGCAGCTCACCTTGTAACCATGACATTAACCATGTCACATAAGAGTGATGATTAGGTCTGCTCTTCCATTACGAAGCTCATACATTACTGAGGGATGCCCCAGCCCACCCTGCCAATATCAGGAAATCTAACCAGAGAGTTTTGTAGCAAATATATCCCCTTTCCCAGACATCAGGAAATCCTGTGTTGATTGGGTGTTCCACTATCAGGACTGATGCTCTCTTCACATCTCCTAATGTCACAAAAAATCTAACCAGGACACTTCACTCCCTGTAACAACTCCATGATTTCAAGTAGGAGAACACAACATGCAGACGTCCTCCATCCTACAGCATTGTGCTGTATGAACTAGCAATTATAGTTTTCCTGATATTGCATCATTAAATGTAAGTGAGCCTGCTTGTCTCCTAGCAAGGCTGTGAGCCAATCTAAGATTTTACAGCATATGACACATACTTCTCTCTCATGGAGATTTTAGACTATTTCTTTCTTTGTCTAAAATAAAAGTACTTGCTTTGCTTTTTGTGTAATAATCATTAGGGAAAGACCACAAACTGATGTTGAGTGGGCAGGTGAGCTCATAACGCTGAGAGTTAAATTAATTTTGACGTGTACACTGAGTAAGTTTGTTATGGACGAATATATATGGCCACACTTAAATCTCATTTGTGGAAATACAAATATACCCCAGTCAATAAGCAGAATTCAGACACGTAGAACATAATACTATATACGCCATTTCTATAAATGAATGGTCCTAACATCCATGGTTGTGGAAAATTAAACCTACTGTGAAAATCCTTCTTTTTTAATCCATCCATCTAAAAGTCACTCTCCACTCAAGGAATCACTTGTGTAGTTCAGTATAGCTAACCCCAAGCATTCAAAAATCGTAAGTCAGGCTTAACAAAAATAAAACAAAACAAAAAAAACTCATGACATTGGGTTAAAATCATGAGTAAAAAAAAAAAAAAAAAACCACACACGCACGCGCACACACACACACCACAACACACCAAGGGGCTCGCGTGTGTTCTGGTTTCTGGGCCTTCAGAGTGCACTTGGGTTATGTCTTCAAGCTTTTTTCCTCCCACAATCTGGAGGTCTAGATACTCACTTTTTGTAAAATGAAAGTTGAAATTCTCACATACAAGTTCAGGAGCCAGGATTTAAGAAAAAACATCAAATTTCACAAGATTTGTGTTATAATTGCAAGAGTTGGGAACGCTGGATTACTTGTAACATTGGGAGAGCAAGACACAATCAGGGCACCCTTGTTCACCAATGTATTGGGTTATCTAATCTAATTCCCTGCCACTGCAAATGCATGTAGTAATGTGGTGAAAGGGAGGAGATAGGGCTCCAATAAAAGGTGGCTTTAGTTCCCTAAAATTCAGCTTATTTTTAACTGCCAGATTTTTTTTAAGTCTCATGATTTCTCATCATATCTAAATTGCCTATTGGTCCTTATTAATTTCATTAAGAATCTTGAAAAAGACCTTTATCTTCAGCATAAATCAGAATGAATAAATCCAGATTCAAAGGGAAATGACCTCTGGGTACACACACTGTTCTCCAACACTTTCACTTCCTAATGGAATAAAGCTCCACAGTTAGCTACATCTTTATTAAGCTACATTTGAATAAGAGTGAATAACATGGTTTTTAGGGGGGGAAAAAATCAAGTCACTCTCACTGCACAGCTCTTTCCATAGGAGAGATGATCTTTTATCTCAGGAAGAACAGCAAAACTGAGAGAGATTACAGATTGAGAAAACATGCACAACACAAACAATAGTGGATTAAAAATATCAGTGACAGACTGATCAATTTTAAAGAAAATGTATTATGCAGTTATTTCCTATAAGTGACCACAAAATCGACAGAGGGGTTAGACAAAGACAAACTTTGGGCCCAATCCTGCCAGAATGTAGAACTGGTATCTAAAATATTAGCCACAAATAAAGGACAGAGTAATTTGTTATGCACAGACTTAGAAGCATTTCAAAAAAACATCAAATAAGTACCCTGCATACTACAGGTAATGAGTATACCTTATTCTGTATTCTTACTTCATTTTTCATCTCCTTCAAGTATTTTCATGTGTCTGGTTATAAAACACTACACTGGGTAAAGGGCCATTGCAAAGTCCACTCCAACCCCAAAAGGGATTATTTTGTTGCTGGTGTGCAGTGCTAGGAACACACCTTGCCTGTGTGTAGAGTGGCATATTTGTTTGAGAACCCCAATGGTGGGAAAACAGACACTGTGTGCCAGCTTTAATCAAAATGAAAGAGGTATCTCAGTAATTTTCCAGAATGCAGTAAACTGCAGTAATGTACACAAAGTTTTAATCTGACAGATGAACCACATCCAATTTTTTTAAATGTTTGTTTCCTTGCTGAAAAACCATTTAGATATCTAGTTATCAGTGATAATAAATTCCCTATTCATTTCTTGTTTACATTTATGGCACAATTTTATATTAAATAACATGTAAAAAAGAAACATTTGCCCCCATCGCATTAGCTTGCCTATCTGTTTAACATCAGCCATAACAATCTTTTGAGAATCTGACTGAAGGCCTGGAGTTTCTCTGCATGATGTCCCTTTAGTCTCTTGTAAAAACAGCACAGAATGCCTGCCGTGTAAAATTAGGCCTAATCTTAATTATCTTGCTGTCTATTTCCTGAGCTTAATTAACTTTTCTGAGTGCTTTTCTCCACTGCAGTGAGGACTAGACCCATTTTGTCTTATTCAGTGTTTCATAATTTCTCTTTTCCCTCAGTTCCTAGGACAACGACAGCTCTTCAGAGTCCTAATTGCTATGGCAAAGGCAGAGATATGAGATTTGAAAGAAAAGCTATAACAAAAATTGAGGATGTACAGCCGTGCATACTAATAAAAGGGACAGAAATCTGTGAGTGTGGAGAGAGAATCCGTTCTAGCCTCTAAATGAACTGACTTTAAATATTTAATTATCTTGCTAAGTAAATTCAGATTATGGGATTCAAATCCTCGTCATTACAGGTCATCAGGCGGTTTTAGATGGAGTACAAATTGACTGCTAATACTTTGCAGTGCTCAAATAATTTTAGAACAACATTTAGTTTGCATATGCTTTCTTATGATCTGTCCACTATTACCACAAGGGACAACAATGTTTTGAGATTTTAAAGCAAAACTGCAAAATTTACCATATCGTATAGCTAGAACTTCACATCATTTTGCAAATTATAGGGAGACACCATCCAGTCATCAGGGAAATCCCCTATTCACCCTTTAGGCCATCTGCTTTCTCTATTTTTGCTCTTATTGAAAAAAAATTGGGGCTTTGTTTTAAGAATCAACACAATTATTCTAATATCAGTATAAATATGTTTCCTTACAACAGTTAATATTTTAGCTTAAACAGCTAATTATTTGTTTTGAGGATATACACCACCATGTAATTGGCCCTGTGGAGGAAAAAGAAGTCATTATTGTTTTTTGAGCACTAGCAGAACGGCACATCTTTCAGACAGATCAGATGACATTTTGACATACAGTTTGGCTGATGTGGAGTGGCTGATTGTTTTGGGGGTGCAAGTAGTGAGGACATTAGGGTGACCAGATGTCCCAATTTTTGGGTCTTTTCTTATATAGGATCATATTACCCCCTACTCCCAATCTTGATTTTTCACACGTGCTGTGTGGTCACCCTAGAGGACATATACTGGACAACTAGAAGGAGGCAGGAAGTGGACAACTCTCAGGCCCAGAGTGAAACCCTTAAATATACTGGCTTTTGCAGTATGTTCTGCATTTTAACCAAATCAGGCTTCCTACTCTAAGTAGGGCAATGTTCTAACCATGACAGTGGGTGACCAACTTTTACCCCCCACCTCCTTACACACACAATACAGTCTATCTTAATGAAGGTCCATTTAGCTGGGAGTCAACACACTAGAAGTTCAAATCTCAATTCTTCCACTCGTGGTTTATATTTCTGTACATTTCACAGCCTTCAGGATAAAGCAAAACCTCATACTAGTTACATGAGAAGTTGCATAACATCACTCCTAGGAGTCACGGGATAAAACCTGTTTTTAATATGGACGACTCAAATCACTCCACTCTATTGCACTGTCTTTCAGCATGAACGTGCCAAATCTAGGTACTTGGCTATGCTGTATGTCTAAGCTACACTCTCCTTCAGAGCCAGGAATAGAAACCAGGATTTCTGATCCCAAACATTATTTACTATATAGTAAATACCTGTGTAAGTATAATGTAATCTCAAAACAAATTATGTATAACTACTTTACAGACACCTTTTCCTGCACCTCTTGTATCATAGGCACCATCACTCTTTACAGAGCATGGTGTATGCGTCGAAGAGTTCTTTGATGGCTGCCGAGCCCAATGTGCGAAGGACAATCCTGTCTACAGGTAGAGCACACCCACATACTAGCAATACTCTGAAGCTGAGCAGCAGATTCTTTCCTCCTCTGATGCTGGTCATCACAAAGCTTGATCCAGTCTGTCTTGCAACGCCTTGCTCCATCTACAAGCTGACTCTGCTAAACAGCATTCAACACCCCTTTCCCAATCATCCAAAGTGATACCAAAGGATACTAAGTCGTCTTTGCAAGCATCCCGAAATCCAAGCAGTGATCTGCCTCTTTTTCTAGACCCTTCACAAGCTACAGAGTACAGAACACTCATTGGGATCCTGTAATCCAGCGTTTGCTTTACATGTCCAAGCCACTAGTTTCTTACTAATCAACATTCTCATGAATGACATACCAGCATGATTTAACGCTTCCACATTTGTTACCCTCTTGCCATCTTGTTCGAAGAATTTTATGCAAGCATCTGATATGAAAGCTGTTTAGTATTTTGCTATGTTTGGCATAAGTTGTCCATGTTTCTGAGCCATATAGAAGAGTGGATTAAAACACGTCTCAAATACAGATTTTCACTTTAGTTGACAAATTTGTTATTGTTGCAGGCTCTGTTTTGCAAAAGATCAAAGTTCCTAGCTGCTTTGCCAATTCAACTAGTGAGCTCAGCCTCAAGATCTACATTGCTGGTATCATTAGAGACAAGGTAGCAAAACTGGTCAACAACATCCAGTACCATCTAAGGTGATATCTGGAACTGGTTCTGAAGAGCCTTGGTGCATGATAACAGCCTTCAAGCTTATTGCTAGCCCAAAGATTTTGCATGAGTAAAAGAACTTGGTAATAAGAAGTTGTAATGCATCAACACTGTGAGCCACAAGGGCTGCATCACTTGCAAACAACAGGCCCCTTATGTTGATCTCCTTCACCTTCATCTTAGTTCTGAACTTTGCAATGTTAAGCAAACCTCCATCATGTCTAGTGCTAAGATAGCACCGTCTCAACATCACAGAATGCATGTTGAAGCAGGAATGAGAAGTAAATGTTAAACAGAGTAGGAGTCAGTATGCAACCCTGCTTCACGTCCTTGTTCATGTTAGAGTCAGACTGTTGGGTTTCATACATTACAGTTGCCTTCATGCCATCATGTAAGGATTTCACAAGGTTTAACCATATAGGTGGACAACTAACCAACTAACCATGTCAAAGGCTTTTGTTAAATCTATAAAGGCCATGTACAGTGAAATAGCTTCTCTCTGCACTTTTCCTACATCTCCTGTATATTCTCTGCTAAAGCACAAGACAGTGTTTGGTCTTTTCAGGAAGCATTACACAGAGTCAAACCCAAAGCCATTGCTTAATATACAAACAGTAACATTTAAAATCAAACAATGAAATGTTTTAAACAGTTGAAATACTCTACCCACTTTCGTTTGAAAAGTTACATAGACTTACTACCTAACAATCTGTTCAAATGCAGATCTTCAAACTTTCTGTTGCTTATACAATGCACACTGATGAGATGCAAGTCTGGTTTGTTATATCTCAATCTCAAAATAGGGTTTCACCATAACATTTACATTTCTTTACTTAGGCACAGTATACACACATACACACACACTATACTCCCTGAACTTCTTTAGAGATGATTTCTCAGTCTAGAGCATCTGGATTCACCTGCATTCTTCAGAACTGGAATGAAACTGTGATGTCTTCTGTCTTCTCAGCAAACAGAAAGCCTAGTCAGTCAATTCTTCTAGCTAGCAGCATTCTGTCCTGTGGTAATAGCTGACTTGCTGTGGTGAGATGGAAATCTTGCCCATAGCCAAAATGATACAGATGTGGAAAGCCAACCATGACAGCAGACACACCTTCTGGCCTTGTATCATCAGCAGCTAATTCACTAGTACCCTTAATAGCTCCCGTATAACACATTTACCCTTACCCTCTCCACCCCAAGGTCTGATTGGCTCAGCTCTCAGACTCAGGATGTGTAAGACATGAAGAACTGCTTGCTGGTAATGGTGGCTTTCTATATGGCTTCATGAAAAACTATCAAGAATGCTTAGTAACTTCCATGCTCTTCTAGACATTTCTAGCTGAGTCCCCTGTTCAGATGTGCAGAAAACAGATGCTTCAAACAAATCCATTCCTCCTCGCCATTGTTTCCCTTTGGACTGAAATTAAAATGCTTGTATAAAAGCACGTAGATTACATGAGCCACTGGCAAAGTTTATGTCAAGTCCCTCTCTAGTGCTGGCTCTCATAAAGGGCAATTACTACTCCTTTAGATGAAGTGGCAGAGGTCTGTGCTGAAGCTCGTTAGCTGCTAGGTTCAAACTCTTATGATGACCCTTGAGGAGGAAGGGTGAGAGTGGGAGACAATATGGGTGCAAATGATGGAATTTTAATATCTTTGTTTACCACAAATAATTTTTTTCTAAATCCCTCCTTAAAAAACTCTTGCTGTGATGCCTAAATAAATCTTGACAAATTTTTAGGCAGCTGGTGTGATGAGACCATAGTCTGTCATTCTGACCAATATTGCTTCTTTGTGCTTCCTCATCTGTCTGCTCCACCTGTATTCATCTGTCTATATTCACATTATCTATATTATAAACCCTTTGGGGCAGGAACTGTCTTTTTGGTATGTAATTATACTGCGGCAAGAACAGTGAGTGCTGCTGCAATGTGAATAAATAAAAATAATTATCCACCAAAACTTTACAAACAGGGGTCTGTTGTCAGAACATACAATCTCTGGACATTCTAAATTTCTCTTTAGAGGCCAGAGCATCCTGAAATTTCATTTATATTGGAAAGCATCTGAAATGGAGCTACAGGCACTATATTGTTACCTCTAGAACATGCCACAGCCAGCCAACACCTGAAGAGAAAGTCAAAAAGTTCCAGAAATGTATTTTTCTCTTTTTCTTTTGATACATGGGTCATAATACAGACCAAACTTATGGTAATTTTTAGGGCAACAGTAAGGTCTCTCATATACAAGTGCTTGCTATGCAGTGTTCTGTAGTTTGGGTCTGTTGCCAGTTTGCGAACTTTTAATAGTAATATCACTTTTACATTTTAACTTCCCATTTTCAATGTTTGTGCTGCACTTTAGTCCCCTCAACACTTCTGGAAAGTAGGGAAATATTATCCCCATTTTACAGATGAGAAAACTGATGACTTGTGACTAAGTGACTCTCCCCCCTCCCCCAAGAACTAAAGAGTTCCTGGCTCCTAACCCTAAGACCAATCCACTAGACAACTGTGATGCTCCCCGGGAGTACCCAGGTTTGTGAAGCACCTCACCACTATCTGCCCTAAGCATGATACAGTCTTGTCCGTGCCTGCTGTGGAGCAGCTCCCTGAAACCAACAGCCTCTAGCAGCAAATTAACTGACTTCTAGTGCTCACAAAATGAAAGTCTCAAGCTTCTACAAACCCTCAAATTCCAACTTAAACTTCCACAAACACCTGCAACAAACTCTGTCTGCAAAGCTCTTAAGCATGCATGTACAAAAATCACCACAGCCTCCAGCAAATCACAGCACAGTAATCAATGGTCAAAATAGAGGGAGGAGCTCATCCATTTTACTGGCTGTCTTCAGAAATCTTGGTGGTATGTGTCAACGTTGCATCGTCTTATAACGATGGGATACAAGAAAGGGATGAGGGCAGGGAGTTTCTTTGCTAGAAAATTTTTAACCATCTGCTGTATTTATAACAGATTTTGGAACAGAAACTGTATGCATAACCTAAATATGGTTATTTCTCTGTGGTTCCCCCAAGGATGGAGACTCAAGTGTGTCCTTCTGCCCCCTCCACTGTACTGAAGAGGAGGTTGGGTGGATGGGAGGGAGGGGTCTCCATGTTTCTCTCACCCAGGAGGGCAGGAGGAACTGGCAAGGAAAACGGACCATTCTTTAGAAGAGTAGAGGCAAACTGATGATTCCCAGCTGGGATACATCATCTTCTTCCCCTGTCAAGTGCTGGCGCTGCTCTTCCTATTGGTGGGAAAATCAGGGCCCCAAAAAAGCCTCAGCAACCACTAAGTTCTACTGCTAGTATTATCACTGCAGATCCCCTGGCTCAGAGTCCTCACTTGAACCTTTACCAGGTACAGAGGATGGGAACAGAGCCGGGGTGATGAGGAGTTCTTCCTCTGCTCTGAGCAACTCATGGCAAAAAACTGGTTTGAAGCTCATTTTGTTCAGATGACTCTCATGGCTCAGATTTGAATAACCAGTTTCTAACACAAACTATGAAGAGTTTGCCTATGCCCTGCTATGCAATGAATTTCCAGGCCTCTCTTTCATGCTGGCTATACCTCCTAAGAGGCAACTCTATTGAGTCTAAATGAAAAAAAAAGCATCTGCTGAAGCTACTAACAGCTTACTGGATATGTTCAGCTAAGCCAGCTCCAGATCCCCTCTGCCCTCATTAGTAGATATCCTGGCAGTCAGTCAATGGAAATACAATAAAACTCAGAATTTCAGGAGTTAGAAAGAGGCAGTGTATGGCTAAAGAGAAAGAAATATCAATGCAAAGCAATTGTACTTGCTCAATGATCTTGCCTCTTCCATAAAATTATGTCATGCTGGTATTTTCCCTTTATTTCCATACCAAAGCCATAGTCACTAAAGCTCTTATAATACAATCAATGAGCTCTAATTTCACCTTAATACACCATGCAGCATATTGGAGTTTCTATATAGTTCATAGTGTGGGGCTCTGAAAGCTCAGGCAAAGGCTGCACGTAGGTAATGAGAATCACAAAAGATCATGCCGTATACATTAACGCTGTCCTGAAACACATTGGAAAAGCCCCATAAAACCCATCCCTCAGTTCTTTCCTCCCTTCTGTCAACTGGGGTATGTTTTTTCTTTCTGGAGACACTGACACCTCTTTCTATTAGGCTAGGTCTACACCGGGGGGGGGGGGGGGAGGAGGGGAGTCAACCTAAGATATGCAACTTCAGCTACGTGAATAGCATAGCTGAAGTCGGCGTATCTTAGGTCGATTTACCTGGCCGTGAGGACAGCAGTGAGTCGACCACTGCCGCTCCCCTATCGACTCCGCTTCCGCCTCTCGCCATAGTAGAGTTCCGGAGTCGACGGCAGAGCTATTGGGGATTGATCACTACCCGCCAATCCGGCAGGTAGTGTAGACATACCCTTAGTGTATTTATATAGGCTAGAATCCCCTAGTCTAACAAAAACATGAAAGATATTTCCCAATGTCAGAGATACAAAAAAGTTATCAAACCAGAAACTTCCATGAAATGAAAGCCAGTTGGTCCCTTGATCTTTGTTAGTAGGCAGTGCTAGCCAGGGTGCATGGTAGGCCTGGATTCATAGGTCAGAGCAGCATTGACTTGGTCTATGGAGTCTGTTTAACAGAAGCTGAGTCTGGAATAATCAGCTAGAGATATCAAAATCTTCCCTCTCACTTTCATGAGGGCAGGTACATAATGTGTGTAACCCTGCCTCAGAGGAACAATTTCAATAAACAATATACACAGAGCTGTAATGAGTCTAGGAAGTAGTTAGGCCATAAACAAATTTTCACCCTCACTGTTACCTTGTACTCCCCCCACCCCATCAATTTTCTGTATTCCCCTGTTGTTCCTTGGGGAAGTTGGGGGCTGCTTCCCCAAACACCAAGAAATCTTCCTGTGTCAATGTGATAAGCATTTGTTAAACCCAGGCCAGCTCTAGTGGGATTTGCCATTTTCTTTTATGTATATTTGCAATAGAAATTGACTTATTCTGTGCTCTTGTATGAATTTTTTAAATGGGATTTTGCTTGCTGGCATAAATAAATTTTTGTCATGATGAGACTGGTATACTGCATGCTTTAATATATATGTTTCCAATACAGTGGATGGTTTGCTGTATTTTTCCTATGAATATGCACTGGGGTTTGCAGATTCTTTTTTAAATGCTAATTTGACAGGTTCCCCATGGAGTACAACCTGGAACTGGGGTACCATTAAGCCCTGTGACCCACCAGCCTGGGCTTCCTCTCACACTATGCTGCTGTGACAAGTTGCAAAGCCCTCCAGCCTGCACTGTCACCAGCATTCACACAGGTAGGGACACACCCAGCTGCAGTTACATGCAGGCTTTCTAACCAGCAGCTTCCCAGCCTAGGACCCCAAAGCAGTACTGTTCTTCTCTGGTCTAAGCGGGCCAGTATATGGGTTTAATACCCAGTCTGCCTCTCCCTCAATGTGAAGGAAGCAATGCACACTTGTTGTAACCAAGCAGAGATTTTCCCCAAGCACTCCAGTCAAAGCTCACTGGTTTGGATTAAACCAAAATAAATTTATTAACTACAAAAGATAGATTTTAAGTGATTATAAGTGATAGCAAACAGATCAAAGCAAATTACCTAGTAAATAAACAAAATGCAAACTAAGTCTAAGATACTAGAAAGATAGGATATGAACTAGCAAATTCTCACCCTGGCTGATGAGACAGGCAGGCTGAAGATTCTTATGCAACAAGCTGCCCTTGCTTTACAGCTTGGAATCCCCAGGTCTTTTATACACAGGCTAGAAATCCCTTTAGCCTGGGTCCAGCATTACTCCCAGTTCAGTCTTTGTTCCTCAGGTGTTTCCAGGTGTCTCTTACTGTGTGGGAACTGAAGAACCACAGATGATGTCACTCCCTGCCTTATCTAGCTTTAGGATAGGGCGGGAACCCTTTGTTTCAAAGTTCAGTTCACAGACCAGTTTGTGGAAAAACACAGACATCCCAAGATGGAGTCTGGAATCATGCGGCCTGGTCACATGTCCTTGTAGAGTCATAGCAGCCATTACTTACAGGCTGTCTCAAGTGTTCTCAGGAAGGCTTACCAGGTCGGAGATAAGCTTCTTGTAAAGCCTATTGTTTTCCCTAATGGCTCATTGCCCTGAATAGGCCCTTCCCAACCAGCTATCTAGACTAAAAGCATCTTGTGTAGTGGGCGTTACCCAGGTGTAACTTCATTTGAAGTACAGATACATAGTCAGCATTTATAACTTCAGATACAAAATGATACATGCGTACTAATAGGATAATCATATTCAGCAAATCATAACTTTTTAAATGACACTTCACATGACTTATTTTGTATAAAATGCATACTTATGCCATAATCATATCATCATAATATTACCATAACAAATATGGAGTGCAGTGTCACAGCTAATTTTCCCAATAGTCCTAAGAATGGGATAAGAATTAATTATGTTTCAGGTCAAGCCACAAATGTTCAGGGGAAACTTGAAATGCTTTTTACTTTCTATTATTCCACTCTCCTAACAAAGGCAAAAATAGAATACCTCAGAGTTTGCAAACACAAAATGAAAATCCTCACACACCCCACATTAATCCCAGTATCTTATTCATTAGATTTCAGACAGTCCCCAAAATATTGTTTGCAAGGATACTACTGTAAGTCTCCCTTTCTCTGTATTTCTAAAATTTACCATTTTCCCTATCATAGCATTCTCCCTGTTATGTGTTCACTTTTAATACAGCTTTCAGAAAAAGAAGCCATATGAATTACTGTCATATGGCCTGTCCAGTGGGATGCAAGTTTGACTCTAGTTATAACAATAATAATATTTAGCACTGTTCACCCATAGATCCCAAAGTGCTTTACAAAGGAGGGCAAGGAGAAGGGTTAAGAGACTTCTCCAAGATGATACAGCCAAATGTAGAGCTGGGAATAGAACCCAGAACATCTAACTTTCCAAGCCGTGGAGCATACTGCCTGCTTAGCTTAGCCCTTTGTTTCCTGAGCTCTTTTCAGCAGGACAGGAGGTGCTGAGAAACTATATAATGAGTCTCTGAGATCACAGAAGAGGGGACATACATAATTCTGAAGTAATACTTCTGACTCAGAAGCAATACCCTGGGGTCCACAGCCAGCCTTGGCTGGGAGGATAGAGGATTAAGGGGTTAAAAGGAAAAAATTGGTGGAATTTTAGAGCTTCTAAGATGGTTTGTGTCCATTCTGTCTCCCTAGTTGTTTACATGATCGCCAACACCGCAGTATTTCAATGCCTCACAAACATGACTGTATCCTTACAATCTCTATGTGAGGTAGGGAAGTAGTACTATCCCATTTTCTGGGAACTGCAGCACATAGAGATTGAGTGATTAGCACAAGGTCACTAAGGAAGTAGAGTCAGGAATGGAATGCAAGTCTCCGATATCCCAATTTGGTGCCCTAGCCACAAGACCATCCATCCTTTGGGGGCAGGGAGGAGGGAGGGCACCATTTTGGAAAATACAGGTCTTCACTATGTTAAAGGAGTGTTAAGTGCCAAACATTTTCAGAGAGGTGCCAAAATATATTCATTTTCTTGCATTAACTTAAATTAAATTCAAACCATTAAATGGGAAGTCTGTGTCCTTTTAATAGTAGCCATTTGACTGAGATGAGTTCTGTCAGGATGTCCTGTATTTCAGGCAATTCAGAACCACATGTTCTGTTCTCCTGAAGCAGCAGAGGAAGGAAGACTCTTTTCTATCACCTCTTTCTTCTGACTCTCCTCCCAGCAATCTTTGAACCTGAGCGGTCTGTATTGCATTACAATGTCACATGCTGGCAGAATCCAGTCAGATTAATGTGCAGTTCTCTGCAAATCTGGAATTTACCATGGTCTGCAGGGATTGAATTAGAAAAGGGAAAAAGTAATAATCCAATTGCTACATTTATATGTAAGGACTTTGTCACTGAAAAGGTTGTCAAGGGATTAAGAAGACATGAGGAAAATTATGTTTAATGATTCACTAAAATGTGTACTTTAAAAAAATGGAAAAAAGAATTCTATACTTTCCTCATGCAAAAAGCTGGACATGACTTCCATAGAAATGCAGCTTGTCTATAAATTACCTGTCAGTATATTAAGTGTGCTCACTGAGCAGACTTCTCAAGACAATTCAAATGTGATACTAGAAACAGAACAGTAGATGGCATAATTACACTGTGATCAGGGGACATTTCAGCACCACTATTTGTTCCTAAGCACAATAGCTAGACAAACATTTCTTTCACCTAAATCATTCAGACTTGTGACAAGAAAAAGAAAAATGAAAAGGTGCCACACTTACTACCCATTTTCTGCTGCAAATGAAAGCATAACAAGTATAAATCTGATCAGTTGACAGCTGATGTGACAGACAGAATAGGTAAGTTGGAGAACTCAGCTGTAAGAGAAAAGTAAATGTGAGCTGATGTTCATTGCTATTACTAGCAATGGATCTGAGCTTTGGACCAGAGTTTTACGTCTCAAGAAAGAACAGATCCCAAACCCTAGATCTGGATCTCCTTAACTTGGTTACTCAATATCCAGGTTTGGATCCAAACTTTTCCAAAGTTCAGGGTATTTAGCTCATGATAGAGAAATGTTAAAGCAGAACAATCAGATCCAAACCCAGGTTCAGATCCAAGTCTGCCTCTGGTATTTTGGTGCAAGTTCATCAGTTTCTATTACTAAAAGAGCAGAGGTTTTTATTCAAGTAGCAGGAACATCCTCAGGAAGTGGAAATATCTATATTTGGTTACTGTTACCACACTGAAAACTAATGCACACTAGATACTAAGCTTTCCTTTGCACTAGTTCTTAATTATTAATGGGTTTCTTAATAGATTTTAGGCAAGGATGTTATTCCTAAGGACCATACGGTTGTAATTTTAAAAGGGACCACAATTAAATCAAACAGTAAATATACATCTGAGTTGAGAGGGTGGGGGAAACCTGTCAGAGCATTTAAAAACTCTGAGTTAACGTTTTTTCATTTTAATAGCAAACAATTGCCCTCATATCATGCCTTTCAAAAGGCTTTTTGAACATTAAATTTTACATTAACACACTAATGACATAGATAAGTATATCTGTTTTACAGAGGCAGACAGCATCAATGTTGCTAACATTTTCTAAAGGGGATGCAAATAAGTAATAATAATGTAAATAGGTGGTTGTGTAAACTAGCTGCATCTTTATGGAGGACAGTGAATTGCATATCTGATCCTTTACACAAGCCACAGTCTGAGATGCAGGCTGTCCTGGAAAGTGGACAGAGTTATATTCTCCATATGCTTTGTAGGGAATGACTACACTGGGACACTCAGGAAAGTTAGGGTGAATCAACTAGAGGCAGGAAGTCAATGCACATAAGTTAAAGGGTATTAAACCCCAAAGTGGGTGTTCTCACTCAGGAGTAACATGTCCTTAGTTCACTATAAATTAATCTTCCTTGGAGGAAGATTAAATTAAGGGAACTAAGGCCACTTTATGTGTGAATGAAAGTATCCCCCTTAAGGGAGGGTTAATTCACTTTAACTTATGCACATTGACTTCATGCCTCTAGTTGATTTGCCTTAACTTTCTTGAGTCTCCTAATGTAAATTAGCAATATTCATGTCTTGGGCCAACTCCAGAAGAAATATCAAAGCTAGTCTATTCAAATAGTCCTCGATCGCTGTATTACATCAGTTTTTCAGGTATGCAAGAGTGGTGTAAAAAATAAATAATCCCAAGTAGGCAGAATAGCGAATGTCTTTAGCAACATGTGATAATTATAGCATCCAAACACAGTGGGGCCTCGGAACAAACTGGTAACCCCGGCCCTTGTCTTGGCTTCTGTCCTCTTTACCAGGGCCGGCTTTAGGCCTATTCCACCAATTCCCCCGAATCAGGCCCCGTGCCTAAGAGGACCCCGTGCCCAGTGAGGATCCCTTCCCTGGCTAGAGGCGCCTTTTTACTCACCTGGCGGTGCTTTGGGTCTTCAGCTGCACTTCAGCAGCGGGTCCTTCACTCTCTCCAGGTCTTCGACGGCACTTCAGCGGCGGGTCTTTCGCTTACTCTGGGTCTTCGGCAACACTTCGACAGCGGGTCCTCCAGTGCCACTGAAGACATGGAGCGAGTGAAGGACCCAACGCCGAAGTGCCGCCAAAGATTCAGAGCACCGCCCGATAAATACAAACCCCACATGTTTTTTTACGTGTTTTTTTCTAAGTCATCTCTGCCAGGGCCCCGTCGAAATTGTTTGAATTGGGCCCCGCACATCCTAAAGCCGGCCCTGCTCTTTACCCTCACTCATCTCCCTAGTCATTTCCAATTCCTCCATGTCTTGACTCTCCTTCTGTTTCCCTTGATCCCTTCTCTGAACATAAGAGGGCAAGGAGCTTTTCTAGAAGTAAAGTCTCAGTTCTGCAGATTCTGGGTTGAATACTCATGTGCTCCTAGGATAGGGTGACCAGATGTCCCAATTTTATATGGACAGTCTAGATATTTGGGGCATTTTCTTACATAGGTGCCTATTACCCCCCACCCTCTGTCCCAATTTTTCACACTTTCTATCTGGTCAGCCTATCCTGAGATGAACTCAGTGCACCTGAAGGAGAGATGGCATTACACCTCCTTACATCCCTGCAATGCTGGAGCCAATGCCTCAGGGCTGCTCTAAAATTACACTAGCAAACATGGCTCCTAGTGATCTGTTCCACTGGCCAAGGACTGATCAGAGAACTAAGTGCTATGACTCTACCCTTCTGTAAAAGGACAGTCTTGATCTTGCTTCTGTCTCAGTCTACAAACCCTGCAGAGACCCTTGTGCTGGTCCAACACCTTGTGCGGTTTATTTACCAATGTATTCCCACCACCTTCATAATATACACAGCTCCTGTAACAAGCAGGTGAGAGCAATCTCTCTCTTCCCTTATTGCCTGCTTTCCCTCTATTTGCAAGTGCTGGCTAATGGCTTAATTAGCCTTTCTGCCCTACCCCACCCACAAATTAGGTATCCCATATCCTGGATGAGTTCCCTAACCCCTAGGCTAAAGGTTATAAGGATGGTCACTTCCTCCTTCCCCTCCCATGCCTTTTTGTGATTCTAGTCCTCCTTTGCTTTTGTCAAGATGCCCAAAAAATCAAACTGAAAACATTCAAGTTGGGTTGAAACAAAACGTTTCTGGAAACTTTTGGTGAACCAAAAAAGTGTTTGTTTTCAGTACAACCTGAAACATTTTTTCTCCATTTTTTGGAATTTCCAGAGACCCCCAAAAAATAAAAAAATCCATTATTCGCCCAGCTCTAGACCTCCATGGTCTATAGATCCAGGAAGGAGGAGGAAGAGGAGCATGTGTAATCTAAAAGCATGAACTTTTCCAGCATAAATTGGAAAGAGCAATTTTAATATAAGCTTTTCCACTGTCCTAACCTGTCTGATACCTGAAAAGGCTCACAGCTGCCCCATAATATCCATCCAACTTCCCAGGCTCTGTCATTCTGTAATTTTGATGATGGCATGGGTTGTCACTTGCTGGTTCAATACTGAAATCCTTGGGAGAAGCTGCCTACAGCTACCTTGGAAGGGGCACAAATGTCTCCTGAAGATGGCAGTCCCTTGACGGAAACTGTGCTAATGGTATTACTGGTGGTTTATTGTTGTTTTTTTCCAGCATGATATGGCCTTTCATTTTCCAGTGCTTGCTAACTCAGTCCTGTGCCAATCAATGAAGAGACCGCCAAGTGTGCTGTGAAGAGAATCTGGCCCTTTTCTGGATAAGAAAGATTAATGACAGGCTCAGAGTTTTCTGTCAATTGTGCTTTAAAAAGGATTGAATTTCATATAAGGCTGCTTGAACTGCTCCTTTACAAGTCACAGCACGTCTGACTCCAACACAATTTTAAGCCTCAAACTAGGTTTTTTTAGATATGGAGTCCAAATCCATTTTTTATTTCTTAAAATGTCCTTACTTTTCCTGCTGTTGGTTTTGCTGTGATACTTAGGCTCTGTCTTGAGGGCCTTGCACTGAACCAAGGACATGCTGTACCAGTGATGCTTTGATAGTGACTGTCAAAGACTAAAAAGAGCAGCAGAAGAGAAGCTGAGAGGGATGAATTTACATCTATTAAATAATAGAGCTGCAAGTCATGCTTGGATCTACATGCAGTGGTTGTGACATTATGGTTCTGTTACTATCACGGTCACCTGTGGCCATCAAGTCAGAGGTTCAAGCACTGTACACAAGGGCTTAGTCTCACCAAGAAGCAGTACCTACAGTGCCACTTGTAGGACTATGCAGGCATCATTCTGTGGTTAAGTTATTAAATCAAGGTACTTTCTGTTCATCTCCAGTAACAATCTCAGTGGGAGTTTAAAAGAATCCTTTGTCCTTTACTGAGAGTAGGCTTTAATGTCCATATCAATAAAACAGGTTTTAGCACCTAATTTTATTTGGGCTTCCACTCAGACTCCAGTGTTGGGGTTGCAATTATGAGCCTGCAACTGAACTCATTTAGATGTCTAGCTCCCTGATTTGTGGGTACTGTCAGGCAGATAGGCACCTGCATGGGTTTAACTGTGGCTGTAATTAAAGGCTTCCATGTGTAACTGTGGACACAAAATTATTCCCACAATATTAAGACTTCTTTTAAAAAAAAAAAAAAAAACTTGGGCACAGATCATGCATTTCCACCTGACAGAGTGCCATTGGATTCCAAACCAGGCCTGGGTATGAGCTATTGCCAAGATATCATGACTGCTATATTTGCCTATGTATTAACTCCCCTGCCAGTATCTAACTCACTTCTTTGTAAATTTATTTGGCCTACTTGAAATGTGAAAGGTGCTATAAAATGGTACCTGAATAAATCAAATCATATTCCACTGAATCTTATTTCTTATCACATTAAAGTTGGGTGTTTGTCATGGGAGAAAAAAAAAAAGAAAAATCATGACTTTATAACTGCAAAAATGCAAATAAACCAGAAGACTAAGAAGTTGTAAATGTAACTAAGTTCAAAGAAAGAAACAAGGGATGGTCCTGGGATTTACAGAAAAAACGGTTTAAATGATCATTAAAAACAGAATTATAAAACACCTAGATTATCATGATACGATGGGACATGGGGTGTCATTTATTATACATCTGTACAGTGTTCAGCACAATGGAGCCCTGATCTTGACTGGTGCATTTGTGGACAATCATAATACTGATAAATAGTAATACACATCTTCCACAGCTTAAATAGGGGGAAATTGTGCCTCTCTAATCAAAAATAATCAGCAACAGAGCAGATAAAGAAGCAACTGATATATATTTAAAGTTTCAAAAAGCCCAGGTGGTATTTGTGGGCAACCCAGTAAAATATCTGTTTAAAGCCTACCACTGATCAAAACAAAAAACAAAACCAAAAAAAAGAAAGTTGGGATGCATAAAGAATGGGTTAGAAATTAACACTGAAGATTATGTAAATCAATGGTATGCTCTCAGCTGGAATACTGTGTCCTGATACTTCATGATTAAGGCTACATTTTAGCCATGGGTATTTTTAGTAAAAGTCATGGACAGGTCACAGGCAGTAAAGAAAAATTCACTGCCTGTGACCTGTCCATGACTTTTACTATATACCCCTTACCAAAACTTGGGCCAGGGCCTGTGGGTCCTTTGGAGGAGGGGGGTCCGCAGGCTGGTGCTGGGGGGAGTTGGGCAGGCCACAGCATGCAGCCAGGCCCCCCGCTGGTGCTGGGGGGGGCAGGCCATGGTGCACAGCCCAAGGGACCCCAACTGGTGCTGGGAGGGGGGCTGGGCTGTGGAGTGCAGCCCAGGACACCTGCTGGGGCTGGGGATTGGCAGGGCTTGCAGGCTCCCTACCGGGCTCCACCTGTCCGCACAGCTCTGGCCAGGAGGGCTCCACACGCTGCTCCTGCCACAAGCACTGGCTCTGCAGGCACAGCTCCCATTGGCCTGGAACTGCAACCAATGGGAGCTTCAGGGGCAGTGCCCACAGGCAGAGGCAGCACGCACAGCCCCCCAGACCCGTCCACCTAGGAGCTGCAGGGACATGCCGGTGGGAGCCAGGGACCGCCCCTCCCAGGTAAGTGCTTGTTTTTTTGTACTCCTGCATTGGTCTGTCTACATACATCTGTTGTCTTGTCTTATACTTATATTGTAAGTTCTTTGGGACAGGACCTGTCTTTTTGTTCTGTGTTCCAGGGTCCAGAGATGGTCAACAAAAATTACTAGAGGCCTGGAAAGATTTCAGTGTTAGAAATTAAATTATAAATGAGACATGATAGATGTGATAAAAAGGCATACAACATTATAAATAGCAAAAAATGTTCCCATAAAACACAATAGGGACATTCAAGGAACTTGAAAGGCAACAAATTTAAACCAATGAAAGGAAACATTTATTTCTTTTTTTTTTAAACACACAACACATAATTAGCCTGTGGGACTCATGGTCACAAGACATTGAGGCCAACAGCTCAGTAGAATTGAAAAGTATCTCGCATTTAGACAGAGAATAGGAATATTCACAGTTACATTAGATAGGATAAACAATTGGAAGGAAGATAAACCCTTTGCTTCAGGGCATAAGCCAAACTCAAGACAGTGATACTTTTCTCTATGAGTAAGTTATTCCATAATTATCTATCAAGCTGTTTCTTGCTCCTTCTTTTAAAGGATCTGGAACTGTCCCAGTCAGAGACAGTACAGCGAACTAGATTGACCCCTGGTTTGATATAGCATGACAATTCCTATAACCCTTATAGGTTCAACAGACATTATATTTCACTGTTGCATAACGTAAATGTGCTACCATACATAACAGCTAGATTATGCCTTTGTCTTACTCCAGCAAGCAGGTGAGGAAGGACCCTCAACCCTTGTTCAGTTTATCCAGATTTTGTACCTGCTGTCTGCAAGCAACAGGCAGGGAGTAAGAGTGAACTCCCCAACCCTCATTCCAACATGCCACTCACTGCCAGAGTAGCTGACCAAGCCTGGGGGCAAGTAACTCTTTTAAGAGTTGCAGTAACGTCCCTCCTCCTTACCACTCTGAGTCACAATTCCTTCCCAGGGCTGCTCCTCGAATGGAGAAACAACAAGGCATCCCTTGTTCAGGTCTGAGCCTAAAGGATCAATCTAGCCCATATAAAATATAAATATTTGTACAAGTGTATAATGGATTGTGCTACATAATTAGGAACTACTACATATATTTGTAGTTATGAATTTTTCATTCTCTTTTAATTCAAGTCATTACCAGGATCCCTGACATACAACAACATTTATTTTTGAAGTCGGTACCTTTTCATATCTGAATATTTTAAGTATGGAATGTAACCAATCATCCATATTTAATAGGTAATCAAAATAAGTAGGTTTCAATTGATAAGCACAATCACTTAGGGTCTGATCCTGCAAGTTGCTCAGCACCCTCTACTCCCACTGAAGGCAGGGGAAGCTGAGAGCATTCAGTACCCTTCAGGATGCACTCATCAGCTTGTAGAACTAGGGCCCAGATCGTGCAAAATAATGAAACCTTAATGGACAAAAATCCCTAATGTGAAAGTCCTAACTTCCATTCTGCATACACTTACTTTACTACCATGTTAGTTAAGCACATGTACAAGTGTGTGCAGCATAGGGGCCTCTGACTTGTCTATATTAGAGACTGTTGTCCATTAAGCTGTTAGGGCTTGTCTGCATTAGAGATTTTTGTACTCATGTAACTACACTGATGCAAACCCCAATATAGATGGGCTGCAATGGTGAAACTTACTTCAGTTTGAAGTGTGGCTTTGCAATGTAAACATCTGCAGCATTCCATCCCATTTCTGAGGTAGGCGAAGTGCCCCCCAGCTGCTGTAGGCCAGATTCTGATCTCAGTTACACCAGCATGGCTTTCCAGTGGTGTAGCTGAGATCCTTCAGGATGAACTCTAGTCTATAAATGAAACTTAAAACAAGTCACTAATCATTATTGCTATTGACAATATAGCAGTGGATTATCCAGTCTAGTGGTAGTGCTCACTGTGCATCATGTATATTACCCCAGCTGAGACTTGGCAGCCCCTCTACCAGGATAACCAAAAGGAAGCCTTCTGCTCCCAATGCCAGTCAGAGCTATGCATAAACCCCTCGTTAGTCACTCTCACACCATCCATACCAATGAATTATCTACCAGAAAGGCAATTTTTAAAAAACCCAAACATTAACATATACTCCTAGATATCACAGAAAATATTTCTTCATTGACTCTTACACCAAGCAGTCACATGTCCCAGTATGGCTGGAGACAGAAATTTACAAGTGAGCTAATTCGGAACTAATTATCAAGATAATGCAGTTTAAACTATGTGACCTATCTATCTACATAATATATTTCCTAAAAAAAAACCTAATTCATAAAGAGCCTGGTATGATATTGGACAACATGCCTCCTGTATAGCCAGAGAAGATTAAAGGGAATTCTTTCTAGAAAGCATGCACCAAGACATATACTACACAGCGGCTTGATACAAGAGAGGTTAAGATAAATATTGGCTACCAGATGTTGAAAAAAAACACTTACACTATAAAAATAAATATTCTAGTTCTTCCTCTTTAAGGAAAGTATAAACAGGATCCAAAAATAAAATGGTTCTCACCATTCTCAGTCTCTGATATGTAAGGTAAGACAGCTAAGCCACTTTCTGAGTCCAGCCTTTCCCCTACTCTTCCTATTCCTCATTTTATGCATATCAGCTGGGCCCTGTAGTATAATCAGCCACAGCTGTATTCACTCCCCAGCCACCTAACCCCTCCATCCCAGTCTGATTCCATGCCCTTGCAGACCTAACAGTGGAAACAATTGTGAGCTTTTTCCTTTCCTTGTGTTACCCTGGCCAGACCACTGTCACAGTTACAGTGTTGATTTTCCAGGTCCAGTTTAGGATGAGCCAGCATGACACTTTTAGAAATCAGAATGGATAAATTGGTTCTGATAAAACCAGCCTCAACTCACACCTTTACCCATCATTTGACCGGAACCAGTGGTGACTTTAGTGTGTTTGAGCCAAAAACGGAGAGACTCCCATGATTTGGCCCTGTGTAAATGGTTCATGGGTGTTTAACTGAGTGGCATACTTCATGAAACTATCACTAAGAAAATGCATAGGCATCAGCTCTGCTAAGTAAAAGAAGATGTCAACTTTTTCCTAGGAAGAACTGATGTGACTATAAAGGTACTCAGTTCAACATTAGAAATGAATTACTCTCTTGCAGCTCAATATATGGTGAAAGATTATGGGGAGCAAGCATCGGTTTTGAACCCCCTGGCCAAGCACTGCAGTCCAAACTGTTCAACTTTGTTCAGTTGGCTGTGCCCATTGCCAGCTTCATCATCAGCCTGTCTAACCTTCCAGATGTCGGATGGCCTGAAATGTGAAATGAAAGCAAGGCACAGTGAATTTAAAACACCAATTGAGGTTCTCTAGAGCTGAAGGACCAAACGCAAACATGTTCAACTAGCAGATTTCTCTGACTTTACAATAGGCCATGGAGATTACACATCAGCACCAATGCACTTTGGATTTATTTCCTACAGTTCAGCATGAGATGAAAGGCCAATTTCCTCACCGCATTCTTGCTGTTGTGCCTTCTGCTGCAGTTTGACTGACAGCAAGCAGAGGGAAATGCTTTCTGCTTAGAGGAATGAAGTCCATTTGGTGACTAGTATGGCAAGCATTGTCAAATCAGTAGTTCTCTCTTGAAAATGGAGTTGACTATGGCATACAGTTTTCTGACCTGCTTCTGCTTTTCTGCACATAGAGGCTACATTCTTGATATTAAGCCCATAATGAGATCAATTCACCCTGAAGTCTTTCCTAACATGCATTTCTTTGTTCAGTCTGTTAACACATTGCCTCTGGCAGAGGCGACAGGTGAAAATCCATTTTCAGCACAGAAATATCTGAAGAACTACTTTCCTCAGGAACAGAATGAAAGAAGAACATGTTAAATACCTCCTTGTTAAACTGTGAAAGCATAATGGATCCTTATAAATTAATAGGCTCCTTTAGAAGTTTACTGGTGTAGCTCTGGCTAGATCAGACTGAAAATTTATTTCTTAGTGACTTTTTAATTAAAAGTGTAAAAGTTCACTTGCTTTGACACCTGAACAGTTTCATCCTCAGGCACTTGTAACAAAGAACTGGGAGAGCAAGTGTCATTCTGTGCTTTCATGAGGAAAAGTCTTAAATATACATTTGTTACAGTATAATCCAGCCAGAAAATTAATTTTCTATTAACGCTTAACCAGTGTACAAGCCAGGAATTTCAGATAGGCCTTTAAGCATGTGACAAATACAATACATTATTTATACACCAAATATACATTGCTTAATGTCAGACTAAATTACAAAATAAATCAGAAGAGTGTCATGGACAGTCTGTTTTATCAATTAAGTATTTCTTTCTGGAAAAAAATAGCTGATAGTAATTTATGTGAATTTCTTTCCAAAACAAGAGATGTACAGTTGCACATATATTTAATCAGCACATATACATATACCCTTCAGGTGTTTTCAGTGCTGCAAGGTATTCCACATTAATGTTACAAGTTGCTGTTATCCATTTACAGACACACGCTTTTGGTTTTCTTGGCCAGTACAGTACTTACGGTTTATGCAAATAATTTATACATTTGGGTAACAATTTACAAATACTCTTCTTCTATTCTCCTTAACTGGATTTGTGAATACTCAAGTGAGCCAAGTGTTTGGTGATAGAGAAAAAACCCACAGGACTGAGGTTCACTTTAATGAAGGCAAAAGGCCACTTGCAGAACTAAAAAAAAATAAATAAACCAAAAGGACTTCTCACAGGCAGACATTTGCCATATCCCAGTGTCAACTGCTATGCAGCAGAGGGGAGGAAAAGGAGAAGAGAGGAGAGAACTGTAGCAGCAGAGGGAGAGAAGCAGAAAGACAGGACAGAGAAAACACAGAGAATGAAACCCTAACCTCATTAAGGTCAATGGGTACTTTGCCATTGACTTCAATGGGCTATGATTTCACACAGAAAGCCTAATTCTATTCTTATATCAGTTTTACACTGATGTCACTCCATCGACTCCACAGGAGTTACTCCTGATCACTGTAGCCATATGGAGACCATAGGACCTGATCATGTCCCCTAGATCGGCCCCTGAAGAGGAACTTTTGCACTTGGATCCTCCCACTCTGTGCAGAAGTGCTTACCCACCTCCACATACCACCCCATCTACCTATCTGAATCCTGCAGAGGCCTTTCTGTGCAGTCCAGGGACAGGACAGAGACTTGGTGAAGAGAAGTGGGAAAGCTGGTGCCACAGCATATCATCTCTACTTGATCTCCTGGGAAATCAGGCTATATTATCTTTTCCATGCAGGCCCCAATTGGGCTGCCAGTAGATGCTGCCACCAGGGAGCCAAGAGTCCAATGAGCTGATCTAGAAGGCATAGATCGCCATGGCCTTCTGTAGATCCCCAGAAGTCCTCCTCATTTGGGGAGAGCCCCACAGTCATTTTGGCAAGGAAGGAAAACCCACAACTCCTTCATCCTGCCCCAACAGGATGATGTGGGAATCATCAAAGGAATCCTCAAAGACAGTTCTTCTCTCAAAGCTTCTCTCTCAGGTTTTTAAACCAGAAGCTGAACCCAGCTCCTGTCTATTCCCCTCATAGCTAGATTCCACTGTAGTTTCCAATGAGGTCAGATACATGTATGTTGGGTAACCTGCTCAAGAAAAGACCATATTGATAACATGCTCTCTGAAAACCTCTGGACATGGTCCAGAAAAAGGCAGTCACAATATTGCCCTCCTTGCCCCACATAAAATAGTCATGTTTTTCTTAATTTTTATTAAATTACTTAATCGTAAAAAAAAAAAATTACTCTTCAGACACAGACTGCCTCTTGCAAAGAGCTAGAGGGTATCCCTCTCTAGAAAAATATTGATGCTGTTTGTGTGCATGGCTTCAGTTGGCTCAAGCAATGTACACTGGGGTGAATCTTTTGTGTCTGACTAAGTCACCTTTAGGGCAGTTTTGCACCAGCAGAGTGGCTCAAAGATGCCCCATCATAGAGAATAATCTGGTCTGAGTGCTTAAATTGGGACAATGATGAAACCACCAAAGCTATTGCACTTTTATCCATCACAAAAGTAAGTCAGATCTGAACCTTAATCAGAATTAAGATTAGTGTACTAACCTACAGATCCATTTCGCTTCCTAAACTTGGAAAATCTTGAATGGCTATGAAGCCAATGCATCTGCATCAGGACTGGTCAAACAAATCTGGGCCCGCTACAAAGTCCTTAGATTTGGGCCTATATCTGTTTAACTGTAGCCAGTGGTTTCAGTGTATGCAGACACTTGCCATGTGACAGCACTCCTGGGTGTCAAACCCTTATTACAGTCTGTATGGTCATGTTCTTTTTCAGGCATGACAAATGTATTTAGTTATTTTTATTTAAACATTACATAACCATAGCAACCAGAGCCTGGAGTTAACTGCAGCCTGCAGCTTACTGAGGACAATTTGTGCCTCTTTGGCCATGGCCACATCCTTACACAACAATCTGAGCTGCTTCAGAGTTTGGAGAGTCCAACATTCAATGTGTGAACTCCTTTCACCACTTGACTCACACGCCTATATTTTGAAAGCTACACGGAGCTAATTTAGTGAGAGAATAAGTAACTGGTCCAGAATTGGTGTCTGTGGAGAGAGTTAGGGAACTAGTGGAGATGGAGATTTCATGTCAAACAGGAAGAGGCAGTGTACACCAGCAAGGTCATGTCCTAATTCTTCAGGTGCTCAAGTTTTTATCCCCATAGAGCTCTCAGCTACATATAGCAGTTCATACATAACACCACACTGCAGAGGAGTGTGACAAGTAAACCTCACACTAACATTAGTGGGGCTCCTGTGACTGCAGTTTGGCAGCATTTTCTGAACTATCACTGACCTGCATTCAGATTATACTATATTCTGAAATTTATGTTGTACAATGGGCATCCTTTATTGTTGCTTACTATTGTAACAAATTTATTCCAAAGTGTAGGCAGACTTACCGGCTGTGCAGCTATCGTCACCAAGGGCTTGTGATTCAAGCATCAACTTCCTTGCATACACATAAAAGTGATTTTTCTTTCTAAATTCAAATATTAGATCTAGAATTCCTTCTCTGACTGAACACAATTTTTTTTTTCTATTGCAAGGAAATGCAATGGAATTCTCAGGACCTACTCAAGTATTGTGTTTCAAAATTAAGACTGGATATTTGTCAGTATTATCATAGGGGTAACTGATACCATCGTTATTAGGTGTGTTATTTAATATCCAGAACTCTTGACATTCTGAGGCTTTTGCACTTGAGTTGGTAGCATACGGGGAGGCAAATGCTCAAAAAACCTCCTGCAGAGCCTGAAAGGTTAAACCCTGGGAGGCACATGAAGCTAATGGAGAGCAAAAACTCAATAACCATTCTGCAGCAACAAAAAGCACCTGATGAGCCATCTCTGAGTTTCCTACTCCTCCAAGTAAACAAAATAAATGTTATTTCCTATGTAGGCTCAAGCTGAGTTTTACACAAGCATTTTACTTGCTACACAGTCAGTCTGCAATATAGTGACAGATTCACCATGACACTTTTATAACTTCACTCATGATTTACCTTGACAAGCCTCCAGCTAGGAACATTGCACAATTAGCCACAAGAGAGGCAGGGGACACCTTAATCCTCAGACTTGGTGGACAAATATTCTGCTCCAATATGGCAATTACTGTGTTTGAGTTTATTCAGCATTGTCTCAGAAAGTTGTTGTTCAGAATAAGTATAGCACAGTAAAGGATATTTTGGGTATAAGCAAAAAACAATGCTTATAACTTATGAACTTTTTTATTGCCATCACTATTTTCACCAGAGCCAAGTGAATAATTTATTAGGCAAATGTTCTGTTACCAGAATGCCTGCCAAGTATTTACTTTCAGATTTAATTAATGAATTTTCTGAGAGTATTTCTTTCTTTATGGATTAATCATCAACATTTTGTTGCAAACATTCAATACTCAGTATATGAAATTTCAGCTGCATAGATTGGCCATGTAAGTCTCATAGTTTTGTTGCAGTTTCCTCGATTGGATTATTATCAGGAGGAGGACTTGAAGAAACCACTAGAGCTTTAATTCTACAGGGAAAGGGAGCAGGAGAGAACTACAATTGCAGAATTTTAGAAAACGTTAAACCCTTTTCCTTTCTCCACACAAACCTGGCATTGTTCCTAGAAAAAATGAGGCTATTGTAAGGTGCTGAGTGTAGAAATTAAATTTAATTTCTCCTTGCATTCACACATAATAATGATACATGTCCTAGTTGCAAAGGGTGCTCTTAGATCCTTATATGGCTTTTTTAATTGTCTCTTTGCCAAAGCTCTGGTGAGGTTTTTGGAAATACTGTCCTCCTGCTGTGTACTAACCCCTCCCCCCCCCAAAAAAAAACTATATTAACTGCCTGTGTTTACTAGTTTGCAATTTCCTTTTATCACCACAGTTATTGACACAAAACAATTGCATGTGTGATGGGAGCTACAAAGGGTAGGGTCAGATCCTTATCTATATCATTTAATTGCCTCTGTGCCTGGGCTCTGAGGAAGGATTTTATTAAATCTTTTCCCCTGCTGTGTCATGAATGCCTCATTCCATATAAACTACACCTCTTGTAATTTGAATACTTGAGCATACAAGCTTAAAATTTGCTTTCTGTGAACACTTTTGCCATTAAAACTCAGTCGCTTTAACATTCACAGAAAACCAAACTGGATCAAGCTGAAGTAAACTCAGAGAGGCAGTATATCCTACTTAAAAGTATGTTGGCTTGTGAATCAGAAGCCCGGGTTTCTAGTCTCAGATCTACCACTGGTCTGCTTGGTGACCTTGGAGAAGTCCCTTTGCCTCTTAGTACCTCTGTTTCCCTATCTGTAAAATGGGGGAAGTGATATTTACCTCCTTTGTAAAGCTCTTTTGAAATCTACTGATTTAAAACATTAGAGAAGAGCTAGATGTTGTTATTATTTAATTCTAAGTGGACACCTACAAAAGATCTTTTGTGATATTAGTCCTGTTCTACTTTTCACTTTTCCCCCATGAGGCCACTTAAATTAGCAGGATGAGTAGTGCTGATGTAGTGCTCAATCAAGGCCTCATAGTTCTAGAATTCTCTACTCTCTATAGGCTATAAGTAAATATAAGTAAAGTCCCATGGGTGAAAGCTCAGGTGTTATTTCCTTTTCAATGTTTTCTAGATTGTATGTGTGTATTTATATTAGAGGTTTATTTGTTCCCTTGATCCCCCTTTGTACCTTCTATGAGGCATGTTGCCCTTTTGGTTTTTTAGATAAGCTTCATTATAGACTCCAAAAGCCTTCAAGCATTTTTCACCAATAAATTACAAACACACTGGGCCAGATTCTAACCTCACTGATAACAATTTTACCTCCAGTCTAGAGTCCAATTTTGTAATTTGGACTTATCTCTATTATTTATTGAGTCTTCCCAGGTCATATATAGAATCAATCATTTACTTCTTTGATTTCATTACCACTGGACTAAGGAATGATTTCCTCACTTACACATGAGCTGATTGCTCATTTTGCACACCAACTGTTCAGCTTTCACATGTATTGGCAATCTACACTCATTTTCTCCTGTCTACCTGATAGAAAGATTAATGTAGATATCTCACACCTATATAAATCCTGTAATATAGACAAATTATACAGAAGTAGAAATTCATACATCTTAACATTGGAACTGTTCTGTTACTTAACAATGACTTTTCTTACATATTACAACGCAGGAGAAGGGATAGATGTAAAATAAGATCTCTTCAACAGTGTATCAGACTGCGGTGTCTGCAGAAACAACTGGTCAGCAGGTATTGATCCTGTTAACTTGCGTGGTGAAATGGTTCACTAATGAGAAAGAGGACGTAGGATGTGGGCTGAGCAGTCCTGAGGTAGAAACCCTGGGATGATACCAAGTTTCAGAAGAAGTCTTTAGCTAAATTTTACATTATCGTATTGTTAATTTATTTGTTAATAAACCATACTTCAGAAAAGGGATGCGTTTTTGACTCCACTCATTGTGCAGAGCTTGTTTTAGAGCAGGTTTGAATAGATACAACAGATTTATTTGGGCATAAGCTTTCGTGGGTAAAAACCCCACTTCTTCAGATGCATGGAGTGAAAATTACAGATACAGGCATAAGTATATATTGGGACATGAAGAAAAGGGAGTTACCTTACAAGTGGAGAACCAATGTTGAAGGCCAATTCAATCAGGGTGAATGTGGTCCACTCCCAATAATTGATGAGGAGGTGTCAATACCAAGAGAGGGAAAATTGCTTTTGTAGTGAGCCAGCCACTCCCAGTCCCTATTCAAGGCTAAATTGATGGTGTTAAGTCTGCAATTGAATTGTAGCTCTGCAGCTTCTCTTTGAAGTCTGTTTTTGAAGTTTTTTTGGTGAAGAATGGCTACTTTTAAATCTGTTATTGAGTGTCCAGGGAGATTGCAGTTTTCTCCTACTGGCTTTTATATGTTACCATTCCTGATGTCTGATTTGTGTCCATTTATCCTTTTACGTAGAGACTGTTCGGTTTGGCCAATGTACATGGCAGAGGGGCATTGCTGGCACATGAGGGCACATATCACATTAGTAGATGTGCAAGTGAATGAGCTTCTGATGGTGTGGCTCATGTGGTTTGGTCCTCAGATGGTGTCACTAGAGTAGATATGGGGACAGAGTAGGCAACAGGGTTTATTACAGGGATTGGTTCCTGGGTTAGTGTTTCTGTGGTGTGGTGTGTAGTTACTGGTGAGTATTTGCTTCAGGCTGGGGGGCTGTCTGTAAGCGAGGATTGGCCTGCCTCCCAAGCCTTGTGAGAGTGGGGGATCATTTTCCAGGATAGGTTGATGATGCACTGGAGAGGTTTTAACTGGGGGCTGTACTTGATGGCCAGTAGTGTGCTGTTATTTTTTTTTGTTGGGCCTGTCCTGTAGTAGGTGATTTCTGGGTACCCATCTCGCTCTGTCAATCTGTTTCCTCACTTCCCCAGGTGGATATTGTAGTTTTAAGTATGCTTGATAGAGATCTTGTAGGTGTTTGTCTCTGTCTGAGGGATTGGAGGAAAAAAAAAAAATCTTATGCCCAAATAAATGTTAGTCATTAAGGTGCCACCAGACTCCTCATTGTTTTTGTGGATACAGACTAATATGGCTACCCCTCTGTTACTGGGGGTCGGGAGCAGCATGAGGAAGCAGGGTCTGTAGCAACAGCTAGCTGAGGTTCCGCCTAGTTGAACAGACAAACTTCCTGTATCTTCCCCAGGCTTAAATAGTATGTCCGGACCAATTGGGAATGTCCTGTCAATTGGGCCCTCCTTTCACAACCTGAAACTTATGACCTGTTAAGTGTTTCTTCTGTTAGGTGGCAGCATGGAAGCAGAAATCCACAAACTCAGGTTCTAGGCTGCTGCTCCTTACAGGCAGAAAAGCAAGGCATACCCAGGGTGGGCCCCTGGCACCTGGGGAGCTCCTGTGAATCAAAACCTTCCCGAACCAAAATATCAAATTCCAGGCCTCTGCAGATTTTAGTCATGTGACTTCTATTATCATGGGCTTCACTCAGCTAAATCCCTTTCCAGCCCTTTGAAAATGAAAGTAGTAATTCTCCTGAGGGTGCAAAAGGGACAAAAACAAAGTTAGAGTTATAATCCACTAGGTGGTGCTAGTCCAACAAAGTTAGAGTTATAATCCACTAGGTGGTGCTAGTCTGCCACATATTTAGGACTCAACAGATGGTAGAATTCAGTTTTACTTAACTACAGAATTCAGTCTCTCACTAACTTACCGGTTATGCAGTCTTAGGAAAAAAAAGTACTGAATTGTTCCCACAGAATATCTTGCTATCCTATTCTTATCCTTCATTCTGACCCTTTTTCTACATTTTTCCAGTTTATATATGTGGCTAGATTCATCACAGATCTACTGCGCAAAAGGAGGACAATTTTCTTTCAAAAATGTGCTGCAGATTTTGAAATTTTAAGGCAACAAAGCAATGGTCCAAATTCTCCTTACAGTTATAGTGATGAAACTCAACAGGGATGCACTGGCATCCCTACGTGGAGAGCTTGGTCAAATGTGTGAGTCTGGACAGAGGGAGACAGGATGAAGGGATAGATTTGTGTAGTCATTGGTGTAGAGATGATGGTTGAAGCCAGGTAAAGTGATAACTTTGCCCAGCAATAAAGCATAGAATGTAAAAAGGAGGGGATCAAGGATGGAGTCCTGTAGAATCCACACTGAAAGAGGAAGAGGTGAGGAGAGGACCCACTGAATGAAATGCAGAAGGAGGGTCCCGACAGGTAGGAAGCAAGCTGGGAAAGAATAGAATCACAGAAGCTAAGATGGGAAAAGTTATCAAGATAAGCAATGATATAAATGACAGCTGAGAGTTCAAGGCGGATGAGGACAGAGTACAGATCCCAAGATTTGAATAGGAAAAGGTGATTAGAGACTTTGGCAAGAGTGCTTCCCGGGAAGTGTAGAGGGCAGAAGCCAGATTGGTGAGCATCTAGGATAGAATTGGAAAAGAGGAACTCAAGATGGCAATTGTAGGCTGTATCACTGGAAAAGTACAGCAGCATCTGTGCTCTGAATCAAGGATGCAGCTGGGAGGAGACCTAAACCTGATGTGTCAGATCCAGTGGCATGAGCTAATCCAATGTTCTTTCTGTTTGTATACAGATACTAAAGTAACCTAATAATGAGAACTCTTAACGTATGCATATAGTCAACCTCAACACCACTGCCTCATTTCAAACAAAAAGTTACAGCATGGAACTAAAATCTCAGCCTCTCTTTCTGACATCTCCTTGTGGATGACTAGCCATCAGCTCAAGCTCAACATGGCTAAAACAGCCCTTGCGTCACCTCTCCTTTTGCATCCCTCCAGTGGCTCCCGCTTCTCTATTACATCAGACATAAGTTGCTGGTGTTCATTTTGAAGGACCTTCGCAGTCAATTCCCCCATCCTATCTATCAGTTCTTATTTGCTATTGAGCTGTCAATGCTTGCATCCAGTTTGCCCATGATTCCAGCCTCTGTTGCCCACATTATGTTTACAAACAAGCACCTTCATGCTTTCTCCCATGCTGCCCCATATGCTTGGGAGGCACTTCCCATAAACATCCACAAAGTTATTTCATTGTCCTCAAAACTCTCCTTAATGCCTACAAAAAATTTGACAATGACTAGGGTGCTGGTGTGCAGAGACAGTGGCCCATCATGCTGACAAATACTGTCTCATTGACATCGGCCTGTCTGTATGCATCTGTCTTGTCTTGTCTTATACTTAAATTGCAAGCTCCTTGGAGCAGGGACCAATTTTTTGTTCTGTTTGTACAGTTCCTAGTACAATGGTCCACGGTCCATGACTAGGGTTCCTAGGCTACAGTAACACAAATAATAAATAATAAATTACTTAAGAGGAATGGTAATGATTGGTTGAGTCACCTCTAATGTTAGAATGATACTACTTTAAAATGACATAAGCTGTAGAACTGGTTATGGCTATAAATATAACACATTAACAAAAATCAATAATTTTGAAAATTATAACTTAATTTTTTCAAATATACCTATTTACAGAGTTTTCAATTAGTTTTAACTATACAGAAAGTCACTAACAGACTGTTTGTTAACTAGGGAGGGGGAAACAGTGACTGCAAAACTAATTGTTTTTTAATAGAAATCTAGTTGACTCATTCATTAAGTGTTGGAAAAAGATTTTTCTCTCACTTCTTAATACAGGTCGCAATATTTTCTGTTGGTTTTCATTACCCAGAAGACAGATTAAAGTTTAATGCTAATTTTATTATTCTAAAGAACAGCTTGTAGTGCAAAACAATGTTTGCAAGTATGGCAATATTTTGTCCCATTTTACATATACACTACCTGTAACCTGGACAATAAGGTATAAATAAAGCAGTTGAGGTCTTCTGACATGTCATCATGAATTTGCCCACAGTCACAAAGCAAAGTCAATTATATAAATGGAAGTAGAACTCAAAATTCCCATTCCTCTGCCCACCCCTTGCTGAAGTTTAAATTTAAAAGATGGAGATTGCCATTCCATTTGCCGGTGAGTTAGATACCAGTTTACCAGCCAGTCTATTTTAGCTACAGAAAATGGTAATTCCATAGCAAGTAATACCCTATACTGAAGAAAATATTGTCTGATTCTAAACCATTAGCTGTGTAATCACCAGAAAGTATGAAATGATGTTTGTAACACAAAAGCAGATTTTTATGCAGAGATTAAACATGCTTTCTTATGTAAAAATGTTTGGGAATATACATTAATGATTAACGTGTTTTATTTTATTTTACCAACATTATCTTGCAAGTTCCCAATTCTGTAGCATTAATTTCATCTATTTTATATCTTTCTTCAATCTCATTGCAAGGGATTAGGGGGGGAAATGCCATTAGGAGATTAAAGTGGAGCTGTGTAAAGCAGTTCGTTAAAAATCTAACCCCTGTCACCACCACCACCTTAGGGATTTGTACAGAAATGAATAGACCAGAACTATGCTTCAGCTCCTGCTAGTAATGCTGTCAACTGCAAGCAGAGCCAAAAAAAGCTCTGCTTTCTCTTTAGCTCTTTTTGTATAGTAATTCATGACACAAAGTAGTCACTCAAGGGAAGGCGTGCTGTATTGTGGTTAGAGCAGAGAAGTGGGAATTTTGAGTTCTATTCCCACTTGTATCATTGCCTGCTTTGTGACTTTGGGCAAGTCAGCAGAGGGTAAGATTTTCAAAAGCACTCAGCAACTCTGTTCCCACTGAAGTCAATGGACTGTCATTAGACCTCTGCTGAGCACTCTGAAAAAATCCACCCTTAAATCTCTGTCCTTCAATTTACCCAACTGTAAAATGGAGATAAAACAACATATTTTTCACCTAACTCCCATGGGCGGCATGTAGTTCATTAACTAATATTTGTAACGTACTTTGATTTCCTCAGATGAAAAATGCCACAGAAATGCTAAATATTGTTACCTTAAAGGGGCCTTTTCTGCGATTATCTGTAACTTGGATATCATGGATTTCTAATTTCAACAATAGATGTGACAATTCTCTTTTAAATTACAAAGTATTGTACAGTAATCTGCTTTTATTGAAACTGCCTATATCTCAAGAATCCTTCTGATTATATTACAAATCATGCACATAGCTGGTCTATGAAAAAATAATGTTTTCTTGCCAGACCCCATCCCTCATTTATTTCATCTTGTGTCATCTTGTTTTAAACTTAAACAGTAAATTCTGTGGAGGTAGAAGCTGTCTTTCTTAAGTCTATGCAGTACCTAGAGAATGTGGCTCTGATGGACCTCTCTGTACTACTGTAATACAAATAAATAAATAAATAATAACTTGCAAAGGAAGAGGATGAGTGGCATGAAAACCAATGGATCAATCTTTCAAGTGAATTTAGTGCTAGCATTCATTGCCAATTAACAGAGTGGAGTTTAAAGTCCCCATGTTTATCCTCCCCAAAAAAACACAGCAGCACTAGTGCATGCTTCCATACATTGCCCCACCAATGTGCCTCAATCATGTTCTGGATGAAGGAGTTCTAATAAAGGCGACAGGGAATCAGTCTTTATGTCATTCAGTCCGTGTAAGCCTTTCTCCTGGGAATGCTTACAAAGGTGGCAATTAGTGATTTTGTCATTTGTGGACAATGATTGGCTTGAGAACACTAACACATTTCACACTGGCCACTGAACAAGCAGGAAGCAGAGACAACTTCTTGTCACCAATAACTTGGTTAGAATTAAACCAGTGACCTAGAAATGAAATGTTCTACATCTCTACAAATCCCATAGCCCATTCATTCCCTCAAATGTTTTTCCACTTTTCAGACTCATCTTTGAATAGCTAAACCAACTCCAAAGGGACCTCAAGGAAAAGTGCAATTGCCTGATTTTCTATGCTTTGTCATGCCCTTCCCAATTAGGACTATGCGTGTACTTACACATAAAATTACTATTATAAAATTATTATAAAAATACACTGCTACCTCGATATGACGCCACTCGATATAACATGAATTTGGATATAACGCAGTAAAGCAGTGCTCCGGGGGGGCGGGGCTGCGCGCTCTGGTGGATCAAAGCAAGTTCAATATAACACAGTTTCACCTATAACGCGGTAAGATTTTTTGGCTCCCAAGGACAGCGTTATATCGAGGTAGAGGTATATGTGCTAATGGCTATTGTGAATAGTGATAGGTGGTGACAGAAAATCAGAGACCAATAAATGTATTTAGTAGGTATAAGAAATAATGTTGTATATGGGAATGAAGAGACACTGAACACACAGTGTATGTCTATACAGCAAAAAAAAAAAACCTGTGGTTGGCCCACCGTGTAGGGTCCTAGAGCCTGGGCTCCATCCCGAGTCCAGAAGTCTACACATCAAAACAGTCCCACAGACCCAAACCCTGCGAGCCTGAGTCAGCTGGCACAGGCCAGCTACAGGTTTTTCTTTGCTGTGTAGACATAGCCACAGTTCTTCAAAAGTGCCCTGCCCAGCAACACAGTTAAATCAAATGAGACCAGCAAGGAGGCTATGCAACCTCACCCTTCATATCAAAGGCCAAGCACTATGCACAATTACTAAATACGAAAGTGGAAGAGACTGTGGTAAATTGTGATAAGTGGTAAGTGACAGAAAGATGGGAGATAGTTGGATTCAATCGATGCACTTGGTAGATATAGCAACTAGTGCTCTATGTAGGAAGGGGGATATACAACAGTTCCTGTATCCCCCAAGAGAGAGCCCTGGCAGTGATGATATTAATCAAAGGAGACAAAAAATAGGTAAGCACACCCTTTCCAAACAGTAAATATCAAAATACAGTTGCTTTGATGGTGCAGTCTACTAAACAAACAATAAAGTACAGAGTTTATAAGTTCTTTCTCCCTGAAGCAGGAAGAAACCCAAGTATATTGAATTTAAGTCTGGTACATGTATGTAGACATATATGATACTATTTCTATGGGGAAAGAGCAGTGACTGCATTTTGAGAGGGCCATGATCAAGAAGAAAAGGTGATAGCCGGGGAACTACTTGTGATATTTTGTCTGCATTGTTTGTTTATTTTCTTAATGATAGAATAGAGAAAGGAATTTTTAAGATACAGTGAAAAAAAATTAGAAACAGGCAAGAGCAGAGATTTGGAGGAAGGGGATCCTTCTAGTAAAAACAGACATTTAAAAAAGATAAGCAATGGGAAACAACAAAATAATTATTAAAATAAAGTTATCCCCACCCATTTAATTCAGTCTGATTTATCAAGGTATGTGCTGTTATGTAGCAAGGTGATCTCCCCTGTCCTCCCTTCTATTGTTTGTTAAACTCACTAAGTTATGTCTTGTTTTAAAATTAGATTATAAAATCTTCTAGCCAAGGTCCGTATAGTACAATATGTTTATACAGTGCTTAGCACAATAAGGTCATGATTCTGACTGGGGCTTGTAGGCACCAAAGAAAGAAAAATGAAAATTTTTAATATTTCTTGTGGAAGAAAAGAAAGGAAAGGTTTTACGTGTGCTAAAATTTCCTAGCTTAGCTCCTTCGCGTTCTTTGTCTCTATAAATGCTCCTCTCTGCACTTCCTAAGAGAATCAAAGCAATCAAACCCATGATTTGTTCCAGCTGTGTTTATTGATTGGTGTAGGTGCCTCAGTTTTTCTATTAATTGTTTTTTTCCTGTGCTTCTTGTCTACAGGCTGGGCTCATTGTTGCTGCGCAGGACTGAGTCATGGTTGTGCTGCTCTGATTAAGGCCCTGATCAAAACTCATTGAAGTTAATGAGAATTTTTCTATTCACTTCAGCCAGCTTTGAATCAAACCTTAAATTCAGGTCTCCTTGCTAGGTCTTTGCTGTATTGTCATATTTAGGCTTTGATTTTTGTTAATATAATTTTGATGAATAATATGTTTTATTTTTAAATATTTTTTCTATTTGTTTCTATTTAAATTTTCACAGTTGCAGGAAATTAGGTGGGGCAGTCAGACATTATGATTCAAAAAGTTAAAGCTTTATAACCATAGAAACACAAATTGTCAACAGCACATGTCAAACTATATGAAGTAAATATCCTCAAATCCAACTCTTACTTTGCCTATCTGTGAATTTTTATTATTATTGGTGGAAATATTTTTTCATCAGTTTGTGTGTGCACGGTGAAATCAGCATTTACCAATATTTACTGATGAAAATTTAATCCTTCCAAGGTTCATTATATTGCAGTTGGCCTGCTCCTGTTACTGTTGTTGGATGTAGTTGTGGCTGGTGTTCTACTGACAGCCATGATACAAATCATCATCTAGTACCTCATGGTATTTATCCCACGCATTACACTTGGTTCACATGTCTCTGTCAGTGTCATTGTGCTTTGTGTACAACACTGGGATTCCATGTTTCATGCAGTTCCACTCACCTACCTCTGTTACCTAAAACATGACATTGCCATTCCACACTGGAGTTAATTTCATTTCACTGTTTCAAACACTATGGATCTATAGCAAGCATGAAATGTCTGAGTGAAGCAGGGCTCTGGCTGAAAGACAGCTGGCTCAGACTCAGTTCTAGTAAGATGGTTGGCCAAGAAAGCAGCTCCGAAGAACAGTCAGGAGCTTACTCTGCCTGATGCACAATTTTTTTAATTCTGGGGCTTGGCAAGACTAGACATCTGTGCTTGTGTTGTCAAACTAATGCAGCAGCAGCCACCCAGCCTCTGAACGAACTAGGAGTAGTGGGAAACAGAAATGGCTAAACCATGACAAGGGGCAAATTGGCCATGGTTTTGTTCTTCTGGTCACTTCCACCCTCTTCTTTTATGAAATCTTTAGTCTCCTTTAAGGAACTAATGGCATTGTCATGGTTTTGCTCTGTTTGTTGAAGGGTACCTTTTTATCTGTTTGTTTTCCAAAAAGAGGAATAAAGTGCAGAGATACTGTATGGCTAATCAGACGGTGATTGTAAGCTAATTCCATCCAGCAGAACCCTGGGCAACTAAAAGATCTGGATGGCTGGAATCCAGAGACATAAAATATAGTTCTGGAAAGAATTAACTCACTGAATTCTGAAGAGTTTAACTCAGGGGAGCAGAAAAGTTAAAATAACTTCCTTTTTGGGGGGAGATCATTTGTCTGTTATTGCAAAGACAATATTTAAGGAGATCAAAAGTACAGATTTCACTCATTTTTTAAAACTTCATTTCATAAAATTCTATCTACAATCTTTTTACCTGTCAATTTTGTGTTTGATATGTTTGTATCACAGTGAACCTAACTTCCTTATCTTTTCTTTAATACTTCTTAATTGATTTTGAGTTTTCACCTCCAAAGGGATATGCTGTTTTGTATTGATCTTTGCTTCCTCCCTTGTGGTGATAATCATGGTGTTGTCATAGCTTGTTTTCCCCTCTGTTGTTTCTGTCATTTATAGTAGATGTAATTACAGTTTGCTCTGCATTGATCACAAAAGAGATTTTTGTTTTCTAAAACTAAGAGACTGGGGGGGGGGGTTAGTTATACAAAGAAACGAGTAAATTGTACAGAAAATCGTCATAATTTAAACAACATTTATTTTGATTGAATAGTCCAAATTCATTGCCATTTGCATTGTTAAAGAATCTGTTTATGGAACTTTAGTATAAGAAGTCAGGTTCATAGATTCAGGGCTTGGCTACACTTACAATTTGCAGCGCTGGGAGTTACAGCGCTGGTCATGCAGCTGTGTAGGGCCAGCACTGGAGTGTGGCCAAACTGACAGCTACCAGCGCTGCAGTGTGGCCACACTTGCAGCACTTTCCAGCGCTGTATTGAGAGGTGCATTGTGGGCAGCTATCCCACAGAGCACCTCGTCCCATTTTGGCGCTGAGTATTGTGGGAAGGGGAAGGAAGTGTGCGGGTCATTCCGCTTCCTGTTTGCCAGCGCCCCGTGGTGCATCGCTTCACATCCCAGCATTCACTCTTTCCGGCAGCGTTTGGCGCCATTGTGAGTGTCTTTCTGTTTTACTCTCTGTGTGAATCGCGATTTCTGTGGCAAATGGAGCCCGAGCTGCTGAGGACTGTGCTGATGAGTGTCGCCAGCACAACACGTTTGGCAGTCGAGCTATTCCTTCAACTCCAAAGTGACAGTGAGGAGTCTGACGATGATATCGATATCGATTCTCCTGCCGCGTGTGACACCAAAGTGCTTGTGGCATTCACAGAAATGCTCAGCACCGTTGAACGCCGCTTTTGGGCTCGGGAAACAAGCACTGAGTGGTGGGATCACATCGTCATGGAAGTCTGGGATGACGAGCAGTGGCTGCAGAACTTTCGTATGAGAAAAGCCACTTTCATGGGACTGTGTGCTGAGCTCGCCCCCACTCTGCGGCACAAGGACACAAGATTGAGAGCTGCCCTGACGGTGGAAAAGCGGGTGGCTATTGCAATCTGGAAGCTGGCAACTCCAGACAGCTACCGGTCGGTCGGGAACCAGTTTGGTGTGGGAAAGTCGACCGTGGGAATCGTTTTGATGCAAGTTTGCAAGGCAATTAATCGCATCCTGCTAAGAAAGACCGTGACTCTGGGGAGCGTGCAGGACATTGTGGATGGCTTTGCACAAATGGGTTTCCCTAACTGTGGAGGCGATAGATGGGACGCATATTCCTATTCTGCCCCCCCCCCCACCTGGCATCAGAGTACGTTAATCGTAAGGGGTATTTCTCTATGGTTCTCCAGGCGCTTGTGGATCACCGCGGGCGTTTCATTGACATTTACACAGGCTGGCCTGGAAAGGTGCATGATGCACGCATCTTCGGAACAGTGGCCTGTTCAGGAAGATGCAGGCAGGGACTTTTTTCCCAGACAGGAAGATCACAGTAGGGGATGTCGAAATGCCCACTGTGATCCTTGGAGACCCGGTACCCGTTACTGCCTTGGCTCATGAAACCCTATACAGGGAAGCTTGACAGGAGCAAGGACCGGTTCAACTACAGGCTGAGCCGGTGCAGAATGACTGTGGAGTGTGCTTTTGGGCGTTTAAAAGCCCGCTGGAGATGTCTGTATGGGAAGCTAGACTTGGGGGAAAGCAGCATCCCCGCGGTTATATGCGCTTGCTGTACCCTCCATAATATTTGTGAAGGGAAGGGTGAAACATTCAGTGAGGCATGGACCACCGAGGTTCAAGTCCTGGAGGCTGAATATGCACAGCCAGAGAGCAGGGCTAATAGAGAGGCCCAGCACAGGGCTACAAGGATTAGGGATGCCTTGAGGGAAGAATTTGAGGCTGAAAGCCAACAGTAATGTTTGCTGCCTTGCATGGGAGTGAATTGCACTGCTTACACTGTTATTCTATTATCCATAATAATAATATGATTTGCAGTGCCTCTTTCTTTACTGGGCTAAGGTATCTTTCACTATCTGCTATAATAAAGACTGTTTTCAAAGCCAAGAATTGTTTTATTGAAAAGAAAAACTTCCTTGACAGACAGACAGACACACAACATTTCATGAACACAAGAGGGCAGGGGTGTGGGTTGGTGAACTGTACAGTCACAAGTTTGCATATGTCCTGTCTGGATTGCTGTTTAATGAATCCTGCACTTCAGGGTGCATATACTGCATGGTGATGGGGGTTGAATGCAGAGGGTAAGGGTGGTAGGTATCAGGGCTGGTTGGTGAACGTACAGGTGTTGGAGGCAGCTGGTGGTGGTAAGAACCTGGATGCTGGGGAAAGGTGGTTTGAGCTGACATTGGGGCACAAGGCAAAAAGGACGGGGCGGGTGGGGGAGTAGCACGGTAGTGCTCTGCTTGCATGGCAACGAGTGACTCTATAGAGTCTGCTTGGCGCGACAGGATGCTTAGCAGCCGCTCCGTGCTTTTCCTCTTGGCCACTGCATTTCTCTGCCGGTTCCTGCTTTCCCTCTGGCGGATCTTGCTTTCTTTCTCTCTCCACTCCTTCAAGTCTTTACTCTCTCGAGCAGAGTGATGAAGAACAGTTTTCAGCATGTCCTCTTTGCTCTTTCGGGGATTTTTTCTCAAATTTTGAAGCCTCTGTGATGTTGAACATCTGGGCAGTCCAGTAGTCAAGGTCACTGTAGAAACACAGAAATGACAACATTTAACAGGGGCAGCATTGTATCCACTATCTCCAGACATGAATTGTTACACTGAGGGAGTTCTCACTTTAGCATTCTTTTCCCCACACGCATAACACAACAGAAGCCACGAAATGGTGAGTGAGGGGTGCTTACTAATATAGGGAGAAGTGGGGCTTGAGTGATAGAGGGGAGCTGGTTGCTTCGGGTAATCTGGAGTGCTAGAGGGGTTGAGTGAAGATGCAGATGCAGGGGTGATCTTATCTCCCTATCTCTTCACTAAAGAGTCTCCCAACATTTTTCACAGGACTTAATCCTGGAAGATGTTTCCCTACTGCGAGTCACTAGGGAACAGCGGGAGGCTCTTTTAGAGCAATGTGGATTCCGCCCGGGACCCTATGCGGCGTGCCTGTGTTCAGAAATGGTCCCCCCACCACTGGCAGCAGAGTGGCGCGGACGCGTCACCGTCACTGGGACAAGGGACACAGTGGCTCTGCCTATAAACCTGCGCAGGCATATTGCCCACACTCTGGATGAAGCTTTTGCTGAGATAACTGAAGCAGATTACCGCGATGTGATAGACCACATCAACGGGCTATTCCACATCTAGAGGCTGGCATGCATGCAGCCATAACCCCCCTTCCTCTCCAGAAACATTTCCACCCAGAAAATAAAAGCCGCTTACCGGTAACCCGCTCCTCTGCTTGTCCTTCTGCAACTGCTGGCTGCTGTGATTGGGTACTTTCCTCCTGGCTTGAGAAGAGCTCCTGGCTGCATGCCTCCAGGGAATCTGCGGTGTCTTCCCCCATCCCAGGAGCTTCACTCGCGGTTTCCTCTCCCCCCCCGCCGCCTCCTCCGCCTCCTCCTCCTGTCCCCCAGCCTGCTCAGAAGTGTCCATCGTTATCCTGGGATTGGCAGTGGGGTCACCCCCAAGTGTCTCGTCCATCTCCCTGTAAAAACGGCAGGTCGTGGGGGCAGCTCCGGATCGTCGATTACCCTCTCGGGCTTTGTAATAGGCACTCCGCAGCTCTTTAACTTTCACCCTGCATTGTAGTGCGTCCCGATCATGGCCCCTATCCAGCATGGCCCTTGATATCTGCTCAAAGATATCGTAATTCCTACGGCCGGAGCGCAGCTGTGCCTGAACAGATTCCTCACCCCAAACACTGATGAGGTCCTGCAATTCACTAGTGCTCCATGCTGGGGCTCGTTTGCCGCGTGGAGGCATGGTCACCTGTAACTGATTAACTGATTGCACTCCACACCTGGCTGCAGCAAACAGGAAGGAGATTTTTAAATTTCCCGGGGCATTTAAAGGGCGGGTCACCTGAGGCAAGAGCAGTAGAGTGCAAACTGATGTGCAGAGTGGCTGAACAGGAATTCTGGGATAACTCCTTATTCCCTGGAGGACAATTAAAGCGCTGGTGAGTGTCCACACCTGCTGAGCAGCGCTGGATCACCAGCGCTGCACTCCTTATACCCCTGCCGGGATGGGTTTTCAGCCAGCGCTGCAACCAGGGAGTTGCAGCGCTGGTTGTGCCCTGCAAGTGTGGACGGGTGTTGTTGCAGCGCTGGAAAGCCTCCACCAGCGCTACAAATTGTAAGTGTAGCCAAGCCCTTAGAATCCATCAGACAATGGAATCCTCATGGCTAGACCCTTCTATCCAGGCTGAAGATAAAGGGACTCTGTACAGGCATAAGGGTCTGTCTGCATGGACTGATGCCTTTGTACAGGATGATTGAAGAAGTTATATTTAAAACAAACTTTTTCCACCGTGTACATAGTTTTCTTATATACAATCATTACCACCATCTTCAGCAAACAGGAAACTGCAACTTGCAGTTAATGGTTGTCAGCTCCCCCTGGAAAGAAAGGTTAGGCAAACTGCTCAAGCTTCATTGTTATCTGGTGATTTGAATGTTAAAGGCTTATTCCTATTTAAACGAGCTGCAGTGTCTTCACTTTAAAACGTGTACATATATCAATAATTATACACACATATATATATGTTAATGTGGGTGTGCAATAAAATGGCTTTGACATGCCAAATGATTTAAATATAGTAGCTTATATAGTATATAAAGTATACTTTGTTGTTCTGGCTGGTAATTAGAGTCAGGCTGATAATCCATTAAAATAGTCCATATGATAGAGCGTATTTCTGTTTGTTTCTGATGCTAACTTTGTCAAGGAAATACTATTTGAAAAAGTGCAATTATTTTACATACCCTCATTTTCTTTATTTAAATGGCAGAATATTATTACTATTAGTATTAGAGCTACATATGAAAAGTAATATATACAAGCTAGGTAATAGGACTAGTAGTAATAAGTTCTAAAGTCATATCACACCACACAGTATGACTTGTTTGGAACAAGTATATGAAGCACTGTGGACAAACGGAAAACCACCTTGTGATGTCATGCTAATATGTTACTTATTAACAGATTAAAAAAAAAACTAGCTTGAGCTGGATTCACACCAAGAATGCACTTCCTACCAAAGTGAAAGGCTGAGCTTTTAAAGGATCTCTTTGGAGATTGGCAATTTGTGCTGAATTTGTTGAATTCTGCAGTTAACTCCCTTAAAATGGTGAGGAAAAGGCATTCCTTGGATGAGACTGTTTTTCATTATGAGAATCAGAACAGCTTCCGAAAGCCCAGTGATGATTCTCCACTCAGCCTTACAGATAGCATCGGATCAGTGTTTATGAGGTAAGTTCAATATAGTTCAGACTCTTATTGAGCATTCTGAACCTATTTTATATCTGGAGCTAGAGTAGCAGCAAAAGAGTGGGATGGCACCAGAACACCTATGCTGCTGGAAACCCTAAAAAGAAGTTTAATTCGTGAAGACAAAGCACACAGTGATAATGATTACAGTTGGATTAGTGACTGCACTTGGTATAAAGAATGAGGAGTACGTGTGGCACCTTAGAGACTAACAAATTTATTTGGGCATAAGTTTTCGTGGGCTAAAACCCACTTCATCGGATGTATGCAGTAGAAAATACAGTCGGAAGATATATATTCACAGAGAACATGAAAAAATGGGTGTTGCCATACCAACTCTAACGAGACTAATCAATTAAGGTGGGATATTATCAACAGGAGAAAAAAAAACTTTTGTAGTGATAATCAGGATGGCCCATTTCAAACAGTTGACAAGAAGGTGTGAATAACAGGAGGGGGAAAATTAGCATGGGGAAATAGTTTTTACTTTGTGTAATGACCCATCCACTCCCAGTCTTTATTGAAGCCTAATTTAATGGTGCACTTGGTATGCGGCAGTTAGTCTGAAGGGAGCCATGTGGGGGAATTTATGGGAGAGTACAAGATTTATGAGACTACAGTTCCTTATTTTTGTACAGCAATAATAAGAATAATTAAAAATAATAAGTAGGACTTTGAATTTGTATAGCATTGTCCATCTGAGGATTTCAAAGCTCTTTGCAGTCATTAAGTCTCATGCCAGCCCAGTGAGGGGGCAAGTATTATTTAGAAAGTAAAACTGGATTTGAATACAAAGTGGGTTTAAAGTGTACTAAAGCAGGGAAGTAGGTCACATATTTTCTCAAGCATTATGGCCTGTGGGCAACTTTATAGTGCTTGTTAAATTGAGTTTTAAGAGGGATTCTACCATAATAGCAGAAAGTGTTTGTGTGATGTGAGATTTCATAAAGGCTCTCTAGTCAAATGTTCTATTGGAAAAGCTCATATTCTAAGTGCCAAATCCAGCTCCTCCTTGGCAGTCACAGAGGTCTCCCAAGCAGCACTACCATCAACCGCCACACCATCAGTGTGGTTCCACTGGCCAGGGAGGGTTCTGGATGCAGAGCGGACTGTACAGTGGGTGTACAGTTTCCTGCATGGCATGGCACAGCACTCTTCTCTGAGCAGGGGTGGAGTGGGAGGAGCTTACACAAGTGAAGGAAACAGAAAAGAGAAGACCAAAGTGTACACTGCTATGTGGATCCTCTCATCCGCCCCCTTCTGTGGGCAGGGATGCTAGAACAATTTGTATAGTGGGCTTGCTGAGAGCCATTGAACCAAACTGTAAACCCTGTATATAATGGAAACCACTTCAAGCCAGGAGGTGTGGCAGCACCCCTAGTTCCAGCACCTATGTCTGTGGGGGATGGGAACTATGAAAGAGCCTGTGGGCTGAAGTAGTCTCTTGGAATAGTTCTGCCACCACTGTAGCTTGGATGAGAATTTTTCACCACTGTTTGACCCCTGTATCTGCCCAGTGCCCCAAATGCTATTAGTAACCACCACAGTCTTTTTTTACTAGAAATTGGCAATTGATGTGTTATATAAGCACAGTCACACAGTGCCTCATGAGGAGCACCCTGACCATTCCCTTATGTAACTGTTATTTTGCTACTCAAGAATAAATCTCAAAAAGTGTTAAAATAATTGGAGACCAGGGTTCAGAAATAGTGTTTACAGTTCAAGTGAAAATTAGTTTGATGGCCTCACCTCACTTCCTGTGAAATATTATTGTTGTTTGTTTTAATGTTTATATCTCAATAATAGCTTTTTTTATCTAATTTGAATATGAGCGAGAGATTGTCTACCAGCCTGAGCACAGGATTGGGAGCCAGGAATTCCTGAGTTGTAATTAAATGCGTCAGAGGCTCCTTTTGTTTCCTTAAGGAAGTCAATTAGGGCCTGATTTTCAGATCAACATCCACTGTTTGTTATACTCAGTTCACCACATATACATGTACACCCAGCTAGATACTATGGATGCTCTGGAAGCAATGTAATCAGCCCTTCGAGGGGTAAAGATTCCTGTGCGTCATGTCACTCAAAAACAACCTCTCCTGCCAAGTGAGGAGTGGCGTGGACAGACCTTGTGGAAACCCAGTCCAATCCTGCTCAGTCAGGTGGATGGTGGTGATCATAGAGGCCTTCAATAAAAACATTCCTTTCTAAACAGCAAACACTAGAACAACATAAACTAACTTAAACACAAAAAACAGACAACCTAGCAAGAAGCATGTGTAATTCCATGGCATGACCTGGCAGCTGGAGTGAGCTCTTATGAACTTGTTTTCGGTATGTGCGTCACAGTTATGACACACTCACCTAAAGGGAGGTGTGTGCCGCTATCCGTGAAATAAGATTTTAAAAAAGACATGCAGGCTTTTCTATTCCAATTAATATTTTCATTACAATCCTGTTTATTTATAGAATATTATTCATTATCCATGTGTGAAGATATACAGACAGACAATTTAATATATTAATGATTGTTCTCAGCCATCATAATTAGTCATGCTTGAGGCTAAAGAGCGACTGTATATTTAAGCTTTTATATACCTCTGCTTTTCTCTTGCTGAAATTGGCACTCTGCAGATGAGTATAAATTTGCAGGAATCCAGGGGGCTATTAACATTTCAGACAGGGGAGCTCCTCATTTATCACCATGACAGCATGTTGCTTCTGACTAAGAGCAGACTTGATTTCAGAAACAGACAGAGGCTGTGGAGCTATAACGGAGGCTTCCGTTAGTAGTACAGCATGCACAGCACTGTTTATGGGTCAGGTTTAGCCTGGGATCTGTATCCAAAAAGAGTGTCAACCATATGTGTCTGCAGCACTGTCAAGGTAGATTCATGAAGCTGTCCTGGCTTCAGAGAACCACATTCCAGGCCAGAATAACTGGCAACAGCCATGAAGATCTCTAAAATCTCTACATTCAAATCCCCCAAACTTTAGAAAAGTCTCAATCTAGACTTATTTGTGGTTTAGGCCAATCCAATGTATTGAATATGTACAAATGAGAATTTTAAGATCATTAGATCAGGGTCCTTATCTTCTCTGGTGTCTGCAAAGCTCCATGTATACCAACTGCATTCTGTATATATGGTCATCCTTAACAATAATAAAATGATAATGCAGGAGTAAAAGACCTTACTGAAAGCATCTACTATACACATCAGGTGTTTGTAAAGGGAAATGAAGGGTTAGCATTGGCCAATAATGACTGAAGCTAACTGACAGAAAATCGAAAGAGGACTCGAGTGTGGGAAGCAGTGTATCATGAAAAAGATCTGTGGCTGTAATCTTGGCTTTATTCCTGGCGCTGCCCGTGATTTGCTGTATGGCCTTGGGTAAATCACTTCATTTCTTCACTTGGGATTCCTCATCTGTGAAGTGGCATTAAGAATATTTACTTATCTATTGCACAGAGGTCTAAGTGGGGTTTAGTTACTTAATGGCCATAAAGCAGTTTGAATATGAAAAGTACTGTGTAGCTGTTAAGCATCTTTATTAGGGATCCATAGATTTAGGTTCTTCTTGCTGAATTTTCTATATTTGTTCAAAATGCAAACTCTCACTAAACACAAATGAAGTTCTGGTGGTGACAACAGAATCCTTCAGAGACCAGCCCAACCCACTCCGCTGTGTTGCCAAGGCTTCATTCAGACAAACTGAACAGTAAGGAGAAGGGTTACCTTTCATCTTAAACATGTGCTATCTTTGCAACCCAGTTATGACCACTTAAAACATTGTGAACTGTTTCACTGCTCAATAACACACCAAACTTCTCCAGGAGAAGCATTTGTCTGATGTGGCCTGTTATATCTGGGACACATTTCTTACAGGTTCCAAAAGCAAAAAAAAAAGTTAGAGACCAATTCTGCTTCATATCAAATAAATAGTTCAGTAGAACAGTTTATTATCCACAGTCTTCTCTGTTGTAAAAACAGAGAAGAGCTGACTGGACTACTGCAATTCATTTTCATTGTTATATTTTTTCCTCGTTCTGAGTTTTTCCTTACACTTTGAGCAATTCAGGGTAGGACCCTCCTTTCCTAGACATCTGGAAAAATCTGGGGGCTACCAAAAACAAATGAATGAATAATATTAGCCTCATCCAATTAAAGTCATTGTAGGTAATTAAACAGGCATAACTGGCTTGGTTGGATGAGGAGACATAAGAAAATAACTTACGATGAGGATAGGATCCCCTTTATAACAGCAGCATGATAACGGCAACAGAGAAGCAACATGATCCTAGGTTCTACTCCTGCTTCTGCCACTGATCTGCAGTGTGAACTTGGATAGGTCACCTTACCTTTCAGTTTCTGTTTCCTCTCCCACCCTTTGTATGGCTTTTTTATTTAGAAATTCTAAGCTTCTTGGGTCAGGGACTGTCTCTAACTATAAATACATAAACAGCCTAGCACAGTGAGGCTCTGACCTGGATTGGAACCTCTAGGCACTACTCTAATACAAAAAAATAAGTAGTAGTAGTAGTAATAGCAGAAAAGAAAAGGGTTTTGGATAAATGAAAGACAGGTAAAAATGGCTGGGTTCCACTATGATTAAAAGGTGAGATTTTTGAACTTTAGGTATAAAGGCTACAACAATATACACTGAAGACATTTTTTTCATAATCTACTTTCCTAATTCTTGATTTGATATTTGTAGTCCTCCCAGACTAAATTTCCCTCAAGCACTGGGTGACATGATCTGCAAGGACTTAACTGACCTGATTAGAAAGGTGAAATCCTGGCCCTACTGAAGTCAATGAGAGCTTCGCTATTGATTTCAATGGGGCCATGATTTCACCTGGTACAAAAACTTACTAGCAGAAGTTTCACTGTTCTGTAAGAGTTGGGTATTATTATTATAATAATAAAGCTGTCCCCACCCTGTCATTTTGGTAATTATGTCCAAGAAGCCCTCAGGGATCATATTGTATTTGGGCCTGAAATCCAGACACTTTTGAGTTTTATTCACAAGAAGGAACCTTACCAGAAGGAAGAGTGGATACTGCAATGATTTTGGTACCCACCAAGAGAAACAACGGACAGTTTGAGGAGAGCACCTCTTCTGACATGCCTCATAAAAGAAGGAAGGACCAGCCCATAGGTAATGATGATGATAGGAGTCATAAAATCCAGAAGGACATCAGAGAGATGGAGGGAATTAACATTTTTGTAGTATGGGATCATCACATGAACTGGAGCAATATTTTTTAATAAGCTGAAGTGGAGGAGCTGTGGGGGAAAAAAGAGGACATGCAGTTCATGCTTGTGAAGAAAGGAAATCAATACAACTATACCAACTATGTGAACCTGGCTGAGCCTGTAGCAAAAACTGTGCTGCAATTTACCCCACTTTCAGAATAAAGGTCTCTCTATCCCTCCATACTGGGTGAATGTTATTAAACTGCTATTCAGCCACTTGCGTCAGATGAGTTTGTGAGCATCCTGCCACAAAGCTGTCCCAACATACTGTGGAGGTTCAAATAAATAATATGAACATCAGTCCAATCCTTCCTACTAAAAAGTTGTTCCTCCCTTAGGATTACTCAGAGGCCACTCACACCTCTATTATGTTCAGTGTATTAACGTGCTGCACTTGCTACAGTAAATCAATAGGGCTCAATTAGCATCCCTCTGCAGGGCTCCCCTGTCTGGTAGGTAATAAGGTGGGTCAAAAGAAGAACCCAACTAACCTGTTGTAGTGTTGATGACATTTAGTGGGCAAGGCATACTATACAAGTAGTCTGAGTGTTTATATAATGGATAACAAAGCGGTACTGATCCTCACCAGAGGATGGATGTGGCATATGATATGCCTGTGGGTCCTTCGGAGAGGAAGTGCTGATGATATGGGTGTGAGGTTTTGATTGTGTGTTATCACTGTGAGAAGGCACTTGCCTGATGGTGTGGCCTGTGGGAATAATTTTATGCACATTTACATTTGTGGATAATAGTGTTTATGTCTCATAGTCCTGACTTCTCATGACAATCCACAGGGAACAGCTCAGGTGACATATACTGACTATGAGTGTGTGCATAGTTGATTTACTTTGTGCTTTTTGTACATATTTTGTATGCTAAATGACTTGCAGATATTTCACAACCCTTCACTGACTTGCTTGTATGCCAAATAGGAGTGGCTCTTTAGCATGTGTGATAGAATTGGAAGTCGTGCTGCTGTTTCAACATCTTTCCACATGTCTGCATTACGGGTCTCTTGCCAACACAATTTTGTATCTGTGTGGTTGTAGGTAGAGCCTGCTCATGTCTCACATGTGTAAAGCTTAGTGAAAAGTCTTTATCTAATCTTATCTTTGTCATTGAAATGACCCTGATAGGATACTTGACAGAATTCTACTATAGATTCAGAGGGCTAGTCTACACTGCAGGGGGGTTTATCAATATAAGATACGCAACTTCAGCTATGTGAATAGCGTAGCTGAAGTCAAAGTATCTTAGATCGGGATCGACGTCCGCGGCTCCCCTGTCGACTCCGCTACCGCCATTCGTGCTGGTGGAGTTCCGGAGTCGACGGGAGCACGTTCGGGGATCAATATATCGCGTCTAGATGAGACACGATATATCGATCCCCAAAAACTCGATCGCTACCCGCCAATACGGCGGGTAGTCTGGACATACCCATAGATTCAAAGGTCAGAAGGGACCATCATGATCATCTGGTCTGACCTCTTGCACATTGCAGGCCATAGAACCTCACCCCTACCCCCACCCCGCTGCCTGTAATAGACCCATAAACTCTGGCTGAGTTACTGAAGTTCTCAAATCATGATTTAAAGACTTCAAGTTACAGAGAATCCATACATGGAAGAGGGCACAGCATATGACTGTATATGTGGCCTTATGATCCAGGAGTTCCTGGGTTCAGGTCCTGCCTCAAGCATAATTTGGTGATCATATTGCTTCTCTGTCTGGCTTTAAGCATCTTACTTTGAGGTTGCTTACAGGTCACTGCTTGTTTATCCATGGCCTTTTCTAACTGGATGTTGGTATGTGCCATACAACCAAAAACTATGGCTCTGTTCTTAATGCTTGGTCTGTGTTTGCTTTACCCTTTCCAGGCATCATGACTTTACCTTGGCACTTGGTGTTTAGTGCTAGACAAATTCTTCTGTAAAGTTTCATGGCAGTGTTATGTAGAACTCTGGCCACTGCTGTATTGTGACATAGGCAGTTGGCCACACACACACACACACACACACACACACACACACACACACACACACACACACACACACACACACACACACACACCTATCTTTATGCACGGTATTCACTGTGGTTCCCACTAGTCAGTTTTAGCATTTTCTTACCTATTTGTTGCATACCCAAAATTTTCCTGCCTCAAACACTTCACTTTTGCACAGCTCTTGGCTGTGTCTGTGTGCTGTATATCATGTTCCACCTTTGCTATAGATGGCAATGGCACACACAACAATGGACATGTGCAAACAACGATTAACACAATATTAATAGTTGTTTGCACAGGGTCCACTATTTTCCTCCCTTGGAATCCAGAAGGGAGTGAGGGACATACTTAGCAAACTATTGTCAGTTTTTCCTTTACATAATCCAAATACTAATTGTTCTTATATTGTACCTAACAGGGATAAGCAGAAGCTAGGATGGTTTTGATTTTATAAGACCTCATTGTTTTGGTTTTGCAAATCATCATCAACCTGGTGATAGTCAGTGTTATATAAAAAACACATTTGAAAGCATGCAGTGAATCCTCATAGCTGCAAAAATATGAGCATTTAAAATAGCACCATCCTTATTGCAATAATCTACCTGCCAGGAGTTTGGGAAAAATAGAACCTGGGTCCGAACTACCTATGTGCTTTCGGGCCAGTTCACAGAGATCACTTTATCCGTCATTGTGATGGAGACCCCTGCTGAGGTGGATGCATGTCAGCGACAAGAGTTCCTAGCCCCCAAAGAGGACTGAAAAGGCATCCCGGGAGCATATGCGGCTCTCTGCACTACTGTGTACTTCAGGATAAGGAGTATTAAGAACTGGAGGCTTCTTCTTTCCTGGACTATATTATCTGGTGCTCCTGGTGCTGAAGATGCTACCAGCCCTTCCCTCACCTCACTGTGCTATATAGTGCTGCCCTGAAGTTTTACTTTCTCTCTTCTCTCCACTACCACAACAGACAGAGAGACTGGGGGAGGAAAAAGAGGCCACTGCTATGGAGGCTTTTATTTCTTTGAAGAAATGTCCCCATCTGTTAAATTCCCTCCTTTAAGCCCCATTCACCCTTCATTAGTAGCTGCCAGTGTAGAAAAGAAATCCTGGTTTAAATTGTCTTGGGTGCGGCTGGAGCTCCAAAAGCTACTACGCTATTGACTATAATGTGGCGTCTTTCTATTTTCTGAGACGGATGTAATTACTGTATTTCAAGTCTATATATGAAGGTGAAGAATGATAATGTGTATTTCCCACTCAAACATCAACCTTCTTTTAAAAGAGGAAAAGAAAATACATCAGCTACTTATATGGTCCCCATTACCGTAGTATCCGAATGCCTCACAGAATAAATTTATGGAAGACTCATATCACTCCTGTGAGGTAGGGACATGCCCATTTTACAGGTGAGGAACTGAGGCCCAGATCCACAAAAATATTTAGGTGCCATTGAGATCCACAAAAACCCCACTCTTCTGCCTCCTAGACTCACTCAGTGCCTAATTTTTTGCTGTAAAAAAGTCTTCTAAGGTGCCTAATTTCTGCCTCAGGCATCAGACACCTGCTTGAGGTGGTGATGCCCAAGATCAATCTCACACCTAAGCTCCAGTGCAATCCTCAAACCAGATGAAGACAGGCATTGATTGCCCTGCCTATCTCACCTGCAGTCCATTAGGGGTGCTCTGAGGGGACCTTCCTTATAAACTTTAGGCCAGCAGTTTGGGGACTCATCCATGCTATGACAGACCCTAGTTCAATTCCCCCCTTTGCCTGATCAAAAGATTGCATTTGAACAGGGATCTCCAACCTCTTGCATACCTAAGTCCCGTTGTGGCTCCAGGCCTAAGTGACTTACCCAAAGTCAGACCGGAAGTTTGTTGTAGAGCGGGGCCTTGAACTCAAGTTTCTAGAAGCCTAGGCCAAAATTTTGAAATTCAGGCCTTATCTTCACTACAAAAAAATGCATGTGTACATACACACACAATATTCATAACTAACTTGAGGTTAAAGCTTAGGGCTTGTCTACCCAGCACAGCAAAGAGCTCTCCAAGGCCTGCTATGTAGAACACTCTAATTGGGTAGGTCCTGCTGGTGCACTCTAAAAGATACCAGAGAAGTAATAATCGAGTTTCTAATGATAGGATGGGCAAAAACCGTGTCAGCTGTGACAGGAGCAGCATCTCAGGTAGTATCTATATGAATGGCTGAAGACTGTTGAGCAGTAAGAGTAGCGTTGGTGAGCAGGGTTCTGACTACAGTTGGTTTTTGTTCAACCAAAAAAATGGTTCCAATTTGAAACAAAAAAGCAGAATTTTTTTATGTTTCTTCAGAACAAAAATTCTGGAAATTTCATTTTGAAACCATCAAAGCTTTTCATTTCAATAATATCAAAATATCTCATTTTGATTTTTATATTTCAGTATTAATTATTTTAATATAAAAGTTTAAACAAAATGAATCTAATGGATATTGGAACCAAGATATTTCAACATAATCAAAACAAAACAAGTTAACAGGAATCATTTTAACTTTCCTATAATTTTTTTTGTCAAAATAAACATTCATGTAACACAGAGGTGGGCAAACTATGTCCCATGGGCCAGTCCTGCCCTACGTCCGGCCAGGGAGGATAGCCCCCGGCCTCTCCCCTGCTGTCCCCCCACAGCCTCAGCTCGTTGTGCCACCAGCACTCTGGGAGGCGGGGCTGTGAGCTCCTGCCGGGCAGTGCAGTGGCATGGCTGGCTCCGGCAGGCGGCACGGCTGCTAGTCCTGCTGCTCTGAGCAGCATGGTAAGGCGACAGGAGGGTTGGATAAGAGGCACGGGGTCCCAGCATGCAGTCAGGGGACAGGGAGTAGGGGGCAGTTGGATAGACGTGGGAGTCCCAGGGGGCCTGTCAGGGGGTGGGGGGGTGGATAGGGGTCGGGGCAGTCAGGGGACAGGGAGCAGAAGGGATTGGATGGGTGGGCAATTCTGGGGGGGGGGCAGTCAAGGGGTGGGAAGTGGAAGCAGGCAGATGGGGGTGGGGGCCAGGCTGTTTGGGGAGGCACAGCCTTCCCTATCCGGCCCTCCATACAGTTTCAGAACTCCGATGTGGCCCTCAGGCCAAAAAGTTTGCCCACCCCTGATATAACATGTTTGATTTTGACAAAACTGAATTTTCCAGCAGAAAACTGTTTCTTTGAAAGTGTTTTGACCAACTCTAGTTATGAATTCTCCAGCTTTTACAATCTAGATTTTGTAATAGTGACTGTGGTATCTGAATGATACTAGAAAGAAGATGACCTGTCCTGGGATGGTCAATAACGTTATTCTGGTCACCACCTATCATGGTAGGATTCTCTTTCAGAAATCAGAATTTTTTCAATGTAAAGAAAAATAAAAAGAGCAGTGTGGATGTAATATTTCAGATGCAAAATGAAAATATAATAAATACAGATTAATCTTTGCAGCACTTTACATAGCAAATCTATCTGAAGCATTCAGAATATCTTATAGCTCACCTTCTTTTAAGTGCATGTAGGGCTGAGGAAATATAAGGCCACATTTTGGGTATAGGTGCTTATTTATAGTATATTAATATTTATATCCTATGTTTAAAGCAATATTAATTGTTTTGTTTAAATGGAAACAAACTGGACCATTAGGAGGAGCTGTTCAGTGTGGCTTTCATCTAGCACAGTGGTTCTCAACCAGGGGTATGTTTACCCCTGGGGGTACGCAGAAGTCTTCCAGGGGGTACATCAACTACTCTAAATATTTGCCTAGTTTTACAACCATCTACATAAAAAGCACTAGTGAGGTCTGTACAAATTAAAATTTAATATCATGACTTGTTTACACTGTTCTATCTACTATACAGTGAAATGTAAGTACAATATTTATATTCCAGTTGATTTATTTTATAATTATATGGTAAAAATGTGAAAGTAAGCAATTTTTCAGTAATAATGTGCTGTGACACTTTTGTATTTTTATTTCTGATTTTGTAAGCAAGTAGTTTTTAAGTGAGGTGAAACTTGGGGGTAACACAAGACAAATCAGACTCCTGAAGAGGGTACAGTAGTCTGGAAAGGTTGAGAGCCCACTGATCCAGCAGCCCTACATCAATACTCTGGGAAGAAAGGAGGGGAGAAGCCAGGGTTAGCAGGGGTGTCAGACAAGGGACCTTATGCCTCTCATTATCTTTTATTCATACATTTCACATCCTTCCTATATCCCAATCTAGTTTGCCATCCTTTGTTCTGTTGTATCCAGATTAGGCCCTGATCATGTAAATTGGTCTAGTAGATCCAGTTTCAGGATCAAGACCTTAGACTGTAGACTCCTTGGAGCAGGTACACATCTTTGTTATTTGTTTGTAAGGCATCTTGGCACAGTAGACATGAAATAGCCATGAACTATGCTTTATAATACAATGATATCTATGTTTTCCAAGAGTACTTTTTAAAAGCTATGTAATTACTATTAGACACACTAGGATATGGACTTTTACATAATAACAGCAGGTCTCTGTTGCTGACAAGCAGTTGATCTTCACATAGTTTCCTTACTGCACCTATTATACAGGGGCAATTACAACTGCATAACAACACAAGCTCCACTGTGCCTTCTCCTTTATGTCAGAAGATTTGCCACAATCTCAAAATAAAAGCCACATTAGCACCTGCACATCCAATAGCTTAACATATAAAGGGAACTTGTTCTGATAGAACTGTGTCATTGTGATCAAAGACCATATTAAATACCTTACTGTAGAATGTATTTGTTGCACCAACCATTCCGTGACACAACCCGGTCACAGATTTTCTATTCCGAATCAAAAATGTATATATAAATAGTCTGGTGCCTGAATTTATTATTTTCAATTCTAGATTTTACATTTTCTTTGTAATGAAAAGGCATTGTGTGAAGGCTGTCACACAGCATTTTGTCAATGAAATGTCATGCATTGAGAATTTTCCAAGACCCATTTACTGAGTAAGATGATGTGCCATGGAACAAAGTGCTAACACCTATTTGTGAGCAGAGATTGGGGATACATTTTCCAATCTGTAGTTTGCAGATAGTAGTTTATCTGAGCACAAGCATCTTGTTCACCTGTGCCTAATTTTGAAGCTCTAGCCCACAGAGGCTTGGGTTTCTTGAAAAATTATGATTTGCTAGAGAGTCACTTTTAATTAATTTAGACATGAGAACTAAGTTAGTTTCAAGCAGCTACAAACTAACCTCTAAGGAAACGTAAGCAGATTTTTAAAATATGCAAGCATTGTAATTAGTATTCTGTCCACTAAATCACTTCCAAGCTATTCCCTTTCCCCCACCACACATACAAAATCACAACAGATAGGCATAATGCAAAGTGCACCACATATACATTCAGGTTAGATAGCTTATTTTAGGCTAAGAAAAATCTAATGCACATATATGGCTATGATATTTGAGCACTTCAGTCTTCAACTTATCTATATTCACATGCCCCTGTGAGTTAGGGAAGTGTTGTTATCCCCATTTTAGAGATGGGGATTTGAAGCACAGAGACTAAGGGGCAGATTTTTAAAAGCGACTTGCCCAAATCTGTGGCAGAGCAGGCTCTAGGTTTCCTCAATTAACCATTTTCTAGAAAATAAGTGTAAGTTTTCCACCAGAGAGAAAGCAGAGTATGTCCCTCATTCTAAGTCCCCGCTCCTTAAACCGTTTCACAGTCCTGGTTGACAAACCTCTCACATTTAGAGATTCTGTGCATAGGAAGCTATGTAGCTACATACAACATGGACAACTCTTAGGGTACATCTACACTGCATACCCACCGTAGCTCTGATTGAGCTAGTGTGCTAAACATGTAATGTAGCTCTGGCAGCACAAGTAACAGGAGAGGCAAGCTGCCCTGAGTAGTACCTTCTGAGACCAAAGGCACATAGTCAGGGCAAGTAGCCACTCACTTCTGGGCTATACTCTATTATTAGCATGCTAGGTTGACCAGAACTAGTGCGGGTAGGTCTTCTTGTGCAGGGAATCACACCCCCAGCTCAACATGTAAACAAACCCTCAGAAGAATGAAGGTTACATTTGTCTAAGTATTGGACGGTCAAGGGCCAAGTTCGCAGCTGATGTAAGTCAGCATAACTCCATTGACATCAGTGAAGATACACCAATGTATACAAATCAGGAATCTTGCCATGGATTTTTAATCTCAGAATTTTAATTTCAGAATTTGCTTTGAAATTTCAACAAAACGGCAGGTTCTCTCACTAGATTTCTGAAACTTCCTGCTTCCATTTGTCCTCACAATACTCTAAGAATAGTATCTCTCTAGGTATGTTGGCAGTTTCACTTCTGATTCCAGATGTGCTGATCCATACAGACATTTAAAATAATTCCAGAGGCCAGGTATTAACCAAGGCCACCAATTTTCAGACTTGGGTGCCTAAAATAAAGTAATGTTATGTTGCAACCTTCCAGAAAGAGTATTTTATGTAACTTCTCGTTGTGTATGCCATGAACATAACAACCTAAACTACACACACACAAAGCCTGTTGGGCTGCAGTCTGCCTGCCGTGCTTGGGGCAGCAAAAAAGCTAGAGCCGCCCCTGTGCAGGTGTAGGGTGTGCCCATAATCCCACTCCAATTACCACATATAAGCAGGTAAAATTCCCACCTTACTCTGAACAATCTAAACACACTGGCTATAGGCTAAAATTTACCCCTTCACATATTTGCCTTTATTTTTAAATTAAATTAAACAACTTATCAGCTACAAAAATCTACCCTACATTTCATTCTATGCTTTCTCCACAAGTATAGCTACTCATAAATTGATTTTCCTCCCCCAAGCTTCTCTATTGCCTCTCTGAGCAGAGAGGCACCTGGCCTTTTAATTATCCTGGATTAGAGCTAATGAGCCTCACCTGGTCTGGCTAGCAGCATGAGATTGCAACACAAGCCCTGCATCTCCCTGCAGAATCCTAGAGCTCATTCTGTCCCAGCAAGTGTGAACTCTGTAACAGCTTCATAGCATACTTAGTATACATAGTTATACTTATACATAGTATACTTCATAGACTAATACTTAGTCCTTCCATGAGTGCAGGGGACTGGACTAGATAAACCTCTCTTCCAGTCCTATGAATCTATTACAGAAACTATTTTATTTTACTAGATTAATAAATATTTAATAATAACAATACTCAGTATTTTATATTTCCAACTGTTGTATAAATACTAACTAATGAATGAATCTTCACAACAACTCTGGTGATTGGTTAGCATTATTATCCACATTTTAAAGACAAGAAAAATAAGGCACTAACTGAGGTTAAGTGACTTTTTTTCCAGGCCAGTCAGCAAGGGGTCTGATCTTGCAGCTCACTTGAGCTGTCTTGTTGAAATCAGAGAGAGAAAGTGGATGAGGTAATATCTTTTACTGGATCAACTTCTGTCCAGTAAAATATATCACCTCACCCACCTTGTGTCTCTAATATCCTGGGACTGACATAGCTACAACTGCACTGCATACAACAATTGTTGAAATCAGTAAGAATACTCAGGTGAGGGTGAGCTTCAGGAAAGGGCACCAAGTCACAGCAGAATATACATATTTCTTCACACTGTCTGTTACTCCTGGAAATATGGGGCAAAATCAGTAATAGCTATATGTAATGGCTAGAAATTTAGGCCCCAGTCCTTAGCACATAGACATACTTAATTTTAAGTATTTGCAGGACCAGGGTTTTATATAGACACATGAGAATTGTTATATTGGATCAGACCTGTGGTCCATTTAATCCAGTATCTTTTCTCCAAGAGTGGACAGTACCAGATGCTTCAGAGGAAGCTATAAGAAACCCTGCAATAGGCTTCACCCATCATCAGACAAAATTCAGCTGAGAATTCTATTGGTACTACATAAAGAAGAAAATCTGAAATACATACAAATGTCCAGATCCTACTTTGGGATCTCCTAGCAAAGACCTCTTCTTCTGTGTGGAGTCTCGGTGACTCTACTGGATCGGGGGTGGTGATTTTGATACAGATTTAAACATGTATTGTATTTATACCATACATTTTAAATGTCATGAAAATGGGCCAGTTTTGTAGGGGATTTTTTTATTTTATTTTATTTTAGTTCTTATAATATACATGTAAATAGATATACAATCCACACCATTAAACTTATGGTATTTTATGTAAAGAAACTATATATATTTTCTACTTGGACCTGTTACCCATTATGAAATACAATCAGAGATCTGGAATATTTTTGATAGTCTCATTTATATTTCATTGGTAGCATGAAGAAGTCCCTGTGTGAGATGCTGCCATTTAATATTTCTCTCTGTTTGCAAATTCAGCAGCATCCTGCAGAGTACAAGTGGGGGGTCTGACATTTGATCCTACTGTATATTTGTTGCATGACGTTAGATGGTTTCTTGGGGCTGCCATGCCAACCTAGGGTGTTGCTAGACAGAGGCAGAAAACAGATTTATCTGAGCCAGCATAGGTGAAAATATTAGTTCTAGTGAATTATTCTAGTGATTAGTGAGTTATCCTAATATAGAGGGTTCACACCGCTGGCACCTAGGCAGACTTCTTCAGAGTACTGCCTATATTAACAGTCACAGGTAAATCTTGGGACATAAACCTGGAAGGTTCTGAGTGTCTCATGAGAAGTGCCCAAAATTTCTCTGTTTGCTTATGTTAGAAATATCAGGAATGTAGAGTTTGATCTTTCTTGGGTTTGCAGGAGGACCTTAGGAAGTCTCAGATATGTTTATTGTGAGATCTAAAATGCTAACTGAAGGGGCAAAGGTGTTGAACTTCAACAGAGGCTTCCTTTATCCAAAATGTGAATTAGTCATTGAAGTGAAATATGTTCAAAATTAAAAAAACACACACAAAACAATTAATTTTAAACAGTCTGCTTTCCCCTGCTCAACTTTCACTCTCTTGATCATCCTCCATTATCATCAATGGAAGATTTGCCATTGACCTAATGGGAGCAGGATCAAGCCCCTAGCCTTTGTGATGTCATCATTGCACTTATTCTCCAGACACCATAAAAACTTTCAGTCTAGAGAGACCTGAGTTTCTAATGTACAAGCAGGAAAATACAAAATCCATCCCCTCTCCAGACTTCTTTAGACACCAAAAAGTGCCTTTTTTTCCCACCTGTAAAGAACTCATCTCTTTTTGTAAGTGTAGATTGACATTGAAGAACACTGGGACAAACAATATCCCCAGTCCTTACCTCTTCCTCCCACTCCCTATTATTATATTATTATTATGTAGTTTACTGCCTAATGGCTGACTGCCATCCTCCATGATGCATAAGTACATAAGCCTAATTCTGCAACTTGTTGCATTAGGAAAGACTGTTGTACCTATAATTAGCACTATTGATTTCAAAAGGGCTCCATGCAGACAGATGCAACAATTTGCAAGATCAGTGGTGTCGTTTGTGATGCACTTTGAGATCCTTCAGGATGAAAAACACTATAAAAATGCAGTAGGTGATTGCTGTTATAAATCAATCTAAGGTTTTACACCACACTTATTACTATGGCATCTCAAATATAAAAATACCTGTCATCAAGGCCAACTTGTTAGTCATCCAGGTTGGGACCACTACTCCATGCCTATTGTCTGCTCTGAAAATAAACAAAAATTGGCTCTTTGGGGCAGCAAAGGGTTAATGGCACAGCCACTTGCCTCTCTTGTCATCGTTGTCATTCCCATATAAAACATTAAATAGACCTTTTGTTTAAGTAATCAGGAGGCAGTACCCGATGAGGCAACATCCTGTTTGAATAATTTAAATTGTGACAGTAAAAGACCAGCCTCCTGGTGTAATCTAAAAAGACGCGATCATGGTGTGTTGCCTTAGTTCTTTGTCACTGTTATTATATCTTAAGTTATGTAAAGTCAGCGCTTGTAATTATGTTTAACATCATTAAATCCTATTTTATAGCCTCATTCCAATACATTTATGGTTTAAAAAGTAAAGCAGCTGTGAATTGTTATCACTGTGTTTTCACCTGCTTGGCTCATTAGTTTCCTCTCCCAGAAAGACTTGTTGAACAGGCTTTCTCCCCGCCTTCTTTCCGCCTACCCCACCCCCAACTACTGGTGGGGTGGGGAAAAGGATGTCTCTTTCCTTTCGTTCTTTTTTCCTCTTTCTCCTTCCCCCCTCCCTCTTCTGCCTTCTCTTTACCATTCTCGCTGACAGGGCTAGCTCAAACTTGCTCAGGTTAGCCAGAGATAAAGAGCTGGGCTTAATTTGCTCTCTGGAGTTTCAAGAGAGAGTTGTGTGGGAGGGAGGGTTTATTTCAATTGTTGGTAGTAAGGGGTCGAGGAGGAGACACACGGATACTCACAGAGAGCTTTCTGCAGACGGTGCTAATGACTGAACAACAGTCTGATGTGGAAGAACTAAAACCTGTAAGGGCTGTCAATAAAAGAGAAAACAAAGGTGTCCTACTCCTGTAAGTATCCGACGTATTGCGTGTAAAGTCTCTGCGCCTGTTGCGTGGGGGCCGAGCTGAGCTATATCTACAGTATCAAAAGGAAAAAATCCTGTATACATTTTATGTTGTTTCTTAACTTTTGATACTGGCTGCCTTGTGATTCTGCTGTTTTCTTTTACAGCTGTTAACGCTGGAACTTAGTAGAGAGACTACAAAGTTTCAGGAATGCAGGCTCGATATGATCATGTGAAATTAAAAAAATATTTGAACGCCAATTGCGAACTGTTTATAGTCCAACTACACGTGACTAGTTTTGTAACTCGGGGACCACGAATAGGGCTGAACAGAACTTGAGTCTGGCTTTCGTTAAAGCTGGGAGACTAGAATGCTATCTGAGGAACATGTACATATGTTGTCTTCAGAGTTCTGTCTGCCAGAACTTATCTTCACGTTTGTATCCAGTGTTTCAACAAAGCTGGTATTGTACAAAGTCTAGTCACTAAAGTAACAATGATGTACTATCTCACATGACTTTAGTTTGTCTTCTAAAAGTGGTTTGAATCCTTTCCCGCCTCTCACCCCCCCCCCCCCCCAGCTTCGGAACAAGAAATTTGGGAGGGGGTTAAGTTCACCTTCATTCAGAGTAATGGAACTATAATTAGATCCAGCCTAAAAAAACCCTCTAAACATCTCGTTGTGAGTTTCCTTGAAAGCACAGGACACTTTGGGGGGTGTAAAATGCTGGTTTGCAGGAAGCATACCCTAGTCCTGATTCTGATTCCCCTGAGAACAGTTTTATACTGGTATAATTCCATTGACTTTTCGACAGTTACACAGGTGTAAATGATACTAGAATTATTCTCCTTATCTCTAAGTGGAGCTGAAGTGAAAGGTCAGAGTTTCATTTGGTGTAACCAAAATGCTGCTTCCCTTTTCCCTGGTTCCCCTAATTTAATGGTACTCTGTATTTAAGGGGAGGGAAGGAGTTTTTTATTCCAAAGTTGCGGGTGGGGGGGAATAATAACTATTGACTAATGGAAAACTGACAGGAAAATCGTATTGTGTAAAGGTCAATAGAGCCCTGCAAATCTTGCGTTGCATCCGCGGATGTGGATATCCGCGGACCATGTTTGCAGATCGGATGCAGATACAAACCGCGCAGGGCTCGAAAGATCAGTATCTCTAGCTCTGTGTTCAGTGTTCGCTCTATACTTTAGTGGCAGTGATACCCAGGAACTCGTTCCAACTTAAATTTCTTTCCCTTTTTAATCTTTGAAGGTTCTTGTACTCTGTATGATGAGTGACCTTTTTATATTGAGCTTACTTTAGAAAGGGGGTAAAGCTTTGAAGATAAAATGGCCATTCCAAATACAACATTAATATGTGAGATTGACTAGAAATGTCTCTCCTGAAAGGGTTGGTGTTTCTTTTAAATCATGCCTTCATGATGTCTTTACATAATTACTTCTTCACTATGGAAAAAATGCTTGTGTTAAAATATCCATGGTACAGGTGGGAACAGAAGGTGGAGAAAGATATTGGTAAAATTTTCAAAAGTGCTTAAGTAACATAGGAAGATAAGTCCCATTTTCAAAAGTAACTTAAGTCTCATTGAAAGTCAGTGGCACTAGAATCCAAAGTTACTGGGGAATCAGATTCCTAAATTCCTTAACATTTTCAAAAGTGCTCATCTGAAAGCTTTAAAAAATAAAAAGAGAGAGAGCGCAAAGGAAGACAGAATGTGTTTCTGTGACTGCCAGAAGGACTAGAACTTAAGTTCCTGTACAAGTTCAATTTTTATTAACTTTGCATTAATAGAGGTTTCCTCCTTAAAATTTCTCCTTAACACTTACAACAGCATTCCTTCATAAAGAAGAACCCATCTCAAGCATAATTTTGGGTGCTGTTTGAACATCCCACTACCTCCTCAATATGTTTATGTAATTGCCTCTTTTTAAATCCAAAGAACTAATAGTATATACACAACACGCTGATCTTTCACTATTTCAACATACCGTATGCTCTTTATCCCCTCCCTATTTTGTCTTATCCCCACTCTGTTTAGTTCAAGATAAGTTATTTATGATGTGTACATAATTCCATGTATAACTGATGAGGCAAACCACATGGAGTACTGTCAGTTAAAACTGAACTCCCATCTGTTTTGCCTGAATATGATAGACCTCGTGATAGTTCTTATAGGTTTGCTCTGGTTTTCTTGGTCAAAATTTCCCGTTGTTCTTCCCTACCAAAAAATTGTGCAGTGTGCTGTATACTGTTTAGCTTCTGCTTACTGCCTGACAGATGGCTGCATTTCCTGTGTGCTGTATATATGTAGCTTGTGAAGGTACAAACGATCCTTCAAATGTAAAATACTCTTGGAAAGTTGAAAATACTTGATGCACAATTTTGCAATAAAATATTGAAGAAAGATATGACCAGTGTTACTCACATGCCACCCAGAGTACCAGAGATTAGAGTTCTACCCAAACCAAATATCCGGCTCTAAAGAAACCTGAATTTGGGAGAGTTTGAATTTTGCACCTTAAGGCCTCATCCTTGTTGGAAATTACAGTTCCCAGTTAGGCATCACAGATCATGATTAGAGCTGGTCAAAAATTTTCCAACACAACCCTTACCTGTCAGAAAATGCAGTTTTGATGGAATCTAAACAGTGTGCCAACACTTTTGATGGAAACCATGTAGGCAAGAAAGCGGGTCATCCTGCCTGGGCTGCCTCTACTACCTAGGAAGTGCCTCCAAGGCCTGCCTGACACCCCATGACTCCAACTTCCTGGGGAGTTGGGCACCATGGAAAGGCAGCTGTCCATGGAGCTAAGAGAAAGCTGAGAAATTCAGTTTTAGTTCTCCCAAAATTGAATTTTTCAGAATGTGCCCACCTGTGAAAAATTTTAATCTTTGACTTTTCATCTGGAGTTGGGACTAAATTATTTGTCCAACCCACTGAAATTTCTCACAAGAAGATCATTCCATTTTCAAGCCAACTTGAATCTCAATCCTGTAAACACATTTAGGAGGATGGAGAACATAAGGCAGCGATCTCATTTTCTGGAAAGGTGTTTATGCTTCCAACACTTGTATCTCTGGTCCAAACAGGTACACTCCCAAAATACCCACCATAGTGAAATGCACTGGCAAAAATAACTTGTTCCTGAAGCATTGCCTCAGGAACGGAAGAGGCATGTTCTGCATTTTTTCCCCTTCCCATGTGGGGAAGGGAGCAACTATGTCCCATACAAATGAAGAGGCAGTTCCCTGAATCACTCTTGAGCTCACTGACTTCCTACAATTGATGGCCCTGACCCTGCATACAGATCCATTTTTGTGGATCCCTAATAATTTCAATGGTGCTTTTTATGGTGCAAAGGTCAGGTCATGAGGATCTGCTTGTGGAATCAGGACCTATGTTTGTTAATCATATAGTTATATTTTTTTGTATAAATGTGAATTTTAGACTAAATATATACACTTGGACTGCATATTACTACCCTAGGCTGTGTGAGTCTAAATAGAAGATCCCTATGAGATCCTCTTCTAGTTACAGTAGCACATAAAATCAAGTGCACATCTGTAGTTTCAATGACACTCCTTTTAAGGGTGTTTTGTTTGATTTTTACTACAGCAATCTATTTTTTTAAAGCAGGAGTTAAGCAATGCACCTATCTAATTTCTGAAAACTCTCAGAGCACTAGACATATTTTTTTAAAAAAATCAGTGTTGCATTAATTGAGGAAGCGTGTGACTTTGTGAGTGCAAAGGATGTAAACAAACCCTGCCATCAAAGGGTTTCATGTCACTTGAAACTTTGTAATGTTTTTTGTAGAAACAAGTAATGCAATCCTTATGACATTAGATAGTGTTTTAAAAACACTATCAGACCTGTTTCCTTACACACACTCTCTCTCTTCCCCCCCCCCCCCCGGTAAGCTTTTCTGGCAAAGCTTCAATTTTAAGAGAAACTGGGTTTCCTGATAGACAGGTGGGATAACACTCTGTGAATCTATATGGTCCTCATTACCACAGTATCTGAGCACCCCACAATCTTTAATGTATTTCTCCTCACAACAAACCTATGAGGTAGAGAAGTGCTATTTATCCCCATTTTACAGAGAAGCAACCAAAGCACAGGGACGCAAAGTTATCACACAGGAAGTCTGTGGCAGGACATAGAGCTGAACCCAGGTCTCTCAAGTCCCAGGCTAGTTCCCAAACCACTGGACTTTTCTGGTGCTTTGCTAAATAATAATTAATCTTACAAATTTCCATATGGTGAAAGATCTGAATTATTTAAAAAAGGAGTAATTATGTATGCTTGAAAGTCAGGTTTTAGTTGGTGTAACTTTGCTCCTGTAGCTAAAGGCCTTGTGAGCATACTGCCTCTGTGCTAAAATATCCATGCTTGCTTCCCACTGAATATGCAATCCAACTGATATTCAAAACCCTCCATCAGGCAGCTCCTAGCTTCCTGAGGCAGTGTGCTCACCATGGCCTGTGTCCCCAGTGGCTTGGGAGCTGTCTGTAAGAGACTGCCCCCTCGCTCCATGTGCCCTAGCAGTGTAGTTGACAATCAGCAGAGGCACTCCAGCTGGAGGTACTTTGCTTTGTAAGAGAGGACTGCCTGTTGGACTCCTTGGGGGCCCTTGAGCTAGAAATTGGTCCCATCCCCATGCCTGTTGGTCCATAATAATCTACCTTAGCTAAACTTGGGGCATTTGTCAGAGCCAATGTCTATAAGTCAGCACTTGTAGATGGTTGAGGAGTGTGAGGCTCTGTGGGGTTGAGAGTTTTGTGGAATTTGAGATACGGAAGCTTTGTTTGCTGGGGGTTGGCCTGTTGCTGTATCTATGAAATGTAATTGTAACTATCTGTGTGGAACCCTACAGTACTTAAACAGCTATCATTAAACGTGTTCACATTGGTTATTTCAATGTGGTGTTTAAAAAGCATCCCTCTCTTCTCACTGTGCCTTTGTGCTAAGCTCACAGTTCAGGGTTCTGGGATGGGGTTTTCACCTGAAATGTTGAGCTAAAGTATCTTACACTATCATGTCATGTCATATGTTAAACTCTTCTTTCTTCTCTCTACTCCTCAGAGAAGTTGTTCTCTGAAGCTCTTCCTAAACACATCAAGAGTCCTTAAATTGCTTCCAAATTGGCATTCCTGTGATTGATATCTTGATGTAAATCCCTTTTGGTCATAGAGTATCTGGTTCTCATATTGTATGTAATGTAAGGAGCCTTATTTTCCTTTCACATCACTGAAGTCAAAGGAATTAAGTGCAAGCCACTCTGATTTATACTGCAGAGAATCAGGTTCATGCTCTCTAAATCTGTCTGTGATAGAAAACTCCAGACAATACACCAGTTAAAACAGTACATAATTGGTTTTATGCTGAACACGGTATGTGGTGTGTATTTGTGAGCTAGCACGCTGGAGTAGTAGGGCTAGTATTAACTGACACATTCCATGCACTAATGATTACAGCACATGACAAATTTTGTCTTGCTAATCTTGGTGCACCAGACTTTAAGAAATGAAGGATTTTAACTTAAAAATGAGTGTAGGACATTACAGGTAGGGTAAGCAAAAGTATTCCTTAATACTGAGAGAAAATATAAAAAAACAAGTGCTTCCAAGGGCTATAGAAAATAATTAAATAAAAACTGTCCCCTGCTAGGAATAGTGTCATAATACATATCAGATAATTATATGTATACTGTAGATCATTGGTAACTTTATTTATCAAACAGAAACATTATCACAAGTTGGGAGAAGGAAAAAAAATGGCAGCCCTGGTCTGTTGACATTCAGGTCACAGTACACAGTACTTTATTTTTCCTTTGAAATGTGTGTGACTTAGGGCCATGCAATTGGTGGAGACTTTGAAACTGGTAAAGACCCTCCCTACTCTTTCGATTATATGTGGGGTTGCTGTGAGGGTTTTTGGCAGCTGTCTGCAGTTTAGTGTTTCTAGTTATGAAGAGGAGTTAACCTGGCCAATCTTCAGCTAGGCTCAGTAGGCTTTAAATGTCTGCTCTTCACTTTATTTTTTTAAGTGTGTGTCTGACACACTTACATGCTTGGAACTTTGCAATAGAAGGGTTTAGTGTCCTCTGATCAATAGTACCATGTTCATAATCCTCTCTTATACTACATACAAAAACTACATTTAAAAGAACATTATTTAAGGTTGCAAACCCTCAACTTAGGAAATACTAGAATTAAGGTTGTCTGTTTTCTCCATATAAAATTAAATGTGTGGGGTTTTTTTGTTTTTGTTTTTTTCCAAGGCTTAGTCTTAGAAATGGCTGAACTATTTTGTCTGAAATTTTCCCAAAAATGAATCCACCTTAGGCAGATACTTGGCATAGAAAATTTCAGCTGAAACAGTTTGCCAAAGCTATAAGCAACTGATACCATGGTTTTAAAATGGGAAGTGTTTTAGGCAACCTTACTAATAGGTGGTGCTCTCAGCCTTGCCTATAATGCATGCTCTGGACCTGATTTTCAGAAGTGCTGAGCACCTGCACTTGTCTGACTTCATTTGCAGTTGTGGTTCTTCAGTACTCCTGAAAATTAGGCCATGTAAAATTACCCCGGTTGCCCTGCAGGTCATGTATACTGTCAACATGCACAAGTGCAAAGCTGCCTGTCTAAGTCTTACTATGTGATACCTGAAAAAGAGCTGTGTAGCTCACAAGCTTGTCTTTCACTAACAGAAGCAGGTCCAATAAGTTATTACATCATCCAGCTTGTCTCTCTTACTGTGTGTGTCACATACAGGAGCATGAGTTTGTGTAGGCTTTTGCTCTACACCAGCTAAACCCATTGACTAAACTCCTAAAATAACAAGATTCCAAACCTTTTTTTTTTTTTAATACCACTGTTACTCTTACATAGAGATAAAGAAGAATTTTTGCTGGCAACTGTCGTGATCCTACTGGTCTTCAAGATGTGTCCCCAGGGTCCCCAGTTGACTGTTACCTCTCTGCTGCCACTCAGTGGCTTGCTACTAATCTTCTGAGCAGGAAAGACAATGAAACCTGAAGTGACATCAGGGAGGACTTCTCAGGGCTTGATTGGAGGAACATCATGAATTCTGATTTGTCAGGGCTTCCTATTTAAACCCACAGGAAGTTGTCTCTACAACTGGTCTCTACCTAGTTGTTACGTTGGACCTTGCCTTCTTGCCTGACTCATGAATCCTACTTGCTTGCCTTGCTCCTGGTTCCTGCTTTGTTCTTGTTTCTTGCCCCGGTCTCTGAATCCACCTCTGACCCTTGGCTCGATGCCAACTCAGACTCCAACCACTAGACTTAGCTGCCTACAGCCCTGACAGCAGCTTTATAATTGGTGTTCTCTTCTAATGTTCAACAGTGACCACAGGACCCTCAGAGTGTCAGATCTGCTAGTTGATGCCCAAATATAATATCTTTTCTCTTCCCCACCCCAGCCACACAAATGCTTCTATCCTGTAGTTGGAATAGTGGTACATTTCCTTCCTGAAGCTAGAACAGATCCTCATTGTCAACAGGCAGTTACCAAGAGAACCAAACACATCCTACCATGCTTAATCAGAGAAGCTATACAAAACTGTTCTCATTTGGAAGCTGCTCTGTATCTCTTCTGAAGAATAAATGTGAACTTTGTACAGCTTCCTAAAGCAGATGTTGCAGTGGGATCTAATACTGTCACCCAGCTGACTCTTCCCACTCTGCACCCCCATGACCAGACAGATGAGTTGACAGGCCCTTGAGGAAGAAAGTATAAATTTCATTTACTATGCAGGCATATGTTACTGCCAGCCCTTATGCTAGAAGAGCTGTTGCTTGGTCTAGCAACCTTCAAAGATAAAATCAATATGAAGAAAAATGTCTTAACCAGTATTCTTTGACAACTCCCAAGATACAATTAAGTTCTCTGCCAGAGCTATTTCCTCAAATGCTATATTGCACAAGAAGCTCTGGCTCAGGATGTAGAAGGCAGATAGCCAAGTACAGCAGCTTCTGTCTGCCTCTCTATTTTCCATAGAAAGAAAGCTCTTCGGGGAGCAATAGCTGAGTCAAATGGAGAGAAATACTCAATGTTTTCTCACAAACCAGGTAAAAATCCAGAGGCCTCTACAGACACATTGTCCTTTTTCCATTGACAAAACAGCAAGAGAGTCTCACCTGAGGGAAGGCAATACACAGGTGACAATTGCCTGTCTGTCTACTTCCAGCCTACTCCAATCTATAGAACTTTACTATCTCCTTATCATAAAATGCTGTGTTGTGTTGCCTAATGACAGGATGATTATTGTTAAGTTTACCCTAGAACAAAAGGCTGGAGGCAATGGGGAACAAACGTATCTGAATGGAGGACTATCCAGGGCCAGGCTGAGGACTCTTGATGGCTTTCCCATATGTATATGAGCATGTGTTTGTGACTGATAGACCGTAACACCTCCTGTGTCCCAGCCTATGACGGAGGCTACAGTGCAAAAGTGAAGGATGCAGTGCAGTTTACAATAAAAATGTTCACAAAACAGCATGGAGTTTGCTGATGCACTAATCTGTCACAACCAGTTTAGAGAGGAAAATTCTACAGAAGGTTGGCTGCTGTGAAAGATGACAATGTGTGGCAATAGTGAAGATGGCTGATACAAATTGTAGCAAGAGATGTCACTATAGCAGACTGATCCCCAGTGCAATGTGAAAATGGGATAAAAGATGGCTAGATTGCCAGAGGTGGAAATCTTATACTGCAACATAAAAAACCCTCTGCAATCTTATTTCATGATACTGCAGGAGAGGGAAAAAAATGTTTATTTGTATCTGCAAAGTCCTGGTCAAAGGAGCTGTTGCAGATTCTGGATTAATTAGGCTCTGCATACTGCTTACATCCAGGATTAGAGTCCAATACTTCCTGCTGCAAGAAGTCTTCATGTTTCCTAGTGGATAAGATTGCTCGGATCTGCTGTCTCTCTCCATGGAAGCAGACACATGACTGCAGGAGTCAAGTTGTGGATCTGCTGAATTTGGGTAGGGTTGCTTGCTGAGGTGCTAGGAGAGTTTTGAGTAATAAACTAAGATAGACCTGTGTCCTTCCTCTCTGGTGGAGGGGGGGAAAAGTGGCTAGTTGGACAGGCAGTGCATTACTTATGATTTGAACCTGTGACAAGTCAAGAAGCGTGTGGGGTTTTTTTTTGTTTTTGTTTTTTTAGCAAACTCTCCAATTATTGCCTTGTCTTTAATCTATATTTCTTAGCCAAACGTTATTAAGAAGGTTGAGATCAGGCAGTTCTGTGATATCTGTTCACTAAGTCTCCTGGACCTTGACCCAGTCTGCTTTGTTTTAGGTCTGCTTCTGGCACAAAGACTGTACTTGCAGTGTTGACTGATCAGGTGTCTGTGCTAATTCTCAGATATCTCATCCATCTGATCAGCTTCCATTCAACAGTCCCTTTCCTTCTCTCGCTTTCTATGTATCTAATCAAGAGCTAGATATTTTTGATTATTTCTTTACACAGATTAAAACAGTTTAGCACAGTTATAATCCCTGATACCAAAACAGAAGAGTTCTAAAAAATGTTATAAAAGAGAAGAGATCTTGAGTACACTGCATCTAGCAGCCTAATCTCTCGCTGTAAGTGCTCCACTATACCATTTTTAAAAAGGAACCAGTAGGACTTCCTAAATCTCACAACACACTTTTTCACTAACATTCTTTTAATATGTTAAGTTTAAAAAAAATTCCTTGCATCTATATTTTTAAAAGCACCTGATACAACTAACCGTTGCTACAAGGATATTGAAGAATCTACCATATTCATGCAACAGATCTCTTGCATAAGCACAGCTAAATCTGAAAACTTGGCTCACACTCATGTGAAGAATATCACTTTGGAAGGCAGATACTTTTTCCAAACACTTAAAAAAAACAGTGTGAAGACTTTCCAGTGGTGAAGCCAAGCTTTCTTTTCCTCACTTGTTTACTCCTGTGACAATGCCCACAAATGACTGCATTGTTAGGTGGCAGCCATGGATTTTCATAAACCATGAATATTTGTCAGGCCCTACTGTAAGTATGACTGTTAGCAGATTCTGCAGGCAACTACATTTCTTCCTTATTTAATTTGGCAGAAAAGAATTGGAAGCTGAGACCTGCAGGTGCCTCTTCCCTCCCTTTCTTGATCCTGAATAAAATTTAGGGCATTTCTACATTAAAAACGTCAGTCGACCTATATTAAGTCAACTTACAGACACCACAGTAATGACTGCTGTGGTTCATGTCCACACTACCTGCCTTCGGTCAGTGGGACATATCCTCACCAGCACTGACCTAAGGGGGCAGAGTGGGGAGCTGAGAGTCCAGGCTCTCAGCTCCACTCACTGCTCCCAGCCAGGAGCCTGGATGCCCCACAGGATCTGGCCCTGTTTTGATTTTGGGAATAGTGCTCCATCCTTGGACTTTCTGCTGAGGCTAGCCAGAAAGTTGCAGTGGTGAGGTATTGGAGTGATTTTTTTTTTTTTAAGTGGACAGATGGACTGGGGACACTTTGAAGAAAGATAGAACAATCAGAATGGCTTACATTCCTGTTCTGTTCTGTTTTTTATAAAATATTAGCCTCTCACTTAATGGCACAAGGAATTTGTTTCTATTTTTCTATGGAACTTGATAGCATCTGTCTTTGATTAGATGGGGAATACTGCCTGTTAATAATAGATGGTATTTAAGAACTGAGACTGTACATGCTAATGACGTCCACAATGTCACAATGACCTTACTGCTGTCTGCTGAGGTACTATGGTGTGAGACTTGACCTGGTTATTATGTGAAATGTTTATCCACTGGGCTAAAAAAGTACAATAAGATACCTTTCCATTTTGTTTTGCTGTTTTAAAAGGTATAAGTCCATGCTTAATAACTAGACAATTTTATTGTTTTCACTAGACAAAATTCATTAGTTGTTTAAAATTCAAATGTATTCAAATTTTCTAATACTATATAAGAATACACATTTGGTTTGAAATGTTGGTATATATTGCTATGTTTAAAGGTATTGCTGCAAAGTGAGAATACATCAATAAATATTCAAATAACTCTGCTTCCTCACCCTCACAAATATAACCCATGACAAAAAATAGCTTTTCCTCACTCTGATAGTTAACTCACCAGTGCTAATGTCCCCAAATCCTTCTGTGTCACCCTAAGAGCCATTTCATAGGCAAAATATGCATACGGCACACATTGCAATGCCTGTCAGGAAACAGTCATCATAGGCCCAGTGCCTTCTCAGACTGCTGCCTGTATTGCTGAGAAGGGCTGACACTGAGCAAAACAATGGTGTTCAGAAGATCTGGTAAAAGAGAGAGGGATAGCTGGAGGCAGGGCAGAGGGTATAATTCAAATATAGTCACATCTACTATAGCAGCTTCACTCTGTGTTTATATTTGGCTCAGTGAGTTGTTTCTATAATGAGAATTAGCCTCCTAACATTGCTTTCAAAGGGATTGAAGATATGCAGACCATTAGTGTCTGCTAGAAAAGAACAGAGCATCCACTATCTTTAGTTCTGTATCCACTTGTAATAACAAGCTGATCCCCAATTTTAGTGTTCTTGAATTCCTTAAGCTTTGAACACACTCTCTTCACATATATAAAGATATGTCTGACAACTTTACCCCTCCAACATACAACATTGATCCTCAGTCAGATGCTCTTGCTGTGTTTTAAACAGAGAGTCAGTTTTTTAGTTAGACATTTTTAGAATCCATCCATCCACTCCCATTCCATCATTACACTCCTCAGCTTAGCATCATTGTTTCTTCTTCCTTCATTGTTTTCACTTCTTTTTCTTCTTCTATTTTGCTTCTAGTTTCTGCTTGTGAATATATCTTTAGTTCAAATTTATTAGTGTCACAAAAATCACAATGTCCAATGTGTTTTTGTGTTTTTTCTGTTATGTTTTTTCTTTGTTTTCTTTTAAATCTTTCTTTTAAAGATAGGTACATGTACAGATACAGATAGTTACATCCAGAATGAGGAACAACTCAGACTCAACAGACAGTTCAGACTAAGAAGATTCATGCATTCTTATATTCTGGATTTTATATGGTGTTAGTGTCTGTTCTCATTCTATATTTTATACTCTTATCATCTGCTGTCCTGGATCTGACTGTCTCATCACATTGGCAAAAGAAAAAAGGATCTCTTTCTTCTTTTACCTACCTCTCTCTCCTCTTATCTCCCTCTCTCTCTCTCTCCTCCTCTTCACCTTGGTCTCTTCTCATCTGAATTTCTCTGGTCTGATCTGTGAACTGAACAGCAGTCTTCCCAACACAAACAAAACAACAACAACACTGTTTTTTGGTACAAACCTTTTTTCTGTCAGCCTGTGACCACACAGACACACAGGCCACAGACAGGACAAGACTCAAAGAAAAAATCTATTAGTCTTTATTTATATACAAAAGCACACAAAAAAAAAAGGTAAAGTAAAAAAACAAAACAATAAATTTTTATATATAACCTTCCTTCCTTTGCTCCCTTTTCTTTTGTTCATCTGCCTAGTTTTCTTTTCTTTCTGCTCTAGCCTGCTCTCTGTTCTCTTGCTCTAACAGGCCTCTCTCCTGTCTCCCCCTCTTGGATCACCCAAACCCCCTCTTTTCTAGGCCCTCTGTGTTGTAATGGTTTAGTATCCTTTATTTGATCCTAGGCCTAGGCTTGGAAAGAGTAAATCATTCTTAGTTTGGCTGGAGCTCAGTAGGAAGTATTCCCCAATAAACAGCTTCCCCATGGTTTCCTCAAGGGCTCTTACCTATGTCGTTGTTTTGCTTTCCCTGCTTGGTCCTTTTAATAACCCCACATCAAGTAACCCCACATAACTAAACACACAGGGTATGTCTGTGCTGTAATTAATAATTACCTGCAGCTGCTCAGCCCATCTGCTGGGCTGTGGTGGGGCCCCCCTTCCCCCTGAGGGGGGAAGACTCCAGCCTAAAGCCTCACAGCTGAACTCTACACATTTTTTACTGCCCGAGCCCCATAATAAGTCTCCCCAGGACCACGAGCCACTCGTGTGTTTAATGTGTTGCAGGACAATCATAAATCCATATTCATATAAAAATATATTTCCCCACTAAAACATTACACCCAACTAATAAAGACATGGGCAGGGACGACACTCACACATCACATTACTCACTTGGCAGATTAAATGTAACAGTAGAAAGTGTTGTAGTGTGTTGCTGTGGAAGTAATAAATATAAAGGAGTATAAAAATAAAGTATAACAGGTAGTAGCATTGCAGTTGTCCAGCAGCATTCATCAGATTGATTGAAATATTGAAAGAAAAAAAAATTTTTGGTTTTTGTGCATTTTGCAACCAGTGAAGTCCAATCTTTTTTTCCAAAGAAAATGAAAATAGAAAACAAACAACAAAAATGAACAAATGGCAATGTGGTGGTGGTGTGGAGTGTGAACTGGTCATCCATGTTTCTGTTGTAAATTAGAATGATGGAGATTAATATACAATAAGCAGCAGCTAGTGGGACGCTACTTAAGATCTCAGAGAGAGGGTGGACTTGGAAGGTAAGAATAGCCAGTCTAGGGAAATATGAGCAAACCTACAGAATATTAAGGATCTACATAATACGCTTCTGTGTGTTCTAGGGATTGTTTCATTTTTGCTGAATTACGTGTTGAGAACTAAAACAAATCAAATTTATTGGACCTTTCTCAGAACACGTAATGAATGCCTATAGTGCATTGGTCAAATAACGCTGAATATTTGTAAGCAACTTTCATTCAACATCTGCCAAAACATCCAAAAAGCGGTCTTTGGTGAGTGCAAAGGGAACAGGATGTAGTGTAGGTTTTTAGTAGCAATTACACTTCATAATAGTTTTTCAAAGGAAAAAAATTCAAATAAAATTCCATTGTAATCAACTTAATACAATTTTTGCGACATAGGTTAGCTACAAGTCTGAGTGGCTGATCTTCTGACTTCGGAAGGAACTTTCTTTCTTTCTGTAGCATAAAGAACTTGGGCTCCCAGATCTGCCACTAGTTTTCTGTGTTTATATACAGTGTATAAAAGAGACAAGATCCATTTCCCATGACTTCTAAAATGTGCTTGCTAATGATGGGTCTCAGTACACTTCATTACATACACATTCAGTTCACTGCTTTTTGTTAATATATTTCCCTGCTCTTTTTTTCTTTTACTGTGAGTTAATCTTATGTTTCTCGGTTCCATTCTTGGTGTATATTCTGGTTATGTACTGTAACCAACTGTTTTTCTAATACAGAGTTCATATCCTTTTAATGTCACTAATTTTATGTTGTCATTTGAACTGTGACTCATCAGTGATGATGAATCTCTACAACTTTAAAATGTATTCCCTTTGTGCCATAATAAATCTGAAAGCGATTTTTTTTAAAGGGAGTGGCATGTCTGAAAAGTAGGTAGATTTTCTTTTTGCATGTTCATCTTGAAGCTGATATTCTATCAGCATTAGAGTTGTGCATTTAAAAGTGTATATTCACAACAAACTCCAAAATCTTGATATTTCACCTTGATATGTACAAAAATGGTCCACTTGCATGAAAACCCTGTTAAGCAAAATGACACCTACCATAACACCTTTTTGGTCTTTTTTTTTGAGGTGGAGCTACTTTTTCTCAATAATTGCTCTGTTAGACTAGAGTGAAATCTTCAAATTGCAAAACTTTGGAACACTAGATCTAAATCTAATCTCCTGTGCATCACAGGCCACCAACATCACACTCACACTAAATCTAACAACTGAAATGAGACTCTCAGGAAACTAGACTATTGTATGCTACAGGCGGAGAACTAGGTGGACTAAGGGGCAGCAGTATCTAAGGAGCCTGAAATGGCAGAGGAATTACACACTATTGCTGATATTTTACAGCTGTGGTGAGTTAGCTTCCCAAGAGATCTGTAGGCTCGTATGAGAGGAAATGAAGATTTACTCCTTTGTACTGAATTTCTGATTGCATGAGCTAGGTGTTGCATGTGGCAGTGGTGTTGGTGGAGGGTATATATGAAGCATACATAGGAAGGGCATGTGTAGCTGTGATCCATGACACACATTTGCAGGGGTGGAGTCTACTTTACTTTAATCAGGTACACCAATACATTGGCAGGACTCTCCCTCTTCTTCCTGGAGGCAAGGCCTGAGTTGGCGGGGAAAGGACTTTGGCTGCTTTTAGAGATGCAGTGAAAAGAGAAGGTGAACAGGTTGGGCTGAGCCCAGCTCTTCTCCCTCCCTCGACCCCCCCCCCCCCGAACAAGTAAAAGGAATAACATAGTACCACACTTCCTCAATCCCTAAAACACTTTTTACCACCCCATATCCTCAGGGAGCTGCACCTTTATGCTAGGAAAGGCATGCATGGGTGGAGCCTTGTGACTTTGGAATGGTGGCTGGAGTTGCTGTTGGTAGAGAAGGCAAGGGGTTGAATGATGGACAGAGTCAGGGGAAGGGAATTTTAGGTGTGAAGTCACTTATACCACTGTTCCACAGTTAAAGCAAGTGGGGAGGAGGGATTAATTGAAAGGAAAAAAAAAAAAACAAGATGGAAACAAAACTACTCAATGGATCATAGGTTGTAAAGGATTTGAAGATGGGCAGGAATTTCGCTCTTATGGGTTGTTACAGGAGAAAGGAAGAGGTGAAAAGGGTATGTGTGTATTATACAGAGAGATTTAACGGCTTCGCTTTATCTTGTTGAGCCCCGTGAGAAATCTGAATAACTAACTGCATGATGCTTCATTGTTCCTCATCCTTCCTTCTGGTTGTTTTTGTGTCCCTACTTAACTCCTGTCAACTTTCTCTGTAAGCAGCACTGTAACCTCTTTATATAGTTTTTTACAGTGCCCAGTCTGGTGTGACCCTGATTCCTACTGGGGCCTCTCAACATGGCAGTAATATAAATAACAATCCTACATCCAGTTAAGGGTTACTTAAATTCAAGGTGTGTACACACAGACTCACCAATCCCAACACTGCTTGCTTCCTTCTCAGGCAAGTTACTTCTCCCAGGAATCTTAAAAACTTTGGGGGGGAAAGAGACGGACAGTTGACTACCTGACTACCTCCTGAAGCCATCATAAGAAGTGGCTAAGGGGCCACAAGGCCCTTCTATGCCCTAAGATAGCCACAACCTGTTCTGTAGTGGGAAGGAGCATCCCTGGCCAGCCCAGGTCCTGACCAAAGTCCTCTTTGAGGTTCATGCCCATTGGAACCTCAAACTAAATAAAACTGCTGGTCTGGGTTCTTGATATAAAAGGTTTGTGCTACCCAATGCCTCTAGAGTTCTGGTTCAGGTTAGATCAGCAGTCACTGAAAGCTGTTACCTCTGGTCAGACAAAATTGACGCCTGTTGGTGGAACAGTGTGGAAACTTGCTGTGTTGATCCCTGTGCTTTGACTCTTCTGTGAGTAAATGGAATTTTCCTTAGCAAATGTCTATTTGGTATCTCTTTCATGGGCATTAAATTCACTGGGTGTGGGACTGGTTGCTCAACAGGTGGGTGTTCTCTCAAGCTTTCAAATTTACAAATCCCAATGTAAATAAGGCATAAGGCTCTGATTATTTGTGTCCTATAAAATAAACATTGGTAATCAGCTGCTGGCTGAGAGAATGTGGTAGATTTGCATGAGCATTTTGCAATGTTTCTCTCCTGACCTCACTCTGCCAACGTCAGGTAGACACTCTTTTGATTTCTTTGTGCAATTCCAAGTGAAAATATGAGATTGAAGTCAGTCTGAGAAGTCCTATGCTAATATGAATGACAAGGTCTTGGTCTTGGTTTAGTAATTAAAATATCTACCAAAACTTTTAATTGAAGTTACATTGCAAAATGTCATTATCAAAATGATGATCTGGACTGCGGTTGCCTTGCCATCTGTATAACCATTGTAAAATTGCATACAGATCTATTAAAAACTACACGGAGAGGTCTCTTGTAGATTGGGGTCATCCAGGACCACCTTTAAGGAACACAGTTAATGTTGACAGATGCAACATTTACCCTACCTTCTTATTTTCCTTGCTGTTTATTGGCAAATTTCTAATCTTTCTTTCTAGGATTTGATCCCCAAAATAAGAGATGTATGTGGTAGCTTACTAAAAAACCTAAGCAACTTCGTAACTAAAATCCATGCATACCAGAGGATTCTGCCTTCAATTGATTTCTTTTTTTAAAAAAAATCAATATCAGCTTCCAATGTGGAACAGTATTAAACAATGGATGGGGATGGGGAAAGAGGCTTAAAAATACAGATGGTTGGATAGCCTCCTCCTTTGCCTTTAGACTTTTACCCGTGTGTGTGTGTGTGTGTGTGTAATTTTTAAAAAAAATCTAGAATGGTGTTAAGCATCAGGGCAAATTTTACAAAGGGTTGTGTATTTGTTTAAATTTGGCTACCATTTTGCCTACCATATAACTTAGTATGGCAGTATATGTGTTTGCCATGGGAAAGACGGATTTCAGTCTCATACACAGGCTATTAAACACAGATCCTGTAGTGTGACCTAGGTCACCTTCATAAACCTGACAGATGCTTCTTCACGTTTAAAATAAAATAGAATAAAAATGCTTTCATGGAAACTTTGTAGTAAGTAGTGACTGAGGGGTCAAACGGGACCTATTGGTTCCAGTTAAGAGAAACTCTGCCTTAACACATTCTTTATAGCCAATTATAATAAAATCAAGTTAAGTATAACATATAACTTGTAGGCTGACTAGAAAATTTAAAAAATTTTAACTACTTGACTCAGTTAAGCACTGAACTCATTTAGTTTAGATTTATTCCTTTACTACTTGGAGCCAAAGCTGGACTACAAATACGATTGATTGTGTAATACTAGCACTTTCGTTTCTGATCATTTTGCCCCCATTGCTAGAATTTCAATGCTGCAGCTCATGTTGCTCAGGTGATATCAGGTCTGTGGTTGGAGAGTCTTTCCAGGACACTAAATGACAGTGTGTACTAAATAGTTACATTTTTGCATTAAGGTGTACTCCTCATTGAATATTACATTTTGATCTGCTGGTATTAAATTTCCCAGTTAAATGGATTTTAAGAGCTGTTGCTGTGTACTTGAGTACAAGGAACAAGATAAGCTCCTTGTTTGCTTTATTTGAAAGCTTTATAAAGTATGACATTTGAACGCTGCTCTAGAAAACAAAGAAAGCAGTTCCACATTCATATGTAGGGTTTGAGGTTATCCTTCAGCTAGATTGGTGCTTTTATCAAAATGATAGGGGCGTGTGTGTTGTTTTTTGGTTTTTTTTTTTTTTTAACTTTCCTGCATGTTAGTGAGAATCCTCACAAAGATCTTTGAAAGTGCTCTTTTACTGATGTCTTTAACTTGGGGCTTATCGGTGGGTTCTGCAATATGCCCTGATAAGGCTTTATAGCTACACTTTGTACATTTTGCTGCATCCTAGAAAATGAGACAACTTTTTGAAATGCATGTCATGGAAAGGGTTTAACAGGAAAAACTATATTTGTTAGCTATTTATAGAACTAATAAAAAAAAAACATGGTGAGGGGGACTTTTGTCAATTTCAAAACAGTAAAAATTTTCAAAGGAGCACTTAGCACCAGTCACTGTAGTATCTATGTAGACATTAGCTGATCTAGAAGGTTATTTTAAGTTCCTATGTTAGTATGACAGAAAAAGACTGACGATTAAAGCTCTAAGTAAACAAGAGTGGAGGCTATGCATTTAGTTTTCCCAAGTATGATCAAAGATACAAGAATGCCTATTGTTAAAATCTTTATATGTTAAAATCTAAAATTAATGACTTGAAATACACAACAGACAATTTTCTTTAGATCATTTTGCAGTGGCTTTTGTTTTTTGACCTTGTTATGAATCCTCAGATAAAGAGACTCTCTCTCTCTCTCTCTCTCTGCAGTTCAGATGGAGAATATGGTGCAGAGGAAAAAAAGAAGGCTGGAAAATCACCCAGCCTATTGCCACAGACCCCTACTAGTGAGGCTGAATGTTTTGATGACCGGAAAAAAGCTGGTGCCACTAGGTAATGTCAGAAAACTGACTAGCAGAAACTGAGCAGCAATAAAAATTGCTGAGACCCATCCAAAAAAAATGGTTTGAAACCAGATAAATATTTAGTAAACATAAGGTCCTGGTTGTGGCCCAGTCTTGTGCCGCTGTACAAGGGAATAATGGGGTATCAGATGCTCACTTGTGCCAGCTATTGGAACACAGAAAGGAGCATTTCAGGGGAAGAGCAACCTCCTTGGGGCTCCTACATCCAACCCCCTATGCAAGTAGGTGGGAAAGGACAGGATGAGGTAGGTAGTGGGCAGAACCAGCTGGCATAGTTGTACTGGTATGCCAAGGGAAATACACTGCACAGATCTAGACCTGGTGCAGGTTACTTCCATTGCAGAACAGGGAGAGACTGGCTGCCAGGCTTTGTCTGGCTCCAGGGCTACTCCTGGTGCAGCAGAATGTTGTAGTCCTTTGCTCATGACAAAGGTATAACTGAGCCCTAATATGGGATCCCTGTGATAAGAATCTTCTGTCTCTTCAACCCCTCAATCACACCATTCTTATAGGGAAACAGGATTCAGTGATAGTATATACTGCTACAGAGATTTCTAAGTCTGATTTAGCATTTTCACAAAAGAGTTTGGGTGGCAGGGAATACCAATAACTCCAAAACAAAGGCTGTGATGGTTTTAAAATCCTAGTCAAACAGTTAGATGACACACTCCATGGTTATGAGCGGAAGTCCTAATGGCATGTCTTCTTGCCTGTTCCTTAGATGACCAGTGCAACAACCAACCTAGGATCACAGATTTGCTTACAAGGCAAACACAAATGAGCCTATTAAATCTTCTTGCACATACTGTGTTTCCCTGCTGCTTCATGTAAAACTCTTGAGGAAGTACAAGAATTTTCACTATAGACTGCACCTCTCCAGTCAGACATCTCTGTCCCACAAAAAATTTACCTGATAGTCCCTGTACAGTGTTTTTTGTAGGGTTAATATTCTTACTATCATTCAAGATTTGAACCCAGTAGTGACTATATCAAATGACACACATGATGATTTCACATAAAACACAAACCAGGGATCACCCAATGAAATCAATAGGCAGCGAATTAAAAACCAATATAAGGACTGGGCATTGTGTGAAGAAGTACTTCAGTCTGTGGAAATAATTGCCAGGGCATGTTATGAAGGCCTTAACTATAACTAGGCTCAAAAAAAGTAGATAAATTCATGGAGGATAGGTCCATCAGTGGCTATTAGCCAAGATGATCATGGATGCAACCCCTTGCTCTGGGTGTCCTTAAGGCTCTGTCTGCCAGATGCTGGGACTAGACAACAGGGGATGGATCACATGATAACTGCCCTGTTCTGTTGATTCCTTCTGAAATATCTAGCATTGGCCACTGTCAGAAGACAGGATACTGGGCTAGATAGACCAGTATGCCATTCTTATGTTCTTCTATCCAAAAGAAAAGCCATAGTCTTTGCCTATAAGGTGAACAAAGTATACAAAAGAAACTAACAGTAGTTAATTTTCTAAACAGGAAATGAACATTCCCTCTAACGTTAAAGGGTTTTCATTGATCTGTGAGACCTGGCGTGTTCTGAAACTGATGTTAACTGTCCTTATCTGCTTTGTTGTCATCAAGAGACAGGAGAATAAGAATGAAAGTTAATAAAGGATGAATGTGTGCCATAGACAGAAGTATAGATCTGGATGGTAACAAAACTAATGAAATTACACTAAGCATGGTATTAGGAATGTTTTCATACCCTCAGGACAAAGATCAATGTGGATAGCCCCCTCCTGACAGCAGATATCAAGAGTGACTCCAAGATTGAAAGGAAAAAACGTGCCTCAAATCAGGTAATACAGCGATAACGTGTGTGTCTTTAGTTAGAGTAAATGACTATACTGGCATTGTCTAGCCCAGTAACAGTACTGTTCATTGTAGTGTAAGTACTCAAGGTTTGGGCACTGCCACTGGTTTCTTGCCCAGTGCTTTTGAGTGAAACATGGTAAGTGCAAAAGTGAAGCCTTACTACCAAGTACAGCCACTGAGGATTTGAGACAAAGGAACAATCTTCAACAGGAGCAGAAGATGACTTTTCCAGTTTACTTCAAAAGATTTTAGAATATCATCCTTCTTTTGGGAAAGTTCACCCATGGGATATTCTCTCCCTCCTCGCCCTTGCCCTCTGCATATCTATTCTAAATATAACACATCAGCATACTGGTGCAGATACACTCATGTGGCAACATCTAGAATGTATATTTCTCACTTTGAAATGTTCTTTGAGGTTTTTTGTTTGCTGTCCTCTGATTTAAGTTGGAGTATGGATGTAGTTTTGCCCCCCGAGTTGAGTAGTGTTACTTCTCCTGCCCTGCCTTCGTGAATTTCTTCACATCACATTAGATGGTACAGCTATAGAAGAAAATTCAACTCTAACTATGGCATTACAACTAGTGCCTCCTCCTCTTCCATCTCTGCAGAAGATAGTGCTTTATCCAGACAGCAGAGCTGGAGGATTCTGTAAAGTTAGCAAAAAGCTCAGTATGGATGTACCACTCTCAAACCACTAAAACTAGTGCTATCTTTCTGTCGTATAAAGGTTGTGCAAACACAAATAAAATATCACTGAGCTCTCTTCTTTTGAGGTGTTTAAAAGAAGAGCTATAAGGCAATCTTTTACTTCCAGAACTCTTGAATTTGAGAATAAGGGGGTATTTATTCATTTAACTGCATTTCTGTAGCACTAATCACCAATGTATCTGAGCATATAGAGGATTCTAAAGGAGAAAGCAAGTGTGCAGATTAAGGGGGGTAAATATATTTTAATGAAGGAATAACCAAAATGTGTTCTGTTTGTTTAATTTTAGTTCAAGGCAAATGCTCACTATCACAAGCTATTTCTGGATGTTCCAACTGCAGAGCCACTGAAGCAAAGTAAGTACCACACCATTATTTTATCTGTCCCAGAACGCAAAGTGAATCCATGACAGGACAATAGAAGCTGTCGGTTATTCAAGATCCACTACGTAAATGAACATCTCTGTTATAAGAGCAGTTTAGCTGATTGGATTTATATATTCATAAGGCCTGTTCCTCCATCTACTTAGTGTTCCAGTGGGAATCTTGCAGAATTAAACACCATCATTCGTTTGTTTTCAGTTGTCAGGAGATGTTTGTGAATCATAACCTGTGATGACAGTTTTGTACTTCCAAATAGAAATAACCAAGATTTACACATTCTACTTGGTTACTACTGACTAATCCTACCAAAACCTGCAGTAGAGGTGTGAGAGAACTGACCAAATGACTAGTTCATTCTGAAGACATTCAAGTATGTAAAACTCTTAAAGTTCTGGCAAACTTTGTGTCTTTTTACCTGGAAATACACAGTGATCAAGCTCAATCCCTTTAAATTTCAGGTGTTGGTAAGAGAAGTAGTGGGTTAGAGGGTGTTAAACTTTAAAAGTTTATATAGAGCCAGGGGCGGCTCTAGAAATGACGCTGCCCCAAGCAGCGCGGAGCGCTGCGCCGCCCTTCCCCGGTCCCGCGGCGGGTCCCCTCTTCCCGCGGCTCCGGTTGAGCTCCTGCCGGCATGCCAGCGGCAGGTCCACCGGAGCCCGGGACCAGCGGACCTGCCGCAGTCATGCCTGCGGGAGCTCAACCGGAGCCGTGGGAAGACGGGACCCGCCGCAGGCATGACTGCGGCAGGTCCGCTCGTCCCGGGCTCCGGTGGACCTGCCGCAGGCATGACTGCGGAAGGTCCGCCGGACCCAAATGACGCCCTCCCCAGGATGCCGCCCCAAGCGGGTGCTTGGCCCGCTGGTGCCTAGAGCCGCCCCTGTATAGAGCCATAACTATATAAGAGCACAAAAGATGCACAGCTTGTGGCAAGACCTTAAAAGAAGGAATAGCAACTCCGCATGTGGTCAGCATGCACTACATAAATGGGGAAGGCGGGATTGTTCTGTAGCTGTAACATAAAACGCATCCTATTCAAATGCGTATCTCTCAATCTGCTTTGGGACTAATCTACAGGATTCATATTGTATTTAGTGGGTTTAGGGAGAGAAGTGGCTAACACACCAAGAATTCTTCTTGTTTTCAATATGTGGTAACCTGAAATGAGCATAATATATTCATAGGAAGTAAGTGGAAGTCATTGTGTAAGGTACTTTAACCTTTGGAAGCTTTTTCACATTGTGTATCTTGCTGTACTCCTCAATGGAAGGTTTTACATTTAAGTTCAGAATGTGTAAGAAACTTCCTGAATTCTTCTTAACTCATTTGGCTCATCCCTATTTACAATGCGTTTTTAATACCTTGAAGGTTTAACAGAGTTCAAACTCATACACGTTTGAGCTCTAACGATTTTTCTGTGCATAACTAACTCTTTTGTGTGCTTTAAAGAGATTTATCAATTTATTTTTATGAATAGCACAGGGCTTTTTTTTAAAGCACCCCTGCTCATCTCGTGGTTGCCAACCCTGCAGGATCATCCTGGAGTCTCCAGGAATTAAAGATTAATCTTTAATTAAAATTATGTCATGTGATGAAACCTTTTATGTACTTGAAAACTGTTATGTCCCCCCTCAGTCTTCTCTTTTCCAGACTAAACAAACCCAATTTTTTCAATCTTCCCACATAGGTCTAGACCTTTAATCATTTTTGTTGCTCTCCTTTGGACTCTCTCCAGTTTGTCCACATCCTTCCTGAAATGTGGTGCCTAGAACTGGACACCAATACGCCAGTTGAGGCCTAATCAGCATGGAGTAGAGCGAAAGAGCTTACAACACTCCTGCTAATACGTCCCAGAATTATGTTTGCTTTTTTTGCAACAGCTTTACACTGTTGACTTGTATTTAGCTTGTGGTCCACTATGACCCCCAGATCTCTTTCCACAGTACTTCTTCCTAGGCAGTCATTTCCCATTTTGTATGTGTGCAACCGATTGCTCCTTCCTAAATGAAGTACTTTGCATTTGTCCTTATTGAATTTCATCCTATTTACTTCAGACCAGTTTGTCCAAATCATTTTGAATTTTAATCCGATCTTCCAAAGCACTTGCAACCCCTCTCAGCTTGGTATCAGCCGAAACTTTATAAGTGTACTCTGTATGTCATTATCTAAATCATTGATGAAGATATTGAACAGAACTGGACCCAGAACTGATCCCTGCGGGACCCCACTTGTTATGTCCTTCCAGCATGATTGTGAACCACTGATAACTACTATCTGAGAATGGTTTTCCAACCAGTTTTGCATCCACCTTATAGTAGCTCCATCTAGGTTGCATTTCCCTAGTTTGTTTATGAGAAGGTCATGCGAGACAGTATCAAAAGCTTTCCTAAAGTCAAAATATACCACATCTACCACTTCTCCCCCCACACCACCCCATCCACAAGGCTTGTTACCCTGTCAAAGAAAGCTATTTGGTTGGTTTGACACAATTTGTTCTTGACAAATCCATACTGATTGTTCTTTATCACCTTATTGTCTTCTAGATGTTTGCAAATTGATTTCTTAATTATTTGCTTCATTATCTTTCCGGGTACAGAAGTTAAGCTGACTGGGCTGTAATTCTCTGGGTTGTCCTTATTTCACTCCTTTTTTCAAAAAAAAAATTTTAATGTAATATATCTGTGTTTATAGGCTTTACCTGCGCTCTACAGAAAGAAATTCTGTACCAAGGAAAGTTATTTATATCTGAAAACTGGATTTGTTTCCATTCCAAGGTCTTTGGTAAAGACACCAAGGTTAGTAGCATCTCTGTGTGCAAAAAGCAATGTAATTATGTGGGATCTTGGTGATTTTTCTAGAAATTCCTGCTCTTTTAATATGCACAAGTGGTGTTAAGCCTCTTATCTTCTTGCTTAAGCATTACTGAACACTAACAACTATATTGCCGTAATGCCCAAAAGCACCTGTCAGCCATTGTGCTGTACAATGTGCAGAAGAAAAGGCATTCAATATGCAGTGATCAGAGTACTGACAAGCCCACATCATGTTAGTTCCATGTCTGAATTTTTTTAATGTTTGTTTATAATTGTTACTTACACTACAAAATCTAGAGGTGTTACAGGGGACACTCTGGGTAGAAGTGGAAGATAGGAGACAAACAGAAGGGGGAAGGAGGAGACAAGGCCAAGAAGCACAATGGGCAGGGAGAGTGTGGTTTGGGAGTTGAGGAGGTGTGGGAAGGTTGGAGAAGCACATTCTCCCAACCACTGCTGTTACTCCCTATGTGGAGTGGTGAAGGGAGGCCATTGGACCCAGTGCTCTGTATTCTTGCCTGTGGGTCTGCTGGGATGGGCAGAGGTTGGTTGTGGAGGTACAGACTTACCCCTATAGCCAGTACTGGCTGTTTGGGGAAAGAGTTCTTAGAGATTTTCATGTTGTATCATGGTGTGACAGCTCCAAGCAAGTTTTTGGGCCCCATTGTAGTAAGCACTGTACGTATGGACAATTAAGAGATGGTCCCTGCTTGAAGAGGTTTCTGTTTTCAACATAAATTTTGCCCTGACTTCTAGTCCTTGGGATCCCACCGAAACAAATCGGTGTAGCTGAATTTTGGGCAGTTGTTCTTTTCAGTGGGAATACTGTGCCCTGAACGTGTAAAATATTTGTACATTTCCTTGAATGAGAATAAGGTTTAGATGCACATCCTTTCCTCCTTCTATAATTACTAGGGTGCTGACGCCATACCTTTTGACTTAGTTAGAGAAATGGATTAGAGTTGTCAGCCTAGGAAGGAAATCAGGTCAAAGGCCTTAATAGGACACCTGATATTTGGAGGAATTTTTTTTAAGAATGTAAAATAGATTTAAAGAATGATTAATGATAAATTGTTCATAATAGTAGCTTATTGCATTTGCAAGGTGTACTATTAGATGACTCAAGTAACTGAGTTATTGTTTGTTGTGAATTAATAGATTGGATTAGTCAGTTAATTTTTTGACATGAATGGGGAAATGGCACAAGTGTTTAATAACAGCCATATAGAACAAATAAGGAAGCTGAAATTAACAAAAGGGTCATGTTGTGCCACCCTTGCTCATTGAGTACAACCTTCCTTGTCAGTAGTTCAATTGAAATTAATGAGACTACTTGTAGAGTAAGCTGATACTCGGCACAAGTAAGTGGCAGATTTTGGCCCAAACTGAAGTTGAGCTTTGAAGTATGCAAGCTAACATACATGATGAAATGTAATCCGACACTCAATGGGAGGGATAAACCTGGGAAGTCAGTAATGTGGAAAGAGACTTAGGAATTAGACATTTAGCAATGTGTTATGACTTCAAAATAAATCAGTATAGGTTTTGGGCTACATATGGTACACAAAAACATCCCATCATAGTGCAAGGAGATGTACGGTCTCTCTTTATATGACTGTGATACAACTGCACCTAGGTTACTTGTTGGAAAGATATTGAGAAATTGAAGGAATTCAGAGAAGAGTAACAATTCCTGCCTCTTCTGGGCTGTGCAGCAACCACAAATGTTCCCAAGAATGAATCATACTTCTGAATCACAATATCAGGTTATGCTGCATAGTCCAAGTTGCCCATAGTTTCAGTCCTCTGGACAGTGAGTATTGCAGATGAATAGCACAGATGAGTAGAAGTGAAATGGTCTTACAGTGATTCTCCCTGGTAAACAATTGCTGGCATAAGTGTGTAGGAAATGGGTATTCCATCCCACTTTATTTATTTTTCCTCTTTTTGAACTAGGATATCAATTAATATCAGTCATCAAAATAGTATTAAGCAGAAACTTCATTAAACTTTAATGCAGTCAGGATGACTCTATTTGATGAAGTTTGCAGAATACATTTTAATTGACCTACTTTTATTTAAATATATTTATTTGATAATGCTGATAGTAAGTCATTTTCCAGAAAAAAATTACAAACAAAGCCCTGTTAAGAAATTCTTACCATCTAACTACACAACATATGATACAATGGCTTGACGTGGTTTCCATCATATACAGGATTTACAGTTTGGTTCAGGGGTTCTCAGCACCCCCACAAATTGTTCTAGCACCCCTGAGGGAAGGTAAAAGAAGCAGGTTGAGGTAAGCAGGCTATTTTCAGTAGAGATTTAAAGAAGTGGGTTAGAGGCATTCTGGTCATGATGTGAAAACAGCATAGTAAGCAGGCCAAGTAGAAGTTCTGGGGGTGGTGTGGGGGTGTGTATCGATGTATTTTTATTATATATAAAAAATAATACATACACACGCGTGCACACACATGAAATTGAGAACTGGAGATGGGCCAGAGTTGCAAATTTTGCATCCAAGTCTCCCAAAAACCTCAGGGGTGTTTTGAACTTGAGGCTTTTGATTCAGGCCCATCTTTTTATCAAGAAATTTATTAGCAATGGCTTTTGATCAAAGCCTTGACCTCTTCTCTAGTCTTTAAGCTGAGGGTAGAGTATCCATTTGGTTAGCCATCCCTAAAATGGTGAATGACCAAAATGTCATACCCAGGCTAAACATAAGCAAAAGCATTGGTGGTGATAGGTAGCCAAAACATAAGACCATTTCATGTCTCAGTGTTGCTTTCCTTAGACCAGTGGTCCCCAACCTTTTCAGTGTGGCGGGCGCCTGATGACTAGCTGCCGAGGAGCGTGGCCGCAGGGCAAGCAGCTGCCAAAATGCCACCAAGAAGCAGCAACGCCAACAAGCGTCACCACTGAAATGCCGCCGAGAAGTAGCATCATCAAGAGGCGTCACCACCAAAGATCAGCGGGATTTCGGCGGCAGCGCTTCTTGACGTTGCCGCGTCTTGGCGGCATTTCGGCAGCTGCTTTTCCAGCGGCCAGTAGGTGGGTGCACATAGATGCCTTGGTGGGTGCCATAGTGCCCACGGGCACCACGTTGGGGACCCCTGCATTAGAGGCTCTTCATAAACAGAAGCTAACAACTAAAAGGTGATAGACTTTTTATTTATGGAATAATCTATTTCAATTTATTATAATTCTTAGTCTGCAGTACTAATGTATGCTTTCAATTCAGTGCTATGAAAGGTCATTTATTAGCCAAATTTTAGACACATTCCCCTCTTTCCTAATCTCTCCCATGTCTTAGTCTCTCTGGACTCTGCATCAGTCAGAAGTGTAAATAACAGAAATTCTAACGGGGTGACCATTCCATCCTCTGTATAGCCTGAAGTGTCACATCTGCCTGTCTTGCTGCCAGTCTTTTGTTGGAAACAGAGCCTGCCCTTCATGCTCTCTCTAGTAATATGGGATTTTGAAGTGGGGCCGATACCAAACTCCTGAACTAAAACACCCTGAAACTTAAGAGAAAGTCCTCATTAGAAACCAAACTTTGTGATCAAGCATATGATCTCACTAATGAAGGCAGGAAGGAAAAGTATTGAAAGTACTGATTTATGTAAAGTATAGTTTGCAGGTGTATTTGCAAAAAGGCTGGACAGCATACATGGAGATGTTTATATTTAGCATGCGTGGGCTAAATCCTTTTAGTTATGCTGAAAGATCTGAACTGTTTACTCAGCTGCTTGCCACAAACGAGGCACTGTATAAGAAGTGGGGTAGAGCTTGAAATATGTTGATTCTTTGACCTGTATCTCCTGTAAGCTATGTTCTGGAATGTTTCTTCTCCTAAATAGTCTGCTATGGGACCTCGCTTCTTTTACACTATTTGCTGACCAGATGTTCTGCAAAATTAGAATAAATTCAGATCTCTTCTGAAAATTCTAGACCCCAGAAATGGGGAGAGGGGAATTGCTTTTGTTTCTTACATGCTTCACAAACTTTTGTTAGCGTAAAACATAGCTGATGAATTAACATTTAGACTTGAGTGAAAGCAAAAAATAGAGCTCCTTACATCAACCCACACCTATTGTGTGTAACAATCAGAACGGGGCTCTGGAAAAGATTTAGTGTTTCAGCATACTTGATCTATGTTAGTGGATTGGTTTTCACACAAACTGCTATTTGTACGTAACCAATAAGGTGATTGAAGTATTATATTATTTTGGCACTCTAACAACATGATGATTTCATTTCAGATTAGTATTCCTGTGCTCTCGGTAAAACTAATAAAGAAAACCAAAACTGCCCTTCTGGTGCCAAATGCTCTGGTCATAGCAACAGTCACTGACCGGGTAAGTGTAGCGTTATCTTTGACCTCTCTTGCTTTCTTCTCTCCTTACTCCTAGAACTTGTCATGGTGGAATCTTGAGGAAGCAGTTGCCAGGTGGCTGTTCAGAATATCAAGGCACAGACCAGTCCCATGTGGCCATTTTAGGGTCACAAAACCAAGCCTTATAGGATTTGACCAACTCTATGGCCTGAAGCACCCCTCTGAGGGGACCTTCTCTTTGCCTGTCCTGTGGGAAAGGGGTGCTTCAATCTTCCAGAGTACCATATTTCCCCTGGGACCCACAGAAGATGCAGCTCTGCAGGATATTGAGAGAAGGGGGCGGGTATAGAGAAGCAGGGCACCAGCAGCTCTACAAACCTCCCAGATTACTACATGGCAATCCAGGATGGAGCTAAAACAGCTGAGGAAATTAATCTATTTTGGGGGCCCTTTATGCAACTGCAGGGAGTCCTATCTAGTGGCAGCAGGTCTTGGAGGGAAAAGTATCATCTACTGGATCAGCAGCCCCACCTCCTACAGCACCTCTGGCTCTGCTTGGTGATGTCCTGTCCAACCAGTAACAATGTAATTTAGTTCAGATACAGCATAATAGCAGCCCATATTGGTATTCAGGATTGTTTCTGGTTTGTTTGCTTATTTTTTAAAAAAACCTGAGAACTCCTACAATATCTATGCATTGGAAGGGGTCTGATTTGTCAATATAATTTGACCAGGGAGAATAAGGCAAGTTGACTTCCCCCTCCCTCTGCGCCCGCCCCCCCCCCCCCCAAGATGGAGAAAATATAGTTCTTACCTGGCAAAACTTCTGAGTTTTACCTGGGTGTAGACTGCAGGCTTTGGCAAATTATAGGCCTAGTCCACATCTTTTATAAAACTCTTAAACTGTGTTCTTTACTTCATATCTTCTAGGCCTTTCTTTACTATCTGCAGGCCTTTGAAAGTAATTGCTGAACCAGCAAGCGCACCCTGTTAACAACTGATAAGATGAAACTTGTGCAAAATACCTTTTTTCAAACAATTATGTAAATTATTACTTTTGTCTTTCAGTTCATATTTGTCTCCTTGCTCTCCAGAGACACAACCTACAAGCTATTAAAATCTGTCTGTGGACACTTAGAGGTAAGTATTGACAGAGTGAAGTTGTGAAGCTCAGTTATGTTCCTTATGACTGCTTTTTATTTTAAAGATTAGCAATTAAATAACTTTTTTTTTATTTAAAAATTGGCTTTCAGGATGTAAGTGTTGGCAATAGTCCCAATCCTTCTTCCGCCGAAAACAGCTTCGGGGCCGATCGCCCTATGACCCTGCCTTTGGTAAGATGGTTAATAAATGGAACTCTATCAAAAGCAAAATAAAAGTCCAAATTGTCCAAACTCTCCTTCAGTTTGAGACAATAGAAAAGCTTGACACACACACATTCTGTCACCTCAAAGCTCTGAATGAACTGCAAGTGGTTGGTGATACCAGCATAGATGTAATCTTCTCTCCACAAGAGTGATGCATGAATAGATATGGTGTCTGTATGTGCACTGAGTATATATAACAATGCCCGTTATTAAGGTCTGTATGTGGGCTGTGTGCTGACTTGCATTTTTCTTCCTTTCCACGTGCCTGCATTTCCAGCAGTCAATCTTTTACTATGCTCTGTGCTATTTTAGAGTTGCAGTAAGCGGCTTCTCTTGTCATTGAAGGCAGAATAACAGGCTTCTCAAAGCTTCCCCTTGCAAACTTTCCCCTATGTGCCAGGTCAGTTCATTGGTCTGAAGAAAAGCTGCTATTCAGTAGCAGACATATGCTGCAATCAATGATCAAATAGTTCAAGCTACAGCTATGCTAAATTCTTCATCTCTAGAGTGACACCTTTTAATTTCTGCTGCTCTGGCTACAAATTTCAGGTGCAAACGACCCAGAGTAATGAAGTAAAAACAAATAATCTTCATAATTTTAGGCCTTGCCTGGTCTTTTCCATTACATTTTGTCCCTTCAGGATTTCAGTGAAGACTACTCAGATTTGGATGGTGTAGTGCCCCATCGGAGACAAGAGTTGGAAGAGTCTAGCAGTACTGGCTCTCAGACCCCTGAATCGGAACACTTCCAAGGTCAGCATAATCTCAATATTTTAAGACTGAAAGTATTTAGAGCAGTGTTTTTCCAAAGTGTGGGGTATACCCTCCGAAGGTTAGGTGACATGAAAGGCTAGCCTTGAGAGTACAGATGGACGTCTCAGTTGTTCTCCAGAGTCTCAGCTTTGATTTTTTTTTAAAAAATGCCTAGCTATGGGTTGTGAAGAAAACTTTCAGAACATAATCCAAGTGTAACCAAGGCAAAGACATCTGCCAGAGTCTGCTGGCAGCCTGAAGCAATGGTTCTGAGGTGTGAACTGTGCCATTCATTTCAATGGATGTTAAATCAGATGCTAATGACCATGCTTTAGAGATGAACTTTCCCCATCAAAGCATTTAGGAATGGAGAGGAAGTATCATACTATGAAGATCTACATCATGTTTTCCCAAAGTGTGGTTTTGGTGGAGGAGAGGAAAGAACGGATGATAGATAAATTAAGACGTGTAGATTTAATGTTACATCCAGCTGCCAGCCATTGAGGGGGTGTTATGCCTTTGCTAGTCTAGAGCGCTCTCTACTAGCAAAAACTTTCTTTCCATATAAGTACATATAGGTACCTCTTAACCTTCTTTTAAATATGCTAATAGATCAAGCTGCTTTACTCTTGCTTCAGGCATATTTTCCACACCTTGAATCATTCTTGTAGCTCTTTTCTGAATCTATTCCAATCTTTTAACCTCCTTTTAGAGGTCTGAACACCAGAACTGAACCCAGTAGTCTAGCAAGAGGAAGTATGATCCAGTTTAAGGTGCTAGACTGGAATTTGGATTCAGTTCCCTGCTCTGCCTCAGACTTCCTGTGGGACCTTCGACTTTGTTCCCCAGTTCTCTATCTGCAAACTGGGGTAGTAGCACTTCTCACAGGGATGTTGTGAAAATAAATACATTAACATAGTAAATGAGTGCCTCATTCTTTAATGTGACCTATATAACCACCTTAGATAGACAGTAATGGTCTAAGCAATACCCTATACAGAGATAAGACCACTTCCCTATTTCTACTTGGCATTCCTATTTGTTAGGCTTCTCAGGGTATGTCTACACTCCAGCTGGGAGCCCGCTTCCCAGGGCGAGTAGACAAGACATGAATTAGCTCTACTCAGTCAAGCATCCTAAAAATAGCTGTGTAGCTGTGATAGCACAGGCAGTGGCTCAGGCTAGCCACCTGAGTACAAACTTACCTGGATCCCTCGGGTATGTATTCGGGCACCTAGTCCAAGCTGCTACCCATGCTACCCCCAGCTATATAGATATTTCTAGCACACTTGCTCAAGCAGAGCTAGCACGTGTCTATCTACTCACACTAGGAAGCAAAGTGAAGCAATTACATTGTAAGTCTTTTTGTACAGGGCCAGCCTTATGTTTTCTGTCACCCAGGCACAAAATATTGTTGGGGTCCTCGAGCATGGTGACTTGCCACCCCTGAATGTTGGCACTGAAGGCAGCCATCCTGGTCTCTTGTCCTGAGTCTGGGTCTGTCTTTGAAAAGTTGAGGGCATTAAACTCTGTTCCTAGGATCAAGAATCTAATTTTCTTTTTACTTAAAGTAACTGCAGTGATTTGTATGCCTTTGTACCAGAAACCAGTTTAAGTTCACAAAATATTGTCTACTGCATTAATTTTCAGTTTTATATGTCAAGTAGCAATGTAACTTCCTCCTTCGCTGCTGATCCATTCCTAATATGAACAGCTGAATTCCTGCTTTATCCCATATTAGTTTAAGTAAATAGGTGCTTTTGTGTAATGGTGCAAGACAGACAAAACAAAAACGATTTATCCTTGAAGCCTTGGGAAGTATCGCAGATGTTTCCACTTTTCCACCATTTTATTAGACGAGGCTGGCTTTGGGCATATGAGCTTATTCACTCAAGGTTCTTTGAACAGTATCTGCAAATGCCTTAATATATACAAAGTTATCCTTCCTTAGCCCTGTGTTTTGCTTGATGTAATTGCTTTCTGTAACCAATCATCCCAAAACATTGCAGGAGGAGGGTGGGAGGCGGAGAGGATGTTGCTGCATCCTTTAATTATAATGGGAATAGTGGAGTGTCAATCTTTGCAATCTAAAGAAATAAGGCAAAAATCTGCTGTTACACTAGTGTAAGTAATGCCAATGTGCCCTGAGTGTCTAGTACTTGTAATGTTTTATGCCTCCTGGGCCATTCTGTGTTCTGCCTTGCAATTCCAAATCATTATCTGTATCGCATGAAAAGCCATTTTAATAACAACAGTAACTTCGAATGAGGCAGTGTATCAATCCTCTTTTTTTGTTTAGAATAGCCTAAATTATTTTTGGGAAACTGTTCTGTGCTAGTCAGGAGGTCAGACTAGATGATCGCAATCGTCCCTTCTGGAGTTAGAATCTATGAATCTATTAACTGGGTTAGGTTTAATTTAGTAGGGCTTTTTACTTTGCCACAAAGTTTGAAGCCCTTCTTCCTCCCGCCCCCCCGCCACCCCACCCATGTTTACCAAGTGGGTTTCTGAAATGATTTGGTGATGGTAGGGAGCAACAACTAAACTGCTGAGTTGCTACCACCCACTGAACACGTTTCAGTTTTAGCTCACATCTCCATGGCAGTATTGCTATACCACCAGTTATATGGCCAACTTTTCTAATACTTGTATTCTCTAGGCTGCTTCAAGAGTGCAGAATTCTGTCCTGCAGGAACTAAGAACTTCCTTGTACTGCTCTATTCAAAGTGCGCTTCTCTAACCTGCTTTCACAAATAAAAGCCCCAGCATCCCATTTAAAAAAAAAAAAAAACAACTTAGTGCATCATTGTGGCGTACTCAGATTCCACAGTTACAGGTATGCTATCAGAACCTGAACTGAATATAATTAAATCAGATTCCTAAATATAGCTACCATCCAATTCCCAGCAAAATAAATCGGCAGTCATCAAAGAGAGTGGCTGGTCAGTGTGGCTAATGGCAGGACTTGTGATTTAGTCACATTGACCTGGTAGCTTGCTATTTTGGTGAAAACCACTATTTTCAGTGCTCTTCATTTCAAAAGGGCAGGTTCTAGGATTATTCTCATTTCACTTCCACTCATAATCTAGAAAACCTTCTTTTAGGACTAAATATTTGTACCTACATGAAGAGGAGATAGGAGAGTAATTTTCAAAAAACCATATTTCCTTTTTACTTTCCTCCAACAAAAAATGAATAGTGGATACACTTGTGCTTCTGCCCAGTATATGCCTGCATCCAAGTACTTAAAATTCCAAGTACTCAGTTTTTGTGAGAACTCAATGGCAAGAGCAAAATTTTTAATTTAAATTAAAAAAAAAGACACCCTTTAGAATATGAGGAAGCAAGCATGTTTATTGGTGCTATCCTTTTAAAAAGTAGTAGTGATCCAATGCCCCAGAGTTCACGATATTGCTACCAGGGCCGCCCAGAGGGGGGGGAAAGAGGGGCAATTTGCCCCAGGCCCCGAGCCCAACAGGGGCCCCCACGAGAGTTTTTCGGGGCCCCTGGAGCGGGGTCCCTCACTCTCTCCGGGGGGCCCGGAAAACTCTTGCGGGGCCGGGCGCAGGAGCGTCTTCGCTCCCGGTCTTTGCCGACGGGGGATCCTTCCGCTCCGGGGCGGAAGGACCCCCTGCTGGTGAATTACAGCCGAAGACGGAGCGGGACCCGCCGCCGAAGTTCAGCTCGGTCTTCGGCGGTAATTCGGCGGCGGGGGGCCCTTCTGTTCCGGGACCCGCCGCCGAAGTGCCCTGAAGACCCGCGGCGGGGGACCCCCCGCCGCCGAATTACCGCTGAAGGCCGGGCTGCGCTTCGGCAGCGGGGGGTCCCCGCCGCGGGTCTTCGGGGCACTTCGGCGGCGGGTCCCGGAACAGAAGGGTTCCCCACCGCCAAAGACCCCCGGAATCCTCTGGGCAGCCCTGATTGCTACTGAAGTGGTTTGGGTCATTACTATAGAACATTTGTGTCTAATATTTCTACATATTCTTCACTGACAGATGGCAACCCTCATGAGCTTTGCAGGTTAACTTTTTTTTAAACTTGCCCAAGGAACTTGAAACTTGAATACATTATAGCAAAGCATTTCACCATTGCGGCTTTTTTAGCTTATAAAATGTTGAACTTTTATGCAGATTGTACTAAAATATGAAGATGAATCTTCTAATTCAGCCACCTGTATCCAGATCCCAGAAGGGCTTCCCTTCAGATCTTCATATTGGGGGGAAACTCTGTCTAAGATGACCGTAATCATTTCCTTTGTGCTTCATTTAATTTTAAAATCCAATCTTGTTTTTGACAGATTACCACGTCATTGAGACCCAGACTCACCTGAAAGTTTCCAAGGCAGAAGTAAAGTCTGTCCATACAGACATACTCAGTAAACATATGCCTGAAGGAACAGGCAGGAACGTTCCCAGAAATGGTAAAGAACCAAAGCTAGATCTTCAGCAGGTATAAATTGGTGTAGCTCCACATAGGTGCAGGCAGCTAAACCAATGTACATCAGTAGAGTATCTGTCCCTCACTGTCTACATCCTTTGCCACATATTTGCAAAGTTTCTTTTGTTGTGTTATGTCAGTCCACTTTGATCAAAATAATTCTGTTCTTCTCACGACAGGCCAGGCTGGAGCCTTTGGATTCTTCCACAGAGTGAAGTCCCACAGATTTTTGTCTCTGAATCACCTACTTGTTTTCTATGCAGCTCTGTAAGTGAACAGTTTTTTACCAAGACCATCAGAGTCTCCTCCTACCTTTATTACACCAGTCTTACAACAGTGCTGATTTCAATGGAGTTGCACCCCTGCCCAGTGTAAAACTAGAAGCATGTTTAAAAGTGGGTTTCTTCATTCCTCCTCGTTCAGTAAAGTTTGTTCTTCTGTATAAAAGCCAACAGAAGAATACTGTTTCTTGTGAACTTTCTAAATTGTTCAAAGAAGTGATCCAGGGCAGGTGTGGAATTTATAGCCTATGCCCTATAGAAACCTCTAAGGTGATTGTGACAGCTAAGTTTAAGAACACTACATAAATGTCCATCCAAATAACACTTAGCACTGCTGTAGACTCTAAGGATGAGATTTTTTTCAAAGCTACCTGAAACATGGGGGCACCAGATGAATTGAGAGTCCAGTGCTCTAAGGCAGCTTTGAAAATCCCACACTGTACAATTCCTAGTGTACAAATAATAAAGTTATTCATTGATTTTAAAATGACAAGTATTGTCAAACTTCTTTTTGGATACATCGGTCTGAGGGTGCTATGCTCCAACTAACGCAGCTGTCTTGTCATTTATTTTTCCCCTGCAGTGTCTGTGTCCTAGTCTTTTCTACCTTCTACATGAGATATAAAATCAATGTTCTGGAGGAACGGCTAGTCTCCATGGCTTCCTTTGTTGACTCCCATATTAATAAGTAAGAAGGCATCATTTTTAAAGGAGAATAATATTCTTCTGTTTTTACGTACTGAGCCCTGCTGGACACCTATCTTCAAAAACCTCCTGATAATTGATGACAATTTAGTGCTATGCAGTTCTTGAGCCTGCATTAGTCTCCTTCCTCTGTTTCTCAGGAGCATTGGGATACTTCAAGAGAATTCAGGTGTTACCTGGATTTAAGCAAATTTCAGTTAATTGGGAGTAAAGGTTACACACAGTGTTATGGGACAATCTAGAGTTATACTGTACCCTTCCTTCAAAGAGGCATATTTCAGAGTTCCTGAAATTGGCTCTTTTGCAAAGAGCACCTGGAGAACAAAGGTTTGATCCGGCTAGCTTTAGACACTTCAAAACCTGCAGGCGGGTTCCTCTGATTGTGTATTGTGGGGAAGAGGGTTCCTGAAGGTTTGGGCTACCTTCCTCTTCAGGCTATACCCATCCTACTGCACTAATACCCCCATTAAGTTGACTCCCTCAAGAATCTGGGCTGCTCTGGGTACCAGCATGGCCATCATCAGCATAAATAAGAGCAGTCAAAAGGTCCTTTAATTTACAGCAACCTCCTGAGGGCTGCCTAAAGACTGCTACATAGTTCAGAGCAGGCTGGAGCCCCCATAGTGCTGTGCACTATGGGCCTGCTCCCTCCACCAGAAATTGTTACGGCCACTTATGGCTGCTGTGTGCTGTGCGTTCACTAGGGGAATTTTCCCATGACCCTTGTGGCCCAGTTCCATTCCCTCAATGTTGCAGCAGCATGCAGAGCTCAGGTCAGGGGGGAAATTTGTCCCCAGTGGGCAACCCGCCTACTGGGGACATAGTTTATATAGACAAGAGGGGTTGTGGGGGGGTTTGTTTGTTTGGGTGGGGTTTTTTTTCCCCCACACGCCTGAGGTAGCTCTCCCAGCAAAACTTTTAAGTGCAGACCTAGCCTTAACAGTTTAAGTATATTAATGGGGCAAGGGGAGAAGTAGATGGAGAAAATACAAGTAATTCAGTTAATGTCAATATCAATAACCTAATCCACTAACTCATGAATATTTATTCTTACTGCCTACTATGTACTATGAATATGTCTATATTGCACTAAAAAACATAAGAGGTCAGATTTAATAAGCATTTATTTCTAGTGCAGCCAGTTGTGGTATTCTGGGATCATTCAGTGCTTAAGGTGCTTGGAAGAGATCAAGTTTATTCTGTTTGCGCTTCCAGTTGGCTGTGCTTAACAAGAGCTTCAGGGTGCCCCACCCAGGCTCTGTCTGGTAATCTCAGCCATTGAAGGCACAATCCCCAATACCAAACCAATAAACTCTCATCTGCACTTTCAGGTGGTTTAAAATAGATTTCCATGCCCCAAAACAATGGCCTCAGTTAATGGAGAAGTCAATAAAAAGTAAGTAGTGTGTGGAGAGTCTTGGATTAGCCCTTCGGACTCTCCAAATGAACATTCATCATCCTTGGTAAAAGGCAGTGAGGTACATAGTATATTTATAAGCAACTCACTGACCTTCCTGAGTTATCTAAGCAAACACAGGGCCTGCTTCTCATTACAATATAGTTCCCTCTCCAGGCCCCATTTCTTAGCACCCACTATGGCTGTTGTTAAAGACAAAAACAAATAATATTTCCTTTGCCAACCTCATTCTTTACCTACCTGTTATCAGGAGCCAACCTAGTCTTCAGCACAGAGCAGCTGGGGGCTCCATGAAAGTCTGACAATACAGATTTCTCCTCAGGCTCCTCTGCTGCAAGCACATGATTCCCAGGCTAAGGGAAGGAATGGAACCCAGCAGCAGGAAGACAGTTGTCCTTAAGAGAGCCAATTAGAGAAGAAATAGTTATTCCATAGCAGGTCAGAGCACAACTTGCATTAGCTAGGGCTCCTGACCTAGCACCGGTCTGAGCCCCAGAAACTTAAGATCCTACCCAGACATCGCAACACCTAGTTGCTGCACCAAAACCACAGCTAGTTGGGTTCAAAGGTGGATATAATTGGGGAAACTGACCAGTTTATTTAGGGTTACATTCAAGAGTGGACTATATTCTCGCCCTCATGTGATTGTGAACCTTCCTAATCTAGCACGCAAAAAATTGTTAAAAATCAAATAGTAAACCAGAATGCAAAACTGCAACAGCAGGTGTTGTACCTGGAAATGTTGACATAGTCAGCCAGCTGGAGAAGCACCACCTGAAAAACAAGCAGCCAAAGAAAGCAACAAAAGGCTAAACCTAACACAAGGCAGTGCCATACCCAGAATGGGTGGGCCTGTCTGCAAAGTATTGAAAGGGCCCAATCTCTTGGGTCAAGTTACGTTACACCTCTAACTCCATTTTCCTGGTGAGTCATCCATGACAAAACACTCTCTGACAAAACATTCCAGCCCACTTCGAAAAACTGTTGCACCATTTAGGGTCCAATTCTGCTCTCAGCTACTTATGCAACTTCCACTGACAGTGGGGCTAGTGTGCATCTATCATAGGGCAGAGTTAGGCTCTTGATTATTAATTTAAAGGAGTAGGAAGGGAATAATGCCTTATCCTTAAATGGGAATGTCTGGAAAGCTGTTCATCCACTGTTTTTCCTTATCTGGAATTGTGTGAAACTGTTATGGCCCCTTCAAACCACTTTGATAATGGAGGGAGGGTCATGCCAATGTGGTCCAAACTTCTAAAGGATAGAGAATAATCCTAATGTGCACTTTCCACTCTTTTTATTTCCCCATAAGACACAAGCATACTTAGAGAGATTTTACTAATAAAAATGTTAAGAATTTCCATCTTGGTTTCTGTAGAATTAGTCTGGTAAAGAATGTAGTCTGAGGGTACAAATTACATTACAGAAATACTGTGCTAAATAAGTATCGCAGTAACAATGTTCCCATTCAAATCCTTCATTGTTCTCATCTTTTCTTTCCTCCTTCACATCTCGTTCTTTTCTTTAACAGCCAGCCAGTGCAACAAGGCCTGGGATCCCATCTGCAAATTAATGCTGATGCTCTCTGTGGTGAACTAACAGCTAACCTCATAAAATTGGAAAAGGTAATTGATTGAGATGAATAATATTATGTAAGTACTTAAATGCCCGCTACTCAGGATACATGATGATCACAACAGGTTTTTGTCAAACCACTGATGTTTCTTTCCCAAAAGTACCAGACTCTCCAAGATTTGCTTTTGTAGATCTCTGAACAGCATCTCTGGAAGAGTGTGCACCACCTTCCTGAGGTGAGAGAGTTCTTGGACAATGGCATAAATTAACAGTTAAGCCTGAGCATGTGTGTCAGTATGTGTGAGTGCTCCCTTATGAGAGGTTGAGAGATCAATTGCCATTTAATTACTCTGAAACCTCCAGTGATTTGTTGTGTTTATGATCAGTTAATGACCTTCATTTTTGGCTGGTAAGGCAACAGACTTTTGATATTACCTTTCTTGGGTGATATTGTTTGGACAAAACAGACTGAAGAAACATAAAACCTGCTGGAATGCCGGTGTCCGCCTACAAAGTGGGTGTTTAGTAATGTCTGTTACTGCTTAGTAACATGAATGCACCAGCTGTTTGTTCCCTGCAGATGACCTCTTCTCTTTTCCATTTACTAACTGCAGAACTAAATGTATTTGCTATCCCCAGCTGGAAAATCAAACAAAAACAAAGCTAGGCAGGAAGGTATATTTTCACTCGGTTACATTTATACTTCAAGTGCAGTAAACTGATAATTAAAACTAAGGTTTCATTTTTTCCATTGGCTCAGCATGTAGGTTGTATTTCTACTGTAATAACCCTTTATTTGAATTCCTACATACTACAATCACATGAGGGTTTTTTTTGTTTCTAAAATGTTGATAGCGTGCCAAGGTCTTTAATACAGTTTGTTTTTCCAGAGCAAACTTTTCAGGTTGCATGTCACTGAGATTATTTAATATCACTGCTATCTATATGTCAAAGGTTTCAGAACAACTTTGCTACCAAGGAAATGGGGCTTGATTCTCTCTTCAGTGTAAATCTGGAGTCATTCAATTGACTTCATTCTCAATGTTTACTAGTTTAAAACTAGTGAGTGAGAGGAGGTTATCACTATATGGTAAGATATATTCAAAGACTTTCAATATTGACCCAAGTACACAGGCCAAATCATTACAATGGGATTTCTCATATAAAGACTAATGCTTCAGTTCAGCAAATCACATGAGCATGTTCTGAAGTCTCATTCATTTCAGTGGGATTTGTTAAATGCTTTGCTCAACTGGGGCCAAAAGAATTGAACCCCTAAAGGGACCTTAACTGTGCATATTTTCACACTTGGATTGCTGCCAATTTACAATACAATGGTCCTAGTGTCCTCTGAGCACAGGTTATTGCATACCAACACACCTCTCTAAACTGGCACTGGCACTCTTCAATAAAGAATTGCTACACCTTAGCAAGCATTTAAGCTAACACTATATGGAATAATTAGCTATTTGTTATTTGTGAAAATTGTACTACTGGGTTGACATTCTGCTCTGATAAATTATTTTTTAGAAGAGGAAAGTTATTAGTCCTGGTACCTGTACTTAATGTATGCTTTCCTCTCCTCATCACATCTTCCCCATAGACTTGCAGAAGTCTGGCCTTACACCTACTCTCAAAAAGCCTGTTCAGAATTTGACCCTGTTGCAGTGACCTCTTTTGAATGTGACCTTGTATTTCTCCCAGCTCTATTGAATTCCACACTTGTGGGCCACTGAATTCCCATTGGCTTAGTACCACAATAGCACTTTTAGACTATTTTTGATGGGCTTCATACAGTTTGGTTGCCAAATGTACCAGATGTATCCACCAGACAAGTGCTTGAAATGAAAAACCAAAAGGACTCGTGCCTCACATATATGAGCCCCAGGATCTCGGTTGACTCCTCCACCTCTTCTGAGAAGGGAATACAGTTAAAATGCAGGCACTAGATAAATTTGTATGTATTAACCTGGAAGCAGATTTCATTTTTTTTTCTTTCCATTTCTTTCTTCCTTTCCCTCGGTGAACCTATCCCTGCTTTTTTTTTTCTCTTAACGGGTGTGTTAGGTGTGCCTCAGGGAAGTGGGGGTATGATAACATAGTTTTAAGGTAACTTTCCCTGATCCTGGGTCAACTGGGGGCTGGACTAGGCATGGCATAATCTTAGAGCAGCTTTAAGGCAGCTCCATATTACACCATCTGTAGCCAGTGGCTATGGCAGCTGAGGCTCTGGCAGAACACATTGTGTCCCACTTTGACATGCCCTATGCTAAAGTGGAGAGAGAAACAGGAGGCATCGAGCTGGCTAAGCTAGTTTTGCACCATCCAATTGTCCCCTTGGGTAGCATTTTGGCTGCTTTGCACTACCTTCTACAACACAAAGTAGCTGGGGCAGAGAATAGAGCCCAGTATCTTTTCCCTGGTGCTGGCTGCCACCTTGCTTCTCCTTAAAGGAGTAGGCTGATTTCTGGAGTATGGAATGTTTTACTTCATGATCTGTAGATTGTATCCTACTGTCCATCGGATGAGGGGGAAGCCTGTCCTGTTTGAGCTCGCCAAAACACTTTGCATTTCCCACTTTGAAAAACCCAAAGGCTCTTGATAAAAGTTCTGTAGATGTTTTCTTGAGATTTTGGCCACCTATAAAGATGACCATCTTTCAATTATCAAAAAAAAGATCAATTATGAAATTTTGAAAAATTACAACATTGATAAATCACTTAGTCAATTAAATTAATTACTGGGTTTTTTTTCCAACTCTACTGTTAGTCATGGAGTAGCCCTGCTCTTTCACTAGCTCAAACTTAGTGGAAGAGCAGGGCAGCTACAGAATTTACTGGAAGTGCTCTTAAGTCCTGACACCTCAGTTCCAGCTTTCCAACTGAGTTTGTACCTGGCCAGGGCTGTCCCTAGGAGGGTGTGGGCCCAGGACAAAGGTGCCAAGTTTCTAATCTTGATGGGGTTCTCCTCCCTGGCTCTGTCCAAGACCTGTCCCCATGCCACCCCTTCCCCCAAGGCCCCACCCCACCTCTTCCCACCCCCACCCTGCCTCTTCCCTGCCCAGTTCCATCCCCTCCCCCAAGCATGCTTTTGCGCCCTCACTCCTCTTCTCCCCCCCCTCCCCCCCCGGGCCTTCTCATGCCGTGAAACATCTGATCCACAGCAGGCAGGAGGCACTGATCGGCGGGAACTGCCAGCAGGTGGGAGGCATTGCGGGGAGGTGGAGGTTCTGGTAGGGAGGCTCCTCCTTGACTGCCTGCCTGCCTGCTGCTCACATCCCTGTTTGCTTCCTCACCTCACCCATCCTCCTGCCTCACCTCCCTGCCCACCGCCTCATGATTTTATCGATGTGCGGGGACCCTCCAGGGCCTGGGGCAGTCACCCCAATTTACCGTACCAAGGGACGCACATGGATGTTGGGTTGACTTGAGTATAGCAACCATTCGAAAGGGCATAAATAGCAGTGCCAGAATTACCTGATGCACTCAAACTTGCACTGAAGAATGCTTTCTAACTGTGAATAGCAGTAAGTATATCTGAACCTTCTGTTCTTCTTTAAGATACAAAACAACTTACAAAGACTACTTGAAGATGGTGACTGAAACCTTCATATTCTGGGCTACTTCATACCTCATTCTCCTGCGTCTGATAAGCAGCATCAAACACTGCAGTGAACTCTGCAGGCTGGAGTTCATGTTCCATTTTTTGAATCTAGAGCCACACAGACTGCTGCAGTAGCTTCTCCATCTCAAGAATCTGGAGAGTGGTTTATTCTTGTGCAATGAAATATATCTGTGTATGCTGATAATGTTTTTCCATTGCTAGTTACACATCAGTATGGGATTTTTATAGTTTGGGGCCAAATTCTGTTCTTGGTTACTCCAGTGTAAATCTGGAGTAACTCTCTTTATCTCAATATTTGTTTTTCATTTACATGGATGTGACAGAGCAGAATTTGGTCCTGGATGTACAGCTACGGAACCATCATGTGAAAATGCTTGTTCTCTTTCAGATAGAGACCCCTGTCTCTCTGATATTACTGTAGTTATTACCGGTAATAAACACTCCATTTTTAGTTTTCTTCTCTTCTGCTCCAGTTCCCCAAAATCTATGCATGTGTCAAATACCTTCATGTCTGTTCTCTCTGGGTCTGAATCTGAGGTGCTGAGTGCATTCTGCTTCTTATGTGCCAGATTCTCAGCTGGTGTAAATCATCAGCACAACTCCATTCACTTCATTGGAGCTATACCAGCTGAGGATCTGGCCCATTGACTTCAATGGAAATTGAGTGCCCAGTAGATGACCAGATCAAGCCCTATGCAAACGCTCACAATTTTTTACAGAATATCCCACCCACTATGAACTGTAGCTTCTGCAAACTGTTTACAAGGCTAGGTGGCACACTGAGCTGCTAAACACAGATTTAAAATATACCGGATATTTTAAACTATCATTGTAACATAGTTTGCTCAGGATGTCCTTCAGTGCTAAGACGCTGTCAGCTTTTCAAAGTGTCACATGAGGTCTTAGTTGTGCAGTTCCCATTCCAGTTACTGGGAGTCCCATAGCTAATTTGGTCACAGAAGATCCCACAGAGTCTATCACCCTTACACAGTGGGAACTGGCAAGTTAATGAAAATACAATAATAGAAACTATTTTATTGGAGTGACTAGAAGAAAAATAGGTGTTCCTCTTGTTACATTGTTCTGTTGTTTTCACAGAGCCTTAAATGATGAAGTAACTGGTGATTTTAACTCTTTGGTTTCCAAGTGGGTTGATTGGTTTTCATGAGGCAATATTTAGGGTAGCATAAGAGAGAGCCTGTAAGTAAACAGATGTTTATATATGCATTTTTATAATCATTTCTGTGAAATGTACCTTATTTTGTTTAATTAAAAAAAACTGTTTAAAAAAGTCTTACATGTGGAATGTACAAGTGAAATTGTAACAGTTTTATACGATAAACAAAGCTGATATAGGCTTTTGCAATCAGAAATGTTGCTCTTACTGTGAATCAATTTTGTGCCTGCAAAATCTGTTTTCAAACCATTTTCTAAAAATCATCATACACAATACAGCTAGGGCCTGATCAAAAGCCTAATGCAGGCCATGAGAGCCTTTCCATTGAAGGCTTTCATTCAGATTCTCAGTGTGGATGTATTTTTCCTCCTCTCCAGCCACTGGAGAAGATCCTCAGCTGCTGTAAATCCATGTAACACCAGGACCGATTTACATCAGCTGAGGATCTGCAGGACCAATTTTTATAGTGGGGATGCTGCTGATGGAAAACAGATGTTTGTTCTTCAAGCACAGGGGTGCGGCAGCCCCACCAGCACCCCTAGTTCTAACACCACTGAGTATCTGGCCCATATTTGTAACATGTTGCTGTGAACTTTGGGTAAAGCCTCTGCCCTCAGCCTGTAGGCAAGGTGCAGCAATCTGCACAGCTGAGCTAGGGGCCAGTTGTATATGGTGCCCATTGGGCACCTCTCCCATTCAGTGGATCTGTTTCAGGTTGATGTGGTGACCCCACAAATACACACCTCAGTGAAGAGAGCACTGCAAGGCTTTGCTCTCCAGCATGCTGGAAGTTAGAGTTCCACACCCCAAGTGACCACTTTCCATCCCATCCTAAACACAGCATGGCAGAAGTTCCACTGAATGTACTCTTTGTGGCTGTAAAGTTTCTGGGCGGGTCTTTCCTATTTACTTAGAGGTATAAATATCAATAGCTGAGCAAATTGATAAACAAATCTCTCCACACACAACTTTTCACCTCACTTTCCCAAATATGAGCCACATTCTGCCCTCACTTACAGAGTCAGTAGAGTTGCAGGGGTGCAATGGAGGGCAGTAGCTGACTTCCACCAGTGAATTTAATGCAAGGAACAGGAGAGACAAGCTAGGGCACAACCGAGAGCTGTCCTAATGTGATTCCACTGCTGAGGATTATGGCAGTGAGGAATTGCCAAAACATTAGATCTCCACAGTCTTATCTCCTCTCGCCCTAACACAGCTCGGTCCATCCCACAACGGCCCCTGGAAACACCCGCTCTATGAGAGTCGTAGGCCAGCAGTAGATCTGAGCCTCAGAGTTTGCAATATGATATGTGTGCCAAGGCTGGTAATAGTTTTCTCCATGACATTACTTGGTGAAATACCACAACAGAGATTGTACTAAATTTTTGTTGCCTCTTGCGGCAACTTTTAAGTAGAGTTGGACAAAAAAATCAATTTTTTGGTTTAGTGCTGAAAATGTTTGGGATTTGTCAGCAAATCAGAAAAGTCCGTTTCGGGCTAGCAAAATAAGAGTGAGCGTACCATTGTTTTATAACCTTTAGGTTATGGTTATGGCACTTGTCTGGGATGTAGGAGGCCAGGTTTAAATCCCCTCTTCCCCCCCACGGGTCTGTGCCTAGAACTCAGATTTCTTGTCTCCCAAGTGAGCACTGCAAGGACCAGGCTCTAGGCTGTTTTAGAAGGGGTTGCTCTCAATCTCTCCTGTTGAAGCTGGTCCACTTTGTGGACCTACCTACACATTCATTGGCCCAAAGAGAGAGAGCACAAGAGTGACTCTATAGCCTGGTGATGAGTATGAGGCACTCACCTGGGATGGGGCAGTGCTGAGTTCAAGTCCTTGCTCCATGGAGTGGATTTAAGCTGGGGTTTCCCACATCTCATGCAAATACCCTAACCCCTGGGCTAAAAGTTAAAATGGGGGGGGGGGAATTGTCTTATTTTGCTGGCCTGCGATACGTTTTTTTTTCCCCAGGGAAAACAAATTGGATCAAATTCACAAAGTTTCAGGTCAACTGAGACTGCATGTTTTGGCAAATTAACTATTCAAAAAAAATTTCACAACCTAGATCGCTAATGTGGGCACATCCAAAGGCCAAATGTTGCCTTTGGATGTGCCCACATGCCTCCTATTTAATTCAAAGAGAGCCCTGTAAGCAGAGCCCAGGATGGAGAAAAGACTATCCCAGTCTGTGTTCAAATACATCTGAACAGTATTTCTAAACCTGGTGTCTTTTAAACCTTGTGGAGATTATACAGAGCTGCCTATGTAACTCCATCCAACTGAGGAGCTGACTTTGAATTTGCAGAGGGTATGAATTAAAAGCAGTTCTTGAAATTACAAAGCACAGAAAAGATGTCTCAGAAGCAGGGTCAACTGATTTTGTTGTGAAGACATCAAATAGTTCTACCTATTAACAGTAAGTGGGAGGGGAGGGGTTTCATGCTGGACAAGCTCTGATTACACCCACTTTGGAAGAGATCTTTACTGAATTTAGTGGTGAGGAACCGCTAACCAGGCGGGTTTTTATGGTCTCTTTTAGATTTAAAATCAAACTAATTGGACAAGGAACAAGAACTACACTATTTACCAAACAAATGGATATAAAATACACTTGCTGGAATTCTCTACAGAGTAATTTTGTTTCCTACAAATTTCATGGGGAAAATTGTAATGGAGAAGCCCAAGTTTTCAGAAGTGACTATTGATTTTTAAGTGTCCAACTTGAAGCTCCTTTAAAAGGGGCTTTTCAGAAAGTTTTTGAACTTCCACCCTATGAAAATCAGACACCCCCTGAAAATTTTGACTGCCTACTGTATTGTAATATGCTGAGTTAAGTTTTACAGCAGACTGGGAAGGAGAGCAGGTAAGCTAAAGATTTATCACTAACCATACTGTTCCCCAAGCACATATATTAGATAACAGTGACCAGAATAAACAATTGCAGCAGTGAATGAGTAATCCGAATTTATTCTAATAGATCTTTGGGCTGATAGCTGCCCTTTAACCTACATGTTGTTTGTAGTGTTGTGTTGGTCCCAGCATATTAGAGACACACAAGGTGGGTGAAGAAGATCTCTGTGTAGCTCGGAAACTTGTCTCTTTAACCCAGATGGCACAATTCAAGGTAAGGTGAATCCAAGTAACCTAATTTTTTTCTAATGCAGGAGAAATAACTGCTGCGCTGCACTGCTCTGTTGTGGGGGAAGGTCAGAGTCAGGGCTGGCTCCAGGGTTTTTGCTGCCCCAAGCAGTGTGTGTTTAAAAAAAAAAAAAAAGAGCGCGATCTGCAGCTCTACTGCTGCTGCTTCAGTCTTTGGCAGCTGGTCCTTCGCTCCAAGAGGGAGTGAGGGACTTTCGGCCAAAGAGCCAGACGTGCCGCCCCTCTCGGTTGGTCACTCCAAGCAGCTGCTTGCTGGGCTGGTGCCTGGAGCCGGCCCTGGTCAGAGCTCATACTTGTCTTCTGATATTGGTAGTGTCACTTGCACACTGCCTTCAGCAACTCATTTGTGTCTCAGTTTTTGCAACTGTAAATCTGGAATGATGATGGATCACTTCACAAGTGTGTTATAAATGTTTCAATAGCACTATGGGATCAGAGCTAAAAGGTGTTGTGTAAGTGCCAATTATGGTGCAATGCCCTCCCCAGACTGGGAAACAGAGAGCTGCTGGGAAAGGGCCTATGAAACCTCTGCAAGGTTAATCTAGTAAGAACACGTAGAGCCTCTATCTCACAGCTCTGGACTTGCTCTAGTCAATAAAGACCAGATCATCCCCTGCTGCAGTAAAACACATAGGATTATTACCAGGGATGACAAGGCAGAGGAGTTGAGTTTCACCTGTCTGTTCCAACTGGGTTTTGCCCATTTGTTGGGACCCTTCTGCCTCTGCCTTGGGCCTTAGAGCTCTATCAGAGTTGCTCATGAAATGACCGTGTGTGTGTGTGTGTGTGTGTGTGTGTGTGTGTGTGTGTGTGTGTGTGTGTGTGTGTGTGTGTGTGTGTGTGTGTGTGTGTGTGTGTGAGAGAGAGAGAATTTTCAACAAAAACAATAAAATGTCAAATTTTCATCACATTCCTTCTACATTTGAGAGGGGACAGGTTGTAGCACAACTGTTTCGAGTACGTACTCAGGCCACTAGCCCAAACCACTGCCAGTACTGCTGTGTATGTTATTTTTAGGCATGTCTACGGCTACGTGACCTAGGAATTATACTTTCTAGCTGCTGCGTAGACATACCCTTACTGCTACAGATTTCTTAGGAACTGTTATCAGTGTATCACCTGACTGGATCAGCTGCAGTTACTGGTAACCTGCTGCACTTAAGAGCATTGAGAGTTTGAAGTTATTAAGGAGGAATAGCCTGCAATAAAGATAATGAAAAAAGAACGGCTATTTATAAGTGAAACTGAAGCAAACAAACTGGGCCTTTTATCACTCTGTCATATGCTTTTTATAAATAACATAACTTCTTTATTTGGAAGAAGCTACACATTAATTGCAAAAGCAGCAAAGAATCCTGTGGCACCTTATAGACTAACAGACATTTTGCAGCATGAGCTTTCGTGGGTGAATGCCCACTTCTTCGGATGCAAGAGTGCATTCACCCACGAAAGCTCATGCTGCAAAACGTCTGTTAGTCTATAAGGTGCCACGGGATTCTTTGCTGCTTTTACAGAACCAGACTAACCCGGCTACCTCTCTCGTACATTAATTGCAGTTTGCCAGGTGAGAAATAGCAGCACCCTTATTTAACACTCTTAATTTGCTAGCATGCATAGAATGGCAAATCTTACTTATTGCCTCTGAAATTTGTGGCTTGAAATCAGTGAGCTCCTCCCTAATTCCTGCTGGCTGCTATACCAGTAGCAGAAATTTTATAATGCAAGGAAGACAGAACTTTGGTAAAATCAGGGTTTCACAAAATTGTGGGACTAGATGATAGGCTATTAGTAGGTTACTTACTAACAACCTCCCTCCCCACCCCTGCAAACCTCCTGTTACTAAAAAAGAGGCAAAAGCTTAATTAAATAGCTAGATCATACCTGGTGCACCCTGAAGTGCTCCAAATTCTAGCTTAGGAAGACTACCAGAGAAGAGGTTTTAAAGATGTGACACCACTACCTTCCACGGAGCTTGCCCTGCCATGGAGAGTTTATTCCTATATATCATGGAAAGAACAAGGAGCTACTACAAGATGTCATATAGCCTATAGGTAGCTCCTCCCAAGATGTAGCTATGCACATCTCTCCCACCTATACATCTCACTTTTTCTATTCTCTCTCTCCTTCCCAGAACAACTTTCACTTAATATTCAGGTACTGTAGCTACTTAAGTAACAATAGCAAAACAAAATCAACAATGGTGTGCATAATCATCTTGTGTATTGTGTTTAATGGCAGTTATCTTTTTCCTATGTACATGACACTTTGTATCCGCTGTGTTGAATTAATCTGGTTACTGGTCACATACTCATTGATTTCAGAGCCATTCAAAACCCAACCTTGTTGGTCAGACAGGAAGCCCTGTGAAAGGCCATCCCTCAGTTACTCAAGTCATGACGAAATAGAAGTGTCCATATTAAACTCCATTAGTTGCTTATAAACAAGTTTCCTGGTCTTCGGCAATGTAGGAAGCATGGAAATAGGGCTGTAGACTGAAGGGCCCCTTCAATTGCATTTCATACATAATGATACTGATGAGGTAATTTTCCATTGAGAAGGCACTTTACCAGTGCTTAGTGGCAGATTAGAGAGCAATCAGTTGGCTGTGCTGCCAAGTGCAAAATTAAAAACTAGCTCTTATCTATACATCTGCAGATAGCACTAAGTGTTCTTTCCAAAGTAAAGAATTAACCGGTGGCTTAACCGCTTCATTACAACTGGTTCCTGGTATAGTGCAAAACACAGCTCAGGAACTGTTCCACCAGCATGGTAGAGCCCATGACTTTGGAGGATTAGCACAACCCTTCAATGTGATCTCATTCTGCTTCAGTACAAAAGCTGCAGCTGAGGCAAGCCGTGAAGGGAAGTTTGTACAGGGAAGTCACTTTTTACCAATGTTTAATTCCAACACGTAAGTGATGAACTCTTGACTTTTTCTCATGGAATACAGTTCGTGACACAGGCTTATGATTCTCATGTGAACAACTACATCTAAAACAATCACTACATGGTATCCAGCTTCAATCAGAGCACAGTACTGACAAGTTACCCAAGTTTTAAGACGAAACGTACCGCTGATCCTTGTAGTACTCCACTAAACACCTTTCTCAACAGATACTTTACTATTTATCATTACCCCTTGTGTTCACCCTTTAGCCAGTTTACTGAGCTACATGCCAGTGTTCCCATGCCATCCAATTTGAATTACTTTAAGAGGGATTTCATCAAATGCTTTACTGACATTAAAATATTAAATCTACTATCTCCCCTTCATTAACTAATTTACTAATTCTATCAAAAAAGCTATCCAGTTAGCTGGCTGAGGTTTGGTCTTTATAAACCCATGCTGGTTTACACCTGTGGTTCTTTTAAGGCTTGTCTGCATGGGGAAAATAGCTATGTCAGTCAACTTCCCCATGCAGATAAGCCCTTATTCTCTAAGCGCTCAAAAAGGATGGCAGGAGTTTTACCACATTAGCTGATCTTTGGAAACATCTTCATGTAGACAATATAGTTTGTAATTTTCTTGCGTGTTAGTCAGTTGAGGTACACAGTAGGGGTGAGGCTAGATTTACCTCAAAGAGATAATATGTGAACACTACCTTGGCCTTGCCTTCACTAGGATTTTATTTTGTGTTAGCTAACGGGCATTAGCCCCCACACATACACACTACCTTTAGCCTAGTGAAGAAATGGCCTAAGGTTGAAATCATGGCCCTATTACAGTCAATGGGAGTTTTGTCATTGACTTCAACAGTGCCCACGATTTCACCCTAAAAGTTCAGAAAAGTGATACCAAATACACTATTGGTGTAAGCAAATCCAGCTCCACTCAAGTCCCCATTTCTGCCAGCATTGCTCTTCAACCTTTTCCTCAAAATTTGTTCTATTATGTTGGTTGAAATGGAAGTTAAACTTATGGGAAAGTAATTGCTAGAATTGCTCTCATGTCTTCTATTGAAAACCAAGCCTATGTTTGCTTTCACCGAATCTTTTGGTATCACCTCAGATGTCTTTTTTTTCTTCAGTAGTCTTTAATCATGATGCATAGTTTTTGTAGGTTTTCTAAGTATTCAAGTGGTAGAACACAGATACTATTAAATAGGGGAGGCTCAAAAATGTGAACTACATCTTCATAAAAAGTATGTCTCTCCTCCTGTTCACAATTGCACAAACCACTTCTTTTCCCATTTGCAATCTCATAACATCTCTTTGGAACCATAGAATGGTTGTTAGCTAAAAACACATTAAATGCATTCTGATCTTTTAATGTCATGCAATAAATGAAAACAAGACATTCAGCATAATTTGGCCAGCCACTTTTTACAGGCCAATGCTCTATAAATGCTCTTATAGTAAGTGCTGTATAAGACTATTCTCGCCTATCCTCTGTTATTTGTATTAACTGTGGAACTACTCAAATACAGCCTCTAGCAAGTGGAAACTATTTGGAAAGTTTTGGCACAGCAAATTTAAAAAAAACCAAACTGCTCTGCAATTATTCTTTTTTGTTCCCTATTTATAGAACTTCATTCCATGTAGAAATGGAGATATTTAATCATTTCAGACTGATTTCTGGTAGTAGTGAGCTCTAAAATCATGCTGCCAACACAACTCTGCTCATTACTCTTCTATTGTTCATAGTCCAGGAATCAGGCCCTCATAATGTCATACTGAGGATCACACTGAATAATATATAAAAAATTTTTCACAAGAGGCAAGACCTTGTGTTATATTGCCTCTCACCATCAGAAACCAGATTAAAACACTGACCACAGCCCTTTAATATCTAAATCTGAAGAATGTCTGCCATAACAAGTATAATATTAGCATCATTTTATGAATATGTGAGGTTAAGAACAGTATTGTATTCTTCCATATGAAACCATGATCACATTCTCAACACTTCCTAGTTGATGGCTTTGGCCATTGTGAGTGACTAGTGATTAAATTGTTCATTTAACACTAAGCAGAGTACTTCAATCATTCTCTCATCTTTGACTGTTGCTATTTACCTGTCTTTTTTTCCCTCCCCTTCAGTTTTTCATCACTCAGTTCCTATTTCTTGAATTAGCTATTAGCATATCCTGATTTTTCTTTGGTGAGGTGGAAAGATTTGCTTCTGGGTTCCTTGGTATAATTTTTGTTTCTTTTTTTTTTTGTTAGCAGTAGAGGAGTTTTGCTTCCATTCCCCAAAATGTACTTTTAAAATGTATCTTGAATGTAAAAAGGTTAAAACACAGAATATAAAGTTTACTACTATAAAATCAGAGACTTCCATCAGCTCCCTCTATAATAAAACAACTTAAATATGCGTTACACCCTTTTCACTTTATATGGATTTTGTTGTGGTTCATACCTGTGCCTGCTTGACTCTACATGTGGACAGACGCATGGAGGGTGTGAAATGTGCATGTTATTCTGCAGATTCAATTGCACTGCTTATGCCCCAGGACTAGCTCACTATTACATGTTTCTCTTTGGGCTTCCACAGCCACAACTGCAAGCCACATGAGAACAAGAGGGACCTGTCTGTCTTTCACTCGTTTGAACTTAAAGCCTGGCAACATCAGTTCCTTTTTAAGGAATAAACTTGTACACAAGTTAACAACCATGCTGGAGTTACATGTCATTAGGCTAATGTTCTGTTTAACTATGGTTATCAATCATACTGTGATTAAAACCCTTTTCTGCTTAGTAAAGCGTGTGAGGCAAAAGCATTGGCATGTTCCAAAATGATTAAAATGTGCTCTCGGGGTGGGGAGAGGGAAAAGAAAATGGATCTTTGTGAATTACTAACAAAACCATGGTGTTTGTCCACTGCAGCCACAGCTGTGATCAGTCCAGTCCAAACATCCAATCTGACCAACAAAACAATTAGAAAGCTCACTATGGGAGGAAAAAAAACAGTGATAGTGTAACACAGATGGGCTGGATCAAACAGGTGACCTCTGGAGCTTAGTGCATGAGCCTCTACCGCATGAGCTAAAAACCAGCCTGCTGCTAGCTAAGGCTGTAGAGCAAACTCATTAATCGCTCGTTCTAAGTGGTCCTGGTGCCATTACATGGGACAGAACACCACAGCCAGGAGGTGTGTGGGTTACAATAGCAAGCTGGATTCACTAACCAATCTATGACCTGGACACGGTCAGCTAGACCAGACTTCCTTTACTGTGATGGAGGAAAAGAAAGCCTCTTCACTTCACGCCTGCTATAGGACAAATGGATGCAAAGTATTGTTAAAAATAGACAACAAGACAAAAGACCCTATTGTGCCAAAGGTTTCCAACTGCATAACCCTGATACTCCACTCTTTTGTGCCCAGGGCCATAACTAGGGCGGGTGAGGGAGGCAGCTGCCCAGGGCACAGAGTCAGTGAGGGCAAGAGGTGCAAAAATGGGACCGTGCAGGATCCGGCCCAGCGGCATCAGCCCCTCCCCTGCAACAGAATTCAGCCCAGCAGCATGGGCCAGAGTCCATGGGCATAGTTTTGGGGGCATTTCTCTCCCCCTTCCCCTCCCCCCCCCCAAACAGAGGCCCTGGCCAGGAGTGGAGGGGCTGGTCCAGAGCTGCTTCTCAATGCCTCTGCAGCTGGACGCTGCCGCCTGGATCCTAGTGCCGCTCGGCTTCCCCTTCTGCATGTGCTGAGCCCCCTCTATGGCCTACATCCTGTTTTCTGTACAAAGGCGAGTGCCTGTGGGGGGGGGGGGGACAGAGCAAGGGGGAAAGGGGGTCATGTGGGGGGGGAGAGGAAGGAAGGGGGATGGGATAGGGCAGGGCAAGGGAAGAGAAGGGGATAGGGGAATGGGCAGGGACAGGGGCATGTGGGAGTAGGAGTAGGGGGAGGGAGCAGAGACTAGTGGGGAGAGGAAAGGGGGTGGGGAGAGGGAAGGGACGGGGCAGGGGGCAGAAGGAGAATGGGGGAAGTGGGAGCCCTGCATGCAGTTTTCCCTCAGCAGCAGCTGGGGCTCCCCCCACCAATAAGCTGGTTCCCCCCACCCACCGCACTGGCAGCCCACCTCCAGTGGGTACCCACTCCAGTGCCCTCCAAAAACCCATTCCAGCACCCCCCCAAATATCCCTCCCAGTACCCAGACACCTCTCCCACACCCCCTAAACGCCCCCTCCAGCTCCCTCTCCTCCTGGCACTGTCCTTTATTTGGGAACTTAAATATAGTAACCCTAGAGATCTCTCCATTCTCATGGCCTTGGTTTTTAGAGCTGGTGGAAGCAAGTCCTGGGCTGGGCACTGTGCTGGTGTGGCCGAGGTCAGAGCTTGGGCTGTGTGACTGTGAGCCCAGCAGCCAGGAGGTGGGGCAGGGCAGCCAACGGGAGCCAGGGCGATTCCGCTCTGCACACAGCAAGTGTGGTGGGAGTGACCCAGCTGCAATGTCAGGTCCCCTGGAGACGAGAGGGTGTGACCAGGCTGTTGAGAGGCAGGTGGGATGAGTACTGCATGGAGCACCTCTGGGAGCATCCTATGGCAGCTACGAATAGGGGCCGACTCCCAGGGGCATCACTGGCCGACGCCGAGCTCCTTCAGGGCACAGGCTTGGAGCTATGCCACATGCCATGCCTGGGGAGCATCAACTGTGCAGAGGTGGCCTGGCTTGGGAAGCAGGGCAGGGAGGGCTGCCGGGCAGCCAGCCAGCACCCCGGCTCCCACAGCATGGAAAGCCAGGGGCCCCAGCGGATCAGGTGGCTCCCACCAGCTTCCAGTCTGCCAGGTCCTGGCAGGAGATGACTGTTTTCAAACTGTAGGGTGCCGTGCAGCCTGTTAGGAAGGTGCCCCCCCCGCCACACACACCCACACTTTGAAAACCTCTGTGCTAAATGGAAGGCAGAAATTGCATCACTTCTAGTGGTGCAAATATGATAGCTCACCTCAGGCATTAAAATGCTTAGTTGCAGCTCTTGCTGTGCCACAAAATCACATACACTTGGGCAAAGTGAGTGTAAAATGCAATGCACAAGATAAGGCATAGCAAGAAAATTAGGCCCACTGCCCATGGTGATTCTTTGGGAAAAATAAAATTAATACTTTTGCAGCCAAATTCTACAAGGGTCATGGATGGAAAGGTTAAATGCTGCTGGGCACTAAGGTTCCTAATGCTATCAGCAAGGAAGAAATTCATTCATGATTGTGTAGGTGATTTCAGAGGAAAAAGAGCAAGATCATTTCATTTTGCACAACAGTCTGAACAACACTGAGCAATTCAAGGGCTAGTAAATGAGAACATAGAGTGGCTGATCCAGGAATTTAGTAGGAATAAGACATACCAAGTAGTACATTTATTGGGGATCGTTGCACTTTTCAGATGGCTAAAGCCATTTGCCTGTGTCTTATAACATCACCTAAACTGAGCAATACTTGCCTGGAAACTTGCTGCTAGACATGTTAATATCTATTATTGCTACACTGTCCTAAGTGTCCATGGCTTCTACTGTTTGGCTGCTCTCTGTGAATGGGTTGCGTAGCCAGGCCATAGGCCCCTGAGTAAGCAGCTGAGACAGGATCCATTTGTTGGTCCCTTGGTAAAGGATGTGAGGCTCTAATCCTTGGAGCTTTGATCAGCTCCACTCTTTGAAGTCTCTGAATGGCTAGTCACTCCCTGGTACTGCGCTGAGCTGAGCTAAGCAGGGAGACTTGGTATAAAAGTTATTTGCTAGGCAAACTAGACAGCTGTGAACAGAGGCAGCTAACAGGAGAGTTTCAGAAGGAGTGAGAGAGGCTCTCCTAGGTTCAGCTGTATGGGTGATTTCAAGATGTCCAGCGATAGAACAATCGAGAAGAACTGGAATTGTTCATTTGTGTGTATAAATTTGCTCTAGTTGGTATTTCTGCAAGCTGGTGGGAGAGTCCCATGACGGGAATGTTAAAATAAATGGCTATATAACCTATTTAAGAAAGCTGGAGTGGGCAAAAGGGGAGGGGATGTGGTACTGTGTGTCAAAAATGGCATTACCTGTTTCCAAGTCACTGCTACGCAGAAGAAAATGATCTTGGAAGTGTATGGATCAGTGTCCTAAACAGATAAAGCACACGAGGGTGTAGTGTTCTGGGGTGCAATCCAGACTAGTGAGAGGTTGTGTCACCACCCGCCCTATAATCCTGGGTGCCTTAAATGCTCTGCTGCTGTGGCTCACAGCCTGGACACCAACAGTTAGCAGACAAGCATGAAAGCCCCTGAGTGTCTATGTGCTGAGCAGCCAGGGTTCAGCACTCTGACCCCAGCAAACTGCCTACAACACAAACAGTCCCACTCTAGTCTCTATCACCCACTTATTTTATGCAAGGTGACCCCAAACACACTCCCCATCCTGAATGTCCCCAAAACTATCTGCCTTGAAGTGTTCTGCCCTCTCCTGGTACACTTACAGAAGTTAAGTTTGCTGTTCCCTTTTAAGAAACAGTACATAAGCAACTTACCGCTTTACTGGAGTGAACAAACACTCTGTTCTAATCACAGACATATGATAATGGACACTTCAGTCTAGCAGAGCAAGGTATAAACACAGTCTGACTGGAAGTTGAAGCTAGACAAATTCGGACTGGCTAGGTAGTGTAAACTTTTAAAAGAGTAATTAACTATTGGAACAATTTAGGAAAGGTCATGGTAGGTTCTCCATCACTGACAATTTTTAAATCAAGATTGGATGTTTTTCTAAAAGATGTGCTCAAAGAATTATTTTTGGGAAATTGCATGGTCAGTATTATACCAGAGGTTAGACTAGATGATCAAAATGGTCCCTTTTGGTGCCTTGGAATCTATGAGCATTTAAAACAAAGGTAGGTATAACAGTTGCTGTCAACAAGGTATTTCAGTCTATAGGACTTCCAAAAAATATGCTGATGGAATTGAGGCCTGGTCCCATGTAAGGACTTGTCTACTGGGTGTGCTAGTGTGCACTAGTTGAGACACAAATTATAATGTGCACAAGCATATTGTGCACAAACTGTACACATAGACCCTGCTGGTGTAACGCTGACAGACCCTGGTTGTCGGTGGGCAGGATCAAACCTGGGGCCTCTGGAGCTTAGTGCATGAACCTCTACTGCAGTGGCTAAAAGCCAAGCGCCTGTTAGCAAAGGCTGTAGAACAGACTCATTTTATACCTCTCTCTAAGTGGTCTCGGTGCCACGAGATGGGACAGAACACCACAGCCTGGAGGTATGTGGGTTACACTGGCACACACTAGAAGCTCCCCAGTAAGCACTGATATAAAGCAGTTTTATAATGAGACTATGTCAAGGTGTGCTAGGGAACTTTTGTTATGAGCCAGCTGAGTGCAAATCACCCAGTGCCTGCCAGTGTGTTGCACACTAACTAGCGCACGGTATAGACAAGGCCTGAATCTGCACCAGAATTCCCCTTAACTATAGTAGAAGCTGCCTCAGGGCCGTTGTCATCAGGGATAAAAAGTAGTACTGTGACTTCCTGGTGGTTTAACCTGACATTATGATGAAGCAGCTGCTTCTCTAGTGGTTAAATCATACAGCTTGAAGGCAGGAAATGTATGTTCTATTTCCTGTTCAGCTCATACTTTATGCACAAGTTGCTTAAGATTTGCAAAATTATTAGGGCCGCACTTGCCAATTTCATAACCCAGCTACAAAAAATGGAGAAATAAGTTAATGTTCAGATGTAAGCATGAATCTTTCACCATAGGTAACAGATAATTGTGCAATTTAAAAAAGAAGAGACTTCTGCAAAACAAATACACACAACCCATGTACCAGTCCTTTTGTTGGAACAATCCATATTGAATAGACAGAGCTAAGCCCTCAGTTTAATCTATTTGTTTTTCTTTAAGGAGCTGGTGATGAGCAACTGGAATAGCAAATAACATAATCAGCATGCAAACTGGAGTATTTTAGGCAAATATTGGCTAGTATAAGGTTAGCAAATGTACCAGCTGTAGCATGGTTTGAAATACATGGATTATTATTACATCAGAGTTGACAAAAAACACAGAGCAAACTTACACAAGCCATAGGCTAAGAGATATTGCAGTCATTTTTCTTGTAAAGGTCAGAACACATCTCAAAAAAGGAATGATTCACTCTGCCCCAAGTCCTCCCATTCTTTCACCATCACAGTAGAGAGTTCCACAATCTTGCCCACTCCCCAGAGTTGCAACCTACGTGTCATGCTTGACGTCTCTCTGTCCTGTACCATCATTTCAAGCATTTGCTAAATCTTGTCATTTCTTCCTTTTCAACAGACCCAAAATCCATTCCATCCCTTCCATTCCTGCTGCAATGTCCATATCTTGATAATCTCCCACCTGCCCTACTGTAACCTCCTCCACTGTAGCCTTCCTAATATAATCTTCAATTTATCTAAAATACTGCTGCCAAACTTATCTTTCTCGTATACCACTATGACCACATCCTCCCTTTATCATTTCCTCCCTATCAGTTTTAGTTGTCTCATCCTCACTTTCAAGGCTCTGCCCTTGCCTGTATCTCTTCACTCTTGTGTTTGGATCCCAAACTTTACCAATCCACCTCCCTCCATGTCACCTTTTCAATTTCTCCCGTAATTCGCTCTCACCTTCTTTTATGCTACTTCCTATGCCTAGAATGGCCTCCCTGATCCTGTATGCCATGCACCTTCCTTCTTCACATAACCTTAATCTACATATTTCTTCCTCTATCCTTCTGCCTGTTATCTGCCTTAGAGCCCTCACATGCACTTGCATCCGATGAAGTGGGTATTCACCCACGAAAGCTCATGCTCCAAAACGTCTGTTAGTCTATAAGGTGCCACAGGATTCTTTGCTGCTTTTACAGATCCAGACTAACACGGCTACCCCTCTGATGTTGTGAACAGTTTCAGAGGAGGGATCATGAGTTTACTCACTCAGAGTTGGCATTGTGAACCCTTTTTTCAAACTAGCAAGTACTTCCATGAATAGTCCCACAGGCTCTAATGGGATTACTTGAGTAAGCAAGGGGTTCCCAATCTGGGCCTATGTTAAGTGCTATGCACACTTATAGCACTATATGTAAATATTGTTTAATAATAAAAGATAGTGCTGGGAACCTGGAAGTGTTCACTCTGTGGGATCAAGATTGCAATATTTAATCAATGGTCCATGAAAAATAAGTGTTGCATCAGTAAGGAGGAAGCCTGCTCTAAGTTAGAACTAAAGTTCAAGACAATGCAATGCAATGCAATGATATCCTCAGACCCTTTCCATTTACATTTGACACCTATCGCGCTCAGAACATTGTATCATTATAGCCTTGTCTAAGTCACATACTGACAATAGGTCTATTAGCGGCTTGGGGGTTTTGTTTTCTAAACCTCAAGGTGAAAACTTGAAAATTCAAGAATGCCTATGGGAATTAAACATAGGCCATAGAGGCAAGAGAGCTTTATTCTTGGCTCTCCGTCTCTGAGTGTGATCCTGGCAAGTTACTTAACCTTTTTGCCTTCATTTCACCATCTGTAAAACTGGGATAATAATGCTTCCCTACCTCAATGAAATGGCAAAGCTAAATTCATTACAGTTCGCAAAGGAATTTGAGATCCCTGGATAGAAGATGTTATGGGAGTGTAAATTATTATTACCAACTTACAGAGGTGGTATAAAACTTGCATTCCTGGAAAAGTATTCCTTCTTCTATGGTACAGGAGTTGAACTTTCTCAGTTTCCATTCCACACAGAAGTGCGCTCAACCCAATTTGGGGGATTCTTGCACTGAAAAAGGGACAAAAAAAACCCCCAAACAAATAGAAGTAAAGCATTGAATAAGGTATTTAATTTGGTTTGCCCTTTTCCATGGAGGATGGGTGTTTGAGTGCAATTAAACTGAAATAGTATTTTCATCTTTGACTTTTTTTTTTTTAAGCTAATGTTTTATACAAGAATGGTATTAATCAGCTGAGGCTTAAGCAGAGTGAAGTAGCTGTAATTATCAGCTAAAGAAGTAATGTTCCCAGCTGTGCAGAATGTAAAAGGCACTCATAAAAGTAGAGGCTGGTGTTTTTACCCATCTGCCTAATGAATGCAAAGGCTGTTCCACAGTGTGACCTCATGAGTCAGAAGGAGAACTTAAAAACCAAATGCACTCTGCTGCTATTTAGCAGGTCTTGTTCTGACCAACAGTGCCACCTAGAGGACAAAGTGAAAATGAAGTCCACACAGCTCACTGTACAAGTGTTTTTCCCCTTACTCCAAAAGATTGGAAATTGTTCATGTTACATAAAGGGTGGGCAAGTTCACTCTCTTCCTCCCACTACCACCTCGACCCCCACAAAATATTTAATGTAAAAATTATGCTATGGACAACTCAGTGTAAATTGTTTAGATGGGTATCCATTACTGATCACTTCCAAATTGAGGCCAGATGCCCAACACTGGAAAAAATATAGTAGCAGCAAGTGGGATTGGCAAACTAACTCAATTATTCAAAGATTGCATGCACCTGGAAGTTGAAAAAAAAAACTAAGTTCAGCACAATTTTGCTGTTCAATAAAGAAACGTAGTCTCCTTTTCACTTCAAAAAATAATTTGCACTTTCACAGCTTCAGTTATGCAAGATTTCATTGATACATGAACACTAGCCAAGCAGACCTCACTACACTTCGAGAACTATGTAAAGGATACTGCAAAGGTACTTGCAACCCACCTGCCTCATGTAGAAATAACCTCTTGAACAATATCCTTTCCAATATATACATTTTTAATACTTCATATCTCCCTTCTACCCCTTCCCCTGTACCCAGTCTATTTTTCACATTACCAGTACACATTTATGTAATGTGTATCTAGTGAGCTACATTATGCAGGAGGAATGTGACATATGTTTCACAAGACAAGCTTGGCAAAGCACTTTTGAGCATGACCATCAATTTAGGGACAGCTTCCATTGAAAGTAATGCGAAGACTTCCACTGATTTCAGTACAAGTTAATTGGTTTCTCACACAGTAGTGGCATCAAATTAGAGTTTTGGTAACCACAAGGTTTTGAATTCCTATGATGTTCAGCAACAAAAACAAAGATTTTTAAGAGGGATATCACAGAAAGAGCAGCATGATGCAATATATGCAGTAGGCAATTCTGAATTTGCTGTTGTATTAGTACTAGAAGATAACTGCGGAGACTTTCAAGGTTGTTAATTTAGCATCGAGGGCAGCTATTTGCAAAAATCCAACCTGAGACTCACTGTAAGCTAGTAGTATCCACTAGTTATTGAGCCTGAAAGCAATTCCGATGTCATCAGGCTGGTAGTTCACTCTCTTATTACAAACTGTGCTAGGATACAATGGAACATAATGGGAACAGCAATTCTTTCCCATGGATTTGTAGGTGATTTTTCATGATTAGTTGGTGACAGAAGCCACTGCTACACTGCTTATAAAAGAAAAGGCACTAGTAGAATGTATGTGTTTCATTGGCTACAAATAAAAATCCCCGCCACCCCCCCGCCAAAGGAAGGCGTTTGCAAGTGTCTTCTCTTCAAGGTCATTTCATAGTAAATGATACTGTATTAAGAAATTAATTATTGACCACGTCGTAACATTTGCAATTAACTGATGTTTCACATTCAATAGTAATTAAGTTTATGCACCAGCAGAAGCCACCAACAGCAGTTGCATTATATGGCAAGCTGCATTATGTAGCTCACTAGCAGCTCTAGAACATATACTTCATAAATATTCAAACTGGCTTTCTCAGAGTGCAACAATCAAATGACAGTTAATGCAGTTTAGTCTGAACTTATCTGACTTATTAATTCACCATATATACTGCTGCTATAGGCATCTAATCTATGGCACAAGTATCCATGCCAAAAACTACCCCACCATCATTTACACCCTCCCCAGACCAGCTTCAACAAAAACCACTCTGGTGACCAAATCAGAGATGTCCAGTTACCCATTTTTACAGAGCTGCTAGAATCACCCACAGGTAGCAGTAGTCATCTAAGGATCTGATGAAAGTGTGTTAAAATACAACCAGTCACACACTGAAGGCTTGAACTGTAATTCCAGATCAAACTCTAGCAACTACACTAACAACATGAGCTTTGATCTCATGATTTGTGAGATCAGCAAACGTCTAGATAGAATTATAGTCCCAATAATGTGCAGGTGCTTGTTACTTATTCTCTATAAAGTAGATAAATGGTGGCAATAGTCAGCAGTAAACAAGGGTAGCTGCAGAGGTGCTCGAAACTGAGAATTTCCCTGAAGTCTCTGCAAGAACTAAGGAGCATCAAGAAGGGGAAACAGTTTAATCATGTAATGACTAGTGATCCATCTGCTGCTGGGGGACTGGGTGTTCTAGTTTTGAATGTCTCAAGTGATGCACTTCTATGTCTCTACAAAGACTATGTCCTATTTTAAATACCAGTCAGTTTACAATCAAAGGCTGGACATTCAAAAATGTTCAGCATTGGCCTAGGTCTGCTAAAATTCCCATTGACTTCTCTTGTAGCCGAGTCAGGTCAGCTTCCAGCTCTTTAGAAAGTGCCATCCAAAAGACTTCCCACGCTATGGAATTATCAAGTATTTTAAGTTAATAATCTATTCTTTGTTTTACATAAAAAAATTATTACATGCTACGAAGAGACTCAGCTAGTGCTGCAAGAAGCAGGATTGTGACATTTGTAGCCAATCTCATGTGATAGTGCATGATTTATAGATCTATGTTGTGGCCCTGGGCTAAAGCCCAAACTGAACCCATCAGCATGTTCTGCAATTATGGAATCCTCTGCATGGAGGTTTGGGGAGAAAAACTGTGTATATTATAACACTGACCAGATTACCACCAACCCAGTGCCTGTTTGGCCCACGATCTGCTCAGCACAGGATTGGGAAAAGGGGAGCATCTTACAGCCACCTTTGCACCTCTTTGATTGTAGGTCTAGCTCCCATCTGACCCCCTCAGGGTTGCTGTAATTTACCAGGGGCCATTATGGCTGTTGAGCATATCTGGAGTGCAATAGCACTTTGGCCACCCTGTTTTTCCCCAACAAACCCCTCTTCCCTGGGGACTCCTTCTTCCCTAAGGATATTCCCCAGCACCTGGTCTATGGCTTCTTTATGCTGGTTGAGTGGCACAAAAGGAACATAACACAAAGGATAATCTGGCCCCATGACTCAATCCCCAGTTGCCAACTGGAGCAGCCCAGAGTACAGGAGCAGGAACCATTTCCCACGATCTTATCTTCTATGTCCCGGTACGAGGGATGGGGTCCTCCTTGCTGACAGACAGCAAGGAATATCAAATGGTTCATCCAGCCCAAGGGCACTTCTGATACTGAACTATCAGCAGGGAGAAAATGGGGCCAGTAAGTCGAAGAGTCCTAGCCCTAAGTCAGTCATGGAAAAAAAAAATCAGAAGCATCATGAGTCTCTGAAATGTGCTTTTATTTATATATTTAAAAGGGGATCAGCAGCCCCTGTACTACAGTCCCTGATATGGGACAAGATATTGGTTAAACACTGAACATGCATTTCTGAAGCACGGATCTAACAACCACACCCACATCAAGGTCAGTGTTTGGACAAAGGCACAGAAATTCTGCTGATGCTGCAGCACATAGAAAAGGCATTGTAAAATTCTGCAGGCCACTTTAATGCAATGCAAAACCCCTCCCTCCAAATTTACTTTTCAGAACTGAAATAAGAATTTGATGCAAAATATAACAATTGGCTTTCTGACATAGAAGTACTGTAGCTGCTGCGTTTATTTTGGTGCAGTATAGTTTCAGATCATTATCTCAGTCAAATGTTGGAAAGTGCATGGCTCTGAAATGTCAGGAGTTTTCAGGATACCCCCTTTCACAAGGTTGTTATTGAAACTTGATTCCTTGAGCCAAAGGCAAATCCTTGCTGTAGTTGATTGTACTGAAAGAGAAACAAGAAGAATTTAGGAAATAGACGATCATTGAAATCAATTACAAGAACTGTTTCATGTCTACAAGCCTTCCTTAACGCATTTGCCAGTTTGTTTTAAATTAAAAAGCATGGCAAAAAGTCATTTTTACCAATCTCTACAGTGTAAAAATTGGGCAGCACAGGAGGATTGCATCCCCTCCCTAACTACCTCCTCTTCACCAGACTGAAGATATAATCCTCCATTTGTCTCCAACCAAGAGTGTTGAGGCAGACTGATGCTTTCAGTAGTAGAAGTAATTTGAAAGACAACTTCTACTTCCTAGTCTATACTATGTATAGGGTAACCAGATAGCAACTGTGAAAAACGGGACGGGGGTGGGGGGTAGTAGGCTCCTATATAAGAAAAAGTCTCCAAAAACGGGTCTGTCCCTTTAAAAATGGGACATCTGGTCACCCTACGTGGCCCTCTGCATACAGAAGCAAGGATGTTAGTTATTGGCATACATATGGTTCAGGACAGTGTGTGTCAATAGTCGCCCAGTAAAAATGGACATTCATAGAAATTAAGTATTTACCTAAATACTTGCCACTGTCAGTAGTGGCCTTACTCTCTGTAGAGGCAACCTCACAGATTTCCTTACAAATCAGAGCAATTATATTTTACTCAATCAAGTTCAAGATCAGGAAGATTGAAACGAATATATTTAAAAATATAATTCCTTCTATAGATGTCAGGACTTTCCCCTCTTTTCCAAAAAGGATGGGTATCTAGATTTTTGGCCTTGTATTGGATGTTTTTAATACCCTACTTCCTTCTTGGATGAATATATCTCTTCCTTGTTCTTAAAAAAAGGGCAGATTATACCTGTAATTGGTTATCTCCTGTTCTGTAATAATGAACTATTTGTTACAAAAATCTGTTGGTCTCTGTAGCTCTTTGGGCAGTCTCGCCAACAGACCACTGACCAATCTCTGAGACTGCTACTAGCTAGGAAGTTCCAGTAGTGTCCACACTACTGCTAAGGGACTATTCCTGCTGCCATGGGAAGTTAGCTTGTAAATCTTCCGTTGCAAGAGATCAACTTTAGTAAGTTTACCTGTGCATTTTTACATTGATTTGTATATAAATTATGTAAGCCTAGCTCTTACCAAGTGGACCTTCTCATGTACAATTTCCACGAATCACTGCCAGATTCTCTTCCACCACCAGTGTGCTTTTCACCACCTTACCAAAAAAAAAAATTATTACACTGCTGAGGGCTAGAAGCTCCTTTGTGGTTATTTTATGCTCCCACACTCAACCAAAGTTATATTTGTACTGTGGGGAAGGTTAGAGGGTTTTTTTAATAAGTTCAATTACAACTCTCAGAGGTAAAAAAGCTCTTTTCCTTCCCCCACTTTACAAGAAAAACAGAGACCCACCTCCACATACTCAGGCTGAAAATGCTGGCCTTCACCCACTTTGTCTCACTGCCTTCCTGTTGACAACTGTATTATGTGAATGGCTGGTTTTCATTGGAGAAAATAACTATGTAGTGTGAGAGAAATGCTATGGCAGTTTTATTTTGTTTTGTTTCAGGATGGGGAGGTTTAGAAGAGAGAAGTGCCAAAGGTGAATATATGTTTTACAGATCCCCTTAGGAAGAAGTTCACTAGCTGGCATGATTTGGAATCAAGTTTCAATAACAACATACATAGCGGTTCTCTAAAAGCCATTTTCCTTATGCATGCAGCAATTGGAATTTTGGTTTTAATAGTTTGTGCTTTTGTCCCAGTGAGAGGTTGTTACCCTAAGCTATGAGATCTTTTCTAACATACCCATCATCAAGGTATTTTGGGTTACCTTTCCTTCACAGCAATAAGTGTTCCATATGCTATCCTTTTATTAAATAAATATTTTTCTAAATGGAACAGAAAATTTGCCACTGGCCAAATTCTAGTCTCTGCTACACTAGCATAAATGCAGAGCAATAACATTGATTTCTGTAGATTTACAGTGAGGAAATTGGGCAGATTTTGGCCTTAAAAATCAAGTGGTCAGAAGACCTGAAATAAGCTATTCTTAAAGTGGCAATGCTGTGACTAGTCTTTACCAGAATCTATGCAAGAAGAAAATAGTATTCATAAGGGGAAAAAATCAAAAACGATGTTTGTTTGTTTTTTAAAAATGGAACCTCAGGTTTATACCATAGGCTCCATTGCTGTAGGATATGATCATCTAAAAGCATCATAAGAACGGCCACATTGGTTCAGACCAATAGTCTGTCTAGCCCAGAATCCTGTCTTCTGACAGTGGCCATTCCATCTGAAGCATCTGGCACTGAACAGAACAGGGCAATTATGGAATGATCCATGCTTTATAGTCCAGTCCCAGCTTCTGGCAGTTGGAGGTTTAGGGACACAGAGCATGAAGTTGTGTCCCTGATCATTTAGGGTAATAGCCACTAATGGACCTATCCTTCATGAACTTATCGAATTCTTTTTTGAACCCAGTTGTACTTTTGGCCTTCACAACATCCCATGGCAATGAATTCCACAGGTTGACTGTGTGTTGGATGAAGAAACGCTTCCTTATGTTTGTTCCAAACCTGCTGCCTGTTAATTTCATTGGGTGACCTCTGGTTCTTGTGTTATGTGAAGGACCAAACAACACTTCCTTATTCACTTTCTCCACACCATTCATGATTTTATAGATCTCTATCACATTCCTCCCCTCCCAAACATCTCTCTTCTAAGTTGAGCAGTCCCAGTCTTTTTAATCTCTCCTCATATGGAAGCTGTTCCATGACTCTGATCATTTTTGTTGCCCTTCATTGTATCTTTTCCAATTCTAATATCTTTTTTGAGATGGAGCGACCAGAACAGCACACAGTATTCAAGGTGTCAGCATACCATGGATTAATATTTTCTCTTTCATTATTGATCCCTTTCCTAATAGTTCCTAACATTGTTAACTTTTTTAACATCTGCTGTACATTGAGTGGATGTTTTCAGAGAACTATCCACAATGATCTTTCTTGTGTGGTAACAGCAAATTTAAATCCCATTTTGTATGTATAGTTGAGATAGTATATTTTCCAGTGTGCTTTACTTTGCATTTATCAGCAGTGAATTTTATCTGCCATTTTGTTGCCCAGTCACCCAGTTTTGACAGATCCCTTTGTAACTATTAGTAAAGTCCAAAGCTGATTGCCATTTTGAGTAATTTTGTATTGACTGTGAACTTTGCAACCTCATTGTTCACCCCTCTTTCAAATCATTTATGAATATGTTGAACAGCACTGGTCTTTGGAGGATCCTATTTACTTCTCTTCCCTGTGAGAACTGACCATTTATTTCTACTATTTTTCCTATATTTTAACCAGTTACTGATCCATGAGCGGACCGTCCCTCTTATCCCATGACTGCTTACTTTACTTAAGAGCCTTTGGTGAGGGACCTTATCAAAGGCGTTCTGAAAGTCCAAGTACACTATACCAACTGGATCACCCTTGTCCACACGCTTGTTGACTCCCTCAGAGAATTCTTATAGATTGGTGAGGCATGATTTCTCTTTACAAAAGCCATATTGACTCTTCCCCAACAAATCGTGTTCATCTATGTGTCTGATAATTCTTTTCTTTACTATAGTTTCAACCAATTTTCCCTGATACTGAAGTCAGGCTTACTGGCCTGTAATTGCCAGAATTGCCTCTGGAGCCTTTTTTAAAAATCAGTGTCACTTTAGCTGTCCTCCAGTCATCTGGTACGGAGGATGATTTACGTGACAGTTTACATACCAGAGTTAGTAGTTCTGCAATTTCATATTTCAGTTCCTTCAGAACCCGTGGGTGAATACCATCTGGGCCTGGTGACGTATTGCTATTAAATTTATCAATTTGTTCCAAAACATCAAGGTAGGAAATGTAATTAACATACCAAAGGCACCTCCAATTTCAGCCCCACTGGTTGGAATGTTGACATTTACAACACCACAGTCTGATCCCTTGGGCCTAAGAGCAAAGACAAGGTAGACAAACAATGTGAACTTCTGTAGTCACATGGTAAGGAAAAGAGCCAGGTGTCTTCTCGAAAAGAGGCTTTAATGTTGAAGTAGTAATGTTTGACTAAGTGTTTGCAAATTAGACAATCCTGTGTTTTAGAAAGAGGAAAAATATAAGAGTTATACCCAAGCCAGCGGAAAATCCTGCCCAAATCCTTGGTGAAGATGCTGCTAGAGAGACCTTGTTTTACTTCATTATTCCAAGCAAAGACCTCTTCTTCTGTCTGGAAGGAATTACATAAGTAGTTATGCCAGGACTACTGAAGATAAGCAGTGACCACCACAAAAAGGTACCATGAAAAACAGAATGCTAACTTAAACTAGTGCCATGTTGCATCATGTTAATCACGTGGCAAATAGCTGTACACCTAGTCACATATTAGCATGCCTGCACACACTGGTTGTACAGAAAGGCAATGACAAAGAGCTTCCCCCCTACCCACCCCCAATCTATGCAATAATCAGCTACAGTCCTGTATAGACTACCATCTTTAAGCCTGGGTGCTTTTTAAATAAGATTATAAACATAAACAAGTCCTGAGCTATGCAGTTATGCCAGATACCCCTACAGTTAAGAATCATAATAACTGGCCAATAATACACCTAATCAGAACAGTTTCATGAACATGACACACACTTGGGAATACTTCTCTCATTCTCCCTCTCCCCCTTGCATGCTTCAATTTAACATACAGGGCATATGCACTTTTGAATAACACTGGACCAAAGCTCATTTCACTCCTCCTTCTGTTTTTTGTTGTTGTTTTTTTTACCTTGAATTTCAGCACATAAAGAATGGGGGCAAATGTCTCAGTGTGCACGATGGATGCATTATGGAGAAGGCCGGTCACAATTGTTGGTTCAACATAGTTACCAGGGCGATTTAGAACCTTCAAAACACACAAAAAAAGTGATAGCCAAGTTATTACTTCAGAAAAAAATCAGTGTTTGGCTTAGGAACTAGGTACACGTAGTGCATCCCATTCAATAGTCTGGATGCAATAACTATATCTTGCAATGAGAAACAGAAAACCTTCCATGAGTAGCTAAACTGAACACACTGTACCAAATTCTACTTTGTAACACATCCAGAATAGAAGAGCAAAATGTATAGCATTACATATACAATTATACACACACAAAATCAAATTGCAAAGTGACCCTACAGACAGTAAACTTCCCTCTTCCCATATGTGTTGTGAATGGCAAGCAGGGAAGGTCACTTGAGTGGCTATGTTCTGAATGCACTGAAGGTGGAGACAAAGACTCAAAGACTTTAAGGCCAGAAAGGACGATCGTGATCATCTAGTCAGATCTCCTGCACAGGACCTCATCCACCCACTTCTGTAATGGGACCCTAACCTCTGGCTGATTTACTGAAGTCCTCAAATCACAATTTAAAGACTTCAAGTTACGGAGAATCCACCATCTACCTTAGTTAAAACCAGCAAGTGACCCGTGCCCCACACTGCAGAGGAAGGCAAATTCCCTCCACCTCCAGGGTTTCTGCCAATCTGAACTAGGAAAAAATTCCTTCTCTACCCCAAATATGGTAATCAGTTAGACTCTGAGCATTTGGGCAAGACCCACCAGCCAGAAACCTGGGAAAGATATGGGTGTCAGGGAGGAGATTGCAATAATCCAAATTGAAGTCCTGGATAAGAGTTTATTATCCTGCTCCATGGAGATGCCTACATGACTCAGGATGTCCTTCAGAGCCCTAACTCCAGTGTTTCATTGAGAATGGGAGGCCAGGGTTTGGAGGAGAGGGGAGTTGCTTTTCTGTGTGTGAAAATGTGAACTGCAATTAAACAACACAGGAATAAGGAAAGCAGGATTCTCTTTCCACAGATTGGGGAAAGTGCAAGAGACTTGTCCAGGGCCAGATACTGAGTTAGTGGCACAGCTGACATTGAACTCAGGATTTCATTTTCCCAGACTAACCTCAATTCTCTAAAACATGTTGCTTCAGACTTCAGGTCGAGCCATCCCCACCCACCAGTCAAGTGTCAGACTTGATAGACTTACATATTTGAAGCTCCTGACAGCTTCATACAACCAGTCAGAATATGATCTGGGCTCTCCGTCACCCACCAATCTGTGGTCATTTTTCTGATGCTCTATTCTAACAGCCCAGATAGTAAAAACAATCACCTTCCCGCCATACACCACAGAGCCACCCTGCTGTTCGGCTTGTTCCACTGCGTCAAGGAACATCATCACTGCTTGTTTAGTGTGGAGAGGCCCATACAGAGTGGCGGCTGAAAAGTAAAAACATATTATATATGGCACAGAAATCAAAGACATTATTTTAGGACAACTGTATACATTTCTAACATGCCTATCACCATGATAGCTGGGAAAATAGCCATTTAATATGTCCAAGATAAACAAAACAATTAGGACTAATTAGATTCCTCCTCCCTATTTCACAGCTCCTATTCTAACTGAAGCTAACTCAATCATTTTGTAATAGTCTTTTCCCTCCATAGGTAGGAGCAAATAAAATAAAACCCTACTTACAATCCAATGGGTCGCCAATGCGAATCTGTGCATAGGCCTTAGCAAGTTTCTCCACCACCTCATCATGGATGCTTTCATGCAAGAACTAAATAGAGTCACAAGAGTTTTATGAAACAGTTAGTAAAATATCACAGCTGTTGAAATTTGCAAAACTTCCTGTGTTGAGCTTTGGGCATCCCTGAAGAATAGGAGCTGTATAATCAACCTCAAGCTTTCAAAAAAAGCCTAAATAAGGCCTCAAAAATCATGAGACTTGCTTTAAAAAAAAAAAAAAAAGAGAATAGTTTTTAAGAGAGTCTTAATTTGCCTTCTGGGTCTTCAGGGGACGCCCAGGTCACATTTTCAAAGCTTTTCTCCACAAGGTCTAAGCATATTTTTTCAAATGAAAAGTTGAGAATACACACACACACACACACACACACACACACACACACACACACACACTACTATAACCTGGGGATTTTTAGGGAAAAAACCCTCCAAATATCATAAGACTCATGATAACATCGAGAGAGTTAGCAACAAAATGCCTGTTGAATCAGTCCCCAGTAATACTAAGAGAAGATAAATAGATTTAAAATCTAGTTAGCAAGTCTGAAATATTTTCTCTCACCCCATCCTACCCTACTCACTGGACTGAAAATTGAAGACATGCAGCCTCTCTCACTACAAAAGTACTGAAATTTACAGTAGAGCCTGGCTAATCTTCACATTTCAGTCAGTTTTTTTTTTAAAAAGAGTGCTGCTCCCCATCTCAAGTGAACTTTGATATCAAGTTACTGTTGTGAAGTCTCATGCTAAGATTCAAGAGCTTACACAAAAATCCAGTACGTAAGCTATCAATTTAAAACAAATACAAGTCAAAATAAATGGTGAAAACACACTGATATAATATTCTTGTTTTGTTTGCTTATGGTTAATTTGCAACATTCATTTACAATGGATTATAAATGTCTTTCTAAAGCTTCTATTGAGTTTGAGAAGAAGTTCCTCATACCAAAATTGCACTTTTTATAGTAGCTAAACAACTGACATCTGTAAGGATGGTGCAAAACAGATTAGTTTTTATTTTTAATTTGTCTTTGAAGTCTGAAGTGTAATAATTAGATAAAATATTTGAGCGCTGAACACATTAGTTTTTAGTTGAAGTTCTACTGAACAAAACCATAATTTGAGCAGGAAATATTCATCTAAAAAGGGACATCAGTTAAATTAGACTCTAATATTTAAATTTTGTTAAAACAAGCTTTTATACAAAAAATAGTAACAGAGATAGTCAAAACAATTTTAATACGATGGAAATTACTTATTTAAAAACTAAAGAAAAATCCCTATGTGCTATAATCCAAACACTGTACTACTTGCTGCACTACTTGCTAGCAGAAACTACAGTATATTTCAAATAAATGAAGATGACTGCCTTGGCAATGAAAGCAAAGTGAAATTCAATGAGTATAAAGGATGAGAAATGTTAGAGTTTATATTTTACAGTTTTAGCGTGATTGGGTATTTTTAAAAAAAGAAATGTAAGGAAATAGTTCTGGAACTTAAATCCACAGGTTAATAGTCATTTTTCCTGTCCCACTGGCTTTAGATGCATTAGAAGTATGGTTTAAGACTACTCCTGTTCTCCTTCATACTGGATGATTTAACTATCCCAACTGTACAATACATATTTACTCACCAGCCTTCTGGCAGTTGTGCATCTCTGGCCTGCTGTCCCCACAGCAGCAAATAGAGCAGAAGGGATGACTAGGTTAAGATCTGCATCTTCAAACACTTAAAGAGGAATTGAACATCAAGGTGTAAGTTATTGGCTTCTGGTTCCAAGCCCCTCTAAATTCGGTGGACACAAATTAGTCAACATAGTAAACTATATTAGGCCTTTCAGGTAGCACTAGGAAAGAGGTGAATGAATAGTGTAGGTTAAGGGCACTTTAAAACTAATTTCCTGTATGTATCTGGAATTAAGCACAAAGGTTTGGTTCTCCAGGCCACTTTGAACAAAGTTCCCCAAGCAACACAACTTGATTGTGAATCAAGAAACTGCAGCCAGCTTTCTGCATCCCTCCCCTCTCTATTCTGCTTGAGTGGAACCCAGATGGCCTGGCGAAACACCACCAAAGGGTGGTCAGATAGCATGGAGGATCAATGCCAAAGGGCACAACTGACTAATGCAGAGGATCCAGGACAGCAAAAGAAAATAAAAAAAATCATGAAGCAGAAAAAGAAGTTTAAAAATTAAGATAGCTCAAACTGGTGTCATACTGGGGTTTGACTGTTCAAAAAGATTTCAGACAGATTAGCCAGCAGGAACTAGGTTTACAAGATTATTAAATAAAAGGCAAAAATGATCAGGCATCTTTTACCCTGTCACCTAGACAAGACCATGACAACAAAAGGCAGTATGTTTAAAACAACAGGAAGATAATCTATGCTACTTCCTGCCACAAGACATAGAAATAAAACTTAAACACAAGTTTCAGAGGGATCTTTTATCCATTAGCAAGGTTGGAAATTCAACAACCTAAGAAGGCTAAAAGTGTGCAATAGAGGGGGAAAAGTATACCAGGACATCAAGTGTTAACTAGTGTGCATTTCTCCTGCCCCCATTAAGGTTATATCTACATAGCAGCAAGGAGGTACAATTGCCAGCTCAGGTAGTCATACATGTGCGAGCGTGAGCTAGTATGTTAATATCAGCGTGGCTGCAGTGGCACAAGCTGCAGCTCGGGTTAGCTGCTCAGGTACAATCTTGCCTGACCTGCTGGGTACAAACTCGAGCACCTACCCTGAGCTGCACCCTGTGCTGCCATGGCCACACTGATCTTGTAGCACATTAGCTCAAGCAGAGGTAGCCCGTGTATAGCTACCCGAGCTGCTCCCAGCTGCTCTCCAAGACCTTGATCCAACTCCCTAGAAGTCAATGGAAATGACTCACATCAACTTCAATGGGCACTAGATCAGGCTTTGAGATACTTAAATCTGAACTATACTACTGGACAACAAAGAGGGAAGTAGGTATTTTTCTTAAGAATGTTTTCCCAGAATTATATGCCTATTGGCTGGCACTTAAGTATAAATATATTCTAGAACACTAAAATCACCTACCCACCAATTAAAGCCATCCTTAAACATGGTCGTCAAGTGATATAGTTTATATCCCATCATTTGAATATACCAGAAAAATAAATAAAACCACACCCCCAAGGCCCAATACATAGACAAATGTTTCTTGACTTTCACTTGTATTTTCCTAAATTAGTTTGTCCCTCACAATACTGCAACCCCAGAACAGCAGTGCGCTAGTACACAACAACCAGGATGGAAAAATGACCATTCTAGACTTATCACCCAAGCAGAGTGCAATGCAAAAATAAATAAACCAAAGTTGGGAAAAGCAACAACTGGGAAAAATAAATTCAGAGATTACAGTTTTCAGTTAATAGAGAACAGCAGTAGTAGCTTTACTATTTTATAGGGTTTCTCAAGCTAAAAATTGAAGTCTTATGATCCAGTGTTTATGTTCAGCACAACCATGTGAAAAACTTGGGTGCAATTTATAATGCCCATCCCTCAATGCCAAGATCAGTGGCTGCCTGTTCAGCTTTTTAAGGGTGTTTTGTTCCACAGTGATCCCTCTGGCCAGTTAAGGAGAGGCACTGACATTCAAAAGGGATTTCCATTTAGTCCTTGACTGGAAGATGGTGACTAGGATGTAGAGCCTTGAGAGCTGGAAGGTAGAGGACTGCTTATGAGAAGGGAGGTGTGTGTGTGGAGGGGGAGGGATCATTGTTCACATATTATCTAGTCCTGATTCAGCAGGGTATTTCATGTGTTTCAAGCCAGGCAGTTGCCTAAGGAACTTATTAAATCTGGGCCTTCAGCTGTGATAACATTCACTGTATGCTAGGTACTTTCCATACACAGAAGACGACAATCCCTGATAAAAAGATTAGTCTACTATGAACGCAATATTAACATTAGAAATAACTTATATGAGAAGAGATTATTATATTGTGTATTACCAACAATGGCGTTGTTTCCACCAAGCTCTAACAGACTCCGTCCTGTTAAAATAAGTAAACAATAACGTGAGTTAAGAAGCTAGCTATGAGTAACAATCATAGACGGTCCCTGTACAGGGACCAATACCTTACTCCACGAATGCTCCCACTGAAACCAATGGTGCTACTCAAGGACTAAGGGTAACAAAGTCCAGCCTACAGTGAGAGTTTTTGCTTTAAAATTAAAACAAACAAACAAAAACAAAAAACACTGAAGTAGTGCAGCGTGTGAAAGACATGGACAATGAGAGAGATGATAATGAAATCAAAGGGGGATCAGCAAGAAAAATTAGCACTTGTGCTTATTTTCCTGGCAAGTGTCCTAAATCTCTAAATGTGAAGGAAGGTATGGCCTTCCATTCTTATTGAGCCCTTAATAGTGAAAGCTGCTGTGAATTCTATAGTTCAAATCAGGGAGTGACTGAAGAGAGTGAAAAATGCAACCCAAAATCCTCAAAGGGATCGAGGGATAGTGGCCCAAGGCTTTTGGTTTATATGGAGAATTGTCCACTGAAAAACATCTAGATGTTGACAATCGGGCATGGATCCAGGATTCCGCAACATTTCTGCAGCAGAGGCAGATGTCCTGATGATAACACATCCTCCCCTTTTCTTTAAAAAAAAGGGAAAAGATGAGGCAGCTACACTTGGGTCGGGAGAGGCAGTTTCCCAAGGATCATTTTGTTGACCCCTCCCAGAAATCACTGCTGACCACAGTGGCATTACCACATACTAGACAAGAATCAGGTAGATTCAGAGAGGCCATCAAAAAAACAATTTGCAGGCCCACTGAGTACAGCAGAGGCCAGATTTCAGAAGACTCTAAAAAAAAGTCCTGGATTAGGCTAGAATTAGCAGAAATGCTGCTTCGCTGCTGCACTTGTAACACAAAAGTTTTTGGTTTTTTTAAAAAGGCAACTGAGACAAGTTCTATTGTCAGAGTTCCCTCAGCCTCACTTCCTAAACAAACCAAACACTTAAAAGAGGAAAAAGCAAAAATTCTACATACTTACCAAATCTCTCTTGAACCATAAGTGCCACCTGCTTGCCCACCTTAGTGCTGCCAGTGAAAGACAGCAGGTCCACTCTCTCATCTCTTGCCATTGCTGTGCTACATAAGAGAACACGACTATCCTCAAAAGTGTGTACAATTGGAGCAAGTTGACATGAGAAATGTGTTTCTTAATTATAACTAGGGCTATGATTTGTCACAGAGGTCTCTGGAAGTCATGGATTCCGTGACTTGAGCCCGCAGCGCCTGGGAGCTGCAGGGTCTCCCCACCACCCATGGTAGCTGGGAACTGCGGGGCCCAGAACTCCCAGCCATCGCAGGCAGTGGGGGGACCCTGCAGCTCCTAGGCCCTGTGGACTCAAGTCACGGAGGTCATGGGCAGTGGAGGGACCCCACAGCTTCCAGAAGAGCCCCCAGGGGTGGTGTGGGGACCCCGCAGCTCCCCATTTTGTCATGCACAAGATAGGTCACCAGCTTCTATGAATTTTTCTTTATTGCCCGTGACCTGTTTGTGATTTTTACTAAAAATATGCATGACAAAATCTTAGCTTTAATTATAACAAAAGGTTACATTTACGCCTTTGAAAGCCAGGAATACAAAACAGATTTAAAAGAATCAAGTCAGTGCCTAACTGGAATGCAACTCAAAGAAGCGAAAGTGCCAGAATAAGTGTCATGTTTCCGTGTCAGATTCTAGTACCGTGCCATCTGCACTAACTCTGAAGTCTAACCCTGCCTACAGGAACAAAGTTTTAAGCACTTGTTTGCTGTTTGTACAGCACCATTGGCACGGCAACTAACCTAATGCTACCAGACCCAGGCTATCAACTACAACTTGGGGTGTACGGCTGCCAAGGCTTTAGGCACTTTGTGGGCTCACATGCACCTCTATGGGAGTGAACATCCCCAACTGGCATGCCCATAAAGGTTGTTGGGGGAAGGGATATAGCAGGGACTATACCCAGGCTGTATTCTTTAGGGCTGTTCAGAGAGTTTGTTAGATGTGGCTACAAAGTAGGGAGAGAGGGGAAGAATAAGAGTTAAAAATGGGGACAAATCCCTCACCAAACTAGAAGCTAGATTCACATTTTGTTATGTTTGTAGTAACATGGTTGTTCCTGCAATGGTCCATGGAATTATTAGTTACATATTTACAGCAGTGCCAGCAATGTGCTGGATGCCTTCCAGATAGTCAAGATAGGATGTTTCCTGTGCTAAAGAGTTTATGGATAGACAGGCATGTCCAAGTTAGAGGCAAATAAAACAAGGTAGATTCAATTGGTTCTAAGTGTAGTACAAGGCTCAGAGAGAGCAAAGCTATTTTCAAACTAGACTATTCCCATAAGCCACCCTTCCGCCATTCCCTTCTCCACAAAATGCAAGAAGTTTTGCCTACCCGATATCTGCTCCACCACATATCAGGGAGCAGATTGCACCAGGCACTTTGTTATCCTCCAGAACTTTGGCTACTATCCTAGAAAAAAAGAGAAATTTCTTGAGAGGCTGGGATTTGAGAGATCTCAGTCAGATGCATGTGAGAAAAAAAATCAGCAGTTACTATTTTCACTTTGTCTCAAAAAAAATAGACTCTTAATTTTTTATTTTTATCATCTGTATCAGGTGCACTGTTTATATATAAATATATTCTCCTCTCCGAAAAGATCTTTGTCCAGTGTAATAGTAAGGCTTATAACAAAATCCACATATTTAAAATATCGTGCACCTTCCAGGATGTACTTGGCAAAGAGAAGAGAGATGCGCATATAAAATCCCAATTATAGCATAATTCATAGTATTTCCTTTGGAAATTCAATGGAATTATTCTCGGAAGTAGCATCTAGCATGGGGGGGGGGGGCAGGGGCATACTCTCAGGAATGAATAGTAGTATAAATATTGTAGTACTTTCATTACTTAAAACAGGTTAAAGTGCATACAAGCCATCTCCTCAATGTATTGATAGTGTCATCACAGGTGTCACCGAGTGGCATTATTACAGTTGTCCAAGGTTTTTTCTCTTTGCATGTGAGCAAGTTTTGATTCTTGGGAAGACATGCTGGCTTTTTAGTTTTGGATTTGGCCAGGTTCTGTTTTGAGGCAACTTCAGGAGAGCGAGAACTGTGCAAGCAGCAGGAGAGTTTGCCTAAAGAACTAACACTAATCAGAGCCTGAAGTTGCTTCCTGAAATCTAGGCACTGGTGTTGGGCTGAGGTTCCTGGAAGACGGAAGCATCAGCTGCTGTTTCACAGTCTCACTCAGAATTGGTACGTGCACAAACAAAACATGTTACACTTAGAACATCACGCAGACTCTCCATCATTGATTTCTCCGACACTGAGAAGCTGAACTGCAAGATCCCAGACATCTGCTACTGCCCAGCAGAGGACTCAAAAAAGGGGCAACCAGGGGAACAAATTTATTCAATATACATTGTTATTGTCTGCATGGCAGGGGAAGGAGACAAAGCCACTCTCATCTCAGCCTCAAGATCTCAGAGACAAAGTGCAAAAGCAATTATATGTGCATATATTCCAAAACTTACTTTGTAACAGCTACGCTAATGAGGGACGTTGTAGGAGCACCTTTCCTTTAAAAAAAAAAAAATGCAAAATCATTTTCATTCCCCAAAATACCATATGCAACTCTTGTAATATGCAAGGAATCAGAGTTAGAGGTATGGCACAGTAAGCTTAACCAGACATTTTCAGATTTGAGTGTCTAATGCTAGATACTTAGGTGGAAGTGGCTCAATATTTAGAGGTGTTACGGATCCAGAACTTCTAGTTAAGTGAAGCTGAGCTACAGGTACCCAGAACCTTTGAAAATAAAATGACTTATTCGAATGCCTAGCTCTATGTACCCAATTCTTAAACGTCAACCATATTCTCTATTATTTGTATGACAGTAGAGCCTAGAGGGCTCAGTATCTAATTGGGCTGTTACAGTCATTGTGCTAGATGCAGTATAGACATGAATTCCAAGACATCCCCTGCTTCAAAGAGCTTACAGTAATATAAGGTAGAATAGAGCTTTTAAGCAGGACTTGAAGCCAACCTAGAGATATCAGAAGTGAAGAGTTTGTAAATGTGGGATGAATAGCAGAGACCTGACATTTCAAATACAGCATTCCTTACATGCCTGAGAGTGGCCTTACAAACATAACTCTGCTATGATGAGCAAAGACTACCACTATCAGCATTTTAGTTTAAAGTATTTGAGCATCTTACCAGAGGCAAGCATTCCCACAGATCATTGCAATTGCATTATTCCAACCATATACTGCTACAGGGAAGTTAAACGCAGTGATAATTCCTACCAATCCCACAGGATTCCACTGTTCTATAAGGGCATGGCCAGGTCCTGGGGGAAAAAAAAAAAAAAAAAAGACAAATTAGAGCAATTTGATTGTGTGTGTGTGTGTGTGCGTGACTGTTTTGCTCAATAAATAAAAAAAGAAAAGGCATGGACTGCAACAAATCTTCAGGATCTGAGACAGCCAAAGTTTGACGACTTCTGGGACCCATCTATTTTGTTTATCAGAAGTAGGTGGATAGTTTATCTTATCTTATTTGCAGTGATGTGGGCAGAACTCAATTTATTACCTTTGTATTGGCAATTGTAGGACATTTTTTAACACAACATAAGTTACTTGCTGGTAAATGCACCAGAATAGTTGCATAGTTATCAGAACAAAAACATAGCATAAGCTCTGCTGCATAATAGAGAGTATTTTTCTAACAACTGTTAGGACAGACACAAAAAAAGTCAATGCAGATAGCCTGCTAGGGAACAAAAGAGAGGTCAGTTTCAGCAAAATTGTATTAGAGCTGTCTTGGTGCATGGCAGTATCTTAATACATAGAAAGGGTGTTTACATTCCAGCTAGATGATCTGCTGAAACTGATTTCAATAATCCACAAGCCAGATATTTCCATCAAATAGCGTCATCTCATTTTCCGGCAGAACTTTAATAGCTTTAGTGAAGTCTATTTGTAGGAATTAATTACTCATACAATATTTGCTGTGTTACAGTTGTACTCTACAGCATGCTGGTAAACTAGTTGTAAGGAATAATCATGTCAGTTGGATAATGAGGGAAACAAAAGTACAAGCATGTTTCTTGCTGACTCATCAATCTGCAAAATTTAATTGTCAACAGGTTTCCCATGTCTTAGTGCAAACGAGCTAGATTTTGCTGTACTCATTCTATACTTTGATTTAGCGACTCTGTTAATGGAGAGGAACTCAGTTCTTAGTTACTGTATGTATGTAGTTTCTAACTGAGACAAGAATGGATGCACTCTGTAGCACCAAAACAGGTCATCACATAGATCAAACAAGTCACAACAGCAGATACAGTAAACTGGTAACTTGCATAAATATATAATCCACAGTGCAGTAATGTAGAACAAGCTCCATTATATCCAGAACTTTATAAATACAAATTTTAATACATGTGCTTACTTTCTGAAGGCAAGACAGGTCCACCGATCATTCGGGACAAGCCAACAGCATAGTCACAGACGTCAATATATTCCTGAACTTCGCCAACACCCTCGACAAAAATCTTTCCCATCTCTAGTGAGACCTGACCACATTAAGAACACACAGGATCATTTTTTAGACTCACATACTTTAAGGCCAGAAGGGACCATCATAATCATTTAGTCTGACCTCCTACACATTGCAGGCCACAGAACTTCACTCCTGTAACAGACCCATAACCTCTGGCTGGAGTCTTCAAGTCATGATTTAAAGACTTCAAGATACGGAGAATCCACCATTTACACTAGTTTTAATCTGCAAGTGACCCAGGCCCCATGCTGCAGAGGAAGGCAAAAAAAAAAAACCCCAGGGTCTCTCCAATCTGACCTGGCGGAAAATTTCTTCCCGACTCCAAATGTGGCAATCAGTTAGACCCTGAGCATGTGGGCAAGATTCTCCAGCCAAACATCTGAGAAAGAATTCTCTGTAGTAACTCAGAGCCTTTCCATCTAGTGTCTCATCACCAGCTGTTGGAGATACTGGGTGGTAGTAGTCACAGATCAGCTACTTGCCATAAATTTATCAATCTTGAAGTCAGTTAGGTTTTTTGCCCTCACTGCTCCCCTTGGAAGGCTGTTCCAGAAATTCACTCCTCTGATGTTCAAAATGTTCGTCTGATTTCAAGCCTAATCTTGTTAATGGCCAGTTTATATATTTTTGCTAGAAGCTGGGGATTTACCAGTTGGAAACAACAGAGAAGACACAGATGTATTGATTGATGGCAGGATGACTATGAGCTGCCAACCTGATGGGCACGTAAAAAGACTATTCAGTGCTATTCACCTTTCAATTCTCATATTAACCCCCATCTTCTCCAATGTAATGAATAATTTCCCATGTGGAACTGTATCAAATGGGACAGGGCAGGGTGCAGAACAGGGCACCTGCTACTGCTGCAGAGACACAACAGGCCAGGAGTCTGAGTTCTGGGTTCAAAGGGCAGCTTATCTTTATGGCCACTATGCACCACACTGCACTCAAGATCAGCCACACAAGGGGAAAGAGGTGCCCTCCTCTGTAACTAAGGGACGGATGTTGGAGGGGCACTTGAATGTTGGTGGATTTAAAAAAAAAAAAAGCTCATCTGTATCTGTAAAGGTGCTGGAGTGTTTTCTGGGTGAATTTCTGCCTCCCAAAAGGTTGATGGTGGGTTCACCAAAGACAAGGAGTGGGAGTTTGAAACTACAGCAACCATAGATTTCAAGCGGGGTTCTAGTATTTTTTTCCCCTTATCAGATTGAGAACCATGTAATAACTTCATGCTTTAGCAATTCAGAGCTGCATCACATGCTGTCTCTAGCACATTTTTCAGACCTCTGTCTGTCCACACTAGGCAGGAAAACAGTACTCTGCGTAAACACAGAGGTACCTAGCACACTCATTCCCTAATGGAAACTGCCTAATGGTCCAACAGCAGCAATCCTCCGACTTTTTATATCCTGCACCAGCACTTACTGAGATCCTTTCACAGACCTAAATCCCTCGTTCTCCACATCTTAGTTCTCACCATTTTTCAGATCACCAGAAAGAACCCATGTTGAAAAGCTCTGTATGAGAGGAAGTCTTCTTTCAGGATCATTCTAGCATCAATGCCCTGTCTCACAGAAAGGTGGGAAAGCAGCATGGTGACAGTTGAGCATGGTAAAGGTCTTTGTTTGGAAAGAGGACAGTTTCAGAATCACATTTTTTCCTGTTTTGACAGGTGTGTTGAGGACAATGCTCTTAGGGGAAGGGGAGAAACTGGAGATGACAGCGTGACCAGGAGCCTAGTGTAGTTTTAAGACCATTTGTGAATTAGAGGTATGATTTTTTTCAAGTGCTAGCTCCCGACTCCATTTAAGTCACTGAGAATTTGATGACTGGCTCCTTTGGGAGCCAGCAGAGTTAGACTAATTCTGAACACCTTTGAAAACCCCATCCTACGTTTATTAATTCATAAATATTTGTGGCCCACTTCCAGTAAACAAAATGTCTTAAAAAACTGAAGCAGTGCTTCCCACACAAGACACAAGTTACAACAAATACAGCTTTGTGAACTGGTACAAGAAGGAAGGAAGAAGGGACAGTGGAGGCAAAAGAAAAATATTGATCGAATTCTGATAGGATGACCAGATGTCCCAATTTTATAAGGACAGTCCTGATTTGGGGGGCTTTTTCTTATATAGGCACCTATTACCCCCCCCCCCCTCTGTCCCGATTTTTTACACTTGCTATCTGGTCACACTAAATTCTGAGCCTGAGAATTGTGATGTCATCACTTTAAAACTCTAAGGTAAAGTGGCATTATTTTTAAAATAGGGCACCAAAAATGCAGACTTCCTTTTTAAAAAAAAAAAGTTAACTAAATCTTATTTGTTACCACAGATCATTAGTGGAAACCAAAAAGTATTTAGAAGTTATTAAGACTAACAATTTCTCACTTAATTACACAGAGCTACATTAAAACCAGAGTCAAACATAATTTTGACTTTTTCAAATATGTACACGTTTCTCTGGACACTTACCAAGCTTCCCAGATCTTTGATTTTCTTTCTCAAGGCATCTCCAATCTGCCTCACTATTTCTCCACGTTTAGGTGCAGGAACCTAGACAAAAAAAAAATTTTTTTTTTTTTTAAAGAAACTGATTCAGAGACTAAACTGCACCTTCTGCTACAGGCACATGCAGCCAGGCCACTATTTACGTTAAGGGAAGAAGCAGCCAGTTACTGTACCTTTGTCCTCTCTCCTCCCACTGACTACAGTGGGATACTCATGTTTAATGTTAGGCTGAATTCTTGCTGAATCAGGGCCTCAAATAGAACTGCTCATGGGAATAAGGGTTTGCGGGTTCTGGTGCTAAGACACCATCATTGGCTGAATGCAGACTTCAAATTACTGTTCCCCTTATCCTAGTCCAGTATAGGATATATGAAATGTGGACCATTTTCAAACAAATATGAGGGACCTGTCAGAAAGTAAATTCCTCACATACCACGCTCACTATGCATTTTTACTGCCCTCCTTTGTAGGCCAGCCAGCCCTGATTTCACATAGTGAATTGTGAATATCTTGCTAGAGCCCAGTGTATAATGTACTTACATGGCAGAGCAGTTGGCAACACAATTCCCTATTTTAAGAGATGTCTTAAGCTAAACTGTCCAAAAAAAGAAGCCATCTAATCCTTTTGGTTGCAAAAACAACCTTCAAGAAGTGAGCTTTATGTAATCACTCCAGTAATATCTACCAGAGTCTGCAGACAGGCTGAAACTATAGTACTGTTGATATTAATGGAAACAATTCATGCTCAGCTGCTTATCGATTCTGAAGCCTACTATGAATATTTTAAACGTTAACCTTGTTAACTATATTTCACTGCTGATAATTTCAGCAGAAAGAAAGCTGATGAGCCAAATTCTCAACTAGCATAAATATGCTGATGTACACTAGCCAAGAATTTGGCCTGATACATCCAACAATGATGGATAAATATATTATTATTGGGATAAGAGCAGCTATTTTCTCTAAAAGGTTTCTGGGGTGAGAAAAATAATAAATTGCAATATCCATCTTCCCCAAAATTAAAAAGTTACCCAAGGGGAAAGAAGAATAGTGCCTTCCCCATTACCACAGTGATCAACTGCCCTGCTAGATATAAAACCTCCTCCATGGGCAGCTTCAGGGTGGCGGGAGAGGACAAACCAACCAAACAAGAAACATCTCTCTGACAGACACACACACCTTTTTCTTACTTAGCCCTGGTCTACACTGGGGGGAGGGGGGTGTCGATGTAAGATACGCAACTTCAGCTACGGGAATAGCGTAGCTAAAGTTGATGTATCTTATTTCGACTCCCCTCCCATCCTCACGGCGCGGGATCGACAGCTGCAGCTCCCCCGTCAACTCCGCTTCTGCCGCTCACCCTGGTGGAGTTCTGGAGTCGACAGGAGCGCGTTTGGGGATCGATATATCGCGTCTAGACGAGACGTGATAGATCGATCCCTAACAGATCGATCGCTACCCACTGATCCGGCAGGTAGTCTGGATGTACCTTTAGTTTTAAAGACTTCTAGCTTCCTTCCACTCTCTACAACAGCTTCTATAGTACAAAAACGCATTACAATACAAATGTCTGTGGCACACTGAAAGTTTGGAGACACATTTAAATGGTTTGCATTTTATATCAAATGAACACATTGGACCTGGAGGGCAGTGAGGGCTTGGAAAAGGTGCTGTATGATTATGAGGTCCTTGCCGCGCAATTTAGGTTTAAGGTATCATATAGGACAGAGGTGGGCAAACTACAGCCTGTGGCCCACATCCAGCCCATGGGACCGTCCCGCTCGGCCCCAAAGCTACCCCTCGCCCCTCTCAAGCTGTTCCCCCTCCCCCACAGCCTCAGCTCGCTCCGCCGCCAGTGCAATGCTCTGGGCAGCAGGGCTGTGAGCTTCTGGGGCAGCGCAACTGCAGAGCCCGGCCTGACCCAGTGCTCTGCGCTGCACATTGGCAACAGCATGGCTGGCTCCAGCTAGGTGGTGCGGCTGTAGCGCCGCCAGCCATTGGTGCTCCAGGCAGCGCGGTAAGGGGGCAGGGAGTGGGGGAACGGGGTTGGATAGAAGGCAGGGGAGTTCGGGGGGTGGTCAGAGGGCAGGGGTGTGGATAGGGATCAGGGCAGCCAGAGGGCGGGGAACAGAGGGGTTGAAAGGGGCGAGGGGTCCCGTGGCAGCAGTCGGGGGTGGGGTTGGATGGGGTAATGGGGGCAGTCAGGGGCAGAGGTTCCAGGGGCAGTCACGGGACAGGGAGAAGGGATGGTTGGATGGGGCAGAGGTCCCAGGGGGGCAGTCAGGAATGAGAGAGGGGGCTTGGATGGGCCAACAGGGGGCAGTCAGGGACAGGAGTTCCTGGGGAAGTCAGGGGACAGGGAGAAGGGCTGGTTGGATAGGGCAGGGGTCCTGAGGGAGGGGAGGGAATCAGGAATGAGAGGAGGGGTTGGATGGGGCAGTGAAGGGCCATCAGGGGACAGCGTGCGGGCAGGGGTGGATGGGGCAGGAGTCCGGGGGGGGGACGGGACATATAGGGGGTGGAGGCCAAGCCACAACCCCCTCCCCTAACTGGCCCTCCATACAATTTCCAAAGCCCGATGCATCCCTCAGGCCAAAAAATTTGCCCATCCTTGGTATAGGACATGGGGTCTTGATTAAGTCTCTAACAGAAAAGGGTAATTTTGTGGTTTCAGGGGTCCTTATCTGCTGTAGAGACACTTTCAAAAATATGAATAATCATTTGTCAACTTACATCTGCCCATATTTTCCATGCCTCTTTAGCTTTCTTTATTGTTTCTTCATAGTCCTCCAAGGTGGCCTAAATGAACAAAGATTTAAGGTGAGGGGAAGAGGGGGGGACGGACACAAAACACAAAAGTCACTTTGCTACTGGTTCCTTGAAGCTGAAATACAGAAGAGGCAGTGAGCATGACTCAAGCAGAATGGATTTTCTGTGGACAGTGCCGAATTGGGAGGAATCATTCTTTAGGAAAGTTATATTCTAAGCTACTGTGTTCACAGTGTGACATGCTGGTTTCTAACTGTGCTGACAAGATAGTTGCTAGAAATAAAAATTAAATTGGAAAATTAATATCATAAACAAAGATATGGGGAACATATCTACTATCCTAGCCAAAGTTTACAGTTTAAATAAAGTTTTCCTTCAGCTGTATTCCCCTTGGGAAAAAAATCATGGGAATACACATAGCCCATTTAGTGACATTTTGCTTTATTATTGTAAATCCCACTATTTATTATTATTACTATTTTTATTTTGTATTAAAAGTATTGCAGAATATCTACCCTCCCAGCTTCACTCCTTTGTACCCAGCCCATCCACACTGGATCTATGAAGCCTGAAACCCTTAGAGGGTGGGGGAATAAAGAGAATAGGCTAACAAGCCCTCTCTCTCCCATGCTATATGTCCTCCATCTGGATCTACTGGTTTGTGCTCACCTCACCTATGGGACCAGAAGGGCAGCATTTGAGCTTAAGGGTATGTCTACACTGAAAGAAAAAAAGAGTGGGGAGGGTCATCTTAACTAGGGTTAGGTAACCCATGTTAGCTAACCCAGGTTAAAACAGTAGCGGAAACAAAGCAACTCTGCTTTTTAACTTGGGTTAGCAAGAGTTAAAGCCTAAGGGAAACTTGGGTTGAACTCGAGCTGTGAACCTGAGTTAGCTGAGCTGCTGTCTTCACTGATATTTTAACCAGAGCTAACCTATGTTAAGAATACCCTGTTTTTCTTTTCCCCACAATATAGACATACATTTTTTATGTTGTTTTTGTAATAAAGGGGGTAGAAATTTAGTTAAGCACCACAGCACGGAAGTTGTCCAAACTATATTATGCAAATATAGTTGACCAGTGAAATTGTGAAGACTCTTGTTCCATGTCATTGTTGCTATGCAGTGAAACCATGAAGAGAAATGTCAGTTTCAGATACTTGGATGAGAAAGTTATGAACAGAAGCAACAGGCACTAGAGCTAGTCACAAAATGGGGGATGTAAGGGAAGCTCCTAACTCCTTAAAAAAGATTATGGGAAGGGAGAGCAGCAGAATCTCCTCCTTTTCTGTAGCACCTCCAAGACTAGAGAGAGACTGAATAGCAAAATTGTTACCTTCCCTCCAAAAGACAGGCAGGAGGTTGGGGAGGGAGGGAGAGACCATTGCAGCCACCCAAGAGCTTCACATTTACCAACCAGCCACCTGATTGCCAGACTAATATGGGTAGAGGACCCAGAGACAGCAACTTGATCAGAATTTCATCTCCCTCTCCTTCCTAGCAGCTGGGGTGGAGGACTGGCCTTCTCACCAGGGTGTTGGACTTTATTTTCCAAATTAGCCTTTGGCTACCATGTGCCTTTTTTGATCCCTTGCTCTAAGTAGGCACCAGAAAGATAAAAGACAAACTTACCTGTCGCACACTTGCTATTGGCTCAGCATTAGCTGGGCAATATGTTGTCACAATCTAAAGAGAGAATATTTTACAATCAGGTTAGAAATATGCACAACTAGGGGGAAATGGTGGTGTGTATTGGATGGAGAGGGTATGATATCTAGGGTATTAAGACAGTTTTTTTTATGCAAAAAGGAATAAGTAATAATGCAAACACATACAAAAAACACAATAAACACAAAGCGTGTCAGAAAAAAATACACCACTCAAGGAGCAACAAGATAACATCGCCCTACAAAGGAGGCAAGCCAAATAATGCATACGGAAAGCTGGAGCCTAAAGAGATTGCCACATACAAACTTGTGGTTATTCAACCCTAGTGACTATTAACTTCAGAGAGCCTATAATGGGGGATGGGGCAGACAAACATTTCTACTTTGCTCTCCCACTGAAAATTCTTTTGCACAAAACCAATAACTTTATAGCTGTCCGACTGCAACATAGTTAACAAGTTTCTTCCTTTTTTCGGCAGCATATTGATTTCAGGCGCCTCCAGCTTTTGGCAGCAGCTCGGTTGTCCTAATCCAGAAAGTCAGCAACTCTTAATCAATGCCACTGGTTCAGGGTTCCTCGAGCTACAAACCTACCTCTCCTCTTCCTCCCCAGATCCCATTATACACGCCTTCATTTTCTTCTTTCAGTCCCAGGTCTTTCAACCACGCATACTGGGGCTGATTGATCAGCAAAGTAGACATAAATGCAGCAGGCCTCTTACAAGATGCTAAAATTCTCTTCCTCAGTAAAACGTGTCTGGAGAGAGCAAAGCTTAGCCGCAGCATAATGAACAGAAGCTGTATTACAAGCAGACAAACCTACTGGAAGCAGTCAGCAATACGTAGCCCTGATCCGCCCCCAAACTCTGGGAGACATGATTGGTGAATTCAGGGGTCTGCCCACATTCTTGGTCCGGGGGGGTTATTCAGCGAGATTGTCAAGACGAGTTGTTCCTCCAACTATCGATACATGAGAGAGTTTATTCTTACAGGAAATAACATATCCTTTTTACAGACCGGCTAGTGAAAGAGGGAGCGAATGAATTAGTTACTGCCATCTAGTGTATGAAGAAATCAATGCTACAGGCACCAAGCTGGGGGATTCAAGGAACCCCTTCTGTGCAAGGAGGCGTGTTTGTTTCACTGTGCAATGAAATGTATTTTTAATTTTGCAGTAGAGAATGTTAAACTATGTAGCTTCCTTTTTTTTCGTCAACGTGAGGCTATTACAAGAAGTCATTTGAGAACTCTGAGACAGCAAAACCCTCTGAAGCCTGAGTTCATAGAATCTCAGAGTTGGAAGGGACCTGAGGAAGTCATCTAGTTTTGGAGCTGCACTACATTCTGTAGCTCAAAGGAGATAAAACACAGTAATCTATCAGTATCCAGGCTGCAAATCAAGATCCACTCCAAAATATTTCACAAGGAAAAGATGCCATCGTAGAAAAGAACAGGGCAGCCACAACTGAAAAGTGCCAGAGTCCTGGAGTACTGTCATGCTGAAAGCTCCCAGGTCTGGTTTCCCCTGGCTTCTGTTGGCACACAAGATTACTGCTCTCTGGCAATATTTAGAAGATCTCTAATCAGTTCCCCTCCATCTGTTGATACCTGGTTTCCCCTGCATACAGTCCTTGAAACAGGTTAATACAAATGGGAAAGGGCTGCTGTCTGCTGATCACTTGTCAGATTGCTTCTTTCTCCTTTTGCAGTGCTACCAGACTATCAGTCTTTCACAGTCCCAAGAAAAGGTGTACATAGTCCTTTGAAAGGACTTCTAGTAAAACATCAAGTTTACATCTGTTTCTTCTCCAACAGATCTCTTTAGAAGGGCTATGGCAAAAAGGTTCAGAAGTGACTACTGTTTTGGGGTGCCATTTTAATATGTCTGACTGGAGACACCTTGAAGTTAATATTCATAGGAGCTGTGCTGTGAAGTCAGTGGCAGCTGAGGGATTCAAAATCAGCATCCACCTTTAAAAATGTTGGACTAAACCTGTAAGCCCTAAGCTTCTGCCTCACTACATCTCCCTTGAAGCTTTACCCTCCAACCATGAAAATATGGGAACTGACTCCACTCTTGCTCTAGTTCCACAGCTTTATCGGCAACCACAGCACTGCTCACTCAGACTTTTTGGGGCTACCTGCTCTAGCTCTGTGGCACCTTTAGGTTGTCTCCATTTTTGAGAGCTGCCTCCTTGGGCACCACTCCACTCACAAGTAAACATCATTTTTTGCCAGCCTTACTACTAGACTCTCACAGTCCTCAGCTAGTGTTTATTTTATGGCTCCAGAGCTAGCATGAGTGACCTCAACTCATTTTAGATGCCTTTGATGTCAGGTGTAGGGGCAGTGGTGCTGGAACAATTTTTATAGTGGGGGGTGCTGAAGACAGAAACCAGGTATTTGGGTTGTTAATACGACCTCAAGCCAGAGGCACCCCTAGTTCCAGCACCTATGTGTAGGGGACAAGTCTGTAAAAGTAACTCACTGATACCTTTGCAGTTACTGCTTGTTATGCCCTCACCCTCACTGCACAGGTTGATTCCAGATTGCCTGAATCCTTATGGTCCTAATTCCCCATTACCTTGCACTTTGTGTAGTCATTTACACCCATGCAAAACAGGTGTAAAATATTCCTTTTCTCATTTTACACTCAGTTTGCACTGACTTTGCACAGATGAAAGTGACAGGAGGTGCAAAACAGTAGAGAATCAGGACCAATATCCCCACCACTTCTAATGGTAGGTCAAGTGGAAGAACTGTAATTTAGCTTTCATCCTCAGAGTCCTCCACCAAAGTTGTCAAAGTCCTCCAGTAAAAAGAAAGAAGTCAGGACTTGATATTCATAATGTAGAAAAAACACTCAAAACACACAGGACTTGAAAGCATTAAAACTGCAGCTATGTTTATACAATATAAAAGAGTGATAGAGGACAAAAGCACATATTCTTATGTTATTTGCTTAAAGAAATACATTAATCCAGAACTCAGTTCAAATCTCACAAAATAAGTTAAAACTGGTTTCAAGTACTACACCTGCCATTTTGCACCACACATGCCAAAGTTTGTGGTTTTACAATTGCCTTTTCCTATTTTTAAAAATGTTCTTCCCCTCTTTTGTAAAAACTAGCACAAACAACAGGAGGAAATGACTAAGGTACCAATTCTGCACACTTACATAAATGCTTAATTTTGAGCATGAGTACTCCCTCTGAATTCACCCTCTTCAATGTGAGACTATTCACATGCTTAAAGTAAAGCATATGCACAAGTGTTTGAGTGAACAGGGTCTGTCAAAGAAAACACCCAGTATTTTGGTAGTGTTTGTTTATCTAATTGCTTTCAGTTATAGCACTCATGATACTTGTATCTTCTCCCTTTAAATTGCAGTTCACATTTAATGCTTATGGGAATTTAGATGACTTTCAATGGCCACTAGATAACTACCATATGTTTTCAGGAATGCAACATGTTTTGAATAACCAAAAAATATATAATTTAAAGTGGATACTAAAGCACCGATCCTGCAAGCACTTACGCACATGCTTAACTTTAAGCTTATGAATAAATCCTATTTACTTCAATGGGACTACTCACATGCTTAAAGTTAAGCATGTGCATAGGTATTTGCAGTATCAGGATCTAAAAGCTGTACGCAAGTATTATATATATATATATATATATATATATATAATCATAATATGAATTAGGGAAAATACTTGCTTATTTATGTATATATATACTACTATATTATATACTACATATTATATATATTGATTAGCAGTAATATTAATAACAATAATGATCATTTTAATTTATTATGCCCCTGCAAGAAAAAGTTACAGTCTCAAATGCAGAGTATTTTGGAATTATATTTGTAATAAAGCATTTAAAAGTAGACTTACTGAGAGGAAAAGAAAGATATAAAGACCTAGTAAAAAAAAAAAATAAAGCCACAACAGAATTTGAGTCTACAATCAAAACAAAGGGACATCTTTTTGTTGTTATGTTACTATATATAGACTTAGCTTGATAACCAGTGGAATGTATACGTGTTATATTAATCAAATGAGAAGTTCATTCCTAGTGGACAGAGCACTGGACTGGGACTCAGGAAACTTGTATTCTGTTTCTGGGTCTACTGTTGGCCTGCTGGGTGGCCTTGGGTAAGTTATTACATCACTCTTTGCCTCAGTTTCCCCATCTGTAAAATTTAACTGACACTGACCACCTTTGTAAGTGCTTTGAGATCTACCAAAGAAAAGTGCTCTATAATTAAGTATTATTATTATTTATTATTCCATAACAGTGATCATATGCAATGAAAAATTCTGCCTGAATGTGATAAAAGAGAATTGCAAAGGAAAAGTAATCAACCATTTTATTAAAAGGCAGCCAAATTCAAAGTGCATTCTATTGACAAGTCCAGAAAACACCCTTCCAAAAACAAACAAAATGCTACATATTCAGTTTCACAGCAAAATGTGCTGTTGACTTCAGTGGTGGAAGGAATGGGATCTATTTGGTGTATCTGAAGAATATTCTTGGATGTTGTAGGCACTTGGGTTAAAAAGTAAAATCAGTGGTTCTGAAAGTTACCTAATTTTCCTCACTAGGAGATGAAGTCTTTCATCTGTCCACACAACAAGCAGTTAGAGCTTCCTCACCTTTCCTGACAGAGTGCCTTCACAACTTTGACCTGGAGGTCTCTATAGATTATAAAGTAGTTCAGTCTCCATGGCTATTCAATCATTGTCCACTCTGCTAAAACTACCAAGAAGGATGCAAGCTGGTACTAGAATGAGACTATCAATTCCTTTCACAGAGGTCACCACAAGACCTGTTAGATAACAAGTTTCAATCACTACTAACCTGGGCTGGGCTTGAACTAGTGACCCAGAGGTAAGAAGCCCTGTATCCCCTAACTTCTTGAGTCAGTCAGTCAGTCTCCCTGTAGTTGTAACTCTTAATACAAGCTTTATTCCTAAGGTTAATTTAATACCTAAGATCAAGCAGGTTCCAGTTAGCTGTAAGTTATGCAGCTTCTGATGCAGTTGGAACTTCAGCAGCTCCAGAGGTGACTCAGGCAAGGACATGCTTTTAGAACAGTACCTGATTCACTTAATTAAGAGAGCTTTGTGGCCATAACTGCTGTGGCCTACCATTCCCTGACACAATGAACCCCAAGAAAGAAAAGGATCCCAGGCATCTGTGTTTGAAATTGACAAGAAGCCTCACAGAGATTATGAACTCAAATGACCCTTCTGAAACTTCAGAGAGTTCATGTTCAGAAGTTCTGACTCTGACACCTCTCAAAGGGACAATAAAAAGACACTAGAGAGATATACTGCTATATGTAGGTTTGTCACTAGAAAGACACAGGTTTTCTCTCAATATTGAACACTGAAGTTCTAAACCTAGTGTATAAAGAGTGTGCGACAGATCCCACATGAAGAATTTTGAAAGGGGATATTTACTAATGCATTTTGAAAATCTTGCCCAGACCTTGTCTTTTCAGAAATATGCCCTCATTTGTATGTTTCACAGTGACCTTAAATCCACAGTGTCTATAAGGTTGCTTTGCATTTTGGCTTTGGAGTGCTTCTGAGAGAGGTGGGATTGTCCAGTGGTTTGGACACTAGCCTAAGAGTTAAAAGACCTGGGTTTAAGTCCCTCATCTGGCACAGATAGCTTGTGTGACCATAGGCAAGTTACTTAGCCTCTCTGAACTTCAGTTTATCTGCATATGAGGATAATAGTACTTCCCTATCTCACAGGGGTGTGAGGATAAATATATTAAAGATTGTGCAGTACTCAGATACTGTGGTAATGGTGGGGACACACTTAATAAGTACATAAGACAGTCTTATTGTGTCCCACATTTGAGAACTGAAAGACTCCACCCTCTGAATGTCTTCCTTTTCCATCTTCCTTATTTTTCCATCTGCTCCTTAGAACTATGTTAAAAGTTTACTGTTAGAGTTCTTTATATCTTGAAGTGAATTTAAGTGTGAAATGTGCTAGATTTCCAGACTTGGGGCTTGAAATCATCAACCCATGGAACAGATATAGCACATGCAGCACACAACTTGTCCACACTAGCCTGCCAATCTGTATCAATCCTGATTTGCATGGCTGGCCCACAACATTTTGGCACCTGAGGTGGGGAGCTCAAATGATACCCTCATGCCCCCTCGCTTGGGCCAAAACTTTGAAAGGTCTCAATTCTGCCTTCTTCCTGTTCTACTCCTCTCATGGTACTGCTCTGCTACCTACCCCAATAAAGCAGAACTAACAACTTAAAATGCCTTGTTCAAAAATTTTAAGTAACATTTAACTTTCAAACGCCTGAACAGCAAATGTAATTTTTCTTGTTTGAATAGTAAACACTGGCATTTTTATCTCTTTGAATAATCAAAGTGGTGCTTTCCATGCCTTTTTGGTGGCAAAGATTTGAACTGCTTCCTGAAGGTCCACAGTCTAGGCCAGCTCATATGCTATTGAGATGGCTGCAAGGCCAACCAGCCTCTCCTGTGTCATTGTGGAGTGTAGATGTGTTTTTATTAACTTCAGCTTGGAGAAGCTGTGTTCTCCACTAGCAACTGTTACAGGAAGTGTTAGAAGTATGCGCAGAGCAACAAAAGCATTTGGAAAGAGAGTGGTCATCTTATTTGTGCACATATATTCCAGAACCGTCTTTGGAGTTGATCCTACTGAAATGTATCTTGAAAGGGCTTTTAGTTCATCACCTAAATCACTCACATCAATATTGCACATGTCATCATGTGTCAACACTGTCTCTAGTGCCCTACATTGCTGGCGTAGGTCTTCTTCAGGTGTAGTGAGGAGTTTTGAAATATCATACAACATCCCAAATATACTGCTGTGTTCCTTGAGCTGCATGAAACGTTCTTCAACTGACTGTATTGCACAATCTAGCACCTGGTTAAAGAATTCAACTTTGAATTGTTGTTTGGGGTCTCTCATGGGATTATACCCTTGCCTCATAATCAAAATGTCTTCTTTTTCGGTGACTCTTGTATTCTTGAATGAGTGGGAAAATAGCTTCAGTGTGAAGTTCCTCTGCCAACTTCTGTGCATTCTTCAGAACGTTTTGAAATCCCTCATCTGACCGGTAAGACTGTAGGTATGACTTTGCTTTGTCCAGTTGTTCCATTGCTCCAGATATATCAAGGTCAACACGTGAGAGTCTCTTGCTTACAACATTTATTTCAAACAGTATGTCATGCCACAACACTAAGCCACACAGAAATTTTAAGTTATGTATGTTTCTGGTGATTCCATTTCCCTCTGCCACTGTTCTCCCACAAACAGTTCCTGTCATAGCATTATCCTCCATAAGGGCAACTATGGCAACATCTATCTTCCCAATTTGGTGTTTGATAGGCTTTATCGCCTCCGCTCGACTTTCCCATCGTGTGGCACTCAGTGGTTTCAGTGTCAGAGAGAATATTCCCAGATGTTGCTTCAAAATTTGCCATTGATGAGTTGATGCAGAGAAGAATACATAGATGCTTTGAATTATATTAAAAAATTCAGCAGCCTCACTATAAGCTGATGCTGCATCACTGACCACCAAGTTCAATGAATGAGAATTGCATGGGACAAAAAAAGCTTGAGGGTTTAACTCTCGGATCTGTGTCTGCACTCCTCTGTTCTTTACTCTCATTTTGGCACTATTATCATAGCCCGGACCTCTCGTGTCAGCTATGGCAATTCCCATATCTTCCAGCTTTTTAAGAAGCACATTTGTCATACCAGCTCCTGTAGTATCATCAATGTCAATAAATTCTAGAAAATGCTCTCTGACAGTCACCATTGCGGGGACATTTTCACTAGGTTCTGTTGTTGTTACAAAACATACCATTAAAGTAATTTGTTCTGTATGGCTGATGTCAGGTTTGCAGTCCAGAATAACAGAGTAATATCTTGCTGACTTCAGATCTACCACAATCTTCTGTTTGACTTTTGTTGCCAGTAACTGTATGATCTCATTTTGAATTGTTCTTCCAAGGTAGTGGTGTGTATACATTTCTTGGGTGGTGACTCTTCTTAGATACTCCTGGAGTACAGCATCAAACTCAGTCATCAGCTCCACAATTTTAAGGAAGTTTCCATTGTTTGGCACATACAGCTGATCTGAAGTGCCACACAGTTCTAGTTTTTGGGTAGCAAGCATTCTCACAATGGCCATGAGCCTTTTCAGAACATTTTGCCAGTAAAGAGACTCTGATACAATCTTCTCTTGATGCTGATCATCTATGGTGGCCTTTAACTTTAGTCTCATCTCAAGCCCTTTCCACCTATGGAATGCTCTCTGGTGATTTGCTGCCTTCTCATGGCATGCCAGATTTCTAGCCAGATTTTCCAGTCCTTTGTTCCTGTACATCCCAATGTGGCTGGAATACTAAACTAGAAGAGTTTGCAACAAAAACAGTATGCAGCATTCTGGGTTTTTGAGTACATAAGCCATGGCCTCTCCACTTTGTCACCATTGGGGATTAATGTGTTGGATGGAAACTTCTATTTTCATTGTCTTTGGGGAACATGAAGTTTTTCACTTGCTGTGGCCCATGCAGTACAAGGAAGTCCCTCAGGCTACTGCTCAAGTGGGTCCACAGTCCTGGATCATCTAGACTTAAGGAACTAAACTCAGCAGCAGCTGTTTCTTGCACCTCCACCACATTCTTCTCTGATCTACACTTTTCTTCAGGAATGTGCATGGTTACATCCATTTGAGATGGAGATATGGATGCTGCAGTAGCTGCCAGGTCACCTGCACTCTGACTAACTGGAAGATCAGGCATCTCCTCACCACTCACATCCTCACTGGGGCCGGAAGGCTCACCATGAACATTTGTGTCTATGTATCTAAGGAGAGCGCCTTCCTGCTTAGATAGAAAAGCTTCCTTTGCTTTTTCTTTTTCTGAATGCTGCCCCAGAAGGGCGTTTTCTTCTTTCACTCATGACTGCTGTTCTGTGCCAGCTTTAGTAGCTCTCAACACTCAGTTGAAGGGGACAAATAAGCAGGATGGTAGCAGGGCCTGAGTGAGGGGAGATATCAGAGTCTTAAGGGCCTAACTGGCTTCTACTACTTCAGTTGACTGCCTGTTCTCCTCAAGTGGGTTCAGTAAGCAGCAGGAAACAGGAAGTTCCCTGAGAAGCTGGTGTTAATCAGTCCAGGCTCCCGGGGGTGCTAGAGAGGTACATAAGAGCCTCCTCCTCCTCTCTCTCCCTGCAGCTCCTGCTGCTTTCTGTTATTCCCTCTCACCTTTTCTCCTGCCTGCCTGTTATGTCTCTTGTGCTCTCCTTCCTCCAGCACAGCACTCCACCATCTCTGTGCATCTAGAGCAGAGAGAATACATATGCACCAGTAGCAGACACAATTTTCTACACTCTGGGTCCTAATGGTGGCTGCCTCAGATCATCTCACGGTAAGGCCAGCTCTGCTGATTTGGAGGAACTATAGTGTATAGTTAATACCACATACCAGGTAGCTTAACAACCACCTTTGGCTACTCTTCTGATATTGCCAATAAGAGGACAATTAGGATTTTCTTATACTAGAAGTATAAGAATTAGTTAAGTTCATGGAGGATAGGTCCACTAATGGCTATTACCCAAGATGGTCAAGGATGCTCTGGGTGTGCCTAAGGCTCTGACTACCAGAAGCTGGGACTGGATGATAGGGGATGGATTACGCAATAATTGTCCTGCTCTGTTCTTTCTCTCTGAAGTATCTGGCACCAGCCACTGTCAGAACACAGGATACTGGGCTAGATGGACTATTGGTCTGATCCAGTATGGCCATTCTTATGACATTCTCTCTCTCACCCTAAAGTTTAAACAGGAGAGATTGAGAGACATCAACACATCAAAATACTCCTGTAGTGATGGGCGCACTCTTCTGAGAGGTGTGGGAGATCACTGTTCAAATCCTTTCTCCACCTTTAGGCAGACACTGGAACTAACATGGGTCTCCCTGTTAAGTGCTCTAACCAGTGAGCTAAAAGTTATAAGGTTGGCCCCCTTCGGTCCCTTGCTTAGACTCTGAATAGGGCCAAATCCATGAGGTGTGCTCAGAGCATGCATTCCAGATCGGGCCCTGCAGGGAAGATATGGGAGGAATGCCCATTTCCCCCCAGTTTGTGGATTGTGCTGGGTTTAGAAGGGAGATAGAACAATGTGCATACCCAGAGGCAGAATCTTAGGCACCAAGGGAATGTTTACCTTGAAAATTTAGGAGCCAAGCGAGTTTAGGCACGTACAGGGAGTGCAAGTTTTGTGAATTGCAGTGAAGCCTAAAATTGAGACATAGGCACATAAATCTGTGGTTTAGGTATCTAAGAACCTTTGTGGATCTGAGCCTAAGGCCCCTATTCTGCAACAAGCACCACACAAACACAGGGTTCTGCCCTTATTGCAGGGCCAGAACCTAAGTAAAAGCTGAACTAGAACTTCAGGATTTGGACCTTAAGTATTGTAGCCCATAGAGAACATAAGAACATAAGAATGGCCGTACCGGGTCAGACCAAAGGTCCATCTAGCCCAGTATCTGTCTACCGACAGTGGCCAATGCCAGGTGCCCCAGAGGGAGTGAACCTAACAGGCAATGATCAAGTGATCTCTCTCCTGCCATCCATCTCCATCCTCTGACGAACAGAGGCTAGGGACACCATTCTTACCCATCCTAGCTAATAGCCATTTATGGACTTAGCTACCATGAATTTATCCAGTCCCCTTTTAAACATTGTTATAGTCCTAGCCTTCACAACCTCCTCAGGTAAGGAGTTCCACAAGTTGACTGTGCGCTGCGTGAAGAAGAACTTCCTTTTATTTGTTTTAAACCTGCTGCCTATTAATTTCATTTGGTGACCCCCTAGTTCTTGTATTATGGGAATAAGTAAATAACTTTTCCTTATCCACTTTCTCAACATCACTCATGATTTTATATACCTCTATCATATTCCCCGTCTTTTCCAAGCTGAAGAGTCCTAGCCTCTTTAATCTTTCCTCGTATGGGACCCTCTCCAAACCCCTAATCATTTTAGTTGCCCTTTTCTGAACCTTTTCTAATGCTAGAATATCTTTTTTGAGGTGAGGAGACCACATCTGTACACAGTATTCGAGATGTGGGTGTACCATGGATTTATATAAGGGCAATAATATAGTCTCAGTCTTATTTTTTATCCCCTTTTTAATGATTCCTAACATCCTGTTTGCTTTTTTGACCGCCTCTGCACACTGCATGGACATCTTCAGAGAACTATCCACAATGACTCCAAGATCTTTTTCCTGACTCGTTGTAGCTCAATTAGCCCCCATCATGTTGTATGTATAGTTGGGGTTATTTTTTCCAATGTGCATTACTTTACATTTATCCACATTAAATTTCATTTGCCATTTTGTTGCCCAATCACTTAGTTTTGTGAGATCTTTTTGAAGTTCTTCACAATCTGCTTTGGTCTTAACTATCTTGAGTAGTTTAGTATCATCTGCAAACTTTGCCACCTCACTGTTTACCCCTTTCTCCAGATCATTTATGAATAAATTGAATAGGATTGGTCCGAGGACTGACCCTTGGGGAACACCACTAGTTACCCCTCTCCATTCTGAGAATTTACCATTAATTCCTACCCTTTGTTCCCTGTCCTTTAACCAGTTCTCAATCCATGAAAGGACCTTCCCTTTTATCCCGTGACAGCTTAATTTACGTAAGAGCCTTTGGTGAGGGACCTTGTCAAAGGCTTTCTGGAAATCTAAGTACACTATGTCCACCGGATCCCCCTTGTCCACATGTTTGTTGACCCCTTCAAAGAACTCTAATAGATTAGTAAGACACGATTTCCTTTTACAGAAACCATGTTGACTATTGCTCAACAGTTTCTGTTTTTCTATGTGTCTGACAATTTTATTCTTAACTATTGTTTCAACTAATTTGCCCGGTACCGACGTTAGACTTACCGGTCTGTAATTGCCGGGATCACCCCTAGAGCCCTTTTTAAATATTGGCGTCACATTAGCTAACTTCCAGTCATTGGGTACCGAAGCCGATTTAAAGGACAGGTTACAAACCTTAGTTAATACTTCCGCAACTTCACATTTGAGTTCTTTCACAGCTAGTTTTAGTGTTTATTTTATTTAGCAGTAACGCAAGGAACCTACAGGCCTGTATCCTGTAAGACATTAGCTTTAGCAGTAAGCATAAGGCTTGAGACCTATGACCTTTGGGACACATAAATGGCCCAGTTGTCATCCCTAAGTTTTGGGGAACTGGGAACAGAATGTTTAAGGGAGAAGTCTGTACATAATGACATCAGGCAACCACAAGAATATGAACAAAAAACAGTTTTTGGATATTTTAGGATAGGAACATCTGCAGATGTCTGACCACAAGAGTACCATGGCAACAAAGTGACAGATATGATGATAAGTTGAGATTATTAAAATATTAACCTATAGAAGGGCACCTCAACATTAGTAGGGTGAGGAAATAAAAATAAAGAAGAGGGAAGAAACCTATAATGATGTCAGCATAACATATTATAAAAGTTGTATCCCAGCCTGTGTACAAGAGGAGAGAGAGATGTAGCCCGTGGGAGGTGCCAGGATGATGGCCAATGGTGATGATGAGGAAGGTGATGAGGAAGATAATAGTTAACATTTCAAGTTTTTCTGCAAGGCATAGTGAGTATATGGCTGTTCAGATGTACATTCTTTATTATCTCTCTCTACCTTGCTGGGTTAGAGTTTTTGTGACTTTGCTAAATGTATTAATAAACTATTACAAATACAGAAGGGTTCCTAAAGTGTGAGTGTTGCAACTGTGCACACTGTGATTTCCAACTGAACAGTAAGTTTAATAACACTTGAGCCTAATCTTGGGACAAGAACCTGTCAAATTTCAGAATGATAACTAGGAATTCTTAAGTAATCAATATAATTAATACACAATCTGCAGATCAGGCTACAGTATAGACACCTTTTTACACTGTTTTACTGTGAGTTAACCTTGGAAACTGGGGTATATAATGAGTCACATTTTATCCTGGCTGCATGTAACACTGGGCTAGGCCATACTTGCATGGAGGCCCACAGTAACTTACTCTGTAAAACTGGAATAATCATGTTTAACTATCTAATAGCAGTTTTCTAATGTTTCATTAACATTTGTAAAGTCCATTACAGGCCTAGGAAGGAAGGTGTTATACATCTGCACAATATAATTATATAAATAAAATTAGGGACTGTAACTGGCCCTGAAGAGTGACAAAAGATAGCAACACAATCATTCAGTATTGCTATCTGTTGAGATAATGTGGCAACACTATGCCACCAGGAAGTGGCAATCCAGTGACACCTTGCTGATGTGCTACCACATGAGAGCCACAGGGATCTTTTCTCTCCAGCTCCCATAATAGTGGTGACAGGGTGACATGCTCTAGCAAAGCAGTCGGGTGACGTTGCCCACGCAGAGACCTGACGGTGGTGGCCGATGTAATAGGATGTGGCAAGATGGTGTCCGGACAACGTGCCTGGGTTTCTTTTTCCCTTGGAACAGTCCCAACTAGGCCTTCCATGGGGATTTCCGACAAAGACTACAGATCCCGGCATGCCCTGCGGCGCGCCCGCCCACCCAGCGCAAGGCACATTGGGGCATGTAGGCCCTGCGGATGCTCCTTGCATGGGCGAAGTTTGAGGTAGGCGGCGCCATTTGCTTCCCCCTCTCCCCTGCGAGCGGAAGCGCTGGCGGACTCCGGCCCCGGCGCTCAGTGGTGCGCCCGCGGTCTCGGGGAAGATGGCGCTGGAGGCGCGGCGGATGGAGCAGGATGCGGAGGACGGGGAGATCTCGGACTCGGACTCCGACATGCCCGCCAGCGTCTCGGCCAGGGGCCCCGCGCAGGTGAGGGGTGGCCCTGGGGGCTCGGCCGCCTCCCTAGCAGGGACCCCACCGCGGCTCCTGACCCAGCCCCGGCTTCCCGCCACTGCTGCTGCGGCCGGGCGGCCGGGGCGGGCCTCAGGGCGGGAGACTCCGCGCAGGGCTGGGGGAGCCCGAGGGAACGCGCCGCCCCGAGGAAATGCCCCGGCCACGGCCCCTGGCCTGCCGGAGCGGCGCTGAGATGCTGCCGGGAAGGGGCCAGGAGAGATGGGTTGGGAACAGTTCCCTTGATAAACCGCCTGCCCGCATCCTCTCACCCCCCGGCACATCTCCAGTGCTATCCTGGTGTGTTGCATAGTGAGCCTGTGTCTCTGGCTGGGGGGTGAGGGGGAGCTGTTGTTGCTGTGCTTTGTGGGGAGGGGGTTGGGAGACGAGCAGTGGGATTATTTGTTAGGAATTGCTGGGTGTTTCCCTTCGGAAGAGACATTGCATGAGCTTAGTTAATGTTTTTTTTATCAAATAGGTAGGTACTGTTGTCCCGTGAAACATGAGTAACCCCCCACCCGTTTGTCTAATTGCTTTTCCACTACCACCGTTTGCCAGCGCACGTGTTGTTGGTTTTTAATGGTTAGTTGTGCTGTATTGTTGAAAACCTTTCAACAGGACATGTCATGACAGCAATTATTTCCTTCTGAATTTAAAGCTATGTCTCTTTTTTGTGTTTAAGCCGTTACCTGCTGGAGAGACTGCACTTAATTAGCTTTCAGACTTTTTTTTAGTAAATACTGATTTTCATGTGTATATTATCAGATCGTATGAGAAATACATGGTGGTAGAAGTGCAGAAAATAGGATAATGCTGAATAGGATAATACAGTCTTGAGATGTACACCAAGAAAGGAGCATGTAAACTACAGATGCATTTTTAATGCATAGGGCTATGCTCACCTTGTTTTTCCAAAGTCTTGTGCTGTCAGCTATCCCTGTCATTCAAAGCAGTTATATATTTCATACAGTGGTAAGAAAAGCTGAAGAGTCTTTACTTCTGTTGCTTTATGCTAGAAAATAATTCAGGAATGCCATCAGGTTACTGAAAGAGTGTGTGGGTTAAAGAGAGGAATGTATTCATCTAAAATTGAGGAGGCAAAAGATTAGTTTTAAGATTATCTTGGCTTTTAGGAGCTCTTTTTATGATAATTTTTAAGAACTGGAATTATCGGTAAAGAATGCTAAGTTTACAATGGTCGCAGCAGTATATCTTGTGGTTTGCCTGTAACTAGGAGCAAGAACTGGGTTATAGTAGTATCTATTCTTTACAGATACCTTGTGTAACCTTGAACATCTCAGTTTACCTATCTGAAATGGAGAATCATCAATGGGTATTCTGAATGAGACTTGGTGTCTGTAGGGTGCTTTGAAGTCCTTGGATGAAAGTTTTAGTTAAAAATAAAGTATATCTAGTCTAGTCTGTTTTTTAAAATTATTCTCACATATGAGTCAGAGTAAATTAGTGTATTAGTGAGACTAATTATAATCAAATCATCAAGGTAGCTTTCCTTTTTAGAAATACTAATTGAATGAATACAAAATGACTTTGCCATTTCAGAAACCACATGATGGCAACAGTTCAACCAAACCTTTCCAGAGCACCATTTCACCCTGTGCACCAAGTGTTCCTTATCGAACAACCAATGGTGTGGACTCAAGTGATGAGAGCTTCTCTGATTCAGATGATGAAGCTTCTGTGTGGAAACGGAAACGACAAAAATGTTTTAACCTCCCTCCTGCTAAACCAGAGCTTTTTCAGTTTGGCCAGAGTCACCAGAAGCCAACTGTCCTAGGGGGTAAGAAGATCAACAATATTTGGGGTGCAGTGCTTCAGGAACAAAATCAGGATGCAGTGGCCACTGAACTTGGAATTTTAGGAATGGAGGGTACTATTGACAAGAGTAGGCAGTCTGAGTCTTACAATTACTTACTGGCTAAAAAGCTGATGAAAGAAACTGACCAGGATGTGGAGATATTAAATAAAGAGCTAGATGAATACATGCAGGATGACAAAAAAACAGCGCCAAAAGAGGAAGAAAATGGACAAAGTCTTCTCAAACGGAAACGGCCTGTCAAGGACAGACTGGGTGAAAGATTAGAAATGAATTATAAAGGGATGTACGAGATTACTGAAGAAGATTCTGAGGAAAAAGTGGCAGATGAAATTTCTTATCGGTGAGATCTTATGTTCCTTAATCCAGTAGATTATGTGAAAGTTACTGAAGGGAAGAATAAGACTGTGTTCTTGTTGAGTGGTTGACTATTTTAGGTGGCCATGTTAAATTATGAGATAAGGGTTTGAATGGCTTGTTCAGGTTCCCAGAATCCTGAAACCTAAATGCAGTATTATTGGTGGGTCTGGTAGCACCAGTTTTTATTAAGGTTGCCCAACACTTCCCATTATAAGATCCTGTTTTCAGTTGGTTAAAATTTGTCAAAGTCGTAAACGTTTCCGCTTGAATTTTCCATGCAAGGTGTCAACCTGAGGCTAAACTTTTTTATTTTATGTATGTATTTATTTATTTTGAAAACTTCAGCCAAAAGTGTTCAGCCATTTCTGAGAATATGGCTAGGGAAAAAAATGTTTTGCCCATGTAGAAAAATTGTGGAAATCTTTTAATTAAAAAGCTCTAGTGCTTCCACCCACATATGCTTCAGAGCAGGTATTTGACATTTGCCATGGGGAGTGGCATTTGTTTCAGACATGTCCCTTTTGCCATCCTTGGGAAAACCTGCCCAAATTTGGCTAAGTTACAACTCTTTGAAAAATTGCAGTTCACAAATGCTCAGTAGAAACTTAAATTTTAGTAGCTAATTGCCTTCAAAGATTCTGTCTGCACTGGGCATGCTCCAGCCCAGGATTGATCAGGACTTTTCCTGCAGTTGCCACTCTGGGCTTTTGTGAGCTGTGCCTATGCCAGGTCCAACATCTGATCTGAGAGCTGGGAACCTGTCTCTCCTGTACTCTGAAGAATTAATCCTCGCTGGTCCCAGGTAGCATGGAGGAGGAAGCCACCTGATTTGAATGCAACTGAGGCTGGAGGCTAGTGAGGACTGGGTGGGCAATGAGATTGGGAGCCAGAGACAGGGGCGACTCTAGGAATCTGGCCGCCCCAAGCAGGGCGGCATTTCGCAGGGGGCGCGCTGCCGGTCGCCGGTCCCGCGGCTCCGGGGGACCTCTTGCAGACGTACCTGCGGGAGGTCCACCCGAGCCGCGGGACCAGCGGACCCTCTGCAGTCATGCCTGCGGGAGGTCCACCGGAACTGCGGGACCAACGGACCCTCCGCAGTCATGCCTGCGGAAGGTCCGCCGGATCCGCCTGCCGCCCTGCCGGCAAAATGCTGCCCCAAGCGCGTGCTTGGCGCGCTGGGGTCTGGAGCCGGCCCTGGCCAGAGATAATGGGATGGGGAGACTGGGACTGATAACCTGTTGTGGGGGGATGGAGGGGAGATAACTCTGGTGAGGAGCCTTAGTGGGTGGCAGTGTGAGGGCAGCTGGAGGTCAGGGTGGCAAAAGAGAAAATTCAAATGAGGCCAAGAGGAGGGAACTCAGACTGGGATGAGAAACCTGATGAGTAAAGACTGGAACTGGATAGGTGAAGAAAATGGAACTGTGATGAGGCGCAAGGTATGGGGAAAAGACAGGATTGGGACAAGGACAGGTCAAAAGGGACAGAGTGGAAGGGGTCAAGCATAGGGGACAACCTGCTTCTGCTCTGTTACTTCCTTAACTCAAGTGGCAGAGGTCTGTGCTGTGGATCTAAAGGTTGACATTGCTGATGAGCATTGTGGGTGTCAATATAATGCCATATGGTGGAATTTCTGGGTTTTTCCAGTTTGCCTTTTTTAAAACCTAGGCAATTACACAAAAACTGTTATAAGAATATTAAATTTGTTAATTCATGCACTCAGAAAATAGTGTCAATGTTAATACCAAGGTTACTTGTGCAACTTTATTTCAGGCCCCATTCTATGTATGCATCATAATACAGTCTTTAATTACATAACAATATACTATTTTTCCCTTAGTGAGCACTGTCCATCCTGTGCACTGAATGAGGCTGGTGTCCTGTGGGGAGGAAATAGTATGTGATTATGTAATTAAAGATGGTATTATGCATACAGAATTGCACAGACAGTCTTAATTCTGGCATTTCCTAACTTTTGAGTGTTTGATTTTGCAAACTTAACAACATTATTTTAAGGTTTTAGTGTGTAATAGTAGATAGTTTGCATAAACTTACCATTGTGGAAAGTAACAAAAACCAAAACTGATACAGACAACATTTGTATCCAAAAATGTACACTAATTATTGCCATTGCCTGTTCTTACTAAATATCTTATGTTCTTCTGAATTTTGAAAAATTATAGTACAGTAAAATGAATTCTAGTTAACTATAGATGTGTAGAATCTCCAGTTTGGCATTTTATGGCTTTATGAGCAATATCAATTTGTGTCATTACATTTTGTGAAGTTACACTAAAATATGCTGAAAGTCTGTTTTCCTTCATTTACATGTTTAATACCTGTCTTTGTAGGAATTGTCATTCTGAATCAGATCAGTGTAGAAATGCTAGTTATGTTATCCGCCAGCCTCAGCCTCCCAAGTAGCTGGGATTACAGGCGCGCCGCCATGCCCGATGCAGACCCTTAATTAAAAAAATAAAATATAAACTATAGGCCTGAACTACTTCATTGTGTCCCTTAAAAAGAAAACTGGATTTGAAAGGATACCATCATCTTGATCATATTTGTCTAAAAACTTTGCATCTATTTAGTTACAAAGAATTTAAGATTACTGTATGTGAACTCTGTTCATGTGACAGCAGTTCATGTACTGTCAGTTTCATGGTTTCTCATGCATAGATAGTAAGCTGTGATGCTGCAGCTACATGTGCATGGGCAAATGCTTGCTGAAAAGACCTTACAAACATCAGTAGGGAGGAAATAAAGCCTTACAAAGATATTTAAAAACAAAACAAGGCATGTTACTTAAAGTTTGAGCTATCAGAAGTACAATATTTTGAAATCCGTTTAAAAAACTGAGTTGATAGTACAGATACCTAAGGAGAAAATCTACATGTATCTTAAGCTTCAGTTACCCAAAACTAATCTCCTACGAACAGTAGTGTTTATAACATTACTCATTTGAGTAGTCCCATTGAAGTCATATGTTTAATTTTACTCATGTGAGAAATCCCATTGACTGGGGGTGGCGGGTTGTTTTTTTAGGCTTCGAGAACCAAAGAAAGATTTGATAGCCCGAATAGTGAAAATAATTGGAAATAAGAAAGCTATTGAACTGCTTATGGAAACAGCCGAAGTGGAACAAAATGGCGGACTCTTCATAATGGTAAGAAAAACTATTTTTTGCAATCAATCTTCATACTAAATACTGTTGCAGTGCTTTCATGCCTATTAAATTTCTCAAATTCCTTGCATTAACTCTCAGTCCTCACCATGGCCTTCATTCCCATCCCTTTTCCATTTGATCCATGAAAACAACAACTAAACATTTAAATAGATCACGCTTACATATAAATAGACTTGGCAAATTCAGTTTGTATTTTTATAATTTTGACTTTATTTTTAGGCATTTTTTTTAGTTGTCTTTCAATGTAAATTTTTGCAGTTGTGGGAAATTATGGGGGCGTTAGACCATGGGGTGGAGGTGGGGGAGATGTCAGACAATAATTATTTAGACACCGAGTTAAATTAAAAATTAGCATTATAACAGAACACAAATTGTCAACATCACATGTCGAGATGTACAAAATAAATATCCTTAAATCAAACTAAGTTCTCAAGCAACATTTTTCTTTCTTTGCCTATCTGTAAATTTCAGTTATCAGTGGAAATATTTTTTTCATGGGTTTGTGCATGTAAAATGAAATAGACATTTCCATCATTTACAGATAAAAATCTAATCCTTCAAAGCCTACATATGAAGTGTAATCAGGTTTTAGACTACACTGCATTGAAATAAATGGAGGTGAGGAGGGTGGAATTGATTTAAATCACGGATTTCTACATAAAAGTGCATTCTTGTTGGTTGTTATAACCTTAATACATATTCTTCACAACTCAGAGATAGATGTAGGTTTCATTTTTAGAAGGTACACACTATAAATTTTTTTAAATGATTTATTTTGAAAACTTTTCAGTTAGTTTTACAGCTGTATCAGAAAATGAACGATTGTTTGCTTATTTCATTTACCAAAGGTAATTGAAGCAGATATTTAGGAAATCATTGGGAGGTGAACAGTCATTAATATTTGGAAGATTTTCTTGCCATGCTGTATTAGGAGGAGAACATTACCAGACAGACATTTAAATTGTTTTATTTAACTAAAACAACAATGTTATGTATTCTGGATTTTTTTCTTCAACAGCAAACATATAATATTTTAACAAAACAAGCATATGAATTTAATTTAAACATTCAAGTTTTTTAAAATCAGGTTTGTTTTTGTTAAAATTGTTTAAAATAGTTAAATGAAATATATATATTTTTTTAAAACCAAAAATTAAATCGTCTGTGTCAGCCAGGTCAACATGAGAAACTTAAATATTGGCTTCTGCATCTAACTCAGTCGTCTTCACCTTCAATTTCCTGTCCGTTTATAATCTGGAAAAGGAAAACAAGATTTCCTGCTTTTTCAGGTCCTAAACGATTTCTCATTTTGGAATGAATTAATCCAAAGGAAGAAAATATTCTTTCTATGCTGGCAGAAAAAGCTACTGCTGTTAAAAGTGAGATTATCAATTCAACAGTCTCGGAATCCAAGTGCTTAAGTGACTTACTCCAGTTCAATGGTGTGACTTTCTTTAAAACATCATCAGCAAACATGTATTTCTTGAATGGTTCACCCTTAGCGCTAAAGTTTGTTATAGTAGGCATTATGGAGATATGATTGCTGGATGTCCATGTCATAGCCAACTCTTCTTCAGCAGTTAAGATTTGACTCTGGTACTGAGTATTGAGAATATTTGCAAGAAAATGAGCTGGAGCTAGTGCTTGTCCCATTTGTTTTTTTAAATGCTTGTAATTTAACTCTGTCGTTGCATATTTCTCTTTTTAAGATCTCACTCAGTTCCTTCCAAATTTCAATAGCGTCAGCAATAAAACAGCTATTTCCCTGCATTTTGTTCAAGGCTACAGAAATAGGCTTCAGGGTACTCAGCATATGTTCAACATTTCTCTTAAGCCCAATGTTGAGAGCTTTAGCTTTGACAGTGCTATCTATTTTTTCACGATTTTGTTCACACAGTGTCATCAAATTAGGCCAGTCCTTGATATAGTGCTCAAAACAGTCCACTACTGAGTTCCATCGCATGTCTTGTGGGAGAGTTAGCTTGGTTCCTCCCGCTTTTTTCAGAGCAGCTGCTACAAAGTGGTTATTATGGAAGTATTTTGCAGTTTCAACAACATTAGCCTTTATTTCTGGAACACTGAAGTCTTTGGCTAGGAAGCGCATCAAATGAGCACTGCAACTGTATGTTATTAGCTTGGAACTCCCTTCTAAATAATTTCTTCTCATCTTGGATACATTTGCTACACTGTCTGTGACCAAGCTGCGTACTAGGCATTTGAGTTTTTTCCGCACAGTTATAGCTTTTACTCCTACTTCTTGTAAGTATTCTGCTGTGTGTGAATTTCCTGATGTCAGTTGTTTCTGTAAGGAAGACATTCCCTTCTGTTGTCAAACAAGCACATAAAACTGGATCATTGTCGACATTGCTCCACCCATCAAGACTCGAGTTAACAATTTCACCCTCTAGACCTTTTGCACACTTTTCAATTTCTCTTTCATACACTTTATTCAGCAATTTGCCTGCAACATCTGCTCTGTTGGGTGGACCGTATCCTGGTCTTAATGACTGAACCATGTTAATGAAGTGTGGGTTCTCAATCATACAGAAAGGAGAGTTTGTTACATAAACAATCTGGGAAATTTTTTTCATCAATTACCTCTTTTTGTAATCTGCTGGTTCTTATCACAAACTTATCTGTGGTTGTTTCTGGATGATGGAGATTTTTTTTTTTTCTTTTTGCTAGAGATGATATTCTGTGGCTATGTGACATACATGATGTGACTGAAACACTATCGTTGGCAGATAACTTCGAAACTGTAGAAAATGATGGTGATCTTGAAGGTGGATAGTCTTCAGAATCCTGTATGTTGAGGATGGATTCTCCTAAACAAAATAAGTCAGTGCAGTTATTTAATAATTATTACCATACTGCTCATTTAGTATTACTCATTGTACTCACTGACCCTCAGTACTACTTTAAAGGTGAAATTGTAAAAGGAAGATCTGCCTATTTCAGCTATTTATTTTTTATATCAACTGCATCTAAAATGATAGTACCATAGAATAAAAACTATATTTTTTGCTCAAACATGAGAATTCAAGAATAGTCCAGAAGGAAGATGGGCAGTCCTTAAGAAAGAAGTATGAAATAAAAAAGTTTACCAACCTGAAGATCCTGTATGTTCAGACATGTTCCTTTCATCATCTTCAACGCAGCTTCCTCCTGAGAAGGAACATTTCTCTTGATGTTGTTTCATTCAGGCAACCAGGCCTTACATTTCTTTGTTGCACTGTTTGCATTTTTGTATGCATGCCTGTCTTACTCACAGGTAGAGGAACTTCATTAAAATATTCCCAAACTGGGTCTCTTTTACGGCCTACTGCCATTATAGTTTTTCCCTTCTAGTGAGAGAATGGTATGGTAGATCTCAAATCAATGAAGGCTATACTCAGACCTCAAGACTTCTGGAATATGCTGCTCAAACAGTTTCACTTTTGTTTCTACCGCCTATCTCTCCCTTATCATGTTTATCTCCAGATATCTCCTTGTCCAGATCTATTCCGCCCCCAACAATCTTCTATTCATTGAACTTTTTGAAACTTTGCACTTTTAGAGAGAGGTGAGGTGTTGACCCTGTGTACACAAATTTGCAGAGGGACAATAGGGTTGAGATCTATTATTTCTCACCTCTATCATTTATCTAAAAACATCTTTGCTGTTAACAAGCATGTTATCTCTGGAGACACAAATCTACAGTTTGATAACTGCAAAACTAAGCATCTCTGATGGTGTCTTCTGTCTAGACTGAGCACTGAGTCCCATTGGGTAAATAAAAAGATTAACCTAAATAACCTGTACAGAAGCCCCTGGAGCCTCATAAGATTGGGTCCCTAATCCAAGAACTTGTTTGTAAAACTTTCCTTAAACATTACGTGAATATACTGTCTCACACTATAGAAAAAGAATTTATAATCCCTTTTCCATGATGAGATATCTTTGAGCGCTAATGTATCTTAAAACTATTTTTAGATTGTTTTTTTTCCTCAAAAAGCATTTTATCAAAAGAATACAATCTAATTTTTTTTTTAAACATTGATTTTTATCCACCCTGGAGGTGAGAGAGTTCAGATCTCCCAGCTATTGTTTCAGGCAGTCAGCAGACTTAGGAAGACACTACTGGGATGTTGTCTTCACAAACATGAGGACTAGTAACTTTTTATTTTTATAATGAAAACTTTAGATTACTCCTGGGGGAATTCTGTGCCAAAAAATTAACAATTCTGCACACAATATTTTAAAATTCTGCAAAAATCTGCATATTTTATTTGTCAAAATAACACATTATAATCATGCGAGTTTCCATTATTTTGGTAATTTATTTCAAAATACCGTTCAGCAAGTATGTCTGTAACAATACAGACCAAAAAAATTGAGGAAATGTGTTTCTGACAAATAGATTCCTTATAGGTATATTAAAACAGAACTTTGAGTAATTCATTTAAACTACAATACAGAAACGTGTTTCCCGCACCCCTCAGTGCAAAGGCTTGGGAGAGTCAGGGCTAACGAAGGAGCTGAGGGAGAGGGAAGGAGTCTGAGTGTGAGCTGGGAAGATTGTTGAATGTGGGTGAAAGTAGTATGGAACAGTTTCTTTTTCGGGGGAGGAATTATTAGGGAGTTGGGGAGCCTCTCCCATGTTAGACCCTGGCTGACACCAAGCCTCTCGTATTCAGCCAGGTATATTTGCCCCTGTCCCCATGTGTCTCTGCACCTCGTGTGGCCCCTTACTTCTCCCCATTAGCTCTTGAGCCTGCACCCCATTCTGTCCCTTCCCATTAGCCCTTCTGAACCCTAGTCTGTGACCCCCGCAGCAGTCCCATGTGCCCCACTCTGCCTCCTAACCTGGCTCCACAGGCAGGCTGCTGTGATGAAAGCAGCTGGCTGCTAGCTGTTGTTGCTAGTCAGCCTGCTGTTCTGGCACCACAGCAGTCTCTGGTGGGCAAAAGGCGGAACTGCAGCATTTCTTGGGCTGAATGTATTTTCTGCGGCGGAGCGGGAGGGAGGGGATTCTGCACTGGACATGAATTCTGTGCCTGTGCAGTGGTGCAGAATTCCCACAGGAGTATTAGATTCTGCAGTATCTGAGTCTACTACATAGGCCATGTAAATACATTAAGCAGGTTGGGTGTTGGATAGTACTGTATAGGCTTTCTTGTTGGCTGGGGGCTATCAAAGTTTGTAAAACAACTGAGGTTTGGGAAGAGCATAAAATATACATGTTACTTTAATCATATTTCCAGCAATCATTCTTGATAATGAGACATAAGCCATTTGTATCTAAAATTCCAGCGAATGAACTAGACTTCTCTTAGGAAGAGATGCTACCTTAAAGGAGTAACACATTTGCCAGCTCAAATGAAAAAAAAGGATGCAACTCCTAACAATGCTTATCCCTCATACTCTTCAAACAATGAATTATTTTGTGCATGTGCCACAGAAGTATTTTTGACAACACCTAAAGATCATCTCATAGTTGATGTTAGTTTCTATGTTAGGGTTTTATGCACAGAGTGATGTGTGTATTGTCTCAGTTGTTATTTTTCTTAAAATGATTAAAGGTAAATGCACTAAAACCAAATTTCAGTATTAGTATTGACATTTGGGTTGTTCCTGTTGATTGTTTTGAAAAAATTAGCCTCTTTAATGATGTAGAGTTTAGGTGTTTAAACAGTATAAAGGAAAGAGTTAAATTCTATTATTGTTAGCAATATATTAAATGTCCATAATGTTCAGGTCTCTTAATGTTTGGCTCCATTCATGCTTTAATATGACACCATTGCCACATGCCGTTGTTGATGTTACACCAGCCACTGAGCCAGGGCTGTCCTTAGGCATACGCAGCTGTGTAGGGCACCATGAAATTTGGGACACCAAATTGCCCCAAATTTCATGGTGCCCTACGCAACTGCGTGCTGCATATGCGGCAGCACCAGTCCCGGCAACCAGCCCTATCCCTCGGCCATCTCCCCCACCCCCGCAGGGGGCAGGGCCATCCCTTGGGGGGTGTGGGGCCCCGGACAACTCCCTCTGCCCTGCCTCTTACCTTCCCCCCCCCCCGCTCTGCCCCCGCCCCCATTCCACTTCTTCCCCCAGTGACCCTGCACTCACCATCAACGGTGGGAAGTGGAGCAACCTGGCCCCAGCCCACTCTACTCCTCCAGCCCCCAGCTGTGGCGCACCACTTCCTCCTGCCGGTGAGTGCGGGGTCACTGGGGGAAGAGGTGGAATGGGGGCGGAGCAGGGGGGAAGGGAAGAGGCAAGGTGGAGGGAGTTGTCCAGGGCCCCAGCCCACTCCGCTTCCCTTTCCCGAGCCCCAGCCATGTCGCTCGAGTTGAGGAAAGGACCGCCCCTGGCTCTCACTGGTGGTGAGAAGTGGAGCACCGCAGCTGGGAGCTGGCGGAGCAGAGTGGAGCTGGGGCCGGGCTGCTCGGCTTCCCCCAAGCCCCCTCCTCTGAGCGACACGGCTGGGGCTGGAGTGAGGGAAGCAGAGCGGGCTGCTCCCAGCCCCCCGCTAATCCTCTGGGCCTGTGGGGCCCCCAAAAGTGGCCCCCCACAGCTCCTGCCTCCCAGACCCGTGGGGGCGGGGGGAGGCGGCTGCGTAGGGCACCCAAATGGCATGGGACAGCCCTGCACTGAACTCAACTGGAGCACAGAACTACTGTGCAGGGAGGGAGGTTTCAGAAGTGTTTTTAATGTCTGTCATACCTCTTGAGAAAAAAATGCTAACTTAGCTAAAATTAAGCATTTGAGTTGTTAAGTAAAAGGACACTACAGAACCTAATAAATGAGATTTTAGATAGTAATGTGCTGAAGTAACTGCTCACATTCCCATTACAGAAAACCATTGAAAGGATCTGAACATCTAATTTCTTAGACTGTTATGGTCTTTGAAAAATATAAGTAGTTATGACAGAATTTAGAATCCTATGAGTTAAATTATCATATAAGAACTGCCTTCTGCACCCTTTTCTCCACCTCAGACTTATATGAGTAGTTTGACATTTAACGCTCACCCATGAAATGTTACTACACTATGGACCATCTTTCATTATCAAAAAGTCAACTCCCACCTCTAATAGGCCCATGATGCCAATCTCCATCACCCACTTGTTAAATTTTCAAACAAGCATCTTCATGCTTTCTTCCATGCTGCCCCTCACACTTGGAGAAGCTCTCTTTAAACATCTGCAAAACTAAGTCATTATCTACCTTAAAACTCTCCTTTGCTGTGAGGCCTGCAAAAAACTCAGCAATGGTTAAGTTGCTGGTGTACTGAGAACTGCTTATCATGCTTCCAAATATTGTTTCATTGTTTCCCTGTACTCCCCTGTCTGTATGCATCAGACTGGGAGTGGTTGGGTCATTACAAAACCTAAACTTAATTTTCCCCTACTGTTACTCACACCTTCTTGTCAACTGTCTGAAATGGGCACTCTCATTATCACTTCAAAAGTTATTTTTCCTCCCTTGGTATCCTGCTGTTAATTGAATTGTTTCGTTAGACTGACCTCACACTTGGTAAGGCAACTCCATCCTTTCATGCATTTATACCTGCTCCTGTATTTTCCACTCCATGCATCTGATGAAGTGGGTTCTAGCCCATGAAAGCTTATGCCCAAATAAATTTGTTAGCCTCTAAGGTGCCACAAGGACTCCTGGTTGTTTTTATCAGTTGTCTTGTGTCTTATATTTAGATTGCAAGCACTTTGGGGAAGGAATTTTTTCTCTCCTGTGTTTGTACAGCACCAAGCACATTGGGGTCTGGTTCATGATTGCGACTGCTAGGTGCTACGGTAATACAAATTTAATAATAATAATACCTGCATAGGTGAATTGATAGCTGGTGTGAGCTGATACACCAATTCTTGCCTCTTGACTGGTGCTTAAAGCTTTAAATTAAGTTTTAAAAAAAAAATCTCATAACTCACGTATCCAATTATATAGTGTTCTATTGCAGGGGTCCCCGGGCCGCGGACCGGTACCGGGCCGCGGCCTGTTAGGAACCGGGCCGCGAACCGACCCCTAGCACATCAAGCGGCGTGTCTCCGGCGGGGCCCCTGAGCCCCGCCCCCTCAGAGCCGCGTGGTGAGGGGGTGGGGCTGCGAGCTCCGGGCTGAGCTCAGCTGCCTCAGCTCAGTGAGGAGCTCACAGCCCCGCCCCCTCACCACGCGGCTCTGAGCGGGACGGAGCTCAGGCCCCGCCAGAGACACACTGCAGCTGTCGGGCGAGGCGCTGAGGCTCCGGGTGAGGAGGGAGCCGGGGGTAAGATGCTGGGGCCAGGAGGTTGGCTAAGGGGCAGGGAGTCCTGGGGACAGTCAGGGCACAGAGAGGGGGTGGAGGTTGGGGGAGCGGTCAGGGGGCAGGGAATGGGGGGGGGTTGGATTGTGGGTGTTCGGGCAGGGTCTGTCAGGACTCAGCGGGGGGGGGGATAGGGGTTGGGGCAGTCAGGGGACAGGGAGCAGGGGTGGGGTCCCAGGGTGGTGGGGTCTCTGGGGATGGTGAGGGGACAAGGAGCAGGATGGGTTGGGGATTCTGAGGGGGGCGGGCAGTCGGGGGGGGGGGGAAGTGGGTGGGGGTCAGATAGGGGGCAGGTCCGCGGAAATTTTTTTTTCTACGACACCGGTCCCTGGTGCCAAAAAGGTTGGGGACCGCTGTTCTATAGGTCCATTGGCTACTTTTGGTAGATGAAGCTCAAAAAAACCCAAAACCCTCTTCAGGGTTGGAACTGTTTTTGTAATACGCTTGTGCAGCACCTAGTGCAGTTGGGCCTGTGTCTTGGATGCTTCCTCAGTATAGCAACTAGCATGTAGGGTCATAGTACTTAACTGGGGCTCTTAGGCACTACCACAATAGTATTTTTATTATTTATATTTTTGTAAAGAAACGAGTTGCTCAAATAAAAATTAAGGGAAATTTTAGATTTCTTAAATGACAATTATTTTGAATCTGTTTTAGACTTGCCATTATGAATAATTTATTTTTCCCTTATGCAGAATGGTAGTAGAAGAAGAACGCCAGGAGGAGTTTATTTAAATCTGCTGAAGAATACACCCAGCATTACTGGAGAGCAAATCAAGGTAAACATGTTCGATTGTAAATTATTATGACTAAAGTAAATTAAAATCCTTCTTTGAAGAACTAATAATTTTTAGAGTGCTTTTTTTAAAGGGAGGAGGGTTAAACTAATATGAAAATGTTCATTGTGACAATCTGTAACTGCGCACACACAAAACTGTTAAAAAGACATCATTAAAGATGCAAAGTCAAGGCCTCAAAACTTAGGGAATGCCAGTCTCCTTGATTCATCTGCTTACGGTGTGTATGTGTAATGACTAGGGGTCTCTTTAAATTGCAGAGAAATCACACATTTTTTTGCGGGTTGGTCATGGCATAAATAGCAAGTTTTGCAGATGTGTTCATACAGTATATGTACCAAACTACTGTACTGTACTACTGTTACATTTGTAAGTGGCCCAGAGGTTCTCGAAGTTTTTTTTGCTGGGACCCCTTTTGAAAATATTACAGGCTGTGACAATCTGTCCCCCTTCCAAAAAAGTGATGCCCGTGTCCCATACAATAAGGAACCCACACTTACTTGTGCACTGATGCTGTCAGCGACACTCAGAGCTGGGCACCTGGTCAGCAGCCACTGCTCTCCAGCCACCCAGCTCTGAAGGCTGTGCTGCTGCCGCTGCCAGCAGCAGCACAGAAGGGTGGCAATGCCATGACCCCCACCTACAATAGCCTTGTGAACCCCCCTCAACCCACCCATGCACCCCTCATTTGGGTTAGGCCCTGAGTTTGAGAAATGCTGGTCTCTCCCATGAAATCTGTATAGTATAAGATAAAAGTACACAAAAGACCAAATTTCATGGGGAGACCAGATTTCACAGTCCATGACGTGTTTCTCATGGCCAAGAATTTGATGTGGGCCTACTTAAAACACAGTCTTTAATTGTATAATCACATACTATTTTTGCCACAGAACTCCTGCCTCACTTAGTGCACAGAATGGACAGTACTCATTTAATGAACCACTGTTCAGTATTTAGTTTTCTCCTCATTGTTCAATGTGTGGTCCCATGACACATTATTCAAATCCTACTTAAGACAGAATTGTTAATTTCCTTATGGATTTTTTATGGCCTCATCACTGTAGTATTGAGTGCTTTTCAAATATTAATATTTATTTTCAAACACCACCTCAGATGAGGGGGGATATTAGTCCTGTTTAACAGATGAAGAGCTGAGGCAGAAAGAGTAAAGTCAACAGAAGCCACTAATTTTGGGTGTCCAATTTTGAGACACCTAGGACTTGATTTTTCGGAGTTCATATGTTGTATAGCACTTCATATGTTCAAAACACAGCTCCCGTTGACTTCAGTTGCATATGTGAGTCCTCAGCATATCTACAAATCAGACCCAGGGTCTCAAATAAGGAACCCAGAAAATGAGGAACACATAAGTGACCACCTCTGAAAGCTTTGGTTTAAGTGATTTGGCCATTACATAGGAACTCTGTGGTAGAGGCAGGGATAGAATCCAGTTCTCCAGAGCAGCAGTCAACTGCCTTAACCTTGAGACCATCCTTTGTCGTCCTGCAGTTCCCTGCCTCTCTCTCCACACCCCTTCCAACTTCCGCAACAGATGCAGCAGATATACTACAGACAACAGCTTCCTTTACTACACAACCCTGATTCATCCCCAGAGCATGCTCCATCCAATGCACTTAATGAGGCAGGGGGATTGTGATAAAAATAGTATATAATCATGTAATTAAAAACTATATTATGACGCATACGTAGAAGGGCCCCAGAAATAGTCATACAAGTGACCTTGGTAGCTATCTTTTGAGTGCATGACTTTACAAACTTAATTATATTCTTATGTAATTTTGTGTGCAATATCCTAAGTTTAAAAAAAAAAAAGGCAAACTAAAAAACCCTCAAATTCATCATGCAGTATATTGACACCAACTCATCAGCAGCGTCAGAACTTTTAAATCCAAGGCACAGACCTTTGCCATATGAGCTAACAGAGTAAATGGTAACAGTAGTAGATTGTCATCCTGTCTGAACCAGCATAAGAAAAGGACAAAACATATTTTTGCCATTAAGCTTCACAAATATTTATTGACAGCAGAACAATAGTGAGACTAGAATCTTGGGTTCTATTCCAGATTCTGTAGGGACGTGTTCTCTAGTGGTGAGACACCTTCAACTCCTCCTCCTCTGCCACAAAACCTGACCCCTTCTGCTCCTGTCTTCTCCAGCCTGTCTTTATGCCAGTCTTGGATCGTATTCCCTCACCCCATCCCACAATCTCTCATGCCAGATCTAATGTCAGTCTTTACGTGTAACTGGTCCCATTTTATACCCTTCTCCCCCTCCAGTCTTCTCATGCTAGTCCCAGCCTACCACTCTAGGCACTACAGCTGAGCACTAAGCTCTGCTGGCTCCCACTCCCAATCTCGTTTTCTATAAAGTTTGATCAGCAGTGAAATAATTAATAATCTTGATGTTTTAAACTTTCATATTTAGGCTTCTGTGTTAACACTCCATTTGAGATAACGGGAGCAGTTAATTTCTCCTTAAAGCTACTGTTTCACCCTTTCTGCAGATTCACGCAGACAGTCTTGCAGTAGCTAACATTTGGTTCATATTTTCAAGGTTATTTTTCAACCCATATGAATTAGTGACTTTAAAAAAACATACTCTGGCGCACAATTATATGGCAATTTGAAAAAGATGGGCAGCTGTCAAATATTTTTCAAAAAATGGAATCTATTCATTCTCTCTGTTTTTGTCTTTGTGACTGAAGTCTTGAGGAGGTCACTTAATCAGGGCAGACTACAAAGAACGGGGCAGATGATCCCCAAAACTGATGGTTATTCTAATACTTAGATTCACAAAGCCAGCAACAAAACAGCTTCTACAACACCTTACTGGTTACACAGAAGCCAGAAATACAGCTCCCTTAAAGCAACCCAGCCTTGGGCTCCCACCCAGACAGCCAAGTCAAATATGATGATGATTACTGAAAATCTTGTTCATCATATACAAAATTCTACTAATCCCAAAGGATTGGACGCATTACCAACCAGGTCAATAAATATTTCAGATCTTACCCAAAGACATACTCACAACCAATTCTTATTAACTAAACTAAAATTTATTAAAAAAGAAAGTATTGGTTAAAAGATCATTATGCATGCAGATATGAATAGAGTTTTTAGTACAGTTTCATAGTAGAGATGGTGAGCTTTAGAGTTGCAAAGAATTCTTTCAGCATTAGTTCCATAGGTTATAGTCCAACATCAGGGTGATCCAGACTGGAGCTGGAGACCTTAGTCTTGCGACTCAAACTTCCCCTGACAAAGCTTAAGCAGATCTGAGATAACAGGATCAGGGCCTATGAGTTCTTTTTATAGTTCTCTGGTAGCCTCTTTACAGTAGGTATTTTTTGTATGAAGCATTGTAACTTTGAAGTAAAACCTCCTATTTCCTATGTATATACAGGTAACTAGTTGCATTCATTAGCATAAGGTAATTATCCATTAAGTAAGCTTATAGAGAGTTTACTACAAACTTCAAAGAGAAATATAGACAATGATATTATTACACCCAAGTTCCATCTAAATGTTAATATCCCCTTTTTGAACTCTGAATCAATAGAATATAGTAACAGACAGGAACTGTTTGGTTACATTGTTAACCTCTAACAAGATATAGGTAACCATAGACTGCTACAATCGCTCTCTTCAGATTTTCTAATAGTATACGGTAGGTCTACGTTTCAAATATCTAGTCTATTTAACATGGATTTGTTAGCTATTTATAAGAAACATCCCCAATTACCATTTCTGTACTTTGCTAATATGTCTTTAAAAGTTGAATTTGGGTCACTTAGCCTGCTAGTTGCTTAACTCTTTCTGGATTAGTGACAGTCATATTATTTTAAAGATTAATAAAGGCAATATTAATGGCTAGGTACGTGTAGGGCTTTCATTTGTTTTTTTTTCCTTAACAATTATAAGGCAAACACTTGCATAATCAGCATATTAAATAAATATTTTGCTCTTCAAGGAAATCTTCTATGTTGAAAACCAGAAGGAGTATGAAAACAAAAAAGCTGCTAAGAAGAGGAGAATACAGGTTCTAGGAAAGAAGATGAAACAAGCTATTAAAGGGCTCAACCTTCAAGAGTATGATGATGCATCTCGAGAAACTTTTGCTAGTGACACAAATGAGGCCTTGGCTTCATTGGATGATTTACAGGAAGGACATGGTGAAACAAAGCTGGATCCGGAGGATGCCATTGAAATTGATAATGCTCATGATTTGGAGATCTTTTAATCATTAATGGACTGGATACATAGAAGAACTAAATCTCTGACATATTAAATCAGCCTTTTATATTATACTTTGTGTACTTGTTTTCATAAATTGCACAAGTAAATATGATTGGAAACACTTGTATTTTGGAGAGAACTTGATATAATTAGCTAAATGTAAGTACTTGGTAGCAATGTTACCTGTCCTATTTTATCAGTCTGGTCATTGTGTCCTTCAGAAGATGTTAAAATGTTTTAGATAATTCTGTCTTACAAAATCTGTTGCTGATGAGTTTTGCTTAGTTGGCAAATTTGGGAATAAACTCAGGGCTACTGTTTAAACAAAAAAAAATATATTTCATCTGTCAAAGCTAAAAAGTCATACTCAAGCAGATGCTGCTCCTAAATCTAATGGGTGGGGAAAAAGCATTTTGCTAATATAAAATACATATTGGTATTAAAGATCTTATATTTTAATATGGCAAAGTACTGAGAAATATTACTTTTTATAGGACTAAAAGTCCTGCAAAACCTCTGGTGGGTTGCTCAAAAGCAACTAGGTTACTGTGGTCTTCAGTTGCTTGGGTAACAACCTATTTTCTCAAAGTAATCAATGGTGGATAGTACATTAGGCATAACTTTATAAAAGGCTCTGGTCCCTCCCATTTCTTATGACAATGAACTGAGCTAGCTACCTTTTTTGTATAAAATTTTGCAATATTTGGGACATAAGTCATTCAAACCATTGCTCTGAACTTCTGTTGATCATGACTGATCTTTTTTGCTGAATGGGTCAGATGCTAATTTGAGAGTCCCTTCAAGGATTTGTCTGCTCCATATTCTGTATGCATGCAGAAACAAAAGTGTTAGGTTGAGTTTTTTGCATGATTTTTACCTTTACAATATTCAGAGAATGTGTACAGAGATTTGAGCACAGGAGTGTGTCAGGAATTTGAGTTCTAATCCCATATCACCTTGCCTTCTGTTTCATTTTTTTCCCATCTGTAAAATGGGCATAATACCTACCAAGCTCACAAAGGAGTTGTGAGGGTTACTTAGTTAATGTTGGTAAAGCACTTTGAAGATGGTACTTGATATAAGTGCTGAGCATTCTTTTTATTTGGGATATAGCAGAAGAACTTGCGAGTGCTAGATTGTTCATGCAGCACGAACATCTGACATCTGAATGTTACTTAGAGTTGAGTTTTATGAATGGAACACACATTAGTTTTCAGGCTAAAATGTTTCCAAAACAAAAAGCCTGATCCTGTAACTTTTGCTGATCCAAAACTTCCATTAATTTCAAGACAATACAAGAGCAATAGAAAAACAATATACAATAGCATCCATGTGCAATTCTGTTTTAATATGATGAAATTCAACACATTCCAAAATATCTGAAGCTTACGAAAAAAATCTCTAGGAAAAGTATCCATAAATTTGATCATCCTCCAACAATAGTGACTTGTGGAAGAGTATTTTGTATCTACTGAAAAGGTGTGGCTGTTCTCAATTATTTAATTTTTAAAAGAATGAGAAATTTAGCATCCTCAGGGCTTCTGTCCTCTGTTGCCACACTTTTCTGTTGAGATTTATAGAGCCCATGTTATCAAAAAGTGAGTTTAGGGGCTGTATACCATACCCAAAATTATATGAACTTTTACCAACCATAATAGTGAAGTAGGAAAAAGATGAATTGAGTAGTTTAAAATCACTTAGAAACACATTAGCCTGACCTATAGCAAATAGCATAAAGACACTGCATTTGTGAGATCTATCTAGGAGAAGAGTGGTGAAATTTCCCATATTTGGCTCAGTTTACAGCTGTAGAGTGCAAAAAATAAAGATTACTGCTTGAAAATTGTTTTTGTGCTTCTGGTGAGGTTTCTCAAGTTTTTCCAGGTATTAAGTGTGCACAAAGCAATATGACCATATGTAAAAACAGATCAGAGATCAATTTTTTTTTACTACTGATAAAAACACTGGGACTGGGTATTAATATGGGGATGAACTATCTTCCCTACTGTGGCTTTAAGCTGATATTTATTACCTTACAAATTAAGCACTGCCTGAGCACAAATTGTTAAGAAAGAGGTGCACAGGCTCAAGCAATTTTTTTATGCTCAGAAGTGAGGACGCAAGCTCAGGTGGGCTATTAATGGCCGAGCCTAAACGTGCGAGGCTCAGAGCTGGCACATATCAAGTACTGTGCCCAGGCCACTTCAGAGAACCAGTATTTTTGGCTCTATGGCGATGACACTGAGCACAAGTTCCTGCATAGCAATGAACCAAAAATGGGGTTAATCATTTTAACCCTTTTCATGCACATGGGTCCCTTCTGCCTGCCCAGTGTTCTGGGAAATGTACTAGTTAAGGGAATACTTAGGCATCCTATAGGTACTGTCTGGGAATGAATTTAAGGGAGAGAGTCAACCTTTCCCCGCGCTGGTGTTTCAGCACTATCTCCCTTACTTGTGCTCAGCATAGGGTGACCAGATGTCCTGATTTTATAGGGACAGTCCTGATTTTTGGGTCTTTTTCTTATATAGGATCCTATTACACCCCACCCCCATCCTGATTTTTCACACTTGTCTGGTCACCCTAGCTCAGTGCCCCCCTCCCGCCTCAGTCACGTCTGCTGCATGAAGGGTCTGGGGTGCCCCTCTGGAGACGCTGAGGGGGGAGGGATATCATGCCCCTTCTCCTCGAAGCCGTGGGCAATTCCGTCTCCGGAGCAAGCCCATCCCCTGGCTTGTTTGCAGGTGCGGTGCAGAGGCGCTACACCTGCCGCCCGCCCAGCGCTGCGCCGCGCCGCCAGCCGCAGCCTGGCCGCCTTCTGGAACGTGGGCGGTGGCGGCGGCTGCATCACAAAGGCGCCCACGCCAGAGCGACCCCGGGCTGCGAGCGGTCCCGGCGCTGGAGAGGCCGCGGGGAGTCGGGAGTGGGCTGCAGCCGCCGCCATGGTCTCCGTCGGGACCAACACGGACCTCAAAGGGTGAGGAGGAGGAAGCGCGCCCAGCAGCTCCCCCACCCCCGTACCCGCCCCTCCCCCCGGCACTCCCGTGTCCGCATTTGGACAGAGCCAGCTTTAAAGAGGCTAATGGGGGTCACCCTGCTAATCTCTCAACCCGCCCCGAAGTGCCATCAGGCACCTCTCTGTCCCGCTGGCCCCTTCTCTGCCTAGTCCCTCCCACGTGTCTGAGGGAGCGGGGCGGCAGAGATTTCAGACTGGCACCGCAGCTGCTAGGGCTTTCCCCAGAGCAGGTACCTTCCAGCACCTAGCTTGGCCCTGCCTCAGACTGCCTGGTGTTAGCAGACACCCCTCCTTCTGTGGTTTGTTTTTAAACCCAGTAGACTGTTGCCATCCTCAGGGCAGGAAGCATCTTTGCCTGGGAAGTCTCAGGCAGGCCCCTTGTATTCCTGGGCTTACAGACAGAAATACAACCGTTCTCCTCTGCCCCAAGAAGCACCCCCATCATGGGGGCACCCTACACATAGAGTAGAGCACCAGGACCACACTCAGCCAGATGCAGACCCCAGGGTCCCACCACAAATGGAGAACTAACTCACAAACCATGCCCCTGCTAGCCCCCAGCTGTGTGTGTGTACAAAGCCAGCTCTGCTCCTATCTTGTGTCTGCATGGGGGTGAGGAGGGCATGCAGTGATTGGAAGCATAAGAAATCATGCTCCTCAATTTATGAGATCAAATTAATTTCTTTACTCTTATGCTAAATACGGAAGAAAAAATATTTGTTAGTTCAGCATAGTGTCCTAGGAAAACATGAAATTTCAGTTAGATGATAAGCTTGTCTGGCGGTAAGGGAAGAAGCAATATTTTTATTAATTATAATTATATTAAAGACTTTCCCCCTCTATGAATTATATGAACTTGTTTGTTTCAGTTAATAACCCAACCCAGTCTTCTGTCCTAACACTGTCACGCTGTCTTTTTTAAAATATTTTGTCCCACAGGCTTGTTCACTGCCATTTGCCGAAGTTATCGCGCAAACATGGGATGATTCCAACGCATTACGTGATGCCCTGGAAAGAAGACATGAAGAACAGGAAATTCACTTTAAAGGTAGTGGAACCAGAAAATATTTCCTCCTGTTAACAATATAATAGTGGCCTAATTTCTAAAGGTGCTGGGCACACACAGTTCCCATTGTCTTTGCTTCTGAAAATCTGGCCAGGCAACTGTATTTGCTGTTGTCTCTGCACCATCTTGCCGCTATTGGTGGAAGTAGATTTTACTCTGTAGCTTGTGACAGGTTTCAGAGTGGTAGCCGTGTTAGTCTGTATCAGCAGAAACAACAAGGAGTCCTTGTGGCACCTTAGAGACTAACAAATTATTTGGGCATAAGCTTTTGTGGGCTAGAACCCACTTCTTCAGATGCATGGAGTAGAAAATACAGAAGCAGGTGTATATATATATATATATATATATATTCATAGTACACGAAAAGATGGGAGTTGCCTTACCAGGTGGGGGGTCAGTCTAACGAAACAATTCAATTAACAGTAGAATACCAAGGGAGAAAAAATCACTTTTGTAGTGGTAATAAGGATGGCCCATTTCAAACAGTTGACAAGATGGTGTGAGTAATAGTAGGGGGAAATTAGTATGGTAATATTAGGTTTTGTAATGACCCATCCACTCCCAGTCTTTATTCAGGCCTAATTTAGAAACATAGAATCATAGAATATCAGGGTTGGAAGGGACCTCAGGAGGTCATCTAGATGGTGTCCAATTTGCAAATTAATTCCAGTTCTGCAGTTTCACATTGGAGTCTGTTTTTGAAGTTTTTTTGTTGAAGAATTGCCACTTTTAAGTCTGTTATTGAGTGGCCGTCCCCACGGTGGCGTCAACTGCTGCGGCTCCCCCATCGACTCCGCTTACTCCTCCTGCCGAGGTGGAGTACAGGCGTCAATTAGCGGATCGATTTATCGCGTCCAGATAAATCAATCCCCGATACATCAAACACTACCCGGTGATAGTAGTAATTACTATGGTGGTGCACCTCCACACTACCTTCCTTGGAGCTGTGATGTGCGTCCTCACCAGGAACACTTCCACCAACCTAAGAGGAGCAGTATGTGGAGCTGAGAACCCAGGCTCTCAGCTCTGTTGGCAGCTCTCTGCCAAGAGCCTGGCTACCCCACAGGCTCATACGCTCCCGGCAGGCTTTGCTCCGCTCCCTGTTACCCTCTGGAAGCAAGGGGAAGCCCTCTGGGCTTCTCACCCCAGTTCCTAGCCAAGAGCAGGGTTCATTCTTGCCCCAGCTCCCAGCCACCCAGCTCTCCAGAGGATGTAGGGGCAGCTGGGTTCTAGCTACCTGGCTTTCTTGTCAATTTACAGTTCCTGCCACAGACACTCCGTTGCCCTAACTACATCTACATAAGCCTTACGCCTCTTGTGGAGGTGGAATTATTATGTCAGTGTAGTAGGGCACTTACATCAGCGGGAGGAAGGCTGTAGTGTAGACACTGACATAATTAGGTCGATGTAAGCTGCCTTATCTCAACTGAACTGTGTAGTGTAGACCAGCCCTAAGTAGAAGAGGTTGAGATGTGTTCTTGAGGATGTTTCACTTTCCCAAGAAAAGCCATTCTCTCTCACACATTTTTGTTGAAGGAAACTGAGAAGCTGTAAGTTTATTTGCTCAAGACCGGCTATGTTATTAAAGGAATGAAAAGAAATATACAACGAGCATGATCAGCATAAAAGTGGCAAAAAATGAACCAAACTGTATATTTTTGTCTGTAAAGCACCAGACATGGGGTACATTTTAAACCATTCTCAAATTCAGAAACATTTAGACCCCTAAAATATTGACTAATATATTCCAGCTTGTCACTGTAATGTCACAGAAGGGACACTAGCTAAGGCTAAGATGTTTATTTTCAGTCATTAATAGCTTTCTCAAAATACTTCCTTTTAGGCTCAGATTTGTCATTCTTTGTTTCAGCCTTATGGTAAATTAAAAAAAAAACTGTTGAGCCTTTCTAGAACTATTAAAACAAGAAAAAAGATTTACTTCTTTTAAAAACTTTCTTATACTTTTTTTACATGCTTGGATAATTCAAACATTATTAATTGTTTTAAACTTCACACATGTATAAGTCCTTCCTGAGACAGGAGTGCTTTGCTAATCAATTTGCAAAGTTAGAAGTAATTAAAATTCACATATAATGAGTTACATTCATATTCCTTAGCTAAGTCCCAATCCTGCAGACAGGTGAGTATACTTTACCTATGAGTGTAATCACTTATTGAACTCATTGGCTGCTCCCATCAGTAAAGTTACTCTAGGTCATAAGTGTTTGCATGATAGGAGCCTAACAACTACAAAGTCTGATCTTCCAGACAGGCATAGTATACAGAAATATATATATATATATATATATATATATATATATATAATTATTCACATACACTCAAGTGAATGATTATGTACATATATGAACATTTAAAGAAATAAAAACAACAAGGAGTCCAGTGGCACCTTAAAGACTAACAGAAATATTTGAGGACACCATCAGAGGGCCCAACCATATCGGCCACACCATCAAGGGCTCATTCACCTGCACATCTACTAATGTTATATATGCCATCATGTGCCAGCAATGTCCCTCTGCCATGTACATTGGCCAAACCGGACAGTCCCTACGTAAAAGTATAAATGGACACAAATCGGACATCAGTAATGGTAACATACAAAAGCCAGTAGGAGAACACTTCAATCTCGGTGGACATTCTATAACAGATTTAAAAGTAGTCATACTTGAACAAAAAAACTTTAGAAACAGACTTCAAAGAGAAACAGCAGAACTAAAATTAATTTGCAAATTTAACACCATTAATTTGGGCTTCAATAGGGCTGGGAGTGGCTGGCTCATTACAAAAGCAGCTTTGCCTCTCCTGGAATTGACACCTCCTCATCTATTATTGGGAGTGGACTACATCCACCCTGATCGAATTGGCCCTGTCAACACTGGTTCTCCACTTGTGAGGTAACTCCCTTCTCTTCATGTGTCATTATATAATGCCTGCATCTGTAACTTTCACTCCATGCATCTGAAACTTTCACTCCATGCATCTGAAGAAGTGAGGTTTTTTACCCATGAAAGCTTATGCCCAAATATATCTGTTAGTCTTTAAGGTGCCACCAGACTCCTTGTTGTTTTTGTGGATACAGACTAACACGGCTTCCCCCTGATATTTAAAGAAATGTACCTGTGAAAGCCTATTAGATATGCACGTATGGGAATGTGTACCACATGTCTAACGCTCAATTCTGGTGTGGATTTATCCAGAAATGAGGAGGCTGGATACACAGTGTCAATTCACTACTGCCTGGCTTACGTGCATGCAAATGGGAGGCCCTTTGAAAATTTGGCCTAGAGCAGGCATGGCCGAACTGTGGCCTCCCGGAGCCCCCCATGCTCCCCCTTTTCTGCCTACCAGACTGGGGCGGAGGGAAGCTCAGGGCTTCTGCCCTGCAGTGGGGTGGTGGGACTAGGGGCTTCTGACAGAGATAACTGGTGCCTGCTGAGAAAGGAGGCACAATTTAAAGGTTTGCACCCCCTGTCCAATAGTTTGAGTCACTCCCCACCAGGCACACTTCCTCTCTTACCCTCAGCTGTCCCTCCTTGCAGCTCCCACATGTTAGCTCCCAGTGGAGAAACAGTGGCAAAGAGCTGGGAGCTGCAGGAAGGGGCCGCTGCTCTCCCTGCTGATCCTAGCTGTTTGCTGCTGCCTCTTCCCAGCTCCAGCTGCCGTACAGGGAGGGGACCCAGCAGCACCGTGGGATTGACTGGGGCCAGCAAACCCCCTGGCAAAAATCTGGGGGCATATGCATCGCCTCTGGCTTCTGCCCAGTGGGGAGGGGGATCTTGGGGCCTCAGCCTCACGGGGCACAGCTGCCGGGGCTTGAGGCTTCAGCAGGAGTGGGGCTTAAGCCCCAAGCCCTGGCAGGCATGCCCCAGCTCTCAAACTTCTGAAGACTGTTGTATGCGGCTCAGAAAGTCAGTAAGTTTGGCCACCCTGGCCTAGAGTTTTTGTTTTTTTTGCTTTCCTCTATTTACTGAGCCATCTGTTAATAGGTTGTTATATCAATTAGGGTTTTCAGTTAATAGTATAATTATTAAAGGAGTTCAGGCAAAAATGAGTTTTTCATAGGTAACCATTAGAATTTCTTTACACAGCATGCAGAGGTTGTTGGGATATATAGTGGTGCCACAGAAGATAGTCTGTTTTTGGAGCACAGAGAAAGACTTTGCCATGGAGAAGAAAGAAAACACATACGGGAGAAGATTCCTCAGGAAATAATGATTGCAGATATTCCCATATATTCTCATCTCTCCAGATACCAGAAGTCTGTGATTGCTCACGCATGGAGGATGAAACTCTGACCTGCTTTTTCTCTCAATACAGTCATGTTTGAACTGTATAGGCTATGAAGTTTAAATCTGCTGCAAGAAAAAACAGTGTGGTGCTTTTTTTTCCTCTTTAAAATAGAATTAACATGTTTTTAAAGTTGATTAGATGTTCTATTTGAAATGAAAAAAAAAATCTGTCTGCAATTTGACCTGCATATTTTTGATTAGGCAAGGGAGAATCTCAAAAGTTTCAGACTTCCCAGTTTGATTTAGATAAGCAGCATACAGACATTTGGATACTTATATGAAGTTTATACAAACCTTTGGACTCTACTTAGCTTTCCACCACCATCTCCAAGAGACTGGCTTCAACCCCACTCCTTATCCTCTATTGTTTTCTTGGAGAGAGTCCCACTGGCTGTCTACCAGCCCTCCTTACATCTTCTAAGGGTGACTAGCTAGCTTCCTCTCCTGGCTCTTCAGGGGCAGCTGGCTGGTTCACTTCCCTCTTCCTTTTGTTTAGGTGATAGTTGCATTCCTCCCCCTACCTCAAATGCTAGGCAGGTAGCAACATCAGGATCTGGAAATTCTCCAACTGATACTGTCGCAGCTGTTGTACTTAGTTCTAGGTCTGAATTGCTTGCAAGTATATTATAGTAAAAAGAAATTCCCATTATTGGCTGAAGGAGGAATTATGAGTTTACAAAGCCACTGAAATCATGGGGAAGTAAAGGAGACAAAATTTGGAGAAATACTAAAGGGCCATAAATTAAAAAGGTGCTGAAAGGCTGAACAAATATAAATGGAAATAAATAAATAAAATACATAAATGAGAACAGTTGGTTTCAGTCATACAGGATCTCTCTGTATGGAATCAATTCCACTTGTCAATCAAAAACAGATGCCATTAAAATGATTAAATTGAATTTTGCATTATAATGGCTCTTTATTCACAATTGCTTATTCTAAAAATGCCATAGGTTCAAACTTTAGAGAGTGAGAAATGGGGAAAAAAGAAAATGAAAAAACCTTTTAAATTTAAAAGCTGCTAAGTATTTATAAATGTTCTGGGATAAAAAACATACTTTCCACATAACCAGTTTTGTTTATATTTCACATCTGCTGAAAGGAAGACAATTAAGAGATTTTGGGCTTGCCATTTTTATACGCTAATAGCATTTAAAAAAAAATACATTGAAGTGTAATTTTAAAATATTGCTCTCTTCACAAATACATTTTATTTCAAATTGTGATTAAATCTAAACATTATAACACTTTCTGCTCTGGGTTGAAGAGTTCCCCCCACATCTAGATCAAAAGCAGAAAGGAGCTGTCTTCAAAGCCTAAGTACTTATAAATTAAAATATAAAGTCACCATGAGCAAATGAGCAGTAGGGTTTCAAGAACATTTTTATACATAGTTAAAATGTGCTCAATATTTTGTGTCTAGAAATATTAATCACAAAATAGTGTTTTTCACCCTAAGTGATTCCAAATCTGAAATACTTTCATTTATAATTTTTTTTAGAAAAAATATAACATTACATTTGTATTGCTTACGGCTTTTCCCTTCAGAGCTACTGTAGTTGTGGATAAAATCTGCAGCTGATATAATTTTCTTTTATAGATAAGGAAATAAAAATATCACTAAAGCATCACTCCCAAAAGCTATGAGTCAGACTGACGCCCTGCGCCATCAGCACACCGGGACTGTAAAAGGCTTGCAGCTGGTTAGAAGGAGAATGTCCCTGATAATGAGCATTGTGCTGGGCTGCCATAAGCAGCTCTACTCAACTCCCCACCCCCTTGTGCCCGGGTACAGGGTGTGTGTCAGAGATGGCGGCATGTAGTGCTGTGTTAATTTTGATGGAATAAATGGGCCCAGAGAGTCAAAGGTGTTAACATAGCCCTATGACTGTACAACGCTAAACAATTAAATGTTTTTTGGGGGGTTGAATACAGAGACTTTGGCTTGCTTAATTCCATGGCAACTACCACCATTACATATCTTTATTAAAGATACAGAAAAAGAAGAATAAATAATTTGAAATGTGAAGTATTAAGTAAGGTTTTCATTTTAACAATATTCCTTTTTCCCCTTCACTCTAACTGTAGAGCGTTTCTGTAGGGGAAACTGCCTGTTAGACAGGTTTTTTAGATGGTATTATAGATTTTAACAACTATCCTTCTTGGGGAAAAGAGAAAATTAGCTGAGATGATCTGGTGCTGTTGCAACCTGATTCTGCTTCCTTTAAAACAAACAAACAAAATAACCCAAATGTACACAGAAAGGGACAGAAAAGAACAGTGATATTAAATGTAGTTCCTGTCTTTGGTACTGACTCTTACTTGCAATTTCATGGCTAAAAAAATAGACAAGGCACCCCATCTTATTAGCCAACTAAGACCTATCAAACTTGTACCAGCATTGAGCTGTATAAGGGGGGGATCGATCTAAGTTACACAACTTCAGCTACATGAATAACATAGCTGAAGTCGACGTACTTAAATCGACTTACTGTGGTGTCTTCACCACGGTGAGTTGACTGCTGCCACTCCCGTCAACTCCGCCTGCGCCTCTCGTGGTGGTGGAGTACAGGAGTCAACGGGAGAGTGCTCGGGGATCGATTTATCATGTCTAGACTAGACGTGATAAATCAACTCCTCCCCCCGAATCGATCGCTGCCCGCCGATCCAGCGGGTAGTGTAGACATACCCTGACATTGCTTTTAGCTACCTCTTGGGTCACAGGCTCACGGCAGTGTTGCAAAAGAGACAGTCTTGGCCAGCTAAACTAGACTTTCTTTAAACAGAAGGCAAAAAGAGAGAGAGAAAAGAAAAGACATAAGGTGGGGAAAGAAAATGATGTGGAAGGGATGAGGGTAGTGGGTAAGTGACAACAGGAACTCAAGTGTCACATCCCAGGTGGTATTCAGGATTTAGTGGAATCCACTGGAAGTGGTAGGGTGACCAGACGTCCTGATATTATCGGGACAGTCCTGATTTTAGGGGACTTGTCCTGCATCCCGACCTTACATCGGTCAGGATGCTCTTTGTCCCGATATTGGGGACCGTCTGGACTGCAGCCGCGGCACCGCAGCTGGGGCGCCGCCACTCACCACTCTCTGGGGCAGTTCCCAGTGCCCGCATGCTGCAGGGGGCAGGCCTTGCAGGTGCCAGGAGCAAGCAGAGAGACCTCTGCCCCTACCCACCGAACCCAACCCGACCCGCAACCCTAGGAGCCAGAGGGACCAGCTTGCCGGATGCTTCCCAGGACAGGAGTTGCCCCAGGTGAGCACCACTGAGAGTCCCCACCTCGTCCCTGGCAGGTCTCTCTGGATCTTAGTGTGAGGCGGCTCTGCATGCTGCCGGCGCCTGCAAGCCCCGCTCCACGGCTCCGGCAGCTCCCACTGGCACTTTTCCCGGCCAATGGAAGCCACGGAGCTCGTGCTTGTGGTGGGCGCAGCACATGGAGAGTCTGGAGACTCCCCTCGCCACTCTCATCCTAGGAGCCAGAGACCTCCCAGCAGGGCTGGTGAGTGCGGCCAGGGAAGGGGGCAGGGTGTGATGGAGTGAGTGCCTGGGAGGTGTGTGTGGGGTGCTGGGCTGTGAGGGTGTGGAGGGCGCTGGGCAGTGGAGGAGGTTTGTGTGTGTCAGGGCACTGGGCAGTGGGGGGGTCTGTGTGGGGCATTGTGTAGTTGTGGTGGTGGGGCTCTGGGGAAGGGCACTGGGAGGGAGGGAGGGAGGGGAAATCTGTGTGTATTGGGAAACTAGTGAGTGGGGGGTTCTGAGTGGTGCTGGGCAGCTGTGGTGGGGCTGTGGGCAGGGGGGCACTGGGCGGGGGTGTGTGCACAGCACTGTGCATTTGTGGTGGAAGGACTGTAGGGGGGCTCTGGGCATTGGGATCCAGGCGGCGCTGGGCAGAGGAGCTGTGTGGCGCAGCATGGGCCCATCCCCAACAGGAAGGGGCACGCTGGTAGCACAGGTACAGGCGGACACATGTGCCTCTGGCTCTGGTCGGGGCTGTGCACTGTGTCTGTCTGTCGTCCCAGCCTCCTCCACCCCCCGCTTGCCCAATGTGTCCTGAAGGGTAGGGATAGGATACAGAGGGACCTAGACAAATTAGAGGATTGGGCCAAAAGAAATATGAGGTTCAACAAGGACAAGTGCAGAGTCCTGCACTTAGGACAGAAGAATCCCATGCACTGCTACAGATAGGGACCGAATGGCTGGGCAGCAGTTCTGCAGAAAAGGATCTAGCGGTTACGGTGGACAAAAAGCTGAATATGAGTCAACAGTGTGCCCTTGTTGCCAAGAAGGCTAATGGCATTTTGGGTTGTATAAGTAGGGGCATTGCCTGCAGATCAAGGGATGTGATCATTCCCCTCTATTCAGCACTGGTGAGGCCTCATTTGAAGTACTGTGTCCAGTTTTGGGCCCCACACTACAAGAAGGATGTGGATAAATTGGAGAGAGTCCAGCGGAGGGCAACAAAAATGATTAGGGAGCTGGAGCACATGACTTATGAGGAGAGGCTGAGGGAACTGGGATTGTTTAGTCTGCAGAAGAGAAGAATGAGGGGGGATTTAATAGCTGCTTTCAACTACCTGAAAGGGGGTTCCAAAGAGGATGGATCTAGACTGTTCTCAGTGGTAGCAGATGACAGAACAAGGAGTAATGGTCTCAAGTTGCAGAGGGGGAGGTTTAGGTTGGACATTAGGAAAAACTTTTTCACTAGTAGGGTGGTGAAGAACTGGAATGGGTTACCTAGGGAGGTGGTGGAATCTCCTTCCTTAGAGGTTTTTAAGGTCAGGCTTGACAAAGCCCTGGCTGGGATGATTTAGTTGGGTTTGGTCCTGCTTTGAGCAGGGGGTTGGACTAGATGACCTCCTGAGGTCCCTTCCAACCCTGAGATTCTATGATTTCACTCTTGCGATCTGGTCACCCTAGGAAGCGGTCCCCTGTCTCTGGCCCAGTCTAGTCTGAACATCTTTCAGGATCACAATGATAAAGGCCCAGAATGTCAGGGTGGATCCCAGATCCTCAAGAGATAGTGGGAGCAGCTGACATGGTGAACCTTGCCCTTCAGTCCAACTGTCCCCAGTGTTTTTCACACACCCACCCAAGGTCTTTTTTTAAGGACCCCAAAAGGTAGTGATGGGTGCAATAGTCTATCCCCTCATTATTTGCTCCACCAATTAGACCTAGTTTCCAATGCACCAGTGTTAGGCCATTAATTTCCAGTTCCATTCTCCTTTTGTTTACCAGTCATGATCTCAACACAATCCTTGGGTTGCATCAGTAGACTTTTTAATTTGAACTCATTCAGTCTGTCTTTAACTTTTACTGACCTGTATAAAGAATTGTATATCACAGGCTGAGCTGGACCTTTGTTACCTTGAACAGCTTAGAGTACAGGCATCTGCACAACAGTAGGGCATAACATTATGGGCATTCTAGGTAGCATGGCTGCCCATAGGCAGTCCAGGAGAGGCTGCTGTAATTTAGGGCACCTCCGGGTTGCCTAAGTTACTCCAAAGGCTATTTCAGTAGCATTTCAGCCCCTGAAGCAGCCCAGAATCAAATGAGGGGTAGAATTAACATTGCATAGGTAAGCTTAATTCTGGCATTTCTGAACTGTTGAGTGCTTGACTTTGCAACCTTAGTGCTTTTTTAATGTAAGTTTCTGTGTGTAATTTATTTTAAGACGTGGTTATTAGATACACAGTCTAATTGGTTTTGTAGTCTGATTTCTTTGCATTTGAAGTCAAGCTTTTGAAGAGACGCCATCATCTTCAGGGCTCCCAAAAGTGTCACCTATCATATATCTGTTGTGCCATATTCTTCGTGTTCTAAATGACTTTTTATTTTTAATTCACTCATTGGTCACTAAGAAATGCAATGAGGGGAAAATAAAATGTCACTATTAGATGTGATCACACCAAATTACAATAAACCTGTATATTCTGCAAGTGAAGGGGACCCAGAGAGAAAGCGGTTAAGACAGTGAATGGACCCAACATGTCCCAGCTGGTAGAGTACTACTGCTGGGCCACAGGGATGGGCTTGCTTGTCTGGGGACTATAGTTGAAGACAGAGTAATAACAAAATGCTTCTCTCATATTTTAATTTTGGTCCTGAAGCTCTTTAATATAACGGTGAAGAAACAGTGAAGAAAAAAATAACGCTATATAACGTTTAGGCCTGGATCCTGTCAGGGGTCAGTAGACATACAGCTCATTGCAAGACTGCATCCATAGTGACGAACAAACCTGTCTTAGTAGCATCAGGGTCTTGAAGGAAAAAGTTGACTTCAGAAGAAAGTCCTTCCCTATTCAATGCTCTCTTTGGACCATATTGTCCCTAGCCTTATGCTGGGGTTGAAGGATGAGTGTATAACAAATTTTTCCCACTCCTTGCATAAGCCACCTAAGGACAGGCAAAATTGTAGCCCCTGCATTCACAGCAACACAGGGGCTGCTCCATCTTTACTCTGCTGAGGGCACATGACACCCTAAAAGGGCTTGAGAGGAGGTGGAGCCATGCCTTTGTTCCCCTTATGCACCAGCCTGTGGAGCTGGCCTCACAAGATACATCCTACAATGGGATGTAGTAACAGATGTGTAATCTCTACCCAGGAGTTCCAGGGAGGCATTCACATGTACCTGTTAAATGGGTTATTAGATGTCCACCTACATCCTTCTGCTCCTTCTTGAGTTATTGGGCCTAATGAATGGCCATTAACCTACCATTAACCAGCTGAGGAGGATTTCCTCTGCCTAGGAGAATTGTCAGTTGCCACAAAGATACCAGAGTGCCTCTGATACCTCTAGCACCAGCTCCTAGAATATGGGACATGGCTCAGAAAAAGGAAATGTGACTAGAGCTCTTCTACACATGTCTGATTTGAAGCTGTGAGTAGCTAGGTGTAAAATAGAGCCCTGTAGCAACTCAATTTTATGATGAGGCCCAGACCGAGAGTTTTGCCTTTTCCCTTCACCCCCTCTCTGGTTTTACAGTGAGCACAGCTCAGCCAAACCATAAAAATCTGCCCATTAAGTTAAGGGCAACAGATAGGATCCCTATACTAGTGATTGTGCTGGTGGACTGTGTTGCTATGGGACAAGTCTTGTATCCTCTTATGCATCCATTTCCCAATCTGTTAAAAAGGGTATGTAATAACTACCTCCGTGGAATAGTAGCAGGGTTAAATAGTTACGGCTGGTAAAGCACTTAACAATGAGTGCTCCAGTTTTGCCAAATTAATATTTGATGGTAGCAATTATATTTCATTTTCTTTTTTCTTAAGCTGGCAAGAAGCAGGCTCTGCTTTTCTTATACAATCATCACTCTGTCATTTTAAATCTGCATGCTTTTTTTCCTGTTAGTAAATTGCTTAGTATTTCTTGTATTATTTTTTATTTGATTTTGCTATTCTGAGCTGTCTGTTGTCTGCTAACTGCTCAATTTCTCATGTTTTCAGTCCCCCCCACCCCACATAAGAAGGACTCAGGATTAGTTTGCTTGAGAGAACATCCTTAGTTGCATAAGAATCTCTGCTTCTTTAGTGAAGTCATTCATTATCTTCAGCATGAACTTCAGAGGTGGCTTTAACCTCTTGTAAGATCAAGGTGTCATTTTTGTGATGAGTTATTCATGCTCCAGCTCTGTATTGTAGTGGGTTTGGTTGGGTGGTCATTTCTGGACAGATCAGAATGTGCTCAGCCACAGAAAAAGACTCAATGTCACATTTCTGTACTAGTAAACAAAACATTTTAAAAATTGCTCTTATTGTCAAAACACTTCTAACTGGAGTAAGAGCAACATCTGGAGTACAGGTGAGGAATCTCCCACAGATGAAGTTGTCTCAAACATCTACACAATTCTTTTTAATTTAACATCTCTTTCTCTTTCCTCTATGCCTCCATATTACAAATTGGCTGCATTCTTTCCTTCCCTAGATTTATGAGGTAGTCAAAGGTGTCTATTCTCCCAACTTAGCCAAACGGAAGTGGAGCAAATTAATGCCTGAGTTCTGCAGCTGCAATGAAAGCTGTACATTCTCCTGCCTAGTCTATGGGGTGAGCCTTGGGAAGAGGATGGGGCCCAAACAAGCAGAAGAGGCTGAGGTCTCCCCAACCAACATATCCAGCTAACTGTATGGAAGGACTTTCCCCCAATCCCCAGCCATGGCAGCACAGCTCTGAGCTCTGCAGCTGTCACTGGCAGCATTAATTCACCATGAGTTTTCCTGCAGACAGGCTCAGAGTTTTCAGTGGGGGCTTGCCAATCGGTCTGGCTCCACGACAGTTTCTTCCTCCACCTCCCTTCCTTCTCCTCTGGTTCTGTGCACTTTCTCATGCACCCCAGGGACATGTGGATCATTTGCAGAGGTGATCTCACAAGCAGAGAGGAACCGTGATCCATTTAGCCATCTTTCCTGTACACAAGATCTATGTCCAGACAGATTTACAATCTCTGAGACAGAGATTAATGGATTGGACCATGGTGGCTTATAAAGATGATACTTTGGAAATATTTGAGGCTGCCATCTTGGACTCTGAAATTTAAGCTTCCTCCTTGTGAAATGGAGCTAATAATGCTGCTTACCCACATTCTTAAAGAGAATTGAGATCTATAAATAAATAAGTTTTAAGTCATTATATTATTATCACTAAAAGAAATTGGCTTATAAGGAGAAGAGAGAGAACTCTGCATCTTTAATATTGTAAAATGCTTAGATACGATGATGATTGCTATAGAAACACAAATAAAATAAAATAAAATAGACATAACTCAAAGGAAAATGATGACTGCCATCAGGGGAAGATGGAAAGAACAGAATAAGGAGAAAGGGAAAGCTTCTCTAGGGAGCATTATTTTCCCAGGTACAAATCATTTCATTTGTATTTGTTTCACATTTTTCTTGGGTTTTCACTGTTTTTTAATTTATTTATCTATTACCTTTGCAGTTGGGCAGCAAAGTTGTATAGATAGCCCCAGAGATGAAAGTATGATGAAAAATTAATTCAACAAGTAAATTTTGAGAGAGAATTTAAAGGAAGCAAATAAGGTGAATTACACAGGGAGCTGTGGCTGCCCTTTTCTCCAGATATCCCACATTTGCTGCCATACTGCTGCAGCGCCATTGGTACTAGCAGTGCCATGAGCACTAGTATAAACTCACTACCAGTGTCATATTATTATTGTATTTATTTGTATTATCATAACACCAAGGGCTCCAGTGATGGCCCAGTACCCCAGTGTTTTAGGTGCTGGACAAACACAGAATTGTTCAATAACTCTGCTCAGAAAGCATAGTGTTAAAATGTCTGTGGCTGATCTGCTCTCTTGCTCCCAGGGTTGTTAGCACCAATGGAGCTGCAGTGGTATTTCAGCAAAAGTGGAAGGTGTAGACAAGGCCATTGAGAAGCAGGCTATTCCAGGCACTGGGGAGGCAGCTACTGGATAAAGCATGGAATCATGACTAGACAGAGACAACAGTTGATTTAAGGCCACATACAATTTTTTTCATATTTGTGTTGAAAAAGTAATTTTCTTTTACAAACTTTGCTACTGCTAAGAAAGAAAATGTTACCCACCTGTTCTTTTTGTTTGTATATGCATTTGTGTTCCTTGACATGTAAGTGTGTCTCCAGAATCTTGCAACCCATGCACCATGGCATTTGTCCCTCAGTGTCCTCATTTCCTACAGAAGGATGAGCTTGATCACCTTTAACTAGAGATAAGTCTGAGCTGCAATATTTAGTTCCAAATCCTGATTTCAAATACCTCAAAGTCTCAGAGGGGTAGCCGTGTTAGTCTGGTTCTGTAGAAGCAGCAAAGAATCCTGTGGCACCTTATAGACTAACAGATGTTTTGCAGCATGAGCTTTCGTGGGTGAATACCCACTTCTTCGGATGCAAGCAGTGGAAATTTCCAGGGGCAGGTTTGTATACATAAGCAAGCAAGAAGCAGGCTAGAGATAACGAGGTTAGATCAATCAGGGAGGATGGGGCCCTGTTCCAGCAGCTGAGGTGTGAAAACCAAGGGAGGAGAAACTGGTTCTGTAATTGGCAAGCCATTCACAGTCTTTGTTTAGTCCTAAACTGATGGTGTTAAATTTGCAAATGAATTGGAGCTCAGCAGTTTCTCTCTGGAGTCTGGTCCTAAAGTTTTTTTGCTGGAGGATGGCCACCTTAAAATCTGCTATTGTGTGGCCAGGGAGGTTGAAGTGTTCTCCTACAGGTTTTTGTATATTGCCATTCCTAATGTCTGATTTGTGTCCATTTATCCTTTTTCTTAGAGACTGTCCAGTTTGGCCGATGTACATAGCAGAGGGGCATTGCTGGCATATGATGGCATATATTACATTGGTGGACGTGCAGGTGAATGAACCGGTGATGGTGTGGCTGATCTGGTTAGGTCCTGTGATGGTGTTGCTGGTGTAGATATGTGGGCAGAGTTGGCATCGAGGTTTGTTGCATGGGTTGGTTCCTGAGCTAGAGTTACTATGGTGCGGTGTGCAGTTGCTGGTGAGAATATGCTTCAGGTTGGCAGGTTGTCTGTGGGCGAGGACTGGCCTGCCACCCAAGGCCTGTGAAAGTGTGGGATCATTGTCCAGGATGGGTTGTAGATCCCTGATGATGCGGTGGAGGGGTTTGAGCTGGGGACTGTATGTGATGGCCAGTGGAGTCCTGTTGGTTTCTTTCTTGGGCTTCAACCTCCCTGGCCACACAATAGCAGATTTTAAGGTGGCCATCCTCCAGCAAAAAAACTTTAGGACCAGACTCCAGAGAGAAACTGCTGAGCTCCAATTCATTTGCAAATTTAACACCATCAGTTTAGGACTAAACAAAGACTGTGAATGGCTTGCCAATTACAGAACCAGTTTCTCCTCCCTTGGTTTTCACACCTCAGCTGCTGGAACAGGGCCCCATCCTCCCTGATTGATCTAACCTCGTTATCTCTAGCCTGCTTCTTGCTTGCTTATATATACAAACCTGCCCCTGGAAATTTCCACTGCTTGCATCCGAAGAAGTGGGTATTCACCCACGAAAGCTCATGCTGCAAAACATCTGTTAGTCTATAAGGCCTGGTCTACACTAGGACTTTAATGGCAGGTGGAGTACAGTGCACCACTCTGTTGGCGCTCTGGACAGCAGTCCGAGCTTGGATTCTCTGGCCAGCCACAGGAAATGACCCGCGAAAATTTGAATTCATTTTCCTGTCTGGGCGGTTTGAATCTGACGTTCTGGTGCAATCCCAGACTAGAAAGAGGTCCCCAGCATGGACAAGTCCAGGATCTGATCGCTGTGAGAAGGTCTCTAAAGCCATGAAAGACAAAGGATACAGCGGATGCGATGCAGTGCGGCGTGAAAGTGAAGGACCTAAGACAAGGGTATCAAAAAGTCAGCCCCAGACATGCGGCACTGCATGCCATTCTAGGTGGGTCTGCCACCAGTGCCCCACCAGTGACGGTGGACTCTGTTCGCCGATGGGAAGATGAGGAAGGGTCTTTAGTGACAGCCAGGATCTCTTCATCACCCTCACAGAGATCGGAATCAGGGAAGGATCATAAGTGCTACAAACAGGGAAACATTTATTTTTAAGAAACAGGGATTTATATAAAAATAGAAATACTATATAAACATTTTTAAATATGAAACTAAACAAACAGCAGGTCTACACAAACAGCAATGGAGCAATAGTCCTCTGGGGATATTTCAAAAAGCTCTCAGAGAGCAGCTGGAAAAGCCTCAGCAAGAGGTTTCTTGGGAGAGGTGCTTATGCCATCCTCAGGTAGAGGGGACCATCGCCTACGAGCATGGCAGCGTAGGGTCCTGGTCTGTGCAGGGCTTCTATTAACATCCGCTCTCTACGCCCCAGGGTGATGTCGTTGTGGAAGTGCTGCATCTAATTAGTGGAATTAGTGTACTGTTACTATTGTGCATGGTAGACTTTTACTTTGCATAAGAATGACCTCGCTTAACAGAGTTTTACTTTGCATAAGAATGACAACAGAGTTTTACTTTGCATAAGAATGACCTCGCTTAACAGAGTTTTACTTTGCATAAGAATGACAACAGCCACTTGTGGCAGGCCTCAGAGGAAAAGCATACAGGGTCTTTCCGTTCACTGGCGGGAGATGCATCTTTTCTGCTTTGCACATTGCCTCCAGCAGGAGAGCACAGCTAAGCACTAACTGATAAGCACTCTGTACTGTAAGGCTTACCAGGACTTTGTGCAAGAGGATGCAGCTATCTTTCAGTGCAATGGCGCCGCCAATGAGAGCGTATTCGAAATCTCGGACTAGTTCTGAGATCTCCTGAGACTTGGTTCCCTCTTTGGTCTTGTTCACTGAAACTGACTAGACTGTGTTTACTGTTGGCAAACATGTATGTGTTCAAGGAAATCACCTACTTTTTCACATCACACAGCCTCCTTCCCGGACTGCCCGCCATCCAAAGAAAAAGACAAGGGACGACATGTTCCAGGAACTGATGGCCAGCTCCAGAGCGGAGGCGGCAGAGCAGAGACAGTCGAGGAGAGCCTGTGTCAGCAGCATCGCACACACCTGGAACGGGAGGATAGGTGGCGGCAGGAAGACCAGCAGGCGACTCAAACGCTGCTTGGTCTCGGCGCCTTGTAGATGTTCTGCAAGACCGCAGTCAGGAGGAGAGAGCCCCTGCAGTGCATCTGCAACCGCCCCAACGCCAAGAAGTCCTGTCCCCCTCACCCAAAGTGACAAGACGGAGGTGAGAACTGTCCCTGCACACAGCACACCGATAATGTTAGAGACAACTGTTGTAAATTTGTACAAGCTCTTTCTTTACAGCATCAACCAGTCCCAACTCCAAGTTCAAACCCCCCACTGTGTATTACATTATTAAAAGCGGTTTGGTGTTACTGACTGTTTCCGTCACGTTTCTGGTGTCAGAAGACTTTCTGTTGTTCTGTGGGGTAATGGTAAGGTCACTGCATAGCCCACAGTGCCATGCTACAGACTTGGCTGCAGGGTCAACTGCAGGGCACACACAGACTGCAGTCACTAGGCACCAGGGACAGTCTGTGTGGTGTATGCTGCCCGGGTCTTTCCTTGAGGTGTATGCTTGTGCAGGGTCCTGGTGCCTGACATCCCGAATGTAAAGGCAGGCTTCCTTCACATGCATTTGGACCGTAGTCACGATCCTCCCCGGTGCCCCGAGCCCCAAAAATAGACCTCATCCAGGGGCAGATACTCACCCTTACCCCACACCCCTCACCTTCCAACGCCCAAACCCACAGCCGTCATGGTAACTTCCTGCAAACCCACCCATCAGTGCACACCTTAACCAGCACAGAATGCTTCCATGTTTCAACGAATAAACAGAAATGCAAAGTCAACGAAAGATTTATTATTAATTACTAAAACATGTCCTTAGTTTTAAAACGTCCTTGGGAAGTGGGGAAAACTTGGTTTATGATCAGGCTCTCTTAAAATCAAGTGGACAGTCACAGGTTACCCTGCTCTGCTTTCAAAGCCTCCCTGATGCATAGCTGGGATATTCTCTCAGCACGGGTGTCTGGCTGATTGTAAACAGCAGCCAGGCGATTTGCCTCAACCTCTTGCTCTCACAGAGATTGTGGAGCACACAGCAAGCAGCAATAACTACGGGGATATTCTTTCGCTGATGTCGAGCGAGTCAGTAAGGTCCGCCATCTCAGCACACTCCACCACCATTCTGCACTTGCTCAGCCGGTAGTTGAAGAGTTCCTTTTCAGTGTCCAAGGCACCTGTATAGGGCTTCATGAGCCAGGGCATTAGCGGGTAGGCCGGGTCCCCGAGGATCACTGTAGGCATCTGCACATCCCCAACCGTTATTTTGTGGTCCGGGAAGAAAGTGCCTGCCTGGAGGCGTCTAAACAGACCAGAGTTCCTGAACACTGAACCTTGCCCGCCCACCCGACGTTGATGTTGGTAAACGTCCCCTATGGTCCACCACAGCTTGCAGCACCATTGAAAAGTAGCCCTTTCGGTTAATGTACTCGCTGGCCTGGTGGGCTGGTGCCAGGATAGGGATGTGAGTCCCATCTATAGCCCCACCGCAGTTTGGGAATCGCCATCTATGATGGCCTGGACATTTCCGACAGTCACTACCTTTGAGAGCAGTTGCTCAACGATTGCGTGGGCTACTTGAATGACAGCAATCCCGCCAAAGTGGTTCGCTACTGACCGGTAGCTGTCTGGCGTGGCAAGTTTCAGAGGGCTATGGCCACTCGCTTCTGCACAGTCAGGGCTGCTCGCATCCTTGTGTCCTGGCGCTTCAGGGCAGGGGACAGCAAGTCACACAGTTCAAGGAAAGTGCCCTTACGCATCCTGAAGTTTCGCAGCCACTCTGTGTCATCCCAGACCTGCAGCACTATGCGGTCCCACCAGTCTGTGCTTGTTTCCCCAGAATCGCCGTTCCACACCATGAACTTGACCCATTGCCACCATGATCTCCACTGCCTGCTTTGTGAGAGGTCTGCGCCACTCTCCTCACCGTGCTGCCCGGAGGTTTCTCAGCATCTGACTGTGGAAGAGGTGGGCGATGGAGTTGACAACGGCCATAAGTGCAGCGATGATCGCAGCGGGCTCCATGCTGTGGCGGCCGCGTGCGCTGTCGACCAGAAGAGGCGCAAACAGATTTCCAAGGAAGAGAGGGAGGCGGGATTGACGGTTCAATGACGACACATTTTTCCCCCAGCATGCATTGGGGTGAAATCCACAATTCCAATGGGCAGCGGGCGGGAACTGTGGGATAGCTTCCCACAGTGCACGCTGGCCCCGTGAATGTGGACTCAGAAGTTCGAATTTGTGTATTTAGTATGGATACACAAATTCGACTTATTAAGGTCGAATCCACAAATTCGACTTAAGTAGATTCGAAATAGTCCTGTAGTGTAGACAAGCCCTAAGGTGCCACAGGATTCTTTGCTGCTTCTACAGAACCAGACTAACACGGCTACCCCTCTGATACTTGACACCATGCAAGGCACTGCATTTAGCCGTATGGAGTGGAAATCCATCAACCTCATGAAGAAACTTGCACAAATACAGACGGATATCATCTTCCTTTCCAAATGTAAACGGATGGACATCATACCTAATGGACTAAAGGTAAAAAATCCACTGCTATCTACATACTACACAGACCACAGTGAGAGATTATGCCATACTCTATCTAAGAAACTGAGGAACCACCTGATCAGCATACTATACAGCAAACAGGAAAACATCAAAAAAGAGCTCTCCAACCTAGAGACTCTCATCAATAACCAAACTTCCATACAAACGGACTTCACTAAAATAAGACAGGAGATCTACATTACCCACTTCACCTCTCTAAAAAGGAAAAAGGACTGTAAGCTGTCTAAACTCCTACCTGCCACATGGGGCCACAACCGTGATACCCCTAACCCACCCAGCAATATCGTCAATCTATCCAGCCACACACTCAGCCCAGAAGAACAGTCTGTCCTATCTCGGGACTCTCTTTCTGCCCTGCCACCCCCACCAACATGATACAGTTCTGCGGCGATCTGGAAGCCTACTTTCGCCGTCTCCGACTCAAAGAATACTTCCAGGACAACACTGAACAGCGCACTGATACACAGTTACCCTCCCACCAACAGCACAAGAAGAAGAACTCCACATGGACTCCTCCTGAGGGTCGAAATGACAGTTTGGACCTATACATTGAATGCTTCCGCCGACGTGCACAGGCAGAAATTGTGGAAAAACAACATCGCTTGCCTCACAACCTAAGTCGTGCAGAACGCAATGCCATCCACAGCCTCAGAAACCATCCTGACATTATAGTCAAAGAGGCTGATAAAGGAGGTGCTGTTGTCATCATGAACAGGTCTGACTACCAAAAGGAGGCCATCAGACAACTCTCCAATACCAAATTTTACAAGCTACTTCCCTCAGATCCCACTGAGGAATACACTAAGAAACTGCACCATCTACTCAGGACACTCCCTACACTAACACCGGAACAAATCAACATACCCTTAGAACCTCGACCAGGGTTATTCTATCTACTACCTAAGATCCACAAACCTGGTAATCCTGGACGCCCCATCATCTCTGGCATTGGAACTCTCACTGAAGGACTGTCTGGATATGTGGACTCCTACTCAGACCCTATGTTACCAGCACTCCCAGCTATCTCCGTGACACCACTGATTTCCTGAGGAAACTACAATGCATTGGTGACCTTCCAGAGAACACCATCCTAGCCACCATGGATGTAGAGGCTCTCTACACAAACATCCCACACACTGATGGAATACAAGCTGTCAGGAACAGTATCCTGATGATGCCACAGCACAACTGGTTGCTGAGCTCTGTGCCTTTATCCTCACACACAACTATTTCAAATTTAATGACAATATATATCTCCAGATCAGTGGCACCGCTATGGGCACCCGCATGGCCCCACAATATGCCAATATTTTTATGGCTGACCTGGAACAACGCTTCCTCAGCTCCTGTCCACTCACGCCCCTTCTCTACCTACGCTACATTGATGACATCTTCATCATCTGGACCCATGGGAAGGAGACTCTAGAAAAATTCCACCATGATTTCAACAGCTTCCACCCCTCCATCAACCTCAGCCTGGACCTATCTACACGGGAGGTCCACTTCCTAGACACCACGGTGCAAATAAGTGGTGGTCACATTAACACCACCCTATACCGAAAACCTACCGACCGCTATGCCTACCTTCATGCCTCCAGCTTCCATCCCGGGCACACCACAAGATCCATTGTCTACAGCCAAGCACTGAGGTACAACCGCATCTGCTCTAACCCCGCAGACAGAGACCAACACTTAGAAAATCTCCACCAAGCATTCTCAAGACTACAGTACCCACATGAGGAAATAAGGAAACAGATCAACAGAGCCAGATGTGTACCCAGAAGCCTCCTACTGCAAGACAAGCCCAAGAAAGAAACCAACAGGACTCCACTGGCCATCACATACAGTCCCCAGCTCAAACCCCTCCACCGCATCATCAGGGATCTACAACCCATCCTGGACAATGATCCCACACTTTCACAGGCCTTGGGTGGCAGGCCAGTCCTCGCCCACAGACAACCTGCCAACCTGAAGCATATTCTCACCAGCAACTGCACACCGCACCATAGTAACTCTAGCTCAGGAACCAACCCATGCAACAAACCTCGATGCCAACTCTGCCCACATATCTACACCAGCAACACCATCACAGGACCTAACCAGATCAGCCACACCATCACCGGTTCATTCACCTGCACGTCCACCAATGTAATATATGCCATCATATGCCAGCAATGCCCCTCTGCTATGTACATCGGCCAAACTGGACAGTCTCTAAGGAAAAGGATAAATGGACACAAATCAGACATTAGGAATGGCAATATACAAAAACCTGTAGGAGAACACTTCAACCTCCCTGGCCACACAATAGCAGATTTTAAGGTGGCCATCCTCCAGCAAAAAAACTTTAGGACCAGACTCCAGAGAGAAACTGCTGAGCTCCAATTCATTTGCAAATTTAACACCATCAGTTTAGGACTAAACAAAGACTGTGAATGGCTTGCCAATTACAGAACCAGTTTCTCCTCCCTTGGTTTTCACACCTCAGCTGCTGGAACAGGGCCCCATCCTCCCTGATTGATCTAACCTCGTTATCTCTAGCCTGCTTCTTGCTTGCTTATATATACAAACCTGCCCCTGGAAATTTCCACTGCTTGCATCCGAAGAAGTGGGTATTCACCCACGAAAGCTCATGCTGCAAAACATCTGTTAGTCTATAAGGTGCCACAGGATTCTTTGCTACCTCAAAGTCTGAGTGCTTGGAGCAGGGGTTTGGTTCCATTTATTTCAGAGGTATGTCCCTTTGAGGTGTAACCTGTGCCATGCTTAGCCTCCTTCCCTCCCTCCCTGAGTGGAGGGAAAGAATAGGTGTCATATGATGGGGGACATCTGACTAAAAATCAGTTTTGCTGGGGCATATGAAGGTAGCCTGAGTTCATTCAGGAGAAAATACTCCATTAAAGAGTAGCGGAATAGCCAGGAAGGAGCCAGTGATGAGGTTTAGGGTGGCTAACTTTCCAGAGCTCCTAGGTAAAAATGTTTGGCAAGGGAGCAGGAGCCAGCTAAAAGGAAGGCTTCACTAGGGACAGGCCTATCCGTGGATCAAGGGTGTGAGCCATCTGGGAAGATTGGGTGGAAGATGGTCTCTGTTGTTTTGAACTTTATTTTAATACACCAGACTCCCAAAAGGGGAGCCGTACTGAGAAACATCTGCTGTCTGAAGTTTGATTCCCTGTAATGAGACAGCATAGGGACCAAAGCCAGAGTAGGTAACCCCGGTTATATGGTGCCTTAGGTGCTACCTGTAAAACCTAAAAAATCAAAGTTTAGGGGTATTGCGACTTGTCTGTATTTTTAATTTGTCACATCTACAGGAAAATGAAAAATAGCAAGACATACGAGAATAGAATAATGTTGAGAAACACTATTTCTCCTCTCCCTCCACTGAGTGTCACTCTTACTCCAAGCTTTTATTAGCTAAGCAGCATTCTGATGAAGCATGCAAACAGCTTCTTGAATAGGAGCGGGACTTGCTGGTCAAAGATTTTGTTAAATATTTACTAGGGCTGTCAATTAATCGCAGTTAACTCAAGTGATTAACATAAAACAAATTAACCAGATTTTAAAAATTCACTATTAATCAGTTTTAATTGCACTGTTAAACAATAATAGAATACCAATTTAAATGCATTCTAAATATTTTTTGATGTTTTTCTACATTTTCAAATATATTGATTTCAATTACAACACAGAATACTAAGAGTACAGTGCTCATTTTATATTATTTTTATTACAAATAATTGCACAGTAAAAAGATAAACAAAAGAAAAATTATTTTTCAATTCACCTCATAGAAATACTATAGTGCAGTCTCTTTATCATGAAAATGCAAATCACAAATGTAGAGGGTTTTTAGGTAACTTCACTCAAAAACAAAACAGCCAAAACAGACAAACATGTTTGTTTACATTTATAGGAGATAATACTGTCTGCCAGAGCCGTAACAAGGAATTTTTGCACCCGAGGCAAGGGCCTGCTCCAGGCTCTTCCGCAGCAATTCAGCAGCGGGTCCCTGAGTCCCTGTTGGAGGGAAGGACCTGACACCGAATTGCCGCCGCCACTTCATTCATTCTTCAGCGACAATTCGGCACGAGTCCCTGAGTCCCTCTGGGAGAGAAGGACCCACTGCCAAATTGCTGCCAAAGAATGAATGAAGCGGCGGTGGCAATTCGGTGGCAGGTCCTTCCCTCTGAGAGGGACTCAGGAACCCGCCGCCAAATTGCTGCTGAAGAAGCGGTGGTGGTAGAGCTGCCGCCAAAGCGCCGCCAATTGTGGTAGAGCTGCGCTCCTCCACTTTGTGCGCCTGAGGCAAGTGCTTCGCTCTTGTGACGACACTGCTGCCCACTTCTTATTTACAATGTCACCTGAAAGTGATAACAGGCATTTGCATGGCACTGTTGTAGCTAGTGTTGTGAGACATGATGAACATTTGTATACCCTTTCATGCTTCGACCACCATACGAGAGGACATGCTTCCATGTTGATGACACAGGAGACAGGCGAGGGGGTGGGGAGAGTTTGCGGCCATGAGAGAACACAGAAAACCCCCACCCTTATCTTAACGCTGTTGGTAGTGGTCGCCCTGGGCTCACACAGATTCTGAGTTCAACACCGATCCTGGCCAACCAGAACACTGGCATGTTAGGTAAGCCGTAGTTGAGGAACCCAGAAATTGCAGTGGGTGGTGGATCACATGCTCTATTATTTGCGGTATGAGCGCTTGTAATGAAAACTTCCACTGTCTACCGTAGGTGACCCTAAGTGATATCAGTCTCCTAAGGGTGACAAAGGCAGCAAGGGAGCAGATGCTGGAAGGGTCTGGGTACAGATCTGGTTTTTATGCTGCTCTTCTGTGCACCACAATGATGCCAGCAGAATTAATACTGGAGTGGTGTGGGAAAGTGTCCTACTGTGGTGGAAGAAATAAGGCAGCTCTCCCCCAAAACCTTCTGCAAAGGATTGCAGAGTACCTCCATGAAAGTTTCCTAGAGATATCCATGGAGGATTCCCAGGCCATCTCTGTACACATAAACAGTCTTTTCCGGGGGCCACCTTCTGCTTAACTGGAACAGCCACTGGGAAGCAGATACCCACTGCACTTCACTTTTTTTTCTTGATATTAAATATAAAATATAAAAGCATTCCCCAGCATCACACTCGGCCACCATGCTGTCCTGCTCCGGGATTAAAAATAGCTCTTGGCTCTCAGGGAAAATGGATTCCATGCTCACCTGTCTCCCATTCTCCTCCTCCTCCTCCTTGTTCAGAATGTCCTGCTCATTGTTGCCTGAAGTGGCCCTGGACTCAGACTCCTGGGAGGTGTCCACACTGCATTTGGATGTAGTGGTGGGTAGCGTTCCCTTTAATTTTTCCCACTCATGTATGGAATGAATTTTATGTGCACCAATATGGAGGTGATGTGTGACCTATATGTGTTGGTTGATCACACTAATGTGATGTGGCTGTGAAAAAGGCAAATGCAATACTAGGATGCATTAGGCCAGGCATTTCCAGTCGTGATAGAGAAGTATTAATGCCATTATACAAGGCACTGGTAAGATCTCATCTGGAATACTGTATGCAATTCAGATCACACATGTTCAAGAAATGTGAATTCAAACTGCAGCAGCTGCTGAGAAGAGCTACTAGGATGATCAAGGAAATGGAGAACCTATCTTAAAAGAGGGTGTCATAAATAAACAGATCAGGGTTAAGGTCTCTTTTCCCTGGAAAGGGTTAACAAGCTCAGTAACCTGAGAAACACCTGACCAGAGGACCAATCAAGGGACAGGATAATTTCAAATCTCTGTGGAGGGAAGCCTTTGTCTGTGTTCCTTGTTGGCTCTGTGTTCTCTTTTTGGATCTAAGAGAGATCAGACATGTCTCCAAGTTCTCCTGGAGTAGTTCCTACTATCCAATAGTGAGTATTAATTAGAAAGGCGGATTAGTCTTGTAATTTAATTTCTACATTTGCAATTGTGTGTTTGCTAAAGGAAATTCTTTATTTCTGTTTGCTGTTACTTTGCTTTTACTGAGAAAGAAAAGAGGGGGGATTCTCTCCAGAGATTGATAAGTTTAAACTCTGTGTATTGTTCCATCTGGGTATTACAGAGACAAGTTACTTTCTTTTTATTCTTTAATAAATCTTTCTGTTAAGGACTTGGTTGATCTGTCCTTGGGTAAATTCTCAGGGAAAGGGGAGGAGGGAAAAGGAAGGCATCCCTCTGTAGTTGGATCCCGGTATCTCTCCTAGGAAAAGGGACGGGGGAGGAAGCAGGGGGGAATGGTTTATTTCTCCTAGGTGTAAGAACTCCATGGATTTGGGGCTCTTGGGATCCCCAAGGATTTTGGGGAAAGGACTATTGGATAGTAGGAACTACTCCAGGAGAACTTGGAGACATGTCTGGTCTCTCTTAGATCCAAAAAGAGAACACAGAGCCAACAAGGAACACAGACAAAGGGTACGTCTACACTACGGGATTATTCCGATTTTACATAAACCGGTTTAGCAAAACAGATTGTATAAAATCGAGTGTGTGCAGCCACACTAAACACATTAAATCGGTGGTATGCATCCACGGTCCGAGGCTAGCATTGATTTCTGGAGCGTTGCACTGTGGGTAGCTATTCCGTAGCTATCCCATAGTTCCCGCAGCCTCCCCCGCCCCTTGGAATTTCCGGGTTGAGATCCCAATGCCTGATGGGGCAAAAATCATTGTCGCAGGTGGTTCTGGGTAAATGTCGTCAGTCACTCCTTCCTCTGGGAAAGCAACAGCAGACAAGCATTTCACGCCTTTTTTTCCCTGGATTGCCCTGGCAGATGCCATAGCATGGCAACCATGGAGCCTGTTTTGCCTTTTGTGCCTGTCACCGTATGTGTACTAGATGCCGCTGACAGAGGCGATTCAGCAGCGCTACACGGCAGCATGCTTTTGCTTTTGCATGACAGCAGAGATGGTTACCAGCCATACTGTACCATCTACCATACCATAAATTGGTAATAAGATGATCATGGTTACCAGTCCTTTTGCACTGCACCATTTGCTGCTGTCATAAGTGCCCCTGGCTGAGATCAGCCAGGGGCGCAAAAGCCAAAATTGGGAATGACTCCCTGAGTCAATCCCTCCTTTTTGGTATCTAAAAATAGAATCAGTAAAGCCTAGAATATGGGCAAGTGTACTAGAGAACCACTGTATCATAGAACCAGAGAGCACAGCTGCTCTGTGTCAGATCCTGCTGAAATTATGAGCTGTATGCTATTCACAGGGGGTGCTCCTGCAACAACCCCACCTGTTGATTCCGTTCTTCCCCCAGCCTTCCTGGGCTACCATAGCATTGTCCCCCCACTTGTGTGATGAAGTAATAAAGAACGCAGGAATAAGACACAGTGACTTGTTAGTGAGAAATGAGTGGAAGGCAGCCTCCAGCTGCTATGATAGTCCAGACAGGACAGTAAGGAGTGTGGAGAAGAGGAGCCCAGCATCCCTCTGCTAGACCAGGGGCAATTGAATCTTTTCTTTACACATGAAGGGTGGGGGCTGATGGAGCTCAGCCCCCTGTTGCTATGATGACGATGGTTATCAGCCATACTGCACCATCTACCAGGAAAAATTAGGGCCAGGCGCCCTTGATTGACCTAACTGATGCTAGTTGGCATGGTTACCAGTCCTTTTGCACTGCCCCATGTGCCAATAGGCTGATGATGAGGACGGGTACCAGTTGTATTGCACCATCAGCCACCCATGGCGGGGAGGGGGGGAACAAGGATGTTGGTGTTGAGTGCTGCAGCATCACATCTATCTGCAGCATTCAGTAAAGATAGGGTGACATGTTAAAGAGTCAAGAGAGGATTTTTTTCCCTTTCACTTCTGGGGGTGGGTGTGGGGGGTGTGTATTGCCGAGCTATGCCCTGACCCACCGCGGACAGTGTGTTTGACCCTAGAAGCATTTGGAGTTCAGCCAAGAATGCAAATACTTTTCGGAGACTGCAGGAACTGTGGGATAGCTTGAGTCCTCCAGTCCATGAGCATCCATTTGATTCTTTGGCTTTCCGTTACGCTTGTCACGCAGCAGTGCGCTGAGTCCCTGCTATGGCGTCTGTCTGGAGATTTTTTAAAAATGATTTTGAATTTCGTCTTCTGTAACGGAGCGCTGATAGAACAGATTTGCCTGCCCTTACAGCGATCACATCCGCATGGTCCATGCGGGAGCTCTTTCTTTATTTTGATTTTTAACTGCATCGCCACACGTGCTGATCGGAGCTCCACGCTGGGCAAACAGGAAATATTCAAAAGTTCGCGGTGCTTTTCCTGTCTACCTGGCCACTGCATCCGAGTTCAGATTGCTGTCCAGAGCGGTCAGTGGTGCACTGTGGGATACCGCCCGGAGGCCAATACCGTCGATCTGCGGCCACACTAACGCTAATCCGATATGGTAATACCGATATTAGCACTACTCCTCTCGTTAGGGAGGAGTACAGAAACCGGTTTAAAGAGGCCTTTATACCGATATAAAGGGCCTCTCAGTGTGGACGGGTGTGGCGTTAAATCGGTTTTACGCTCCTAAAACCGGTTTAAACGTCTAGTGTAGACCAGGCCAAAGGCTTCCCTCCACAGAGATTTGAAATTATCCTGTCCCTTGATTGGTCCTCTGGTCAGGTGTTTCTCAGGTTACTGAGCTTGTTAACCCTTTCCAGGGAAAAGAGACCTTAACCCTGATCTGTTTATTTATGACAGAGGGAGTCTAATAAGAGTTTGGCTTGTTTAGCCTAGCAAAAATAAGGGGATATGATTGCTCTCTATCAGTACATCAGGAGATAAACACTAGGAAGAATGAAGAGCTTTTAAATTAAAGGATAATTTTGGCACAATCACAAATGGATATAAATTGACCATGAACAAATTCAGACTGGAAATCAGAAGAAGGTTTCTACTAATCGGAGGAATAAGGTTCTGGAACGTCCTCCCAATAAGAGTTGCGGGGGAATATAACTTAATTAGTTTTAAGAGGGAGCTGGACAAATTTGTGTGTAGGACTGTATGATGGGGTTGCTTGTGATGGTGAGGAGCAGGGATCGGCCCTGAGGGTCCCTTCTGGTTCAGGTCAGATATTCCTAAAATCTCATGCTTCAGGGCTTTTGCTGGTCAACTGTAGGGATTAGGAAGGGATTCCCCACCAATGTATTCTGTTTTTTTTGTCTCGTTCCTCTGAAGTGTCAGAGAGAGCCACTACTGGAGAAGGGACCTTGGATGGGGTGGGCTAGTGCTCCTAGGTGGCACTGAACATTCTCTCTCTTGGTGCTTAGCTGGCTGGTTCTTGATCATGAGCAGGGTCTAACTGATCAGGAAGGAATTTTCCCCCCAGGTTGGACTGTCAGTGACCTTGGTGGGGTTTTGCCTTCCTCTCTAGCATGGGGTGTGGATCACCTGGCTACATCTCGCTTAATCAGTCCCTTGCCATTACAGGGGCCTCTGGCTTTAGTGCACTTCAGTCCTTTCTGTTCTCTGCCAGTGGCACATTGTAATTTAGTCTCCTGAGGGCTGTAAGATGCTTGTCTAAAAAGTTCAGTTGTTGGCATTAGTGTGTGGGTGCTGGGTGGTGACTTCAGTGTAGCAAGATGTGGAAAGCAATGCTACATTACTTAAGAAGTACTCCTTACTGTCTGAGTCACACACATAATTACTGTGGCATTAGATTTCAGGGAGACCCAGTAACTGAAGTTTAGTGGAAGCCATTATAGTAAATGGAAATGAGAGAACATTTGCTGAGTAGCCTCGGAGCAAATTGCAGCTCGCACAGTCAATCGTAGGATCCCCAGAACTACAGTTTGATTCTCTTCAGCATTACAAGAGTCATCCCCCAGAGGGTCTCTGCTTCTACACCGCTCCCAACCCAGCCGCATGGCAGCATAGCTTCCACAAGAATCTTTCTCACCTCAGAACTGCAGTAATTGGGAAACATCACATTGTGTTTGGAGTACTTGCATAAATTAACATATTAATTTATGCTGGGATTCCCTGCAGTTTGAGGTGGATATAGACAATGGCTGCATGAGGATCCAGGGGGCTGGAAGATAGGTCTGCTGGTCTATAGACAACGGCCTTATCCACACTGCCATCTCTAGCAGAGCACTGAGTGGGCGGGCTGTGGGTCTTGTGGGCCGACACACCACAGGCAGTGCCCAATTGCCCCCCATGTGCCCAATTGCCAGTGCTCCCAGGGTCCCTGATTTGTCCAGGTGCAGTACTTAAGCCTGGAGAGCGGACACTAGGAAGTTGTCTGTGCAGCTAGATGGATCCTCAGTTGGCTGTTACGATAGGTCTTGCTTTGGTTCCCGGCTTCTGATTCTGGGCTCTGGTTCTGCCCACTAGCCTGACTGCCCACTCCCTGGCTGTGACAAGCTGTCTCTTCTAGTCTTGCTCCTGTCCTTTCCCATTCCCCAGAGCCCAAACCCACAGAAGTTGGATGAAGGCATTTCCATCAGATCTGGAGGAAGAGAGGAACATGCCTCAAACAAGATTACTGCTAGATTATGAATCTTCTTACGTTATGGCTCTCCATTGGATGTGTTTTAGAGGGTACCTTCTAGCAGACCCAGTCATTGCAAACTTTATTATAAAATTATTTTCTCTTCCATTTAAAGTAATGTTCTCTTACTGAACTAAGCCGGATGTGCCATTCACCAACTAAAAGGTCACACTCAGATGGCTTTGGTTTTAAAAACTGATCAACTGGTGATTGACTTACATGAGTGAGAGGTAATGTGGATTTCTTAGTGAGAAGCTAATTTGTTTTTCTTATGCAGTTAGAGCATGAATTTCCATAGTAAATCCATAGATGGCAGTTGAAGCTGTGTTTAGCAATGTGAGTGCTGTGTTGATTTCCCCCGTTTCATTTCCTTCTTTTGATAAAAAGGGACTGCATTTAATTTTATTTCTGTTAATATCAGCTGAGAATAACAACTGAAACTCCTGCCAAGACCCAAGTGTGGGATACAATGTGTGACAAAGATCCATAATGAGGGACACAGAAAAAAGTCTGCATGCAGAAAACATAACTCTACTGAAGTCCATGGGTTACTCCATCTTTACAGTGGCATATACTCAGAGTAGCATCTGATCCACAGATTCTAACTAGTCTAAACAGGTTTTTCTTGGTATAATAACAAGTATGATGCTCTTCCCTCAAGAAGAGGTGGAAGAAACCTGTAACAAGGTGGTCTGCCTCTTCAAAGGTCAGAGAAGCTGGGTAGTAGCCAGTTCTGTTATGGAGAGGAGCCTGGCTGGCAGGTACTAGGAATCATTTGGCCATCTGAGCAGCATCAGGTGATTAGGTCTGATGATTACCAGCTATAGATGCAGGATCCAGGGACCAGGAGAGGGGTGGGAGAACATGCTTGTAATTGTAGCAGAGGACTGTGAGAGGCCCTAAAAGATTCCACTGAGGGTGGAAAGCCTGACCACAATCTGTGTTGGGAACAGGATTATTACCTTATGTTGTCACTTAATGTTTCCATTTTTGTGTGTGTGTGTGTCTGTGTGTGTGTACCTGTACCCGGGTTATGCCAATGTACTTCTGAACATATACATTGTGCATTACATTACTCAAATCAGGGTTGTGTGCGCAAGTTATTGCAAATTGTATGAGCAACTCAGGTCCAAACAAAAATGTAAGCATACTTAAAAATTAGGATGAAAGTGACTGGCTCATTTCTCTCACTCCCTGATCTCTAATTCCGTATTGGAGATCCTGACATTCTAAGCTTCTTTCTTCCTCTCATCTTTGACTCAGGAGGAATGCTATGTTGAAAATAAAATGTTTTTCATGCTATTTTTTAAAATATAAATGTCATGTTTGTTCTGCTGCTCTGAATGTGTTCCTAAATTTATTTTGATTAAGTTGTGCCAATATGCAACTTTCTTCCCAAGCTATTACTCACTGAGGATGAAATTCTTGCATTTGCAAAGGACCAAAATTAGGCCATTGTCCCATCTGAGTCCCACTTAACCTATTTTGAGGTTGTAAGTGGGACTTTAGCAGTGTTGCTAACATTCATGATTTTACCATGACTCTTGTGATGTTTTGTGTTTTTTCTTAAAGCGCTAGGTTCTGCAGTGAAGTGATTATGTGAGAAATTCTGATTTTTTTTAAAGTGTCTAGCTCTCATTATTGCAGAGGAAGTTTTGAAGATGAGACTCCACAAGGCTCAAAAAACAGAAGACAAATTTAAAAACACGTACAATGTATTATTTTTTAAATCTCTTGTTTTCGGGGGCCTGACCCATGATTTTTGAATGCTTGACCTGGCAATGCTGGTTAAATAGGGCATAGGACTTGTACTGGTCCTCTACACAAGGCTGAATTTCTCTCTGACAGGAAGAAAGGAGAATGAATATCACACAGTGTATCTCCACTGCTCTGTGTTGTTAGCAATTAGTAATTACAGAGGGATTGGAGGTGCTTTGGCACAGCAAGAGCAGTAAGAAACCTTACCATGTTTGGACAGGAAAACTAAGCTAAATGAAGAGAAAGGAAGAATGGATGAGAGTGAGCAACAGCTCTTGTTCTGGATTTTTTGCAGAGGTGTAGCGAGGGGAGGGGGCCCCTAAAAGTGGCAAAAAAAATGTAAGGTATAACTAGGTAAGTGACATTTATTGACGCTATTGCACAATCCATGTCGGTTTTACTGACAAAACTGTGAAGTCATTATGATACATCATAATGCTATTGGCTACATCAGTTGTCTGTCGGTCAGTTTCAAATTTTAGTTGGACCCATACAAAGAATGTGTATTTGCGTTCATAATGGCGGTCGGCGGATAAATGTTATTAATTTAGTTGTTTAATTTTTTATCGTTTCCAACGCAGAAGCGTGCTTTGTGATGTCTAAGAGAACGTATAAGAGCGGAGCTAGTAAACGAAAGGCAGCAAAAGATGCCGAGAAGGAACTTGAGAAAATTCCAAAGTTGTCAACGTATTTTGCGCTGCAATCCAACGTACAGGTACAGGCACATGAAACAGACAGCGCTAGCAGCGACGAATCGTATCCAGAAGTATCCAGAAGTGCTTCAAGTGAGGTTGAAGGTGAAGCCAGTTGTTCTACCAAACAAACTGTGACAGATATTCCAGCTGCTGCCGGGAAAGAAGTATCTGAATCTGAACCACTGACTGATGATCCAGGAGATTGGCCGTCTATAATATCAGACAGGCAAGTGTGTGACATTGTTGCACATGGCCCACCGCAGCAGAATGAAAGTTACGAATTTCCATTTAACGAGGAAAGACAGAGGTTCACAAGTACTCATTTCTATCGAGCCATGGCAAATGGCGAGAAAATAAGACGTTCATGGTTAATGTACTCAGTTCAGAAAGATGCCATTTTTTGTTTTTGTTGTAAATTATTTGGCACGGGTGACATACCGCTACGTCGTGGAACATCTGCTTGGAAAGCACTGTCAAAAAGACTTCAGCAGCATGAAACAGGCAAAGGTCATCAAGACTGTATGGTGAAATGGTTTGACCTTCGGTCAGGCATAGTAAACCCTACATCTATTGACCAACTCAAATTGCAGGCTTTTCTGAAAGAAAGAGATTTCTGGAGAAATGTTGTCAAACGCATGGTTGATGTCGTTATTTTCTTGTCCGAAAGAAACTTGGCATTTCGAGGAAGTAATGAAAAGCTCGGCGATCCTTCGAATGGCAACTTTTTGGGACTGTTTGAATTGCTTGCAAAGTATGAAACTGTCCTCAGCGAACTTTTACAGAGGATTAAGAAGGCAGAGACACATGTTCAGTCCTCAGCTGATTCAACTTGTTGCCAGTAACATTCAAGAGGCCAACATAGCGCAGCTTAAAAAAGCAAAATATTATTCAGTTATTTTGGACTGTACTCCCGACGTGTCACATGAAGAACAGATGTCTGTGGTGTTACGCTTTGTTGAATGCAACGGTGAAGATGGTGTCAATATTCGTGAAGCGTTTGTTGGTTTTCTTAATGTCATGATACAACTGGCGAGGGCTTATTGGAAGCGTTTCTTGAAAAGGCAAACAACTTAGGAATAGACACTGCTGACATGAGAGGCCAAGCTTATGATAACGGCGCAAATATGAGAGGAAAGAATAAAGGAGTTCAAGCCCACATGCTAGAAATAAATGACCGTGCCTTGTATGTACCATGTGGAGCTCACACTTGGAATCTTGTGATCTCAGACGCGGCAAAGTCATCGAAATATGCCATTGACTTTTTCGGTCTGATTAACAGAATATACGTTATCTTTTCTTCGTCACCTTCACGTTGGGATATACTTCAAGAACATATGCCAATATCTGTTAAAGGGTTATCGGACACTCGTTGGGAGTCAAGAATTGATGCTGTGAAGCCATTGCGTTATCACCTTGAAGAATTGTGCAATGCTTTGTCATCTTTGCAAGAATATGCGCTCGAAAAGAAAGATGGCAATACAGCAACAGAAGCCGGTGCGCTTTTAGACCATGTTACTACGTGGCCTTTTGTTCTGACTGTGTACACGTGGTACGATATACTATTTCACGTCAATAAAACCAGCAAATTAATTCAGTCACCAGATGTGTCAATTGACGTACTGCAGGCAGAAGTCAGTGCTATAATGAAGTTTTTGGAAGACTATCGAAATACAGGATATAACTCTGTGGTCACAAATGCATGTGAAATAGCAAAGCATATGGGTATTGAGCAGGTGTTTCTAGAAACCAGGGTGCAATGTAAGAAGTGAATGTTTGATTACGAATGTGCTGATGATTCGAGTCGTCTTTCTGCCGAAGAAAAATTCAAATCGCAGTTCTTTCTTGTTCTCACTGATCAGGCCATATCTTCTGTTTCTTCGCGATTTGACCAACTCGTGGAGTGGTATAAGTTGTTTGGATTTCTGTACAATGCTAACAGCCTGAAGCAGTGTCACAGAGAAAATGAACTGGAGAATCACAGCAAAAATTTTGAAAGCAAAATGGGAGACACTGATGCCAACGAACTCATAATGGAATTGAATCGTTTTATTTATGTCATCAAGAAAGAGAGAGGACTTGTCACGGCAAACAATTTTTTAATGTACATATATAAGAACAGCCTTCAGGAGATATATCCAAATCTTTGCATTTGCATCAGAATTCTTCTGACCACACCAGTTACTGTCGCCGGTGCTGAAAGGAGCTTCAGCAGAATGAAACTGATCAAGAATATCCTGCGCTCAACCATGACAGATGACAGGCTTTCTGCGCTTGCAGTTATCTCAATCGAAAACAAGATTGCCAGATCTCTGGACTATGACGCATTGATTAACCAATTTGCGGAGAACAAGGCTCGAAAGAAGCGCTTTGCGTAAATACGGAATACATGTACACTGTAGGCCTATGTATACATAATATGAACCCTGTATATTGTATAAAATAAATACCGCATTCCAGTTTCTGCATTGTAAGGGGCCCCGGACATATGTTCGGAGGGGGCCACGTTCTTTGTTGCTACGGCCCTGATTTTTTGGGATGTAGATCTATGGAATAGACATCTTTCAGGTCAACTATTGCACTATTATATTGGGTATTTTCAAAATGTTGATTCATTACTGTAAAACGATGACCCAGAGGCAAAATAATTTATTACAGATGTCTTTGAATTAATCTGGTGAATCAGTTGTGCAACTATTTAACAGTTTTAAAGGAAGCTGGAATTAGATCCTTCAAAAGCATTTAAATGTATTTATATACTGTAACAAGAGATTCCTCTTGCAACATCCTACCATCACCTTAACAGTTACCTCATTTACTACACAGCTTCTTTATACCATCCTCTGCAGGAGAAGAGAGTTATTTAAATAAATAATTTGTGAGTGGAAACTGTTTCCATTTTTCCATATGTGGACTATAAAAAAGCACATCTCATTTTGCTCATAAGATGAAGTTTCTGCTTACTAAATATAAAATGCTTTTGCAAGCAGAGAAATTGTTAACCCAAGTTATTATGCTTTATTTTCTTTGTTCTTTGTGGTTCTTGACATTACTTGCTGTTACAATGCCCTCAAGAGAAATACACAGTGTTTGCTTTTGCAAATGCATGTATATGCACCAAGAGCCTTTTATAAGAAACATTAAAGGCAAATTCTGCCCTCTGCTGAACAAGTGAAGATCTTATGGAAGCCAGTAAGAACCAAGCTTCATGCCTCCCAGGACGGAATTTGGCCCTTTGTTAGATATCATTTGAAATTAATACCCAGATCCATTAAACTATGAGGAGCTAATCTTCAGGATTCCAAAAATTCTTCTTGTGCTAGCCAGTAAATTGGTGAGTGTAAAATTTAATAAGTAGACAGGTAATGCTATTTCCCAGGAGAAAACAGACATAACTTGAATCCAATTTCAGTAATGCCAAGAAATTGCAATCAGAAACACAGAGCACTTAACCTTTTTTCATTGTAGAGAAATTGCTACGCATATGGGCAAGCATCAGACTCTGCAGGATGTAGATCAGGGTAGGCAACCTATGGCACGTGTGCCAAAGGCAGCACACGAGCTGATTTTCAGTGGCACTCACACACCCGGGTCCTGCCACCGGTCCAGGGGGCTCTGCATTTTCATTTAATTTTAAATGAAGCTTCTTAAACATTTTAAAAGCCTTATTTACTTTACATACAACAAAAGTTTAGTTATATATTATAGACTTATAGAAAGAGACCTTCTAAAATGTTAAGATGTATTACTGGCACACGAAACCTTAAATCAGAGTGAATAAATGAAGACTCGGCACTTCTGAAAGGTGCCAACCCCTGATGTAGATGTTGTACTTAAAGTACTGCACAGGATCTTTTCAGGGGGAATAAGGCAAATGCCACATTTATTGGTAATAAATGCATCAATCAACACTGTATCATATGCATATGATCTATATTACACTCATGCAAACATACACACACACACATACACACTTCGTCTTGTAGTTACCAATTAGTTGATCCCTGTAGCAGGGTGGACCCGGCTCCTGCCCGGAGGGGCTTGAAATGCTGCCTGCCAGGGCTTGAGAGGCGTGGCTCTGCAAAGTGGCCACAGCTGGGGCCACGCCCCAAACTGAAGCCCTGGGGCTTATAAGAGGGCAGGGAAGCCAGAGCCCACACAGTCTCTCTCTGGCCATAGAGAGAGATGGGCCTGGCTGCTCTGGCTTGAGAAGCAGAGCTGGGGGAAGCAGAGGAGGCTGGGGAGCAGGCAGAGAAGAAGGCCAGCAGCCCCAGCCAGGGGCCCAGCAAAGGGCCAAAGGTACTGAGAGCAGCAGAGGGCAGGCAGCAGGCAGGCAGGCACAGCAGCCTTTTGCCTGTGATGAGTGTGTGTGATGAGTGGGGCTGCTGCCCCAGGTGGGGGGCTAGCATGATGACCAGTGGCCACTACTGAGGCAAAGTGGGGATAGTAGTAGTGGGGTTCCCCTGGGAGGGGGAGACCCAATTATAGCGAAAGGGGCACCGGGTCCTGGGAGGGACACGGGGCCGATAGGAAAAAGGGGGATCACCGGCCTGCAAAGGGCGCTCCGGGCTGAAATAGAGCGAATTCCCCAGAAAAACCAGCAGGAGGCGCCGCGGCGGTGAGTAGCCCGTTTACAATCCCCTTAACTTCACTGGCCAGGTGAGTTAGATGGGGGAGGGGTGGAGCCGGGCTTCTGCCGATCTGGATCGATGCTCCCATGTTGACAAGACGAGACCTGGGGTCGTCTGCAAGAAACCTCATATTTATAGCAGCTTCCCTCTCATGCAAATCTATACCAGATTCAAAATCTGTATCTGTGTCCGTTGGTCTTTTGTACTTCTTTTTTCTGGGTGTTGTCCCAATGCTGTTCAAAGAAGATGTTTTCAAAAGAAGGTGCTTGCTTCTAACCTCCAAGGTCATCAGTAGGTCTGCTCTTCTTTAGCGAGCCCACTTGACTAATTTTATTGGTTTTGGGTCTGGCTTCCATCTCGTCTCCAACTGTTGCAGCTGTCTGGAGGTGCTTGCCTTCCATGCCTCGCTCATTCACACCTCGCTCATTCAAGAGGGCAATTGATTAAAAAGGGGAGTGAGGGGAGATTTTATTCTACTCCTACCAAAAATACTTTTTTTTTTAAAAACAAACCAAGGCTAATACAAAGTTTTCTATATAAGGATCTGATACAAAATTGTATGAAAATAGAGGCATAATACAAATTAATATGAAAATTATGTGAAGATGCTTAATGCAGAGATTTTTATACATAGATACTGTGAAAAGAATCCAACTAGTTGCACAGAGATCACATTTGGGTTGCTGCTGTTGGTGTGGCTTATTAATTGCCCATTCACGCTGAAGTAATGTGCTGTCTGTTTTGAGAAAACTTACTCACTGGACACTAGAGGTTAGAACATACACATGACTGCAATCAGTGGTGCCAAGTACATGTTGCAAACGGTCTAAGAGAGAACAATTCTTCCTTTACTCTCAGTTAATGGTACAAACTCCAACTTAATTTTATATATGTTCTAATGCAATGAACATGGCATTCATTATTTGCTATGAGCATTATTACCCTTTCCTGTCATTCTATGAAAGGCAGCAATTACTAAAAATGACAAGGGACAGGTCATTTTTATAGCACCTCAAAGAATCTGTGGAAGAGTTCTTGCAACCTGGGGGTGTGGAAGTCATTTCTACTGAATACTTTGCTAAATGCATAACAGTACCAGGAAAAAATACAGGCTGGCTTCTGTGAGACTGTTGGGAAGCTAGGGTGCATCAGAGGCTACCTGTGCCTGGTGTCCAAAGTTGCATCATAAAACAGAGGAGGATTTTGTTCTTGTAATGTTCATTTAAAAGGATAAAATCTGATGGGAGTTTATTCAATTAGATCAAATTCTAAGTCTAGATTCTCACATGCATATAATGCTTATGCAATAAACATTGTTATAATGATTTCTTGTTTTGGTGAATAACAAGATCTAGGATCCCTTGAGTTAAATATTAAGCTCTGCACATATTTACCTCCTGAATCAATAAAACTAGACATTCTTTACTACAAAAATTTAATAAATCCTTATTATTGTAACCCATTTTGCCATAAAGTGGTTGTCTACATAAGAGTCTGCTGCGGCTTCCAATAGCAGATTTAAGAATTGTTTAGTAAGCTTATACTTTTAGCACAAGAGGTCGTGGGTTCAATCCCTGCTGATGACCCACAGTGGAGATCATCATGTTATATTTTATTCACTGTACTTAAAGTTGTCAATCAGAGCACAATTACTACCTCATTAACGTTCTCTGTTTTCAGAGATGCTGAGCACCCATAATTCTAGCCAAAGTCAAATGGAACTGGAGGTGCTCCGCATATCTAAAAATTAGGCCCTAATTTCCCAGTTATATAGCTCTCTGCTTTCCAACTGATTTACATAATAACTCTCTGCTTATATATCCTAGCCATTCAATGTCCAGATCTCTACACTCTGACTGGCTGAGAGACTATAGCAGTGTTGCAAGATATATGACCCTGCACACAGATGCACAGCTCTTCTGTTGTCCCACACTCTAGGGATTATCATCCTTCATACAGCTTCTGAGCTTTTTATCAGACTGCTTTTTACATTGATTTCATTATTAAATTAAACTGTACTCCAGGCACCTGGCACAGCGCACTCCGTAGATAAAACTATTAAGATGATTTTATTTTTTATTCTTTATTTTACAGAAGTCAGATGAAGGAAGTTCCAGTGTTTTTAATCTGAAATGAATTCAGATATCTTGGGGCAGAGGTGTACAAGAGCGAGATATAATTTTACTATTATAGCTAAGAGAAAATAAAGGCAGTATGGGGACTATACAGCAACATGCCAAATTGATCTTTTGCATTTTGTTTTCAAAATTGTAAAATTGACCATAGTAGCTTGTTTTAGTTACATTGTGGTATTTATATACACTAATCAAGGATTAGAAATGTAGCTAATAGAGAGAAGTTCTCATGTAATGTTTAATAGAAAATTACATTTGAGAATCTTTTTTTGCTCTCAAAGTATTTAAAAAATGCTTTCATGAGTGGTGATATCGCTTGCCAGAAATATCCATAATCCTTTCTGTCTCATAATTCACTACCACAGTAACTGAACTGTGAGAAAAGATTATTACATTTTCTGACATGGTAGACTGCTCTAGACTGAAGAACAGGTGGAAACAGTTGATTCCACAGATGTACCGGTAGCTAAGGCCGTGTAAAGTACTAGAACAGATTTATAGTCTGAACTGGATATGTCTGAAGACTTTTGTCTCAAGCAAACCTCCATTTACTTTAGTTCTTCTTAATGTTAAACTGAATGGCAGAGAAAAAGCAGCAATCAGCCCATAGCAAATTTCCACCAAAGGGAATATACTACTTTAGGAAGCCATACCCTTGCAAAGTGAGGTTTGTTCTGAATGCTGCAAGCTACCGTGGCACCAAAAATGCAAGAGGCTATTGATGACAGATGGATTTTATTGCTTTTGTTAGAATTGCCTGTTTATGCACCAGGAATATTGAGAAGTTGTATTATATTTATGTGCTACTAAATTAGAGTATATAGTGCTTAGGAAACCGCATTTTCCAGATTAATTGGTATAATGAAGACACTAAAAAGATTAGCTATGACCACAATATCATTAAGCAGCCTCATTTTTATGACCCAAATTTAAATATTATTGTCCATTGAATTGTTCAGATTGAGACTGCAATGACATAAATCTTCTCAATAAATGTGTCAATAATAAGATTAGGGTGGAACAAAGAGCTCTTTATTATTGTGTTGATTGCCCTGATCTTGCTCCTAGAAGTCAATGGCAAAAATCTCCTTGGCTTCAAATGGAGCAGAATTGGGACCTAAGAGAGAAGGAAGTGACTGGGGCAAGATCCTCCTGATCTTCTTTTCAACTAAAATCAAGTTTTCATCTTGTATAAAATGACTCAGTAAAAAGCCAATTTTTAATTGCTTTAACATAATTTTCAGCTTGCAAATGCTTACAGTGCTTTGAAGTTGTTACACCGTGAAAACACTGACATTCCTTATCTACCCAAGTACACAAGAGAGGTGATATACAATATAATGCCTTGTCTATATGGAGGTTTCAGCCATTGGTAGCCAGCAAATGGTATAGCTCAACCGGTGCAAATCCCTTGGGTGTTTGCACCAGTTCAGCTCACCTCAGCTTGAAACTGAGGGTTTTTTCCATTGATGTAAGTAATGCATCTTCCCGACCTAGCTGCATCTATACCAGGGATGAGGTCAGCTTAAATATGGTGCTTAAGTAAATCAATCTAAATTTTAAGTCTAGACCAAGCCTGAGGTAAATTGTACTGATGAAAATCAGGTGTTATAGGTGCTTTGTATGTCTATATTAGGTATTCGCATTAGTGTAGTTAAACTGATGGCTGACCACCAATACAGTAACACCTCACTTAAAGTCGTCTGGGTTAATGTTGTTTAGTTGTTATGTTGCTGATCAATTAGGGAACATGCTTATATACAGTTGTGCAATGCTCCCTTATAAGGTCGTTTGGCAGCCGCCTGCTTTGTCCACTGCTTGCAGAAAGAGCAGCCCGTTGGAGCTAGTTGGTGGGGGCTTGGAACCAGGGTGGACCGGCAGCCCCCCTATCAGCTCCCTGCTCCCCTAAGTTCCCTGTCCTTCCCCCACTGCCTTGTGCTGCTCCTGCCCTCTGCCTGGAGCTGCTCCCAGGAGCCTCCTGCTTGCTGTGCAGGCGGTGGGGGTGGGGTAATGTCAGGGTGTCTCCCTCCCCCCTGCTCCTACACCCCACTTACCCCATCTCCATGGTGGTGGGGGGGACGACACAACAATGCTCAGGACAGAGGGAGCTTCCTGGGAGCAGCTGCTGTCTCAATTTGCTGTTCTACTTAACAAGGCAGTGTACTTAGACTGGGGTCAGCATACTTAAAGGGGCAATCTCGCTTTCTCACACAGGGTGTGTGTCTCTGCCATCCTGTTTCTCCTCCCTCCATTCGTGCTGCCTTGTAGAGTGTGAGGCTACATTAATAACAATGGGTTAACCCTTGAGGGCTCAGCTGAGTGCTAGTTCATCATTTAGTACTAGGGCATTCCCCAGGAAATATCCCACCCACTTCCACCCTCTGACTTCACCACCTCAACCAAGCCTCACAATCATCATCGCTGTATACAGTATTAAATTGTTTGTTTAAAACTTATACTGTCTGTATGTATGTGTATGTATGTGTGTATATATAGTGTGTTTTGTCTGGTGAAAAAAAAATCCCTGGAGCCTAACCCCCCCTTACCTATTTAGATTGTTATGGGGAAATTTGATTTGCTTAACATCGTTTCACTTAAATTCGCATTTTTCAGGAACATCTACAATGTTAAGCGAGGAGTTACTGTATTTGTAACCAGGGCAAATCCTCAGTTTAGATAATGCTAAAACTTCCCAAAAACAGTGTTCAGGACAATGGTGAGTTGCACACTGGGATACCTACCCACAGTGCATTGCATTCACAATGATACAAGCACTCCTGTTGAGTATGCATAGTGCTAACATAAGGAACCAAGTATACACATGCACAAGTGATAAAAACATAAGAATGGCCCTACTGGGTCAGACCAAAGGTCCATCTATCCCAGTATCCTGTCTTCCAACAGTGGCCAGTGCTAGGTGCCCCAGAGAGAAGGAACAGAACAGGGAATCATCGAGTGATCTATCCCCTGTCACTCATTTCCAGCTTCTGGCAAACAGAGGCTAGGGACACCATTCCTGTCCATCCTGGCTAATAGCTATTGATGGACCTATCCTCCATGAATTTATCTAGTTCTTTTTTGAACCCTGTTATGGTCTTGGCCTTCACAACATCCTCTGGCAAGGAGTTCCACAGGTTGACTGTGTGCAGAAATGCTTCCTTTTATTTGTTTTAAACCTGCTGCCTATTAATTTCATTTGGTGACCCCTAGTTCTTGTGTTATGAGAAGTAGTAAACAACACTTCCTTATCTACTTGGGGGAACCTTTTCTAATTAGCTGTGTGTTCACAGTGACCTTGTACACAGGAATTATCAAATATAGGGAGCAGAAATTAGAAACAGAGGGACAGTGCAGCATTTACACAGTCAGTTATCTAACAGATACATTTCTGCTTGATTGAGTTCAAACAGGGAAGAACACGGTCACTATACCATGTGCTGAAGTGAGGATTCTTCAAACCACTCTATCTTTTGCAAACAACTTCAGAGATTCTTTTCCTTGCTACAGTATCCCAGGAAAAAAACAACAACAACAAAAAACAACCATGATTCTACTTCGTAGCAACTCTGCTCCATTAGTGCTTTTTAGGCACGTACTATGCAGACACTACTCACAAGACTTGCATCATCTAGAGAAAGAAAAGAAATATGAACACATATATATCAACTGCTGAGTGAACTTTTTATAGCAGTGGTTCGCAAACTAGGGGTGCACACGGGTGGGGGCACAAAAGTTTCTCTAGAGCAGTGGCTCGCAAACTTTTGTACTGGTGACCCCTTTCACATAGCAAGCCTCTGAGTGCGACCCCCCCTTATAAATTAAAATAACTTTTTATATATTTAACACCATTATACATGCTGGAGGCAAAGTGGGGTTTGGGGTGGGGGTTGACAGCTTGCAACCCCCCCATGTAATAACCTCATGACCCCCTGAGGGGTCCTGACCCCCAGTTTGAGAACCCCTGCTCTAGAGGGCACAAAGAAATTTCAGCCTTTTGCCCTTTTACAAAACAAACATACAAATAAAAGCACAGGCTGGCTGATTTTCAACAATTTGGTAAGTTTCATAACTACAGAAGGCCTACTATGCCTTTAAAATTAATTTTGATTCTCATTTTTAAAAGTCATGTAATGATTAATAATTGATATTGAAAGACATAAACCGGCAACATATATAATAATAGTTGAGAGCTCGGAACCTCTTGAGTGAGTCAGATGCTCTAACGCTAAACCAAATGAATTGTCTCATCTCTGTGTTTCCCCTCCACCTTCCGTTGTGAAAAACAGTTTCAGATTACAAGTAATGAAAAAAAAAACAGTTTCAGATTTGCGGGAGGGTGATGACAAATTCCATGAATGGTAAAGAGGGGGTGCGACTAGAAAAGTTCATGCATCACTGTGTTATAAAACCATCCATCAGTACAACAGGAACATCATATCTGTTGGAAAAGAGCAATACCAATTTAAAAGTAATTGACCAAGAAATTGTGCAGAGTCACAGAGATTTGACAAACAGAGGAAGGTCAGTCTGCATCTCATAATTTAACGCCTTTATAGAGCCTGGATACAAATGTGCAAAATGAAGGGTATTCACAATTCCTACATTATCAGAAGAAGCAGCCGCTAAACCATTATATTCTGCACAAGAAACCTTTCCTATTACCTTTCTCAGCATCAGACTTTGGACTTCATTGGACTTTGGATTAGCCCCATAATGAGGTGAATGAGAGCAGTGCTGAACATGTACAAGCTTTTCCTATGCTCAGAATTTTGTTTAATGTTTTGTTATGGTGTGTTTTTTTTTGGAAAGTACTCTTTATCCCGTATTTCCCTTTTTGCTGTGAAGCAATATTATAAATAAGGAACTGAGAGCCTGATTCTCTTCTCACTGACCTCAGTATAAATTGAGAGTAGCTCAGTTGAAATCAGTGAAATTAGACTAGTTCAAAACTGGTGTAATTGGGAGGAGCATTGGTCCTGACGGGTATTTACTAGCTACTGCTGTTACAAAAAAGTTCTGCCATTTTGTTCCTGTGATCTTCTGCTCATTTAAAGCACTGATTGCAGCACTTTCTCCTCCAGCCTCATCTGTAGTTTTTCTCAAATGAAAATTAATAAAATACTCCCTGATAAAATTGATACTAACATTGGATTGTATAACATGGCATTTCAAACATCTGCCAAAACACACTGCTTATCTTCTTCAGCACATTTTTTCCTAAATATTTAACAAAGGCATGACCCATTTTCAGATCAAGTGAGCTATTTGGTTCTTTTAACTTCTTAAAAGGTAGATAGGAAAATATTATTTCCCATTTTAATTAAATAACTCACAGAGAAAACTGGCAAAAACAAGTATTATTTATTTACTGTAGATTATGACTACTGTTAATCTTACAAAACTTCCAGACTTGGCCTGATTCTAGAAATTTAATTTATTTACAGCAGCTTACAAACTAATAATTTAGTTATAAACAGCTGCATGAATGCAAAGCTGAGGTTTCCAATTAAAGATTAAAAGGAACAAACAACACAGAGTTTAGAAGGACATTTTGTAAGTTTAGAATAGAAGAGTATTAATATAGTATGGTTTAACCAGTACACAAGAATGTGTTTAGGAAATATCTGGCAAGTATGCAATGGTCTCTACAATTTATGATAACCATAAATATATTCAACTATGGATGCAATTAGAATGCTATTTGAGTATATAATGTATAACAAATTAATTATAAGAGTTGTAAAGTATGCCAAAGAACTCAATTACTTATAATAGATTGAGATAGAAAAAAAAGTTGTAAACCAACAGGATAAGCACAGTATTCCTTGGCTTTTCTCTACTAGTTAAGTGTGGGGGGGGGGGGAAGTTGGTGGTTCCCTTGACCAGAGGAGTCTAGAAGCTCTGAGGTGTCAGTGTCCTCAGCCCCTTTATGCCTTATAAAGTCACTCTTGTTGATTTAGGAGTGCCACTGATAGGCTCCAAAAGTAGTCTATAGTACAATTGATGTGCCCCATATCAGGAACAAAGAGGTGCAGTACAATGTTCAGCTTTGCAGAAAAATATGTAACGTGTCTAATAATGATCTAATAGTAGCCTGAGGCACAGCTTAAAAGTCTGTAAATGAGTTTCCTGTTTCTCCATTCTGACAGAAGAAGATGAACCAGATATCACTAATGGGACAAGCAAGAAGTCTCAGACCTGTGCAAGTAACATGTAAAAATATAACCCATGATGTGCTAATTTGAAGAGCTACCTGGTGTTCTAACCCACATACATGGAACAACTTTTAAAACAATGGGGTGGTGGTTGCAGGATTTCTTTTAGCAAAAGTCCATTGTCTTTGACTACATATGGAGGAAACATCACCTACTTTTGTACTATTTGTTTTTTATTAGGCTGAGTCTTAACCTCGGAAATGGGAGCTGGTAGATTTGGTGTGAAAAATCTTTGTTCTTTTACTATGTGGTGTTCTCACAATATATAAACTGATCTGACCAGCCCCACTTACCACCACAATAGTTTTTCGAAACCAGCTAACCTGATATTTCACACAGTACCCATATAGTTCTCCTCAGGTGGAAAGATGGGGAGCTAAAATGTGATGGTCTCAATGACAAGTTAAAGATTACAACTGGAAACAAATTGAGCATCATTGGGACTCCTTAAGGGTTAAGGAGGATACCCTGAAGAAAAATATATCAGATCTCAAATCTGACCTATATAATTAGGAGGTAAAAGGAAACATACCAACACAGAGCTCCCTTGGCAAACTAGCTATTCTCTGCTCCAGAAATACCAAGACCAAAGCAGAACCACAAAGTTTTGTGGGGAAAAATTACCTCCATGATTAAATGAAGACTAAAGGTTTTTAAAAAAATAAGAAACATTGAATCAGAGCCAACATTAAACACCTTCAGGGGCCTCAGCTTGTCCTCCTATAAATATCCCAATTTTCATTTGGATCTGAGGTTGCGTGTGCACACTGTCCCTTTCACTATAATGTCAGCTGCAGTGTAAAACTACGTAATGCTGTAATCCTACTTTGCTGTCAATTTTATGTTGCAGAGTGTGCTGCAGAGATGCAACCATGTTTTGGGTTTTTTTCTGGTGTTTTCACTTTGAAATCAGCAGAGCTGCTGATTTCAAAAGACTGGAAAAGATAGAAAAAAACAGAATAAAGTTTGAGAGAGAGAGAGAGAGGAATTAAACAACGAAGGTGCTAACTACTGGAGAACTTGTTTGTGATTGTCCTTGGGAACTATATTACCCTTTTAATCAAGGAGGCCCCCTGGGAATGGGAAATCTTAAAGTAGGGAACAGCCTCCTGGTGCAGATGTATAGGAAGTGGAATGAGATACCAGAGTCCTGAGATTGGCACAGTAACAAACAGACTCCATATGGGTGACCCATCTCCTGGGAAAAATCACTGGAATTCCCAAACAGAACTATGGCTCATACTAAAGTGGGGTAAACCTGTGAAATTATTAGTGAAACTCCAGCGACTAGAGTTTTTCTCTCACCAACCCCCTCCCACAGGTATTTCCATGCGAAGAGGTAATCTGGGTTGGAATCAGGCCTTTCAATTTTAAAGGTTGTTCCCTTTTACTTTCTCTTCCTCACCCACTTTTTAACAGGGGTCTAGAGAGAAAGTATTTTTAAGAGTGTTTTTAAAACCATTTTGTAATTAAATCATTTTATTATTACAAAAATACCAAATTGGTTTGTTATGAATATTTTTCATTAGGACTGTACAGTATATTGCTTGAATTTGTGTTCTGTTGCTGGTGAGAGGTGAAAACAGTAAGAATTGGAATTGCTGCTACTCTTAGGCCTGGTGGCTAAAAAGATAGAGTGAACAGAGCACAATGTGGGCAAAACAAACAAACAAAAAAACACTGTGGGAAGGAGATGAGAGTGCTGGCTGCACTGATTTAGCTGCAACACCTGTAGTCCCCATCCTTCCCCCCCTCCCCCCCGCACTGAAGTAATTTGATTCAGTCTAGGTAGAGGAATTAAGACTTGCCTAGAGGAGGTACTATCATGGTGCTGGCAATACTTCTGCAATGTTGGGAGTACTTCCTCCCCTCCGCCCCCCATGGACAGGGAGTGTATTACAAATGATGCAGGCATCTTAGTCAGTGACATTTTTTTCTAGTATAGACAGGCCTAAATAATATATGTACACCTCTACCCCGATATAACGCTGTCCTCAGGAGCCAAAAAATCTTGCCACATTATAGGTGAAACCACGTTATATCAAACTTGCTTTGATCCGCCAGAGCGCACAGCCCCGCCCTCCCCAGAGCACAGCTTTACCACGTTATATCCAAATTCATATTATATCGGGTCGTGTTATATTGGGATAGAGGTGTATTTAAACTTCCTAGAGGGAACACTGTCAACTCAATCATGGGCAAAATCCTCAGCTGGTTTTAATCAACACAGCTGAATTCAGCTGCCACAGAATTTCTCATCTCATACACTCACAGTGCTGTGGAATCTATGCTCTTTGCCATAGAGTACACATTTTACCCATCATAATCCTTCAGTGGCCAGATGCTGTGCTATTTCAGAGAACTAGAAAAGGGAAAATATAGTGCCCATATATAAAAAAAGGGAATAAAGACAAGCTGGGAAATTACAAACTAGTCACTTTAATGGAGTAAATAATTAAGCAATCAATTTGCAAACACTTGGAACATAAGTAAAAGCAGCAAAGAGCCCTGTGGCACCTTATAGACTAACAGACATATTGGAGCATGAGCTTTCTTGGGTGAATACTCACTTCGTCGGAGACCCACCTTGGAAGATAAGGTGATAAGTAACATCAGCATGGATTTGTCAAGAATAAATCATGTCAAACCAACCTTAAAGCTTTCTTTGATAGGATAACAAGCCTTGTGGCTAAGGGAGGGAAGTGGTAGATATGGTATATCTTGACTTTAGAAAGGCTTTTGATACTGTCTTCCATGACCTTCTCATAAACAAACTAAGGAAAACCAACCTATATGGAGCTACTATAAGGTGGGTGCAAAACTGATTGGAAAACCATTCCCAGAAAGTAGTTATCAGTGGTTCACAGTCAAGCTGGAAGGGCATATCGAGTGGGGTCCCATAAGAATCAGTTCTGAGTCCAGTTCTGTTCAATATCTTTATCAATTATTTAGATAATGGCATAGAGTACACTTATAAAGTTTGTGGATGATACCACATTTTCACTGCGCTGGGGTGGATCCCTTTTCAACTGGGTGTTCAGTTGAAAACTGGATACCTGGCAACCCTAATTAACATTCAAAATTATCTGAACAAACTGCAGAAATGGTCTGAAGTAAGCAGGATGAAATTAAACAAGGACAAATGCAAAGTACTCCACTTAGGAAGGAACAATCAGTTGCACACACACAAAATGGGAAATGACTGCCTAGGAAGAAGTACTGCGGAAAAGGGATAAGCGGGTCATAGTGGATCACAAGCTAAATATGAGTCAACAGTGTAACACTGTTGGGGAGAAAAGCAAACATCATTCTGGGATGTATTAGCAGGAATGTTGTAAGCAAGACACAAGAAGTAATTCTTTCATTCTACTCTGTGCTGATTAAGACTCAGCTGGAGTATTGTGTCCATTCTGGGTGACACATTTCAGGAAAGATGTGGACAAACTGGAGAAAGTCCAGAGAAGAGCAACAAAAATTATTAAGGGTCTAGAAAACATGACACATATGGGAAGATTGAAAAATGGCTTTATTTAGTCTGGACAAGAGAAGACTGAGCGAGGACATGATAATTTTCAAGTATATCAAAGGTTATTACAAGTAGGAGAGATAAAAATTGTTCTCTTTAATTTCTGAGGATAGAACAAGAAGCAATGATCTTAAATGCAGCAAGGGAGGTTTAGGTTGAACATTAGGGAAAAACTTCCTGCCAGGGTGGTTAAGCACTGGAGTAAATTGCCTAGGGAGATTGTGGAATTGTTGTCATTGTTTAACCTGCTCTTTAAAATCTCCAAACACCTGCCTGGGATGGTCTAGATAATACTTGGTCCTTCTTTGAGTGCAGAGAACTGGAATAGTAGACCTCTGGAAGTCCCTTCCAGTCTTACAATTCTATTCTATTTAATAGAGAGCTTTCAAATGTCATTGCTAAGAGATAGCTTGTGCTAAAACAGATTGAATGAGTTGGTTTTTGTTTGTTTGAAAAAGCAAGGTTTATTTCAGTGAGTGTACTCACTTGAGTAAAGATAAGTTAAGTGTTTTCAGTGTTTCTAAATATATGCACAGACTACAAACTGGAAAAACAAATATTGAATGGTGTCTCCCTGAGATACATATAGCAAAAACCTTTGTTTCACAAGAGACAATTTCTGAATGAGTGAATCTTGACAGGTCTGCTGGGCTAGTCATGGAAGTGTATGTGTGTGTGTGTGTGGGGGGGGACGATGTGTGCGTGGAAGGGATAGATTGTGTGGCTCGTGAAGTGATAGGATGTGGCTGTGTGTGCGGGGAGGGTCGTGGGTGGGGTGATGGGTCGTGTCTGTGTGTGCGGAGAAGATTGTACGGGTTGCAGGATGCGTGACAGGATGGGGCCCTGTGGAGGGGTGGGCGCGCAGAGGAAAGCACGACGGGGTATGGGAATGTGCAGCAGCCGGGGAGCGTGCAGGTGCGAGTGTTGCGGAGCTGTGCAGGCGAGGGCAATGTTTGCATGGCAGGGTGGGACGCTTAACAAGGCGCGTGTGGGACATGGCTCACTTTGTTTCCAGGTTCAAGCAAACCCCTCTCCTCCCCAGCGCGGAACGCAGCTGACTCAGACCGGCATTGGCGGTATAAATAGCGGGGAAACTACCCCATGACGTCGCGCGCCTCCCACCCAACCCCCTGGACTGGAGGCGTGCGGCGGGGGCTGTGTTTGGGTTTGTAACTCGAGGGGAGTAAGACGTGCAGGGATGCAGCGGGACCCCGTCACGCAGGGGCACCCACCTCCCGTCACAGCCCCTAGCACCTCAGTTTGTACAACAGCCTCTCTCGGGGTGGGGACAAGAGAGGAAACAAAGACACGGCCAGGCTGCGGCAGCCGAGGCGGCCCCTGCTCTGTGCGGGGTCAGGGCCCCCTGAAGGGAGGAGCGTCTCAGCTAGCGCGCGCAGAGGCGGAGCCAGGGGGCGCGGGGCGCGCGCCAGCCATTCGCACGCCTGCTGACAGTTGCAGGCGCTGGCGGCTTTTGAATTTAGTTTCCAGTCTGCGAAAAAGAGCAGAGCCCGGCCCGTCTCGCTGCCTCATTGGGCAATGACGGGTCACGTGGGGGCCGTAGTTGTGGGCGGCAGCTGGGAGGGCTCGGCTGAGCGCGCGCCGGCCATATTGGAGGGGCGCGGAGCCCGCCGGTTTTGTGTTTCATTCTGAGCCCGACCCGAGGGGAAGGAACCGGCGCGCGCGGGCGGGCGGGTTCGGTCCTTGCAGCTCCAGGCGCCGGTCTTTCCCTCGGCGAGTTGCTGGGGCGGCTTCTGCTCCCCTGTTCCCGCTCTGCGCTCGTTTAACCCGGGAGCGCCCGGGGCCCCTTTATTTTCCCTCCTTTTTTCCCTTGTTCCAGCCTCGCTGCGCCCCCCCCCCCGCCGCTTTTGCACCGTCCGCTGCTAGCGCTGCAGCTGCCTCTTATCCCTCTGAACGGCTTTGGGGAGCTTAGATCAGCCCCCGCATCTCCTCTCGCACCCCCCCCCCCGCCAGCCTCCGCACCCTCGGCCCCCGCCGCATCGCCCGCTCTTCGCCATGGCGGCTTCCACGCCGGTGGGGCAGCGCTCCCGGGGCAGCGCGGCCAGCACCCCGCTCAGCCCGACGCGCATCTCCCGGCTGCAGGAGAAGGAGGAGCTGCAGCACCTCAATGACCGGCTCGCCGTCTACATCGACAAGGTGCGGAGCCTGGAGACCGAGAACAGCGTGCTGCAGCTGCAGGTGACCGAGCGGGAGGAGGTGCGCGGCCGAGAGCTCACCGGCCTCAAGGGGCTCTACGAGGCCGAGCTCGCCGATGCTCGCCGGGCGCTGGACGATACGGCTCGGGAGCGGGCAAAGCTGCAGATCGAGCTGGGCAAGATCCGCACGGAGCACGAGCATCTGCTGGGCAGGTGAGTGACCCCACGGGGGGCGGAGGGAGGCCCCAGGCTGGTGCCCTCGTGGAGGAGGGGAAGCCCCCATATCTGTTGTCGTGCGGTAGCTCTCGGGCGGGGGATGTAGCGCGGCCTGAGGTGGGAGAGTTTGAACGGAAATGAATGAATCTGGCCTTCCTCTGTGCCTTGTGTCCTGCATCGTGTAGCGGGGAAGCTGCCCCTCCCCCCATACAGCGAGAGGGAGGCGGGGCGCAGCTCTGTGGAGGGAGTTGCCCCATCCCGGAGAGCACTGGCTGCCCCGGCTCTTTCAGTCCTGGCTGGGGGCCTCGGGATGAGCCCGCAGATATCCCTCCCCGCAGCACTCCGGGCTCTTGTCCCACTGGAAGGGCTGACCGGTCTCTTCCTGGGCTATTCCTCCATAGTAGTGCTTTGCGAGGGAGTCGTCCTATTATTGCCATGCTGCCAGGCCCTCCTTGCCTGCACCCTAAATCTTTCTATTCCTCTATTGGCATTACTTCTGGCCTACGTTACTGTGGGGAACAGATCTTGGTCACGCCATAAGGAAGCTCTGCTCCTTCTCCCCCATTTCGGGGGCTTGATCTCCAGCAGACGAACAGTGCATAAAAATATTGACCTTCCCCTTTGCAGGAGACAAGGGAGCAGGCCTGCTTTGAAGGGATTGTATTCTTTCTTCCCATTCATTCTCTAGTTGTGAGTACAGTAGCCCGTCTGCTCCAGCTGCTGTCATGCGCTGTAGCTAATGACTGTATATGAATGAATGGAGAGGTCCCTGTACTTTCCTCTGTCAGCCCTGCATTCCCGTCTGTTGATGAGCCTCTAGCTCTCTTGGGGAGGAGGAATATTGTATGGAGTATGAACCTTCCTGGAACAGGGAGGGAAGTGGGTTCAGCAGTGCTAAACATAGCCATTCAGTGCTTCTGTAACCTTTCTAGCTACTTGTGGTACTCTAAAACACACTACAGACTTTTCTGGGTACCTACAACTGTCTGCTTTACAATGTATATGTTGTTTAATGTCCTTAATACATAGTATCATGAAGCATTTGAGTCAATCCTAATACATGGTATCAGTAAGCAGTATAGTCACTTTTTTAGAGGAGAAAAGGAAGGTTCGGTTCCTAGGCTAAGAATTCACATGGCGAGGATTGCCATTAGCTAGGCCTGTAGAGTGTGGGGAGGGCTCTGTGTTAAATCAGGAATTTAAAAAAAAAAGTATATTGCCAATTGTATTTTAGTTGGGGGAGGTATATAGTTCAAATAGTAAACATAATGTTAAAATTAAAGTTTTGGGAGAGAAGTGTCTAGGATTCTTCCTTGCTCTTCTGGTTGTAAAACTTAAATTAGAGCTTTAATTACGCATTTTTGGTGATGAAGGATGTATGTTTTTCTATTACAACTGTCATTTTTTTTAATAGTGGGTTCAGGGAAAATAAATTTTAAATTGGACTTAAAAGTCATGTAGCCACTAGGTTCAAGATGGTTATTTTTTTCTTCCAGGGTGCTGATCATTCACTCAGAGGAGTGATGGATAGTGTTTCTTTTTTTTAATAACTTTGTACATATGGCTTATTAGAAAACAGAAAAATCCACCTATAGAAAAATCTTTAGAATGAGGCATCGTGGTAGGTGATTTCCATGGTGAAATCTAGTTTTAAGGGGATGCTTTAAAGACTAAAAATCTTATGCAGCCTTTTTTTCCCTTATGAATCTCATAGGACAAATCATGCCATGTCCTTTTGTAGATAATTGATTTGTGCAACTTTCTCTTCTGTATATTTTTTGTTCTCTTCAATATGAATCCTTCACTTAAGTGTTTGACTCCTAACTTACATGTCATCTGTCTTCTGTTACCTGAAAGAGAGAATCTAATTTAATTTTAAACATTTTTGCAGTCAGTTGCCTTCCATTTGGTTTGGCCTGAAACAGTTAGTTTATGAACTTTTTGAGTGAATATCTCCATTTGTTTCTGCTCTAGCATGATGGACACATGCTATAGCAGACTCACTTTCATTGCAAGGAAGTCTTTCTGCTCAATTTGGGATTTCACTTAAAAACTATGTTTAGTCTTTGTGAAAATATTTTCATATGTAAACTGCTGCACTTGTGTCTTCCTTTGACTGCAGACAGCTCCAGAGCCTCCACTGCTCACAGCTTTGTCAAATAGCAGCAGTGTGTAATTAATAAGGCTAGTCAATGTAACTGCTAGTCCTGTGGACAAGCTGTGAAATAGTTAAACTGTCAAGATTATTGGCATTCATTGGCTGGGAAATCAAGGAGCCCTACAGTGAAGTAACTCCTGGATAGGACTGGCTCCCCCCCACCCCCCCAACAAACAAAAAAACCCGATGATGGAGAGTAGAGCAATGAAGACCTTCACAGTTTCCCTGGTGCTGGCAGTCTGAAGGGGCAAAGACAAGCCAAGGAAGCTTTCTTTTCTTGCAGTTTGGTGGGTAAGAGTAATTTTTTTTAGAGGCTGATACAAAAGTTGTAGGGGTCAGGGGTAGAAGCTGCTTAGCAGATGCCATAACTCCTTCCTCATTTGCTGAGGGCGCCACTGGGACTGGGCTTCTTATCAAAGCATACTTCTGGACTTTCAGGAGATGTGCTTAAGCTGTCCATCCTCATCTTCTTCAGGCCTTAGTCCTCCAGCTAGTTAGGAGCCTACTGAACTTTTCAAGTCTCATGTACTGTATTCTCTTAGGAGTTGTGTATACCTCAAGAAAGGTTCCCTTAGTTGTTTCTGATCTAAAGTGTGTATTTTTTCTTACGACTGAAGACCTTCTAGCAAGTGTATAGTTCCCTAGAGCCTCGTTAGATATTTTAAAGTACAGGCATCTGTTCGAGCTCAGATGTATTTCTGTTCCCAAAATCTTAAACTAAAGTAGAGGCTCTGTCTGGAGAGCACTTTCTGGTAGTCTCTGGAGAGTTGGCTGGCCATGTGTTCCTGGCTTCTTTTCAGCTGTTATGTTATAACCTGGGTTAGACTAAAGCATCACAGTTATTGGGCATCATACAGGATAATGTGAGGTTCAGTGCCTGTGATGTGCAGGCGGTCAGGCTGGGCGTTCTGATGTTCCCTTCTGGCTGTTAATTCTAATATTAAAAGATGGCTAAAATACTTCCTTAAAATGGTCTGAATAATAATGAATGGGAGGACTGGTGGTTCCACAAGATCTCAAATTGTGGTTCTCTCTGAAAGTTGGACATATCCTTTACAAGAGGTATCCTAGTTATCGAGTACTACATTTTATACACTGGTCCAGAGTGCTCTTACTGGTCATAAGGTGCAGGTTTCCTACTTCTTTGAGCTCTTCTACATGTTATTACATCCTCTGTTCTCACCACAGACATCTTTAGTCTATACAAAAAGCTGCCACTATACTTTTCTTCCTTGCCTGCTATTTTATTGTATAACTGCCCTCTTTTTGAATTCTTCCATTTGGCTTTCCATCTGAGGATTGTCAAATTCAAGCTTTTTGTCTCTTTGAAAGTGCTGTATAAGTCGGCTCCTGCCTATTTATCCTCCCTTGTCAAGCTTAGTTTTATGCCTCCTAGTATCCATCAGTGCTCACAACTTCATCCACCTGTTTATCAGATTTTCACACAATTGCCTTTGTGTAGTCCTCTATGTATATGACATGACTTCCTTGAGCTCATCTGCAAGGGCCCTGTCCTGTCTACGTTTAAGATATTCATTGCTCAATTTAAGCATTCTCTCTAGGAAGAGTGAGCTGGAATAAAATAAATGAGATTTCATAAATGGATTAGCATTTGTTTTCATGACAGGCTGAGATTTCACTATGGCAGTTGTCCAGTGGCTAGGCACATCATGGGAGTTTATGTGGTGAAAGCAACTTTTAAGCAAATGACATAGCTGAATGAAGATACTAGTAACGGTGGTAATTATCCAGAGGCACTACTATAGTCTTGTGCTTTGATTGTGGGTGTGGTGGTTTTTTTACTAAACGTTACCATGCAATAACAGTACCTTTTTTTGCTTCATATCTTAAACCAGCTTTCCTTCCAGATTCTTTGTTTTAAAGGGAGGAATTTCTGAGCTGGAATTAGACAATGAAATAGACTCAATGTGGGTTTGATAGATGGGGCTTGAGTGACTAGGCATGTGTTAAGCACAGTACAGCTGGTGTACAGGGCAACTGCTCAGAAGAACCCTGCTGTCTCAAGGCAAGCAAAGTTGAAACAGCTGTCCCAGCATTTCCTGAGTTGCCATGTGGTATGTTATGGATTGGAGGGCCTGGTTAGGGAAGTTGTCTTAATATGCTTTAAAAATAATATTGAAAAAACTGGAAACATATTGCAGGCAAAACAGATTAATTGTTCTCAATCAGATGTAACAATGCAAGGAGCTATTCAGCCTAAGGTGGCTGGCTAAATAGAAAAAGGATCTGATTTTCAAAGCATTAAGCTTCTGTAGCTCAATAAAAGACATTTGGAGCAATGAGTGCTTTGAACAGGCTCTCATCAAATTTTTATTTAGTCATTACAGTGGTATTTCTACTGTTGTTACTGTTGCATATATATGGGAAATAGGGGAAGGCCTTGATTTGATCTTAAGTTTGGGATCTAGGACTTCCATCTTCCTCACATGAGTGCCTGCCTCTGCAGCAATAGTGTTCCCAATAATCATGCCAATTTGCTGCTAAAAGTTTCCCTGTGGTTTCATGGGGTTCTGAATAGCAGCAGTGAAACTGACCTGAGTCTTGTTAACAGTCACACTGTTGCTGTTTGCTGCTTTTCATAGCTTTACCAGAGATACTGGACCTATCTGAGATGTCAGGATGATAAGTCAGTTAACATGTTACAAGCGTCTTCCATATATTTCTTCAAAAATATATTGCTTGGCATTACTCTCTAGCAGAAGTTTTCTACTTTTGGTGCATAAACTTCTTAAGTTCTGGGTTTGCATAGACACTCGTAAGATACAGGTATATCCAACGTTTGTCTAGCTAGCACAGGGGTAGGAACTTATGGCACGCGGGAGCTGATTTTCAGTGGCACCTCACACTGCCCGGGTCCTGGCCACTGGTCCGGGGGGCTATGTATTTTAATTTAATTTTAAATGAAGCTTCTTAAACATTTAAAAAGCTTTATTTACTTACAACAATAGTTTAGTTTATATATTATAGACTTATAGAAAGAGACTGTCTAAAAATGTTAAAATGTATTACTGGCACGCGAAACCTTTAATTAGAGTGAATAAATGAAGACTCTGCACACTACTTCTGAAAGGTTGCCAACCCCAATCCAAACTTAGTGGTTCAGAGGAGCTTTGCTTGAGTAAGGAGTGCTGAATAGGCCTCTTGAGTAGATAAGGTGGATTCAAGCACTTTTATTTCTGAATAGTTTAACAAATGAGACACATCTTAGCCTAGGTCAGTGGGGCCCAACCTCATTACCCAGGGTTGCCACACAAACCTAAGCACAATCTTCTGTGGGCCAAACAGATTCTACATGTTAAGATTTAAAGTCACCTGTATTGATTTATATTTTACGTTCAGCTTGTTTTGCATCTATTTAGGTAGAAACAACCTCTGTACAGTAGTGTGTGTAAACTAAAATGATGTAAATATGATGACAAAATGCTAATGAATCAGCCATTCGTTAGTATATTGTGTTGAAGCAGGCTGCGGGCCCTATGAGATGTCTGGTGGGCCGTTGGTGATTTAGGATTTGAATGAGGGCTCATCACTTAATTCTAATATAAGTTGCTAGCTTTGATTTTGTAGTTTGCTCTAATAAAAATATAAGTTGTGAGAGTGAGAACCAGAAACAAATTACCATATGAAAGCTACAGGAAAAGTTTATGGTGAGGAAGGAATTGGTTTATATGTCAAAACAGCAGTAAAGTTGCTCCTACAAACGCTAATGATTTTACATGAGAACCTCTCATCTGATCATTAAGTTAGATATAAATGTTTCCCTACTAAAAGTTGGCTTTACTGTCTTACTACTCTAGAAGACAAAATCTGGAAAACAGATATTACATATTTCTACTTAGGGGAACATGGTGACTCATTTACTGCATTGCCATGATCTTATATAATTGCAATGGAAAAAGAGTTCAATAAGTTTGCCAAAACAATCTATTAATCACTGTACCAAAGCAGTGAATGGCCAAGTGATTGGTCAAAAGTGGCAGTTCAGAACGCTTACTACTATTGACATTATTCCAATGTAGTGTGAGAATTCTGGTGAAATATGGACTGATCCCATCACTTTATGATGATACACCTGTGCAGCTGTGTCTACTCCAGTTTTATCCTTAAAATATACCTTCTGTGCAGTTCCACGGTATTTAGCAAAGTTGGGAGCATTAGTTCAGATAGGGCTTTGGTATCGTATTGTTTAACAGCACAATTAATAATTATTTTTTTAATTGTTTTACAGCCCTAATAATGGATAGATGCCATTCATGGCAGTTTCAAATCATCTTATTTGAGAAGGAATTAGACACTTGAGAGCCAAAGTACATGAAGGAGCACAGTTTTGAGCTAATCTATGAACATATTAGCAAATGGGTATTTACTTAAATATGTACTTTCCCTCTTTATGGAGGAAAAGCTCGATAGTGTGGACAAACAAGAAGAGCTTTTGCTGTTAAATAAGAACTATAAATATGCATACTGTGTATTGTCTTGTTTTATTTATATATATATATATATATATATTATAGTTTTTCTTGTGCCTGCAAAACTCAAACAGTTTTACTGAACTTGTTGAAACAAACTCTCAGGTCCATTTAGAGCTGGGGTGAATAACACATTTTTAATGGTTACAAAGATTTCCACTGGAATAGTTCTTTTGCAGTATGTTGTGGTGTCACTCTAGCAGAGCAACCAGGAAGTCTGCAGCTTTTTTTTAAATATAGGTATTAGCTATCCAAATACAAATCGACATATAGTTAGACTTTTTAAAATTAATTATACTTTTTTCCTTCTGATTTTAAATTTAACCAAACTCGTTAGAAATGTGAATTCTTAAAGTCACTCTTCTGAAATACACCTCTACCCCAATATTATGTGGTCCTCGGGAGCCAAAAATCCATACCGCGTTATAGGTGAAACCCCTTTATATCAGGGTAGCGGTGGCAGGGCTCCAGCAGTGATTTAAAGGGCCCGGGGCTCCCTGCAGCAGCCAGAGCCTTGGGCCCTTTAAAGTGCTGCCCGAGCCCCGCTGCTGGAGCCCCGGGGCTACCACACTATATGCAAACCTGTGGTATATTGGGTTGCGTTATGTTGGGGTAGAGGTGTATGAGGTGCACACGTGGATTGATACCATCAGTAGTATCAGTTGAAAAATAAATATGGATATTTTGCAACTGAACTTTGGGTTCTGGTCATGTTGTTGTCCTGTGGCTGAATCTATTTTTTTTTCCTTTCCACTGTTATGGCAACAGTTGGAGCTCTAATTTAAATGATCTCCCTGTAACTTACCATCATTTGTTTGTTCTCAACAAAAGGTGTATCAGCACATGTGGATTTGCATTGAAATAATTAAAGTTGAGTTATAGCTGGTGATAAATATTCTGGTTCCAGTTACTGTGTACACCGGCCCTAACTCTGCTTAAAGCATGTTTAAATATATGATTAAAATGCTGTGGCAGACTACTATATTTATTTACCCCTACTGATGGATCTGCTGTAGTGGTTGCAGTGATGGACAACTGTGGGGTGTTTTTTTTAAGTTTAAAGAGAGTTTGAAATCTCTGCATGTGTGCTATATTCTTACAGTGTTAATATTAGGCTGATGATAAACTGCAATGGTTCACTCTGTGTATACCTAAGATAGCTCAGATCAAAGTTTTAGTTGTACAAATAGTGACTTTGATTGCTAAATCTCTTAAATGAAAGCCCGCCATCTTGTGGTTGTAGTGAAAATGTGTTTTTGAGCTTGCTCTGTGATTGACACAAATCTTTTAGCTATTTGATGGCAGCAAACTGGGCTACAACTAAATGTGCTCTCTCTGGTGCCAGATCATCTTTCTTTTATTCCCGCAAGAATGTGTGTTCTTATTACTAAATAACCCTAATTCCTGTGTTTGTTCTTGCTGCTGACAAATACTGCTTATTGTGATCTTCAAAAGATTCTTTTTAATTGGATATGGCCTTTTTATACTATATAAAGAACAGGTCTTCTAGGTTTTTGTACTTTAAAAGTAATTCAGGAATATCAAATGTGCTTTTCTGGTTTTGCTGAGAAACTTTTTTTGCGCTTTTGGGAGCTCAGACATCTTAATTAAAAGGAGTACGAGTTATGAATCTTCAGCACAGATGTCCTTTGTTTATGATATGAAAAATAATTAGTTACGCTTTCAGAAAGGATGACTAAAATTACCTTCCTCTCTCTCTCTCTCAGAGACAAGGTGGATGAAGCAATATTTTTTTATTGCAGCAGTTCTCAACCGGGAGTCTGTGGCTCTCTGGTCCATGGGCAGAGTTGGGGACATGGAAAGCATTGCTCCACCTCCACCCGCCATACTACGCCTATGTCCAAGGCCCCTGCTCCGAGACGCCCCCACTGGGCCTTGGAAGTTTTTTATGTCAAGGGGGGCCTCAAAGAGAAAAAGGTTGAAAACCCCTGTTTTATTGGACCAACTTCTTTTGGTGAGCGAGACAAGCTTTCGAGCTATCTCACCCATTTTGTCTCTAATATCTTGGGACTGCATGGCTATAGAAACATTGCATTTCCTCTCACCTTTCAGTCTCTTTTGATGTCATTTTATGAGTTCTGTGTTCACTGTTTAGAAATTCAGGTCTTGTCCACTCTGAAAGACTAATGTAAAACAAAACTAAATCAGAAGCCGCCTCCAACTATTTTTTTTGAAGTCTGAATATTTTTTCTGATGGTACCACTCAATTTTTATTATAGCAGTTTGAACCTGCCTTCTGTGTGAAGCTATTCTAGCCAGTGGTTTGTTACTTGCTTCCCTCTTCTCTTGGGCACCCATGGGACAAAGGTGATGTGCTACTTAACTGTTTTTAAAAAAAGCTTTTGTTGAATGCAGCAGACAAATTTTAAAGGAAGTCAATTTAAATCATATTTGTCTGAAACACTTAAGTACTTTACGTAATCTGCGGCAATACTTGTAACTGAAAGATTAAACATAAACTGAAAGAATCTTTTTACTTTGTTTATATGACAGAAGATTGTATAATTTCTTTTTCTTTAGTCATTCCCCTGAAGCAGAATTGGAATATTGTTTACATGCTAGCATCTACTGGACAAAACTATCTTCATTACTGTTTCAGAAAGCATGACTGGCTGTGTCTACTTTAAGAAAATGGGGAGACCCATAGTTCTTCACCAGTGCAGTTCCATTTGTGGTAGTAACTGTAAGATCATACCATAGATGGGAGCTGGATATCTTTATCCCCATTTTGTCTGCTCAGATGTGTTTAGGCAGCATAGTGGCAAAGCTAGTTCTGTCTAGGCTACCACCTCTGTTGGTGGATACTTTGGATGTGGATAGTTATTAAAAGAAATCTCATCAGCAATTCAGTCTCTTAATTTGGACAGGTCTAGTTTGTTAAAGCCAGTACAGTGGGACAGGGAACTGCCCCGAATTCTGCAATTGCAAAATGGAGAGGCTAGTGTGTGTGGGAAAGAGCCACTGGACCAGTTATTTCTCTAAAGCTGCTCCAGGTAAGGAGCTGGCTTGGGCTTCTTTGGAGCAGGGAAGTTGCCTCTGAGCATTTTTGAGGTAATGGTCCTGGGCTAGCCTGTCTTGTCACTATTTCCGACCAGGGAAACTGGCAGAGTTAACACTCTCTCCTCCCTCCAGAAAGGTGCTCTCTCTCAGGCGTCTTACGGATGAGAGTTTTTTTTTTTTAAATTTGAAATTGAAAACTTATGTTAAAGCCTAAACTTGTAATTTACATTAAATACAAAAACAATTAAGCAGGGTATATTTGCTGCAGCATTTTAAGGAAATTCCATCTGATGACCTGATGGAAGTCATGAGCTGAACTTCTGGAACCAGGTTTAGTTAAAGTGCTAAACAAGCTTTTGACACTAGTAGCCTTTTTTGTAGGTGCAGAAAATATTTTCTTCACCTCATTTTAATTGACTGGTTCAGTTCAAAGACTAGTTAGTTCAAAGTTAAGCAACTAATTGGGAGCTGAAAGGGCAGAAAAGCTTGGAAGAGGAAAACAATCTGAATAAAACTAGGTGAGAGGATGAGATCTACTAGTTGTTCCTAGTCGTCATGTTCTTCCAGATTTTAGTCAGCTCAATTTACTAATTAAAGAAAGTACTTCATTTCTTTACACCAGTTTTATATGCAAAACATGTTTTGATCATATCAAACTTTTTTCTTCTGTATCCAGTATGTTTAAGGTATTTTTAGTTAGTAAAAAACCTAAAATGCTGTTTTTTGTTTTAAATTGAATTTCAATTTCCATCCAAATAGAGCTCATCACAAATTACAAAGAAAAAATATTTACCATTTTCTAACCTATTAATGTAAAAATTAAGAATCTGAATAAACTTAAATTAAGCTATGTAATTGATTAAAAGTGTATTCTCCTAGTTAGCTCAAAAGACCACATTTAGTGTATTTAGTTGCAAATCAACATATTTTAATGGCTACTCAGACAGCCTTTTATTTAATTTTTTAATTTTTTGGATATTTCTAGACATTTGTCTCACCAACTTCTCTGGTTTGTTCCAGCTATGCAAAAAAAGAATCTGATCATAATGCAGCCCAAGTCAAGCTTCGGGAGTTTGAAGCAGCCCTAAATTCCAAAGAAGCTGCCCTGGCTACAGCACTCGGTGATAAGAAAAGCCTGGAAGGGGAACTTGAGGATTTGAGAGATCAGATTGCACAGGTGAGATGACTGGATTGTGAATCACTTCTGCTGAACAGATTGGCTCTTTAGCCAGCAAACCACTCCTTGTGAAAGAGCTAAATTTTACTCTAACCAAAACTGAAACACACAATGCTGCGAACAGAAGTTGTAAATCAGTTATTCCTCTCCAACTGAATGAAAGCAAAGTTCTAGTGTTCTTATTTTTAAACTGAAAACACTATTTCTGGCACATTTGCTAAGCTGACCATGTTCTCCCCAGTCTTTCCCTCCATGAGGGGACGGACAGTAGATTCTGGTCTGAGAGAGTTTTTTGTAAAGGGTCATTTTCCTTGAAGGAAATTAGTTTCCTGTTTTTCCCCCCGTAGTTTGGGGGGAAGGGGAATGGTTGAGTTTGACACCCCCTTGTGCATCCTTCCTCCCCTCCCCTCCCCCCATGGCCATCAGTTGATTGCTCCACCTGGTCCCAATATCCCAAGAAGGCCCTAGCATCTCCTGGCTCAGTCCTCCTCTCTCCTATATTTTGGACTGCTTAATGAAATTCTACTCTTTGGAATTAAGTTCAGCATTTGAGAGGGATTTCTTCAGCATCAGAGGGGTCATCTATACCTTTTCTTCTGTCCTCCTGTCCTGACACCTCAGCACCACCAAATCTGTTCAATTTTTGGATGATTGTGGTGGTCTAATCCTTTTAGTAAACTGTGCCAATATTTATACACTTTCACTTACTGCTGGTAATTTTCCACAAATGCATATAATAGTGCTTGTCCTTTTCTTAAGTCACGGCAAAGCAGTCGTTGGTATAGCATGAAGTTCTAATAAAATAGTACATCACACTGATAGATGATCCACAGCCGTTAAATGACCAGAAGAGATGCCAGTCACAGAATATCTTCTGACTTTTCTTGTCCTCCCTTTAAATTTATTGATGCTCTTGTCCAGTTAAATCACATCTTATCTACTTCCTTCTCCCTGCCTCCTTCAAAAGAACCCCAAACAAACCATACACAAAAACACTTCACAGGGTCGAAATCTAGACAATCAGCAGTAGTGCCAAACAAACTTCTTTCCAGGTGCACCTGAGATGCATCTGTGCTCCCTTAAGATTGCTCTAAAGAGGGGTAAATCAAGACTCCCTGCATGATATGTGTATGCGACGTTCTCTACAAATATTTAAGAACCACAGTCAGGCTGTTCATTTGCATCTTTTTTCTTTTTCTTTTTTTTTTTTTCTTTTTCCACTCTCCCATTTACCACAAACTATTCTTATTCTCAGGCCCCAAATCTACTTTCCCATGATAAATATTGATTGACAAAATTCTGGAGGTGAGTAGACTCTTGCAAGTTTACTTTAGAACACAGTAAGTTATTAGACCACAAACAGTTTTACTGTGTTGACATCTAATGGCTCAAACTCTTAATTGACCTACCTTAGTTGTTTTCCCACTGTCTAACAAAGGGGGAAGAAAAGCTATGCACTAGTTTGCAGACGGTACAAACAAACTATAGGCTCTGCAACAGCAGTTGGTTGATGTTTTCCTAGAGCTGTAGTGATACTGGTTGCTGAAGCTACCCCAATTAGTCTTTACCAAATAGAAAATCTTGACTGCAGTCTCTCAACTAACTTCTGAGTGGATTAAAGGAAATTAATTACTATATTTGAAAATGATAGTCCTTATTAAGGTGAAGTACTCGGACTGTATCTGTAATGAACTACAAGAATTGTATAAAGTGATGGGTAAAACAGACTTTCTTGATGTAAATGGTAAATTTAATGTTTTTTATTTCAATGCATAGTTCATTCTCAACTGCTGCTTAAAAATGTCAATAAGTGATGTGTGAGAGATCTACTTAAGCCTAACTATACTGATATTTTTTTAGTTGGAAGCCTCCTTAGCTGCTGCCAAGAAACAGCTGGTAGATGAAACTTTAATGAAGGTGGATCTCGAAAATCGTTGTCAGAGTCTGACTGAAGACTTGGAGTTCCGTAAAAATATGTATGAAGAGGTAATTCTCTTTAATACTAAGTTTTTAGTTCTAGAGGAAGCAAATTTTAAACATTCTGAACCAATTCAGCTTGCTTATTGCGAATCCTGGTATGTGTTTATTTGTATATTATGGAACCATAAGAACTTAACCAGGAATGTGACATGACTGAAATAGCTGTTTTTAATATGTGAAATAGCTTAATTTTTTTTACACTGTACTCTTTTAAATAGTATAATCTGAAACTTGTTTAAGTATTCTCCTTAAGGTAAGGCCTTTTCAATTCCCTGTTATGTATGAGTGTTCAGGAGGAGCATGAGAGCAACAAAAAAATATGCTTGAGTACAGCATCCCTTTCTCTGTGTATGCATCTATTTCCTTTCCAGTTTCATTTTCAGCTTTGCTGCTATTAGTAGTGAACACCCTTTTGCAGAGTTTAAGGAAGAGTGTGCAAGTGTGCTGCCTCTCCTCCCAAGCAGTGATTAGTGAAAATTTATCAAGTGATGTCAAATGCACAAAATAAATGGTGAGAGACGCATACATTTTCCTCTCTAAACTTTAAATCCTAAAGTTTACTTGTAACAAAAGTATACAGTCCTCAGAAATGTGATATTTCAAGTTGAAGGTGCTCCTCTAACACTCTTGTGACTAGTTAATCTCATAGGATGTAAAATTCAGTTTATGGTGTCAGATATGGAATCTCTGTGAAATTTTTAGGTGTTTACCATAGTATAATTTATAACGATGTGCAGTGAATATGCTACTGGAAATATTCTTCTGAAATATCCCAACATTTATTCAGAACACTAGCTGAAAACGACATTATTTCACGTTCTAATTATAGCAGCTTAAAATTGGACTCTTTTGGCTGTTGGTCTAAAGCTCATCTTGGCCGAAATCACCAGAATATTGTTAATGTTATTCCCATGTTTTATTGAAAATTTTGCTATTTCTGTTTTTCTTAGGAAATCAACGAGACCAGAAGGAAACATGAAACTCGCCTGGTTGAGGTGGATTCTGGGCGCCAAATTGAGTATGAACACAAACTGGCTCAAGCACTTCATGAAATGAGAGAGCAGCATGATGCACAAGTGAAACTGTATAAAGAAGAGCTGGAACAGACTTATCATGCCAAAGTGAGAGCGTCTCTCTTTATACTGCTGCTTGACAGATTTTCTCTTGGGGGATTATAGTAATTCCAAATAACTATAAAACTATTTAAACTTCAAGGTGTATCAAGAACCTTGGGCTGGATTTAAAGTTTCATGTTTCTGGGTGTGAATTTAAATTTCTAGACACAGGTAAAATCTGATTTCCACTGGAAATAATTGTCAGGAAGTACCAGAATGTAGTGTCTTGGACTGCACTTGTGATATGTAAAAAAATGGGGAATACGACTAGTACTGTGGATTCCAGAAAATGTTTTACATGTGGATTTATATTAATATTGGTGGGCAGGATTTCCCAGTTTTATAAAAAAAAATATAGCTCTAATAGGTCTTGCTGAAAGGCTAACGTCCCTTGTGACAACACACAAAACATGGTTAAGCAGGAACTCTACCACACTCACCCTTTTCTCTACAGGAGGGGCAGAGTGGACCTTACTTGTACAGAAATATATCACTTTATACAGTTCAAGTGCTTACTCATGTTCATTCCGTTGTAGGTGTGTGCACGCCTACATGCACAGTCATCAGAGATTTTTGCCTTAGCGGTATCTGTAGGTCAGCTGCCCCCTTGAGTTCCATGCTCATGCGCTGGTATATTAGGTGCTGCTGACTCTATGTCCTCTCAGTTCCTTCATGATGGTTGGTCAGAGCGTCTCATCTTGAATTGCAAGAGCGTTAGTGGTTCTTTACAAGTTCTATCTTTTTATATAGTTTGTGGGTACTTTGTTAGCCATTAAGTTAAATATTAGCTTAGTTTAGTAGTTAGTCCCAGCTGGGACTTTGTCCCGGAGCGGGGCATGCTCTGTTCCCCCGGCTTCAAACCATGCTAGTGATGCAACAGGGCAGTGCCTATTAGTGACCCCCATGACAGTTGTTTGAAGTGCTTTGGGGAGTCCCTTAGAAAGGACAAGTGCGGGATCTGTAAGAACTTTTGCCCTAGTACCCAAAAAGAGCGGGATATCTGCCTGAGGGCCCTCCTCATGGAGGTTGCACTTCGTCCTGTGTTGGTGCCCTCCCGCTCGGATGCCACACTGAGCACCTCAGCACAGATGCACAGTGCACCACTGACACCTGGCTCCGCCCGGCACCATTCCACCTTGCCAGTGCCTAAGAAACAACAAAAGAAGAGCAGCATCCCAGCACTAAAGGGCAAAAGGGGCTTTGGCCTGACGTAGGTCTTTTGCCCAAGTGCCTGCCCCGGGGCTTCATGGAGATACTGCTTAACTCTGACCTCCCTCCAGCCCAGCCAGGGATCCGACTCTCAGGAGTGACAAGGGGACTCCAGGTTCTCTTAGGGCCTTTGTTGCCGAATCAGCCCCGGGGGCTAAAAAACAAGCAGGACAGCTAGCACCACAGATGCTGCACCAGACTCAGCTAAGACGGTAACACCTAAGAGCAAGCCGGTGATGGGACCCACTCCATAGGGCAGTGAAATACCTTTGGTCCCCGGATCACAGGCATAGATCCCCATCTCCGTGGTCTAGGACCCCAGCACCGCACCCTTGATCTCTGATCAGAAGGCCCCAGCTCCCTGAGGCTGCGCTCTCCCTCTGCAAGGCATGAGATACTGGAGTTGAGGCACCAGTCTCTGGTACCTGCAAACTTCCTGCCAAAGATTGCCATGGTGTAGGTCACCTTCACCTAGACAGTCTCCCAGATGTTGGTCCCCACCGGGGCTGGATTGCTCCCTATTATGGCACTGGTCTCCACCTCCCCGGTACTGCTCGTCAGGCGGGCACTGATCCTCGCCCTCATCTCACCGGTTGCTGATTAGGGTCAGTTGGCAGACTCAGGCCTCCATGGCTCCACCCTGGTCTCTGGAAGGGCAATGGCCACCGTTGGACTGGGACTTCAGCCCCTTGCCAAGGAGGGTTGATTTGCCACCAACCCATGAGATCAGTACGAGTCTGAGTATGGCATCTGCAGCGGCAGCAGGGACAGTGGCCCGCGTAATGGCCATACTGGAACCAGTGGGGTATGCCCGTAATGCTGGTCCTATATTTCCACCAGTCCTCCCTTGCTGCATTGGACAAAGCACCTCCGGCACCGGGGTTGGAACACAGTACTGAATCAGGTGCTGGGGAAATGCATCGGGCTCCAACATCGAAGGAGCCGTCCCGGAAAGGGAAGGGGATCCTGCCTTTCCCCTGGCGGTGCAATCGTTGTCTCCAGACGAACTGGTGGCGGGTCCCTCCCAAATGGGCAGTATCCCCAATGACTTCAAGGAGCAATGCCTTCCTTAAAAGGATGGCTACCAATTTGAACTTAAAAATTGAGTCTGCGGAGGAGTCTGACATCTTTAATGTTTTATATCCGCATCCACCCTGGTCTGGTTCGTGCTGCCTGTCCACCCAGGGGGCCTTAGGATTCCCAAATAGCTGTGGCAGACCCCCTCTTACATTCCGCCTACTTCTAAGAAGGCGGAAAAGAAGTAATACGTCCCTGCAAAAGGGTTAGAATATTAGTGTACACAGCCTCTAGCAGGGTCACTGGTTGTGTCCGCTGTTAATGTAAGGGACAGGCAGGGCCAAGTCAGTGGCATGCCAAAAAACAAACAAAAAAAAAAAAGACCCAAAGAGACTGGATTTGTTTGGCAGAAAAGTTTATTCGATGGCCAGCCTGCAGTTTCAGGTGTGTAACCACCAGGCCCTGTTAGGCAGGTACAATTTTAACCTGAGAGAGGGCCTCCTTGAAGTCCCACAGGACTGAGTCCAGGAGTTTGCTGCTTTAGTGGAAGAAGGCACAGCAATGGCTGACAAGGGCCCTCCAGATGGCTTGGGACACTACGGACTCGACAGCCATGGTGGTTGCCTCTGCAGTGGTCATGAGGCGCAGCTCCTGGTGCAGTCCTCTGGGTTATCCCAGGAGATGCAGGCCACCATTCAGGACCTTGTGTTTGAGGGGGCGGGGCTCTTCTCTGAGCTCGCGCACGGAAAGCGCTACAGCCTTAAAGACTCCCATGCCACCCTCTGCTTCTTGGGCCTTAATGCCCCATAGCAGGCCAGGAAGCTGTTCGATCCTCTGCCTCCTCAGTGTAGGTCTTGCGGGATTTCCCGGCTGAGTACCTAAAGTAGAAAGGATAGAGACAAGGGGTCTGAACAGCGACACTTGTGGTCTTTCCGTTCATCTGCTCAGCCAGTTCCTTCCAGGAACCAAGGAGGCCAGAAAAAGGCATTTTGAGGATGCGCTCGAGGATAGTGCCCCGGTAACTTCCCAGGATCCATCCTCCCACTCTTTCCTCAACTGCCTGTGCCCCTTCTAGTCAGCCTGGTCGTGGCTGACCTCAGACCATTGGGTGCTCGATATAATATCTAGGTTACACCCTGCAGTTCGTGTCCAACTCTGCCTCCCACCCCTCTTCAGGGACCTGTCTCACAAGCAACTTCTTGTCCAAGAGGTCGAGAACCTCCTGCATCTGGGGGTGGTGGAGGAGGTGCCTCGGGACATGAAAGGAAAAGGGTTCTCTCATACTTTCTAAACCCGAAAGCAAACATGGGCCTCAAACGCATTTTGTACCTGCGTCGCCTTAACAAGTCTGTCAAGAAGTTGAAGTTTCTCATGGTCTCCCTAGCCTCCATCATCCCCTCCCTGGATCCGGGAGACTGGTACGCCGCCCTTGACTTGAAGGACATGTATTTCCATTTTCCAAGGGCACAGGTGCTTTCTCCGTTTTTGTGCTGGGCCAGCGCCATTTCCAATTCATGGCACTGTCCTTCGGTCTCTCGTCAGCCCCAAGGGTATTCAGAAAGTGCATAGCACCAGTGGCCGCTTACCTGAGGTGCCGTATTTACCCGTACCTTGACGACTGGCTAATAAAGGGCTGGTCCCAGGATTAGGTTCAGCATCTCGATCTGATTTGCTCCACCTGTCGTGACCTGAGGCTGTTAGACTTTTCCTCGTTTATTATCTTAAACTATATGCATTGCACTGGAATTATTGGAGCGGTTCTCGACTCAGGCCAGAGCCTGCCTTCCTTCCACAAGGCTTGGTTCCAAGCCATGGCGGACCTCATCTTGTGCATGCAAGTCTACCCTCTCTACCGCTCATTCGTGCCTGCGATTGTTGGGCCAGATGGCGGCCTGCACTTGTGTGGTTCGGCACATGTGGCTCCACCTCAGGCCCCTGCAGACATGGCTGGTGTCTACGTGCCCAACAGACACAGTGTGGACTGTGTGGTCAAGGTCCTGGACCATGTATTGTTATCACTCACCTGGTGGCAGAATCCTGAATCATTGTTGGAGAGAGTTCCCTTCGCGGCTCCATCCCCATTAGTGACCCTAATCTCAGATACCCTAAACCAGGGGTGGAGAGTCCACCTGGGCGATCTCAGCACACAAAATTGTTGGTCAAGTCACGATTGCTCCCTACACATCGTCAGCTCAGAATGGTTTTCTTGGCCTGTCAAGCCTTCCTACCTCACAAGCCTTCATACCTTAAGAGTGGGTTAGATAAATGTCTATCAGGGATGGTCTAGACAGTATTTGGTCCTGCCATGAGGGCAGGGGACTGGACTCGACATCTCGAGGTCTGTTCCAGTCCTAGAGTCTATGAATCTATAAGAAGCAGGGTGGTCCAGGTCCTGACGGACGATGCAGCGGCTATGTTCTATATCAACAAGCAAGGTGGAGCCAGATTGTCTGTCTGCCTTTTGCCAAGAAGCAGTCAGGCTCTGGGGCTTGGGTACAGCACGACATCCATCTCATAGTGGCACACCTCCCAGGGCCAGGAACGCTTTGGCAGATTGCCTCAGTAAGACCTTCTAGTCTTGCCATGAGTGGTCGCTTCATTCAGAAGTGGTCAGCATCATCTTCCAGAAGTGGGGGCCTCCCCAGGTGGACCTGTTCATGTATAGGCAGAACAGGAATTGCCACGTTTCCTGCTCAATTCGGAGATCGATAGAGGCTCCCTTTCAGACCCTTTTCGGCCCCCGTAGATGGCAGCTTTGTTGTATGCCTCCCCCCCCCCCCCCCCAGTGTTATTAATTCACAGGGTCCTCATGAAGATCAAGCAGGATAGGGTGAAGGTGATCCTCATACTGCCGGCTTGGCTGCGCCAGCACTGGTTGAGCACGCTTCTAGTCCTCTTGGTGGCTGCTCCGTTACAGCTACCGCTCAGGCCAGACCTGCTGTCCCAAAACCATGGCAGTCTTCTGCATCCAAATCTGGTGGCACTGCACCTGATTAAATGGTTAGGCAGCATCACAAATTCAACTTTAAACTATCTACGTCACCTCTTTTGAAAAAAATAATTTCCACAGTTGCTAATATATTTTTTAAATAGCAAATTACTTAAGGAAGGTGGTGGTTGTAAAGAGAAGGAACGTGATGGCTCAAGGGACTGGTAATGTGGTATGAAGTCTTTTCTGATTTGGGACACCCCAGTATACTGATTGAAAAAGTAACACTAGATAGCTTGTGTAAAATCAGTTGGTGATCTTGGTCAAATGCTTGCACAGGCAGCACCACAATAGGCACCTTTGTTTGGCAGTCTTAGGTCCAAAAGAATGAAGGCCTTGAAAACTGAATTTGCCTCTGGATGAAGACTTTTTTTACAGTTCCAATTTGGGACATGTTGATGGGGTGAGTGGGGAAAGCTTGTACTACTGTTTGTTCCTAGCACTCCACCAGATTTTGACTTCTGGGAAAGTGAATCCAGCGCGGTAATTGAGCACTACACTTCCTCAATTATGATTACAAAAAAGGCAGCATGATGCTTTTCCTGTATTACAGTCAGGAACTTTGTGGTTTATTAGTAATACTACATGAAATTTCTTTAGGTGACCCAGGCTTGCTTACTTATTTAGTAGCAAGTCTTTTGAGACTGATGTGCAATTTGTTTTGTTGTAGCTTGAGAACGCCAGACTCTCCTCTGAGATGAGTAGTTCTGCAGCTAACACAGTAAGAGAAGAACTGACAGAAAGTCGCATGCGGATTGAAAGCCTCTCCTCCCAGCTTTCAAGCCTACAAAAAGAGGTAACAAATCACTTGGGATTTAGACTTAATCCCTGTAATAGAATTTGATTAAAAGTTTATACCTTTTTCTCTATTTTTAATTGCATGTTACATGGATTTTGTTACTCTTCCTGTTTTCATCTTACTGACCCTTTCTAAATTCCATAACTTCTGAAAATAAAGTTGATCTGTTCTACAGTATGTATTTGAGAAGCATTATCTAAATTTAAACTCCTGCCTGAAAATGCTTCACTGTTGCACGTAATACCAAAGATGATTATAACTGAAAGATTGGAACAAAATACTTTTTTTCCATTTGTTTACTTCATATATTTAACAGCCGTTTAAGGTCTTTTGCACTGTTTCCCTTGCATATTCAGTCTTTGTTCATCAAATGGGAAAAGAAATCTTTTTAAAAAAGGGTATTTTTTTTTCAAATACTCCCTTCAATCTTTTTGTAATTAAGTTTTTACATTGATATCTTTAAGACACCTCTTTCACTTTTCTCATTCTCCAATGAATCGTATATTAAAAATATACTGAATTAGTTTTGTTCTCTTTCCATTTCTCTTGTTCCCCTGGTAGCTAGCTAACTTCAGTTGATCTATTTCTCCATCAAATCATTCTGTTAATGACTTGTGAAGTAGTTTTCTGTTCTGCTCAGTCTGCAGTTTTGATCATTACAAGCAAAAAACTGAACAGGTTTTAACAAATGCATGTTCTGTGGTATTGACTTAGAAATGGCCGGGGCCCTGGTGTAGGTAGTGTTCCGCTTCAAGAATTACAATGTTTTATTTTCATCTCATGTCTCTACCCCGTTGTACTGTTTGTTCTCTGTGCTATATGGGTTCTTCTGCACCGTAGTATTTGAGCGGGTGGGCATTAAGCAATGTGATATTTGTCACATTTGTTCTCACTCTACATGCACTTGCAAGAGAATGAATGTTCTGTAAACTTGATTTTAAATCCACACACATTGCAATATGCTTGTTAGAAAAAGCAAGGTCAAATAAATGCATCTTGCACTCGGAGCAGAAGATGGTTCTGATGTTCTTTAGTTCCTGTCAGAATTCATTTCACCATCTTCGTCTGGCCCCTAAGAAAGTTCAGTCTCCTGATAGATGAGCTTTACCTTTATTTTGTGCAGTTCTGTTGTGCCAGAGAAGCAAAGTTGTTTGATCCAGGTTTTCATTCCAGTACTTCAATGGAACTTTTTTAGATACCTTGGGCCCAGGCCTTTAAATATTTTGAAGATAAGGACTGAGACATCAAACTCGATTTAATAGTCAGTCAGGAGAGGTGCATATATTATGGTGTGTTACTGTGAGAAACTACAAAATAACGTTTGAGGTGCGGTTCTTAAGAAAGCCACAATGAAACCAAAAGAGCTTTTATTACTGTAGAGCCTAGGATCCTTGGTCATGAACAAGGAACCCATTGTGCCAGGCCATCTACAAACACAGAACAAAAACATTTATTAAGTTTCTGTTTTCAAGGTAGGTGAAACAGTATTAAGCAAACAATAATATTAAGCAAATAGTTATTCTATATATAGAGGATTTCAGGTCTTGCTTGGTAATTCTGTAGTATTTACACTACGTAAATATTATGTCTTCAACTAAAAAGAATTTTGCCAACTCCCTAGAAAAATTCACCTGGCTCTCCTACCAGCACATACCTTGAAGTACCATTTAAAGCAAAAGCTTGAGTATATAACAGGCCTTCAAATTGTCAACTTCTCTTGAACCAGCAGGGAAAGAGTTCATGATTTGAGTTCCCTCCATCAAGAACATCCTGTGCATATCTAGAATTCTAGAAGCTGTTGATAATCTTGTCTGTTGGGATGAAATGTGAGAATATAAGCAGACCCTAAAATAACCAGAATTCATGAGCTTTATGGTGCAGAATCTTGAATCAAACATATTGAAAATCAGAGTAGCCTACTGAGAAGAGGGGTTGTATATGCAGAAGGGTTGTATATAACAAACACCACAGAGGAAACTACACATTCTGTATTAGCTGAAGGTTGGTCCTCCCAGGAGAGCCTCATCTACTTGGTTACATAATCCCGACTGAAACTATCAGGGGCATTGATAACAAGCAGAGTTTGCTTCTGAAAGGAAAGTTTAACTTTGCCAAAGATGGAAGAAAGCATTTGTGGCTATTCATAAACTTTAAGGCCAGAAGGGATCATGGTGATCTAGTCTGACCTCTTGTAGGGGGATTGCACAGAATCTGCAATCCCAATGACCATTTTACCTCTGTGTCCTGAACTGCTTTCTCTTTCAAAATTTGTTCCAAGACCTTGCATACAATTGAGGTCAAATTAACAGGCCCGTAGTTTCCCAGATCACCCTTTTCCCTTTTTTAGAAATAGGAACCATATTAGCAATACCATCATAGGGTATGACCCCTGAGTTTACAGATTCATTAAAAACCCTTGTTATTGGACTTGCAATTTAATGTGCCAGTTGCTTTAATATTCTTGGATGGAGGTTATCCAGGCCCCCTGATTTAGTCCCATGAAGTTGTTTAAGTTTCACTTCTACCTCGGATGTGGTAATTTCTCCTGCCATATCCTTGTTCCCACCAGTCACCTTGCCACTACTCATAAGATCTTCATTTGCCTTATTAAAAACAGGAGGCAAAGTATTTTTTAGGTGTTGATCCATGGCTAGATTATCTTTAATCTCCGCCCCATCATCAGTGTTTAATGGTCACACTTCTTCTGTTCTTGTTTTCTTATTTATATGGCTATATAATCTTTTAATATTGGTGGTGTGTTTTTTGTTTTTTTTTTGTTTTTTTTAAATGCCCTTTGCAGGGTCCAACTCTGCTTGGCTTTTAGCAGTTCTCACTTTATCCCTAGATTTTCTGACCTTCAAAAGTTAGCTTTCCTTGCTTATCCATCCCACATTCTATTCCTTGTAGGCTTTCTGCTTTCTCTTAATCACCTGTTTGAGATGTTTGCTCATCCAGCGTGATCTGCAAGCCTTCCCTATGAATTTTTTCCCCTTGCTTGGGATTCAGGTTTAGGATAGCTTCTGCAACTTTGACTTGACTTTGAATTACTTTGGTGCCTCCACATTCACATTCTTGAGTTCTTCAGTTCAGTCCTCTTCCCTAACTAATTCCCTAATTTTTTTAAGTTATCCCTTTTGAAATCAAGGACCCTCATTGCAGATCTATTTTTGTTTATTCTTCCATTTAGTTTTAAACTGAATTAGCTCATGATCACTTAAACCAAGGGTGTCTCCTGCAACTGGCTCTATGAGGTCCTTACTACTCACCAATACCAAATCTAAAATGGCATCATTTCTTGTTGATTCAGTGACTATTTGGTGAAGAAATCTCTCATCTATCACATCCAGGAAAATTTGGGCCCTACTATTATTAGTAGCGCTTGTCCTCCAATCTGTATCTGGAAAGTTAGTCTCTCATCACACAATTCCCAGTAGTATTTATTTCATTAAAGAGGTCTCTATCCATATCCAATATCACTATTGTTGACTTAATGCAGAAATAATTGAGAATCTGCCAAGACCTCCAAATTGTGTGCCTTGTTAAAGTATGGGAAGTAGGCAGTGTCCATATCTTACCAGTGCCTTTTACTTGGAAGAATTGTACAGCATTTCACAAACATCACGTGGCTTCTTACTGTAATTGCTTGTGTAATCTATCCTCCATTCCATCTGCAAAACTCCTGAAGACTTCAGCTGGAGTTGGTGACAAGGTTTGAGTATAGAACTCACAAGAGATCCTTGTTACCCAGATACATCACACTATAGGATAGGACAAGAAGTCAAAATACTTTCTGTAATAAACAATGGAAGTGGAGGGGAATGGGAATTTGCAACAGATAAATTCTATTTTGGGGAAAATCAGTTTAACCATAAAGCTGCTGATCGTGCTTACTGTTGTATTAAAAATTTCATGGAACTCTTCATATACAAAAGTGGTCAGTATTTGTGTCCTCCGGAAGGTAGCACCCATGGCAGCATGCTTCTTACAGTACCAGACTACTAGCAGTGGTTCTAGCTACACCACTCAGTGGAAATCCTACTTCATTTTAAAGATCCCTTTGAAGGTTTTTGATTGAGATCTTTAGCGAATTATCTGTAATGAACACCCTAACAATGGTTGCTTGGGTAGGATAGACTTCTTTGTATTAATGTCGTTTAAAACTATGGCAGATGCATTAGAGTTCTGCTGAACCATCCAGATTTCCATCAAGGAATGCCCATGCAAGGTAGGTGAGCAAAAAGTGGATATTTTTAGGACATGCTGTATGCTTGGCCACACCTGTCACTTCATTCTAATTCTCTCTTATGTTCCCTCTTTTTTTGTTAGAGAAGTCTGGGTCTCTTGGGGCCATGTGTATCTCAGCATTATTCGGGGGTTCCTTTGTATTGGCATCCTTTTGGTGTGGCAATGGTCTTATGTGACTCTTGGACAGTCTGGCAGGTGTGGAAGGGGGAGATATTGAGTATTCATCCTCGTGGGGGTGTGTGTGTGTGTGTGTGTGTGTGTGTGTGTAGTGTGGGGTAGGGCACAGGGATTGCTTCCTTGGTGATTCACTGGATTTATTCCTGCAGAGTCAGAAAATGTGTACTCTATAATACTAATTTGCACTTATCTTTTTGAGGCACTCAACGAGCTTAACAAACACTGATGAATATAGCTTTACAACTTTTCATGTTAAGTAGATCGGATGACACTGAAGTAGAGAAGTTAATTTACTGGCACAGAAACTTATTCTAGGCTTTGCCACAAAACTTCTAACTCCTAGTCCTGTGTCTTAAGCACCATGCCACCTTTCCATGTTTAAAGATGTTTGGAAAGATGACAGGCATAGATTTGGTTGTGTGTCTTCATATTGTGTGAGGCTGCTGATGTAACGCGGAAACGTACAGGCATGCTGTTGTAGCTGCCTGGAACTAATGAGCCACGAGGACTTCCTGAAATCAAACTTCAATACAGTATGAGCCTTTTCTCTCCCCTCTCCTGCCCACCCTGTAGTGACATTGCCTAACTTTGCATTGGTGCAATAATGCAATTAATTCCCCCAAAAACCCACACACATTTCAGCATTCTTTAAAGGGAGAAGCTGCTCTGAAGAGAAATTGTTTTAAAAAAAAAAAAAAAAAATCTTGAGCAGATCAGTTGAATATGTATAATTATATATGAGTATATGACTACACTCACTAAAATAAGTCTTTAATACTTTTTTTCCCCGCTCTGTCTTCCTGCAGAGCCAAATGCAGATTTTGGGATAGTGACTACGCTTGTTTGTTTTGTTTTTTCAGTATCCCAGTATTGCATTGGTATCAATGCAGTTCAGTCACTTCAAGAAGTGATGAGCCTACTCATGGACTGCCCAGTGGTGTGTTTTTGCCATATTGTATAATGCTACTCAGAGCAGATCTAGACCAGATAGTGGCATATTGCCAGCAGCTGGGCTACGCTACTGTTCCCTTAACTGCTAGTATTAGTGCAGCTGAATCCATGCAATTACAACGGGAGATTGAACGCTTAATGTCGACATGATTTCAGAGAGTAATCTGGATTCTTTTCTGGCTTGTGCATCAACAGAATTGTCGAGTTTTTATCATTAGGGATGCGTGAGCCGGAAAAAATCCAGTTTTGTGTCTGATTCCAGGGTGACTTGTCAGGGATGGCAGCTAGGTTTTTAATACCTGTAAATGGAGCAGACTTACTTTGGAAGATATTAAGGTACACAGGAGAAATTCCATGAAACACTTAGTCACTATTCAGAGTAGAATTGTCTCTTTTTTTGGATCATTTAAATAAACTGATGAGATGCTGGATAACCATGCTCTTACTATCTATTATTGCCAGGGTGTTAGTGAAAGAATGTTTTTCTAGGAAACACTTCAGATATCATCCCAGAAGGATACATTCTAAAGCCTGTTGGATATTTCATGTGGCAATAACCAGACTGCTTTTCTAGCTCATAGCTGTTTTTATAGCAATATTGTTGGAATTCTGGGAACATGTTGGAAAGTTTGATATGTGCATGAAGTTCTTAACATGTAATGCAAAAGAAAATTGTGGTAGGCATTCTTCCCATGCCGTTGGCCTTTGCTCATTCTCAAATGTAAATTCTGTGGAATAAGAAGCAATAGTTGTCCTTTTATGGCCAAAGTCTAATCTGTGTTGCCAGTTCCTGGGACCCCTGAACATTCAAACTTGTGCTTGCAAATGATATTTGTGGTTTTGAGGGATGGGGTTGAGGAGGAGCTGGGGGTGGGATGAAACATAAAGGTTAGATTAGCAACTCTTTGAAGAGTAGCCCCAGATGTTACTAACTTGACACTTGTACAGAATATTAGGAATACAATACTGGCTCTAAATCTTATTTAAAATGGCTACTGGAGTCCTAAGCATAACTTTAAAGTCCCAGTCTTTTTCACAGTGACTCTTCATCTTCTTGAACCTTCATTACTCAACTTGTAGGAATGAAGTGAGCATTTGATGCTGGGTACATGTGTGGTTCAGATGTCTTCCAGCTCGCAAAGTTGAATTTTAATCTCTGAATGATTTAAAAAGCTGCAATTTAATTTCACTTCTTAGAAATCTGCTCTTGATTTTTTCATCACTTGCATGCCAAAGTATTGTATAGACAATTGCATGTGTACAGCAGGTGCAAATGTGTACTCTTCAAAAGTTTTTGTAGGACAGGAAATTGGAGAGGGGTGGGTTGGGGTTCAGTGAGGGTAAAACACTGTCTAACCCAAGGGTAGGCAACCTATGGCACGCATGCTGAAGGCGGCATGCGAGTTGATTTTCTTCAGTGGCAGTCACACTGCCTGGGTCCTGGTCACCGGTCCGGGGGGCTCTACATTTTAATTTAATTTTAAAATACGCTTCTTAAACATTTTTAAAACCTTATTTACTTTACATATAACAATAGTTTAGTTATATACTATAGACTTATAGAAAGAGACCTTCTAAAAATGTTAAAATGTGTTACTGGCACGCAAAACCTTAAATTAGAGTGAGTACACACAGACTCGGTACACCACTTCTGAAAGGTTGCCAATCCTGGTCTAACCGAATGTTCAAAATCTAGGTTTCTTGACACACTCAAGAAGTGAATCCTTTCCCTGGATAGCTGCTAACTTTGTTTTTCTGTTTTGTTCTAGTCTAGGGCATGGCTGGATAAGATGCAGGAGCTGGAGGACACACTGGCTAATGAAAGGGACAACTATCGCAGGATGCTGTCTGACAAAGAAAGAGAAATGGCTGAGATAAGAGATCAGATGCAGCAACAACTGAATGACTATGAACAACTTCTGGATGTGAAATTGGCTCTGGATATGGAAATCAATGCATATAGGAAATTGCTGGAGGGTGAAGAAGAGAGGTAAGAAATTATGTTCCATTGAATATTGTTGGTGTTTTTTGAGATTTATTGAATGTCTGTCCTTCAAGAGAAAGGTCTTTTGTTGGGAGACTTTGATTAAACACTTCAGGGTCTTTTACTACACATGTCCATATTTACCTTTCAAAAATAAGAGGCCCTATATAGCCCCATGTAAGGTGTGGGGCTTTTTATATTAATATTCTCAAAAGCTAATAGGTAGTGTTAAAGGCAAGATGTGGTAAGAAGAGATGAGCAAATCCGCAGGGCATTTCTGCAGAGCTTTACTTTTTTCAGCAATCTTTAACAGTACACCTATAAAGGGAGAGAATCCTTAGTATTAGCAGTTTTTTAAAATATGGAGGTGAGGAACCTTTATTTAAAAAAAAAACAAAAACGGGCGGGGGGAGGTAAGGTATGAGTATTGCTTATTTTGTTAGTCTGACTTAAGTGGAATAGTATGTAAACTCTTGGGGAGCCAGATATAACAAGAGTATTGTGGCAGTTGCAATGGTAGCTTGTTTCGTCAACCCAGCCATAAGGAAATTAAAATGATGTGCTATGTAAGTGAGCATTGAAATACTTGAAGTGTGACATGTTTCCTTCCTCAAATCCAGGTTGAAGCTATCTCCCAGCCCATCTTCTCGGGTGACAGTCTCTCGGGCATCATCAAGTCGTAGCATGCGCACAACCAGAGGAAAGAGGAAGAGAATTGATGTGGAAGAATCTGAAGCCAGCAGTAGTGTCAGCATCTCCCATTCAGCTTCTGCTACTGGAAATGTTTGTATTGAGGAGATAGACGTGGATGGGAAATTCATCCGCTTGAAGAACACTTCTGAGCAGGTTTGAAAACAAAATGATGTGCCATCACTTTGTGATATACTGATTGCAAGAAGGCAGCCTCAGGCTGCGTTTGTCTTTCAGGCTCTGTATCGTGTGCCAGAACCCAAGAGTGCTGTAGAAAGCAAATGGCTCTAGGATTCGGTATTAATTTAATGATCCAGCATGACCTCTTACCCAGCATTCTGGCATCGGAGGTATTTTCTTCCTGATAACGTGTACAGCTGAGGTTTCTAAACACTTAATCGTGTAAGATGATAGTCCCATTTCTAGGCACTGAGCATACACGTAGTAAGAGGCAGTCCTTGCTGCAAAGACCTTGCTATCTAAAATGACAAGGCTAAAGGTAGCAAAAAGAAAATAGCCTTAATTTACAGATGGGGAACTGAAACACAAAGTTGAAGGTGCTGTCTGTATAGGCATTTGCCTCAATTTTTACCCATCCAGTGTCCAGCTTTCAGTGCAAAACCCTAATTTAAATGTCTAAAGCCACTTATTTGCACCAGTGGAGTTTACTGCTGCTCAGAACTGTGGAAAATGGCCCCAGTGTACGACACACCATACAGTGCCTTGTCCTGTCAATACTCGAGGCTTGCACTGATCCAGCTACACTGGCTATCCACAAATGATTGAAATCATGCCAGATCCACAATGTAGATGAGGCATGCTCATGGTTGTGCAGAAAGTCTGTGTCAGAGCTGGAAACTGAACCTAGATCTGAGTCCCATTAGAATGCCATGCCTACAAGACCATGCTTCCTCTCCTCAACCACAGTTGCCAAAATGGTGCTGAGAATGTCTTGTTTTTGACTGTTTGCAGCTAAACTGTGTTCAGAACGAGTTTATGTGGATCCAGCACCTGATGCCAGCAACGGATAGACATTTCAAGTATAAACAACTCTTGTCCCTTCACTTTTCCATAAACTACAAAACTTCGAACCCTAATTGTTGCAGCCTGGCTCAGTGTCCCTTTCTCCACTTTCTGGGTCCTACATGCTTTCAAGTCACCTAGCTCTGGGGAGCATCTAGTCACTTTCTAGCTCTGGATATGTATAGGGCATGCTCCCAGGCTCAGACCTCTTGTCTGAAGCCCTTCCTTGGGACATGGAGCACCTCTCTGCCCAGCTTCCCTAGAACCCAAAAGTAGAGTCTGAGACTTTTGAAGCCCCCCTCAGAACTCCACTTAAGCTGTGGGTGTACCTGGCTTCTAGTTTCTGTTTCAGAACAGTGTGGTAGGACAGCAAAGAAAATTTCTTAACCATAAACTTTACTCTCAAAGTAAATTCCTGATGCTCCCTCCCTGTGTCTGTTGTCACCCTTCTGAGAGTCCAAGGTTTGTCAGAGTTTCAAGCTGGGCAGAGTCCCTCCTGTCCTCTTTCTCCTGCAAGTCCTCCTTACCCTGCATAGAACAGAACCTCACTGTCAAGTAGGCCCTCTCTCTTTTTTTCATGTGTTCCACTGGGATGCTCCAGCCCCTCCTGCAGGCCAGTGTGTAAGAAATCCATTGTTTCATAGTGATGGGCCTGTGGTTGTCATTCAGAGTGGATATCCCCAGATAGTCCTTCAAGAAGGTGTCCAGCATCTTTCCAGAGCAGGGCACTCGCTGGAATGCAGTGCAGTACGAAGTGTGCAGTTCAACACAATACAAAGTAGACTTCATAATTTGGTACAGATATATCCCACTTTGTCACATGACTACTTGGTTATCTTATTGAGGTTTAGGGTTGATAAATAGGGCTGCCCCATATGTCTTAGTGTCTTCGGACTCAAGACAGCATTGCACTCACATTTGGAAATTTATATCTATATTCAGAAAAAGCAGTTTTCTTTCAGAATTAAATCTTCAATTCTACATAGAAAATGTTCAGTTCTTCATTGGAAATATTCAATCTGCAGAGACTATAAATGTTTGTGTTTCTTTACTCTTGCCATCACTTATAAAAAGCCATGTTACACCATGGAAAAAGCATTTATCACAATAGTGCAGTCACAGAGTTTGGTGTTCTGAAAAAGAAAACTGACAGTGTCCTGGTTTTCCAAAAGATTGGACATAGTTCATATGCAAAAGTTTGAGTCTTAAAGAGTACTAAATATTTGTAATGGGGTTCATATTCTGTATTTCACGAACCAAGTGTGGTGATAGCTGTCACATTTAAAAATAATAAACCCTTCAACCAATTCAACATCAGAATTATAAATTAGATATGGGGCAATGTGTCACATGGTGTGATGTTTCATTCTGGAACATGAGAGCTCATCTGAGTCTGTTCAGCACTGTGGTTATGTGGACTTCAAGGACATGGTGACAGCAAATATTACAGAAAACTTTCCAAAGCTTTATGATGAGTTCTATTTATCTTGTAGGAAATTATACTTGTTGGTGTAAATTGAATCTTAAATTCCTTTCCCTTTGTCCATAGGATCAACCAATGGGAGGCTGGGAGATGATCAGAAAAATAGGAGACATTTCTGTCAGTTACAAATATACCTCAAGATATGTACTAAAGGCAGGCCAGGTTGTTACAGTAAGTGAAATTAGCTTTGATAAAGATGTGAAATTGTTTGAAAGCAATGTAAACATAATAGGATAATGAGTTTTCAGTTTTTAGTCATATTTTCCAATCACTTAAGATATTAGCATCTGTATTGACAGCAAGTGCATCTTGAGCTTTGACCATGCACTTGCACATGAAGATATACATTTAAACTGTCCAATCTGCATGCACAAAAGTGGGTTTTTTGGTACACAGGTAAAACAGATGCATAGAGACTGGGCAGAGGCATCCACTTTTAATGGGGTAAATTAACCAAGTTTTCGCACCTAACCCCTTCTCTTACATACTAGCCGTAATCACAAATGTATTCTGTGACGGAGACTCATTTCATTAAGGTCTCTGTATGACTTCCTTTCTCTTCCAGGTCTGGGCTGCAAATGCTGGAGTTACTGCCAGCCCTCCCTCTGACCTCATCTGGAAGAACCAGAACTCTTGGGGCACTGGCAAGGATGTGAAAGTTATATTGAGAAACTCTCAGGGAGAGGTAAAGTAGATTAGATATAGTTAAACCTTCCTTGAAAGATTGCTCAATGGACTGACAAATTAAGTGCTGGACAGAGGTTGCGTCCTAATAAAGATGAAGCATTTCAAAAAAAATGTTTGAAGATGGTTTTAAGGCCGATTTTCCAGTAAGGGAATACATGCCTCCTGGCATTATGGTGAAATGCTTTTACTTTCTGCTTGAATTAAATTTCCAAAACTCAGTAGCATTTGCTTATAAATACAGTTCTCTGAAGAATAAGCAGGTATTCAGCTGAATTAAAGTGTCTCTTCTAGTGACAAGTTATCTACCATAATTCAGGTAAGGTGCAAGATATTGGAACTTTGGGAACACTAATCAGTTGAGGAACCATCAGTTGACTTCCAGGGGGAGAGAGAAAAATTCTTAGAGCAGGAAATGTCTAAAAAAAACTTAAGTTAGACCAAAGTCTCTGACAAGAGTCTGTTGAGCCACTGGAGGAACTTAACAAAAACAGTATGAAAAGCGCATTTCTTAGTATGTGTTGCTAATGTGTGTAGTATAGGCATGTGAATAAAGTCTATTCAGGCTGCAGATGAACAAGCAGAAGTTCTTTGTTTCAGGGTAGAAGTAATATTGGCACCTGGATTAGAAGGATTAGGTCTCTAGACTCATGGAGTGTTAGGTTATAGATAATAAAACAGCAACTCTTATTGCAGGAGGTTGCTCAGAGAACCACTGTCTTCAAAACAACTTTACGTGAAGGCGAAGAGGAGGAGGAAGTTGAGGAAGAAGCAGTTGAAGCAATTGAAGAAGAGGATCTTTTTCACCAGCAGGTATTTTGTTAAGGGTTGATTAGTCAAATTTTTATTTAAAAAATAGAAGCCAAGCACACAAGCACTGAATTTTGGGAAAATATCAGTCCAAGCTCATAACCAGAACACCCCTATAGAGGCATAAGTTAGTGCACGAGATACTACAGAATTCTACATATTACCATAAAGAGAGTTGTGGCTGCTGTGGGAAATATTTTCAGTTGCCAGACTTTTTTGGTTGAGAGCCAAGTCTCCATAACAGTGTTTATGGAATTAGTATGGATTCAAATTTTTGTTGAACAGTAGTTGAAGTACTTCATTATTTGCACAACTCTGTTTCTGGGCCTCTACAGTTCAGTACCTTAAAGAATCCTAGCAATTTAAGAAAATATAGCTATATCTTTAATGTACTCAGTTGGAAAAACTAATTGTACTTCATGCCCATTCCATAAATTTGATGAAATATTTAGCTTCACATTCCAAAATAACAATTAAACTTGTGTTTTATTGGTTCCCTTTTTTCACTACCTCTCCCAGGAGAAGATACCTAGCATTCCTCTGGCTACAGAGGGTAATCTATTTTGAGTTAAAGCTCTGTAGTAATGACTGATTTTGGCTTAGACTATGCCAGGTATCACATGTTATAGTGGTTTGAAGTGGCATTTTTAAGATGCTGAATCTTCTACTACAGGATTTTTTTTCAGAGCTAACTTTTTCTATTCCTAATAGGGAGACCCAAGGGCAGCCAACAGAAGCTGTGCAATCATGTGAATTTCTTCAATCAACCAGCTTCCTCAGATTATGGTAAACCTGGCCTATAGTGCAGAGCCTTCTCAGAAGCACAATATTTTTGTATTTCTTTTATGTGAGTTTTTAAGCTGCAAGTCTGATGGCCTTAATTTCCTTTGTTACCGAAAAGAAAGTTTTGTAAAAGAAACCATATCTGTAACTCTTGCAAGATGTGAATTGTTGACACTGAACTATGTACTGTCTGAAAATGACCCCTCAATTTTTTAAGCCAGTCTTTTTTTATTCTTGTTAAAAGGGAAATATGCCACTGTGTTGTTTTTGTCTTTTAGACTACATCACTTAGACTAGCCATCTGCTGTCAGTCCCTTTATATTTAGGTGCTGTTGGGGAGTGGAAGGCATTTCCAAGATAATGAATTCTTTTGTACTGAAGACTGTTTTTGTACTACGCAATCAAGGTTACAAAACTTTTTTTATAGAAAAGACAAGCTTTTCTTTTTTTTAAAGAAACAAAGCCTAATCACGTAAGCACTCATAAGAGGATGAAGGAAGCAGAAAAGCTTGTTTTATTGGTACCTTTTTCTTTACTTAGTTTCTTAACCAAGGGTGGGAGGGGGATGTTTCATGTTAAACATGCTAGTTGTGTTTTTAAAGATAGTGTAACTTGCTTAAATTTTCTTATGTGATATTAACAAATAAAAAGTTGTTTTAATATGACATGTCTTGTCTCCAAATTATAGGAAGAAAGCTAAAATTCTTTAAAAAGGCTAGATATGGTGGAATCTAATCATAGATCCCTCTGCATCTGAAATATGTGGTCCTCAGCCATCTGAAAGCTTCTCATTCTTGCTGCGCCCAGACACCCTTTTAGAAATTTACTGGGCTAGAAACTTTCATTCCTTTATCTAGACTACAGAAAGCCCAAATGAGGGTTTGGAATTCAAGCGTTCTGTCTGTGGTTCACTCTTTCCTGGAAGAGAGAGCCATAAACTAGGTATGAGCTGGTTAAATACTTAACCTAACCGCAATCTATTTTAATATCTATGCTAATAAAATTGTTACTTGGCTTGTTTAAATTTATGCGACTACTTTAGGTTGGTTGTTTCTTAACATGCAGAGAAGAGAGTTCAACTGGCCTTAGATATCCATGTAAAAAGTGATTACTCTCAAAGGCTCAAGTGGCAGTCATAGCTCTTGCCAGTTGGTCTTGAAATCTTCCTCCAATGATGAATGTACTCAATGGAATTATTTGGACTGAAAGGTCCTTATATTTGGTCATCTACTCAACACTTCTTTATTGGGGCATGCATTATCCTTAACTGTTCCTGAAAGTTGCTTTGCCTTGAATATGTCTGGTAATTCTCATTGTTCTTACAATTTAAAAAAAAAATTGACATATTTGTGATGGGGGAAACACTAAAGTTTTCATTTGGATAAAGCACTACAAATTTGCATACTCGTAACTCCTTAGAAATACTATGAACAACTTTTCCCATCGCAGTTAAGAATTTCTTCTTAAAACTCTGGCCGCAATGAGGAAAGCAGAGGAGTGACCTGAAAACAAAATCAACTAAGCTTTTTCTTAAAAACCCAAAGTTTGGGTTGAGTTTTGGGTGAATTTTGAAAAAATCAGTTTGGAGTATTGATTTTTTTTTTTATTTGAACGGGTTTGCCTACATCAATTTAAATATTCCTTGCTAAATCTTATAACTTGTCTAATACTTCCCTATGTTTGACCAATGGGGTTAATTGATTGCTGTTTATATTAATCTCTCTGCTGTCTGTGGCTTTCTTCAGAATTGAACACACCCTCTTCACTTACTGTTTCTATGTAGGAAACAGTCACTTACATTCTTCATCTATACTCTCTATTTACAGTTTTAAAGCTGATGACAGAAACTAGAAGGGTATTCCAGTTAAGGCCCACTCAGTGTCAAAGTAGAATTTCATTCTGTACTGTCACTATTACGCATGACCATATTCCACATGTAGCCATCGGTGCTCTGTTTGCAGAACTTGAAAAGCCCAAATCATAATTAAATTTCCTTGGTTTCAAGTTCATAGAGCTCTGCTATTTGCGCCCCTGGGAATTCTACATGAACAGGACTGTAGTTCTGTTTGCCAGCTAAACATATGGATAGGAGTTGGTATTTGAAAATAACTTTCTATAAAGAGAGCTTCTTGTTGAGTACATTGCAAGTTTATTGAATGCTGTGGTAAATCAGCATCTGTGCTAAATTTAAAAAAAAATAAATTTAAATTTAAAAAAATGCTATCTTAAGATATTCAAGTGGTTTTTTTTTTTTTCCTTTAAACTAGCAGGGTAAGTGCTAGTGAATTTAAATGACCTTTCTGTGGTTATGTGCTGCTGAACTTCACAGTGAAACATCCTACCACAAGATGGGAGTCTTGCTACCAGAATGTTCCCTATAGATTTTTACCAGTGCCTTATAAGATTCATAATGACTTTTAAAAGCGTGTGCTTCACTTTACTGAATGAACATAGTGAAATAAAACATAGCCTTTTTAAGCTTAGGAAGTAAACTTGGATTTATGCCAGCTAGTCTCTTTTTAAAATATTAACTTCTTTCTTACCATAATAAAAAACTTAGGTTTGACACCAGCTCAGTGGTTGCAGGGTTGTCATATTTATATATACCAAGTGCAACTTCTGTTTTGTGAAAAGTGGTGATTCTTTCTCCCTCACACACAGTTTTTGTGTGTAATCCTGGAGTGGAATTGCATTAAAATCCACTTGACTACTTCGGTTGCTGCATTAAAGTCTTTTAACGTGTGCAGATCTACGTGAGAGTTAATCCTGATCAGTAAATTAACTACTAATAGCACTATGCAATGTTGCATTGACTGTGGTTCTCAGGACTATTTCTGAAGGTCATTCCTAGTTTATTCCCTAGCTTCCTAACATAATCTAGCAGTTAGCCTTGCAGACATGTTCCACTTGTGATGTGTGTGAACACATGAATGATTTCTTTTGCACTAATGTGTGAAGACTTTCTCCAGTACATAACAGGTACAGTAAATCCTGTCCAAGGCTGCCATTTCTTGACAGCTGTAGATTACCTCACAATATGAGGAACTATTCAGTGGTTTAATCGTATATAAGCAATAAAATATTATACCAGATTTGGGCTCTGTTAATACAGCCAGGATCCTATTTGAACCAGAACAGCATTCTCTGTTAAATAGCAGCTGATTTTATTTTTCAGAAATAAGGTTTACAGTTCAAGTGCTTTTTAGTCTTTGGGTCTGTGATTCTTGAGACAAGTTGCATGCTCTTTTTTGGTTGGTCCTGTAACTTCTATAAAACAAGTTGCATTTGTTCTGTTCTCGGCAAAATAATTAACCCTTTAGCCTTAATCATTTTAAATACAATGGATGAGGTACTAATAAATGGTAATAAAACCAAATATACCTGTGTACTCACTCCTGCTTCCACTTGATTTTCCTCCCAGCTGCATGGAGAAGGAGGGAACTAGCCAAACCTGTCTGACTCAGACTTGTTCAAGCATCTGGCATAGTATAAAAAAACCAAACCATACCTTTGCACTATTAACGTGTGCCCATTGCTTAAAATGAGTGTCAGCTTCACAGTTTCAAGGATCTTTAAGTGCTAAATGTACCAATTTTTTTGTGGCTAAGATTTTTTTGTCCTGTTCTTTGAAAATGTTATTTCCCCTGTTGCATGCAAGATCTCTCCAGCCCATTGGAATGGAGGCAGAGGTTTTTTTTTTTTTTTTTCCCTTTGTCTTTGCTTTTAGTTCAACAAAGCTTCTAGTTTAACACATTCACTGATTCTTCCCTCCTGCCCCCCATTCTTTCCTCACACTCTCCCTCAGCCGAGTAGAGTAGATGTTTCCTTTGGTTCTCAGAGACCCTTTGCAAAGGATTCTTTCCTCTGAGAAGTAAGTTTTCTTTTACCTTCTTATTTACACCCTCTGCCCTGTGCAGTTTTCTCCCTTACTTGCACTCCATCTGGAGAGAGGAGGAGGATCTTCACAGATGTTCCTTTGGAAGGGTTGGAGACTCTCCTCGCTTAGCAGTAAATTCCTGAAATCTTATCCACACCTGCATTTTGAAGCCCTAGTGGCAACATTTTAAAGAACTCCTGATTCCATGCTCAGAAGAGTAATTTTGCATTTGGAACAGACTACAGTGCTTGGAGCAGGCAGTTAAGACCAGATGTTCTTCCCTATACCTAGCACTCTACTGAGACATAGTACGGTGCCTACTTCTGCAGCCAGTGGCTTAGCTTTTGCTGCTGCTTCGAGCAGTATTCCTATGGGTACCCTCACATCTCAGATTTTAGGTAGCAGTGTTCATTAGGCCTGTCTGTGCATGCCAACGGCCTCATGTCCTACACTAGGGCTAAATAGAGCTGTGTGGCCCTGAGTTCCATCTCAATTGTGTCTGCTTACGACAGACCCTCAGCAGCCTCCTGAGTTGAGTTTACTGTGTTTTTCTCATGTGCTTAATAGTTTTAATTCTCCGTTTCCTTTGTGGTGGTTAGTTTTGTTTTTAAAAGTAATTTTTTTGGTTTTTTTTTTGGTTTTTTTTTAAAGCACCATTGTCGTCCCTCCACCTGTTTGTTTGTTCCCCTCAGGAGAACTGGTTTAAGTTCTCCTGAAGTTTAAACATAGCCTCTCGGCACCATAGGCAATCTCGAGCAATGATGGACACTTCTGATGTCTGCTGTCTTGGGGAGTCACATGTTCCAAAAAAATTGTAATTTCTGTCTGCAACTTAGTCTGGCTAGAAAGAACTGACAACTTAAACTCTCTTCATGATGGAGAGTTCGCTCGAGCCAGCTTCTGATCCTGGTCAGGGGACTTCCCCCACAGTACAGCGGTCTCTCAACAGGTCAACTGTTTCAACCTCCTTGCTGCAACATTCCCCTAGAGCACTGAAGAAGAAATCCCTTTCAAAAAGACTCTAGGAAGCAGTCTTCAAGTCTTTTGTGTAGAGAATCCGTCCCTGGAGAGAGGGGTAGCCGGAGGCATTGGGGCATGGGTCATTCCCTGGAGTGAGGGGCTGGCGGGGGGCAATGGGGTAGGGGCAGGATCGCTACCTCTCTGGGATAAGAGCCAATTACTCCTCTTCCTGCCTTCTGGTGTTAGCTTGGGTTATTGTACCTGACTGGGCATTGTCTGGTTCCTCTGCAGCTGATGCCTTCCTCCCTGCCCACAGGCATGCAATGAATGCATTAAAAAAAGCATTAGTTTTGTTTTCAGTCACTGTAAGGCATTAACTGCGGTTGATCGACAGCCCTACATCTGGGTGTGCAAAACACCACAGTGGATGCCCTCAGCAGATGCTTCTCACAAGATTGCAAATGGGAGATAGATCCCACTGTACTCCTGAATATTTCAATGTTGTCATCCTACAAATAGGCCTGTTTGCCACAGCCAAGAACAAGAAGTGCTCCCAGCTCTGCTTGATGGCCTGGGAGATGCCTGGACTCCAGTGAAGGAGAAAGGCCTGCTGTATGCATTTCCCCGGATATTCAAGGTGCTGTTGAAGGTAAAAGAAAGCCAAAGTTATTCTCATAGTTCCAACATGGCTGACACAAACATGGTTTCCTTAATCAGCTCACTGTTTTGTCAACTGATTTTTTTTTCTTTTTTTAATGGAGATATACCTATCTCATAGAACTGGAAGGGCCCCTGAAAGGTCATCAATTCCAGCCCTCTGCCTTCACTAGTGGGACCAAGTACTGATTTTGCCCCAGATCCCTAAGTGCCCCCCAAGGATTGAACTCTCAACCCTGGGTTTAGCAGGCCAATGCTCAAAACACTGAGCTATTGCTCCCCCCCTCCCCATTTGCTCTCTGGACTGTCCCCTATCTTTTCTCTCAAGATGCTGGTGAAATCCGTCACCCCAACCTTGGGGTTCTCCAGCTCAAGGAAAGGCTGATTGATGGCTTGCATGGTTAGAAACAACCTGTTCGGAGGATGTAAACAAAGTGCTGTTACACGGCAGGAAACAATTTACCCATGACACATCCCCAAAACTGAATGAGAGTCAAACACTGGTGTGACCTAAAATGTCTTTCACCTACATCTTTGCCATTATCATATGCATTAGATTATATCTTAGAACTAAAAAGTACAAGATTATCTTTAAGATCTGTAAAAGTGCATTTGGCAGCTATTACGGTCTTCCATCATATAATAGAAGGTTTTTCTGTCTTTGCTCATCCTACAACAGGTTTCTTAAGGGACTGGACCTCTTCCCATAAATCAAAAGCCCTACACCAACATGGGACCTCAACTTGGTACTTGAGTGTCTTACAAGGCCTTCCTTTGAATCTATGGCAAACCTACTCCCTTCTACAGCTGTCTATGAAAATGGCATTTCTATTAGCCATTATTTCTGCTCGAAGAGTGGGTGAGATAGGGGCTCTGATGCTATACCCTGCCTTCTTTAAGAATAAGGTCTCACTCTGACTGCATCCCAAGTTCTTGCCAAAGATATCTTTGGACTTCCACATAGGTTAATTTATTCATCTTACAGTTTTCTTCCCTATGCCACACTAGGATAAAGGAGATGCAACATTAAATATACTTGATGTTAATACCCTCTCAACCTTTTACTTAGGAGCAAGCCCTTGAGGAAATCTCCCAGGTTTTTTTTCCTCCATTTGTAGACAGTGGTCTCCAATTTCCAAGCAGAGACTCTTGATGGATATCTGGCTGCATTGCCTACTGCTATCACTCTCATGATCTTCAACCTCCCTCTAGAATATGAACTCACTCTACAATCACTCTGTATTTCAGTATCCTTTCTTGAGAACGTTCTCATCAGACTTACGTGGAGCTGCAACTTGGACTTCCATTCATACATTTGAACTCTGAAGTATCTAATGCCTCAGCTTCTGATGCTATATTTGGCTCTTCTGTTCCATCTTCAATCTTAGACTTGACTCCAAAGTCCCACCCCTGTGTAGAGGGTACTGCTTGATAATCGCCTGGAGTGGAACTTCCATGGGAAACTGCTTGAAGAAGAAAAAAGGTTACTTACCCTGTTCTGTAACTGTGGTTCTTCAAGATGTCCCCTATGCGTGCTCCACTACCCTCCCATCTCCCCTTTGCTTCGGAGTTCTTTACAACAGACTCCACAGTAGAAAAGGAACTGAGGGTGGTTCATCCCTTCATGTATATAGCCTCGGTGCGTGGCAGGCGCATGCAAGGGCCGAATAGACACTATCTAAAATCTCCAATCTGAGGTGCATAGGATTGGAGCACTCATGCGGTGGGGAAGGGGACATCTTGAAAAACCACAGTTACTGCATAGGTAAGTAACCTCTTCTTGCTTCATTTCACAACAGATTGAGGACACACTAAGTGCATTAAGTCTAAATGGATTTCAGCACTAGATGCTGCCTTGCCCTATCCTTTAGCATCACCATCTTGAGCTAACTTTCTAGTTTGCTAGCAAATATCTTGTGATCATCTTGGGAACAACATACATCAACACAGCCAATCTGTTCAGCACCCGAATCAGCATTGTCACAAAGCTTGCAAGAAGGTTCTGGTAATGGGAAGAAATTCTGTTCTGATACATACATCATCATCTCTTCTCATTTTCTGTCCTGCTGCAGTACTGCACACACATGCTCACAAATTTTACAGCATCTTTTTTTAACTCAGGCTAATTCTAATTTAGAATGGTCTCTGACCCACAGTGCCCTCTGTTGTGCATAGTTTGGTATTTGTTCATTTTCCCTTTGTGATGGTTGAATGATTAACATTGGTTGCTACTTCCCATGAGTTGTGCTTTCCATCCGAAATAATGGATCTGTCACAGGGGTAAAGCAAAACTTAGCTTTTTTTAATCTGTATTTTTAGCTTATTCCTAGTGTGACTTAACTGATCTGACCAGCCTGTGCTCCTCTAGTATTTTTCTCTAGGCTTGGCTTATCTTCCCTCACAGGTAGAAAGCAAAGGAATGTTACATGGGGCTAAAAATGTCCCTCTGCTTGTTCTCTTCTTCAGTTCAATGGGTAAGTGTTGGTAATTTTCTTAGATACTAATTTGCTTCATGAGACTGCTGCACAGATCTTTACATCCAGAAGGGACTGCTATGATCAAATAGTCTGACTTCCTGCCTAATGCAGGCCATGAATGTTACAATAGTGTTTTCCTGTTCCGATGCTGAAATGTTTTGCTCTTCATTGTGACTAATTATAATGTCTAGAATACCAACATTGCAGCTTGTATTCCTGTGTTCAGTAAACCTGTTTTTGTTTTTGTTTATATATATATATATATATATATATATATATATATATATATATATAGTCACACTAAAACCAAACTAACCTGTTAAGAGAACAAATTCTGTATGTTTTATACCTTATTGATGTCTTTGATAGGGCTTCTTATTTATGTGAAGCAGGCAAGGGTTGACCGGCAGGTTTGTTTTAGGTAGGTTCTAGATGACATACATAATACAATACTAAAAAAACCCAAACTTTAACTGAACTTTCACTATGTATCCATTCCTTAAAGGGGATGTCAACTGGCAATCCGATTTGGCTTAAAAATTTAAAGTAGTTTCAAGTCCTAAACTTGCCAATTTTTGTGGCTAAAGATCAATTTTTTCTAATTTTGAAAACATTTTCCTTTCTCTCTTGCTCCAAAGGAAACAAGGGAAACTAGCAAAGTAGGAAAAACAGTGAAACTGATAATGCACAAGGTGCTGTCACCTTTGCTTGTTGGGTCATGTCTTCAATTAAACTACTTGCATGCATTTAGTTATATATATGTATAATTGTTTTATGGGTTTGGGGCCCTATATTGTAAGCTCTTCACAACAGGAACCATATTCTTGTTTCTGTAAAGTGTGCAGCACGCTTTTGGGTATGCAAAACCAGTGCCTGTGTTCCTCTGTCATATGATGCCTCCTGCTATGCTTATAATGGTCAGATTTTAAGAAAAAAATGCTATGGTAGGCAAGCCCATAGAATATATGCAATTCAGGCAATTGTTGCTAAATTTAATAAAACAGATTTTGGACCTACATTCACATGATGAAGTCAAAGGCTAGATGCAGAAACAAGACATTCTCAGGCGTAAGTGGTGCTTATGGCTTTTCATATTTCACTTAAATTGGCAGTTCTCTATATGATATAAATGTCTGAACAGTTTTGTATCTTAGACCCATTCCCCATAGCATACAAAGTTGTCAACCACCCCAGCCACATTGTGTGTGAAAAATGCAAATTTGTTTTTATACTAAAAACTTCACTAGCAGTCTGTAGCCTTATTTTTATAGAATTTCATATTGGAATATAAAAACCTTCGAAATCTTAATCATATTGTGCAACTCACTTCCCTTTCAGTGAATCCAATGCAGCTTTAGAAATATTTGATAACTACTGTTAGACTTCCTCTTTCCTTACCAAATTCCCCCTCCATTGTAATCTTTTTGTGGTGTTAGTCTTCCTCTCCTGCCAAGATTTGTTTATACTCACTTATTTTTATTGTATCTTACTGATTTCCTCTTCATATTCCTGGGAGGATTATAGCAAATTCCCACTCTTGCACCTCTAATGCTAGTCTTCCATTAAATATTTATTGGGTGTAACAGCTAATTACCATTTGGATATTACATGGATGTTTGTTTACATTACGCTATAGACATTTTGTCCTCTCAAAACTTTTTGAAACTTGTTTCCATGCTAGCCTAATTCAAATTTTATTTTAGTATCTGTTCTCCTACAGTGTACTTTCAAGAACCACCTTTTTGGAGCTGCTTCTAGTGGAGAGAGTTGCTTATTCCATTGCTGTTCAGTTCCTGATCCCTATGTTTAGTGACAGCTGTGGCGATGAGCCTTATGGGTCTGCTGTAAGCATGACTGAAACAACCAAAGCACTTCATACAAGACATTGAACAGCTATCCAATGGTATTTTGTATTTCTGGCTACTTATGTATATATAAGTGGCTGTTTGTTTATAAGGTAGAAGCTAGAGTTTGACTTCTCTAAGAGAGTGCATTTCTTGATTACTGTGCCCACTAGATTGTGAAATGGTTGGTGAGAGTCAGACCGTGATTTTTTTAAAATGGTATCAGTGAAAACATATAAAAGATTCATCACTCATCAAGATTCAGTGTTTTAAGGCCATTTCATAATTAGGGCATCTTTGATTAAATCATCAGTTTCCCTTAATCCTTCCCTCCTACCCACCAACTTAATGGCTTTCTATTAGTGAGAAACAATGTTGGAATTTTAAGAAATATTTTCAAAGAAAGGAGGCCAGATTGGGCACAAAAAGAAATTACACTGAACATGCCCATGCAACTGGGACTTAACTCTGGTCTACACTACAAGTTTAGGTCAAATTTAGCAGCATTAGATTGATTTAACCCTGCACCCGTCCACACAACGAAGCCATTTTTGTCGACTTAAAGGGCTTTTAAAATTGATTTCTGTACTCCTCCCTGATGAGGGGATTAGTGCTGAAATCGACATTGCCAGGTAGAATTTGGGATAGTGTGGATGCAATTTGACAGTCTTGCAGCATGGGGCACGGGTCACTTGCTGGAGGATTCTCTGCAACTTGAGGTCTTTAAACCATGATTTGAGGACTTCAATAACTCAGACATAGGTTAGGGGTTTGTTCCAGGAGTGGGTGGGTGAGATTCTGTGGCCTGCATTGTGCAAGAGGTCAGACTAGATGACCATAATGGTCCCTTCTGATCTTAAGTCTATGAATCTATAAGCCCCAGGAACTTTTGAATTTCATTTCCTGTTCGGCCAGCGTGGCGAACTCAGCAGCACAGGTGACCATGCAGTCCTCCCAGAATGTTTCTACTCTCCCCATTATCTCTGTCCCTGAGTTAATCACAGATTAGAAGGCGAAAAAAACGCACTCACGATGACACGTTTTCCGAGCTCATGCAGTCCTCCCACAATGATAGGGCATAGCGTAATGCATGGAGGCATTCAGGGGCAGAGGCCAGGAAAGAATTGCTGTGTTTGCTTAACGGCAAAAGTATCATGCCTCGCTAGTGATCCTGCCCGAGCCAGGTCGCTGTGTCAGCCTTGGGCAGGGGCATGACCATTTTGTGAGCAGGAAGGCCTTAGATATAGACATTGCATTAGGTAGCTTCTGTAGGTAGAGAAAACATTCCTGTGCATTTGGCAAAGCGTCTGGCAAAAAAAAGAGAAGCCCTGTAGTGTAGTGGTTATCATGTTCACCTAACACGTGAAACATCCCCGGTTCAAAACCGGGCGGAAACAGGACACTGTTCCTTTTTCTGACTCCCCTCCTGCATTTTTAGTCTTAGAACAGACCGTGCTCTGAAATTTTACTTTGAATTATATCAATTATGGGTTAAATAATATGGAAACTCTCTCTAAGTTATAGTCCTGGGTTCCTTATCCTTTCATCTGCTCTGATAAATTAACATTTTTGTTAGGGGCGGGGGGAAATTTTCATGAAGCCTTTTATAGGGACTAAATGCTATCTAGGACTCTGAAATAATCGTAACGTGGCCCTTAGAGTGCAGTCCCTTGTTCTGGATTTGTCATTCCACAAGTTGAACTGCTCCTTGCTACTGTCCAGGCTTCATGAGCCATGGGAGCAAGGGGCAGGCTGGGGAAGGTGCGACTGCGCGGTGTTGCTGGCTGGGAGAGCAGCCTGAGGCAGAAGCTTCCAGCTCGCATGATATTCCAGGCAGGACTGAATATCCATGAGATGAAACTTAGAGAATGACCTGGAGTCACTCTCATTCGGTGCTCTAAGAGGAGGATAGCCATATCTGTCCCGGCACCCCGATCGACCTCACCGAGGTTTGCTGGCTGAGCGGGACCCTGGCTAGCAGGAGCCAGCGGATGGAGCCCCAGACCAGCAGCGGGCTAAGCCGCTCAGCCTGCTGCCAGTCTGGGGCTCCGTCCACCGGCCATGCTCAGCTCGCTGGCTGCCTGGGGTTCCGATCATCCAGGCACGCAGCGGGCTGAGGGGGTTTGGCGGACGGGACCCTGGAAAAAAGGCATGAAATGATTGTCTGCCGGTCCTTTCATGGAAGGAGGGAGGGAGAGGGGGCCTGACGACATGTACCCAAAACCACCTGCAACAAAGTTTTTGCCCCATCAAGCATTGGTAGCTTAACCCAGAATTCCAATGGGCTGCAGGATAGCTACCCACAGTGCACTGCTCTAAGTCGATGCTAGCTGCGGTAGTGAGGATGCACTCTGCTGACTTAATTCACTTAGTGTGGTCATACGCAATAGACTGTATAAAATTGACTTCAACTTCTAAAAAATCAACCTAATTTTGTAGTGTAGACATACCCTTAAAATGATAGGCCTCATTTTTTAATTAATCACATTCTGTAAATTGGGAGTGATACTAAGATACCTCGCTTATAAACTCTCATTACACAGAATAAGGGGATCAGTTTTACTTTAGATGTTGTCAGCAAGTCTCTGATCTGTGCTTTGGCTGGCTTTTAAAACTGGAGCCTTTAACCACTCCAATCCCACAAGTTGGTTTTTGTTTTTGTTTCTGCTAATAGGGTTGTGATGTATGTAAATTCAGCAGTAAGAGATACTCATTTACTGTGGACATGTGAACACAGATAAACATCCTTCAGTCTTTTCTGGGGCTAAATACATGCTAAAAAGTTAAGATAAACAATGATGCTTCAGTTTAACTTTTTTTTTTTTTGAGGGGGCAAGCTATGAAAATGATGAGTCAACAACAATCATATCCATGTGATGCTCCAAGACACTGAAGCTAACTTAATTAAACCTTTTATTGATTGCCAATGGAATGCTAAACACACTCGCCTTCACACCACAGCATATGTAGTATTAAAACAATAGGAGACATGATCATGACTAGACAAGTCAGTCAGCCATATAAAAGCCTATTTTCTCCAAGCACTCCTCTTCCATTATCTCCAAACTGCATATCAAAAAAGGGAATTAGACCTGACCCTGAGGCTATCTCTACAGTGCAAACTATCCCCAAAACAAACCAAAACCCATGCTACCAAGTCTCGGAGCCTGAGCCTACAGACTTGAGCTCATGGGGCTTGAGCTACAGAACTAAAAACAGCAGTGTGGACATATCCACTTGGATGGATTGATTGAAAGTGTCCTGGCTAGATGACATTCCATTTGTAATAATTTAAGAAGCCTACAGAACAATCTACCCACCCTCTTGTATTCATAAGATCTTTGTGTAAACTTGCTGCATTCATCCTAGTGGTGTCACATAGAGATTAATTCTACTCCTAGAACTGGAGATGCTAAAGCCAGCATTTCTTTGGTGCTCCCTGCTATTTGAGAACTGAGAGCCAACCTCAGCTGCCCAGTGCCAGATAAGTATTTACAGCCATAAAAGCATAGTGTTTAAAAAAAACAAAATTTCAGAGCAGTCTGGCTGATTTGAGACAGGACAAGGGATATGTTTGCCCATGTTGAATCTCCTAGTTGGAGGGACCCGTCTAGATAACTACAAGGCCCACAAGAGAAAAGGAAAAGCAGTCATCTGATAGTATGATAGGAATTATGGGGAATTGGAGTGTTTTTTCTTTTTTTTGTCAACCCCCTTCCTTCTCCCTTTGGACACGTTGAGGCCTTCCTTTGTGTCTTACCCTTAGACAATTCCTACTTGAGTTATGCAGGAGGCTTTCTTCCCCAAATGGCTGTTGATGGAAATGAATTCACATTCTCCAATAGACAAGGTTATATCTCTCGAGCTCTCAGCTGAGGCTGGCTCACAGATCCTTCAACTCTAAAACATAGGCCTCTAGTACTTAATGGAGAATGCTAGTAGCAGGGTCAAGCCACTAGACAGCAATATTATACTCACAAAGGCACCATATTAGTGGTAGCAAATGGTCCCACAAAAGCCCTGTTTCTTGAAACAGGTATGAGTAGTAGGGGACAGGTGTGGTTAATTAAAAGGGAATCTCATATGGAGCAAATTCCTATGTATATTGTTTTTATATGTACTAGGAGGCAATATTAGTTTATAAACCAGTCATGTCTGGAGCCCAGAACCAACAATATTTTAGTTTTAGCTTTTAGTTGCCTCCTTCTGGACCTGTAGAGACTGGTCATCATCAAAGAGCTGGCAAGGCACCTGTTGGTAAATATCTCTTGTTTTCCTCCTTCGTTAAATTGGAGAGATCCTGAAACTGAAAAAGTGAGACTTACAACTCTTCCACTCCCCCCACCCCCCCTTTCAAAAGTAAACTCCATATAAACACCATGCTGAAACCTGCTGAAACGTGGACCGATAAGTCAGCTTTCAAGAGACCTGAAATAAAAGCGGAAGAGAGAGAGAGAGAATTATCTAGCAGCCCTGCAAAAAGAGGCAGACTGGGTGTGGAGCTGATTTGAGAAGAAATTGACTGCTTGTCAGTCTCTGGTAAAGGAAAATACTGAAGAGAGGGGGAATCTTCCTAGTGTCAGAGCCCTCTGATGAAGACCGCTTACTCCACATCCCTCCAAAACAAACTATCAGCCTTATAAATATTTCTCATCTCATGGTTTTTCTTTGAAATACCATCCAACAGAGCATCCTCTGACAGGCTGACAGTGCTGAGCGTTTCTCTAGAGTCACAGATTTTTGCATTCAAAAGGTCAGTGGTGTTATATGTACCTTGCTAAAAGTGAAGTTCTCATAGTAATTGCTGGTTTACAGAGGTCTCACTTTAATAAAATATAGGACTATGGAAAAATAAGTACTTAATGTCATGAATAGTATAATTTAGTTCCTAGAATTCATTCTCTTTTTAGAAGAACAAAACATAGGATGACTTTAGCTTGTAAAGTAGGGTGACCAGATAGCAAGTATGAAAAATTAGGACGGGGGTGGGGGGATAATAGGAGCCCATATTAAAAAAAAAAACAAAAAAAAACCCAAATATGGGGACTGTCCCTATAAAATCAGGACATCTGGTCTCCCTATTGTAAAGCATAGCTGCATAACATAGTTTTGATTCCAGTATTTAAAGCTATTTAGCATCACAGCTGGAATAAATTTAGTCTTTTTTTTTTTTTTAAGATGCATTTTGTCTGCTGAAATTTCAGGGCTGGCATTTGTCATATTCCTCATGGTCATTGTGATGTGACAAGCTAGGCTTACACCAAGGAGAGGGTCTGGCACAAAGAATGGAACTTCTTTCTTCTCCTTTTCCCACTGATGCTATTAATACTGAACAGAAATGGCTTGTATGTGGCCCAAACAGTATCCATTTGAGACAGCAGTCTGTCAGAAGCCTAGAATGTGTGCAGGAGTAAGACTGGGTCTAAGAGCAAGAAATGAAGCTGACTTGTGCCTGCTGCTTTCTAAAACACATCATGTAGGATTGCATTATTGTTTGACTTCTGTTTTCAGTTCACAATTTTAAATCAAGTACCTTTCCCCTATCAGCTGAATTTTTACTTGGAAAATGAATGAGAAGCCTAACTCCAGGTGTGGGTGAAAAATCCTTTTGAGGACCACGGCCAAGCTGCTGCCAGCCAAAGGAAAGAATGAGATTAATTTAACAAAAGGAATAAAGCCACTCATTCTTTATTAGTTGTACAGTACTTAGCATTTATTTTTTACTTTACTGGATCTGTTGCGATAGCACAATAGAGCCTTTGTCATGTTGTCATTAGCTCTGTTAAGTGTAGCTAGTGCCATAGACGTTTACTACCCTTAACGCCCCTTCAGAAGCAAAAAATTGAGTTTGTTGCTATTGTTCAATAACTTTTGTTTTAATAGACAGCAATTTTGAATTTACATCAGTCCAAACAGTGATTCAGTATGAAAAGATCGCTCATTCCTAGAGAAAGAGGAACCAGAGCTGGTCAATAGGATCCTTCTGACTGCCAAGTCTTTGGTCCAGAGAGGAAGGTGGGAATGTGACATTAGTAGCACTCACCTTACCATCTTGCTGTCTGGAGAAGAACAAGGCACCGTAATGCTGCTTTGGCACATGTAGAACACTGATTCATGAATATGGGGTGTGGGATATAAAGCCGCCACCTCCTCCAAAGATCTGTTCCACTCTTGTATGTTAGGCACAAAACAGAATAATATATCTGCATGATAGGAACCTACCTTCTTGGTACCATTGTGGGAATACTGTATCCCAGCTACATCATTAATTGTGCTGTCTCTTTTGTGCTAAAGTATTAAAGGTAGACTGCACAGCAAAAATGATTGTCAAGTGAGAGTTTATCATGCTTCTCTGTGAAGGGTAAAGTGACACTGATGGACAAAGTTGGTATTTGATTATAGAAAAGTTAGGCAATGATGGCTGTTTGTAGTTCTAATACTCCTAGAGGGCTGATGACTAAATGGAATATTAGCTACTTGTATCACTGGAATTAGTGTCAAAAGGAAACTCTATTATTACAACTCCAAATACATGTGAGCTGAGACAGCATAAAGTATGGGTGATGGGTTTGTTTTTTGCTAGAGCTTTGTATTTAAATAGCTCTATCTTGGCTGACAGAACACCTGCATCAGCTTGATCCATCAGAAATATAAAACATTACCTCCTCATTATACACACACACTACCATTTTTCAATTCCTCTGCAGGGTGGGAAACAAGGTTCTGGAATTACCCTCTGTCATGTTCTGGAAATCCTTATTTTAAAATGGCAAACAAGTTACTTATCTCTAGCTTGCCAGCAGCATTTAATAGGTTTTAGCTGTAGAAGCATTCAGTACCAAATGAGTCTTCCCACATAACTACATATCCCTTATATTGCATAATGTGAGAGCCAAAATCTAAGAGTCAGTGAATGAATTGATGATTTAAAAATATAAAAATAAAAGGGATGGTTAAAAGCAGAAAATAATATTCAGAATCAAAATTCAGTGTGGTCATAATAGCATGTAGTGTTACATTTTATAAAGAGCCTTAGTCTCAATGCTACAATGAGAGAATTGATATACTCCGCAAAATTTACCTGTCAAGCTGAAAATTCAGCATTTCTAGAGTAAGGCTAATTGTTATGCAAGACATGTTCAGGCTTCCTAGGAAATGTCTAATGATCTACTAATTCATTATGTATGCAAAGCCCCCTTACAAAATTAATTAATAGGGCCAAATTTAGCTTGGGGTAACTAAAGAGTAACTAACTAGTTACACCAGTGTAACTTTAGTGCAGAATTTGGGGCTAATTTGCTCCTTCCAAATGAAAAGGAAGTACCCCTGTAACTGAGTTCTTTTTTGGGAACTGCTTTATGAAATATTTTTGACTCGGAAGATTATTGCAATCTGTAAGATGTTTCACACATTTTGCATTTTTCTTATTAGAAAAATATTTTCTATCAGGTTTTTACTACCAAACAACAAATGGAAGAGAGTGCTTTTTAAGGGGTTATGTTGTTAAATAGAATGCCCATTTGCAGAACTCGCTTTAAAAATATTTTTAATAATCCAAGATTAGTATAAGATGCCCTTCAAATAAAACTAAAGTAGTACAATTTCCTTCTTGTAATGCCAACTTCTTTGAGTCAGTAAAATAAAATATTCAGCATTGGTTCCTATCCAGATAATACTGTAGAAATAAAGAAAGCACTCAAATTTTTTTTGCATTGTTAATTATCATAGTTTTAATATTTTTAAACAATTAAAAAAAAAGAAGGGTTTGCATCACTGACAAGGCAGGTATTAACATGAGTTTGTAGAATTCCATACAGTATCTGCTAAATAAACATGTTTGGCAGCTTAGCAAATATCATATGATTGCAGCATCCATGATTTTAATTAACAGTGATTTCTTCCTCTGTAAAGAGTTTGTAAACCGGAATAGCACTGTACCAGGTTTTGGATGGAATCAGAGCCCATGGGTTTAAGAAAGTATATTTAGTGCATGACTCCAGTACAGAACTGCCAAAATCAAACGATTGTCTCCTTTGAGTTCCTTTTGACTGAATGAAGGCCCAGCAATGACTGCTGGTTAGAAGGAACACTGACAGATTTTGGAATTAGGAGTATCACCCTCTGATTGGTCCGACGCCATTCGTTGTATAATCTACAGTGGTACCTAAATGACACCTGGTGGAAGATCAAGAGAGAATAGATTATAAATTTAAAAATGCTTGGTGTCCTAGAATGAAATAAATTAGAAACAAAGAATAAACACCCCTGGGGGAAATTAGAAGTCAGCCTGGGAGTCTGTGGAAAAAATTTAAATAAAAAGGGGGGGTTGCTAAAGTTTGAGAACCACTGTTCTATCTGTAATGAATTGTACTGAATGCTACTATGTTATTTTCAGCTCCCCTGTGCTACCAATCCCCATTAGCTGCTGTCCACTCATTCCCATGTATTACCAGCCTAATGGTTGGATAAAAACAGTAGCGAGATGACAATCTCAGGCTAGAGACCACTGTTGCACAGACTGCATCACAGGTTTTCAGCAGCAGGGAAGTGGAGTTACTCAGGACAAAAACTGGGCCAGAGTCCATTCCTATCTCCCCACAGCTGGAAGCACTCACAATCTTACAAACTAGCTATCTCCCCTATCTGGGAACAAGCCACTTTCATAACTGTTAAAATTATTGGCAGCAACTTGGAAACAAATGAATCTGACATATAGCTTAATGCTGACAGTTGAGACACTGATAGTAACTTCATTGTGAAGATCTGCAAGTAGTTCAGAGGTAGGCACATATATAAATAATGACTGAGGCTTATGCTCTCCTGCTTCTAATCCCCCCCACCATTTTTCTTCCAATTAATGTGTCAGACTCAAGACTCCACAGAAGATACAGAAGTTGAGCGCCATGTTGCAGAACTACCAGTTCTCACCATGGCAGCATGAGTGTTTCAATTTAGGGAGCTGTGTTTTTGTTTGGTTTTTTTTAAGTTGCTCAGGATCTCCAGAAAAGCTGGTGATTGCTTATGACTTTTACTTGCGCTAAAAAGGGCCATCTTTGTTTTCAGTGGAATTGAAGCCAGACTGCCCTCAGGTAAGATGGCCAACGTTTCCCTTCATATTTTGCAAGAGGAAGTGGGGTTGCCATTGTAAAGCTAGGTATTTTGAATGAGTTTGAAGCCAGATTAATGTCAGTGCAGATGACCACTCTTATTCACTAGGTGTGGCTTAGGCCTGAGACAGTGAGGGGGAACATGGTACAAAGAATGTGGGGGTGGAGGAAGGCTATGGGGATGAGGAATATATGGGAGCCGGGCAGCAGACTGGAAGTAGCGGGAGACTAGAGAGGAAGGCACATGCAGAGGACTGAGTGGCTGCCAGGAAGCAGGTGAGTGACAGCAAAAAAAAATGGAGATAGAAAATGGCAGTAACTCACCCCAGGGATAAGAAGAGAGTAAGTGGAGGTCCCCTCTGAGAAGGGAGGGGAAAGGCCCACATTTTTGTGTCTATCCATTTTCAGCCAGAAATTAACAAACTGGGAATGGGGCTTCTAAACATTATCTAAAGACCCACTAAAGTTTCAACTGGATGCAGAACATTTCACCTCCTGTCTTACATACATGTTTAGCAATAACTGTGTGTTAAAAGCTACTGTATTCCATCCCTCACGTGGATGCATTAGCAGTAGTGAGAGAAGTGATTGCAGCGTAGATACTGACAGCTGAATGCAGTTTTTGCACACACAATTACCATTGCCTTCAGTGCTAAATGCATATAAGGTATCAGACCCTTTATTTGTGAAGTGTATTGGTAATACATGTCAATAATATAGTACTCTTGAGCTGTGGGTGGGAACTGCCTGTGCACTGATGACAGAAACCTTGTCATTTGTCATTGATTTTTTTATGCAACTGCACCACTTCTGTAGGTCTGCTATCCAGGAGATATGGAGTGAAATGAAGACACTATATCTGGAGATGACACACAGAGTCTGGAGAGAGGGAGGGACAATAGGAAGGTACTGCTGTTTATTTACACAGAGCTTGCAATACACTCAGTCTATGGCTGCGTAACTGTCAAAGGAAGCTACTCATGTCCTTACTCTAGGAGCTGCAAATAAGCATCCAGGACAGATTGCCAGGAGGATTTGGGGAACATAAATGATAGCTCTTTTATTTCAAGTGATGCAAATGTCTCCCTCAAAGCTATCTCAGTATAAAATCCTAGTGGAGCCAAGGTATACACAGCATTTATCTCAGTATAGCTAGTCAAGGTCAACCCTATATGCCCCAGCTGTGGTTTACCTCAGCTAGCTACTATGTCTGTCTTCTCTCCACTAGGATTTTACACGGAGTTAGTTATCTAGTGTAAAAACACAGCTTTTTGCAGTGGAGACATAGCCTATTATTTCCATTTTCACTGAACACATGAACACGTATGAGGTCTCTAAATGGACGAGTGTGCTAACAGCAGGAGAAAGCACATTGGAATGAGGTAAAGAACTTTCTTTGAAATGAATGGGCATAAATTCTGGACAGAAAACACAAGAACAACTCTAGATATTCTGGATTTTAACTCTAGTTCTCTGCAGCATCAAGCAAGTCCTTTCTGGAATAGCTGCATTGTTAATCCAGGCTGGAACTGTTTTAAGACATTTTCACAAGATATCCTAGTTAAGCTTGACAGCTTGTTTAAGATGGGTTCTTGCCTTAGGGCAGTTTCCAAGTGATGTTAGCTAGTGAATTTCAGTAACAGTGAGGGCTGCTCACCATTGCATTTCTCAGAGAAGCCATTTTATTAGACACGAAACTCCTGAGGTGCTACATAAAATGTATGTTTTTTTACATCAGTCACTGGCATAATAAGCGTCTTTGGACTTGGAGAGCAAGAGTTGGGGAAATCCATCTTCAAAGCTCACTTAGGTACTTCGTGAACTCATTCAGATATGCATTTGTTTTTAATATTTTTAAACAGCAATTACATAGTTTTGCAAACTAGAGGATTAAAATAATGCTCTGATATACACCCTATCCAATCCCACAGAAGTCAGAGGCACTACTCAGTGTGCAAGTCAAGCCAAGAATTTAGGGTCAAATTCTGCTTTAAATAGAAAGCTTGCAGATCTTCCTACTCAAGCAGACAACCATTTTTTGTGTATAGGAGACGGATATATTGTCTAAATTCAGAAGAAAAGCAATAGTCTTTCTGGGACACTTTGGCTGTTAAATTTGCAAGGAAGCTATTTTACCTTATCCCTAAGAACCTCTCTACCAAAGAAGTGTCTCCTGTTGGCAGCCCATTAAGCTCTTGGTTCACTGAGGTGTAGTGGTGTGTAAATAACCCATATGCCAGTTTTGGATTATAGAGAAAATTAAACTGATTTGTTGGAAGTAAAATGAAATTTTGTTTACTTTTTCCAGAACCTTAAGGAGCATCACTGTGCTGCACATATACTTTATCCTGAAGTGATAAGAATATTCCTTCCCTGGCTCTCTAACAGCAGTGCAGATTCTCCTATGTTCCTATCTTTCAGATTAGAATGGATCTGCTGATGGCACTTTTTATTCTGGCACCACAAAGATTTGCTATATAGAGGTGCATAGAGCTCTGTAGCAAGAGTAAAGATAATCGGGCCAAGATTTTTCAAAAGTTATGTGATTTTTTTTTTTTTTGTGTTCCCAACTTCACGCACTTGGGATGGGCTTGATTTTCGGAAGTTGAGTGGCCAATACCCTCTAAAAGTCAAGCCCTTTTAAGGTGCTTTAGTTAGGCAGCCAAAATCATAGCTGCTTTGAAAGTCTTGGCCTTTCCAGAGGAACTTACTCTCTTGCTGATAAAGTATTCTAAAATGCTTTGCATACAGACAGTGCCTTTCAGCTAAGCATGTCAAGCCATCTTACAAAAGTATTTAAGTCTTACAACCTGTCTGTACAGAAACATTACAGCCATATTGTAGATGGGGAAAACTGATGCACACAGCACCTAAGTGATCTGTTCAAACTCATTCTGTGTAGCAGTGCTTCAATGAGATCCCAGTCCTGGCTACTTGGTTTCGTTCTTCTAACCACTCAATTCACTTCCTCCAAAATGGGAGTTGTGACGTTGCACTCTATATGATTTTATGAAAATATGCTAATGAGTGAATATAATGCAACTGGAATATGCTTCATGCAAAAGGTCTCTTGTAAGGTATCATTACAAAGCTTATAATCTACTGAGTGTGATCATCCTATTTGTATGAATGTATCATTCTTGTATCTGAAAGTAGGAATATAAAATTTAACTCTGAGGTCCTACTGTAGTTATGCAAAGTGTGGGCCATTAATGGTGGCTTGGAATCTTGATGGCTCCTATTAACCAGGACAATTGATTGTAGATGGCTCTGTTTACTTGTAAGTCTTCTTGTATGTGTGTGTGCTGGCAAGTTGGCAATGAAGTCTTAGTGACAGGTGATCATGTCACCTCAACTGGAATCTATCTTTAACCTGGTGGTTTTCCATTGAGAAGAGGAGGGGGGGACCTAGAGAGGGACAAAGGATTCCTGGCTTGTGCATAAGGGGCTGGAACAGAACCAAGGGGGGTGCAGTCATGAGAAATCCCCTAGCTAGCACCTGAGCTGCACCGGGGAAAGGATTGGGCCCAGACTAGAAGGAGGCTAGTCTGTCAAGCTTATCAGAACAACTGAGGGTGAGATTTACTTGCATTCAATTTTTACGGTATTAGGCTTAGACTTGTGTGGGTTTTGTTTTATTTTGTTTGGTAATTTACTTTGTGCTGTCTGTTATTACTTGGAACCACTTAAATCTTACTTTTTTGTATTTAATAAAATCACTTTACTTATTTATTAACCCAGAGTATGTATTAATACATGAGGGGGAAGGAGGAGGCAAACAGCTGTGCATCTCTCTCTATCAGTGTTATAGAGGGCGAACAATTTGAGTTTACCCTGTATAAGCTTTATACAGGGTAAAATAGATTTATTTGGGGTTTGGACCCCATTGGGAGCTGGGTATTGGAGTGCTGGAGACAGGAGCACTTCTTAGGCTGTTTTCAGTTAAGCCTGCAGCTTGTGGGGGACGTGGTTCAGACTTGGATCTGTGTTTGCAGCAGGCAAGTGGGTCTGGCTCAAACAAGGCAAGGTACTGGAGTCCCAAGCTGGCAGTCCCAAGAGGGTTTTTGTGATCTAACTTGTCACAGGTGTGGTTGCTGTTCTGCAAGGTGAGATACTTTGCCTCCCTTGCACATCTACCTCCTGCTGCCTTGAGTAATATAGTGAACTGGATATAGATTTCTTCCCTCCTGTTCTCCCCCTCCCCGGTTGAAAAACCACAACTAGGGGGGGCACTGTGCAAAGAAGATGGTGTATTTGAGTTAAATTGATTGAGCTACATATTGATATCAGGCTCATCACCATAATAGCTAAGCACTTACCAAATTTTTGAAAGACACACACTTCTCATTCCATACTTCTAAAGGAAAGAAACCCTTTTTTAAAACGAATAAGTGATTTTTAAATGTTGCTGTTGTTAAGAATGGCCCTACCCAAGTAGTTTTTAGTAGTTGCAGTAGTTATTTAATGGGCACCCACAGGAGTCCATGCACCAAGAATAATGAAATCTAATTATTTAGCCAAACTATTTTTGCATAGTTCCAAACCGTACTAATAATTCTGAAATTAAGAAACAAATCAGGCCCCAGTTGGGCTTTCAGGGTGACTTGGATGTATAGTACAGAAGTATCTTAGTGATCATCTGAAATCTACAAGCTCTGTAAGGTAGCCTGAGGGGTAGCATCAAATACAAAAACACTCTGCTGCCTAACTTCTAGTGTGCTTCCAACCTAGTATGTTTACAAACTGAAGAATTAAGCCACACTTGCCACAGGGAAATGTTAGCTGTTTCCTTTGGTGAGTTGCTGCAAAGTACAGCACCAAGGGCAGAAGGGAGAAATTGCAGACATTTTGGACAAAATTTCTGAGCTGCATGTGGTTTTTTTTTGTGAGAACTCCCAAATTGGCCTGCAATCATGCCTACTTAGGGTGACCAGATGTCCCGATTTTATAGGGACAGTCCTGATTTTTGGGTCTGTCTTATATAGGCTCCTATTACCCCCCCCCCCCCATGTCCCGATTTTTCACATTTCCTGTCTGGTCACCCTATGCGTATTGGCAACACTGCTGCCAACACCACAAATGGAATGAATGAAGCAGGTCAGTCCTTGCTCAGAGCTATTGCTTGCTTCAGGTTGCCTACAGCCTCAGTGATGCAACCTGGTGTTGGCTTAGGGCTTGTTGGCTGCACTGGAATTTTTTTAGCACAAGTGTGGGTGCACTGCGCACGGGATGACTATATTGGTTCAGCCACCTTCCAGCACAGCCAAACCCTTGCATTCTGCTCCCATTTGGAGGGGTATCACAAGAGCTCAAAATGGGGCTATTTTTTATATAAATGAACGCTTAGATTCTGAAGCACCATCCTGCAGCAAGGTGTGGATTCTGTGGCAAAGTCCACGGCATAATACAGGGGGCCTCAAGAAGCAGGGATGTGAAAAATATTCTACTAAGGTTACATTTTTACACAAACTCAGCACTTTGAAAAGTGTCAGAAGTCAAATTAGAAGACCATTCTTGTGCCACGGCCATGTGGCAGCCATTTTAAGGCTGCCAGGATCCCTCTTAAATCTCCCTTTTCTCCTCCCCTTAGCGTCAGACAGTTCACTCCTGCAACATCTGTCTTGAACTCTTCTCCCCTCGAGCTTGCTCATTCCCTCCTGCCATCTCCTGTGGTGTGCTGAGTCAGTTATTACCAAATAAAGGCAAAGTACCTTTAAGGAAGAGTTCTGTATAGTTTAATTGGGATGAAACCTATAGGTCCTCTACAGACATTACTCTAAAAAACTCCTATAAAAAGGTAATAGAATGACACATACCCTACCACATGATAGTTAGATAAACAGTACTTACTAGTGTCCAAAAGAGGTAAATAGTGAAGAGTGCGACAGTGAGTGCAATGAGGCCAACAGCTTCTAACCTACTACTAAAGTGCAGATGGTCCACTGCTCCCCGCAGACACAACCAGCCAGAGATGGTCGCCAGGGGAGTTATAAACAAGAAGCACACCATGTCTCCAAACAGAGTCCGTTTCTCATGCTGCGGACCTGGGTTTCTTAGCCACTGCAGAAGGGAATTGAAACAAAAGAAGTGTCAGTAAAATCTTGTTAGAATGGTATAGAAACATGGCTGTGGTAGCAACAGTTTTTATGGCATCTAGTTACCACATCTTGGAGAGGTAGATTTTACTTCAGCAATAGAAGAACCCTTTCCATCACTGTAATGTATACTCTACAGTGCTAGACCAGTGCAGTATTTCTAATGTAGATATACCCTTAATGTCCTAGGGTGGGTCTATACTAGAAAATTAGATAGACCTAGCTATGTTGCTCAAGGGTGTGAAAAAGCCACACCCTGGAGCCACAGTTAAACTGACCTAAATCCCCACATAGACAGCGCTAAATCATCAGAAGAATTCTAGCTAATGCCGCTTGGGAAGATGGCACATCTATACCAATGGGAGAACCTCTCCTGTTGGTGTAGGTAGTGTCTACGCTGAAGCACAACACCTGTGCTGCTGTAGCATTTCAAAAGTAGACAAGCCCCTAATCTCAAGGTCACTTAAGCATTAAAATGTTGAGATGTCTTTTGTATAAAAGATATTACAAAATAAGAGCCTATAACTACATTAAAACAGTTCCAGATTGTTTTGGTTGCTTCTAGAAATGATTGATTATAATTGTCACCTTGTTCAAATTTCCATGGATCCCTGTAATGAGAAACTATAAGGAGAATGCAAGGAACTAAAGGGAACAGGAGTGGGGATTCTCCTTTTAAAAGGTGCCTATCGAAAGATTTTTGAAAGTGTTTGTTTAAAAGGTGACCTACACCGAGAGTTGCTGAGCATCTGCAACTCCTATCGGTCTCAGTGGCACTGCTGATGTTCACACCCTCACCTCTCCAAATAAGGGCCTAAAATGGTAAAATCTTTTTATTTCAGCACCGTGGTCTAATGGTATGTCCACACTGCAGCTAGATACCTGTGGATGCCAGCTGACTCAGGCTTGAGAGGCTCAGATTAATTGTGATGCAGATGTTTGGGTTTGGGCTGCAGCCTGAGCTCTGGGACCTTCCTACCTCACAGGGTTCTAGAGCCTGGGTTCCAGCCTGAATCTGTCTACACTGAAATTAAACAGTCCCTTAGCCCAAGCTCCACGACCCTGAGTCAGCTGGCACAGGTCACTCATGGGTTTTTAATTGCAGTATAGATATACCCTTAGTGTCTGCAATTAACCATGCTGTGAGGGGCTTCAGGTTAGGCCCTCCCTGCCCTAAGATGTAGCTGGCCAACTCACTATGTGATGATGGTTTTGGCATGCACCATACTGGGACATTCCATCAGAGCAGGATGTGGCTGGCTGTGGTGCTGGCATTTGGAGAGGAGGCCTATTCTGAAGGAGGGGGGTGGCAGGGGCGCACGCACACACTTTACAGTGTTTTCTCTGTGCAGTGTAATTTTTGTAAGGTATAAAAGACCTACACTTGAATTAACAATTGTATTTTATGTAAGTCAATTAACGAGTGAGATCAGCTACTGTACATGGCCTTGTAGGGAGTCTCACCATACCAACCCCTCGATAAACTTATCAAGCACAGTCTTGAAGTCAGTTAGGGGTTTTGCCTCCATATGTCAATGACACCCAGCTTTATGGCTCCATCTTGTTTGACCCAGCTGGTCCAGACTGACTGAATAACAAAGATTGACTGAAACTGGGTATTGGATGAGGAGAATATGGAAAGGGCAATTATTAATTTAGCAAAAACATTCCAGGGACTGTTATAAGCAGGTCTTATAGCATAAATGCTTTATATTTCAGAAGTTAGTTTTCAAATATGAACCCAAAATTGCAAATGTGTAATCCACTGTATTGGTGGCATGAATTCAGTCACTGCGTGTTTCCTCCCAATGTAGCACACCATTGTTCCTAAATATGCTTCTATTTAGAATCTAGTTTTCAGTCTTTTGTTTTAGAAACATGCACGGTCAAACTACTTTACAGCTGAAAAAAAAAATCAAGCCAGCAAATTTTCATGAAACTGAAAGTCTCAATGGTTTCTACAGTAAATTAAGGATGGTAGATATCGCCACCCTTGAAAAGGGAAAGATTCCACAGAAATGGTCATGTTTTAACCAAAATATTTGTTTAGTTCAAAGAAATATTCACACTTATCTATAGATCTCAAAGTGGACATGTATTATCATCCCAAATTTACAGATGGGAAAACTAGGGGCTTGTCTACATTGGCACTTTACAGGGCTGCAACTTTCTCACTCGGGTGTGAAAAAACACCCCACTGAGCACAGCAAGTTTCAGTGCTGTAGAGCGCTAGTGTAGACAGTGCATCAGCACTGGGAGCCGCACCCCTCATGGAGATGGTTTTTTCAGAGCGCTGGGAGAGCTCTCTCCCAGCACTCTGCCATGAATGCAGCAATGCTTTAACGTTGGCAGTGTAGACTAGTCCTAAGTCACAGAGAGACTAAATGACTTGCCTAAACCAACAGAATGAGTCAATGCAAACTCAGGAATAGAACACCCAACCCAAACTCTGCCTGATGTGCAATCCAACATTAGATCACAACTGCTACAAGAAATGAAAATCTTTATAACAATTATAACAATTGTGTCTGGAAATTGACTTTAGAGTGTGCTGTGGTCATAAGAAAAAAGTTTTTTCTCAGTGGCAATGTCACAGATTTAATGTAGGATAGCATTTCCTCAAACTCAGGGTCCGCAAGGGTACTCCAGGTGGGTCTGTCGGCCCTGCTGATCAACTCATCTCCCTTCCTTCCTTCCTCCCTCCCAGCACCTCCTGCACGCTGCTGAACAGCTGTTCCCCAGCATGCAGAAGGCACGGGGAGGGAGGGGGAGGGGGCAGGGGTGGACTGGGGGCAGGAAGAGGTGGGGTGAGAAAGGGGCCTTGGGCTGGATGGGGGGGGGGGGTTAGGGGCTGCAAAAAAAATTAAATCAAGATGGGGGGCCTTGGGTTGCTAAAAAGTTTGAGAACTGCTGATCTAGAATATGAGAATCAAACTTTTTTCCCCCTTCTTGTACATCATGTACTGGTAACAAAAGTTCAGCAGGGCAAAGGACTGCCTGAATGATACATAAACACAGAATTATAAAACAATTAGATGGATATGATAGGACCAAACTGGATGGCTTCCATAAAGGAAAACATTCACCTCTAATTCTAGTAGAATTATTGGAGTTTGTCAGAAAAATAATAAAGAAGCAGCTCATATGATACTGACTTTCAAAAAGCCTTTGTCCAAGTCCTTCCCAAGAGGTTATTAAGGAAACTAGGTAGTCATGGGGGGAGAGGTAAAGAACTTTCATAGAACTAGCCTAGAAACAAAACATAAATCAGGAATAAATGATCAGTTTTTAGCCAGGCAAAAGATTAAGAGTAAGATGCCCCAACTTCAGTACTAGAACTTGTGTTGTTTAATATAGTGATTATCTGAAAACAGTGAAGTGGCAAAATCTGCAAATGACACAGAATAATGTAGGTTTGTAAAGACTATGTGGAGCTTTAGATGGTCCTAAGGAGGCCACGTGAATGAGTAGCATGATAGCACATGCAAATGCAATGTTGACAGGTGCAAAGCAGTGCAGACTAGAAGGAATCATTTGAAATATTTGTACACATTACTGGGTTCCAAAGTAACTGAAATCACTCAGGAAAAAAAAGACCAGGAGTCAATGTAGACAATTCAATGAAAACTTCTGCTCAGGGTGCAACGACAAATTAGAGAAGCAAACAAATAGGCTATATAAAGAATGAGTTAGAAAATAATACTGAAAATATCACAGTGCAGTTTAATAAATCAAGTCTTCATTGGAATACAGTTCTGAGTTCTGGTCACCCTATCTCAAAAAAGATATAGTTGAAATAGAAGAGGTCCAGAGCCATGCAATAAAAATGATCATTGGCATGGGGAGAGGTCCACATGAAAAGAGACTCAGAATGCTGGAATTGTGTAAAAAGGAAAAAAAAGTCAGAGGGGATAAGATAGAAATACAGAAAATAATGAATGTTAGAGAGAAAGTCAATTGGGTGCTCTCATTTACCTATTCTTATACAAGAACCAGGGGATAGCCAAGCAAAATACATAAATTAAAAAAATAAAGAGGAATTTTTTTTCATACAACACAATTAACTTATGAAACTTCAGTGCCACAAAATATATTTGAGTCAAACAGCCTAGTAGGATTCAGAAAAAAATATAATATTTACATGGAAAATGAAAACATCCTCTATTATAGTAAAGAAGATTATACCGTATATACTCGTTCATTAGCCCATTTATAAACCAACCCCCCAAGACGGATAGGCAAAAATAGCAAAAACTGTACAACCCTTTCATAAGCCAACCCTATATTTCAGGGGTTGGAAAACTTTAGCTCCTGGCCTGCCAGGGTAAGCCACTCGTGGGTCAGGACGTTTTGTTTACCTGGAGCGTCTGCAGGCACAGAGCCCCTCAGCTCCCAGTGGCCACGGTTTGCTGTTCCCAGCCAATGGGAGCTGCAGGAATTGGTGCCACTTCCCACAGCTCCCATTGGCTGGGAATGGCAAACTGTGGCCACTGGGAGCTGAGGGGCTCTGTGCCTGCAGACGCTCCAGGTAAACAAAACGTCCTGACCCACCAGTGGCTTACCCTGACAGACCAGGAGCCAACGTTTTCCAACGCCTGCTATATTTTAAAAGTTGGCGTCACAAGAAACACTCAAAAGTTTTGCTAGAATTATTTTAATATAATCTAATGAAAAACCTGTTATAATAATAACTGAACAATTACAGTCAATATTTAAAATCAGTAAATGGATATTTAAAACAAGTAACTTAGAACAATATCAGACTTTAAAAAGTCTTAAAATCCTTCAAAGTCTGAATCACTCTCTGATTCACCAAACAGTTCATTAAACTGTACTTCAGTCACAGCTGCACCTGCATTGTCATCATGGACGTCGGCAGTGTCGTCTTCAGACTCATATTCCTTCTCATCCTCAGCCTCTGTTGTGTCATCATCAAATATGGCATCATTTGCTGACCTGTCGAGTGCATTGCTGATACAGCATTTCCAAAATGATTTTTCTATCATTTCCGAGGGAATGGACACCCAGGCATTCTTGACCCACTGGGCGACCAGATTGATTTCGAGCTTCATAAGATTCCCGCCTTTTGTCAACTTTGCCATACCTTAGCACATCCATTCAGACCACATTTTGCAAAGCCTGTATTTAAAGGATTTGTTCAGGCAGACATCAAGCGGTTGTAGAACTGAAATTAAGCCTCCAGGTATTACAGCCAAAGTAGTTTTCATATTTTTGGCCACATTTTTCACTTCATCTGTCTTGTGTGCCCTGAACATGTCCCAGACGAGCATAGCCTGTTTCTTGAAAAGTGCTCCTGATCTCTTATTCTACATTTTTTCCAGCCATTCAATAATCCCACTTTCATCCATCCATCCGTCCCTTTTCGTGTGCATGTACGATGACACCAGCAGGAAATTTCATGATTTTTGGGCAAGGTTTTTCTTTTAAAAATAAAAACAGGAGGAAGCTCTGATTCATGTGCCAAACACGATAAAACCACCATAAAATGGATTTTTTCTTGGCCAGCCATTTTAATTAAAACTGCTTTTTCACCAACACCAGTTACCATTCTGTTGCTCGGAGATCAAATGTCATCAGTGTTTCGTCCATATTTCCTATTTGTGACAGCTCAAATGCATATTCCTTTTGATGTTTTATAATAAACCTTCGGAAAGATTCGATTTTTTCTTCCAGATCTCTCAGCAGTTTTTGCGTTATCTTTGTTCGCTGATGAAGACCGAGACAATGATGGTTCATGAAGCAAGTACACCAACCCGCTGATGTGACAAACACTGACGGCTTTTCTGACTTGTATTTGTCGTCTTTCGACATTTGCAGAGCACGCAGACAAATTCCAGTTCTAGTGACAATGTACCCATTTTGTCCACATTCAACAACCCAATTATCGAGATCTTTCTCCAGCTCAGGAAATGAAGCGGACCTCGTTGGACATTTTTTTCTTGCTTCTTGGCATGTCTTGTAGTGTTGTTTTATTTTTTTGCCATTCTCTTACTTGCTTCTCATTGATAGAGAATTCACAAGCAGCGGCGCAATTATTGTTTGCTTCTGCATATTCAACAACTTTAAGTTTCAACGCTGCATGATAAGCAGACCGTTTTCTTTTGATTTCACCATTGTTCATTTTAAATACTAGTATGAAAATAGATTATTGTTATAGATTTTGTAGGACTTTATATAGGAATGTCATCTGCTTTATCACTGTCAAATTATTTTTGTTCTTTGTTTATTTCAAAGCAGCACTGTAGATTGGCATGTCTGTGGCGATAATAGGCTATTTAAATTTTATTAGAGATTCCATCAGTTCTGTGCGTTATTTTCATATTGGCTCGAGACTTACGAGGTCCATTTGTAGACATGCATGAAGAGATCAAATTACACAGTAGCGGACTGACACCAGTGCTATAGTACTATCGTTCACTGTATTTGTCTGATTGGCTTGTAAGGTGTAGCATTTTGTGAACTGCATGGGTCAAATGTCATGTAGATCTGCAGCACTGCTCTTTTAGTACTCATTTCAAGCCAATCTAGTCCACTAAACAAAGCCTTTGCAACTTTAAAAGGCTGCAGTATTGAGATCAATAAATGGGATGGCAAACTTTGGCTCCTGGCCCATTAGGGTAAGCCACTGGCGGGTCGGGAAGTTTTGTTTACCTGGAGCGTCCGCAGGCATGGAGCTCCTCAGCTCCCTGTGGCCACAGTTCACCGTTTCTAGCCACTTCCCACAGCTCCCATTGGCTGGGAATGGCAAACCATGGCCACAGTGAGCTGAGGGGCTCCATGCCTGCAGTTGCTCCAGGTAAACAAAATGACAATGTATTAGATATTCAATTCAATTATTCCATAGAGTTTAAAATCATAAAATTTTGGTGTAGTCCCATTTATAAGCCGATCCCCACTCTTTGATGCTTCACTTTTTTACCAAAAATATTCAGCTTATGAATGAGTATATATGGTATTTTTTCTTTTTTTAGAAGGGATCTAAAGCCTCATACTTTAGATCATATGCCAACCATTAACTGACAAGGTTTAGGAAGACATCTCGCTATGGGAAGGTTATTTAATAATGGCCTACTTCAGGATTTCTTGTACCTTCCTATAAAACATCTGGTACTGGCCAGTCTCAGAGACAGGATACCGGATTAGACGGACTATCACTCTATTACGCTATTGCAGCACCTATAGTCTTATGCCCCCAGTTACACATGTAAAAGCTCTTACGCAGCACAGGTGTAAGTGACTGGCATGTAGTAATCAATTCTGCTGATGCACAAGAAGGACCAGAATCCAACCCACTCCCTCTTATCTCCACAGTGCGAACAGGAGCAAACATTTATATACCATCAGTAGGCACACTGACTGACGGAACAGCCAGGGATCTGCTGTGTAAGAATGTGCCATTTTTCCATAGTTACTTTTCAAAGCAGAGTTGAATTTTAAGCTGTCATCTACCTTAGATAGATTAAACTGAACTCTTGGTCTTCTTCAAAGCTGTTCAATTAACATAGACTTGACTGGCTTCATGTGACTCCACATATTTCAAGTAATTTAAAGATCCAAATACAAACTCCAGCACTGACGAATCTGTGGATTTGTGACACGCCTGGAAGACTTTGTCTACAAGCCAATTAATGGATTACAATGAGACAAATCTTTGACCAGCATAATTTTGCTCCAAAACCATCCTTGGTATTTAAAAGGAAAACTTCACACATGCACAGCTAACAATTTGAAATTTCCAGAGATCCCCTTTCAACATAAATATACTGAGAAATGATTTGACCTCATCAAATAATTTGAAACTTCAGACTCCTGAGATGAACAAATGAGCAAAGTTTCCTCTTAATTGGTTTACTTCATCATTGTGACAGGTTGGATCACAGAAACTCTCTTGGGAGCTGTCACCCGATGTGCCAAGACTACTTCTACCCCTGCCTTCCCTTCCAGCTCAGGGTCCCAGCACCCTGTCTTGCTGAGCCAGACACTCCCGTCTGTTACAACAAAGACCCAAGGTCTGAATTACTTGCCCCAAAGCTGCAGGTTTACCTGAAAACAGCTCACAGAAGTGTGCTTGTCTTTAACACACAGATGCCCAACTCCCAATGGGGTCTAAACCCAAACAAATCCGTTTTACCCTGTATAAATGCTTATGCAAAATTATCAATTGTTCACCCTCTATAACACTGATAGGGAGATATGCACAGCTGTTTGCTCCCCAAGTATTAATACATATTCTGAGTTAAATAACTTCCCAGATATAGACTGGAGGACAAGTGCTAGTAATAATAATAGGGCTTAGATTTTTCTGGATGTGATAGCTGATGGATTCCTTCACCAAGTAGTTGAAGAACCAACAAGCGGGGATGCCATTTTAGATTTGGTTTTGGTGAGTAGTGAGGACCTCATAGAAGAAATGGTTGTAGGGGACAACCTTGGTTCGAGTGATCATGAGCTAATTCAGTTCATACTAGATGGAAGGATAAACAAAAATAGATCCGGGACTAGGGTTTTTTATTTAAAAAGGGCTAACTTTAAAGAATTAAGGAAACTAGTTAGGGGAGTGGATTGGACTGAAGAACTTGTGGATCTAAAGGCAGAGGAGGCCTGGAATTACTTCAAGTCAAAGTTGCAGAAACTATCAGAAGCCTGCATCCGAAGAAAGGAGAAAAAATCATAGGCAGGAGTTGTAGACCAAGATGGATGAGCAAGCATCTCAGAGAGGTGAGATTTCCCCCCCTGAAAATTGTATATTGGTAAACATTTGATTAGTATTGCTTATAGACTGAAAAGTTTACCATTTATAATAGCCTTCCTAAATTACAAGATACTTTTTAGTTACACTTTAATGTTTTTCTTTAATATAGCTTATCTTCAATATGCTTGCATGTGTTGTGCGAAGAAGTGATTTGATTCAAAAACTTATTTTACAATATAAGGGCCAAATTCAATTCTGTCATAAGTCTTCTAAAGTCACTGGAGTTGCATTCTCTAGCTTTATGGCTGAATATGGCCCTGAATATCAGACTGTAAAACTTTTGGAAAGAATTTTACAAAGTGTTACTCGTGAAAATGGCTAACTTCACATTTAGTCACCTTCGCTTGCATTCCTTCATATTTCTTTACACCTATTTTTTTGTATGGGAAGAAGAATCTAGACACATTGTGTGCAGTCTCAGAAAAGGAGTGAGCCTTCCCCCAGCATTGGCCTGCTAAACCCAGGGTTGTGAGTTTAATCCTTGAGGAGGCCATTTAGGGATCTGGGGCAAAAATCTGTCTGGGGATTGGTCCTGCTTTGAGCAGGGGGTTGGACTAGATGATCTCCTGAGGTCCTTTTCAACCCTGATATTCTATGATTCTAAAAAGCAGAAAGCCTACAAGGAGTGGAAGATGGGCAGGATTTGCAAGGAAAGCTACCTTATTGAGGTCAGAACATGTAGGGATGAAGTGAGAAAGGCTAAAAGCCATGTAGAGTTGGACCTTGCAAAGGGAATGAAAACCCATAGTAAAAGGTTCTATAGCCATATAAATAAGAAAAAAAACAAAAAAGTGGGACCGCTAAACACTGAGGATGGAATGGAGATTAAAGATAATCTAGGCATGGCCCAATATCTAAATAAATACTTTGCCTCAGTCTTTAATAAGGCTAATGAGGAGCTTAGGGATAATGGAAGGATGACAAATGGGAATGAGGATATGAAGGTAAACATTACCACATCCGAGGTAGAAGCCAAACTCGCAGATAGTTAAGGTCTCTTTTACCTGTAAGGGTTAACAAGCTCAGTGAACCTGGCAAACACCTGACCAGAGGACCAATCAGGGGACAAGATACTTTCAAACCTCAGTGGAGGGAAGCCTTTGTTTGGGTTCTTTGTTTTGGGGGGTGTTCTCTCTTTGGATCTAAGAGGGGCCAGACATATATCCAGGCTCTCCAAGCTTCCTGAAATATTCTCTTCTATTTAGTATAGTGAGTATTAGAAAGGCGAATTAGTCTTTTGATTAATTTCTGTATTTGCAAATGTGTGTTTGCTGAAACAATATTTTACCTCTTTGCTGTATTTGTACTGATGCTAGCTCTCTAGTTTCATAAGCTGTACCCTGTAAACTTCCATCTGGATTTTACAGAGCTAAATTTTACCTTTTCTTTTTTTTTCTCTAATTAAAAGCTTTTCTTTTTAAGAACCTGTTTGATTTTTCCCTTGTTTGAGACCCCAGGGGATTAGTCTGACTCACCAGGGATAGGTGGGGGGAAGAGAGGAGGGGGGAAGGTGAATCCCTCTGTTTTAGATTCAAGGAGTTTGAATCAAAGAAGTTTTCCCTGACGACCAAGGGAGGGAAAGTCTGGGAGGGGGAATGGTTTATTTCCCTTTGTGTTAAGATCCCAGGAGTTTGGATCTGTGTTCCCCAGGGAAAGGTTTGGGGGAACAGAGAGTGTGCCAAAACACTATATTTTTGGCTGGTGGCAGTGTTACCAGATCTAAGTTAGAATTTAAGCTTAGAAGGATCCATGCAGGTCCCCAACTTTTGGACGCTAAAGTTCAAAGTGGGGAACAAACCTATGACAGAGGAGCTTAGGGATAATGGAAGGATGACAAATGGGAATGAGGATATGAAGGTAGATATTACCACATCCGAGGTAGAAGCCAAACTCGAACAGCTTAATGGGACAAAATCAGAGGGCCCAGATAATCTTCATCCAAGAATATTAAAGGAACTGGCACATGAAATTGCAAGCCCATTGGCAAGAATTTTTAATGAATCAGTAAACTCAGGGGTTGTACCGTACGACTGGAGAATTGCTAACAGTTCCTATTTTTAAGAAAGGGAAAAAAGGTGATCCAAGTAACTATAGGCCTGTTAGTTTGACATCAGCAGTATGTAAGGTCCTGGAAAAAATTTTGAAGGAGAAAGTAGTTAAAGACATTGAGGTCAATGGTAATTGGGACAAAATACAACATGGTTTCACAAAAGGTAGATCGTGCCAAACCAACCTGATCTCCTTCTTTGAGAGGGTAACAGATTTTTTAGACAAAGGAAATGCAGTGGATCTAATTTACCTTGATTTCAGTAAGGCAATTGACACGGTTCCACATGGGGAATTATTAGTTAAATTGGAAATGATGGGGATCAATATGAAAATTGAAAGGTGGATAAGGAACTGGTTAAAGGGGAGACTACAATGGGTCCTACTGAAAGGTGAACTGTCAGGCTGGAAGGAGGTTACTAGTGGAGTTCCTCAGGGATCAGTTTTGGGACCAATCTTATTTAGCCTTTTTATTACTGACCTTGGCACAAAAAGCGGGAATGTGCTAATAAAGTTGGCAGATGACACAAAGCTGGGAGGTATTGCTAACACAGAGAAGGACCGGGATATCATACAGGAAGATCTGGATGACCTTGTAAACTGGAGTAATAGTAATAAGATTAAATTTAATAGTGAACAGTGCAAGGTCATGCATTTAGGGATTAATAACAAGAATTTTAGTTATAAATTGGGGACGCATCAGTTGGAAGTAATGGAGGAGGAGAAGGACCTTGGAGTATTGGTTGATCACAGGATGACTATGAGCCGCCAATGTGATATGTCCGTTAAAAAAGCTAATGCGGTTTTAGGATGCATCAGGCGAGGTATTTCCAGCAAAGATAAGGAGGTGTTAGTACCGTTATATAAGGCACTGGTGAGACCTCATCTGGAATACTGTGTGCAGTTCTGGTCTCCAGTGTTTGAGGAGGATGAATTCAAACTGGAACAGGTTCAGAGATGGGCTACTAGGATGATCCGAGGAATGGAAAACCTGTCTTATGAAAGGAGACTCAAAGAGCTTGGCTTGTTTAACCTAACCAAAAGAAGGTTGAGGGGGGATATGATTACTCTTTATAAATATATCAGAGGGATTAATATTAGAGAGGGAGAGGAATTATTTAAGCTTAGTACCAATGTGGACACAAGAACAAATGGATATAAACTGAACACTAGAAAGTTTAGACTTGAATTAGACAAAGGTTTCTAACCATTAGAGGAGTGAAGTTCTGGAACAGCCTTCCAAGGGGAGTAGTGGGGGCAAAAGACATATCTGGCTTCAAGACTAAGCTTGATAAGTTTATGGAGGGGATGGTATGATGGGATAGCCTAACTTTGGCAATTAATTTGGCAATTGATCTTTGATTATTAGCAGGTAAGTATGCCCAGTGGTCTGTGATGGGATGTTAGATGGGTTGGGATCCGAGTTACTACAGAGAATTCTTTCCTGGGTGCTGGCTGGTGAGTCTTGCCCATATGCTCAGGGTTTAACTGATCACCACATTTGGGGTCAGGAAGGAATTTTCCTCCAGGGCAAATTGGCAGAGGCCCTGGAGGTTTTTCGCCTTCCTCTGCAGCATGGGGCGGGTCACTTGCTGGAGGATTCTCTGCAGCTTGAGGTCTTCAAACCACAATTTGAGGACTTCAATAACTCAGACGTAGGTTAGGGGTTTGTTATAGAAGTGGATGGTGAGATTCTGTGGCCTGCGTTGTGCAGGAAGTCAGACTAGATGATCATAATGGTCCCTTCTGACCTTAAAGTCTATGAGTCTAAGTAAAAAGTGATTTTATTAAATACAGAAAGTAGGATTTAATGGTTCCAAGTAGTAACAGACAAAACAAAGTAAGTTACCAAGCAAAATAAAACAAAACGTGCAAATCTATGTCTAATCAAACTGAAGACAGATAATCTCACCCTCAGAGATGCTTCAAGTAAGTATTTTCCTCAGACTGGACACCTTCCAGGCCTAGGCACAATTCTTTCCCCGGTACAGTTCTTGTTCCAGCTCAGGTGGTAGCTAGGGGATTCTTCATGATGGCTCCTCTCTCCACTTTGTTCTCTTCCACTCCTTTATATATCTTTTGCATAAGGCAGGAATCCTTTGTCCCTCTCTGGGTTCCCACCCCCTCCTTCTCAATGGAAAGACACCAGGTTGAAGATGGATTCTAGTTCAGGTGACATGATCACGTCACTGCAAGACTTCATTGCCCACTTGCCAGCATACACACATACAGGAAGACTTACAGGTAAAACACAGCCATCTGCAGACAATTGTCCTGGTTAATGGGGGTCATCAAGATTCCAAAGAACCATTAATGGCCCACACTATGCATAATTACAATAGGCCCTCAGAGTTATATTTCATATTTCTAGTTTCAGATACAAGAGTGGTACATTTATACAAATAGGATGATCACATTCAGTAGATTATAAGCTTTGTAATGATACCTTACAAAAGACCTTTTGCATGAAACATATTCCAGTTACATTATATTCACTCTTTAACATTTTTATGAAACCATATAGACTGCAACGTCACAATCATGTCTGAGCAAACATCACAAAACACAGAACTGTGTTCCTGAAATGTCAGATTGGGCTTGAGGCATTTTGTGGTATGTGTCATGATCTTGAAGTCCTATACTTAGGAAAAGGAAATCAGCAGAAACTGGAGACATATCTGGAAGCTGTATTTTAGGCATACTTTGGTGAGGGGGCGGGCAATAGCAAACTAAATAAATACCAGCTGCCAGTAGAAAGAGCATTGATAGTAGCCTCTCCAGAGTTAAGGCCCCCAATGGGCAAACATTTACTCACATGCTTAACTTCAATTAGATGACTCACTTGCTCAAGTTAATGACATGCCTAAGTGTTTTCAGGATCAGGGCCTAAGGTTGCAGTCAGCTTCCATTATAAAGCTCTATTTTGGTTCCCCTATAACTTTGGCTTGGAATATTGCCAGACATACTCTGGAGGCAAAGAAGATCCTACAATCTTTGAGGAAAATCCACCAAGCTGAGTTACAGGTACTTAAATATCTACCCCGAATCTTTGCCTTTTTTTCCTGAAACTTGTTTCCCTTCAGCTAAAAAGTAGCTCATGCTCCTTGAAAGCTGAGACACTAGCTATACTTGTAGAAAGCAGATTGCAATCAGGCAAAGTTAACAATTTTTTGTTGTGGTTAGTCCCTCCTTTTGTCAAGGTAAATGGGAAGGGTTTTGCCTTTAATGTAAAGATTGACACTAGGTAGATCTGTGAACATGTTAATCTCAATGGGATTGTTTCACTTTAGGAAGTGTGTTGGTGACAACTAACAAACAGGTCCCTTTAGTGCAGTTAATAGAGGGCCTGTGCTTCTGGAAGTGGAGGTAAGGGTTTAAGGCTTTGCAGCTGTATGTAGTTTTATTATGGCAAAGCAATAGTCTCTTCAAATATAAGTCTGCAACTATACTTCTGTTATAAGGCTGTGCTTCAGTCTAAATCCAACCCGCCCCCCCAATTTAAAAAACCTCATGTTTTCATATTTTTAGGTTTGTCTTATTCCCAGTGAGAACGTTTTCTGTGTATTTGGAGGGAGCTGAGTAAGAACACTGTGGAGTTACAAGACAATGTGATCACTAAAAATGTTTTCTTTTGGAAATATTTGCAAAGTGTCAGTTTATTTGTGCCTATCTGCCCAGTTAATTACAGCACAAAAACTGACACATTGGTAAATTCTGACATTGGCTCAAGCAGGAGGCAGTTTTAAGAGAAGGAAGAATAATATATTTATGAAACTGCTTTTTATCTGAAAACTGGACTGGATTATGTGTAGATGAAGTTGATGGAGACTAGCCAAGGCAATAGAGCATATTTTCGTTGCTGAACTGTGAACAAACCACGGCTACTTCTCTAAAGGGGAAACAAATGCCATTTGCATTTTTTCTCAATTGTTGAGAATTTTTTTTATTACATGGGTAGTGTAAGAGCTGATGTCCTTTACTCTGTTTCATTTCTTTAAATGCCTGAGCCTTGTAAATGACAAATAGTTAACTACACTGCCCAGCTCCAGTTCTGCTATGAGCTTCACATGGGCAGCCCATTGAGCTCAACACAGGCATATTGCAAGCTCTGGACCTTAATGACCTTGTTTTTTTTTTTTTAAATAAAGTCACTTTCCTTTTGGAGTATATAAAGGGATAACATGCAGAGCTAGTAGTATCACTCTACATAGCCCTAGTGTGTATACACCTGGAATGATATGCCTGTTTAGGAAGCACATGAGAGAAGAAAAACACAAAGAATGGGAACAAATTTGATACAAGGATCAGTTCACAGGAATCCTGCATGAAGAGAGATTGAGGGAGCTAAATGTATAGAATTTAGAAACTACTTAGACGGAACGTGATCATAGTCTATCAAATACCATCAAAGTAACTATTGATGAAGGAAGGGAATTATTTATGGCCTCTGTAGACAGATGGAGCAATGGCTTGAAGTGAAAGGTTTGTGCTAGAAAAAATACTCTTTATAGTAAGAGCAACTGAGAAGTGCTCTAGCCTACCAAGGGAGCAGGCTGAAGCATCTCGGTCGGCTGCAGAGCCTGACCTTTTGAAATGGAAGTTTTATCAGGGACTTCAATGGCAGCCGACCCTATGATTGTATGTAAGTAACTAGCTCTGCAGCTGCAATGCTGCAAGGTATTAGTGTCGTGGCACAACTTAAAAGCTGACATGCAACTCACTCTGCCAACATACGGCACTATAAAATCTCAGGTGTGTTCTATATCCTAGTCCTAGGTTACAAAATTTGTGTTTAGAAGCACTGTAATGATAGAATAGGGAAACCAACAGTGGGTTACTCAACAGCTGCATAAAAATCTATGCAGCTTCTTCCAGCCCTAAGAAAACAATATTATCTTCCCTAATTTGCTGCTATAAGCAGCCTTCTTATTCTCCACTCTTGGTTCATATTTGAGGTGACAATTGTAGTAAATAAAACGTTTCAAACCATATCTGGGGGAAAACCCCTTTGATTACTTTGTTGGAACCACTGTTTTTTTTGGCATAAGCAAAAATACAGTTTGGATACTGCTATTCCCAGCTAGGAAAACAAAAGTAAGCACGTGGGCTAGAATTGCCAAGAATCATGTTTTGTGTTTCAAACTCAGATCGTGACAGACTAAATGGGATGCATCTAGCTCCACATCTGTGTATGGAGCCAGCTAACAGATGAACTCTCTGTGTTATGCAAGTGTGATCTGTAAACTCAGATCTATAGAAACTAGTAGGGATAGTTGGATAGAAGTTGGGCAACCAGCAGAGACAATACAACTGTCACCTTCAGCACTTTTTTTTTCCTAGCAAAAGGAAACATCTGGCCCCATGTGATAGGGCAGTAGCAAACATTGTTTTGGACACTTGCAGTGTCCCATTTGCAACCTAGGTTTTTATTGGAGAATCATAACATCTGGAGAAAACATATTAACATAATAATTTCAAACACAAGGAGTTGTGCCTTTGAAAGCCCACTATCTTCCAGCTCAATCCCTAATCCTTAAAGAAAGGCTGCAATCCCTTCTATAGGAGTTGCTTTCTCTGCGATTGCCTGGTTGGGACTAAATGCTTCTTATAGGAGTTGCTTCTTACAGGAACATTTCCCAGCATTCATTTCTAGTAGTTGTCTCTCCCAAATTTAAAAGGCAAGCAACTGTAGCCTTAAGGGTCACATTTTGCCTCTCCCTCTCTGGTAAGTATTCTGAGCCGTCCCCCCACATTGGCTTTTCCTGTCCCTCATTCATATCCTACACCCAAGTACTACAAGAGGGCCAAAAAGGGGTTGAGGAAAGTCAGAAGAGAAAAATTCTGTAACAACAGACTTCTGTAACTAATACGAGAGTTACTTTTTCTGTTGTTCCAAGTTGCCTGAGCCTCTGACTTGTTTAAGATTTATCTAGATTACTCCCCATTGAGAGTGACTAGTAAATGGTATACACACAACTAAAAGAGATGTGTGTGTGGGGGGGAGTTAGGACGCTGAAGCGTTTATTACCTTAGCAGTAAATGAAAGCTGTATGTTGAGCTAGATTTCTCTTAATAATACTCATAAATTAAACATGCACCTTAAATTAAGACCACTGAAACTGCAATGCTGCTTGAAAATATGCCTAAGGGGCCATCCCCATAGGTGGGGATGACTGGGACATAAAATCACCCCTACCACACCTTTTTCCTCTGTCATCTCTTTGTGGCAGAGGAGTCTGGCGGGAGGGAAGGTGACAAGGCTGTTACAGTGGTACTGTACCTCTCATTCTTTTTATTTCAAGGGGAATTCTGAAGTGTCCAAAGCACCAGGTTTACAGCTGCTTTACACTGCCTGTGTGGATTCAAGAATCAGGCCCCTGGGGTGGAATCCTGGTCCCACTGAAATCAAACGCAAAATTTCAATTGAGTTCACTGAGCCAGGATTTCAACCCAAGTGTCTTATTACTGCATAGTTACTTAGCGCAGGTTAATCAGGGTTAGCTGTTATACCCCTCTTTGCTTCTTAGCACACTGAGTCAATCTCTGTTTCAAGCAAATACATTAGTTGTCCATGATCATTTTTTCTCTTGCCAGTTCTTTCTGTGCTCCCTTTCCTTCTCTTTGAAAGGAGTTCAAATAATCTTGCAGCACATCCTTTATTCCCTTTAGAACTATGTAATGAAGTTATCTGCTCTCTTGCCCTAATGCTGTGTTGCCAGATACAGGTTCTTTGACTTTTCAGACTGAATTGAATGCTGCTTGTTGTAGACCATGCATCTGAAATATTTTCCTTCTGGTCTTGAGAGTTATCCTTTTGCTAACTTTGTTAAACAACTCCTGGTGTTCCTCTGTTCCAAAAACTGAATACTAACCTTCTGCTTCATTGAGCAGCAGAGAGATAAAATGCATAGAAAGAACCCCAAAGGATAAAAAGAGAGCAAGGCTCAAAGCCCTGCACAGAAAGTCAATTCACATTTCAGCGCAAAGCTTCTAAAAGTTTTTAATTATTATGCAAACTCATCTTAATCCTTTCATGCCCAGAGCTAGTTTTTTCCTATCACAAGCTCCATTGCTAACGATGGGCTGGCAGAGAATAAGAAGTTCACATCCATCTAATATTACTATGTTAATGTTATCTTTACTTGATTCTTCACTAGCCCACACTGTTTACTTATGTTTCTTTTTTTTTTAAATTAACCAATTAATACCAATATCTAAAGTGCTATTTCAACTGGGCTGATTTAAAATATGGCAATAGTTTCTAAGTCCACAGTCAAAGTGTAGTGTAAATTTAAATTCAAGAGGGAATGTAGCAAATAAAACTGTAAATCAGAATACATCATTATCCTAATTTCTGTTGTTAAGATGAGACATACTTTCCAGGGCTTTAAAGGCAATGCTACTCAGATCCATATGGTGCACACAAAATGCTTTTAAATTTCCAGTCTCCCCATGTTTATGCACTAATGTGTCTGCTTTCCTTGCACCCTCCTACTGTATTTGGATGCATTTTCAGTATTTTATCTATTGCTGTTGCCATGGTGGGCATTAAACTGACACAAGAGGAAAAAGATGACATTACATATCCTCAGCGGAACATAGCTGGAGCTTGACTGAGCAGAATCTCGATGCATTATACTTTTTGTTTAAATACAGGTAACAATCTGTTTGAGGTGGCTCCCTGTATTATCTTCTAAACTCAGTCTTTCTTCTGACTAAGGCTTCACTATCATAACATTGTAATAGTTAGGTGTAAAAAATGCTAGTTCTTTGAACAGATGCCTGTGCCCAGGGTGCTCCCTTGAATTATTAGCTGTCTGTGCTGATGGAAATACAGCATTGACTATTCTGTAGGCAGGAAAATACTACATGGATCTGATTTAAGTATCAGAAGGTGTTAGCTAAGTCCTGGATGTTCTACAGAACAACAGATAAAAGGGCACAGTCATGGTGTGCTTGTCCAGTGAGCTGTAATTTAAAAAAAGGTACAAAGATGTTTCAGTGTAGCAAGATGAACTCTGCAGTGCTGCTGTATAGCGCTACATAAAACATGCTGGGTCTTTGGCACTCTTTAAAAAGTTTTCTATATGATAAAACAAAAGCACCTTAAAAATACTTGTCCATCAGGTAACTTACTGTTTCTCTCACTCATTTTTATAACTGAAATATGTGAAAACAGGTCCCAGTTTCAATTTGGCTAAAACCTTCACAGCCTGTAGAGAACAAATTCCTTTTAAATTGTTCATACAATTCTTATCAAGCAGCTGGGTCTGTTAAAGGAAAAAGAAATGAGGAAATCTAATCTCTCTCACCATGAAAAATACTCCCGTGCCTTTTTGATCCCAAAGGAAGATCAAAACATCACGTGAAACTTTTCTTCTGAATTTGTTTTCCAAATCTTATTTCTTAATAACTTATTGCACATTTCAGCTGACCCTATGGCTCTCTTCTAAATCTACTGTTCAACAAGCTAAGAGAGTCAAGCATAGAGCAGGAAATGGGGAGGCAGCACATATGTTAAAATCCCTACTGGGTAGGAAGCCATGTGGCTAGGGCATTCACCTGAGAGGTGGCCAATCCCTGTTCAAATCCCTTTTCTTCCTTAGGAGTAATGGGGACTTGAACCAGAGATCTCCCACATTCTGAGTGAGTACCCTAATTCACTAGGCTAAAGGTTATAAGGGAGGGTTTTTTGCCCTGGCTGCTTTGTGTGAACTCTCCGAGGGGCCTGATCTAATAGGTGTGCTTAGAGGCAGCCAACCAGATTAGGCTCCCACACGTGACTTAGGTGGCCAAACACCTACCTTCCCTAGTTTGTGCATCGCTCTGGGGCTTACGCTGTAGATAAGCACCCGGGCGTTTAGAGTAAGGCAACAGTGAGCCCAGTGGCAGGGGTGGATTGGGGGTGGGGCCTGGGGTAGAGCCGGGGGTCTAGTACCCCCTGGCACATAGGAAAGTCAGGGCCTGTGGCACCAAGTGAATTTAGGGACCTATGTGGGTAGGTGGCTGCCAAGCGGGAGTTCTGCAGATCACAGTGGTACCTACAAGCAGGACTCAGGCACCTAAGGATCTTTGAGGATCGCACCCTAAGTAAATTTACTTTTGCTTTTGTTCTATTAGATCAAGGGTGGGCAAACTTTTTGGGCTGAGGGCCACATCTGGGTGGGGAAATTGTATGCAGGGCTGGGGCAGGGAGTTGGGGTGCAGGAGAGAGTGTGGGGTGTGGGAGGGGGTGTGCAGAAAGGGGCTCAGGACAAGGGATTGGGGCAGAGGAGAGGTGCAGGGCGTATGAGGGGGCTGAGGGCAGGGATTTGGGGTGCAGAGTGGAGGAAGGGGCTCAGAGCAGGGGTGCAGGAGGGGTGCAGACTGCGGGAGGGGGCTCAGGGCAGGGGGTTGGGGTGCTGGAGGTGTGCACGGTGCAGGCAGGGGGCTTAGTGCAGGTAGTTGGGGAGTGGGGTGCAGGAGGGGTTTGGGCTCTGGGGTGGCAGTGGCACGCACCGGAGCCAGGGCAGGCTCCCTGCATGCCTGCCATGTCCCCAGCCCCATGCTGCTCCAGGAAGTGCTGCAGCCCCTGAAGGAGTGGGGATGGAGGGCTCCGCATGCGCTGTCCTTGCCTCCAAGTACCTCCCCTGAAGCTCCCATTGGCCATGGTTCCTCATTCCCGACCAGTAGGAGCTGCTGGGGGCAGTGCCTGGAGGCAAGAGCCCGGAGGCTGCGGGGATGTTGGGCCGGCCGCTGCTGAGAATGGCGTGGGGCCTGTGGCACCACGGGGGGCAATCCCGTAGTTTGCCCACCCCCTCATTTGTTTGAGATCCCTCCAGTTGGTCACAAAATACATCAGATCCACACACATCAACTATCACATAATGGATTTCTTCTATGTCCAGAGTAATACTAGAGTTTCAGCATCTTAAATCTGACAGTGTCTGGTATCAGGTGTAGCATGGCTCTTACTTTTCACTGTGAGAAGAAATGTTTTTCAAGGCGAAGCCAATCCATCTTCTGACAAATGAGGGAATTTTTGTTTTGGGTTTTTTTTGTTTTTTTTAAGAAATTACTAACAATACTGAAAAATATAGTGAATCCTGTTCTGATCACATCATTAAAATGCAGAGGAATCTTCTGGAGCTAGAATAATAAAGTGCACAGGGGAGCAATCTGGTGGAATGAGCAGCCAAACCGCTTGTTGCTCAGTTCTTCTCTAGGGTGTTGAGAGCTTGAGTAGTCTTCAGGTGTGCGAAAGTTTCAGCTCAGGCAAGCTAAATATCTGTTTGTTTTTGTTAAACCATTTTCCTTCCATGGTTAAGCAGTATAACAGGCAGTGCTCAAATTGGGAGTGGGATGAATACAGAGGATATAATCCAGGCCCTTTTCTTAGCTTCTTTCTAAGAAAATGGTTTAACATTTCTTCTAGTGGGAAGAAGATTCAGTTTTTCTTTATGGAAAAATCGTTAGGTTAGACTAGGTATGTGCACTGTTTTCAAGAAGCAATATATTAAACTTTTAAGTTTAGATTATACTCATGATAATGATATTAATAGAAATAAAGGTAACTTGTGATATATTCTATTTGGATTTGTCCTTTTGCTCAAAATCCACATATATTTTCCCTTTTTATTACTTTGTTCCTTCCAATTTTAATTCATAGGATCTTGCATCAAAAAAGTGGTTTGAGCTTAAGTGAGGATTTAAACTATGGTGCATTCATTATGCTCTTTCCTTCACGTCACTGTTGATCACCCTATAAAAACTTTGGGAGGTGGTTGTTAAGGATCAAGTAAACATTGCATAGTAAAAAGTAAAATGGTAACTAGCAACATGTACTGTTTTGAAATGTGCTTGGACCTGATTCTTAGTTCTCCTTTAACTGAGAAGCCAAAGACTTTTTTTTCCCTCTCTCTTTTTAACAAAAAGTAACAATTTGAGAGAGAGGGGTCACTTCAGCATGGAAGATTGAACAGCTAGCCTCCTCCAGCTCTGAAAGAATTAGATTTCACTGTCAAGTTGTGCTATCATCATTAACTCTGAAAAAATGTCACGCTCCATTTGTACAAAGAAAATTTCATGAGCAGTCATTGTGAGGACAAAGTTGAAACAGGCTGGACCCTAAAATCTAGCTGTTTATTTCACACGGTCTCAAGGTCATTCATCTTGTTCCTTAGGAGGCAAATTCACAATGGTAGGGACCTCAAACCACAAACAGATCTATTTTGTTGCACCTTGCTTGATTCAGGATCAGAGTGGGTTGATAAGAAAATGTCACCTTTATTGAGTATAGCCCAATTATGATGATTTTGCTAATAGTCATTGTTAGTCTGGGAACATCCAAAATCAGCATTTCTCAAACTGTGAGGCTTGAGTCTCGTTCAGTTGCTCAGACAAGCCACTGGAAAACAGGGGATAGGATTGGGCCAGAGAAAAGGATTTCCTCCCCCTCCCATTATAACTTGACAACACCATAGCTCCTAGTATTCAGTACTGAACATATACAACCTAGCAGAAGATCTTTGCTTTGCTGAACCCAAGAAAGACTAAAGAAGCTGCTGTTTAAAACTGGTCCAACACAAAGCATCACTGGTAGTCCCTGGAAAAGATCTCCCACTCCCACCCAATTGGCCCGATGTAGTTTTTTTTCAACAGATAAATGATGGGATTGGTGGATGCAGAATCCACCTCCTGCTGCTTATGAATTAGATGAAAATAAGGATTTGTTTCCATTTATATTGTCAGTTTTCCATGTAAACATACAGTACCAATCCAAAATCAGCCCCCCACAAAGCACATACAGCACTTGATCGAATCTCTGTGTCCCCAATCAACATGAAATAAGATGTTTCTCACTATTCTCATAAAGAACTCAAAGACTTTGCAGCTTCACTCAAGCAAAAGAGAGGCTGTGAATTTTGGGAGGTAGGGGCAGAAGTGCAAGAATAACAAAACCTTCATTTTGAAGCAATTCAGTTTAAATTACAAAAGGGATTCAAATTTCACAATATTTTAGAAGTCAAAATAAGGGAGAAGCAAGCTTATCAGCCACATCAAACCCATATCTTGACTGCTTTTTAGCACAAGAAGACCAGGCAATTTTGTATGTTAATTAAAGCAACTGCAGTAGGCAATAGCCACATTTTAACTGACATAAGGGGGAAACGATTGCCCAATATTACTCTGTAGTCTGGTGCACAGGCAAGGAGAGGTAAAGGGGTCATCTGAGAAGTGCTAAAATGTAAAACCTCCAACAAGAACAATTCCTTTCTAGGTGCTAAAAACAGAAGCCAGATTTTGGGGGGCGGGAAGTGCGTTAATTCCTGACCTATATTCATTATCCTAAGTAACGTTTGTCTAGTATTCCATAGATTATTTTTTTTGGTCAGTTGTTTTCTAGATGGCTCTCTCCCAGCCTAGCCAAAATGATATACTCTGCATTTTCTACTTGAGGCAAACTGTTCACAAAATGATGTTCGTTTAGATGTTTACAGTGAAGCAAAACCATCCATTTCATTCTTCTCACTCAAGCTGATTGCTTCAAAATGAAGGTTTTGTTATGCCCTCACCTCCCAGTGTCCAAAATTCACAGCCTTTCTTTTGCTTCAGTGAAGCTGCAAAGGCTTTGTGGCCCTACTGTAAAACACACATCACTTGCTCATTAAAACTAAGCTTTTGAGGACATGGCTCATTTACTGACCTCTACTAATGGCCTGGGTTTGCGCTCTACTGCAAACCTGAAGTGGCAGAGTTCACAGTAACTGGTATTCGAAGAGGACAGCCAATGCTCCAGGCAGCTGCGATGAATAGTCCCCAGGGTTCCTGTACATTCACATGGAGAGAGCAGGTCTTCCTGACTGCTGCCTTCGTGGCAGATCCTGCACATTGGCCTGTCATTGAAAGGGCTGCCAAACAAGAAAGGGAAGTTGCTGGTCAGTATATTAGGTTGTAAAGCACCTAATTTCTCTCTCTCAGCCTATGTTCCAATATAACAAGATGGGATGTTCACAGCGTGTATATAGTTCATCCTTATTTATATATTAGCATACAGCATGATCCCCAGGCTAAAGATTGAAGGCACTTTGATATTCTTGTTCAAAAGTACTGCTACTTCTGGTCTATACAGTGACAAGCTGGAAGGAAGTCCTTAATAATTGGAGAAGGGAATATACAGACAATTTACTTACACTGACAAATGTATCATTTCCCACAATGTAGAGAAAGACATACACCAGGAAAAACTTGGTGGGGAGGGGGAGTGAAGTACACTACAGGAGAAATCTCTAAGTGGAGCAGCGTATCCCAAAGTGGATGCCTGTTACAGGGACACTAGTCATGATTTAGAATTTTATCATGGATATTTTTAGTAAAAGTCAAGGACAGGTCATGGGCAATACAGAAAAATTCACAGAAGCCCCTGACTTTTACTAAAAATATCCATGATACTATAGGAAGAGACTGGACAGCTGCAGGGTGGCTGGGTGTTCTGGGGCCCCCACCACCCACGGGGGCTCAGAGCTCGAGGGTGTCCCTGCCACCAGTGGCAGAGAGGATCTGCAGGGTCCCCTTCCCTCCCCCCCCCCCAGCAGCAGGGAGCACTGTGGGAATCCCCCAGCTCTCCCATGGCAGCTGGGAGCTTCCGGGTATCCCCGCTGCCCATGGCAGCTGAGAGCTTGGGGGCCCTCTGCCTCAGGCAGCGAGGGTATCTTACAGATCTCTGCTGCTGCGGGAGGCGGCAGGACCCTGCAGCTCCCAGCTGCCAGGGATGAAGTCACTGAGGTCTTTGGAAGTTACGGAAGTCCGTGACCTCCATGACAAAATCATAGCCTTAGTCATGATCTGTGACACTGAACTACAGGATAAGATGCGCGTGCGCACACACACACACACACACACACACTCTAATTTAGCCTGAAACAATAACCCTGTGACACAAACTGACCTCCAGGCAGCACCAGGCACCGCCAAGTATATGAGCAGAGTCTCTAAGCCAAGTGTGACGGCACTAAAGAGATCCAGGATGCTCTGGTCTGGTGACGGCAGCACCACACATCTGGAGCAATTCCTTATGGCCAGCTAAGGAGCACCAGTATTGGGTTCTGAAAGGAACAGTGTGATTCTTCTCAGCCAAAAGAAGGATCGCTTTTGATGGGGCACAGATGGGGGAGAGGAAGAGGACCTCTTCTTTACAAAAGGCTTAAGGACTCAGTTCTCCCTTCTACAGACATGTGTAACTAAGAGTAGAATAAATCCCTGAAATGCTAGAACTGCAACATGCTAGAGGGGCAGATTAAGTATCAGCCTTGAAATGCTTGGACTCCCTGGACCCACAATTTAAAATCCCAGCAGGATTAACATAGCCGTTCATCCGGCCAAGGCAGATAAATTGAATAAGTTGCATTTTCATGTGTGTGGATCTTTTGGCTGAGACCTTGAAAACGCCAACTCTGTATGGATGCTTTGGGTTCACAGGGCTTTCTTATAAGAATAGTGCCTTTGTCTCTGTCACTGACCCAAATTTCCCCCCCTCATTATTGTGCAATGTGTTGCTGCTGCTGCCCACTACCCCTGCTCTGGCTGCTTTTCAGTGGTGCCCTGTGTATATGGAGCCAGGTTCTTTCACTACACGAGTGTAAAATCCAGTGAAGTGTAAAGGTGGCCTAGGCAAAGGGACAATCTGGCCCACTGTGTATTAAAAAAACAAAACCCAGTGGTGTTTGTGATGACTTTATGTGCAGATCTGAGCTAGTAAGTTCAGTTTGATAAAAAACTGAAAGGAATAATTGTTTCACTCCAAAAAAACACACACACACTTTTACATGACACCCCAGCAAGTTAACAACATCCCCCTTTAAACAATGCAGGGGGCTTGATTCTGTGCTCTGTTACACTGATGTAAATCCAGAACTACTCTTAAGTCACCAAGGAAATAGAGTAGAATTTTTCCCAAAATCTCCTGTGTGAATACTGTCAAACCCTTATGGATTCTCTTACTAAAGTGTTAAGAGAACAAAAAAGCCCACCCAGCTTGCGGTGTCAAAGTATATGACAAATATATATTTTGCCACATAATCTCTCAGTGTGCATCAACAGCATGAAAAACTGCTATCAATAACATGAGAAATGGCTCCGGCAACAAAGCCTGCATGTGAATCTTCATGAGAGACAGATTCTTTGCCGGCTCAGTGAGTTAGAGCGTGTGGCATGGTTTAGGAATGGCAGTCTGAACAAAATGTGTTACAGCAGTATTAGCAACAGCTCACAAAGAGGGAGGGAGAGGAATGCTGTATGCAATATTCTGTACCCTGACAGTGCACGTTTGAGATGAAACCCATGTATGAAGCATCACTGGAATGAGTGTTCTCATCAGTAAGTAATGAGTAGCATTCACAAGTCATCAGGAGTAACATTCTGAAGTTTCCTTTTACAAATTGGGAGAAATTATTGAAACTTATTCACTTGACCATCTGCATCTTCAGACAGCACTGCCACATTTTTTTTGCATCAAAATATAATGAGAGTTTAATTATAAAAGGTGAGATGGTGATGATGATAAAATTAGAGTGAGTTTAATTATCACAGTAGTAAATCTTACACGAGCAGCAACACAACTATCTTCTTCTTCTTCTGTATGTGACTTAAAATAGAAAACTAAACATGATGAATTTTAGCTTTTTACTTAATTGTCATAGAAACAGGTATGACTGAGTCTGTACGTGTGCTTCGCTTTTTTTATATAGGTCTCATCTGACACAGACTTGAATACTGTAATTCTAGCCCCTTTCTGCACTTCCAAGCTAAAAACAGTTTAATGATCAATGATATGTTTTGTTTTTTATTTGGTACTACTGTACCTCTGTGTGGCAAGAGTCCTTACTACTGTTGACAGAAGCTGCCCGTCCTTGGCTGAAACTTGCATGACATACTGCGGCTGTCCATTCACAAGACTGCTACACTCCTCCACCGTCTTTACTAGGGGAGCAGCTGAGCTGGTGCAGTCTGGTAAGACTTCAGGCAGGTGACTGCAGCGGCTGGTTGTCATGGTAATAGACAGCAATTACTTTGCTAATGGTTTTCACATTCATACAGGATTTCCATCTAGGAACAGATCAGAAAACAATTTATTAAAGCAGGGCTGTTAACAGTGAATGCAAAATTACAGGCAACCAACATCCCATTAGTTAAAATGAAATAGGGTTGGAGTAGCACCTTATCTTCTTACAAATTTTACACACAAACACACACAAAAGAACCCGTGGCATTTAATAACAATGCAGCAGGCACATCTGTGTGTGTAACTGTCCTATTGATCTCTATGAAATGAGAGAGATTTTTTTTAAAAGAAAAAAATAACCCCAACCTATCTACCTCTTGGTATTGAAAGAAAGCTTAAAATACTACTTATAGTTGAAAAATAACTTGTGAAATGTGCATATCTAGGAATCAGCTGCACGTACTGGGTTTCCTTTGTTTTTCCCTGTTGATTTTTAAAGTCATGGTGGTGAGAAATGAAAAGATTGGAACCTTTTGTCTGTCTGTCTCTTTAGCCTGTGTTGTAAATGAATGTATTAGGTTCATTTTAACTTGACACTTGCCTCTGACCACAAACTGACAAGATTATGTCTTGAAAGAGAAAGCATATGATAATCTACTCTGTGAAATCCCTCTGTGAAAATAATCCATTATTGCTAAGCGCATTACTTCACCAACACAGCAGAATAGAGAAACAACAAATACCAAGCATTCGTAACACACACCCACCTAATGATAGCTTGCATGCAGTAATAATTCATGCCACAAGGAGAGGTAAAAATCATAGCATGCACATGGCTCTCTCATTTGTTTGACTCATTTTCCCAACACTTAGACTATATTTTATATGCTGTCCTGGATAGTGGTAATTGCAAACCAAAGGTTACACTAGCAATAAGGGAAGAAGACAGAGCCTTTGGACACACATTCTTTGCAGCTTCACATAATGATGATCATTATGTCCAGGTGTGATTTTTTTTTTTATTTTATTTTTTTTAAAGGCAAGGCGGTGTGAGTCAATGTATAGCACATGGGCACTGTGCCTGGAAACTTGGTTTCCAACTCTGTCACTGAATCAACATAGCACTGGGCAGGTCACTTGGGCCCTGATCCTTTTGGGGAGTTAGGTGCCTAAATACCTCTTGAGGCTCTGGGCTTAACTTTTCTAGACCTTCGTTTCTCCATCTATAAAATGTGAATGGTCCCCATCTTCCTTTGTAATATGCCTTGAGATCCATGGATGTAAAATACCACTTTAAGTGCTATGAATGATTATTATTCTTTGTGCAAATTGGAGCCAGACCTATATTGTGCCAAAGTGTTTCTGTCTGTGCACAACATTTAGTCTATTTAAAAACTCAAAACTTAATTCACGTTTCAGCCATTATTATTTGTATAGTACTGCATGCTAGGAATCAAACCATGCATTTAAATATTAATCATTACTTCTTTTAAGAGCCCTTTAGAAAGGTGTGTTTAAAGAATGAATTAATGCAACTGGATCTCGTTGGATTTGAATAGACACTGGAATGTCACTTTTTTTTTTTTTTTTTTTTTAAAGTTTTCTGACTGGATCTCTTTGGGAGATGCAAGGATGTGATGGTGATGCCATGTCATTTGTACAATGCAAGCTTCAGAATGGATGCAGGCCTTCTTAGACAGGTTTCTAAGAATAGGAAAGAATGCCTGGGAACGTGTGTGTTTTTAATGGGATCGTTTTCAGCTACTTTTCAAACTCTGTACCCCAGAGAGAAGTGGATGCTGATGAGCCAGCTTACAGTAGTTTCAATGTTCAGAGAACAGGGAAAAGAAAGAAATCACATTCTGACCCTCATTTACAATGAAAATGAAGCAAATGACTAATTTCAAAACCATTAGCACATAAAAGATGAAGACTTCTTATGAGAATAGGACCCACAGGATTTCCAAGGAGAGTGTGCAGGGACATGATTACCAGTAACACTTCTGTTTTAAAATACATGCTGAGACTGTTCAACAAGAATATGCAGCAGCAGAGTAGCTGCTTCATTAAACTTAAATGGTCTACACAATACTGTGCTTACAGACCCATGCTACAGAATTATATATTTCCTTTCTGGTTGCTTCACTGACCTCATTATGTACAACAGCAAATTTATTGTTCCATATAAAGTGACCATCCAAGCCTTTGCAAACACATTCATCAGCCATTTGATAAGTTTTTAAGAGCATTTTCTGAAACACCAGATGATGCAACTAACTGCAGACTATTAAAGCACACAGAACTCTTAGTTGTAGCCATCTCCCATCTGCGATGTTAATTCAAATCCTTGTACACAGCACTGCCTTGACATTCCAGGCTAGTGGAGCAACCTTGCCCTATTCTTTTGTCTAACTTAATAATTTTCACTTCTCTAATGGAAAAAAAACATTTTAACAAAATCGATAATGACATTAATTTAGGCCTCGAGAATAATTTTTTTTTTAAATTTTGTTTCAATTCTAGCATAGATGTAAAATGTAACTAACTTGATTCCAAACATGGTACCCCTGGGAATGTATTTCATGCAAACTGCATCCCACAGTATATGCTTGGAATTAATACAATTACAGGCTTAAATAATAAGCACATATCATACTCTGAGGTGAAGACCAAGATTAATTGTCCTGAGAGGTACACACTGACTAAGGCAAAGCTGAAGTCAATGTTGATTCTGAAGAACAATAAATCTTTATAGCCAATAAAACTCCAAATTAATTCAGAATGTTTTCCATCCAAAATATGTGGAAATCTCACCATTGTGGTCACAAATATCTTAGCAGAAGAGGAGAGATTAAGAGCAAAGGCAAGGAAGAAAATGTGTCTTTCCATCTGGCATTTAATGAGAGATATAATACTGAGGAGGTCGGAGGACTATTTCAGATGCCAGGAGTTGCAGAGAAAGGCAGCGCTAATACAAAGTGACAAGACCATTTGAAAAGAGCGAGATGAACAGAAAAGGTACTAGGGAGATAAACTTGCCCCAAACTTTGAAATTGGAAACCCCAGGAGGGCAGTCCTAGACTCGATCCTGTTTCTAATGAGAGCTGGCAATGAGTAGGTAGTAACAAGGGGATACTTACTGACACGCTTCAGAAAAATTTTATAATCTGTCGTTTCCTCTCTCTGCCTTGATTACTGCAACCGTCTCGTCTGGACTCTGATTCCCACCTTGCCTCTCTCTTATCTAACCAAAATTCTACTGAGAAAATTATCTCCCTATTCTCCTAGTGCCCAGTGACTACCATGTGCCTGCTGAATGATGGTAGTACTTTGCACTTACATGTCACTCTTTTTTTGAGAAACTTGAAGCATCTTACAACAAATAATATAGTACATCTCAATACACCCCTGTGAGGCAGAGAAGTGGAGAGTGGAACTGAGGCCCAAAAGCGTTTAAGTAAATTGCACAAGGTTATTCTGGAAGTCTGTGGCAGAGCCAGGACCATATTTCCTGAATCCTAGTCTTCTGCTTTAGCCAGAAGGCCATATCCTTCTCCCCATAATGACTTATTCAAAATTACAAGATGCTATTCCAGCAAAGGTCAGCCCCAGCTTATACGCACTCTCTTCCTTCCTGATCTGCTTGCTCCCACCCAATGTGGTACAAAAGAGCTCACTGGTGGTATAATCCCCCTCCCCTTTTTATTTTAAAAATTATTATTCCAAGCCCCTTTCTGTGGGCTTTTCAAACATAAAAGCAGACAATATACAGATCAGGAAGCCTGTCTGTCTGTCTGTCTCTCTTCCCTCCTCCCCCAACAAAGGGGCAACATGTGATACAGGGGCTATAAGTAGGCCCTTAGACACAAGTGCCACCAAATGTTGGCAATCCACAGTATGAAAGGAAGTTATAGGCCTTTGTTTCTTGGCTACACCAACAGCTGAGTATTCCTAACAAACAGTTACTTAAATAGCTTTTCTTCATAGAAGGATTTTCCTCCTGTAAGAGACTTGTAACTCTAGGATTAAGAGAAACTACAGGACTCCAGAAATAACTGTATGCAAGGCACCTGGACTCTTATTAAGTTATATTCAAACATATGAAGATGTCAAAAACCAGCCTCAACAGCCAGGGAAGGAATTTCAGCAGCTCACCTGAATTTACAATGGGCACATACATTGAATCTTCAGTACACTTTTGACTATTGTGCATAAATGGAATTCATTTCTTAAACCCATAAAGCACCATCATGCTAATGAATTCAATTACAATAGTGGATTTTCAGTTTAGCCATGAGGGAATCTCTTCAGAGCTTCAGTAGAAACCCTGAGTGGTTTGGAATGGAGTCACAGGAGACAAAAAAGCTCTTATACTGTAAGGCAGGAGGAGGCAAAAGTTATACAAATATTGAAGTGGAGCTCTTGTGTAAACTGTCCATTTGTGCTTCTTCAGCACCCTTATTAAAAACAGCACATAATGTATCTGTTGTATTCATATGCTTGGAAATCCATTCTCTTTTCCCATTCTACATTCCCAGAAGCCTCTGATTCATTTCAAGAAATGCAACTCAAACATATCAATAAGCTTTGAGACTTTAGAACCAACGGGGGGGAAAAACCACACTAACTTGTTAGCAAGAGAAGGTTTCCCTAAGGAGTGTTATAGTCATGGAAAAACAAAAACCAAATCTATGGGGGAGCTTTGGTTCCTATTAATTTATTTGTACATTCCTTAAGAAAATTTATCTGTCTCTCCAGAATCTTTCCCCCCAGTTTAACATTACCTGTCGCTCACTGTTTTTAAGTTATCATTAAGCATCAGGGAGAAGTGTCAAGCTAGTGATGTTCAAGGCCAAATGGGAAAGCAAGGCACATATTGCTTTTACCAATCCTTACGTGACTTGATAAGGTCATGTTTTCTAAGGACCTCAGTGGAGCCCCTCAATTTGCCTGACAAATTTTGCTGGTGAAGATGAATCCGTTTTGCCCAGAAGTCTTTATGAAAATATGGCACACAAAAAATGAGGTTTGTGTTCATATGCTTTTGCTATTATTAAAAACTGCATATTTTTATTTCAGGACAGTTTAATGTTTTTTTTTAATATATATGACTGTGTATTGCAGAACAGGAGTACTTACCTATGTCAATGTCATTCTGAAAAATCATTTGAGGACTGCCAGAAGGTGGGCTTGTCCTTTCAAGGGAGTTTTGCTCAGCCCTACCTGTGCTAGTTAATTTTCTCCTCAGGCAATGAGTATTTAGGTTTCCATTAAGAAAGTGGAAGCCTGCTCATCTCACTGAGAAGGGAGATGGAAGACTCTCTTGCAGAAAGGTCAGGTGGGTGATACAAAGGGCAGAGGGAGGCTGACTCTCTGTAATGAGCTTGAAAAGTGGGTCTGGGGGACCCTGAGCCTTGACACAAGGGTAATTGGGAAGCCCTGGGAAAAGGTACTGCTGTAAGCAGTGTTGAAAGGAATTGATGCTTGCAGTTTGCTTAGAAGGTTGAGGCTGGGACTTCAGTGAGGGTGGGAGGAAGAACCCCTATGACGACTTTGTGCCACCAGGGAAAGTGAACTGCTGAACTCATGAGGGAGCTAGAACAGTAACCCAGGAGGGAGCTAGAATAGGAACTACTACCCAGAGAGGATGAAGATGTTAGGTAGCCCTGGGAGGATGCAGCCTGAGCAAACCGTGGAAGAGCTCTGTAGTCACAGGTCAGCTAGGAGATGGCTTTGTTTCCATTAGACTTGTTCTATTAATTCTTGAAAGGGTGGATTTGTGTGATATACCTGGAGGGCTTAGTCATGTCACTGATCCAGCAGTGCTGGAAGCTGGAGGACCACTGTGGGGAGACAGTAAGTTTACCAGAGTGGGGAGATAAAGGTAGATACCTTACCTACCTTGGCTTCTGGAAAGGCAATATTGTCACACATGGTGGGCTCCACAGCTCAGATTAGAAACTAGCATAAACCCTGAAGCATGAGGTTTAATATTCTTTCAAAAAATTCTTATAACTGATAACTCTGGATAGTCTTTTCATATAAATGTTCAATCCTCTTGCATGTTATTGGCCCCAGTGGCTTCCTGGGGCAATGAGTTACACAGTCTAATTATAAACTGCGGGGGGGGGGGGAGTATTTCCTTTTATTGGCTTTGGATTTCCTATCCTATTTTCACTGAAGATTCCCCTGCTCGTGCGTAAACACAGAGAGCAGAAGTTCTTCCTCTAATTTCTACCATTCATTATCTTCCCATAATTCCTCTCCTCCCTTATCTTCATTCTAAGGTAGAATCTTAATGTTTTCAATCTCTTCATATGTTTTTTTCCCACACTCCACAACCTTCTCTGACACTTTTTGAGATTGGTATTGCAGACAAGTATCAGGGGGTAGCAGAGTTAGTCTGTATCCACAAAAACAACAAGGAGTCCAGTGGCACCTTAAACACTAACAGATTTATTTAGGCATAAGCTTTCGTGAGTAAAAAAACCACACTTCTTCAGATGCATGGACCTATGCATCTGAAGAAGTGGGGTTTTTACCCATAAAAGCTTATGCCTAAATAAATCTGTCTTTAAGGTGCCACCGGACTCCTTGTTGGTATTGCACATACTATTTCAGATGATCTTCTATATCTTTAAAACATAATCCCAACTATACATATAAAATGATGGGGATCTAAATTACCTGTTACCACTCAAGAAAGAGATCTTGGAGTCATTGTGGATAGTTCTCTGAAAACATCCATTCAATGTGCAGCAGCAGTCAAAAAAGTGAACAGAATGCTGGGAACCATTAAGAAAGGGATAGATAAGACAGGAAAATATCATATTGCCTCTATGTAAATCCATGGTACGCCCACATCTTGAATACTGCATGCAGATGTGGTCGCTTCATCTCAAAAAAGGGCAACAAAAATTATTAGGGATATGAAACGGCTTCCATATGAGGATAGATTTATAAGATTGGGACTTTTCAGCTTGGAAAAGAGATGAATGGGGGGGGAGGGATATGATTGAGGTCTATAACATCATGACTGGTATAGAGAAAGTAAATAAGGAAGTGTTATTTACTCCTCATAATACAAGAACTAGGGATCACCAAATGAAATTAACAGGCAGCAGTTTCAGAACAAACAAAAGGAGTATTTCTTCACACAACGCACAATCAACCCGTGGAACTGTTTGCCAGAGGATGTTGTGAAGGCCAAGACTATAAGAGGGTTCAAAAAAGAGCTAAATAAATTCATGGAGGATAGGTCCATCAATGGCTATTAGCCAGGATGGGCAGAGATGGTGTTCCTGGCCTCTGTTTGCCAGAATCTGGAAATGAGTGACAGGGGATGGATCACTTGATGATTCCCTGTTCTGTTAATTCCCTCTGGGGCACCTGGCACTGGCCACTATCGGAAGACAGGATACTGGGCTAGATGGACCTTTGGTCTGACCCAGTATGGCCATTCTTATGTTCTTATTATAGTATTCTCCATATTATTCACCATCCCAGCCCACAGGCACATGTGGGGCTGAGCACAACTCCCTTAAAGCTCCAGGCCATTCTGTGACTTTTTTCTAAAGCCTGGTCTACACTAGGCGTTTAAACCGGTTTTAGGAGCGTAAAACCGATTTAACGCCACAACCATCCACACTAGGAGGCACCTTATATCGATTTTAATGGCTCTTTAAACCGGTTTCTGTACTCCTCCCTAACGAGAGGAGTAACGCTAGTATCGGTATTAACATATCGGATTAGGGTTAGTGTGGACGCTGATCGACGGCATTGGCCTCCGGGAGCTATCCCATAGTGCACCAGTGACCGCTCTGGACCGCAATCTGAACTCTGATGCAGTGGTCAGGTAGACAGGAAAAGCCCCGCAAACTTTTGAATATTTCCTGTTTGCCCAGCGTGGAGCTCCGATCAGCACGGGTGGCGATGCAGTCCGAAATCAAAATAAAAAAAGAGCTCCCGCATGGACCATGCGGATGTGATCGCTGTAAGGGCAGGCAAATCCGTTCTATCAGCGCTCCGTTACAGAAGATGAAATTCAGAATCCTTTTTTAAAAATCTCCAGACAGACGCCATAGCAGGGGCTCAGCGCACTGCAGCGTGACAAGCGTAACGGAAAGCCAAAGAATCAAATGGACGCTCATGGACTGGAGGACTGAAGCTATCCCACACAGGGGCGGCTCTACAAATCACGCTGCCCCAAGCAGCGCGGAGCGCTGCGCCGCCCTTCCCCAGTCCCGCGGCGGGTCCCCTCTTCCCGCGGCTCCGGCTTCCTGGGGAGGGCGGCATTTGGCTCCGGTGGAGCTCCCGCCGGCATGCCCGCGGCTGGTCCACGGGAGCCGGGGACGCGCGGACCTGCCGCAGTCTGGCCTGGGGGAGCTCAACCGGAGCCGCGGGAAGACGGGACCCGCCGCAGGCATGACTGCGGCAGGTCCGCTCGTCCCGGCTCCGTGGACCTGCCGCCGGCCTGCCGGCGGGAGCTCCACCGGAGCCAAATGACGCCCTCCCCAGGATGCCGCCCCAAGCGGGCGCTTGGCCCGCTGGTGCCTAGAGCCGCCCCTGATCCCACAGTTCCTGCAGCCTCCGAAAAGTATTTGCATTCTTGGCTGAGCTCCAAATGCTTCTAGGGTCAAACACAGTGTCCGCGGTGGGTCAGGGCATAGCTTGGCAATCTACTCACCCCCCACACACACTCCCAGAAGCGAAAGGGAAAACAATCCTCTGACTCTTTTACATGTCACCCTATCTTTACTGAATGCTGCAGATAGACACGATGCTGCAGCCGTCAACACCAACATCATCACTCCCCCCCTTCCATGGGTGGCTGATGGTACAAAAGGACTGGTAACCGTCCTCGTCATCAGCCTATTGGCACATGGGGCAGTAACCATGCTGACTAGCATCCGTCAGGTTGATCAAGGGCGCCTGGCCCTAATTTTTTCTGGTGGTGGATGGTGCAATATGGCTGGTAACCATCGTCATCATAGCAACAGGGGGCTGAGCTCCATCAGCCCCCACCCTTCATGTGTAAAGAAAAGATTCAGTTGCCCCTGGACTAGCAGAGGGATGCTGGGCTTCTCTCCTACACACTGCTTAATGTCCTGTCTGGACTATCATAGCAGCTGGAGGCTGCCTTCCACTCATTTCTCACTAACAAGTCACCATGTCTTATTGCTGCATTCTTTATTACTTCATCACACAAGTGGGGGGACAATGGTATGGTAGCCCAGGAAGGCTGGGGTAAGAACGGACTGAACAGGTGGTGTTGTTACAGGAGCACCCCCTGTGAATAGCATACAGATCATAATTTCTGCAGGATCTGACACAGAGCAGCTGTGCTCTCTGATACAGTGGTTCTCTAGTACACTTGCCTATATTCTAGGCAGGACTGATTCTATTTTTAGATACCAAAAAGGAGGGATTGACTCAGGGAGTCATTCCCAATTTTGGCTTTTGCACCCCTGGCTAAGAGCAGCCAGGGGCACTTATGACAGCAGCAAATGGTACAAAAGGACTGGTAGCCATGATCATCTTAGTTCCAATTTATGGAAGGGTTTGGATGGTGCAATATGGCTGGTAACCATCTCTGCTGTCATGCAAAAGCATGCTTCTGTGTAGCGCTGCTGAATCGCCTCTGTGAGCGGCATCTAGTACACACACGGTGAGAGTCACAAAAGGCAAAACAAGCTCCATGATTGCCATGCTATGGCATCTGCCAGGGCAATCCAGGGGAAAAAGGCACGAAATGCTTGTCTGCCGTTGCTTTCCCAGAGGAAGGAGTGACTAACGACATTTACCCAGAACCACCCGCGACAATGATTTTTGCCCCATCAGGCACTGGGATCTCAACCCGGAAGTTCCAAGGGGCGGCGGGGGAGGCTGCGGGAACTATGGGATAGCTAGGGAATAGCTACCCACAGTGCAACGCTCCAGAAGCCGACGCTAGCCTCGGACCGCGGACGCACACCACCGAATTAATGTGCTTAGTGTGGCCGCGCGCAATCGATTTTATAAAATCTGTTTTACAAAACCGGTTTATGCAAATTCGGAATAGTCCCGTAGTGTAGACGTACCCTAACTCTCCTACAGCTCTGGGCAAGTCTGACCCCAGCTGCAGTTTGCATGCTGCATTTGACTTCCCTGACAGTTCTCAGAACCGGAATTCCCTGATTGCTACCTTTCACTTATCACCTTTCCCCTTACTTGAGCATCCAGATGGCTCTGATATGCAGTGAGAGACTAAGATGATCATGTGTCTAAAACACAGGCACAGGAGTCAGGAGGCCTGGATTCTGTTGTGTGACCCTGGACAAATGACTTAACCTCTCTGCCCCTATTTTCACTTAAAACACAAAATAGGGACCAGGATTCTTAGCCACCATAATATTGTTAAAGTTGCAAAGTCATGTATTCGTTGGCACACAGGAGCTGAATTAACTGACCTGTGGGATTTCTGAATGCTTGACTTTGCAACCATAATGTTCTCTCAACATAGTTTCTGTATGTATTTCCCCAGGATTTTTTGTAAAAATCAAAACTGAACTGCCCCAGAAATTCTGTCATGTGGAATCATAGTGAAACTCACATGGCTCCAATCCTGCCGATGAATCTTTAGATCCACTGCACAGACTTCTGCCACTTGAGCTAATGGAGTAAGTGATGGCAGAGGCAGTAGGTTGTCATCCTATATGTCACAGACCAGTTCTATAGGGGGATGAGACACTTTTTGCGACTGGGTTTCACAGATATCATCTGACAGAAGAGGAACTGTGAAACTCAGGAATCCTGGGTCTATTCCAGGCTCCTGAACGGAGTGGTCGCTAGTAGTCAAAGACCCTTCTTCCCCTGTCCCCTCCAGTCTATGTCTATCTTATTGCTGTCTAACCCACCCCAGCTCCTCATCTGATTTCAACTGCCACCCACTACCGCTCTGGATTCCTTGTCCCAGTTTCCTGGTCCTATCTCACTCTCCCCCCTCATTCCTCAAATGGATGTTCCAGACTGGCAAAACTATAAGGCTTCCCAACATTTCAAACACTTCACATTCTAAATTTTTGGTTCCTTAACTATAGGCTAGCTCTGCCTACAACAAAGCATATTCAGAACCTCTGATTAAAGGGATTATAAGTGCAGCAACCTCCATCGTAGCTAGTCACCAAAGTTTGAAACCGAGCCATCCAGACTTAAAAGCATGAGCTTCTACTACTTGAGTTCAAGATATAACTCCCTTAGCTGGTAGCTATACAGTTATCCTCTAAAAATCCACCAGAGGAGGGCACAAAACACATGTTGGACAGTGAATTACAAAAGTTCCAAATATTATTATTAGACCTTTAATACTTTTCACAATGAACATCAGCGGGGGATCAACTGGGAGTTTAAGAATATTTGGAAAACAATTTTAGAATAACCTTCAGTGCTGTGGTTTAAAAGAAAAAAAGCCTGTTAAAACTCATAACTTAGCAGCATTCAGTGTTGAAAAAAAAAACTGCTTCTAGGAGCTATGGGATACAAGTTGAGAATGTTGAAACAGGAAGATGTTATGCTTAGTTACCACTTGGGCAAGACATGCTATGTAATACTTGCAAGATTTCACTGCAATGTTTTACAATATATAGTAGCGCAATGCTGATTCCATTGATATTGTTGAGCAATTCATGCTGATTTTATTTCAGCCCACATCTTACTAGGTTTTGAATACTGTAGATCACAATTTTCAGCTCAGTTGATCTGAACATGCAGAGCTTTAAAATTGCTAGGCTCTAAACTGTATATTAACTACAATTTTATAAACCTGCATGTCCGAGAACTGAGTGCCACTACTACTAGACAGTGGCACAAAGCAATTCAGTGTGAATCACAGAAATGTAGGACTGGAAGGGACATCAGCAGGTCATCTAGTCCAACCCCTGCACTGAGGCAGGACTGAGTAATAACAACTAGACCATCCTTGACAGGTGTTTGTCTAACCTCTTAAAAAAACTCCAATGACTGCTATTCCATAACCTCTCTAGGTAATTTGTCCAGTGCTTAACTACCCTTACAGTTAGGAAGTTTCTCCTAACGTCTAACCTAAATCTCCCTTGCTACAATTTAAGCCCATTGCTTCTTATCCTTTCCTCAGTGGTTAAGGAGAACAATTTATAAACAAGCTTCTCTTTATAAACAACCTTTTTATATACTTGAAAACTTATCTTGTTGTTCCCCATTCTTCCCCCCCCACCCCATCTTCTCTTCAGACTAAACAAACCCATTTTTTCAATCTTTCCTCATAGGTCATATTTTCTAGGCCTTTGATCATTTTTGTTCTTCTCTGGACTTTCTTCAATTTGTCCATATCTTTTTCCAAAGTGAGGTGCCCAGAACTGGACACCTCACTTCAGTTGCAGCCTTATCAATGCTGAGTAGAGTGAAAAATTATGTCTCATGTCTTGCTTTTAACACTCCTCCTAATACATCTGAGAATGTTTGCTTTTTTGCAAAATTATTACATTATTGACTCATAGTTTGTGATCCACTATAACCCGAGATCCTTTTCTGCAGTATTCCTTCCTAGGCAATCATTTCCCATTTTCTATTTTTGCAATTGATTGTTCCTTCCTAAGTATAGTATTTTGCATTTGTCCTTATTGAATTTCATCCTATTTTGTTTCAAATCATTTCTCCAGTTTGTCAAGATCACTTTGAATTCTAATCCTGTCCTCCAAAGCGCTTGCAATCCTTCACAGCTTGGTATTGTTCACAAACTTTATTAATGTAGTTTCTATGCCATTATCCAAATAATTTATGAAGATAATGAATAGAACCAGACTAAGGACAGATCCCTGAATGTTCCTTTATTCGTTGTATGTTTTCAAAATGTCTGCCCATCCATAAATCAACGCTCCTATTTGGATGCCCTGAATTTCAAACCATTTTCAATTAGAGGATGTGACTACTTTTTTTTTTCCCCTTGGCATAGTAGAACTGTATAAATAGCAATGTTCAAATTGAATAAATATGAATGTATGTATAAATCAAGTATAAATAAAGTTTTCACTTGTGGAAAAAAGTTCATGACATTTGCCAAATGAATAAATACTTAAACTAGCCAAGCTTTGGGCCACATTTACAAAGGCAGTTAGGCTTCTACGTCCAATACTTTGGCCCCACTGACATTTTCAAAATCATAGCTCAGCTGCTACCTAATCCAGTAAGTGCCTAAGTCTCCTTTGCATTTAATTTTCCATCAATAGGCATGCATGACGACACTCCGCAGCTAACCAGCAGCTTGGAGCCCTCGCGCAGGCCAAAGCCGGGGAGCTGCCACAGTAAGCTTCTCAAGCCATATTCCCCTGCCCATCTCATCAGTGGGGCCTGATCCTGTGGGCATGCTTTGAGAGTGCCCATAGCATCAGCAGATCCTGCACAGAAGACAGTGAGTGGGCTAGCGTGTGTGTCCAGAATACCCAATAGCCCAGTGGTTAGGGCACTCCCTTGGTGTATGAGACTCAAATTTGAATCCCCACTTTGACTATATGAAGCAGGACCTTGAAGCCAGGTCTCCCACAACCCAGATGAATGCCCTAGACACTAGGTTGTAGCCTCTCTCTCTCTGGCCCAGTGAATATTTAATGGTTTATACAACAGCAACAACAAGGAAGATTGGGAACGCTCCCACACCACTCCAGAATAGCCCAGAGCTACGCTTGGGCTCAAGTTCAGAAGAGAAGGGATTTGAATCTTGGTCTCCCACATCCCAGGCAAGTGCCCTAACCACTGGGCTACTGGGTATTCTGGGGTGGAGTGGTCTATTTCTCTAGTTTTTCAGAATAAATGTGCCTAAAGGCAGCTCAGTCCTAATGCCAGGAGAGGTTTCATGCCTGAGAACCCTGAACAGAGAGAGGGGCCTATCTCTGGCCTATCAGTCTAGTGTCTAAGGTTCAGATCACTGGCGATTAGGCATATAAGTACCTTTTGAATTTGAACCAAAACCCTTTGCATTTGGCCACCTGCCTAGCTTAGGTGATATCCTGTTCAATTTGCTCACTTTTGAGTATCCCTTTCATAGATGCCCAACTCTCTGTGTATAATGCAGGTAGCCTGAGCCAGCTAACTCGGAGTTGAGAATTCCACTATACAGCTAAGGCACATACGTATCTTTACGAATCTGGCCCTTCAGTTTTATTCATAAGTATTCCATTAACAGAAATAAATACAGAGTTAATGTAAGGCTGATCTGAAAAGGGGGTAGAAAACAGAGGTTGTGTCTGTCTGTCTTTCTTTCTTTAGATGTATAAAGGGGTGCTATGTTTTTCTTAGCACTAGAAAGTCAGGACATGTGGGTCTTGTTTTTCTCAGAAGATTTTCTGGAACACTGGACAAATAGGAGGAGGAAACCATGACTCAGCACATCCTCTGTTCTGACCAGATTTTCCCAGACCAATCCAAATACTTCCTGAACTGTGCCAGCTGTCTCCAGGCTCCTTTGTGGAGCAGGGGATTGCAGATACCTTGTGTCACTGCAATGTGTCTTTGAGTGGATGGACTTTCTAGTGCCTGGGTTTCTGCCAGCAGAAGCTGGTGGAACACAGGCGTGAATAAAGTCCCAGGAGTCTATCACTTAAGCACAATCTAGAAAAACAAAGTAATCCATCCTATAACTTATCTAGCTTAATCTTAAAGTCATGGAGGTCCAACATTAGCACTGAGCTGAATAATTCCTCTCCTTTCCTGGTATTTATCCTCTGATATATTTAAAGAGTGCAATCATATCTCCTCTTATCCTTCTTTAAAGGCCTTTTCCTCGGATCATCATTCTAGTGGCCCTTCTTTGTACCTCCAGTTTGAATTCATCCTTCTTAAAACATGGAGACCAAAACTGCACACAATACTCCAAATGAGGTCTCATCAACGCCTTATATAGCTTATAACTAAAGTTCTTGTAGACATCCCTAAATGCATAACCTTACTTCTCACTATTGAATTTCATCCTGTTACTAATACTCCAGTTTACAAGGTCATCTAAATCTCATCCACCACCTCTTTTTTCATTTGATCCCATCTTTTCCAATTTAACCAGTAATTCTTCATGCTGAAATCATATATTAGATCCACCACCATTTCCTTGTCTAAAAAAATGTTACTTTCTCAAAGAAGGAGATCAGGTTGGTTTCTTCTTGATATAGGAACTACATTAGCTAATCTCCAGTTCTAGAAGATTATCCGCCCCCCCCCGACTTTACTTTAAAGTGTTCAAAGTTTTTTGGCTACCCAGATACCGAATGTCTACCCCCCCATATTTTCATTCCCATCGGTCTCTCTCACTATATCCCCTGCCCCTTCATTAGCCTCATTAAAGACCGAGCAAAAGTATCTGCTCAGATATTGTGCCATTCCAAGATTATCACTTCTTGGTTTTCTTCCTATTTATATGGCTAAAAACCGATCCACCTGTCGCTTGCCTTTCTCACAGCTTCCTGCACCCATGCCTCTGACAACTCCTGCAACTTCAACCTGAAGTAGATCCTAAATATGTTAGCCCAGTCCACTTCTAACTAGTCGCCTTAATTTAGTAAAGTTATCAGCACTATATTGATTATTATCATTTATTATTGGAAACGAATTAGCTCATGATCATCGCCAAGGTTGTGTCCCCTACAACAATTTCCTCAACAAGGTCCTCCTCTCACCAAAATCAAATCTAAATGGCATCCCCCCCCGGTTCGTTCAGCACTTGATGATGAAGAATTTCATCATTCATCACTAGGAAAAAAAGAGCCCTATTATTATTATTACTAGCATTTGTTCAATCTATATCCGGGAAGTTAAAGTCCCCCATGATCAAGCAGTTCCTATTAGTGTTTACCTCCTTAAAAACATTAACTCTCCATTTTGTTACCTAAGACACAGTACTTCCAGTATGACTTATAGATCTAGTATCTGGCTATATCTGTTGTTATCTTGTTGTCCTCACTCCCAATGTATACATTTAGTGTCTAGTTAAAGCTCTTTTAATCAGATGAACAGTTGTGTCCCCCAAAAGCCCTCCAGTGTCCATACATCCCAAAGCCCTCCTTGTAACACCAGATCCTTTCAACCTCAGGTCCACATCCCCTGTCAACCTTTGCACTATGGAATCCCCAATCACGTAGACCTGCTCTTTTTTTCTTTGGCCTCCCACTGTAGCTACCACTTGCTGTACCTTCCTCATTTCTCAAAACCTCAAACTGCTTGCCATTGCTCCATATCAGGGTTTCTACCTGCAGCTCTAGCCCTGGATCTTTTCCTCCAGCAGCTCTATTAGAATATGTGCTTCCAGTTACATTCTGCAAGTTCCTGACAGAATGTTGTTGTTGTAACCCAAGTCTTCAAATAGGCTACTTAAATTGCACCTTCTTATTGCACACATAATATGTGATTCAGCTCCACTGAAGTCAATAGGAATCTTTTTATTTGTATACCCAACACAACCTTGTAAATTTAAGGCCAATAGACTTGCAACTAGCTGGCTGACACCTACAAATTTTATAGCTTTGGGTCTAGATGCCATTTGAAAAAGTGGTCTGACTCCTAGGGCTGATCTACACTACAAAATTAGATTGACCCAGCTACATCACTCAGTGGTATGAAAAAATCCACACTCCCAAGTGATGTAGTTAAGCTGATCTTAGTCCCCGTGCAGACAGCTCTAGATCGATGGAAAAACTGTTCTGTCAACCTAGCAACTGCCTCTCAGGGAGGTGGATTTACTACGGTGATGGAAGAACCGCTCCCGTCACTATATAAGCACAAAAATAATAGTTTAGTGAGATTGTATTGGAGAAACTGACAACACTCTTCTTCAACTCTTTCCCCAACCCCCTTTTTACTGCCTACTGCTCAAAATTTAAACAAACTTCTATGATGACTGGCGTCAAAACTGACAAAAGTAAGGACATTCAGAATTGAAGTCCGAGGACTCATCTCTGTTGGGGAACAGAGATTTTTTATTTCAGCCTGCCGTAGATAGGCAAACTTGGTATTTACACTGGTAGAACTTATCCCCTCCTCCTACAATTAAAGTAAGCAAAACGCCACTAGCGTAAATACTACTGGCTACATCAGGTACCTGTACCAAAGTCTGAACTCAGGACAACCCCCCAGTCTACTGTACCCTTAATTCACATTACTGTGCCCAGATATTTCAGCAGGGATGGTTGTACTGCCAACCAGGCAAGTTCAAAAATTAGCCTGGTTTGTAAGCTGCTCTCTGTTCCTATGCTCATCACAAACAGGGGAGCAGACTTACTCTACTGGGTGCAGCAGAGTACTGCAACCCATAGCTTGCAGCGGTGTCCAGCAGAGACTTCTGACTGCTGCAGCATCAGGTACAGCTCTGGCAGAAACCTAGCAACTTCACACAAGAGGCCAGTGTTAGTGTTCCAAAACTGCAGCACTGACAAAAATTAATGTGAGAGTTGGCAACCTTGGGATGGTTCACTTTTCTTTTGATTAGGTCTATATGAATTGGGAAGTGCCATTTTTCACCATAATAGTTTCATAACTAAATATAGCTTCTTAGCATTGCCTGATGAGGGTGAAGTGGAACTGGTGGTGTCTTCCCAAAGCATGTGGTTCTACTGTTGCCAAGAACTAGGTCACTTGGAATATGTACATAGCACATTTTTGATATTTAAAGGCATATTTTAAAGGACAAAATTTTCAAACTGGAGTGCCTAGACTCCAGTGACTAAATCATCGTAGACCCCTAGGCATACGTGGGCAGTTTTCAGATGGGCTGGTATTCACAGATTTCATTGTAGTAAATGGGAGCTAGAGGTGGTCGTCTTTCCTCTAAATCAGATCACTTACATGGGTGCCTAAAAAGTGGCTTTAGGAACCAAACATTAGACACTCAGCTTTAATTTTTGGCCTCAAGGTGCTAAGAAGAGATTTAACCATGACACCCTTTACTTCAATGGGAGTCACATGGCAAACCTCCATGCACCACTTTTGGTAATGTTAAAATCTTCAAGTACTCGATTTAGTAAATATTCTTGTCTGGATAAGAGCAACCTTCTTTGTACAGTATTTATTATTGCTATTGCACTTCCCTTTAAGGGGGAACTGATGTCAGCCTGCCGTAGGGGGGTATGGGAAGAGGAAAGGGATGCATACCAGAGTCACAAGAAGGCGTGTTTTGCTGGGACTCTAGCTCTCTCTATCTGGATAACAGACCCTTCACTTGCAGTGAAAGGCATAGTCTGACCCTGTGTGACATTCTTTCCATATAGCGTGTTTTCTCTTGTTTTGTGAAGCTGACCTCAGATTGTCTTTCACATTTATAAGCTGAAGGGAGAGATTAAACCAGTGCACTTTGGAACAACTAACAAAACAAAGACAACCAGCCCACCAAGAAAAGGATACAAATTAACTTCTTATACCACACTGTTTTATAGCTGAACGCTTTCCTGCTTACCCTACTTGGCTGTGAGGCTGAAATATTAGTTAAACAATTATATATTTTAAAGAGAATAGGTCATTCAAATCTTGTTGAAGTTTATATGGAAAGATTCTTATTGTAGTCAATGGGCTGTAGATCGAGCTTAGTTAGGGTTTGTCTACACAGCAAGTTAGTGCATAGCAAGCCAGCACATAATCTACAACATACCAGCCTGCCACGTACATGTGGATGCTGCTACAGTGCAGTGTCCACAGGGTAAATTAGTACATGACGTGCTGGAGAGTCACACCCTGCCCACACAGTCAGTGTGCGGCAAGCCACGCCCTTAGTTTACATTAACTGTAGGTGGAAATTTAGGGGATAGTGGTCAGAGTCAAATCCCTCATTTAGAACTACAGCCTTGTCTACTTAGGGAAATGGTTGTGGTTTTGTTTTTATTAAAGTCTCACCATTGTTACCACTAGGCCAACCAATGGACTGCTGCCTGCTGCCACCCTTTTAATCCCTAAAGTCCCAGTCCTGCAAACACTTAATTTTACAAACTGTGGGTCTCATTCTCCATTCATGCTGGCTATGAACTGTAAGAGAGGACTCCCACACAGACCCTGATCTTGCAAAGGCTGCCTACCACATGTGCTTAACTTCATGCAATGTGTAACTCTGGACTATTCTCAGTGTACAAAGTTGAGCACATTTGAAAGCCTCTGCAAGTTTGGAGCCTTGGTCTTCTAATGCTGCTCAGAGAAGGTCTAATCAATATAGTGATTCAAAGTCAGGCTAGCAGCCTCTCTGTGTTAGGGCTCACAATGATGCTAATAGTGGTGGAGCAGGTTAGCAGTGGGGGGTAATTTTTGAAAACAAAATTCTCTAAGGCAAAAAGGCCTGAGTTGGCAAGTGACTTGAAAAACTAAAAAATTCCAAAGATCAGACCCAATGAATAATACGGTCCCAATCTTTAATTTTATTCCTTAAATTATATCATCTAAATTCTCTGCAGTGTTAGTAACTCATGATTTTATTGAGTCTTTTGTGATATTTGGGGCTTTTATTAAAGGCCCAGTAAGTTTCCAGTCCTCATGGTTGAAGAGAGAAGCTTGAAAATGTGAAACCTAAAGTTTCACAAATCCGAAGGCAAATAAAACACAATACCCACCACTCAGCATGAACTGTATTTAGTATTTCTGGATTTTGAGGGGCCTAATTTTTTTTTAAACAGATGATTTTACCAATTTCACACAGACATCAAAGGCTTTTTTACAAGCCTATTAAACAGCCTGGACAATATTTTTGTTTGTTTGTTTTTTAAAGGTTAAAATTGACTTTTTTGAAAGCCAAGTGAATGCAGTATCTAAAATTGTTGTTTTTATCCAAATCATATCACCGTTTCAATGCATACTAATATAACTTGATATTGTCAATGTATTTTTCATTAGCTTCCTTTCCATCTCTCAATCTACATAGCCATTTCATATTAAAATGATTTTCTATACCAACCACCTCTCTCTCATCCTACAAACCCCAAGCGCTTTATTCCATGAAGCCTTTCAGTAGTGACCCATGCATCTGCATCATCTGGGGTTGAATACTGCAGTTTGTGTGCACTGAGGTACAGTGGGATTTTAGGTGCGGATGGAACAGATAGTGCCTTTTCTCCTTATATTGTTTGTCTAGTATCAGGACTAGATTATCAGCCCCTTGGGGTGGGGGCCAGCTCTTTTAATGTTTTATCCAGTGCTGAGCCCACTGTTGGTACTCAATAAATAAATAAAACATAGCATGTATATAGTACTTTATTCCCTGAAAGCACTCTCTTGCATTAACTTATTTATATATGTGCTGTCTCAAAATAATGGTGTGTAATCAGCCTATGTAATCTTGTGAGCTTGCCAGCTAACCCTCCCCACAAAGAGAACTTACTTTGCATTTTATCCTGTAGTGATTTAGCTGGCACTGGTTTAGCATCTGGTGTTTATTGGCAAATGAATTAAACGATATTTTGGAAGATTAAAAAGCCATTTTTTCTTTAAAGAAAAAAGGAATATAAAATTAAGCTCCTTTCCTTTTCCCTTTCCTCTCTTACTCTCCAGACAAAAGTGACTAAAAATACTCTACCATTTGCTTCCACACAGGAAGATGCACTAATAAAAGAACAAAAAGAGTTCCTTTGTCCCAGTGAGAATGAGCTGTAAATTCTAAAATCCGTCTTCTATAATTTTTAGACAGAGTTCTATCTTGAATTTTGTGGAAAGCTACCTTATACCAAACTCAATTATGCTGTGTGTTTTCATAACAAATAGTTCCTAATGCCAAAAAGAGAGTGCATTTAAGAGGATTCTATATTTAAAAATGTGATCATGCTGGCTGGTCCTATACTCCGCTAGTGTTGCTGTGCACGGCAATATGAGGGGAAATCTGAGATTGCTGTTCCTCCCATCTGCCAAAGGTGCAGTCAGGGAGGATGTGCTCGTAGTTTTCTGCAGTGAGCATGCACAGTGGCAGTGATAATGGGAAGCCTCAAAGCTACATGGAATACTTTTAAAGTAGTCTTCTATTATTAATCATCGGAAGGGCGAATGCTAAGTAAATTAGGGCCAACATTTATATGTGGGGTATGGGGGGCGATATTTTGTTAACAAAATTAAGTAAAATAACTTGCTTTTAATTACCTGTTTAAATGAAAATGGCTTGTCTGAATTTAAACATTCTCTTCCAATGCTTCCAAGCCAAATATTGCAGCATTGTGCTAGATCATGAGAAGCAGGAAGCAAACCTTACTAGAAGCCAAATAAACACAAACTGGAGAAGTTTACTTTTATTATCTACGCTGAGAGAGGTGCCAAAAGATGATAAAATGGCAGTCAGATTTTTAAAAAAATATATTTATTATTAGAATGAAATGTAAGGGAATGTGACTGGGATAGTGGGATAGATTTTAGTATGAATTTCAACCTGATAGTGTTCTTTTGACTTCTACCCAGAAATAAACATTCTGGGGCAGATTATCTTATGTGCCATGTTCTGCTTAGTACAGGACTGAGAAGCTGTCAGATCTCATTATGCCATCTGTGTCAGCCCTACACATGCAATGATTTAGAGTAGGCTAGGGACTGCTCTAACTTATGCCACCGGCAAAGGATTTCTATGGGATTAGCTGATGACTGGTGTACCATAGCTTTGCCTTGCCTCGCCTCGCCTCCTTTCCACTTCTGACACATCCCATCTACCCTCAATGTGCCCCTTACTTTGGTGAGGGGTATTTGGTGCAGGAGCTTTATGCTAGTAGAGAACTCCCTCCTAGCTTTGGGAATTCTCAAAATGGCAAACTATGGCCAGATCCTGGTTCCTTTGTGGTACCTGAGAGGTATCCACAAAAATACTGAGTGTCGCCTAACATCTGTTATAAGAATTCAGATCAGTGGTCTCACTAGCCTGGCATCCTGTCTCCCATAGTGGCCAGCATCAGATGCTTACGAAAAAAGCAAATTAACCCCCAGAAGGAACCATTATGAAGATCAGCTGAAGAGAGATGCAGCTGGCAACCCTGGCTTTAGAACATTTCCCTTTCAAGTCCTCCTTTCATTTGAGGGTGAAAGAAACAGCATGAAATGTCTCAGAAAATGCTCTCCAGTTCACACTGTTTAAACGGTTCACTTACGTTTACATTCTACAACCTTTTAAAAAGATTAACAGAAATCCAAAACAATTGTGGTTAATATAAGGTTATGAAATCTACCTCTCTCACACACACACAAACCAATCGTGTTTACAAAAGCTACCTTTTCACTAACTGAAAGCAAAACATTAATGACATTAACAGGATCACATTAAACACAAGCTTCCTGAGCTTCACAGGAACAGTTGCATACTGAATGTAAATTATTTTCTTTTTAATGCACTATACATTTTAGAAACAATTTGCTGATCTCCTGCCTCTAAAAAGAGATGCATACTAACCCCAAAATTATTCACTGTATGTCCATGTATTAAGGAAATCTGGGTTGTTACTTGAGATTCATTCTCCTTTTATAAATGTGAGGAAGGGACTCAGGCCAAATTATTCAAAGGCCATCAAGTTCCATTAGGTCTTAGGATAGGATTATGAAATTTCTTTAGTTATTCTCTTAAACCAATATCATCTTATAGATCCATTTAAGTCTCAGAAAACACATCTGTGTGCACCATTCTGTGTATCGCAAAGCCTCATTAACCCTGCCTAAATTATCCATGGATTTAGAGAGTGAAAACACTAGAACTTGGCTGTAGATGCTGGCTCTGTGGCAGGCAAACCTATAAAGGGGGTGGGGGTGGGGGGGAGGAAGTCAGCATGTTGCAAAAGGGCAAAATAAATAAAGGAAAAAATGGCTCAATCTCTGCAACTCCAAGGCTGGGAGTTGCAGTGGGCAGGAGGACGGCTGGAAAAAGTAATGTAAATTACTTCCCTGCCTCTTGCAGCTCTCTATGCCACACCTAGTCCTCTCCATCCCTCCCCATCTAGAGATCCTGCTTCCCTAGAGCTATTACCTGGCACTGGTGTGAAGTAAAGAACAACCTTCTACTGGAGGATGGCCAAAGGGTTTTTTGGTCCTGTAGGTTCTGAAAGGGGTAAAGCTCATTCATCAAGCCCTATCCTCTTCATTTCCCCCAGAAAGTAGAGTTTTTTGTGGGCAAGAGGGATATATGTCCTCTCTCCATCCCTTTAGGAAATTCAGCCAGGGTTAGCCTGTTTTGAGGCCATGCAGATCCTCAAGAATGTCGCTGGATAACAATGTAAACCAGCCAGGCACAAATCCATCCCCATGTTAAGATGTTCTGGAGACTCCCTGAGTGTACCCTATTGTCATTCTGATGATCCCACATGACAATTAAGTGGGGTGTAGGTAAGGTTCTGTGCTACTAATAGTACAATCTGCAGCTATTTGCAGAAGCAGGACTGGGACACAGTACTTCAGCTGAGGCCTTACCAGTGCTTAGTACATTGGACAATTCCCTCCCATGTCTTACATACAACACTTCTGTTAATACACCCCAAAATACTAGCATTTTTTGTAGCTGCATAATATTGTTTGACTTGAATTCACATCTCCGAAACCTCTGGCAAAAACTGACAGTACAGCTGATCCAGCTTATTATGGCACCCCAAAAGGACTATTTTTTGTCTCAATCTTTTTCTATGAGTTTAATGGAATATTGAATTTACCTAGACACTGAATCCTTGCCTTGGCCTCTGTTTAGTCAGGAGGAAAGCATGCCTTTTTGCCTTGTTTTGAGGGACCATTGTAATAACTTTTTCCATCAGGTAGTGTACACCCTACTTTTTCTCTATTGCCAAAAGTATTCTTTCCTCACCCCACAAGTTTGATAATTACAGGCTAGCCACCTTCTAGTTTTGAATTAAGCCTCATGAACATGCCCTTCCTCCTTGTTTACACTTGCAATCTTTGGCTATGTTTAAGTGGTTGACTTTTGGCTTTCAGAAATCCCCCAATCCATAATTTGTGAAATCTTAGTTTGTACTTAAGGGGAAACTGTGTTTTACAATCATCTGTTTTCCTCCGTAAGTGCATTTTAGTAGTCTATTGAATTTCTCTTGGTTAATTATACTTCTCACACCATTTGGGCATTGTCATCTGTTATTCATACATGTCAATTTATTTGGGGTTCTTTGGGGTTCTGGGGTAAAATATTTCTTAGTGATTTGATTTACTTTGTCACACACACAATGATGCTACAATCTCATCTCCAATTAACTCCTAACCCTAAATGAAAAATATTGATGCAGAGTGGTGACTAAATCAACTAGAAATAGAATCTGATTCACACAATCTTGTTCAAGCCTTTCCTCAACATGGAGTCCTTCTCCAAAATGATGTTTTCCAATTTTCATGCAATTAGAAACATTATGTGGATTTAGTGCTTGTGAAACATGGCTGCTTGACAGCCCTGCTCATGAGGTGTCTTCATTCCCATTAAATTCTTGGATCCTGCTGAAATGCCCAATAAGCATGCTAATTAAGTTATCAGGTATGTGATGTGAACAAGTGCCCACTGGGAACTGAACTGAAATTACCTGTCTCATCTAACATAATTACTGACACAATCATCTGATGATGATGATAGCCTTTGGTTACTGATGACCTGGATTGAATTAGGAAAACTACGGTGGAAAGCACCATATTCCAGTATAAATTTACTAAACAATTTAGTCTCCCATGAAATCTTATTATATTTTGTTTTAAGGAAAACTGAAATCTATACCTCTTTAGAGAAAAAAGTGCGTAAATTGCAAGAGTCCCAAGGGGAAAAAATCCTGAAGGCAGAAAATATCTTCTGGTCAATTTCTTGTGCAACTACAGGGCGGTTACTGCACCTATTGTTTATCAGGTGACAGTTGACTGCAATTCCAGGTTAAAAGGGTAATTCCTGGGTAAAATGGGCACTTTCTTATAGCCCTACAGGTCTAACCCCATGTTTTGCTTTGAATTTATTAACATCAAAAACCTAAAATATCCAGTCACATAACAAAACTTGAGTCACAACACTGCGACTCTGTAATCTTTCACTTAAGGGTGCAGATAGCTTAAGTGAGAACTTCTATTGATTTACAATAGTTTCTATCTGGCTATAACCACTACTCTCTGAACCTTCTTATAAAGAAACTGGAAGGACTGTAAGTTTCCGTACAGCTGATGTCTCACCATAGTTGCTATTTTAGTCACAGACTCTGATATAAAACCAAATGAGCCATTTTCACTTTTGCCTCTCCCCACACTCCACTTTCATACTCTCAATATCAACTGTAATCCATTCAACTACCTTAATATCGTATAACTTGCTGGATGTTCACATAGATGGGACTGGGATATCAGGCATCAGAGAAATAGCCAAATGTCTTAATGCTACACATGTTACAATTTAAAAACCAACACCACCTCAAGGACTGCAGCCAGCAATTACGCCCACTTCTTAAAAGCAGGATTAGTGTACCTCTGTAACACAGCACAATAACCGAGTGACAGCTGCTGTGTAAGTGAGGACAGCTTCAAATCCCTATTGATGTGCTCCTCTCACCCTATTGAAGACACCAGTTATTCAGGTTTTAGCAAAGACTAAATTGTAGATCACCTTCTTATAAGGAAAAACACCCCTGTGGCTGAGGAGGGGTCTTGTACTAACAAAACTGCTGCAGCTCTGCTGCATGGGGTAGGGATAGGATCTGTCCCCATCAGCAATCTGTCACGCGCACGTGTGTGTGTATATAAACTATGTAGTCCCAATACAAATGCTCCTCAGAAATAGGCTTTTTAAAAATATATCAGTTTATGTACAAACTTATGTGAGAAACTGATTACCTATGCATGCTATAGAAAAAGAATGACGTAGACAGCAGTATTCTGTTTAAGAATGTTTAACTCGGTAATTTTAGAAACAGGACTCTAGAAGACAGTTTTCCAGACAGCTCCATCTGCACCTGGATTATTTATTTTGCTATACTGAGATAAGAGCTCTAAGTGGTACAGTTCCTAAAAGCTACTTTAATGGTCACAACATCCAAGGGGACAGTGGCACTTTAATATTATGTTGGTGTGAAAACAATATGACAACTCTGAATACTGGGAGCCTTACGATGTGCCATGTACATTTATTAAATCTGGACATAAACACTAAGGCCTGGTCTACACTAGAAATTTAGGTGGTTTAACTTCGTTGGTTAGGGGCATGAAAAATCCACACTCCGAGTGATGATGATAAGCTCATCTAAGTTCCCATGTAGACAGTGCTAGGTTGATGGAAGAAGTTGTCCACCAACCTAATTATGCCTCTTGGGAAGGTGGATTACCTACACCAATGGGAGAACCCCTCCCGTTAGCATACGTAGTGTCTACACTGAGGGGCTATTGTGGTGCAGCTGTGCTGCTGTAGCATTTTAAGTGTAGACACGCCCAAACTATTTCTACCGTTATTTCACGACATTTTGTAGATTATTTGATCCTTTCATGAGGAGCCTAAGGCTGATAAATAAACAACACTGATCTTGTGCCACTGTTGTGATTAAAAAAAACAACAACAAAAAAACAAAAAACTTCAGAAAACCAATACCTTCCCCTGAGCTACTTATGAGAGCAGCGATCTTCCAGTTTTCAGCTAACCAGGGCTTCTAGTGCAGCAATGGGAAAACACTGCTCTCCAATATCTTAACGTGACAAAGATAGGATATACTCATTTTGTTTGTCACTATTGGCAAACCCACCACTAAACTACAAAACCCATAATCTTTATCTGTCAATTGTAGCTGCTAGTGCAACATTATGAATGAGGAAGAATACTTAATCCTTACACTGTGGCTTACTTTTTCAAAGCATGGTACCAACATTAATAGTAACAGAATAAAATTATGGGCCAGGTCCCGATGTAAATCGATGTAGCTTTATTGACTTCAGTGGAGCTACACGGACTTACACTAGCTGGAGACCTGGCCCTAAACATGTATCTTCTGATTAAATAAGATTAACATTTCAAAGACTACTCATAATTAAGCCAAGGCAAAGTGAACTTTCTCACTGGGCTAATGCTCTGCTGAAATGATACAGGCTATTGCAGCTGTGACCTCATCCTCTCATTTGTCTCTCCAGAGGTAAGCATTCAACTAGACTTGGAATTAGGGCACTAGAGATCTGTTTTGATGATGAAGAAAGAAAAATGTATCTTGCATTTTAAGTGAAAACTAAACTGAAGCTTCTGTGTTAACGCGCCTTCCCCGACTTTGCTAACGACAGTTTAGAGGAAGAGTTTCAGCATGTTCACTCTCATAACTGATGAACATTGATGATCTTCACTCAGGCTTTGTTCAAAGGTTATCCAAATACAAGGTTCTCCATGTCTGAGTGTGCAACTTTACACCCCAAATGAGAGATGCCAAAACTCAGAATCACACATCTGTTTTTAAGAATCCTACTACAGGTATACTGGATTTTTTTTTTTAAATATCAGTACAAAGGACAAACAACTGCAGTTACTATTAAAAATAAAAAAGCCCTGCATCTATCATCACTGCTAGTATCCCAGTCTTGTCTGTGCCCAGACCTTATCCCTGGCAGCTGTTTCTCCCTCCCTCCCCCATCAATCATGAGTTCCTGCAGCACCGCCCATCAAGGCATGTGATTCTTTATTGCCAAAGCACTAGCTGTAAATATTGCCCCTCCACAGGAGCCTGTCTGGAGGAAATGCTGAAGACAGCCATAACAAGAGCAGCAGCTATCACTCAATGCTGCATCCTGATCACAATATAAAGTTTAAAATGCAGGATATAATCCCATCACAAGTGTGATATGGTGATTTTCCCCTTTATTTATTTATAAACTGCCAACAGTAGAATATTTTGTTTGAATTGTTTGTAATATAAAACCAGCTTTTTCACTGCAATAACTTCAAGTACTTTGTTTTCATTTAATAATAAATACCTTGGGCTATTAAGGTCTCAAGGCAATTGCTTGAGTCCTCTGGCCCACCCTAGGTGGGGCTTGCATGTCAGTAGGCACAAATTTGTGTCACTGCTGATGACAAACAAAAACAACAAAACAAAAAAAAACCCAACAATCAAACAAACGCACCTGCCACTTTCACTTGTTTTTTCCAATCACAGTATTTCCATGCAGACCACACTTGCAATATTTATTTTATGGATTTATTTCCTATTAAGTATACCTATCACAGTTGTTCTGAAGTGTGGGTAGCATTACACATTACAACAGAATGCAGGCAAAGGCAACAGTCATATGTATCAAAAGGGATCCCCCCCTCCCACCTCCATGGGAGGAATTTCTCTGTGTTGCTGCTTTCTCCAGCATCAAGCATTTCAAGTCTGGGTCAAACAGCTCCAGTGGCCATTGTAACAGATATGGCAAATTCCTGCAACCCCACCGGGAGATCTTACTGTGTTAAATTTATGTATCACTATGGGCCATGGATTATATGTAATCCCATGGGGATGGTGACCATAGCTCCTCCAGGAACTATGAACAGTGAGGGGAGTGATCAGGCAAATTCTCTCTGACTGTAGCACCTCTGGAGAAGGACCACCACGCAGAGAGGCTCGTATATACCAGTTCAAACTGGATTTTCCAGAGAACAGACGACAAAGAAAAGGACTCAACTCAGATAAATAGCATGGGTTTTAAATGACTTGGGGCCTGCTTTCTGATCCAGCAAATGGACAGGACTATCTGTCAAAGGGAGGCCCCAATCCTCCCTGAGAAGGATTTTGGCTGCTTAGGTCCCATAAGACTGATGGAAGCTTTTAGCATGCATCTAGGAACTTTTATTGTTTTAAATACATTTTCTCTGTCATGCTTTTACCTTAAGAATAAATGTGCTTGTTTCTAAGGTAGTAACTTGTGACTGCTGGCAATTACAGCTATTTATAGCCTTTGGTGAGAAAACAGAGCAGATGCTGTTTAGGCAGTCTGACTTGCTGGGGTTATTTCAGTGTAGCCAGGGAACTGTAACACCTGGAAAAACTCTGGTCATGAGGGAAAGAGACTCGTGTCTCTACCCAAGAAAGGTGATGGCTGAGGAGCTGGGAACCAAAAGGAAGTGCCCTCTAAGGACCACAGAGGAATACAGATACAGTTGCCTGGAACTGTGACAGCCATCTCTGCCCTTCCCTCTCTCAGGAAGTCGGAGGGAGCGAGGAAGACGACTGCTCTTTGCTGCTGCTATTTTCCTAAACTGTCCCTTTCTAAAAGCCAGGCTTAGAATTAACACTTGATTATTGAGCTCTATAAGGCCCTTCAGGCATCCATCCCAACCTGTAGGGATTAATCACTTGGCCTAGCCCATTTCCCTAATCTCCTGGCAATTGCCAACCCTGTATGGATTGCTCGTAGGCCTATCTCACGTTCTCCCAACTCAAAATCCTGTTGTACTGAATGTGTCAACTTTTAGACTAATATTTGTAGCCAAGACGGTTAGGAAAAAACTGTTCTGCTCTCAGAATCCAGCAGTACAGCGGAACAACAAAATCCGGATGCAGGTACTCAAAATGTCCAGGATTTCCTCACCTGATAGGCATTGGAAGATACAGTACAAAGAGATCCATTCCCCTGCAGGGATCAAATAATGGGCACTTTCTGCCTGCTCCTTTTACTTCACATGTGCCTATTTCTCTAATGGTCAGTCATCTGAGACTCTCACTCCCATAGATCAGTGAAACAGCAGTCCGGAGAGAAAGAAACATCTTTCATGAGCTGATCTCAGCCAAGGTGCCTGACTTGTGACACTGTGTAATGGTTAGATGACTCCAACAGTACTGTATTGGCACAGTTCACTCCTGCAGGCTACTTGGTAGATCACAAGCACAAAGAGAGTGAAGAGAAGTGGACTGGTCATGATGTTTGCCTCAGATACAGAAGAGCCTGCACCTTGAAAATGAACTCTGTCAAATTCATTCATCTGATGTGCAGTTCCATAGACAGAATCAATGTGGGACTCCTAGTGGTATGTAGGTTGTTAGCTTCCTATCATTAAGGAGGTTGGGGTATTTTAAAATGTTCCCCCCCCACACACACACACACCATTTTTTAAAATGTATTTTAAAAAAATGAAAAATTCTGAATGAAAAAACATTTTTCCTTTTTTTCCCCCACACTTTTTCATTAGATGCAGATCTGGTAAAATAATATTTAACCTACCCAGACCGCCTTCATCCAATGTCAGATCCAAGTTCCTCCCAATGCAAGGGGCCCCATCCTATTTCACTGAAAAGATTACCAAATCCAAGATTGTCTCATCCTCTCTGGGAGAACTGCACCTGAACAGAACATGGCAAGCATGCCTTGACAGTTTGGCCCAATTTGGTCCAGTTTGGCCCTCAGAAAAAATCTGAGGGAAGTCTGTGCCACCCCATCTGAGGCTAAAGTGGTCATGGGGCCATCTTCAAAGCTCTTTGAGGGTATGGGAGTCATCCAGTCTGAGAGCAGAAACAGGGCCGTGTTTCTTAGCTGACCAATTACATAGGCCAACAGTGAGTTGGGGGAAATAGCTTGTGAACATTCCGTAAACTGAAATACGTTTGCAAAAGTAATTCATGGCATTATTTTGAAAAGTAACACAATGGTGAGAAGTTAGAGGAGGAAAGTGATATGTGGTACCAAGATAACTACTATTGTGGCTGACTTCTATTGTGTACATACCTCAGTAAGAGGCCTCCTTTTTGGTAGCAAAATTGGTGGATCCCTTAGCAGGGATCCGGAAATAATGGAGAAAGAAAAGGAAGCAAAGACAGAAACCTAGACATATACATTTCACAAGACAAATGTTCTTAAACCAAGTATTTTTTTGACTCTCCTTTGGTAATGTCAGTCATGATGATTAATCAGTACTAACTGCTGTTCAGTACTAACTGCTGTTCAACTGATTTTTAATAATCACATTTTTATAATTAATATAAATTTTCTATAGTTTTTTTTTTTCAAAACAAATGTGCGTGGTATAGGTGCTGGATCCAGGGGTGCTGCCACACCCCCTGGCTTGAAGTTCCACTATATTCAGGGTTTTACAGTTTGGTTGAATGGCTCTCAGCACCCCCACTATACAAATTGTTCCAGCACCCCTGGAGCTTGGGATCTTTGTGAAACAACCAGAATTACAATAACTTTTCAGTTCAAAGTTACTTCTTGAATAACATGCCCCCAAATAATTTCTGATTATTTTGTCCTTATCAGGTACAGTGTTAAAATGACAATTTACAAGTAATTAGAGGTCATGTTAACAAGTCTCTTCAGTTACTGAATTCTGCTAACAAAAGCTCATAATTCCATTAAATGAAATTGAGTGGGGATTATCAGCTTTGCTTTTCTCCCCCAAAGCAAAAGTCCCATTGATCCTGAGATATAGTACTCAGTTCAATGAGCTAACAATCATTCCAAAGAGTAAATGCCATTACATCTATGAAACCTATAATGCTATACATACATATCTGCTCTATTCCTGATGCTGAGTTAGCCTGACTAGATGTCTCCAGCAATTATTTCAAAGTAGCTTTCTGTGATATATATATACACACACACACACACACACCCCTTGTTGACACAAGAAAGATTTTTGGTAGAATAAAATGTGTAAATGTAACCTGATAAAGCTATAAAGGTATATCTCACCCTTCCGCCCATGTAGACATTAACTCTGGTACGAGTGGCTTCTTCCAGTTTAGTTTGTCATAAGAGAAAGGGTTAAAGCTAAACCAAAAAAGTCTCTTTTCCACTATAATAATGTTCTCAAGGGGAGAGAGGATTTAAAACTGATAACGATATTGGAATAATTGGTAAAACTCTTATGTAGACACCCACAGCCAAAAAAGTACATTTAGAATGTTTCTTTGTTAGGCCCTGATCATGCAGTGATCTCTGCACAGGTGCCCCATACAATGCTCATTGTAGGATCAGGGCCACAGTCACTAATTCATTTCAGCAAGTATTAAATTTTTTTTCTTTTCCATTCTAAAATGCCACTACTTCAGCAATGGTCAGGATTTGAAATGAACCATCAGCTGCAGTAGCTGCAAATCTCAATCTCATTAGAAAAGGCCGATATTAGATGCAGACTTAACAGTGGCCTGGTCTACACTACGGGGTTAGGTTGAATTTAGCTGCATTAGGTCAATTTAAAAATGAACGTATCCACACAACCAATCCCATTCCGTCAACCTAAACAGCTCTTAATCGACTTATATACTCCTTCCCCAGTGAGGGGAGTAGTGCTAAAATCGACTTTGTTGGGTCGAATTTGGGGTAGTTGGACGCAAATTGATGGTATTGGCCTCCGGGAGCTATCCCTGAGTGCTCCATTGTGACTGCTCTGGACAGCGCTTTGAACTCCAATGCACTAGCCAGGTACACAGGAAAAGCTCTTGGAACTTTTAAATTTCATTTCCTGTTTGGTCAGCATGGCAAACTCAGCAACACAGGTGGGAGCTTAACCCAGAATTCTAATGGGCGGTGGAGACTGCGGGAACTGTGGGATAGCTACCCACAGTGCACCACTCCATAAGTCAATGCTAGCCATGGCAGTGAGGACGCACTCTGCTGACTTAATGCACTTAGTGTGGACATATGCAATCAACTGTATAAAATCGATTTCTAAAAATTGACTTCTATAAAATTGACCTAATTTCATAGTGTAGACACACCCAGTACGATATATGCAGAGTGGCATTTAATTAATCAAATTAATCAAAAAGGGGATTTTCTTACACGTCATCCCTACCACAATATTTGAACAAATTACAGCATTGGTTTCATGCCTGTAATTTTCAGAAGTACTTTCCAACTGGCATATGAGAGAGGATATTTGGTAGACAAATGTCCTATCTAATTTTAGCTCTCTTGCTCTCTACTATATGTATGTGTCTGTTCAGATTTGGTCTGACTTTTGAAGAGATGCAATTGTTTGGCAAGATAAGGTACATCATTAATTATATGTATATGTAGAGAGTTCACTATAAACAGGGGAGAAGAGTAGAAAGGGCACTGAACTTCTGAAATCAGAAGGGTTGGGTTCAGGGGTGGCTCTAGGGATTTCGCCGCCCCAAGCACAGCGGCACGCCACGGGGGACGCTCTGGCAGTCGCCGGTCCCGCGGCTCCAGTGGACCTCCTGCAGACGTGCCTGCGGAGGGTCTGCTGGTCCTGCGGCTCCTGCGGGAGGTCCACCGGAGCCGCCTGCCGCCCTCCCGGCGACCGGCAGAGCGCCCCCCATGGCATGCCGCCCCAAGCAGGCGCTTGGCGTGCTGGGGTCTTGGAGCCAGCCCAGGTTGGGTTCTATTCCTAGATTTGTTACTCATCTTGTGTGACCCTGAGCAGCTCACTTCACTTTTATGCCTCTGTTTCTTCTTCCTCTGTCTATTTAGATTTCTTGCTCTGAAAGAGTTTATATTCTCAGTTTGGTGCCTCCTAAATGCTACTGTAATACAAATAATGAAGTAGCTGGGTTTTTAATGTATTTAATGGATGAGTTTTAGGATCAGCACATTTATTTTGTGCTGCTTTTACACATATACGGTACTGAATTCTGCTACTGCTCTGGGATGGAACTTCGACTAAGGTAAATGGGAGTTCCATATGCAGACTCACTAGACATTTTCTTGCTATGCAGAAAAAATTACCATTTGTGTTCATTGGCTAACTGATGTAAATTAGCATCCTTTTAAAATCAGAAAATAGATAAGAGAAAGATGGAGAGGCATTTTTTTATGGAACCAAATTGTCTTGTGCTTCATTTCCCCAAACCCTGCTTAGAATTTCTCATAACTAAAATTGGAAGTGGAAGAAGCTAGGATTTTTGGTCACATTAAAGTGGCATGTACTTTGCTTCTGTTTTTGTTTTGGAGAAGATGGGTTATTGGAAAAAGCAGGATAGTGTCACCTTCAGCCTCCTCGACTTATTGCTATAATTTAGTCTTTCCCTTTGCAACTGGAGGAATCAGTTGATGGTTGTCATGGAAGAGGCAATGGTGACTGGTCTGATCACTAGTTCTTGTTTTAACTTAGCCTTGTGATTCAAGTTGTTAAACTATTGTTGTGCCTTGAAAAATGTTAGTATTGCACACGTGGAAGTGCCTTCCGGTGGTTAGATCAGACTTGGCCCTGCCACCAAACCTGCTTTGTAACCTTCAGCTAGTCATTTAGCATCCCTGTACCTCAAGTTCTCCTTCTATAAGATGAGGGTGATAATACCTATTTCATGAGGAAGTTGCAAATCTAAACTAAATGGTTCACATTAATTTCTTGAAAACAAAAGTGTGAAGGACAGAGCAATAGCAGCATCAAGTCTTTTTCCCTGAAACTCCACAGGTCTGAGATTTTGCAGTTTTAGGGGATACACAGGTGGGGGATAGTGGTAACCACTCTCCACTAAACTGCCCTCTTCTACCAGTAGGGAAAAAGCCATGAAAATAACATTGTCATCATCTTGAGTGGTGCCTCTCCGTGTAAAACATTCCCTCAGCTGTGCACAGGCCCCTTCTGATGAGAGACCTGTGCTGTCATGGAGAGTTAGATATGAGAGAGAACTCATCCTCTGCCTTTCTGCTCCCACCACCTTCCCAGGCAACACTCTAACGCAGACAGTGTACACACCTCAAGTTCCCAGGGAATGCTCATGTCCTCCTATATCTGTGATAGCCTTTTGAGGCCATATTCTTGACCATGCTATATAAGGGAGGGAGGACTAATTTCCCCACTTGTTTCTGCAGTATACTAAATAGGAAATACTACCAGTTTATGGGCCCTACCACAGTTTTTCCCCCATACAGGATATGATTTGGCCCTAATTCTAGGGGGAAAAAACCCCCACACACTTTGGAGTCCTTGGATAAAAAATGCTACGTAAATACAATGCATTCTGTTTGGCTATTCCAACACATGCTTGTGATTTGAGAGTGTAGATTCAAGAGTTAACTTATCGGAGTTACTTCTCCTACATTGCCTTCCTTTAGTACCTGGTGGGGAGTACTAGCTTTGCTCCCTTGTTGATAAGACTTGTAAGCTATTGTTATTATTAATAAGTACTATTTATGTTTGGAGGTGAAATCTGTCAGTGGCTTAAGCCATCACTACAGTGTGATGCCCACTAGGCAGTTTTTCTTTTACTTTTTTTTATTCTTACAACCTCCTTTTTAAAAAAAAAAAAAATTAGCCGTATGTATGTATTTATATTTGACCTGTTTACATATATCAGTATTTATTTATGCTTTTCCACAAAGGCTGCAATTAACAGAAGTACTATTTTTATTTTTTAAATAATTGCATCCCAAGACACGTTAGAATAAAAATACAATACGAAGTGCAAGACTTACATGATGCCGAAGTCTATTTCAAGTTTAAGGGAATCTGTTAGCTCAGCGCTACCTACTGCAGCTGGACTGACCCACCAGTACTGGAGATGAATAACACCTAAAAAATAACCACTTTTTAGAGCCCCCATGGTTGAGAAATCAACCAGTAGGGTGAGCGAGCAGAAACAAGACCCAGCAACAGGCAGTGAGATGCATTCAGCAGCAGAGAGTTTTTTATAAAACACACACCAAGAAAGGTAACATAAGCAAAAAGAGGAACAAACAGAAGTTTCCCAGCCTGGTGATCAATCGAGCACTCAGAAGGTAGGCAGGGACCTCCACCTTCCCCAAGTATACATCTCATCCGGTCTCTCCAAGCAGATCTTCTTATAGCCCTCCCCATGTGCACAGATGTTTGAGAGGGGAAATGCAAGGTGCCAGGCATTTGTTCCACTCATTTAAAATAGTCTGAGCTGATATTATATTCTGACATTACTACTGTAAATGGTCATTGCTGGCTCAATGGCCAAAACTAAGGTTCTCATTCCCTCCTGCACGTTCCGCCTCCCTTTTTTTCAGTCCTCATAGACACCCTCACCTTCTTCCCTGTCACTCAGGCTCATAATCTGGGTGTTGTTCTGACTCTTTCCTTTTGTGCAGTGAGACACAGTCTCAATCTTGCTGCTGCTTCATACTCCATGTCACTAAGATCAGCCTCTCCACCCACCCAACTGAAGTTTCCATCCAAGCCCTCATCACGTTGCATTTCAATAACTGCAACATCCTCCTCTCTGCACTTAAAAAAATTTTTGCCCCACTTATACCCATTCAAAACTCTGCCACAATGATTTGCATTCCTGGCTCGTTGCTTCTACTGCATCACCCCTTCTTTGCATACCTCTACTCAGTCCCCCTTCTGTAATGTATCACACACAAACTATCTTAACTTTTATGACCCTTCTGTGGTTTATCCCCACCCTTATCTCTTACATGGTATTCAGACATCAACCCCCACATCCACTCTGCCAGTGATACCAGCCTTCATTGTCCATTCGCCAAAATTGTGCAGAAATGTTTGTGGGAATTTCCTATACTGCTCATAAGGAGTAGGTTCCTGTAAAAATGCACAAAATCACATTGTCTTCCTTCAGATCCCTCCTTACAATGCATTTCTGCCATGATACCTAGAAAATGCTTACAAAGGGCATTTGGAGTAAAACCTCTGCTCCACTGAAGTCAATAGGAGGTGTGCCATTGATTTCCACAGGACCAGGATTTCACTGCCAGTGTTATGTGATCACTTATGGTGATCTGAATCAGCTCATTGTTATCTTTTGCTCCCCTGCTTATGTACTATAGTCTCTTGTCTCTAGTCTGCTTTAGATGGGAAAAGGAAGGGACTGTCTTGTTGTGTTATGTTTATATGGTACCTAGCACAACAGCCTTGGACACTCTACAAATACTAATAATTCTGAAATTAGAGTTTAAGCAACTAAACTTGGGTGCTATGTATTAGCTCTCAACTAGGTGAATCAAGTAAACTTTTCAGTATGGTAGCCTTGTTAGTCTGTATCAGTAAAAACAACGAGGAGTCCTTGTGGCACCAAGGACTCCTCGTTTTTGCCAGTAAACTTTGTTTGTCTTCATTTGGTTGTCATACTATTTTGTGTCAAAATATTTAAAACTTTTTAAAATCTGGTGTGCACATGTATTTACAATGTTGCAAAACTTATGAACCCCTTTTCAAGTTTACTTTAAATCTGTGAGCTAAACTCAAACTTTGCCACAGGTTGCATGTTCCAATCTTGAGGCAGATACTGCATTTAAAAAAAAACAAATTTGTATGGTGGGGGAGTGGCAGATTGCCTACCACGTCTCCCTAAAAGGTAAGGCCTGCAATAAGAATTCAGCTAACACTTTGGCTGATCATGTAAGAGACTAAATAAAATCCAGCTCTGTGTTCCCTTGCTGTACTGACTGCAATAATTTCAGTAGTACTTAAACAGCGAAGAGTGCTTTAGAGATGGTTAAAACCGATAGCAAACACTTGTTTTTAATCAGGAAAATAATCCGGTGCCTCTTAAAAACTAAAGAACACCAACCTGGGTATCCATCCACTATAGTGATAAACGCCTTCCAAGGAATGCTGAGTACCTTTAAAAAGAGTTGAAGTCAGTGCGCCCAATCCTGCTGTTGTTGACGTTAATGGGAGTTTTTACTTTCCTTTCTAAGGGGCAAATGTGGGGTAAGTAGGTGCTGAGAATGCTTGGCTCATCCCAAGAAGCACTCAGCATTGCTAGAGGATGGGCTCATATTCCCTAAGAAGGATTAGTTAATTTTCTTTACTTCTACAGTGACTTCTGCATGGTGACTCTGCCATGATTATTGCACAGTAAGCAACACAACACTGAGCGTTTCTGGAACCTTTGACAGAAGTTTGGACATTAGTTTTGGTGGCAATTATGTTCAAGAGTGGTGGGGAGAGTGACTTCAGGGATAAATTCCTACTGCCAGGTTAAAAATCTCAGCTGCATGGTCAACTTCAACTACGGATCTTCCTATGGGTACTAAGATTACAGTAGAGAATTTTGCCCAGATTGTCTAAAAACCAGCACCAATTTGATCTCCATTAATGTGGAAACAGCACTTCCTCCTTGCCTCCCCCACACAAGCCGCAGTGGCTCACAAACAGCCTGGCATACAGGAAGTCAGCATTTACTACATCAGTATTTCTACATTTGATAACAATAAAAGGGAACTTTATCATTGCTTCAGACACACATCCGCATGAATAAAAAACTGCATGTTCTCAAAATACAGTGGGGAACTAGTCACAGGGTTTCCTAGAAGCCTGACAAAGCTTACATTTAATAAAACAAAAGAAAGACATAAAATTCTCCTTAATGGTCAATTCTTCAGCATCTAGGCCAACATTTCCAAAGGTGGATACCAAAAGCTAGGCATTTAAATACTTAACAAATGGCACAGTCATCAGAGGCGCTGAGTACCAACAGCACTCCTCTTTCATTGGACTGTGCAACTGCTTTTCCAAGGACTCTTCAAATAATTTGTTTCCTGAGAAATTAAAATGACAGTAACTGCTGTGGGTGTGCATCATTTCTAAGTTCTCAGCCAAAGATGTCTACATGAGACAGAATTACAAGATAAATCCCTTGGTGAGAATGTAACTGTATTGAAACAATCATGAAGGAGGAAGCCAAAGAGATTTGCCATAGACCTGACTTTACATGCTGACCCTTTGAGGTGCCTCCTAACTAGTTTGCCCAGGTAATCGCACTCTGGTAAAAAGAGGTTGCTGAAATAGAGGTTTACACTAGTGCAGTCAATGCAACAAAGATTCTCCACATTGAGACTTCGATCTCTCTTCTGGTCTGGTTCAGGTGAAGAAATCCCCCTTGGATGAGGGAGAGAGAGGACTTTTCTTGGAAAAGGCCAAGAGGTGACTTTATCAAGGTCTAAAGGTGCCTACACAGGAAGAAGCAATCTGATTTTAGTGGGCCCTTTAATCTAGCAAATAATGTCCTAACAAATCCGATGGCTGGAAGCTGAAGATAAAAATATGCAACTGATTTCTAATTTGAATTTTTCTAACAGTGAAGGTAGCTCACCCTTGGAACAGATTCCCAAGGGATGTGTTAGATTCTCTATCACTTGAAATTTTTAAATGACGATGAGATTGCTTTCTAAAAAGATCTGCTCTAGTTCAATCACAAGTTACTGGGCTTGAAATTGTTCATTTATGTAGCAGGGAAAAATAATTCCCTCCATTGCAGGAATTACTAGGTAAAATTCTATGGCCTCTTTTTTGCAGTCAGTCAAAATGCTGATCAGTGTAATTCCTTTTGGCTTAAAATATCTGAACTTTCCAGTGAAAACAAAACTTTGAGCGGACTAAACCAGCACATTTGGCACTAGAGTTCAGCACAGATTACTCACAACATAGAAAAGTGAAACAACATTTTCCAGAAAAATGTTTTGGTAAAGATGCTCTGGAAAAATGTGTGAAAGAAACAGACTGTGAGGTCCGCAATTCAGAATCAAGATTTCAAATCTCAGTGCTGAACGTTTTATTGTGACTTGATCTAGTAATAGAATAGCAAATACAAGAAAAGGGTTTGTTACCCTAATCCTTTTTAAACTGATAAAATATTTAAAGACAAACCCTAGAGTTGGTGGTTTGCCTGGCTTGTTACCTGCCTAGTTATCTTTAGGATTTTATAACTGTATATACAAACACACAATACAAAATTAAAATCTGACCTTAAGGAAAACTGATATACAGCATGATGATTTTTTGTCCACGAATTATATAAAAAAAATTTCAATGCTAGAATTCAGAGTCCAACATCGTTCACTCAAATGACAGACACACACATTTTTAATGTTCTCTTAACATCTTTTTCAAACACATTCTGATTTACCAACAAAATCAGAGTAGTGCATAATATAGCGTTAGAGAGGACGGAGACTATAATACAAGAACACTCAAGCATCCAGGCTATATTGGGAACATCTCAGGAGAAGTGCTCCACCCTACTTACATAACAAAAATAAAAACCATTTGCATGCAGCTGTATTTGCTATAAATGGCTTCTTTGAAAAATATGCAGGTGATCTACTTTGCACTTTGCAGAGAATTAGATTTTGTTTGCAACATAGTTTGCGGAGAGCCACACTTGGATAAAGGCCCTTTGGGGCACTGCTTTTTTTAAATCAGTGTGTTCCAAAGTGTATGGGCAAAGCTCTGAACAGTTAGACTTAATTTTGTGAAAAGCCAAAATACCAAATATCCAGTGGATTGTCTGAAAGGAAAAAACCAACAACCCTAAATGACTAGTAGAGGTGTGTGCGTGCGTGCACACACATGTGGTTCCGTTTATATTAGAGCAGTGTGAAAACAAGGACCTGATTACACAATTTTTTGCACACAATTTCTCCATTTTGCTTTGTGTGATTTCACACTCCTGATATTTCACTCTTCCATTGTGGATATCTTTCACCACTAAACATGTTTAAGTACAATTAGGTGCTGTTTGTACAACTCCAAGTAGCCATCTTTGACTTTTCTCTCTTTGAGAGGAGATAACACTCAACAGAGGAGCAGCAGTGGACTATCATCTGGTGAGAGCGAGAGAAGGAAGAAGACATCTGGTTTGGTTTGCTACATTCATCTGACCTTCTTGGGTGGATGGCAGGCCCCTCAGGAGTCTTTGGGGACGTACCTCCTCCACTCCTTCCACACAGGTCTGAGAAATGAGTCAAAGTGGCTGCTCTTGATCCTCCTCGACACATAGAATAGGCATAGAATATGGACTAGACTTAGCCTGTGTGGGCTCCTACAGAAATACCAGGTGACAAAAGACCATTCAAAATTGGAAAATGCACCTTGAAAAGCTGAATTTAAAATTGTTGCTGACATTCAAAAAACCAAAATGTTTCATGTCCAAATTGTTTTTTCTGTGAATTCAGTTTAATGTGTTTCTGTACAAACTCCGTGAACTAAAAATCTAGGATAGCGAGGCTTTTTTCAGAACCTTGTGTGTATATGTGACAAGCACAGTGCTTTAAAAAGGATTCCTTTTCCTACAGACTGGGAAAGTCAACGCTGTTTGTGATCCTAAGAGCATCCTTATGCCGGAATATAAGGGGCTCCCTAATATCTTAGTAATGACTTTCAGCTGGCCTGACCACTCAGTGCACCCCAACTCACTCCTGTTATAATCTGTATCTAAAAGGTGTCATGTAATGTGTCATTGGAAAACTAGTAACTCACTTGATCATTAGTATTTCTGCATGATGTATGTATGGTCAACCCACAAACAATTATGCAGATGTGCTGAAATTATAACTAATGTGTATTTTAGGTATGTCAGGGGAGTTGATAAACAGGCTTTCTCCACACAAAGGAAAAAGGCCAACACCTCAAACCATGTGTCACCAAATTCAAGTGGCTATTCATCTGTATTGGAGGTTGTAGGAAGAGATAAAAATCACCAGTGGGGGAGAAGACAGCATGGAGTCTAAACCAGGGCAGTCTGGCCTCCACACCCAGCAGGGAAAAGGAACTTCATCAGAGGATACATTTCAGAAGAATACATTTCAAAGGTTTACAGGATGGGAGAGAACCCCCACGTTATCCTTCACCTGAGGAGACACAGAAAACTAGCATCTTGGACTTCATGGGGATCCTGACTAAAAGTTAGTCAGCCAGGGCTGGAAAAGGAAGATTGACAAGGAAACTGCCTTGAACAAAGACTATAGCTTGTTCAATTAGATTCTAGCCATTAGAAAGCGTGCTTTTTACTTTTGTTTGTTTCTACCCCTTTCTATTTTTATCCTGTATGTTTAAAACTCACTTTTAGTTTAACTAACATATATTTAACACATTATTTAAATAAAAAGAAAAACAACCCAGTGTTTTGTTGAAGTGATTGTTAACGCCAGTCAAGATAGTAAGCTCCTGCTTCTGCTTTAAAAAAAAAAAAAAAAGGAGCAGTGAACTTACTATCTTCTGTGAATGTACAGTGATAGGGACTGTGCATTGCAGAGAGAACCCTGCGGAGCCCAGTGGCTGGAGTTAATGGATTGTTACCTGCTAGGCAAGGTTTAAGCTGGGAGAGCCTTGGGAAGGCAGATGTCAGGCTGATGTATCAGGGAGTTGTCACCAGGGGCAAGTCTAGCAATTTCGCCGCCCCAAGCAGGGCAGCACGCGGCTCGGGTGGACCTCCTGCAGACGTGCCTGTGGAGGGTCTGCTGGTCCCGTGGCTCTGGTGGAGCATCCACAGGCATGCCTGCGGGAGGTCCACCCGAGCCGCCTGCCGCCCTCCCGGCAGCATGCTGCCCCAAGCACGCGCTTGGCGCGCTGGGGTCTAGAGCCGGCCCTGGTTGTCACACACAGCTGCAGCAACATTCCCATTACTTGAGAGAGGTGCATAGTGTCTTACAGGTCTGGGTATCCTTAGCAACTTGTCACACACTGTAATGGAGATTTTAATCTGTGTGATGGCCAGGGCAGCTCCAGGCACCAGCGCACCAAGTGTGTACCTGGGGTGGCAAGCTGTGGGGAGTGGCCTGCCGGTCACTGTGAGGACAGCAGTCAGGCTGCCTTTGGTGGCATGCCTGCGGGAGGTCCACCAGTCCCACGGTTTCGGTGGCAATTTGGCGGCAGGGACGCCGAAGGCGTGGGACCGGCGGACCTCCCCTGGCATGCTGCTGAAAGCTGCCTGACTGCCATGCTTGGGGCGGCAAAATACATAGAGCCGCCCCTATGATGGCACAGGTTCTCACATTAGCCAGGAAGGGGTTAAAAGAGCTCACCTGGGCACAATCAGCTCTAACCTAGCGCAACCTACCGGTATGTCTCTACTGCAGTTGGGCGTGAGCCTCCTAGCCTGGGTAGATGGGTGTGTGTAGGCTGGAACAAGGGCTGTACCAGGGGAAAGGATTGTGTCCAGACTAGGAAGGCATCTAGTCTTTGAAAAAAAACTTATTGAAACATCTCTGAGGGTGAGGTTTTATCTGTATTCAGTTTTATTACTGTACTGGGCTTAGACTTGCATGTTTTATTTTATTTTGCTTGGTAATGCTTTGTTCTGTCTGCTATTACTTGGAACCACTTAAATCCTACTTTCTGTATTTAATAAATTCACTTTTAGTTATTTATTAGCCCAGAGTATGTATTAATATGGGGTGGGGGTGGGCAAACAACTGTGCATACCTCTCTATCAGTGTTATAGAGGGCAAACAATTTATTAGTTTACCCTGTATAAGCTTTATAAAGGGTAAAACAGATTTATTTGGGGTTTGGACCCCATTGGGAGTTGGGCATCTGAGTGTTAAAGACAGGAACACTTCTTAAATTGCTTTCAGTTAAGTCTGCAGCTTTGAGGCACATGGTTCAGACCCTGGGTCTGTGTTGGAGTAGACTGGCATGTCTGGCTTAACAAGACAGGGTGCTGGAGTCCCAAGCTGGCAGGGAAAGCAGGGGCAGAAGTAGTCTTGGCACATCAGTTGACAGTTCCCAAAGGGGTTTCTGTGATCCAACCTGTCACATCTCCTCCATACATGTAAGGTCCGTGCTAGTGCCATGCTGACTCCCAGCACAGCCATGGCAAGGGAGGCAAATGCAAGAGACAGAGAGGGAGGGGAGAAAGGAGTTAGCTTTAGTGAGGCTCTGTGGCTCCCAGGACAGCTGTCTGGAAACAGGATGGTGGCACAGTGCCAGGTGTGCTCTGCAATGGCAATGGAGCCTGAGAGGGCAAGGGGGTAGGGACTGCAAGACCAACCTCCACACACCTGTCCTGCACCTGGGCATAAGTGGGTGGGGCTGGGCACCCGATGAAATCAGACCAGTACATAGTGCCCCCCCAAAGAAACTCCCAACCACTCAGATCCTTGTGCCCCCCCAACAACCATCTCATGCCCCCCCCATGGGGGTACATTGTTTGAAAACCCCTTTGCTAGAGCACAGGCCACAGCTGTTTGGTATTTATTCATATGCCTTACATCACTAATATTTCTCAATCTGGTCTTCCCACTTGACATTCTGAATTCTACAATTATTATAACTTGCAGCTCCTGTCCTACAAAGTCACTACATATCTTTTCATGGTATGTCTCTACTTTTGCCATAAAAACTTTTAATGAGACTTCCAACCTTCTAATATTTCATACTTCACTTTCTACTTCTCAGCAAAAGTTTCTTTTCTCCCAAATAACTTGCATTCTCCTTTACTTCGTCCTTTTTCTATTCCTGAAAAGTTTTAAAAGGACATCTGCACAGACTCAACCGGTTGCTGTTCCTAAAACACAGCCACATGCTTAGTCTTTGACAATTACTGTCATTCAAAGCTAATCAAGATCAGACCTTAGTCTGGATTTGATCTTTCCTAGCCTCAACCCACACTATAGCCTCTTGTGTAGCCTGTTAAGCTAGTGGAGTAAAAAAGGCAATAAAACCCCCAAAACATTTTCCCTCAACTTTTGGGGCATTTTTCATACTGTTTTTAATACATAAAAAGCATGTCAAATGTTTTGTGAGGCATATGCAATGACTATGTGAGCACATAATGCACAAAACTTTACTTCATGTAAACCTGTTTCCTCAAATGTCCTCAAACAGAACAAATTAGACAGGAGCCAATCATAGGTTGTGCCTCACTCTTCCAAATAACTCCAGCTTTTTAAACAAAGTCTAATTACTGCCCAAACTACTTTACCATCTGACTACTTTTAATTTACAGGTGTCTTGTTTAATAGCTCAACGCACTTAGTTATGAGGAGCTACAAAAAAAATCTGAATAGAGTAACAAAAATAAGTAAATTCTTCTGAGCGGGAGTGTAATTCTCTTCAAAGCTAACACAAGTCAACATGGGCATTCAGAAATGGCTACACATAAGGTCTGTGCTGCAAGTATATGAGGTCAAGGAAACACAGAAGTAAACTATAATTAATAATTGCACAAGTGTTTCAATTGTTTCCCATCTGTGTAGATTTTTCCTCCTGCTGATGGAAAACCATCCAAGTGTTTTCAGCTACCCACCATGTTATCCTGGAGGCCCCTCACTTCAGTGGGCAAAGCCACCTTAACCCTCATAGCCATTAACACAGCAATTTTTCTTATAGCTGAAAAGGGTTAGATGTGAGGCCTCCATTAAGACAACTGCTTTGTGGCATGGCTAGCAAGAGTCCTATTGAGAACAGAAAGACAACTGCAGCATTCTCCACCCCAGACAATAAGTGCGCCCCTTACATTAAAGGATATAACTTTTTAATGTATTGTCTTTTCTAACAGGAACGAAACAGTGTCTGTCCAACAGCGCTAGGTGTCCTGTACAGCAGTTAAAATATCAGATCAGACCAAATTTATTACACAAACAGCTGTCCACTCTCTCCAACACCATAACAAGCCCAATTCGATGATAAAATCAAGTCATTCAGTCTGAGCAACTGACTAAAGCAATATCCCATATTACCTCAAAACTCCACTCTCTTCATGTCCTCACTCTTCCCAATTTCCCAGGAAAAAGCAAGCTCATGCTGCAAAACATCTGTTAGTCTATAAGGTGCCACAGGATTCTTTGCTGCTTCTACAGAACCAGACTAACACGGCTACCCCTCTGATACTTATTTTTGTTTAGTATTCTATACTGCAGTTGCAGCCAGAGTTCTCAGTTACAATCTGGGCCCATTGGGGTAGATGCTGTATGTCACAAAGGTGAATGCCTGAGGGCTACAACCATGAAAAAAGTATATAATGTATTTAAATTGTATACTAGCTCTTCACTGTGTTTTGTTTTTTTAAAAATCCCAAAGCCTTTCTAAGTGAGGCACCGCAAGCCACAACAAAGTGAATGGGAAAGACTTCTTTGCTATCTGGAGCATATCCGCTATACAGGTTGGGCAAAAGTCAACATGGTTTCTGTAAAGGGAAATAATGTCTTACTAATCTATTAGAGTTCTTTGAAGGGGTCAAACAAACATGTGGACAAGGGGGATCCAGTGAACATAGTGTACTTAGATTTCCAGAAAGCCTTTGACAAGGTCCCTCACCAAAGGCTCTTACGTAAATTAAGTTGTCATGGGATAAGAGGGAAGATCATTTCATGGATTGAGAACTGGTTAAAAGACAGGGAACAAAGGGTAGGAATAAATGGTAAATTTTCAGAATGGAGAGGGGTAACTAGTGGTGTTCCCCAAGGGTCAGTCCTAGGACCAATCCTATTCAACTTATTCATAAATGATCTGGAGAAAGGGGTAAATGGGGAGGTGGCAAAGTTTGCAGACGATACTAAACTGCTCAAGATAGTTAAGACCAAAGCAGACTGTGAAGAACTTCAAAAAGATCTCACAAAACTAAGTGGATAATGTGGATAAATGTAAAGTCATGCACATGGGAAAAAATAACCCTACCTATACATACAAATATGATGGTGGCTAATTTAGCTACAACCAATCAGGAAAGAGCTCTTGGAGTCATCATAGATAGTTCTCTGAAGACGTCCACGCAGTGTGCAGCGGCGGTCAAAAAAGCAAACAGGATGTTAGGAATCATTAAAAAAGGGATAGAGAATAAGATGGAGAATATCTTATTGCCCTTATATAAATCCATTGTACGCCCACATCTTGAATACTATGTACAGATGTGGTCTCCTCATCTCAAAAAAGATATACTGGCATTAGAAAAGGTTCAGAGAAGGGCAACTAAAATGATTAGGGGTTTGGAACGGGTCCCATATGAGGAGAGATTAAAGAGGCTAGGACTTTTCAGCTTGGAAAAGAGGAGACTAAGGGGGGATAAGACAGAGGTATAGAAAATCATGAGTGGTTTGGAGAAAGTGAATAAGGAAAAGTTATTTATCTGTTCCCAAAATATAAGAACTAGGGGCCACCAAATGAAATTAATGGGCAGTAAGTTTGAAACAAATAAAAGGAAGTTCTTCACACAGCGCACAGTCAACCTGTGAAACTCCTTGCCTGAGGAGGTTGTGAAGGCTAGGACTATAACAGGGTTTAAAAGAGAACTAAATAAACTAAATAAAAGAGAACTTCATGGAAGTTAAATCCATTAATGGCTATTAGCCAGGATGGGTAAGGAATGGTGTCCCTATTCTCTGTTCATCAGAGGGTGGAGATGGATGGCAGGAGAGAGATCACTTGATCATTACCTGTTAGGTTCACTCCCTCGGGGGCACCTGGCATTGGTCACTGTCAGTAGACAGGATACTGGGCTGGATGGACCTTAGGTTTGACCCAGTATGGCCATTTTTATAGCCTTATAGGTTTGTCTACATAAATATCACTGGTTGGTAAGTTAATGTAGAAAATTAATTTATGGATTGGAACTGCAGGCTTCACTTGCTTCCCCTTTCTTGCTTTAAATCTAGCATCTGAGCCAGCACACATGCTGGTAACTTATATGAAATCTACAGCTGCATGACCTAGATTCTTGGCCTAACAATATTGCTTTTTTGTATGTAAGAGCATAAAGACCTGCTTAACTTATTCTCTCATACACCCAAGATTGACTTGGGGCAGCGAAGGCATCAGGAAGCTGGTTTCAGCTCCCTGACTTCGAGGACAGATCTGTGCTGACCCCAACAGGACAGCAGCTAAGGAACTACTCTAACTTCTGACACTAGAACAGACCACATGCCAGTGGAGGCTAATGGTTCTCTCCTCCCACAATGTGTCCCCAGGCTGTGCCAGCTTTCCATTAATAGGTGAGAGTCCTGTGCCAGGGGAATTCCCTGTTGGCCATTTGCAGCCAGAGTCTTACATACTCAAACATTCTTCAACAGCACATGAAAGGGAAAATAGTTAAAATAGTACAAAGTAATTATATGACAATAGTACAAAAAAAGGGACAGGATCTCAGTTAGAATCTGGTCCCAGTCTTCTGTACAACCTTAAAATGAGTTTCCATGTGACCTTTTCCCAAAGATAAATATGAAACTACAGATGTTAGAACACGGATCTCAGGTGCTCATTAATAGAAACCGCAGCACCCTGTGTCCCATCTTACAAGGTAGGCTGAGTTACTTGCTCGATGGGAGGCTCCCCCATCTCAGTGGCAAAAAGGAAGTGATGGTGGAAATTCAATCTATGGAACTCTTCTTTCTGTCACTACTGACCCAATACTCTCACATAGCCCTAGGAGGCAAGGTGCTGCCTGAGGTCTTGGCTACTAATGGACAAAGATCAGGGAATTTTTCATATGAATAGGGGTGTGAACCCTGGTGTTGTGCCCAACCTTCAGTTTAGACAATTACTTTCACTTACCACAATTCCCCTGGAACTAAAACTGGATATAATATTCTTAATCATTTTCTATCCTAAACTGCTGAGTTCTGTTGCTGTGAGCTGTTAGACAGTTCTTGTGTTTCACACAGTGGTGGCCGAATTTCAACAACAGGCAATTCTAACACAGCATTTCGTAAAAACTTTGGGGGTTTTGTGGGTTGAAAAGGTGATATATAAATGTCATAGTGGTAAGAAAACAGGCATATCCTTCCTTTACTTTTAGTGAGTGCCTGTGCTATTCAGTTCTTTGAGAAAGAATGGCAGATCTCCAATACACTGTTGATACTGTTTGGCTTGCATCATGCAGGAAGTTTTTCTTTTTCTGCTTGTAACAGGTCAATATTTAGTGACTGGCAACACCTAATTCTAATGGCGAGCAAGCCTAGCACTGTCAGATCGAGATAAGCCTAGCACCTTTTCCCTTCTTGTAGGAAGGGAAGGAGAACTTGGTTTATTTTGTCTTAGCCCTTAAAGGGACGGGATTTAAAAGGTTTTGTTTTGTTTGTTACTTTTAATGAATAACTGCAGTCGGCAAGGCGTTTTACAGTTTGTTTCCCATGTCCAGTCAACTAGGCACCCAAAACTGGAGGTACCTAAAATCAAACACCACTTTTGAGCATTTTGATCTTAACCTTTCTATGCTTCATTTTACATATCTGTAATTTGGTCTAATATGTAGCGCTCTCTCAGTGGGAGTCAGAGGCTTACATAATTTTTGGTTGTTATACAAATGTGAAGTGTTGTTTCTTTCTGAATATGAAGTGGATATGCCACTGATAGCTTTGATCAGCTATTACACTTTGTTCAAGATAAGACACTTACAAAAAGCCAAGAAAGAAAAGACTAGCTCAAACGCAGGTATACAATATCTAAAACTACCAAAAGGCTAGTCTTTCAAATGCTCAAATTAAATAAAGACAACTGGGGCTAACTTACATCCCTAATCTTAAGGAAAGCTTAGAGAGACAAATTAATCCAACTTGTTTAAAAGTGGCTGTTTAAATTACTAATAAACTTACCTAGTTGCTTTTTCATAAACAAATAGATACAATGAGCCAGATTCTCCATTGTCCCTGCCCTGTGTGGCCATTTAAATATAAGTGAAAAGTAGGTGTAGGGCACTACTAAAATCAGAAGGCAGTTTCTCTCACACACGTGGCATATGTGTAAATACTATACAAGGTGCAGAGTAACAGTGGATTGGGCTCCACATCTTTATTTTGGTGCCTTCCCCTGCTCCCAATTTGGCTACTTTTGGTCCACATGAAATATTTTTTACTCAGATACATCTGAGTAAACAAAGTACTCAGTGGGGATAATCTACAGATATTAAACTCTGAAATTTGAGCCTATAATTAAGTTTAGTTCCTCCTATATACTTCAATTATGATTGGTTGGTTTGCATTTCTGCAAGCAACATGTCTTCATTTTAAAAAAAAGTATAAAGACCATATGCTGCCTTTGATCCATTCATATAACTCACTGATTTTGACAAGAGTTGTGCTATAGAGAGAGAACAGGATATGGCTCAGAGTTCCATGGTGGTTTGTTTATCTGTTTTTTGTTTGTTTTGCTAAGAAGGGAAACAATGTACAGGTCAAAATTTACACTTCAAGTGAAATTTACACTTCAAATCAAACAGCAGTTTCAAAATCTATTGTTTCTGAAAGCAGAGATGGGCAGTTAGGAGCCACACCTGGATCTCAACTTGGCCCTAGTTTAGGGGGCTCAGGCCTAGGGTTTTGGTTTGTGCCCATTTTTGTTCTTCATATTAAATGCAGACTAAGCAACCCAACTATGAATGTCAGTAAATGACTGCTTGCTAAATACTGTAAAAACTGAACAAACCAACACTGCATTAGCCATGACATGGCACAGATTCATCTTGGCTTCTTCCTTTTGGTTTGAGTGAAGGATTTGGTTAGTAGTACTGATCAAGCAAATTAAACCATAAAACATTACACGGGGGGGGGGGGGGGAGAGAATACTATTGGCATGAAAGTGTTGTTGGCAATAGCACAGCATCCTCATATATAATTTTAAACAGCCTTTATACTATTGCCTAAGCTTTTTATACTCTAACATAGTATAAGTTTGCATTTATTAAATAAAAAAATTAGCAGCACTGACAACTTCTTCCATTATTGTCTGTTTCTTTCCCCTGTATTCATTAGCTCTGTATTATTTTCCTTGGTAAACATATTCCCCAGTGACAAAATGTTTAGCACTGTGCACTTTCAATACACCAGGCTAACATAACTACCATAAGATTCTTCAATATACTAACTTCCATTCAGAATTGCTCCACAGATCATGCAAGTGGTGGGGTTTTTTCATGCCACGTGGAATATAGAGACACTTCACTTACTGTGTAAACATTGATGGTTCTAGGAAAACTATTTACTAGGCATAAAAGAGAAAGGGGTCCTATACTGCACCTACCAAGCAGTAATGAAACTGTTCAAATCTTATCCTTGCATCAGACTAGACAGTCAATACAAGCACCCAATTATTTTTAACTCTGAGTGTTGTGCAAGATTAATCATCCTATTTGGGCCTTTTTATAGATTGACTCTAGAACTTTAAATCAGAGATCCATAATCAATCATAGGGGTTGGAAGGGACCTCAGGAGGTTATCTAGTCCAATCCCCTACTCAAAGCAGGACTAAGCCTCAGACAGCTTTTTACCCCAGTTCCCTAAATGGCCCCCTCAAGGATTGAACTCACAACCTTGGGTTTAGTAGACCAGTGCTCAAACCACTGAGCTATCCCTCTCCCCTCAAATGCAACCCTCTCTTTACCTAACCCGTCGTGTGTGCCGGAGACTAATTAGTCTTTAAACTGGAATTCTAATTCAAGGACTTATAAGCAATACTATATTTCTGATTCTGTATGCAAGTCAAAGGTTTCCATAAAACTCTACTGTTCTCTTTTGTACTGGTAGTGAATCATGTACTATGGTCTGAATACCACGGAGTAGAAAATACATTAGCACCCACCTAACTTTTATATTTTTGTTCAGGTCTCCTAAAATTTTGGTTAGTCAGCACCTGCTCCCTTTTGATGCTTCAGCATGCACCATGTTGGTGTTATGATAGGATATGACAGGACCATAAAGTTGTTTTGAGGATCAGTTAAGTTACTCTTTTAAAAAGGATTCATTTTCCAAGTTTCTTTATTAGTTTACACCCAAAACACTGAAGAAAAATAATAGTTTTTGAAAACATGCCAAGTATTGTTCGTTCTTGCCTAATTCCCTGTATGCTAGCTCCAGTGAGGACAACGGATTTGTTTAGTTTGATGTATTTAACAGTGTGCCCATCTGGAGCTCATCTTGCACATGTGCTAAGAGGGAAATAATAAAACCTACAAATTAGGACCAAAGTCCTAAATGTGAAATCCTCTCAAACTAGGACTTCCCATGCATCCAAGACAGCCTGGGGAAAGAGCAAATGTCTAAAAAATGCTTACTCAACATTTCCTTCCTTCAAGTAATAAGGTCTATAAATCCAACTATGAATCTGCAGACTACGGGCAGCTCTAGGCAAAACTCAGAGCTTTCAGTCACTTGTGCAGGGGCACACCCCTCCTGCCAAACTTCCATGGCTATGAAACTGTCCTTTCTAACAGACTAAATTCTTATTACGAGTAAAACAGTTTTCACTATAAAAAACAAGAGGAAGAGAACTTTATTATTCATTTAGCAGCTGTATAGCAACCCCTTATCATGGGCAGGATGAGTTAGATCTGTGGACCTAATAGCTGAAGAAAGGAAAATTTTCCAGGAAGCATGCATATATTTTCCAATTCATCAGCCCCATAAAGGTCCAAAGATCCTACAGCAGGATTCTATCAGCAGCACACAACTAGGGAGATAAAACAGTTTTGCCGAATATATAATGTAAACTGAAAAATTCTTAATGTAAATCATTTCTGACTTGCTGAGGCACTAGCACTTGCAATCTTGTTCTCCCAAAAACAATGGCTTGAGCATCAGCTCTGAAGTATTGTATGACGGAAAGAATACACTGAGGATGAGATGGCCACCCTGCAGTGTTGTTTTTGAGTGTCTATCTTTGTGTGTCCGCCCACATGGCAACTACTTCTCATGGGGAATGTTGTGCAGGAGACAAGCTCTTTACCTTTGATATCCTGAATATAAACCATCTGATCTGCCTATCAAAGGCTTTGAAAACTTTTTTTTGCCCCTTTCAGCCAGTTGATAGAGCATGAGCATTTGTCCCCTAATGCTTTAGTTTTGTGCAAGTATATTTTTAGCACTGTGGATATCCCAGGATGTACCAAAACTTTTGGGTATGATGGCTTGGGACAGGAGTAATGCTGTCTACTGTAGTTTACTGGATATATAGCTGACTTTACATGCTGCATTCATCTTGAGAGCCTCTTTGTCAGCATGAAAAATGCAGTAGTAGGGCTCTATGGACAGCTTCTAATTCCAGCACTCATCTGACTGACATGAAATTACTGGAGTTAGACGTACTAGTAGCATGTGATGCTAGATGCCCTGAGGTTGCAGAGAATGTCAAAGATGATAGAGTGAGAAGATAGGGAGACAAAAGAAAAATGAGAGAGAAAACATGCAACAAGATAAGGCAGACCCCTAAGAAAAGCAGGACAATGACATTTTACTCAACCAACAACAGAGTCTCAGCAGAAAAGAAGAATGGCTTCAAAAAGGCCAAAATCGGGAAATAGTAGGAATGAGTGCAAAGAGAAATTATCTTTAAGGTAATAAAATAAATTGAGACCCGATTTAGTTTTGAAACTGACCTCTGTTTTTCATTGGATCAACAATGACTGCTTCAGACCTGTTTGCAAAATGAAACTTGATTATACAGCCATGTTATGCAAAAGTCAGTGATACAGCACAGAGTTTGTTTGACCCATCCAAATATATACCAAACCATTTATTTTCGAGAAATGTCAGCTGAAGAGAGAAGGATAGACATGAGAGGAGGATATAAGGGCAAAAGAAAAAAAACAGCTGGTGTCAGACTACATCACTCCCTCAAACACATAACATTGGGCAATTTATTCATCTCCAAATGCCTCTTTGCTAGTGACCATTCAACATGGCAGTGCTTAATTTCTATAGGTACATCATATATCCTACCAAAATAAGAGTTTGCAAAGTTGCCCACAAAGAATCTGATCCAGCACCATTGAAATCAATAGCAAAACCAATGGTCAGGATCAGATCCCAAGTGCCCACCAACTCCTCAATGCGGTGGAAAAGCGAGTTTCCACAGTACAGTTTTACTGGGCACTGGTAGTGCCTGTTACTGTTAAACTCCTTCTAATTCTTCCTTTTAATTATTCATAATTCCTTTTGTGTTTAAATTTTCTATGCTTGCACTCAGCCCTTTTTCATGGGGAAGTCTGAACCACTTTTAAGTTTTGAAATTGACAGATTAAGAGGGAAAAAATTCTTAGTTTAGTTTGCTCACTTTGGGGTCAGTTTCACTGTTGGCAATCTCTCTTGTAATATGTTTTGGGGTGTTGTACACAGGAACACAAGAGGAAAAAATATATATATTTTAAAATAGGAAACTGTTTGTAAACCCACAAAAATTGAAAGGATAGTGCATCTGCCCTTGAACATCTGCATTTACCACTAACTCATTTTTAAAAAAGAATATGTTTCCAGTTGACAATGTCCCATTAACAAAGGTTATTGTGAAGGACAAATTTCCCCAAGTCTATTCTAATGGAGGCTTCCTGTCCCACTTTAAAGGTCTGGTTCTGGTTCTTTGGTTACCTGGGCAGCTGCCCAAATATAAAGAGGTGAAATGCCATAGAGGAGGAGAAGTAACAATTTTTGTAATAGATCATCTGGACCACAAACAAAAACTGCTCACTTAATGAGGCACTCTGTATTGCTGACCTTACTTGTATTCTAATACACCGCTGCAGACACACACATTTGAAACTCTGGTCGCTCACTGAAGTGTCATTACTCTGGTCTTTTCCCAGGCATAAGAATGTTTTGATGTGTGAATTTGTTAATCTCCAGGAGTCTGCTACATCTTAAAATTTCTTTTGGAAATAAAGAGCTCCTCCTTATCAACCCTACAAACTCTCAGGAGACAGTGGACCCCTGGGTGGGAAACCCTGCTCTAGGTCACCTGGATGCAATTAACTGATGGTAAGGACTCTGCTGAATAAATCCTGAGAGGTGCTGAGCATCCACAAATCCCACTGAAGTCAAAAGAACTTGCAGGTACTCTGCACCTCTCAGGATCGTGCCTACATCTTTCAGAACAGTATTTTAACCTAAGTCTGGTTTTAACAATTCATTACTATGGAATCACCTTGTCTTCGATGATTCTAGTCACAAACACGGGGACCAAAACTGTTTTTTGTGTGTTACATATAGATAATTTGAGAAGTAAAATGACTGAACAACACGCTGTCAATTTCTTAGGATTGATTAAAAATTGTTTACTATATGAAGCAAAAAAGAAAAAGCCATGACTATGGGTTTAATGTCATGATTTGATCATCTATGCACAGGAAACAACAACTCTCACAGGAAATAGTTGTGAAAACTTGGTCTTAGCCTTTTGCAATTATTATACTGGAAAGCACTCTGACACAAATCAATAGTGCCCATTTCAATGTACTATATCCTTTTATTTTTAGAGGTAACACTTTGTTCCTGCAAAGATGTGTGTCACCACATAGACAGTCTCAGACAGTTAACATAATTCAATGCACAGATTACAAATTAGGAAGAATTAACAATATTCTTTTTGTAATAAGAAAGCTGACCAAGCCCATAGTCTATCTTAAAACACAATATACTTCTAGTGAATACACGAGAAGTCTCTCTTCCCCATGTCCTGCTCTTGCTTTGCTCACCCTCACTTCTTTGATTTTTTCAAACTTCTGGATGGTATGAGCAGGTTTTTCTGTTTCCAGACCTGCACAACAGCCTTCATTAGCTTTTGGCATTCCCTTTTAGTAGCATATTAAGTTAGAGTCTGAGAATACCAAATCTGTTTGAAGTGGTTTGTTATCTGACACTGTAATGAGTAACAATGCATATGCACGCCTTTACCCTTTGTTAGCTCTGAAGCTGCATTTTGTTCTTGTATTTCAAAATCTAGCAGCATTTTAGGAGAAGGTGACATCACTGCATGCAAAATTACCACGGAACCACTACAGAATTACTTATCTGATTAAAGTATTATATATTAGTAATGTCATTAGAATGAACTATAATTTCCCTGCTTATTCCAGCTGACCTAATAATGTATTGAGTGGCCTCGAATAGTGGCCTTGTGGATGAGTTCAGGAAAGGCTTTTGGTGTATGGCATCATGGAAGAAGACCTAGAAATTGCTGTGTGAGATGTGGGCAAACAGTGTAATGAGTCAGGCATAAATAGCAAGGATGTGAGGCTGATGTAAAACAATACAAAATGAAGATAAGTAAGGAGGAAGAGGCTTTGATGGAAGTTTAAACTCCATCAAGTGGAGGAATCCAAAGAGTGAGATGACAAGATCGAAGCAACGTGTAGGGTCAGGGAAACAGCGAGAACAAAGTTGGAGTCATCAAGATGGGAAATAAAGGACCGAGCAAGCATTTTAACTGTAGGGTTAGAAAGAAAATGGGGAGTCTTAGAGATGTTGTGGAGGAAGAACTGGAAAGATTTGGGCACTGCTTCAATGTTTTGGGCAAGGAAGAGGCATAAGTCAAAGTGAATTCTTAGTTATGGGTCTGTGACAAAGCTGTGAACTGTGAGAAATAATGGGGATAATGGGGAAGGCTTGAAGGGAAGATAAGGCGTTTTGGACATGTTATGCTTGAGTTGGCAGAGACATCCATTCTGGTGCTCTGTACCTCGGGGAAGGGGGAGGGAGGACACCCAGCACCCCCATGTTCATCCTTGTAAAATGATTGTGTGGTATCCAATGCAAAGTTTGTCATGTCGGGTGTCTTTGGAAGGCTCATGATGCACTGAGCATTGTTGTTATAGTGATGTTATAGTAATTGTTGTTACAGTAATGTTCTAGGTTATAATTTCATGTATATAGTTATGAGGCTGAAAATGTGTCTTCAAGGCTTAAAATAAGCCCAGGCAAAAACTCTCCAAGAGCAGAGGGGCAGTTCACACCTCATCAGGGCATGTATGGGGCAAACCCAGCCCAGCCTCACTGGAACAAAGGACACTGGCCTAGGCATGGACAAAAGGAACTGTTGGACTTTCAAGTGAGTCTCCCCTCTTCCTTTGGTCAGTTTGGGACTGTGATGAGGTAATGCTCACCTGACTCTGAAGGGGGCGGGGAAAAACCAAGAGGGAAGAAAGAACATGATAAAAGGGAGACACATTTGCTGTGCGCGCTCTCTCTCTCTCTTCCGCCTCCATCTACAGACATCACCATGAAGTGACTGAAGTGCTGAACAAACGGGAGAGCCTGGCTGAATCACTTAAAATCTATCTTTTATGGTTAATAAATTTGTTTGTTCATTCTACCTGAAGCAGTGTGTTTGGTTTGAAGCGTGTCAGAGACTTCCCTTGGGATAACAAGCATGGTACATATCAATTTCTTTGTTAAATTGACAAACTCATATAAACTTGCAGCGTCCAGCAAGCATAACTGGACACTGCAAGACGGAGGTTCCTTGTGTTGTATCTGAGACTGGAGATATTGGCTTGTGTCGTCTGGTTGCAACTAGCTGGGAGCGGCTTATATGCCAGATGCTGTGCATGAGCAGCCCGGGAGCGAGGGTTCTCACAGCAGAGCAGGGTAAGGCTGGCTCCCAGAGTCAAGGATTGGAGTGACCTAGTATATCACTGGTCTGGATAACACCAGAGCGGAACGTCACATCCGGACGTGTCAGAGAGATGGGCATTCTGTGTAATGCAGTTTGGTGACACTGATGGGAGATGAACTCCAGGGAACATGTAACTAGGACTGGGTGACTGAAATACTAGATAATACTAACTCCATACTCAATTTGGTAGAGACCAGGGAGAGGGTAAGACCTGGAAAGAGGCTCTTCGCCAAGGGAGCTGGGAAGGCAGCCCAGGAGGGACTATGGTGAAGAGACTTAGAGATGGGTGAGAAAAGAAGGAGCCCTGAGGGTAAGAGATGGTGAAGAGATAACTGGTGAGCTGTGGAGAAGAGTGAAGATTCTGACATGCAGTAGTAGGGACTGGCCCGGTGAATTATGAAACTAGTCTTTAGGACCTACTGTGACCCATGGTTTAGGGTCCCAGAGCTCCAGCCCTGAGTACAGGGAGGGCTGGAGCTCCCTGATGATCCCACCTAGTGGTGGTGACTGGTGAGAAAAATCTCCTGCAGGAAGAGGGAAGGACTGAGGGACTGCTTAGCCTAGGAGATTGTGTTCTGGCAATGGCCAAGGATGTTCTTTGTTTTGGGATTTCTGTTTAACCTGAGAACATGTGAACTTTTGCTTTGGCTGGAAGGTCAAAAGCACTGAAACTGCTGGATGTAAAGAGAGAACGGTTGGGTAAACTGAGGCAGTTACACTGGTGAGGTGATGCTATGGAGAGGTCAGGGGTGGAGGGTGGAAAGAAACTGAAACAGAGTTGCTAACAGGACTAGAAAGGGACTGGGAGAGAGGCTGAAGGCATCAAGAGTGGGAGAAAAGAAGTTTCATGTCTCCCATGTAGATCTTTGGGGACTACTTGAGCAGGGGTATGTATGTGAAAAGCAGCGTGGTAAAGTGTTGCCCAAAATAAGCTTCTACAAATATGAAAATATGAACAGGGTTTGTGGATGGATTATTGGAATTATTTCCATTCATCTTTGGTGGCTCTGAGGTTGGAAGTCTGGTATTGGGAGATGCCCTACTTCCAAATACTCTGATCTGATTTAGAATCCCTCATCTTAGCACATACCCAAAGCCAGAAGTGCAGAAGTGTTCAAATTTCTAACCCTTGCCTTCCGTGAGGGAGCAGAGCCTGTTCCATCATTTTAACAGCTTTTCCTACTTTGTCACCTTCATCCATTGTGGCACAGATTTTTCCAACACTAAATACCTCCAGCCAACAACAGCAACTGTCTGTTTTTATGACTGGGGACAATGTCAGAGGCTGTGGGAGGTCAAAAACAACTAATCAGCTATTAAAGAAATATTTCCCTGTTGTAAAAGTTTGAAATGACAGCACTAGTGTAGTTTAAAGAAAAGTTACAGCATAAGTTACAGATGGAATTAGTTACTCCTATGTAGCAACTTTTATATCACTTATGGCTGATAAAAATGTGAGTATGACAGGCATATTTGTACTATCGTTCATAAAAGGAAACCCCAAAATACAAGTGGATAAAATACTTAAATAACCACAGTTATTTCAAATAGCTACATTATATGTAGACATTAGATATTAATAGGCACGCTAGGGCAGCCATTGACATTATGGATTAGGAAACCCTTATTTACACTATGTAGGCCAGAACAAATATTAACTAATCTGTGCAACTATTAGTCACTCATTTATTTCATTCTCACAGAACAAACAGGCTTTTTAGCTATTTGTTAAGTAACTCTGTTTTTACTTGCTAAAAGTAATAAAGCTCTTTCGAAGGATGAAATCTTGGCCCCACTCAAGTCAATGAATCTTGCTGTTGATGCCAGTGGAGACAGCATTTCAGGTGTGCTTTTTGCACTGTTTCACTCCTGAGCGGTTTCATTTTATTATCAGGTTTGAGGGTGGTTCACAAGGATTTTTCTTTTCTTCAAATTAAACGACATCAATGCTGCTCCCTGCACCACGTAGCAAAGGATGCTGAAGGGCACAGAAACGGATATCCTCCCAGAAGACCAATCACATTACCCCCCATAATGTGCTTATTCTCCAATTCTTTTGCATAGCATCAGAGAGAATGTGGCAAGGCAGCATACAAACTCAGGGCAGTGGAAAGGTACAGTACAATAATAGCATACAAATGAAAGCTTCATGGGCAGAGCAGTGCCAGCCCCACCCTTCCTATTTTCCTCCAAAAAAAACTTGTGTGCTAAAAAGTCTTCAAGACAAATGAGAAGTAAAACATCACTGCCTCTCTGTGATCTATACCAGAGTCTAATGCCATGCTGGTTTCTGTGAGAACTCAGCCCACTTTCTTTTTTTTAATTCAACCATAAAAAAAGGATCGGGCTGAGTTGGAGGTCGGGGGGGGGGGGGAAGAGGAAATCTGGTCATGTGTTTAATCTTATAAGATTATGGATTTGAAAGTTAACTATGAGGTCACTTGCCCCAGGAAGCTTTCCTACTAGTAAAATGTCCTCTAAAAGCTTCTTTAAAAAGGATATAAGAGAATAAAGCATTTAATCCATATAACTACCTCTGAAAATGGGAGCCTAGAAATTTCTGTAAGTTACTGCAACAGCTACCAAACCAGCTGTGCAGAGTACCCTACATTTATGAGCTTAGGTTACTTCTGTTCAGGACTTTGTTTAGTGAGTGAATGAATACTTGCTCTCATAACAGATTCAAATTCAATCATCACTGCATGCCTCCATCTACTCATCCAAATAACCCCGGGCTTTTTGGGCATGTATTCAACTGCTTCATCTAGCACGAGGAGATGGTTTCTATCGGTATCCAAAGTAAGCCTCAGTCTGGCACCAGTAAATGTGGTATTAGAAGCAGATCAGATTCAGAAAAACTCTGTTTTGCTCCAGCATTTTGCTTAGCAGTTACAAGATTCATGTTTATTTTGGTTTTTCTTAATAACAAGTCTTTCAAGATGCACATTTCTCGGTTTCTTTTCGGCATTCCTGTAAAAATTTGGAGATACAGTTCTGTGGAAGTGTATGCTTTTTCCTTTCTCTCTGACACACAGGCCAACTTACAATCCATGATAAGTGAAAATTTAAACACCATTTTTAGCACATTTTATTTCCAAGGGTCACACATCTTCTTTAAAAAAAGGAGAGAGAGAGAGAGAAAAAAAAATCTGGTAAATAGTCAGGGGGATACAATCATTAAACAGTGACAAGGAACTGTTTACATTCAAAACACTGGAATTCATTATTACACTTGGGCTGCACATTCAGGAGGGAACAGGAAACATTGCAATAAAACAATGTGTCAGTAAGATACAAAAACCAATATGCTGGGCCATCTGAGTCAATATGGTCAGTAAAGGTAGCTAAATTGGAAAATATTTTATTCTGTTTCATGCAAATAATTGTTTTTCCATCAACAGTAACATAAAGCCACTGATTCTGTAGAGTATGCGTTAAGTAGGAATTACATTTCTAAAGGGTATAGCAATGATTTCAGATGATAATACCATGCACTTATACAATGCCTTTCATCTCCTAAGCACTTCACAGCACTTACTAATACATCCTGACAGTATTCTGAGGTAGCTCAGTTTTATTGTCCCTATTTTAAAGATAGGTAAACAGAGGCAGAGAGATGAAGTGACTTACCCAAAGCCACAAGGAGAGCTGATGTCAGAGCTGATTACAGAACCTTGGATTCTCTAACTCTTCTGCTTATACCACTAGCCCATCCCTCTCTATCTTATATAATATCTGTAAGTAATTTTTGTACAGGCAATTGTTCCTGTACAACACAATGAAAATATTGCTGTCTAACTAAGATTTTAAGACATTGGCAATGAACAAGCCAGGATGACTTACATTTTCTGATTGAGGAATTGAGTTGTCTAGACACAACCGGGGATGATGGACTGAAAGGGTGTTCTTGCTAACACTGTGAGAAACTCAGTCCATGGAGTCTTTCAGTTACTCACAATGGACAGCAGAGTAGAGGGTGGCAAGATGTATCAGTTTGGCTTCTAATCTTAACTGTGACATTTCCTGTCTTGTGTTACACCATTAAGAGTGACTTCCTTGTTCAAGTCGAACATGGGATTTTTCAAAGCTCAAATCTGAAACTTGAAAACTGCATTCCATATTCGATTACTCTTTGCCAGAAAAGTGTTCTGACAAAGGTTAGCTAACTCTGAATCCAAGATACAGGCGTCTTTCTGAAAGAAGTGTTTTGCTTTTGCATTACTGAAACTTTATATATGGTTATAAATGATTCTCTGTAATCAGACACTCACTCTCTCATTATTTCCTTTTGTTTGTTTGTTTACATTTACTAATACATTATTTCTCCCTTATGGAAAATCCTATAAAATATAATAGAGAACCATAACTCTTTGAAACAATTCTGTTTGGTTTAAAACAAAATGCCAACCAAAAACAAACAAAACCCATTGTAGAAAGGAAGATCTCCTTTTCCCTTTTCCAGTTTAGATTTTTACAGTACTGTAGAACCCTATTAGTTTCATTCCCATTACATTCTAGAAGATTTTTCTATAAGGAATGTTATCCCAAAGCTGAAAACCAAGTGGACACTCTGAGAAGATCATATCTCTGCTATTTCTTTTCACTTAAATAGTGGGTTTAAAATGACATGTGATGGATACAATACATTACAAGCACGGTGTACAGGTATAGATTAGCTATTGTGCAGTCACTGAAAACTTCCTGATTTGACTGACTACCAGAGGAATAGGTAGCAAAAACGTTATACCAAGAGACAAAAACGTAAAACACACATTTAGCAGTTACTGAAAATCGAAATGAAGACCCTAAAAAAACTACTTTTTTTTTTTTTACTTAATCACTGGAATGAAAAGACTTTGTATTGAGTGCTAACATCTGAACTATTACTATTAGTGGAGAAGTCTAGCTTAGGAATCGTCTTCAACATTTTTAATGCAAAGTTGAGCAAGAGCTACCTTTTCTGAAGACTTTACAAAATTTATACTGATTGCCCAACTAAAGCCAACTCACATTTTGAGTAGACTTTAGTAGGTATTCTTGCTAGCTTTGATCCAGCCCTTAAATGAGTCGAGAAAGGACTACTTCACTCTGAATGAACCACACTGTGTACTTCCTTGTCACTGCCACTGGTGAACAAGTAAATTCCTCAACTCTCCCAAATCTTCAAAACAGATGGAAGCAGCCTGCCATATACCTATTAAATGAATTGCAAAAACTCTGCAGCCACTCCAGCTCTAAAGCAGCTGCTTTTGTGAATCATAAAGGAGCTTACAAAGCACAGTATTCACACACAGAAAAGCACATGCCCAGCTCCGGCTGTACCAGAAGAGCCTCACTCATATTACTTGAGAAGTATTTCAGCTATGCATGTATAACTATTATGGATTCTTTCTAATTGCAACTGCTTCTGCTATACATTTTCTATACACTCTTGCTGTTTCCCATTCACATAGCCTTGGGAGAATTTTTCTCTGTTGAACCATATGCGGCTCTCTTACTGCATTCACCCATATATACACACATACATACACACCCATATATATATATATATATATATATATATATATATATACACACACACACACTCTATATATATAGAGAGAGAGAGACATCAGAGAAGTGGTTAAAAACAATTTGTTTTTGCTAAAGATGGCTTCAGCTTGCACATTTTGTGTGTGTGTGTGTGTGTGTGTATGTATGTGTATACATACACAAAATGTGCAAGCTGAAGCCATCTTTAGCAAAAACAAATTGTTTTTAACCACTTCTCTGATGTCTATATGTCTTTTCCAATGTCATTCAACAGGAATATAGGAAACTATATTTTAAATCTGTGTATGTTACAAGTATTAATGGTAGTGAATTCTCCCCAGGAAATGTATACAAAGAAAACTGTGTTCTAATAACCTTTTATTGAACTGCCTCTAATATGACATGAATATACAATAAAATATTTAAAGTACACCACTACCTCAATATAACGCCAACTGATATAACATGAATTTGGATATAATGCGGTAAAGCAGTGCTCCAGGGTGGGGGTGGGGGGTAGCGCTGCGCACTCCAGTGGATCAAAGCAAGTTCAATATAACACAGTTTCACCTATAATGTGATAAGATTGTTTGGCTCCCAATGACAGCGTTATATTGAGGTAGACGTGTATTTTGAAATAAAATAAAACAACATGAAGTCTCTCATTATATAAACTAACTATGGGCATTTGAACACTGCATCTCTCAGAAGTTGAAGGTCTTATCCCACTTCTATTGAGGTCACTGAGAGGTCTGCTTTTAATGAAGAAGAGGGTGGTTCACTAAGCACTCCCATCGGGGGTGCCCTGACTGACATGGGTAAGACACTGCTAGTAGTTTGTACAGCCCTTTTTGGCAACTCACCCAGAAGGGTGAGTGGGAACAAGACGACTCAATTTCTGTCAGGGTTTTGGAAAAACATATTTGCTCGTCCATTATTAAAACTGATTTTAGGCTCCTAGTTTTTGTAGAATAATTAAGTAAGAAATCAGCTTATCCTTCTAAGAAAAAAAGATATTTCCAGAAGAATAACTTGTGAGGAATATGACCTCTATGCTCAGAAAATAATGTTAGCTTCTTACCCTCAATTTATAGAACAGCTCTTTTAGCATTACTGCTAGATTCAACTGTTCAGCCCTAATTAAGATATTAGAAAAACGAACATTACAAGTGAGCAATAAGCTTAACATTATTGGTATTTATTCATGTAACCACATGACAATGTGATGAATTGAAGCTATCAGTACAACTTTTGAATTCTGACTGACATTGCGAAGCTGTATTTTGAAAAACTGCTTTATCATCTGTGTCTATATGTATGTGTCTGGCCCTAGAGCAGATACACCAGACAGGGACAACAGGAAATATTAACAGTTAACATTTGTGAGGTCTAAGTACAGTTGTTATGCTAAAAAAGTTGGTTGCTCTGGAGGGAGAGGGGAAGTTATGAGCAGTGGAAACTTACCAGGAGGAGAATAAGAGAGACCAAGTAGGGTTGCAATAAAGAAACAGAGAAATAGGGGGAACCAGATAGGAAAAGGAAGTGTAGGGCAAAAGAGAGAGCAGGGTCACAGAAGCTGGCTGAGGGGCTCAAGCAGGGAGAGGTCACCCAGCCTGCAGTAGCTTCATAGGCCAGGGAAGCCCTGACCCAAGGGACTCAGATCCCAGCCCCAAGGGTGCCCTGGATTGGTGAGGAAACTGAGGCAGGAACATGCATTTTGTGTTTGTTGCTTTGTATGATCTGAACTCCTCTGTACTTGACATGATTAAGATTAAAGATATTAGATGGAGCAGAGTGTGTGCATGTTCACTGCTTCATAACTGCTGCATGCCCCTGAGGGAGTTATTCTGCAACCAGAAGCTTTGGGGTGGAGTTTTGGGAAAGAGATGTATTTAAGTAACTGGGATATCTTGGGTATCAATGATGGGTTTTGGAGGCTAAGGAGCCCCATTTCTGTGATGAGGTAACAGACTGAGAGTCAGTGCCCAGGAAAGGCACCAGAAAGACCAAGGGAGGAACCAGTGAGGCAGCCTGCTGAGGCTTCAGAAGCTTAACATGCCCCAAGGGATCCACAGCACAGAGGCTTGTATCCCCACCACCCCCTCCCCAGCAGTCCTAGAGGGTGCTCAGGAGCAGATGCTCACTAGGATCCGTGACAGGCAGTAATCAAGAGATTTTCTTGTAAATTTTGCATTTATAGAAACAAAGAATGCAAGGATCAAAAAACTTAAGATGCTTTAGCTCAGGGGTGGGCAAACTTTTTGGCCTGAGGTATGGAAATTGTATGGCGGGGGCATGAATGCTCACAAAATTGGAGGTTGGGGTGTGGGAGGGGGTGAGAACTCCGGCTGGCGGTGCAAGTTCTGGGCTGGGGCCAGAAATGAGGAGTTCAGGGTGCCGGAGGAGGCTCCAGACTGGGGTAGAGGGTTGGGATACGGGAGGAGATGAGGGCGCCAGCTGGAGGGGTGGGTCCAGGGATGAGAGGTTTGGGGTACAAGAGGGGGCTGGGGCTGGAGCAGAGGGGTTTGGAGTATGGGAGGGGGCTCTGGGCTGAGGCAGGGGGGGGGCATGGGGGAGGGGGGATGGGCTCTGGGCTGGGGGTGTGGGTTCCAGGGTGGGACCAGCATGGGAGCGGTTCAGGGTGCCCGGGGAGCCGGGGGGTGGGGTGGGGGGGAGGGGGCTCCGGCTGGGCTCAGGGGTTCAAAGTGCAGGAGGGGGCTCCAGGTTGGGGCAGGGGGTGAGGGGTCTGGCTGGGGGTGCAGGCTCTGGGGTGGGGCTAGGAATGAGGGGTTTGCAGTGCAGGAGGGTGCTCCGGCTGGGATCAAGGGGTTCGGAGGGCAGGAGGGGTATCAGGGCTAGGGCAGGGGGTTGGGCCACGGGAGGAAGTCAGGAGTGCAGGCTCTAGGCGGCGCTTACCTCAAACAGCTCCCAGAAGCAGCAGCATATCCCCCCTCCAGCTCCTAGGTGGAGGCGTGGCGCCAGCCAGGCAGCTCTGTGCACTGCCTCATCTGCAGGTGCCACCCCTGTAGTTCCCATTGGCCGCAGTTCCCGGCCAATGGGAGCCACAGAGCCAGCACTAGGGCAGGGGCAGCGTGTGGAGCCCCCGGCTGCCCTTACGTGCTCAAGGGGGATATGCCGCTGCTTCCAGGAGCCACGTGGAGCCACAACATGCGTGGAGCAGGGCGAGCCCCCGACCCTGCTCCCTGGCTGGAGCTTGAGGGCCAGATTAAACAGTCTGATGGGCCAGACATGGCCCGCTTGCCGTAGTTTGCCCACCCCTGCTTTAGCTCCTTAGTACATACAGTACCATAGCCTCTTTCACGTATCCTTGTTCTCTTTCCCATTCAGTGCTGATTATCAAAATATTTGGGTGTAATTAGGAATATATTTGATGACTGGTGCACTCCTCCTGTCTGCTTTCTTCAGGGATGCTAGAATTCAATGTCAGGCATTATATTTCACAGCTGGGCAAGAGAGTGTGATGATGATAATGCTAGCTTGTGACATAAGTGAAATCAAACTGACTGACTTCAAGAGGAGAAAGCTGAGATTTGGGAGACACATATGTTGGTAATCAGCAATTACAAGAAAGGAAATACATCCAGTACCCAGCTAAATAGGAGTTTGCAATAACATATGTATTTATTAACGTTTATGTAACTGTGGTCTGTATTTAAAAGTTCAGAAATGGTTTATAATAAATTGCCTGGCAGCAGCAAAGCTACAGTACCACAGCAAAGTTAAACTTAAACAAAACTTATTGGCATTGGTATAGGGCCTAGAACAGTGCTCTAAGTACTAAGCTATTTGCCACTGATGTGGGAATTTTCTTCATGCTACTCCCATGATGTCAAGTCTACTCTCAAATCCTGCAAACAGAATGCCAATCCTCACTCTCCTTTTTCTATATGCTTAGAGGCAAAGATAGCAATAGCTGTGGACAGAAAATCATACATTAAAGATTGTGAGTGCTCAGATACTAGATTAATGGGGGGGGATTATACCTTTTATTTGCGGAACAGGTAGTTTACATGTTTAAAAAATTTTGTTGTGGGTTTTGTGATTGTTTTCTTTTTTAAGCATCCTTCTCTCTCCATACTCATCACCACAAGAAACTCAAAACCCAGGCTCTCAAACAATAATCCCACTCCATGGTGCCCCGTATCCCAAGGTCAAGGTTGTGCTGATCAAGTGTCTTTGTCACCAGAGTGGATTCTGAAGGTGTATAGCCTGGAAGCAGAGCTGAATGGTTTTTGCGCTGAGATATGTTTGTTTCGTGGCTAAGAGCAATTAGATTCAGACTGGACATCCAACTTTGGGTGGGACCGATCCAATTTAAGAGGGGACAAATGAACGTCTCTTTGACTTAGTCCAGTTTCACTCATTCTGGCTCTAAATGTACTGGAGGAGACTAGATTGTAATATACGAGATGAACATGGGAGAAAATTTCCAGCTCATTCAATAATAGGTAAGCTTGCCTCTAAGTGACACAGCATGATATGGACACATCACCTAGTGCTCTAAACACGATGTGAGTTGCTCACTGAATACTGGAGTCTCTTAAATCTGTCAGCTGTCTTGGAAACAGTTAGTTAAGAGACTTGTTTGAATACTTGGCTAGAATATATGGGGGGGAGGGGACATTCAGTCTAGAGTACTGGTGTTAGAGTTCCTAGAGGGTGATGTTGGCTAACTGTTCACTTGCCTCAATGATATGAGAGGGAAGCTCAGAGAGAATGCAACTGAGATTGACAGACGGCCATGGGATTAGGAAATCAAATTACCACAAAACAGCAAATTGGTCCAATCCCTGCAAAAAATAGCTATCAGGAGAAGAGACCAAAGGAGAACCTAAGTCTGCTGTTGTCATAATAGTATAGTAGAACCTCAGAGTTATGAACAACCTCCATTCCCATTTAACACAGTACTGTACTGTATTTGCCTTTAAAAAAAAAAATCTCTGTTGCTGCCTGATTGTGTACAGTGCTTCTGGTTCCAAATTAGATGCGTGGTTGACCACTCAGTTCGTAACTGTGATGTTCCTAACTCTGAGGTGCTACTGTATCCTCTACTACACCAGTTTCATCTGCCCATGTCAGTTTCTCACAAAAGTATTTCTGACTTTTTCCCTGCTGTCTGTTACATATCAGATGTGCCCCCCGCCCCGTAAAGCCATTACCCCTCTCCAAGTCCCATCTTTACCATGACACCTGGTAACTGTAATGACTGTGTGGTGTTTTTCTCCTCTCCATGTGGCACTTATCTTTTTCAACTGGAAAGTCTGGGGGGCATGGACTGCCTCCTCAGATGAGTTCACAGTATCTAGCACAACAGTGCTTGCTCCTACTGGGCCTCTGTATGTTATTGTTTATTATATATAAAGACGTACAAAGTATCACACTGCTGAAAGGAGAAAATGATTAAGAAAGACAGCTGTGCAGAAATAAAGTGGGACAGGGGACATAAGAGAAACAAGGTTTGCACAAAAATTCTATTCACATCAGTGGGGGGTTATATTGTGGGTAAAGAGAGATGGCCCGAACTCTGTAGTCCAGCTCATAGACTAAGTAAGAGAATTAATTTGTCCCTCTCTCTGGCATTGATGGGGTTTTCCCTAGACCAGGGGTTCTCAAACTGGGGGTTGGGACCCCCAGGGGGTTATCACCTGCAGGGTCACGGGCTTTCAGCCTCCACCCCAAATCCCGCTTTGCCTCCAGCATTTATAATGGTGTTAAATATATAAAAAAGTGTTCTTAATTTATTAGGGGGGTTCGCACTCAGATGCTTGCTATGTGAAAGGGGTTACCAGTACAAAAGTTTGAGAACCACTGTCCTAGATGATCCTATAGGAATTTTGGATCCCAGCTACTCCTGTTTTCCCAGGAGGTGGCCAAGAGTGCCTCACTTCATCTAGGTCTAGTAAGGTGCTTGCATCCGGGGCCGCCCCAAGCAAGCGCGGCGCCGCCCCTTTCTCCCAGCGCGGCGCGTCCCTTCCCGGTCCCGGGTTGAGCCCCTCCCTCCTGCGGCCTGCCTTGGGCCAGGTGCCCGGGACCGGACCTGCGCGACCTGCCGCAGCCGCGAGCAGAGCGGAGCGCGACCGGAAACAGACCCGCGCGCCGTCATGCCTGCGGCGGCGTCCCGGCGTTCGCGCTCGGTGGACCTGCCGCAGGCATGCCGGCGGAGAGCTCCGAGCCAGCCGCGCGCCCGAAACGGGGCCGCCGCGCCGCTGCTTGGCGCGCTGGGGTCTAGAGCTGCCCCTGGGTGCTTGCAACTACTTTTCTCTGATGTGGACCTAGCTATAGCAATTTAACATTCTGTAACCTCCAGATTGGGCTGATGCAGTGCACCCTACATGGAACTACCTTTAAAGACTCTTTTGATGCTGCAGAATACAGCTTGGTAGTGGTGGCCACAGAAAGTGTATTACAATACCTCTCCAAAAATTGTACTGACTTCCTATTTGCATTCGTGACTTGTTTCCAAGTGCAATAAATGAGCTGACAGTGATCTATAAAATCCTAAATGGTTTGGGTCAAGGCTACCTGAGGGGCCCCCACTTCCCTTTTTCCTATGTGCCACCATAAACCACAATCAGGAGACCAGGCATTCTCAATGGTAGATCATTGGCTCTAAAATTTACTTCCCTCTCACTGCTTAGATCCTGGGTGCTGACCTTCGGGTTTCCGTTCAAGGCCAATCCCTTTGCATGAGGTGGGGGTGACTGCAGAGTAGAAGGGATATAGTCTATGTTGTGAGGCTGGAGTCTTTTTCTTTATTCACACTAACAGTGCGTTATTAGCTTTAAATATTTTATATGCAGCTAGAGACCAAGAATTAACTATGCACTGGAGGTAATTTAGCAAAGGGCTTTGGTAGAGTCACGAGTGTCCTGCTAGTAAGTGATGGGAGTGAGGCTATACTACTATACTTAAACCAAACCAGTTTTAGGAGCGTTAAACCGGATTACACACACACACACAGAGGCAGGCCCTTTATATATATAAAGGGGCTTTAATTTGTCTTTCTGTACTCTCCTCTCAGGAGAGTAGCGCTAATCTATCGTACCATATCGGATTAGTGTAATAAACGGAAAGCCAAAGAATCAAATGGATGCTCTGGAGGAGGGGGACAAGTACAGTTCAGTTCAGTTCCTGCAATCTGCATTCTGCATCTCTGCTCTGCTCCCAATGCTGTAGTCAAAGACATCATCATGGGTTTCAGGCAGGGCTCATCAATCTATCTCCCCCCCCCACCCCGGAAGGAAAAGGAAAAAAATCATCTGACTCTTTTAAATGTCACCCTATGTGTACTGAACTGAATGCTGCTGGTAGCGTGATGCTGCCGGCACTGAGCTGCACATCCTCGCCTCCCTCCTTGGTGGGTGATGGTACACCTGTCATCAGCAGATGGGTGGTGTGCTGTAACACATCCATCCATCCATCATCATCATACATACTCCTGATGGCCTCCCGGTCATTCCCAGTAGACGGTACAGAACGGCTGGTATAACTCTTCATCATCAGAACAGGGGCTGAGCTCCATCAGCGCCCGCGCATGTGTAAAAAAAAAAAAACTGTACTGCTGCCTGACTATCATAGCAGAGGCTGCCTTCCCCTCATTTATTTCACTAACAAGTCACTGTTTCTTTTTCCTGCATGCATTTTATTACTCAGCACACAAACGGGGACACTGCAACAGTAGCCCAGGAGTGGGAGGGAGGGAAGAAGCAGTGGGGTTGTTGCAGGAGCACCCTGTGTGAATGCACGCAGCTAGGACTGATTCTTTTTTTAGAGATACAAGAAGGGGATTGACTGGGAGTCATTTCCCCATTTTTGTCTTTGCGCCCCAAGCACACTTATGACAGCAGCAGAAGGTATAGTGCAATAGGAGTGGTAGCTCTCATGCAAAAAAAAAAATGCTGCTTGTGTAACGCTGCTGAATCACCTCTCCGCGGCATCTAGTACACATACGGTGACAAAAAGGTCCCATGGCCATGCCCACGCCACGCGCCTGGGAAAAAATCAAAAAAAAGGCACAAATGCTTGTCTGCCGTTGCTTTCCGATACATTTACCCAGAACCCACCCGTGACAATGATGTTTGCCCCATCAGGGTAAAAATCGAAAAATCCCGTAGTGTAGACGTACCCTGAGATGTAAAACCTAACAGAGAGGGCTAGAGTGATGAGAAAACTGATTAAGACCAACAAGTGTTGCAGAAAACTAGAGGGAACAGAGTAAGGAAAAAAGGAAAAGGGAAAGCAAGGGGGAGAGTGGGTAAAAGAGGGAAATGAGACTAGAATGATAACCATGCAGAAAAAGGAACAAGGGAGGAGCAGGAGAAAAGTGAAAAAGGGACCGTGGGGTCAAGGGAACGGAGGGCAAACAAAAACAGGCAAGAGAGAAGAAAATCCATCCTACCAGAACCTCCCACCTTATCACTCTAACCCAGAATCTATTAATGGATCAGGAAATAAAGAAGAGGTTCAAATAGCATGCAACCACCTCGATTCACATTTACATTTAATAAAGAGGCCTACAAAAAACTTTCACTTTGAAAACTGACCTCACCACATTGCTTATTTCATTCTTACCTCTCACTGAATATTGTGTTTTTTCCATTGGGAACTGAACACTATTAAAAAAATCTGGCTACTTCATGTAGGTACATAAATGGGAGCAGAGCTCTTTCAAAAGTGTTTGGGTTTTTTTAATTGTTTGTTTGTTTTTTGCAGGGGGAGGAAAGGCTGAATATTTTGGAAAAAAAATCAGGCATTTTGCTATTAAAAAGTGGTGGTATGAAGACCAGTACGAAGTCTACTCTCTTTCCTTCAATACACTTTGAAATCCAGGTTTGGAATTCATATAAATTACTACTTCTCCCTTTCCTGCAGCAGATATAATCAAACTCTTTCTAAGATATACATTTCATCTTTAGAAAGTACATATATACTTGAAAATATGGTTGCTTGCGTGCAAAGATTAGATATAATATAACTAGTTTCCCCTATCCCTTTTGATGCAAACATTTAGAATCTTACTCTATTTCTTGCCAATATCTGAATAGCGAGTAATAGGTACATCATTAGATCAATGGCGATCTGATGACGTATTACTCTAAAGATGGCTCCAACCAAGAGAGTAAACCCAGGAGACTCATTGTAGCAAACTTCATAAACATATGTATTTTAAAAATAGAAACAAAAATTATGAGGCAGGAAAAAGAATGAGAGTATAGCAGAGGAACATCGATCTGGATTGCTACCATTGAGAGTTTTCCCTTAATTCTAAAAGTCGACAGGATGTAGTTCTGTTGCTGCTTCTTAGACATTGTTCAGCTAGTTAGCCCCAGAACACAGAAGAAAAATATACGTATGTATTTACAATATGAAGTAGAACATGTACCAATGAATTACAGCCTAGCACACACCCACATGCATCTTGTTACTTCAGCTGACATATTAGTTATTTCTCACCTTCTTTGTATTAAATTTTCCATCTGCTGTACTTTTCCTGCAGACTAGCACCCACAATCCTCCTTTGCTTTTCTTACTGAACTTAAATGCATGCAAGTGTAAAGTAACAGGTGACGGAAAAAGGGCTAGTGGCTCTCACATCATTGTTCGTTAAGCTACATACATGGCACTCTTAGTTAACCATAGTTAATTATCAGTTATAATTATATAATGCCATCTATTTATTGACTTGAAAACACTGATTTTTTTTTCAGTTCCAATCCAATCTCCCTTTTTACTGCAACATCAAAGATTAAGGCCTCAAGCCAGCACAGCACTTAAGCACATGCTTAGCTTTAAGTATTTGTGTAGTCCCACTGAATGCATCAGAACAAATGAGTGCAATAGGGCAGGCACTTAACATAAAAATATACTGGCTTGCTTGGTGGCAGTCTAACTATTTTTAAAAATATCCTGTTTCTTGCATAAGACTTGAGAATTTCTTTTCCCCAGCTCTGATATGTTAATTCTAGAAAGAAAAACCTGAAGTTTCCATTTCATAGGGCATTCCAATATTTTGACATCTGTTTTCTTGATAGTGAAATTTTGGGTGGAATGAAACGTTAAAAAAAAATTCAACTAGGAAATGTCAAAACAGTTTTCACTGCAACTAAATGTTTTGATAGTCCCAAATTGAAACATTTCAGTTGTTTGTTGACCTGGAACAAAACCTTTAGTTTCAGAGCAACTTTAATTGCTGTGTCTGTCTGAGCCTTGCAGTGCATCATGAGATTTGTAGTTTCAAGTTCCTCATGTCTTCATTCTCCCCATGTGCTCAGCAGCCGGGCAGGACTACATCTCCCATGATGCACTAGGGTGGCGCAGCAAACTGGAGACACCATGAGCCTAATTTTCAAAGGTGTTGCGCATTCACACCACTGAATTTAACTGGAGTCTGGGGTTAGGCACCCAGAAGCAGAGGCCACTACAGAAAATGTTTGCCTTGAGGTACAATTGTATAGTCAATTTTATTTTACAGCCTCAGCTTTCTTTTCCCAGTTGATGGCTGGGGCTGTGACAATATCTGTGGCAGAAACCATGAAATACAAGGATCCTGACTCTCCTCTCTCCTGAAGCAAATCAAGAGTAATGCCATAGACTTTTACCAGTTTTACACATGTGTGAGATCACAATCAGGCCCAAGGTGTTTTCCCCTCCTACTTCCAAAAGTACCAGCCATGAGAAGTCAGAAAGACCCCCAGAATCTTACTGCTACTCAGTGATGGGCAGAATTCAACAAGAGTGGAAGGAGTGGCATGAAAATCAAAGGCAGGCAGCTGGGTGCCATTTCAGAATTGTGGATTGGGACAGTGCTCTAAGAGCGGAGTCCTCCTATCCCAGTTCCAGGAGTCACTTCTTTCCCTTCCTGGCAGTCCTAGGCTTTGGTCCTCATTCCTGAGGTGGAAGCAGGAGGCTCTCTCCAGTGTACATCCCACAAGAAGTGTAACTTTGTTCATACACTTTAATGGGAGTTATATGCACAGTTATGATATGCCATAACAGCTCTGATTGAATGACCGATCTCTCAAAGAGTGGATTTTTAATACTCATTTAGTGCTCAAACCTGCAAAAGAACGGTGTGATTCTGAGCACCCTTTAATTCCCACTGACATGAGAAGCAAGTGAGGGCACTCCTTAAACAGAAGTTATGAGCCCAATGCAGAAATTACTGGGTAAAACTCTGTGACCTCAGTGATGCAGGATGTCAGACTAGATGATAACAATGGTCCCTTCTGGCCTTAAAGTAGATGGATTTTTGAATCCACATCTTGCAGAACTGGGCCCTAATGGAGTTAGAGTGGGTATTGCCTAAATTAACTCCAAACTACTCCACTGAGGTCAGTGAAGTCCATCACTTGGGAGTTTAAAGACTTATCCATCCATATTATTTTGACTTTTGCTAAAATAGCCACTTACTCTTTTCATGTATCAGAGGGGTAGCTGTGTTAGTCTGGATCTGTAAAAAGCAACAGGGAGTCCTGTGGCACCTTATAGGCTAACAAATGTATTGGAGCATAAGCTTTCGTGGGTGAATACCCACTTCGTCAGACGCATGAAAAGAATAGTTACAAGTGGATTGCTTGAGCTATGTGACAGACTGTAACGGACAACTTTCTGAACACTAAGCCACTACAAGTTGTATAATGGCTAATACTATTTACAGTGTCCAATTGAGATGTAATGGCATCTCAAAAACTAATCCTGTTTATCGCACAAGTACATTTAGATTAGGCAGACCCCGATCCTGCAACAAGCTCAGTGCAGTCAGACCCCTTGCATCAACACAAAGCCCCAATGAAATCAGTGAGGATCAGCACAAGTGCAGGAATTTGTCCATATCAGTCTCTTTACAGGATTAAATACACTTAGAATACCAGAACTAGGTGGGTTCTGGTATTCTAAGTGTATTAACAGCCTGATCCAAAGCCCACTGATATGAGTGGGTGTCTTTCTACTTACTTCCATGGGCATTAGCTAGGCCTTAAATAGCCTCATGAAAAAAGTTACAACTCTGCTTCTCGTAAGGCTATGCCTCCACTGCGCACCTTAAAGCAGCACAGCTGTGCTGCTGGAAGGTACACAGTGGAGCCACTCTTTGTCGGCAGGAAAGTGCTCTCCCACCGACAAAATAAACCACCCACAATGAGGGGTGGTATCTTGGTCAGTAGATGTGCTGGCTACACCGGTGCTTTTTGTGGGTAAAACTTTTGTCAATCAGAGGTGTGTGTGTGTGTGTGGGGGGGGGGTTCACACCCCTGACCGACAAAAGTTTTACCAACAAAAGTGCAGTGTACACATAGCCTTAGATAGCTCTTGCTTTACACAGCTTAGGGATTCTTGAAGTGGTAAGATTTCAGCATGTGCTGTAGTTACTGTTTGCCAAACTATTTTCCCTTAACTTTTTTTTAAACATCTAAACCATTTTTAAAGGTGAGTGCAAGAGAGTGTTAAACTGGTACATTTAAAACTTGTTGAAATTTAAATCAAACTATTTTTTAAAATGTCATAGATAGCAATATTTAACACGTACATAGCTCTTTACATCTTCAAACACTGTATAAAGATTAAGTCATAAAAAAGGACACAGTGTTGCTACACTGAGACTCAGGATATGTAGGGTATTTTTAAGTGTGTGAAGAATTGGTTTTGCAATGGAATTGCTGAAGAAGCCTTAACTGTAGTTGCTGGAACAGTCACTTTAATAAACCCTTGTTTATTTCTGTTGCAATTTTTTCTGGTAATAAAATTAAAATTACACATCAGTATATTATGAAAAAACAGAAGCAGAAATCAATCTTGATATAGATACAGCATTCTTATCCAATTAAAAATTAAGTTGTGTATATGTCAAATTATATTTCATGTGGACTCCCAATTCTCTGCCCAAATAAACCCACAACAGACCAGTCACTAATTCAAGCCTCTAATAAAATGCAATTTGGCTTATACTCAAAGACTTCATTTTCCATTATGGTACATCAAGGCAGAAGTTAATACACATGCCTTGTGTTAAGATAACACATTATTTCTTATTGTTATTTTGTTGCTTTTCCAAGTGCTTTGACTGGAATGGACATGTTATATTTTAACAGGTGGGGTGGCTGGCTGGCTGCTTGGCTGGAAACCAGCAACTGGAATCTGCACTGAATGGTATTGAACTGAATGCTTGTAAAGTTCATGGACACAGCGTGACTCAGACAGACTCAGATGCATGCACACACAGAGAGAAGAACACACACAATATACATCACTAGCTTGCCTCTCCTTTCCCCTCTGTCCAGGGGTAGTTCAAGACTGACTTTTCTATCACATTTTCATGCCCACACAACCAAAAACCACATTTGTATTACATAATGCTCCTGTGAAGTTAATGTGATATGTACACAAAACAAGTTTTCATGCACAGAGACATATATACAGATAATGATCTCTATATTTAAAAAGAACAGTGAAACTTGCGGTCAACAAGAAACTATACAGGAATTCTAAAACAGAACCACTGTGCATATGTATAATATCACATATGAACATAGAAATACTGTAGACCCACACAAAATCATAAACAGAAAACAGGTATGAATATTGTAGCCATATTTTTCCATAAAAACTGTATTCATAGCTCTCCCTATCCTAGGGGGAGAAAAATACACAAGTATGAGATTAAACCTTGAGTGCTGTAGCTTTTATTTTGTGTTGCAACTTCAAATGTTGCAATATTATGAGTTTTATTTGTACATTTCAATGACTTAAATATATAAATTGTGTTTGTAGCATATGGTTGTGTGTACATGTTTTGTGTGGGTACATATGTATATGTAGTGTGTGGCTATAATATACATTTGTTTGTTTCACAGTTGTGTGTTTAAATAGTTTCCTTGATTGTTGTTGCTGTTTTAAATTGGTAAGTTACAAAAGGCAAACTGTAATAATTCCCTAGGAGACTAGACTGTCATTAGAGAATCCTACCTGGTCTAACGTATTTGGATGTGTCCCTACTACATATAACTCTCTGCTAAAAATCCTCATTAAGCATAATTATCTGTACAGAAGTTATTAGCTTCATTTTCATGCTGCGACTTTATTTACATTTTTATTATTTATCAAAATCCAATGTACTCCATATTGTCATTGCTTGTGGCTTGGAATATGAACTACATTGTTTTGAGTTACCCGTGGGCAAAGGGGCAGCCAAGAAAACAAACAGGTAATTGTTGGTTTAGAGATGGATCATTTAAAGAGAGACCTCCAGACATTTTCACGCATTAGTATTTCAAAAAATACTTCAGCTTGTATTGCCCACCAAGTTTCAGTGGGGGCCACCTTTCACAGGGGCGAGTTCTACCATCCTCTAGAATTTACTCCGGAACAACTGAGCTCACAGAGCCTATACCCCGAGGGACAGACGCACACACTTCATGCCCACCGAGAACTCAGCCTAGGTGGGAGCACAGCTCGCTGCACACCGTGCACACTCACCCTCCTTTTGTAGCTCCGGATTGCTTCACACGCCCCTGTGAGTCCTTCTGGTTTTTCCAACTTCTCAAGCAGCTACGTTCCTGGCTGGGGAATCAGAGAAAGTGCGGAGGCGCATGTTTGCTAGGCAGGGATTCAAGGATGGCTCCAGAGCCGGGCTCCTCCAGTTCCTTCAGCCTCAAGCCTCTGGCAATTCATTGACCTGCTAAGCGAGCGAGGTGGAACAGCAGCGGGGGCTGGAGCAGCCCGGCCGGCGAGGCAGGGGAGGGAGTCGGGGGCGTGGCTCTGCTTCCTGACTGGCGGCCACTTGTACAAGTCGGCAGCGACCGCCGCCTCCCTCCCCCGGCTCCAGCCGCGGGCTCCGAACGGGATGGGGAGGCGGGCTCGCGGGGGAAGCAGCAGGACAAAGAGCGGCTGGGAAGCGGCGCGTGTCTGGGACCCCTGGTGGCCAGCGAGCGGAGGTGCATCCGAGAGAAGTCGCCAGGTCAAAGCCTCCAGAAGGCAGAAAACCAAACCCTGCCTTGAAAGGACCTGCTGCTGCTGCAGCATCTCCATCTCCATCTCCGCCGAGCAAGCAATAAAAGGGCCAGGCATGTAAACAGATCAATGTATTATTTACACAAATCCATTTTGTAGCCTTTCAGGGGCTGGTTTGGCTAGCGGGTTTAGTTGCAAAGATGTGCAAGGAAAAGCAAGATATAGGGCAGTCAAGCTATTCTGCAAAGAAACAAAACAAATACCTAACACAAAGCAGGGTGGGGTGGGTGGGAAGAGGATGTAAATGTTTTTTAAAGAGATTGATCTCTTACACCTGTGCAAGAAAAAGAGCTTGGTAGTGCAGTTCTGCTCTGTAATGCAACTGTGCAAATGCTGCCCTGGGGTTTTGCAGTCATTGTCTCTCAATACCCAATCTTGCAGTAAAAACAAGTGAATATTTTTCTTTAACTCAGCCTGGCCTCCGAGATTCAATTTGGGTTTTTTCTTTTATTGCATCATCACTTGCAATAAAGCTTCTGCTAGTTAAATTATGCCCTAAAGTTGCATCTGTGCAGTTCCACTGAATTCAAGCTAATTGGCCTCTAGTAAACAGTTCTGTGCATGATGCTCAAGAAAGAAGAGAATCCAGTTTACTCCATTTTTTCCTGTGTGGTTCTGCAGCACTAAGAGAAATAAAACAATAGAAACGTGTGTTACAGAGATGACTAAATACACTAAGGGAAGCACATCTGTTAAGTAAGAAGGTATTGTTTTTATAGTGTTAAATTTCACAGTGGAATTGCTCCTATAAATATTCTCCAGAGGGCTAGGAAGAGGAGGAGTGCCTGGGGAGGGATAAACTGGGATCTAGGAACACCTGTGGTCATGCACGTCCCTTTGTGACACGGCACAAGTCACTTAACATTTCCAGGCCTGGCCAACGAGAATAACTACTCGCTGGTGTGTTATGAAGATTAATGAATTCATGTTTGTAATGAAACTTTTTCATTTTCAAAGTGCCAATTTATAACACAAATTGTAATCAAAGCAACCAGATTCATCAGAAGCCGGGATGAAGGAAGGGTTAGGAGAGAAGAGAAACAATTGCATGGAGAGAGCGTTAATCTTTATTTGCTAACATTATGGCTGTGTCCGACTTTGGACATAAAGTTAACTATTAAATTGACTAATGAAATGTTTAATTTTTAATGTAAGTGAACAATTATCTATTTAAGACATTTATCAGTTTGCTGGACACATTGAACCCCTGTAGCAGTTTCCCTGCTAAAAAAAAGTCACCAAACCAAAGCCTGCTCTCAAAGATTCTAGAGGAAAGCACATCTAGAGCTTGGTGGATCCTTTGTGCGCATGTAACTCCCATTGAAGTCAATGAGAACTGCAACATGTTAAAATTACATTTAAAAAACCACAGTCACAAGTACCTTGATTCCATCCCTCATAAAGGGACTTCTTATTGAATCAAATTCACCACTGGTGATCATGTCTGTCAGTCCCTTGACTTCACTGGAGTTGTCCCTGCTTATGCCAGCAGAGAATTTTCTCAAAGAAATATCTACAATTATAAGGCCTTAGACAGATGTGCCCACCTAAAATACAAGCTTGGTCACTAATGTATAGTAGTTTTTAGCATCTTTGTTCTGTTGCTTTTCTACACACAGAAGAATACTGGAAACAAAAATGAATTAGTTACCAATGTTGCTGCAGATGTTTATTTTAATTGCTGGGTTTTGCTTTTTGTTTTTCTACTAGCAAAAAACAATCTTTGCATCTAGATGTATTGTTTAGCACTAGGCTTTTTAATAACCCCCATGGCATGAATGCTCTCACATGTGAAATTGGGGGCAGCAAAGGTGCCAGTTAGGTATTTAGATTGTAAGTTCTTCAGGGCAAGGACTGTCTTGGTGTTCTGTTTTTGTACAGTACCTAACACAATGAGGCTCTTGTCCATGGCTGGCATTCCTAGGCATATAGTAATACAAATAACTAATATACTTGGAAAAAATAGATACAATTAGACCCCAAACTTACACACCTGTCTAACTCTGCTCATCTGAGCAGTCTCATTTGGCTGCAGCAGCAGTACTTGTCTGAGTAAAATTAAGCATGTATTTGACAAGATGGGACCTTAGTAAAAATCACTTCTAAGACCTGATCCTGCAATCTGATCTACATCAGCAAATGCTTAAACCCTCATCGAGTCCCACAGAAAAGGCACTTGTGCCTCAGCTTGCAGGATTGAAGCTTAGGTTTTGATACATATTGGTGTGGGTTTTTAAAGCATTTGATTCCTGAAGCTGGGCCCCTACCTCAATCCTAAAATCAGCACTGTGCCCTTAATTTAAAGAAACCTCCAACACTCTAAGACAGGCCTTCACAACTCATAAAGCGGCGAGGGCCATATTACTCCAAAGAAAACAGCGGAGGGCCGAAACACTCCCCCCACCCCCCCCAGCACCGCCCGGCCTGCGGAAACAAACCCTCCTCCCCCAGTGCCGCCCCACCAAAACAGCTGTGGGCTGAAAAGGAAGGGGGGGGGGGAAGAGAGAGAGAAACAGTGCGCATAGGGTGACCAGATCACAGCAGTACAATAGGACCCACCCCTCCCGCTCGGCCCCCATCACACCCCTCTTCAACCCCGGGTCACTGTATTACTGCACACAGCAGTACCAAAAATTAAAATACTGAAAATGGATGCCACCGACTTGCCGCTTGCCTCCTCACCCCCCCCCCCCACCAAGTATAAAGCCTCGCTGCCACTGCCCGCCTGCCCGCTTGGCTCATCACCCCCCCCCCATGAAATAAGGGGAGGGGAAGGACAGTTTGAAGCAATTTTCTGGGGTTATGAACTAAGGGGAGGGAAAGGGGGGCAGTGTGAAGGGATTGGATGTGATTGTACAACACACAAACACAGGGGCTGTAGGGAGCTGGGGGTGGGGGGGAAAGGGGGCAGCAGTCGGGGCAGGGCAGGTGCAACACACACACACCCCTACCTCCCCCAGGGATTTCCTAGCTGCCCACAGACAGTTCAACCTCCCCCCCCACCCCCCTGATCACTACGGCCACCCTGGGACCAACCAGCGCAGTAGCCGCCCCGAACCCCAACCGAAGGGGGGGGGGTTGGGGGCCGGGTCTTGGCCCAGTCTCTCCCCCTGCCCTCGAGCTGCGACTCAAGCCCAGGCCAGGCGCCCCTCCCCTCGCTCGGCACTTACCGTCTCTGCCTTGTGCCCAGCGCTTCCCGCCTCAGCGGGCCCCGGAAGTGATGCACCCGCTGTACACCAGGCGGGGGGGAGCAGGAGACGGAGACACGTCCAGTTCTGGCTGTTAGGGTGGTTGGAGCATGGTGCGCGTGCAAGGCTGTGAGGTGGGGGCCCCCCCAGCAGGGGGCGAACACAGCAGCCCCCCACCCTGCCGCCTGCCCGCAAGCCGCACAGTGAGCCCACGTGGATCTCATGTTGTGCAGGTCTGCTCTAAAGTAATGGCCCAAGAAATATAGCCTCACACTGGTGTAACTACAGTGTCTGTAGGCTACTGTTGTATTTTTTGAATAAAGATGTGTAGAGTCTTTTTTGTTTGTTTTTTATCACTTTATTTTGTACAAAAACATTAAAGTAGTTGCCACAGCAGCCGCCTGGGTTCTCTGCACTGAAACTCTGGTGTGGGTCTTAGCCAGATGATCAGTGAATTCCTGATAAGGAGACTTGGTGAACACAGTCTCCTTCCAGAGGTCAGGGGTCAGATAACTGTAGGTCTTGGAGATCGCATCAAAGGTGGCTTTAGCAAAGTTGCCCAGTGTAGCAGTACAACCCCTAGCTGAAGTATAGCAGTCATCAATTCCAGCCATCATCAGCAGTTGATGTGTAGAGACTGTTGCTCTGGGAGAGTCAAGGAGACACTTAAGCCCCAATCCTCTAAACATTTACAGCTGTGGTTACCTTTACTCACATCTGTAGTCACACTGGGCTAAATTCACATAGGGTCTTAGGTCCATAAATCGAAGATTTAGGCACCACTGGTATTCACAGAACTGCTGCTTAGCTGCTGCCAAACCCTGTAGGTAGTAAACTGCCTAAGTTTTTGCAGTGAAAGTTCCCTCTGTGCTTATGTTTCTGCCTCTGGGTACGTGCATTGCAGCCTTGCTCTAGACATCTAGACACCTCTATCCAGTCTAATCTCCAGTGCAGTGCCTGAACAGGGGGAAAACAGGCATTGCTCCACCTAACTCGTCTGTAGGGCATGATCCGGTAGGTGTGCTCAGAGAATGCCTAATTCCACAAAAAACAGCTTGGGGGTGGAGAGCAGGTGCCCTAGTGGTTAGGATTCTTACTGGGATGTGGGAGCCCTTGATTAAAATCCTCCTCTACCTGATGAGGAGAAGGAATTTGAAGAGGGATATATTACCTCTCAGATGAGTGCCCTAATCTCTGGGCTATGGGATATTCTGGGAGGTGGCTCCCTCAGTCTCTCATGTTGAGGCTATTCCACCTTGGAGAAATAATAAAAAAGCCATTGGGCCAGTGAAAGAGAGAGATGCCTGAGAATGACTCTTTTGACTGATGGTTAGCATGCTCACCTAGGGTGTAGAAGGCCTGGAACCTAGTCCCGTGGCTCCAGTGATTTATCATTTTATCCAAAGTGGAACAGCTGCAACAGGAGAGACTGAGGGAGCCTCACCTCAGAATATCTCATAGCCCAGTGGTTAGAGCACTGACCTCAGAGTTTGCAGATGCCTGTTTAAATCCCTTTTTCTCATCAGGTAGAGGTGGGACTTGAACAGGAGGTCTCCTACATCCCAGGTGAGCATATTAACTACAGGGCTAAAAGTTAGAAGTGAGATGCTGGCAGCAGCAGCGCTCCACTGCCACCAGCCTCCAGGAGAGGGCTCGCAGCTTAGAATTCCAAGCACAAATAGGTGCCTCTTTCCAGCCTGGTCTTAGGTGCTAAACTCCCTGAAAGGAGCCCTCTCTCCTCACTATATCCCATTGGCTAGCTTAGGTGGGGTGCCACCTAGCATGCTGGCTGTTGTGAGGCCCATTCTTAACATGTATTTCTCTCCATTCAAGGTATAGGAAGCCTGAGCACCTAACTCAGGCTTTGTGAATCAGAGGGTATGGCTACACTTGCGAGTTGCAGCGCTGGTGGAGGCTTTCCAGTGCTGCAATTAGTAAGTGGCCACACCTGCAGGGCACTTCCAGCACTGCAACTCCCTGGCCGTACACCTCACTCAGCATGGGGAATAAGGATTGCAGCACTGGTCATCAAGTGTGGCCACACACCAGCGCTGTTATGGGCCTCCAGGGTATAAGGGTGTATCCCAGAATGCTTTTAACTAAATTACTCCCTTTGTTTTGTTGCTACCGGAGCTGCTTATCAGCTCCTGTTTGCTGTGATCAATCTGTGAACAATCAAATGAGATCCTCCTCCCTGCGTGATTCACAGGGGTTGAGTGTTTGCTTTGCTTGAGAGAAACAGGGGGAGGGGGCAGAGAGAGTATGTTGGATGCAGGCTGTTTGCAGTTAACAGTAAGGGGGTGGGAAAATTTTCTGATTTTGCACAGTGTCAGTTCCAAAAATCCACTCTCTCTTCCCCCCCCCCGGTCCCTGTCACACTGCCCCACACCCCCCTCTTTTGAAAAGCACGTTGCTGCCACTTGAATGCTGGGATAGCTGCCCATAATTCATCACTCCCAACAGCGCTGCAAATGCTGCAAATGTGGCCACACTGCAGCGCTGGTAGCTGTGAGTGTGGCCACACACCAGCGCTGGCCCTGCACAGCTGGATGACCAGCGCTGCAACTACCAGCACTGCAGATTTGTAAGTGTAGCCATACCCCCAGTGATTTCTAGGTGCGCAAGTCCCTTTGTGACTCTAACCACTGTGTCAATGTGGCTAGTCATATTCTTAAAGATAAATATTTGCATAAATGTTTGCATAAATGTTTGCAAGACTGGGGCCTAAGCTAAACAGGATTTTTTCCTCACTTTAATTCAGAATTGTATAAAAAGCTCAAATATAGCCTTTGTCTTAATTCCCATTTTTTTTTGGTAATGAGAGATTAAAGAAAAGGTGGAAAAACTCTATTTAGAAGTGTGGGTGGGGGAATAACTATTAGTAAATATTTACATTTTGCTTGGGTCTAAAGGCCACAGTTAGGATTGGAGTCACATTGTGCAACATCCAGCACAAACACAGAAAGGAGGCAATCCCTGCTTGGCAGGGCTTACAACCTAATGACACAAACAAAGGGTAGCGTATAGGGATTCAAGCAAATAATCATGATGAAAAATTGGCACATATTTGTTAGTTTTAGGTATGGGAGGGGGAGGAAGGAGGGAGTTGTGATTTGGGTTTGTTTTTGTTTTTTAAACTTGGGTATAAGTGGCAAATAAGTTACTAGATATGTCTACTATGCCATTCTACAATACACATTGTTGAGGGATATCAGAGCAGATGCATTCTTGCCAATCTCCTCTGCCAAAAAAAGTAGCTCTGCAAATTTTCACAAATTTGCATAAATTTAGCTTCAGCAGGAGCACATGCCTTCTAATTTTAAAGTTATTCTTTAACAAACATCATGGTGGATTACTGCATGCATTTTCGGGGAGCTTAATATGTTTACAAGATGTCATATGCTGTATGTACATCAAAATAAATAATACAAGTTACCATGCAATATTTCCAGTATTGTTCCTTTTTCTCTTTCATTGTGAGAAGTCCAAAAATGGAGGGAGAGAAGGCCCTGTTAGTGCTATCTCAAGATGCTAGACCAGGGGTGGGCAAACCACGGCCCACGGGCCGGATCCGGCCCCTCAGGGCTTTGGATCCGGCCCGTGGGATTGTCCCCCGTGGTGCTGCAGGCCCCACACTGGTCTCAGAAGCGGCCGGCACCACTTCTCTGCAGCCCCCCAGGGGCGGGGGGGCAGAGGGCTCCATGTGTTGCCCTTGCCGCCAGGCACTGCCTCCCGCAGCTCCCATTGGTTGGGAACGGGGAACCATGGCCAATGGGAGCTTTGGAGGAGGTACCTGGAGGCGCGGCAAGAGCAGCGCATGCGGAGCCCTCCACCCCCCTTCCCCAAGGGGCCACAGCGCTTTCCGGAACGGCGCAGCGTGGGGCCAGGGCAGGCGTGCAGGGAGCCTGCCCCGGCCCCGGTTCGCACCGCTGCCACCCCAGAGCCACTTTAGGTAAGTGGCACGGGCTGGAGCCCGAACCCCTCCTGCACCCCGCCCCCCAACTCCCTGTCCTAAGCCCTCTGCCTGCACCTCCCACCCCTCCTGCACCCCTACACCCTGCCCTGAGCCCCCTCTCGCACTCGGCACCCCTCCTGCACGCCAACCCCCTTCCGAGCTCCCTCATATGCCCTGCACCCCTCCTCTGCCCCAATCCCTTGCCCTGAGCCCCTTCCTGCACACCACACCCCCTCCCACATCCCATACTCCCTCTTGCACCCCAACCCCCGCCCCGGCCCAGCCTACAAATTCCCCACCCAGATGGGGCCCTCGGCCCAAAAAGTTTGCCCACCCCTGTGCTAGACTATCACTAATTAATTCCTCCCCCCACCCAAAAAAAAATAACACCCACCAACAACAAACCCACAGCAAGTCAAGACATTTAAAATTCTACATCTGACACACATTCTGGCTGCACTAAAGTCAATGGGAGTTTTGCCACTGGAACCAGGATTTCACACCTGGTGTTCTTAGAACTGGTGATAACAGGGAGACAGAAGATGACACTGAAATGTTTTTGTGTGAGGGCTATTTCTTAAAACATACAACTAATTCTGTGTTTTCATATGCAGTTCTTTCCATTGTCCCCATGATGAGCCAGCATCAGGTTGGTATCAGAAGCTTGCTCAGGTTTCTCTTTAGCAAATCTGTAGTCAGCAGTTAAAACCTTGGATCTGGTAGGTCTGCAAAAGTGCAGTGATGGTGCCTTGCAGCCTGTGCTCTTAGAACATAAGAATGGACCTACTAGGTCAGATCAAAGGTCCATCTAGCCCAGTATCCTGTCTTCTGACAGTGGCCAATGCCAGGTGCCCCAGAGGGAATTAACAGAACAGGTAATCATCAAGTGATCCATTCCTTGTTGCCAATTCCTAGCTTCTGGCAAACAGAGGCTAGGGACACCATCCTTGCCCATCCTGGCTAATACCCATTGATGGTATTTAGGGTTTTTTGTTTTATTAAAACCCTCTTATAGTCTCGGCCTCCTCTGGCAAAAGAGCTCCACAGGTTGACTGTGCATTGTATGAAAATATACTTTCTTTTGTTTGTTTTAAACCTGCTACCTATTACTTTAATTTGGTGACCCCTAGTTCTTATGTTATGAGAAGAAGTAAAGAATACTTCCTTATTTACTTTCTCCACACCAGTCATGATTTTATAGATCTCTATAATATCCCCCCCTTAGTCGTCTTTATTCCAAACTGAAAAGTTCCAGTCTTATTAATCTTTCCTCATATGGCAGCTGTTCCATACCCCTAATAATTTGTTGCCCTTTTCTGAACCTTTTCCAATTCTAATATATTTTTTTTTGAGATGGGGTGACCACATCTGCATGCAGTATTCAAGATGTGGGCATACCATGGATTTATACAGAGGCAATATGATATTTTCTGTCTTATCTAGCCCTTTCTTAGTGATTCCCAACATTCTGTTCGCTTTTTTGACTGCTGATGCGCATTGAGTGGATGTTTTCAGAGAACTATCCAAAATGACTCCAAGATCTCGTTCTTGAGTGGTACCAGCTAATTTAGACCCCATCATTTTATATGTATAGTTGGGGTTATGATTTCCAATGTGCATTACTTTGTATTTATCAACATTAAATTTCGTCTGCCATTTTATTACCTAGTCGCCCAGTTTTGAGAGATCTGTTTGTAGCTCTTTGCAGTCTGCCTGGGACTTAACTATCTTGAGTAGTTTTGTATCATCTGAAAATTTTGCCATCTCACTGTTTACCCCCTTTTTCCAGATCATTTGTGAATACATTGAATAGAACTGGTCCCAGTACAGACCCCTGGGGGACATCACTATTTACCTCTCTCCATTCTGAAAACTGACCATTTATTCCTACCATTTGTTTCCTATTTTAATCAGTTACCAATCCATGAGAGGACCTTCCCTCTTATCCCGTGGCAGCTTACTTTGCTTAAGAGCCTTTGGTGAGGGACCTTCTCAAAGGCTTTCTGAAAATCTAAATACACTACATCCACTGGATCCCCCTTGTCCACATGCTTGTTGACCCCCTCAGAGAATTCTAGTAGATTGGTGAGGCATGATTTCCATTTAGAAAAACCATGTTGAAGCTTCCCCAGCAAGTTATGTTCATCTATGTGTCTGACAATTTTGTTCTTTACTATAGTTTCAACCAGTTTGTCTGATACTGAAGTCAGGGTTACCAGCCTGTAATTGCCAGGGTCACCTCTGGAGCCCTTTTTAAAAATTGGTGTCACATTAGCTATCCTCCAGACATACAGAAGCTGATTTAAATGATAGGTTACAGACTACAGTTAGTAGTCCTGCAATTTCACATTTGAATTCCCTCAGAATTGTTGGGTGAATACCATCTTGTCCTGGTGACTTATTACTGTTTAATTTATCAATTTGTTCCAAACCTTCCTCTAATGACACCTCAATCTGAGATAGTTCCTTAGATTTGTCATCTAAAAAGAATGGATCAGGTTTGGGAATCTCCCTCACATCCTCAGCCCTGAAGACCGATGCAAAGAATTAATTTAGTTTCTCCACAGTGGCCTTATTGTCCTTGATCTTGTAACAACACTCAGTAATATCAGAGACGTAGCTTCTCTCAGTCTGATATGACCTGACCGCCATTTGTTGTTGCTCAGTCACCTTGTCCTGCAGTGTTTCCTGTGATGGAAAGAACTTTAATTCTGCTATTTCTCCTATGCCAGCCCCCACCCTCTAATTTGAAATGTACCTCAGTCTTCATGCCTGTACAGCCAGACAAGGGTGAAGAGGTTTTTTTCCCCTCAGAGGAGAGATTAATAAGATTGGGACTTTTCAGCTTGGAAAAAGAAATGACTAAGGGGGGGATATGATAGAGGTCTATAAAATCGTGACTGGTGTGGAGAAAGTAAATAAGGAAGTGTTATTTACTCCTTCTCATAACGCAAGAACTAGGGGTCACTAAATGAAATTAATAGGCAGCAGATTTAAAACAAACAAAAGAAAGTATTTTTTTACACAACACACAGTCAACCTGTGGAACTCTTTGCCAGAGGATGGTGTGAAGGCCAAAACTATAACAGGGTTCAAAAAAGAACTAGATAAATTCATGGAGGATAGGTCCATCAAAAGCTATTAGCCAGGATGGGCAGGGATGCAAAACCATGCTCTGAAGTGTCCCTAGCCTCTGTTTGCCAGAAGCTGGGAATGGGCGACTGGGGATTAATCACTTGATTACCTGTTCTGTTCATTCCCTCTGATGCACCTGGCATTGACCACTGTCTGAAGCCAGGATACTGGGTTAGATGGACCATTGGTCTGACCCAGTATGGCCGTTCTTATGTTCCTTTCTCTGGTAAGAGACTGAGTCTCAGGGTGAGAATAGGGAGAGTAGCAATGTTTTATCAGGCAAATGTGGAGTGTTTAGCATTATATCTCATAAATAAAATAACGTCTTTGAAAGGAGAGGTTTTTTCCAAAATAAATGGATGAAAGTACTCTTTTTCATTAGTCAGCAGGGAAATCTACCTCTCAAATCTAGGAGGTCTGCGTGCTCAAACCCATGTTCCTTGCATCCCCAACACTCCTATTTAAGTCAACAGACAGACAGCTGCAGCAGCACAGGAGCCAGCAAACAGAGCTGTAAAAAGGGGAGTTTGAGTGGGACTTCTATTGGAGGAGAAGGTATTTGTAGCTCTTTGTAGTTGTATTTGTATGTGTAGAGGCTGGTAGGGGCAGTGTGCTGGGAGAGAAGCTGAGCCCTGATTAGGGGGCGGGGCTTCTCTGACTAGGGGTCCTATAAAGGTAGCCAGCCAGTCAGCACAGGAGGCAGCAAACAGAGCTGTAAACAGGGGAGTTTGGGGGGGGAGACCAAGAGACAGGCATAGGAACAGACAAGCTAGTGAAGGGAGTGTGGTGTTCTAGCAGTGTTTTGGTGCTTGTTGGGGGTTTGTTTTGCTGTGGGTGGTGTTGTGGTTTGTTTTGTTTCCCAGATTTACAGGATTTAGGTGGGAGGCCTATGACAGATACAGAGGCAGCAGTGGTAGTGACCCAAGCAGTGGAATACACAATGAGGATGACTGGATGTGGAAGCTACGGCATGTACGTGATCCTGGAGGGGGTACCTGAAAAGAGTTTTGTCTGCATGAAGTGCCGCCTTATAGAGCTGATGGAAGAAAAGATCTGAGGATTGGAGATGCAGGTGGAAACTCTGGTTGAGTTTAGAAGGGGGTTTGAGCAGATGATGGAGCAAAGACATGAGGCGGCTGAAGGGAAAAGCTCAGACTTGCAGATGGAAACAGGACCAAAGAACTCTGAGGGGAGACTGCTGGGTGAGGAAAGTGGGCAGTGGAAGCATGTGACTAAGAGAACCAGGCAGAGGAAAAGACGGGTCAATGAAGGAGAAATCGAGCTCAGGAACAGGTTTGCGGAGTTGGAAAATGAAGAAGGGGCACACGCTGAAGGTGAGAGAGCAAGGAAGAGGAGAAGAGCAGCTAGTCCTATAGGAAGAGGGGAAGAGTCAATGGAGATAACAGCACCAAATATGAGCCCCAGGAGGATACGGGATGGGTTGCAGAGGATTGCAAGGGTGAATAGGAATCGAGAGGACTTGCAGCCAGAGCAAACAGGGAGTAGACCGGAGAATCGCACAGTCACTAGAAAAAGGCAGGTCTATGTGATTACTGAGAAAAATAGATAGGCCTGTAACCAGAGCTGATCCAGAGAACAGAAGGGTGTGCTGTCTGCCAGGTGCTAAGATACGGGATGTAGACCTGAGGCTGAAGAGGATCCCAACGGGAGCGGGAAAGAATACGCTGATTGTCCTTCATGTGGGAATGAATGATATGGCTAGATTCTTGCTGGAACGTATCAAGGGAGACTATGCCAGGCTGGGGAAGATGCTTAAGGAAACTGAGGCTCAGGTGATCTTCAGTGGGATTCTGCCTGTTCCTAGAGAAGGTGTGACAAGATTATGACGCTCAACAGATGGCTCCGGCAGTGGTGCTATAAGGAGGGCTTTGGGATTTTGAGAGGGCCACTGGGAGGCATTCATGGACACAGAACTGTTCTCTTGGGATGGACTTCACCTGAGTAGGGAAGGAAATAGACTTATATGATGAAGGCTGCCACAACTGATTAAGAGAGCTTTAAACTAGGAATTAGGGGGAGATGTCCAGGTAATCTCCACTCCGGATTTTAACATTGAGAAGGAAGAAAATGAGTAAGAAAGGATACAGCCGTGGGTAGGAGAATGGACATAAGGAGGAAGGGTAGTGTAGATACCAGTCTAATAGGTGATACTAGCAGTAGAATGTCAATGCCTAATCGGGTAAAGAACATGAGCGAAGCCAAACAGCAAAAATTAAGATGTTTGTACACCAATGCGAGGAGCCTAGGTAACAAAGGGGAGGAACTAGAGTTACTGGTGCAGGAAGTGAAACCAGATATTATAGGGATAACAGAAACATGGTGAAATAGTAGTCATGACTGGAGTACAAGTACTGAAGGCTATGTGCTGTTTAGGAAAGACAGAAATAAAGGCAAAGGTGGTGGAGTAGCATTGTATATCAATGATGAGGTAGACTGTAAAATAAGAAAGGATGGAATGGATGAGACAGTGTCTGTCTGGGCAAAAATCACATTGGGGAAGAAAGCTACTAGAGTCTACCCTGAGATAGTGCTTGAGGTGTGCTACAGACCACCGAGATCTGATTTGGATCTGGATAGAGACCTTTTTTAATGTTTTTAATGAACTAAATACTAATGGGAATTGGGTGATCATGGGAGACTTTAACTTCCCAGTTATAGACTGGAGGACAAGTGCTAGTAATAATAATAGGGCTCAGATTTTCCTAGATGCAATAGCTGATGGATTCTTTCTCCAAGTAGTGAACAAGAAGGGATGCCATTTTAGATTTGGTTTTGGTGAGTAGTGAGGACCTCATAGAATGGTTGTAGGGGACAACCTTGGATCGAGTGATCATGAGCTAATTCAGTTTAAACTAAATGGAAGCATAAACAAAAATAGATCTGTGACTTGGGTTTTTGATTTCAAAAGGGGTAACTAAAAAAAGTTAAGGAAATTAGTTAGGGAAGTGGATTGGACTGAAGAACTTGGGGATCTAAAGGTGGAGGAGGCTCGGAATTACTTCAAGTCAGAGTTGCAGAAATTATCAGAAGCCTGCTTCCCAAGAAAGGGGAAAAAATTCATAGGCAGGCATTGTAAACCAAGCTGGATGAGCATCTCAGAGAGGTGATTAAGAAAGAGCAGAAAGCCTACAAGGAGTGGAAGATGGGAGGGATTAGCAAGGAAAGCTACCTTATTGAGATCAGAACATGTAGGGATAAAGTGAGAAAGGCCAAAAGCCATGTAGAGTTGGACCTTGCAAAGGGAATTAAAACCAATAGTAAAAGATTCTATAGCCATATAAATAAGAAGAAAACAAAGAAGAAGAAGTGGGACTGCTAAACACTGAGGATGGAGTGGAGGTTAAGAATAATCTAGGTATGGCCCAATAATCTAAACAAATACTTTGCCTCAGTCTTTAATGAGGCTAATGAAAAGCTTAGGGTAATTTAATATAGGGAGCTATACCTATCTCATAGAACTGGAAGGGACCTCAAAAGGTCATTGAGTCCAGCCCCCTCTGCCTTCACTAGCAGGACCAAGTACTGATTTTGCCCCAGAGCCCTAAGTAGCCCCCTCAAGGGCTGAGCTCACAACCCTGGTGTCATAGGTCTTCTCCCCCACTTGGAGCTTTTGGGTTCCAAGATGGGGACCTGCATGGGCTCCTCTAAACTAATCCTAGTCTAGATCCGGTTCTGCTGCCACCAGTTAAGTTTAAAGTGGGTAACACCCTGCCTGTCCCCCAAACTTCCCCTGGGGAACCCAGATTCAAACACCTTGAATCTCAACACAAAGGGAAACAACCCATTTCCCCCCCCCCTCCCCTCTCCTAGTGCTTAGGAGAGATACCTGATTCAAACTCCTTGAATCAACCAAAGAGGGATTTACTTTTCCCCCTCCCCTTCCCCTGAAAATCCAAACAAGGGAAGAAATCAATCAAGTTCTAAAAAGAAAAGATTTTATTAAAGAAAGAAAAAAAAAGTACGCTCTCTCTGTATTACCAGGATGCAAAAATACAGGGTCTAACTTATAAAAACTGGAGAGACTTCCCCTCCCTCCTTCTCAGCATAATCAAAGTAACAGCAAACAGAAATAAAGAATTCCTTCAGCAAACACACAATTGCAAATGTAGAAATCAAATTATAAGACTAATTCGCCTTTCTAATACTCACTATACTGGATAGTAGGAAATACTCCAGGAGAACTTGGAGACATGTCTGGCCTCTCTTAGATTCAAAGAGAGCACACAGAGCAAACAAGGAACACAGACAAAGCCTTCCCTCCACAGAGATTTGAAATTATCCTGTCCCTTGATTGGTCCTCTGGTCAGGTGTTCCTCAGGTTACTGAGCTTGTTAACCCTTTACAGGTAAAAGAGACTTTAACCCTTAACTATCTGTTTATGACACCTGGATTTAGCAGGCCAATGCTCAAACCACTGAGCTATCCCTCCCACATTAGGGATAATGGTAGGATTACAAATGGGAATGAGGATATGGAGGTAGATATGCCCACATCCAAAGTAGAAGCCAAACTTGAACAGCGTAATGGGACTAAATTGGGGGGCCCATATAATCTTCATCCAAGAATATTAAAGGAACTGGCACATGAAATTGCAAGCCCATTAGCAAGAATTTTTAATGAATCTGTAAACTCGGGGTTGTACCATATGACTGAAGAATGCTAACATAGTTCCTATCCTTAAGAAAGGGAAAAAAAGTGATCCACCTAACTCCAAGCCTGTTAGTTTGACATCTGTAGTATGAAAGGTCTTGGAAAAAAATTTGAAGGAGAAAATAGTTAAGGACATTGAGGTCAATGGTAATTGAGACGAAATACAACATGGTTTTACAAAAGGTAGATCGTGCCAAACCAACCTGATCTCCTTCTTTGAGAAGGTTACAGATTTTTAGACAAAGGAAACGCAGTGGATCTAATTTACCTCGATTTCAGTAAGGCATTTGATCCGGGTTCACATGGGGAATTATTAGCTAAATTGGAAAAGATGGGGATCAATATGAAAACTGAAAGGTGGATAAGGAACTGGTTAAAGGGGAGACTACAATGGGTCGTACTGAAAGGTGAACTGTCAGACTGGAGGGAGGTTACTAGTGGAGCTCCTCAGGGATCGGTTTTGGGACCAATCTTATTTAATCTTTTTATTACTGACCTTGGCACAAACAGTGGGAATGTGCTAATAAAGTTTGCCGATGACACAAAGCTGGGAGGTACTGCCAATACAGAGAGGGACCAGGATATCATACAGGAAGATCTGGATGACCTTGTAAACTGGAGTAAAAGTAATAGGATGAAATTTAATAGTGAAAAGTGCAAGGTCATGCATTTAGGGATTAATAACAAGAATTTTTGTTATAAACTGGGGATGCATCAGTTGGAAGTAACAGAGGAGGAGAAGGACCTCGGAGTATTGGTTGATCACAGGATGTCTATGAGCCGCCAATGTGATATGGGCATGAAAAAAGCTAATGCGGTCATGGGATGCATCAGGCAAGGTATTTCCAGTAGAGATAAGGAGGCACTGGTGAGACTTCATCTGGAATACTGTGTGCAGTTCTGGTCTCCCATGTTTAAGAAGAATGAATTCAAACTGGAACAGGTACAGAGAAGGGCTACTAGGATGATCAGAGGAATGGAAAACCTGTCATATGAAAGAAGACTCAAAGAGCTTGGCTTGTTTTGCCTAACCAAAAGAAGGCCGAGTGGAGATATTTATTCCTCTGATATATTTATAGAGAGCAATCATACCAGGAGGGAAAGGAATTATTTAAGTTCAGTACCAATGTGGATACAAGAACAAATGGATATAAACTGGCCATCAGGAAGTTTAGACTTGAAATTAGACGAAGGTTTCTAAACATCAGAGGAGTGAAGTTCTGGAACAGCCTTCCAAGGGGAGTAGTGGGGGCAAAAGACATATCTGGCTTCAAGACTAAGCTTGAAAAGTTTATGGAGGGGATGATATGATGGGATAGCCTAATTTTGGCAATACATTGATTTTTGACTATTAGCGGTAAATATGCCCAATGGCCTGTAATGGATGTTAGATGGAGTGGGATCTGAGTTAGTACAGAGAATTCTTTCCTGGGTGCTGGCTGGTGAGCCTTGCCCACATGCTCAGGGTTTAGCTGATCGCCATATTTGGGGCTGAGAAGGAATTTTCCTCCAGGGCAAATTGGCAGAGGCCCTGGGGTTTTTTTGCCTTCCTCTGCAGCGTGGGGTATGGGTCACTTGCTGGAAGATTCTCTGTACCTTGAAGTCTTTAAACCAGGATTTGAGGACTTCAGTGGCTCAGACATAAGTTTGATACAGGAGTGGGTGGGTGAGATTCTGTGACCTGTGTTGTGAAGGTCAGACTAGATGATCATAATGGTCCCTTCTGACCTTAAAGTCTATGATTCTATTAACAGAAATTTAGTATGGGAAAGCACAAGGAATGCAGAATCAGCTCTGATCCTGCCTAGGGGGAAAGGTTGGAGAGAGGCAACCTCTTATTAGGCTAGACTGATTTTATTTTAGGAAGTCAATTTGGTTGATCATTGTGAAGCTTCCATCTCCTCAGTACAAGTTAGCCCCAAGATAAGAATTTCATGTGTGATCCATGGAAATAATGCTATTATAAAACTTGTTACTTAGTATTTTAATGTGAATGCTATTAGAAAAATACCAGGTGTAGTTAACAACAAAACTCCCCACCCTCAGTGTTAATGAATAAGGCATGGACAAATCATTATCTTCTGACCTGATCAGAAAGGTTTACTTTTGCTCCTGAGATTTCCCACACACAAGATATCATAAAAACAAGGGGAAATACTGCTATCTCAGGGATAGTTATGACTTGTTGACTATTCCAAGCTCTGCCACTGACTAATCTTGTGATACAGGGTAAATCTCATAACTTCTCTATGCCGTCTGTAAAATAGGGGTAACAATGCTTTGTCTTTGTGAAATGCTTTGAAATCTACTCATGAAATGCACTATCCAAGTGCTGCTATTTTATCACAAAAAATTAGTAGGGAAAAACTCTGGCTCTGTGAAATTTTCTTATATTATGGAAAGGAGCCAGTTAGCACTTGTGTGCTGACATAGAGGCAATTCAGACCCATGTTTTAAAGGCACCCGCTCAATATGCTTCTTTAAGGGGTAGCCTAAATGTTATAAAGTCTCCCTGGCCTTGCACAAATACAAGGAAATTACTTCCCTTCTGAGAAAACCCCCTCGGTGGTTGAATATGACTATTGGTGGGGCAGATCTGTTTTTCAACATCCAGTGCAGGAAGGGTGCTTTGATACAATGGGTGTTGAAACCGGTTGTGGATTTGGTTGGTTGGTGTTGGGGTGTGTGTTAAGACACAATGCCTTTAATTTGGTCCTGGTGCAATCATTTACACCTGTGCAAAGTTCTGATGTGCTCATATTTTCCATACCCTTTGTACTTGCTTTGCACAGGTGTAAGTGGTCACGCCAGGGGCAAGATAGCTGAGAATCAAGGCCAAGGAAGTGGCAAAGTGGACCTAAGAATAAAAAGGGGAAGAAGTAGTTTATCAAAGGCCAGGGTGATAGGGTGTTATACAGATGCAACAGCTGGGTATACTCTCAGACTCATGAGGTAACAAGCCCTTCTGTTACCTTCTATGTCAAATGGCTAATCTGAGTTGTTGAGGGAGAATTTTTCAAAACAAGCCTACACAATTGGGTTAAGTTGATGGTTTTTACTGTGGGTTTTTGTTAATTGAAATATAGTTTGTTATATTCCTGCCTCTTTCATTAATGATGCCCACCTTTCTGCAGGACTCAGAGAGGGCACAGGTTTCTGAAGTTCTGTGACTCTGAAAACTAGTGTGAAATTCTGTAGTGAATGCTTGATCTTAATTTGGTAAGTCTGTCTGGTGTTTAGTGTGTGTCCCCGTGTTTGGAATTTTCTAAGGATTGAGAATGAAGATGATCCACCTTTTGATAGACAGGCTTCTTGTTTAATTTCCTAATTTTGGAAAGTGCTCAGATATAACAGTGCTGAAGAGAACAGAAATGTAGTAATTGTGTTACTTTTGTTTGGACAAATTGATTAAATAGACTGAAAAAAGTCACTTTTCCAATACTATATAGTTAGTACTATACACTGTTCAGCCTAAAGGACAACAGTTAACTTTCTCAATTTATCCTCCTCCTTAAGTATATTTAAGGAGTTCCATCTACCCACATTATTCTTTTCTGCTCTGTGATGCAAAAATGCACTAGCAGAAACTTGCCAGTCACTAAATTAAGATACAGTGAAGTCACAGATGGGACTAAAATGTCATTTTTTCTGTGTTCTGTCAGAGAACGTAAGGGTCAGTCTACACTACCGAAAAGACTATTAACCCTAAATCCAAGTACTATTCCTATAATACGATTAGAGAATCATGTTTTCTGTGCCCCCTAGCAAATTAAGAAAAAGCCCTAGTGTGACGGGGGCATCCCTAATTGTGGCAGAGAACCGCGTGCTAGCATGTTTTCTTTTTAATAGTGTAGCCTGAGCCTAAGGGAGAAGCTACCTTATCTCATGCCAGCAGATTTGCAAGGAAACTCTTAGGGTGTTTTAATTCCAGAGAGTAAAATGAAGATGGCAGCTAGCACAGAAAGGCATGTTTGCAGTGTTAAATCTTGTTTCAAGGAGAAATTGGGCCCTCTTGGTTCAATTTAACTTTCACTTATACTTTTACTTGAGTACTAAAGAGCTCAAATCTCCCTGTTTAACATAAGCGGACATTTTAGGCTTAGTGTAACATGTTCATCCCATTAAAAAAAAACCCACTCAGTTTTCATGGGTGAATAACAACTAAATCCAGGTGTCTAAAAGGTATGATTCTATGAAGAGTATTAGTTTGATTTTTTTTTTATCCCCCTCCCCACTTAAATAGCTCTCCTCTCTACTTCAAAATGAGCATTTGGGATGCACTGTGAAAGTCTTACAGAAAAAGCTTCATACAGACATAACAAACATTTCTTTATTGTCAGTGCAGGGTGTATTAATGATCTGAAAGTGCATTTCATTTTATCTGCTGCTGTGGAATAGCACTTACTCTCCCATTGAAAAACAAAACCATCTAGGATAGCAGATGAAGATGAGTTGCTATTCAGTCAGATGGGCTTCATCATTACTACAAAATGGAATATAAATCAAATAACTAAAATGTGGTTTGATAATGTATGCAACAGTTTCAAACCATTTGTTCAAAATCCCTTCAATCCAGTCTCAGAATAGCTGCATTTCCTTCATTGGTTTTCATCATTTTGAAACTCTAGCTTCACAAGCTGGTTCTCAAATTTTTTAACATCTACCCGATGCTTCATTAGGAACTGCCCATTTAAATGGAAGACAGGTATGTCATACTTATATTTGTCATACCACACTGCATTCTCTGGAAGGGTGATATCCACTTCCTGCAAAATAAACTTTGAAAGAAAAGAACTAAATGTTAAACATTTTATAACACTGGACACTTTAAAAAAAATAGCTGCTGTCTTTCATCACATTTCAGATTTACTTTAGCAAAATGGGTCACATTTTCAGCAGGCCTCTATATTTGCTCTGGCATGGAAACATAGATTTTGCAGGCAGAAAATGGATGTAGCCACAAACTTTGCTTGTGTACTTCCAACAACCATCTGAATGTTTAGCCCAGCATGGTTCCCTGGATTCCCAGTGAGAAACTGTACCACACATGATCTTAGTCATTTTCTTTCTGCAGGTGGGTTGCCAGGCATTTCCTGTTTTTGCTGATGGGTGCAGCATTTCTTTATGTCTACTACTGCTGGCACCACTTGCTCTAAATTCAAGCAACTGGGGTTCAAAAACTGGTCAAAGTGCACTATAGGCAGTTGACAGAATATTAGTTGGGGGAGGATGGTGGGCAAGTACTCTCAAGTGACACAAGGCAAAGGATATTTGATGGATCTGCCTCAACAGTTTTGCTGCAAACTGCATTATAAACGTGAGATATATGTATATTCTAGTACAGTGGATCTCAAACTTTTGTACTAATGACTCCTTTCACATAGCAAGCCTCTGAGTGCGACCCCCCCCTTATAAATTAAAAACTTTTTAAATATATATTTAACATCATTATAAATGCTGGATGCAAAGCAGGGTTCAGGATGGAGGCTGACAGCTCACGACCCCCCACATAATAACCCCATGACCGCCTGAGGGGTCCCAACCCTCAGTTTGAGAACCCCTATTATGGTAGCAAAAGCTTTTAAAATAGCTGCAACATTGTATTCATTGGTTTAGTTTGCTAACATTTACATCAGCCACAGAGTCTGAAAAACCTTTTGAATAATGAGTTTTAGGAAATCAGTGCTAAAACTTTCTTGAAGAGGTTGCCCATGACAGACTAATGGATGCAAATAAAATCAAGCAATTTTTCTTTTACAAAGAAAAGGTCCCATAGAAACTATTCTTTCTATATAATATACACAGTATTGTATTTCATTACCCTGTTTTTATATGGCTCAAGCACTTCTTTTGCTTCATCACACAGAGGGCACGGGTTCTAAAGGAAAATATGCAGATCATCTTAAAAGAATAAGACATGCAGATTATTCTGTTAACTTGTTTCTAAGTATGTTACATGCTATCATTACTCCAAATGCTGGTTCTCTCCTCACTGCTGCATCACTTTCAAAATCTCACTTTAATCTGCACAGCATAGATTGCAAGAGTGTAAATTTTTTTATATAAGTAATAAAAAGGAAATCTCCCTTTTTATCCAGTCAACACCTCTAAGATTTTTTACTCTACCTTTAATTTGTGACCACAAAAAAAATATTTTTGAAATGTTGCAAGTTCTAAAAGCTGACACAGCTGCATGGTTCTGAAGGCAAGTTATAGGATAGTCATAGGGTTGATTTCTACAGTCACTTCCCCAATGTATATCTGGAAAACTTTATTGACTTCCCTGGAGTCACTCCAAATATACATCAGTGTACATTATTTGGCATATAGTAATTTAACACAAAATATAGTCAGGAAAAACATGATGGTTCTGTCTCTTTGCCATGAAGTACTGTTCACAGATGGAAAATGTCTATTCCTTTCCTCCCTCCCCAAAGCTTTCTTAGGGTATGTCTAGCCTCTGCACACCTTTTGCTGTGTAGTCTACCAGAGCTAGATTGAATTCAGCTTGTGTGAGTAACAGCAGTGAAGACAATGCAGTATAGGCTTCAGCGCAGATAATACAAATGCAGCATGGACTCTACCTAGATACACACTTGGGTCACTTGCCTGTGCTGTGCTCTCTTCACTGCTGTTGTTACCCGTGCGAGCTGGAGTCAAGCTAGCTTGGGTCGGGTCGGGTAGGCTTGACTGTGAAGACACACCCTTAATGTTTGAAACCCTATGCACGGTGCTAAAGGACAAGTTTGGGGTGCAGCTGCTGTTGTTTGTAACTTGTGGAAGAGCTGGTGATGGTGAATCAGCTGAGCATACGTGTTACTGAAAAGGGCTGACAGAATTTTGTTGCATGTAATCTGTTGCAACAGACTAGACTCTTCAAACTAAACCTACGGGATGCTCAACTCTTTATGGCTTATCACTGAAAGAAAGATTGCTAAGGTAGTAGAGATGGTAAAAGAGCTGGTAGGGGCAGAAAGGCAGACAGAGATGCACCATTTCTCCTTACTAAGGGCTTGTCCAAGCATGCACGTTGCACCATTAGAATCTGAAGTGGTTTAAGACCTGACTTAGTTAAAACAGTGCAACTTACTGCTTGGATACTCCTCTGTCAGTGTAGCTATACATTTAAAGGCACAACTTAAACCAGGTTTAAACTGATATAAGATTGTCCACACACAAACCTGCACCAGATTAAATGCAGAATCGCACCTTTAAGTTAACTGGGGAAACTGTGTATTTAGACCAGGCTTTTATCAGTTTGAATTCACACTTTCAGTTATTTTGATGCAAGTCTGTGTGGGGACACTTATTTTGGATTAAGAGTTGAATTATTTTGATTGAACAACAGTTAAATAAACCAAGCCTTGTACTGAAATAAGTAAAGGTTTGGATCTAAAACTATCTAGCTATTTCATTTCCAGCCTGTGTGTGCGGACAAGTGCTAAGTAACAAAGCAAGTCATGGCACTTTACTCCTTTAATAAAGCCAGCATTGAGTTCCAATGGGAACCATGCCCAGAAATAATTCTGTGCTCTGACTAGCCAAGAGTCTCTGCAAACAGACTTTAAACTGCTTTAATGGGACATTCAGCAGCTTGCATATATGTTCGATTGCCCTGGCTGCAAACAGAATTTGAATTTAATACAGAAGAGAGATCCAGATGTGCTGGGCAACAGAAGAGGCTGAAAGGAGTTTTTATTTATACAATACATTCTCACTTATGCTAAGCCTCATTCATACTTACTCCTGTCCTTACTTAAAAAACAAAACAAAAACATGAGCCTGGGGTGAATGGGGATAAACTGAGAGCACAAATTGGTCTATTAAAAGCAGCCTGCAGTTTAGTGAGATCTTGTTTTGTAAATGCCAGTGACATGACACGTTCTGTGAGACGTGAAAAGTACTTTACCTTAAGCATGTATTCAACAAAAGAGGCCAGTTTAAAAAACGGTTTCAACTTTGCTATCAGAAATTTGGTCACAGAATTTCAAATTGCTACTGAGTATGTATGCACAATAATCATGCAAAAGAGCTTTTTCCAATTATTAATCTCTAAAATGAATGCCAATACTACCTACGTTATTGCCCTTTGGATTATGAAAAAGCACAGTGCTGGATCAGATGGCAGAGACAGAGCTGGGACTTTAAAGTATGTTTCCTCTCATAACACACATTCTACTGATTAAGAAACAAGTGCTGACTTTTCTTTTTCTAGAAAGTCTGCACTTTTATAATATAATTTCACTTTTTTCCAGGTTGGGTAGGAAAAAACCAAACATTACTCGATGAGGGAGCCTCTCCAGTCTCATCTTCTCTCAGCAAATTCACACTTTTTTCATTTTATTTAAAATTCACAACAGTTTGCATTTACATAGAAACTTTTTCATCTTTGAGCATTTTGCAATCTGTATACGTGCACCAGTATCGGACTCCTGAGTAATCTCAGGACCTATATGTAAATCCGTGGTAGAGATCATCCTTGAATCGAGGGATCGCCAATCAAAATCAATAAATAACATGCTACAAAAACAATGTGCAGAAGGTAAAATTTTAGGCAAAAGTACCAAATGAAACTCCTTCCTATGAAAAGTAAAGTAGGATCATTAATACTTCTGCAAAGAACACAGGATCTCAGTTAAGGTTCTACATTGAAATGTGAGACTGTATACAAATAGCCCCCATTCCTGCTTAACTGATGTGCTTGCTGGGTGCATTCGGAGTCCTATCTGCTCAATCTTCAGACAAAAACTACTTATTGCTTTTTACCCCTGTTAACACCGCAGAGCCACCAAAACAAAGAGGGAATGGTTGGATTTTATTTCTCCTGGTGCATCATTGATAGAACTAATGTTAAACCTTTCTAGCCCCATTGACACGATTTTGCCCAGGTGTCATTGAGGGCCTAATTGGCCATCAACACTTCTGTTAGGACAGTGATATATGATAAATAAGTAACTCACCTTTATCTTCCAATCTCAGGTCAAGCCACTTATGGTGTACTCTACGCAGTAGCTGGGAGGGTGCTTCCCAATATGGGCAGGCACTTGTTCTAGCTCTATTCGAACTCATGTGCTAAAGATAGTGTGGCCGTGACAGCACCGGCAGTAGCTCGGGCTACCCATCCAAATATGTATGTGGGGGTTGGGCATGATTGTACTTGGGTAGCTAGCCCAAGCAGCCTTCCATGCCACCATGGCCCCACTGTAATTTCAGCAAGCTAGCTTGAGCAGAGCCAGCATGCCTGTCTGCCTATGCTGAGAAGCACCCTCCCAGCTGTTGTGTAGACATGCTCTTAAAGAAAAGAACTTTTAACTTGTAAACTGGGTCCACAGGCTAAGGATTCACTGAGCCACAATAATCCTACAGCTCCCTCTTGCCACTTCTATAGAGTCACAGAATAGAACCAAACTATAAGGTCTCACCCAAACGATACCCACACAGTAAGCTGCACGGAACTAAATCTCTCTACCTCTAAAAGATGAAGGGCTGAGCCTTTCCGTCTAGGATCTATTGAACCTACAGTTCCTGGAAGGCTGATATTTAGGCCCTCCTGTCTGGCTTTACAAACTCATGTTTTACCTTGGTGAACAAAGTTAATACTGGTGTATTTGTAGTGGCTGCACATAGTCGTCTCCATAGTGGCCTAGAAGAATATTTTGCTAGCTGCTTTGCCGTACTCTCAAACCAAAGCATCTTTTATCCTGTTAAAACAAAAATCAGAAATTACATGCAGAGTACAGTTTAATTTTTCACTAAGCTATAGCTCAGAAAATCCAATAGTAAGGCAGAAGTGGTGGTTCCATGGGAGTTCTGAAATACATACTCAAGCAAACCATTTTCACAACACTTGTGTTCACAGCCTCCACATATTAATCTTAAAAAAAAAAGTTTACGATGCAGAAGCCATATTATCAATTTAATGTAATCCAAGAAGCTCTATTTAAAATTTAGATTTCATTTTCTTGCTGCAGTGCCTTTGCTAAATTCTCTAACACAAATGCTGACAAAAATACATTACAATGTTTCAACTAGACATATGCCAGTAAGAATTACACAATACTAACAGAATGCAAAGTGCTATGCTTTGAACCGCTGTAACCTTGCTGATTTGCTTGACACAAAATATTCTACTTACTCAAAATTATTCCATCAAACTAGTTCTGTGTCTAATCAGAATGTTAAAATAATGTTTCCTGCAGCAAGTAAAAAAACAACAACAAACTACAGACAAGATGATTTAACTTTAAGAGCATGCAAATTGTCTCGTTCTTTCTGCAAGAGCAAACTAATTGATGAATACGTTGATGGCTTTAGGGCCTGTTTGGTTGTGTTTTTTTAAGTGAAGTTAGTGCAGGTGCAGTATGCCATATTGGATACTGAAAACCTTCACCCATACAAGAGCATGAATAGCAATACTGCTTTCTCCGTAACAGCCTACCAATGAGTGTTAACCTTGGCTTCTAAGGATCACCTGTAGGATTGAGAGACTTCTTTATACTCCATGCCTATTCATTCTTTGGCCTCTGTGTTACGATTGTCAGCAAAGATGTCAATTCTGATGGTGGTTATTGTGGATATCTATTCATTAGAAACTGCACTAGGACCACCCACCCAGTTTACATAGAGTCAAATCCTACTGTTCTTATTTGGACAAAATTTACATTGGTTTTTGCTAACTATAGATGACAACTTTATATTTCATTTGAATGTATTTGAAAGCTGTGTTAAGTGTGAGGCACAACACAGAGCAAAAGGAATACTGAGCTCTGTATGAAAAGCATATTCCAAGAACCCTATTAAATAGAATTGAGTTGAACTGTGCCCTGAATTTGGAGCATTCATAGTGTAAAGTAGGGCTCAGTCAATGTGTTAGGTGAGTTAAGAAAAACATGAAGTCCAGCTTCTTAAAGCTAAAGGAGCAGTTATTTCAAAGAAGAAAAGACTTTACAGAGATGCAATTTGGCCAACAGACCCTCCCATCACACAAGAACAAAATAATAGATTGGAAGAACTGTGAATCTGAACTTTATATTAACTTAGTTCATTTCCTTCCTTCCTAAATGAAAAACCATACCAATAGTGACCCATCATCCTGACTGGCACTGTCTAGGACTTTTGTCTTTTTTTGGGAAGCAAGGCAAGAACAATTTGCCATGCTCCCAGGAGAGTCTTAAGCAGAACATGTGCCACAGATGAGTTATATCTGCTAAAAAGGGGAAGTTATGTCTAATGTACTAAGTCACAACCTTGCAAAAGTGGTTTATCTGCAACTTGATGGCCTACTTTCAGATACTGGAAAATAATTTGGACTTGTCACAAACACACAAAAAAAGGAGTTTGAAATGAAATACATTGTAATGCACAGGCTGTTGCGATTGTGTCCCACTACTTCTTCAGGATGGAATCAGCTGCTCAACTGTGTGTCATATGCTCTATACTGCTAACAGACATTCTCCTGTAATTCAGCTGGCGAGGTCTTCTGGAGCAGGAGGATCTGAGTTGTATCCTTGTTCTCACCATGAAGTTCCAGGTGAATGTGATACACAAGACAGTGCCATTAGTGTTGACTAGAAGTCCTTAGGCAGTGTGATGGGGTGTTTATCCTACACCAGCACCAAAAGGAAGCTGAGAAGGACCAATTAGTGTGATAGATCACACATGAGGGGTTCAGGCTGAAGAAGCAACCCCTGCTTGGTGGAAGAAGCTCAGCTGAACAGGTGTGGGCTGGACTAGTATGAACTCAGGAAGCTGGCAACAGAAAAGGCTTCAGCCAGGAAGTCTGCAGTCACTCTCTGTGTACTAGAGGGGAAACGGTAGGAACCTAACCCTGAGAGAAGGGTGGACCCAGAAGAGAGAAGGGTGAAGGGGAAAAGAAAGGCACTGGAATCTTTGTAGAAAAGAGAGGAGGCAAAGCCAAAATCAGATTCCTGTGGCTCTTCTCCCCTAACTCCTGCATTCCCTCCCCACCCCGTTTTGCACTGTCCACACCGGCACGATGTCAGCAGGAGACGCTCATGTCTTCACCAGACGTGCTACAGCTGCATCAGTGGAGCTGCGCTGATGTATCACTGTAGTGCACACTTGCCCTGAATAGTATCTGGAGTCCATAATGTGACCAAGCAGCTCCCTTTTTTGTGGGTGTTGGTCTGCTACCTCCAGCAGTGGCACATAGCTCCCTAGGAACTAGCTGTGCAGCCCATCCTCCTCCTGGTCTTCCCACCAGCTGCTATCCAGCACCTGCAGCACTGTGATCAGCTCCCCTGCTGCAAAGTGCAGCCCCTGCTGGAGCCACTCTGCACTTTCCCAAGCCTTGCAGTTTGGATGGGCAATGCCTCTCTGCCTCCCCAAACTATGTCCATCTTAAAAAGGGGGCATGGTCCCCTGACCTGCCCGATTCTGGTGCTGGTGGAAGAAAACCTGTGGGAGGCAGAGTAGGGAGCAGCAAGATTGAAAATTGATTAGCGCTTGGCTGCATATTGTAGGGTCCCTGGGCTGGAACCTGGAGTAGTGGGTGGGCCTGAGTTCCCTTATCAGCCACTGACAAAGTGGCAGATCTTGGGCAGCAGGTCCAGTGTGACTCTGTTTCCCCAGAAGGGGAATCTCCATAGTGACCTGGCTGGCTGGGTCACAAAAAAGAAGCTGCAACTCCTGGAGCGACAGAGGGGTTGCAGAGAGAGAAGAAAATGGAGGAGAGACCACAGAGGGAGGCACTGGACAACTATTCCCCAGGGCAGCTGGGAGGAGACACCACTGGCACTGAGTGAGTACCCCATGATAGGCAGCCACAAACTTGTTCTCATGAGCCATATGGCAATCTGTTTGTATGGGGTTTTACATAACTGAAGAGGTGAGCTTAGCAATGTGCAAATCTGATTGACAATAACTGACCTCAGCAGTCAGATTTAGGAATTTTTATGTCCACAACAGCAATGAAAGTCTACCTAAAGCTGGATATGTTTGGAATGATAAAATGCAGCATGTGGACCTACTTGCATCCAAGATAAAAATGTCAAATTAAATAGTTTGTATTAATTTTATAACTTGGCAAAATACTTCTGCTACCAACCCAACAGCCAAGCTTGTCATTAAAAATATTTAAATCTGTGTTTTTTTAAAGTGAAACCAAGAAAGTATTTTCTGAGTTCAAGAATAGGTCTTCATTGACCAGAATTATTATTGATGCTAATGAATCACTACACTGCCAATTCCTCAAGCCTATGAGTTGTGGTTTCCATAACATCCAATGCACAAGTAGTAATATTAACTTATGTGCAATTCAAATATGAGTGAGCGTAAATGTCATTACTTATTAATAGATGCTAGACACAGCCAAAAATGCTAAGGAAATTCAGCCTTTACATTGCAAATCAAACTTGCATCCCACATGCCTTCCATGGAACTTACAGCCTTATAGCCTAAAGAAGAGCAGGAGCCCTGGACTCTGGCTTATTTGCTTGTGTGGTGTGAGATAGTGGGGCCCTACTCAGCAGTTATACTTATATAAATTGGAAGTAACTCCATTAAAGTCAATGATCCCAATTGTGGGCTGTGTTCCACCCATTCCATGCTGCTCTACTGCCACACAGCATCTCTAAAACCTAGATGGGGTTAGGGGAAGATGTCATCAGATGGTATAGAGCTGCCACAGCACAGAGGACTCCTGAAGTCCCTGGTTGCCAAAATAGTCCCTTAGGGAAGCTAATGCAGGTTACAATAGCTGCCCCAACCTGTGCTAGGGAACTGACCACAGCTCCTGAAGAACAGTTGAGGATCTGGCCCAGCGGAGGCTCTCTGTATTGGCTTCTGAGTTAATTCTCCTTCTGGTGAAATAAAACAAAGTTTTGGATAAAACCAAGTAATAGCTTATTGAATGTACTGAAGGATAGATGGGGATGTAAAGTCTAGTTCCTGTCAGCAGCAAACTAATAAAAGGTAATTACCCCAGATATTATCATCAATCACTGGGCCATATATATTCTCACCAATTCACACAAGAATTCAGGTAACTCTTGGGCAACTCTACGGTATCGCTTAAGTCGATCTAACTTAAGTCATGCAGGAGTGTGAAACCCCCTCCCCACAAGCAACGCAAGTTTTGCACTGTCCACACCAGCACTATGTCGGCAGGAGACGCTCTTGTCTTCACCAAACGTGCTACAGCTGCATCGGTGCAGCTGCACTGATGTATCACTGTATTGCACACTTGCCCTGAATAGTATCTGGATTCCATAATGTGACCAAGCAGCTCCCTAAGCCTGGTCTGCACCATTGGTAGGTGGAATGCACTGGTTCCACTGATATGCAGAGTGCAAACATCCAATCTGTATCGATCCTTCCCCTACTTCAGTTTACAAGAGGGAAAGGAAAATGTTGTGCATATGCCCCACAGATCCCACTCAACGTGGGAAAAAATCTGTGGCATGTGGGATTTTGTGTGTGTGTGGGGGGGTGTTTAATGATGAAATTAAACTGCTAACAATTAGTGGAAAACCTTTCAGCACAGTCATTCTTGGAGCACTTTTTGACATTTAAAGATCCTTCTCAGGATCAGCAATACCTAAACAGGAAGCAAAGGAGCTTGCTAACGCCAAAATCCCGTTTTTCTCCATACTGTAAAGAGATGTTAATAACTTGACAAATATGATGTTTGGAAGATAAACTTGGCCTCTACTACATTCCAGAAAGAGAAATTGGACGAATCTATAAATAGTCTCCTCCAGCAAATAAATCCTAGTTTTCAGCATAAACTGTAATGCTGAAACTAACTTTAACTAGTTAATTAGCTGTTTATAAAGCTAAAGAAAAGATACACGTCTGACTTTTTTCAACTTATTTTTAATAATGACACTTTCTTAAATAATCTCAACTTCAAAACACTGATGTACTCTACCTCCATGGCTCTGACTGTATTGTACCCATAATTATGAATATATTTGGATCTGACTAGTAAGGTCCACTTTTTCATGATT